>NC_090444.1:1532629470-1537781970 GCF_031143425.1 Pleurodeles waltl
TAAAATCCACAGGAAGGCACTTTGTAAAAAACAGCTCTGTTTTCTGTCAAAAAATGTGATGTGTTCACGTTGTGTTTTGGGGTATTTCCTGTCACGGGCGCTAGGCCTTCCCTCAGAAGTGAGGTATCATTTTTATCAAGAGACTTGGGGGAACGCTGGATGGAAGGAAATTTGTGGCTCCTCTCAGATTCCAGAACTTTCTGTCACCGAAATGAGAGGAAAAGGTGTTTTTTTGGCCAAATTTTCAGGTTTGCAAAGGATTCTGGGTAACAGAACCTGGCCAGAGCCCCACAAGTCACCCCATTCTGGATTCCCCTAGGTGTCTAGTTTTCAAAAATGTGCTGGTTTGCTAGGTTTCCCCAGGTGCCGGCTGAGCTAGAGGCCAAAATCTACAGGTAGGCACTTTGCAAAAAACACCTCTGTTTTCTGTCAAAAAATGGGATGTGTCCACGTTGTGTTTTGGTGCATTTCCTGTCACGGGCGCTAGGCCTACCCACACAAGTGAGGTACCATTTTTATCGGGAGACTTGGGGGAACGCTGGATGGATGGAAATTTGTGGCTCCTCTCAGATTCCAGAAGTTTCTGTCACCGAAATGAGAGGAAAAGGTGTTTTTTTGGCCAAATTTTCAGGTTTGCAAAGGATTCTGGGTAACAGAACCTGGCCAGAGCCCCACAAGTCACCCCATTCTGGATTCCCCTAGGTGTCTAGTTTTCAAAAATGTGCTGGTTTGCTAGGTTTCCCCAGGTGCCGGCTGAGCTAGAGGCCAAAATCTACAGGTAGGCACTTTGCAAAAAACACCTCTGTTTTCTGTCAAAAAATGGGATGTGTCCACGTTGTGTTTTGGTGCATTTCCTGTCACGGGCGCTAGGCCTACCCACACAAGTGAGGTACCATTTTTATCGGGAGACTTGGGGGAACGCTGGATGGAAGGAAATTTGTGGCTCCTCTCGGATTCCAGAACTTTCTGTCACCGAAATGTGAGGAAAACGTGTTTTTTTGGCCGAAGTTTTAGGTTTGCAAAGGATTCTGGGTAACAGAACCTAGTCAGAGTCCCATAGGTCACCCCATCTTGGATTCCCATAGGTGTCTAGTTTTAAAAAATGTGCTGGTTTCCCCAGGTGCCGGCTGAGCTAGAGGCCAAAATCCACAGGAAGCCACTTTGTAAAAAACACCTCTGTTTTCTGTGAAAAAATGTGATGTGTCCACGTTGTGTTTTGGGGTATTTCCTGTCACGGGCGCTAGGCCTTCCCACACAAGTGAGGTATCATTTTTATCAAGAGACTTGGGGGAAAGCTGGATGGAAGGAAATTTGTGTCTCCTCTCAGATTCCAGAACTTTCTGTCACCGAAATGTGAGGAAAATGTGTTTTTTTGGCCGAATTTTGAGGTTTGCAAAGGTTTCTGGGTAACAGAACCTGGTCAGAGCCCCACAGTTCACCCCATCTTGGATTCCCATAGGTGTCTAGTTTTAAAAAATGTGCTGGTTTGCTAGGTTTCCCCAGGTGCCGGCTGAGCTAGAGGCCAAAATCTACAGGCAGGCACTTTGTAAAAAACACCGCTGTTTTCTGTGAAATAATGTGATGTGTCCACGTTGTGTTTTGGGCCATTTCCTTTCGTGGGCGCTATGCCTACCCACACAAGTGAGGTACTATTTTTATCGGGAGACTTGGGGGAACGCTGGATGGAAGAAAATTCGTGGCTCCTCTCAGATTCCAGAACTTTCTGTCACCGAAATGAGAGGAAAAGGTGTTTTTTGCCAAATTTTGAGGTTTGCAAAGGATTCTGGGTAACAGAACCTGGTTAAAGCCCCACAAGTCACCCCATCTTGGATTCCCCCAGGTGTCTAGTTTTCAAAAATGTGCTGGTTTGCTAGGTTTCCAAAGGTGGCGGCTGAGCTAGAGGCCAAAGTCCACAGCAAGCCACTTTGTAAAAAACACCTCTGTTTTTTGTGAAAAAATGTGATGTGTCCACGTTGTGTTTTGGGCCATTTCCTTTTGTGGGCGCTAGGCCTACGCACACAAGTGAGGTATCATTTTTATCGGGGGATATGGGTGAACGCTGGATGGAAGGAAATTTGTGGCTCCTCTCAGATTCCAGAACTTTCTGTCACCAATATGTGATGAAAACGTGTTTTTTTGGCCGAATATTGAGGTTTGCAAAGGATTCTGGGTAACAGAACCTGGTCAGAGCCCCACAGGTCACCCAATCTTGGATTCCTCTAGGTGTCTAGTTTTAAAAATTGTGCTGGTTTGCTAGGTTTCCACAGGTGCCGGCTGAGCTAGAGGCCATAATCCACAGGAAGCCACTTTGTAAAAAACAGCTCTGTTTTCTGTCAAAAAATGGGATGTGTCCACATTGTGTTTTGGGGCATTTTCTGTCACGGGCGCTAGGCCTATCCACACAAGTGAGGTACCATTTTTATCGGGAGACTTGGGGGAACGCTGGATGGAAGGTAATTTGTGGCTCCTCTCAGATTCCAGAAGTTTCTGTCACCAAAATGAGAGGAAAAGGTGTTTTTTGGCCAAATTTATAGGTTTGCAAAGGATTCTGGGTAACAGAACCTGGCCAGAGCCCCACAAGTCACCCCATTCTGGATTCCCCTAGGTGTCTAGTTTTCAAAAATGTGCTGGTTTGCTAGGTTTCCCCAGGTGCCGGCTGAGCTAGAGGCCAAAATCTACAGGTAGGCACTTTGCAAAAAACACCTCTGTTTTCTGTCAAAAAATGGGATGTGTCCACGTTGTGTTTTGGGGCATTTCTTTTCGTGGGCGCTATGCCTACCCACAGAAGTGAGGTACCATTTTTATCGGGAGACTTGGGGGAACGCTGGATGGAAGGAAATTTGTGGCTCCTCTCAGATTCCAGAACTTTCTGTCACCGAAATGAGAGGAAAAGGTGTTTTTTGGCCAACTTTTAAGGTTTGCAAAGGATTCTGGGTAACAGAACCTGGTCTGAGCCCCACAAGTCACCCCATCCTGGATTCCCCTAGGTGTCTAGTTTTCAAAAATGTGCTGGTTTGCTAAGTTTCCACAGGTGCCGGCTGAGATACAGGCCAAAATCCACAGGAAGGCAATTTGTAAAAAACACCTCTGTTTTCTGTGAAATAATGTGATGTGTCCACGTTGTGTTTTGGGCCATTTCCTTTCGTGGGCGCTAGGCCTACCCACACAAGTGAGGTACCATTTTTATCGGGAGACTTGGGGGAACGCTGGATGGAAGGAAATTTGTGGCTCCTCTCAGATTCCAGAACTTTCTGTCACCGAAATGTAAGGAAAACGTGTTTTTTTGGCCGAATTTTTAGGTTTGCAAAGGATTCTGGGTAACAGAACCTAGTCAGAGCCCCACAGGTCACCCCATCTTGGATTCCCATAGGTGTCTAGTTTTAAAAAATGTGCTGGTTTGCTAGGTTTCCCCAGGTGCCGGCTGAGCTAGAGGCCAAAATCCACAGGAAGGCACTTTGTAAAAAACACCTCTGTTTTCTGTGAAAAAATGTGATGTGTTCACGTTGTGTTTTGGGGTATTTCCTGTCACGGGCGCTAGGCCTTCCCACAGAAGTGAGGTATCATTTTTATCAAGAGACTTGGGGGAACGCTGGATGGAAGGAAATTTGTGGCTCCTCTCAGATTCCAGAACTTTCTGTCACCGAAATGAGAGGAAAAGGTGTTTTTTGGCCAAATTTTCAGGTTTGCAAAGGATTCTGGGTAACAGAACCTGGCCAGAGCCCCACAAGTCACCCCATTCTGGATTCCCCTAGGTGTCTAGTTTTCAAAAATGTGCTGGTTTGCTAGGTTTCCCCAGGTGCTGGCTGAGCTAGAGGCCAAAATCTACAGGGAGGCACTTTGCAAAAAACACCTCTGTTTTCTGTCAAAAAATGGGATGCGTCCACGTTGTGTTTTGGGCCATTTCCTTTCGTGGGCGCTAGGCCTACCCACACAAGTGAGGTACCATTTTTATCGGGAGACTTGGGGGAACGCTGGATGGAAGGAAATTTGTGGCTCCTCTCGGATTCCAGAACTTTCTGTCACCGAAATGTGAGGAAAACGTGTTTTTTTGGCCAAAGTTTTAGGTTTGCAAAGGATTCTGGGTAACAGAACCTAGTCAGAGTCCCATAGGTCACCCCATCTTGGATTCCCATAGGTGTCTAGTTTTAAAAAATGTGCTGGTTTGCTAGGTTTCCCCAGGTGCCGGCTGAGCTAGAGGCCAAAATCCACAGGAAGGCACTTTGTAAAAAACACCTCTGTTTTCTGTGAAAAAATGTGATGTGTCCACGTTGTGTTTTGGGGTATTTCCTGTCACGGGCGCTAGGCCTTCCCACACATGTGAGGTATCATTTTTATCAAGAGACTTGGGGGAACGCTGGATGGAAGGAAATTTGTGGCTCCTCTCAGATTCCAGAACTTTCTGTCACCGAAATGTGAGGAAAATGTGTTTTGTTGGCCGAATTTTGAGGTTTGCAAAGGTTTCTGGGTAACAGAACCTGGTCAGAGACCCACAGGTCACCCAATCTTGGATTCCTCTAGGTGTCTAGTTTTAAAAAATGTGCTGGTTTGCTAGGTTTCCCCAGGTGCCGGCTGAGCTAGAGGCCAAAATCTACAGGCAGGCACTTTGTAAAAAACACCGCTGTTTTCTGTGAAATAATGTGATGTGTCCACGTTGTGTATTGGGCCGTTTCCTTTCGTGGGCGCTATGCCTACCCACACAAGTGAGGTACCATTTTTATCGGGAGACTTGGGGGAACGCTGGATGGAAGAAAATTCGTGGCTCCTCTCAGATTCCAGAAGTTTCTGTCACCGAAATGAGAGGAAAAGGTGTTTTTTGGGCAAATTTTGAGGTTTGCAAAGGATTCTGGGTAACAGAACCTGGTCAGAGCCCCACAAGTCACCCCATCTTGGATTCCCCCAGGTGTCTAGTTTTCAAAAATGTGCTGGTTTGCTAGGTTTCCCCAGGTGGCGGCTGAGCTAGAGGTCAAAATCCACATGTAGGCACTTTGTAAAAAACACCTCTGTTTTCTGTGAAAAAATGTGATGCGTCCACGTTGTGTTTTGGGCCATTTCCTTTCGTGGGCGCTAGGCCTACCCACACAAGTGAGGTACCATTTATATCGGGAGACTTCGGGGAACGCTGGATGGAAGGACATTTGTGGCTCCTCTCAGATTCCTGAACTTTCTGTCACCGAAATGAGAGGAAAAAGTGTTTTTTTGGTCACATATTGAGGTTTGCAAAGGATTCTGGGTAACAGAACCTGGTCAGAGCCCCACAAGTCATCCCATCCTGAATTCCTCTAGGTGTCTAGTTTTAAAAAATGCGCTGGTTTGTTAGGTTTCCCCAGGTGTCGGCTGAGCTAGAGGCCAAAATCCACAGGAAGACACTTTGTAAAAAACAGCTCTGTTTTCTGTCAAAAAATGGGATGTGTCCACATTGTGATTTGGGGCATTTCCTGTCATGGGCGCTAGGCCTACCCACACAAGTGAGGTACCTTTTTTATCGGGAGACTTGGGGGAACGCTGGATGGAAGAAAATTTGTGGCTCCTCTCAGATTCCAGAACTTTCTGTCACCGAAATGAGAGGAAAAGGTGTTTTTTGGGCAAATTTTGAGGTTTGCAAAGGATTCTGGGTAACAGAACCTGGTCAGAGCCCCACAGGTCACCCCATCTTGGATTCCCCTAGGTGTCTAGTTTTAAAAAAATGTGCTGGTTTGCTAGGTTTCCCCAGGTGCCGGCTGAGCTAGAGGCCAAAATCCACAGGAAGGCACTTTGTAAAAAACAGCTCTGTTTTCTGTCAAAAAATGGGATGTGTCCACATTGTGTTTTGGGGCATTTCCTGTCACGGGCGCTAGGCCTACCAACACAAGTGAGGTATCATTTTTATCGGGAGACTTCGGGGAACGCTGGGTGGAAGGAAATTTGTGGCTCCTCTCAGATTCCAGAACCTTCTGTCACCGAAATGTGAGGAAAACATGTTTATTTTGCCAAGTTTTGAGGTTTGCAAAGGATTCTGGGTAACAGAACCTGGTCAGAGCCCCACAAGTCACCCCATCCTGGATTCCCCTAGGTGTCTAGTTTTCAAAAATGTGCTGGTTTGCTAGGTTTCCCCAGGAGCCGGCTGAGCTAGAGGCCAAAATCTACAGGTAGGGACTTTGCAAAAAACACCTCTGTTTTCTGTCAAAAAATGGGATGTGTCCACGTTGTGTTTTGGGCCATTTCTTTTCGTGGGCACTAGGCCTACCCACACAAATGAGGTACCATTTGTATCGGGAGACTTGGGGGAACGCTGGATGGAAGGAATTTTGTGTCTCCTCTCAGATTCTAGAACTTTCTGTCACCGAAATGTGAGGAAAACGTGTATTTTTGGCCGAATATTGAGGTTTGCAAAGGATTCTGGGTAACAGAACATGGTCAGAGCCCCACAGGTCACCCCATCTTGGATTCCCCTATGTGTTTAGTTTTTAAAAAATTGCTAGTTTGCTAGGTTTCCCCAGGTGCCGGCTGAGCTAGAGGCCAAAATCCACAGGAAGGCAATTTGTAAAAAACACCTCTGTTTTCTGTGAAATAATGTGATGTGTCCACGTTGTGTTTTGGGCCATTTCCTTTTGTGGGCGCTATGCCTACCGACACAAGTGAGGTACCATTTTTATTGGGAGACTTGGGGGAACGCTGGATGGAAGGAAATTTGTGGCTCCTCTCAGATTCCAGAACTTTCTGTCACCGAAATGAGAGGAAAAGGTGTTTTTTGGGCAAATTTTGAGGTTTGCAAAGGATTCTGGGTAACAGAACCTGGTCAGAGCCCCACAGGTCACCCCATCCTGGATTCCCCTAGGTGTCTAGTTTTAAAAAATGCGCTGGTTTGCTAGGTTTCCCCAGATGCCGGCTGAGCTAGAGGCCAAAATCCACAGGAAGCCACTTTGTAAAAAACAGCTCTGTTTTCTGTCAAAAAATGGGATGTGTCCACATTGTGTTTTGGGGCATTTCCTGTCACGGGCGCTAGGCCTACCCACACAAGTGAGGTACCATTTTTATCGGGAGACTTGGGGGAACGCTGGATGGAAGAAAATTTGTGGCTCCTCTCAGATTCCAGAACTTTCTGTCACCGAAATGAGAGGAAAAGGTGTTTTTTGGGCAAATTTTGAGGTTAGCAAAGGATTCTGGGTAACAGAACCTGGTCAGAGCCCCACAAGTCACCCTATCTTGGATTCCCCCAGGTGTCTAGTTTTAAAAAATGTGCTGGTTTTCTAGGTTTCCCTAGGGGCCGGCTGAGCTAGAGGTCAAAATCCACAGGTAGGCACTTTGTAAAAAACACCTCTGTTTTCTGTGAAAAAATGTGATGTGTCCACGTTGTGTTTTGGGCCATTTCCTTTCGTGGGGGCTAGGCCTACCCACACAAGTGAGGTACCATTTATATCGGGAGACTTAGGGAAACGCTGGGTGGAAGGAGATTTGTGGCTCCTCTCAGATTCCTGAACTTTCTGTCACCGAAATGAGAGGAAAAAGTGTTTATTTGGTCACATATTGAGGTTTGCAAAGGATTCTGGGTAACAGAACCTGGTCAGAGCCCCACAAGTCACCCCATCCTGAATTCCTCTAGGTGTCTAGTTTTAAAAAATGTGCTGGTTTGTTAGGTTTCCCCAGGTGTCAGCTGAGCTAGAGGCCAAAATCCACAGGTAGGCACATTGTAAAAAACACCTCTGTTTTCTGTGAAAAAGTGGGATGTGTCCACGTTGTGTTTTGGGCCATTTCCTTTCGTGGGCGCTATGCTTACCGACACAAGTGAGGTACCATTTATATTGGGAGACTTGGGGGAACGCTGGATGGAAGGAAATTTGTGGCTCCTCTCAGATTCCAGAACTTTCTGTCACCGAAATGAGAGGAAAAGGTGTTTTTTGGGCAAATTTTGAGGTTTGCAAAGGATTCTGGGTAACAGAACCTGGTCAGAGCCCCACATGTCACCCCATCTTGGATTCCCCCAGGTGTCTAGTTTTCAAAAATGTGCTGGTTTTCTAGGTTTCCCTAGGTGCCGGCTGAGCTAGAGGTCAAAATCCACAGGTAGGCACTTTGTAAAAAACACCTCTGTTTTCTGTGAAAAAATGTGATGTGTCCACGTTGTGTTTTGGGCCATTTCCTTTCGTGGGCGCTAGGCCTACCCACACAAGTGAGGTACCATTTATATCGGGAGACTTAGGGAAACGCTGGGTGGAAGGACATTTTTGGCTCCTCTCAGATTCCTGAACTTTCTGTCACCGAAATGAGAGGAAAAAGTGTTTATTTGGTCACATATTGAGGTTTGCAAAGGATTCTGGGTAACAGAACCTGGTCAGAGCCCCACAAGTCACCCCATCCTGAATTCCTCTAGGTGTCTAGTTTTAAAAAATGTGCTGGTTTGTTAGGTTTCCCCAGGTGTCAGCTGAGCTAGAGGCCAAAATCCACAGGTAGGCACATTGTAAAAAACACCTCTGTTTTCTGTGAAAAAATGGGATGTGTCCACGTTGTGTTTTGGGCCATTTTCTTTCGTGGGCGCTATGCTTACCGACACAAGTGAGGTACCATTTTTATTGGGAGACTTGGGGGAACGCTGGATGGAAGGAAATTTGTGGCTCCTCTCAGATTCCAGAAGTTTCTATCACCGAAATGAGAGGAAAAGGTGTTTTTTGGGCATATTTTGAGGTTGTCAAAGGATTCTGGGTCAGAGCCCCACAGGTCACCCCATCTTGGATTCCCCTAGGTGTCTAGTTTAAAAAAATGTGCTGGTTTGCTAGGTTTCCCCAGGTGCCGGCTGAGCTAGAGGCCAAAATCCAAAGGAAGGCACTTTGTAAAAAACAGCTCTGTTTTCTGTCAAAAAATGGGATGTGTCCACATTGTGTTTTGGGGCATTTCCTGTCACGGGCGCTAGGCCTACCCACACAAGTGAGGTATAATTTTTATCGGGAGACTTCGGGGAACGCTGGGTGGAAGGAAATTTGTGGCTCCTCTCAGATTCCAGAACCTTCTGTCACCGAAATGTGAGGAAAACATGTTTATTTTGCCAAGTTTTGAGGTTTGCAAAGGATTCTGGGTAACAGAACCTGGTCAGAGCCCCACAAGTCACCCCATCCTGGATTCCTCTAGGTGTCTAGTTTTCAAAAATGTGCTGGTTTGCTAGGTTTCCCCAGGTGCCGGCTGAGCTACAGGCCAAAATCCACAGGAAGCCACTTTATAAAAAACAGCTCTGTTTTCTGTCAAAAAATGGGATGTGTCCACATTGTGGTTTGGGGCATTTCCTGTCACGGGCGCTAGGCCTACCCACACAAGTGAGGTACCATTTTTATCGGGAGACTTGGGGGAACGCTGGATGGAAGAAAATTTGTGGCTCCTCTCAGATTCCAGAACTTTCTATCACCGAAATGAGAGGAAAAGGTGTTTTTTGGGCAAATTTTGAGGTTTGCAAAGGATTCTGGGTAACAGAACCTGGTCAGAGCCCCACAAGTCACCCCATCTTGGATTCCCCCAGGTGTCTAGTTTTCAAAAATGTGCTGGTTTTCTAGGTTTCCCTAGGTGCCGGCTGAGCTAGAGGTCAAAATCCACAGGTAGGCACTTTGTAAAAAACACCTCTGTTTTCTGTGAAAAAATATGATGTGTCCACGTTGTGTTTTGGGCCATTTCCTTTCGTGGGCGCTAGGCCTACCCACACAAGTGAGGTACCATTTATATCGGGAGACTTAGGGAAACGCTGGGTGGAAGGACATTTGTGGCTCCTCTCAGATTTCTGAACTTTCTGTCACGGAAATGAGAGGAAAAAGTGTTTATTTGGTCACATATTGAGGTTTGCAAAGGATTCTGGGTAACAGAACCTGGTCAGAGCCCCACAAGTCACCCCATCTTGGATTCCCCTAGGTGTCTAGTTTTCAAAAATGTGCTGGTTTGTTAGGTTTCCCCAGGTGTCGGCTGAGCTAGAGGCCAAAATCCACAGGTAGGCACTTTGTAAAACACACCTCTGTTTTATGTGAAAAAATTTGATGTGTCCACATTGTGTTTTGGGCCATTTCCTTTTGTGGGCGCTAGGCCTACGCACACAATTGAGGTATCATTTTTATCGGGGGACTTGGGGGAACGCTGGATGGAAGGAAATTTGTGGCTCCTCTTAGATTCCAGAACTTTCTGTCACCGAAATGTGAGGAAAACGTGTCTTTTTGGCCGAATATTGAGGTTTGCAAAGGATTCTGGGTAACAGAACCTGGTCAGAGCCCCACAGGTCACCCCATCTTGGATTCCCCTAGGTGTCTAGTTTTAAAAAATGTGCTGGTTTGCTAGGTTTCCCCAGGTGCCGGCTGAGCTAGAGGCCAAAATCCACAGGAAGGCAATTTGTAAAAAACAGCTCTGTTTTCTGTCAAAAAATGGGATGTGTCCACATTGTGTTTTGGGGCATTTCCTGTCACGGGCGCTAGGCCTACCCACACAAGTGAAGTATCATTTTTATCGGGAGACTTCGGGGAATGCTGGGTGGAAGGAAATTTGTGGCTCCTCTCAGGTTCCAGAACCTTCTGTCACCGAAATGTGAGGAAAACATGTTTTTTTTGCCAAGTTTTGAGGTTTGCAAATGATTCTGGGTAACAGAACCTGGTCAGAGTCCCACAAGTCACCCCATCCTGGATTCCCTTAGGTGTCTAGTTTTCAAAAATGTGCTGGTTTGCTAGGTTTCCCCAGGTGCCGGCTGAGCTAGAGGCCAAAATCTACAGGTAGGCACTTTGCAAAAAACACCTCTGTTTTCTGTCAAAAAATGGGATGTGTCCACGTTGTGTTTTGGGCCATTTCTTTTCGTGGGCGCTAGGCCTACCCACACAAGTGAGGTACCATTTTTATCGGGAGACTTGGGGGAACGCTGGATGGAAGGAATTTTGTGGCTCCTCTCAGATTCCAGAACTTTCTGTCACCGAAATGTGAGGAAAACGTATATTTTTGGCTGAATATTGAGGTTTGCAAAGGATTCTGGGTAACAGAACCTGGTCAGAGCCCCACAGGTCACCCCATCTTGGATTCCCCTAGATGTTTAGTTTTAAAAAATGTGCTAGTTTGCTAGGTTTCCCCAGGTGCCGGCTGAGCTAGAGGCCAAAATCCACAGGAAGGCAATTTGTAAAAAACACCTCTGTTTTCTGTGAAATAATGTGATGTATCCACGATGTGTTTTGGGCCATTTCCTTTCGTGGGCGCTTTGCCTACCGACACAAGTGAGGTACCATTTGTATCGGGAGACTTGGGGGAACGCTGGACGGAAGGACATTTGTGGCTCCTCTCAGATTTCAGAACTTTCTGTCACCGAAATGTGAGGAAAATGTGTTTTTTGGTCACATTTTGAGGTTTGCAAAGGATTCTGGGTAACAGAACCTGGTCAGAGCCCCACAAGCCACCCCATCCTGAATTCCCCTAAGTGTCTAGTTTAAAACAATGTGCTGGTATGCTGGGTTTCTCCAGGTGTCGGCTGAGCAAGAGGCCAAAATCCACAGGAAGGCACTTTGTAAAAAACAGCTCTGTTTTCTGTCACAAAATGGGATGTGACCACATTATGTTTTGGGGCATTTCCTGTCACGGGCGCTAGGCCTTCCCACACAAGTGAGGTATCATTTTTATCAAGAGACTTGGGGGAACGCTGGATGGAAGGAAATTTGTGGCTCCTCTCAGATTCCAGAACTTTCTGTCACCGAAATGTGAGGAAAACGTGTTTTTTTGGCCGAATTTTGAGGTTTGCAAAGGATTCTGGGTAACAGAACCTGGTCAGAGCCCCACAAGTCAACCCATCTTGGATTCCCCTAGGAGTCTAGTTTTCAAAAATGCGCTGGTTTTCCTAGGTTTCCCCAGGTGCTGGCTGAGCTAGAGGCCAAAATCCACAGGAAGGCACTTTGTAAAAAACACCTCTGTTTTCTGTGAAATACTGTGATGTGTCCACGTTGTGTTTTGGGCCATTTGCTTTCGTGGGCGCTCTGCCTACCCACACAAGTGAGGTACCATTTTTATCGGGAGACTTGGGGGAACGCTGGATGGAAGGACATTTGTGGCTCCTCTCAGATTCCAGAACTTTCTGTCACCGAAATGAGAGGAAAAGATGTTTTTGGGGCAAATTTTGAGGTTTGCAAAGGATTCTGGGTAACAGAACCAGGTCAGAGCCCCACAAGTCACCCCATCTTGGATTCCCCCAGGTGTCTAGTTTTCAAAAATGTACTGGTTTGCTAGGTTTCCCCAGGTGCCGGCTGAGCTAGAGGCCAAAATCCACAGGTAGGCACTTTGTTAAAAACACCTCTGTTTTCTGTGAAAAAATGTGATGTGTCCACGTTGTGTTTTGGGCCATTTCCTTTCGTGGGCACTAGGCCTACCCACACAAGTGAGGTACCATTTATATTGGGAGACTTAGGAGAACGCTGGGTGGCAGGAAATTTGTGGCTCCTCTCAGATTCCAGAACTTTCTGTCACCGAAATGAGAGGAAAAGTTGTTTTTTGGCCAAATATTGAGGTTTGCAAAGGATTCTGGGTAACAGAACCTGGTCAGAGCCCCACAAGTCACCCCTTCTTGGATTCCCCTAGGTGTCTAGTTTTTAAAAATGTGCTGGTTTGCTAGGTTTCCCCAGGTGCCGGCTGAGCTAGAGGCCAAAATCTACAGGTAGGCACTTTCTAAAAAACACCTCTGTTTTCTGTGAAAAAATGGGATGTGTCCACGTTGTGTTTTGGGGCATTTCCTTTCGCGGGCGCTAGGCCTACGCACACAAGTGAGGTATCATTTTTATCGGGGGACTTGGAAGAACGCTGGGTAGGAGGAAATTTGTGGCTCCTCTCAGATTCCAGAACTTTCTGTCACTGAAATGTGAGGAAAACGTGTTTTTTGGGCAAATTTTGAGGTTTGCAAAGGATTCTGGGTAACAGAACCTGGACAGAGCCCCACAAGTCACCCCATGCTGGATTCCTCTAGGTGTCTAGTTTTCAAAAATGTGCTGGTTTGCTAGGTTTCCCCAGGTGCCGGCTGAGCTAGAGGCCAAAATCCACAGGTAGGCACATTGTAAAAAACACCTCTGGTTTTCTGTAAAATAATGTGATGTGTCCACGTTGTGTTTTGGGCCATTTCCTTTCGTGGGTGCTAGGCCTACCCACACAAGTGAGGTACCATTTTTATCGGGAGACTTGGGGGAACGCTGGATGGAAGGAAATTTGTGACTCCTCTCAGATTCCAGAACCTTCTGTCACCGAAATTTGAGGAAAATGTGTTTTGTTAGCCAAATTTTGAGGTTTGCAAAGGATTCTGGGTAACAGAACGTGGTCAGAGCTCCACAAGTCACCCCATCCTGGATTCCCGTAGGTGTCTAGTTTTCATAAATGTGCTGGTGTGATAGGTTTCCCTAGGTGCCAGCTGAGCTAGAGGCCAAAATCTACAGGCACATCTCACTTTGCAAAAAACACCTCTGTTTTCTGTGAAAAAATGGGATGTGTCCACGTTGTGTTTTAGGGCATTTCCTTTTGTGGGCGCTAGGCCTACGCACACAATTGAGGTATCATTTTTATTGGGGGACTTGGGGGAACGCTGGATGGAAGGAAATTTGTGGCTCCTCTTAGATTCCAGAACTTTCTGTCACCGAAATATGAGGAAAACGTGTTTTTTTGGCCGAATATTGAGGTTTGCAAAGGATTCTGGGTAACAGAACCTGGTCAGAGCCCCACAGGTCACCCCATCTTGGATTCCCCTAGGTGTCTAGTTTTAAAAAATGTGCTGGTTTGCTAGGTTTCCCCAGGTGCCGGCTGAGCTAGAGGCCAAAATCCACAGGAAGGCAATTTGTAAAAAACAGCTCTGTTTTCTGTCAAAAAATGGGATGTGTCCACATTGTGTTTTGGGGCATTTCCTGTCACGGGCGCTAGGCCTACCCACACAAGTGAGGTATCATTTTTATCGGGAGACTTCGGGGAATGCTGGGTGGAAGGAAATTTGTGGCTCCTCTCAGATTCCAGAACCTTCTGTCACCGAAATGTGAGGAAAACATGTTTTTTTTGCCAAGTTTTGAGGTTTGCAAAGGATTCTGGGTAACAGAACCTGGTCAGAGCCCCACAAGTCACCCCATCCTGGATTCCCCTAGGTGTCTAGTTTTCAAATATGTGCTGGTTTGCTAGGTTTCCCCAGGTGCCGGCTGAGCTAGAGGCCAAAATCTACAGGTAGGCACTTTGCAAAAAACACCTCTGTTTTCTGTCAAAAAATGGGATGTGTCCACGTTGTGTTTTGGGCCATTTCTTTTCGTGGGCGCTAGGCCTACCCACACAAGTGAGGTACCATTTTTATCGGGAGACTTGGGGGAACGCTGGATGGAAGGAATTTTGTGGCTCCTCTCAGATTCCAGAACTTTCTGTCACCGAAATGTGAGGAAAACGTATATTTTTGACTGAATATTGAGGTTTGCAAAGGATTCTGGGTAACAGAACCTGGTCAGAGCCCCACAGGTCACCCCATCTTGGATTCCCCTAGATGTTTAGTTTTAAAAAATGTGCTAGTTTGCTAGGTTTCCCCAGGTGCCGGCTGAGCTAGAGGCCAAAATCCACAGGAAGGCAATTTGTAAAAAACACCTCTGTTTTCTCTGAAATAATGTGATGTATCCACGATGTGTTTTGGGCCATTTCCTTTCGTGGGCGCTTTGCCTACCGACACAAGTGAGGTACCATTTTTATCGGGAGACTTGGGGGAACGCTGGACGGAAGGACATTTGTGGCTCCTCTCAGATTCCTGAACTTTCTGTCACCGAAATGAGAGGAAAAAGTGTTTATTTGGTCACATATTGAGGTTTGCAAAGGATTCTGGGTAACAGAACCTGGTCAGAGCCCCACAAGTCACCCCATCCTGAATTCCTCTAGGTGTCTAGTTTTAAAAAATGTGCTGGTTTGTTAGGTTTCCCCAGGTGTCAGCTGAGCTAGAGGCCAAAATCCACAGGTAGGCACATTGTAAAAAACACCTCTGTTTTCTGTGAAAAAATGGGATGTGTCCACGTTGTGTTTTGGGCCATTTTCTTTCGTGGGCGCTATGCTTACCGACACAAGTGAGGTACCATTTTTATTGGGAGACTTGGGGGAACGCTGGATGGAAGGAAATTTGTGGCTCCTCTCAGATTCCAGAAGTTTCTATCACCGAAATGAAAGGAAAAGGTGTTTTTTGGGCATATTTTGAGGTTGTCAAAGGATTCTGGGTCAGAGCCCCACAGGTCACCCCATCTTGGATTCCCCTAGGTGTCTAGTTTAAAAAAATGTGCTGGTTTGCTAGGTTTCCCCAGGTGCCGGCTGAGCTAGAGGCCAAAATCCAAAGGAAGGCACTTTGTAAAAAACAGCTCTGTTTTCTGTCAAAAAATGGGATGTGTCCACATTGTGTTTTGGGGCATTTCCTGTCACGGGCGCTAGGCCTACCCACACAAGTGAGGTATAATTTTTATCGGGAGACTTCGGGGAACGCTGGGTGGAAGGAAATTTGTGGCTCCTCTCAGATTCCAGAACCTTCTGTCACCGAAATGTGAGGAAAACATGTTTATTTTGCCAAGTTTTGAGGTTTGCAAAGGATTCTGGGTAACAGAACCTGGTCAGAGCCCCACAAGTCACCCCATCCTGGATTCCTCTAGGTGTCTAGTTTTCAAAAATGTGCTGGTTTGCTAGGTTTCCCCAGGTGCCGGCTGAGCTACAGGCCAAAATCCACAGGAAGCCACTTTATAAAAAACAGCTCTGTTTTCTGTCAAAAAATGGGATGTGTCCACATTGTGGTTTGGGGCATTTCCTGTCACGGGCGCTAGGCCTACCCACACAAGTGAGGTACCATTTTTATCGGGAGACTTGGGGGAACGCTGGATGGAAGAAAATTTGTGGCTCCTCTCAGATTCCAGAACTTTCTATCACCGAAATGAGAGGAAAAGGTGTTTTTTGGGCAAATTTTGAGGTTTGCAAAGGATTCTGGGTAACAGAACCTGGTCAGAGCCCCACAAGTCACCCCATCTTGGATTCCCCCAGGTGTCTAGTTTTCAAAAATGTGCTGGTTTTCTAGGTTTCCCTAGGTGCCGGCTGAGCTAGAGGTCAAAATCCACAGGTAGGCACTTTGTAAAAAACACCTCTGTTTTCTGTGAAAAAATATGATGTGTCCACGTTGTGTTTTGGGCCATTTCCTTTCGTGGGCGCTAGGCCTACCCACACAAGTGAGGTACCATTTATATCGGGAGACTTAGGGAAACGCTGGGTGGAAGGACATTTGTGGCTCCTCTCAGATTTCTGAACTTTCTGTCACGGAAATGAGAGGAAAAAGTGTTTATTTGGTCACATATTGAGGTTTGCAAAGGATTCTGGGTAACAGAACCTGGTCAGAGCCCCACAAGTCACCCCATCTTGGATTCCCCTAGGTGTCTAGTTTTCAAAAATGTGCTGGTTTGTTAGGTTTCCCCAGGTGTCGGCTGAGCTAGAGGCCAAAATCCACAGGTAGGCACTTTGTAAAACACACCTCTGTTTTATGTGAAAAAATTTGATGTGTCCACATTGTGTTTTGGGCCATTTCCTTTTGTGGGCGCTAGGCCTACGCACACAATTGAGGTATCATTTTTATCGGGGGACTTGGGGGAACGCTGGATGGAAGGAAATTTGTGGCTCCTCTTAGATTCCAGAACTTTCTGTCACCGAAATGTGAGGAAAACGTGTCTTTTTGGCCGAATATTGAGGTTTGCAAAGGATTCTGGGTAACAGAACCTGGTCAGAGCCCCACAGGTCACCCCATCTTGGATTCCCCTAGGTGTCTAGTTTTAAAAAATGTGCTGGTTTGCTAGGTTTCCCCAGGTGCCGGCTGAGCTAGAGGCCAAAATCCACAGGAAGGCAATTTGTAAAAAACAGCTCTGTTTTCTGTCAAAAAATGGGATGTGTCCACATTGTGTTTTGGGGCATTTCCTGTCACGGGCGCTAGGCCTACCCACACAAGTGAAGTATCATTTTTATCGGGAGACTTCGGGGAATGCTGGGTGGAAGGAAATTTGTGGCTCCTCTCAGGTTCCAGAACCTTCTGTCACCGAAATGTGAGGAAAACATGTTTATTTTGCCAAGTTTTGAGGTTTGCAAAGGATTCTGGGTAACAGAACCTGGTCAGAGCCCCACAAGTCACCCCATCCTGGATTCCCCTAGGTGTCTAGTTTTCAAAAATGTGCTGGTTTGCTAGGTTTCCCCAGGAGCCGGCTGAGCTAGAGGCCAAAATCTACAGGTAGGGACTTTGCAAAAAACACCTCTGTTTTCTGTCAAAAAATGGGATGTGTCCACGTTGTGTTTTGGGCCATTTCTTTTCGTGGGCACTAGGCCTACCCACACAAATGAGGTACCATTTGTATCGGGAGACTTGGGGGAACGCTGGATGGAAGGAATTTTGTGTCTCCTCTCAGATTCTAGAACTTTCTGTCACCGAAATGTGAGGAAAACGTGTATTTTTGGCCGAATATTGAGGTTTGCAAAGGATTCTGGGTAACAGAACATGGTCAGAGCCCCACAGGTCACCCCATCTTGGATTCCCCTATGTGTTTAGTTTTTAAAAAATTGCTAGTTTGCTAGGTTTCCCCAGGTGCCGGCTGAGCTAGAGGCCAAAATCCACAGGAAGGCAATTTGTAAAAAACACCTCTGTTTTCTGTGAAATAATGTGATGTGTCCACGTTGTGTTTTGGGCCATTTCCTTTTGTGGGCGCTATGCCTACCGACACAAGTGAGGTACCATTTTTATTGGGAGACTTGGGGGAACGCTGGATGGAAGGAAATTTGTGGCTCCTCTCAGATTCCAGAACTTTCTGTCACCGAAATGAGAGGAAAAGGTGTTTTTTGGGCAAATTTTGAGGTTTGCAAAGGATTCTGGGTAACAGAACCTGGTCAGAGCCCCACAAGTCACCCCATCTTGGATTCCCCTAGGTGTCTAGTTTTCAAAAATGCGCTGGTTTGCTAGGTTTCTCCAGGTGCCGGCTGAGCTAGAGGCCAAAATCCACAGGTAGGCACTTTGTAAAACACACCTCTGTTTTCTGTGAAAAAATGTGATGTGTCCACATTGTGTTTTGGGCCATTTCCTTTTGTAGGCGCTATGCCTACGCACACAACTGAGGTATCATTTTTATCGGGGGACTTGGGGAAACGCTGGATGGAAGGAAATTTGTGGCCCCTCTCAGATTCCAGAACTTTCTGTCACCGAACTGTGATGAAAACGTGTTTTTTTGGCCGAATATTGAGGTTTGCAAAGGATTCTGGGTAACAGAACCTGGTCAGAGCCCCACAGGTCACCCCATCCTGGATTCCCCTAGGTGTCTAGTTTTAAAAAATGTGCTGGTTTGCTAGGTTTCCCCAGATGCCGGCTGAGCTAGAGGCCAAAATCCACAGGAAGCCACTTTGTAAAAAACAGCTCTGTTTTCTGTCAAAAAATGGGATGTGTCCACATTGTGTTTTGGGGCATTTCCTGTCACGGGCGCTAGGCCTACCCACACAAGTGAGGTACCATTTTTATCGGGAGACTTGGGGGAACGCTGGATGGAAGAAAATTTGTGGCTCCTCTCAGATTCCAGAACTTTCTGTCACCGAAATGAGAGGAAAAGGTGTTTTTTGGGCAAATTTTGAGGTTAGCAAAGGATTCTGGGTAACAGAACCTGGTCAGAGCCCCACAAGTCACCCTATCTTGGATTCCCCCAGGTGTCTAGTTTTAAAAAATGTGCTGGTTTTCTAGGTTTCCCTAGGGGCCGGCTGAGCTAGAGGTCAAAATCCACAGGTAGGCACTTTGTAAAAAACACCTCTGTTTTCTGTGAAAAAATGTGATGTGTCCACGTTGTGTTTTGGGCCATTTCCTTTCGTGGGCGCTAGGCCTACCCACACAAGTGAGGTACCATTTATATCGGGAGACTTAGGGAAACGCTGGGTGGAAGGACATTTGTGGCTCCTCTCAGATTCCTGAACTTTCTGTCACCGAAATGAGAGGAAAAAGTGTTTATTTGGTCACATATTGAGGTTTGCAAAGGATTCTGGGTAACAGAACCTGGTCAGAGCCCCACAAGTCACCCCATCCTGAATTCCTCTAGGTGTCTAGTTTTAAAAAATGTGCTGGTTTGTTAGGTTTCCCCAGGTGTCAGCTGAGCTAGAGGCCAAAATCCACAGGTAGGCACATTGTAAAAAACACCTCTGTTTTCTGTGAAAAAGTGGGATGTGTCCACGTTGTGTTTTGGGCCATTTCCTTTCGTGGGCGCTATGCTTACCGACACAAGTGAGGTACCATTTATATTGGGAGACTTGGGGGAACGCTGGATGGAAGGAAATTTGTGGCTCCTCTCAGATTCCAGAACTTTCTGTCACCGAAATGAGAGGAAAAGGTGTTTTTTGGGCAAATTTTGAGGTTTGCAAAGGATTCTGGGTAACAGAACCTGGTCAGAGCCCCACATGTCACCCCATCTTGGATTCCCCCAGGTGTCTAGTTTTCAAAAATGTGCTGGTTTTCTAGGTTTCCCTAGGTGCCGGCTGAGCTAGAGGTCAAAATCCACAGGTAGGCACTTTGTAAAAAACACCTCTGTTTTCTGTGAAAAAATGTGATGTGTCCACGTTGTGTTTTGGGCCATTTCCTTTCGTGGGCGCTAGGCCTACCCACACAAGTGAGGTACCATTTATATCGGGAGACTTAGGGAAACGCTGGGTGGAAGGACATTTTTGGCTCCTCTCAGATTCCTGAACTTTCTGTCACCGAAATGAGAGGAAAAAGTGTTTATTTGGTCACATATTGAGGTTTGCAAAGGATTCTGGGTAACAGAACCTGGTCAGAGCCCCACAAGTCACCCCATCCTGAATTCCTCTAGGTGTCTAGTTTTAAAAAATGTGCTGGTTTGTTAGGTTTCCCCAGGTGTCAGCTGAGCTAGAGGCCAAAATCCACAGGTAGGCACATTGTAAAAAACACCTCTGTTTTCTGTGAAAAAATGGGATGTGTCCACGTTGTGTTTTGGGCCATTTTCTTTCGTGGGCGCTATGCTTACCGACACAAGTGAGGTACCATTTTTATTGGGAGACTTGGGGGAACGCTGGATGGAAGGAAATTTGTGGCTCCTCTCAGATTCCAGAAGTTTCTATCACCGAAATGAGAGGAAAAGGTGTTTTTTGGGCATATTTTGAGGTTGTCAAAGGATTCTGGGTCAGAGCCCCACAGGTCACCCCATCTTGGATTCCCCTAGGTGTCTAGTTTAAAAAAATGTGCTGGTTTGCTAGGTTTCCCCAGGTGCCGGCTGAGCTAGAGGCCAAAATCCAAAGGAAGGCACTTTGTAAAAAACAGCTCTGTTTTCTGTCAAAAAATGGGATGTGTCCACATTGTGTTTTGGGGCATTTCCTGTCACGGGCGCTAGGCCTACCCACACAAGTGAGGTATAATTTTTATCGGGAGACTTCGGGGAACGCTGGGTGGAAGGAAATTTGTGGCTCCTCTCAGATTCCAGAACCTTCTGTCACCGAAATGTGAGGAAAACATGTTTATTTTGCCAAGTTTTGAGGTTTGCAAAGGATTCTGGGTAACAGAACCTGGTCAGAGCCCCACAAGTCACCCCATCCTGGATTCCTCTAGGTGTCTAGTTTTCAAAAATGTGCTGGTTTGCTAGGTTTCCCCAGGTGCCGGCTGAGCTACAGGCCAAAATCCACAGGAAGCCACTTTATAAAAAACAGCTCTGTTTTCTGTCAAAAAATGGGATGTGTCCACATTGTGGTTTGGGGCATTTCCTGTCACGGGCGCTAGGCCTACCCACACAAGTGAGGTACCATTTTTATCGGGAGACTTGGGGGAACGCTGGATGGAAGAAAATTTGTGGCTCCTCTCAGATTCCAGAACTTTCTATCACCGAAATGAGAGGAAAAGGTGTTTTTTGGGCAAATTTTGAGGTTTGCAAAGGATTCTGGGTAACAGAACCTGGTCAGAGCCCCACAAGTCACCCCATCTTGGATTCCCCCAGGTGTCTAGTTTTCAAAAATGTGCTGGTTTTCTAGGTTTCCCTAGGTGCCGGCTGAGCTAGAGGTCAAAATCCACAGGTAGGCACTTTGTAAAAAACACCTCTGTTTTCTGTGAAAAAATATGATGTGTCCACGTTGTGTTTTGGGCCATTTCCTTTCGTGGGCGCTAGGCCTACCCACACAAGTGAGGTACCATTTATATCGGGAGACTTAGGGAAACGCTGGGTGGAAGGACATTTGTGGCTCCTCTCAGATTTCTGAACTTTCTGTCACGGAAATGAGAGGAAAAAGTGTTTATTTGGTCACATATTGAGGTTTGCAAAGGATTCTGGGTAACAGAACCTGGTCAGAGCCCCACAAGTCACCCCATCTTGGATTCCCCTAGGTGTCTAGTTTTCAAAAATGTGCTGGTTTGTTAGGTTTCCCCAGGTGTCGGCTGAGCTAGAGGCCAAAATCCACAGGTAGGCACTTTGTAAAACACACCTCTGTTTTATGTGAAAAAATTTGATGTGTCCACATTGTGTTTTGGGCCATTTCCTTTTGTGGGCGCTAGGCCTACGCACACAATTGAGGTATCATTTTTATCGGGGGACTTGGGGGAACGCTGGATGGAAGGAAATTTGTGGCTCCTCTTAGATTCCAGAACTTTCTGTCACCGAAATGTGAGGAAAACGTGTCTTTTTGGCCGAATATTGAGGTTTGCAAAGGATTCTGGGTAACAGAACCTGGTCAGAGCCCCACAGGTCACCCCATCTTGGATTCCCCTAGGTGTCTAGTTTTAAAAAATGTGCTGGTTTGCTAGGTTTCCCCAGGTGCCGGCTGAGCTAGAGGCCAAAATCCACAGGAAGGCAATTTGTAAAAAACAGCTCTGTTTTCTGTCAAAAAATGGGATGTGTCCACATTGTGTTTTGGGGCATTTCCTGTCACGGGCGCTAGGCCTACCCACACAAGTGAAGTATCATTTTTATCGGGAGACTTCGGGGAATGCTGGGTGGAAGGAAATTTGTGGCTCCTCTCAGGTTCCAGAACCTTCTGTCACCGAAATGTGAGGAAAACATGTTTTTTTTGCCAAGTTTTGAGGTTTGCAAATGATTCTGGGTAACAGAACCTGGTCAGAGTCCCACAAGTCACCCCATCCTGGATTCCCTTAGGTGTCTAGTTTTCAAAAATGTGCTGGTTTGCTAGGTTTCCCCAGGTGCCGGCTGAGCTAGAGGCCAAAATCTACAGGTAGGCACTTTGCAAAAAACACCTCTGTTTTCTGTCAAAAAATGGGATGTGTCCACGTTGTGTTTTGGGCCATTTCTTTTCGTGGGCGCTAGGCCTACCCACACAAGTGAGGTACCATTTTTATCGGGAGACTTGGGGGAACGCTGGATGGAAGGAATTTTGTGGCTCCTCTCAGATTCCAGAACTTTCTGTCACCGAAATGTGAGGAAAACGTATATTTTTGGCTGAATATTGAGGTTTGCAAAGGATTCTGGGTAACAGAACCTGGTCAGAGCCCCACAGGTCACCCCATCTTGGATTCCCCTAGATGTTTAGTTTTAAAAAATGTGCTAGTTTGCTAGGTTTCCCCAGGTGCCGGCTGAGCTAGAGGCCAAAATCCACAGGAAGGCAATTTGTAAAAAACACCTCTGTTTTCTGTGAAATAATGTGATGTATCCACGATGTGTTTTGGGCCATTTCCTTTCGTGGGCGCTTTGCCTACCGACACAAGTGAGGTACCATTTGTATCGGGAGACTTGGGGGAACGCTGGACGGAAGGACATTTGTGGCTCCTCTCAGATTTCAGAACTTTCTGTCACCGAAATGTGAGGAAAATGTGTTTTTTGGTCACATTTTGAGGTTTGCAAAGGATTCTGGGTAACAGAACCTGGTCAGAGCCCCACAAGCCACCCCATCCTGAATTCCCCTAAGTGTCTAGTTTAAAACAATGTGCTGGTATGCTGGGTTTCTCCAGGTGTCGGCTGAGCAAGAGGCCAAAATCCACAGGAAGGCACTTTGTAAAAAACAGCTCTGTTTTCTGTCACAAAATGGGATGTGACCACATTATGTTTTGGGGCATTTCCTGTCACGGGCGCTAGGCCTTCCCACACAAGTGAGGTATCATTTTTATCAAGAGACTTGGGGGAACGCTGGATGGAAGGAAATTTGTGGCTCCTCTCAGATTCCAGAACTTTCTGTCACCGAAATGTGAGGAAAACGTGTTTTTTTGGCCGAATTTTGAGGTTTGCAAAGGATTCTGGGTAACAGAACCTGGTCAGAGCCCCACAAGTCAACCCATCTTGGATTCCCCTAGGAGTCTAGTTTTCAAAAATGCGCTGGTTTTCCTAGGTTTCCCCAGGTGCTGGCTGAGCTAGAGGCCAAAATCCACAGGAAGGCACTTTGTAAAAAACACCTCTGTTTTCTGTGAAATACTGTGATGTGTCCACGTTGTGTTTTGGGCCATTTGCTTTCGTGGGCCCTCTGCCTACCCACACAAGTGAGGTACCATTTTTATCGGGAGACTTGGGGGAACGCTGGATGGAAGGACATTTGTGGCTCCTCTCAGATTCCAGAACTTTCTGTCACCGAAATGAGAGGAAAAGATGTTTTTGGGGCAAATTTTGAGGTTTGCAAAGGATTCTGGGTAACAGAACCAGGTCAGAGCCCCACAAGTCACCCCATCTTGGATTCCCCCAGGTGTCTAGTTTTCAAAAATGTACTGGTTTGCTAGGTTTCCCCAGGTGCCGGCTGAGCTAGAGGCCAAAATCCACAGGTAGGCACTTTGTAAAAAACACCTCTGTTTTCTGTGAAAAAATGTGATGTGTCCACGTTGTGTTTTGGGCCATTTCCTTTCGTGGGCACTAGGCCTACCCACACAAGTGAGGTACCATTTATATTGGGAGACTTAGGAGAACGCTGGGTGGCAGGAAATTTGTGGCTCCTCTCAGATTCCAGAACTTTCTGTCACCGAAATGAGAGGAAAAGTTGTTTTTTGGCCAAATATTGAGGTTTGCAAAGGATTCTGGGTAACAGAACCTGGTCAGAGCCCCACAAGTCACCCCTTCTTGGATTCCCCTAGGTGTCTAGTTTTTAAAAATGTGCTGGTTTGCTAGGTTTCCCCAGGTGCCGGCTGAGCTAGAGGCCAAAATCTACAGGTAGGCACTTTCTAAAAAACACCTCTGTTTTCTGTGAAAAAATGGGATGTGTCCACGTTGTGTTTTGGGGCATTTCCTTTCGCGGGCGCTAGGCCTACGCACACAAGTGAGGTATCATTTTTATCGGGGGACTTGGAAGAACGCTGGGTAGGAGGAAATTTGTGGCTCCTCTCAGATTCCAGAACTTTCTGTCACTGAAATGTGAGGAAAACGTGTTTTTTGGGCAAATTTTGAGGTTTGCAAAGGATTCTGGGTAACAGAAACTGGTCAGAGCCCCACAAGTCACCCCATGCTGGATTCCTCTAGGTGTCTAGTTTTCAAAAATGTGCTGGTTTGCTAGGTTTCCCCAGGTGCCGGCTGAGCTAGAGGCCAAAATCCACAGGTAGGCACATTGTAAAAAACACCTCTGTTTTCTGTAAAATAATGTGATGTGTCCACGTTGTGTTTTGGGCCATTTCCTTTCGTGGGTGCTAGGCCTACCCACACAAGTGAGATACCATTTTTATCGGGAGACTTGGGGGAACGCTGGATGGAAGGAAATTTGTGACTCCTCTCAGATTCCAGAACCTTCTGTCACCGAAATGTGAGGAAAATGTGTTTTGTTAGCCAAATTTTGAGGTTTGCAAAGGATTCTGGGTAACAGAACCTGGTCAGAGCCCCACAAGTCACCCCATCCTGGATTCCCGTAGGTGTCTAGTTTTCATAAATGTGCTGGTTTGATAGGTTTCCCTAGGTGCCAGCTGAGCTAGAGGCCAAAATCTACAGGCACATCTCACTTTGCAAAAAACACCTCTGTTTTCTGTGAAAAAATGGGATGTGTCCACGTTGTGTTTTAGGGCATTTCCTTTTGTGGGCGCTAGGCCTACGCACACAATTGAGGTATCATTTTTATCGGGGGACTTGGGGGAACGCTGGATGGAAGGAAATTTGTGGCTCCTCTTAGATTCCAGAACTTTCTGTCACCGAAATGTGAGGAAAACGTGTTTTTTTGGCCGAATATTGAGGTTTGCAAAGGATTCTGGGTAACAGAACCTGGTCAGAGCCCCACAGGTCACCCCATCTTGGATTCCCCTAGGTGTCTAGTTTTAAAAAATGTGCTGGTTTGCTAGGTTTCCCCAGGTGCCGGCTGAGCTAGAGGCCAAAATCCACAGGAAGGCAATTTGTAAAAAACAGCTCTGTTTTCTGTCAAAAAATGGGATGTGTCCACATTGTGTTTTGGGGCATTTCCTGTCACGGGCGCTAGGCCTACCCACACAAGTGAGGTATCATTTTTATCGGGAGACTTCGGGGAATGCTGGGTGGAAGGAAATTTGTGGCTCCTCTCAGATTCCAGAACCTTCTGTCACCGAAATGTGAGGAAAACATGTTTTTTTTGCCAAGTTTTGAGGTTTGCAAAGGATTCTGGGTAACAGAACCTGGTCAGAGCCCCACAAGTCACCCCATCCTGGATTCCCCTAGGTGTCTAGTTTTCAAATATGTGCTGGTTTGCTAGGTTTCCCCAGGTGCCGGCTGAGCTAGAGGCCAAAATCCACAGGTAGGCACTTTGTTAAAAACACCTCTGTTTTCTGTGAAAAAATGTGATGTGTCCACGTTGTGTTTTGGGCCATTTCCTTTCGTGGGCACTAGGCCTACCCACACAAGTGAGGTACCATTTATATTGGGAGACTTAGGAGAACGCTGGGTGGCAGGAAATTTGTGGCTCCCCTCAGATTCCAGAACTTTCTGTCACCGAAATGAGAGGAAAAGTTGTTTTTTGGCCAAATATTGAGGTTTGCAAAGGATTCTGGGTAACAGAACCTGGTCAGAGCCCCACAAGTCACCCCTTCTTGGATTCCCCTAGGTGTCTAGTTTTTAAAAATGTGCTGGTTTGCTAGGTTTCCCCAGGTGCCGGCTGAGCTAGAGGCCAAAATCTACAGGTAGGCACTTTCTAAAAAACACCTCTGTTTTCTGTGAAAAAATGGGATGTGTCCACGTTGTGTTTTGGGGCATTTCCTTTCGCGGGCGCTAGGCCTACGCACACAAGTGAGGTATCATTTTTATCGGGGGACTTGGAAGAACGCTGGGTAGGAGGAAATTTGTGGCTCCTCTCAGATTCCAGAACTTTCTGTCACTGAAATGTGAGGAAAACGTGTTTTTTGGGCAAATTTTGAGGTTTGCAAAGGATTCTGGGTAACAGAACCTGGACAGAGCCCCACAAGTCACCCCATGCTGGATTCCTCTAGGTGTCTAGTTTTCAAAAATGTGCTGGTTTGCTAGGTTTCCCCAGGTGCCGGCTGAGCTAGAGGCCAAAATCCACAGGTAGGCACATTGTAAAAAACACCTCTGGTTTTCTGTAAAATAATGTGATGTGTCCACGTTGTGTTTTGGGCCATTTCCTTTCGTGGGTGCTAGGCCTACCCACACAAGTGAGGTACCATTTTTATCGGGAGACTTGGGGGAACGCTGGATGGAAGGAAATTTGTGACTCCTCTCAGATTCCAGAACCTTCTGTCACCGAAATTTGAGGAAAATGTGTTTTGTTAGCCAAATTTTGAGGTTTGCAAAGGATTCTGGGTAACAGAACGTGGTCAGAGCTCCACAAGTCACCCCATCCTGGATTCCCGTAGGTGTCTAGTTTTCATAAATGTGCTGGTGTGATAGGTTTCCCTAGGTGCCAGCTGAGCTAGAGGCCAAAATCTACAGGCACATCTCACTTTGCAAAAAACACCTCTGTTTTCTGTGAAAAAATGGGATGTGTCCACGTTGTGTTTTAGGGCATTTCCTTTTGTGGGCGCTAGGCCTACGCACACAATTGAGGTATCATTTTTATTGGGGGACTTGGGGGAACGCTGGATGGAAGGAAATTTGTGGCTCCTCTTAGATTCCAGAACTTTCTGTCACCGAAATATGAGGAAAACGTGTTTTTTTGGCCGAATATTGAGGTTTGCAAAGGATTCTGGGTAACAGAACCTGGTCAGAGCCCCACAGGTCACCCCATCTTGGATTCCCCTAGGTGTCTAGTTTTAAAAAATGTGCTGGTTTGCTAGGTTTCCCCAGGTGCCGGCTGAGCTAGAGGCCAAAATCCACAGGAAGGCAATTTGTAAAAAACAGCTCTGTTTTCTGTCAAAAAATGGGATGTGTCCACATTGTGTTTTGGGGCATTTCCTGTCACGGGCGCTAGGCCTACCCACACAAGTGAGGTATCATTTTTATCGGGAGACTTCGGGGAATGCTGGGTGGAAGGAAATTTGTGGCTCCTCTCAGATTCCAGAACCTTCTGTCACCGAAATGTGAGGAAAACATGTTTTTTTTGCCAAGTTTTGAGGTTTGCAAAGGATTCTGGGTAACAGAACCTGGTCAGAGCCCCACAAGTCACCCCATCCTGGATTCCCCTAGGTGTCTAGTTTTCAAATATGTGCTGGTTTGCTAGGTTTCCCCAGGTGCCGGCTGAGCTAGAGGCCAAAATCTACAGGTAGGCACTTTGCAAAAAACACCTCTGTTTTCTGTCAAAAAATGGGATGTGTCCACGTTGTGTTTTGGGCCATTTCTTTTCGTGGGCGCTAGGCCTACCCACACAAGTGAGGTACCATTTTTATCGGGAGACTTGGGGGAACGCTGGATGGAAGGAATTTTGTGGCTCCTCTCAGATTCCAGAACTTTCTGTCACCGAAATGTGAGGAAAACGTATATTTTTGACTGAATATTGAGGTTTGCAAAGGATTCTGGGTAACAGAACCTGGTCAGAGCCCCACAGGTCACCCCATCTTGGATTCCCCTAGATGTTTAGTTTTAAAAAATGTGCTAGTTTGCTAGGTTTCCCCAGGTGCCGGCTGAGCTAGAGGCCAAAATCCACAGGAAGGCAATTTGTAAAAAACACCTCTGTTTTCTCTGAAATAATGTGATGTATCCACGATGTGTTTTGGGCCATTTCCTTTCGTGGGCGCTTTGCCTACCGACACAAGTGAGGTACCATTTTTATCGGGAGACTTGGGGGAACGCTGGACGGAAGGACATTTGTGGCTCCTCTCAGATTCCTGAACTTTCTGTCACCGAAATGAGAGGAAAAAGTGTTTATTTGGTCACATATTGAGGTTTGCAAAGGATTCTGGGTAACAGAACCTGGTCAGAGCCCCACAAGTCACCCCATCCTGAATTCCTCTAGGTGTCTAGTTTTAAAAAATGTGCTGGTTTGTTAGGTTTCCCCAGGTGTCAGCTGAGCTAGAGGCCAAAATCCACAGGTAGGCACATTGTAAAAAACACCTCTGTTTTCTGTGAAAAAATGGGATGTGTCCACGTTGTGTTTTGGGCCATTTTCTTTCGTGGGCGCTATGCTTACCGACACAAGTGAGGTACCATTTTTATTGGGAGACTTGGGGGAACGCTGGATGGAAGGAAATTTGTGGCTCCTCTCAGATTCCAGAAGTTTCTATCACCGAAATGAGAGGAAAAGGTGTTTTTTGGGCATATTTTGAGGTTGTCAAAGGATTCTGGGTCAGAGCCCCACAGGTCACCCCATCTTGGATTCCCCTAGGTGTCTAGTTTAAAAAAATGTGCTGGTTTGCTAGGTTTCCCCAGGTGCCGGCTGAGCTAGAGGCCAAAATCCAAAGGAAGGCACTTTGTAAAAAACAGCTCTGTTTTCTGTCAAAAAATGGGATGTGTCCACATTGTGTTTTGGGGCATTTCCTGTCACGGGCGCTAGGCCTACCCACACAAGTGAGGTATAATTTTTATCGGGAGACTTCGGGGAACGCTGGGTGGAAGGAAATTTGTGGCTCCTCTCAGATTCCAGAACCTTCTGTCACCGAAATGTGAGGAAAACATGTTTATTTTGCCAAGTTTTGAGGTTTGCAAAGGATTCTGGGTAACAGAACCTGGTCAGAGCCCCACAAGTCACCCCATCCTGGATTCCTCTAGGTGTCTAGTTTTCAAAAATGTGCTGGTTTGCTAGGTTTCCCCAGGTGCCGGCTGAGCTACAGGCCAAAATCCACAGGAAGCCACTTTATAAAAAACAGCTCTGTTTTCTGTCAAAAAATGGGATGTGTCCACATTGTGGTTTGGGGCATTTCCTGTCACGGGCGCTAGGCCTACCCACACAAGTGAGGTACCATTTTTATCGGGAGACTTGGGGGAATGCTGGATGGAAGAAAATTTGTGGCTCCTCTCAGATTCCAGAACTTTCTATCACCGAAATGAGAGGAAAAGGTGTTTTTTGGGCAAATTTTGAGGTTTGCAAAGGATTCTGGGTAACAGAACCTGGTCAGAGCCCCACAAGTCACCCCATCTTGGATTCCCCCAGGTGTCTAGTTTTCAAAAATGTGCTGGTTTTCTAGGTTTCCCTAGGTGCGGGCTGAGCTAGAGGTCAAAATCCACAGGTAGGCACTTTGTAAAAAACACCTCTGTTTTCTGTGAAAAAATATGATGTGTCCACGTTGTGTTTTGGGCCATTTCCTTTCGTGGGCGCTAGGCCTACCCACACAAGTGAGGTACCATTTATATCGGGAGACTTAGGGAAACGCTGGGTGGAAGGACATTTGTGGCTCCTCTCAGATTTCTGAACTTTCTGTCACGGAAATGAGAGGAAAAAGTGTTTATTTGGTCACATATTGAGGTTTGCAAAGAATTCTGGGTAACAGAACCTGGTCAGAGCCCCACAAGTCACCCCATCTTGGATTCCCCTAGGTGTCTAGTTTTCAAAAATGTGCTGGTTTGTCAGGTTTCCCCAGGTGTCGGCTGAGCTAGAGGCCAAAATCCACAGGTAGGCACTTTGTAAAACACACCTCTGTTTTATGTGAAAAAATTTGATGTGTCCACATTGTGTTTTGGGCCATTTCCTTTTGTGGGCGCTAGGCCTACGCACACAATTGAGGTATCATTTTTATCGGGGGACTTGGGGGAACGCTGGATGGAAGGAAATTTGTGGCTCCTCTTAGATTCCAGAACTTTCTGTCACCGAAATGTGAGGAAAACGTGTCTTTTTGGCCGAATATTGAGGTTTGCAAATGATTCTGGGTAACAGAACCTGGTCAGAGTCCCACAAGTCACCCCATCCTGGATTCCCTTAGGTGTCTAGTTTTCAAAAATGTGCTGGTTTGCTAGGTTTCCCCAGGTGCCGGCTGAGCTAGAGGCCAAAATCTACAGGTAGGCACTTTGCAAAAAACACCTCTGTTTTCTGTCAAAAAATGGGATGTGTCCACGTTGTGTTTTGGGCCATTTCTTTTCGTGGGCGCTAGGCCTACCCACACAAGTGAGGTACCATTTTTATCGGGAGACTTGGGGGAACGCTGGATGGAAGGAATTTTGTGGCTCCTCTCAGATTCCAGAACTTTCTGTCACCGAAATGTGAGGAAAACGTATATTTTTGGCTGAATATTGAGGTTTGCAAAGGATTCTGGGTAACAGAACCTGGTCAGAGCCCCACAGGTCACCCCATCTTGGATTCCCCTAGATGTTTAGTTTTAAAAAATGTGCTAGTTTGCTAGGTTTCCCCAGGTGCCGGCTGAGCTAGAGGCCAAAATCCACAGGAAGGCAATTTGTAAAAAACACCTCTGTTTTCTGTGAAATAATGTGATGTATCCACGATGTGTTTTGGGCCATTTCCTTTCGTGGGCGCTTTGCCTACCGACACAAGTGAGGTACCATTTGTATCGGGAGACTTGGGGGAACGCTGGACGGAAGGACATTTGTGGCTCCTCTCAGATTTCAGAACTTTCTGTCACCGAAATGTGAGGAAAATGTGTTTTTTGGTCACATTTTGAGGTTTGCAAAGGATTCTGGGTAACAGAACCTGGTCAGAGCCCCACAAGCCACCCCATCCTGAATTCCCCTAAGTGTCTAGTTTAAAACAATGTGCTGGTATGCTGGGTTTCTCCAGGTGTCGGCTGAGCAAGAGGCCAAAATCCACAGGAAGGCACTTTGTAAAAAACAGCTCTGTTTTCTGTCACAAAATGGGATGTGACCACATTATGTTTTGGGGCATTTCCTGTCACGGGCGCTAGGCCTTCCCACACAAGTGAGGTATCATTTTTATCAAGAGACTTGGGGGAACGCTGGATGGAAGGAAATTTGTGGCTCCTCTCAGATTCCAGAACTTTCTGTCACCGAAATGTGAGGAAAACGTGTTTTTTTGGCCGAATTTTGAGGTTTGCAAAGGATTCTGGGTAACAGAACCTGGTCAGAGCCCCACAAGTCAACCCATCTTGGATTCCCCTAGGAGTCTAGTTTTCAAAAATGCGCTGGTTTTCCTAGGTTTCCCCAGGTGCTGGCTGAGCTAGAGGCCAAAATCCACAGGAAGGCACTTTGTAAAAAACACCTCTGTTTTCTGTGAAATACTGTGATGTGTCCACGTTGTGTTTTGGGCCATTTGCTTTCGTGGGCGCTCTGCCTACCCACACAAGTGAGGTACCATTTTTATCGGGAGACTTGGGGGAACGCTGGATGGAAGGACATTTGTGGCTCCTCTCAGATTCCAGAACTTTCTGTCACCGAAATGAGAGGAAAAGATGTTTTTTGGGCAAATTTTGAGGTTTGCAAAGGATTCTGGGTAACAGAACCAGGTCAGAGCCCCACAAGTCACCCCATCTTGGATTCCCCCAGGTGTCTAGTGTTCAAAAATGTACTGGTTTGCTAGGTTTCCCCAGGTGCCGGCTGAGCTAGAGGCCAAAATCCACAGGTAGGCACTTTGTTAAAAACACCTCTGTTTTCTGTGAAAAAATGTGATGTGTCCACGTTGTGTTTTGGGCCATTTCCTTTCGTGGGCACTAGGCCTACCCACACAAGTGAGGTACCATTTATATTGGGAGACTTAGGAGAACGCTGGGTGGCAGGAAATTTGTGGCTCCTCTCAGATTCCAGAACTTTCTGTCACCGAAATGAGAGGAAAAGTTGTTTTTTGGCCAAATATTGAGGTTTGCAAAGGATTCTGGGTAACAGAACCTGGTCAGAGCCCCACAAGTCACCCCTTCTTGGATTCCCCTAGGTGTCTAGTTTTTAAAAATGTGCTGGTTTGCTAGGTTTCCCCAGGTGCCGGCTGAGCTAGAGGCCAAAATCTACAGGTAGGCACTTTCTAAAAAACACCTCCGTTTTCTGTGAAAAAATGGGATGTGTCCACGTTGTGTTTTGGGGCATTTCCTTTCGCGGGCGCTAGGCCTACGCACACAAGTGAGGTATCATTTTTATCGGGGGACTTGGAAGAACGCTGGGTAGGAGGAAATTTGTGGCTCCTCTCAGATTCCAGAACTTTCTGTCACTGAAATGTGAGGAAAACGTGTTTTTAGGCAAATTTTGAGGTTTGCAAAGGATTCTGGGTAACAGAAACTGGTCAGAGCCCCACAAGTCACCCCATGCTGGATTCCTCTAGGTGTCTAGTTTTCAAAAATGTGCTGGTTTGCTAGGTTTCCCCAGGTGCCGGCTGAGCTAGAGGCCAAAATCCACAGGTAGGCACATTGTAAAAAACACCTCTGTTTTCTGTAAAATAATGTGATGTGTCCACGTTGTGTTTTGGGCCATTTCCTTTCGTGGGTGCTAGGCCTACCCACACAAGTGAGGTACCATTTTTATCGGGAGACTTGGGGGAACGCTGGATGGAAGGAAATTTGTGACTCCTCTCAGATTCCAGAACCTTCTGTCACCGAAATGTGAGGAAAATGTGTTTTGTTAGCCAAATTTTGAGGTTTGCAAAGGATTCTGGGTAACAGAACCTGGTCAGAGCCCCACAAGTCACCCCATCCTGGATTCCCGTAGGTGTCTAGTTTTCATAAATGTGCTGGTTTGATAGGTTTCCCTAGGTGCCAGCTGAGCTAGAGGCCAAAATCTACAGGCACATCTCACTTTGCAAAAAACACCTCTGTTTTCTGTGAAAAAATGGGATGTGTCCACGTTGTGTTTTAGGGCATTTCCTTTTGTGGGCGCTAGGCCTACGCACACAATTGAGGTATCATTTTTATCGGGGGACTTGGGGGAACGCTGGATGGAAGGAAATTTGTGGCTCCTCTTAGATTCCAGAACTTTCTGTCACCGAAATGTGAGGAAAACGTGTTTTTTTGGCCGAATATTGAGGTTTGCAAAGGATTCTGGGTAACAGAACCTGGTCAGAGCCCCACAGGTCACCCCATCTTGGATTCCCCTAGGTGTCTAGTTTTAAAAAATGTGCTGGTTTGCTAGGTTTCCCCAGGTGCCGGCTGAGCTAGAGGCCAAAATCCACAGGAAGGCAATTTGTAAAAAACAGCTCTGTTTTCTGTCAAAAAATGGGATGTGTCCACATTGTGTTTTGGGGCATTTCCTGTCACGGGCGCTAGGCCTACCCACACAAGTGAGGTATCATTTTTATCGGGAGACTTCGGGGAATGCTGGGTGGAAGGAAATTTGTGGCTCCTCTCAGATTCCAGAACCTTCTGTCACCGAAATGTGAGGAAAACATGTTTTTTTTGCCAAGTTTTGAGGTTTGCAAAGGATTCTGGGTAACAGAACCTGGTCAGAGCCCCACAAGTCACCCCATCCTGGATTCCCCTAGGTGTCTAGTTTTCAAATATGTGCTGGTTTGCTAGGTTTCCCCAGGTGCCGGCTGAGCTAGAGGCCAAAATCCACAGGTAGGCACTTTGTTAAAAACACCTCTGTTTTCTGTGAAAAAATGTGATGTGTCCACGTTGTGTTTTGGGCCATTTCCTTTCGTGGGCACTAGGCCTACCCACACAAGTGAGGTACCATTTATATTGGGAGACTTAGGAGAACGCTGGGTGGCAGGAAATTTGTGGCTCCCCTCAGATTCCAGAACTTTCTGTCACCGAAATGAGAGGAAAAGTTGTTTTTTGGCCAAATATTGAGGTTTGCAAAGGATTCTGGGTAACAGAACCTGGTCAGAGCCCCACAAGTCACCCCTTCTTGGATTCCCCTAGGTGTCTAGTTTTTAAAAATGTGCTGGTTTGCTAGGTTTCCCCAGGTGCCGGCTGAGCTAGAGGCCAAAATCTACAGGTAGGCACTTTCTAAAAAACACCTCTGTTTTCTGTGAAAAAATGGGATGTGTCCACGTTGTGTTTTGGGGCATTTCCTTTCGCGGGCGCTAGGCCTACGCACACAAGTGAGGTATCATTTTTATCGGGGGACTTGGAAGAACGCTGGGTAGGAGGAAATTTGTGGCTCCTCTCAGATTCCAGAACTTTCTGTCACTGAAATGTGAGGAAAACGTGTTTTTTGGGCAAATTTTGAGGTTTGCAAAGGATTCTGGGTAACAGAACCTGGACAGAGCCCCACAAGTCACCCCATGCTGGATTCCTCTGGGTGTCTAGTTTTCAAAAATGTGCTGGTTTGCTAGGTTTCCCCAGGTGCCGGCTGAGCTAGAGGCCAAAATCCACAGGTAGGCACATTGTAAAAAACACCTCTGTTTTCTGTAAAATAATGTGATGTGTCCACGTTGTGTTTTGGGCCATTTCCTTTCGTGGGTGCTAGGCCTACCCACACAAGTGAGGTACCATTTTTATCGGGAGACTTGGGGGAACGCTGGATGGAAGGAAATTTGTGGCTCCTCTTAGATTCCAGAACTTTCTGTCACCGAAATGTGAGGAAAACGTGTTTTTTTGGCCGAATATTGAGGTTTGCAAAGGATTCTGGGTAACAGAACCTGGTCAGAGCCCCACAGGTCACCCCATCTTGGATTCCCCTAGGTGTCTAGTTTTAAAAAATGTGCTGGTTTGCTAGGTTTCCCCAGGTGCCGGCTGAGCTAGAGGCCAAAATCCACAGGAAGGCAATTTGTAAAAAACAGCTCTGTTTTCTGTCAAAAAATGGGATGTGTCCACATTGTGTTTTGGGGCATTTCCTGTCACGGGCGCTAGGCCTACCCACACAAGTGAGGTATCATTTTTATCGGGAGACTTCGGGGAATGCTGGGTGGAAGGAAATTTGTGGCTCCTCTCAGATTCCAGAACCTTCTGTCACCGAAATGTGAGGAAAACATGTTTTTTTTGCCAAGTTTTGAGGTTTGCAAAGGATTCTGGGTAACAGAACCTGGTCAGAGCCCCACAAGTCACCCCATCCTGGATTCCCCTAGGTGTCTAGTTTTCAAATATGTGCTGGTTTGCTAGGTTTCCCCAGGTGCCGGCTGAGCTAGAGGCCAAAATCTACAGGTAGGCACTTTGCAAAAAACACCTCTGTTTTCTGTCAAAAAATGGGATGTGTCCACGTTGTGTTTTGGGCCATTTCTTTTCGTGGGCGCTAGGCCTACCCACACAAGTGAGGTACCATTTTTATCGGGAGACTTGGGGGAACGCTGGATGGAAGGAATTTTGTGGCTCCTCTCAGATTCCAGAACTTTCTGTCACCGAAATGTGAGGAAAACGTATATTTTTGGCTGAATATTGAGGTTTGCAAAGGATTCTGGGTAACAGAACCTGGTCAGAGCCCCACAGGTCACCCCATCTTGGATTCCCCTAGATGTTTAGTTTTAAAAAATGTGCTAGTTTGCTAGGTTTCCCCAGGTGCCGGCTGAGCTAGAGGCCAAAATCCACAGGAAGGCAATTTGTAAAAAACACCTCTGTTTTCTCTGAAATAATGTGATGTATCCACAATGTGTTTTGGGCCATTTCCTTTCGTGGGCGCTTTGCCTACCGACACAAGTGAGGTACCATTTGTATCGGGAGACTTGGGGGAACGCTGGACGGAAGGACATTTGTGGCTCCTCTCAGATTTCAGAACTTTCTGTCACCGAAATGTGAGGAAAATGTGTTTTTTGGTCACATTTTGAGGTTTGCAAAGGATTCTGGGTAACAGAACCTGGTCAGAGCCCCACAAGCCACCCCATCCTGAATTCCCCTAAGTGTCTAGTTTAAAACAATGTGCTGGTATGCTGGGTTTCTCCAGGTGTCGGCTGAGCAAGAGGCCAAAATCCACAGGAAGGCACTTTGTAAAAAACAGCTCTGTTTTCTGTCACAAAATGGGATGTGACCACATTATGTTTTGGGGCATTTCCTGTCACGGGCGCTAGGCCTTCCCACACAAGTGAGGTATCATTTTTATCAAGAGACTTGGGGGAACGCTGGATGGAAGGAAATTTGTGGCTCCTCTCAGATTCCAGAACTTTCTGTCACCGAAATGTGAGGAAAACGTGTTTTTTTGGCCGAATATTGAGGTTTGCAAAGGATTCTGGGTAACAGAACCTGGTCAGAGCCCCACAGGTCACCCCATCTTGGATTCCCCTAGGTGTCTAGTTTTAAAAAATGTGCTGGTTTGCTAGGTTTCCCCAGGTGCCGGCTGAGCTAGAGGCCAAAATCCACAGGAAGGCAATTTGTAAAAAACAGCTCTGTTTTCTGTCAAAAAATGGGATGTGTCCACATTGTGTTTTGGGGCATTTCCTGTCACGGGCGCTAGGCCTACCCACACAAGTGAGGTATCATTTTTATCGGGAGACTTCGGGGAATGCTGGGTGGAAGGAAATTTGTGGCTCCTCTCAGATTCCAGAACCTTCTGTCACCGAAATGTGAGGAAAACATGTTTTTTTTGCCAAGTTTTGAGGTTTGCAAAGGATTCTGGGTAACAGAACCTGGTCAGAGCCCCACAAGTCACCCCATCCTGGATTCCCCTAGGTGTCTAGTTTTCAAATATGTGCTGGTTTGCTAGGTTTCCCCAGGTGCCGGCTGAGCTAGAGGCCAAAATCTACAGGTAGGCACTTTGCAAAAAACACCTCTGTTTTCTGTCAAAAAATGGGATGTGTCCACGTTGTGTTTTGGGCCATTTCTTTTCGTGGGCGCTAGGCCTACCCACACAAGTGAGGTACCATTTTTATCGGGAGACTTGGGGGAACGCTGGATGGAAGGAATTTTGTGGCTCCTCTCAGATTCCAGAACTTTCTGTCACCGAAATGTGAGGAAAACGTATATTTTTGGCTGAATATTGAGGTTTGCAAAGGATTCTGGGTAACAGAACCTGGTCAGAGCCCCACAGGTCACCCCATCTTGGATTCCCCTAGATGTTTAGTTTTAAAAAATGTGCTAGTTTGCTAGGTTTCCCCAGGTGCCGGCTGAGCTAGAGGCCAAAATCCACAGGAAGGCAATTTGTAAAAAACACCTCTGTTTTCTCTGAAATAATGTGATGTATCCACAATGTGTTTTGGGCCATTTCCTTTCGTGGGCGCTTTGCCTACCGACACAAGTGAGGTACCATTTGTATCGGGAGACTTGGGGGAACGCTGGACGGAAGGACATTTGTGGCTCCTCTCAGATTTCAGAACTTTCTGTCACCGAAATGTGAGGAAAATGTGTTTTTTGGTCACATTTTGAGGTTTGCAAAGGATTCTGGGTAACAGAACCTGGTCAGAGCCCCACAAGCCACCCCATCCTGAATTCTCCTAAGTGTCTAGTTTAAAACAATGTGCTGGTATGCTGGGTTTCTCCAGGTGTCGGCTGAGCAAGAGGCCAAAATCCACAGGAAGGCACTTTGTAAAAAACAGCTCTGTTTTCTGTCACAAAATGGGATGTGACCACATTATGTTTTGGGGCATTTCCTGTCACGGGCGCTAGGCCTTCCCACACAAGTGAGGTATCATTTTTATCAAGAGACTTGGGGGAACGCTGGATGGAAGGAAATTTGTGGCTCCTCTCAGATTCCAGAACTTTCTGTCACCGAAATGTGAGGAAAACGTGTTTTTTTGGCCGAATTTTGAGGTTTGCAAAGGATTCTGGGTAACAGAACCTGGTCAGAGCCCCACAAGTCAACCCATCTTGGATTCCCCTAGGAGTCTAGTTTTCAAAAATGCGCTGGTTTTCCTAGGTTTCCCCAGGTGCTGGCTGAGCTAGAGGCCAAAATCCACAGGAGGGCACTTTGTAAAAAACACCTCTGTTTTCTGTGAAATACTGTGATGTGTCCACGTTGTGTTTTGGGCCATTTGCTTTCGTGGGCGCTCTGCCTACCCACACAAGTGAGGTACCATTTTTATCGGGAGACTTGGGGGAACGCTGGATGGAAGGACATTTGTGGCTCCTCTCAGATTCCAGAACTTTCTGTCACCGAAATGAGAGGAAAAGATGTTTTTTGGGCAAATTTTGAGTTTTGCAAAGGATTCTGGGTAACAGAACCAGGTCAGAGCCCCACAAGTCACCCCATCTTGGATTCCCCCAGGTGTCTAGTTTTCAAAAATGTACTGGTTTGCTAGGTTTCCCCAGGTGCCGGCTGAGCTAGAGGCCAAAATCCACAGGTAGGCACTTTGTTAAAAACACCTCTGTTTTCTGTGAAAAAATGTGATGTGTCCACGTTGTGTTTTGGGCCATTTCCTTTCGTGGGCACTAGGCCTACCCACACAAGTGAGGTACCATTTATATTGGGAGACTTAGGAGAACGCTGGGTGGCAGGAAATTTGTGGCTCCTCTCAGATTCCAGAACTTTCTGTCACCGAAATGAGAGGAAAAGTTGTTTTTTGGCCAAATATTGAGGTTTGCAAAGGATTCTGGGTAACAGAACCTGGTCAGAGCCCCACAAGTCACCCCTTCTTGGATTCCCCTAGGTGTCTAGTTTTTAAAAATGTGCTGGTTTGCTAGGTTTCCCCAGGTGCCGGCTGAGCTAGAGGCCAAAATCTACAGGTAGGCACTTTCTAAAAAACACCTCTGTTTTCTGTGAAAAAATGGGATGTGTCCACGTTGTGTTTTGGGGCATTTCCTTTCGCGGGCGCTAGGCCTACGCACACAAGTGAGGTATCATTTTTATCGGGGGACTTGGAAGAACGCTGGGTAGGAGGAAATTTGTGGCTCCTCTCAGATTCCAGAACTTTCTGTCACTGAAATGTGAGGAAAACGTGTTTTTTGGGCAAATTTTGAGGTTTGCAAAGGATTCTGGGTAACAGAAACTGGTCAGAGCCCCACAAGTCACCCCATGCTGGATTCCTCTAGGTGTCTAGTTTTAAAAAATGTGCTGGTTTGCTAGGTTTCCCCAGGTGCCGGCTGAGCTAGAGGCCAAAATCCACAGGTAGGCACATTGTAAAAAACACCTCTGTTTTCTGTAAAATAATGTGATGTGTCCACGTTGTGTTTTGGGCCATTTCCTTTCGTGGGTGCTAGGCCTACCCACACAAGTGAGGTACCATTTTTATCGGGAGACTTGGGGGAACGCTGGATGGAAGGAAATTTGTGACTCCTCTCAGATTCCAGAACCTTCTGTCACCGAAATTTGAGGAAAATGTGTTTTGTTAGCCAAATTTTGAGGTTTGCAAAGGATTCTGGGTAACAGAACCTGGTAAGAGCCCCACAAGTCACCCCATCCTGGATTCCCGTAGGTGTCTAGTTTTCATAAATGTGCTGGTTTGATAGGTTTCCCTAGGTGCCAGCTGAGCTAGAGGCCAAAATCTACAGGCACATCTCACTTTGCAAAAAACACCTCTGTTTTCTGTGAAAAAATGGGATGTGTCCACGTTGTGTTTTAGGGCATTTCCTTTTGTGGGCGCTAGGCCTACGCACACAATTGAGGTATCATTTTTATCGGGGGACTTGGGGGAACGCTGGATGGAAGGAAATTTGTGGCTCCTCTTAGATTCCAGAACTTTCTGTCACCGAAATGTGAGGAAAACGTGTTTTTTTGGCCGAATATTGAGGTTTGCAAAGGATTCTGGGTAACAGAACCTGGTCAGAGCCCCACAGGTCACCCCATCTTGGATTCCCCTAGGTGTCTAGTTTTAAAAAATGTGCTGGTTTGCTAGGTTTCCCCAGGTGCCGGCTGAGCTAGAGGCCAAAATCCACAGGAAGGCAATTTGTAAAAAACAGCTCTGTTTTCTGTCAAAAAATGGGATGTGTCCACATTGTGTTTTGGGGCATTTCCTGTCACGGGCGCTAGGCCTACCCACACAAGTGAGGTATCATTTTTATCGGGAGACTTCGGGGAATGCTGGGTGGAAGGAAATTTGTGGCTCCTCTCAGATTCCAGAACCTTCTGTCACCGAAATGTGAGGAAAACATGTTTTTTTTGCCAAGTTTTGAGGTTTGCAAAGGATTCTGGGTAACAGAACCTGGTCAGAGCCCCACAAGTCACCCCATCCTGGATTCCCCTAGGTGTCTAGTTTTCAAATATGTGCTGGTTTGCTAGGTTTCCCCAGGTGCCGGCTGAGCTAGAGGCCAAAATCCACAGGTAGGCACTTTGTTAAAAACACCTCTGTTTTCTGTGAAAAAATGTGATGTGTCCACGTTGTGTTTTGGGCCATTTCCTTTCGTGGGCACTAGGCCTACCCACACAAGTGAGGTACCATTTATATTGGGAGACTTAGGAGAACGCTGGGTGGCAGGAAATTTGTGGCTCCCCTCAGATTCCAGAACTTTCTGTCACCGAAATGAGAGGAAAAGTTGTTTTTTGGCCAAATATTGAGGTTTGCAAAGGATTCTGGGTAACAGAACCTGGTCAGAGCCCCACAAGTCACCCCTTCTTGGATTCCCCTAGGTGTCTAGTTTTTAAAAATGTGCTGGTTTGCTAGGTTTCCCCAGGTGCCGGCTGAGCTAGAGGCCAAAATCTACAGGTAGGCACTTTCTAAAAAACACCTCTGTTTTCTGTGAAAAAATGGGATGTGTCCACGTTGTGTTTTGGGGCATTTCCTTTCACGGGCGCTAGGCCTACGCACACAAGTGAGGTATCATTTTTATCGGGGGACTTGGAAGAACGCTGGGTAGGAGGAAATTTGTGGCTCCTCTCAGATTCCAGAACTTTCTGTTACTGAAATGTGAGGAAAACGTGTTTTTTGGGCAAATTTTGAGGTTTGCAAAGGATTCTGGGTAACAGAACCTGGACAGAGCCCCACAAGTCACCCCATGCTGGATTCCTCTAGGTGTCTAGTTCTCAAAAATGTGCTGGTTTGCTAGGTTTCCCCAGGTGCCGGCTGAGCTAGAGGCCAAAATCCACAGGTAGGCACATTGTAAAAAACACCTCTGTTTTCTGTAAAATAATGTGATGTGTCCACGTTGTGTTTTGGGCCATTTCCTTTCGTGGGTGCTAGGCCTACCCACACAAGTGAGGTACCATTTTTATCGGGAGACTTGGGGGAACGCTGGATGGAAGGAAATTTGTGACTCCTCTCAGATTCCAGAACCTTCTGTCACCGAAATTTGAGGAAAATGTGTTTTGTTAGCCAAATTTTGAGGTTTGCAAAGGATTCTGGGTAACAGAACCTGGTCAGAGCCCCACAAGTCACCCCATCCTGGATTCCCGTAGGTGTCTAGTTTTCATAAATGTGCTGGTGTGATAGGTTTCCCTAGGTGCCAGCTGAGCTAGAGGCCAAAATCTACAGGCACATCTCACTTTGCAAAAAACACCTCTGTTTTCTGTGAAAAAATGGTATGTGTCCACGTTGTGTTTTAGGGCATTTCCTTTTGTGGGCGCTAGGCCTACGCACACAATTGAGGTATCATTTTTATCGGGGGACTTGGGGGAACGCTGGATGGAAGGAAATTTGTGGCTCCTCTTAGATTCCAGAACTTTCTGTCACCGAAATGTGAGGAAAACGTGTCTTTTTGGCCGAATATTGAGGTTTGCAAATGATTCTGGGTAACAGAACCTGGTCAGAGTCCCACAAGTCACCCCATCCTGGATTCCCTTAGGTGTCTAGTTTTCAAAAATGTGCTGGTTTGCTAGGTTTCCCCAGGTGCCGGCTGAGCTAGAGGCCAAAATCTACAGGTAGGCACTTTGCAAAAAACACCTCTGTTTTCTGTCAAAAAATGGGATGTGTCCACGTTGTGTTTTGGGCCATTTCTTTTCGTGGGCGCTAGGCCTACCCACACAAGTGAGGTACCATTTTTATCGGGAGACTTGGGGGAACGCTGGATGGAAGGAATTTTGTGGCTCCTCTCAGATTCCAGAACTTTCTGTCACCGAAATGTGAGGAAAACGTATATTTTTGGCTGAATATTGAGGTTTGCAAAGGATTCTGGGTAACAGAACCTGGTCAGAGCCCCACAGGTCACCCCATCTTGGATTCCCCTAGATGTTTAGTTTTAAAAAATGTGCTAGTTTGCTAGGTTTCCCCAGGTGCCGGCTGAGCTAGAGGCCAAAATCCACAGGAAGGCAATTTGTAAAAAACACCTCTGTTTTCTGTGAAATAATGTGATGTATCCACGATGTGTTTTGGGCCATTTCCTTTCGTGGGCGCTTTGCCTACCGACACAAGTGAGGTACCATTTGTATCGGGAGACTTGGGGGAACGCTGGACGGAAGGACATTTGTGGCTCCTCTCAGATTTCAGAACTTTCTGTCACCGAAATGTGAGGAAAATGTGTTTTTTGGTCACATTTTGAGGTTTGCAAAGGATTCTGGGTAACAGAACCTGGTCAGAGCCCCACAAGCCACCCCATCCTGAATTCCCCTAAGTGTCTAGTTTAAAACAATGTGCTGGTATGCTGGGTTTCTCCAGGTGTCGGCTGAGCAAGAGGCCAAAATCCACAGGAAGGCACTTTGTAAAAAACAGCTCTGTTTTCTGTCACAAAATGGGATGTGACCACATTATGTTTTGGGGCATTTCCTGTCACGGGCGCTAGGCCTTCCCACACAAGTGAGGTATCATTTTTATCAAGAGACTTGGGGGAACGCTGGATGGAAGGAAATTTGTGGCTCCTCTCAGATTCCAGAACTTTCTGTCACCGAAATGTGAGGAAAACGTGTTTTTTTGGCCGAATTTTGAGGTTTGCAAAGGATTCTGGGTAACAGAACCTGGTCAGAGCCCCACAAGTCAACCCATCTTGGATTCCCCTAGGAGTCTAGTTTTCAAAAATGCGCTGGTTTTCCTAGGTTTCCCCAGGTGCTGGCTGAGCTAGAGGCCAAAATCCACAGGAAGGCACTTTGTAAAAAACACCTCTGTTTTCTGTGAAATACTGTGATGTGTCCACGTTGTGTTTTGGGCCATTTGCTTTCGTGGGCGCTCTGCCTACCCACACAAGTGAGGTACCATTTTTATCGGGAGACTTGGGGGAACGCTGGATGGAAGGACATTTGTGGCTCCTCTCAGATTCCAGAACTTTCTGTCACCGAAATGAGAGGAAAAGATGTTTTTTGGGCAAATTTTGAGGTTTGCAAAGGATTCTGGGTAACAGAACCAGGTCAGAGCCCCACAAGTCACCCCATCTTGGATTCCCCCAGGTGTCTAGTGTTCAAAAATGTACTGGTTTGCTAGGTTTCCCCAGGTGCCGGCTGAGCTAGAGGCCAAAATCCACAGGTAGGCACTTTGTTAAAAACACCTCTGTTTTCTGTGAAAAAATGTGATGTGTCCACGTTGTGTTTTGGGCCATTTCCTTTCGTGGGCACTAGGCCTACCCACACAAGTGAGGTACCATTTATATTGGGAGACTTAGGAGAACGCTGGGTGGCAGGAAATTTGTGGCTCCTCTCAGATTCCAGAACTTTCTGTCACCGAAATGAGAGGAAAAGTTGTTTTTTGGCCAAATATTGAGGTTTGCAAAGGATTCTGGGTAACAGAACCTGGTCAGAGCCCCACAAGTCACCCCTTCTTGGATTCCCCTAGGTGTCTAGTTTTTAAAAATGTGCTGGTTTGCTAGGTTTCCCCAGGTGCCGGCTGAGCTAGAGGCCAAAATCTACAGGTAGGCACTTTCTAAAAAACACCTCTGTTTTCTGTGAAAAAATGGGATGTGTCCACGTTGTGTTTTGGGGCATTTCCTTTCGCGGGCGCTAGGCCTACGCACACAAGTGAGGTATCATTTTTATCGGGGGACTTGGAAGAACGCTGGGTAGGAGGAAATTTGTGGCTCCTCTCAGATTCCAGAACTTTCTGTCACTGAAATGTGAGGAAAACGTGTTTTTAGGCAAATTTTGAGGTTTGCAAAGGATTCTGGGTAACAGAAACTGGTCAGAGCCCCACAAGTCACCCCATGCTGGATTCCTCTAGGTGTCTAGTTTTCAAAAATGTGCTGGTTTGCTAGGTTTCCCCAGGTGCCGGCTGAGCTAGAGGCCAAAATCCACAGGTAGGCACATTGTAAAAAACACCTCTGTTTTCTGTAAAATAATGTGATGTGTCCACGTTGTGTTTTGGGCCATTTCCTTTCGTGGGTGCTAGGCCTACCCACACAAGTGAGGTACCATTTTTATCGGGAGACTTGGGGGAACGCTGGATGGAAGGAAATTTGTGACTCCTCTCAGATTCCAGAACCTTCTGTCACCGAAATGTGAGGAAAATGTGTTTTGTTAGCCAAATTTTGAGGTTTGCAAAGGATTCTGGGTAACAGAACCTGGTCAGAGCCCCACAAGTCACCCCATCCTGGATTCCCGTAGGTGTCTAGTTTTCATAAATGTGCTGGTTTGATAGGTTTCCCTAGGTGCCAGCTGAGCTAGAGGCCAAAATCTACAGGCACATCTCACTTTGCAAAAAACACCTCTGTTTTCTGTGAAAAAATGGGATGTGTCCACGTTGTGTTTTAGGGCATTTCCTTTTGTGGGCGCTAGGCCTACGCACACAATTGAGGTATCATTTTTATCGGGGGACTTGGGGGAACGCTGGATGGAAGGAAATTTGTGGCTCCTCTTAGATTCCAGAACTTTCTGTCACCGAAATGTGAGGAAAACGTGTTTTTTGGGCCGAATATTGAGGTTTGCAAAGGATTCTGGGTAACAGAACCTGGTCAGAGCCCCACAGGTCACCCCATCTTGGATTCCCCTAGGTGTCTAGTTTTAAAAAATGTGCTGGTTTGCTAGGTTTCCCCAGGTGCCGGCTGAGCTAGAGGCCAAAATCCACAGGAAGGCAATTTGTAAAAAACAGCTCTGTTTTCTGTCAAAAAATGGGATGTGTCCACATTGTGTTTTGGGGCATTTCCTGTCACGGGCGCTAGGCCTACCCACACAAGTGAGGTATCATTTTTATCGGGAGACTTCGGGGAATGCTGGGTGGAAGGAAATTTGTGGCTCCTCTCAGATTCCAGAACCTTCTGTCACCGAAATGTGAGGAAAACATGTTTTTTTTGCCAAGTTTTGAGGTTTGCAAAGGATTCTGGGTAACAGAACCTGGTCAGAGCCCCACAAGTCACCCCATCCTGGATTCCCCTAGGTGTCTAGTTTTCAAATATGTGCTGGTTTGCTAGGTTTCCCCAGGTGCCGGCTGAGCTAGAGGCCAAAATCCACAGGTAGGCACTTTGTTAAAAACACCTCTGTTTTCTGTGAAAAAATGTGATGTGTCCACGTTGTGTTTTGGGCCATTTCCTTTCGTGGGCACTAGGCCTACCCACACAAGTGAGGTACCATTTATATTGGGAGACTTAGGAGAACGCTGGGTGGCAGGAAATTTGTGGCTCCCCTCAGATTCCAGAACTTTCTGTCACCGAAATGAGAGGAAAAGTTGTTTTTTGGCCAAATATTGAGGTTTGCAAAGGATTCTGGGTAACAGAACCTGGTCAGAGCCCCACAAGTCACCCCTTCTTGGATTCCCCTAGGTGTCTAGTTTTTAAAAATGTGCTGGTTTGCTAGGTTTCCCCAGGTGCCGGCTGAGCTAGAGGCCAAAATCTACAGGTAGGCACTTTCTAAAAAACACCTCTGTTTTCTGTGAAAAAATGGGATGTGTCCACGTTGTGTTTTGGGGCATTTCCTTTCGCGGGCGCTAGGCCTACGCACACAAGTGAGGTATCATTTTTATCGGGGGACTTGGAAGAACGCTGGGTAGGAGGAAATTTGTGGCTCCTCTCAGATTCCAGAACTTTCTGTCACTGAAATGTGAGGAAAACGTGTTTTTTGGGCAAATTTTGAGGTTTGCAAAGGATTCTGGGTAACAGAACCTGGACAGAGCCCCACAAGTCACCCCATGCTGGATTCCTCTGGGTGTCTAGTTTTCAAAAATGTGCTGGTTTGCTAGGTTTCCCCAGGTGCCGGCTGAGCTAGAGGCCAAAATCCACAGGTAGGCACATTGTAAAAAACACCTCTGTTTTCTGTAAAATAATGTGATGTGTCCACGTTGTGTTTTGGGCCATTTCCTTTCGTGGGTGCTAGGCCTACCCACACAAGTGAGGTACCATTTTTATCGGGAGACTTGGGGGAACGCTGGATGGAAGGAAATTTGTGGCTCCTCTTAGATTCCAGAACTTTCTGTCACCGAAATGTGAGGAAAACGTGTTTTTTTGGCCGAATATTGAGGTTTGCAAAGGATTCTGGGTAACAGAACCTGGTCAGAGCCCCACAGGTCACCCCATCTTGGATTCCCCTAGGTGTCTAGTTTTAAAAAATGTGCTGGTTTGCTAGGTTTCCCCAGGTGCCGGCTGAGCTAGAGGCCAAAATCCACAGGAAGGCAATTTGTAAAAAACAGCTCTGTTTTCTGTCAAAAAATGGGATGTGTCCACATTGTGTTTTGGGGCATTTCCTGTCACGGGCGCTAGGCCTACCCACACAAGTGAGGTATCATTTTTATCGGGAGACTTCGGGGAATGCTGGGTGGAAGGAAATTTGTGGCTCCTCTCAGATTCCAGAACCTTCTGTCACCGAAATGTGAGGAAAACATGTTTTTTTTGCCAAGTTTTGAGGTTTGCAAAGGATTCTGGGTAACAGAACCTGGTCAGAGCCCCACAAGTCACCCCATCCTGGATTCCCCTAGGTGTCTAGTTTTCAAATATGTGCTGGTTTGCTAGGTTTCCCCAGGTGCCGGCTGAGCTAGAGGCCAAAATCTACAGGTAGGCACTTTGCAAAAAACACCTCTGTTTTCTGTCAAAAAATGGGATGTGTCCACGTTGTGTTTTGGGCCATTTCTTTTCGTGGGCGCTAGGCCTACCCACACAAGTGAGGTACCATTTTTATCGGGAGACTTGGGGGAACGCTGGATGGAAGGAATTTTGTGGCTCCTCTCAGATTCCAGAACTTTCTGTTACCGAAATGTGAGGAAAACGTATATTTTTGGCTGAATATTGAGGTTTGCAAAGGATTCTGGGTAACAGAACCTGGTCAGAGCCCCACAGGTCACCCCATCTTGGATTCCCCTAGATGTTTAGTTTTAAAAAATGTGCTAGTTTGCTAGGTTTCCCCAGGTGCCGGCTGAGCTAGAGGCCAAAATCCACAGGAAGGCAATTTGTAAAAAACACCTCTGTTTTCTCTGAAATAATGTGATGTATCCACAATGTGTTTTGGGCCATTTCCTTTCGTGGGCGCTTTGCCTACCGACACAAGTGAGGTACCATTTGTATCGGGAGACTTGGGGGAACGCTGGACGGAAGGACATTTGTGGCTCCTCTCAGATTTCAGAACTTTCTGTCACCGAAATGTGAGGAAAATGTGTTTTTTGGTCACATTTTGAGGTTTGCAAAGGATTCTGGGTAACAGAACCTGGTCAGAGCCCCACAAGCCACCCCATCCTGAATTCCCCTAAGTGTCTAGTTTAAAACAATGTGCTGGTATGCTGGGTTTCTCCAGGTGTCGGCTGAGCAAGAGGCCAAAATCCACAGGAAGGCACTTTGTAAAAAACAGCTCTGTTTTCTGTCACAAAATGGGATGTGACCACATTATGTTTTGGGGCATTTCCTGTCACGGGCGCTAGGCCTTCCCACACAAGTGAGGTATCATTTTTATCAAGAGACTTGGGGAACGCTGGATGGAAGGAAATTTGTGGCTCCTCTCAGATTCCAGAACTTTCTGTCACCGAAATGTGAGGAAAACGTGTTTTTTTGGCCGAATATTGAGGTTTGCAAAGGATTCTGGGTAACAGAACCTGGTCAGAGCCCCACAGGTCACCCCATCTTGGATTCCCCTAGGTGTCTAGTTTTAAAAAATGTGCTGGTTTGCTAGGTTTCCCCAGGTGCCGGCTGAGCTAGAGGCCAAAATCCACAGGAAGGCAATTTGTAAAAAACAGCTCTGTTTTCTGTCAAAAAATGGGATGTGTCCACATTGTGTTTTGGGGCATTTCCTGTCACGGGCGCTAGGCCTACCCACACAAGTGAGGTATCATTTTTATCGGGAGACTTCGGGGAATGCTGGGTGGAAGGAAATTTGTGGCTCCTCTCAGATTCCAGAACCTTCTGTCACCGAAATGTGAGGAAAACATGTTTTTTTTGCCAAGTTTTGAGGTTTGCAAAGGATTCTGGGTAACAGAACCTGGTCAGAGCCCCACAAGTCACCCCATCCTGGATTCCCCTAGGTGTCTAGTTTTCAAATATGTGCTGGTTTGCTAGGTTTCCCCAGGTGCCGGCTGAGCTAGAGGCCAAAATCTACAGGTAGGCACTTTGCAAAAAACACCTCTGTTTTCTGTCAAAAAATGGGATGTGTCCACGTTGTGTTTTGGGCCATTTCTTTTCGTGGGCGCTAGGCCTACCCACACAAGTGAGGTACCATTTTTATCGGGAGACTTGGGGGAACGCTGGATGGAAGGAATTTTGTGGCTCCTCTCAGATTCCAGAACTTTCTGTCACCGAAATGTGAGGAAAACGTATATTTTTGGCTGAATATTGAGGTTTGCAAAGGATTCTGGGTAACAGAACCTGGTCAGAGCCCCACAGGTCACCCCATCTTGGATTCCCCTAGATGTTTAGTTTTAAAAAATGTGCTAGTTTGCTAGGTTTCCCCAGGTGCCGGCTGAGCTAGAGGCCAAAATCCACAGGAAGGCAATTTGTAAAAAACACCTCTGTTTTCTCTGAAATAATGTGATGTATCCACAATGTGTTTTGGGCCATTTCCTTTCGTGGGCGCTTTGCCTACCGACACAAGTGAGGTACCATTTGTATCGGGAGACTTGGGGGAACGCTGGACGGAAGGACATTTGTGGCTCCTCTCAGATTTCAGAACTTTCTGTCACCGAAATGTGAGGAAAATGTGTTTTTTGGTCACATTTTGAGGTTTGCAAAGGATTCTGGGTAACAGAACCTGGTCAGAGCCCCACAAGCCACCCCATCCTGAATTCTCCTAAGTGTCTAGTTTAAAACAATGTGCTGGTATGCTGGGTTTCTCCAGGTGTCGGCTGAGCAAGAGGCCAACATCCACAGGAAGGCACTTTGTAAAAAACAGCTCTGTTTTCTGTCACAAAATGGGATGTGACCACATTATGTTTTGGGGCATTTCCTGTCACGGGCGCTAGGCCTTCCCACACAAGTGAGGTATCATTTTTATCAAGAGACTTGGGGGAACGCTGGATGGAAGGAAATTTGTGGCTCCTCTCAGATTCCAGAACTTTCTGTCACCGAAATGTGAGGAAAACGTGTTTTTTTGGCCGAATTTTGAGGTTTGCAAAGGATTCTGGGTAACAGAACCTGGTCAGAGCCCCACAAGTCAACCCATCTTGGATTCCCCTAGGAGTCTAGTTTTCAAAAATGCGCTGGTTTTCCTAGGTTTCCCCAGGTGCTGGCTGAGCTAGAGGCCAAAATCCACAGGAGGGCACTTTGTAAAAAACACCTCTGTTTTCTGTGAAATACTGTGATGTGTCCACGTTGTGTTTTGGGCCATTTGCTTTCGTGGGCGCTCTGCCTACCCACACAAGTGAGGTACCATTTTTATCGGGAGACTTGGGGGAACGCTGGATGGAAGGACATTTGTGGCTCCTCTCAGATTCCAGAACTTTCTGTCACCGAAATGAGAGGAAAAGATGTTTTTTGGGCAAATTTTGAGTTTTGCAAAGGATTCTGGGTAACAGAACCAGGTCAGAGCCCCACAAGTCACCCCATCTTGGATTCCCCCAGGTGTCTAGTTTTCAAAAATGTACTGGTTTGCTAGGTTTCCCCAGGTGCCGGCTGAGCTAGAGGCCAAAATCCACAGGTAGGCACTTTGTTAAAAACACCTCTGTTTTCTGTGAAAAAATGTGATGTGTCCACGTTGTGTTTTGGGCCATTTCCTTTCGTGGGCACTAGGCCTACCCACACAAGTGAGGTACCATTTATATTGGGAGACTTAGGAGAACGCTGGGTGGCAGGAAATTTGTGGCTCCTCTCAGATTCCAGAACTTTCTGTCACCGAAATGAGAGGAAAAGTTGTTTTTTGGCCAAATATTGAGGTTTGCAAAGGATTCTGGGTAACAGAACCTGGTCAGAGCCCCACAAGTCACCCCTTCTTGGATTCCCCTAGGTGTCTAGTTTTTAAAAATGTGCTGGTTTGCTAGGTTTCCCCAGGTGCCGGCTGAGCTAGAGGCCAAAATCTACAGGTAGGCACTTTCTAAAAAACACCTCTGTTTTCTGTGAAAAAATGGGATGTGTCCACGTTGTGTTTTGGGGCATTTCCTTTCGCGGGCGCTAGGCCTACGCACACAAGTGAGGTATCATTTTTATCGGGGGACTTGGAAGAACGCTGGGTAGGAGGAAATTTGTGGCTCCTCTCAGATTCCAGAACTTTCTGTCACTGAAATGTGAGGAAAACGTGTTTTTTGGGCAAATTTTGAGGTTTGCAAAGGATTCTGGGTAACAGAAACTGGTCAGAGCCCCACAAGTCACCCCATGCTGGATTCCTCTAGGTGTCTAGTTTTAAAAAATGTGCTGGTTTGCTAGGTTTCCCCAGGTGCCGGCTGAGCTAGAGGCCAAAATCCACAGGTAGGCACATTGTAAAAAACACCTCTGTTTTCTGTAAAATAATGTGATGTGTCCACGTTGTGTTTTGGGCCATTTCCTTTCGTGGGTGCTAGGCCTACCCACACAAGTGAGGTACCATTTTTATCGGGAGACTTGGGGGAACGCTGGATGGAAGGAAATTTGTGACTCCTCTCAGATTCCAGAACCTTCTGTCACCGAAATTTGAGGAAAATGTGTTTTGTTAGCCAAATTTTGAGGTTTGCAAAGGATTCTGGGTAACAGAACCTGGTAAGAGCCCCACAAGTCACCCCATCCTGGATTCCCGTAGGTGTCTAGTTTTCATAAATGTGCTGGTTTGATAGGTTTCCCTAGGTGCCAGCTGAGCTAGAGGCCAAAATCTACAGGCACATCTCACTTTGCAAAAAACACCTCTGTTTTCTGTGAAAAAATGGGATGTGTCCACGTTGTGTTTTAGGGCATTTCCTTTTGTGGGCGCTAGGCCTACGCACACAATTGAGGTATCATTTTTATCGGGGGACTTGGGGGAACGCTGGATGGAAGGAAATTTGTGGCTCCTCTTAGATTCCAGAACTTTCTGTCACCGAAATGTGAGGAAAACGTGTTTTTTTGGCCGAATATTGAGGTTTGCAAAGGATTCTGGGTAACAGAACCTGGTCAGAGCCCCACAGGTCACCCCATCTTGGATTCCCCTAGGTGTCTAGTTTTAAAAAATGTGCTGGTTTGCTAGGTTTCCCCAGGTGCCGGCTGAGCTAGAGGCCAAAATCCACAGGAAGGCAATTTGTAAAAAACAGCTCTGTTTTCTGTCAAAAAATGGGATGTGTCCACATTGTGTTATGGGGCATTTCCTGTCACGGGCGCTAGGCCTACCCACACAAGTGAGGTATCATTTTTATCGGGAGACTTCGGGGAATGCTGGGTGGAAGGAAATTTGTGGCTCCTCTCAGATTCCAGAACCTTCTGTCACCGAAATGTGAGGAAAACATGTTTTTTTTGCCAAGTTTTGAGGTTTGCAAAGGATTCTGGGTAACAGAACCTGGTCAGAGCCCCACAAGTCACCCCATCCTGGATTCCCCTAGGTGTCTAGTTTTCAAATATGTGCTGGTTTGCTAGGTTTCCCCAGGTGCCGGCTGAGCTAGAGGCCAAAATCCACAGGTAGGCACTTTGTTAAAAACACCTCTGTTTTCTGTGAAAAAATGTGATGTGTCCACGTTGTGTTTTGGGCCATTTCCTTTCGTGGGCACTAGGCCTACCCACACAAGTGAGGTACCATTTATATTGGGAGACTTAGGAGAACGCTGGGTGGCAGGAAATTTGTGGCTCCCCTCAGATTCCAGAACTTTCTGTCACCGAAATGAGAGGAAAAGTTGTTTTTTGGCCAAATATTGAGGTTTGCAAAGGATTCTGGGTAACAGAACCTGGTCAGAGCCCCACAAGTCACCCCTTCTTGGATTCCCCTAGGTGTCTAGTTTTTAAAAATGTGCTGGTTTGCTAGGTTTCCCCAGGTGCCGGCTGAGCTAGAGGCCAAAATCTACAGGTAGGCACTTTCTAAAAAACACCTCTGTTTTCTGTGAAAAAATGGGATGTGTCCACGTTGTGTTTTGGGGCATTTCCTTTCACGGGCGCTAGGCCTACGCACACAAGTGAGGTATCATTTTTATCGGGGGACTTGGAAGAACGCTGGGTAGGAGGAAATTTGTGGCTCCTCTCAGATTCCAGAACTTTCTGTTACTGAAATGTGAGGAAAACGTGTTTTTTGGGCAAATTTTGAGGTTTGCAAAGGATTCTGGGTAACAGAACCTGGACAGAGCCCCACAAGTCACCCCATGCTGGATTCCTCTAGGTGTCTAGTTCTCAAAAATGTGCTGGTTTGCTAGGTTTCCCCAGGTGCCGGCTGAGCTAGAGGCCAAAATCCACAGGTAGGCACATTGTAAAAAACACCTCTGTTTTCTGTAAAATAATGTGATGTGTCCACGTTGTGTTTTGGGCCATTTCCTTTCGTGGGTGCTAGGCCTACCCACACAAGTGAGGTACCATTTTTATCGGGAGACTTGGGGGAACGCTGGATGGAAGGAAATTTGTGACTCCTCTCAGATTCCAGAACCTTCTGTCACCGAAATTTGAGGAAAATGTGTTTTGTTAGCCAAATTTTGAGGTTTGCAAAGGATTCTGGGTAACAGAACCTGGTCAGAGCCCCACAAGTCACCCCATCCTGGATTCCCGTAGGTGTCTAGTTTTCATAAATGTGCTGGTGTGATAGGTTTCCCTAGGTGCCAGCTGAGCTAGAGGCCAAAATCTACAGGCACATCTCACTTTGCAAAAAACACCTCTGTTTTCTGTGAAAAAATGGGATGTGTCCACGTTGTGTTTTAGGGCATTTCCTTTTGTGGGCGCTAGGCCTACGCACACAATTGAGGTATCATTTTTATTGGGGGACTTGGGGGAACGCTGGATGGAAGGAAATTTGTGGCTCCTCTTAGATTCCAGAACTTTCTGTCACCGAAATGTGAGGAAAACGTGTTTTTTTGGCCGAATATTGAGGTTTGCAAAGGATTCTGGGTAACAGAACCTGGTCAGAGCCCCACAGGTCACCCCATCTTGGATTCCCCTAGGTGTCTAGTTTTAAAAAATGTGCTGGTTTGCTAGGTTTCCCCAGGTGCCGGCTGAGCTAGAGGCCAAAATCCACAGGAAGGCAATTTGTAAAAAACAGCTCTGTTTTCTGTCAAAAAATGGGATTTGTCCACATTGTGTTTTGGGGCATTTCCTGTCACGGGCGCTAGGCCTACCCACACAAGTGAGGTATCATTTTTATCGGGAGACTTCGGGGAATGCTGGGTGGAAGGAAATTTGTGGCTCCTCTCAGATTCCAGAACCTTCTGTCACCGAAATGTGAGGAAAACATGTTTTTTTTGCCAAGTTTTGAGGTTTGCAAAGGATTCTGGGTAACAGAACCTGGTCAGAGCCCCACAAGTCACCCCATCCTGGATTCCCCTAGGTGTCTAGTTTTCAAATATGTGCTGGTTTGCTAGGTTTCCCCAGGTGCCGGCTGAGCTAGAGGCCAAAATCTACAGGTAGGCACTTTGCAAAAAACACCTCTGTTTTCTGTCAAAAAATGGGATGTGTCCACGTTGTGTTTTGGGCCATTTCTTTTCGTGGGCGCTAGGCCTACCCACACAAGTGAGGTACCATTTTTATCGGGAGACTTGGGGGAACGCTGGATGGAAGGAATTTTGTGGCTCCTCTCAGATTCCAGAACTTTCTGTCACCGAAATGTGAGGAAAACGTATATTTTTGGCTGAATATTGAGGTTTGCAAAGGATTCTGGGTAACAGAACCTGGTCAGAGCCCCACAGGTCACCCCATCTTGGATTCCCCTAGATGTTTAGTTTTAAAAAATGTGCTAGTTTGCTAGGTTTCCCCAGGTGCCGGCTGAGCTAGAGGCCAAAATCCACAGGAAGGCAATTTGTAAAAAACACCTCTGTTTTCTCTGAAATAATGTGATGTATCCACGATGTGTTTTGGGCCATTTCCTTTCGTGGGCGCTTTGCCTACCGACACAAGTGAGGTACCATTTTTATCGGGAGACTTGGGGGAACGCTGGACGGAAGGACATTTGTGGCTCCTCTCAGATTCCAGAACTTTCTGTCACCGAAATGTGAGGAAAATGTGTTTTTTGGTCACATTTTGAGGTTTGCAAAGGATTCTGGGTAACAGAACCTGGTCAGAGCCCCACAAGCCACCCCATCCTGAATTCCCCTAAGTGTCTAGTTTAAAACAATGTGCTGGTATGCTGGGTTTCTCCAGGTGTCGGCTGAGCAAGAGGCCAAAATCCACAGGAAGGCACTTTGTAAAAAACAGCTCTGTTTTCTGTCACAAAATGGGATGTGACCACATTATGTTTTGGGGCATTTCCTGTCACGGGCGCTAGGCCTTCCCACACAAGTGAGGTATCATTTTTATCAAGAGACTTGGGGGAACGCTGGATGGAAGGAAATTTGTGGCTCCTCTCAGATTCCAGAACTTTCTGTCACCGAAATGTGAGGAAAACGTGTTTTTTTGGCCGAATTTTGAGGTTTGCAAAGGATTCTGGGTAACAGAACATGGTCAGAGCCCCACAAGTCAACCCATCTTGGATTCCCCTAGGTGTCTAGTTTTCAAAAATGCGCTGGTTTTCCTAGGTTTCCCCAGGTGCTGGCTGAGCTAGAGGCCAAAATCCACAGGAAGGCACTTTGTAAAAAACACCTCTGTTTTCTGTGAAATACTGTGATGTGTCCACGTTGTGTTTTGGGCCATTTGCTTTCGTGGGCGCTCTGCCTACCCACACAAGTGAGGTACCATTTTTATCGGGAGACTTGGGGGAACGCTGGATGGAAGGACATTTGTGGCTCCTCTCAGATTCCAGAACTTTCTGTCACCGAAATGAGAGGAAAAGATGTTTTTTGGGCAAATTTTGAGGTTTGCAAAGGATTCTGGGTAACAGAACCAGGTCAGAGCCCCACAAGTCACCCCATCTTGGATTCCCCCAGGTGTCTAGTTTTCAAAAATGTACTGGTTTGCTAGGTTTCCCCAGGTGCCGGCTGAGCTAGAGGCCAAAATCCACAGGTAGGCACTTTGTTAAAAACACCTCTGTTTTCTGTGAAAAAATGTGATGTGTCCACGTTGTGTTTTGGGCCATTTCCTTTCTTGGGCGCTAGGCCTACCCACACAAGTGAGGTACCATTTATATTTGGAGACTTAGGAGAACGCTGGGTGGCAGGAAATTTGTGGCTCCTCTCAGATTCCAGAACTTTCTGTCACCGAAATGAGAGGAAAAGTTGTTTTTGGCCAAATATTGAGGTTTGCAAAGGATTCTGGGTAACAGAACCTGGTCAGAGCCCCACAAGTCACCCCTTCTTGGATTCCCCTAGGTGTCTAGTTTTTAAAAATGTGCTGGTTTGCTAGGTTTCCCCATGTGCCGGCTGAGCTAGAGGCCAAAATCTACAGGTAGGCACTTTCTAAAAAACACCTCTGTTTTCTGTGAAAAAATGGGATGTGTCCACGTTGTGTTTTGGGGCATTTCCTTTCGCGGGCGCTAGGCCTACGCACACAAGTGAGGTATCATTTTTATCGGGGGACTTGGAAGAACGCTGGGTAGGAGGAAATTTGTGGCTCCTCTCAGATTCCAGAACTTTCTGTCACTGAAATGTGAGGAAAACGTGTTTTTTGGGCAAATTTTGAGGTTTGCAAAGGATTCTGGGTAACAGAACCTGGTCAGAGCCCCACAAGTCACCCCATGCTGGATTTCTCTAGGTGTCTAGTTTTCAAAAATGTGCTGGTTTGCTAGGTTTCCCCAGGTGCCGGCTGAGCTAGAGGCCAAAATCCACAGGTAGGCACATTGTAAAAAACACCTCTGTTTTCTGTAAAATAATGTGATGTGTCCACGTTGTGTTTTGGGCCATTTCTTTTCGTGGGTGCTAGGCCTACCCACACAAGTGAGGTACCATTTTTATCGGGAGACTTGGGGGAACGCTGGATGGAAGGAAATTTGTGACTCCTCTCAGATTCCAGAACCTTCTGTCACCGAAATTTGAGGAAAATGTGTTTTGTTAGCCAAATTTTGAGGTTTGCAAAGGATTCTGGGTAACAGAACCTGGTCAGAGCTCCACAAGTCACCCCATCCTGGATTCCCGTAGGTGTCTAGTTTTCATAAATGTGCTGGTTTGATAGGTTTCCCTAGGTGCCAGCTGAGCTAGAGGCCAAAATCTACAGGCACATCTCACTTTGCAAAAAACACCTCTGTTTTCTGTGAAAAAATGGGATGTGTCCACGTTGTGTTTTAGGGCATTTCCTGTTGCGGGCGCTAGGCCTACCCACACAAGTGAGGTATCATTTTTATCGGGAGACTTGGGGGAACATAGAATAGCAAAACAAGTGTTATTGCCCCTTGTCTTTCTCTACATATTTTCCTTCCAAATATAAGAGAGTGTGTAAAAATGACGTCTATTTGAGAAATGCCCTGTAATTCACATGCTAGTATTGGCACCCCGGAATTCAAAGATGTGCAAATAACCACTGCTCCTCAACACCTTATCTTGTGCCCATTTTGGAAATACAAAGGTTTTCTTGATAGCTATTTTTCACTCTTTATATTTCAGCAAATGAATTGCTGTATACCCGATATAGAATGAAAACCCACTGCAGGGTGCAGCTCATTTATTGGCTCTGGGTACCTAGGATTCTTGATGAACCTACAAGCCCTATATATCCCCGCAACCAGAAGAGTCCAGCAGACGTAACAGTATATTGCTTTAAAAAATCTTACATTGCAGGAAAAAGTTACAGAGTAAAACGTAGAGAAAATTCGCAGTTTTTTTACCTCAATTTCAATATTTTCTTTTTTTCAGTTGTTATTTTCTGTAGGAAACCCTTGTAGGATCTCCACAAATTACCCTTTGCTGAATTCAGAAGTTTGTCTACTTTTCAGAAATGTTTAGGTTTCTGGGATCCAGCATTGGTTTCACACCCATTTCTGTCACTGACTGGAAGAAGGCTGAAAGCACAAAAAATCATAAAAATTGGGTATGTCCCAGTAAAATGCCAAAATTGTGTTGAAAAATTGGGTTTTCTGATTCAAGTCTGCCTGTTCCTGAAAGTTGGTAAGCTGGTGAGTTTAGCACCGCAAACCCTTTGTTGATGCCATTTTCAGGGGAAAAATCACAAGCCTTCTTCTGCAGCCCCTTTTTCCCATTTTTAAAAAATAAACGAAAATTTCACTCTATTTTGGCTATTTTCTTGGCCTCCTTTAGGGGAACCCACAAAGTCTGGGTACCTATAGAATCCCTAGGATGTTGGAAAAAAAGGACGCACATTTGGCGTTGGTAGCTTATGTGGACAATAAGTTATGAGGGCCTAAGCGAGAACTATTCCAAATAGGTAAAAAAAAGACCTGGCACAGGAGGGGGAAAAGGCCTTGCAGCGAAGGGGTTAATATTGCTGTTCTAGAAATGCCACTTTTAGAAAGTGAGCATGTCTCCACACTTAGGGCCATATGTATCAAAGGTTTTACCCATTCTGTGTCAATGGGAAAATGTATTCGTATGTATGGCCTTTAAATCCTTCTGTGTCTTCAAATCCATTTCTGGCTAGGTTTAGTTAACAGCTCCCTTGTGCATTCACTCAAACAACCCCAAACGCAGGGTGCTCAGTCACACTTGCACACATCTGCACATTGAACAGGTCTTCCTGGGCTGGGAGGGTGGAGGGCCTGACACTTACATGTCAAAGGACAGTAGCCTGCCCTCATACAAAGGACTGCCACACCCCCTACTGGGACCCTAGAAGACAGGATGGAACTGAAAGGGGACCTTGTGCACTTCTAAGCCACTCTTTTTATGTCTCCCCCACTTCAAAGGCACATTTGGGTATTGAAGCAGGGTCTCTGACCCTGTCAACTCAGACACTTCTGGACAAGATACCACTGGAGAAGAACCCCTAAACCAGAACCTGCAACCTGCCAAGAGAAATTGCCTGGCTGCCCAAAGGACTCACCTGATTGCTTTTCTGCAAAGGACTGCTGCCCTGCTGTTGCCCTCCCGCCTTGCTGTCCTCTGGCTCTGCTGAGAAGTGCACTCCAAGGGCTTGGATAGGGCTTGCCTCCTGTTCCCTGAAGTCTCAGGACCAAAAAGACTTAAATTGTGCAAAAGAACTTGTGCAGTGAAAATCGACACACAGCCTGCAAGAAACGATGCACAGCCTGCATCGCGGTGAGAAAATCACCGCACGCCGAACCGGATCGATGCAGCCTTACTTCCCGAAAAGGAGAAAGAAACAGGGCCAGTGTTGTGACCGGAAATTCGACCCACGGGCTACTGGATCGATGCAAAGCCGAGCAGGAACGATGCAGCCCCACTTCCTGAGAGGAATCAATGCAGTGTCTGCCATACACCAGAAATTTCCACGCATCTCTCACCAGATCGACGCAGCCCCTGTGACTTCGTCCCGCAAGCCCAGGATTTCAATGCATCATCCACAGGGAGTCCGAAAACCCCGCAACCCAAAGAGGATCCAAGTCTATGCGCCGGAAATCGACGCAAAGCGTGCCGTGCATTAAAACTCACCAATGCATTATCTGTGTGCACCAGAAAAATCGACGCACACCTCCCTGTTTTCCCCGCATCTCCTCCTCTGCGGTCTCTTGCAGTGTATTTGAACGCAAATCAGGTACTTTGTGCTTGCAAGAGACATTTGTTGCGTTTTAAGAACTAAAGACTCTTCAAATAATTTTTTAATTGATACTTCAATGTGTACTTATTGAATCTTAATTGTTTTGACCTGCAGTTACCCAGATAAATATTATATATTTTTCTAAACACTGTGTGGTGTATTTGTGTGGTGTTACACTGTGTTATTGCATGATTTATTCCACAAATACTTTACACATTGCCTTCTAAGTTAAGCCTGAATGCTCAGTGCCAAGCTACCAGAGGGTTGGCACAGGATAATAGGGATTGTGTGTGACTTACCCTGACTAGGGTGAGGGTTCTTGCTTGGACAGGGGTTAACCTGACTGCCAACCAAAGACCCTATTTATAACGTGGGGACTTTCCAAATTTGAAAAGAAACAATTCTAGTAGTCTCATATGAGAAGAATTCTCTCAATTCAGGCTTAAGTTAATTGCTGAGCATGCTACCTATTCTCCAAAAGATGTGTGGACCACATAGAGGCTTTTAAAAATCATGTGTTTTTGGAAACACAGTTTTAATGGTGGCTTTTGACCTGATGATCATCTGCATCTAAACCAAGACTCCAGAGAAATCACGTGCACAAAGAGACTGACAGTGCTAGGTTTTCTGAACATAAAAAAATATTCTAGTCAAAAAGCGAGAATGGGTCCTTAAGGTGAATGACAATAAAAGCAACCAGATGTGCAGCTTGAAATGAAATTGGATAGAGGAAACCAAAGCAGAGTCAACTAGGAAATGGTAGAGGTTTGGATAGCTGGTGAATGTTCAGTTTTGAGGAATGTTAGATGGGTATGCCTGCTTTATGTTGTTTCAATTCATAACATTCTAATCAAAACAATTGAAACCTAATGGTGGTTTTCATATTTGGGCTGAAGAATACATCCTTATTTATTGTCATCACTAAATTCAAGATTGAGAGGAACAAATAAAGGCTTCGAGTGATTTATAAGCTTAAATGATATGAAGAATGTGACCCCTGTCTTCCATGGTGACAGATGAATGCAGTTTGTATTGTAAAAGCCTTTTCAAAAATATATAAAATGTGTATATTTTGTGGGAAAATTATTTCTAAAGGTGTTTTGTTATAATGCAGCGGTATAACCGATGAGCTGATGACATTGCACCTGAAATGAACTATTAAGGTCATTTAGAAGGGTAGATAATGAGTTGAATAGTTATGCAACATTTTTGTGTGAGACACCATTATTTCTAATATGGATGTAGTTTCTGAAATTCTGTTCAACCTTTTCCTGCTCATTCCCCCTCTCAATCAGTGTCCCACTGAAAAGCCATCTATCTCTTTGTTTCCATGGAACACCAGGTGAATGACGTAAGTGGAATGGTGAAGTTCAACAATATTAGAAAAACTGTATTGTGAATGAGGCTTTCACCATGTGCCCAAAATATCATTTTCAAGGACGTCTGCTGGAAATGTTTGGGTAGATATGCAGATTATATGAGCGAATGTGAGAAAGATAATTTATTTTGTGTTGATCAACTCTCATCTTAGGAAGGTGGATGATGAGGGAGAAAATAGAAGATTTCTCTTATTTTAAGTGCTAACGTCTTTTGATATACATGGATGTTTCTGATTTTCCAAGGCGGTCCTAACCATGATCAAGCTTTGCTGATTTCACAGAAATTAAAAGGTGTGATTACTGTATAAAAGTTCTTGAATTTTAGCTTTTTAAGTTTAGTCTGAGCTTTGACTTTGGTTAGGCTGGGGGTTCTGGTCCATTTTACAGCTGTCATTAAATCTGCTGTTACTGGAGTCTTTATTTTCTGTATCCATTTTTGACTTAGACTTTCTGGGATGTGTCTATGTGCTCTTACTTATTTGATTTCTGTTAGATAGGGATTGATGTGTTCTATGATTTAAGTTATTCTGTAATTCTGCAATTTGAGCTTTTACAGCATTTCCTGAATATTTTCTCTGTACCACGTTTAACTTCTCTGTATTGAAAATCCACTTTTTGTCTAATATTTAGCCTAGAACTCAATTCTTTATTCTTCCAATATTTATTTCTATTCAACTCTGCTAAAGCGGGTTGTTCTGGTGAGGAGTGTAAGTCTCCAAATGCTAGACAAACTGGAGACGGTATCGTCGAATTACTTAGGTAACATTTTGGGGGATCAAATATTGGTGGTTCAGATGATTATTAGACTTCTACTCTTGCAGTATCAGCTATGATTTTATGATTTAATAAAGCCCCAGATGTGCAATAGCATTTTAGTGGAAAGGGGTTGTCTAAACATAATGGAAGGTTTATCTATATAACCTATGTTTGACACATGCACTCCAGTATATTTTTCAAAGATGGATCACAAGAAATGAACAAAAACACAATTGTAGCATCATATAGTTATGTCTAAGGGTGGGAAAAAAATTCTGCTCTGCGGTTATCGCAGAGTTTTGCCCACTCTGGGCTCTTCTTGGAGCATGGATTCCCAGCAAAACTCGGCCAACCACTGTGTGGTGTTATTTCACGTGTGCAGCTCACCAATGTTAAGTTGGCAAGGGAGAATTTGTGTCCCTTATTGCAATTTTTAGGTGCTTGAATTCCCCCCATTAAGATTTCTCAGCGTGGATGTTCATGGCAGATTGTGACCGTTCACAGTGAGAAAGCTGCCACTAGAGCAGAAAATCTTCTTAAACGGCAGAAAGAGGCAGCATGCTCTGAGGCGCGGCATGGTGCAGTTCGCACTGACTTTACAGAGAAGAACAAGCTCCTGGTTGTAAAACTCAACATGAGCAGCACAACATGCGCAAACTCCGTCTGCTCAAAGAAGTCAGTGGAAGCTTGTGGATTTTTATGTAACTCCATGTAATTCCACACCTAATTATTCCTAGAAAATCTAAATCCCATGGAATTTAGATTTATTCTATCCTTGTGTAGTTCCTTAATGCACACTTTTTTCTCTACATCAATCAATAAATCAATGATAGATAAAGATCTGCCCCTTTCTGATATCATTTTAGATTTCTAGGGCAGAGCACGTATCTTCTCTGGAGAAATAATCCAAATATTTGTAAAGTTAAGCAAATCTAGAGCTCGATGGCGAGTAAAGCTGCTACAGAATCCACGCAGGGTGTACTGAGAAAGTACCATGTATGGAGCAATCTTTGACATCGAGGAGCAAATGTGAGATGCAGTGATATTTTCCATGCAGGCATAATAAGCAGAGAATAGGAAGGTTAATGCAGTCAATTACTGTGAGTATGAAAGAACGCTCATGTAATGTAGAAGGTGTGACATGCTTCTTTTCCCCTAGTGCCCAGTTCAGCATGTTCATAATTGGGCCCAATTCACAAAGGTAAATTTACAAGTTTGAGTCAGTTTCATATTCAGAAACTGCATTTGAATAGTAAGTTTATGAGTTTGGAAACTCTGCAGTCAGCGGTAGAACTCAATACATAAAAAGATAAGCCTATCCTATCTTTTTATGTGCAAAGTTCTCTGCCCAGACTGTGGTGTCTCTGCATTAGTGAAATTACTATTCAAATGCAATTTTGTGTATAAGAAAAAACATAAATATACACAAATGTGTAAGTTTTCTTTGTGAATAAGGCCCTTAATGTCAGCTGTTGGTTAAAAGTCCATTTGCAAATCCAACCTTAAGTAAATTAACAAAGTCTCGATTAGCGGTGCCATCCTTTTGCTTGAGACGCACATTAAAACTGCCATAAAGTGTTTTTTCGATTGTTTGTTCAAAGAAATGGTCATGGAACTATGGGCCTTATGTAGAGTTTGGCGAACGGGTTACTCTGTCACAAACATGATGGATATCCTGTCCACCATATCACGATCTCCACAGGCTATACTTGGATCATAATACAGTTGACGGGATATCCCTCAACCAAACTCTAAATAAAGCCCCTACATGTCTTAGTCTAGTGGGATGGAAGAATAGATTTCTGGGAGCAACATGTTTATTAGACAAAATTATTTTACAGAAAATTGATGTACAGCGTAGTGCATGTATTAGTAAGAGGACCAATGGGGATGTTATAATGCGGTATAATGGTTCAATCAATCAATCAAATATAAGTGTGGTTTTGCACCCCAAGGCGTATCCTGGCGCGGAGGGTTATCATTGAGGAATGATAGCCTCTTATCGAAGAGCCATGTCTTCAGATCCAAAACATGGTGGAGAGGTAGGAGAAGGAGCACCCACTGTAGCGACTGCTGCGCACCTGCAAGATTTGAGTGAGGTTACCCCTCCCTCTCTTGCTGCTGTCTATGAAGATGTAAAATGACGCTTGCTATGCATTCTCTGAGGAGCCATGGCAAGTTTGAGTTCAGCCAGATCTCAGAACTCTGTTTACAGATTTGTAGCTCTTACTATTCATAACATCCATGATGCTCATTTGACCACATCTGCTCCCAAATTAAACTTTCTTCCATCTAGACACACAAGTCCCTTCATTAATCAGCCTTAAACATTATAGAAGTGTAATCAACCTATAGTCTCAGATTTCACTCTTTCAGAGTGTCCTTGCCACCTAATATCAGTAAACATGTAAATTCCCTTTGTAACGCACCTGCTGCTTAGTAAGTTGCCACAACAAGGACAGAACTTTGAGATGCACTGGGGTCTTCCTGATACTCTTGTTATTTATGCCATGTCATAGCTTCTTGTCCCAGATCTGGGTAGGATTATTTTTCTGTGGCTTTTCTGTATCTTCTTTGGTATTATGCTTGCATTGCAGCTACCTTAAACATAATATCTCTGTAGTCTGCATTCACATCATTGCCACTATGGTTTCATGTCTGCTTTTTCTTGCTTTCCTGGTTGTATTTACTGGTTCTAGTCAGGTCTAAAGCTCATTTTGAGGCAAGGAACAGGGAGTTCCATATGTGACCAAAATGTTCAAAACACTTCACATGCTGCCCGCTCAATACTGCATCACTTTTGTATGGCCTCTAAAACTAAAAGATCAGAACTAATAGAAGTCTGGAGATTGTGGAGATTGTGGAGACTGGACATGTGGCAGCTTGCCTGTCAGAGACCATAGGCTAGCACTTCTGGGACAAACTGTTTCGCGTTCAAAGAAGGGTAGTCAAAGTCAACACGACAAGGGATTTGCTCAGTAGACATGTTAAACTGCAGTGGCTTTGGGGCGTTTTTTGGCCTCCAATACATGTAAACTCATGACCAGGCTCTAAATTCCCACACCTCTGTTGTAGTTCTCCACGTTTCTAGCCCCTTGCATGTAGGTTCCTCATTAATTTTTACCTTTAGCTTATTCCTAATCTTTTCACACTTCCTTCTTTAGTTGCAGTACCTCAAGTATTAGGGTTTACCTGAGTTCCATGCCGGTATACTGGTGGGTTTTAGAGCTTCTTCAAGCGTACATTTGCCCTGAGATTGATGAGTCATTCCATCACACTTCTTAGTTTTCTCAAACCCTTAAACTCTTGCTTGTGGGTGTGTACAGTTTCTGTTGCTGTATCCTGACATCACTCTACCGGACGAGGCGATGCCTGTACGACTACTGAGATGGGCTACTCTGTTGTACTTTCTCAACCCCTTTCCCTGTTTGCCCCATACTTCAACAGTGGAGGATTGTCATTTCTCTTCAAACAGGAATAATAAGATGAACAAAGCTATTGAGGGGTCCACTTTGTTATTTTGTACGTTTGATTACTTTCCTCAACAGTGAACTTAATATAGGAATGACAGTTTAAATCATTTGGGTTAATAAGAGCTTCAACAACTCCTTGAACATTATCTTCTGAGCACACCCATTGCATACTAAGGATTCTGAAGTCTGCCACTCTGATCAGGTTCTCCAAATGTTCCTGTCTGATTTTAATAATGTGTTTTAATGCAGAGGAACAACATTCCTATATTCTCAATCGCTTTTCAGTGCCCGTGGTAGGGTCCCAGTTTTCATTAATTTTTACATGTGCTCTCACCCCTATTCTACAATTCCGTCCACTCTTGTGTCTAGCCCCTCCCACATTTTTCTTGCTGTCTCTCTCTCTCTCTCTTTCTTTCTCCACCACTCCCTCTAACTTTGTTTAGAGTATGTAAAGTAAAGCCACCAAAGGCTTATCCTCCTTTTTTTATCCGACCTCCTTGAGCTCTAAAGTGACACCTTAATCTTCAAACTTTTCAGCTGTATATTAACCAGAGTTGGGCACTCTTCAGAAACACATGCTTATGTCCTTTTACTGTTAAGCCAGTCTAAGGGAAATTCAAATTAGCTCACTTTTCATTGCCACTGTCACTCAGGATAAGCCAACTCTTTGTGCACAGGAAGGGGTGCGATGCTGCTTAGGTAGCCACAGTATTAATTACCAACCGTTGTCATCTTGCTGAATACCTCTTTACATATTCATGACTACAATCTGACATGGATATTTCATTTTTCACAACACTCCCTAGAGACAAATATTAATGGAAATGTGTAAATCTGAGTAACTACTACTCACCACAAACTCTGCTCATGTCGAGGATTATATCTTCGAATACTGTAGGGAAATATTATAATATGTTACATTCAAACCGAAACCGAATAACTGACATGCTTAAATAAAGATTTCACAAGAAAGTTAAGCAATGCCAAAAGTAACTACTACTAGGTTTGTCGCTATATATTGAAAGTGCAGTTCATCATGTTTCTACATTTGCTCTATTCAGCAGTCCACACACACGCATGTTCATGTTTAAAAAATATGCTTCAAAGAATTACATGCATGCATTAAAATGTTATCGCGGAGGCTAGATAGCACCATACATCTGGTTATTTTGTACCTTTGCCAGCAATTTCAAGAGTAGAAACATCTTGCCCTCTGTCATCCTTCAATGTTGCCTTATAAACACCTTGATCCTTCTTCGATAGCTAGAGAAACAAAGCATTATAAAGATGCGTTAGGGGAATTATATTTAAGGTGACACTTTGACTGTGTGCTCTAGTCTTAATAAATCTATGCAAAACTGAGATGAAGTCAATGTTGTTCAACATAATGTGACAACAATGACACAGATTGCTGAACCCAGACAAAAGCGTTTATCTCTTTCAATCCTGCTTTAAAAGCAGGATTACTCCAGTGAGAGCCTGAATATTTATTTATCTTGTGTTTCTCTTCCTGCAACATACTTCAATCACTTTAATATGGCTACAATCACTTGACTCTACTCAGAGATGGCCCTTAGAGATGACCTTGCTCAACCAAATCATTTTTGCTCTGTTCCTTTACATTTTTGCAGTCTTTGGCATTATCAGTTACCTTGCAATATTGGGGCTTTGACTTCTTTAAACAATTACTGGTTAAACATTGTATTGATTCTCATCCTGTCTTACAGTTGCTGCTTCTTCCTCTCCTGAACCTCTTTAAGTGATCACAGGAAAAGTATTATATTGAATTTATTCCTATCTTTATAGCTGCCGCTTCTCACTCTCCTGGTAATTCTCATATCACTAATCCCCCGACCCCTGGTTATACTCCAGTGTTCTAACTATGGCATTTCCTAGTTCCCCCTTCACTCCTTACAAATGTGACATCTTCTCCTCTTTTGCATTTTCGTATCATTTTTATATTGATGACATCCAGATTGTTCCTTTCTCGGGGTCTTGCCATTTTGTATATATAGAATCAATAGAATCTCTGATGCTACTGCGATTAGAATGTTGGTAGACTCTGCACTCATTAAGGTTTACTTCTTCAGAAACCAAAATCATTTACTTCTCTACATCTCTTGATCCCACTAACATTACCACCTCATCATTTTTCCCTGAACACTACACAGATCTCACCTTCAAGTAAAAACCTTAAAATAAAACTGAAATGCGTGAAGAATAATTGATTTCCTCCTCCACCGTCAGTAGAGGACATTGGCCGAGTCTCATATCACTGCTCTAACGATGAGTGTGGTAAATAGTTTGCACAACAGTATTGAGGCTAATGCTGGATGTCTATGGTTGACTTTTAACTGGGGCCTTTTTCTCCCAGTAAAAATGATGTAATTTGTTTACCTTTATTTGCAATTTGCAACATGCTAACCTGAATGGTAATTAGTGTTACCCTTTCTTTTTTTACATGGGCAAATATCACTGAAATGTTATAAAAGTAGCTTGGAGCAAAGGCCTACTATCATACCCCTCTTTATGGTCCTCCTCTACCATCATTGTCATGAATAAAGTTTCTCAAAGGGTACCAGAAGCACAGTGCTTACCATCATACACCCCTAGCACACTAGACACAATTGTAAGAAATTGGGTTACTTGTTGGAGGGGCGGAACCCTTCTCAACCAGCAACCACAATTCTTCTCAGGGTGAAGTCACAAGCAAACATTGAATTAACCCATGCTAAACCCCTGGGTAGCTTTGCACCGAAAAGTGTGTAAAGTATTTTTGTAACACCTAAAACAGTATCATAGTAAAAACAGACCACTAAAGGATCCCACACTAGTTAATAAAAATAGAATAGTTTTTAATAAATAAAACAAGAACAAAAGAACAAAAATACTAACAGTACAACCAGAGATATGCACATTTAACAACTTCAGTAAAAATAGTACCAAAAAGCACAAAGCACCAGTGGTGCCTATCTGTTGCTACTGTGCACGTGCTGGCCACAGGGACCCAGTTTGGCATGCGGAACTATTCTGGTTTGTAGAGTGTTACTATGATCTGTGTTGAAGAAGCATCACGTAGCTGAAACAATGCGTGGCTTCAAAGGTGCAGTGACGTTGCAATGCGAGGTCCTGCGTCATTGTCTAGGATCCCATCAATGAGGACTTGTGATGTGAAGTACGGCATCAAGGATGTGTTGAGCAGTTGAGGTGATGCGTCAGTACCGAGGAACTGTGAGGCTGCAATGCAGAGTCTGGTGTCAGTGTCGTCAAAGCTACCATCAACCAGAGAGGCGAGGGTCTGAGACGAGGATGCATCATGCAGTGGCATTTCCAAAGAGGCTGTGGAGGCGATGAGGGTCTTTGCAACATGTACAATCAGAGTAGCATCAGTGATGTGTCAGTTCTGCTCAGGGTTGCACAATGCAGCAGAGGAGATGCCTCAGTTCCACTGGATCCACAGATACTGGCAGAGTACCTTAGGGCCACTTTCAAAAGTCCAGTCCTGGGGTGGCACCATTTGGCAGGATTGACTCACAGATGGAAGAATCCAGGTGCTGGATTCATGGTTGTTGGAGCCTTGTGTCCCTGAAGCTGTAGTGAGGAGGCCAGCTAAAAAGCCCTTGGAGTCACTCTGGGGTCCTGGGTTCAACACATGTAGGTCCAGTCCTTCGCACTCAGGCAAATGGCCAACAGGCAGTAGGTCAGCACATCAAGGCAGCAGTCCAGAAAGGCAGTACTCCAACAGGGCAGCACTCTAGCAGAGTAGCAGCAGTTCTTCAGCAGCACAGCAGTCCTTCTTTCTGGCAGAGTATCCACAGGTCTAGAAGTGTACTGAAGAGTTGGTGTCTGAAATCCAATATTCATAGCTAGTACCCAATCTCCCATCCTGCCATTAATTGCCCATCCAGACAGGCCTACAGTCTCTATTGTGTGTGGCTTTTTAGGAGGAATACAGAAAGCCCAACTGTCATCTACACCCAGTCATGAGTGACAGGGATAGGCTACGGGCATTAAATGGCTAAGGCAGGAAAAGTGGAATTTTCAAAGTTACAATTTAAGGTCGGACTCTACCATAAAGGAGGATTTTTCATTACAGTACTAAAGACACCAAACATGGACTGATTACCTGCTCCCATTTGGAAATTACAGTTTATTAAATGTAATAGGGAATTCCAATGTTATCCTATTGTGAGAGGTCGTTTTTTACTATCAGGATATGTACTTCTAATACAAGTACGTGTCCAAATGTTTGAATACACCTCACCCTGCCCTCTGGGATGCCCAGGGCTTAATCTAAGTGTGGCTTATATGTAGTTAAAAGTAAGGTTTGGGCCTGGAAAAAGGTTTGTTTTGTCATGTCGAAATGGTAATTAGAAACTGAGCACACAAAACTTAAATGGCAGGCCTGAGAAATGTTTAAAGGGCTACTTTAGTGGGTGGCACCAATACTGGCCTTTGGCTGCAGGCCCACTTATAGCATTTAGTTTACTGACCCTGAGTACATGTAGTACCACTTTACAAGGGATTTATAAGTAAAATAAATATGCCGATTGGGGATAACCCAAAGTTACAATTTTTTAAGGAGTGAGCACATGCCTTTAGCACTGGTTAGCAGTGGTAAAATGCACAGATTTCTAAGGTCAGCCAAAACGAGATAAGCAAAAATGGAGGAGGAAGGCAAAAAGTTTGGGTGAAGATCATCCAAAGGCTGACTGGTCTAACAACAACTTAACATGTGAGGCCGTCAACAACAGCAATGCCTTTCACTACACATGATGCGCAAAGTGAGTGATGCTTGATACCTTTGTCACTCAACACACGAAGAAGGAAGAAGGACAAGAAGGACAACATTCTGCTTTTTGGCAGCTACCTATTTACAACAATTTGTTGCATATTAGTGCTGCCCATAACCATTATTAGTTTTTAGCGTGCATTCATTCTTGGTTTTGTTTTGTATGCTTTTCGTAAACAACATAGCCTTCTTTATGGGACTGTAGTATTTTTTGTAAAGCAGATAAGTCATGCTTTTTTCTGCAGGGATGAGTATGATACTCAATTATTTGTAGCCATAGCTTATGTGAGGGAAAGCATAGTTAGTCCCATAATTATAAAAAACTAGTTATGTTTTTTTTTGTAATGACTGCCTGGCAAAATTGGGTGGATATAGGCAGGGCTTCTTGAGATTCTGATTTATGTAGTGTAGTTTTTTATGTTATTGTAGTTATATTTGTTAGAGCAAGTCATTCACTTGATGCAGCAGCAACATTTATTTTTATGAATGGGTGGTATTCTACAAGATAGACGGTGTTTGGTTGAAAGGGTACTGGTTTATACAGTGGCTTATGGGAGAGTGTTAATTTGACATAAGTAACACTCAGCCAGGTGTTTTTGTCATGCTAGATTTTGCTGCATTTGAGTGCAAAATGAAGTCAGTAATAATTTAACACATTCATGTGCTTACCTTCACCCAGGTGAATGTTTCATTGTAGTACAGTAACACGATGATGACATTGAAAAATAGGTAGTTTAATTAACAATAGGTGTTTCCAGTTATAGGTTAGGAGAACACCTCTCTTGTTGTATCCATCTGCAATATCCATTACCTGTTTTAGCTTGTCCCTTATCAGATCTTACAGTAATGGAGTAGATCTTGTACTTTTCTACATAAAATCTTCACATACACAGAACCAACTCACTTGATAAAAATATATTGACATTTACAAATGATTCCAATACATTGAACTCAAATAGAAACTTCAAAAGTGCAAATTCAAAGCATACAACAGATTTTCAATGTTTGGACAGGAATTCCCCCTCCGTGGTATATGGACATTTAACCCTGCTTTGAGTGCCTGAATATGTATGCAGCTGGTGTCCTCACTTTTATTTTTTGTCTCTGGTGCCACATTTCTGCTGCATCGCCAGAGGCCTAGGCCTGTTCTTGGCAATACAAGGGCTATCCAAAACAAGTTGTTACAATATTCTATAACTAAAATATATGTTCTATTTTTTTATTTTAACATCAATTTATATTAATTTATATTTTTAATTGTTTTAAATGATTTGTTTTAACATGTAACATTATTACCTATAATGTTTTATTTTAAGTCCTTTCTTACATTATTTTCCATGGCAGGGTGCTAGAGTACTAGTGGTTGGCCATGTCTAGTGGGCCTAATTTACAAAAGTAGCTTGCACTTTTGTGTAATTTACAGATTTGACTCAGTTTACTACTATCTGATATTCACAAACTCCGAGTGTATATTCAGTAAAAACAGTGTAAGTTACATGTCCCCACCAGCTGTGTATTGTTATTGACTTACTCTTGTGTGGATGGGTGACATCCTTCTGTGAACCCCTCCCTAACTCTCCCTAAAGCCCTCTTACTCCTTCCTATTCCCATCCATTTTTGTAGTAAGCCTGCTCCTATTTTTGAGCCATTCTCCTGTGTCCCTCCCACATTTACTACAAAACCTAAACGTGCATGGGCAGAGACTCTGTAGTTTTAACTGAGAACTTAGCGCACATAAATGTAGATAATGCCGAGGCGTAAACTCTACACATGTAAGTAGGTGTAATTTTACTTTTCCTAAAAAAGCAGCTCCATAGAAATCGCTGTTTAGGAGATGCAAAATGATATGTTTCAAAATACAGATTTCCGATTAGTGATTCCTAAAAAAAAGCAGGCAACACTATTTGGAAATCAAAATTAAGAAATCCCATGCCATTTGTTACAATGGGCCGGTTTTGCTTTTCCAAAGTAGTGATTTCCTATTAGGAAATTGCTATTTTGGTAATGCAAAACCAAGGCAGAAAAGGCCCCCGTGATGCACCCCAAAAATAATGGTGCACAGGAGGAGCACTCATATGCCGCAGGGGCATGTGTGTGCTCCATTGCACTTTAAAAAAACATCTTCGGGTGTTTTTTAAAAAATTGCACATGGTTACTATTGACGTGGAGTCAATGGTAATTGCATTTCCTAAATGCCCAATTCATGTTTAGGAAATGCTGTGTACATTTGAATAGGAATCGTAAATAGGTAATCCATATTTGTGACTTCCTTTTTCAAGGATCACAAATTGCGATTTTAACTATGTAAAATTTCTGATTCCCTAAAGTGCTTTGTACATCTTAAAAGCCCATTTAGCATTTCTTATTCACCAGAAATACCTAATCAGACCGTTAAGAAATGCTAAATGGTTTTGAACATTTGGCCCTCAGTTTGTGAACAACACTTTGTAGTACGTTTTGCATTACTACAAAATGTAAGACAAATTGCAGTTGTGAATTAGGTCTATAATTTGTGAATTTTTTTTTTTTGAAAAGTGTAAACTTAATCAAAAGTGTGGGTTAGCTTTGTGAATCAGGCCCTATATGCTGTCGAAAGAATAGAGTGAACAACCTCAGTTCTTGAGAGCTGATGCTTGCAATTGTAAAGCAAGCAATTACTCTTCTCTCATCCCCGCCCACATTACTTCCTTTAGGCTTTGACATGTATGCGTAGTCTCAAATAATTCTTTAATCCAAATATAACTACAATTTGAAGTTTAGGTATTTTCCATTTGTAAGGAAATGCCTCCTTGGCATGGTTGCCCCCTGACTTTTTGCCTTTGCTGATGCTATGTTTACAATTGAAAGTGTGCTGAGGCCTGCTAACCAGGCCCCAGCACCAGTGTTCTTTCCCTAACCTGTACTTTTGTATCCACAATTGGCAGACCCTGGCATCCAGATAAGTCCCTTGTAACTGGTACTTCTAGTACCAAGGGCCCTGATGCCAAGGAAGGTCTCTAAGGGCTGCAGCATGTCTTATGCCACCCTGGAGACCTCTCACTCAGCACAGACACACTGCTTGCCAGCTTGTGTGTGCTAGTGAGGACAAAACGAGTAAGTCGACATGGCACTCCCCTCAGGGTGCCATGCCAGCCTCTCACTGCCTATGCAGTATAGGTAAGACACCCCTCTAGCAGGCCTTACAGCCCTAAGGCAGGGTGCACTATACCATAGGTGAGGGTACCAGTGCATGAGCATGGTACCCCTACAGTGTCTAAACAAAACCTTAGACATTGTAAGTGCAGGGTAGCCATAAGAGTATATGGTCTGGGAGTCTGTCAAACACGAACTCCACAGCACCATAATGGCTACACTGAAAACTGGGAAGTTTGGTATCAAACTTCTCAGCACAATAAATGCACACTGATGCCAGTGTACATTTTATTGTAAAATACACCACAGAGGGCACCTTAGAGGTGCCCCCTGAAACTTAACCGACTGTCTGTGTAGGCTGACTAGTTCCAGCAGCCTGCCACACCAGAGACATGTTGCTGGCCCCATGGGGAGAGTGCCTTTGTCACTCTGAGGCCAGTAACAAAGCCTGCACTGGGTGGAGATGCTAACACCTCCCCCAGGCAGGAGCTGTGACACCTGGCGGTGAGCCTCAAAGGCTCACCCCTTTGTCACAGCCCAGCAGGGCACTCCAGCTTAGTGGAGTTGCCCGCCCCCTCCGGCCACGGCCCCCACTTTTGGCGGCAAGGCTGGAGGGAACAAAGAAAGCAACAAGGAGGAGTCACTGGCCAGTCAGGACAGCCCCTAAGGTGTCCTGAGCTGAGGTGACTCTGACTTTTAGAAATCCTCCATCTTGCAGATGGAGGATTCCCCCAATAGGGTTAGGATTGTGACCCCCTCCCCTTGGGAGGGGGCACAAAGAGGGTGTACCCACCCTCAGGGCTAGTAGCCATTGGCTACTAACCCCCCAGACCTAAACACGCCCTTAAATTTAGTATTTAAGGGCTACCCTGAACCCTAGAAAATTAGATTCCTGTAACTACAAGAAGAAGGACTGCCTAGCTGAAAACCCCTGCAGAGGAAGACCAGAAGACGACAACTGCCTTGGCTCCAGAAACTCACCGGCCTGTCTCCTGCCTTCCAAAGATCCTGCTCCAGCGACGCCTTCCAAAGGGACCAGCGACCTCGACATCCTCTGAGGACTGCCCCTGCTTCGAAAAGACAAGAAACTCCTGAGGACAGCGGACCTGCTCCAAGAAAAGCTGCAACTTTGTTTCCAGCAGCTTTTAAAGAACCCTGCAAACTCCCCGCAAGAAGCGTGAGACTTGCAACACTGCACCCGGCAACCCCGACTCGGCTGGTGGCGATCCAACACCTCAGGAGGGACCCCAGGACTACTCTAAGACTGTGAGTACAAAAACCTGTCCCCCCTGAGCCCCCACAGCGCCGCCTGCAGAGGGAATCCCGAGGCTTCCCCTGACCGCGACTCTTTGAATCCTAAGTCCCGACACCTGGGAGAGACCCTGCACCCGCAGCCCCCAGGACCTGAAGGACCGGACTTTCACTGGAGGAGTGACCCCCAGGAGTCCCTCTCCCTTGCCCAAGTGGAGGTTTCCCCGAGGAACCCCCCCCTTGCCTGCCTGCAGCGCTGAAGAGATCCCTAGATCTCCCATTGACTTCCATTACAAACCCGACGCTTGTTTCTACACTGCACCCGGCCGCCGCCGCGCTGCTGAGGGTGAAATTTCTGTGTGGGCTTGTGTCCCCCCCGGTGCCCTACAAAACCCCCCTGGTCTGCCCTCCGAAGACGCGGGTACTTACCTGCAAGCAGACCGGAACCGGGGCACCCCCTTCTCTCCATTCTAGCCTATGCGTTTTGGGCACCACTTTGAACTCTGCACCTGACCGGCCCTGAGCTGCTGGTGTGGTGACTTTGGGGTTGCTCTGAACCCCCAACGGTGGGCTACCTTGGACCAAGAACTGAACCCTGTAAGTGTCTTACTTACCTGGTAAAACTAACAAAAACTTACCTCCCCTAGGAACTGTGAAAATTGCACTGTGTCCACTTTTAAAACAGCTATTTGTCAATAACTTGAAAAGTATACATGCAATTTTTATGATTTAAAGTTCCTAAAGTACTTACCTGCAATACCTTTCAAATGAGATATTACATGTAGAATTTGAACCTGTGGTTCTTAAAATAAACTAAGAAAAGATAGTTTTCTATACAAAAACCTATTGGCTGGATTTGTCTCTGAGTGTGTGTACCTCATTTATTGTCTATGTGTATGTACAACAAATGCTTAACACTACTCCTTGGATAAGCCTACTGCTCGACCACACTACCACAAAATAGAGCATTAGTATTATCTATTTTTACCACTATTTTACCTCTAAGGGGAACCCTTGGACTCTGTGCATGCTATTCCTTACTTTGAAATAGCACATACAGAGCCAACTTCCTACATTGGTGGATCAGCGGTGGGGTACAAGACTTTGCATTTGCTGGACTACTCAGCCAATACCTGATCACACGACAAATTCCAAAATTGTCATTAGAAATTCATTTTTGCAATTTGAAAGTTTTCTAAATTCTTAAAAGTCCTGCTAGGGCCTTGTGTGTTAAGTCCCTGTTTAGCATTGTCTTTTTAGAGTTTAAAAGTTTGTTAAAAGTTTGAATTAGATTCTAGAAACAGTTTTAGATTCTTAAAAAAGTATTCCAACTCTTAGCAGAATAATGTCTGATACAGAGATGCAGGTGGTGGAACTCGACACCACACCTTACCTCCATCTTAAGATGAGGGAGCTAAGGTCTCTCTGTAATATCAAAAAAATAACCATTGGCTCCAGACCTACCAAAATTCAGCTCCAGGAGCTGTTGGCAGAGTTTGAAAAAGCCAACCCCTCTGATGATGACATCACAGAGGAAGAAATTAGTGACTTGGAGGCCAATGTCCCTCCTCCAGTCCTAAATAGGGAGAACAGGACCCCTCAAGTCCTGTCTCCAACTGTGTTAGTCAGAAATAGTGAGTCCCTCACAGGAGGGTCCCACATTTCTGAAATCACTGAGGATGCTCTCAGTGAAGATGACCTCCTGTTAGCCAGGATGGCCAAAAGATTGGCTTTAGAGAGACAGCTCCTAGCCATAGAAAGGGAAAGACAAGAGATGGGCCTAGGACCCATCAATGGTGGCAGCAATATAAATAGGGTCAGAGATTCTCCTGACATGTTAAAAATCCCCAAAGGGATTGTGACAAAATATGAAGATGGTGATGACATCACCAAATGGTTCACAGCTTTTGAGAGGGCTTGTGTAACCAGAAAAGTGAACAGATCTCACTGGGGTGCTCTCCTTTGGGAAATGTTCACTGGAAAGTGTAGGGATAGACTCCTCACACTCTCTGGAAAAGATGCAGAATCTTATGACCTCATGAAGGGTACCCTGATTGAGGGCTTTGGATTCTCCACTGAGGAGTACAGGATTAGGTTCAGGGGGGCTCAAAAATCCTCGAGCCAGACCTGGGTTGACTTTGTTGACTACTCAGTGAAAACACTAGATGGTTGGATTCAAGGCAGTGGTGTAAGTAATTATGATGGGCTGTACAATTTATTTGTGAAAGAACACCTGTTAAGTAATTGTTTCAATGATAAACTGCATCAGCATCTGGTAGACCTAGGACCAATTTCTCCCCAAGAATTGGGAAAGAAGGCGGACCATTGGGTCAAGACAAGGGTGTCCAAGACTTCAACAGGGGGTGACCAAAAGAAAGGGGTCACAAAGACTCCCCAGGGGAAGGGTGATGAGACAACCAAAACTAAAAATAGTAAAGAGTCTTCTACAGGCCCCCAAAAACCTGCTCAGGAGGGTGGGCCCAGAGCCTCTTCACAAAACAATGGGTACAAGGGTAAAAACTTTGATCCCAAAAAGGCCTGGTGTCATAGCTGTAAACAGCATGGACACCAAACTGGAGACAAGGCCTGTCCCAAGAAAGGTTCCACTCCAAACTCCCATCCAGGTAACACTGGTATGGCTAGTCTCCAAGTGGGATCAACAGTGTGCCCAGAGCAAATCAGGGTCCACACTGAAGCTACTCTAGTTTCTGAGGGTGGGGTGGATTTAGCCACACTAGCTGTCTGGCCGCCTAACATGCAAAAATACAGACAGCAACTCTTAATTAATGGGACTAGAATAGAGGGCCTGAGGGATTCAGGTGCCAGTGTCACCATGGTGACAGAGAAACTGGTTTCCCCTGGCCAATACCTGACTGGAAAAACTTACACAGTCACCAACGCTGACAATCAGAGAAAAGTACATCCCATGGCAATGGTTACTTTAGAATGGGGAGGGGTCAATGGCCTGAAACAGGTGGTGGTCTCCTCAAATATCCCAGTGGACTGTCTGCTTGGAAATGACCTGGAGTCCTCAGCATGGGCTGAGGTAGAACTAAAAACCCATGCAGCAATGCTGGGTATCCCTGAACTGGTGTGTGTGAAAACAAGAGCACAGTGCAAGGCACAGGGTGAACAAGTAGAGCTGGAGTCTGGAAGAATGGCCCCGCCTACCAAGAGAACAGGAAAGTCAGTTGGGAAACCAACTGCAACACAGCAAAAGAAAGGGAACCTCTCTTCTCAGGAAGAAGTTCTGCCCTCTGAGGGAACTGAGCCTTTGGAGCTTGAACCTTACCAGGTTGAGCTCTTGGGCCCAGGGGGACCCTCAAGGGAGGAGCTGTGTAAGGGACAAGAAACCTGTCCCTCTCTTGAAGGCCTTAGGCAGCAAGCTGCTGAAGAGTCCAAAGGCAAGAAAAATGGAACACATAGGGTCTATTGGGAAGATGGGCTCCTGTACACTGAGGCCAGAGACCCCAAACCTGGTGCCACTAGGAGAGTGGTAGTGCCTCAGCTGTTCAGGAAGTTCATCCTAACATTGGCCCATGACATTCCCCTTGCTGGACATTTGGGACAAACCAAGACGTGGGAGAGGTTAGTCAACCACTTCTACTGGCCCAATATGTCCAACATGGTTAAGGAGTTTTGCCTCTCCTGCCCCACCTGTCAAGCCAGTGGTAAGACAGGTGGGCATCCAAAGGCCCCCCTCATTCCACTTCCAGTGGTGGGGGTTCCCTTTGAAAGAGTGGGTGTGGACATAGTTGGTCCACTAGAACCTCCCACAGCCTCAGGAAATATGTATATCCTGGTAGTAGTGGATCATGCTACCAGGTATCCTGAAGCTATTCCCCTTAGGTCGACTACTGCCCCTGCAGTAGCCAAGGCCCTCATTGGTATCTTTACCAGAGTGGGTTTCCCTAAGGAGGTGGTGTCTGACAGAGGTACCAACTTCATGTCAGCATACCTAAAGCACATGTGGAATGAGTGTGGAGTGACTTATAAATTCACTACACCATACCATCCACAAACTAATGGCTTGGTTGAGAGATTCAACAAGACATTAAAAGGCATGATCATGGGGCTCCCAGAAAAGCTAAAAAGGAGATGGGATGTCCTCTTGCCATGTCTGCTTTTCGCTTACAGAGAGGTGCCACAGAAGGGAGTAGGATTCTCACCCTTTGAACTTCTGTTTGGTCATCCTGTAAGGGGACCACTTGCCCTTGTTAAAGAAGGCTGGGAGAGACCTCTCCATGAGCCTAAACAGGACATAGTGGACTATGTACTTGGCCTTCGCTCTAGAATGGCAGAGTACATGGAAAAGGCAACCAAAAACCTTGAGGCCAGCCAACAGCTCCAGAAGTTTTGGTATGACCAAAAGGCTGCACTGGTTGAGTTCCAACCAGGGCAGAAAGTCTGGGTTCTGGAGCCTGTGGCTCCCAGGGCACTCCAGGACAAATGGAGTGGCCCTTACCCAGTGCTAGAAAGGAAGAGTCAGGTCACCTACCTGGTGGACCTGGGCACAAGCAGGAGCCCCAAGAGGGTGATCCATGTGAACCGCCTTAAGCTCTTCCATGACAGGGCTGATGTGAATCTGTTGATGGTAACAGATGAGGATCAGGAGGCAGAGAGTGAACCTCTCCCTGATCTTCTGTCATCAGACCCAAAAGATGGCACAGTAGATGGAGTGATCTACTCAGACACCCTCTCTGGCCAACAGCAAGCTGATTGTAGGAGAGTCCTACAACAGTTTCCTGAACTCTTCTCCTTAACCCCTGGTCAGACACACCTGTGTACCCATGATGTGGACACAGGAGACAGCATGCCTGTCAAAAACAAAATCTTTAGACAGTCTGACCATGTTAAGGAAAGCATCAAGGTGGAAGTCCACAAGATGCTGGAATTGGGAGTAATTGAGCGCTCTGACAGCCCCTGGGCTAGCCCAGTGGTCTTAGTCCCCAAACCTCACACCAAAGATGGAAAGAAAGAGATGAGGTTTTGTGTGGACTACAGAGGGCTCAATTCTGTCACCAAGACAGATGCTCATCCAATTCCAAGAGCTGATGAGCTCATAGATAAATTAGGTGCTGCCAAATTCTTAAGTACCTTTGACTTGACAGCAGGGTACTGGCAAATAAAAATGGCACCTGGAGCAAAAGAGAAAACAGCATTCTCCACACCTGATGGGCATTATCAGTTTACTGTTATGCCCTTTGGTTTAAAGAATGCCCCTGCCACCTTCCAAAGGTTGGTGAATCAAGTCCTTGCTGGCTTGGAGTCCTTTAGCACAGCTTATCTTGATGATATTGCTGTCTTTAGCTCCACCTGGCAGGATCACCTGGTCCACCTGAAGAAGGTTTTGAAGGCTCTGCAATCTGCAGGCCTCTCTATCAAGGCATCCAAATGCCAGATAGGGCAGGGAACTGTGGTTTACTTGGGACACCTTGTAGGTGGAGGCCAAGTTCAGCCACTCCAACCCAAGATCCAGACTATTCTGGACTGGGTAGCTCCAAAAACCCAGACTCAAGTCAGGGCATTCCTTGGCTTGACTGGGTATTACAGGAGGTTTGTGAAGGGATATGGATCCATTGTGACAGCCCTCACTGAACTCACCTCCAAGAAAATGCCCAAGAAAGTGAACTGGACTGTGGAATGCCAACAGGCCTTTGACACCCTGAAACAAGCAATGTGCTCAGCACCAGTTCTAAAAGCTCCAGATTATTCTAAGCAGTTCATTGTGCAGACTGATGCCTCTGAACATGGGATAGGGGCAGTTTTGTCCCAAACAAATGATGATGGCCTTGACCAGCCTGTTGCTTTCATTAGCAGGAGGTTACTCCCCAGGGAGCAGCGTTGGAGTGCCATTGAGAGGGAGGCCTTTGCTGTGGTTTGGTCCCTGAAGAAGCTGAGACCATACCTCTTTGGGACTCACTTCCTAGTTCAAACTGACCACAGACCTCTCAAATGGCTGATGCAAATGAAAGGTGAAAATCCTAAACTGTTGAGGTGGTCCATCTCCCTACAGGGAATGGACTTTATAGTGGAACACAGACCTGGGGCTGCCCATGCCAATGCAGATGGCCTTTCCAGGTTCTTCCACTTAGAAAATGAAGACTCTCTTGGGAAAGGTTAGTCTCATCCTCTTTCGTTTGGGGGGGGTTGTGTAAGGAAATGCCTCCTTGGCATGGTTGCCCCCTGACTTTTTGCCTTTGCTGATGCTATGTTTACAATTGAAAGTGTGCTGAGGCCTGCTAACCAGGCCCCAGCACCAGTGTTCTTTCCCTAACCTGTACTTTTGTATCCACAATTGGCAGACCCTGGCATCCAGATAAGTCCCTTGTAACTGGTACTTCTAGTACCAAGGGCCCTGATGCCAAGGAAGGTCTCTAAGGGCTGCAGCATGTCTTATGCCACCCTGGAGACCTCTCACTCAGCACAGACACACTGCTTGCCAGCTTGTGTGTGCTAGTGAGGACAAAACGAGTAAGTCGACATGGCACTCCCCTCAGGGTGCCATGCCAGCCTCTCACTGCCTATGCAGTATAGGTAAGACACCCCTCTAGCAGGCCTTACAGCCCTAAGGCAGGGTGCACTATACCATAGGTGAGGGTACGAGTGCATGAGCATGGTACCCCTACAGTGTCTAAACAAAACCTTAGACATTGTAAGTGCAGGGTAGCCATAAGAGTATATGGTCTGGGAGTCTGTCAAACACGAACTCCACAGCACCATAATGGCTACACTGAAAACTGGGAAGTTTGGTATCAAACTTCTCAGCACAATAAATGCACACTGATGCCAGTGTACATTTTATTGTAAAATACACCACAGAGGGCACCTTAGAGGTGCCCCCTGAAACTTAACCGACTGTCTGTGTAGGCTGACTAGTTCCATCAGCCTGCCACACCAGAGACATGTTGCTGGCCCCATGGGGAGAGTGCCTTTGTCACTCTGAGGCCAGTAACAAAGCCTGCACTGGGTGGAGATGCTAACACCTCCCCCAGGCAGGAGCTGTGACACCTGGCGGTGAGCCTCAAAGGCTCACCCCTTTGTCACAGCCCAGCAGGGCACTCCAGCTTAGTGGAGTTGCCCGCCCCCTCCGGTCACGGCCCCCACTTTTGGCGGCAAGGCTGGAGGGAACAAAGAAAGCAACAAGGAGGAGTCACTGGCCAGTCAGGACAGCCCCTAAGGTGTCCTGAGCTGAGGTGACTCTGACTTTTAGAAATCCTCCATCTTGCAGATGGAGGATTCCCCCAATAGGGTTAGGATTGTGACCCCCTCCCCTTGGGAGGGGGCACAAAGAGGGTGTACCCACCCTCAGGGCTAGTAGCCATTGGCTACTAACCCCCCAGACCTAAACACGCCCTTAAATTTAGTATTTAAGGGCTACCCTGAACCCTAGAAAATTAGATTCCTGTAACTACAAGAAGAAGGACTGCCTAGCTGAAAACCCCTGCAGAGGAAGACCAGAAGACGACAACTGCCTTGGCTCCAGAAACTCACCGGCCTGTCTCCTGCCTTCCAAAGATCCTGCTCCAGCGACGCCTTCCAAAGGGACCAGCGACCTCGACATCCTCTGAGGACTGCCCCTGCTTCGAAAAGACAAGAAACTCCCGAGGACAGCGGACCTGCTCCAAGAAAAGCTGCAACTTTGTTTCCAGCAGCTTTTAAAGAACCCTGTAAACTCCCCGCAAGAAGCGTGAGACTTGCAACACTGCACCCGGCGACCCCGACTCGGCTGGTGGCGATCCAACACCTCAGGAGGGACCCCAGGACTACTCTAAGACTGTGAGTACAAAAACCTGTCCCCCCTGAGCCCCCACAGCGCCGCCTGCAGAGGGAATCCCGAGGCTTCCCCTGACCGCGACTCTTTGAATCCTAAGTCCCGACACCTGGGAGAGACCCTGCACCCGCAGCCCCCAGGACCTGAAGGACCGGACTTTCACTGGAGGAGTGACCCCCAGGAGTCCCTCTCCCTTGCCCAAGTGGAGGTTTCCCCGAGGAACCCCCCCCTTGCCTGCCTGCAGCGCTGAAGAGATCCCTAGATCTCCCATTGACTTCCATTACAAACCCGACGCTTGTTTCTACACTGCACCCGGCCGCCCCCGCGCTGCTGAGGGTGAAATTTCTGTGTGGGCTTGTGTCCCCCCCGGTGCCCTACAAAACCCCCCTGGTCTGCCCTCCGAAGACGCGGGTACTTACCTGCAAGCAGACCGGAACCGGGGCACCCCCTTCTCTCCATTCTAGCCTATGCGTTTTGGGCACCACTTTGAACTCTGCACCTGACCGGCCCTGAGCTGCTGGTGTGGTGACTTTGGGGTTGCTCTGAACCCCCAACGGTGGGCTACCTTGGACCAAGAACTGAACCCTGTAAGTGTCTTACTTACCTGGTAAAACTAACAAAAACTTACCTCCCCTAGGAACTGTGAAAATTGCACTGTGTCCACTTTTAAAACAGCTATTTGTCAATAACTTGAAAAGTATACATGCAATTTTTATGATTTAAAGTTCCTAAAGTACTTACCTGCAATACCTTTCAAATGAGATATTACATGTAGAATTTGAACCTGTGGTTCTTAAAATAAACTAAGAAAAGATAGTTTTCTATACAAAAACCTATTGGCTGGATTTGTCTCTGAGTGTGTGTACCTCATTTATTGTCTATGTGTATGTACAACAAATGCTTAACACTACTCCTTGGATAAGCCTACTGCTCGACCACACTACCACAAAATAGAGCATTAGTATTATCTATTTTTACCACTATTTTACCTCTAAGGGGAACCCTTGGACTCTGTGCATGCTATTCCTTACTTTGAAATAGCACATACAGAGCCAACTTCCTACATTGGTGGATCAGCGGTGGGGTACAAGACTTTGCATTTGCTGGACTACTCAGCCAATACCTGATCACACGACAAATTCCAAAATTGTCATTAGAAATTCATTTTTGCAATTTGAAAGATTTCTAAATTCTTTAAAGTCCTGCTAGGGCCTTGTGTGTTAAGTCCCTGTTTAGCATTGTCTTTTTAGAGTTTAAAAGTTTGTTAAAAGTTTGAATTAGATTCTAGAAACAGTTTTAGATTCTTAAAAAAGTATTCCAACTCTTAGCAGAATAATGTCTGATACAGAGATGCAGGTGGTGGAACTCGACACCACACCTTACCTCCATCTTAAGATGAGGGAGCTAAGGTCTCTCTGTAATATCAAAAAAATAACCATTGGCTCCAGACCTACCAAAATTCAGCTCCAGGAGCTGTTGGCAGAGTTTGAAAAAGCCAACCCCTCTGATGATGACGTCACAGAGGAAGAAATTAGTGACTTGGAGGCCAATGTCCCTCCTCCAGTCCTAAATAGGGAGAACAGGACCCCTCAAGTCCTGTCTCCAACTGTGTTAGTCAGAAATAGTGAGTCCCTCACAGGAGGGTCCCACATTTCTGAAATCACTGAGGATGCTCTCAGTGAAGATGACCTCCTGTTAGCCAGGATGGCCAAAAGATTGGCTTTAGAGAGACAGCTCCTAGCCATAGAAAGGGAAAGACAAGAGATGGGCCTAGGACCCATCAATGGTGGCAGCAATATAAATAGGGTCAGAGATTCTCCTGACATGTTAAAAATCCCCAAAGGGATTGTGACAAAATATGAAGATGGTGATGACATCACCAAATGGTTCACAGCTTTTGAGAGGGCTTGTGTAACCAGAAAAGTGAACAGATCTCACTGGGGTGCTCTCCTTTGGGAAATGTTCACTGGAAAGTGTAGGGATAGACTCCTCACACTCTCTGGAAAAGATGCAGAATCTTATGACCTCATGAAGGGTACCCTGATTGAGGGCTTTGGATTCTCCACTGAGGAGTACAGGATTAGGTTCAGGGGGGCTCAAAAATCCTCGAGCCAGACCTGGGTTGACTTTGTTGACTACTCAGTGAAAACACTAGATGGTTGGATTCAAGGCAGTGGTGTAAGTAATTATGATGGGCTGTACAATTTATTTGTGAAAGAACACCTGTTAAGTAATTGTTTCAATGATAAACTGCATCAGCATCTGGTAGACCTAGGACCAATTTCTCCCCAAGAATTGGGAAAGAAGGCGGACCATTGGGTCAAGACAAGGGTGTCCAAGACTTCAACAGGGGGTGACCAAAAGAAAGGGGTCACAAAGACTCCCCAGGGGAAGGTTGATGAGACAACCAAAACTAAAAATAGTAAAGAGTCTTCTACAGGCCCCCAAAAACCTGCTCAGGAGGGTGGGCCCAGAGCCTCTTCACAAAACAATGGGTACAAGGGTAAAAACTTTGATCCCAAAAAGGCCTGGTGTCATAGCTGTAAACAGCATGGACACCAAACTGGAGACAAGGCCTGTCCCAAGAAAGGTTCCACTCCAAACTCCCATCCAGGTAACACTGGTATGGCTAGTCTCCAAGTGGGATCAACAGTGTGCCCAGAGCAAATCAGGGTCCACACTGAAGCTACTCTAGTTTCTGAGGGTGGGGTGGATTTAGCCACACTAGCTGTCTGGCCGCCTAACATGCAAAAATACAGACAGCAACTCTTAATTAATGGGACTAGAATAGAGGGCCTGAGGGATACAGGTGCCAGTGTCACCATGGTGACAGAGAAACTGGTTTCCCCTGGCCAATACCTGACTGGAAAAACTTACACAGTCACCAACGCTGACAATCAGAGAAAAGTACATCCCATGGCAATGGTTACTTTAGAATGGGGAGGGGTCAATGGCCTGAAACAGGTGGTGGTCTCCTCAAATATCCCAGTGGACTGTCTGCTTGGAAATGACCTGGAGTCCTCAGCATGGGCTGAGGTAGAACTAAAAACCCATGCAGCAATGCTGGGTATCCCTGAACTGGTGTGTGTGAAAACAAGAGCACAGTGCAAGGCACAGGGTGAACAAGTAGAGCTGGAGTCTGGAAGAATGGCCCCGCCTACCAAGAGAACAGGAAAGTCAGTTGGGAAACCAACTGCAACACAGCAAAAGGAAGGGAACCTCTCTTCTCAGGAAGAAGTTCTGCCCTCTGAGGGAACTGAGCCTTTGGAGCTTGAACCTTACCAGGTTGAGCTCTTGGACCCAGGGGGACCCTCAAGGGAGGAGCTGTGTAAGGGACAAGAAACCTGTCCCTCTCTTGAAGGCCTTATGCAGCAAGCTGCTGAAGAGTCCAAAGGCAAGAAAAATGGAACACATAGGGTCTATTGGGAAGATGGGCTCCTGTACACTGAGGCCAGAGACCCCAAACCTGGTGCCACTAGGAGAGTGGTAGTGCCTCAGCTGTTCAGGAAGTTCATCCTAACATTGGCCCATGACATTCCCCTTGCTGGACATTTGGGACAAACCAAGACGTGGGAGAGGTTAGTCAACCACTTCTACTGGCCCAATATGTCCAACATGGTTAAGGAGTTTTGCCTCTCCTGCCCCACCTGTCAAGCCAGTGGTAAGACAGGTGGGCATCCAAAGGCCCCCCTCATTCCACTTCCAGTGGTGGGGGTTCCCTTTGAAAGAGTGGGTGTGGACATAGTTGGTCCACTAGAACCTCCCACAGCCTCAGGAAATATGTATATCCTGGTAGTAGTGGATCATGCTACCAGGTATCCTGAAGCTATTCCCCTTAGGTCGACTACTGCCCCTGCAGTAGCCAAGGCCCTCATTGGTATCTTTACCAGAGTGGGTTTCCCTAAGGAGGTGGTGTCTGACAGAGGTACCAACTTCATGTCAGCATACCTAAAGCACATGTGGAATGAGTGTGGAGTGACTTATAAATTCACTACACCATACCATCCACAAACTAATGGCTTGGTTGAGAGATTCAACAAGACATTAAAAGGCATGATCATGGGGCTCCCAGAAAAGCTATAAAGGAGATGGGATGTCCTCTTGCCATGTCTGCTTTTCGCTTACAGAGAGGTGCCACAGAAGGGAGTAGGATTCTCACCCTTTGAACTTCTGTTTGGTCATCCTGTAAGGGGACCACTTGCCCTTGTTAAAGAAGGCTGGGAGAGACCTCTCCATGAGCCTAAACAGGACATAGTGGACTATGTACTTGGCCTTCGCTCTAGAATGGCAGAGTACATGGAAAAGGCAACCAAAAACCTTGAGGCCAGCCAACAGCTCCAGAAGTTTTGGTATGACCAAAAGGCTGCACTGGTTGAGTTCCAACCAGGGCAGAAAGTCTGGGTTCTGGAGCCTGTGGCTCCCAGGGCACTCCAGGACAAATGGAGTGGCCCTTACCCAGTGCTAGAAAGGAAGAGTCAGGTCACCTACCTGGTGGACCTGGGCACAAGCAGGAGCCCCAAGAGGGTGATCCATGTGAACCGCCTTAAGCTCTTCCATGACAGGGCTGATGTGAATCTGTTGATGGTAACAGATGAGGATCAGGAGGCAGAGAGTGAACCTCTCCCTGATCTTCTGTCATCAGACCCAAAAGATGGCACAGTAGATGGAGTGATCTACTCAGACACCCTCTCTGGCCAACAGCAAGCTGATTGTAGGAGAGTCCTACAACAGTTTCCTGAACTCTTCTCCTTAACCCCTGGTCAGACACACCTGTGTACCCATGATGTGGACACAGGAGACAGCATGCCTGTCAAAAACAAAATCTTTAGACAGTCTGACCATGTTAAGGAAAGCATCAAGGTGGAAGTCCACAAGATGCTGGAATTGGGAGTAATTGAGCGCTCTGACAGCCCCTGGGCTAGCCCAGTGGTCTTAGTCCCCAAACCTCACACCAAAGATGGAAAGAAAGAGATGAGGTTTTGTGTGGACTACAGAGGGCTCAATTCTGTCACCAAGACAGATGCTCATCCAATTCCAAGAGCTGATGAGCTCATAGATAAATTAGGTGCTGCCAAATTCTTAAGTACCTTTGACTTGACAGCAGGGTACTGGCAAATAAAAATGGCACCTGGAGCAAAAGAGAAAACAGCATTCTCCACACCTGATGGGCATTATCAGTTTACTGTTATGCCCTTTGGTTTAAAGAATGCCCCTGCCACCTTCCAAAGGTTGGTGAATCAAGTCCTTGCTGGCTTGGAGTCCTTTAGCACAGCTTATCTTGATGATATTGCTGTCTTTAGCTCCACCTGGCAGGATCACCTGGTCCACCTGAAGAAGGTTTTGAAGGCTCTGCAATCTGCAGGCCTCTCTATCAAGGCATCCAAATGCCAGATAGGGCAGGGAACTGTGGTTTACTTGGGACACCTTGTAGGTGGAGGCCAAGTTCAGCCACTCCAACCCAAGATCCAGACTATTCTGGACTGGGTAGCTCCAAAAACCCAGACTCAAGTCAGGGCATTCCTTGGCTTGACTGGGTATTACAGGAGGTTTGTGAAGGGATATGGATCCATTGTGACAGCCCTCACTGAACTCACCTCCAAGAAAATGCCCAAGAAAGTGAACTGGACTGTGGAATGCCAACAGGCCTTTGACACCCTGAAACAAGCAATGTGCTCAGCACCAGTTCTAAAAGCTCCAGATTATTCTAAGCAGTTCATTGTGCAGACTGATGCCTCTGAACATGGGATAGGGGCAGTTTTGTCCCAAACAAATGATGATGGCCTTGACCAGCCTGTTGCTTTCATTAGCAGGAGGTTACTCCCCAGGGAGCAGCGTTGGAGTGCCATTGAGAGGGAGGCCTTTGCTGTGGTTTGGTCCCTGAAGAAGCTGAGACCATACCTCTTTGGGACTCACTTCCTAGTTCAAACTGACCACAGACCTCTCAAATGGCTGAGGCAAATGAAAGGTGAAAATCCTAAACTGTTGAGGTGGTCCATCTCCCTACAGGGAATGGACTTTATAGTGGAACACAGACCTGGGACTGCCCATGCCAATGCAGATGGCCTTTCCAGGTTCTTCCACTTAGAAAATGAAGACTCTCTTGGGAAAGGTTAGTCTCATCCTCTTTCGTTTGGCGGGGGGTTGTGTAAGGAAATGCCTCCTTGGCATGGTTGCCCCCTGACTTTTTGCCTTTGCTGATGCTATGTTTACAATTGAAAGTGTGCTGAGGCCTGCTAACCAGGCCCCAGCACCAGTGTTCTTTCCCTAACCTGTACTTTTGTATCCACAATTGGCAGACCCTGGCATCCAGATAAGTCCCTTGTAACTGGTACTTCTAGTACCAAGGGCCCTGATGCCAAGGAAGGTCTCTAAGGGCTGCAGCATGTCTTATGCCACCCTGGAGACCTCTCACTCAGCACAGACACACTGCTTGCCAGCTTGTGTGTGCTAGTGAGGACAAAACGAGTAAGTCGACATGGCACTCCCCTCAGGGTGCCATGCCAGCCTCTCACTGCCTATGCAGTATAGGTAAGACACCCCTCTAGCAGGCCTTACAGCCCTAAGGCAGGGTGCACTATACCATAGGTGAGGGTACCAGTGCATGAGCATGGTACCCCTACAGTGTCTAAACAAAACCTTAGACATTGTAAGTGCAGGGTAGCCATAAGAGTATATGGTCTGGGAGTCTGTCAAACACGAACTCCACAGCACCATAATGGCTACACTGAAAACTGGGAAGTTTGGTATCAAACTTCTCAGCACAATAAATGCACACTGATGCCAGTGTACATTTTATTGTAAAATACACCACAGAGGGCACCTTAGAGGTGCCCCCTGAAACTTAACCGACTGTCTGTGTAGGCTGACTAGTTCCAGCAGCCTGCCACACCAGAGACATGTTGCTGGCCCCATGGGGAGAGTGCCTTTGTCACTCTGAGGCCAGTAACAAAGCCTGCACTGGGTGGAGATGCTAACACCTCCCCCAGGCAGGAGGTGTGACACCTGGCGGTGAGCCTCAAAGGCTCACCCCTTTGTCACAGCCCAGCAGGGCACTCCAGCTTAGTGGAGCTGCCCGCCCCCTCCGGCCACGGCCCCCACTTTTGGCGGCAAGGCTGGAGGGAACAAAGAAAGCAACAAGGAGGAGTCACTGGCCAGTCAGGACAGCCCCTAAGGTGTCCTGAGCTGAGGTGACTCTGACTTTTAGAAATCCTCCATCTTGCAGATGGAGGATTCCCCCAATAGGGTTAGGATTGTGACCCCCTCCCCTTGGGAGGGGGCACAAAGAGGGTGTACCCACCCTCAGGGCTAGTAGCCATTGGCTACTAACCCCCCAGACCTAAACACGCCCTTAAATTTAGTATTTAAGGGCTACCCTGAACCCTAGAAAATTAGATTCCTGTAACTACAAGAAGAAGGACTGCCTAGCTGAAAACCCCTGCAGAGGAAGACCAGAAGACGACAACTGCCTTGGCTCCAGAAACTCACCGGCCTGTCTCCTGCCTTCCAAAGATCCTGCTCCAGCGACGCCTTCCAAAGGGACCAGCGACCTCGACATCCTCTGAGGACTGCCCCTGCTTCGAAAAGACAAGAAACTCCCGAGGACAGCGGACCTGCTCCAAGAAAAGCTGCAACTTTGTTTCCAGCAGCTTTTAAAGAACCCTGCAAACTCCCCGCAAGAAGCGTGAGACTTGCAACACTGCACCCGGCGACCCCGACTCGGCTGGTGGCGATCCAACACCTCAGGAGGGACCCCAGGACTACTCTAAGACTGTGAGTACAAAAACCTGTCCCCCCTGAGCCCCCACAGCGCCGCCTGCAGAGGGAATCCCGAGGCTTCCCCTGACCGCGACTCTTTGAATCCTAAGTCCCAACACCTGGGAGAGACCCTGCACCCGCAGCCCCCAGGACCTGAAGGACCGGACTTTCACTGGAGGAGTGACCCCCAGGAGTCCCTCTCCCTTGCCCAAGTGGAGGTTTCCCCGAGGAACCCCCCCCTTGCCTGCCTGCAGCGCTGAAGAGATCCCTAGATCTCCCATTGACTTCCATTACAAACCCGACGCTTGTTTCTACACTGCACCCGGCCGCCCCCGCGCTGCTGAGGGTGAAATTTCTGTGTGGGCTTGTGTCCCCCCCGGTGCCCTACAAAACCCCCCTGGTCTGCCCTCCGAAGACGCGGGTACTTACCTGCAAGCAGACCGGAACCGGGGCACCCCCTTCTCTCCATTCTAGCCTATGCGTTTTGGGCACCACTTTGAACTCTGCACCTGACCGGCCCTGAGCTGCTGGTGTGGTGACTTTGGGGTTGCTCTGAACCCCCAACGGTGGGCTACCTTGGACCAAGAACTGAACCCTGTAAGTGTCTTACTTACCTGGTAAAACTAACAAAAACTTACCTCCCCTAGGAACTGTGAAAATTGCACTGTGTCCACTAGAATTTGAACCTGTGGTTCTTAAAATAAACTAAGAAAAGATAGTTTTCTATACAAAAACCTATTGGCTGGATTTGTCTCTGAGTGTGTGTACCTCATTTATTGTCTATGTGTATGTACAACAAATGCTTAACACTACTCCTTGGATAAGCCTACTGCTCGACCACACTACCACAAAATAGAGCATTAGTATTATCTATTTTTACCACTATTTTACCTCTAAGGGGAACCCTTGGACTCTGTGCATGCTATTCCTTACTTTGAAATAGCACATACAGAGCCAACTTCCTACACCATTTCACAACTCAGAATCAGAATGTTACAAATTGGCCAATCTATTCTTGTTTTCAAGATGTATAGGCCCTTGCATGCCCCTCTGATGGTTCGGTTAAGATTGTCTGAAAAAGGCAGAATGATAGCAAAACATCGGAAAACATTTGTTTTTTGCCGTCTACTTTTCATGTATTTGTTTTACCTTTACAATTGGCAGTCTGCAAATCCCTTTTTGCAAATCAGGGGCCTCTTCTGATTGAATCTCAACATCATCCCTGTACCATCTAAAAACAGTTTCTTTCTTGATATTAGCTACCTGCAAACAACAATAAACATATGCACGCTTATTAGAGTTATTAATTATATTACCAACACCATGCTTACATTGATTTTGTGCGCTGTTGACAATTTTACTCGTTTCTTACAAACTTGCAGTAAGTCATTAGACTTCTTCCACTGGAAAGGGGGCAGAATAATAACAAGCAATTATGGACGCATGGCAGTTTTGGACACAAAAAAACAAGTAATTTGCAAATGTGTTTTTCATGAGCTAGAAAACTGGTTCAGGTTCAGGGTTTTAACATATATTCCAGGAGGGTTAATTAACTGTCATATTCGATGGCCTACACTGCCCTTGCCTCCTAATGAAAGCTGCAAGGTTACTTTATCGACTGCAATGTAGTTTTTGATAGGGTCGATAGCCCAGGAATTCCATGCATATAATGTAAAGGGGGCAACAGAAATAAATTGTTCAGTGAAATAAATGTCCATGGTTTACATAACCACCATAACAACGAAGTTTGTACAGTATTTTTAAAATGCATTTATTCTACAATTTCTGCCAAATTAACTCATGGTTGAAAAGGGAAAATGTATCAGTACTCAAATGTAGTATCAGAAATTTGGTGAAATAAAATACATTAAAATATCCAAATCCATCCAACACATGCTTCACACAAATTGACTTGTCTCATTTGGGCTTTATGGGGCCTTTTATAAAGAGAATCCTCTGACAAATCTATCAAGACGTCACATACTAGATGAGAAGCTTTGCAAAATCTGCGAGAAAGAAATGATATGAGATTAGATTGAGGTCTTTGTAGGAAAAGAACCACAACTCTTTTCCTGGTTGACTAAAAATGCACAGATGTCCTGAGAATGGTATGCAAATGTCAAATCACAGGTTAAAGTGAGAAAAATAATGTATTCACTTCCTTTGTAGGGCCTGATTTAGAACTCAACAGGTTACTCCATCACAACAGTGACATATATCCCATCCTATTAAATCCTAAGGAATTTAGATTTCGGTGGACGGGATATCCACCACCATGTGACGAAGTAACCTGTCCGCTGAGCTCTCAATCAGGTCCTTAGTCTTGTGAATTAGAAGGAGGCTAGATTTTTTGATCCTCACAGGAGCCATACTGTCTTGAGAGTCAAGATAAAGCAGGAGTTAATCTCCTTAGACCTTCAGTAGCTGCCAGTAATTCTTTAAAATAGTTAGTTTAGTGACCTTCTATGTCCCAAGCAGAAATGTATTTCGAGGGTGCCATAGCACTTTTCATAAAGTTAACAGTCTGCTTCTTTTCGCAGCACTATAATCCAGCTCAGTGATACTCAAAGTACAGCTTGGGGGCTGCATGCTGCTACACTGACCTTTACATGCGACCCCCTGGTCAACAGCTGCACTGCATTGTTGTGCTGGCTCAGCACTAACATTAAAATACATCAATCTACTTGACCACTAAATTTAGAAACACCTTAATTTTTTAGAAATCTTGCAATTGGCAAGTAAAAATACGTTAGCCTCTTCAAAATTCAAAAACGGCATTTCATTAACATGAAGAATCGTTTCACTTAGAACATAATATCAGTGCATTAAGAAATATTTTTAAAGTGTAAGGAGGAGTATTTTTTAAGTGATAGCTTTCAAACATGAATTTAGAAATATTCATGCTTCTCCTCACACAGACAACAATGACAATAGTGAACTAAGAGGCAAGTCAGTTATGTGCACACTTTGACTGGGCTGGGTTGCTATTACACATGGACAACATTAAAGTTCAATATATTAAACACAGGAAGTTTTGTGTAATGCACACCCTGAAGTCATGTATTTCTAGGTCCTCTTATCTATGATAAAGAAAAAGTAGGGGAAGTTAAATAAATGAATTGTCTATGATCGCTCAATTTGTCAAGTAGTGAAGCCGGGACTGAGTTCAGATTTTCTGGTTTCACATTGTGCAATTCAGCCACTAGATATACATGCTTTGCTCCCCTACACTCCTCTTAGTGCCACACGCCCCTCTCCAAACCGCCACCCTGCTGAAATTAGTGCAGCCATTGGTCATACCACAGATTCAACTTTTTGGCCCCTAGGAAAATGTTTGTGAGTACCCACGATTCAGCTCATGTGACTCAGGACTGATGTACAGTAAAGGTTTCTTCACAATTGTTGTTTAACCAGCCTTTCAAAATGGCAAATCTAAACCATGCCCACCTTCTCCTCACTTCCTCTCATACACTCTTCCAAAAATAATATCATGTGCCCCTCTCTGAACACAGCAGAACACATACAACCCTTCTAGGCACATCAGTTCCTTAAACTTGAGTGACCATGCAGACTGCGAGGTCTTAGTCCTTCAAAAGAAACTAAAGCACCTTCCTTCCTGATTAGTGGGAAACACAGAAGGGTAGGAACATTCAGGCAAGGATTTGTTTTGGCATGAGATTTACTAGGGTCAAATTACATCTGATATATAATTTTCATGCGAAAAGGGGCTTGGGAGCACAACTTGGAGTTCAACACCCTTTGTTCGAAGATGTTTTTGATCCGCGTCTCTCATGAAGAGAGCAAATCTGAATGGAACGCATTAATTTATAACCCACAGGTTATATACTAAGAGATAAAAGAAAATTAGAAAAACTGGTTTCTAAAATGACTAAATATGACATCATTTTCAGAGTTTCCTTTGCAGCATTTAAACAAAAGTCCACGCAGACGAATTAGTTTATTTTCGTTATTAGTGTCATGAGTTTCGTGTCCTATGATTTACCATATTCAAGATGACTGATATTTCTAGCAATGCACAGGTATAACCATGCGAAGGCGGGCTACAGCTTCACATGTAACATAGCATATCGATCATGTTACCCTTACTAAATGTTCGCTCCTTATTAGGGATTGCGAACCCTTCTTTCTCAAATGCAAATTTCATTTTACAACAGATGATTCTGGGTATCTTATCTGCCCATGTAAATATGATAAGGAGAATGTTAAATTTCGGAAAGAATCCTCTATGTATTGGGATAATTTGAAATAAATATAGGAGTTTTGGCAGGATGACAATGTTGATCAACCCTATTTCGAAGGCAGTGGACAGAGGTAAATTCGGCCATCTATCAACCTTCCTGGGTAATGAATCTTGGTATAGCCAGAATCTGCTCTCAATATTGTGTCTGAATCGGTATGAAACCCGATACGAGATACCAAATCTGTTTTGTGTGCTTTTGGATTTAGAACTCTAAATGAAGGTGATTGGGAGCATAAGACGCTTGCCAGTTCACACTGAGAACAGCATCCTATTTTCCAATCTTTATACCACAGGATTGGTAAAATTATCTTAGGAGAAAAGCCAATGGCTCTAGTGTGAAAGCAAAAAGGAACGGGGACAGGGGACAGCCCTGGTATATCACCCTACCAATATGCATTGACAAGGAGAGCAGGCTGTTGACTTTAACCATGACAGACAGAACGGAGTATAATATCCGAGTTAAGCCCAGTATTTTCCTGCCGAATTACATTCTTTCCAGCACTCTGAATAAAAAGACTATTCTAGTGAGTCAGAATCTTTGGCAGCATTTAGATATATCTTTGCTTCACTCACCTCTGGATTGATTTGGTGAATTAGTGAATATAGCAAGCGGAGGTTAATTGCCATGGATAAATCTAATGCAAAAATGCAAAAAGAACAGATTATGAAAGGAAAATCGTTATTAGAAAATCACAAATAAGGAATCCAATTGCATTTGTGTCAATGGACCAGTTTTGCATTTCCCAAACAGCGATTTCTTATTAGGAAATTGCTATTTGGAAAATGCAAAACCAAGGATGCAATGGGAAAAGCCCCCCGTTGGTGCACCCCAAAAAAGAGCAGTGCACATGTAGAGCACACATGTGCCCGAGGGGCATGTGTGTGCTCGATTGCAATAAAAAAAAAAAACATTTTGGGGTGATTTTTTAAATTGCACATGGTTACCACTGACTTCAAGTTGCTGGTAATTGCATTTCCTAAATGCCCAAATCACATTTAGAAAATGCTTTGTACCTCAGAATAGGAATCATACATAGGTAATCCCTATTTGTGATTTCCTATTCTGGGGATCGCAAATTGCGATTTGCATGGGGTAGAAATTGCATTTTGCTATGTTCTAAAGGCCTTTGTACATCAGAAAAGGCCGTTTTGCATTTCTTCACAGTCCAAAATACCAATGTGGACCATTAATAAATGAAAAGGGCTTTGTACATCTGGCCCTTACTCTTTATAAAATTCTATAGACAGACTGTCTCCACAAAGGGCATTGCTGTTCTTCATGTTTTTATTCACTCCTGTAAGGTAACCAAGGCACAAATGGGTTCTCAGCTAGTCCTAGCCAAGAAAAGGTGGCTCTGTCAAGGTAATCATGCTTTTATGTTGGGGAAACCTGTATGTTGGAAATATATAATTTGGATTAGAATTTAGTAAATTCAGCAAGGACATTTGACACCTGGCAACAATTTCCTCATCTTCTCTCCTTATTTGTAGGACATCCAAAGATGACCAAATGGCTGATGTACCTTGGCAGTGCACAACCAGGTCTGTCTACTTCCTGTATTACCTAGCTTTTGAATATTTCCACAGAAACTTCAGCTTTCTTGTTGCCTCCTCTTTGCATTCTTTAAGCAGACATTACATGCTTGCCAACACTGTTGGGTAAGAGGACAAGTTATTGTACAGTTCTAATTGTCTAATAGAGTTTTCAAGGTTGCAAGATGCATCCAAATTGAGTGTAATCATCATGGACGACTTGTTTAGAGGTGTCCCAGGGATGGTTGCCAGGGAAGAGACAGAGCCATGGATTGGTCACAATGTATTTCTAAATACAAAAATAATTTCAGCCCTGAAGGCTGCATCTTGTAGGGAGGCAGGCTACTGTTGCCAGAGGCATTGAGTGACCATTGCTTGCAGAGGGGTGATTATTAATGAGCCAGGTGAGTGGTTATACTAGGTTCTCTGTAGATTTATAATCTTTTGTGTCCATCCCACCACAGCGCATGTGCCCAGCCAAAAATCTAAAAGATATGAAGAATTATGCATCATGGAATGGTGAAAGAACTTGTTAGCCCCTATATGACACAGTCTCCAGATGTTGTTTAAAGTGTCAGTCTGTGGTTGTTACATTAAGTTATGGTTTCCATCCCAGATAATACTTGGGGCATCCAGGCTGTTAAAAAAGGAGGGTCATCATAATTTGGGGCATAAGAATTTATGAGGGTGATGTTGAGCCCTATTAGCTGGCCTTGTATTTTCAAACACTGGCATTCTTGACTGAGGTGATCTTGTAGGATTTAAACTGGACAGATCTAATAACGAATATTCCAACCATCCCCCTAGAGTACGTGGAATAAGAGGAGAAAAAGCAATGGAAAATCAATGCTGATCCATTGTGGGTGTACTTCGAGGGGATAGATAGATCACTTGTAGGAATGCGTCTATGCCATGATGTTTCATATATGATGGTATCAGGAGTGCTTTTTGGGGCTTTTTACGGGCGTTCATATTCCATGTCAAGAGCTTCATTAAGGGGGGCTCCTATGGCCTTTAACATGTGCTATCTACAGCGAGGGTGTAGTAGTATCTCTGTGGATATAGGAGCCATGTTGGTGTTAGTATCTCTGTGGACATGGGTCCACATTGATGATCAAGGACATGTGTAATGTGAACATGGTTGTGACTAAACTGTCTGTGTGAAACTCCATCTCACCCTACCCCAGCCCACACTGGGTCCAAACTACATATTTGCATTGGGAGAACAGAGTAGTCAGGAACAAGCAGTGTCCTGCACCCTCAACCCACCCCAGAATCAGTGCTATCTGAGTTGTACTGTGGAATGGGTACAAAAAACTGCAAGCAACTTAACAATCAACTGGAGACAAGATGATACTGCCCCAACACCTGTAAATGTAAGTAACCTAAATCTTATCTTTACCACAAAAAAACCCATAGTGGTAAAACTGTGTGCGATTTAATGAAAGAATTTAGCCTAGCAGAAGCAAAGGTGGCTCTGTCAAGGTAATCATGCTTTTATGTTGGGGAAACCTGTATGTTGGAAATATATCATTTGGATTAGAATTTAGTAAATTCAGCAAGGACATTTGACACCTGGCAACAATTTCCTCATCTTCTCTCCTTATTTGTTGGACATCCAAAGATGACCAAATGGCTGATGTACCTTGGTAGTGCACAACCAGGTCTGTCTACTTCCTGTATTACCTAGCTTTTGAATATTTCCACAGAAACTTCAGCTTTCTTGTTGCCTCCTCTTTGTATTCTTTAAGCAGACATTACATGCTTGCCAACACTGTTGGGTAAGAGGGCAAGTTATGGTACAGTTCTAATTGTCTAATAGAGTTTTCAAGGTTGCAAGATGCATCCAAATTGAGTGTAATCATCAGGTAACCTTAAATATGAAAACTCTGCATCAGGAAGTCATCACTTTACATCACCGTCCTGTACTGGTAAGGAAGGTTTTTGGTGCTTCTTGTAGGACTAGCAAGCTTCTTAAGAATGAGTTTGGCCTCATATGAGTTGAAGAAAATGTGCATCTTGCCCTGCGCTGCAAAGCATGGTCTCATCAGCACAAACTGGATAGCAAGTTTGCTATGCTTTGTTCTCATTGATAGGAATTTTATCTGCTCTCCTTGAATGAATTGTGTTAAGTCAGGAAAGGCGGTAGAAAAGCCCTGATAATGTAATTCCTTATGGTCTCTGACCAGGTTTAGAATCTGGTCTCTGTCATAGTAGTTCAATAATTTTGCAGTAACAGGTTGTGGAGCACCACCTAAGACAGGTTCGGAGACCAATAAACAATTAGCATGTTCTAAAACTAGCAGATATGAAAGTTTATCAGAGACAAATAACATTGTTGAGCAGTGTTTGAGCATTGTTTCTGGGACGTATTCTGTGTGTCCTTTTATGGCCAACAATTCGGATACTGTCTGTGATCACACCTTCAGGTCAATAGCTTTTACTTTAATTTCCTCAAGTTCTAGTGTCATTTCTCTTTGCAGCTTGATTTGTGAAGATGCACCATCTTCCATATTTAAGATGTGCCTTTCTGCTATATCAATGCAGGAGTTTTGTTTATTGTAAAACAGTCTTACATTGCAGCCATCCTTTGTGGTATTGAATCAATGTTAGCATCAATTGACTTTAGGCTGGATTTCATGTCAATTTACGAGCTCTCAGTCCCAACTTCAAGCTTTCATCAGACCTCTTTTCCTCCATCTTGGCTGCTTTAGACAACTGTTTGAGGACCTTCTGAAGTCAAATGACAGTTTTGATTAGTTTTGATAATTTGGCATCAAACATTCCCATCTTGTAGCTACCGCAGCAGCTGCATACTACTTAAAGACATCTGCTATTACATCTGCACAGCTGAACAGAGTCCAGTCCAGGGGCCCAGTCACATCACCAAAAGACACAGAGGCGGAGCAGACTCAGGGGCTCAGTAGTAGCAGATCAAAGGTGACAATAATTTGAGCACTGGTTGAACCAACTAGGTTAGATCAGCCAGGACCTTGCTGGTTCAGTTTGGTAAAAGGCTGTTGTGAGGAAATTCTGGCCTTAGGAGGTCAAGTGAAATGGTTCAGAAGGATCATTTACTCACCTGTAGGTAAGTAGGGTGGGTGCTTCATTAATGCAGTTCAGGGGCCCAAGTTGTACCAAGGGTCAGTGGCACATGTGCTGGATGGATTTATAGCAGTGTCAAAGTTGGACGCTCACTCCTTAGCGAGACTGCTGGTTTAGGAGTGAGAGCACTTTTGTTTCCAGGCAACAGAGTCACTCCTACAGCAAGTCACAACTGTCGACCCAACCCTCCAAGCTCACAAGCTGTCACAAGCAGTACCTCACCAAAGCTCAGAAAGTAAAGGTGATTTCTGGCAGCCTTACGTATCGACTCTAGATAAGACCTCTCAGGGAAGTCGTGCTGGAATGAAAGTTACCCTTTTCTCTCGATAGCAATAAGTCTGAGACACCCAAAGGCAATGAAGAAGATGCAGGAGTGTTTTCAATATATTTATTACAATTTTAATAACCAAAATTGGGTGTGAATGAAGCCTATGCATTTTTTTAAATATACAAAATAAACTTGTTTACAGGTAAAAGATGTCTGTACCACTTCAAATTCCGACTTACCTAAAATGCAAGTGATTCAGTGGAAGTTTTTTCCAAAAAGAGTTTTTTTTTACACTGACTTACAATAGGAAGGCCAAACATTGTAGCAATTCAATATCTAAATGGAAATGTTCTACTACACTGCTTTCTGACACTTCTTCCATTTAAAACTGCACCCCACAATTGTGAGAGGGCCTATCACTGAGAAAAGGGTAGGCCAAAGAACTTGGCTATGGGAATTGCAAACATGAGGCTTGTAATAATATTGTTTTGGGGGTTTTGGATAGCTAGAGTATTTGACCCTTGGGCTGGCTGCCTCCCAGGGAACCTAACATACCCCATACAATACTAAAAAAAATTGACAACTCAGGGAGTGCAAAGTAGTGTGGTGTGTGTGTGGCTTCCTCCTGTGCAGAATGAGCCACAAATTCCAAACTTTGTTTCTTGAAACAGAATTTCCTTACATTGATATGCCAGACATTTCTAGAAATTCTGTGGATCAGCAATCATTAAGTGCTCCCACAATTTTACTGATATGTCCTGTACCTCATATGTGTTGTTGGGCTTATTGTAACAGAAAGGAACAGGCCAACACTGTGACTGTCTGAAATCAAAGTAGTATCAATGCGATCTTCACATGGCCTATTCCTGCCCCATGCAACAAGCACTCTCACTCATGTGGGTACCTTTGTTATCGGGAGTTGTGTAGCAATGCTAAATAGTAAGACTTTTGTTTTTTCTGATGTTCTGATATTTTTCTTCTGAAGACAAATTAAGAATTTGCCTTTATTGTTAATCCGTTTCTGTTGTTAAGTGGGTGGATCCTTGCTCAAAATCTTTAAAAGCATAAACTATAACTTGTATCCCAACACTCAGGAGACCCTGGAAAAAACACAGATGTGAGTCAAGCCTTGACAGGCATCTGTTTTTGGTTGAGGAGGACTGGAGGGATCATTATGTGCGGAGAAATTGCTGAAATGCTGAAAAAGCTCAAGTTCAAGTTAACCCCATCTGCCGGCTTGGTGGTCTGCCCGAACGATTTAGATGTTGGCAGTCCCATACATGATAACCCACCCGAGCCCTGCTGACTCTGCTAAGGATTCCCATCTGCTGCAATGGTGCTACAGGAAAGAGTGGCTGATGGTGTGAATCCAATCAAACTTACCGCCATGAACATTTGGTTTTGGCTTACAGCCACATTTTGCAAAATGTGGCAGTCTAAACTCCACGCCTGACTTTGCAGATTATGGGGGGTAGGAGTGAAAACTCACCTTTTTTTCGAATTCCACTTTTGTTTCTGGATGAACACGACTGGACAACACCTTCTGTCACAGCTGCCACTGGACCATGGAAAAAGCACAAATTCCTTGTTGCTGGACATGATGTAGGGAACCCGCATTGTCTGCGTACTTTGGTGGGTCACTGGTCATGAGCCTGGGATGACTGAGACATATAGATGTCACAGTAATTTTATTACATTACTGTGACATGTATATGTGGGGGACATGAGTGGGACAGGCAAGGATGGGGACATATGGGACACAATACATATAGCACACACACACACCTGTCATTTGGTGTTAGTACTCATTAGCAAATGAATGTTGATGAAATAGCATTGTTTCTGTTTTCCTCTTTACTGGATCAGTTACTTTATTCAAATTTAGAATGATACCATACTTTGGTTTCTTTAGGATTTAGGCCTGCAAATCTGCATTTAAATAATTACCTCTGCAATGAAGGTGCTTAATATTGGACAACGTGCTTTAGCAAATTAATAGATTTTCAGAGCTGTAGAGATAGGTGTTTTTAAGAAAGTGGATTATCAGTTTGGGTGGATAGTAGTCAACTACAAGTCATTTTGTCACTATTCTCCAGTAAATGTTTCAGAAATGTAAACTTGAGCTGAGCCCCCCGTAGCAATGGCACGGAGCAGAGAGGCTTAACTGTGAAAATGTGTAGGGCATTTATAAGTACCAAAAAAGTTCAAGTATCAAAAACACAACACAATAAAAATTTCGACTACAATTTATAAAAACAGAGAGTAATTGTATTAACAAAATGACTTTAATATGACAAAAATCCAATGAAGATAGCACCAAAAGTAATTAAGTGCCAATTCTAGTCATTTTGATGTGCTTGACTGGTACCGACGCTCAATTTAAGGTCGACCATGTTGGAATACGATCAGATAACGGAACCAGGTTCATCCTAGTTGGATTGCCTTCTAATTTAATCTCTGAAATGGAGGTAAAAAATCCTCATGTGAAAAGGCAGCAGGTTGTGGCCGAGATGGGTCAGCAAGGCTTGATAGCTGTCAGATGAGGTCCCAGGGAATTTGTGTTTTGCTAGAAAGCCCACAGCCGGAGAAATTCAAAATTGCACATTAGGAATGTATCTCGCTGGCCAGATACTTTTTGTGCCTTCATTTGGTGAAGTTTTTAGTGGTTAAACTTGGGGCCCAAATTAGTTTTTGGCAGACGGAGTAGTCCACCAGGCCGAGACTACTGCATCTGTTAAATTCATAAATGACCACCTAGAAGGCAATCATTCATTAAAGCTTTTGCAGGAAACTCCTTCACGATGGTTCAGAAGGACACGGCATTGTAACAAGCCGTAATCTTTTATATTTTCAAAAAGAAAATTCTGAAATGGGATTTTTTTTTGTAAAGTAAAAAGGTATTGCTCCCCTCACCATGAGAGGTTTTTCCCATGGTTGGAGGAATGGGAGGAGATTGCAAAGTTGTTTCTATTAGTTAAAGAACAGTAAAAAATGAAAACATGCCCCCCCAAAAATGAGCGGGTAGGCATGTAATTATTTCTCCAGCAGCCCTTGCTTCCAAGGGCTGTCAGAGAGAGATAATCACGGCAGAGACAGAATAGTCTCTGCTGTGATTAACCCACAGGTCTGTCCATATCTAAATGTGGTGGCCAGACAGCATTCTTGGTGGTGAGGATACTCCGTCACTGTTGCAGTGGAGTACTATTACCACCAAGATTGAAATCAGGCTCTTTGGCAATTTTTTTAATATCAAATTCCTCCAGTGGGGCAAGCTACAGAAGATTAGGGCTCCATGATGCCGAACACCTTATCCTTGATGTCCTGCTAAAACAGATTTGCTGCTGTGGAAAAGAGTGGAGTAACCTGAATCTATTGTCCACTGGTAATCCACCTTCACTGGATTGACGTGGTTGATTTGTCCCAGTCATCTTGAGGTTTTTAAAATCCAAAGGTTTCTAGGTCTCATGTTTTTCAGACTATTAGGAGCAGTTCACTTTGACACAGCCAAGGGTCCCAGGACCTCAGGAATACCACTTGTAGGTTAAGACTCACTCCAACAGAAGCCACCAGCAGACTCCAGGGCAGATCTAGAAACAAACTGGTCAGCTTTTCTCTTTAGGATAAAGAGTTTGCAGAAAATATTGAAATTCAAGGTGGTCAGCCAACTGACCCTTGGAGCCCACTTCTTTGTCTGGGTACAAATGGGAGCACATCCAGCCACTCAGGTCTCCTCACAGGCCTCTACCACAGGTGCCATCCTTTTCCATCTTACACACATCAAGTAGTGGTCTGAAGAGGGCCCTGTCCAGGTGTCAGCTAACATTTGTCTGTAATGGGTTATGCCTCTTTAATGTTAATCAAGTCACTGGACACAGGTAGCTGGTTATTCTGCTGGAGATAACACAAGGGAAAAGGAAATCTGTATGCTGATTTATTCAAACTGTTAATAAGAGTAAAACCAAATTCATTGGTAAACTGGGTGCAAAAGGAGATATCTCCCTCTGATACTTAGACGAGAAAACCAAGGGGCATATTTGAGAGGCCTTAGTGACATTCTAACGCCACATTAGCGTCATTGTTTTTTACGCCAATGTGGTGTTAGAAGGATGAAAATACAGTGCCACATTTGCCTGCAGCAGGCATAATGTATGGAAAGGGTGCATTCCTCTATTGGGTGGGGGGGGCAAAAAATGGCACAAAGAAATTTAAGAGCTTTCTTTGCATAATTTATTGGCACTTTTGATGCCTGCTCAGAGCAAGCGTTAAAAGGAGACTTCATTTGGTTACAATAGGCCTCTGGGTGCTTTTCAGGATTAGCGTCAAAATTTTTTACGATAATCCTGCAAAGTACTGGACTTCTGATTCTAGTCCCCTACCTACCGCCATGGTGCACCCTGTTTTAAATAAAGCACACACATGGTGGCATTAGTGTGCGCTAAGGGGCACAAGAAACATGGCACTGCCATGTTTCTTAAATGTGCCCCCAAATATTCCTCCAGGATGGTGAAATGTCCCACTAAAGCACTCTCCAAGAAGTGTGCTGCTATCAACCTTTCATCAGTGTAGCAAGTAATCTATCATATAAATCCAAAAACTTCACGGGTTTACCCTAAATCATTTTATTTCTATGATCTTCATAAATGATCCAAAATCAATTCCAACATCCATTCCAAACTGGATTCCAAAAGAAATCATCTAAAAAAATAACACAAAAGTTCATTTTGGGACCCAATGCATACACCCTAACAAGAGATAACATTATTATATGTAATATTGTATTCCAATGATTTCCTATGAAACAGCAAATCATCCTACCCAGAAAATAGCTTGTGTGGCCTTGTCAATGTAAAAACCTTGTTAATATTTATCTTTCACATTTCTTAATTTTAAATACCATACACTCTGCCTTATGAGCAGTAAGGTCTACTTAGGGGTGCCTTCTTTATAGAAAAAAGAAGGGTTTATGCCCTCATAGGAACATGCCCGGGTTTGTGTGCTCAACTACATATTTGCGAGATAGTATTCCTGGTTTTTTGACTTTGTAGTCTGGAGCAGTGCCGTCCAGTGCCCTATGTATGTGCTCTGACATCTAACATCATGTGGAATTGCAGGCTTATTTAACTGACCTATAAGTCTTTAGCATATGATACAAAATATACCAAGTGCCCATGACTTCAATGGAAATAGTGGACTGCAGCAATCATTGTGCCACCACTAAAGTTACAATGAAAAACATGACTATAGGCTTGCCATTAATAGTTTGTCTGTGCAGATTTAAATTGCAAATTCGACCCGTCAAAATGACCTCTTTTCACAGGCCTAAGCAGCTAAATAACTCAAGGAGCTATTCAGCTTCTGAGTGACAAATGGAGGCTCACACAAATAGGATTCTAACAGGCTTTAGGTAGGCAAAACGTCAATTGTTAAAAGTACCTTTCATAAAATACTTATCATAAATCTGACTTTGCCAATGACTTGGGTTTGTAATAATTTTAAAAAGTCCAATAACTACATTTGTATCTGATTCTTACATCCTCTGGGCACACTTTGTCCCATATACTAGGGAGTTATAGGGAAGTTAAAATTGCCAATTAGGAGTTTAGCCAATTCCAACATGTTTTAGTGGATCACAGAACATGCACAGCGGCCTAGTTTGCAGAGTTCCAGTACACAGAGTCAAAACACAGAAAAATCAGAACCATCCAAAACAAAGTGGGATGATCATGCAAAAAGAGGCATTGCCTACAGTGTTGCTTTTTACCAGCCTTGCCACCTGATGGGTTAAATGCCTTGGGTGTACCATATCCATTTTCCAATGAGTGTTGTTTCCATATTTTATAGTGCATAACTTGGCACAGCTGAGAAATAGGATAGTGTTCTGCATACAGTTATATACTATATCAGTTATAAGTAAGACAGAGGAGATGCTTTAGGGCTCTCTGCAGGATGCACAAGGTTTTTTACCAGATTGACTGTTCCAACATATGACAGTGATTTAATGGTTTCTTTCATATAGACAAGTGGACTCAAATCTTCCCCTATTGCTCATAATTCATATTATTCAAACTCAAACTGGAGGTCACGTGATCATCTTCCTTAGTCCCACACTTTGGAATAGCCTTCCTGTTCAAGTTGGGTTCAGAAACAACTTGTTTTCCGAAACAACACTCAAGACTAGTTTGAGAGTTTCAGTACATTCTTTTACTGATCTTTTTTTCATTCCAACAGTTCTCCTGAGCACTTTGATTACATTCTAGGTGAATGTAGTGCTTCACCACGAAAAATCTAATCTTATTTTTGCAGATTTTTTTCTTGTTCTTCTTTTTCAGTGTTTGGTACTTATGGATTGCAGAATGCCAAAATCACAGTATGCATTATTAGGAACTGTACAAGATTTCCATGCCATTCCCATGGCACCTATCCTAAATAAGTCTGAGCTCATCCAAGAAACCTATAAAGAGAGTGAACCTGTGTAAATAGTACTCACTATTTCCTGATAGTTTTGAGTTTAAGCCTTGAAACACTGGCCTGTAAGTTAAGATGCACTGTGGAAATATAGCTCATTAAGCATACAGAATTTGAGATTTATATGACTTATCCATAATGACAGCTAGCCAAGAAATCAGCATACTTTAGAGGAAACTATCATGTTATGTTTCAAAATGAACAAGAAAGGATCAGGGTCTATGATTTGGAACATTGACTATAATTTGTCTATTCTTACCAATTGGGTCTTATATGTAGCTATGAGAATAGAGCCAAAAGTAGAAAAGATAGCATCCGTCCCCTGACAAGAGTCTAATAGTGTTATATGCCTTTTCTTTAAAAAAAACTGCTTTTGTTTTACTTTAATTAGAAGATTACATATATTGAAAATTACAACTCTTCCCAAATATGGTTACATAGTAAATTATTCCACTTTATAGTGATAAGAGGAAATAGCAAAATATATAAGAAAGGGATCAATCGGCATTGGATGGGGGAATAAGCTAGACATTACACAAAGGTAGATGACTGCTTCTAAACTTTCAGCTACACTGCTGGGAATCAGAGATAAAACAATTAGGGTCACTCGTGTTTTGATATGAGATGGAAGTTACTTATTGGCGATAAGCACTGAGATATTGGTTTTGTTGGAAAGTGCTGCAAACTTTGGGGATGTCATGGTGTAGCTTTTTCCAACCTTTATGTGGTTTATCGATCTCCTCATATAGTTTGAAAATAGGAACAGTATCCCTTAGAGTTATCTAGAATTCAAGTTGCTGCAATAGTAAAAAATACATTTTGGGAAGACTGAAGAGCATGGCAGTCAATGAATTCTCCTGATTAAAGTACTATCAGTTGTCTAATTAGTGGCATAATAGATGGATGGATGGATGGTGATGGATGGATGCATGGATAGATAGATAGATAGATAGATAGATAGATAGATAGATAGATAGATAGATAGATAGATAGATAGATAGATAGATAGATAGATAGATAGATAGATAGATAGTCAAAATGGAAGTACCTGAAGTAATCAGAATGAAGAGCATACCAAGGCATTAAGGATCCAATACCTAGGACATATGATTGATATGCTACACAAAGTTGTTTTAGCTGCCATGTTTAAAAGAAACCACTTACTCATGAATTCGTAAGTTATACTGGATGATAAAAAAAATTATTGAAGCGTCATCCTGTGAAGTCTGTGGAATCTCCAGATTTTGGTTAGAAGACACAGAGAACATTCACATTTTCTCACTGTTCTGCTGTACATAATGGAATCCAATGAATCCAAGGATTTCTCAGAACAAAAATTGAGATTGGTGTAATTATACTTTTTATGGAATTTGTGAATAGAATGTCAGATTAGAGATGACAGAAGTTGACATATTGTTTCCCCTTCAAAACTGTCCAGAAAGCGAATATGTGAATGGTGGAAAAGAGGATAGTGCTCCCTCCTTACTAGAAATGTTAGCAAAGATTTGCAGAGTCATTTTCACAGCCAGGAAAACTACTTCTGGGAATACATATAATCTTGGAATACTTTTAGCAATGGTATGACAAAGCATGACCTTGAATGTTCAATGATTATATACTGATTGCTGATCGCAAACAGCCTAGATGTCTAAGAAACTTTCTGCTTAAAAACCACCATACTACAGGCATGAATAGCTCTTTCTGTGGAGGCAGGACATAGCCTATTCAAGTGTAAGTAGGGCTGGGCCCAGCTCTGCCCTCCCATCCTGCCAGTGACGTCCCACCAAGGCTCACCTAAGCTCTCTATGGTGTGTGGCTGACTGGAAGGAATACACAAAGCCCAGTTGTTAGCTACACCAAGCCAAGTGACCCAGGAACAGGCTACAGGTACTACATGGCTAAGGCAGGAAAATGTCAACTCTCTTAAAATACCATTTTCAGAACTGTAATTTAAAATCTGACTTCACCATAAGGGAGGATTTTTCATTACAATTCTAATGACACCAAACATAATCTGCATACCTGCTCCCATTTGGAAATTATCATTCATTAAATGTTCTAAGGTTACTCCAATGTTAGCCTATGGGAGAGGCAGGCCTTGCAATAGTGAAAAATGATTTTGTTTTTCACTACCAAGACATGTAAAACTTAAACATTACTTTATGAATACACTGCACCATGACCTCTGGCCTATCTAATGCCTACCTAGGGGTGAATTACATGTATTAAAAAGAAAGGTTTGGGCTGGCAAAAGGTTTGTTTTTGCCAGGTCGAAATGGCAGTTTAAAACTGCACGCACAGGCTGTAATTGTAGGCCTGAAACATGTGTGAAGTGCTACTTAAGTGGGTGGCACAATCATTGCTGCAGGCCCGCTAGTATCATTTTAATGTACAGGCCATGGACACCCATTTTACTCGGAACTTACAAGTAAATTGAATATGCCACTTGGGTATAAGCTAATTCTTCCATGTTTAAAGCAGGGTGCAGAAGCATCTTAGCACTGGTTAGCAGTGGTATAATGCACAGAGTCCTAAAGCCAGCAAAAATTAAGTCATTAAAAAAGAGGGGTGGAAGGAAAAAAGTTAGAGGGAACTCCACACCAAGCATGCTAGGTCTAACAGAATTATTTGACTATTTTATGATTTTGAGACATATTAATACTCTTCGAGCAAAAGTATAAACTCATCTGTCTCAGTGTAACATATACAAATAGCAACCTATAAAAGGGTTTGCCAATACACAAAAATATTTTGTTGAAATTTACATATTATGCAGCAAAGGGTTTTATATGTGTGGCAAATGTGGTAACTCCATAATTATGTGCAAAATATTGTGGACAAGAATCACACAAATTTGCAGGGACTTGTTTCTTTACCAATGTTGTATAGCACTTTCACTTTCCTAAAGGATAACAAGGTATTGTTTTATACTATGCTTATTCTTACCTTACAGACAAGTAACACCACACATTCTTCTGTAACTTCCCAATACAAATACTCCAGAAAGTAAGGACCTAAAAACATGAACAAGTTAAAGAAATGTTAATATTGGGAAAGTTGATCTGCATCAAGACACAATCACATATACCAACAAAATCACATCACTATTAGCCAATCTTCCCGACATAAAATCTCCTCTAGCCTTGGCTCCAAAATATGTGGTCAGGAAGGCTCTGAGACCTAGAACTGAGATTACTGACTTGCAGCACAAAGCCAGCAGACAAATGTGTGAACAGGAAACGCAGATCACAGATAGGCAGCAACATCACAATGGTCCCAGGAGATTGGCCACTGTAAAACACATATAGCCAGAGGGATGCGATCATTCCCAAACACCATAAAGTCAGATGTCACATGAAGTTAGGAACACACAGCCCAACAGAACACAGCACACACAGTAACACATTGCAATCACACACCCCGCAGGCCATACATCTGGACACGTTACCGGCTGGCCCACATTGTATTCACGCAAGGTCGAGGCCCACCTGTATTTGTTAGCAGGACTTTATGTATGAATCCATGACAACTGTTCACTTTCCTCACCTCAAAATGAATATTGTAAGTTTTTTAATAACACCCAAAGAAATGTATAAAACACCACACAGAAGCCAAGCACCTTTAGACAGTTCTCAGACCCCAGTTCTGTAACTATTCTCCCGGCCGTAATGTTTGGTTTACGAACCGTTCTTGTTTTGCGAAAGCACCTCTTGTCTTTCATTTTTTTAAGGTAAATTCACATTCGGGCAACAGAAAAATAAGTGAATTAGGACATTTTTAAATTATTTCCATGCATTTAACTGTCATTATGAAGCAATTGGCCACCTTACAGTGTCAGACTTAATTGACACATTAAATTAACATTTTAGGGCTTTGGCATGCAAGAACAGACACTGGTTGCTGTGCACTTCCAGCAAGTGTAGTTGAATAATAATAACCCCAGGTGCTCTATGTGAAAGCCTGAGCCACACAATATGTGTTGTATCCTACGTTAAACCTACACAAGAAAATGTGCACAGCCCTATATGCAAAATGATATCCTGATTCACAAAGGTAGAATCAGTGTAGTGTTGTTTGTACATGTCACCCACAAGTGCTGATGTTCTGCCACACGTTCAGATTTTTCTGTATTCATAAATGAAAATCATAATATTTGTGGAATTTCACATATACTTGACCCTTGTTAATGTAATGGGAATACGGTATGGAGAATTCACACTTGCAGGGATTAGGGTCGACAAATGTACACTTAGGAAGCTATGAACGTCATAAACATCCCTTTTGTTTGCCCTGTCATTTATGGAAATCAGGTAAAAGCTGCAAATATCTACTATGAATAAGCATTTACTGGAACATTAACTCTTTGTGAATGTGTCCTAGAGTTGTTGCTATTCTGCTATCTTAATCATACCCATTTCCTTGATCCCAGGAATATGTAAACTGGGTCAACAGAACACTGTTGAAAGCTATGAGCTGTGAAATGTATATTGGACATAGATCTCTACAGCAGACACAAAAACAACTTAGCTCCGTCAGAAGACATTATTGTTAATACATTTGTTAGTAGGAAAGAACGCAAACCCTCTCATTAAAATCAAACTAACACTCCTAGTAAAAATAATTTTTTTGTATAAACATCAACTGGCTGTCTGCTGAAACTTTCTAACAATCTGATTCAGTATAGCATAACATTAACTGTTTTAGCAGATTCTAATCTCACCTTGTTTCCTGAGAAACTCCTTCCTCTGGAACTCGGCCTCAGCCAGTACAGCTTTGAACGCTGTATGAAATATAGAAAGTAATGAAAGAAAAGAAAAGATGAGAAAAAAGAGAAGAGAAAAGATTAAAAAGAAAGGCAAAGGCTTGATGTTGTAGCTAAAGGACTATTCCCAAACATTAAATGCTTCGTGTGGATGTCTATATATTATAGTGGAATTAAGTTTAGCGAAAGTTGTTTTTGTAATTGTACATTGCACTTTCTAAAAGATAACTCATCAATTATAGATGATAGAAAATAACAACCTTGAGTAACAAAATACTGCGTCTATTAGCCTGAAAATGGTTGTGTCCTGTAATAATAATGACAGATAGTGTGGCAAAATTGAAAGAATGCAGAAGTAGGAAAGTTATCTCCCACAGTAATATATATTATTTAAATGTAAATATTGGCTTCTTGGTGGCACGATCTGACAAACCAAATATGAAAAACTACAGTGTGTTTCTTCACTTGCTCCCCAAAAGCATAAGCTATAAAGCGATGTGCTATAAAATCTACCCAGAAAAAGAAAAAAGAATGTAATTCATCCCACAGATTTCCGAATGGAATAACGCCTCAACACCGCCTTTGGTCAGCCAGATGTAAGGGGTTACCTGAAATCTGATTTTACCAGTTGAGCTGGCACATGAAAAAGTTGCTTGTGTCATATTACACCCGTTATTAAAAATACATATGATTTCAAATTTTAAAAAATCCTAATTCAAACTAAAAAATAATCATTCAAATTCGGTCAGAATAAACTAACCAGACGGGCCCTATCATATCTTGGAATCTATGCTGCTCCTAAATATTCATTTCTTTGACGTCAAAATGTACTCCAAATACAAGCATATTCTCAGTCATCGTTGTTCGCTATAGTGCCAAATCGCTGTCACTCTGACGTTATTTAAACGTTATGTATTTGAAATGAAAATAGGTTAACAGGGAAGGTAAGTGGTGTATTTCAACCTGAATATGTTCACAGGCATTGTTAGTTGAATTACCTGGGCAGTAAAAGGACTGCCAGAAGTATATCCCAAATACATCAGTGCCGCGTTGTTTTTCTCAGAGGCTGAGTGGAATCACACTAGGAGGTAGTTGGTCATTGTTACAGTCTGGGTTATTTTTATGCTTGTTTTAACAATGCAATGCTCATTCAGAGTTTTTCTAAAAAGCAGATGGTTTGAATGTGCTCTCAAAAACTGCAGCAACTCAGATTCATGTTTCGCAATTAGGAAATTAACTTGTAGTACTTGAGTTGCTCGGACTGCATTTGTGCATATACTGACAAGCAGAAAACAATCAAACATGCTAATGCCCATTGTATTCTTATATTTCAACTCACTCCTTTGCAAGCCATCATTCTTTATTTTATATTCGCTTCATGAATATATACATTTTCTTCTTGTTTGAATTCAGAAGGAATGTTGGTCCAGAGATTTCGCCCATTTATCGCATTTATACCTTTGACTCAGCACTCTTAAAACGGGGAGTTAATTTTGGAGAAAACAAAAAGGAGTGGAATCGGCACTATGATCTTAAAGTCCATTGAAGAGATTCACAGGTTGTTTTCTCTAAACTACCTTGTCAGTGATTGTTGGAATGTTATTGCAGAGTTAGTTCTAGATAGGCAGTTAATTAAGAAGGGACAATACAGAGGAGATATCTTGTGATGAAATTGAATAATTGTTTTTTCATGGACATTCAAGTAATTGTGTATATGCCCAGCTCCCTGTGTACCTCAGGCAATATTTTTGTGTAAGTCTGAATTTATTTGAAAATAAATAATGAAAATGAAGGAGGTGTTGAAGTGTAAAGATAAATTCCAAATAAAAGAAAGGCCTTCAAAAATAGTTTTTGGGAAATTAAATGTAAAGTCAGTAGGTAAGGACACATGAAAAATGTAAATAAAAACAAAGCTCCATAAATATATTTTTCAACTAACACTGTTGTATGACCTAAGGCCACTTGTCCTGTGTATAGTATACACACATGGGAAGAACATCATAAATTTAGCGTATGCACAAACCCAGACGATTTCAAATGGTTGGAGAGATTTGCACCCTAAAGTCTGTAAAAAAGATGGTTTTCTCTGCCTCAGACAAAGGCACAATATTATTATCTAGAACTTCCTACAACAATGAAAATCTGATTTCTGGTTTATTATGTACTATTGCATGTGCTTGACATTCATCAATAAATTCAAGAATGTATCATAGGGATAAAATGAAGAGGCAAAGTGAATGTCTGCAGTAGGTGAGGATTTCAGGGCATGCTATTATATGATAAGCATCCATTACCATCGCCAATGAGAACTAAAGATGACTGGTTCTTGGCTTTTCCATCTTGGATCTGTACAGTGTAGGTCCCTTCATTTTCAATCGCGAATCGGTCCATCACCATCTCAATAATGCCAGTTGATTTGTCACACTTTATTCTGTGATGCTAAGAAATTTTAAGCAGAAATATAATTACATACTTTAATTTACAGAAGAATTGATCGTGATTTAATCTCCTACTGAGATATGTTTGCAAATTCTTGTAGTGTGAATATAATTGTTGCAATTATATTGAAAGGAATCCTTGAGAATACTCTGTGGACTACTTCTAGACTTTGGGAAAATGCAGGTAATATTCTTGACAATGGCAATTCCCTTTGTAATTAAATTGCACATTACAAGGATGAGAACATCCCCATGTGGCCTTTGTTTATGTCATTGAATGTGGAAGGTAACTCACAAAAATGCTGACATGGAGGACTTGAAATTTTGTGTAGTAACAAAAAACATGTTTCAGTAGAATGAATGCTCAATATTGAGAAATGAAGAACAAGCTACTTACCTTTGGTAGCACATTATCTGGCAGAGGCTCTATCTAGCTGCAAATTCTTTACCTTAGAATTTCCTGGCATCAGTTTAGAATCCTGAATGTTTTGCTGAACAGTACCCTGCATGCACCGTCAGGTGGTGTTATTTGGATCTGTGTGGCGTCATCAGAGTCGTTGGAGCCATCTGTAATGTCACGGTTGCCTATAAAGGCACCACTATGGTGTGCGAACGTCAGTTCTTTTACCCACAAACCCTCAAGCCCTCAGGAGGCTGATTCATGGTCATTGCATAGCAGATTGTAATGCAGAGAATGACCCAGCACAAAATGGTTTGTTTCTGCACTGCCCGACCCTTCTTTGCTCCCGCGTATCCCAGAAAGAGTTGGTCACCCACCCGGAACTCTTTTGTGCAGTCAAGGTAGAACACCAATGCTCCTTTTGGGTCCAGCCGGTGGAGTCGCTCCTCTTCCTTAGAGCAATGCAGTGGAGATAAGAAGGTGGGCAGGGTGATGTTCGGACTCAGATGAAATGGGGTCACCACTTTGGGGATGACAGAGGCAAGAGGTCTGAGAACCAACATGTCTGAAAACGTGGTGAGATATGGTGGCTTGGATGAAAGAGCCTGCATCTGATTCACCCTCCTGGCAGTTGTTATTGCCACTAAGAAGGCTGTTGTGATGGTGAGCAGCCAAAGGGGACAGTTGTTGAAGAGCTCAAAGGGAGCACACATAAGAAATGTGAGGACCAGATTTAAGTCCCATTGGGGTATAACAAAGGGCGCAGAGGGAAACATATGTACAAGCCCTTTGAGGAATCTATGTACAATGCTCTTTTTCTGAAGCTCTAGATACCAGACTCTCCATGCCCAATCTGGAGCCACTAGGATTACTTGGGCCCTGTCATTCTTGATCTTCTTGAGAACTCTAGACAGTAGTGGTATGAGCGGAAAGGTGTACAGGAGGCGTGAACTCCACTCGTAACAAAAAGCGCCACTGAGCGATTGCCGTCTTAGAAACTCCAACACACAATACTGCTGACATTGTGTGTTCTCTGCGGAGGTGAACAAAACTAACCAAGGCTCTCCTTGGCTATTATCTGCTAGGCACCGATGGCTGAGTTCATCTGCCCTGGCGTACAGAGAACGTCCCAGGTGTTCAACCATCAGGGCTATGCCCTGCTGTTCCAGCCATGTCCAGAGATGCAGAGCCTCTTGAAAAGGGTCCACGATTCCACAACACCTTGCTTGTTTCAGTACCACATCATGGTGGTGTTGTCCATGAACACCTGGACTATCTTTCCTATTACAACAGGAAGAAATGGTTTCAATGCCAGTTGGATCGGCCGGAGCTCCAGTAAATTGATATGGAGACCAGATTCCGCCAGAGACTAAAGACCTCTGATCTCCACCTATCCCAGATGGCCACCCCATCGCAGAAGTGACATATCTGTCACTACTGTGAGATCTGGTTGGGGAAGGGAGAGGAGTCTGCCTCTGACCCAATTACAGTTCACTAACCACAACTGCAGGTCTTTTGCAGTTCCCTCCAAGATCTGAACTGTGCTGGTAGGATTGTCCTGATGCTACACCCACTGGAACTTCAAGTCCCACTTTATAACCCTCATATGCCATCTGGCATGCTTGACTTACAGGGTGCAGGAGGCCATGAGTCCCAGCAGCCTCAGAGTCTGTCTTACTGAAATCCATGATAGAGGTCAAAATATTGGTAACATAATCTGAATATCCTGTAATCGCTGCTCTGGAGGATAAGCCCAAAGCAGCACTGTGTCCAGAACAGCTCCAAAGAAAGGGAGCCTCTGAGAGGGATTAAGGTGTGACTTTGGCATGTTTATAGTGAAACCCAGCGATTGCAAGAGGACTTCTGTAGTCTCAAAGTGGGTGATGAGAGCTTGGGGTGTAGGAGCCCTCAACAGCCAGTCATCAAGGTAGGGGAAGACTGAAACCCCTAACCTGTGCAGATGAGCTCCTACAACTACCATCACTATGGTGAACACGCAAGGGGCACCAGCGAGACTGGAGGGGAGCACGGTAAACTGAAATTGCTTGTGGCCCACCTTGAACCACAAGTAGTGCCTGTGGGCAGGCAGGATGGGGATGTGAAAATACGCATCCTGCAAGTCCAACGCTACCATCCAGTACCCTTGGTCTAGGATAGACAAGACCCAAGCAAGAGTGAGCATCTTGAACTGCTCCTTTTTGAGGAAGAGATTGAGGTCCTGCAAATTGAGAATTGGGCAAAAACCCATGTTCTTTTTGGGAATCAGAAAGTAGTGGGAATAACGACCATTGCCTAATTCTGACATCGGGACCCTTTCTTTAGCTCCCTTGGCCAAGAGAGCCATGACTTCCTCATGGAGCAAAATTAAGTGATCCTCCATCAGCTGTTCTTTTAATGGAGGCATAGAGGGAGGGAAAGACAGGAACGGAAGGGAATAGACCTTCTGTATGATTTTCAAGACCTATTTGTTCGATGTAATGGACCGCCATTGAGGGAGATAAAATTGAATCCTTCCTCCAACTGGATGCTTGTTGCCTTGCAGAACTATACTAGGAAGACTTTGGCGCTATGGAGGAGGGGGGTTGGGTGGGGCCAACCTCTGGCTAGACCCTCTGGGTCTAAAGGTACCACAAGCTTGTCCTCGCACTGGATGCTGAGGTGATGGAGGACGGTGGCTGATTTCAGGGTGGCTTGGTACCCTACCCCTTCCAAAGCCTTAAAAGGGTCGAAAGGCAGATTGCTGCTGAGCTGACACTGAGAGGCTCAAGGATCTGGCCGTAGCCCGAGAGTCCTTGAGCCACTCAAGCGCCGAGTCTGCCTATCTCCCAAAAAGGAGTGAGCCATCAAAGGGCATGTCCATAAGGTTTGTCTGGACATCCTGTGAAAAGCCAGAAGTACGAAGCCAGGCATGGTATCGAAGGGCCAGTGTCGATGAAATCACCATGCCCAGGGAGTCAGTGGTGTCCAAACCACACCGAATCGTAAACTTGGCTGCGTCTCTCCCATCTTTGATGGCTTGAGTGAGAGTGCCCCATATGTCTTCAGGGACCTGGGACAGCAACTGCGCCACGATAGCCCATAAAGTATGGGAAAAACCGCCCAATAGGCATGAGGTGTTTACGGACCTCAATGCCAGGCTGAAGGAAGAAAACATTTTTTAACAAGCTGATCCAGCCTCTTGAATTCCTTATCCGGGGGAGCGAAAGGGAAGGCACCATGGAAAGTGCAGGCCTGGACCACCAAGCTCTCTGTGGTGGGGCGTTGGGTGAGGAAACTAGGGTCAGTAGGAGCTGGTCAATAGCGGTGGTCAATTGTCCTATTTACAGGATCCCCTGTGCTGGGTGTAGACCACGTCCCCAGTGGGACATCAGTGAGGGCTTCATTGAAGGGTACCATCGGTTCTGATGTGGAAACCCCCGGCTGAATCACGTCTGTCAGGATATTAGTCGTGACCAGCACCATAGGCAACTCTAGGTCCAATACCTTGGCTGCTCTACGCACCACCATGGCATATGAAGCTCCCTCGTCCATAGCCACAGCAGGAGGAGAGAGCACTCAAGTATCTGGAGAAGTATCCAGTCCATTGGCTTCCCCTAGATCCTCTTACCAGTCCACATGCTCCAATACATAATCTAAAGTGTCATCAGACCTCTCCTATTCCTCACCTGTGAACTGATCTGGGCCCTGTCGGCACCGTCAAAGTCAGAATTAGCATTGTAAGACATTGTTCTGGCTCTGGATCATCTCGAATTAGGATGGAGCTCACGCCACCGATGGGAGCCCACGGTGGGGGGAGCGTCGACATTGGGTCCAACACCAGAGGAGGTCGACTGTGTGCATCCAGAATCGTTCCAGATCTGATATCGGATCCTTGAGCCCCCAATGGTGTTGGGGCTGAAGCAGTCGACGTGGAATTTGATGGGGCCCCTTCCAACCCCATGGGACCCGAAGACTCACCAGCGTGGGCAGCCCGCTCAAATACAAGGTGCATGGGTTTGTAAAATTCTTTAAATTAAGCAGGAGTTGCTTCGGCTCCTGGATATGGGGGGGAGACACAATGTCTGGGGTAACGTGTGTTCCCGACTCACCTTGAGGACTTCGAGTGCAAAGAAGAGGACTTGGGGCTCCTGGAGTGGTCCCGCGACCTCCTCCTCGAGTGGGACCATGACCTTCTAAGAGTCGCGCCAACGGACGTCAACTGCCAGGAAGCCATGAGCTTCAGAGACCGCTCTCTCAAAGCTTTCGAGGCCATGGCCCAGCAGTCGGAACACGACTTTGAGTCGTGGTCTCTGTCGAGGCACAGGAGGCATATCTGGTAGAGGTCCATCACCGACATGGCACGATGTCATGCTCCACATGGCATGTCAAAAAAGGCCTGCTAAAAAAGGTAAAGTGTAGCTCGATCCTGGACCTGCACTTAACCGGCGCGGAAGGAAAAGAACTGACATACATGTGCCGGGGGTGCCTTTATAGGTGACCATGACATCACAGACAGGTCCAACAACACTGTTGACGCCATGCAGAACTGAACAACGCATGCAGATCAGAACGACGACACCTGACGGAATGCACAGGATACTGCTCAGGAAAAAAAATCCGGATTCAAAGCTAACGCCTGGAAATTCTAAGGTAAGAAATCTGCAGCTAGAAGTCTCTAACAGATAAAATAATATATCCTTTGAAAAGAAAAAAGACTAGGGGCCAGATGTAGGAAGCAGTTTGCACATCGCAAACAGCGAATATCGCTGTTTGTGATGTGCAAACTGCACTTTGCAATGCACAAAACCCATTTTGCGATTCGGTAACGTGGTTACAGATTTGCAAAACAGGTTTGCGAGTCGGAATTAGGAAGAGGTGTCCCCTTCCTAATTGCGAGTCGCAGTGCAATGCAGGATTGCTTAGTGACCACAAACGCGGTCGCAAACCAATCGCAGTTAGCACCCATTTCAAATTTTGTGAATTGCATTAAAAACAAAAACGTTTCATTTTTTAGTTTTGTAATGCATCATGTTTTCCTTTAAGGAAAATGGGCTGCATTACAAGAAAAATAAAAATCTGCTTTATTTAAAAGCAGTCACAGACATGGTGGTCTGCTGTATCCAGCAGGCCACCATCCCTGTGAGTGCCGTGGGTCTCGAGGGGATCGCAAATTGCGACCCACCTCATGAATATTCATGAGGTGGGCATTTGTAAACCCCTTGGGAGTTGCAAACAGTGTCAGGGACACTGTTGTGCATAAGGTTTTGCGAGTCGCAAATTGCGAGTCGATCAGACTTGCAATTTGTGAGTCGCAAAACCCAACTTACCTACATCTGGCCCTAATTGCTTTACTGTAATATCTACATTCTGCTATCTACTATATACAGTGTCTATACTGTTACGTGAATTTCACAATCTTAAAAGTGTTTTATTTTCCTCAGGGCTGAATGTTTTAATGATGAAGATTTGCTGCTGGCCCTAACAATTGTGTGCTGTGTAATAGATTGCAACCTTGATCAATCTAATAGGGACTTCTGTGCCTGCACAGTGAGACACAACATGGCAGACATTGGCCATGGTCATACATAAAGAGGAGCCAAGCAGGAGCATCTTTTTCCTGCAGAGCAGTAGTGGGCATAACGAGACACTGTATATTGTGCCCTATTCAGTAAGACTTGATTTATGAGTAAGTGACTTACTTCTGGAAAATCCAACGTCTGGAGGAAGTCACTTCTCCTCACAGTAAACTATTTCTTTATTGAACCTATTGTTTGTAACACAGAACATTAGATATGGCAGAAGATGAACGATAGCAAAAACAAAGATTTACAGACACTTGTGTTGCTGGTTACTGGTGCTGTGACTCATTAGAGACGTGCTTCCTCAGAGATCACGTCCGAGACAGTTTACAGCAATCTAGAAATACTTCCTTACTGTAAATGGTATGTCCTTGGCCACAGCAGGCACTAATTAGGGGGTTACTTGTAACTACGGAAACAGTTCCAAGGGACCTAGAAACTCCTGCTGTGTTTTGAAATGCCTTTTAGGAAACGCAACACAATTTTATTCAGTGCCGAATAGTAATTTTGCCGTCCCAAAGTATCCTCTTTGCAAAGTGCTAATTTAAAGCCGGTAACACCCTTAATTTAACTAACATTTCTTTGGGCACTTGTAATTTAGTGAAGATTCACAATTCTGTGAGTAATCAGCGAAAGACCCATTTAACAGGCATGTTTGTGAACCCTTAAGGTCTCCAATGCAAGAGAGACAGAGGAGCAACAATAAAGAAGACCACATGAATAAATGAGATTTACTCCTGGGGACTGTCTGGGCACTGGCACCCTCAAACGGATATGTTAACGAATCGAATAACTGTCTCTTAAAAGAGAGGACAGACTTCCAATGAAAGAAGCTGCCGCTTTATCGCAATCAGCAGCGTTAACACAAAGCCCATATCCATGCGGTGTAATGAAACCTCTAGGCCACATCACTTGTCTTTTGTGCCAATGTTTTCATTTGATTAGATTTTGAAATTGGAACTAGAACCATCGTACTATTTTGAAGTGGCTATGTTTGATAATGATCTTGTAGCACAGATTATTTCGTTTCTACATCTAGGTACAGCTGAAGTTTCAGCAATTGCATTACAATTAAAGTTAAAGGAATTGAATTGTCTGCGTGTCAATAACCTAAGAAAATAATGCAGACACTCTTGCCCAAGCCAGCAGCATAGAGGATTGGGCTGATTTAAGAGTCCCTAGAGCCTTGTTGGGCCACATTGGCGTCATTTGTTTTCACGCTAATGTGGCCCAACGAGGGCAACTTGCAACGCCAAATTTACAATGTGGAGCAATACATGCATTGCACCACTTTATCACCCTTTGCGCTACACTCTGCCTGCACCAGGCATAATGTATGCAAAGTGGGTGTTACCCTGTTAGGGGCGGTGAAAAAAAGATGCAAAGAAATCTAAGAGATTCCTTTGCCTCATTTTTTTCGGCACTTTTAACTCCTTCTCAGAACAGGTGTTAAAAAGAGACACACCATTATTTTCAATGGGCCTCTATGTGCTTTGCAGGATTGGCGTCAAACGTTTTAGCGATAGTCCTGCAAAGCTCCGAACTAGCATAAAAAATGTTGACACTTCTTTCTCTAACTACTGCCATGGTGCGCCGTACCTTAGATACGGCACACACTTGGTAGCATTAGGAGGGCTATAATGGGTGCAAGGAAAGTGCTGCTGAACTGGGTTCAGTGCCACTTTCCTTAAATCAGGCCCATATTTCTGCATTTTTAGTGCTGCATTAGTGTCATTTTTAAACGCAAAAGCGGTGCAAACTTGCAAAATATAATTGTATTTTGTACGTTTGCGCCGCTTTCATGTCAGAAAATGACACAAACGCGGTGCCAAAAAAGTATAAATATGGGCCTATGTGTCTTCCAAAGACCACGTTGGCCTATGCAATTATAGTTCTTTCAAGTACACAAGCGATACATGGAAATGTCTGCGTTATGATCTGTTATCGGTGAAAATTATAGAAACCCATACATTAAAATAGGCTAGTTGAATTAACAGACAAGCTTGCAGCATTTCTAGTTTTAATTTGTTTAGTACGTATATTTTATACTAATTTATACATAGTAGGATTAGGCGAAATTGTGATTTTGATCCACTTGCAATGCATATATTATTGTAAAACTTATGTGTACTTCATAAGATACGTTTGTGAGGTCCTCTACCTGGTTATTGCATATGAGGTATGTGCTCGTATACCTTAAGGAAAACACCAGCTCACTGTTTCCTTGGAGTTTGTAAAGTAACGAACGTTGACAGCAGAGTAACACAGGTGCTTTGGACGCAAAGGCAATCAAGGAAAATGAAGCATCCCCTGGACAATAATAAAAAGTAAAATTTAAGCTCTAATGGGCCTTCATACCCAAGGGCGCCGGTGCCACTGCATCTGCTGCACCACTGATAACTATGTCCCTAAATGTTGCTTGTGAAACACACGCTTCTGGAGCACACCTACAGTTTCACTATTCCCACCAGGCATTTTATGGTCAAGCCATTTTCCCTTGGATGTAAAATACACACAAAAAAGGGATAAGCAGGAGAAAATGATACAAAATTGGCATACCGACTTTATCCGAACAGGTGCAACATCAAATTCACATAAAATATTCTCTTCAGCGCAACGTCTAGCCACAAATGCAGCACTTTTTTGGATAGTCTATTAAATGTTCAGCCTGAACGTGCTGTTGCCTTGCTTTATTTTCTGACATAAGATTTTTCATAACTTGTTCAGTTTGATCTTTACAAGGGGGCTTAATCAGCACATGCCCCTTTGCAATATCATGAGCTCATAAGCATTACCATCGCTAGAGCAATGGGGCCATAATCCTTTCAAGGACTGTAGCTTCTGAATGTGCCTGCTCTGCAAAACCAGAGCTACTTGTTATTGTCACTCTGCAGCCGGATGAAGTTCAATGGCTTTATGGCAGCTATAATTCCATGTTTTATGTTACTGCGCAATATATCACCTATGCCCGCTGCAGAAGTCACCTGTGAATTACCAAATGAAGATGTAAAACCCAGTTCTTTAACGATCGGAGCATTGAGAAATGGAAGAGTATGCTTTGTTAGCAAACCCCTAATTACATTATAAAGTAAATAGATGAATATGTTAAATGAGGGGCAAATACATACATACATACAATAAAAATGCAATGTGAAATAACTTTTTGAGAATGAAATATTACTTTCGTTTTTAAGGCATAATATAACAGACTTATTGGTTAAGGCCAAGTTAGAGTTCTTCACACGCAAAGGTTCCGCATAGTTACTCAACATAAAGGTACTCTTCATTAGCCACAGAAGGATGACAAGACAAAATAGATCTGCTCGCATTTAACTCTGTGACCTAGTGGTTAAACATAAATATCAGAATTGTGTCAGCGCAGTGAGTCGTCAGACTATGAATATTTTTTCAGTGCGACTGGAGTGTTTGATATATTACCCTGGCCACACGTTTTAATTATTTGGTGAAGCCCAAGTTGAATACGCAGTGTGGTATATATAGCTGCCACGGAGAGCCTTTAGCATGAATATTAGCAAAGGCTATTTTCCACTATTTTAAACTCACAGGGAAGCGTTTGCTTTCCACAGGTTCAAAGTCTTTACCTCACCACGGTATACAAAGCCCCCAGGCGAGGTGGTGGAATGGCAGATGACTGTCTCTCGTACCGTCTTGTGCTCTACCTCGGGATGCCCTCCTCTACTTCCAGCCACCTTCACTATCAAAGTCTGGTGTTGGAATCTAGCAGCATATTTATGGATTTGTGGAGGAGGGCAGCACAGCAAGCTACCTTGCTGTGCTGCCCTGCATCACAAGGAAAGAGCAGGTATGCATCGTATCTATGGCATATGGCGCATTAGTCCCAGGCCCCTCCATTCCTCAGCCCATTCATTACTTGCGGAGATGTTTATCTCCAAGCTATCCACTATCCCACGCCCTTCCCCTGGGGCTACATAATGTGTACTTAGCCAGCATTCCTTCTGTTCTTTTTTTCTGTCTTCCACAGAATGACGTGAGGACTGGAAGGAGCTGCTCCTGCCGGTGGGGGTAGCCTCTGCTCTTCCTTCCTTTTTCCTCCTGCTTGCTGTGGAGGGAATGTTCCTGGCCTGCGCCTCCCTGTCTGCTGGGCTCGTGGTGAGGAGCAGGGGATCCTCTGGACCAGTGGGCCATGGGTCAGACCTTTCTGTCTGCCAGCCCGGGGAGTGTCCTGTGGGTTTCCTGGTCGTCCCGACTCTTGGGCTGATGTGAAGGCTCGGGGTGGTTCAGGAGCAGTGAGGCCTGCCTGGCTTCCGTTTGTGGACAGAAGTCTCTTGTGGGCATGCACAGCAGTGGAGGCATTTCCGACTGCTCTTTTCTGGCTGTGTCATCCTGCTTTTCTTCAGTTATATGCCGGGGGCCCCTGGGTGTAAGTACTGCATAGTAGAGTGTTGTGGCTGCCTCGTTTTTGCTTTGTGCATTTGTTGCTGTTGCTTGGTGGTGGTGTTTTGTGTCTAGGATGGGGACGCACACCCATAATGATGCCATGTGGAGCCTGAGGCTTTTGTCTCCACTTCTTCCTCCTCTGCCTCTTCTTTTCTTACTCCATCTACATAGAGGAGGGAGACTGATGACGCTTGTGTCAAACGCCCCATTAAAGAGACCCTGCTTGAGATTGGGGATGGTGGCAGGCCTAAGAGTGCTGTTCCAGTGATGGCTTCCCATTCTTCTGGTTCTTGGGAGGAGGAGATGTCCCCTGAGGACCTAAAGGAGAAATACATTTCAAAAGACATGTTGTCTGGCCTTATTCATCATTTGAAGGAGAATATGGGGTTTCCAGAGGATGAGGTTCCTGATACGGCTTCTGGTTCCCTGTTGTGCCTATTTCAGTGTTTTACTCCTGTGGATATTTCTGCCCACCCTTGCATTCAAGAAGTTCTTAAGAGGGAGTGGAAGGATCCCAATAAGATCATGATGCCCTGATTTACTGCAAAGTTCTATCGCTTGTAGGATATGCTTAGGGACTTGCTGGAATCCATTCCTGTTGACTCCTTTGTGGCCAGCTTGGTGGGGTGCACTTCTCGGGCTGAGGATGCTGTCATCAGGGACACTGTGGATAAGAAAGTGGATGTTGCCCTGAAAAAGGTGTATCTACGTAGCTCAGTCTCTGAATTCTATTTGAAATTGCATTATCATGCCCTGGATAAGTCCTCTGATTGCTCTGCTGTACTGGCGCTCACTGAGTGTCAGGTGGAGTTCCTATCGGATGTGTCCTTTGATGTCATGAGTGCCTCCGGGACTTGTGTGCCAGCTAGGTGGAATCTGGTTCTGCATGATTGGAAGACGGATTGGAAGACAGATGCTGCACAGAGGTTCTCTGGATGCCTTTCCTGGGGTCAGTTTTGTTCGGCACCAAACTGGAGGAGAAATTTCATAGGCTTTTTAAGGAGAAGAAACATTCCTCCTCTCTCAAGTCCCTGCCTGGGGATTGTCGGCCTTCCAAATGCAAGTCTCCGCTGCGTCAGCCTTCCAAGCGCCAGTTTGTTCGCTCCCTGCAGCGGTTTTCAGTGGGACAGTGTCAGGGCAAGAAAAATAAACCCCTACCTCAGAAGCCTCACTCCTAACTATATGGTGGAGCCAGATGTTGGCATGGGAGGTCATCTGCAGCATTTTTGGCAGCCTGAATAGGGTCTACTTCCAAAGTCTGGGTTTTGGACATAGTTCAGTCTGGTTACAAGATCAAGTTTGGGGTGTTCTCTCCTTCTTCTGGCATGAGGCCAACCCATTGTGTGAAGCGCACTGCCTTGGCTCAGGGGATTATCTCTCATTTTGGCCTGGAGGTGCCTCTCTTGGAGAGGGGGATGGGTTTTTACTCAGTCATTTTTCTTGTACCAACGTCGACTGGGGGCTTCAGGCTGGTTTTGGACTTTAAGTCATTGAACAAGTTTGTGACACATGTCCCCTTCAAAATGGAGATGCTGCAGCAGATAATTTGGTTGGTGATCAGGGGGCGTCAAATGTGCACTCTGGACCTGCAGGACACTTACTATCATGACCCAATCCATCCTCTCTCACAGCAGTTTCTGAGATTCTGTGTCAACGGCTCTGACTTTTAATTCAGGGTGCTTCCATTCAGTCTTCGGTTGGCCCGAGGGTGCTTACCAAGGTAGTGGCTCCTCTGGTGGCCTGCCTGCATCTTCAGGGGATTCACCTGTACCTCTACTTGCATGACTAATTCATGTCCCTTCTAGGGACCCGGTTTTTCAGGATGTACAATCAGTGTGTTCTGCTCTACAGGCCCATGGATTTCTGATAAACTGGGAGAAGTGTCACCTGACTCCCTTCCAGGATCAGACATTGATAACGGCTCAGTTCCGCATGGATCTCAACTGGGTGTTTCTGCCTCCTACCAGGGTGGTGGCTCTGAGGTCCTTGGCTGTAGAGGTCTTCAGTATGTTTGCTGTGTTGGTCTGCACTGGCTTTACGTCTTGGGGTACATGGCAGTGGCAGTGTTCACTGTTCAGTGGGCTCGTTTTGGTCTCCACCCCCTCTGGATTCATCTTCTGTCGCTTTAGGATCCCTGCTCCAGGAACTTGACTTGCTGGTTCAGGTGTCTCCTCCAATGTTCCTATCTTAGAATGGTGGTCTCTGCTGGACAATCTCTCCAAGGGGGTTCCTCTGCAACCGAATCCTCCTTTGGTCCTCACCATGGATGCCAGCTCTTGGTTGGGGGACCACTGTGGGAGTACCGTGTCTTCAGGCTCAGTGGTCTCGTCAGCAGAGCCAACATTCATCCAATTGGCGGGACCTGATGACAGTGTTCATGGGTTTCCAGTACTTTCTGGTGGGTCATCCCTTGGTGGTGCGGTCTGACAACCAGGTAACGGTTTCCTATCTCAACAACCAGGGGGGCATCAGGTCTTGCTCCCTGAGTGCTGTGGCATGGCCCTTGTTCTAGTGGGTGTAGGGCAATCTGCAGTCTCTGGTGGCTACTTGTTGGGTGGTGGCCAATGGAGTAGCGGATGATGTCAGTAGCTTCTTTCCTCTGTCTCAGGAATGCTTTCATTATCAGGGAGTGTTTCTCCAAGTGTGTGAAAGGTTTGGTGTACATTACTTGGATGTCTTTGCTTCCCAGGTAAATGCTCAGCTGCCCCAGTTTTGTGCCTGCATTCGGCAGGTGGGAGTGTGGGGGGGTGGATGCACTGATTGTCCCTTGGCCCAATCATCTATGGTATGCCTTCCCAATGTTTTTCCGTGTTAGAAATGGGATTTCTAGGTGGCAGAGGTATACACCTTTGACTAAATAGGGACCACAATCCTAGTCAGGGTAAGTCACACACAATCCAAATTATCCTGTGCCCACCCTTTGGTAGCTTAGCACTGAGTGGTCAGGCTTAACTTAGAAGGCAATGTATAAATTATTTGTGCAATAAATCATAAAGTAGCATATTGAAAACACAAAATACACCACACAAGTTCAGAAAAATAGATAATATTTATCTGAATAAAATGAGGTAAAAACAACAAAGATTCAATGAGCACAAGTTGAAATATCACTTTTGCAAGGTTTAAACGAGTCTTAATCCTTAGAAATGAACAGTTGTCTCTTTGTTAGACACAGAACCTGGTATGCATCAAAAATATCGCGCATGGAGACCCCTGAGGAGGAGATGCGTGGAAAAATAAGGTGTACACTGTATTTTCAGACACAGCACAAACGTTGCAACGTTTCTTTCCACTCTGCAAGGGGCTTACGTCGTTTTTCTGCACTCAGTCTTGGTTTCCCACTATGTTGGAATCTTTTTGGCTCCCAGGGATGACGCGGGGAAATCCTTGATGCGCTGGAAGAAGGCACAGGCGTTGTGTAGACGATGCTTTGAATTTTCCGTCGAAGGGCAGATGCTGTGTCGAATTTCCACTCGGGAAGTCAGGCTGAGTCGTTCCAGTTCAGCTGTGCTGTGCCTTCTCAGTCACAAAGCAGGCCGTGCATCGATTTTCGGCGCCTAAGACATTTCCGGAAGAAATGAAGTCTTATTGGCCATGAAACTTCAGAAAACAAGAGGTAAGCTCAATCCAAGTCCTTGGAGAGCACATTTGGAGAAAGCAGAGTCCTTCTCAGCACAGCAGGGCAGCAGTTCAACAGCAGGGTAGCAGTCCTTCCACCAAAGCAGTTCAGGTGAGTCCTTTGGGCAGCCAGGCAGTTTCTCTTGACAGTTCGCAGGTGAAGGTCCAGAAGTTTCTGGATTGGTGGGGTCAGAGACCCAATTTATATACCCAAAAATGCCTTTGAAGTGGGGGAGACTTCAAAGAGTAGTTTTGAAGTGCACAAGTTCCCCTTTCAGTACAGGCTTGTCTGCCAGGGTCCCAGTAGGGGGTTTGGCAGTCCATTGTGTCAGGTCAGGCTACTAGCCTTTGAAATGTAAGTGTTATGCCCTCCACCCTTCTGGCCCAGGAAGACCCATTCATTATGCAGATAAGTGCAGGTATGACTGAGTGTCCTGGGTCTGTGGTTGTTTGGGTGAAATGCACAAGGAAGTTGTCAACCAGCCCAGACATTGAATGGAGACAGGCTGTAAGGCACAGATGTTTTTTAAGTGCAGAGAAATGATCACTTTCTAAAAGTGGAATTTCTAAAATAGTAATATAAAATCCAACCTCACCAATAAGCAGTATTTTCTATTACTATTCTAGCCATACTAAATATGACCTGCTTACCCCTTTCTGATCAGAATCTACCACTCAAAAAGTATATGAGGGCAGCTACAATGCTAGTCTATGAAAGGAGAAGGCCTCACAATTTGTGGAAAACAAATTCAGGGGCTTTCCACTACCAGGGAATATAAAAGACATATATACTGTACATGTCCTGTCTTTTACCTACATAGCACCCTGCCCTATGGGTTACCCAGGGCCTTCCTTAGGGGTTGCCTAGATGTAGGAAAAGGGGAGTTTAAGGCTTGGCAAGTACTTTTAAATGCCAAGTCGAAGCAGCAGTGAACTGCACATACAGGCCTTGCAATGGCAGGCCTGAGACATTGTTAAGGGGTTACCCAGGGCCTTCCTTAGGGGTTGCCTAGATGTAGGAAAATGGGAGTTTAAGGCTTGGCAAGTACTTTTAAATGCCAAGTCGAAGCAGCAGTGAACTGCACACACAGGCCTTGCAATGGCAGGCCTGAGACATTGTTAAGGGGCTACTTATGTGCGTGGCACAATCAGTGCTGCAGGCCCACTAGTAGCATTTAATTTACAGGCCCTATGCACATGTAGTGCACTTTACTAGGGACTTACAAGTAGCTTAAATATGTCAATTGAGTATGAACCAATGTTACCATGTTTAAGGGAGAGAGCATATGCACTAGCTAGCAGTGGTAAAGTGCGCAGAGTCCTAAAACCAGCAAAAACAATGTCAGAAAAGTGGAGGGAGGCAGGCAAAAAGTTGGGGGATAACCACCCTAAGGCTGCCAGGTCTAACACTCTGGTTCCCAGGTTTCTGGCCCGGTTGCTGATAGAACCCAGGATGGTGATTTTGGTGGCCCCCCTTCTGGTATCAGCTGTATTAGTTTCCCTCTCTTCGAAGGTTAGTCATTCAGGGTCCTTGGTTGATTCCTTGCTTCTGTTCCCCTTTATGGTAGGTTCCTCCTCTGGATCTCCATCACCTGTGGCCATCGATTTTAAAGTTGATAGAAGGGGATTGCAGTGCAAGGGTCTTCCCAACCGCTTAGCTCTGCCATCCAGCACTCCAGAAAGCTTGCTACTTTGAAATCTTATGAGAGGCACCAGGGGAACTTTCAGAATTGTGTTCTCCAGGAGATTTGTCTTATTTGGATTGTTCTTTGTCTGATGTCCTCAATTCTTATGGAATGAGAAGCATCTCTCTGTTTCCACTCTCCAGGCCCAATGGGCAGCTATAACGTCTTTCCGTTGCCCTTAGGGGAATTTGGTGGATATGGATGATCTGGTCTCTCATCTGCTGTGCAGCCTTTCCCTCTCTCGCCCTTTGGTTTGGCATATTTTTCCTTTCTGGAATTTGCCATTGGTTTTGAGGACGATGGTGTCTTCCCCTTTCAAACCTTAGGAGTTGGTGGATATTAAATTTGTCACATTTGAAGTGGATTTTTTGGTCGCCATTACTTCTGCCAGGTGGATTGGGGAGTTGGGAGCCTTTATGGCTCACAAATCCTTTCATCCTTCTCCACTGTTGGTGTGGTTCTGCAGCTAGATCCTTCTTTTGTCCCAAAGGTGGCTCCTCCATTCATAATTCCCTGGAGTTGGTTTTGCCTGCTATGACTCCTGGTGTGGATTGGGATGGTGACCTGGATTGGTCTTTGCTGGATGTTCCCCGTACTTTGTGGATTTATTTGGATAGGACCCGGCCGTTCAGGAAGTCTGAGTCCCTGTTTGTGTCCAAGGGTGAGAAGGCTTCCTCTTTGTCCACCAGTCAATGGCTTAAACAGGTTACTGAGTTGGCCTATTCTGTTTCTGGGTTCTGCCTCCGGTTGGGGTACAAGCCCATTCCACCTGTGGGGTGTCTGCTTCCTGAGCTGAGTAGAGGGGGTTGTCTATTGCTGAAATTTGCTTTGCTTCTACGTGGGCTTCCTCTAATACTTTTGTTCACCATTATTGTCTCCAGAATGTTTTGGGGGGTGATACTAATTTTGGTTTGGGGGTTCTACAGGCTGTCTGCTCTTGGCCTGCCTACGGGTTTTTCTATTCCTGTCCCTGTGCCTAGCGCCAACGTGGGCACACTTGATCCATGGTGCAAGTGGGCCTGTCTAACATGCAGGATTAATTTTGTGCAGGAAGGAGCACCTTCCTGCACAAAAACAATCCTGGGAGACTTTTTCCTCTTTCTGCAGCATTCTGCAGCACACTGAGAAAGAAGAAACTACAAGGAGAAATAGTGATATTTCTGTTCACTGGGCCACCCCTGGGGAGGTGTGAGATATTGGTGCATCCCCAGGTTAACAAGTTTACAAGGTTGTGTAAATCTGGGAATACATCAAAATTTATGGGTGTTGCATAGGAATATCTACTGCAGTGCCCATGGAACGCCTTCTTAGCACAGCGATTTGACTCATTCCATATTTTGTAGGCCATTCAAAGACACCAAAGTGGCTTTGCGTGGCCTCAGAAATATGAGTAAGTAATCTGCACTGCCATTGCATCACAAAAAGGACACAACAGCAGCACAACAGCGGCACAATGGCCTCATAAATATGGGGACTAGTTACTAACAAACACACTGGCATAAGTGCTGTGCCCTAAATATAGTCCAAAAAAATCACTGATTGCAATTAATAATACAAATCTACACCCAATGGGACAATAGTTTTGTAAACCATATTATGACTCAACATTTATATCAGACAATATTTCTATATATCATTATACGATCTGGAAACCTGACGTCCCTTCACCTGCAGGCCTGAACAGACTAGTGCTGACATGAAACAATTGTTTGCTCTCACAAGCAACTGTCAAATATCTGGTTGTTAGCATTTTACTGGATCTTCTTGTAAAAGCACAGCATTGGTTAGGGAAGGGCAGGTAAGCACAGAATATGGTAAGGTTCGTAGCAAGACACCAGGTAATTAATAATATTGCGTATGGGATGAAGGGGGATTCAATTTATAGTGTTGGAGGATGGCAGGACATGAGGTACCGTTAAAATATTCATCAGGGTGGGGTGGGATACGCTCAGGCTGTTTGGAATGGATGGTTAGACACTAAGGGCCAGATGTAGCAAAATGCTAATTTGCGGCTTGCAAATTGCGAGTCCCTGCGACTCGCAATTTGCAACTCGCAAATTGGTATGCAGTACGGTGTCTCAGACACCGTCTGCGACTCGCTATGGGGTCGCAATGACCCACCTCATTAATATTCATGAGGTGGGTCGCTAATTGCGGCCCCATAGCGAGTCTAGGCACTCGCAAACATGGAGGCCTGCTGTCGTCAGCAGACCTCCATGTTCGTGACTGCTTTAAATAAAGCAGTTTTTTTTTTTTTAAGTGTAGCCCGTTTTCCTTAAAGGAAAACGAGCTGCACTTAAAAAAAAAACCAAAACCTTTAGTTTCGGGTTTTTTTCAGGGCAGGTAGTGGTCCTTTGGACCACTACCTACCCTGAAAAAATATTTGTGGGTCCATTCACAAAGTGGAAGGGGTCCCATGGGGACCCCTTCCAATTTGCGAGTGGGTTACCATCCACTTGAAGTGGATGGTAACTGCGACACCATATGCGGTCGCAAATGGTATTGCATACCACTCAGAATCGCAAATAGGAAGGGAACACCCCTTCCTATTTGCGATTCTGAAATGCATATTGCGAGTCGGTACCGACTCGCAATATGCATTTCTGCATTGGGAAACGTGAATAGCGAGTCGCAAACGGCAATTTTTGCCGTTTGCGACTCGCTATTTTTTTCTGCATCTGGCCCCAGGTTATTTAAAAAATTTGGACAGGGGAAGGGAGGTCAATGCTGAGGATTGTAGGGATCAGTGCCAGGATGTCAGGTAAATTCACATATTTGAGAAGGGGAGAGAAGGATAATGCTCTGGGTTGATGGGGTAGGTCTAATTTTTAACTTAAATGTAACACGAGGCATTGATGATGAAGCCAGGAGAGTCATAGATCTCGCATAACTCCTTTCCGCTTAGATGTTTTAGGGGAAAATACTTAAAACACAAGTGTAGACAGGTAACTGTGTATAAAAAGTATGTTTTCACCTAGAGTTTGAGTGACATCATAGGCAGCTCAAGTTTCAATCTTATTTTTTTAGTGGCACTCTAAACTACTCAGTCAAAAGCATTCCCTTTTATTTACAATTATTAATCAATAAATTCATATATTTTGTATACGCAGTGAAATAACAATGAAGAAGTGCTAGGAAAGTGTTCAACACTGGATGGAAGAGACTGGTGGATTAGAAGAAACTGCACTGATGAGCCTCATGTTAAAGTGAAGTTCCTAGTGTAGCAGTAGAAACACAGATAACTTCCTTGGCTACTGTATGAAGGGCTGCTTTGGGAGACGCTACCTGAAATTTACGTAGACCAGTAAGCTATTCCAGACGGTCTGAAAACCATCTGTTATGGAGCTAACATTCACAGTCATTTCGACATTTAGTTTTTTTCAGGGTCCATATCATCAATGGGTCATTTAATGTGTGGATAAGCTAATTTATACAGTTTTGATCTGATGAGTTAGAGGCTTTTCCTGAAGCAAATTGGCTGTGATTGACAAGAGACTTTATCCGTGTAAACATGTGTTATTGTGGTAGATTCTAGCCTATGATTTTGTATGTTCAGAGCTCTTCTCTGAAAAGGAGCAGCAAATAATCAGTGTATATCTCAATGTTATATGATGAGGACACGTTTTGATTTAGTAGATCACCAACTTTATGCATGGGGACCTGACTATGGGGATGTAAATAAACTGCATCAAGATCATATGAAAATTACTTACTGGAAGCATAATGATGTGGACTCAACCAGAAATTACAATCTCAGAAGAAAATGAGTAGCTCTAGAACTAGTGATAATGTAAAGAAAAAAGTAGAGTCCCTGATTATAAATATTCAGAGGAATATGGTAGAGAGGTCACTTAGCTGTGGAGATAAAAAGTATTGCCAGAAAAAAAGATCACATTAATTTACAGGGGAAATATGCTGTGTATTACTGAAGAAAATGCATATCATGTAAAATTATGGATAGGTAGATTGACAGTTATGGTGTTGGTTGATTGGCAGTATAGTGGTGAGGTTCAAAGTGCAGGGCTGGGTATGGTATTTGTGCACAGTGAACAGTGAACAATGAGTGGCTGTAAGAAATTGAGTTATTAGTTGAGCGAGATGAGAGCCCCACTTTAGTAATGAACACAATCCTTGTCAGGGTGAACCACAAAAGTAATTAAATATGCATGTTCATAAGCTTCTGACAGCCTGACTAAAAGCAAGCTTAACTTAGAGGCTTGTGCAAAGTAAATTGTTTATGCAACACTCAAACAGTAATAAAGTAACACCACAACATATGAACAATTCTAAACCAGTATAGAACAATAGAGTCAATTTTAATAAATAAAACAAAAAAAAACAACAAGTAGAATCAAAGGTATGAATTTTTAAGGTTTTAGGTAAAAATAGTGCCAAGAAACAGTGTCAATCACAGTTTTCTGGTCAAGGTGTACCAAGTCAAAGTAAAAAGTTCAGGCCGGCCACGAGCGCAAGTCAGATACAGACCTAGATGAAATTTTAACTAAGCTGGAGTAATCACAATGATTTCAGTAATTATGCATTACTCCTGTGTTGGGCAATTACTGACATTGCTTGATTATTCCAGCTTGAGTAATTAAGAGTAATTTGGGGTAAAAATCCTTCCACACCAGCACAGGAACCGTGAACTAAGAGAGAGCAAGGGGCTGCTGTTTACTGCTGCTTTTGTCCTGTAGCATTTAGTGCTGTTTTCTTAGTGCAAAATGCATCTTCGGGCACATTTTGAATGAAAGGGTGCATTTTGCACTAAGAAAATAGCACTAAATGCTGAATTAGGCTTCTCATGTAATTACACATGGCTACGAATAATTTTGCCGTTATGTCCACTCCGTGACAGATACAGCGACCAGGGTCTTCCCAGTGGAAAGTTTACCTTCTAACTGAAGGCCTGAATTATATTCTGGTGGTACAGATACTCTGTCACAATGGCGACGTGTAAAAAAACTGGGCTCTTTGAAGATGCCCCCCCATTTTATGCCCTCATTTAGACTTCTAGATGCTGATTTTTCTACTCTGATAGTGCACTGAGACCTGCTAACCGGACCCCAGTGTGTGTGTTCTCTCTCTCTCTAAATTGTCATGTTGACATGATAAATTCCTAATTGGCAAAATGTTACATCTTTGTAAACCCCTAGTAGATGGTATTCAGGGTACCCAGGGCATAGAGGGTAAAGTGGTCCCTAGGGCTACAGCATGGGTTTGTGCCATGCAAACTCCTGTTGGCAGGCCTGCCACTGCAGACTGCCAAAACAGTGCAAACTGATTGAGTTCAACTATGCCCTCACCAAGAGTAACATAGTCCAAGGGACTCCCTTGTACTTATGTTAGACACGCCTAAGGTAGACCTCTGCAGCCTAGGAGGCAGGGTGCATTATATTTAAGTTGCACACATATAAGCACAAGTGTTCCTAAGACAAACTGCCTTCATGGAGGAACAGCTAACAGCCATGTGATCCCCAGGGGGCCTATACACCTGAATCTAGGAGGGTTCCTGCATTCAGAAGCACACAGCTTTATTGTAAGATTTCAGCAATATCTTACATAAGTGGCAAGGAGTATTTGTACTGTCTTTGTGAGGATTAGGAGTTAGAGTAGGTCTGGTTGAATCACCACTAGATCCTTGTGACTTTTTGAGGTGAATAACATCTTGACCATTCGTTCTGTAGTGTAGGAAATATCCACACACAGTTCCTCCGTAGATACATTAATTGGAGCACTAGATACACACTTAGCCATCTCAAAGGGAACCAGACTATTATACTCTATGGTTTTCACTTTTTTTGTTTTTAATCTGGACGTAGGTGTCAGTTAAGAGTAAAGATAGTTTCCTTGGGCACCTATAGCCAATTTTAAAATTGTTCTGTTCCAGTCCCTCACATATACACTCACTACTAACAATTTTCTTGAAAAGATCTATGAGAAAGAGCCCTATAGTAGATCCCGTCAGGCATTGCAGTGCCTGCCTGAGGAGGAGAATGGCCCCAGGATGAAGCATGTCACCTAATGGTGAGTGAGGGTTATTGTTCCTAATAAGGTAATGCTTGTGGAAACTTAAAAGACTCCTACCGCAAAAGGTAGAACAGAGTCTTTCTCTCTGGGAACAGTGTATCTCAGTTTAGGTATAGGTTTGTGTAGGGAGACTGATGCACAGGATGGTATAACTCTCCCTGTTTTTCTTTCCCACCTTCTTTGTTTTGGTGTCCATCAAAATATAAATCGGGCCCTTAGTCCAGTTTCACAGGAGGAGCCTCATTTGGAGCTTCATCTTATAGGGGACCATAGGGAGATCGTTGTTGTGGCTGAAGAGCTGGTTGCTGTTTGGAGCTTCATGTTGGTGGGAAATGTGGTGCGGTTTTGAAGTATTTAAGCTGGAGGATTTCACTCTGATACCAGCCAAGGGCACTTCAGCAGAGACCAACAGCAGAGACCAACAGCAGTTCCAGGTAGGTCCACCTGGTGCTGGTCAGCTGAGTGGTTGCAGTGAAGGCATGTTGAAATGTGAAGTCATTGCTGCTCAAATAGGTCAGCCAACTGATCCTTGGAGTTACCCAGAACAGGTTCAAGGCAAGTAGGTCCAGTCTTCCTTCTGGCTTCAGACAGTAGGCCAGTCGTTCTTCTGTGTCTCCACATGTCCAGGAGAGTTCCCCATAGAGGTTCTGAGGGTGTCACTCTTATACTCTGTGCTAGCATGTGTGTTTAGGGCACCTCTTTTGTCTAACTCTAAACATATTCTGTTCAGTTATTCCCCTTCCCCTGGATTCAGCTCCAGTCTGTCTAGGTGAACAAAGGGCAGGTAGGCCCAGGTGTGGTCTGCATTTTCCAGTGACAACACAGGTATCTTCAGAAGTCAGAAAGGGAGACAGTACAGCCATCAGGCTTCCCTTTGAAGCTCAAGAAGGCCTGAGTACAAACCCCAGGCCACTCTGCTCAGGAGAGATACACCCTTCCCCTCACAAAAGGCCCTTTTGTGACTCATCTTGAAGGAACAGACACCAGAACATGAGAGTCATTAAAAGTCATGTGTTCCTGGACACTGCCAGAAAAACACATTTGGTTTGAGTAGGAAAATGCCAAATTTCTAAAAAAAATTATTTTTTATAATAGCAACTTGAAATCTGGCTTCACAATTAAAGATGATTTTAAATTACAATTCAAACGAGTGCAAGAAACATTTATCTCTCTGCTCCCAAACTGGAGTTATCAAATATTAAGTGTAATATGGTAACCCAGTGTTAGTGTTTCGGTGCCAGGACAGGTGAAACTTAAAAACTTGTCTTAGATTTTAAATACCATGCATTCTCTCATATCATATGAGCTTTTAAGGCCTAACCTAGGGGTGACTTAAAAAAAAAAGGAAGAATTGGGCATTGTAAAAGATTTTGTTTTGCCAGATTCAAATGCCAGTTTAAAACTGCACTGTAGGCTACAGTGGCAGGCCACAGACATTTTTTACAGTGCTACTTTAGTGAGTGGCACAATGAGAGCTGTATGCCACTTGTTGCTTTTAATCCTCATGCCCTGGGTATATGTAGTACCATTTAATAGAGATTTATAGGTAAATTAAATGTGCTGATTAGGTGTATACAAATGTTAGCATATTTGGAAAAGAGAGCACAATCACTTTAATAGTGGGTAACAAGAACAAAGTGTGCAGAGTCCTAATGCCAGCAAAAAAGGGTTCAGCAAAATAGGGTTGAAAAGACAAAAATGTGTGTGAATTCCATGCAAAATATTCTCATTTTCATCAATAGCCCAGTGGTAAAGGTGGTACTGGTGTACCATCATGTGAGAGTATAGTGATTGAGATGCAAAAGGGGTATTGGTAGGTGGTTGTGTTAGCGTATTTTCAGTGGTGACAAAGCAGGGTTATTTTATAAGCAGTGCAGAGAACTGATAGTGCAGAGCTGTGAGAACGCAGCATGATGTAAGGTGGTAGTGTATGTGAACAAGGCAAAAGTTTGGTACTGGGTGTGGCAGTGGAGTGGTTGTAGTGTGATAGCGTGAAGGAAGTGTGGAATGGTGGTGCTGATATGGGATGTCAGAAGGTTGGTGGTGGGAATCTAGGGTTTAGATCTAGAACTGCAGAACTGTGGCATGGTAATGTTAAGTGCAGTGCAGTGATGTGGCTCGGCCATTCTGTGAAGTGAGTTTTCGTGCACAGGTATGCATCTGTTTGCGAAGCCGTGCTTAGTGGTAGTGAAATGGCAGGTGGTGCTAGTGTGATGATGTGAGGTATTAATGTAGTGTGGAATGATAGTGCCCGCATAATAGTGGTGGTCCCTATGCAATTCATTAGCCGTAGGCACGCAATGCATAGAATAGCTGCAAGCTATCTACTATGTCATTATATGTCCCTGCATCTGTCCACAACACTGTCGAATGCATTCCAGAAGTGACTTCTGTTTGGTGAATGCACACATGGCTTAACACTTAACCCCACTAATCACAAAGCTATAATGTAGTGGGCCTACAACAAGATTAGCACAGCAGAAGCCGTCTAAGGATAGTGCAGAGGTTTAAACTCTGCTGGAGATGCGAAGCCCTTTCTAGCTCAAGCTTAAAATAGCTCCACTTCATTAAACTTGAATGGTTTGGCTGTAACTGTCTGGCTCTGTCTTTAGACTAGGGTAGTATTTTATTTTTTAGCAATAGAGGTAATATTCTTTATTCCAACTCTGTTGAGTCCGTTTCTTCTGCTTCGTAGTCTTCCTTTTTTAAATATATTTCTACAAATTATTATTTTCACATTTACTTCTTGATAACTGGTGTGAAAGTCAAACAGTGATAAAATATTTATTCCACAGAAGACCACAATTGTATACTGTTCCTACACATACACACACAATAATATTCGTGTTTGGAAAAGTTGGGCCACAAAAGAATTGTCAACATAGCATACAAATAGGCATTGCGAACACAGCATTGCATGTACCTCGCTGTCTTTAATTTCCTCATCATTGACTACAAATCTGAAGGTGGAATCAGCAGACAAGCTCTCAGCCTGCATCCAGAATCGGACCTGACCTCTTTCAAAGATCTCATACGACAGCTCGGATTTTAATGGAATTGCTGTGAGAAAAACAAGAATAAAAGAAGAATGAATGCTGTGATTCTCAAACAGATATCCATTACTGATGGACCGGGGATTTTGGACGCTTTCCATATCCTCTTTGATGTTCCACCGAAGTATTCTATATTGACCGGCTTGTTAAATGTACATTTTCCCGATAGATTAAAAGATGAAACGGTGTGCCGAACGAAAGTATATTATTTAATCGCTATTGTAGTAGGAGCTAAACAGTGCTAACAGTGAGGAGTGAGCGCACTTTCTCTTGCACAAGTTGATAGCATCAAGTCCTTGTAGATTAGGCATATAGGAGTTTGGCCATTAGTGCAGGGGTTATATTGAAGCTCAATGTATTTGTGAAAAGTTGATTGTTATAAGCAATTTTCACTTTCCAAATACTCCCATCAGTATTCCACTCGGGATAGTTAGCCAATATGAAAGCTGTGTGATAAATATTACCATGGAGCACTAAAAAAACGTTAACACGATAATCAGTAGATCTACCACAAGCAGTACTTTTCTCTTTGCTGTGAAGGGCGGAAAATAATGATGTACTTGGTCGGCATCTGTCAGACTATAAAGCAAGTAAATCCAAAGTCGTGCAATAGATTCTACAGGGGACTCCATTATGAATCTATTACAGCGCTGGCTCTCCCTTTGTACACTTCGTCACAACCAAGGCAGGGGTAAATCAAACTTCTGAAAATGACTGACTCATAAAACCGCCCGCAGAGAGGACAGAGAGCAATATTTGTCTTGAAATACAGCACTCAGCGGCAAGCTGTTTCATGACAAATGATCTTAGGAGTGCCTTGAAAGCGCTCTGTTGGGAATTTCAGCTACCGCTTCAGTGTGTGCTTCTAATTCTCTTGAAATATTTGATGAGTGGCAGGCACTGTACTTACTTGGGTTCCTTATTTCATGGCTCAGGGCCATCAGGCGTTCCAGCTCTGAAAGACAGAAAAAAAACTTCACATGCTTATCTTTTCAACAAATACTTATTTTAAAGGATGGGCATAACTGTCTGATATAATTCAGGAAGCCACAAAACAGACGAAAATCAAGTAAAATTATACACAGAACATTTCATTCATACGGCTTTGGGATTTTCTTATCAGATCATTCTCACACATACCCATCTTCAAACCTATATAAACCGGTTACCCATGATGGCTGAATACGATTTTGGCATTGTGTTAACAACTTTTAATCTCTTGATACTCGGTCCTCATTTACAGAAGGTCGGAAGTGTAAAAACACATATTAAATATGTAGTGAGACAATTTCCTTAGATTTTAAATGATTTTGGAATTTAGAATGAAGTGGTGTATCCACATCATAAATATCTGATATGATTGGAAATCCATGCCTGTTACACCAGTAACACGCTTGTGAAAACTGTGCACCTTTAAATGTATAGAAACACCACTTCCTTTACTCCCCAGGTAATGGTAAATGTGCAGTTATCGCAGAATTGGTATGTGAAGAGAAGCAATTAATAAATTGTGGTTTTACCACAAAAGTTCATGCTAGACTTAAATAACTGTTTTACCTTCTACCAGCAATTGGTCTGTTCAATGTAAAATATCACGAGTGTGGTGGTTGAAGTGAGGCTCCTTCTGGGAGAGCTACAATTGTGTTGAGTAATTCACCCTAGTCATAAATGCCACTCCACCAGATCTGTGCATCTATAAACTTATTGGATTGTTCTTTATTAACGCTACGTCTGATGAGCTGTGTAAATTCTCTGCTTTGAAAGTGTCTCCAGGTTTTTTAACCTCTAATATGAAGACACCCTCTAGAATGATATTAAATAATTTACTGTTTTACGAAAGTCGTAACTTACTCCAAAGTAGGGACCAGGCTCTAGGACCCATTCCCAAGACAACTTAAAAGTGCTCCTTTTCCCTGATTACACCATCTCGGTGCAAGAAAAGATAAGAGTTTTTCATGTGGTCAAAGCGAATTGCAAACACTGAATTTGAGAGACATGCTCCTGCTTCCCGCAAAATTAAAAGTGATAACTGAGGATGAGACTTATTTCTTCACCGACACATGAGAGGCAAGAGAACGGGCCAAAAAGAGAGAAGGGGCAACTGGTTCAGAAACCCAAGAACCTAAATCACAAGAGGAAAGGAAAAACAAATAAAAAAGTTACTGATTTTCGACTGATTGCTTCAGTAACAGTGCGGTGAAGATAGCGGCAACCTTGTACAAGCAGTCAAGACCCCTGTGCACGTCGTTAAAAAAGACACTAGTAGGAGAAGAACAACCTCAGATGACTAAAGGGCTGGTGACAAGAATTAACTTCGCCACGTGGCCCCCAGAACAGCGGACAATCTACCATAGAAATATCATGACAGAGAAGGGACACATTTGGCTTAGATCTGCTGATGCACTAGCAAATCTCCAAGGCCTGCCTGGAATCTCATGGAGTTGAAACCTGACATCTCAGAGTTCAATAACAATTTGGATTAGAGCTTGGCTGGAAAAGCTTCTGGTTTTAATTTCAGAAGAGTCACCTAATCTACTAGACAGTGAAGTAAATCCTACTTGTAGGAAATTACCATCCTTAGTTTGATTTGCCCCCAATTTTAGCTGGACTTAAAACTCCTCTGTGCACTTTACCCCTGCTAAACTGGGGTAAAGTGCCTGTGCTACCCCTTTAAACATAATTAATTTGATGTAACCCTGATTGCCATATTTAACTTACCTACAAGTCAAGTCCTTGGTATAGTGTGTAGAAAATGCTCAGGTCCTGGCGGTTAAATGTCATCTGTAGCCTGCAGCACCTACTGTGTCATCAACAGAGTTGGCCTATAAAACCTGCCTCCAGGTCTGCTATGTGTCGTGTGACTGCAGCAGCCTAAAAACTACTGTACAATCTTTCAAAAAAACATTCTGATAGGAGGAAAATTCTGCTTTTAGATATTAATGTCACCCCTTAAGTATACCTTATCACCTATAAGGTAACATGCCTGATATTTAAAAGTGGAACATATGTGAAATTACTGTTAGCATGTTCCCAAAGCCCCAAAAGCTATTTCACTGGTAGAGATATAAATGGGATCCTAAGAAGTACTGATTACCAACTTTAAACTGTAATACTTGATAGGAAACCACAAGAATAGGCATTTAAAGTCTAATTGTCATATTTATTAAAACTCCAGCCACTGGTCATGGCAACCCATACATTTGGCACTTCAAGGAACCTTCCTCTGAATACTTTCTGAACCTGCAGATGATCAGAAGATGACCAGAACCTGAGAGGAGCTCTTAAGAATTGGATGTGCTCCCTCTCGCACCCAGGACAAAGAAGAGGATCTCAAAAGTAAGAAGGCTGACCTCTTGCATGTGCTACAGTGACACAAAAAGTTAAAGAACCACTTTATTCCAGACTTCCAGTTGCCCAGTCCCAACTAGACGTGAACAGGACCTTGTTCAAGGTCTTAGTTTCATCAAGCCCTAAAGTCCTAAAAGCCTCCACTGAAGTCTAGGAGCCTCAGGTTAAGTGCTAAGTAAAAGAGACTTATCACTGAAAAATTTGAGATGTAGAAAAGTTCTGACAACCAGCGGCAGGAGAACCAGGACTACCTACCAGAGCCTATTTGGCAAAGGTGCAACTTTGCTGGGCTGAGGAAACAGGTTTGTCCCACTTGGAGCTTCCCTGCAGCAAAAAATCTGTTTCAGTGTGCCCTCGGGGGAAGGTATTGACCTTGTAGAGCCTTCATCAGATTCTGCCTGCTTCTTTGTCTTATTGTATGAAAAGGACTTCCATTTGAAAGACTGAGTCCTAATACAAAAATCATAACAGGTTGAAGGTGCATAAAGTATCTGAATAATGGTTGGACCTCAGCAAGCAGAAACTTAAATTTCTCCCACTTAGAGCTTTACCCTCCTAAACCAATAGCTTCAACAGGACCTCACCCAGCAACTATTCAAGTTTGCGTAGACTTTACTGGCTGCAACCTGATGCCTTGCCATGCTTAAGAACTTTCTCCTCCAATTTGAAGGCTAAGTCTGCAGCTAAAATCCTTTACTGGGCCACCCCGCTTGGTGTAACTGACTTCAAGTCCATTTTGGTCGGCCTTAAAGAGTACACAGGACCTGATTTACCATGACTATTGACTATCTTAGATGCTTATTTTTTTTACTCTATTTTCACTCAATACTTTAAAAACGTTTATTCCTGGTTTCTCCTTTCAGATTTTTGTTGTTTTCCTGTCTAAATTTTACTCTTTTTCTCTAGTCCAGTTTGGGATTTTTACTGTTTATTGCTTTGTTGTTTTCACTGGTTTGGCACTTGTTAGAAATGGCTTCTTAGGTTGGCAGTCAGGTTATCCCCTGTCCAAGCAGGGACCCTCACTATAGTCAGGATAAGTCACACAGAATCCAAATTATCCTGTGACCACCCTCTGGTAACCTGGCACTGAGCAGTCGGGCTTAACTTAGAAGGCAATGTGTAAAGCATTTGTGCAATAATTCATCAAATAACACAATATGCCACCACAAAAATACACTACACAGTGTTTAGAAAAATGTATAATATTTATCTGGATAAATGCGGGTCAAAACGATCAAAGATGCAATAAGTAAATGTAGAGATGTCACTGAAAAGTGACATAAAGGGGGTCATTCTGACCCCGGCTGTCTTAGACCGCCGGGGCCAGGGTCGGCGGAAGCACCGCCGACAGGCCGGCGGTGCCCCGCAGGGCATTCTGACCGCGGCGGTAAAGGGATTAAGTCTTTTAGAAGCAAACAAAGTCTCTTTCAAGCACAAAGTACCTGGTTCGCGTGAAAAATCTCTGCAAAGAACCGCAGAGGAAGAGATGCGTGGAAACAAAGGGGTGTGCGTCGATTCCTCGGGCTGCACACGGCGGTCCTGAGGTCCACTAGGTAAGTGACCTCCCCCTTCCGCTCCTCAATCTCAAATGGGCCAGACCAGCAGTCCTGGAGAGCCCTAGGCTCCACTGACTCCATCACTCAAACCTTGTCCACAGGTGAGAACTCAACTAGAGTGGCCTTCCGGTTGTACTACTCCTTCATCACCTCTTGACTGGCCTCAAGGTTACTCTTGGCCTGCTTTCAGAAGCGTTGGGTTTGGTTGCGGAGGGCCAGCATGTAGCTGACCACATCCGGGGGAGGTGTCTTGGGAGCTTTCTCCCAGCCTTCTTTAACTATGCTTAGTGGTCCCCTGACAGGGTGACCATAGAGAAGTTCAAATGGGCTGAACCCCACCCCTTTCTGGGGCACCTCCCTATAAGCAAACAGCAGGCATGGTAAGAGGACGCCCTACTTACGCCTTATGGCTTCAGTCAGGCCATTGATCATGTCTTTGAGGGTTTTGTTGAATCTCTCAACAAGCCCATAGGATTGAGGATGATAAGGGGTGGTAAACTGGTAGGTCACCCCACACTCATCCCACATGGACTTCATGTATACAGACATGAAGTTTGTTCCCCTGTCAGACACAACTTCTAAAGTGGGTTTCTGCACCTCTTGCCCTTCCTCTTTGCAGCTGTCTGGGTCATTGTTCCAGGCTCCAGACGCCCTTGACTCCCTTCCAGGGCAGCCATGGACCTTGTGGTCATGCAGACCCACTCAGGCAAACCTAACATCTCCAGGTGGGATCTGAGCTCTGTCTCCTTCCAGGAGGTTTCCTCAAGATCATTGCCTAACAGACAATCTACAGGCATGGCAGGACTCACAGCTACTTTCAGAGTACCAGAGATCCCCCAACACTCAAAGGGAACCAGAGCCACCGATAGGTGACTCTCACGATTGTCAGCGACTATGACCTGGTGGAATGTATTAGGGACTATCTGCTGTGCTGACATCAGCTGACTCTTGACAGTAGTCATACGAGCTCCTGTGTCACACAGAGCCTCCACCCTTTGCCCATCAATGGTGACCCACTGCCTATACTTTGAAGTATTTGCAGGCATGTGAGCTTTAGGCACCATCTATTTCCCAGGGACACTAGGGATACCTCTGTCTGCCCCCCAAAGCTACCTGGGACTGTCCCCCCCCCCGAGCGCTACACTAGCCAACCCAGGTGTCTGTCCAGTGGTGGACTGTCCTCGCTTGGAACACGGGGAGTCGCCCTTAGAGTGTCCATGCTGGTAGCACTCTAAGCATTTGGGGATAAACTTCCCTAACTTTCTGTCAAAGAACCCTGGTTTCTTCTCAAACCTAGAAGAGAAATGGTTACCACCCCCTTTGGGAATTGTTTTGGGGGGCTTTTGGGAACTCCTTATCTATAAGTTTTTCTCCCCCCTCTTTCTTCTGTTGGGAACCCTGACCACCTTTGTCGGTGTCCCCTCAAGATGCCTTCTTGGACACTCTGGTGCTAAGCCAGAGGTCCGCCTCCTCAGCAAGCTTCCTGGGATCAGTCAGCTTACTATCTACTAAGAGCTGGCAAAACTCTGTAAAATAAATTATGAGTATATGCTCTCTCAGAATCAAGTCAAATAACCCTTTGTAATCATCTACTTTGCTGACCCGCACCCATCCGTCCAGTGCCTTATTGGAGAAATCATAACAATCTACCCAAGTTTGTGTGGAAAGTTTGGTGCTGTCTCTAAACCTCTGATGGTATTTCACAGGGGTCAGCCCAAACTTTGCAGTAATGTGGCTTTCATGGGTGCATAGACATATCTATCCTGTGGAGCTAGTGTAAGAAGTGTGTTCCTCCCCACTGCTGGTACATAAAACCACAAGGCCACCCCACCAGTGCTCCTCAGAGGTCCCATGGCCTCTTAGTGCAACTTCATAGGCAGCCAACCACTTGTCAATGTCATCTCCCACCACAAAACTTGGCACCACATTCTTGGGTATACAAACTTTTTTCTCCCCAACAGGTCCTGCAAGTATGCTGCCACCATTACTGCTGGACTCAGACTGTCTCGCCTTGATCTCCAGCTCCTTGAGACTCAGTTTATGAGCCAACAAAAGTTTTTTCTCAGCCAAGGCTCTCTCAGCTGCATCTTCAGCTCTCTCAGCTTCAATCTGTTTGACTGCTCTTTCAGCCTCAGCTTGCTTGGCTTCTCTCTCTGCTCTCCTTCCCTCCTGTTGAGCCTCAATGTTTAACCTTACCATCTGCAATTGAAACTCTCTCTCCTCTCTCCTTTCCTCTATGGTCAGGCCTAGATCAGAGACACTGCTCCCTGGTTTGGCAAGGGGCACAATTGCAGTGGTAACATCATCCACTAATGGCAAAAAATCCTCTGAGGGGCCATCCTCTGGACCCTCCTCCTCAGCATCCTCCTCCAAATGGACTTCTGCCCAGGCCCTCAGCGCCATTTGAAATTCCTCCTTTCTGGAGGCACCTTGGGTGGGTACTCCCATATCTCTGCAGAAACCCTTTCAGCTGTTTAGCAGTATATGTCTCCAACAGGGCCAGGTCAAAATCTCCTGCTTGAGACCCACCCTGAGACATGTTGAGTGAGGATTTTACTCAAAAATTGTCAGGAAAAATCGAAATTTGCAAAAAGAGATCAAAATCAAGCTGACCTTCAACTGTGGTTAGGTAGTGAAATACTTAGCTACTGTATGTCACTGCACAAATACAAGTCCTATCCTCACCGCTGATCACCAATGTTAGCAATAGGATCTTTGATTGGCAGTCAGGTTACCCCCTGTCCAAGCAAGGACCCTCACTCTAGTCAGTGTAAGTCACACTCAATCCAAATTATCCTAAAAATCTTAAGTCTTTCAGAAGCAAACAAAGTCTCTTTCAAGCACAAAGTACCTAGTTTGCATGAAAAATCTCTGCAAAGAACCGCAGAGGAGTAGATGCATGGAAATAAAGGGGTGTGCGTCTATTTCTCGGGTCGCACGCTGCGATGCGTTGTTTAGTATTCATGCAGAGATGGCTGTGCGTCAATATCCAGCACTCGGTCATAGGTCCTCTTCGGGTTGCGGGGTTTTCAGACGCCCCGGGGATGCCCCGGGGACGCCCCGGGGACGATGCGTGGATTTCCTGCTCTGGCAGGATGAAGTCACAGGAGGTGCGTCAATTCGGTGGGCATTGCGTCAAATCTTTTACCGCATGGCAGGCGCTGCGTCGATTCCTCTCTGGAAGTCAGGTTGTGTTGTTCCGGTTCAGCTGTGAGTCGTTCCGGTAGGCCGTGCATCGAATTTCCGGTGGCTACGCTGGCACTGCATTGATATTCTCATTGCAAAGTCGGGCTGGGTTGTTCTGGATCGGTGTGGGGTGAAATTTTCACAACGGTGAAGGCTGTGCGTCCTTTCTGGCAGGCTGTGCATTGAATTTCACCACACAAGGAGCCCTTCTTGTAGAGATGAAGTCTTTTTGGTCCTGAGACTTCAGGGAACAGGAGGCAATCTCTATCCAAGCCCTTGGAGAGCACTTCTTCACCACAGTCAGAGTGCAGCAAGGCAGCAGGGCAACAGCAAGGCAGCAGTCATTCACAGAAAGCACTCAGGTGAGTCCTTTGGGCAGCCAGGCAGTTTTTCTTGGCAGGATGCAGGCTTTGGTTCCAGTTTCTTCTCCAGGAAGTGTCTGAGTTGGTAGGGTCAGAGGCCCTGTTTATATATCTAAATGTGCCTTTGAAGTGGGGGAGACTTCAAAGAGTAGCTTAGGAGTGCACTAGGTCCCCAGCTCAATCTTGTCTGCCAGGGTCCCGGTAGGGGGTGCGACAGTCCTTTTTGTGAGGGCAGGCCATCCACCCTCCCAGCCCAGACCCATTCGAAATGCGGATGTATGCAAGTAAGGCTGAGTATCCTGTGTCTGGGGTGTGTCTGAGTGAATGCACAAGGAGATGTCAGCTAATCCTAGCCAGACGTGCATTGTAGGGCACAGAAAGATTTAAGTGAAGAGAAATGCTCACTTTCTAAAAGTGGCATTTCTAAAATAGTAATATTAAATCCAATATCCTACTCCTTTAAGATCAGCAGCTACCACTCAAACAATGTATGAGGGCAGCCCCAATGTTAGCCTATGAAGGGAACAGGCCTCACAGCAGTGTAAAAACGAATGTAGGACTTTTATACTACCAGGACATGTAACCTACACAGGTACATGTCCTGCCTTTTGCCTACACATCACCCTGCCCTATGGGTTACCTTGGGCATACCTTAGAGGTTTCTTATATGTAGAAAAAGGGGAGTTTTAGGCTTGGCAAGTACTTTTAAATGCCAGGTAGAATTGGCTGTGAAACTGCACACACAGGCCTTGCAATGGAAGGCCAGAGACAAGGTTAAGGGGCTACTGAAGTGTGTGGCACAATCACTGCTGCAGGCCCACTAGTAGCATTTATTCTACAGGCCCTGGGAACGTATAGTGCATAGTACTAGGGACTTATAAGTAAATTAAATAGTCCAATTGGGTATGATGCAATGCTACCATGTTTAAAGGGAGAGAGCGTATGCGCTTTAGCACTGATCAGCAGTGGTAAGGAGCGCATAGTCTGAAAACCAGCATAAACCATATCTAAAAAGTGGAGGGAGGAGAGAAAAAGTTAGGGGTGAGCACCCTAAGGCTGTCAGGTTCTAACAGCACTATATAAATATTTTACACACTACCAACAGTTAAGCCTGTCTGCTCTGTGCCGTAGCTACTAGGTTGTTGATTCAGGCTAATTTAACGACTTTTGGGTCACACTGACAATTTAGCATAATTGTTCCTTGAGGTAGTTGTGAGAAAACAGGGCTGATCGCAGAGGCACCCTAACTTTTTGCCCCCATTTTCCACTTTTGGCTGGTGTTTTTCTGATTCTGATGGTGCCCTGGGTACTGCTATCCAGTCCCAGGGCCTGTGCTCTGTGTAAAATCAGTATGAAATTAGGCTAATTATAATTGGCTAAGTCAACCTACCCATAAGTCCCTATTATATGGTAGTGCATGTAGGTTCTAGGACCCCAGCATAGGTAGGTGCACTACTGAGGTGCCCAGTGTCATGTTAAAGGCAGGCCTGCCTTGCTGGCTGCTTTTATATTAAAGTTATATGCAAATTCAACTTTGGACTTAAAAGTAGTTTCAAAGTCTTAAACTACCTTATTTTTACATATAAGTCACCCCTAAGGTGTGCCCTATGTGCCCCTGGGGCTGGGTGCTATTTAATTATAAGCAGGGACCTTATAAAAATAGTTTAATAAGCCCTGGTGAGGTAAAACAGCCAAACTCGTTATTCCCTCATTGTAGTGCATGTCCTCCATAGGCTAGAATGGGGGGACGTTATTTTAATTTTAAAAGTCCCCTTAAGTGGCAGATACGAAGAGTTTGGTATCAAATTAATTGTTATAATAAATCCCACAACTTCCAGTTGTGGGATTTAATTTAACTTGTTCAGGTAAAGAGTTTTAAACTTTGCCTGGAAAGTTGCCAATTTCAGCCCTGCATTGTTTTTGCTGCTGTGCTCTGATTGGCCAGCCTCTGGCAACCTGGCCAGGCTGCCTTGATGAGGTGTGAAGTGGCCTGGCTTCACAGAAAGAGATGTGCCTGTGGGAGGGGATCTCCCCTCAGCAGATGGTGAGGCAGGAAGGGGGAGGGCTACCAAACTGGTCTTCAAAGGCAGAGAAGGACATTTGGAGCAACCAAGCAACACCCCCACATCCTGCAACCCCAGACAACTAGGTGCCCCCTTGATTAGATTAGGAGAGGGCAGGAGAGGGGTGTGTTTATGATTTTTAGCCACACCAGTGGGTGGGCTCAGCCAGATGTAACCTCCCAAAATCACTTTCAGCCATGATGGATTTTTGAGGAATTTTGCCTTCTGGGATTGATTTTTGCCACACTTCCCAGGAAGTGGTCATCACAGGGGGAAGGACCCTGCCCATGATTGGAGAACCAGGACCCCCCTGTTTTTCACCCAGGAGCAAGGATAAAAGTGGCAGACCTGCACCCACACCTCAGTTCCCTACCACATCCCTACCAGGAAGAACTACAGAAGAAGAAGGACTGCCCTGCTGGACCCCTGGCCTGCATCTGGACCCTGCACTCTGAAGGATGGCACCAGCTGCTCACTTGGGCTTCACCACAAGAAGGACTTTGCCTGGCTTCAACTGGTTCAAGGAGAGACTCCCTGTTTGCTACAGGTGAAAAATTGCTAACCAGAGTCCCCTGTACCAACTCCTGAGGAAACCAACCAGCTGACCACTGTCCAGTGGACAAAAAGGAGTTTGTGCTAGGTGCATTCTTGGAGTTGTAGTCCACACCCCCAAGGAGCATCTCAGAGCTTCTGGAACCTTGGGGTGAGCTGTGGACCCAAAAAGAACCTTAAAGGAACACCTGGGAGAAGAACCAGAAGTTTGGAGAACTTTTGAAAAAAAAGCTCCACAGAGGGATCGACCTGCCGCGGCAACTCTAGCCAGCTTGCCTTAACCGCGACCCGGCCTGACTTGCAAGTTCGTCCCGGTGAAGAAAATCTCCATAAAAAGAGACTAAGTACGAACGTAGGAAGTTGACCGGGACCTCCGAGCCAGCGTTTCTGAGGAGGGCTCCAAGGACGTCGGATCAAGATCCAGGTTTGCCCCCATCGAAGGATTTTCACCTAGAAAAAATGACTAAGTCCGAAGGTCAAAATCTCCACTGAGGGCTCCCGCGACGTGTATCCAGAGAAGAGTTCCAGGAGGTCGGATTGGACTGGCAGTTCGTCCCGCTGAAGAAAATCTTCAGAAAAGAGACTAAAGGCCAGATGTAGCAAAGGTTTGCGAGTCGCAAACGGGCCGAATCGCTATTTGCAACAGTGCAAAATCGGAAATGGGATGCAAAAAGCCCATTTCCGACTCGCAAAAAGCGATGGGACCCGTTTGCGAGTCGCATCCGTTGCGACCCCATTTTGCGACCCGCAAATACCAAGTCGCAATTTGCGAGTCGCAAACCTAATGCAATTACAACTCGCAAATTGCGACTAGTCGCAAAAAGCCCATTTTGCATGTCCCATTTACCACTAACTCAGAGCAGGTGGTAACCATTACCAAACTATAAAAGGAGACACAGAAGTCATCTGGGTTACTCAAGATGGCGGAGATATACCTGATAGCAGTGAGAAGGAGAGTCCACGCAGCCCAGCAGAGGAGGAGGAGGGGCCACAGACAGGAGAAGATATATAGAACAAGGCAGACTCTTTTTCAGCAAACTGAGGATGAGATCTATGACAAATACCGCCTTAGCAGCGCAGCCATACTAGAATTAATTGATTTACTCAAACCACAGCTAGAACCCCAGACTCTGCGTGGCTGCGCCATCCCTACGCATGTGCAAGTGCTATGCTCACTGCACCTCTTGGCCTCAGGGAGCTATCAGGGGGTCATTGCTGTGGCAGGTGGGGTATCCCAAAGTGCAGTGTCAAGGTTCCTCAGGGCATTCCTAGATGCCTTAGTCACACACATGTCTCACTTCATATACTTACCAAGAAATGAGGCAGAAATGAACAGCACCAAGCTGGACTTTTACCGCATTGCCCACTTTCCCCATGTCATAGGGTGTGTAGATGGGACACACATTCAAATATGCCCCCCTGCAAATCTGGAACACATTTTCCGCAACAGAAAGTGTACCCACTCACTCAATATTCAGTTTGTTTGTGACGCCCATTATGTCATCACTGACATTGTAGCTAAGTTTCCAGGCAGTACCCATGACTCATGCATTTTTAGGCATAGTGGGATACATCAACGTCTGGAACGAGAGGAATTCGGAGACGGTTACCTCCTAGGTAGAGCCACAGACACTTGCAGACATACACACAGGTCACTGTGCACGACAATCTGGACTTCCTAAAAGTGTACTTTTGTGCCCAACAGGTGACAGTGCATATGCTCTCAGGCCTTGGATCATGACTCCGTTTTTTACACTCTGCAATGATTCAGAGAGGCAATACAACAGTGCACATAAGAGGACCAGGAACCTCATCGAGCGCACCTTCGGACTCCTGAAGGCAAGATTCAGATGCCTCCGCCGCAGTGGAGGTGCCCTCCAATACACCCCCATTACCGCATTCAAAATTGTGGTCGCATGCGCCATCCTCCACAACATAGCCACCCGACGTGGGCTACATCTCACCCCTGCAGACCCAGATCCTGATGATGAAGAGCAAGAACAACCTCATCGCCATCATGGGGAGAGGAGTATGGCAAATCAAGGCAGACTGAGACGGGAACACATTGCAACACAATATTTTGGACGGTACGTGTCAACTCCCACCATACTCACCTATTAACCAAAAACTCCATTTGTTAAGTGGAACAAAAATTACTGTTTTATTAGTGCATTAATTAAACTATTCACAAGTAAAGATTGTCCATGGGCAGGAAAATGCTAACCAGGCATGTGGCACGTTAACGTCATGTACCACATTTTATGGTCCAGGGTGATCTCTAGGACCTTCTGCCCCTCCTGCCAGCCTGGCTGGTCCCTGGTGCTTCCGTGGTGCTCTGCCTGCCACTCCTGAGCACCCTGCTGTCAGTGACAGAGACACTGCTCACTGTTGAGCCCTCCTCACTGTCCTGAGGTGTTTCCCCTGTGGCCCTCGACATTTCCTGTGTCTCCATCATTTCTATAATGTGGGTCAGACGTCCCAGGCCCCTAGCCACATCCCCAGCGAAATGGCCCATCTCCACTTGCAGCCCAACTGTCCTCCTCGACAGGCCTTTGGTGTTCATGGTGAGCCTGCCAATGGATGTGGCCATCCTGTCCAGTCTGTGCAGGAGCTGACGATCCCTGCGCCGCCCAGCCTCGGCCTTGGCCAGTAGTCCTCCCGCCAGTTCCCTCATGGCAAGGGCAAGGTCCCCAGTGTTACTGCAGATCATGTCCATCCGTGTGTTGAGGTGCTGCATGCTGGCATGGTTGTTGCGCAGAAAGCGGTGCAGCACACCACTAATTCTCCCCAATATTCTATTCTGTAGGCGCTGACCACGCAGCAGATGTGCCTCACTGGTGGTGGGAGGAAGTAGCCCGGATGCAGACTGCAGCCCTGATGGAATGGACCTGCGACGCCTGCGCAGCGGTGGCTGCCCTGTGCTTCCACCTGTCTCATCCCTGCCTGTTGCTGGGGCAGCCTCCTGTGGAATTGTTGCAGCAGGTGTGGCTACTGCAGGGATGCTGCTGACCGTGCAGGTGGGGGTGCTGGCGGGTCCTGGGGTGTCCTCATGGGCCTGGCTGCTTGGAGGGTTGGTGGTGTCTTGCTGGAGACCTGTGGGACATGGGGAACAGACTGTCAGTGTCTACTATCTATTGCACACTTCCTAATAAACATTTTCCTATGAACTGCCTACTTGACTACATTTCCCATAATGCATCATTCTGGCATTTGCTACCCTGAACTGGAGCTATCTTGGTTGTGCAGGCCCCTGTGTACATGATGGGTGGGGGTTTGGCATTGATAGGGGTACAGGCATATCACATGGTACTCACCGGTTGATGTGCTGGGCTCTGAGGTGTCCAGGTCCCCAAATCCAGACACTGCCTCCTGCTCCAAGGTTTCTTCCACCCTTTCTTCCAGGGGTGTGGGTGGTGGCACAGACGATGGTCCCCCTCCTGTGCCTCTCATCTCCCGGAGCCTTTCAGCCACCCTCTCCTTGGTCAGGGAGCGGAGGTCATACCACCTTTTCTTGATGTCGTCGATGGTCCTATGGCTCACCCCCAGGGAATTAATCTTCTCCTGTATGTCCTGGCACAGCTGTTTCTTTGTGGCTTCAGGAACATTGAGGGCTGATCTCCCAAACAAGTCATCACAGTGCTGACAGCATTCCTCTGTCAGCACCTCCAGCTCCCTCTCAGAAAATTTCAGCTTCCTCTTTCTTGGTGTTCCCTCCATGGCAGCTGCTGTTTGTCCTGTGTGAAATTCGGCAGTTATAAAAGGGTGTGGTCCTGCCTCCTCCCAGGTGTATTTGTAAACTTCCTGGCTGTGATGTCATCATCATGTGCCAGGAAGTGTTTCCAGAGTGTTCTGGAGTGGTTTCTGGAGTGTTCTGCTGCACCTGTAATCAATTTTCAAGGTAATCGCAATTTGCGACATCTACTCGCTAATTGCGAGTTCGTTTTTTGCACACTCGCAAAAAGCGACCTCGCAATCTGCGGACTCGAACACTGCGTTGCGAGTCCGGGTGCGAGTCGCTATTTCGGAAAGTTTTTTTTCCTTGCATTCCAAATTGCGACTCGCATTTTGCGAGTCGCATCAACTCGCAAAATGCGAGTCGCAATTTTTTGTTTTGCTACATCTGGCCCTAAGTCCGAAGGTAAACTTTTGAACGAGGCCTCCCGCTGGCTGTAGCCGAGCCAGGCTCCATCACGGTCAGCCTTAAACTTTGACTTTGCCCCGGTCGAGGTGCGACCAGATGACCAGATTGGCGCTTTTTGTTTCTAGGCGCTAGAAAACAATAATTCTTTAAAAATTCATATCTCCGGTTTCCCTTATCCGATTTTTATTCGTTTTTGTGTCATTTTAAAGATAAAAATATAATCTATTGTTATAAATTGGTTTTGGATATTTAAACTGTTTCCTGTGTTTTATTTAATTACTGTTTTGTGATATTTGAATTCTTTACACTCTGTCTCCTACTTTAAGCCTTGTCGCTCGTTGCCAAGCTACCAAGGGTTGAGCTGGGTTTAATTTACTGAGACCTAACTGGACCTAAGTGGAGGTTAGTGGCCTATTGCTAAGTGTAGGTACTTACCTGCCCTTACCAATAACCCATTTTGCAACAGTAGTTCACTTCCAACCCCAAATAATGAACTCCTTTTTTACACTCTCTTTTATAGTTCTCTTCCAGGGTGGTAAATGTTTATAGTCAAAGTCGCTGTATTTATCACCAGAGGAGCAAAGTAGCAAATTTTCCTCTCGCTGAATTTCTTCAAATATATGTCGACAATAAAACTGTGTTTTCAAGTAGGGTATGCTATCATTGCTCATACGTCTAGTCTTCCTAATATGTGTGCGTTTCCCAGGAGCATTGAAGGACTTCATACTTATACTTCGATCAGCCACTATTTGCCTGAAGGGGGTTTCACTGTGGAGACCTCACTAGCATTGTGTTGGATTAGTAATGCTATGTTAGGTGATTAATCTGTCACTATCCACTGAGAATTTATCCTTGCACTTTAGCACAGTCAATGTAGAGATGGAGAAATGAGTGTTGCTATGATACTTACTGTAAGGAAATGGCTCCCTGTTGCAGTTACCCCCCACTTTTTGACTGATACTGATGCTGACTTGACTGAGAAGTGTGCTGGGACCCTGCTAACCAAGCCCCAGCACCAGTGTTCTTTCACCTAAAATATACCATTGTCTCCACAATTGGCCCAACCCTGGCACCCAGGTAAGTCCCTTGTAACTGGTACCCCTGGTACCAAGGGCCCTGATGCCAGGGAAGGTCTCTAAGGGCTGCAGCATGTCGTATGCCACCCTAGGGACCCCTCACTCAGCACAGACACACTGCTTGCCAGCTTGTGTGTGCTGGTGGGGAGAAAATGACTAAGTGGACATAGCATTCCCCTCAGGGTGCCATGCCACCCTCACACTGCGTGTGGCATAGGTAAGTCACCCCTCTAACAGGCCTTACAGCCCTAAGGCAGGGTGCACTATACCACAGGTGACGGCATAGGTGCATGAGCATTATGCCCCTACAGTGTCTAAGCAAAACCTTAGACATTGTAAGTGCAGGGTAGCCATAAGAGTATATGGTCTGTGAGTCTGTCAAAAACGAACTCCACAGCTCCATAAAGGCTACACTGAATACTGGGAAGTTTGGTATCAAACTTCTCAGAATAATAAACCCACACTGATGCCAGTGTTGGATTTATTAAAAACTGCACACAGAGGGCATCTTAGAGATGCCCCCTGTATTTTACCCAATTGTTCAGTGCAGGACTGACTGGTCTGTGCCAGCCTGCTGCTGAGAGACGAGTTTCTGACCCCATGTGGTGAGGGCCTTTGTGCTCTCTGAGGACAGAAACAAAAGCCTTCTCTGGGTGGAGGTGCTTCACACCTCCCCCCTGCAGGAACTGTAACACCTAACAGTGAGCCTCACAGGATCAGGCTTTGTGCTACAATGCCCCAGGGCACTCCAGCTAGTGGAGATGCCCGCCCCCTGGGCACAGCCCCCACTTTTGGTGGCAAGTCCAGAGGAGATAATGAGAAAAACAAGGAGGAGTCACCCACCAGTCAGGACAGCCCCTAAGGTGTCCTGAGCTGAGGTGACCCCTGCCTTTAGAAATCCTCCATCTTGATTTTAGAGGTTTCCCCCAATAGGAATAGGGATGTGCCCCCCTCCCCTCAGGGAGGAGGCACAAAGAGGGTGTAGCCACCCTCAAGGCTAGTAGCCACTGGCTACTAACACCCCAGACCTAAACACACCATTAAATTGAGTATTTAGGGGCTCCCAGAACACAGCAAAATAGATTCCTGCAACCTAAGACGAAGAAGGACTGCTGAGCTGAAAAACCTGCAGAGAAGACGGCAACACCAACTGCTTTGGCCCCAGCTCTACCGGCCTGTCTCCCCACTTCAAAAGAACTGCTCCAGCGACGCGTTCCACAGGGTCCAGCAACCTCTGAAGCCCCAGAGGACTACCCTGCATCTAAAAGGACCAAGAACTCCCGTGGACATCGGCTCTGCTCCAAGGAAGAAGCATCTTTGCAACAAAGAAGCAACTTTGAAAGAACACACGTTTCCCGCCGGAAGCGTGAGACTTTGCACTCTGCACCCGACGCCCCCGGCTCGACTTGTGGAGAACCAACGGTACAGGGAGGACTCCCCGGCGACTGCGAGCCCGTAAGTAGCCAAAGTTGACCCCCCTGAGCCCCCACAGCAACGCCTGCAGAGGGAATCCAGAGGCTCCCCCTGACTGCGACTGCCTGCTTCTAAGAACCCGACGCCTGGTAAGGGCACTGCATCCACAGCCCCCAGGACCTGAAGGATCCGACCTCCAGTGCAGGAGCGACCCCCAGGTGGCCCTCTCCCTTGCCCAGGTGGTGGCTACCCGGAGGAGCCCCCCCCCCCCCTTGCCTGCCTGCATCGCTGACGAGACCCCTAGGTCTCCCATTGAACTACATTGCAAACCCGACACCTGTTTGCACACTGCACCCGGCCGCCCGTGCCGCTGAGGGTGTACTTTTTGTGCTGACTTGTGACCCCCCCGTTCCCTACAAAACCCCCCTGGTCTGCCCTCCGAAGACGCGGGTACTTACCTGCTGGCAGACTGGAACCAGGGCACCCCCTTCTCCATTGAAGCCTATGTTTTGCTCACCACTTTGACCTCTGCACCTGACCGGCCCTGAGCTGCTGGTGTGGTAACTTTGGGGTTGTCCTGAACCTCCAACGGTGGGCTACCTTGGACCCAACTTTGAACCCTGTAGGTGGTTTACTTACCTGCAAAACTAACAAACACTTACCTCCCCCAGGAACTGTTGAAAATTGCACTGTGTCCAGTTTTAAAATAGCTCATTGCCATTTGTGTGAAAACTGTATATGCTATTTTGCTAATTCAAAGTTCCTAAAGTTCCTAAGTGAAATACCTTTCATTTAAAGTGTTGTTTGTAAATCCTGAACCTGTGGTTCTTAAAATAAACTAAGAAAATATATTTTTCTATGTAAAAACCTATTGGCCTGGGATTGTCTTTGAGTGTGTGTTCCCCATTTATTGCCTGTGTGTGTACAGCAAATGCTTAACACTACCCTCTGATAAGCCTACTGCTCGACCACACTACCACAAAACAGAGCATTAGAATTATCTATTTTTGCCACTATCTTACCTCTAAGGGGAACCCTTGGACTCTGTGCATGCCATTTCTTACTTTGAAATAGTACATACAGAGCCAACTTCCTACACTTACTATTCACCACACCCCAAATGAGTGATTTTCCAGTGGGTAGAGTGTAACAGCACCATGACTTTATTTGATCTGAGCTTAATATAGAGGAGACACACTATATAGTGCAGGGGTTCTTAAAGTATAACCCAAGGGCTGCATGAGCCCTCCAGACCAGTGTCTGTGTACCCCTTTGAACAAAGAAGCACTCTGCTTTTTTACTGTCATGGACACTGACAATTAAAAGGAGTTTACAAAGTAGAGGTGGTTTGTGAAGCTTAGAGAAACCCTTGGAGAAGCACTTTACAGAGCCCTGCACACTATAAACAGGAGCTGAAAAAAGATGCTCGTGGGGGATTATCCTTTACTTAATTGTATATTATAGATTTGCAGCATCTAGGTGCCCTTTTCAAAACAAGTTTAGAAACATACTTTTCAGTAGAGACTCTAAAAGGAAGGAATGTGCACTGAATAGGAAGAAGAGAGGCCCTACATCAGAAGGGATCTGCCCTGAAGCATTCACTTTAGTGATATCGAGTTAATGGCCCATCCAGAGACTTGTAATCAAGCCTCCATGGAATTTATTAGGCAGAGTAATGAGTTTAAACAATTTTATATTATCTGTAAAAAGAGAAATACATCTTTGCGACTTTAGTAATTGATATTTCACCACCACTAAGTTGGTGGTGTAAGTGGAATTATGATGTCTGCATACCCATGAATTGATCACATTGTTGTGGGTCATGTCAGGGTCTATTTACAGCTCTTGGTCACTTAATTGGATACGTTTCTAAGAATTTCCAGTTTTCCAATGAAAAGAAAGTTACTAGGAGATTATAAAGCTATTGTAAAGTATTTTCTCTGGGTCCCTGGGCTGTAGGGGGGGCAGAATAATTTGTGGATTCTATTGTTTATCATTAATGTCCCACTACTTTATAATCCCAATTAAAAAACTAAGATTTTTTTGTGTGCACTTGAGTCTTTTAGGCTGGTGATGGTGAGCATCGAAGGCTAAAGCCAAGAAGCAGTGAAGGGCTGAAAGTCAGATATAGTATAACACATTCATCACCTTTGATAAACTAAATGACTGGATAGATCTTTATCTCCTAACGAGGTTAGCAGCTAATTTTAGAGAGTGATCTGGAATAAAACCTCAAAACGTGATCCATGGCTCACAGTACCCCCTATGAACACATTTCATACTGTCTTCAATCACTGTCAGCAGCAATGTAGTCCTCTGTCACATCCCAGACCATACAATTTAGGCTACAAGAAAATGTTTGTGAGTATCTATGCTTTATTGCACTTAGATGCAGCCACAGAATAAGACTGATGAGAGAACTGGCATTCTGACTTAGACTCTGAAATGGATAAAAGAATGAGCAAGGTGGTCTAGAATATACAATCAGTGTTGTACAACTTTGGGTATGCCGAGTGGGACATTTCTGAATTTGAAGATGGGCTTTCATTAGCTGATGTGGATGCGGAGTGACAGTATATAAATCTGATGTTCAGTTGTTTCCTTACCAGTTCCCTCTACAAGTAACATTCTTCAGTACTGGTATCCTACTCTTTGCTGGATAGGCAGCCTTAGGTCCATGAACTCCTCTGATGGGTCTCTACAGTACATTTCATGCAGTAGTAAAATTGAAGCACAGCAGCATCTGGACAGTTCTAGCAGTACTACATAGATGTTTTTTAGAACTTCAAGATTGGATTTAAGGAACATTTAGGGTATCCCTATTGAATATACAGGTGGTTAAAAGTTATGCCCCATTCCTCCACTAAGCAAGGACAGCAGAGCTTCTAATTTCTAAGTTTCAAAAACCCTGTGTCCTGGATGAAAATATCTACCAAGTAGGCATTTTGTAGCTGGAGAAACCTTGGACATCCAACAGCAGTTTGCTAGCACTTTGACAAACAGTTATCCTGGAAGTTACCTAAGGAAGCTAGCTTGCATAACTTGATAGCACATTCCAGACCCACATGGACTCTGCAGAAGTCAGTAAAAGTATCCATTACCTGGGTGTTTCTCTACATGAAAGATGCAATCTTTTATTCTTCCAAGATGTATGCACATTTACTGAGGAAGATGTATCACCTATGTGGAGGTTAGCTAAGACCCCATTATAGGATACCCCGAAACCATCCCCTAATGCTCTCAGATGTGAGCATAACCCTTACCTTCAATCTGATGTTGCCAAACATTTGTCACAGGAGACTCGGCCCAGAGAACACCCAGAGGCTGAATTTACCTTTATACACATCCCAATAAAGTATTTTGCAGATCAGCACCTCTCACATAGTCAGTGTTCTCACTTAAAGTGCATCAACCCCTTTTCCCACATTGCAGCAGAACAGCAGTTCCTCTAACAAATCCAGTAAATCCAACAATGTGACAAGAAGAGAACAGGAGGCGTAAAACAACATTTCACACTAGCTTTCCATTTGCTTTCTTCTACCTGCCCTAATTCATTACCTATTATTTTAGGACTTTAAAATTTGGTATGTTCTGCTACTGAGTAAAGATGAATTGGTAACTTCTGTTATGGCTATGGACATGCTTCCAAAGGAAAACATCTGTGATTTCACATTCATAATGATGATGAAAAGTAAGTTTGTAGCTACCAAATTTTTACATTTACAAACTTTTAGTAATATTATTTTATGAAAGGATTAGCTGTTGGTCAATAGGCCCCACACATCATGATTGGATAAAAACACATAGATACAAGGTCAGGCTTTGGGAAATAATTTTGGAGACACCAAATGTCCCATATGATATATACACACACAAAAATACAGGAATTATCTTGTTACACAGACATCCAACCTATAGTGAAATACATACTTATACTTAAAACCGCACAATGAGTGCCTCATGGTTTGGCAAGTGACAGACCATTTTCAAACAACCAGAAGTCTGCACTGATGTAAAAGCAAAAGTGAATTAAAGCGAGTTTGAAACTCATTCAGCAGACAATAGTTCTTACAGACTAAAACATCTAGATGCTGAAGAAGAAAAAAATCAGGCAAGACAAATACCGGAGAATGACCTATGGCTGATTTAGCTACAATACTGGCTAAATGCCAATCAATATGTTTTTAGAGGTCTTGGTGAAAATAATCACATGACCTGGCACCCTTAAAAACATGCAGAAACATTGTCTTTACTTATACCATCCCCCAAAAACGCAACCCGACCAGCCTGTGTATTCCACTGTATTCAATTTCTTATTTGCGTCTATTCTGCCTGTTGTTGGGGATACATAGTATCAAAATGCATGAGTAATGATGGCATTTGAGTGGAGTAGGATTAAGGGAGCCAGATGGACTGTTGGACTAGATCATGGGTACAAATAGTCTGCCTGTTGCAAGCGTGTGTTGAGCTAGGCACAGAACAAGTAATTCTAAGTTAATTTTTAAAGAAATTTCACATCTATCTCTTTGGCCTTTTGGAATATCAGCATAATGCAATAAATATTGTAATTGAGAGCATGGAGCAATAGAGAAATGAACAAAAGTCATGGTCTTCCTCTAGTAGGTAAAGGACTTGCAGAGGGCAAAGGTAAAGCTACGCTGTGGTGAATTGTAAAGGCCAGGCTCCTAGAATACAATATGTCCGTGCACAGGATCTAACCTTTTCCCACAAATTCTTCCTCACTACATCTGCAATCTCCCTTTTCTATTTTACATTTTAGTTGTTTTAGTATTTGTTCATGTTCCATTTGGACCATGAGTACTGCTAGAATTTCGGTCACAGCATATTGTTTTGATAGATAAACGAGTATTATTATAGGAGGCAAAGCAATGATGCCTAGAAGATAAAAAGTTGGCATCCCTTCTCCAAGACCATAATGACTTATTAAGTTATTGGCATACTTGTTGGTGAGGAAGTCAACAGCATCTCCCTTAACCTTTTTACCTTTTAGCCAAAGATCTGTATTCTGAACTTTTGTGGTGGTTTATGATGTTTAAAACAAGATTGAATCATGCCGATTTGGCAAAGGCTTTTTATCCTAAATAAAGATGTGTATGCTTTAAAGAGCTAAGACAAAGATTGAACTTGGCTTGAAACAGATGCAACGTAGGTGTGAGTAAAATTAAACATTTCTGCACTGATATACTGATAGGAGATTTTATATGAAGATAGATGTGCTTTTTGGGCAGCAGCTCCAAAGATTATACTTCCACTGTGACAGATGTACTAATTTGATGCAGCACAAAAATACAATTCACTAGGATTTACCTAATCTCCTAATGGGGCAATGAAAGGGACTGAGTGAAATTTAAATTATGTCGGTGTAATTCACATAATTTGGGGAATTCTGTGCTGGGCATTTTATGTGAAATTCCTGAAATTACACTATTATGCCACTTTGTGTAATTATGCACTATTCGCTGCAAACCTTTGCCCTGAATGTCTGAATTTGTGGCAAAACATTTCTGCAAATGCACAGAATAACAAAATGCGAGCGGATTTTGTTAGCAATTATTTTTTGTGTGCCACCTTGTGCCAAAAACTGACGAAAGGATGCATTTCGCACTAAAAAAATAGCACGAAATTAGGGATTTGCATTCTATGTAATTATGCATAATTTTGCTGTTTTGCATACCTACGTTAAAGCAAATTATGTGAATTTTGCACAGCCCTAGTAGTGATTACCTTTGCAAATCAGTCCAAATTATTACGAAAGAATTTCGGGTGTCTTGTGAGGGACAAAATAATGCCATTCCAGCATTTCCATATGCAGATATGGCAGATCTGATCTAGTCAAGAGACAAGAGCTGCCAATTACCAAAAATGTAACATCCTGTGAATATACAATGATGGAAGCTTGCATCCACCCTAGAGGCAGATTTCTCCACACCGATGCGGCCAGCAGCTTAGAAAATGTCGGTAATGGACACTTTCCACATGTAACCGATCTGGTTTGATAGGTCGGTAAGCAATGTTCAGAAAGCATTGCTACATGCTACAATAAGTTCCAAAGTGCATTTAGGACATTGTGACTTGCTTTTTGTGCAGCGGCAAAGCCTACAATTGTGCATATTGACGGTATGAAACCAAAAAAATTTATTATCCATAGGCCTCAAGAAGTCCTTGATCATTTGTCAAACAGTGTGTTTCATGTTTTAATGTGTGCCTGCCAAATCATATGCATAAGAACCACGATATTAATATTACAAATAAAGGCTATTGAACGTGTATGTGACATATAACGAGTTGATACTACATTGTCCTACATTTATATTCTCTTGCACCGCTGGTTTATTGATTTTTTTTCTGGCATTTCAGAGACAGTAAAACATGAATGATGAGGTTACAAATAATTGCATCTATTAAAATGGGGCGAAGACCATTGTTCACTTGATGATTAATGGCCAATGAGGTTTTAAGCAGGGCGAGCGATTTCACAAATTGTAATTGTTTTCTGTTTGCGAGTAGCTGCTCAACATTTGCTTCCAATATTTCCAATAAAAGCAGAGCTAACTGATTCTTCTTAACTTCTATTTATCATTTGGTATGTAGATGAAAGTAATTAAATATACATATGATGACGAGGGAGATGAATTTGTCTCCCTTTAATCAAGGATTAGACACTGACAGTTTTAGGTCATTATTAAATTAATTTATGTGAAATAATCTTCAGAATATTTAGCAGTTAATCCTCTTGGTGAGCCTTTTTTGGAATATTTGTGAGATGGAATATAAAGCATACGGTCATTATGGATTTGCTCCATGTTATATGGCTGATAGTAATATTTACATTTCTGGGATACTTCAAATTAAAATATAAAGAAGATATATGTACAATATAATATGTGGCACATTTGCCATCGCGTTTTGTGTTTTTCTCTCAAGATTTTCGTGTGACCTGATCAATGACAGTACACTTCAAAACGTTGATGGATTTAAGTGGAGAGAACACACAAATTAAATGTTTATGGTCATAATATTAGGATCATTATGCCATTATTGTTTTTAAGCCGTTTCCTGTGTGGGTAGGTGAAGGTCAGAAACAGCGATCACATAGGATTAGCGAACGAACTTGCACTTGTGACAACTGTAATACCACTTAGGTGAATGTTTATTGGAACAACATCAATTCCTTAGAGGAACATGATGTATTGTTCTATCCAACAAATAAAATATATATTTTTGAGTGTGCGACGAGTATGGATTTCCTGCCATTTGACATTATGTATGTGATTCCTATTTACTGTGCTGCTTCTGAAAGGTTGTTATGAACTAATTTAGTAAATCTGATGGCTTGGATCTGCTCCCAAGAGTTTGTTGAAAGTGTAAGTTGGAAAACGGGGTTTCAAGAAAACAGTTTTATTTAAATAATCCATTCCGTCACACAAGTTAGTGTCTGCTTATTGGATTTCACGCACCATCACTTGTCTCATGGTTGCTACAGGATTAGCATGTCATTAGGCCAGAATGTGTTTTTTAAACAAGGTGTGAAGACCACAGTTCAATATGCCCTGCTCTGGTAATGAGCCCTTGGTTACTGTTAGTGGTGTGTAGCTGTCTCCACAATCATCATTGACTTAAATCATACTGCCTAACATTCTCTTCCTCATCCAGTCCTTACTGCATGAGCAGTACTCTGCGCCCACAAATATTTAGTACCTTACCTAGCCAGAAAATACACCCAGCACGTCCATCCCTGTCCCACAATGCCATTTAACAGGAAGCCCCACCTACTTTTGTTTTTCCTTGACCAGAGCTGATGCCTGACACCAGCCACAAGAGCATTCTACTAGTTTAATTATAGGGTCACAAGAATATGAGTTCCTGGATCAGTGACATTGGAGATCAAGAAACATTTCCATTGGTGGTTGATGGAGGCCAACTTGCACTGGGGGTGTCTTCTGAATCTTGCACCATTGTGCATTGTGACCAAGGATGCAAACAGGGTGGGCTAGGGTGGGCCAGTGGGCCATTTGTCAGCTCCATTCCGCTCAAGGGAAATGGTTGCCAGCTCAGACCTCCCATTCATCCAACTGGAGGAAGTCAACAGCTGTCTGGATGGTCTTTATCATTTTTGCCCAGTTGATCCGATCTCACGCAGTTTGTGCCAGATCGACAACCAGGTGGTTCAGTCATAGGTCAACAGGCAGGGGGGGAATGGGATCCCCAAATCTGGATCTCCTTGCATGTAGGATTTGCAGTTGGGGGGAGCAGAATCTGTTGGCTCTGTCAGCAGTTTATTTTTCGGTGAGGGAGAATGGGCCTGCGGATCCTTGACCCATCATTTTCCATTTTCAGTAGCCCTTTGCCTGTCTTTATCCTCTTCTTTTTCAGCATATCACTTTGAGGGACAGGACCCCGTGGCAGGATCTGTTTGTAACAGAGGTCAACACTCTTCTCCCCTCCTTCTCAGAGGGTGTTGTCAAAGGGTGCTTTGACAACAGAATTTACAGAATCATTAACTCCTAGCACCTTCTTAAAACCTGTGATGTTATGCACGTCCTCAGACCGTCTTAGAATTTAACTAAAATACAATGGCCATTAAAAATAGTATAAGACTACCTGAATAATCCAGAATACTACTTCTTTCGCATTTTCAATTCATTCAAAAGCCCCTGTTATTATACACATATCAACAAACACATTTCAAAATGGATTTTATCTAAGGGTGCTAGTTGAGGCTATTGCAGCAAAAACTGAATGACACATTAACTCTTTCTCGCTTTGCTTTTAAAGACACATGGATTACCCATGATCTATACTTAGAGTTTCTTACAACACATTTATGCCCTTGTGAAGTGAAGAAGGCCTTGAGGTCAAAGGAGTTGATGCTGTTGCAGAACAATCCCATTAACCAACTTTAAATGGGAGTTTGCTGATGAACTGAACTGGAGTTGTAGGGTGGCAACCTTTGAATAGTACATGTGGGTTTAGGAAGCTGGCTCTTTTTATAGAGGACCAGAAACATGTATATTGTGCAGAGTGCAGGCAAACCCCAAATAAATTACAGAGGCACAAATGACACCTCAAATGCTCTTTTTTGTGGTAGTGTGAGCGAACAGTTAGGTATATCAGAGGGTAGTGCCAAGCATGTAAAGCGCACACGCAAGCAGTAAGTGATACTCACACTCGATGAAGAAGTCCAACACCAATTTAGAAAAATAACATACTTTTATATAAATATACTGTATACATAAACATAACAGCAAACAGGTATTTTACAGCAACTTACAGGATCAATCTTCTAGACTTAAGGTGAGTGAAGGGCAGGGTCCTAGGCCACACCACCGGGTCACCTTGGGAGGCACTGGGGCGGCCAGGTGCAGTTCAGCATTGGGTGCTCTGTGGAAGTCTATGGGGATCAGTCCAGTCAAAAAGGTGTTGCAGGTTTGTACTGGGGGACCAGTCCAGGTGAACCCGCAAGTGGATTCAAGTCTTGCAATGCTCGGGGATGTAGGGACACCAGTGATCCTGTTCTCCTTGCTCCGGGACAGCTGGGTGCAGGGGTGTCTTGGAGCTTTTGGTTTCGGTCACCATTGGCCGCAGAGAGAGCATGCAGAGAGAGGATACACATGTGGACTGGGGGTCCAGTCTGATTGAACCAACAACTGGGTTCAGTTGACAAAAGCCTCAGATATGGAGGGACACCTGTGCTCCCTTTTTCCTTTTTTCCTCGGTCCAGGGCATCTGGGTGCAGGAGTGCAGTAGACCATCGGGTCTCTGTCACCATTGGCAGTCGTGGTAGAGGGGGGTCTGCAGAAAAAGCCTGCAGATGTCAGCAGGAAGTCCACAGTTGGTGAACTCAGGTTGTGCTTCATCTCTGGAGGGTCTGGGAAGCACACTCACACTGCTGGTCCACTTCAGCTCAGACTAGGTTGCTCTGGTGAAGTGGTGGTATCTGCTGTCAAATCTTTGGCAGCCCGGGTCCTCTCAGTTCTTTCCTGGTGTCTAAAGAGAAGCAGCTCCTCTGCTACAAGGGAGATTCTTCTAGTTATTGTCAAAACACTGAAAGCTCTCTGGGTTTCTTGAAGTCTGGACATTGGCAGGTCAGGTCACTTGCTCCACGAGGATAGGGTGCAGCATACAGGCTGGCAGCGTTGGCACTTAGTCAGTCGTGCTCCTCAGTTCTCGGGTAAATAGTCTTCTCTGCCCACTTCTTCTTTTGGGACCAAAGGAAATCTGATTTCTTGGTATCATGGAGTCACCTAAATACTCAATTTAGGGGATGTTTAGAGGAGTGAGGGGTAGTAGCCAAGGGGCTACTTACCCCTGGGTTCACTACACCCCCTAGATGACCACCTGCTTTGGGGAGTGGGCATCACTGTGTCCCAGAATTCCTAGTTACACCACACACAAGATGGTGGAATACCCAAGGTGTGTTCACATCAGGCTGTTCACTCTTGAGGTGTGTCCAGCCTGGTAGGGCAACACAACTCCTGCATAGCTAATTTTTACCTGTCCAGGTGCCAAAAGGACTTTGGAGAAGGGGGCTAAGCATTCCCTTCTGAGGTAAGCCAGATCTGCATACCAAAGCCTCCTGCTTTGGAATGCAGATTTACAGGTCATCCTTTTAGGAGAAGTGAGTAACACCCCTGCCAGAGCAGGCTTTGTTCCTGATCCCCCTAGAGCAAAGGATCTCATCCTTGGGGGTCAGCAACCCATCTCTTGGTGGCAGGGTGGCTTGAACTAGTCAGTCAGAACACTTGCATTTGGTAGGTTTTCAGCGGGCACCTTTAAGGTGACCTCTGGATGCATGTATTAATAAATCCATCACTCAAATCAGTGAACGTTTATTAATGTGAGATTTTTGATACCCAACATCCCTCGTTTCAGTGAAGCCATCATGTAGCTGGGGAACTCATGTTGACCAGTGTCCAGCACATGTACTTAAAATGGCTTCCCTGTTCACTTACTATATCTAAGAATCGACAAAGACATAGCAGAGGCATATCTGCTCTTGCAGATATGTCCACACATGCAATATAATGCACCCTGCATTATGGCTGTAAGGCCTGCTGTAGGGGTTACTTACAAATATTAAATGCATTGTTTAGTGGACATGACACACAGGTGGTGTGCCATGTTGTGTTTTCACTTTTTGGAGTACCTTGTCACACAGCCTGAAGTGGCAGTCTGTATGAGGCTGGTGTTGGGTCCCTTAGAGTGGCATAAGCTGTGCTGCAGCTCTTAGAGACCCTCTTTAGTACCCATGCCCTAAGTACCAGAGGTGTCAATTATTAGAGGCTTAGATAGATGATAAAGACCTGGCCATTTGGCGAGCAAGTGACCAGGGGTCTTGTTTTAGGGGAAGGAACACTGACACTGGGACCTGGTTAGCAGAAACCCAGTGCACTTCGGTCAAAGTTGTTTAAAAAAACAGGCACAAAGTGAGGAGGCTACCACAACCAAAACCCAGTTTCCTACCATTGGGATACGCCAGATTAACCTTCCATATTTTTTCTAGATATGAAGGTTACAATTTTTAAACTACAGTGTTTAAAAGACTGAGCTGCACTGCAGGTCTCCAATAGAGGATACTTAGGTCTTGGTCTATCTCACCAACACATGAACAATATACATTTTCCATTGCATTAAATGAACCTTGTTTATTTCAAGTTTCCTTACTTTGTATGTATTATTTCATCTTAATCTTTCCTTTTTTTAAAACTAGAAAGAAAACCTAAATGTTCTTGATATTTTTGTATTTTGATGTTGAAGAATTCTCTGGGGAAAAACTGCTGCTTAAGCAAGGTACCAAAGATGAGCTGCCTGTGATACCTCTCAGAAATCAGTTTACATAGTAGAAGCGAGGTAGATTGGATCCTGAAGAAGCTCAGACACATCTCAAATGAAGATTGTGACCTCCTACATAGCACCCCTTAAGTTATCCGCCTTGAATGACAGAAGGGTACATCACCAGAGTGACAAAAATATCAGCTGTTAGATGTGCTGCACCAGCAAGTCCCATGTGGAAAGCCAAATATCCAGGTTCTTTTTGGGAATGTCAGGCCAAATTAACCCCTTCGCTGCCAGGCCTTTTCCCCCTCCTGTGCCAGGCCTTTTTTTGCCTATTTGGGGCAGTTCGCACTTAGGCCCTTATAACTTTTTGTCCACATAAGCTAACCAAGCCAAATTTGCGTCCTTTTTTTCCAACATCCTAGGGATTCTAGAGGTACCCAGACTTTGTGGGTTCCCATGAAGGAGGCCAAGAAATTGGCCAAAATACAGTGAAAAGTTCGTTTTTTTCAAAAAAAATTGAAAAAGTGGCTGCAGAAGAAGGCTTGTGGATTACCCCCTGAAAATGGCATCAACAAAGGGTTTACAGCAGCTTCCTAGCTTTCAGGAACCGGCAGACTTGAATCAGAAAACCCAATTTTTCAACACAATTTTGGCATTTTACTGGGGCATACCCCATTTTTGCAATTTTTTGTGCTTTCAGCCTCCTTCCAGTCAGTGACAGGAATGGGCATGAAACCAATGCTGGATCCCAGAAACCTAACCATTTCTGAAAAGTAGAGAAAATTCTGAATTCAGCAAGGGGTCATTTGTGTAGATCCTATAAGGGTTTCCTACAGAAAATAACAGCTGAAAAAGAAAAATATTGAAATTGAGGTGAAAAAAACATCAATTTTTCTCTACGTTTTACTCTGTAACTTTTTCCTGCAATGTCAGATTATGGAAAGCAATATACTGTTACGTCTGCTGTACTCCTCTGGTTGCGGGGATATATAGGGCTTGTAGGTTCATCAAGAACCCGAGGAACCCAGAGCCAATAAATGAGCTGCACCCTGCAGTGCGTTTTCATTCTATACCGGGTATACAGCAATTCATTTGCTGAAATATAAAGAGTATAAAATTGCTATCAAGAAAACCTTTGCATTTCCAAAAAGGGCACAAGATAAGGTGCTGAGGAGCAGTGGTTATTTGCACATCTCTGAATTCCGGGGTGACCATACTAGCATGTGAATTATAGGGAATTTCTCAAATAGATGTCTTTTTTACACACTCTCCTATATTTGGAAGGAAAAAATGTAGAGAAAGACAAGGGGCAATAGCACTTGTTTTGCTAATCTATGTTCCCCCAAGTCTCCCGATAAAAATGATACCTCACTTGTGTGGGTTGGCCTAGCGCCCGCAACAGGAAACGCCCCAAAACGCAACGTGGACACATCCCATTTTTTTTTAAAGAAAGCAGAGGTGTTTTTTGCGAAGTGTCTACCTGTAGATTTTGGCCTCTAGCTCAGCCGGCACCTAGGGAAACCTACCAAACCTGTGCATTTCTGAAAACTAGAGACCTAGGGGAATCCAAGGAGGGGTGACTTGCGGGGCTCGGACCAGGTTCTGTTACCCAGAATCCTTTGCAAACCTCAAAATTTGGCTAAAAAAACACATGTTCCTCACATTTCTGTGGCAGAAAGTTCTGGAATCTGAGAGGAGCCACAAATTTCCTTCCACCCAGCGTTCCCCCAAGTCTCCCGATAAAAATGATACCTCACTTGTGTGGGTAGGCCTAGCGCCGGCGACAGGAAACACCCCAAAGCGCAACGTGGACACATCAAAAATTTTGGAAGAAAACAGAGGTGTTTTTTGCGAAGTGCCTACCTGTAGATTTTGGCCTCTAGCTCAGCCGGCACCTAGGGAAACCTACCAAACCTGTGCATTTCTGAAAACTAGAGACCTAGGGGAATCCAAGGAGGGGTGACTTGTGGGGCTCGGACCAGGTTCTGTTACCCAGAATCCTTTGCAAACCTCAAAATTTGGCTAAAAAAACACACGTTCCTCACATTTCTGTGGCAGAAAGTTCTGGAATCTGAGAGGAGCCACAAATTTCCTTCCACTCAGCGTTCCCCCAAGTCTCCCGATAAAAATGATACCTCACTTGCGTGGGTAGGCCTAGCGCCCGCGACAGGAAACCCCCCAAAGCGCAACGTGGACACATCCAAAATTTTGGAAGAAAACAGAGGTGTTTTTTGCGAAGTGCCTACCTGTAGATTTTGGCCTCTGGCTCAGCCGGCACCTAGGGAAACCTACCAAACCTGTGCATTTCTGAAAACTAGAGACCTAGGGGAATCCAAGGAGGGGTGACTTGCGGGGCTCGGACCAGGTTCTGTTACCCAGAATCCTTTGCAAACCTCAAAATTTGGCTAAAAAAACACATGTTCCTCACATTTCTGTGGCAGAAAGTTCTGGAATCTGAGAGGAGCCGCAAATTTCCTTCCACCCAGCGTTCCCACAAGTCTCCCGATAAAAATGATACCTCACTTGTGTGGGTAGGCCTAGCGCCCGCGACAGGAAACACCCCAAAGCGCAACGTGGACACATCCAAAATTTTGGAAGAAAACAGAGGTGTTTTTTGCAAAGTGCCTACCTGTAGGTTTTGGCCTCTAGCTCAGCCGCCACCTAGGGAAACCTACCAAACCTGTGCATTTCTGAAAACTAGAGACCTAGGGGAATCCAAGGAGGGGTGACTTGCGGGGCTCGGACCAGGTTCTGTTACCCAGAATCCTTTGCAAACCTCAAAATTTGGCTAAAAAAACACATGTTCCTCACATTTCTGTGGCAGAAAGTTCTGGAATCTGAGAGGAGCCACAAATTTCCTTCCACCCAGCGTTCCCCCAAGTCTCCTGATAAAAATGATACCTCACTTGTGTGGGTAGGCCTAGCGCCCGCGACAGGAAACACCCCAAAGCACAACGTGGACACATAAAATTTTTTGGAAGAAAACAGAGGTGTTTTTTGCGAAGTGCCTACCTGTAGATTTTGGCCTCTAGCTCAGCCGGCACCTAGGGAAACCTACCAAACCTGTGCATTTCTGAAAACTAGGGACCTAGGGGAATCCAAGGAGGGGTGACTTGCGGGGCTCGGACCAGGTTCTGTTACCCAGAATCCTTTGCAAACCTCAAAATTTGGATAAAAAAACACATGTTCCTCACATTTCTGTGGCAGAAAGTTCTGGAATCTGAGAGGAGCCACAAATTTCCTTCCACCCAGCGTTCCCCCAAGTCTCCCGATAAAAATGATACCTCACTTGCGTGGGTAGGCCTAGCGCCCGCGACAGGAAACACCCCAAAGCGCAACGTGAACATATCAAAAGTTTTGGAAGAAAACAGAGGTGTTTTTTGCGAAGTGCCTACCTGTAGATTTTGGCCTCTAGCTCAGCCGGCACCTAGGGAAACCTACCAAACCTGTGCATTTCTGAAAACTAGAGACCTAGGGGAATCCAAGGAGGGCTGACTTGCGGGGCTCAGACCAGGTTCTGTTACACAGAATCCTTTGCAAACCTCAAAATTTGGCTAAAAAAACACATGTTCCTCACATTTCTGTGGCAGAAAGTTCTGGAATCTGAGAGGAGCCACAAATTTCCTCCCACCCAGCGTTCCCCCACGTCTCCCGATAAAAATGATACCTCACTTGTGTGGGTAGGCCTAGCGCCCGCGACAGGAAACACCCCAAAGCGCAACGTGGACACATCAAAAATTTTGGAAGAAAACAGAGGTGTTTTTTGCGAAGTGCCTACCTGTAGATTTTGGCCTCTAGCTCAGCCGCCACCTAGGGAAACCTACCAAACCTGTGCATTTCTGAAAACTAGAGACCTAGGGGAATCCAAGATGGGGTGACTTGGGGGGCTCGGACCAGGTTCTGTTACCCAGAATCCTTTGCAAACCTCAAAATTTGGCTAAAAAAACACATGTTCCTCACATTTCTGTGGCAGAAAGTTCTGGAATCTGGGAGGGGCTACGAATTTCCTCCCACCCAGCGTTCCCCCAAGTCTCCCGATAAAAATGATACCTCACTTGCGTGGGTAGGCCTAGCGCCCGCGACAGGAAACACCCCAAAGCGCAACGTGGACACATCCAAAATTTTGGAAGAAAACAGAGGTGTTTTTTGCGAAGTGCCTACCTGTAGATTTTGGCCTCTAGCTCAGCCGGCACCTAGGGAAACCTACCAAACCTGTGCATTTCTGAAAACTAGAGACCTAGGGGAATCCAAGATGGGGTGACTTGGGGGGCTCGGACCAGGTTCTGTTACCCAGAATCCTTTGCAAACCTCAAATTTTGGCTAAAAAAACACATGTTCCTCACATTTCTGTGGCAGAAAGTTCTGGAATCTGGGAGGGGCTACGAATTTCCTGCCACCCAGCGTTCCCCCAAGTCTCCCGATAAAAATGATACCTCACTTGCGTGGGTAGGCCTAGCGCCCGCGACAGGAAACACCCCAAAGCGCAACGTGGACACATCCAAAATTTTGGAAGAAAACAGAGGTGTTTTTTGCGAAGTGCCTACCTGTAGATTTTGGCCTCTAGCTCAGCCGGCACCTAGGGAAACCTACCAAACCTGTGCATTTCTGAAAACCAGAGACCTAGGGGAATCAAAGGAGGGGTGACTTGCGGGGCTCGGACCTGGTTCTGTTACCCAGAATCCTTTGCAAACCTCAAAATGTGGCTAAAAAAACACATGTTCCTCACATTTCTGTGGCAGAAAGTTCTGGAATCTGAGAGGAGCCACAAATTTCCTTCCACCCAGCATTCCCCTAAGTCTCTCGATAAAAATGGTACCTCACTTCTGTGGGTAGGCCTAGCGCCCACGAAAGGAAATGGCCCAAAACACAACGTGGACAGAACATATTTTTTCACAGAAAACAGAGGTGTTTTTTGCAAAGTGCCTACCTGTGGAGTTTGGCCTCTAGCTCAGCCGGCCCCGGGAGGGGGGGGGGCAGAAATGCCCTAAAATAAATTTGACCCCCCTAGCCCCCCCTGCCCCTGCCCGGGAACAACCCCTGCCTACGGGGTCGCTCCCCCTGCATGACATTGGCGCCAAAAAACAAATCCCAGGTGCCTAGTGGTTTCTGCCCCCTTGGGGGCAGATTGACCTAAAATCGGCCAATCTGCCCCCAAGGGGGGCAGAAATGGCCTAAATACAATTTGCCCCCCAGGGGAGCGACCCTTGCCTGATGGGTCGCTCCCCATCTCGAAAAAAACAAACAAACAAAAAAAAAAACACAACAAAAAAATTTGCCCTGGTGCCCTGAGGGTTCTGCCCCCCCCCCCCCTGGGGGCAGTTCGGCCTAATAATAGGCCGAACTGCCCCCAGGGGGGGCAGAAATGGCCTAAAATAAATTTGCCCCCACCCCTGCCCCCGGGAGCGACCCTTGCTTACGGGGTCGCTCCCCCTGCGTGACATTGGCGTCAAAAAACAAATCCCAGGTGCCTAGTGGTTTCTGCCCCCTTGGGGGCAGATTGACCTAAAATCGGCCAATCTGCCCCCAAGGGGGGCAGAAATGGCCTAAATACAATTTGCCGCCCAGGGGAGCGACCCTTGCCTGATGGGTCGCTCCCCATCTCTAAAAAAAGAAAAAACACAAAAAAATAATTGCCCTGGTGCCTAGAGGGTTCTGCCCCCCCCGGGGGCAGTTCGGCCTAATAATAGGCCGATGTGCCCCCAGGGGGGGCAGAAATGGCCTAAAATAAATTTCCCCCCCAACTCCCCCCCCCCGGGAGCGACCCTTGCCTACGGGGTCGCTTCCCCTGCGTGACACTGGCGCCAAAAAACAAATCCCAGGCGCCTAGTGGTTTCTGCCTTGGGGGCAGATTGACCTAAAATCGGCCTATCTGCCCCCAGGGGGGCAGAAATGGCCTAAATACAATTTGCCCCCCAGGGGAGCGACCCTTGCCTGATGGGTCGCTCCCCATCTCTAAAAAAAGAAAGAACAAAAAAAAATAAAACACAAAAAAAAAAATTGCCCTGGCGCCTAGAGGTTTCTGCCCCCCCTGGGGGCAGATCGGCCTAATAATAGGCCGATCTGTCCCCAGGGGGGGCAGAAATGGCCTAAAATAAATTTGCCCCCCCAGATCCCTCCCCCCGGGAGCGACCCTTGCCTACGGGGTCGCTCCCCCTGCGTGACATTGGCGCCAAAAAACAAATCCCAGGCGCCTAGTGGTTTCTGCCTTGGGGGCAGATTGACATAAAATCGGCCAATCTGCCCCCAGGGGGGCAGAAATGGCCTAAATACAATTTGCCCCCCAGGGGAGCGACCCTTGCCTGATGGGTCGCTCCCCATCTAAAAAAAACACAACAAAAAAATTTGCCCTGGTGCCCTGAGGGTTCTGCCCCCCCCCCGGGGGCAGTTCGGCCTAATAATAGGCCGAACTGTCCCCAGGGGGGGCAGAAATGGCCTAAAATAAATTTGCCCCCTCCAGCCCCCACCCCCGCCCCGGGAGCGACCCTTGCCTACGGGGTCGCTCCCCCTGCGTGACATTGGCGCCAAAAAACAAGTCCCAGGTGTCTAGTGGTTTCTGCCCCCTTGGGGGCAGATTGACCTAAAATCGGCCAATCTGCCCCAAGGGGGCAGAAATGGCCTAAATACAATTTGCCCCCCAGGGGAGCGACCCTTGCCTGATTGGTCGCTCCCCATCTCTAAAAAAAAGAAACAACAAAAAAAAAAAACACAAAAAAAACAATTGCCCTGGCGCCTAGAGGGTTCTGCCCCCCCCCCTGGGGGCAGTTCGGCCTAATAATAGGCCGAACTGCCCCCAAGGGGGGCAGAAATGGCCTAAAATAAATTGCCCTCCCCCCCAGGGGGCGACCCTTGCCTATGGGGTCACTCCCTTTGCGTGAAATTCACGCAAAGAAAAAACTCCCTGGTGTCTAGTGGTTTCTACCCCCCTTGGGGGCAGATTGGCCTCATCAAAATAGGCCAATCTGCCCCCAAGGGGGGCAGAAATGGCCAAAATATAATTTTCCCCCAAGGGAAGCGACCCTTGCCTAAGGGGTCGCTCCCCACCAAAAAAAAAAAAAAAAATGAAACATAAAAAATAAAAATAAAAAATGGCCCCTGGTGCCTAGAGGTTTCTGCCCCCCCTGGGGGCAGATCGGCCTAATAGTAGGCCGATCTGCCCCCAGGGGGGGCAGAAAAGGCCTTCCCGAAAAAATGCCCCCCCTGGGAGTGACCCTTGCCCAAGGGGTCGCTCCCTTTTGTCAATAACAATAAAAAATAAAAAAAATCCCTGGTGTCTAGTGGTTTCTACCCCCCTTGGGGGCAGATTGGCCTCATCAAAATAGGAAAATCTGCCCCCAAAGGGGGCAGAAATGGCCAAAATATAATTTTCCCCCAAGGGGAGCGACCCTTGCCTCAGACTTGCTTCAGACTCTGAAAGAGGGTTTGGGGCTTGCATCTCTGGAAGATTTGCAACTAGTTTTGCTATCTTTGAGATGCAAGCCACTTCATTAGTGAGGACTTTGATGAGGATGAGGGAGGTGGACTTAAGATACTTTGTGATAAAGTGATTGCAGTTCTCATTCCTTCATTGTTGTTATAACTTGCCTTTGAGCCTTTGAGAGGTCCTAATTGCCAGATTTCCAAACACATAAAAGGGAATAGCCAGATTCATAACAACTCTGTATAGGCATGAATCCATAATCTTGTCCTTGCTAAACCTACACAGCTTTCTAGTAATTAAATATGTGGAACTTTTAAAGTTTTGTTTTGTATGGAATGACTGTTGGAAAATAGCCCTTTCTGCAGCATCAACCCCAAACAATGTTCCATCCACCTCCCCCTTTTGCTAAATTAGTTTTTGTTGGCTTTATGACTCTGGATACTTTATCACTGCTAACCAGTGCAAAAGTGCACACGTTCTCGCCTTAACACATGGTAACACTGGCTTGTACCATATTGGCATATGTAGTCCCTAGTTAAGTGGTACTACCTGTACCTAGGGCCGGTGAATTAAACTCTAGTAGTGGGCCTGCAGCACTGATGTGTCATCAATTTAAGTAGCCCTTTAACCACGCCTCTGGCCTGCCATTGCAGAACCTGATTGCAGTTTCACACTACCATGTCGACATGGAACAATAACACTTTTACCAGGTCCAAACTTTCCCTTTGTATATATATGTCACCCCTAAGGTAGGCCCTAGGCAACTCAGAGGACAGGGTACAATGTATTTAAAAGGCAGGGCATTTACTTTTAAGTTTTGCATGTCCTGGTGGTGAAAAACTTCCAAAATCGTTTTTCACTATTGCACTGGCAATCACTCCCATAGGATAACATTGGGATCACCTTATTACACTTTATAAGTGCAATTCCCAATTGTAAAGACAGCGACTTTCCTTTGGGGTCTCTGGAATCACAATTTAAAATCCAGACTCATGATGAAGTTGGATTCACAGTTGCAATTCTGAAAATGCCACTTGTAGAAAGTTGGGATTTTCTTACTTTAGCCATTTGGTATTGGCCGCCTGTCTCTGATCAAGTCTGGAGTGGGTGACAGCTGAGATTGGTTTATTCTCTCTAGAGAGCCACACACAGTGGGAGCTTAGGTGTGACTTGATTGGCTATCCTGGCAATAATGGAAGGAGGAGCTGGACCCAGCCTTACTTACATTCGAAGAGGCTGAGTCATTTCCCCACACAAAGGGCTGCATACCCCTTGTAGTGAATCTTGAGCCAGGGAAAGAAGGGCAGGACCTCTGGGCACTTCAAAGGCCTGTCTTTGAAGTCCCCCCCTCTTCAAATGCACCACTCATTATAAGCCTGGACCCCAAACATCATCCCTTCAGTACATGTTCTGGGCTTGTGGATACTTTGCAAGGAAAAGAACTGCTGTGCTGCTGAAAGGTCTACCACTCTGTTGGACTGCTGCCTTGCTGTACTTACCTGCTGCCCTCTTGTCTGAAGGGGTAGAACTGGACCTGGAACCCATCTTGAACCCAGGAACCTGGAGTAACTCCAAGGTCTAGTCTGCTGGCCTCCTGATCTGAGCCTCAGGGACACAACAGCCCCCCCCCCATTGCTCATGGACCCATCTTCAATGGCTCCTGAATCCCAAGAGGTGTCTCTTAGGTTCAGGGCCCTGGGAAGTGGTTCTTGAGCTCTTTAAGTCAAGCTATTGGGCTCCTTGCAAATGCGAACAGAACCACTCAATTCAGAACCTCTTTGATCACCTGGAAATCCAGCACAAGCTGCTGCAAGTTTATCTCTTTGCACAGCAAGCATCTTCTACTCGTGTGGAATACAACCGCAATGCCGCAGCCCATACGTCTGCAACACCTGGCCTGCTTCTTGTGCCCCACTGACCATCGCCAGCAATTCTCTCCTTGCTCCTGGCAAACTTCTTGGCACAATTCTTGAGAAAGTAAAATTTCACCTGGTCTAATCTGGGACTGTATCTGACCCATCCTTCGCTGTCATCTTGATCTGGTCCAGCATGACCAGATAGCTATGGCTCACACATGTTGGATTCGAAAGAAGCTGCATTCCTAACGTCAGAGCACTTTGCATGTTTGACCCAGGGGCATCACAAAGACTGGAAATCTATGAAATAATCCAGCCTACTTTATAGCAACACCTCTGAGTGGAATTAAATTAGTCGAGAGTGGAAAAACTTTAATAGAAAAATTGATTTATCAACATATTAGAATTGTAAGTTTTTTTTGCCTCCCATCATCCTGATGAGGCTGAATTTCCATGGACCGAAATGCATCAACAATTTCTAAGCAGTCCTGACTACAAAAATTAACATTTAGTTAGACTAGGCTGAGCCACGTAATTAGGAGATTTTTCAACCCAGAAACCTTGGCATATGTTGGACTACCTTGGGTGGATTGTTTACCCACAAGAACTGGTTGGAACCATCGTTTCTGGATTTGGGAAGCCGCAAGGAATTCGGTAAGGAATGATTGTTTGTTATTTATGTTTGTCAAAAGGTATATGTCATATGTTTCACATCTGGATTATAAACAATTACACCCCTAGGTGAGGGTATTACATCATAATTCTGGAACTTCCAAGAAGATTCATGATAACTAGTTTTTGAAGAAATATGTATCTCCAATAATAATTTGTGTTTCATTGTGTAAATAAGACATACTTGCTTGCCCAGTTTGTTTTTTGTGTGGTATGGTGTAGCCTAGGGACGGAGGGTTATGTGAGAATTACTCTTCTTGGTTGACTAATCAAAAAGCTGTGGTTGGTGCTTTATGCTTTTAGCACTATATTGCAATTTATCCTTTAATAATTCATAACTCTGGTTCTACTAACTGGATTTTTGTCATTTTGGTATTGTTTTAGTCATCTTATTAATTCCATTTTGCTCTATGTTTCCAACCTGGTATGGAATCTTTTGGTGTTGCAGTTTTATTGTTTTACTGTTTTACTGTTTGAAGTGTTGAACAAATACTTTACACACTGCCTCTAAGTTAAGCCTGCCTGCTCTGTGCCAAACTAACTGAGGGTGAGCACAGGTTAATTTAGGGTTCCCTGACACTGACCCAGACTAGAGTTGTGTTTGCTGCTTGACCAGGGCTCATAGCTCAGTCAACCAGAATCCCAATTTCTAATAATGCCTTTCTAAAAGTTCTGTTCAGCTTTCATAGTATAGACGTTGATGCAAACACCTCAGATCCCTTATGACTTTTTATATTACCATTGGCATATCACTGCAGGTAAAAATATTCATAAAACAAGCACCAGACATATGGTATTATTTTTTGTGGAAACCAAACTTGACTGGTCCATGCAACTGTATTGTTTCCATAATCGCATCTCCTAGAAGTAGATGAACATTTTAAATGTGAGAAACACATGGCCGCTTAGACTTGCAAAGTTTGGCTTCCAAAAAACAGGAATGCCTTTTGTCTGGTTCATGTGTAATGTATTCTCCCACAAAAATTTACATTTAGTTAGACTAGGCTGAGCCACGTAATTAGGAGATTTTTCCAACCCAGAAACCTTGGCATATGTTGGACTACCTTGGGTGGATTGTTTACCCATAAGAACTGGTTGGAACCATCTTTTCTCAATTTGGGAAGCCGCAAGGGATTCGGTAAGGAATGATTGTCATTTATGTTTGTCAAAAGTTATATGTCATATGTTTCACATCTGGATTATAAAAAAATACACCCCTAGGTGAGGGCATTACATCATAATTCTGGAACTTCCAAGAAGATTCATGATAACTAGTTTTTGAAGAAATATGTATCTCCAATAATAATTTGTGTTTCATTGTGTAAATAAGACATATTTACTTTATCCCCCTTGCTTGCCCAGTTTTTTTTTGTGTGGCATGGTCTAGCCTAGGGACAGAGGGTTATGTGAGAATTACTCTTCTTGGTTGACTAATCAGATAGCTGTGGTTGGTGCTTTATGCTTTTAGGCACTATATTGCAATTTATCATTTAAAACTTCATAACTCTGGTTCTACTAACTGGATTTTTGTCATTTTGGTATTGTTTTAGTCATCTTATTAATTCAATTTTGCTCTATGTTTCCAACCTGGTATGGAATCTTTTGGTGTTGCAGTTTTATTTTTTTACTGTTTTACTGTTTGAAGTGTTGCACAAATACTTTACACACTGCCTCTACGTTAAGCCTGCCTGTTCTGTGCCAGACTACCTGAGGGTGAGCACAGGTTAATTTAGTGTTCCCTGACACTAACCCAGGCTAGAGTTGTGCTTGCTCTTTGACCAGGGCTCATACCTCAGTCAACCAGAATCCCAATTTCTAATAATGCCTTTCTACAAGTTCTGTTCAGCTTTCATAGTACAGACGTAGATGCAAACCCCTCAGATCCCTCATGACTTTTTATATTACCATTGGCATATTACTGCAGGTAAAAATATTCATAAAATAGCCACCAGACATATGGCATTCTTTTTTGTGGAAACCAAACTTGACCATTCCATGCAACTGTTGTGTTTCCATAATCGCATCTCCTAGAAGTAGATGAACATTTTAAATGTGAGAAACACATGGCCGCTTAGACTTGCAAAGTTTGGCTTCCAAAAAACAAGAATGCCTTATGTCTGGTTCATGTGTAATGTATTCTCCCACCTCATAGAAGGAGATTAACATTTTAGGTGTAGCAATCCTTTTAAAGCGTTAGTCCACACTCATTACAAAGCGATGATGCACTGCTGCGTAACTGATGTACATATGCAGCTTCTTTAAGACATAGCGGCATGAAGCCACATTATTGAACATCACATGTTGTATTTAAACTCAAGAAATGCAATCCCATTATCTTTACTTAATAGCTCAAGCATGGAAGAATTCCAGTTGGGAATATTATCTAGCATTATTTTCACGTTCTTCGCTAAGTCACACAATGATCTAATGTGAGTACACAGGTCTCGTGTAGCAAACACAAGGACACATTTCAGCCATTATTAGATGTCCTGGTATTTGCTTTTAAATAATAAAATCCTGTCTCAGTCCCAAGCACTGTCTCAGGAGAACAAAATTATTAATCGAGAACATTTTTGAAAAAATTTCAAATATTTCCCACTAATCACTGAAAATTACTCAAAAGGTTAATTTTATTAAGAAAACAATGGATCACTAAAAAATGTCTTACCGTCCGCATCCATCACATAACTAGATGAAATGCCCTCTGTGTCACTAACAGCAACGGAGTAGGTTCCTAAATCCGATTTGTCTGGATTTTTGAAGTATAGTTTAGAGCTAAGAAATAAATGTGGAACATTATTGATTATGTCAAATAGATCCCATGAAATTAGATGGTCTACTTCAGATTATTACTCTTTGCTACAACACTTACTTTTCCGCCACTGTTTCAACGCTGAATTTAGATTCATCAGAAATTTCTTCATAGGATTTGCACCAAGTAAACTGGGAGGCATCTGTCTTTTCTTTGCAGTTAAACGAAAGGTAAATCTTACCTTCTTCATCCACACCTGTTGTAACTTCTTCAATGCCTAAGGTATAAAATGTAAATGGCATTATTATGCTGTCTTGTTTTAGACTTTATGATCTTTCGCATTATTGAAAATAGTAAATGTATGAATAATATGCATTTCTATACAAACCAAAATCATTCATTATAAAAAATAGTAGATGTGAGAATTACTTCATAAAATGAATGCAACTGTTTGTAAAAATAAATCTGCAGCACTTTGTAAACAAAGGTAAATGACAATGGAGCCATTGTCTAAAAACAGCATTTAAGGTTGTAATTGCCCTCTATAAACACGCATTGGCAAAATCAATAGGTCTTACTTATGTGAGAGCTACAGGCCTATAGCCCTGTTGTACACCAATGTGCCTGTTGTGCAGCATGGCTAAAAGTTTGTGGTATGGAGTGGGGTGAGGTGGAGTGGAGTGGCATAGACTAGAGTGGGGTAGAGTGGAATGGGGTAGAATGGTATAGAGTGGAGTAGGGCTGGAGTCAGTTAGAATGGAGCGGGGTGGACTAAGGTAGAATGGAGTGTGGTGGATTTGGGTAGCATGGGGTGGGATGGAGTGGGGTAGATTGGAGTGGGGAGTTGGGTAGAACAGTTTACTAGATTGGAGTGGGTTAGACTGAATTGGGGTAGGTTGCAGTGGGTGGGGTAGATTGAGTGGAGTAGGGTCGATTGGAAAGGAGTAAATTGGGGTATATTAGAGTGGAGTACATTAGAGTGGGGTAGATAGGAACAGGGAAGATCATCATCGATTGGAGTTGAATGAAGTTAGATGTATTTGGGTAGATTAGAGTGAAGTCGGGAGGAGTGGAGTGAGGTGGATTGGGGTAGACTGGAGTGGAATGATGTAGAATGGAGCAGAGTCAGGTTGATTAGAGTTGAGTGGGGTAGACTGGAGTGGGTTTGCTTGGGTGGAGTATTTTAGGGTAGAATAGAACGGAGTGTGGGTTTAGATTGGGGTAGTTTTGAGTGGGTTAAATTGGACTGGAGTGGAGTGGGGTCGATTGGGAGAGTGGGGAAGGTTGGTGTAGAGTGGGGTGAAGTAGAGTGAAGTACATTGGGAGAAAAGAGTAAGGTAGATTGCATTGTGATAGAATGAGGTGGGGTGGTGTAGACTGGGTTGGGATGGATCGGAGTGGAGTGGGGTAGATATGGCATGGGATATGTTAGAGTAGATTGAATTGGAGTGGGAGAGATTGGAGTGTGGAGGAATAGATTGGAGTGTAGTGGGGTATATTGGTTGGAGTAGGACAGGATGGAGTGGGATAGATTGGTGGATTATGGTAATGTAGGTTGGGGTGAAGAGGGGTAGATTGGAGGGAGATAGATAGGAGTGTAGTAGTTTGGATTGGGGTAGATTGGAGAGAAGTGGGGAAGATTGGGATTGGACTGTGAAAGGTTGGACTGGAGTAGGTTGGAGTGGACTTGGATACAGTGGTATGGGGGTAGATTGGCTTGGGTGGGGTAGATTGGAGTGGCCTAAATTGGGTTAGGGTAGGTTAAAGTGGATTGGAGTGTATTAGAGTGGAGTACACTGGGGTGGACTAGAGTGGGATGGTTTGGAAGGGGTTGATTCTAGTAGGGAAGTTTGGTGGGGAGTGGAGCAGGGTAGAGTGGGGTGGAGTGGGGTGAAGTTGGTTGATGGGACAGAGTGGGGTAGATTTCAGTGGCATGTGGCAGTATGGAGTGCATTTGGGTGGGGAAGATTGGGTGGAGTAGAATGGAGTGTTTTAGATTGGGGTGGAGTGGAGTAGGAGAGGAGTGAGATAGATTGGGGAAAAGCAAAGTGAGGTAGATTGGAGTGAAGTATAGTAGGGTAGATCAGGGTGGAGTAGGGAAGACTGGGTGGATTAGAGGAAGGTAGTTTGAAGTGGAGTAGAATGAACTGGGCTAGACTTGAGTGGAGATGGGAAGGTTGGAGTGGAGTGAAGTGGGTCAGATTGGAGTGGAGTAGATTGGATGGATTACAGTCTGGTAGAATGGAATGGAGTGGGCAAAGATTGGGGTATTTTGTAGTGGGGTAGATTAGACTGCAGTGGAGTGTGGTTGACTGGGGGAGTGGAGTAGATTGGAGTGGTAAGGAATAGATTAGATTTGGGTAGATTAGAGCTGAGTGGAGTAGATTGGATTGACGTAAATTGAACTGGGTGAATTTAGGTGGAGTGGAGTAGATTGGGGTAGGGTAGACTGGAGTGGAGTCCGGTAGATTGGAGTGGGGTGCACTGTGGTAGATTAGAGCGGAGTGGGGGAGATTGGAGGGTGGAGGAATAGCCTGAAGTGGAGTGGGGTAAATTGGAGTAAGATAGATAGGAGTGGCATAGTTTGGAGTGGGGGAGACTGGAGTGAAGTGGGAAAGATTGAAAAGGAGTAAGTTAGAGTGGTGGTTAATAGAGTGGTGTGGGGTACATTGTGATATGGTGGGGTAGATTGGAGTGAGGGTGGGGTAAACTAGAGTGAAGTGGAGTAGATTGGAATGGGGTAAATTGGAATGGGGTAGATTGGAGTGGGAAGGTTTGGATAAGGTAGATTGCAGTAAGGCAGCTTGGGGTGGAGTGGGATACAGTATTTTGTAGTGGGGTAGATTAGACTGCAGTGGAGTGTGGTTGACTGGGGGAGTGGAGTAGATTGGAGAGGTAAGGAATAGATTAGATTTGGGTAGATTAGAGCTGAGTGGAGTAGATTAGATTGAGGTAAATTGAAATGGGTGAATTTGGGTGGAGTGGAGTAGATTGGGGTAGGGTAGACTGGAGTGGAGTCCGGTAGATTGGAGTGGGGTGCACTGTGGTAGATTAGAGCGGAGTGGGGGAGATTGGAGGGTGGAGGAATAGCCTGAAGTGGAGTGGGGTAAATTGGAGTAAGATAGATAGGAGTGGCATAGTTTGGAGTGGGGGAGATTGGAGTGAAGTGGGAAAGATTGGAATGGAGTAAGTTGGAGTGGTGGTTAATAGAGTGGTGTGGGGTGCATTGTGATATGGTGGGGTAGATTGGAGTGAGGGTGGGGTAAACTAGAGTGAAGTGGAGTAGATTGGAATGGGGTAAATTGGAATGGGGTAGATTGGAGTGGGAAGGTTTGGATAAGGTAGATTGCAGTAAGGCAGCTTGGGGTGGTGTGGAATACGTTAAATTGGAGTGGGGTATGGTAAATTGGAGTGGGGTATGGTAAATTGGAGTGGGGTGAAGTGGAGTGGAATGGAATGAGTTAGAATGGACATCAATGTAAGAAACAGTGTTATTAGTTGTGCAGGATGTGAGGCATGGGCAAGTAATCGGTCCACAATTGGATCCTTTCTTTGAACCAAGCCCCCCATTGTTGCACTTGACTCTCTCAGGATATCGAAGCAGAACAGGCCAAGGTCTACTCAGGAGAGGTTGTGTGGGTAAGTAATCATCATTTGCTGGTAACCGAAAATAACACTTGATAAATGAATTTTCAGCCTGCCCTTTTCTGTGCAACAAGAAAGCACATTTATTACACACAGGCACACACATGATTCAATACTGTATATTCATTTATAAATATACACATCAGGCATGTGGAATTAGCTTTGTTGACATTCTGAAATCACACTGGATGGTCACTGGATTATGACCCCCAATTCACAGTACTCCCTCTCCTCGACACCAGGCAAAATATCACAAAAATGGGGGTGGTAGTTCAAATAAAAGAGACCTCTGGGCTTTGTCAGGGGTTTACTACATCAAAATATAAGGAAGCATTGTGTCTTTGTCAAGGGGATCACCACATTATAATTTGATGCAACCCTATTGGCCTTGTCAAGGAATCAACACTTTATAAGACCAATAATCACATGTTAAAAATCACCATTCTAACACTGGAATCAGTAACCATGTTTGAGTGGAATCGCTGTCCTAAATAAAAGCATTAAAATGTTTACCAAAAGTCATTGTAAATGATGTACTTTAAATAAAGTACGTGATTCAATGATGTTCTAATAGAAAAGAGAGTGTGAGAATTGACACCTTCGCTGCTGAGCAGGACGTTTTTCCTAAGAACTAGAATGTGTTTTGAACGAATGGTTTGTGTGATTTTAAAATTATATTAGTTGAAGTATGGTCCTTGAATGTGATATGTACGTCATTGCAAAGTGACAAGTCGGATTTTAATGAGTTTTGCAGTCAACTTGCAGAGAAGTTATCAATGATTTCTTCAAGGTTCCTTGAGTTCATAACCTCAGGCTTTAGGTTTTCAGAATTCCTGGTAAGTTAGTCCACGTGTACATGTTTGTGAGATTGTAAGATTACACCTGAAACCTGATCTAGCAATTTCCATCAGAATTAAAGGATTGGCAATCAGTTAACTGGTGTCAGAAATCATATTACATTAAGTGCATTTTTTCCAAAACTTCGGAATATGTTCAAACTGAAATCCCTACAGTGTTTAAAATAAATTGATTTCTTTAGAAAAATATCAGAAAGGCCGTACCTGGTCTGGCCTGAGCAAGCACTGGTTCAGAAACTTCGGATGGTTTGCCTGGGCCGGATGCATTTACTGCACGGATTTGGAAAACATACGTTTTACCCTCTTCCAGTTCCTTGACCTTGAACAAAAACATAATTGACGTATTCTCCATTAAAATATTACCATATGTACATAAAGATGCGAACTTTATTTTTTGTATTTGCTCGTGCAAAGCGTTTTGGTGGCAGTGCTCATCCATTGTTGAGTCAGCCCTGGGTGCCACAAAAAGAAAATTGTGTTACTGATGAGGTCTGATAAGAAGTCTTGTCACGACACGTGCCCGAAGAAAAGAACAATTGAGGTTCCTAAATCTGCGAGTTTGCTTCTGAAACTTGTTTATGCAAGGGACCAGATACAGCCTTTGCAAATACACTGTAGTAATTGGTACACCGCAGTTAATGTTCATACACACTTGCAATGGAAACTTTTACTAAACTTCACATTACATCTTTAAATAGGTGGTCATAACATTACGGTTTTGTGAAAGAGAAAAACTGATTGATCTTGGTAGTGAAAGAATTCAAATATATTTGCAAGAAACCATAATTTATGTCAAATTAAATCAGTTTGCTAACACCCTCAAACAAACAATGCTTTAGCGAAGTTATCTAACACCGCCATTGTTTTAAAAGCGCTTTATATAGGTGCTGACCAGACACAGAGCTGGACAAACAGGCTTAAGTATGCATAAACTAGATAAAGATTTTGATATTTTGGTTTTCAAAGGCAAACGAAACATATTCAATCAGAGAAAGAAAGGAGGAAGCGATTTTAGGAACATTTACGAGATAATAAAACATTAATGATGAGTCTTGATGCTGTGAGGCATGTGTATTTATTTACTCATAAATTACGTGCAGGACATGCAGATCCTGAATCAAAGCAGGCAGATAAAACTGAGTAAAACAGTCGCCATTGATCCAACAACTGAGTACAAAGAAATTTCACTGACCTCTTGGAATTTGAAATATTTGACAAACGCAGACTCAGCTAAAACTCTGGGCTTCATATGGAATAACCACCTAAATGTATAATCTAGCCAAAGAAGAACAATTCCTAATCCAATGACTTTGAGATACCAAACAGTCCTCATCAGTCTCATATGCCAACAAGTTGAACAGTCCTTCTTCAGTCAAGCTTGGCTTTTGATATCTCCATACTGAAGGAAATTCCCAGCATAAGTGATTCCCCTGAAAACAACCTCATCTGTAGCCACTAGACTGGTCACTGGTGCTAGAAAATGTTACTATATCTTCCCTATTCAAATATTCTAGATGTGGATCCCCATGGAAACAAGGGACATCTTTAAAGTTGCATGCATCACCCATAAGGCTCTACTTAGAGGCACTGGGGACTAACGCAGATGTATGTGAAATGGTAAATGCCATTCATCCTGAAGGTTTCCATGACACCACTTAAAATAAATAATTGATTCTCAGTAATGTCACTCCATTCCATTAAATCACTTTTCTGTGAACTTACATACAACCATTCACACAAAACCTGATGATCTCTGGTGGCCAGCAAAAATAAAGGAGCATGGACATCCTTCTCCTCAAAGCACCAACCATGTAGAAATCCAAAAACACTGAAGTATTCTTTCTCCTGAACAGTCCACAGGATTTGGAATTTCATTCATATGGACCTTAGAACAATTCCATCAAATGAAATAGTAAACAAAAGGAACTTTTTTTATTCCAGGGACATGTTTTCATATATGCATGATCAGTCACTGAAAGAAGTAAACACATCCGCAACATTAAAAGCTTTCATGTCTATTCTACAGAAACTATCTGTATGGATGTGTACCTTGTAATTATGCATTTTTGGGCATTATACATGGTGTTACAATGTGCCCTTCTCTTGTTTGACTTGTGAATGTGCAAACAGTTTCCGACTTGAACTTTAAATTATGTAATGTTGATATGGGAGGCTGTGATTGCAGTAAACCCCATTGATTAAAAAAGGAAATGTGCTGCCCCCCTCAGGCTTGTGTCTGGTCCACACTAAACTAAATATTAAATGAATGAAACTAACAGGGAAAACGCTAACAAAGCAGTGTCCTAGTTGTGGGAGTGTGAGAATGGAGCCAGTGAATTAATGCAAGACAGAGTAGGTACTTCTATGGTTTTTTAAATGTATTTTTTAGGTTGGCAGTGAGTATTTTAGATTGTCAGAGTGTAACAAGTGTGTGCCGTTTATTATGCATAGTCACACTTTCACTTTTAACCCATGTTTTATCCTATTTAGACTGAACTTGTAATAACAGAAATATTGTTATGGTTTTAGCTAATTGAACAATGAGAACTATTGATGATGATTCCTTTTTGTCCCATAACATTATTAAATAGGACAGTTCATCAAGAACCTATTCTGTCAAGACTGGACTTCGGCTAGATCATTTATCTGGGAGGGAATAAAGCTTCCATAAGATGGTTGTAAGTAGTCCAGAGCTCAGCTGTTAGTCTGCTATACGGACTTCCAAAAGATACCCCAGCGTCAACCCTCCTCTGGGAGCTTAACTAGCTTGCAGCGGAGAAGCAGATTCAATTCTAAGCTTTGTGCTAGAGTAAGGTCAGTTGTTGGCCCAAGATACCTTCAAGAACTGGTGAGACCTTAGCAGCCTGCTTGTCCACAAGCGATGCGTCCCTGCCAACAGTCCCCGGAGTCAAATGGGCATGCATGGGAGACCGGTTCTTCGGCATTTCAGGGTCCCAAGTTGTGGAACGCTTTACCTGAACCTTTGAGAAGCTGGACCTCCTTGGTTATGTTTCAAAAACAATTAAAGATCTGGATGTTTTGATTCGTTGAGCATTGTTTGATCTGACCTGCTACGAAAGCGCTGGGAAAACCCGTGTGGGCAGGTAAGTGTTATAAAAGACTATAATAACATTATTAAAATAATAATAATAATAATAATCATAATAATAATAATAATAATAATAATAATAATAATAATAATAATAATAATAATAATAATAATAATAATAATAATGATAATATAAATGCATTTGAAATATAAAAACGTTCAATTCTTAGTTTTGCATAAACTTCATATTTAAACTTGGATACACTTCAGTACAAGTGTTTTTTCATGTTTTGAAGTCAATTGCTGCAGGCTGGAATATTGCTTTTGTTAATAGAAACTGTCGAGAATAACATAAAGTCTTCTCCAAAATTAAATAATGTTCTCTACGTTTGATTTTTGAAGCATTGCTCTAAAAGCTATACATACTTCGAAAACAAGTCAACTAACTGCTGAATGTAAATTTCCACAGAAAAATTAGACATAATTTATGCTTATGGAAAACTTGTATTACTTGTTTCACTTCAAGTGTATTTGTCTGTAAAATCGCAGTTTGTATTCCTATTAATGGAATTTGTATTTATTTTCTTTATTTTCATTCAGGTGTGTTGCTAAAAGGTGACTGTTGGAGTAGTCCATGAGAAGCACTGGAATCTCTCCTGAGGCAAGATGAGTGAATGAAATAGATATGGGTTATGGGTGCCCATTAATAACATTACGAAATACATAACATGAGTGTGTTAAGACCACATGGCGGTACAGACTGCTCGGTAGGAATATTGGAAAGAAACTTGGGAATGCATCAAAAAAAATCCCCTTGGTCTGCAACTGACATATCCATCTGATTTTCCACCTCTGGAGCACTTCCATATTGAAGAAGCCACAAATACTTTAGCAGTCACTTTTCTAATATGTGGGTTTCCTCAAAGAAATAGTGCATGGTTTAGTGCCCCATGCAGATTCATTTTCTGAAAGCAAACAGGAGTCCTACGGACCTGCCCTGACATGCCTCTGTAAGCAGACAGGTGCTGATACACATTATACAATCACGTGGGTAGGCCCTGCCTAGTCTCTGAAAACAGGCCAGTATCTCTCCATTGATAAAGGAAGTGGTAGTCTGAAATCACTAGCCTGCCTTTCAGCGCCCTAATATCCCCAGTGTATGTGATTGCTTCTGCCAGCAATAGAGACGGGGCATATTACTTAGGGCAGCACCCTTGCACCATTGTGCAAGGGTGTCTGTGTTGCTGGCAGGATTGTTTTTGTGCAGGAACGGGCACCTTCCTGCACAAGAACAATCCAGGAGGCATTTTCCTCGTTCTATGTGTGCTGCAGGCAGAATGCAGCACACATAGAAAGAGGAAACAATGACAAGAAATAAAGATATTTCTCTCTGTGGCACCTGCCCTGGGGAGGCATACAGTTTTGACCCATTCCCAGGTTTACAAATTATTGTAAATCTGGGTATGTGTCAAAACCCATGGGTGTTGCATGGGAACACCGACCTCAATGCCCATGATAAGCCTCCCTGACTTACACCTCCAACTCGATCTGTGTTGCCTTACACCTTATCTGCGAGGCTACGTGAAGCCAAGAACAGTGACTTTGGGTGGTCTTGTAGATATGGGTCTGCACTATGCACCGCTGGTGTGTCACAAAAAGTGATGCATCAGCGGCGCATGGTGCTTGAAAATATGCCTCCTGGTGGATTTTATAGCCTGCTGTATGATCCCAGTGTATGCATTGTGCATCCAGCGAAGGTGCACCCTACACAGTTCAGGACCGTGTGTCTTACTAATGTAATAGATCCCCAAATGGTGCATGGTAGCATACTCAAAATGCTTCTATTATTTCAGTGAGTCTTCAGTTTGAGAAGAAATTGTCATCTATACAAAATCTGGTTCCAACTTTTCAATTAAAAACAGTTGATGATTGTCACACAAAATGATCAAATACAACAAGAAACACAAGCTTGTTGCGATTGACATCTTAGTTGACATTTGGGTATTATTTAGAAGACAGAATGTAAGCTCGGATTTACTCGTGAACTGGATAATTGGAGGTCACAGAGGGTGATATGTAAGCCAGGTGTTTAGTCTAGCCACCCAGGTGTAACCCAGTTGTTTAGTCTAGCCACATTATCTTACTGGATGCCACCCAAAATATTCTTTGTTAATGTTGCGTATAGCATGTTAAACTGCATCAGGAGAGATACAGCTTGAAAATATGAGGCCAATGTAAATGTACAATGAGGATTCAGCATGCCAAGTTTGGTGATGTTGCTAATTTATGTGGGTTCAGTTCAGGTGGGGCTGTAGAATTGTAACTGGGCCATTCATCGGATGTGCGATGTTTCACCCTTTACGGATGTCAATATTCCTTTTTCCTAGTTGATGAGAATAAATTCGATATTTCAATTTGTCCGAGCCGATGATAAGAAATGAAAGGTGAAATCTGAGATGTGTATCGTTTCTGTATGTTTATTGCATTCAATGATATTAAACAGTTTGATGCCTGGGTTATTTAATTATTTTTACACGATTCTTTAATACTTTGAGGACTGCTTACAGTTTAACAGAGTAAATAATGGAAATAATAAATCAAATAAACACAGGTGCAATCAGACACTTTGGTATTTTAAAATTTCTAGGCATTTTGTGTCCTACTAATTGAAAAACTCATATCTCCAGTTGCCTTGTCTGATTTTACTTGTTTCGGCACATTTATGCTCATTACATATTTCGCTATCTCTCTGCGTTAGTTTGCGTGATATATAGGTTGCTTTCTTGACTTTAAAAATGCTAATACTGCTTGAACGTAACATTCAATGCTCTCAGAATTGCCTGCTGCTCGCATCAGTGCTATTTGGGACAGAGAAATGTTTCATTGAGACTTGTTTCAAGCCCTAACCATGATATGTTTCTAACCCACTATCTGCGACACATAAAAATGTGCAGTTTTGCAGAAATTACAAAAATATGCATACAAATATTACATGACATTTAGGGATGTGTAAAAGTGCAAAATATTGTATCGTGGGTTTTCACAAAATTTCATTAGGATTCAGGAAAATTATGGGAAATATGGAAAAAGAACTTATAATAAAATAACAAAATGAGGTTTGCCAGTAACTAACAAAAAAAATTCAACTGACGATAACCTTACAGTCATATGTCGCCTTAAATACAACCAAAATACTGCTTCTAGCATAAATATCTTTCCACAAGACATTTTCTGTAATATCTAGTCTGCGGTGTGTTGCGATTATTCGATTTTTTATAGAAAATTTTAAACATTTCATGTAACATGAAATGCAGAAATGTCATTAATTTTGCTAGTGGGATTACAATTTCACTAAGGCCTAGGAGATTGTGCTTGCCTGTTGCTTGCACCTGGCTTTATTTGGTGCTAGGATATCACACAAAGCCAGAGTGAAATTGATGTGGGGTTCATTGTGAAGTTATAGTGGTGTTTCCACTCTTCTCACCCAGGTACACTGCCTTTGGACTTAGTGTCGGGTATTTGACAGTATACGATGCACAGAAATTGCGCTTACATCTGCTCTTCGAAGTAAAATATTTTTTGGATAGATTTGGAAAATAATCAGGCTTATAGCAGTGATGGAGCGTGGGAGATTAAATTAGGCCATTGTTGATAACTGTAGACCCTTTAAACTCTTCCTTTGTGACAGAAGAAATTCTCGGTGTTTCGTGATTTATTGGTTCCCTTACGTTCACCAGCTCTTTGAGTCAGTAGCACTTACATATAGACAATGGAAGGAAAACGCAAAAACTCATTCTATGCATCTCTTCTGTTAGATTTTCAAATTATAGATATACTTTTGTGAGTCAGCTTCCCGTGCTCAGGACGAGGGACTAAGAGTGATTGTAGCCTAGCAATCATCATCTCAATCAATAATAATTATCCCCTGGATCAAGATGATCCAGAAGCCTTCCGTTTTATTCAGTTTTAGAAACCCAAAACAAAACAAAGAACTTCCTGTGTAAAAAATGAATAATCACTTAAACGTATTTCATGCATAACAGTAATTTTTCATACACATAGAATAAAACTAAACATTTTACCGTAGGTAAGATTTTTAAATAAGTATTTACATAATAATTATTTACTACATAAATATCATTACATTAATTTTTAATCCACCTTTAGAATAATAGTGCTATTCAGAAAATCTGTACATTTAAAAAAAATATACAAATATTTTGCATTAATATTAACATGAAATTATTTTTAACTATTTACTTGAAGTTAAATTAACTTTTTTACATTTCCACATACTTTATCATATAGAGATCTTCATCTTGGTAATGAAGACATACACCTAAAAGTGAAAGCTTTACACTCATACATTTTATTCTACTTCTTACTCTGGACTAACTTTACACAAAAAATAGTGAATATCTCAATGTAGTGTAAGAGTACCCTTGGATGTGTATACATTTACACATGTAAAACTACCATTCGAGGCATGGTGGACATGGGCTGTCTATCAGCTAGGGAATGGTAGATGCTAAAATGCAGAATGGAGGAAGAAAACTCCCTGCATGTTGGGGCCATTTATTTCTGTTCGGATACAGCAAACTCTCTTTTTGAGAGTTTATTTAAAGCCATTCCTGAAATGGAAACAGTATAGCCAGCAATTTATTTTACTTTTTTATTTATTTATCCATTTGTACTTTTATATAGCACAAGACAGACCCAGTGGGTGATAAAGCACTTTACATAGGACAATATCTCAAGTCACAGGTTGCAAGAGCGAGTACAACATACAATACTGAAATGTAAGAAAAAAGTTAAGCCAAAAACGTAATCAAATTTCACGTTTAAGGAGTTAGTGCTATATATCTAAAACAGAAGCATATATGATAATCAAGCTTCAGTTGTAAAGACTGAGGGCCTGATTTAGGTGTTGGTGAAGGGAATACTCTGTCACAAATGTGACATATTGAAGTCCCCTTAGGAGGTAATGGGATTGTAATAATACAGACGGGATATCTGTCACATTTGTGATGGAGTATTTCCCTCCGCCAAGACCTAAATCAGGCCCTGAGTGTTACCTATGTATAATACATGTATACTAGCTAAAACCGGGCTAACAAAACATTACACAATATGTGCTTAGAATGAGAACCGTAGTACTGTATCCAATACAAATACAACTGATTGAATGGCTCATAGTCACAAAAACATATGTTAAACATATCTATAATATTACAGAATTTCTGGAATCTATCTGTTTGCTTCATTATACCACTCTATGCTCAATATTGAAACTCTCCAACCAACTCTTCCAACTCTTTCAGTTTCTTCATCTCATATGGTATAATAGAGGTAACAGCCTCCATATTATACACAAGACTTATTATATAGATTATAATAATTCTTCCCTTTTAACTATATAGAACATCAGAACATGTATTAGCATTGCCAAAACATTACAAACACTCAAGACCCTTCCCTCCGAGTGTAGTGTTTACACATTTGAAGTGTTGCACTTGTATGCAATTTGTATAGGACTGGTTACCACGTATATACTTTACAATAATGCTTTGGAATTAACTTTAAATTAAATTAAATTGTCACACTAAAACAGCTTTGAAACTCACTAGGTCCCCTAGCCATTCAGGGCAAATTGGGTGTCAACTGTCTGACAAGCTTTCAAAAGCAACGTCAAATCCTATGCGGGGCATGTACAAATTAAAAAGAAGAATAAAATGTTGTTTGGAACACATCATCCTCACAGTGATATTTATGATATACTCAGTGTGTACCTAAGTATTATTAGGAGCAAGTTGAACTAAATAGACAGCTGTTTAAATTATATGAATTTAACAATAAGATGACTTCTAGGAGCTAAGTGTGTTTCCCGAAATCGTCTTTTGTTAGATGTTCTCCCTATCTGAGACAACTGGATCATGGTCCTAGAAATAATACGGGTTTGAGACTGGCACTCCTTGAAACTGAAGAAAAATAATTGCAATCAAGGATTGTAACAAGAGCATGGGGCACAGTGGTGGCTCGTGACTTTTACAAGTGGTGGGGTGTAACCACTTGTCCTGAATTACATGGAGCGAGCAAGAGACGTGATTAAGTCATTCTGTTCTAAAAAGGGCTCAGATTCATTCTACACTTTAAAAAATCTGGAAAATAGAGAACAAATTATGCATTTTACACCACATTTGCTCAATAAATTGGTTACCAATCTAATCAACTTCCTTTTTGTGATTTTCTTTCCATCATGTCTTGCTGGTGTGTGGCTACTGCTTTTTTTTGCCACTTGCGAAGAAATGGAACACAGTAGTATGAAGATTGAAGGAAGTTTAGCGTGTGTTACTATTTCTTACTTCATACCATTCGTTCATATCATTACACCTAACATGAAAAGAAATGTCACACATACATATAAAACACAACTTGGAATGTGAAAGCACTGAACTCCTTTGTTGCAAATAAATGTATAATTGTTTATAATTTCCAGAAGCATTGTTCAGACAGGATCCACAGTTAGTGTATGTGTGCTTTTAATCAGTGTAAATATTTGCCATCATTTTTTTACATTTTCAAATGGTGTGACCTTGCCTCAAAGGTATTGGAGCACTTTACAAGAGGATCAGTTACATTACACAAGGTCTTGTTTAAGCATGGGAAGATTAGGTGACTGATTTAGAGTTTGGCAGATGGGTTACATCTTTAAAACCTTGACAGATATCCTGTCCACCAAAATATAAAGTTTATAGGATATAATGGGATTTATAGTTTGGTGGACAGGATATTCATCACCTTTGTGACAGAGTAACTTGTCCGCGAAGTCTAATTCAGGCCCTAAGTGATTTCCCAGAATCACAGGATGTTGAGCCGATGCCAGAACTCTGCGTGATTCCCAAGCTTCAAAGTTGGCAACTCTGGCTGTAATGCTAGAGAAATTCTTTTGATAGAGAATGTTCTGATTTTATTACAGAAATAATCTTCTCATTCAAATTGGGGATGGTGCACATTTGCCACATTTGAGTAAGCTTTGATTTGAAAGCATTTTTCTGTGACACACTGCATCTGGAAGAGAGCAGCAATTGATTCTAACAGCAGTAGGCAAATTTAGTTTGGCTATGTCAGAAACTGGGTGTAAATAGGTTTGACAAGTCTCAAGGAAGTGTTCTATAAAGTATCAAATTAAATGTAAAATTAAAATGTAACTGTGCTGAGTTTCCCCATACAATGAACAAAACATTTCACAAATGGGTTTGTCTCCAAGCTCCAAACTTGGTGCTTTCCAGTCAAAACAGAATTACGATCCAGTAACATACCTGTCTAATGCCAAACTCTTGTTAAAACATTTCTACTCTGAAATGTTATGCCACTCACCAGGGCCTGGAAACAGGCACACTGTGCTGGAGAGGATATGAAAAAGCTGACTGCCTTCTTCAATCTCTCCTTCCATTTGAGCTATGCGTGTGACTCCACAAAAATCAGAAACGTGGCCAATCACTGTAAGGCTTAAAAATAAATCCATACAGTGATTAACCACGTAGTACTTCCACCCCTGTGCTGCCTTCTGAGAATGGGTGAGAGGAGACAGGCCAGTCTATGCTGCCATAAACCAATCCGAGCATCGCTCTCTTGCTGTTTTTAGTGTAAAGTGCATGACAGCGATGCAAGGATTAGTCTGAGCAGGTGAGCTCAGCTCTCAAAAGGAGACTGGGGGAACTTTGCTGTGTTTTCCTTGGCTTTTTAGCAGCGTGGGTTCAAGAAGCATAAAGTGCACATGTTGGGCTGGCCAGGGAAAGAGACCCATCCAACCTGACATGCGCACTTGACTTAATGGTGTGGCCTATCATCATGGTTGGCCACACCATGCCCTGACAACTGACCTGTAAGCAATACAACCCTGCAGGAATTGATGTAATTTATGGTAATGTATGTGTCATTGACCCTAAGCAATGAACCACCCTTGATAGGGCACCATTTTGAGAAGAATCTAAGGGTAAACAATGACGGTATTACTAGGATAAAAACTTAGCTGTCTCATGAAGATCACCCGATCACTTCAAAGATGTGTTGCACAAGATTGGTGATCCTGATAATAAGTGTTAGACTGTACATGTTACTGATGACTAGGTAAAATTGTGTTATCCTTACTAGCTATTTCCTTTAGTTGTACACAGTGACTTTGACTTATACTTCATCTTGAAAATGACATCAAAACGACAAACATCCAATATAGGGAACCAAAGGCATGAATTTTTAAAGATTAAATAAAGAAATCTGCTTTCCAGTGCTTAAAAACAAAAAGCGCCATCTGCAGACATCTGGTCACACCAGACAGGGACAAAGTCAATGTTTGAGGCCGACCGCGATGGAGCTCAAGTGAGATGCACTAAGCTGTAGGCCTCGTTCAAACTTTTTACCTTCTGAGCTTCTTCTCTCAACATCAAGCAGGTCCCTTCCTGTGGCCAGTTTGCAATTCAACAACAGTGACTTGGCTCAGTGCGATGCTCTGGTCATCTCCTGGAGGTCTCATTGATGGCAAAAAATCTCCAGAGCTTCAGTGGGACAAATTTAAAATCCAAGCCTGGACGCGGTTCAACATCGCCAGCTTGGCTCTCAACTTTGGGTTAGTCACCTGTGAAGCTTTTTTTTCCAAAAGTGCTCCAAACTTCTGGATTGTCTTCTGCAAGGTCCTTTTGGGGGTTTGAAGCATCCACAAACTTGATCCAAGGTTCCAGAAGCTCTGGGTTGCTCCTTGGGAGCTGGAACTACAATTCCCACAATGAAAGTTGTCAAATCCTTAAAAGCCCAATTGATGTTGGCCAGCTGGACTCTTCTTGTCTTCTTGCAGGACTTGATGCAGGGGACTCATGGTAGCTCCTTTGTACTTGATGCGTACAGAGAGCCTACTCCTCAATCTTTAGAAGAAAGGCAAATTCCATTTTGTGGTGAAGCTCAGAGTGTGCAGAAGGTGCAGTCCTTGTGGGTCTGCAAGACCTATTGGTGAAGACCAGGGTTTCAGCAGGGCAGTCCCTCTTCTTTTGATTTTTTCCAGCAAGGATCTGAGTTGCTTGGCAACTCTTCCACTTTTATTTAGGTTTTAATGTTGGCAAGCATAGGGACACCACTGATCAAGGGGATGCAGGGTGCCACATACTGTGATGAGCACTTCCTGCGAATTGTGACCCAAAACAATGCCTTAAAGCACTTGTTTTAAAAAATGCAAGATGAAGAAAATCTCTCCAGGAGGTTCAGGTCTGGTTAAGCCCACCCACAGTTGTGGCTAACTGTTCCCTATACTTTCAGCCCCCATCCTAATCTAAAAGCAGAGGCTTCCATCTTGCCGGGGGTGCAGGCAATGGGGGAGGTCTGGTTTCTGTCCTAAGTGTCTTTCCGTCCTTTGAAGACCAGTTTGGCCAACCAGCCCCATTTCTGCTCTGACATTTGCTCCTTTAGTTATCTTCCCACCAGGTGGTTCCTTTGTTTCAGCCCAGGCCTCTTCACACCTCATTAAGGTAGCTTGGCTCAGCATGTCAAAGGCTCACCAATCAAAGTCTAAATCAGGAAAGGCTAATACAGGGCTGAGTTTAGGTAACTTTAGAAAATAGTTCCAAACATTTTTCCCTGTACCAGTTATACTAAATCTAACATTAGCAAGTTGTTGGATTTATTCTAACTATTAACCTGATACCTTGAAAGATATTTTAGCTCACTCCTATCAAATGTAAGATTGTATTCATTTTAAATAAAGCCTTCTCATGTTAGCCTATGAAGCTTACGCACAACAATGGGGAAAACAAAATAAGCCATCTTTCCTTCACCAGGGCTTACAAAACAACTTTTATAATGTCCCTCCTCCTGTTTACACTGCACCCTACACTTGAGGCTCCTAGGGTAAAAATTTCAAAAAATAGGGTGATCAGGGCCAAAGGGATTACTTTCTCACAAATGTGACTTACTTGAAAAAAAAGAAGATTCTTTCATTATATGTTGCCACTGCATCACATGCTTCAATGCTAAAATAGCACAATAGATTGGAGATCTAGCCACAACATCATCTAAGAGAAGTTGTAGCTTGTGCACAGATGCAGCTCTACAGAACCTAGACTACATGTCTCCAAGAACAAACATCACAAATAATAGAAATAGAGCTGAAACAATGTTGAGGAGGTATCCATTTCTAGCTCAAGATGTATTCATATTGCACCAAATAGTGCACACAGCTACCATGCTGTGAGGTGGGACATGCATCGCCCCTATCAAAAGGCTGACCCGTATCAAATCACAAGTTGCAGCTGGCATGTAAGGAGAGTGATGGGGTGGGCCAAAGGAGGGGGGGTTAAAATAAATAAATAAAAGAAAACGCTACTTACCTTCCTGGCTTGCAGAATGACATCTTCTTCAATCCGCTGGTCCCCTAACCAATCCTGGTGCTGCTCTCATGCTGTTAACCAGCATAAGAGAAGCACTAGGATTGGAGGAGTGGCCTTTCTCTGCACTCTCAAGAGCCCTGGAAGCCTGTTCTTTTTCTAACCCAGCTGTCTTAGACAGCTTGGTCAGAGAGGTTTAAAATTCACATGTCCGGCTGGCCATCACAAGACTTTAAACATAAGTGAACAGCTGCCTGCTGCCACTCAGCAGCATTTGCCCTGCCTCGTCCTGACACTCTGTTCCAGACAGGTTGGTGAAAAATTAAATGGTTATAAATAAACTTTATTACCATTTTATTTGTAAATGTACTTGACGTATGCCCTAGATGGCGGGCTCCTGATAAACAGTAGGGTGGGCAGTAAACTCCGCTCCTCCAGTGGAGTTTGCAGAGTTTTGTTGACTAGTCCTGGAAAAACTCTGCCAATCGCTGTCACTGAATTTTGCTTGCATGTGGCTCACCAACTTTAAATTGGTGAGTGAGAAAATCGACCACAGGCCACCTCCCAATGACATTTCTCAATGTGGGCAGTCAGGGCAGGTCGCTACTTCATGCCTAAGCAAAGCTGCCGCTCATGTTGATTAAGCTGCTGCTCGAGTAGAAAACCTACTCGAGTGGCAGAAAGAAGGAGCACCCTCTGGCACACCGCGTGGTGCTTTTCCTGCTGATTTTACAGCATGGGACAAGCTCCTGGCACAACAAATCAGTCCAAGCAGTGTGATGTAACTTAATACACAACAGAAATTCACAGAGGTTTTAGGTAACTCTGTGGAGTGAAACTCTACAAGTTCCATCCAGGTCTAATAAACAGTTACTAGTTAAGATTTTTGACTAGCACAAAGACCAATAAAGATATTATTCCATAAATGTGCCCGTAATGTTAATCTTTCCATCCATACTGCTCTTCTAATAATTCGTGAGCCTGTTGCAAGAGAGATTCAGCTAATTGCATTTGAGCACCTTGACAGCTGACCTTCTCAAAAGATTCGGATTGTTGATCACCATTTACCATCAAACTACACCTGCACGTCTGGAGTTCTAACATCACTCATTTCATATGCTCAATTAATGACAAATATGGTAACTACTAAAGCATACACCATACCAAGGCTTTTGAGGAATCTCAAGTGGCTCTCTTCTAAGTGGCCCTCTCAGAGTATTGCAGGCGATCCTGGTAATTTTTGGAATCACATTTAGTTTTGATTTCTGTTTGCAATCCAACTCCAGGTTACAAACGTTTATTCAGATTAATACAAAGGCTTTTGTTTTTATCATGTGCAATATGCATCTCTAGATCTATAATGCTAAATTAGTCATACTAGAGTGGTAAGGAGTAATGAAGAAGAGCGTGGGGTGGGAGGAAGACATGAAAATGTTACATTGACGTGTAAGATCTATGTTGGAAAGGGTACATATCTTAAGAACTTTGTTTGTCAGGGGAATCTGAGACCATTTTGAGGGGGAATTAATACTAACACATTTTTCTGAGTACTTTCCTTATATTGCTAGCCAAAAGTGCTAATTTTTTGATTGGGGAATTTATCTGACTAGGTGTTTAATTAGCCACTGTTTGTATTTTCAGTTTTTATGAATTGACTGATGGAGGGCTGAGGCATTTTAACTATCATGCTCAATGAGCCTTACACTGTTATGATGTTTAATGAACAATCTTCCTTATTCAGTCCTCTTCTATCGAGATTCCATTATTTTGAGTGATCACTATATTTTGTTCTTAAGTCAAGTGGGTTGATGCTCTCTCATTTTAAACTGCTGTATGCCAAACAAATACGAGCAGACAATAAATAAGGCACTTTGTACATTGGTTATCAGCAAAGTCACTGCAATTTTCTGAAGTGGTCATTTGAACACTAAAACAAATATTCATGTGTGAAATTATGTGTAACTTACTTGTATACATAATTTTGGAGCCGGCCAGGTGTCACACTTCTTCAAATCGAAATTTGGATGAATTGGGGCAAAATGTTTTTGAACATCAACAGAACATGCTGACATTTTAAAACTGCTCACCAAAGGAGGGCAGAAACAACTCCACAGTAAACAGAAAAGGGTTGCTCATTTATCAATCTAACTATTTATACAATATGTATTTTTTTCTTGAAGATTCCCATTTTCTTCTAACGTTAAACAGCTTTGCCTCTTCAGAGTTGTAACAAAATCTATGTTATGGCACAGTTTATTAGTTATAGTATGGAATAAATATAGATATTTATATGCATGTCTTATGTAGAATATAGCAAGCAGTGAAAATTATGTATGCAATGCAGGTGTTAAAGCTTATGTTGCCACTTTTGCAGGAATGGCAGGGCTATGGCTTATAAAAGGGAAAGGCCCTAACTGGTCATAACGGCCTTCTATTTTTTCCACCAATAACATAGGTGTTCTAGGGTCTGTCCTAGTATGGCTCCACAAATGGGCCAATTACAGCCCTTTCTGCACTTGGCTCAAGGTAGGAAGGACAAGCAGTCATAGCTTTCTGAGGGATATACCTTGTTGGACAAAAGCTCAGATATCAAAAGTCAACTAGCAGACGCCATCCTAATGTCTCCCAGTAGGAATAAATACTACACAATTTAGTGCAACTACATGCAGGGTTGCAAACTTAGTAGTGGTAGATTATCGACGTGCTCCATTCTCCTGCGTGTGATTTTGGTCACATGTGCCAGCAGAAAAGGGACTAACCACTCTACTTTCTTTCTCCCCCGGCAACACATTGTAGGTCTGCAGTGCATTGTCAGGAAGGGAAAGCCTATACCTCATTTTGTTTTGGTACAGATAGATAGGTGGAGTAGCAAATGAGTTTAACAAATTTATTTCCTCTAGATTTTTCACATTTGACTACCAGGTTTCTGGACTTTAATTGTGAAGGAGGCTGACTATCTTAGCCACATTCACTGTACTTTCATGGCAATTGGATGTAAAGTGCCAACCACCATAACCTGCCATTTAAAATAAGGCCACTAGAGTAAGAGGCTCTGGGCTAGTTACACGTGAAAATGCTAGCACACTCATGTGCACACATGGGCAATCTGCATGTGTGACTCTACCATCTTACACAACCCAGTATCTGCGGACAGGAGTGCTGTTGAAGAGTGGACCTTTTCGGGATTGGTACTGACCAGGAGTAGGCCTTATATTGTGAGAGGACATTCATAGTGTAGGTCTGTAGTGCTAACTGAAAGTCTATATTGAATGTTATACAGGAAATCTGCAACAACGTACAGTTTTTGTCTCCACGTAGGCACACAAGATGCAGTGAGGTATCAACCTAGGGGTAATCATGATCTTCCAGTGGAGATTAAAATAGCAGCTACTCACAATATGACGCTTTAGGTTTGCCATATTTTCCTGTCACAGTCGAAACTCAGATTACAGGACTTTGTACCCCCCCTACTTGGCCACCCCCCTACTTGGTCAAGTTCATTACTCTGATCCCAGTGAAGAGATCATAGGCCTCCCACACAATATAAGTGATTGACCTAGTTTGTGGGAAAGGAAAGGGTGGAGTGGAAATCTGCATCTGGTAATTAGCTTGTCACATAGCACCTCGACTGGGAAAGTTTAGGTTCACTAGAACAAAGGAAGAAGTGTGACTCTGTAGCCAACATGGGCAGACCTTCCCTTTGAAGTTTTAATGGGAAGGGAACTGGCAGCTGTGTCTTCTAGGGGTAAAGCTGAGGCTCCAAACATAGCATTTCCACAGAAACCTTGAAGTACCATATTCGATTGTTTTCAGAATACTGTGCAGGAGAGTTGGGACAGGGATGGAGTGCTGAAGTGTGCTTTAAGATTGACCAGGGGTGCCTGGCTTCTAGAAATGTCCACCCCTTCTTAAAAATGCCCTCATAAGGGAGAGTGAGTTGAGAAGACACTGGACCAGAGAGCAACAAAGTTGGAAGGATGCCCAACTGGAAAAAGACGCAATCTGATGCCCTACAAGGATGGACTTTGAGACTTTGACTCCAGCTGACTCTAAGATTAGGGTGGGTCTCTCCAGGGCCAGTGGCACTGATCCCCTTATGTCCCAGGAGGGACAATGGGGACACTCAAGCCGCTGGGGGGCACTGTGTGGATTCACACTTAACTCAGCTGACTGATACCCTGTAAGCTGTCAGGAGGCTGTGGTGCACAGGAAGTGCAGCAGATAGGATGTGCTGCGTATTGATTTCAGAAGGGCTGAAAAAGATGCCCCCAGAAGAGCACTAAGAGCTGGCCAAAAGACAAGTATGGTACAGGGAGTCTTAACAATCCATGAAAATCATGTTTAAATGGTAGAAGGCCTGAAGAGGATGCTCTTGGTGGCTAGAGTTCCTTGCCACCAGGAACAAAACAACACTCTTGCTATGGAAAGTGGCCCTAGATACAGCCAAGTCTCCTTGACAACAACACAAACATGGATGTCCCCTGAGCCCCAGCACCCAGGATAAAAAACGAAAACTGGCTAAGTGCCACTGTGCTCCTCATCCTGTTCCAGGGGGACCAGAATCACAAGAGGCATATGGGGTTCTTCCACCACAGGTCTGGGGGAGTGGATGGCTAGCAGCACCCTGCCTGCACTTAGTTCTGGTGGGCTAGTGTTCTCCTCTCCTGCAGGGCCATCAGTGGATAGGAGACAGAATAGATGCCCAGGCAGTGTGAGAGAAAAGGATTGCTTTGCTGGTTTACTCTGAGAGAGTCAAGTGCTCCAATTGAGTACTTGGTTCCCAGTAAAAAGACAATGGGGAATTTAGTGCTTATAAAGGACCCATTTCCTTCACAACTAATATCCCAATTATTCGCAGGTGATAAACATGCAAACCTAAACATCAAAGGGGCTGACTACATGGAAAATTTGAAAAAAGGTATGCTTTGAGGTGCTGGGCCATCTAGACATCATCTCACCCTCAAATCACAAGACAGTTTTTCTGTCAGCAGTAGCAGGTGGAGCGGTGGGTTTATTTGCTTACTTACTTTTTTGCTTGCTTTTTACCAGCCCACATGTCACAAAACTACATTCAAAGAAATCCTGACCAAGCCTAGGCATATCCGATTAGAAGTCTATGGGAATCCAGGGTGATATGGCTTGTGTGGATCACAGGCTGAGTTTCTTAACTTGAATGCCCTGCAAACGTCAATGTATGGATAAAGAAAAAGGCTATTTTCCCATACTTATGTGACAGACAACCAGTGCACATATGAAAGAATTAACACTGTAACAAAATAAAAATCTCTTTGACAATACAATGACTTCACACGGTCCAAGTATTGACTAGTTTCTGTTGCATATACGGTATTAGTGAGGTATCATTTTCATTGGGTGGTAAGAATGTCGTGGATCCCCACCGACTCCTGAATCTTCCCTCATAGAAAATTTATGTTTGTAGCCAATGTTGGAAGATTTTTAGTACATTCTGTGTAAAAATATGTAGTGGGATCCATGCAAGTAACACCATTATGGACTCCCCTGGGAGTCTAGGATTTAGAAAAGTATGGACTCAGTAGGTTTTCTCTGATGTTAACCATGCCGAGGCCAAAATACAGAACTTACCTATATCTCGAGAATGAGAGAATTTCAGACTGGTTTGAGACACTTTTTAAATCCTGAAAATGGCTTAATTCATTACCTTTTGTGGGTAATATCTTCCTTTAGAACATGCCACTTGTTGGAACTGGCCCTTGGGGAGGTTCATCCCCTGACTTTTTGCTTAATTCCTCCTATTTTTTCTGACCTCTCACTGTTGGCTCTAGGACTCTGAGAACTTTATCACTGCTGACCACTGTAAGGAACTGCCACTTGCTTGCATCCTCTTTGTGCTGGCCTGTTGCTGGGCCCTTTCACCTGTGGGCCTTTTCCCTGGACTTTGTCCCCCAGGGGCAGGGTTCTGTGGCCCCTGACTGCTGCATCCATTTCCAGCCCGAGGAGTGCTTTGTTTTGGCCCAGCACCTTGGAAAGCACTTTTTGCTGAAATTCACCCCTGCGACCTGGGCTTAGTATGATGCCCTAGCACTTTGAAAAGTGCGTTGCTGTGCCCCATTTTTACCGCAACAACCGGGGTCCTGAAATATCCTAGCATCGTAGACACGCTAATTTGGTGCCCCTGGGGCACAAGAAAACAGCGTAAAAAAGGAACTCGGAGCAAGCGTGCTCCTATTGGTGCCCCCGGGGCAAGGTTCGTTTAAAGGAGCACCCCCGGGGCACCAGAAGGCCCTGACATAGGGCCGATCATCGTCGCAGCCCAGGTGAGCTGCTTTCTCCTTGTCAGAAGAAGAGGGGGCAGGGAAGGAAGCCTCAGCAGAGGCTCCCTGCCCGCCGAAGTCCATCGTTGGAGTCCTGAGCACGGGCAGGGGAGGAGGAAGCCTCCCTTTGCCCCACCAGAGCCCCAAATGCATTTCTAAAAGAGAAAGGTCTTTGCCAGAGGCCCCCTGCACCGCCAATCTCATTTTGTGGCCCCTTGTGGGCTCTTGCAATTGTGTTGTGTCCACCCATATGTGGAAGGGCCAGTGGAGGCCTGGGGGGGCCCTAGCGATCTCAGGCCCCCAAGAGGGGCCGTTACAAATCGGAGGGGGTATGTGGTGCCCCCCCTCCTGGTCTAATTGTTTTCCTGGACTTCTGACCCCTCGTGAGGGCCGGTTGAGGCCTGGGGGGAACCCCAGCGATTGCAGGCCCTAGGAGGGGGCCCGTCATTAACACAGAGGGGGCGCGTGCCACCCCTCCCAACACCAGAACTAGTGTAAGGCCCCCGTTTGGCACAGAGGAGCGCCAGTGGCACCCATGTTTCATTCTACTGGCACTGAAGGGGACCTCATCGCAAACAGGTACTACTAAGAGGCATTATATATAGCATAATTTCTTTTTAGAGACTTTTTTGATTTATATGTTGGCTACCTGTTTTATGATGTTTCATATGTGTATGCAAATGTTCCTTTTATGGACATAACATGCTAATATGTTTTTCTGACTTGCCATACGTTTTATAATGTTCCTAACAATGGGTTTATGATATTTCTATGACAAGTGCATTGGTGTAATAACGTGATCCCTGACTACTGCTTATGTTGCAGAATACTAAGTAACCTGTGTGGTACATGCCACTCCGCTAGTTTTGCATAGGAACTAATGTGTAACATTCCTGCAATGGCTAAGGTAGCAGGATATTACTGATATGTGGTGTTTGGTCTAATATTTGCGTTGTGTACAATACAGTATATTTTCATATAACTAGGTGTTGTGTTTCTTTTGTGATGGGGATAGTGCATTATGTGTGTTGTGTGCATTGTGCAAATGCTATACACCTTGCCTCTGGGATAGTCCTGACTGCTCGTGCCAAGCAACCAAGGGGGTGAGCAGGGGTTATCTTGGACTTGTAACTCCCTTGCCCTGACTAGAGTGGGTGGATTTTGCCTGGCTTAGGTGCATACCCTAGTCAACCAGAAACCCCATTTTTAACACCACTATCCCCACTTTGGCTACTTCGTGGAAAGCTTTGGTCTGATCTGACAAGCAGAGATGAAGAAAATGTGGGGTACCATTGTTATAAAGAGAAATGTCTGAACACAGAATAGTAGAACATTTTATTATAAAATGAATGTCTATCTATGTTTTACTTTTAAATGCAAATTGTGTCATCCAATGATATGGCTAACCTCAAATCAAGAGATTTACAAATAACCATGTATCCATATTTAAAAAAATGCATAGATTTTCTTCATACCCATTTCTCATTCATTAGAGTTTATCATATGATTTGCCTCATTGTCAGTACTTAAGGGGTTAATGCAAGTTTATAGTGCAGTGCCTTATCATCCATGTGTTACTATTAAGCACAAATAAACCTGTCTGTCAGAACATATAAACCAATTTCAATCACATCAACCACACTCTCAAATTGTGCAAAAAACTGGGATGCAAATACACTAAACAATAAATCTGATACCTTCAAGTAGTGACTTGCAGTTGGTGTCTTGTTTACTGTGGTCCATTTTTCTGAATCCACCTCTTTGTAATCCACGAAATACCCTGTTACAGGGCTCTTGCCAGTGTAGACTGGAGGTTTCCACAGAATTACCAGTGATGTGTTTCTAACCTCACAGAATGTCAAATCATGGGAAGGACCTAAAGTAAATGGACAGAGTCATGTGTTACTCGTTCAATAGCTCTTGATGAAGTGCAGAGGAATATGTTCCATGCTGCTGAAGATTACCATGTGCAAGTTAACACGTTTAGTACGTATATAAATATACATCACGCCACGGACTTCAATAATGAGTCTTCATCACACAAACATGGATGAAGTGAAGATTTTTAATGGGCACAGTAAACCCAACACGTTTCGGGAAATTGAGTTTTCTTGTTCATGGGTAATTGACCATTCAACTCCCTCTTTTTTAAAATGCTAAGTGCAAACAAAAACCAAGTGACATTGAAAACGGACTGTATATCAAAGATATCCTGGCTTGGCAAAACCGTGTCGGTCATCTTTAAGCGGCTGTTCTAAATCAATCCATTTACAAAACACACTATTATAATTACATGATAGAGAAAATGTGAAGGACACTATGGCCCTCATTACGACTTTGACGGTCTTCGTAGAAGACCGCCAAAGCCGCGGAAGCCAGAAGACCGCCATTGCTGGTGTTCTTCTGACCACCATATTACCAGTACTGCAGGATTTCCACCGTAATTGGGGTGGAAATCCTGCAGTAGTAGTCTGGCAGTCGGAGGCCGTGGGGAGGTTCTGCCACCGGCTCACCCCATGAGTATAACTCCACCAGCCATATTATGAGCAATACTACTTCCTGCTTGTGTCCTGCTGGTGGGGCGGTACCTATGCTGGAAGCGCCCCTTCCCGTTCCCTGTCAGACTACCTTCTCCCTGGACCAGGTAAGGTGATCGTCTGACAAGGAAGAGGGTTGTGAGGGTGTGGGCTGTTGTGTGCGTGTGTGAGTGTGTGATGTCAGCGTGTGTGCATGCATGTGTGTATGCGAGTGTGAGTGTTGTTCTGAATGCGTGTTTGTATGCCTGTGTGTATGCAAAAGTGAGTGTTGTGAATGCATGTTTGTATGCGTGTGAGTGAATGCGTGTATGTAGGTGTAGGTGAATGAGTGTATGGGTGGTGGGTGTGAGTGTCTGTGTATGGGTGCATGTATGGAGGGAGGGTGAGGGCGCTGTGTTTGGAGGGGGGTTGCGGGCATTGGGATTGCGGGCATTGGGGTTGCTGGGGTTGGAGTCGTCTACCCGTGATGGGGAAGGAATTCCCTGTCACCGGTATCCTTTCTGCCAGGGTTTTCATGTCGGAGCTAGCACCGCAGAAACCCTGGTCGAAAGGCAGCTCCTAATACCGCTGGAGGTCTTCTGTGAGCCACTGGGTTGGAGATGATCATCTCTGGCCCAGCGGCTCTGACCATCATCGTGGTATGAGTGGAGATGTGGCGGGTTGTCAGAGGCCACACTCATAATGATCCGGTCTTCACCACCAGCCTGTTGGTGGTGGGACCACCGCATTTACCCTGGAGTGCGTTTCTAAAACGTGTGGGGTTGGCAGTGTTTCTTTGTTACATCCTAGCTATAAACATTCAAAATACACTACACAAGGATGCTGTTTTTGCCTGTTAATCTATACTGCAAAATGGAGACCAACATGTTGTTTTAAAAGTGATACATCAGATAATTAGATAGGGAAGTACCAGGAGGCAGGTTCCAGATCACAGCACAGAGTTCCTATAAATTAGCCAGTTACAGAAAATTAAGTATCCCTTGTAGTGTGTGTCAGCTCCCTTGAGATGGACGATTGGTGGTTATTCTGCTAATCTGATCGTTCATGGAACCTGAAATGGAGATAAATAGTAGATCTCAGTGAACCACGTTTTGCCTTAGTATTCCTGCTCCTGTCTCCATTTCCATAATACCTCCTCTCAAATAATAATCAGTGGTGTCAGAGACATTCTCTGCAGAGGAATATCAAGTGAGATGTGGTAATACCACCTATCTGCTCTACTAAAGAAGGTGAAATGCAGAAGGTGGCTAGAAGCCAGAGGGAACAACACCTTGTGCCAGGAAGCACAGCTCATAAATTAGTTTATACTTATTTGTATCTCAAAACATTATCCCTTGTAGAAAGAAGGCATGACTGCAGGTCCTTGGAGGTTGGGTACAATATAGGTAACAGTCCTGATCTGCTTCCCTCTTGTAGGTGAACTGCTGACAGTGAGGAGAGGCCAAAAGAGAGGTACACATTTTTACACACTGTTTCTAGGTGTCTTATAAACGAATTACTGATGTCTGTAGAATATTTAAGGTTCCCCAAGAGGTGGCAACTGTGAACTACTCCCCCTTTCCAAAGATTACCATTCCTAAAGGAACTCAGTTGTGGCAGTTGAAAAGAAGTACGACCTATGAGCATTCCTCCTTTCACGAGGATAATGATACATCTCTACAAAGATTCCTGGTTGGAAATTGTGACCTTGCCGCAAAGAGATCTTTATACAAGCAGCGGATTAATGGACAACATTTAGGTGTAACCGGAGGTCGCAGCGGCGACCCCTAGCTTGACCTTTGCGACTTCAGGTCTCAGAAGTGGCACATTCAGTATCGGGAACACAGTGGCAGTTCCCGGCACTTATGGATATCAGTTGAGGCTCCACTTCCTTTATTTTCTGTCTATTTTTTATTGCACTAATAGTGGATGATAATATATTATTCACTATTAGTGTAATAAAAATGGAGTAGTAAGTTGGAATATGTCTTTCTATGGCAGTTGAGGGAAGTAAAAAATGCTTTAAAAGGGATGTTGTGTGTCTGCTTGCGGGTAGAATGTGTTTATGCGAGAGAGTGTGCATAAGTGTGCTGTTGTGCGTATGTGTAAGTATGTTTGTGTGAGTGAAACTGCAGGTCAAAGGGCGTGTGACGTCACTCCCACTACCACTGGCATTTGGTGAACTGAAGTCCATGATTGGAATATTTGAGTATTATTAGCCTCTGCATAATAAAATCAGCGGCTAAACATGTGTGAAGCCAGGTCTTTGAGGATGACGTACAAATCTTGTAACAAAATAAAAAGAATAGGAAACTATAAATCGATATTCCTACTTCACAACTGTAACATGCTAAGCAAACAGCATGAAAATAAAGATAATTTACAATCCCAAATGATTACAACATTACGTGACAAAAATGGAAATAAATGTTGGAACATCAAAGAGCAATATTAAGAGAATTTTAGCACACAAACCGAACTTAAATAATACATTCAAGCTTCAGAAAAGCGTTTATGTTTTTTAATAAAATTAGTTATTCTCACCAGGTTCTGGCATTGTCCATGCTTCACATTTAAAATGTTCACTTGGATCAGAAGGCAGTCCCATACCAGCCAGATTGCAGGCAACGATTTTGAATTCATACCATGATCCTTGAGCCAGATCCTGGACCTACATAGGAAAATGTAGCAGGTAAAACAGAATGATTTTTAGTGATAGTAGACACAAGGTGAAACAAATGGGTTTGATTTATTGAAACATATTGACACACAAAGTTTTTCCAAGCAAACTTTCTCACAGATGGTAAGATCGCTCAGCAAGTTAAGTACTGCTGTCTTTTGGAGCTCTATCGAAGTATAATTGCACAGATTTAGAAGGGAGTTTTGCACCAGAAGTTTTAAAAACTTGGGGAGAGATTTATTATTATCTCGTGCAACGTAGTGCAAGCAGTATAAGATGCCGTGCTGTGTTGCATAAGAGGAAGACAGCAGGACAGATCCATCTTTACTACGATGGCACTGTTACTCTCTTCTTAACTGCTGGTGGATATTCTGGCCCTTTGAGCCACGCGCATTATTATGCACTATAATACAAAGGTGTGCCTGAGTTTACCATAGGTTTTGTACCAAAAGTGTACCCATACAGTTCCAAACACTTGACCTAGACATATTTTAAAAATGTTCTTTTCCACTTTGCAAATATACTCCTCAATATGGCACACATGCAAAGTTAGAAACTTCTGCAGAAATGTCTTTGCACCTACATCGAGAAGACATATTTTTGGTGCTAAGCACAGTGCACAAATCTATGTAGGTGAGGTTTTGTGCTACCTACGGCAATATGTCATCTTGACGCAAAATAGTGCAACTTCAGAAAATAAAGTTGACATATTTTTTAACTTGCAACGTGCAATTTTCCTACTTATTGTTACGGATATATACAATAGTGCCTAATGTTTTTTTTAAAGAGCTGCGAGCAAGCCTGCCATGCCGAAGGGGCTAAGGCGAGAGTGATTCTCCCCACAAAGAAAAAAATTAATGTAGTCAAAATGGGAGTCAAGTGTTGCATTTCACCACAAATATTTATTTGAAATTGTCTTAAAAGGTGTAGGCTTTGGAGAGTTCAAAAACAGCACTCATTTCAGTACCTGACGCTCTACAGAGTGAGGCCAGGTTTTACCAGTAGTATTTAGGAAGGTGCTCAACCCCCAGGATAATTTTTAAACAATATATTTTACAACACCATATCCTAATTTGAGTGGCAAAGGAATCACATGCTAATTAACTGGATATGTGATTTGACACTGCCTACTAAATATACAAGTAGATTGCATCTCCCTTCAAATTAGCATTTGCTGTTCCTGCCGCTTCTAAGTAGTTTGTTTGTCACATAACATGATGCAGAATGTATGGGTAAGCAAAGGGATGAGAAAATTAAAAAATGAACTGATGTCACAGTCAAGTGATCCATTGGGTTAAATAGATGTTATAGGTTCATAGAGGAGTCTAGACTCATTATATAGATTTAGGCCACGGATAGCCTCTATACATCATTATAAATAGATCATAAAATGCTTCTAAACCTACCATGCAATTTCTACCACACTATCAAGGGCATTCTCCCCGAAGCAGAGTTTATTTTAACATAAAACCTGTAGTATATGTTATACAGATCTTTATGAAATAACACCCAAATAATGTATTCATATACTAAATATACTGCTTTTATCCTAAAATGTCAGTGTATGAGTTTCAAGTTTTTAAATAGACACTCATTTACCCCTCAAACTCTAGTTTTCATTTTGATTACAACAAAAATAACTACTTTTGTCTTCCGCTATCATGTTCTTAAGATATATTAATTTGGCCACCTTTCATATTTAGTTAATAAACATGTATACTCCCTAATGCAAAAATCAAATTTTTATTTTCCCAGTCATAGTTATGATGTTCTCAGGTACCAGGTGAGAGAAATCTCCATCACATGCCCCGCGGATCCATCATGCACTTCAAATATCATAATGTAATCCTCCTCCTCCAATATGCCAAGCATGCCATGTTGTGCCCCATTCCTCATGTTCCAGACTACCCATGTTATGTCCTTGTTTCTACATATGACAGTCATTCTGTCATATGGCCTTTTACCCTTTATACCAGCCCTGTCATAATGTGCTCCTGCTCCCCATAAGTGCATAATGTCATTGTGTGCCTGTTTCAATCATATCACAGACATGCAATCATGTGCCCTTTCCTCAAATACAAGCTGTGCCATGGTGTATCCATTTCCCCATGGACCATTTAGGTAAGGTTGCCCCCCGATCTTTTGAGGGTCGAGTGTGCAAGCGATCTAGCCTTCTGTAATCTCTCTGTGGTCTTTTAGCCATGCCCACCACACGGCCATCAGTTTAATTTGTTCATAGGCTTGCCTTTCAATAATTGCTTGATTTTATTTGTGAAAGGCATGCATACGTCATGCCTTTTCTGATGTTTAGCCCTCCTCGAGCGCACCAGCCAACTATTGAAAACATACAAGGCTCTATGTTTTCAGCTTGGTTTCTGGACTAATTTAACTGTTTATTTCCTACACAGTGTGATCTCGCTGCAAATTTGCCAATATGTTTGACTGCGAGTGAACCTCTGTTTCATTTTGTCTGCTCCTTCAAACTCATGGCGTGGCACCTTAAATTGGGTCACTTATGTAAAACTATTACTTTTCATTTTCATTTTCTGTGGAAATAAAGTCCGGTTAGGAATTTTCATCGCTAATAGCTCTAAGTTGAGCAAATGCGAGACCCATTGCATTGCAAATGCTTGTTTATTTGGTTGCTCATAGGGTTGAATGTGCTGATCATAGATATCCATTGTTTGTTTTCCTCCCTTCCGTGTTTAGATGCTAAAAGGGATTCCCTAGGGCAGTACCATGCCCAGTTTATGGACTCTGTTTACTACCCACTTCGGATATCCTCTTTTCATCAATTTGTGATTTAATTCATCTGCTTCTTTAAAGTAGTGATCCCTGTAGGAAAGCATCTTCATATCCTCAATAATTATCCATAAGGGAAATTAATCTTACGTGCACAAGGATAGTCACTGCCATATCTCAGTACAGCATTAGTACCTCTTGGTTTCCTATATAATGCGGTATATACTCTACCATTCTTGTGTTTGATAAGGAGGTCCAGGTAATTGATAGAGTCCTTACTGTGGCTGAGCATAAACCTAAAGTCTAGACATTACATCTCCCATCTTAAAAACTCTTGAAGTTGATTCAAATAAAAAAATATATAAGGGGACATTGGTACGTGCTCGAAGAAACAAGTACCCATCCCTCGCTATTTGCATTTAAATGAAACAAAAATGTAAGAGGTTAGGACACATAAAGAACCCCAGTCCCAAAATTCTCTAAGGTATGAGGGCTTCCCTAAGATTATAAGACACTAAAAATGCAATACTTACCAGGCATGTCCATACACCATAAACTCAAAATTGTTGACCACAGGAACCAAAGAATACAAACTGAGGTTCTTTTTTAACTGTAACACAAAGAATGTGTTTTTGCCATTTATTTTGTACATTGTCCATGCAATCTATTGCATGTTGGTCAAACAATGCAAATAGTCAAACAAAAGGATTTGCCAAAACAGGAGTCATGTCTGGTGCCAAATAGAAGGGGCACCACTAGTGAAGTATTTTATGGATATGAATCACAGAGCTGATGACATATAGTGGCACATGCTTGAAGTGGTAAAAATGGACAGCGGTGATGGAGATCTGGTGACCAAAATAAATTAACAGGAGTATAGATGGATAGAACACTGAAAAGTATATTCCATATATCTTAAATGATGTGTAAGACCTGTGTTGTCTTTTTATATTGAGCTGATGTGCCCTCATTGAAGCATTTAGGATGCTACATTTTGTACACTGTACACATTGTGTTATCTTTATAATCTGTTAACAGCTTGCTATGCAGTTGTAGTGCCGACTGTTCCCACATACATTTGAGTATTGACTTCCGTTGATTTGCCACACCTTATGAGATACATATGCACAGTAGAGAACATAATGTGGGATTCCCTTTGGAAGATTGTGCTGTAATACTTGTTGCTGAGTGGTGCCTACAACTTTATTTGATTTCCATCACTACAGACAGACACTGTTTCTTCTATATGGCTCCAATTGTGTTAGCTTAGCATTGGTTCCTGACAATTCATCTGTGCAGGCATAATTGTTGACATTCAATTCAAACAAAGGATAGCTTCCTTTGGTCCCGTGGTGATGGATTCCCTCCCAAAATGGCAGCCAGTCCCATGAGTTGCGGCCTAGTCGACAACCCCCTGACTGGTTAATGTAGGTGTGTCCAGGGTTTGTGAGTAGTAAGTGCTAACCCTCATAGTCTGGATCTATGGAATAGAAGTAGTTTCTTCTTACAGTGTTACCTTTGTTATGGGTTATAGGAAATTAGCCTGATTTACCGGTAACTGAATCCCATACATTTGATACAAATTTGATCCTGGACATAATTATCAACAAACACTGTGATTTGGTAATCCCACTGACTCTTTGTTTTAGATTTGTCACACATCACAATATCTGCTTGGTACATGAGAGAGGTGTTAATTTGCAGATTCTGCTTTATTCATTCTGGGGCATGCGGCACAACCTCATGTAGTTTGCAGTCAAATTAAATCTGCGGCACACTATGTAATTATCCGGTACCACTTGGTTGTTTTGAATACTGGGTAATGACAATCTACTTTCACAACTTTACTAAGTAATTACACCACTGACAGTTACTGCCCACACATCTTGAGATACACTTTCTGATATCCATGGCGAAGGTATTTGATTTGGGAATGACCCGTTTGGACTTGCTAAGAGAGCACTCAGGCATTCACCACTGTTTTAGATATTGTCACATGCTGTATATCTGACAACATGTAAATCTCAAGTAGGAACCACAATAGTCGCGGTGAAGTCACAAGCAAACCCTAAATTAACCTGTGTCCAACCGTTGTGTAGCTTGGCACAAAACATTCAGGCTTAACTCAGAGGCAATGTGTAAAGTATTTGTAAAATTGAGCACATTTTAATAAATACAATAAGACCAAAACATCAAAAATCCAATCAGTAGATTTGGAGAAATGTACTTTTGAAGATTTAATTGAAAATAGTAGCTAAAAAGCACAGAGCACCAACTGTAGTTGTCTGATTGTGCTGGACCGGGGCAAAGTCACAAGTTCAGGCTAACCACGATGGAGTGCAGGCCAGCTACAGGGTTCCAGTTAGACCTGCTGAACAAGAGTATGTTAAATCCTGATTGCAGAGCATTGCATGGTCCTGCATCAATGATAGGTCACACAGCTGAGGTGATGCATTTGTCCCAGGAAACTGTCAGGCTGCGATGTTAGGCCCTTTGTCATCCTTGAGGAGGAGATTGACGAGGGAAGCTTGTGAAGCAAAATCCTACATCAAGGATACATTGCACATTGGCTGGTTCTGATGAGACAGGGGGGCTTGCACTGCAAAGTCCTGTGTCGCTGTCAAGGCTGCTGTTGATAAGATTTGCGATGCAGGGCATGTGTCACGCAGTGTCATGCAGTGGGGGTTCTGGTGAGTCTGTGAGATTGAATTCAGAGTCCTGCTGCTTTAAGAATCCTCGCAGCAGAGCTGATGCATTGGTTCTGCTTGGGGTTGCACCACACATCAAAGGAGATGCTTCAGTTCTGTTGGATCCACAGACAGCTGGCAGAACACCTTCACACCCACTTCCAAGGGTTCAGGGCTGGGGTAGGACTCACATTTGCAGATTCCAGGTGCCGGTTTCAAGAGGCTAGCCCTTGGAGTCACTGTGGTGGTCCTGGGCTCAAGTTATATGTCCAGTCCCTCTCACCAAGGCAAGAGGGCAGCAGGTCAGCACAGCAGACAGCTGACCTTCAGGGCATCAGTCAAGCAGAGTGGCAGACTTTCTAGCAGCATAACAGTCCTTTCTGGCAGAATCTTTCACAGGTCCAGAAGTATACTGAAGAGATGGTGTATGAGGTTCATTTACACTTGGTTCCCCCTTTAAATTGGGTGAAGCTTCTAGAGGTTCCCCTTTGAAGTGCACAGGTCTCCTTCCTCCCCTCCCAGGCTAAAGACTAACTACAGGGGGTATGCAATCTTTTGTGTGAAGGCAGGACATAGCCTATTCAGGCACCCCTCTACCCTGCCAGTAATTGCGCACCCAGGTATACCTCAGTTTTCTATTGCCTATGTCTGTCTAAGAGGTATACACAAAAACTAACTGCCAACTACACCTAGTACTGTGACCCAGAGACAGGCTGCAAGTACTGAATGGCAAAGGCAGGATTATGCCAACTTTGTAAAGGTGGAATTTCCAAAATTGTAATAAAAAATCCACTTCACCATAAAAGAGGATTATTTCAGACAATGACAAAGACACCAGACATGCACTGTTTACCTGATCCCACCTGGAAGTTACAGTTTATTAAATGTAATAAGGTAACTTCAATGTTATCTTATGGGAGAAGCGGGCCTAGCAGTACTGAAAAATAATTTAAGGGTCTCTCACTACCAGGAAATGTACATCTTAAACTACAAGCCCTACTTTTTTTTAATACATTGCATCCAACCCCATGGGCTGTGTAGGGCCAACCCTTGGGTGGCTTATATGTATTAAAATGGAAGGCTTGGGCCTGGCAAAAGGTTTATTTTACCAAGTCAAAACAGCAGTTTGCAACTGCACACACAGGCTGCAAGGGCAGGCCTGGGACATGTTTTAGAGGGCTACTGATGTGTGTGACATGAACAGTGATACAGGCCCGCTATTAGCATTCAATTTACTTGTAGTACCACTTTACTAAGGACTTATAAGTACATTAAATATGTCAATTGGACGCCATCCCTACCATGTTTAGAAGAGAGACCACAAGCACTTTAGCACTGGTTAGCAGTGGTAAAGTTCACAGAGTCCTAAGGCCAACCCAAACGAGATCAGAAAAAGATGGAGAAGGCAACACATTAGGGAGCAGACCACCCTAAGGCTGATTAGTCTCACAGTTACCTTATACATTTTCACGACTGGCCTCTGGAATAGTACGCTAAGTCACAACAAACACGCAGTACATATATGTTTTCTCCTTCTGAATGGGCCTCTTGTTCTCTCTTGTAGGCAATCCAAACAACTTGTCCTGATGAGTCCCTACAAATAGTCTCAGGGTGGAAACATCGACAGAAGAATTCCCTGGCCTAGAGCTTCTATATTGTTAGAAGATGAAACTGTGAATTTGAACAGGATCTTACTTGATTGCATAAAAGGGCAGGGGATTACCACACAAAGCTGCTTTTTCATTTGTAGATCACCATGTTATCACTTACGCTGAAGTGCATTGTCTACACTTTTTGTCACTATACAACAATTGTATGTTCTGTGCCTACTTCAAATTGAAATGTATAAGTAAATGACTAAATGTTCTTTGAAGAAGACCCACATATTGTATTACTCACAACCATGAAATGGATAGATTGATTCAGGGTATTATTGAATGAAGTATGAATGTTTCCGGTGTCTGAAAAAGAGTCCCATGGGAACACTGTGTTGATATTATTGATATATCCATGTCCTGTTGGGCGTATTGGCTTGGTCTTTGTTATCTTACATACATTCATAATGTGGAGTGCTGCATGTTGGGACTATTCCCTAGACCAAAGTGTAAAAAGGTGGCATCTAGGTTACTTGGTCTGGCTTTGTTGATGGCAAAAAGGGCAATTACCCTACAATGGAAAGAGGGTAACCTCTCCATCTCACTATGTGAAGAAAAATTTTAATATACTGGGCAGAGGTGGAAAACCTTGCTTTGTGTATGGAAGAAAGGAGAAGTTTGCAGAAACAACCCACTGCACAGCAATGGGATGATATTGTCCTGCTATAAAAAGAGAATGGCAAAGAACGTAATAAACCGCCCTGAGACCCTTGGCACACACCAACAAAATATTGATTGTTGACATCTAAGAACTGCAACGAACTTAGCCAAATGCTTCCTAAGGTCATGACTGTGACTTGATAATTGAGCTATTATTAGTGGTGTAATTGTAGGAACATTCCCCAATAACAGAAATGCAGCTGCTTATGCAAATGTAAAGCACTTCCAGAGCGCCGCTTAATAATACCGTTATAATAGTTGATACAATTGCTGGAAAACACTGCCTAGTTTGCGCATATCCTGTGGTTGCATTGACACTATGTTATATTACGAGCATGTAGTGTGTCTCCAATGTGCAAATGCTACTGAAGTATTACACTACCAATCTGTGCTATTTGTAAACTAATAAAGCAAAAATAACAAAAAAATCAATAAAGTGCAGTATAAAAAATACTACCACTGAGTGGTTTCACATTTATATCCGTCAACTCAGAGGAATAAAGGGCTGTCCTAATGTTTGTAATACTTTTCCTTCACATGACAACCACTCCCTTATATGACTGCTTCCCTTACTTGCTAGCTTTGGTACCCCGATGTGCTCCTGTATCACTCACATCACATACTCAACAAAACTAATGCAAACACTAACGAATGCACATATAAGGCTCTTTCTATCGCTCTCTCTCTCTCACACACATGCACACACACACAAACACAAGGAGTGTTTCACTCATTACTGTCAATAAAGGGAAAAACTGTATCTATCACCGAACCACCCGGCGTTTGCAGGTACACTCTTTATGTCGAGGTGAGCAGCAGCTTTATCCCCCTTACGCCAACACTTACAACGTAATCACGTAAGGGGTATCAAGAAAGCTGAATGCACTCACTAGTTTCATTATATCACCTTGGTTACTGTCTCTGGGAGCTCTCAAAGCTGGCGAGATTCTGAACGCTGCCAGATGCCACCTGATAGCTGTCATGCAATAGGGCTTAGAGTTATATTTTTTTAAACAGAACTCCCATATCATCTACAGATGAACATCTGAAATATAGACATTATTTCTGTTAACTATAATACAAAGGCAAGAGTAAAATAATAAGCATTAGCAAGAATACAGACCGTAAAAAGTCTCTCTTTAATTAGGCTAGTATTGACTTCGTGCCAGTTAATATGGTCGACTTCTCGTTTGTCAATATAGTAGCCATCAATTTTAGATCCACCGCTGAATTTCGGCACCTTCCAGCCAAGTGTCATTGAATGGCCATCACAGTTAAGAAGATTTATACCATAAGGATGCGAAGGGCTGGCTGCAGAAAAGAAAAAACAGTTTTATTAAAAGCTGCAACAACTTTTAAACAGTAGTGTTAAATGATGACAGAGTTGCCTTGTTATTGCGACGAAGACGGTAGGCCTTCCCCTTCCCTTCCCTACTCTTTCAAACCACCCTATCGCCCTCTCCCCCCCACTTGCATACCTTTATTGCCTGCGCTGTACATTCGGTAAAGGTTTGGGGTAAAGCAAAATTGAATCACAGTGCATCCGTTCTCTTTTGGCATAGCTGTACGCCTTTAAATATATTTTAGTGCACAGACTTCAATACAGTCATGTACTTCCAATATGCACAGTGGTCCTACACGCTTGATGTCTTCAATTGCGGAGGCACTTCTCAAAAGTTCTAGGCTTCTTAACCTCTTAGCTGCTGGGCCTTTCCCCCCCCAGTGCTGAGCCCTTTTTTGGCTATTTGGGGTATTTCGTGCTTAGGCCTTCATAACTTTTTGTCCACATAAGCTATCCACGCCAAATTTGCGTCCTTTTTTTCCAACATCCTAGGAATTCTAATGGTACCCAGAGTTTGTGGTTTCCCCTGGAGGAGACCAAGAAATTACCCAAAATACAGTGAAAATTTAATTTTTTCCCAAAAAATGGGAAAAAAGGGTTGCCGAAGAAGGCTTGTGGTTTTTTCCCTAAAAATGCCATCAACAAAGGGTTTCTGGTGCTGAAATCACCATCTTCCCACATTTCAGAATGGGCAGACTTGAATCAGAAAACCACATTTTTCAACACAAATTTGGAATTTTACTGGGACATACCCCATTTTTACTATTTTTGGTGCTTTCAGCCTCCTTCCAGTTAGTGACAGGAATGGGTGTGAAACCAATGCTGGATCCCGGAAAGCTAAACATTTCTGAAAACTGTCATTTGTGTAGATCCTACAAAGTTTTCCTACAGAAAATAACAGCTGAAATAAAAAAATATTGAAATTGAGCTGAAAACAACAGCCATTTTTCTTTATGTTTTACTCTGTAACTTTTTCCTGCGATGTCAGATTTTTGAAAGCAATATACCGGTATGTCTGGTGGACTCTTCTGGTTGCGGGGATATAAATGGCTTGTAGGTTCATCAAGAACCCTAGGTACCCAGAGCCCATAAATGAGCTGCACCCTGCAGTTGGTTTTCATTCTATACTGGGTATACAGCAATTCATTTGCTGAAATATGAAGAGTGAAAAATAGGTATCAAGAAAACCTTTGCATTTCCAAAATGGGCTCAAGATAGGGTTTTGAGGAGCAGTGGTTATTTGCACATCACTGAATTCCGGGGTGCCCATACTAGCATGTGAATTGCAGGGCATTTCTCAAATAGATGTCTTTTTTACACACTCTCTTATATTTGGAAGGAAAAAATGTAGAGAAAGATAAGGGGCAATAACACTTGTTTTGGTATTCTATGTTCCCCCAAGTCTCCCGATAAAAATGATACCTCACTTGTGTGGGTAGGCCTAGCGCCCGCGACAGGAAATGCCCCAAAACACAACGTGAACACATCCCATTTTTTTGACAGAAAACAGAGCTGTTTTTTGCAAAGTGCCTAGCTGTGGATTTTGGTCTCTAGCTCAGCCGGCACCTAGGGAAACCTACCAAATCTGTGCATTTTTTAAAACTAGAGACCTAGGGGAATCCAAGATGGGGTGACTTGTGGGGCTCTGATCAGGTTCTGTTACCCAGAATTCTTTGCAAACCTCAAAACGTGGCTAAAAAAACATGTTTTCCTCACATTTCAGTGACAGAAATTTCTGGAATCTGTGAGGAGCCATAAATTTCCTTCCACCCAGTGTTCCCCCAAGTCTCCCGATAAAAATGATACCTCATTTGTGTGGGTAGGCCTAGCGCCCTCAACAGGAAATGCCCCAAAACACAACATGGACACATCCCATTTTTTGACAGAAAACAGAGCTGTTTTTTGCAAAGTGCCTACCTGTAGATTTTGGCCTCTAGCTCAGCCAGCAACTAGGGAAACCTACCAAACCTGTGCATTTTTGAAACCTAGAGACCTAGGGGAATCCAAGATGGGGTGACTTGTGGAGCTCTGACCAGGTTCTGTTACCCAGAATCCTTTGCAACCATCAAAATTAGGCCAAAAAAACACTTTTTCCTCTCATTTCGGTGACAGAAAGTTCTGGAATCTGAGAGGAGCCACAAATTTCCTTCCACCCAGCATTCCCCCAAGTCTCCCGATAAAAATGGTACCTCACTTGTGTGGGTAGGTCTGGTGCCCGCGACAGGAATAGATCACACAACGGTCAATGTTGGTCCTTACATGAGGCAGCTGTTGACCCTGAGGTGATCCATTCCTGACGCAGGCACTAGGTGTAGGCACTCAAGTGGGGTAGTGTTTTTATCAGGACAGGTGAGGAATCACTGGGTGGCAGGAATTTTGTGGATCCCAGCATATTCCTGTAGTTTGTGTGACAGAAATGCAAGAAAAATAGAGTTTTCATTCAACATTTCAGCTTTGCAGGGTATTCTGGGTAAGAAAACTTTGAGGAATCCACAGAAGTCACACCTCTGTGGACTCCCGCGAATGTCTAGTTTCCAGAAATGTTTGGGTTTAGTGTGTTTCTCTATATGGCCGCCGAACCCAGGACCAAAAACACAGATGCCTGCCTTACAAAACCAGTTTGTTTTGCGATAGATAATTTTGATGTCTCCACAATACGATTTGAGCGGTGGAATTTGGGGCTGAACTAAATTGGGGAGCTCACAAGAGAGCACTCTCTCTCTCTCCCTCTGCTTGCCGCCGCATTCACCTGCTCTCTGGGTTGGGCTAACCCACTATTACCCAGTTGCACAGACTGCTTGCGAAGGGACAGCAGGACTGTCCTCATCACCTCCCTCATAATTTACTGGAAGAGGAGTTATCGAATGGGACTCCTCCAATTGAAAAATCACTCCCAGAGTCTGCGCCATTGTCCTATCCCTCAGATGCTGTCTCAGTATCTGATGTCTCAGTCTCTGATCCTATGTCAGAGCTGTCCTCTATAACCCGAGTGCCGGCAGCAGTCATCCATCAAGATGCCATCTCTGCTATTGGCTAAACTGTTGCTCTAAAACACTAGCCTATGTAGACAGTCACAAAATCAATGGTGTGTGTGAGATACGTGCAACAGTAGAGGCCACCTTACCTGCGCTTCTTCCCTCAATCAGCACGTTCTTTTAAGACACTCAAAAAACACCTTGTCACATACCATTCGTCACAGTCTTTAGCACCTCCTGCGCCCAGTCCAACAATCATTATTGGTGCTCCCACTCCCTCCTCCTTGGATTCCCTCATTACCACCCAGCAAAAGCGCCCTTCATCTCTCCATAGTCGCCCTGCACATACATTTCATTTGTATTATAGCGCAGGTAATGGATGACTTTACTAATGTACTCAGCTATTGACATAAAATACAGATTTGCTCTTTGCAGTAGGCATATAAACCTTCTGCGCTTCTTTATGGCACTAAAACTGCCACTAGACAAAAGATCTATCTATAGATGTATCCATGTACATAGCTATATCTACATATATAGATCTATATATATATATATATAGATTTATTTTTTGTTGTTGTTGTATGCTTATGCTCTTTCTGCTTTTAAATTTGTCACTATAGGATAGTGACTTCATTTACCAATTTCAATTGGAATACTGGACCCCCCTACTAAGTCCCCAGTATATGGTACCTGGGATCCTAGATCCAGGAGATCCTTATGGGCAGCAGCATTTATTTTGCCACCCATGAGGAGCTCAGACAAACCCTTTCACAGTACTGCCACTGCAGCCTGCGTGACATAACGCACATGTTATTTCACAGCCCTTTTCACTGCACTTAAGTAACTTATAAGTCACCTATATGTCTAACCTTCACTTGCTGAAGGGTAGGTGCAAAGTTACTAAGTGTGAGAGCACCCTTGCACTAGCAAAGGTGCTCCCACATAGTTCTGGGCCATTTCCCGGGACTTTGTGAGTGCGGGGACGCCATTACACGCGTGCACTACATATAGGTCAATACCTATATGTAGCTTCACAATGGTAACTCCGAATATTGCCATGTAAGGTGTCTAAGATCATGGAATTGTCCCCCATTCCAAATCTGGTATTGGGGAGCCAATTCCATGCATTCTGGGGCTTCCACTATGGACCCCCAATACTGCCAAACCAGATCCCTGAGGCTTGCACTGAAGCTACAGCTGCTGCCACCTCACAGACAGGGTTCTGCTCCCCTGGGGGTCTGAGCAGCTCAGTCCCAGGAAGGCAGAACAAAGCATTTCCTTTGGGAGCAGGGCGTTACACCCTCACCCTTTGGAAATAGGTGTTACAGGGTGGGGAGGGGCAGCCTCCCCCAGCCTCTGGAAATTCTTTGAAGGGCACAGAGGGTGTCCTCCTTGCATAAACCAGTTTAAAACAGTTCAGGGACCCCTTGTTCCTGCTCTGGTGTGAAAATGGACAAAGGAAAGGAGAGTGACCACTCCCCTGTCCATTACCACCTCAGGGGTGGTGTCCAGAGCTCCTCCAGTGTGTCCCAGACTTCAGCCATCTTGCTTTGCAAGGTGTGAGGGCACTCTGGAGGGCTCTGAGTGGCCAGTACCAGCAGGTGACGTCAGAGACCCCACCTGATAGGTTCTTACCTAATAAGGTAGTTAATCGCCCTCTTGGGGCTATTTAAGGTCTCTCCTGTGGGTTCTCTTCAGATTCTACTTGCAAGTTTCCAGCAGGAATCCTCTGCAACTACTACTTCATCCTCTGACCCCGGATAAACCGCAGCCTGCTCCAGGAACCACTGTATCAGCAATAAGGTATCCACAAGGGATACTTTTCTTCTGCAACTTCAGCTCCAGCCAGCAACTGCAACAGTTTCATTGGTGTGCACGCTCTGAGGACTCCCTGTCTTCACCCTGCACCACAAGGACAAAGAAATCTGCCAGGGGGTGATGGAGTCACTCACCTACTCACTCAGGCGCCTTCTAAGTCGACGACTGGTTCTCTTGGACTCCTCTCCTGGTGACGAGCATGCTCCTTGGAACACAGAGGGTGGATCCCATCAAAACAGACTGTCCTGAGGTACTGCTGTTGCAATTTGGAGGAGGTCAGACTTTGCCTTCCCACAGAATGACAGTACCGCTGTGCACCACGTCTTCTTCACCTCCGAAGGCTTCTGTGCACTATTTGCAAAATTCCTTCATGCACAGCCTGGACGAAGTCCCCAGCACTCTATCCTGTGATGCTCAACTCGCTGAGTTGGTCTCCAGTGGCGTGGGACCTTCTTTTGTAGTGCTGCACCAACTGCATTTTGCACTCCCTTTGTCCCTGTGTCCTGGAAAACCCATGGGTGCTATCTGGTGCTCTGAGGGCTCTCTGAAGTGCTGATAGCCCCCTCTTACTCTTCACACAAAGTTGAGGCCCCCAGGTCCCTCCTGGGTCCAGATAGCGCCTAGTTGATGCAAAACACGACTTTGACGGAACCAAGGCTTGTTGTAGGAATCCAGCACCAAAACTTGCCTGTATACATCTTCTCGACGTGGGACCTCCTTTGCATCACGCAGGAACCCACTGGCATCTTCCTAGGGTGCATTTCTGCAATCTTCATCCAACCGGGGACTCTTCTTTTGCACACTCCTCTGGGTTGGCAAGGGCTCCTGTCCTTCCTGGAACTTCTTTCGCCTTCTAGACCTGGTCTCCTTCTTTTGCAGGCCTTCAGGTCCAGAAATCCATTGTTTGTTGTTTGTTCTTGCAATAATTCCAGTCACGAGGTGTAGTGTGCCCTAAGGAAACTTGCAGTACTTTACTCCTGCTTTTCTGGGATCTGGGGTGGGGTGATTCGCATTCCACTTTCTTAGTATTCTGTTGCCCCTAGACCTATTTTCTCCCATTGCATTCTATAGCATTTCCTATTGTTTGCACTGCCCAATGACTAATTACTTGCCTTATTTTGGTGTCTACTGTATATTTTGTGTATAATACTTACCTCCAGAAGGAGTATTCCCTCTAAGATATTTTTGGTACTGTGTCACCCAAATAAACTGCCTTTATTTTTTATAAGTATTGTCTTTATTTGTTTATAAGTACTGTGTAACTATAAGAGGTATTGCAGGAGCTTTGCATGTCTCCTAGTTCAGACTAAGCTGCTCTGCTATAGCTACCTCTTTCAGCCTAAGCAGCTAGAACACTACTGCATTTCACTAATAAGGGATAACTGGACCGGGTGTATGGTGTAAGTACCCAAGGTACTCACTACAAACCAGGCCAGCCTCCTACACTGATCCCTGATTCTTTCATACAATAAGGAGCCAAACTTGCATGAGGATGCTAAATGTCTATGTTCTGTATCATACATTTCTGCAGAGTCCCCTTCAATTTAAACCCTCTTTCCAAAATAGTAGTGTTCAAGGATTGTGCGCTCTTTTGGTTAACAGTGCAAGACTAGATTCATTATGTGTGTCTAGTACATATTTTGATCTACAGCTTCATTGTCTGGCACATCTGGAAGGTGATCAAAGACTTCCTGTCCTCAGGATGAAGTTAGTGAAGCAAAAGTTCTGTTCTTCTATCTACACCATATGTGGTGCCACAAACCCTAGCAAATCGTTCAAATACTTTTTTCCACATATTTCACTTGATGGATGGTACTCCAGGACTAGACAGGAAAAATGGAGGTGCAGTGACATTCCGCATTGTAACAGAGGTGTTCATATAAGAAAAGGGGTATACACTAAAATATGCTACTACAATTGTAATATCATACCATAAGAACTGCATTTCTCAATATTCAGGAATTGTAATGTTTACACAGAAAAATGTCAAGAAACGTAAATTATACTACATTTGCAATGTGTGTATATCACAGTTAGTGCTTTGATAGTCTATGATACGCTTACAGAATGTATGCGTATCACTGTCAAGATTTTGTAACTATAAAATCTTCTATGTCAATAAAATGTGTGTATAACTAATACACCTCAATAGAGCGTGACCCCAAGCATGATATCTACTAAGGAACTTCTAAATTTCCTTTACGTTTGAGTGCATTACCAACACTTCAGAAATAACTAAACACACTTGTATATTGTGTGCGCATCACAGCAGACGTATGCGCCATCAACAGGCTTATTCTGAGAAAGCGGTACTGTCAAAGTGGTAAAGGTGTGCCTGTCACCCAGACTTCGACAATGCAGGCAAACATGGTTAAGTTGTGCCTGTCATCAAGATCATTGTGCCATTAATGAATCCTAATGGGGAACATCCAAAGTATTTATAATGGCCACTCCAGCGTCACAATGCATCAATTTCTATGATACATGGAGCTTGTCAGATACACTAAGGCCCTCATTACGACACTGGCAGACAGTGATATTATGGAGAAAAGTACTGCCAACAGGCTGGCAGCACTTTTCCCCACAATATGACATTGGCGGTTTGGCTCAAGCCAAACCGCCAATGTACCACTCCGTCCGCCACGGTGGTAACAGCCACCAGGCTGGAGACTTCAGTCTCCAGTCAGGTGGCCATCACTAGCCCGCCCACGGGATTATGACCCTGCCTACCGCCATGGTTTTCGAGCCCTCCCTACTGCTACGAAAACTATGGCGGTAGCCACTATCAGTGACAGGAAATTCCTTCCCTGTCACTGATAAGGATCTTCCCCGACCCCTGAGAGGTGTATGATGGTTTATTAAGACATATGATTTAGGAGAAACATCCCAGACATCTTCATCAGCCAAGCACCGGTTCTCATTTCAAAACATAACATTCTTATTAGAACAAACCCACTTAGAAGTTTTAGTGAAATGTGATACGTCACATTCCACATAGACTCATTTCAGCACCAAGTTACCACAGGGAATTTTTCTGTTTTTAGATAGGCCACAAACTGGTGGCTAATGCTGACATAAGGGAAGAATCCTTAACTGATGAGGTCTCCCATTTCACTACAGGGGATGGAGTTCATGACGCTAGCATGAATCACACAATTGCAGGTGGTCTTTTCAGGAGTGTTTCTTTTCATAAGGATTTAACCTGTCAATACCCAGCCATACACTTTACATATTGCAGTTTGCTACCAATAGAGGCAAGTGCTTCATTATCCTACATAGGGGTAATAAGCACCATATAAATATTACAACATAATACAATTTATGGTGTTTGCTCCATTAGCCATCAGGTAAGAAACACAGTGATTTTAATGTGATCTTTGGTTAGACATGGATCCAGTGACGTGCCTTTATGACTTCCTTCAAAATATCTTTCCATATTTCCATAGATTTAAATATTTTTTAGTGGAATTGGTATGTCATCTTTGCAGCCTGCTGGTGGATATTATTGGCATCCCAGAATAACATATATTATTGCTTCCCATTAATGCCACCACCAGACTTTTGCCAGTTTCACAAGATGAACAAATTGAAGAGTCAGACACTTTTCACAAAGCATCTATATTGGTGCAGATGTTCTGTTTTGAACATGATTTCCAGGTTATTTACCTTTGGTGGCCTTGCTGGTACTTCCTCAGGTCTACTGAGTCATTACTAAATATTGGGATCTGCTCCCCAGAACTAGAATCTCCAGTTATTCTTATTCACACAAGAGAAGGAATGTTTCATTGAGTAAAATACAACATCAAATCATTTGCTGATGTTTTCCTGGGGCTTCAAGTCTTTCTCACATGTTATGGAAAGTTGCACATTTTCCACATATTTGGGGAAATGCCCCCAGTTCACCCATACTGCCTGTGATGGATGGACATAAAGATGCTAAAATTAGTCTTTTGAGGGAGAATCCATAAGATACTCCAAACAGCACTACTTGTGCAATGTGTCAAGATACAAAAAACATCCAAGGTTGTTCTTTACACACTCCCCATTTATTCAGACATTTTAGTAACATAATGTGGGCCAGTGTGTTGGAATTTGCAAAAAGATGGAGAAGGCCCACAGCAGCTTTCTAACCAAGGCTGATAGTTAGGACCTGTTCTATATTTATTAGCTCTGTTTCTTTTCCTCTCGAAAAGTCTGATACTTCGTTGGTCAGCATTCTTATGGCTATTTGCAAAGATTTCTTCCAAGATTACATCTGGATAAAGATAGCGAATATTAAAGGACAGTTGGCCAAAATATGTGAATTGTTCAATGTTTGATTCTGATGTTTGTGATGATTGCCTGTCTTAGGGAACAGCAGAGTTACATGCAATTATTTTCCCTAAATTTAGTAACAGGCATTCGAAAATCTGGCTAAAGTACAGTCCTTATGTGTCAAATATTGTACTACATTTGCAAGAGGGAGTTTGCTTCCTTCAAATTAATTTATATAGGGTATCCATTCAGTGCTATAATTCAATCTTTCTTCTTTTCACATGCATTTGCACTCAAAGGTTTTGATCCTGAACACAAGCCTCACATCCTTTTCTATTGTTTCACTTACACAATACTGTACTGATTGATAACCCATCACTCTAGGAATAAAGTTTGAACCCAGTTCATGTTTTCCAAACCTGCATCTCTCAGCTCGATCTGAGAAATTGCAGCTAGCCATTCTCTACATCTCCCAACACCTAGCATGAGTATGATGTATTTGAAATAGGCTCAGTTGTAGGTGCATTCATTGTGCTTCAATCGTTTGAGTAAATGTAAACCTATGGATTTATTTTTACAAGGGCTGCTGCCAGAAAAATCACTATGAAATACTGTAGTCACAGAGCCAATCAACAATAACTACTGGATCACTTCAGGCAAGGGTGATGGGTGAAGGCTGTGCTTCCATCTACATCAGCATTGTTGGCTTAGGACCATTGGTTCACACAGAACAGAAACATCAGTGATTTATAGGAGTAGAATAAAGCAGATTGATATAAGATTCATTCAAATGATGCAAATCATTGTGATCTTCTAGAGCATGGTGATATAACTGTGATGAATATGTTGAAAAGACGAGTGGATGACAGAGCCCAGCATTACACCCATTTATAATGATCACAAGTTCTAGATCTATGGTGCCACATAAATACTGTACATGGGAAAGTATCAGTTTGGAGGTCAGTCATAAAGACCCAAGGATGTGGGAAGAGGAATGTTGAAGGTTTCAGAATATGGAGTAGGTGCACAGAGAGCAAGGGTTCACTGACCTCCTGGTGCCAATGCTAAGCTTACTGGACGCATGGGTGTTTGGAGGGAAAGAATGGTCTGGGATCTGTAAGTCTTTCTAGGCCCTGGTATCTGGGGCAGCAGTGTGGGAAGTCTTGGAATACTGATGAAACTCTTACTTAGTGCCTGGGGAAATGAATCCAGTGTCAAATGAAAGAGTGATTAGCAGAGCTAACATCTATAGAATCTCATATCTAAATTCTCTGTGGTCTGAAGTGTTATCCATTATTGAAGAAGGAGTGCAGCTGTGAGGTTAGATGCTACAAGGTCAAAGGAATTGGAGCTGTGAATAAGTGGGAGACAGGCTGGTGGAATGGAAGATAAGCAAAAGAATATATCTGGGTTATGTGCTTTGCAATGAGACCACGACACAGTTGCCTGAATACAAGGGCTGCAGTAGCCTTTGATAAAAGTGTACAACCACTGCCACCCTGAGCTGACGGTGACAAGAGAGTGGTGGTGGGCTCACAGAAGGCTGTTGGTCTGGATAGCGATGGTACTTTATTCAGCCTCACTACGTAGAGTTACCTAACTCCTAAAGGCTGAGGATAGGTTGGGATGAGGTTCTTCCACATAGAAAAGAGGGAAATGAATGTGCAAGCCACATGAATATTGAAAAGTCAATCAATCATAGACCAAGAGTAATAGTTAAAAAAGCTGTCAATGATACAATATGAAACAAACTGGGAGGGGAATTAACCACAGGTAAAGCAGCGAGAGTAAACAGCCACTAAAACTGAAGCGTACCCTGATAGATAAGTAGAGCCCTGAGGATACTATTACCTTGACATAGAAGTGACACAGTAGCACAATTAGAACACAATGCAAAGGTGAGAAACAGAGATGTCCCTGGAACAAGGGATTGGGATGATTTAGCCAAACAAAGAAGTTACAGAAGGAGAGGGATGTGGAGATTATCCATGCAAGGTATAATTCAAGTAGTCCTCTGTACTAAAAGTGAAAGTCCTGTTTACAACCCGATTATTAGCCCAGGTCGTGCTCTTGGCTTTCACACTTTCCTATGTTCATGCACTACTGTATTTTCTCATGAAAATGTTTTCCTCTTGGCTTTGAAACTGGATATACGCTGATGGTTATATTTCGCTCAAAACATCATTAAGGAGAGCAAAAAAACTCCCATACTGAAAACTTTGCTATCTGCTGTCAAGAAACTGAGTATTATTGATAATTATGAGAAAGATCACAAGAGAGACACTTTTCAACATTTCTCAGCCCTATTGTCTAAGGGTCAGATGTATCAAAGCTTTTTACATTCGCAAACGGTGCGAATGCCCTTTTGCGAATGCAAAAAGCCATTTCAGAATGTATGAAAGACATTCTGAACGCAATTTTAAGGAATCGCTAAAATAGCGATTCCTTAAAATTGCGACCCTGTTTAGAGAGTCGCAAATTGCGACTCTCTAAATAAGAAATCGCAAATAAGGAATCCTTATTTGCGATTTCTAAGCACATTTAAGTAGCAATTCCTAAATGTGATTAGGGCATTTAGGAATCGCTATTTACCACCAGGTCGAACCTGGTGGTAACCATGTGCAAATTTTAAAAATGCATTTAAAATACATGTTTAAAATTTACATGTAAAGCACACATGCCCTTTTGGCATGCGTGCACCTTACATGTTGCAAAAAGTTATTTTGGGGTGCAGCTAGAGGGGGCCTTAGGCCCCCAGCACCCTGGGGTTTTGCATTTCCAAAATTGCGATTTCTGGTTAAGAAATCGCAATTTTTAAAATGCAAAAAATTCACAGATATGGGCCTACAGGCCCATAGATGCGAATGGGGCCGGTATCGCAATTTGCGATTTGGTAATAGCATTTGTGATTTTTAAGAAATGGCTATTACCGATTCGCAACTGTGATACATTGCATTTTGCGAATCAGAAATAGCGATTTCTTAAAAATCGCTATTTTCAACTCGCAAAAGGCCTCCTTGATACATCTGGCCCTAAATGCATTAACATGGCGACATGCTCAGGAAATTGTGAGTTGTTCCCATAGTTTAGGAAAGGGCCACACACTAAAACATACTTTACTACAAAGAAAAGGAAACAATTGAGTTTGACAAGGAGTTAAATCTAACCGAAAGATCCTTCCCTACACAAAAGGGGAAACAATTGAGCTTGACAAAGAGTTAAATCCAAGGAACAACATTAAAGCTGGCTTGCAGGGAAAATGTAGTAACACGATGCATAACATCTAGGGAAACAATAAGGGGAGATGTAGTGCTGTGGAAGCTTGATTGTTTATTTACTTTCAAGTCACTGTCTAGGGATCTTTGTATTGATGGATGTTTTGGGCTGTTACATAACAAATCAGTGAAAACCACCATGTAACACGCTTGTATCTCCTAGACGTAAAATCCTAGCTTGTTAATATAATAGGTCTAGCCTACCTCCACAGATGTGATGTTTATGTTTGCACTCGAGGAGAAGGAACCTCAAACAAAGGGATACCGCTCTTTGCACAATAGTGATTCCCTTATAAGTGTTAAAACAATCGACAAGCAAGTATTTATAAGAAGTAATTTTAGTTGACGGTTGACACTGTCATTGGCCAATCCAACTGGTAGGGAGAAGAACGGAGGTGATTTGCCTAAACAGCTTACAGGAACATACTGATAACTGTAAAACACTTAGAAGAGAATTATAATCTTGTTAAATGGGAGACCATGATTCCCTGTAGGCCAGAAGGGTGTGAAGCATTTATTTCACTTAGTAGGTACTATTACATGAGAAAGATGTATTTACTGGGTGCAGTAAATATCTGCTATTTATAGATTGTCATTTAGAAATAACGGATAACATAAGTAATTGGTATTTAAAGTACGAAATTCTCCATAGTTGGGCTTTTCACAGGATTTTTCCCCATATGTATTCGGTAGAATCCCTTTGCGAACTCATATTTGCATTAGCTTGTAATCAGGATCTAAGGCCCTGATTTATACTTTTTTTGCGCCACATTACCGTCATTGATTGACGCGAAAGCGGCGCAAACTAACAAAATACATCAGGGCTGTAGAAGGCTGGACTGGCTTGTAGTGAGTACCTAGGGGTACTTGCACCTTGCACCAGGCCCAGTTATCCCTTATTAGTGTATAGGGTGTCTAGCAGCTTAGGCTGATAGATAATGGTAGCTTAGCAGAGCAGCTTAGGCTGAACTAGGAGACGTGTGAAGCTACTACAGTACCACCTAGTGTCATATGCACAATATCATAAGAAAACACAATACACAGTTATACTAAAAATAAAGGTACTTTATTTTTATGACAATATGCCAAAGTATCTTAGAGTGTACCCTCAGTGAGAGGATAGGAAATATACACAAGATATATATACACAATAGCAAAAATATGCAGTATAGTCTTAGAAAACAGTGCAAACAATGTATAGTTACAATAGGATGCAATGGGGACACATAGGGATAGGGGCAACACAAACCATATACTCCAAAAGTGGAATGCGAACCACGAATGGACCGCAAACCTATGTGACCTTGTAGAGGGTCGCTGGGACTATTAGAAAATAGTGAGAGTTAGAAAAATAACCCTCCCCAAGACCCTGAAAAGTGAGTGCAAAGTGCACTAAAGTTCCCCTAAGGACAAAGAAGTCGTGTTAGAGGAATAATGCAGGAAAGACACAAACCAACAATGCAACAACGATGGATTTCCAATCTTGGGTACCTGTGGAACAAGGGGACCAAGTCCAAAAGTCACAAGCAAGTCGGAGATGGGCAGATGCCCAGGAAATGCCAGCTGTGGGTGCAAAGAAGCTTCTACTAGGCAGAAGAAGCTGAGGTTTCTGCAGGAACGAAAAGGGCTAGAGACTTCCCCTTTGGTGGACAGATCCCTCTCGCCTGGAAAAGTCGTGCAGAAGTGTTTTCCCGCCCAAAGAACGCCAACAAGCCTTGCTAGCTGCAAATCGTGCGGTTAGCGTTTTTGGATGCTGCTGTGGCCCAGGAGGGACCAGGAGGTCGCAAATTAGACCAGAAGGTAGAGGGGACGTCGAGCAAGACAAGGAGCCCTCTTAGCAGCAGGTAGCACCCGGAGAAGTGCCAGAAACAGGCACTACGAGGATGCATGAAATGGTGCTCACCCGAAGTTACACAAAGGAGTCCCACGTCGCCGGAGACCAACTTAGAAAGTCGTGCAATGCAGGTTAGAGTGCCGTGGACCCAGGCTTGGCTGTGCACAAAGGATTTCTGCCGGAAGTGCACAGGGGCCGGAGTAGCTGCAAAAGTCGCGTTTCCCAGCAATGCAGTCTAGCGAGGTGAGGCAAGGACTTACCTCCACCAAACTTGGACTGAAGAGTCACTGGACTGTGGGAGTCACTGGGACAGAGTTGCTGGATTCGAGGGACCTCCCTCGTCATGCTGAGAGGAGACCCAAGGGACTGGTAATGCAGCTTTTTGGTGCCTGTGGTTGCAGGGGGAAGATTCCGTCGACCCACGGGAGATTTCTTCGGAGCTTCTAGAGCAGAGAGGAGGCAGACTACCCCCACAGCATGCACCACCAGGAAAACAGTCGAGAAGGCGGCAGGATCAGCGTTACAGAGTTGCAGTAGTAATCTTTGTTACTATGTTGCAGGTTTGCAGGCTTCCAGCGCGGTCAGCAGTCGATTCCTTGGCAGAAGGTGAAGAGAGAGATGCAGAGGAACTCGGATGAGCTCTTGCATTCGTTATCTAAGGAATCCCAAGAGACAGAGACCCTAAATAGCCAGAAAAGAGGGTTTGGCTACTTAGGAGAGAGGATAGGCTAGCAACACCTGAAGGAGCCTATCACAAGGAGTCTCTGACGTCACCTGGTGGCACTGGCCACTCAGAGCAGTCCAGTGTGCCAGCAGCACCTCTGTTTCCAAGATGGCAGAGGTCTGGAGCACACTGGAGGAGCTCTGGGCACCTCCCAGGGGAGGTACAGGTCAAGGGAGTGGTCACTCCCCTTTCCTTTGTCCAGTTTCGCGCCAGAGCAGGGCTAAGGGGTCCCTGAACCGGTGTAGACTGGCTTATGCAGAAATGGGCACCAAATGTGCCCATAAAAGCATTTCCAGAGGCTGGGGGAGGCTACTCCTCCCCTGCCTTCACACCATTTTCTCAGAGGAAGTCCTTTGTTCTGCCATCCTGGGCCAGGCCTGGCTGGACCCCAGGAGGGCAGCTGCCTGTCTGAGGGGTTGGCAGCAGCAGCAGCTGCAGTGAAACCCCGGGAAAAGCAGTTTGGTAGTACCAGGGTCTGTGCTACAGACCACTGGGATCATGGGATTGTGCCAACTATGCCAGGATGGTATAGAGGGGGCAATTCCATGATCATAGACATATTACATGGCCATATTCGGAGTTACCATTGTGAAGCTACATATAGGTAGTGACCTATATGTAGTGCACGCGTGTAATGGTGTCCCCGCACTCACAAAGTCTGGGGAATTGGCCCTGAACAATGTGGGGGCACCTTGGCTAGTGCCAGGGTGCCCTCACACTAAGTAACTTAGCACCCAACCTTTACCAGGTAAAGGTTAGACATATAGGTGACTTATAAGTTACTTAAGTGCAGTGTAAAATGGCTGTGAAATAACGTGGACGTTATTTCACTCAGGCTGCAGTGGCAGGCCTGTGTAAGATTTGTCAGAGCTCCCTATGGGTGGCAAAAGAAATGCTGCAGCCCATAGGGATCTCCTGGAACCCCAATACCCTGGGTACATCAGTACCATATACTAGGGAGTTATAAGGGTGTTCCAGTAAGCCAATGTAAATTGGTAAAACTAGCCTGTCAGTGACAATTTGAAAGAAATGAGAGAGCATAACCACTGAGGTTCTGATTAGAAGAGCCTCAGTGAGACAGTTAGTCACTACACAGGTAACACATTCAGGCACACTTATGAGCACTGGGGCCCTGGTGAACAGGGTCCCAGTGACACATACAACTAAAACAACATATATACAGTGAAAAATGGGGGTAACATGCCAGGCAAGATGGTACTTTCCTACACAACCCCCCCCAAACGAAGGACAATAAGACTAGCCATGACCTGATGAGTCTTCATTGTCTAAGTGGAAATATCTGGAGAGTCCATCTGCATTGGAGTGGCTACTCCCAGGTCTATGTTCCACTGTATAGTCCATTCCCTGTAGGGATATGGACCACCTCAACAATTTAGGATTTTCACCTTTCATTTGTTTTAGCCAAAGTAGAGGTTTGTGGTCTGTCTGAACAATGAAGTGAGTGCCAAACAGGTATGGCCTCAACTTCTTCAGAGCCCAGACCACAGCAAAGGCCTCCCTCTCTATGGCAGACCAACGCTTTTCTCTAGGGGTCAACCTCCTACTAATAAAAGCAACAGGTTGATCCTGGCCTTCAGAATTAAGTTGTGATAGGACTGCCCCTACTCCTAATTCAGATGCATCAGTTTGGACATAGAATTTTTTAGAGTAACTAGGGCTTTTCAGGACAGGTGCAGAGCACATGGCCTGCTTCAGCTCCTCAAAAGCTTTCTGACAGTTTGCTGTCCATAATACCTTTTTAGGCATTTTCTTGGATGTGAGGTCATTAAGAGGGGCTGCAATGGAGCCATAGTTCTTAATGAACCTCCTGTAATACCCAGTGAGGCCTAGGAAGGCTCTCACCTGAGTCTGAGTGGTAGGGGGAACCCAATCAATAATTGTTTGGATTTTCCCCTGAAGTGGTGCAATCTGTTCCCCACCAACAAGGTGTCCCAGATAAACCACCTTCCCCTGCACTATCTGGCACTTTGAAGCCTTTATAGTGAGGCCTGCCTTTTGCAGGGCCTCCAAAACTTTCCATAGGTGGACCAGGTGATCATCCCAGCTGGAGCTAAAGACAGCTATATCGTCCAAATATGCTGCACTGAAAGCTTCCAGCCCTTGCAGGACTGTGTTCACCAACCTTTGAAAAGTGGCAGGTGCATTTTTCAAACCAAAAGGCATTACAGTAAACTGGTAATGTCCTCCAATGGTTGAAAATGCAGTTTTAGGTTTAGCATCTTCTGACAATTTGATCTGCCAATACCCTGCAGTCAAATAAAAAGTGCTTAGATACTTGGCAGATGCCAGTGTATCTATGAGCTCATCTGCCCTGGGTATAGGGTGAGCATCAGTTTTGGTTACCAGGTTGAGACCTCTATAGTCTACACAAAACCGCATTTCCTTCTTTCCATCTTTGGAATGGGGTTTTGGTACAAGTACCACAGGAGAAGCCCATGGACTTTCAGAGTGCTCAACCACTCCTAGTTCTAACATTTTCTGGACCTCTGACATGGTCAGGCTGCCTCTAGATCTTACTTTTGACAGGTAAACTGTCTCCAGTATCTATAGTGTGCTCACACCAAGAAGTGGTACCTGGCACAGTAGAGAAGAGTTCAGAGAATTGATCTAGGAGATTTATGCAATGGTCTTTCTGCTCAGCAGTAAGACAATCAGCCAAAACTACACCTTCCACAAGAGCATCTTGTTCTGTGCAAGAGAAGAGATCAGGTAGAGGATCACTGTCTTCTTCCTGTCCCTCATCAGTTGCCATGAGCAGGGTGAGATCAGCCCTGTCATAGTAGGGTTTCAGGCGGTTGACATGGAGCACCCTAAGGGGACTCCTGGCAGTGCCTAAGTCAACTAAATAGGTGACTTCTCCCTTCTTTTCAACAATTGTGTGGGGTCCACTCCATTTATCTTGGAGTGCTCTTGGGGCCACAGGCTCCAAGACCCACACTTTCTGCCCTGGTTGGTACTGAACCAAAACAGCCTTCTGATCATGCCATTGCTTCTGGAGTTCTTGGATGGCCTGAAGGTTTTTGCTAGCCTTTTTCATGTACTCAGCCATCCTTGATCTGAGGCCAAGTACATAATCCACAATATCCTGCTTAGGAGCTTTTAAAGGTTGTTCCCAACCCTCCTTTACAAGTGTGAGTGGACCCCTAACAGGGTGTCCAAAAAGAAGTTCAAAGGGGCTGAAGCCCACTCCTTTCTGGGGTACCTCCCTGTAGGCAAAAAGGAGGCATGGTAGAAGGATATCCCATCTCCTGCGGAGTTTTTCAGGGAGACCCATAATCATGCCTTTGAGAGTTTTATTAAATCTCTCCACCAGTCCATTTGTTTGTGGATGATAGGGTGTTGTGAACTTGTAAGTTACACCACACTCCTTCCACATGGCCTTTAAGTATGCAGACATGAAATTGCGTCCCCTGTCTGATACTACTTCCTTTGGGAAGCCCACCCTTGAAAATATTCCCAGGAGGGCCTTTGCCACTGCAGGAGCTGTAGTGGTCCTTAAGGAATAGCTTCAGGGTATCTTGTGGCATGGTCCACTGACACCAAGATGAATCTATTGCCTGAAGCAGTAGGAGGGTCAAGGGGGCCAACTATGTCAACCCCTACCCTTTCAAAGGGAACCCCAACCACAGGCAGTGGAATAAGGGGTGCCTTTGGTGTGCCACCTGTTTTGCCACTGGCTTGACAGGTTTCACAGGACTTACAAAAATCTTTTGTGTCCTCAGACATCCTAGGCCAATGAAACAAGGGAACAAGTCTGTCCCAAGTTTTCATTTGTCCCAGGTGCCCAGCTAGGGGATTGTCGTGGGCAAGAGTTAGGAGGAACTTTCTGTACTCCTGAGGAATCACTAATCTCCTGGCAGCTCCAGGTTTAGGATCCCTATGCTCAGTGTACAAGAGGTTGTCCTCCCAGTAAACTCTGTGAGAGTCACTGACATCCCCATTAGCTTGTTTGACAGCTTGCTGTCTGAGACCCTCTAATGTGGGACAGGTTTGCTGTGCCACACTCAGCTCCTCCCTGGCAGGCCCCCCTTCACCCAAAAGCTCAGCAGTGTCTGCTTGAAGCTCCTCTGGTGTAGGTTCTGCACAGGGAGGGAATTCTTCTTCCTCAGAAGTAGAATCCACTGTAGAGGGAGGGATAGTAGGAAGTCGTTTGCTTCTACTAGCCCTAGCTTTAGGGAGCACTTGGTCCATTGTTCCAGGATCCAAGCTTCCCTGTCCTTTTTGCTTTTTGGCCTGAGCCCTTGTCAAAGCAAAAGTATGCCCTGGGATGCCCAGCATTGCTGCATGGGCCTCCAACTCCACATCTGACCAAGCTGATGTCTCCAAATCATTCCCTAATAGACAGTCTACAGGTAAATCTGAAGCTACCACAACTTTCTTTGGACCGGTAACCCCCCCCCAGTTGAGATTTACAACAGCCATGGGGTGGCTAAGTGTGTTGTTGTGAGCATCGGTTACTTGGTACTGGTGACCAAGTAGGTGTTGTTCAGGGTGGACCAGTTTCTCTATGACCATAGTCACACTGGCTCCAGTGTCCCTGTAGGCCGGAACCTCAACACCATTTATTAGGAGTAGTTGCTTGTACTTATCCATATTAAGGGGACAAGCAACTAAGGTGGCTAAATCAATAGCCCCCTCAGAGACTAACACAGCCTCTGTGGCCTCCCTAACAAGGCCAACCCCAACTAAGTTACCAATAGTGAGCCCAGCTACTCCCTTGGATTGGCTATTAGTAGGTTTGCTCCCACCACCACTGCTATTAGTAGGGACACTAGGTGTAGCAGTAGGGGTTGTAGTGGTAGGAGGCTTGGTGCCTTTCTTTGGACAACTGGGATCTGTTGTCCAATGGCCTTTTATTTTACATAAATAGCACCATGGTTTCTTTTCCTTGTTTTGATTAGAAGAGGATTTGGGCCCACCACCCCCACCAGAGTGTTTTTGTGGGCCTGATGAAGACTCATTTTTAGATTTGTCCCCACCCTTGTCAGAAGACTTACCATCCTTCTTCTTGTTGCCATCTTTGTCACCCCCTGTATGAACTTTTCTGTTCACCCTTGTTCTGACCCATTTGTCTGCCTTCTTTCCCAATTCTTGGGGAGAGGTCAGATCAGAGTCCACCAAGTACTGGTGCAACAAATCAGACACACAATTATTAAGAATATGCTCTCTCAGGATCAAGTTATACAGGCTGTCATAATCAGTAACTTTACTGCCATGTAACCACCCCTCCAAGGCCTTCACTGAATGGTCAATGAAATCAACCCAGTCTTGTGAAGACTCCTTTTTGGTCTCTCTGAACTTTATCCTGTATTGTTCAGTGGTTAAGCCATAACCATCCAGGAGTGCATTCTTAAGAACTTTGTAATCATTAGATTCATTTTCTTTTACAGTAAGGAGCCTATCCCTACCTTTTCCACTAAATGATAGCCATAGGATAGCAGCCCACTGCCTTTGAGGGACATCCTGTACAGCACAGGCCCTCTCAAGTGCAGCAAACCACTTGTTAATGTCATCCCCCTCCTTATAAGGGGGAACTATCTTATGCAGATTCCTGGAATCATGCTCTTTTGCAGGATGGCTATGGGGAATACTGCTGCTGCCACCATGGGTTTCTAAACCCAGTTTCTGTATCTCCTTCTCTACTTCTAAAGTCTGTCTATCCAAATCTAGCTGTTGCTTCTTGAGCTTCAGTCTGGTTTGTTCCACTCTCAATCTATTGAGCTCCCTTTCTAACAATCTGTCATCAGGGTGGGTGGGAGGGACATTCCTTGAAACAGAAGTATGGTGAGAATGGACAGAAGGAGACCTGTCCCTTACAGAGGGCACCCTAACAGCTTGGCTAACAGTATAATGTGAGAGCACACCATCAGTATGGTGTGATTCAACCTCTGTACCAACTATGCTAGACTGTCTAGTATTGGGTAGGCTGAGAAGTTTCTTTCCTGAATCTTTTCCTGGGGGAGTCCCTGGATCAGATTGGGAACCATTAGCTACTTTTTCAACAGATGGGGCACTTTTAGCCTTATCTTGTTCTCTAAGCATGTTAAGTAACAATTCCAAGGAAGGATTCTTCCCTACACTCAAACCTCTCTCTATACAGAGACTCCTTGCTCCTTTCCAGCTAAGGTGGTCATATGCAATCTTAGACAGGTCAACATTTTGGCCTGTGCCAGACATTTTTAGAGAGAGTTAAAGTGATAGAAAAAGTTTGTCAGAGCTTTTAGAAAGACAGAGAAAAAAACTTTTAAAACTTTTTAGAACTTTTTAGAAAGTTAGCAGTACTTTTCAGCACTTAGAAAAGAGTGAAAAGAGGAAATGCAAAACTTTTTGGCAATGTGTATATACACTGAACTTGTTTTGTATATTTTTCTCTTATGAAAAGTACAATGACAAGAGGGGTAAGCAGTCTCAAAGCACTTATCCCACCACTGCACAACCAATGTAGGAGGCTGGACTGGCTTGTAGTGAGTACCTAGGGGTACTTGCACCTTGCACCAGGCCCAGTTATCCCTTATTAGTGTATAGGGTGTCTAGCAGCTTAGGCTGATAGATAATGGTAGCTTAGCAGAGCAGCTTAGGCTGAACTAGGAGACGTGTGAAGCTACTACAGTACCACCTAGTGTCATATGCACAATATCATAAGAAAACACAATACACAGTTATACTAAAAATAAAGGTACTTTATTTTTATGACAATATGCCAAAGTATCTTAGAGTGTACCCTCAGTGAGAGGATAGGAAATATACACAAGATATATATACACAATAGCAAAAATATGCAGTATAGTCTTAGAAAACAGTGCAAACAATGTATAGTTACAATAGGATGCAATGGGGACACATAGGGATAGGGGCAACACAAACCATATACTCCAAAAGTGGAATGCGAACCACAAATGGACCCCAAACCTATGTGACCTTGTAGAGGGTCGCTGGGACTATTAGAAAATAGTGAGAGTTAGAAAAATAACCCTCCCCAAGACCCTGAAAAGTGAGTGCAAAGTGCACTAAAGTTCCCCTAAGGACAAAGAAGTCGTGTTAGAGGAATAATGCAGGAAAGACACAAATCAACAATGCAACAACGATGGATTTCCAATCTTGGGTACCTGTGGAACAAGGGGACCAAGTCCAAAAGTCACAAGCAAGTCGGAGATGGGCAGATGCCCAGGAAATGCCAGCTGCGGGTGCAAAGAAGCTTCTACTGGGCAGAAGAAGCTGAGGTTTCTGCAGGAACGAAAAGGGCTAGAGACTTCCCCTTTGGTGGACGGATCCCACTCGCCTTGGAAAGTCGTGCAGAAGTGTTTTCCCGCCGAAAGAACGCCAACAAGCCTTGCTAGCTGCAAATCATGCGGTTAGCGTTTTTGGATGCTGCTGTCGCCCAGGAGGGACCAGGAGGTCGCAAATTGAACCAAGAGGTAGAGGGGATGTCGAGCAAGACAAGGAGCCCTCTTAGCAGCAGGTAGCACCCGGAGAAGTGCCAGAAACAGGCACTACAAGGATGTGTGAAACAGTGCTCACCCGAAGTTACACAAATGAGTCCCAAGTCGCCGGAGACCAACTTAGAAAGTTGTGCAATGCAGGTTAGAGTGCCGTGGACCCAGGCTTGGCTGTGCACAAAGGATTTCTGCCGGAAGTGCACAGGGGCCGGAGTAGCTGCAAAAGTCACGGTTACCAGCAATGCAGTCTAGCGAGGTAAGGCAAGGACTTACCTCCACCAAACTTGGACTGAAGAGTCACTGGACTGTGGGAGTCACTTGGACAGAGTTGCTGGATTCGAGGGACCTCGCTCGTCGTGCTGAGAGGAGACCCAAGGGACCGGTAATGCAGCTTTTTGGTGCCTGCAGTTGCAGGGGGAAGATTCCGTCGACCCACGGGAGATTTCTTCAGAGCTTCTAGTGCAGAGAGGAGGCAGACTACCCCCACAGCATGCACCACCAGGAAAACAGTCGAGAAGGCGGCAGGATCAGCGTTACAGAGTTGCAGTAGTCGTCTTTGTTACTATGTTGCAGGTTTGCAGGCTTCCAGCGCGGTCAGCAGTCGATTCCTTGGCAGAAGGTGAAGAGAGAGATGCAGAGGAACTCGGATGAGCTCTTGCATTCGTTATCTAAGGAATCCCAAGAGACAGAGACCCTAAATAGCCAGAAAAGAGGGTTTGGCTACTTAGGAGAAAGGATAGGCTAGCAAAACCTGAAGGAGCCTATCACAAGGAGTCTCTGATGTCACCTGGTGGCACTGGCCACTCAGAGCAGTCCAGTGTGCCAGCAGCACCTCTGTTTCCAAGATGGCAGAGGTCTGGAGCACACTGGAGGAGCTCTGGGCACCTCCCAGGGGAGGTACAGGTCAGGGGAGTGGTCACTGCCCTTTCCTTTGTCCAGTTTCGCGCCAGAGCAGGGCTAAGGGGTCCCTGAACCGGTGTAGACTGGCTTATGCAGAAATGGGCTCCAAATGTGCCCATGAAAGCATTTCCAGAGGCTGGGGGAGGCTACTCCTCCCCTGCCTTCACACCATTTTCCAAAGGGAGAGGGTGTCACACCCTCTTTCAGAGGAAGTCCTTTGTTCTGCCATCCTGGGCCAGGCCTGGCTGGACCCCAGGAGGGCAGCTGCCTGTCTGAGGGGTTGGCAGCAGCAGCAGCTGCAGTGAAACCCCGGGAAAAGCAGTTTGGCAGAACCAGGGTCTGTGCTACAGACCACTGGGATCATGGGATTGTGCCAACTATGCCAGGATGGTATAGAGGGGGCAATTCCATGATCATAGACATATTACATGGCCATATTCGGAGTTACCATTGTGAAGCTACATATAGGTAGTGACCTATATGTAGTGCACGCGTGTAATGGTGTCCCCGCACTCACAAAGTCCGGGGAATTGGCCCTGAACAATGTGGGGGCACCTTGGCTAGTGCCAGGGTGCCCTCACACTAAGTAACTTAGCACCCAACCTTTACCAGGTAAAGGTTAGACATATAGGTGACTTATAAGTTACTTAAGTGCAGTGTAAAATGGCTGTGAAATAACGTGGACGTTATTTCACTCAGGCTGCAGTGGCAGGCCTGTGTAAGAATTGTCAGAGCTCCCTATGGGTGGCAAAAGAAATGCTGCAGCCCATAGGGATCTCCTGGAACCCCAATACCCTGGGTACCTCAGTACCATATACTAGGGAATTATAAGGGTGTTCCAGTAAGCCAATGTAAATTGGTAAAATTGGTCACTAGCCTGTCAGTGACAATTTGAAAGAAATGAGAGAGCATAACCACTGAGGTTCTGATTAGCAGAGCCTCAGTGAGACAGTTAGTCACTACACAGGTAACACATTCAGGCACACTTATGAGCACTGGGGCCCTGGTGAACAGGGTCCCAGTGACACATACAACTAAAACAACATATATACAGTGAAAAATGGGGGTAACATGCCAGGCAAGATGGTACTTTCCTACAAGGGCCTAAGTATCGTGAGAGCTTATGCAAGCGACCAGTTTACAGCTAAAAAGTTTCCCACATATTATATAATGCAGGAATACCACCTTGGAAATGCCAATATTGTAGATAACAATGGTTTAAGGTTACAAGAACCACAGTTCCAAGACTGCCCTTAAAACATCTGGAAAACTATATGAAGATTGGTATTTCAATACCAATCTTTGCATTTTTTCACCATTATCTCTCAAATCTCCCCTGCACATTTCACCCGCTTTTAGCAGCAGAATGCAGGGAGGGAAATGCCTGTTTCCGCATCACTCACCGATTCTTTCAGCTGATAACTTCTATTACCGGATGAAACAAAATTAAGGTAAAACGTGTAATGGGGGGTAGACTGATTAATCTAACAACATGCAACATTTAAGTTTATTCGTTTAAACATAAACAAAATTAACAGGATAATATTATTGCCTTATCCTAATCTGCAGTGTAGCATCTACAATAAATAAACAGAGGTCAGACGAAGATTCCACTTTGGACTAATATGCACACAGGAATGACCTCACCTTCCATTTTTATATTGCATTTAACATGGTGTCCGTTTTAGATGAGGCATTGTTTTCTTTAATAATTGCAATTTTCCAAAAACAAAAAATAATTGGGAGATACTTACTCAGAGCTGCCTGGACTGATATAGCTTCTGATTCTTGAGAATTTTCACTGACCCCCACAGCATTAACAGCCTTCACACGGAAAATATATTTCTCTCCAGTTGTTAAACCATGAACAACAAACCTGAAAAATGAAGCATATTAATCCTGTTAGACAAAGCTGAACTTCTCTGAGAATTTGAATGAGAATAAAGTGGACACATTTAAGACTTGGTGGCTTGTTTGCCAAACTTGTTGTGATGGTGAGAGCACATCAGTGATCGTAGTGGTGGCTCAGTTACCAAAAATAGACTTGCCTGCCATGTTGAATAAAATATATCCTCCAAATGACTTCTGCATTAACAAGACAGCAGGTCTCCCTTGTCATGTAGGCATGGTTGTTGTCAGCTTTCAGTTATGTTATTCTTCAATTAGACTACGTCCGAATGTGAAGGTCTATTTCATGAAATAACCTAGCAAATCTGAATCCTACAAGACTTTTCTCATAACCAGTGGGAACATTTCACATTTTCTTTCTGTTAGGATGGCCATGGTTTACCTTGTGGTCTCAGACATAAAGAATGCCAGTGGATATTGCCCGGCCGTTCTGACGTTCTCAACATATTCAGATCTGCCATGGTTGGCCCTTGATAGTAAGTTCATCCATCAGCAACTCTGCATTACACAACACTCTAAATAAAGTCCAACAAAGAGGAGGAGTGGTTGGACAACTCGCTTATGGCCTGTGTAAGATTATTATTTGGGATGGGCAACCAGCCACCTCAAAGAATAATAATAACTTGTTAAGGTGAATACAAAGACACCAAGGGCCATATGTACAAACACATTTTCCCATAGACACAGAATGGGTAAAACCCTTTGCTACATCTGGCTCCAAATTACCTTGTGCTCGATCCCTTGGTGTTAGAAATTGGAGCTCTATTGGCAGAGGTTTGCACCCTGTCAAGGTAGGTACCACATACGTAGTCATGGTGACTTGCAGTTCCTAAATTAAACTGTGCTCACCCTCTGGTAGCTCGGCACATAGCAGTCAGGCATAATTTAAGAGGCAATGTTGCAATGTGAAAAGTATTTGTGCAACACACATGCTTGGTAATACAATAGAAACACCACACAATGACGCCACACCGATTTAGAACAAAAGAAAATACTTATCTGAGTAAAACAAGACCAAAATGACAAAAATCTAAACAGTGGAGGTCGAGATATTAATTTTTTTTAATTAAAGGGCCTGATTTAGAGTTTGGCGGATGAATTATTCAGTCACAGATGTGACGGATGTCCCATTTGCTGTGTTATGATCTCCATAGGCTATTATGGAATCTCAATACAGTTGACGGGCTACCCACCACGTTTGTGACAGAGTTACCATCTCCACCAAACTCTAAATCAGATCCTACCTCATAAATAATGCCTAAAAGTTACTAGCAGTCAAAAGGTTACTTGAGGTCGCGAGGGATTGGTGCAAATCCAAGTTCAGGCCGACTACAATGGAGGGTAGGCCAGCTACAGAAATCATGCAGGCTCCACTGAAACAATACCTTGATGGAGCAAAGTGTTGACTTCAAGGGCTTAATATGTTGGCATTTTCCACACAGTCATGTCACTGCGTCATCGTTGAGCTCTGCTGAAGTAAATGCGATGCGTCATTTTTGAGCCTCGCAGGCTGTGAATACCCTATTGTCGAACAGCCTCTGATTCAGGGCCAAAGGAGCAATGTAGCAGAATTCCTCATGCACTCAAGGTGATGCATCGGTTTTTGCAGAAATCAGCTGCGGAACCCACTTATGAAGCCCAGGAATAGTTTGGGTACCTCAGGCAAGAGTAGGGCTCACAGATGGCAGAGTCCGGCGGCACCAGGAGAGTTGCAGGCAGTCTTCGATGTCCATGAGACTACTAAAGAACAGGGGGCAAGCAAGCAAGCCCTTGCAGTCACTCTGGGTTCAGCAGGGTGGGTCCAGTCCTTTTCCTCAGCAGGGCAGAGATCAGCAGGCAGGAGAACAGCTCAGGAAAGCAGGAAAGCAGTTCCTTGGAATAGTCAGTCCAGGAAAAGTAGAAATCCTTACAGCACGGCAGTCTTTACTCCAGCAGAGTTCTTCCCACGTACACAAGTGTACTGATTTGTTGGTGTCAGAGACCCCATTCTTATACCCAAATGTGCCTTTGAAGTGGGGTGATTTTTAAAAAGGATCTTTGAAGGGCACATAGATACTTTCTTCCGAGCCCTGACTCCAGACAACCAATAGGGGTAATCAGCCCTTTGTGTGGGGAACAGGAACTTCCCAATTCAAGTGTAAGTGTGAGCTCCCCTCCACTCTTCCTGCCCAGGAAGGCTCACCAGAATGCAGATGAATGCAAATGAGTGCTCAAACACACCTACCTGTCCTGTGTTTGTGCCTGTGTAACGGGAATGCACAAAGTGTAGCTGTCACCTATCACATACTTGTATTAGAGACATGATGAAAGGCACCCAGAGCAGTAAGAGCAGATAAATGCCTACTTTCTAAAAGTGACATTTCTAAAATAGTAATGTTAAATCTGACTTTATCAGTAAAGAGGTTTTATCATTACCATACAAAATACAGGAAACATGGCAAAGCTACTTCTTTCTGATAAGGAATTACAGCTTATAAATATTTTAGCAAATTCCCAATGCTAGCCTATGAGAGGAGTAGGCCTCAGAGCACTGAAAACTAATTTAAGAGTTTTTCATTCAAGAACATGTAAAACTGAAATGTGCAAGTCCTACTTTTAAAATACCCTACACCTTGCCCTTGTTCTGTCAAGGGCCTAGATTAGGAGTGACTTATATGTATTAAAAAGGAAGGTTTAGGCCTAGCAAGAGGGTTATCTTGCTTGGTCGACATGGCAGTTTAAAACTGCACACATGAGCTCTTCAATGGCAGACCTGTGACATATTTGAAGAACTACAAGTGGGTGCCACAATCAGTGTTGCGGCTCACCAGTAGCCTATAATTTACAGGGCCTGGGGACAGGTAGTGCACTTTACTAGGGACTTATAAGTAAATTATTAAAGGCAATTTTGGATTAGCCAGTGTTAGCATGTTTTAAGCGGAGAGCACATGCATTTAGCTCTGGTCAGCAGTGGTAACGTGCCCAGAGTCCCAAAGCCACCAAAAAAAAAAAAAAACAGCAAAAAGGGAAGATGAAAGGCAAAACATTTGGGTATGACTCTGCAGAAAGTACTATGTCCAGCACCTGATAACTATGGCACAGAGTAAAGTAATGTAAAATATTTATGCTGTAACAAAACAGTAATAAAAGTAAAAACACCAAACAATACAAATCCCAAACAAATTAGAAAAATAGAGTAAGCTGACTGAGATCATGTAGACTGATAGATATATGTGATTTATGGACAGCCATGACAGAGTATGGGTAGAATATCCCCAGCAGGTCTGTCCTAGTCAAAGACCTTTTGATTTTTTATTGAGCTTAAAATCCTCCACCAGGACAAGCGTGAAGCATTTTCCAATGAAGCTGCATCAAAATCAGACATGTTTGCCATTAGGTCTTCCTGAAGGATCTGGAGGTCTTGGGAGTACAAAAATATTCTAAGTCTCAACTTTTCAGGGTTTCTGGAGCAGCTAATTTTTGTCATTTTGAGGGCTTCCAGGACCTCTGGGATAGAACATAGAGGTCAGGACTGTAGTTTTCTGATCATCTCTTGCTTGAGGAGGAAGAACTGGACTCTGAAGTTCATTTTGAACCCAGGGCTCCCAGAGTGATGTAGGAAAGTAGCCTCTTTTTGGCATGTTACCCCCAATTTCTGCCTGATTTCACTGTGTTTGACTGTGTCACTGGGATCCTGCTAACCAGGACCCCAGTGCTTATGCTCTCTCTCCTCTAAAGTTTGTCACTGCGCACTGGTAACCCAGTATTTCATCCCAAATTGACATGCTGGTCACCCCCTATAAGTCCCTAGTATGGTACTTAGGTACCCAGGACAATGGAGTTCCAGGGGACCCTTATGGGCTGCAGAATTACTTTTGCCACCCATAGGTAGCCCATGCAAAGCCTTCTACAGTACTGCCATTGCAGCCTGTGTGAAATGGTGCATGCACCATTTCATTGCCATTTACACTACACCGGGACACTTATAAGTCACCTATATGTCAGGCCTTCCAAACCTGAAGGCTAGGTGCAAAGTATCTCTGTGTGAGGGCACCCCCACACTAGCAGAGCTGCCCCCATTTCATCCAGGACCACTTTCCCGTACTTCATGAGTGCAGGGACACCATTTTACGCATGCACTGGACATGGGTTAATACCTGTGTCCAGCTTCACCATGATAACTCTGAATATGGCCATGTTAGGTGTCTAACATCTTGGAATTATACCCCAATGCTGATTCTGGCATTGGTTGTATAATTCCATGCACTCTGGGGGCTCCACAGTGGACCCCCAGTACTGCCATACCAGACTTCTGAGGTTTTCCAGATAGCCCCAGCTGCTGCCCCCTCACAGACATGTTTCTGCCCTCCTGTTGATCAAGCAGCTCAAGCCCAGGAAGACAGAACAGAGCATTTCCTTTGGGAGAGCGGTGTTACACCCTCTCCCTTTGGAAATAGATTTTACAAGCATGGGAGGAGTAGCTTCCTAGAGCCTATGGAAATGCTTTGAAGGGCATAGATGGTGCCCTCCCTGCATAATACAGTCTACACCGGTTCAGGGACCCCCAGTCCCTCCTCTGGTGCCAAACTGAACAAAGGAAAGGGGAGTGACCACTCCCCTGTCCATCACCACCCCAGGGGTGGTGCCCAGAGCTCCTCCAGAGTGTCCCTGGGTTTTGCCATTTTGGATTCCAAGGTGGTGGGGTACTCTGGGAGCATCTGAGTAGACAGTGCCAGCAGGTGAATTCAGAGCCCTCCCCTGATAGGTGCTTACCTGTGTAGCTAACCAGTCACCCTTTCGGGGCTATTTAGGTTCTCTCTCTTCGGTGGTTCTTCAGATTCAGATTGCAAGACTTCAGCAGGAATCCTCTGCATCGTTTACTTCACCTTCTACCGACGAAACTGCATCTGGACCCTCCAGGAACTCTACAAACTGCCACAAAGAAGCAAGGACAACTTCTGCAACATTATGGTGGTCATTCCGACCTAGGCGGGCGGCGGTTGCCGCCCGCCCGTCGGAAGCCGCCTGAATAACGCCCCGCGGTCAATAGACCGCGAGGGGTATTCTGACTTTCCCGCTGGGCCGGCGGGCGATCTGATTCAGATCGCCCGCCGGCCCAGCGGGAAAGCGCCTTCCACAAGGAAGCCGGCTCGGAATCGAGCCGGCGGAGTGGAAGGCGTACGACGGGTGCAGCAGCACCCGTCGCGCTTTTCAGTGTCTGCATCGCAGACACTGAAAAGCCTAGTTGGGCCCTGTTAGGGGGCCCCTGCCGTGCCCATGCCCTGGGCATGGGCACGGCAGGGGCCCCCAGGGGCCCCGCGACCCCCCCTACCGCCATCCTGTTCATGGCGGCTTTCCCGCCATGAACAGGATGGCGGTAGGGGGGGTCAGAATCCCCTCGGCGGCGCAGCGAGCTGCGCCGCCTTGGAGGATTCTAAGGGGCAGTGGAAAACCGGCGGGAGACTGACGGTTTTCCCGTTCTGACCGCGGCCAAAGCGCCGCGGTCAGAATGACCAAGGGAGCACCGCCGGCCTGTCGGCGGTGCTCCCGCCCCCGTTGGCCCTGGCGGTAGAGAACCGCCAGGGTCAGAATGAGGGCCTATATCTTCAGCTCCTGCCTGAAACTGCAACTGTTTCCAAGTTGTGCATCCTGAGACGACTGCCTGTCTTCAGCCTGCACCAGAAGAATGAAGGAATCTCCCTTGAAGTGAAGGAGTCACTTCCCTGCTTCAGCAGGCACCCCTCTGAAGCGATGACTGGTGGCTTGGGTCCCCTCTCCTGAAGAAGTGCGGGGATCCAGCATCACTGGTAGTGGACTGAAGTGGTCCCAATGGTCCTGAAGTCCTACTGTCCAACCTTGGTGGAGGTAAGAGCTTGCCTCCGAACGCAAGACAGTACCACCATGCACCGCATGTTTTGCAGTTGCCAAGTCTTGTTTGCATCTTTCCACATAGTTCCTCATGCACGTGAAGCTTTGGCCCCCAGCACTCTTTCTTGCAAAGCACTGCCTCATGCGTGGTTCTCCGGCGGCGTGGGAGTCCTTTTTGTAGTGCTGTGTGGGCCTTCTTTTGCACCTTCCTTGTCTCCATGCTGTGGGACTCCTGTGTGTGCTGTGTGGTCTTCTAAGGGTGTCCCTGAGTTCCTGAGAGCCCCCTCTGTCTTCCCCTCTAAAGGTAGAGGCCACCAGGTCCCTCTAAATCCTGGGCAGCATCATTTTCTGCTAACAGCGAGCTATGCATGTGGCAAGGCTTGTTGGTAGAATCCAGTGGCGTAAACCAGACTGCAATCATCAATTTGGCGTGGGGCATCATCTGCACCAACCAGGAACCCGCATCTGTCTTCTCGGGTGCAGTACTGACTGTTCTTCTTCACCAGTGGTTCTTTTGCGCCTTCATCCGGATTAGAAGGGGTTCCTGTTCTTCCTGAACTCTTCAGTGCTTCTTGGACTTGGTCCCCTTCTTCCACAGGTCTTCAGGTCCAGGAATCCATCGTTAGTGTCTTGCAGTCTCTGGGTTGGGTTCTAATACTCATCTTTGGTGTTTTCTTGCACTCCCAGCGCCCCGCTGCACACTACACTTGCCCGGGTGGGAAACTGACTTTCGCATTCCACTATTTGGTGTATGGTTTGTGTTTCCCCTAGGCCCATTTCTAAATATTTTGATTTTCACTATTGTCACTGCATTCTAACTGTTTTTACAGCTATTTCTGCATTCTAGTGTGTATACTGTGTTTATTACTTACCTCCTAAGGGAGTATAGTCTCTAAGGTATTTTTGGCATTTGTGTCACCAAAATAAAGTACCTTTATTTTTGTAACACTGAGTATTTTCTTTCATGTTTGTGAGTACTGTGTGAACACAGTGGCATTGCATGAGCTTTGCATGTCTCCTAGTTAGGCCTTGGCTGCTCATCCACACTCCCCCTAGAGAGCCTGGCTTCTGGACACTGACTACACCTGCATACCTCAACCACTGCCTGCCTTATACATGCCCAACACACACCTCTGCTCCACCGAACTGGCCCTGGCCACCGCCAAAGGAGCCGCTAGAACTGAGCTAGAGGAAGAGCCTTCTCCTACCTCGCTGCACAGACCTGGAACACTGTTCCGCTACATCTCAGACACTCACCCTCACTACCTCAATTCAAGAAGGAACAGAAGACCTGGCTTTTTGACTGAACTGCAACTCCCCTAGCACCTTGAGACCCTAACAGGTGTTTTAGCCGCTCTACACAAGAATGTTGATTGATTGATGACACCTCAGTCAACTAGTAACCCAATTTCTAACACTTGGGCTGCAATGTTTATAGTTAGCACTAGCTTGTGGGTAGGGGTGATATCTGGGCACTCCCTAACCAATGGTGGAGGAGTACCCAGGGTCAACCATCTGCACTTTTGCAGCACATTCTGTTTGACATACTGCAAGTAATCCCACAATGTATTGCTCTGCTAAAATCAAAGAGGGGGAAAGTCTTCTTTAGAGGTCCGGTATCCACCCAGATGTGTAGTCAGGGAAATGAGCAGGCCCCTACTCTGGGTTCACTCCAACCAAGTTCTGGGGAAACTTTCCTCTCATTAGATTGGGTGCCAGCCTGGCAAGTGTGGGCTTAGGAACAAAGGTTTTCCCTTCTTCAGATCTCCCTTGGCATTAAACTATGAATTGGCAGTTTTCGCTTGTGTCCCTTTCAAATTAAAGATGTTCTTGGGACCACCTCAACATTCCTTTCTGAGTTGATAGGGATCAAACTCATTACTCTCAGTTTATCCGTTCACCAGAACTAAGCCATTGTTGACTTTCAGTGGAGTGTGCACACTTCCATAAGGTCAGGCCCTCGTTGGGCAGCTGCAAGCAGGCAAATGCAAATTAGCCACAATAATAATTGTGTGCAGGCCCGAGGCAGTGAATCACTTTACAAGACTGAGTATAGATGGCATCATACCCAAGCACAATTAAACAGATGGAACAGCATCAGATAAGGTGACTGCTAGAGGGGATGTGGGGGCAAAGGGACCCTATACCATGTCCTGTGGACTTCTCCCCACTTGGATGGATTCTGAGATGAGGTTTTGGAAACTATTGCAATCATTGAAGTGAAACCCCTGAAGTGAAACCCCTGACCACGGTCACGGCCTCCATCCTCTTGGAGCTACCAAAGAAACACTTTATTCTACTCAGAGGGAGAGAAAGAGGATATCCTATCCTCCCTTGGTGGCAAAACAGACCATTCTGGGTCTCTGGGGGAGGAACACCATTCCGAACACCTCCACGTGGCTACAGAGAATCTGGCAACTCTTACCTACTGAAAGAATAGCATATGAGATGCAGGACACCTATGACAAGTTCATCAAGATGTGGGACCCATCTTAGACTAATTTAATCAATAATTTTGCCAAGGCAATAGAGATCTTACTTTCCCTGGTTGTCTCAGAGCTGTAGGCCTACTATCACACTACATATGGCACTTAGAAGACGTTTAGTTGATCAGAGGAATGAAATACCAAGGCTGTCAACCTCGATCACTATAATGGAGCCGTGGTGGCACGGGGAAGGTTGGGGACTTTGAAACTTAGTGACACCCCTTTACACATGGACTGTTTAGTTTAAAGAATGGGAAGGCCCACTACTCTGTTGTATATGAACACTTTAATAAAAATTGACTGGAATTAAAAGTAAGATTTCCACCTGTCACAAAAAAGTTATTTTGACTGATTTGACAGCAGGTTTTAGGCTGCCTGAGCCATAATGTACAAACCCACTCTGCGGATAGCATAATAGTTACTGCAGTCTACATTTGCCTTTTCACTACCAGGTTGTGAATGTGTTTTCTATGCCATATACCAGGGACTTAGAGGCAGAGTGGAAACACAATCATGTGGCTACTTTTAAGCAGGCGTGAAGTACACAGAGTTAAAAAAAATAGCAAACATAGCATCCAGCAAATGGCAAAACATCTGGGATGACCATACAGAAAAGACACATTTCTTACAGCCTATCGCTAAATAAGACATTTAATATTCTAGTCCGAATAAAACATTTAAATCATAATTGCCTAGATCAACATAAACTTGCCAACATGCTTCATTTATAGGAAGTTATATGTCTATTAACACACCAATTAAAAACCTCACCCAGAGCACCTAGGCTGTGCACCGTGGAAGCAACCCAACACAGGACTCTTTCAAACTCTTTCAGACAGCTTCGATTCAATGCAAGTATTCTGGTTGCAGATGCAGAATCTGTACTGCTTTAGTAAACAACTGAATGATGCATGTATACTGTGGCATTATTTTCCAGTTTTGATGAAGCCATTATGCAATTTAGATTGTTATAAGTGGCCGAATTCCTTCAAGAATTTAGCAACCTCATAATTCTCTTTATCCATCATTTTCCTACTCTGATGTTGATACAGTCTTTTACGTTTTGCTTCAAAATTTCCAAACTCAAACCCCATTGAATTTACATAGACCGAAGGTAAACTGTGAGTTCTCTGCTTCCAGTCTAGCATTGTAGTGATGTCCTAAGATCTACCATATCACTTTTAGAGGAACAAACATTGGCAGGTCTGTCATATCTGTTTTGTATGAAAGACAATATTGTTGCCAGTTTCTGTATTACTGTTAGTGTCGTGATCTGGTAGCAATCATGGACACTACGGCCCGTATTTATACTCCGTTTGCGCCAAATTAGCGTAGTTTTTTTCGACGCAAATTCGGCGCAAAACTAACGCCATATTTATACTTTGGCGTTAGACGCGTCTAGCGCCAAAGTATGGGCAAAGAGCGTCATTTTTTAGCGTGAACGCCTTCCTTGCGTTAATGAGATGCAAGGAAGGCGTTCCCGTCTAAAAAAATGACGGCGACGGAAATGCGTCGTATTTATACTCCCGGGCAAAAATCACGCCCGGGAGGTGGCGGGTCAAAAAACCCCGCATTTGCGCCACTTTTTAACGCCTGGGTCAGGGTAGGCGTTAAGGGGCCTGTGGGCTCAAAATGAGCCCACAGGTGCCCTCCCCTGCCCCCAGGGACCCCCCCTGCCACCCCTGCCCACCCCAGGAGGACACCCAAGGATGGAGGGACCCACCCCAGGGACATTCAGGTAAGTTCACGTAAGTATAATTTTTTATATTTTTCAATTTTTTTGGGGTGGCATAGGGGGGCCTTATTTGTGCCCCCCTACATGCCACTATGCCCAATGACCATGCCCAGGGGACATAAGTCCCCTGGGCATGGCCATTGGGCAGGGGGCATGACTCCTGTCTTTACTAAGACAGGAGTCATTTAAATGGCGTCTGGGCGTCGAAAAAATGGCGCAAATCGGGTTAAGACGATTTTTTAGCGTCAACCCGACTTGCGCCATTTTAAGACGCCCTAGCGCCATTTTCCCCCTACGCCGGCGCTGCCTGGTCTACGTGGTTTTTTTCCACGCACACCAGGCAGCGCCGGTCTGCTTGCGCCGGCTAACGCCATTCCATAAATACGGCGCCCGCATGGCGCTTCGGAATGTCGTTAGACGGCGCTAAATTTTTTGACGCTAAACTGCGTTAGCGCAGTTTAGCGTCAAAAAGTATAAATATGGGCCTACATGTTTATTAACTTTGTCTACACCCACTAAGTAGTAAGTAAAATGTGCTCCTCTTTTCTTTCTTTTTTTTAAGTTCACCATCATCTCACAAGGGTATATAATGTGTTTTAAGGTAATAAAGGTGTATTGTGTATTTTGATGTGTTTGCTTTTAGCTGATTAATCATACTAATTTGTATATCAATGTATTTCTATATGCACAGAATCTCACTTGGCATTTAAATATGTATTGCAAGTGCAGTAACTGTGATGTACTTTACACAATCAAAGTCTCATCTCACTTCGTTTTCGCTAAGCCTTGACTGCTCAACCACAGCTACCAAGGCCTGCAATGTGGATGTGAACATTTTCCCACTCTGTGCTGCTGTGCTTACGTACGTCTTTACAACAGTCTTAGAGTGGGACAGTACACTTTCTCACTAGTAAATGTGTTGTTTCTATTGCACGTACAAACTCACAACTGTACAGGGAACAGGACACTAGTGAAAGATGGGCGAGCTACTTAAAGCTGATGGAAGGAGGTATATACTGAAGTGAGTTACTGCACCCACATGCAAGGGAATGTCTGTAAGATCCATGGAACCACTGGTCTCATTTTAAGAGACATTTGTGGGAGTCCACTGACTGGCACAAAGTGTGTACATCAACGATTATTGAACCACTACCTCAAAGATGGAACTAAAGGTCTTACTCAAATATTCAGTTGACAAAGGAAGAAAGAGCACCTATGAGCTGAAGATGCTTATGGTGTGCGTGTACATAAGGCCAAGATGTGATCGTATCAGAAGAGGCTCTATTTGTTTCAATTATAATTTGTGGCCTACGCTCACCACTACACACCAAACTTTTAAAAACATAAAACAGTTCCTCTTACCTGATCTAAATTAGGAACATACTGCTTAAAGGGCATAGATAAAATGTTACCTCCAAAATAACCATTTCTCATGGAAACCTACATCAGGAACTTTCTGTGATAAATGTCAAAACTGGCTGAGTGAAAGTGCTTGTGGTTCTTTGGCACCGTTTTTGCAGCTACTGAACAGGAATTAAATTACATGTCAATGACCCAGGTGGATCTGTGAATTATGTATGCATTTGTTACTCTGAATGTAAAAATCAGCAACATTGAAAAAAGAAAAAGTTATTTGCCAGATAATTTCTGGTGATTTAAAACAGAAGTAAAAATGGTTGAGTAGAAAAAATCACCTCATTAGAGAGACATCTGAGAAAATAATTCTGAGGTTGCCCATCTGGTTCTACACACAGTTGATTGCATAACTTTATAATTAATGGCATAAATGAGTGGAAAGGATCTGGTTTGCCCTCAGGAACACTTGTCTGAGGGCAAAACAGAGGTGAAGCAGACGTGTTTCTGTTGAGAAACAGGGCCCTCATTATGTTCATAATCACTGGAGGTTAGAAAGAAAGCTGCACCACACAAGTGGCCATGCAACTATGTAGAGCTACGGTTGGAATTCTGATGACTACTCAAGTTTGCTCAGTCTATCTCTGACCTTCTGGCCAGTCTAAGACTTTCAGAAAAAGTGTATCACTCCCAGCTGCTCTAACCTGCCCAGGATCAGGAGTGCTTAAAATTACACCCAGTACTGCCCAAGGGTTCAAGTGCAATTTTGCAATCATTCTTGACATGTTAAAGAGCAGAAGAGGAACACGGTTGCTTAAGTACTAAGGGCCAGATGTAGCAAAGGTTTTTACCCATTCTGTGTCTATGGGAAAAAGTGTTCGTACATATGACCCTAAATTTCCACACCTTGTGGAAGAATCAGATCCAGATGTCTTGTCACATTCACCAAAATCCATTGTGTGGTCTCCCTCCTTCAAAAACCCAGTTCCCATATGAATAAAACATAAAGGGAGGGATATCTTATCTCTTTCTCTCTACCTTACCTATCGGCCGAGTATAAATATTTTTAACCGAGGGAGCATTGAGAAAGAGCTCACAAAAAGACCTCTATTCCCTGTTTTGCCAGCCTATTACACTGGTAGCAAAGATAAACAGTTCTCATTTTCCCTGCACAGCCCACTTGTCCTCAAAAAACCTAAGCAGCTGCCACTGCCTGTTTCTCCATTTGTTGCCTGGATGTTGGGGAAGGATGAGTGATAGTTTCCCCAGGGTTGCATTCATAGTTGTGAAAAGGGCTGTACTGCTGTGAATGTGTGAAATAGATGTCCAGCACTACCCCATTGCTCCATTTATAATTAACAACAGGACCAGTGTCAGGTGCACTTTTGCACTGTCCATCGAATATGGTGATGAGTTGCACTTTGTGGCAGTGGTTTCACTGATGTTACTTGTGATGTCATTTGTGAAACAATGTATGAGATCATAAGGGATACACTTTGCTGGGAGTCAAAGTTTCATAGCTAGACTAACTTGTGCAGATCGTTTGGTTTTAGTTTTTGTGTTACTGATACTGTATCGCGATTACTCAGTTTTTTACTGATTACATAATCGGATTACTTCCAACAGAAGCTTAACTGAGCCTCAAAAAGTTTTTAGTGAATAGAAATATATTTTAAACTTAATTTTAAATGTTTCAAAGTAAATAAGAGGCAACAGTTGTTGAGGGTGGTTCAGCCAAGAAGTGACCGTTTTTAGATTTGCCCATCTCTCCTAATACCAACACTCTTCATATTTAAGTCACATTGCTCAGACTTTTTCAAATAATAAAAACGTTTTCAGTACCTGTTGTAAGAAATTGGCTTGTGATTACAGTGTTCCCAGTGGCTGGATCCTACCACAGAAGAGTCTATGTAGTAGCCAATCAAATCCTCCTCTTGTTTTGGTTTATCCCACTGTACAACAACTGAAGTTTTTGTATTTCTTGTGGCAAGTATACGACCAGGGGCTGATGGCACAGCTACAATAAATAAAAATGAACATCTAGTTAGATAAACCATTAATGCATAATTTTTCATTTTTCTGAATGTCGGTACAATTAAAACACACTTCCAATTAGGAAACCCCCCTTGAAGCTGCCAGAAAAGCTAAACTAAATTCAGGGGCAGCTTCTCCACAATGGTGAAGGAGCTTTGTTCCATTGGCTAAGAGCCAGTAGCTGAAAAATAAAACAATATTTTATTGTAGTTTTATTTTTCAGCTGCAGGCTGAGCCAGCATGTGCAGGGAGTGGCGTGGCTGGGCCATAGGAGGGGGGAGGATGACTGGAGTGCACTGAACTGTGCATGCCAGTTTGCCGGCCATTTTAGGCCGGTCATACTGACATATGCACTTAGGTTTGTCCAACCTGGCTGTGCAACACAGCACAGTCTCCAATGCACTGAGTATGAGTGGCAGACCAAGCTGCTCAGACCAATCCTTGCCCTGCTATCATGCTAGGTATAGCATAAAGGTGGTTATCAAAAATAGCATGTCTACAGAACTTGGTGGTGCTAATTAGGGCGGATGTATCCTTTTATGTCTGTGGTTGTTTGCCTGAATAATAGAAACAAATGTAAAGTTATGTGTTGAATAATCTAACTCTCACAAAAGTTAGAATAAATCATTTTAGAGACTTTTGCTGGCATCCAATCAATTTGCACCTTGGAAAATTAAAAGTGGTATCATGTAACAAACGCCATTTAGGTTCTGTGACATTGCCCATGTGCCCATTTTTAGATACTTGCTCCCATGGCAGGTGTGTGAGCAAATGGTGTGCTCCTATGCAGCACTTATCTCTGATTGCCATTGTCTGGCTGGCTGACATTGTCTCGCCTGACTGGCTAGATCCCTGCTCTGTGATAATATTGAGGCAAGATTTCCATAAGTTGATGGCAGACCGGTTAGTCTCCTCAAAGGTAGGTTACTTCTTAATGGCAGCAGTGCTTAGGACATCAATGGTTACTCATGTTTTAGAGGCACTTTTATCCAGCCTGAGAGCATGCCTGGAAATCATTGTGTCCGTTTTTGGATCTGCACCCTTCTGGTAGTGATGCATTCCATGCCTGAACCTCTCCCATAGACATCTTCTCTTCAATTTAGACTTTTATGGTCTCTTCCAGTGGGAAACTTAATATAGACAACATCTCGATGTTTTATGTTCTCCAACATCCTTCGGAGTGTAATTGACAAGGGTCATATTCCGTTAACAGAATTAATAGGACTTTTAAAGGGGTCAATTGTGATTCCATGATTTGTAGGATGCACTACCCAATTCAAATCAGGAAATGTCCTAGTTCAAAAATGTGTGTGAGTCTACAGCACTAATATATGCAATATTGTCGGAGTCGTATCATGGCCTTTTTCAACACCAATGTACCTGATATGTTCTCCACAATGAATAGTGTTATTGGCGCATACCCCGTTTGTTTTAAAATCACAACACAAAATTGTTTGTTGAGTCAGCTGTCTCATAATTTTACTGACTCCTGAAAAGTGCAAACTCTTGTCTCTCTCAACCAGGGATTCAACCGAAATGGTAGCTCAATAGTCACAGTTGCTTAAGCAGGTAATATATTGGAGATTTTCCCTTTGACAACTGCGGAAACGGAAATTACCAGTATATTTCGGTTGAAGTTCGCGTAAGCTTTCCTGAATTTGTATAAAGGGAAAACTAAAAACCACCTTCAAATAAATTTGCGGCGACAATATGGAGTCACCACAAAATGCAAGGTTCAAGAGTATAAACTGAAAGCTTCCCAGTAGCAAGTACTTCCAAAACTATAGAAAAATAAACTTTTTTAACGTTATGCATTAAAATTGACCATGCGCTTAGAAGATATCTTTTGCAACGTTCTTAGTGGAAGTTGTTGTGTTTGCTTTTTTCAACCAAAATATTACTTTTTGTTTTTAAATATGCATTATTTGAGGGATTTTAGTTGTCTTTTTTCCTATAAAGTTTTCTCTGACACCTATTTCATTCCTTCAGTGAAGGCATTCCTTGAGATGTTCATTTGCTTCCTAATGTAGGTTTGTAAAATAATGTGTATATTTGTATAACGCACGTTCAGCTAGAAGGGCATCCTGGCTACTGAAATAAAAGAGGTTTATTGTTACCTAACAAGTGGAACTAACAGGATTCGTACCTGTGACCACGAGACCAAGATAAAAAGTAAATTCATTAGTCCCCAGAACCCCCACCCTTCCATTTCAGAATGCCTGTCAGGTGTGGGTCTCCTTCTAGTGAAACAACTCTTTATGGTGAGCTCTTGTGTACTGCAAGTGTATTTTGAACAACTGTTTCTTTTAAATCAACCACCTTGAGAGCTAGGTGAAGCTCTCTGATTCAATGACAGATCACAAAGAATGCCTCTGGGCACATCTCAAGAAGGACATGTGGCTGATAGGGGAATCAGAAAGAGGAGGGCTGGGAGCCCAGGATTAGCATAAAGTGGGGAGTCAGCGAGCCCAGGATTAACCCTTTGATGCATGTATCACTTTTACTGATATCCTGGTGTGAATGCTAGTCACTCCTATGGCCTGTGTTGTGGGGCTATCAACTTGGGAGTCTTTCCTGCTGTGAGAGAAAGCCTTTGAAGAGAAAAAAGACAGCAAAAGTGTGCACTTCAAACAAAGCAGAACCCCAACATAAAACTTCGAAGACTCAGACCCAAATCCCAGTTGGCATCTGGAAATGGACTATAAGAAGGGGAGGTTGAGACCCTAAAATTTGTCATCTGTCAAACAGACCAGTGTGCTCTGTGAGAAAGAGGAGAGCATTGGAGGCAGCAAAGTCCATTGGGGAGCCCTACTGAGAGCACTCTCTGTGCGAGGTGTGAGGACACCGCTTTGCACTGGTCAGGGTGTTGCTTATGTGTGGGAGTAATTTGGGGACTCTTGTATGCCAGTAGAGGGCCACCATGGACTGAGTCACGTATCAATCTCTGTGTTCGGTGTGCCGAGATTGTACCGCTGTATTGTGACCCCACAAGCAAGAAGGGCCCACCGTTGAAGTGATTGTGCTGACAAGTGCAACAAGACTCTTGTGTGCCTTATTGGCAATCCTGTGTGCCAGGAATGGCCACTGTTGGGTGTGAGTGAACCGGAGGAGTCTGTGCTTTGTCCCCAAATACTGCAACAACAACTATCACCAGGAAGGGTGCCAGGACTGAGTTTGCCATATGTTTGGGCCATTGCAAAGGAAGAATATAGCGGCAACTGGCAGGTCGAACCTGCACACTGAGCTCTGCCCTTAATAGACCCTATAGACTTTGGAAAGACATTGAGGAGAACATTGCACTATTGCTGAGCTCCAGTCAGGAGTCAAAGATCACTTCCCTTTGTGTTGAGAAGACAGACTTACCATATCTACGAAGGTTTGGAGCATCACCGATGACTGGAGAAAGCCGGCAGCACCACTCAGGAGAGAGCCAGCCCCTGCCAGGTGCTGCTGCATGTACTGCAAGCAGCCCAGATTCTCACAGGAGAACCAGAACTTTCAGATGCCTACATTCGGGCCACCTGCTGAATTGCTGATTGCTTCCGTGCTGCAGGAGCAGGCACTGTGGTACCATATACACCTTTTATTAATTTCTAAGAGTCAAAGGGGAACTCTTGAGTAAGGCATACTAGTGAGCATTTCCTGGATGTGGCCAACAGTGAATGGGGAATACTGCTGACCACACTGCAAGTACAAAAGTGAGACAGGGATTTGCCAGAGAAAAACTAGAGCCCCAAGCTCAAGAGGAATGTGTTGTTGCTTACAAATGTCATTATTTTCATGGATGCATAGAGTTAGAAATGAAATGCTTCTTTTTCACATAAAAATAAGTATTTGACTGGTCAATGGCTTATTGACATTGCTGAGTGCACTTTGAGTTATGAGTCATGTTCACTAACCCGTGTCTACAATTCCCCCCACATCTACCACTGAGAGTCAAGTGCAGAAAGGATGGCTCAGTTGCTCAGGATTCATAATAGGTCTGGCCAAGGGACATCAGAATTAAAAGGCATCAACCACCACTGTTGGGCCCAATAACACATATGTGCCTTGTGAGCCTCTGAAAAGGGCTCTGACAGTGGCGTAAAAGTGTCAGAGGACAATCATTCAGTGCTACCAATGTTGTCCAGGGAAGGATTATTGTACTCCATTTTCATTTAATCATCTAGGCCCTCTTTTGCCTTCTTTTAGTTTTCTCACGAAGCCTATTTGTCTTTTACGTTTGTTCTGGTGCATTTGGTCATTTTGGTATCTCAAAACATTGTTTGCCTGCTACAATCTTCCTTCTGATGAGTTTGGGGGAGCCAACCTCTTATTGTTGTCTTGCTACTTCTAGGCCAGCTGCCCCCAACCCCAGAAAAATCTGTTGTAACTATATTAAATTTTTAATGTTATACAGCATAGGTGTCGAGTGCTCTCATTCTTGCTTATATTTTGCAAGCTGATGATGTCTTCATTAGTGATGTCAGAAAGTTTGATTCTATCTTTCCTACCCTTCTTCCCTGTTTTACTGAGGTCTGACTTTTGAACACCTTGTTCACAGAGGTATTGGGTGTCTAGGGTTTGGGTGAGCTCATGACTAGAAACATGAGTCAGCGCACTCAGCAGGCAATACCTTTGTTGTCTTAATATATGCTACTGAAAATATAAAGAGAAAGCTAGGACATTTGATTTTGCCCTAATTCCCACATTAGGGATGTGGCAGTATAATTGGGGCTGGTGGCATATCGTATCATAATTGGCTTACAAATTCCATGGCTCGACCAACTTCCTTCCCTTCTTGTGAAATGTACAGTATATATCGCTCCAAAGTTCATACATATCTAGGAATGAATTGGCCTCAGCAACTCCTTTGATTCTAAAAAAGAATCCTTGGGGGCGTGTCCAAGATTGTGACACCGCAGTAGCAGACCCTCGGAGCTTCGCTGTCAGCTTGACAGTGCTGGAAGAGACCGGGCTGCAAATGCACTAGTGACAGATGGGGAGACTGGCGGAATGCTGCTGAAAGCTGGGGCCCCACCTTACTGCAGAGGAATAAGCCTTTGCTGCCTCGGTTTGGGGCCGCAACGGTGTGCTCTGCGGCCTGCCTGACCTAAAATGGCGTCTTACTGGAGCTAAGTGAGGGAGAGGCCTAGCAGTCGAATAGGGTGCTGTGCATGAGGGCCCCCAGTGCAGAAGGCTCCTCAATTTGCAGGGAGGGGGGCACTCTCCTGAGCCATAACTACACCACAGAAAGCAGGTGAGCTACATCGATGAGGCTGGAAAGGCCTATAATTGAGCCCTAGTAGTGCACAACGTGGACTGGGATACGAAGAGCAGTGGAACATTGCCTGAATGAGGGTCCCCTGGGGACAGGTGGAGTTGGCGGCGGCCTGGTGGTCTGAAACAAAACTTGCCCCTTCTTGGCCAGTGGACTAGCAGCGAGCGGAGGTAGCACCGTGGCCCTCACTTCATTAAGAAGCTTCAGAGATGCATCCAGTGGTGGGTTTGGAAGATGGAGGTGTGAAAGAGAGCCCATAGCACTGAAACCCTGTGGGAAATTGCCGGGCTGCAGGGCGTGCAGCTTGGCACTCGTGTGATCGGCGCTCAGGGTGTGTTGCGACTCTGAAAGGTCATTGCATGGACCTGTTCGGAGTCAAAGAGACAAGGCTTAGTGGCTGACGGTAATATACCGGCTGTGGCTTTATGGTGGAAGAAACAGGGATCCATACGTGCTACACCCCAAGAGGAACATGGGAGGTGCATGCACCCACAAGAAGGATGCATCCATTAGAAACCTCCTTACCAAACCAACCGGGGATAAGGGAGACCAACCTGAAGAAACTGTATCTCAGGCCCCCTAATGGTAGACTGTGGTTCCACTGGGGTGGATGGAGATGCTTTTTTGGAAACACTCTTTGGGTCCCGACGCGCCAACATTCCAATGCTAAAGCAGGACGTTACAACAGGCATCAAGGGCCTCAAGAGAGAGAGATGAATGAACTGGGGGATCAGGTATCTAGCATCAAACAAACTAGTGAGGCACATGGAGAGGAGCTAGACACTCATCGCTGTGAAATACTGGATTTATGAGACAAAAATGCAGAGTTACGCTTCAGGTGGAGAACCTTGAAAACAGGTCCAGGAAGGCCAATATACGAATTAAAGGGGTTCTGCTACAGGCTGCTGGAGGGGAGCTGGAGGAGTTTATTTGCAGACTATTCCATCTGATCATACCTGAGCTCCTACCTCAAGATTTTGTGCTGTATAGAACCCACAGGGTGGGGAGACCTGCTACATCTCCTGGTCAACCCCAGGACATTCTGACTGCCTCCACTACTATTGTCAAAAAGAAACAATAATGGCAGCTGTGTAGGACCGAACACACATAGACTTTGAAGGCCATAAGATCTGGCTGTATCAGGATCTTTCACTCATTACCTTATAACATTGCTGCAAATTGCGGCCTGCCACAAAATGTTTGCAAAAGAAGGGGGTACGATATCAGTGGAGTCACCACTTCTGCCTGACGTTCCTTTGGAACAATGAGGTGCATAATATAAGCACTTTGGAGGAGGTGAAGGCGATTTTGACCATTACAGGCCAACAGGACGAGGATACTCTTCCTGCTGCAGTGCGGGACCCTTTGCACCTGTTGGCAACCTTCTGATGTTATGGGGGAAGAAGAAGGCGATATGTGCTAGACCTACTGAAACAGAGAGCAGAAACGAGAGGGTGGGTCTTCTATGTCAGCTACAGCCCCATGAACTGGTCTCAGACTCTGACAAGGACTAGAAACCACACATATGACAATAGTGATACTTGGGTCCCACCACTGTTATAATGCCACACGCCACATCACAGAAGTGATTGAGCTACTCGAGTCCTGCTTCCTTCTTTCGGGGATATTTGCCAATGAGGGAGTCTCCTGATCCTAGGAGAAGATGACTCTTCTACCTTGGGGCCTCAACATGCGCCCCAATTATGTTGTTTGAGGCATTGCTGGGAGAGACTGTGTTGGTTGTATACTCTTTGTTCCTAAATGACTTCCTGTGCTACTGTTCTCTTTCTATCCTCTTCCCTGACCTACAGGATGGAAAATGGATGGTGTATTTTATTTGCCTTTGGGATGGTGGGCAGTCAGTCAAATATAGCCTGTGGCCTGTCCCGCATGGTTACACCCCGCATTTAGTGCTGGTATGGGACGTATCATATGTTACAATGTGCGGGGGCTTAATGTACCCTCAAAACGGTTGGCATTCGTACCACTACTCCAGGAATGTAAATGTGAAATCTTCTTGGTGCAGGAGACACATCTCAAAGTGGACTGGAACAGTCTGCGATCCAGGTGGTTTGACAGACAATATTTCTCTTAGGGTGTGGGGAAGAAGGCAGGGGAGGTGATTCTTTTGGCCTCTCATTTTCCTGGGAAAGTGGTCCAAACACAGAATGATATTCCCGGTAGACTTCTATCACTTTGCATCACAATACAACAATATACCTTTACTCTCGCTACCCTCTACGCACCCAATGAACAACAAGGAGCTTTCATCTTAGAAGACCTGGGTCAGGTGATGGCCACCACATATAAAGATGTACTGATTCCATGGGACTTCATCCTAGAGCCCGATACAAGTGTGAACAGATCTGTGCAGCTAGTGGGACAGACCGGGGCGTTCTCTTAGCACAGTCTGGAGCAGTTGAACAAATATGAACTCAGTGATGTATGGCGTTCCTGCCATCCCATAGAGAGCGATTATACTTTCTCCTCAGCAGCACACCAGGCATATGCACAAACAGATCTCCATTGGGCCATGCCCTGACTTCTGACATCTATCACTCACGTACCTATAGGGATAGCAGCACTCTCAGACCATGCCCCTCTGAACACTGCCATAAACCTCCTAGGCCTGGTCCCTCAACACCGCACTTGGCATCTTAATCATAGACTTTCACCAGTGCAGCACATGTCAAAGAGTTAACATGAGCAACCACTGAGTACTTCCAGCACTTCAAATCAGTACACCCCAGACATATAATTGCCCTTGCGGTGTGACTTAATAGGGAAACGAGGGATAAAAGAACTCGGCTTGAGAAGCAGGTGAAAGACGTAGAAACAGATCATAAATGGACAGGTTCCCACAATATTCGCTGCCAGCTGACAACGGTACGCAACCAACTTCAATCATTGGATATGGACAGAGCAGCATACACTATTGTATGGACTAAACAAAAATATTATACACGGAGCGACTTCTGGGGCACCGCCTGCGAACTCAAGCCGTCTGACAGAAGATAATGGACCTGGAGGAGCCTCAAGGTGAGCGCCTAGTGCAATATGACCAAATTGCTCACTCCTTTGAACAGTTTTATGCTCATCTTTATGCTGCTGGACCCTTGCCGGACAGAGACACCAGGTCTTACCTGGCACACATTCCGTTAGAACGCCTACCCCCATCGGAAGCATTACATCTAGACCAAAACATCAGCAAAAACATCCGCAAAGATGAAGTGTTGTCTGTAATTTCCCACTCACAACCCGGTCAGGCTCCAGGACATGATGGCTACACTTCGGAATTTTTTAACTATTTGCCAGCCAACTGGCACCGATCCTCACCCAGTCTACAATTCATTTAGCACCACGGGCAATCTTGCAGAGACTATGAAACTCACCACCATTACGGTACTACCCAAACCTGGTATGGTTACATTATACTGCTCCTTCTACCAGCCCATCTCATTGCTAAATGTAGATGCCAAGATTTTCACCTCCATTCTGGTGAACCTGCTAGCACCCTATTTGCAGGGCCTTGTTGACTTGGATGAGGCAGGGCTTATCCCTGAACGTAACTGCAGTGACAATATGAAGGGTATATGCCACCTGTTGACTAAAACACAATGCTCTCGGATGTCAGCTCTACTGTTGTCAGTGGCCTCTGTTGTCAGGTGCACTGGCCATATCTATTTGTGTGCTCTGGAGGGTGGGTCTCGGCGAATGGTTCGTTAGAATGATACAATGTAATTATAAGACTCCCAGGACAGTGGTTCTGGTGAATGGGCTTACTTCCTCTCCTTTTACAGTATCCCAGGGCATGAAAAAGGGGTGTCCACTATCTCTATTGCTCTTCACCTTGGGTATGAAGCCCTTTTCAGAGTGTGTCCACCGGAACTCCACAATAACAGGTATATGTATGGGAGAAGGGATCATAAATTAGCTCTTTTTGCGGATGACGTCATGGTGGCTTTGACACATCCACTTTGGTCCTTACCACCTCTCATGGAGGAACTGGAGGCATTTGGGAGGACCTCAGGGTTCAAAGTAAACTTACAAATGTGAGAACTATAAGGAGAAACAAAAATATTTTTCTTATTTTACACCTATATCAACAAGGCATTTGTTTATGCACAGTCCAGTTTAACAATTTTTATAGCTAGGGCTTTGCATCAAAAATATGGGTTGTTGTCCTGGAATGCTCAAGTACTAGCTTTAATGCTAAATCACACAAAGCAGCACAAAGCTCTATTTATGCTATGTAAAGGGCCCTTTCCAGCACAAAGCTTTGCCCTGGAATGTAAATATCATGTCAAGGCCTTGAGTCACTTAGGGCGACTTTGCAGCTTCTCGAAGTTTTGATAAATCTGTCTGCCACTCTATTATAACAGCCTGACAAAAAATTTCAAGAAGGGTTTAAGATTTATACCATTCACTAGTTTTTACATGAAATTCATCTACTCCTTCTCAGCCATCATAGCCTCAATGTCCTTGCTAACCAACAATGGAAATCCTTTTCTCTCTAGAGAATAACAAGAACAAGCACTTAATATCCTCATGTAAATGTTTTACTACGGTTCTGTTTCTTTGCTCTACGGTGGAGAAACCAACACCTCTACAACTATTATAAGTGCCATTCTATTGGAACAGGATCCTCATAATGAAACCTTTTGTCCTGTTGCCTTCTACTTATGAATATTGTATTTGCTAAAAATACACACTCAGTGATGATGAATTAAGCACAACATTGTGAATTAATCACTATCAAGGACGCCCATGGTTATTGGAGATGCTACTTAGAGAGTGGAAAGCCTGAATATGTGTTTTAGATCGATCACAAAAATCTGGGTTGTTTATTGTTCACAATGAATTAAAACTAAATGCATTTAATGTGGATGCTCATCTATCTAATCTACTGCAACCTTGAAAACGACACGCTAAAGCTTATGCCCTGTCTCAACATGGTGAAAGTAATGACGAGCAGGCAGCTTCATTAATATTGTCTGTAGCCGCTCCAGTACAGCTGGAACATTTCAGCAGCAGTTTAAGAAACAGCAATGGCTTCAAGAGAAAATCAAGTGAAGTAAAACAATTCCTATGGTGTAAAAGGAGGATATTTGTACGTTATAACACTTCATCTAGTAGCTGGACATCTAAGTATCAATAGCATGGAGGAATTGGTAGCATGCATATTTCGGTGGCATCAACTACAAAAAGGTGTAAAAGAATGGGTCAATCAATCAATCACGTAATTTTTAAAGCGCGCTACTCACCAGTCAGGGTCTCAAGGTGCTGGGGGAGGGGAGCTACTGGTCAAATAGCCATGTTTTGAGGCATTTCCTGAAAGTCAGGAGGTCCTGGGTCTGGCGTGGGTGGAGTGGTAGGGAGTTCCAGGTCTTGGCGGTGAGGTGAGAGAAGGATCTTCCTCTGACGGTGGTGCAACAAATGCGGGGGACGGAGGCGAGGACGAGGCTGGCGGAGTGGAGCTGGCGGACGGGAGTGTGGAAGGTGAGTCTGTCATTGAGGTAGGCCGGACCTGTGTTGTGGAGGGCTTTGTGTGCATGGGTGAGTAGTTTGAAGGTAATCCTCTTCGATACGGGTAGCCAGTGTAGGTCTCTGAGGTGGGCAGAGATGTGGTCGCAGCGTGGGACCTCGAGGATGAGTCGGGCGGAGGCGTTTTGGATACGTTGCATTTTCATTTGTAGTTTGGCCGTGGTTCATGCATAGAGTGCGTTGCCGTAGTCCAGTCGGCTACTGACCAAAGCGTGGGTGACAGTCTTTCAGGTTTCGATGGGAATCCACTTGAAAATCTTGCGGTGCATGCGATGGGTGTTGTAGCAGGAAGAGGAGACTGCGTTGACCTGCTGAGTCATGCTGAGTGCTGAGTCCAAGAGGATTCCCAGGTTTCGTACTTGGGTGGTGGGTGTGGGTGCGGCTCCTAGGGAGATAGGCCACCAGGAATCGTTCCAAGCAGAGGGGTTGCTGCTGAAGATGAGGATCTCTGTTTTGTCAGTGTTTAACTTGAGGCGGCTTGATTCCATCCAGTTGCCGATGGCGTGAAGTCCATTGTGGAGGTTGTTTCTTGCTGTTGTAGGGTCTTTCGTGAGGGAGATGATCAGCTGGGTGTCGTCTGCGTAGGATACTATGTTGATGTGGTGGGATCTTGCGATGTTGACGAGAGGAGCCATGTAAACGTTGAAAAGTGTTGGGCTGAGGGAGGATCCCTGGGGGACGCCACAGATGGTTTTGGACGATTCGGACAGGTAAGGCGGAATCTCTGGGTTTTGCCGGAGAGGAATGAAGAGATCTATTCGAGGGCCTAGCTGCGGATCCTGGCTTTGTGGAGGCGTGTTCAAAGGGTGTGGTGACAAACGGTGTCGAAGGCTGCAGATAGGTCCAGGAGGATGAGCGCTGTGGTTTCGCCTTCGTCGAGCATGTTCCTGATGTCATCTGTAGCAGCAATGAGTGCGATCTCAGTGCTGTGGTTCTTGTGAAATCTGGATTGGGAGGTATCAAACGCTTTGCTGCCTTCCAGGAAGCGGGATAGTTGGCTGTTCACGATTTTCTCAATGACCTTCACTGGGAAGGGGAGGAGGGAGATGGGCCGGTAGTTTTTGGGGTCATCTGGGTCCGCCTTGGGTTTCTTCAAAAGGGCGTTGATGTCGGCGTGTCTCCAGCTCTCCGGGAAGGTGGCTGTATCGAAGGAGCTGTTAATGATGGTGCAGAGATGGGGGGCAATGATGTTGCTGGCTTTGTTGAAGATCTGGTGTGGGCAGGGGTCAGAGGGGGAGCAGGAGTGGATGGAGGCCATGGTGCTGATGGTGTCTTCATTGGTGACGTGGTCCGGGCATATAGAGGATTAACGTTGCTTGGTACGTTGGGTTCGTGGCTGTCTGTGGTTGGCTGGTGGGTCTGGGGTTTGAAGCTGTTGTGGATGTCTTTGATCGGTCAAGACTTGTGCTGTGTGCAATAATCCTGTAAGTATACATATTTATGCTCTTCAAGGCATTAAGGCCCTCATTCTGACCCTGGCGGTCTTTGACCGCCAGGGCGGAGGACCGCGGGAGCACCGCCGACAAGCCGGCGGTGCTTCAATGGGGATTCCGACCGCGGCGGTAAAGCCGCGGTCGGACCGGCACCACTGGCGGGGTCCCGCCAGTGTACCGCGGCCCCATTGAATCCTCCGCGGCGGCGCAGCTTGCTGCACCGCCGCGGGGATTCTGACCCCCCCTACCGCCATCCAGATCCCGGCGGTCGGACCGCCGAGATCCGGATGGCGGTAGGGGGGGTCGCGGGGCCCCTGGGGGCCCCTGCAGTGCCCATGCCACTGGCATGGGCATTGCAGGGGCCCCCGTAAGAGGTCCCCTAAATGTATTTCACTGTCTGCTGCGCAGACAGTGAAATACGCGACGGGTGCAACTGCACCCGTCGCACAGCTTCCACTCCGCCGGCTCGATTCCGAGCCGGCTTCATCGTGGAAGCCTCTTTCCCGCTGGGCTGGCTGGCGGTCTGAAGGAGACCGCCCGCCAGCCCAGCGGGAAAGTCAGAATTACCGCCGCGGTCTTTCGACCGCGGAACGGTAACCTGACGGCGGGACTTTGGCGGGCGGCCTCCGCCGCCCGCCAAGGTCAGAATGAGGGCCTAAGTTTTCTCACAACTTGAAGTCAAACTTGTTCCACAATATGAACTGATTTCCTAGTTGATTTATGCTTCCCTGAATCGTAAGCATATTTCTGATTAGTAATAGACTGCTTGACCAAGATCAGACTTTTTTTCACTCCATGTGTTTCTACAAGATTATCTTTGTTACAGAGATTGTATGGCTGCTTGGTATTCCTTTAGTAATACTCACTGACCCAGGCTATGAATTTTCTTGAAAAATATGTACAATAGCACTGAACAGCCTGCAAAATGATGGTCAAATGTTAAGCATCTGCCATGTTCAGTTTGTTAGGCAGATTAAACAAATGAAAACAAACATCAATTGCGCTCAAACATAACATGAGTGTGTATGGTCGATGCCAATTATCACTTACAATAACTTATGGCACAGCTACTCCCATCTGTTTTGAAGTTGCCAGCACTTGTCCAGTTTCCAGTCCTGAAATTTTTCTGTGGTTCCAAGCAAGATTTGAATTGCCAGTGGCTAGGGCGGAGGAGCGTCGTCCCCCTGCCAGCAGCAGCAACTGCCAAACTTTTGCAATACAAGGATAATAAACTATGTTTACTATCAGTGTATTGTTGAAGGGACGGGGCCATGGGGCTGACGAGCACAGAGGGTGAGTGCTCAGCACTCCACCTCAGTGAGCATGTATGTTTGGCTGGCCGTCTCAGGCCGGCCAAACATACATGTGCATTAAGCTCTGTCCAACCCAGCACCACAGTGCTGGGTTGGAGAGAGCAAGCAGACTCCCAGTCTGCCTGGGATCACCCTGACTGGCTGCTCTGACCAATCGGAGTGCTGCTGTCATGCTGCCAGCAGCATGACAGCAATGTTTAGATTGGTCGGAGGGCAGGCTAGAAGCCTGTGCCTGTGGCGCAGCACTGTGGAGCTGAACGGTGATAGCGGCGGCTTCAGGTACGTTTTTTATTGTTTTATTATTAATTATTCTCCTGTTCCTGCCACGTGCCACAAGCTGCTCCTGGCCAGTAGGTAAGTAAGTGTTTTTGAAAAAAAAACTAGAATACCAGTGTTAACCCCTAAGCCATTGTGCAGACTATTCATATACACTACACAACCACATTTACCTCGAAGTGATGTTCTTCTTGCCTACGGCACTGGACGCCTCCCATGATGATTTCTATGCTGAAGCAAAATATGGCTGAGGGTATCTGAGGAGCTAAAAGGCACTTCCAGCTTCCCAACTCCACATGCTTCTGACAAGTTCAGTGTAGTCCACGTTAAGGAATTCCAGGACATTTTTCAAACATTGGTCCAAAAAGAGGTGACTCTATCAAACATCACTTGCTCAGGCTCCTGTACCAATTTTCGATTGCAAGCAACTCTTTATAAAAACAGCCACAGCTTAGAACAACTTTCCTCCATTGTATAGATATAAACATATGCTGCTCAACTTACTGGAAAATGTAGGTCCCAATATTTATTCTCATAGTTTTTTCCCATACAAAACATTCAGAGTCAATAGTCCATTTAAGTGCTCGTATACACAAAAGGTTTAACAGTAAGCAACAGCTTATACCCATTTTCTATTTAAACATGATATTGGCCGTTAACAGCTATTAGGAATATGTTAGTTAACTAGTGTTGTTCAGTGCAATACTATCAATAAATGTATATTAAAACGATACACACCATTAAGGATCTTTACAGTTTTTAGAGCTATAAAACCTGATGCATTTTGAGATATAGTTCATACAATGTTCGATATTCGAGTTCATGAATCATATAATTTACCCAGAAGATCTTGTGCTTGAATTGGTGGTGTTATTTCCGATGGCTCACTGACACCGTATTTGTTAACAGAAAGGACTCGGAAGTTGTAGGATTTTCCAGCCACCATATCAAATACCGCAAAGCGAGGAGATCTGACAGGAATCTCGGCATTAACTCTTTGCCAGCTACCGCTGCCAACCATGGACTAAGAAAGAAAAAATAAATCAGGCCATCGGACCGATCTAGAAATGTATGCACAACATTATGATAACAAAGTCAATCAATATGAATTTAGCAGTATTTTATTTCATCTTACCTACATTTAGTATTCAAATCATGCCTTTGTAAACTTTGTGTGCGGCATAAATTAGGCCAAACACAAGTAGAGAACCCTTGGTAGTTCACAGTCTTTAGGCGGAGATCTGCTCTTTATATGGAGCACATCTACAGCAACAGTGATATTCTAAATCTGCTAACCTCAAATATCTAGTTTTTTCCACGAATTTTGAAGTGCACATACGCTCAGTGCCATCAGTCATTTTTTAACACGTTTGTGCATAGGAATAGAATGTGATATCCATACTGAGCTAAAACATTACAAAGGTGATTTACAATTCAAGGCACAGTAATGGTAGAATACAACTCAAGCATACCGACAATAAGTAAAATCAAACTCCTGGCTCGTGCTTCATTCTTGTTAGAGCATGGCTATTCCTACTCGGTGGGAGGTGAACATTATTGGAGTAGCCACACCTTTGGATGGGCAGGCATGAGCTTTAGGAGCAAGCCACGTGTTTGTTGCAGCCACTGTGCTAGAAAAACAAGAGATGAAAGAGGAGGAGGAGTAGTTATAGGGAGCAGGGTCTAAGGAAAAACAAAGTTCATTTTCTTCCATAGAAACACCTGAGTGACACCAAAGGAAGCGACTAGAGATGATAGAGCCTATACAAATTAGCTCAACTTTCGAGTAAGAGGAGCAGAACTCTCCAAGAACTGTCAAGGCTTCATTCTGGGTCAGGCAGAGATATGGAGGATGGGTGGAGGAGTGATTTTGGTGCCTTCCTTTTGTTCTCCCCAGGATTCTTAATCCTAACAGGAACAAGAACAGGTACATCTATGAATGAAATAAGTACTATTACCTCAAAAGTACGAATTACCAAGTGGGAGGAGACTGATGTGGACTTTTGTGGAATAATTCAGAGTATGCGGAAAATATCGGCTAATAAATGAATGCAATGGACTCAAAGAATATGAAGGAATAGCCCAACGTCTTGAAAAACACAAAAAATAAGATATAAGCTGTGACTTTGGTTATAAATTACAAATTAAGAGAATGTGTGTCGAAAGATAAAGAATTTGTTGAGCCTAGTTACCTATACCTGGTATCTTAATATCCCCCAGCCTTTATAGTAAAGTAACTGCTTCTTGGATATGATTATAGTGCGATATAGTGTGATAATTTGAAGAATTGAATATAACACCGACACTCTAATTAGCTCTTTCTTACAGGTGAATCCTCAACTTCTCTCTTTGTTGCTTTTGGAGTTTTTTTGTTTATTGTTTGTTTTTGGCTCCCTTCCCCTGGGGACACTCTTCTGTTATTCGATCTCCACTATCAGAGTGGTGGTTGAGTAGTTTAGGAAATCTGCCCTCTCTGCATGGGCACCCCTGATTTTTTGCATTTTGCCAGACCCTATTTAATTTCTGTGTTTTGTCTCTGCACACTGGGGCACTGCTGTCTAGTGCACAGTGTATGTGCTCTGACCTCTAAAACATGGAGACATTTTCTAACCCCTGATTGACTTATTTAACTTATCTTGTACTCAACAAGGTAGAGTGCATTGTTAATATGTCTCTAGAGAGGCAAGTCTCAAAAAGCTGGTTTCACTGTGGCAGACCTAGCTAAGACAAAATAACTATTAGCAACAGTAACCCAAAAAATTAATTTTTCTCTGCCTGAAGTTCACTGAGGCCAATTTGCATGCACTCACTAGCTTCTCCCAGCCTTTCCATGGCCTGACTAAAGTGTAAATGAGGTGTGAAACCCCTCCTAGGAGAAAACAACACGCTGACCTCGATGAACATAAATGAATATTCAGAGTGGGGGCAGTGGGTATCTTGTGACCGTCAACTGTCAAATATTGCTTGACAGGTGTGATGAGCCACGTGTAACACCTGGGGCACATTTGAAAGGGAAAGGATAGGATTACAATAACATTCTAGTGTCCCTGTCTGGCTTCAGAAGGACCATCCTTTTGTCCTATCATCCCTAGCTACCTAGGTATTTATTGTGGGTGCATTGCCTAATTCAAACTGCATTTCAGTGTTAGATGTGAGAGGACACCTTTGGCACTCCCATACACAATCCCCAAGCTTCAAGAGGCCTTTTCCCTGGAATACCCAATAACTGGACCTGATCTGGACTTGCAAGTGGACTCTACTAGACTGAGACCTGGCCCCCCACTATGCTGCTGGTGAGAGCTTGGGATTCTTGGAGGTGACCCAGAGGAGGTGCTCTAGGACCCCTTAAAAGCTAGAATTTAAAAGACAAAGGGCCTCTTTATGAGTTCGGCGGATGGGGAGACCCGCCCACCGTACTTCTGATGGAGAGGTTGCCGCCATGCTGGCTACATCCAGCCAGGCCCTTTACAACTTTCCTGCTGGGCTAACGGGCCAAAACCAAGGTTTCTGCCCAGCAGCCCAGTAGGAATATGGCGGCAGCAATGCTGCTGCCGCAGGGGATCAGCATTTTTGCAATGCTCACTGTTTGCACAGCAGACAGTGAGCACTGTGAGGGTGCTAGGCAGGGGGACCAAGTACATGGGCAGTGCAGGCCCCTCTGTTGCCCCCAGCACCTGTTTGCTGCGAGCCTTTTCTAGGTGGCAGCGGCGCCTTAGCTGATTCAGACCTCCACCACTGTCAGCCCATCAGATTCACTGATCCCGCCATTGATGGCAATACCCTGGTGATCATAATGTGGCAGTCGGGCCACCACTGGAGTGGCAGTCCTGACCGGCACCGCAAGGCTAGTGGTCTCAAGATCGTCAGCCTCATAATCAGGCCCAAAGTCAGAAGATAAAATCTTTGACTAGGATGAACCTGGCTGGTGTATCTGACCCACAATTCTTTACGGTCAGCTTGAAAAAGCACCTAGGTCCCGGTCTACCATAACCATAGACTGTCATTGGCACTTGACCCCTTTTTGGAGCCATTTTTACCGTTTTAGTACTGTTTAAACAAATTACACATTGCCCTAAGCTATGTCTGTCTGTTCTGTGCCATAGCTACCAGGGTATGAGTTTAGGTTGGAAGGATTCTCCCTGTCAAGAGCAGTGGCTACTCATTGAGGTGGATAGTCTCTCTCTCAAAACAGTAATGTAGTTTCTTACAGATGGTCATGGGACAATGTGAGGCCATGTTGCCTCTGCAATCGTAGCCAAGGGAAGCATGCATTCATAGAGGTTAGTCTTGATGTTAATCAGGAACCATGAGGGCATACCTATTCAAATAGGAGGATTTTAGCACAACAAAGTCAAATAATATAGAAGAAGCAAAAAAGAAAGGGAGAGAGAGGAATTGGTTGGTCCAGTGGACACCCTCCTAAAATTATAATTACAAATACAGGTACAACGTTCCAAAATAGATAGCTCCACTGCACCAACTAGGTGCTGATGATGAAGCATGTCACCCATGGGTGAGTGAGGGCATTTGTTCTGAGCTACGGATTTGTGATGATCTAATAACTCCACACCTCATATTATGGAAGCCTGCAGTCAACGTTCAATCTATATTCAATATATATTTCTGTTTTGTCATCTTGGTAATTACAAAGGGTAATTGCACATAAATCAGCAGATCTCCCACTCTGTCATGCTTGTGATTCCCCTACTTCATTTATAGATGGGAAAACCACTGATGGAGCACATGTGGCGTTTCTAATATCTCTGCCAATCACTGGCCAATCACAGACAAAGACCTGTCACATCATGTCATCACCTTTCCAGCTTTTGGAGCTCAGCTCTATTTATGGTGGCCCAGTGGACGCATACTTGCCTTGAAAAGCATGGCGGTGCTCGGTAGGGTACAAATAAACAATGTTACCACGCACACAGAGAGAAAACGTCCTATGTCAGGGCCATGGTTGTTTTGTTATACACACACTGTGCCTTTCTGTTTAGAAATGGCACCATAAGAAACTCTGACAGATTTCAACATGGCACATACAGAGAAACTTGTTCTGGCCTCTGTACATAAAGGGGGTTATTCTAACTTTGGAGGAGTGTTAATCCGTCCCAAAAGTGACGGTAAAGTGACGGATCTACCACCAGCCGTATTACGAGTTCCATAGGATATAATGGACTCGTAATACGGCTGGTGGTAAATCCGTCACTTTTCCGTCACTTTTGGGACGGATTAACACCTCCTCCAAAGTTAGAATAACCCCCAAAATGTCCTTTTTTATAATTCTCAATTTTAAACATAGGTGCGTTGCACTACTATCATGAATGCATAATGTGCTTGCCAAATATAAAGGTAAATCAGTGTCACTGCAGCAGGATAAGGGAACATTCTTTCAAATGAACGCATGTGGCTCAAACTTTGACAGCAGGTCTCAGACCTTAGCAGAAGTCAAACATCTACATTTGTTTTCTGTAGAATTTTTTACACCGAGAGTCGGAATTTACCACTGAATGTATTGCCATTAGGTACCTCTTCATGTCCTACTTTGCCCCTCGACACTAGGCTTTTAGTGACATGTTCAAAGTAACTGTCCATCAACTACTCTGCACATCTGTGTTCCTTCGAAAATCTGCCCGATATTCTCTGGCTATTGATTCCTTGAAGTCTCCAGCAGCAGTTTCGAGGTATGCACAAAAGTACCACCTTCTTACTCTAAACAATGGTAGTATCGCTTCAGTGCCTCGCAAAAGGCATTAGCCATTATAAAACTAAAAAAAGTTGCAAAAGTGTGCAAATCTAGGAGGTATGCAACTTCATAAAAATAGATCAATCTCACTCCTGCATACATCTTTGAATTTTCAACATATTTTGCTCTTGAAATTCAGAGAACTTGACTCCAGTGATCCTTTTTCAATGTATAGTGTTGCGAAAAATTACAGCTCTCTCAAGCACAGAAACCAGGCCTTATCCACAGATACTATGCTTAGAACTATGTCTAACTTTACTACCTCTTCACTAGCAATGCGTTTTGTTATCAGAGTTTTTTCTTACACATTTTGGAACTAAGTTATAAGGACCTGTGTCTATTATAGTTTCTTATCCAATAAATAATCCAAACTATTCTATTGTAACCAAATGACAGAAAATAGTGATAGCTGGGTGAATAATTGGCAAGAGCTGCATCAAGTAATCAAAGAGTGTCTTAAGAGAAATAGTGCATTTGGACATGCATGCAAGTAATAGAGTGGGGAAAGTGTCACTTTGACGTGACAACCCTGTGGCAGACAGGGTCATCAGGTCAGGGATTTCCGATGGCAGAGCTGGCTGAGGTTCTGCCATTGGAAGCCCCGCTCTTCACCGGACTTTAACCAGAATGGAGGAGCCACAAGTTTGGAGATGGGAATCACTGACCACGACTGTGAAGCTGACTTAATTTTATATTAGAGAATTGGGCAGATACCAGAAGGAGGGAAAACATAAAAATGGGCACAAAATGAGTTAATTGTAGTAGTGCAGACACTGTAACGATATTATGCAGAACTGTAGAATATTTTCCCCTTGTGGACCATGATAAAATCTGCAAGTATTTCTAGGGTGTCCTAAATTCTAATGTACAGTTTGAAAACACATTACGTTTTATGTGTTGTGGCTACAACTACCATGATATTTGTTCTGCATGGATCACATCTAAAAATTGAATTACGTTTTATCTTTTAGTTTTCTAAATATCAGAGATGTGACATTTTGCGCTTTTCCCACCCTTGTCTGGAGAGAAACCGATTAACAAATGCAAATGTGCATTGATAACCATTGGAATGCGTTCCCAGTTTCAAACGATTCTGGTAAAGTAGTTAGGGGTATACCAATAGGAGGCTCCTGGGCTATGTCCAGATTCGTACAAAGGTGCAAATGGCCTAGAATCACATTGTTCATTCAACTGGCTGGTACCTACGAGACCTACTGGCTCCCCAACCTTAAGGGAGGCTTGTCTATAGAGTCAAAGAAATATTTTTACAGCCGAGAGGTTTGAACCACTCTCTAGGGAACGGCACGCTGGGGTAGATCTGGCTGAGAGATGCACACTCAGTCAACTTTTGTCCTGGGTAAACTCCAGTGCCAGAGGTTACTCGGCAGGAAATAAATGACAGTGTTGGGAATTGGAAATCTGAACTGTAGAGTATTTAACAGACTAATTTAGGGTTAAGAGCGTATATTATTTTAGATTGACTCGTAAAGAGCTCCAGCTCAACCCACAGGATCTTCTGAGCAAAACAAACCAACAGAAGAGGATGCTATCCCTGCTACTACTGAGAACAAGCAGTGGTGCCTAATGGACGAGCTACACAGGCATCTATACAAACCTCTCAGTTTGAATCCGTTCCTTCTAAAAATGTTCGAGGGTTCTGCCAAGAGAACCTTCTGAGCAGGGTCCACATAAAATATTTGGACCTGCGTCTACTGGTAGACACTTGGTTGCTTTTGCCGAATTTTGTTCTTATGTCCAAAAGTGCCTTGAACTTCAAAAAAGGTCTTAATGAAGAAACAAGCTACTAAACAAATGAAAGAATTTCTAATCAACGACTGAGGTATTCAGGAGGCTTGTGCAGACAGGGGTCCCTGGGTTCAGTCCTGAACACACCAGCATTCACACTCACTAGAAACACAAGTTAGAATGCCTGCAACATTACCACAGAGAAACTGTGTGCACTACCAAAAGCCACTGACTGCACTATGTATATATATATATATATATATATATATATATATATATATACTGGCCTCGGTGAAAGCTGACATTGTCCAGTGAATAATTCTGATGCACTCTTGCTCTCTAGAAGACAATGTTCCTAACAGGAGTTTGAATTACACAGTTCGACGTATATGAGATGTGTAAGAGTGTTTTTCTCACTTCTGCTTTGTCTCTTATTTGTCTTTTCTTCATATTTATGTGACGTTCTCCCAATATAATTTCTATCTTTTCAATGAGATTTCCTAATGCTACTAAGATAAGTACTTCTTTAACTGTAATGTTGCTGATTAGTTGTATTGTTTCACACATGATTTTATGTTTTGTTTGGAGAGTGTCAAGAAACCAAATTTAAGTCTTATTTTCTCTTATAGAAACCTGTTCACTAGCTAGGTTCTTAACTGTGACGTCCCTATAGTATTACCTGTTGGGCACGCAGTCTGTAGACAAGTAATTGGTGTGCATGTTCTCTGTGAACAGTTCTTATAACTTGCATAAATAAGTGATTAACTATTACTGTCCAGGGAGCGTGGCGTGGCAGTAGCCAAGATGGCCGCACTGTAACAGAGCTCAGACGACTTCACAAACTTAACCCCGTCATCCAATCAAAATACAACAGCATCGGCACATGAGAAATGGCTAAATGAAGAAAGGAACGACACCTGGGCAAACTATTGTCCGAAGACCGGCTACGACGAAGTAGTGAGGCATGAGGGGTGCCAGAAAGGGACAGTTGTTGGTGCCCGAGGGAGAGGAGTGTTAGTGTGCTGGCTGGGCCGTAAGAAGAAGACTGCACGTCGGCTGGTCCACATCGGCCCGCTTAATGTTGTTGGCAAGCAAGGAGGGAGCACTGTGAGCAGTTAGCTTGGCCCGCGAGGTGAAATAACGGAGGCCGGTGATGGGTGCGCCACCCTCTGGCTGAAAGGGAGCTTGGCGGCTGGTAGGAGTAGTGGGGCCACCCCAGTGATTGTTGGAAAGGGGCCCCCAGATCCTCCCCCCAGTGCAATATGATGGGGGAGGGAAGAGGTGAAGAAAGTGTGCCGTGGTGGCCAGGGCTGGCCAGCCGGCCTAGCCGGGCTCCTGTATGTGGGCCGCTGGGCACAGAGAGCACTGGGGGAGCCGGGAGGACGGCAAGGAGAGTGAGCAGTCTGGGAAAGGAGGGAGGTCTGGCTCACCACAGCAGGCAGTGCCTTCCCAGACAGCACGCTTTGCAGGCCTGTGGGGGGAAGGCGGCCACAACAAGGAAAACGCACATGCAGCAAGGAATAGAGTGATGTGTCTGGGCCAGAACAAGGAGGGAGATGACCAATACAGGAGCAACGGGCCTGAGGAGCGAAGGTGACAGTGCTGGGGGCAGGTGGGGCCAGCAAGCAAGTGCGTGTGGGAAGCAAAAAGTGAAGGTGGGAGGCGGCAGCCTTGGAGAGGTCGCAGCTGTGGGGAGGTTTCACCCCCCCTCCAGAGACGTGTGGGGGACAGACAGAAAAATGGAGAAACAAAAGAGCCACCCAAATGCACAATTAAACCAAAAGTACACAGTGACGAAGCAATTGGCGGCGAGTGAGGTGGATGAAGAGTCACATGGGGCCACAGAGCTCTCCTTGGGAGCCATAATCGAGGCCATTTGAGACCTCAAGAACTCACTAGAATCTAAATTAGACACAGTAACGCCGAATGTCAATCTCCTACAAGCAGACTTTCACAAGATATCTGAAAAAGTTAAATCGTTGGAATCACAAATCCACTTATTGCAATCTACAACAAAAAAGCTGGAAGACCAGGTACAGTCTCTAACAAAACAACAGGCCCATATGGTGGCCAGGTAGGAGGACCAAGAAGACAGGGCAAGGAGAAACAATATCTGGGTGGTGGGGGTCCCGAAGGGGGCGGAGGGGCCTGCTATAGACCCCTTCCTGGAGGACTTGATCACCAACCACCTCCGTCTGAAGAGACTCTCAGATTATTTCTCTGTTGAGCAGGCGCATAGGGCGCCAGTGCCACTGCCGAGGCCGGGGGCCCCACTGAGGACTAATATAGCTAGGGTGTTAAATCACAGGGACCGAGACACCATTCTGCAAGCGACCTGGTCACAGGGAGACCTCCTTTATGAGAACACCACGATGAGGTTCTTCCCTGACTTTACACTACAAATTCAATGCCAGCGACAGAGTTTTGATGAGGTCAAGAAGGCCCTGAGAGCATAAGGCATCAAATACACTATGCTGTTCCCAGCCAGACTGAGAGTTATGTCAGAGAGCAAACCAATGTTCTTCGCTATGTCAGCGGTGGCATGGGACTGGATTGAGGGCTGCCTCACAGGGCATAAGCGTCCACCAAGGAGCGAGAAGCCAGCCAGGACCTCAGACTGACCATCTAGGGACATGAAGGTGCATTTGGTACCACTCACACAGGACTAGAACTCCCCTGAGGACCGGGGGAATCATCAAGATGGGCACCAGGTAGCAGAGACGGTTCCGGCAGCCACTGAGTTGCGACAATCAGGGGACAAGGATTGAACATAAACAGAGGGATGGCAGGAAGTTGAGAAACATATTCAACTCAGAGTGTTGATGTTCAATGATGGAGGACTGCAGCCACCCTACTGTGAACAAAACAGTGACTATTTGGAAGTTTGGTAGAACCGATGTTTGGTTACTAGAGAGTGACAAGGGGTATAGGATATGTACATTAACTTTCTAAACATTGATTGGCGACGCCAGCCAGTCCTTTACAAGTTAGTCTGTTTTAGGGGGATAGGTGCTATGCAAGTTGGGGAGGTGGGCAAGTTCAGGTCTACAATGCAGGAGGGAAGCAGGGTGGGGAAGAGTTTTGGGGAAGGTTATCCAGGGACAGTTTCTGTCCCTTTAGAAATTTTTGTTTCAGCTCAGCAACACGATACTCGCAGGGTAGGGACAAGGCTACAACTCATGAGGGGGTGGCACACACAAACATAACATGTCAAAGCAGACAAAAACAGAGGTCAAGATTTTGACCTGGAATGTCAATGGCCTTGGCAACAAAAACGCACTGTAGTCCTACAATACATCCGGCGACACGCACCAGACATTATCCTGGTTCAGGAAACTAATTTGAAGGGGAACAGGTATAAGGAACTAGTTCGAATGGGTTACTCCCTGGTGGTGCATGCAAGTTATACAACCAGTTTGAGGGGGGGGTTGGAATAATGGTCAACAGAAAGGTGACATAGACCCCGGGTACTATGCGCGCAGACCCCTTGGGCAGATTCGTAATACAGACAGGTACCTGGGAGGGTCAAAAGATAAACACTTGCTCGCTCTATGTGCTGCCCAGGTTACAGGGGGAAACACTCAGAGATCTGGAGGGAGCAAATGGGACCTCCCACGGGCATCTTGATCCTGGGTGGAGATATGAACGATGTTATGGATGCCAGAGGGACAGACTGTCAGGGCCCACAGGGGGGCCCGGTTGGGAATCAGAGTCCCCTCAGAATGTTCGTGGAGGAGGTGGGTCTGGTGGACCTCTGGCGAGAACACAACCAGGGAGGAAACCAATATACATACTTCTCGACAGCACACAACAACTTTTCACGAATAGGCATCTTTACGCTCTATCCTCAGAAGGGACAGTTTTATGGGGTGACTCATCTTGCTAGAGGGGTCTCGGATCATTCCCCGGTGATGGTGATAATCAGCGGTCCAAATAGGGAACGAGGACTGCCTCCAAGGTTAGACCCCTGGCACGTCACAGATCCAGACTTCAGGGATAAGGTTAGAGAACAGACAGCTCTGCACTTCCAGGAAAAGACAGGTCTCTGGCATCGCCAATTATCCTATGGGAGGAGTACAAAACAGTGATCTGAGGCCAGGTACAAGAGCTAATTGGTGGAATAAAAAAGGAGCAATGGATAAAAGTAGAGGGTCTGGAAGCAGAGATCAGGGCGCTAGAGATGGCAGCCGTGAAGAGCGGTCGAACATGTCCTGAACGATGCCATCAGCTTAGGGTTCCCCAGCAGGAGTTGAGGGATCTGGTAGACGACAGGGTGAGAGCACACGTGCTCGAAATCCAGCGACGAATGTACGATGCAGGGGATAAGGCCCACAAACTAATAGCCTAGCTTGAAAGGAGAGCCAGGGGGAGAACATGGGTGGTGACATTTAGAGATGATACGGGGCAGGCGTGCACAACCAGAGGGGACATCGCTGAGGCCTTTGCGAATATAATGAGCGGTTGTATGAGTTCAGGGTTGAGTTCACCAGGGTGGAATGCGCAGAACTTCTGGGGGATGTTTCCCTACAGACCCTCACTCCTAGGGACTGCAATGCATTGGAGGAGGAAATCTCGGAGGAGAAGGTTGGACAGGCAGTCCGAGAGTTACAACACAGAAAGGCCGCCGGGCCAAATGGTATTTTGGTCAAGCTGTATAAGTGTGTAGTCAAGGAGGTGGCAAAGTATGTGCTGAAAATGTTCAGGACAGCAAGAACAGAAGGGATTCTACCATGGGATCAGAGAATAGCCACTATAGTGGTAATCCCAAAGAAAGGGAAAGACCCAGGGACCTGAAGTTCATACAGGCCAATCTCACTGTTGAATGTAGAGGTTAAGGAATTGGCAAAGATCCTGGCCAACTGGTTGAAAAAGGTAATTACAAGGCTAATTCACCCTGACCAGGCAGGGTTTATGCCCCAGAGGGGAACTAGACTCAACGTCCGTCGCCTGAATGGGGTTCTGCACTGTCACTAGATGTCAGGATGGAATTCGAGAGTATGGAATGGCCATACTTATTTGTGGCCCTGGATAGGCTGGAATTTGGCCCTGGATTCTGCGAATGGGTGCAGCTCCTCTACTGGTCCCCCCTGTTGAGGGTGCAGGGGAATTTTACACATTCCTGCCGGTTTGCGCTGTACAGGTGGACGAGACTTGGATGCCCCTTGGCCCCCATGATTTTCGCACTGGCGCTAGAACCACTGCTGCTTGGGTATGTCAGGATCTCTTGGTATACGGGATAAGAGGAAAAGGAGGATGGGAGGAGCAAATCTCCTTATACGCTAATGACATTCTGCTCTGCACTGGAGACCAAGAGACATAGTAGACAGGCTTCTCCATATTGTTCAAATTTTGGGCAGTTACTTTGGATACCAAATTAATTGGGACAAATCATCTGCTCACGGGGGTGCCCTGGAGCTGCCTGCGCGGTATGTCACCCAGGTGGCGATGGAGGGGCTTCGTTACCTGGGTATGTATGTCACATGAAGCGTGTCCAGGTTCCGGGAAGAAAATCTGCTGGTACAGCTGAGGGGCCTCTCAGTCTCCCTGATGGGATGTTCTGTACTCTTTAATATGATGGCCCTGTCAGATTTGCTGTACTGCCTCCCTGCAGAATACCCCATGCAAGGTGCCACTTGTACTGTTTCAAAATATAAATAATGACTTAAGGAGGCTCCTTTGGGATGGGGTAGCTCGCGCATCTCCCTGACTAAACTCCAGAGGAGGGTATTTGAAGGGGGACTGGCAGTCTCAGACATACGTACATAATACTGGGTGGCACAATTGTGCATAACCAATGACTGGGTGTTTCAGGCAGGAGAGGACCTGGCATTTAGGGTGGACAGAGAAGCAATGGGATCCCAGGGCGTGCAGGCGCTCCTCTATGGGGTCAGGCATTTGGGTCGACTCCTGGTCCATACGCAATTGGTGTTTAGAGCTTTGAGGGCAGCCAATAGATTTTTGGGTTGGGGAGGAAAACTCACCCACAGAACCCCACTATGGTCCAGTGCACTGCTGCAGGAGGTGGGGAAACTCCAGGTATTTTGGAACTGTGAGCTCATTGGGCTAGAGTCCCTGGGAGAAGTGTGGAGGGGGGAACATATTGAAGTTTGAGGACCTTGAACGTGAGTACGAGATGGGGCAGTCATATTGCATTAGGCTGTTGCAGCTGGGACACGTACTACATAGGCATGTGGTGGAGGGAGAGCAGCTGCCAGAGTCATCCCCTCTGGAAGATAGACTGCTGACAGAGCCTTTGACAAGCAAGGCTATCTCCCTGATCAACTCCCCAGACCCTCTGAAATCTTTACGGGCCGCCTGGAAAAATGATCTAGGAATGCTTGAGATTAAGGATTAGATGGAGGCGGTACAGAGACCCGGGGAGATAGCTATAAGGGCCTGTTTCCATCTCATACAGTTGAGGATTCTCCATAGACCATATTCCTCTGCATACACTAATGCATAGGATGGGTTGCACTGACTCCGACCTGTGTGCCAGGGGATATGATGCAGTAGGATCCCTTTTCCACACCCTGTGGGGATGCCCAGGGATCGAGGAGTACTGGCAAAGTGAGGTACAGATAATGGGTAAAGCAATTCTGCTAACTATCCCGCTGGAGGCAAAATGGCTACTACTTGGCATTATGGGAGACGAGGGGGGCTCTGACACCTGAAGATTTGGTTACAATTGGCAGCTGGCATGGCTAAGCAAAATATTGCAGGTGAATGAGGGCGAGGGACCCACTGCGTCCCGAAGATTAGGAGAGGGACTTAGATTGATGCTAAAGTACAGAACAAGTAATACAGAAGCAGGGGATGCGTGAAGAAATCTGAAACATTATGGGCAAAATGGGAGACACAACAGAATAGCCTTGAAGGAGTGGTTATCACTTGGTCCCCTGGAGGGGAGGAGAGGCAGGAGTGGTAGGTCAGGGAATAAGAGATGGTATAGGTCCAGTGGTTGTGTAATGTTGGTCGATTGCCAGATAATGTTGTGTACCTTGTCTGAGCTACTATTATTATGTATTTGATACGGGTTCCACTTGTATGCTGAGCTTTGTTTGCAATAAACATATATTTTTTAAAACTATTACTGTTCATCTATTACACATGTATATGTTATTATACATAGATATACAATTTTATATAACCCTATAGCAGCATTTGATGTCAGTAGGTCTGTGGGTCTTACAGGCATAGTGATTTTTTCACTGGTACAAACATATTCTGCTATCAGGCTCAAGAAAGATTGCTGCCCTTCTTGATGAGTTCACATGCAGCTGCCAGCCTGTGCTGATATTGCCAAGAGTCCCCAGAAGGGGAATCCACGCTGAGGCACATCGTTCATTATGGAGGCATGACCACCTTTTCCACATCGCAACACTCCCTGAATCAGAGCTATTCCATCTGCTTTCTTTGCTGGCCTCTAACACCATCAAGGAGGCCTATCAGAGAGAGCCGCAGCCTCCTACCCACTACCACTTTTCAAGGTCCTGTTTCCATGCTAATCCCATCATGTAATCCCACTTCATCGATCTTAGAGGAGGGGACTACCAGCTGACTTACTAGCTAGTCACCATGTTCCCCTCCCTGACAATCTGGGCTACCTGTCCTCATCCAACATGTACATGACATCAGGATCCAAAGACACACACTCCAATGGATCTGCTCCTTCCTGATTGGAAAGATCCAGTCAGTCAGCCTGGGGCCACATACCCCAGATGCCCACAGCTTCATTTGCTGAGCTCTGCAAGGATCCTCGGTCAGCCCAACCCTCTTCAATGCATACGTGATCCATCCAGCCAGTATCATCTTCTCTCATGATATCAGCATCCTCTCCTAAGCTGAGAACGCACAACTCATTCTCTGTCTCACGGACAAGAAGCCCTGTACCCAGATCAAGTTCAATGCCTGCATGACGGAACTCACCCACTGGATGAAAATCAACTGCCTAAAGACTGAAGCTGTGATCTTCACTTAGAGCACATTACCATGGGACTCCACTGGGTGGCTAACAGAGTTTGGATTGACACCGACAGCTACCACCTCTGGATCATCATCAATAGCAAACTCATCATGATCGCCCATGTCAATGCTGTCCCCACCTTATGCTTCCATTTCCTGAAGAGGCTAAGGAAAATTTTCAAATGGCTCCCAACCAGCACCCAGAAAACTGTCATGTAAACCCTGGTCAGAACTAAGTCGGACTATGGGAACTCCATCTATGCTGGGATCAACAAAAATCTAACCAGTAGAAAATAGAACATTCAGAATTTGTTGGCCAGATTCACTCTCATACTCTCATGTCACAATGAAATCACACAACACCTGAAGGATCTCCACTGGCTCCCCCTCCACACAGATGAGCAAAGTACAAACTCCTCACCACACTTTCAAGGCACTACATAACACTGGGCCAGCATACCTCAACAATTGCATCTGCAATCACAAACCACTTATCTGGACTCCTACTTGCACAAATGTCATTCAATACAGAAAACCAGATCCAGCAGTCAAGCATTCTCCTACTTCACTTCTAAAACATTGAATGGCCAGCCGCTACACAAAAGGGCCTCCTCCTCACTTCTTGAATTCAGAAAAAGCTGAAGCTCTGGCATTTCGGTTGTTCCACTGGGTCCTTGGTGTGCCTAGACGCATTCCTGCTGGGCGTCAGCCCAGGATACCTTCCAGAGTGACAGTGGGCTCTACAAATCTACATAACATAGCATAACCATGAATCCGGAGTGCTACATCAAATTGTTGTCCCCATGCAGTAGCAGATATAGTGACTTTGTGCAGCAAAAATAACCTTTAGAAGTAGAATTGAAAGAAAAGCAGTGCCTCGAGCCTAATTTGACATTGTAAAAACATAATCCATGATAAAAATGCAAGATAGTTTCTCCTTCACTTATTTAACTGTATTTCTATCTTCATCCAAACACTCCTACCATCAATGCCAATCTATGCCCATTCATTTTTCATGTAGCACTCAACAACTGTTCATACCTTTTCAACATAATAAACTAATGGTTCTCTTCCACGTGGAACAGGTGGATCCCAGCTTAGCACTACATATGTTTTGGTTGTTTCGGCAGCATTAACATTGGTGGGTGATCCAGGAATCTTGACATCTCCTGTAAGAGGAAAAAAGCCTGTGATAAGTGTAAAAAGGGAAAATACACATTTCATATCAGCTTACCTTACTGAGTAAATAAATTAGCAGCCAAGGCCCCACGGTGTCATTTACAGAGCACTGACTATGGGGGTCATTCTGACCTTGGCGGTCTTTTCGCAAGACCGCCGAGTTACCGCCGCGGTGAAGACCGCGGCGGTATGCCGCTCTGCGCATTCTGACCGCTGGGAGCGTTCCGCCGGAAAACCGCCAGCAGCCACACTGGCGGTCGGCGGGAAAGTGGAGACTGGTCAACCTCCACCGCCACGCCAGCAGAACACCGCCCACAGAATTACGACCCACATTTCTGTGTGGCGGTCTTCTGTTGGCAGTCTTCTGTTGGCGGTCACCTCCCCATGGCTCCTGTCGCCTCCCGGAGGACCAACGCACAAGGTAAGTGGATCGTCCGTGAGGGGAGGGGGTGGGGGGGTGTTGTGTGATGTGTGCGTGCATGGGGGTGTGCGTGTGAGTGTGTAGAGGGGGTGTGTGAGTGCGTGCATGCGGGCGGGGAGTGCTGCTGTGCCTATGGGCAATGTGTGTAGTTCGGCGGGTGCGCTTGTCGGCATGTATGTGTGCGGGTATGTGTCCCCGTTGTGTATGTGTGTGTGTAGGGGGTGTGTATATGTGCATGTTGGGGGTGTGTGCATGTCGGGGTGCGTGTATGTGCATGTCGGGGTGGGGGTGGGGAGGGGGTTCGTACCACCTCTGGGGGGTGGCAGGGGGGTGGAGGGTGTGGGGGGAGGACTCGGGGGGCAGTGGGGGGTGGGGGAGACCCCTATCAGTGCCAGGGAAGGAATTCCCTGGCCCCGATAGTGCCTACCGCCATGGTTCGCATGGCGGTACCCGACCGCCAGAAACCGCGGCGGTAAGCAGGGTCATGATACCGTTGGCGGTCTTGGGGTCGACCGCCGGACCGGAGTGCGCAGACTCCAGCCCGTCGGTCATGACCGCCGTGGCTGTCGGAGTGGGGAAGTGGCGGTCGATCGCGGCGGTGACCGCCGCGGTCAGAATGCCATTTTTTTTACCGCCGGTCTGTTCGCGGTCCGACCGCCGCCTCTCCGCCGACCGCCAAGGTCAGAATGAGGGCCTATGTGTCCGTTTTTGGAGAAAACCAACCCACTGAATGCACATGCATGTGCTTCTTTTGGCCCCTTGCACCCATTCTCCCTTTGTGTATGTCTCTTTTTTTAGCTTATCTGGTATAACATTAATACTGTTGTGTTTTAGTATTCAAAGTTCCATGGTATCATGTATCTTTCTGTCTGTCACTATTTCCTTCTCTTTCTCTGTTTTCCTTTCTGTTTCTCCTCCACTCCCTGCTATTCTTTCTTCCTCTTTCGTTCTCTTTTCTTCACCGCATAAATACCTGTGAGGTCAGGTCATGTATTGTCAAAATATTTTAGCACATTATTGAAAAGCGGTACTGCAATTGAATACTGTAATAATATAAGTGTATTGTTCACAACCCACCAGCACATCGAGGTCCTCCATAGACTATGCTGTTTTACCCTTTATTTAAAGGATGTCTGCACTCTGCCTGACACTCCTATTGCACTAGATAGGGATACTTAGGTAAGCAAACGCTATCAGCACAATCATGCATAGCCACTAATAAACACCAGTGAACCAACACCAATAAAATATTGGTCCTTGATCATCTGCAACAAAAAAGTGATACCCAATGGCCACATGAGGGGCAGGCAGAAATCAATCACAGAAGTGGAGTTTGCACGTGTATTTTCGTTTACTGTGCTATCTGATCAATGTCATAAAATACTACGCAAAATGCAACAGTGTGATAGACATAGGAGTGAAGGGCATTGTGGTTTGAAAATATACAGAAAAACCTGTCAGTGATCACTATTGAATTCCAACAGATAACAGCAACAGACGATTTTATAGGGGACTGGAGTGCGACCTGAAAATCTGGAGAGCAGAATGTGATCTCAGGAAGACCAGCAGTAGAACGCTCCCTCACGACCTGAAAGGTGAAGGGTGATCATGGAAGGAACAGTATCAGTGCAATGAGTCAAAAGGACGTGTGACATCAGTGCATGAATAACGCTTGTGAGTCATTGCATTATTTTGAAAAGAACAAGGTCAGTTCACGTAGCACATGCAAAGGACGTGTAGCGCCATTGCATCAATAATGCCATCATGCTTTTATGTGCAATTTTGAAATAACTTTGCACTACTTGTGTGTGAGATAAGGTGTTGGAAATTGCCACCTTGTGCATGGTATTCCTCCAGAGTTTTGCTTTCTGTTGCTACAACTGTTTTGTTGGTCATAGGACTCTGCACACTTCACTCCTCTTAACCAGAGGTAAAGTGCTTGTGTTCGCTCTGTAAAAAATGATAAATTGACATATTCTTAAATGGTCCATTTAATTTACTTGTTAGTCTCTAGTATATGGTAATACACATAACCAGGGCCTGTAAATTAAATGCTACTAGTGGGCTGCATCATTCATTGTGCCATCAACTAAAGAAGCACTACAAAACATGTCTCCAGGCCTGCAGCTGTAGCCTGGATATGCAGTTTTAAACTTTGACCTGGTAAAATAAATATTTTGCTAGGCCTAAATCTTCCTTTTTAATATTTAGCTAGGTCTAAATCTTCCTTTTTAATATTTAGAGGTCATCCTGAAAGAAGGCCCTAAATAAAGTTTCCAAAGTTGTTTTCATTGTGGCAAAGCAGGCTCTTCCATATGAAAACACTGGTTTTCACTAGAACACTTTATAATGCTTAACTTCAGTTTGGGAAAAGTTAAAAAAAAGTTATCCAAGCATCTTAATAGTAATTCAAAATCTAACCTAATGGTCAAGTCAGATTTTATATTACTATTTTGAAAATGACACTTTTAGAAAATTGTCATTTTCCAGCCTCAGTATTGTCATTTATCATCACCTGACTGTTTATGGCTCCCTTCTGTTGATATGTTTATTACTCTCAGAATGTAGACAAAGGTCTTGGGTGTGGGGGATGCATTTCCTCATTGTGCAGGATGGTATGGGGGCTGTGCCCCATGCCTTGTGAATCTTCGAAAGATGCGTACCATGTCATTAGCAGATGTACCTCACACATTTGTACTGGGGCAGCAGTCCTAGAACTGGTTTGGAGTGACCACAAGCGGTAGGTGTTTCCCCATTATCTTAGCCACACTTTTGGGTGGACACAGGAAATTGTGGCATCCCCAGTACCCTCCTGAAAACACTCCTGGACCTACGGGGAATCAGAGGAAGGACGTATTTTCCGCCTTAAGGCCCTGAAGGAAAACTATACCTATTTGCTTTCATTTCAGGACCCTAGGTGCGACTTCAGGGGCCAGTTGCCTGACCTCCTGCTGGAGCTACAGGGACACAACAAGCTTCCAGAGGCCTCTCTCCCTGCAATTGCACAGCTGACCAGCTCCAACTGGACCTACCCTGTATCCTGAGCTTGGTTTCTGTTGGAGTGAGTCCTAACACCCAAGTGGTGCCCCGTAGGTCCTGGAACCTTGGGTGGTTTTTCTTCCTTAAGTTTACTGAAACCTGGGACTTCAAATCTTTTTGCCAACTTTTTGCTCTGAAAACCTACAGGGACCAATGTGCCAAGCCAATCTCATGAAAGTTCATCACCATTAGGCCAAAGATCAGGTTCCTTCTACTAAGTTCTTCACTGCAACAGAAAATCTGCTTGTGGAGAAGATGTTCACTTTTGTGGTGTCCTCATAAGCTACATCTTTCAGCCTTGATCTGCTGAAAGAATGTGAGCTATAAAAATCTAAAGGTAAAACTTTTGACCAGGATCCAGGATGAACCTGATTCTTGTATCTGACCAGCACTCCATTGTTGTCGGCCCTAACATTTACCCTTAGCCTTGACAACCACAACTTTTTGGCACTATTTTAAACTTTAAAAAATCATAACTCCCCTTCTACTTTTTGGATTTTTCTCATTTTGGTGTAATATTTCTTGACAAACTGTACTCTATTGCCAGTGGAACAATTAGTTTTGTTGGACACTACTCTGACATTACAGCTGTGGAAAATTGAGATCCAAACCATCTACACTGACGGAGGCTAATCTGCTTCAGGCACCGAGTCTCCAATGATCTGTGGGAAGTGAAGGAGGATAATAAAGAATCATAATCTCTCTCACCTCTCCAGTATCCTCTCAGACCTGAGAAAGGCAAGTGGTGGCAACCACTGCCTACTCTATCAGTGCAGGTCAGGCCACCCTGATGAGTGACCTTTTAAGAGCTGCTGTCAGAGCCCTCTGTAGCGTGTCATCAAGTGGAGAGGGTGAAGGAAGCTATAGAAGGTGATGAGCATAAGTGTCAGGATTCCAGATATGGAATATTGTAATGTTACAATACGTAAGGAATTATTAAAGTTGGAGTGAGAGGGTGGTAATTAATTGTTTTAAACAGTGGAAATCAATAGTCAGAGGGTAGTATTGAGAAAGGTCGGGAAGGCTGTAGCACACCATGTACATTTTGTATATTTGGGTTGTGGGGGAGGTTGGAATAACACCCGTTTGGTTACATATTTGGGTGGGAAAATTTGGGAAGAGTGCCAGAGAAACAGAAGTTGGGGAGATGGCAGGACACCAGGTATATATTGTTTTGTAGCACAGGTAGGGCTCACGGTTTGCATGATTCCCTCATGATTTATCTTGTCCTATTCAGATGATCCATGAGACCAATCAAGCACGGAATAATAATTTGTGGGGTCATACTCAACATAAAATAGCATGTTGGTACCTGTCAATGACATGAAGTTTCCACTTCGGAATTTCAGTTGTCATGTTAAAAAACTCAAGCTTTGCTCTCATTGCATATCTGAAGTCCGTAGGAACACTCCCCCTTTATTCTTCTTTTTTTTTATTGTGATGATTAGTTAAGAAATGTTTGCCATTTTAATAAAATCTTCTGGTTCTTTATCTTTTAAGTGGACTACTAATTTCTTTTTTATTGCCTTTCATCCTCACATACTTGTGAGAGATCATCCCTGAGTACAAGTGGGCCAGATATTTTAGACTGTTGAACAAACATATGTAAACATGAGGAGATGGAAATGGAATTCCGAGTAATGAGAAGTATCTCACTGGGCAATCATTTGGTGCACAAATTAAAGCCTGCTGGTATTTACTAGAGAACAATGGCCAAAAAATACTGGTGTCTGAAAGTTGTGAGGCTAAAAGCAACAAACCTGCATGTTGTACCATATTTTGAAATGCTTAACTCTTCAGAGGAGATAATTATTGCACCCATTATCGAACCCTAGGGGATTGACTAATTAAAGGTGTGATAACTTTTGCTACCAGGGCAAAGGTTTGGCTAAAAGTATGAGTGGCGTTTGCCTCTGCAGTAACCCCTTCATCAGGTTTTGCAGGAGATTAAATATAGCCGATAGCAAGCTAATTGATCTCTCATAAATGAGTTGACATAATTCTAGGAATCTGTCTGTACTTCTGTACTTACACCTAAAGCAAATTATCTACTTTTTGGAGATCCAACAGCTTAAGGTTTACTGCAAAGAATAATAAGCATAATATAACCATAACCATCTGCTGATCCATATGCTAGGATGAATAACAAAGGATTTCTGAATGTCAGTCATTAGAAAAATGGAGCTGGAGGGAGCATCCTGTTAACTGAAAAGTGAGTTAACAGAATGGAGGAGTGTTCCTCTCACCTGCTATGAAGTTGCAAGTTTCATATGTGTGGGTCATGCTCTGCCGATGCCTGCAGCCCCTGCCTCAGGCCCTTTTGAAATTTTACCAGATGTGTTTCCACAGGTCTGGTGTGGAAATCAGACAAAAGGTTCACACTACTCTGAAATCATTTTTTTTCTAGGCCAACCAGTCTTGACAAAATGAATTACTGAAGCCTGCTACCACTCACTTCCAGCTATGGCACTTTGTCATTCAACAATAACTGCTGTAATCAAACAATTGTCAAACTCATTTTCATCTTCGATCTCACTATAAGTTTGGTGAGTAAACCTAAAAAGATAATTGGCCCTACAATGCCTACCACCCGGAATGTGGTGAATATCAAAATGGTATTGCAGAAGCTTTGAAGACAAACGTGCAGTGTGGCACATTTTACTTTTAATATTTGCATCTCTGAGAATAAAGATCAGCAGTTTGTCATAACTCAAAAATGGTAAAGGTGCTTTCCCACAAATAATTATGAATCATCTCTTGAGCACATACTCTACCCAAAGTTCTTTCTTGACTACTGAAAACATACTTTTAGTCTTCCAGGGATGGTGAAGTGCATATCCAACACAAAACTCTCCCTTTCCTGACACTTGAGAAAGAACAGCCCCTAATTCAATATTACTGCTACAAGCCATCAAGACACAGTACAATGACGGCTCACAATGCTTAATAGCTCCACCTCCTCCCAGCTCCATTTTCACCCACTCTCACATTCATGACTCCAACCGAAAGGAACATCCATTCACAGCATGTCCAAGTGGCAATGCAGGCAAAGAACTCACATAAAGCCACAAATGATATCAGACAAGGGTTAGCAATGGAAATATTGGCCTGCTTGATAGCTTGAATTAAACTAGAGCTCAAGAAAAAACATCCTTAGATACCACATTTCTTAAATATTCCTCTACGTTTATGAAAAACTTATGCTTGTCTTCCGTAAAGACAACCCCTCTTGACTAAAGAATAGACAGTACCTTTCCCAAAATGCAAATATCAATCATCTTTGAAGAAAATGACCTGTTTGACATCCTTAAGCATGTGATCCATAATCCTCTGAAAAACAGACCCTGCTGAAGCCCAGCCAGAAGGTATTCAGCAACATGTAAAAGACTATAAAGGTGGGGCAAATGCCTTCAAATGATGAATCTGGATCAATTTCAACCTTATGATACATGGAAGCCAGAACAAACTTAGAAAAGTATTAAAAATAATTGCTAAAAATGCTTGGTTACATTATTTTCTAAACTCAAAATAATTTCACATTAACATGTATTGGTACATTAGTTTTTAAATTCAAAATAGGTTATTAACTATTTTATTGTTAATTTACAAAAATGCATTTTTAAACATTAATTTATATTTATTTTCATTTTTAACTGTTTTAAATAATTTACTTTAACATTATTTCCTCTTGGAGTTTCCTCTGGGGTTTCATGTAGAGTCTCTACCAGAAAAGTCCCTGCCTCTATGATTTTCTATTGGAAGGGTGTTACAGTATCGGTGTTCAGTCATTTGTACTGCTGTGTACAAAAGTGTGTGTTCCTGTCTGTAATAATAACAACAACAATAGTAATAATAATAATAATAATAAAAATAATAATAATAATAATAATAACAACAATAATAATAAGTATGCTTGAGAATGTGCTCAGAAGCTAACCCCATCTGTTCATATTTACAAAAAAATCATGTTGCATTACTTCATACCTGTAATGGAATATGGTTTGTAGAGAAATGCTGTTAAAAGGTGACATTTTTAATGGAAAAATATATATGTGGAAGACAAACTCATCTCATGATCTTGCCATGTCAGCGGAATGAGTTGGCAATATTGTACCAGAGTGCCAACTGGGATAAAAGGAAAGAATGAGACGTTATGCTACTAGTCGTGGAGGTCATTAAAATGGTTGAGGCTCTGTAGTTTGCTTCAGTGAATTTGATCCCTTCTCTTCCAGCTTCAAATATCCAAGAAACATGCACCAAATAAGTGGAACTCCTCTCAATACCACTTCTAACAATGTAATGATGTTTGCAATTTGTGAATTTATTAAAAACTTTCCCTACAGTGCGGGTTTCTGAAATCAAAATAACAAATAGACCACCTCTGTCTTCTTGCAACAAAACTTGAGAAAAATAAAAATGCAGCAAACTTTAATATTATATTTCTTAAACACAGCATCCATACCTTCCAGGTCATCTTGGTATATGACAATCTGTTTATCACCATCAAATTGAATAGCTGAAAATGAAATGTACAGTATTATAAATGAGAGATGTACTAATTGGCAACTGTAAAATAGCATATTGTGTGCGTTTATTATGTAAAACACATTCTGTGCACTTTATCATTTGTTTGTTCCTGAAAATTTAGTAAGCTTAACTGTTCACTGTTATTATTTCTTTTTTAATATATTGTCCTTCGAAAAAGGTCTAAAAGACATGCACAGCACATGCAAAGAAATTAAAATTATTTTATCATTACTATTTGAAGCAGAACCTTAAAACATATTGAGATGTTAACAGTAAGTCAACATAGGTGGAGCAGACACAGGGGCCGATTCACTATGATCTGCTATGAGTAGTTGTAACGTAGGGCTTCATTATGACATTGGTGGTCAGACCATCCGACCACCAATGCCGCGGTTAGAACGCCACTGTCATACTGGTGATGTTCCCCCGCCCTATTACAATGTTCCTGCCTTGCTAACAGATTGTGCCATCACTAGGCTGGCAATGAAACCATGGCATTGGGCATTCATGTGTAACCTAAGTACTGCAGCCTTTAAACCTGCAGTTACACCTGTCAGAAAAAACCTTTTGACAGCAGGAAAATGCTACTTTTAATATTAAAAGCCCGGTTACGAGTGTGGCTGTTTACAGACCTCCACACCACCCATGGCTGTCTAGACGATCCGATTGCCACATTACAACCCTGGCAGCCTGACTGCCAGGGAAACACCAGCTCCTCCAGGTTCTCAGATCCCTGTGGTCTGGAGGATGGTGGTGGATTGAATCTGCAAGGGCAGTGTTCGCCTGGGGTTCCCAACCTCAATCTCCACCCGCAGTTTCATGGCGGTACCACCACCATGAAAAGGCTGGCGGAGTACGAGTGCAGGTAGCTATGGGGGGGCCCTGTACTGCCCATGCACTTGGCATGGGTAGTACAGCGCCCTCCGTGGCCAGCACCCTCGCAATGTTTACTGTCTGCTTTGCACCCTGCAGGCTACAGCATTGCCGCTGCTACATTATGAGACAGAGACAATGCTGTAGCCTGTTTCTCGCTAGGCCAGTGGGTGGAAACTCAGGTTTCCACCCGTCGACCTAGCAGGAGACTCTTAATAACTCTGGCGGGGAGGTCACCACTTAGGCAGATGCCACCCTGTCTAGAGTTTGGCAGATGGGCTTTTCCCGTACGTCAAACTTGTAATAGGGCCCATAGTGTGTCACACGTGAGTAGGTCTTGTAGCCCACAAGGTAGACCAATTGGTATTTATAAGTGTACATGTAAGAATGTAATGTTTGCATGTTCTGTCAGTCACTTGACCCCAAACAATATTTTCTTGGTAAGGGTTCTAGCTGCTTCGTTGAAGGAAAAGCTAAGCTCCAGTAACTGTAATAATTCTGTATCTTTTGTTTGGAACAAGCTATAGTAATGGTTTAACTACTGTTTGTAATATTTATTTAAAATGTAATTAAATGATTACGTTGGAATTTTGATAACTATGTAAGAAAGGAATGCTCAGAAAGTTATATTTTCTCTGCTTGCAGCTCCAGCAGACAAATTAGCAGTAGCCTTCCTGCAGCTGACCTGTCACTGCTGCTTTTGATGGGGAGGTGAACAACACAAAACAAATATACTTTAATATACTTGAATATTGTTTTTCATGAATGCAAAATATTTCACTTACTATATTAATTTTAGGTGTTAGTATTGTTATTATAATTGTACTTTTAAATATGTGATTATTTTTTTCCTAATTTCTTTAGCAATTTCTAATGCAAAAGGGGGTTGTTGAGTTCTTGGAAGAATAGAATGGAAAGTTCACTAAATTATAATGTTATTTGTTTTTATGCTATATTAAGTATTTAATTATCAATTTTGCAACATTTTAATTGATTATGTGTTATTACATGTATTTATATATAATTCATTCATGTTAATGTCCATTTTATTTTTTCAATATTTGCTAGTAATTTAGATTTTAGTAGAACATATCGTTAGTTAAAATTAATTTCATTTTAATGGTAATTCATTTTTTATTTTTAAGTAAACATTTAATGGATCAACAAATTAATTTTTATTTTTGTATTCTGTTTATTTAGGTTTGTAAATGTATATATTTTAGTGAATATTTAATATCTATACATTTAATAATTAATATTTTAGTAGCAGTTTGTTGGCTTTTGACGAGAATAGGGTGGAAAGCTATTGCTATATATTATTTTTTAATTAATTGTTGATCTTAAATAATAGTTTGATTGATATTTCATTGTTTAACTTTTTGTTGTTTATTTATCATGCACACAATTTATTTTATTCAAATCAGATTTTTGTTAATTTTTTTAAATAATAATATTTGGCTAAAATATTTCTTATTTGTTTATCCTTTGATTGTATTTGCTTTAGTTAAGTAACATTTTCATGTAAATATTATTTTATTGATTTGTATTATTATTTGTGGTTTAGGGAGGGTTAATTTAAAATAATTTAAAGTAAATTTTTTGAAGAATTAGTTAGATTTTTAAAAAAATCATAAACCATGACTTTTTATATACAATATTATTTAATAGTTTATTTGGTGGATATTTACATGTTTCCTGCAAAATTATTATGAGTGGGAATAGTAAAACTAACCTTTCTAAAGTCCAACACTTTTTCTACTGTTGCTTAGACTGGAGGGGAAATAGTAAATCTAGCCCCTCAGAAACCCCAAACGTTCCCTACTAATGCTTAGACTGGAGTGAAAATAGTAAATCTAACCCTACTGAGGTCCGGCACTTCCTCTACTGTTGTTTAGACTTGAGTGGGAATAGTAAATTTAATTCCTTAGAAGCCCAACATTTTCACCACTGCTGCTTAGACTGGAGTGTGAATAAGTAATTGTGCCTCTATGGAGTGCATCACTTTCCTCTTCTGTTGCTTAGACCGGAGTGTAAATAGTAAATGTAATCACTACAAAATCCAATAATTTCCCTACAGCTGCTTAGGCTGAAGTGGGAATAGTAAATCTAACCCTGCTGATCAATACTTAATTTGAGCCTCTTGTTTCCGGTGCTCGGCGCCACCATTTCATTTTTTTTAACACCAGCACTTATGGCAGACTGCCACATGGTGGCCATGTTTATCTAATTGGGAAATGAGAATAGCAGCAGCTGTATAATAATTCATATGCTTTAAAAACAACTAATACCTGCCACCCACAACATTCTTATGCCCTTAGGTGACCTGGAATTGCCTGAGCTGTCACATTTCTAGGAGTGTGATGGTTAGGACTTGTGCTGGTACTGTCACTGGCAGCAGGGGCAATGGGGCTGTAGTGGCCCCCTGAAGAGTGTCCTAGCACTTGTTTTTTTTACAAATTATGCACTGCCTCCGATGTCCAACACTTTCCTTTCTGCTGCTAGGACTCGAGAGGGAATTGTAAATCTACCATCTATACAACCCAACGCTTTCCCCAGTATAGCATAAACTGGCGTTGGAAGAGTAAATGTAATGCCTACGTAAGTCCAGTGCTTTCCCTACTGTTGCTTACATTGGAATGGGCATAGTACATTTAACCCCTCTGAAGTCCAGCACTTTTCATGCTGTTGTTAAGATTGGAGTGAGAATAGTAAATCTAACCCTTCCAAAATCCAGTGCCTTCTCTACTATTGCTTAAATTGGAGTGGGAAAAAAATCTAACCCCTCTTAAAACATTTTCCGCAAATTCTGGTGAGGCTGGATTGATAATAATTAGCTGTTAGATTGTTGTTTAATAGTATTAGTTTACTACTGTAAAAAAATGTATTTCTTATTTGAAATTCATTTTGTTTATATGTAATATATTACTTTACTTAATTATTACTTTTTAATATATAGTTGTTTTTTATTTTATGTATATTTTCTATATTTATTTTAAAGTATTACATGAAAATATATTTTATATTAGGTTAGATAATTTTGTTTGTTATATATATGTTTGCTGATTTTAATTTGACTTAACTAAGGGGGTCATTACGAGTTTGGTGGACAGAAAACTCCGTCTGCCAAACTCCGGACAGTGTGGCCACCACCTATGCTGCAACCTCCCCCGCCTGAGTTATTATGGGTTTCCCACTAGGTCAGTGGGCAGAAACCTGAGTTTCAGTCTGCTGGCCTAGCAGCAAACAGGCTACAGCATTGTCTCTGGCTCGTAATCGAACCGGCGGCAATGCTCTAGCCTGTAGGGTGCACCAGCACCCTCGCAATGTTCACTGACTGCAGACAGTGAACATTACAACAGTACTGTGCATGGGCAGTGCAGGGGCCCACTGTGGTCCCAGGCACCTGTTCTCTGCCAGCCTTTTCATGGCACTTCCCGCTACCGCCATGAAAAGGCTGACGGAAAACGTGGTCATAATCCCCTGGCGGAATGGACAGTTGTAATGTGGAGGTCAGACTGCAACATTATAGACAGTCACACTCATCATGACCCCCTAAATGTATTACTTAATTTATATATATATATATATATATATATAGAGTCTACCTCTTTGTGCTGGGAAAGTTCCTCATATATACATATATGAGGAACTTTCCCAGCACAAAGAGGTAGACTCTCCAAGGCTCAGTTGGCTGACATCCTCTGAGGCTACAGGGACATCAAAAGCTATCAATGGAGCATATTCCTGATATGACCAATTGACCAGATACCGCTGAAGCTAGTCTGGACCTTTCTGGGAATCTCTGCTAGAGTGTGTTCTTGCTCCTAAGAGCTGTCCCTTGGGTCCTGGGAGCCTTAGTGACTATGAGGTACTGCTCCTGAAAGTCTACAATTCTGGGACCTAAAAAGGTTTGGAATTAGAAAATCTTTGGGTTTCCAAGACATCCTGAGTTTCTTTACAGCAAAGATGTCCAGGTTTCTAAGGGCTTTGTTAGATACAGTTTCAAGCTTTTCCTATAGGAAGAATTTGAGCACCACAAATCTCTGCAACGACAAAATTTGAATTTTTCTGTTCAGCGCTTTTCCCAGCAAAACCAAGGGTTTCAATCGGACCTCATCCCTTGGATATTTGACTTTGATAGAGCATAAATCTTAGCACTGTCCCTCCTGTCACTAAAGTCATCAGAAAGTTTCAAGTTTATTTTTTAGAAAGTCAGAGTGGAAAAACTAATGTAGAAAGCTGCACTGACACACGTTTTCAATGTGTATTTATTTGTATGTCAAAGTTCAACTTGGATGCCTTTTCAATTAAATCACATGTTAGAAGGTAATGTGTATCTTAAAATGTAGACTCTAAACTAATAGTCCATGTAGAAACAATTTTTGACTTCTTGTGATTTATGGGACATTAATGACTTTGAAAATATGAGTAAGTGAAAAAATTCAGTTCTCTGGTATACCGAATGTAATGCAATAACAAATCTTTTCCATTTAGATGAAATGTTTTACTTATGCTGATCAAATATTATTAATGATGAATTTATAAGTTTGCATTTTATATGTATTTTACTAAAAAGTATCAATCAAATTCATTTTAATTTTCCTTGTGCTAGCATAACTGTGGCCTGCAGAGCTTGATTTCTTAGTGCTGTAAAAGTGTTGAATCATAATGTGAAGTTCTCTTTCAGATTTAATTCTCATGAGAAGCAAAGTCCCATTTGTAATAGGTTTATTGTTTAACTGTGGAAAGTCATACTCATTGGCCCTTGAGAACTCTGTAGTGCAAGAACATAGGCTAAGATCATATACACTTGTTTCAACCTGTTTGTAGTCACATGGAGAGGAGATGTTCCCATGATAGACTTGGGAAAATGCTGAACTTTAGCAACTTGGAGCCTGATGATCAATTTTAATTGGATGATGCCCCTCCAATATTATAGGAACTGACACCTTTGACAAATCAAAATGTTTCTGTGAACTAATAGACCATTGGACATTCAAACTTTGCTCAGAGCAGTCCAGTTTCAGAGCTGAAGCAGCCCACGCCTTGTCTTGTTCAGAAGCTTCCCTGATACTAGAAGATGTCTTGCTGACAAGATGCTTTGCTGATGAAGATTGCCAGAATGCTGTACCCTTGGAGAGGTATCTTCCTCTCTGCCATTTGTCACTGTCCTTTGAAATGTCCTTTTAGATTAGAAACTCCACTATGCTGAAACTTGTTTTATTTTTTTATTTTAGTTAGTGCCCTGTAGACGAAGTTAATCTTTTCAACAATTTATTTTTGTCCTTTTTGTATTTTTTAGATTTTTCCCGCATGTGTCCCTCCTCACACATGTTTTTCCCTAATTTGGTTAGCTGTAGGTTTGCCCTGTGCCCTGCCAAAGATTATTGACTCTGCTAAATATTTAATTGACTAATGATTGTGCAATCTGAGCACCATGTGATTTCTGTAACACAGGTATTCTCATTGACCTTAAGTATAATTCTTCTGGAATCCCTAGTTTTTGGTAATGTTAGTACACCTGAATCTATTTTGTTGCCTTGTGCAATCCTTGGTGATTATGTATCTCTATAATTTGGATTTACACATTGTCTACTTGACTGTGAGCCTGGGCTCGTAATAAATCTTTTAACTATATTCCAGACTGGAGTTTTCCTTTCCTGGCCACATTGGTTATCCTGTCTAATTTATTTGGATGCTGTTGATGTGATTGTTGATAGTTCAGTACACATTTTTCTGGGTCCAAAGGTCCTTCTGCCTCGTTGTGCATTTGATTCCTGTGATGGTTTTGCCCCTTTAGAGGGGGAACAATATTTTTGCCCACTGTTAGGGAGTTAGGATTGAGCCTATGCCACTGCCCAGTCCATATTTTGCCCACTGGCAATTCTTTCCATGGTCCATTCCAGAGACTGATAAAATTCCAGCATTGTGACTACAAGTGATGTGTTGCATGAGTATAAATAGGGATTTGCACTTGCAATGCATTTGGTTTGAAGATTGCAGTGAAGTGTTATGATGTGAAGTGTTTTGTGGAGTTGTTGTACTCAAAGTGATTGTGGCATTTTGTGTTCAAAAACATCCACGTCATTGTTTTTTTTATGTGTCTATCGTGGCCTAAGATTCCGGGATAAGGCACAAGTATCAGAGACACTTGGTTAATTTATTGTCTGCAGTGAGGTGCCTGTCATGAAATGCCGTTGACGGTGCTAATAGTTTTCCTTGAGTGAGTGTGAGTTGTTGGTTGGTGTTTGGTGAATCCACAAGCCCTACAGAGGATCTCTATCATCCAGGAGTGAGGATTGCTGTTCAAATTCCACTTGTTGTGTAATTGTGAAATCCATAGTTGAAAGTGTAGCCCGGCCAGCTTTCAAAGTGTTTGAGATCCTACCCGTAGTGTGCATACATGTTGTTGGGTTTTTGCTCGCAAGATTTTACATTAGATTTGAGTGAGCAGTTAAGTGAGAGACAATTGCAAAGCGATTGCAATGGCTGAGAGAAGTGAGTGTGAGGTCATTCTGTACTGCACTGGTATTGGTGGACAGTACTGTGTTGCTGTTGGTTGAGTACAGCTTTTGAAAAGGATTTTGGGGTTGCATTTACTTCCTGATTTGATTGAAAATTGTTGTGGTTCAATGAATTTGTGCAAAAATTAAATTTTTCAAAGTATTAAGAAGTGGGCTAGTGGGAGATGTGTTCATTCCATTTAGGGAGGGTGAAGAAGTCCCACTTGAGGGAACCCCCAGCTTATGAAGTGTCAGATATCAAAAGAGTTTCGGCATGTGTATGGCTTAAACAATGGTGTAAAATAACTGAGAAGAAGGGTTCATTAGGTTTTCCTCATTATGGAGCCTTTAATTTGAGAGTGCTAGACAATTTGAAGAGAGTAATGTTCGAGTTAAAGTCTCCTCCAAGACCCGCACAATTTGAAGTCCTTGCTATTTGGGAACTTGTTGCAAGACAAAATCAATGCTAAAATTTGAGAATATAATGCAGAAATTGGAAGCTACATGGGATGCAGAACAAAAACAGTTGAGAGCAGAGATACTAGATGGAGTGAGAATGTTTCCAGCTATCACAAAAGAGGGCGATGGGAGAACAAAACCCAAGATTCGCAAGAAACAAACATCAAAAGCAGAGCAGACAGCAAAAGATGAGGGTAAAAAGGCAGTCGCATATGAAAGTGATTTGAAAGATGAGTTCAGAAATCAGCTGCTGATGGATCATCCCCCACTGTATCATTCAATTGATGCAGGAACGAGAAGTGAAGCAGTACAGAATGTAGCCCTGAATGTACCACCTGATCTAGTTGCACAGATCCCATTTCAGACAGTTCCAGGCATACTTGTTATTTCAGTGCCCATGGTTTATCCACCAGTTCTGTTAATACAGGACAGCCAATTTCAAGTCCAGTTGTAAATCGAGCAATACCATTTCAAGTCCATTTGTAAATCAAGCAGTACCAAGTCCATTTATGAATCAGGTAATGCGAAGTCCTCATGCAAAACAAACGGTGCAGACACCTAATATGACTATGTTTGTGCAGATTTTTAACCAGAAGCAGCCTATGCCAATATACATGCAACTGCAGACAATGTCAAATGTTACCCCAAATCAAACAGGACAAACTTTCAGTACTTTTTTGACAGGTCAAAGTACTGGAATGAAAATTCTACAGAGTCAAACAAATTTGATGGGTCCTGATGCACTAACAGTTCACATGACTATAGGTCAAGTTGTTGTTCCCTTGTAGACTTTCAGGAAATTCTAGGACTAATGTTCATTCAATGAATGTTTTAGCACTTCCTGAAATACCAACTGCAATTGCTGAGATATTACCAATTGGTATGCAGAGATCGGTATTCAAACAATAGCATCTTTTGTCTCACCTTTGACCCCTACATGATTTATAGAACCTAACCAGATGTTAAATCAGGCATGACAAGTTCTTTATGCACAGTTTCCCTTTCTTACATGCCCACACCAGATCAGATTCTGAGTGGACATTGCAGTTCCCTGAAAGATGTGCCCCATAGAAATAAAATTAATTTCCAAGGACTTTCAGCACAAGAGTTAACATATTGGTTAAACACTTTTAGCCTACAAGGTGCAACCAGTGAAACAAATTGTAATCTTAGATCAGAAGAGATATCAAAGAGAGACAGGACAGTGAATGTACCCAGATTGAAGTTAGAATTAAACAGAATAATTATGGGAATGTTAGATGTGGAGCAATTGAAAACATACACAGAAGATTAATTGCCCTTTATGTGTAAAGATGTTACCCAACATGCAGGACTGACGTACGAGAAGTTAGTTGAGTTGGCTGAGAAATATGAAGTGGATTTAAAAAAATCTAAACTTTTAAAGAGAAGCTACAGATTACAGTTTAGCAGCAAAGATATTCTTAACATGAGATTGTCCAGAGTGAGAATGCAGATTAAGGGATTAATTACATATATTTAAACATGGGTAGTATTAGCTAAATGGGAAGGCAGATGGGCAAAGAAAAGAGATCAGAAGAAAGCAAAGCAGAGTCTGTTTTCAGCTGGAGCAAATCAAGTTGAGGACAATGTAAAATGTATGTCTATGAGAGAAATACCAGGTAGAGGTTATGTATCTGCACCTTGGAGTAGCAGTGATATACTGTCATTCACTAATAATTACCTGAGACCAAGAGAGAAGCCAGAGGTACAAGCAGACTGAGATATTTGTGAAACTTTCAAAATGCCAGTGCGAAGATTTGAATACATAGTTAGACAAAGTGATTCCAGTTGACTTGAGGAATGAGTGAGAAAGAAGTATTGATTGGCCGAAGTGTGAACCTCTGAGGGATCCAGCAACAGGTGCGCATCTGAATAGGCAATGAAAAAGCATTATAAAGTAATTAAATTCCTGAAGATCAAAGAGCCTCATTTATAAAGGCTTTGTGCTACTGGTGATGCAGCGGTGGCACTAGCAGTGCTCTATTCTGCTCCAGATTTACAAACTGATGCATTGAGCCCAATGGGTAGGCATTTCCACCAGAAAAGCCATGCAGAACTGACACAGTGAAATATACATTTCACTGCATCTTTCTGTAACTTCACTGCATCAGAATTTTAACGCTTGCTCAGAGCAGGCATAAAATCGATACAGGGATTTTTTCTATGGGGGGCCTCCTCGCATTGCTGGATGATAGGCAAGCAATGCGTAAGTTTATCGTCAACAGATGTGTCAGAACTTCTGAACTATCTGTGAAAACGTACCCCATGAAGCTCTTTATTGTAGATACAGCGCATTCATTGTGTTGTTAGGGCATCATAGGGCAGCACAAGAAAGCTGATGAATCCTGGCCGATGCATCAGATTCTTGTAAATGAGGCCCTAACTGTCCCTGAAAGACATTGATTGACAGAAAATTAACAGTACAGCACAGGAAACTAAAGAGTCTATTCATGCATATTATGAGAGACTGCTGCAAGCTTTCAAACAGCATAGTGGTACATAGAAAATTGGACTGAAAAATATGGGTAATTTTCTGTTTAGATTTTGCAAGTATTGAAGCCGAACATTAGTGCGATGATTCAGCAGCATTTAATTAGTTGGCAGAACAAATCTATTGATCAGATCCTGCAGTATGCAAGATAAGGAAGCGATGAAATTGAATTGAAGCAGAAAATGTTGAGGGAAAAGTTGATGGTGATGCAATTAAAGGCTGCAAGTAGAGGAAGTCAGAGTGTCCAAAGACCCTGAATCCTGAATGTACAGGTGTCCCCAGTGCAACCGATGCTGGTACCACAAGCCCTGATTACACAGCAGCAGGTGATTGTTCCTCAGCAAAACATGAATCAGATGGCAAATCAAAATCAGAGTCAATTGTCAAATGCAAACCTGAACCAGATAGCTTCACAGTTTCCCTTAACTGATTTAAGTGATGAGGAATTCTTAAAAACATTTCACAGTGATAGTTTCAATGATTAAGATCGCATGTTAGCTGCATCCTTAGAAGTAGATCAACGTGGTCCATATTTAAATGCATATGTTATGGGACATATGGAAATGATGGTAAGACAAGTCAAAATGTCTTTATGACAGCTTTTGATACTTGGGAAGAAGTCAAAAGATTGCAGAAAGAAGTGACAGAAAAAGAAAACAGGATGTGTCAAGAGGAATGAGGATAATGTTTGGGTTTTGATGGCAAGATACTATCATGGACAAGCTCACATTAGTAGAGATGCGATGATTAGAACATTCAGACACACATGGCACAACCCCAGATTCAGATTTATTGCAGAAACAGTATGTCCCAGATGTGTAACGTGTCAGCAGATGAATGTAGGGAAACACATAGTTGTTACTCTGAGTCATATATATGTACCAGGACGACCGTTCAATAGAATGCAACTTGATTTTATTGAACTGCCAGTGTGCAGTGGGCTGGGATATATTTTGGTGGTGGTGTTTGTGTTCTACCATTGGGTAGAGGTTTATCCAAATCAAAGAAATTATAGCCTCACAGTTGCAAAACTGCTATTGAGGGAGTTGATACCTCGATTCAGTTTTTTGACTTCTGTGGAATCAGATCGAGGAACTCATATCAATAGTGAGATCCTTAAATTATTCTGTGTGCCTTTACAAGTTGAGCAATGATTGCATTCCAATTACAGACCAGAAGCTTGAGGACTAGTAGAGCAGATAAATGGAACGCTGAAGTTTCAGCTGGCGAAAGTATGTACATCTGCAAAACTGAAATGGCCAGATACATTGTCTCTTGTCCTGATGAGTATGAGGAGCACACCCAACAGAAAGTCAGGCTCTTTGCCACATGAGATCATCATGGGGGGTGCTATGAGATTGCCAGCAGTGTCTGCAAATACTCTTGTGAACATAACAGATGACTTAGGGCCAGATGTAGCAAACACTTTGCGACTCGCAAACGGCGAAAATCGCCGTTTTCGAGTCGCAAATGCATGTTTGCTATGTAGAAATGCATTTTGTGAGTCGGAACCGACTCGCAAAATGCATTTCCGAGTCGCAGATAGGAAGGGGTGTTCCCTTCCTATTTGCGAGTCGCAGTGGTATGCAATGCGGTCGCAAATGGAGTCACAGTTACCATCCACTTGAAGTGGATGGTAACCCACTCGCAAACGGGAAGGGGTCCCCATGGGACCCCTTCCCCTTTGTGACTGGACCCAAAATTATTTTTTCAGAGCAGGCAGTGGTCCAAGGGACCATTGCCTGCCCTGAAAAAATCCGAAACAAAAGGTTTCGTTTTTTTTTTCTAAGTGCAGCTCGTTTTCCTTTAAGGAAAACGGGCTACACTTGGAAAAAAATAACTGCTTTATTGAAAAGCAGTCACGGACATGGAGGTCTGCTGTTCCCAGCAGGCCTCCATCCCCGTGAGTGCCCTGATTCGCTATGGAGTCGCAAATTGCGACCCACCTCATTAATATTAATGAGGTGGGTCTTTGCGATCCCTTACGACTCGCAGAAGGTGTCTGAGACACCTTTCTGCATAGCAAATTGCGACTTGCAATTTGCGAGTCGCACGGACTCGCAAATTGCAAGTCGCAATTTGCTTCTTTCCTACATCTGGCCCTTAGTTCTGGATTATTGCAAAGGACAAGCTGATGTGGTTCACTCTTTGTCTGGCCAGGTTGGAGAAGCAACAGCAACAAGAACTTTGTCACAACCTGACTCCTAGTACCTGGGTGTTAGTGAAAAAGCATGCAAGAAAGACATGTTTGGAGCTGCGTTGGAAAGGTCCACATCATGTTGCTCTAGTAACAATGAAAGCTGTGATGTGCTGGTCTCCGGAACAGGATTCATGCAAACCACATATGCAAAGTTCCAGGTCCTCTTGATGAAACAGCACCTGTCCCCGAAGGGTCAGTTACAGTGAGAGAAAGGATCCAGGTTAGCCAAGTTGTGCGTACTGAACAAATGGCTAATGCAATGCCTTGGAAAAAAACCTTCACACTTTCTGAATAAGATTTACTTCTACAGATTTCTGTACACCTGTGACAGAGAAAACTGCAGCAGTTAATGTCATCCAAGGATACATTTGTGAATCCTGGAAAGACTTAACATGACATTTTTGGCAATTAGAACACGATTAGAGATGAAAATACCTTTTTGAATATAATTTTCTGTGTTCATTGGTACTCTGTGTCCCATTAATTAAATCACTGGCCTTGAAGTAACTACAGGCACACTACTTTAGTGTGCTCCTTAGGACTCCCACGAAGGGAATATTGGTCTCCCACTGTCAGAGGATTGGATTAACTTTCAGCTAAATCACTCTTTTATTGTCAGCCCACGAACGTCGTTAGTTTATACTATGAGGGAGATGCAGCCAGGGGCTCAGAGTACCTCAGTGGCCAATTGATCATGGAAATTTACGAATGTAGACCAATCCTCAGCCTGTGTATATGACCAGGGACAAAACTGAGCAACCTTTCGCATCGTGATAGTCTCAATCACTGTGATTTGGTGCAGATTATGACTCCACGTTTCCACAGTTTTGCGATGGCACATGGTTTGTGCAAGGGTCATTTTACTCGGTGTAGGCGTTGACAACTTAAACCACCACAAGCTAGGTGTGGTATACATTCGAATCTCAGCTACAACATTTACCACCGCACTTCCTCTTTTGATTGCAGATAATAGAACTCCTCTGGAACATTATGACTTCAGTTATATGAGAGGAGTTATGTAGCATGCGAACAGCTATTTCGCTGTTCTCTCTGTTTACACACACGATGCTTCTTAGTGTGGCTTGAAGCAGAATGGTTATTGGGAAGCAGCTGTATTTTGATGGTTGCTTGTATAGTGAAAAAATCTGAGTGCAGACTTCCGATTTATACAGATTCCACCCTAACTTTCAAGAATCAAAAAGAAACAAATAATGTATTGAAGGACGAAAACTGTCAGTGCCCAGTACACCCCCAAAATAATTCCCTTTATAATTATTGAATACTTACTCTGCATCCTAGCCAGGTCTGCGGGGTCAAGAGCAGCTACTGCTACAGAGACTCTAGAAGGCCTGCTCACTCCCGCCTTATTGACTGCTCTGACACGGAATATGTAAGATCTTCCCTCATAAAGTCCAGTGACAGGATACTTGCAAACCTTTACTGGAGCATCATTGCACTGAATCCAGCTGTCTGTTCCAACCTCACATCTGAAAGTGAATGGTAATGTAAGGTATAAATGGTTGTACTTGGAAAAGAACAACTTAAAAACAGTACCTTTCTTGCGTTGTAAAACACGTAATTATTTGGTTCCTAAATTAACAATATAAGTCAACAGAAACAGGAGAAATTGCAACACAGCGTCATTATCGGTTGTTTTCTTATACGTAACTCTAGTTAAAAGTGTACATTTATCATACATTCCAATTTATGTAGGATAAGGCATTGTGTGGTGTGTATGTTCAAATGTTACTTTCATAAAAACGTATTTCCAAAACACACTATACTAAATAATATGACACCTATCAATCGCCATTCCTTTAGCTTACAAATAACAGGACTTGTCATGTTTTTTTTTCTTTATCGCAAATTTTCAATATGCTTGAAATTTACCCTAATCTGATGATTTTGCCACGCACTGCAGATAAACAGTTGGAACTATCTTACAGACTATCAATACATTATTTTCTGTAAGAACCAGATTATTTTAACAGAAACTAAGAATAATGTAATTTATGTATTTATTTGTGTGTTTATTTATGTATGCATTCTTATACAGCGCACTGAAGCCTAAGGTATGGGCGTGCTGTGCATGAAACAAGCGAAGATAAGCTTCACCTTGCATCGAACTGGACAGAAGCAAAAAACAATTTAGCAATTGAATATGTGCACCCAGTTAACAAAGTCGGGTTAGTTCGCTGGGTTACAGAATGGTCCATGATGAGACATCAGTCTGGGTAATGATGATGGAGGGGCAGTGGAAGGAAGCAGGGAGGAGGGGAAGTGAAAACTCATTGTGGTAGATGTAGGATCCAAGAAAGGGAGGGCGGTTTGTAGAGGAGAGGAAAAAGTGTAAAGCATAAGTAATTGTATTGGAAGTATTAAAGGTACAACACATAAAGAGGGGAATAAATGGAAACGTGGAATGCTACTGAGGAAAGACTTACAAACGTTAGGTTTTTAAAGTATCAATTACTTTTAGTCTCAAAATTAATTAACTTTATAAAGTAACACATAGATGTATGTTTCCAGTTCCACGGACATCGTTCTTGCATTTTACTAGGGTGAATCTTTTTAGTGAAGGAAAAGTGACGAGCAATTGCCCTTCACAGCGAGCATATACATCACTTTGTTAATAAGCTCAATTGATCCACATCATTAAAGGCCCTATCAATGTTTTCCAACTATGTAAATATTGTTTTTTCTTTTGTTTTCCTATGCAATGGCCTTATATACTTGAATTAAAAAACATGTTTTGTTTCTCAATCTTATAGTTTTATTTCCTTTTTCACCATCTTCGATCTATGAGCTTCTTCCACCCTTGAGATCCCAAATCAAGACAATTCACAATATGATGTAGATGTTGGCTTCTGCTTTTGAATAGGGAGCACTTAAAACACATTCCTATGTTAAGATAATTATACAATGAATTCTATCAAAATGTATTGTAACCATTCCAGATACCTCATTGAGGGCCTGATTTAAGAGGCCCTAGCGCCACCTTAGCGCCAAGATAGTGTTATTTTTTTTACACTAAGACGGAGCTAAACTGGCTTTTGACCGGCCTCATATTTACGAATTGGCACAATGCATGCACTTTGTAAACCCTTGCATCATATTATGCCTGTGCTAGGCATAATGTATGCAAGGGGGGCGTTCCCCAGTTGTGGGGGCCTAAAATTGGCCAAAGAAATCTAAGACACTTCCTTCCACCATTTTTTTCTGCACTTTCAAGGCCTGCTCAGAGCAGGTGCTAAAAAGGGCATGCCATTGAATACAATGGGCCCTCATGTACTCTGCAGAAGTAGTGCCAAACTGTTGCTGCTACTCCTGCAGAGTACATCAATATTGTCAGGAATTCTGACACGATTGCCCTATCTTAAATACGGTGCCCACATGTTGGTGGTAAGGGGTGCAAGAAAAGTGGCGCTGAACTGGGTGCAGCACCACTTTTCTTAAATCAGCCCCTTAGAGTTTTATGTACATCACAAATGGATTGACTAAAGTCTCCTGCAAAGTTAAAAGAACCTGTGGTTTCCTCTATTAATGCCACGTCTCACTTTGGTACTCCCGAAAAATGAATGGTTCCAACATAGGAGTTTGACTAAGATTAAAATCTAACTTCAGGTGATTTGCATTCATAGGTCTGACTGATTTGGCTGCTCGTGCCGCTGTGAATATTTGGCAATTCATTTCTGTGAGTCACCAAGTACTTTTATAATGTGCTCTCTACCACTTTCAGCCCTTTACAGATACAGCACAAAACGTGGTCCCGCTGGATATATGTTGTTCCATGTAATATTATTTCTGCTCAGGTAGTGTGGCACCTCAACCAGAACTCATATTAAGACAGTTGGCTCCCTCCCTCGAAGGGTATCAGATAGATTATCTACCAAGGATCTGTCAGCAGTTTTTGTACTGTGTTGTGTAGAGCTTTATAGACCACTAACAATAAGCTAAACAAATCCTTCTTCATCACTAAGCCATTGTGATCGTAATGACCTGTACTGGAGTTGAAGATTGCAGTAAAGTATTTGGCAGATTAGCCATTGTATTTAAAAAATGACTATCAGAGTATTTTTCAGATTAATACTATGACATAACATAGGAGAGTTCAATATTTGAAAAATGTTTTTTCTCTCAGGACTGGGCCTGGCCAATTGTCTAATACAATTGAGGGGAAGGGTTTAAAAATAAACAGATCTGATTTCTACTGTGAATGATGTGAGTAGATAAAGAGTGATATGAGTGATCTTAAATGTTGACATTGATTTAAGAAAATGTAGACTAGAGAGTGCTATGGAAAATGCTTAAATTCGTTTTTGCAACATTGTAGAAGATATTATTTTCATTCATACGCTTGTGTTTGTGGTTCAGTTGGTGTCTACGTTTTTCAAGACGATTAGCTCAATTTTGCAGGACACTTAGGTAGACATAAGTGCCACTTATCTGTACTGAAAACCAACTTCTAACATTCTTAGGATTCCCTTAGGTGACAAATGTAGATTATTGGAAACAATAGAGGTAGCAGGGACACTTAGGTAGGCCACATGTATACAGAGTTTATTGGAATTAAAGGAACAAAAACTATGATTGTTGGGATGGTTTGTGAGATGCTGAAGAACATTTGGACCTGTGGAATTTGAATGTTGTAAACAGGTTTGGAAGAAAAAGAGAATAACCACCTTTGAGGTCACTGTGATAGTGAAGTTCACAAACTACAATTATTGTAGGTTTTTTCCTACTGAGAAGGGGGATAAGCTGGGCTACAGGGCACTGCTGATAGAATTAGTATCAAAGGAATGTCGAAGTTGATTAAGTTGATTTGTGATGAAGAATGTTGTTGTTTTTAGATGACAGGTTCTAGTGACTTCTAAAAGAACAATTGCTAGGTGTGAAAAATGTAGTTGTTTTTTTAAGTGGGGTTTAACCCTGCTCAACCAACAGCCTAATCCCTGTCAGGGTGAACCACAAAAGGTCACTAAATTAACGTGTGCCTAAACCTCTGTTAGCTTGACACAAAAACAGTCAGGATCAACATAGAGGTGATGTGTAGAGTATTTATGCAGCGCACAACCATCAATAAAGTGAAAACAAAACTCAAGAAAAATCCCACACCAATTTAGAAAAAATAGAGTAAACTGTAATCAATTATTGGACACCAAAATGACTAAAATCCAATCAGTAGAACCAGGGCTATGACTTTTTATATTTTAAGGTACAATCTAGTGCCTTTAGGCAGCAGAACAGTACTTTCAGGTGCAGCAAAGCAGGCTTCTGAAGGACCCAGCAGGAACACATAAAAAAATACCAAGGCACACAAACGCTATCTTTCTTTTCAGACTGCATGGATTTACTGCTTGTTATTTGGAAATTGAATGTTCTCATCATGAGTTCAGGGTTAACTCTAGTGTATGCTTGATTATGCATGGGTGCTTGCCACATATGGCCTACTATCCATTGCAATGTGCACTTGTAGGTGATATCTGGTTTTATGTCTAGCACAGGTCTGCAGTTTTGGGCGTTCACATATTCTTCTTATAGTAACAGCAGGGCTAATTGGTGATTTGTCACTGGAACTTGTATATATTTGATGCACAATTGTGTACCCCTGTTCCATTTGTGTATGGGTTCGCAATATCTTGTATATCATCTTTACAGCCTTGAGAAAGTCTTGATGATGAAACATGTGTTGCCTGCCTGTATGTAATTGAACTCTCATCAGAAGAAGATTAAATGAGGAAAGACTATAAAGAACATGTTAGATATTATTTGCCTCAGCACTGTTCTTACTTGGACTTTGTTTTATGTGCCTTGCTAATTCTGTTGTGTAGTAGGTCAGCTGGTGATCTCCTCAGTTTGACAATTGCATTCTGGTGGCTGGGTGCATATACCAGGATGGAACAACTTAGGAACTTGGATCTGTATATGTAACTATCTCCTAAATTCAAAGAGCGTCTTGGGATGTGCAAACATTAACAGCATAGCCACTACCAATCGTCAAGTGTACACAGCTGGAGCAGGCAGTCCTGTGTAAGTCCTTCAGCAGGCCCAGAAAGCTAACTGAACAGTGGGTCTGAGGGTCCTATTTGTATACCTGGTGCATTCTCTGAAGTAGAAGTTGCTAGAGAATTCCCTTTGAAGTGCTTAAAGTTTCCTGTCTTTCCTGCCCTAGCTCCAGCCTGGCTCCATTATCAATGAAGTGATGTCAAGTCTTTTGTGTGAAGACGGGGTACAGACTATGGATTTGCAATTGGATCCGTGCCCAGCTCTGCCCCCTCATCCTGCCAATGACTGTCCATTTAGTTACACCTAATCCCTCTATTGAGTGACTGTCTGGGAGGAATAAACAGTGCCCAACTACCAACTACACCCAGTAATATAACCTACGGCAGGCTCCAGGCACCAAATAGCAAGGGCAGGAAAATGCCAACTTTCTAAAAGTGGAATTTTCAAAATTGCAATTTAAAATCCGATTTTACCATTAATGAGGATTGTTAATTACAATTACTGAGATACCAAACATGAAATGTTTACCTGCCTCCAATCAAATTTAACACTTAATAAAGGTAAAAGGCAGCCCAATATTATCCTATGGGAGAGGTAGGCCTCTGATTTATAGGAGGAGCTCAGTCTGCAACTAGTAGGCATATGCATTTTTATTGCCATGCCATGGGCCTGTTTTATGACACCCTGTATTTGTGGCATACAGGTGGAATGGGGTGCATACGTTTTCAAATGTGCTCATATTGGGCCAGATGTACAAAAATGGAGTTGATAAAAGTAGTTGCAAATTGTGCATTGGTGTTTACAGAAATCTATTATGTTTTTGAAAACCTACATATATACTAATAGGTAGGTTTGCAAAATCCTGATTCATAGTGGGACCTATCTCATGAACATTAATGACCTAGATTGAAACTTGTGACCCACCATGAATCACTGCTGTCACAGTGATGGTGGCCTGCTGAGGTCATCAGACCACCATGTCTTTGATTGGTTTTAAATAAAGCAGACTTTTTGGTTTTTAGATCTATGGACTATTATGAATATGTAATATTTGTAATGATTGTAACATTGGTGGTATGTTGAGTGGGCCCATTCCATTGTGGCGAAGTGATAGCTATAATAGCATAAATACTGGGATTGTGCAGTAATTTTCATCCACTTTGACCCACAGATTTGGACTTCAAGGTATTGCTAAGTCTATCAGGGTCTTAATTGTGTCACTTGACTGTATCATTCAACATGTCGGACACTCTCAGGCCTCCATTGCTAATAGTTTTGGACAATGTTTTGTTGGCCCAAGTGAAGAGAAGTATTTTTTCTTGACTATCTTGAGGATACTTGTAGCGACAACTTGAGGCATTACATGGTGGTAATACAGCCAGATCAATAACTTTGCAGTTTGCCCCAGTGATACAAGTCCTTCAACAGAAAAGGCAGTAAATTGTGTCCACAAGTTGTACGTTCTTAATGAAACCTGACTGGGCTGGGTGGGTTAGTTTTGGCCAATTGTTCTTCAGACAATTTTTTTTTACATATTTTGGCATTAGTATTACATAAGGTTATAGATCGATAAGAGCTACATCTCTCAGTCTCTTTACCCGCAAAAAAAGTAAAGAGTTGGGTGAATGACCATCAAAACCAATTGAAGTCATCCACCATCGTACAATATGCATTGTAAAGATTTGGCTGCTGGACCAGAAGGCATTTCTAAAATTGACAGACGATAGTCTGTCTGGATGTTAAAGATAATGTCCTCCGTCATCCTCACAGATGAGGTACTGACCATCACATTATAAATCAGCACCAAAATCTCCAAAGATAGAGACAAAATAAATTGTGTGTTCTTCTTCTCTTTAGATATTAATAAAAAGTAAACATAAATATCAATGAAGAAACACAATCTGTGTAAGGAAGGTATCAGCTAATTAGTACCTGTCAATAAAATATCCAATAACTGGACTCTCACTAGCAGTATTTGGTGGCTTCCAAGTGATAATGACATAATCCTTGTTGGCATCATGACAATCCACGTCCATTGGTGCACCTGGGGCACCTGCAACCAACGCTGCAGCATCTACACAAGGGAGAAAGAATAATGAGGAGGACCTTGTTAATCAGTAAAAATAATGTTCATAGTCATTATTGTTTATTTTGAGAACTGTATGCAAATATGTTTCTCCAAAAATTGATAATGCATTTGCACCAGTGGAAATAGTTCTGGTATCTCTCCACATCAGTTCTGATTGCTGGACAATCTCCTTCCCCTTTTCATCTTTCAGTGGTGCAGTATGTCTAAAAGGTAGCATGCTGCATGTGAAATGGAAACACTGCATAAGAGAACAAATTATCTAACATAAAAACAGATAATAGCAGTTTCTACATCGAGGTTTTTAGCAATTCAAATGTATATGTATATCCAGTCCTACCTGCCACAAACAGAAATGCACTGTATTCATTTACACTCCCTCTGGTGACCATCCTCAAGGTGTATAAACCTTCATCATCCTTATTAAGATGAGTGAATGACAGAGAGGCACGTCCTTCTCCAAAGAACAGCTCTGTCCACTTTGATTCTTTTATCAGCACATCTGCAAAAAATATGGGATAATTTCAGAGTGCAGGCTTTGCTCGATTCCTGCTTTGAACTGTATGTTCTTTCTTTTTGCTTTTTTGTTTTTTCATGAAGGTTTTTGTAACTCTTCTACAACGGCAAACCAAATAAAATATACACGTCATTAAATTTAAAGATTAAAGAAACTGTGAAATAGAGTACATTTTCACCACAATGAAATATAGGAAGTAATATTGTCCTAGCGAAATAACAGATCTATGCATCCCTTAAAGCTTGGTCCCCTAGGGGAATTTTCCTAGAAAAGAGGGGAAGAAGATTAGAACTTGAGAAAAGCCTATGTTGCGATGTGGAAGTGTTCACCTTCAGCCAGCCCAAACCTTTTAGGAAATACCACTTTGCATGTATGAAACCATAAATAATATGTTTAGAATGAAGCACAAGTCCTGGAATGCAACTGCTCATATCTAAAAAGAAAATCAAATGAAAAAAAGACTAGCTGAAGATGTCACTTTTGCTATAGGGTCACTTGGCACCTCTACTGGTATCAAGAATTATCCAAGCTCCCTTAAGAAACATTCAGCCTCCTCAGTAGTGAACAACGTAGATCCGATTTACGGACAGAGACGAAACTGCAATGTGGAAATGGATGTATTTATGTGTGCAAATTCAGATTTGTAACTCACAAAAGTCAAATTTAACTAATAATTGTTGTAATTATATATGTGAGTACATCCCCTTACATTAGGTTTGTAGGCCTTCCAGGATGAGAAACCTGCATAGGGTGAGGTCCATTCACAAGCTCATACATTTTTGTGTTTACTTACAAAATAACTAGAGTGACTTCAGAGGAGGATGAAGTCCTGCCCCAGTGCCACTTGAGACGCGGTTGTATCCTTGCTTCACCTGCATCCTGAGCCTTCGCTGAGCTACGCACACACGTGCAGTACACTGGCTATGGAATCTGCCCCAAGGACAATATTTAAATCAAAGATAAAGAAGGCACCTGTCATATTGCATCTCAAAATGGGAGGGAGACATAACGATAGATAGGAAGATCAATACAACCAATGCACAGGGTTAAACTTAATAACTCCACTTATCCTGCACCAGATAGGGCCAAAGATCTGCTGCTTAAGACTGTTTTCTACGTTAACATGTGTGAAGGTTCCTATTAATGCCTATCGCTATAATGGTCCTCTTATAGATTATTGCAGTCATTACATTGTATGTTAAGAATAAAAGTATGTTTCTTGTTGTTAAATCAAAGTTTTGACTGGACAGTGATTAATTGGCTGGGTTATCAGACTTCTTTTGATTTCTGAGTACCTAACCACACACTCCCTCCCCACATAAGCCTGGCACTGCTTGGCTTCACTATTCTGAGCACCCTTTGATAAAGGTGTGACCTCGGTGCTCAGTTTTGTGTCCAATAGTAGGATTAAACTGCAGGAAATCTGTAAGTGTGAGCGGTAATCTGCGCTCCGCCAGCATCAACTCACCCAACTGCCCTGTGACAAACTTTACTGGTGCCCAGCCCTTCTTTCAATCCTGTGTGAGCAATGTTGCACAATTTGAGTGCACTCCGGGCTGTGCTTGTTGGTAATAGAACAATACAAATCCTCTGTGCAGCACGTGCGTTGCTGTCACTGCCATTACGGTTGTATGGCTACTTCAGCCTGAGCACTGAGTGTGTATTCATCACGGGCGGGAGCTGCTAGGAGCTAGGATGGGGGAAGACTCAGGACTCAGATGGATCATCAAGTGAAAAAAAAGTTAGCATCATGCTGATCCACTGCACTCACTCACTGCCTAGATGCAGCAACTACTTGTAAGCAAACTAATTATTAGGTATGTAAGAGTGCGCCCTCCGCACACTCACAGCCACAGAAAGGTGTCCGCTGCAGTGCACTCAGTAACTTATCATTAGCTTTAGTAATCCTGCAGATACATATACCCACCGAGCTGGTGCTCTAAGTACGATTGTGCTTGTCAATTTTAATATGAAGTTACTCTGTATGACATTATCTTCTGTTTTTCACTTAGCTATGCTACAATGCATAATATGTTGTTGTGCAATGTTCTGAATTCTATGCCATGTTACATTATTCGGTATAATAGTTCAAAAGAACACAACATAACAAGCACAAATATGAGGACGGCACGTTACACTTGGTGGAGGGGAACTTTTAGAGATATTTACCGTCGTGAGATGTGGTTTTGCCGTCTATGTCAGTTGTTAGGGAGGCCTGGAACGTTTGACCATATATTAAGCCTTCTGTTTTATCGCACATATTTAAGTTTTCTGTGATGTTTATAGTATGCTCAATGATCTACTCTGTTTTTAATTTATTTCCTGGTTGTAGTGCCTTGGGGTACCCTGCAGCCCCACATTTGACATAGTTCAGCATAAAAAAACGTGCTGTTTATTTGCAAATCTCATGCTAAATCACAGCAGCATATGCCCAAAAATACAATGCAAAACATTTCTTTTACGCATATTTCATTAACTTATTTTTATTGTGCACAATTAACATTGTATCGAAGATCAGAAAAACAATCTGGTTTCTCATGCTTTCTCATTTCTCGGAGTCCTTCTTGCGCCCTTTCCTTCCTCAGAAGGGACGCGTGTTAAAGGAAAAGAAAACAGGGACAACAAAAATGCATAGGGAGCAAAACAGGGAGATTGCAGAAATTTAACTTTCTATGCACCTGTTCGCCGGAAATAAAGTAACCCACTAATCTGCGTACTCGAACATTAACCGGGGACGGCTCCTCCATTAGGGTGGAGGAGCGCCAGCCCCCCCGCCAGCAGCAGAAGCTGCAAACCTTTCACCACGAAGGGATTATAAACTGGGTTTATTATCCCTTTGTGGTGGAAGGGGCGGGCCATGGGGGTGAGAAGCAGTGAGGGGAGTGCACTGTGAGCTCCCCTCAGAGCACATGTGTGTTTGGCCGGCCGTCTCGGGCCAGCCAAACACACATGCGCTGTAGGCTCTCTTGTTGCTGGGCTGGAGAGAGCCTGCACAGGCTCCCAATATGCCTGGGAGCACACATCCACAGCGCACCCAGCCAATCCTAACACTGCTCTGAGCAGCATCAGGATTGGGAGCCTGTGCGTGATGTGCCGCCCCCACCCTCCTCCTCATTAACGATGAGAGCCATGACTGTTCAGTACCATTTAATTTATTGTACCTTGTTCTCTTTCAATGACTTATAATCTGTTCCCTGTTTCATTTTTTCTAAAAGCTTTTTGGAGGTGATGTTTTACAGTAATTATGTGGTACTGGTGTATGATTGATTATCAAGCGAGTGTGCCAAATCTTACGGCACTGTTGCATGGAGAGTTTGGAGACACATTTTTTGTTTAGTGTAAATAATGACAGCCTACCAGAAGGCAGTATTAAAAAAAAAATTGGAAATCAGGTAATGGTTGTGCTGGGAATACTCTAAACTGACGGATATGGTGGTTAGTGTAACTTCTTGTTGAGGTATTACGGGATGCTTTGGGTGCGCTGAACACAGCAGAATCTTACTGAGTTTTATTGTAACTCCGCTCAATTCCACAAAGTACAACTCCACAAGTTCTGCCCACCCTTATTAATCTCTACGTGCCTCAGACTCATGGACAGGCTCCCGCAAGATAACATAACGTTTGCTTTTGGGGCTTCAAGATGATCTTTAGCAGATTACGTTTGAGATTGCAATTTTATTTTGATGCTTCATCTGGGTAATTAGATTCTGACACAGAACCTGGGAGAAATTTCCGTGGGATTTTATTTAATATATTGGGGCATTCGTATCAGCTTCAATGGATGCTTGACATTGTTTTATTGATTGTACAGTGCCTACTAGTATTTTAACCACTTTCCTTATGCATCATTATGTAGTTTTATCAACATCAAAGGCACACTATGTTACTTCCCATAGTTATATTATGTCGAAGTGTTTGTTGTATCATATTCTCTGTCCCTGTGATTTATTTGAAACTAACCCACTGATTGAAAGCCCTTAAAATTCATCTCAATTCAGGCGGCAGCAAGAGTTACTGGCTAAGTCAGCATTAAAAGTAATACAATAAGTCCCCACTCTCAAAGGCCCCCAGATTTTTCAATTGCTCCATCAATGGCCAGGAGACAATCTGAGAAGGAGGAATAACATTTGGATAAAGATGTGTGTATTCTCAGGGTACAATATGTGGTGCTGAGGCATTCTCACGCCTTTAATTTAGAGCCACCACGTTTTTAGTAATTATAGGTGCAGGAATCGCTCAGGGTTATTCCCCACCCAGCAATAATGAGAGTCTCAATTACAGCACACATTGGAATCTTGACAGGCAGTAGCTGACCACTCCAACACCTCTCCTCTTATCTCATTTTCTATATGTTTCAGTTCATTTAATTGTGCCACCTACGTCATAATGTGAACGCTATTCATTTCAACACCACCCTTTTGCATTGGACAAGAGATATCCCCTCCATGCTGTCCAGACCTTAGGACTTTCTTTGTTTATTTCCTTTCATGTACGCAAGAAGACACTTACCACATATTTTAGCATCCTATCATACAGTTCAAGGATTGAAAAGTGAACTGGCAAGAAAGCTTCATCATACATGAGATGAAAATAAAAATGTGCCCTACCGATACTGTGCAACCTTGAATTGTTCAGACTGACTCATCAGTATCATGTTTGAGAATGGAACACGCTGTCCCACTGGCTATAACAGTCTTCGCTCAAGAGCAGTTTTGTCAGCCATAATGTCTTAGTGGATTGAAAGTTGTGACAAAAAAGTGCTGTGATGTTGTGATCTTCTCTACGGTCTATTAAACTGAGGGCACAGACAGCTTTCTATAAGATTTGCAAGATGAATGCTTGTCCTTTCCTGTTGCTTGCTATGCAACTTGCTAGTAAAATATCTCCTGTGTGCCTCATCTTTAAAACATGAATGGAAGAGAGAAGTTTTTTTTTACAAACCGAAGAGTAAAAAAGATTGTATAATGTTATGATTAATCTCGGTATTGTAACTGGGGCCTAAGGAATGAATGTGTTCCAGGGTCGTTCTTAAAGAAATGGGAAACATAAAAGGAAAGGAGTGATTACAGGACACATATCTATGGTTTTTTGAGAGTAATACCCATGTAAAAATTAGAGATGTTTTCTCATTGCATGTTGAATTAGTAATAAATGTATAATAAACGTCTGTGTCATTCCCATTTACAAACCAGGGTTGTGCAATGTACAAAATTGCTAGTTTCCAAATGTGAATGCAAATTTGCAATACATGCTATTTACTAATAGGCTGCATTGTAAATTGTCTTTTCACACTGGGTCACAGAGTGACTTCCTGAGGACTATTATTCAGTCAGGATACAATGAAAAAATGTCCAGCATTCACAATAAGAATTTTCAACATGGAGGAGAGGATGATGCTTCCCTTTCTTAACTTTATTTTTCAGCAGCCAATCAAAATGTAAAACTCTAAAACACTAGATTTATCATGACCACATACTGTCACATGTACGAGCCATAGAGTCCCCACCCCTACATAACCCCCAAACTGACATCTAGCAATCCCTTTCTTTGCCATAAACATGGGAATATCAGTTAAGCAGTTGGAGACCCTACAACAATAGGATCACCATCCACTGGAAGAAACCACATAAAACCACATGAGTCAACAGGAGCCCGTATCTAAATCCGAATCGAGTTGGAATCGAAGACCCTTGCTCCAAGGTTTGGAAGGCCTCTGTGTCTTCTCCTTCATGGATAAGAGTTACGACTGAATAAACTTCAAGATAGCATTAACGCCATCACACTAAGAGTCACTTGTCATCATTGACCGAGAGGGAAAGAAAACACTGAAGCCATAAACACTGGTCTGTATATCACAAAACTACCACCAAACAATAATCAATTTTTCGGGTGGGAAAGGATACATCAGATAACAAAAATATATTCTTCAAATAAATGTTCATGTATATAGCAGGGTGAGATAATCCTCACCTCCGTGTCCTTAATAGGATTTAAATTATTTTTTGCGAATGCTAAAAGAAATTTTATTCTATGCCCGGACCGGAGGCTCTGACTATGCTTGTTTAAAGCTGAACTTAAATGTAGACTCCAATGACCAATCTGCTGCCCTTAGGATATCATCTCACCAAGAACCTAAATCAAAAGACTTCAAGGCTATCAGCCCTCTAGCGGACTGGGTGCTGAAAATGGGGGTATCAATAACAGTCTTAGAATGGAGCCAGCTCATTCACCTAGCCAACGTGGCAGTTGTAACAGATATAAAAGTTTTCTGTAAAGCAGTCTACAATGGACCCCCCATATCTGAATGAAACTCAGTGGTACTGACCCCAAAGTCCTTCAAGCATTGCACAACACAAAACTTACTATTTTCTGGAAGAACTGAGTAAGATGCTGATCAGAAAATTGATTTTGTCCTTATGGAGATAGAAAAAGTAACCCCTTTGGGAGACAAACCTCTCACTGCCAGATCCAGAGCTTACACGTCAGATACTCATTTACATGAAACCAAACATAAGAGCACAGTTAACTTTGCTGACAGTTGATATCATGATTGATACTTATTATTTTGCCAAGAGTCCAAGAACCTCAGAACAACGTTGATGTTCCATAATAAAGAATACTTTGTTAGAGGTGGTTTAACCATGCAAATGCCCCTTAATAATGTACACACCACAGGGTGCTCACCAATGGATTTACCGTCTACAGGGAGGTGGCCTGCAGAAATAGCTGATCTAAAATTGTTAACAGACCAATAATCATTCCAGACGAGGCTAGCGAAGACAAGACATTTATGACCAAACAGCAATCCACTCCAAAGGGATCTTCACTCCATTCATGGCACCAACTGCACCAGCATTTCCACGCTAAAGTGTACCTCCTATGGGTTCCTGCCGGCCAGGCCTGTCCGATGAAAGCTGCAACTTCCTACGAAAGGCCTGGGAAATTCCTTCTTTCCTGGAAACTCTTCAGGCCAACAATGAGAGGTGTTACGAAATAATCAGTGGATGGTGGAAGACCCACTGGGTCCAACAGTATGTTACAGCAGAATGTGCTCAGTAATGGGCAAGCACAAGCTACTTCCAGGACTACCAGAAGCCAAGACTGCTCTCTTCATAATGGAAACACCAGAATCAACTCTGCACTCTAACACCTCACCTGGAAAAGAACTCTGGGGATCATCATGAACGGAGGGAATGCAAAGTTCAGAAGGGAGACCAGTCCTGCAGAGTAGCAACCAAGGCCTGGGCTTCCGTATCCGGACATCAACTGAAGAAAGTTGGGAGTTGACGAATGAGGCGAGATGCAAACAGATCTCCCATGCATTGACCCCACAGGCAGTGAATCCCATTGAAGCATTTTGGAAGAAGTCTCCATGCACTGAAGCCCCAGAGATGATGGGAGTGCCAATGTGCAAGAGTATTGTATTGGCCCAGGAGATGCTCTGCCTCTTCTGAAATCTGCTGTTAAAGGCAAAAGTGCCAAAACTCTTTGGCTATCTCCGCTAGGAGACATGACTTGGTCCCGCACAACTTGTTCACATAACGAACCGTGGAAAATTGTCCATTCAGAAGAGAATGCAACAATCTGTCTTCTCTGGAGAGATACTCTCAATTGCAAAATAACCCACCATCAGTCCAGGCAGTTCACATGGATACCCAATTCCGACTTGAACCACAGCCCTTCCACCCCATGGAGAAAGAGCCCCAACATGCACCCCAAACCCAGTGGCTGGCATCTGTCTCAAATATCATCTCTGGGCTCAGCCAAATATTGCTCTGTTGTTCCAGACCTCCATGACATCTAACCATCAAGACATTTCACTTGTGGTTTCTTTTGACAGAATGACATGCTCTGAGTAACTAAGGCCACTGCAGGGGTGCTGAATCTTGAGCCCATCATTGATGCTCCCCTTAGTGGAGAAGACCTGGGAAAATGGTCTGGATCAATGAAGTCAGAAGTCCCGCAAGGTGAGCTATTGACCTCAAGGATACAGTCTGTTTGCACAAAGCTGACCCCAACTATTTTTTGATGTTCTGACCTTTATGAGGAGGCAGCACTATTCATGATAGGAGGGATTTGGGCAGCAGGATTGATTTCTGAGCATTTAAAATGAAACCCAGATCCTGAATGAGGAGAAACGTCTACTCCAAATGGGAAGTGGCCAGCTGGGGACTTTAGGCCATGATAATGATGTTATCTAAAAAAATGATCAGGCAGACCCCCTGAGACCGCAGTGAGACCACAACAGGTTTCATGATCTTTGTGAAGCACCATGAAGCTAAGGCCTGAACAAAAGGGAGGAACCTGAACTCATAGCAATGCCCTTTCCAGCGGAACTGAAAAAAACAGCAATGAGGGGGAAAAATTAGGCTGGTTAAATAAGTGTCTTTTAAATCAAGTCATACCATCCAGTCTCTTTCTAGAAGGATGTTCCTCAGTAGATGGATTCCCTCCATCTTGAAATGATGGTAGATTATCAACGCATTGAAATCCTTTAGATTGAGCACCAGGCAGGACCCACCCTCTTTCTTTTCTACCACAAAAATACAGCTGAGAAACTCATTTGGGAGGGGGGATGACACTTCTAAAGCCCCTTTTCTATTTTAGAGCCTGAATTTCTCAGGAGATTAAATCTTGCTCTTGTTGTGAAAAATACATAATGGAGGGGAGGGAAGGCTAAAAAGGGTGTTGTAAAATTTCAACTTGCATCCCTAAATGGGTTCAAGTACCCAAGCATCCTGGGTTAACTTCTGCCAGATGTGAAGGAATAATTTGGTTCTGCCCCCGTGCAATCTCTGAAATTTGAATAATCCTCATCTGTAGATCCATATTCCTGAAATGGTCCCTGTGCTCATCTGTGATGCCCCTTCCTGAAGCGATTCCTGTTGGCTCTGGAGAAGGTGGGGTAGAATGTGAGGTTGTAGAAAAAGTATTGGTTTCCTCCTGTGTCTCATTGATAGAAGTCTTGTTGTGGTCTTTGGTGGTAACCACTTCCGAATGCACACCCCATGAAGCATCAGGCCCTCCCAGAAAGTGGGAGGAATACTTTCCTTAGTGACCCCGTGCTTTATCTAGGTTACAATAAGTGGCCACGAATTTTGATAATTTAAAAAAGGGGTGCCAAACAAGAGACCCATCACTTGGCTCTGTGAGCTTTGGGTCAATCTTAAAAAAGATGGAGAGTCAGCGCACAATGGATATACGACAATTTGCAGTGCCTAGCTGGCATATGACCCTTTGGGCCCAACCTACCAAGATGACTGGGTTGATGGGCATCGCTTACTCCTTGGCCTGTAAAGCCAACTCCAGGATCCTAGTTAGTGGACCAGGAAAGTCTAGTAACTTGCCTTGACAGTTGTGTCAGGCGCGATTGAGGCCCTGGGACCTTAGAATATTTTTTATGAAAGGTGACTAAGGTGGGGTCCACTTTGGAGGTCTCTGTGACCTTGCTGGGAAGATCCAGTCTGGGAAACTGAGAGCACAGGTGGGCTTTGACATCCTTAACAAGTCCCTGACATATGTGTGATTGAACGTAGCCAGCTACTTCATGTGGGGTAGCCATACAGAAAAACGTTGGTGTGTTATGTCCTCCAGTTCAAAAGTCAGACCTTTGGACTGTTTCTGGGCAGTGATATCACCTGAATTGCACTTACTAGAACCAGGTTTGGCCTGAACTCTAGGAGATGTGGAATCAGAATCATCTAGGCTCTGAGGAGGGGATGGAGTGATTGAAGGGATGCTGTAGGCGTGGTCTCCAACCGCTGAGTCTGCCAGTTTCTCAAAAACTGCTGCATGAGGGCTTTTAGAAGCTTTATTACTGGTCTTGTCTTGAGAGGCCAAAAGGCCATTCTCAATCTCGAATGTATAACACATCAGAGGTGACACTGTAAATTTAAATACTCTCACCTCTGGTGTGTTGTACGTTACAGATCCACCATCACAAGATAGCGGAGAAGGACTAACTTCCATTGGAACTAACATGCATTTTGCTACATAATTCAATATTTTGTCACATTTGAACCTGGAATTTATTACATTATTCCTCTTTCTTAATCTCATATGGAAGAAGGAATGTTGAACTAAGGAACCAGAAGTAAGAACAGAGAAGTTAATCTAAATGGAAAGTAGGACAGTGATGACTTGAAAGTGTTACTCATTTTCCTCTAAAAAGCAATTGCTACCTTCCGGCCAACAATCCTAAAGGAACCATAGAGAAAGAATGATCTATGAGGGACTCAGCAAGGCAGTTAATTGTCTTAAACTGATTGCAACACATATAATTATACATGGGCTCCTGTGAATACCAAGAATGTTTTTCACTGAGGGGTTCTCAGTGACCTCAAATAAACAACAAAAGTGAATCTTAACGTGTTTGCAATGTTACTTGGAACCCTGATGGGCAGAGGAGTGGGAGTGACAGTTAGTAACATGGCCTGCTCCCTAATAAACTAAAAAAGAAAACACATGGCATCCAGGATAATAGCACCACAACCAAGGCAATGAGTTAACAGAAAAAAAGATAAATATAGTTTCTCATGAACCCTAGGGCCCCCAAAAAAGTAAAAAATACATCTAAATCTCAAACGTTTTTTTTCTTTATTGCTTGCTTGTTTTGTTGCACTGTTTTGATTGTGTTTCTATTTGAAATATGGATGTTGTTTGTGGGCCGAATATCACATTTGCAAAAGACAAAAGTTAAAAACAAATAAAAATATAAACTGTGAAAAGTAAATCAGGAAAGAGCTTTTAAATAAGAGTAACCTGCTGAGTGCACACTATGAACCTGTGCTACACTAGGAATTTGTTCAGACATATTTTTGCACAAGCAAACCATTTTTGATACTGTAAGTGTGTGTCAACTTCTTTTAGGCCCATTCTGCAGTGCCATCTTTGAAGTAAATTATGAAAACGTGAAACTGAGTTTTGAACTACATACATACTTTGAGTGACTACTAAAGAGGAAATACACTGAGAATGTAAGTGCAATAATATCCCAAATCAGTATAATTGCTAATCTCAATTCAGTAATAAAAGGTACAAAGTATAATTTTTCAAGGTTTCTTCTTTGATGCCCATTCTATGGCAGTTGAAAAACTGTAGATAATTTGCATGGAAGGCATAGAGCATTCCGAGACATAATCTTTGGGATGTACTTATATTCTCCTACCAAACACTTGCTTTCGCATCACTTTTATTTCCTTGAATAAAGTATTTGAGTAAAACAAATATGTACGAAAAAGGGTTATTTGTTATTTGTTGAGGAATATGGTAGCCCCACTCAGGCAACAACCACATTTCTTTTCAGGGTGAACCACAGCACCACCAAATTAACCTGTGCTTAACCCACTGGTAGAGTGGCACAAGAGAAGTCAGGTTTAACTTAACAAACAAAGTGTAAAGCATTTATGCAGCACACAAACAGTAATACATTGGAAGCATAACACACAAAAAATCCCAAACCAATTTAGAAACAGAGACAATTCTGTACTTGTGACTTTTTGAAAGTTTGCTTTTTCCTGTTTCCACCATTTTGTGCCTTCTGCCAGTGTGCTGTGTCAAATGCCTGTAATTGGCTCAGCCGTTCAGCTTTGTGTATTCCTCTGAGACAGTGAGATTAAAGTGGAATAGGGGACTAAGGGCCAGTTTTACTCAAAAGTGGCACAGCGCGATGCTGCTCAAAATTGGCAGCGCCATGCTGCGTCACTTTAGAAATGCAGGGATACACAATATTTATTAGAATATGGCACACCCCTGCTTTTCATCATGCACTGGCACTAAATTGAGCTGCCTAACGCCAAGCAAGCATCCTTGCACCATGATGCTAGGATGTCTGCGTTGAGGGGTTTGATTGTTTATGTGTGGGAAGGTGTCTCTTCCTGCACATAAACAATCACTAATGGCAATTTGGCACTTCTTTGTGTGGTGCAGAAAGCAGCACACACAGAAGTGCCAAAGTGTACATTTTAAAAGATTGGTTATGTGCAGGAAGGGACACCTTCCTGCACATGAACAATCATTTCTGGTATTTTGCTCTTTCTATGTGTGCTGCAGAATACTGCACACAGAAAAAACAAAACACGCAGAGGAATATAAGTATTCCTCCTTGTGGCGCCTTGCTAATGCCAACCCTGGGAAGGCATTAGATTTTGGCGCTGCCTCTGGTTTATGAAAACTCATAAATCTGAGGCAGCGTCAAACTGCACTGGGTGTTGTTGTGTGTTGGAAATGGCCTCTCTGCAGGGTCACCCTCAAACTTTTCGCCTTCCTCTTCTTTTTCTGACCTCATTTTTGCTGGCTTTAGGATTCTGGACACTTTATCACTGCTAACCAGTGCTAAAGTGCATGTTCTCTCTCCCTAAAAGCATGCTAACATTGGCTCACCAAGCAGGACCTGCAGGATGCCCTATATACTATTGAGGAAGCACGCTGGCTAAGGGAAGTGGCAGAGGGCCAAAAGGGCGATGGCCCTGAGAAGATAAGGAGGAGGCGGGAAATGACTTAGTAGTGGCTCCAGGTTAGAGAGGGGAGCCCACAGAGAGGGGGGGTCCCCTACTGGATCATATGCAGGAAGCAGTGTCTCCTCCCACACCCAGTCCCCTGAGGACCTGAGGGACAGAGAGGCTGAAAGGGACCTGAGGCTACAGTTAGCTCAACTAGCTGCACAGGAAAGAAGAGCTGAGGCTGACAAAGCCCTGGCAGAGGAGAGAAGAGATGTGACTGAAAGAGCCCTGACAGAAAGAAAAATCGTATTCGCTGATGAACTGAGTCTGAAGGAACTGGACTTAAAAGTACAGCAAGTAGAGTCTAATGGTGGCAGCAAAACTTCTATGTCCAGTGCTGAGGGAAAGGTCCACACACCAGAGATTTGGTACCTGACTTCAGTGAGGGGGGTGACATAGACAGGAAGTTTAAGGTGTATGAGATCACTAGAGTAGCGCACAGAATCCCTGAGGAGGATTGGGGTGCTGTCCTATGGTGACATATGCCTGGTAATGTGAGGGATGCCCTTCTGGCCCTAGATGGGAGAGACCGGTTGAGTTATTCCACCACAAAGAAGACCCTTGTCAAGAGATATGGCTTCACCCCAGAGGAGCGCAGGTTAAGTTTCAAGGGCAGTAGGAAACTGTCTCACCAGTCCTGGGGGTATTTTGTGGGCACTTTTGCAAGGCACTGGATGGCTGGATGAAGGGTAGTATTGTAAACACTTTTGAGAGGCTGTAAAATTTGATTGCCAGGGAGCATATATTCAGTTATTGTTTTCCAGGGCTACGCCAACACCTGGTTGATTGTAATTTCTCTGACCCCAGGGAACTTTCAAAGAAGGCAGACCTCCTGGTGAGTATCAGAGTGCCTTGAGAGGCATTAGGGAGTGGCCCTAAAGAGGGTGGTCTTGGGTTCCCCTCAACAGTGTGTAGGGGAGGTACACAGTGACTCAGACAGGTTGCAGAATGGTAAGGGGGAAAGAGTCCCATATCCCCTCTAAAGGTAGGAGGAGAGGTGGGGAGGTCCAGGGTGCCCAATTTCCAGCCCCAGAGCTTGTACTGTTCCCACGGGGGACCCAAGCAGGGTAACCTAGTCTGTAATGACAGACCATCCTCTGATGGGAGCTCCACATTGTCAGGAGGACTGAGATGGGTGACCCATAAGGGCACCCTGACAGTTCAGTCGTCTGACAGTACCACTCCCCAAACAAGGGTGTGGAAGTCCAGTTAGGGGCAAGGTGAGGGAGGACTCACCGCTGCCCCCTGTTCAGCCTCAGGGTACAGACCCTGGGATGATTGACCAGTGTCAGGGAACCACCCCTGAAGTGGTGGGAGGTAGAGTGGAGAAGGAGTACAAGAGCCTAGGGGGTATTGCCCCCCCCCCCATTCTGAGATGCCTCAGAATGTAAACCAGGTACTTTGTGAACCAAAAGAAAACTGTTGATTTCTAACATTTGAGACTCTTTTTAATCTTGCAAAGGTGAGATCTCAATTTCTGCTTATTGAATCTTTATTGTTTTTACCTTAATTTAAGCAGATAAATATCATATGATTTTCTAAACCTGTGTGGTTTATTTTTGTGATGTTTTAACTGTGTTATTGTATGATTTATTGCACAAATACTTTATACATTACCTTCTAAGTTAAGCCTGACTGCTCAGTGCCAAGCTACCAGAGGGTGGGCACAGGATAATTGGGATTGTGTGTGACTTACCCTGACTAGGACTGTGGTCCCTATTTGGACAAGGTTGTATACCTCTGCCAACTAGAGACCCCATTTAGAACACTGTGGCATGCCCACAGCAACACTCATTGCATGTCCCTTCCACACAAAGGGCTGCGTGTGAAGGGGCCATATTTACAAGGCGGTGTTAAGCCACAAAAGGCGGCCTAACACCATCTTGTAAATACGTTGCAGGGCATAGCCCCACTGGAGCATCACGAAAAGTGATGCTCCGGTGGTGCTCGAAGCTCTTAAATATGCCCCTAAATGTTTGCAGGATGGGTGAATCTGCCAGTATGCCTGGGGCATAGCTGTTCCCTGCCTCACTTACGCTCCAAATGGCTTGCCTCCAGCACTCCCAGCACTCAAAAAGGAACCTAACACTAGCCTTTTTTCACCCCAGACTTCTCTGAGCCTTGACTGTGGAAGTGAAGAACTTTCCAGAACCAAATGTAAAGTAGTATGAGAAATCCCCTCAATATAAAGGCTGGCACCAGGTACAAATATTGGACCTCCTGACCCACTCTTTAGTACACTCCTGGCCCTGTGAATACTACAGGCCATGGACTGGCTTTTTCCACAGAGGACTGCCCTGCTGCTTGAGACCTGTCTTTGTCCCTAGAGGACTGCCCAGCTGCTACCAGAAGACAGCCCTGCAGCTTGATCTGTGCCTTGTTCCTCAGAGGCCTGTCCTGCTGCCTGATGTTTGCCCTGATTTCTGAGAAGAAAGACTAAGCCTGCTTCCTTCATCCCAGACTAATCTGAGTTGCTCCAAGTGTCAGTTTGCCAACCTCCTGTTCTGAGCTACAGGGACACAACCAGCTCCACAGACCTCACTGCAATTGGCAAGCTGACCTGATGCAACTGGACCTGCCTTGATCAGCAACTAGACCTGTCTGCGCCTCTGCTAGAGTGAGCCCCTGATCCCCAAGTGGTGCCTCCCCCCTAGGTCCTGAACTCCTGTAAAAGAAAAATTGAAATTCTAAAATGTTGTTTTCTTTGTGACTGTGAGCAGGCCAGTTAATGCAGAGATTGTGGTGCCTGTGATGAAAGCGAACACAAGGCATAAGGAGCTTCCTAAAAGACATTACATTGGGTTTTGATTGTAAGCTGGGATGCAACACGTTCCAGAGTTTAGCAGCAGTTATGGAGGAAGCCTGAATGCTGTAGGTCACTGCACTTCTACTTGACACACAAGTGTAACTTGATTGGAGCCACAGATGCCACTAAACATTACAAAATAAACTTTGCAACAGATAAGTGGGAAAGTTGGAGGATATCACTTTGTGAACACCAGCCATATCATTAAAGGAAACCCCGTGGCATATAGACACCCACTGAAAGAACCCAAGCGCAGGTAAAACATGCTTACACCAGATTGTGCTCGAATCACATTGCTGCCAGCATTCCGAACCAAGTGAAGAAGACTAAGGAGATCATCTGCATTTGCAGTTTGTCATAGATCAGACTAAGTGATTACAACTGGGTTATCAACTTATATTTTAAAAATGAGGTTCTCTTTGAGGATCCAGAGTTGGCCAAAGCAAATGCTTGCCTTTCTTCCTACCTGTGAGGCTAGTGGCAAGTTACAAACCACACCCAAACTTCAAACACTGTTTGCTTGAGTGGAATAACTGCTCCTGATTTCCGTTCAGGATTTGCTTTTCACAAGAGTGATGTTGAGAGAAGTGATCAACACTCTTAAGTTTCAGTTTGTGTAAGCTGGTGAGCATCTACCATCGTGTGATGGCAATATAGTTTGTCTGGGTTCTACAATTCTGTAAACTGAGTCTTTGCAATTTAGATGTCAAATGCCATAGATGATCTGGATGATCTGGGTGTCATTTATATATATATATATATATACTGTATATATATATATATACACAATCAGTCCCACAAACTGATGCAATAACTTAGGAGTTGGCCCCTATGGAGCATTGCAGCTTCTGTTATTGGCTTCAGATGAGAAAATTGGTAAAGCGGCTGCTTGGTTTCATCCTTCAAGGCAGTATTTTTTTAACTTTAGAAGGAGCCATTTATCCTTGCTCCGTGCTTTAATCAGGATATTGTGGTTTATAGAGTTGAAGGCTGTCAGAGTTCCAAAAGGATAGGTGCTTAAACACCTTCATTATCAATAAACTGCCATAGGTTGTGTAGAATGTGGATCAAATCAAATCAAATCATTAACATTTATAAAGCGCGCTACTCACCTGTGCGGGTCTCAAGGCGCTAGGGGAAAGAGGGGGTTACTGCTACTCGAAAAGCCAGGTCTTTAGGAGTCTCCGGAAAGCGGAGTGGTCCTGGGTGGTCCTGAGGCTGGTGGGGAGGGAGTTCCAGGTCCTGCCCGCCAGGAAGGAAAAAGATCTCCCACCCGCCGTGGAGCGGCGGATGCGAGGGACGGAAGCGAGTGCGAGGCCAGAGGAACGGAGGAGGCGGGTGGGGACGTAGAAGCTGAGGCGTCGGTTGAGGTATTCCGGTCCCTTGTCGTGGAGGGCTTTGTGTGCGTGGGTGAGAAGTCGAAAGGTGATCCTTTTGCCGACTGGGAGCCAATGCAGGTGTCTCAGGTGTGCGGAGATGTGGCTGTTGCGGGGCACGTCGAGGATGAGGCGGGCCGAGGCGTTTTGAATGGGTTGCAGGCGATTTTGGAGTTTGGCTGTGGTTCCAGCGTAGAGGAGTTGTCATGTTTGCAATTTGTCAAGCTGGAAGCCTCCCTGGATAGAATCCATAAGGCCATATTCTGCAACAGGTTCTTTTAACTTTCCTAAAACCATTTTTTTCTACTTTTCTTAGATATAGCAGGATGGAAATAGTATGGAAGTTGTTTAAATCCTACTGATTCAAGGGACATTTCCTCAGCAGAAGTCTTCGATTTGAGCCAGTAGTTGCTGGTGAGGCCCATTGACACTCATTTTTCGGCATTAGCACTTATGTATTGTCATCAAATATTGACCAGAGCAAGAGAGGAAAAACAGACAAAGGCGAAAGACGGAAGCAGAGAGATAGAAAAACGGCGACAAAGGAGCACATTCGGAACCTGCAACAATGAAATAAAGGGGCAGGCAGTGCCTAGTAGAGGATTAAAGAGGTCGGAGGTGATTTCAAGACTAAACTTCCTTGGTATTTGGCGCGCGGATATTCAGTAGCACCGATCACAGACTTCTGAGTAGAGCTTTGGGCACTGGCACTCTTTCTTTTACAAATTAAGCACTAATTTGCAGTGGTATAATCATTGCAAACATATATGTTTAAGTTAAAGTTCCCTTAGCTAGAGAGCTTTCCAAAGTAGGAAAAGCTCATTTTTGCAAAGTGCAAAATGCAATTTCTTGTTCCTAGATGGGCATAGGTGTTTTACTGAACGCAATGTGTAGCTGCTGGAAAAAACACAACTAACTGAGCACTGGTTATCGGAAAAAGACATCAAGGACAACAAGCATCAAGGGCAGGTGGAGGGTGGATAACTATACCAGTTATCAGGAAAAAGAGAGATTTCCGATAGCATAGCATTTCAAATCTTGGACTCTTTGCCAGACAAATCATGAGATATTGTCCACAGCTTGTATGATTGCTGAACCCTGGATTGGGCCGCTGGTGTGATTGCAACACAGTTATTATTTTTAATAATTCATTGGAAAGAGTTGCGATAAGTCTAATATTTTCCGATAAATACATCACGTTAGCCTCCCTGATGTTGCATATTAAGATCTCACTTGGTGCCAAAGGCCTTCTTTTGCCCAGGGTCATGAACTTTTATTCATTTCTTTTCTGCCGTGTGGACTAAGGGTTTCAGATTATTAAATTCGGGGGAGGGAGGTGTGATCACGGCCAGGCATACCGGTGGGTCCCGTCCACTTTTCATCATTCCAAGGTTTATTGTGATCTTGTTTTGTGATTTGTCCTGGTTACCGTTGAGCTGCAATGTTATTTTTTGTACTCTGTGTTACAAGGGTGGATATTTCACACCACGCTCGGCACACTGAAGGAGGAATGACTTTGTTACACTTTGAATAATAATGTTCCTCTTGAAGGGTATGATTCACTCTTGCTGCACTCCTCACTTCGCTGAGTATTCTTAGTGTGCTCATGGTTTACTCTTGTAATTCAGCAGAGAATTAGGAGCATTACAGAAATAAATCACGTTTGCTGACACAAAACCTTTCTGCATCGGCCTTCTAATTCTATTCATACTCTACATACAGCGGATAAAACTTGCAAGTATTTACTTTTTCGTGTTTTGCCAAAGACTTCAGAATGCTAAAGTTATTTTCTGCTGTAAATCGTCGTGCTTCAAAACAGCAAAGCTAAAGTTACTTTATCATTTGGCAACTGAAAGAAGTTAAAAGTTGGAAACCGGGGACTACAGGAATAAAGAAGCAAGTAGAGAAAATGCATTAATTTGACAATAAAAGCGATTGCGAGTTCCTTTGTAGGACACGTTCGCCAATTTTGCCCTCACAATGTCAAATCTCGCACAGAACCGGCATGTTTGACAGGCTGCATAAACACTGCTACGAGGGACAAATGGCTACAGTGTTACACAAACATTCGTACTTTTCGAGTTAAGGCATGAATGTGCTACACGCTATTAAAATTGAACTAGAGTCCATGCCACATAGAAAGTCATCACCGGGATTTTGGCAGAAAAACAGACTCATCCTTACTATGTGGAGCTACTTGACATCCACTAATGAAGAAATAAAAACATAACAGATCGGCCTTTAAAAGGCTCACACGTTAAACAAGCATTTGCAATGCACTAGGGTCTCGCATTTGTCGGAGTTACAGCTGTTAACAGTTGTAAACTCCCAACCGGATTTTTCTTGCATACAGTTCACACTAATAATACCTATCGGCAAAAGTGCAATTAACTGAGTAACAAGGTCGATAGTATGCCAAGCGCTGGACCTATGCCCAGAGAGATTGCGCTGTCAAAACAGAGAAAAAGTAGTCCACAAACCCAGCGAGCCTCACATGTTTTCTGTAATTGGTCGCTGCGCTCGAGGAGGGCTCACCACCGCAAAAAGGCATTACGTATGCGTGCCTTCCACTAATCAAAAGAGGCGGATTCTAAGAGGCAACCCAACTTGCCAATGAAACACACTGACGTGACGTGGACAGGGCTCCGAGCCCTTTTCTAATACCTAAAGCGTCTCGCTAGCGATATGCGTGCCCGAGCGCATGCGACTCAGGCTCAACCCAAAAAAAGTGTTAAGGTGGAAAGTGATATGAGTAAATGAATTATTGTGATCCCTCCAGGATTATGGACTATATTAACTGCATTATACACCAATGTGAGTTCCTTAAAACGCACTTCTGCAAGAGAAAAGCAGTAAACTTGTGTAACTGAACATATTTTTGGGAAAGAAGATGGGAACTTTGAAGTTTCTCCCACCACGCAGCTTGTACATTGATTCAATTTGAGTAAGAAAAAACTATTTTCTCACTCCCCCACTTCCTCATCGCATGGAACTACATTGGCCTTGGCTCGGGAGGTGAAGAGCTGCAGGGCTCTCTCCCTCCTCTGGCCATAGGCCTCTTCATAAACAGTACCTATGACTTAATGCCACGGGCAAGTGAAAGTCTGCACGCTGTAACAAAGCCAGGTACAGTGATTTTGCCCAAACCCATGGGCTCAGGAGGAAACACAAAAAAACAGGATAGACCTCTGATCCAAGGTGCCAGTATGGCACCAGCACAAGTCTCTTACAGGAGGGGCACAGACTGGGAAGAGTGGAAAGTTGGGCAAGGGTAGGAATTAGTGTGAGTGGAATTGCTAAAGTGTATTCATCACTGTCATGGCCAGATATCCAACTCCTTCACTTAATGAGTAGATTTTTGGCATTTTCAGCCAATTAAGTGAAGAGACAGGGAGTTAGATAGGGGCTGAGCTATTGTTGGAGCTTAATGTAAAATCTTTAATGGTCAAAATCCAGGCTAAGCAGCGGGTTTTTTACATACTGTCCCCCGCCCTTACTCACTCAGGCACTACAGGTATGAGCATGGGCAGAACTGAAGGTGCCACACAATAACGTTGTATGATTAACTGCACTCTTTTGTTGTCTTGCTTCTCAGGTTGCCAATACAGTAATCTCCTTCTTCTTACCTTCTCCTTTGGTGGTGCTTTACCCATAACTCATTGCTGCAGACTGAATCAGCCAGAGTGCCCAGCTCAGAGACATTACCAATAAATGTTCTCCAGCTCATCAATGGGGGTGCCCTCTCCCTTCATCCTTCAAGTACTCCCAGCAGTTTACTCCCTTGAACATCAAGTACTGCTCAACAACCTCTCCAAATGAATGTGCTTTAATGACACCAATCCATGGCAGCTCACATCTATTTATCTCTGCTTGATCGACAGAGTGATCCAGATGAATCCCTCAAGATCTTAACTTTTAATGTGATCTTCGGAAAAGGTCCATATCTCTGTACATTTGTTGGTCCTTTTCTGCCTCTTCATAGATTTCTAGTGTGCAAGAACTACAAGGTCCATCTACATACAAATGACACTGGTCTGTAATTGGAGGTCTCATCTAACAAAATCATCTGCTACTTGAAAGACCTTCTACTGCCAATCCAGCATGGATGTTGGAGGTCAGAGACAGACTTAGCCCCCCAGTTTGAAAGTGACCTGCCCTTCATTGAATATTGTACCCATTTCATGCCATTCATCATAAGATACTAGATTTTGAAGTGGAGTAATGTGAATGTATGATCAATATTCTGCCACGTCATTGTAAGAAACAAAATCAACTGTTTTCCAGTATCATGTTTGACCTTGATAGAGCAGCTTGAGCCTGTGAAATAAACATTGGCCTTGTTTTTCCAATGATATTATTCTATGTGGAATTGTACTACCTATTGTTCACCTGCACTAGCCTACATAATTATTATTTCAAATGCATATTTCTAATTTTTGTAAGATCAAAACACGTTGCCATTAAACTTTATATTATTCACATCAAAACCTTGGAGTGCGGCTTTTTGGTGCCTGCGATGAGTGGCATCTTTCTTTGTTTCTAGTTTATATATATATCAATATTGTTCTAAGCTGGGTGTCACTAAGAGATGTATTTTGCTAATTCTCTACACTCACATAAAAGCTTAATATAGCAAATCAAATGTAAATTCTTCTAAAAAATGAATTGCATACTCAATTTATTGCTGTACCTTTAGGTGTCTCCAAAGTTTTGTGACAACCAATCTGATTTTCTTTTAGCTCGTAAATAATATAGGGTTTTATACTGTAATCTCCTGAGCACTATCCTTCTATTACATTCTATCTTACAAAATGGCACACATAATTTATAGATATTATGGATGTGTAGAATAGAAAACATCTGATTAATCATTTTCCTTGAGATTTTAGGTTTCTTTTTTTCAAAAGAACCTTCCACGTTACCTCTCCCCTAATGTGGCCACTGTAATCCTATGTGAGGTGGTGCAACCATTGGGTGTGCTTGCAGAATCATGCTGCTAAATTTGTAATTAAGATACACTTGTGCCTCTCCTGTATCTCTCTGCTGCACCCTGTTTCTTCTAACTGGTTTTGTTCTTTATAGTTTCACATGCACACCTAAATGCATACATGTGCTCAGAGGCCCATTAATGCTACAGAATTATTGGGCATGCGTAATGAATGATTTTCTTTCTGTAATGGAACTTTATGACAAGATTGTAATCCCTAATATAGACAACTGTCTGTAAGTGCACTCAGTCTGAACTGAATTAGTGGAGCTACTGTTTCATGCGTAGTTGACAATTGTCTATTCGTCGAATCCGATAATAGGGCTTGATAGTAGCTAAACCTCCATGAATCATCTTTATAAGAAAGCCCTTCTTGTAAACCTTCTATCATGACAGTATATGGAGAATTATTAAAATAAGCCTAATGCTTGAGGTCTGTTGTTTCAGAAATACTAAACTTGGTATGTACATTTTTGAGCAAAGCAGTTCCATTAAAAATGAGGAACATAACATGCTATCTTAGCCGAGGAAATCATCTATAGGTTCGGACCTCTGAGTAGTCTTGTGATTTGAAGACAGGAAGTCTTTAAAAATAATTTCTAAATATTATCTACGATTTTATTGTAGTGTATTATACTGCAACTGTGTTTTTAATGGATCGTGCAGATCACTGAAGAATTTGATGTTAGATTCCTGATCCAAAAAATTGCAAAATAGTTAAAATAAAAATAATTAAATGAAATCTATAATAAATGTCTGTACTGTAAAATTACAAAAATAGCATCTACATATCATGCAAATTTATCACCGTACATTTCTTCCCAAAGACATGACTATGAAATGAAAGATATAGAACTATACATGTATCTGAAATCATAAAATTGTCAAACTCAGTAAATGTGTCAATTTCTGGAATATTTTTTATGAAACGCCACTGTATTATTTAAACCTAACCACTGTAAAGCTCTTTAAGAAATTAACTAATACACTACCTTGTAGTTAACGTTCTATCTTTAAGTTAGAAATTGCACTCACCATCTCTGTACCATTCAGCTCGTGGTTGAAGTCTGGTCAAATCTGGTGTGATCAACATCGTACATGTCAGACTAAGTGTTTCACCCTCAACCCCAAAAGTGACGCCAAACTTTTCCAAAAACTGAACATCGATATGGGCAAATGTGACTAGTGGTGGCGTGGGCACTACAAAAAAAGAAGGCCAGTTATTTGTAAGCATGACAGACAGCGCACAATCATTCTCAAATGGTCACAAGGAGAACAATATAACTTGGCCTGGGAGAAATTTTAATTACGGCAGAGTAATTGAAGTAATTTCTCATTACTCTTGTGGCACAAAATTACCCAAAATATTTCGATAATGCCTATTTGCATAACTTGGGTCTAAAATGCCTACCCAAGAGCACTGTAAGGGAGCGCCACCAGCTGCTTGCTGCTGTTTACTTGCACTTAGAGCTACTTTCTTACTGCAAAATCCATCCTCGTCTTCATTTTTAATGTAGGGGTGGATTTTGTGCTAAGAAAATGGTGCTAAATGGAGGGTTACGCTCCTCGTGTAATGCCACACAATCGTGTATAATTTTGCTGTAATTTCACGTAGTTACACAATAGCCAATTACATGAGTAACACCCACCACTAAATGTAACTGAGCCATTCCATATGAACAGTATAACAGTCTCATTCCATGTCAAGATTTGTATATTTATATTGCACACACCCTGGAATTAATATTTTCTAGGTGTATTAACGATGAAAAGACTAAGTAAAAAAGAAAATAGTGGAGAGCAATAGTTTTGGGAAACAACTGGATGTGGAACTTCAGTTCCACATTCGAGCCACCTGGAAGTGAAAATAGTGAGCAGACACTGTATAGTGCATATAATATCTCTCTATCAATCTTAGAGATAGCTATTTGAAGCTTTTGAAACTGATCCTGGTTACAATGGAGATTTTATGGTGCTCGCTTCTTTCCAGACTTCGAATCATGTTGCCAGTAATATAGTATGAGGTGAAGTGACATAAACCAGTGTTGTGATATCTAACGGGCATAGGTAGTCTTAGTACAGTGGGATAACAGAAATGTCAGAAGAAAGAGAATGGATACTTGTGGCTTGTCTGGATGACTTTAACGTAGGAGTGGAAGGAAATTTAATGTTCAATAGCAATACTAAGAGAGACAGTGTGTGACTATTGAAGGGTATCTGCCACACAGGGGACTCTTGGGGAATGCTTCAATAGACACACATGGCTATGGTGAAGCACCCTGCTCTCCATGTTGTTCTGTATGAGGAGTAGGGTTCTGAATAATGCTGAACATAATTGTGAAAATGTCCATGTGCACGGATCTGAAAACTGATCAGTAACTGCCTCCATTGTTTGTTGCATCAAGAGTTGAAGAGGGGAGACAGCCACATTGTCATGAATGCGACACAGCCAAGAGAGTCCTGATTTGGTTTGAAAGCAAGTAGTGAGTGTTATGAATTCCATTTGACTAGTTTTCCCCTTTTATATTTGCTTTATGGAACCTTGGCACTTTGCTTTCATCTTCTACCAGCTTATTTGTTAAAAGTTTGTCCCTTTGACTTTCAGTTTTTTCTCTGCTATAGTAGTCCCTGGCAGACAATATGCCATGCAACAAGTGTGAAACTGAGGGTGTCAATTATCAATAGTAGCTTGCTCGTTGTAAGTTAATTGTGGGAGACCTGGACTACTCAGGCCAGCTTTCAATGTTTAGTTTTGGGGTATCAAAGGTGTACACAAGACTCCCTACCTAGAATAGCCACAGTCGCTTGCCTGCTGAGTTACCAGCTGGGACATTTATTGCTAAAGACAATCTGATGGTGGATATTTACCGATGGCCTTTTGATTGTGATTATGCTACTTTTTACACATTGGTGCCATTTGGAATTAAACGTTGGAGTTAAAATGTGGGTTTCCATCATGTCATATGAGGGTCACGTTAAAGGCCCTGCCTTTTTAAAGTAAGGCACGTTAAACATGAACTAAAAAGTAGTATTCATTTTGTTTCAGGTTTAAAATGAGGACTGCATGTTGTCTTGAATGAACGATTATAGATTAACGTAAATCACATTTTCTAGACCCTGTGAGAGACATTTGATTTCCTCGTAACAAATCACCTTGAGAACCTATGGATTTATTTCCCAAGAAAATGTGTTGCACGATTTTCCTTCCTTGATGAGTGGTTGTTTGCATTTTAAAACAACGAAAATCAAATACTGAACATGAATCGACAGAGTAATGCATGTTAATTAGTAGCATGTGAGGTCGACTCCGCATTTATTAATAAAGTATATCTCAGCCCAATAGGAAATGGCCCGTTATCAATGGCTGTACAAGCCTAACAAGGATACAACTTTTTTCAATTTCTCAAAAACTGCTCAACTACTGAATTGTAACTTAGAGGATGCAGATGTCCACTTACAATGAACAGGCAGTAGAACTGAATGATAAGGCTCATCCTCTCGGAACCCTGTAAAACAAAGGGCAATGATCAGTTAGTTCTCTGAATATGTGAAGCATTATTTCTTGTACTAAATTGCCTACGTGTGCTACACATTAAAACTTGAGGAATCGTTAATGAAACTATGTGCAGCTGTCGTGCATTGTTCAAATCTAATGGCGTTTGGTCACGTTCCACACAACCAATGAACAAGCAGTCTAGAAAGGATGGGTGGCACGACTATCAATCTGTAATTTTAATTATGCCAGAGAAATTAATGACATTGTGAAATGTCGTGTTAGGGCATTTTGCATAACAATTTAGCAGATCAGATCATGCACCTCGCATAAAAAGGTCTCGTGAGACATCAGTGGTAGCTGTGAGACTTTATATGCGAGAACTGCCTAAGATTACACAGAGTGATGCAAGATACCGGCACCCCACATTTCGATACCTGAGTTTCATGCAATTTAGCAAAATCACAGAAGAAATAAATATGTTATTTCCAATAGCAGATACATCATTTTAAAGTAATTTGTGTCTAAGATTAGAATAAACAACAATTCAATATCACCTTTTCAATACACGTAAACAGCAAGTATATTTTATTACCCCATTAAACATGCAACATTCTTTACCTTTGTATGAGAAAACACATAGGTAGAATCAGATTTTAAGATGTGCAGATTTCATCAGCATCTTTTTTTGTGGTATTCAATATATGACATTTCTGAATAAAAACGTTTATAGAAAGTTTTCGCACATCGTTTAAAAACTGATCTGCTGGCTACATAGAACCAACCAGGTGCAATGCATTTTTCCATCGATTTTTGCACCTAGGGACCGATGCCAAAATTCAGTTTTCGTACCAGTTCTTGCCCTCAAACAGCATATGTGCATCCGTTTGTCGGTGCAGATTTAATCTGCTTCCAGTGCAAAATTGCTCTATACCAATTTTACCCCATGCAGGGTGGCCCTCTTTCGATGCAAATCTGAGACAGCACATACACAATATTTCACAAGCCTTCATGCATACGTACTTCTGACAATCACAGCAGCATTGGTTGAGGCTTGCCCATGAACATTTGTCGCTACTGCTGTGTACGTGGCAGTGTCATTAAAGTTAGCTCTAATGGATAAAAAAGCAATATTAGAAAACCCAAATCACTGGATCTTTATGATGACAAGTACATTCTAAACTCATTGAGTACAACAATGTAATAACATATCAAATTTAGCATGGTAGGCTAAAAGAGAAAATAATATTGCAGTATTTTTTCCTGTAGCATTCGATGAAAAACCTAGGTTGCCCTAGAAGACTATACCCGACTAGCAAACAGAGGGTCTTATGTTAAACACATTTAAATAAATCGATGATTGATAACACAGTGGTAAGTAGGACACCGGGCCACTCAAATACTTATACATTTCGGTAATGGCACATGAACGAAGGAAGTGTCATTCAAAAACATCAAAAGATTTCACAAAGAAGTAAAAATGTTTTCGACCTCTAGTATTATTTATGCCTCTGCCCCTGAAGTTATCATCAGCATTCTTTAAGAAAATAAAGTCAACAGTATTGGCATTTATATCCGCCAATAAAAACGCCACAATTGTTTTGAACGAACTGAGATTAAGAAACGAAAAGAGGAGGTTTTAGACTGTCATATTTTAATCATGTTAGCAAAAGCAACACATTGGTTTAGACAGCCTATGGAAGGGGTACTTGACCCCCGTGGCTTCAATAAAAAGTGACTTAGTGGGCACAGGTTTCCTTCTGGCTACTTTAGTACTTGGAAAACAACTTAAGTAATCAGTGGCATAAATAATGATGTACAAGGCAGGGTTATTGAGAAACATAGGACGTACAATGAAGGACAGAATTATCTAAACGTTTCAAATGTCTAAATGTAAGAATGGGAAAATCACATTTTATAATGAAGCTTTCGTTGGAATGCTTGTAGGCATGCGGGTATAGTAGTGGTTAGAGATCTGATGAACGATAGAAAGCCAATATTGATTAGATAAATCCAAATAAAATCAGACATCCTGATAATGAGTTATACCAATTCCTAAAAATTAAATCTGAAAATTTCCATAGAAACCCCAGACTTAACTTCTTTTATGTGACATTTTCAGGCAAATTACACATGGCACCAATGATCTTTTGGAAACCGAGTAACCAAATGTATCAATAGTTAATGTTGTTATGCATGAATTGGATCCATGATTAGTTCATGCAAACAATGAGTTTGGTAAAGACGTGGCATGGGCGAAGGAGTTGCGTTTCAGTCTGTAGGTCAGGAAAATATTTGGATTATGTTTAGTTAATGAAGATATTGCTTGATGCATAACTGTGCTTGGACCAAAATGTTTAGGTGTGGCATGGATGATTCATTGAGACACTGGTACTGTAGTGAAGAGGGAGGCACCTTAATTCAGAAACTGGAGAACTGGGGATTGTTCCAACATTTTTGGTCTTAATAATGTCTGAAGTAAATTTAATATTTGAAAAATTGCTTACTTTGTGAGTGATGTGGTCATGTGCGTGTGTTCGCTGACTCGGATAAGATTTACTTTGTGAAAAATTAAATGCAACTATTGTTCATACTGATAATTGTCGCAGTAAGATAAGTTATTTGTGACTGGAAAAAAGTTATTGTCTCATAAGTAGTAGGTCTGAATCTGTCATAAACGGAACTGTGGTATTCTAAAGATTGCCTTATTTAATGTAAAAGAGATCTGCAAAACTCAAACCACATTTGTTCTAAATTTGATGACTATATTCAACAGATGGACTTTCCATAAGAAGAGGCGTCCTAAAGTGAAGCAAAGTTAGTGGATTCATATGTACTAAAAACAGTGCATGTGTTGAGAAACCATATGCATGTTTTGAATGATATCTTGGTCATCCTATGAGTACTGGATGAGTGCTACATTTGCATGATTAGAGATTCTACTTTGTCTCAATATCCTTTAGTTCTATTCCTTTCTAGTTGTCTTGATGACTGAAGGAAAATGGCCATCTCTGAAGGATCACCCCAAACATTTTACCTTCCTCCTCTTTTTCTGACCTTGTTTTTGTTGGCTTTAGGACTCTGGGCACTTTACTACTGCTAACCATTGCTAATGCGCATGTGCTCTCTCCCTACAATATTGGTTCATACGCAATTGGCATAAATAATTTACTTGTAAGCCCCTAGTAAAGTGCACTACATATGCCCAAGGTCTGTAAATGAAATGCTGCTAGTGGGCCTACATCAATGGTTATTCCACCCACATAAATATCTCTTAAACAGGTCTCAGGCTTGCCATTGCGAGGCCTGTGTGTGCAGTTTCACTGCCACTTTGACAAAGCTAATTGCCAAGCCTTAAACCCCCTTTTGTTACATATATCACCCCTGAGGTAGGCCCTAGGTAGCTCAAAGGGCAGGGTGCTATGTAAGTAGAAGGCAGGACATGTACTTGTAAGTTTTACATGTCCTGGTACTGAAAAACACTAAAGGTCATTTTTCACTATTCTGGAGCGTTCTCCTCTCATAGGGCAGCATTGGAAATTCCCTTGTATACTTAAATGGTCATTTCTGATCTGAAAGAGTGGCATTGTCATGTTTGGTATGGTTGGAATGATAGTGAGAAATCCTGCTTACTGGTGAAGTTGGATTTAACATTACTATTTTAGAAATGACACTTTTAGAAAGTAGGCATTTCTCTGCCTCTACTGCTCTCTGTGCCTTACAGCCTGTCTCCAAGCCATGTCTTGTCTGTTCTGGTTGACAGCTCCCCTTGTGCATTCGACACGGACAGCCATAAACATAGGACATGTAGCTGCATCTGCATTCATCTGCACACTGATAGGCAGGAAAGGTGGAAAGGCTTTCACTTACACTTCAAAGGCTAGTGGCCTGATCTCACACAAAGGACAGAAAACCCCCACATATCTCCTGGCAGACAGGGCTCGGTTGAAAGGGGAACTGGCGCACTTCAAAACCACTCTTTGAAGTCTCCTCCACTTCAAAGGCATTTGAGTATATATACTGGGTCTGCGGCCCCCTAAAATCAGACATTTCTAGACCTACAACTCTATTCTGTCAGATGCACTGCTGTGCTGCCCAAAGGACTCATCTGGACTGCTTTTTGGGAAAGACTGCTCTCCTGCTTACTGCCCTGCTGACCCCTGACTCTGCTGGAAGGACTCTGCCTTCCCTCACAAGTGCTATACAAGGGCTTGGACTGTGCATGCCCCTGTGTAGAGGTCTCTGGCCATAAAATACATCATCTGACAGTGCAGAAAATTTGACACAACGCCTGAAGAATTGACGCTGCACCTGTCTTGTGGATGAAAGTTCACAACATTGCCTGCCGGATCGACTCAGCACCTGTTGTCTCTTCAAACGCATTTTGGATCTTCAACAAATTGTCCCTGGGCATCAAAATATCACCTCATCGCAGTGAGGAACCAAGGCTGCGTGCCGTAAAATTGATTCATCACCCTGCCACGTGGAAAAAAACAATACATCACTTATGCTGCACCGGAAGAAATGATGCATTGCGTTACTTTCTGATGCATCTCCTCCTCTGCAATCCTGTGCATTATTATTTTTGACGCATCCCAGGTACTGTGTGTTAAAAAGATACAACCACGGACTGTTAAGGATTGACACTCATCTAAACCTTTAAAAAGTGATATCTTGACTTGGGCATATTGAATTTTGTCGTTTTACTCTTCTTTTAGTCAGATAAATAATAACTATTTTTCTAAACTGGTGTGGAGTACTTTTGTTGCATTTTCACTGTTGTACTGTATGAGTTATTGGGCACACACTTGCCACTTTGCCTTCTACGTTAAGCCTGCCTGCTCTGTGCCAAGCTACAGTGGAGTGAGCACAGGATAGTTTAGGTTGTGTTGTGACTTAAACTGACTAGGATTGTGGTCCCAAATTGGACAGGGTGCAAACTTCTGCCAACTAGAGACACAATTTCTAACAATGACCTTCTTCTGCTGTCTTCTCTTGCTGTTTCTCTCGTCACTCTTCCTATAATGTCATCTGTTAGTAAACATTATGAGACTTGAGGCTTAGCCACATTGCAGCACTTAGACATGATGCAACTAAAGACATACAAGATTTGTTGAGTAATGTTTAAATGCATACATCTGCAACACAAAGAAAACAAGGATTGTTATGGAATATATGTATTTGTTGCTGAAAAGGCTTCCTTATGGAAAATTGTATAAAGACATTTAAACAAAAAGAATAAGATGAAAGGAAAGACCATGCTATGGATTTTTTTGTCACTCGTAAGTCAAAGAAATCTGACTTTATATTCTCTTTATGCATCAAGCAATATAGCATGAAACAAAAGAATATTACAACTTTCAAATTGCAGCAGTGCAGGAAATTCGAGTTGAGTTCTGGAATCAGCCACCATCACCAGACGGGATTTGGGATATGGGCTGACCCCAGTGAAATATGTTAAATTTGTCCTTGTGTTATTTGCTGATAGAAGGACACATTCAGGCATGGCCACACTTTGTCTGATTTGTTGGCAGAGCAGCAAGCTGCAATAGGTAAGGGAAGTATCTTATTTTCACTATCAGATGAGTCCAACATAAATCTCACATCTTTCTATTGTTCATTTGCATTGGAAGTTAGCTGGATCCTAATACCTCAATGTCAATGCCATGGATGTAAACAAAGACATTCAGCTTGACAAATTATGATTTTGAGGCAGGTTTTTGACTTTTGCACCCCCTTTATATATGAGATGTAGAAGCACTGAAGAAAAGTCAGATGTGCCTGAGTAATAACACTAATACCCAGTTGTATATTGCTTACTGATTTTTGTCTACATTTAATTTCTTTTACAGTGATACCTATCGCAGTGGTGAGTGTCAGGTCACCTCACATCACTCACACAGGTATTATAGTAATCCAGTGAATCATATTTATGTAAGTCAATATATACAGGAAATGTTACCTAGGACAATGAGTGTTTCAAGATGTAAGCGTCTTAAATCATCCATTCTAGAAGGCAATACATGTTAAGCGGCTTACTCTGGAGAATAAAATGTGAGGATTAAAAAAGGTGTGTTGGGTTTACAGTAAACAATGAATGTGATTGTCTGTGGTAATATGTCTTTATCAGTGTCCAAAGCAACTTTTTTTTTTTTTTTAGCAACCTCAGACTAATTAAATATTGAGATTGTAGGAGTATTTGTTTCTATTTCCATCACTGAATTGCAGGATGATGAGAGCAATTTTCTGATTTGTGAGGTGCTGTAAGTAGTTGTGACTTTCAACCTTTATCAGCCTTTCATACAGGACTGATGCTAATCACATCAGCAATCAAAACAAGACAACTTGCTCCACTTCTGCATGCCCCAGTGCCTAAACTAGCGCTTTGTCGATCTGAATGGCAGCCTTGAGCATTTTGGAGGTGGGAGGGCAGTAACGCTGATAAAAGCTAACCGAGCTGTGTTACAACACATACTGCATGTATTTCTGCTGCCAGGTGATTGTGTGCTGCTGCAATTTGGACAGAAGGACTGAACAGCAGCAAAAGATAGTCCTGGGCCATGCACATCACCTACATTTGCTGCTCCATTTCCTTTGAAAATGGCATTCACCCCACTTAAAAAATATACCAATTTTAAAGTACTTGCTAGTTGTTTTGTTCTGAAGTGTTCTAAAGCATTTTTGAATATGAAGCAATATTATACATAACTGTAGGAAAGTCCTCCTTTTTGCCCTGGTCACCCCCACACTTTTTGGACAGGTGCTGGTGGTTACTGACTCTTGGCTGTGCCCTGGGTACTGCTTACCAGTCCCAGGGCCAGTGCTCTGTGTAAAGTGGATATGCAAATTAGGCTAATTATAATTGGCTAAGTTAACCTACCAATAAGTCCCTAGTATATGGTAGGGCATGTAGGTTTAGGGACCACAGCATAGGTAGTGCACCCATAGGTGCACTGCTGAGGTGCCCAGTGTCATTTTAAAGGCAGGCCTGCCTTGCTGGCTGCTTTTAAATTAAAGGTATATGCAAATTCGACTTTGGAATTAAAAGTAGTTTCAAAGTCTTAAACTACCTTATTTTTACACATGTCACCCCAAAGATGTGCCCTATGTGCCCCTAGGGCTGGGTGCCATGTAACTATAAGCAGGGACCTTATAAAAATAGTTTTATAAGCCCTGGTTAGATAAAAACAGCCAAATTTGTGTTTCCCTCATTGTAGTGAAAGGCCTCCATAGGCTAGAAAGGGGAGACTTTATTTTAATTTTTAAAGTCCCCTTAAATGATGGATACCAAGAGTTTGGTATCAAATTAATTGTTATAATAAATCCCACAACATCCAGTTGTTGGATTTAATATAACTTGTTCAGGTAAAGTGTTTTAAACTTTACCTGAAAAGTTGCCAATTTCAGCCCTGCATTGTTTTTGCTGCTGTGCTCTGATTGGCCAGCCTCTGGCAGCCTGGCCAGGCTGCCTTGATGAGGTGTGAAGTGGCCTGGCTTCACACAAAGAGATGTGCCTGTGGGAGGGAATTTCCCCTCAGCAGATGGTGAGGCAGGAAGGGGGAGGGCTGCCAAACTGGTCTTCAAAGGCAGAGAAGGACATTTGGAACAACCTAGCAACACCCCCACATCCTGCAACCCCAGACAACTAGGTGCCACCTTGATTAGATTAGGAGAGTGCAGGAGAGGGGTGTGTTTATGATTTGTAGCCAAACCAGTGGGTGGGCTCAGCCAGATGTAACCTCCAAAAATCAGATTCAGCCATGATGGATTTTTGAAGAATGTTGCCTCTGGGATTGATTTTTGCCACACTTCCCAGGAAGTGATCATCACAGGGGGAAGGACCCTGCACCTGATTGGAGAATCAGGACCCCCTGTTTTTCATCAAGGAGCAAGGATAAAACTGGTAGACCTGCACCCACACCTCAGATCCCAATCAGATTCCAACAAGGAAGAACCAAAGGAGAAGAAGGACTGCCCTGCTGGACCCCTGGCCTGCACCTGGAACCTGCACTCAGAAGGACTGCACCAGCTGCACACTTGGGCTTCACCACAAGAAGGACTTTGCCTGGCTTCAACTGGTTCAAGGAGGGACTCCTTGCTAACCAGAGACCCCTGCACCAACTCCTGAAGAAATCAACCAGCTGACCACTGCCAAGTGGCCAAAAAGGAGTTTGCGCCAGGTGCATTCTGGGAGTTGTAGTCCGCACCCCCAAGGATCATCTCAGAGCTTCTGGACCCCTGGGGTGAGCTGTGGACCCCAAAAGAACCTTAAAAGAACATCTGGGAGAAGCCCCAGAAGTTTGGAGAAGTTTGGAGAACTTTTGAAAAAAAGCTCATAGAGGGACCGACCCGCCGCGGCAACTCTAGCCGGCTTGCCTCAAGCGCGACCCGGCCTGATTTGCAGGTTCGTCCCGGTAAAGAAAATCTCCAAAAAAGAGACTAAGTCCGAAGTTAAAAAGTTGACAGGGACCTCCCAGCCAGCGTATCCGAGGAGGGCTCCAGGAACGCCGGATCAAGATCCAGGTTTACCCCGGTCGAAGGATTTTCACCTCGAAAAAATGACTAAGTCAGAAGGTAAAATTCTCCACCGAGGATTCCCGCGATGCGTATCCGGAGAAAGGCTCCAGGAGGTCGGATTGGACTGGCAGGTTCATCCCGCTGAAGAAAATCTTCAGAAAAGAGACTAAGGGCCTCATTCTCACCCTGGCGGTAATTACCGCCAGGGCGGAGGTCGGCGGTAGCACCGCCAACAGGCTGGCGGTGCTCCGCCGGGCATTCTGACCGCGGCGGTACAGCCGCGGCCAGAAGCGGAAAGCCGGCGGGCTACCGCCGACTTTCCGCTGCCCGTCTGAATCCTCCATGGCGGCGGAGCGCGCTCCGCCGCCATGGGGATTCAGACACCCCCTACCGCCATCCTGTTCATGGCGGCTCTCCCGCCATGAACAGGATGGCGGTAGGGGGTGCCGCGGGGCCCCTGGGGGCCCCTGCCGTGCCCATGCCAATGGCATGGGCACGGCAGGGGCCCCCGTAAGAGGGCCCCAAAAAGTATTTCAGTGTCTGCCCAGCAGACACTGAAATACGCGATGGGTGCAACTGCACCCGTCGCACCTTCCCACTCCGCCGGCTCAATTCTGAGCCGGCATCCTAGTGGGAAGGTTGATTTGCCCTGGGCTGGCGGGCGGCCTTTTGGCGGCCGCCCGCCAGCCCAGGGCAAATGTCAGAATCACCGCCGCGGTCTTTCGACCGCGGTGCGGTGTTCTGACGGCGGTACCTTGGCGGACGGCCTCCGCCGTCCGCCAAGGTCAGAATGACCGCCTAAGTGCGAAGGTAAACTTTTAACCAAGGCCTCCCGCGGCCTGTAGCCGAGCAGGGCTCCATCACGGTCGGCCTTAAACTTTGACTTTGCCCCAGTCAAGGTGCAACCAGATGACCCGATTGGCGCTTTTTGTTTCTAGATGCTAAAAAACCAATAATTCTTTAAAAATTCATATCTCCGGTTCCCCTAATCTGATGTTCTTCGTTTGTGTGTCATTTTAAAGATATAAATATAATCTATTTATATAAATTGGTTTTGGATCTTTAAACTGTTTCCTGTATTTTATTTAATTACTGTTTTGTGATATTCGAATGCTTTACACTCTGTCTCCTAAGTTAAGCCTTGTTGTTTGTTGCCAAGCTACCAAGGGTTGAGCTGGGTTTAATTTACTGAGACCTAACTGGACCTAAGTAGAGGTTAGTGGCCTATTGCTAAGTGTAGGTACCTACCTGCCCTTACCAATAACCCATTTTCCAACAATAACTCATTATTATGAGTAATATGTAGGGAATCATCTGTATGCTTCCTTTAATAAGGCTTACCTTTCAAGCAGTTAATCTGTATGAATATTCCTTTGCTAGTGCCTCACAAATATTTGCAGCACACTGATGAAAATTTTTTACTGTGGAAAGGCTCGTGGGTTGGTGAGGCAGGATATGTTGGCATTTACAACCCACTCAGGCATCACTCTTATTTTTTATAAATGACACCAGAAGCCTTTGATGGCAATATTTGTGCATATTGCACAGTAACCCTTCTATATACATTACTTATTTGGCTGTTTTATTGCACAAAATGAAGTGGTGTAATAACCCATATTTCACAGTGAACAGTGAATTATGGGAAATATTTCATGGTTCATTATGAAATTTGAATTTCCTCATCGTAATGATATCTGTGAACCATTGTGTGGAGCTTTACCATTGTCAGGGCTACTTTGATAATGCAATATGGAAGACCATATTATGTGGTAAAGTTTTCTAAAATATGTGCCAAATGCTAATTATGGAGCACATTTTTTTGGCACTATTATTTTCACCCATTTTAACTAAAAACCTTCTTCATCAAATCTGAATATTTTGCAAATTAAGTAGCAAACTGGTTTTGAGTCAAATGCAGTAAATCCATAATTAAGTGGTAATGCTGCAGACACGGAATCACATAAATCCTCTGGCCCTCAGTACTGCCATTGTTTAACCAACAATTTATTTACTAAAGGTAAACCTAAACATTTCAATTCCAATCAGAGCCCATTACTAATGATTGACAAATCCACACAACTTTCCCAAAACAAAGTATATACACTTTAGGATTTTCTTTGCATGTTTTGAGAAGATCCATCAAGCGGGGACCTGCTGATAGAATGAGTCCCGATGCACTGACCTATATGAATTTATGTTCCCTGGGGCAGTCCTCCTTAAGGCTCCTTCCGCCTGCTACATATGGCAGTATCATGCCTTACTCATAGTCTCCACCTCATTGTCCCATATGCGCATATGCCCGACTGTCCCTCTTCTTGGCCTCCCTACGCAGAGAGACCCCCTTTCTGCCTTGGACTTAAGTCACTGGGAGAATATTAACATCAAGACTCTAGGGAACCCCTTTCAGAACTGCCAACTCCCGCCATTCCCCTCACTACAGGAGGATTTTAACCTGGATTAGGGCATCACTGATTCTGAACCAGAGATTCACACTATTCTCCAAACCTTTTATATCATTGGTCACAGCTGAAAGTGTATTACTTGGCTATACAAAGATATACAGAGCCACAAATATATCTCCCTCCTGGACAAACAGGAAAGATAGTTCAACAGGGCCATACACAATATGGAACGGTCCATGGCTCTTGAGTTTCCCTATAAGGTTTCAGGAAAGGTACACATTAAGTTAATTCGATTTCATATAGTGTGCAGAACATATTTATCCTCTGGGTGAAATAAACCAACTGTTCCTGCAAGCAAATGCAGCCTGCTCATGCTGATACTTCTCCTCTGCAGGACTCTGCTAAATGATTTAGTGCTGCACCTCCTTTAATCATTTTTGGTCCAAAACCACGCATTTGATTGACAACCTTACTAGTTTACCCAACATATACCCCTGGAAATCCTGTGCCCTTGGCATCTGCCAATAGCTGAGGCTTGGGATGCCATTCTGCTCCAACTCAAATTATTTTCAAAAGATTACACTTTGGTCCAAATAGATGCATCTAGCACACATCTTTATCTTTCCACTACTCATGAATTCCACGAGTGGGACGCTGTTGCCCCCCCCTTCTTCTCTGTATTGGGAATGGTGACTACCTCCACTAGCAACCTTCATGCAATTTCCTCTCTTACCTCATCACAGGTGCCCAATATTTCAGTCACTGTGTAAAGGAAGGAAGTATCCACTCCAGCTGATTCACCTTTTACCTACTTTTACATGGTCCAAAAATTTCCCAGTTCAGGTTGTAGTGTTACAGCCACTGCAAGATATTATGCTGACTTTTACTTTAATTCTGTTGTGATAATGCCCCAACTATTAGTTCCACAGCACCACATGTATGCCTCAGGGAAACCTACTACTACTGGAACATTGGGTATATACCTCTGCTCATAGGCTTCTAATGTAGCATATCACTTCTTATGTCAAAATGTATGTCATGCTTGCATATTATTGTGTCTTTAGCTTAAAGTTAAGGCAACACCATCTTTGGAGGTGCCCAGGCTGGGCCACAAAGCACAGTCTACACAATATATACATATTTTACCTGGTGGCGGTCACCACTAGGCGGTTATAGTTAGGGCTGTTCTTCAATAGAAAAGGTATTTTTTGTGTTGGGAGTAACTTTGTCACAGTTTGAGGAACCTCCTCAAAACATTCGAAAAAGGTGTTACCTTTTGACTAGTATGTACATGGCAAGTTTTGGGGTGATTAGTCAAGTGGAGTCTAAGACAAAATGGTGGGAGCAAAACACAATATCCCAATGTATCTTACATGGAGTATTTTTAAGACAGGCAACAGCAAAAACTGTTGAACAGAATTATACCGAATTCTGCAGAATGCTAGATCTACATCCTCAGATTGTGCTTTTTGTGATTTGGTGTAAATCTGTTCAGTCGTTTTGAGATATTTAGGGTAAAAAAATAACTGTATATTTTGGCCTTTGGGCTCACAAGAGTCTCAGAGAAACTTGCAGGTGCAACAATTTCAAAATATAGTGTTCTAATTGGCACAGGCAGCTTCTCTTGGGTAAAGTTGCTTCCACGGGAGTCAGACTCCCATGAGAGCGAACACTCTGAGCCAGCAACATGAGGACTTAATCCCCTTTCAAGACGTGCTTTAAAAAAAATTAATAGTGTAAGTTGGCAGGGTAAGGATACCCTGACTCACTAGGCCCTCCGGGGGGTGGGCGAGGGGTCCGACGGGGGCCACCTTAACCAAAAAAGGATAAAATAGGCAAAAATGCTGTGATCCTGTGGAACTCTTCCACTATCGAAATAAAAGGCTGCCGGACCGGATTTAATGAACTGGTGAATTGTAGGACCACACAGCCCTCTTCCGTTTATCAAAATAAGTGGCCCCAGGAGTTCCCTGTGGCTGCTAACGGCTTGGGGAGGGTGGTTGTATGGCCCCTCTCCACTTCAATTTAAAAAATATGGCCCTGGAGAAGGGGGTCCCCAGGGCCAGGCCCAATGGCCAACCACCCCTATGCAGCACTCTGCTGTACACAACCTTTAGTTGTTCTCAGTGTGGAATTGGCTGTATGGGGGCTGTTGACTGCAGGGCCTGGCGGCTGAAGGCCATGCAAGGTGCAGAGTTGCATTAATGTATGGTAACTTAGTGTTACATTATGTTCAAATAATCTCTAGAAATTCACTGAAAAAAAAAGCAAATCAATCAATCAATCAATGATTTGTATAGTGCTGCCAATCACCCATAGGGTCTTAAGGCACTGCATATGGCTGTGCTGCTCAGTCGAAGAGTCTTGAGGTTCTTCCTGAACTGCTTCAGTGATGCGGTCTGCCTGAGCTTAAGAGTTAGTGTGTTCCATGCCCCGGCTGCTAAGTAGGAGAAGGATCTTCCGCCTGCTGTACTTTTCTGGATCTTGGGGATGGCTGCAAGGGTGAGCTGGGAGGAACGGAGATGTTTGTTGGGTAAGTAGAAGGTGAGGTAGTGGTTGAGGTATGCCAGTCCTATGGTGTGCAGGATGTGATGCACTTGTTGACTAAGAGCCAGTTTAGGTCCCTGAGATGGAATGAGATGCAGCTGTGTCAGGGGATGTCCAGGAAGAGTCTGGCTGCTGCATTCTGGACTCTTGGTAGTCTTGACTGAAGTTTCTAGGTGATGCCGGCATAGAATGTGTTGTCGTAGTCCAGTCCGCTGGTTATGAGCGTGTGGGTGACTGTCTTCCTCGTGTCGGGGGGAATAAATTTGAAAATCTTCCGCAGTAGTCGGAGGGTGTGGAAGCATGACGAAGAGATGGTGTTGACTTGGCGGGTCAGCAATAGAGAGGAGTCCTGGATGATGCCCAGGTTGCGTGCATGGTCAGTGGGAGCAGGGGCGTTACCCAGCACGGTGTGCCACCAGGAGTCGTTCCTAGCAGAAAAGGTGGAGCTGATCATGAGTATTTCTGTCATGTCCAAGTTGAGATTGAGGCAGCTGGTCTCTATCCAGGCAGTGACTGCTCTTACCCCGTTGTGGAAATTACTCTTGGCTTGAGCACAGTCCTCGGACAGGCAGAGGATCAGTTGGGTGTCGACGACATAGGAGACTATGGGGGTGATTCTGACCGCGGCGGACGGCGGTCGCCGCCCGCCAAGCGGTTCCCGCCGAAAGACCGCTCCGCGATCAAAAGACCGCGGCGGTCATTCTGGCTTTCCCACTGGGCTGGCGGGCGACCGTCGAAAGTCCGCCCGCCAGCCCAGCGGGAAACACCCTTCCCACGAGGAAGCCGGCTCAGAATGGAGCCGGCGGAGTGGGAAGGTGCGACGGGTGCAGTTGCACCCGTCGCGAATTTCAGTGTCTGCAAAGCAGACACTGAAATTCTTTGTGGGGCCCTCTTACGGGGGCCCCTGCAGTGCCCATGCCATTGGCATGGGCACTGCAGGGGCCCCCAGGGGCCCCACGACACCCCATACCGCCATCCTGTTCATGGCGGGTGAACCGGCAGGAACAGGATGGCGGTATGGGCTGTCAGAATCCCCATGGCGGCGCAGCAAGCTGCGCCGCCATGGCGGATTCCCATGGGCAGCGGAAAGTCGGCGGTACACCGCCGGCTTTCCGCTTCTGGCCGCGGCTGTACCGCCGCGGTCAGAATGCCCGGCGGAGCACCGCCAGCCTGTTGGCGGTGCTACCGCCAACCTCCGCCATGGCGGTAATTACCGCCAGGGTCAGAATGACCCCCTATGTTCAGCTCGTGTTGTTTGATGATCTTGGCAAGCGGGTCCATGAAGATGTTGAAAAGCGTTTGGCTGAGTGAAGATCCTTGGGGTACTCCACAGCAAGTGTCTTTAGGTTCCGACGTGAATGTCAGTAGTCTGACCCTCTGTGTTCTTCTGGTGAGGAAGGACCTGATTCAATCCAGGGCTTTGTCTCGGATGCTGGTGTCGCACAGTCTGTCACAGAGGGTGGAGTTGGAGATGGTGTCAAATGTGGCGGAGAGCTCGGGGACGATGAAGGCAGCTGTGCCTTCACAGTGCAGTAGTGTTGCATATGTTATCGGTGTTTGCTAAGAATGTGGTTGCTTCTGAATCCGGACTGGGATGGGTCTAGGATACGGTTGAGGATGTGATGAGGGCATGGATCAGAGAGTGCTCCTGAGTGGATGGAGTTCATCAGACTTTGGGTATTTTCTGTGATTATGGGGTCCAGGAGTTCAGTATCTGGTCGGGTGCTAGGTCCATGGTTGTGAGTGGTTCTGGCAGGATTTGGTTTCTGAAGCCTTCGTAGATGTCCTGGATCTTACGGTGAAAGAAGGTGTCAAGGTTGTTGGAGAGGTCTTGGGAGGGATGGAGGAATTGTCTGTCCCGGGTTTTGTGAACTCTTTGATGATGGCAAAGAGCTCTTTGCTGTTCTGAGCGCTGGTGTTGAGGCATGCTTGAAAGGTGGCTTTTTTGGCAGCTCTGATGTTCTGGTGGTGTGTGGTGGCTGCATTTATGTAGGCTGTGCGGTCTTTGGTTGATTTGCTGATCTTACATTTATGTTCCAGTCGTCTGCAGAAGCGCTCGGATTCCTGTAGGTCTGTCGTAAACCATTTGGGGGTTTTGCTCTGTTGATTCCCTGCTGCTTTCCTTAGATGGGGGCTACGTTGTCGGTGCAGTTTGAGAGCCAGTGGTGTAGGTTGCTTGCAGCTTCATTTGCTTCTGCTGCGTCTGGTTGGAGGAAGTGATTGAGAATGTTGGTGAGCTGTACTCCCTTTCTCCCAATGTCTGCTGGGGGAAGGGGATGTAGTGGTGTGCGGTGTTCTTTTTTTAGGACAGTGGATGCAGTTGTCATTTTCAGAGGTGTGGGAGATGGTGATGTTGTCCCCTGCTGAGAAACCAGGTTTGAAAATGTGTCTGACTCTGCGGGTGGAGACGTTGACGAGTTGCTTGAGGAGAGAGTTGCGAGGTTGTCCAGGTGTTTTGAGGTGTTCGTGTCATTGTGGGTATCAAAGTGGAAGATGAGATAACCGAGTGGGATGTAGTCAGAGGAGGTGAGTGGTGGGGGGGGCGATGAGATTGGCGATGTCCTTGCAGAACTGGGGTCGGGTCTAGGCAGCCTATAGATGATGATGCCATATAGGGAGGTGTTTCGATTGGTCTGGATCTGGAAATGTAGGTGCTTGTGAGTTGACTTAGACTGCGACTCGATGGTGGTAGTCAGGCAGAGGTTTTTCTTGTATATTATGGCAATGCCTCCTCCAGGCTGGTTGGCTCTGTCCTTCTGAATGATTTTGTAGTTTTCCAGGATGGCCGTGGCAATGTCTGGGGCAGAGGTAGGGTGATCCAAGTCTTTGTGAAGAAGGCGATGTCTGGGGCTGTTGAGTCGAGGAGGTCCCAGACTTCTTCTGCATGCTTGATGAGGGAGCGTGTGTTGAGGAGTATGCAGTTGAGGTGGCCGTTCCAGCTTAGTGTGGGATCAGGAGGTGGTCCTTAGAGGGTGCTGGAGCAGGGGCAGCAAGAAAAAGGTCCATGGGTGTTCCTGGGGTCGACTTAGTGCAGGCTGATGATCTTCCCGGGTTGAGGACGTGTAGAGTGCTGGCTTTAAACTGGCAGATGGGACGAGAACCAGGGTCTGTGGCGCTGGGCACAGTCCAGGTGCAGTCGGACTTGCTTTTGGCACATCGTTGGTGCACCGGCAGCGAGGCTGCGCTGCGTCCACCAGTAAGAAGTGGAGGAAGGTGGAGGGTCCAGTCATCTGGGCAGGAGGGCAGGAAATGTACTTCATGAAGGGGGGAGGGTGCTGGGGCCACAAGGGCAGCAGCGGCATGGGGTAAACATGGGAGGGGAAAAGAGACAAGAGGGAAAAAATTAAAAAGAGACAGAAAAAGAAACAGAAGTGAAAAAGAAGTAAAGGCAGAAGTAAAAGGCCAGTGTAGAGAGAACCAGAAGATACTTACTCGCAGATGGTGAACTGAGAGTCAGGCAGTCTCTCAGTTTGTCCCAAGCAGAGGCAGCAGCAGGAGGGGCTGCACTGGAGAGGGCAACAGATGCTGACCACGAGGTCAACAAAAGCTAAAGTAATGTTATAGTTAGATGTGATAAAAGGATATTTAAAAAAAAAACGTAGAAATTAACTGAAAAAATATAATGTTATAGTTAGGTGAATTAGTCACTGAAAATATTAACGTTCTGAACTAAAAAAACACAGGAATTCACCAGTAGTATTTAACATTGCTAACTATAAGATGCGCACTGGCCATGCACTGCTTATGAAATCACATATGACATAACTTGTTGGAAATGGCCCGTTTTGCAGAGTTATCTCCAAACATTTTGCTTGATTCCTCCTATTTGTTCTGACCTGTTTTTGCTGGCTTTAGGATTCTGGGCATGTTACCACTGCTAACCAGGTCTAAAGTGCAAGTGCTTGCTGTCTAAATGGTATTGGTGATTGGGCTATCCATTATTGGCATATGTGATTTACTAGTAAGTCCCTAGTATAGTACACCATGTGTGCCCAAGGTCTATAAATCAAATGCTACTAGTGGGCCTGCAGCATTGATTGCACCACCCAATGGAGTAGCCCTAAAACTATGTCTCAGGCCTGCCACTGCAGTGTTTGTGTCTGCAGTTTTGAACTGCTAGTTCAACCTGACAAATGCACCCATTCGCCAGACCAAAACCTTCCCTTTTGCTACATGTCAACCCTAAGGTAGGCCAAAGGCAGCTCCATGAGCATGGTGCAGTGTATTATAAAGGTAGGACGTGTATTGATGTGTTTTATATGTACTGATGATGAAACACTGCTAAATTTGTTTTTCACTATTGCAAGGACTATCTCTTCCATAGGGTAACCTGGGAATTGCTTTGAAACGCCTTTCAAGTGTAATTTCTCAATGGGAGCGGATAGAGTCGTGGAGTTTGGGGTCTCTGAACACACAATTTCAAAATACATCTTTAGGTGAAGTACGATCTTAAAGTGTAAGTTTGAAGTTTGGACTGGACTGTTCCCATGGCGAATAGGGTCAAGACTGATTTGCATATGGCTGGTTCCAAACTGGGGTGGCGTGGTGGGCAAAAAAACAATGGATTAAACCGAGGTCTTTGTGACTGGTGGTGAATGCTTGCATTGTTCAGCATTTTGTCCACCATCTGTTCTTTTTACTTTTAGAACATGGGCATTTTCTTGCTTTACCATTCTGTGCCTCTGCCTGGCTGTGGAGTACACGTCAGGATGGCAGTTGGGCTGCTTGTGAATTTACTCTGGACAGGCATTCAAAGGGAGCTGAGGTATGCCCTGCATATCTTGATGGGTCTTCTTAAGCTAGAGTGGTGGGAGGAGCTGATATTTGCACCTGAATAGGGCTGTGCCTGTCCTTACACAAAGCAGCCTCCAACCCCCTGGCGTGTGTCTGTGGCACAACAGGAAAGGCAGGATCTTGTGTGCTACAAACATTTAAGTTTGCCTACTTCAAAGGCAAAATGGGTATAAGTACTGGACCTCTGACATCGCAAAGTTACAATCCTCCTGGACTGAGGATATTTTGCCAGGAAGAACAGCTGGATGCTGCATGAGAGACTGTCACTCTGCCCGTTGCTTTGCTGTGCTAGCCTGCTACTTCCTGCTACTGTCCTGGGAGTGAAGGGACTGGGCTTGGCTTTCCACATCCTACTTCCAAATGTGTCTAAGGGCTTGGACTGAGCTTGCCAACTATTAAGAAATCTCAGGGATGTCAAAGACTTAAATTGCCAGTTCCTGAGTTCTCTTGCTCAGAGTCCTGACTTGCCCAGTGGTGCCAAATCCATTTCCTGGGCCCTTGGGAGTGAGTTCTGGTGTACCAATAAAGAAGGAAGCACATTGACTTCGGAACAAACAGCGGTGTCTGACACCATGATGCTACCTCCACTGGAGCCGTGGCCCCTACTGACTGCAACAACCATGACAGACACTGAAGGCCAGGTGCTGCTGCAGTGCCTCAGAAGCCCTGCCACAGTGCAAGTCCAGAGTGCTGTGTCACCAACATCAATGGCACCTGACTCTGACTCCGCTGCAGCTCCTGTGGGCCCATGGTGTGATCTGCAAAGTCAACACCTCACAACTTGACCTGATGGATTCACCTCCCCTGCCACTGTAAGGAACCAATTCCTCACCTCCCCTGCCTAGAAGTAAGGAACCAACACCTCACCTCCCCAGTGGCAGTAAGGAACTGATACCGCACAGTATCCAGTGACACCTCAACTCCCTGACTCCGTGCAATGTCTTTGTTACCTCAGCATCTTCAACAGTACTGTACCCAGAGTCAGTGTGACTCCATGACTGGATTGCACTCCCTCAGGAGTGGCATCGGACTGTTGGAGACGACTCCGTCAAGACGTTGTGATAGCCCCAAATGGAGCTATTGGTGTTTCTAAGCACTATACTAATATTTAATCTTTGAAAAAGAGATATCCTTACTTGTGTATGTTGGACTTTTGTTGTTTTAATCTTGTTTTATTCAGATAAATATTGGCTATTTTTCTAAACTGGTGTGGAGTCCTTTTGTAGTGTTTTCACTGTGTTACAGTGTGTGTGGGTAAAATACTTTACACATTGCCTCTGAGATAAGCCTGACTGCTTGTGCCAAGCTACCAAGGGGGTAAGCAGGTGTTATCTTAGCTGTGTGGCTTCCTTACTGTGACTAGAGTGAGGGTCCCTAATTGGACAGGGTAAAAACCAAGACCATCTTGAGACCCCATTTATAACATCACTCATGACATATTTTACAACATAATTTATGACATTACTAATAACATCTCAAATATAATAGGTAGTTATAATTATGAGCTAGTTTCATGGGAAGAGCCATTTTTGATTTTCTAATGTTTGGCGCCATTTAATGAATCTTCACGAAATTTTCAAAACAAGTGCCCAATCACTTCAGCTGCTGTCTCAAAAGTTTTGTCATGATTCGTCAAGTGGGGGCTGAGAAAAAGGAGGTCACAAATGCATTTTCCCCATGCAATTTCCTGTAGTGATTTTAGACATGACTATAACGCCCGAACCATTGTGCAGAATTACACCAAATTTGGCAAAAAGGTAGATCTTGGTCCAGAAAGAATGTTTTTTTTTTTATTTGGTGAAAAAATGTTCAGTAGTTTTATTTACGTATATCTAGAGACATGGATATACTGAAAATCCAGTGTGGCAGATCCACACATCAACAGCAATGCTGTGATTGGCTGGCTGTAACCTGAGAGGAAAGGTGTGCCCATCATTTTGTGCATCTGGCCTTGGTTACCAGGGGAAAATAAAGTTTAAAAGTGATAAAAAGGATTCAGTGTAGAGGCACCCAGACCACGTGGGACGGATGAAGGGGTCTGTGAGGGACCCCTCATGGGCAAAAAATTGTCTCAAAACATTTGTTTTCAATGCACAAGGATGCATGGATCCCCCACCAAGCTTAGCGTGATTCTCTGTTTTCTCCTCAGCAGATCTGCAGATCCAAACTACAATTAAAAACCCATACACCCTCTAACAGACCCACACACCTACTCACACCTTCATTTAACATACACTCCTGCACTTACTTACCCATGGAATCACTCACACTCCCACTCACACACCCAGTCACTGACCCACAAAACCACTCACACACCCACACAGCCACTTCCACTTAGACACCCACACAGGCACTCTCACACCCATATAGCCACACACACACACAGTCACTCACACACCCGTACACAGGCAGTGATACAATTACAGAAATTTCAATAGCATATTTGTATACAAATGTGATGTTGTTTTTGTATTGAATGCGTGCTTTTGGTTGGGAACAGATCTGTGGATCTATACAATGAATGAACAAATAGACTATGTATTGCATTTATAGAAAGACTAAATACATTACGTTACCTTAATTAAAAAAAGTTTTAGATTTAACATATGCAATAAAAATGAATTTGTGAATAAATGTTATTTTTAAACATGAAAATGTATAGTAGTAAACTGAACTTATGGGTCAAATTGTAGTGAAATGTATCTTAAAAAAGGTGAAATTCACTAAAAACCAAAGGTTACAGGGATGTTATACCTAGGAAATAGCATTAAAATTAAAAATTCATAGACATTCACTGAAAAACTAAAGGTTTCACAGATGTTATAGTTAAAAAATAGAATCCATAGCTATTCACTGAAAAAACAAAGGTTACAGGAACGTTATAGTTAGGTTCAGATTAATCTCACACAAAACTATCGAAATTCAGTAATTATAGTTACTTGAGCTGATTACAACTTACAATATCTCAAATGAGATCACTGATGACATCATCCAGCAAAGTAAACTTCAATATATATCATAAAATGCCATTTATTTATTTTTAAATGTGAAAAGCAGACATATGAGAGAAGTACAGAAGAGAGCTCACTGTGACCTTATAAACTTCTACATCCATATATACCCAGGAGAGAGTTCTCTGGAGATAGTACTGTCTCTTCCAAATGACTACTCTAATCACTGATGACTAAAGTAAAATGTCTTATTGTACAGGCTAATCCATCACAAACCACAACAACCCCATTCGTCAGCCTGGAAAGAGGTTTTGGTGAAGACATCAGTTCTACACAAACTACTACAGCGCACACCCAGTAGAGAGGTCTTAGAGGACAAGCTACTGTGTAACAAGTCACTAGTAAAATGATTCTTTGAGTGTCAGCAGAGAGGTCAGTCTGTTGCAACCTAATACTATACTGATTCATCCCCCCAGAGAGAGGGCTTAGTGAACAGATATATTTATTGCAAACCACTACTACACTCATTCATCACAAAGGAGAGAGATCTAAGCAAAGAAGTCAGTATGTCGTAAAACACAACTATACTCAGCCATCACTGTGGAGTGAAGTCTCAATGAACAGCTTAGATTGCTGCAAAGCACTACCATACACATACATCAGCAGGCGATGTGTCAGAATAGAGGCTAGTTCATTCATAAATAGAACACCGCTTTAAAAACTGAACTATAGTTCAGGTGATATATATCTTAAAAATACTAACACTCATACATACAGCAGTACAGAAAGAATAGCAATTTAAATTATGCAGTATTTCATTATATATCTTTCAGAGTCAGGAAGTTTTATGAAACACACTCACTGGATGATGTTGTCAGTGATGTATTCAGTGATGTCACTTGAGATGTCATAAGTGATGTCAACAGTGATGTCACTGACCATGTCATGAGTTATGTAATATGTGAGGTCATAAGCAGTGCATTGCGGGGGGTGTAATTTATCATTAATTCAGGTAACTATAACTGCTGAATTTCTATGGTTCTGTGTATATCCCCTTCTGTGCCCAGGACGTAATGGTTACGTCCTGAGGCACAGTGCTCGTGTGCCCAGGACGTAACCATTACGTCCTGGGCACAGAGCCCAGAGGGAGCGCTAGCGCTCCCTCTTTGGGGTTCTCCCCCAGCCCCTCCAAGGCAGGGATGGAAGGGGAAGACCTTCCCCTTCCACCCCCGACCCCCCCACCTCCCCTGTGATGTCAGCGCGCTGATTGTCACAGAGGGCCTCCTCCATCGCTCTGGAAGCTCAGCTTCCAGCGCGAGTGGAAGAGAAATGCAAACGCCTTTCTCTTCCGATCACGTGGAGGAGGCAGAGAGACTTCAAAGGGAAGGAAAGTTATTTCCTTCCCTTTGAAGTCTCTCTCAGCATTTTAGCAGCCGGATTGCAAGCAATCTGGCTGCTAAAACGCCCACTAGACACCAGGAATCTTTTTTTTTCAATGAAATTGGCATGAGGGAGCGACCCCTTGGGCAAGGGTCGCTCCCAGGGGGGGCATTTTTTTAAAGGCCTTTTCTGCCCCCCCGGGGACAGATCAGCCTATGATTAGGCTGATCTGCCCCCGGGGGGGCAGAAACCACTAGGCACCGGGGATCTTTTTTTTTGCACCAACGTCACGCAAAGGGAAGGACCCCATAGGCAAGGGTCGCTCCCAGGGGTGGAGGGGGGGGGCAGGGGGCAAATTTATTTTAGGCCATTTCTGCCCCATCTGGGGGCAGATTGGCCTATTGTTATTAGGCCGATCTTCCCCCGGGGGGGCAGAAACCTCTAGGTGCCAGGGCAAATTTTTGTTTGTGTTTTTTTTTGTTTGTTTGCTTTTTTAGAGATAGGGAGCGACCCATTAGGCAAGGGTCGCTCCCCTGGGGGGGAAATTGTATTTAGACCATTTCTGCCCTCCTTGGGGGCAGATCGGCGGATTTTGGGTCAATCTGCCCCCAAGGGGGGCAGAAACCACTAGGCACCAGGGATCTTTTTTTTTGCGCCAACGTCACGCAAGGGGAGCGACCCCGTAGGCAAGGGTCGCTCCCCGGGGTGTGGGGGGGCAAATTTATTTTAGGCCATTTCTGCCCACCCTGGGGGCAGATTGGCCTATTGTTATTAGGCTGATCTTCCCCCAGGGGGGCAGAAACCTCTAGGCGCCAGGGCAAAAAAAAAATTGTTTTTTTTTTGTTTGTTTTTTTAGGGATGGGGAGCGACCCATTAGGCAAGGGTCTCTCCCCTGCGGGGAAAATTGTATTTAGACCTTTTCTGCCCCCCTTGGGCACAAATCGGCCAATTTTAGGTCAATCTGTCCCCAAGGGGGGCAGAAACAACTAGGCACCAGGGATCTTTTTTGCGCCAATGTCACACAGGGGGAGCGACCCCGTAGGCAAGGGTCGCTCCCTGGGGAGTTGGGGGGCAAATTTATTTTAGGTCATTTCTGCCCCGCTTGGGGTCGGCTGAGCTAGAGGCCAAAATCCACAGGTAGGCACTTTGTAAAAAACACCTCTGTTTTCTGTGAAAAAATGTGATGTGTCCACGTTGAGTTTTGGGCCATTTCCTTTTGTGGGCGCTAGGCCTACCCACACAAGTGAGGTACCATTTTTATCGGGTTACTTGGGGGAACGCTGGGTGGAAGGGAATTTGTGGCTCCTCTTAGATTCCAGAACTTTCTGTCACCGAAATGAGAGGAAAAAGTGTTTTTTTGGTCAACTTTTGAGGTTTGCAAAGGATTCTGGGTAACAGAACCTGGCCAGAGCCCCACAAGTCAACCCATCTTGGATTCCCCTAGGTGCCTAGTTTTCAAAAATGCGCTGGTTTGCTAGGTTTCCCCAGGTGCCTGCTGAGCTAGAGGCCAAAATCCACAGGTAGGCACATTGCAAAAAACACCTCTGTTTTCTGTGAAAAAATGTGATGTGTCCACATTGTGTTTTGAGCCATTTCCTTTCATGGGCGCTAGGCCTACCCACACAAGTGAGGTACCATTTTTATTGGGAGACTTGGGGGAACACAAAATAGCAAAACAAATGTTATTGCCCCTTGTCTTTCTCTACATTTTTTCCTTCCAAATGTAAGGCAGTGTATGAAAAAGACGTCTATTTGAGAAATGCCCTGTAATTCACATGCTAGTATGGGCACCCCGCAATTCAGAGATGTGCAAATAACCACTGCTTCTCAACACCTTATCTTGTGGCCATTTTGGAAATACAAAGGTTTTCTTGATAACTATTTTTCACTTTTTATATTTCAGCAAATGAATTGCTGTATACCCGGTATAGAATAAAAACTCACTGCAGGGTGCAGCTCATTTATTGGCTCTGGGTACCTAGAGTTCTTGATGAACCTACAAGCCCTGTATATCCCCGCAACCAGAAGAGTCCAGCTGACGTAACGGTATATAGCTTTTGAAAATCTGACATCGTAGGAAAAAGTTACAGAGTAAAACATGGAGAAAAATTGCTGTTTTTTTCACCTCAATTTCAATATTATTTTATTTCAGCTTTTATTTTCTGTAGGAAACACTTGTAGGATGTACACAAATGACCCCTTGCTGAATTCAGAATTTTGTCTACTTTTCAGAAATGTTTAGCTGTCTGGGATCCAGCATTGGTTTCTTACCCATTTTGGTCACTAACTGGAAGGAGGCTGAAAGCACAAAAAATAGTAAAAATGGGGTATGTCCCAGTAAAATGTCAAAATTGTATTGAAAAATAGGGTTTTCCAATTCAAGTCTGCCTGTTCCTGAAAGCTGGGAAGATGGTGATCTTGCCACCACAAACCCTTTGTTGGTGCCATTTTCAGGGAAAAAACCACGAGCTGCCTTCTGCAGCCCTTTTTTCCAATTTGTTTGAAAAAAACTAAATTTTCACCGTATTTTGGCTAATTTCTTGGTCTCCTTCAGAGGAACCCACAAAGTCTGGGTACCTCTAGAATCCCTAGGATGTTGGAAAAAAGGACGTACATTTGGCGTGGGTAGCTTATGTGAACAAAAAGTTATGAGGGCCTAAGCGCGAACTGCCCCAAATAGCCAAAAAAAGGCTCGGCACAGGAGGGGGAAAAGGCCTGGCAGTGAAGGGGAGATATACATTACTCACTCTGTAGCTATAGTGAGGTTTTCTGGAGATAGAAGTTCCTCAGATGTTTGCTTGCTGACAACTTTGTCACCATTTGATGAATCTTCAACAGACTTCGCCAACCTATCCTTTATTCTACAATGGCTGATGATGATATGTTTCAGGGTGATAAGGTGAAGGGGTACAAATAGGAAACATGGGGGACAAAATATGTTTTTCCACCGATGCATCTTCCATAGACTTTTTACACAGATGTAGTGACAAATTGGCTGAATAGATTTAAATGAAATTTGGCAGAAATTTAGATTGTGATGTGGAGAGGGCCTTTTTTGTTGTTTGATCTAAATTGATTCATTCGTTTTTAGTGTGAACATTTTAGAGATATATTGATATGTGATATACAGCAGTACCCTCACAGCATACTGTGATACATGGCAATGATGAAATACAATATTACTGGTGAATCAATGGCCGTACAACGTTGAAAAGGCAACCATATTGTTTAGACCATATTCTAACATACAAAAACACATGAGTCAATTTGGCAAATTCTGTACTGTTAGGGAAAAGTATCTTTATTGATTTAAATGTTTTTTTTAAGTTTACAATGTAGCAAACTACTTTCATAAAATTACCTAGAATGTACTGTTGTACCTATTGAATTGTAAAAAAAAAATATGTATGACAAAATACACTCTATGAAACACCATTCCACTCCAGGACATGGCACTCTATGGAACAACATGACACTCCACTTCATGACACCCCACTCCACTCTATGACATGGTACTCCACTGTACACCACTTCACTCTAGACGCCTCCACTTGAAGACATTCTATAACATGCCACTCCATGACACACCACTCCACTGTATTCTATTACATGCCATGTCACTTTCCACTACTCCATACTTCAACACTATATCAGACTCTCTCTCTCTCACTACTCTACTCTACAACGTGACACTCCACTCTTTGACATGCCACTCCACTCCACTCCAAAATAATCTACTCCAAGGCATTCCATACCACTCCGCTCTACAACACGCCACCCCACTTTATGAGACACCACTCCACTCTATGACATGCCAAACCACTCTTCCTCCCTCCACTCTAAGATGCTCTATGACATGCCACTGTATGGCATGTGACTCCGGTCTACTACATGACCCAGAACTCCACTATATGCCATTTCACTTTACTCTGCAACACACTACTCTGTGCTACTCCACTCTATGCCATTCCACTCTTCATCTCTCCACTCTTTGCGGCAGCACTCTACGTCATGACACTCTTTGCCATGACACTCTAGGACAAAACTCTCTACACCACTATACTCTTTTCCACTCCAATCTACTGCAGTGAACACCACTTCACTCTGTTCTATGACACTCTACACCTCTCTACTCTATAACTCTCTACTCCACACTATGCCACTCCACTCTATGACACTCTATTCCACTCTACTATACTCTATGCAACTCCTTCTATGCCACTCCATGCCACTTTACTTCACTCTACTCTGACACACCACTCCACTCTAAATCACTCTATGCCACTCTATGCCACTCCAATCTGCCACATTCTACAACACTCTGCTCCATTCCAGTCTACTTCAATCTACAACATTTCACCCTACAACACTCAAATTTGCAACACTCCCCTCTACCACACTCCACTCCACTCCATGACACTCTCCTCCACTTCACTCTATGACACGTCACTCAACAACACTCCACTCTATGACACTCTACTTCAATCTACTTCACTCTACGCCACTACACTGTACAACACTGTACTCCGGTCTATGCTACTCCATGACACTCTACTTAATGACACTCCAGTCATTGCCACTCCACTCTACAACATGCCATACCACTTTTTGACACCCCACTCCATAATAGAAGATGCCACTCCCCTCCACTACCTTCCACTCTACGACACTTTACGACAAGCCACTATGTGGCACCCAACTACACTGTACTCAATGACAGGTCACTCCATGCCATGCCACTCCACTCTACTCTACGATGTGCCAATCCACTCTACACATCTCCATTCTAAGGCACTCCACTCTACATCTCTTCACTCTATGCCACTCCACTTTACACCACTCTGCTATATGCCGTTCCATTCTATGCCACAACACCCTATGCCACAATGCTCTATGCCACGACACTCCACACCACAACACAACACGGTATGAGATGATACTCTATGACATTCATGTCTATGCCCCTGCACTCAATGTCACTTCACTCTATGACACTCTACTCCACTCTACTCCACTCTAAGCACCTCCTCTCAATGACACTCTACTTTAGGCCACTCCACTCTACAATACTCTACTCCACTCTGTGCCACTATTTGACTCTCCACTCAACTCTATGCACTCTATGACACTCTACTCCACTTGATGACACTCTCTGCAACTCTCTCTATGCAACTCTGTGCCAATTAACTACACTGTACTCTATGACACACTACTCCACACTACTTTAATCTACACCACTCCACTCCATTCCACTCTACAACACATTTTGCCATGTCACTCTACTACACTCTACACCACTCCATGTTGCAACACTCTACTCCACTCTGTGCCACTCCACTCTACTCCTATCTATGACACCCCACTCTACAACACTCCACTATATGACACTCCATTCTACAGCACTCTCCTCCACTCTACTCTACAGCACTTGACTCAATGACAATCTGCCCTACAACACCCTACTCCACTCTACTTCAATGTATTCCACTCCACTCAACAACACTGTACTCCTCACTTTGCCATTCTATGAAACTCTACTGGAGGACACTCGAGTTGAAACCTTCCCACTGTATGACAAATCACTCCACTCTACCACATGCCATTTGACTCTGTGATATGCCACTCAACTCTATACCACTCCACTCTATGCCTTTCCACCTCAAGAGACTCTTCTACAGGCCCCTCAATGACACACTACTCCATTCTACTCTACCACATGCCACTCTACTCTATGCCATTCCACACTACTATGTGACATGTCATTCCACTCTATACCACTCCACTTTATGCCACTCTATTATACTTCACTCCACTCTACGCCACAACACCATACAACACTCATGCCTTCTCTATGCACTGCTTTTAGCCTTTCAGATTACATCACTTATAGCATGTTAAAAGTTAGCATTCATAAGAAGATTTATGGTGTCTCAAATTACATAATTTATGTGGAGTGTGCATGACAAAGGCGTGATTTATAATTTATGTAGTGTGGTCATTGAATTGGCAACACTGTGCACGGTGGTGCCACATTACATTTTGGGTGGGGTGTAAATTATAACTTGAAATTAAAACTGCAACTTTAGAATTTCTATGGTTTGTGTAATTTAAGTTGGTTTCCTGTACAAATAATTATGTTTTCCTAACTACAACTTATCCTCAACATTTGATTAGACATATAATATGTCGTTTGTTTAATGTTTCTTTTCCCCTAAATCAGAACATTAATTTCCTCACTACTGTCTTTCTCCAAATTTCTCCCACTGATGGTTTACCTTGCTGCACTTCTATTCGCATTGGTTAACTTTGACAGATTCTAATTCTCCTCTATAGCTGTTTTGAAATATATGAATTTATGCCATGTTCAACTGCTTACAATATTTTTAGATTTCCATTTTCCCTCCATAAAACGACATTCAAAAACCCTGGAATATTCTTTAGGTTTCTCTGATGCCTATCTAAAACAGATGTCACTGGTTAGAGGCTAACATGGATTTTATAGTTTCTGGAAAGTGATACACAAGCCATTCATCTTCCTCCTCTCAATTCTTCGTTTAAAACAATTTTTTGTGGGGTCTCACATGGCTTCTCTTTCGCCCAAATTTGTTTAATGTGTATGTCACAACTCTGTCAATTCTCATGCTCTCATTCACTTTTTCACTGATGACTTATTTCGACGCCTATGCTTCCCTGCGGCCATTTCCCGTACTGATGTTCACCTCTTGTCTTTCAACAGTACACAAACGGGTGGGATGAAATTCAATTAGAATCAATATTAACAAAATCAAAGTCCTCGTTTCCTTTCTGTCCTTCTCTGCCTGGTAAACGGTATTTCATGCAGTTACATTTTCTGGATGGGACCACTTTAAATCACTCTCGCTTGTCCCCCCTCAATGACTTGTGGGTTGATTTTTCAGAATTAGTGTTATTTTTAAGGTACCTCTCTACTCTCGCATTTTTCCCGAACTTGGTGCCCTGTCTGGGCTGCACATTCCCAGTCACAATTAATTCAAAGCATCGTGACTATTACATTTGGAGTTCCATAGCGATGGTCCACATTTTTTTTATCAGAAATTAATTAATTACACGTCCTTTCTCTCGCCTAGATCCTGTTTCCTTCCTCTCTTCATCCTACCTAGAAAAGGACTGGAGTCCGTTACACAAAATATTGATAATTATCTTGTTGTCTCCCAGGGCTTTTAAATCTTTCTTTTCGCTGGGCAAAATTAAAATCTTCGGATCCCTTTTCGACAGTTTCTATACGGAACATTAAGCCGTATGCATACATGCCAACATTTTGCAACTAGAAAGTGGGATAGTATGAAAAGAATTCAGGGGAAGGCATTTTCCCTATTGACATACATTGAAACGAAGGACATTTTAGGCAAGAGACATATGAAATTAAGTCAGTGTTTTCTTACAAAATCGCGAGCCTACGTCTGAATCGCGTCTGTTTATGCTTATGGGTGACAGCTCGTTCTACAAATTTATTAGCATCATATATTTAAGATACAACCTGTGCTAATTACATGTGGGTTTAGACACCAGACATTCAAAGAATTAAAAGTCACATGAGATGAACTACTTCAAAGACGTTGGAAGTGATTTTCCATTTAAAAGAAAAACACAAATGATTACGAAACTGCATGCATTCTAAAATGTAAAAGTATATTGGTTTTGGCTATCGGTACGGCACGACTAAACGTGCACATAGAGTCTTGTCACCTCCTGCAAATATTTTGGTGGGCACTTTTTGTGTGAGAGGAGTGGCATATCTATTCCTGACTTAACGGGTTGCAAATTTGAAAAGCCAACATGAGCCCTGATATGAATACAGAAGGGGCTTTGCATTGCTGGAAGTGTTAGATCAGCGCATTTGCATACAGTAGCAGCAGCAAGGACAGAAACACATGCGGGTGAGATTCCCATGAAATGCTGTAATTTAGAGACTGAAGGTTTAAAAGATCATGGCCCATATTTATACTTTGTGACGCAAACCAGCGCGTCAAAATTTTTACCGCCGGCTAACACCATTCCTATGTGCCATGCGGGCGCCTTGTTTAAGGAATGACGTTTGCCTGCGCTGCGGACTGGTCAGAATAAAAAAAAAATATTCAAACCAGGCAGCGCCGGTGTAGGGGAAAATGGTACAAGTCAGGTTTGAGGCAAAAATCATGCCTCAAACCGGACTTGCGCCATTGTTTGACGCACAACCCCCATTGAAATGACTTCTGTCTTAGCCAAGACAGGGGTCATGCCCCCTTGCCCAATGGCCATGCCCAGGGGACTTCTGTCCCCTGGGCATGGTCTTTGAGCACAGTGGCATGTAGGGGGCCCCAAATTAGGCCCCCCTATGCCACTTTAAAAAAAATTTAAAAATACTTACCTCAACTTACCTGTACTTACCTGGAATGGGTCCCCTCATCCATGGGTGTCCTCCAGGGGTGGGCGAGGGTGGCAGGGGGTGTCCCTGGGGGCAGGGAAGGGCACCTCTGGACTCACTTCCATGGTCAGAGACCATGGAAGTGAGCCCAGAGGTCCCTTAACGCCTGCCCTCACCCATGCGTTAAGAAACGGCTCACATCAGGCTGTGCGCCATTTTTTAAGGCCCGCCCCCTCCTGTGCGTCAAAATGATGCAGAAGTATAAATAAGGCGCACAGGCCTTAAAGTCATTTTTTGGGCGGGAACGCCTACCTTGCATGTCATTAACGCAAGGCAGTTTCCCGCATCCAAAAAATGACGCACACTGAGGAATTTTGACGTCAGCGGGCTCGAGCGTCAAAGTTTAAATATGGTGCATGGTTTGCGCTGAATGTGCGTCAAAATGTTTGACGCACATTCAGCACAAAAAGAGTATAAATATGCGCCCATGTCTCCTGCAGTAAAATAATACTTGCTGATTTTTTTTGTTTGTTTTTAGCAGAATGAGTGGTGGTTTTTTTCAGTCCATATTTATATTGTTTATTTTTCATTATTTTGAACAGTGTACTGATATAAATATTGCATCTTTTCCAAAATATGGAGCTCATATAAAGATCAACAACTTATTTTGAAATTACGGGTGGACGAGGACGAAACCAAGGGTGATAGTATATTTTTTTGTCTAGTCAAGCCAGACTACATACTGTGTACACACGATGGCACTTAGGGCTGTATTGACATAGAGGGCAACCAGGTTTTTGCTTGATGGGGCAGTCTGACAGGCCATTCCTCACAGATCCCACCATGTCTTTACATTAATATTGAATTGGCTGATTTTCTACAGACCAATGGAGGATTTGATCCTTCTCAACACAGGTTCCGACAAGCTCATAACACGAAATCCGGTCTGATATCCTCAGCTAACATCATTTGCCAAAGAGTGGATCGGGGGAGAGCGCTATCCTTGTCCTTTTGGATCTCTCCACAGCGTTTGACACCATATCCCCGAAACTGCTAATTCAGCGTTCGCATCAGGTAGGAGTTACAGATAGGGCACTTGACATTCTCAAGTCTTTTCTCACAAATAGATCAATCACAGTGTCCTGTGGGGATTACAGGGCTATTCCATTTCAACTACCTTGCGGGGTACCTCAGGGGTCCTCGCTCAGCCTGACCCTGTTTAATCTTTATGTGGCGCCACTGGCCAGACTAGTGCATTCATTCAGTTTTCAGATAGTGTCATATGAGGATGACACTCAGCTGATTATTCTGGTTTCTCACAACTGGGAGGAGGTGGCGGATAGATTCTATCAATGCACAAGAGATGTCAGCAGCTGGATGAGCAGCAATTGGCTCAAACTTAACGGGAAAAAGACTGAAATCATTTTCTTTGGACTAGATACTAAGTTATGGAGCTCCCAATGGTGGCCAGAGCCCTGTAGAGACTGTCCAGCCCCGCGCTTCTCGGCCATAAACTTGGGCATTGTATTTGACAGTGCCCTCTCAGTTGAGCAACAAGTGAACCCGACGGTTAAATGCTGCTACTGGGCATTAAGAATGCTTAAGAAAATGTTTCCCTTTTTTCAGGTAGACCTGAAAATTGTGGTGGCCCTGGCATTGGTTATGTTGAAATTGGATTACTGCAATGCCTTAATGTTAAACATTAGCAAGACCGCACTTCATAGGCTACAACTTATTCAGAATGCAGCAGCTCGTTTGTTCTTAGACCTTCCACGCTCGGCATCAGCTAGTAGGAGCCTTAGACAACTTCCTTGGCTTCCGGATAAAAAACGGATCAAGTTTAAGACTCTCTGTTTCATGAATAAGGCTCACCATCAAGATGGCTGCGATTATCTTAGATCGTTTTTTCAGTCCTACCAGCTGACTCAGCTGCTTAGATCTTCTTCTCAGCAGCTGATTTTGGTGCCTCGCTGTCATAGGGTGAGATGGTGGGATAAAGCCTTTTCAGTGGGGGCAGCCAGACTTTGGAACGCCCCCCCTCAGACTATTAGGCAGACAGAGTCATACCACTGTTTCAGAAAGAAATTGAAAACCTGACTGTTCTCCCATTAGGAAGGCGGTGACCATGGAATGGCCATGGAGACAGATCTTATTCTGTCTTTGTGCTCTTATGACTTACTGGTTCTTCTCAGTGCTTCGATGCTACGGCCTGAATGCACTTTAAAAATGTCATACAATACAATACGATACAAGAGACTCTTCCTACTGGCGGAGGCAAGACTCAATGAAGATGTTATGGCTATGAGTACATCAGTGGAGAATGACATACCACGGATAGAAACTAGTCGTTGAATGTCACAATACAATTTCATTAGAGATGCCTGATTTCAAAAATGGTGTGGTTTCACTCCTTTTGATACTTTTAAGTCAGTTTGTGGAACCGTTTTATGGTGTGGTGGTCTGGTTTTGTAAGTGTGGTGGGCCCTTTTGTTTTAATGTGTGCGGGTTAATGTTCTAAAGATCTTTCACTGCTGCATTTCTGAAATATTACTGCATACATCTTCCAATACAGGCACAAATAGTGTGATTTTCCATCCCTTATAAATTATTCATACAGCATGCCTCAAAATTATTCAAACTATAAATGTGAGCCACATTATTTTACTATCCAGTTTATAAATGTAGGAAAAGTTTATTTTGATACCCAGGTCTGTTTTCTGCCTCAACCCGACCCTGAAGGTACAGAGCGGCAACTGCAGCACCAATTACTTTCACCTTTTTGCCACATTGTGTGGTATGCAAAAACGTCGCACATTTGTTACAAAATGAGGTGGTAGAATAATGTAAAATTCACACTCTTCAATAAAATTTATTTTAAGATGCGTTGTAATTTTTTTGTTTCATCTTTTAAAATATGGTACTTCAGCTCAAAAATGCGACTTTAAACATGTTTTGATATGCAAATTAAACTGCTGCTAAAGCAAATGTCTAAGAAATCCACATTTAACTAGTTTATTAATTTGGTCTGTTTAAAAAACAGGAGTTAATTCCTTGCTTTTAAATCTCTTCTTTACAATCCAATATTTGACTTTAAAAATGTGTTACATTTTCAATGTTGACGATTATTTTATGGACTGATGAAGTGCAGAACTTAGAGTATTGTTTCGTTAGATCATATGATTGGCAATAACACATATATTGGTCCCTGTTAAGGTTTTCATTTCAATTAAAAGTCTATGCATAGCAGTCCAGAGTGTGGTAACTCTATGACGTTTGAGTAGTAGTTGAGCCGAAGGACCTACCTCAGGTAATGCTCAAAATTAATGTCAGGGTGAATCAGTAAAGTCACTAAATAAACAAGTCCTTAAACCTCTGGTACCTTGGCATAAAAACAGTCAAGTTTAACTTAGAGGTAATATGTAAAGTATTTATGCATTACTCAAACAGTAATAAAGCAAAAATGCAACACAATAAATGGCAAGTCAATTTAGAAAAATAGAGTATATTTTAAAATATAAATTGACAATAAATTAACAAAAATCTAATAGGTAGAACTGGAGATGTGAATGATAAACAGTGCCAAAAAGCACAAAGCTCCAAAAACAGTTAAATGTTCACACTAGACCAGGACAAAGCCAAAGGATTAGGCCTGCTGCGGTGGAGCATAGGTCAGATACAAGGGGCAGGTTCATACCTGCCAAAAAATTACCTTCTGACTTTTTTCTGGCAAGTTATCAGTGGGGCGAGCTCTGAGCTGGGTGCAATGCAGGGCTCAGCAATGGCAGGTTACTGAAAAGGTCCTCAACCAAGGTGGGAAAGCTCTGAGTTGCAAAGTCTGAAGTCTGTGCCAAAGAAGGCTTAGAGTCAATGGATTGCTGCTGAGTATCGGTCCCAATAAAGCCCTCTACATTCGGACTTGGAAACTATTCTGGAAGTCAGGCCTCCTTCAGTGGAACAATCCAGCAACTTGAATCCAATTAGCAATTAACATTTACAGCTTGAGCTCGGTGGTGGTCCAAGCCTCCCGCCGGATCAATGGAGAAAAAGTTGGCAAAAATATCCCAGTCCCAATTTTTACAGCCTGAGCAGTTGCAAGAAAAGGCCCTGTAACTCAAACAGGAGGCCAGCCAGCTGACCTTGGAGTCACTTCTAAGTTCCTGGGTTGAAGGCAAGCTGGTTCATTCTTCATTCAGGATTCAGACAGTGGGGCAGTCCTTCTTCTGATCTTCAAAGGCCAAGTTCTGTGAGGGGTACTGGAGATGGCGTTTTCATGCCCAGTTTCAGCTTTTGGGTGGGGTATACTCCTGCCCACTTCCTAAACAATGGGACCAATGTTCCTAGTGGTGACCCTACCCAGTTTGCAGAACTTCCTGTGTGTTTACTATAAATTATCCCACAGTGCTCTTCTCCTAAAACCAACATGGCAAAACACATCTTCCCCTCGCCAGAACTCCCTGTGTCTATCCAGAGCCGTGGCTATGACAGTGTGGAAACCCTCCCTTGTGGTCATTCCAAACAATTTCTGAGGTAGCTCCCACTTCACACTGGGTTTGGAGCCAACCTGACTAAGAAGGCAAAGGGAAGTATATCTAGGTGTGAGCTACATCGGCTAGTGACAGTGTAGGCACGCTTGGAAACTCAGGAAGGGGCTCGGGACAACCACCCCCAGGTAGGGTGACCAGATTTTGAGAAGCTAAAACCGGGATAGGTCAGACATAAAAGAAGGACTAAATACATTACTCTCACTTTTATATCTGGCCTGTCCCGGTTTTTTGCATATCTTTGTGAATGTGTGCCTATAAGTGTGTGTAATTAGCTATGGATTGACCTCCCACCCTGCACCCACAACCCTCTCCCACTCCCCTCTCTCTGCTCCCCACTCCGTCTCTCTGTTGGGAGCAGACAGGGGACTGTGTCACCTGGCAGTTGCAGATAAAATACTTCAATTATTTCATACTTTGCAGCCCTTTTTAACTTATTCTTCCATAGATGATCTGACCTTTGTCCCAAAAACCGGGACATTTATTTAATAAGCTGACCTTTATCACAAAACCGGGACATTTATTTAAAATTAAGAGAAGCGTCGGGACAACAGGACAGTCCTCTAAAAACCGTGACAGTCTGGGGAAATCTGGGCCATCTGGTCATCCTACCCCCAGGCCATCCTGCTCAAGGAATTAAAAACAAACCTTTTGTTGAACATCTGGAAACAATGCAAATCTCAGTACATGAAACCTACTCATCAGTCAAGTGACAGAAAGGCACATGTGTCTTAAGAAGGAAAATGACAACTTTCTATAAGTGTTACTGTCAAAACAGTGATATAAAATCTGACTTTACGGTTAAGGTAAAGTTTACATTACTATTAAAATATGTCTTGGATTATTCTAGCTACTCCCAAACTGAATTTAAGCATTATAAGTTGTTAACAAGTGTTTCCCTATGGAAAAGTCAGTCTTGCTACAGTGAAAAAATGAATTTGGAGGTTTGTCACTGCCAGGATAAGTAAAACCCTAAATGTATGTTGGACCTAGCCCTCTCTGTAGGGTCATCCCCATATATTTTGTCTTCACTCCTCCTGTTTTCCTGAATTTGCTTTTGTTGCCTTTAGGACTCTGTGCATTTTCAAACTGCTAACCAGTGCTAAAGTGTGAGTGCTCTCACCTTTAACCATGGAAAAATTGGCTTACATACAATTGGCACATCTAATTTACTGTTACCTCCCTTGTAAAGTGATACTATAAGTATCCTGAGCATGTAATTCAAATGCTACTAGTGGGCCTGTAGCATTTATTATGACACTCTCTTAAGTAGCCCTTTAAAACATGTCTTACGTCTGCCAATGAATCCTCAGTGAGAAGTTTTAATCTACCATTTCAAACTACCTGACAAAATAAACCTTTTGGCTGACCTACACTTTCCTTTTTAAACACTTGGTTGCCCTATTACATTTAGTAAGTGATAATGTTTGCTTGGGAGCAGGTCCGAATATCATTTTTGTATTTCTGGAATTGTAATTTAAAAACCTCTTTATTGGTAAAGTCAGCTTTAAAGCCACAATTCTGAAAATAACTTTTTCAGAAAGTTGGCATTTTCTTGTGCTGACTATTTGGTGCCTGCAGCCTGTTTCCTGGGCCACACGACTCAGTGTAGTTAGCAGTTGATTTCTGCTCCCAGACAGCCACACAATAGAGGGTCTGGGTGTTGGCAGGGTGGGCCAGCCTGACATGATGAGGAGGGTGAAACCTGAACCTGTCACACCTGTACTTCAGAGACACTGCCTCAGCTCAGACACAAAGTGTTTCATACTAGCCTATTGTACCTGAAGGTATACTGGCACCAGGGCAGATAGAGAGGAAATTCCTGACACTTCTGTGGGGAGGGGGGACTCCAGAACTTTCTTCTACTTCAAAGTGGGCAGCAAATATAAAAATGGCACCCTCAAATCTACTCCTCAGTATACTCCTGGACCGTTGGATACTACAGAAGGACTGTCCTGCTGCCAGAGGACTACCCTGTGGCTAGAGGACTGTTCTCCTGTCTGAGAAGGAACACTGGACCTGCACTCTGCTTCCCAGGCTGAAGTGACTTTAAGGCTCAGCAGACTGACTTTCTGTTCTGGAAACAGGAACACAACAAGCTCCAGAGGTCTCTTTGCAACTTTCAAGCTGACATGCTGTACTGCACCTGCAGCTGGACTTGCCTGAGCCCTGTTGGCCTTTTCTGGAGTGAATCACTGATTCTCAAGAGGAGCCCCTCAGGCCCTGGATGTTGTTGTTGCATCAGTTGAGCTTCTCCCAAAAGAATAGGAGTAATCCTAAAGTTTTGGGCTAGTTTTGACTACTATCGGACCTGTTCCCTCTGAGATCATGCTGCCCACACCGATCACCAACACAAAGCTTTGGTTAACTGACTCCTCGCTCTACAGTGACCACTAGTGACGACCAGCAATGCAAGATCTGCACTTCTCACTACAGCATCGACAGCTTGCAGTGACTGCCAACATAAAGCTCCAGCAATGACAGTTGGTGCGTACCACAGGATCTTCATGCTACAGTGACAACTGTCTGTGACTCCTGGCCTGCTTTTTGCCATACAGAGATTATCATCTGCACTTCTCTCCCTACCCCTGGTGGCCTACCTCATGGCAACTCTTTGCTCTAGACCTCAGAAGGTAACTTTTTTAACTGGACTAACCTGTTTCCTGTACCTGGCTCATGTGCCATTGTCGATAGCCTGAACTTGTGACTTTCACCCGGCCTTGCATGACCAGATAACAGCGAGTGGCATGTTATGCTTTTAGGAGATATACTTACCTTAAATCATGTACATTTTGTTTCTCCTGTTCTACTGGTTAAAGTTTTATAGCTTTGGGGTTAAATAAATGTATTCAATTTTACTCTTTTTTTCTAAATTATTGTGGTGATATTTTTTGTGCTGTGTTTTTACTTCATCGGTGTTTGTGTGTTGCATACATACTTTACACATTGCCTCTAAGCTGGAGCTTTGGTTTTAACTTTTAAAAGACAAAGTGAAATGCTAGACTCTAGAATCTCCCTTTAGCTTTTTTTGAAACTACTGCCTTCTTTCGTTTAGTCAGCACTTCATTTGAGCCACCCATTGTCCATACTTTATACTGTTTGCTGGACCTATGCTGCTCTCAAGTATTAAGCTAAGGACGCCAATTTATTATTTAGTGTCCAATTGCAAATTCCTTCATGCTTACAAAAGGTTTTTAAAAGTTCAATTTTACAATTTGCATCTTTATTTATATATACTTCAGGAATTTGCTAATATTTAATTGTTTACACTGTAGATGATCCCCTGAGGATGTCTAGCAATCCACAGGGGTATGTGGACCAGATGTTAAAAACAAGCATTTGCAATACAATGGGTCTCGTGTTTGCCCGAGTTAGAGCTAATAGCGTTTGATACTCCTAACCGGACTTTTCTTGCCACACAAACTGAAAAGTAAAACAGCAGACACACAAAAGTAAACAGAAGTTTGCTCGAAGTGAAACGTATCCGCAAAAGTGCAATTATCCATGTAACCAGGAAAAGTGCAATTATCAATGTAACAGGGTCAATGTCATGCAAAGCTTTCAATTACTGCCCAGTGAGATTGCGCAGTAGTCCATAAACCATACAGAAAACATCGAGCCTCGTATCTTTTCAGTAGTTGGCCGGTGCGACTGAGGATGGCTAAACACTGAAAAAGACATTATATGTGCATGCCTTTCACTCATGAAATCAAGCTAAATATAAAAGGCAAGCCCACAAACCAACCAAACTGATGGGCATGACATGGACGTGGTTAAAAACTCATAGAGAGATTACACCAGAGATAGAGCGCTTTGTGCGCTCAACCCTAAACATTGCCTCTGGACATTGGAAATACACCAAGAAGACAGAACATGACCCAATGATCCATTACTGGAAACCAGAGACTGGAACCACCTTACAAGGGCCCAGGGGTTGGCCTCCTCTTGCTACTAAAGAAACTGAAAAGCCAGGTGGGCTTTCTGTACTGAAAAAGGCCTAGCTTACAACTTTGGAGTGGATCCTTATTCATATTTTCAACCATTGAAAAAAACACTGCAAGCTGCTGATGCTTCACCACCAGTAGATGGTAAATCCTCCTCATAGCTTCTTCCACATAGAAAAAGTTTTCAGCTGATTATTGCCTGCCAGATCAGCTTCCAGTCTTGTCCTGCTTAAGAATTTCAAGAATCAAAAAAGTGACTAAGTCCCATATTTACAAGCAACCTGCGCCGACAGTGCGTCACTTTTAGTGATGCACCAGCGGTGGAGGCTGCAGACCCATATCCACAAGGCCACGCTGCATGGCTTTTCATGGCCTTGTAGATATGGAGTAAGGCATTACACCGCAAGTTGCTGCATTGTCTTACTTTGCGTCATGGAGGCATTTCCATGGATGATGCATGAGTGTTCCCATGCAACATCCATAGATTTTGACGCATATCCAGATTTACAAAGTTTTGTAAATCTGGGAATGTGTCAAAACCAGACACCACCCCAGGGGTTGCGTAAAAGTGACGCAACGGGGAGAAATATATTCACTTCTCCCCGTTTTTTCCTCTTTCTATGTGCACTGCATTCTGCAGCACACCTAGAACGAGGAAAACGCCTCCATTGATTGTTTTTGTGCAGGATGGTGTCCCTTCCTGCACAAAAACAGTCATCCCCACAATGCAGGCACCCTTGCACCATGGTGCATGGGTGGCTGTGCTGGCACAGGGCAGGAATTTCTGCACCAGCGCAGGGGGAGAGGACAGAAATGCACCGTTTCTTTTAGATATGGTGCATTTCTGCCCTTTCCAGGTGGCACAGGGCAATGCAGCAAGACACTGGCTGCACCGCTCTGCACCACAGGGGTTTGTAAATATGGCCCAAAGTCCGAAAGTGAACCTGGGGACCAGGAGGAAGCTGCAAAGCTACTTAAGCAGCATAGCAAACTCAGTGGCTGTGTACTCCCACTTTGTCCCATAATGACCTTATGACATAAATGTATTGGCTTCAATGGGTTTGCGACATTGATGTATTTAACTTGAAGAACCCTCACTGGTTACAATATACTGCTTTGCCCCATGGCATGATTTTGAAAAACAAAAAAACATGTAATTTAAAAGATAAAACTTTGAGGGTATGATCTGCATCTTGTATCAAATCCCCCTCCATTGTGGTCACTTGAAATTGTTCCTGGGTCCCGGTCAATCTGACAAGGGATGTTCAATTAGTGCTTTGTGATTTCTTAGTGCTTTTTTAAAAAGCAATATCTCCAACTCCCTTTTTACAATATTGATTATTTTTGTGTCATTTTGCTTATTTGTTGTTGTTTTACTAAATAGGTGTGTAAATGTTTTCTATTGTCATGTTAACTTTAATGTTGTTTGGCTATGCTTCAACTTAGCACACATTGTCAGTGAAAGTGTCCACTGCTTGTGTAATTGCCACCTGGGGTTAAACAGACATTCTCTTCGACCTCACTAGAGTATTGCTGGAAATTGACTTACTGGTTGAGGCGGGTGGTACCCTATTCATGCAGCAATAACAATCTGTCAGGGTGAAACACAAGCAAACCCAAATTAACCTGTGCTTAACTTTCTCTTAGCTTGGCCTAAAGGCACTCAGGCTTAATTTACAGGCAATGTGTAAAGTATTTTGCAGCACTCCAAACAGTCATAAAGTGAAAACACTACACAAGAAAATGCCACACAAATTTCAAAAATAAAGTAAAATATAATAAATTATTTGTGACCAAAGCAACAAAAATCTAAGCAGTAGAACCTGAGATATGCAATTTTGAAGATTTAAGTGAAAATAGATTCTAGAAGCAAAAAGTGCTAACTGTGGTAATCTGGATGCACCAGTCCAGGACAAAGTCACAAGCTCAGGCTGACTGCGATGGAGCATGGGCTTGATACAGGGACCATGTTAGGCTCGCTGAAGAAAGTACCTTAAATCCTAGTTTGCAAGGGTGCTGCAAGATACTATGATGAGGATGCATTGCACAGCGGTGGCTCGGAGGAGCTGCAAGACTATAGGGTGGAGTCCTCCTTCACCTTCAAGGGAGTTGGTGACAAGGGGCATGCAATGTGAAGTCCTGCATCAAAGATGCTTCACACACCCACTGATCCTAAGAAGTTCTGGGGCTGCAATGAGGAGTCCAGCATTATTGTTAAGGATATCACTGACAAGGGCCTTGTGAAGCAAAGTGCTGCATCGATGATGCGCAGCTGCAGTTCCAAGGACACTGTGGGCTAAGATGCGAAGTCTGGCACCGTGAATGCTTTGAGCTGCAGTGGTATTCATGCAGCTGCAAGGAGATGTGTCACGCTCCATCCATTCTGCTCACAGTCCTACTGAGTCTTCCATAGGTGGACTGAAGCATTGGGTCTGAGGGTCCAATACTTATACCTGGTTCAGGCTTTGGAATTGGAGAAAGTTATCACATATTAAATGTAGTTATTTAACCCAATGTTATCCAATGGTAGAGGCAGGCGTTTGCAATAATACAAAAATAATTTAGGAGATTTTTCTCTAACAGTAAGTTAAAATGTCCAACTATAGGCTACTTAGGCCTACCCTATGGGTGACTAATATGTATTAAAAAGGAAGGTTTAGGCCTGGCAAAAGATTTATTTTGCCAGTTGGAAATGGCAGTTTAAAACTGCACACGCAGGCTTCAATGGCAGGCCTGAAACATATTTAAAAAGCTACATAGATGTGTGACACAATGAGTGCTGCAGGCCCACGTCTTTCATTTACAGGCCCTTGGTACATGTAGTACTACTTTACTAGGGACTAACCAGTAAATTAAATGCGGCGGTTAGGTGTCAGACAATTTTGCCAGGTTCTTACCAGGTTACCATTGTAGTGTTAAAGTTCACAGACTCCTAAAAGCCAACAAAAGTGGGTTCAGAGTAAAGCAGGGTGAAGGCAAAAAGGAAAGACCCTGCAGAAATAGCCAAGACCAACAAGTATTATTGCCCAACTTAATAGTACTCAATTTGCAGGCCTCGGAAGATGAAATATGAGTCCTATTCATGTATTAATATTCACCTCACATGATTGGCCTCTGAAAGGCTTCTAATGTTCATGCATATGGTAAAATTCCATGTCCAGAGCAGTGCAATTAGGTTTACCCACAATGTTTTAGAAAAAAAAGACTAATGACTCTTTCAATTATGAAGGACTCTAGTGGAGTCGGTGCTCAGGGCCTAATTTAGATCTCGGTGGAGGGGTTACTTCATCGCAAAGGTGATATCCCATCTGCCGAAATCTAAATGCCATTGTTTTCAATGGTAGTTAGATTTCTACAGATGGGATACCCATCACATTGCGTCGAAGTAACTTGTCAACAGATGGAATACCCATCATATTGCGGCGAAGTAACCTCTCAACCGAGATCTAAATCAGTCCCTCGATCGTCTGATTAATTTATTGAACATTTAATACTAATGGGTACCTTGCAATAGTCACCAGTGATGGGGTGAGACTTGTAAGCTGTGCTTAAAAACACATTTGCAAGTATAGTAAAAAAGGAATAAATAAATCTTTTATGAATGATTCTCAACTAGCTTCCTTTTAGACTACAATCAATGAAGATTTCATGAAATAAATAAAGCGTGCTCAAATCAGGGCTCCTTCCTCCTGTTCTTCAGTTTCAGGAAAGTTGTGAAAACCATTCTATAACACTACCATCAACACTTGCCTTTGGACTGTTTGATAATGATGACATGCATTTTCAATTTAAGTAAATAAAACTCTCTTTTATATTACCCGTGATATATACGGTTCTCTGTTTTGCTCATTGAAAGTGGAAAAGGCTGCCCAGAAACTGACAGAGACATGAATTAATGAAACAGATTCCATTTGCAATGTTTAAAAGTAAACGGTGATGCTCTCATCTTGGCATCTGAAGAATGCTTCAATCCAAGCAGGCATGTGTTGGACATCCATAAAGATAAATGTCAAGGAGAACTTCACGACATGGACGTCTATGGGTGGCGCTAATGCGAGAGCCAAGACATGCCAAGCTGTTTTAAGTGCCCTTGGATCGTATGACACCCAGGTCAGCAGTTTGGTATGAACAGCTGAGGAGTTTATATCCCTGTCTAGATTGCTGAAGGCGGTAATGTCCGAACTGACGGAAGATTCTTATTATGTTAATTGCTGGATAAGGTGTTATTAATGTCATTAAACTCCGAAAAAGTGACGGCTATGCAAAACAATGTAATTGAATCATTACATGTCTTAAACTAAGTATTGGCATTTACAAACGTCAATTAGTATTTATGTAAGCAATTTGCAAGTTTTGCTCTATTATGCAAGCAAAGTTTCATATTATGTTCTAGATTCACCTAGATTACAGGCAATTTTTCCACACTTATAATTTAAGGCCAGATTTATCAATAATTTGTGTTACTGTAAAGTATCTCAAACTGTCCCAAAGTAGAAAAAGGTCTTTATAAAATATTTACTTGCTAGCACAAAACATTACCCGTTAAGGTTGTGCAAAGAGTGCTTTGCAAAGTTTCCGACTGGTTCACATCATGGAGAAATTCCATAAGTGGTACCTGGAAATTCCAGTCATAATATCCATGAATTTTGATGCAAAACTAGATTGACAAACATTGTCAGACTTTGCTTTATGTAAAAAATGAATGCATTCTCGAGAAAGGCATTAAACAGGAGAAATGTATTTTTTTTTCTCCTAACCTTGCACGCAGTACAAAACGTATACCAGACATCAGATAGGCACCTTTGCAATCTGGTGCAAAGGTTTTTGCATGGCTCTAGGCAGCCTTTTTGTGCTCCAGCGCAGGGAAACAGAGCAGGAGTAGGCCTTATTTACTACATATGGGGGCTGATTTAAGAGCCATTAGGGCCTTCCTGCGCCACATTAGCATTTTTTTTTTTTACGCTAATGTGGCTTAGCGAGGCCAAAATCGCCATGCCAAATTTACAAAGTGGTGCAATGCATGCATTGTGCCACCTTTTAACCCTTTGCTCTACATTATCCTGCGCCAGGCATAATGTATGCAGAGGGGGCGTTTCCCCGTCAGGGGAAAAAAAGGTGCAAAAAAATCCAAGAGATTTCTTTGCATTATTTATATGAGCACTTTTAATGCCTGCTCAGAGCAGGCGTTACAAGGAGGCATGCCATTGTTCTCAAAGGGCCTCAATGGGCTTTGCGGGATTAGCATCAACATTTTTTATGCTAATCCTGCAAAGCTCCGAGCTAGCATCAAAAATGTTGATGCTAATTCCCCTAACTACTGCCATGGTGCGCAGTACCTTAGATATGACACAAACATGGTGGCGGTAGTGTGGTGCTAAAGGGTGCAAGAAAAGTGGTGCTGCACTGGGTGCAGCGCCACTTATGTTAATCAGGACCATGGTTCTATGCGCCTCTCTTCCTCTACTGCAAAGCATCCTGAGTTTTGCTGAGATGTGTGGTGCAATTTTGTTTTACAAATCTACACCTTAGCGGCTAGTTTTAATATTGTACGGCAGATGGAACTGACATTTCATAGGGGATTACCGTGAAACTAGATGTGCGCTGTGATTGCTTCATTTTCCTAGTGACCATAACACTGGATACTAGACTGTAACAATGAGAAGTCAATTTTACAGTAAAGTAGTAGACTCACATACAAAAAACACATCTTTACAACAGCACCAAAAAAACTTTGAGCCAATATTTTTTCATCATTGGAAAGCATTTTTGACAGTTTTGGGCAAAAGTGAAATAGAAAGTAGCATGAAAGTCCAGCTTTTTACAGTAAAACGCAAACAAGTAGAATTGTATTGCGATTGTGGATATTTCAATACGTTTGCAAGAAATCTGTGACGCGGAAGGAAACCTCCACAATGTCACACACCCCTGATTTCTATATGTAGTATTATTTATACATATGCACCTATATTTGGGCTGCTTTATATGTCTGTGGTGGATTAAACACATTTTTTTTAAAAAAGCTGAGGCATTTGTTTTTACACTTATCTATTCTAGGTATCGGTAATGAAAACCGGGGCCCACAGAACCAGAAGATCAGCCCCTTTCACCCTCCTCATGAGAAAAAATGTCCCATATTCACATAAATATAAGAACTTTGTTCCAGCACCACCCTTACGTACATTCAAGAAAATTATATTATCAAAGCAAAGAGTTTAATTCTCAGTCAGACAATCATAGAACCAGCTGTATGAAAAGATCATAAGTCTAGTAAATCCATCATAAAAACAAAATCTATATTCTTTATTCAAATCCTTCTTTTGCTACCAAGTCTTTGCATTACATTTACTCTCCCCATAGCCAGTTTCTGCAGTGGACATATGTTTTTGTATTCTTGTGCTAGAACATTTAATTGGAAAGAGTAGACATTTGAACACAAATTAAAACATGTATTACTTCAGTGGCAAAATCGAATTCAGTGTTAATGCATAGCATAGCTTATAATCTTGAGAAAACCAAGAACATAAATGTAATACAGAAGATAATAACTTATCAGATCATTTCAAATGGTCAACTGTACAATTTATTCATACAATTAAGAAAGGATCTGTTACACCTTGCATCCTTAGTGTGGTCTCCCATGATTTTTTGACTTCTGACCTGTTTTGCTGACTTCATTTTTGCTGGCTTTAGGACCCTGGGGCATTTACTACTGCTAACCAGTGCTAAAGTGCATATGCTCTCTACTTAAAATATGGTAACATTTGCTTATCCACCATTTGCATATTTAATTTACTTACAAGTACCCAGTAAAGTGCACTACATGTGCCCAAAGCCTGTACATTAAATGTTACTAGTGGGCCTTAAGCACTGGTTGTGCCACCCAGTCCATTAGCCCCATTGAGCATGTCTCAGGCCTAGCACTGCAGAGTCTGTGTGTTCCATTTTAAACTGCCATGTCAACCTGGCAAGTTAACCATCTCTCCAGGCCCAATCCTTCATTTTTAATACATATGTCACTCTTAAATTACGTCCTGGGCAGCTCCTAGGGCAGGGTGCAGTGTATTTAAAAAGGTGGACATGTACTTTATAATTTAACATGTTCAGGTGGTGAAAAACTCTTAAGTTCGTTTTTCACTACAGCAAGGCCTCTATCTCCCATAGCGTAACTTTGGGATTACCTTATTACATTTTATGTGCATTTTTCAATTGTGATGAGATGGGTTCTCCAGAATGGTTTCTCTGGAATCACATTTTATAATCCCAATTTATGGTGAAATCCGATTATAAATTGTACTTCTGAAAAAAGCCTCTTTTAGAAAGTTGGCATTTTCTTACTTTAACCATTCTGTGCCTTCTTTCTGTCTCTGAATACAAGTCTAGGGTGGGTGACAGCGTGACAGCTGGACTTTTTCACCAGGAAATGGTTGGTCCTTGTATCTGACCCACACTCTATTGTGGTCGACATGAACTTTTGGATTTATCCTGGTCAAGAGCATCCAAATAGCTCTGGTTGGCTCTTTATGCTTTTAAGCACTATACTTGCAGATAATCTTTAAAATTCATATCACAACTTCTATTTATTGGATATTTTTCATTTTGGTATTGTTTTGTTGACTAGTTTTATAACCTGGTGTGGATTATGTGTGGGTTATGTTTTCACTGTTTTACTGTTCTAAGTGTTGCACAAAGAATTTACACTTTGGCTCTTAAGTTAAGCCTTACTGCTCTGTGCAAAGCTACCAGAGGGTGAGCACATGTTAATTTATGGTGTGTACCTAACTAGGTTTGTGGTTCTGCCAACCAGAAATCCAGTTTCTAACATTGGTGCAGTGAACATTGGGCTTGTGTGTATGCAGTGCCTTCCAGTAATTTTGTGTAGACCAACGACCAATTTCAAATCAATTCTAGTTCATTGGTAATTTTTCCCACCCTTGCTTATTAGCACTTTTAATTTTTCTACTCTCTCTGATAGGCATTTAAAAAAAAAAAAAAAATCATGTCTCTGACTGGAGGTTCTACATCTGCACCTCCAAGAATGGATTTTGAGCTGGCCAAACTCAAGAGTTATACTGTTGCCCAGCTCAAGGATTTCTGCAAGAGGTTTGAGCATTCTACTAAAGGCTTCACCAGGAAGGTGGAGCTGCAAAAGGCACCGAGGGCCTAGATAGACTTTTGTGATGAAGCATCTGCCAGGAGGAGGAGGACGATGATGAAGAAGTGGATGGTGATGAGGAGCTGGACCAGGATTCACTGGAGATTCTGGGACTGCCAGTGGAACAGGAGGGCCTATGTCCTGCCAGGAGTAGTTGTCCCCACCAAGGCATGGAGAAGTGTGTCATCCAGAGGCCTGTTCCCAGAGGACCTGGAGGACAGGTGGGAGGAGAGAAAGTTGAAACTGGAGCTGCTCAAGCTCAAATTAGAGAAAGAGAAAGCTTTTGAGGAGAAAAGATGAGCCATTGAAGAAAGGAAAATTATGTTGACTCAGGAGCTGAGCCCGACAGAGCTGGACATAAAGGCCAGCAGGGCTGTGTCCAGCCAAGATGGTAGCAGCATTTCTTCTATATCCTCTGACAGGAGGATCCTCATACCCAAGAGTCTGATGTCTGACTTTATGTTCGGAAATTATATCGGTTGATAGTTTGAGGGTTATCAAATTGCCTTACAAATGCACAAGATCCCTGAGGAGGATTGGTGGACGGAGTCTGTGGAGACATGCCCTTAGTGAGAGGAGGAACACTTTACTAGCCCTACAGAGGAAACCCTAATCAGGAAGTTTGATGTGACCACAGAGAAGTACAGACAGATGTTCAGGGACCCCAAAAGACCTGGGTGGATTGTGAATTTCCTTTTGCAAGGTACTGGATGGTTGGGTGAAGGGCAGTGAAGTAAAAGATTACCAGGGGCAGTATAACTTGCCTACACAGGAGCACATGTTCAGCCATTGTTTTTCAGAACTGCACAAACACCTTATTGACAGTAAGCTCATTGACCCCCAGGGAGCTTGCTAAGAAGGCTGGCTGCTGGGCCGGCACCAGGGTCCACAGAATGAAAACTGGAGGGTGCAGGGGGGCAGCACAAGGATGGGCAGGGTCCTCACCAGAAGAAAGAGGGGGACAAAATCAAAAGAAAAGATTTCTCTAAAAGGCCTCAAATGAGTTCTTCCTGCAAGGATGCCTATACCCCTACTGAGAAGAAGAAGAAATGATTCCCTGGCAGTAGGTCTGCAGGGAGGGTACCCTTAAAGTGCTTTGCTTGTAACTAGGAAGGGTACTTCAAGGGAGATGCCAAGTGTCCCTAGAAGGCACAAACCCCCACCAGTAGGCTGTCACTGGGGCTAGCTAGTGTAGCGCTTGGGGAGGATATTGTCCCAGATAGTTTGGGGGACAGAGTAGAGGTTACCCTAGTGTCTCTGAGTGATAGATAGGTGGTGAAGAAAACCCACATACCTGATAATACTAGGAAGCAAAGATAGTGGGTCACCATCAGTGGCAGAGGATGGAGGGTCTGGGAGACACTGGAGCCAGTATGACAACCATTAAGTGTTACCTGCTGTCTTCCAAGTTGCTACAGCTCAAATCCATGAGAGCCACTAACCAGTGGCTCTGGTTCCCTTTGAATGGAGGGGGATCTCAGGTTCCTTGAGGGTAGCTGTGAGTCTATCCATGCCTGTGGATTGTCTGCTTGGCAATTATCTGGAACATACTGCCTGGAAGAGGTCGAGCTCAGGTGCCACTTAGAGATGTTAGGGTTGCCTGAGTGGATGTGCCTGACCACACAGTCCATGGCAGCCCAAGTAGGTGATCAGAAGGACCTGGTGCTTGGAAGAATTGCCCAGGGTCCCGCCACAAAGAAGAAGGACAAGGGCTATGGAAAACCCACTCCTGAAACTCTCATGGTCAGGGAGGAAGCTGGCCGTGAGGACACCCCTCAGAGCCTACAAGGGTGATGCGGCCAAACTGGGAAATCTCTCTGAGTTGTCCAACTGACTGCAGGAATGGGGGTCAAACCAGGGAGGAGTTCTGCAAGGTGCAGATGGAATACCCTTCTCCTGTGGGTCTTCGGCAGCCGTCTGAGACCCAGTCAATTGTTGACACTCATGGCAAACACCTGGTTTACTGTGTAGTGAGCCTAAAGGTCCTGAGCCTGGGGGTCCCCCAGTGCTACAGGGCCTTACTTCTGGGCCTGGCTCATGATGTGCCACTGGCAAGTCATTTGGGAGAAGACAAGACCTTTGACAGGCTTGTCACCCACTTCTAGTGGCCTCAAATGAGTGTGGCTTCAGATGCGTACTCTAGGTCCTGTCCTACTTGCCAGGCAATTGGCAAGTGGGGAGGACGTGCAAGGCCCCTCTGCAACCTTTTCCTGTTGTTCCTACCCCTTTGAGAGGGTTGGCATTGACATCATTGGGCCTCTGGATCCCAAGATAGCCATAGGCAGCAGATTTGTTCTGGTCTTGGTAGACCATGCTACCTAGTACCTGGAGGCTATCCCTCCAAGGACAGTGACTATACCCACCATAGCCAGGGCACTGATGGAAATCATTATCCATGAGGATTTCCCCAAGGAGGTGGTATCTGACCAGGGTACCAACTTCATGTCTGGGTACATGAAGGCCATATGGAAGGAGTGTAGGGTAACCTACAAGTTCTCCACCCCAATGGGTTTCTTGAACAAATGCAACCAAACCCTAAATGGCATGATGAGGGGTCTACCAGAACCCATGATGCATTAGTGGGACATCCTCCTACCGTGCCTGTTGTTCCCTCTACAGGGAGATGCCACAGAAGGGGGTTGTCTTGAGCCCCTTTTAACTTCTGTATGGCCACCCTATGAGAGGGCCTCTCAGTTTGGTGGAGAAGGGCTGGGAGCAGGCTCCCAGGAGAGTCCCTCAAGATGTGGTTAGCAACATTTTGGCTATCTGGAACCAGACAGCGTGCTTCTAGAAGCTCATCCAGGAGAATCTGGAAACAAAGCCAGGAGGACATGAAACACTAGTATGACCAGAATGCCACTCTGTTTGAATTTCAGCCTGGCCAAAAACAGTGGATGATGGACCCTGTGGAGCCCTGGTCTCTGAAAGACCGCTAGCCTGGGCCTTATTAGGAGAAGGAGTGCAAAAGTGATGTCACCTACTTGGTGGAACTCATGACTTCTTGGAACCCTTTGAGGGTCCTGCATGTTAATCACCTCAAGTCCCACTTCGAGAGGTCTGAGCTTACCATGCTCCTGGTTACAGATGATGGGATGGAAAAGGAATATGAACCTCTTCCTAACCTCCTATCTTTCAAAGAGCAGGATGGGTCATTGGAGGGTGTCAGCCTCTTCCCTACATTGACCAACACCAATAAGGAGGCTGCCACCATTTTCTGAGGCAGTTTGTCTCTTTATTACTTGTTACCCCATGGCTTACTACATGGTGTACCCATGATATTGATGATGGGGATAGCACACCTAAAAAGAACAAGGTTTACTGGCTGTCTGATAAGGTGAGAACTAGCATAAAGGAAGGGGTCTACAAGATGTTGGAATTAGGGGTAATTCGAACCCTCAAACAGCCTTTGGCTCAGCCCAGTGGTGTTGGTCCCCAAGGCTGCTCCTCCAGGTGTCACACCTGAACTTAGATTCTATGTAGACTACCATGGGCTCAATGCAGTCACCAAGACTGATGTGCACCCCATCCCCAGAGCTGATAAGCTCATAGATTGGCTTGGAGCTGCCAAGTTCCTCAGCATGTTTGATTTAACATCTGGATACTGGCAGAATGCCCTGACTGCGTGAGCTAAAGAGCAGTGGGTGTTCTCTACACCAGAAGGGCACTTTCAGTTCTGGGTCATGCCCCTTGAGTTGAAGAATGTTCCTGACACCTTCCAGAGATTGGTCAACAAAGCCCTGGCTAGGTTGGAGAACTTCAATGTCGCCTACCTAGACAACATTGCGGTTTTCGGTGCTAGCTGGGAGGACCACCTGTGCCACCTCAGGAAAGTGCTTCAGGCTCAGTAGAGTGCAGGCCTGACTAGCAAGGCCAGTAGGCACCAGATAGGACAGGGTTCAGTGGCCTACTTGGATTACCAAGTGGGAGGGGGCAAGATGCAGCCCCTCTATACCTAAATTGAAACAATTCTGGGTTGGGAACCCCTCCTCCCCCCAAGACCCAGTCAGAAATTAGAGCCTTCTTAGGCCTCACTGGATACTACAGGAGATTTGTCAAGGGGTGCGGCACCACTGTTTCCCCCTTGACCAAGCTGACTTCCAAGAAACAGCCGCTTAAGATGACCTAGATGGAAGCATGTCAGAAAGCTTTTGACCCCCTTGAGGAGACCATGTGTACAGCACCAGTGCTCAAGGCCTCAGACTTCTCCCAATAATTCATTGTTCAAACAGACACTTCAGAGCAGAGTGTAGGGCCCATGCTCTCACAGCTAAATGAAGAGTGTTTGGATCAACCTGTAGCCTTTATCCATAGGAGGCTACGTCTTAGGGAACAGAGGTGTAGTGCAATCAAAAGGAAAGTCTTTGCTGTGGTCTGGGTGCTGAAGAGGCTAAGGCCATATTTGCTTGTCACTCACTTCTGGATTCAGACAAACCACAGGCCCCTTGGATGGTTGTTTCAGATGATGGTGAGAATCCCATACTATTGAGGTGGTCCATCTACCTACTGGAAATAGATTTTACGGTAGAACACCATCCTGGAACAGACCACACCAGGGCAGATGGTCTCTCCAGGTTCTTCCCACTTTCAGCTGAGGGGATACATGTTTGACCTGGCATCCTTTAGGTTTCTCCCCTGCCCCTTTTGCCTTCTGACCTCCTGTTTTTCTGACTTCATTTTTGCTGGCTTTAGGACTAAGGGCACTTTATCACTGCTAACCAGTGCTAAAGTGCATGTGCTCTCTACTTAAAAGATGGTAACACTGGCATTTTCAAAAATGTAATTGTTAGACTTTCCATCCTTGGTGTGGTCTCCCTTAACTTTTTGCCTCTGTTTCCCAGGTTGTTGATGAGTGCTGGACTCTGATTTTGCTGTTTTTGTTACTATGGGCACTTTACCACTGCTAATCTGTGCTAAAGTGCAAGTGCTCCTATACAAAATGTGTATGTAATTGGCTTATCCATGATTGGCATATTTGATGTATTAGTAAATCCCTAGTACAGTGCACTAGAGGTGCCCAGGGCCTGTAAATAAAATGCTACTAGTGGGCCTGCATCACTGGTTGTGCCACCCACATGAGTAGCTCTGTAATCATGTCTCAGACATGTCACTGCAGAGTCAGTGTGTGCTGTTTTAACTGTAAAGTTGACTTGGCAAGTGTACCCACTTGCCAGGCCTAAATCTTTCCTTTTCTTACATGTAAAGCACCCTTAAGGTAGGCCCTAGTTAGCCCCAAGGGCAGGGTGCAGTGTATGGTTAAGGTAGGACATATAGTAATGTGTTTTACACTGTCCTGACAATGAAATACTGCTAAATTCGTTTTTCACTGTTGCGAGGCCTGTCCCTCTCATAGGTTACATGGTGGCTACCTTTAAATATGATTAAAGTGTAGATTCCCTTTGGGAGCGGATGCACATATGGAGTTTGGGGTCTCTGAGCTCACACTTTAAAAATCCATCTTTTAGTAAAATTGATTTTAAGATTGTGTGTTTGAAAATGGCACTTTTAATAAGTGAGCATTTTTTTGCTTATACCATTTCTGTGACTCTGCCTGTTTGTGGATTCCCTGTTTGGGTCAGTTTGACAGTTGAGCCGGTTGCACCTCACACTAGACAGTGACACAAAGGGAGCTGGGGTGTAGTCTGCATTTCCCGATGAGCCATCTGTGCTAGGAGGGAGGGGAGGTGTGGTCACTCACACCTGAAAGGGCTGTGCCTGCCCTCACACAATGCAGTCTCTAACCCCCCGGTGAGTGTCTGGAGCCTATCCTGGGGAAGGCAGGATTTTGCATTCAAGAGAGACTTTGCTTTGAAGTAGGCCTACTTCAAAGAAGAAATTGAGTATAAGAAGGACACCCAAAACCACAGATTTTAGAACACTTCTGGAATCCAAGAGGAACCTCTGCCTGGAGAAGAGCTAAAGAGCTTAGGAAGAAGAGCTGCCCTGCCTGTGACTGTGCTTTGTGGAGCTATCCTGCAGTTGCTGCTTCTGCCTGTGCTGGAGGACAAAGACTGGACTTTGTGTTGCCTTCCATCTTGTGAAGATCTCCAAGGGATTGAATAAGAGCTTGCCTCCTGTTGTTTGAAGTCTCAGGGACAGCAAAGACTTCTCTCTGCCAGCACCTGGAGTCTCTGGAGAGACTTCTACTCTGCCAAGTAGTGCCCGTCCAGTTCCTGGGACCCTGAAAGTGGAAGCTGGCAGCCTAAGAGGAAGAAATCCATGCACAGAACGCCGTGCGGGGAAAAGATCGACGCAACTCCGATCTGCGGCTGAAAAATCGACACGCCGCCAGCTTCACTGCTGAAAATCGGTGCTCACCTGCAATGCGACCAAAGAATTGACAGAGCTGGAGAAACAATGCTCTGCATGATTTTCGGATCATTGTCCGGCTGGATTTCCAACGCAAGTACCGCTGTGCGTGTAAAAGCAATGCAAGGCCTGCCCGGACCCGAGAGTGCTGACCGGATTGACGCATCGCTCTCCTGCGGACAGAAGAAACGACACGCCTGACCCGATGAAAGAAGAAATGACACAAGGTCTCACTCTTGAGTGAATGAACGCATCGCAAGCCCTTTTTGATGCACACACGCCTGTGCGGGATTATTTTTGACGCACCCAAGGTATATTTTCACGCTAACATTGTTAGTGTGTGTTTAAAATTACATGAAGACTCTTTTTGCATTTTTAGTGATGACTTGACTTGTGTATTGTGGATTTTTGTCATTTTGGTCTTGTTGTGTTTAGAGAATTAGTTTCTATTTTTCTAAACCTTTGTTGTGTCATTTTGTAGTGTTTTCATTAAGTTACTGTGTGTGTTGATTCAAATACTTTACACCTAGCACTCTGAAGGTAAGCCTACTACTTGTGCCAAGCTACCAAGGGGGTTAGCTGAGGGTGATTCTCTTTTACCCTGACTAGAGTGAGGGTCCTTGCTTGGACAGGGGGTAACCTGACTGCCAACCAAAAGCCCCATTTCTAACAGTCATATTTAATTCACTTATATTTCCCTTGTAAAGTGCACCCAGGGCATGTAAATTAAATGCTACGAGTGGGTCTGCTTTTGTGCCACCCGCTCCAGTGGCTCCTTTAAACATGCCTCAGCCCTGCCATTGCAGGGCCTGTGTGTGCAGATTTAACTTTCTTTTTTGTTGGGAGTGTGAAAAGACACATGAAGAATACCATAAGTAAACAAAATTCTGTAACTATTAGGGAAGATAACTTTTTGTATCAGTCCATTTTTATTGTTACCTTAGTTCTGTAATGAATGAAATTAGATGGTATTCTTAAGAGGTAAGGGGGCACTTCCGTTCATTGACTAGAGATGACTGTTATACTGTCTTCAAGGATCTCTTACAGATTTTAGATCTTGAATCGCCTGCCCACTGCTACCATGGATGAGCCGTCACAGCTATGGAGTCTAACCTTACCATTCTTAATACTAGCACATAACCCAGTATGGAGCACATACAGAAGCTTCTGTGAGATGTTTTGCGATTTACTATTACAGTCTGGGGAATGGAGTGGCAATACTTAAGTCTGTGCCACACCTACAATCTACTACAGGATACATGACTGAGTCAGTGTGCTTGGATTCAAACTTATGGAGATTACTGACGCAGGTGAACAATATAGTCATCAACTTCCCAGTGTTCACGATAAGGCGAATTTGGCCCTTCGCACTATTGCATTGACTTTATTCAACTACCCACACTATTTTAAAAGTAGGATGGAGCGTTTTACATATAAAGATTGTTTATCACTTTGGGAAAGGAAACGCCAAATATTGCTGTTGTTCTGTTTATACCTAAATGAGAATTGGAATTTTTAGATTTATAATAGTCTCAAGTGGCATATTTTTTTTAGAAAAATCACAAGATTAGAACGAAAATGTGCTGACAATTTTACAGCACACCCCCCTGAGCATTTCCGTTCAAAAACAAAGGCTGGAAAATAGCAGGGATCACGCTTCATAACTCATTTCACGTTAATTTAGCAAAACACAGAATCAAAAAAAGCCAGAGGGTCTGCTTAGAGCACTTTGGAGTGGGACCTTTCTAGAATCCAATCTTCATTCAGTTTCACACAATGGAACTCTAAACCAGCTACTTATTTTTTGGAGTCTGGTGATGGGTAAAGTTGCAAAGTCAGGGACATTACAGCTTTCCGATTTTTAAATAAACTATAACGGATTTGCGAACTGTTTAAAGAACAAATTGCGAGCAAAAAGAGGGCATTGCGCTTCAGCAGGCCTTTTTGCTGTTGTACGCAGCTGGAGCATGCCACTTTACAGCGTATTACCTTAATTGTGATTTAGCTGTCAAGTTTACCAAGTCAATGCGTGATGTGCTGCTCCAGGTCCGGACAGTTTCTGTACATTTTTGAACTTTTAGTCTTGTTTGTTCCACTACAAACAGGACTACAAGCCCCAGAATTGAAAGGAAAAATCCTGGACTGAAGCAACACATCGTGCAAGCATGGACCTGGGAATCCTGGCACCGCTATTTTCAGTGGCCCTGCAGTCCTTTTCTTTGGACCTCCGCTACATGTCCCTGCATGGACAGAAGATGGAGTAGATTATTGCAACTATTGCATTTCCTTGCAGACACACATGGGGAAGCAGCAAAAAAATATTTCCCTGGAGCCTAATATCCTAGCCATATTAGGTGAGACATAAACCTGCAGCATGCACTGAGTGGTGAATTAAAACGATACAGATCATGGAAGATGAGTTTTTCCAAAGCTATCTGCCATGTTCATCCGAGTTCTAGAATCATTTCCAGTTTCCCACTGTAACCTGTTCACCCAGGGAAAAAATGTTCAACTATTTGATCAAAAAAAACTTTAGGTAGTGGATGCATTTACTTGAGAATGACAAATCTTGTTAAAGCCTCTAATAGATCCTGCTCCTGACCAGATGCTTTTTTAAAACAAAAAAAAGTCTCTGAGCACCTATTGTACTGATCCTTTAACATTCAATAATCGCTACTTACTGTCTGTGACCAGCTCCAACTTAGATGATTCGACCTCAATAAAATTTGCTTTAGCGGGTCCACATCAATTAGGCCTGCTAACTGAAGCATTCTCTACATAGCTAAGTCCTGGTTTAGAGATCGGTGGATGGGTTACTCTGTCATAAACGTGACAGATATACAGTCTGCCATACAGCATTCAATGGCACCTGTGATACTGCTGGCGGCCTTACTTTACTCAATGCACTTGTAATTAGTCGGACATTTGTGATGGAGAAACCCTTCTGCCTAAGGTTAAATAAGGCCCTTTGAATTTAATAGACCGTATTTAATTTTATAGGCCGCACACTAAGGGGGTCATTCCGACCCCGGCGGGCAGCAGGCGACGCCCGCCGGGCGGAAACCTCCAAAAGACCGCACTGCGGTCAAATGACCGCGGCGGTCATTCTAACTTTCCCGCTGGGCCGGCGGGCGATCTCCAAAAGATCGCCCGCCGGCCCAGCGGGAAAGCCCCTGCAAAGAGGAAGCCGGCTCCGAATGGAGCCGGCGGTTTTGCAGGGGTGCGACGGGTGCAGTGGCACCTGTCGCGATTTTCAGTGTCTGCAAAGCAGACACTGAAAATCTTTGTGGGGCCCTGTTAGGGGGCCCGTGCACTGCCCATGCCAGTGGCATGGGCAGTGCAGGGGCCCCCAGGGGCCCCACAACACCCGTTCCCGCCAGCCTGGTTCTGGCGGTGTAAACCGCCAGAAACAGGCTGGCAGTAAGGGGGTCGGAATGCCCATGGCGGCGCTGCAAGCAGCGCCGCCATGGAGGATTCCCTGGGCCAGGGGTAAACCGGCGGGAAACCGCCGGTTCCCCTTTTCTGACCGCGGCTTTACCGCCACGGTCAGAATGGCCCGGGAAGCACCGCCAGCCTGTTGGCGGTGCTTCCTCTGCCCTCCACCCTGGCGGTTTGAAACCGCCAGGGTCGGAATGAGGGCCTAAATCTAAACAAGCAGCCAAGTCGCTGATTGTCTATTAAATGGTTAAGCATTTTAACTGGTCTTTGATGCAAACAATTAGTGACAGCTCTTAAAATAATGTTTTACAATATTGTTTTTCAAAATGTCTTCCTCGATTAAGCCTTGTGCATAGACTATCTTCCCAAATAAAAACTAGAGGTACCTAGAGAACCTGTGGATCGTCAGGATTTATGTATAGGTGATTTTGGCCCATATTTATACTTTTTAGCACCACATTTGCGTCATAAAATTGTATTTTGGAAGTTTGCACCACTTTTGCATCAAAAAGTGGTGCAAATGCAGCGCTAAAAAAGTATAAATATGGGCCTTTGTGTGCTGAGCAAGCGCCGAAGAATGTGTTAAATATATACAATCACTGACTGGCCCATGACCTTTTCTTACTTGCTTAGCACACAAATAAACATGTTTAAAACAAACGTAGAATAGCAGCATAGCATGTTTTTTTTTTCAGTGAAATGTCCAGCAAGAGAAATGAAAGGCCCAGTACGTTAATATTTTTCACTACAAAGGCAATACTATTTTATATTGTGCAATGTTGTGTTATATTTCTTTCTTTTATTTGCTCTACATTGGGGGTCATATAATGGCAGGGAAGTACACAGTGAGGGTTCATGATTTTCTGCCTGACAGTTGTTTGATTATTAAAAATTTTGTGATCATCAATCCAAATAGTACAACACTGCTTTACCTGTTAATCTCCAAGATGTGTACCCCATATTTGCTTTCAATTCTGTACTTTCCGGGGTCAGATGCTATGCTAATCAAAGACTCGTTTTTATACCTAAAGAAACAAAATAATCTAATCAAAGAACAGTTTAGCAATATCAGAAGAACATTTACAAAGAATGATATACCCTTCAGTATATACACTACGACATAGATGTGTGATACCTTTCAACCGGTAAATATTTTCTCATTCAGAGACCAGTTATAACATCACCAATTCCCATGTTAACTACAGTAACGTTAAATCATTTTAGTTTCATAACGTGTCCATTTTTGTGTGTATACTTAGTTTAATATGGATAGGCTACAAAAATACGAGAAAAGAGTAATATTTTCATCTGCTGATTTACGTTTATTTTTAAGACAGGCACAGCAGTATTAGACGATCACCAAACCTAAAAAATAAAAAAAATACAACAAGAAAGAATAATTTCACTCTCTCGGAATAAGAAATAATTCAACAAGTGGCCTAAAACCATTGCAGATTTCCAATGATCCGTGTTTTGTTTATATAACGTTTTCTATTTAGGGTTTTTAAAACCAGACATTATTATACATGGAAATTGATAAGTACACTTGGGCGTGGGTAAAAGAACCCATGTAAGGTGTGAGGATGGGAATGAAGAAAGGCAAAATGTAGAACACACAACACATCACTTCAGAACACACCACTTCAAACTACACATTGCATGGTAACAGAGCATGGACCATATTTATCACAGTGTTGTGCTGCATTTGCATCACACATAGTGTAGCAACGGCAACGCAATACCAAAGTCAGATTTACCAAGCAACGCAAGGCCACCACCTTGAGTGGCCCTACTTTGCTTGGCAAATCTGTTGTAACGCAAGGTAGAGCAAGTTGCTACCTAGTGTTACTCTGCTCTGGGAAGGTGTTCCATGGGTGAAGCATGTTAGAAAAATGTTTATTTAACCAAGTCATAATGGAAGTTTACAACTGTACACACAGGCTGCAATGGCAGGCCTCAAGCATGATTTCAAGGGCCACTTCAGTGGATGGCACCATATTTGCTGCAGGCAAACTGGTAGCATTTAATTTACAGGGACTGGTGACCTGTAGTACCACTTTACTAGAAAATTATTAGTAAATTTAATGTGCTTATTTGGTGTATGTTGCCATGTCCAGAGCAAGAGCACAAGCATATTAGCAGTGGTTAGCCGTGGTAAAGTGCACAGTCCTAAAGGTCTACAAAAACAGTTTTAGAAAACAGAATGGTTAAGGCAAAAAATTTGGGTATGACCATGCATAGAGTGGCAGGCCCAAAACAAGGGTACCAAATGTCAAACCAGGGATAACAGTTCCTATCCCCAGATGACATCCATGGGCAACAATAGTGTGAAATAGTATTTAGAAGGCTCTTACAATAGTCCCGCTTACAGGTTATGAAAGGTGTTTGCAAAGATATAGCAGAGTGAAATCTCAGATGGGTATGGATTTTAATAATAGTGAATAGTTGGTTGGCAGTGAAAGTTTGGGTTGAAAAGTTAGACACATGCATATGTCAATGTAATAATAAATATGTACTTTTTTGTTTTATTTTAATTCCCTGCCACCATTATTTTCAGTGACAGTGATGCAGTACCAATTGTTGGCCGTGTGTGGTGATGGGCTACTTTCTCTCTCGCTTTTTTTTTTTGTAGTAACTTGTACTCAGAGTTTGTGAATAAGAAGAAATTAATACACTTACTCAAAAATGTAAGTTGTCTTTGTGAATCAGACCCACTGTATTTATTTTTTCAATGCACTGGCATTAAACTGACAAAATAAAGTGTCCGTAGTCTCTCAGTTAGAGAGGAGCTTTTGATAAATTCTAGTGATATTAAACTGTGTTTTAGCTGCTACTTCTTTGGGTTTTGTAAATGTATTTTCAGTCACTGTTCCTGGTGTCATTGCATATGGACTTTAAGCAGGTATGGTGTCTATTCAGGTTCAGGTTTTCCACGGCAACAGCAATACACATTTTGTGTGAAGAACCCAAGTGGTAGCACCTTTTTCTTTGTCATTGGATATGGACTATGTTGGGTTAACATTTATATGAGCTGTCCAGGGACATGAGTTAAACAAGAGGTGCAGGAGAAACTAGACATATTAGTGCAGTTTGTAATAGTAGTGCCATTTGTTGTGCCATAAATTGATTTCATGTGTTTTGCCTTTTTAATCTCTCTCTGAAAAGATTACTTTGACTGTGGTGTTTTATTTGACAGTGTTGATAACAGTACTAGCACCTAAGTTTCTTCAGACTTTGTATCATCAATCATTTAAGTAGAAAATATATTTACTTAAGATGGTCAAGAAGGTCCATATCTAATTCTTCTCTTTAAATGATGACAATTTTTGAGGCATTTTCCTTGTTTATAATACATGTGTGGGTGGAGAAGGGGTGAAAAGTGAGAGTAGGGTTGTTTTTAAGTGAGATGCAGTCACTTAAAAAACGTGAGAAACACATGCATTGTTTTCATTACAGTGTGTGTAACTCTCTTTCCAATGACAAAGGCGTATCATAAGAGGTATTTGGTGAATCTTCATGGTATACCTGTTAAACAATGCATTCAGTTTATGAATCATGTATTGTGCACACAGTAATTGTCAAAAATTTCCTGGCTTATCTAAAACCAGTATGCAAAAATATCAACCTATTAGAGAATTGAGATAGTAAGACTTAGTTGGACCAGTTATCCTATGTACAATAGAACAAGGGTGAACAGACAAGCACTGAGAGCGCAGGGAGCTCTGTTATCTAATAGGCTTCCTAAGAAAGTCAAAGTCATTGAAGACATCCTTTATATTAGAAAGATGCTTAAGACTGAGAGCCTGATTTAGAGTTTGTCAGAGGGAGTTACTCTGTCACAAATGTGATGGATGTCCCGTACACTGTATTACAATTCCATTATAGAATATGGAACTTGTAATACGGTGGACGGGATAGCCGTCACATTTGTGATGGAGTAACCCCTCCACAAAACTCTAAATCAAGCCCTGAGTCATTGACAGTGATTTTGGGTAAGTCATTTTTAACAGCTGTCTCCGGCTTCTGTTTGATGCTGTAATTCATTGGTTGGGCCAGTCAGGTGGGATAAAGACCTATTCCTTGAACTACCTTTGTGTAAAAATACCCCTATAACATAACATAACATGACATGACTTGTACAACATAATTTAACATAACAAGAGAAAGAAACCTAAAAACTCAATATTTTGCAGGAGGCCAACAATAGAAAAAAAGCCAATATTTATGATCGCAGAAAGATTGCTTACGAAACTGGGGAGGGAGAAGGAGTGATTTTGCAGTGAAGACATTTCAAACATCACATGTAAACTGCAACAATACCACATTAGCCACTAGCAGAGATTAGCATTGTTGCAGGAATACCAGAAATGACTGGGACTCTGTAAGTAAATTATGCCTTATCACATGTCCCTAGCCTGGAAGATTCACTAGTGCAGCAGCAGCCTAGGGAAACAATTTCTGCCTTAACCTTCATTCAGCTCCTTGTGTAAGTCAACTTTGTAAAGAGAATAAAGGTCATAAAGTGTAAATGGCATACTGGGGAGCTCCACTACCCTTGGAAGCAAGAAGAAAGATGATTCTTCTGGTGCTCTTCCGCCTACCTTGCAAACCTATAACACTATGTTGGGCAGAGGATACAAGCAGACCTGACTTGCTTACATGTTGTACAGACTGCTGCAAGCCTCAGGAGTCAACCTCAATTTCTTCATCAAGCAAAGAGTAGTGATAACCTAACCATTGAATAGAAAAACAGCAAAGTCACCAATTACTTTGTGTAACATGTAGGGCAGACTGTGATCTAATATGCATGCCTATTACCTCACTCATGTTACCCTAGCCACCATGTGAGCTGCTGCCTGTCTCATCATTACATACTTCAAGAATACCATACCATGTTAGCAGCCCTGAGAGCTGTTATATGCCATATCACCCGCAGTTATGAAGAGCTCCCCTCATGCCTCAGATATAAACACCCTACCTCATTGCCAGTGGTTAGTTTGTAAAATAAAGTGTGCCAGTGCCCGAAGGTCTTTTCAGAATTCTGCGTTCATGCAATTAAACATGGACACACCAAATGTTAGGACAGTGTAGTCTTGAATCTGCCCATGCCTCTTTAATTCACTTCCAGACGCTCCATCCCATTATCTCATTCTTAAGGTCCCTGCTTACTCCTTTTGTTACTCTTTTGTCATCTTTCTCTTGCTCTCGGTAAATATGTGATGTGGGAATATAAGTGTCGGTCCCCAAAACTAAGTAGCTCAAATTAAGCACTGCTTCTTGAAACCACACATTCTCATTTTACTCCTATGGCTGCCATATTCCATCTCTCAAGTGCAGCTGGAAGCCTAAAAAACATCATGTTGCTAAATCATATTTTTGTTTTGACACCCAGCTTTTCTATTGTCTAGTATTTACTTTGTTTTATGTACTGTGTAAACTATACTTTAAAATGTTAAAAAGAAAATAAATGTTGTAACAAACATATTCTACAAATATGTGCTTTTGTACATACTTGAACAAGTATCTGTCAAACTTATAGTTGTTCTATGTTAGTTGTACATCAATGTTGTGTTCTTAAAAAGGCCAAGATATATAAACACAATAAGCTGCAGAGTGCTATCTATTACAATTTGTGTGTTTAATGGTTCAATTCTAAGCTCTGCATCTCTAAATATCTAAACAGTGTTAAAATAATCCCCTGTCCTATCTAGCCAAATACTCTTATTTAAGTAGTGTGCCAAATTGTGAAAGGCAGAATACTCATGGCCTTTTATAAGAAGGGAAGTCATTTGCCAAAATGTCCCTAAAAATAACAAGCTGACATCCTTAATAAAGTTTGAGAAATTTGAAGAATAGACAATTACCTTTCCCTCTCACATGTTTTAGCAACTCTGCTTCTGTTTATTTGTATAAACAATTATAAATTAAGATATATAGTATGGTCCGTATATGGACCCCATATAAGTGGAGTTACCGAAAAAGTAAGTACAGTAAGGGGCAAGGAAGTTATAAGAAAGAAGGCACTGGAAAAGGGGAAAGGGAAATGTTAGGTGGCTGGGGAGTATGCAAGGTAATACAGATTTGTCTAGTAGACACTTCAAGATCTATTTTATTAGGCTTCATCTACCAGACTAACAGGCTGATTGTGAAAGTCCTATTGTGGGTTTACTTAGAAGTCAAAGTGGACTTAATGCCCTCCCTTTGCTTATAATTGTTTGGCTTTATTGTCACTCTTGTATTGTTGCTTCTTATATGATGATTTTCCTTGTTCATTGTGTACTTGTCCCTTCCATGAATTATAGCCTATTTACCATCTTCTTGACTGGCTCACTTGTGTCCTTTCAATGTTCACTTTAAGGGAACTACTTTTTCTGTTTGGTGAAGCCCTCCTTCAGAGTGCAGGTGTTTCCAATTATCTCCCTCTTGTGTTTCTCCTCCCTCTGCTAATTAGCATCTTCCCACTCTGTGCTTGCTCTCCCTTGTGGCTGCTCCCTTCCTCATTTGTGCACTTCTTCCCCTCTTCATAAGCTATGTGCTTCTGTCTTTCTCTTTTAGTTCTCTCTTCACTCGTGTTTTGCCCTCTCGCTTGTGGTCTGCATTTCCCTCAAATCATTTTTCAATTTTGACCTTATCGGCCCCTCCCTGTTCCTTCCCATACATCCATTTCCACATCTGCTTCTCATTTGCCCCCTACCCGTTTTTTTTTTTTACATAGCTAGGTATTTTTGGAGGGCAACAAATTTCTGCTAGCTCTTAGCAAAACAGATTTCACAAGCATACAATTATTGTTTTTGTGGTTTAAGTGACATCCCCCATCTCTGATCAGTCAATAAAGTGTCAATAAAGCATCATTGTTCCTTTTTTGACAATATTAAACAGCATTAAAAAAATAATGCATTTTGATGGTGCTCTTCAGCATCACCGAAATGCATTGGCGAAGGCAATAAGTCCAAACTGCCAGACCTATTGGATTAGTCGATTTTTGCTTATATGGAAAGCTATGGTTCAAGACCATCTATGGCTCTCCCTCAGTTTCCTATACGTTTAAAGCAACCAGAACTTGAAAACCAGAGAATCTCATGTGGATTTTGAATGGAAAATCGGTCAGTTTCACTACAGATCATCATGTTGGGACAGACAATGCAACATGCCTGTGAATACCTACATTTTACCTACTGTGTGGGTGCAAAAAGTATTGCAGAGACAGTATTACACAAGTGCACCCGGGGCTCAAAGGGTGTTTGTGCCCGCTTTGTACACCCTGGGGGCACTGCAGTATTACAGAAGGGGCAGCAAATGCGTGTGCATCCCCTTCTGTAATACAGATAGCACTGGTGCACATATATCACCAGCACTATCATTAGAGGGCATTCCTTCATTTGGGTGTGGCCCCATGCAAATGAGGGAATCACTTTGCCTCTGTTCCCGCGCCTTATTACTGACGTGGGACTAGAGTCAATCATGCCGTTAGAAGACACATTAAAAGTGTGCCACAAAAAGGTGACACACTTTCATTGCTCCTTCTAAATGCAGCTCTCTAAAGGGATGAAATAGTGCCCATGGACCTCTCCACACATACCCTTGCAGGAAGGTTCAGTCACTCACTGCACCTGTCTGCAAGGGGATCAGTAAACCCTTTTAATAGTGCAGGCGGATTGCTGCCTCCCAGCGAAACACAAAGCAGCTTTTAAACAGCTGCCCCATATTTTTCTGGAATGCACTGTCCTAGGGCGGCAGCGCAAGTTTGTGTCTGCTTTGAGGGCAGCCCATTCTTCCTGATAGGATACACTGTCCATGTTTGCACCTGCTTTAAGGTGCGCTGAGTGCACCCCATCTGTAATACGGGCCCTAGTATCTGGAAACATCCATGACTCTTTACTCATAAACCCGTATTCACCAACGTTTTATGTCAGTAGTAAATGAAATTTGCAATTGGAAAATCCTGATTTGGTTATTCAGACTGTTAATTCAACTGTTTCCCAGACTCAGTGTGAACACAGAAGTGCACATGAAGCTAGTAAAGCCAATTTTTTGCCTATACAATTTTTACTATTGTAGGACCAAAGGGTCACTCTTTGGGATCCTCAGCAGAATACTTGACTGAGAGAAAATCTTTAGCAAGCCATTGTGGCTGCTTCAGAGAATGTTCTTTGGTACCACTGCATATCAGCAAATATTTTCATTTTAATCAGCTACGTGCCAAAGAGGTGTACACTTCTATATATTTACCCTGGTGCTTTGCTGCGGTGTAATGCTACAGGGAGAAACTCATGCCAATATAGTTTGTAAATACATGTGAACTTTGATATTACACTACGTTCCGTATATAATCTCTGGTATGCCAAATATACATGCCCAAATGTAGTTGTTCCTTTTGTTTCAGATAACTTGATTTGTGTCTATCATCTTTCTTTTAGATCTACAGATCTTTAGGACTAGCCAACCATGTACATGGCATTAAGGGCCTCATTTACGAGGCTGGTGGAGCAGGGCAGCACAGCAAGTGCCCTGCTGTGCTGCCCTGTGCCACCAGGAAAGAAAAGAAATGCATCGTATCTACAAGATACGGTGCATTTCTGTCCTCTCCCCCTGGCCTGGAACACAAATTGCTGTCTAGCACCAATGCAAGCACCCTTGCACCATAGTGCAAGGGTTCTTGCTTTGTGGGGATGATTGCGTTTGTGCAGGAAGGGACACTTTCCTGCATAAAAACAATCACAAGAGGTGTTTTCCTCTTTCTATGCGTTCTGAAGAATGCAGCACACATAGAAAGAGGAAAAAACAGGAAGAAATAAAGATATTTCTCCCTGTTGCACTACTGTTATGCCACCCCTGAGGTGATGTAGGGATCGGAAGCATGTCCAGACATGTAAGTCTGGGAATGCATCACATTCCTTCGGGTTCCATGGGTGTTGTGCGGGAACACCTACAGCAATACCCATGAAATACCCCTTTCACACAGAGTTATGCGTGAAAGGGGGCCATTTTTACAAGGTTCTGAAAAACCACACAAGGTGGTTTTGCATGGCCTTGTAAATATGGGCTGGCATACTGTGTCACTGGAGTGTCAAAACAAGTGACACTCCGATGCCACAGCGTGCTGCTACGGCCTCGTAAATGAGGCCCTAAGTTCTATGCTCCTTTTACATAGCTGAAACATACTCTACGTAGGGAATAAATTTTAGTTAATGACTTCCCATAATTAATATCAATAATTAATGACTAGCCATCATCTTCAATTGAATAACTAACTACATGAATAAAAAAGAGCATGTTATTGTGACTTAATTGCCGCACATGATTACCAGGTGAGGTCCTCTCTTCCTGTTTAAATACCGCACTAGTAAAATTTGAAATCTACAGTGAACAATGCTTCCTGATAAAAGTGCCTCAGTATCACATATACTTATGGCAAACTTAATACCCGATTACCAACTCAAGCATGCCATACCTATAAACCATCACATCAATGTATTAATACGCTAATAAAGCAGACAAATCTGCACTGCACTGTTGATTCACGATTCATCAATTTTATGTATGGATGCAGTGGCAGGTCCTCGGTTAAGGCAGAGGAGCGTCACCTCACTGCTTGTGGGGAGAAAAAAAAGTAAAATGATAATAACGGAATGTTAATGTCATTTTATTTTTATCTGGAGTCAGGCTGGGGGGGCGGGCTGGAGGAGGAGTGGTATGTGTACTGTGAGTGCGCATGTCTGTTTGGCCGGCTGTGTGAGGTCGGTCAAACAGACATGCTCACTTAGCATTTCTCCACTCGGCTGTATTGCAAAGCCACGAGGAGAAAGTGCACAGGATCCCACTCCCTGTGTGAGCGCCGAACGAGGCTGCTCACACCAATCAGAACACTGTTGTCATGCTGGTGATAGCAGCCTCGTGATTGGCTGAGGGGAGTATGGGATGAGGCTGCTGGGGACAAAGATGGAGATGAAGCGGTCTCCCAACGAACCAGGTAAAAATTTTTTTTTTTTTTTTTTTTTTACTTTTACTTTTTTTTTTTCCCTGCCCCTGCCCTGCCACCCCTATTAAGTGGCAGCCACCACTGTATGTATGTATTTATCAGTTGCACAATATTCGAGTGGTACTGTAGACTTTCTTTGTCAAAAAATCTGGGTACTCCAACAGCAAGAAATGTATTCTGAGTCTTATACCTGAGTTGAAAATCTGCAGCAGGAAATGTTTTGCAACATAGAAAACAGGGTTGGAGTTGGTCACAATGCAGTAGTATCACATGTTCTCGAAATATTAAATATGAATGTTTTAGGGATTGGATGAAGACAAAAAAATCTGCTTCTCACCATTGAACAATAGGTGTTGGAAACCCTTGTACAGTGAAGAAAAGCTTCACAGCCATCTTTTCCCAGACTGTATGAGATCTGAGCCGCACCAACACTTCAGGGGCGCGACTTATGCATTCTTCGTGAATTTGTCTCTCCAGGGCCATTTTTTCCTCCACCTTTGAGATCAAAAAAATGAAAAGCATTTCAGGATACAAGCGTATAGCACCTAAACGATTACAACGTTAACTCTTTGCATAAATAAAGTTTGTCAAATATGATCCTGGTCCCATTTAAAGTGTCAAACACAATGTTAATTACCATCCTTTGAATGGCCATTTTATCTAGCTGCTCTCTGGCAAGTTTCCGTGATGCGCGAATGTCTTCTTCTAAATAATCCAGCTCACTGGAAAATCGAAATCTTCTGTCATGTTTCTGACGGTGCTGAGTCTCCTCTTCTTCGGTCCTGTATGTGAAAACATAAAGAAATAGTATAGCACAATGGGTAATGTACTTTTATGCTTTCATTAAAATAGAGGTGCTTTTTTAAAATTAACGAGGTTATATGCTTCAATTTCTATATTAGTCTAGGAAATGCGTCCTCAAAGAGGGGAGAGGTGGCATGTCTGCAGATCAGTGTCTCCGTGTCAAAGGAAAGTCGTGTCTCGCACATCTGCCAAGCAAGTGGAATCCCAGCCTTAGCACATGTCCAGAATAGCAAGCCATTGAGGAATTGAGTCATGACAGGAGCCACTACGGCGGTTTTCTGGTTTAGGCTGCGGAGTCCCTACATTTGTTGGCTTGAATTTCAAGTGGAGCTAGCATAGATTGAAGAGTCCCGTATTAGACAAAGGTCTCAGTGAGCCGTGCTGGACCAGTGCCAACACAAAATGATGCAGATAGCCAAGTGTAACACTGACCACTGCGATATGACTTCATCCCATGTGGTTAGCAATGAGAGGGCATTGTATCTGAATGGAAAACAGACTGTTGAATAGCTCGCTTTAACTGTTAATGAATTTGTAGATAGCATATCTGAGTGAATCATCCAATTCTATGCATTAAACTGTACATTTGTATGCAACAGGAAAATGTATCAAATATGCAAATCAGTCTAAATTGAAGCACAAATCTTCATACAAAAAATATCTTTTTAGCGGGGCTCTCGTTTACATTCTCGTATATGTTATTTTATTAAACCGTGTATACTAAATTGGTTTGTCAGTAGTTGATAGGAGCCTGTCAATGCTCTTACAAGTAGGAATGTTAGCCCTTATGTATCAATACATATTCACATAGACACAGAATGGGGAAAACACTTTCTGATAGATCAGCATCTTCTGGTTAACTGTCCAGGGATATTATTTACTGTCTTTTGAAAAATAAATTGTAAATACTTTAAACAAGCATTGTCCAAGCCTATAGGTCTTGGCCTATGTCTTTGGCAATGCTGTAGAGCCTCTAAAAGATCTTCAGCATGGTCAAAAGTAAAAAAAACAAAATTGTGTGACAATATATGCATGCATTATGACGTGTGGATCAGTATATTAAAACAGGAAAAAGAATTTCATGAATATTCATTTTTGTAAGCATATTTTTTTTAAGCCAGAGAGGCTGACAGAAATGTACTGGCTGGATACCCAGGAAGGTGGGTGCTAGAAATTGAGTCTCTAGTTGCCAGTCAGTTTACACCCTGTCCAAGTAGGAAACCTCACTCTAGTAAGGGTAAAAGAGATATCCAGCTCAGATAACCCCTGCTCCCCCCCTTGGTAACTTGGTACGAGCAGTTAGGCTTATCTCAGAATCATTGGCACATAACACACAGTATTACAGTGAAAACGCTACAAAAGGACACCACACCAGTTTTGGGAAAAAAAGCCAATTGCTTATCTGTGTAAAACAAGACCAAAACAAGAAAAATCCAACATACAGTAATAAAGATATGAATTTTGCAAGAATTACTTATAAATACAGTTCCTGGAAGTCAATATCTCCATCTGGGGCTATCACGGCGTCATGAACAACAAATCCAATAGTTCAGGCCAGCAGACAGCAAACAGTACCTTGGAAATATAGGGCGTTGTGATCTTCACAACGAGATCCGGAGTATGGTGTTGGCAGCTGTCAGCAGGTGTTGGTGGCATCGGTTCCAGAGGTCAGTGAAGGGGTCATGAGGACCTTGAAGTCACGCGCATTGTAGATCGAACTCTGGGCTGATGACGAAGTCAGGTGCTCTGGTTTTGATAATGTCTGGTCTGCAGTGAGAAGCGGGGCAGTGCAACATGCAGTATCTCCAGGTCACAGTGCAGGTAGCAGCGTCGTCACTGCTGAAGAGCTGTTGTCAGTAGGCTCAAGGCGGTGTTACGACTTGGGGCAGGCTCCATGCGGCGCCAACAGGTCGCGGTGCAGACAGGGGCATCTGTTGGTGATGCTGGAGTCAATTGAGCTGGTGATGGTGGACAAGGGCTGCGGTGCGGGACGGGAGTACCTCACTAGCGATGTCCTCAGGCTACAGTACAGGCAGCTGCATCAGTGTCAATGTAGAGTGGCAGCGGCGGGGAAACCAAGGCTGCAGTGTGAACAAGGTGATGCGGAGTGCAGGCACACAGGTCACGGTACAAGCAGCTGCTCGGTGACGCATCAGGTGGCAATGTCGTGAGACCAGGGCTGAAGTGTGAAGCGGGGCATAGCTCCATGCTGCGGTGTCTTGTCACGGTGCAGGCAGTGGTGTCGTTGACAGCGTGGTGGTGGTTTTTCTTCTGTTGCAGCACAAAACACACAGTTCCCAGTGTTATAAGCAGATGAACCTAAAGTCTTTGATATCCCAGGAGACTTCCAACAGGAGGCAAGCTTTACTTCAAGCCCTAGGAGAAACTTCACAAGCAACATACACAGCAAATTCCAGCAAATTCAAGTCTTTGTGCTCTTTAAGGCAGAAGCAGCAACTGCAGGCCAACCCTGCAAAGCGCACACATCAAAGGGGGAGTACTCCTCCTCTAGCTCTTCAGCTCTTCTCCTTGGCAGAGGTTCCTCTTGATCCAGAAGTGTTCTAAAATTCTGAGGTTTTGGGTCCACTACTTATACTCATTTCTGCATTTGAAGTAGGCAAACTTCAAAGGAAAGTCTCTGTTGTTCACAAGATCCTGCCTTGCCCAGGCCTGGCCCCAGACACACTCCAGGGGGTCGGAGACTGCATTGTGTGAGGACTGGCAAAGCCCTTTCAGGTGAAAGTGTCAGCTCCTTTTGCCTCACTTTAGCCCAGGAGACTCATCAGGATATGCAGAACACACCTCAGCTCCCTTTCTGTCACAGTCTAGAGGGAATTCACAAACAGCCCAACTGTCAGTCTGACCCAGATGTGGATTCCACAGGCAGGCAGAGGCACAGAATGGTTAAGCAAGAAAATGCCCACTTTCTAAAAGTGGCATTTTCAAACAGATAATCTGAAGATCAACTCTACCGAAATATGTATTTCTAAATTGTGAGTATCTCTATCTGCTCCCACTGGGAAACTGCACTTAAAACATATTTGAAGGCAGTCTCCATGTTATTCTATGGGAGAGATAGGCCTTTCAGTAGTGAAAAACGAATTTGACAGTATTTCACTATTGGAACATGTAAAACACACCAGTACATGTCCTACCTTTTAAATACACTGCACCCTGCCATAGGGCTACCTAGGGCCCACCTTAGGGGTGACTTACATGTAGTGAAAGGGAAGGTTTAGGCCTGGCAAGTGGGTACACTTGGCAGGTTGAATCAGCAGTGCCAGACTGCACACACAGATACTGCAGTGGCAGTTCTGAGACGTGTTTACAGGGCTACTCATGTGGGTGGCACAATCAGTGCTGCAGACCGACTGGTAGCATTTGATTTACAGACCCTGGGCACACATAGTGCACTTTACTAGGGACTTACTAGTAAATCAAATATGCCAATCATGGATAAACCACCAATACAGTTTACACAGGGAGCACTTGCACTTTAGCATTGATCAGTAGTGGTAAACTGTGAAGACAATAAACCAGCAAAAAATGATCAGAAAAAATAGGAGGAAATGGTTTGGGGGTAACCCTGCAAAAAGGGACATTTCCAACAGTGAGGCTTGGAGGGGCAACAGAGGAGCAGGTGGAGGACAGTAGTGGGTGAGAGGGTGGGGAGACAGGAAAAACAGCACAAAAATGAGAGCAACAATAGGGTTGATGGAGAAGCCCATGAGCAAGACAGCAACATGGCGAGCAAAGGGGGCATAGATTTTGGCAGGGGTAGAAGCACAGGAGGAAAAGCTTGCAACACAGGTGAGAAAGCAACACAGAGTGAAGGGGTAGTTATTTGTCAGGGAAGAAAAAGCACACAGATGAGAGCTGGAAAACAAATGCATGAAGAAAAAGTAGTGCATTAAACTGAGCAGTGGGCAGCTAGAAACCAACAAACTGGATAGGTGGTAAAGAGGTTATGCACCAGGAGAGAAACAACATGAGATGGACAATGAAAGCTATTCAATAAGAATCACTCAAATGAGAGACACAATAAAGCTAAATGAGCGGTAAGCAGTAGGTGTCTGTAAGCCCATCTAAATTCTCAGTGACCCCACCATATGTCTACTGTAACCAGATAACTTGTGCTATCTAATAGGCTCAACCTCAAATTGAAAATAGAATCCGCAATAGTTTACACCCTGAGCTGTGTCGTCTCTGGACGTGTGTCAATGTGGAATGTGATGGCCAGTGCGAAATGTGAACTTTAGCACAATTTCATCATAGTCTGCTTATTCACAAGAGCAAGCATTTGAAACTACACTTTCAAAGTTACTTATCTTCTGCGAATGCAAACAATTGTGCTAATTTATCATTGATTTCGACGTGAAGTGTACAACACATTTCACATGAGCTACAGAGCACCATGCCAAGTAGTTCATTTTGGTCACTACTAAGCTTGGAAAGGTTATATGTGACAATATCAGTGCTTAATTTTTGTTGTTGGTTTCCAGTGCTTAGCACCGGCCCTTATTTAACAGGGCCGGGGCTATTGAATTTTCCTCCCCTGTGCAAAGGTAAATATTTAAAAATGTATGTGTCATCTGTCCTGTCCTTTTCCTTCAGTTCAAATACCTGTTCTGCAACCCACAGGCATTGTCTGCATTTCATAGTGCGTTCAGAACTCTTTCAGTTTGCTGTGTCCCCCTTTGTCTGGCGGTATATTAAAGTGCCCTGAGGTGGATTGAGGACCAAACAGCAATGTTCTTGGTGCGCCGGTGCCCGTCGCCGGATTCTGCGCAGCGCTTTGAGCCCCGGCACTTATTATTGCACAAATTAAGCACTGGACAATATACGGGGAAAATGGTTCCAAAATACTGAGCCATTTATACAGGAAAAAACATTTTTGCATTTGTTTTAAAGCGTGAAATGTTTTGGGTTATTCTTGTATGTAAATGATGAATCGCTTCAAATTCACAGTTGTACGTATTGGCCAGTACTGTCCTTTTTCTTTGCCCAAACCTGGGGCTTTGTGCCTTGCACACAACATAGCTACCTCAATGAAACCTACTGAAGAGCCAACGTACTTGGATTGATGTATTTGTGTCTTGTGGCCCAAAACACAAACCTTGCTGGTAGATGATCTACACTTTGTGATAGCATGGTCACAATTTTAGAAACTACAGACAGGTCTGCATTTCTTCTGGGCACTGGTGAAACTTAAATTATGTTGTATAATTCACATAATTTCCTGAATTTTGCTTTACACAAAATTCATAAAAGTAATAGTGGAATGTTACATTTGCCTCATTTGCTTTTGCCTAATTATGTAAATTTTGGGCAAAATTGTACAAAACTGTGTGAAGGCAAAATGGTATATGTTGGCAGTTTCATCTAACAAGCTTAATGCTAAATTCCCAACATTACACAAATTATGTGGTATAATTAAAATTTCATCAAGGCCTTGAAATTATGCCATGAGGTCAGTTACATAATTACACTGCTGTTTGTGGTAAAAATATATTGTGGCAACAATGTGAACAACCAGAAGGTGAGCTGCTGTTGTTTGTTGACCAATAGTAAAGTGCTGTGCTCTACCATAAAACACATAGAAATTGGCATAGACCTGGCTCGCACATTATGTATTTATGCACCCCTAGAATATGGTAGTACATGTATCCAGGGCCTGTAAATTAAATGCTACCAGGGGACAGGAGCACTTATTGTGCCACCCACTACAGTAGCACTGTAAGGCACGTCTCCGGGTCTGCCACAGCAACCTGGCTGTACAGTTCCTGAACTGTTGATTTGATCTGTCAAAAATTTATGTCACCTCTGAGGTAGACGTTATTATGAAAAAAAGATAGCATGCATCGTATTTAAAAGTGGGATATGTGGAAATTAATGTTGCACATGTCCTGACAATGCTAAGGTTCTAAAAGGCCTCTTTCATGATGGTAAGTTTACCTGCCTCATAGGAAAACATTGGATTACAATAGAAATCAATATAAGTATTATTTTGGGTTAGAAGCAGCTGAAATATAATCCAAGGTATCATTTTAATAGGTGTTCAAAGTACAATTTAGTGATTAAATTGAATTTTGACTTAATGTGTTGGAAAATGCCCTTTTTAGAAAAGTTAAATTGCTCTGCCTACATAAACCTATGGAGGCCTTTCTGCCAGTATTTAACTGTCACCTGACTACTGATGGCTCCACTGTTATGTGTGATACATTGTTCACAGGACAGAGGACAAAAAAGGCTTGGGTCTGGGCAGGTGTTGGCCTTGAGAGGATAGACTTAAGGTTGTATCCAAAGGCTAGTTATATTTCAAAGAGCCCTGCCCTGTCACAAGCAGATGAAACTGACACCAGACCTGTCCCCTGTTATGCTCCTCTTGTCAGCTTGCCTCCAAAGTTACTGGGAGGAGCAGCCTCAGAACTTGTTTGGAAAGACCACAAAGGTGGGTTTGAGCGTTAGCATAGCTGCATTTATGGGTGAGCCCAGAAAGCTCTGAATAAGGGATGAAAAGATCCTGCCATCTTGGATTTAGGAGAAGAGGGGTACTGTGGGATAGCTTATAGCAAAACACAGAAGTGCTGTAAAAGTGGGTAGTGACACTTCTAGAAGCTATTACCTCATCGCCTAAGGTGTGGTCAGTGGTCGTTCCATTCTATAGGATGGTACTGTGCATAAATGTTGCATCCCCAGTACCCTCCGCAGAACACTCCAGGACTTGGGAAGAATCAGAAGAAGGACTGTCTTGCTGTCTTGCGAACTAGAAGGAAGACTGGACTTGCTTGCCTTGAACTGAGGACCCAAGTGGCAACATCAATGATCAGTTGGCTGACTTCCTGTTTGAGCTGCAGGGCTACAACAAGCTTTCAAAAGCCTTTTCCTGCACTTCAGATGTCCCAACCTGACCTGGTCCCCTCCGCTGACCTCTGTGAGAGTGAGTCCAGACCCTCAGTTTCTGTCCCCAGGTCCTGAGTCCTTGGCTGTGGTCAGGGTGTATTTCTCCCTGCCTAACTGAAAGGTATGTTCTGACACTCATCACACCTCCAAAGCTGGAATGCACATCTTAGAAGAGCCCTGACTCAGATACTAATGACTTGCCTCTGGGCACAGTAAAACCTAATGAATGTTAACTGCTGACCACTAAACATTGATTACCTATCTGGAAATGGACAGAAACGACTGGCAGAAAAAAGGCCAGCTTTAGCACTGCATATTTTGACTTGGTAATGCCAAGGATGGATTCGCCAATTCTGCCCTAGGAGCCAGCAAGATAGTCAGACTCCATTCATATTAGGTGAAAAAGCCAGTTTTGACCCTGTCAGGTAGGGAAGTGGCCAGGAAGCTGAGAACAGGACTGCCTGGTGCCATTTGGATGGTTGATTTTCTGCAATCTTTGGCCTGTATCCAGGATACATCTGGCACTCCAACCAACACCTCTTCAGAATATTCTGGACCTATGAAGACTCCATCTGAAGAGGAATACCATGCTGGATTAATAAGTCTGGCTTCTGACTGCTGACTCCTGCTGGAAGAAGAGGACTCACACACATACTCAAAGACTCCTGAATCGTGTTGGCATCCAGTGACTGGAACTGCTTTCCAAGTGTTAAGTGGGTGTCCTCCTGTCTATCTACCCACTGCAGGGATACCAAAAGTAGAAGGAGTCCTTACTCCAAGACTTCTCATCTGACTAAAGAGGATTAGCCCTTGCGGGAGACTGGCTGGATAGAGACCTAGTACCTAGAAGCATGCCTTGAGGAGCTAGGGACACTGGTCTGACCAGAAGAAGCTTTCCCAGCCACCACATACAAGGTTTGAAGTTACAACCTTTAGCTGTGACAACCCTCTTGGTGCATCTGACCTCAGTTAGATCAAGGTCAGCCAGAAATTGTATAGGTTCCAGTGCACCATAGACTGTTGTTTTCCCAGTGCTTGTGTTGTTCTAGGCACTATATGTGTTTCCCTTTAACCTATTTTGATGATTTTGGTATATTTTTGCTCTTTATTTTCTTCTCTATTTTTCTAAATTGATTTTGGGATTTTATTGTGTTGTGTAGATTACTTGGATATTGTTGGTATTACTTAAACATAGCACAAACTTTTCTGGTGGATTCCTGCTGCTTGTGACATGACTACCAAGTGTTGAACTGAATCAGAACTGTGCTTTGACCACCCAGAGTGGGTTTATTGAGTTGGTAGTGCATCCTGCCTCAGAAATTATTGACACATTTGTGACACAGTCATACTGTTTGTTGAGCATATTGATAACCTCTTCTCCATTCTATTAAAACAGGCATGCTGAATGTCAGCCCAGGAAGGTTGGATCCACAGCAGATTTTCTGGATAAATACTGATTATGTTACTATGTTTCATTTAAAGTAACTCTATTCTACAATGGTATCCTGACAATCTAGCAGTAATTTGTCCTTTCTGATTCTATCATGGGCACCTTTTGCACGATTATTATGGCTGAGTCTTTCAATTCCTACTCCACTCATGAGATGTCAAGCATTTCAGACTGTGATTCATGAAGGCACTGTGTTAGTCTGGCCTTTCAGGGAAGAGGGAAGAGAAGATCACTTTGCTATGTCACTGATCACCACCACAAAGTCGAATTGAACAAAATTGTGATCTGACTATATGACATCTGAAAATGTTCTGGTATAATGCCTACTAAGAGATTTGTTTTCTCTCAACTTCTCTGTCTTCACATCAGTATAAAAAATAATAGATCAGAAATGATGGGAACAGCTATTTCACAACTGTAGCCTATGAGTAAAGGAGTATCCATCAATCTCCTGTGTGTAGAGTCTATAGTGGTTGCTGTGCATAATGAAATGTGAGCAGTAGAATGTGGGAGAGCCAGTTTATTTTTGAAGATAGCCCAGCCACCTGCATGTTAGGGTTCCTCACTTAGGAAACCATAGAAAGTATCTATACACAAACAAAGTAGTCTTTCTTTTGAGGGAGTAGGCTGAAATAATTATTTGCCTCCAGCCCATCCATATATTCTGGAGGACTGAAACACTTGCTTTAAGTTCGTGTGATAGGTTCTTTCTCAATTGTGGTACCACTCAAGGTGCTAGCACTGATGCTGTAAAGAAACAGGTTTTGTACCAGTCTAAAAAGGTGTTTGCTTGAACCGCAATCTTTTGCCAGTGTGGCACTGTAGACTATTTTCCTCATCCATTAGAGTTAAATCCAATCTTGGAATAAGTTCAAGGTACTCTCGCAGTCTGCCAGCTGCTAGAACAGGAGGCAGACCACCACCTGGTTTCCACAGTGTATCAAACAAAAAAACCTTTTAGATTTGAATCTATTATGTATGTATATGTATTTATTTTTGTGTATGCATATACATATGTATCTGTGTTTGTATCACACAAATCTAGTCAAAAGATGGAGTAGTGCTGTACAATGCCAACAGCAAATATGTCAATAATTGATTGAGAGGAGATGGGCTCTGAGAATGGAAGAGGACTGTACTTCATCATGATATAGTGCTCTTCATAAAACAATGTGTCTTCAGTAAAGAGTCTGTGCTTACAAGTAGCTTTGCATTGGTTTAGACAAAGGCAGAATCTTATGTAGTGTGTCGTCAAAACCAGGAACCTTCTTACAATACCTAATCAATGTCTACTGTTCATGCACAATGGGGGAAGGAATCATAGAAGCTGTTGGTCCTGGGTATGGGACATCCAGTGGGCTTCTGCCAGCCCTAGTGTTGTGAGGGTAGTTGCCACCTACACACACGGCTAAATAACAAGGCAACTCCTGCATCCGGTTTAGTATTTGGCAAAGTGTGACAAAAATATGGAGTCGGTGAAGCACCTTCCAGTGGAGCTTGCAAAATTTCACCTTCTGCTCCCTTGAGGAACAGTCATCGGTGCACATGTTGATAGACATTAACTTACTCCTGTTAAGAATATGAAAGGGGGTCTGAGACTAAAAGAAATGATGTCTGTTTACATTTAAAGTATCCTACAGCATTTCTGATAAACAGTTGAGGAATTATGTTAGTTTTGTGGGTTTTTTGTATTTATTTTTATGAAGGTGAGCTTGTTTTAGTTTTCTCTTTCAACATCTCAATTTCAAATGCCTTATTTTATATACTACTTATTAAGTGATTGGGTACTGGCTCTTTGTGGCCCTGGAACTCAGTCATTATAAGATTCCCTTACATAGCATCTTAGTAGAATTTAGTATAAAACTCAAATGTTGATTATTTGTGCATCTCCCCCACCTTCTAATATGTATTCTCCCTCTCATGAAGATTGTGATTGCTCTCCCTGCCATCACCACCAGATTAACCACATCCCGTTCATTACAACACTGCCTGATATAGCTGGGAATTTCGGTTTCACTTTAGCTCTGCAAAAACTACTGAAAACAATGATTGATCATTGCCCTCCACCTCAGGGAGCCGTCTCCTTTTTATAGAACAAAGGGACTGGTCCAAAAGTAAATACCGATATTCATGGTGGCTGAACAAATGTTGAAAAATAAGTAAACTGCTGAGAGAATACATCATATTCTTCCTCATTTTCAGATCATAAAGCGTTGAACTATTTCTATGGCATTTACAGTAAAACGGGTTAACCTCTTCCGTGTGTATAGCACTACAAAGAACTTGAAAAATACATTTTACATGATGAGGCATCAACCGTCAACAACTAGAAAAGTGTAATGATGCCCAGGGATTTTAATGCAATTGTTCAAGGAAATTAATAAAATGAGTTATTAGTATGCTTCATTCTGTTCACAATTAATGAAAGCTTTCAATTTTAAATGAATAGTAAATCAAGTAGTACTTACAGGAAGAAGTACCCTTCCATTGTCCTTATGGGAAAAACACGGGATTCGTTAAATGACACTATGTACGTGATTTATTTGTGACAACTGTTGCAGCCTAACCTCTTGGCTTTCTTTACCTCTGTCAGACTTTATGCATCAAACCGCAAGAGCGAGCATCCCTACATTCAATACATTATTATAATAATATATATATGCAGTTACTGTTTGTTATTCTACACCCCCTTAGTTCTTAACATGACTGAGTTTACCCATGAATTTCAAATGTTTCTGTGTTTTTTTGCCATCATTCACCTACCACAGCAACAAGAACACACAGACTAATAACAAGTACATGCATCAGGACATGTGACTGAGTTTACTTATAAATTCTAAAGTTCTTTCTGCTTTCTTGCTAGTATTTACCTCCTAAAGTAACATGACAAATACTAAAAAGGATTATAGGCATGTGGGTGGTTACAATGTATAAAAAATCACCAGCAGGTCATACGATTATCATGATCTTCTATGTCATAGAATAATATTTGACGATACATACAGGCGCGCACCTACCCGTGATGGCATGTGTGGAACTACAGTACCCATGATCCTCTGAGCCGCTAATGGTGTCAGATGCCGTACAGAGGCACACCCGACTCTTACACCTTTCAGTAGCCACATAAATACTCCGCCAAACTCCCGGCAACATTACCAAGTACGGCACCATGGGGGGAACATCTAGGTGAAATTGCCAGCACGATTACTTGATAAAGAAAGAGCGGGGGCTCGGGGCAGTTCTGAGATGTATTTTGCGATTATGCAAAACCCAGATTTATTCTAGCGAATGACTTCTATCTTCTACAACAACAATCCATTCACAATGCTCTATTAAGGGATACTGATGGGAAGCCGGTGGTATACTAGAAATTATGAGTAACTACTAGAAATGATTAATAACTACACTAACCCTATGACTAGATGCCATTGCATTCATATAACCGTTTAACTCTGCGAAAATATTCCGCATTTGAGTACTGTTAGATTCCTTTTGAAGAGCAATTACTGGATACCAAGGGCACCTAATATACAGGGTGGTCAACAGACAGAAGAACTATAACATAGGTGATGTCGCACTCAAAAGTTGACAGGTTGACTTGGAAAATGGGCTGATCTCAATTGGTTTGCAGTGTAAGTACCGTGCTGCTCATTGTTACTGTAACGTCCATTTCATTCCAACCCAAACTTTGGATACAAGGGAAACCATATACCTCGATTTTGTATTGTTTACACTTTTTAAATTCACAATACCTTTCAGGCCTCCTATTAAACGTCCCAGTACACAATAAACAAGGTCTCTCTCATAACATCAATGGGACCGGTTCCACTGTACAGTAAAGTTTTCCGCAACCGATAGACCATGGTTTTAACTTCACTAACGGTTTTCTTTTTACACGTTTACGACTACAGGGAAATGCCCTTCTCTCCTTCACTAAAGGAATACTGATTACACCACAATTAGGGTAAGTGCCTTAAACTCGTATGAAGTGGCAGAAGTGCATGTATCACAGAATATTCATGTCAACAAGAGCTGTGCATTAATTAGGCATGGAGTGTGTTGATGACACTTGGGGGGTTTCGCTGTGTTCACTTGATGGTGCAGATGAACTGCTTTCATTTAACATGTACTTGGGTGTTGCAATATAAAAATTGTAGCTGTTTTTCTGATGCAGGTATCAGTGAACCAGTCGAATAGACCAGGTAGGAAAGTGTGTTACCTCCGTATTGGAGTTGCATATTGGTGAATGCACTCTGATTAAGGATCCAACAGCGATGAAGAAGGCTTATGACTGGTTTTGGGCAGACTCGAAGGATGAAACATGTAGGAAAGAACAACTCATATAATTGAACCATTACTTTCAATAAATATTTGGAATCTTTTGCTTTACCCACAGGTGCCTGCTCAATAAAAATATATATTTTTGGGTATGCATGTAGACATTTTTAGTTTATCTGGATCCTTGTATTTATCCAGTCAATAACTATCTTTGAAGTCCCAGATGCTAGAGATTCCACTCAGGTGGTATCCAACTATCTGGGGGTGGGGTGGACACCAATGTGAAGCATGCCACAAATACCAGTGGGTGAGGTATCCCCATATACAATTTCTTTTGAATTCTACAGCAGTAGAGTTGATGCTAGGAGTGAATTGTGTCACAAAAAGGCATCTAAGCACCTGTGGTGTAAGGTTAAGTTATTGAAACTTTTACTGAACCTAACACGAAAAGTGGCATATTACTTGTGGTGGACAACCATCCACCCTGGCTAATAATCTATTTCTCACAGAGAATATGGCATTTCATTGCCTTTAAGCATTATGCAAATGCTTTAAATCAGTCATAAAATATCACCTGTTTGCTGTGCAATATTTTACGTAGTTAGCAATTTCATATAATGTATTGATCAATAAAGGTTTGTATATACCTGTGCAGAAACGCTACTGGGTAATTTAGAAATGAAATGTTTTTCTGCGACTCTACATCCATAAGCGTTGTTTGACCTATACCTAGTAACGAGAGTATCAAGTGAAATATTGATCAATGAATGACCGTTTCTCTGTATGGTCTACATCAGTTTCTGTAAAATGTTCTCTCAGAGGGAGGGCATCATTTTGACCCTACCGGATGATTCTCCACCGCCTGATGTAATTGGACACTGCATTAACGCGAATCAAGATATTCGGGTTTCTAACATGTAATTAAGGGTAGATAGGTGGCCCTTCGAGTGTTATTGAACAGCAAGTATATGCAAATTATCAACACTGACGTGTTTTGGGTCTTGTATTTATGTTTAAGCTTTTCTACCTTTATCTTTAGTAATTGCTCTGCCCCTTGCAACCTTGACGGGAGTCATCTGTTTATAATCACATTCTAGTGGTCCCGAAGGTGGTTGTCAGATGTCCACATGTTATACAAGTACTCTTGCCCTTCCTTCACAATGTGGAAAATGTTGACTACCTGGAAGTGTTGTCGTTGTTTCATATGAAGAAGCTTGCATGTGAACAGTAACGTGTGCATGGGAATATTTATACATGAATATTGGGTTTTTTCCGTAAACAGCATCGGTTAGCTGTATGGTTCAATAGCTGCCACTTGCAAAGACCCATGGGCAATTATGAGTTAGGAAAGTGAATTAGCATATATAATAGCACGAGCAGTGCTCACGGTCTGGTTTCCAAGAACAGCCCTGAAAATCAAGGAGTCCTAACTTCTATTTCGTGTTGCCTGTGACATTGAGCATGCAGCTGCAGATCCATGAAGCGCAGTCTGCATCTACTATAAGATAAGTAGCCTGACATGAGATACAACTCTCTGGCACACAAGCCCAGCATTCAGAGCTGGGTTTGCAGGACAGGCAGCACACATGCTTACGAAGACTGCGCACTGGATACCACAGTACATACGTGGGATACTTGTGTCTCTTAGTGTCCCAGATCAGACTAGATACAGGCAAGCGGGGGAAGAGCACAGACTCAGTGGTGAAACAGGTGGAATCCTTTGTGACTGGCGAATTTATTTATTATGAATGTCTCTTACTTAGAGCCACAAGCATGAACCCCAGATGTTATATTTAGCTAGCCAATGCATAAAAGAAGTTGCCCCCGGTTGATACTTTATAAAGGAAGTCCAGACTGCTCTGACAGTGCCCTTTGAGGGCCTGTCAGAGAACGCAGGCTCTTTGATTTTCAGAAAGCATAGGACACAGTTTTGGGAGTGGAAGGGGTGAAATGGCACAAGGGTGGTGGCTTAGGGGGCTGCAGCGCAGTTTGGGAGAGGGAGAAGCCATGGTATATAGGGCTACCTATTTCTCATCTACTCATGCTAAGCAGTAGAAAGCAAGAAGAGATGATTTTTAGGGCCATACATAACATAGAGGTGTACAGACCCAAAAAGTGAATGGTGGGGTGCTTTTCACCTGGCGGTTCTGACTGAAAGGTGCTCATTATCTGTGTGATGCCACTCATAACCCCTCAGTAAAAAACACCCATTATTCACTGTTAACCATCTACAATTCAATATATTTCAACTATTTAGTGCACAAAAAGGCCCTAAAGCGCTGTACTTCAGCTAAGCAGTGTGCTTTACTTTATAGACCCATCACGCCTGTGGCCTTCCCCAAGTGCAGATATCTTGCACGGTCTGTCTGCATGAGGGCAACGTATGTTGACCACCCACAGTGTATATGAAATGTACATTAATGCATGTTGAGAAACAGAAGGCACGTTTTAAAATCGTTAGGTGTCTTTTGGCACACGTTGATTGGAATATGTTTCTGTGGTGTAGCGCACTGTGTACTTCCAGTGTACTCTTGGAGGCAGACATATCGTCAAGAGGTGCGTCTTTCACACGGAAGATGGATCAGCTTATTCAACTTTTGGCAAGTTATTCTGGGCCCAAACACTGGAACAAATGCACTTCCATTCTAACAATATTTTCTATGTTTTTTATTGAGCATCGTTGATTTACCACCACAAAGATGCTTCAGGTTTAGATCTCATCATGTTTATCTGCAAGTAGCACGTGCCCACGTTCTCACCATGACAAATTGACCAACTTTTACGTGGCCATTAAAACTATGAATTTTCCGGCCAACCATATGGTAAAACTTTAAAAAACGAAAAGAGCGTTGTTGTCAGCATTACGATTCAAAGCGCTGCGGGGGCGTTCGTGTGAGTATTGTAAGAAACATTTTTACCTTCTTCTAAAAGTCGGCACTGTGTATTCTAGGCTCTCTTCTTCCGCTGAGCTTCTCCCCCGCTTTGCATGAGAAGATCTGTACGAAGACGACGAAACTGCAGTTGCGTGTGTGGAGGCGGCACTCCTCCTTCATAAACGAAACAAAACAACAAGTGAGCATTTGCGGACATTTATCAAATAAGGTAAAATGAAATCAATCCACATTTCAGCACTATTATTAGGTCTCCCTCTGGACTGTATTTTCCAGTTCCTAAGAATAAATTATTGTAAGGATTCCAAGCCGGTGCCCCTTTGCATCCTTTATAGCCCCCAGAAAGCGGGTCCCTCTGCACTGCAATATTTCTTATAGATGTCTCTGTTTTCGATTGGAATACATCTCGGGCCTTCCACCTTGCTAGCTTTCTGACGTTGTTTTATATGGTCCGCCCGATTGTTCTTCCCCATCTTTTTTTATTTTTTTACTAGGCAAGGCAGTTTACTCATTTCTAGGGTGGAAAGTCAATGGGCTTCAGCAGATATAGGGCAGAGCATTGGAGATACAACTTTGTATTTGCAGATTAAGTGAAGGGGAGGTAGCAGGCACATGAGTAGTTGTGTTCTTTATTAGGTGAAACATCTTAGTTTTGCAAGGGTTGGTGGACTTGCAGCATCTGGACAAGAACCAACTATGTGAACTTAAAGCTGGACATTTTGCATTTCAGTCTTCAGGAATAAACGTTCCAGTTTTATCCTCCTGTCCTCGCTGCACTCGTCCTCTTCTACCTTGAGGGTGAATCAGTAATTATCTTAATACCTGCGAAATCCCATACTGGTGTAAAATGTGTAATGCGTTGGTTGCTCCATTCACAGTCAAAGACACTGCAGTCACTCACAGCTTACCCTCATTTGGTGTGGACAATTTTTAGAATGGTAAACGTTTAAGACTGGACAATGTCTGCTCCTGTCTTAATCTTTACCCATGCTATTTTCGTAAAGTCTGCCTCATGTCTCCTTAGGATCATTATAATTATGATTTATGAATTGGCATGCATCACAATCTTCCATGTGAAACATTCTGACAGTAATGTATGGGGTTTCCTGATAGTTACCGAGCATAGACGAAAATGTCATAATTACCTTATTTCCTCCAGTCAGTTTGAGCTTAAAATTTGATATTCAGCCCAACAGAGGAATATTTGTATTGGAATTTAGGCATAGTATTTATCTCAGTAGTATGTGAATAATTCAAATGGACAATTAAAGGGGAGATATCTACAATTCTAAACATACATGCTACAATATGTAAGGGATACATGTAAACAAATTTAATAGTGAATGATTTGGACTGGGCAGCGCCAAAGAGAGAGAGTCAGAATATTTGCATCTATGCTTGAGATATGTAAAATATTGGTTTTAAACAAAAGGAATTGGTGAACCTCAGTACATTTGGGCACAAGATATATGAGTAAGGAAAGAGATTGTGGTACGTTCTTAGCTTGGTCTGCCAGGGAAAAGAACGAGTAGCATTGTATTTGTACCATAGAAGGTATCACAATACGAGAAATGACTGTGGAAGTATTGATAATAATATAAGAAACATGTGCATGCAAACATAGTACAAAATAAGTTCCTAATCATTTTTAGGATTCATGCAAAGAAAATGATTCAAAGTTCACACTTGAGGAATTAAGAGAGGTAGCATTTAACAGGCAACATGTCAACGATGGCATAACATTGATTTTTAGAAGATTAACATAATACCAAGGATGGTAGAACTATTTAATTAAAGAGTGATTCAGGTGAAATAGCCAAAGCTTCATAGTTTTTTGCAAAACATCACAAAATGAATAGGGGTCTTTCTGACAATTGTATTCTTATGTTAATTACATGTAATAAATACTTACCAAAAATACTAGATTATCTGCTTGAACCATATGTAGGCACATTAGTGCACGTCAGCCAAGATATGTTTCTGCCACATAAGCTATTAGCAAACAATACTCAGCATATCATTGAGGCTATCATTAATATTTAAGTAGATGGAAAATGCCAGGCATGAAACTGCTTCTAGATGCTGAAAAGACATTCACTTTTTGGAACTGGCAGTTTAAATTTATAAATATATAATATGTAAGAACCTCAACAATCAGTTTATGTAGTTTCCTGTATCACATAATTGCTTTAAGTGCATCCTAATGAACAGGGATTTTGAGATCAAATAGGTCAACAAGGATAGGTGCCTCGTGCCCTATACCATTGTTACTTCATTTGTAGAAACATCAAGTTGCCACAGCACAGGTTGCAGCATGGCCCACAGCTCACTTGACTGCCTCCCTGGTGTCCCGCATTATACAGAGGGATGCTCTAAACACCCACAGCCTGCGGAGTCCTGAGGGCAACTTGGAGGGCCATTCTTCCCTTTGTTTGTTGGCTGCGCTGGAGGCATTCCTATCTTTGTGGGCCATGTTCCTGCTCTCTGTAGTTTCTTACTCCTAGAATTCCTAAACAAATTTTTTACAGAACCAAGCCATCATGGAGGTTCTATCATGTACTCATGCCAGCATTTCCCAATACACCATGGTGCTCTCACATTTTCCTCTATGTCACTTCCTGTTTTGTGGGTATATAAGGAGCAGAAGTGCCTTTCTCCTCTGTGTTGCAACACTCCTTGAGCCTGCTGATGTGTCTTAGCTCCTGCATCCTGGCTCCTGCTGGTGTACCCTCACTCCTGTTGGTGTCTCCTCACTCCTGCTGGTGTATCATTGCACCTGCTGGTGTTTCCTTCCTTCTGCAGGCGATTCATGCTCCTGTTGCTTCCATTCTGAATTTTTCTATTCTCCTGATTCTAGCATGTCCACTAGCTTTATCTGGGCTTTTTGAGCCTTGATGCATTCCTGGTCTTCTACCATCAGTACCAATCCTCAATAGCCTCCCAGGAGTTTCTGATCATCATCAGAGGTTTTTTTCCCCTCAGGGGTTTCCCGCTTTGGGACTCCTTCTGGAGGGCACTATGTGCTTAAATGTCCCATTTTCAGTGTCATCGCAGCTACCAGAAGGGGTCTCCCCTACCTTTGGCAGGCAAAGACAGCCAAACCCAGGACTCACAGATTTTCCCATTGCTCCAAGGCTGCAAATAAAAGTCCCTTCGCAGAGGACCCTGACACAAATTATGTTTGGAATATGATATCGTAACATTTATGAAGGTTGATAAGGTGAATTAAGAACAGGTTATGAGAATGTAACCAGAAAATATGAAACAATTAGGCATACAATGAATACCACCAACATTTATATTGTATCTATCTATTATCTTTTATTTATTCGCAGAAGAGTTGTTGGTTACTTGCTAATCATGAATTCATTAAATAAAAAATGTCCCATAGTATTGAATAGAAATGGGATATTACTGGCTAGGTAAATTCCATCAAAATGCTAATTCTACTTGAAGTTTCATTTTTGTTTCAGATGATTCCCTGCTGCTCCAAACTGGCATTATTTGCGTGTAAATATAATCTAACTCTGGTTTTTATATTTTCCGATAGACAATCAAGAATAAAAAAGCTGTCAGTTTTAAAACTAAGCACTAGGGCTTGGTGGAATTTCTATTACACAGGAGTAATCTGAGTAATTTCAATAATTCTGCATTACTCTTTGGCACAGAATTACCAATAATTATGCCATTAATCCTGCTTGAGTAATTAAGGGGGGAAATTCCACCACAACAGCGCCTTTCGCGAGTGGCTGTTTTTGTTCACTAATCATGTACAGATGTATTTAGAGCTATATCTTAGTGCAAAGATGCATTCTCTGGTCTATTTTGGATGTGAGGGTGCCGTGTGCACTAAGAAAATAGTGATAAATGCTGGGAGTAAGTTGGGGAAAAATCCTATCCCTAGAGAACATTTAGTGAGCTGCTGCTCACACTTGCTAATCAAGTTCTGCTATATTTACCATTTTGTAGTGTAAAAATGCATCCTCACATCCATTTTGGACACATACTTCTGCGTAATCTCAGGGAATTCTTAGGTAATACCTAGTGATTGCACTACACGGAAATATGCGAGTTACTCGCACCCCTGCTGTACACCTACGCTGCATTGGCAGGCCTTAAGGCATGTTTTACAGTGATACTTCAGTGGATGACACTATGAGTGTTGCAGCTGTCTAATACCATTGAATTTACAATCTAGGAGTACACGTAGTACCATATGTAAGGCAATTGGGTATATGCCAATGTCACCATGTAAAGAAAGGCAAGCACTTTACTCCTGCTTAGCAGGGGAAAAGTGCACAAAGTTCTACAGCCAATAAAATAGGGCTCAGAAGAAAGGAAATAAATCCCTATAGGAAGGGAATATTTCCAACAGACAACAAAGACAGACAAAACAATTGCAGTTGTTATGCATTGTAAATTGAAAAGAAGAGAAATTAGCTAAAAATCACTTGTTTTCAATTATATATATAAATAATGCACACTCTAAGTAGCTCATATGCTAAAGGGTGCAGCAGTCCATGTGACCTTAAACACTTTGATCATAGATACATTAATCTGCATGTGTTCAAGATCATAAGTCCTGATGGCACTCCTATTATCCTGTTAAAGGGAGATTATTTTGTTTATTGCTCTTACAGTCCTTTATTTTAATATTTAATATTTCTATTTCCATATTCTATTTTTCAAATTCTATTTTTGATGTTTTCTTTATATATATATATGTATATATTTATTGATTCAAATATTTCCAAATGCCAAGACAGATGATACTGGACACATACAGATTTGGAATGTTAGTCATAATCACCATACACGTAATAATGAAGAAGACAGTAAACCAATTATCTCTCCTAGGAAAGTACAAGTATTTACACAGTTACAGTTGGCAAACCAATATGCAACCTTTCTCAAATGTGCCCAACATTTGTCACACTAGAAATCTTCAATCCTAAGGGTTTGTCAGAAGGGGTAACCAAGACTTGCCAATTATGATAATCTGTAAAATCATGTTTAAAAAACATACCTGTCTACAAAATGTAATGCAGGGTGATAGAAATTAGGTCTCTAGCTGGCAGAGGTACGCACCCTGTCCAAGTAGGGACCACAATCCTAGTCAGGGTAAGTCAGGTACACACCCTAAATTAACCTGTGCTCATCTTCTGGTAGCTTGGCACAAAGCAGTCAGGCATAACCTAAGAGGCTATGTGTAAAGTATTTGTGCAACAGTTAAGTATAGTAACACGGTGAAAGACACCACAAAAATACTCCATACCATTTTAGAAACATAGAGAACATATATCCGAGTAAAACAAGACCAAAATGCCAAAAATCCAATGAGTAGAAGTTGAGATATGAATTAAAAAAAATTAAATATGAAAATAGTGCTTAGAAGCTACTAGCGGTCAAAAGATTGATTGAAGTCATGAGGGACTGGGGCAAATCCAAAATTTAGGCCGACCACAATGGAGGATAGGCCAGCTACAGATTCCACGCAGGGTCCACTGAAACAGTACCTTTGATGGAGCAAAGCATCAACGTCGAGAGCACGATGAGTAAGGATTTTCCACGCAGTCGGGTCTCTGTGCTGTCATCGGGCTCCATTGTGTGGCCTGATGCAGAGCATCGCCGTCAGGCCACACAGGCTATGAATTCACTGTCATGGAACAGCCTCTGCATTGGCATGGGAGGAGCAATGTGCCGATTGTTTCTCATACATTTGAGGCAATAGGTCAGTTATTGCAGAACCCACTTCAGAGGCCCAGGACTGGAGGGGGCACTTCAGGCAAGGGTAAGACTCATGGATGGCAGAGTCCAGAAGTACCAGGAGAGTTGTAGGCAGTCTTTGATGTCCCAGAGATTGAAGGAGAACAGAGGCAAGCCAACAAGCCCTTGGAGAATCTTGCATTCAAGGATGCAGAGAACAGGTCCAGTCATTCTCACTGTAGGCAAGAAGCAGCAGGCAGCAGACTAACAGAGCAAAGCAAGTAGAAAAGTGGCAATCCCTCCTACAGCACAGCACACAAAAGGCAGTAGGCCAACATCGCAATGCATTTTCACAGTGGCAGTCCCTCCTGGCAGCACAGCAGTCCTTCTTACTGACAGAGTGTCCTTGAATCCAGTGGAGTTCTGATTTGGTGGGGTTTGGGTGTTGGGGTCCAGTACTTATACCCAAATGTGTCTTTGAAGTGGGGTAGACTTCAAAGAGGCCTTTAAAGAAGACAAGGACCCTCTCCTTCCTTCCCTGGCTCCAGGCACTTCACAAGGGATTATGCAGCCCTTTGTGTGGGAAGAAGCACATCCCGCATTAGGTGTAAGTCAGGCAGGGCTAAGCTCCAACTCCATCAAGCCCGTCAATGGCCCATTAAGGCCCATTAAATCACAGCTAAGCTCCCATTTCAGTGGGACTGTCTAGATGGAATGTACAAAGCCCAGCTGTCATCCACCCCAGACGTGTGTTCAGAGACAGGCAAAGGCACACAATGGTTAAATTAGGAAAATGCCAACTTTCTACAAGTGACATTTTCGCGCTTACAATTTAAAATCTGACTTCACCATAAGTTGTGATTTTAAAGTGTGATTCCAGAGACACCAAACTCCAAAGTTCTATCTTTTCTGAATTAGTAATTAAACTTAAAAGCAGCTTTAAGGTAGCCTCAATTATTACCTATGGGAGAGATAGGCCTTGCAGTAGTGAAAAATGCATGTAATAGTTTTTCACTAACAGGACATGTTAAACTGAAAAGTACATGTTCAACTTTTTAAATACACTGCACCCTGCCCTTGGGCTAACTAGGGCCTACCTTAGGGGTGGCTTATATTCAATAAACAGGAAGGTTTGGATCTGCAAAGTGTGTACACTAGTTAGGTCAAAATGGCAGGTTAAAACTGCACACACAGACTCTGCAGTGGCAGGCCTGAGACATATTTGAAAGACTGCTGTAGTGGGTGGCACAATCAGTGCTGCAGACCCACTAGTAGCATGTAATTTACAGGCCCTGGGCACATATGGTGCACTTTACTGGTGACTAGTGGGCCTGCAGCACTGATTGCGCCACCCACATAAGTATCCCAATAAAGATGCCTCAGGTCTGCCATTGCAAGGCCCATGTGTGCAGTTTCATTGCCACTTAGACTTGGCATTTAGAACTGCTTGACAAGCCTTAAATTCCCCCTTTCTTCCATATAAGTCACCCCTAAGGTTGGCCTTAAATACCCCATAGAGCAGGGTGCTATGTAAGTAAAAGGCAGGACATGTACTTATAGGTTTTACCTGTCCTGGTGGTAAAAAACTTCCAAAGTTGTTTTACACTACTGTGAAGCCTGTTCTTCCCATAGGCCAGTGTTAGAGATTCCCTTATATGCTTTGAAGTGGCAATTTCTAATATGAGAGGAATAGACTTGCCATATTTGGTATGGTTGGAATGGTAGTGAGAAATCCTACTTACTGGTGAAGTTGGATTCGAAATTAATATTTCCGTAATACCACTTTTAGAAAGTAGGCATTTCTCTGCACTTGCTGCCATCTCTGCCTTGCAGTCTGTCTCCAATCTACATATGGGCTGTGCTGGTTGACAGCTCCCCTTGTGCATTCCACCCAGACAATCATAAACAAAGGACACTTAGCTGCATCTGCATTCCTCTGCATACAGATGGGTTTCCCTGGACAGGAAGGGTGTAGGGGCTCCCTCTAACACTTCAAAGGCCAGTGGCCTGCCCCCTCTAAAGGACTGATAACCCCCAAAGGGCTCCTGGCAGACAGGGCTGAGTTGAAAGGGGAAGTTGTGCACCTCAAAACCACTCATTGTTTGTTTCCTCAACTTTAAAGGCACTATTGGGTATATATACTGGGTCTGTGACCTCATCAAATCAGACACTTATTGACCTAAAACTGGACTCTGTCACAGGTACTGCCTGGCTGCCCAAAGGACTCATCTGGACTGCTTTGCTGGAAGGAATGCTGGTCTGATTACTGTCCTGCTGCCTGCTGCCTACAGACTCCTGACTTTGCTGGAAGGACTATGCCTTGCTCCTCAAGTGCTCTCTAAGGCCTTGGATTGAGCTTGCATCCTGTTCTGAGGTTTCAGAGCAATCAAAGACTTCACCAAAGAAGAGAAAATCCAGCACGTCAGAAAATTGATGCAACACCTGCAACATTCAACGCAACGCCTGCCAGATCGACGTAGCACCTGCTTCACAGCTGAATAATCACTGCATCGCCTGCTGGATCGATGCAGCTTCTGTTTTCTCTGCTCAATACATTCTGGGTTCTCCATTCATAGTTACTGGATGTCAAAATACCCCCACAATGCAGTGAGAAACCATGGCTATGCCCCTGGAAACTGAAACATTGCCTTGCAGTGTGGAAAGAAACAATGCATTGCCTTTGCCATGCTGGAAAAATCAATGAATTGATTTGCTTTTTGCTGCATCTCCTCCTCTGCAGCCCCTCTGCATAGGTGTTTTTGAAGCCACCTGGGTACTGTGTGTTAAAAGGAGAGTATCCTCCTACTGACAGTTGTGATCTCAGACAAACCTAGGTCCTTATAGGACTACTTAGAAAACCTAGTCTGCAATTTCTTACTGAATTCCAGAAGTGAGGAGGAGGCTGTTATGTGTAGAGGCAGGTTGTTCCACACTTTAGGAGTGAAGTAGGAGAAGGCTTGACCGCTGCATATAGTTTTCCATATGTGTGGGATGTGTCCAAGTAGGAGTGTGGCTGAGCAGAGGTGTCTGGAAAGTTTGTGAAAGCAGATACGATTGCTGAGGTATGCTGAGTCAGTGTAATGTAGTGCTCTGAAAATAAAAGTGAGGAGTTTGAATTGTGCGCCTTTGTGTATGGGCAACCAGTGGAACTCCTTCAAGTGTGGTGTGATGTGAGTGCAGTGTGGAAAGTTGAGAGTGAATCTGGTCGCCGATTGCTGAATAGTGTGCAGCCTTCTGGTGATCTTTTTGTTGACCTCTGCATGATAAGTGTCCCTGTAGTCCAGCTTGCTTGTGACCAGGATGTGCGTAACACTTTTCCAGGCCTGATTGGGAGCCATTTGACAATCTCCCTCAGCATGGAAGCTGTAATGTCTTGAGTAGTCATGTTAAATTTATGGTCGACGATCATCCGGAGGTTCTTGGTGAGGGTTGTGGGTATTGGTCCTAACTCTGTTGGCCACTAGGTTGAGGCCTACTGTGAAGTGCTCTTCCAGAAGATCACAATTTCGGTTTTGTTGGTGTTCAGCTTTAGACAGTTGGCTTTCATCCAGTGGTTGATTTCAGTGACACAGACTTTGAACTTGATCTTAGCACTAAGCTTCTTGTCTGTGACAAAAAGAATGAGCTGCATGTTGTCACTATAGTAGAGGACATTGATGTTGCAAGAGCTGATGGTGCTGACTGGAGCTCAAAGAGGGTTGAGCTTAGGGAGGATCTTTGCAGAACTCATTAGCTGAGCTGTACGCTGCCAGGCTGACTGACTGATTCCTTTGAGTCAGAAATTAGCCGATTCATTGGAGTGCATGTTATTAGATTCCAATGTTGTGTAGGCATTGAATGAGAATGGGGTGGGAGAATGTGTCAGGTGCTGCTGACAGCTCCAAGAGGATCAGGGCTGCAGGGTCTCTTCTGTCCAGAGTCATGGATGTCATCCATGGCAGCAAAGAGGGCAGTGTCTGTGCTTTGGTTGGGATTGAAATCATAATGTGTAGATGAGTAGTGCTGAGGAGTTACGGGTCTTTGAGGTATTCAGTGAGGTGTCTGTTGGTGATTTTTCTCTAAAACCCTGGCAAGAAATTGCAGCAGAAAGATCAGTCTGTAGTTGGCAAACATTGCAGGATACACCGAGGGTATCTTCATCAAGGGAAGGGCAGTTGCATGTTTCCAAGCTTCTGGGAAGGTCACAGAAAAGTTGGAGGCTTTCAAAATCGGTGTGAGCATAGTGCTGATAAATTGCAGTCCTTTGGAGGAGGCGTGGTGGAGGCAAGGGGCCAATAGAGGCCTTACGTGGATAAACGTCATGGTGGCAGGGGTTTGTTCTCGGATGATGGTTGGCCGCGTGCTTAACATTGGATCTTTGAATAAGTTCGGGAAGTGTTTTGTGGGGTTTATAGGGTCTGATTGTGGGTTGAAGTTGCTGTAAATAGCAGTGATTTTATTGCTGAAAAGTTTAGAAAGACTTGCAGAATTCTCGCAAGGCGATCATCAATTTGGAGGTGGCCGCTGGTGAGGAGAAATCCTTCATAATGGCGAGGATTTCTTTAAATCTGTTGGTGCTGGCATTGATGCAGTCTGGCCGAGTGGCACGTTTGGTGGTCAAGGTGATTTGTTGGTAGCATCCCTGGGCGGATTTGAATGTGAACAGCTGTGTACGGTACTGGTTCATTCTTTATTTCTGATCCAGTTATTTGTGCTGTCATGAAATCAATCTGAGTTATCTGCCTGAGGTTTAGCTTTTCTTGTATTGCTATGTTTTAGGGGGCCAGGGAGCCAGCACAGGAGGTGATCCAGTTGTTAAATTCTTGATGGCTTTGGGGAGGCTGCTGCTGTAATTGAATCAGTGAGTGCTGAGAGTGGTGTTCCAATCCTTGTCAGTGATGCTGTTCCAGTTTCAACAAGCTGGTCTGGTGGTGGTGCATGCGCATTGGACTGGGGTGCTGAACTTGACTAGGGAATGGTCTGTCCAGGAGACTGGTCTCGGATTGTTGACTTTGATGTTCAAAGGTGGTGAAAATAGGGTCCAGGAGTTATCCGATAATGTGGATAGGGCCCTTTACTTGTTGGGTGATGCCCAGAATTCCATGGTCTTGCTTTGCTTTCATTGAACTAACTACACTAATTCACCTGAAAACAATGATTTGTAGTTAAAATGCTCAGTACAGAAAACACGTCACTAATGACCTGAAGTGAGGTGTTCCCTATAATCTATAGGCTTTAGTAATGGGTAATGACAGTCCACCTTTGAGTGCCTATTGGCTTTAACATATTCCTTTACAGTAAACAAATCAGGCCTACTGCATTTTATTTTTATTTTTTATAATTAGATCAGACCTATGGCATTTTACATAACATGTCCTAATGTACCAACGAGGCCTACTGCTGCAATCAGCAATTCCTCATTGTACCAACTCAGGCCTGCATTACTGAGTGCAAACATTCCGAAAATGCACCCATGAAGCATACAGTCTAAAAGTCTTGCATTGCAAACCTTCTACTGCACGTTTTAATCAAGTGGTACCCTTCACTAAATCCCTTGCCTGCTACAGTGATCTGTGAGACTGCAGGTAACAAAATAACTGACAACAGTCGTTAAAACTGTATAAAGGTATTCGCCCTTTAACAACTATTGGCTCTAACAAATGCTTTTCACAGTGAATGACTGGGTTCTAATGCATTTGTCACAACTTTAAGTAATAAACTTTTCAGGCCATTAACCTTGATCACAGGGTTGCCACCACAACCAATTTTGTCCTGCTGTATTCAACCAAAGCTTTCTCACAAGACAAAATGTACAACACAATCTCTCCTTTTCAGGTGAAGTACATAATGTATACCGAATCGAAATCTGTCCACAAGGCAGTCAACATGTGAGTGAAGTCTTAGTCCCTCTCTGATGCTTCTTAAAGCTACTTGTGTGTTTTGAGCTAATATATGAACAATTCAGTTTCTAAATTCAGTGCTGAGTAATATTTCGCCACATTTGTTTAAATTCATATCGTAATTAATCTTTTCAATAACTTTGCCGAATTATCCATAGTCATAAAGAAAAAAATATGGCAAGGTAGAAGTGCTGTGAAGTTAGATCCAGCTGTAAGTGGGACGTTTATTCAGTCCAATTTAATGTGATCAGAGATATAACGCAGAATTGCATTCTGTCCACATTTTAATTGAATAGCTCTTTCGTGCCTCAGGGATGTTTGCTTTAATTGAATTGGTTACCTGCTCTAATTACCCCATATTGGGTTGGTACGATTTTTAATTTGGTTGCACGAAAAGGGGCTTGATTCACTGAAGAACTAAAATGGCAATGAATAAAGGGCAACCTGCACAAAAAAAAAGTTTATCTAATTGTGTAGTTGTTTAAAAAAAGGTTATTCCGTTATAGCGTCAGAACTGGTGTGTACAGGAAAAACTAATGAAAGGCAGAACTAGTCTGTTATAGTCATAGAAATCCCCAGTGCTTAGGTTAAGACCGTTGTTGCAGATGGAGCCGATGGGCACTCATTTTTCGGGACCCGGACTTATCTTTCATCAACACTCTTCAACCCAGAACCAAAGAGAGAAAGACTGAAAGGGATTAAAGGTGGGAGTGAAAGACAGGAAAATAGTGTGTAAGGGACAACGCAGTGATGAAAAAGAGCCAGCAAGAATGAGAGAAAGGCGCTGGAATTGCATGGCGGTGGATGAAAAATGGTGGAATCAACACTAAAACTCACAGCCTAGATATTTAGTTACCCCAACTTCTGGCAGCACCAGTAGCTGACTTCCGGGGAAACGTTTAGGCCCCAGCATGTATGCTCTCACAGATTAAGCACTGCAAATCCCTAACTAGAACACAGCATACTTAAGGCTACCTCTATTTGCTCTCTAGAGGCTTCAACCCTTTCTGCTGGAAGGCAATTTTTAGCCCTTACAAACCTGTGCCCACACGACTTGCTGTGGTATATAGATGTAATCATGTTGAGCTTCCCGGACATTCTCAGAATATTTCATTTCCAATTGACTTTGAAAATTAACATTTTCAACCACTGAAAGTTTCTCTGTTGCCACCTACATAGAGGCACAACCCCCCTTCTTCCCCTCTAACATCACCAGCTCTGCAAACCCCTTCACGCTCACATCATACTATTTACCCAACCCCTTGGTAAACCTCCACCTTTCCCTATTTTTCCTGTACTAGCATATTTTCTATGTTATCCATACTATATCAACATGCTACTTTTCCCTCTAATCATGCTCTACTTCATTGTTACATAGACCCAAGCAACTACCGCCCCAACTACCATAAGTCACCTCTCTCTCCTCCACGTCTCTTCTCTTTCTTCCCCTGAATTGAACTGCTATGCCCACACTTCTTCTCTTCGTTCCACCCTCTGGTCGCCCCACACTGTAACAACAGTGACTGCTGCGACTCTGACTGCAGAGGTTCCCCACCACTCTTCACTGAACATGATAGCATCTCTCTTGACATCCCTGTTTGAGACAACACAAGAACTATCTTTCGCTTGACAAGCTCTTTGCCTGCCATCAGCAGGACTCTTATGTGACACAAATTGCTGGACAGACTTTAGATGGTAAATCTCCCTTCAGAAAACTTTAGAGGTTTACCAACCTTTCCAAATCACAATTATGTTTGACAAAAATTGTAAATGTACCGACTACTCAAAGGTGTACTAACAGACTTGCACAGGGGAATCTTTCACACCAGACTGCTTCCTGGGATCATGTCGGGCAACCACAGCGGTAGCAGGAATTGGTTCAGGAAACCACTGCCTGCCCCCCTTAATGTCTTGCTAAATGGATTGATTAAAGCAGTACGAGTACCTCCAAGTAACAATGGCCTCTTTAAGAAACCTCTCGAAATGGAACCTTGTTTATCTTTTCATGGCACATACCTGATGACAAACGTGTTCACAAACAGCTACTTTAGAGTATTTGTATGCCCCCACTCCTACACCTCAGAATTAACATCCACAACACAGCTGACAACCATGAACAGCTACCACCTTCAAATCATCACTCTATTTCAATTCTTTGAATAACGGGATCTACTGCAACCGGAGAGCTCACTATTCGCAGTTTATATGCATGGTTTCAGCTCCATAAGGGAATGTATGTGAATAATAAAGCTGCATAGCGCTGAAGACAAATTGGGTCTATGACCTGCTGTTGCTGCTGCAGTGATTTCCTTCTCACATGACTCTTGGTGACCTCTTACTTAGATTTACACATCAATTCCACCCTTGCTGCAACACACCACAACAGACACACTCTCAAACATCCACACAACTGTCTATATCTGTCTCCCTTAATCCCCCTTTACACCACCCTCTTTGCTTCCCTGTCTGATTCTGTTTGTGAACTATACGTCTAGGTATTTTGAGGTATATTTAATCTAGGAACATGTATGTAGAGTTTAGTAAAGTAAAGTGATCATTAACTACAGTATATATAATCACGGTCTCAACTTTCTGTTTGTCACTATACTTATCACAATATTTTGGCATGTTGATGTTTATAGGTGATATTCTGGTACCATATCTTTTTTCTATCTCACTCTACCACTGTCATTCATTTCTTTCTCGTTTTCTAGGGCATGCCCTTTTCCTCCTCCCTCTCACTCTCCTTTCCACCATCTCGCTCATGCCTTGCTATCTCCAACACATTTATTAAGGTCAATTTGGCTCTGCTTCCATTCTCATTTCTACCCTTTTCCATACAACTACTTTCATTTCCTCACCCTTCCTTTGTCTCCCTTTCCTCTCGCCTTTCTCTCGCTCCCACTGTTCTTGTATTTTTCTGCCTCTCGATTGTCCTTCATTTCTTCCCAATGTAGGGTCTCCCTTACCCCTTTCAAACCCTGCCTTTTCCTCCTCCACTACTCCTTACTCCCGTTCTTCCTTCTAACTTCTTGCCTCCCATTCTCTTCACCCATGCCCTATAGAACTATTTGCGGTTTACAGTCATAAAAGTGTCTCTTGATCTTATCTACTGTTTAGTGATGCGTATAATATTTTAGAGACTTTCTGACAAGTGGAAGAACTCTTGATCTTTTTCAGGGGACATGTTGCAGTTTCTAGCTTATCGAAGCCTTGCCTTGGAAGCCACATAACCACAAACAGTGAGGAAACACTAAGACACATGGTCCATGTTATGATCATGTTGTATCGGTTTCTTTCAGAGAGTAGCAAATATGTATTACAAAACAATTTCACATAGTTGCACCTGAAAAATGATTATTGAAACCAAGGAAGAATACAATACACAAAACCGGATAAGGGTACCAAAATTATCATAATTGTTACCTTTCACCATCAAGCCTTCTTCTCTCAGCCAATCTGCAGAGGGATCCCTTTTACAGCGAGTCCTTATGCACACCAACCTGACCTTTATTCTTAAACTGCAGCCTGAGTTTTACATACTTGATTTAAAAGTTCCCACCGCTCTTCAGAAATCAGTGGATCAGGATCTATCCAGTTTAGCTATACATATCCAGGCTACAATACTAGCAAGGAAACACAATCCAGCATTACAATGTTCCAACCTATCATCCTTACCAATCATAATTGTACAAGCGTCTAGAATCAAATCTGCATGAGTTACTCCCCTTTGCTTATTCACAAATGCTTCCCATTAGTGACTAACTGTGGCACAATTAAACGTACGAAGATCAAGGATGTCTTCTGACCCACATCGCTGACACTTTGAATCAGAACGACAACCACGGTGAAACACTCTTGCAGGACATGAAGCAACATGTTTAACATACTAAAATAATGTAGCTTTCTATTTGATGCCTTAAGGGTCAGATTTAGAAGAAAGTGGTGAATCAGATGTAATGCGCCACTTTTCTTGCACCCCCTTAATGACACCATGTGTGCGCCGTATTTGCAATATTGCGCACCATGGTGCACATTAGGACATTCACGTCATGAATTTATGGCGCTATTGTGGTACATTGCAGGATGAGCACCACATATTGTCTCACTAATCCTGGAAAGTAAAGGGAAGCCCAATGAAAGCAATGGGCATGTCATTTTAACGGGTGCTCTGAATAGGCATTACAAATTATGCTAAAAATGGCACCGTGAAATGTTGTTAATTTCACTGTGCCATTTTTATGGGCCTCCCTGCAGAGGAATGCCCCCCTTGCATACATAATGCCTGACACAGGCATAATGTGGTGCAAGGGGTTACAAAGTGGCTTAATCCAGGCATTGTGCCACTTTGTAATTAAGGCGAAGGAGAAGGGCCTCCTTAACGCCACATTAGTGTATAAAATGATGCTAGTGTGGTGCTAAGAGGTGCTGGAGCCTTCTAAATCTGGCCCTTAATATCTTCACACCTACATTAAAAGTCTCGGAGAGTACATTTCTGGAGATCTTCATATTTTACTCAGTAACCCATTAAATAGCTTGTGCTTTAAGAGGCATCAGGCTCTGTCTCTATAAACAATAGATATAGGGTAACAATTCTATAACAGGGATTTTTTTCAAGTTCATCACGTTCAATCAATCAATCAATCATTGGATTTATAAAGCGCACTACGTACCCGTGAGGGTTTCAAGGTGCTGGGGGGGGTGCTGTTGTTACTGGTCGAAAAGCCAGGTCTTGAGGAGTCTTCTGAAGGTGAGTAGGTCTTGAGTCTGTTGCAGGTTGGTGGGGAGGGTGTTCCAGGTTTTGGCGGCAAGGTATGAGAAGGATCTGCCGCCGGAGGTCTTTCTTCTGATGCGGAGGACGACGGCGACGGCAAGGTTAGTGGAGTGGAGCTGACGGGTGGGGGTGTAGAAGCTGAGCCTGTTGTTTAGGTAGGCTGGTCCGGTGTCATGGAGCGCTTTATGAGCGTGGGTAAGAAGCTTGAAAGTGATCCTTTTGTCCACGGGGAGCCAGTGAAGGTTTCTCAGGTGGTGGGAGATGTGGCTGTGGCGGGGTGCGTTGAGGATCAGCCGGGCGGAGGCGTTTTAGGTCTTTTGCTGGGATGCCTGTGTAGAGTGTGTGGCCGTAGTCCAGCCTGCTGCTGACGAGGGCCTGTGCCACTGTTCTTCTTGTTTCTGTCGGGACCTACTTGTAGATTCTGCGGAGCATGCGGAGTGTGTTGTAGCAGGAGGAGGATACTGCGTTGACCTGTTTAGACAAAGTGAGGGAGGAGTCGAGGATGAAGCCCAGGTTGCGAGCGTGGTCGGACGGTGTCGGTGGGGTTCCTAGTGCGGTGGGCCACCAGGAGTCCTCCCAAGCAGAGGGGGTGGGTCTGAGGATGAGGACCTCCGTCTTGTCTGAGTTCAGTTTCAGACGGCTGTTTCTCATCCATTCGGCGATGGATTTCATTCCCTCGTGGAGGTTGGTTTTGGTGGTGCGTGGGTCTTTGGTGAGTGAGAGGATGAGCTGGGTGTCATCGGCGTAGGTGAGAATGTTGAGGTTGTGTTGTCGGGCCACTTGTGCGAGGGGGGCCATGTAGATGTTGAACAGCATCGGGCTGAGGGATGAGCCTTGGGGGACGCCGCAGATGATGTCGGTGGCTTCGGGCGGAAGGGGGGAGGCGGACTCTCTGGGTTCTGCCGGAGAGGAATGAGATGATCCAGTCGAGGGCTTTTCCTTGAATTCCGGTTTCGTGGAGGCGTGATTTCAGGGTGCGGGCGAAGACTGTGTCGAAGGTGGCAGATAAGTCCAGGAGGATGAGGGCTGATGTTTCGCCGTTGTCCATTTGGCGTCTGATGTCGTCTGTGGTGGTGAGAAGGGCGGTTTCGTGCTGTGGTTTCATCTGAAGCCGGACTGGGAGGGGTCTAGGATGCCGTTGTCTTCGAGGTGGCTGGTTAGTTGTGTTTTGACGATTTTTTCAATCACCTTTGCTGGGAAAGGGAGCAGGGAGATGGGTCGGAAGTTCCTGAGGTCGTTAGGGTCTGCTTTGGGCTTCTTGAGGACGGCGCGGATTTTGGCGTGTTTCCATTTTTCAGGGAATGTCGCTGTTTCGAAGGAGATGTTGATGACCTTCCGTAGTTGGGGAGCGATGGTGGAGTCGGCTTTGTTGTATATGTGGTGGGGGCAGGGGTCTGACGGAGATCCTGAGTGGATGGAGTTCATGATCTTGCATGTCTCTGTGTCGTTCACGTTGGTCCAGGAGGTCAGGTGGTTTGCACAGGTGGAGTGTTCGGGGGTGGAGTCTGGCGTGGGAGTGGCGTCGAAGCTGTTGTGGATGTCAGTGATCTTCCGGTGGAAGAAGGTGGACAGTGCATTGCAGAGTTCTTGGGATGGAGGGATGTCGTTGACGTTGGCGCTGGGGTTGGAGAGTTCTTTCACGATGTTGAAGAGCTCTTTGCTGTCGTGTGCGTTGTTGTCCAAGTGGTCTTTGAAGTGGGATAGTTTGGCTTATCTGATGAGTTGGTGGTGCTTGCGGGTGGCGTCCTTGTGGGCTGTGAGGCTGTCAGGTGTGTGTTTGAGGAGCCATTCCTTTTTTAGCTTCCGGCAGTCACGTTTGGAGTGTAGGAGCTCGTCGGTGAACCATGTGGCTTTTCTTCTGGCTTGGTTGTCGGTGGGTTTTTTGAGTGGCGCGAGGGTGTTGGCGCAGTCGTTGATCCACAGGGTGAGGTTGTGGGCGGCGGTGCCTGGGTCGGTGGAGTCGGGGGCGTGGGTTCTGGGCGAGGACGTTGGTAAGCTGGTCTTCCGTAACTTTGCTCCAGCATTGCCGGGGTGGTTGTTGGGTGCAATGGTGCTCGGTATGTTTCTTGTAGGTGAAGTGGATGCAGTGGTGGTCGGTCCAGTGGAATACGGTGGTATGGTTGAAGGTGACGTGGGCGCTTGAGGAGAAGATGGGATCAAGCGTGTGGCCGTGGTTCGTGAGGTTGTTGATCAGAGTAGTGGAGTTGGTGTTGTTGTTGTTCTCCAGGTGGAAATTTAGGTCCAAGAGGAGGATGTAATCCGTTGAGGGGAGTGCGTGGGTGCTGGTGAGGTCAGCAAGGGATTCGCTGAATGGTGCTCGTGGTCCGGGGGGGTCTGTAGATGAGTGTTCCTCTGAGAGTGGTGTTGGGGTCGGTGTGGATGCGGAAGTGTAGGTGTTCGGCAGTCTTGAGGGAGTCATCAGTGTGGGTGTGGACCTTGAGGGAGGATTTGTGGGCGATGGCTATGCCTCCTCCGATTCCGTTGTTGCGGTCCCAACAGGTGATCTTGTAGCCGTCTGGGATGGCTATTGCGATGTCGGGCGCCGAGGAGTTGTTCCACAGGTTTCGGTCAGGAAGGCTACGTTACGTCTGGGGCGGTGAAGTCGAGCAGGTCCCAGAGCTCAATGGCGTGCTTGGGTGCCGAGCGGGTGTTGAGGAGTATGCAGTGGAGGTGGTTAGTTTGGGTCTTTGTTGGTTTCGTTGTTCTGTCACAGGTGAATCTGCAGGTGCGGCATGCGAAGGGTCCGTGGGTGTTCCTTGGTGAGGGCTGGGAGCATGCAGTGATGCGGCCGGGATTGAGGGCGTTGAGTTGGTCAGCCGTGTAGTGGCGTCTAGAGGTGCAGGGGTCCCGCGGACCAGGGGGGGTGGTGCTGGGCGCGGTCCAGGTGCAGACGGGCGCAGACGGGCTTGACTTTGGCGCGCCTTCGGCCATAAGAGGAGGGAAGGGTGGGAGTGGCAGCTGGGAGGCGGGAGGGCTTGTCCTAGGAGAGGGCTGGGGGGTGGGGCCGCAGGGGACGCAGAGGCGGAAAGGGAATGAGGAAAACGGTGAAAGAATGAGGGGGGAGGCGGGAGGGGCCGCAAGGGACGCAGCGGTGGGAGGGGAACGAGAAAAACAGTAAGAGAAGGAGGGGGGGGCGGGAGGGGCTGCAAGGGACGCAGCGGCGGGAAGGGAGCGAGAAAAACATTGAGAGAAGGAGGGGTAGGCGGGAGGGGCCACAAGGGACGCAGCGGCGGGAGGGGAACAAGAAAAACTGTTAAAGAAGGAGGGGGGAGGCGGGAGGGGCCGTAAGGGACACAGCGGCGGGGAAAACAAAGGGGGAACGGGCAAGGAGGTGGAGCGGAAGGCGGAGCGAGGAGCGACCTACCTGCAAGCAGGGTCAAAGGTTGCACGTTCATGATAGTTTACTCATCCAGTTGTGCAGGAACGATTTCAAAGCGAAAGTGCCGACCAGTGAAATCTTCCAGCATCTTTCTAACACACTAGGTGTGAGCAGTGCCTCTGTTACTAAATAAACTAGTTTAGTGTACTAAAAGAAACTCTTTCGCGGTTTCACACCTGCACTCTTTGACTTACAGCTGAATGACTCTTGAATAACAAGTGTAGGAAATGCAGGAAGATGCACCAATATCCCCCATTTTGCTTGGTATTTTTGCAAGGGAAACATTTTTCATGGACAACACTCATGCAAGACAAAGAAGCATATGTTTTTTACTTTAATTAGGCAACCATAGAGTGGAGAGAAAGAAAACTAGAGACATTTAAAAATATATCTTTTGTTTTGTTTTTGTTTTAATGCCAAATCATTTTCCATTAAAATCTTTACATTCTTTATGCACCTTGTAAAACAAATGCTTGTGGGCATGTTTTAACACTTACAATCATTCTATTCCAACCCAGACAGTCGAAACAAAGTAAAATGTCATTTTAGATTTGCGGTCTCGCCAAACACAGACCCGATGCTTTTTTATTCATTCTATTCTGCCTAATGTTAGAAATGGGGTCTTTAGTTGACAGTCAGGTTACCCCCTGTTCAAGCAAGGATCCTCACTCTAGTCAAGGTAAAAGAGAATTACCCTCAGCTAACCCCTGCTTACCCCCTTGGTAGCTTGGCAGAGCAGTAGGCTTAACTTCAGAGTGCTAGGTGTAAAGTATTTGTACCAATACACACAGTAACTTAATGACAACACTACAAAATGACACAACACCAGTTTAGAAAAATAGGAAATATTTATCTAAACAAAACAAGACCAAAACGACAAAAATCCGACATACACAAGTCAAGTTATGAATTTTTAAAGATTAAACAAAATAAAATAGCACTTAGAAACAAAAATGCTTCGATGAGATGTTAACACGGCGTCGTGACGGGGTCGTTCCCAACAAGCCGGCACCAGCGGCACCGGACACGGAGTCGTGTAGACCACCAAGAACAGTACCTTTGGTGAAGAGTGAAAACAAGCCGATGCCCGAAGTCGGGGATCGCGGCATCTGTGCGAAACGTTGAATCCGTACACTTTGAGCGTCGTCGGTCACGACGTGGTGCGGCGACTTCCACGGAGTCACGGACTTCAGCGGGGCTGCAGCGGCGTCGGGCCTGCGAAGAGCGTCGCATTCCAGTGAAGGTCACGGCGTCGGGTGCAGGCAGCGTTACCGGATTCAGCAGCGGCGTCGGTCCGGAGTCGTCCGGAGTCGATTTCTTTGGATTTCCACCAGCTTTCCTTTCAAGGGCCCAGGGACTGGATAGGGTACCACTTGTTAGAGCAGGAGTCTCTCCAGAGACTCCAGGTGCTGGAAGAGAGAAGTCTTTGCTGTCCCTGAGACTTCAAACAGGAGGCAAGTTCTAAATCAAGCCCCTGGAGATTTCTTCACAAGATGGAAGGCACACAAAGTCCAGTCTTTGCCCTCTTACTCTGGCAGAAACAGCACTGCAGGAAAGCTCCACAAAGCACAGTCAAAGGCAGGGCAGCACTTCTTCCTCAGCTATCAGCTCTTCTCCAGGTAGAGGTTCCTCTTGGTTCCAGAAGTGTTTCTAAAGTCTGTAGATTTGGGTGCCCTTCTTATACCCATTTTAGTCTTTGAAGTCACCTTTCTTCAAAGGGGACTCACACCTACTTGTGAAATCCTGCCTTGCCCAGACAAGGCCTCCGACACACACCAGGGGGTTGGAGTGTGCATCGTCAGAGGCAGGCACAGTCCTTTCAGATGAGAGTGACCACTCCACCCCTCCCTCCTAGCAGAGATGGCTAATCAGGAAATGCAGGTTACACTCCAGCTCCCTTTGTGTCACTGTCTAGTGTGAGGTGAAAAACAACCCAACTGTCAACCTGACCCAGACAGGGAATCCACAAACAAGGCAGAGTCACAGAATGGTTTAAGCAAGAAAATGCTCACTTTCTAAAAGTGGCATTTTCAAACGCACAATCTTAAAATTAACTTTACTAAAAGATGTATTTTTAAATTGTAAGTTCAGGGACCCCAAACTCCACATGTCCATCTACTCTCTAGGGGAATCTACGCTTTAATCATAGTTAAAGGTAGCTCCCATATTATCCTATGAGAGAGACAGGCCTTGCAACAGTGAAAAACAAATTTGGCAATATTTCACTGTCAGGACATATAAACCACATTACTATATGTCCTACCTTATCCATACACTGCACCCTGCCCTTGGGGCTACCTAGGGCCTACCTTGGGGGTGTCTCACATGTAAGAAAAGGGAAGGTTTAGGCCTGGCAAGTGGGTACACTTGCCAAGTCGAATTTACAGTGTAAAAATACACGTACAGACACTGCAGTGGCAGGTCTGAGACATGATTACAGGGTTACTTGTGTGGGTGGCACAACCAGTGCTGCAGGCCCACTAGTAACATTTGATTTACAGGCCCTGGGCACCTCTAGTGCACTTTACTAGGGACTTAACAGTAAAACAAAGATGCCAATCATGGAGAACCAATTACGTACACATTTTAAACAGGAGCACTTGCACTTTAGCACTGGTTAGCAGTGGTAAAGTGCCCAGAGTAATAAAAACAGCACACATCAACAACCTGGGGAACAGAGGTAAAAGGTTAAGGGAGACCACGCCAAGGATGAAAGGTCTAACACCTAAGCTACTTGTTTCTGTTACTGAGAGATGCTATTGCACTTTATGCTTTCACATCTGAGATGAGAACTCTTTATGGGGTTCCAACTGAATTATATTTTCTGGAATAAGAATAGAATAGCGTTTAGATCTTTATGAGACATGTTTGCTTTGCTCTGTAAATTGTTGTTGACTTTGTTTAATATACTAATAAAAACATATTGATCACCTAAATGCTTAATAAAACTTTAAAAATAGAACTCAAACTCTCATTATTGAATCTACAGCTTTAAAAAAATAAATCTTTATTAATATTTTAAATGGTCAAGCGCGATGGACATATTGCAACAGTAACATTACTCATTGTATATGCCCAACAATCCCATTCAAAACTTCTCAGGGTACAGTATGCAGGCCTTGACGCATTGACCTTAATCATGACATTCAATTTCAGCAAATTAGGCAGATTGCAGTAATCAGCAAACCAACTGATATACATAGCAGTTCTGTGCAGGCAAGTTCCAGTAGGATAAGAGAAGAAAATTATCATAAAAATGGATGAAGCTGTATCCAATATTGTTAGTTTTGACCAAAGATAGTAAGCAACATGTCCACCCTAAATACCACCACCTATTCCACCCCCCCAGATTCCAATCACTTTACAGTCCAAAAGTATAAATATATAAGGTAAAATATGGCAGCAGGAACTGGCATGCGGTCTTTCACAGTTTTCAGAGCATGGATAGCCACAGAGTATTTAATGTCCCCTTTCTCCCTCCTTCCGGCTTCCCCTTTCTGTGGGTTAGGGTTAACATGCAACCTTTTCGGACTTATCCTCCTCTGTGGACTCTACTAATGCCTGACTGATAGTGCTTCAAGATAACAAATCGACTGCCACCCTCTCAACCCTATAGGATCACCTAATATGCTCCTCTTCAGTGCAAGCTGATTCCAGCATGTCCCTCCTCCTGTCCAGCTGTGCAGGGGCTTTAGGACTCAACCAACGTATTGCAATCCATCATTTGGTCACTAGGAGCCCAAACATTGCAAAACGCATACTTCGTTTCCTCTTTGGGTTATGTTGAAGGAGTCCCAAGATGCTCTGTTTAATCATATGTCGGACCTTCCAACCTGTGGTGAGTGTAATACGGTGCAATATTGCTTTCCAGAATACTGCTATCGTTGGGCATTACCTTATTATATGTGTGAAGTCTGCCTCTGCCGAGTGACACCTATCGCAGCTTTGAGATCTGGTTGGATATATGGTGTGAAGTCTTTTTGGGGAGAGATAGGCCATATGTACTTTATAGTATTGGGTCTACTTAAATCTCACACAAAGTGACACTGAGCGCACCCCTGCATGTATTTTTTGCCACTCTGTGGTAGAAAGGGGTTTTTCACATGCCCGCTGCCAGACGGCCTCTATTTCTAGTGGGGCCACTAGCCTATCTGTTGGCAGTGCTCTGTCTATATGTGATAGAAACATGCAACCACCTGCTTTTGGGAGCAGGGTCGCTAAGGTCTGTGTGGGCACAGAAGCCTTCAGAAAGGAAGGCCATAATAGTTACTACTATTTTGACATATTGAAGGAACTGACCGTTCCCCAAATAAAACATCTCTACTGCATCTTGCATAGCCTGTCGAATACAAGTCAGAAAGCATAATGGAACCTCCCTCCTCCCACATCTCAGTCACCATCGGCTGAGCTACTTGTTATAATCCAAAGGTCTAATCCGGAGCATATGGTGCATGCCTGATCATTCTTCATACCGCTTTCTCCTGTATGCGGCCTATAAGGCGTATCAAATGTGGAAGTGAGTTGGATACATGTCTCCCCTCATTAATAGGGTTCTGAGTTGTTAGCCACTGTGTGTACCATCCAGCAGCACGCTAACCTGGCTAGACTCCCTACCCAGCCAATGTATGTTATGCTGCAGGTGTGCCACCAGATAATAAAGTTCTAGGTCCAGCACCTCCATGCCACCTCTGCCTCATTCCCTCTTAAGGGTATGTAGGATAACTCCACATCGTTTCCCGGCCCAAAGGAGTTCTACCAACAGATGGTCAAGGACGCAGAACACCCTATGTCCAATTTTGTACATAGCTCCTTGCAGAGCATATAAACTGCAGGGCAGGATTTTCATTTTTATAAGGACGATCTTCCACACGAGTGATAATTGCAACATGTTCCACAAAACAATAGAAGGGCGCAAGTTAGAAATCAACCAGCAGATATACAGTTCACATGCCCACTGTTCCCCCTGGGTAACATGGATCCCAAGGTATTAGATGCTATATGTCTTCTCCAGCTATTCCGCATCAGGCAGGCAATTCATCAGCAAGTCCTTCAATGGTCCAAGCGGGAAAAGTTCTGACTTGGCGCCATTAATTCAGAACCTGAGAATTCTGAGAACTCCTGAAGGACATTAAACATGATGGGGCCCGAGATATCAGGCTGGCACAAATAAACCATTGTGTTGTCTGCATGAAAAGAGACCACATGCATCGTACTGCCCACCAGCACCACCAAACATGCAGTACCAGCCTGAGATGACAAGCCAATGGCTCCATCTCTAGGGCAAAGATCAAGGGGGACAGCGGGCAACCCTGGCACATTCCTCTTTGCAACCAGAACTCTGCCGATACATAACACCCAGTTTAAACCCTCACTGTTGGTCCACTGAAGAGCAGCTTAACCTATCAGATGAAATTTGAACCCAGACCCATCCTATTCAGGATCTGCCAGCTATAAACCCACCACATTGAGTCGAACGATTGTTCGACATCTAAAAAGGCAAGTGCACTTGGATCATTTTCTAGGTCGGGTGTGTGTAAGAAATGACAATTAGCGCTGTGTTCCGGTGTGGAATAAATACCGACTGATGGACTAAGCAGGGCATATACTGCAGCAATCTGGTCACCAGAATATGGCTGAGGAGTTTCTGATCTACATTTAGAATAGAGATTGGATGGTATGAGCCCACCTTAAATTTGAGATTCCCTTATCGAGTTCAAGAGGCATTCTCCCTCTAATGCCTCAACATAGACTGACAATAATCTGTCCACGAGAGTTCCGAAGAAGGCCATATAAAATTCTGCCTTGAGACCATCTCCTCCAGGTGTTTTCGCTGTTATCAAGGCATCCACCACCCCAGCAATTCCTGTCAAGTCAACTGTGGCCCTATATGTTCATGGTCCTCTGTGGGGAGGCACTGCAGCAGCAGCTCTACCAGATATTCCAGAAGTAGGTGCATCTCCATCTCGATACCTGGCTCGGTATATATATTCCTTAAGAGGCAAGCAAAGGTGTCATTTATTGCTTGTTGGGTATGCACCATATGTCCCTTCCCATCTTTAAATGCAAAAATTGGTTGTGGCACAGTTTCAAATTTAACCAGGTGTGCCAAAAGGAGGCTCGCCTTGTCCCACTTCATATATCACTTCTGTCGACTTGTGTGTCGAATAACTTTTTCTAGGTAGTCCCGTAGTTTAAAGACCCTATGCCGCTGCCTGCCCCTGTCCCATAATATTAATGGATCACTGTGCAGGGCTGACTCAAGTTCTCTAGTACACTCTCCTGCCACATCACATTGTCCTCTAGTGTACGATGTATACCTAGTAGAATTTCATGACATCCCATTCTGTCGCCCTGCTATCCGTGCTGCCCAGGTTATGTTCAAAGTAGTCGATCAGAGCCTCTGAGAGCGTGTCCCAAAACACCTGATCAGTCAACACATCTAGATGAAGTTTCCACAAGGGCAACCTCAGGACTCATCTTTCCAGGGAATATATGAGCAGCATGGGTAAGTGATCTGATATGAAAGGGGCCTTATGAATAGCTTCTAAATGGATAAAAAAAGTAGTCACGTTGGCTATGGGTGCTTGAGCCAGGGTATAACATGAGAGTGCTTTTTTGTGTGGTTGTCACTGCCGCCATGTGTCAGTAAGCCCTAAACCCGTCAGCATTTGTGCCAATGCCGAAGTCATGCGAGTTTTATAACTTATCTTTGTGGCAATCTATCCAGTTGTCCATCTAGGACACAATTAAACTCACCTGCCATAACTACCTCCCGGTCCAAAGACCTCTTTGCTGCCGCCAACAGCATCCCAAAGAAGGCACTATCATCCATATTCGGAGCAAAGACATTAATAAAACATAGCTCATGTGTATTTAGTGTGCCCTCCACTAGAACATATGGACCGTCACCATCAGCCTGTACCCACATGGGTATAAAAGGGACCAATGGGGCTACCCAAATTAAAACTCTTCTTGCATAGCCTTAATAGGATGTTGCAAAGACCCACCCTCTCCATCCTTTTCACAGATATTTGAGGCAATCTCCCCACAAGTGGGTATCCTGAAGAAACACTACAATATACCATATTCCATATCTTCATGAATATGCATTAATTTTATTGCACTTTACCAGCCCAACCAGCCCTCTAAGATTCCAGGTCAAAAATGTAGAAGTGTCATCCAGGCTAGCCATATCTGTCTTGGTGTAACTGACCAGTATACCGCTGCCCTATTTTTCGGTCCACTCCCCTAACCAAGGTTCCACACAGCAATGGAAGCTACCTCCCAACAAGTTAACTTACAAAAAAATATTTGCAGCAAAGAAATTGCAGCAAACAAACCCCACAACAACTATTCTGACCCCCCTTCCCTTCTACAGGCAGAATCTATACCTGACTCAACTAATGGCTGAAGATAATCCCAAGTCCCACCCCGATTCTCCTCCTATCTAACTAACTAACTGTTTAGCAGCTCTAGGTGTAGAAACAGTCTGAATGACTACACTCTTGTGAATTGCAAGCCCCAATGTACAACTCAGCAACCAGTGGCACACAGTTTTTCCCACCTCAGTCCCTCCGCACATGGAGGCATGGTGTGCACCATTGCATTCAGTTTCATAGTCCTGAAGTATCAGTTTGAGTTCCTGCAAATGAAGGGTGAGTCCCTGGATTTTTTATGTCAATGATGCATCCTATTCTTAGGGTACAAGAAATTATCTGGATGTCCTCAGCGCACCTTGCCAAGTATCAGGTTCTCATCCATTCAGCCCATCTCCGCATCATCACTTTTAGTCTCAGGAACATACCTCAGCTGTGAAAATGGGTCAGGTGTTTTCAGAGACACCAGCACAGTACCACCTGAGCCCACCAGGATTCATTCGCACTATGCCAGTTCTGACGGTCTAGGCTGCTTCTTTGCCGGTATGCAGTTCCCTGCTGATTGTCTTACCCTCCCGTTGTCATTGCTCTTTCCATTCAGACAGTCGCTGTCCATGTCCCAGGTCCAGTGACTCAAGCCAGGCCACTGCTTCCTGTGGTCAGTCGTAGATAAGTACTTTACCTCTAGGTTGGACCCAGAGTTGAGCTGGAGTATCATATGTTGTGTTCTTGCAACTGTCTCTTTACAGACAAAAAAGTATTCCGTAGATCCTGCACTCTTTTGGTATAGTTAGGATAAATCTGTATCTGCTTGTTCTAAAACACGGGTGCCTTTGAGTATGAACATTTTGAAGGATTAAATCACAATCTCTATTGTTAAACAGACATTCTATATTTACACTCAAAGGCACACCAGGACATGGACCGCTGTCTGCACTCCATGTACTCATTCTATGGAAAAAATGTTAAAAGCCACTTAGGTTTCAAGGCGTTAACAATCCTGTCCTCAAGGAAGATTTTAGCTCTACATGTGTGTTGCACTGCATTTGAGTCCTGCAATGACAGCCTGCAAGTCTTCAATCTCCTTTTTAAGAATGGTAATTTCCTCCTCAGTAGTTGTGACCCTGTCAGCCACATTGTGAAGGTCTAGCTGCAGGTGATATATGTCCATAGGCATAGCATCCGTTTTTTTTGGATTCCAGTGCCTGTCTGGAGCCCTGTATCACTGCCACTATCTTAGCCATGTCTGCTGTCCGTTCTGCGGGCTCCTATACCATCCTGGAGCCCTGTCCTTTATCCTGGGGGCCCGCACCAGGGACTGTGTACTGTGTTATGGTGTTCGCCTGTGCAGCTTTTAAACCTTTGTCCTTCCCCATTTTAAGCTCTCTATGCTCAGGTATTCACTTGTGGGCTGGTCCAGCCCTGGATCCAGCACTCTTCCAGTCGGCTAACCGTCCTCCTGCCTTGCCTCCTCAGGCCATAACACACATCCAAGGGTCCATTCTCCCCACAGCCTTGAACCCATCGAACAGCAGCAGAGTGAGTCAGTGTACCCACAAACACACTGTGCATAACCTGCAAACAACATCTATCAGGGCAACTTCAGTTAGCTCAGCAGCCCCAAAGGGGCACAAGTACACCTCAGCAACCTCCTCCATGGGATTGTCCCTGTTAATCAGCTGTCTGGTGCACCGTGGGAGAACCAGTCCATAGCACATATCCTGGGATTAATTGCACTGAAGAGTGGGCGCCACTATGTATCAGTCCCTCAATTATTTCCAAAGTCCATCCTTAGAGGTTGGGCCCACCACAATTCTCTCCAGGGGAAATATGGGCCTCTTTTCATGGTATGCCTCAGGTACAATGTCAATCTGAGCTCTAGGGGCCCCATTAATGTCCACTTTATGGCCACCCACCATAGTTCGCTGACCACAACATGCCTACCAGGGAGACCTCCCCACCTCACAATGGCTTACACTGGCACTTATTGCCATTGCTGCTCTGCTCCTCAGATTCCTGTTGTGACCTGTCTGCTTAACAGTGATTAGGGTGGTGGACGATCCTCACTGTGATATTGGCAAGAGGGCCTCAGATCCCCACCAAGAATAGGGACAGTTTGATATTCTCAGGGGTGCCCCTCCAGCATTGAGCACAGTTCTATCCTATTGGGGCTCTGCATGAACCTGTCCCATGTGAGCTGCATCCTCAGCTCTCCCGCACCGGGCCAGCACTGGCCTACCATTGTCTGCCCCTCACCCAGCTGGGGACCACCACTCAGCTTCCAAATTAAAGCCTCCTGGAGCAAGGAGGCTCAGACTGCTCCTGGGTAACGCCGATCCCGAAAAGCACCACCCTGTCATAGGCCTTGCCTGCACCCTTTCCACTGTCTCGTGTCTCTGGGAGCCGAATGGCTTTCCCCTATCAGAATCAGACTATTGTGGTAGAATGTCACTCCTAAAGGGAATTCTGGTAGTGTGGTGCCGTAGGATGATGCAGGATTTCAGCGTCTATGTTGATAACTATGATGGGGCATGTCTACGTGGCTATCTTAGGTCCATACTGCCTGACTCCACAGCTTAAATGTCATTGAAATATTAAGTATCATAAATGTTTTGATTTGCAGCTTCTTCGTTTCTTACTTGTCTCCAAGGTTCAATGCCTGGGGGTCCAGTAACAAGCGGAGATAACTAAATATTTATTTTAGGTCTCCGTTCCCCCTCTAGTTTTAGGATTATGAATTTTGGCTTGTAGACCTAAACTTTTCACAGAGTGCTGCTATGAACCCAGCCAACCTTTCTTGACAAGACCTATATTTAAAATGTGTGACTTACATATCATGAAAGATATCTGGCAGATTCCTCTCACATTGATGTATAAAAACAGTATTTTGAAACATAGAATACCTGACACCATGTCTGTCATTTCAGGTTTTTCTATATGCGCCACCTTAATTTTCACCTTCTTCTTGTAATTAGGATCAGTAAGTATTTAAAAAATACTAGTCACATTCACATTATTCCTGTTATCAATTTTACAAATTCCTTCCCATTCTGATGCAACACAGCCTCTTTTTAGTCATTTACCAGTTGCTTTTTTTTATTCTCATACTGCCCAGCCTTAGTCTACCTATTTTATTGGAGCCTACAGGCTCCCGCCCAGATTGTTTTTTTTTGCTTTTCCCTTTATTTTAATTTACAGCCATTATCCTGTCATTCCCTGCACCTTATGGGCCCTCCATGAAGACTACTAGAAGCTATTTCATCTACTTTCTCTATATATGCTCTCTCTCTCTCTATCCATGGCTGGGCTTTAGCTCTGTGCCACTGAATAACCAAATGATCTACTGGGCAAAGACCCAGGCATCATGAGGAGGATATATAAGAGGAGGATCAAGGAGAAATAAGGGTGATTGCACAGGTTTGAAGTTGCTGGGGTGGATAGCAGGTTTGAGAAATAAGGAGAGGACAGGCGCTGGTTGGGAGAGAAGATCCTAAAGGATAAAGAAATTGAAGGTCCAGGGGGCCACTGGACAACTGCAAGGGAAAGGAAGGGAAGAATAATCGGCCAAATGAATGCTAATTGTTTTCAAATTGGTGTGCATGTTGTAGCTTCGTGGAATTAGGGTGCAGTCCTAGGTATTTGCATCTCTTTGCCTGAGTCCCATTTGCCTTTACTAAACTCTGTTTTCTCCAATCCCCAAAGCATTGCTCTCACTTGCATCTTTCTCCCTTGCTACTCACAGATGCCAACGTATGGCAGTCTGGTTTCTTCTCACCCAATATCCAGGGCATTACCTGTGCTCTTCTGCCCAAGAGAGACAACTCCTGTTTTTTCTTTGATTGGAGGTCAGAGGGTGGGATAGTTATGAAGAAGATGGAATTGTTGGTGGTTGGCTTGTGGTATGGAAGTTATGTTATGTCAATTTATGTTATGTTATAGTATGTGTGTTTGCATAGTCCACAACTCACCCTGGAGGTTATCCTGGCACTGAATTAGTGACAGTCGAGGCTAGGAAAAGAATCAGGTCTACAGTTTCTTGCAGAATTCAAGAACCAAGAAGGAGGGTCTTATGTGCAGGGGCAGTTCTGTCCAGGCTTTTGAAGCAGGTAGGAGGAGACAAAACCACCAGATCTGCTTCTGCATATGTATGTGTGTGGGGAAGGGGGGTTGCAAATAGGAGCCCGGCTGAGCAGAGGTGTCTGGTAGGTTTGTGGATATTTATCTGGTTGTTGATGTACATGTGACCAATGTAGACTTTGTTTGTTTGTGTGTGTGAGGAATTTGGCAATTGCTTATTTGTAGGTTGGGAGCCAGTGGAGCTCTTTCAGATGTGGGGCGATGTGAGTGTAGTGTGGGCAGTTCAAGGTGAGTCTGGCCGCTCAGTTTTATATGGTCTGGAGTCTTCTAGTCAACTGAGTGTTCATTGCAGGATAGAGTGTGTTGCTCTAGTCCGGGCATGCTGGTGATGAGGGATTGGGTGAAGGTTCTGCAAGCAGTGGTGGGAAGTTATTTGAAGATCTTCTTGCACATCCAGCGTGTGGGGAATCAGGAGACAGAGACTGTATTCACTTGGTAGGCCATGGTGAGTTGGTTGCAGATTACTATTCCAAGGCTTTTTGGGTGGGTTGACAGAGGAGTGTGGGTTTGAGTTTGGCTGGCAACCAGGTTGGAGTCCCAGAGTGAGGAGTCAAAGATTACTACTTCCGTCTTATCTGTGATGAGCTTGAGGCAGTTGTTTTTCATCCATATGACTTAGGTCATGCTGGTGGAGAAAGTGGTCCTGGTGTTTGGTGTCTTGGTGGAGAGGGAGAGTATGAGCTGGGTGTCATCCCCATAGATTATAATGTTGATTCAATGGGTGCAGATGATGCTGGCAAGTGTGGACATGTAGGCATTGAAGAAAGTGGGACTAAGTGAGGATACTTGTGAGGACACTTGAACTTCATAGGTGAGATTGACGGCATCCAAGGTGAAGGAGGCTAAGCTGACCGAGTGAGTCAGGCCTGTTGGGAAGGAGCAAATCCAAGGGTGTGCAAGTCCTTGAGTTCTGGTTTCATGCAGTTGTTTGATAAGAATATGATGGGAGACAGTTTTGAAGGCTATGGAAAGATCCAATAGGATGAGCGCTGCTGTGTCACGTCTATCCATCATCAACTAAATGTCAACCATGACGGCGACAACGGTAGTTTCTGTACTGTGGTTGGGCCTGAATCTTGATTGAGTGGTGTCAAGGAGGTGGGTGTCAGTTGAGTGGATAGCTAGATATTTCTTTATCATCTTACCATTATTTTTGCCAGGTAGGGTATCTGGGAGATATGTTGGTAGTTGAATGTGTCTTTGGTTCTGCTGAGGGTTTCATGAGTTGGGGAGTACTGTGGTGTGTGTCTAGGCATCTAAGTAGGTGTCTGTGTTATGGGATTACCATAAAGTAATACAGTGAGTAATCATGATAGTGGGACTCACAAGACCATTTATACTTATCTCTGGGTACTCTAACACATGTCCTAAAGTATCTATAACTTGCGCCCTGCACTGCTAATTACCCCACAAATTACATCACTCATTACATGGTCCATGGCATCATTGATAACATGACTGGAACATCTAAAATGACAACATTGATGAAAGGACTGTTCTTGGGGGGGGGGGCACAAGTTATAGTTACTTTAGGGCATGAGTTATAGTTACTAGAGATTCCTTGGATTGAGACCCTGCTACTAGGAGTATGACTAGACTGATTCGACCAGCACACAAGTGCATGAGTGTATGAACTACTGTACACCCTCTGCAATGATATTTTGAAAAATCAGACATGAAAAACTTCTCTGACCATCAGACAGGTAAAATATTATTGAGCTTTGCTGTTGTTTATTGGCATCACTTTTATGGAAGTGACATTGTATTCCCTGGATTACTGAAGCGTCTGCCAGTCTCCTATTTCTTTGTGAAGAAATCAAGAAATGTACCTTGCTTCTCATTAGTTGGATTTCCTGAAACTAAAATAGCAGACATGGGAAAGAGTTGACCTAAGCCACCATACCCCGTCCTAAATCAGATTACAACACTTAGCCATGTCAAGACTCAGTGAAAAAAGTGCCCTATCCAGCAATAATGAGTGTTAACCCTCGCTCTAACTACAAAATGATTTAAGGTGTCCATACGTAAAACTCCAAGCACCACAGATCCATATAAAGCCATAAATCCCTGAGAAAACACCACACAGTTGGCAGAACAGAGTTTATAATCTCCTGAAGAGAAACACAAACTAGGGTTAGCTACACTCTAGTCACTTGGCAATCCTCTGATAAGCTGGAGATGTTGAGGAATAGGTTCTCTTCTAACATGGATTAAATAATGCACAGGAACACATCAAACAAGGTAGTTTTGAGCTGTACAAGTGTCTTTTTATAGGAACTGCTCTCCCAATCCGGGCGTGAAAGCTAATTAATTACTAATACATTTAGCATTGATTAATGACTAGGAATTGACATAAATTATACCAATGTAGTAAAATCAAGTGTTATGAAAAATGTGCCCACCTAGGTGGCAGCCATTACATATACAACATTGAGAAAAAAATAACATTAACTGCTTAGAAATAAAATGCACATGTAGGATGAAATGCATTAGTGGAAATTATCAATGTTTTAATAATATATATTTGTTTAACTTTATTGGGCATAGAGTAGTTGTGAAATTGCGGGCCAAGTCCACAAAGCTTCATTGCATAAAACAAATAAATGTTCATTTTTTGTAAGAGCAGAGAATTAGTTTATTCATTGTTCACACAGTACTGATCAAGTGAATAGTAAATGTCTTAAACTTTCTTGGGAGAGATGTATGCTGTAGTTCCATGTCCTGTCTGTGGATACATTTGTAACCTTTGTGCATGAGAAGCAAATGTTTCCAGGAGTCGACAGAGACTTTACTGACTGGAGTTATAATTGCAACTAAAAAGTTACTTGACAAAACTGATGATGGTAACAAGAGAAGAAGAGCCAATCATCAATGTGTGAAAGACTGTCTAACTATATCATAGATTTGAAAATTAATGTTTATTGGTTCTACTGTGAACACGATTTTCTGACCAATGATGGCTTGAGAAAATACTTTATGGATCTTTAACTTAGCTCGACTGCTCTTAGCAGACAGAAGCCATTCTTGAATTCTTCCCTTCCTATTCCTTAGCCTCACTGAATAATTACTGTTTGCAAATGCTATTAATGCTGTTTTCCATAGTTTGATGTCCTCACTAAGTTGGTTCAGTTAACTTAGAGCCCACCGTGGCAGAGCCAATTCCCTTCACATTCCCCATGCCGATGCTGACCAGGCAGATGCCCAACTGATGAAGAAGTCTAAGCTTGCTGATTCATACAGAAGAGGTAAAACAACTGCAAATGTCTTTGTTGAAGGGTTTGTCTATCTTTAATTACCAACCACTATTTTTGCAGCGCCATAGTCAGGTGTTTTCCAAATTAACTTTTGTCTAATTTACCTTTGCATGAAGTCCAAACATGCGATTCAAATCAGAGGGTTAGTTAGTGTGCCATGTGCTAACAAAGGGTATTACCAAAGAATGTTTAATGACAAATGCTTTGGTTAGATTGAGATTTTTCTGCCGCTTTGGTCAGCCTGTGTTGTTTATATATTGTAGGAGGCTGGCCTTGTTTGTAGTGGGTATCACAGGTACTTACACTTGATACCAGGTCTAGTTATTAGTGAAATGTAGGCAGTATCTAGAAGCCTGGGAAATTGGTACTGGACAACGTGGGGACACCTCTGCTAGTGCACCGGTGCCCTCTCACCGAGTAACTTTGCACCTAGCCTTCAGGAACTGAAGGATAGACATATCAGTGACTTATAAGTCACCTGGTGCAGTGAAAATGGCTGTGAAATAGTGCTTGCTCTGTTTCACTCAGGCTGCAATGGAAGTCCAGAAGTAGTGTTTGTATGAGCGCCTTAGAGGCGGCAAAAGAAATGATGGAGCCCATAAGGATCTCCTGGAACCCAAATGCCCTGGGTACCTAGGTACCATATACAAGGTACTTATAAGGGGGCTCCAGTAGGCCAATTTGGAGTGGAATACTGGGTTACCAGTATGTAAGTACAAATTTTGAATCAGAGAGAGCATAAGCACTGGAGTTCTGGTTAGCAGGGCTCCATATACACAGTCAAGCATACTGACAAAACAGTAAAACATACTGATATGTAGGCAACAAACTATGAGCACAGTGGTCCTATCTAGCAGGATCCCAGGGAGACAGTAAAAACCCACTAACAAACACTGACAAGCAGGGCAAAAATGGGGGTAACCATGCTAGAAAGAGGCTACTTTCTCACATATACGTTTATCATTTGGTTCTGACATTACTTTACATTATGTTAGAATTGTTAATCTAGGAAAATAAACTTTCTAAGTTTACTAAAAGGTATGGTTATTCAAGGCCACATGGGTCATGGTGTGTTAGAAAATTACTGACTCCTAAAATGTTGAAGTTGACTTATTGAACTTGTAGTCCTATTGTTAATTAAGGCTCTGAGAAATATTTGTACCCTTGATGGAACAACTCTAAGCGTAGTTAAAAGATCCATCGAACCTCTAACGCGTCCCTTTATCAAGTAACATAGAAAAATCAAATAAGGCCTGACGTGCTCCCAGGGGCAGTTATTTACTTGTTTTAAATGACTGATTTTAAACTTCCGATGAATACCTCAAGCTATTTTGCATCACTATGGTGAAGGAGTGCTCTTGCAAATATGTTGACTTTATATGCGTTTTACACTTTTCTATGTACTAAATGTAATTAATTTGCTAACCCCAACCTACCCCACTTTTTTGTTGTCCTTTCAAAGATATGTACCCAAGATATTTACAACAAATATTTTCCAATGTCTTATATGTGTAAATACATAGCAAAAAATCTACGGAGACAGTACGGGCCGGACTTGTCTTTCTGGCATGCTGGTATGATCCTGGTTGTCTGTTTTCAGAGCTGGATTCTGTACAACGACCCAGTCATGAATGGCTGCATGGCCCCATTCTAGTCACAGCATGACTCAGCATTTTTGCCAGAGCTGATTTTAGTTTGAGTCCATCCCTGGCGAATGATAGAAATTCCACTTGGAGATGATCAACAACGGGCCCTGGCCAGAACGGCAATAGGGGACAAACGCAAGAGATCAATAACCTCTACTGTAACAATCAATGTGCAACGTATTGAGAATCAACTATTATGCCTTAATAAAAGATTTACATACTCTGGAAATGTCAAAAACATAGCATTTGATAATCATAAAGTTCAAAGGTGAAAGACATGCATGCATTTGGGTTATAGTTTAAGTTTTCATTATTGCTTTTATAACAAATCCACAAGTATTGTCTTACTTTTTGGCTGAATATTCCTGAACAACATATCTCGTGTCAATATTGCGATATGTATGGTCAAAGTGCTTGTGCTTCTTCTGGTAGAAAGGCACTGCCTTGGCAGACATAGCTTCTCAGTGGTTTCGGCCTGCAATTGAGAATGAGTTGGAAATCATTAATTGCTTCTTGGCAAATAAGTAATTAATATTAAGCTCAATTTGTATATACATAAGAGGTGGATTTAAATGATTTAATTAATGGTAGAATCTAGAGCTTGCAGAGCTACTTGCGAGAGTGTCCAGGCAGGAGGATTAACACAACTACAGACTGAGAAAAAAACATCACAATATTAAAGACCAAGGGGGTGATTCCAACTTTGGCTGGCGGCGGGCACCGCCAGCCAAACGGGAACTGCCAGAATACCGCTGCGCGGTCAAAAGACCGCCGCGGGTATTCTGGGTTTCCCGCTGGGCGGGCGGGCGACCGCCAGAAGGCCGCCCGCCAGCCCAGCGGGAAACACCCTTCCACGGGGATGCCGGCTTCGAAATGAGCCGGCGGAGTGGAAGGTGTGCGACGGGTGCAGTAGCACCCGTCGCGATTTTCAGTGTCTGCATGGCAGACACTGAAAATCTTGGTGGGGCCCTCTTACGGTTGGGGCCCCTGCAGTGCCCATGCCAATGCCAATGGCATGGGCACTGCAGGGGCCCCCAGGGGCCCCACGACACCCCATACCGTCATCCTGTTCCTGGCGGCCAAAACCGCCAGGAACAAGATGGCGGTATGGGGGTCGGAATCCCCATGGCGGCGCAGTAAGCTGCGCCGCCATGGAGGATTCCCCTGGGCAGCGGAAAACCAGCGGTACACCGCCGGTTTTCCCTTTCTGACCGCGGCTGTACCACCGCGGTCAGAATGCCCAAGGGAGCACCGCCAGCCTGTTGGCGGTGCTCCCGCGGTCCCCGGCCCTGGCGGTTTTCACCGCCAGGGTCAGAATGACCGCCCAAGTGTTGGAAATGGCCCTTTTTGCAGGGTTATCCCCAAACTTTTTGCCTTCTTCCTCCTATTTTTTCTGATCTGTTTTTCTGGTTTATTGTCTCTACACACTTTACCACTGCAGATCAGTGCTAAAGTGCAAATGCTCCCTGTGTAAATTTTGTATTGGTTATTGGTTTATCCATGATTAGCAAATTTGATTTACCAGTAAGTCCTTAGTTACATGCACTATGTGTGTCCAGGGCCTGTAAATCAAATGCTACTAGTTGGCCTGCAGCACTGATTGTGCCACCCACATAAGTAGCCCTGTAAACATGTCTCAGACTTGCAACTGCAGTCTCTATGTGTGCAGTTTGGAACTGCCATGTCGGCCTGGCAAGTGCACCCACTCATGGGCAGTGTATTTAAAAGGTAGGACATGTACTGTTGTGTTTTATATGTCCTGATTGTGAAATACTGCCACATTCGGTTTTCACTATTGCAAGGCCTATCTCTCCCATAGGTTAACATGGGGATTGCCTACAAATCTCTTTTAAAGTGAGTTTCACATTGGGAGCAGATAGAGATGTGGAGTTTGGGGTCTCTGAACTCACAATTTAAAAATACATCCTTTGGTAACGATGGTTGTTAGATTGTGAGTTTGAGAATGACACTTTTAGAAACTGGGCATCTTCTTGCTTCACCATTCTGTGCCTCTCCTTGGCTGCTGAATCCACATCTGGGTCAGACTGACAGTTAGGTTGTGAATTCAATCTAGACAGTGACACAAATGGAACTGAGGTGTGTCCTGCATATCCTGATGGGTCTTCCTGGGTTAGAGTGGGAGGGAGGAGCTGACATCTGCACCTGAAAGGGCTGTTCCTGTCCTCACACAATACAGTCTCCGACCCACTGGAGTGTGCCTGGAGCCAGGCCGGGGCAAGGCAGGATCTTGTGAAGAACAAAGACTTTCCTTTGAAGTTTGCCTACTTCAAAGGCAGAAATGACCATAGATAGTGGACCCAAAACCCCAGACTTGCAGGACACTTCTTGATCAAGAGGTACCTCTGCCAAGGAGAAGAGCTGAAGAACTGTGAGGAGGAGTACTGCCCCTTTGCAGTGTGTACATTGCTGGGTTGGCCTGCAGTTGCTGCTTCTGCTGTGGAGAGGACAAAGACTGGACTTTGATGTGTATCCTGCTTGTGAAGTTTCTCGAAGAGCTTGCAGTAGAGGTTGCCTCCTGTTGGAAGTCTCAGGGACTCCAAAGACTTCAAGTTCATCTGCCTACAACACTGATAACTGTGTGTTTTGTGCTGCAACAGAAGAAAAATCACCATGACGCCGTCAATGATGCCACTGCCTGCACAGTGACCTGATGCCACTGCATAGAGCCTTGCCCTGCTTTGCACCTCAACCCTGGTCTCATCAATGTCAATGCCTGAGCCATCACGAGCTGCTGCTTGCACCGTGACCTGTAGGCCTGCACGTCCTATCACCTCACTTCACACTGCAGCCTTGGTATCCCCGACAGTGACGCTCTATGCTGACACCGGCGCCGCTGCCTGCACTGTGGGCTATGGGCACCCCTTCTGAGGTACATTAAGCATCGCCTCATCCTGCACCGCAGCCATGGACAACCGATGCCAGCGCCATTGTCTCCAGAATCATCAACAGACACCACTGCTTGCACCACGACCAGTGGGCACTGCACGAAGTTCACCCTGCATCACACCGCAAGCCTGGACCTATTGACGGCAGCACTTCAGTGATGAAAACATCACTGCCTGCACCGCGACCTGGAGACACTGCACATCTCACTACCCCACTTCACATCACAGCCCTGGTCTCACCAAAAACGCAGAACGCTGTCACCAAGCCTCTGTCTTTACCGTGACCTGTGGGCACTGCACGCCACATTTGCCGGCTCTGCAACGCAACCTTGACGCCATCAACGCCAGTACTCCTGACTTCATCATCACCAAGAGTTCGATCTGCAATGCATGTGACTTAAAGGACCCAACTTCCTCTGCACCGACCTCTGGAACCGATGCCCGCCGACGCCTGCCAACGTCAGCAATGGTGGGAGACATGATGAGGCTGTGGTGTGAGATCCTGCTGCATCGTCATCAAAGATCCTGCCAGTGAGAGATGCAAGGGTCTCTGCTGAGGATGCGCTACACAGCTGTGGTTCCAATGCCAGCGATGGGCTCCGATGTGATGCATATCTTTGTGGCAGTTCTGATCTAGGCAGCAGTGGTGTCAGTTCTGCTTGGTGTAGCAGAGGAGATGATTTGGTTCTGCTGGATCCACAGAGGCTAGCACCAACTTTCAACTGTCCAGGAAAGGGGTGGCACCACTTGGTAGGGTAGACTCACAGGTGGCAGACTTCAGGTGCTAGGTCAAGGTTGTTGGAACCTTCTGTCCCTGAGGCTTAAGTCAGGAGGCCAACCAAATAGCGCTTGGAGTCACTATGGTGTCCGGGATTTAAGAGATGCAGGTCCGGTCCTTCTCACCCACACAAGACGGCAGCAGGTCAGCACAGCTAAGCAGCAGTCCATCAAGGCAGTGGTCCAGGAGGGCAGCTGTCCAGCAGAGTGGCAGTCCTTCCAGAGCACAGCAGTCCATCTTCCAGGCAGAATATCCACAGGTCCAAAGGTGTACTGAAGAGTTGGTGTCTGAGGTCCAATATTTATACCCAATTGTGCCTTTTAAGTGGGGGAGAAGCTTCTAGAGGTTTTTGTTAGAAGTCCCCAGGTATCCTGCTTGTCCTGACTCCAAACTACAGACAGGGGGTGTGCAGCCCTTTGTGCTGAGGAGGTGAGACACATCCTATTCAAATGTAAGTGAGGCAGTGCCCAGTTCTTCCATATTATCCTGCCAGTGATGACCCATCCAGGCGCACTTAAGCTCTGTATTGTGTGTGGCTGTCCAGGAGGAATACACAAAGCTTGACTGCCAGCTACATCCAGAAATGTGGCCCAGGTGTAGGCTTCAGGCACTAAATGGCTAAGGCAGGAAAATGTCAACTTTCTAAAAGTTTAATTTTCGGAATTGTGATTTAAAATCGCACTTCAACATAGGTTGTGATTTTTCATTACAATTCCAAAGACACCAAACATGACTGATTTCCTGCTCCCTTTTGGAAATTACAGATTATTTTTTAAAGACATATTTTATTAGTTTCAACATTACACACAAGTACTAACTGGTACTTAACCAATGGCCATCTTCCACCACGTCACAGATAAGGTTTACGTCATACAAGTAGAATCATTGCAACATCACATTAAAATTTGTCCAACATATCTATTCAGAAACCTTTGTGAGGGTATGCCCATACCTCTCCCTCCATATCCTTCCACCATACTATGATGACAGTCCAGGTTCACACCCAGCTCCAAGAGGCCTCTAAAAGTAAGTGAAGTAGCCCGTGCCATTGGGAATGTTGGCCAGATGTCCCCCAAAATAACTGCAATGCTAGCATATTGCAAAAATTGACATGTCCCTTTATGGAAGCTTTCATGTGCATTGTCAAAAGCTATAAATTCCTTATTAGGAAACAAATCCCACAACATCTGACAACCTCCTGCCCTCCAGGCAGACCGATCCACAAGGTCCAATAGCGTTTTAAAGGCCAACAGATCCCAAAAAAAACATATTCCCGAGTGAATGAGGCCCTGCAAACCACTTTAGCTATTTGATCCCACAGAGAGGCAGTATGCTTGACCAGGTAAGGCATATATACCATATCTTGCACCCCGCCATCAGGAGCTGAGGTAGGGAAGAGGGCTCACCCATGTCCCCCAAAAGTAACTTTTCCCAAGTGCCCTCCTCAACTAACAAATGTGCTACATGTTGTATTTGGGAGGCCAAATAACATTGCTCTAGATTAGGCACTGCCAGGCCTCCTTCATCCACTGGTTGAGACATGTGGGTCCTAGCTATCCTGCTCCATCCTCCAGCCCAGATCAGCGAAGTCAGGATGGAATGTAACCTATAAAAGACAGTTCAGGATAGAATGCCAAATGAATGCTGAAGAATGTAGAGACAATGAGGTAGGAACACCATCTTAGCAACAGCCATGTGACCCATGACAGAGCGTGGCAGAGATTTCTAAAACTGCACAAATGAGCAAAGGCCCTCAGCGGCCATCTCTATTGTGTTGCATATGACTTAGTGGTCTATGGGCTACAATCATTCCCAGATACTAGATGGTATCTGATTCCCAGTGAATGGGCCTAGGAGGCAACTTGCCCGACTCACGAAACCTCAGTGGGAAAAACGAGGACTTTCCATAGTTGAGGTGAAGGCTGAACAGTTTCCTGAATGCAGTTAAGTATGACAGCAGAATGGGGAGAAATTGCAGAGGGTATGAGAGATAAAAAGGCTTTTATCCGCACACAGGGATACCAAGTCAGTGACGCCTCCCACCTTAATCCCTAATTCAGACATATTCTGATGGCTCTACACTGCTAGGGGCTCCAGCACAATTGCAAAGAGGAGGGGTGAGAAGCGCGCCCCTTCCCACATCCCAGAGGTCAGAGTGAATCTGACCCACCCTCACCATGTCTGTGGGCCGCGTATACAGCAGGCATACACACAAACAAAAGTGGGCTCAGTACCCCATTGTCTCCAACACCTGCGTTAGATAGTGGGAGTTACCTATATTGAATGTCTATTGATACCAAAGCCAATTTCTCATCTCTGTCCTCCACCTCATGTAAGACCCACATCTGGAGCTGTATATTCGTGGAAGTACTGCTGCCAGGTATGAATCCACATTTTTTCTCATATATTAAGTGATTAATAACCAGTCACTATTTAAGTGCAAGTACTTTGCAGAGTATTTTAGTGTCTATGTTAATCATAGTAAGTGGTATTTAGACAGAGGGATCCGATGGATCTGAACCAGGCTTTTTCAGCATAGTAATGTAATAAGGTAATTCCAATGTTAGTTTATGAAGAGGCAGTCCTTGCAGTAGCATAAAACGAATTAGAGAGTTTTTCACTACCAGGACATGTACAATTAAATGTACATGTCCTGCTTTTTAAATGCATTGCACCCTGCCCTCTAAGCTGTCCATGGCCTACCCTAAGGGTGGACTGCATGTGTTAAAGAGGTGGTTTGGGCCCTGCAAAAAAATAGTTTTCCTGGTTGAAATATAAGTTTAAAACTGCACAAAGAAGCTTCAATAGCAGGCTTGAGACATGTTTAAAGTGATACTTAAGTGGATGGCACAACCAGTGCTGCAGGCCCACTAGTAGCATTTAATGTACAGGCAAAGGTAGTGCCGCTGTATTATAAACATTCAAGTAAATTAAATATGCCAAATGGGTATGAGCCAAAGGAGAGAGCACCAGAAATTTAGCACTGGTTAGCAGTGGTAAAGTGCACACAGTCTTAAGGCCAAGAAAAACGAATTTAACTAAAAAAATAGGAGGAGGAAGGCAAAAACTCTAGGGGGTTACCCTTCAGAGAGGGCCAGGTTTAACATTGTGTTTCTCTATAATCAGAGGGGGTAGGCTTAAACCTTCCTGCTTGTCATTAGGGAAAACAATGTTGAAATGTATATAACCACTCCCACAGCTAAACTGATTTATGGTATGTTTGCTACAAAATTTGAGAAAGGAGGTGTGCAGTGTTTTCATATATGGTTATTCAGCCTAATGATGGCTTTTATCTTCAAACTGCAATAGCAGAGCATGTTGTTGCCACTGGACCTTGTTAACTGAGAATGTTACTGTGATTCCAGCCTCCTAGCAGGGTTGAATTATTTCCCATGAGTTTCATGTTTTATCTCTATCAACTAATGACAGAAATAAAGCCTTGTGTCTACTCGTAGGTAGTTTAAAATTATTTTCTCCACTTCTGTCTATATCTGATCCCACATCATACTGATCAAATAGGTTGGTGTAGGAGGATGTTCCTTATTAAGTGCTCAGAATTGGCTGAAAACCTTCAACCAATAAGAGTAGGACGCCAGTGATGAAACATGCCACCTTGCTGTGGGTGATGGCCTTTTGCTCAAACAACTGCAGGTTTTGAGATTGTAACATTAGACTGTTTTTCACAATTGATTACAAGGAACAGGAATTATGTGGGATACTGTGTACAGATACTCACACTTTCTTAGATGCCAAGTAAAAAGTTTTAGCAGTACAGCACTTGATATGTAATATTCATGCAAACCTCGATGGCCTATTCTCATATTCACATAGTATTCCAAATTAATATTTGTCACAGAAGCAATCTATTTAATTTAACAGAGTAAACCAGCAACATAAAACATGTCTGAGGGTTTTAGTTGCTCCTTTTAGATAGTCTTGAGCCATACTTGAGACATGAGAATCAATGGCATAACAGCACAGTTTCTTTATGGAAATGTCACAGTAGTCCAAAGCTCTGTGGGTGATTGTCAGATATGCTTTTATTGCCTTTGTAAATGCTATAAATGAAAAAGCTACATTCCAAGCAGCCTTAATGCCCAACTTCACAAATAGAACCGTCCTTCAGCATTAGCAACAGGTTTGGATTAATATCTCCCATGGCCTCCAAAGACTGCCACAAAATTAAATACAATCCCCCCGAATGTCGATCGTCTTAACCAAAAACAGTTTTTCAAGAGAGTTGGTTTACAGTCTGTCATGTTTAAGCAAGTCTAGCTCGAGACGAATCCGAGACTGGATGCGTGATGTCTGGAGGCAAAATATTATCCAGAAGTTTAAACATTGTAATACATCTAAGATCATATGAATCTTTCCAGAACAAGCTTCATGTCGTTAATGTATAGATCAGAGCTGCTTTGCTTTGACTACTTGTAGCATAGGCACAGCTAATGGGCTGTGGGTAGGCAAGTGCAGGTCAAAGGTGTTCTAAATATTCTTTACGTTTGCTAAATGGAAAATATAGCAACCCTGTTTCATGTAGCCAACCCTCAGAATGTAGTATCAAAGTTGGAATTCCTCAATTCACCCACTTTCGTTTGCCTTCAGCTTTATTTTTACCTGCAGGATATTTTCGTTTAATCTTTGAAGCAAGTCCTAGTCATGTTGGGCCCCTATTCAGTTTGTTGCCCCAGGCCTGCAATAGCTTTTGATTTGATTAGTCTTTGTTCTTGACTGCTATTCCTTTGGCAATCAGAAGCATCCACCAATATTTAGCTTTAAGGAAGCAGCTTAAAATATTGTCCTTTGCTTTCCTTTGAGTTCTTCTTGCAAGTGTTACTGTTTTATCTTATCCTCTGTTGCTAAGATGCCTTTATTGTAGAGATCATGCTGTACTTAAGATAATACAACGTAAAAGGCACTATGATGACACCAACAAGGTTATAGACTGCTACAACTCATATTCAACTACAACGGCACCTAGGACAAATATTTGAAAAACACTTTGGAGGTCATGCAAGTGGTCAGGGCAGCGCAAATTATACCACTGTTTTTATTGGTAATTGGTGGTCTCCAACCTCGAGTGCTTGTGGTAGAAACAGGAAAGTATTTTCTTGTACAACGTTTCTGACATGACGTGTTTTTTATATGCAATAAAAGAATTTTAAAAATGAAAACTTCACTGGTTAACAGTAATGCTTGCCCTTCTCTTCCTCACTATCGGATACCAGCACACTACAGAAAAGTATTACATTCATCTAGGAGAAGTAACGCCTAGTATGAACCATCTTTCCAGCCAAGCTAAAGTTTCTTCTGAGAATCACCTGAATTGGGAACAAACATTCACTCAATTTTCGCTACAATCTCAACATCTTACTGTTCTACATAAGGACAGTTGGTACCAGTACACAGAAGGCTGTGAGACGATCAGCTCACACGCTGTCGGGGACCTTAACATGCTTCCTTCTCATTGCATCACCCCAGCGAATGAGAGAGAAATGGAGCATGGAAGTGTAACAATCAGTATATTGGATGGTATAGTGACTGTGTATCTATTCATACATGTGACTTAGTACTGGCCACTGAAGGTACTGAAAGTTTAATTAAAGGGACTGACGCGGAAAAGGCTGTATCGTTGTGGCCTTGTGCACTTTACTTCCTGAGTCTGCTTACAATGCAATGATGTGTGAATCAGCTGCAACTGGGACACAATGGTGTGGAATCATGCATCCATGAAGAGTAGCAGAACCAAGAAAAGGAAAACAAGCCACAGAAGGTTTGTGGAACTGGCCGGCAGTGGCAATCCCTCAAACAAAAACCCAGCAGGAGTTATGAAATGCCCTGATAGTGTTTAAATTGGCCGTTACTTTGCCCAGCAGTGGTCTGTGCAGTCCTTTCTCAACAGGCCAGTGGCGTAGCGTGGGGGGTGCAGGGGGGTCCGGCCGCACCGGGCGCAACATCTGGGGGGGGGACTCGAGTGCTAAAATCCACGGGTTAGGGGGCGCAAATTACTTGCCTTGCCCCGGGTGCTGACAACCCACGCCCCGGGTGCTGACAACCCACGCTACGCCACTGCAACAGGCTAATGACTGACTTGGATAAAACGAAAATTGGTAGCTGCGCTGTCTGGCAATAGCCTGAGTTCTACTCTTCGAATGTGAAGGGTCTATCAAGCTCGTTGACCTATGTAGTGGGCACTTTATAGCAGCAGATTTACCAGCCACGGGTACAGTAATTCCTGTATAGGTTAGTAACCCTCTCTACGCGTGATTTTTGCAATTGTTAGAAGAGACTGTAGTGGGTCTAAAGATTATTGAAGAAGAGGAGGAATAAATAATGGCCGGCATAAGAGGTAGATGAGTGGTTATAAAGATAGAAGTGGAGAGCAGAATTAGGTCATCAGAAGGATGAACTCTATTTGTGAGTGTTTTCCCTTTCTGGTACGTCTTGCTCCCTTCTTCTGCCCCTTGGAACATGGCAGAAGTCACACATATGTGTATATGCTCCTCATTTCTTTTAAGCACTCCAGGTTTCGTGGCAGAGAGTACTTGCACACTATGAGGCATATTTATGAACCCCTAGCGCCACCTTGCGCCACATTTGCAGCATTTCTTTTGATGCAAATGTGGTGTTAAGGTGGCATATCCCAGGCGCCAAATTAACAAAGTGGCAAAATGTTTGCATTGTGCCATTTTGTAAATCCTTGCACAACATTGTGCCTGCGCCAGGCATAATGTGTGGAAGGGGGCGTTCCCCTGTTAGGGGGGCTGAAAAATGGGGCAAGGAAATCTATGCACCATTTTTTGGGGCACTCAGAGGAGGCTTAAAAGAGGGCATACCATTACTTAGAATGGGCCCCCATGCACTCTGCAGGAGTAGCGGCAACATTTTGGCGCTACTCCTGCAGAGTACATCAATACCGTCACATAAAATTACGCTATTGCCCCCTACCCTGGGCCATGGTGCGCCATATTTTAAATACGGCGCACACATGGTGTCATTAGGGGGAGATAAGGGGAGCAAGGAAATGGCGCTTGTGTTTGTTATCTGGGTGTCCTGCTGTTGTACTGTCGATAAACAATGCACTAGTTTATATCATAAACAGTATCTACTCATGCTTCCCCTCACTATTTTTTCAAGTCAGGGTATGATGGAAGTTTTATTTTATAGGTGTCTTAAAAAACCCAGGTGCTACACTGGGCTTAACCTAAAACAGGCCTGCATTATGACAAATGGTAGTAGCAGGTTCTCCATGTGTGCTGATGAATCTGTCAAAAGTCTGAGAAACATCTTGACCATTTGTAAAAGGAGTTGAGAACGTGCTAGAATTTTCTAGGTACTAACGGACAGATTTCAGAAGACCCTAACTCCACCTTGTGCCAGATTAGCATCATTTTTCACACTAATGTGGCGTTAGGCTGCCAAGGCGGGTGTTCCGGCATTAGAAGGCCCAGAAAAATGGTGCAGTGTAATGCACGAGATTCCACTGCACCATTTCTAGTGCCATTTTTATTGACTGCAGGTATTAAAATTAGGCTCCCATTGTTTTCAATGGGCCTCCTTTCACTTTGCAGGATTAGTGTCAATATTTTTGTTGTAATCCTGCAAAACACCAAAAAGGCATCAAGGTTATGACTCTAGTTCCCTAAGGTGCGCCATGCTGTGCCGTATCATAAATGCGACGCACAAATGGTGGCGTTAGGGAGGCTCAATGGGGAGCAAGAAAAGTGGCGCATGATGACATATGCCCCTAAATGTTACATAAGCAAAATTCGGCTAAAATTTTACATTCCATTTAGCATTATAGAAACTTGGACAGCTAAGTTCTGTTGTGAACATTAGGGCCCAAAACATTTTATAGTAAATGGTTTTGAACTGTAGTGTTTATGCGGGGCACCCGTATTTAATACCTTTTGTAAAGCAACTCTGTTAACCCCAACTAAGTCAATCTCATTCATAAACTAGAAGGATGGTTAGGGGGACCCTTCCAACAAACAAGATATCAAAGTTCAAATAATGCATGTGTCAAATGAATTCTTTTAAACTGGCTTGCATCCCATCTACACCATCACTCACATGCTCTCTGACTAAATCCATAGTTTGAAGGAATATGTCCAGATCAGTATGAATGGAACCTCAAGTGATTCAGCATTTTTACCATTTAATCTTCAACAAATAGTTAATGCTTATTTCACTTTCAGAGCCATATCATGAGCCTTATGCGAGTTCTGTAAATTAATTTTGTTGAACTGAAAAGGTGTAATAGTAGAAATTGAGCCAGTACTCTTATTGATTCTGTATCGTGGTGGAGGAAGGCGGTGTGCACACAGTGTTGGGAAGTATGAGACAATGATATTAAATGATGAGGTCTTTCTGATACAAACGAATACTTTATCTTTCTACTTATTTGCTGAACTGCATTGAATGCCCATTTGAGTTTCTTAAATCAAACCACCTACACTAAAAAGGTATAAGTAGTAAACCTTGGGTGAGATGTAGAATACAAGTGTGTCACTGTCAATCATTATGGATCATTAAAACATTAAAGTTTAACTATGAAAAACCAGAGGTAATTGTCAAGGGAGGTCCTCTTCACTATGTTCACTATGTTCTTCGAACTGGTGGCTGGTCTACTCCAACAGCTGGGTACTCTTCCAGAGCCTGTCATCAATCCTGGAAACCTTGGAGTCATTTTCCGTACTAGACTTCTTTTTGCTCCCACATCAATGCAGCTGCCTCCATCTTTATGGATCATTTATTTGATACCTACGTCGGAAATGATGGCTCAGGATAGTGAGATGTGTGCATTATTATGTATTACACAGACTACGAGTCAAATTATTACAACTTTGACTGTGAGGACGTTATTCTTGGTGGTTTCACCTGCCTGCACTCTTTCTGAGGTTCTGACTGGGGTGGGACTTCGTCCCACAGTGTCCCTGCAGAATAAGAGGGACCAGAATCATCAGCAATCTCTGAAAAGCAGCAGACATTTCCTGTGGCTCTGCACACCATTCTTGGCAGCTTCGCCTGCCCACACTCTTTCTGATGCCACGCTGCAGTTGGACTTCGACCTCCTGCTTCCCCTGCGCCATAAGAGGGGCCAGAATTATCAGGAAGTGCTTAAAAGCGCCAAACACTTCCTGAGGCACGGGAAGCTATTCTTGGTGGTTTTGCCTGCCCATATTCTTTCTGAGGCCCTGGCTGGGATGGGACTTCATCCCCCAGTTTCCCCTGTGCATAAGAGGGGCCAGAATCATCAGAAAGACCTGAAAAGTGCTAGAAATTTCTCATGGCGTGGGGCACACGCAGGATGCACCCGGCCACTGTTGAACACCTTAATTCTCTCACTTTGATTTCACCAAGGTCTAACCGGTGTCGTTACCATATTTGGTTTTCCCAATAGTCGATTATCATGTTTTCCATGATAACGAGCCCCCAAACGCACCTGTTCCGCAGCCCTCCATTGCGACCTATCTCATTTCTGCTCATACTTCCTCTGTGAGAACGGTTGTAAAGACAGCAGTGCCCACCTAGTCAACCCACTCAGGTGCCAGAACATAAGCAAGTTCCCAGGGCAAGCCTTCATTCGGACAGAGAGGGAACTGTTGTTGCCACGCGAAATTCACAAAGGATGGAGCTTTTCAATGGTGAGACCCCCGCCTTTCTTTCAATCAGATTGTGGTTAGCCTCCCTCCGACCACCTGCTCCTATGTGCTTGTTCTTACTGGGGTACCCTCTTTCTGTAAAGGCAGAACAAATCTAGCGAGGAACTGTACAACAAGTCTTTAGACGGGCTTGTGCACAACAGAGGGCTGCCTTTCCACTTTGCAAAAGATATTCTGCTGACTCAGAGGTGTGGTTGGATTGGGCCAGGCCCAGTTAATGCACCAGGAGACTGTGTAACAGTGAATTTTAGATGTCCGTTTCTGGTGCATAGTCTGCTGTTCTGATTCAGAAGCCATGTTAAGGTGGAGTGTAACACTGCCCTAGTCCCATTACGTTACTTTTACAAACCCTCTGTTTTACATTCTCAAAGTGATATATGTCATCTTGAACCTCAGGCCACCCGATCCAAGAGTTTTGTGAGCGTTCAGCAATCATTACCATCCTGCTTGCATCAAGCTTCATTATAAGTGAGGTCGGCTTGAAGCCCAACAGTTTTTAACCTAAGTCAAGAAGTACAATTTGCTAGCGCAGTTGTGCGTCATAATTTTTAACGCAGGCTTACGTCATTCCCTAGCGCAATCCATGTGCCATATTTTAAAAATGACGCTCAATGGTTCTAAGTAATGGTTAGCATCAAATAAAATGATGCTAACCATTGTGACATGCCTGAAGGAAAAATTATGCTAATGCTGCAAAAGAGGCGCTAGACCATTTTGCGCCACGTATTTATCTCACAAAGCGGGTTAGTGCCATTTTTTACTGTATTAGCATAAGAAAACAACTCACAAACAAGTAAAATATAAATTAAAAAGAGAGACCCCAATCACCCAGCTACCAGCCAGGAGGATCCAGTAAAGTCCCAGGAGAAGAAGCAGAGAAAGTGCAAGGGTAAGCTGTCATAAGATCCTCTCCCCCCTTCTGCGCTACCTTCGTGGCTGCTGTGGTGGTGTTTGGGGTTGCTGCAGTGGTGGTGGAGGGACCTGTTATCGTCGCTGACATCTGCGGTATGTGCCAAGCTGGATAAGTAACACTTCTGGAGGTTGCAAATGCTCCTTCTGTGTGTTTTCCTTATGTGGTAGAATGTAGGCCTCTTTTTAACGCCTGGTCTAACCAGGCATTAAAATTTAACACTAATCGGCCTTTGTGTCATTTTTTGGGTCCACTTCCTTAGTGTGCATCATTTTTGCGTTGAGAGGTAAATATGGCGCTGGAGGGCTAGCGCCATTTTTTGAAAGGGAATGCCTACCTTGCATATAATTTTTGCAGTACGATGCAAGGTGGGTTGGAGCTCCCAAAAAATGATGCTACCTCAGATATTTTGATGCTAGATAGGTCTAGCATCAAAATATAAATATGGAGTGAAGTTAGAGCCGCTTTTGCATAAAAAAATGACGCAAAGGCGACGCTAACTTTTCATAAATATGAGCCTTAAATTCTTAAGGAAGGATCTTTGGCTAACAGTATGGCTCGCCCCTTTACTATATTCAACTGGAATATTGCAGGCTTAAAAGTCAAAATAACCAATCAGGCCTGGCTTGTTTACTTTGCTAAGTCTGACTTTGCTGCCTTGCAGGAAATCTGAGACATTTCTTTTCCACCTTGCGATGGCTTTGCTTGTTATTTTTGCACTGCCATTCCCAGGGCCTCTCCATTTGGATAAATTTGTGTTTGCAAGTGGAAGTGACTGCTATTGACTCTGGGAGCTCTGCCTTCTTAGTCTTGTTGATTTAGGATAAAATCACTTCCTTCTATTTTTATCTTATTCATTCATTTTTAAAACAATTACTTGTTTTTTTAAATTCTGTTTGTGTTGATTTAACTTTCTTTCTAATCTGCAGTCTTTGGGGACTGGCGTAATGTCCCTGCCATATAATCTTTTGTCCAGGGATTTTAACAAAAAGCAGGCAGCCCATTGAAAGGATGAAGTGACTTTACTTGAGGTAACATTTGGGGGGCTTTGCAACAGCAGAGGAGAGGAGCTGATGAAGTATATAGCTAAACATGACTTAATGGACCTTGTCGATGTGTTTAGAGGGGATGGGCTATCCTTAACCTCCTTTAGAGGACATGTGTGTGCCTCGGTCATTGATTATATGTCTATGACTAGGAATCTTCTGACATGCTCCTCTAAGGGGGAGGTTGTGAAGACAGAATGGGGAATCATAGTGCCCTTTTAGCTATAGGCCACTTGCCAGTGAACAGGATCAATTACCCCGTTAAAGGAATTCCTATTACCCAACACTCTACTGATGGCCTCAGGCTTATTTGGCACGTAACGTACCTAGGGGACACTTTGGCTGCATTATTGAAGACACAACTTAGTTTGTTCCTCAGTTGTTTGTTAGATGCAAGCAGGACCACATGCAAGTACACTATGAAGGTTTAAGTCAGGGTATTAGACATTTTTTGTCAAAACCTTCCGGCCCAATCGGGGGTGTGACGGGCTTGGTGGTTTGATGGGCGCTGCTCGGTAGCCAATCGCAGATTATGGAAGGCCCTTCTAGCTTCTCCTAAAGATTGGGATGAGGCTAGGGCAGTTCACAAGCTTTATAAAAAACACATTGAAGCAAGGAAGGACGCACTATACAAGAGGGACTCAGAGCTTCTGAAACACGCTGTGGTAGAAAAAAACACAAAGGTGTTTTTGGGTACAGTGAAGAAGATTAGGCTAAGGAACACCCTAGACAGCCCACTCCTGACATGTAATATCTTGGGGAACAAACACCAAATGCTCTCTGTGTGCTTGTGGCCTGCTTTGTCTCCTTCTTGCGCAGTTTAATTCTAGTAACAAACTTTGGGAAGTCGCATATCATGGCATGTGGGCCGGTTAAAATAAACACTTCCAAGCTTTTAATAAAAAGGCCAATCTCACAGTAATGTGAACAACTTTAGTTATTTGGGGATTATTTTCAATTCAATGAATTGCTGGCAACCACAGCTCAACAGCTCATGACTTGAGCCCAGGAGGGTGGCTGGTGCAGTTTATAACTTACCAAGGGTTGTGGGAAAAGGGGCTATCTCCCCTCTCTTCAATATTTATAATGCTGAGTGTAGCTCTGCAGCCCTATCTAGTGCAGGGGTCTGGGGATAGCTTAATGCTTCCTCCCTCCAAGCTGAGAAAAATTGTATTTGTCGGAGGCTACTCAATGTCCCTCCCTCCAGCTCAAACTTAATCATGCATTTGGAGCTAAATCTACAGTACATATTGGATAAAGTAAATATGGCCCCTTCACTGTTATGGGTTATTATGCGGCTTAACCCTGATGCTTGCTTGTGCAGGAATATTATCACTGACTGTCTTAGCATGGACAGGGGCTTTACAATTCCATGGCAAGATTATATTTCAAAAACTTTTTGTGTGATGGGATGGTCTATCCTGTTCACAGCCCCCGCAAGTATTAAAAGGGATGATACATTAAAGGTCAAGTGCTATTTTTTCAGAGCTCTGCAAGACAAAACGGTTGTACTCTAACTTAAGCAAGAGCTCTATGAGGGATTATTATAGATTTTTAGCACCTGCCGAACCTGTATTGTACCTGACCCATGATCTCACACTGGGAGAGGTCTCTCCTCTTTAGTTTTAGAGCAGGAACGATTTGGCAACATGCTTTTGAGAAGATTGTAGCATTTGGCCCCATTTTGTCCATGACACGGTTTGACAGACCAAACATTGTTACATTTCATGTTTTTCTGCAAATTTTATAATCATTTTTTCGTTATTTTCTCAAACCTTTATTAATCTCTTTAGGGCAGTGGTTCCCAAACTGTGGTCCGGGGACCCCTGGGGGTCCGCGAAGCCTTCTCAGGGGGTCCGCGACTGCTTAGAAAATTAAAAAATATTAACAATTATTGACAAATTAGGTCCCCAACTACCAGTAATGACTCAGGCGGGGGTCCCCGGATTCCAATGACGATTCAGTGGGGGTCCTGGGTTCCATTAATGTTAAAGTGGGGGTCCACATAAATCAAAAGGTTGGGAACCACTGCTTTAGGGCACCAGAAATGCAGACAAGCGTTATTTCATCTCCAGCTTCTAAAGAGTCATGATGTATGTTTCAGGATTAGTTTCTTTTTTAAAGATGCGATAAGATGTAGGAAATCTATGGAAGGCTAAACCATTGGGTAGGATTTGCTCCTGCCTAATGTCACGTATATTTTGATTATTAATGTAATGTTTACAGGGTGCATCACTGCTTGGTTTTTATGTTCTGAGTATTTGCTACAAAGCTGCTTCACCTCTTGTATCAGATTGATTGATAATGTACTTAGCTTTTAGAATGTGTGAATCTTTTAATTTGTTGTTTTATTATGCGTCATTGTCTTCTACAACCAAATTCGACCAAATAAAGATTTCTTGACTAAATGTGACTTGATTGTGGAGAATTAATTAAATGGGTTATATTTGAAAAGTTCTATAATTTTGAGGTAATAAGCCCGACATATAATTGAAAGAATAATATTTCAACCCAAGTTAAGTGAAGTGCGGTACTATTTCAGGATTACGTGCTGCATTCCAACGTGTAATGAAACTTGACCATTTTCATATATGACGTACTGATCTGGGTCCTCAATGTCAAAAAAACAACTGTTTGATTCTCAGTGTTAAAAACAATGATGCTCAGAGGATGCTGTTGCAAAAAAATATCCCGTTATTTGTTTCACGGAAAGGGAAATTACAACTGAACTGACTTGTGTAAAGTAAATACTTACAGGGTTTTACATTTTAACTGCTGCATTTTGTAAGGTCATTAGAAAATATGAAGTTCACAAGATAATGAACCCATTGTTAATCTTTGTTTAACAACGTATGCCATTGGAGTTTGATTGATACCTTGAAACACTATTTATTAGAACTGTTTCTTCTTTACATTTTTTTAAATGTTAATTATCTTTTATGGCTACATTATTGTGTTTTAGCTATCAACGTGTGAAAGACGTTAATTAATTGATTTCTGTTCCCTGAATTAAAGTTAAAATATTTTTTTCTTTCTTGTTCCCCTTTTTCAGCTTTTAGAAAGCCATATCCAGCTCACAAAATATGCAGCGGTTGTCTAATCCTTGTACTGAGCCATTTTACAATTTGACTATGCTTGCTTCCATAAGGACGTGTCACAAATTTGATGGAATCGGATTTAATTAAATATTCAGTCTACGATTTCATCAATTAGATTACTTAGCTGAGAATCTTCATTTGAACTTGGCTTTTGGAAAGGTGCCCTCAAGCATTCATTTGAATGTAAAAAAAATACATCAGTGATGTCCATGACCGAATGGTGGGTTTCAAGTATGATCGCATGGTCGAAAACATCAAAGGCTGCTAACAGGTAAAACAATGACAAGTTACATGGATTGCTACTATTTGAAAGCTGCAGCTTTATGGTGCTTATCCTGTTATGGTGAAAACACTAATGGGCAGACTTAAGAACCCCTAGAGTCTTCTTGCGCCACATTAGGGTAATTTGTTTATGCTAATGTGGCCCAACGAGGCCAAGATCGTCGCCCCAAATTTACAAAGTGGCTCAATACATGCATTACGCTACTTTGTAACCCTATGCACTACATTATGCCTGCGTCAAGCAAAATGTATGCAAAGGGGATGTTCCCCCGTTAGGGTGGGGGGGCGAAAAAATGGCGCAAAGAAATCTGAAATATTTTATGAGTCATTTTTTCAGCACTTTTAAGACCGGCTCAGAGCAGGCGTTAAAAGGAGGCACACCATTGTTCACAATTGGCCTCAAGGGCTCTGCAGGATTAGCGTCAACATTGTTTACTTTAATCCTGCAAAGCTCTGAACTAATGTAAAAAATTCTAATGCTATTTTCCTAACTACCGCCATGGTGCGCCATATCTTAGATACAGCGCACACATGGTGACGTTAGGGGTGAGAGAAATGTGGTCCTGCACCGGGTGCAGCCTCACGTTTCTTAAACCAACACCTAAATTGACAAGATAATGTAAGAAAGTTTCATGTTTGATATTTTGCCAGTGGTGATTAAGTAATAAGTACAGAAAGATAACAATGTAGCAGTCCTTTTAGTTATTGACAATTATTCCACATTGAATGAACACAAGCTAAGAGCCTCAGGTCTCTGCAATTCACATACCTCAATTGTAGTTTTTTTTCAACTAATATTTAGAAGAAATTATGTCTTTGTCATTCTTAGAGAATCTAAAAAGATGCAAGTGGCAGATCCAGCTGCTGCATAAATATAGGAAGAGAAAATGTTGCACAAAAAAAGCCATCTGAGAGAGTGTGTCGCTTGGCTAACAACCAAATCCATCTCCAAAGAACAAAAATGCAGACTGATGAATTTTCCCTTGTCATACATTATTACATTGGTGATTTGTTATAAACTGGAAACACTGAATGCACATTCTTTTTTTAATATTTTTACTATTTCATGAGGGGCGGGCAAGTCTCAGAGGAGAAAAAGAGCCTGAACTTAAACACCTAAACCCATAAGTAGAAATGCACAAATGCAAGTAACACAGCAATATGTAGATAGGAAAACAAACTTATCAAACTGTAATGCAAAAAGAAAGAACAGATATAAATAACAGTGCAAAAAATAATATTGAAATGGCGGTACCTAAATAGAACTATAGGACCATACTTAGTGCGCCTTTGAGTTTTTTACAATTTAAGTTGATTGGCTAATCCATTGGCTGAAGTTTAATGATCACCATCAGATAGATGGGTGCATCAGCATTCATCTTGAGCCACACTTAGCAGTTAAAGGGTGAAAAGCGGAAGATCACTTCAACACTTCCTGATTTTTTAGATTTGGCTGTAGCCATTCCTTTTTATTTTAACAAAGAATTGTGTATAATATATTTCCATAAATGGCCTTTTAGCCTCCTCTGTTCATCCATTGGTCTGTTCTTGGGTCATTCACATTTTGCTCGTGCCCACCACATCACACAGCAATGGGCAATGGGTCAACTTACTTCAGCACTGGCTAACTTCACTTTGAATTACTGCATTTTGCAGATGTAAATTACTTTATTTTCCTCATTCTGTTCAAATTAGCAACCTTGTAGTACATCCTTCCTGTAATTGCTCCAGAAAAAAAGTGCTAGCCTTTTTAGATTTGAATAACTCATATTTACACATTCCAAATCTACCAGGAGTTTCTGCATTCTTGAGGAGCACTATTATTTCTGAGTTCTGTCTTTCACACTGACGTGCAAGGAGACTCTTCACAAAGACACTGGCACTACATTCTAAAGGCGTACATTTCTATCCCTACTTGAAAGTTTTACTAATCTGTGCCTATATATTTTTCTAAAACATTCTCAAAGGTACGCCAGTTTTATTACTAAATCCAATCCAATCGGTGGTGGCGGCGAGGGACCCGCCTCTGCAGCGCCGTCCTCCAACACGACTTCTGGCTGCTTTCCACCTCAATGTTTTCTATAGACTTGTTGTGCACTAGTGATAGGTTTGGCATGTCTTCACTTTGTAAGGACTGGTATAGGGAAGATGGATGAGGAGATAATTGCCTGGTTGCTTATTGATAATCTTGCTGCGCCACTTGGATTCAAGCTAGACTGGCTGATGAGGGGTGATACTCTGAAACCGGTCCCAGGATTCTTGTTTCCGGTCCAGAGAGGACCTGACTTGGCAGCTTGGGCTGGACTGCTCTCATGGGAGCAGGGTCATGACTGATTTGCATATAGCTTGATCCAAACTGGGGTGATGTGGCAAGCAAAATAATGATTGATTAAACTCAGATCTGTGACTGGGGGTGAGTGTTTGAAAAGTTTCTACACTCCGGCCATTATTTTATTTTGTGCTGTTGCTATGTGCGCCCTTAGGTGCTACGGTATGGCCAGACGTGGGTCCCTTGCTCACTGCACCACTTGGATTCTAGCTAGTCTGACTGAGGAGAGGTTTTGCCCCAAAACCAGTCCCAGGATGCTTGTTTCCAGTCCAGGGAGAACCTGGCATGGCAGTTTAGGCTGGGCTGCTCCCATAGGAGCAGGGTCAAGACTGATTTGCATGTGGCTGGGTTCAAACTGGGGTGACGTAGCAAGCAAAATAACAATGGATTAAACCCAGATCTGTGACTGGGGGTGAGTGTTTGAAAAGTTTTAACGCTCCATCCATCATGTTATTTTGTGGTGTTTCTATGCTTATTGATAATCTTCATTACTCTGAATCCTAATCTTCCTTTTCGCAGTCCTTATTTTCCCAGCCAAGCGTCCCGATATTAGGTGCATATATATATTGTTAGATCTTTGATGGTTCAGGAAGTGTTGTAGTGACCTTTTGTTTATTAACCTCCTACCAGTGAGAGTAGCTTAAGATAAAGACCTTAATGTGTACTATTTTGCAAAGCTAACACATGTCTGATTCTGAGTTTTTATTCTCTGGTGTTGGTGGAATATATTTTTTCAGACTTGTGCCTTTAAATAGCATCTCCTTTGAATTCTACCTTTTGCTTTCTAGATATATGACTGTTTTAAGTGAGCTGATTGTGGACTTATCTGAGAATGTTTTGGCTTGCCTCTTGTGAGATATATGAGCAATATATTGTGACTTAACTTTTCTTTTTTAAGTATCAACTTTCATTTCTTCAATTAATTTTTTCCCATACGAATTATTTGGGTAACTTTGGAAAGAATGAATCAACACTGTGATAAGGACTGCAAATTATGGACTCAATTAGGCATATATTAATGGACGTCAGTTCACTTAAATACCAGGGCAGCAGAAGTACCATTACACATTCTTTCATGGCATTATTTGAAGTAACAACATATTATATTTGACCTTAAATCTTCCCAGGACGTGATGTCACATGACCTTAACCCTGATGTCACCATGATAATTGCCATTGCAGAAGTTCCATAATAACTGCCTGATTAACATGACAACACAACACAGGCAACTGTCTATTTTAGATGCTACCTATATTAGTGTCCTGATATTGTATGCCGCTGGAAGATTACTAATTTCTCTTTTTAGTACTTGAAAAATGATGTGTTCTTATGAAGAGGATATAATGTTACAAAACATAGAATGTCACTCAGAACCTAAATTATTTATACCACTAGCTTTTAAGTTTTAATATAGTGTATATCGTGAAATGAGAAATATATTAATAAATCGTATGGAAAGGAAAAAAAAGAGATTACCAATAAGATTGGTAATTATGTTTTTTATGTATTGATTGATATGGACCATATATTGAATATGAATTACGGTATTAGCCTAAAGTATTCCTTCTTGTTAACACATTTTAATGTATGATCGTTTGCAAGCAACTATCACTTGTGTGAAGCACAGAGGCGAGGTTTTTATTTTTTAGAGATCAATTGTTAACATATATTGAAACATGGAAACAACTTAATTTAATATTTTTAGTTCAACTTTTATTTAATCAGAAAAGTTGCTGTGCACTGCTGAATGTATTTATTTTTTATGATCTAGAAGGTAATGTCCCAGTTCCAGTGGAAGTTGCAGAAAGCAGACAGCGCTCAGCAAAGCATTGTTTGCCTTCTATTCTTGTAGGGGCAGCTGGTGATTTTCGAAGGTGGTTGGACATAATTCCTGCTCTGATTTGTATCAACTGAGTGAAGTGGGTGAGCCTGGTATCTTTCAAACAGGGTCAGGAGGTTTCTCCCTGCTAAATATGTCAAAAATATGTCAAATATGGCATTCTAAAGCACAAATTATCATATACATTTGTTAAAAGGCTTCAGGCTGTGGAAGGGCATTCATTGAATATTGAGGCCCTCATTATGAGGTTTGCAGTCATGAGACTGCCAGTCTCACCGTAGTGGTCCTATCGCCGCAGAGCCAGCGGTAAGAACTGCCACATGACGAGTTGTGAGGCTTGGCAGATGCCAAGCCTCCACAACTCCACCTGGCCCGGTGGAAGACCCCAGCCTGCTGTCTGGATTACGAGGCTGCAAACCGTCATGCTTTCCATGGTGGTCACCCCGCCATGAAAACCCTGGCGGTCACGCACCCGGCGTCATGAATCTTCATTCCCGTCACGGGAACACACATACACACATGTCCGCACACATGCACACACACCCCTACCCGCCCACACACTCACACACACCCCTCCACACCCCTTCACGCACACATGCATTCACAATCACACCCATTCAGTATACACATACATGCACTCAGACACACCCATTCACTCACATTCATCAACACAGACACCCCCATTCATGCGCACATACATGCAAGCATTCAGCACCCCCTCGCAAACATGCACACACTCACCCAAACACACAGACCCCTTCCCCCTCCTTCAGGTGCCCACTTCCGGGAGAGGATGGGTCCTGGCAGTCTTCCCTCACCGCCACCACCATGCCAGCATTACGGCTTGTAATATGGTGGGCGGAGTCCTGCTGGCATGGCGGTGCCGGCGAGGGACCCGCTTCTGCAGTGCCAAGCGCCAGTACAACTGATGGCTGCTTTCCGCCTCAATGATAGCGGAAAGCACCCAGCACTCGTATTATAGTGGTCTGCTGACCGCCAGCACTGGAGATCGTCTGGCGGGTTAGGCTTTGCCAGTCAGGGAAATTGACCGTCAAAGTCTAAATGAGGGCCCAAGTCTTTTCATGGGGTGTAAAGTCAATGAAACCTGATGCTTTCCATTAGTTCACCCCATTTTTCTCAAACTGTTTCAGGAACGTACCTTGTATATTACATCCATTGTGCCAGAGCCAGATTTTGATATGGCTGCCCCCCTCCCTTAGGCTACAGGTGCCTCCTTAGGTCAATAATTACATACAATATGCCAGTGCCAGAATTTTGCCGTTAATGACTTTTAAATACATGGATGACCCATATTTAAAAAAATTATCTCTAGTATGGCTTGGTTGCTCATCTCCTTTACATACCACGGCTGCTCTCCCTTATTCCAAGAATTACCCTAATGTGCCAGCTATACCTCAAAAATACATATGAGACATAGCATCTAGGGTACATGTTGTGAACTGAAGAAGCAAGTCATTGATATACAACCAGAAGGTGTGTGTGATATGACGTGATTGTAGCCGAATTAAGAAAAGAAATGAAATAAACAAGCAAGAATTAAAATTTGTAAGAATATTTGTATTGCTGATTTAAAGAGTTTAAAGGGATAGAGCATGTAAGTGTCAGGTGAAAAAGAGGTGTTGTTCTATGTTAAATATACAGTGCAAGGATTCTGTGCAGAGAGGGTGATATGTGATTCCAACTTTTTGAAGCACAAATTATGAAGGATTGGTCCATTGTGTGATATTTCTTTAATGGTGTCTGTTCCAGCAATAGAGACTCAGAGCTCTGAAGAAAGCATAGATCTCCTGAGCGTTATACCTTATTTGTCAGGCAGTAAGGAGTGATGTGACTATTAGTCTGTGTGTTAGGCTTTTAGTTTCAATTGGGCGCTATATTACTGTTCTGAGTACAAATATAATATGTTTAAAACGTTTTTTCCAGGTATACGTCATCCTAGAGCGTACATGGCATACCTGAGTAGAGCTGAGTGCACTTTGAGATTACCTGTGAGCAGAGAATTACCATAATCAAGGTTCAACAATACCAGGGACACGATTATTGTCTTAAAATCTTGTTCTGGGATGAAAGACTGTATCAAAGAGAAGTCTCAACTGACATTTTGTTAAGGCCCTGTTGCTTGCTTGTTTGTGATGTCTTTTGTTATGAAGGGTGCCAATTTATGTTGTGTTTTTATTGATTCCTGGTTTCCCAGTGCATAAATTGCCATGATTGGACAGGGATTTTTTGTTCAGCAAAGAAAATAAAAAGACATTCAGTTTTAGCTGCGTTTAATTTGGGTTGGTTACTGTCATTCATGGCATAATGGTTTCAAGCGCTGAGACTAGCTATGTGATATGTTGAGTCGACACTTTATTACACATTTGAGTATCATCATGTTTTGATGATAAGATATCCTAGCATGGTGATAAGTTCAGTCTGGAGATTTCTTTCAAAGTTGAAAAAATATTCTGACATTTTTTGTTATTTTTTAATAGAACAATTGCCCGCAGAATTGCAGATCATGTTGCCTATAATTCATGCACTGTCTAGGAAAAGTTTATAAACATTTCCTGTAAATGCTGTGCATCGCATCTATATTTGATTTAAATAATTGAATAATAATATTCTTGCCAATTGCTTAGCACTTTCTCTGATGTGTTTTGGCTACTGGACGAATGAAGGACCTAAGCAGTATGGTCTAGTTGGTAAAACGTTCAATTAATCCAGTGAACACATATATACAATAACTGAGTTCCCTCTGACTATAGTGATGAAACATCTTCACTAGATTTTTCCGGTGAGCTTCATTTTCAATATAAACACAAATTTGAAAATAATTGATAAGCTTTCTCTTTGGCTACATGCTGAATCGATAAATCATTTTTAATATGGGAAGGCAGTAAGATATATATCACTTAGATAGTGCACTGAATTATTCTAAAAGTTACCCCTATTTATTATAGCTATGATGGATGATAGTAAGGGAAGCAGCAAGCCTTTCCTTGCCATAAATGAAGGACGTGTTGAAGTGACGATTAATCCATATGTCCTCTTCTAAACTGCACGACCGTAGACTAAATATTGAGCTCTGAGAAATGCAAAAGGAATGTCCTGCACCCGTTTCAATACTACTGCACAAGGCGGGGAATGGCGAACCAGAGACCTGACTGGTGCCTTGATCAGGGTTAGATAGTCTTTCACCTCCACGCTGCTGGGTCAAATCCTGCGTACGTCAGTAGGAATCAGATGTTGTCACCTTCAGACTGGAGGGTTATGACATTTTCAAGTTGGCTTAATGTACGTGAGTACTTTTCAAGGGCAGTTGTGAGCAAGGAAAACTATATCATGGAGTAATTAGGGTCTTATGAGAAGGTACAATGGTCCACCAACGGTGTGTTTGTGTGATTGTGCGTGTGCGTGTATGTGTAGTAGAAGGCTCTAGTATAGATTATAGATAGCGTGAAAACAATTTCACTGTGCAGATCCTTATTGGAAAAGGCCCTCTGACTCTGCTGGTTTTAACTGGTCAGCACCATAAACTTTGTGCTGCTTTGTCCCACCAAAAAAACATGTTCAACCATCATACAGCATTTATTCTTTGCCGGTATCATTAATTAACCTCTATGGGCATGCATTTTGCACCCGGTGTTCCATAATTCAGGAGTGAAGTATTTAATTACCATTCTATTCTGTGTTTTCACGCGAGAAATGAGAATAACAACGGGATTATATGTTTGCACACAAATTCCCACATTCCTCACCCTTTTCTCAACGCACATTTCTCCAGTTTTTTATTGTCGAACTGTTGCTGAAGAAAAAAAAAAGCAGGACTGCGATATTCTCAGGTAATTTGTAATCCACATTCAGTCAGTAACTCCCGTTACCAGCCAAACTATGCTTCCATGATTTACTTAATGAAATGCCAAATGTCTCTATTGATGTATATAAAGAAGCCATTAAATGCAATCCATTTAAAAGATGTTGTTTGCGTTTAGTGTCTTCTGGAATCTAACAAATGCATACAAGCCAACTCGAACTTTAACGATTTCAAGAAATATCTCCAAATTCTGTTATTCACCGAGCCTCTGTGCCCCAAACATATTTTATCACTCATGAATATCGCATAGCAAGCACTGTACAACACTTTTCATTATGCTTTTAGCCCTCTGGTACAGAGGTCTTCAAACTGTGAAGGGCACCCCACCTGCCCTCATCTGCGGGAGGGTCATTACCTCTGAAATATTAGGGAATCCTTTAATCATAATGTCAGAGGCGATGATTGGAAATAAAAATAACCAAGAAGCAAGGCATTCTTTCTTTGTTTTTTAGGTTGTTTTTGTTTCCAAGCAAGGTGACTCAGAGGAGATGAGCAGGGTAGAGTTGGGTGGGGAGTGGTTGGGGGTGGACCCCATATCGATTGGCAACAGAGCTCTTACACAATGTAAGCTAGTGTCCTGACTCCTGTGGGCCTCAAAGTCATGGTCACGGACAGGAAAGGGCGAGGAGCTGGGGGATTTTTTTCTGTAACGATCCGGGGGGAGAATGCTGGTGGCTGCCTTGGAGCCAAGGTCATAGGATAGCAGGATCGTTTTCAGAAAGACACGGGGATGGGAAGGATGCTCTTGCCAGGGGGGACTCTGTGCCATAGATGCCAACGTTTCCAGGTGTAGATATACCCATCTACGCCAGTCAAGATATTTCTTTGAGGTCTGGAATTTGTAGTCCTAGGTTTATGATGAGTTAAACATGACTTCAATTTCTAGAATGCGAAGAAAAAGCCTGAAATTGAGCAGCTAGTCATACACGCACCTGGGAATCTTGGCCCATTCATGTCAGAATGGTTTCAAGGGCTGAGACTAGCTATATGATATGTTGAATGGACACTTTAATGCACAGGTGAGTATCATAATTTTTGCGCTGATAGGATATCCTAGCATGGTGATAAACTCAGTTTGCGAGATTTCTTTTAAAGTTGAAAAAAAATCTGAGATTTAAAAAAATATTTGTAATATTTTTATTAGAACAATTGCCCGCAGAGTTGCAGGTCATGTTGCCTATAATTCACTGCACTGCACTGTCTAGGACATGCTTATGAACATTTCCTATCAATGTTATTCATCGCATTTATACTTGATTTCAATAATTGAACAATAATAATACATTTTTTACCAATTGCATAGATCTTTCTCTTATGTGTTTTTTGGCCACCGGACGAATGAAGGACCTAACCAGCGTGGTCTAGTTGGTAAAACTTTGAATGAATCCAGTGAAAACATTTGTACAATAACCGATTTCCCTCTGACTATAGTGATGAAACACCTTCACTAGATGTTATTCGGTGAGCTTCACTTTCAATATAAACATAGATTTGAAAATAATTGATAAGCTTTATCTTTGGCTACATGAATCAGTAACTAACTGAATATTGGAAGGTAGTAAGGTATACATTGCATAGTGCACTAAAAGTATTCTAATTATTACTCCTACTAATTATAGTGTATGATGATAGTGAGGGAAAGCAGCATGTCTCTCCTTGCCATAAATGAAGGACGTGTTGAAGTGACGATCAATCCATATGTCCTCTTCTAAACTGCACGCTCGTAGACTAAATATTAACCTCTGAGAAACGCAAATGGAATGTCCTGCACCCGTTTCACTAGTACTGCGGAATGGCGAACTAGTTTTAGTCAGCTCCATTTGCTTGAAAACTTCAGTGGAAGTCCACTAATGGGTGCCTTAGAGCAGCTCCTTTTTCCCTCTGAAATGTCAGGGGGTCAGGCTGAAGGACAGCACTCTGATGTTTCCCAGTTCCATGCCTGAGTAGGTCATGCAGGACAGGATTTTATATTCATATATCTTAATATTATGGAATTTGGTGTCTTCATTATCATATTGTTAGATGATGTTAGGTGATGACTACAAGTCCAGGAATGCAAAGAATAAAACCCAGAATGATTATGCCACACATGAACATACCTGGGAAACTTGAGAGCTCGGCTGGGGGCCTCTGGGCCATAGCATACAAGTAATACTTAAAGTGTTGGGGATAAAAAAAAATTGTGCAGCTGCTAAGGGGAAGATTCCAGGGTTCTCAGGGTAATGGCCTGAAAAAAGTTGAAAGGCCCACTGTAAGGGACTTTTATCATGGCCTAGGCAAAGGAACAACATCTCACAGTTACTTTTGGAACTAAGGGCCTGAGGCCCTAGCAGCACATTGCGCCACCATAGTGTCATTTTTTTGGAGGCTCCGGTGGTGCAGTGTGCTGGCCCATATTTACAATGCCACGCAAACCACCTTGACTGGCTTTTCGTGGTCTTGTAAATATGGACCCCTTTCACGCCTAACACTGTGTGAAAGGGCTGTGCCAATGGTGTTGCTGTGGGTGTCCCCACGCAACACCCCTGGAATCAGACAGAATCTGATGCATTCCCAGATTTACAAGTCTGGAATGTGCCAGATTCCTATGCCACTTCAAGGGTGGCAATAAAGTGGTGCAACAAGGAGAAACAATTATTTCTCTCAGTTTTTTTCCTCTTTCTATGTTTGCTGCATTCTAGAGCACACATAGAAAGAGGAAAACACCATTAATGATTGTTTATGTGCAGGAAGATGCCCAACCATACCTTCAACACAGCCCTCGTGCACCATGGTGCAAGGGTGGCTTCATTGGTGCTAGGCAGCAATTTGTATGCCAGCGCAGGGGACAAGGACAGGAATGCACCATATCTTGTAGATGCGGCGCATTCCTGCCCTTTTGTTTTGACACACGGAAAGGCTTGTTGCTCTGCCCTGCACCAAAACCTAGTAAATGAGGCCCTAAATTGGGCACAGTAACTCGTATTATTTACAGTGCTTAGAAATGGCACAATTGCAGCACGAACTACTACATCGAACAAGTTATTAGTAACAGTCATTTAAAAATACATTACACAGCTCTGAAATACTTCTAAGGTATTTTGTTCTAGTTTCAGCCATTTCAACTTTACATTTGAAATGGGAAATATACAGGCTTTTCCTGTTTTTCCAGCTTTAACATAAATATAGTATTGATTTAGTAAGTCCCTCCCCCTCTTGCCACCATAGCAGCCACTCTTTCTGACCCTAGAGGTTTTTTAGGGAGGCCCCGACTCAAATACTTTTTAGACTGGCGGGCGGCACAACAAAAGGTTTGAAGAACTCTGCTTTAGCATGTGGTACCCGAACAGTTGTCCGTGCTTTAGCGAGAATACGGTAACTGTGCATTTGAAAAGTAACTCTCTTAACTTTGACCTAAGACTTCGCCATGACTAACGTATAATCACAACTCCCTTTATTCTGGTCGTGTTGTGCGTCCTTTAGTTTTGTTTTCTACAGAGGAAAACGTGCATAGGAAGAAGTCAACAGCTGACAGAGCCACCGTGCTCCTGATTAAAAAAGGAAAAGGCAGGTTGCTTTATTTCTGGTGGGACGGTGTAGTCAAAGAAAGAAAAGTAGCGCGTTTGCATTACATGTGTCTCACTTGAAAGGAAATTTGTTCAATGCCTATACAATTGAAACTTCAAATTAAACTAATTCTAAGTAATTTGCATTCGCTTTGATGTGCAACAGCAAAATACGCGTTTGTTCACATAAGCTACAACACTGTCTGGGCAGTTGGGAACACACTATCTCGATGCCAACTGACGGTGTCCTCACGTGTCCAGAAAAGATGCATAAACCGAGACAGGTCTTGACGCAAGGTTACGTAATCTTTATGGCTATGATAAAAAAAACGCCCAAATTAGAACGCGCAATAACCCCCTGTACATCGCAGAATAGGATTGTACCTCAGGTACCACATATGCCATGCAATAAAGTTGCGCAAGTCAAAAGCTTCTGCTTCAAGCAATGCAGTGATGTAAATCCATCTAGAGCACTGTTGATTGGCTTGGATGAGATAGCGGTTAATTCAGAGGCTCCTTCGGGACGCATGATAATGAGTAATTCGGTAATGTCGCTTAGAGTAATGACTTAGGGTGTAATGATGTCCCAACACGGCATAGAGGACACACGCAAACTACAATATTGCCGATGTACTGTACTGCCAAGGGGTGCAAACAGGGTTTCCAGATGATTAATTTGCTAAATTAAATCTAATTTTCAGTAATTTGCAACATCGTGTTTTTTTAACTAAACAAGCAAAGCATATAGACCATCGAAACTCTCTGTGCTACTGCAACATGTAACGTGTTATCAACGAAAAGAGACAAACAGCCTTAAAACAGATTATACAGACTGGAACATTCATATCTGTAAGTCTTACAGGCTGGTTAAAAACAAAAAAAAATCCACGACTTTTCCGACAGCTAAACCACCAAACTCGATGAATGGTGTGAATGCTTTACCATTAAATGGCGCCTTAAATGAAGGAAAATAACTTACCAGGCAAAGGAGAAATAAAAACTGCAAAACCAAGAAGAAGGAGGATGAGTCCAAACCAACTAGCCCGGCTGAGGCTGGGGATAACAAAAATAAAACCTATCTGTGAAGGAATGTAGCAGCCCCTTCCAACCCTTTTATGGCGAGGCACGGTGCTATATATAGAGGGAATACACGCTTCCACTAAAATTATGGATTCACATGCTTTATGTGGCTTCAAAATTAACTTCCATTCAGAAAATTATGATACAGCTTGTGTGTGTTGCTCTCAGTGCAGAAACCAAAATATAATGCAATTAAAAAAGCTTTATAAATGCACATGCGTAAAGCAGTTGTTTAGGTCGAGGCGTGGACGCAGTTTGAAAGCCTAGTATAAACTTTAAGCACCTCCTTTTGATGATTTGAAATGCTGTTGATAAAGCATTCGATTGAAAGGACATCAGACATGAATTTTAAAAGGCACAATACAGAGCGTCTTCGGCTGTAACGTTATCTCCCATAAGGCGTCGTGGAGACATGCTTGAGTTTCAGTGAATGTTATCGCCATGTGCTGCGACATGTCAGCTGTATGAAAGGCCCCTGATGCTAATTCGGTTTGGAGCAGCAAAGTCCTGCGCGCTCTACGCGAGCCACTCTGTTCCTTCTATTTACTCCCGATAGCATTTCTGCTAACTTTTTGCTTTTCAGCCTTGTTATCTTACTTGTGAAAGATATGTGTCTTCACCTCCGGTCACGTTTGTGCTTTGGCAACATTCCTCCTACATTTTTTTTCTCATCGGTGTTTTAAGAGGAGAGTCGCTTTATAATGAGGTGACCATCTGGTATGAAGACAAATTTGGGACAGGACTTTAAAAAATTCATGACAAAGGGTCAAAACTCGGGATAAAAATTCAGGACAAAAAGTAATTTGTACAGAGATATCCAAGGAGAGGCCACACAAGACTACTCTATCTTAACATTTATTTACTATTTTCTACATAGCACTATTTATTCACTATGGGTTTTATGTGATTGCCTCTAAGTATGCTACTTTCAAGTGCACATTATGGGGGTCATTACAACATTGGCGGTAAAAGCCGCTTACCGCCGTGCAGAAGACCGCCAATACACCGTCGCGGCTGCGGAATTCGGCAATAGCTATTATGACCCACATCATGGATTCCGCCGAAATTGAGACACCCACACAAGTCCGCCACACCAAAGGTCAGCGATAAATATGCGGAAACAAATCCTCCACCTCCACGCCAACAGAAACACGCCCATGCTATTACGACCCACGAATCCACGCGGCGGTCTTTCAACCGCGGAATTCAATTGGCGGTACACACCGCCGCGCTCAAAATAAACACACATCTCCAAAACACCGCCACATTGGACAATTACAAATACACACACCTGATACACATACACACACCACTCCCACACACCCAACACAATATAAAACACACACCCACATCACCCACAAACCCCTATGACCACAAATTAGAGACGAAGGCCAGAGAGAGACAGCACAGAATAGATAACACCATCACACAGAGGCACACTACACCATCACCCACACAACATCCACGCACAAAACACCACATACCACTACACTCACCACACTCATCAACACATACACCACCCCACACATCACACACACCACCCCATGGCATGCCAAAAACACCCCGCTTCTCCGAGGAGGAGCTCAGGGTCATGGTCGAGGAAATCATCATGGTAGAGCCACAGCTATTTGGCTCACAGGTACAGTACACATCCATAGCCAGGAAGATGGAGCTATGGCAAAGAATAGTCAACAGGGTCAACGCTGTGGGACAGCACCCAAGAAATAGGGAGGACATCAGGAAGAGGTGGGACGACCTACAGGGGAAGGTGCGTTCCACGGTATCCAGGCACCACATCGCGGTACAGCGGACTGGCGGCGGACCCCCACCTCCTCCCCCACAACTAACAACATGGGAGGAGCAAGTCTTGTCCATCTTGCATCCTGAGGGCCTCGCAGGAGTCGTTGGAGGAACGGACACTGGTAAGTCAAATCTTCACTATCATATCCCCCACCCTACCTGCATGCTATCACACACCCCCACCCTCACACCCTCCCCCATCACCCTAACTCCTCACTAATCTACACATAACACCAACCGCCCATCCCAACCCCAAGACCTGCATGACACAACTAAGCATGGACACCCAGCACTAAAGCATGCCCACAGCACATACCCACAACACCCCACAAACATCACCACACAAGCCCACACACAGGAATGCCTGCACTGGGGTTCACGCACACCCAACCATTGCACACCATGAAACACACACATGCAATAATCATGTACTTATAATCCCGCAGGAACCCAAAGGAACGTCACCACACCAGAGGGTCCAGACAACACCACTCCACCCCCAGAAGAGGCCCACAGTGACGACAGCAGCTCTGCCCTACTGGATCTTGATGACCAGCCCGGACCATCGTGGGCCTCAGGACAGTCGGTTCCCCTTGCCCAGCCACAGCCCAACACCGAGCTTACACCCTCTGGTAACACCAGCACAGTACCAACCCAGCGGGCCCATACCTCCCTAACCAGGACAGGTCAATCAGCGGTGTGTCCACCACTACAGGGCACCCAGGCTAACCTAACACCCCAACAACAACAGGGACCTGGGGGCAGTGGTAGTGGGCACACGGTCCAGGGGACGGAGGCACAGGAACACCGGGGAACTCGGAGGGCTGCTGTGCGACAGAGGGAGGACAGGCCAAGGGAACCTACTCTCAACGAGGCCCTCTCCTCCATCATGGGAGCATACCACCACTCCCAGGAGACGATGGCAACGGTCCTGGACAAGTTGCAGGAGACCCTGCGTCTGCAGGAGGAGCAGTATTTGGGGTTCAGGGAGGAGCTCAGGACCATCGGCTCCGCCCTGGGCACCATCATAGGGGTGCTGACGGACATTCAAAAGACCTTGAGGGACACCGTGGCACTCCAAGGGGCCCCTGACACTAGCCAGGACGATGAAATGCCCACCCCCTCCGCCGGCGCTAGTGGACAGGATGCCCCGCCACAGGACCAACACACCAGCAAACCACCCCCTGCAGACGGACAACCACCACGAAAGCGGGCCCTGAGATCCAGGAACAGGACAGAGCAAGATGGCAAGACCCCTGCCAGGAAATAAGACCACCCTGTTTGTCCCCCCACTGTCCCACTTTGTTATCCTGTCCAGCTTGGAACTGCCCCAGCTCCACTTCTAATGGTCAGATGTGCAATGTACCTGTGAGACTAATAGACTGGACTCTGCCATGGACATTCTTCCACCATGACCTCTCCCCATTTCACAACCCCCCTACATTTTTATGTACTTCAATAAACACCCTTGAAACCTCAATAATATTGGAGTCAGTCAATGATTGTGAACTTTGTATTGTCAAATACAGTGTTAAAAAAGGTTACCCATTGGAAGGTCAACATACCAATGTCACACATCACTAGCCTTTCAAGGGTGCAAGCTGTTGACACGTAGATTACCACATTACTGAAACTGAGATGGAAGGGGACAACTCAGTTACCAAATAGGGAGTGAAATGTAGGTACAGGAAAGAGGTAGACGTGTGAAATGTAATATAATGTGAAACATGAAATTGTACTCACCTGTGTCTCATTGAAAATATTGCTGTATGACTGACTCCCTGTTGTCGTTTTCATCTTCATCAGCTTCATCCTCATCACTGTCCACAGGCTCCACAGGCTCAACCGCTGCAACTACACCGTCATCTGGATCATCCTCCTGCAGAAAAGGCACCTGGCGTCGCAATGCCAAGTTATGGAGCATGGAGCAGGCGATGATGATGTCGACCACCTTCTTCGGTGAGTAGAATAGGGACCCACCTGTCATATGGAGGCACCTGAACCTGGCCTTCAGGAGGCCGAACGTCCGCTCGATCACCCTCCTAGTCCGCCCATGGGCCTCATTGTAGCGCTCCTCTGCCCTGGGAATCCTCACTGGGTCAGTAGCCAGGACAGGTTGGGGTAACCAGAGTCCCCCATTAGCCATACACGGTGCCTCTGGAGTTTACCCATCATATCAGGGATGCTGCTATTCCGCAGGATGTAGGCGTCATGCACTGAGCCAGGGAACATTGCATTTACCTGCGAGATGTACTGGTCTGCCAAACAGACCATCTGGACATTCATCGAATGATAACTCTTCCTGTTCCTGTACACCTGTTCATTCCTGCGGGGGGGGACCAGAGCTACATGGGTCCCATCAATGGCACCTATGACGTTGGGGATATGTCCAAGGGCATAGAAGTCACCTTTAACTGTAGGCAAATCCGCCACCTCAGGGAAAATGATGTATCTCCTTGCGTGTTTCAGCAGGGCAGACAACACTCTGGACAACACGTTGGAAAACATAGGCTGTGACATCCCTGATGCCATGGCCACTGTTGTCTGAAAAGACCCACTTGCAAGGAAATGCAGCACTGACAGCACCTGCACGTCAGGGGGGATTCCAGTCGGATGGCGGATTGGTGACATTAGGTCTGGCTCCAACTGGGTACATAGTTCCTGGATTGTGGCACGGTCAAACCGGTAGGTCACGATGACATGTCGCTCTTCCATTGTCAACAGGTCCACCAGCGGTCGGTACACCGGCGGATTCCGCCATCTTCCAATATGTCCCAACTGACGGTGCCTAAGAAGGACAACAGCGAAGAAACTGTCAGCATTCCTCCAGGTATGTACCCACAGTCACACACAAGACTACAACAGACAATTAACCCATCCAGGAAAGGTTTTGAGTGTAGGCCTCGGTATGTGTGACGCAGTAGTAATTGAAGCCATGTGGGAACCTGAAATGGCGGCTGCCTGACCTCTAAACTGGGACATTGGAATTGTGGGGTAACTGCGCTGGCGTTGGACACCGTCGCGGTAGGCGGTCGTAGAGCGCGGCGCAATAATGCATTGGTTAACATTGGACCCTATGGGTCCCAGGAGCCAATGAACAGGTGCGCTGGCGGTGATGATGCGCACTGCCGCGGACGTCACCGCCGCAGACGTCACCACCATTTTCTATCTCTTCAATCACTAGATACCTGACCTTCAACAGGAGAGGACCTACACTGCTAGTGCTGCTGTGACCTTGGTCTGGAAGCGACGATGGCTGCTGCGTCTGGGGAAACGGTCCCTGCCTTCACTGCACAGGAGTTGGAGAAACTTGTGGATGGGGTCCACCCCCAGTATACGCTACTCTACGGTCCTCCAGACCAACAGGTTAGTACACAGGGAGCACGTTGTATGGGCTAGGCCTGGGTGGAGAGGTCTGGGTGGATGAGGGAAGGGGGCAGAGTATATAGAACAGTCATGCATGGGGATGAATGGGCCACAGGGATAGAGTTGGGAGGGGGCCAATTACAACGACGGTGCTGAAGGTAATGGCTGTTCCTCTTTCCTTGTGCATGTCATGTAGGTCAGCGCCCACCAGAAGAGGGACATTTGGCGTGCCATCGCCAAGGAAGTCCAGACCCTGGGGGCCCACCAGAGACGGGACACCCACTGCCGGAAGAGATGGGAGGACATTCGCCGCTGCAGCAAGAAGACGGCGGAGGCTCAGCTGGGGATGGCCTCCCAACGTGGGAGGGGTGCCCGTTGCACCATAACCCCCTTATGTTCCGGATCCTGGCGGTGGCCTACCCGGAGTTGGATGGGCGCTTAAGGACATCACAGCAGACACAAGGGGGTGAGTACAACCTCATCCTGTGGACTTTGCGTGCAGTGGAGCTGTCTGGGTGGGGGTGGTGGGCTGTGGGTGTCCCAAGGCCAGGGCGAGTTAGGTAGGCAAGGCCCCTCCGTTATGTAGGCCATGTGGCACTCTACCCCAGCTCCAAAAAATGGCAAATTGATGTATAGTTGGCCCTTTGCCATCCATGTGGGCAGATTTCTACCATTGCCATGTAGGCCACATCCAAGAAATTGCATGTGCAGAGGGCAGGAGCACGGCGTAATGCAGGGGCCTGCTGCGTTTGTCTTGTCCGCCAACGGTAGCGGTATGCCATGCACTAAAACTCTCTTTCTTCTGTCTCCCCCCTATTTCTGCTCTCCCTGTCCTTCTGTACATCAGCATCAACAGGCAGAGGTACAGTGGCACCGGAGCACGAGGGAGCTGCATCCCACATGGCCATGGAGGACCACACCACAGACTCTGAATTCACCAGTGGGACGGAGGGCGAGGGGAGCTTCACGTCGGCCACTGGATCACCAAACAGCGACACAGACTCGTCTGCAGATGGGAGCTCCCCTGTGGTGGTGGCATCATCTGTGCGCCCCACTTTTACAGGTACAGCCACCACCTCCCCTACCAGCACCGCCCTCCCAGCAGCCCCTCAGCGTTCGCCCCGTACCCGCTCACCCAGGAGGGTGGGCATCACCTTCGCCCCAGGTACCTCAGGCCCTGCCCCAGTCACCCCAGCTGCCCTCAGTGAGGAGGCCATTGACCTCCTCAGGTCACTCACTGTTGGGCAGTCTACCATTGTGAATGCCATCCAGGGTGTAGAACGAGAGTTGAAACACGGTAATGCATTCCTGGAAGGCATTCATTCTGGTCAGGCTGTCCTTCAGCGAACCCTGCAATCTCTGGCCTCAGCACTGATGGCAGCCATTGTCCCTGTGTCCAGCCTCCCCCCTCCAACTTCCTCCACCCAGACCCAATCCCCTGTACCCCAGCCCATCCCAAGCACACCTACAGACCAGCATGCACACAAGTCAACACACACAAGTAGCTCAAGCAAACATAGGCACCACACACACCACAGGCACTCACACAAGCATCAGACCCATGCAGACACAGCAACATCCACTGTCTCCACTGTGTCCCCCTCCTCCTCTTCTCCCTCCACCCTTCCAGTGTCGTCTACACACACACCTGCATGCAACACATCTACAGGCACTAGGACTCACACCAGGACACCCAGCACCACAAACCGCTCACATGCACTCACCACCTCCACTGCCATTTACACGTCCCCTGTGTCCTCTCCCAGTGTGTCTGTGATGCCCCCTTCCAAAGTACACAAACGCCGGCAATCACTCACCCAACATCCATCCTCCTCACGACAGCCTCCAGTACCTGCACCTGCACCCAAAACAGCTAAAGTGACACCTCCTACAACCACCTCCTCTTCCTCCACTCCCAGAGCCCCTCCAGCTACCCATCCCAGTGTACGTCAGAAACTGTCCCTATGTCAATTTGACCTTTTTGCCCTCACCCCCCCCTCCAATTCATCAGTCCCGTCATAGCGCCTCAGCCAAAAAGCCTCCAGTACCAGTTGTGCGTGTACCAGGTTTTTGGAGTGCCCCGTCCACCAGGGCAGGCAGTAGGACCCGGAGCCAAGGCACTGTCAGCCCACCCCCTGTAAAGGCTCCGAAATTGGAGAGTGGACGACGGTACCGTGTCAAGACTCCTGGTGGGACAAACAGTGAAATGGGATCCAAGGCGATTGGTGAGTCATCTGTAACTCAAAAGAAGGTGGGGAAGGTCCCGAGGAAGTCTCCCCAACCTGTTGTGAGTGTCACGGTGGAGATGTGCGCCATCATTTCCGGCGGTCCAGACACAACCGCCAGCACCCTCGTTACTGGTCAGGAGACCACTGCAACCGCCGGAGTCACAGCCCAGGAGGGTTCAAGTATTGTAACTGGTCAGGAGACCACCGCCAGAGTCATAGCCCAGGAGGGCCCAAGTATCAATACTGGTCAGGAGACCACTGCCACCGCCGCAGTCACAGCCCAGGAGGGCTCAAGTATCGTAACTGGTCAGGAGACCACCGCCAGAGTCATAGCCCAGGAGGGCCCAAGTATCGTTACTGGTCAGGATACCACCACCACTGCCGGAGTCACAGCCCAGGAGGGCTCAATATCGTAACTGGTCAGGAGACCACCGCCAGAGTCATAGCCCAGGAGGGCCCAAGTATCGTAACTGGTCAGGAGACCACCGCCAGAGTCATAGCCCAGGAGGTCCCAAGTATCGTAACTGGTCAGGAGACCACCGCCACCGCCGGAGTCACAGCCCAGGAGGGCTCAAGTATTGTAACTGGTCAGGAGACCACCGCCAGAGTCATAGCCCAGGAGGGCCCAAGTATCGTTACTGGTCAGGAGACCACCGCCACCGCCGGAGTCACAGCCCAGGAGGGCTCAAGTATCGTAACTGGTCAGGAGACCACCGCCAGAGTCATAGCCCAGGAGGGCCCAAGTATCGTAACTGGTCAGGAGACCACCGCCAGAGTCATAGCCCAGGAGGGCCCAAGTATTGTAACTGGTCAGGAGACCACCGCCAGAGTCACAGCCCAGGAGGGCTCAAGTATCGTAACTGGTCAGGAGACCACCGCCAGAGTCATAGCCCAGGAGGGCCCAAGTATCGTTACTGGTCAGGAGACCACCGCCACCGCCGGAGTCACAGCCCAGGAGGGCTCAAGTATCGTAACTGGTCAGGAGACCACCGCCAGAGTCATAGCCCAGGAGGGCCCAAGTATCGTTACTGGTCAGGAGACCACCGCCACCGCCGGAGTCACAGCCCAGGAGGGCTCAAGTATCGTAACTGGTCAGGAGACCACCGCCAGAGTCATAGCCCAGGAGGGCCCAAGTATCTTAACTGGTCAGGAGACCACCGCCAGAGTCATAGCCCAGGAGGGCCTAAGTATCGTAACTGGTCAGGAGACCACCGCCAGAGTCACAGCCCAGGAGGGCTCAAGTATCGTAACTGGTCAGGAGACCACCGCCAGAGTCATAGCCCAGGAGGGCCCGAGTATCGTTACTGGTCAGGAGACCACCGCCGGAGTCACAGCCCAGGAGGGTCCAGAATCCCACAGCCCTGCTGGGCAATGATGGAACGTCAAGCCACACACCAACGTCCAGTGTGGAGTTCGTCATGCCACACACCAATGTCCAGTGTGCAGTTCGTCATGCCACACACCAATGTCCAGTATGGAGTTCGTCATGCCACACACCAATGTCCAGTGTGGAGTTCGTCATGCCACACACCAATGTCCAGTATGGAGTTCGTCATGCCACACACCAATGTCCAGTGTTGAGTTCGTCATGCCACACACCAATGTCCAGTGTGGAGTTCGTCATGCCACACATCAATGTCCAGTGTGGAGTTCGTCATGCCACACACCAATGTCCAGTATGGAGTTCGTCATGCCACACACCAATGTCCAGTATGGAGTTCGTCATGCCACATACCAATGTCCAGTGTGGAGTTCGTCATGCCACACACCAATGTCCAGTGTGCAGTTCGTCATGCCACACACCAATGTCCAGTATGGAGTTCGTCATGCCACACACCAATGTCCAGTGTGGAGTTCGTCATGCCACACACCAATGTCCAGTGTGCAGTTCGTCATGCCACACACCAATGTCCAGTATGGAGTTCGTCATGCCACACACCAATGTCCATTGTGGAGTTCGTCATGCCACACACCAATGTCCAGTATGGAGTTCGTCATGCCACACACCAATGTCCAGTGTGGAGATCGTAATGACACACACCAGTGTCCAGTATGGAGTTCGTCATGCCACACACCAATGTCCAGTGTGGAGATCGTAATGCCACACACCAATATTCGTCCCAGAACCGCCATGGCAAAGCACCGCTGAACAGGGCAAAGACCGCCATGGTGAAGACCGCTGAACAGGGCAAAGACCGCCATGGCTAGGCACCGCTGAACAAGGCCAAGACTGCCATGGTGAAGACCGCTGAACAGGGCAAAGATCACCATGGCTAAGCACCGCTGAACAAGGCCAAGACTGCCATGGTGAAGACCGCTGAACAGGGCAAAGACCGCCATGGTGAAGACCACTGAACAGGGCAAAGACCGCCATGGTGAAGACCGCTGAACAGGGCAAAGACCGCCATGGCTAAGCACCGCTGAACAAGGCCAAGACTGCCATGGTGAAGACCACTGAACAGGGCAAAGACCGCCATAGTGAAGACCGCTGAACAGGGCAAAAACCGCCATGGCTAAGCACCGCTGAACAAGGCCAAGACTGCCATGGTGAAGATCGCTGAACAGGGCAAAGACCGCCATGGTGAAGACCACTGAACAGGGCAAAGACCGCCGTGGTGAAGACCGCTGAACAGGGCAAAGACCGGCATGGCTAAGCACCGCTGAACAAGGCCAAGACTGCCATGGTGAAGACCGCTGAACAGGGCAAAGACCGCCATGGTGAAGACCGCTGAACAGGGCAAAGACCGTCATGGTGAAGACCGCTGAACAGGGCGAAGACCACCATGGCTAAGCACCGCTGAACAAGGCCAAGACTGCCATGGTGAAGACCGCTGAACAGGGCAAAGACCGCCATGGCTAAGCACCGCTGAACAAGGCCAAGACTGCCATGGTGAAGACCACTGAACAGGGCAAAGACCACCATGGTGAAGACCGCTGAACAGAGCAAAGACCACCATGGCTAAGCACCGCTGAACAAGGCCAAGACTGCCATGGTGAAGACCGCTGAACAGGGCAAAGACCGCCATGGTGAAGACCACTGAACAGGGCAAAGACCGCCATGGTGAAGACCGCTGAACAGGGCAAAGACCGCCATGGCTAAGCACCGCTGAACAAGGCCAAGACTGCCATGCTGAAGACCGCTGAACAGGGCAAAGACCGCTGAAAAGGGCAAAGACCGCCATGGTGAAGACCGCTGAACAGGGCAAAGACCGCCATGGCTAAGCACCGCTGAACAAGGCCAAGACTGCCATGGTGAAGACCGCTGAACAGGGCAAAGACCGCCATGGTGAAGACCGCTGAACAGGGCAAAGACCGCCATGGTGAAGCCCGCTGAACAGGGCAAAGACCGTGTGGGTATGAATAGTCCGGCACATCAGGCATCGTTCTCCCATGTGCAGCTGGGACTGTGACAGGACATGTACTTTCACGGGGAGACTCATCCAGCCTGGGCACCAGTCCCACCCAGTACCAGTAGAGAACTGCATCTACTTGCGAAGATGTGTCTTTGCACTCCCCAGGATGTAACAGTGGGCAAGCCACCCACTGTAGAGACTTGAGAGACTGTGGCTTTGCACTCCCCAGGATGGCACAGTGGGCAACCCACCCACTGAAGTGACTTGAGAGACTGTGACTTTGCACTCCCCAGGATAAAGCAGTGGGCAAACCACCCACTGTAGAGACTTGAGAGACTGTGGCTTTGCACTCCCCAGGATAAAGCAGTGGGCAAGCCACCCACTGTAGAGACTTGAGAGACTGTGGCTTTGCACTCCCCAGGATGTAACAGTGGGCAAACCACCCACTGAAGTGACTTGAGAGACTGTGGCTTTGCACTCCCCAGGATAAAGCAGTGGGCAAACCACCCACTGTAGAGACCTGAGAGACTGTGGCTTTGCACTCCCCAGGATACATCAATGGGCATGGAGCCCCGTCGTGGATCTGGCTTCGCATTCATCTGGCTGAGGTGCCCCCCCTTCCCTTCCCCCTGAGGTGCCTGTATTGTTTCTATCTGATGCCCCGGCAGTGTTCTCTCGGATTTTGGTCAGGTATCTATTGTGGGCGTCGCCCATGCATTTTTGGACTGTTGGTGCACGGACATTGTTGTGTACATCTCTGCACTCCCATGTCCCTTCAAAGAGTTGGAGAAGGGGTGGGAGTGGGTAGAGGCCCTGGGTGCCCTATCTCCAGCCCCAGTGCTTGGATTGCTCTCAGAGAGGGCACAGGCAGGGGGACTGGTCCATACCTGGAGACCATCCACAGATGAAAGCCCCATAGTGTCAGGACAACATGAGGGAAGCTGTCACAAGCGCCCACCAGTTCTGGTGTCTGGCAGCACCACTCTGGAGAGGAGGGTAAATAAGTCCAAATGGAGGGGTGTTAGACCTGACAACCTTAGGGTGGTCACCTCCAACTATCTGCCTGACTCCCTCCACTTTTTTACTCTGTTTTTGCTGGTTTTAGGACTCTGCACATGTTACCACTGCTAACCAATGCTAAAGTGCACATGCTCACTCCCTTAAATCATGGTGACCTTGGCTCATACCCAATTGGCATATTTAATCTACTTCTGAGTCCCTAGTAAAGTGCATTGCAGATGCACAGGGCCTGTAAATTAAATGCTACTAGTGGGCCTGCAGCACTGATTGTGCCACCCACATAAGTAGCCCCTTAACTCTGTCTCAGGTCTGCCATTGCAAGGCCTGTGTGTGCAGTTTCACTGCCACTTCGACTTGTCATTTAAAAGTACTTGCCAAGTCTGAAACTAAATTTTTTCTACATATAAGTCACCCCCTCAGAGAGGCCATAGGTAACCCATAGGGTAGGGTGCTGTGTAGGTAAAAGGCAGGACATATACCTATGTGTTTTATGTGCCCTGGTAGTGGAAAACTTCTAAATTTGTTTTCCACTACTGTGAGGTCTGCTCCTTTCATAGGCTAACATTAGGGCCACCCTCATATACTGCTTGAGTGGTAGGTTCTGATCAGAAAGTGGTAGACAGGTCATATTTATTATGACCAGAATGGTAATACACAATCCTGCTGACTGGTGAGGTTGGATTTTATATCACTATTTTAGAAATGTCACTTTTAGAAAGTGAGCATTTTCTGCACTTAAAATCCTTTTGTGAGTTACAGCCTGTCTCCTATCCACATCTGGGCTGGGCTGGTTGACAGCTCACTTGTGCATTTCACCCAGACAACCACAAACAAAGGATGCTCAGTCACACCTGCACACATCTGCATACTGAATGGGTCTTCATGGGCTGGAAGGGTGGAGGGCCTGAAACTTACATGTTAAAAGACAGGGCCTGCCCTCACACAATGGACTGCCAAACCCCCTACTGGGACTGTGGCAGACAGGGTTGTACTGAAAGGGGACATTTTGCACTTCAAAACCACTCTTTGAAGTCTCCCCCACTTCAAAGGCACTTTCGGGTATATAAACTGGGTCCTTGACCATACCAACATAGACACTTCCTGGGACAGATACTCTGAAGCAGATCCTGCAACCTGCCAAGAGGTCCTGCCTGGCTGCACAAAGGATTTACCTTGACTACTTTGCTGTGAAGAACTGTTGCCTTGCTGTTGCCCTGCTGTTGCCCTGCTGCTTTGCTGACCTCTGGCTCTGCTGAGAAGTGCTCTCCAAGGGCTTGGATTGAGCTTGCTTCTTGTTTCCTGAAGTCTCGGGGCCAAAAAGACTTCATCTCTGCAAAGAAACTCCTTGTGCAGCGAAAAACGACACACAGCCTTCCAGAATCGATGCACAGCCTGCCTAGCGGTGAAAGAATCACCGCATCACTGAACTGGAACGATGCAGTCTGGCTCCCTGAATGGAGATCCATGCATCGCCAGCATTGTGACCCTAACATCTACGCACAGTACACTGGATCGATGCATCACCGAGGCAGAAAGACACAGCCCGATTTCCTGTGGGAGGAATTGATGCAGCACCTGCTGTGCGACAGAAACTCCAAGGCATCACCCACCGGATTGATGCAGCACCTGTGATTTCACCCTGCATGCCCAGGATTTCCACACATCATCCCAAGACGTCAAAAGACCATGCATCGCAAAGATAATTCAAGTCTGTGTGCCGTAATTCATTGCAAAGCCCTTACCGCGTGGAAAAGAATCAACGCATCATCTGTGTGCACCCAGAAATCCGACACACACCCTTCATTTTCTATGCATCTCCTCCTCTGTGGTCTCCGTGCATGTAATTTTGACGCATACCAGGTACTTTGTTCTTGCAAGAGACACTTGTTGCTTCCTAAAGACTTACAACCCTTCTTCTCACTACAAAAGTGATATTTAAACTTGTACTTTGACCGTACTTCATTCAGATAAATATCTTATATTTTTCTAAACATATGTGGTGTATTTTTGTGGTGTTCTCACTGTGTTATTGCATGATTTATTGCAAAAAATACTTTAAACTTTGCCTTCTAAGTTAAGCCTGACTGCTCAGTGCCAAGCTATTAGAGGATGGGCACAGGATAATCTGGATTCTGTGTGACTTACCCTGACTAGGATTTTGGTCCCTACTTGGACAAAGGTGTATACCTTTGCCAGCTAGAGACCCCATTTCTAACAAGGGGTGTAAGAGGGTGACTGTTAGAAATGGGGTCTCTGTTTGGAAGTCAGTTTGCACTCTGTCCAAGCAGGGGCTTTCATTGTAGTCAGGGTAAGGTAGATATACACCTAGGATAACTGCTGCTCACTCCTTAGTAGCTTGGCACAAGCAGTCAGGCTTATCTAAGAGGAAAAGTGTGAAGTATTTGTGTGAACACACATAGTAATACTGTGAGAACAGTACAAAAGGGACACAACACCAGTTTAGACAAATAGCCAATATTTATCTAAATCAAACAAGACCAAAATGACAAAAATCCAACATACACAAGCAAAGTTATGAATTTTTAAAGTTAGAAAGTGTCTTAATGCATAGAAAACAATAGATGTGTTATTTTCACACAACGTACCTGATTACAACATCATACAACACATGCAGAATATGTTTCCCTTGAGAGGTGGGTGTACTCCCCCTGACGTTCTGACTTGCCAGGCACTTGCTCAGCCTAAGGGTACAGACCCTGGGCTGGAAGACCAGTCTCAGGATACCACCCCTGAACAAGTGGGATGGAGAGTGGACAAAGGGTGCCAGTCACCTGTGGCTACCACCACACTTTGTGAGAAACCACAGGGGTCAGAGAGTCCTGGAACAGCTGAGGCCTGGCTGTCATCACTGAGAGCTGTCAGTGGCCACTATGGGTTGCAGTCCTTGTGGATAGAGTTGCCCTTGGGTTGGAGGCATGAATCACACCCCGGGGGTGGAATGGGTCACACCACTATGTTGGCCATGGTGGTACTGGTTGCCTCCTGGAATGCATCTGTGAGCAAAGTACGTTTAGGTGTTGCACAGATGGGCCCGCAGGAGAGGAGAAGGATTCACCAAGGGTTAGCTTAGTGGACCCCAAGGTCATGTACAGAGGAATCTAACTGGGTTCAGAATGGCATAGAACTGGAATGTGCCCCTGCTGTTGTGGGCCAGGGTCCATTTTCTATCACAGTAAGCAGGGAAGTCCATCCAGGCATTGATTGGTCTACCCTGGCTTTAGACTGAAGGGGGCTGTGCAAAAAGGGACCTGGCCCTTTTGGCTGGGTTATCCCCAAACTTTTTGCCTTCTTCCTCCTAATATATCTGACCAGTCTTTGTTGTCTTTAGGACTCTGGAAATGTTACCCCAGCTAACCAGTACTAAAGTGCATATGCTCTCTGTCTAAAATGTATTGATGATTGGTCTCTCTATGATTGGCATTTTTGATTTACTAATAAGTCCCTAGTACCAGGTGTGCCCAGGGCCTGTAAACCTAATGTTACTTGTGGCCTTGCAGCACTGATTGTGCCACCCATGAGTAGTTCTGCAAGCATCCCCAGACCTTCCATTGCAATGCCTGTTGCCTGTGTGTGCAGTTTTTAACTACCATGTCAACCATGGCAAGTGCACTCACTTCCCAGGCCCAAATCTTCCCTCTTAGTACCCATAAGACAGCCCTAAGGTAGGCCCAAAGCACCCCAATGGGCAGGGTGATGCTTTTTTAAAAGATAGGACATGTCCTGGTGTGTTTTACATGTCCTGATAGCGAAATACTGCTAACTTCATTTTTCACTATTGCAAGACCAATCTTTCTCATTGGGTAACATGGGGATTTCCTTGAAATATCTTTTAAGTGTAATTTCCATTTGGGAGCAGACAGACACATGGAGTTTAGGGGTCTTATGGTGAAGTTGGTTTTTAAATTGTAAGTTTAAAAATGCAACTTTTAGAACGTGGGGAAGTTCTTGCTTAACCATTCTGTGCCTCTGCCTGTCTGCTGAATACATGTCTGGGTTAGAATGACAGTTGGGCTGTTTGTTCCTTCTCTCTAGATAGTCACACAAAGGGAGCTCAGGTGTGCCCTGCCTATCCTGATAGCCCATCATCATGTGATGGGTCTTCCTGAGCTAGAGTGGTCGGAGAAGCTGACACTTGCACCTGATTTGGGCTGTGCCTGTCCTCACACAAAGCAGTGCCCAACCCCTAGGAGTGTGTCTGGGGCCAGGGCAGGGAACAGCAGGGTTTTCTACACTACAAAGACCTCTCTTCGAAGTTTGCTTACTTTAAAGACAGAACTGGGTATAAGTACAGGACTTCTGACACCACATAGTTAGAATTTTTCTCGGGTCTGAAGAAATCCTGCCAGAAAGAAGAGCTGGATGCTGTAGGAGGGACTGTCACTCTGTCTGCTTCTTTGCTGTGCTGGGCTGCTGCTTGCTGCTTCTGTCCTGGAAGTGAAAGGACTGAATTTGGCTTGCTACATCCTGCTTCCAAAGGATTTCCAAGGGCTTGGATGAGCTTGCATCCTGTTAAGAAGTCTCAAGTACATCAAAGACTTTACCTGCCAGTGCATAAACTCTCTTGCTGAGAGTCCTGAACTTGCCATGTGGTGCCAAATCCTACTCCTTGGCCCTTAGGAGTGAGTTCCAGTGCAATAAGGGAGAAATTAGTGCATCAACTTCCAGAATGAATTTGGAACTGGTGCCACTATCTGACTCCATGCTACTGCCTGCACCAGAGCCTTGGTCCCTGCTAAGTGCAACAACCCCAACCTACAATGCAGGCCTGATGCTGCTGCATGACCTCCGAAGTCCACCACAGTGTGAGTCCAGAGCACCATGTCACTGACATCCATGACACCCAACTCTGCGTCAACACCTGTGGCCCGTGGTATAATCATGACACGACAAAGTCGACTACCTGCACCTTAACCTGCTAGATCAATCAATCCCCCTTGTAATAAGGAACCGATGCCTCACAGCCAATGCCGCATTACCACCCCTGCAACCATAAGGAACCGATGCCTCACCTACCCTGCCGAGAAACCAGTGCTTCACCTTCACGTGGCAGTAAGGAATCAACTCAGCACCTGTTCCAGCGACGCCTCACCTCTCTGACTCCATGTAATGTATTTGTTTCTGCATGGTTTTCCAAGGTACTATAACTGGGGTCTACACGACTCCGTGGCCAGCCATGATCCCTCGCAGGGGACACTGGACGGGTAAAAGTGACTCTATCAAGCTCTTTTGATAGCCCCAGTTGGAGGTATTATGGTTCTAAGCACTATACTACATTTAGGCCCTCAATATGACATTGGCAGTAAATCCCACTTACCGCCACTCTGACGGGAGCCAACTCACCGACACGGCAGAAGATATCCATTCACCATATTATGGCACACACACACCAATCCAACAGAATACAGCCACACACACTAATTGGCCAGCCCAAAGGTCAGTGATAAAGTGGCGGTCCCAAAACCCACACCGTTACGCCAACACAACAACGCCCACCACATTATGACCCACGAATCACCACTGCAGACATTCAATGGCGGTAAACCATTGGCGGTACATAACGCCTCGCTCACAAGGGGCACCCACAGACAAAACAACTCCACATTGGACTATTCAAACAACAAACACCTGGCAACAATACATACACCACACCCACACCACTATAAAAACACCCACCCACATTACCAACAACCCTTCATAAATACCAATAAACACCACCAGGCAGACACCAAGACCACTGACACAACAAGAGCCACACACTACTCACACCCATACACCACTCATGCACTCACATCACACACCCCAACACATTACCCAACACACCCTCACCAACACACATCACATTACAACCATGGCACCACAAAGACACCCCTGTTTTACAGAGGAGGAGTTAAGGGTCATGGTGGAGGAAAATGTCAGGGTAGAGCGACAGCTATTTGGAGCACAGGTGCAGCAAATATCAATAGCCAGGAATATGGAGCTATGGTGCAGAATCGTGGACAGGGTCAACGCCTTGGGACAGCACCCCAGAACTAGGGATGACATCAGGAAGAGATGGAATGAACTACGGGGGAAGGTACGTTCCATAGAAGCAAGACACCAGCTCGCTATCCAGAGGACTGGCATGGGGGAGCAAGTCTTGGCTATACTGAACCCTGAGGGCCTGGCCGCAGTCGAAGGAGGACTGCACTCTGTTAAGTCAACTCTCTACTATTATTACCCCCTCCCTGCATGCCATGACATACCCTCACCCTCACCCTCACTTTCATCACTTCACTACATCCCACACACTCCACCATCATATCTCACTCATCCCAACGCCAAGCCCTGCATGCTGTACCAATGTATGGACACCCCTCACAGCCCGGCATAGACACTCATCACTAAAGCATGCACACCATAGAGAACTAACAATCCTACCATATACTAACATACACAAGTAAAAGCTGGTAGGGCAAATCCAAACATAGAGGGGAAGCCACGAATGTACAATATGTCAGACACATAAACCATAACACATCATTTACATCACCACAGATACCCCAGCCAATGTCAGTGGAGAGGAGGTGCCAGCACTATCCAGTCCAACAACAGAAGAGGCCCACAGTGATGACAGTAACTCTGGTCTTCAGGATCTGGATGACCTACCTGGTCATCAAGGACCACTGGACAGCCGGTTACCCAGGTCCAGTCACACACCATCACAGAGCCTCCCCCATCTGTAAACACCACAACAGCACCCACCCAGCGTACCCACACCTCTTTCCCAGGACACGCCAATCATCAGTGTGTCCACCTCTACAGGGACCCCAGGCCACACATCATACCCAAGACAATCAGGAACCTGGGGTCAGTGGCAATGGCCACACGGTTCAGGGGACAGAGGTACAGGCCAACAGGGACACTGTGAGGACTGCTAGGTGCCAGAGGAGGACAGGCCCAAGGAACCGACTCTCCAGGAGGCACTAGCCGAGATCCTGGGAGCCTATCAACATTCCCAGGACACAATAGGCCAGATCCTGGACAATGTGCAGGAGAACAGGTGGCTGCAGGAGGGACAGTACCAGGGGATCAGGGAGGACTTGCAGGCCATCAACAACCCCTGATCTCCATAGCAGGGGTGTAGGCAGACATGGCCAACATTATGAGGGAGGTAGTCGCACACCAGCGGGCCCCTGCCACTAGCCAGACATCTGAACAGCCTTCCACTTCCACTGCCGCTAGTGGCCAGGAGGCCCCTCCATAGGACTCTCAGGCTACCAGCACCCCTCCCCCTGCATAAGTTGAACCACCCCGCAAACGTTCCCTGAGATCAAGACAGAAGCCAGAGACACTTGTGAAGACCTCTGCCAGCAAATGAGACTCTCCTGATTGTCACCCTTGTGTCCCACTCAGTCACCCTGTCCACCTTGAACTGCCATTGCTCCCCTTCCTATGTTCCGTTGGACAATGCACCTGTGCTACAAACAGACTGGAACAATTCCCTGGACTTTATTCCATCATCATCCCATCCCATTACACTTACCCCCTATATGTTAACACTACAATAAACACCCTTTGAAATAAAATCATTTGGAGTATGTCATGTATCTCAATTTGTATTTTTTGAAACAGGTACAAACATTGCAAATTGACTGTGCATAGAATGAGCATAGATGAATGACATGTTCACACCAGGAGTATATGTCATGTCACCAACATCTGCAAAATGAATTGCCAGAGGGAACAGTAAGTGGGAATAGAAGTGGGAAATATCATCATGCCTTTGCCACACAGATTACAACCAAAAGTCATTGAACTGAAAAGTTACACTGTCCTACCTGTGTGTCATTGGAAGTATTGTCGTATAACAGATATACAGTTGTCCTTATCCTCATCCTCTGCCTCCTCATCCTCACTGTCCACAGGGTCTACTGCTGCCACAGGGGCATCTTCAGTCTCCTTATCCTGCAGAAAAGGGACATGACATCTGAGGGCCAGGTTGTGCAACATGCAGCATGTCACTACTATCTGGCAGACCTTCTTGGATGAGTAGGACAGGGATCCACCTGTTAGATGGAGGCACCAGAACCTGGCCTTCAGGAGGCCAAAGGTTCTTTCAATGATCCTTCTGGTTCACCCATGTGCCTCATTATAACGTTCTTCTGCCCTTGTCTTGACATTCCTCCCAGGGGTCAGCAGCCATGATAGATTTGGGTAACCAGAGTCACCTGCAAATATTGAGGGACAACATTCACCACACACTATCCATTATGGCCCACACCGTACCCATACACCACTATATACTGGGTGAGAACCAGGGATCACCTATTAGCCACACCCTGTGCCTCTGCAGTTGGCCCATCACATTTGGGATGCTGCTATTCCTCAGGACAAAGGCATCATGCATTGACACAGGATACTTAGCATTGATGTGGGAGATGTACTGGTCTGCCAAGCACACCATCTGAAAATTCATGGAGTGGAAACTCTTACGATTCCTAAACACCTTTTCATTCTGGCAGGGGGGACAAATGCAACATGTGTACCATCAATTGCGCCCATTATGTTGGGAATATGTCCCATTGCATACAACTCGGCCTTCAATGTGGCCAAATCCTAAACCTGGGGGAAAACAATGTAGCTGCACAAGTGTTTTATCAGGGCAGACAACACTCTTGTCAGCACTCTTGTTCTTGAGAACATTGGCTGTGACATTCCTGCTGCCAAGCCCACTGTCACTTGGAAAGAACCAGTTGCCAGGAAATGGTGTACAGATAGCACTTGCACAAGAGGGGGATCCCAGTGGGATGACGGATAGCAGATGTCAGGTCAGGCTTCAAGTGGGCACACAGCTCAGTGATCGTGGCCCTTTCAAGTCTATAGATGAGGATAATGTGCCTGTCCTCAAGTGTAGCCAAGTCCACCAGGGGTCTGTACATGGGGGTATGTCTCCATCTCCAATTCATCCCCAGCAGTAGGTATCAAAGGGACACAAGGGTGAGGAGGCTGTCACAAACTGAACATTGGAGCCACAACAGGAGTTAACAATCTGTAAACTTGTAATAGGTCAGTTTGATTTGTCCAGTATGTGCCTATTTATCCTGTGACGCAACATTATTCTATAAGGCTGCCCCACCTAAAATGGCGTCTGCCTGTCCTGTGTAGGGACAGGTGGAAGTGAGGTAATTCCGCTGATGTTGTGTGCCGCGGCAGGAGGCAGTCGGGAAATACTGTGCAACTCCTCATTGGTTAATATTGGGCCCTATGGGTTACAGTGGCCAATAGTGATCTACGCCGGTTGTGACGGTATGCACCGCCACGGACATGACTGCCATTTTCTATCATATTCCTCACTTGCTACCTGGCCCTCCATAGGAGAGGACCTACACTGCATGTGCTGCTGTGACCTGTGTCTGGAACCTACCATGGCCCGTGTAACCAGGGAAAGGGCCCCAGCCTTCTTTTCGGAGGAGTTGTAGAGACTGGTGGATGGAGTCTCAACCCAATACGGACTGCTGTATTGGTCTCCAGACCAACAGATGAGTACACTGTGGGTACGATGCATGTGGCATGAATGCATGGAGTTGTGTGTGTGAAGGCCTCATGTAAGGGGGTGAGTGGATGTCCTCTTTGCGGTGTACACGTTGTGTGCTGGGCTATGTGTGTGCCAATGCTGATGGAAACGGGTATGGTGGGACATATGTGTAACAGGCTGGACTGTTTGTCTAATGGTGCTTTCCTGTGTGTATTGCCTCTGCAGGTCAGTGCCCATCAAATGAAGGGTATTTGGCATGCCATCGCCAAGGAGGTGCAGACCCTGGGAGTCTATGGAGGGAGGCGGAGCACCCACTGTCGGAAACTGTGGGAGGACCTGAGACACTGGGCACGGAAGACGGTGGAGTCCCAGCTGGGGATGGCCTCCCAATGAGGAAGGGGTGCCCGTTGAACCCTGACCCTCCTGATGGCCTGCATACTGGCAGTGGCCTATCCAGGGGTGGATGGGTGCTTGAGGGCATCACAGCAGCCAGAAGGGGGTGAGTACAGTGGCTATCATTACAACTTACGGCTGGTGGGGTGGCATCCGGGTGGTGGATGTGTGTTAGTGGGTGCCCCTAGGCCAGGCCTGACATAGCAGCGTAGGTCCTCTGGTGGCTAGGGTTCTGAAGTGATAATCCTGCCTACCTAGCTTGTAAGCATCCACTACTGGTCAGGGCTGCGTGGGTCTCTGGTGTGCTGCAGTTGGCAGTGTGTGCCCCTCCTCATGCCTTGGTGGCTAGCGATATCAGTGGTAGCGTAATGCATAGTGTGAAGGCCTGTTCCCTGTGTGTGAGGGTGCTGTGTACGCCAACGGTGGTATTGGTGCAGCCATTGACTCAGTGTCCCCTTTGTCTCTCTCCCCCCTTTCTTGTTTTGTCATCCTGTCCTTATGTGCATTAGCATCATCTGGCAGAGGAGCAGAGGCACCAGGGACAAAGGGAACTGCATCCCACAGGACCCTGGAGGCAGAGTCCATAAACGCTGAGGGCACCAGTGGGACGGAGGGCGAGGGGATCACCACAGCAGAGACTGGAGGGGATACTTCAGACTTACCTACCTCCTCCGATGGAAGCTCCCTGGTGGTGGCGGACACTTCTGTGACCACCCCAGCTACAGGTACAGTCGCCACCCCATACCAGCACCGCCATCCCAGCAGCCCCTCATTGAGTTGCCCATACCCGCTCACCAAGAAGGGTGGGTATCTCCTTTCCCCAGGCACCTCAGGCCCTGCCCCAGTTAGCCCTGCTGCCCAGAGTGAGGAGGCTATTGTCCACCTGAGATCCATCTCTGTAGGGCAGTCAACCATTATGAATGCCATCCAGGGGCTGGCGGTCCAGATGCAACAATCTAATGCATTCCTGGAGGGCATTCACAATGGATTGGCAGCCCAGATGCAACAATCTAATGCATTCCTGGAGGGCATTCACACTGGATTGGCTGCCCAACAGAGATCGATCCAGGGTCTGGCCTCCTCTCTGATGGCAGCCTTTGTCCCTGTTTCTAATGTCCCCCCTCCAACTTCCACTTCCCAGTCCCATTCTCCTCAACCCCAACCCACTCCAAACACACATGCAGATGAACATGCACACAAAACAACACCCAAGGGTGTCACAGGCAAACACAAGCACCACACTTCATCCCACAGGCACTCACACAAACATCATCCAGTTGCAGACACAACAACATCCACTATTTCCACCGTCTCCCACTCCTCCACCTCCCACCCAGTTACGTCCACACTCACACCTGCATGCACTACATCATCATCCACTACCTGCATCATCACCACACCAAGCAGAACACACACCTCACAGGCAGACACCTCCAGAACATCCATGCACACGTCCCTTGTCTCCTCTCCCAATGTGTCTGTCCCTCCCTCCTGAAGTACAGAAGCGCAAGCACTCAGACACCCAACAGCCATCCACCTCACAACAGCATAGAGCCCATGAACCTGCACCTGAATCCAGCAGGCAAACACCTCCAACAACCACTCCCTTATTCTCCACTCCCATTCCTTCTCCCTCTTCCCGCCCCAATGTCCCTAAGAAACTCTTCCTATCAACCATTGACTATTTCCTTCCCCCGTCCTGCATGTATGGCCAGGGTATCACAAACCCAGCCAAACACCTCAGCCACACAGTCCAAGGGCCCAGTTCCTTCCGCACCTACTCTTGGTGGAAAGGAATCCAGGTCACATATAATGAAGGGGAAGGAGCCTGCATCTGCCACCCGAAAGGGCAAGGAGCCTGCACCAGCAGGCAAGAAGGTCAAGGAGACTGCACTTGCGGGCAAGGTCAAGAAGCCTGCACCAGCAGGCAAGAAGGTCAAGGAGCCTGCACCTGCCACCCAAAAGGGCAAGGAGCCTACACCAGCAGGCAAGAAGGGCCAGGAGCCTGCACCAGCAGTTGTCACGGAGCCCCCACCACCAACCATGGCTGTGCATCCATCCAACGGTGCAGGGGATGTGCAGGAGCCTCCCACCACCGGCACCAATACAGTACATCCATCTGAGTGTGCAGGGGGTGTGCAGGAGCCTCCCACCAGCACCACCACCACCAACACAGTGCAGCCATCACCACCAGTGGACGCAATGTAACCCTGCCTCCATGGGCTACTGTGTGGCCTGTTCACTCCAGAACCAGTGGGGAAGACAACCACTCGAGAGACTGTGGCCTATCACTCCCCAGGACCAAACACAGGGCATGTTCCCCCTCCAGAACCAGTGGGCAATTCACCCACTTGAGAGACTGTGGCCTATGACTCCCCTGGACCAAGCACAGGGCACGTTGCCCCCTCCAGAACCAGTGTGCAATTCACCCACTTGAGAGACTGTTGCCTATCACTCACCAGGACCACGCACAGGGCATGCTGCCCCCTCCAGAACCAGTGGGCAAGTCACCCACTTTAGAGACTGTGGCCTATCACTCCCTAGGACCAAGCTCAGGGCAAATTGCCCCCTCCAGAACCAGTGGGCAAGTCACCCACTTGAGAGACTCTGGCCTATCACTCCCCAAGACCGAGCACAGGGCATGTTGCTCCCTCCAGAACCAGTGGGCAAGTCATCCACTTGAGAGACTGTGGACTTGCACTCCCCAGGACCAGGCATAGGGCATGCTGCCCCCTCCAGAACCAGTGGCAAGTCACCCACCTGAGAAACTGTGGCCTATCACTCCCCAGGACCAAGCACAGGGCATGTTACCCCCTCCAGAACCAGTGGGCAAGTCTCCCACTTGAGATACTGTGGCCTTGCACTCCCCAGGACAAAGAGCAATAGGCATGTCGCCCCCTCAAGAACCAGTGGGCAAGTCACCCACCTGAGAGACTGTGGCCTTGCACTTCCCAGGACAAAGACCAATGTGCATGTTGCCCCCTCCAGCACCAGTGGGCAAGTGACCCACTTGAGAGACTGTGGCCTATCACTCCCCAGGACCAACCACAGGGCATGTTGCCCCCTCCAGAACCAGTGGGCAAGTCACCCACCTGAGAGACTGTGGCGTATCACTCCCCTGGACCAAGCACAGGGCACGTTGCCCCCTCCAGAACCAGTGTGCAATTCACCCACTTGAGAGACTGTTGCCTATCACTCACCAGGACCATGCACAGGGCATGCTGCCCCCTCCAGAAACAGTGGGAAATTCACTCACTTGAGAGACTGTGGCCTATCATTTCCCTGGACCAAGCACAGGGCACGTTGCCCCCTCCAGAACCAGTGTGCAATTCACCCACTTGAGAGACTGTTGCCTATCACTCACCAGGACCATGCACAGGGCATGCTGCCCCCTCCAGAACCAGTGGGCAAGTTACCCACTTTAGAGACTGTGGCCTATCACTCCCTAGGACCAAGCACAGGGCAAGTTGCCCCCTCCAGAACCAGTGAGCAAGTCACCCACTTGAGAGACTCTGGCCTATCACTCCCCAGGACCGAGCACAGGGCATGTTGCTCCCTCCAGAACCAGTGGGCAAGTCACCCACTTGAGAGACTGTGGCCTTGCACTCCCCAGGACCAGGCACAGGGCATGTTGACCCCTCCAGAACCAGTGGCAAGTCACCCACCTGAGAGACTGTGGCCTATCACTCCCCAGGACCAAGCACAGGGCATGTTACCCCCTCCAGAACCAGTGGGCAAGTCTCCCACTTGAGAGACTCTGGCCTATCACTCCCCAGGACCGAGCAAAGGGCATGTTGCTCCCTCCAGAATCAGTGGGCAAGTCACCCACTTGAGAGACTGTGACCTTGCAGTCCCCAGGACAAGGCACAGGGCATGTTGCCCCCTCCAGAACCAGTGGCAAGTCACCCACTTGAAAGACTGTGGCCTTGCACTCCCCAGGACCAAGCACAGGGCATGTTACCCCCTCCAGAACCAGTGGGCAAGTCTCCCACTTGAGAGACTGTGGCCTTGCACTCCTCAGGACAAAGAGCAATAGGCATGTCGCCCCCTCAAGAACCAGTGGGCAAGTCACCCACCTGAGAGACTGTGGCCTTGCACTTCCCAGGACAAAGACCGATGTGCATGTTGCCCCATTCAGCACCAGTGGGCAAGTCACCCACTTGAGAGACTGTGGCCTATCACTCCCCAGGACCAACCACAGGGCACGTGGCCCCCTCCAGAACCAGTGTGCAATTCACCCACTTGAGAGACTGTTGCCTATCACTCACCAGGACCACGCACAGGGCATGCTGCCCCCTCCAGAACCAGTGGGCAATTCACCCACTTGAGAGACTGTGGCCTATCACTCCCCAGGACCAACCACAGGGCACATGGCCCCCTCCAGAACCAGTGTGCAATTCACCCACTTGAGAGACTGTTGCCTATCACTCACCAGGACCACGCACAGGGCATGCTGCCCCCTCCAGAACCAGTGGGCAATTCACCCACTTGAGAGACTGTGGCCTATCAGTCCCCTGGACCAAGCACAGGGCACGTTGCCCCCTTCAGTACCAGTGTGCAATTCACCCACTTGAGAGACTGTTGCCTATCACTCACCAGGACCATACACAGGGCATGCTGCCCCCTCCAGAACCAGTGGGCAAGTCACCCACTTTAGAGATTGTGGCCTATCACTCCCTAGGACCAAGCACAGGGCAAGTTGCCCCCTCCAGAACCAGTGAGCAAGTCACCCACTTGAGAGACTCTGGCCTATCACTCCCCTGGACCGAGCACAGGGTATGTTGCCCCCTCCAGAACCAGTGGCAAGTCACCCATCTGAGAGACTGTGGCCTATCACTCCCCAGGACCAAGCACAGGGCATGTTACCCCCTCCAGAACCAGTGGGCAAGCCTCCCACTTGAGAGACTCTGGCCTATCACTCCCCAGGACCAAGCACAGGGCAAATTGCCCCCTCCAGAACCAGTGAGCAAGTCACCCACTTGAGAGACTCTGGCCTATCACTCCCCTGGACCGAGCACAGGGCATGTTGCTCCCTCCAGAACCAGTGGGCAAGTCACCCACTTGAGAGACTGTGGCCTTGCACTCCCCAGGACCAGGCACAGGGCATGTTGCCCCCTCCAGAACCAGTGGCAAGTCTCCCACCTGAGAGACTGTGGCCTATCACTCCCCAGGACCAAGCAAAAGGCATGTTACCTCCTCCAGAACCAGTGGAAAAGTCTCCCACTTGAGAGATTGTGGCCTTGCACTTCTCAGGACAAAGAGCAATAGGCATGTCGCCCCCTCAAGAACCAGTGGGCAAGTCACCCACCTGAGAGACTGTGGCCTTGCACTTCCCAGGACAAAGACCGATGTGCATGTTGCCCCCTCCAGCACCAGTGGGCAAGTCACCCACTTGAGAGACTGTGGCCTATCACTCCCCAGGACCAACCACAGGGCACGTGGCCCCCTCCAGAACCAGCGTGCAATTCACCCACTTGAGAGGCTGTTGCCTATCACTCACCAGGACCAAGCACAGGGCATGCTGCCCCCTCCAGAACCAGTGGGCAATTCACCCACTTGAGAGACTGTGGCCTATCACTCCCCTGGACCGAGCACAGGGCACGTTGCCCCCTCCAGAACCAGTGTGCAATTCACCCACTTCAGAGACTGTTGCCTATCACTCACCAGGACCATACACAGGGCATGCTGCCCCCTCCAGAACCAGTGGGCAAGTCACCCACTTTAGAGACTGTGGGCTCTCACTCCCTAGGACCAAGCACAGGGCAAGTTGACCCCTCCAGAACCAGTGAGCAAGTCACCCACTTGAGAGACTGTGGCCTATCACTCCCCAGGACCGAGCACAGGGCATGTTGCTCCCTCCAGAACCAGTGGGCAAGTAACCCACTTGAGAGACTGTGGCCTTGCACTTCCCAGGACAAAGACCAATGTGCATGTTGCCCCCTCCAGCACCAGTGGGCAAGTGACCCACTTGAGAGACTGTGGCCTATCACTCCCCAGGACCAACCACAGGGCATGTTGCCCCCTCCAGAACCAGTGGGCAAGTCACCCACCTGAGAGACTGTGGCGTATCACTCCCCTGGACCAAGCACAGGGCACGTTGCCCCCTCCAGAACCAGTGTGCAATTCACCCACTTGAGAGACTGTTGCCTATCACTCACCAGGACCATGCACAGGGCATGCTGCCCCCTCCAGAAACAGTGGGAAATTCACCCACTTGAGAGACTGTGGCCTATCATTTCCCTGCACCAAGCACAGGGCACGTTGCCCCCTCCAGAACCAGTGTGCAATTCACCCACTTGAGAGACTGTTGCCTATCACTCACCAGGACCATGCACAGGGCATGCTGCCCCCTCCAGAACCAGTGGGCAAGTTACCCACTTTAGAGACTGTGGCCTATCACTCCCTAGGACCAAGCACAGGGCAAGTTGCCCCCTCCAGAACCAGTGAGCAAGTCACCCACTTGAGAGACTCTGGCCTATCACTCCCCAGGACCGAGCACAGGGCATGGTGCTCCCTCCAGAACCAGTGGGCAAGTCACCTACTTGAGAGACTGTGGCCTTGCACTCCCCAGGACCAGGCACAGGGCATGTTGCCCCCTCCAGAACCAGTTGCAAGTCACCCACCTGAGAGACTGTGGCCTATCACTCCCCAGGACCAAGCACAGGGCATGTTACCCCCTCCAGAACCAGTGGGCAAGTCTCCCACTTGAGAGACTCTGGCCTATCACTCCCCAGGACCGAGCAAAGGGCATGTTGCTCCCTCCAGAATCAGTGGGCAAGTCACCCACTTGGGAGACTGTGACCTTGCAGTCCCCAGGACAAGGCACAGGGCATGTTGCCCCCTCCAGAACCAGTGGCAAGTCACCCACTTGAAAGACTGTGGCCTTGCACTCCCCAGGACCAAGCACAGGGCATGTTACCCCCTCCAGAACCAGTGGGCAAGTCTCCCACTTGAGAGACTGTGGCCTTGCACTCCTCAGGACAAAGAGCAATAGGCATGTCGCCCCCTCAAGAACCAGTGGGCAAGTCACCCACCTGAGAGACTGTGGCCTTGCACTTCCCAGGACAAAGACCGATGTGCATGTTGCCCCATTCAGCACCAGTGGGCAAGTCACCCTCTTGAGAGACTGTGGCCTATCACTCCCCAGGACCAACCACAGGGCACGTGGCCCCCTCCAGAACCAGTGTGCAATTCACCCACTTGAGAGACTGTTGCCTATCACTCACCAGGACCACGCACAGGGCATGCTGCCACCTCCAGAACCAGTGGGCAATTCACCCACTTGAGAGACTGTGGCCTATCACTCCCCAGGACCAACCACAGGGCACGTGGCCCCCTCCAGAACCAGTGTGCAATTCACCCACTTGAGAGACTGTTGCCTATCACTCACCAGGACCACGCACAGGGCATGCTGCCCCCTCCAGAACCAGTGGGCAATTCACCCACTTGAGAGACTGTGGCCTATCAGTCCCCTGGACCAAGCACAGGGCACGTTGCCCCCTTCAGAACCAGTGTGCAATTCACCCACTTGAGAGACTGTTGCCTATCACTCACCAGGACCATACACAGGGCATGCTGCCCCCTCCAGAACCAGTGGGCAAGTCACCCACTTTAGAGATTGTGGCCTATCACTCCCTAGGACCAAGCACAGGGCAAGTTGCCCCCTCCAGAACCAGTGAGCAAGTCACCCACTTGAGAGACTCTGGCCTATCACTCCCCTGGACCGAGCACAGGGTATGTTGCCCCCTCCAGAACCAGTGGCAAGTCACCCATCTGAGAGACTGTGGCCTATCACTCCCCAGGACCAAGCACAGGGCATGTTACCCCCTCCAGAACCAGTGGGCAAGCCTCCCACTTGAGAGACTCTGGCCTATCACTCCCCAGGACCAAGCACAGGGCAAATTGCCCCCTCCAGAACCAGTGAGCAAGTCACCCACTTGAGAGACTCTGGCCTATCACTCCCCTGGACCGAGCACAGGGCATGTTGCTCCCTCCAGAACCAGTGGGCAAGTCACCCACTTGAGAGACTGTGGCCTTGCACTCCCCAGGACCAGGCACAGGGCATGTTGCCCCCTCCAGAACCAGTGGCAAGTCTCCCACCTGAGAGACTGTGGCCTATCACTCCCCAGGACCAAGCAAAAGGCATGTTACCTCCTCCAGAACCAGTGGAAAAGTCTCCCACTTGAGAGATTGTGGCCTTGCACTTCCCAGGACAAAGAGCAATAGGCATGTCGCCCCCTCAAGAACCAGTGGGCAAGTCACCCACCTGAGAGACTGTGGCCTTGCACTTCCAAGGACAAAGACCGATGTGCATGTTGCCCCCTCCAGCACCAGTGGGCAAGTCACCCACTTGAGAGACTGTGGCCTATCACTCCCCAGGACCAACCACAGGGCACGTGGCCCTCTCCAGAACCAGCGTGCAATTCACCCACTTGAGAGGCTGTTGCCTATCACTCACCAGGACCAAGCACAGGGCATGCTGCCCCTCCAGAACCAGTGGGCAATTCACCCACTTGAGAGACTGTGGCCTATCACTCCCCTGGACCGAGCACAGGGCACGTTGCCCCCTCCAGAACCAGTGTGCAATTCACCCACTTCAGAGACTGTTGCCTATCACTCACCAGGACCATACACAGGGCATGCTGCCCCCTCCAGAACCAGTGGGCAAGTCACCCACTTTAGAGACTGTGGGCTCTCACTCCCTAGGACCAAGCACAGGGCAAGTTGACCCCTCCAGAACCAGTGAGCAAGTCACCCACTTGAGAGACTGTGGCCTATCACTCCCCAGGACCGAGCACAGGGCATGTTGCTCCCTCCAGAACCAGTGGGCAAGTAACCCACTTGAGAGACTGTGGCCTTGCACTCCCCAGGACCAGGCACAGGGTATGTTGCCCCTTCCAGAACCAGTGGCAAGTCACCCATCTGAGAGACTGTGGCCTATCACTCCCCAGGACCAAGCACAGGGCATGTTACCCTCTCCAGAACCAGTTGGCAAGTCTCCCACTTGAGAGACTCTGGCCTATCACTCCCCAGGACCGAGCAAAGGGCATGTTGTTCCCTCCAGCACCAGTGGGCAAGTCACCCACTTGAGAGACTGTGGCCTTGCAGTCCCCAGGACCAGGCACAGGGCATGTTGCCCCCTCCAGAACCAGTGGCAAGTCACCCACCTGAGAGACTGTGGCCTATCACTCCCCAGGACCAAGCACAGGGCATGTTACCCCCTCCAGAACCAGTGGGCAAGTCTCTCACATGAGAGACTGTGGCCTATCACTCCCCAGGACAAAGAGCAATAGGCATGTCGCCCCCTCAAGAACCAGTGGGCAAGTCACCCACCTGAGAGACTGTGGCCTATCACTCCCCTGGACCAAGAACAGGGCATGTTGCCCCCTCCAGAACCAGTGTGCAATTCACCCACTTGAGAGACTGTTGCCTATCACTCACCAAGACCACGCACAGGGCATGCTGCCCCATCCAGAACCAGTAGGCAATTCACCCACTTGAGAGACTGTGGCCTATCACTCCCCTGGACCAAGCACAGGGCACGTTGCCCCCTCCAGAACCAGTGTGCAATTCACCCACTTGAGAGACTGTTGCCTATCACTCACCAGAACCATACACAGGGCATGCTGCCCCCTCCAGAACCAGTGGGCAAGTCTCCCACTTGAGAGACTCTGGCCTATTACTCCCCAGGACCGATCAAAGGGCATGTTGCTCCCTCCAGAATCAGTGGGCAAGTCACCCACTTGAGAGGCTGTTGCCTATCACTCACCAGGACCAAGCACAGGGCATGCTGCCCCCTCCAGAACCAGTGGGCAATTCACCCACTTGAGAGACTGTGGCCTATCACTCCCCTGGACCGAGCACAGGGCACGTTGCCCCCTCCAGAACCAGTGTGCAATTCACCCACTTCAGAGACTGTTGCCTATCACTCACCAGGACCATACACAGGGCATGCTGCCCCCTCCAGAACCAGTGGGCAAGTCACCCACTTTAGAGACTGTGGGCTCTCACTCCCTAGGACCAAGCACAGGGCAAGTTGACCCCTCCAGAACCAGTGAGCAAGTCACCCACTTGAGAGACTGTGGCCTATCACTCCCCAGGACCGAGCACAGGGCATGTTGCTCCCTCCAGAACCAGTGGGCAAGTAACCCACTTGAGAGACTGTGGCCTTGCACTCCCCAGGACCAGGCACAGGGTATGTTGCCCCCTCCAGAACCAGTGGCAAGTCACCCATCTGAGAGACTGTGGCCTATCACTCCCCAGGACCAAGCACAGGGCATGTTACCCTCTCCAGAACCAGTGGGCAAGTCTCCCACTTGAGAGACTCTGGCCTATCACTCCCCAGGACCGAGCAAAGGGCATGTTGTTCCCTCCAGCACCAGTGGGCAAGTCACCCACTTGAGAGACTGTGGCCTTGCAGTCCCCAGGACCAGGCACAGGGCATGTTGCCCCCTCCAGAATCAGTGGCAAGTCACCCACCTGAGAGACTGTGGCCTATCACTCCCCAGGACCAAGCACAGGGCATGTTACCCCCTCCAGAACCAGTGGGCAAGTCTCTCACTTGAGAGACTGTTGCCTATCACTCACCAAGACCACGCACAGGGCATGCTGCCCCATCCAGAACCAGTAGGCAATTCACCCACTTGAGAGACTGTGGCCTATCACTCCCCTGGACCAAGCACAGGGCACGTTGCCCCCTCCAGAACCAGTGTGCAATTCACCCACTTGAGAGACTGTTGCCTATCACTCACCAGAACCATACACAGGGCATGCTGCCCCCTCCAGAACCAGTGGGCAAGTCTCCCACTTGAGAGACTCTGGCCTATTACTCCCCAGGACCGATCAAAGGGCATGTTGCTCCCTCCAGAATCAGTGGGCAAGTCACCCACTTGAGAGACTGTGGCCTTGCAGTCCCCAGGACCAGGCACAGGGCATGTTGCCCCCTCCAGAACCAGTGGCAAGTCACCCACTTGAAAGACTGTGGCATGGCACTCCCCAGGACCAGGCACAGGGCATGTTGCCCCCTCCAGAACCAGTGGCAAGTCACCCACCTGAAAGACTGTGGCCTATTACTCCCCAGGACCAAGCATAGGGCATGTTACCTCCTCCAGAACCAGTAGGCAAGTCTCCCACTTGAGAGACTGTGGCCTTGCACTCCCCAGGACAAAGAGCAATAGGCATGTCGCCCCCTCAAGAACCAGCGGTCAAGTCACCCACCTGAGAGACTGTGGCCTTGCACTTCCCAGGACAAAGACGGATGTGCATGTTGCCCGCTCCAGCACCAGTGGGCAATTCACCCACTTGAGAGACTGTGGCCTATCACTCCCCAGGACCAACCACAGGGCATGTGGCGCCCTCCAGAACAAGTGTGCAATTCACCCACTTGAGAGACTGTTGCCTATCACTCACCAGGACCACGCACAGGACATGCTGCCCCCTCCAGAACCAGTGGGCAAGTTACCCACTTTAGAGACTGTGGCCTATCACTCCCTAGGACCAAGCACAGGGCAAGTTGCCCCCTCCAGAACCAGTGAGCAAATCACCCACTTGAGAGACTCTGGCCTATCATTCCCCTGGACCGAGCACAGGGCATGTTGCTCCCTCCAGAACCAGTGGGCAAGTCACCCACTTGAGAGACTGTGGCCTTGCACTCCCCAGGACCAGGCACAGGGCATGTTGCCCCCTCCAGAACCAGTGGCAAGTCACCCACCTGAGAGCCTATGGCCTATCACTCCCCAGTACAAAGCACAGGGCATGTGACCCCCTCCAGAACCAGTGGGCAAGTCTCCCACTTGAGAGACTCTGGCCTATCACTCCCCAGGACCGAGCAAAGGGCATATTGCTCCCTCCAGAATCAGTGGGCAAGTCACCCACTTGAGAGACTGTGGCCTTGCAGTCCCCAGGACCAGGCACTGGGCATGTTGCCCCCTCCAGAACCAGTGGCAAGTCACCCACTTGAAAGACTGTGGCCTTGCTTTCCCCAGGAGCAGGCACAGGGCATGTTGCCCCCTCCAGAACCAGTGGCAAGTCACCCACCTGAGACACCGTGGCCTATCACTCCCCAGGACCAAGGACAGGGCATGTTACCCCCTCCAGAACCAGTAGGCAAGTCTCCCACTTGAGAGACTGTGGCCTTGCACTCCCCAGGACAAAGAGCAATAGGCATGTCGCCCCCTCAAGAACCAGTGGGCAAGTCATCCACCTGAGAGACTGTGGCCTTGCACTTCCCAGGACAAAGACCGATGTGCATGTTGCCCCCTCCAGCACCAGTGGGCAAGTCACCCACTTGAGAGACTGTGGCCTATCACTCCCCAGGACCAACCACAGGGCACGTGGCCCCCTCCAGAACCAGTGTGCAATTCACCCACTTGAGTGACTGTTGCCTATTACTCACCAGGACCACGCACAGGGCATGCTGCCCCCTCCAGAACCAACGGGCAATTCACCCACTTGAGAGACTGTGGCCTATCACTCACCAGGACCATACACAGGGCATGCTCCCCCCTCCAGAACCAGTGGGCAAGTCACCCACTTTAGAGACTGTGGCCTATCACTCCCCAGGACAAAGCACAGGGCATGTTACCCCCTCCAGAACCAGTGGGCAAGTCTCCCACTTGAGAGACTCTGGCCTATCACTCCCCAGGACCGAGCAAAGGGCATATTGCTCCCTCCAGAATCAGTGGGCAAGTCACCCACTTGAGAGACTGTGGCCTTGCAGTCCCCAGGACCAGGCACAGGGCATGTTGCCCACTCCAGAACCAGTGGCAAGTAACCCACTTGAAAGACTGTGGCCTTGCACTCCCCAGGACCAGGAACAGGGCATGTTGCCCCCTCCAGAACCAGTGGCAAGTCACCCACCTGAGAGACCGTGGCCTATCACTCCCCAGGACCAAGGACAGGGCATGTTACCCCCTCCAGAGCCAGTAGGCAAGTCTCCCACTTGAGAGACTGTGGCCTTGCACTCCCCAGGACAAAGAGCAATAGGCATGTCGCCCCCTCAAGAACCAGTTGGCAAGTCACCCACCTGAGAGACTGTGGCCTTGCACTTCCCAGGACAAAGACCGATGTGCATGTTGCCCCCTCCAGAACCAGTGGGCAAGTCACCCACTTGAGAGACTGTGGCCTATCACTCCCCAGGACCAACCACAGGGCACGTGGACCCCTCCAGAACCAGTGTGCAATTCACCCACTTGAGTGACTGTTGCCTATTACTCACCAGGACCACGCACAGGGCATGCTGCCCCCTCCAGAACCAATGGGCAATTCACCCACTTGAGAGACTGTGGCCTATCACTCACCAGGACCATACACAGGGCATGCTGCCCCCTCCAGAACCAGTGGGCAAGTCACCCACTTTAGAGACTGTGGCCTATCACTCCCTAGGACCAAGCACAGGGCAAGTTGCCCCCTCTAGAACCAGTGAGCAAGTCACCCACTTGACAGACTCTGGCCTATCACTCCCCAGGACCGAGCACAGGGCATGTTGCTCCCTCCAGAACCAGTGGGCAAGTCACCCACTTGAGAGACTGTGGCCTTGCACTCCCCAGGACCAGGCACAGGGTATGTTGGCCCCTCCAGAACCCAGAACCAGTGGCAAGTCACCCACCTGAGAGACTGTGGCCTATCACTCCCCAGGACCAAGCACAGGGCATGTTACCTCCTCCAGAACCAGTGGGCAAGTCTCCCACTTGAGAGACTCTTGCCTATCACTCCCCAGGACCGAGCAAAGGGCATGTTGTTCCCTCCAGCACCAGTGGGCAAGTCACCCACTTGAGAGACTGTGGCCTTGCACTCCCCAGGACCAGGCACAGGGCATGTTGCCCCCTCCAGAACCAGTGGCAAGTCACCCACCTGAGAGACTGTGGCTTATCACTCCCCAGGACCAAGCACTGGGCATGTTACCCCCTCCAGAACCAGTGGGCAAGTCTCCCACTTGAGAGACTGAGGCCTATCACTCCCCAGGACCACGCACAGGGCAGGTTGCCCACTCCAGAACCAGTGGGGAAGTCACCCACCTAAGAGACTGTGGCCTATCTCTCCCCTGGACCAAGCACAGGGCACGTTGCCCCCTCCAGAACCAGTGTGCAATTCACCCACTTGAGAGACTGTTGCCTATCACTCACCAGGACCACGCACAGGGCATGCTGCCCCATCCAGAACCAGTGGGCAATTCACCCACTTGATAGACTGTGGCCTATCACTCCCACGGACCAAGCACAGGGCACGTTGCCCCTTCCAGAACCAGTGTGCAATTCAACCACTTGAGAGACTGTTGCCTATCACTCACCAGGACCACGCACAGGACATGCTGCCCCCTCCAGAACCAGTGGGCAAGTCACCCACTTGAGAGACTGTGGCCTATCACTCCCTAGGACCAAGCACAGGGCAAGTTGCCCCCTCCAGAACCAGTGGCAAGTCACCCACCTGAGAGACTGTGGCCTATCACTCCCCAGGACCAAGCAAAGGGCATGTTACCCCCTCCAGAACCAGTGGACAAGTCTCCCACTTGAGAGACTGTGGCCTTGCACTCCCCAGGACAAAGAGCAATAGGCATGTTGCCCCCTCAAGAACCAGTGGGCAAGTCACCCACCTGAGAGACTGTGGCCTTGCACTTCCCAGGACAAACACCGATGTGCATGTTGCCCCCTCCAGCACCAGTGGGCAAGTCTCCCACTTGAGAGACTGTGGCCTATCACTCCCCAGAACCAACCACAGGGCACGTGGCCCCCTCCAGAACCAGTGTGCAATTCACCCACTTGAGAGACTGTGGCCTATCACTCACCAGGACCATACACAGGGCATGCTCCCCCCTCCAGAACCAGTGGGCAAGTCACCCACTTTAGAGACTGTGGCCTATCACTCCCCAGGACAAAGCACAGGGCATGTTACCCCCTCCAGAACCAGTGGGCAAGTCTCCCACTTGAGAGACTCTGGCCTAACACTCCCCAGGACCGAGCAAAGGGCATATTGCTCCCTCCAGAATCAGTAGGCAAGTCACCCACTTGAGAGACTGTGGCCTTGCAGTCCCCAGGACCAGGCACAGGGCATGTTGCCCCCTCCAGAACCAGTGGCAAGTCACCCACTTGAAAGACTGTGGCCTTGCACTCCCCAGGACCAGGAACAGGGCATGTTGCCCCCTCCAGAACCAGTGGCAAGTCACCCACCTGAGAGACCGTGGCCTATCACTCCCCAGGACCAAGGACAGGGCATGTTACCCCCTCCAGAACCAGTAGGCAAGTCTCCCACTTGAGAGACTGTGGCCTTGCACTCCCCAGGACAAAGAGCAATAGGCATGTCGCCCCCTCAAGAACCAGTGGGCAAGTCACCCACCTGAGAGACTGTGGCCTTGCACTTCCTAGGACAAAGACCGATGTGCATGTTGCCCCCTCCAGCACCAGTGGGCAAGTCACCCACTTGAGAGACTGTGGCCTATCACTCCCCAGGACCAACCACAGGGCACGTGGCCCCCTCCAGAACCAGTGTGCAATTCACCCACTTGAGTGACTGTTGCCTATTACTCACCAGGACCACGCACAGGGCATGCTGCCCCCTCCAGAACCAATGGGCAATTCACCCACTTGAGAGACTGTGGCCTATCACTCACCAGGACCATACACAGGGCATGCTGCCCCCTCCAGAACCAGTGGGCAAGTCACCCACTTTAGAGACTGTGGCCTATCACTCCCTAGGACCAAGCACAAGGCAAGTTGCCCCCTCTAGAACCAGTGAGCAAGTCACCCACTTGACAGACTCTGGCCTATCACTCCCCAGGACCGAGCACAGGGCATGTTGCTCCCTCCAGAACCAGTGGGCAAGTCACCCACTTGAGAGACTGTGGCCTTGCACTCCCCAGGACCAGGCACAGGGTATGTTGGCCCCTCCAGAACCCAGAACCAGTGGCAAGTCACCCACCTGAGAGACTGTGGCCTATCACTCCCCAGGACCAAGCACAGGGCATGTTACCTCCTCCAGAACCAGTGGGCAAGTCTCCCACTTGAGAGACTCTTGCCTATCACTCCCCAGGACCGAGCAAAGGGCATGTTGTTCCCTCCAGCACCAGTGGGCAAGTCACCCACTTGAGAGACTGTGGCCTTGCACTCCCCAGGACCAGGCACAGGGCATGTTGCCCCCTCCAGAACCAGTGGCAAGTCACCCACCTGAGAGACTGTGGCCTATCACTCCCCAGGACCAAGCACAGGGCATGTTACCCCCTCCAGAACCAGTGGGCAAGTCTCCCACTTGAGAGACTGAGGCCTATCAATCCCCAGGACCACGCACAGGGCAGGTTGCCCACTCCAGAACCAGTGGGCAAGTCACCCACCTAAGAGACTGTGGCCTATCTCTCCCCTGGACCAAGCACAGGGCACGTTGCCCCCTCCAGAACCAGTGTGCAATTCACCCACTTGAGAGTCTGTTGCCTATCACTCACCAGGACCACGCACAGGGCATGCTGCCCCATCCAGAACCAGTGGGCAATTCACCCACTTGATAGACTGTGGCCTATCACTCCCACGGACCAAGCACAGGGCACGTTGCCCCTTCCAGAACCAGTGTGCAATTCACCCACTTGAGAGACTGTTGCCTATCACTCACCAGGACCACGCACAGGACATTCTGCCCCCTCCAGAACCAGTGGGCAAGTCACCCACTTGAGAGACTGTGGCCTATCACTCCCTAGGACCAAGCACAGGGCAAGTTGCCCCCTCCAGAACCAGTGGCAAGTCACCCACCTGAGAGACTGTGGCCTATCACTCCCCAGGACCAAGCAAAGGGCATGTTACCCCCTCCAGAACCAGTGGACAAGTCTCCCACTTGAGAGACTGTGGCCTTGCACTCCCCAGGACAAAGAGCAATAGGCATGTTGCCCCCTCAAGAACCAGTGGGCAAGTCACCCACCTGAGAGACTGTGGCCTTGCACTTCCCAGGACAAACACCGATGTGCATGTTGCCCCCTCCAGCACCAGTGGGCAAGTCACCCACTTGAGAGACTGTGGCCTATCACTCCCCAGAACCAACCACAGGGCACGTGGCCCCCTCCAGAACCAGTGTGCAATTCACCCACTTGAGAGACTGTTGCCTATCACTCACCAGGACTACGCACAGGGCATGCTGCCCCCTCCAGAACATGTGGGCAATTCACCCACTTGAGAGACTGTTGCCTATCACTCACCATGACCATACACAGGGCATGCTGCCCCCTCCAGAACCAGTGGGCAAGTTACCCACTTTGGAGACTGTGGCCTCTCACTCCCTAGGACCAAGCACAGGGCAAGTTGCCCCCTCCAGAACCAATGAGCAAGTCACCCACTTGAGAGACTCTGGCCTATCACTCCCCAGGACCGAGCACAGGGCATGTTGCTCCCTCCAGAACCAGTGGGCAAGTCACCCACTTGAGAGACTGTGGTCTTGCACTCCCCAGGACCAGGCACAGGGTATGTTGCCCCCTCCAGAACCAGTGGCAAGTCACCCATCTGAGAGACTGTGGCCTATCACTCCCCAGGACCAAGACCAGGGCATGTTACCCCCTCCAGAACCAGTGGGCAAGTCTCCCACTTGAGAGACTCTGGCCTATCACTCCCCAGGACCGAGCAAAGGGCATGTTGTTCCCTCCAGCACCAGTGGGCAAGTCACCCACTTGAGAGACTGTGGCCTTGCACTCCCAAGGACCAGGCACAGGGCATGTTGCCCCCTCCAGAACCAGTGGCAAGTCACCCACATGAGAGACTGTGGCCTATCACTCCCCAGGACCAAGCACAGGGCATGTTACCCCCTCCAGAACAAGTGGGCAAGTCTCTCAGTTTAGAGACTGTGGCCTTGCACTCCCCAGGACAAAGAGCAATAGGCATGTCGCCCCCTCAAGAAGCAGTGGGCAAGTCACCCACCTGAGAGACTGTGGCCTATCACTCCCCAGGACCAACCACAGGGCAGGTTTCCCCCTCCAGAACCAGTGGGCAAGTCACCCACCTAAGAGACTGTGGCCTATCACTCCCCTGGACCAAGCACAGGGCACATTGCCCCCTCCAGAACCAGTGTGCAATTCACCCACTTGAGAGACTGTTGCCTATCACTCACCAGGACCACGCACAGGGTATGCTGCCCCATCCAGAACCAGTGGGCAATTCACCCACTTGAGAGACTGTGGCGTATCACTCCCCTGGACCAAGCACAGGACACGTTGCCCCCTCCAGAACCAGTGTGCAATTCACCCACTTGAGAGACTGTTGCCTATCACTCACCAGGACCACGCACAGGAAATGCTGCCCCCTCCAGAACCAGTGGGCAAGTTACCCACTTTAGAGACTGTGGCCTATCACTCCCTAGGACCAAGCACAGGGCAAGTTGCCCCCTCCAGAACCAGTGAGCAAGTCACCCACTTGAGAGACTCTGGCCTATCACTCCCCTGGACCGAGCACAGGGCATGTTGCTCCCTCCAGAAGCAGTGGGCAAGTCACCCACTTGAGAGACTGTGGCCGTGCACTCCCCAGGACCAGGCACAGGGCATGTTGCCCCATCCAGAACCAGTGGCAAGTCACCCACCTGAGAGACTGTGGCATATCACTTCCCAGGACCAAGCACAGGGCATGTTACCCCCTCCAGAACCTGTGGCAAGTCTTCCACTTGAGAGACTCTGGCCTATCACTCCCCAGGACCGAGAAAAGGGCATGTTGCTCCCTCCAGAATCAGTGGGCAAGTCACCCACTTGAGAGACTGTTGCCTTGCAGTCCCCAGGACCAGGCACAGGGCATGTTGCCCCCTCCAGAACCAGTGGCAAGTCACCCACTTGAAAGACTGTGGCCTTGCACTTCCCAGGACCAGGCACAGGGCATGTTGCCCCCTCCAGAACCAGTGGCAAGTCACCCACTTGAGAGACTGTGGCCTATCACGCCCCAGGACCAAGCACAGGGCATGTTACCCCCTCCAGAACCAGTAGGCAAGTCTCCCACTTGAGAGACTGTGGCCTTGCACTTCCCAGGACAATGAGCAATAGGCATGTCACCCCCTCAAGAACCAGTGGGCAAGTCACCCACCTGAGAGACTGTGGCCTTGCACTTCCCAGGACAAAGACCGATGTGCATGTTGCCCCCTCCAGCACCAGTGGGCAAGTCACCCACTTGAGAGACTGTGGCCTATCACTCCCCAGGATCAACCACAGGGCACGTGGCCCCCTCCAGAACCAGTGTGCAATTCACCCACTTGAGAGACTGTTGCCTATCACTCACCAGGACCACGCACAGGGTATACTGCCCCATCCAGAACCAGTGGGCAATTCTCCCACTTGAGAGACTGTGGCGTATCACTCCCCTGGACCAAGCACAGGGCACGTTGCCCCCTCCAGAACCAGTGTGCAATTCACCCACTTGAGAGACTGTTGCCTATCACTCACCAGGACCACGCACAGGAAATGCTGCCCCCTCCAGAACCAGTGGGCAAGTTACCCACTTTAGAGACTGTAGCCTATCACTCCCTAGGACCAAGCACAGGGCAAGTTGCCCCCTCCAGAACCAGTGAGCAAGTCACCCACTTGAGAGACTCTGGCCTATCACTCCCCTGGACCGAGCACAGGGCATGTTGCTCCCTCCAGAAGCAGTGGGCAAGTCACCCACTTGAGAGACTGTGGCCGTGCACTCCCCAGGACCAGGCACAGGGCATGTTGCCCCCTCCAGAACCAGTGGCAAGTCACCCACCTGAGAGACTGTGTCCTATCACTCCCCAGGACCAAGCACAGGGCATGTTACCCCCTCCAGAACCAGTGGGCAAGTCTTCCACTTGAGAGACTCTGGCCTATCACTCCCCAGGACCGAGAAAAGGGCATGTTGCTCCCTCCAGAATCAGTGGGCAAGTCACCCACTTGAGAGACTGTGGCCTTGCAGTCCCCAGGACCAGGCACAGGGCATGTTGCCCCCTCCAGAACCAGTGGCAAGTCACCCACCTGAGAGACTGTGGCCTATCGCTCCCCAGGACCAAGCACAGGGCATGTTACCCCCTCCAGAACCAGTAGGCAAGTCTCCCACTTGAGAGACTGTGGCCTTGCACTCCCCAGGACAATGAGCAATAGGCATGTCGCCCCATCAAGAACCAATGGGCAAGTCACCCACCTGAGAGACTGTGACGTTGCACTTCCCAGGACAAAGACCGATGTGCATGTTGCCCCCTCCAGCACCAGTGGGCAAGTCACCCACTTGAGAGACTGTGGCCTATCACTCCCCAGGACCAACCACAGGGCACGTGGCCCCCTCCAGAACCAGTGTGCAATTCACCCACTTGAGAGACTGTTGCCTATCACTCACCAGGACCACGCACAGGGCATGCTGCCCCCTCCAGAACCAGTGGGCAATTCACCCACTTGAGAGACTGTGGCCAATCACTCCCCTGGACCAAGCACAGGGCACGTTGCCCCCTCCAGAAGCAGTGTGCAATTCACCCACTTGAGAGACTGTTGCCTATCACTCACCAGGACCACACACAGGGCATGCTGCCCCCTCCAGAACCAGTGGGCAAGTCACCCACTTTAGAGACTGTGGCCTATCACTCCCTAGGACCAGGCACAGGGTATGTTGGCCCCTCCAGAACCAGTGGCAAGTCACCCACCTGAGAGACTGTGGCCTATCACTCCCCAGGACCAAGCACAGGGCATGTTACCCCCTCCAGAACCAGTGGGCAAGTCTCCCACTTGAGAGACTCTGGCCTATCACTCCCCAGGACCGAGCAAAGGGCATGTTGTTCCCTTCAGCACCAGTGGGCAAGTCACCCACCTGAGAGACTGTGGCCTTGCACTCCCCAGGACCAGGCACAGGGCATGTTGCCCCCTCCAGAACCAGTGGCAAGTCACCCACCTGAGAGACTGTGGCCTATCACTCCCCAGGACCAAGCACAGGGCATGTTACCCCCTCCAGAACCAGTGGGCAAGTCTCCCACTTGAGAGACTGTGTCCTTGCACTCCCCAGGACAAAGAGCAATAGGCATGTCGCCCCCTCAAGAACCAGTGGGCAAGTCACCCACCTGAGAGACTGTGGCCTTGCACTTCCCAGGACAAAGACCGATGTGCATGTTGCCCCCTCCAGCACCAGTGGGCAAGTCACCCACTTGAGAGACTGTGGCCTATCACTCCCCAGGACCAACCACAGGACACGTGGCCCCCTCCAGAACCAGTGTGCAATTCACCCACTTGAGAGACTGTTGCCTATCACTCACCAGGACCACGCACAGGGCATGCTGCCCCCTCCAGAACCAGTGGGCAATTCACCCACTTGAGAGACTGTGGCCAATCACTCCCCTGGACCAAGCACAGGGCACGTTGCCCCCTCCAGAACCAGTGTGCAATTCACCCACTTGAGAGACTGTTGCCTATCACTCACCAGGACCACACACAGGGCATGCTGCCCCCTCCAGAACCAGTGGGCAAGTCACCCACTTTAGACACTGTGGCCTATCACTCCCTAGGACCAGGCACAGGGTATGTTGGCCCCTCCAGAACCAGTGGCAAGTCACCCACCTGAGAGACTGTGGCCTATCACTCCCCAGGACTAAGCACAGGGCATGTTACCCCCTCCAGAACCAGTGGGCAAGTCTCCCACTTGAGAGACTCTGGCCTATCACTCCCCAGGACCGAGCAAAGGGCATGTTGTTCCCTTCAGCACCAGTGGGCAAGTCACCCACTTGAGAGACTGTGGCCTTGCACTCCCCAGGACCAGGCACAGGGCATGTTGCCCACTCCAGAACCAGTGGCAAGTCACCCACCTGAGAGACTGTGGCCTATCACTCCCCAGGACCAAGCACAGGGCATGTTACCCCCTCCAGAACCAGTGGGCAAGTCTCCCACTTGAGAGACTGTGGCCTATCACTCCCCAGGACCAACCACAGGGCAGGTTGCCCCCTACAGAACCAGTGGGAAAGTCACCCACCTAAGAGACTGTGGCCTATCACTCCCCTGGACCAAGCACAGGGCATGTTGCCCCCTCCAGAACCAGTGTGCAATTCACCCACTTGAGAGACTGTTGCCTATCACTCACCAGGACCACGCACAGGGCATGCTGCCCCATCCAGAACCAGTGGGCAATTCACCCACTTGAGAGACTGTGGCCCATCACTCCCCTGGACCAAGCACAGGGCATGCTGCCCCCTCCAGAGCCAGTGTGCAATTCACCCACTTGAGAGTGTTGCCTATCACTCACCAGGACCACGCACAGGACATGCTGCCCACTCCAGAACCAGTGGGCAAGTCACCCACTTGAGAGACTGTGGCCTATCACTCCCTAGGACCAAGCACAGGGCAAGTTGCCCCCTCCAGAACCAGTGGGCAAGTCACCCACTTGAGAGACTCTGGCCTATCACTCCCCAGGACCGGGCACAGGGCATGTTGCTCCCTCCAGAACCAGTGGGCAAGTCACCCACTTGAGAGACTGTGGCCTTGCAGTCCCCAGGACCAGGCACAGGGCATGTTGCCCCCTCCAGAAGCAGTGGCAAGTCACCCACCTGAGAGACTGTGGCCTATCACTCCCCAGGACCAAGCACAGGGCATGTTACCCCCTCCAGAACCAGTGGGCAAGTCTCCCACTTGAGAGACTCTGGCCTATCACTCCCCAGGACCGAGCAAAGGGCATGTTGCTCCCTCCAGAATCAGTGGGCAAGTCACCCACTTGAGAGACTGTGGCCTTGCAGTCCCCAGGACCAGGCACAGGGCATGTTGCCCCCTCCAGAACCAGTGGCAAATCACCCACTTGAGAGACTGTGGCCTATCACTCCCCAGGACCAACCACAGGGCACGTGGCCCCCTCCAGAACCAGTGTGCAATTCACCCACTTGAGAGACTGTTGCCTATCACTCACCAGGACCACACACAGGGCATGCTGCCCCCTCCAGAACCAGTGGGCAATTCACCCACTTGAGAGACTGTGGCCAATCACTCCCCTGGACCAAGCACAGGGCACGTTGCCCCCTCCAGAACCAGTCTGCAATTCACCCACTTGAGAGACTGTTGCCTATCACTCACCAGGACCACACACAGGGCATGCTGCCCCCTCCAGAACCAGTGGGCAAGTCACCCACTTTAGAGACTGTGGCCTATCACTCCCTAGGGCCAGGCACAGGGTATGTTGGCCCCTCCAGAACCAGTGGCAAGTCACCCACCTGAGAGACTGTGGCCTATCACTCCCCAGTTCCAAGCACAGGGCATGTTACCCCCTCCAGAACCAGTGGGTAAGTCTCCCACTTGAGAGACTCTGGCCTATCACTCCCCAGGACCAAGCAAAGGGCATGTTGTTCCCTCCAGCACCAGTGGGCAAGTCACCCACTTGAGAGACTGTGGCCTTGCACTCCCCAGGACCAGGCACAGGGCATGTTGCCCCCTCCAGAACCAGTGGCAAGTCACCCACCTGAGAGACTGTGGCCTATCACTCCCCAGGACCAAGCACAGGGCATGTTACCCCCTCCAGAACCAGTGGGCAAGTCTCCCACTTGAGAGACTGTAGCCTATCACTCCCCAGGATCAACCACAGGGCAGGTTGCCCCCTCCAGAACCAGTGGGCAAGTCACCCACCTAAGAGACTGTGGCCTATCACTCCCCTGGACCAAGCACAGGGCACGTTGCCCCCTCCAGAACCAGTGTGCAATTCACCCACTTTAGAGACTGTTGCCTATCACTCACCAGGACCACGCACAGGGCATGCTGCCCCATCCAGAACCAGTGGGCAATTCACCCCACTTGAGAGACTGTGGCCCATCACTCCCCTGGACCAAGCACAGGACATGCTGCCCACTCCAGAACCAGTGGGCAAGTCACCCACTTGAAAGACTGTGGCCTATCACTCCCCTGGACCAAGCACAGGGCAAGTTGCCCCCTCCAGAACCAGTGGGCAAGTCACCCACTTGAGAGACTCTGGCCTATCACTCCCCAGGACCGAGCACAGGGCAAGTTGCTCCCTCCAGAACCAGTGGGCAAGTCTCCCACTGGAGAGACTGTGGCCTTGCACTCCCCAGGACCACGCACAGGGCATTTTGCCCCCTCCAGAACCAGTGGCAAGTCACCCACCTGAGAGACTGTGGCCTATCACTCCCCAGTACCAAGCACAGGGCATGTTACCCCCTCTAGAACCAGTGGGCAAGTCTCCCACTTGAGAGACTCTGGCCTATCACTCCCCAGGACCGAGCAAAGGGCATGTTGCTCCCTCCAGAATCAGTGGGCAAGTCACCCACTTGAGATACTGTGGCCTTGCAGTCCCCAGGACCAGGCACAGGGCATGTTGCCCCCTCCAGAACCAATGGCAAGTCACCCACTTGAAAGACTGTGGCCTTGCACTCCCCAGGACCAGGCACAGGGCATGTTGCCCCCTCCAGAATCAGTGGCAAGTCACCCACCTGAGAGACTGTGGCCTATCACTACCCAGGACCAAGCACAGGGCATGTTACGACCTCCAGAACCAGTAGGCAAGTCTCCCACTTAAGAGACTGTGGCCTTGCACTCCCCAGGACAAAGAGCAATAGGCATGTCGCCCCCTCAAGAACCAGTGGGCAAGTCACCCACCTGAGAGACTGTGGCCTTCCACTTCCCACTACAAAGACCGATGTGCATGTTGCCCCCTCCAGCACCAGTGGGCAAGTCACCCACTTGAGAGACAGTGGCCTATCACTCCCCATGACCAACCACAGGGCACGTGGCCCCCTCCAGAACCAGTGTGCAATTCACCCTCTTGAGAGAATGTTGCCTATCACTCACCAGGACCACGCACAGGGCATTCTGCCCCCCTCCAGAACCAGTGGGCAATTCACCCACTTGAGAGACTGTGGCCTATCACTCCCCTGGACCAAGCACAGGGCACGTTGCCCCCTCCAGAACCAGTGTGCAATTCACCCACTTGAGAGACTGTTGCCTATCACTCACCAGGACCATACACAGGGCATGCTGCCCCCTCCAGAACCAGTGGGCAAGTCACCCACTTTAGAGACTGTGGCCTACCACTCCCTAGGACCAAGCACAGGGCAAGTTGCCCCCTCCAGAACCAGTGAGCAAGTCACCCACTTGAGACACTCTGGCCTATCACTCCCCAGGACCGAGCACAGGGCATGTTGCTCCCTCCAGAACCAGTGGGCAAGTCATCCACTTGAGAGACTGTGGCCTTGCACTCCCCAGGACCAGGCACAGGGTATGTTGGCCCCTCCAGAACCAGTGGCAAGTCACCCACCTGAGAGACTGTGGCCTATCACTCCCCAGGACCAAGCACAGGGCATGTTACCCCCTCCAGAACCAGTGGGCAAGTCTCCCACTTGAGAGACTCTGGCCTATCACTCCCCAGGGCCGAGCAAAGGGCATGTTGTTCCCTCCAGCACCAGTGGGCAAATCACCCACTTGAGAGACTGTGGCCTTCCACTCCCCAGGACCAGGCACAGGGCATGTTGCCCCCTCCAGAGCCAGTTGCAAGTCACCCACCTGAGAGACTGTGGCCTATCACTCCCCAGGACCAAGCACAGGGTATGTTACCCCCTCCAGAACCAATGGGCAAGTCTCCCACTTGAGAGACTGTGGCCTATCACTCCCCAGGACCAACCACAGGGCAGGTTGCCCCCTCCAGAACCAGTGGGCAAGTCACCCACCTAAGAGACTGTGGCCTATCACTCCTCTGGACCAAGCACAGGGCACGTTGCCCCCTCCAGAACCAGTGTGCAATTCACCCACTTGAGAGACTGTTGCCTATCACTCACCAGGACCACGCACAGGGCATGCTGCCCCATCCAGAACCAGTGGGCAATTCACCCACTTGAGAGACTGTGACCTATCACTCCCCTGGACCAAGCACAGGGCACGTTGCCCCGTCCAGAGCCAGTGTGCAATTCACCCACTTGAGAGACTGTTGCCTATCACTCACCAGGACGACGCACAGGACATGCTGTCCCCTCCAGAACCAGTGGGCAAGTCACCCACTTGAGAGACTGTGGCCTATCACTCCCTGGGGCCAAGCACAGGGCAAGTTGCCCCCTCCAGAACCAGTGGGCAAGTCACCCACTTGACAGACTCTGGCCTATCACTCCCCAGGACCGAGCACAGGGCATGTTGCTCCCTCCAGAACCAGTGGGCAAGTCACCCACTTGAGAGACTGTGGCCTTGCACTCCCCAGGACCAGGCACAGGGCATGTTGCCCCCTCCAGAACCAGAGGCAAGTCATCCACCTGAGAGACTGTGGCCTATCACTCCCCAGGACCAAGCACAGGCATGTTACCCCCTCCAGAACCAGTGGGCAAGTCTCCCACTTGAGAGACTGTGGCCTTGCACTCCCCAGGACAAAGAGCAATAGGCATGTCGCCCCCTCAAGAACCAGTGGGCAAGTCACCCACCTGAGAGACTGCGGCCTTGCACTTCCCAGGACAAAAACCAATGTGCATGTTGCCCCCTCCAGTAGCAGTGGGCAAGACACCCATTTGAGAGGCTGTGGCCTATCACTCCCCAGGACCAACCACAGGTCATGTTGCTCCCTCCAGAACCAGTGGGCAAGTCACCCACCTGAGAGACTGTGACCTTGCACTCCCCAGGACAAAGAGCAATGGGCATGTTGCCCCCTCCAGAACCAGTGGTCTTGTTTCCGCTCCTGGCTGAGTTGCCCCCCTCCCCCTGAGGTGCCTTACTATTTGCCAACTGATGCCCCTGCACTGTTCTCTCTGTGTTGATGCAAGTGACAAGTGGGGCCTTGGACTTTGGCCTGTGGCCATGTGGCCCACGCAAACTGAGGACTGGGCAGTGTCCCTTTTTATGTACATTTGAAGATATCTGCAACATTGGCTAAGTTGTTATTTATACTGTGTTGATATTATTACACTCCCTTTAGTAAATTCATTTTGTCCTTGCATTTGTCAGCCTATTTATGGGTATTAACTTGTTTTCTTGTGCATCTGATTGTGTGTATGGGGTGTGTGTAGTGCGTGTGTGTCACTCTCTTTTTCCTCCGCCTCTCCCTTGTGTACTAGGCGGCTGTACTCACCGTCTTCGTCTTCCCCGGCGTTGGTGTTTGTGGTGGAGTAGAACGTAGAATGCCATTGAAAATACATGCAGTTCAGTTTCCATGGCGGCGTGGTTCTTCGCTGTGTCTCAAATGGTGAGTCCTTTCACCTCTGTGCAGTGTTTCCTCCAGGCTTTTGATGTCATTGGTACCACCCCGGAAAACGTGGCAGATTGTCTGGTCTTAATATGGTGGGTGTAACTTTGACTTCCGCTTGGCAGTAGGCAGCTACTGCCGTGGTGCCTGTTGTTTCTGCCCTGGCGGTCGGTGTGGTAAATTGGCTGTCTTTCGGAGATGTTTCCGCCATGGTCATAATTTGCCAGTAATTACCGCCGGCCTGTTGGTGGTATTACCGCTACTTTATCACCGACTACCAGTGTCATAATTAGGGCCTTCATCTTTGAAAATATGTATCTTTACTTGTGTGTGTTGGATTTTTGTAATTTTGGTATTGTTTTACTCAGATAAATATTGGCTATTTTCCTAAACTGGTGTGGAGTACTTTTGTGGTGTTTTCACTGTGTTACTGTGTGTGTGTGTGTGTGTGTGTGTGTGTGTGTACAAATACTTTGCACATTGCCTCTGAAATATAAGCCTTGCTGCTAAAGCCAGTCTACCAAGGGGATGAGCAGGGTTTATCTTAGCTGTGTGACTCCCTTTCCCTTACTAGAGTGAGGGTCCCTATTTGGACAGGATGCAAACCACTGCCAACTAGAGACCCCATTTCTAACAATAACTAAAAAAGAAAACGTACATAATGAAGGTAAGGCAGGACACCGTATGCTAATATCACAGTTTTTTCAGACACTACAGGGCAAATTTATCAAGGTTTTCCACTGCCCTTGTGCTGCGCAGGGTGACACTAAACCTAGAATGATATTTACCATGCCATGCAGATGCACCCTGCTGGCTTGGTAAATCTGTTATAGCACCAGGGAGCAAAGTCATTACCTTGTGGTACCCTATGCCAGAATAGCGTTATTTGGGTGGAGTTTGGGTATTCCCACACATCCACCCACGTATTCTAAGGACTCCCAAATTTACCAAACTGGTAGGCCTGGGCATGTGTTAGAATTTTAGGTCTTCTCAGGGAAGATGCATCAAGGTGAAATATCTTTATTGCTCTTTTTTGCTTCTTCTTTCTGAGTGTGCTGCATCCTGCACACTCAGGAAGAGTGTTTTATGTAGGAAGGTGTCCCGTCCGTCAAAAAAAACAATCCTGCCTGTAACACAGGCACCTTTGCACTGCGGCGTAAGGGTGCCTCCATCGGTGCTAGGCTGCATATTGTGCACTAGCGGTGGGAGAGGAGAGCACAGCACCATATATTGATAGTTACGGGTATTCCTGCCCTCTCCCTTTCAAGCAGAGCTGCAAGCTGTTTTGCTGTGTTGCATGAAAAAATGTTAAATCTGTGCTATTCAAAGCAGTAGTCAAAGTCCATTGAAAATGTATGAATACTCTAGTGGGGATGGGATCATTGAACACAGAGGTGGAAGAGAAAAAAATATTCGGTAACTATTTTGTTGATCTTTCACCATCAAGTAACTATATAAAATAAGTCACCTTAAAGGAAAAAAATTAAAGTTAAAGTAATTAGTGGGTAATGCACTATTTTATGTTGTGAAACGTCTGTTGGTTAACAAAATCACTACACATGCATATGTTGCATATTTGTGCAACCAGAGGCTCACAGAAATGAATCTTGTTTGGTGCAGCAGAGAAAAGTGACTTGTATATTTTTAGAGCTACAGGCCCCTGAAGCTACTCTGAATGTTGAAGTCATTGTTTTAAATGTGCATTACACAGAGTATAATATAGTCTGCTACAAAATGAGCATATAAATTTAGATCTAGATAAAAAGAGCTTTTAAAGTATATATTTAATTAATATACAGATTATACATAGTGCAAACATTCTACATAACTGTCCATTAAATGCATGTACTCCACAGCTCAGCTTGGAGCACCCTTACAATACCTCTCAAAAAGAAAATCTTTGTCAGAGAAACCTTCAAGTGATTCCATGGATTAAGGCCTATACTGGTTCCAGAGCTGCTTTTACAATTGCAGATTTAACCAATTGCACACATTTTCATTTCTTGCTGGGAAGCAGGCTCCCTGGGAAGAAAGCTTGTTTCAGGTTTATGTGTCTGTCCCTGCCTTGGCAACACTGAAAAGGAAACCCCCTCCCTTACACTTTAGCTGAGGAATTCTCATTTATTTTGTTCTTTAGCTGAAAGACTAAAATTACAGACAAATGGTTTGTGTTAAAATCTTTTTTCATAGACAATGGATATTAAAGTGAAATTACGGACAGTCCGTGAAAATTACTGAAGGATGGTCACCATACTTTATACGCAGTGCATGTTTAACATAAAGGTTAGTGGTTGTGCAATGCAGTTGCAAGTTTTTTCTGCTCTCAAGGGTGTTTCATTTATCTGTCACCGTCAAGATTAAAGAGATTACATGTGATGCTTTCAAAAGCAACATCGCTGTGGCACTCCAACCGGCCTCCTGGAGCTGGAGTATTATACTGTATTACAGCATTAGTATAGTGTTATGCTCCCTTTCTGGAGTGATGAAGCTTTTATCTCATGAATAGAACATGTCCAAACAATGTGACCTTCTATGATTCCTCCTTACATTTGTTTAACAAGTAAATACTTTTACAGCTAGCACTATGAATTTTATGTGTGTGTGGTGTATGCGTGTATATGTGTTTATATATGAACACAGATAAAGTGTAGTTGTACTTGTGAATAAAAATAAAAAAATAAATTCACAAGTTATGTTTAGTGTCACAATCTACAACTCTCACTCTTAGGGAAAGAAATTCAATAACAGAGGTTGAAAATCATTTTACAGAAGAGGTTACATATCGCATTATTCTTAGCAATTTGACAGAGACAACTGCCCTTTATTGGTTTAATTATGTCCTGTTTAATGATATCTTGCTATTTAGTGTTGTTATTTATTGGTATTATTATTGTGTGGTCATAAGCATTACATTTAATGATTTATGATGATTAAACCGTATTTCATGTGTCAAACATGTCAGGAGACGACCACTCTTTGGGGATGAGAACTCTTGTTCCAGATACAAACCCATGGCACAGTCCGTAAAGGCAAGAGATCCACGAATAGCAGCATTAGTATCGAGACTAGGAACACGAGACGGGGCCAGGGAATCTATTGCAGATAAAGTTTTGAACACACATCTTACTGCCAGCGGTCTGCACAATTTTCAAGTCTGGGAGCCTGCGAGGACAGGGGTATGTTAAGCAGCAAACCATGTGTGAGTCGCGTTAATACAATTTAGGATTACATTCACTCGAACGTAAAATCGTTCTAAATGGGCTGAAGTGATAACAGAATGTTGCATGAACTTCGGAGGTCTTATGCCGTATTAAGAAATTGTAATGAGAGTTTCACTTATAGCGCTCCTGGCTTATACTTGTAATTCAACAGTAAATCGGGAGTACTCCAAGAGTAAAGCATAACACAATCACCGTGAATACATAGGGCCATATTTATACTTTTTGACGCACAACTGCGCCAACGCAGTTGTGCGTCAAAAAAGTTAACGCCGGCTAACGCCATTCCAAAGCGCCATGCGGGCGCCTTATTTATGGAATTACGTTACCCGGCGCAGCTGACTGGTGTGTGTCAAAAAAATGACCCACACCAGGCAGCGTCGGCGTAGGGGAAAATGGAGCTTGGGCGTCAAAAAATGGGGCAAGTCAGGGCTGAGGCAAAATATTGGGTTCAACCCGATTTGCGCCATTTTTTTTTACTCCCAACCCCCATTGAAATGACTCCTGTCTTAGCACAGACAGGAGTCATGCCCCCTTGCCCAATGGCCATGCCCAAGGGACTTATGTCCCCTGGGCATGGTCATTGGGCATAGTGGCATGTAGGGGGGCACAAATCAGGCCCCCCTATGCCACAAAAAAATAAAAATAAATTACTTACCTGAACTTACCTTAAGTTCCCTGGGATTGGTCCCTCCATCCTTGGGCGTCCTCCTGGGGTGGGCAAGGGTGGCAGGGGGTGTCCCTGGGGGCATGGGAGCGCACCTCTGGGCTCCTTCCGAGCCCACAGGTACCTTAACGCCTGCCCTGACCAGGCGTTATAAAATTACGCAAAAGCGGCTGGACATCATTTTTTTTGACCCGCCCACTCCCGTTCGTTATTTTTGCACAGGAGTTAAAATAAGGCGCACATGCCTTGGAGTCATTTTTTAGACGGGAACGCCTACCTTGCATATCATTAACGCAAGGTAGGCGTCCACGCTAAAAAATGACGCAAACTCCAAGATCTTTGGCGCTAGATGGGTCTAACGCCAAAGTATAAATATGGAGTTAGCTTTGCGTCGGATTTGCGTAAAAAAAAACTACGCAATTCCGGCGCAAAGAGAGTATAAATATGCCCCATATTGTTTCACTATGAAAACGCACACATTAGAATGATGCCCTTTAAATCTAAATTACCAAATGCATGTAATAACAGAGGGGCTTAATCTACTCAACTTGTTCCCATATAAGAGAATAAAAGTACCACAATCATTTGTAACATGTAACACAGACCATGGGGAATAACCATGGAAGGTAACACGTGCCTTATACAGGGAGTGCAGAATTATTAGGCAAGTTGTATTTTTGAGGATTAATTTTATTATTGAACAACAACCATGTTCTCAATGAACCCAAAAAACTCATTAATATCAAAGCTGAATATTTTTGGAAGTAGTTTTTAGTTTGTTTTTAGTTTTAGCTATGTTAGGGGCAGTGCATGAAATGGAAAAATTAAAGTGCAGGTACTCTGTGCCAGAGTACCTGCTTGTTTCCAAGAAGTGTCGGTACTCTCCAATTAAAAGTATTACGTTTTTCTTGAGATGTGCCGGTACTCTCCCTATCAAAATAAAAAAGTGCCAGTACTCAGTACCGGACAGTACCGGCCCATTTAAAGCACTGGTTAGGGGGATATCTGTGTGTGCAGGTGACTATTACTGTGCATAATTATTAGGCAACTTAACAAAAAAATATATATACCCATTTCAATTATTTATTATTACCAGTGAAACCAATATAACATCTCAACATTCACAAATATACATTTCTGACATTCAAAAACAAAACAAAAACAAATCAGTGACCAATATAGCCACCTTTCTTTGCGAGGACACTCAAAAGCCTGCCATCCATGGATTCTGTCAGTGTTTTGATCTGTTCACCATCAACATTGCGTGCAGCAGCAACCACAGCCTCCCAGACACTGTTCAGAGAGGTGTACTGTTTTCCCTCCTTGTAAATCTCACATTTGATGATGGACCACAGGTTCTCAATGGGGTTCAGATCAGGTGAACAAGGAGGCCATGTCATTAGATTTCCTTCTTTTATACCCTTTCTTGCCAGCCACGCTGTGGAGTACTTGGACGCGTGTGATGGAGCATTGTCCTGCATGAAAACCATGTTTTTCTTGAAGGATACAGACTTCTTCCTGTACCACTGCTTGAAGAAGGTGTCTTCCAGGAACTGGCAGTAGGACTGGGAGTTGAGCTTGACTCCATCCTCAACCCGAAAAGGCCCCACAAGCTCATCTTTGATGATACCAGCCCAAACCAGTACTCCACCTCCACCTTGCTGGCGTCTGAGTCGGACTGGAGCTCTCTGCCCTTTACCAATCCAGCCACGGGCCCATCCATCTGGCCCATCAAGACTCACTCTCATTTCATCAGTCCATAAAACCTTAGAAAAATCAGTCTTGAGATATTTCTTGGCCCAGTCTTGACGTTTCAGCTTGTGTGTCTTGTTCAGTGGTGGTCGTCTTTCAGCCTTTCTTACCTTGGCCATGTCTCTGAGTATTGCACACCTTGTGCTTTTGGGCACTCCAGTGATGTTGCAGCTCTGAAATATGGCCAAACTGGTGGCAAGTGGCATCGTGGCAGCTGCACGCTTGACTTTTCTCAGTTCATGGGCAGTTATTTTGCGCCTTGGTTTTTCCACACGCTTCTTGCGACCCTGTTGACTATTTTGAATGAAACGCTTGATTGTTTGATGATCACGCTTCAGAAGCTTTGCAATTTTAAGAGTGCTGCATCCCTCTGCAAGATATCTCACTATTTTTGACTTTTCTGAGCCTGTCAAGTCCTTCTTTTGACCCATTTTGCCAAAGGAAAGGAAGTTGCCTAATAATTATGCACACCTGATATAGGGTGTTGATGTCATTAGACCACACCCCTTCTCATTACAGAGATGCACATCACCTAATATGCTTAATTGGTAGTAGGCTTTCGAGCCTATACAGCTTGGAGTAAGACAACATGCATAAAGAGGATGATGTGGTCAAATTACTCATTTGCCTAATAATTCTGCACTCCCTGTATATTGAATGCCAAAAGACCAGTTCTGTGACTAAAATTGTTCTCATTGCACGTAAATAGGCTACTTGAAAAACAACTATACTCCATCGTTTTGCAACTCAATAATGTATTATTTATATTTGTGCGTTTTTGGTTATTGCTTTTGTGGCAGTGCTTTAAATAACAGCTACACCAACGTCCTAAACGGTTACACATTTTCCAGGCAATCAGAATGAAAACGGAAACACACCTTGATGCGATTTTCTGCTTTTGGTGACAGGCACATGAACAAACACCGAAATGGACACATGAGAGTTATTTATATCATAGATCACCTTAGCATGAGGACCGTTATTAAATCACAACTCCTTGAGGCCATTGTAGTCACAAAAAAATAATTCCTCTCTGGGACTCAAATGTGTACATTAACCACGACGATCTCGGGGACGTTATGGTGCTGTATGTTTCATAGACATATATATCGCCCTTTCAAAATGTTTGTGGCCTTGGGTGAGTCAGGGGCGTGGAAAGAGCCGAACTGTGTGCATTTCTCATCCGCACGGGTATATCCACACACATCTGCACCTCATGTAATTCAGCCTATATTGGCTGAGTCCTGACCAGGCTCAGAATTCGTTATAAGGGAGGTAGCCCGCAGACAAGGATGAAACGTTTCTCCAGCATGCACTACTCTGTAATAATTAATGCTATGAATGTTCATTGACTATTGTTGAAATCAGTTTCACATTGAAGTATGTGATTTAAAGTATCGGGTAAGTGGGAGTGTTTTAGTCCAGTGAGTTTGTAAAGAGGAATTGTGAGCATTCTCTCCTCAAAGAACATTTTAGAAAGAGGGGTGTAAACAATGCCAAATCTAGCCTAATCTTTCAAATATATTGGCTAAGAGCTTTTAGGGCTGGGTAATGGCTGTCCGTTCAGCCCTAAAATCAACTCTGTAACCCGCAACTCACTATCAAATGTCTGAATGAACGAATACACAGTAACCTTACCTTGCTGTTAAAAATGAAGGGGTCGATGTACAAAGCCATGTAGTGGTTGCTATCTAAATATGGTAAACTGCAGGTTTGGAAATGCTAAATGGCTTTTTATTTTCCACTGAACCACTTGTGGGATTCAGTAATTATCAAATCCAAAATGTGGGTAAAATGCATTCCAAATCGCAATTTTGAAAGGGGCATCCTTTTCAAATTGTGACTCAATGGCTTGCAACTGCTATTTGAGTAGCAAACAGTTGCTAGGTTGCCGACTCGTCAAAGTGGGTGGTAACCCATCACAGATGGGGAGAGGCCCCGTGGGTCCCTAGTCTTTCTAAATCAGCTGCATGGTGTAGATAATAAAATGAGGATTACTGGGATCACATTGGTGGGTTCATTTATCTCTTACATGTTGCAATATTGTTGGATCTAGACTTAACTGAATATCTTTTCTTTAATTGTTGCTAGTTCTGGACTCTCTTCCCAGCATTATGTTAGGTTGAGCAACTGGCAAAATATGCAGGTAAGGTCTCTTGACTCTCTTTTTAATCTGAGAAATTTACATGAGAAAGATAGCATTAGTACTTCCAGTCGATCAATTATGCATATAAAGAAGTATACACAAAGGCAATTACCTCCTTAACATCTTTCCTTGTCCTATCACTAATATTTTGAGTTGGCCTTGACTACGCAAAGACACATTCTTCACATAAGCAATACAGACTCAAACAAAATGTAGAATTTACCCTCCTCCTGCTTACATGTCATCACTTTGCCTACTCCCTGCTGGGAGCGCAAAGCCAGACTCACCCCTGTGCCTGCCTTGAAAAGATGTTTAAAATATATGATGTGGCTAATCTCTTCTTGTATCTCTGAAGTGCTCCTAGCTGATACATCATGTGTGCAGAAAAAAGGTTGGGTAGGAAACTGCCTTGACATGGCATGCTTACCTTGTCATTGTTGCAGTGCTTGCAGTGCTCTGCAGAAGATGTACGAGGTCTAAAAGCACAAGCTACAGATAGCATGGGCTGATGCTTTACTGTGGATCACTACTACTGTGCACTTGTCTCCTCCGGAATGAAAACGTGGGTTTGGTGTCCTGGAAGGCAGCGGAAGCAGCGGAAGCCTGTGCCTATGAAGAGTGTGATCTTCAGCTGCAACTGTGGTACACTGGCGCTGCTACATCTGATCGCATCTCTACCCTGGCTCTGCCCCCCTTGTGAGCTTCAATTCTGTTGACCCTTCCTGTGACTGCAGCTCTAGACAGTGCAATAATGGTGGGGAGCGCTGGAGATCAGCACACTGTGCAAAGAAATGAGGCTTACAGTGATGACACGTGGAACAGACAACAAGATTGGAGTTCTTGTGGTTCGCTGGTGCGTGTTTGTTAAAGTATGTTCCAGATTCTTGTATGGTTAGGTTTGTATTTATAGGAGTCTGACTCTGTATATAGAGTATGAAAATAACGTGCACTGTGCAGATAGTCCAAGCAACCTCTCTTTGGTATCCAGAGGTAAAAAGAAGACCACCTAATGCTCTGTTTTTGTGGTAGTGTGGGCGAGCAGTTAGGCTAAACTAGGAGATCTGCTAAGCATTTTCTTTACTCACAGTGTCAATAAATTTGGATACTCATAAGAATAACTCCAGACCAACTTACAACAATAACAAATATTTTTATAACATTTTGAGGATCAAGATCATCGTTCTACGGTAAGTACTTTTTCAGTTATGATTTTTCAAAGTTTAGAAAATGTACTGTTTTGTGCGTAATTACAACTCAAAGAAATCAATTGGAAAAACTTTAAAAAAGCACATAAAATCAGCCAATGTTCTCACAAGTGTCACCTTCTGTTTTTAGGTCAAGGTCGTGGAGAGGTCCAACGGTCCAGCCTGAGAAATCCGGGAGGTTCCCGGTTCGAGTGGGAGCAGTGGCTGAAAGTCTTGAAGCTGATGCACAGAAAAGGGGGCCACTTGGAAACGCACTGCAGAAAGGGACTTAAAGGTAAGCCCGCCAGGTCCCCTTGGAGATGGGAGGTTGCAAGGGCTTAGGGAACATGACAGCACAGCTGGTTTGTTGGTGCAGGGGCCAGAGAGGCCAGGTGCAGCACAGATAGGCCAACCAGATGTTGTGCATCTTGGAGTCCTCTCAGTCAGCGGCAACGAGTTTTGATGGTGGATTGCAGAGCGAATCAGGAGATGGATCTTGGGTGTTATGAAGTCTCTTCTTTGGTGCTTGCTCCTGTGCTTCTGGGAGTCCGGAATGAACTCTGCTTCTGGGTGTCCAACCATGGGGTCCGGTACCCCAGCCCTAGAAAGCCTTGAGCCACTAAACGTGGTACGGTGGAAGGTCTTCTCCTCTGGAGCTGTTGTACAGTTTTAGGTTGGGCTGCTGGATCTGAGTCCTTAGCAACACAGAAGGATGATGGAGAGAGTGCTGAAACTTTTCAAACACTCACCCCTAGTCACAGATCTGGGTTCAATTTACAGTTCTTTTGCTCACCATGCCACCCCAGTGTGGACCCAGCCATATGGAAATCAGTCTTGACCCTGTGTCCCATGGGAACAGTCCAGCCCAAACTACCAGTCCATCCCTCATGCACATATGCCCTCACATGGATTATAGCGCACCCTTCTTTAGGGCAGTAAGGCCTTCCAGAGGGGTGACTTACTTATATTGCATGCAATGTTTAGTGACCATGGCACCCATGGTTAATGCCATGTCAAGTTTGCAACTTTGGATACACTTTGTGATGTACTTGCAAAGGCAGTTTACATGAGGCTGGTGTGTGGCCTCTCAGAATGGCACACTTGGTGCTGCAGCTCTGTGGGGGGGGGGGGGCGTATTCATACCAATGCCCTAGGTAGCAGGGGTACTGTTAGAAATGGGGTCTTTGGTTGGCAGTCAGGTTACCCCCTGTCCAAGCAAGGACCCTCACTCTAGTCAGGGTAAGTTACACACAATCCAAATTATCCTGTGCCCACCCTCTGGTAGCTTGCCACTGAGCAGTCAGGCTTAACTTAGAAGGCAATGTGTAAAGTATTTGTGCAATTACTCATACAATAACACCATATCGCACCACAAAAATACACCACACAGTGTTTAGAAAAATATATAATATTTATCTGGATATTTGAGGTCAAAATGATCAAAGATGCAATAAGAAAATGTAAAGGTATCACTGAAAAGTGATATAAACTGTCTTAAGTCTTTTAAAAGTAAACAAAGTCTCTTTCAAACTCTGCCTGCTCCCCAAAGCTAACTGGGACTGTCTCCCCCCTGGGCGCTACTCTAGCCAACCCAGGTGTCTGTCCAGTGGTGGACTGTGCCCTCTTGAGGCACTGGGAGTCGCCCTTAGAGTGTCCAGGCTGGTGGCACTCTAAGCATTTGGGGATGAACTTCCCTAATGTTTTATCAAAATACCCTGTCTTCTTCCTAAATCTAGAAGAGGAATGGTGACCCCCCCCTTGGGAATTCTTTTGGGTTCCTTTTGAGAACTCCTTATCTTTAAGATTTTCTCCCCCCTCTTTCTTCTGTTGGGAACCCTGACCACCTTTGTGGGAGTCCCCCCAGATGCCTTTTTGGACACTCTGGTGCTCACCCAGAGGTCCGCCTCCTCAGCAAGATTCCTGGGGTCAGTCAGCTTACTATTTACCAAGTGCTGGCGCAACTCTGTAAAAGAAGTATTGAGTATATGCTCTCTCAGAATCAAGTCATATAACCCTTTATAATCATCTACTTTGCTGCCCCGCACCCATCCATTCAGTGCCTTACTGGAAAAGTCAAAGAAATGTACCCATGTACCCCTACTCCTTTCAGATCAGCAGCTACCACTTCAATAATGTATGAGGGCAGCCCCAATGTTAGCCTATGAAGGGAGCAGGCCTCACAGTAGTGTAAAAACGAATCTAGGAGTTTTACACTACCAGGACATGTAAACTACACAGGTGCATGTCCTGCCTTTTACCCTGCTCTAGGGGTTACCTAGGGCACACCTTAGGGGTGACTTATATGTAGAAAAAGGGGAGTTTTAGGCTTGGCAAGTAATTTTAAATGCCAAGTCGAAGTGGCAGTGAAACTGCACACACAGGCCTTGCAATGGCAGGCCTGAGACAAGGTTAAGGGGCTACGTAAGGGGGGTGCACAACCAGTACTGCAGGCCCACTTAGTAGCATTTAATCTACAGGCCCTGGGCACATACAGTGCACATTATTAGGGACTTATAAGTAAATTAAATAGTTCAATTGGGTATGATCCAATGTTACCATATTTAAAGGGAGAGAGCATATGTACTTTAGCACTGGTTAGCAGTGGTAAAGTGCGCAGAGTCTAAAAACCAGCAAAAACAGTGTCCAAAAAGTGGAGGGAGGCAGGAAAAAAGTTAGGGGTGATCACCCTAAGGCTGTCAGGTCTAACAAGTGTCCCCCCCAGCTGAAAGTGGGGACAGCTACCCAACCTCCTGGGAGCTCTCATCGCTAAGGCAGAAGTATCTGGAGAGACCATCAGCATTGGTGTGGTCAATCCCCGGGCGATGCTCCACTGTAAAGTCCATCCCCTGTAGGGAAATGGACCACCTCAAGAGTTTTGGATTCTCACCCCTCATCTGCATGAGCCATCTGAGGGGCCTGTGGTCTGTCTGAAGCCGGAAGTGAGTCCCAAACAGGTATGGTCTCAGCTTCTTCAGTGCCCAGACCACAGCAAATGCTTCTCTTTCAATAGCACTCCACCTCTGTTCCTGTGGTAATAGCCTTCTGCTAATAAAGGCTACTGGTTCGTCTGAGCCCTCCTCATTCAGCTGTGCTAGAACAGCCCCCTTGCCATGCTCTGAAGCGTCTGTCTGCACAATAAATTCCTGGGAGTAGTCAGGGGCCTTGAGCACTGGGGCCGTGCACATGGCACCCTTCAGAGAATCAAAGGCTTTTTGACAAGCCTCTGTCCAATTCACCAACCTAAGTTGTTTCTTGGAAGTGAGTTCTGTCAAGGGTGACACAATGGTACCATAGCCCTTGACGAATCTGCGGTAGTATCCTGTGAGGCCTAAAAAGGCGCTCACCTCAGTCTGTGTTCTAGGTGGTTGCCAGGCCTTGAGAGTTTCAATCTTGGCCTGGAGTGGCTGCACCTTGCCACCACCTACTAGGTGCCCCAAGTACACCACGGAACCCTGACCAATCTGGCACTTATTAGCCTTGATGGTCAGGCCTGCCTTTCGCAGAGCCTGAAGCACCTCCTTGAGGTGGAGCAGGTGTTCCTCCCAGCTGGAACTGTAGACAGCTATGTCGTCCAGATAGGCTGCACAGTAGGCATCCTTGCCAGCTAGGACCCCGTTAACCAACCGTTGGAAGGTAGCGGGGCATTTTTCAACCCAAATGGCATCACCCGGCACTGGTAATGCCCATCAGGGGTGGAAAATGCTGATCTCTTTTTAGCCCCCTCAGTCAGGGCGATCTGCCAGTACCCTGAAGTAAGATCAAACGTACTCAGGAACTTGGCAGTGCCTAGTCTGTCAACGAGCTCATCAGCTCGGGGGATGGGGTGAGCATGAGTCCGTGTGACTGAGTTGAGACCCCGGTAGTCCACACAGAACCTGAGTTCTGGCTTCGCACCGGGGGCAGTAGCTTTAGGAACCAACACCACAGGGCTGGCCCAGGGACTACTGGATTTCTCAATAACCCCTAAAGTCAACATCTTGGAGAACTCCTCCTTGATGCTGGCCTTCACCTTATCCGATAACCTGTACATTTTGTCTTCACAGGGGGACTGTCACCCGTGTCAATGTCATGAACACATAGATGGGTCAGTCCAGGAGTGAGGGAGAACAGGGAGGAGAGCTGCTCTAACACATCATAGCAGTCTCCTCTCTGGTTTAGAGTCAGGGAGTCAGAGAGAATGACACCCTCCACTGACCCATCACCTTCTTTGGCAGAGAGGAGGTCGGGGAGAGGTTCACTCTCCTCTTCCATGCCCTCATCTGTGACCAGGAGCATACTGACCTCAGACCTCCCAAAGTGAGGTTTGTGATGGAGGACCCTTAGGTGGTACCTAGGGGTCTTGAGGTCCACTAGGTAAGTGGCCTCCCCTTTACGCTCCTTGATCTCAAAGGGGCCAGTCCAGCGATCCTGGAGAGCCCTGGGCCCTACTGGCTCCATCACCCAAACTTTGTCTCCAGGTGAGAACTCAACCAGAGTGGTCTTCTGGTCATACCACTCCTTCATCACCTCTTGACTGGCCTCGAGGTTACTCTTGGCCTGCTTCCAGAAGCGTTGGGTTTGGTTGTGGAGGGCCAGCGTATAGCTGACCACATCCTGGGGAGGTGTCTTGGGAGCTTTCTCCCAGCCCTCTTTAACAATGCTTAGATGTCCCCTGACAGGGTGACCATAGAGAAGCTCAAAGGGGCTGAACCCCACCCCTTTCTGGGGCACCTCTCTGTAAGCAAACAACAGGCATTGTAAGAGGACGTCCCACTTACGCCTCATGGCTTCAGTCAGGCCACTAATCATGCCCTTCAGGGTCTTGTTGAATCTCTCAACAAGACCATTGGATTGAGGATGATAAGGGGTGGTAAACCGGTAGGTCACCCCACACTCATCCCACATGGACTTCATGTATGCAGACATGAAGTTTGTGCCCCTGTCAGACACAACCTCCTTAGGGAATCCCACATGGGTAAATATTCCCAACAGGGCTCTGGTCACCACCGGTGCAGTCACTGTTCTCAGAGGGATGGCCTCTGGATAGCGGGTGGCATGGTCCACCAAAACCAGAAATTATCTGAGGCTATCTTCATTCTGGGCCAATGGAAGTGGGTGACAAGCCTGTTAAAGGTCTTGTCTTGGCCCAGGTGTCCTGCCAGGGGGATGTCGTGAGCCAGACCCAGTAGGAAGGCCCAGTAACACAGGGGGACCACCAGCACACGTGCTGCCCTAGGACCTGGAACCTTAGGCTCACTGTAAAGGAGATAATTCTCCCAGTAAATATGGTGAGTGCCGGAGGCGTCACCTGCTGCTTGGGCTGTGGCCTGTCGCCTCAGACCCTCAAGAGTTGGGCATTCCTTCTGCGCCTTGCAGAATTCTGCCCTGGTTGGCCCACCCTCTACTTGCAAGCCAGCAATTTCAGGTAGGTTACCCAGGTCAGCTATGTCCTCCCCAGTTGGCTCAGGGGCCTCATCCTCCTCAGGGCCCCATCCACCACTGTGGGAACATTTGAGGTGGGTTTCCCGCGCCTCTTGCCCTTCCTCTTGGCAGCTGTCTGGGCCATTGTTCCAGGCTCTAGGCGCTCTTGACTCCCTTCCCGGGTAGCCATGGACCGTATGGTCATGCAGACCCACTCAGGCAAACCTAACATCTCCAGGTGGGATCTAAACTCTACCTCCTTCCAGGCAGTATGCTCAAGATCATTGCCTAACAGACAATCTACAGGCATGGCAGGACTCACAGCTACTTTGAGAGTCGCGTTGGCTCTCATTATCCTAAATGAGACTACTGGATTTCTAGGTAGCAGGATCGTTCACGGTGTGGGGGACTGAGTCTGACCCACTTGAAAGGACCTCTGTCACCCTACATCCGGTTTTGCTCCGGCTATCTAGCAGTGCCTCATCTCTCCCAAGGGGAAGGGATGATTGGGCAGCCGAGCGCATGACATCTTTGGAACTTCTCAGGGAAGTCGTGGTCACTCAGATCCAAACCAGCTCTCTCATTTACAGTATGATCTCATATACAAATGACAAAGGCAGTTGAAGTTTTATATATTGTTTTAATAAAACGACTGCATTTTAGATATTAAGGCGTGAGCCGCAATAACCAGAACCATACAACACAGTAGGATTGAAATAGTCACGAGGAGAGTGAAACATAAGAATAACGCTATCATGGTGTTAACAATTTCTACTCTCTCTCAGCTAGTTCTATTTCGAGCACAGCATGTTAAACTTCTAACTTGCTTTTCAGATTCCAAGGGAAGCCATCAACCCTCATACCTGAGCAAAGGCCTGTGATCTGGTTCAGCATCTGCAACGAGGCAGTCAGCGTCTAGTTATGGTTCCCTGGTCGGAATCTCCCTCTTGTGTGTATTGGGACAAGGAAGTGTTTTTATAACTAACATGTCAGCGTGATCACAAAATGTCCCTACGCAAGAACGCCAAAGACTAAACTCCCACCACGTCTATCGGCAATGTACCAGACTGTATCCTTGACTGAAGCACAGAGTGAACAGGAATGTGTTATTGAGAACTCCAGTGCTGAAGTATGCTAAACAGTGTGATATAAAAAATAAAACAAGACCGTAGAACTGGTTATTTGAAAAATAACAGTACGAAGTCGAATAAAAAGCATTTAGAACAAAGTGCACAGAGGCTCTAAGCTGCGAGCAAAGGAATAAAATACATCCAGGGCAAAGTGCACAAAGGCCTAAAGCCTGAAGCTAATGCGCAAAGGATACATAAAACTGACCACACTACACCCTCCCCTTGTCGGTAGCAAGTGGTTCTAATAATATAAAAATATGCCCCAGATACAAAAAATACATCAAATATATTTCGACAAGGTCAGAGGACAGCAAAGCAGAAAACTAATTTGAAATTGGGAAGCATGTGACGGTAAAGCCAAATTCGATATAATGTCAATTTAACAAAAAATAAAATAAAATCCAATTCTTAGAGAGAAACCACGGAAAGCAGGAGATCCTCCACTTCGACAGATGTCAACATTGGAAAATCCACGCCAAAAATTATCATGGAGCAGGTGTGTTCCAAAGCCCCAGAACCATCCAGGGCGGCACACCGTGCAGGGCCTATGAATTAGACAATACCATCTTCCTCCAGGAAGGGAATCTCATAAACTGCCTCACGAAACGCAACCGCAGTGCACAAGTCTGGGAATGAGCCCTAATCGGGAACATCAACAGATCAGTATCGACCACTGGGGGGCGCTGCAGTGAGAGACAGAGAGCCAGTGCATGTTCAAACGAGCACCAGAGGCATCGAAACACGGGTTGCACACAATCCAAAAACGGTCGAAATGACAGAGACCAGTCACACTCCAACTGTCCCAGGAGTGTTGCTCCAAAATGCTGCATCATGCGTTCACGACACAGCTGTGCTGACGGGAGCGCTAGTATGGGATCTCGTCGCAGTGGGACAGCCATTGCGGAAGAACAGCAGCAACAGCGAAACCTCAGCCAACAAAGCCAAAGTAATCGGAAATCCCCCCAAAATGCTTCCGAAAATAGAATGAATAGCCGAAGGTATTAAAGTAGCAATATGAGGCCAGATGTCTGCTACCTCCCTAATTTGACTGGGGGGAAACAACACATTCCCGCAGCACGTAACGGCCTTGGTGACAATGACTACGTAAACTATTCCGGCACGCATGCCACAACAGGGTTCACTGTTAAGAAGGACGTAACTGCCGTTTGAAAGCACCTGGAAAGTGTTTTTAATTACCGTGACTGGAACTCCCTTAAGATAACAAGCTAAGTTAGCAATCGAGGCATTACACGCCGGTGCAAAGACAGCTGTTTACAAACCATCGAATGGCTGACAGAAGTTTTGCATTCTCTACCGCTAAGAAAAACCTCCCTCAAACCATTAATACATCTGTATAGAAAGGGAAGCTCCCACACCTCGTGTATGTAACTGTCTCCCAACCGTTCATATCTACCCACCGGAATGTGCTTTAAACAAGAAGTAAATTGCAGAGTGGAGATAGGCAAATTAATAACCCCGTGAATCAACCACTCAGCTGACGGAATCTCAGCCACAGTAAAAGGCAATTTCTCCAACTTTTCAATATTTAACATAACATATGTCGCTTCCTTCTTAGCCATCAGCTGTTGTTGACGAGTCAAATTAAAGGAAATAAATATCTCCCTAGCACGAATGTGCTGCCACGGAACGCGACCTGCCTTCAAGGTCTGTAGAGTCCAACCCAACTGCATGACGGACCGCGTTTGACTCTGCCCATGATATAAAGAAGACATATCAGATTTAATAATGTCTATAGCAGAGGAAACAATGTTGTCAATTGTGTATACACGGTCTGAAAGGGTATGCATCCCATTATCCACAACAGACAAGGCCTGTATCAAATTTTCCTGATCAATTTGCCTCAACCGGGCCGCTGCCTCCTGTTGTGAAAGCTTCCAAATCTCATTATATACTTCATACAAAAAGCGTTTCTTCCGCGGTATTCTTGGTCCTGACAAAAAATCTTGCAAGTCAGTATCATTAGACAGTAACGTGAGATGTGTCTTAACTTTAACCATTGTTGACAAAGTTTGCCCACGCTGTATGTAGTAATGATATCAGCATGTTCTGGTGACATGTAGCGAGGGTCTGCCCTACTAGTCCTGAACCCCCCCGAAGAGGTGACAAAATGCTGATGACACCCATTTGTGTCTATGGGCCACAATAACCACCCGCCCGGACTTATCAATGAAGTATTAAGCGTACCATTCTGGACCCAGTCTGTAAGCTCACTAAACATGGCATTAATATATTGCTGCCAATTGTTCAATTTGGAAGGGACAGGTATGCTAGGCAAATTCAAATCTCTAATCGTTGCTAAGCCCAAACAACTAGTCTGTTGTACAGTGTCATTTAGGAAAATCATTTGAACAGGAACAGTACATGCCCTAAACAATGTGTCCGTACCCCGCATTTGCCAATTTTTCGTTCCCCAGACACTTTTCAAATCAACAGTTTTGGACCAGTATTCATACCCCTCAACTGAAAATTTGGATACAAACAAATTTGAATACAGTAATTTAGTATCAGTCAATAACATTTGCTTATTAGCATGCGGAGTAACTTTAAAATAGTAAGACTTAGCACTATGTTGATTATGCCCAGAAAAACATGCAAATTTATCAGAATACGTTTTTGAGCTCCCCTGTGGAGGAGTCGGGCAGTGTTCCCATTGCATATATTCAAATATTGATCTAGGGCTACTAGCTTTATGAATAAAGTGGTGTCCATAATCATTGTAGCAAAACATGTCACCATAATTATCTCTAAATAGGTAAGCATCTTCATTTTCATAGACAGTATAATATTGCAATTCCGTCAACATAGAATCTACTGTCTTTACATCCCAATCATCAGAAACAATGCCTGGTATAACGGTATCATTCATTGATAATTTGAGAACATACGGAATTTGAATTATTTCAGTGGGACCATATATATCAAACATCATTCTGTCCCACACAATCCCATCTGGAATCGGCACTGCAAAAATGTTCACAAAGGACAAGTCGCTTCGAACCATATGTGACGAAAAATGTGGTTTCAACACCGTCTCCACGTGCTCAATGTCAGATCGTTCAGGAATAAAATGACCATGTATCACCAGAAAAAAGGTAACTACAAACCCCAGCCATAAGAAAAGAGTCATCACAGTCAGAAAAAGCCACAGATAGTTCCAAGGAACAATAAAATATGTGTTTTTGAGCCAACACAGCAGCCTACATGGACCCAGGGCTGGTGATGAAGAGGACAAGGAGTCCGACACGGTATCATCAGTGGTGTTGAAGCAGCCAGAGGCAGTTCTCGCAAAAGGTGCAATCGTAAACAAAGAAGCAGATGGTGGCTCTCGCCTTGTCACGCTATAAACCACATGTTCAGCAATATCAGTAGAACGTTCAGCAACTTGATCAAAAGATTCCAAATTATTCGCCATCTGTGGAATAATCGCAAGATCAGCTTCCACCCTCCCCAAGCTCGGAGAGGAAATAGCGTCGGTGCAAATCACCTGCAGCGGAACTTCTTCCCCAGTAGTGAGAGGGATTCCGGAACTACTGGGTGTCCCTCTTGGTCTGCTGTGCAGGATCGGCCACATGTTGTAACTTCAAATTGTCAATGGAAACAAAGCGATTTCCTTTGGCCCCTTGCAACGGTGGCAAAATTACAGTTCTTGTGCCTTGGATCCCTAGCACAGGGACAGGCATCCGATAGGAAGGACCAAACTCTTTTTTCACTGCGACCTTTTCATGCACAAGATCCCCAACCCTGGGAATCCAACCAGTAGGTGTTACTGGTTCATCCTTAATTCCTGTGGAGGCAGCACTGGCAGAAGAGTTATCTTCACGGAATTGTTGTAAATCCTGCAAAACAGTGACACGATCATTTATGTCAAAGGGTGTATCTGCCGTCTCCACACCAGGACCATCTAGATCAGGAACATACATTTGTGTTCCAAACAGGCACTCATATGAAGTACGACCCCCCAGGGACCTTCTAGGCAAGTTATTAAGTGCTCTCTGTACTCCATATAGGTGGGCTAGCCAACCACGACCCGTACCTGTAACACTGGCCGTTAAGGATTGCTTTAAATCACGATTTAAACGCTCCACGACAGAATTTCCCTCGGGATCAAATGGAGACGAGAACTGGAGCTGGACCCCCAACGAAGCCATGGTGTCCCTGAATGCCTTAGAGGCAAAAGAAGGGCCCTGGTCCGAATGAAAAGCCGCAACTGCATATGTATCGACAAAGATGCGCAAATCTTTAATAACAGTTCGAGCGTCAGCCGAGCGCTGTGGCCAGACCCACACAAATCTGGAGCACAAATCTACAGCAACCAATATATATTTGTATGCACTATCAGGTGTCAGAGGACCACAATGATCCCAGTACACACACTGCAAAGGTGTATTTGATATTAGAAGGGGCGTCTGCTGCGGGCGTCTAGCCGTAGAAACTTTAATTTGTTGGCAGACATCACAACAAAGGACATACTGCTTCGTCTCTTTATAGAGACCAGGCCACCAATAACGAGCCTGTAACAGTGAAATGGTGGCAGCCACGCCGGCATGTGCAAATGCCGCCCCCTCATGTGCTGCAGAAATCAATCGAGGTTGCTCAATTTTATTGGGCATTTCACGTACACCAACGCCTGGTATGTTAGCTACAGCGTTTAGCATACCACCCATGCAATAACTATATTTAGAAGGGAATCCTTTCGGAAATGGCGTGCCATCAGCCGTAGCCTTTATGGCAGCCAAAATCTCTGTGTCTGGTTTGGAACTCGAACGAGTTACTGCGGCCACAGTGGCAACTGCCACTGCCGATTTTGCGGCTTCATCAGCCAAAGTGTTACCAGCAACGTGTATTCCAACGCGCTGGTGTCCAAGTGTATGTACAACATGGACTTTAGGAAGCGTTTCCTTCAGATCCGCAACCTTCTCCCACAGCAATTTGTGTTTAATGGTGTTACCTTTGGAATCTCTGAACCCATTCAACCTCCAGTAGTGTAAATATTCATTGAAAGAGTGAACACAGTAATAGGAATCACAAACCAGCAATGTAAATATTGCCGGATCCGCATGTTCCAAGGCTAACAACAGAGCTTGCAGCTCAGCCAACTGAGTATGTGTCTGTGTATAAGTATGTTGGGGGCAGAACTCTTCCCCCTCCATATAGCCGCTCACCACCGCACATGCAGCAGAATACTGTTGTTTAGTCCCAACCGCTGGTTGCGCAGAGCCATCGGTATACATGACCACCTGATATTGGTCAATAGGCAATGTGCCAGAGGGAACTGGGTACTCCATTTCATATTGAAGAAATTCTTGAGTCTGCAGTTTAGGGTCAAATATGTAATCTACATCAGTGGCTGTCAAAGACATTGCCCATTGTATCCATTGCGGGTGCAAAGCTTTCGAATTAGGAACACTCGCTTTTGTAACAGCCTCTAAGGCTGGAATCAGGGAAACGACAATGATGCGTTGGCCCTGGGCAAGAGGTCGTTCTTTAATCACAGCCATCTGTACAGCAGTGAGAATTTTCTCAGTTTGTGCAAAACGCTGTTCTGCAGCAGAATACAAGTGTGACTTGTATGTTATCGGGACTGTCTCACCCTCATTAAAGGTGACATATATAAGCCCAACGGCACCAGGTATAACCCTGATGACTAGATGCGTTTTATTGTCCCGAGTGTGTAAATGCTTTACTGCTAAGAGATCAGTTTGCAAATCTCGAAGAATATGTGTATGCTCATTCGTCCAAAATCTACTCGAAAAATTTGGGCGAATCAACTCGTATAATGGTTTTATACGTGTAGCGTAATCAGGAATGTAAGTTCTGCCAAAATTTAGAAACCCCAATAATGACTGGAGTTTCCGAACCGTATTAGGAGGTTGCAACTGAGCACATTTCTCCAAAAAGTGTGGCGCTAAGCTCTTGCCCTCATTCGACAACTCATATCCCAGGAAAATGACGCTGAGGAAGGCAATCTTCGATTTTTTTAAATTAAATTTGTAGCCTATTTCAGCAAATCCCACAACAATGCGTGCTACCCACCTTAGATGTTGCAGTAACTCATCGTCCGTCAGATATATATCATCAACATATGATAAAGCTTCAGGGTCCAACTTGTGCAGAATTTCAGTTACACGAGCTGAAAATAGTCCTGGGCTATTCTTATACCCCTGAGGCAGACGACAAAACTTTTTTTGAGAGCCAAACGCACTAAAGCTCGTATAGTCCCTACTTTCGGGCGCTATATTTTGGCAGAAGAATCCATTCGAGATATCTAATGTTGTTTTGTATTTCTTATGCACTATATTATTCATGAGCGCTGCGCTGTGTGAATTTTGTATTGCATACGTGCGTGTATGTCCATTTAAATGTCTGTAATCCACTACTATCCTATAAGAATGGTCCGGTTTAGCTACTGGAAATAAGGGATTATTCATCGGCGAGACACAGGATTCAATTACTCCCTGGTACTCCAATTGTGTAAGTATTTTCCTTACCGATGCCCTCGCTTAAAATTTTATAGGATATTGCGGTTGCGGCTGAGGTTCACCCTTTATCGGAATTACATGATAAGGTGAATCCCTATCCCACCCCACATTATTTCTATATAAGGCGGGAGCCTGTGCCAGAGCCCATGTTTTACTATAGGACTCTGCTAGTTCTCCCGGAACAAGTGGTGAGCATGAAGGTGTAATAACCTCCTCCCCAACTGGACAGTCACGAACAAAGTCAGGGGGCCAATCCTGTTCGGCCAGCAGAATGTCATACAATTTGACCACACGGTCCCAAAAGATGGCGTTTATAGTGCGCTCAATGTCCCCTTCTAATTGTAAAGTTACTGTATAAACTCTATCGGGATCAGAGACACGCATATCTGCTGTTTCGACTTGTATGAAGTCATCAGTTGCTTTCACCTCCAGATGCTCTAGAAGATTCCGGCGAACTATTGTGACCTCTGCCGCGCTGTCTAACAGTGCTAACGCCCATGTCTTGTTCTTCAAGAGAACTCTCTTCTTGAGTGGCATGTCTAACTGAGACTGCTGCCACCTTCTTCTTTTTAAATTGCTGCTTTTGTTGGATCGGTTTCTCTTCTTTCTTGACAGAAACCTCCATTGAGCGTTGTGATTCCTGTCTCGGTTTCACGTACTCTGTTCTCCGCTCTAACAGCCCACCTCTCTCATTTCTCTTTTCCGATGAGTCCTGAAAGGAATGAGATTGGGGTGTATCAGTATATTGATATCTATCAGGCGTCTTCAAATTATCCCTATTTCTGAGATTATACCTAGTCTGCGGGGTCTCCGGTTGCGGAGATTCTCCCCTTTCTTTTTTAGGTGTTTGTTGTTTTTTCTCCCAGCGCTTTTTAGTACCCTCAGGTTGCTGCTGTTTAGTAGTATCCTTAATATTCTTACTCAGAAACTGAGGTTTTTGCGGTCTAGCCCCTAGGCTATCACGACCGATACTCAAATATGTTTCTGCTATTATTCTCGGCAGCTCCCGCTCCTGATCGAGTTGCGGGACGTCACGAAGACGCATACGCACCGCTAGTGCCACTGCCTCTCCTTTTAGATTAGTCAGTATGATGGAAGAAACTGTGGCAAAATTGCCAATCAGTTGCATCCCTAGATCTAAGGCTGGGGCAGCCCCATATTCATCTTGAATTTGTTTAAGCACTTCCGGTAAATTAGCCAGTGTCGGTGTACCATGTGCTGTAGTGTAGAGCGCGGCAAACACCGTGCCCCATGTATTACAATGGTCCACAGTAGGAACCATACAAAACGGTAAACACATCGTCAATATTCTATGTTTATCCTGAGGTCCCGTATGGGGAAATACTGCTTCCAGCGTATTAATTTTTTGCGCCAACCAAAATGGAGTTTCCTCTCATTTTGCCGGTACTTTACCCATAACTGAGTGTACCGTGGCCGGATTGATACCCGGAACCACTGCATGTGGTTGCGCCGGAGCAGCACGCGCTGGGTTTGTGTTCAGTGTCTGCATCACAAATTGAACTAAACGTCTATATGTAGCCGTTAATTCCGTATATAAGCGACGAACTTCAGCCACTGCCAATTGAGCAACTGCAGGATGTGGTGTATATGTAGCCAATAAAGGCCAGGTAGGACCATCATTACTCAGTGGACCTAACCTAACTTGTGCTATGGTGTGTGGGAGGGCGCCATCAAGCCAATTATGGTGTTCCTAATAAGATATAGGTATCTCTAAGTATGCATATGCCCTGTATTGTCCAGGGACATTTGCAAGAGTGTAATCGTGAAATGTGTGTGTATTCCCATCAACTGCCGGAAATACTACCCAAGAATAAAAAAGTTCTGTTCTATAGGCTGCATGGGCGTTCACCACAAATGTGACTGGACCCCCCTGGTTCGTTAGACCATGTGCTAACAGGTGCCCCATGAGCGGTTGTCGCATATTAATTGCAATGTTCATTACTTGGGGATTCGCCATTCTGAAAACAGCGCTGGTTCAGAGAAGACACACCAATATCGGGGTTTTCCTTTCAAAGTTCAAGCTTGAACAACCGACCACTAAGTAATAGAATGTACCTATCTCGTGGTGGCGGAAATCCTCAGCCCCACGGACGTCTCCGTTAACGGAACCAAGTAGTCAATATATATATGAGACCGAGAGAGTCAGCCGGACCCGAAAATTAGAGCCAGACTAATCGTTGCCGGCGCCATGTCGCGTTGGCTCTCATTATCCTACATGAGACTACTGGATTTCTAGGTAGCAGGATCGTTCACGGTGTGGGGAACTGAGTCTGACCCACTTGGAAGGACCTCTGTCACCCTAAATCCGGTTTTGCTCCGGCTAACTAGCAGTGCCTCATCTCTCCAAAGGGGAAGGGATGATTGGGCAGCCGAGCGCATGACATCTTTGGAACTTCTCAGGGAAGTCGTGGTCACTCATATCCGAACCAACTCTCTCATTTACAGTATGATCTCATATACAAATGACAAAGGCAGTTGAAGTTTTATATATTGTTTTAATAAAACAACTGCATTTTAGATATTAAGGCGTGAGCCGCAATAACTAGAACCATACAACACAGTAGGATTGAAATAGTCACGAGGAGAGTGAAACTTAAGAATAACGCTATCATGGTGTTAACAATTTCTACTCTCTCTCAGCTAGTTCTATTTCGAGCACAGCATGTTAAACTTCTAACTTGCCTTTCAGATTCCCTGGGAAGCCATCAACCCTCATACCTGAGCAAAGGCCTATGATCTGGTTCAGCATCTGCAACGAGGCAGTCAGCGTCTAGTTATGGTTCCCTGGTCGGAATCTCCCTCTTGTGTGTATTGGGACAAGGAAGTGTTTTTATAACTAACATGTCAGCGTGATCACAAAATGTCCCTACGCAAGAACGCCAAAGACTAAACTCCCACCACGTCTATCGGCAATGTACCAGACTGTATCCTTGACTGAAGCACAGAGGGAACAGGAATGTGTTATTGAGAACTCCAGTGCTGAAGTAGGCTAAACAGTGTGATATAAAAAATAAAACAAGACCGTAGAACTGGTTATTTGAAAAATAACAGTATGAAGCTGAATAAAAAGCATTTAGAGCAAAGTGCACAGAGGCTCTAAGCTGCGAGCAAAGGAATAAAATACATCCAGGGCAAAGTTCACAAAGGCCTAAAGCCTGAAGCTAATGCACAAAGGATACATAAAACTGACCACACTACACCAGAGACCCCCCCCACTCAAAGGGAACCAGAGCCACCGGTGGGTGACTCTCACGGTTGTCAGAGACTATGACCTGGTGGAATGTATTAGGGACTATCTGCTCTGCTGACACCAGCTGACTCTTGGCAGTAGTCATACTGGCTCCTATGTCACGCAGAGCCTCCACCCTTTGCCCATCAATGGTGACCCACTGCCTATACTTTGAAGTATTTTCTGGCATGTAGGTTTTAGGCACCATCTCTCTTTCTTCCAGGGACACTAGGGAAACCTCTGCCTGCTCCCCAAAGCTAACTGGGACTGTCTCCCCCCTGAGCACTACACTAGCCAACCCAGGTGTCTGTCCAGTGGTGGACTGTGCCCTCTTGAGGCACTGGGAGTCGCCCTTAGAGTGTCCATTCTGGTGGCACTCTAAACATTTGGGGATGAACTTCCCTAATGTTTTATCAAAATACCCTGGCTTCTTCCCAAATCTAGAAGAGGAATGGTGACCACCCCACCTTGGGAATTATTTTGGGGGCCTTTTGAGAACTCCTTATCTTTAAGTTTTTCTCCCCCGTCTTTCTTCAGTTGGGAACCCTAACCACCTTTGTGGGAGTCCCCCCCAGATGCCTTTTTGGACACCCTGGTGCTCACCCAGAGGTCTGCCTCCTCAACAAGCTTCCTGGGGTCAGTCAGCTTACTATCTACCAAGTGCTGGCGCAACTCAGTAAAAGAAGTATTGAGTATATGCTCTCTCAGAATCAAGTCATATAACCCATAATAACATCTTCTTTGCTCCCCCGCACCCATTCATTATGTGCCTTACTGGAAAAGTCAAAGAAATCTACCCATGTTTGTGTGGACTGTTTGGTGCTGTCCCTAAACCTCTGATGGTATTTCTCAGGGGTCAGCCCAAACTTGGCAAGTAAAATGGCTTTCTGAAGTGGATATGTGTTTTGATCTTTTGTATCCAGTGTGAGAAGTGTGTCCCTCCCCAGAGCTGGCACATAACTCCACATAGCTGTACCCCATTGCCCTTCAGGAACTTCATATGCCCTTAGTGCAACTTCATAAGCAGCTAGCCACTTATCTATGTCATCTCCCACCACAAAACTGGGCACCACATTTTTGGGTATATGAACTTTCTTTTCTCCAGCAGGTCCTGTCTGTATGTTGCCACCATTACTGCTGGACTCAGACTGTCTCGCCTTGTTCTCCAGCTCCTTGAGACTGAGTTCATGAGCCAAAAATAGTTTCTTCTCAGCCAAGTCTCTCTCAGCTGCAGCTTCAGCTCTTTCAGCTTCAATCTGTTTTTGCTGCTCTTTCAGCCTCAGCTTGCTTGGCTTCTCTCTCTGCCCTTCTTTCTTCCTGTTGAGCCTCAAGTTTTAGCCTTGCCATTTGCAACTGAAACTCTCTCTCCTCTCTCCTTTCCTCTGCGGTCAGGCTTTGATCAGAGACACTGCTCCCTGGTTTTGCAGGGGGCACAGTTGCAGTGGTATCATCCACTGGTGGCAAAAAATTCTCTGGGGAGCCATCTTCTGGCTCCTCCTCCTCAGCACCCTCCTTTGAATGGGCTTCTGCCCAGGCCCTCAGCGCCTTTTGAAATTCCTCCTTTCTGGAGGCACTTTGGGTGGGTACTCCCATATCCCTGCAGAATCCTTTCAGCTGTTTGACAGTGTATGTCTCCAACAGGGCTAGGTCAAAATCTCCTGTTTGAGACCCAGCCTGATACATGTTGAGTGAGGATTTTGGTCAAAATATTGACAGGAAAAATGAAATTGCAGAAAGAATATAAAAATCAAGTTGACCTTCAACTGTGGGTAGGTAGTGAAATACTTAGCTACTGTATGTCACTACACAAATACAAGTCCTATCCTCACCACTGATCACCAGTGTTAGAAATAGGGTCTTTGGTTGCCAGTCAGGTTACCCCCTGTCCAAGCAAGGACCATCACTCTAGTCAGGGTAAGTCACACACAATCCAAATTATCCTGTGCCCACCCTCTGGTAGCTTGGCACTGAGCAGTCAGACTTAACTTAGAAGGCAATGTGTAAAGTATTTGTGCAATAAATCATACAATAACACCATATAGCACCACAAAAATACATCACACAGTGTTTAGAAAAATATATAATATTCATCGGGATATTTGCAGGTCAAAACAATCAAAGATGCAATAAGAAAAAGTAAAGGTATCACTGAAAAGTGATATAAAGGCCCTCATTCTGACCCTGGCGGTCGGTGATAAAGCGGCGGCCAACCCGCCAACAGGCCGGCGGTCCAAAATATGCAATTCTGACCCTGGCGGGAACCGCCAACACAGCCCGCCGCATTAACACTCCGCCCGCCACGGCGGAACAAACAAACAGCGCGGCGGTCCCCGCCAACAGCCAGGCGGCAGACAATGTACCGCCCACCCTATCACGACCCACCAATCCGCCACCTTTTCCGGGGCGGGAGCACCGCCGATAAAAACACGGCGGAAACAGACTACGAACGGGAAAACGCTCACCTCCACATACACCACGCGAGATTCCGGCAGTATGGAACCCAAGTTGCAGGTCATCCCCGCACTCCTATACCTGCTCCTGTACCAGGAGCATGCCCGGCGGCGCGGAAGACATCGGTGAGTACTGCACCTACGACACAGGGGAGGGAAAAGATTACCGGCACACACCCACCCACCCACACCCACTACAACACACACATCAATGCATTCCCACAGATCACTGTCACAACCCACAAACCCCCCCCTTCCGAAATAATGCAAAGACCAAAAGAAGAGATCTCAAACGGGCAGATATATTGAAAAATGGACAGCAGTAATCCAAATAAATAAATAAACTATGTACAAAATATATACAGCTACTAAATGTAGTCCAACCACTGTCCGTGGACCACAGGGGTCCTGAGCAAAGGGGCAAGGCCCAGTCCCACGACAAGAACTCCACGGAGAGAACACTGCAGGGGCATCAGAAAGAAAAAAGGACAGGCACCTCAGGGGGAAGGGAAGGGGGGGCACCTCAGCCACTTGAGTACACGACGCCAGATCCACGGGCCCATCCTGGGGAGAGCAAAGCCACAGTCTAAACAGTCCATACAGTGGGTGGCCTGCCCACTGGGCCATCCTGGGGAGAGCCAAGCCACAGTCCAAACAGTCCATAACAGACTCCACTGCCACTGGAGGAGGCATGTTGGCCAGAGGACATCCTGCAGCCCTGCCCGAGACAGATCCTGCCCTGCCACGTCTGCCAAAGGGCCAGCGGTTCCTGCCTGGAAGGGCCCAGTTCAGCGGTTCTTGCCTTGAAGGGCCCAGTTCAGCGGTTCTTGCCTTGAAGGGCCCAGTTCAGCGGTTCTTGCCTTGAAGGGCCCAGTTCAGCGGTTCTTGCCTTGAAGGGCCCAGTTCAGCGGTTCTTGCCTTTAAGGGCCCAGTTCAGCGGTTCTTGCCTTGAAGGGCCCAGTTCAGCGGTTCTTGAGACGGCGGGCCCCAGCGGAGCGGTGCTGGAGACGGCGGGGCCCAGTTCAGCGGTTCTTGCCTTGAAGGGCCCAGTTCAGCGGTTCTTGAGACGGCGGTCCCCAGCGGAGCGGTGCTGGAGACGGCGGCCATTCTATGGCCAACTGCTCATTGCCTGGTGGTGCCCTCCTGGGCAGCGGGGATGGTGCTCCTTCAATGCCCACCTGGGCTGTGGGTGGTGGGGCCCTCCTGGCCAGCTGGGCTGGGTCCTCCCTGGGCAGCGGCTATGGGGGTGGTGGGCTCTCCTGGGGCAGCTGTGCCGGTTCCTCCCGGGGCAGCGGCTATGGGGGTTGCGGGCTCCTCCTGGGCAGCTGTGACGGGTCCTCCATGGGCAGCAGGCCTGCTGCCTGACTTCTCCGCCTTGCTGCCCTTGCCCTCCTTAGTCGGGAGTCTGTGGCCCTTTCCTCCCTTTGGAGTTGTGGCTGTTGACGGTGGCTGGCTAGTGTCCTGGGGGGATATCGAATCCGGGCTCCGGCGGCGGCCATTCCGCCTTCTGCTCCTCTTCCCAGGGGGTGGGCTGGCTGTCCCCTTGCTGCTGGGCGAAGATCCAGACCTGCGGGCTGGTGGGCTCCAATACCCCTGCACCCTTGTCAAGGGGGCTGCAGGGCTGGTGGTGGCTGAGGTGCTCTTTTTACCCCGACGAGAAGGAGGGGGGGGCTCAGGGTCAGGAAAGAAGGTAGCAGTAGAGAGATAGATTTTCTTGGGACAATGGAGAGTGGTAGGTACAGTGGGTATGGGAGTGGAGGGAGAGGATGTGGTTGTAGGCGAGACAAGTTTGCTGTCTTTGGGTGCAGGAGCGGGAGGCTGTCGTGAGGTGGATGGCTGTTGGGTGGGTGGGTGGCTGCGTTTGTGTGGTGTGGAAGAGGGGGTGACAGACACAGTGGGAGAGGACACAGGGGACGTGTAAATGGCAGTGGGGGTGGTGACTGCACGTGTGCGGACTGGAGTGGAGGGTATGCTGGTGATGGAAACACTGGCTGATGGTGAGGTGAATGAAGGTGTGAGTGTAGACGTCACAGGGAGGGAGGAGGGAGACGAGGAGGTGGGGGTCACAGAGGTGGTAGTGACTGTTGGCATGTCTGCATCGGAATGTTGCTTGTGTGAATGTCTGCGTGATCTGTGGTGCTTATGTTTGGATGAGCTGCTCTTGGGTGTTGAGGTGTGTGCAGGCTGGTCTGATGGTGTGGGTGGGACAGGCAGAGGAACAGGAGACTGGGAGGAGGGAGTTAGTAGAGGGAGGCAGGAGACAGGGACAATGGCTGCCGTCAGTGCTGAGGCCAGAGCCTGGAACGATCGCTGATGGGCAGCCTGACCCGAATGAATGCCCTCCAGGTACGCATTGCTGCGATGAACCTCCCTCTCCACCCCCTGGATGGCATTCAAAAGGGTAGTCTGCCCAACAATGAGCGTTCGGAGGAGGTCAATGACCTCCTCACTGAGGGCAGCGGGGGTAACAGGGGCAGGGCCTGAGGTGCCTGGGGCGAAGGAGATGCCCGGCTTCCTGGCAGAGCGGGCACGGGGCGAACGCTGAGGGGCTGCTGGGAGGGCGGAGATGGTGCGCTGGGTGGCGGCTGTACCTGTAATGGCGGGGGGCACGGATGGTGCCACCCCCGCAAGGGAGCTCCCTTCCGAGGACGTGTCCGGGTCGCTGCAGGGTCCAGTCGTCCCCGTTGTGGAGCTCCCCTCGCCCTCCGTCTCACTGGTCCAGTCAGACTCTGTGGCATGGCCCTCCTGGGCCATGTGAGATGCAGCTCCCTCCTGCCCCGATGCCACTTCTCCTCCGCCTGATGATGCTGATGCACACAAGCACAGAAAGACAAACAAAAAGGGGGGGGGGAGAGAGAAATAAAGAGATTTTGAGTACATGGATCACCGGTACAGTTAGCGGACATGACAGACACAGATGCCCCCTGCACTAAGTTGCGCACTTGGGGTCCGCTACGCATTCCGTGGAACATGCCCTACACGCCTAGAGTTGACAACTGCACCCATGGATGACACGGCCCAGGGATGGCTGTACTGACACACTACTGAGGGTGGTGGCTGGGGACACAGGGGCTTACGGGGGTGCCCAGCCTACAGATATCGCCCTGGCCTAGGGGGACCCACAGCCCTCCTCCCCCACCCAGACACCTCCACTGCGCGACAACAGAGTAGATGATGCTTGTACTCACCCCCTTGTGTCTGCTGTGCTGCCCTCACGCGCCCATCCAAATCAGGGTAAGCCACCGCCAGGATCCGGAACATCAGGGGGGTCAGTTGACGGCAGGCACCCCGCCTACGTTGGGAGGCCATCCCCAGCAGAGACTCGGCGGTCTTCTTGGTCCCGCGGCGGATGTCCTCCCACCTCTTGCGGCAGTGGGTGCCCCGTCGATGGTGGACCCCCAGGGTCCGGACTTCCTTGGCGATGGCACGCCAAATCCCGATCTTCTCATGGGCGCGGACCTATGTGACACGTACAGGGAGGGAGAAATACCACGTTCAAGTTTGTCTGCATTTTCGTTGCCAGTGGCCCAACGCCCCCCATCCCCGCCAGGCCCCCCGCCAGGCCCAACATGCCCCCATCCCCGCCAGGCCTCCCGCCAGGCCCCCGCCAGGCCCAACATGCCCCCCATCCCCGCCAGGCCCCCCGCCAGGCCCCCCGCCAGCCCCAACATGCCCCCCATCCCCGCCAGGCCCCCCGCCAGGCCCAACATGCCCCCCATCCCCGCCAGGCCCCCCGCCAGGCCCAACATGCCCCCCATCCCCGCCAGGCCCCCCGCCAGCCCCAACATGCCCCCCATCCCCGCCAGGCCCCCCGCCAGGCCCCCAAGCCAGCCAGTGGCCCCAAATCCATATTGAATTAAACTCACTTGTTGGTCTGGAGACCCGTAGAGTAGCGCATACTGGGGGAGGACCCCATCCACAAGTTTCTCCAACTCCTCTCCAGTGAAGGCAGGGGCCCTTTCCCCAGTCGCAGCAGCCATTGTCCCTTCCAGACCGAGGTCACAGCAACACTTGCAGTATAGGTCCTCTCCTGTGAAAGTTCAAGTCGCAAGTGGATAAGTAGATAGGAAATGGCGGTCACGTCCGCGGCGGTGCGTACCGCGGCGGGGCGTACCGCCACCGCCGGCGCCCTTCGCCATTGGCTCCTGAAACCCATAGGCTTCAATGTTAACCAATGCGGCTTCGCGCCGCGGTCTTCGCCCGCCGACCGCCGCGGTGTGCCACGCCAGCGCATTGACCTCACATCCCATTGTCACACTTCACAGGTCAGGCAGCCGCCATTTCGAGGGTCCACATGGCTCAATTTCAACTGCGTCACACAGGCCTAGGCCTTGCATAGCCACTCAGACACGCCATTCACTGCATAGAGAATCGTTTACTGTGCAAGCTGTGAGTACGTACCTGTGGGTTGCTTGACTCTGTGCTCCATGTTGTCCTTCCTAGGCACCGTCCGCTGGGTTTGGCGAGGAGACGGATGAATCCTCGCGTGTACCGACCGCTGGTGGACCTGTCCACAATGGAATAACGCCACATTATCCTGACCTACCGGCTTGACCGTGCCACTATACATGAACTGTGTGCCCAGCTGGAGCCCGACCTGATGTCCCCCATCCGCCAACCCACAGGGATTCCCCCTCTGGTGCAGGTCCTGTCAGTACTCCATTTCCTGGCAAGTGGGTCATTTCAGACAACAGTGGGAATTGCTTCTGGGATGTCTCAGCCCATGTTTTCGAAGGTGTTATCCAGAGTGTTGTCTGCCCTGATGAAATACGTGATGAGCTACATCATTTTCCCTGAGGTGGGCGAATTGGCTACAGTGAAGGGTGATTTCTACGCCCTTGGACATATTCCCAACGTCATTGGTGCCATTGATGGGACCCATGTGGCTTTGGTTCCCCCAAGTGACAGGGAGCAGGTGTACAGGAACAGAAAAAGTTACCATTCCATGAACATCCAGGAGGTGTGTTTGGCTGACCAGTACATCTCGCATGTAAATGCCAAGTTCCCTGGGTCAGTGCATGACGCCTACATCCTGAGGATTAGCAGCATCCCTTACGTGATGGAACAGCTAGAGAGACACCGTGTATGGCTATTGGGGGACTCTGGGTACCCCAACCTGTCGTGGCTACTGACCCCAGTAAGGAATCCCCAGACCAGGGCAGAGGAACGGTACAATGAGGCCCATGGGCGTACTAGGAGGGTGATCGAACGCACCTTTGGCCTCCTAAAGGCCAGGTTTAGGTGCCTGCATATGACAGGTGGATCCCTAATGTACTCACCTAAGAAGGTGTGTCACATCATCGTGGCCTGCTGCATGCTTCACAACCTGGCTTTGCGCCGCCAGGTGCCTTTCCTGCAGGAGGATGGTCGAGACGGTGGTGTAGTGGCAGCTGTGGAACCTGTGGAGAGTGACGAGGAGGAAGACGACGGGGCTGAAACAGACAACAGGGACAGAATCATTGAACAGTACTTCCAATAGGACACAGGTAACAATTCAAACATAATTTAGTGAATGTGAACTACTCTCCTGCATCTCTGCTGCCTGTCTATTTGCCCCAGTGTATGATGACTGAGTTGTGGCTTTTCCCTCCCTATTTCAGATCTGAGGTCCCCACTACGAGTCCTGTGCTTCGTTTCCCCATGGACTACAGCTTTGTGGCAGCTGTTTGTTGACTTCACTATGTACAAGGACATATTTGCACTGTCATGTCAATTACAATATTTTGAAATCACAGCCAGACTCCAGATAGTTTTGTGCTAAATGGGTGTTTATTTCAGTGCTCAAAATGGGATGGGTGGTTTCAAGTGGGTGGGGGCTATGGTGAAGGAATGTCCATGGCAGAGTCCAGAGTAACAGTCACACAGGTGCATTGTCCAGAGGCCTGTGGAGAGATGGAGCATGGGCAGTTCAAGGATGGACAGGGTGACAATGTGGGACAGTGGGATGACATCAGGTGGTATCCTTTGCTGGCGGGGGTCTTGACATCCTACTCTGTCTTCTTGCGAGATCTCAGGGCCCTCTTGCGGGGTGGTTCTTCTCCTGCAGGAGGTGGGGGTCTGGTGGGCTGCTGTTGTGCGGGGGCCTCCTGACCACTAGCGCCGGCGGAGGTGGTTGGCTGTTCTTGGTCCAGGCTAGTGGCAGGGGCCCTTTGTTGTTGTTGAGTGTCCGTCCTGGTGTTGATGAGGTCCTGCAGCAGCCCGACCATGGTAACCAGGGTGGAGGTGAGGGCTCTGATGTCCTCCCTGTACCCCCGATAGTGTTCCTCCTGCAGTACCTGGATCTCCTGGAACCGGGCCAGTACCGTTGCCATCGTCTCCTGGGAGCGGTTGTATGCTCCCATGATGGTGGTGAGGGCCTCGTGGAGAGTGGGTTCCCTGGGCCCGTCCCCCCCCTGTCGCACAGCTGCCCTCCGAGTTGCCCTGTTTCCCTGGGCTTCTGCCCCCTGGCCTGTGTGCCCACTACCACTGCCCCCAGGTCCCTGTTGTTGTTGGGGTGGTGGGTTATCCTGGGTGCCCTGTAGTGGTAGACACACCGCAGATTGACGCGCCCTGGAGACAGAGGCATGGGCCCGCTGGGTGGGAGCTGTGCTGGTGTTCCCAGAGGGGTTTGGGTCTGTAGTGGCCTGTGGCTGTCTGAGGGGAACCGACTGTCCAGAGGTCCCCGATGGTCCGGGCTGGTCATCGGTGTCCAGGTCGACAGAGCTGCTGTCATCGCTGACGGCCTCTTGGGTGGGGGGTGTGGAGAATTCTGGTCCCTCCGTGGCGGTGTGTTGGCGGTCGGGTCCTGCAGGGGTATAGAGGTATGGTTATAGTTTCAATGTGTGCCATATGGGTGTATCTGTGGGTTCCCGTGTCCCCAAGTGCTGGCATTCGTGTGTGGGGGCTTTGGTGAGGGTGGCTTGTGGGGGGGATGTGTATATGCATTGGGCATGCTTTGGTGATGGGTGTCCATGCTTAGTGGACGCATGCAGGCCTAGGTTTTGGGATGTGTGGGTTGTGATGGTGAGACATTGGCAGGGAATAGGTGTGCTGGGGGTGGGGGTGAGGATGGTGGTGGGGGTGAGGATGGTGGTGGGGGTGAGGGTGAGGGTGGGGGTGAGGATGGGGGTGGGGGTGAGGGTGGGGTTCGAGGATGGGGGTGAGGGTTGGGGTATGATTTGGCATGCAGGTGGGGGGGAAGCAGTAGTGAAGCTTCAACTTACCAGTGTCCATTCCTCCGCCGACTCCTGCGAGGCCGTCAGGATGCAGGATGTTCAAGACTTCCTCCTCCCATGTTGTAAATTGTGGGGGTTGAGGTGGGGGTCCTCCGCCAGTCTTCTGCACGGCGATGTTGTGCCTGGATACCATGGAACGCACCTTCCCCCGTAGGTCGTTCCATCGCTTCCTGATGTCTTCCCGATTTCTGGGGTGCTGTCCCACAGCGTTGACCCTGTCGACAATCCTCTGCCATAGCTCCGTCCTCCGGGCAATGCTGGTGTATTGGACCTGTGTGCCGAAGAGCTGGGGCTCTACCCGAACGATTTCCTCCACCATGACCCTGAGTTCTTCGTCTGAGAAGCGGGGCTGTCTTTGGGGTGCCATGGAGTGGTGTGTATGATGTGTGGGGTGGAGTATGTGTAGTTAAGTGTGTTGAGTGTGGTGGTGTGTGTTGTTTTGTGTGTGGATATTGTGTGGGTGATGGTGTAGTGTGCCTCTGTGTGATGGTATTCTGTGATCGCTGATGTGTCTCTCAGTGCTTCTTTCTGAATTTTTTGTCGTAGGGGTTTGTGGGTGATGTGGGTGTGTGTTTTATATTGTATTGTGTGTGTGGGAGTGGTGTGTGTATGTGTATCAGGTGTGTGGAATTCAAATCGCCCAATGTGGCTGAGTTTTGTTCGTTTGTGTGTATTCTGACCGCGGCGGTGTGTACCGCCAATGGAAAACCGCGTTTGAAAGACCGCCGCGTGGATTCGTGGGTCGTAATGGCATGGGCGTATTTCTGTTGCCGTGACGGTGGAGGTTTGGTCACCTCCACTTTTCCGCCGACCGCTGGTCTGGCGGTCTGTTGTGGCTGTCGGATTTTCGGAGGTTTGGCTGCTGCGGGTCAGAATGACCGTGGCGGGTTACCGCGACCGCGGCGGAATTATGGAGGATTTCTGACCGGCGGTAGGCGCCTTTTACCGCCGAGGTCAGAATGACCACCAACGTGTCTTAAGTCTTTTAAAAGTAAACAGAGTCTCTTTCAAGCACAAAGTACCTGGTTTGAGTGAAAAATATCCGCAAAGGGCCGCAGAGGAGGAGAAGCGGGGAAACAAAGGGGTGTGCGTCGATTTCTTGGGGCGCACACAGTCAATGCGTCATTTAGTTTCCACGCAGGGACGGCTGGGCGTCGATTTCCGTCGCTCGGTTGTGGATCCTCTTCGGGTTGCGGGTGTTTCAAACGCCTCAAGGTCTGTGCGTGGAATCCTGGGCTTGTGACAAGCTCTGCGTCGTTCCGGTGGGCAGTGCGGGGAAATTTCTCCCTCACGGCAGGCGCTGCATCGATTTTCCTTCTGGAAGTCGGGCTGCATCGTCCCAGGTTGGCTGTGCGTCGATCTGGTGGGCTGTGCGTCAAAGTTCCGGTCGCACTGCAGGTGCCGCGTTGATCTTTTCCTTGCGAAGTGGAGCAGCGTTGTCCTGGTTCGTCGTGCAGTGAAGTTTTCACCGCGGGTCAGGCTGTGCGTCGTTTTTAGCAAGCTGTGTGTCAATTGTTCGCTGCACAAGGAGTCCAGTTGCAAGAGGAAAGTCTTTTTGGTCCTGAGACTTCAGGGAGCAGGAGGCAAGCTCTATCCAAGCCCTTGGAGAGCACTTCTTCACCACAGCCAGGGAGCAGCAAGGCAGCAGGGCAACAGCAAGGCAGCAGTCCTTCACAGAAAGCAGTCAGGTGAGTCCTTGGCAGGATGCAGGTTCTGGGACAAGTTTCTTCTCCAGGAAGTGTCTGAGGTGGTAGGGCAGAGGCCCTGTTTTATACCCAAATGTGCCTTTAAAGTGGGGGAGACTTCAAAGAGTGGCTTAGAAGTGCACCAGGTCCCCTTTCAGTTCAATCCTGTCTGCCAGGGTCCCAGTAGGGGGTGTGGCAGTCCTTTGTGTGACAGCAGGCCCTCCACCCTCCCAGCCCAGGAAGACCTATTCAAAATGCAGATGTATGCAAGTGAGGCTGAGTACCCTGTGTTTGGGGTGTCTCTGAGTGAATGCACAAGGAGCTGTCAACTAAACCCAGCCAGACGTGTATTGTAAGACACAGAAAGATTTAAGTGCAGAGAAATGCTCACTTTTTAAAAGTGGCATTTCTAAAATAGTAATATTAAATCCAACTTCACCGGTCAGCAGGATTTTGGATTACCATTCTGGCCATACTAAATATGACCTTCCTACTCCTTTCAGATCAGCAGCTACCACTTCAATAATGTATGAGGGCAGCCCCAATGTTAGCCTATGAAGGGAGCAGGCCTCACAGTAGTGTAAAAACGAATTTAGGAGTTTTAAACTACCAGGACATGTAAACTACACAGGTACATGTCCTGCCTTTTACCCACACAGCACCCTGCTCCAGGGGCTACCTAGGGCATACCTTAGGGGTGACTTACATGTAGAAAAAGGGGAGTTTTAGGCTTGGCAAGTACTTTTAAATGCCAAGTTGAAGTGGCAGTGAAACTGCACACACAGGCCTTACAATGGCAGGCCTGAGACAAGGTTAAGGGGCTACTTAAGGGGGGTGCACAACCAGTGCTGCAGGCCCACTTAGTAGCATTTAATCTACAGGCCCTGGGCACAGACAGTGTACATTACTAGGGACTTATAAGTAAATTAAATAGTCCAATTGGGTATGATCCAATGTTACCATGTTTAAAGTGAGAGAGCATATGCACTTTAGCACTGGTTAGCAGTGGTAAAGTGCGCAGAATCTAAAAACCAGCAAAAACAGTGTCCAAAAAGAGGAGGGAGGCAGGCAAAAAGTTAGGGATGACCACCCTAAGGTTGTCAGGTCTAACAGGTACCATTTATTAGGGACTTATAAGGGTGGCTGAAGTGCTAATCACAGTAAAGTTTTGGGGAAAGAGATCTGGGTGTGGGAACCTGTTTAGCAGGGGCCCAGCGCACTCACAGTTTGAAACCACATCCAGTTCAAGGCAAAATGTGGGGGACTAACCTTGTCAAAAGAAGCATTTTCTGATGTTATCCCCTGTCCAACCCAAAAGGAAGGGGATAAGACTGCTCTTTCCCTGGGGAGTCTTCATCATCTAAGTGGAAGAACCTGGAAAGGCTATCTGCATTGTCATGGGCAGTCCCAGGATTGTGTTCTGCTTTGAAGTCCATTCCCTGTAGAGATATGGACCGTGTGGGTTTTTCACCTTTTGTTTGTTGTAGTCATCTGAGAGGCATGTGGTTTGTGTGAACTATGAAGTGAGAGCCAAACAAGTATGGCCTCAGCTTCTTCAAGGCCCAGACCACAGCAATGGCTTCCATCTCTATTGCACTCTGTTTTGTTCTCTGGGAGTAGCCTTCTTCTTATAAACGCAACAGGCTGGTCATGTCCCTCATTTGTTTGGAATAGGACTGCTCCTATCCCATGCTCAGAGGCATCTATTTGGACAATGAACTGTCATGAGTGATATGTAGCTTTCAGGAGTGGGACAGATCACATTGCTTCCTTCAGAGTGTCAAAAGCCCTTTGACAACTCATAGTTTAGGTAACCTTTTTGGGCATCTTTTTGGAGGGAAGTTCTGTTAGGGGGCCACTGTGGTGCCATAATCCTTCACAAACCTCCTATAATCCCCAGTCTACCAAAGGCGTGCCCTTGCTTGAGTCTGGGTGGTTGGACCCTCCCAAGCCAGTGTTGTCTGGATTTCGGTTATAGTGGTTGAACTTGGCTTTCAACTACCAAGTGTCCCAAGTATACAACCTTTCTCTGCCCTATATGGCACTTACTGACCTGAATAGTGAGGCCTGTCGTTTGCAGAGCCTCAAGGGTCCTCCTAAGGTGGATCAGGTGACCCGGCCAGGTTGCCAGGTGGAGCAGTAGACAGCAGTGTCATCCAGACAAGCTGCACTAAAGGTTTCCAACCCAGACAGGACTTGGTTCACCAACCTCTCGAAGGTGGAAGGTGCATTCTCTAATCCATAAGGGATCACAGTAAACTGGCAGTGCTCACTTGGAGTGAAGAATGCAGATCTTTCTTTTGCTACAGGAGTCAGGCCTTTCTGCCAGTACCCAGATCTAAGATCAAAGGTACTCATATATATTGTCTGCCCCTAATCTGTCAAGAAGCTTGTATGCCCTAGGAATTGGGTGTGCATCAGGTTTTGATCCTACATTGAGTACCATATAGTCCACAGAGAATCTCATTTCTCTTTTCTCCCCCTTGGAGTGAGGTTTGGGGACTAACACTACTGGGCTGGCCCAGGGGCTCTCAGAGGACTCAATAATACCCAAATCCAGCATCTTGCTTACTTCAGCTTGCATGCTTTCTCTGACATGGTCTCTCTGTCTATGAATTTTGCTTTTGCATATCTCAAAACAAGGCATTGTGGTAATTGTAGTCCTTTCAATTTGACATTGCCAACACTTGGAAGACTGTAAGTTGAACATTCCTAGTAAAATATATGCAGTGACGATGTATACATGTTTACTAAATTAGGCCATATGTGAAATGTGTTGAAAGGTGAAAAAAGACTTGCAAGCACCATACCTTCATTGTGTAATGGAAAGGGTTTTGAACCTTTTAAGGCAAACTGTCTCCACTGTGCACATCATGGGTACACCAGCCGGTCCTTCCGGGCTGAGAGAGAAGAGTTCATCATACTGGTTGAGGTCTTGCCTGCAATCAGCCACTTCCTTCTGCCCAAGTACTCCCCCCGTCCAAAGATACCATAGCCATAGGATGAATGTCTGTGACATTGTCAGCACTGGTGATAGTACATAGTTTTCCCTATCAGGTACTGATCTGAGTAAACCAGGTGCTTGGTCAACATAATGACACTAGCCCCAGTGTCTCTCAAGGCTTCTAACTTAGTCCCATTAATCAAGGGATGCTGCCTGTATTTTTGCATATTAGTGGGCCAGGGCGCACAGGATAGATCTACCCCTCTTACAGGGACTAATGCTGCCTTAGTGTGTTCACTGACATGGTTAGGCCACAACTGTGATCCCTTCAGGAGATTAGCAACTGCATTTACTGCAGGTGGACTAGAGGCATTCTTTTGATTTTCACAGCTAGGGTCTCCAGTTTGGTGGCCTGTAGTTTTACAATTAAGGCACCAAGCTTTCTTCGGATCACAGTGCTTCCCTTTGTACCCATACTTGAACTGTGTGGAGTATTGGGGCCCACCCTCCTGAGCAGTCTTTTGGGGGCCTGATAAAGACTCTTTCTTTTTGTTTTGGTTCCCATATTTCCTTGGAGGGCTTTTTTGCTCTGTTTCTTGTGGTCTCTCCTACTAGTGGTAGTTTTGTTTATCCTTGTTTTGAACCAGTGGTCTGCCTTCTTCCCTATCTCTAGAGAAGAAAGTGGACCTAGGTCTACCAGAAACTAATGTAGTTTCTCATAGTAATGATTACTCAATAGGTGCTCTTTCACAATTACATTTCAAAGCCCATCATAATCTTGGACTTTGTTGCCTTCTAACCAGCCACCCAGCATTTTTACTTAAAAATCCACAAATTCTACCCACGACTGACTCTGGAATTTTTGAGTCTCCCTGAATTTTATTCTGCATTCTTCAGTGGTAAGTCCAAAGTCCTCAATTAGTGTAGTCTTCATGAGGTCATGAGAATTAGCATCTGCCTCATTCAGTGTCAGGAGTCTAAACCCTGCTTTTACCTGAGAACAGTTCACACAATAGAGGACCCCAATGTTTCATATCTACTTCCCTAGCTATGCAGGCTCCCTCATAGACAGAACACCATTTGATGTTGTCATTACCTTCTGTGTAAGGGGGGACAATTCCTTTGGAGTGTTTTGGTTAAAAGTTTCTCTTGCTCCCTGTTTATTTATATGCTGCCACCAGAGATGGGTCCTAGGCCCAACTCTCTTCTTTTTATATCTATTTCCAAAAGTTGAGTTTCTAAAGCCAACCTTCTTTCTATAGCCAAATCCTCCTCTGAGGGGGATCCTACTTCTGAGACAGAGGATCCTACCTCCTCCTCAGCTTCATTGGAGTTTTCTATATTTTCAGAGGATTCTGCTCCTTCCACTGGATGTTCAATATCATATTCTGCCACAAGCCTTATAGGGGTGTTTCTCGTAGCATGAGCACCAGGGTGAATTTGGTATGCTTTGCAAAGACCCCTTAGCTGGGGATATCTATATCCCATCCAAGGGGTCAGGTCGAGCTCCTGAGCCTCGTTCTCTGCATCAAACATTTTATCTTACTAAAGTTGGGACCATTTGAACAACTCGTAAAAACGTTTTTCAAATCCTAACTAAAGTAAAGTCTTTTAAATCTCTAATGACCTAACCAGGGCTCTGGCAATTAATTTTGAGATTTTTTTAAAAAAAAGTCCAACTGAACAACACATGTTGCATTTAGGCTACAGACATTTTTTTAGAGTTATTCGTGTGATCACTTATTGGCAAAGTGGTACCAGCAAATGCAAAGTCTTACATCCCACTGCTGATCCACCAAATGCAGGAGGCTGACTCTCTATATAGTGTATGAAAATGACGTGCACTGTGCAGAGAGTCCAAGCAACCCCACTTTGGTATCTAGAGGTAAAAAGTAGCCCACCTAATGCTCTGTTTTTGTGGTAGTGTTGGCGAGCAGTTATGCTAATCCAGGAGATGTGCTGAGCATTTGTTGCACTCACAGTATCAATAAATGAAGACACATATTCAGAAGTATAACTCGAGACCAGTTAACAAAAACAATACTGATTTTTATAAAAGACCAACATCAACATTCTATGGTAAGTACTTTTTTAGTAATAACTTTTCAAATTTTAGAAAATGTACTGTTTCTGTGAGTAATTACGTACCATGGGAATCAGTGGTATTTTTTTAAATATGCATATAAAATCAGGCAATATTCTCACAAGTGCCACCTTCTGTTTTTAGGTGGAGGTTGTGGAGAGGTCCAATAGTCCATCCGGAGACATTTGGGTGGCTCCTGGTTTGAGTGGGAGTGTTATTGAAGATGTTGGAGCTGGACAGAGGGACCTAAAGGTAAGGCTGTCGGGTCCCCTCGGAGGGGGAAGGTTGCAAAGACTTAGGGATCTTTAGAGCATAGGTGGTTTGTTGGTACGAGAACCAGGGAGGCAGGGTGCAGCACAGATAGGCCAACCTGGAGTTGTGTATCTTGGAGTCCTCGTGGCCAGGGTCAGGAAGATTTGAGGGTGGATTACAGGTCAGGAGGTTCCCTCAGGGGGTGGATCTAAGATGTCCTGAAGTCCCTCGACTGGTGCTTGCTCCTGTGATTTTGTGAGTCCAGAATGGGCTTTGCTTTTGGGTGTCCGATGTTGGGGGTCTGGTACCCTAGGTATTGCTACACCACAGCCCTAAAAAGTCCTAGTGCCACCAAGCCTGGCACAGTGCCAGGTTTTGTCTTCTGGAGCTGTTGTGTGTTTTTGGGCTGGGCTGTTGGGTCTGAGTCGTTGGTCAGCACAGATCAATAAAACAAACTTCACAGGTTTCCTGCCTGCAGGGTGCAAGAGAGTCATACCTTCACTCTCAGGGAGGATCTGGGAAATGTTTAGAAGGCTGGAGGTGCTCTGGGGGTTTGTAGAGTCCTTCAGGTTGCCAGGCGACACCTCAGCGGAAATGGTCGAGTCCTTGGAGCAGCAGGCAGGGATTGGCACCTTTTTCTCTGTGCAACAGGACTTCAGTTACCATGCCTTGGGTATTTTTTATCCTTATCTTCTTGTGCCCATTGAATCTAAGGTTCTTGGTCAGGGGACACCCTCTATTTATTGCATTTATGTTAGGGGGAGTATCTGGTAGTGGCCAATGGGTCACCTACCTTAGGGTGACTACAGCCACTAAGTGACCACTTCTGTGGAAGGGGACACAACCCTGACCTTGATTGGCTATTGTTCCCACCATCCAAGATGGAGAAAAGTGAAATGGAGTGGTCACCTCACCTGCCACACGTGAGAGGTGATGCAAGCTGAGGGTGGCCACTCCTCCTGTTCTTGCTAAGTTTGCCACCAGTTTTCCTACCTAAAGTAGGGGTAGAACTGTTGGGCTGCCTTCTGCTGCTAGCAGCAGAGGCAGGGGTCAGACTTCAAAGGTGGCAAGGCCTTTGAAGCTGACCACTGGAACAGGGTGCCTGCCTATGGGAGTAGATGTGACATCACCACCCAGGAAAGACTTTGTTCTCTGGCTCCTGAGAGCAAAGGCTCTCACACCAGGATTCTTTAAACATGCCTAGTGGTTGCAGGCTGGTTGGGACCAGTCAGCAACTATGCCAGGGCTGTTAGGTTGTGCAGGGGTACCCCTAAGGTGCCCTTTGGGTACATTTTATAGTAAGTTCCACACTGACATCAATGGGGATTTATTATTGTGAGCTGTTTGATACCAAACAACCCAGGGTTCACAGAGGCCATCATGTAGCTGGGGAACTCATAGTGACCAGTGTTCAGCACATACATTTGCTATGGTTTCCATGTACACTTACTAGGTCTCAGAATTGGCCAAGACACAGTAGGGGCATTTCTGCTCATGCACATATGCCATCACATGTATTATAGTGCACCCTGCTGTAAGGCCTTCTAAAGGGGCGACTTATTGCATGCAGAGTTTAGTGGACATAGCACCCATGGTGAGTGCCATATGAGTTTGCAACTTTGGGTCCACCTTGTAATGCACTTGCAATGGCAGTTTGCATGAGGCTGGTGTGGGTCCTCTCAGAGTGGCACAATTGGTGCTGCCGCTCTTCAATACCCATGTCCTAGGAACCAGGGGTAGCATTTACTGGGGACTTACAAGGATGGCTGAAGTGCCAATCCCAGTACAGTTTTGGGGAAAGAGGTATGTACCTTGGAACATGTTTAGCAGGGGCCCAGGGAACTTACAGTTTGAAACCACATCATGTTTCAGGCAAAAAGTGGGGGGCTAACCATGTCAGAAGAGACACTTTCTCACAGTATTGCGAGGTTGTATTGATAGACGCTATTTGAGGTAGCCATTGGTTTCATATTATCACATACTTACGACCACATCTGTCTGGTTCTTAATGTTGTTACCACTGCTCAACATGGCCAGTCTCTTCCTCATCCTTCTTTCACCATCACTGATAGCAAGTACTTTGGGAAGAAGCTCAATATGCTTCTCAATCAAGATATGATAGTTATGATGCCCATACAATGAATAGTGTAATGATGTTGATGATGATTATGATGAGAAGGATATCAACCAAGAGGTAAATGTATATGGTTTGTCTTCTCTGTGATGCTGCAATATCAGCAATATATGGATTGTAATCTGAACCTCCCTAACCAGCAGGACAAATGCACCATGTGAGCTTCCACATTTCAGCAGCTCCAGGTCCCTTCATTCTCTAGATTTTCTATGAATAAAGATATCAAAGAACCTCTCCTGTAGTTGTACAGATTATAGAAAGAGCTACTCTGCTCAGGTTCATGACTTGTCAGTAAACTTTGGCTAAGCAGAAACTGGACCTCTCTCCCATTTTGATTGAGGCCCCATGTTTGGACATCTCACAGTCATTTGAGGTCTTTCTTCGGGATTCAAAGGATGGGAAGGTGGGAGCAATCTTAAGGGAATCTTTATCCGCACACAATTCTGCTATATGTTTTGTGATATGCACTGCATTTTCTTCCCAGTCATTTCTAAAGATTTTTAAATCCCTTTCCATAGAAATGTAAGGGACGTATTGTGCTGAGCTGGTGGCTACAATGAAGAATTGGACAAGGCCGTTCCATGACACAGATAATTTCCTTAAAGCCTACTATTTCATTTCTGTTTCCAATTTTCTCAAATTAGCTCAGGAAATGAAAGGCTGACAATTTGTTGTTCAAGATGCCTCTCTCTGACATGCTTTTGTTTGGGTACCAGATGGAGGATCTCCAGTGAAGCATTTTAAAGACCTACATTATGTGTAGGCCTTCACAACTCTGGACAAGTGTTTATTGCCATTCATAGATATTCTGGATGTCTTTGGTACTATCATTCTCCTTCATTTGTCTTTATGGGTCATTTTCTGTGCATAAAGGTGAGGACCCAAAATCCCATCGGAGAACATAATGCAATTGACCTATTGCCATTGGGACATGGTAAGACAAGATTCATTGGGCATCAATGACATGGCGCACAAGGAGAACCATCATTCTAATATTCCATTCATTTTTAGCCTACTGTTGCAATTGGGATTAGCCTATTTAGCATGCCTGGAATTATTTGGGTTTTTGCATCACCCAGTTTTGGACTTTTTACTGTGGGTGAGTATCACTACATGTATCTCACCAACAGTAATCACATGGCAAATAGACTGCCCATGTTTACTACCAGTGTCTGCCTTCTAAGATAAGGTCACTGCTGCAAAGCTAGGGTAAGGGATACTTGGTTGGTTACATGTGAACACGCGTGCACATGTGTGAGGGCTTCACGTGTGAGACTACTGTTGTGGGCATCCCGGTAACTGTGCGCAGGTAGCCTGGCATACAAAAGATTCTGCAGGATTAAATATTGGCTGGGAGTAAGCCTTATAATGTTAGTCTACCCTAATAGGAAAAGTCAATGTGATTTACTGTTTGGTCTGTAGTGACACTTTATTATACACACAAGGGAAAAAGTGCCGTAGAGTGCAGTTTTGCTTCCCTTTGGCCTACAAAGTCGTGCGACATATCAAAATGGGATGGATTCTGTGCAAGAAAATTAAATATGTAAGATAGTATTTCTATAGTGTCTGAGCCATACAGAATTGTCAGATTTCTCAGCTCATGATTAGCTCCCAGGCATTTGTACCGCTGCTGTGCTAAGTTAATTACATTTGTCGCCAGCAGCTGAACCAAAGGGCTCTCCACACAAAGGGAGTAAATATCAGTGCTTCACTGAGCTCCTGAGGAGGAAAGGGTTGGGGATGAAGAATCTGCATCAATCAATCACGTAGGTGTTAGCAAGTGCTTACCAAACACATAAAAGAGAGTCTTCATGCCACAACAATCAACAGTGTGGCTCAAGGAGGAGTGTCCAGGGTTGTGCTTACAGAGCCATCCAAAACCAAAGCAGTTCGCCACCACAGCTGATGAGTGAGGCTGCGAACAAAGCTGTAAGCCACAGAAGAGCGACAGCCAAGTAAACTGTTCAAAATAGTGAAAGGCTGTTTTTCTGATGGATACCAAAAAGGACGTCACACTTCCACTTATTAAAAGATGAAATATGATCCAGAGGCCAGTACATTGCAAGGTCTCAAAACTGGTGCACAAGTGTGCAAGAAGTCACCTCAGTAAGTTCCACCATGCTGCATTTCTGAAACTGACACCGCCTTTTGATATCATCAAAAGCAAAAAATTGGCAATAGATGAATTACATGGATAGAGAAATTTGATGATTTCATTGATGCAATTGAAGAAACTGATAACAGAACGATTATCAAGCATCTCACAATTCTTGCTGGTGATGGTGTGAAAGAAGTTATAAATAGAATGCAGCAAACTGACAAATAAGCCTTATACTTTCAGATTAAAGAAGCTTTCAATTGCAAGTTTAATCCAATGGCAAATGTTGATTACAAAAATACATGTTTGGTCAAGAACAGCAAAATGTTGGTGGAACCATTGACGAATTTGTGGAGAGACTTGATGCATTCATTAAACACTGTAAGTTTAATGATTTTCATGATGAAGAAGCCCTTAGTCTTAGACTTATTGGTGGATGTTTGTTAGATTCATTCAAATGACGAATGCTGAGAGAAACTCTTAGTCCGGAGCAAGTGTTAATGACTGTGAGACCTGAAGAGCATGCTGAAACATAAACTGCTAACATGGAGGCTTGAGGTGCCCAGACTGAATCTGTTGTGTGTGTAAAAAGTAAACCAAAGTCCAAGAATGAAGAACACAAAGTGATGTTTACCTGTAAAAAGAAATTATTTTTTAGGTGTAGATTTTTGTTTTCACATGAAGGGAAATATCCCACCATTGGGCAGATATGCAAAGGCTGTGGGAAGTAGAACCATTTTATGATGGTTTGTAAAGCAAAGGAAAAAGTATGTAACAATGCGAAGACAAAATAGCTGCTCGAACATTCCAGAAGCAATGTTCGATGCACACCCACAAGGCCAAGCGGCAACATTAGTTGATGCAAAGTGACACTAAAAACAAACTTAATTGTCATATAAATCATCATCAAATAGTTCTTCCATATTGAATGAAAGTGGGGTGGATGATTGTGCCATGCAGATGTTTACCTCAGAAAAATGTGCGCATGTTGGGCTGGCCACATGGGAAGTGAAATGCCATCCAAAAAAGTTGGCATGCTAAAGCATTAAAGTCATTTAAACATTGTCCGAAGATTACACAGAAAATAAATGATTGTTCAATACCTTTCACTATTAACAGTGGTGCATCATTAAACAGTATGCCTAAGGAGAAATACAATGAACTATCTCCCTTACAGAGACTTAAGTTATTGAAAAACAGAGTGTACACATGGGCTGCATCAATGCCATTAAAAAGTCAAGATTTATTTACAGGGACAAGAAACACAAGAAAACGAAGATGTACCCATTCATGTGCTTCAATACCTTCAAGTGCCTGTCTACACAGTTTAAGCACTGCAGCTGATATGGGATTAATTTCCGTGAATTACAACATGAATGCTCATCACAAAGAAGGTAAGTCAACTCCCTACGTTGTTTCATGGTTTAAGAAAGCTTAAGACAATTAACGTAAAATTTATATTAATGAGGACATCCACTGTGTTGCTCAGAGACACAAACACATTGCTTTTCATTGCAAGAAGCTGTTGAAAAGAAACATGAATCATTGCTTGAGCATGATACTATTTGTTAGAAATTGGGTCTTTGGGTGGCAGTCAGGTTACCCCCTGTCCAAACAAGGACCTTCACTCTAGTCAGGGTAAAAGAGAATCACACTCAGCTAACCCCCGCTCACCTCCTTGGTAGCTTGGCACGAGCAGGCAGGCTTAACTTTAGAGTGCTAGGTGTAAAGTATTTGTACCAACACACACAGTAACTTAATGAAAACACTACAACATGACACAACACAGGTTTAGAAAAATAGAAAATATTTATCTAAAGAAAACAAGACCAAAATGACAAAAATCCACAATACACAAGTCAAGTTATCACTAAGAATTCAAAAAGAGTTTTCATATAATTTGAAACACAGCGCTAATGCTGTGAGTGTGAAAATGTATCTTCGGTGTGTCAAAAATAACCCCGCACAGGCGAGTGTGCGTCAGAAAGGGCTTGTGATGCATCAATTTAATTCACGAGCGAGACCTTGTGGCGGGTCTTCTTTAGTCAGGTCGGTGTGCGTTGTTTCTTCTCTCTGCAGGAGAGTGATGCATCGATTCGGTCAGCGCTCTCAGGGTCTGGGCAGGTCTTGCATTGTTTTTACACTCCTAGCGGTGTTTGCGTCAGAAATTCAGCCGCACGATGGTCCGAAAACCATGCAGCGCGGGTTGTGATCTCACTAGCCTCCGTCAGCGATGCTGTGCATTGTTTCTCCAGCCATGGGAGTTGATCTTCCGTTCGCGTTGCAGGCGAGCGTCGATTTTCAGCCACAAAGCCGTCAGCGTGTCGATTTTTCAGCAGCAGATCGGAGTCACGTCAACCTTTTCCCCGCATGGCAGTCTGTGCGTGGATTCCTCATTATTGGGCTGCCAGCTTCTCCTTTCAGGGTCCCAGAAACTGGATGGGCACCACTTGGCAGAGTAGGAGTCTCTCCAGAGACTCCAGGTGCTGACAGACAGAAGTCTTTGCTATCCCTGAGACTTCAAACAACAGGAGGCAAGCTCTAAATCAAGCCCTTGGAGATCTTCACAAGAAGGAAGGCAACACAAAGTCCAGTTTTTGTCCTCTTAGCACAGGCAGAAGTATCAACTGCAAGATAGCTCCACAAAACACAGTCACAGACAGGGCAGCTCTTCTTTTTCAGCTCTTCAGCTCTTTTCCAGACAGAGGTTCCTCTTAGTTTCCAGAAGTGTTCTAAAGCCTGTGGTTTTGGGTGCCCTTCTGAGACCCATTTTGCCCTTTGAAGTAAGCTTACTTCAAAGAAAAGTCTCTCTTGATTGTGAAATCCTGCCTTGCCAAGGCCAGGCCCCAGACACACACCAGGGGGTTGGAGACTGCATTGTGTGAGGGCAGACACAGCCCTTTCAGGTCTGAGTGACCACTCCTCTCTCCCTCCTAGCACAGATGGCTCATTAAGAAATGCAGACTGCACCCCAGCTCCCTTTGTGTCACTGTCTAGTGAGAGATGCAACCAGCTCAACTGTCAAACTGACCCAGACAGGGAATCCACAAACAGGCAGAATCACAGAAATGGTTTAAGCAAGAAAATGCTCTCTTTCTAAAAGGGGCATTTTTAAATACACAATCTTAAAATCTACTTTACTAAAAGATGTATTTTTAAATTGTGAGCTCAGGGACCCTAAACTCCACATATCTATCCGCTCCCAAAGGAAATCTACATTTTAACCATATTTAAAGGTAGCCCTCATGTTAATCTATGAGAGGGACAGGCCTTGCAACAGTGAAAAACAAATTTAGCAATATTTCAATGTCAGGACATTTTAAACACATTACTATATGTCCCACCTTAACCATACACTGCACCCTGCCCTTGGGGCTATCTAGGGCCTACCTTAGGGGTGCCTTACATATAAGAAAAGGGAATGTTTAGGCCTGGCAAGTGGGTACACTTGCCAAGTCCGATTTACAGTTTAAACTGCACACACAAACACTGCAATGGCAGGTCTGAGACATGATTACAGAGCTACTTATGTGGGTGGCACAACCAGTGCTGCAGGCCCACTCGTAGCATTTGATTTACAGGCCCTGGCACCTCCAGTGCACTGTAATAGGGACTTACTAGTAAATCAAATATGCTAATCATGGATAAACTAATTACATACAATTTTACACAGAGAGCATATGCACTTTAGCACTGGTTAGCAGTGGTAAAGTGCTCAGAGTTCAAAGGCCAACAGCAACAGGTCAGAAAAAATAGGAGGCAGAAGGCAAAAAGATTGGGGATGAACCTGCAGTCGCAAAAAAGTCCAACAGATGGCACAACTGTTTTTGGATATATGTCACAGAGCAGTGTGTGAAGTCGAGAGTCAGTAGATGTGACAATATGTGATGTGACGCAGTTAGGTGCCATGCCATGTGCCCCCCTGAAATTGCGGCTGCCTGACCTGTGAGGACGGACAAGGGGAAATGAGGTAAGTGCGCTGGCATTCTGCTGCATCGAGGTAGGCGGACGATGTCCGCTGCGCAACTTCGCATTGGTCATCATTTGGCCCTATGGGTCCCAGGAGCCAATGGCGATGTATGCCGGCGGTGATGGTATGCACCACCGCGGATGTCACCACCATTTTCTTGATATTCACTCACTTGCTACCTGATCTTCAACAGGAGAGGACCTACACTGCAAGTGCTGCTGTGACCTGAGTCTGGAAGCGACAATGGCTACAGTGTCTGGGGAAAGGGCCCTTGCCTTCACTGCGGAGTAGTTGGAGAAACTGGTGGATGGGGTCCTACCTCAGTACACGTCACTCTACGGTCCTCCAGACAAACAGGTGAGTACACTGCGAGCATGATGTGTAGCCAATGCATGTTTTGAGTGGTGTGTATGTAAGCCACATGTTCGGAGTGCTGAGGCGTCCTGGCCTGAGTGCTGCATGAGAGGTGGTCAGTGTATGTGCGTCAGGGCATGGGTGGGAACTAGGGGGCAATGAGTGTGCCGGTCCGAATGGGTGAGTAATTACATTTTCCCCTGTCTTTTCCCTCTAGGTCAGCACCCACAAGAAAAAATTGTATTTGGCGTGCTATCACCAGGGAGGTGCGGACCCTGGGGGTCTATCACAGGCGGAGTAGCCACTGCCGCAAAAGATGGGAGGACCTGTGCCGCTGGACCAAGAAGACGGTGGAGGCCCAGCTGGGGCTGGACTCCCAACGTGGGAGGGGTGCCCATCGCATCATGACCCCCCTGATGTTCCACATCCTGGCAGTGGCCAATCCGGAGTTGGATGGGCACTTGAGGGCATCACAGGAGCCACAAGGGGGTGAGTAAAAATTCCAAAAGATGACTTTGCGTGCTTTAGGAGCTAGCTGGGTGGGGGATGTGGGCTGTGGGTGACCCTAGGCCAGGGCAATCATGGCAGGGTAGGTCCCTTGTGTGCATGCTCTGAAGCAATCCTACCCCAATGGTGCAAGTGGCCAACTACTACTGGGCAGGGTCCTGTGGGTGTCAGGTGTGCAGATGCTGGCGTTAGGCATTGTACACCATGGGCTGGTGACTACCTTAGTGACTGGTTGGGCATGGCCTAGTGCATAGCGCAGCTCACTGTGTGTTGTGTGCGCCAACGGTAGTGTTTTTGTTGGCATTGACCAAGTGTATCCTCTGTCTCTCCCCCTCTTTTTGTTTTGTCACCCTGTCCTTTTGTGCATTAGCATCATCTGTCAAAGGAGCAGAGGCACCAGCGACAGAGGGAGCTGCATCCCACATGGCCCATAAGGGCGAATCCACTGAGGGTGAAGGCACCAGTGGGACGGAGGGTGAGGGGAGCTCCACGACGGGGACAGGAGGGGATACCAGTGACAGCGATTCCTCCTCAGATGGAAGCTCCCTGGCGGTGGCAGACACCTCTGTGCCCACCCCAATGATGCAAGCACCGCCACCTGCACCGCCATCTGCACCACCCCCTGCACCGCCGCTGCAACATCGACAGTCAGCTGCATCATCCCCAGTGGGCAGCCGTCCGAGGCTGCTGGATGGAGACGGCCTGGTGTCTCCCTCCACTACTACTGGGACCTGCACCACGGGCAGCACCGGCAGCATCTCTACCACAGACACCGCCGCAGGTACCGCCACCTGCACGGCCATATGCATCACCACATGCCCAGCCAGTGCCACTACATCGGACATCAGCAGCATCCCCAGTGGGCAGCCATCCGAGGCTGCAGGAGACGGCCTGGACCCTGCACCCACCACTTGAAGCACCACCACTAGCACTGGCAGTACCAGCAGTTTGCAGCCTAAGGCGCCACAGGATGGAGTGTGGCTCTGCCTCCATGTAGTATCATGCTACCTGTTCCCTGCACATCTCGTGCCTCAGACACCCAGATGAGGGAATGGGAACTGCCAGACTCCAGGTGCAGCTTCTCTGGGCACCAAGCTCCCTCCAGAACCAGTGGAGATATGCATCCACTCCCCCTATCCTTGGCAGGATGAAGCCGACTGGGCACAAAGCCCCCTCCAGAACCAGTGGAACATGTCACCCACTTGGGAGACTGTGGCTTTGCACTCCCCAGGACCAAGCAGTGGGCAAACCACCCACTTGAGAGACTTGAGAGACTGTGGCTTTGCATTCCCCAGAACCAAGCAGTGGGCAAACCACCTACTTGAGACACTGTGGGTTTGCACTCCCAAGGACCAAGCAGTGGCCAAATCACCCACTTGAGAGACTTGAGAGACTGTGGCTTTGCAATCACCAGGACATCTCTGTGGGCATGTAGCCCCCTCCAGGAGCAGTGGCGTAGTGCCATCTTCTGGCTTAGGTGCCCCCCCTCGCCTTCCCCTGAGGTGCCTGTGTTTTTTTTCGAACTGATCTCCCTGCAGTGTTCTCTCCGTTTTGAGGCAGGAGTCAAGTGTGGGCTTCGCCCATGATTTTTTGGGCAACTGGTCCACGGACATTTGCATGGGACAGTGTACGGCCCTCTGTACATATTGTAAATATTTGTATAAACTGTTGTTTTCAATCGTTAACTTTCTATGCATTTTCTAAATAGCACAGATTTGACTCAATTCCTTTTGTCATGGTGTTCTTCCGGGGGGTTACAGGGTGTAACTGTAATGCTGCTGCATGTCTTTGTGTGTATGGTGTTGTGAGTGAGGGTGGGGGTGGGTGTGTTGTGTGTTGCGTATGTGTGTCACACTCTCTTTTTCCTCCCCCCTCCCCTGTGTGCTAGGTGCAGTACTCACCGTGCTTGTCACCACCGCCTTCTTTGAAATTCCTGGTGTATTAGCAGATACACCAGTATGGGGAGGACCTGCAGTTCGAGCTCCATGGCGTCTTAGTTCTTTCTTGAATGTTGAAAGGTGAGTGGTTCCCCTTCAGAGTAGTGTTTCCGCCATACTTTTGATGTCGTTGGTACCGCCTCGGAAAAGCTGGCGTATTGGTGCCTTGTAATAGCGTGGGTGGTACATTGTCTTCTGCTTGTCTGTTGGCGGTGACCGCCGCGGTGTTTGTTGCCACCGCCCTGGCGGTCGGTGTGTCTGTACATATTGTAAATATTTGTATAAACTGTTGTTTTCAATTGTTAACTTTCTATGCATTTTCTAAATAGCACAGATTTGACTCAATTCCTTTTGTCATGCTGATCTTCGGGGGGGTTACGGGGTGTAACTGTAATGTTGCTGCATGTCTTTGTGTGTATGGTGTTGTGAGTGAGGGTGGGGGTGTGGGTGTTGCGTGTTGCGTATGTGTGTCACACTCTCCTTTTCCTCCCCCCTCCCCTGTGTGCTAGGTGCAGTACTCACCGTGGTCGTCACCACCGCCTTCTTTCAAATTCCTGGAGTATTAGCAGATACACCAGCATGGGGAGGGCCTGCAGTTCGAGCTCCATGGCGTCCTAATTCTTTCTTGAATGTCGAAAGGTGAGTGGTTCCCCTTCAGAGTAGTGTTTCCGCTGTGATTTTGATGTCGTTGGTACCGCCACGGAAAAGCTGGCGGATTGGTGCCTTGTAATATCGTGGGTGGTACATTGTCTTCCACCTGTCTGTTAGCGGTGACCGCTGCGGTGTTTGTTGCTACCGCCCTGGCAGTCGGTGTGTTTAAGTGGCTGTCTATGTTGCCGGTTTCTGCCGTGGTCGTGATCCCTTTTTTTTTACCGCTGGCCTGTTGGCAGTATTACAGCCGCTTTAACACTGACCGCCAGGGTTGTAATGAGGGCCTACATGTCCTACCTTAACCATACACTGCACCATGCCCTTGGGGCTACCTCGGGCTTCCCTTAGGGGCACCCTACATGTAAGAAGCGGGAAAGTTTCGGCCTGGCAAGTGGGTACACTTACCAAGTCGAATTTACAGTTCAAAACTGCACACACAGAGCCTGCAGTGGCAGGTCTGAGACATGATTACAGAGCTACTTAGGTGGATGGCACAACCAGTGCTGCAGGCCCACTAGTAGCATTTGGTTTACAGGCTAAGGGCACCTCTAGTGCACTTTACAAGGGACTTACTAGTAAATCAAATATGCCAATCATGGATCAACCAATTAAATACACATTTTGTATAGGAGCACTTGCACTTTACGACTGGTTAGCAGTGGTAAGGTGCCCAGAGTAACAAAAACAGCAAAACCAGAGTCCAGCACACATCAACAACCTGGGAAACAGAGGCAAAAAGTTAAGGGAGACCACTCCAAGGGTGAAAAGTCTAACACTATTGATAGTTCAACTGGTCCAAACCATAGGTGTCTGCCAAACTGGTAGTGCCCAAACAGGAATTGAAGTATCTGAACGCAAATGCGTTGACATGCATCAGGCAAACAAGTCAATTGAATGAGAACGGCATCCAGGCCCTCACATTGCTGACAGGATAACGCAGCTAAATGTTGCAAAGGTCTTCTCTCGTCTTGATTTAAATAAAGGTTATCATCTGTTTGAAAATTTTGTTAACCCAGATTATCACTGCCACAAGCCAATATAGTCACATAATGAAAAGGAAAGAAGTAATCACAGATCAGTTGTGGAACCAGCAGACTCAATCTCTCACCAGTGATAGTGAATATCAAAAATACAATAATGTCAAAAATGAACTGCCATAACTCAGTAGGGAGTTATCTTACAAGGGTCGAGCATCCTGATTCTGAAGAGTCTGTGACAGAAAATATTTGAAGTGGCAAATGAAGGACATTGTGTGATTGTTACCACAAAAGCAGTTCTCCAAAACAAGTCTGGTTTCTTTAACTAGATCAAAGGGTTTAAAAAGAACTAAAAGCCTGTCATCTATGCAACTGTCTTTCTACGAAGGTTACTCTGTACCAGTTGAATATGTCTGAGCTCCAGAAGCATGCCTAGTAGAGAACAGCTGCTGACTTTTTGGGTCCACTGGGCAATGGACACCACCTACTGGTGATTGTGGATGAATATGCAAGATTCCCCTTGATTAAAGAAATTAAACAACATCTTTGCAACATGGGCACTCCTGCAATAGTGAAGTCTGACAATGACCCACCTTTCAACAGTTAAGAAATCAAAAATTTATTGGAGCATCTGAACATAAAGCATCAGAAAAGCACACCTCTGACTGCAAGCAAACAGACTGGTTAAGTGTGTTATGAGTACACCTAATAAAGCAGTAAAGCAAATTACTCTAGAGAAGCTTGAGTTGAAAGCTGTGTTAAAATCAACACTGAGAGCTTATCGGTCAGCACCTCACTTGACCACAGGTGAAAGTCCTGTGACATTGATGTTCCCGGAGAGTAATGACAACCATGTTACCTCAATGGACCAATGAAGAGAAACAAATGAGAATGCAAACTTGTGAGAAGGACTTGGTTAAAAAATGAAAGATGAAAGACTACGCTGGCAAAAGACGTCATGCCAAGACCATCATTTTTAAGAGAGGAGATTGAGTTCTTGCAGCATGGATACAGAGATGAAAATCAGATGCTCCCTTTGATGCTGAACCTTTTCACATATTGCCTACTGAAGGACGTATGGTGACTGCCCAGTACCCTGAGAAGTCCATTACCAGAGACTTTTCTCACTTCTGGCAGTTAGATCATCGTTCACCTGATTCAACTGTTGAAGGAGAGACAGGCTCTGAAACCTCCTTGGCTGCTACTGCCCACCATACCGCTGACGTAGAGCTTGGACATTGGTTTCCAGTTTCCGATAACAAGATCCGGTCGAACAATTAAAGAGCCAAAAAGATTGATTGAAGAGATTATGGACCTCATTATGACATTGGCGGTCCGGTGATCGCCATGCTGACGATGACGGTAGTACCGTCGCAAGGCTGGCAGTAGTGACTGCCCAATTATGAACATGGCAGTGATCCCTCCCTTAAACAGCCAATGAACCACCCCAACCGCCAGTACGGTACGACCCACTGACCATGGCGGTAGCCACCCACAGGCAGGCAGAAGACAAGCATCCGTCCACCATATTATGGCATAGCAGACCAACCAGATATCTGGGGCATTAGCACCACCACCAAAAGCCTGGCGAAACACATCATATAAAAGGAGACACTCACCTCCAGGGATACAGAGGAGACCGTGGCCGTCATGCAACCAGAACTGGAAGTCTTCCCGATGTTGTACCTCATGATGGCCATCCAGGAACACCAACGCCGACGAAGGTGACGCCGGTGAGTACAGCCACCTAGCACACATGGGAGGAAGGAGAGAGTGACACACAGATACACAACACACACCATACACACATACCACACACCCAGAACAATCTGCAGAGTAAATCGACAGTAACAGAACCCAGGAGCACAGAAAGCTAGAAACATACCTCTGGTACAGCCACAATAATCATGTTGGATAACAAGCATACATTTAAATAATGATAAAATACATATTTACAAGCAAGTCCATTGGCCAGTCCAAAGTCCATAAATGGCCACAGGTCAACGTCCAAGGGCCCAACTTGACTCCTGACAACATTGGTATTCCACTGGGCAGGGGCATCATGGAGATGGCAGGCAGAAACCTCAGGGGGCAGTGTGGGGTGGAAGTGTTTCTTGGGAGGAGGGTCCTTGCGCTTGGGTTTGGGAGGGGGCAGGGCCTTGCCCTTATGGGTAGGAGGCAGAGGACTGGCCTTGGGATGGGGGGCCAGAGTGCCACATTTCTTTCTGTTAGTGGCAGAAGAACTCTTAGTGGGATGTGCAGGACTGGAATGAGAGGTAGAGGAACAGGGCTGGAGGTAGGGGACTCTCCTGTTACGGGCAAGACGTGGGAGGTGGGGTAGGGAAGAGGTCAAGGCGGGAAAGGAAAAGCTTCTTAGGACCAGTGGGGTGGGGTGTTGGAGGAGGAATGGGAGTGGAGGTAGAGGAGGTTGTTGTAGGAGGAGGTGTGCCGGACCTGGGTGCAGGTGCATGGACAATGTACATGTGTGAGGTCGATGGCTGTTGGGTGTCTGATTGGGAACATTTTTGTGTCTTTGGAGGGGGCAGATAGGGTGGGGGAGGACAAACAGCACATCTGGATGTATGTTTAGTGGTGTCTGCAAGTGAGGTGGGTGTGATGCATAAGGAGGTGATGGTGGTGATTGCACATGTGGTGCGTCAGGTGCATATCTGTGGGTCTGCTGTTGTGGTGATTGTGGACACGTCTGTACAGCTGGCAGGATCTGAGACTGATGATGCAGTGCATGCAGGTGTGAGTGCTGATGTGACTGTGAGGGAGGAGGAGGAGGGGGAGAAATTGGAGGCAGTGGCTGTTGTGTGTGCATCTGTGTGTTGGGTCTGTGTGCTTGTGGAGTGAAGTGTAGTGTCTGTGCTTGTCTGTGCGAGTCATGTCTGTTGTTTTGGGTGCATGCTTGTCAGAATATTTGTGTGTGATGGGTTGACCTGCACCCAGGTCTGGCACACTTCCTCCTACACCACTTTTTCTACCTCCACTCCCATTCCTCCTCCAACACCCCACCCCACTGGTCCTAAGAAGTTTTTTCTTTCCCGCCTTGACCTCTTCCCTACCCCATAGCCAACCTGTCTGTAAGAGGAGACCCACCTCCACCCAGCCCAGTCACTCCACCTCTCATTCCAGTCCAGTGCATCCCCCTAAGAGTTCCTCCACCACTGAGGGGAACAAAAGTACCATCTTTCTTGTCATGTTACCCCCATTTTTACCCGTGTGTCAGTATGTTTTTCCCTGTCTCACTGGGATCCTGCTGGTCAGCACCCCAGTGCTCAAAGTTTATGGCCTAATGTGTGTGTCTGTGTAGTGCTTAACTGTGTCACTGAGGCTCTGATAATCAGAACATCAGTGCTTATGCACTCTCTGCTTTTAAATTTGTCACTAAAGGCTAGAGACTTCTTTTACCAATTTCAATTGGCACACTGGACCCCCATTATAAGTCCCTAGTATATAGTACCTAGGTACCCACGGCATTGGGTTCCAGGAGATCCTTATGGGCTGCAGCAATTCTTTTGCCACCCATAAAGAGCTCAGACAAACCAATTCACAGGACTGCCACTGCAGGCTGCATGAAATAGTGCACACATTATTTCACAGCCATTTTCACTGCACTTAAGTAACTTATAATATATACCTTCATTTAATGAAGGCTAGGTGCAAAGCTACCAAGTGTGAGGGCACCTTTGCTCTAGCAAAGGTGCCCCCACATAGTTCAGGGCTGATTCCCGGGACTTTGAGAGTGTGGGGACGCCATTACACATGTGCACTATATATAGGTCAATACCTATATGTAGCTTCACAATGGTAACTCCAAATATGGCCATGTAAGGTGTCTAAGATCCTGGAATTGTCCCCCATTCCAAATCTGGTATTGGGGACCCAATTCCATGCATCCTGAGGGCTCCACTATGGACCCCCAGTAATGCCAAACCAGCTCTCTGAGGCTTGCAATGCAGCTACAGCTGCTGCCACCTCACAAACAGGGTTCTGCCCTCCTTGGGTCTGAGCAGCTCAGTCCCAGGAAGGCAGAACAAAGCATTTCCTTTGGGAGCAGGGTGTTACACCCTCTCCCTGTGGAAATAGGTGTTACAGGCTGGGGAGGGGTAGCCTCTCCCAGCCTCTGGAAATGCTTTGAAGGGAAAAGATGTTGCCCTCATTACATAAGCCAGTCTACACCAGTTCAGGGATCCCTTGTCCCTGTTCTGGCACGAAACTGGACAAAGGAAAGGGGAGTGACTACTCCCCTGTCCATCACCACCCTGGGGATGGTGCCCAGAGCACTCCAGTGTGTCCCAGACTTCAGCCATCTTGCTTTGCAAGGTGTGGGGACACTTTGGAGGCCTCTGAGCGGCCAGTGCCAGCAGATGACATCAGAGACCCCTCCTGATAGGTCCATATCTGATAAGGTAGCCAATACCCCTCTCAGGGCTATTTAGGGTCTCTCCTGTGGGTTCTCTTCAGATTCTACTTGCAGGTTTCCAGCAGGAATCCTCTTCAACTACTACTTCACCCTCAACCGCAGCCTGCTCCAGGACCCACTGTAACAGCAACAAAGTATCCAAAAGGGATACTTTTCCTCTGCAACTTCAGCTCCAGCCAGCAACTGCAACAGTTTCCATGGTGTGCATGCTCTGAGGACTCCCTGTCTCCACTCTGCACCAGAAGGACTGAAGAAATCTCCTGTGGGATGACGGAGTCACTCCCCTGCTGAAGCAGGCACCTTCTAAGTCGACTATCGGTTCTCTTAGACTCCTCTCCTGGCAACGAGCGTGCTTCTTGGAACACAGAGGGTGGACCCATCGACACAGACTGTCCTCAGGTCCTGCTGTCCCAATTTGAAGGAGGTCAGATCTTGCCTTCCCCAAGAATGACAGCACCCCTGTGCACCGTGTCTTCTTCGCCTCCTTAGGCCTCTGAGCACTATTTTCAAAATTCCTTCATGCACAGCCTGGCCCAGGTCCCCAGCACTCCATCCTGCTAACACTCAACTCGCTGAGTTGTTCTCCGGCGGCGTGGGACTTTCCTTTGTTGTGCTGCACCAACCACATTTTGCACCTCCTTTGTCTCCATGTCCTGGGACTCCCGTGGGTGCTATCTGGTGCTCTGAGGGCTCTCTAAAGTGCTGAGAGCCCCCTCTTCCTACTCATACAGAGGTGAGGCCCCCAGGTCCCTCCTGGGTCCAGATAGAGCCTACTTTTACGCAAAATGCAACTTTGCCGGAACCAAGGCGTGTTGGAGGAATCCAGCAACAAAACTTGTCTGCATCCACTTCACATCCAGTGAATCATGCAGGAGCCCACTGATATCTTCCTAGGGTGCATTTCTGCAGTCTTTGTCCAACCGGGGACTCTTCTATTGCACCCTCTTCTGGGTTGGCAGGGACTCCTGCCCTTCCTGGATATTCTTTTGACTTTTGGACTTGGTCTCCTTACTTTGCAGGCCTTCAGCTCCAGGAATCCACCATTTCTTGTTTGCAGTCTTGCTTGGTTCTTGCAATAACTCTAATCACGACTTGTAGTGTGTCCTAAGGAAAGTTGCAGTACTTTACTCCTGCTTTTCTGGGCTCTGGGGTGGGGTAATTTACTTACATTTACTGTATTCTTACTCTCCCAGCGATTCTGCACACACTAGACTTGTCTAGGGGGGAATTTGTGATTCGCATTCCACTTTCTTAGTATATGGTTTGTGGTGCCCCAGACCTATTTTCTCCCATTGCATTCTATAGCATTTCCTATTGTTTGCACTATTCTATGTCTAATTACTTACCTTATTTTGGTGTCTAGTGTATATATTGTGTATGACACTTACCTCCAGAAGGAGTATTGCCTCTAAGATATTTTTGGTACTGTGTCACCCAAAGAAACTACCTTTATTTTTGGTAACACTGAGTATTGTCTTTACTTGTGTGTAAGTACTGTGTGACTATAAGTGGTATTGCAGGAGCTTTGCATGTCTCCTAGGTCAGCCTAAGCTTCTCTGCTATAGCTACCTCTATCAGCCTAAGCTGCTAGAACACTACTACATTTCACTGATAAAGGATAACTGGACCTGGTGTAAGGTGTAAGTACCCAAGGTACCCACTACAAACCAGGCCAGCCTCCTACAGTCCCAAGCTCACTCCTACACCCCCTACCCATAAGGGCAAGGACCTGCCCCCTCCCAAACCCAAGCCCAAGGACCCCACTCCCAAGAAACTCCCCCCACCCCATCCCCCTCTGGCCCCTGAGGTGCCTGCCTGCCATCTCCCTGATGCCCCTGCCCAGTTGAATGCCAATGATGTCAGGAGTCAAGTTGGGCACTTGGATGTTGCCGTGTGGCCATTTGTGGACTCTGGACTGGGCCTGCTTGTAAGTATGTACTTTATCATTATTTCAATTTACGCTTGTTATCCAACATGATGACAGTGGTTGGACCAGAGGTATGTGTCCTAGCTTTCTTTGCTCCTGGGTTCTGTTGCTGTTGAATTTACTCTGCAGATTGTTCTGGGTGTATGGTGTGTGTGTATGGTGTGTGTTGTGTGTGGGTGTGTCACTCTCCTCTCCCTCCCTTGTGTGCTAGGCGGCTGTACTCACCATCGCCGTCTTCGTCAGCGTTGGTGCTCCTGGATCGCCATCATGTGGTACAGCATTGGGAAGACTTACAGTTCTGGTTCCATGGTGACCGCGGACTCCTCTGTATCCCAGGAGGTGAGTGTCTCCTTTTATATGATTTGTTTCTGCCTGGCTTTTGGTGCCCGTGCTAATGCCCTGGATGTCCTGGCGGTCTGCTATGTCATAATATGGTGGACGGATCCTTGTCTTCTGCCAGCCTGCAGGTGGCTACCGCCGTGGTCGTACCACACTGGCGATTGGGTTATATAATGGCCGTCTATGGGAGGGGTCACCCCCTTGGTCATAATTTGGTGGTCATTACCACCAGCCTGACAACGGTACTACCGCCATCGCCGGTGTGGCGGTCACCTGACTGCCAATTTCATAATGAGGGCCTATATGTATATTTTGTAAAAATATATATATATTTTTCATTTGACATGGGGAAATGTAGTATCTTGCATATTGGAAATGACTGACATTTTTTGGCTCCTTGTAGGCTCCATAGAGCTTTGGCATAAGTGTTTTCATAGAATGAAATGAAGGCAAGTTTGGAATGGTGAGTTTGCAGCTACATGCCGATGAATAAAGACATGTATTCCTAAGCTCCATGTGAGGTGTAGTCAACGATGGATACCCAGGCTGGGGAGGATGCTACACCTAGGATTGGCCAGGGTTGCCTGTAAACTTCGTACTTGTATAGTGCACTACTCACCCATTAGGGTCTCAAGGCGCTGTATGCATACCGCTGTGGAACCCCTCCTGGCTTTTCCCTGTGAGGTGCCCACTCCTGGGCAACCTCCAAGGTGAAGCCAGGCATCCCAGCGCTGTTGGGGATGTTGTGGAGATTAAGCAAACTATTGCCCAGAGTTATAGAGTGGGACCCATGAATTAGATTAGGCACCAACGCAAGAATTATCAGGTCCGAGGAAATTGAGTCCAAGACCCGCTGAGGTGGGAATTGAACCCTGGTCCCGGGCCAGATTTCTGTATTAGGGTCTGCCGCTCTAACCATTGAGCCACACTTCTCCACTCTGGCTTCTAGAACCTTCAACTCCCCTTTAGAAACTCTTGCATAATAGTCCGACTCTTATTTTGTTTGTTGTTTTTCTCTGCTGGAGCTACTGGACCATAGGACTGCAACAGCCATGAACAACTGGATGGGAAAACCCCTTGATGCCCAAAAAGGGCTAAGGGCTAAGGACTATGCCTTAGTTGACTCCAGGTCCAGTGGGTCTCCACAAGGGCCAGTGAGGCTGTGCTTTGTATGCCCTCTGAGGGCAAGTTGGAGAAAGCGCTGGACTTCTGTGCCCAGGGTAAAAAACCAGGAAGAAAGCTATTGCAGGGAACCAGGAGGATGAGCTCCCTGTACATTACACCACTTTGATGGACTGTTAAAACTGCTCTTGGAGGTTACAGCTCACCACCAGGAGTAAAATGAGAGAAATATTTTCCAGATTGGCCCAACAGGAGGTGGCATGCATTGGCCATCTCCAGACTCTCCATTGGCCCAGGGACCCCATCCCCCAGGCCATAAATACAAAAAGCAGATTGAGAACCCATCCATGAGCCCTGAAAACCAGGAATGCTTGGGTGCGCCGCAGTACCCCCTAGGTAGTGGTGGGCCTGCCTTGCTCTTCGTGCCTATGTCTGTGGATATAGGCAACTATTATGATTAAAGATTTTCCTGCCCAAAGGAGCCTGCAGGGGAAAAGAATCTACTGACTCCTGCGGTCACATGCAGAAGTACGGGCCATGTGTGAGCTGGCTGGACAGCCAGAGGGGGGCTGCCTCAGCTGCTCCCAACATTTTGGGGGCATCAGAGTGCCCGAGTGGAACTGGGCACAATACAAACAAAATATAAGGGAGGCACACGGTGTGAGGCTATGCGCAAAAGAAAAGTAAAACCTTCTCTCCCCAGCGTGGCAGGAGAGCAGTTCAAATAATATTCACTCTCTCTGCGGGGAAGTACCTGATAATGCTCTGTGGGACTCCTTAATTTACATGCTCTTTGTCCTCTCAGGGTGGCCCTTGGATGGCAGAAGCATCACCAGCGTTAAAAAGGAAGTGTGGGGACTGCAGGAGAGCAGATGCTTCACTCCAGGAAGTTTTCAAAAGTACTGACCCTAGGTCTACAGGATTAAAAAAACAGGACCCCTCTTGGACTTTTACTCAATGTTTTCAAAGTCTAAAAATAAAAACGTAGGGGCATATTTATACTCCGTTTGCGCCGAATTTGCGTTGTTTTTTTCGACGCAAATTCGACGCAAAACTAACTCCATATTTATACTTTGGCGTTAGACGCGTCTAGCGCCAAAGTTCATGGAGTTAGCGTCTTTTTTTTGCGTGAACACCTTCCTTGCGTTAATGATATGCAAGGTAGGCGTTCCCGTCTTAAAAAATGACTCCGATGCATATGCGTCGGATTTATACTCCCGGGCAAAAATGACGCCCGGGAGTGGGCGGGTCTAAAAAACCCGCATTAGCGCCGGATTTTAGCGCCTGGGTCAGGGAAGGCGTTAAGGGACCTGTGGGCTCAGAATGAGCCCAGAGGTGCCCTCCCCTGCCCCCAGGGACACCCCCTGCCACCCTTGTCCACCCCAGGAGGACACCCAAGGATGGAGGGACCCACCCCAGGGACATTAAGGTAAGTCCAGATAGGTATTATTTTTTTTTTTTTTTGTGGCATAGGGGGGCCTGATTTGTGCCCCCCTACATGCCACTATGCCCAATGACCATGCCCAGGGGACAGAAGTCCCCTGGGCATGGCCATTGGGCAAGGGGGCATGACTCCTGTCTTTGCTAAGACAGGAGTCATTTCAATGGGGGATGGGGGTCGTTAAAAAATGGCGCAAATCGGGTTGTGGCGATTTTTTTGCCTCAGCCTGACTTGCACCATTTGTGGACGCCCATACGCCATTTCCCCCCTACGCCGGCGCTGCCTGGTGTACGTTGTTTTTTTTAACGCACACCAGACAGCGCCGGCGGCTAACGCCGGCTAACGTCATTCAATAAATACGGCGCCCGCATGGCGCTTCAGAATGGCGTTAGCCGGCGCTAATTTTTTTGACGCAAAAATGCGTTGGCACAGTTTTGCGTCAAAAAGTATAAATATGGGCCTTAGAATTTTTTGGGCTAAGAACTGCTCTGAGAACTGAGGAAAGACTGGGACCAACCTGCAGGATGATCTGCCCAAAGTGCATCGCTAGTCGGCCTGACTTTGTGGATGCTCAGGAAGTTCCTGCTATGTTGATCTCTGCAACAGCAAATCCTGTTAAGAAGACCTTCACCAAAGGACTATCCAAACCCCTGGAACTGTCTACGGCTATAGCCTCCTGCACTGGCTGGCTGGAAATTTCCAAACCTCCAAAAAGCAACAAAGGGGCATATTTATACTATGTTTGCGCCAAATTTGCATCATATCTTTTATGCAAACTTGGCACAAACGTAACTCCATATTTATATTTTGATGCTAGACATGTCTAGCGTCAAAATATTGGTGTTTGCACCATTTTTGGGATGCGTGCACCTACCTTGCATCAATGAGATGCAAGGTAGGTGTTCCCTTCTAACAAATGGTGCTATCCCCATAGCCTCATATTTATCCCATGTGCTAAAATGACACACAGGTGGGAGGAGGGGTTAAATAATAGTGAAAAGCTTGCTTTGCACCATTATTTAACGCCTGGGTCAGACCAGGCATTACAGGAATTGTTGATCCATCTCCATGGTTAAACACCATGGAATGGGTCCACAGGTGCCCTCCCCAAGCACCAGGAACACCCCCACCCACACCAGAAGGACACCAGAGGATGGGGGACCCATCCCGGGTAAGCAGGGTAAGTATTGGTAAGTATTTTTAAAGTGCCATCAGGGGTCCTAACTTGGGGCCCCCTGCATGGCAGTGGGTGCAATGGCCATGCCCAGGGGACCCTGGTCCCCTGTGCTGGCCATTGGGGTGGTAGACATGACTCCTGTCTTTTTTAAGGCAGGAGTCATGTGTTATGGATGGTTGTGCATCAGGAAATGATGCTAGGCTGTTTTGAGGCATTTTTTTCTTACGCACAAACTCCATCTCCTCTCCTGCTACCCCACTCGGCTAGCGTCATTTTACTTGACGCTAGCCCCACCTTAGTGCTGGCTTGCACCATTCCATTAATATGGTGCCCGGCTGGCGCTCAGGAATGGCGCAAGCTGGCACTAAACTTTTTAGTGCAAAACTTCGTTAGCGCAGTTTTGCACCGAAAAGTTATGGGCCTAAGTTCAAACGTAGAAATCTTCACGGCGGCTTCATCCAAAGGTTTTCCAACAACAACACTCCCACCTTGGACACAATTTACAGGATTGCCCCACTAAACCCAATCCACTTTTGCATAACTGAGCTCCATTGAGGTCAACAATATTTATAGACTTTGACCTAGTCTCGCAAGACTAGGTGTCCATGGTTGATGCTTTGATGTTTTAGGTGCTAGTTTTTCCTATTTAAAAACTGAAAAATCACAACTCCATTCCCACTGATTACATTTTTGTCATTTTGATTAATTAAATTAAATTAAAATGTACTCTATTTTTTCTTAAAGGGATTATTCTTTTGTTGTGTTTTCACGTTATTACTGTTTATGTGCTGCATTAATATTTTAAACATTGCTCCTATGTTAGACTTGACTGCTTTTCCGGTCAACTTAGTGGATTTTTGTGTTTCACTCTGCCAGGGATTGTGGCTCTTGCTTGACCAGGGTTCCCACCCCAGTCGTCAACCATCAACCCGATTTCCCACAGTGATATACATTTTCTGAATGAACATAAGAAACTATAACTGTACCTCATGCACATGACTATCTACCTTCGTTAGCTTAAGTAACAAAACCTCTCCTAGTCTGTTCACAAGTGAGGCATACTGTGTGCACCTAGGAGGCTATGACAGGTTGGCCAAACCAATCAAAGTAGGTGAGAGACAAGGGGAGAAGGCGTCAAAGTCCCATGACCCATCGAAGGGATTCTAAACACTGCTACCAGTGAGGTTAAAGTTATTCTCTGGTACTCAGTTCAGAGCAAAAGCAGAAGGGTGGTCTATGAAGCAGGACCAACCTGCACAGACATAAAGTTAAATGGAAGAAGAAGAGGCTGTGTAAAATCTGCCCAGGAAGCAAATTAGATTAGATTTAATAATATAACATTGATGAAATAATTATTTCTTTAGTGTATGTAAACATGAGAGATGCGTTGAATCATAAAATCAACTTGCTTTCAATAATACAAATCAGCGAAATGATTCTGAAGGATAATTTGTCACTGAAGAGTACAAAATCAATGCCAATATTCAAAACAAAGGCCAACATACTCACTCCTAATAACAAACGCAACCAAACCTTGAAATTAACTCATGCTTTATATTTTCTAGTAGTCTAATTAATCAGGTATAAAAACAGTGCAGTGATTGAGAACGAATTCCTCCTTTGACCTAGCATTCTAAGTGGAGAGTTCAGTAAATTAGGGTCTGTTGTGAGGGAAGTCAGGTTTCTCAGTAGAAAAATAGGCGTTTCTATAGCTGTACTGGATTGGTCCTCAAAGATCTATTCACGGCTACATTTTTTTCAATATGTTATAACCCCGCAGTAAGCAAAATATGTAACACACCAGCATAAAACTTCGTTGAAGTTTTAATATTTGGTCTTCGAATAATCAGCCAAATTAGATTACTGCATCAGTTTAGCTTGGCTACAGAAACAATCTCGGACATTATTGCATATCTGTGATGATGTGTTGCCCCAGGTGTTACATAAGGCAAGACATTTTAAGAGATTAGTTTGGAAGCCTGCATCAATCATGTGATTATTAGCTAATAAGTGCCTTAGTGGGACCGGGACAGTGTGAGTTCCTTGGAATTCTCTTCCTGAGCAGTTTCGATGCTTCCTGCATCACACCTGGTGGGAAAGAAGTAGAAAAAAAATAATAGGATTGAATGGGAAGGGGTAAGTAACGAAATGCTGGGGAGAGAGAAATGTGGAATTCAGTCACATACGAGCCTGGCCGGGGTGATAAATTGTGCTAACTCCAGAGAAGCAGTAGTGTTAATTCGGCATCAATTTCTCAATCTAATAAGTACAGGTAAGAGCTTGTGTAGGATTTCAAAATTCTCATCACATTATTACAGATGAAATATGCACTCTCTAATATTGCTTTGTGAAGAGAGAGATTGAAGAGCTATCACCAAACTGATCAAAATGTATCATTTAAATTTAAAAAAAGAGTATACACTTTGATGAATAGAGTTAGACATATCAAGTACAGCTCTCACAAATGCAGCATGGGCTCTGTTGGAAAGAACTCTTTCTGCAGGGCTATCCCTAAATCTTTTGCCTTCCTCCTCCCATTTTTCTGACCTTCTTTATGTTGGCTTTAGGAGTCTGAGCACTTTACTACTGCTACTCAGTGCTACACTGCACATGCTCTCTCCCCTAAAAAGTGGCATGATTGGTTTATACCTGTTCAGCATTGTTGGAAAGTCGATTATCAGTAAGATAGGTAGATACATACCCTTAGTAACAGGCCATAATTCCACACTTGGTCCACTCAAGGTCTCAATAAATTAAGCTTTGCTCAACCCACAGTAGCTTTGCCAATGAGCAGTTATGCTTAACTTAGGAGACAGGTGTGTAAAGCATTTAATATAAACAGAACAGTAAATTTGTAAAACACAACACACAATAAAAATCAGACATCAATTTATAAAAATAGGAAATACTATTATCTTTAAAATGACACCAAAAACAACCAAAATCCAATGTAGGTAACCAGAGATCTGGATTTTTGAAGATTAAGGCCCTCATTACAAACCCTAGCGGTCGGTGATAAAGCGACGGTAACACCGCCAACAGGCCAGCTGTAAAAAAATCGGAATCATGACCACGGCAGAAACCGCCAACACAAACAGCCACTTTAACAAATTGACCGCCACGGCGGTAGTAACAAATACCGCGGCGGTAACTGCCAACAGCCAGGCGGAAGACAATGTACCGCCCACTGCATCACACCACACCTATCCGCCAGCTTTTCCGGGGCGGTACAAACGCCATCAAAAGCACGGCAAAAACAGTACTCTGAAGGGAAACGACTCACCTCTCGACACTCAAGGAAGAACCACGACACCATGGAGCCCGAACTGCACTTCTTCCCAATGCTGGTGTACCTTCTCATACACCAGGAACACGAACGCCGGTGAAGACGACCACGGTGAGTACTACACCTAGCACACAAGGGAGGGGCGGAAGAAAAATAGAGTGACACACACACGCAACACGCTACACCCCCACCCTCACCCCAACACCATACACACAAACAGATGTAAAAACATTACATATACACCCCGTAACCCTCAGGAATAACACAAGGACAAAAGTAATGGAGTAAAATGAGTGTAATAGTACAGTCTTAGAAAAAGATTTACTTAAATCAAGAAACAGTACAATATATACAATATATACAAAAGGAGGGACAATGCCCACTCCAAAATGTCGGTGGCCCACTGGGCCAAAACACATAGGCCAAGGCCACACTTGACTCCTGCCTCACTACAGAACACTGCAGGGGCATCAGGTCGAAAACACACAGGCACCTCAGGGAGACGGGGAATGGGGGGCACCTCAGCCGAAAGATGGTACAACACCACTGGCCTGGAGGTGGTTCCATGCCCACTGCTTGGTCCTAGGGAGTGCAAAGCCACAGTCTCTCAAGTGGGTGGTTTGCCCACTGCTTGGTTCTGGGGAGTGCAAGGCCACAGTCTCTCAAGTGGGTGGTTTGCCCACTGCTTGGTCCTGGGGAGTGCAAAGCCACAGTCTCTCAAGTGGGTGGTTTGCCCACTGCTTGGTCCTGGGGAGTGCAAATCCACAGTCTCTCAAGTGGGTGGTTTGCCCACTGCTTGGTCCTGGAGAGTGCAAATCCACAGTCTCTTTAGTGGATGGCTTCTTCCACTGGTTCTGGAGGGGGCCTAGTGCCCAGTGGGCTTCATCCTGGCAAGGAGGAGGTGAGTTGATGGCTTTTTCCACTGGTTCTGGAGAGGGCCTTGTGCCCAGTGTGCTTCATCCTGGCACGGAGGGGCTGAGTGAATTCCTTCTTCCACTGGTTCTGGAGGGGGCCTTGTGCCCAGTGTGCTTCATCCTGGATGGGGCAAGGTCACAGTCTCTCACCGGTGTGTCACACTGACAGGTGTCGCAGGGGCCAGAATTCACTGCAGCCCATGTAGTCACCACTATTCACTGCTCGCCGGCGGTGACGGCTGCTCAGTGGATGCCAGTTGTGCTGCAGGTGGCGGTGCTGGCAGTGGTGGTGGTAGCCTCCAGGCCTTCACCTGCAGCCTCAGACAGCTGCCCACTGGGGCTGCTGCTGCTGGCAGTGGTGCTGCTGGCGGAAGGGCATGTGGCGGTGCTGGACGCGATGCAGGTGGCGGTGCTGCCCGCAGGGCAGGATGGGTGCTGGCTGCAGTGGTGGTAGCCTCCAGGCCTTCACCTACAGCCTCTTACGGCTGCTCACTGGGGCTGCTGCTGCTGGTAGTGGTACTGCTGGCAGCGGTGCATGTGGCAGTGCTGGACGCGGTACAGGTGGTGGTGCTGGCTGCGTTGCAGGTGCAGGTGGCGGTGTTGGCGGTGGTAGCCTCCAGGCCTTCACCTGCAGCCTCAGACGGCTGAAGTGCCATGGCTGGTGTTGTGTGCCCCTTCAAGCCCCTGGCAGTTGGTGGTGCCTCCCTGCTTCTGCCAGCTGGTGTCTTTTTCTTGCTGGCTGGTGGTGCCTCCTTCCCCTTGCTGGCTGGTGTTCCCTTCTTGCCCTTGCTAGGTGGCGGACCCTTCTTGGCCTTGGCAGGTGGTGCTGGCGCACTGGCTGGGCTGACTGGTGCCTCCTTGGAGCCTCTCACACCTGCAGTAGCTGCAGAAACCACAGTGGCCGTGGACTGGGTGGCTGAGCTGCTGGGCTGGGTTCTGGCCACCCTGGCCCAAAGTGAAGGATGGCGGAGGGGTAGGGAATAGGTCAAGGGTGGCGAGGAAAAGCTTCTTAGGGACACTTGGGTGGGAAGAGGATGAACCTTTGGGAGTGGAGGAAGATGTTATGGTTGTAGGAGGTGTCAGTCTGCTGTGTTTGGGTGCAAGTACATGGACTGGATGCTGCTGTGAGGTGGATGACTGTTGGGTGTGTGTGTGCTTGTGTTTAGGTACTTTGGAAGGAGGGGGCACAGACACAGTGGGAGAGGAGACTGCCAGTGAGGGGCGTGTAGTGATAGGTGTACTGGTGATGGAGGTAGTGGATGAGGATGTAGTGCATGCAGGTGTGAGTGGAGATGCTACTGGGAGGGAGGTGGACGAGGAGGAGGAGGGGGACACAGTGGAGGCCGCGGATGTTGATGTGTCTGCATGTGGATGGTGCTTGTGTGAGTGCTTGTGAGATGCAGTGTGGTGCTTGTGCTTGCCCAAGCCACTTCTGTGTGTTGATTTGGGTGATTGCAGGTCTGAAGGTGTGCTTGGGATAGCCTGGGGTTGAGGGGATTGGAACTGGGTAGAGGAAGTTGGAGGGGGGAGGCTGGAGACGGACAATGGCTGCCATCAGTGCATGGGCCAGAGCCTTGAATGCTCTTTGTTGGGCCGCCACGCCAGAGTATATGCCCTCCAGGTGTGCATTTGTTTGTTACAAAAGCCCTGCATCACCCTGGATGGCATTCAGTATGGTTGACTGCCCAACAGAGAGGGATCTCAGGAGGTCAATATCCTCCTCACTGATGGCAGCAGGGCTGACTGGGGCAGGGCCTGAGGTGCCTGGGGCGAAGGAAATGCCCACCCTCCTGGGTGAGTGGGCACGGGAAACTTGCTGAGGGGCTGCTGGGATGGCGGTGCTGATACGGGGGTGGTGGCTGTACCTGTAGTTGGGGTGGCCACAGAGGTGACTTCCACTGCCAGGGAGCTACCATTGAAGGAAGTGCTGCTGTCGGTAGTGTCCCCTCCTGTCTCCGTCGTGGTGCTCCCCTCGCCTTCCTTCCCACTGGTGCCCTCACCGTTGGTGGATTTGGCCTCCAGGCCCATGTGGGATGCAGCTCCCTCCGTCGCCGGTGCCTCTGCTCCTCCGCCAGATGATGCTAATGCACACAAGGACAGGGTGACAAAACAAAAAGGGGCACGAGACAGGATACACTTGCCCAATGCCAGCAACAACACTACCCTTGGTATACACAACTCACAGGGAACAGCCCTATGCACTAGGCCATGCACTACCAGTTACAATTCTAGTCACAAGCCCATGGGGTACAATGCCTAACGCCATAAGCAGCAAACCTGAAACCCACAGGACCCTGCCCACTAGTAGATGCCCACTAACATTATTGGGGTTGGAGTGCATCTGAGCTTGCCTTTCATTGAACATACCCTGCCATGTTCGCCCTGGCCTAGTGGCACCCACAGCCCACATCCCCCACCCAGGTAATACCTTAACGCTGCAAAGTCATGATTCAGAATCTGTACTCACTTGTGGCTGCTGTGATGCCTTCAAGCACCCGTCCAACTCCGGATAGGCCACTGCCAGGATGCGGAACATCAGGGGGGTCAGGGTACGATAGGCACCCCTTCCTCAGTGCGAGGTCAGCCCCAGCTGGGCCTCCGCCATCTTCCTTGCCCAGCGGTGCAGGTCCTCCCACTGTTTGCGGCAGTGGCTGCTCCGCCTGTCAAAGACCCCCAGGGTCCGCACCTCCTTGGCGATGGCACGCCAAATACCCTTTTTCTGATGGGCGCTGACCTGCAGAAAAAATACAGAAGAAAAGGTGTTATTTCCACCATCCGGACTTTTATACTCATGGCCCAACATATCCCCCCCATCCCCTTACGCACATACATTGACCACCATACATGCAGCACTCTGGCCAGGACCCCTCACCCCCCCTACACGAGACTTACACACACAGCATACATTCATGCCCCACGCATCATGCTCATAGTGTACTTACATGTTTGTCTGGAGGACCATAGAGTAAAGTGTACTGGGGTAGAATCCCATCCACCAGTCTCTCCACCTCCTCTGAAGTGAAGGCAGGGGCCCTTTACCCAGACACTCAAACCATTGTCGCTTCCAGACATAGGTCACAGCAGCACTTGCAGTGTAGCTCCTCTCCTGTTGAAGGTCAGGTAGCAAGCAAGTGCACAGGTAGAAAATGGCGGTCAAGTCCATGGAGGTGCATACTGTCACCGCTGGCGTACATCGCCATTGGCTTCCGGAACCCATAGGGACGAATGATAACCAATGCAATGTTGCGTGGCGGTCGTTGACCGCCGACCGCAACGGCGCACAACGCCAGCAGAATTACCTCATTTCCACTTGTCCCTACTCACAGGTCAGGCAGACGCCATTTCAGGGGGGCACAGGACAAGGCACCTAGCTGTGTCACAGCAGACATTGGCACATCAACATACTTTTGAGTTCACATACTGTTTCTGTGAGGGAACAAATGCATATTACGGTTGAAATATGTGTGAATTTGACCTTCTGCTCACCGTTTTGCACTCTAGAGTTCAACCACTGAGGATGAATAGGAGATGGAGACATCCCACCATGTACAGACCCCTGGTGGGCCTTGCGACAATAGAGGGCTGGCACATTATCCTGACCCAGAGACTTGATAGGGCCACAATCCAAGAACTGTGTGCCCAATTGGAACCAAACCTGATCTCAGCTATCCGCCACCTCACAGGTATCTCCCCTCTAGTGCAGGTCCTATCAGTGCTCCATTTCCTGGCAAGTGGTTCCTTCCAAGCGACAGTGGCCATGGCATCAGGGATGTCAAAGCCTATGTTCTCAAACGTGCTGACCAGAGTGTTGTCTGCCCTGCTGAAACACATGCGCAGCTACATCGTATTCCCACAGGTGGAGGATTTGGCCACAGTGAAGGCTGACTTCTATGCACTGGGCCATATCCCCACCATCATTTGTGCCATTGATAGTACACATATTGCATTTGCCCCCCCCCGGAGAATTGAACAAGTGTTCAGAAAAAAAAAAAGCTTGTCCCATGTCAATGCCAAGTATCCTGGCTCTGTGCATGATGCCTTTATCTTGAGGAATAGCAGCATCCCATATGGGATGTCTCAACTCCAGAGGCACCGGTGTGGCTAGTAGGTGAGCCCATGGTCCCCACCAAGTGGATGTAGGTATATGGGTGTGGGGTAGGCCCTAAGGGTGAGTGTGTGGCTAACAGGTATCCCTCGATTTTGCACATGACTCTGGTTACCCCAACCTCTCATGGCTACTGACCCCAGTGAGGAATGCCAGGACAAAGGCAGAGGAATGTTACAATGAGGCACATGGGCGAACAAGGAGGATCATTGAGTGCACCTTTATCCTTCTGAAGGCCAGATTCGGGTGCCTCCATCTGACAGGTGGATCCCTGTACTACTCACCTAAGAAGGTGTGCCAGATCATTGTTACATGTTGCACAACCTGGCCTTGAGACACCAGGTGCCTTTTCTGCAGAAGGCTGAGCTAGGGATGTTCGTGTGGCAGTGGTGGAGCCTGTGGACAGTGACGAAGAGGAGGCTTAGGAAGAATATGTGGACAACAGAACCACACTAATTCAACAGTACTTGCAGTGACACACAGGTAAGACACTGTAACTTCACCTTCCATTGCAGTTTTGTGTTGGACATTGAACCTGCCAGCCTGAATTCCCTATTTCCATGGGCACTTATTGTACCCTTTGGCATCTCTATTTTCAGATCTATGTAAATATTAAAGTACATTTGAATTGCAATGTTTACAGTTTGTGTAACTAATACATTTGTGAAACAATTGACAGACTCCATTTTTATTTTGTTCCAAGGGTGTTTATTTAGGTGCTGATAAATGGAGGGGGCATTGCAATGGGATGGGTTGATGATGGAGGAACGTCCAGGGTAGAGTCCAGTCTATTTTTATCACAGGTACATTGTCCAAGAGGGCATAGGATGAGGAACAATGGTAGTTGAAGGTGGACAGCGTGACAGAGTGGGACACATGAGTGACAATCAGGAGAGTCTTATTTCCTTGCAGGGGTCTTGGCAGTGTTCTCTGGCTTCTGCCTGGATCGCAGGGACCGTTTGTGTGGTGGTTCTCCTTCTGCAGGGGGTGTGGTGCTGGTGGCATGTTGTTCCTGTGGCGGGGCCTCCTGTCCACTAGTGTCGGCGGAGGTAGAGGGCTGTTCTTCGGTTTGGCTAGTGTCAGGGGCCCGTTGGTGTTCTACTGCCTCCCTCATGGTGTTGGCCATGTCTGCTAGCCCCCCTGCAATGGTGACCAGGGTGGTGTGGATGTCCCTCAGGTCCTCCCTGATCTCCAGGTGCTGTCCCTTCTGCAGCCCCTGGGTCTCCTGCAACTTGGCCAGTATCTGGCCCATGGTCTCCTGGGAATAGTGGCATGCTGCCAGGATGTTGGTGAGTGCCTCGTGGAGAGTCGGTTCCCTGGGCCTATCCTCCCCCTGTCGCACAGCAGTCCCTGTTGTCCTGTGCTTCTGTCCCCTGAACTGTGTGCCCACTGCCACTGACCCCAGGTACCTGATCATCCTGTGTTTGTGGGATTGCCTGGGGACCCTGTAGTGGTGGACACACTGCTGATTGACGTGTCGTGGGGACAGAGGGATGGGCCCGCTGGGTGGGTGCTATCCTGGTGTTTCCTGAGGGGGGAGGCTCTGTGGTGGTTTGGGACTGTGGCTGGGTCACCGACTGTCCAGAGGTCCCTGATGGGCCAGGTTGGTCATCGGGATCCAGGCGTGCAGAGCTGCTGTCATCACTGTGGGCCTCTTCTGGGGGGGGGGACTGGATGTTGCTGGCTCCTCCTCTCTGGTGACGTTGAGTGGGGGTCCTGTGGGGATGTAAATGCAGTGTTATTGTTTCTGCGTGTGCCATCTTGTGCATGGTTATGTTTCCCTCTATGGTTGTTATTAGCAACGCATCTTTGGGTTGTGTGAGTTGTGAATGGTTTGGCTAAGTGATTGTCACTAGTGTGCATGCTGTGGTGATGGGTGTACATGCAGGTCTGTGATGGAGGTCCATGCATTGGTGTTGCATGCAGGGCTTGGTATTGGGATGAGTGAGATGTGATGGTGGCATATATGTGAGGTGGTGGAGTGATGGGGGTGAGGGTAGGGGTAAGAATTTGTCATGGTATGGAGGTGGGAGTGTGATAGTAATAGAGAGTTGACTTACCGGAGTCCAGTCCTGCTGCTACTCCTGCCAGGCCCTCAGGATGCATGATCGCCAAGACTTGCTCCTCCCATGTTGTTAGTTGTGGGGAAGGAGGTGGGGGTCCACCGCCAGTCGCCTGTACAGCTATCTGATGTCTTGCAACCACGGAACACACCTTCCCCGGTAAGTCGTTCCAACTCTTCCCGATGTCATCCCTTGTTCCTGGGTACTGTCCCACAGGGTTGACCCTTTCCACGACTCTCTGCCATAGCTCCATCTTCCTAGCAATGGACGTCTGCTGCACCTGTGATCCAAATAGCTGTGGCTCTACCCAAATGATTTCTTCCACCATGACCCCTAGCTCCTCCTCTGAGAACCTGGGGTGTCTTTGTGGTGCCATGGGTGTAGTGTGAGTGGTATGTGTGAGGGTGTGTGGAGTGACGTGTTGAGGTGTTTGCTGTGAGGTGCATGGATGGTCTGTGGGTGATAGTGTTTTGTGGCTCAGATTCAGTGGGTGCTCCTGGCTTGTCTCTCTCTCTCACTTGCCAAAATCTTTGGGTTGTAAAGGGTTGTGTGTTTTATAGTGGTGTGGGTGTGTATGAGTGTCAGGTGTGTGTGTATTTTGGATTGTCCAATGTGGTGTAGTTTTGTTAGTGTGTGTGTATTTTGAGCGCAGCGGTGTGTACCACCAAAGGTTTACCGCGGTTAAATGACCGCCACAGTGATTCGTGGGTCATTATGCTGTGGGCGTATTTCTGTTGCCGTAACTGTGTGGGTTTCGTTACACCAGTTTATCACTGACCTTTGGTGTGTCTGTATAGTGGTGGATTTCTATGTGTGGGTCATAACACTGGTAGCGGTATACCGCTGCGGTGTGCTGGCAGCAGTCAGCATGGCGGTAAGCGGCACTTACCGCCAATGCTGTAATGAGGGCCATAATGTAAAAAATGAGCTTTCTAGACTAGGGCAAAGTCAAAGTTTGAGGCCGATCGTAGTGGGGTCCAAGTGGGGTACACTGAATGGTAGGCCTCAATCAAATTTTTACCCTCTGAGTTAGTCTTTTTCTCTAGTCGTCGGTTGAAGTTCCTCTTCAGGCCAGCTTGCGATGCAACCTTGGTGGCTTGGCTCAGCGCGAGGTCCTGGTCAACTCCCGATAGTCTCATTGACAGGAACAGCTCCAGGGCTTTAGTGTGGCGCACCTGAAATTCAAACCAGGTCGCAGTTCGCCGTCGCTGGCTTTACTCTTGTCGACGGGTGGGTCACCTTATAGAGATTTTTCACATAGTTCCTCCAAACTTCTCCAAACATCTGATTCTTCTTCTAGAAGTCCTTTTTGGGCCCTTGAAGTGTCCATAAACTTGATCCAAGGTTCCAGAATTCTGAGTCACTCCTTGGAAGTTGGAACTACATTTCCCAGAATGCATGTGGTGAGAATCCTCAAATGGCTACCCAGTGCTGGTCTGGTGGGCCCTTCTTGCAGGACTTGATGCAGGGGACTCTGGTCAGCTTCTTTATAGCAGTTGCAGAAGCAGGGCAAAGTCCTTCAGGGACAGACCAGGGGTTCAGTAGAGCAGTCCTTTCTCTCCAGTATTTTTTCCAGCAGGGATCTGAATTACTGGGCAGCGCTGACATATTTATTCTTGCTCCTGGGTTGGCAAGCAAGGGGTTACCCCTGATCAAAGGGATGCAGAGTGCCACCCTCTGGTGTGACCACATCCTACGAAGTGTGGCAAAAATCAATCCCAGATAGCAGCATTCTTTAAGAATCCAACATGGAGAAAATGTCTCCTTGGAGGTTACATCTAGCTAAGCCCACCCACTGATGTGGCTAAGTTTCCCTAGCACACCCCTTCCAGCCCCTCCCCTAATCTAATTACTGGGGCTCCCATTTGGCTGGGGGAGCAGAAAATGGGGAGGTCTAGGTTCTGACCCAGGTGGGTTTCCCTCCTTTGAAAAGCAGTTTGGTCACTCTACCCCCTTTTTTTCTCTGCCACCTACTGCAGCAGTTCTCCTCCAACCAGATGCTTCCTTTGTTTCAGCCCAGTCCACTTCACACCTCATTAAGGTAGCACGGCTCAGGCTGCCAGAGGCTGACAAATCAGGAGGGGGCAATACAAGCCTGGTTTTGGTAACTTTCAGAGAGAGTTCTAAGACTATTTCTCTGAACAAGTTATAATAAATCCAACATTGGCAAGTTGTTGGATATATCCTACCTTTTAATTTGATATTAGACATGACATATTTAAATGCTTTCTTGTGGAAATGAGAGTTTCTTCTTTTTAAATAAAGCCTACCAATGTTAGCCTATGGTGCCAATGTACTACAATAGGGAAAAACAATGTTGGCTGTTTTTCCTCACTAGGGTTTATAAAACATCTTTTATAAAGTCCTTGTTTATGCTGACACTGCTCCCAAACCTTGGGGCACCTGAGAGGGTCTTATGGGTGACACATGTAAAAATAAGGTTGTTTGAGACTTTGAAAATACTTTTAATTCCAAAGCCAAATTGGGGTTAACTCTTTAAAGGAAAGGCAGACCTGCTTGTACAACAACAACAGAAACCACAGCAGTACACCCATGTGGGCCTTAACTATACCGGCGTCCACAAACCTAAATGCCCTACCATATAATAGGGACTGCCAGGTAGGTTGCCAGAGCCAATTATACTTGTGCCTAATTTGCATATACCATTTAAATAGCACCCTTGTCCTGGGACTGGTTAGAAGTACCCAGGGCACAGTCAGAGACAGTAACCATCAGAACCCCCTAAGGTTTGAGGGGGATCAGGCCCAAAAGGATGACTTTCTCACAGGCATATTTATTTTGCCTGTAAGCCCCTTGTAAAGTTGTACTATATATACCCAGAGCCTGTAAAATAAATGTTACTAGTAGGCTTGCAGTGCTGATTGCACCACCCACAGATGTAGCCCTTTCAAACCTGTCACAGGCCTGCCACTGTCATGCCTGCTTGCAAAGTTTACTGCCACATTGACGTTGCATTTCAAACTGTTTGCCAAGCCTAAATTCTCCTTTTACAACGCATAGGTCATTCCTAACGCAGGCCCTCGGTAGCCCTATGGGCAGGGTGTTGTGTATGTGAAAGGTAAGACAGGTATTCTTATGTTTTTCATGTCCTAGTAGTGACAAATGACCCATTCTGTTTTTCACTTATTGTGATGGCTGCTCCTCTCATAAGTTAGCATTGGGAATTCCCTTAAATACGTTTGAGCCAGCATTTCTAATCAGAAAAGAGTAGTGTTGCTTTGTTTGGCATGTTATGACTAGTGGGGATGAGTCTTGCTTACTGGTGTAGTTGGATTTTACATTGCTATTTTAGAAATGCCATTTTTAGAAAGTGTGCATTTCTCTGTGCATATGAACCTTTGTGCTTTGCAGCCTGACACCAATCCATGTCTTGACCTGGGTGACAGCTACACTTTGTGTATACTTTCCAAACAGCCATCACACAGAACATTTTGGGTGTGATGGGGTTACATCTTCATTCATCTGCATAGTGATGGTCTTCCTGGGCTGGGAGAGGGACAGGGCATTCACACTTCATAATTGTACAGGGTATGTCCTGCCCTCACACAAAAAGATGATTTATCCCCCACTGATGTCTGGAGCCAAGGCTGAGTAGAAAGGAGGTGTTGTACACTTCTAAGATTTGTTTTGAAGTTCACCCAAGAACAAAGACAACTGTGAGTGTAAGTACAGGGACTTTGACTCCATGATTTTAACCACTACCTGGGACTTGTTACCAGATGCTGCTGGCTCTGCATTGCTAGAAGACTGCTGTGGTGCCTGGAGAGCCCGCAATTGGAACCGGTTGCTTTGTAGTGCCGATCTATGGCCTGCTGGGCTGCTGGAAGGACTGCCAATCTGCTAAAAGGACCCTGATGTGCTGGCATGCCTGCCCACTGCTCCTCTTCTAACCCCACAAGAGCTTTTCAAAGGGCTTGTTGGCTTCCCCCTAATGCTTGAGAAATATCTGAACCTCAAAAGGAAATTCCACTTTCTAAAACCGGCCATGGGACTCTGAGTCTGGCCCTCTTTGAATCCCCAAGCAACAGTGCGTGCTGAGCGATTTGTTTTCCCATCAGCGCATGTTGAACACTCTTGGTGTTGTGGGGAGCGCTACTTGTGACTCTATGGTGCCATAAACAGCGTGTGTGAGGCACTCTCTACCTTCACAAGGAAAGCAACGTGTGGTTTGGTTCCTTGACCAGCGTGCGTTGAGCACTTCACCTGTAGCTGGAGCAACGGCACGCAAACGCACCGGAGTACAAAAACTAGGGCACTGTCCCCACATGCCTCTGAGAGAGGTGCTGTAGTGTTGTGTTGAGCCCCACCAGGCCCGTGGGGGCCCTTGCCATTAACTGTGTCTGCACCAGCAGTGTCTGACAGTGCCAACGTTCAGACTTGAGCATGCTCCCCACACACTACCAAAAAACCTCACTGTAACCTCCCTAAAGGGAGCGTCCATAGAATTCATCCCGAAGGAGTGGTGCTGTAGCGGCTCAGGCTTGTGTAATAGTAAGCTCAGGGGTATTGTATTTCTGTGTTGAACTGGGGTGAAACCTCTGTGGAAGACCCAAAGGGAGGTGTGGGATTGCCTTCTGAACATAATAACTGTCTGATATAACTTGTATCTTGGGGATGTTATAGAATTACTGCATTATCTGTAGTATGCATGCAGGTGTCCTGTGCCTTACTTTGTGGTTATAAGTACACTGGTTTATGTTAGGGCATCGTAATTACTGAATGCCTATTAGTAGGAGGGAAGGTATTCCTGGAGCTATGATTTTCTACTGTTACTTATGTGCTTGTGCTGTCGCATTACATGCCCTCAGTATTTATGGATGTATGTTGTTGTTTCCTTGCATTGTCTAGGAGCATAAATGCCATCTGCACATATGCATTAGATGCACAACAATTGTGATCCTTACATAGGATGCTCTTCATGATATATGTCGTTTGATTCCTGCTGTGCCCAAGATAACTAGTACTATCTCAGGATTTGCATAGAATGCACAGTATGTATGATTTATGTCATTTTTGGGTGCAATATGCTATAAATATGTTTATATCATCCTGTGTGGAGTCTCTTTTATGGTACATTCTTTGTGTTACTGATATGAGTGTGTTGCACAACTGCTTTACACATTGCCTCTGATGATGAGCCTGTCTGCTGTGTGCCAAACTACTAGAGGGTGAGCATAGGTTATCTTTGGTGTGTAACTTACTTACTCTGATTAGAGTAATGGGTTCTGTCTGGCTTAGTTGCATACGCTAACTAACTAGAAACCCATTTCTAACAGGCTCTGACAACTGAATATGTCCAGACAGTAACACACTTCAGTGGACTATTAAATGCATTGTAGAGCTGTGTGTGTAATCTGAGGGTCACAAGTGTAAATGCTGGTGGGTCTACATAAGATGTTATTCTTTCGAGGTTGATACATGAAGAACTATTAAACTGTGTAATAAATAACATCTGACTGTTATTATGCCATCAGTGTTGTGAGACCAGACAAATGACAACATTCAATATATGTGTAGTAATTATTATTATTATTATTATTATTATTATTGCTAAAATACATTTTGGACATTGTTTTGAGTACCATATTGATTGATTATGTAGTGTCATGTTGCATTATCATTTAGCCACTTTTCCAAGAAGTTCCACCTGATTCCATTCAAATCCAGTAGTGTAACTCTCGTGTCCATAGTTGTACCAAAAGCAGTGCAGTCCTCTCAATAATATTAGTGCCTCAATAATATTAGTTCCTTTGTTGTCTCTAGTTCAACCTCACTCCACATTTTGTATGCCTTTCACAATTACAAAGATAGTAAATTTTTGATAGAGTGGGCAAATGTTTGCACTTTAAAACTAGGGCCCTCATCACTAGTGTTCCAAAAAATGGGCAGTATTTGCCCAGCTCTGGAATTACCGATACCAGGGGAACTGATAATTGCAGTGATGGGAAAATTCCAGACCATTATTGTGAGGGATTGGGTTGTTGGTTGATGAGGGTGAGAGCCCTTCTCAAGCACCAGCCACAATCTTTGATAGGGTGAGCCACAAAAAGTTGTTAAATTAACCTGTGCTCAACTCTTTGGTAGCTTGGCACAAAAGCCATCAGGTTTAACTTAGAGGCAATGTGTAAAGTAAATGTGTCACATTTAACCAGTAATAAATTGAAAACACAACACAAGAAAAATCCCACACTAATTTAGAAAAATAGAGTACATTCCATTACTTATAATGATACTTGAAGAACAAAAAAACAATCAGTAGGACCTGAGATAGTTGCAAAGATTAAGTACATGTTGCTCCTAAAAGCATAAAGCAGCAACCATGGACATATTGTTGCATCAGATGGGAACAAAGTCGAACATTATGGCTGACCATGATGAAGTGAAGTTTGGATACACAAACTGGATTGGGACCGGTCACTGCTTACCTTCGAGCATACAATAAATCTTGAAGAAAAATGTGTGAGAAGGTGAAGTTCAGTGAGGCAAGACAACCTGCAGTGTCAGAGGAAGAGACATTTTCGTTGGGGCTGCTGGATGAAGCCACGGTGAGGTTCAGACTTACCCTCCTATGGAAGTCAAAAAACTCCAGCTGCAGCTGAATGTTTCACTACCAGGACATGAAAACTTAAAGGTACCTCACACTTTTAGAAAATACTGCACCCTGCCCTATCGGCTATTTTGGACTGTTAGATCTGTCAGCCTTAGGGTGGTCTTCCCCCATAGTTTTTGCCTTTACTCTTCCTTTTTTGCAGATCTCGTTTTTCTTGGCCTTAGAAATCTGTGCACTTTATCACTTCAAACCAGTGCTAAAATGATTGTGCTTTCTTGTCTAAACTTGGTAGAACTTCCTTACACCAAGTGGCATGCTTAATTTTTCTTATATGCCCCTCGTAAAGTGGTAACACATGTACCCAGGGCGCTGTGCCACCCACTTAAGTAGCCCTGCGAACATGTCTCAGGCCTTTCATCACATCCTGTGTGTACAATTTTAAATGGGGTGGGCTGTAAACTCTCTGCTGGCAGAGTCACAGAGATTTACTCACTCTGTGCACCACTTGGAGTGTGGAGTTTAGTTAAAACTCAAGTAACCGCCACCTGGAGGAGTTTACCACCTACCCCTGCTTTTGGTCAACTTTAAGGTCCTTAGTTCCAAGAATGCTTACTGCAAGAAATGTCACATACGAAATTCCAAGACTTCTCAGTGGCCTCTGGGTGCCTCATGTTGCTCGAGGTGTTCTAGCTTTACCTGATCACAAGGGTAACCACAATGTCCAGAGGGCCAGCAGTTATCCCATAGTTCCTCATTTTTTTATTTTATTCAATTCACGTTTTTTTAGTTATTTATTAGGTTTTGGAATGCAACAGAGATCCACATAAAATATTCAGACATTACACCCAGAAAACATCATCAATAAAACAACATAAAAACATCATACAGTTTTAATAATTAAATACATTGTTTCATCCTTTCAAATAGAATTACCAGACTCCACAGGCATTACAAACAGCTGGCCTAATTCTAGATGAGTAACAAGTGGAAATAACAAGTATAGGGTTTGACTTATGAAAAGTTTGCGCCTCCTTTCATCATTGTTTATGCAAGAGTGGCACAACTTACAAAATATACTAAATTTTGAATGTTTGCACCACCTTTGCATCAAAAAATGATGCAAAGGCGGCACTAACTTTTCATAAATGAGGCCCATAGTGTGATATGCTATCATGAAAATGTTAGACCTGACAGCCTTAGGGTGGTCACCACTAATTGTTTGCCTGCATCCCTCCACTTTTTGGACAATGTTTTTGGTGGTTTTAGGGCTCTGCGCACTTTACCACTGATAACCAGTGCTAAAGTACATATGATCTCTCCCTTAAAACAAGGTGACATTAGTTCATACCCAATTGACCTATTAAATCTACTTGTAAGACCCCAATAAAGTGCACTACATGCTATATTTCAACGTGTACATATTGACTTTTGATTGTTTTGACCTGCATCTTACCAGATAAATATTATATATTTTTCTAAACACTGTGTGGTGTATTGTGGTGTTATACTATGTTATTGCATGATTTATTGCACAAATACTTTACACATTGCCTTCTAAGTTCAGCCTGACTGCTCAGTGCCAAGCTACCAGAGGGTGTTCACAGGATAATTTGGATTGTAGGTGACTTACCCTAACTAGAGTGAGGGTCCTTGCTTGGACAGGGGATAACCTGACTGACAACCAAAGACCCCATTTCTAACAGAAAAGTACAAAACCTTTACAATGTGCAAATATGCATTATCAAGACAGAATACAGTACTCTGTTATAAAGATCAAATCCCTCTAGATTGTAAATACGCAGAGTCAAAGCATATTTATGATTACAGAAAATCCATCGACATAATCTACATCTGGATGAGTGACAAGTATAGTGCAGCACTCCATCATACAGAAATGCCAGACCTTACTGTATGAAGATCACAATAACAATACAAATGACTGTACTTTAAAAAAAAAAATGCAGATTTCTTAATAGTGCAAATACACAAAATTAATCTAATTAAAACAGTAATAAACAATTACTAAAAATGGAATATAGTACACCCAATATTAGAGTGCCTGAAAGCCTGAAAAGAAAAAAATTCAAATACACAGCTAAGGTATTAAATGGGCAAGTAACTCAAATAAAGAATAGGATGTTCTGCCCACTCCAATAACAAAATGCACCAGTACCAAAAGACATCCAATTAGGCTCAAAGCATATAAAGTGCCAATAAAACATATATTTTTATGTTTATATTCACCATTTTCGTCCATTCAAATTAAGTACAAATACCAAGTGCACATATCCATTTGAAAACTAAAACACGTTTAAAAACATTTAAAGAATTTAAACATCCTTATGCAAACTATTTTATTTGGGGTTGCAAAAAACCTTTAAAGAGCCTCAGCTGCCAAAGTTATGTTATATTTCAGAAAGATCAGTCTCAGAAAGTAGCAATGTACAAGATGCAAAGCTGGACATACAAAAATCATTTGATTTAAATCTTGAACATGATTTATAAAAAGATCACAGAGCCTCTCATTCTTCGGAACACCTTCCCAAGTTCTTGTTATAACTTGTAGTGGTAACAAGTTAAACCTTAATAACAAATGACTCTCTGTACTCCATGAGGGAGATTACAAAGGAGATAGGATTGAGAAGTTTTACACTTGCTACTTTCTATTAATATCTCATTACTTACATATTGTAAACAGAGTGAGATATCCCTTTGGTAGGTAATAATTTCGTTATCCAATTTTAAAAAGGTTTAGATGGTAAATCCCCACTCCGCCCAATTTCGAACACTACCAAATCTTTAGTAAAGGTGGAGTAAACTGCTCTTCTTCCTTTCAAACTATGGAAGATTTCCCATTTTAATGCTGCCTGTCTCAGCAAACTGTTCCCCCCACCTCAAGACAGCTGCAATGGCAAGCAGAAAAGTAGAGCATGGCCAAAATTCAAGCTGCAGTGCCAGTGAGGAAGCCAAAGAATTCAAATTACAACCTTGACGTCACATGCGTCCCTCTACTTTTTCGAAAAAGGACCAGTGACACTCATTAATCACTCCACATGCGTACTCGGTGTGGACGGGACTTTTATCTTACAAATCAAAAAAATGGGTGTGAAGTGTCTTTGCACACAACACTTATAGTTCCTGGGAATATCAGAGGCCTGGGACAGCACCTTAATTTTACAGTGATTTATATGATTTTTATTTAGGCAGTTGCCAGAAACAATTCTACTACGGTAAGAGTAAAACTGCACAACTTACATTTTGGCATTCCCCTGAGACCAATTAAGGTTTTGCCTAATTCTGCACCCCTTTGTTCTAAAAATCATAACTTTGCTCTTCGATATGTTTATTTTGAAAAATATAGTTCCACGTATTTATCCAATGCACAAAGCAGACTATATGGGTATACCCCTAGTCAGAGGATGCTTTTCTATTAAAGTTTGAAGAGCTCTGATTTTATCAAGAGTACCACAGTTCTTACGGAAACCGACCTGCTCAGCCAGTATGAGGTTATTACCAAACACCCATTTCTGTAGATGAACGAATATACTTTTGGCAAATACTTTTCCTGTTCTGGCAAGAAGGGCAATTTGTCTATAACTGGTGGGAGAGTCCTTTGATCCTTTTTTATATAAAGATAGAATGATACGTCCCTTCCAGGAGGATGGAATATTGCCAGATAGATAGCAGTACTGAAACAATGGGCATAAAATGTTGCCCATAGGGCAGACTTCTGTTTAATAAGTGCTATCAGTAATTCATCCAGTCCCATAGTACCGTAGGTTCTTGTATTTTTGATAAATCCCTCAATCTCCTTACAAGATGGCAGATCATATGATTCCATAGAAATTCCTCAGATCTAATAGCAAGTTGGTCACCATTACTTAAGTTGCAGGTATACAGTTAGGAAATGCAATGTGTCCACTCATTGTAGGAAATCAGGATGACCTGAGCTGCAACTCTGGAATCACAATATTGGGCTATAAACACCTCATATTTGGGAGGGTTGTAAGAGGTGGCGGCTTTCCTCCTACATTTTCTGTTCTGCTGCCTTCAGTCTAGCTTTTTTAAGCTTAAAGCAATTAATTTGCTCCTGTCTCGTGATCAAGGGAGATTTCACTTGCTTCCTAGAAAGGAAATATATTTAATGAGTTACCTTTTTTTACAGCCCAAGAGGTCCTAATGGGTGATTTAAGTATTTAACCGCTATGTTTGCACCCACAAGTTCGAAACAAGGTCAGCTGCTTTTCAAACCAAGGAATGGGATCATCTAATGATAACTCTGAAGGGCCCAAACTTGCTATTTTAATAATATGACCCAAATATTTTATAGGATCACAAGCCCAAGAGGTGCCTCCATTAGATTTGATATAGACCACATTGTCTTACTGGAATTCCAGGGTTCAAAAGCCTTAAGCTTTAGATCAATAGCCATAAAATGAATGCTATGATTACTTAGATCAGTCGCCAACATTTCCAACTTTGGGAAAACACTAAACATTTGACATGACACCACCAAGTAGTCAAGTAGAGATTGCCCATGAAGAGAATTACACGTATCAAGAGAGTCTTCCATGAATCTGCCATCTAAAAAGATAAATTCATGCATTTTCAGACATTCCAGGAAATTTAGCCCTAATCTAGCTTTTTCTGGCAAAACTGCCTCAAGAATATAACACACCTCATCAGAGCGGTATTATCAAAAGTCATGCAGGCTAATTGGATACTTTAACGTTAAAGTCTACTACGATTGCAACCAAGGGACATTCCTCCAAATATTGATAGTACAAATAAAACAAAATATTGAAACAACTAATGCAAACTGAGCCTTACTGTGAGGATTATGTACATTTACAAGCAAAAAAAGCTGACAACCCTCCTTTCTCTTTGGACACTACTAATTTTAAATAGAAGCAGAGATTTGAGAGATGGACACATACCTTTGGGTTCCAGTTAATATTATTTCTAAGTAAGATTGCATTTCCACCACTGACATGACGTTTTACAGAGGGTTTTGATACACAAGAGGAAACAAAGTAATTCTCATACCTGAAATCATAGTAGACCCATGTTTCCTGCAAGCAAATAATTAATGGCTTAGTGCCCCCTACAAAGTTCAATTTCAGATTAGACTGACCAAGACCCGTCATATTCCAGGATACTGGATGACCCCGAGGGTTACCTCCAAAACACTGGGAGCTTTGCTGTATTTCTAGCCCCATTCAGTATGCCCTCCACCCAACTCCAGATAGATAACTCATCTCCCTTCTCAGTTTCCCAGGTACTGGAGTCCTCTGTTTCTAATACACTTACGACTCTTTTCTCAATACCTCTACCTGTAGAGATGGTAATGTCCTTTGGGTTTGCAGACCCCCTCCTGTGATTCAGATCCCATGTATTCCTCTGACAAACCAGCATTGGTTTGTCACAATTGGGATCAGTGGAAGGCTTTACCCAAAGAACATCAATTCCTCTTTTCCTAAAAAATCCACATTATCTAAGATCAGCATAACAACAATCTTAGAGTTAATTGTCACAGGCAGATGGCAAGCAGCTCCAGTCACTCAAACCAAGTTACCTTTGACCTCCACCACACCGAAGCTGCATTCTGCCGCAAATTTACACAACTTTATGTACAACTTTTAGCTTTTAACCTTTAAGCCTACCTTGGGCCACCTGAAGTGGGTGGTTAATAATGGCAGTGTCTCCCACTGCCTCCCGCTGCCTTCTGCCTTGTGCCTACCGCAGCTGAAATGGCTACACAGTCTACACAATCAGCTACAAAGGTGGCAACAAAGGCGACATCAAAGGTGGCATCAAAGGGCGTTGTGCAGAGGTCATGGAGGGTTTTGGCTTCTTGGTTGCAGAATAGCCTGATAGAGGCCGCACGTCAAGCAAGAGGCCAAGTGAGGACTGGCCACCTGGCCGCGGGGCCAACGGGGCCAAGCAAGACCTATCTGCAGTCTTGATTGTAACGCGGCAGCAAGTCAGCTCCCTGCTTCCGCTCAGTGCTTGTAGGAAAGTACCATCTTGCCTGGCATGTTACCCCCATATTTCACTGTATATATGTTGTTTTAGTTGTATGTGTCACTGGGACCCTGCCAGACAGGGCCCCAGTGCTCATAAGTGTGCCCTGTATGTGTTCCCTGTGTTATGACTAACTGTCTCACTGAGGCTCTGCTAACCAGAACCTCAGTGGTTATGCTCTCTCTTTGCTTTCCAAATTGTCACTAACAGGCTAGTGACCAATTTCACCAATTCACATTGGCATACTGGAACACCCTTATAATTCCCTAGTATATGGTACTGAGGTACCCAGGGTATTGGGGTTACAGGAGATCCCTATGGGCTGCAGCATTTATTTTGCCACCCATAGGGAGCTCTGACAATTCTTACACAGGCCTGCCACTGCAGCCTGAGTGAAATAACGTCTACGTTATTTCACAGCCATTTACCACTGCACTTATGTAACTTATAAGTCACCTATATGTCTAACCTTTACCTGGTAAAGGTTGGGTGCTAAGTTACTTAGTGTGTGGGCACCCTGGCACTAGCCAAGGTGCCCCCACATTGTTCAGGGCAAATTCCCCTTACTTTGTGAGTGCGGGGACACCATTACACGCATGCACTATACATAGGTCAGTACCTATGTATAGCGTCACAATGGTAACTCTGAACATGGCCATGTAACATGTCTAAGATCATGGAATTGTCACCTCAATGCCATTCTGGCATTGGGGAGACAATTCCATGATCCCCCGAGTCTCTAGCACAGACCCGGGTACTGCCAAACTACCTTTCCCGGGGTTTCACTGCAGCTGCTGCTGCTGCCAACCCCTCAGACAGGTTTCTGCCCTCCTGGGGTCCAGCCAGGCTTGGCCCAGGAAGGCAGAACAAAGGACTTCCTCAGAGAGAGGGTGTTACACCCTCTCCCTTTGGAAAAAGGTGTCAGGGCTGGGAGGAGTAGCCTCCCCCAGCCTCTGGAAATGCTTTGATGGGCACAGATCGTGCCCATCTCTGCATAAGCCAGTCTACACCGGTTCAGGGATCCCCCAGCCCTGCTCTGGCGCAAAACTGGACAAAGGAAAGGGGAGTGACCACTCCCATGACCTGCACCTCCCAGGGGAGGTGCCCAGAGCTCCTCCAGTGTGCTCCAGACCTCTGCCATCTTGGAAACAAAGGTGCTGCTGGCACACTGGACTGCTCTGAGTGGCCAGTGCCAGCAGGTGACGTCAGAGACTCCTTCTGACAGACTCTTACCTGTGTTGCTAGCCTATCCTCCTTCCTAAGTAGCCAATCCTCCTTTTCTGGCTATTTAGGGTCTCTGCTTTGGGGAATTCTTGAGATAACAAATGCAAGAGCTCATCAGAGTTCCTCTGCATCTCTCTCTTCACCTTCTGCCAAGGAATCGACCGCTGACTGCTCTGGACGCATGCAAAACCGCAACAAAGTAGCAAAGATGACTACTGCAACCTTGTATTGCTGATCCGGCCGCCTTCTCAACTGTTTTCCTGGTGGTGCATGCTGTGGGGGTAGTCTGCCTCCTCTCTGCACTAGAAGCTCTGAAGAAATCTCCAGTGGGTCGACGGAATCTTCCCCCTGCAACCGCAGGCACCAAAAGACTGCATCACCGGTCCTCTGGGTCCCCTCTCAGCACGACGAGCGTGGTCCCTGGAACTCAGCAACTCTGTCCAAGTGACTCCCACAGTCCAGTGACTCTTCAGTCCAAGTTTGGTGGAGGTAAGTCCTTGCCTCCCCACACTAGACTGCATTGCTGGGTACCGCATGATTTGCAGCTGCTCCGGCTCCTGTGCACTCTTCCAGGATTTCCTTTGTGCACAGCCAAGCCTGGGTCCCCGACACTCTAACCTGCAGTGCACGACCTCCTGAGTTGTCCTCCGGAGTCGTCGGACCTTCTTTTGTGACTTTGGGTGAGCTCCGGTTCACTCTTCTTCGTAGTGCCTGTTCTGGCACTTCTGCGGGTGGTGCTTGCTTCTGAGTGGGCTCCTTGTCTTGCTGGGCACCCCCTCTGTCTCCTCACGCAATTGGCGACATCCTGGTCCCTCTTGGGCCACAGCAGCATCCAAAAACCCTAAAAAGCGACCCTTGCAACTAGCAAGGCTTGTTTGCGGTCTTTCTGTGTGGGAACACCTCTGCAAGCTTCTTCACGACGTGGGACATCCATCCTCCAAAGGGGAAGTTCCTAGTCCTCTTCGTTCTTGCAGAATCCACAGCTTCTACCATCCGGTGGCAGCTTCTTTGCATCCACAGCTGGCATTTCCTGGGCATCTGCCCACTCCCGACTTGATCGTGACTCTTGGACTTGGTCCCATTGTTCCACAGGTACTCTCGTCCGGAAATCCATCGTTGTTGCATTGCTGGTGTTGGTCTTCCTTGCAGAATTCCCCTATCACGACTTCTGTGCCCTCTGGGGAACTTAGGTGCACTTTACACCTACTTTTCAGGGTCTTGGGGTGGGCTATTTTTCTAACCCTCACTGTTTTCTTACAGTCCCAGCTCACATAGGTTTGGGGTCCATTTGTGGTTTGCATTCCACTTTTGGAGTATATGGTTTGTGTTGCCCCTATACCTATGTGCTCTCATTGCAATCTATTGTGACTGTACATTGCTTGCATGGCTTTCTATTGCTATTACTGCATATTTTTGGTATTGTGTACATATATCTTGTGTATATGATTCTGGAGTAGCCCCAGTAAGAATGTTAGATGGTATTCTTGCCAACCTGCCCCTTAGCAGGCCACCTAGCAACCCTGGTACTAATGTGAGCACTCATCACAGTAGAAGTTTTGCTCCTGCAGGACAGGTTGTTAGAGTGCCAACTATTAGGGATAGGTCTCCCTCTGTTCATTCGCACCATTCTTCTTTGTCTAAGCATGCCCAACCCACCCACCCTGATGACAGAATGTTAGAAAGGGAGCTCAATAGATTGAGAGTGGAAGAGTCCAGACTGAAGCTTAAACAGCAACAGCTGGCTCTAGACAGGGAAACTTTAGACTTAGAAAAAGAAAGGCAGAGGTTGGGGTTAGGACCCCAAGGTGGCAGCAGCAGTATTACAGATAGTAATCCTGTAAAAGAGCATGATTCCAGGAATCTGCACAAGATAGTTCCCCCTTACAAGGAGGGGGATGACATTAACAAGTGGTTTGCTGCACTTGAGAGGGCCTGTGTTGTACAGGGGGTCCCTCAAAGGCAGTGGGCTGCTATCCTATGGCTATCTTTCAGTGGAAATGGTAGGGATAGGCTCCTTACTGTGAAGGAAAGTGATGCCAATAATTTTACAGTTTTAAAGAATGCACTCCTAGATGGTTATGGCTTAACCACTGAACAGTACAGGATCAAGTTCAGAGAAACCAAAAAGGAGTCTTCACAAGACTGGGTAGACTTTGTTGACCATTCAGTGAAGGCCTTGGAGGGGTGGTTACATGGCAGTAAAGTTTCTGACTATGAAAGCCTGTATAATTTAATCCTGAGAGAGCATATTCTTAATAACTGTGTGTCTGATTTGTTACACCAATATCTAGTGGACTCAGATCTGACCTCTCCCCAAGAATTGGGAAAGAAGGCAGACAAATGGGTCAGAACAAGAATGAACAGAAAAGTTCATACAGGGGGTGACAAGGATGGCAAGAAGAAGGATGGTAAGTCTTCAGACAAGGGTGGGGACAAATCTAAAAATGAGTCTTCATCAGGCCTACAAAAACACTCTGGTGGGGGTGGTGGGTCCAAATCCTCTTCTAATCAAGTAAAAAAAACATGGTGCTATTTATGTAAAGTAAAAGGCCATTGGACAACTGATCCCAGTTGTCCAAAGAAAAGCACCAAGCCTCCCACTACCACAACCCCTACTGCTACACCTAGTGCCCCTAGTAATAGCAGTGGTGGTGGGAGCAAACCTACTAATAGCCAATCCAAGGGAGTAGCTGGGCTCACTTTTGGTAATTTAGTTGGGGATGGTCTTGTTAGGGAGACCACAGAGGCTGTGTTAGTCTCTGAAGGTGCCATTGATTTGGCCAGCTTGATTGCTTGTCCCCTTAATATGGATAAGTATAAGCAACTTCCCCTAATAAATGGTGTTGAGGTTCAGGCCTACAGGGACACAGGTGCCAGTGTTACCATGGTAATAGAGAAACTGGTCCACCCTGAACAACACCTGCTTGGTCACTAGTACCAAGTGACTGATGCTCATAACAACACTCTTAGCCACCCCATGGCTGTTGTGAATCTCAACTGGGGAGGGGTTACTGGTCCAAAGAAAGTTGTGGTTGCCTCAGATTTACCTGTAGACTGTCTACTAGGGAACGATTTAGAGACATCAGCGTGGTCAGAAGTGGAGTTGGAGGCTCATGCAGCAATGCTGGGCATTCCTGGGCATATTTTTGCTTTGACAAGGGCTCAGGCCAAAAAGCAAAAAGGACAGGGTGACTTGGATCCTGGAACAATGGACCAAGTGCTCCCTAAAGCTAGGGTTAGTAAAGGTAAATCACTACCTACTATCCCTCCCTCTACAGTGGATTCAACTTCTGAGGAAGAATAATTTCCACCCTGTGCAGAACCTTCACCAGAGGAGCTGGAAGCAGACACTGCTGAGCTTTTGGGTGGAGGAGGGCCTGCCAGGGAGGAGCTGAGTGAGGCACAGCAGACCTGTCCCACACTAGAGGGTCTAAGACAGCAAGCTGTCAAACAGCAAAATGGGGATGTCAGTGACTCTCACAGAGTTTACTGGGAGGACAACCTCTTGTATACAGAGGCAAGGGACCCAAAACCTGGAGCTGCCAGGAGATTGGTTATTCCCATGCAATACAGAGAGTTCCTCCTAACTCTAGCCCACGACATTCCCTTGGCTGGACATTTGGGGCAGATGAAAACATGGGACAGGCTTGTTCCCTTGTTTCATTGGCCTAGAATGTCAGAGGACACAAAGGAATTTTGTAAGTCCTGTGTCACCTGTCAAGCCAGTGGCAAAACAGGTGGCACCCCAAAGGCTCCCCTTATTCCACTGCCTGTGGTTGGGGTTCCCTTTGAAAGGGTAGGGGTTGACATAGTCGGCCCCCTTGACCCTCCTACTGCTTCAGGCAATAGGTTTATCTTGGTGGTAGTGGACCATGCCACAAGATATCCTGAAGCAATTCCTCTAAGGACCACTACAGCTCCTGCAGTGGCAAAGGTCCTCCTGGGAATCTTTTCCAGGGTGGGTTTCCCAAAAGAGGTGGTATCAGACAGGGGTAGAAACTTTATGTCTGCTTACATAAAGGCCATGTGGAAGGAATGTGGTGTAACATACAAATTCACCACACCCTATCATCCACAAACAAATGGACTGGTTGAGAGGTTTAACAAAATTCTCAAAGGAATGATAATGGGACTCCCTGAAAAACTCAGGAGGAGATGGGATGTCCTGTTACCTTGCCTCCTTTTTGCTTACAGGGAGGTACCCCAAAAAGGAGTGGGCTTCAGCCCCTTTGAACTCCTATTTGGACACCCTGTAAGAGGTCCTCTAACACTTGTAAAGGAGGGTTGGGAACAACCTTTAAAAGCTCCTAAGCAAGACATAGTGGACTATGTAATTGGCCTAAGATCCAGAATGGCTGAGTATATGAAAAAGGCCAGCAAAAACCTTCAGGCCAGCCAAGAGCTCCAAAAGCAATGGCATGACCAGAAGGCTGTTCTGATTCAGTACCAACCAGGGCAGAAAGTGTGGGTCTTGGAGCCCGTAACCCCAAGAGCACTCCAAGACAAATGGAGTGGACCCCACATTATTGTTGAAAAGAAGGGAGAAGTCACCTACTTGGTTGACTTAGGCACTGCCAGGAGTCCCCTTAGGGTGCTCCATGTCAATCGCCTAAAACCCTACTATGACAGGGCTGATCTCACCCTGCTCATGGAAACAGATGAAGGTCAGGAAGAAGAGAGTGACCCTCTCCCTGATCTCTTCTCTTCCACAAAACAAGATGCTCTAGTGGAAGGTGTAGTTTTGGCAGATTGTCTTACTGCTGAGCAGAAAGACCACTGCATAAATCTCCTGGGTCAGTTTTCTGAACTCTTTTCTACTGTGCCAGGCACCACTTATTGGTGTGAGCACACTATAGATACTGGAGACAGCTTGCCTGTCAAAAGTAAGATCTATAGGCAGCCTGACCATGTCAGGGACTGCATAAAACAAGAGGTCCAGAAAATGCTTGAACTGGGAGTGGTTGAGCACTCTGAAAGTCCATGGGCCTCTCCTGTGGTACTTGTACCAAAACCTCATTCCAAAGATGGGAAAAAGGAAATTAGACTTTGTGTGGATTACAGAGGTCTCAACCAGGTAACTAAACTGATGCTCACCCTATACCCAGGGCAGATGAGCTAATAGATACACTGGCATCTGCCAAGTATCTAAGCACCTTTGATTTGACTGCAGGGTATTGGCAGATCAAGTTATCAGAGGATGCTAAAGCAAAAACTGCATTTTCGACTATTGGAGGGCACTACCAATTCACAGTAATGCCCTTTGGTTTGAAAAATGCACCTGCCACTTTTCAGAGGTTGGTGAATACAGTCCTGCAAGGGTTGGAGGCTTTTAGTGCAGCATATCTAGATGATATAGCTGTCTTTAGCTCCACCTGGGATGATCACCTGGTCCACCTATGGAAAGTTTTGGAGGCCCTGCAAAAGGCAGGCCTCACTATCAAGGCTTCAAAGTGCCAGATAGGGCAGGGGAAAGTGGTTTATCTGGGACACCTTGTAGGTGGAGAACAGATTGCACCACTTCAGGGGAAAATCCAAACTATCATAGATTGGGTTCCCCCTACAACTCAGACCCAGGTGAGAGCCTTCTTAGGCCTCACTGGGTATTACAGGAGGTTCATAAAGAACTATGGCTCCATAGCAGCCCCTCTTAATGACCTCACATCTAAGAAAATTCCTAAAAAGGTATTGTGGACAGCTAACTGTCAGAAAGCTTTTGAGGAGCTCAAACAGGCCATGTGCTCTGCACCTGTCCTAAAAAGCCCATGTTACTCCAAGAAATTCATTGTTCAAACTGATGCATCTGAATTAGGGGTAGAGGCAGTCTTATCACAACTCAGTTCTGAGGGCCAGGATCAAGCTGTTGCTTTTATCAGCAGGAGGTTGACCCCTAGAGTGTTGGTCTGCTATAGAGAGGGAGGCCTTTGCTGTGGTCTGGGCACTGAAGAAGTTGAGGCCATACCTGTTTGGCACTCACTTCATTGTTCAGACAGACCACAAACCTCTACTTTGGCTAAAACAAATGAAAGGTGAAAACCCTAAATTGTTGAGGTGGTCCATATCTCTACAGGGAATGGACTATACAGTGGAACATAGACCTGGGAGTACCCACTCCAATGCAGATGGACTCTCCAGATATTTCCACTTAGACAATGAAGACTCATCAGGTCATGGCTAGTCTTATTGTCCTTCGTTTGGGGGATCCTGCCAGCCAGGGCCCCAGTGCTCATGAGTGTGCCCTATATGTGTTCCCTGTGTGATGACTAACTGTCTCACTGAGGCTCTGCTAACCAGAACCTCAGTGGTTATGCTCTCTCTTTGCTTTCCAAATTGTCACTAACAGGCTAGTGACCAATTTCACCAATTCACATTGGCATACTAGAACACCCTTATAATTCCCTAGTATATGGTACTGAGGTACCCAGGGTATTGGGGTTCCAGGAGATCCCTATGGGCTGCAGCATTTATTTTGCCACCCATAGGGAGCTCTGAGAATTCTTACACAGGCCTGCCACTGCAGCCTGAGTGAAATAACGTCTACGTTATTTCACAGCCATTTACCACTGCACTTATGTAACTTATAAGTCACCTATATGTCTAACCTTTACCTGGTAAAGGTTGGGTGCTAAGTTACTTAGGGGGTCATTCTGACCTCCGCGGGCGGCGGAAGCTGTCCGCCTGGCGGGAACCGCCAGAAGACCGTACCACGGTCGAAAGACCGCGGCGGTCATTCTGAGTTTCCCGCTGGGCTGCCGGGCGACCGCCAGAAGGCCGCCCGCCAGCCCAGCGGGAAACCCCCTTCCATGAGGATGCCGGTTCCGAATGGAGCCGGCGGAGTGGAAGGGGTGCGACGGGTGCAGTTGCACCCGTCGCGATTTTCAGTGTCTGCTTGGCAGACACTGAAAATCTTGGTGGGGCCCTGTTAGGGGGCCCCTGCAGTGCCCATGCCATTGGCATGGGCACTGCAGGGGCCCCCAGGGGCCCCACGACACCCGTTCCCGCCAGCCAGGTTCTGGCGGTCAAAACCGCCAGAGCCAGGCTGGCGGTAAGGGGGTCGGAATCCCCATGGCGGCGCTGCTTGCAGCGCCGCCATGGAGGATTCCCTTGGGCAGCAGGAAACCGGCGGGACACCGCCGGTTTCCCGTTTCTGACCGCGGCTGTACCGCCGCGGTCAGAATGCCCATGGGAGCACCGCCAGCCTGTTGGCGGTGCTCCCGCGGTCGTTGGCCCTGGCGGTCCATGACCGCCAGGGTCAGAATGACCCCCTTAGTGTGTGGGCACCCTGGCACTAGCCAAGGTGCCCCCACATTGTTCAGGGCAAATTCCCCGGACTTTGTGAGTGCGAGGACACCATTACACGCGTGCACTACATATAGGTCACTACCTATGTATAGCGTCACAATGGTAACTCCGAACATGGCCATGTAACATGTCTAAGATCATGGAATTGTCACCCCAATGCCATCCTGGCATTGGGGAGACAATTCCATGATCCCCCGAGCCTCTAGCACAGACCCGGGTACTGCCAAACTACCTTTCCCGGGGTTTCACTGCAGCTGCTGCTGCTGCCAACCCCTCAGACAGGTTTCTGCCCTCCTGGGGTCCAGCCAGGCTTAGCCCAGGAAGGCAGAACAAAGGACTTCCTCAGAGAGAGGGTGTTACACCCTCTCCCTTTGGAAAAAGGTGTCAGGGTTGGGGAGGAGTAGCCTCCCCCAGCCTCTGGAAATGCTTTGATGGGCACAGATGGTGCCCATCTCTGCATAAGCCAGTCTACACCGGTTCAGGGATCCCCCAGCCCTGCTCTGGCGCGAAACTGGACAAAGGAAAGGGGAGTGACCACTCCCCTGACCTGCACCTCCCAGGGGAGGTGCCCAGAGCTCCGCCAGTGTGCTCCAGACCTCTGCCATCTTGGAAACAGAGGTGCTCCTGGCACACTAGACTGCTCTGAGTAGCCAGTGCCAGCAGGTGACGTCAGAGACTCTTTCTGATAGGCTCTTACCTGTGTTGCTAGCCTATCCTCCTTCCTAAGTAGCCAAGCCTCCTTTTCTGGCTATTTAGGGTCTCTGCTTTGGGGAATTCTTTAGATAACGAATGCAAGAGCTCATCAGAGTTCCTCTGCATGTCTCTCTTCACCTTCTGCCAAGGAATCGACTGCTGACTGCTCTGGACGCCTGCAAAACCGCAACAAAGTAGCAAAGACAACTACTGCAACCTTGTATCGCTGATCCGGCCGCCTTCTCGACTGTTTTCCTGGTGGTGCATGCTGTGGGGGTAGTCTGCCTCCTCTCTGCACTAGAAGCTCTGAAGAAATCTCCCGTGGGTCGACGGAATCTTCCCCCTGCAACCGCAGGCACCAAAAGACTGCATCACCGGTCCTCTGGGTCCCCTCTCAGCACGACGAGTGTGGTCCCTGGAACTCAGCAACTCTGTCCAAGTGACTCCCACAGTCCAGTGACTCTTCAGTCCAAGTTTGGTGGAGGTAAGTCCTTGCCTCCCCACGCTAGACTGCATTGCTGGGTACCGCGTGATTTGCAGCTGCTCCGGCTCCTGTGCACTCTTCCATGATTTCCTTTGTGCACAGCCAAGCCTGGGTCCCCGACACTCTGACCTGCAGTGCACGACCTCCTGAGTTGTCCTCCGGCGTCATGGGACCTTCTTTTGTGACTTCGGGTGAGCTCTGGTTCACTCTTCTTCGTAGTGCCTGTTCTGGAACTTCTGCGGGTGCTGCTTGCTTCTGAGTGGGCTCCTTGTCTTGCTGGGTGCCCCCTCTGTCTCCTCACGCAATTGGCGACATCCTGGTCCCTCCTGGGCCACAGCTGCATCCAAAAACCCTAACCGCGATCCTTGAAGCTAGCAAGGCTTGTTTGCGGTCTTTCTGCATGGGAACACCTCTGCAAGCTTCTTCACGACGTGGGACATCCATCTTCCAAAGGGGAAGTTCCTAGTCCTCTTCGTTCTTGCAGAATCCACAGCTTCTACCATCCGGTGGCAGCTTCTTTGCATCCACAGCTGGCATTTCCTGGGCATCTGCCCACTCCCGACTTGATCGTGACTCTTGGACTTGGTCCCCTTGTTCCACAGGTACTCCAGTCTGGAAATCCATCGTTGTTGCATTGCTGGTGTTGGTCTTCCTTGCAGAATTCCCCCATCACGACTTCTGTGCTCTCTGGGGAACTTAGGTGCACTTTACACCTACTTATCAGGGTCTTGGGGTGGGCTATTTTTCTAACCCTCACTGTTTTCTTACAGTCCCAGCGACCCTCTACAAGCTCACATAGGTTTGGGGTCCATTCGTGGTTCGCATTCCACTTTTGGAGTATATGGTTTGTGTTGCCCCTATACCTATGTGCTCTCATTGCAATCTATTGTGACTGTACATTGCTTGCATTGCTTTCTATTGTTATTACTGCATATTTTTGGTATTGTATACATATATCTTGTTTAAATTTGCTATCCGCATACTGAGGGTACTCACTGAGCTACTTTTGGCATATTGTCATAAAAATAAAGTACCTTTATTTTTAGTATATCTGTGTATTGTGTTTTCTTATGATATTGTGCATATGACACCAGTGGTATAGTGGGAGCTTTGCATGTCTCCTAGTTCAGCCTAAGCTGCTCTGCTAAGCTACCCTTTTCTATCAGCCTAAGCTGCTAGAACACCTCTTCTACACTAATAAGGGACAACTGGACCTGGTGCAGAGTGTAAGTACCTCTTGGTACCCACTACAAACCAGGCCAGCCTCCTACAGTGCTCTTCTGCAAACTTCTCCTACGTGGTATGGCACTCCACATTGTTTCCATACTTTGTTTTCAGCGGTCTTTAGTCCTGTTATTATGGTAATTATGTGGAGCAGGGTCAATGCATAAATCTTCTCTCAGTCATTCATGCGGATGTGGGAAGACATATTCAAACTGAGGTGAGCAAACGTTGAATGGAATAGGTAGCGGTAGGTCTTGTCAGTTGTTTATTGGCTGGAGGACACCAAAGTTGTTATATGAAGTCACTTGGGATTGGCTGTAAGGGCTCATGAAGGGTGTTTATTGGCCATGGAGTCCTAAAGAATGCGTACGGCAGGTCTCTGTGATAACAAGTACAAGTGGAGCACATCGAGCAACGAGGATGCAGATGAAGGTATAATCAATCAGTGTCAGCAGCTATGAAGGAGAAGTCGCCCCTGTACCAAGTCCAGGACTACATGCTCCACTACACTCCATGGGAGCCAGTAAGGTGAGGGGTCCTCTTTACTCCTCTCTAACACGCTCACCTCTCCCAGCACTTTGACACTGGCATCATCTTCCATACTAAATCTGATGGAAGATGCCTCTAGTAGCTGTTGCTGGGCGTCCTTGCACTGTAGTTGTTTCTGCCGAGACATTTACCGCATTTGAGTTGAGTGAGGGCAGTGCAAGCTTATTAACCCTTTCACAACATGATTGCCTCAAATGAGCATATGTTGATTTTGGGTGCTGCAAACGATTAACACATCATGCAATCATATGATACCCAAACACAATGCCACATAAGGGTTGCAAGAGAGACATCTGTCAGCATCTTGAGCCTGCAGGAGGGTTTAATGTGGCATTGAGGCATGGTTCCCCTGTACCAGGCCCTCCATGCACAGTGTGAAGTGCCAGCAGTGCACAGTGCGGAGGCACAGGTCCTTTTGAGAAGTGCAAGTGAGCTGCCCTGTCTGAGAGGCATTCTTTCCCTGCACCTGGCCCTAACAATTCCCAGGGTCCAGACCTCTGAAACACATATTTTCTAACAACAAGCCCTTCGGAGAGGTAATTGAGGGGCCAGCCTCCCAAACATCTCCACAACACAACTGACTTGGCAACTGATTGCAGGTTCGGTGGTCATTAACACCCCATTTGGAATGGACAGGATTAAGAGATTACTCCTGAATGCCCTTCATTGGATAATTACTGTTAAAGTAACTCTCACTATGTAATGATTATGTAATCAATCTGCTCAAGATATTCTCAGATGTGACATTTCCTGGCATAGGGGTTATGACTGCAACAGCATGCAGATGAAGTCAGGTTAAGGGTGCTTAACCTGCAGCCCCACTCCTCCTCTGTCTCAGAACCTTGGAGATGAGATTCACTGCTGCAAGCCAGCCGTTTGAAATGACAAAGCTTACATTAATAAATAGTGATGTTAAGATTTGATCTAAAAGTGATCTAAAATTTTCGCAGCTCGGCTTTCTATCGAGAAGCTAGTGACATTAAATCAACATGGGTTTATTCCCAAAAAAGACACTACTGATCATATTAGAAGGGTCATTACACTCTTTGATGCAACTGATGTGGCATGAGAGTCTGGCAAGTACTGGAAATTTATGGTCTTGGGGAAAAAGTTCTGTTGGCAATAAAAGCCATCTATATGTCTCCTGTTGCTCGGATACAGTTAATGGGAGTGCAATCTGATAGTATTTGAATTGGGCAAGGCACTGGGCAGGGGTGCCCATGCTCCCCATTGTTGTTTGCATCATATTTTGATCCTTTGCTCAGGCAGCTAGAAAGTAATGCTGTCATCTTGCCAGTTCATAGGTTTGGATGGGACACTAAGGTATTGGCATATGTGGATGATATAGCTGTTATAACAGCCAATCCGGATGATGCGTTAAGAGACACAGAGAAGGAGAAGAGTAAGTTTGGGGAGTTTTCTGGGTATTTATTAAATAGGGAGAAAAGCCAGCTGCTGGTGAATAAATATGTGACTTACCAAGATTAATTGGCTCGATAGCTAATGGGGGACTGCTGGTCTTTGTGTAACCCAGTTACTACAAGAAAGTTCGGTTTAAGATATTAGTAGCTGCCTTTAAATGTTGGCGTCCTTGGTGGAAAAAGGCAGGACGTGGCAGGTTTAATTGCTATACGCCAATAGGTAATAATCCTGCCCTCCCACAGATATTTAAAGATGATTATTTTGCCAACTGGGCCTTTAAAGTGGTCAGACGGCTAGGAGACTTTTACGAGGGGTCAGGGTTTAGATCATTTGAGGATCTCCGGGAAAAGTACGGGCTGGAGCAAAGGGATTTTTTCAAATACTTGCAGATAAGAGATTTTTTAAGCATAAAAGCTGGGGGGATAGAGGGATTTGCAAAAAACCCACTCTTGGAGAAGGTAACAGAGAGGACCCGATTAACAATAAGTTTTATATATTCAATGTTTGTCAGAACAACCTAACGATCTCGAGAAGAATAGCAAGAAGTGGGAAAGCAATTTTAATAAGGGAGGTATAAAATTTGATGAATCCCTGGAGCTTGGGTGTACTATGTTGATGTCTTCTACACTACAAGCACAGCATTATAAGTCACTATGGCCCTCATTACAACCCTGGTGGTCAGTGATAAAGCGGCGGTAATACCACCAACAGGCCGGCGGTAAGAATCACGGCAGAAACCGCCAACACAAACACCCACTTTAACACTCTGACCACCACGGCGGTAGCAACGAGCACCCCAGCTGTAACCAGCAACAGCCAGTCGGAAGACAATGTACCGCCCACTGCATTACAATACGCCTATCCGCCAGATTTTCCGGGGCGGTACCAACACCATGAAAAGCACGGCAGAAAAAGAACACAGGACTCACCTCTCAACACTCAAGGAAGTGCCACAACGCCATGGGGCCCGAACTGCAGGTGTTCCCAGTGCTGGTGTACCTTCTCATACACCAGGAACATGAACACTGGTGAGCACGACCAAGGTGAGTACTGCACCTAGCACACAGGGGAGGGGGGAGGAAAAAGAGAGTGACACACACATGCAACACCCCCACCCCCACTCTCACCCCCAACACCATACACACAAACAGATGCAACAACATTACATATACACCCTGTAACCGTCAGGAATAACGCAAGGACAAAAGGAATGGAGTAAAATGAGTGTAATAGTACAGTCTTAGAAAAATATGTACTTAAATCAAGAAACAGTATGTACAATATATACAATATATACAAAAGGAGGGACAGTGCCCTCTCCAAAATGTCTGTGGCCCTCTGGGCCAAAACACATAGGCCAAGGCCACACTTGACATCCTGTCTCAATACGGAGAGAACACTGCTGGGGCATCAGGTCAAAAACACACAGGCACCTCAGGGGGACAGGGAATGGGGGCACCTCAGCCGGAAGATGGTACAACGCCACTGGCCTGGAGGTGGCTCCATGCCCACTGCTTGGTCCTGGGGAGTGCAAAGCCACAGTCTTTGGAGTAGATGCCTTCTTCCACTGGTTCTGGAGGGGGCCTTGTGCCCAGTGTGCTTTATCCTGGCAAGGAGGGGGTGATTGGATGCCTTCTTCCACTGGTTCTGTAGGGGGCCTTGTGCAAGGGGGGTTCACCCTGGCAAGGAAGGGGTAAGCGGATGCCTTCTTCCACTCGTTCTGGAGGGGGCCTTGTGCCCAGTGTGCTTCATCCTGGATGGGGCAAGGTCACAGTCTCTCACCTGTGTGTCACACCAACAGGTGTTGCAGGGTCCAGGACGCACTGCAGCCCATGTAGTCACCACTACACACTGCTCTCCAGCGGTGATGGCTGCTCAGTGGATGCCAGTTGCGCTGCAGGTGGCGGTGCTGGCAGTGGTGGTGGTAGCCTGCAGGCCATCACCTGCAGCTCGGACGGCTGCCCACTGGGGCTGCTGCTGCTGGCAGTGATGCTGCTGGCGTCGGGGCAGGTGGCGATGCTGGCCGCGGTGCAGGTGGCAGTGCTGGCCGCAGTGCTGGTGACCGTGCTGGCAGTGGTGGTGGTAGCCTCCAGGCCTTCACCTGCAGCCTTGGATGGCTGAAGTGCCTTGGCTGGTGTTCTGTGCCCCTTCCTGGCCTTGGCAGATGGTGGTGCCTCCTTGCTTCTGCCAGCTGGAGTCTTTGGCTTGCCCTTGCTGGCTGTGCCTCCTTCCCCTTCCTGGCTGGTGTCCCCTTCTTTCCCTTGCTAGGTGGCAAACCCTTTTGGCCTTGGCAGGTGTTGCTGGCACACTGGCTGGGCTGATGGGTGCCTCCTTGGAGTCTCTCACACTTGCAGTAGCTGCAGAAACCACAGTGGCCGTGGACTGGGTGGCTGAGGTGCTGGGCTGGGTTCTGGCTACTCTGGCCCGAGGTGAAGGACATAGGGGGAGGGGTAGGGAGTATGTCAATATTGGCGAGGAAAAGCTTCTTAAGGACACTGGGGTGGGAAGAGGGTGAAGGTTTGGGAGTGGAGGAAGAGGGAGTGGTTGTAGGGGGTGTCAGTCTGCTGTGTTTGGGTGCAGGTGCATGGGCTGGATGCTGTTGTGAGGTGGATGGCTGTTGGGTGTGTGTGCTTGCGTTTGTGTACTTTGGGAGGAGGGGGCACAGACACAGTGGGAGAGGACACAGGGGGCATGTGCATGGATGTTGGGGTGATGACTGCCAGTGAAGGGCGTGTAGTGATAGGTGTGCTCGTGATGGAGGTAGTGGATGAGGATGTAGTGCATGCATGTGTGAGTGGAGACGCTACTGGGAGGGAGGTGGACGACGAGGTGGAGGGGGACACAGTGGAGGCAGTGGATGTTGGTGTGTCTGCATGTGGATGGTGCTTGTGTGAGTGCCTGTGAGATGAAGTGGGGTGCTTGTGTTTGCCAGAACCACTTCTGTGTGTTGATTTGGGTGAATGCTGGTCTGAAGGTGTGTTTGGGATAGGCTGGGGTTGAGGGGATTTGGACTGGGCAGAGGAAGTTTGAGGGGGGGAGGCTGGAGACAGGGACAATGGCTGCCATCAGTGCTGAGGCCAGAGCCTGGAATGCTCTCTGTTGGGCCACCACGGCAGAGTGAATGCCCTCCAGGTATGCATTTGTTTGTTGCAAATGCCCTTCTACACCCTGGATGGCATTCAGTATGGTTGACTGCCCAACAGAGAGGGATCTCAGGAGGTCAGTAGCATCCTCACTGAGGGCAGCAGGGCTGACTGGGGCAGGGCCTGAGGTGCCTGGGGAAAAGGAGATGCCCACCCTCCTAGGTTAGCGGGCACGGGAAACACACTGAGGGGCTGCGTGGAGGGCGGTGCTGGTATGGGGGTAGCGGCTGTGCCTGCTGTTGGGGTGGACATAGAGGTGTCCACCACCACCAGGGAGCTTCCATCGGAGAGGGAGTCTCTGTCGGTAATGTCCCCTCCTGTCTCCGTCATGGTACTCCCCTCGCCCTCCGTCCCACTGGTGCTCTCACCGTTGGTGGATTTGGCCTCCAGGCCCATGTGGGATGCAGCTCCCTCCGTCACCGGTGCATCTGCTCCTCCACCAGATGATGCTAATGCACACAAGGACAGGGTGACAAACCAAAAAGGGGGGAGAGACAGAGGATACACTTGGCGTACACAATGCACAGGGAACAGCCCTATGCACTAGGCCATGCACTACCAGTTACAATGCTAGTCACCAGCCCATGGGGTACAATGCCTAACACCTTTAGCTGCACACCTGAAACCCACAGGACCCTGCCCAGTAGTAGATGTCCACTAACACTATAGGGGTTGGAGTGCATCTGATCTTGCCCATCATTGAACATACCCTCCCATGTTCGCCCTGGCCTAGGGGCACCCACAGCCCACATCCCCCACCCAGGTAATACATTGACGAGTGCAAAGTCATGATTCAGAATCTGTACTTCCCCCCTTGTGGCTGCTGTGATGCCTTCAAGTGCCCATCCAACTCCGGATAGGCCACCGCAGTATGCAGAACATCAGGGGGGTCAAGTTACAATGGGCACCCCTTCCTCGGTGGGAGGCCAGCACAGCTGGGCCTCCGCCATCTTCCTTGCCCAGCGGCGCAGGTCCTCCCACCGTTTGCGGCAGTGGGTGCTCTGCCTGTCAAAGACCCCCAGGGTCCACACCTCCTTGGCGATGACACTCTAAATACCCTTTTTCTGATGGGCACTGACCTGCAGAAAAAATACAGCAGAAAAGGGATTAGTCACACCGTCCGGACTGTCATACTCATGGCCCACCATATCCCCCCATCCACTTACGCACATACATTGCCCACCATATATGCAGCACTCTGCCCAGGACCCCTCAAACCCCCCTACACAGAGCTTACACACACAGCAATCCCTACATTCATGGCCCATGCATCATGCTCACAGTGTACTCACCTGTTTTTCTGAAGGACCATAGAGTAATGTGTACTGGGGTAGGACCCCCTCCACTAGTCTCTCCAACTCCTCGGAAGTGAAGGTAGGGGCCCTTACCTCAGACACTCGAGCCATTGTTGCTTCCAGACACAGGTCACAGCAGCACTTGCAGTGTACCTCCTGTCCTGTTGAAGGTCAGGTAGCAAGTGAGTGCAAAGATAGAAAACCTCGGTCACGTCTGCAGCGGTGCGTACCGTCACCGCCAGTGTACATCGCCATTGGCTCCTGGAACCTATAGGCCCCAATGATAACCAATGTGATGCTGCATGGCAGTCTTCGACCGCCGACTGCAATGGCGCACAACACCAGCGGAATTACCTCATTTCCACTTGTCTCTCCTCACAGGTCAGGCAGCTACCATTTCAGGGCGGCACAGGCCATGGCACCTAACTGTGTCACGGCAAACATAGGCACATCAACTGATTTACAGGTTCACATACTGTTTCTGTAAAACAAACATAGCATATTAATCTGAGTATATGTTTGAATATGACCTTCTGCTCACCGTTTTTCACCCTAAAGTTCAACCGCTGAGGATGAATAGGAGATGGAGACATCCCCCGTGTACAGACCCCTGGTGGCTAGTGTCAGGGGCCCGTTAGTGTGCCACTGCCTCCCTCATGGTGTTGGCCATGTCTGCCAGCACCCCTGCAATGGTGACCGGGGTGGTGTGGATGTCCCTCAGGTCCTCCCTGATCTCCAGGTACTGTCCCTCCTGCAGCCGCTGGGTCTCCTGCAGCTTGGCCAGTATCTGGCCCATGGTCTCCCGGGAATGGTGGTATGCTCCCATGATGTTGGTGAGTGCCTCGTGGAGAGTTGGTTCCCTGGGCCTGTCCTCCCCTGTCGCACAGCCGTCCTCCCAGCTTCCCTATTGTCCTGTGCCTCTGTCCCCTGAACCGTGTGCCCACTGCCACTGACCCAGGTCCCTGATCATCCTGTGTTTGTGGGGTTGCCTGGGGTCCCTGTAGTGGTGGACACACTGCTGATTGACGTGTCCTGGGGACAGAGGGATGGGCCCGCTGGGTGGGTGCTGTGGTGGTGTTTCTTGATTGGGGAGGCTCTGTGGTGGGTTGGGACAGTGGCTGGGTGTAGGAAGTTGGCTCTGTATGTGCTATTTCAAAGTAAGGAATAGCATGCACAGAGTCCAAGGGTTCCCCTTAGAGGTAAAATAGTGGTAAAAATAGATAATACTAATGCTCTATTTTGTGGTAGTGTGGTCGAGCAGTAGGCTTATCCAAGGAGTAGTGTTAAGCATTTGTTGTACATACACATAGACAATAAATGAGGTACACACACTCGGAGACAAATCCAGCCAATAGGTTTTTATATAGAAAAATATATTTTCTTAGTTTATTTTAAGAACCACAGGTTCAAATTCTACATGTAATATCTCATTCGAAAGGTATTGCAGGTAAGTACTTTAGGAACTTCAAATCATCAAAATTGCATGTATACCTTTCAAGTTATTCACAAATAGCTGTTTTAAAAGTGGACACAGTGCAATTTTCACAGTTCCTAGGGGAGGTAAGTATTTGTTAGGTTAACCAGGTAAGTAAGACACTTACAGGGCTTAGTTCTTGGTCCAAGGTAGCCCACCGTTGGGGGTTCAGAGCAACCCCAAAGTCACCACACCAGCAGCTCAGGGCCGGTCAGGTGCAGAGTTCAAAGTGGTGCCCAAAACACATAGGCTAGAATGGAGAGAAGGGGGTGCCCCGGTTCCGGTCTGCTTGCAGGTAAGTACCCGCGTCTTCGGAGGGCAGACCAGGGGGGTTTTGTAGGGCACCGGGGGGGACACAAGCCCACACAGAAATTTCACCCTCAGCAGCGCGGGGGCGGCCGGGTGCAGTGTAGAAACAAGCGTCGGGTTCGCAATGTTAGTCTATGAGAGATCTCGGGATCTCTTCAGCGCTGCAGGCAGGCAAGGGGGGGGTTCCTCGGGGAAACCTCCACTTGGGCAAGGGAGAGGGACTCCTGGGGGTCACTTCTCCAGTGAAAGTCCGGTCCTTCAGGTCCTGGGGGCTGCGGGTGCAGGGTCTCTCCCAGGCGTCGGGACTTAGGATTCAAAGAGTCGCGGTCAGGGGAAGCCTCGGGATTCCCTCTGCAGGCGGCGCTGTGGGGGCTCAGGGGGGACAGGTTTTTGTACTCACAGTCTTAGAGTAGTCCTGGGGTCCCTCCTGAGGTGTTGGATCGCCACCAGCCGAGTCGGGGTCGCCGGGTGCAGTGTTGCAAGTCTCACGCTTCTTGCGGGGAGCTTGCAGGGTTCTTTAAAGCTGCTGGAAACAAAGTTGCAGCTTTTCTTGGAGCAGGTCCGCTGTCCTCGGGAGTTTCTTGTCTTTTCGAAGCAGGGGCAGTCCTCAGAGGATGTCGAGGTCGCTGGTCCCTTTGGAAGGCGTCGCTGGAGCAGGATCTTTGGAAGGCAGGAGACAGGCCGGTGAGTTTCTGGAGCCAAGGCAGTTGTCGTCTTCTGGTCTTCCTCTGCAGGGGTTTTCAGCTAGGCAGTCCTTCTTCTTGTAGTTGCAGGAATCTAATTTTCTAGGGTTCAGGGTAGCCCTTAAATACTAAATTTAAGGGCGTGTTTAGGTCTGGGGGGTTAGTAGCCAATGGCTACTAGCCCTGAGGGTGGGTACACCCTCTTTGTGCCTCCTCCCAAGGGGAGGGGGTCACAATCCTAACCCTATTGGGGGAATCCTACATCTGCAAGATGGAGGATTTCTAAAAGTTAGAGTCACTTCAGCTCAGGACACCTTAGGGGCTGTCCTGACTGGCCAGTGACTCCTCCTTGTTGCTTTCTTTGTTCCCTCTAGCCTTGCCGCCAAAAGTGGGGGCCGTGGCCGGAGGGGGCGGGCAACTCCACTAAGCTGGAGTGCCCTGCTGGGCTGTGACAAAGGGGTGAGCCTTTGAGGCTCACCGCCAGGTGTCACAGCTCCTGCCTGGGGGAGGTGTTAGCATCTCCACACAGTGCAGGCTTTGTTACTGGCCTCAGAGTGACAAAGGCACTCTCCCCATGGGGCCAGCAACATGTCTCTGGTGTGGCAGGCTGCTGGAACTAGTCAGCCTACACAGACAGTCGGTTAAGTTTCAGGGGGCACCTCTAAGGTGCCCTCTGTGGTGTATTTTACAATAAAATGTACACTGGCATCAGTGTGCATTTATTGTGCTGAGAAGTTTGATACCAAACTTCCCAGTTTTCAGTGTAGCCATTATGGTGCTGTGGAGTTCGTGTTTGACAGACTCCCAGACCATATACTCTTATGGCTACCCTGCACTTACAATGTCTAAGGTTTTGTTTAGACACTGTAGGGGTACCATGCTCATGCATTGGTACCCTCACCTATGGTATAGTGCACCCTGCCTTAGGGCTGTAAGGCCTGCTAGAGGGGTGTCTTACCTATACTGCATAGGCAGTGAGAGGCTGGCATGGCACCCTGAGGGGAGTGCCATGTCGACTTACTCGGTTTGTCCTCACTAGCACACACAAGCTGGCAAGCAGTGTGTCTGTGCTGAGTGAGAGGTCTCCAGGGTGGCATAAGACATGCTGCAGCCCTTACAGACCTTCCTTGGCATCAGGGCCCTTGGTACTAGAAGTACCAGTTACAAGGGACTTATCTGGATGCCAGGGTCTGCCAATTGTGGATACAAAAGTACAGGTTAGGGAAAGAACACTGGTGCTGGGGCCTGGTTAGCAGGCCTCAGCACACTTTCAATTGTAAACATAGCATCAGCAAAGGCAAAAAGTCAGGGGGCAACCATGCCAAGGAGGCATTTCCTTACACTGGGTCACCAACTGTCCATAGGTCCCTGATGGGCCAGGTTGGTTATCGTGATCCAGGCTTGCAGAGCTGCTTTCATCACTGTGGGCCTCTTCGGCGGGACCCAATGTGGCTGGCACCTCCTCTCCGGTGACGTTGAGTGGGGGTGTAAATGCAGTGTTATTGTATCTGCGTGTGCCATCTTGTGCATGGATATGTTTTCCTCTATGGTTGTTATTAGCAAGGCAGCTTTGGCTTGTGTGAGTTGTGCGTGGTTTGGCTAGGTGATTGTCACTACTGTGCATGCTGTGGTGATGGGTGTCCATACAGGTCTGTGATGGGGGTCCGTGCATTGGTGTTGCATGCAGGGCTTGGGTGGGTTGTGATGGTGGGGTGTATGTGAGGTGGTGGGGTGATGGGGTGAGGGTAGGGTTTCTTGTTTGTGAATGCATGCAGGTAGGGTGGGGGATAAAGTAGTAAAGATTTGACTTACCAGAGTCCAGTCCTCCTGTTACTCATGCAAGGCCCTCAGGATGCATGATCGCCAAGACTTGCTCCTCCCATGTTGTTAGTTGCGGGGGAGGAGGTAGGGGTCCACCGCCAGTCCTCTGTACAGCTACCTGGTGTCTTGCTACCATGGAACGCACCTTCCCCATAGCTCATTCCACCTCTTCCGGATTTCGTCCCTTGTTCTTGGGTGCTGTCCCACGGGGTTGACCCTGTCCACGACTCTCTGCCATAGCTCCATCTTCCTTGCAATAGATGTCTGCTGCACCTGTGATCCAAATAGCTGTGGCTCTACCCGGATGATTTCCTCGACCATGACCCTTAGCTCCTCCTCTGAGAACCTGGGGTGTCTTTGTGGTGCCATGGGTGTAGTGTGACTGGTATGTGTGAGGGTGTGTGGGGTGATGTGTTGGGGTGTGTGCTGTGAGGTGCGTGGATGGTGTATGGGTGATGGTGTTTTGTGGCTCTGATTCAGTGGGTGCTCCTGGCTTGTCTCTCTCTCACTTGCCAAAATGGATCATAAAAGGTTGTGGGTATTGTGGGTGCATGTTTTATAGTGTGGTTGGTGTGTGGGTGTGGTGTGTGTAAGGTGTGTGTAGTTTGAATTGTCCAATGTGATGTAGTTTTGTTAGTGTGTGTTTATTTTGAGCGCAGTGGTCTGTACCGCCAATGGTTTACCAAGGTTGAATGTCCGCCGCAGTGATTTGTGGGTCATGAAGCTGTGGGTGTATTTCTGTTGGCGTAACGGTGTGGGTTTTGGTACCGCCAGTTTATCTCTTATCTTTGGGCTGGTGGATTTGTAGTGGTGTCTGTATAGTGGCGGATTTCTATGTGTGGGTCATAATACCCGTAGCGGTATACCGCTGCGGTCACAGTATGTTGACGGCAGTTGAAGGCCTATATGATCTATATTATACCCCAGCTCAAATAGCTAAATGGGGAAGGTTGGAGGGAACCTATTGCCCGAGATCTGGTGCATCTGGGGCAGATATTATACATATGTTTGCAACCTGTGTTAAATTGGAGTCGTTGAGAGGGGAGATCAAGCAGGTGTTAAAGTGGGTGATAGGATACGATTTAGAGTTTACCCCGGACATTATTGTTTTAGGGGTTCTGGAGAGAGGAGGAAGTCACAAAGAGCTTTCATTTTTATGTCAATCGCTGTGTATCGACTCTGTGTAGCATCTGCATGGCTAGAGCCATGTCTCCTTCATGTCAGCAGTGGTTTAGAATACTTTTAGGTTTTTGCCATCTGGAGGTTGCTCTGTATCAACGCAAGGGGAAGCGGGCAAGAGGTAAGGGGCAGATAATATGGGTGCTTTTTGGAGATTGGGTGCGGTCACGGTAATGGCTTAGTGAAATAGTATGTAAGGTATTAAGCACTTTAATTGCAATGAATTGGATAATTGTTTTTTATCTCTCTTTTCCCCATTGTTTGTAATGAATTCAAAATGAAATGACAAAGCTGACTCCCAGGTGGGGCTAGGTGATGCCTGCATCAGATGCACCGCAGACATGTGAGACAATAGTAAGGTATCCCCTGTCTGTAATGTGACACGCCTCCTCCCCCATGAAGCGAGTTTTGACAAATGGGGCAGCTTTGTGTCAGCTGCTCATCCATCACCTTGAAAGGACAAGGGGGAGTTGACCATCATCCATATGAGATTGGACGTCAGATGTATCTCACCTGCAGGGGTAGAGATATCGACGAGATCGCAAGAACCCTCCTAAAGGGCACTGGCCCCCAAACCTTCAGCCTCAGGTTGGTGTTGATGTTCTCTAAAAGGTGTTTCATTAGCACTAGATTTCTGGCGTTTCCCTGAAACGCTTGTAATTAGTATTAATGTATGGGTGGGTGGAGCTCCACAAATTTTGCAGAGTTCATATGTAACTCTGCAGAATTCCATGGAGTAAAACCCTGTGAGTTCTGCCCACCCCTATTGCTAAACTGACATTTTGACCTGGCAAAATAAATCTTTTACCGAGCCCAAACCTTTCTTTCTAATACTCAAAGGTTACACCTAGGGTAGGACCTGAACAGCAGGGTGCAGTGTTGTTAAAATGTTGGACAAGTACTTTTAAGTTTTACATGTCCTGGTAGTGAAAACTCCTACATTTTCTTTCACTACTGTAAGTCCTACCCCTCGTGGGATAATATTGGGTTAACTTATTACATTTATTAAGTGATAACTTTCAACTGGGATCAGATTAACAGGTTGAGTTTGGTTTCTAAAGAATTGTAATAAAAAGTCCTCTTCAATGGTGAAGTCGGTTTTAATCATCGTTCTGAAAATGCACTTTTAGAAAGCTGACATTTTCTTGTCCAACCATTTGGTGTCTTTTGCCTGTATCGCATGAGTAGATGAAGTTAGGAGTTGGTCTTTGTGTCATGTTCCCAGATAGCATGACAAAGAGAAGCTAGGTGTTGGCAAGATGGGCCACTCTGAATTAACGATGGGGAGTAGCTGTCAAATATAACACTTTTTACCTCTCAAAGCCCATGCCTGAGCACTCTAAGAAAGGGGTTGGACACTAGTCTATTGTGTCCCCACACAAGCTGGGGCCATGCCAGGGAGGAAAGAAATTACAAGCACCTCTGGGGGGTGGAAACCTCGAGAAGCGTCTCCTACTTCAAAGTGGGGGCCAGGTATAAATGTTGAACCTCAAACTCCAACTCGCCTAACCCTTAACACTTTTTGGAGCTATTTTCACATTTGCTCTTTAAAACATCATAACTCCTGTTGACCTTTTTTTGTTTTTTATCTGTTTTGGTGTCATTCCCCTTATTGAAAAGTAATTATATTTTTCTAAATTGGCTTGGTAGTTTTTCTATGTCATGTTTTAACCTTATTACTGCTTGGTACTGCATAAATACTTTACAACAGTGCCCCTAAGTTAAGCTTATTTGCTTTATGCCACATCTACAAGAAGATTGAGCACTGGATAATTTAGTGACACCCTGACAAGGGTTATGATTAGTACCTGAGGTGGGTACTCACCCCCCCTTAATTAATACCCACATTTCTTACAGTTACCACTGGAAGTGATAATTGCCATGTTTACAATTGTATTTCAATATCTTTGTTACTCCTTTAAGTGGTGTCATACTAGCTCTGTGCACATAACCTGAAGATTGATTGTCACTTGTAAAAAATAATCTTTGACTCTATTCTTTGTTACAGGAAATTTTAATAGGAATCACCAAAGTTAGTTATCTTGTTGTCTTGTGTACTTGTGGAAATTACTGTTGAGAATGGTCTACCAAACAAATACAATGATTTCCAAGATGTGTTCACCAAAACAAAAACTACTGTCTATCGCCTACAACTGAGTTCTGATTGCCAAATAGAACTGCTACAAGGGCCGTTCTACCATTCAGCTGAATATATGCTTTAACAGAGAAAGCAAATAAACATCTGTTAGATTTTCTTGGTGAGCTCCTTGAAAATGTATTTATCAGACACACAAAATTTCCTTTGTCCTCACCACTCTTTTTGTGCCAAAAAAGTAGGGAGAACTCGGGTCTTGCAGAAACTAGGAAATCCTAAAGAAAGTCATCATAAAAAGAGGTACCCATTCCCTTGATCTCAGTACTCCTGGACCAAATATGGCAGGTAGCCACCAGTACAAAATTAGACTAATGTGTGGCATACCATCATCTCAGAGTCCGAGAGGGAGACAAGAGAGTCTCAATTTTATATATAATATGGTCTCTTTGAGTACTTTTTTATGTTTTCTGTGAAGTTCCTACAGTATTCCAGCTTTTTATAAATGAGACCCTTCAGGACTTGCTGGATGTATGTGTGTCACTTACATAGATAATATTTAAACCTACACTAATACTGAAGCCTAGCACATTGAACTGGTGTGGGCTGTCGTTCAGTGTCTACATGAGGACCATTTTTTTCACTAAAGTTAAAATATATATTTCAACATGATTAATTGTGAAATTCTAGGTTTCTTTATTACTCTAAAAGGGCTTCGACTGGACCAATGTTCAAAATGTCCTAATATTTGTAAATTTCTACAGGCAGTTTATTGCAAACCTCTATAACCTTGTGTTCCCATACCAATTTCCTGAGGAAAGGAGGGTCATTTTGACCCTGGAAGCAGAACATTCCTTCCCAATGTTGAAAGAGAGTTTCACCTCAGCACCCATCCTCAGATGCTCAGATCATGTACTTCCAAAAATGGAGGAGGCAGATGTTTCTTATTTGCAACTGGTGCAGTTTTATCCCTGTGATCCCCAAATACTAAATAATTTCAACCTGTAGTATTTTTGTCCAAAATGCTGCTCCCACTGAAAACAATTATACCACCTTATAAGAGGTGCACATAATTATTAAACCTGTCATCCAAGAATGAAGACATTACCTCAATGTGACCCGCCATGTGCTGACGACTTATATGGACAACAAAAATCTGTAATTTGTACACTCAGTGTGTGTATTATCTCCAAGTCAATAGTGTTGGATGTTGTTTTTCAGTCAATTTGACTTTGTCTTTATATAGCTACCAGGAATAACACCAATAAAAAAACAACAAAGCTGATGTTTTGTCAAGGCTTAGGGTCTCAGATGGTGAAACACAGAACAGCATTCCCTTGACTATACTCTAGGAAGGAACCTTGATAGATGCAACACCCCTGCAAGATTTCTTGATGAGGTCCTCTCTGCCTTATTTCACGTACATCCTCTTGAGTGGCTACAAATTCTCAAAAATACCATTCAATATGGCCTATACTTGAAAAGGGAACCTTGTATGTACCTATCATACACTTGTGTCAGCTTGCACCCATTGGTGTCCTTCTGCAACCCTGGCAAGACATTCAGGAGATCGTAAAAGATGTCTATCCAGACAATATAGGTTTTGACAGGGAACCCGGACTGAGGATGCAAAGACATTTTTCCAGAACTTCACAAACTGTACCTATAATAAATGCATGCGTTCTTACCACACTGGACTACTGGTGCTATTTTCCACTTCGCGTACTATCAGTATGGTTTGTAACTCATGTGCCCATATTCATGGTCAGACCTCTGTTAAGAACAGGCAAAATTACCATCAATGAATACATTCTTTAAACAGTTTGCAATACAATTCTTTCAATTTCCTTACACCAATAAGTTTCTCAAGTAATCCTAACAGGGGAGCAGATAAATCAAATACTCAAATGGAAACGTCTGCAACTCTTAAAGAAGAACTTGAGGTACTATGTTGGGTTAAATAACTCTACTGAAACTGAGAAGAAAGATTTGTGTTCATGGTACTCCAAAACCAGCACTCAGTACATATTTTGTAAACAAAGACTTTCACAAGGAAATAGGAAACCAGGTTACACTGGCTCATAGGTTGGGAGTTAAACACTTGAAAGGTATGTTTGAGGCAAGGTTATTCTAGTAAATGCATTACATTAAGATTTACATGAACTCGGAATAAGACTAGATTGGAGACAAGGTTGGGATACTGACTCTCCAAAGATTGTGCTCTATACATAAGTCAGAACTTTATTATGTAAATGTACACAAAACAGAATTGTTCTTAATAACAAGGTTGGAGTTATCAACACTCCTACGATAATGCTCTGTATGGTGACTCATTTGAAAATACAACAATACATGGAGTAAGGTTACTTAATTGCACATGGTTGTAATTACTGATACTTCTAAAGTTATGCTGGGAGCATGGAGTTAAGAGGCAATCCCAAGGTAATCTATAAACAAGGTTAGTTGTGATACACAGGTTTGAGTACAGGGCACTCCCAAGATATACTAGGAAACATAATAACACTTGATTCAAGGCTAGAGTAGTAAACACTCCGAAGATACGCTAGAAAACACAGTAGCACTCAGTTCAATGCTAGAGTCATAAACACTCCCAAGGAATGCTAGAAAACACAATTACACTCAATACATAAATTGGAGGTATAGGTTGGTGCAGGAAAATAATCTCTAGTCCATGAGTAACACAATTGAGAAAACCACAACTTGGAGAAAGAGTTAAGAGGCAGAAGCAAGGAGTAAACAGACAGGTCTACAATGACTACTAAAGATTAGTATGCACTAAACTGGGGGCAGGTAATTAACTTAGAAAGCACTTTACAGAAGTTCAAAGGTAGCAGGAGGGCAGTCTCTAGAAGTTAGAGAAGAGGTGGAATCATAGCTTAAGGAGGGAGACACTAGGGGGTCTCCAGAGTCAGGATCTCAGAATCTTTGAAAAGGACTTGGAAGACTGGAACGCTGGTGGTTTCTGGAAGACTTAGCAGATAGTGCTTGAACAGGGTTGCAGAGGTACAAAGCGAGGAAGGTCTGTGCATCTCAGGGATGAGTGCAGGGATGAAGCTTGTGCTGAACAGGAGCACATGAGACCCAGGTGACTCAGGAGGTGAGTGCAGGGAAGCTGCATGCACAGGACTTGACTGAAACGTGTGCGGGGTTCGATACAGGTACGACACCAAACCCCGATGCCAGTTCAGAGGGGCTATTTATACAGGAAGTCAAGAGTGTTCCTGGAGGGCATGTGCCTCACGTGGAGGCTTGCAAAGGAACCTGAGAAAAGTCATGTGTTACATACAAACAGGCATGCCTCAACAGGCAACAGGTGCAAAAAGGAACTGAGAGTACATCGGAACCCAAGTGCATCGGAACACCCTAATGGTTCACAATAGAAACATAACTATTCTTAAGAGGGCATGTGATATCTGCAGGAGCAAACTAGATGAAACTTACATAGCAACACTCACAGGAGGGTCAAAGGTTCGGCACTAACAGGAAGGGGAAGTCCTGGAGCATACAAGGTAGAAAGGTGTCACAATGCAAGGAATGACATGAGGTTACTGAGACATACCCACTGTACATAGGGCACACAATTGAGTTGTGACACTTCCCTTTGCAAAGGACCACCCACCAGGTGTGGCCTGTCAGGGTGGCATGCATGAAACAAGCAAACCAGGCCATGGGCATGGATGTTACAAGCGTGTTCCCACATCTTTCTCCTTGAACCAATTATTTTCCATGCAATTAAATAAAACAAGGTACTGTTAACCTGTCATGAATTTAATATTTTATGAATCTCAAATTCTGAATTATCTTCCAAGGTCATAGGTGAGTACAAAGGAATGTGTCAAGATTGGACATGTGAATAGACAAGTTACTTGGCAGTTGGACCTGAACTGTTACAGAATTAATTACTTTTTCAATCTGAAAGGGCCCTAAAAATGAGCTGGCATTTTATGAGGGCCATGTAGGATTTGGTTTCTTGTAACAAGTCAAACCTGATCTCCACTTTTGTAATCTGGAGGATGCGGAGCTGCAGGTGTACAAGCTTATTTAATTTTGTTACCCAAGGATCAATTTCTTTCATACTCTCTTTTTGCCCCACACTACCCTTAAAGGATCTTTGGCACCTGTGAATTTCACTGTGTTCAGAAAGGTCCATATGCAAAAAAACTGAGTTCAGAATATCCTGACTAAGAAAGCTTTGCTCTAAAGGCAATACCTTTTTTACTACCTGGGAACCCGAGACCAGTGTTCTATCGCATAACTGTGTGGTGTGGGAACCTTGTCAACAGATATTTGTGATGCACTGGCCTCTACAATATAGGGCTGAACAAGGTCTACATGTCTGAAAAATTGAATTTCGTTTGTTCAGGTTCACCCTCTCAAGTGATAAAATACCATCTGTCTTTGGCTCTGATGGGACAGAAATCTGACTAACAGATGGAGTTGTGTCAGCCTCTATTCATTTGTGTGAATCTTTATGGAAGGGTAGTAGACTACGCAGTTGTTTTTCATCATGGTCTGGAGTATTCAGGTTACTTCCTGAGACAAGAGTCAGGGAGTCAAGTGTAAGAGCCACTTGGTCCAATAAAGACACTCCCCCCAGCATGTCATCAATAATTTTTTTTGACAATATTCTGATTAAAAAATGACACAGTGTAGGGTCTAGTCAATAGCATGGGTATCCAACTGTAGCCAAGAGACGCCTAATAAAGCTCCAAAGGTATATATGTTTATAAGATCAATGGTCAACATCTCTGTGTGCCCTTTCTCACAAACCATTAACACTGGAATAGTTTGGGATTCAATCAACCTAGAAGAAACTTCCGAATTAACTACTGCTCTACCTTGCTCTAGCTCACTTTTAATGACCATGGGACAGCCACTGAATGGACTAAGGTCAAATTTAGAAAATTCCCAGTGCTCCCAGAATCTCCAAGCATAGATAGCCTCGGTTTCTGCTGGGGTGAAACAATCAAGTTTACTGGTAGCACTATGGATTGTGGAATCTTATGTGGGGCATCATTCATGTGAGGGAGTTTGGGGGCAAAATTAGAATCTGACTGACTCATCTCTATATCAACTGGGCACTAAAGTCTGTTAGGGACCGGGTCCAAAGTCAAGGCACCAACCGTCCGAACTGTCATTGTATTGGCAGGAAGCTCACAAATAGGACACTCAACATCAGAAAAATAAGGACACAGTGTACTTTTCGTTCTTCACTTCACTAGCTTATGATTTAACCTGGAAATTGAGGGCCTGATTTAGATCTCGGCAGAGGGGTTACTCCATCACAAAAGTGACAGACATTCCGTCTGCTGATATCTTAATACCAGTATTGTCAATGGTGTTTAGATTTTAGAGGATGGGATATCTGTCAACATTGTGACGGAGTAACCCCTCCGATAAGATCTAAATCAGGTCCTCAGTCCCTGAACTGGGAACAGTCTGAAGGTGGATTTGTATGGCAAGCCAAGAAAGTTTTTATTTCATAACTTAATACTCTAACTACAGAAAGGCTTCTTGGCTCTACAGGCCACTGAAATCCCATATTACTTTTGCTGATAACAATAATGTGAATAAAAGGGTTCTTCCTATTCTGATGTTGAACTTGTAAGTCAATATCAGTGGTCCGAACTAGAGTTTTAAAATCTTGTAAAGTCAGGTCAGTGTAATTAGGAGGTAGTTTTTCCCAGATAACTGTGAAAGCAGTCATGTAAACATGTCTGTAAGTGAGTGCATTTATTTGTTTTCTTTATTTGTAAAATGGACTACAAGCTGCACGTCTACTAAGGCCCTGACAAGATCTAAAGTTTTCAAGATATTCATGGACGAGATCTGGTCCAGATTCAGAACATACATCCAAACATCCATTTTACCTGAGTGGTGGAATGTGTGATGCTTGGCCTTCTGTTACGCACTCACCTGGTTATAACCACAGGGACAAAACTGGAGCTGATGCTATGCCCCCAATCCTAAATATAGAAGAAGCTGGGCCCAGTGATAATACTCATGGGGCCAGATGTGCAAAACTATTTTACCAGTCGCAAAGGCCCATTGGGCTGTTTACGAAGGGTAAGATGCATTGTGCAATTTGACTTGATAACTTGTTACGGAATCACATTTTGCCTTTGTGATTTGATATTAGGGAGGGGTGTGTTTAGGGTGTCTCTTCCTAATACAAACTATCCCTGTCATGTATGAATGTTTTGTGCTCAGAATGTAGTCGCAAAACATTCATATTTTACTGACTCCATACAAGAGGTGGTAAACCATTTGCAAACAAGAAGGGGTACACAAGGGATCCCTTCCCCTTTAGGAATGTGGGTGAAAATATCTTTTTTTTTTTTTTAAGAGCAGGCAGTGGTCCCACAAACCATTGCCTGCTCTTAATGAAAAGAAAACATTTTAGTTTTATTTTTGTTCTGTCTCCCATTTATATTTAAGGTAAATGAGCTGCATTACAAAAAACCTGCTTACTTAAAAAGCAGTCACAGACATGGTGGTCTGCTGCAAATTGCCACCTGTCTCATGAATATTAATGAGGCAGGTCCCTTGTCTCCCATTTGGGAATCACAAACAGTGCTAAACACACTGTAGTACATCGCAGTTTACCATTTCCTAATCACAAAGATTTACAATTAGGAAATAGCAAACTGGATTTTTCGTACATCTGGCCCTTAGTACCCACCAGCTTTTAGAAAGGAGAAAGGACATAATAATAAACTAAAACTTGTGGTACTTCTCTGCTTAACAGGGTCGTCAATTTTTGACCTTCTAATTTAATCTAGTTATCGTGAAAACACAATGCAGTGGAAAGAACAAGAAGAGGCAATTACCATTGGCTCATTAATTCACTAAACATTTTACAATACAATGCTTTCAATTTCCTTGCACTTGCAGGTTTCTTAAATAGTCATAATATCGGAGTAGATGAATCAGACACCCAAGTAGAAACTTCTGGAACTTTCGAAAAAGAACTTGAGTTACTAGGTAGAGTTAAGCCACTCCACAGAAAACTCAGAACATAGATTCGAGTTAATGGCTCTCCAAAACCAACACCCAGTACGTATTTTTGAATAAAGGCATATACTAACAAATAGAAAACCAGGTTACTCTGGGAAGATAGGTTGGAATTTAAACACTCTCGGTAGGAACGTGGATTATTGTATAGGGCGGGTAAGTACCTATACTTTGCAATAGGCCACTAACCTCCTCTTAGGCCCAGTTAGGTCTCAATAAATTAAACCCAGCTCAACCCTTGTTAGCTTAGTAACAAGCGACAAGGCTTAACTTAGGAGACAGGTGTATGAAGCATTTAAAAATCACAAAACAGTAAATAAGTAAAACACAAAACAATAAAAATCCAACCCCAATTTATAAGAATAGATTGTATTTTATTTTTAAATGACACCAAATAATAAAAATCGGATAAGGGGAACCAGAGATATTGATTTTTAAAGAAGTAATGTTTTCTAGCCCACAGAAGTAACTAACACTCAAAGGGGTAAAAAAAAGTCACACTGGACAGGGACAAAGTCCAGAGTTCAGGGCACCTAAGAGGTAAGACTGTTACACTCACTTTCAGAACTCTCTTGATTCAGGATAGTGCTCCATAGCACCAGCCAAGGGTTTAAAGGCTCTGGTTTGCCTATATAACTCCCACAATGCACCTCATCAACTTATGAAGTTGCTCCAAACGTCTTCAAACTGCTGGATCTTCTTCCAGAGGTTATTTTTGGGTCTTTGAAGTGTCCACAACTTGATCCAAGGTTCCGGAAGCTCTGTGTTGCAGGGCAGTCCTTCTTCTTCTTTGTCTTGTTCCTTGTAGGGATCTGAGGTGTGGGTGCAGCTCTGCCATGTAGTTCCTTGCTCCTGGGGTGGAAAGCAGAGGAGGGGAGCTGTCCAATCACAGGCAGGCTCCTTCCCCTTTTGATGACCACTTCCTGGGAAGTGTGGCGAAAATCAATCTGAAGGAGCAACCTTCTTCAAAAAGCATGTTACTGAAACTGATCTTTGGAGATTAAGGTGGTCATTACAACCCTGGCGGACGGTGTTAAAGGTGCGGTAATACCGCAAAAAGGGCGGCGGACAAAAAAGGGAATTATGACCGTGGCGGAAACCGCCAACAAAGACAGCCACTTTAACACTCCGCCCGCCACGGAGGTACAGACAAGCAGCGCGGCGGTCACCGCCAACAGACAGGCGGAAGACAATGTACCGCCCACAGTATCACAACCCACCAATCCGCCATCTTTTCCGGGGCGGATTCACCGTGGATAAAAACACGGCGGAAACAGCTTTTGCAATGGGAAAACGCTCACCTTAACACCTCCCAAGAGGAAGGAGGCCACCATGGAGCCGGAATTACAAATCCTCCCTGCCCTTGTCTTCTTACTCATCTACGAGCACCAGCGCCGGCGGCGGGGAAGACAACGGTGAGTACTGCACCTATTACATAGGGGAGGGTGGAGGCAAAAGTCAGGGGGACACATACGCAACACCCCCACCCCCACCCTCGCACATTACAACACACACACCAATGCAAAAAATTGGTGTGTGTGTTGTGGAAGAATGCAAAGACAAAAGGAAATCAGTTCAAACATTGTAATGTATCAAAATACATGTTTCTAATATATACAGATATATATAAACACATTCAAAAGTATATACATTATGAGAAGTAGTGGAGATATGCACATCTCAATGTCCGTGCACCACTGGGCCAAAAATGCATGGGCGAGGCCCACACAAGATACCTGTCCACAAACGGAGAGAACACTGCCGGGGCATCAGAGAGAAATACAACAGGTACCTCAGGGGGAATGGAAGGAGGGGCACCTCAGCCGGATTACAGCACCACGCCACATCCACGACGGGGCTCCATGCCCATTGATGTATCCTGGGGAGTGCAAAGCCACAGTCTCTCAAGTCTCACACGTGCGTGGGTTGCCCACTGTACCATCCTGGGGAGTGCAAAGCCACCGTCTCTCAAGTCTCTACAGTGGGTGGCTTGCCCACTGTACCATCCTGGGGAGTGCAAAGCCACAGTCTCTCAAGTCTCTACAGTGGGTGGGTTGCCCACTGTACCATCCTGGGGAGTGCAAAGCCACAGTCTCTCAAGTCTCTTCAGTGGGTGGGTTGCCCACTGCCGTATCCTGGGGAGTGCAAAGCCACAGTCTCTCAAGTCTCACAAGTGGGTGGGTTTCCCACTGCCATATCCTGGGAGTGCAAAGCCACAGTCTGTCAAGTGGATACCAGCCTCCACTGGTTCTGGAGGGGGACTGGTGCCCAGAGTGCTTCATCCTGTGAAGGACAGAGGTAGTGGATGGATCTCTCCACTGGTTCTGGAGGGGGAATGGTGCCTAGACTGGATTAGGCTCCCCGTGACAGTTCCTGTCCCGTCACTGTCCCAGCTGTACATGGGATAACGATGCTTGATGTGGCAGTCTTTTTCTTCTGCAGCAGTGCTCTGCCCTGTTCAGCGGTGCTTTGCCATGGCGGTCTCTGGGCTGTTCAGCTGTGCTTTGCCCTGTTCAGCGGTGCTTTACCATGGCGGTCTCTGGCCTGTTCAGCGGTGCTTTGCCATGGCGGTGTCTGGCCTGTTCAGCGGTGCTTTGCCATGGCGGTCTCTGGGCTGTTCAGCGGTGCTTGCCCTGTTCAGCGGTGCTTTGCCATGGTGGTCTCTGGCCTGTTCAGCGGTGCTTTGCCATGGCGGTGTCTGGCCTGTTCAGCGGTGCTTGCCCTGTTCAGCGGTGCTTTGCCATGGCGGTCTCTGGCCTGTTCAGCGGTGCTTTGCCATGGCGGTGTCCGGCCTGTTCAGCGGTGCTTGCCCTGTTCAGCGGTGCTTTGCCATGGCGGTCTCTGGCCTGTTCAGCGATGCTTTGCCATGGCGGTGTCTGGCCTGTTCAGCTGTGCTTTGCCATGGCGGTCTCTGACCTGTGCATTGGTGTGTGGCATGACAGACCCTCATTGCCCTGCGGGGCTGTGGCAGCCGGGGCCCTCCTGGGCACTGACTCCGGCGGTGGTCTCCTGACCAGTGACGATACTTGTGCCCTCCTGGGCAATAACTCCGGCGGTGGTCTCCTGACCAGTGACGATACTTGTGCCCTCCTGGGCACTGACTCCGGCGGTGGTCTCCTGACCAGTGACGATACTTGTGCCCTCCTGGGCACTGACTCCGGCGGTGGTCTCCTGACCAGTGACGATACTTGTGCCCTCCTGGGCAATGACTCCGGCAGTGGTCTCCTGACCAGTGACGATACTTGTGCCCTCCTGGGCACTGACTCCGGCGGTGGTCTCCTGACCAGTGACGACGGTGCTGGCGGTGGCGTACCGGCCGCCGGGGAGGATGCCGCCCTTCTCCGCTGTGCTGCTCACACCAGGCTGTGCAGACTTCTTCTGGCCCTTCACCACCTTTGGAGGAGTCACAGCTGACTCTGTGAGTAGTTTTGCCTCCAGGAGTCTTCACCCGGTCCCGTCGGCCACTTTCCAACTTGAGATGCTTTACAGGGGGTGGACTGGCAGTGCCTTGGCTCCGTGTCTCACTGCCTGCCCTGGTGGCTGGTGCACTCCACACACCTGTAACACGCACCACTGGTACTGGAGTCTTTTTGGCTGAGGCGCTACTACGGGACTGATGAATTGGAGGGGTGGGGGTGGGGGCAAAGTGGTCAACGTTGAGGAGGGACAGTTTCTGACGAACACTGGGATGGGTAGCTGGAGGGGGTCTGGGAGTGGAGGAAGAGGAGGTGGTTGTAGGAGGTGTCACTTTAGGTGTTTTGGGTGCAGGTGCAGGTACTGGAGGCTGTCGTGAGGTGGATGGATGTTGGGTGTGTGGGTGCCCGCGTTTGTGTGCTTTTGGAGGGGGCGTCACAGACACACTGGGAGAGGACACAGGGGACGTGTAAATGGGAGTGGGGGTGGTGAGTGCAGGTGAGCGGGGTGTGGTGCTGGGTGTTCTGGTGCGAGTCCTAGTGCCTGTAGATGTAGTGCATGCAGGTGAGAGTGTAGACAATACTGGGAGGGAGGAGGGAGAGGACGAGGAGGGGGACACAGTGGAGGCAGTGGATGTTGCTGTGTCTGCATGTGGGTGATGCTTGTGTGAGTGCCTGTGGGTTGTGTGGTGCCTATGTTTGCCTGAGCTACTTTTGGGTGTTGAGGTGTATGCATGCTTGTCTGATTGTCTGATGGTGTGCTTGGGACAGCCTGGGGTACAGGGGATTATGTCTGGATGGAGGAAGTTGGAAGGGGGAGGCTAGAGACAGGGACAATGGCTGCCATCAGTGCTGAGGCCAGAGATTGCAGGGTTCGATGATGGGCAGCCTGACCAGAATGAATGCCCTCCAGGAATGCATTAGTGTGTTGCAACTCCCTTTCTACACCCTGGATGGCATTCACAATGGTAGACTGCCCAACAGTGAGTGACCTGAGGAGGTCAATGGCCACCTCACTGAGGGCAGCAGGGGTGACTGGGGCAGGGCCTGAGGTGCCTGGGTGCGAAGGTGATGCCACCCTCCTGGGTGAGCAGGCACGGGGTGAAGGCTGAGGGGCAGCTGGGAGGGCGGTGCTGGTAGGGGAGGTGGCAGCTGTACCTGTAGAAGTGGGGGGCACAGATGGTGCCGCCACCACAAGGGAGCTCCCATCGGCGGACGAGTCCGTGTCCCTGGTTGGTGATCCGGTGACCGACGTGTAGCTCCCCTCGCCCTCCGTTCCACTGGTGCACTCTGAGTCCGTGGTGTGGCCCTCCATGGCCATGTGGGATGCAGCTCCCTCGTGCCCCGGTGCCACTGTACCTCCGCCTGATGATGCTGATGCACAAAAGAACAGGGAGATCAGAAAAAGGGGGAGGGGACGACAGAAGAAAGACAGGTTGAGTGCAGGGCTTACCGCTACCGTTGGTGGACAATACAGACACAGCAGCCCCCTGCACTACGCCATGCTCTTGGCCTCTACAGATGCAATTCCTGGGATATGGCCTACATGGCTATGGTGGACATCTGCACACATGGATGCCACAGGGGCATCTATACCTGTACTTGGCCCACTACTGAGGTGGGGTGGAGTGCCACATGCCCTGCATTATGGAGGGGCCTAGCCTACGTATTTCTGCCTGGCCTAGGTACACCCACAGCCCTCCTCCCCCACCCAGACCCCTCAACTGCGCGCCAAGTCCCCAGAATGAGAGTGTACTCACCCCCTTGGGTCTGCTGTGATGCCCTCAAGCGCCCATCCAACTCCGGGTAGGCCACCGCCAGGATCCGGAACATCAGGGGGGTCATGGTGCGACAGGCATCCCTCCCACATTGGGAGGCCATCCCCAGCTGAGCCTCTGCCGTCTTCTTGCTCCAGCGGCAAATGTCCTCCCATCTTTTCCGGCAGTGGGTGCCCCGTCTCTGGTGGAACCCCAGGATCTGGACTTCCTTGGCGATGCACGCCAAATGTCCTTCTTCTGGTGGGTGCTGACCTACATGACATGCACAGGGGAAGAAGAGAAGTCATTACGAACTGCACCGTCGAAGTGAGTGGCCCACATCCCTACCCTTGCCATGTGGCACATGCATTCACAGTCCTTCATGTTCCCTGAACTCTGTCCCCTTCCCTCTTACAACCAGCCCTCTCCACCCAGGCATAGCCCACACAACGTGCTTCCTGTGTACTTACCTGTTGGTCTGGAGGACCGTAGAGTAGCGTGTACTGGGGAAGGACCCCATCTACTAGCTTCTCCAACTCCTCAGCAGTGAAGGCAGGGGCCCTTTCCCCAGACGCAGCAGCCATTGTCTCTTCCAGAACGAGGTCACAGCAGCACTTGCAGTGTAGGTCCTCTCCTGTCGAAGATCAGGTATTGAGTGATTGAACAGATATAAAATGGCGGTGACGTCCGTGGCGGTGCGTATCATCACCGCCGGCGCACTTCGTAATTGGCTCCTGAGACCCATAGGGTCCAATGTTAACCAATGCAGCATTGCGCCACAGTCTACGACCGCCTACCGCGACGGGGTACAATGCCAGCGCAGTTACCTCACATTCCCATTGTCCCAGTTTAGAGGTCAGGCAGCCGCCATTTCAGGGGCCCACATGGCTTCATTTACTACTGCGTCACACATAGCTAGGCCTACACTCAACACACATACAGGAAGAGTTTTATGTTTGGTGTCGTGTAGCTGTGGGTACATACCTGGGAATTTGTTGACTCTGTGGTCGCTGTTGTCCTTCCTAGGCACCGTCAGCTGGGACATTTGAGAAGATGGCGGAATCCTCCGGTGTACCGACCGCTGGTGGACCTGTTGACAATGGAGGTGTGACATTTAATCGTCACCTACAGGTTTGACCGTGCCACTATCAAGGAACTATGTACCCAGTTGGAGCCAGACCTGATGTCACCACTGGAATCCCCCCTGACGTGCAGGTGCTGTCAGTGCTCCATTTCCTTGCTAGTGGGTCTTTTCAGACAACAGTGGCCATGGCATCAGGGATGTCCCAGCCTATGTTTTCCAACGTGTTGTCCAGAGTGTTGTCTGCCCTGCTGAAACACGTAAGGAGATACATCGTTTTCCCTGAGGTGGAGGATTTGCCCACAGTGAAAGGTGACTTCTATGCCCTTGGACATATCCCTAACATCATAGGTGCCATTAATGGGACCCATGTGGCTTTGGTCCCCCCCACAGGAGTGAACAGGTGTACAAGAACCGGAAGAGTTATCATTCGATGAATGTACAGATGGTATGTTTGGCAGACCAGTACATCTCGCAGGTAAATGCTATGTTCCCTGGCTCAGTGCATGACGCCTACATCCTGCGTAATAGAATCATCCCTTATTTGATGGGTCAACTCCAGAGGCACCGTGTGTGGCTATTAGGGGACTCTGGTTACCCCAACCTTTCCTGGCTATTGACCCCAGTGAGGAATCCCAGGACCAGGGCAGAGGAACGGTACAATGAGGCCCATGGGCGGACTAGGAGGGTGATCAAACGCACCTTTGGCCTCCTGAAGGCCAGGTTTAGGTGCCTCCATATGACAGGTGGATCCCTATTCTACTCACCCAAGAAGGTGTCCCAGATCATCATCGCCTGTTCGAAGCTTCACAATCTTGCTTTGCGACGCCAGGTGCCTTTTCTGCAGGAGGATGGTCCAGATGGCGGTGGTGTGGCAGCTGTGGAGCCTGTGGAGCCTGTGGACAGTGATGAGGAGGAAGCTGAGGAAGAAGACATAGACAACAGGGAGTCAGTCATACAGCAATATTTCCAGTGACACACAGGTGAGAAACACTTTTTTTCACATTACATTCACTTTCACACTTCTACCTCTATCCTGTCTGTTATTCAATAGCAGTATTTGGTCACTGAGTTGTACCTTTCCATTACTGTTTCACAGGTGTGCTTACCAACGTGTGTCATCTGCTTGCATCCTTCAAGGACTTGTGATGTGTTACATAGGTATGTTAGCTTTACAATTGGGAACGCATTTTGACACTATCATTGATAATACAAATGTACAAAATCACAGACTGACTCCAGATTGTTTTGTGGTTCAAGGGTGTTTATTTAAGTGCTCAAAAATGGAGGGGGGTTGGAAAATGGTGATGGGGGACGGTGGAGGAATGTCCATGGCAGAGTCCAGTCTATTGGTCACACAGGTGCACTGCCCATATGTGCATAGGAAGTGGAGCTGGGGCAGTTTAAGTATGGACAGGGTAACAAAGTGGGACAGTGGGAGGACAATCAGGGTGGTCTCATTTCTTGGCGGGGGTCTTGCCATCTTGCTCTGTCCTGTTCCTGGATCTCAGGGACCGCTTGCGTGGTGGTTGTCCGTCTGCAGGGGGTGGGGTGCTGGTGTGGTGGGCCTGTGGCGGGGCGTCCTGTCCACTAGCGCCGGCAGAGGTGGTGGGCAGTTCATCATCCATGCTAGTGTCAGGGGCCCTTTGGAGTGCCACGGTGTCCATCATGGTTTTTTGTATGTCCTTCAGCACCCCTACGATGGTGCCCAGGGCGGAGCTGATGGTCCTGAGCTCCTCCCAGAAGCCCAAATACTGCTCCTCCTGCAGGCGCTGGGTCTCCTGAAATTGGCCAGGACCGTCGCCTTCGTCTCCTGGGAGTGGTGGTATGCTCCCATGATGGAGGAGAGGGCCTTGTGGAGAGTGGGTTCCCTTGGCCTGTCCGCCCCCTGTCGCACAGCAGCCCTCCCAGTTCCCCTGTGTTCCTGTGCCTCCGTCCCCTGGACTGTGTGCCTACTACCACTGCCCCCAGGTCCCTGTTGTTGTTGGGGTGGTGGGTTCTCCTGGGTTCCCTGTAGTGGTGGACACATCGCTGATTGACGTGTCCTGGGTACGGAGGTATGGGCCCGCTGGGTGGGTGCTGTGCTGGTGTTACCAGAGGGTGGAAGGTCAGTGTTGGGCTGTGCCTGTGCAAGCGGAACCGACTGTCCTGAGGCCCACGATGGTCCGGGCTGGTCATCAGGATCCAGTAGGGCAGAGCTGCTGTCGTCACTGTGGGCCTCTTCTGTGGGTGGAGTGGAGATGTCTGGACCCTCCTGTGTGGTGACGTTCCTTAGTGGTCCTGCAGGGATATAAGAGCATGATTATTGCATGTGTGTGTGTAATGGTGTGCAATGGGTGGGTGTTTGTGTACCCCAGTGCAAGCATTCCTGTGTGTGGGTTTGTGTGATGACGGTTAGGGGGTTGTTCTGGGTATGTGCAGTGAGCATGCTTTGGTGAGGGGTGACCATGCTTAGTTGTGTCATGCAGGCCTTGGTGTTGGGATGGGTGGTTTGTGTTATTAGTACATTAGTGAAGAGTTGGAGTGATAGGGGAGGGGGTGAGGGTGGGGGTGTGTGATGGCATGCAGGTAGTGTGGGGGATATCATAGTTAAGATTTGACTTACCAGTGTCCATTCCTCCACTGACTCCTCCGAGGCCCTCTGGATGCATGATGGTCAAGACTTGCTCCTCCCATCTTGTTAGTTGTGGGGGAGGAGGTGGGGGTCCGCCGCCAGTCCGCTGCACCGCAATGTTGTGCCTGGAGACCACTGAACGCACCTTCCCCCATAGGTCGTTCCACCTCTTCCTGATGTCCTCCCGATTTCTTGAATGCTGTCCCACTGCGTTGACCCTGTCGACTATTCTGCGCCATAGCTCCGTGTTACTGGCTATGGATGTGTGCTGCACCTGTGAGCCAAATAGCTGTGGCTCTACCCGTAGGATTTCCTCCACCATGACCCGGAGCTCCTCCTCTGAAAATCTGGGGTGTCTTTGGCGTGACATGGGGTGGTTTGGGTGATGTGTGGGGTGGTGTCAGTGTTGATGTGTGTGGTAATGTGTAGTGGTGTGTGGTGTATTGTGCGTGTAATGTTGTATGGGTGATGATGTTGTGTGCCTCTATGTGGTGGGGTTCTCAGTTGCTGTGCTCTCTGTCTCTCTGGCCTTCGGTCGTGACTTGTGGTCGTAGGGGTTTGTGGGTGATGTGGGTGTGTGTTTTATATTGTGTTGGGTATGTGGGAGTGGTGTTTGTATGTGTATCAGGTGTGTGTATTTCGATTTGTCCAAAGTGGCAGTGTTTTGGGGATGTGTGTGTATTTTGAGCGTGGCGGTGTATACCGCCAATGGAATACCGCGTTTGAAAGACCGCTGCGTGGATTCGTGGGTCGTGATAGCATTGGCGTGTTTCTGTTGGCGTGACGGTGGAGGATTTGTTTTTGCCAGTTTTACACTGACCTTTGGTGTGGCGGACTTGTGTGGGTGTCTGAATTTCGGCGGATTCCAAGATGTGGGTCATAATAGCTGTGGCGGAATTCCGCAGCTGCGGCGGTGTATTGGCGGTCTTCTGCACGGCGGTAAGCGGCTTTTACCGCCAATGTTGTAATGACCCCCTAAATCTGTCTGAGCCCACCCACTGGATAAAAATTCTAAACACACCCCTCTCCTGCCCTCTCCTAATATAATCAAGAGGGCAACTAATTGTCTAGGGTTGCAGGAAGTGGGGGATATCCTGATTGTCCAAATGTCCTTCTCTGCCTTTGACGACCAGTTTGGCTGCTCTCCCTCATTCTGTTTCCCATCTGCTGAGGCAGATCTCCTCCTCCAGGCACACCCTTTGTGTTCAGCCCAGGCCACTTCACACCTCATCAAGGCAGCCTGGCCAGGCTGCCAGAGGCTGGCCAATCAGTGAAGAGCACTACAGAGCTGAAGTTGGCAACTTTCAAGTATAGCTATAAAACTCTTTACCTGAACTAGTTATATTAAATCAAACAATGACAGGAATTAATTTGAAATCAAACTCAAGGTATCTGTCACTTATAGGGAATTTGTTAATTAAAATAAAGTCTCACCATTGTAGCCTATGGAAGCCATACACTATGGTGAGAGGAAAACGAATATGGCTATTTAACCTCACCAGAGCTTACAAAACAATTTTTATAAATTCCCTGCTTATAGTTACATGGCATGCAACCCTATGGACACTTAGGGAACACCTTAGGGGTGACTTATATGTCACAATAAGGTCATTTAAGACTATGGAAGTACTTTTCATTCCAAAGTCGAATTTGCATATAACTTTAATTTAAAAGTAGCCAGCAAGACAGGCCTGCCTTTAAAATGACCCTGTGCACCTCGCAGTGCACCTATGGGTGCACAACCTATGCTGGGGTCCCTAAACCTACATGCCCTACCATATACTAGGGACTTCTAGGTAGATTGACATAGCCAATTATAATTAGCCTAATTTGCATACTCATTTTACACATAGCACAGGCCTGGGACTGTTTAGCAGTTCCCCGGGCACCATCAGAGTCAGGAAAACACCAGTAAAAAGGGAAAAAAAAAGTTGTAGGGCCTCTGCCCTGTTTTCTCACACTCACAAGGTGTGTTTGAGACAAGGTTATGCTTGGCAATGGATTATGTTCTGAATTACATGAACTCGAAACAAGACTAGATGGGACACAAAGTTGGGAAACTGAACCTCCCACGTTTGTGCTCTTATGTATAGGCCAGAACTCAATTAAGTAAATTCATATTGTTAGACCTGACAGCCCTAGGGTGGTCAGCCCCCAACTTTTTGCCTGCCTCCCTCCACTTTTCTGACACTGTTTTTGCTGGTTTTAGGACTCTTTACCACTGCCAACCAGTGCTAAAGTGCATATGCTCTCTCCCTTAAACATGGTAACATTGCTTCATTCCCAATAGGCATATTTGATTTACTTGTAAGCCCCTAGTAAAGTGTCCTTCATGTGCCCAGGGCCTGTACATTGAATGCTACTAGTGGGACTGTAGCACTGGTTGTGCCACCCACATAAGTAGCCCCTTAGCCATGTCTCAGGCCTGCCATTGCAAGGCCTGCGTGTGCAATTTCACTGCCACTTCGACTTGGCATTTAAAAGTACTTGCCAAGCCTTAAACTCTTCTTTTTCTACATATAAGTCACCCTTAAGGTAAGCCCTAGGAAACCCATAGGGCACAGTGCTATGTAGGAAAAAGGCAGGACATGTACATGTGTTTTTTATATGTCCTGGTAGTCAAAAACTCTTAAATTCATTTTCCACTACTGTTAGGCTTACTCCTTTCATAGGAAAGCATTAGGGCTACCCTCACATACTGTTTGAGTGGTAGATTATGATCAGAAAGGGGTTACTAAGTCATATTTAGTATGGCCAGAATGGCAATAGAACATCCTGCTTATTGGCGAGGTTGGATTTTATATTACTATTTTAGAAATGCCACTTTTAGACAGTGAGCATTTGTCCTCACTTAAAATCCATCTGTGCCTTACAGCCTGTCTCCAATCCATGTCTTGGCTAGGCTGGTTGGCAGCTCCCCCGCTTCAAAGGCATTTGTAGGTATATAAACTGGGTCTCTGACCCCACCAACTCAGACACTTCTGGACCTTAACCTGCAAACTGTCAAGAGAAACTGTCTGGCTGCCTAAAGAACTCGTCTGAACTGCTTTGCTGTGAAGGACTGCTGCCCTGCTGTTGCCCTGCTGCCCTGCTGCCCTCTGACTTTGCTGAGAAGTGCTCTCCAAGGGTTTGGACGGAGCTTTCCTCCTATTTTCTGAGGTCTCAGGGCCAAAAAGACCTCAGGCCTGATTAGGACTTCAGTGAAGGGGATTACTCCGTCCCAAATGTGATGGATATCCACCAAATTACGAGTTTGTTATATCCTATGGAACTTGTAATATGGCGAGTGGGATATCTGTCACATTTGGGACGGAGTAATCACCTCCACTGAAGTCCTAATCAGGCCCTTCATCTCTTTAATGAACTCCTTGTGCACCGAAAATCAACCACAGCCTGTCGGAAACAATGCACAGCTTGCCTTGCGACTAAAAAATCGCTGCACAGCCGAACTGGAATGACGCAACCTGACTTCTGAGTGAAGAATAGGTGCAGCGCCTGCCTTGTGGCCTGAAATTTGATGCACAGCCCTACCTTATCAACGTATAGCTGAACTGGAACGATGTAGCCCGACTTCCCGAGTGAAGATTCAACGCAGTGCCTGCCGTGCAACAGAAAATTTGATGCATCACCTACCGGATCAATGCAACACCTGTGACTTTGTCCCATAGGCCCAGGATTTTCACGCATCACTCCTGGGCATCAAAATGATCCCTGCATTGCAGTGTGGAACCAAGACTGCACGCCAGAAATCTCAGCAAAGACCCTTGCAGCGTGAAAAGAAGTGACGCATCATCTGTGCCACGCCAGAAATGCCGACACAGATCCTATTTTTCCATACATTCTCTCCTCTGAGGTCTCCGTGTGTGTAATTTTAGACGCAACCAGGTACTTTGTGAAACCAAGGGACAACTGTGATTTCTAAGATTTAAGACTTTTTAATCCTGCAAAAGTGATATCTCAATTTTTGATTAATGAATCTTTATTGTTTTGACCTTAATTTAACCAGATAAATACCATATATTTTTCTAAACCTGCGTGGTGTACTTTTGTGGTGTTTTCACTGTGTAACTGTATAATTTATTGCACAAATACTTTACACATTGCCTTCTAAATTAAGCCTGATTGCTAAGTGCCAGGCTACCAGAGGGTGAGCACAGGATAATTTTGATTGTGTGTGACTTACCCTCACTAGGATTGTCGTTCCTATTTGGACAAAGCTGAATACCTCTGCCAGCTAGAGACTCCATTTCTAACACACATGAAACAAAATTGTTCTTGATAAAAAGGTTGGAGTTACCAACACTCCCAGGATTATACTTTGACTTACACTTGAAAACACAGAAATACATGAAACAAGGTTACTTCATGACACAAGGTTAGAATTATTGGTAGTTTTCAGGTTGTGCTGGGAACATGGATTTGAGTTAAAAGGCACTCCCAAGGCAATCCACAAACAAAGTAACTTTTGATACACAGGTTGTTTTCGAGGGCACTACCAAGATATACTAGAAAACACAATAACATTCGGTTCAAGGCTGAAGTCGTAAACACTCCCAAGGTATGCTACAAAGCACGATTACACTCAATACATAAATTGGAAGTATAGGTTGGTTCAGGAAAATAGTTTTTAATCCATGAGCAACACATTTAAGAAAACCAAGACTTGGAGAAAGAGTCCAGAGGTAGAAGCAAGGAGATAACAGACACAATTGCAATGACTACTAAAGATTAATGCTCACTAACCTGGGGGCAAGTACTTAACCTGGAAAGTACTTTACAGAAGTTCAGTGGTAGCAAATGGGTCATGGCTAGAGGTTAGAGAAGAGATAGCATCGTAGCTCATGGAGGTGGACACTGGAGGGGTCTCCGGAGTCAGAATCTCTGAGTCATCTCAGAGGACCTGGAAGACTGCAACACCGGGGGGGTTTCCCGAAGACTTGTCAGATGGTGATGGAACAAGATTGAGTAGGAACAAAGCGAGGAAGGTCTGGCCGACTCTGGAGATGAGGGACAAAGCTTGCTATGAACAGAAATACAGGAGATCCTGGTGACTCAGGAGGTTCATGTAGGGACGTTGCTTGTGCAGGACTTGACGGAAAGATTTGCAGATCCGTATGCACGTATACAGGTACGAGGCCAAGCCCCAGTGCCAGTTCAGAGGAGCTATTTATACATGAAGCCAAGAGTATTCAAGAAGGGCACATGCCTCATGTGGAGGCTTCCAAAGGAACCTGAGAAAAGTAATGTACTACATACAAACTGGCATGACTTGACAGGCAGGAGGATCAAACAAGTATAACGGAACCCAAGTGCATGATGGTACAACCTAATGGTTCACAATGGAAATGTGACTATTCCAAAGAGGTGCAAGTGATATCTGCAGGTGCAAACTAGATTGCACGAACAATGATTGATGTAGACAACTCATGACAAACAGAAGAATCTGTACAATGGCCACAGAAAATAAATCTGAAATGGTCATTAGTTAGGATCAGTATGTAAGTTGATAGCCATGGAATTAAAAATATTTTGCCAAACTAATCTTTGCAGACACCTGAACAGGTGCTTGTGCTTCACACCATCAGCACTTTGATGTCTAAGTTTCTTCTGCCTCAACTTCATATGACTCTTGGTGTTTACTAGAGCGCTGGCTGATGACACCAATGTACGACCAAGATAGTGTGATGGAGTTGTCATCCAAGCACACAGCAGGACAATGAAACACAATTGAACATGTTTTTGAATTGTTTAAATCTGTTTCAGATGCTTTCCACACACAGGTAGTATCTTGACATATGTTCCAAAAAGGTGTATACCATTACACTTTTCTGTTGTAACTGCACAAGAGTGCAAATTTCATTGGTGTCAGGGACGACAATGTCTACAATGATTTCAGAACACAAATATTAACAATACAGCATAACAAGCACTTGCATGTAAAATTAAGTGTACTGTATTCAACTGTAAAGATTCCTTTCCCGAAGCAAACCTGTGTACTGATCCGTTCCCCAACTAAACCCTATAATACACCTATGTTAGAAATCGGGGGCTTATTTAGAAAACCCTTGCGCCACCAGTGCCTTAATTTTCCCTTATAAAAAGTGATGGACCATCGGCGCAAGGGGCTTGTAAATAAGCCCCTGGGTCTCCAGTTGGCAGAGGGTTGCACCCTGTACAAGTAGGGACCACAATCCTAGTCAGGGCAAGTAAGATACACACTAAACCTTTACCAGTGATCACCATCTAGTAGCTTGGCACAGAGCAGTCAGGTTAAACTAAAGAGGTAGTGTGTAAAATATTTGTGCACACACACAGTAACTCACTGAAAACTCTACAAAAGGATTCCTTACCAGTTTAGGAAACCAGCCAATATTTAATTGAGTCAAACAAGACCAATACAACAAAAATCCAACGTTCACAAGCCAAGTTATGAATTTTCAAAGATTAAATCAAAATGCAGTGCTTAAAAGACAATAATTCCAACCTAGGCTTTCTGGTTGCGCTGGACCGGGCCAAATCCAAAAGTTCAATTCGACCGCCATGGAGAGTGGGCTGGGTACATACCTGCTGACAGTACTGGGGCAAATCCAAAAGGGCAGTCCAACCGCGATAGAGCGTGGGCCAGGTGCATACCCGTAGACAGTACCTTTGTTGTGTTGATGCTCAGTTACGATGTTTTGATCCAGAGGAGGGGATGTGCTGTGCTTGCAAGAGATGCATAGTTTCCTGACCAGGCAACAACTTTGATGCGTGACTGTCCAGTAGGGATGAGTATTGGTTCTGATGCATCAGTGCTGCCTAGAGCAAGCCTGGCTGCGTTGTAAATCATGGATTTTGTGTTGTGCAGTTGGCGAGCAGTCTCAGCTGCTTTAGTGCAGGCACCAGCAGGACAGTGGTTCTGCAGCAGGTTGCGATGGATCCAACTGATGCACCAGTGTCATTGCTTCAGTTCTTGTGTTGCAGCCCCACACCGCCAAAAGGGCCCAGGACTGGAATTGGCATCAAGAGGCAGATGAAGTATTTGATGTCCCTGAGATTCAGAAACAGGAGGCAAGCTCAGTCAGGCCCTTATAAAAACCTTAGATTGCTGGATGTAGAGAGTTGGATCCAGTCCTCTCACTGCTAGGCAAGGAGTAGCAGTCAGCAGGCCAACACAGCAGAGCAAACAGCAAAGTGGCAGTCCCTCCTAACAGCACAGCAGTCATTCTTCCTGGTAGAACATACTCAGTCCTGGAGTGTTCTGAGTATACGATGTCAGAGGCCCAGTACTTATATCCAAAATGTCTTTTGATATAGGGGTAACTTCAAAAGAGTTCTCTGAAGTGCACAAGGCTACCTTTCAACTCAGCCCTAGCTCCAGACTACCAGTAGGGGTAAGAAGCCCTTTGTGTAAGGCCAGGAAACAACCTATTCAGATGCAAGTGTGAACTGCAACTCCGTCTTCCTGCCCAGGATGACTATCAGTATGCAACTGTATCACCTGTCCAGTTCATTTGCACATGTGAGGTTGGGTTTTGGCACTCTCTTGCAAATGCCACGATACTCCCGGGCTACTAGTGAGCGCACACATGACTTTGTGATCAATTGTGCTGTTTCCGGCTGTGTACGCAAGACTTTGAGTTTACTCGCTCTGCTTCTGGCCACGACAGCGGCCAAAACAGTCCCACTTATGAGCATGATTGCCTCTGGAGTAGCGTTTCTACTCCAGATGCATCTGGTAAAAAGTGGTGTTTGAGTGGCTTTACTTCTCCAATGGACACTTCAAATTGTCTTTTAGTGTGTGAAGCCTTTTTTTTCAAACATGAAGGAAGTGCCTCAGAGACTCCAAGTTCCTGTTCGTGTCCAGCAGGATCCTCGCAGTGCTTTGTCCATCTCCTGGTGACTTTTCACTTGAATTTTGAGGTCGAAGGATCACTCAATGTGTCTCCTTGCTCCTTGTTGTTGCTGTATGACCATGTGACTGTTGGCCACTTTGTGCATGCAGCCACTGCTTATTTGTCATTGGCTTGCATGTGTTCTTTCTTTGTTCCCCATGACTCCTTGTTGTTGTTGCTTGAACATGTGGCTGGAGGCCATTTTGCCCATCCAGCCAGTGTTACTTTGCCATAGGCTTGCATGTGTTCTTTGTTTCCCATGCCTCATTGCTGTTGTTTGACCATGTGGCTGGTGGCCACTTTGTGCATGCAGCCACTGCTCATTTGCCATTGGCTTGCATGTGTTCTTTCTTTGTTCCCTATGACTTCTTGTTCCTTGCTGTTGTTGTTTGCCCATGTGGCTGTCAGCCATTTTGTGCATGCAGCCAATGTTCCTTTGCCAAGGCTTCAATGTATTCTCCTCCTTGCTGCTTGTTGTTGTTTGACCATGTGGCTGGCTGGCAGCTATTTTGTTCATACAGCCAGTGTCCCTTGCCATAGGCTTTCAAGTGTTCTTTGTTTGCCTAGCCTCCTTGCTCCTTGTTGTTGTTTTACCATGTGGCTGTTAGCCATTTTGTGCATCCAGACAGTGTGTCCTTGTCATAGGCCTACATACAAATATTATTGATTATTGATCATGTGTTTATTTTAATTTTCTTTTTTCTTTTTCTTTTCTATTTTGGTTTTTTAATTGTATTCTATTGTTTTTAATTAATTATTTTACTTAATAGTTTTTTTTTTATTTCTTTTAGTTTTTAGTTTTTAATTATTATTATTATTATTTTTAATTGTTACTTCTATTTTTTAATTTCTTGTTTTTTTATTTTTTACTGTAGTTTGTTTTTAAAAAAATAGATTTTTTTCATCTTTAACATTGTTTATTTCTTTTTTATTTAATTCTTCATTTTGCCTTGATTCATCCAAACATCCACATCTATAACCATTCCTCCATCCATCCAGCCACCAAAGGTGCACAGCAGCACTACAGAATTTGTTTCTTTAGGTGTATAATAATTCTATTTCCTCCTGGTCACCCTAGCTGCAACGCACTGCATTCAAATCACTGCAGCTTAATTCATTTTTTTAATGATTATTCCCTTTTCCTAGGCCCACCTTGCCACAATAGGTTTTTTAAGGATTATTCCATTTACCCATGCACCTCTCTTTGACTACTACAGGTGTCTCCTTTAAAACAGATGGAGATATAGCATTGCCTGATTTGTAATGACATTTTATGGTGTGGTGGTGTGGTTGTGGTGTGGTTTGACTTTACATAGTTTGACTCAATTGGTTTTTATTACATAAGTAACCAACCACACTAAGATTGCATTTGTCTGTACTATTTCAACCTGCAACAATGCCACATTTCACTAACTGCATGTTTTTCTTGCTTGGTTGCTTCTAGGCGCACAAGAAGAGAAGAAACATCACATCACCTGTAGTACTGCCAAAGTGAAGATCTGTACAGTTAAGACTTCAAATCTCTTCTGATTGTGCATCTTAGTGCAACTGCAAAGAGCTTTAAGATGGCCCCAAAGAAAGTTGCTCCCAAGAAAGTGGAGAGTGAGAAGATGCAGTTTTCCACCAGTGGTGTGCAGACTGCAACCTTTTTCAGGAGACATGTGCCTGCCACGCTGGCCTCCAGAGAGGAACCTGGGAGCAGCACTGCTGCATCTACAACACCACCCCAACCTCAGCCCAAGACCATGTCGGTCAGTGATACAGGCACTGCAATAATGGCGACACCGACAAGCAGTGACATTGAATTGGCTTTTTCCCTTTCACAAAGTAGTACCCAATCATTTCAGGAAATAGATTAAAGTGGATGGCAGCAACAGCCAGCAATAGTAGATCTTCCTGAAATTTGAGCTGAAGAGGAGGCTGAGGTTCCTGCTGAGCAAGAACCTTCTCTTTTAGAATTAATGGCTCCCAGCTCTCCAGCAAGAACATAGAAGGGTATTACTCCACCATCTTTTCCAAGCACCACTTTTGATGATGATGATAGGGACATGGAATAGACCTGTGAGGAGACGCCAGGAGAGGTAAGGGAAAAGAAAAGTTCCAGAGGGCCTTAGAATCATGGAAGATGATGAGGTGGATGACAAGGACCAGCCAGTCATTGTGGAAGCTGGCATAGAGGAGTCTGACACGACTATCCAACCTGCTCCGAGGGAAGTGGCACAGACACCACCATCAGCTTTCATATTTGTAAGGCCCCAGCAGAGACCTACACCAACCCATACCTCAGTAGAAGTGTGTAGGGAGGCAATCGACACCCACCCACCTATCTCCAGTTCTTCTTCAGGCATTGGCAGTGGACTAGTAAGATAGTACTTCTCCCCAGTTTGGGTATTTTTCATGATTAGTAAACAGAAGGAGAACATTGTGATATGCTCCAATTGCCACAGAAGTGTTCGTCGTGGTAAGCCTAGTTCACGTAATGGCACTGGAGGCGAGACGACCCATGTGAAAAAATATAACGCAATGCGGTGGTAGGAGCACCTAAATAAATAGCTGAATGTGGTTGCAGTGATAAAGGTGAGGAGGGCATGGAAACATCAGCTACAACTGGTCAAATCATGGTGTGAGGTAAGAAAGAAGAGGGTGACATTCTCATTCAAAATAGCCTTGTCCCCAGCAGTGTGCCAGAATCACCCTCCTCGGCGACCTTACAATGGCAGAGGAAGACTCTGAGTCAGATGGAGATACAACAGCATGCGATGACTGCACCACAATGCACATTGAGTCTACCACCATCTATAGCTTAAAAGTCCCCTGTGTCAGTGGCCCCACAAAAGAAGAAAATCCTGGCTAGAATTCTGGGCACGGCTAAGCAAGGGAGGCCCTATGACCCCAACCACTCAATGGCACATTTGTACAATACAAAGCTCACAAAAAGGCAAGCAGGAGAACTGGAAGAAGAACAGCTGCAGTCCTAGGGTGAGTCTTCAAATTCCAGAGAGGGCAGTCTTGTCTTACAGCAGCCAAAACCAGCAACAAGAACACCAGCAACAATAGCATCAGAAGAATTGGACCCAACCCCTGCATTGGCTTGGTTTCAAGTGGCAGGTCTTAAGTCCAGTGCAGAGGTAAAGTCAAAAAAGGTCGAGCAAGTGGCAGAACCAATGACACTTCAGGGTATGATTAAAGAATTTCTGGGTGACCCAAAAGACATGTATTTGGATCAAAACCCATTGGTTCATTGGTATGGGAAGATGGGCAGTTGGCCAGAGCTCTGCATGCTGGCAATAAAGTATCTGGCTTGTCCTGCGGCCAAAGTGTTTGCTGAACGTGTGTTCAGTGCAGCTGGTGCTGTTTTAACAGTGAGAAGGACCTGTCACTCACCTCAAAATGTTGAGAGATTAACCATGATCAAAAAGTACTAGCAGTTTATACCACATGATTACACCGTTCCCAAACCACCACAGGAGGAGGAAGAGGATGACTGGCCAGAATCAATTGTGTTTGCTGACCAACTTCTGGGTGAAGCACCTGAGTTTGAGGACAAACCATATTTCCTGGACTGAGTATGCCAGTGCCACCATTAATTATTTCTCATTAAACATCTTTCTTTCTTTCTGTACTTCTCTCTTTCTTTTTTCCTTTTTTCCTTTCTTTCTCCACCCCCTAACAAAATGCTAGTGGAATATTATGTTGGTGTCGGATTTATGCTGTCCCACCATTTTTAGTCACATATTATATGGTCAGATTGGAGTTTGACCCGTGTGCAGTGAAGAAACATCCAAATTCCCTTCAGGACATTGGAGACAACACCCGCCTCTCACATGCCATTGCCTATCCTTTCTTTTCACATCACTTAGCACAACTGCCACAAAAGATCATTGATTAAAAAACTGCCAGTGCCAATGACAAATCACAATGAGTTGCTACCTGCTACCATCAAGGAGGAGACCATATAATGATCAACCACTGTGCCTGGATTGGAAGAGGTAACTACTAACTATTGCACCAATAAGTGGTGATATATGAGTGATTGTGACTCATGATTGATGATGCTTGTGGTGGCTGACGGTGAGTGACAGAGTTCAACAAATTTGTAAACTTGATTCTGATGATTTGCAATGTTTGGGGGTTGATGGGTGATAATTCTTTCCTGAAAGTGATTGTTCTTTCAAACTTAGTGAAATTTACTTTCAGGGTCCAATCCTTTTTTTCATTCCTCAGACCAGACCAGTCACTTTAGTTACCATACACATATCTACACAAAATACTCCAGTTCTGTTTCTCTATTTGTTCTTCAACCTCAGTGCACTACACAGGTCTACCTCGCTCAGTTTTGGACTGGGATGCAGTTACTCAGAATCAGGAGGAGGAGGATGGAAGGTCTCAGGGTGGGACTACCTCAACAGCTAGAAGGAAAAAGTTATCGACTTCAAAGAGTAACTATCCTGATGGAGAAGACTCAGAGGCCTAGTACTCACTCAGCTCTGTGGACTAGAGAGAGATGCGTTGATTTTGGAAATGCTGGCGAGTATGTGTTTGCTGAATTGCTGGCTCAAACATCAAACTCCTCTTATGTTCTTGCTCTGCCTCTGAGTTTTCTTGGTACACTCCTGACTTCACATGAATCTTACCTTGCTTTCTTTTGTCCTTCTCCTTTTCTCTATAATCCAGCTGTTCTTTTTTTCATTATGCAGTCCTTCTCCTCGTCCTCTACTGCATCAACAAAACTTAGTGAAATCTCAAGGCTCCAGCTTACCTGCTGGACAGGTTCAGCAAGGCACCCAAGAGTGATGGACATTTCAAGAAGTACGGAAAGGCACTGTCCAATTTTGCAATACAGTATCATTTTTCTTTTCACAATCATAATTTTTAGAACTGGGTCGATTAACTTCAATCCTCCATAATTTGTATTTTTCAATCTAAGAAGACATAACATTTAGATTTATGCTATCTTGGGTCTCTCTGTGGCAGAAGGACTGTTTGCAATGCATTTAACTGAACTGTGTCATACTTATCCCTTCATCGTTTCCTTCTACAACAGATCGATGATGGTGCCCCAATGAATATTGTTGTGGTTTCTTTTGTGTAGTGTTTTTTTTTGTCACATATTTCCCCAAATCCCTTTTCCCATCCATTCATCAGGCCCGTAACCCTCTTCCCCTGGGCTAAATGATTTATTGAAGTGTGACTTAATTTTACACCATAAATGAATTGCACACTTGGTTGAAAACAACACCAACTCACTGTATGACCTTATACTACCTGAACAATATTACAAACCAGCCCCATCAACATCATCATTCATTCCTTGTGTTGTGTAAACGCTTAACCTTATCCAACCACTCTTGACTCTGAGGCCACTTCTCCTGACTTGATGATTTCATTCCCTAAGATTAGATTTTAAATGTAGCTCCCCACTATTGCTCAGAAGAAGTTGATATTGCAATTTTTTATTACCATATCAGGTATTCTTTTGTATGTCAAATATTGTCATTGTGGTAGTCTGGTCTCAGTATCCCTAAAGTTATGATATAATATGACCCACTAACTCTTTGTTTTCTTTCAATCTAGTTGACAGGGATGGATACTCTTTGATTAATACTGCATTTGGAGCTCAAATAAGTGGTAGCAGCACCTTCTGTCTTCCCTGTTAGCTTGCTAGCCTGCCACTATTACTACCTTCTACCCCCTTAACATGCCACCTTGGGAAACACCCTGCAATAAGAAGACTCCTTTGCTTGATCCATTCAGGTAAGAGAAGAACTATATATTGAAGTGTACTTGTTTATTTAGTAATTAACGTATACTGAAGATGATGTTGTCTGTGTCTAGGTTTTTGGAGGCAAAATAGGCAATGACAGTCACCCCCTAGTGGTCAATAAAGTTGCAGAGGGCAATAGAGCAAGGGTATAAGTAAATAAAATACTCTTTTTAGCAGAATAAAAAAAACAGGGTTCACTAAAAGACAGCAGTGCAAACTAAAACACCAAAATAAACATCTGATGTATAAATCAAGCAAAATAAATTATCCCATTTTTATTTTTAACAAATACAAAAACCCACCCTTTCCAACCTCAACAGGTCCACACCCCTCCCCAAACAAATTACCCAATCCCCAAAATGTCAAACAAAAAGTCCAATATGAAAACCCTGTCCCAACTCTCTCTCCACCCACAAGTCCCTTCCACCAAAACAAAAAAATAAAAAAGGCTCATAAAAGGGCACTGTCTATATGAGTCCAGAGCTGGTGCAGGCTTTGCTCAGTCCTGGCAAGCTGGCTCTTCATCTGGTCCACCAAAAGGGCTTACTACAAGAAACGCATAGACAGTAACTCACATAACAGCAAGGAACTCTTTACCATCATCAAAGAGCTCACCAAACCCAAATCCTGCAACATCGACCCCACTCACATACAGAACCTCTGCAACTCCCTCTCCAACCACTTCCACCTCAAAATCTTAGACATACACAACAGCTTCACAACACCAGCACCCACCACCTCCAACACCAACATGACCAACAACAACACCCCCCTCCTCAACCTCCTACACACCTGGGTCCCCACCAACAACAAAGAAACCGAAGTAACCATGAACTCCATCCACTCAGGCTCCCCCTCAGACGCCTGCCCCCACCACATTTTTAACCAGGCCAGCCCAACCATCGCTCCCAAGCTTCGCTCCCTAATCAACAGCTCCTTTGACGACACCACCTTCCCAGACTCCTGGAAGCATGCAGAAGTAACGACACTCCTGAAAAAACCCAAAGCAATCCCTGATGACCTCACAACTACCGCCCAATCTCTCTTCTCATCTTCCCCACCAAGGTCACTGAGAAGTTAGTGAACGCCCGCCTGTCTCACTTCATAGCAGAGAACAACGCACTTGACGCCTCCCAGTCTGGATTCCGCAAGAACCACAGCACTGCGACCGCCCTCATGGCCTGTGCTGACGACATCAGAACTAGAGTCGACAGAGGTGAGACCGTCGCACTCATCCTCTGGACCTCTCCGCAGCCTTCGACACTGTCTGCCACCAAATACTCCGTACACGCCTCTACGATGCAGGAATCCGACACAAGGCCCTGGACTGGCTCGCCTCCTTCCTTAGCGAAAGGACCCAGAAAGTCCACCTCCCTCCCTTCCAATCCCCAGCAACCAAGATCATCTGCAGGGTTCCCCAAGGGTCCTACCTCAGCCCCACCCTCTTCAACATTTACATGACCCCGCTCGCCAACATCCTCCGCCCACACGGAATCACCATCACATCCTACGCAGACGAAACCCAGCTCGTCATCTCCCTCACCAGGAACCCCACGAACGCCAAGACCAACCTCCACGCCGGACTCCTACACAACGCCAAATGGATGACAGGAAGCCACCTCAAACTAAACTCCAACAAAATCGAAATCATCATCTTCAGCCCCAACAAAACAATATGGGACGACTCCTGGTGCCCACCACCCTAGGACCACCGCCAACACTCGCCACCCACTCACTCAACCTCGGCGTCATTTTAGATTCTTCTCTCTCCATGACCCAGCAAATCAACTCGATCACCTCCTCCTGCTTCAACACCCTCCGCATACTACGAAAAACCTTCTAATGGATACCCATAGAAACCAGAAAGACCGTCACCCACACACTCATCAGCAGCAGGCTAGACTACGGAAATGCCCTCTACGCTGGCACCACAGTCAAGCGTCAGCAGAAACTCCAGAGTATCCAAAACGCAGCCAAATGCCTCATCCTGAACCTCCCACTCCATGAACACATCTCCGCCCACCTCAGATACCTCCACTGGCTTCCTATCGACAAAAGGGTCATCTTCAAAGTCCTCATCCACGCACACAAATCCCTCCACAATACTGGACCAGCCTACCTCAATGAAAGAGTGAACTTCCACATTCCCACCCGCCACCTCCGCTCCACCGACCTCGCCCTTGCCACCGTTCCTCACATCCAACGTACCACCTCCGGAGGCAGGTCCTTCTCCTACATCGCCCCCAAAAACCTGGACCTCCCCATCCAGGACCCCCTGTCTTTCAGAAAACACCTCAATACATGGTTTTTCGAACAGTAAAACGACAGCCCATCCTCCTCTTCCTCCCCCCTAGCGCCTTGAGACCCTTATGGGTGAGTATCGCGCTTTATACATTTTTTGATTGCACTACATTGCTGGGACCGTAGGGACATTATCATTTGCTGTGATTATGATTAGGAGAGTCACAGGGCCAATTTTATTTGTTTACCTACACATGCCTCATATAAAAAGCTTACCATTTCCAATGAGAGGAGTATTTTGGTCTTTGGACTCCCAATGGTGTGGCATCTGCTCCAATGATTTCATTCACCATGACCGCCCCCTTCACATTTGGTGTTTTTTTTAGATATGTCACATACATTTTCTGTTAGTCATAGCTTCGCAATAAATTCACCCTCATTGTCTGGTGATCTTGATTTCATATTTATCCATGTAGATATGTCAGACCATGTGAACCATATGATGATGATCCAAGGTACTTGTTCAAAATGGGATAGGTTGCATGTATACAGTGTCCAGCTCTGGATTACAACCATCCCACACAAACATATACATACACACATGTGTCTGGTCAAAGTAAACCTTTTATTACAGTGTTCAGCATATAGGCTGTCAATATGTCTGAACTATTTAAAATAATAAATTCTTGACGCATACTGAGTAAATGAACATGTTTACAGGTACAGATCTCCAGACCACGTAAGGAAGGGATTTGTCAGACAATGTCCGGTAAAATAGGCAAACATTGAAGTGGTTGATGTCACTAGCTTGAGCCTTATCACATACCACACCAAAGTTATTCACATCACATAATCCAAGATACAGACAAATGGCAGTAGAACACTCCCTGATCACAAGGCCATCATAATCCAATGCTCATGCATCTGGTGGTATGACACATAATAATATATGTCAATATTGTGGCACAGGCACTGTGGCCTACAATGATGAAACACATCTACAGCTATATACAGGTCATACAAAAAGATTGTTTAGCCAATGTGAACGGAAAATGACTTGGTCATGGTCTAGGACTACATATTTTATGACCACACAATGACACATGTGATGCATCAGGCCCACCACGGGAAACATCCTTTTTTATGACTTTTTTATTACGAAAGTCGTGGTTAACGAAAGCGTAACAACGCTTTTTTAACCACGACTTCGTATTTTTGTGCCTGAACTACGTATGTTCTGAACAACGAACATGCGTGGTTAAGGTACAAAGAAGGGAGTTGGCGAAGGTAAGTGGTGGGTTTAGGTTTTGGGGTGGGGTTGGGGGGGTGGGGCGTTTTTGGTTTTGGGGAGGGGGTGGTGGTTAGGGGGTTTTAGGTTTTGGGGTGGGGTTGGGGGGTGGGGCGTTTTTGGTTTTGGGGAGGGGGTGGGGGGTCAAGGGGTTTTAGGTTTTGGGGTGGGGTTGGGGGGGTGGGGCGTTTTTGGTTTTGGGGAGTGGGTGGGGGGTCAGGGGGTTTTAGGTTTTAGGGTGGGGCGTTTTTGGTTTTGGGGAGGGGATGGGGGTCAGGGGGTTTTAGGTTTTGGGGTGGGGTGGGGCGTTTTTGGTTTTGGGGAGGGGGTGGGGGTCAGGGGGTTTTAGGTTTTGGGGTGGAGTTGGGGGGATGGGGCGTTTTTGGTTTTGGGGAGGGGGTTTTAAGTTTTGGGTGGGGTTGGGGGGGTGGTTCGTTTTTGGTTTTGGGGAGGGGGTGGGGGGTCAGGGAGTTTTAGGTTTTAGGGTGGGGTTGGGGGGTGGGGCGTTTTTGGTTTTGGGGAGTGGGTGGGGGGTCAGGGGGTTTTAGGTTTTAGGGTGGGGTTGGGGGAGTTGGGCGTTTTTGGTTTTGGGGAGTGGGTGGGGGGTCAGGGGTTTTAGGTTTTAGGGTGGGGTTGGGGGAGTGGGGCGTTTTTGGTTTTGGGGAGTGGGTGGGGGGTCAGGGGTGGGGCGTTTTTGGTTTTGGGGAGTGGGTGGGGGTCAGGGCGTTTTAGGTTTTAGGGTGGGGTTGGGGGGGTGGGGCGTTTTTGGTTTTGGGGAGTGGGTGGGGGGTCAGGGGGTTTTAGGTTTTGGGGTGGGGTTGGGGGGGTGGGGTGAGGGATGTAGGGTGAATGGTGCCTATTGCTAATGATTTTATCGGGAATGCCTTTACAACGAAATATCGTTGTTAAGGCATTCGTGGTAAAATCATTAGTAGTAAGGACAAGGTCGGTGTTCCGACCTCGTTGTTAAGGTTAGTAGTTGTTTTTAATTCGGTGTTCCGTCATATAATCGCCCACCACAGCACACAAAACAAAATTCCAACGGGCACTCCTGACCTTCCACCCAAAAAATGTACAAGCTGTCTTGGCCCAGATCTCATACACCTAAACTCTGTGACCTATATTACCTAGAACAATCCATGTCCACTTCATATGTCAGCACAGCATCACAAACCTGCCAATGTCACAATTCTGAAATTCCCACATGAAAATATCATGGTGAAGGTACCTGTACAATGAAAAAAAACAAGGACTATAGGCTTGACACCATACATATGACATACGTCACATCACAAGCATCTAGAAAACAAAGTACATTGCAAGGAAACTGACACAAACAAAGAAGGATAAAGGGCAGACACATTTGAGATGTAGAGATCCACCAAACAAACAACTTGCACGTTAATGGAATTAAAGTTCTTTCTGTTGCGATAGCCGTGTTCAGTGGCCTATGGTGGCACCAAGCCATCATGTGTGCCATAAATGGCACCCACCCCATGTGAGAGGCAGGCAAAACCATAGAAGTCAGCCTTCACATTGGCTAAGTCCTTACATCTGGGGGACCTGAAAAAGCTGTCATTGTGTTTCAATGTTGCTGAGAGGAAATCCTTCAATACCAGACTGAACATAGATTGGGACATGCCAACAGATAGGGCGTCTGTATGTTGGAAGGACCCTGTAGTAAGAAAGTGCAATACTGACATGGCTTGTACAATGAGTGGTATGCAGGTTAGAATAGTGTTAGCTGGCACAAGATATGGCTCCAACTGATGGCATGAGTCCACTATTGTTAGCCTGTTCAGATGGTATCACTGGATGATGTGACATTCCTCCATGGTCTGAAGGTCTGACAGTGGATAATAGACAGAAGGTTGTCATATCCTCCCTTTCCCAGAGTACCTATCCGTGATAAGACATGATTTGTAACATTAGTCAGTGTGTCCACAGCGACATGCATGATGCATGTCAATTATATCATGTGACAAAGCATTTCTGACTGCGTGGACATGGCACCCTGTATACTTCACAGCTGGCAACTACAAAAGGGTAAAATATGAGCCCCATGGCTGTCAACACGTGTCCACAAGATGGATTCGGGTGACACCCAACTATTTGCTACACATTTGCCCCTCGAAATGTGACGGTCTTTTCCAGCCTCCCAAAATACTGTGGAAGTGGTAGACCATGCACCGTCGTCACATGCCATCTGTGCCCTGCAACACACTACACTGGTTGTTGTGTAGTGGGACCTACACAACCAGACATATTTAGGATGTTTCTAATGATATAAAACGTATATTGTTGTGACACATTTTACAGGGCCATATGCAGCTTTTCAAGCTGCCAAAATGGCGGATGCTGACCTACTTTTCTGGACATCAGGACCCACCCACATCCGCTGGCGAAGTTGTCCATGTGGTAGGCAGGTCCAACCAGAGCGGATACAGCAATAGGCTAACATTGTTGCCTGTCGTGGTCGCCCACCCAATGGCAGTGATGACTGCGTCTGTGGTGTATGTGTATGCTGCGTTGTGCAAAACCAGTCACTTGACTTCTGACACTGCTCCCAGCATCAGCTCCACCACTTCAGCTGCTGTGTGCTGCCCCTGGGAGCAATCATGCCAGTCCAGCAAATATAAGGGCCCCTGCCTTCTCTCAAGAGGAGCTGGAGAGGCTTGTGAGTGAGGTTCTTTCCCTGGATGGGCAGCACTATGTCTCACCAGAAGAGCAGGTAAGTACCTCATTGGCACAGTTGACTCTGTCCAACCCCGTCCTTTCCCTCCTCACAGGCTACAGTGTGCCCCTGTGTCCCAGTCAGACTGTTTGTGTGCTTGTTGTTGTTTTCTGTTTGGTAACAATGGGATGTACATGGTGCAGGTTTTGGTGTCCAGAACTATGGCCCTCATTACGACCCTGGCGGTTTGTAACCGCCAGGGCCGCTGGACGCGGAGACACCGCCGACAGGCCGGCGGTGCCCCGCAGGGCATTCTGACCGCGGCGGTTTGGCCGCGGGCAGAAAGGGGAAACTGGCGGTCTCCCGCCAGTTTCCCGCTGCCCCTTTGAATCCTCCAAGGCGGCGCAGCTCGCTGCGCCGCCGAGGGGATTCTGACACCCCCTACCGCCATCCTGTTCCTGGCGGTTCGCCCGCCAGGAACAGGATGGCGGTAGGGGGTGTCGCGGGGCCCCTGGGGGCCCCTGCAGTGCCCATGCCAATGGCATGGGCACTGCAGGGGCCCCCGTAAGAGGGCCCCGCTTGTATTTCACTGTCTGCATAGCAGACAGTGAAATACGCGACGGGTGCAGTAGCACCCGTCGCACCTTCCCACTCCGCCGGCTCGATTACGAGCCGGCTTCATGGTGGGAAGGTCGTTTTCCCCTGGGCTGGCGGGCGGCCTTTCGGCGGCCGCCCGCCAGCCCAGGGGAAAACTTGGAATACCCTCCGCGGTCTCTGGACCGCGGAGCGGTATTCCTGACGCGCAATATTGACGGGCGGCCTCCGCCGCCCGTCAATGTTGGAATGAGGGCCTATGTGTTGTGTTCATTCACATTGTGTTGTCGATGTTTTTGGGGGCCTTGATCCTCCTTGTGGTGGATGCTAAACTGGGCAAGGAGACTTCACTGCCATACATTGACATTTCTTTGCTTATGACAGTTGTAAATGTTAGACAACATGTCTGTGTGTGTCAGCATGAGCTGTGTATGCATCTTGTCTGAGTCATTTGGGTATCTTGTATGCAATTTTTATTGTGCCACAGATCTTTCAACCCACATCAGACCTTGCCAAGCTGTTATCTAGAAAGCATATCATAACTCACTGGGCCCGTCAGGTTACCACACAAGCTACATTGCTGATGGCCACATGATGTACTGTCATGCATGAAAGTGATGGAAATGTGAGTGTCATGTAGGTTTTGTACGCTTACCCTGCATAGACCAGTGCCTGACAAATGTATCTCTCAGTATGAGACTTAGTCCAGGCTGTGGGAGAGTCACTGTGGCTATGCAACTGTGGCACTGTCCCCACTCCCTGTACACCAGCAGATCCTGGCATGTGTCCAATATGAAGCTCTAGTTACAACACTTGCCCTGAATGCCTCAGTACATTGACTAAATTAGGTATAGGTACAGCGATAAATCCCAGAACTAGTTCATATGTGAATTCTGTATCATTGTCAATGTGTGTCTTTGACTCATGACAGACGTCTTACTCCTAGAGCTTCGTTGTCATCTTCACACAAGTCATATTTGTCCTGCAAAGGCTTATTGCACAAATGACAGACCCACGATGCAGAAGTGTCTAGATTTCGTAGAGGCCATGACATGTGACTCATTAGCTTGATTACAGAGCAGAAATTGTGCAATGCATACTTTTATATGCTGGATGCCATCTCTGTAGTTTAAACGCATATGTCCAAAGGATTGTTCTGTGGTATAGGTACATACCACAGAAGCCCACCCTGAAGCGGCATGAGTCTCCATTTGGTAGGCCACATGGCCCCACATGTACAGGGAAGACACTTTCTGTACCCACCATACCAGTCCCTTCATTATCACACAAGTGCAAGGGTGAAGTCTGTACTATGAAAGTTGCCCATAAGGACTGTATGCAGTGAGTCAACCTTGCAGAGTGTAAATGTGTTGGTCCAGTGAGTCCAAAGAAGTTTACCCTTTAGAAGTCACATTGGTGGGTAGTGTTTCATTGTGACTTACATCACAGTACATGTTGCTGTAGCCTGGGCTACCAGATGTGAGTAGGCTTGCTTAGTCGTTGTAGGCCATGTGAAGGGCAGTGGGTTAGTCTGCATATGAATACAAAAGTGGGTGGTCATGTCCCTGTACTTATTGACCTATTTGATATACAATGCTGGTTTGTTGACAAATTTACCATTTTTTGCTTGGCGTTTCTGACATGTATGTGATACAACCATTTGGGCAATCGCTTGATTTGTCTCTTGCATCCATACAGATAAATGCCTATCAGAAGAAGAAGATTTAGAGGGCCATCGCCAGGAAGGTGCGGACCCTGGGGGTCCACAGCCAGCGTAGCACCCACTGTTGCAGGAAGTGGGAGGAGCTGAGATGCTGGGCTAGGAAGATTGTAGAGGTCCAGCTGGGGCTGTCCTACCAACATGGGTGGGGCGCACATCAGACCATGACCCCCCTAATGACCCGCATCCTAGCAGTGACATACCTGAACCTTAATGGGCATTTGAGGGGAGCACAACAGTCACAAGGGGGTGGGTACAGGGCATATTCCTGCTTGTCACATTGCCAAGTTGATGTGTTAGGTGCTGACAGCTCCCCTAATGATTGGGGATGGGCCATGTGTGACACAGTTGATGAGTAACTGTTTGTGTAGATATGAAATGTGGTGCATACTGATGTGCCTTTCCTATTGGTCCAGGGACCTAGGACACAACTGGGTAGAATCCAAAAACAATTTGCTCTCCAGGGACAACACTTGGCTGTGTACATTGATCAATCAAATAATGTTTGTTGTTGTAGTGGGTGTACATTCTACACTACAGACCACTACACCTCAGTGTTATACCAAAGAAAAAGAAGTGATGAAATACTGTCCTCAGCCATGTGTCTGCTCAAATAAGTAAATTGGCATCTGCCCCCTAGAGACCACTTGTCTTCAGTGTGTGACGAGTGATGGTGCCTCACTACTGTCTGTCATGTGAAGGTGGCCATCATACATGTGACAGAGGATACTCTGGCGGTCATTCTGACCGTGGCGGTCGGCGGTCGGCGCCCGCTAAGCGGTTCCCGCCGAAAGACCGCGGCGGCCATTCTGGCTTTCCCGGTGGGCCGGCGGGCGACCGCCAGAAGACCGCCAGCCGGCCCAGCGGGAAAGCCCCTTCAACAATGAAGCCGGCTCGGAATGGAGCCGGCGGAGTTGCAGGGGTGCGACGGGTGTGAGGCCCTGTTAGGGGGCCCCGGCACTGCCCATGCCAGTGGCATGGGCAGTGCAGGGGCCCCCAGGGGCCCCACGGCACCCGTTCCCGCCATCCTGGTTCTGGCGGTGGACACCGCCAGAAACAGGCAGGCGGGAAGGCGGTCGGAATCCCCATGGCGGATTCCCTGGGCCAGCGGGAAACCGGCGGGAAACCGCCAGCTCCCCTTTTCTGACCGCAGCTTTACCGCCGCGGTCAGAATCGCCCAGGAAGCACCGCCAGCCTGTTGGCGGTGCTTCCGCCGCCCTCCGCCATGGCGGTCATGGACCGCCAGGGTCAGAATGACCCCCTCGGTTCTTTGGGTGCAGCTACAGATCAAAACTTTCCCTTAGTAAGTGCCAATGTCCATTGAGATGATTTATGTGCTATCACTGTTGCCAATTTTCGTTGTGACTATATGTTAGCATGTGCCCCTTTCTCTTTTTACAGAATTTGTACACTGCTGGTTCATGCATGTTCTACCTGTGTTCATGAGATGATTTCCGTATTCCCTCACATATATGTGCATGCCAATTTGTGTTCGGAATAGGACATTTGCAATGGAACTAAATTTCATGTGGTCCCACAGACAGGAGTGTGTCACCATTGATTGTTGGCTCACACATACCCTCACCCATCATAGCATGTAATTTGGCATATACAATTGCAGTAGCAATGAGGGACATGACAGATAGGACTAGAGTTTTCACACACAATGTTCATTTCCATGCCGTTAATGTGGCATCATGTGGCAAAGTGCACCCCTTGTGTATAATGGGGAAGGGTTGTTACCTGACTGTTGGCATGCATCATGGAGTGACTTGCTGTTATGTTGGAATCATATGTGGTTGGGTACAATCATTCATCTACAGACATCTGCGGTTGCAGGACCAAAATGGAGACAGTGATGTAGCTTCACACTGGGCAACATGTTGAGGGCCATCTACAAGTACTTGCCCTTTCCTTTGTTACCTCCAAACCCCCTCCCAAACACAAGAGGCCCCCACCCATAGCCCAACCTATCCCTTCCACATCCTAGTCCTCCCCTGTCACATCTGCACCCTTTACAAGCACCAATACCCTTCCCCCCAAGAAGAAGCCCACCCTTGCAAAGAAAAAGACCCCCGGCCAAACCAAAACCCACCCATCCTGAATCCAACCCCACCCCACCCCACCCAAGGATGAACCCTTAGGAGCCTGCCTACTCACTTGATGCCCCTTCTTGTGGAGGTTCGCTTGCAGTGATTGGAGTCAAGTGTGGGCACAGTAATGTGTATGGACACTATGGACTGGCCAATGGCCTTTGTTCTAAATCCTTTGGATTGCATAAACCCAGGATGTGTTTTTGATACACACTTGTCCTGCAATTGCTTCTCTACCTTTATATTGTTCCTTGTGTTATGTGCCTACAGTTGTGTGCGTTTTGCCCTGATTGCTGATCCATTTGCTGTTGTTTTCAGTGTCTGACTTTCTGGGCAGTGCTGGTATCACCCATGACAAAGGTAGATGTTGACAAAATGGATATGTGGGTGTTAGTCCAAATTGGGTGTCATTGCATTGTGTTATGTTTGGTATGGTGAGGATTTCATCCTGTGTTGTCCAATGTCTGCATGGATGGTGTTAGACTTGTCCCCCTGATATGGATTGTACTTTTGTCTCATGTGTGGAACCTCAAGTTTTGTTTGTCCACACTGTAGGAGGCTGGACTGGCTTGTAGTGAGTACCAAGGGGTACTTACACCTTGCACCAGGCCCAGGTATCCCTTATTAGTGTATAGGGGTGTCTAGCAGCTTAGGTTGATAGAAAAGGTAGCTTAGCAGAGCAGCTTAGGCTGAACTAGGAGACGAGTGAAGCTCCTACAGTACCACTAGTGTCATATGCACAATATCATAAGAAAACACAATACACAGATATACTAAAAATAAAGGTACTTTATTTTTATGACAATATGCCAAAGTATCTCAGTGAGTACCCTCAGTATGAGGATAGCAAATATACACAAGATATATGTACACAATACCAAAATATGCAGTAATAGCAATAGAAAACAGTGCAAACAATGTATAGTCACAATAGAATGCAATGGGGGCACATAGGGATAGGGGCAACACAAATCATATACTCTAGAAGTGGAATGCGAACCACGAATGGACCCCAAACCTATGTGACCTTGTAGAGGGTCGCTGGGACTGTAAGAAAACAGTGAGGGTTAGAAAAATAGCCCACCCCAAGACCCTGAAAAGTGGGTGCAAAGTGCACCTAAGTTCCCCAAAGAGCACAGAAGTCGTGATAGGGGGATTCTGCAGGAAAGACCAACACCAGCAGTGCAACAACGATGGATTTCCAGACGAGGGTACCTGTGGAACAAGGGGACCAAGTCCAAAAGTCACGATCAAGTCGGGAGTGGGCAGATGCCCAGGAAATGCCAGCTGTGGATGCAAAGAAGCTGCCACTGGATGGTAGAAGCTGAGGATTCTGCATGAACGACAAGGGCTAGAAACTTCCCCTTTGGAGGATGGATGTCCCACATCGAGAAGAGTCATGCAAAAGTGTTTTCCCGCAGAAAGACTGCAAACAAGCCTTGCTAACTGCAAGAGTTGCAGTTAGGGTTTTTGGATGCTGCTGTAGCCCAGGAGGGACCAGGATGTCACCAATTGCGTCAGGGGACAGAGGGGGTGCCCAGCAAGACAAGGAGCCATCTCAGAAGCAGGCAGCACCCACAGAAGTGCTGGAACAGGCACTACAAAGTGGAGTGAATCAGTGCTCACCCGAAGTTGCACAAGAGAGTCCCACGCCGCCGGAGGACAACTCAGGAGGTCGTGCAATGCAGGTTAGAGTGCCGGGGACCCAGGCTTGGCTGTGCATGAAGGAAATCCTCAGTGAGTGCACAGGAGCCGGAGTAGCTGCAAAACACGCGGTTCCCAGCAATGCAGTCTGGCGTGGGGAGGCAAGGACTTACCTCCACCAAACTTGGACTGAAGAGTCACTGGACTGTGGGAGTCACTTGGACAGAGTTGCTGAGTTCAAGGGACCTCGCTCGTCGTGCTGAGAGGAGACCCAGAGGACCGGTGATGCAGTTCTTTGGTGCCTGCGGATGTAGGGGGAAGATTCCGTCGACACACGGGAGATTTCTTCAGAGCTTCTAGTGCAGAGAGGAGGCAGACAACCCCCACAGCATGCACCACCAGGAAAACAGTCGAGAAGGCGGCTGGATCAGCATTACAGTGTCGCAGTAGTCGTCGTTGCTACTTTGTTGCAGTTTTGCAGGCTTCCAGTGCGGTCAGAAGTCGATTCCTTGGCAGAAGGTGAAGAGAGAGATGCAGAGGAACTCTGATGAGCTCTTGCATTCGCTATCTAAGGAATTCCCCAAAGCAGAGACCCTAAATAGCCAGAAAAGGAGGTTTGGCTACCTAGGAGAGAGGATAGGCTAGCAACACCTGAAGGAGCCTATCAGAAGGAGTCTCTGACGTCACCTGCTGGCCCTGGCCACTCAGAGCAGTCCAGTGTGCCAGCAGCACCTCTGTTTCCAAGATGGCAGAGGTCTGGAGCACACTGGAGGAGCTCTGGGCACCTCCCAGGGGAGGTGCAGGTCAGGGGAGTGGTCACTCCCCTTTCCTTTGTCCAGTTTCGCGCCAGAGCACGGCTGGGGGATCCCTGAACCGGTGTAGACTGGCTTATGCAGAGATGGGCACCATCTGTGCCCATCAAAGCATTTCCAGAGGCTGGGGGAGGGTACTCCTCCCCAGCCCTGACACCTTATTCCAAAGGGAGAGGGTGTAACACCCTCTCTCTGAGGAAGTCCTTTGTTCTGCCTTCCTGGGCCAAGCCTGGCTGGACCCCAGGAGGGCAGAAACCTGTCTGACGGGTTGGCAGCAGCAGCAGCTGCAGTGAAACCCCAGGAAAGGCAGTTTGGCAGTACCCGGGTCTGTGCTAGAGACCCGGGGAATCATGGAATTGTCTCCCCAATACCAGGATGACATTGGTGGGGCAATTCCATGATCTTAGACATGTTACATAGCCATATTCGGAGTTACCATTGAGAAGCTACACATAGGTAATGACCTATATGTAGTGCACACGTGTAATGGTGTCCCCGCACTCATAAAGTCCGGGGAATTGGCCCTGAACAATGTGGGGGCACCTTGGCTAGTGCCAGGGTGCCCACACACTAAGTAACTTAGCACCCAACCTTTACCAGGTAAAGGTTAGACATATAGGTGACTTATAAGTTACTTAAGTGCAGTGTAAAACAGCTGTGAAATAACGTGGACGTTATTTCACTCAGGCTGCACTGGCAGGCCTGTGTAAGAATTGTCAGAGCTCCCTATGGGTGGCAAAAGAAATGCTGCAGCCCATAGGGATCTCATGGAACCCCAATACCCTGGGTACCTCAGTACCATGTACTAGGGAATTATAAGGGTGTTCCAGTATGCCAATGTAAATTGGTAAAATTGGTCACTAGCCTGTTAGTGACAATTTGGAAAGAAATGAGAGAGCATAACCACTGAGGTTCTGATTAGCAGAGCCTCAGTGAGACAGTTAGTCATAACACAGGTAACACATACAGGGCACACTTATGAGCACTGGGGCCCTGGCTGGCAGGGTCCCAGTGACACATACAACTAAAACAACATATATACAGTGAAATATGGGGGTAACATGCAAGGCAAGATGGTACTTTCCTACACACACATAGAGAGTGTTCAATTGTGCTTGCTTCCTTTGCATTAGACTGAGCATGTGTCCATTTTGTTGTGTGTACCTTACATCTACTTCATCTAGATGTAAGGCCCATGCTGTTGCTGTTTTATGCGCTTTCTTGACTTGCACATTATGCAGATACACATGTCACTTGGTTCTCCTATTGTTTGTCCCTGAGATTCATGAAAATTTTGTTTTAGGGGCATGTGCAAAGTAGAATGTGTCCCAGGCCAGCATCCTTCCATGAGTGTTCCGGATGCCCCAACCCTGTTGTGCAGGTATTGTTTGCATTGTGAGCTTTGTACATCCCTGTTAGACCTAACAGCCTTAGGATGGTTATCCCCCAACTTTCTGCCTGCCTCCCTCCACTTTTCTGACACTGTTTGTGCTGGTTCTGGGACTCTGCACACTCTACCACTGCTAACCAGTGCTAAACTGCATATGCTCTCTCCCTTAAAACATGGTTAAATTGGTTCATACCCAATTGGCATACTTGACCTACTTGTAGGACCCTGGTAAAGTGCACTACAAGGGCCTTTAGGTTGATGCTACTAGTGGGCCTGCAGCACTGGTTGTGCCACCCACATAAGTAGTCCCTTAACCATGTCTCAGGCCTGCCATTGCAAGGCCTGTGTGTGTAGTTTCACTGCCACTTCAACTTGGCATGTAAAAGTACTTGCCAAGCCTTAAACTCTCCTTTTTCTACATATAAGTCACCCCTAAGGTAGGACCTAGGTAACCCATAGGACAGGGTGCTCTGTAGGTAAAAGCAGGACATATACCTATGTGTTTTATATGTCCTAATAGTAGAAAACTCCTAAATTCATTTTCCACTGCTGTGAGGCCAGATAATTTCATAGGCTAACATTAGGGCTATCCTCATATACCATTTGAGTGGTAGGTTCTGATCAGAAAGGGGTAAACTGGTCATGTTTAGTATGGCCAGACTGATTATTAGTCAGGTTGTATTTTATATTACTATTTTAGAAATGCCACTTTTATAAAGTGGGCATTTCTCTGTACTTAAAATCCATCTGTGCCTTACAGCCTGTTTCCAATCCACGTCTGGTCTGGGCTGGTTGACAGCTCACTTGTGCATTTCACCCAGACAACCACAAACACAGGATACCCAGTCACAACTACACTCATCTCCATACTGAATGGGTCTTCCCAGGGAGGAGGGGCCTGACACTTATATTTCAAATGCTAGTGGCCTGTCCTCACACAATGGACTGCCAAACCCCCTACGGGGACCCTGGCAGACAGAGCTGTACTGAAAGGGGACTTTGTACACTTCAAAATCACTCTTTGAAGACACCCCCACTTCAAAGGAACTTTTGGGTATATAAACTGGGTCCCTGACCCCACCAACTCAGACACTTCCTGGGACAGACAATGAACCAGACCCTGCAACCCACCAAGAGGAGCTTCGTGGCTGCCCAAAGGACTCACCTGGACTGCTTTGCTGTGAAGGACTGCTGCCTTGCTGTTGCCCTGCTGACTTGCTGGCCTCTGGCGCTGCTGAGAAGTTCTCTCCAAGGGCTTGGATTGAGCTAACCTCCTGTTCCTGAAGTCTACGGGGCCAAAAAGACTTCTCCTCTTTGTGTGGCGAAATTCGACGCACAGCCTGCTGGAACCAAAGCACAGCCTTCCCACTGGTGAGAGATTCACCGCATGGCTGAACCAGAAGGACTCAGCTCGGCTCGCCGAGTGGAGATCGACGCAGCGCCTGCATTACGACCGGAACTTCAATGCACAGCAATACCAGATCGACCCATCACCGAGCTGGAACGACGCAGCCCGACTTCCTCAATGAGGAATTGACACAGTGCCTGCAGTGCGACAGAAACTCCAACACATTGCCACACCGGATCGACGCAGGATCTGTGACTTCATCCTGAATGTCTAGGATTTCCATGCATCGTCCATGGGCGTCAAAAGACCCTGCATCCCAGTGAGGATCCAAGGCTGTGCACCGGAAATCGACGCAAAGCCCTTGCTGCATGGGAAGAATAAATGCATCATCTATGCGCATCCGGAAATCTGACACACACCTTCCTTCTTCCACGCATCTCCTCCTCTACAGTCTTCATGCATGTCATTTTGGCACATACCAGGTACTTTGTGCACACAAGAGACACTTGTTGATTCTTAAAAATGTAAGACTGTTCTTATCATTGCAAAAGTGATATTTAAACTTGTGCTTATCAAATCTTGATTGTTTTGATCTTATTTTACTCAGAAAAATATCTAAATATCTAAACCTGTGTTGAGTATTTTTGTGATTTTTTCACTGTATTATTGCATGATTTATGGCACAAATACTTTACAAATTGCCTTCTAAATTAACCCTAACTGCTCAGTGCCAAGCTACCAGAGGGTGGGCACAGGATAATTTGGATTGTGTGGAATTTACGCTGACGAGGATTGTGGTCCCTACTTGGACAAGAGGGTATACCTCTGCCAATTAGAGACCCCCTTTCTAACAGTCCCATTGACCTTCCATAGTGTTACAATGTGGGTGATGTGTGGGTCCATTGCAGGGCTGTTCCATGGGAGGGGTGGTTATGTTAAATGACACATCCATACGTAAGTGTCTTCAATCTGACAACAGTCCATGGTGTGTGATCAATGTGTGGGTGTCATTTGAATTATGTATGATGTTGCTGTGGTGTTGCTGTTGCGTGACACAATGTTATGTACACTTCACTGTCTTTGTGCCCGAGAAGGACAGACTTATGTTTTTGTGGAATGTGGCTGTGTAATGTCAGTGACCTGCCCAAAGGGGACATTTAATGGCTGTGAATCTGTCCTTCTTTGTGAATGACTCCGACTGTGGACACAATGACATGTACTTAGTGCATGCAGCAAGACCCCCAAATCGTGTGGATGACGGTGCTACGATTGGTTGTTGAGATTCATGACATTTAGGTGTATGTTCTTACTGTTGGTTACGTCCATGGCAGTATGAATTTTGGGTACCTTCAATGAGCAGCAGCAGCGGCAGGTGTGTGAGGGGCTCCACGGCAGCACAGAATGTGTAACACTGACTTTATACTCTCCATTTCCACCTGCTGGGATGTGGTGGCTGGGCCGCCATGGTCACATTGGCGGAGTACATCATTGTAATGTACCCAGTGGAAAAACACTGCTCCATCGACCTGTTTGTCCTGCCTCATCTCTGCGGTGGTCGGCAGTGCCTGGCGGTGCCGATGGGACTCTGGCAGTCTTTGCTCAATGGGACCCCCAACATCGTAATACAGTGGTCGGACTGCCAAGCCGATAGCAATCAGGCCACCATCATGGCAGTGCACGGACCGCCAAACTCGTAATCAGGCCCTTAGTTTCTACCCTGACTCCAAAGAGGTAGATAAATAAATAGGATGCGTCACACATGGCATGTATAAAATGCTGATATATTTATCCTGTTTGCCGTAAGTAGATGGTGGGGAAAATGATACACTGCACTACAGTGAAAGGAACGGACTGAATAGATTGTATTTAGCACGTTTGTCAAAGAGTATCCCTTACGCCAAGCTTGAAATCAAATTGGGCACTTACTAGTCCACTCAATGACCTGGCCCACCACCAAAAATTGTTTCCAACTGTTGGACATGGCCCTTTTGGCATGGTCATCCCCAAACTTTTTGTCTTTCTTCTCCTATTTATTCTGACCTGTTGTAGTTGGATCTAGGACTCCGAGAAGTTTATCTCTGCTGATCAGTGGCAAAGTGCAGGTGCTCTAACTTCTAAAGTTGGCATGATTGGCTTACACCTAATTGGAACATTTAATTTACATTTAAGTCCCTTATACAGTGGTACTTCTATGCCCAGGGCATGTAAATTAAATGCTACTAGTGGGCCTGCAGCGTTGCTTGTGCCATCAATAGAAGTAGCCTTTCAAACTCGTCTCAGGCCTGCTAGCGCAGGGCCAGCATGTGCAGCTTACTGCAGGGACCTGGCATCTAAATTTACTTGCCAGGCCTGAAACTCCCCTTTTACTACATGTTAGGCACCCCTAAGGTAGGCCCTAGCTGGCCCTAAGGGCCGGGTGGTATATATGTAAGAGGCAGGACATGTGGCCGGTTGTGTGGCATGTCCTGGCAGTGACCAACAGCCTATTTAGTTTCTCACTGCTGTGAGTGCTGCCTTGCTCACAGGATTGCATTGGAAATTCCCTGCCTTATGTCTAGAGGGTAATGTCTGATCTATGAGGGGTAATGTAGGCATGTTTGGTATGGTCGTAATGGTAGTGAGAAATGGTACTTACTGGTGTAGGTGGAGTTTTTTATTACCATTATAGAAATGCCACTTTTAGAAAGTGAGCATTTCTCTGTGCTTACGACTCTGGTGTTTTGCACCTTGACTCCAAACCACGTCTGGTGCAGAGTGACAGCTGGGCTTTCTGCATACTTTTCAGATAGCCTGTACACAGGGAGAGTGGAGGTGTTACAGAGGTGCATCTGCATGATGAATGGTCTTCCTCTGCTGAGAGAAGGAGAGGTGAGGCACACCTGAATTTACAAAGGCTGTGCCCTGGCCTCACACAAGGGGCTCCTTTACCTCCAACTGATGTCTGGATCCTGTGCTGAAGGAGAGTGGAAGCTGGTTGGAACCTCTTCTCCCCCTTTTGTAAAAGCTTGTGCAAAACTGAGTATAAGTACAGGGGGTTATCCCTATATTTGAGAGACATTCTAGGACTACTGAAATTAACACAGGATGCTGCCAGAGAGCCTTGCCAGGAACTGCCATGAACTGCTGTTGTTGTGCTGACCTGTGACCTGCTGGGTCACTTGGAGGAACTGCCATGATTTGCAAACCTTTGTGCTGGCCTGCTTGCTTGGGCCCTGCTGCCCTGCGCGCTCTTTCACTCTCTCTAGGTGCTGTGTCTCATGCTCCCCTGCCATCTTATTGCTTCATGTGTGACGCCAGTACTATATTTGAATACTCCTGTTATAAAACATTAAGGGCGCTTTACTCCCTTTTTGCCTTGCTGGAAGCGCGTAAGAAGCACGTTGCTTTAATTGTTGAAGCAAGTTAGGAGTGCTTTTTCTTCGTCTCCCCGAGGGAGTAATCACCACCCCGGCTTGGGCACATCTAGCACGTTTAAACATGCTTCGTGACATGCCCCCGGGGCACAGGAGTATGACAGACTGAGCGATTGTACTCTGTGTAGTGTGCCCGGGGTGAGGAGCACAGAGAGGAGTGCCCCCTGGTCACGGGCCGGCACCATTTATTGCACAATCATCGCTGAGACTTGGGATGCTTGTGCACCAAATCGGATGCGGGCCTGTGGAGGAGCGGGAACAGGAGGGAAGGGAATCTCATTGCAGGTCCTACCCAGCCTCTGGGCTGCCCAGGGCCTAGATGACGCATGGTCCCCCGAGGCGCAAGAGGCTGCGAGAACATCTTTCCTCCACCAGGCAGCAAGGAAGCCTTAATGGAGGCCCCACCCAGTGAGGAGTTTGTGCACTTTGCCCACTTTCAGTTTCCACTATCCATCCTTTCTTTAAATCATCAATTGCATTGGGAATTTAGAAATAAAAGGGACAGTATAAAAACAGCAAACAAGGCAAAATTAAAAGTAATATAATAGTGGGCAGAGGTAAAAATGTAGGGAAATAATAATAACATTAAATAATAGGACTTACTGGGATGAGCGGAGCCCCCAGTATTGGCGCTGGTGGTCGGCGCCTCTCCAGCTCCTGCCGAACCCGCCTCTGTGGTGACCCTTTTCTTGCCCTTGGGTGCTGATGTAAGAAATAAAGAAGATAAAAACATAGATTAGCGATACAGTTAATCGCCACAAAATTATTGTATAACAGGCAAACATAGTAACATTGGGGGTCATTACAACCTTGGCGTTAAAAGGCGGATACCTCTGTCAGAAGACCGCCAACATACCGCCGCGGCCGCGGTAAACCGCCACGGTCATTCTGACCCACAACATGCAAACCGCCAAAATACAGACATCCACAAAAGTCCGCCACAAGAAAGGCCAGCGAGAAACTGACGATAACCATACCGACACCGTCATGCCAATAGAAATACACCCACACTATCACGACACACGAATCCACGCGGCGGTCTTTCAACCGCGGTATTCTATTGGCGGTACACACCGCTGCGCTCAAAATACACACACATTTACAAACACAGCCACATTGGACAATTCAAAATACACACACCTGATACACATACAAACACCACTCCCACACACCCAATTAAATATAAAACACACACCCACATCACCCACAAACCTCCACTCCTAGAGAATCGGGACCACGCACAGAGAAATAGAGATCCGTGCACCCAGACGCGCATATTACCATCACCCAGCAATATTACCACGCACTTCACACAACACACCAATACACATCACCACACTTAGCACCACACAATCCACCCCACACATCACCCACACCACCCCATGGCACCGCAAAGACACCCCAGGTTTTCTGAGGATGAACTCAGGGTCATGGTGGAGGAAATCGTACGGGTAGAGCCACAGCTCTTCGGAACACAGATGCAGCACACCTCCATTGCCAGGAAGATGGAGCTATGGAGCAGAATAGTCGACAGGGTCAACGCAGTGGGACAGCACCCAAGAAATAGGGATGACATCAGGAAGCGGTGGAACGACCTACGGGGGAAGGTGCGTTCAATGGTATCCAGGTACAACATCGCGGTTCAGCGGACTGGCGGCAGACCACCACCTCCTCCCCCAGAATTTACAACATGGGAGGAGCAGGTCTTGGCGATCCTGCATCCTGAGGGCCTCGCAGGAGTATCTGGAGGAATGGACTCTGGTAAGTCTCATCTTCACTACTTCATCCCCCCACCCCACCAGCATGCAAACTCATACCCCCACCCTCACCCTCACCCCCATCAAACCTACTCCTTGCAAATGTCTCACCATCACAACCCACCCATCCCAACCCCAAGCCCTGCATGCGACCACAAAGCATGGACACCCGTCACCAAAGCATGCCCACTGCACATCCCCATCCCCCCCCAAACCACCATCACAAAAACCCCCACACAGGAATGCAAGCACTGGGGTACACGGGCACCCACCCATTGCACACTATGGCACACACAGATGCAATAATCATGGTTTTATACCCCTGCAGGACCCGAACGCCACGTCACCACGAAGGAGGGTCCACAAATGTCCACTCCACCCCCAGAAGAGGCCCACAGGGATGACAGCACCTCTGTCGACCTGGATCTAGATGACCAGCCCGGCCCATCGGGGACCTCGGGACAGTCGGTTCCCCTCAGACAGCCACAGGCCACAGCAGACCTTCCCCCCTCTGGGAACACCAGCACAGCACCCACCCAGCGGGCCCATCCCTCTGTCCACAGGACACGTCAATCAGCGGTGTGTCCACCACTACAGGGCACCCAGGTTAACCCACCACCCCAACAACAACAGGGACCTGGGGGCAGTGGTAGTGGGCACACGGTCCAGGGGACAGAGGCCCAGGGAAATAGGGGAACTGGGAGGGCTGCTGTGCAACAGGGGGGGGACAGGCCCAGGGAACCCACTCTCCACGAGGCCCTCTCCTCCATCATGGGAGCCTACCATCATTCCCAGGAGACGATGGCGACGGTACTGGCCAGGTTTCAGGAGATCCAGCTCCTGCAGGAGGAACAGTATTTGGGGTTCAGGGAGGAACTACGAACCATCAGTTCCGCCTTGGGCACCATTGTAGGGGCTCTGAATCTGGTAGTCACCACATTGCGGGACACTGTGGCACCACAAAGGGCCCCTGACACTAGCATGGACCAAGAACTGCCTACCACCTCTGCCGGCGCTAGTAAGGAGGCCCCGCCACAGGACCAACAGGCCACCAGCACCCCACCCCCTGCAGAAGGAGAACCACCCCGCAAGCGGTCCCTGAGATCCAGGAAGAAGACAGAGTAAGATGCCAAGACCCCCGCCAGGAAAGGATACCTCCCTGATTGTCATCCCACTGTCCCACATTGTCACCCTGTCCATCCTTAAACTGCCCCTGCTCCACTTTCCACAGGCATTTGGACAATGCACCTGTGATACAAATAGTCTGGACTCTGCCATGGACATATCTCCACCATCACCCCTCACCGATTTGCAACCACCCACCAATAAAGAGCACTGTAATAAACACAGTTATTGCACAAAACAATCAGGAGTCTGGCTGTGATTTTGAACAAATGTATTAGACATTGCCGTGCCAAAATGTTATTTACATTGTGATGCCAACATACCAATGTCACACAGCTGTAGTCCATGGGGAAACAAAGCAGATGTCACACAGTGGGGCCCACATCTCTGAAATCGGAAGGGAAAGTCACAACTCAGTTACCATACACTGGGTGAAAAGGACAGACAGTAGAGAGGTAGTAGTGTTTAAGTATATGTAATATGCCGGTGTGTATTCTTACCTGTGTGTCATTGGAAATACTGCTGTATTACTGTGTTCCTGTTGTCTATGTCGTCTTCTTCGGCTTCCTCGTCTTCACTCTCCACAGGCTCCACAGCTGCTACAACACCACCATCTGGACCATCCTCCTGCAGAAAAGGCACCTGTCATTGCAAAGCCAGGTTGTGAAGCATACAGCAGGCCACGATGATCTGGCACACCCTGTTTGGTGAGTAGAATAGGGATCCACCTGTCATATGGAGGCAGCGGAACCTGGCCTTCAGGAGGCCAAAGGTCCGCTCGATCACCCTCCTAGTTCGCCCATGGGCCTCATTGTACCATTCCTCTGCCCTTGTCCTGGGATTCCTCACTGGGGTCAGTAGCCATGACAGGTTGGGGTAACCAGAGTCACCAATTAGCCACACACGGTGCCTCTGGAGTTGAGCCATCACGTAAGGGTTGCTGCTATTCCGCATGATGTACGCGTCATGCACTGAGCCAGGGAACTTGGCATTAACATGAGAGATGTACTGGTCTGCCAAACACACCATCTGCACATTCATCGAATGATAACTCTTCCTGTTTCTGTACACCTGTTCACTCCTGTGGTAGGAACCAAAGCCACATGGGTCCCATCAATGGCACCTATGATGTTGGGGATATGTCCAAGGGCATAGAAATCACCCTTCACTGTAGGCAAATCCCCCACCTCAGGGAAAACGATGTAGCCGCGCATGTGTTTCAGCAGGGCAGACAACACTCTGGACAACACCTTGGAAAACATAGGCTGGAACATCCCTGATGATATGGCCACTGTTGTTGAAAGGACCCACTTGCTAGGAAATGGAGCACTGACAGCACCTGCACTAGAGGGGGGATCCCTGCGGGTTGGCGGATTGGTGACATCAGGTCTGGCTCCAGCTGGGCACACAGTTGATAAATAGTGGCTCGGTCAAGCCTGTATGTCAGTATGACATGTCTTTCCTCCATTGTCGACAGGTCCACCAGCGGTCTGTACACCAGAGGATTCCTCCATCTCCTTTCATGTGCCAGCGGATGGTGCCTATGAAGGACAACAGCGAGCACAAAGTCAATCAACCCACAGGTACGTAACCACAGCTTGCACATAACACGATTCTCAATCCATTGAATGGTTTGTATGGTGTTGATGCAAGGCCTAGGTATGTGTGACGCAGTAAAGATTAAGCCATGTGGGCCCCTGAAATGGCGGCTGCCTGACCTGTGAAGTGCGACAATGGGATGTGAGGTAAATGCGCTGGCGTGGCACACCGTGGCGGTAGGCGGTCGAAGACCGCGGCGCAAAGCAGCATTGGTTAACATTGAACCCTATGGGTCTCAGGAGCCAATGACGATGTGCGCTGGCGGTCGCGGTACGCACCGCCGCGGTACGCACCGCCGCGGGCATGACCGCCATTTTATATAACTGCTTAATCACTCGATACCTGATCTTCGACAGGAGAGGACCTACACTGCAAGTGCTGCTGTGACCTCGGTCTGGAAGAGACAATGGCTCATGCAACTGGGGAAAGGGCCCCTGCCTTCACTGCTCAGGAGTTGGATAAACTTGTGGATGGGGTCCTCCCCCAGTACGCGCTACTCTACGGTCCTCCAGACAAACAGGTAAATACACTGGGAGCATGCTTTATGGGCTATGCCTGTATTGAGTGGGGTGGATGAAAGATGGTGGGGAGGGGAGCGATTGAGGCATTCATCAAACGACGGTGAGAGCATGTGCCACATGGCAAGGGTAGGGATGGGGGGCCAGTCACATTGAGGGTGCAGAAGGTGATGACTATTCTTCTCCCCCTGTACATTTCACATAGGTCAGCGCCCAACAGAAGATCGATATTTGGCGTGCCATCGCCAAGGACGTCCGGACCCTGCGGGTCCACCACAGACGGGAGATGGGAGGACATCCGCCGCTGGAGCAGGAAGACGGCAGAGGCTCAGCTGGGGATGGCCTCCCAATGTGGGAGGGGTGCCAGTCGGACTTTGACCCCCGTGATGTCCCGGATCCTGGCGGTGGCCTACCCCGATTTGGATGGGCGCGTGAGGACATCACAGCAGACGTAAGGGGGTGAGTACACTCTCATTCTGTTGACTTTGCGCGCAGTGGAGGTGTCTGGGTGGGGGATGAGGGCTGTGGGTATCCCTAGGCCAGGGCAATTTCTGTAGGCTAGGCCCCTCCGTAAGGCATGGCCCTTTGCCCCCGCCCCCCACCTCTGTAGGGTGCCTAGTACAGCTATTCATGGCCCTGTGTCATCTATGTGTGCAGATGTCATCCATAGGCTTGTAGGCAATGTCCCACGGATTGAGTAGTCGACCCCAAGTGCACGGCGTAGTGCAGAGGGCTTCTGTGTCTGTCCTGTCCGCCAACAGTGTCGCCAATGCATGCACTCAACATGTCTTTATTCTCCCCCCCCCTTTTTTGTGGTCTTCCTGTTCATGTGTGCATTAGTATCATCAGGCGGAGGAGAAGTGGCATCGGAGCACGAGGGAGCTGCATCCCACATGGCCATGGAGGGCCACGCAACGGACTTCGAATTCACCAGTGGGACGGAGGGCGAGGTGAGCTCCACAGCGGGGACTCGGGCAGACATCAGTGACACCGACTCGTCCTCTGAAGGGAGCTCCCTTGTGGTGGCGGCAACATCTGTGCCCCCCGCAACAACAGGTACAGCCGCCACCCACCACACCAGCACCGCCCTCCCAGCAGCCCCTCAGCGTTTGGCCCGTTGCCGCTCACCCAGGAAGGTGGGCATCTCCTTCGCCCCAGGCACCTCAGACCCTGCCCCAGTCACCCCTGCTGCCCTCAGTGAGGAGGTCATTGACCTCCTGAGGACGCTCACTGTTGGGCAGTCTACCATTTTGAATGCCATCCAGGGTGTAGAAAGGGAGGTGCACCAGAGTAATGCATACCTGGAGGGCATTCATTCTGGTCAGGCTGCCCTTCAGCGATCGTTCCAGACTCTGGCCTCAGCACTGATGGCAGCCATTGTCCCTGTCTCTAGCCTCCCCCCTCCAACTTCCTCCACCCATACCCTATCACCTGTACCTCTGCCTATCCCAGACACACCATCAGACCAGCCTGCACACACCTCAACACCCAAGGGAAGCTCAGCCAGACATAAGCACCACACATCACACAGGCATTCACACAAGCAACATCCACATACAGACATACCAACACCCACTGCCTCCACTGTGTCCCCCTCCTCCTCGTCTCCCTCCTCCCTCCCTGTCACGTCTCCACTCACACCTGCATGCACAACATCTTCAGCCACTACGTCCCTCAGCAGCACACATACCAGAACCCCCCGCACACGTGCAGTCACGACCCCCACTGCCATTTACACGTCCCCTGTGTCCTCTCCCACTGTGTCTGTGACCCCCTCTTCCAAGATACACAAACGCAGGCAGCCACCCACCCAACAGCCTCCAGCCCAAGCACCTGCACCCAAAGACACCAGACTTACAACTCCTACAACCACAACCTCTTCCTCCACTCCCATACCCACTACACCTACCCGTCCCACTGCTCCTAAAAAGCTTTTCCTGTCTAAACTCAACCTCTTTCCACCAACTCCCCCGCCCCGTCCATGTCATAGGACTACAGTCAGCACCTCAGCCACGACAAAACCGGCCCCTGTCATCACAGTCTGCCATGGACTGTGGAGTGCCCCACCCTCCAGGGCAGCCAGTTTGGTGCAAAGCCAAGGCACGGGCAGCCCACCCCCGGAGAAACATCCCAAGATAGGCAGTGGCCAGCGCGAGAGGGCGAAAACACCAGGGACTAAAACCCCTACCATGGCTCCGGCAGGAATTGTAGAGACAGCTGGCACACCGCCCAAGGTGGGGAAGGGCCACAGGCGATCAGGGAAGGCTGGAAAGGGCAGCACGCCCGACAACACCGCCATCAGCCCAGCTGGCCTGGAGGGCCCCGCCAGCCCCATCCCAGGTGGGCAGGAGGCCACCAACAGGCCTGGCACAGCTGCCCAGGATGGCCCCGCCAGCCACAGGACAGATGGCCAGGAGGGCCCCGCCAGCCACAGGACAGGTGGCAAATGACTTCTCCGCCATGGCCGGAACCGCTGAACTGGGCCCTTCATCTCAAGTACTGCTGAACTGGGCACCGCCGTCACAAGCACTGCTGCACTGGGCCCTTCATCTCAAGTACCGCTGAACTGGGCCCTTCATCTCAAGCACCGCTGCCCTGGGCCCTTCATCTCAAGCACCGCTGCACTGGGCACCGCCGTCTCAAGTACCGCTGAACTGGGCCCTTCATCTCAAGCAACGCTGCACTGGGCCCTTCATCTCAAGCACCGCTGAACTGGGCCCTTCATCTCAAGTACCGCTGCACTGGGCACTTCATCTCAAGTACCGCTGCACTGGGCACTTCATCTCAAGTACCGCTGCACTGGGCACCGCCGTCTCCAGTACCGCTGCACTGGGCCCTTCATCTCAAGCACCGCTGGCCCATGAGCGGCAGGGGCTGGCCCGCATCTGTTTCGGGCAGGGCTGCACGAGGCACTCTGGGCACCAGACCCCCTCCAGAACCAGTGGAGACTGTTATCCATTTGAAAGACTGTGGCTTTGCACTCCCCAGGATGTAACAGTGGGCAGCCCACCCACTGTCTGGACTTGTGAGACTGTGGCTTTGCACTCCCCAGGATGTAACAGTAGGCAGCCCACCCACTGTCTGGACTTGTGAGACTGTGGCTTTGCACTCCCCAGGATGCAACAGTGGGCAGCCCACCCACTGTCTGGACTTGAGAGACTGTGGCTTTGCACTCCCCAGTGAACAGTGGCCATGGAAGCCCCTCGTGGATCTGGCGTCGTGCACTCATCTGGCTGAGGTGCCCCCCCTTCCTTTCCCCCTGAGGTGCCTGTAGTTTTGCTATCTGATGCCCCTGCAGTGTTCTCTCCGTTGGAGTCAGGTATCCTGTGTGGGCTTTGCCCATGTGATTTGGGCCCAGTGGTCCACGAACAATGCCTGCTACAATGCTCGGACTTGTACATTTATGTATATAAGAGTTTTTGATGTGTATATATATTTTTTGGGCAGTAATACAATATATTCCAATGTTTAGAATCATTTACTTTTGTATTTGCATTCTTTCGGGGGGTTTGAGGGGTGTCACTCTGATGTGTTTCTATGCATTGATGTGTGTGTGTTGTAGTGGGTGAGGGTAGGTGTGTCGCGTATGTGTGTACCTGTAATATTTTCCACTCCACCCTCCCGTGTGTCGTAGGTGCAGTACTCACCGTTGTCTTCTGCGCCGGCGTTCGTGCTCCTGGTAGAGGAGCAGGAAGACTATCGCTGGGAGTATGTGGAGTTCGGGTTCCATGCTGTCCTGATTCCTTGTGGGGTGTATGAAGGTGAGCGTTTTCCCTTCGAAATGGCTGTTTCCGCCGTGTTTTTATCGGCGGGGCTACCGCCCCGGAAAAGGTGGCGGATTGGTAGGTTGTGATACAGTGGGCGGTACATTGTCTCCCGCCTGTCTGTTGGCGGTGACCGCCGCGCTGTTTATTTGTACCGCCATGGCGGGTGGTGTGTTGATGTGGCGGTCTCTGTTGGCGGTTTCCGCCAGGGTCGGAATTCCATTTTTTTTCCCGCCAGCCTGTTGGCGGTTTTGCCGCCGCTTTAACACCGACCACCAGGGTTGGAATGACCACCATTGTGCTTAAAAAAATCAGATCACCTATGTTACTAGTATGATCGGCTATTGTTGAGTCGGCTATACTCATAAAATCCCTATTCCAAATTTCCATAACAAAAACTACATGTGAAACTAATGCATTATAATGAATAATCTTTGATTCTATTTTCATTTGTCAACTCCCTTGATGGACCAACTCCGTCTCCCTTTTTTGCAATGCATGGATGCATACTTGTACTACACATCACTGTGAAATTGCTTGGGACTGTACTAGTTATTTAAAGAAAGTCACAGAGAATGCTAACTCACTGATAACACTAATTCAGTATGGTGACAGTAGGACAGAGGAATCTGCGTTTTAATGGCTTCTTAAATATTAAGTCAAAATGAGCACCTATAAGTACGATGAAGTAGCGCCGAGTATATGCCTAGCTCTAACTGGATCACATAATATATAATATTTTTAACATAAACTAAACATAACTTGCCTGTGTTTGTGAGCAGCATGCTATTCAGAAAAAAGGTAGCACTGTAGAACACAACATGGTAAAACAGTTAATACTTACCAAGTCTTGGATTCTACACTCCTAGCAGGTCAAGCAGGAACTGCTTGCGGTCGATGATCGATGAATTGTGTGCTGGGTGGTGCCCCGAATACACATCCTACCCCAATGCAGTTGACACTCATGCAGGGGGTAATCACTGCCAGGCCTGCTGCCAGCGTGGAGGGAAGTGGGCACAACACGTAGAAACCCAGTGCTGCCACCTCCTCCTCACAAAAGATGGGCCAGGGCTCCACCTGCCAACAGGGTAGATGGATGCTTCTGGATGTTTGGGAGGACCTGGCTCTGCTGCTTTCCTGTTCGCCAATGCTGCCCTGCTCTGCCGTGTTGCTGGGTGGTGGGGTGAAGTAAAGAAACAAGAGGAGAAGGAAGGAAGGAAGAAAAACCTAATAAACAAGAAGTCACAAAAAGCACAAAAAAATGAAAAAACCTGAAAATACACAGGCACAAAAAGACACAAATACAATAAGGGGTAATTTAATTAGGAGGGTGGAGGATTGAAAAGATTATTAAGAGATGAAAAAACAGGCCTAGCATCATAAGCAGGGTGAAAAACAAGATGTCTGTGCCCATGAGAAATGTGTGGTGCTGTTCAAGCGCGTTTTTGAACGCAGTTTTTTGACACTTTGTGGAGTTCCAAGTAGCGCAACTCTGAGCCACCTTTCTAAATGTAACAAAAAATGATGAGGGATGGAGTACTGAAACTTTTGAAACACTCACCTCTGTCACAGATCTGGGTTTAATCTGTTGTTAGTTTGGACCCAGCTATATGTAAATCAATCTTGACACTGTTCCCATGGGCAGAGTTCAACCCAAACTGCCAGGCCAGGTCCTCCCTGGACCATAAACAAGCATCCTGGGACCGGTTTTGGGGTATCACCCCTCATTAGCCAGGCTAGCTTGAATCCAGTGGCACAGTTAGCAAGGGACCCACGTCTAGGCATACACGGGCCACTTAGGGCAAATTTAGCAACAAAAAAAGGATGATGGATGGAGTGCTAAAACCTTTGAAACACTCACCCCCAGTCACAGATCTGGCTTTAATCCATTGTTCTTTTGCTTACCATGCCACCACAGTTTGGACCTAGCCATAAACAAATCACTCTTGACCCTATTCCCCAAGGGAACAATCCAGTCTGAACTGCCAAGCCAAGTCCTCTCAGGACCAGAAACAAGCACCCTGGGGCCAGTTTCAGGGTATCAGGCCTCATCAGCCGGGCTAGCTTGACTCCATGGGCAAGGTGAGCAAGGGATCCACATCTGGGAATACCCTGGCCACTTAAGGTGACGTTAGCTACACAAAACAATGATGGAGAGAGTGCTGAAACTTTTCAAACACTCACCCCTGTCACGGATCTGGGTTTAATCCATGGTTCGATTGCTCACCATGCCATCTCGGATTGGACCCAGCCATATGCAAATCAGTCTTGATCCTGTTCCCAATGGGAACAGTCCAGATCAAACTGCCAGGCCAGGTCCTCCCTGGACCGGAAACAAACATGCTGGGACCGGTTTTGGGGTATTACCCCTCACCAGCCAGGCTAGCTTGAATTCAGTGACACAGTGAGCAAGAACCCACACCTGGCATACCCTGGCGACTTAGGGTGACTTTAGCTACCCAAAAGGATGATGGATGGAGGGCTGACATTTTTCAAACACTCAGTCACAGATCCGGGTTTAATCCATTGTTTGTTCGCTCATCATGCCACCCCAGTTTGGACCCAGCCATATGCAAATGAGCCTTGACCCTATTCCCCATGTGTTGTGAAGTGCCCCTTTGTGGATGGTCACCCCCCACATTTTGCTGTGAGATGCTGTTGTTTTTAACCTGTCAGTGCACTCCGGCCTGCTAACCAAGCCCCAGAACCATGCTCTTTCCCTTAAATTGTTAGTTGATTTGTCTAGGCCAAATGTCAATGCCCTTACCACCCCTGGAAGTCCCTAGTAAATGTTACCCAGGAAACCAAGGGCAAGGGTGGTAAAGGTGGTCACCAGGGCTGCAGCACTGATTGTGCCACCCTTAACAACCCAAGTGAAAGAGAGACTGCAGAGCTGCCATGTCAGCCTGCACAAGCAGCCTGCTGCTCGAGTGAGACTCTTCCCACACCAGTTGCAGGCAGAGTCCCTGTTACTGCTCATCTAAGGGTCACTCACCACTAAGGCAGATCCCCTCTAGCCCAGGAGGCAGGGTACACTGTTCCATGAGTGAGGACATATGTGCAGGAGCACATATGCCCTTGTGCTGGCATTTAAAACATAATGGCGGCCCGAGTAACCAGTGTTCATTGGATAACATGGGCTGGAATATGACCACTCCTCAAATGTTCAGCTCTGCAATGGCCTGGCCGAATTCCAATGTGCTTGTTTTCAAACACTGTGCTGTTTAACCCTGAACATAATGCCCAGGTTTATGATTAAAAAGCAGATGCCTAGGTGGCACCCTTAGAGGGTGCTCACCAAGTTATGTACTGTATTGTTTTGGGTGGCTTTCCCGAGCCTCTGCCACCACAGCAAGAGTCTGACCTCCTGCTGGTGGTGCTAGCACCTTGGCAGGATGAAAGACAAAGGGCCTGAGTAGGAAATTTGTCACACTCCTCACTCCCCGGTGGGGCAGATGGGAAATTAGCTTTGCAGGAGGCGTGCATCCCTCAGAAGACCAGTCATAGCTTTAACGTAGGCTAGCAAGTCCGCACAGCCGAGGGAGGGTTCTGACATCTTGACAGACCCTAGGAATAGTGGGTTGTGGGTAGAAAAGTGACACACTCCCACAGGAAGTCATCACTTCATGGTCGGATTATCCGCAGAGACTAGTAGCCAATTGACCACTGTCCCACACACCCTTAAACAACCACTAAACAAGAATTTAAGGGGCTCCCTGGCGCCAGAACTCAGTTCTTACCTGGAAAAGAAGAAAAAAACACAAAGAGGCATCTGCACTGACAAAAGGACCTGGACTCCAGGCCCCAGAATGAAGAAGAGGACACAGAGTGACCTAGGTTGACCAATACTGGAACCGAGTGCCTGACGTGTGCCCGATGGACCCCAGTGGACACCCAGAATCCAAGGAAGACTCCCCGAACTGGTGGTACCAGTCCCATGTAACTTGCAGGAGTAAAGGTTGGCTGAGATTGAAGAACTGCGACACGACAGTCACCACATGCCTCAACCTGAAGAAACTCGGTGCCCAGCAACTAAAGAGTGGGAGTAAGGCCAGTGCCAAGTTTCAAGCCTCCATTCCTCGCCAAATGACCTCCAGCTGCCAGAAAGCCCGTGAGCCACCCTTGCAGCTACCAAGGCCTGTCTGTCACCTGCCCGGAAACTGACAGACACAAGACATTCACTGACTCCAGGCCACCCCCCCAGCATAGAGATCGACGTAGCCAGTGTTGGTTTGCAGCCTGAAGGAATTGACTTTGACTGGAGCAGCAAAGTCTCTTTGGCAAGACCAGGCCTGTGATTGACTGCAAGAAGCCACCTCTGCACCTGGAGCCACCAGACGAGGTGGTGAAGACCCAACTGTTGATTCCTAGTCCTGGCCCCCCAAAGACCTCTACATCTGAAGGGTAGAGTGTAAGTCCACCCTCAAGTCCAGTTTTGCAGCGAAGTGCAAGACTCAACAGCCACTGCAGTCGTACAGCACCTAGGAAAGCCAAGTCACCAACAGATGCGGGAGGGCATGGTAACCAAAGTCTGACTGTTGAATCTTGGTCTAGCTCCACGCAGAACCTTAGGTTCCTGTGGGTTTGTCGGAACTCACCCTACAAGTGCCTGAGTGCAAACTGCTATTTTCTCCATTGACTTCAATGGAAGCCATTTAAACCTCAAAAGTACTGAATTTTCTAAAGACTTGACATTTCACAACTCTGGTTGTACAAAAGCCACAAATTTTGTTTTGGTGTCTAAATTAAGATTAAAATCGAATCTATTTTTCTAAATTGGTGTCAGATTTCTATTGAGTCTTGTCTTTCACTTATCATCCATATTGGTATTGTGAAATGCTTTCCACATGTTCCTTTAAGTAGCCTTACTGCTCTTTTTTCCACACTACCAGGACTGACCTAGGGTTTACGGAGAGTGAATCTGAGGTTCACTGCTGGGTATTGTGTTGTTATTGCATCGTAAGACTACTTAGTCATACAACATAATACTTTCACCTTTCTACACCATGGGAACAGTGCAGCCTGAAGTGCCAGGCCAGATCCTCCCTGGACCAGGAAGAAGCATCCTGGGACCGGTTTCTGGGTATCACCCCACATCAGCCAGGTTAGCTTGAATATAGTGGCACAGTGAGCAACGGGCCCATGTCTAGGCATACCCTGGCCACGTAGGGTGACCTCAGCAGCTCAAAAGGATGATGTACAGAGTGGTGAAACTTGTCAAAAACTTACCGGCAGTCACAGATCTGAGTTTAATTAATTGCTCTTTTGCTCACCATGCCACCACAGTTTGGTTGGATCCAAACTGAATGAAATGGCAAGCAAAAAAACGGATGGATTAAGCCCAGATCTGTGACTGGGGGTGAATGTTTGATTTGTTCTGCATTACACCCATCATCTGTTCTTTTTGCATCTTTCTAAAAGTTGCATTTTCAGACCTGCAATTTATAAAACAAGTTTACCAAATTATATATTTTTAAATTGTGAGTTCAGAGACAACAAACTCCATTTTTCTATCTTTTCCAATTTGGAAATTACACTTAAAAGGTGTTCCAAGGTAAACCCAAAGTTAACCTATGGTAGAGATTGCCCTTGTAATTGTAAAAAACAAATTTAAGGATTTTTCACTTCCTGGACATGTCAAACTTAAACGTGCATGTCCAACTGTTTCAATACACTGCACCGTGCCCTTGGGCCTAACCAGGGCCTACCTTAGGGGTGACTTACATGTAATAAAAAAGGAAGGTTTGGGACTGGAAAGTGGGTACACTTGCCAGGTCAAAATGGCAGTTTAACTGTGCACACAGGCTCTGCAATATTGGCAGGACCGAAACATGTTTGAAAGGCTACCATAGTGGGAGGAACAAGCAGTGCTGCAGGCTCTCTAGTAGTATTTTACTCACAGGCCCGGAGAACACACAGTGACTTTACTAGGGACTTACTAGTAAATCAAATATGCCAACCGTGGAGAAGCCATTGTTAACATGTTTTAGACACAGAGCACATACACTTTAGCAATGGATTGCAGTGGTAAAGTGCAAAAACGAACTTCAGCACACATTCAAAACAGAAGGTCAGAAACCAAAGGCAATGGGAAACCATGTCAAAAGATGCCAGGCCTAAAAATTAATATGAAATAAAACTTGGCATCCCCTAAGTACATTATCCTACCTCCCATCCTAGCCCAAGTTTTCTAGGTTCTTTGGCAGCTACAGCTTTTCCCACCCATTCCCCATCTAAACCCTACACTACACATATATGTTACCTACATCTACCTCTAAAATGTATTCCCCATTCTAACAAAAACTATTTACTAATTACAACACATATTTAGGTCACAGAGCACATTTCTTGGCAAGACATGAGCTGCCTCAGCGAGCTTGGTAGTAAAGCAAATCTCCTGGGATGCCTAAAGAGGGAGACCTGCTGTGGTGGTGACGAGGTAGGATCGGGAATAATGACTGGCGCTGCTGCTGCTATGTCCACCACCAGACAAGCGTGCAGTGGACCATTGGCCTAGGTTTCTGTGTTCTAGGGCATGTGTTTGTATCTGCACTGTAGCTATCATGGCAATATGTTCTTCCAGCACATAACTGGTGGCCTCTCTGGTAGCTTGGATATTGCAGCAAATGACATAATTGCCTGCCTGCTCAAATTATGTCTTTAGGCAGATCTTCCATCCACACACATCTAGATACAGTTTCTTCGAACAGACTTTCACTCATGATGATGAATTCTGACCTGCTCAGAAATGTTCTCACATATAAATCCCAGGCATTCCTCATCCACAATGAATACTGTAGTTCAGCTCTGCAGAAGGGAGATGTCTTCTGTTTCTATGACATAAAGTGATTTCCCCATCAAGGATTCCTTGATGCTGCTTTTGCTGGTGCCTTTTGCTGGATGTTAATTAACTATTCTGTTCTGAATTTTATAGTAGGCTTTGAGGGGTTAGCACTATTAGCCTCCTTGGGACCATGTTGTTTATTCTCATCCTTCTCTTTCTCTCTTTATGCAGATACCCCTTTTGGTTGTGAGATAGGAGCAGCCGCACCACTTTTTGTGATGGTGGTAGTGAATGCTAAGGGTCCTAGAGACAGCATATGCAGTTGTAGTCCTCTGAAAACCAAGCCATGTGCAAGCAGGCAGGCTAGGAAGTGTGTGGGATATTGTGGGGTTGGCAGGTTGTGTGATGCTTTGTATTGGCAGTCATAATACGTTTTACAGCAGTGATTTTTATATCAGCTGGGGCAGCAAAGGTTCTTATGGTATAACCTGCAATGGTTATGGTGGTAGACATGATGGTCATGGAAGTGGATATGTGGGTTGTTCTGCTCTTGGATTGTCTTTTGAGTTGTGTATCACAGCTCGTATAGCTCATCTCTCTGTAGTCCTATGAAGTGACATCTGAAGTTTGCAGGTGCAGGAGTGCAGTTTCTTTAATGGCATAACACTTGCAGTGCTAGACACACAATAAGTGTTACATTATGTTAAGAATCCTGCTCAACTATCAGACTTTATACTAGGCAAGCAGTTCCTGCTACCACCTACTGTCCTCAACTTTTAAATGATCAGTGACCTCTCTCACATAATATAACCGTTCTTCCCTTAGTCTAAGGCACTGAGTTCACCCAGACGCTACACTCGAGGTATATAGTGCCATTCCACGTGCACTGAGTGATAATTGTGCATGCAGTCTTCCTAAATTTACATATATGACCATGTGACATTCACGTCTCTTACACAGTAATGTAAGTAGTACAATGCAAATGTGACAGTGTTATTGCCTAACTTTATTACATCATTCAACCAGAAGTGGCTCTATGTTGCATGACATTAGTATTACCTAATGCACATTAGATGTTATCCCAAAGCATGTTCTATAAATGCAGGTATATATATGCTGACATTGAAGGCATATGAAATACCTACACATCCACCTCTGTGTCACCTTAAATCCCATCTAGCCTGGCCAGGTTAATATTGTGATCACGCAACGGTCCAAGTCAGGTGCTGGTTCTCCTCAAGTTGCCATTGTCTTTCTCTGGTGTCTTGACAGTAGCTCACTGACACAGTTTTTAATATCCTGTCTGGAGCTTTTCTTTGCAGTCTTTAGCTCTGCATGGATGTGAGGTGTTACATTACTATTCAGCAATACTTGTCACAAACATCGGACTTGAAAACTAAAGGTGCATAAGTATGGTTCACTATTGGACCCTTGCCCCCTTTTATTCTGAGGAAGCTGGCCTTGTTTACTAAGGAATGACTCAGTCAGCTTCTGAATGTTTCCTTGGCAAAAGGTAAGGAGCTGTTAGGTTGGAAGAGGGCCTTAGTTACTAGCTAATCTCGACCACGTGGAATGGTCAAATACAAATCAATTTCTCTTCTGCCTACCTTAGCAAAGGTGTTAGAAAGGCATGTCAATCAGCAACTTACATCTTATATGGAGCAGAATGGGATTTTGCATTCACCACAATCGGGATTCAGGGCTGGCTACAGTACTGAGTTCCCTCTCCTTGGTCTCACGGAATATCTCATAGGTCAACAAGACTCAGGCAATTCAGCTGTACTAATTCTATTAGATCTCAGTGTCGCATTTGAAACTGGGAATCATTGCATTGTGCTCAGTTGCCTGGAGGGAATGGGAGTACAGGGTACAGAATTTGCACTGTTAAGATAATTCCTCTATAACCGGACCTTCCAGGTGCATTCAAATCAATACAGGTCTAAATCCCACCTGCTAGCTTCTGGGGAATCTCAGGGCTCTACCATGAGCCCACTCCTGTTCAACTTGTATATTAGGCCGCTTGCTGACATTGTGGAGTACTATAGGTTCACACTTTTTTCTTATGCTGATGACACACAGATTGTGATGTCCGTACCTACCGCGAATAATGGAAATGTGCAAGCCCTTAGCCCCTGATTGGCTCAAGTTTCAGTTTGGATGAATGACAATTCTCTGAAAGTTAATGGGGACACAACAGAGTTTATGCTGGTGGGTAATCTGCTTTGGGCCCGAACCCCACTCTAATGCAGGTGGTTAAAAGTCTGGGAGTTTGGAGAGATAATATACTACCCATAAGTCATCAGATAAAGTTGTGGCCACATGCTTTGGTATTCTTAAGTGGCTGAAGAAGATCCTGGCATGCCTATCAGCTTTGGCTCGATGGATGGTAGTTCAGGCTTAATGATATCCAGATTGCACTATACCAATGTCCGGTATCTGGTTGTGACCAAATCTCTGCTTAAGCGGCTCCAAATTGTCCATAATCAAGGCAGCTCGTATTCTTCTTTAACCACCTACCCTTACTTCCACAGCCAGTTTGGTGAACACCTTGCACTTGTTGCCTATTGAGTGGCAGATCCAATTTAAGACCTTATGCTACATGCACAAGTGCCTTGCTAATAGTGAGTCACTGTATTTAAGATGTCTTGTGTCTGCCTATATTCCAAACTGCACTGTGCATTCAAGCCATTTAGATCTGGCCCTGATCCAGAGAATTGGGAGGATTTGACAAGGCGTCGATTTCTTCGTATCTTGGTCCTAAATTATAAAATACCTTGCAACACTTGTTGCATGCATGTACTTCTCTTGTGGTATTCCGAAAGAAACTGAAGAATTGACTGTTTCCTTCGATATAAGGTTTTTAGAAGAAGTTGACGAGCAAGCTGTTTCCACCCGCATAATGTGATATATAGAATAACTTTGGTTTGGTGAGGAGGCCAGCGCTGGCAAACCTGTCAGAGTAGCCATGCACTTTATAAATAACTAACAATAATAATGACATTAATAATAATAATAATAATAATAATAATAATAATAATAAACTCAATAATTCTGATATGTGAGATATTGAAAACATTGTAATTGCAGTTTTCACTTCCGGAGTAACCATATACCCAGATAGTACTAGCAGCACTGATTTGAGCTGGTGGTTGCAGGTGATTGCAGGTGGGACCCACGGGCTTCCATTTTTTGGTACCAGGGCTTATTTTTCATCATTAAACATTGACCCAGAATAGGACCAAGAAAGGCAAGAAAAGGGGAAAGTTGATGGAACAGAATTTAGGAAAAGTGTGGCAAAGGGAAAAAGCAGGGATGAAAAAGAAACTGCAAGATTGAGATATAGAAGCAGGGAGTTGAGTGGATTGAAAGAAAGAAGCATAATAAGGAATCAAGACTAGACAGCACTTGTATTCAGCAACTCCAAAATTCTGCAGTGCCAGAGGCAGACCTCTGATAAAATGTTTGGGCCTTGGTGCATACTCTTTTACAAATTAAGCACAGAGTACTGGAAATACTGATGCACTGCTACCCACCATATTTCCCAGCAAATTCATAACGAGGGTGAAAGTGTCAGAATACTTTAGATTTCTTTGACATGAGTAGTGGTACAATAATTCTCAGTCACTTTATCAGCCTCCCTCCCATTAAGCCTCTGGTAAACACTTCCACCAAGCATCAGTTTTCATAAGGAATTTGCAAACTCAGATGAAATGTGTCTTGATGATTACAGCCAACTTGTGACTTAGCTATGTCCCATTTAACAAATTAAGTGTTTAGTTTTTTATCTTGAGGTTATGCTGGAGTACTGAAAAATGCACGGCACAGCTTCATGAGGATGTTTTACATTTGCAAGTGATTATAAAGAAATAATATATAATCATCCAAATAGTAGTCATACACATAACATGCAGGCTACCCTCATATGTACGATTGTTCAGCAATATTCTGAGCATTTATTCATTTATTTAGTGCATATTTGTTGGAAATTACCATATTTTGTGTGGGTTTCACCAAGTTTGTTGTCTTCACTGCCCTATTTTATCTGAACCTGTTTTAGTTGGCATTAGGACTCTGCCCACTTTACTCCTGCCAACCAGTGGTAAAGTGTTTGTGTTCTTGTTTCCAAACATGGTATACACTCAATTGACACATTACATTTATTTATAAGTCCCTGTAAATTAGATGTTACAAGTGGGCTGTGGCACTCATTGAGCCATCCACTGAAGTAGCATTGTAAAACATGTCTCAGGCCTGCAATTGCAGACTGTAGTGCAGTTTAAAAGCTGCCATTTTGACTTAACAAAATAAACCTACCTTTTGTAAGAGAGCTAGTACACCAAACAAATGTATTAGTGCCAGGCCACACTGCTGAGTGCCTCAAAACAATGAATATGCCAATTTGGCTATGTACACAACTTCTTTGTGTGATTAAACAAATTTAATTCCAAAATATATCAATTATAAACTAAAAGTAACAGTCCAAATGTTGCAACAAACTTGAGCTTGAATTTACATGAAAATTGCATCATGAAGCCATTTAGGTTGAAAATGTTCAGGATGTGACCCAATGCATTTTGGGTGTGACCCTTCGTCAGGGGTAACTGTAAGTAAAACAAGAATATAGCAACACTGCGTCAAGTACATGACAGTGCTCAGTTGAAATTTACATCAAACAGAAAGAAAAAGAACACATTCACTGCCATCTACACATGGTAAAACAGCATCCAAGAAACATGTGTGTACCACAGAATGGAGAACAATTGTGCTATGAATATGATCAAGTGTTAGACCAGAGGCCCATATACCACATGCTGCGTTCAAGTCAAAACACCATAGCCTGTACCGATGTTCAAGAGGGAAAAAATGCCATTGTCCATTAAAACTTTCACAATACCATGCTAACTGAGAGGAGAGGACATGCAAGTGGACACCTCGCCGCCATAGCCTGGAATGCTGCCAAAGCCTAAAACGCCCTCCCACTCTACCCATGCACCACACCCTCGCTAACCCACTTCAGAAAGGGACTTAAAAACTGTCCTTTTGAATGAATACTTGCAGCAAGCGCCTGGATACCCACTCGGGTGACAAGCCGCTCTATAAAAATAACATCAGATTGATTGATTAATTGATTAAAACACATCAAAAGAAATGAGAGAACTACAGTTCCCAAAGTGCACCATGATGAAGTACAAACAGGAACAGTTGCTTGAATTTGAAAGTGCAGGTATCGATTTTTATACCCTTTGGGATTACTTGACATAGAGTACTGTGAGCCCTTTGAAGATGCTGAAGTTTTGTGTCATTTTTACTGCTTTGGTACATCACCATGTGTTATCATGTTGGTTTTTGTATTCCGTCCTGTGGAATATGAATGTGATGGGCCCTTGCATGGCAGCTGTATGTTGAAGTGAGCGCACTGATCTGTTGGATTGGGCCTGTGGCCGTCTGTGTGAAAGTCTTGTGTGTGGTGGGTGAGTGGCATGTGAATAGACCCTATAATGGGTGATGCCTTGATGGGGCTTCATTGCTCACCATCAGAAGTCTTGATTCTATATTCAGATACTTTGTTAAGTATTTGTGCTTTGAAGCTAACATATCTGTAGGTGCTAAAACTAACGGGTATAAGCAGTGGATTAAAGTTAAAAAAATAGTACCAGATGAATAGCTGAGGCGGTTAGGATACTCTGTCGCAATGGCAACAGAGTATCCTTACAGTGAAGATAATGGTCTGACTGCTTGAAATTTATGCCTGATATCTATGTGGACGTAGCATTGCTGTAACTGTGGGGAAGGCTATTCCATCTGTGACATGGTTTCATCCCTTCTATGCCCCGGCTAAGTAAGGGCCATCTGGGGCTGACATCTGTGTCTGTCCACCTCATTTAATTGTGCAGAAATACCGGCACGTTTTCAGTGCCCATCACCACCTGGAAAACCATGGTGGTAAGGGGCTGTGATTACTGTCTAACGCCCCCTTTGCCATGAGAGACAACTCCCATGGTAAGAGAGGATTTTTTTTTTCAAAATGAGAATCTGACTTTGGGATTTGTTTTTAAAAACATTTTTAAAAGTTGATTGACGGCTCCATCATGTTGATGGAGTAGTGCGTCAAACATAAAAAAGCATTGACAGGAAGCGCCGTTTTGGTAGCTCCTGTCAATGTTTTTGAATTGACCGCCAGGTTGACAGTCATTTCTAGTTTGGCAGGTGGAGTAAACTCAGCATGGCAGACGTTAAGTCATCCGCCAGAATGACAGAGTCATTTTTTTATCACCCAGAATGTAAAGCTGTCCCTTACTAAGAACTCCTTGTTTTTTTTTTCCAAGTGGGTAGCTGAGGATATTGGGCCCTAGCTCAGCCAGCATCTAGGAAAACCTGCACATTTTTTTAAACTAGACAACAAGAGGAGTCCAGGGCTAGGGCAAGCTTAAGGGGGAAGTATGGGGTGTTGTACCCCTCTAATAATTGTATTTTTCTAGAAAATTATTAGGTACAGGTGCGTTTTGTCAGTTATGGTGAGGTGTCTGTTGGATTTCACAAGAAATCTTTACATGCGCACAAACAAAAATGCACACAAACTTTCTCTCTCTCTCTGCTTTGAAAGTCTTTAAAAATGTTGGTTATTTTACAAAATATTCAGTTTTCTCTCAATTAGTACCCCTAACAATCCGCATTCCTCTCCCTTCCATACCCATTTAGCCCCTCTCATGTGCCCTGCCTGTCCTATAATGTATTTTGACATTATGGGGGTGATTCTAAGCTTGGCGGGCGGCGGTAGCCGCCCGCCAAGCGGGAACCGCCAGAAGACCGTACCGCGGTCAAAAGACTGCGGCGGTCATTCTGGGTTTCCCACTGGGCTGGCGGGCGACCGCCGAAAGTCCGCCCGCCAGCCCAGCGGGAAACACCCTTCCCACGAGGACGCCGGCTCAGAATGGAGCCGGCGGAGTGGGAAGGTGCGACGGGTGCAGTTGCACCCGTCGCGAATTTCAGTGTCTGCAAAGCAGACACTGAAATTCTTTGTGGGGCCCTCTTACGGGGGCCCCTGCAGTGCCCATGCCATTGGCATGGGCACTGCAGGGGCCCCCAGGGGCCCCATGTGAGAAGGTAGCCTCTTTCTAGCCTTGTTACCCCCACTTTTGGCCTGTTTGTGAGTGTATGCCAGGATGTTTGTCACTGTTTTCACTGTCTCACTGGGATCCTGATAGCCAGGCCTCAGTGCTCATAGTGAAAACACTATGTTTTCAGTATGTTTGTTATGTGTCACTGGGATCCTGCTGGTCAGGACCCCAGTGCTCATAGGTTTGTGGCCTATATGTATGTGTCACTGGGACCCTGTCGCACAGGGCCCCAGTGCTCATAGGTGTGCATGTATATGTTCCCTGTGTGGTGCCTAACTGTCTCACTGAGGCTCTGCTAACCAGAACCTCAGTGGTTATGCTCTCTCATTACTTTCAAATTGTCACTAACAGGCTAGTGACCATTTTTACCAATTTACATTGGCTTACTGGAACACCCTTATAATTCCCTAGTATATGGTACTGAGGTACCCAGGGTATTGGGGTTCCAGGAGATCCCTATGGGCTGCAGCATTTCTTTTGCCACCCATAGGGAGCTCTGACAATTCTTACACAGGCCTGCCACTGCAGCCTGAGTGAAATAACGTCCACGTTATTTCACAGCCATTTTACACTGCACTTAAGTAACTTATAAGTCACCTATATGTCTAACCTTTACCTGGTAAAGGTTAGGTGCAAAGTTACTTAGTGTGAGGGCACCCTGGCACTAGCCAAGGTGCCCCCACATTGTTCAGAGCCAATTCACTGAACTTTGTGAGTGCGGGGACACCATTACACGCGTGCACTACATATAAGTCACTACCTATATGTAGCTTCACCATGGTAACTCCGAATATGGCCATGTAACATGTCTATGATCATGGAATTGCCCCCTCTATGCCATCCTGGCATTGTTGGTACAATTCCATGATCCCAGGGGTCTGTAGCACAGACCCTGGTACTGCCAGACTGCCCTTCCTGGGGTTTCACTGCAGCTGCTGCTGCTGCCAACCCCTCAGACAGGCAGCTGCCCTCCTGGGGTCCAGCCAGGCCTGGCCCAGGATGGCAGAACAAAGAACTTCCTCTGAGAGAGGGTGTGACACCCTCTCCCTTTGGAAAATGGTGTGAAGGCAGGGGAGGAGTAGCCTCCCCCAGCCTCTGGAAATGCTTTGTTGGGCACAGATGTGCCCAATTCTGCATAAGCCAGTCTACACCGGTTCAGGGACCCCTTAGCCCCTGCTCTGGCGCGAAACTGGACAAAGGAAAGGGGAGTGACCACTCCCCTGACCTGCACCTCCCCTGGGAGGTGTCCAGAGCTCCTCCAGTGTGCTCCAGACCTCTGCCATCTTGGAAACAGAGGTGCTGCTGGCACACTGGACTGCTCTGAGTGGCCAGTGCCACCAGGTGACGTCAGAGACTCCTGCTGATAGGCTCCTTCAGGTGTTAGTAGCCTTTCCTCTCTCCTAGGTAGCCAAACCCTCTTTTCTGGCTATTTAGGGTCTCTGTCTCTGGGGAAACTTTAGATAACGAATGCATGAGCTCAGCCGAGTTCCTCTGCATCTCCCTCTTCACCTTCTGATAAGGAATCGACCGCTGACCGCGCTGGAAGCCTGCAAACCTGCAACATAGTAGCAAAGACGACTACTGCAACTCTGTAACGCTGATCCTGCCGCCTTCTCGACTGTTTTCCTGCTTGTGCATGCTGTGGGGGTAGTCTGCCTCCTCTCTGCACCAGAAGCTCCGAAGAAATCTCCCGTGGGTCGACGGAATCTTCCCCCTGCAACCGCAGGCACCAAAAAGCTGCATCTCCGGTCCCTTGGGTCTCCTCTCAGCACGACGAGCGAGGTCCCTCGAATCCAGCGACACCGTCCAAGTGACCCCCACAGTCCAGTGACTCTTCAGCCCAAGTTTGGTGGAGGTAAGTCCTTGCCTCACCTCGCTGGGCTGCATTGCTGGGAACCGCGACTTTGCAAGCTTCTCCGGCCCCTGTGCACTTCCGGCGGAAATCCTTCGTGCACAGCCAAGCCTGGGTCCACGGCACTCTAACCTGCATTGCACGACTTTCTAAGTTGGTCTCCGGCGACGTGGGACTCCTTTGTGCAACTTCGGCGAGCACCGTTTCACGCATCCTCGTAGTGCCTGTTTCTGGCACTTCTCCGGGTGCTACCTGCTTCAGTGAGGGCTCCTTGTCTTGCTCGACGTCCCCTCTCTCTGCAGGTCCAATTTGCGACCTCCTGGTCCCTCCTGGGCCCCAGCAGCGTCCAAAAACGCCAAACGCACGATTTGCGTGTAGCAAGGCTTGTTGGCGTCCATCCGGCGGGAAAACACTTCTGCACGACTCTCCAAGGCGTGGGGGATCCATCCTCCAAAGGGGAAGTCTCTAGCCCTTGTCGTTCCTGCAGTATTCACAGTTCTTCAGCCTAGTAAGAGCTTCTTTGCACCAACCGCTGGCATTTCTTGGGCATCTGCCCATCTCCGAGCTGCTTGTGACTTTTGGACTTGGTCCCCTTGTTCCACAGGTACCTTCAGACAGGAATCCATCGTTGTTGCATTGCTGATTTGTGTTTTCCTTGCATTCTCCCTCTAACACGACTATTTTGTCCTTAGGGGAACTTTGGTGCACTTTGCACTCACTTTTCAGGGTCTTGGGGAGGGTTATTTTTCTAACTCTCACTATTTTCTAATAGTCCCAGCGACCCTCTACAAGGTCACATAGGTTTGGGGTCCATTCGTGGTTCACATTCCACTTTTGGAGTATATGGTTTGTGTTGCCCCTATCCCTATGTTTCCCCATTGCATCCTATTGTAATTATACATTGTTTGCACTGTTTTCTAAGACTATACTGCATATTTTTGCTATTGTGTATATATATCTTGTGTATATTTCCTATCCTCTTACTGAGGGTACACTCTAAGATACTTTGGCATATTGTCATAAAAATAAAGTACCTTTATTTTTAGTATAACTGTGTATTGTGTTTTCTTATGATATTGTGCATATGACACTAAGTGGTACTGTAGTAGCTTCACACGTCTCCTAGTTCAGCCTGAGCTGCTTTGCTAAGCTACCATTATCTATCAGCCTAAGCTGCTAGACACCCTATACACTAATAAGGGATAACTGGGCCTGGTGCAAGGTGCAAGTACCCCTTGGTACTCACTACAAGCCAGTCCAGCCTCCTACACCCCACGGCACCCCATACCGCCATCCTGTTCCTGGCGGGCGAACCGCCAGGAACAGGATGGCGGTATGCAGTGTCAGAATCCCCATGGCGGCGCAGCAAGCTGCGCCGCCATGGCGGATTCCCATGGGCAGCGGAAAGTCGGCGGTACACAGCCGCCTTTCCGCTTCTGGCCACGGCTGTACCGCCGCGGTCAGAATGCCCGCCGGTGCACCGCCAGCCTGTTGGCGGTGCTACCGCCAACCTCTGCCCTGGCGGTATTTAGCGCCAGGGTCAGAATGACCCCCTATATTCCAGCGTGATTGTTGGAAAATCTGAAGCTCACCCCGATCCCAATCTTACTGACCAAACTATTCCCCTGGTCCAGGGTGCATGACTTGCATAGCTATCACCAGGTAATTTAACCCAGAAGGCCTACTTTGCCATACTTTGGTAAGAAACACACATTTACATCGCATTTCTGTGACAGAAAGAGATGGAATCTGTGGTGAGCCACAGGTTTCCTACCACCCTGGGTTCCCACATGTCCCTCAATAGAAACAGTACCCCACTTGTGTTGATAGCCCAAGGGAAAACAGAAGAAAGGCTCTAAATTGCTATTTTGAGAGATAAGCAAGTGGGGTAGGTGCTGTGTTTAGGTCCGCACTGTGGTGCTACCCATACAAACCTACAAACTTCAGACATTTTTGAAAACTAGACAACCAAGGGAGTCTGGTGTGGTGTACCTTGCATGTATCCCATGAGGTTTTCTTCCATTTCTGTGAAACTTCCAGAATCAACAGGAATCCACAAAGTTCCTACATCTCTGCATTTACCCACTTGTTCCAATGAAAAATTTGCCTCACATATGTGGGTTGACCGAGTGCCTGCTACAGGAACAGCTCAAACCAACTTCAATGTAAGCCTTTGCCAGTAGACTCTAATTGAATGCGGTTTGATCCGTTTCTGTCACGGGCAGTAGCCTTAGATACACAAGTGAAGTACCATTTTTATTGGGAGAGTTGGGGAATGCTGGGTGGAAGGAAGCTTGAGGCTCCTGACAGATTACAGAACTTTCCATCAAAGAAATGTGAGGAAAATTAGTTTTAATTTTTTTATTCAAAGTTTGAGGTTTGCAAAGGTTTCTGGGTAAAAAAAGCTTGGTGAGAGCTATGCAAATCAGCCCACCCTGTATACCCCCCGGCGTCTAGTCTTCAAAAATGTACAGGTTGGTTAGGTTTCCCTAGGTGCTGGCTGAGCTAGGGTCCAAAATCTACACCTACCCCTATAGGAAGAAAAGGGTCAGTGTTCAATGGGAACATGCAATATGTCCATGTTCTTTTTTGGGCCACTCTTGTCGCAGGCACTAGACTTACCCACACAAGTGAGATACCATTTGTAACGGGAGACTTTGCAGAATGCTGGGTGGAAGGAAGTTTATGACTCCCCACAAATTCCAGAACTATCCATCACAGAATAGTAGAACATTTGTTCTTACCAGTTGGATTTTGCTGCATTTGTGCCTCCCAAGTCTAAACCATTGATTAAGAAAGAAGACATCTTGAAACATACTCTTCAAATTGTATGCTAGTACTGGTGCCCACAAATTCAGAGATGTAAAAATAACTTCTGCTTCTAAACTCCATATCTTGTACCCATTTCAGAAATACATAGGTTTCCTTGATACCCATTTTTCACTCTACCTATTTCAGTATATGAGTTGGTATTTACTTGGAACTCAATGAAAAACCATTGTAAGATCCATATCAGTTGTTGGCTCTGGGTACCTTGGGTCCTTCAAACCCTATAAATCCCCATAACCAGAAGGGTCTTGTGGAGGTAATGGTATATTGCTTTTTGCAAATCAGGCATTGTAACAGAAAATTACAGATGAAAATGTCACAAATGGCTGTTTTGTCACTCTTATTTACTGGAAGTAGGTTGAGAGCACACCAAATGGGCAAAATGGGCTGCCTCTGTGAAAAATGCTAAAACTGTAGTACAAAATGTGCTTATTTGATTCAGCTCAGCATGACCCTGAAAGCTGGTAAGATGGTGACTTCAGTACACCAAACTGTTCATGGATGCAATTTTAGGGAAAAAGCAGACCCTTTTATTTGGAGCACTGTTTCCCCACTTTTAAAAAAAAACTGAAACATTTGCTATATTTTGCCTATTTTCTGATTCTCCTGCAGGGGAATCCTGAAACCCTGGGTATCTTTAGAATTCCCAGGATGTTGGAAAAAAAGGGCAAACAATTCAAGCAACTGTTCCTGTTAGTAATAACTGTGAGAGTTCTGGGGTGGGAGTCGACAACCACTGGAATTATTTATGCGTCCAGGCTGAACTATGTAGGGTTCTTGAGGTTACTTTGGTCTCTAATTCCCCAATTAGTATACTTAAAACAACTTCAAACTTGGTTTTTCATAGGACTACATTCCACAAGGCAATACTTTTGTGTAGAACTTGTGTCAGAATATATTGCAAAACAAATTAGTTGCAACTGGCGTCATTTCAAAGTGATGGGGGAGCAAACAGGCTGTACCCTCTTGGTTTTTCTCACTTTTTCCCTCCTAACTTCACTCTTTCCCTTCTTCTCCATCTGAAATCCCTCCTTATGTTATGTTTAAACTTATCACAAATTGTCCTTCCTTGGCATCTTTCACTATTTCATCACTTCACTTTCCCTATCTCCTTAAAGTCCACAGATGTATCTTCCTATTTGATATTACTTTCTTTACTATTTCCTTCTATCACTGCAAAGAATAGAAGTCTTGTGCTCTAAGGAGGAAACGCCGACACTCTAAACCAATGCACAAGGAACAGTCATGTAGCAAATAGTTTGTTTCACCACAGCAGTATTGTTTCATCACCTCTCTGCATCGACGGTGTATCTCAAGGATCGCACGCTGTACTTCCTGGGTCCTCTGGCCAATCATTTGCTGTCATTGGTGCAGGCTGAATCAGCTGCACTCGCGTCCTCCTGCTCCCAACTCCTCCGGGGGCAAAACTGGCTGTGGTTATCTGACTCAGTGAGAGTCGAAAGTTCAGAACGCTCTGGGTTCCCATCACAAGTATTCTTTGAGTTCATCACAAGAAGCCTTAAATCCGATTCTAAGAAAAAAATGAAAGACCCAAAACTGTAGAAAACGAGGACAATAGTACAAAATGACACTCAACGATGAGAGAAGAAAGTTAATCCACATTAACGACAATATTGACAAAGTTGGAATAATGACAACTAAACATGTGATACTGGTTTTAATAGTAAATATTGCACTCAATGCAGAAAAACTACACTTTAACAGTTAAAATGATACCAAGAAAAATAAGATTAATTTTCAGCTGAGCTGCTAGTAACATACTCCTTATTTTATTCACCACAGAAACATGAAAGGTTGTGTTGGCCCTAATGGGCTCCAGCATGTCAACTGTATAGCACAGGTGGATCAGCCATCAGCACTGAGCACATTAACCCTTTGAGCTATTTCGTGGTAAAACACAAAAGACTGGCAGACGAAACAAAATGTAACTTCGCATGAATATTCAACTCATGTTTGGAGCCGGTGTTACATGAAAGAAAGCTAAACAATTTACAGAGTAAACAAACAGGCCCTGAATGGTCAGTCTGGTGTTGAGGCAGGCTAAGTTTCAGCACACACAATGCTTTTGGAAGCTCCCAGATGTTTTAAAACCCAATGACATAAAAAGCTTCACCTGCGGGATCACCAAGTCATTCTATGACTCACGTAGGTCATGCATGTCTCCGCTCAGGTGAGCGCCCTGCGTGCAGTTCAGTGATGCACCGGCCTACGGTGTCCTCCTGGGTCAACCCTTGGTTTGATACTGGTTGTGCCAGCATGACCCAGGTGACGTCCCCAGAGCCAACCCACCTAACCAATCCCAATGCTGCTCTCATGCTGTTAACCAGCATGAAAGCAGCATCAGGATTGGTTGGAGGTGGATGGCTCAGCACTCATACTGGCACTAGGGTCCGGTGCTGTCTATCAACTCTGCTGTTTAATACAGCTTGAGTTGGAGAAGTTCAAACATTGCATGTCAGGCTGGCCCTCGCAAGACAGCCGGTTAAAGAGATGTGCAATTTAAACTGGTGTAGACAGACACCCCTCCTGCCTGCTCCCAGTCTGCACTGCAGCAATGGCACTGCCCCACAATATCCTCACATGATTCTTCTCTGGCAGCTGGGGAAGCAAAATAAAATAGTAATAAAGTCACCTTATTACATTTAATTTTTTGCTTTTGCTGTGCCCACAGCAGGGGGGGGGCGACACTTGTCCGCCTAAATGGAGCAGCCACTGCTGGAACACATAGCAGTCTTAAACATCCCTGCACATTTTCACACATGATGTATGTAAAGTTATCACTAGCCACACTTTTTTGAAAGGCAAATAGCAATATTTCACCTGGCTTTGGAATGGGGGATCACTGATAGATCTTATATAATCATTGGTTATTTTCCTTTTGATTAATGGTGGCTGTTTTTTCTATATATCTTACTAGAAACCTCCTACAAGCAGTCTTACACTAGTGGACAGTGCTGCAGCTAGAGCTAGGAGGTTTGCATTTCTCACAAGATATTCAGTTGATATTGTGAGACTTGGAAATTCCAGGGGCCATTTTTAACTGTTCCTTAAAAATACCCCCTTTAGTTCTTGGTGCTTTGTATTGAGTACTTTTACGAGAACATTCACAAGACCACTATTACATTGAAGTGTGCATCATTTGCCATTATGAAGTGCATTGGGTGAAACAGGTGAAAGAGGAAGCAGAAGCTGTTGAGATTTGGGAGCAGTTTCCAGAACCTGTTTTCCTATAGGTACTTCACCTGGTGAACTATTCCCCTCCCTGTTATAGTTAAGTCACTTTCATCTTTCTGATAAAGACCAGGTACTTTTTTTGAGAGCTGGCTTACAATCAGGTTGGGCCAAATGATAAGGGTGTAGAAAAATGACCCTTTTTCCTAGTCCTGCCCAATTTACTGGTAAATTTTATTTCTGTTTTTTGGACTGCACACACTGAGACACTGTTGTCCAGTTCCCACTATATGTGCTCTGACCTCTAATAATGTGTTTAATTTGTATATACCTAATCATCATGAGTAACTTACATATAGGTCTCTATTATATAGTTCAAAGTGTTATGTGGTTCCTACCATAGTCATAGGACTGCATGATGAAGACAGCAGAGGGTGGGAGACTGAGCCCATACACACCTTTAGTAACTGTAAACCTAACTCCTGGCTTGCTCACAGTGCCTCACCCAAAACCCAAACCAACCAGGGTGGAAGACGATTATGGCAACCTGAACATGACCCTCTGTCTACCCAGGGAAGTCATGGAAACAGATCTTACCCCTTTTGCATTTTTACTCAAGCATGCCAAGGCAAAACACAAGAGATGTGAGATAAATGTTGAATACATTTATTGAAAGAATCTAGCATATAAGGAGTGAGCCACGATAATCAGGCAGAAGAAGCAAAGTAATCAGATTACAAACATGGTAAAAAAGATAAACAATCCAACCATGGTGTATGTGGTTCAAGATGTTCTGGAGGTTCCTACCTAGCATTATATCCAATGCAATGCTGTGTCTAGATGTTAGAAGCTGGCCCCTGAATGGGCAACACAAGCTGGCATATTGTGTACAGAGTTCTGTAGTCTTGGACAGATAGTAATGATTACATGTCGTACAAAGTCCAACTTAACAAACAGCTTGTTCTTTTTTCCTAGAATGAAAGAAAGCTGATAAAAATATGCAACAATCATCACAAAAACCAGCCTTATTAAAGTGAATAAAATATGAACTGTAAAACAAAGCTAAAACAGGGATGACCAACTTGGGTTCTAGACGTCCTCACGACACCCTTCCCTTGCCAGTTGGGAAAGGCAAATTCTAATAACCTATTTAAAAATACTGGAAGCAAAAAAATGTCTAAAATCCTAAAAACAATAAAATGTTCACATCAAGAAGCAGAAAAAAATATGTAAAGGAGCCTATTAGAAATAGCCAATTTGCTGAAAACCAAAGGCCAAATTTAAAAGTCATAGGAGGCACCCATGATATCACCCAAGTCATCAGTGGAAAGGGAGTCAAGAAAATTCCTGCATCCACAAATGACAGAACTATCAAAGCCTCGGTGAGCAAATTCAAAGAACATATATGATCCAAAGCTTCAGCCTCAGCTGAGGAAATAGCATCCTGTGCAATGCCCGCAGTCTTTGAGCCAGATGAAAACATATTTGCAACCATAGCGTATGTATCCACATAGGATGCCTCATAAAAAGCATCTTGAAGCAACCGTAGTCCCACAGAACATTTACAGAATTGAACCCTCAATGGGAACATCATAATATCCAAGTCCATAGATAACACCAATTGTTGTGCAAGAAACACATCCAGTGCACACTCATAAGAGCACCAAAGACAGTGGAATACAGCCTGTACGCAGTAGAACCATACTGGTGGAAAAGACAAAGACCAGTTGATGTTTAGTTCCTCCAACAAAGATACTCTAAAGTTCTGTATCATTGATTCATGACAGCTGGACATTCAGTACTTCGACCACCATTCAGCTTTGAAACAGGACATCCATTACAAAGCAAAAATAGTGAGAATAAAATACCAACAATCAATGCGAATACAAGTTGTAGGCTCCAAAAACACTCAAACAACACAGAGTGTATAAAGCGTAGAATTACTCCAAACACAGTCTGGAATGTGCGGACAAAGCCAGACCTAATCATTTTAAAAAAGTGCACAATACCCATGGTGGTGGTAGCATTAAAAATGTGGCTCACAGGTTCACCAAAGTGGCTTGGAAAGCTGGTATTTAAAAGCACAAGTATCTTGACGGATGATCTTGCCACTTGCAATACGCATGTCTCACAGGCAGATATAAGCACCAATAGTTTTTTATAAAGAATAGTGCTTTAAGTCTGTTCAGCTTGTTGAAGTTAACATTAAAGGTAGCTTTTAGACCTGGCTTCCTTGGCATAGATTTCCTTAACTTTTTGCCCTCTGTTTTTCTGATTTCATTTTTGCTGGCTTTAGGCTGCTAACCAGTGCTAAAGTGTAAGTGTTCTATACTCTAAAACATGGTAACATTGGCATTTCCATGATTGGCATATTTGATTTACTAGCAAGTCCCTAGTAAAGTGCACTATATGTGCACAGAGCCTGTGAATTAAACACTACTGGTGGTCCTGCAGCACTGATTGTGCTAACCACTACAGAGCTGTATCAGCATGTCTCTGGCCATCCAATGCAGAGCCTATATGTGCAGTTTTAAACTGCCATTCAACCTGGCAAGGGTACCCACCTTCCTTTTTATAACATAAAAAGAATCCCTACTGTTAGGCAGGGTGAAGTGTATTTAAAAAGTTTGACACACTTTTAAGTTTAACCTGTCCTGTTTGTGAAAAACTATTACATTCATTTTTCACTACTGCAAGGCCTATCTCTCCGATAAGTTAACACTGGGGTTACCTTGAAGCAACCTTTAAGTGTAATTTCCAATTGGGAAACAATAGAAATTGTGTGTTTGGGGTCTCTGGACTCACAATTTAAAATCACAACTTTTGGTGAAGTTTTAAATTGTAAGTCTGAAAAGCCACTTTTAGAAAGTTGGTATTTTGTTACTTTGACCATTCTCTGCCTGTCTCTGAATTCATGTCTGGGGGGGTTGGTGACAACTGGGCTTTTTGCATTCTCTTTAGACAGTCACACACAATGGAAGTTTAGATGTGATTCACTGGGCCTTAAAGGGCCATTCACTGACTTGATGAGGGGGCAGAGCTTAGCACTGCCTTACTCACGCTGGAATAGGGCTGTGCCTCTCCCCACACAAACAGCTGCATAGTCCCATCTAGAGTGTTTGGAGCCAGAGAAGGAAGGGCAGAGACGTTATGCACTTCAAAGGCCTCTATTTGAAGTCGTCTTACCTATTTTAAAGGCTCAACTGGATATTAGTAATGGGCCCCAAACCACACCAAATCATTATACCTTTGGACCTGAAGGACATTCTTCCAGGAAGAAGAACAGCTGTGCTGTCAGGAGCGACTGCCACTCTGCTCAATTGCATTGCTGTGTTGGCTTGCTGCCTCTTGCCTGGGAGTCTGGAGGACTTTGCTCTCCACATCCTCTACAGAACCAAGTGACTCCAAGGGCTTGCTGACCTGCCCCCTGTTCTTGCAGTCTCAAAGACATCAAAGACAGCCTGCAACCCAGCTCCTGCTTCTGGACGTTGCCATCTGTGAGTCCTACTAGTGTCTGAGGTATCATCCAGCCCAGGGGCTTAGAAGTAGGTTTTGCAGCTGTGTCTCTGCAAGAATCAGCACATCTGAACTGTTGGGCAGCTCGAACCAACACAGTTCAGTCTAAGCATTGCTGGTTTGACCATAACCTGGGACCTGACTGTGAGGTTCGACGACAACGCAACACAGATCTGAAGACATCGCTGCATGGCTCGACAATGAAGCATCACACAGATCCCAACCGAGTTCGATACCGATGTGGGCCCTGACTGCGAGGCTCAACACCAACGCACCTACCCGATTGCATGGATCAGAACCAACACATCGCCTTTGCATTGCTCCTCATCGTTGACGCTTGCTCAATCCCTAATACTTTTTCAGTAGGCTTTGTGTGAGTCCTGTAGTTAGCCTGCCCCCCATTATGGTCAGCGTTAAACTTTGGATTTACTTCGATTTAGCGCAACCTCAAGTAATACTTCAAGTAATCCTTAAGCGCAATTCACTTTACAGCACTACATTGTAGTTTATTCTTCTAAAAAAATTATATTACTACATGAACACAGCAGGTCACCATTTGAGAAACAGAAATCACATAGGGAACATCAGCTCTCATCCTACAGCACCCTTAATCAGCACCCTTGATCACTCAACATTAAGTAACTTCCATTTGAAAGTAACTGGAACACTTGGTGAACCAACGGAACGGAAGTCTATTCAAGTAACAAGCTAAATTAGTCACTGACGTGTTAAATACACAGTGCAATGTCATCGACTTGCACATCAGTGAGTGGCTCACAGGATATTCACAATCACTACCACTGAGAAACACGGCCTTTTTCCCCACTCATACATTTCTAATCAAAAGGCAATTCCCACACATCATGTATAAAACTCTCACCTAAAGCTTTAATTCCGACTACTGGAAGATGTTTTTCAAACATGATATGAATTGAAACGTGGAGATTGGCAGGGAGATAGCTCCATGTACTAACCACACTGCTGATGGTGTCTCAGCCACTGTGAAAGGCAACTTTTCCAACTTTTCTTAATTAGGCATTGTATATGTTGCATCCTTCTTTGCTATTATCCCTTGTTTGTGTGTTAGATTGAAGGGCAAAAATAATTCTTCCAGGTTTGTGTGCTTCCAGGGCACTCAATTTGATTTCACAACCTGTAATGTCCAACTCAGATGCATTATAGATCTAAGTTGGCTCTGTCCATGTTGTAAAAATGGCATGTCATTTTGTATAGTATCAATTGCAGATGGCACAATGTTGTTTAGTGTGTAAATGCGAGTGGACAATGTATTCAGTCCATTACTCAGAACAGCTAATGCTTTCTCTAAATTTGCCTGGTCTATTTGCCTTAAACGAGCAGCATTTTCCATTTGAGAAAGCTTCCATATTTAATTGTATATGCATATAAGTATCTTTTGGAGCGCGATGATATAGGACCTAACACAAAATCTTGCCAATACATGTCATCAGGGATGAGAGAGAGGTGCTCTTTTACAGCTGTCAAGGTGGAATGTTGCAATCATTGCTGACATAGCTTCCCTATGCTGCATGTAGTGACAATCCCTGCATGTTGTGTCTCGATATAACAAGTGTGTGGTCTGCTTATTATCATACTCATAAAACACACTTGGCAACAATTTATGTTCACTGGCCACAATAACCACCAGTGGGGACATGAAAGTATTGATTTAAATGTACCATTTCCGACCACATCATTGAGATGATATTCTCTGTAATTCACCAAATTTTGCCAATTGTTAAAGTTTGCAAGGGAAGAAAAACTGGGCACATTCATGTCTTTAATTTTAGCCAAACCTAAGCAGGTTGTCTGCTGAATAGTGTCATTAAGAAAAATCATCTGCAATGGAATCAGGCATGCTTTAAAAAAGGCATCCATGTCCTATACATGCTAATCCTTTGTTCCTCAGGTGGATTTCAAATCAATTATGTCTTTTGAATAACCCTTAATGGCTAGTTGGGAAACAAATGAATCCAAATAAATTACTCTAGTTGCAGGGAACATGTTTTTTCTCAATTTAGTTGAGAGTAATTTGAAATAATAAGAATCTGGATCAGTAACATCATGCCCAGAAAAGTATGCAAATGTCTCAGCATCTCTGTTAGAACTCCCAACTGGCAGCGTCTGGGAAAGAGTAATCATAGCTGCAGATTTGGCTGCTTCATCAGCCAGTAAATTCCCTACAGTATGTATTCCAACACATTAACAGCCCAATGTATTTATTACCTGAGCCTATGACAGGTTGTCCTTGAGATCTGCCACCTTTCCCCAATGTACTTTATACTTGATAGTGTTTCATTTAGAGGCCTTGAATCTATTGAGGTGCCACTAATGCAAATTTTCATTGAGAGACTGGAGATAATAGTATTAATCACACACTATAAATGTTGTGAAAATTCAGGATTTATATGTTCCAGAGCCAAAATCAATGCTTTTAGCTCAGCTAGTAGTGCAGTTCAATCCCCAAGGGACTGTATAAAGGTTTGTTGAGGATAGAATTCTCCAACTCTCCTTACTCCACAAACAGCTGCACAAGCCGTGGAGTATTGGTGTTTGGTACCTACAGCAGGTTGAGCTGAACCATCATTGTTAATGATATATTTATACTTATCAATAGGTATAATGTTAGTAAGCATGAGGGACTCCAGTTTATAATAGAGAAAAGCATTTCAGCTTTGGAGCATAAATACAATTTATATAAAATTGCCACCATCACCTTTATTGAAAGTGGCAGAAGTAAAGCCAATGGCGCCCAGAATTCTCCGGATGACCAGATTTGATTTATTTTCACATGTTTATAGATGTTTTGCTTCAAACATGTCAGTCTGTAATGATCTGAGTATTTGTGTTTGATCTGGTGTCCAATGCTTGCTTGAAAAATCTAGATGAATTGAGTCATAAAGAGGTTCTACGTGCTGTGCATAATCTGGTATGTATGTTCTCCAAAAAGTAAAGCATCCTCACAAACATTGTAGGTTTTGATGGTGTTTGGAGGTTGTAAGTAAGCACACTTCTCTAGGAAATGTGGTGCCAGACTCTTCCCATCTTTTGAAAGTTCATATCCCAAATATATGACACTGAGAAAAGCATGTTTTGTTTTCTTAAAGTTGAATTTGTAGCTATGTTCAGTAACTCCCAGCACAATGCGATCTACCCTAGCTAAATGTGTGATTAAGTCATCGCCTCTCAGATATATGTTATCAACATAGGACAATGCAAAATGAGCCCTTGGAGCCGAGTGTAGAAAAAGCAGTTAGCTGCTGCTTTCAGGTACTATATTTGAGAGAAGGAACAGTTAGACATATCCAAGGCTGTTTTGTAGTTTTTGGTGACAATGTTGTTTATTAGTGCTGCAATGTGTGTGTTTTGTATTGCAGATGTGCATGTGTGACTATTTAAATGTCTATAACATAAGACTATTCTATAGAAATAATCTGGCTTAGCTACTGGGAACAAAGATGTATTCATATGAGATATGCAGAGTTCAATTACTCCCTGGTAATCAAGTTGTAAGAGAACCTCCCCCACAAGAGCTTTTGCTTCATGTTTTTGGGGGTGTTGTGGTTGCTCCTACAGGCTAGACCTTATAGGTATTACATAATAAGGAGAATCCCTTTTCCAGCCCGCATGGTTGCAGTATAGCGCTGTGGCTTGTGCCACAGCCCAGTCTTCAGCATACACCTGCTTTACTCGCTCCAGAACAAGGACTGAGATAGACAATAAAAGCACATCTTCCCCTGTAGGAGAGATGTAACAAACTCCAGTGGCCAATCTCTTTCAGCCAAGAGAATGACATAGCCAAGTGTTAGTCTTTCCCTGAAAATTACTTTAATCATGAACATTATGTCCCCTTCAATTTGTATGTTTGGTTTATAGATGTGATCTGGAGGGGCAACTTGTATCCAGAAACTCTTGAAGATTATGGCGAACTATCGTGCCTCTGCCACACTGTCCAACAGTCACTGCCAATGTCCTGTTCCACAGTAACGTTCTCAGTATGTGCGGCATATTTTGCTGAAATTCCCGTAACCTTCTTCTATTTGACTTGGGTTTTCTCTTTATTCTTTATGAAGACGTTATTTGAGCACTGTGTCTTGTTTTATGGTTTCACGTACTCGTCTTGTCTGCGTTCTGACTCCTCCGCTCTCTCAGAACATTTGTTTGATGAGTCCTGATAGGAACAAGAAGGGCATCTATCAGTATACTGATTTCTGTCAGGCTGTTTCAAAATATCAAAGTTACATAAATGATAATGTTTCTCATAGCTCTCCTGCTCCTAAGTTTCTCCCTGTGTTTTTAATTTGTCTTTATTTGATGTTTGTTTGTCCCCGTGTTTTTTAAAGACTCTTATGCTTGCTTTGCATCATCCATTTCAGGATTACCTTTACACTGCTGATTATTTGGTCTGGCTCCCACATTATCATCGCCTATACACGTATAAGTCTTGGCAATTATTTTTGGTAACGCAGCTCTTGATCTATTAAAGGAATTTGTGCAAGATATTGGCTTGCTCCTTCTTCCCCCATTATGTTTCCTAATTAATTGAGGATACGGTGGCAAAAATGGCAATTAGTGTAATCCCCATGTCCAGGGCAGGGACAGCCCTATATTTGTTTTGCATTTGATTTAACACCTCCAGTAAAACCGCAAGCAATGGTGTACCAGCAGGTATGGTATATATTGCAGCAAAAATTATGCCCCAAAAAGCACAATCTTCAATAGAGGGTACCATCGCAAGTGGATTATCTTGAGGTCTTGTATAGTGAAACACCTCCTCCACTTTATTGGTGTTTTGAGCAATCTAAAATGGAATCTCCGTCACTTTGGTGGGTAGCTTGTCCATAATAGCATTGATATTCACTATGTCAATCCCAGGTGGTATCATTTACTGTTGTACAGCTGGAGCAGCCCTTGCTGGGGCAGTGCTCAATGTTCGCATTACAAATTGTGTTAAGCGTCCATATGATCGAACTAGATTATTGGATAATGGGCTCAGATCGGCTGCTCACTCCATTTTCAACAATGTGTGGTAGGGTGCCTTGGAACCAATTCAATGTACCTGATATGTCAGGGGTATTTTTAAATAATTGTATGTTCTGTATTATTGTGGAATGTTGGCCACTGTGTATGTATGAAATGTATTTGTGTTGGCATTGAATGCAGGAAAATTGACTCATTAGTGAAATGTTTTAGTTTTGTATGCAATGTGTGCCTCGACCACAAATGTAACATCTCCACCCCATCAGGTATCCAATTACGAATTAGATATTGTGTAACAGGATGTCTACAACTTACTGGACTAGCAACTGGATTAGCCATTTAAAAATGTAATTCAGCGAAGGAACGTTCCTACCTAGCCCTATGTCTATGCTAAGAGCATAGCATGGGCACCTATCTGCGTGGCCCAACCTAAGGGATTAGGCCTAACCTCATACCTGGAAGCAGTGTCAGGAATTAGTCCATGATGTAGATGGCAATCCTCTCAGGAACGTGGTAAAACAGAGCCAGCCAAGCTTCATGTCACACAGCAGGCTTCCCAGAGTATTCATGGCCAGAATGATCTAACACTATGTCAATGCTGAGAGCATAGCAAGTGTACCCTTCTACCCGATTACAATACCCATTACAAAAGTGTTCCCAAGGACTGTAAGTTAAGGCCCAAATTTGCTAAGATTTCACATTGGGTTGGTCACTTTTGAGGTGCAGCCTCAACGCAATATACATTTACGCACTTACTAAGCTGTGCAAAGGCAGTTTGTGTGGCGTTGTGTTGTTTAGTAAATGCAAAGTAACTCAACAGAGCTCAAACTGATGCCTTACATTGCTTTTCTTTGCTTTGGGTAGGTGTTATATGGGTGGAGCAAGGGTCCTAATGTGTATCCACCAATGTATTTTCATCCAATCTCAGATTTAAAAAATGGTGCACCTACCTAACAGAAGCATACCAAAGAAAAATGTCTACGTTCATCTTGATACTTCATCTTTCCATTTTCATTCTGCAGCACACATGAAAAGAGAAATAAGCCACTAAGGATTTGTTTCTGTTTTCCTGTACAGTCGTGCCTGTAACCCAGGGCCCCTTTCACTAGGGTGCAAAGCTGACTGCGTTAGAGCTAGGCAGCCACAAGTGAGCCACTGCATTGAGGGAACAGAACAGTACCATATCTTGGTAAATTTGGAGCTGTATAGCTCTCCCCAATCCATGTAACATAGCACAGCAGAGTGCCTTGCTAAGCAGGGTTGCATGAATTATTAGTCAATATGACTCAAAATGTCACTAGTGGACTGCACCACACAAAAATGACAATGCATAACATGATAGAAGGCCTGCCACCAGTAATATAACTTTGCAGGTTTAAATTGCAAATTTAACCTGTCAAATTAAGCTATATTGACAGAGCTAAACTCTCATTTCAAATATTATTAACTCACCCATAAGTAACATGCTTACAGTGAAAATTCCCTAAAAGCTATTGTATATGTAACAGGGTTAATTGTTGAATAGGCAAGTATTGGGATTGTATTTATTAAGGTTAGTAAAGTCATGTACACTTAGTAACCATATAAAAAGTTAATTCTTGGACATTTCAAAATGTTTACTACAAATTCAATTAATTGGTAAATCTGGATTTGTAATACATATTTCAAAAAGTACTTTTAAAACATACCTTTAGCCTGCCTAAAGCCTTCAGAAGCCTATTTACCTGAGCTTCCAACTGTCATCCAAGAACTGACTACCTCCTAGATTAGGTAATAACTGTCTCCCAGAGCTGAGACAAATGCCTTCTGTCTGGGGAGACGTCCTGTTCCTCTGACAGGATGACTTTCTGAGCAATGTCCAGGTCTTCGAAAGGACATGCTCTCCCACAGGCAGATGTAGCTCAGAACTGGGCTTGTCCTCCCTATTGTCTATCTAGCCAGCCTTGATCACACCTTTATGGTGGGTACAGGGGTTCTGAACAGTCCAATAAAGGTTCTGTCTTCTTGGTAAGGTAGAGAGTGTATAGGAAATTGAGCTATTAGTTGTGTGGCCTGCACAAGTAATAGGTCAACAATTCCCCTAACTGAGAAACAAGCACCCCATTGTAGTGCTTGACTCTCTCAGGGTAGAGAGGCTGAGCAGTCCAAGGCCTACAGAGGGACAGTGGTGTGAGCTAGTAATCACCAGTCTTTGGAATAATGTTAGAAATGGGGTTTCTAGTTAGCAGAGGTTTTCACCCTATAGGTAGGAACCCTCACTCTCGTCAGGGTGAGAGAGACACGCAGCTAAGATAACTGCTGCTCACCCACTAGCTATCTTGCCACAAGCCATCAGGCTTATCTCCGGGGCAATGTGTAAAGTGTTTGTACACACACAGTAACCCAGTGCAAACACTACAAAATTACTCCACACCAGTTTAGTTAATTAGCCAATATTTATCTGAGTAAAACAAGACCTGAATAATAAAAATCCAACATACACAAGTAAAGATATGGATTTTCACAGATTAAGTTTTAGTGTAGTGCTTAGAAACACAATAGCTCTAACTGGGGTGATCACGGCATCTTGACAGAGCCGTCCCAACAGTCCGACGCCACTCAGGAAGGTGTGCGGGCCAGTCATGGAGTTGCATGCACCCTAGGTACAGTACCTTGGAAAATGATGAGGAAACAAACATGTTGCACGGAGTCAGGGTGATGAGGTGTCGCTGGAGGCGGAGCAGCATCAGTTCCTTACTGCTACAGTGGAAGTGAGGCATTGATTCCTTACTGCTAAGCAGGGGAGGGGAGGCCTTGACGTTGTGGTGTCCATGATGAGGTGTTGGTTCCTTGTGACAAGGCGAGGTCAATGAATCCAGCAGGTCAAGTTGTGTGGTATCGATGTTGCTGTTTTGCGATCACACCAGGGGGACACAAGTTCTGTGGAAGAGTCAGAGTCGGATGCCACGGATGTCAGTGACATGACACTCTGGGACTCACGCTGTGGCGGGACTTTGGAGGCACAGCAATAGCATCGGGCCTGTGGCATCGGTCACAGTCATTGCACTCAGTAGGGACCCTGGCTCCGGTGCAGGCAGCAGCATGGAGTCTTTTAGTGGCGTTAGTTCTGAAGTCGCTCTGGGGTCGATGTGCTTGGGTTCTTCTTGGCTGCACCAGCACCCACTCCTGAGGGCCCAGGAACTGGATTTGGCACCATTTGGTAAGTCAGGACTCTCAGCAAGAGGGCCCAGGTGCTGGCAGATGACATGTTTGATGTCCCTCAGACTTAACAGAAAATAAGCTCAGTCTAAGCCCTTGGAGAATCTTTGGAAGCAGGATGTAGAAAGCAAACTTCAGTCCTTTCACTCCCAGTACAGAAGCAGTGAGCAGCAGACCAGCACAGCAAAGCAACAGACAGAGCGGCAGTCCCTCTAACAGCATTCAGCTCTTCTTCTTGGCAGACGGTCCTCAGCCCAGAAGTGGTCTAACTTTGTGGGGTCCTAGGTCCAGTACTTATAGCTTTTTCTGCCTTTGAAGTAGGCAAACTTAAAAGAAAAGTATTTGTAGTGCACAAGATCCTGCCATTTCTGCCCTGACCCCAGACACAGTCCAGGGGTTGGAGACTGCTTTGTGTAATGACAGGCACAGCCTTATTCAGGTACAAGTGTCAGCTCCTTCCACCTCTCTAGCACAGGAAGGCCCATCAGGATATGCAGAGCACACCTCAACTGCCTTTGTGTGACTGTCTAGAGTAAATTTACAATCAGCCCAACTGTCATCTTTACCCAGATGTGTATTTCACAGACAGCAGAGGAACAGAATTGTTATGCAAGAAAATGCCCGCTTTCTAAAAGTGGCATTTTCATAATTATAATTTAAATACCAACTTCACCAAAAGATGTATTTTTTAATTGAGATATTCCCATGTTACCTTATGCGACAGATAATCCTTTCAATAGTAAAAAATATAATGACATATAAACCACACTAGTGTATATGTCCTATCTTTTAAATACACTGCACCCTGCCCATGAGGCTGCTTTGTGCCTACCTTAGGTGTGACAAATTTAGTAAAAGGAAAGGTTTGGGCCTTGTAAGTAGGTGCCCCTGTCAGGTCGAAAGGCAGTTTAAAACTGCACACACAGACACTGTAGTGGCAGGTCTGAGGCATGTTTGCAGGGTTACTCCTGAGGGTGGCACAGTCAGTGCTGCAGTCCCACTCAAAAAATGATTGTCCGATCAGTACTTTTTCTTTAGAAAAAAGAGTCACATATTTATCACACACTCACTACTAAATCCTACACTGTAATTTACAACTATATTGGCAAATGGAATATACAATAGATTACAACACGCAATCACCTTTGACTCTTTAAAGGATCATGCAAACATATCAAGTAAGTCTAATGACTTGGTCAAGGGTCATGAGTAACAGCCCACATTCATACATTCATTCATTTTGTACTTATATGCAATCACCAAAATAATAATCCTACTTAAATATATGTGTAAACATTGGCATTTGTTACATGCAGATAATAGTTTGAGGAAATATATTTCAGATTGTCCGCACTTTACTTATCGAAAAGGCAGGAGTTTGAAGAACATCCTATATCCCAGCTATCCTACCAGGAAACCTGGTACCAACTGGTTAACAACTCAAATGAAAGGTTTTTACAACTGTGGGCATTGTGGGATGTGTAGATGGGCCCAGAATGGGATGTGTACCTTTAGTAATAGTATTAGAGAAAAGTTTCAGATACTTACGAATATCACATGCAACAGTAATTATGTGGTCTGTGCTTTTATATGCAAATGTAATCGTATGTATAAGGGGAGTACTATCAGATCCTTAAGATTAAGGATCATTGAACATTTTAGAGCCTTGAGACAGGATGATACTAGGTATCCTATTGTTGTACATATGAGACAATGTTCGGGGCATGGACTTATTAAAAACTTAAAATTTTTTGGTTTAGAGCAAGTTCAAAAAGACCCTCGTGGGGGCAATAGGGAATTACATCTGAGAAGGAGAGAATATATTTGGATTCTGAGAATAAGAGCAGTAGAAGAGGGCCTGAATACTAACCATGAACTAGAATTCTTTTTGGGAGAATAAGTCACCAGATAAGTGGGTATTTTTTTTATTGATTTACAAATTCTTTGGAAGAGAACATATAGATCATAAGGGTTAAACAATTATTGAATGTGGGAATATTATACATAGAAGAAGAAAAACACTAGTTGAGTCTACTACCTAATTTATGTTGACTACTTTATTGTTATTAATTATTATGAACAGAGTTTCCAAGTGTGCAGGTTCCATATTTGGTGGAGGCACACCCATGCGACAAACAGTGATGAATAATTCAAAGTTTGAGTTAATTGAGGAATTTGTGTGATTCTGTTTCTTTATTTATTAATTTCTTGAGGTACAGTAATAAGATTTAATAAGACACCTTGGCGTAGCATTATATTATCCACTTACCTATTTTGGGATATTGTTAATAGTTAATCAAATATGGATAATTATAATACTATATGAATTGGATAGCTCATATTAAATAGATGCATGAATACGAACATTATGATTATATAATGCGAGCGAGTTGAGAACTATTGAAACTTGTCTCGCTACTTTTTGATAGTGGATATTTACAATTAAAACTGTTGCTAACAACACAATTGGGTTATACTTCCAAGATGGCGGATGCCCCATGTTTTTGTAGTCTGTTATCTATGTTAACAGTACATTTTGGTGTAGCATTTAATATACATTTGTCCATTTCGGGACGTTTAACAATTAACTAAACATTGACAATTAAACATACCATATGAATTGGATACTCAAATCACATAGATGCATGAATACGAACTAATGAATATACAGCGAGCGAGTTGAGAATTAATGGAACTTGTCTCGCTACTCTTTGATGTTGGATATCCAGAAATAAAACCATTGCATACAACATGATGGGATTATACCTCCAAGATGTGCGATGCCCCATGACTTTGTAGTCTGTTGTCTATGTTAACTTTTGATATACTTATAGGCGAGATAAAGATGCAGTTGGGTTAGATGATTTAACGCATACACGCTTCTCGAGACGCTGACCTGTATGCTACTATTGCGAGATACCAGTAAGCGCATTACAGGCTGAATTTGTTTCCTACAATGATATTTTTTATGCAATAGTCATGTTCTCTTTCAGGCTAATAGAATATTTCAGCTGAACCTATATGAGGTATATAGATGTCTTCAAATGGGAGGTAGGAAACGCACTGAAAAAGAGTATGGTATAGGTGTACCTAAGAGGTGTGGCCAATTTGTAAATTACGAACTCACGTTGCGATTTTGTTTGTAGAATACATCTCTAGATGAGTTGTGTGCAGTAAGAATGGATCATACTTTTAATATGGCAGAGATGTTACAACGGTTTAGTCTTATGTTTTTGTCTGCTAGATAAACGAGCAAGACGAAGGATGTGAACTCATTAGAGGAGTGCATGGAGCATCATTTTACATAAGAATACAACTTGTTACCGGTAAGGGAAAAACAGGTGGTTCTCGTTTTCCTATAATTTTGCTGCATGCAAATAGTATTGTATATTAGAGGAAGTATAGTTGTTTTGATAATTTCTGTTTTTTTATTTATTTTCATTTCTGTAGGAAGATTATGAGAATGTTGTGGCAAATTTTGGGAAGATTGATTCCTTGATACTTTAAATGAAGTCAAGTATTAGCCTGTGGGGCATAGTCGGTATTATTATAGTAGACACTTTTATAGTTGCACATCAGGTGATTGGATTATGCACTTCATTCTTATGGGGACAGCATATTTGGAATATTTTAATTGGTTAACATCAGCTAGTGTTCCTCTTCTGTAGACACGATAGGAGTGATCTACTTTTACACTACCCACCATTTTATTCTTGCTATTTAATTTCCACTTGCAACCCCTACTTTGGAATTTTGGTGAAGGCAGTGTAGCTGATTTTTTAATATTAAGTAACTATTATGGAATTTTGGTCATTCTTTAAATGGAGATTGGATATATTTAATATAAATCATAGTCATGTTTGGAAATGTAATTGGATAGAATTATGTTGATTTACAGCCTTGATGAAGTCAGAGCGAATATTGTTTGCATGGCGAAACACATGTTGGCTGGACTGTCTAGAATTGAAGAATACATTCAATAACAAAAAGTGGATCTGCTGAACACAGAGATACTGCTAATGGTCATGTTTATTTGACTCGAGTTCCTTGGATTGCATATGTTTTGTTTTTTTCTTGAGAAAATAAATTTTGGGGGAGTGGGTCCTCCCTTCCAGGAGCACCGTGGAGACTCTGTTTGTATTTGAGATTTGGGGTGGGATATTGTGAGCGCCATTCCTATTAAACACTATGTCGGACTTTTAAGCAAAACATGTGTTTGTGTATTTTTAATACATTTTCCAGCCATAAAAATGCAATAATATAAGCAACCCCTAGAGGGCATCACATTTTAATTACATTGCATTGCAACCAGAGACTTGGGCCTTAGAGGGCACTTCAAGACATTAATCTCCTTTAACCACTTTCAGGCATTTCAGGCCATAATAACTGTGACTATAAACACAGCCCTTGGAGGGTTCTGCACTCCCACCTGAAGAACAACATAAGCTCCAATCTAGGCAGTGATCAAAAACATTAACAAAATCATGGCCTGGTCCTGGATTTCTGACACCCAGAAACAAAGGGTCAGTAGTTTGAAACATTGTTAATGGGGCAGCTGATGTGCTCCTGCACCCCCTCATTCCACGCGATTTGTTGGTGCCGCCCCTGTTGTCCCGGCATTTTGGGGTGCTCCTTGCAAGGCAATGAATAGTTTATGAGCACCTCTCTGGCTGCCTCAGGGAGAACCGCTGCCTTTTTGTTATTTTGTTTTCTTCTGCAGTGCTTTTTCATTTTTTTTTTTGCTGTGCCTGGTTCACCTGGCCACCCCACACTCTGTTTACATTGGGAGGCAGCCCTCTGAACCCACTCCTCCATGCTTCCATGGGAGCTGGCAAAGTTCCTTTGCCTATGCCTGCAGGTCAGCACTGATGACTGTGGCAGCTTCCTGCTCTCCCTGTCAGTGACACAGGCAGTGGGCAGGCTAGCCATGGTTGGAGGAGCATGAAGCCATACCCCCATCACTTTTGGCATGTATGGAATCAGGGATAGGGTCCCAGCATGCTTTGAATAAGACCGCACAGGGAATGGGGTCCCTGGGTAAATAGGAGCATCAGGGTAGGGGGCCCACACATGCCCACCCCCTGGAGGTAAATTGTCAAACATTCCTTTGCGAAATCCCAGGCTATGGTCCACTTCGGGTGTAAATTGATGAAAATAGCAGTGGAGCCCCACTCACGTTGTAGATGGAGAAAGGTCAAAGATCACTAAAGTTAAAAATGCTTTAACATAATTTTGATGAACTTGGCTTCATTTTAATCCTAATTGAGAGCTCTAGACACCAGGGGCAGTTGCAGCAGTTTCCTTGTCTCAAAGTGGTGCAGTCCTCAAGGAGGTGGTTTCCCGGCTCTCCTTACCAGCCTTCCTTCTGGTTTCAGGGCACAAGAGTCTAGGAATTTCCCCCAACTGGTCCTAATGTGTTTAAGGGGGGCAGCCTCACTAGTCCTTGTGAAGACCCACTGGGCATGAGGTTAACTGGGCAGAGCTTTAGTACTTCCTGGGCATTCTGGGGGTTTCCTCCTTCCAGTTCGCCATGGCAATCCCAGGATCCAGCAGTGAAGCACGGAACAATCAACAGGCAAGAGATATTACTACACTTGTTCAAGAGATTTCAAAGGGGAGAGGTAGGTTCCAGAAGTCAGACACCCTGGCCTAGGGTTCCACATCACCTCTCCACTCTCATCCCAACCCTCTTGCACAGATTGCTGGGGGTGTCATCCAAGAGCCACTGGTCACAGCTGTTCTTGAGGCCTCAGCTTCACCCCTTGCTGACATGACTGCCAGGGTTTTACACCAAAGGTTCAAAGAGAGCCCCCTCCTGGGATGGCTCCAGTTGTCTGGACTTCCTCCTTTGTTCAGTAGGCTTGCGGAGACCCATCCCTGGTACAGTGTGACAGCTGAGTGATTGATGCAGATCATTCTGCCCCACCCATTTCCTCCTCAGGAGCGGGTGAAGTATTGTTAATTGCTCACTTTGTGTGGTGAGGCCTTTGTTCCTACATCTGAAGATGAATGCAATTAACTGGGCATAGCAGGGTAGCTAAAGTTCTGGCTCTGATCCTGGGCTGAGCCAAAGAGCAATAAAGTGTACAGATATGATTTTGGAAATACAGAATTATTTTTCCCACACAGGTTACACCCCAATTTGGGACACCAATTATCTCTGTAGGCAAAAGGAACAAAACTGCAATATAAGGCATTTCTTTCTCTATGTGTATAATAAATTGTCACTAAACAAAATCATACCAACTTTCCCTAATAGTGTACACAAGCAGTATAAGACCAATCCCAAGTCAATATCTAATCTCTACAGAGTCCCCATTGTGCCAGGCTACCTTTGTGCAGCTTTCAGTCTGTGCACAATTGTAGTCTCCCACATGCAGCTCACACATGTGTGCACACATGTGTCTACAATTGTTCATGTGTAACCTGTCAAGTGCCCCTTACCCTTGCTACATCTCAGCAGCCTTATCTTAAAAGGCAGACACTGGTGGTAAACTTACTCTGTTTGCCATGTGGTTACTGTGCATGAGACACATGTAGTAAGACTTACCCACAGTCCAAAACCAGGTGATTAAAAAGCAGAAATTCTGGGTGTATTGAAGGGGCAGAACCCAATTGTAACAGAGGGACATTGTGGGATTGTTTGCAGTAGGGCAGACAGGACCTACTGTAAAAGTTGGTAGAGATGTCCCGGGGATAATAGTTTCCTATTGGTCAGGGGAGTGGCCAGGAGTTGCCCCAATCCACAGGCTAGTGCCAGTCATAATTCTGGCACCCCTGGGCATCCTCATGGATGACAAAAGAAGGACTGCACCTGCTGTTGTGATCTGTGAGGGGAATGCTAAGGGCTGGAACTGCTCCCACTTGTACACATGATAAAGAGGTTGACTCCAAATGTCTGACATCCTGTTAAGTTACAGGGAAATGAAAGCTGCAAGAAGCCCCTTTCTTGAAGCAGCCCAACCAGTTCCAACTGGGCCTGCCCTTGACCCTGCTGCTGGCTTCCATGGAGTGAATCCCAACTGCCAAATGCTGTTGCTGAGGTCCATGATCCCTTGGCTAGGGTCAGAGTGTACTTGTTAACCTACCTAACCCTAAAACCTGAGACTTAGAAACTTTCAAAAAATGTTTGCCTGGAAAACTGTCTGAAGACTAGGATAAATCTGCCAGGTCAATTCAATGAAGGTGTGTTGCTGCTGGGAAAATGATTCAGGTTGCTCCCTCTCAGAGCTTTTCCACCTCATCCATTCCATTTAAGGACATCGAGCAGAAAGTATCCAGCCTTATGGAACTCTGTTTGTCTAGAGATTTTCAGCCTTAACCTGCTGAATAAATCAGAGGTTCACAACAGTGATCAAGTTAAAACATAGAAGTCTTCACCCGACTAAGGTGAAAAAAGTATCTTGATAGGAAGAAGGCTTTCTTGGCTTTGAATTTTAAATTTCTCCTGCTCTGAGCTTTCCTGCCTAAAGCCAACAACTTATTGAGACTTGTGGCAATCTGGGCTTATGGAAACCATCTTGGCCACAGCCTGCTGCCTTGATGATGATTGTTGACTTCCATCTCAGAGATTAAGAAGTTAAACCTTCCAACCGGGATGAATCTGGTCTCTAAATTCAATCCGCCTTTCATTGTGGTCAGCCTCAAACCTTGCGCTGTGCAGTCTAGCACTACTTATTGCTTGGGGTTTGCGCTTTCTGCTTTTTTCACTATTTTATTTAAAACTTCAATTTTCATATCTATGGTTCCCCTTACCGGAATATTTTTGATTTGTTTTCAATTTGTTCAATAACATGTTCTCTGTTTTTATATATTGGAGTGGGATTTTTTATTGTGTTGTGTTTTTGACTTTTTAACAGTTTTGGTACTTCTAAATGCTCTACACATTTCCTTGAGTTAAACCTGTCTGCTCTGTGCCAAGTTGCTAGGGGCTGTGTTCAGGTTTAAATTAATGAAAACCTTACTGGACCTCACAATAATAGTGCAATATTACTTGTGGAGGACCACCATCCACCCCAACTAATAATCCACTTTCTCACATTGGTAGTCAGTGGTACCATACAGTTATTAAGTTGGAGATTAAAAATCACAAAATTGAACTGAAAGCAAAAATTGATTGTTGTTTTCTAATTGCATCGGGTCTTCGATTGGGTCATTTTTTAAAGCTATTTTTGTCTCCGTGTTTTGCAATTTAAAAGTCTATTGAAGGTAGATCTGAATACCCTGAAAACTCTCACAGTGGTGGGATTGAAAGCCCCATGCAGAGAGAGCCATTTGCAATTGGGCCTGAATTCCAGGAGAAAGGGCTGTGTGAAGACTGTCAGTGCCTGGAAGTAAGTCCAACAGCTTCAGGTCACCGTAAAGCAGAATGGTGAACATGTTGGTGAAACCATAGGAGGAGTACAGGCTGAGGATGCTCTGTCTCAAAGACACAATTTATCTTTACTTTTCAGGGGCTGTTTGTATGTATGTATTTAAATATATATGTATGTGGTAATTCTGTAGGGCAAACCTGGCCAAAAAGCAGCAGAGATGGGATTTTAGTATTCCCCCTAGACAGTCCCACACAATTGGAGCCTAGGTGTGTTTTGATGGGCCATCCACATCCTGATGGGGGATCCTGGGCAGGATGGGGAGGAGTTTGGCACAACCTCATACTTACACCTGAATGGGCTGTTTCCTGTCATCACACAAAGAAATGCATAGCTCCCTGTAGTGAGTCTGGAGACAGGGCTTTATGGTAATCAATACTGGCTGGTATACAGCTAATCGTCAAATGATCCTTAAAAACAATGGCCATGTCACAGCTCATCTACTCTGGAGATAACATATCCAGTTAGCAATGCTGCCACCAAGTCTGGGGCCAAGGCTTCATCCACCAAGGTCTCTGTCAGAGAAACCATGTCAGGGTTATGGAAGCCTAAAAACTCAAAAAAATTATATTTGTGTTTTATAAGTGAACACACATTCAGTAAAATACAGTTTAGTTTATGCAAGTAGCCAGGTTGAGTAAGTAACACTGGCTTAAAATCAGCACTTGTGACCAGGTTACACTGAAGTAACATTTATTACAGACATACTTATCCTTAACGTGGTCAAATCAAAAACAGTCACACTCACTGGACCTACCTGCATTCATCCTCAACAGAAAATCACATGAGTACGGCACATGAGAACCATGGTCGCTGAAGCCTGGCACCGTCTGGGCGTGAACAGGTACAGATGGGCTTGCCTGTGGCACGCCTGCTGCACACAGACATGCTATCATCGTATTAAAATAGTTCACCAGGAGAGGGGGCCTGACCCAGGGGCATGTCCGCTGAACCACTGTAGCTCAGTGAGTCACAGCAGGATAGCAGGTGGTGAAAGGAAAGAGGAAACTGGAGTACAACAACCCCTCCTGGTTTCCCCAGGGTCCCCTGATTGAAGATCAGGTACTGGCAAATTAAAAGGAATAGCAATAAATTTGCAAAACTCAAACTCATAAAAAAAGATATAGGCAGCAGCCCGCTAAAATATGGCGCCCGCCGCTACTGGAGCCAGGCAACTCCACAAAGTGACACCTTATGTGTCAATGAAAGGAAATTAAATGTGGGCAAAAGTAAGCCAATGTTGATGTCCGTACAGCAGACTCACTATTATCATATTGAAATAGCCCACTAGGAGATGAGGCGTGGTCCCAGGGAGTATCCACTGAAACATTGTAGTTCAGCGAGTCGTGGCAGGATAAGAGGTGGTGAAAGAAAATAGCAAACAGGAGTCCAGCAACCCCTCCAGGTCTCCCCAGACTCTCCTGATTGAAAACAAGGTACTGGCAAATTAAAATGAATTAAAATAAAAATGCAAAAGAAAACTCATAAAAAGACAGCAGCCTGATAAAATATGGCGCCCACCGCTACTGGAGCCAGGCAACTCCACAAAGTGGCACCTTACCTGTCAATACAAGCAAATAAAATGTGGGCAAAAGTGAGCCAATGTCGATGTCGGTTTCGATGTCGATTTTGAGAATGCAAAGTTATGGTGAAAATGTTCATAATTCGGCTGTTGCCACAGTGGTACTTTGCAGAAAAACAATATACATTGACCAGCAAATGGCACACTGTAGAAAGGATGCAGCTAAGGGTTTGGGGCAGGTCACATCATCAGTCAACTCTTGCTCTAGAAAGTGAGGTGGCTCTCAACAACAGTAATGTGTCTGTTTCTGACGTGATAAGATGTAGGCATATCAATTGTCCGGCTGCTGAAAGAGAATGGGACATACTGGAGACAAATACGGACAGAGGAACTTCAAGAAAGTTAAGAAAGAAATATTTTTTTAAAGTGAAACATAATACTTTATCGTGATCTTCCATTGTCAACGTTAATTTGAGGCTTGAAGAAAACTGTCTGTATTTGTGTTTATGTCCTTTTGCCTGTGACATAAACATAGACACAAGAGCTACTCACATATGAACTATGAGTCTTTGGTAAACACGCTAGAAAAAGATTGTTATCATCTGTGTACGGCAATGTCATTCATCTGCAGCCCGTGTGCCTTCATGAAGTGGGTTGAGCGGTGGTACTTCTTGCTTATCAGAGCTTCAACATCAGACTGCATTGGAAGACGCTTTATTGTTGCAACGTCTTGTAGCTATGCACAAGCTGCTACAATTTTGCATGCCACTTCAGGGGAATATTGAAGATCGACACTTTTATGTAGGCAGCAAAATCTAGACCTCAGAAGTCCAAAGTATGCTCAATTACTGCCCTAGTTCACCTGTTACCAACATTGTATCATCTTTTGCTATTTGTTGAGTCATTCCAGGATGGGGTCATGATCAGAAGTCAGAGAGCATACGCACTGTTACCTAACACAAAGATAATGTTACAGTTTAAATCAATGCATATGTAGATTTAAATGTAATGAATTCACATTAAAATAAATATCTAATAGGAAGCCATTGCCAAAGCCTTCTCTGAAAAGATTGTTGCATAGGCCACAGTGTCTGGAAATCTATGAATTGTGTGTAGAGCCTTGAAATTTTGATAAAGGGCCTGTTACTAAAAAAAAACTCTATTGCATACAGTTTGTATGTATTAAGAGTGCTATCTTATGCTCTTTCTATGTAAATATTCAGTGTTGCTTAATGAACAATTTAAAGATGTGTTCCATAAACACAGCCCACAATCTAAGGCATGTGAGCAATTATAAAAAACTCAAATTTGGTTTGCTGCAAATCTTAGGGATTGTTTGGAAATGCAATGTGTCTATATATGTTAAGCAGCATTGCATAATAAATGTTACAGAAAAACTGTGAAGGTGGGCTCTGAAAGATACATCCTGCTCATGTCAGAAGGCAACGAACTGTGGAAGGGACTCAATGTCCCAAAGTGCTCAGTGTTCAGCCCGGGAGAGGAGGGTCCTACACCTACTTTTCCTGGCACTGCCACCATGGGCATAAAGTGCTTTGGTGCTTTCTGTGGCGTGGGTCTCAGCAGGCAACTAACTGTGGGGGGGACTTGCTGTGACAAAGTGCTCAGTGTTCACCTCAGGAGAGATGGGGCTTTTCCCAGCACCGAAATCCCGTGCATAAAGCACCTTGGTGACCCCTTGCAGTGCAGGTACGCACCTGGATGCATACCCAGATGAAGATCGGGCAAGCATGTGCCCCGTCTGTGCCCATCCAAGTCTGGATGAGGCTGGGCTGGGCCATGGCTCTTGGCTTTTGACTTTTGATCCTGTGAATGGTTGTTTTCATGCAGCAATGTTGGTATTTGCAATTTCCTACACTGTTTCCCCCTCTGTGGGGAGTAGTCACTGTAATGTGAGTTATAGCTGTCTGTATCTAGTTGACTATCTTGACCAATGGAGAATAATTCTTGCTGGGGACAAGGGAAGGGATAAGGGGTTATGTTCTACCCCCTCCATTGCCCCTTATCTTACTACAGCAATGGGTGCAAGCTCTGCTGAACTTAATCCGGTGGAAGATCATAGAGGCAGTACAGAAGATGATCACAGATCTATCTTTACTGCCTGAGGCACAAACTGGGGTATCAGTCACAGAGCCTACCTTGATCCATGACGTTATCACCCCAAAGAATGTATGACCATCTAACCCGAAAGTACTGAGGCGGAATAGGGGCAAATTTAAACACCCATGTGCAGGGAGCAAAGATATAAGTGTCATTACTTCAGGACCTTCTAGCCCCACTACCTCAAATGTTAATAAAATTCCACCCTCTAAAAGGAAGGGAATACAACTGGGTCCCCTCAAAAGGATCATGTATCTTTGGATCTTCTCCACACGGTCAAAGAAGGGGCTTCTCCACCGCTTGGCCATATACAGCTAGCAGCAAATAACCCTAGCACTATAATAACTGTGCATAATTTGGAACAAGTTGTCAAACTTTTGTTGCAAGTGTGGAGGCCATGTTGAAATAATATCAGCAACATATGTTGGACCAGAGCACACTGACTGATAACACTCAGGCCCTCATTCTGACCTTGGCGGGCGGCGGAGGCCGCCCGCCAAAGTCCCGCCGTCAGATTACCGTTCCGCGGTCGAAAGACCGCGGCGGTCATTCTGACTTTCCCGCTGGGCTGGCGGGCGGTCGCCTTCAGACCGCCCGCCAGCCCAGCGGGAAAGAGGCTTCCACGATGAAGCCGGCTCGGAATCGAGCCGGCGGAGTGGAAGCTGTGCGACGGGTGCAGTTGCACCCGTCGCGTATTTCACTGTCTGCGCAGCAGACAGTGAAATACATGTAGGGGCCCTCTTACGGGGGCCCCTGCAATGCCCATGCCAGTGGCATGGGCACTGCAGGGGCCCCCAGGGGCCCCGCGACCCCCCCTACCGCCATCCGGATCCCGGCGGTCCGACCGCCGGGATCTGGATGGCGGTAGGGGGGGTCGGAATCCCCGCGGCGGTGCAGCAAGCTGCGCCGCCGTGGAGGATTCAATGGGGCGGCGGTACACTGGCGGGAGCCCGCCAGTGGTGCCGGTCCGACCGCGGCTTTACCGCCGCGGTCGGAATCCCCATTGGAGCACCGCCGGCCTGTCGGCGGTGCTCCCGCGGTCCTCCGCCCTGGCGGTCAAAGACCGCCAGGGTCAGAATGACCACCTCAGTCTCTGATGAGACACTGAATAGAGTCTTATCAGGTTAGATAGCCATTTCACAAACCCAAGTGACCCAATGTAATGTCAACAATGCCCCCCAGGGCATCTGATTGCCTTAGACGAGTGGTCTAATGCTCTACTTGCATATGTGTGGGAGCCTAGTTGTCCCCCTTCCAGGAACTCTCATATCTATACCCACACTCATTCCCAGCAGGCCTTTTGTAGTGGGTAACAAGGGGTACTTACACTCTGCACCAGGTCCAGTTATCCCTTATTAGTGTAGAAGAGGTGTTCTAGCAGCTTAGGCTGATAGAAAAGGTAGCTTAGCAGAGCAGCTTAGGCTGAACTAGGAGACATGCAAAGCTCCTACTATACCACTGGTGTAATATGCACAATATCATAAGAAAACACAATACACAGATATACTAAAAAGAAAGGTACTTTATTTTTATGACAATATGCAAAAAGTATCTCAGTGAGTACCCTCAGTATGAGGATAGCAAATATACACAAGATATATGTACACAATACCAAAAATATGCAGTAATAGCAATAGAAAGCAATGCAAGCAATGTACCGTCACAATAGATTGCAATGAGAGCACATAGGTATAGGGGCAACACAAACCATATACTCCAAAAGTGGAATGCGAACCACGAATGGACCCCAAACCTATGTGAGCTTGTAGAGGGTCGCTGGGACTGTAAGAAAACAGTGAGGGTTAGAAAAATAGCCCACCCCAAGACCCTGAAAAGTAGGTGTAAAGTGCACCTATGTTCCCCAGAGAGCACAGAAGTCGTGATAGGGGAATTCTGCAAGGAAGACCAACACCAGCAATGCAACCAAAGTGGATTTCTGGACGAGAGTACCTGTGGAACAAGGGGACCAAGTCCAAGAGTCGCGACAAAGTCGAGATTGGGCAGATGCCCAGGAAATGCCAGCTGAGGGTGCAAAGAAGCTGCCACCGGATGGTAGAAGCTGTGGATTCTGCAAGAACGAAGAGGACTAGGAACTTTCCCTTTGGAGGATGGATGTCCCACGTCGTGAAGAAGCTTGCAGATGTGTTGCCACGCAGAAAGACTGCAAACAAGCCTTGCTAGCTGCAAGGGTCGCGGTTAGGGTTTTTGGATGCTGCTGTGGCCCAGGAGGGACCAGGATGTCGCCAATTGTGTGAAAAGACAGAATGGGTGCCCAGCAAGACAAGGAGCCCTCACAGAAGCAGGCAGTACCCGCAGAAGTGCTGGAACGGGCACTACAAAGAGGAGTGAATCAGAGCTCACCCGAAGTCACAAAAGAAGATCCCACGACGCCGGAGAACAACTCAGGAGGTTGTGCACTGCAGGTTAGAGTGTCAGGGACCCAGGTTTGGCTGTGCACAAAGGAAATCCTGGAAGAGTGCACAGGAGCCAGAGCAGCTGCAAATCACGCGGTACCCAGCAATGCAGTCTAGCGTGGGGAGGCAAGGACTTACCTCCACCAGACTTGGACTGAAGAGTCACTGGACTCTGGGAATCACTTGGACAGAGTTGCTGAGATCCAGGGACCACGCTCGTCGTGCTGAGAGGGGACCTAGAGGACCGGTGATGCAGTCTTTTGTTGCCTGCGGTTGCAGGGGGAAGATTCCGTTGACCCACGGGAGATTTTTTCAGAGCTTCTAGTGCAGAGAGGAGGCAGGCTACCCCTACAGCATGCACCACCAGGAAAACAGTCAAGAAGGCGGCCGGATCAGCGATACAAGGTTGCAGTAGTCGTCTTTGCTACTTTGTTGCGGTTTTGCAGACGTCCAGAGCAGTCAGCAGTCGATTCCTTGGCAGAAGGTGAAGAGAGAGATGCAGAGGAACTCTGATGAGCTCTTGCATTCGTTATCTCAAGAATTCCCCAAAGCAGAGACCCTAAATAGCCAGAAAAGGAGGTTTGGCTACCTAGGAAGGAGGATAGGCTTGCAACACAGGTAAGAGCCTATCCGAAGGGGTCTCTGATGTCACCTGCTGGCACTGGCCACTCAGAGCAGTCCAGTGTGCCAGCAGCACCTCTGTTTCCAAGATGGCAGAGGTCTGGAGCACACTGGAGGAGCTCTGGGCACCTCCCCTGGGAGGTGCAGGCCAGGGGAGTGGTCACTCCCCTTTCCTTTGTCCAGTTTCGCGCCAGAGCAGGAATGGGGGATCGCTGAACCAGTGCAGACTGGCTTATGCAGAGATGGGCACCATCTGTGCCCATCAAAGCATTTACAGAGGCTGGGGGAGGCTACTCCTCCCCAGCCCTGACACCTTTTTCCAAAGGGAGAGGGTGTAACACCCTCTCTCTGAGGAAGTCCTTTGTTCTGCCTTCCTGGGCCAAGCCTGGCTGGACCCCAGGAGGGCAGAAACCTGTCTAAGGGGTTGGCAGCAGCAGCTGCAGTGAAACCCCGGGAAAGGTAGTTTGGCAGTACCCGGGTCTGTGCTAGAGACTCGGGGGATCGTGGAATTGTCTCCCCAATGCATTCTGGCATTGGGGTGACAATTCCATGATCTTAGACATGTTACATGGCCATGTTCGGAGTTACCATTGTGACGCTATACATAGGTAGTGACCTATGTATAGTGCACGCGTGTAATGGTGTCCCCGCACTCACAAAGTCCGGGGAATTTGCCCTGAACGATGTGGGGGCACCTTGGCTAGTGCCAGGGTGCCCACACACTAAGTAACTTAGCACCCAACCTTTACCAGGTAAAGGCTAGACATATAGGTGACTTATAAGTTACTTAAGTGAAGTGGTAAATGGCTGTGAAATAACGTGGGCGTTATTTCACTCAGGCTGCAGTGGCAGGCCTGTGTAAGAATTGTCAGAGCTCACTATGGGTGGAAAAAGAAATGCTGCAGCCCATAAGGATCTTCTGGAACCCCAATACCCTGGGTACCTCAGTACCATATACTAGGGAATTATAAGGGTGTTCCAGTATGCCAATGTGAATTGGTGAAATTGGTCACTAGCCTGTTAGTGACAATTTGGAAAGCAAAGAGAGAGCATAACCACTGAGGTTCTGGTTAGCAGAGCCTCAGTGAGACAGTTAGTCATCACACAGAGAACACATACAGGGCACACTTATGAGCACTGGGGCCGTGGCTGGCAGGGTCCCAGTGACACATACAACTAAAACAACATATATACAGTGAAATATGGGGGTAACATGCCAGGCAAGATGGTACTTTCCTACACTTTTCCTCAGCACTAAGGAGCCAATCTGTCCATCTACATATGCCGCCTGAATGTACCCTATATATGATCATCTTGGAGGGGGTTCCACCTTTAGAAGAAGAAGTTCAAGAGGACAGTCAAAGCCTTATAAAAAAAGCTGAGTACTGGTGCAAGAAAAATCAGGATGCCAATTTAACTTAGTGGACAAGATCCTTATGGCCCACAGGGTGAGATGGGTGGGTATTTTGCCCAAAACTTCGAGGGGGGACTACATGGCTCTCAGCTTTAAATAAATTGATCTTGTTCCTTGCCTGCTGTTATGCTTAGACTATTTATTAAACCAGCAAACTATAATGTGTGCCTTACTATTAGGGTTGTTTTACCGCCCACCTCCTATTGAAGCAATTGTTGCTAACCAGTGAAGACCTAGTTGTAAAAACTCTCACGGAGCAGCATCATTGGCTTCAGTTACTACCACTAATCATTTTGTGTCATTATCAAGCCTTTCAGAACTTGACTGACAGTACTAGCCTGTTAGTGACAATTTGGAAAGCAAAGAGAGAGCATAACCACTGAGGTTCTGGTTAGCAGAGCCTCAGTGAGACAGTTAGTCATCACACAGGGAACACATACAGGGCACACTTATGAGCATTGGGGCCCTGGCTGACAGGGTCCCAGTGACACATACAACTAAAACAACATATATACAGTGAAATATGGGGGTAACATGCCAGGCAAGATGGTACTTTCCTACACCCCCCCCCCCCCCCCCAAACGAAGGACAATAAGACTAGCCATGACCTGATGAGTCTTCATTGTCTAAGTGGAAATATCTGGAGAGTCCATCTGCATTGGAGTGGGTACTCCCAGGTCTATGTTCCACTGTATAGTCCATTCCCTGTAGAGATATGGACCACCTCAACAATTTAGGGTTTTCACCTTTCATTTGTTTTAGCCAAAGTAGAGGTTTGTGGTCTGTCTGAACAATGAAGTGAGTGCCAAACAGGTATGGCCTCAACTTCTTCAGTGACCAGACCACAGCAAAGGCCTCCCTCTCTATAGCAGACCAACGCTTTTCTCTAGGGGTCAACCTCCTGCTTAAAAAACAACAGGTTGATCCTGGCCCTCAGAATTGAGTTGTGATAAGACTGCCCATACCCCTAATTCATATGCATCAGTTTGAACAATGAATTTCTTGGAGTAACATGGGCTTTTTAGGACAGGTGCAGTGCACATGGCCTGTTTCAGCTCCTCAAAAGCTTTCTGACAGCTAGCTGTCCACAGTACCTTTTTAGGCATTTTCTTTGAAGTGAGGTCATTAAGAGGGGCTGCTATGGAGCCATAGTTCTTTATGAACCTCCTGTAATACCCAGTGAGGCCTAAGAAGGCTCTCACCTGGGTCTGAGTTGTGGGGGGAACCCAATCTATGATAGTTTGGATTTTCCCCTGAAGTGGTGCAATCTGTTCTCCACCTACAAGGTGTCCCAGATAAACCACTTTCCCGTGCCCTATCTGGCACTTTGAAGCCTTGATAGTGAGGCCTGCATTTTGCAGGGCCTCCAAAACTTTCCACAGGTGGACCAGGTGATCATCCCACGTGGAGCTAAAGACAGCTATATCATCTAGATATGCTGCACTAAAAGCCTCCAACCCTTGCAGGACTATATTCACCAAACTCTGAAAAGTGGCAGGTGCATTTTTCAAACCAAAGGGCATTACTGTGAATTGGTAGTGCCCTCCAATAGTTGAAAATGCAGTTTTTACTTTAGCATCCTCTGATAACTTGATATGCCAATACCCTGCAGTCAAATCAAAGGTTCTTAGATACTTGGCAGATGCCAGTGTATCTATTAGGTCATCTGCCCTGGGTATAGGGTGAGCATAAGTTTTAGTTACCTGGTTGAGACCTCTGTAATCTACACAAAACCTCATTTCCTTTTTTAAATCTTTAGAGTGAGGCTTTGGTACAAGTACCACAGGAGAGGCCCATGGACTTTCAGAGTGCTCAACCACTCCCAGTTCAAGCATTTTCTGAACCTCTTGTTTTATGCAGTCCCTGACATGGTCAGGCTGCCTATAGATCTTACTTTTGACAGGCATGCTGTCTCCAGAATCTATAGTGTGCTCAAACCAAGAAGCGGTGCCTGGCACAGTAGAAAAGAGTTCAGAAAACTGACCCAGGAGATTTATGCAGCTTTCTGCTCAGCAGTAAGACAATCTGTCAAAACTACACCTTCCACTAGAGCATCTTGTTCTGTGGAAGAGAAGAGATCAGGGAGAGGGTCACTCTCTTCTTCCTGCCCTTCATCTGTTGCCATGAGCAGGGTGAGATCAGCCCTGTCATAGTAGGGTTTCAGGCGATTGTCATGGAGCACCCTAAGGGGACTCCTGGCAGTGCCCAAGTCAACCAAGTAGGTGATTTCTCCCTTCTTTTCAACAATAATGTGGAGTCCACTCCATTTGTCATGGAGTGCTCTTGGGGCCACAGGCTCCAAGACCCACACTTTCTGCCCTGGTTGGTACTGAATCAGAACAGCCTTCTGGTCATGCCATTGCTTTTGGAGCTCTTGGCTGGCCTGGAGGTTTTTACTGGCCTTTTTCATATACTCAGCCATTCTGTATCTTAGGCCAAGTACATAGTCCATTATGTCTTGCTTAGGAGCTTTTAAACGTTGTTCCCAACCCTCCTTTACAAGTGTTAGAGGACCTCTTACAGGGTGCCCAAATAAGAGTTCAAAGGGGCTGAAGCCCACTCCTTTCTGGGGTACCTCCCTGTAAGCAAAAAGGAGGCAAGGTAACAGGACATCCCATCTCCTCCTGAGTTTTTCAGGGAGTCCCATTATCATTCCTTTGAGAGTTTTGTTAAACCTCTCAACCAGTCCATTTGTTTGTGGATGATAAGGTGTGGTGAATTTGTATGTTACACCAGATTCCTTCCACATGGCCTTTAAGTATGCAGACATAAAGTTGCTACCCCTGTCTGATACCACCTCTTTTGGGAAACCCACCCTGGAAAAGATTCCCAGGAGGGTTTTGCCACTGCAGGTGCTGTAGTGGTCCTAAGAGGAATTGCTTCAGGATATCTTGTGGCATGGTCCACTACCACCAAAATAAACCTATTGCCTGAAGCCATAGGAGGGTCATGGGGGCCAACTATGTCAACCCCTACCCTTTCAAAGGGAACCCCAACCACAGGCAGTGGAATAAGGGGAGCCTTTGGGGTGCCACCAGTCTTGCCACTGGCTTGACAGGTGACACAGGACTTACAAAAATCTTTTGTGTCCTCTGACATCCTAGGCCAATGAAACAGGGGGACAAGCCTTTCCCATGTTTTAATTTGCCCAAGATGTCCAGCCAAGGGAATGTCGTGGGCTAGAGTTAGGAGGAACTCTCTGTATTGCAGGGGAATGACCAATCTCCTGGCTGCTCCAGGTTTTGGGTCCCTTGCCTCTGTATACAAGAGGTTGTCCTCCCAGTAAACTCTGTGTGAGTCACTGACATCCCCATTTTGCTGTTTGACAGCTTGCTGTCTTAGACCCTCTAATGTGGGACAGGTTTGCTGTGCCACACTCAGCTCCTCCCTGACAGGCCCCCCTCCACCCAAAAGCTCAGCAGTGTCTGCTTCCAGCTCCTCTGGTGAAGGTTCTGCACAGGGGGGAATTCTTCTTCCTCAGAAGTTGAATCATCTGTAGAGGGAGGGATAGTAGGTAGGGATTTACCTTAACTAACCCTAGCTTTAGAGAGCACTTGGTCCATTGTTCCAGGATCCAAGTCACCCTGTCCTATTTGCTTTTTGGCCTGAGCCCTGGTTAAAGCAAAAATATACCCAGGAATGCCCAGCATTGCTGCATGAGCCTCCAACTCCACTTCTGCCCAAGCTGATGTTCCCTAGTAGACAGTCTACAGGTAAATCTGAGGCAACCACAACTTTCTTTGGACCAGTAACCCCCCCCCCCCCAGTTGATATTTACAACAGCCATGGGGTGGCTAAGAGTGTTGTTATGAGCATCAGTCACTTGGTACTGGTGACCAAGTAGGTGTTGTTCAGGGTGGACCAGTTTCTCTATTACCATGGTAACACTGGCACCTGTGTCCCTGTAGGCCTGAACCTCAACACTATTTATTAGGGGAAGTTGCTTGTACTTATCCATATTAGGGGGACAAGCAACCAAGGTGGCCAAATCAATCGCACCTTCAGAGACTAGCACAGCCTCTGTGGTCTCCCTAACAAGACCAACCCCAACTAAATTACCAAAAGGGAGCCCAGCTACTCCCTTGGATTGGCTATTAGTAGGTTTGCTCCCACCACCACTGCTATTACTAGGGGCACTAGGTGTAGCAGTAGGGGTTGTGGTAGTGGGAGGCTTGGTGCTTTTCTTTGGACAACTGGCATCAGTTGTTCAATGGCCTTTTACTTTACATAAATAGCACCATGGTTTCTTTACTTGATTAGAAGAGGATTTGGACCCACCACCCCCACCAGAGTGTTTTTGTGGGCCTGATGAAGACTAATTTTTAGATTTGTCCCCACCCTTGTCTGAAGACTTACCATCCTTCTTCTTGCCATCCTTGTCACCCCCTGTATGAACTTTTCTGTTCACTCTTGTTCTGACCCAGTTTTCTGCCTTCTTTCCCAATTCTTGGGGAGAGGTCAGATCTGAGTCCACTAGATATTAGTGTAACAAATCAGACACACAGTTATTAAGAATATGCTCTCTCAGGATCAGATTATACAGGCTTTCATAGTCAGAAACATTTCTGCCATGTAACCACCCCTCCAAGGCCTTCACTGAATGGTCAACAAAGTCTACCCAGTCTTGTGAAGACTCCTTTTTGGTTTCTCTGACCTTAACCCTGTATTGTTCAGTGGTTAAGCCGTAACCATCCAGGAGTGCATTCTTTAAAAATGTAAAATTATTGGCATCACTTTCCTTCACAGTAAGGAGCCGATCCCTACCCTTTCCACTGAACAATAGCCATAGGATAGCAGCCCACTGCCTTTGAGGGCCCCCCTGTACAACACAGGCCCTCTCAAGTGCAGCAAACCACTTGTTAATGTCATCTCCCTCCTTATAATGGGGAACTATCTTATGCAGATTCCTAGAATCATGCTCTTTCACAGGATTACTATCTGTAATACTGCTGCTGCCACCATGGGGTCCAAACCCCAACCTCTGCCTTTCTTATTCTAAGTCTAAAGTTTCCCTGTCTAGAGCCAGCTGTTGCTGTTTAAGCTTCAGCCTGGTCTCTTCCACTCTCAATCTATTGAGCTCCCTTTCTAACATTCTGTCATCAGGGTGGGTGGGTTGGATATGCTTAGACACAGAAGAATGGTGTGAATGTACAGACGGAGAAATGTCCCTAACAGTTGGCACTCTAACAACTTGACCTGCAGGAATGATATTCCTACTGTGATGAGAAATCACATTAGTACCAGTTATGCTAGGTGGTTTGCTAAGGGGCAAGTTGGCAAGAATACCATCTAACATTCTTACTGGGGCTACCCCAGAATCAGAGTGTGAACCATCTGCTAACTTCTCAACTGATGTGCCAGCTAAGGCCTTATCATTTTCAATGAGCATGTTAATCAACAATTCTCTAGAGGGATTCTTCCCTACCCCTAAACCTTTATCAATGCAGAGACCCCTTACACCTTTCCAGCTAAGGTGTTCATAAGCAGAGCTGACCAGATCAAGAGTAGGACCTGTACCAGACATGATAGAAAAAGGTTTAAGGGACAGAAAAAGAAAGAAAAAGTTTCAGAACTTTTTAAGGAAACAGAAAAAAACTTTTTCAACTTTTTAGAAACTTTGTGAAAGTTTTTAGAGGTACTTTTCAGCACTTAGCAATAGAGTAAGAGAAGAAAAGCATAATTGTTTGGTTAGGTGTACATACACTGAACTTGTTTTGTATATTTTTCTCTTATGAAAAGTACAAAATGACAAAGTGGTAAGTAGTTACAAGTACTTATCCCACCGCTGCACAACCAATGTAAGAGGCTGGCCTGGTTTGTAGTGGGTACCAAGGGGTACTTACACTCTGCACCAGGTCCAGTTATCCCTTATTAGTGTAGAAGAGGTGTTCTAGCAGCTTAGGCTGATAGAAAAGGTAGCTTAGCAGAGTAGCTTAGGCTGAACTAGGAGACATGCAAAGCTCCCACTTTACCACTGGTGTCATATGCACAATATCATAAGAAAACACAATACACAGATATACTAAAAATAAAGGTACTCTATTTTTACGACAATATGCCAAAAGTATCTCAGTGAGTACCCTCAGTATGAGGATAGCAAATATACACAAGATATATGTACACAATACCAAAAATATGCAGTAATAGCAATAGAAAGCAATGTACAGTCACAATAGATTGCAATGAGAGCACATAGGTATAGGGGCAACACAAACCATATACTCCAAAAGTGGAATGCGAACCACAAATGGACCCCAAACTTATGTGAGCTTGTAGAGGGTCTCTGGGACTGTAAGAAAACAGTGAGGGTTAGAAAAATAGCCCACCCCAAGACCCTGAAAAGTAGGTGTAAAGTGCACCTATGTTCCCCAGAGAGCACAGAAGTCGTGATAGGGGGATTCTGCAAGGAAGACCAACACCAGCAATGCAACCAAAGTGGATTTCCGGATGAGAGTACCTGTGGAACAAGGGGACCAAGTCCAAGAGTCACGACAAAGTCGAGATTGGGCAGATGCCCAGGAAATGCCAGCTGAGGGTGCAAAGAAGCTGCCACCGTGCAAGAACGAAGAGGACTAGGAACTTCCCCTTTGGAAGATGGATGTCCCACGTCGTGAAGAAGCTGGCAGAGGTGTTCCCATGCAGAAAGACCGCAAACAAGCCTTGCTAGCTGCAAGGGTCGTGGTTAGGATTTTTGGATGCTGCTGTGGCCCAGGAGGGACCAGGATGTCGCCAATTGCGTGAGGAGACAGAGGGGGCGCCCAGCAAGACAAGGAGCCCTCACAGAAGCAGGCAGCACCCGCAGAAGTGCCAGAACAGGCACTATGAGGAGGAGTGAACCGGAGCTCACCCGAAGACACAAAAGAAGATCCCATGACGCCTGAGAACAACTCAGGAGGTTGTGCACTGCAGGTTAGAGTGTCGGGGACCCAGGCTTGGCTGTGCACAAAGGAAATCCTGGAAGAGTGCACAGGAGCCGGAGCAGCTGCAAATCACGCTGTGCCCAGCAAGGCAGTCTAGCGTGGGGAGGCAAGGACTTACCTCCACCAGACTTGGACTGAAGGGTCACTGGACTGTAGGAGTCACTTGGACAGAGTTGCTGAGTTCCAGGGACCACGCTCGTCGTGCTGAGAGGGGACCCAGAGGACCGGTGATGCAGTCTTTTGTTGCCTGCGGTTGCAGGGGGAAGATTCCGTCGACCCACGGGAGATTTCTTCAGAGCTTCTAGTGCAGAGAGGAGGCAGACTACCCCCACAGCATGCACCACCAGGAAAACAGTCGAGAAGGAGGCCGGATCAGCGATACAAGGTTGCAGTAGTCGTCTTTGCTACTTTGTTGCGGTGTTGCAGGCGTCCAGAGCAGTCAGCGGTCGATTCCTTGGCAGAAGGTGAAGAGAGAGATGCAGAGGAACTCTGATGAGCTCTTGCATTCGTTATCTCAAGAATTCCCCAAAGCAGAGACCCTAAATAGCCAGAAAAGGAGGTTTGGCTACCTAGGAAGGAGGATAGGCTTGCAACACAGGTAAGAGCCTATCAGAAGGGGTCTCTGATGTCACCTGCTGGCACTGGCCACTCAAAGCAGTCCAGTGTGCCAGCAGCACCTCTGTTTCCAAGATGGCAGAGGTCTGGAGCACACTGAGGAGCTCTGGGCACCTCCCCTGGGAGGTGCAGGTCAGGGGAGTGGTCACTCCCCTTTCCTTTGTCCAGTTTCGCGCCAGAGCAGGGCTGGGGGATCGCTGAACCAGTGCAGACTGGCTTATGCAGAGATGGGCACCATCTGTGCCCATCAAAGCATTTCCAGAGGCTGGGGGAGGCTACTCCTCCCCAGCCCTGACACCTTTTTCCAAAGGGAGAGGGTGTAACACCCTCTCTCTGAGGAAGTCCTTTGTTCTGCCTTCCTGGGCCAAGCCTGGCTGGACCCCAGGAGGGCAGAAACCTGTCTGAGGGGTTGGCAGCAGCAGCAGCTGCAGTGAAACCCCGGGAAAGGTAGTTTGGCAGTACCCGGGTCTGTGCTAGAGACTCGGGGGATCGTGGAATTGTCTCCCCAATGCCAGAATGGCATTGGGGTGACAATTCCATGATCTTAGACATGTTACATGGCCATGTTCGGAGTTACCATTGTGATGCTATACATAGGTAGTGACCTATGTATAGTGCACGCGTATAATAGTGTCCCCGCACTCACAAAGTCCGGGGAATTTGCCCTGAACGATGTGGGGGCACCTTGGCTAGTGCCAGGGTGCCCACACACTAAGTAACTTAGCACCCAACCTTTACCAGGTAAAGGCTGGACATATAGGTGACTTATAAGTTACTTAAGTGCAGTGGTAAATGGCTGTGAAATAACGTGGGCGTTATTTCACTCAGGCTGCAGTGGCAGGCCTGTGTAAGAATTGTCAGAGCTTCCTATGGGTGGAAAAAGAAATGCTGCAGCCCATAGGGATCTCCTGGAACCCCAATAACCTGGGTACCTCAGTACCATATACTAGGGAATTATAAGGGTGTTCCAGTATGCCAATGTGAATTGGTGAAATTGGTCACTAGCCTGTTAGTGACAATTTGGAAAGCAAAGAGAGAGCATAACCACTGAGGTTCTGGTTAGCAGAGCCTCAGTGAGACAGTTAGTCATCACACAGAGAACACATACAGGGCACACTTATGAGCACTGGGGCCGTGGCTGGCAGGGTCCCAGTGACACATACAACTAAAACAACATATATACAGTGAAATATGGGGGTAACATGCCAGGCAAGATGGTACTTTCCTACACTTTTCCTCAGCACTAAGGAGCCAATCTGTCCATCTACATATGCCGTCTGAATGTACCCTATATGTGATCATCTTGGAGGGGGTTCCACCTTTAGAAGAAGAAGTTCAAGAGGACAGTCAAAGCCTTATAAAAAAAGCTGAGTACTGGTGCAAGAAAAATCAGGATGCCAATTTAACTTAGTGGACAAGATCCTTATGGCCCGCAGGGTGAGATGGGTGGGTATTTTGCCCAAAACTTCAAGGGGGGACTACATGGCTCTCAGCTTTAAATAAATTGATCTTGTTCCTTGCCTGCTGTTATGCTTAGACTATTTATTAAACCGGCAAACTATAATGTGTGCCTTACTATTAGGGTTGTTTTACCGCCCACCTCCTATTGAAGCAATTGTTGCTAACCAGTGAAGACCTAGTTGTAAAAACTCTCACGGAGCAGCATCATTGGCTTCAGTTACTACCACTAATCATTTTGTGTCATTATCAAGCCTTTCAGAACTTGACTGACAGTACAAGCCGGTCAGTCTTAATAGAAACACTTGTCACACAGATGTTGCTTTTGTCCCGTACAGCCATTCCCTGATGGAATTAAAATTAAGTAGGGAACAGAAATCAGTTAAGTCACCTTTGGATTTACAGTTCCGGTCTTGGAGTATTGCAGGGATATGTCAGGAATTGAGAAACAAGGACTGGCTCTCTTTTATCCAAGATTCTGATATACTATCCTGTCAAGAGACTTGGGCTATTAATCCCATTCATTTTTAAGGTTTTAAATCCTATTGTTCCCCTGCTATCCTGTCAGTTGCAGGAGGGGTGAAAGAGTGTTTGGTTGTCATTGCTTCTATTTCCATCAGGGAATTGAGGGTCAAGGTTCTAGTTTCTCAACCTTGTTACCAGATTTTAAAGTTGTCTCATTCAAACTCAGTTGATGTAATATTCATACATTTTAATTTACAATTTTTAAAAAAATTGTAGCAGAATTAATGTATAGCAAAATAAAGCATGTATTGCTTATGTGAAATGGCAATTTTATTATTGCTAAATGCATCTACAGTGGCAGCCATATCTGAGTTTTACAGATAGACAAGTTGAAAATGTCAGCCACTTTATACATTCAGCTGATGGCGAAGCTCTGAACTGGATAGTACTTACTCATAAATGGTATTTTTCATCAGATACAAACAGTTTAGGCCCTACTAATCTCCCTGCATTTACTGAAAGAGGCAAAGGTCCCGTAAAAGATTTGATCTTATCCTCAGCAGACCAAGCTAACAAATTGGTGAGTCATAAGTGGTGCCTTCTATCTGTCAGTGATCATAATCTAATCATTATAAGTTTTTCCATATGAGATCAGGCCTCTTTACATTATTCTGTTAACATGGGGGTCTGCATGAAATGGGAATACATCGACCCTCACAAATTTTTCAAAGGTCTGGTTATTGGCAAATATGAGGGTATAATTTGTCGCCTCTCTCTCAACACTGATACCATTAAATTTCGAGATAGCTTTATGGCGATCTGTGGAACAATTTTCCAGATGTTAACCAGAAACAAAAATTCGAAAGACTGTCCATCCCATTCATGGTTTACTTCAGACTGCACCACAGACCTCAAAGCCTTTAAAAGAGCTACGGTTCTGATCCTGTGTAGACTAGATGTTATCAAGGCAGCCAGGAAATAATATAAATGGGTCATTGATATCAGAAAGCAGGACATTAGACATAAAGCCTGGTAACATCTAGAAAAAGTAGCCAAGTTAAGAGATATTAGAGCTTTCTTGGAGATTATAAACCAACCCTTTTTTCCTGATTGTCCAGCCTCAGTCACAGAGTATCATATTCCATATTATGATTGGTTCATGCACTTTTCCCAAATATTTGATTCCTGCAATTTGGTATCAAACTGATTTTTCTTGCTAGGTCGTGCAGAACTTCCTCTACTTGATTAGTGAGTTTGCTGATGTAGCAGATGTGTGAAGAGTCATTTCAAATGTTGAGGCTGGGAAGGTGCCTGGCCCAATGGGGATCCTATTGATTTGATTAGGCATAAACTCACTTTCTGAGCCCCGTTACAAACTAATGTTCTTAGGGCTTTGAAAAGAGATAGGTGGGTCTGAATTTAGGAGATGAAGGTTTGGATTTAGGAGGTGTGGGTCTGGTTTTAGTAGGGGTGTGTTTGGATTTGGAAGGGGTGGGTTAGGATTGCAAGGGGTGAGTTGGGATGAGGGGTGGGTTTAGATTTGGAAGAGATGGGTTGGGATGTGGAACGGGTGGGTTGGGGTGTGGAAGGTGTGGGTTCGGTTATGGAAGGGATACACAACTGTTTGGGTGGGATGGTCTGGTTTGAGGAAGGAGTCAGGACCAAGGCACACATTAGGTCACCTAAAAGGTAGGGTGTGCAGGAGGAATTTGGGCTTGGGAGGTATAGGCAGAGGCAGTGTCTGTTGTGCACATGTCTGTTGATGGTGGTGGTGTCTGAGGGTTGGGTGTATATGGTGTATGTTTTGGTTTGTGCTTTTACTGGGTGTCTGTTCTGAGGGTGAGTGTGGGCATTTGTGTACAGTATGTGTGTGTGTGGATGTGTCTGCTGTGGAAGTGCAGTGTGTTTGTGGTACCTGTTGATGTGCTGGTGCATGTGTGTGTTGTGGTGGGTGTGGTGTCTGCGGATGTGGTGGTGGATGTGGGTGTTTGTGTTGTGGTGGGTGTGGTGTCTGCGGGTATGCTGTGGTAAGTGTGTGTGTCTGGGTTGTGGTGTGTGGGGTATCTGTTGAGATTCTGGTGATGAGTGTGGATGTGTGTGTTGTGTTTGGTGTGGTGTCTGTGGGTATGCTTGTAGTTCTGCTGGGTTGTGTGGTGTCTGCTTGTGTGTGTGTCTACGATTCTTACCATGTTTATATTTATGTGAACAGGTGCTGCTTGTGTGTGTTTACATGGGTGCCTGTAAAATTGTGTGTGTACTCTGGAGAGGGCTAGGAACAGGGATGTGAGATGGAGATCGGGTGAGAATTGGATAGCGAGGTTGGGGTGGATGGGAGGCTGTGGTCTATTAGGTGGTGACACCCTAGAAGAACCACTGTTAGTCAGACATGGCACCATGAATGCCGTCCAGGTAAGCCAACATCTGGGTTATCTGACCAGTAAGCCCCTGGGTGGCATTCAGCAGTGTGGTCGGTCTGGCGATAGTCCGCAATAGATCAATAGCTTCCTCACTGAGTGCAGTCAGGGAGACAGGAGTCGGGGGTGTCTTCAGCAAAGTTGAAACCACCCCTTTAATGGGAATGGCTATAGCCAACTGGTGGGGAGAAACAGGGAAGGAGGAGATGGGAACACAAGTGGATGACGATGATGCAGGTGCAACTGAAGTAGTAGGTCCTCAATCATTAGAGACTGGTCATCTGTGGAAGCCTCCAAAGATGATATTGGTTTTCTTATGGCCTCCGCGCCAGTCCCCTCTGCCTCCATGGATTTGGGTCCCTCGGTGTTGGTGGTGTCTGCACCAGGACCTCAGTGCCCAAATTCTTCCCTGGTGAAGTGTCTGTTGTCATCTTCGCCTTGCCCAGATGATGATTTAAAGGCAAATACAATAGTTTAAGGGTATCTGGGTAAACATATTTCAACATGAACCTTGCTCACTAAATATTTGCCAGGTCTACATATTAGACTAGCTTCAAGGTACTCAAACTTGACTTCTTAATCATCATTATATCATGCCTGTAGGGAAAAATTCCACAAACCATTTGCTCACAGCCTAGAAATTCCCCATGCTAGCTCCCATACCTTGAAGGCCTTGTCTTTGAAAATTTTTCCACATGTCCAAAAATGACATGTCTCAGGCCTGATATTGATTCATCAAGCTGGAATACTCAAGCATCTATGTGATGGAACCTTCCATCTGCAATTGTCATTTCAAGTATCATTTTCTCACCATCATTGCTTTCTTTTCTTGACTTAACTAAGGACACATGAATGTAATTTGGGGTACCTGTAACTCTGTCGTGAATTTGAACACATCCATTTCTGTTTCAATCAATACATTCTGGCATGGAAATTCATATTGGTTGACACAGACTGGCTTCCTTGCACATTTGGGAAGGAATTAAACTTCGTGACAATCTGGTACGGTCTAGATGAAATTAATTGGAAATTACTTTTGAGGCATTTCTCAAACAGATTTCAGATAAGTATTCATGAAATTGTACATGTTTCCAGTCCTTTTGGTGAGGATGCTCATAATCATATTTTCATTGTACCAACTTACCAATGTAAAGTCTAACATAGAACTGTCTCACAAAGGCTTACTTTGCCATGTCACCAATATGGACCACATTACCTACTCACATCTGTGATGGGGCATCACACCTCACCTAATCCTCAAATGAGAAATGTTTGGTACGAATGTCCCTCATAACATGGAGAAAATGCAGGTACCCCTTTTTTGCATGCTGCCATGTGTCTGCTCAAAACAGTACTTGGCTTGTGATGAGGAATCTAGTGACAAACTTTAGCACAAAACAATATTCCAAATACAGCATCAGACACCATCTGAAAAACGTACACCTCCAGCAATCCTTGTCTGCATTGGATATGTGTCAACCGTCATGTTGATGCCAAACAACATTGTTGTAAGTAAAAAGGTTTAAACAACAAGTTTAGCTACATACAATAACTCACCTTCTTGATACTGCTGTTGCACCCTTAACTGCCCATCAAGCTCCAGGTAGGCCACCGCAAGGATGCGGGCCATTAGGGGGGACAGACCAAGGCACACATGCTTGCCTTGTTGGAAGGCCTGGCCGAACTGGACTTCGGCTGACTTCCTGGTCCTGTGTCAGATGTCCTCCCATCTCTTCCTACAATGTAGGCTGTGCCACTTAAAGACTCCCAGGGTCCTCACTTTCTTCATGATGGCCTTCTACAAATCACACTTCTGATGGGTGTTGGCCTGTACAGATGAGAATAAATAACAACAAAAGAGGTGTTGAGTGATTTTATTTGTCTATAGTGCAGTCATACAATTTAGTAGCAGCTCTCTCTTGCATTCTCAGAACAGTCAGTACATATTATCTACAAACTTGTCAAAGATCCTAGGGAAACACTAACTTGCAGTGGCCTGTGGAGTATTCTCAGTGGTTTTTTTCATGCTACCAGTACAGGACACAAACACCATCTAAGCTAGGGATAGAACAATTGATATGTAGTGAGGCACACTCCAGATTAGTCCACATTATTGTGAGCTGTTAAAGGCTAAACAACCTGTATGTTATTTGCATATAACCACATGTAAAGCTACATTTTCTTCATGCCTAACCTTCTAAGAGTCAGATACTATGGCTTGCAACACCTGCAGTGACTAAGGGCAGTATAGGAGGACTGAAATGTGTCAGTGAGAGCATGGTTTTCTGTGATGTATGAACAAGTGTGTGTAGTAATGAGACACACTTATATGGCTGATTGAGAGCCTATGTCATTTAGACTAGCAGCAAAAGAAATGCGTTTCCCCATATGTGGCACCATGACATGTTTAAAACTAAAAGATTCTCCAGTTCCAAATTACGACTTATAAATTCTCTTGACAGAACAGCATCAGATAACTCCATAACTTTGTAGATTCTACTTAGAATATAGATTTTACCATTTTGACCTGGGCTGTATGTTTACACTTAAACTAGTGATACATTGCCTAGTAGCCATTAGAAGTAAGGGGCCTGCATTTTGTCTCATTAAACCTGGAATTGTGACTAACATGCACTGAAAACTCAGCTAACTCTTACAGGTGACTTTTCATTTCAATGCACAGACATTTCTAACATCCTTAAACAATACACTGCACCTAGCTAAATCATTCAGTTCACTACCCTCCAATCACAATACTTCACTCATGAACAAAAAGGTACCAAATAGACTGTTGACAAAGAGGGAACAAGTTACTTTGTCAAATATTTCCCACTCAAACATGAAACTATTCCTCTGGGTTCCCATACAGCTGGTTGTACAGGGACAAGACCTCCCTGGTGAGGACCTCCTGCTAATCAGGGCAGAAGGCAGAGGCCCTGTTACATGGTTTGCCCAGCATCCTGTCTCTCTGAGGTTGGTAACAGCAGCAAAAAACGAGGAGGCTGCAGTGTAAGGAGGCAAGTGAGCTTTTTTTCAATACACCGCGTACAAGTACATGGCAGGCACAAAACATAAGCAAGCCATTAGCTTTCGTAGGTAGCAGTTACACATTTTAGCTTATGGCAGGGTCCGTTCTGGAGTTTTCCACCTAGTGCGCTATCAACTTCTGCTAATGGCCATCTGGTAGCCAGCAAGGTAGGCAGACACCATTTTAGAGTGTGAATCTGTGTATTTTTAAATTGTTAGTGCATCACAGCATTCAAAATGGAGACTAGTGTCTATATAAAGTCAGATACGACTGACACTGTTTTTTGCATGAGATGACACATTAAAATGTGAACCATGACTGTGTTTGACATCCTACCACTGGGAAAGTAATACCCCAGTTGACTGTATTTTGAAAAGAAAAAATTATGTGGAAATAATAAATTTCAAATGTATGTTTTGCACACAATAAAAAAAATTGACATTCAAAAAAGTGATTTTTAAAGTAAAAAATAATTTGATAACATTATGGGGGTAATTTTGACCCTGCCGGTCTTTTGACCAACAGGCTGGCGGTGCAGACCTCCACATTATGAGTGTGGCGGGTTGGCCTCTTCCAACCCGCCACATCTCCACTCATACCGCCATGGTGGAGGGCACCACTGGGCTGAAGATGATCATCTCTGACCCGGCGGTCCACAGAAGACCGCCGGTGGTATTAGGAGACGGATTTCTACCATGGTTTCTGCAGTGGTAGCACCGCCACGAAAACCATGGCGGAAAGGCTACCGGTGACAGGGAATTTCTTCCCTGTCACCGGTAGATGGCTCCTCCCAGCAAGCACTAGACCCCCCTCGCCCTGCCCCCCTTCAGGCACAGCACCCCCTCCCCAAACCCCCCACCCTGTACATACATGCATACAGATACCACCATGCATACACCCATTCACCTACACTTACATACACACATACACTCACAAGTATCCATACATGCATTCACAACATCCATACATGCATTCAAGCACGCATAGTCACACCTTCCAAATTCGCATACTCACACGCAGACACACTTTCGTGCACCCACACACTCACTTCAACATCCAGACACGCATACTCACACTCATACACACATTCATGCACACACACGGACATCACACACTCACACACGCACACACAACACTCCCTACCCCCTATTCCCCTCCCCTGTCAGACGATCACCTTACCTGTTCCAGGGAGAAGGGCATCAGGCAGGGAACTGGAAGGGGCGCATCCACCGCTGGCAGCTCCCTCCGAGCAGGACACTGCCAGGCTGTATTATGGCCCGTAATATGGTGGGCGGGGTCCTACTTGCAGGGCTGGTGGTGGAACTGCCAGTGCACCTTCGCCCGCCTTCACGACTACTGTTGGATTTCTGCCCAAAGTGTGGTGGAAAACCAGCAGTACCCATGATATGGTGGCGGGAGACCGCCAGCACTGGTGGTCTCCTGGCGCCTCAGCTTTGTCGTATCTTCATGGAAGACTGTCAAAGTTGTAATTAGGGCCTTTGTGTACATACAATACACAATGAAATTCCTAATGTTACCAAGACATAACATGTGTGCTGTTTATCAAAGTATGGTGTGACTATCTAAGTTGATATTTATTTTTTCCATACACGCAGACATTTGAACCCAGGCATGGGTAGGAAATGATGGCCTCAGGTCTTCAGGCCAATTCTAGACCTCGCCACCATGGAGGAAAGGGATGATATTAAGAAGTTTTGGTTAAATGGCAAACTGTCCTGGATTTGTGTCACCAACTGGAGCCTGATCTCCTACCTCACAATAGGAATACAATAGCAATAACATCAATAGTGAAACTAATTGCAGTACTTTATTTTCTGACCACTGGATTTTTTCAATACACTGTGGCAGTATCTGGAGGCATGTCCCAACCAACTTTCAGTGGTGTGCTACAAGAAATCCTTTTTTCAGTGCTGAGACACATCAATAGCTACATCCAGTTCCCACAACAACAGGATTTGGCCACCGTGAAAGGAGAATGTTATGCTTTAGGTGGCCTACAGCATGTGGTTGGAGCAAGAGATGGCATGCATATTGCCTTGGTGCCTTCACATGCAAGGAAACAGGTCTACTGCAATCTGAAGAGCTTCCATTCCATCAATGTTCAAGTTGTCTGCTTAGCAGATTTGTACATCTCAAGTGTGTGTGCCCGCAACAAATGATTCCTTTGTACTATGGAACAGCACCATACTCCTGCAAATGTCAAAACCTGAACCTGAGAGGGCCAGGCTTGTTTGTAAGTAGAACATGACTTAAGGATAATTTCCTTTAACCCTTGTTTAGGAAGGTACAATGGCTTGATATGATATTAATCTCTTGTTATACTGCTTCCATGTAGGAGACTCAGCTTATCTAACTTATCCTAACACACCATACTTGTTTTTACCCCTGAGGAATCCGACAATGGCAGGGGTAGCCCACCCATGGAAGAACACGGAGGCCAGTGAAGCTGGCTTTTGGGCCCCTGAAGGCCAGGTTTAAGTGCCTGGACAAGACCAGTGGAACCATCCTCTACTCACCCGATAAAATGCACCAAATCACAGCTCCCTTTTGCATGTTACACAACATTGCCCTGCAACGGAACATCCCAATCATTGCAGAAGGCAGAGACCATGAAAAGCTACTGGGTAAGGAAGTTGAAATGCCGACAGAAGATGACAATAGTGAAGAAGAAGAAATTGCCCTACTCAAGATGTTGCACCTCCAATGTCAGACAACTTGAGACATAATAAACATATCAGTCTGCAGTGGTACTTTGATAGGAATGGTCAGTTCAAGAAAGTCCAAGGCAAAGCTGTTTGTGGATCAGAGTTTCCCTACATTCACTACTGTGTTTATTGACATTTATGAACTTTACTTGTGCTAAGTATATGTGTCCTTCTAACTTATCATTTGAGCCAAATTGTATATGTGAAATCATTATTTTCACTTGTTATTATATTTTAAGGCCTCCCACCATGTCATCTTCATTTGGACATTTCAGAGTTGTGACTTTTGCAGTGATATGTTGCTGTTGGAAAGTACAAAGTAAACAAGTGTTGATCCTGGGACAAATATCAATTTGGGATGGACAGATCTTGTACAGAGGCAACTTGCACTGTGATTCAATGGAAGTTCTTGAGATTGCATCAGGCCTGTTATGTGTGGGATGTTGCCTCAAAGCAATATTGCAACTTAACTTGCTCAAACCACATGTCTATGCCAATCCATAGCATACTGGTCTTCCTTCACACTGGCTAAATCTTCAATGTGTGGGCAGTGTAGGAAGCTGATCATGTCTTGCCTCATATTTGATAGAACCTTTTTAAGCACACCACGGAATTGTGGTTGTGACATTCCACCAGATACTGCCACAGTGTCCTGTAATGGTCATGTGGCATAAAATTGTGTTACTGCCAATATGTAGACTATTGGCTTTATTGATGTAGGAATCCTATTGTGAGGGCAGGATGTCTAGCTGCAGCTGAGGTCCTACATCAATAATAGTTTGTCTATTTCATTTGATCCCATGTAATTTTCAATTTCTTCCATGGTGTCAAGGTCGTGTAAACCTGTAAATACACAGACTACTGTGGTTATGCATGGGTTGTGAAACTCAGCTATGATTGTGTCAAAGACATGTTACTTACAAATATATGACACCAATACATTGGGATTTTGATTTGTTTTGTTTGAATGAAACAGGTAACACATTACCTCTTTGTCATATCTAATCTTTCTTTGCAACTAAATGTTCAATAGATTTGATAAAATTATGATGAAAGACAGATATGAACAATTAAATGCCACAATAAATGCAACAACAATCTTGCAGTTTGTGTCATTCTTATTTATTTACAATGAACAAAACAAAACAATAGTCTATCATTGTGAATGAAAGTACAGTAGTAGAGGCAAAAATGTTTGGAGTCTACTATACAAGATACAACTGTCCTCAAAAAGGTAAATGTGTCCCTGAAATAGTCAACAGAGTTAATACTGAGAGGAAATTAGGATCTGTGTCTCTTGGAGGTGGTGATGGAGGTCTTGCCATCCTCTCCTGGTAGTCCTCTCTGGGGAGGAGGAGGGGTACAGATGCAGGGACTGGGGTATGAGGAGATAGTGTTTCACATGGCAGGGCCTCCCTGTCTGTGGCTGGCATTGGTGTGCCTGATCCAGATGTAGTAGGACCACAGATGGGGAAAGCCCTGCACATGTGGTGATAGATGTCAAAAAGCACCTTAGTAAGGGAGTTCAATTTCTTATAACGGTTGCAGATTTCCAACATGAACTCCCTCTGCACTTCTTTGATCTCCCAGAGCTCAGTTGCGACCTGGTCCATCACATCATGGGACTCTTGACTGCTCTCAATATTCTGTCAGTGGCGGTGTGGCAGACTATGGCACCACTGTCCTCACTTTGCTGACCCACAGATTCCCTCCCAAAATCCCTACCCCCACTATCCTGTGCCCTGGAGGCAGTGTGCCCTATCCAACTGGGTCCTGACACACCTTGGGGTGATGTTGGTGGTGTTTCAACAGTAGCCAGGACTGGAGGGTACAAGAATGGTGTGGAGTTCCTCTGTACACAGAAAGTGGAGGTATCCATAAGCTGACATGAGGTTTTACCTGTTGTGGAGATGTCCTTAAATGCAAAATGTTACTTCTGAAGTGTACATTACATGTACCAGACATTCGACCCAACACAATAGTGTGTAGATTAGAGTACTAGACCATTCCAAGGCCTAGAGCCTAAAACACAATAGACAAACTGTAGTTAAACTTTTCAACTTAATAGGAAAACTGGCATTGGTCATCATATGGACAGTGCAAAGTAAATTGTTTGTGGATTTTTCTTTTATTCAGCATGCCACTTACCATGGTAGGAAATCTTGGATTTAACAGACTATGAATTATGTTAGCAATTACATCAATTCAATGTAGCTATGAGAAGGTATCAACATTCTTGATGAACACAACAACTGGTATTTACATACATGGCATGACATGGTGACCGTCAAGTGCCCACATTGTTGAGATGTGTGCACATATGGAAGTAAAGGAAGGTAGAGCAACATTAAATTGCATTCTTGTTTTGCGGATACAAAAATAGGGCATCATGGTAGTTGTAGTCATCTGTTGACAACATACTCTGTTGTTAAAAGGTGAGTTACATATATCTATTTCAATAACTATAGTGGAGATAAACACACATTTACAACATTTACACAAATATGGGTATGATGTGAATAGGCGGAAATACCACTTATAAGAACTATACCTTCATGTGCAAATGGATGGTGTTTTTGACTTGTTTTTTGGAGAACAACAACATACATTGATAGAAAGCATGGGATTAGGCAAATGCAAGTGATGATCCATGGGAATAACACACAATCTGACCAAACATATTGCACATCGTAAGAAAAGAAAGATACAACTGTGATGCAAGTAACTAGGATATTTTGTGAAGTCAAGTTTAGATATATCTGTTTTGATGAGCATGTCAAACCATTCTCAATGGCTAACTTAAGGGCGGAACTCCATTTGTGATTGTTGAAACATTGCTAAGTGCAGAATACCACTCTCCACTCCTCCAGAGATTCCAATCAAGCCTTCAGGATGTAGGATCTCCAAAACCTTTGCCTCCCAGGAAAAAAGTTGTAAGGGGTGGTTAGGAGAACCACTACCAGTCCTCTGGGCCTCACGCTTTGAGGGCAGAGAGTGTACTCTCCCCCACAGGACACTCCACCTCTTCCTAATTTACTTCTGTGTGCACAGATTGTTAACTACAACATTTACTCTCTCCACTATTCTGGTCCACATTTGCCGTTTCTGAGATATGGTTGTATTTTAAACTTGTGTTCCGAAGAAATGTGGCTCTACTCTAATGATTTAATCCACCATGACAGACAAGTCTCCCTCTGTGAAACTTGAAATTCTCCTCCCTATCATTATGATTAGTTGTGAAACAATAGTGTCCAAAAAGATGAGAGATAATCAAAAAATTAATAGTAACAAAACACTGAGCGAGAAAAACCCAGAAAAAACCTTGGGTCCTATGTGAAAATTCCTGAATCCAAATAGTCTGCCACAGTGTCATTGTAAAGGATCATGGTCTGAAATGGAGTGTGCATTATACTATATTTTGCAGGTGTTCACAATTGTCCAATATATAACAGGTGTGGGCTGCTAGCATTCAACCAATAGCCACATCCATAGTTCTATACTGAACGGGCTCCACGACAGACTCCGGAAATCATGGGACCGCCGCTGATACAGCACTAGCATGACTGTGTTATCTAAGTAGGCTTGGAGGTATCCTGATGTCAAGAGAGTGATGGAGTACTGATCGTGAGCACTGGAGTCGCCGCATAGGCTGTGGAATGCAGCTGCCATGACTGGGTACACTGTTGGCATGGACAACGGCTGATCCGCCATAGATCTAAATAGGGCAGCTGGTCTACCGTCAGTTTGATGGCTTATTTGGGATCGACAAATTGGCAGTAAGACCTTCAAGATCAAAATCAGGCGCTTAGGTGGTCATTATATGACATTGGTGGTGACTGTTAAAGTGGCGGTAAATACAGCCAACAGGCTGGCGGTAATTAGTGCCAAATTATGACCATGGTGGTGATAACTCCCATAGACAGCTAATGTACCATACCAACCGCCAGGGTGTTAACACCACTGACCACGGCAGTAGCTATTAACAGCCCGGCAGAAGACAAAGTACTGCCCACTATATTAAGACATTACAAACCGCCACGATTTCTGGGTCAGAACCAATGCCACCAAAAAGCCTTGCAGAAACAGAACACAGAAGATTAAAGACTCACCATCAGAGACACAGAGAAGAAGAATGCTGCCATAGAACTGGAACTTCAAGTCTTCCCGATAATCTTCTACGCCATGCTCCACCTGGAACTCCAACACCGATGAAGACGACTATGGTGAGTACAGCCACCTAGCACACAAGGGAGGGAGGGAGGAAAAGGAGAGTGGCACACACACGCACAACACACACCATTCACACACACACCATACACACAACCAGCTGTGGAGGAAAAACAATGTCACAGGACCCACATCATAATAATGCAAGGACACCAGTTAGGCAGTACTGATATTGCAATTGTATGCCAACAGCCACTATATTGTCCATATGACAAAAAATACTTGATTTACTGTTCTGAAAGGGCAACTGGCCAGTCCAAAGTACAAAAAGCCCACATACCACAGTCCAAGGCCCAACTAGCTCCCTGCCGTAATCCACACTAGACAGGGGCATCATGTTGTGAATCGGCAGGCACCTCAGGTGTGTGGGGGGCACCTCAGCTGAGGTGGGAACTTGCCCACTGGTTCTGGAGGGGGCTCTATGCCCATTACAATTTGATGGGGAGTGCAAAGTTACAGTCTCTGAGTTGGTGGACTTGACCACTGGTTCTGCAGGGGGCTCCATGCCCATTACAATTAGCTGGGGAGTGCAAGGTCACAGACTCTGAGTTGGGGAACTTGCCCACTGGTTCTGGAGGGGGATACATGCCCATTACAATTAGCTGGGGAGTTCAAGGTTACAGTCTCTGAGTAGGGGACTTACCCACTGGTTCTGGAGGGGGCTCCATGCCCATTACAATTAGCTGGGAAGTGCAAGGTCACAGTCTCTAAGTTGGGAGACTTGCCCACTGGTTCTGGAGGGGGCTCAGTGTGCTGTGTCCCAGGAGGAGCTGAGGGCTGCTGTGTCCTAGCTGGGGGTGAGGGCTGCTGTGTCACAGCTGGAGGTGAGAGCTGCTGTGTCCCAGGTGGAGGTGAGGGCTGCTGTGTCCCAGCTGGCAGTGAGGGCTGCTTTGTCCCAGCTGGAGGTGAACACTGCTGTGTCCCAGCTGGAGGTGAGGGCTGCTGTGTCTCAGCTAGAGGTGAGGGCTCCTTGCCCACTGCTGTTGAAGTGGGCTTCTTGCCTCTCTTAGTTGGTGGAGTGGGAACCTTCCCTTTCCAGGGTGGTGGAATAGGATCCTTCCCTCTCATGGGTGGTGGAGTGGAATCCTTCCCTCTCTTGGGTGGTGGAGTAGGATCCTTCCCTCTCTTCGGTGATGGAGTGGGATACTTCCCTCTCTTCGGTGGTGAAATGGGATCTTTCCCCCTCTTGAGGTGGTGGAGTGGGATCCTTTCCTTCCCTGCCTCCATGACTAGGGGGTGCCTCCGCTGTACTTCTGGACTGTTTGGCTAAGGTGCTGGGCTAGATCAGTGTGACCCTGCTCCAACGTGCAGGGTGGAGGGAGGGGGAGGAAAGAGGTCAAGTTGGGCATGGAAAAGCTTCTTAGTGATGTTGGGGTGAGATTAGGGAGGAGGGCTTGGAGTGGAGGTTGAGGGAGTGGTTGTTGGATGTGTACGTCTGCTGACTTTGGGTGCAGGTGCATGGGGAATGTGCTGATGTGAGGTGGATGGCTGTTGGGTGTCTGAATGTGTGCGTTTGTGTCTCTGGGGGGGCAGACAGGTTGGCAGAGGACACAGGGGACGCGTGGAGGGATGTTGTTGAGGTGTTTGCAAGTGAGGTGTGTGTGCTGCTTGGTGTGGTGATGGTGGTGGTGGCTGTTGATGCAGTGCATGCAGGTGTGAGTGTGGATGTGACAGTGAGGGAGGAGCAGGAGGAGGGGAAGACAGTGGAGGCTGTGGATGTTGTTGTGTGTGCAACTGTTTGTGGTTTGTGTGAGTGCTTGTGGCCTGAAGTGTGCTGCCTGTGTTTGTCTGTGCTGCTGTTGTGTAATGTTTTGTGTGCATGCTTGTCTATATGTGTTTATGGGATGGGTTGGGGTTGAGGAGATTGGGTCTGGGAAGTGGTAGCTGGTGGGGGGAACGGGCGGAACAGGGACAAGGAGGCCAGATCCTTGAACAATCTCTCTGTTGGGCCGCCAATCCACTGTAAATGCCCTCCAGGAATGCATTGCATTGCTGCATCTGGGATGCCAGATCTTGGATGGCATTTTAATGGTTGACTGCCCAACAGAGATAGATCTCAGGAGGTCAGTAGCCTCCTCACTCAGGGCAGCAGGGCTTACTGGGGTAGGGCCTAAGGTGCCTGGGGCGAAGGTGATGCCCACCCTCCTGGGTGAGCGGGCACGGACAATGTGGTGAGGGGCTACTCGGAGGGAGGTACTGGTACGGGGGAGGTGGCTGTACCTGTACCTGGAGAGGTTCCAGAGGTGGCCACCACCAGCAGGGAGCTTCCATCGGAGGAGGTATCTGAGCCAGTGTTGTCACCTCCTGTCTCCACCGAGGTGATCCCTTCGCCCTCCGTCCCACTGGTCCCCTCGGCATCAGTGTACTCTGCCTCCTGGGTCCTGGTGGATGCAGCGCCCTCTGTCACTGGTGCTCCTGTTCCTCTGCCAGATGATGCTAATGCACACATGGACAGGATGACAGAAGAAAAAAGGGGGGAAGAGAGAAAGGGAGTACTGGCTTAATTACAGCACCAACACCACAGATGGCATTCACATTACCTTCACACACAGGGATCAGGATTGAGCACCATGCATCGCACTGGCATTACATTTGCTAGGTACCACAGCAAGATGAGAGCAAAACACCATCAATTGCACCCCTCCTGAAAGTCTCTAAGCCCTGAACGACATGGAATGCAACCTAGCTCAGTTACCAGATTAACCAAGGCAACCATTACTCTAGAGCTGGATCACGTTGCATTCTCTGAGCTGGCATTAAGGGACACCCACTAACTGACACCCAACACCAGGTTCCCATGCCACCTACCAATCATAGTTGTAACGCACACTGAACTAACCCCCTTGTGACTGTTCTGATGCCCTCAAGTGCCCATCCAGCTTTGAATAGGCCACTGCCAGTATTGGGCCATCAGGGTGGTCAGGTTCCGATGGACACCCCACCCTTGTTGGGAGCCCATCCCCAGCTGGGACTCTTCGGTTTTCCGGGCCCAGTGTCTCAGGTCCTCCCACCTCTTCCTACAGTGGGTGCTCTGCCTGCTGTAGACCTCCAGTGTCTGCATGTCCTTGGCGATGGCACGCCCCTATCCCGTCTTCTGATGGACGGTGACCTGCAGAGGAAACACAAACAGGAGGACACCATTGACCAGACAATCCAGCCTGTTACACATATGGCCCACAAATTCCCTTCCAAACCCATTGGCACACACATCACCCAGCGCCCACCATGTACATCACCACCATACATACGACCCTAACCAAATGACACAATGTTTGCACACATATCCCCATGCAACCTTGTCACATGCCTCGTGCCCAAGGTGTACTCACCTGTTGGTTTGGAGACCCATACAGCAGCCCATTATGGGATAGGACCCCATTCACCAAGCGCTCCAACTCCTCCGAAGTGAAGGCAGGGTCCCTTTCCCCAGTCATGTGGGCCATGGCAGGATCCAGACACAGGTCACAGCAGCACACGCATTGTAGGTGTTGTCCTGTGGAAAGTCAGGAAACAAGTGAGATTATAGTCAGAAAATGGCAGTCACGTATGCAGTGGTGTACACGGTCACTGCCGCCGGTGATCCCCTTTAACCATTGTATTCTATAGAGCCCTTTGTTATCCAATGAGGAATAGCACGTAGGTGCAAGACCTCCTTCCGCCATGACGCGCAACACCGGCAGAGTTAGCTCACTTCCACCTGTCCCTACATACAGGACAGGCGGTCGCCATTTTAAGGTGGTGGACAATAGTTAGATAATCGAGAACTTTGAAAATGCCACCTTGAGAAAGTTGGCATTGTCTTCTCCTAACCATTTGGTGCCTGCAGCATGTTCCTGTGTCACATGACTAGGTGTGAGTGGCAGGTGACTTTTGTATATTCCTCCCAGACAGCACACACAATAGAGAGGTTAGAAGTGTTCAAATGGGCCTCCTCAGGCAGGATGGGAAAGCAGGGCTGTGCACAGCCGCACCTACACATCAAGAGATGAGACCTTCTCACACACAAACAACTTCCCACTTGCCTTTTGTGCTTGTAGCCAGGCTTGAGTCAGCGCACGAAGGCAAGCAATTCCAGACATGTCTGTGGGGGAAACTTCTAGAAGTTTCTCCCACTTCAAAAGAGGCACCAGGTATAAAAACTTTCTTGACCTGTAGAATGACTTTAAGAGGACGACTTGTTGCTGTAGCCTGCTGTGTACTTCGGAACCACTGCTTTGCTGCACCAAGAAGGACTGCTCTGCTGGCTGAAGCCTGCTTTGAGCCCCCAGAGGTCTCACCTGCTGCTTAAACCTTTCTCTACTACTTGAATTCCAGGACTTCTAGAGTGAATCTAAGTGCTAGCTGGCTGACCTCCTGATCAGAGCCTAAAAAACAGGAAAGGCTCAAACACTTTGAATCTGCACCTGGACCCAGCTTAAGTGAGTACTGACACATAAAGGGGTACCCCTCCAGTCCTGGATCCTCTGTAGTGGTGCTAAAGGTACTCTGCCAGCCCAGCTGTGGTCCCCATCAGAAATGCCACACTATGATGCAATCCAATGCAGCCCTCGCAACTCCTCATCTAATGAAGTGCAACACAACTCAATGTGGACCTCGCATTGTGGCCCTCACAGCTCCTCATCTGAACTGATGCAGCGCAAACTCAACTCAACATGAAACCCACTTCACAGCCCTTGCATCTACTCATTGGTACCAACCAATCATGATGCAACTAGATGCAGGACCATGAAGCGCTCATCAGAATTGATGCTATGTGGCGCATTTTGACACGTGACCCCGAATCGCTCCTCTGGACCACCCCTGCATGGGGCAACAATAACCCGCATCATAGACATGAGGTACAATTCTCAGTGGGCGTGACCTGGTCTCTGCATCTGGCCCACGCATCACTATGGTGGGCCTGAACTTGTGACTTTGTCCCAGTCCAGTGTGACAAGATAAGCACAGTTGACACTTTGTGCTTTTCCCCGGTATTTTTATCAAAACCTTTAAAATTGTGCATCTTCAGTTCTACTAATTATATCTCAGTGTTTTAGTGTCAAATAATTTATTACAATTTATTAAACTGGGGTGGGATTTTCTTCTGTTATATTTTGATTTTATTACTGTTAGTGTGTTACATAAATACTTTACACATTTTCCTTAAGATAAGCCTGGCTGCTTCAGTGTTTTAGTGACAACCTAGCAGAGTGTTATAAATGGGGTCTCTGGTTGGCAGTTTGCACTCTGTTGAAGCAGGGACCCTCACTCTACTCAGGGCAATGGAGAGACACATATAGATAACCCCTGCTTAACCCCTTGGTAACTTGGCACAAGCAGTCAGGCTTATCTCAGAAGCAATGTGTAAAGTATTTGTACCAACACACACAGTAATACTGTGAAAACACAACAAAATGGACACTACACCAGTTTAGAAAAATAGGTAATATTTATCTAAAGCAAACAAGACCAAAATGACACAAATTCAAAATACACAAGTCAAGATATGAATTTTAAAAGATCAAACACAAAAATAGCTTTTAGAAACACAAATGCTTTGATTATATGATGGAGTCGTTCCCAACAATCTGACGGCAATACCTCTGGTCATGGAAGAACACGGACCCCCAGGTACAGTACAAGCTGACTTACGAAGTCGGGGATCACAGCGTCGCTGGATCCGAGGAAGTGTTGGTTCTGGTGCTGTGGAGTGAAGGAGTGCAGGTGACACAAAGAGGCAGCAGATCCTTGCTGCGGAGCGGTGGAGGTGAGGTAGCATCAGGGCGAAACGTTGGATCCGCACACTTCCAGCGGAGTTGATGTCTGGCAATCAGACATGGTGCCACGACTTCCACAGAGTCACGGACTTTGGCATGGCTGCAGCAGCATCGGGCCTGCGTGGTGGTCACACTCGAGGACCACGTATTCGTTTGCAGGCAGCGTCACGGGATTCGGCAGCAGCAGCGGTCCGGAATCGTCAAAGTCGGTTCACTTGGTTTTCTTTTCCACTGGCTTCTCCATTCAAGGGCCCAGGGACTGGATTAGGTACCACCTGGCAGGACAAGAGTCTCAGTAGAGAGTCCAGGTACTGGCAGAGAAAGTCTTTGAATGCCCTGGCACTTCAAAACAGGAGGCAAGCTCAGTTCAAGTCCTTGGAGATTGTTCTCAAGCAGAAATGCACAACAAAGTCCAGTCTTTGTCCCCTTTCACAGGCAGAAGCAGCAACTGCAGGATAGCCCAACAAATCACACTAACAGGCAGGGGCAGCACTTCTCCTTAGCTCTTCTCCAGGCAGAGGTTCCCCTTGAAACCAGAAGTGATCTTGAATAAATGTGAAGTCTAGGATTTTGGGTTAACTACTTATACCCCTTTCTACCTTTGAAGTAGGCAAACTTCAAAGGAAAGTCTCTGTTGTTCACCAGATCCCGCCTTGCCCAGGCCAGGCCCCAGACACACACCAGGGGTTGGATACTGCATTGTGTGAAGGCAGACACAGCCCATTCAGGTGTAAGTGACCACTCCTCCCTCCACTCCAGCTCAGATGGCTCATCAGGATATGTAGGCTACATCTCAGCTTCCTCTGTGTCACTGCCTAGAGGATATTCACAAACAGCCCAACTGTGAGTCTGACCCAGACAGGGAATCCACAAACAGACAGCGTCACAGAACGGTTTAAGCAAGAAAATGCATACTTTCTAAAAGTCACATTTTCAAACTAACAATCTAAAAACCAACTTTAGTAAAAGATTTATTTTTAAATTGTGAGGTCAGAGACACCAAACTCCTTATTTCTATCTGCTCTCCAAAGGAATCTACACTTTAAGAATATTTAAAGGCAGTGTCCATTTTAATCTATAAGAGAGATAGCCCTTGCAACAGTGAAAACCACATTTAGCGATATTGCACTGTTAGGACAAGTAAAACACATCAGTACATGTCCCTCCTGTAGGATACACTGCACCCTGCCCATAGGGCTAACTAGGACATACCTTAGGGGTGCCTTACATATATAAAAAGTGAAGGTTTAGGCTTGGCAAGTGGGTACACTTGCCAAACCGAACTGGCAGTTTACAACTGCACACACAGACACTGCAGTGGCAAGTCTGTGCACTGTTTACGGGGCTACTAATGTGGTTGGCACAACCAGTGATGCAGGCCCACTAGTAGCATTTGATTTACAGGCCCTGGGCATCTATAGTGCCCTTTACTAGGGACTTACTAGTAAACAAATATGGCAATCATGTAAACGCTAATTACACATACACTTTGCACTGGAGCACTTGCACTTTAGTACTGATCAGCAGTAGTAAAGTGCCCAGAGTTCCAAAAACAGCAAAAACAGAGTCCAGCACACAGTGAAAACATGAGAAGCAGAGGCAAAAAAGACAGGGGAGACCATGCCAAGGATGCCAGTTCTAATGTGTGTCCCCCACAGCTGAAAGTGGGGAGAACTACCCTACCTCAGGAAGTCATCTTCACTGAGGAAGAAGAATCTGGACAGACCATCAGCATTGGCGTGTTCTGTGCCAGGGTGGGGTTCCACTGTAAAGGCCATTCCCTGTAGGGAAATGGGCCACCTCAACAGTTTTGGATTCTCACCCTGCATCTGCATTAACCATCCGAGGGGCATGTGGTTGGTCTGAATCCGGAAGTGAGTCCCAAACAAGTAGGGTCTTAGCTTCTTCAGTGTCCAGACCACAGCAAAAGCCTCCCGCTCAATTGTACTCCACCTACGCTACTGGGGAACTGACCTCCTACTAATAAAGGCTACAGGCTGGTCTAGGACCTCTTCATTTAGCTGTGATAACACTGCTCCTACACCATGCTCTGAAGCATCAGTCTGCATGACAACCTCCTTGGAAAAGTCAGGTGCCTTCAGCATGGGGGCCGTGCACATGGCTGCCTTCAGGGTATCAAAAGCTGTCTGGCAAGCCTCAATCCAGATCACCTTTCTGGGCTGCTTCTTGTAGGTTAACTCAGTCAAGAGAGCTACAATAGTGCCATACTCCTTAAAAAACCTCCTATAGTATTCGGTGAGACCTAAAAAGAGGTGAACAGAAGGCATGGCAAGAGGACATCCCACTTATGCCTCAAGGGCTCTGGCAGGCCCATGATCTTGGCTTCAAGGTGCGGTAGAATCTCTCAACCAGACTGTTACTTTGGGGGTGGTAAGGAGTGGTGGACTTATATGTCACCACACACTCCTATTATAGAGGCTTCATATATGTTAATATGAAGTTGGTACCCCTATCAGATACCACCTTCTTGGGGAACTCCATGTGGGTAAAAACCTCTATCAAAGCATGTCCCACCACAGGGGAGGTGACTTACCTCAAAGGGTACCGGGTGGCATGGTCCACCAAGACCAGGTTGAACCTTTTGCCAATGGCTGTCTTGGGATCCAGAGGACAAACAACATCAATACCAACCCTTTCATAAGGGTGCTGACCACAGGAAGAGGTTGGAGGGGAGCCTCACATTTCCCCCTCCACTCTTGCCACTTGCCTGAGAAGATGTGCAAGACCTATAGTATGCATCTCAGTGCTTGTGGATATGGGGCCAGTAAAAGTGGGTGGCTAAGTCGTTCAAAGGTCTTGTCTTGCCCCAAATGACCAGCTAAAGGCACGTCATGAGCCAGACCCAGTAGAAGGCTCTGAAGCACTGGGGTGCCACCAGCACACAGGCCGACACAGGCTCAGCAAACTTAGGCTCACTATATAGGGGCCATCCTTCCAGTAAATCAAGTGTGATCCAGGCTCTTTGCCAGATGCCTGGTCTGCAGTCTGCTGACACAAACCCTTAAGAGTAGGGCATGTTTTCTGTGCCTCACAGAATGCATCACTGATGAGTCCCCCTTCCTGCTGTCACTGAGTCAGCTCAGGGACCTCCCCCAGCCCAGCCACTTTTAATCCCCTGTAGGTTCCAGGGCTTCCTCCTCAGGTTCAGCCTCCTCCTGGATTGTGGGAACTTCTGGAATGGGTTTCCAGCACCCCTTGCCCTTCCTCCTTCTGGAAGACACTTAGGCCACTCTTTCAGGCTCCAGGATCTCCTGATCACCATAACGGGCTGCCATTGACCGCGTGGACACACACACCCAGCTACCCGGGCAGACCCAACATCTCCAAGTGAGATCTGTGTTCCACCTGCTTCCAAGGGGAATCATCCAGGTCATTGCCAAGCAGACAATCTATGGGCATGATTGGAATTAGCTAATCTCAAGGCACCAGAGACACCCCCATTCAAAGAGAAGCTGCGCCACTCTGCACAGGTGCTCTGAGTTGTCTACCACAACTACTTGATGAAGTACATGAGGGTCTATCTGTTCTTCAGACACCAGGTGACTTCTCACAGTAGTCACGCTGACTTCTGTGTCTCTCAGAGCCTCCACCCTCTGTCTATTGATGGTCATCCACTGACTGTGCTTCCTGGTGTTTTTAGGCACAAGGGTTCTCTGTACCATCTCACTGTGCCCTAGTTAGACAAAGGTCATCTCAGCTGGCTCCCACCCACCTGGAACCAACTCTCCCTCAAGCGCTACACTGGCCAAACCCTGTGACTGCGCACCAGTGGGTACCGGTGTCCACTTAAGACAGTTGGGGTTTGTGACCGGGTTGGTCCGGAAAGATCACTCAGAACTCGCTTGGTCTATGTACAAGTGTTTTATTAAGTCGTTTGGTAACTGGTAAGAGTACGTGTAGGTAGGTTTTTCTCTTGTTTTCCATGTATGGTGGGTGGTATGGCTGTATCCTTTCGGGTTCTGGTCTTCTCTCTTTTCTCCTTATCTCACAGGCGTCCCCGGGAAGCACATGCGGAGAGAATAAAATACATGAGGTAAGTGGTCTGGGTTTCTATGGGTGTAGTCTTACTATAGCTTTTTCCTATCTCTTCTCCTTTCTGTTCTCTCGAAGTTCGGTATCTGTCCCTCCTCTGTTTCTCCTTATGACTAGGCGCGGTCCTCACATACTTCGTTTGACCATCGGCTATTGCTTCGGACTTCTCTCTCTTCTGTTACCCTTAGTGCTCATGTCTGCAGTGCCTTTGATGTGACATATGCTCAATATAGTGCTTTCTTGTGCTTAATGGTGGATTCCCCCCCCCTTTTTGTGCCCGTGCCCTTCTCTCACCCCTTCCCCCCTTTTGTCCGCTCTCCTCTCTTCTCTCTCTCTCTCACTCGTACTTCACAAGCCCGTTATCCCACGCACCTGGAAGTGCCATGCTTCTCCGGAAGCGCAGCAGGTTCGCTCGTTCCGTCCTCCCGGTTGCCTGCCTTCGTGGGACTCGTCTGGCGCCTTCAGCGGGCTTCTCGTGGGGATGATTGGAGTCGCTATCTCCGTTTCCTTCCTCCTCCTGTGTTCGTTCGTCCTCCTCCTCCTGTGTTCAGTCGTCCTCCTTCTCCGATGTTCGTTCGTCCTCCTCCTCCTGTGGTCGTTCGTCTTCTTCCTCCCTTGGTCGTGTCTCCACCGCTTACAAACCACTGACGACCGTATTTTCTGACTGTGGCAGTTTTAACCTCCCGGCGGCCCGCCGCCATCGATCGTCCCACCAATCACGGGGCAAGAGTTTGACAAGGTCGAGGCCATCTGAGGCAGAGTCAGCACAAGTCCGGGCCATGTGCGGGCGGTCAGGATCCAGCCCGTCACATACACTCCCCCTAGAGAGCGGCCAGTCGGGATGCCCAGATGCCGGATACCGGGAGAGAAAATCCGCAGTTACCATTTGTTTTCCGGGGAGATGGTGAACCTGAAACAAAAAAGGCTGTAAGGAAAGGAACCAGCGGAGAATCCGGGGTTAGTGTCTTTATTGCGGGCGAGCCAGGTGAGAGGAGCATGATCAGTAACCAGGGTGAAGGTTCTGCCAGACAGATAGTATCTGAGGGATTCGATGACCCAAACATTCTTTCTCTATAGCCAGTTAATGTGTTTCCCGTGGCAAAAGTTTCCGGCTGATATACAAGAGGGGGTGTAAGGTACCATCCATCTGGGGTTGGGACAGTACCGCCCCAAGTCCTACCCCAGAGGCGTCTGTCAGTAACACAAAGGGTTTTTGGAAGTCAGGGCAACTTAACACCGGTGCAGAAGTGAGAGCGGTTTTTAGACATCGTGGAAAAATGGGGAATAAAGCGTCTGTAGTAGCCTACTAAACGCAAGAATGCCCTGATGTCGTTCTTCCTCTTCGGGAATGGCATGTGTGCAATGGCTTCCAGCTTTTCGATTTGGGGACTTATCCGCCCACCTCCTACCATATAACCTAGGTATTTAATGCTAATGCTAGATAGCCCCAATCGACATTTCTCTGGATTGGCGGTTAACTGGGCCTTCCTCAGTGCATGTAAAACAGCATCTGGGTGTGTCATATGTTCCACCCATGTATTGCTATATATAACGATGTCATCAAGATGTGCTGCCACATACTGCCTGTATGGTCGTAGAATCTCATCCAGGAGCCTTTGAAAGGTGGCAGGGGCTCCAGGGAGCCCAAAAGGAAGGACGGTGAAATGGTATAATCCGGAAGAAGTGGCAAAGGCTGTTTTCTCTTTATCTTCCTTTCTTAAAGGTATTTGCCAATAGCACTTCGTAAGATCCAGCGTGGACAGATATTTAGCTTGACCTAATCTCTCAACCAGCTCGTCAATTCTAGGCATGGGATAAGCATCAAAGTAGGTCAGGTCATTGACTCTTCTATGATCTACACAAAACCTGGTACTGCCGTCTGGTTTAGGTACTAATACCACTGGCGAGCACCATGGACTGGTCGAGGGTTCTATGATACCGGCCTTTAACATGGCCTTGACTTCTTTTTCTATAATTTTTTGTTTGGCTTCGGGGATGCGATAAGGCCTCTGGCGGGAAACAGTGTTCATTTTGAGTCGAATGGGATGTTGGACTAACGTGTTTCTTCCTGGATATTTGGAAAATACGTCCAGGTTCAGGTCCACCAAGTGATTTAACTGGTGAAGAGGTAACCCGGTAAGAGTGGGGTTGATCCACGGTTTTGCCTGGTGGGGCAACTCCTGGTTTGGGAGAAAAGGATAAGGGATGTCCTCATTCACATCGGAGTTAATATAGTTGATGGAGTGCCCTTCGGAGGGGCCCAACCATTTTTTTAGAAGGTTGATATGGTATATCTGTTCCCTTCCGCCGCTTTGGGGTATGGCTAGCTTATAAGTGGTTGGGTTGATTTGGGCAATCGCATCAAATGGACCCTGCCATCTAGCCAACAATTTGTTTTCAGTGCTAGGGAGGAAGACCAGGGCTTTGTCCCCTACCGCTAACGACCTAACAGCGCTTCTTGTGTCATATATTTGCTTCTGCCTATTCTGTGCTTCTCATAAAGCAGTATGTGTGCTTCCTCCCATACTGTATGAATATTTTCTCTTAAATCTCGAGTATACGTTAACAAATCCTTAATCTCTTCTTCTGTGTCTTCCCACTGTTCTGCTAACATGTCCAACAACGTACGAGGTTGTCGGCCAAACAACATCTCAAAGGGGCTGTGACGTAAAGAGGCCTGTACATGAGTGCGGATAGCGTATAGAACCAAAGGGAGCTTCTTTTCCCAATCTTTGCCCGCCTCCGATATGCTTTTTCGTAGAAGAGATTTGATGGTTTTATTATATCTTTCCACTAGCCCGTCTGTTTAGGGGTGATAGACTGAGGTACGGATTTGTTTTACCCCCAATAAACGACATACCTCAGTCATTAATCTGGACATAAAAGGAGTCCCTTGGTCAGTCAATATTTCTTTTGGGAAACCCACCCTTGAAAAAAACTCTGTCATGGCTTGGGAAATGGCTTTAGTATGCATACAAGGGAGGGCTATGGCTTTCGGATAGCGGGTGGCATAATCCACCAGGACTAAGACATATTGGGGGTTATTCTAACTTTGGAGGAGGTGTTAATCCGTCCCAAAAGTGACGGAAAAGTGACGGATTTACCACCAGCGGTATTACAAGTCCATTATATCCTATGGAACTCGTAATACGGCTGGTGGTATATCCGTCACTTTACCGTCACTTTTGGGACGGATTAACACTCCTCCAAAGTTAGAATAACCCCCATTGTCTACCCCGAGTGGAAGGTGTGAGGGGACCAATGATATCCATCCCAACTCTGGAGAAGGGAATTTCGATGACCGGAAGAGATTGGAGGGGTACGGATTTTTGTGGGGAGGGGTTATAGAGTTGACATTTGGGACACTGGGAACAATGTTTACGAATCTCTCCATAAACCCCAGGCCAGTAGAAACATCTAAGCACTGCTTCCTCGGTTTTTTCTCTTCCCAAGTGTCCTTCTCCGTTATCCCCGTGGGCTAATTGTAACACCTGTGAGCGGTGACTGCTAGGTACAACTAATAGTAATTAATTTCCCTTTGTGGTGGTGGGTTTCCTGTACAATAAATTATTACGTACCACGAATCTGGGACCTAACCCTGGTACTGCCCCGGATACTGCCCGTTGCCAAGCATGTTTCAATGAGGGATCCTCATTCTGATTCCGTCAGAAATCACCTGTGACTTTGCAAACCTTCCCTGTGACCTTAGATTCGTCTAGGGGAAAGTTGTTCAGAGCATAAGAGCGCTGTTGCTCCCTTTTTTGTCTCCTACTGAGAGTAGTCCGTACTGTTTTGTTTTCCTCTAGAACCGCCCCACTGGGTGCCTCCTTCCACCAGTCTCTCAATATGTGCTCTTGCCCGGCTTTCTCTAAAAAAGAGGGAAAACCCTCATAGTCTGTCCCTAGGATAATGTCTTCGTCTAATTTTTCGAGTACCCCAACCTGTAGTATCTCAGTTTGGTCTCTCCACTTCAACCTTATAGTGGCAAGGGGGTAATATCTTTGATCACCATGGACACAGGCGATGAGGACTTGTCTTTCTGGATCTTCCTGGCCTGGTAACACTAGATCACCCCTAATCACGCTCTGGCTACAACCTGAGTCAATGAGGGCTCTTCTCTCTATGTCATTAATGAGAATGGGGAGGATATATTTTGGTTTGTCCCCTCCAGTCCAGAACACTCTCCCTCTGGTCAGCCCCATCTCCATAGGTTCTTCGGCGTCTTTCTTTTGTGGGCAATACCGGGCGATATGCCCCCACTCTGAGCAGTTATAGCACTGTGGTCCGGTGCCTGGGTGTCCGGATGCCCCTGGGCCCGTGGATTGGGTGCGGTCAGGTCCATGGATCCCTACTGGCCGAGGAGTGATGTTCCGAGGTATGACTGGTTGGATTGGAGGTGGTGGTGCTCGCCTTGCTATAGCACTGAAGTCCGGACCTCTATGATATGCACAGGCTAGGTCCACAACCGTTTTATTAGTTAGACCGGGATGTTGACGTACCCAGTTACGGGTGGTAGATGGTAAGGCATCTAGATATTGCTCTAAGACAATGACGTCAAACATTTCCTCTCTGGATTTTTCCGACGGATGCAACCATCGTCCAGCGGCGTGTTGGACTCTGTAATATAAGGTGCGGGGTTCTCCTGGTGTTGCCATTTCATTTGTCGAAATCTGGAGCGATAATTTTCGCTGTCTAAACCCACTCGTTCTAAGATGGTTTTCTTAATTTCTTGGTACGGAAGGGTTCCGCTGGGATTGATGGCCTGGTATGTTGACTGCAGGTGACCCGTGAGAAGAGGGGCGATATATTGGCCCCATTTGTCCTCCAGCCAATTAGCTGTACTTGCTACCCTTTCAAAGTTTGTGAAGAATGAGTCAGGATCTTCATGCTCCTGATAACGTTGTAACACACTACTTGGCACATTGGGGTGCACTTTGGTATGGGCGATGGTATCAGTTAGTTTTCCCAATGCTGTTTCATGCACCAACTGGTTGTTGGCCATAATTGTTGCTTGGCTCTTAAGTGCAGTTTGCAATGCTTCACGTTCCTCTTTCGCTTCCTTCATTTGTTGCTCCCATATCACTTGGAGATGCCTTTGGCCTTCAGCCAATTGGGCTATCACGTCAGCCATGGTCGCCTTCTCTTCCATAATGGCGGCAGTCCTTTCCAATATCCCACTTCTGACACCACTTGTGACCGGGTTGGTCCGGAAAGATCACTCAGAACTCGCTTGGTCTATGTACAAGTGTTTTATTGAGTCATTTGGTAACTGGTAAGAGTACGTGTAGGTAGGTTTTTCTCTTGTTTTCCATGTATAGTGGGTGGTATGGCTGTATCCTTTCGGGTTCTGGTCTTCTCTCTTTTCTCCTTATCTCACAGGCGTCCCCGGGAAGCACATGCAGAGAGAATAAAATACATGAGGTAAGTGGTCTGGGTTTCTATGGGTGTAGTCTTACTATATCTTTTTCCTATCTCTTCTCCTTTCTGTTTTCTCGAAGTTCGGTATCTGTCCTTCCTCTGTTTCTCCTTATGACTAGGTGCGGTCCTCACATACTTCGTTTGACCATCGGCTATTGTTTCGAACTTCTCTCTCTTCTGTTACCCTTAGTGCTCATGTGCGCGGTGCCTTTGATGTGACATATGCTCAATATAGTGCTTTCTTGTGCTTAATGGTGGATTCCCCCCCCTTTTTGTGCCCCTGCCCTTCTCTCACCCCTTCCCCCCTTTTGTCCGCTCTCCTCTCTTCTCTCTCTCTCACTCGTACTTCACAAGCCCGTTATCCCACGCACCTGGAAGTGCCACGTTTCTCCGGAAGCGCGGCGGGTTCGCTCGTTCCGTCCTCCCGGTTGCCTGCCTTCGTGGGACTCGCCTGGTGCCTTCAGCGGGCTTCTCGCGGGATGATTGGAGTCGCTATCTCCGTTTCCTTCCTCCTCCTGTGTTTGTTCGTCCTCCTCCTCCTGTGTTCGGGCCACCTCCTCCTCCGATGTTCGTTTGTCCTCCTCCTCCTGTGGTCATTCGTCTTCTTCCTCCCTTGGTCGTGTCTCCACTGCTTCCAAACCACCGACGACCGTATGTTCTGACTGTGGCAGTTTTAACCTCCCGGCGGCCCGCCGCCATAGATCGTCCCACCAATCACGGGGCGAGAGTTTGACAAGGTCGAGGCCGTCAGAGGCAGAGTCAGCACAAGTCCGGGCCATGTGCAGGCGATCAGGATCCAGCCCGTCACAGGGTCTCCCCTCACATGATCCACCTGGTCACATGCATAACATTTGCAGGAACCTCCTCTGCAAGTTTTCCTTTGGAAAACCACAGCTTCTTTTCAACTGGGGGATAGGAGTCCTTACTCTAGGAATTAGGTTGGGGCCCTTTAAAGAACTCCCCCTGTTTACCCTTACCCCCTTATTCTTGTGAGACGGACCCTGCCCACCCTTGGTGTGGTCTCCCCCCTAACTCTTCTGGACCCTGGTGCTCTCCCAACAGTCTGCTTTCTGTGGAAGCTTCCTAGGGTCAGTCAGCTTGCTGTCAATCAGGCGCTGGCACAGTTCTGGAAAGCAAAGACTATACAAATTATCCCAAGCAATCAAACTGTACAGCCCCTCAAAAGTTGTTACCTTGCTGCCCTTCACCCAACCATCCAGTGACCTGAAAAAAGAGTCAACACATTCCAATTATGTTTGGCATTCCTTCTTTTTGCAGGATCTAAACGTGTCCTTATACAGCTCAGTGGTGAGACCATACCTTGTGAGTAGGGCGTCCTTCATGATAGAGTAAGTGATTCCTTGAGGATTCCCTAAGTATGTCAGAATATCCCTCCCCTCCACCTCAAGGTGCTTCCACAGACCCGCCCCCCAATGTGCTTCAGGTACCATGTTCAAGTTGCGAACAGACTCATACCCCTTAAACGACAAGTATACTTTATCCTCCCTCTTGTAATCCTTAACTAGGTCTTTGGGAATGTGCACCCTCCTCTAAGGCTGCACTGTGGTATTGGTGCCACCATCTCTGCTAGACTGGCTCCTCTGATCTAGTTCCCTCATACTAAGCTCATGAGTCAGGAGCATTTTCTTCTCTTCCATGGCCATCCTCCTCTCCTCCATTTCCCTCTCCATTTTCATACTAAACTTCTCTAATTCCAACTGGTCAACCCTCTCTGCCTGTCTGACCTGCAACTCCTCAAGAGTCAGACCCTTGAATGACACATTGCTACCTTCACAGGAGACCTTCTCCCCAGGCATAACAGGTAAATCCACTACAACATTATGGAAACTCTGCACCTTCTTACCCTCATCCTCCCCTTCTGTGAGCCCCCAAGCCTCCTTGGCTGATCCCCTTGGTCCTCAGTGCCTTTTGCAGCTCCTTCTTCCTGACATAGCTCCTAATGGGACAGGCAAGACCCTTACTGAATGGCTTCAGTTGAGCAACTGTATAACTCTCCACTTTTCCAACTCAAAAACTGCTCCAGCTGGTGTATCTCCAGATTGAGATGCAATTCAAAATAAAGTGCAAAGTTTCAAGGCAGAAAAGGAATTCCCAATGAGAAGTTCAAGAATCAACAAAAAGTTCATCAAAAATATGAAAGCAGGAAAAAGCCTAAAAAGATCAAAAGCAAGTCACGTAATGGTCTGCATGAGAACAGAAGTGTATACTTAATCACTGTGTGTCAAGTACAAATACAAGTCCATTCCTCACCGCTGATCACCAATGTTAGAAATGGGATTTCTGGTTGGCAGCCAGTTTGAACTATGTCCAAGCAGGGACCCTCACTCTAGTCAGGGCAATGGAGAAACACACTTAGATAACCCCTGCTAATCCCATTTGAGACTCCAGGCTGTGTATGAAGATGGGATGGCCAACTGTATTTAAGGCAGCTGACAGGGTCACCAATATCAGGAGGCAAGGGTCATCTTAATCTGTAGTCAGAAGTGCATTGTCTACAACTTGTAAGGTAGTGGTCTCTACATGGTAGTATGATCTGGAGCCATATTGGTAGTTGTGCATGATTAGCATTAATGTGATCTTGGAATTAAGCATAAAATGTTTTTCAAAGATCTTATTAATGAATGATAGGTGTGTGATGTGTCAGTAGGTGACAAGGCCATCAGTGTCTAGTGTAGATTTGTTTAGGAGTAGAAGGATCTGGCCTGTCTTGAAAGCTTCTGGGATGATGCCTTGAGTGAGATCGGCATTGACAATGGTGAGCAGAGGTGATAAAGCATCCACAGAGAGACCTTTGCTGAAGCACTAGGGGAGGGCATCATCTTCATAAAACTTTACTTTGATGGAGTTGAGCACCAGGGAGAGATGAGAGAGAGATAGGACTTTGAATGTTGACCATTATGGTATTCTAAAGGAAGAGGTGGGCATAATAGATGATGCAGTATTTGTTGCCAATGTGCTTTTGGATTGTCTGTATTTTTTCACCGAAGAAGAGGTTAATGGCATTGCACCTTTCTCTGGAGTGAAGAATAGGTGAGTCTGTCATAGGTTTGATGAAGTGCTTGATCATCTAGAAATACATTTTTCTTCTCATGGTGGCCTCATTAATGGTGCTGGCATAGTACTTAAATTAGCTTACATGATGAGCAACCTGTGTTTTGTGCAGAGTTATTTCACTATCATAAGATCTTCCCGAGGTCTACTTTTCCTCCATTTTCATTCTGGTCTGCAGGTGGATTGCTTACTGTTAGAAAGGCCTTTAGAGTACCAAGGTGCTTGGTTTGCATGGATGTGTTTTATTTGGGGTGTGGATGTTATAATAGTTTTCAAACAAATGTGTTGAAGTTGCTTGGAATGATGTTTGTATCAGATGTGGATTTGATAGCGTTCAAGATTACTTCACACATTACTTTTTCTATGAAGATGTCTTTGAAGGATTTCAAATTTAGTCTGCTCACTGATACCAGATAGTAGTAAGCTGGGACGGCAATGAAGATCCAAGCTTCTTGGTGCTATTATGTTCAGCAGATATGAACTAGTGATACAATATCATTTTTTGGAGGTTGTTTCTAACATTCAAAAAACAGTTCTACGGTGGGGGGAGTAGAGTTTTCCTTTCCTCATTAAAAAGAACAGAGGTGCAATTACAGGTGTATCTTAAGTTATCACATGGGCAGAATCAAGCACTTCTCACTCACATGGTGTGATTAGTTCAGAGGGTGGATTGTTGCAATCTATTGGAACTGGAGGTCAATGAGCCTCTGACACTGCTAATGATAATTCTTCACACAGTTTGCAGGGCATCAGATGGCTAATGACTGGCTGTTCCAGAAAAGTATGTATGTAATCTGCAGAAATTTAATTGTTTTCTTGTCAAATGTCTTCTATACTCAAATTGTTGGCTGTTGGATTTACACATATATGAGTCAAATGTGGCTTTTGCCATACTTCAGTGGGCATGTGGCTGCCTGGTTGATTTCTTTGGTGTCAGCAGATATACCAGTTCAATACCATTTTGACTTGCTTGTATCAGAACTGCATTGTATTTTTGACTACAGAATAATTCTGCAAACAGCAGACAATGGGGGTCATTCTGACCCTGATGGGCGGCGGAGGCCGCCCGCCAGAGTTCCCCCCTCCAGAACACCGCTCCGCGGTCATAAGACCGCTGCGGTGATTCTGGCTTTTGCACTGGGCTGGCGGGCGGCCTCCAAAAGGCCGCCCGCCAGCCCAGTGCAAAAGGGCCTTCCCACGAGGACGCCGGCTCAGAATTGAGCCGGCGGAGTGTGAAGGTGCGACGGGTGCAGTGGCACCCGCCGCGTATTTCAGTGTCTGCAATGCAGACACTGAAATACAATGTGGGGCCCTCTTACGGGGGCCCCTGCAGTGCCCATGCCATTGGCATGGGCACTGCAGGGGCCCCCAGGGGCCCCGCGGCACCCCCTTCCGCCATCCTGTTCCTGGCGGGAGACCCGCCAGGAACAGGATGGCGGTAGGGGGTGTCAGAATCCCCATGGCGGTTGAGCGCGCTCCGCCGCCATCGAGGATTCTCAAGGGCAGCGGAAAACCGGCGGGAGACCGCCGGTTTTCCAAATCTGACCGCGGCCAAAGCGCCGCGGTCAGAATGCCCTGCGGGGCACCGCCGGCCTGTCGGCAGTGCTCCCGCCGACCCTGGCCCCGGCGGTCTCAGACCGCCGGGGTCAGAATCAGGGCCAATGTGTTGATGAGACTGCAGCATGGAAATTAAGACAGGGGCACCACCAGCACACGATAGCCGCAGTTGGGGACAGGTCGCCAAACCGGCACCTTCCTGATTGCCAAACTTTGAGTTCACCACAGTGCTGGTGGTGTGTTGGTGCGGCAGTCATGGCGGCGTCACTCTTTCGCTCTAGTAGGAGCCTGAAGCCAATGCCGGCCATGCTTCCATAGGAAGTAACACAGTGCATGCACCCAACCAGCCGGCACTGGGGGCATCCAGTGAGCTACATCTCATATTTGTGGAGAGCATAATCACCCTTGTGCCATTGTTGTGGCCCTTTCCCATCCTTTTTGCTGACCTTTACCCAGCGGGGACCCCACCAGGTGAAGGTCAGTGGAAAGGTAGATCCTGATCAGCCCTGTGGCTAATATTGTGGGCCTGCCTCCATTGACCATCTCTGCTGCCACCGCTGCCAGTGTAGTAGCAGTAATGTAGGTGAGGTGGTGTCATTGCCAAAGTCTTGATCAGGCAGTCTGACCGGCAAAAACTCAACAGCATAACAGTGCCAGCCAAAGTCAGAATTGGCCCCTTACTCATCCACTTGGCTCAGTTTAATTGCTTGGCCCTTTACTCAGCCACTTGGCTCAGTTTAATTGTGTGGTATTTGAAGCAGACTGGCCTAAGGAAAGGCAGGCATTTCTGTTGTGAAAAGGTTGGAAGGATGGGTTGAAGGACATGGTAGCCAGATGGTTGATAAACCCATTGATTGTGATGCTTTTGTTGCTCTTATTTTACAGTTAGATCATTGTCTTGCAGAACAAAAAGGGAAGAAAAGGCACAAATCTAAACTTTTTCTCTAAAACGTGAATGGGTATAGTTCCCTGTGGTGGGCTGTACTGCAGAGTTATGCACATAGGGTCAATGCAGCTTCCTCTTACCATGAAGGAAAAACAGAAATGAAGACATGCACGTTAATGCGTGTACTGTGGCCAACATGGACATTTTGGTAAAGATTAATAAAAGAAACCGAAAAACTTTTCAGCCAAACCCCTGGACAGCACTAAAGAGAAAAGTGTCAAATCATTTTAACAGCAACTTCACAGTGTTCCTCCTTGGAATATCCTTGCTGTTTCTGGGTGTCTGTGTAATGACAGATGCAGGAGCAACTGGAATCTTTTGTGACTGATGTGTTGCTGAAGTGTATTGCATACGTACAAAACAGAAAGCGTTCCCAGACAAGTTAGGATAGTGTTATCTTGTCTTCAGGTTCTACGGCATGCAGTACAATGAATGCAGACAACACAGTGAAAAATGGATCCTTGATCTCATGATGCAACTATTTTAAGTCTGCCATGCCCCCATAATCCCACCACAAACTGGCAAAACAATGTCATTTCTGTTTAGTGCGATTACAGCTTTCTGCTCAGTACAAAGATTACTTAGGTGTATGGAGGGGACAGAGATGAAATGCTTCAGCAAGCAAGGAGCTGCTATCAAAGCAGAAATACATTAATTAACAATATATACAGGGACCACAAGGGAGCCCTTAAGGATTCCCCCACAGTGCCAGATAGCCCATGAAGGGATTTTGTTTTTTTTGTTTAAATAAATTATATGAAAGCCCATAAAGGGGTAGAAAAAAATAGAAAAAAAATAACCCCCCATTGCTCACTGTGAAGGTCGCAGAGCGAGCTATCAACATGTAGAAAGACAGAAGAAGCATGGGGTCGATATGTTCCCACGATCAATGCATCTGAACAATTACTAGTCTGCCTGGACTGCACTTTGTTATGGCCTACAGACATTTTCTCTAACAATCCCTGACCCTCCTTCATTTGGTCACAGGCTAATTGACTGACACAGTGAAACTCCCTCAACAAAGAGACAGTGAGATAGTCAATTGAAATGGTATTTTCCTCCTGTATTTCAACACCGTGGGTGGTGTTCTGCGCAGAGAGCTGCTCAATAGGTTCCAGGCTTGTTACAATCCCCACAGATAGTGGCACAACTTCAAACTTCAGAACCCTAATCACTTCATCAAATTACCAATCATACTTCTACATTGTTGTTCTTGCGTACTGCTTATAAAAGTTTGGAAACAATTCATTCAATGGTTGTAAACTCTCCTCTTCACTTTTCTTGTCTAAAACTCCTGCAATTGTTGTAACAAGTCATCAGAAGCATTAGAGGTGTGGGGAGCTGCCTGAACATACTGGGCATGCTGTGGGGCCATGTTCCCATAGCACATCCTTGGAGGGTGTAGAAAGGGGCAAGTGTCTCACTGGGCTTTTTACAATTAAACCATGTAGCCCCTGGTGGGAGCTGGGGTGCTGTTCTTTAGCCTTCAGATCTACCTCTGCCCCTGCCTTCTCCTCTCTTACTGTGCTGGCCTCCAGTGTGGACATTGTTAGGCCATATATTTTCTGCATTCCTGCTATACTGGTCCATTTGTATATTCTTTTTTTTTGTAAATACTTCTGCCATCATGTGAACAGCTTTGGGCCATGCTCACCGAAGCCTTGATCACAGTCTATGGTCTACTGCAGAAGTGCTGGTGGTACTGCATGGTCAATGAGATCCAAGAGAGGTGACACTCTAGCCTAGTTGTCTCTACAGTGTTAAAGACAATTCCACTCATATTGGACAAAGAATGCATTAGGATGTCTCTGGGACTACGATGTCTCTGGGACTACTTCTCAGAGCTCATACCAATGAATAATATGAGGAAATCACATTAACATTTCAGGTGCATTCAGAGCCATGTGCAATGTTCTTAGTAGGAAGCAAGAGGAGCGCTCAATCAAACCAACATTTGGTGGACAAAATCTTGTGATAGTAATTCACCATACGCATGCATACCTGACACAAGTATGAAAGTGTCTTTAGAGACAAAGAGTTCTATAGGTGTTGGTTCCCCAGCGTCCTTGTCACCGAAATGCATAAAGTACATGAACTCCCTTGCTTTCTGCCAGTGAGACAAAAGCAGGTGCAGCTGTAGTCAAGTGGGAAATATCTCAAATCCACCACTGATAGAATACACAGGACTAGCAGTCAGTGGTGAACCCTCTTTCAGTGAGGTTTCCATTCACACACAAAGCAACAGGGAAACTAACCCTAATAGTCTAGGTCTGTCCTACCCACACACCAAAATGCCAAAGCCCCATGTTATGGTGTCATTTTATGTCATTATGAATAAAGCATGGGAGGATTAGAAAAATGTTAGGGCCTGCTAAGATTCCAGAACCTTGTGGAATATTATAAATAGCATTTTGTTCCAAAAAGATATTAACTACTTAATATATGCACTTGATACTGCTAATTCGTAGATGTCATTCTTCAGTAGTATTTATATGTTAATTATATCTGAATGTAATGCCAAAAGGGGCACCACTATGAATGCTAAACTAATTTTAAATTGGCAGGAAGTTGCTGGAGGCATTAAGTAAGGTTAATCTATTTTGTAAAGCCCTGATTACATCATAATTTGGATCTGTGAGCCCTTAGTTTTGGCAGAGTTTTCAATTTCAACAGTAATTCTTTCATACCTTTGTTACAGTCCAAACCCACTACAATACTGATTGATTAAAATGGGCACATGGAGCACCCTTGTTCCTATTGTCCAATTGATTGATTCTATTGTATCGGTACTTGAGCAGTACATGATTGATAAACTGTTGCAGCCAGGTGGCTCCTTTGAGCTTCCTTGGGTGAGCAATTAATAGTAGAAATAACTCTTAGTGGACAATTGTCCCACATGGCGGTGGATGATAGTGTTTTGTTGGTGGTGTACAAGTGTGTCATGTGTTGCAGTTATCATATATGAACAATCATACCAATGAAGCTTTCAAATTTACATTTGATTGTACCAAACAAGCAAGATGTAACCACAATTTTTACTTTTGTTTTCTCTATCCATTCTAGACTGGCATACTAGTGGCTCACAGGCTGTGGACTAGTCCTGATGAATGCTTCGGACCAGAATAGAAATTCACTCAGGATTTGTATCAAGCAGATTCCAAATTGCTTTTATTGATGTAAAAGTGAGGTATCAATGAAAAATTTAAAACCCATCCATCCCTTATTAATTTTTATTTTCTCATCGCCTTAGTTACCTTAACATTAGGGAGGTATAATCCAGATCTCTCATAAAGATCTCCAAGGGGAGCACACTGTGTATGTCTTTGGGAGATTATGGGTTGTTATGTGGAGTGTCACTCATTGAACCTCGCTCGCTAAATGTCAGATTCATAATCTCATGTGCACACATTCATCAAGAAATATCCAATAGCTAAACACTTCAATTAAATTTGAATAAAGTATACTAAAGGAGTTTTAGAATTGTACATTATCTGCCACCACAAAATATACATTGAGAATGACACAGACTTACTATTGGACTTGGCCCTTCCTGGAATATTATCCCTAATCTTTTTACCTTCACCTTACTGTCTTCTAAACCCAATTCCGTTGTCTTATACCTTGGCATATTTAAGTTCATTATAAGTCCCTGATAAATTGGTACTACATGTGCCCCAAGCCTGTAAATGACATGCTGCTAGTGGGCCTGCTGCACTGATTACTCCACACTCTTATGTAGCCCTGTGAACATGTCTCAGGCATTATATTGCAGCCTGTGTGGGTAGATTTAAACTGCCATGTGAATGTGGCAAAATAAACCTTTTGCAAGGCCCAAACCTTTTTAATACATATGTCACTCAAAGGGCAGTCCTTGAACAGCCCAGGAGGCAGGGTTCTGTGTATTTAAAAAGTAGGACATGTACTTTTAAGTTTTACGCGTCCTATTAGTGAAAAACTCTTAAATTTGTTTTTCACAAATGCAAGGCCTGCCTCTCCCATAGGATAACATTGAAGTTACATTTAAACTATAACTTTCAATTGTGAGTAGGTAGACAGGTCGAATTTGGCATCAAAAAATGTAATTGAAATCCCTCTTTAATGGAAAAGTCCGAATTTTATTCACAATTCGGAAAATGCTACTTTTAGAAAGTTGTTATTTTTTGTTGTAACCTCTTGGTGCCTGCAGCCTATTCCTTGTTCACATGACTAGGTATAGCTGACAGCTTGTCTTTGTGTATTGCTTCCAGACAAAGAGGTAAAGGAAGATAAGTGTTGGCAGGATAAGCAACTTTGAGTGAACGAGGGGGAGGAACTGTCACCCACCAAGCTTGCACATCAAAAACGCTTCTGCCTGAGCACTCTCACATAGGGTTTGACACTAGTCCATTGTGACCCCAAACAAACAGGGCCCAGGGCAGGGAGGAGGGGGAAGCCTGAAACCTCAGTGGGGTAGAAACCTCTAGAAGCTTCCTCCTCTTCAAAGTGTGAACCAGGTATACATATTGGACCTCATACACAAACTCTTCATTACACTTCTAGACCTATGGACTCTTCCTTGAAGAAGGACTGCTGCCCTGCTAGGTTGACATGCTGCCTGCTGCCCTTCTGCCTGGGTGAGAAGAACTAGACCCAGAGGTGACTCTAAGGGCTAGTTGCCTGGTCTCCTGGCTAGAGCCTTTGGGTCAGAAGGATCCAATACCCTGAATCTACCACCAGTTCTCTGTCATCTGTGAATCCTACCCTGCCAAGTTGTGTTACCCCAGTCTTGGACCCTTGAGCTTGAAAGTGATCTGACAGCACATTTGTGGATCCAGCAAAATGGACACATCTCCTCTACTGCACAGTTCTACCTGAGCAGACCCAATGTATCTTCTCTGATGCATGGAGTTCCCCTACACAGGACGTCATAATGCAAGCCTCTCATCCATGATGATGATGATGATGATGATGAAGGACCTTCCATCAAAGCCTCACATCTCCTCAGAACTGAAACACTGCTTCGGCTGCACTTCCTACTCCTTCCTTCTAAACACATCCTCGATGTCAAACTTTGCATCGCTAGCCCTCATCAATTGGATCCCTGACAACAACGCAGGATCTCACAGTGCAGTCTCACAGCTCCTCAGAACGCAGGACTCTGCAATGCTCCACTACCAGGATCTAAGTTTAACGTGCTTTTGAGAGAGCGTATTTTGATATTACATATTATAGACGTGAAATGCTTATATCTAACAATGCTGTATTAATAAACATTCAATTAAAAGCGTATTCATAAATATGGAAAATCGTTCATGTACAAGCTAATGTCAACTGTAAGAAATAATTGTTTATAGTTTGCCTAACTGAGCACATTAAAACGTATAAAACTGCATTCATTAAACTCGTATATCTTAAGTTAGCGTGAGTCAAGCAGAAGCTGTGTAGCTCTCATATTAAAGGCGTATTTTTCCTGTCTCTTCAGTGTGCAGAAACTTGCAAACAACCATGACTTAGCTATTGTTCTCTCTGTATTAGTTCGACACATCGGGATATTTTCCCATCCGCATGCTAGCATCTTTTAGTATAAAATGATTGTGCTTCAAAACATTTGTAGATACTTCCAAGGACAATGAGATGAGAGAACGAGAACTTTTAACCTGAGACGTGTGCCAAGCTGATGAAGTAACCCCGGATATGCCACCTACGGAAGACTGATTATGAAGACCAATCAGAAGCCAATATTTTATCGAGAAATGACAAATGCATTACTTAATGTATAATTTGATAGGTTAACAATGATGGGGTGTATTGACTAACCAATAGAATTTTGGGGGAATGAATTACTAGAAAGGGATAAAAACCCATGACACAGGAAATAACCAGGCATTAGGCATTAGGTAGGGAATGATATTGATTACATCCCGAAACTCTGTCACACTATTCTGTGATTTGAGACTTAGACAAACTATCCTTGCCCATATTACTGCCCCTTACACTTTTCTCCTTATGAGGAGAGTGTTTCTTGCCTCTAACTTAGATAGACTGACGGCGATCTGACTGATGTCCTGAAGACGAAGACTGATCCTGAATGCTGACCTAATCAGAGGAGGGTAAATTATATAATTGCTAATGGAAATTCATTTTGCCTTTCTTTCTAGGTACCAACTGCTGTGTGGTTTTGATAGAGACCTTAGTTAGATGTTTTCCAAATTGGTGTTCAAAATTGTTTTGCATGACGCCCAACATGCTAATGCTAATTAGAGGTTAGACGAGGTATTCACTCTGACTGACAAACTGACGTGACTGACGTGGTGCTATGCTGAACTAGTATCTTAGAAATTCGAAGTGTTATAATCCGCTTATATCTATCTGAATATTCATGTTACTAATCTTTGCATTATCGAAAGCTTATTGTGGTTGCCATCTTATGATCGTGCTTATGTGTTTATTGACTTTGAGATTAATGCCTATGCTATTAGATTGTAATCAATAGGGAATAAAACTTATTAACTCCATTAAGGTGTGGTTATTCATGACTGAAAGGTCATGGTTGCGCCGAATGTTCGTTAATGTCTAAAGTGAGAGATATTTTGGTGTTAAACGTTGATGATGTTATTGACATATTGATTGATATTTTGATCAGTTATCTCGTCCTACGGTGTCTCACCACTGGGCCCAAAGATTCATTGGCCTAAAACGAGTCCTGATGTGTATAAATTGACATAGACGGACGCGTTAACAGTTCTGGTAGCAGAGTACGGTTTGGCCCTTGGGGGCCCTAGGACGGAGTTTTCACTGTTCAATTGTTTTCTTGTGATAATGCAAATTGGAAAGATGATGAGTTGCTAGATCTGCCATGGGCTTTCCTGGGATCTCGGAGCCTGCCTAAATGAGTTGGGAATGTTCTCGTCGCCATAGTATGTGTGATTAGGGTTTTTGCGCTTATTAAATCTTATGCACTTTGCAGGTGACTGTGAATACTTGAGTGTGATTAGGCCAAATTAAGTGTTGTTTAGAAGGAGTGGGCGTACTCCACAGCATGAGAGTAGGGAAGTCGGCGTACTTCATGTGAATGCAGCGCTTGTTGCTCAAAATTATCCACGTGGTTGGTTGTTGTATACGGGCCTATTGAGGTCTAAGACTCCGGAGTATGATGTTAAATTGGTTTATGTTGTAATCTGTGCGGTTTAATAGGTCAATCGGGCGTGGTTGACAGATCGAGTTTCGAGTTATGATGCATGTGTGTAACCTTCGATGGAGATTTGACAAGTTCTAAAGTGCACTAGAAGGAGTCATTGACAAGTCGAGAGTAGGATTTGCAGGACGAATTCTGCTTGCGTATGAGGGAACTGAGAAGGAGAGAGTAGCGGCCGAGGCTTCAAGTGAAATCTCTGTAAAGTTCTGAAGCAAATGTGTTACCCTTCCTGTAGTAAATCGGCAGATTTGTGTTGTCATTTAAGTGCTAGCAATAATTCGCATTAGTTTGTATGAGCTGCAAGGAGTTAGTGAGGTGTGGACAAGCCGCAAGACTTTGTCAGCTGCAGTGTGTGTGAGTGTGACGTCAGTGGTGCCGCGCTGGGATAGGTCAGATGTCACGAGGGGTCGCGCACGGATTGGCTGCCGTCCGTGAGAGGAAATAGGTTGAGCAGAGGGTAGGTGAAGAGTGTCCTGGGAACAAAGCCGTTTCTGAGTAAAAAGATAAAATAAAATGAATTTTGTTAAGGCATTTAAAAGCGCATTGAAAGGAGATGTGTATATCGTTGTGACTGATGGGGAACCTACACCACCTGAGGGTACGCCAGCTTACACGGTTATGGAAGAAAAGGGTGTTGCACCGTGTTTATGGATAAAACAATGGTGTAAACTGACAGAGAAAGAAGGGTGTCTAGCGTTTCCTGAACATGGAACGTTTAATCAAAAGGTGTTAGAAAATCTGAGGTGGATGTTAAGTACGCAGCAACCACCTCCACGACCAGCACAGTATGAGACTTTGGCAATTTGGGACCTGATGGCTCTTAAACATAGACAAGAAAGATTTCACAGGAGACTGACAAGAGCTGAAAAATCCTATGCAGAGGCTAGGTGGGATAATGAGAACAAGATGTGGAGACGAGGAATAGTGGATGGGTTGAAGCTGTTTCCGGCAATAACCCAGGGAGAGGAAACACAGGGAAAGAAAGCTTTTCACAAAACTGACAAAGAACCAGTCAAACACAAGGAGAATAAAAGATCTTGGGAAGAAGAGGACGATTCAGATGATGAGGCGCTTATGGATAGGTTGTTACATGATCGTCCGTCACCTTACGCGGTGAACGACAATGCCCCAAGTACTAGCTTGGATCCTGGGAACCAGACGAAAGAGAAGGGTTTTACTGATACAGTGCAGAATAGCGATACAGCTTTGATACAGAATGGTGTCAGTGTACCCACTGCTCCAGACCCGCTGATACAGTTACAACCTCCACCACAGATAAAAAGAATTTATCCTGATGTTCCAGTACTTGAGACTACTACGAACTTGGTGGTGCAGCCAGACCTGATATATACAAAGCCAAGGTTAATGCAGATTGAATCAACTCCGCAGTTAGTGTCACAACCGCCGAAACTGATACCTGGGTATAACCCAGTAGCGGGTCCTCTAAAAGAACCTGCACCAGGATTATTAAATCAGACCTATGGTGTTGAAGCTCCAAGAAGCTTGGGAGCAGGCCAGACACCTGCTGCTATATCACTACCCATTACAGTTGGTCCCCCGGTGCCGTTATACGCACAGGAGAAAACAAGGATGTGTGAGCAGGGAGTCCTAACTCATGAAACGATAAGAGGAGGGTCGATTATAACTCCACAAATAATGACACAGGGAGGACAGGTTTGTGAACAATCAAGACCCTTAATGGACCTTAGTCCAATAGGGGCACCTCTTGAGGCAATGCGACAAGCAGGATTGGGAGTATTGACTCCCCAAACCATGAGTACAAATACCTCATACACTCCAATGATACATGCAGGGAACATTTCACTGCAGGGTTTTACAGTACAACAGTTAAATGAGTGGTTAGAGAAAACCTGCACATCACAAAGGGCTACAGCAACTGCTATCGAACCTGAGAAAGAGAAACACGATGAATACCTGAATCTAGTACGGCTAGGAGCAGAAGATGCTGAATTAGTGGATGGAACCATGGGAGTAAATAGATTGGAGTCCTACACTGAGGCAGAATTAAGGTACCTATGTCCTAAAATCACCAAAGAGGTAGGCAAAGTACACCAGAAATTGACGAATTTGGCAGACAAATACAATATCGACATTGGAAACACAAAACATTTGAAACGAAGTTACAGATTAGATTTTGACTCAAAAGATTTTGAGCACATGAGATCTGCAGGCATGAAGACACATTTGAAAGAGCTGCTGCAAAGCGCACAAATTTGGGGAGCACTAGAGAAATGGGAAGGCCGATGGATGAAGAAAAAGGATAAGGGAAAAAGAGATAGTCTAGTGTCTAGTGAAACAACAGTCACACCAAACTTAGAGACAGTGAAAATCCTACCTATGAGAGAAACCGCTGGTGGTGTTTTGGTGCATGTGCCTTGGTCCAGGGGAGACATTTTGTCCTTTACGAATGATTATCCCAGGTTAAGAGAAAAACCGATCGAGTGGTATCAACAGACAGATAGATTCGTGAAGCTTGCGAAGTGTCTCTGGGAAGACTTAAATACCTTGTTTGAGATTATTGTTCTGCCAGACTTGTGGCTTGAGTGCAAGAGAGGGGTAGATTGGCCCACAAGAGAACCGGCAAGGGATAAAGTGACTGGAGCACCTTCTGAAGAGGTGATGAAATATTATCATAAAGTGATTGAGTTTTTGAAACAAAAGGTGTCGCCGAAGGTGACTGATTGGCAGAAAATTGACCGGACCTCTCAAGAGGTTAAAGAGTCAATACATGCATATTATGAAAGATTGTTAAAGGCATTCAAACATTACAGTGGTACTGAAACAATTGAGCCGAAGGACATGAATCATCTTGTGTTCAGATTTGTCGAAGGGCTGAGACCGGAGGTCAGCCAAATGATTAAAAATCATTTGATTTGTTGGCAAGCTAAACCGATTGATGAAGTATTACAGTACGCGAAATACTGTAGTGACGAAATTGAGTTAAAGCAGAAAAAGTTGAAGGAGAAGGTGATGGTGATGCAGATAAGAGCTGCACAGGCTGGAATACAGGGAAATGGTGTTCAGCAAATGATACAGCAACAACCGCAATTGAATGGTGTGTTTCAGGCACAGCCGAGAGGTAGAGGTCGAGGGTTTGTGAACCGTGGTGCGGACATGAATAATGTTGTTGTTCAAGCTGATGGTCAAGGAGTGAAAAAGATGTCACCATGTCATGCGTGCGGGGGCGTGGGACATTGGAAACGGGATTGTCCAAATATAATGCAGGATGGTACAGTTCAGCAGAGTATCAATGCTGGTACATTGCAAAATTCACGAGGTTCAAGAATGAGACACCTGAATCAGAACTATCAAAATAATTTGGTACAAATGACAGGGGTGCAACCTATGCAGCAAATGCAAATGCCTCGTTTCCAAACAGTGTCAGTACAACCGATGCAACAGCAGATCCCTATGGTGCCTAGACAGCAAATGCAGTTACCCCTAGCTCCGATGGGACAGCAACAGGTGATGCTTCCTCAACAGGTCACAAGTCAAGTAACAAATCAAAACAACACTGTACAACAATTCCCACTAAGAGGTGAAAATGAGATGAATGGGGACTGGTCAGATGATAGCTCAGACAGTGAAGAGTGCAGACTCGCCGCATCCTTAGAGGTAGACCAGAGAGGCCCATATGTGGAGGGAAAAGTAATGGGCTACAAAGTCTCATTTTTAGTTGATACAGGAGCCACACGCTCTACTGTTCGCAGTGCAGAGGTACCAAGATTACCTCTCTCAGGGCGCACCATATGAGTGGTTGGTGTGGCTAATCAGTACCTGACTAATCCAATCACTGACCCAGTGCAGGTTGAAATTGGAAATTTCCAGGGCCTGCATAGATTTGTTGTGTGCGATTCAAGTCCAGTATCCTTGTTAGGAAGAGACTTATAGTGCAAAACAGTGATGACGAGGCAGATGAGGGTCAGCTTACGGAAGAAGGAGGAGAGATGAATGAAGATTACCCTCTAATTACCCTTTTTCCACTGTTCACCTTGATCGATCTACCTACTGATCTGCAAGGATCGGTGATAGAGAAAGCGTGGGATTTGACTGGAAAGGAGGTTGGATTAATAAAGGGAGTAAAACCAATCAAGGTGCAGATAAAGCCGAATGCAGTGTTCCACAAATGTCACAATATCACATGACTCAGGATGTCCTTATTGAAGTGACACAGATAATTGCAGATTTTCTCCGACAGGGAGTTTTGAAAGAAGTCCTGAGTAGTCCGTGTAACTCTCCGATTATGGGTTTGAGAAAGCCCTGTGGGAAAGTTCGAATTGTGCAGGATTTGAGAAAAATAAACAAAATCGTGGTAAAATGCTGCCCTGTGGTTCCCAACCCAGCAGTAATAATGTACCAGGTTCCTTGTGATGCTGAGTGGTTTACCGTAGTAGACCTATCACAAGCGTTTTTCTCGATTCCACTTCACGAAGACAGCCAGTTTTTGTTCAGTTTCAAATTCCTGGATAAGGTATACAGTTGGTGCAGAATTCCTCAGGGGTTTTCTGAGTCACCATCCATCTTCAATCAGATATTGAAGAAGGATTTGGAACCTCTTGTGCTACCTTACAATTCGACTCTTGTGCAGTACATTGATGATTTGTTGATTGCATCTAAAACCAAAGACAGCTGCAAATATGATACCATTGCCTTATTGAATCATTTAGGGAAAAACAGACATAAGGTGTCACCTAAAAAGCTGCAGTACTGCCAAAAAGAAGTAAAATATTTGGGACATCTGATTGAGAAAGGGTCTCGAAGAATATCAAAAGAGAGAATAACAGTTGTTTTACAAATGAATCCCCCAACAACAAAGAGAGATGTCAGAATGTTCTTGGGAATGGTGGGCTACTGTCGCCAGTGGATACCCAACTTCTCGATCATTTCAAAACCATTGACAAAACTGACAGGAAAGGAAGTTAAGGATGAACCATACACAATCACATTGACAAAAGAAGAGCTTGAGTCATTTCTAGAGCTGAAAGAATGCATGTGCAGAGCTCCAGCATTAGGAATGCCTGATTATGAGAAGCCATTTTTGTTGTTCTGTCATGAACGTGATGCTTGTTCTTTGTCTGTTATAACACAGGTCCATGGAGATGCAAATCGCCCTGTAGCATATTTTTCGGCTACTTTGGACCCTGTCGCAGCAGCCTTACCGGGTTGTTTGCGAGCAGTCGCAGCAGTTGGTCAAAGTCTTTCACAATGCGAGGGCATAGTTATGGGATATCCCCTAACAGTATTGGTTCCACATTCTGTTGAAATTCTGCTGACACGAACCAAGACACAACACATGACAAATGCCCGACTTACCAAATATGAGACAATTATTCTGGGGTCACCAAATGTCACATTGAAAAGGTGTACTGTACTGAACCCGGCCACTCTACTTCCCATTGAGAATACAGAAATAAAAGATGGGGAAGAATTTGAGCATGATTGTCTGGAGGTAACTGAGCTCAGTACCAAACCTCGCTCAGATATAAAAGATACCCAGTTGAAGGAAAACGATTACATTATGTTCGTTGATGGGTCCTGTCTAAGAGATTCATCAGGAACCTTGAGAGCTGGTTATGCAGTATGTACCATGTCCGGTATAGTCGAAGCCTCCTGGCTCGAGAAAGTGTTTTCTGCACAAGTGGCAGAATTGATAGCTCTCACAAAAGCCTGCCATGCTGCTGTAAATTTAAAGGTCACAATCTATACAGACAGCAGATACGGATTTGGAATTGTGCATGATTTTGGTCAACTCTGGTCACAAAGAGGATTTATGACATCCTCTGGTTCACCAGTAAAAAATGGAGAACAGATAAGAGATTTGTTACATGCGATTCAGTTGCCTCTTGAAATTGCTGTGGTGAAATGCAGTGCTCACACCAGGTCACAAGATTTTGTGTCAATGGGGAATGGTTATGCAGACCAGGTTGCCAGATTTTGTGCATTAAACTGTATATCCTTTAAAGAACAATGGGAGCTGTTACCACAACCTGAGAATGACACAACCTTAAGTCTAGCATTACGAGTGGTTGATACCTTAGACGAATTAAAAACACTACAAAGTCACGTTGGTAAGGAGGAAAAACGTTCCTGGCAGAAAATGCAGTGTATACAGAGAGAAGACGATATTTGGGTATCAAGAGAGGGAAAACTAGTGTTGCGAAACAGTCTTCTGTCACAGTTTGCCCGATTGTATCATGGGCAGGCTCACTTGGGAAGAGATGCCATGATCAGATCATTTAAAATCGATTGGTTCAATCCAAAATTCAGACATGCCGCAGAAATTACTTGTCACAGATGCGTCATTTGTCAACAAATGAACGCTGGAAAAGGAACTGTGGTAACTTTGAGCCACATTGGAAGAGCTGGTGGTCCATTTAATAAGATACAAATGGATTTCATTGAAATGTCTGTTTTTGGAGGTCTGAGATACGTGCTGGTGATTGTGTGTGTTTTTAGCCATTGGATTGAGGCATATCCCACACGTAGGAATGACAGTCTTACAGTTGCAAAACTACTATCAGAGAATTAATACCCAGGTTCGGGTTTCCGGTTTCTATAGAATCAGATAGGGGAAGACACTTCGACAATGAGGTGATTAAACTCCTGTGTGCCGCACTCAACATTGAACAAAAGCTGCATTGTAGCTATCGCCCTGAAGCTTCAGGACTAGTCGAACAGATGAATGGTACTTTGAAATCGAGAATAGCAAAAATGTGTGCAGCAACAAACATGAAGTGGCCAGATGCATTACCTCTAGTGCTGATGTCTATGAGAAACACGCCAGATAAGAAAACAGGATTGTCCCCACATGAAATCCTCATGGGCAGAGCAATGAGGTTACCGGCGGTACCTGCAAATGCACTAGTGAATATTACAGATGATATGGTGTTGGATTACTGCAAGAGTTTGGCTGACGTGATTCGCTCTTTCTCTCACCAGGTGGAAGCTAACACGTTACCGCCAATCGGCGAACCAGGACACTCTCTGCAAGCTGGAGACTGGGTGGTTGTCAAGAAGCACGTAAGAAAATCGTGTCTTGAGCCGCGTTGGAAAGGGCCATATCAAGTGATATTGACGACCACTACTGCTGTGAAGTGTGCCGGGGTTCCCAACTGGATACATGCCAGTCATACAAAAAGGGTAGCGTGTCCTGTTGAAAAGGAACTTGAAAATTCCGGTGCAGCAACCTCAAGAGGAGAAGTCTCAGAATCAGAGATCAGTCAAGAAGAATCTGAGACTACAGGAGAGCCCGCTGAGAACAGCCGTGTCCCTCAAACTATCAGTGAGTTCGAGAGAGGTGACGAAGTGCCAATCTCAGTGGAGGCAGCAGGAGAACAAAGTCAAGGAGAGGTTCTCCCAGAAGCAGACGAATACAATTCAGAAACTGAATACAGTATCGAACAAGGAGAGAGAAACGGAGAAGTGTCAAATTTAAATCAGAACGAATCAAGATCTGCCGAGCGAGTTCCAAGCCTATCAGGAGAAAACACCATATTACCAGAGGAGGGTGCTGTCCGAGGTACTGAAGGTAAACGCCGAAGCAAGACGAACAGAGGTGACAATTGGCCAGACAATTCACACTTTAGAATAAGAGAAATAGCGAATGAAACAATAATAGAGGAAAGCGATACCTCACGAACAGACGATCTGAGTGAAGGAGAACAGCAAGGTGAACGAAGAATAAAAAGAAAAAGAATAGCAAACAGAAGATATACCGGTCCTGAATGGGCATACGCTACAAACGCTGAATGGCAACAAGAATTCTTAGCGTTCTGTTTTGATCGAGAAATACCAGGCCAGTACTACGGTACCTGAAGAAAATACAACAAGAAAACTGAAAAAAAAAACATTGAAAATTGTGAAAGCTAAAAAAAATAACAAGAATCTTAGAAAAAAAAACTACCGGAAAGTGACATTAAACCTGGATTTGACTTATAGAAACCTGATTACGAAAAGCTGCTAACCTGAATTGACGAAAAGGGTCCTGGATTGAGTGAAGACGCTGTAAATTACGCAGAAAGAGTTTGCTACTCAGAGTTGATTGTTGATCTACTGTTTGATTCTATACAAACATGGCTTATAGTAACAAGGGAAGTAAAGTGTGTGGCTGGTTAGGACTTATGATAGGTGCTGTATGTGCAATAATGATTGTGGGAGTGATTGTAGGAATGCCATGGAGAGAGAGTGAAACTACTAATGCAACTTCAAAACCTGAGACTACCACTACAACTAATAAACTATCACCATGGGAGAAATTCGAGCAAGACACAAAACACCTGCATGAGGGAACTAATCCAAACGGAGAGCTTTCTACTAATGTTTTCTATCGCCTACTAAATGAGTATGTGGAAACTATGAATGCGAAAGACTGTTATGTGTGTACTAAAATTCCTTCATCTGTGCAGGAGGGAGTTACTTATCATAGCCTCCCTCTTACGTATGGGATTAGTTGTAGCTTGCTACTAACAAGATTTTATAATCAAGAGCATGTGCAATATTTTTATTCAAATTTGGATGTTGTGTTTTCTTTTGTGCCTGTTATTGAATTCTTAAATAAGTTAGCTAAAGAGCATGATATAAAATTAGTTAGAGGATTCTTTGAGCCAACACTAACATTTGGAACTGCTTATGCACATCGCAATAACTTAACATGCTTACTGTCTCCTGTAGAGAAAAGCTTTTTAGATCACACAGATGATAGACGCAAAGCACTAAAGGAAAGATTGGAAAAAGGTTTAGAAAAACGCACTTATGCAAATGATTATGCTTATACTGAAATTAAAACCCAAGGCAAGTTAGCTATAGATGCATTACACGTAGGTAGACTCTGTATATATAGACCAAAATCTGATCAAGATAATTTGTTTGTAGGAACGAGTGAATGTAGGCATGTGTTTTTGTTTCAGAGCAAATGGACCTTTATGTTAAATGGACAAGACCCAGCGATTCCTGGAATCTATTACATCTGTGGGTTAAATGCGTATTACCGTCACCCTAAGGGATGGTATGGGACATGTTATTTGGGAATAATATTCCCAAAGATTTACCAGATTGATGACTTAAAACAACTACCTAAAACGTCTGAATTACAACATACCAGACAAAAACGAGAATCAGTGGCGGCTGTCATTGGTGATATATTTGGAGCTATAATCCCTTCAATAGGGGTTGTCTTAAATTCTATGAAAATTCAAAAGTTGTCTACTATTGTGGATAACATGCTGACAAATTTCACAGGAGCTATACTCCTGATGGATACAGAACTTGCTGCAGAAAGAGCTATGACTCTTCAAAATCGGCTTGCTTTATACATTCTTTTAGCAAAGAGTGGAGGTGTGTGCAAAATGCTTAATGAGCGACATTGTTGCTCGTATATACCTGACAATAGTAAGAAAATTAGAAGCATGCTTACTAACCTGACTAGAGATAGTACAGATTTGAAGGATCTAAAAGAACTTGGTGTTTGGGAGAAATTTGGAAAGGGAATTGCCCGAGTGGGGAGCTGGTTTACCAACATTTGGAATGGGGTACCTGCAAAAATCATGATGGGATTATTAATTGTTCTGATTTGTTTATTGGGATTTTGGGGAATATGCAAAATTAATGAAAAGGTAAAAAGAAATTTGGCTAACAGAACCAAAAGAAACGAAGAAAGTGAAAGAGAGAAAATGTTTAATGAAATATGGGAAAGCTCACATAAAGGAAAGGATGTTGAAATGCGCATTATGCGTAAGGCAAAAAGTTAAAACCTGGAAGATTTGTGATGACGAGCGTCATCAGAGGAGGGACTGAGAGAGCGTATTTTGATATTACATATTATAGACGTGAAATGCTTATATCTAACAATGCTGTATTAATAAACATTCAATTAAAAGCGTATTCATAAATAAGGAAAATCGTTCATGTACAAGCTAATGTCAACTGTAAGAAATAATCGTTTATAGTTTGCCTAACTGAGCACATTAAAACGGATAAAACTGCATTCATTAAACTCGTATATCTTAAGTTAGCGTGAGTCAAGCAGAAGCTGTGTAGCTCTCATATTAAAGGCGTATTTTTCCTGTCTCTTCAGTGTGCAGAAACTTGCAAACAACCATGACTTAGCTATTGTTCTCTCTGTATTAGTTCGACACATCGGGATATTTTCCCATCCGCATGCTAGCATCTTTTAGTATAAAATGATTGTGCTTCGAAACATTTGTAGATACTTCCAAGGACAATGAGATGAGGGAACGAGAACTTTTAACCTGAGACGTGTGCCAAGCTGATGAAGTAACCCCGGATATGCCACCTACGGAAGACTGATTATGAAGACCAATCAGAAGCCAATATTTTATCGAGAAATGACAAATGCATTACTTAATGTATAATTTGATAGGTTAACAATGATGGGGTGTATTGACTAACCAATAGAATTTTGGGGGAATGAATTACTAGAAAGGGATAAAAACCAATGACACAGGAAATAACCAGGCATTAGGCATTAGGTAGGGAATTATATTGATTACATCCCGAAACTCTGTCACACTATTCTGTGATTTGAGACTTAGACAAACTATCCTTGCCCATATTACTGCCCCTTACACTTTTCTCCTTATGAGGAGAGTGTCTCTTGCCTTTAACTTAGATAGACTGACGGCGATCTGACTGATGTCCTGAAGACGAAGACTGATCCTGAATGCTGACCTAATCAGAGGAGGGTAAATTATATAATTGCTAATGGAAATTCATTTTGCCTTTCTTTCTAGGTACCAACTGCTGTGTGGTTTTGATAGAGACCTTAGTTAGATGTTTTCCAAATTGGTGTTCAAAATTGTTTTGCATGACGCCCAACATGCTAATGCTAATTAGAGGTTAGACGAGGTATTCACTCTGACTGACAAACTGACGTGACTGACGTGGTGCTATGCTGAACTAGTATCTTAGAAATTTGAAGTGTTATAATCCGCTTATATCCATCTGATAATTCATGTTACTAATCTTTGCATTATCGAAAGCTTATTGTGGTTGCCATCTTATGATCGTGCTTATGTGTTTATTGACTTTGAGATTAATGCCTATGCTACTAGATTGTAATCAATAGGGAATAAAACTTATTAACTCCATTAAGGTGTGATTATTCATGACTGAAAGGTCATGGTTGCGCCGAATGTTCGTTAATGTCTAAAGTGAGAGATATTTTGGTGTTAAACGTTGATGATGTTATTGACATATTGATTGATATTTTGATCAGTTATCTCGTCCTAAGGTGTCTCACCACTGGGCCCAAAGATTCATTGGCCTAAAACGAGTCCTGATGTGTATAAATTGACATAGACGGACGCGTTAACACTTTTATTTGGTCTGAATTTGTGACTTTGTCCCCGTCTAGGATGACAAGATATAAGTAGTTGGTGCATTGTGCTTTTTGACACTATTTTCACTTAAATCTTAAAATTGCCAGTTCTACTGATTGGATTTTAGAAAGTTTGTTCTTGATTTATTTATTAACATTTACTCTATTTTTCTAAATTGTTGGTGGATGTTTTCTTGCGTTTTGTTTTCACTTTATTACTGTTTGAAGTGCTGCATAAATACTTTAGATATTGCCTCTAAGTTAAGTCTAATTGTTCGGTGAAAATCTACCCGAGGGTTGAGCATAGGTTAATTTGAGGTTTGCTTGCGATTCACCCTGAAAGGGATTGTGGTTTCTGCTTGTGTAGGGTTTCACCCGCCTCAACCAGTAATCCAATTTCCTACACTTACGTACCATAAACAGCAGATCTGGATAGAAAAATACAACAGTATATTATTAAAGGATACATTAAATTACTCTTTACAATCCTGTCTTGTTAGAGTGGCTAAATGGATGAAGAGCAGATGCAGAAAACTAAATGCAGCCAAAACCAACATACAGCTCTTTCAATGTGCTCCCTTTATTTGGTCTAGTGCATGGTTGTCTTCAGAACTCAGCTTTTCTTCCACTCCAGTAGAGTCGGTAATGGGGCGACTCCTTCCCTTTGGTGAAGGAGCGTCATCCTCCTGGCTAAGTGCCAGGATATGAAAAATGAAACAATAGTTTAAATATTGTTTCATTTTTCATCTGCTGGCTCAGCCAGCAGTACAGGGGAGGGGTGGGGCTTTGCTATAGTAGGTGGGAGGGGCGAGGAGGGGGGAGGAGGAAGGAGGAGGTGCGAGTGCATTAAGGAGCATATGTATAATTTCTTTGTGCTGAATTAATGTCATTTTTTCTGATGCTAATTCAGCGCAAACTTAACTCCATATTTATATTTTGATGCTAGACCTGTCTACGGTCAAAATATTGGAGTTAAATTAATTTTTTTAATGCGTGAAGCCACCTTGTGTTACTGAGATGCAAGGTAGGCGTTCCTGTCCAAAAAATTACGCAAAGCCCCAAGCACCTTATTTATCCTCCCATGCACAAATGGTGCAAAAGGGGGAGGTGGGCCTAAATAATGATGTAAGCCTGCTTAGCGCCATTATTTAACACATGGTTCAGAGCAGGTGTTAGGGGACCTATGGACCCATTTCCATGGTGAAACACCATGGAAAGAGCCCACAGGTGCCCACCCCAAGCCCCAGGAACACCCCCACCCACATCAGAGGGACACCAAAGGATGGAGGGACCCCATCCCAGATGAGTAGGGTAAGTAGAGGTAATAGAAATGTGTAGGTGCCATTGGGGGACCTGAAATGGGCCCTGCATGGCACTGGGGGCAATGGCCATTCCCAGGGGACCCTGGTCCCTTGTGCTGGCCATTGGGGTGGAGGGCATGACTCCTATAAGACAGGAGTCTTGTAGTATGGATAGTTTTATGTCAGAAAATGATGCTAGGCTGGTTAAAGACATTTGTTTTGCCTCTAACCAGCCTAGTATCATTTTTTGGTGCAAAACCCCATACCCCCATACCGCCACCCCGACCCAGCTAATGTAATTTTCCCATACGTTAGCCCACCCTTTGCGCCAGCTTGCGGGATTCCATAAATTTGCACCCAGCTGGCACTTTGGAATCATGCAAGCTGGTGCCATACTTTTTGACGCAAAACTGAGGTTGCACAGATTTGCATCAAAAACTATAAATATAGGCCTAAGTGCACTTGTGTGTTAGACCAGCCCTCTGAGGCTGGCCATACACACATGCACACTTGGGTTTCTCCAACCTGGCTGTATACCCAACCGAGCTGGAGAAACTGCACAGATCCCAGGCTTATGCCTGAGCAACATTGACTGCCGCTCAGACCAACCCTGACGCTGCTTACGTGCTATGCACTGACTGGGATCTCCCATATGAATAGCGCTGTCTCACGCATCAAACTTAACAAAGTAGCCATTTCTACTACAGGACCTTCTAGCAGGCAGTTCTCATGAGAAAGTTAAAGACATCTGCTAACGTTTGGTCAACACAGTGTGAACAATAAGTGTATTGATTCTCTCTGGACATACATTCCCATGATTTTATTAAACATTGCAGCCTAATATGATGCTAAGCAGACTAGGCCCAAACCTTGCTAACTTAAGGCTTATAATTAATAAGCAAATACATAATGTAAAATCACTACTATGACACACTACCACAGGTTTCTTAATGCATGCACTTCAATTAATATTAATATTCATTTAATAAAAGCATTTCATATTTATGACGGCAACTCAAGTCGGCACATGCTCTAAGTCACACATCATTTTCTATATTAGTCAAACTCTATGCAAATTCTTAACTCATAAAAATGAAAATTATTAATAAGTAAATTCAGCTTTCACAACCCCTCCTCTGATGAATAAATATGTCATCACACTTTACACCATTCCATACAAATGTTTATTCACCTAAAATGTGCTTTCCCTGTCATTTATATTTCTTCTTTCCCTTCTTAAATGTTCTTTAAAGTACTTTTCCATTTTAATTTAGTCCCCTCCCTGATCATTTTTCAGTTTCTTCATTTTAATCAGATGATACAATTTATACATTCCCCATGCTCCAAATATACAAATCACAATGATCAATATTGTCTGTGTGATTTTCAAAACTATCCCTTTCCCTAGGTTGCTCAGCCAATTTCCCACACAAGCAAAACCTTTGGCAACATTTCCCAAACTCCTGGTTCTTTCAACTCTTTAAAATCTCCCCTAACATTAGTCATATTGTTAATAAGGCCTCCAATTTCTTTACTATTGTTAGGGATATATAAGCAATGATTTTACGAGTTCAGCATTTTACAAACTTTGTCTTCCTTTGCTAAAAGGATGTCTAACGCAAGGCAGTCCTGAAGAGTCATTCCACTGCCATTTCTTAATCCATTAGGATCATGGTTCTGGAAACATTTGTCAACATGTTATCCACAATAGTAGACAACTTTCGAATTTTCAAAGAATTCAGAATAACTCCCACTGAAGGAATTATAGGTCCAAATATGTTTCAAACTATGCCAGAGTAAGATTCTCGCTTTTGTCTAACATGATGTAATTCAGTCATTTTAGGTACTTTATTCAGACTCTTAAGTTGATAAATCTTTAGAAAAACTATCCCAAAGTAACACGTGCCATACCAGCCTCTTGGAGGACTGTAATGCACATTTGGTCCACAGAAGTAATGAACTCCTGGAATTGCTGGGTCTTGTACATTGAACTTGAACGTCCATTTACTCTGAAACAAAAACACATCTATATTCACTTGTTCCCACAAACAATGTATAATTTCTAGATTTATGCCTATATACACAAAGCTTTCCTACGTGTTGTGCACCAAAAGTTAATTTCCCTTCTGTCTTTATATCACTCAATGCATAATCATCTCTAAGCGTCTGTTTCTCTAAGCCCTTTTCTAATCTCTCCTTTAAGGCCTTTCTCTTGTCATCTGTCTGATCTAAGAAACTCTTTTCTATAGGTGTGAGCAAGCATGTGAGATTGTTTCTGTGTGTGTAAGTTGCACCAAATGTCAATGTAGGTTCAAAGAAACCTCTCACTAACTCTATGGTGTTTTCCTTAGCTTGTCGTAGTTTGGACTCTTGCTCTAGGCAAGACTGCTGGTTTAAGGATGACAGTACTTATGGTTGTAGGCGACTATGCCTATCCTACAACAAGTCGCAGTTGTCGTCTCACTAGTAGCAACTTACCAAAAACCCAAATAGTAAAAGGTGATTTGTGGCAGCCTTTACGCATGGACTCTAGAGTATGACATCTCAGGGAGTGTTGTGGTTAAACGGAGATTACCCCTTTCTCACAAATATATCATGTCTCAACCAAACACAGGCAATAACGAAGATGCAGTAAAGTTTCAATAGTTTTATTTACCACAACTGCAATCTGCGATAAGTTGCATGGGCTGCAATGATTAGGATAATGAACAGTGCAAGGAACAGAATTGTAAAGACAAGAGTCATTATTACAAGGACCCCCACCATCTTGCAATAACATGAACAGACATAAAGGGAGTCATTCCGACCCTGGGGGTCCATGACCACCAGTGCGGAGGGCAGCGGAAGCACCACGAACAGGCTGGCGGTGCTTCCTGGGCTATTCTGACCGCGGCGGTAAAGCCGCGGTCAGAAAAGGGGAACCGGCGGTTTGCCGCTGGTTTTCCCCTGGCCCAGGGAATCCTCCATGGCGGAGCTGCTTGCAGCGCCTCCATGGGGATTCCGACCCCCTTCCCGCCAGCCTGTTTCTGGCGGTCTTCACTGCCAGAACCAGGATGGCGGGAACGGGTGTCGTGGGGCCCCATACAGATTTTCACTGTCTGCTTAGCAGACAGTGAAAATCGCGACGGGTGCCACTGCACCCGTCGCACCCCTGCAACTCCGCCGGCTCCATTCGGAGCCGGCTTCCTCGTTGCAGGGGCTTTCCCGCTGGGCCGGCGGGTGGCCTTTTGGCGGTCGCCCGCCGGCCCAGCAGGAAAGTTGGAATGGCTGCCGCGGTCTTTTGACCGCGGGGCGGTCATTCGGCGGTCAGAATGACCGCCAAAGTGTGTAATATGTCCTAATACCCTATCATGATAGGCCTAACCTCCTACCTGAAGGAGAGCTGGGTATGTTAAACCTAATCTGCCAATACCATGTCCATGAGAGGAGCCTCCAGCCCTTGTTACCTTAGAATGAGGTCTCTATCTCAGACTCCACCAGACCACGAAGACTGAGTCAGCGTCAAGACAATGTGCAGCATCGATATCAGCGATGGTGGCGATACCCTCTGGTCAGAATCCCTCTGATTATCTATCTAAAGTGTGGTGTATTTATACAGATCTTCTTGGATTCCTGATGTAGGTGTGTTCCCAAACAATAGATAACAAGCATGCTTGGGGCGGCAATTAATATAAACAATTCCCTCGAAAGAATGGAGATGGAAAGTTCCTAAGTGTGAACACATATAGTTCAATCAATCAATCAATCAAAACAAATTGTATAGCGCGCTACTCACCCGTGAGGGTCTCAAGGCGCTGGTGGGGGAGGTTGGGGGGGTGGTACGATCACTGTTCTAATAACCATGTCTTTAGGTTTTTTCTGAAGAGCAGGAGGTCTTGAGCCTTGCGGAGGTTGGTGGGGAGGGAGTTTCAGGCCTTTGGGGCGAGATATGAGAAGGATCTGCCCCCTGTGGTGGTGTGTTGGATGCAGGGGACTGTGGCGAGTGTGAGGTTGGCTGATCGGAGGTGGCGGGTGGGGGTGTGGAAGTTTTTTCTATCGTTGAGGTAGGATGGGCCGGTGTTGTTGAGGGATTTGTGTGCGTGGACGAGGATTGTGAAGGTGATCCTTTTGTCTATGGGGAGCCAGTGAAGGGATTTGAGGGGTGGTGAGATGTGTTCATGGTGGGAAGGTCCAGGATGAGGCGTGTAGCTGTGTTCTGGATTCTCTGGAGTTTGCGCTTGAGTTTGAGTGTGGTGCCAGCGTATAGGGTGTTGCCGTAGTCTAGCCTACTGCTGATTAGTGCGTGAGTGATGGTCTTTCTGGTCTCTATGGGAATCCATGCTGGGTCACAGAGAGGGAGCGGTCGAGGATGAAGCCAAAGTTGTGTGCGTGGGTTGCTGAGGTAGGTGTGGGGCTTAAGGAGGTGTCCCATATGGATTTGTGGGGGGCGAAAATGATGATCTCGGTTTTGTTGGAGTTGAGCTTGAGGTGGTTAGCTGTCATCCAGGCGGAAGTGTCACAGAGTGCAGCATGGAGGTTGTTTTTGATGGTAGTAGGGTTGCGGGTGAGGGAGAAGATGAGTTGGGTGTCGTCTGCGTAGGAGAGGATGGTGATGCCGTGTGGTTGGAGGATGTTGGCTAATGGGATCATGTAGATGTTGAAGAGTGTGGGGCTGAGGGAGGATCCTTGGGTGACTCCGCAGATGATTTTGGTGGCAGTGGATTGGAAGGGTGGGAGGCGGACTTTTTGGGTTCTGTCAGTGAGGAAGGAGGAGATCCAGTCTAGGGCTTTGTGTCGAATCCCATAGCTGTGGAGGCGTGTACGTAGTGTTTGGTGGCAGACAGTGTCAAAGGCTGCGGAGAGGTCCAGGAGAATGAGTGCGACGGTCTTGCCCGTCGACTTTGGTTCTGATGTCATCAGTGCATGCGATGAGGGCGGTTTCCGTGCTATAGTTCTTGCGGAACCCAGATTGGGAGGGGTCGAGTGTGTGGTTTTCCTCGAGGAAGTGGGATAGATGGGCGTTCACTAGTTTCTCAGCGACCTTGGCGGGGAAGGGGTGGAGGGAGATGGGGTGGTAGTTGGAGAGGTCGTCTGGGTCAGCTTTGTTTTTTTTAGCAGTGCAGTGACTTCTGCGTGGTTCCAGGGGTCCGGGAAGGTGGCGGTGTCGAATGAGCTGTTGATTATATCTCGAAGTTTGGGGGCAATGGTTGGGCTGGCTTTGTTGTAGATCCGATGGGGGCAGGGGTCGGAGGGTGATCCAGAGTGGATGGAATCCATTGTTTTTTCCATTTCTTCATCGGTGGTTGGGGGCCAGGTGGTAATTAGGCTGGGGGGAATGAGGGGGGTCTGTGTTGGACGGGTGGGGGGTGTGTGTGGGTGTGTGGTGGGTGTGCGTGGTATGAAGCTGTTGTGTATGTCCAGGATTTTGCAGTGGAAGTGGTTTGAGAGGGCGTTGCAGAGGGTCTGTGTGTGTGTGTGGGGTCTAGGTTGCTGGCTTTGGGTTTGGAGAGCTCTTTGATGATGGTAAAGAGTTCTTTGCTGTTTTGGGAGTTGTTGTCTGTGTGTTCCTTGTAGTGTGCTCTTTTGGTGGTGCGTATGAATTGGTGGTGGTTGTGAGTGGAGGTTTTGAGGGTGGAGAAGTTTGTAGTGGAGTGTTCTTGTCACCAGGCTTTCTCTGTTTTGCAGCACTTTTGCTTGGAGTCTTGGAGTTTGGCAGTGAACCATGGGGCATTCTTGATGTTGCGGTTGGTAATGTTTTGGCGAGTGAATCTGCGCAGGTGGTGATCCATTTTGTGAGGTTATGTGCTGCAGTGTTGGTGTCGTTGGTGTTGGGGGGGTTCTGTGCCAGTTGGGAGTTCAAGCGTTCTGTGGTGATCTTGTCCCACATGGGGTAGGGAGTGGTGGGTTGGTAGTGGTGTGTGGGGGGTTTGGCGAAGGAGAAGTGGGCGCAGTGGTGGTCGGTCCAGTGGAGTTCGGTGGTGTGGGTGTAGGTTATGTGTTGGCTTGAAGTGAAGATTGCATCAAGTGTGTGTCCTGCTGAGTGGGTGGCTGCTGTGACCAGTTGCTTGAGTCCGAGGTTGGTGAGGTTGTCTAGGAGGGAGGAGGAGTTGTGGTCATGGGGGTTCTCTAGGTGAAAGTTGAAATTGCCGAGGAGGATGTAATCTGTGGAGGTGAGGGCGTGCGGACTGATGGTGTCAGCAATGGTGTCACAGAAGGGGGGCGTGGTCCTGGGGGTCTGTATACAAGTGTGCCTCTGAGGGTGGTGTTGTTGTTTATGTGGATTAGGAAGTGCATGTGTTCTGCATTGTTGAGGGTGTCGTGGGTGTTGGTGGTGACCTTAATGGTGTCTTTGTCCACCTCCTGGCTTGTTAAGGCGGTCTTTGCGTTGGAGTTTGTATCCCATGGGGGTGGCTATGGGTATGTTGGGCTCTGAAGAATGGTTCATCCAGGTTTCCGTGAGGAAGACAACGTCAGGTGAGTGTGATGTGATGAGGTCCCAGAGTTCTATGGCATGTTTGTGTAGGGAGCGGGTGTTTAGGAGCAAGCAGTTGAGATGGTTGTTGGCAGTGTTGTTGTTGAGTGATAGTGTTGGTGTGGGTGCTCGTGGTTTCGCTGTGGGCCGTGGTGGTGTTGTCGTGGGGTGAGTTCAGGTTGTGTTTTTTTTTGTGGTGGGGCCGGTTGGTGTGTGCAGTGGCTGTGCGGCAGTTAATTGCGTTGTGGTTGTTGTGTTGAGTGATAGTGTTGATGTGGGTGCTCGCGGTGTCGCTGTGCGCCATGGTGGTGTTGGCGTTGGGTGTGTTCAGGCTGTGGGGGGTTTTACGGTGGGGCTGGTTGATGTGTGCGGTGGCTGTGCGGCAGTTAGTTGTGTTGTGGTTGTTGTGTTTGGTGTTGGGGTCTGGGATTGGTGTGGGGCATGTGGGTGTTGGGGGTGTGAGAGGTGGAGCAGGAGAATAGGCAGGCGTAGCAGGTGAAGGGTCCCTGTGTGTGTGGGGGGCTGGTTTGGGTGCAGGCAGGGCGTGGTCCTGGGTTGAGGGAGTGGAGAGTATGTGAGGAGTAGTGGTGTCTGGGGAATTCTTGGCTGGGAGGGCCAGGGGGACTGGCGCTGGGCACGGTCCAGGCACGGACAGGCACAGACGGGTTTGCCTCTGGCGTGCCTGTGCAGCGACCGCCATTAAGAGGGGGAGGTGGGAGGGAGGAGCAGCTGGGAGGCGGGAGGCAGGAGGGGAAAGCGAATGGGGGCGCGAGGGGGGCGGGCCGCAGGGACGCAGCGGCGGGGATAAAATACACAGACTGGGCAAAAAGACTATGGCAAAGTGGGCACAATCAGGAAACAAAGCACAATGTAAAAACGACACAAACGGCAAAGAATATGGCAAAGTGGGCACAAACAGGAAACAAGGCACAATGTAAAAATGTCACAAACGGCAAAGAATATGGCAAAGTGGGCACAATCAGGAAACAAGGCACAATGTAAAAATGACCCAAACGGCAAAGACAGGAGTAAGGCACAATGGAAAAACAATCCAAAACAGCAGAGACAGGGCACAGCAAGTGAGAGGGAAAAAACAGACACGCTAGTACAAAAAGTCTAGTAATGCTTACCAGAAGCCCACTAGACGCCAGGGATGAGGCGCAGGCGGGTGCCTGCGGATGGAGGAGGGCCTCAAACACGTGATCAGCAGCATAGGCGGGGGTCAGAGGACACGGTGCAGCTAAGTGGTGCTGCAGGCGCGGGGGAGCGAGCTCCGGCCAAAACATGTCAGGGGTCACTCACCCGCGTCACGCAGCGACCACCATTAAGAGGGGGAGGTGGGAGGGAGGGGAAAGCGAATGGGGGCGCGAGGGGAGCGGGGCCACAGGGATGCAGCGGCTGGGAAAAAATACACAGACTGTGCAAAAAGACTACGGCAAAGTGGGCACAATCAGGAAACAAGGCACAATGTAAGAACGACACAAACGGCAAAGAATACGGCAAAGTGGGCACAAACAAGAAACAAGACACAATGTAAAAACACAAACGGCAAAGAATACGGCAAAGTGGGCACAATCAGGAAACAAGGCACAATGTAAAAATGACCCAAACGGCAAAGACAGGAGTGAGGCACAATGAAAAAACAAAACAAAACAGCAGAGACAGGGCACAGCAAGTGAGAGGGAAAAAACAGACACACTAGTACAAAAAGTCTAGTAATGCTTACCAGAAGCCCACTAGACACCAGATATGAGGCGCAGGCGGGTGCCTGCGGGTGGAGGAGGGCCTCGAACATGCGATCAGCAGTGTGGGCGGGGGGCAGGGGACACGGTGCAGCTAGGTGGTGCTGCAGGCAAGGGGGAGCGAGCTCCGGCCAAAACAGGTCAGGGGTCACTCACCCACATCGCGCAGCGACCGCCATTAAGAGGAGGAGGTTGGAGGGAATAAGTAGAATAAATCCTGTTGGACAGAGTGTTCATGCCGTTGTCGACAACTGCTAAAGCCTTCTCTAAGTTTTCCTTATCTAATTGCCTCAAACGTGCAGCAGCTTCCATCTGCAAACCTTTCCAGATCTCATTATACATAGCATACAGGAACCTTTTAGAGCACTTTTTCCTAGGACCTAGCAGAAAATCCTGCAAGTCCACATCTTCAGAAAGAGTGTTAAAATGTTTTTTAACTGCGGCTAAAGTGTTAGTCTGTACTCAATGTTGGCACAGTTTACCCACACTGTATGTTGTAACCATACCTGTGTCTTGACCTGATACAAAGCAAGGGTCTTGCCTGTTAATTGTAAAACCCCCTGAAGAGTTCAAAAAACGGGCTTGACATCTATTAGTGTCTATTGGCCATATTAACCACCTGCCGGGACTGGAAAGTGAAGAATTGTAGGTACCAGCCTTAACCATTGCATCTAACGTTTCCTCAGTGATATTAAGGAAATATTGCCATTCATTAAACTTTGCCGATGTGGGGATACAGGGCGTGTTTATGTCTTTAATTTTTGCTAACCCCAGAGAGGATGTCTGTTGAATTGTGTCATTTAAAAAGATCATTTGCACAGGAATTAGGCATGCTCTAAATAAAGCTTCCTTACCCTGTATTTTCCAATCTTGTGTTCCCCGTATACTTTTTAAGTCAATAGTGCTCTTCCAGTATTCGTAACCTTCAACTGCAAGTCAGGAAATAAAGGGATCTGAAAAAATCAGTTTTGTGTTTGTTAGCAAAATTTTCCTAATTTGTGACGGAGGTAACTGAAAATAATATGACTCTGCATTTTTTGTGTCATGCCCAGTAAAATATGTAAATGTATCTGAATAGTGCTTTGGGCTCCCCACTGGTGGTGTTGAACAGTGTTCCCACTGTCTATAGTTCAATACTGGCCTGTGTCTAGTGGCACGGTGTAGGTAGTAATGTCCCCAATTGTTGTAACAGAACATTTCCCCATAATTCATTGTATGTCCATATACATCATCACTTTCAAATACGGAATAGTCCTTCATTTCAGTTAGCATGGAATCAACGCTTTGCACATCCCAATCATCAGATACAACATCAGGTGTTACCACATCTGTCATAGATATTTTGAACATGTATGGAATTTAAATGACCTCAGTAGACCCGTATATATCAAAGAGAACATTGTCCCACACAATCCCATCAGGAATAGGTATTGCTGAAATGTTCACAAGGGACAAGTCTCTTCGGACCTTATGTGAGGAATGATTTAGAGTTAAGACTTAATCCACAGACTCTAAAGAGGAGCGTTCAGGAATGTAATGACCATTTATAAGCAAAAAGAAAACAGTCACAAAACCAACCCAAAACAATAATGCAATAAATGTTAAACAGAACCATAAATCCATGGATAAATTAAATAGTCCTTTTTAAGCCAATTATACAGTTTACTCATTTTTTAAACACTGTCAATCATAATAGTGGATGAATCTGAAGGGAAATCATCAATGTCTACGGAATAGCCAGAGGCACTCTCTGCAAATACTGGAGCAGGTGCATTACTTGTAGATTGGTCCACTTCATGTGGAGGTTCATGGTAGATGTGTCATCAGTATGTGTAGTGTTAGTGTAAAAAACATCCAAATCTTTGACAGGTGTTGTCATTGAAGTAGTAACTGGAACTAGCAAGAGTTTGTTTTCTGCCCTCCCCATGGTCGAGGAGATCTCTGTGACTGCGTTGGACATTGTTGCATAGTCCGTAGTAGGGTTGTTCATGCTACTATGTCCTGTTGGGTAGTGAGAGGGGATTGGGAACTACCCAAGGGACCTCTTGGTCTACTGTAAAGGATCGGCCACAAGGTGAACTTTTACGTCATCAATGGAAATGAATCTGTTTGTTCTGGAACCAGGTAGTGGTGGTAAGATGACAGTCCTGGTACCTTGAATTCTCAAGACCGGGACAGGTGCTCTGTATGATGGACTGAATTCCTTCTTCACAGTGATCTTCTCACGAACCAGATCCCCAACTTTAGGAATCCAGCCAGTTGAGGTTTTTGCTAAATCCCTTATTCCTAAGGTGGCAGCACTGGTAGATGATTTATCATCACATAATTGCTGAAGCTCCTGTAAGACAGTGAGACGTTCATTTATGTCAAATGGTGTTTCTGCTGCCACCAAACCACAGCCATCAAGATTTGGGACATACATAGGTATCCCAAAGAGAACCTCATAAGGAGTGTGTGTCCCCCAAAGGCCGTCTTGGAAGATTATTCAGTGCTCTCTGGACCCCATATAGGTGATGAAGCCAACTGCGGCCTGAACCTAATACTCGAGCTGGTAAGGACTGTTTTAGATCATGGTTCTGCCTGAGTAATTGAGTTCCACCGTCCCCATGGTGTCCCTGAATGCCTTAGAGGCAAATGCAGGGCCCTGGTCCGAATGGAATGCTGCAACCGCATATGTACTGATAAAGATCATCAAGTCTTTTATAACAGTTCGAGCATCAGCCGACCGCTGCGGCCATACCCACAGGAATCTAGAACAAGAATCTACAGCGACTAAGATGTATTTGTATGCACCATCAGGGTGGAGTGGACCACAATGGTCCAGGTACACACATTGTAGTGGCGTCTTGGACACTAAGAGGGATGTCTGTGGTGGGCGTTTGATATTGGAGCCCTTTATTTGCTGGCAAATGTCACAACAAAGGACATACTTTTTTTGTCTGTCTGCATAGACCAGGACACCAGAAGCGTTTCTGTAAGAGTGTTATTGTGGCCGAAATACCAGCATGTGCAGAAGCGACATCCTCATGCGCTGCTTTTACTAGATCAAATCTCTGGTCTTCGCTGGGGATCACTCGATCTCCAACCCCAGGAATTGTTGTGTAGGCAACATTTTGTGCACTGATATGGTAAGAATAATTTGTAGGGTATCTTTTCGGGAGAGACTTGCCTTCAGCCGAAGCTTTCAAGGCAGTCAGTATTTCATTATCCAATCTCGTTTGTGAACGAGTCACTGCAGCCACAGAAGCCGTAGCTACTGCAGATTTGGCTGCTTCATCAGCCAAAGTGTTGCCAATAACGTATACTCCTACACGTTAATGGCCCAATGTATTTACTACATGGACACACTGTAGCTTATCCTTAGGATCAGCCACCCTCCCCCACAATGTTTTGTGTTTTATGGTGTTCCCTTTGGAATCTCTAAACCCGTTCAGCTTCCAATGATTAAGATAATCATTGTATGATTGGACGCAGTAGTATGAGTCGCAGACTATTAAAGTCAGGTATCCTAGCTCTGTGTGTTCTAGCGCTAATATAGGAGCTTTAAGTTCAGCCAACTGAGCTGTGCAGTCCGCTAGGGTCTGCGTGTAGGTGTTGTGAGGGTGGAAAACTCCATCCTCCATCAGACCGTTCACGGCTGTGCAAGCGGCTGAGTATTGATGTTTGGTACCTACAGCTGGTTGTGCTGAACCATCAGTGTAGATGACAGTATGGTACCTGTCAAGTGGCAAGATATTTAGAGGAGCGGGGTACTCCTGTTCGTACTTGAGAAACTCTTGTGTCTGAAGTTTGGGATCAAAGATGTAATCAACATCAGTGGCGGTCAGGGACGTTGCCCACTGAATCCAACGTGGATGTAATGCTTTAGCGTTGGGAACGCTTGCTTTGGTGACAGCCTCTAAGGCCAGCACCGGGGTAACGACAATAATGCGTTTCCCTTGGGCAAGTGGCCTCTCCTTTATGACACCCATTTGAACTGCAGTCAGAATCTTTTCTGTAGGTGCAAAACGTTGTTCTGCATTTCAGTATAAATGTGATTTATATGCTATGGGTACCGTGTCGCCTTCATTGAAGGAGACGTAAGTAAATTCAATGGCACCAGCAATTATTCTGATGACCAAATTTGTTTTATTGTCATGTGTGTGCAAGTGTTTAGCTTCTAGCATATCCTGTTACAATTCCCTAAGGATGCGTGTGTTTTCAACTGTCCAGTGTCTGCTAGAAAAGTTTGGCAGTATCAAGTCATAAAGTGGCTTGATACGCTGTGCATAGTCTGGAATGTATGTTCTGCCAAAGTTGAAGAAACCTAGTAATGACTGTAATTTCTTGAGGGTGTTAGGAGGGTGGAATTGTGCACATTTCTCTAGAAAGTGCAGAGCCAGGCTTTTCCCCTCATTCGATAGCTTGTATCCCAGGAACAATACACTGAGAAAGGCAATCTTACTTTTCTTAAAGTTGAATTTGTAACCGAAGTCCAATATGATCCGATCGACCCTTACAAGATGAGTGCTGAGGTTGTCATCCATGAGATATATGTCATCCACGTAGGATAATGCCACGGGATCAATATCATGTAATATTGATGTAACATGGGCTGAAAATAGCCCTGAGCTGTTCTTGGGGTAAACGACAAAAGCTTTTTTGTGAGCCAAATGAGAATGCACTCAGGTCCCGACTTTCATGTGCTAAGTTCTGGCAGAAAAACCCATTAGAAATATCTAACGTTTTTTTTTTATTTTTTACACACTATATTGTTTATTAGTGCCGTGCTCTGTGAGTTTTGTATAGCATATGTACGTGTATGACTATTTAAATGTCTGTAATCTATGACTATTCTGTAGGAATGGTCTGGCTTAGCAATGAGGAATAACGGGTTATTCATTGCAGATGTACAGGGCTCAATTACTCCCTGGTACTCGAGCTGAGTGAGGATCTCCCTCCCCGGAGCTTTTGCTTCATGTTTAACAGGATATTGTGGCTGAGGTTGGGGTGTAGACCTAATAGGAATTACATGACAAGGAGAGTCCTTGTCCCAACCTACATGATTGCGGTATAATGCAGGTGCCTGCGCTAAAGCCCATTCAACAGCATAGGCTTGTTTTTCTGCTTCTTGAACAAGATTACAGAAAGAAGGCAAAATGACATCTTCCCCATGTGGGAGCTTACGGACGTGCTCAGGTGGCTAGTCTCTTTCGGCCAACAGGATATCACTATTAAGTTCATTCCACAATATCACACCAATGGTGCGCTCTATGTCTCCCTCTATTTGAATTTTTAAATCATAAACCCTGTCGGGTGAGAGAACGCTGCCGTCCGCAGTCTCAACCGCAATAAAATCGCTAGTTACTGTCGTATCCAGATGATCTTTCACATTTGGCAACATATCGTGACCTCTGCTGCGCTGTCTAACAGTGTCATTGCCCACATCTTGTTCTTCAGCAATGTTCTCAAGTGTACTGGCATTTTTAACTGACAGTGCTGCCACCTTTTTCTTTTTAAATTGTGGCTCCTGCTGAGGAGTCTTTTCTTCTTTTTTGACTGTAGATTGTGGTAAGCCTTTATTTTTGTTTCACGTATTCAGGACATTGATCAGGATGCCCCCCTCTCTCGCTACATCTATCTGGTGCGTCCTGAAATGAACGAGAGGGATGTGAATCAGTATATCTATCAGGAGTTTTTATATTTTCCCTATTTCTGAGATTGTATCTCCTTTCTGAGTTCTCCGGGTGTGGAGAATCAGCTCTCTTATTTTGTCTGTCCTTAAATTCTTTTTGTTTTTCCCAGCACTTTTTAGAGCCCTCTTGTGCCTGCTTTGTACCTTCCTTAACGGTGGTACTTTGTAATTCCAACTTCTTTGGTTTGGCTCCCAAACTATCCCGCCCTATACTAGTATAGGTGTCGGAAATTATTTTTGGTAGCTGTCTCTCCTGTTCCAAATGTGGAGTTTCTCTGAGACACTGGCGTATAGCCAGAGCTACCGCTTCCCCTTTATTGTTACTGAGTATTATTGAGGAAACTTCGCCAAAGTTACGCATTAATTTAATCCCCAAATCTAAGGCTGGTGCAGCCCCGTGCTCATTCTGTATTTGTTTTAACATTTCCGGGTAAATTGGCAAGTGTTGTGGAACCATGTGTGGTAGTATATTTAGCAGCGAAAACTGTATCCCATGTGGCGCAGTCATCCACAGAGGGAACCATCCCAAAGGGCAAGCACATTGTGAGAAGTCTATGTTTTCCCTGTGGTCCCGTATGGGGAAACACAGCTTCCAACTGATTTGTTTTTTGGGCTATCTAGAACGGTATTTTCTCTCGTTCTGTGGGTATTTTACCCATGATAGTATGCACTGTTTGTGGATTAATCCCAGTAGCCAATTGGTACCCACCAGGTGCTGGTGGAGCTGGACGCGCTGGTGTTGTGTTCAAAGTTCACATTACGAACTGGACAAGTCGTCTATAAAGTGTTACTAATTCATTATATAAATTTTGCAGATCTGCTATCGGCATACTTTATATGCCTGGGTGAGGTGTATATGTGGCAAACATAGGCAACGTTGGTCCATCATTACCTAAAGGACCAAATCTCACTCTTTGTAATACATGTGGTAGGGCGCCTTCAAACCAGTTCTGATGCTCTTGGTATTTGAGCGAAATTTAATGATACTGGTATGCTTGGTACCGCTGAGGTACGTTTGCAATTTCGTATGTGTGGAATGTATGTGTTCTTTGGTTCACCTCAGGAAAAGTGACCCAACAGTAACATTTTTCTGTTTGGTATGCTTCATTAGCTTCTATTATAAGAGTAACATCCCCACACTCTCTGTAAGGCTATGCGCTTGTAGGTGTTGTGTTAATGCTTGTCTAGCATTCTCAGGAATTTCTATGGCATTAGCCATATTTGTAACATTAGTCAGAGAAACGGAACACCAAATGGGGAGTATAGTCCTTTTATGAGTTCGAGCTCGAACAACCTACAGCCTAGTCAGGTGTTACCTTTTCAGTTGAGGAGGATCTTCCCAAAGAACACGGACATCTCCGTTTAATGGTACTTAGGGTACCTGTTGTCTGGGAGACAGTGATAATCAGGGTATCCGTAAATTAGTGCCTAAACACCATCGTTGGTGGCACCATATCGTAGTTTGGACTCTTGCTCTTGGCAAGACGGCTGGTTTAAGGATGACAGTACTTATGTTTGTAGGCGACTATGCCTATCCTACAACAAGTCGCAGTTGTCGTCCCAACCCTTCCGGCTCACTAGCAGCACCTCACCAAAAACTCAAATAGTAAAAGGTTATTTGTGGCAGCCTTTACGCAAGGACTCGAGAGTATGACATCTCAGGGAGTGTCATGGTTTAACGGAGATTACCCCTTTCTCACAAATATATCATGTCTCAACCAAACACAGGCAATAACTAAGATGCAGTAAAGTTTAAATAGTTTTATTTAACACAACTGCAATCTGTGATAAGTTGCATGGGCTGCAATGATTAGGATAATGAACAGTGCAAGGAACAGAATTGTAAAGACAAGAGTCATTATTACAAAGACCCCCACCATCTTGCAATAACATGAAAAGACATGAAATGTGTATTATGTCCTAATACCCTATCACGATAGGCCTAGCCTCCTACCTAAAGGAGAGCTGGGTATGTTAAACCTTATCTGCCAATACCATGTCCAAAAGAGGAGCCTCCAACCCTCGTTACCTTGGAATGAGGTCTCTATCTCAGACTCCGCCAGAACACGAAGACTGAGTCAGCGTCAAGACGATGTGCAGCATCGATATCAGCGATGGTGGTGATGCCCTCTGGTCGGAATACCTCTGATTATCTGTATAAAGTGTGGTGTATTTATACAGATCTACTTGGACCCCTGACATAGGTGTGTTCCCAAACAATAGATAACAAACATGCTTGGGGCGGCAATTAATATAAACAACTCCCTCGAATGAATAGAGAGGGAAAGTCCCTAAGTGTGAACACCTATAGTTTGTTTGTCTTCGTCACTTGATCTTGACTTCTTAACGCGGTGGCACTGATAATGCAAATCATAACAAGTGGCCTAACTATAAACAAGGCAGCCATCTTAGAAGAATTAAATAATTAAATGGGCTAAGACAGAGCAAGCTAAGTAGGTTAAAAGTCACTAGGTGACGGGGCACAAGTCTGCAAGCCAAAGGCTAAGCTAACTCCTGTTATCCCATTAAAACAAACTACGATTCACTACAAGCTACTCTACTCAGGTACTTAATTATGGGAACAAACAAAAATACTACGTTGTGTTTTGAGTAGAACTACTGAATGTACTCCTGTTATAATATCTTCTTAGTAGAAGACTGCAACTTATTCTATACGTAAGGGGCAAACTATGGTAAATAACTCCTTCCTCATTGATGAAGGAATCTGCGTACAGACATAACAATCTCTCGCATCCATCGTCTCAACATTCTCACGCAATATGCGATGGAAAACAGAAGAAAGATCCCCTTGGTTGCTGTCTATGTGCAAATATTTCTCATCTATCCTAAACTTATCTAATTCTGTGAGTGCAGTAGTTGTCTCTAAAACAGAGGAATGGTTGGCCTCAATCTTGTCAAGAAGAGTCATGCTCACAATCAACACTAGGCACAATATCATACATACAATTGCCAAACCAATACCTATTTATATACAGCACCTATTCTTCCTAACCTGTTGGCTTTGGTTACTCATGATCTGTAAAGAATCAGAAAGTAGAAGAGAAAATGTATAACTATGCAGCAAAACAAAACAACCTTCAATCTTCTTTAGCAGTTACATCCAGCTTTCAGTCTTTCTCCCAGGACCTTTTGTCAAAATATTCAGCTCGTCAAAATCGCTAATTTTGTCTAAATCAGTTTAGCAGCTTGTCAAATCAGGTTATTTAAAGTCTCTTCTGGATACTTTCAATAGTCTCTCTTATGCACCTTTCTTAGATTCACAATTTTACAAAGTTCAGTTTATTGATCTATTTCATGTGGCAAAATATCAGCCTGGAATTTCTCCATCAAAACAAAAAGGCATTCATTCATTTCACCATTCACTTGTCATTGCATACACCCATTCAGGAACTGCATACCTTTGATTTGCACTTCGCTTTCTTTTCAATCTTCGATCTCCATTTAATTCTCCATCACTCAAATCTTCTCTTCTTGTTGTTTCTATTTTTTCTTCAATTGCTGTCACTGTAATTGCTTCTTTTCTCTTGGCTTGTGACCTCAGCCACTTATCTCCTTTCAGTGAACCTTTTGTGAATGCTCTTTTCAGTGTTGGACCTGCAACTTCTCTTTCTTCTGCAGGATTTTCACCTGACATACCTGTGACTGGTTCAGAAGAAGTCAGATCATTTTGGCTTTGATTCGCCTCCACTCCATCCACCTCTGGGTCTTTAGTTTGCTCTGATTGTCTTCCAAGACCATCTCCTTCTGGGAGAGCCCTCCTCTGAGTAGATATGTCTGCTACCTCAGTTGAGGTTCATTCACTGTCACTCGCATTTAGGTTTTCCACTTCGACTCTCGCAGGGGTGTTTGAACTATTTTCAGTCTGCTCATATTCAGTCTCTGATTCTCCTGTTTCCTTCTCTGAGCCTGGAGTTTGTCCAGAAGTTGTTGGTAGCATCAACAACTCTTCTTTGTTGTCAAGAGGACAGGGTACTTTCCGAGTATGGCTAGCATGAATCCAGTTTGGAACTCCAGTGCCCTTCACAGCTATAGTAGTAACTAGTACTGCTTAGTAAGGGCCTTTCCACCTGGGCTCCAAACAAGTCTTCCTCACGTGTTTTCTGATGACAACCCAATCTCCAGCTCTCAGGTTCTGGCTTTGATCTTGAGACGGTTGCAGTGTGGTGGCTTCCACCTGATGAGAAAAAGAGCGAACTACATCAGCCAGACCTTTGCAGTAATCCAACACCATATCATATGCTATGTTCACAAGAACATTGGGCCAGATGTATTTTTAAGAAATCGCTATTTCCGACTCGCAAAGTGCCATGTATCACATTTGCGAATCGGTAATAGCGATTTCTTAAAAATCGCAAATGCTATTACCAAATCGCAAATTGCGATACCCGGGCCCATATCTGCAAATTTTTTGCATTTCCAAAATTATGATTTCTGAACCAGAAATCGCAATTTTGGAAATGCAAAACCCCAGGGTGCTGGGGGGCTAAGGCCCCCTCTGCTGCACCCAAAAAAGTTTTTGGGGGACGTGTAAGGTGCACACATGCCGAAAGCCCATGTGTGCTTTACATGTACAATTTAAAAATGCATTTTAAATGCATTTTTTAATTTTGCACATGGTTACCACCAAGTTCAACTTGGTGGTAATTAGCAATTCCTAAATGCCAAAATCGCATTTAGGAATTGCTTCAAACATGTACTAAGAAATCGCAAATAAGGAATCCTTATTTGCGATTTCTAATTTAGAGAGTCGCAATTTGCGATTCTCTAAACAGGGTCGCAATTTTAAGGCATCGCTATTTTAGCGACTCCTTAAAATTGCATTCAGAATGTATTTCATACATTCTGAAATGGCATTTTGCATTCGCAAACGGGCATTCGCCCCGTTTGCGAATGCAACATGCTTTCATACATCTGGCCCATTGTCAGGATCCGCTGGCAACCCCAATGCTCTGCCCATGTGGATTTCATGTGGTGACAGTTCAGTTTTTCTGTGAGGTGTGTTTCCCATACTCATCAGAACTAACAGCAGTACATCTGGCCATTTCAGATTCGGCGACGCACACATCTTTGCAATTCTTGACTTCAAGGTACCATTTATTTGCTCAACAAGTCCTGAGGCTTCAGGGCAGTAGCTACAATGTAGCTTCTACTCAATGTGTAAAGCTGAACATAGTAATTTAATTACTTCATTGTTGAAGTGACTTTCTCTATCTGATTCTAAAGAGACTGGAAAACAAAAACAAGGTATCAGTTTCCGAAGCAATAACTTTGCTACTGTAAGGCTGTCATTTCTTCGTGAAGGGTAAGCCTCAATCCAGTGGCTAATGATACAAGCAATCACCAACACATATCTCAATCCTCCACACACAGGCATCTCAACAAAATCCACCTGCATTCTGCTAAATGGACCTCCCGTTCTTCCTATGTGGCTCATATTGATCACAGTCCCTTTACCCATGTTCATCTGCTGACAGATGATGCAACGATGGCAAATTGCTTCTGGAAGCTGTCTAAATGTGCGAGTCATTGCGTCTCTTCCAACATGTGCTTGACCATGATAATATCTAGCCATTTGAGTCAACAAACTGTTTGGCATAACCACTTGTCCCTCCCCAGTCACCCAGACATCATCCTTACACTGAAAAGCATTTCAATTTTAACCAAGATTTCTTTTAATCTTTGTCAACATTATCCTGAAGCACTTTCAATTCTTCCCAAGTATCTATGACATGTAGTGCATAATTTGAGCACATTTCTTCTTCAGGTAACAAGTCCCATTTGTCTTAGAACAATATACAGTTTGATGTGCAAAACCTTGCGACTTGATCTGCATATCCATTTCCTATCTAAACAAAATCCTGTAGTTTCAGGTGTGCACTGCATTTCACCACAGGAATCTATTCAGGCATTTGTAAAGCTTGTAACAAATCACGGATTCTTTCACCATTTCTAACTACCTCTCAGTGACCATAGCTGGTCAAAGTCATGGATTATTCCACATCCGTACTAGCTGTCTGTATATATGGTAACTTTAAGCTGTGCAGAGACATGGCATGCTCTTGTAAGGGCTACCAACTCCGCCACTTGTGCAGAATACACTCCTAGGAGCTATGATGCTTTGAGTGTACCAGAAATTGTGCACACAGAATATGCTGCTCTCCTTGTTCCGAGGTTATCTCTTAAACAGGAACCATCAACAAAAATAATTTGGTCATTTTCTTCCAATCTAGTATCTCGGACATCAGGTAACCTCCAGACAGTCATGTTCAACCGCCTTCAATTTGTCAACCTCAATGCTCTCTATTGAAAGTAAAGTTGCTGGGTTAAGCACTGTACACCTTTTCAATGATACATTGGGTGAACCAGGATGACAGTCTCATAGCGTGTCAACCTGGCATTAGTCAAGTATTTTGTCTTGGTTCTGGTAAGTAAAACATCAATGGAGTGAGGGACAGTTAAAGAATGTCCCATCACAATGTTGTCACTCTGAATGAGGCCCAGTCCAACCACGGCAACTGTGGGTAAACAGCCAGGTAAAGCTGCTGTAACTGGGTCCAAAGTAGCTGAAAAATATGTTACTGGGTGGTTTACACCACCATGGACTTGTGTCAACACGGACAAAGAACATGCATCACACTCATGACAAACCAACATGAAGGGGTTTGTGTAGTCAAGCTTACCCAAAACCGGGGCTTTTCACAGACTCTCTCTCAACTCAGTAAAGGATTTCATGCAGGCTTGATCCAACATGAAGGGTTCAGTAACTTCTTTGTGAGCTCAGCTTCTGCAATGGCTTCAAAATGATGAAAAAGTTGGGAATCCACTGGCGACAATGGCTCACCATGCCCAAAATCATCCTGACATCTCTCTGTGTCGCTGAGGGGATTCATCTGCAATATGACTGTGACCCTTTCTCTAGAGATTTTCCTAATTCCCTTCTCCGGTGTTCCAAATATTTCACTTCTCTCTGGCAGTACTGTTACTTTGTTGGGGACACTTTGGCGGTCATTCTGACCGCGGCGGTCGGCAGTCGCCGCCCGCCAAGCGGTTCCCGCCGAAAGACCGCACTGCGGTCAAAAGACCGCGGCGGTCATTCTGGCTTTCCCGCTGGGCCGGCGGGCGACTGCCAGAAGACCGCCGGCCGGCCCAGCGGGACAGCCCCTCCAACAACGACGCCGGCTCGGAATGGAGCCGGCGGAGTTGAAGGGGTGCGACGGGTGCAGTGGCACCCGTCGCGATTTTCACTGTCTGCTAAGCAGACAGTGAAAATCTTTGTGGGGCCCCGTTCCCGCCATCCTGGTTCCGGCGGTGGACACCGCCAGAAACAGGATGGCGGTAAGGGGGTCGGAATCCCCATGGCAGTGCTGCAAGCAGCGCCGCCATGGCGGGTTCCCTGGGCCAGCGGGAAACCAGCGGGAAACCGGCGGGAAACTGCCGGGTCCCCTTTTCTGACCACGGCTTTACCGCCGCGGTCAGAATCGCCCAGGAAGCACCGCCAGCCTGTTGGCGGTGCTTCCGCCGCACTCCGCCATGGCGGTCATGGACCGCCAAGGTCAGAATGACCCCCTTTATGTCCATTTTTCCCTAAGTGATTCTATAAAGCAATAGTATTGTACTTGCAGGCTTCTCTTGTGTTTGATGCAACTAACAGGTCATCAATGTACTTGACTAACGTCGATTGGAAAGGCGTTTCCAATGACTCCAGGTACTTTTTCAGGATCTGGTTGAAAGTGGACAGTGACTCTGAAAACCCTTGAGGACTTCTACACCAACAATAGATTTGGTCCAAAAAGTTAAAACAGAAAAGAAATTGTCTATCCTCATGAAGAGGTTTAGAAAAGAATGCTTGTGACAGGTCTACTACTATGAACCATTCAGCATCGCATAGGATCTGAAACATTTTCAATGCTGGATGAGGCACCACGGGACAACATTTAATCAGAACATAATTTACTTTCCTCAAATCCTGAACAATTTGAAAATGGCTTGACTGGGACCTTTATTGGCTCAACTCCTTTGATTAGACCAATGTCTTTTCCTGTAGAATCCCACACTTCCATTTTAACTGTTCCCTGTAAGTCTCTCACTGTGAAAACTGGTGAGAAACTGATCAAAGTGTACTCCTCATTCCCTGTATCACAATCTGTTTTGGCAGGCAAGACATCTTCATCATCACTGTTTGTTTGAAGGACAATCCCATCATTTGAGCAAGTCATTGAACATCATGTTTTACATAGCAAATCTCTCCCTAGTAAGGATACTGGACTTGAATCACAAGCTATAAATTTGGGTAATCCATTAACATTTCCAATTTTAACCTGAACCGGTTCTGTAATTGGGTTGGTCAAATATTGGTTGGCAACTCCTACAATCTGCACTGTTTTCCCTAAAAGGGGAAGGTTTGGAACTTCTTCAGTTCTCACTGTAGAGCATGTAGCTCCTGTGTCAACTACAAAAGAGACTTTGTGACCCATCACTTTTCCCTTCACATATGAACCTGTCTGATCTAGTGAAGCTGCTAACACGCATTCTTCTTCATCAAAACTCTTGCTCACCTATTAATCATTCGCTTCTTCCTCACTGTGTAACGGGTATTGATGTATTGTGTTATTACTCTGATTAAGCCTTTGACCTGTGACCTGCTGAGGAAGCATTACCTGCTGCTGCTCCATTGGGGCTTGGGGTATTTGAATTTGCTGTCCTGGTACCATTTGAACCTGAAGTTGCATTTGCTGCGACTGGAGCATCTGCAAACATGGCATTTGCATCTGTTGCATGGGTTAAAAACCTTGCGCCTGAATCACATTACTTTGGAAATTTGGATTTTGACCTCCCATTCTCAGTCCTGTCATATTTGGGAAATAACTGAGTTCATTTGTCTGTTAAACAACATGTTCCTGGCCTAACATCTGACACTCCAGTTTTTTATATCCGAGGCCTCTGCAAGTGTGACATGATACCATTCTTTTCATTCCTTGCAAATCATTCTCAACAACAACTGCATTCAAATCAGAAATACGGTTCACATTTCCAATTCCACCACAGCCTCTAGCTTTCGCCAGGTTCTACAACCACATGTTTCCCTGCTGCTGCTGTAAAAAACTTCCCTGCGTTTCTGATCGTGCTGCTTTAATCTGCATCGCCATTGCTTTCTCTTTCAACTTTCTCTGCTTCAACTCAATCTCGTCACTACAGTACTTTGCATACTGCAACACTTCATCACTCAGCTTTGCTTGCCAACAAATCGAATGCCTCTTAATCATCTGGCTAGTTTTGGGTCTCAGTCCTTCAACAAATCTGAACACAAAATGGATCATGTCTTTTGGCTCAATTGTTTCTGTGCCACTGTAACGTTTGAATGCCTGCAACAATCTCTCATAGCATGCATGTATTGACTCTTTTCTTTCCTGAACTGTCTGGTCTTTTGGCTCAGTAAATGTTCTTGGAGAAAATTCTTATTTTTCTAAAATTCAGTCACCTTATAGCAATATTTCATTACGTCAGAAGACGGTGCACCTGTTGCTGGATCTCACTGAGGTTCTCTTGTCAGCCAATCTACACTCCTTTTGCACCCGAACCATAAGGCTGTTGGAACTACTGTTTCTAACAGGATGTTCAAATCTTCCAACAGGCATTTTGTGAGTTTCACAAACCTATCTGTTTGCTGGCACCACTCTCTCAACCTAGGATAATCATTTGTAAATGTCAAAATGTCACTTTTTCTCCAAGGGACATGGACAAAATTCCCTCATTGGTAAGATTTTCACTGGATCCTCAACCTGCTGCACATTCACAGTAAGATTCGCAGAATCCCTTTTTCTCTTGTCTCTTTTCCTCACCCATTTGCCTTCCCACTTATCTAATGCTCCACATGTTTGAATGTTGAATGCTCTGAATTAGTTCTCTAATGTGAATTTTCATTCCCAGGACTCTCATGTTCTCAAAGTCCTTTGTGTCAAACTCCAATCTGTAACTTCTCTTTAAATGTTTTGTTTTTCTCAATTTCTATGTCATATTTTTCTGTGCTTGGGTTCAGGATTTTCTGCTCACTGCTCTTATTATTTCCCAGGGCAAACAACGGTATGACTAGACATCTGATAACTCGTACTGGCACTGCATCTGGACCTGATCGGGCATTTGGGTCTCTAGGGTACATCATTCCTGTATTCTGACTTATCAATGCAGACATCTTGGTCTGTGATCCTTGTATGAGTGTATTCCTCGAGAGCGTCTGTGTCAGTATCGGGGACATTAAATTTGGGGTAGACTCTATTTGGATCAATGTCGGTTTCTGATAAACCTGTCTCATGTGGGCAGCATGTCCTGTTGGGACTACTAAGTTTGTTGTAGTATCTATAATAGGTACATCTGAATAAATTCTGTGTATGCCTTTGAATCACAGAAGTAGCTGAAACATTATGGCTAACCTGCATCTGGTAATGGGTAGCGTCAGTTGGAACCGGAGCTGTGGGGTCTACACTGGTGCTTGAAACTTTCTCATGTTTTGCATATGGTGGGGGATGATTTCTCTGTAACTACAAAGTATACTCATCATCATCTGAATCTTCTTTGTCTGCCAAGGACTTCCTAGACTCTGCGGGTTTTTGCTCTCTGTCGTCTGAGGGATACGAATCCCTGTTCTTAGTACTCCTTTTAGCCTCGTTCCTGTTCTCTTGTGTAATTGCCGGAAACCACTTAATTCCCTGTAAGGTCTCAGTTCTCCAAAATGTTTTCTCACTATCCCTTCTAGTCTCTGCTAAAGTCTTCTCAGCTTTTCTCATTCTTCTCTCAAATGTCACTTGCTGTTGCTGTTTAGCCACTAGTTCCCAAGTAGCTAATGCTTCAAAATGTGCAGGTCTCGGAGTAGATTTCAAATCATACATTGCTCTCCTCAAATTCTCTAAAATCCTCAAGTTAAACGTTCCATGGGCAGGGAATGCTAAGCTCCCATTTCTCTCTGTTTCAGCCAAAGACACCTGTTCTTCAAATACAATATAGGCGGGTATACCTTCTGGTGGTGTAATTCCTCCTGTTCTAGTTCAAATAAACATATCTCCCCTTAGGGCACTCTTTAAAGCCCTGAAAAAATTCATTTTCAGTAATTTCCGCCACTTTCAATCAAATCAGGAAGTGACTTTCAATCCCAAAATCCCTTTTGACGACCTTCTCAACCAATTACGCTTCACAGTTGTCCACCAATCCATTTGCGGTTTTTCACTCTAACCGACCTATCCCAGCACGGCTCCAATGACGTCACACTCACATGTACAGCAGAGGACAAAGCCTTTCTGCTTGCCCTCCTTAACTCGGATCTGAGCATAAAGGCACACATTGCAAGCACTAAATAACATCAGTATACAACATGTCTGGGTACTTCAGGTAGGTAACGCAATCGTTCAGAAACCTTACTGATTTTTCACTGTGGCATTTCGCTCTGACAGATACTCCTTCTGTCTCAGTTTCCCTGACTCGCAAGCAAACTTCGACCAGCAAATTTTACTCACCAACTGATCATTGGCTCTTCCTGGTGACCATAGGACTCACTAAATCTCCATTGAAAACCTATCACTCAATTTAAAACGCAATCTTGAGTTTGTCAACCACGCTCGATTGACCTATTAAACAGACCAATTACAACATAAATCAAGTATCTCATACATTTATTCAATACTCCGGAGTCTTAGACCTCGCAGTGTCCTTATACCAACAACCACGTGGACAGTTTTTGAGCACAAAGCGCCACACACTTGTGAAGTTCGACAACTTCTCTACTCTCACACTTTGGAGTATGCAAACTCCCTAAACAACTTCATCTGCAGTACGCAAACTCCCTAAACACTTTCAAACATCACAAGTCACCTATGATTTGCTTAAGCTGTGCAAGCGCAAAACCTATTTCATTCACAGTGTCACTAGAAACGCTAAGAACATCCTCAAACAAGCACTGGCAAGCTCCAAGGTTCTGGGATAGTCATGGTAGGTTGTTAGGGAGACATAGGCCCTCACCACGAATTTGGCGATATTTACTGAATACCGCATGCCTGACCGCTAGTGGTAATCTGCCCGCCCTACTATGACTCACAAAAGAATACAGCCACAAACCCCACACTGCCAGGGTGAACAACGGCAGGAGAGAGGCGGTAGCACCAGCCAGACCGCCACACCAAAAACAGACTGCCCACCCCAATACGACCTACAAATCAGCACAGCAGTGGAAGCACGGCGGTAAGCCAATGGCGGTGTGGACCGCCGCGGTTGAAAAGGAACCTCCAGAACAACCCCACACGACATTGGCCAATTGTAACATCCCACACCTGATACACATACAAACACCACCCCCCACACCACGATAAAACACACACCCACAGAACCCAAAACCCTTTGCTACAACAATTAGGAGACACTTGACGGCTACTCAGATATACACACTGCATACACTCAACACAGCCACCTGCTCATCCCTCACGTATCACACTGCACATTACACACTTACACACAAACACACACCTCACCATGGGCCAGATGTAGAAAAAAAAGCGATCCGATTTTGCGACTCGCAGCCGGACTCGCAACGCTGTGTGCGAGTCCGCAGTTTGCGAGGTCGCTGTTTGCGAGTGTGCAAAAAACGAACTCGCAATTAGCGAGTGGGTGTCGCAAATTGCGATTGCCTTCAAAATTGCTTGCAGGTGCAGCAGAACACTCCAGAAAGCATACCAGAACACTCTGGAAACACTTCCTGGCACATGATGATGACATCACAGCCAGGAAGTTAACAAATACACCTGGGAGGAGGGCTCAACAGTGAGCAGTGTCTCTGCCACTGACAGTAGGGTGCTGAGGAGTGGTAGGCACAGCACCATGGATGCAGCAGGGACCAGCCAGGCTGGCAGGAGGGGCAGGAGATCATAGATAACAGCCAGGACAGATTAATGTGGCACATGGCGTTAATGTGCCACATGACTGGTTGGCATTTTCCTGCCCATGGACAATTTCAACTTGTATATAGTTTCTTCATGACATTAATAAAACAGTTATTTTTGTTCCACTTAACAAATGGTTAATAGGTGAGTATGGTGGGAGTTGACACGTACCGTCCAAAATATTGTGTTGCAATGTGGTCCCGTCTCAGTCTGCCTTGATTAGCTAGACTCCTATCCCCGTGATGGCGATGTGGTTGTTCTTGCTCTTCATCATCAGGATCTGGGTCTGCAGGGGTGAGAGGTAGCCCACGTCGGGTGGCTATGTTGTGGAGGATGGCGCATGCGACCACAATTTTGAAAGCGGTAATGGGGGTGTATTGGAGGGCGCCTCCACTGCGGTGGAGGCATCTGAATCTTGCCTTCAGCAGTACGAAGGTGCGCTCGATCAGGTTCCTGGTCCTCTTATGCGCACTGTTGTATTGCCTCTCTGATTCAGTTCTGGGTGTTAAAAACTGAGTCATGATCCAAGGCCTGAGAGCATATGCACTGTCACCTGTTGGGCACAAAAGTACACTGTTAGGAAGTCCAGATAGTCGTGCACAGTGACCTGTTTGTATGTCTGCAAGTGTCTGTGGCTCTACCTAGGAGGTAACCGTCTCCAAATTCCCCACGTTCCAGGCGTTGATGTATCCCACTATGCCTAAAAATGTATGAGTCATGGGTACTGCCAGGAAACTTAGCTACGATGTCCGTGATGACATAATGGGCATCACAAACAACCTGTATGTTGAGTGAGTGGGTACACTTCCTGTTGCGGAAAATGTGTTCCAGATTAGCAGGGGGGCATATTTGAATGTGTGTCCCATCTACACACCCTATGACATGAGGAAAGTGGGCAATCCGGTAAAAGTCCAGCTTGGTGCTGTTAATTTCTTCCTCATTCCTTGGTAAGTATATGAAGTGAGACATGTGCGTGACTAAGGCATCTAGGAATGCCCTGAGGAACCTTGACACTGCACTTTGGGATACCCCACCTGCCACGGCAATGACCCCCTGATAGCTCCCTGAGACCAAGAGGTGCAGTGGGCATAGTACTTGCACATGCTTAGGGATGGTGCAGCCACGCAGAGTCTTGTGTTCTAGCTGTGGTTTCAGTAAATCTATTAATTCTAGAATGGCTGCCCTGCTAAGGCGGTATTTGTCATAGATCTCCTCTTCAGTTTGCTGAAAAAGAGTCTGCCTGGTTCTATATATCTTCTCCTGTCTGTGGCCCCTCCTCCTCCTCTGCTGGGCTGCGTAGACTCTCCTCCTCACTGCTATCAGGTATATCTCCGCCATCTTGAGTAACCCAGATGCCTTCTGGGTCCCCTTTTATACTTTGGTAATGGTTACCACCTGCTCTGAGTTAGTGGTAAATGGGACATGCAAACTGGGCTTTTTGCGACTAGTCACAATTTGCGAGTTGCAATTGCATACGGGTTGTGACTCGCAAATTGCGACTTGCAATTTGCGGGTCGCAAAATGGGGTCGCACCGGATGCGACTAGCAAACGGGTCCCATCGCTTTTTGCGAGTCGGAAATGGGCTTTTTGCATCCCATTTCCGATTTTGCACTGTCCCAAATTGCGATTCGAGCTGTTTGCGAGTCGCAATCGTTTGCTACATCTGGCCCCATGTCCCCACAAAGGCACCCCCATTTTACAGAAGACGAGTTGCGGACAATGATGGACAAAATCCTCAGGGTAGAGCCACAGCTATTCGGTGCACAGATCCAGCAGACATCCGTAACCAGGAAGATGGAGATGTGTCAGGGGGAAGGTCAGATCCATGGAGTCTAGGAACAACTCACGATCATGAAGACTGGCGATCGGCAACCACCTCCTCCCCTTGACCTGACATAATGGGAGGAGGAGGTCTTGGCAAACTTGCATCCTGAGGGTCTCAGCAGAATCCCTGGAGGACTGGAGACTGGTAAGTCACAGAAAATCATCTTGCAGTTGGTATAACTGTATTGCATGAGTCCCCATCCCCTGCAAGCCCACCCAACCCCACCAACCCCAAACCTAACGTCTGCACCCAGAAATGCACTTAATGCATGTTCAGCATGAAACACTACCAATCCAACAATGGATCACACTGCATCAACCTAACAATGCACCCTCCCTCACCTAGGTAACCCTGTGAACTGCGGCATGCCAAATAGCACCCACTTAGTAGACCTACGTCATACAGATGAGGTAGATGTCTCTAACAGTCCCTGCCATCCACAGGCAACACTGATAATGTCACCCGTCAGCAGGTCCCACGAAAACCCAGTCCTATATCATAGGAAGACACCTGTGATGACAGCAACACAGGATGTCTGGGACTGTATGACCTTCCTAGACCATCTGGCACATCTGGGCAATCTCCTTCCTCTAGCCTCACCCAGGCCACGATAGAAGCAGCCACAACAACAGTCACCCAACGCCACCAAACCAGTGTCCCCAGGCCATGTCAATCAATGGTGTGTCCACCTGTACAGGGGCCTGAGTCATCACCCACCACTTAAAACAATGAAGGTCCTGGTGTGATTGGAAGTGGGTTTACTGTTCAGGGGACACAGGCACAGGGGGCTAGGATCAGTTGGAGGGCATCTGTGGGACAAAGGGTGGGCCATCCTAGGAAGCCACTTGCCCAGGAGGCCATTGCACAAGTCCTATGAGCATTCCACCAATTGCAGGACAAGATTTGCCAGATAGTCACGGTGTTGGGGGAACACCAAAGGCTGCAAACCCAGTACCACCAGGAGGCCATGCAGCAGTGGCAGGAACACACTTCCACCATGGCCTCTATCAAAGGTTTCATGCTAGAGTTAATATCCATCCTGAGTGAGTCCTCCACCCACTACCAGGCCCCTACCAGTAGGCACAGACCTGAGAAGCCCTCTACATCTGCTCCAGCTACTGGTATGGTGGCTCTGCCTGAGGACTCACAAGCCACAGGAGACCCAACCCCGGTAAAGTTTTAAGCACTTCCGGCAGGGACTGGAGCCAAGACCAACACCTCTGCCATAAAATGAGCCTCTCCAGAACTGTCCCCCTTGTGTGACACAGAGACACCTTGGAGACTGACTACTGCCACATCCCCATCACCTATCAACATTGCCCCACTCCTTAGCACCAACCCATCTGATTGTTATCACAATAAATGTACATCAACACAACAATTGGTTTTGTGTATTCAATAAGTTACAATAAACAGACAATGATGTCATGTAGTGATCAAGTCTTGTGCGAAAAGTAAGATCCATTAAGCCTTTGTTCATATAGCACATTGTCAGATGCATAGTGTCAATGTCAACACATTCGTGGGTCCGCAGGTAGCAGAGAGGGAAGGGAACTCAGCACTGCATACTCACTCCCAGGTCCTGCCACCACCTCTGTTTTGTCCACAGACACCACAACAGCAGACACACAGACATGCACCCCATACACCATATCCGAACTCACCACAACCACCATCACGGCCATATGCAGCATACCCACCTTCCTTACAGACAGCACCCCAAAATACATTCAGATGGCCTGTTTGTCCTCTCCCAGCCTCTCTTTCCCCCCTCCTACCAAGACGCATAAATGCTCCTACTCAGACACTCAACATTCCTCCACCTCACACATGCATACACCTGCTTCCATGTCAGCACACCTACATGTCCTATGAGCACTCCCTCTACTTCCACTCTCAGACCTGCTTCCAAGCCCATTGCCCCTGTTCCTAAGAAGCTTTTTCTTGCCCACCTTTATCTGTTTCCTGATCCTGTCCCACCCCGTGTTGCCCCTTGCTGTCATGATTCCCTGCCCACACCCAGTCCGTCCATCCCCAAGTCCTCCCAAGACCCCCATTCTGTTTCCCATGCCCCTACCCCACTAAAAAGAGTCCCCCTGTACAAAGAAAAACACCTGTGCCTAAAGCCAAATCAAAACCCACTCCCCCTCCAACCAAATCAAATGATGAACCTCTACTCGCTCCCAAGCCAATGCCCAAGGACCCCTCTCCCAAGCCAAAACCCAAGGACCCCCCAAACCTTGACCCCGCCATCACCCCCACCCACTGACTCCTGAGGTGCCTGTCTGCCCCATTGATGCACCTGCCCTCTTGCGGCCACTTGGCTGTCAGGGGTCAGTTGGGCCAGTTGCCTGGGCCTATGTACTTTGGCATTGATTTGCTTTTGGACTGGCCTATGTCCCAATTTTCTATATAACTGTTTGCTATATCATATTCAGAATACAACTGCCCAACAGGCCACGTTGGTGACACTTTCAAACATTTGTCAGGCCTTTCTCAGTTCATGGTTCATGTCAAATGTATGTGGATGCTGTTTACTTTCCATATCTATGCCTTATATATGTATGGCTGCACTGGCTGGATCCATAACTTGGCCAGTGTAAGTATTATTATGGATATGCAATGGTATGTTTGTGTATGCTTGGTTGTGATATTTGTGTGGTTGAGTATCGTGATATATGTTTGGAGGTATGAGTGTGTTGTGTGTCCATGATGTGCATATGTTCCATTTCCATGGGTGTCTGTACATTCTCATTTAGTTGTGTTGAATGTTTTCTATTCCATGCAGGTTGTGTTGACATTTTGTGTTGCTTGGTGCCCCTTTCTTTTATAGGATTAGGATGCCTGTGTTACGTTTTGTGTCCTATTGTGTGGGATTACTGTGGGAGGGTGTGTGTGTGTGTGTTAGAAATGGGGTCTTTGGTTGGCAGTCAGGTTGCCCCCTGTCCAAACAAGGACCCTCACTCTAGTCAAGGTAAGGGAGAATCACCCTCAGCTAACCCCTGCATACCCTCTTGGAAGCTATATTTGTACCAACACACACAGTAGCTCAATGAAAACACTACAAATGACACAACACAGGTTTAGAAAAATAGAAAATATTTATCTAAACAAAACAAGACCAAAACAACAAAAACCCACAATACATGAGTCAAGTTATCAATTAAAAAACAAAAAGAATCTTCATGTAATTTTAGACACAACGTTAACGCTGTTAGTGTGAAAATGTACCTTGGGCGCGTCAAAAATAACCCTGCACGGGTGAGTGTGTGTCAAAAATGGCTTGCAATGCATTGATTTCACTCACAAGCGAGACCTTGAGTTGTTTCTTCTTTAATCAGGTCAGGGTGCATCATTTCTTCTCACCGCAGGAGAGCGATGCGTCGATCCAGTCAGCACTCTTGGGTCCGGGCAGGTCTTGCATCGTCTTTACACACCCAGCGGTGTTTGCATCAGAAATTCAGCCGCACGATGATCGGAAAACCACGCAGCGTGGGTTGCGATCTCACCAGCTTCTGTCAGCGATTCTGCACATCGTTTCTCCAGCCACTGCCATTGATCTTCCGGTCGCGTGGCAGGCGAGCGTGGATTTTCAGCCACGAAGCCGGCGATGTGTCGATTTTTCAGCCGCAGACCGGAGTCGCGTCAATCTTTTCCCTGCACGGCGCTAGGTGTGTGGATTTCTCACTCTTGGGCTGCCAGCTTCTCTTCTCAGGGTCCCAGGAACTGGATGGGCACCACTTGGCAGAGTAGGAGTCTCCTCAGAGGTTCCAGGTGCTGGCAGAGAGAAGTCTTTGCTGTCCCTGAGACTTCAAACAACAGGAGGCAAGCTCTAAATCAAGCCCTGGGAGAGTTCTTCACAAGAAGGAAGGCAACTCAAAGTCCAGTCTTTGTCCTCTAGCACAGGCAGAAGCAGCAACTGCAGGATAGCTCTACAAAGCACAATCACGGGCAGGGCAGCTCTTCTTCCTCAGCTCTTCCCCAGGCAGATGTGCCTCTTGGTTTCCAGAAGTTTTCTAAAGTCTGTGGTTTTGGGTGCCCTTCTTTTACCCATTTGCCCTTTGAAGTAGGCTTACTTCAAAGGAAAGTCTCTCTTGAATGTGAAATCCTGCCTTGCCCAGGCCAGGCCCCAGACACACACCAGGGGGTTGGAGACTGCATTGTGTGAGGGCATGCACAGCCCTTTCAGGTGTGAGTGACCACTCCTCCCCTCCCTCCTAGCACAGATGGCTCATCAGGGAATGCAGACTACACCCCAGCTCCCTTTGTGTCATTGTCTAGTGAGAGGTGCAACCAGCCCAACTGTCAAACAAACCCAGACAGGGAATCCACAAACAGGCAGAGTCACAGAAATGGTTTAAGCAAAAAAACGCCCACTTTCTAAAAGTGGCATTTTCAAACACACAATCTCAAAATCAACTTTGCGAAAAGATGTATTTTTAAATTGTGAGCTCAGAGACCCCAAGCTCCACATGTCTATCCGCTCCCAAAGGGAATCTACACTTCAATCAGATTTGAAGGTAGCCCCATGTTAACCTATGAGAGGGACAGGCCTTGCAACAGTGAAAAACGAATATAGCAATATTTCACTGTCAGGACATATAAAGTACATCACCATATGTCCTACCTTAACCATACACTACACCCTGCCCTTGGGGCTACCTAGGGCCTACCTTAGGGGTGTCTTACACGTAGGAAAAGGGAAGATTTAGGCCTGGCAGGTGGGTACACTTGCCAAGTCGAATTTACAGTTAAAAATTTACAGACACTGCAGTGGCAGGTCTGAGACATGATTACAGGGCTACTTATGTGGGTGGCACATCCGATGCTGCAGGCCCACTAGTAGCATTTGATTTACAGGCCCTGGGCACCTCTAGTGCACTTTACTAGGGACTTGTTAATACATCAAATATGCCAATCATGGATAAGCCAATTACATACACATTTTGTATAGGAGCATTTGCACTTCGGCACTGGTTAGCAGTGGTAACGTGCCCAGAGTAACAAAACCTTCCAAAACATAGTACAGCACACATCAACAACCTGGGAAACAGAGGCAAAAAGTTAAGGGAGACCACGCCAAGGATGAAAAATCTAATAGTGTGGTTCCATTGTGATATGTTTCACCTGTCTGTGTGTGTGTGACGTGTGTCTTGGGCATGGTGTGTGTATGTTGGTTGTGGGTCTTTGTTGTGTGTGTGTGCGTGTCTCTGTGTATGTGTGTGTGTGTGTGTACTGGTACTGGTGTTGTTTCACATGTGTGTGTGTTGCAGTTCATGCCGGGTGTGTGTCTGGCGTGTGCGTATGTGACTCTCCACTTCTGTCCATTTTGTGCTAGGCTGGTGTACTTGCTGATGGCGACTTCGTCTGTGTTGATGGTCCTGTAGGAAGTTGGCATAGAATAGCACTGGGAAGAATTGTAGTGCACGTTCCATGGCATCAGCTGACTCATCTATATCCTTGGAGCGGAGTATCTCCTTTCAGTTAATTTCTGCCAGCTTTTTTTGGTGTTCGTAGTACCCCAGAAATCGTGGCGGTCTGCTGACTCGTTATAGGGTGGGCGCTACAGTGTTTTTCGCTGGCCTGGTGAGGGCTACCGCCATTTTCGGTCATACTGCACTGATGGTACTGGTCGGTTACTTTCTCTGTTGGAGTGGTATCACCGCCAGGGTCGTTATTTTGCAGTATACCCGCGCCAGCCTTGCGACGGTACGTCCACCGGCATGGCAGAACCGTGACCGCCAAAGTCATGATGATTTCCGTAATCTTTTCACTTTGTATCATGGAATCTGGAAATCTTAACCTTTACCAATTTCTCTACCAAATCTGTGAACTATATTGATCTCTGAAGGAGACTACCCATCCAACTCTTCTAGCACAATCAGGAGAAAAAGGAGACTAACCATCTAATTCTTCTACCTATTTCTAAGGAAAAAGGACTTTATGGTGACCTCTTAAGGAGACTATCCATCCTACTCTGCTACCATCTCTGCTTGTGCATCTGTCCTTATTTGGTCTTTTATTGTAAATTTCTTAAGGGGATGCGTTAGAGGTTTGATAGCCCTTTTGACCGTGCTTAGAGTGATTACACTACAAGTCCCAAATACAATGCAATTACATCATCATATTCAATAAACATTATCGAATACTCTTTGGAGACAGTGATCTTCACATTCCATGACCCATTTGGCAATGAATAACCACTACTTTATGTAAAAGTTAGAAGTTTATTTCCGTATATTAACAATGCTAATGTCAAATAAATTAGTCTCAAAAACAAATGGTAAACACACATAAACAGCACCGGTTGAAAAAATCTTCTTTTTTTGGACCTCACTAACTAACCTGTCTGATTAGAATAGCATGTTTGGGCTTCATGCAAAACAATTTTAGTCAAAGTTAATTTGGAAAACATCTAGCTATGACTCCATCAAAATAGCGGTTGGTACCTGGAAAACAAAGAACAAAACCTACAAGAACAATTGCATTTTGTGATACCTCTCCTCATATATATCAGCAAGCAGTGAGTATTTTTGTCAAGGGGACATCAGTTCGGTCAGCTTCAGCAATTCGGCAGGGAAAGGGGATGGTTCGGACACAGGGGACTCTAAGCAATTTGAACCATCTAAGAAACAATATCTAAAGGATCAGCATTCAGCATTAGAAACGTAAGCAATAAAGTTAACAATACAAATACATCATCAGGAACTGTTCAGCTCCTCAAACAGAACCACTACATGGAAAAATCAGAATAGAATGCAAACCTCTCTCTCCTCTGTGCAGTCGGGCTAAGTTAGAATGTCCTAAAGAATTTCCCACCCTGTCATTGGTTAGGAAATTGTACGTTTACAATTAGTGCAAGAGAAATAAAAACCCAAATCTAAGATATAACTAAACTTTCACATGACGACGATTGGCTCTTATTCTCCTGTTCCCACCATCAGACTCATCAGGTAACTTTCTTGTAGCGATCCGTACCCCAGCCAGTGCATACATTGTTAGTTCCTGGGCACAGCGCTGTCTCGGGCATCAAACTTTACAAAGTAGCGACGTCTACTGCAAGACATTTATAGGACCAGTACCCTCCCCCAGGTGAGATCAACAACTGCAATGGCATGGCTCACAGTATTGATGTGGATGTCAGTTACTTGGTACTGGTGACCATGTAGGTGTTGCTCAGGGGACACCAGTTTTTCAGTCACCATTGTGACACTGACACCTGTGTCCCTGTAGGCCTCTGCCTGAACACCATTTATCAAGGGTTGCTGCTTGTACTTATCCATGTTAAGGGGACAAGCAGTAAGGGTGGCAAAGTCCATGACCTCATCAGTCTAAAACAGCCTCAGTGACTTCCCTAACTAAACCAGCCCCCAATACACTTCCCAAAGTTAGCCCTGTTACACCCTTGGATTGGTTATTATTATTCTTATTCCTACCACTACTGCTATTGCTAGGGTCGCAAGAAGTAGCAGTAGAGGTTGCAGAGGTGAGTGGCTTGGTGTTCTCTTAGTGCAGGATCTGTCTCCTGGCCTATTGCCTTTGTTCCTACATGTGTAACACCAATACTTTTTTACCTGATTGTAAGAGGAAGAGGTTTTAGACCCACCCCCAGAGGGGTTTTGTGGGCCTGATGAAGACTCTTTTTTATCTTTGTCCCCACCTTTGTCATGTGACTTAACTGCTTCCTTTTTCTTTTCTTTGTCACCCCTTGTATGAGCTCTTCTGCTCACCCTACTTCTGACCCATTTGTCTGCCGTCTTACCCAATTCTTGGGGAGAGGTCAGATCTGAGTCCACAAATCAAATAAGACACACAATTATTAAGTATATGCTTTCTCAGAATCAAGTTATACAAAACCTCATAATCGGACACTTTGCTGCCATGTAACAATCCTTCCAAAGCTTTAACAGAACTGTCCACAAAGTCTATCCAATCTTGTGAGGGCTCTTTTCTGGTCTCCCTGAAGCTTATTATATATTGCTCAGTGGTAAGACCAAACCCATCTAAGAGTGCAGACTTAGAAATGCTTTAGTTGTCTGCATCCTCCTCTTTGACAGTGAGAAGTCTATCCCTCCCCTTGCCAGAGAAGGACAACCAGAGGATAGCAGCTCACTGCCTTTGAGGGACCCTCTGAACTTTACAGGCCCCCTCAGGCGCAGCAAACCACTTGAAAATATCATCCCCCACTTTGTAGGAGGGAACAAGTTTGTTTCAAGAGTCAAAAGAGTCCTCCCTGACCCTATGCTCCCTGAAACCTGAGCTGCTGCCACCATGGGGTGTTAGCCCCAACCCCTGCCTTTCCCTCTCAACTGCTAAGGCCTCCCTATCAAGGCCTAGCTGTTGTTGCTGCAGCCTCAGCCTGGTCTCTTCCAGCCTCGGTTTCCTGAGTTCCCTGTCTAGGGAGTCTCCCTCTGGATAGAACAGTTGGTCCCCTCACACACCCAGGTGACACACCACCATTGTGAAAATCCGGTGAAAACTGCTGTTTGTGCCAACAATAATGGTATGAGGCAACCAGCACAGAGGACCTGCAATTGCAGCACAGAGGACCTGCAATTCACATAACAGCAACGAAAGACAATAAAGACAATCAGCACAAAACTACAGAAACACCATTTGGGATTCCTGACCACCTCTTTCCACTACAACAAAGACTGTCCACAACGTCTGACCTGCTCTTTCCAATACAGCATCTGCAACACCTAACCTGCTCATTATGGCTTCTTCCAATGTGAACAGAACTGGACCTTGTATCCAACCCACACTCCATCGCGGTCAATATAAACTTGTGACTTTGACCCAGCCTAGCACGACCAGATGATTGTGAGTGACATTTTGTGCATTTAGGTGCAATATTGACCTTAACTTTAGAATGTATTATCTCTGTTTCTGCTCATACATTTGTTATCATTCTGGTATTTTTTTGGTTTTAGATTTTTCTTTTGATGAATTTGTGCTGCATGAATAATTTACAAATTGCTTCTAAATTAAGCCTGACTGTTTTTTTGCCAAGCTACCCGAGGATTAGGCACAGAATAATATAGCAACTTTTTTGTTTCACCGTGACACAGATTTGTTTGTTGCTTGAGTGATGTTTCTACCCCTCACAACCAACAACCAATTTCTTATATTGGTGTTCTGTGGTAGGATAACGTTCTTGTGTTTGTGCACTGCACTCAGTGATATGTGTGAAACCACAAATCTCCTTCATAATCTGACATCAGATTCAAACTCTTTTAAATTCTGCTTTTCCCACTTGTGCACCTGTAGCACTTGCCTACAAGCATAAATATGCATCTCAATAACCTAGAAAGATACACTGTTGCAGAGTTGCAAGGCTTTTGCAGGGAAAGGTGGCTACCAGACATCAGAAGCTCAAAGAGATCCAGAAAGCCCTCAGGGCCTGGGAGGAGGCCCACAAGCTGCTTACGACAGCATAGGAGCAAAAGAAGGATGAGGACGAGCAGAAGCAGGAGGAGGTAATGATGAAAGAGGAGAATAAAAACCCTCTGACTATGGCCTCTGAGGAGTGCCCACACGAGTGCTGGATCCAGAGCAGGTAGCAGTATGTCCTCTCACAACCTGTCTCCTGAGGAACTGTAGGAAAGGAAGGCAGAGAGGGAGTTCAGACTGTAGCTGGCTAAGCTGAAACTAGCCACTGAAGAAATGAAATTGGCTGTAGAGTCACAAAAAGGCAGAAGCAGGCACGGAGTAGACTGCTGCAAATAAGGCAGTGGAGGAAAGGAGATTTAACCTGGAAGAAAGGCTGACAGAGGAAAAGAAGTCTGAGAAAGCCTTGGAGAAGAGGAAGATATTCCTGGTTCATGAAGTGAGGCCTAAGGAGCTGGGTCTAAAGTCCAGTCTAGCAGCAATGGCAGCATGGAATATCCAATGTCCAATGGAACCCGTAGGGTCCTAATCCAAAGCATCTGCTGCCTAAACTTGTTTAGGGGGTTAACAAAAACCAGTGGTTTCAAGAAATGCGTAGGTGTAGGAAGGTAGCCTCTTTCTAGCCTTGTGACCAACACTTTTGGCCTGTTTGTGAATATATGTCAGGGTGTTTTTACTGTCTCACTGGGATCCTGCTAGCCAGGGCCAAGAGCTCATAGTGAAAACCCTATATTGTCAGTGTGATTGATATGTGTCACTGGGATGCTGCTAGCCAGGACCCCAGTGCTCATAAGTTTGTGGCCTATATGTGTTCCCTGTGTGCTGCCTAACTGTATCACTGAGGCTCTGCTAATCATAAACTCAGTGTTTATGTTCTCTCTGCTTTTACAATTGTCACTGCAGGCTAGTGACTAACAATTCTGATTGGCTCACTGGAACACACTTATAATTCCCTTGTATATGGTACTGAGGTACCCAGGATATTAGGGTTCCAGGAGATCCCTATGGGCTGCAGCATTTCTTTTGCCACCCATAGGGAGCTCTGACAATTCTTACACAGGCCTGCCAGTGCAGCCTGAGTGAAATAACGTCCACGTTATTTCACAGCCATTTACCACTGCACTTAAGTAACTTATAAGTCACCTATATGTCTAACCTTCACCTGGTGATGGTTAGGTGCAAAGTTACTTAGTGTGTGGGCACCCTGGCACTAGCCAAGGTGCCCCCACATCGTTCAGGGCAAATTCCCCGGACTTTGTGAGTGCGGGGACTCCATTACACGCGTGCACTGTACATAGGTCACTACCTATGTACAGCGTCACAATGGTAACTCCGAACATGGCCATGTAACATGATCCCCCAGGTCTCTAGCACAGAACCCGGGTACTGCCAAACTGCCTTTCTGGGGTCTCTGCTGCTGCTGCCAACCCCTCAGACAGGTTTCTGCCCTCCTGGGGTCCAGGCAGCCCTGGCCCAGGAAGGCAGAACAAAGGACTTCCTCTGAGAGAGGGTGTAACACCCTCTCCCTTTGGAAATAGGTGTGAAGGCTGGGGAGGATTAGCCTCCCCCAGCCTCTGGAAATGCCCCTCTCAGCACAACGAGCGTGGTCCCTGGAACTCAGCAACTCTGTCCAAGTGATTCCCACAGTCCAGTGACTCTTCAGTCCAAGTTTGGTGGAGGTAAGTCCTTGCCTCCCCACGCTAGACTGCATTGCTGGGTACTGCGTGATTTGCAGCTGCTCCGGTTCCTGTGCACTCTTCCAGGATTTCCTTCCTGCACAGCCAAGCCTGGGCCCGACACTCTAACCTGCAGTGCACAACCTTCTGAGTTGTCCTCCGGCATCGTGGGACTCCCTTTTGTGACTTCGCATGGACTCCGGTTCACTCTTCTTCCAAGTGCCTGTTCAGGTACTTCTGCGGGTGCTGCCTGCTTCTGTGAGGGCTCACTCAGTTGCTGGGCACCCCCTCTGCCTCCTCCTCCAAGTGGCAACATCCTGGTCCCTCCTGGGCCACAGCAGCACCCAAAAACCTCTACTGCGACCCTTGCAGCTAGCAAGGCTTGTTTGTGGTCTTTCTGCGTGTGAACACCTCTGAAAGCTTCATCGCGATGTGGGACATCCATCTTCCAAAGGAGAAGTCCCTAGCTCTCTTCTTTCTTGCAGAACTCCAAGCTTCTTCCATCCGGTGGCAGCTTCCTTGCACCCTCAGCTGCCATTTCCTGGGCTCCTGCCCACTCTCGACACTATCGCGACTATTGGACTTGGTCCCATTGTTTTACAGGCACTCAGGTCCAGAAATCCACTGTTGTTGCATTGCTGGTATTTGTTCTTCCTGCAGAATTCCCCTATCACGACTTCTGTGCTCTCTGGGGGTGGTAGGTGCACTTTACACCTACCTTTCAGGGTCTTGGGGTGGGCTATTTTTCTAACCCTCACTGTTTTCTTACAGTCCCAGCGACCCTCTACAAGCTCACATAGGTTTGGGGTCCATTCATGGTTCGCATTCCACTTTTGGAGTATGTGGTTTGTGTTGCCCTATACCTATGTGCTCCTATTGCAATCTACTGTAATTTTACACTGCTTGCATTCTTTTTCTTGCTATTTCCTGCATAATTTTGGTTTGTGTACATATATCTTGTGTATACATCTTATCCTCATACTGAGGGTTCTCACTGAGATACTTTTGGCATATTGGGGGTGATTACAACATTGGCGGTAAAAGCCGATTACTGGCGTGCAGAGGACTGCCAACACACCGCCGCGGCCGTGGAATTCCGCCACAGCTATTATGACCCACATCTCGGAATCCGCCGAAATTCAGACACCCACACAACTCCGCCACACCAAAGGTCAGTGATATACTGGCGAAAACAATTCCTCCACTGTCACGCCAACAGAAACACACCCATGCTATCACGACCCATGAATCCACGCCTCGGTCATTCAACCGCGGTATTCCATTGGCGGTACACACTGCCGCGATCAAAATACACACACATCTCCAAAACACCGCCACATTGGACAATTTGAAATACACACACCTGATACACATACAAACACCACTCCCACACACCCAACACAATATAAAACACACACCCACATCACCCACAAACCCCTACGACCAAAAATACAGAAAGAAGGCCAAAGAGAGACAACAGCAATAGACAACCCCACCACACAGAGGCACACAACACCATCACCCATACAACATCCACGCTCAAAACACCCCACACCACCACAAATCACCACACTCATCAACACATACACCACCCCACACATCACCTACACCACCCCATGTCACACCAAAGACACCCCAGGTTTTCCGAGGAGGAGCTCAGGGTTATGGTGAAGGAAATCGTGTGGGTAGAGCCACAGCTATTTGGCTTACAGGTGCAGCACACCTCTATAGCTAGGAAGATGGAGCTATGGCGAAGAATCGTCGACAGGGTCAACGCTGTGGGCAGCATCCAAGAAATCGGGAGGACATCCGGAAGAGGTGGAACGACCTACGGGGGAAGGTGCGTTCCGTGATATCCAGGCACAACATCGCGATTCAGCGGACTGGCGGCGGACCCCCACCTCCTCCCCTACAACTAACAACATGGGAGGAGCAGGTCTTGACCATCATGCATCCAGAGGGCCTCGGAGGAGTCGGTGGAGGAATGGACACTGGTAAGTCAAATCTTAACTATCATATCCCCCACCCTACCTGCATGCTATCACACACCCCCACCCCCTCCCCTATCACTCAAACTCCTCACTAATGTACTGATTCCACAAACCACACATCCCAACACCAAGCCCTGCATGCAACAACAAAGCATGGACACCCATCACTAAAGCATGCCCACTGCACATACCCTTAACACCCCCCCAACCATCATCACACAAGCCCACACACAGGAATGCTTGCACTGGGGTATACGCACACCCACCCATTGCACACCATGACACACACAGATGCACTAATCATGCTTTTATACCCCTGCAGGACCACTACCCAACGTCACCAGACAGGAGGGTCCAGACATCTCTTCCCCACCCACAGAAGAGGCCCACAGTGATGACAGCAGCTCTGGCCAACTGGATCCAGTTGAGCAGCCCGGACCATCGTGGGCCTCGGGACAGTCGGTTTCCCTTGACCAGGCACAGCCCAACACTGACCTTCCACCCTCTGGTAACACCAGCACAGCACCCACCCAGCGGGCCCATACCTCCGTACCCAGGACACGTCAATCAGCGGTGTGTCCACCACTACAGGGAACCCAGGATAACCCACCACCCCAACAATAACAGGGACCTGGGGGTAGTGGTAGTGGGCACACGGTCCAGGGGACGGAGGCACAGGAACACAGGGGAACTGGGAGGGCTGCTGTGCGACAGGGGGCGGACAGGCCAAGGGAACCCACTCTCCACGAGGCCCTCTCCTCCATCATGGGAGCATACCACCACTCCCAGGAGACGATGGCGATGGTCCTGGCCAAGTTTCAGGAGACCCAGCGCCTGCAGGAGGAACAGTATTTGGGGTTCAGGGAGGAGCTTAGAACCATCAGCTCTGCCCTGGGCACCATCGGTCCTGGCCAAGTTTCAGGAGACCCTGCGCCTGCAGGACGAGCAGTATTTGGGGTTCAGGGAGGAGCTTAGAACCATCAGCTCTGCCCTGGGCACCATCGTAGGGTTGCTGAAGGACATACAAAAGACCATGAGGGAAACCGTGGCACTTCAAGGGGCCCCTGACACTAGCATGGACGATGAACTGCCCACCACCTCCGCCGGCACTAGTGGACAGGACGCCCCGCCACAGGACCACCACACCAGCACCCCACCCCCTGCAGACGGAGAACCACCCCGCAAGCGGTCCCTGAGATCCAGGAACAGGACAGAGCAAGACGGCAAGACCCCCGCCAGGAAATGAGACCACCCTGATTGTCCTCCCACTGTCCCACTTTGTTACCCTGTCCAGATTGGAACTGCCCCAGCTCACCTTCCTATGCCCATATGGGCAATGCACCTGTGAGACTAATAGACTGGACTCTGCCATGGACATTCCTCCACCATCACCTATCACCATTTTGCCACCCCCTCCAATAATTAGCACTTCAATAAACACCCTTGAACCACAAAACAATCTGGAGTCAGTCTGTGATTTTGAAAATGTGTATTAACTATGACAATGGCAAAATCAGTTCGGAAATGTAATGTCAAAATACCTATGTCACACATCACAAGTCCATGAAGAATGCAAGCAGATGACACACGTTGGTAACCACACCTGTGAAATAGTAATGGAAATGTAAAACTCAGTTACCATATACTGCTACTAATTGACAGACAGGATAGAGGTAGAAGTGTGAAAGTGAATGTGATAGTAAAAATATTGTTCTCACCTGTGTGTCACTGGAAATATTACTGTATGACTGACTCCCTGTTGTCTATGTCTTCTTCCTCAGCTTCCTCCTCATCACTGTCCACAGGCTCCACAGGCTCCACAGCTGCCACAACACCGTCATCTGGACCATCCTCCTGCAGAAAAGGCACCTGGCGTCACAAAGCAAGATTGTGAAGAATCGAGCAGGCGATGATGATCTGGCACACCTTCCTTGGTGAGTAGAATAGGGAACCACCTGTCATATGGAGGCACCTGAACCTGGTCTTCAGGAGGCCGAAGGTGCATTCGATCACCCTCCTAGTCCGCCCATGGGCCTCATTGTAGCGTTCCTCTGCCCTGGTCCTGGGATTCCTCACTGGGGTCAATAGCCAGGACAGGTTGGGGTAACTAGAGTCCCCTAATAGCCACATCCGGTGCCTCTGGAGTTGACCCATCACATACAGGATGCTGCTATTTCGCAGGATGTAGGCGTCATGCACTGAGCCAGGGAACATAGCATTCACCTGGGAGATGTACTGGTCTGCCAAACATACCATCTGTACATTCATCGAATGATAACTCTTCCGGTTCCTGTACACCTGTTCACTCCTGCGGGGGGACCAGGGCTACATGGGTGCCATCAATAGCACCTATGATGTTGGGGATATGTCCCAGGGCATAGAAGTCACCCTTCACTGTAGCCAAATCATCCACCTGAGGGAAAACGATGTAGCTCCTTACGTGTTTCAGCAGGGCAGACAACACTCTGGATAACACATTGGAAAACATAGGCTGGGACATCCCTGATGCCATGGCCACTGTTGTTTAAAATGATCCACTTGCAAGGAAATGGAGCACTGATAGCACCTGCACGGCAGAGGATATTCCTGTGGGATGGCGGATAGGTGAGATCAGGTCTGGCTCCAACTGGGTACACAGTTCCTGGATTGTGGCACGGTCAAACCTGTGGGTGATGATCAAATGTCGCTCCTCCATTGTTAACAGGTCCACCAGCGGTCGGTATACCGGAGGATTCCTCCATCTCCTCAAATGTCCCAGCTGACGGTGCCCAAGAAGGACAACAGCGACCACAGAGTCAACAAAGTCCCAGGTATGTACCCACAGCTACACAGAACACGACACCAAATACAAAACTCATCCTGTATGTGTGTTGAGTGTAGGCCTAGGTATGTGTGACGCAGTAGTAAATGAAGCCATGTGGGCCTCTGAAATGGCGGCTGCCTGACCTCTAAAGTGGGACAATGGGGTTTGAGGTATCTGCGCTGGCGTTGTACACCGTCGCGGTAGGCGGTCGTAGACCGCAGCGCAATGCTGCATTGGTTAACATTGGACCCTATGGGTCCCAGGAGCCAATGATGAAGTGCGCCGGCGGTGATGATAGGCACCGCAGCGGACGTGACCGCCATTTTCTATCTGTTCAATCACTTGATACCTGATCTTCGACAGGAGAGGACCTATACTGCAAGTGCTGCTGTGACCTCGGTCTAGAAGAGACAATGGCTGCTGCGTCTGGGGAAAGGGCCCCTGCCTTCACTGCTCAGGAGTTGGAGAAGCTAGTCAACGGGGTCCTCCCCCAGTACACGCTACTCTACGGTCCTCCAGACCAACAGGTAAGTACACAGGGAGCACGTTGTATGGGCTATGCTGGATGGAGAGGGCTGGATGTCAGTAGCAAGGGGGCAGAGTTCAGCGACCATGAAGGACTGTGAATGCATGTGCCACATGGTAAGGGTAGGGATGGGGGCCACTCACTTCGATGGTGCACTTGTTAATGACTTCTCTTCTTCCCCTGTACATGTCATGTAGGTCAGCGCCCACCAGAAGAATGACATTTGGCATGCCATCGCCAAGGACGCCCGGACCCTGGGGGTCCACCAGAGACGGGGCACCCACTGCCGTAAAAGATGGGAGGACATTCGCCGCTGGCGCAAGAAGACGGCGGAGGCTCAGCTGGGGATGGCCTCCCAACGTGGGAGGGGTACCCGTCACACCATGACCCCCCTGATGGTCCGGATCCTGGCGGTGGCCTACCCTGAGTTGTATGGGCGCTTGAGGGCATCACAGCAGACACTAGGGGGTGAGTACACTCTCATTCTGTGGACTTTGTGCACAGTGGAGGAGTCTGGGTGGGGGAGGAGGGCTGTGGGTTTCCCTAGGCCAGGGTGAGTTAGGTAGGCTAGGCCCCTCCGTAATGCATGCCATGTGGCACTCCTCCCCACCTCTGTAGAGTGCCAAGTACAGGTATGCATGCCCCTGTGTCATCTATGTGTGCAGATGTCCACCATAGCCATGTAGGCCAGATCCCAGGAATTGCATCTGTAGAGGCCAAGAGCACGGCGTAGTGCAGGGGGCTGCTGTGTCTGTATTGTCCGCCAACGGTAGCGGTAAGCCATGCACTCAACCTGTCTTTCTTCTGTCGTCCCCCCCCCCCTTTTGTGCTCTCCCTGTTCTTTTGTGCATCAGCATCATCAGGCGGAGGTACAGTGGCACCAGAGCACGAGGGAGCTGCATCCCACATGGCCATGGAGGGCCACACCACAGACTCTGAATACACCAGTGGGACGGAGGGCGAGGGGAGCTTCACGTCGGTCACCGGATCACCAAACAGCGACACAGACTCATCCGCCGATGGGAGCTCCCTTGTGGTGGCGGCTCCTTCTGTGCCCCCCACTTCTACAGGTACAGCCGCCACCTCCCCTACCAGCACCGCCCTCCCAGCAGCCCCTCAGCCTTCGCTCCGTGCCCGTTCACCCAGGAGGGTGGGCATCACCTTCGCCCCAGGCACCTCAGGCCCTGCCCCAGTCACCCCTGCTGCCCTCAGTGAGGAGGCCATTGACCTCCTCAGGTCACTCACTGTTGGGCAGTCTACCATTGCGAATGCCATCCAGGGTGTAGAAAGGGAGTTGAAACACGGTAATGCATTCCTGGAGGGCATTCATTCTGGTCAGGCTGCCCTTCATCGAACCCTGCAATCTCTGGCCTCAGCACTGATGGCAGCCATTGTCCCTGTGTCCAGCCTCCCCCCTCCAACTTCCTCCACCCAGACCCAATCCGCTGTACCCCAGCCTATCCCAAGCACACCATCAGACAAGCATGCACACACCCCAACACACAAAAGTAGCTCGGGCAAACATAAGCACCACACAACCCACAGGCACTCACACAAGCATCACCAACATACAGAAACTGCAACATCCACTGCCTACACTGTGTACCCCTCCTCGTCGTCTCCCTCCTCCCTCCCAGTGTCGTCTACACTCTCACCTGCATGCACTACCACTACAGGCACTAGGACTCGCACCAGAACACCCAGCACCACACCCCCCCACTACTATTTACACGTCCCTTGTGTCCACTCCCAGTGTGTCTGTGACGCCCCCTCCCAAAGTACACAAACGCGGACACCCACACACCCAACATCCATCCACCTCAGGACAGCCTCCAGTACCTGCACCCAAATCACCTAAAGTTACACCACCTACAACCACCTCCTCTTCCTCCACTCCCAGACCCCCTCCAGCTACCCATCCCAGTGTTCGTCAGAAACTCTTCCTTAGCGACGTTGACCTCTTTTCACCACCCCCACCCCTCCAATTCATAGGTCCCATAGTAGCACCTCAGCCAAAAAAAGTCCGGTACCAGTGGTGCGTGTTAAAGGTGTGTGGAGTGCACCAGCAGCCAGGGCAGCCAGTGTGACACGGAGCCAAAGCACTGCCAGTCCACCCCCTGTAAAGCACCTTAAGTTGGAAAGTGGCCAACAGGAGAGGGTGAAGACTCCTGCCAGCAAAATAGCTCACAAGGGTCCTGGGGGGAGTGCTGAGTCTGCTGTGACTCCTCCCAAGGTGTTGAAGGGGCAGAAGAAGTCTCCAAAGTCTGGGAAGAGCAGCACGGTGGAGAAGGCCGCCATCCTCCCCGCCGGCCGGGACGCCACCGCCAGCAGTACCGTCACAGGTCAGGAGACCACCGCCAGAGTCAGTGCCCTGGAGGCCAGCAGTATTGTCACAGGTCCGGAGACCACCGCCGGATTCAGTGCCCTGGAGGGCACCAGTATCGTCACAGGTCCGGAGACCACCGGCAGAGTCAGTGCCCTGGAGGGCACCAGTATCATCACAGGTCCGGAGACCACCACCAGAGTCAGGGCCCTGGAGGGCACCAGTATCGTCACAGGTCCGGAGACCACCACCAGCCTCGGTGACCTGGAGGGCCCCAGCAGCCACAGCCCCGCTGGGCACTGAGGGACCGTAATGCCACACACTGCTGCACAGGTCAGAGACAGCAAAGGCAAGCACCGCTGAACAGGCCAAAGACCGACATGGTGAAGACCGCTGAACAGGGCAAAGCACCGCCATGGCAAAGCACTGCTGAACATTCCAAAGACCGCCATGGTGAAGACCGCTGAACAGGGCAAAGCACCGCCATGGCAAAGCACTGCTGAACATGCCAAAGACCGACATGGTGAAGACCGCTGAACAGGGCAAAGACCGCCATGGCAAAGCATCGCTGAACAGGCCAAAGACCGACATGGTGAAGACCACTGAACAGGGCAAAGCACCGCCATGGTGAAGACCGCTGAACAGGGCAAAACACCGCCATGGTGAAGACCGCTGAACAGGGCAAAGCACCGCCATGGTGAAGACCGCTGAACAGGGTAAAGACCGCCATGGCAAAGCACCACTGAACAGGCCAAAGACCGACATGGTGAAGACCGCTGAACAGGGCAAAGCACCGCCATGGTGAAGACCGCTGAACAGGGCAAAGACCACCATGGCAAAGCACCGCTGAACAGGCCAAAGACCGACATGGTGAAGACCGCTGAACAGGGCAAAGCCCCGCCAAATCAAGCATCGTTAGCCCATGTGCAGATGGGACAGTGACGGAACAGGGACCGTCACGGGGAGCGTGATGCACTCCGGGCACCAGTCCCCCTCCAGAACCAGTGGAGACCTGCATCCACTCTGTCTGTCCTTCACAGGATGAAGCACTCTGGGCACCAGTCCCCCTCCAGAACCAGTGGAGAACAGCATCCACTCCATCTGTCCTTAACAGGATGAAGCACTCTGGGCACCAGTCCCCCTCCAGAACCAGTGGAGACTGTTATCGACTTGAGAGACTGTGGCTTTGCACTCCCCAGGATTGAACAGTGGGCAATCCACCCACTGTAGAGACTTGAGAGACTATGGCTTTGCACTCCCCAGGATTGAACAGTGGGCAACCCACCCACTGTAGAGACTTGAGAGACTGTGGCTTTGCACTCCCCAGGATACATCAATGGGCATGGAGCCCCGTCGTGGATCTGGCGTGGTGCTGTAATCTGGCTGAGGTGCCCCCCCCTTCCCTTCCACCTGAGGTGTCTGTTGTATTTCTATCTGATGCCCCTGCAGTGTTCTCTCCGTTTGTGGACAGGTATCTAGTGTGGGCCTCGCCCATGCATTTTGGGCCCAGTGGTCCACGGACATTGAAATGTGCATACCTGCACTACTAATCGTGTTGTATATATTTGAAAAGTGTATGTATATCTGTATATAGTAGGTTACTGTATTTTGATACATTACAATGTTTGAACTGATTTCGTTTTGTCTTTGCATTCTTCCGGGGGGGGGTTGTGGGTTGTTACTGAGCTGTTTGGAACTGCATTGGTGTGTGTGTTGTAGTGTGCGAGGGTCGGGTTGGGGGTGGGTGTGTTGCGTGTGTATCTCTCTGACTTTTGCCTCCCCTATGTCATAGGTGCAGTACTCACTGGTGTCTTCGGCGCCTACGTTGCTGGTGATCGTAGATGAGCAGGAAGAAAAGCGCAGGGAGTATTTGTAGTTCGGGCTCCATGGTAGCCTCCTTCCTCGTAGAGTGTGTTCAGGTGAGCGTTTTCCCATTGCAAAAGCTGTTTCTGCCGTGTTTTTATCCACGGTGAATCCGCCCCGGAAAAGGTGTCGGATTGGCAGGTTGTGATACTGTGGGCGGTACATTGTCTCCCACCTGTCTGTTGGCAGTGACCGCTGCGCTGCTTGTCTGTACCGCCATGGTGGTCGGAGTGTTAAAGTGGCTGTCTATGTTGGCGGTTTCCGCCACGGTCATAATTCCCTTTTTTTGTCCGCCGGCCTGTTTGCAGTATTACCGCAGCTTTAACACCGTCCGCCAGGGTTGTAATGACCCCCATTGTCATAAAAATAAAGTACCTTTATTTTTAGTACTCCTGTGTATTGTGTTTTCTTATGATATTGTGCACATGATACCAGTGGTATGGTAGGAGCTTTACATGTCTCCTAGTTCAACCTAAGCTGCTTTGCCATAGCTACCTTCTATCAGCCTAAGCTGCTAGAAACACCTCTTCTACACTAATAAGGGATAACTGGACCTGGCACAAGGTGTAAGTACTTCTGGTACCCACTACAAGCCAGGCCAGCCTCCTACAGCCGTGAGATGGGAGAAGGAGTGTCCTCCGGTGTGGCAGCAGCTTATGTAAGGGATTTGCACAAGGGTGAGGTTTTCAGAGCAGAGGTTGCTGAGTAGACGTGGTAGTGCAGATGGTGGTTCAAGTAGGCAGGTCCTAAGTTGTAGAGGGATTTGTAGGCATGGGTCAGGAGCTTGAAGTGGAATCTTTTCTGGACAGTGATCCAGTGGAGGTCTTTCGGGAGCTGGGTGATGTGGGTTCTCTTAAGCATGTTGAAGATCAGCCTGGCGGCTGCCTTCTGAGTTGTCTGGAGCCTTTGCATGAGTTTGGTGGTGGTGCCTACTTAGAGTGTGTTGCTGTAATCCAGTCGGCTGGTGAGGAGGGCATGCATTACTGTCTTTCTGCTGTTGATGGGGAGTCACTTAAAGATTTTGCGGAGCATGCAGAGCATGTCGAAGCAGGCTAAGGATATGGTGTTGACCTGATGTTTCATGGAGATTTTGCTGTCTGGGATGATGGCAAGTTTGTTGGGATGGTCTTTTCGTGTGGGGGTGGGTTTGAGTTCAGACAGCCACCAGGAGTCATTGCAGAGAGCAGTGTTCTTGCCAAAGATACGAACTTGTGTCTTGTCCTTGTTGAGCTTTAGGGAGTTGCCCATGCTGAGACGTTCTTAATGCAGTTGTGGAAGTTAGTCTTTGTTGAGATGAGGTAGGCCGAGAATGATAGGGCGAGCTGTGTATCGTTGGCATAGGAGATGATGTCATGTGATCTGACAATGTCTGTAGGTGGTGTCATGTGGATGTTGAAGAGTGTTGGGCTGAAGGAAGAGCCTTGGGGAACACCACAGATGTTCTGCTTGGCTTGTAATGTGGAGGGAGGCAGACTTTCTGAGTGTGTCCTGTGAGAAAGAATGCATCCATCTGAGAGTGTTGCCTTTTATACCAATCTGGTGCAGGCGATCGATGAGTGTGTGTGCAGGATCAGGACAGCTGATTCTTCATTGTTGAGTAGGAGGTGGATGTTGTCTGTTGATACAATCAGAGCTCTGTCAGTTTTGTGGTTAGGTCTGAATCCTTATTGGGTGGAGTCTGGTAGGTTGTTTTTCTCTAGGTGTTCAGTGAGTTGGAGGTTGATGGCCTTCTCTAGGACTTTGGCGGGGAAAGGCAGCAGTGAGATGGGATGGTAGTTCTGGATTTTGTTGGGATCTCCGAAGGGTTGCTTGAGGAGGAGTCTGACCTCAGCGTGTTTCCAGGCATCAGGAAAGATGGCTGTGGTTAGCGAGAGAAAATTACCAGGCACTTGTTCACAAAGGCCTGAAAAGACCTCAGCAGTACTTAAATATAACTATATATAAGCATCTAATATTTTAGAAGGACCTTCTGTGTTTGCTTACCTCAAAGGTCAGTTAATGCTGATGTGCTAGCCTGACCTTTCATATGTTGCTGCTGTTCCACTGCCAGTGTCAAAATCAATTCATGAAATCCCAACAGAAACAAAGTGAAAAAGAGCTTTTCTTTGCCTCCTGGGCGTGCCCCATAAGTAAATAATCAATTCACTGCAGTGCACGGGTCGGCCAAAAAACTCTAAAAAACTCTGTTGCCCATGCCAGCCTAATCTGTTAAGACCATTGTCTCTCTTTTATTTCTACAAGAACCAACATTGTGGACATAAAAGAGGAACAACAGTGCTTAAAATGCAGTCATTTTGTTGATGCAACCCGTGTCGATTTTGGAGTACAAATGGCACCCTCTGAGCTTGATTCCCAATGCAGTGGCATGGTCTGCACAACCCTAAAGGTGGCACTGTAACAAATAACAACAAATACTCTTTTTGGTTATTGTGTGGAAGCTGCAGTTTCATGTGTTCGTTTTTATGCTGAAAAAGTAAAGTCGTCCACCTCTCTATGGGCCAGATGTGGGCAACAGTTTGCACGTCGCAAACAGCAAATTTAGATGTTTGCAACATGCAAACTGCACTTGGCAATGCACAAAACCCCTTTTGCGATTCGGTAACCTGGTTACTGAATCGCAAAATGGGTTTGCGAGTCCCAATTAGGAAGGGGAGTCCCCTTCCTAATTGCGAGTCGCAGTGCAATGCCAGATTGCTTTGTGACCGCGAACGCAGTCGCAAAGCAATTGCAGTTAGCACCCATTTCAAATGGGTGCTAACCCATTCGCAAAATGGAAGGGGTCCCCAAGTGACCCCTTCCCCTTTGTAAATGGCATTAAAAAAAAAAATCCAGAGCAGGCAGTGGTCCTGTGGACCACTGTCTGCTCTGAAAAAATGAAACGAAAACGTTTCATTTGATAGTTTTGTAATGCATCTCGTTTTCCTTTAAGGAAAATGGGCTGCATTACAAAAAAAGAAGCATTTGCAATGCACTAGGGTCTCACATTTGTCGGAGTTACAGCTGTTCACAGTTGTAAACTCCCAACCGGATTTTTCTTGCATTAAAGGAAAAAAACAGCGTGATCGTGCTGCTACAGTTCACACGTAATAATACCTATCGGCAAATGTGTAATTATGAACATAACCGGCAAAACTGCAATTAGCTGTGTAACAAGGTCGATAGTATGCGAAGTGCTCAACTTCTGCCCAGCGAGAGCGCGCTGCGAAAATCGAGAAAAAGTAGTCCACAAACCCAGCGAGCCTCGCATTTTTCTGTACTTAGTCGCTGCGCTCGGGGAGGGCTAACCACCGGCAAAGGCATGACGTATGCGTGCCTTCCACTAATCAAAAGAAGCGGATTCTAACAGGCAAGCCAACTTGCCAATGAAAGACACTGACGTGATGTTGACGGGGCTCTGAGCCCTTTTCTAATACCTAAAGCGTCTCGCTAGCAATACGCATGCGAGAGCGCATGCAACGCAGGCTCGACCATAAAAACTGCTTTATTTAAAAGCAGTCACAGACATGGTGGTCTGCTGTCTCCAGCAGGCCACCATCCCTGTGGGTGCTGCGAGGGACAAGGGGGTCGCAAATTGCGACCCACCTCATTAATAATAATGAGGTGGGCCTTTGCGACCCCCTTGTGAGTCAAAGTTGGTGTCAGGGATACCATCCTACATTCCAATTTGCGACTCGCCAATTGCGAGTCGCTCTGACTCGCAATTTGCAAGTCACAAAAATTTGAATCTTCCTACATCTGGCCCAAAATCTCTTATGGGAACAAAATGGACAACATTAAAATATGATTGCTGCCTGGTGGCCGCTTATCAGCTGTTTTCTAGCTATTAACCTGTGCTTGGAGCCTAGGTGCATAAATACAAAGTAAGCATCCACTGACCACCTGGGAATTTTCTGGACATTCCTTTTAACACAACCTTCTTCATTTGATCCATGGAAGGGGAGCTGCCAAAAGGTGACAGTTTTTAGAATACATAGTACAGCCGCTGCTGTAAACTTTGTTTAAACCAGTCCAGTTCTGCTTTCCTCCAGCAAATACATAAAAAAACTAGAGAAGTTATGATACAGTGCATTATTTGAAGTATTGTTGTACAGGTGAGCAATATATTTTGTTTGCTTAACTTCCTGTACATTATGACATACCTAGTCCATAGGTAAAATCATTGTTGACGTTAACTAAGCCATGCAAACCCACTTTTGCATGTCTATGCATGGTTTAGTAAGCACAATGTAGCATGAAGCAGCGCATAGCACTGCCTTCCTTTACTTTGCATCGGTAGGCATTACATGGGTGGAACAGGGGTGTTCTCATGCATCCTCACATGTATTTTGATGCAAACCCATATTTACAAATACTTATAAACCTGGTTTTGCACCACAATAGTGCATCTACCCAGTAGATGCATAATGAGCAGAAATACCTTTATTTCTTCCTGATATTTCCTCTTTCCTCACATAGAAAGAGGAATTTGCCTTTAAGGAGTGTTTCATGCAGGACAGTATTCCTTTGTGTACAAAAACACTCCTGCTTGTGACACAGGCATCCTAACAATATGGTGCAAGTGGGCCTGCATTGGTGCTAGGCAGTCTCAAGTGCACCAGTACAGGGAAAGTGCTGAAGAAAGCCATATCTTAGTAAATATAGAGCTTTTCAGTTTCCTCCCGATCACGCAAAACAACACAGCAACTTTGCTTGTTGTCTTGAATTGCGCAAATCTTTTATAAATATTGTTGGAATGGCCCTTTTTTTAGGGTTATTTTGCTTCTGACCTCCTGTTGTTGATCCTGTGTTGGATTTCATTTTTGATGGCTTTGGGACTCTGATCACTTTACCACTGCCGACCAGTGCTAAAGTATAAGTGCTCTCTGTCTTAATGGTATTGGTGCTAGGTTTATCCATGATTAGAATATTTTATTTACAGGTGAAATCCTTAGTATAGTGCACCAGATGTGCCCATGGCCTGTAAATCAAATGTGTCTAGTTGGCTTGCAGCACTGATTATGCTACCCAACAAACATGCCACAGGCTTGCCATTGCAGGGTCTGTGTGTGCAGTTTTAGCCTGCCATATTGACCTATGAAGTGCACCCACTTGCCAGGCCCAAATCTTCCCTTTCACTACATGTAAGTCACCCCTAAGGTAGGCCCACGGCAGCCCCATGGGCAGGGTGCAGTGCATTTAAAAAGTAAGACATGTACTGCTGTGTTTTACATGTCCTGATAGTGAAATACTGCTGAATTCGGTTTTCACTATTGAAAGGACTATCTCTCCCATATGGTAACATGGGAATTGCCTTGAAATATCTTTTAAGTGTAATTTCCCATTGGGAGCCGATAGAGATGTGGAGTTTGGGGTCTTTGAACACACAATTTAAAAATACATCTTTTTGTGAAGTTGGTTTTTAAATTGTAAGTTTGAAAATGCCACTTTTAGAAAGTGGGCATTTTCTTGCTTCACTATTCTGTGCTTCTGCCTGTCTGTGGAATACACATCTGGGCAGGATAACTGTTGGGCTGTTTGTGAATTCACTCTAGACAGTCACACAAAAGGAGCTGGAGTGTTCCCTGCATATCCCAATGGGTCTTCCTGAGCTAGAGTGGTAGGAGGAGCTGTTACTTGCACCTGAAAAGAAACGTCCCTACCCTTAGAGAAAACTGTTTCCAACCCCTGGAGTATGTCTGGGGACAGGGAAAGGCAGGGTCTTGTGTACTACATAGACTTTTCTTTGAAGTTTGCCTACTTCAAAGGCAGAAATGGTTATCAGTACTGGACCTCTGACCCCACAATGTTAGAATCCTTCTTGACAAGGACAATTTGCCAGGAAGAACAGCAGGATGCTGCAGGAGTGACTGCCTCTCTTCCTGTTGCTTTGCTGTGCTGGCTTGCTGCTTACTGCTTCTGTCCTGGGAGTGAAAGGACTGAACTTTGCTTTCTACATCCTGCTTCCAAAGGTTCTACAAAGACTTGGACTCAGTTTTCTTCCTGTTAAAAAGTCTAAGGGACATCAAAGACTTCACCTGCCAGCACCTGGGTTCTCTTGCTGAGAGTCCTGACTTACCAAGTATTATCAAATCCAGTTCCTGGGCCTTTGAGAGTGGGTTCTTGTGTAACCAAGAAGAAACAAGTACATTGACTCTAGAGTGACATCAGAACCAGTGCTGCTGTCTCACTCCATGCTGCTACCTGCACCAGAGTGGTGGTCCCCACTGACTGCAATGACCATGACCAACCTAGCAGGCTAGCTGCCGCCACAGCACCTCTGAAGTCCCCCTACATCGTGATTCCTGAGTGCTGTGTCTCTGACATCCAGAACACCCGACTCCGCCTCAGCACTGTGGCCCCATGTTATGATTCTGACACTGTGAAGTCGACGCCCTCCGTCTTGACCTGCTGGGTTCATCAACCCCGCCAGATCATAAGAACCGATGCCTCACCACTGATGCCGCTTCACCTCCCCTGCAACCGTAAGGAATCGACGCTTCACCTCCCCTGCCCAGCAGAAAGGAACCAATGCCTCACCTCCCCTGTAGCAGGAAGGAGCCAATGTCGCACTGGCCCCAGCGATGCGTCACCTCCCTGACTCAGTGCAACGTCTTTTTTTCCTCATTTTCCAAGGTACTGTCCCTGGGGTCCGTGAGACTCCATGACCGGGCCGCACTCCTGCACGAGTGGCATCAGACTGTTGGGAATGACTCCATCAAGATGTTGTGATAGCCCCAGCTGAAGCTATTGTGTTTCTAAGTGCTATACTAAGATTTAATCTTTGAAAAGTCATACCTTTGCCTTTGTATGTTGAGTTTTTGTTGTTTTGGTATTGTTTTATTCAGATAAATATTCAATATTTTTCAAAACTGGTGTGGCGTACTTTTGTGGTGTTTTCTCTGTGTTACTGTATGCATGTGTACAAATACTTTACACATTGCCTCTGAGATAAGCCTGACTTATCATGCCCAGCTACCAAGGGAGTGAGCAGGAGTTATCTTAGCTGTGTGGCTCCCCTATCCTGACTAGAGTGAGGGTCCCTACTTGGATAAGGTGCACACCACTGCCAACTAGAGACCCCATTTCTAACAAATATGCTCTATGATGTTACATTTCTCTTACATGTATAAGATAGTAGGTGACGTACGTATACACCTCGTATAGGCAGAATAAAAACCTCATGTGCTGCACGTCACTGTCAATGATGTTCAGTTCTGTCTGTTGTGCGCAGATGGAGCATGTCCCTTTTTCTGTTTGAACAACCCTTTTTAACATTGTAAGGTTTCACATTGTGCACTTTTGATATAAGCAAAATATAAACAGAGAAATGTAGAGCAAAACGAGGACTATTCAAAGTGTCCTTGTTTTTCTGCATATCGAAATAGTGATTTTAATAACTGTTTATCTGTCGGCTCTAGCGTGAAGTGGTTTACGTTTTCTCAAGCTGCTCTCAGCAGCTGTGGAGTTTAAACTACAGTACAGCTGTCACCACCATAATTTAGGTGCAGCTGTTTGTTGCTGCACAGAATAGCTTGTTAAGAATCTGTGGCCCCTTCAGATTACTGGAGCCCATGCCTCCTGCAAAGGTGCAATAGAAGCACCTAATCTCAAGTAATTATGTGCAGTAATAAAATATTTGCCTTTTGTACTTTGCCACCACAATATACAGTAATAACAGTGCAATAGCACTGGCAGTTCAGGAACAATTGTGAAAGATTGAGGAGCGACTGATGCTGAGCAGTCCCCACGGTCATCAAAGAAAGCAGGTGGCCGCGAAAGAAAAGACTCTATGGGCCAGATGTAGCAAAGGGTTTTACCCATTCTGTGTCTATGGGAAAATGTGTTCGTACATATGGCCCTATGTCCTCTGGATTAGCACTGCTACCAACTACACATCATTTCTGGATATGTGGCAATTGTCTATATGGATAGGGATATGTATACTTTACGGTTCTAGAAACTCCGTCCATCCAACCGGCTCCAGTTGATGAAACGAAAGAAAGTGACCCCATTCCCATGGTCATAAATCTCATGCGCACGAAGACAAAATGACGTGTTATCCAACATTTGCAGTGAGGCATTCATGGTATATTTTTAATTGTGCAAAAAAGACCCTTGGTACCCTCGGCGCACACCCCCTGACATCTTCTGGCAGTGATCAGCACATGTGAAAATTTGCACCCCAAATTTAAAGCTCCGAAGTTGAAATTCAGGACTTTGCAGCAGTGGTCTGGGGTCTGGCCTGATATTTATCGCACCCAATGATACCACCGCTGGATGATAATGGGAATAACATGCAGATTATGGTACGGGTATTTTGGTGCTTACGGCACTAAAATCTTCATGTCCCAGTGATTACTGTGCATTATACCCTGACACGTTTCAAGTTTTGACTTAAGATAAATATACTCTTCCGAACTCAATTATTACGTCGTTCAGATTAATGAAAAGTATCTCCCAGTCTATAAAAAATGTGCCCACCCGTATCATGTGACAAGATGGGTGTATGCCAGTCAGCTACTCCCCCCTATTTTATTGCATGTACACTTTAAACACATGGGGAACCCATTTGACAGAGAGCGTGGGGCGAGTGTCATATATCCGCCTCGCTTCAGAACACTATTGAAGGCTGTACGTGATGACATAGCCTGGAATGCGTGCTCTTTCACGGAAGCTGGGTCAAACGTCTAGCGCAGATCAGTCATAATACCTGACTTGAAAATCTCACTCAAGTTCACTGAATTGCGTGGTCAACGATGCATTCCTCTAAATGTGTAAAGGTAAAACAGGTGTCATCAGAGCCTGTGTTTTTAATGACCCTCAAGATTCATTTAAACTTTATCTTGTAGAAATCGAGTACCTATCTTGCACATATATGGTTAGAGTGAATAATGTAGTGATCCTGGCATGAAGTCAATACAGGATCAAAAAGAAAAGTATAAACACTGACCAGCTGTGATTTATTGTTGAATAGTGTGACTGGAGACGGTGCAAAAGGGCATGAAACCTATTTGACAACACTTACTTTACTCTCTTATAAAAGATGTATGACAAAGACATTGCAGGGAGCAAACTGGCAACACAAAAGTTTTAGTATTTGAACTGTTTTTGATCTTTCTGTTAAAATGCCTCCTGCATGCTTCTGTCGAAGGCTGAAAAACGAATGCGAGCTAGTGTTTAACCACATATTGGCCAATCTGGAGTGGCTGGGATGTGGACATTTCAGCCCATCTCTGGATAGATACATCTGATGCTGTGTAAATCTATTGCTGCAATATAATATTCAATCAATCAATCAATCATTGCATTTATAAAGCGCACTACGTACCCGTGAGGGTTTCAAGGCGCTTGGGGAAGGGGGGAGGGGGTGCTGTTACTGATCGAAGAGCCAGGTTTTGAGGAGTCTTCTGAATGCGAGAAGGTCTTGGGTCTGGCGTAGATTGGTCAGGATGGAGTTTTAGGTCTTGGGGGCGAGGTAGGAGAAGGATCTGCCGCCGGAGGTCTTTCGCTGGATGCGGGGGACGGCGGCCAGGGCGAAGTTCATGGAGCGGAGCTGGCGGGCGGGGGTGTAGAAGTTGAGTCTGCTGTTAAGGTAGGCAGGTCCGGTGTTGTGGAGGGCCTTGTGTGCATGGGTGAGTAGTTTAAAAGCGATCCTCTTGGCTACGGGGAGGCAGTGGAGGTCTCTCAGATGGTGGGAGATGTGGTTGTGGCGGGGTACGTTGAGGATCAGTCGGGTGGAGGCATTTTGGATGTGCTGGAGGCGTCGTAGGTGTTTGGCAGGGATGCCTGTGTAGAGTGCGTTGCCGTAGTCTAGCTTGCTGCTGACGAGGGCTTGTGTCACGGTTCTTCTTGTTTCAGTCGGGATCCACTTGTAGATCCTGCGGAGCATGCGGAAGGTGTTGTAGCAGGATGAGAAGACTGAGTTGACCTGTTTGGACATGTAGAGGGAGGAGTTGAGGATGAATCCTAGATTTCGTGCATGGTTGGTGGGAGTTGGAGGGGTTCCCAGTGTGGTCGGCCACCATTAGTTGTCCCAGGCTGAGGGGGTGGGTCCGAGGATGAGGACCTCCGTCTTGTGTGAGTTCAGCTTCAGCCGGCTGTTCCTCATCCATTCGTCGATGGCCTTCATGCCCTCGTGGAGGTTGGTTTTGGCGGTGTGCGGGTCTTTGGTGAGGGAGAGGATGAGCTGTGTGTCATCGGCGTAGGTAATGATGTTGAGGTCGTATTGGCGGGCCGTTTGTGCAAGGGGGGCCATGTAGAAATTGAACAGTGTAGGGCTGAGGAAGGAACCCTGGGGAACGCCGCAGATGATGTCGGTGGCTTTGGATCGGAAGGGTGGGAGGCGTACACTTTGGGTTCGGCCGTGGAGGAAGGAAGCGATCCAGTCGATGGCTTTGTCTTGTATTCTGGCTTTGAAGAGGCGGGCAATCAGGGTGCCGTGGCAGACTGTGTCGAATGCGGCAGATACGTCCAGGAGGATGAGGGCTGATGTTTCTCCGTTGTCCAGTTGGCATCTGATGTCGTCTGTGGCGGCTAGAAGGGTGGTCTCGGTGCTGTGGTTCTGTCTGAACCCTGACAGGGAGGGGTCCAGGATGTTGTTGTCTTCGAGGTGGCGAGTCAGTTGCATGTTGGCGATTTTTTCGATGACCTTTGCTGGGAAGGGGAGCAGGGAGATGGGACGGAAGTTCTTGAGATCTTGAGTGTCAGCTTTGGGCTTCTTCAGGAGGGGGTGGATTTCGGTATGCTGCCAACTTTCCGGGAAAGTTGCTGTTTCGAAGGAGATATTGATGAGCTTCCATAGTTGGGGGGCGATGGTTGCGTCAGCTTTATTGTACACGTGGTGTGGGCATGGGACCGACGGTGATCCTGAGTGGATGGAGTTCATGACTGTTAGACCTGACATGCTTTAGGGTGGTCACCCCTAACTTTTTGCCTGCCTACCTCCACTTTTTGGACTCTGTTTTGCTGGCTTTTAGACTCTGTGCACTTTACCACTGCTAACCAGTGCTAAAGTGCATATGCTCTCTCCCTTTAAACATGGTAACCTTGGATCATAACTGATTGGACTATTTAAACTACTTATAAGTCCCTTGTAAGGTGCACTATATGTGCCCAGGGCCTGTAGATTAAATGCTACTAGTGGGCCTGCAGCACTGGTTGTGCCACCCACTTAAGTAGCCCCTTTACCTTGTCTCAGGCCTGCCATTGCAAGGCCTGAGTGTGCAGTTTCACTGCCAACTCAACTTGGCATTCAAAAGTACTTGCCAAGCCTAAAACTCCCCTTTTTCTACACATAAGCCACCTCTAATGTGTGCCCTAGGTAACCCCTAGGGCAGGATGCTGTGTGGGTAAAAGGCAGGACATGTACCTGTGTAGTTTACATGTCCTGGGTAGTGTAAAACTCCTAAATCCGTTTTTACACTACATTGAGGCCTGCTCCCTTCATAGGCTAACATTGGGGCTGCCCTCATACAGTATTGAAGTGGTAGCTGCTGATCTGAAAGGAGTAGGAAGGTCATATTTAGTATGGCCAGAATGGTAATACCAAATCCTGCTGACTGGTGAAGTTGGATTTAATATTACTATTCTAGAAATGCCACTTTTAGAAAGTGAGCATTTCTTTGCACTTAAATCTTTCTGCGCCTTACAATCCTCTTCTGGCTGGGCTTAGTTGAAAGCTCCTTGTGCATTCACTCAGACACACCCCAAACACAGGGTACTCAGCCTCACTTGCATACATCTGCATTTGGAATGGGTCTTCCTGGGCTGGGAGGGTGGAGGGCCTGCTCTCACACAAAGGACTGCCACACCCCCTACTGGGACCCTGGCATACAGGATTGAACTGAAAGGGGACCTGGTGCACTTCTTATCCACTCTTTGAAGTCTCCCCCACTTCATAGGCACATTTGGGTATAAAACAGGGCCTCTGCCCTACCTCATCAGACACTTGCTGGAGAAGAAACCTGAACCAGAACCTGCATCTTGCCAAGAAGAACTGCCTCGCTGCCTAAAGGACTCACCTGACTGCTTTCTACAAAGGACTGCTGCCTTGCTGTTGCCCTGCTGCCTTGCTGAACTCTTGTCTGGCTGTAAAAGTGCTCTCCAAGGGCTTGGATAGAGCTTGTCTCCTGTTCCCTGAAGTCTCAGGACCAAAAAGACTTCTCTTTTTCATTTGGACTCTTCGTGCGCCGAAAATTTCGACGCACAGCTTGCTCCGCGGCGAGAAAATCGCTGCACACCGACGCTGATCGACGCAAGTCGGTGTGTGCAGAGGAGAAATCGACGCACACACCATTTTTCCACGCATCTCTTCTTCTGCGGCCCTTTGTGGAGATTTTACACTTTAAACCAGGTACTTTGTGCTTTTTAAAGACTTAAGACACTTTGGTGGTCATTCTGACCCCGCAGTGCTCCAATGGGGATTCCGACCGCGGCGGTAAAGCCGCGGTCGGACCGGCACCACTGGCGGGGTCCCGCCAGTGTACCGCGGCCCCATTGAATCCTCCGCGGCGGCGCAGCTTGCTGCACCGCCGCGGGGATTCCGACCCCCCCTACCGCCATCCAGATCCCGGCGGTCGGACCGCCGAGATCCGGATGGCGGTAGGGGGGGTCGCGGGGCCCCTGGGGGCCCCTGCAGTGCCCATGCCACTGGCATGGGCATTGCAGGGGCCCCCGTAAGAGGGCCCCTAAATGTATTTCACTGTCTGCTGCGCAGACAGTGAAATACGCGACGGGTGCAACTGCACCCGTCGCACAGCTTCCACTCCGCCGGCTCGATTCCGAGCCGGCTTCATCGTGGAAGCCTCTTTCCCGCTGGGCTGGCTGGCGGTCTGAAGGCGACCGCCCGCCAGCCCAGCGGGAAAGTCAGAATTACCGCCGCGGTCTTTTGACCGCGGAACGGTAACCTGACGGCGGGACTTTGGCGGTCGGCCTCCGCCGCCCGCCAAGGTCAGAATGAGGGCCTTTATATCACTTTTCAGTGATATCTCTACAATTTCACATTGCATCTTTATTCGTTTTGACCTACAATTATCCTGATAAATATTATATATTTTTCTAAACACTGTGTGGTGTATTTTTGTGGTGCTATATTGTGTTATGGTATGATTTATTGCACAAATACTTTACACATTGCCTTCTAAGTTAAGCCTGACTGCACGTGCCAAGCTACCAGAAGGTGGGCACAGGCTAATTTTGAATTGTGTGTGACTTACCCTGACTAGAGTGAGGGTTCTTGCTTGGACAGAGGGTAATCTGACTGCCAACCAAAAACCCAATTTCTAACATTAGTGATCAGCGGTGAGGATAGGACTTGTATTTGTGCAGTGACATACAGTAGCTAAGTATTTCACTACCTACCCACAGTTGAAGGTCAACTTGATTTTTATCTCTTGTTTTACAAATTCGTTTTTCCTGACAATTTTCAAAAACTAAATCCTCACTCAACATGTCTCTGACTGGGTCTCAAGCAGGAGACTTTGACCTAGCCCTGTTGGATACATATACGGTCAAACAGCTAAGAGGGTTCTGCAGGGTGTTGAGAGTACCCACCCAAGGGGCCTCCAAAAAGGAGGACTTTCAAGTGGCACTGAGGGCCTGGGCAGAAGCCCATTTAGAGGAGGATGATGAGGAAGAGGAGCCAGACAATGGCCCCTCAGAGGATTTGTTGCTATCAGTGGATGATGTTGCCACTACAATTGTGCCCCCTTCCAGACCAGGGAGCAGTGTCTCTCTGTAAAGCCCGATAGCAGAGGAAAGGAGAGAAGAAAGGGAGTTCCAATTGCAAATGGCAAAACTGAAAATTGAAGCCAAACAAGCTGAGGTTGAAAGAGCAGCCAAACAGGTGGAAGCTGAAAGAGATGATGCTGCAGCTGAGAGAGCTTTGGGTGAAAAGAAACTATTATTGGCTCATGAACTGAGTCTCAAGTAGCTGGAGATCAAGGCGAGACAGTCTGAATCCAGCAATAATGGTGGCAGCATACAGACAGGACCTGCTGGAGAAAAAAAGGTTCGTATACCCAAAAATGTGGTGCCCAGTTTTGTGGTGGGAGATGACATAGATAAATGGTTAGCTGCTTATGAAGTTGCACTAAGGGCTCATGAGGTTCCTGAAGGGCAATGGGGGTAGCTATGTGGGGTTATGTTCCGCCATTGGGGAGGGACACACTTCTCACATTAGATCAACCTGATCAAAACACATACCCACTTCAGAAAGCCGCTTTACTTGCCAAGTTTGGGCTGACCCCTGAGGGATACCGTCAGAGGTTCAGGGACAGCACCAAACAAACCACACAAACATGGTTAGATTTCTTTGACTTTTCCAGTAAGGCACTGAATGGATGGGTGCGGGACAACAAAGTAGATAATTATAAAGGGTTATATGATTTAATTCTGAGAGAGTATATGCTCAATACTACTTTTCCAGAGTTGCGCCAGCACTTAGTAGATAGTAAGCTGACTGATCCCAGGAAGCTTGCTGAGGAGGCGGACCTCTGGGTAAGCACCCGAGTGTCCAAAAAGGTACTTGGGGGGGACACCCACAAAGGTGGTCAGGGTTTCCAACAGAAGAAAGAGGGGGGAGATAAACTTACAGATAAGGAACTCTCAAAAGGCCCCCAAAAGAATTCCCAGGGAGGGGGTGGCAACCATTCCTTTTCCAGATTTGGGAAAAAGCCAGGGACATATGATAAATCAGGGAAATCCAACCCCAAATGCATGGAGTGTTACCAGTATGGTCACTATAGAGGCGACCCCAGTGCTCAAAGAGGGCACCGTCCACTACCGGACAGACACCTGGGTTGACTAGTGTAAGGAAATGCCTCCTTGGCATGGTTGCCCCCTGACTTTTTGCCTTTGCTGATGCTATGTTTACAATTGAAAGTGTGCTGAGGCCTGCTAACCAGGCCCCAGCACCAGTGTTCTTTCCCTAACCTGTACTTTTGTATCCACGATTGGCAGACCCTGGCATCCAGATAAGTCCCTTGTAACTGGTACTTCTAGTACCAAGGGCCCTGATGCCAAGGAAGGTCTCTAAGGGCTGCAGCATGTCTTATGCCACCCTGGAGACCTCTCACTCAGCACAGACACACTGCTTGCCAGCTTGTGTGTGCTAGTGAGGACAAAACGAGTAAGTCGACATGGCACTCCCCTCAGGGTGCCATGCCAGCCTCTCACTGCCTATGCAGTATAGGTAAGACACCCCTCTAGCAGGCCTTACAGCCCTAAGGCAGGGTGCACTATACCATAGGTGAGGGTACCAGTGCATGAGCACTGTACCCCTACAGTGTCTAAGCAAAACCTTAGACATTGTAAGTGCAGGGTAGCCATAAGAGTATATGGTCTGGGAGTCTGTTTTACACGAACTCCACAGCACCATAATGGCTACACTGAAAACTGGGAAGTTTGGTATCAAACTTCTCAGCACAATAAATGCACACTGATGCCAGTGTACATTTTATTGTAAAATACACCACAGAGGGCACCTTAGAGGTGCCCCCTGAAACTTAACCGACTGTCTGTGTAGGCTGACTAGTTCCAGCAGCCTGCCACACTAGAGACATGTTGCTGGCCCCATGGGGAGAGTGCCTTTGTCACTCTGAGGCCAGTAACAAAGCCTGCACTGGGTGGAGATGCTAACACCTCCCCCAGGCAGGAGCTGTAACACCTGGCGGTGAGCCTCAAAGGCTCACCCCTTTGTCACAGCCCAGCAGGGCACTCCAGCTTAGTGGAGTTGCCCGCCCCCTCCGGCCACGGCCCCCACTTTTGGCGGCAAGGCTGGAGGGAACAAAGAAAGCAACAAGGAGGAGTCACTGGCCAGTCAGGACAGCCCCTAAGGTGTCCTGAGCTGAAGTGACTCTAACTTTTAGAAATCCTCCATCTTGCAGATGGAGGATTCCCCCAATAGGGTTAGGATTGTGACCCCCTCCCCTTGGGAGGAGGCACAAAGAGGGTGTACCCACCCTCAGGGCTAGTAGCCATTGGCTACTAACCCCCCAGACCTAAACACGCCCTTACATTTAGTATTTAAGGGCTACCCTGAACCCTAGAAAATTAGATTCCTGCAACTACAAGAAGAAGGACTGCCTAGCTGAAAACCCCTGCAGAGGAAGACCAGAAGACGACAACTGCCTTGGCTCCAGAAACTCACCGGCCTGTCTCCTGCCTTCCAAAGATCCTGCTCCAGCGACGCCTTCCAAAGGGACCAGCGACCTCGACATCCTCTGAGGACTGCCCCTGCTTCGAAAAGACAAGAAACTCCCGAGGACAGCGGACCTGCTCCAAGAAAGGCTGCAACTTTGTTTCCAGCAGCCTTGAAAGAACCCTGCAAGCTCCCCGCAAGAAGCGTGAGACTTGCAACACTGCACCCGGCGACCCCGACTCGGCTGGTGGAGATCCAACACCTCAGGAGGGACCCCAGGACTACTCTGATACTGTGAGTACCAAAACCTGTCCCCCCTGAGTCCCCACAGCGCCGCCTGCAGAGGGAATCCCGAGGCTTCCCCTGACCGCGACTCTTTGAATCCTAAGTCCCGACGCCTGGGAGAGACCCTGCACCCGCAGCCCCCAGGACCTGAAGGACCGGACTTTCACTGGAGAAGTGACCCCCAGGAGTCCCTCTCCCTTGCCCAAGTGGAGGTTTCCCCGAGGAACCCCCCCCTTGCCTGCCTGCAGCGCTGAAGAGATCCCGAGATCTCTCATAGACTAACATTGCGAACCCGACGCTTGTTTCTACACTGCACCCGGCCGTCCCCGCGCTGCTGAGGGTGAAATTTCTGTGTGGGCTTGTGTCCCCCCCGGTGCCCTACAAAACCCCCCTGGTCTGCCCTCCGAAGACGCGGGTACTTACCTGCAAGCAGACCGGAACCGGGGCACCCCCTTCTCTCCATTCTAGCATATGTGTTTTGGGCACCACTTTGAACTCTGCACCTGACCGGCCCTGAGCTGCTGGTGTGGTAACTTTGGGGTTGCTCTGAACCCCCAACGGTGGGCTACCTTGGACCAAGAACTGAACCCTGTAAGTGTCTTACTTACTTGGTTAACCTAACAAATACTTACCTCCCCTAGGAACTGTGAAAATTGCACTGTGTCCACTTTTAAAACAGCTATTTGTCAATAACTTGAAAAGTATACATGCAATTTTTATGATTTAAAGTTCCTAAAGTACTTACCTGCAATACCTTTCGAATTAGATATTACATGTAGAATTTGAACCTGTGGTTCTTAAAATAAACTAAGAAAAGATATTTTTCTATACAAAAACCTATTGGCTGGATTTGTCTCTGAGTGTGTGTACCTCATTTATTGTCTATGTGTATGTACAACAAATGCTTAACACTACTCCTTGGATAAGCCTACTGCTCGACCACACTACCATAAAATAGAGCATTAGTATTATCTCTTTTTACCACTATTTTACCTCTAAGGGGAACCCTTGGACTCTGTGCATGCTATTCCTTACTTTGAAATAGCACATACAGAGCCAACTTCCTACATTGGTGGATCAGCGGTGGGGTACAAGACTTTGCATTTGCTGGACTACTCAGCCAATACCTGATCACACGACAAATTCCAAAATTGTCATTAGAAATTGATTTTTGCAATTTGAAAAGTTTTCTAAATTCTTAAAAGACCTGCTAGGGCCTTGTGTTAGATCCTGTTTAGCATTTCTTTTTAGAGTTTAAAAGTTTGTAAAAGTTTGAATTAGATTCTAGAACCAGTTGTAGATTCTTAAAAAGTATTCCAACTTTTAGAAGCAAAATGTCTAGCACAGATGTGACTGTGGTGGAACTCGACACCACACCTTACCTCCATCTTAAGATGAGGGAGCTAAGGTCACTCTGTAAAATAAAGAAAATAACAATGGGCCCCAAACCTACCAAAATACAGCTCCAGGAGCTTTTGGCAGAGTTTGAAAAGGCCAACCCCTCTGAGGGTGGCAACTCAGAGGAAGAGGATAGTGACTTGGAGGAAAATTCCCCCCTACCAGTCCTATCTAGGGAGAACAGGGTCCCTCAAACCCTGACTCCAAAAATAATAGTCAGAGATGCTGGTTCCCTCACAGGAGAGACCAACACCTCTGAAATCACTGAGGATAACCCCAGTGAAGAGGACATCCAGTTAGCCAGGATGGCCAAAAGATTGGCTTTGGAAAGACAGATCCTAGCCATAGAGAGGGAAAGACAAGAGATGGGCCTAGGACCCATCAATGGTGGCAGCAACATAAATAGGGTCAGAGATTCTCCTGACATGTTGAAAATCCCCAAAGGGATTGTAACTAAATATGAAGATGGTGATGACATCACCAAATGGTTCACAGCTTTTGAGAGGGCTTGTGTAACCAGAAAAGTGAACAGATCTCACTGGGGTGCTCTCCTTTGGGAAATGTTCACAGGAAAGTGTAGGGATAGACTCCTCACACTCTCTGGACAAGATGCAGAATCTTATGACCTCATGAAGGGTACCCTGATTGAGGGCTTTGGATTCTCCACTGAGGAGTATAGGATTAGATTCAGGGGGGCTCAAAAATCCTCGAGCCAGACCTGGGTTGACTTTGTAGACTACTCAGTGAAAACACTAGATGGTTGGATTCAAGGCAGTGGTGTAAGTAATTATGATGGGCTGTACAATTTATTTGTGAAAGAACACCTGTTAAGTAATTGTTTCAATGATAAACTGCATCAGCATCTGGTAGACCTAGGACCAATTTCTCCCCAAGAATTGGGAAAGAAGGTGGACCATTGGGTCAAGACAAGGGTGTCCAAGACTTCAACAGGGGGTGACCAAAAGAAAGGGGTCACAAAGACTCCCCAGGGGAAGGGTGATGAGACAACCAAAACTAAAAATAGTAAAGAGTCTTCTACAGGCCCCCAAAAACCTGCACAGGAGGGTGGGCCCAGAGCCTCTTCACAAAACAATGGGTACAAGGGTAAAAACTTTGATCCCAAAAAGGCCTGGTGTCATAGCTGTAAACAGCATGGACACCAAACTGGAGACAAGGCCTGTCCCAAGAAAGGTTCCACTCCAAACTCCCATCCAGGTAACACTGGTATGGCTAGTCTCCAAGTGGGATCAACAGTGTGCCCAGAGCAAATCAGGGTCCACACTGAAGCTACTCTAGTTTCTGAGGGTGGGGTGGATTTAGCCACACTAGCTGTCTGGCCGCCTAACATGCAAAAATACAGACAGCAACTCTTAATTAATGGGACTAGAATAGAGGGCCTGAGGGATACAGGTGCCAGTGTCACCATGGTGACAGAGAAACTGGTTTCCCCTGGCCAATACCTGACTGGAAAAACTTACACAGTCACCAACGCTGACAATCAGAGAAAAGTACATCCCATGGCAATGGTTACTTTAGAATGGGGAGGGGTCAATGGCCTGAAACAGGTGGTGGTCTCCTCAAATATCCCAGTGGACTGTCTGCTTGGAAATGACCTGGAGTCCTCAGCATGGGCTGAGGTAGAACTAAAAACCCATGCAGCAATGCTGGGTATCCCTGAACTGGTGTGTGTGAAAACAAGAGCACAATGCAAGGCACAGGGTGAACAAGTAGAGCTGGAGTCTGGAAGAATGGCCCAGCCTACCAAGAGGAAAGGAAAGTCAGTTGGGAAACCAACTGCAACACAGCAAAAGAAAGGGAACCTCTCTTCTCAGGAAGAAGTTCTGCCCTCTGAGGGAACTGAGCCTTTGGAGCTTGAACCTTATCAGGTTGAGCTCTTAGGCCCAGGGGGACCCTCAAGGGAGGAGCTGTGTAAGGGACAAGAAACCTGTCCCTCTCTTGAAGGCCTTAGGCAGCAAGCTGCTGAAGAGTCCAAGGGCAAGAAAAATGGAACACATAGGGTCTATTGGGAAGATGGACTCCTGTACACTGAGGCCAGAGACCCCAAACCTGGTGCCACTAGGAGAGTGGTAGTGCCTCAGCTGTTCAGAGAGTTCATCCTAACATTGGCCCATGACATTCCCCTTGCTGGACATTTGGGACAAACCAAGACGTGGGAGAGGCTAGTCAACCACTTCTACTGGCCCAATATGTCCAACATGGTTAAGGAGTTTTGCCTCTCCTGCCCCACCTGTCAAGCCAGTGGTAAGACAGGTGGGCATCCAAAGGCCCCCCTCATTCCACTTCCAGTGGTGGGGGTTCCCTTTGAAAGAGTGGGTGTGGACATAGTTGGTCCACTAGAACCTCCCACAGCCTCAGGAAATATGTATATCCTGGTAGTAGTGGATCATGCTACCAGGTATCCTGAAGCTATTCCCCTTAGGTCGACTACTGCCCCTGCAGTAGCCAAGGCCCTCATTGGTATCTTTACCAGAGTGGGTTTCCCTAAGGAGGTGGTGTCTGACAGAGGTACCAACTTCATGTCAGCATACCTAAAACACATGTGGAATGAGTGTGGAGTGACTTACAAATTCACTACACCATACCATCCACAAACTAATGGCTTAGTTGAGAGATTCAACAAGACATTAAAAGGCATGATCATGGGGCTCCCAGAAAAACTCAAAAGGAGATGGGATGTCCTCTTGCCATGTCTGCTTTTTGCTTACAGAGAGGTGCCACAGAAGGGAGTAGGATTCTCACCCTTTGAACTTCTGTTTGGTCATCCTGTAAGGGGACCACTTGCTCTTGTTAAAGAAGGCTGGGAGAGACCTCTTCATGAGCCTAAACAAGACATAGTGGACTATGTACTTGGCCTTCGCTCTAGAATGGCAGAGTACATGGAAAAGGCAACCAAAAACCTTGAGGCCAGCCAACAGCTCCAGAAGTTTTGGTATGACCAAAAGGCTGCACTGGTTGAGTTCCAACCAGGGCAGAAAGTCTGGGTTCTGGAGCCTGTGGCTCCCAGGGCACTCCAGGACAAATGGAGTGGCCCTTACCCAGTGCTAGAAAGGAAGAGTCAGGTCACCTACCTGGTGGACCTGGGCACAAGCAGGAGCCCCAAGAGGGTGATCCATGTGAACCGCCTTAAGCTCTTCCATGACAGGGCTGATGTGAATCTGTTGATGGTAACAGATGAGGATCAGGAGGCAGAGAGTGAACCTCTCCCTGATCTTCTGTCATCAGACCCAAAAGATGGCACAGTAGACGGAGTGATCTACTCAGACACCCTCTCTGGCCAACAGCAAGCTGATTGTAGGAGAGTCCTACAACAGTTTCCTGAACTCTTCTCCTTAACCCCTGGTCAGACACACCTGTGTACCCATGATGTGGACACAGGAGACAGCATGCCTGTCAAAAACAAAATCTTTAGACAGTCTGACCATGTTAAGGAAAGCATCAAGGTGGAAGTCCACAAGATGCTGGAATTGGGAGTAATTGAGCGCTCTGACAGCCCCTGGGCTAGCCCAGTGGTCTTAGTCCCCAAACCTCACACCAAAGATGGAAAGAAAGAGATGAGGTTTTGTGTGGACTACAGAGGGCTCAATTCTGTCACCAAGACAGATGCTCATCCAATTCCTAGAGCTGATGAGCTCATAGATAAATTAGGTGCTGCCAAATTCTTAAGTACCTTTGACTTGACAGCAGGGTACTGGCAAATAAAAATGGCACCTGGAGCAAAAGAGAAAACAGCATTCTCCACACCTGATGGGCATTATCAGTTTACTGTTATGCCCTTTGGTTTAAAGAATGCCCCTGCCACCTTCCAAAGGTTGGTGAATCAAGTCCTTGCTGGCTTGGAGTCCTTTAGCACAGCTTATCTTGATGATATTGCTGTCTTTAGCTCCACCTGGCAGGATCACCTGGTCCACCTGAAGAAGGTTTTGAAGGCTCTGCAATCTGCAGGCCTCTCTATCAAGGCATCCAAATGCCAGATAGGGCAGGGAACTGTGGTTTACTTGGGCCACCTTGTAGGTGGAGGCCAAGTTCAGCCACTCCAACCCAAGATCCAGACTATTCTGGACTGGGTAGCTCCAAAAACCCAGACTCAAGTCTGGGCATTCCTTGGCTTGACTGGGTATTACAGGAGGTTTGTGAAGGGATATGGATCCATTGTGACAGCCCTCACTGAACTCACCTCCAAGAAAATGCCCAAGAAAGTGAACTGGACTGTGGAATGCCAACAGGCCTTTGACACCCTGAAACAAGCAATGTGCTCAGCACCAGTTCTAAAAGCTCCAGATTATTCTAAGCAGTTCATTGTGCAGACAGATGCCTCTGAACATGGGATAGGGGCAGTTTTGTCCCAAACAAATGATGATGGCCTTGACCAGCCTGTTGCTTTCATTAGCAGGAGGTTACTCCCCAGGGAGCAGCGTTGGAGTGCCATTGAGAGGGAGGCCTTTGCTGTGGTTTGGTCCCTGAAGAAGCTGAGACCATACCTCTTTGGGACTCACTTCCTAGTTCAAACTGACCACAGACCTCTCAAATGGCTGATGCAAATGAAAGGTGAAAATCCTAAACTGTTGAGGTGGTCCATCTCCCTACAGGGAATGGACTTTATAGTGGAACACAGACCTGGGACTGCCCATGCCAATGCAGATGGCCTTTCCAGGTTCTTCCACTTAGAAAATGAAGACTCTCTTGGGAAAGGTTAGTCTCATCCTCTTTCGTTTGGGGGGGGGTTGTGTAAGGAAATGCCTCCTTGGCATGGTTGCCCCCTGACTTTTTGCCTTTGCTGATGCTATGTTTACAATTGAAAGTGTGCTGAGGCCTGCTAACCAGGCCCCAGCACCAGTGTTCTTTCCCTAACCTGTACTTTTGTATCCACGATTGGCAGACCCTGGCATCCAGATAAGTCCCTTGTAACTGGTACTTCTAGTACCAAGGGCCCTGATGCCAAGGAAGGTCTCTAAGGGCTGCAGCATGTCTTATGCCACCCTGGAGACCTCTCACTCAGCACAGACACACTGCTTGCCAGCTTGTGTGTGCTAGTGAGGACAAAACGAGTAAGTCGACATGGCACTCCCCTCAGGGTGCCATGCCAGCCTCTCACTGCCTATGCAGTATAGGTAAGACACCCCTCTAGCAGGCCTTACAGCCCTAAGGCAGGGTGCACTATACCATAGGTGAGGGTACCAGTGCATGAGCACTGTACCCCTACAGTGTCTAAGCAAAACCTTAGACATTGTAAGTGCAGGGTAGCCATAAGAGTATATGGTCTGGGAGTCTGTTTTACACGAACTCCACAGCACCATAATGGCTACACTGAAAACTGGGAAGTTTGGTATCAAACTTCTCAGCACAATAAATGCACACTGATGCCAGTGTACATTTTATTGTAAAATACACCACAGAGGGCACCTTAGAGGTGCCCCCTGAAACTTAACCGACTGTCTGTGTAGGCTGACTAGTTCCAGCAGCCTGCCACACTAGAGACATGTTGCTGGCCCCATGGGGAGAGTGCCTTTGTCACTCTGAGGCCAGTAACAAAGCCTGCACTGGGTGGAGATGCTAACACCTCCCCCAGGCAGGAGCTGTAACACCTGGCGGTGAGCCTCAAAGGCTCACCCCTTTGTCACAGCCCAGCAGGGCACTCCAGCTTAGTGGAGTTGCCCGCCCCCTCCGGCCACGGCCCCCACTTTTGGCGGCAAGGCTGGAGGGAACAAAGAAAGCAACAAGCAGGAGTCACTGGCCAGTCAGGACAGCCCCTAAGGTGTCCTGAGCTGAAGTGACTCTAACTTTTAGAAATCCTCCATCTTGCAGATGGAGGATTCCCCCAATAGGGTTAGGATTGTGACCCCCTCCCCTTGGGAGGAGGCACAAAGAGGGTGTACCCACCCTCAGGGCTAGGAGCCATTGGCTACTAACCCCCCAGACCTAAACACGCACTTAAATTTAGTATTTAAGGGCTACCCTGAACCCTAGAAAATTAGATTCCTGCAACTACAAGAAGAAGGACTGCCTAGCTGAAAACCCCTGCAGAGGAAGACCAGAAGACGACAACTGCCTTGGCTCCAGAAACTCACCGGCCTGTCTCCTGCCTTCCAAAGATCCTGCTCCAGCGACGCCTTCCAAAGGGACCAGCGACCTCGACATCCTCTGAGGACTGCCCCTGCTTCGAAAAGACAAGAAACTCCCGAGGACAGCGGACCTGCTCCAAGAAAGGCTGCAACTTTGTTTCCAGCAGCCTTGAAAGAACCCTGCAATCTCCCCGCAAGAAGCGTGAGACTTGCAACACTGCACCCGGCGACCCCGACTCGGCTGGTGGAGATCCAACACCTCAGGAGGGACCCCAGGACTACTCTGATACTGTGAGTACCAAAACCTGTCCCCCCTGAGTCCCCACAGCGCCGCCTGCAGAGGGAATCCCGAGGCTTCCCCTGACCGCGACTCTTTGAATCCTAAGTCCCGACGCCTGGGAGAGACCCTGCACCCGCAGCCCCCAGGACCTGAAGGACCGGACTTTCACTGGAGAAGTGACCCCCAGGAGTCCCTCTCCCTTGCCCAAGTGGAGGTTTCCCCAAGGAACCCCCCCCTTGCCTGCCTGCAGCGCTGAAGAGATCCCGAGATCTCTCATAGACTAACATTGCGAACCCGACGCTTGTTTCTACACTGCACCCGGCCGCCCCCGCGCTGCTGAGGGTGAAATTTCTGTGTGGGCTTGTGTCCCCCCCGGTGCCCTACAAAACCCCCCTGGTCTGCCCTCCGAAGACGCGGGTACTTACCTGCAAGCAGACCGGAACCGGGGCACCCCCTTCTCTCCATTCTAGCCTATGTGTTTTGGGCACCACTTTGAACTCTGCACCTGACCGGCCCTGAGCTGCTGGTGTGGTAACTTTGGGGTTGCTCTGAACCCCCAACGGTGGGCTACCTTGGACCAAGAACTGAACCCTGTAAGTGTCTTACTTACTTGGTTAACCTAACAAATACTTACCTCCCCTAGGAACTGTGAAAATTGCACTGTGTCCACTTTTAAAACAGCTATTTGTCAATAACTTGAAAAGTATACATGCAATTTTTATGATTTAAAGTTCCTAAAGTACTTACCTGCAATACCTTTCGAATGAGATATTACATGTAGAATTTGAACCTGTGGTTCTTAAAATAAACTAAGAAAAGATATTTTTCTATACAAAAACCTATTGGCTGGATTTGTCTCTGAGTGTGTGTACCTCATTTATTGTCTATGTGTATGTACAACAAATGCTTAACACTACTCCTTGGATAAGCCTACTGCTCGACCACACTACCACAAAATAGAGCATTAGTATTATCTCTTTTTACCACTATTTTACCTCTAAGGGGAACCCTTGGACTCTGTGCATGCTATTCCTTACTTTGAAATAGCACATACAGAGCCAACTTCCTACAACTAGTGTAGCGCTTGGGGGGGAGATGGACCCAGATAGCTTTGGGGAGCAGGTAGAGATTTCCCTAGTGTCTCCTAGTGGGAGAAAGAGAAATGGTGGTGCCCAAAGCCCACATGCCCCGAAATACTTCCAAGTACAGGCAGTGGGTCACCATTGATGGGCAAAAGGTGGAGGCTCTGCATGACACAGGAGCCAGTATGACTACTATCAAGAGTCAGCTGGTGTCAACAGAACAGATAGTCCCTAATACATTCCACCAGGTCATAGTCGCTGACAATCGTGAGAGTCACCTACCGGTGGCTCTGGTTCCCTTTGAGTGGGGGGGGGTCTCTGGTACTCTGAAAGTAGCTGTGAGTCCTGCCATGCCTGTAGATTGTCTGTTAGGCAATGATCTTGAGCATACTGCTTGGAAAGAAGTAGAGCTCAGATCTGACCTGGAGATGTTAGGGTTACCTGAGTGGGTTTGCATGACCACACGGTCCATGGCTGCCCTGAAAGGGAGTCAAGGGCGTCTGGAGCCTGGAAAGATGGCCCAGACAGCTGCCAAGAGGAAGGGCAAGAGGTGCGGGAAACCCGCCTCCAATGTTCCCACGGTGGTGGACGAGGCCCCTGAGCCAACTCGGGAGGACATAGCTGACCTGGGTAACCTACCTGAACTTGCTGGCTGGCAAGTAGAGGGGGGGCCAACCAGGGCAGCATTCTGCAAGGCGCAGAAGGAATGCCCCACCCTTGAGGGTCTGAGGAAACAGGCCACAGCTCAAGCAGCAGGTGACGCCTCTGGCGCTCACCATATTTACAGGGAGAATTATCTCCTTTACAGTGAGCGTAGGGTTCCAGTTCCTGGGGTACCCCGTGTGCTGGTGGTCCCCCAGTGTTACCGGAACTTCCTACTGGGCTGGCTCACGACATTCCCCTGGCAGGACACCTGGGCCAAGAAAAGACCTTTAACAGGCTTGACACCCACTTTTATTTGCCCAGAATGAGGACAGCCTCAGATAACTTCTGCAGAGCTTGCCCCACCTGCCAGGCTAGTGGGAAGACAGGGAAATGGCTTAAAGCTCCCCTAATCCCACTCCCAGTTGTTGGCACCCCCTTTGAAAGGGTGGGCATCGACATTGTCCCCCAAAACTGCCTTGGGCAACAGGTTTATCCTGGTTTTGGCGGACCATGCCACCCGCTATCCAGAGGCAATCCCTCTGAGAACAGTGACTGCACCGGTGGTGACCAGAGCCCTGTTGAGAATATTTACCCGTGTGGGATTCCCTAAGGAGGTCGTATTTGACAGGGGCACAAACTTCATGTCTGCATACATAAAATCCATGTGGGATGAGTGCGGGGTGATCTACCGGTTTACCACCCCTTATCATCCTCAATTCAATGGGCTTGTTGAGAGATTCAACCAGACCCTGAAAGGCATGATTGGTGGCCTGACTGATGCCATGAGGCTTAAGTGGGACGTCCTCTTACCCTGCCTTTTGTTTGCTTACAGAGAGGTGCCCCAGAAAGGGGTGGGGTTCAGCCCCTTTGAGCTTCTCTATGGTCACCCTGTCAGGGGACCCCTAAGCGTTGTTAAGGAGGGCTGGGAGAAAGCTCCCAAGTCACCTCCCCAGGATGTAGTCAGCTACATGCTGGCCCTCTGCAACCAAACCCAACGCTTCTGGAAGCAGGCCCAGAGTAACCTCGAGGCCAGTCAAGAGGTGATGGAGTGGTATGACCAGAAGGCCACTCTAGTTGAGTTCTCACCTGGAGACAAAGTTTGGGTGATGGAGCCAGTAGAGCCCAGGGCTCTCCAGGACCGCTGGACTGGCCCCTTTGAGATCAAGGAGCGTAAAGGCGTGGCCACTTACCTAGTGGACCTCAAGACCCCTAGGCACCCCCTAAGGGTCCTCTATCACAACCGGCTCAATCCTCACTTTGAGAGGTCTGAGGTCAATATGCTCCTGGTCACAGATGAGGGCATGGAAGAGGAGAGTGAACCTCTCCCCGACCTCCTCGCTGTCAAAGAAGGGGATGGGTCAAAGGGGGGTGTCATTCTCTCTGACTCCCTGACTCTAACCCAGAGAGGGGACTGCTATGAGCTGTTAGAGCAGTTCTCCCCCCTGTTCTCCCTTATTCCTGGACTAACCCACCTCTGTGTTCATGACATTGACACAGGTGACAGTCCCCCTGTGAAGAACAAAATTAACAGGTTGTCGGATAAGGTGAAGGCCAGCATCAAGGAGGAGCTCTCCAAGATGTTGACTTTAGGGGTTATTGAGAAATCCAGTAGTCCCTGGGCCAGCCCTGTGTTATTGGTTCCTAAGGCTACTGCCCCAGGTGCGAAGCCAGAACTCCGGTTCTGTGTGGACTACCGGGGTCTCAACTCAGTCACCCGGACCGATGCTCACCCCATCCCCTGAGCTGATGAGCTTGTTGACAGGCTAGGCGCTGCCAAGTTCCTGAGTACGTTCGATCTCACTTCAGGGTACTGGCAGATCGGCCTGACTGAGGTGGCTAAAGAAAGATCAGCATTTTCCACCCCTGATGGTCATTACCAATTCTGGGTGATGTCATTTGGGCTGAAAAATGCCCTCGCTACCTTCCAACGGTTGGTTAACGGGGTCCTAGCTGGTAAAAATGCCTTCTGTGCAGCTTACCTGGACGACATAGCTGTCTACAGTTCCAGCTGGGAGGAACACCTGCTCCACCTCATGGAGGTGCTCCAGGCTCTGCATCAGGCAGGCCTGACTATCAAGGCTAGTAAGTGCCAGATTGGGCAGGGTTCCGTGGTGTACTTGGGACACCTAGTAGGGTGTGGCAAGGTGCAGCTACTCCAGGCCAAGATTGAGACTATCAAGGCCTGGCAACCACCTAGAACACAGACCGAGGTGAGAGCCTTTTTGGGCCTCACTGGATACTACCGCAGGTTCGTCAAGGGTTATGGTACCATTGTATCCCCCTTGACAGAACTCACTTCCAAAAAACAACCTAGGTTGGTGAATTGGACAGAGGCTTGCCAGAAAGCCTTTGAATCTCTGAAGGAAGCCATGTGTACGACCACCATGCTCAAGGCCCCTGACTATTCCCAGGAATTTATTGTGCAGACAGACGCTTCAGAGCATGGCATAGGGGCTGTTCTAGCACACCTAAATGAGGAGGGCTCAGACCAACCATTAGTCTTTATTAGCAGAAGGCTATTACCACAGGAACAAAGGTGGAGTGCTATTGAGAGAGAAGCATTTGCTGTGGTCTGGGCACTGAAGAAGCTAAGACCCTACCTGATTGGGACTCACTACCGGGTTCAGACAGACCACAGGCCCCTCAGGTGGCTCATGCAATGCAGATGAGGGGTGAGAATCCAAAACTCTTGAGGTGGTCCATTTCCCTACAGGTGATGGACTTTACGGTGGAGCATCGCCCAGGGGTTGACCACGCCAACGCTGATGGTCTCTCCAGATACTTCTGCCTTAGCGATGAGAGTTCCCAGGAGGTCGGGTAGCCCTCCCCACTTTCAGCTGGGGGGGACACATGTTAGACCTGACATGCTTTAGGGTGGTCACCCCTAACTTTTTGCCTGCCTTCCTCCACTTTTTGGACTCTGTTTTGCTGGCTTTTAGACTCTGCACACTTTACCACTGCTAACCAGTGCTAAAGTGCATATGCTCTCTCCCTTTAAACATGGTAACCTTGGATCATACCTGATTGGACTATTTAAACTACTTATAAGTCCCTAGTAAGGTGCACTATATGTGCCCAGGGCCTGTAAATCAAATGCTACTAGTGGGCCTGCAGCACTGGTTGTGCCACCCACTTAAGTAGCCCCTTTACCTTGTCTCAGGCCTGCCATTGCAAGGCCTGTGTGTGCAGTTTCACTGCCACCTCGACTTGGCATTTAAAAGTACTTGCCAAGCCTAAAACTCCCCTTTTTCTACACATAAGACACCTCTAATGTAAAAGGCAGGACATGTATCTGTGTAGTTTACATGTCCTGGTAGTGTAAAACTCCTACATTTGTTTTTACACTACTGTGAGGCCTGCTCCCTTCATAGGCTAACATTGGGGCTGCCCTCATACAGTATTGAAGTGGTAGCTGCTGATCTGAAAGGAGTAGGAAGGTCATATTTAGTATGGCCAGAATGGTAATACCAAATCCTGCTGACTGGTGAAGTTGGATTTAATATTACTATTCTAGAAATGCCACTTTTAGAAAGTGCGCATTTCTTTGCACTTAAATCTTTCTGTGCCATACAATCCACGTCTGGCTGGGTTTAGTTGACAGATCCTTGTGCATTCACTCAGACACACCCCAAACACAGGGTACTCAGCCTCACTTGCATACATCTGCATTTGGAATGGGTCTTCCTGGGCTGGGAGGGTGGAGGGCCTGCTCTCACACAAAGGACTGCCACACCCCCTACTGGGACCCTGGCAGACAGGATTGAACTGAAAGGGGACCTGGTGCACTTCTTAGCCACTCTTTGAAGTCTCCCCAACTTCAAAGGCACATTTGGGTATAAAACAGGGACTCTGCCCTACCTCATCAGACACTTGCTGGAGAAGAAACCTGAACCAGAACCTGCATCCTGCCAAGAAGAACTGCCTGGCTGCCAAAAGGACTCACCTGACTGCGTTCTACAAAGGACTGCTGCCTTGCTGTTGCCCTGCTGCCTTGCTGAACTCTTGTCTGGCTGTAAAAGTGCTCTCCAAGGGCTTGGATAGAGCTTGCCTCCTGTTCCCTGAAGTCTCAGGACCAAAAATACTTCTCTTTTTAATTTGGACTCTTCGTGCGCTGAAAATTTCGATGCACAGCTTGCTCTGCGGCGAGAAAATCGCCGCACACCGACGCTCATCGTCGCGACACCTCCGGGGCGACCGGAACTTCGACGCACAGCCTCGCAAGGACAACGCCGCCCGACTTCCAGAGGGGAAATCGATGCGACGCCTGCAGTGAGACCGAGAATTCCACGCACAGCCTCCTGGAACGACGCTCAGCTGGAAAACAAGCCGAAGAATCCACGCACCGACCCCGGGACATCTGGTAATCCCGCGACCCACAGAAATAGACTGTCCGAGCGCAGGAAAACGACGCACGACTTCCCCGCATGAAAAATAACGACGCAAGTCCGTGTGTGCAGAGGAGAAATCGGCGCACACACAATTTTTCCACGTATCTCTTCTTCTGTGGCCCTTTGCTGAGATTTTCCACTTTAAACCAGGTACTTTGTGCTTGAAAGAGACTTTGTTTGCTTTTTAAAGACTTAAGACACTTTATATCACTTTTCAGTGATATCTCTACAATTTCACATTGCATCTTTATTCGTTTTGACCTACAATTATCCTGATAAATATTATATATTTTTCTAAACACTGTGTGGTGTATTTTTGTGGTGCTATATTGTGTTATGGTATGATTTATTGCAAAAATACTTTACACATTGCCTTCTAAGTTAAGCCTGACTGCTCGTGCCAAGCTACCAGAGGGTGGGCACAGTCTAATTTTGGCTTGTGTGTGATGTACCCTGAATAGAGTGAGGGTTCTTCCTTGGACAGAGGGTAACCTGACTGCCAACCAAAAACCCCATTTCTAACAATGACCTTGAGTGTCTGTGTCGTTGATGTTTGTCCAGGAGGTCAGCAGATTGGTGTGGGTGGGGCTTGCGGGGATGGGGTCTGGCCTGGTTGTGGTAGAAAAGCTGTTGTGGATGTTGGTGATTTTCTGGCGGAAGTAGGTGGATAGAGAGTCTCAGAGTTCTTGGGATGGTGGGATGTCGTTGATGTTGGTGCTGGGATTGGAGAGTTCTTTCACGATGTTGAAGAGCTGTCGTGTGCGTTGTTATCCAGGCGGTCTTTGAAGGAGGATCTCTTGGTTATTCTGATGAGTTGGTGGTGTCTGTGGGAGGCGTCCTTGAGGGCTGTGTGGTTGTCGGGGGTGCGCTCGTGGAGCCATTTCTTTTTTAATTTCCGGCAGTCACGTTTGGAGGCTTGAAGCTTGTCTGTGAACCAGGTGTTTTTTGTGCTGGCTTGGTTGTTGGGTGGGTTCTTGAGAGGTGCTAGGGAGGTGGCACAGTTGGTGATCCACTGTTTGAGGTTGAGGGTGGCGGTGTCTGGGTCGGTGGGGTCAGCGCGTGGGTTCTGGTTGAGGGTGTTGGTTAGTTGCTCTTTGGTGACTTTGCTCCAGCAGCGGCGAGGTGGTTGTTGGGGGCGGTGGTGGTTGGTTTGTTTCTTGAAGGTGAAGTGGATGCAGTGGTGGTCGGTCCAGTAGAGTTCGGTGGTGTGGTTGAAGGTGACGTGGGCGCTTGCGGTGAAGATGGGATCAAGCGGGTGTCCTGCGATGTGGGTGGGTGTGGTGACGAGTTGTCGGAGTCCGAGGTTGGCGAGGTTGTCTATCAGCGTGGTGGAGTTGAGGTCGTTGTTGTTCTTTAGTTGGTAGTTGAGGTCTCCGAGGAGGATGTAGTCCGTGGAGGGGAGTGCGTGGGTGCTGGCGAGTTTGGCGATGGTGTCGTTGAAGGGTGCTCGTGGGCCCGGGGGTCTGTATATGAGAATTCCTCTGAGGGTGGTGTTGGGGTCGGAGTGGATCTGGAAGTGTAGGTGCTTGGCGATCTTGAGGGTGTTGTCCGTGTAGGTGGAGACTTTGAGGGTGGATTTGTGGGTGATGGCTATTCCTGCTCCGATGCCGTTGATTTCGTCTCTTCGGGTGATCTTGTAGCCGTCCGGGATGGCGATGTCAGGTGCAGAGGAATCGTTCCACCAGGTTTCGGTCAGGAAGGCTATATCTGGCGTGGTGGTGTCAAGCAGGTCCCAGAGTGCGATGGCGTGCCTGCGAGCGGAGCGGGTGTTGAGGAGCATGCAGTGGAGGTGGTTGGATCTGGCTCTGGGGTGTTTCGTTGTTTTGTTGCAGGTGAATTTGCAGGTGTGGCAGGAGAAGGGACCAAAGGTGTTCCTTGGGGAGGATTGGAAGCAGTCAGTGTTGTGGCCAGGGTTGAGTGCGTTGAGGTCGCTGGTCGTATAGCGGCGTCTGGGGGTGCGGAGGTCCTGAGGACCGGGGGGGGTTGCGCGGTCCAGGCGCGGACGGGCGCAGATGGGCTTGCCTCTGGAGCGCCAGCGGCGTGCCCACTGCGCGCGGACGCGCAGCGACCGCTATTAAGAAGGGAGGAGGGAGGGAGGAGCAGCTGGGAGGCGGGAGGGAGAGGCGAATGGGGGCGCGAGGGGGGTGGGGCCGCAGGGACGCAGCGGCAGGGGAGCGGTGAGCGGCTCAGAGGGAGCCGGAGCGGGGGAGTGCACAAGGGGCAAGATACGGGCACAGAGAGTGGAAAAACTGAGTAAAATGGCACAATAAACAAGGGGCAAAGTACACGCACAGAGAGTGGAACAGAAATGGTGGAAAAAGGCACAAATAAACAAGGGGCAATGTACACGCACAGGAAGTGGAACAGAAACAGAGGAAAAAGGCACAAATAAGCAAGGGGCAGAGTACAGGCACAGAGAGTGGGACAGAAACGGAGGAATAAGGCAAAAATAAACAAGGGGCAAAGTACGGGACAAAAAAAGGAAGAAATGGCACTAATCAGTACAAGGGGCAAAATACAAGCACAAAGAGCGGAGCGAAACAGGTGGACATGGCGCAAAAAACAGAGCACGAAAAGCAAAAATAAGCAAAGCAAAAGTCTAGCGAAGCTTACCTGGAGCCCACTAGACACCAGGGATGAGGCGCAGGCGGGTGCCTACAGGTGGAGGAGGGCCTCGAGCACGTGAACAGCAGCGTGGGCGGGGGTCAGGGACACGGAGGCAGCAAGGTGGTGCTGCGATAGTGGGGGAGTGAGCTCCTGGCCAAAGGTAATATTGAGTTGTGAATCACAACCTGCAACGTATTTACCAAAAAAAGTATTTGTTACTCATAGAATTCTATGAGTTCAACCTTTAATCCCTGTTAATTAGGCACACAAGGAGTTAATGGGCCCCCGGGATATTTACCTCTGAACTTACAGCTCCCACTCCAGGGCACTCGTTATGAGCACTAGGTGTTAATTTGTCAGCTGGACCCATGACGTAAATCTACAAATTTATTTCATAATATAATTGACACCACATGTCTGTGAAACGCATTTGTATTAAAATGATTTCAAACCGTCCTGTTATTGATACTTAACACTGAGAAATGTCCATTATTTTTCTTAAACCTTTCTTTATTATTTTCTAGTGCAGAAAAACAAAGAAAATAGATAAAGGTGTACATAACTGATGATATCTTTGGCCTGAAAAATAAACGCCACAATATAACTGCGAACTGCAAAGAATAACCACTAAACGTGCAGTCATCCTCAGCTACAAGTTCTACACATCTTCTTAGAAAGATATCCTGAGGTTAAAAGAACAATCTGAAAGTAATCTTGAGTCTTACCGAATGTGCCTAACCCGCACATACGTATCAGATTAGCACAGCATACTATGATTGAGACATCTAGAGAAAGTGAACTCTGTGCACTGATGTCTACCCGAAAGTGGTCGCCTATAGCACAGTCAGAAGATATGGGATTAGGAAGGGATCAGGAAGGGGGGGTGGTTGCATTCAGGGGGTTTAGAGGGAAGTGGGGAGTTATAAGGCACTAGTAAGACGATACTATCCCCTTATTAAAGGGAGCCAGGGACATTAGCAGGCAACTCCTAGCTACTGCTAGTGCAGGTGTTTTAATACAAATTATTAATAGGTGTTCATGTATTCTGAGTAATAGATTTGCATAGAAAATATAATAACATAGAAGAATTATGCACAAATTTGAAAATTTGATCACGATGAGTGGCCGCTAATGTTCACAAAGTGTACTTATTAATGGTATTAATAGGAAATGTTGAGCATATGTTTGATTAATGTAGTAATATGTCATATTACGGGTTATGCATTATGTATTAGCGTTATTAATTGTAGGCCTTAACTTAGCAAGGGTCTTGCCCTAGTTGCCCAGCCTCATGTAAAGCTGTATTTCTTAACATTTAATAAATGGCTGTCTTAGAGAGATAAATTGTGGTTTTCCATTGTATTGTGTAAATGTGTTGGTAGCTGAGAATCTTTTCTCATGAGAACCGATTGCTGGAAGATGCTGTTCTTGCTAAATGTAATAATATGCATGTTATGTGTGTAAGACTGACTTTCTCAGGAGGAGAACAATGGAGACACTGACTGGAGTAGAAGCTGCAACAATATTGTTACCTGACGAGCCGGATGATGAGGACATTGCAGGAAAAACCAATCAGCGACATGTGAATGGAGTAGTGGTAGGATTCATAGATTTGGAGTTTTTGTTTTATTGGACAAAGTCTGAACATGCAATCCCTTGACCAATAGGGATTTGGGAAATAGTTTTAGTGAATTTCACTTAACAGGACTGCACTGAGAAGAGACAACTATTTTGCCATTTAGCCCATTGCCCATTTTCTTTCTGGCCGAATAGTCAATATTTTCTTGAGCGCCTTCACAAGAGACATGTTTACCTTTAATGCTTAAAGACTGAGTTTTCTGAACTTTGATGCTGAATCCTGATGCCTTGCTGATCGACTGATATCCTCATGACAACGACTATCTTAGCTTGCCAATCCAATTGAGGAGAGGTATTATTGTACCCATGTGTCTGTTATGCCTATTTGCTTTTTCTTTTAAGGTAGCAGCCGCACTGTTTGATAGAGCCATAGTTAGATGTTTTCCAAATTTGTGTTACTAAATTGTTTTGCATGAAACCCAACATGCTGATGCTAATCGGATGCTAGATACGGATTTCTCACTAATGAAAATTCTGCTAATAGGGAATAATGCTTGATGAATTTCTCTGCTAAATCTAAATGTATGTGATATTGTTTGTGTAATTGTTCTTGTTATGAATTTGTACCATAACTTTAGAATGTGTCGTAGTACAAGCCTTAATTAGATTACATTTCTTCTGTTGATTCGGAAAGTCAGTGTTGTTTCTGTATGTGTGTCATTTGATTTTGAGATTTATTTACGTGACGTAAGCATTGTTAGCATAGAGAAATAAAGGTATGGTTATTCATGACTGAAAGGTCATTGTGTGTGACAATTACTGACTCCATTGATTCTTAAAGTTATTGATTTTCATTGAATATTAATGATATTGATTGATTAGTGATTATTGATCTGCATGCACTGGAGTTATGGTGGGATCATCTTAATTGGCAGTCCAAAGGTTCATCAACCTATTCGCGTCCCCTTGTGAGTTTACTTATTAAGGTCTGATGCGCTAACAGTGATGGTAGCAGAGGATGGTTTGTCTCCTACAGAGCTCACCATAGACGTCCGGTACAGAGTAACAGATACTGACAGAGAAGATAGCAGAGACTGATTGTTCGTCTCCCTAAGAAACCGTAATAAGGTGTTCCCAGAGGATGGTAGCATAGACATCTGGAATAGAATAACAGGTATTAACAGAGACAGTTGTAGGATTGATGATCTTTAAAGTGGTAGCAGGAAGACATACAGATCAACGGAGGTGGTAGTAGCTTGATGATCTGGTCCTTTGAAAGTTCATTATTACTGAGATTTGGACTTTATTTTTCAATGATGTTCACTGGAGAAAAAATGTTTCCCTAAGTCCAGAAATGACTTTCCCAGAATCTTGGAGCCTGATAATGGTCGTTTGAGGATGTTCTCTGTATTCTAGTGACAGTGTGAATGTATTAGGGTTTTGCGCGTGCACAGCTTATGCAAATCGCAGCTGAATTGTGATGTTTGTGAGGGTTTAGGGAGTTTGTGTACTCCAAATGAGGTTGTAGAAGGAGTGTGCGTACTTCGCAGTGTGAGAGTAGGGAAGTCGTCGGACTTCACATGTGTGTGGCGCTTTGTGCTAAAAAAATGTCCACATTGTTGTTGATGTACGGACCCTGCGTGGTATGAGACTCTGGAGTATATTGAAAAGTGTATAAGACACTTGGTTTTATGTTGTAATGTGTCTGGTTTGAGAGGTTGATCGGGCGTGGTCAACAAGTCAGAGTGTGAGTCAAAGTGAGTGAAAGATTTTTTTCAGTGAGATCTGGCGAGTTCTATGTGCACCAGGACAGACCCACTGATCACTTGAGAGTAAAATTTGTGGGTCGAATTTTAGAGACTGAGAATGAAAGAGTAGCTGTTAGAGCACAAGTCGTCAGTGAAAAATCCATAAAGTTTCCGAAGCGATTGTGTTACCTTTCCTGTAGTGAACCAGCAGATTTGTTTTTTGGGTTTTGATTAGTGCTCACAAGTTTTGAATTAGTTTTGTGTGATTCGAAGTTTGGGATGACAAGCCACAGGTCTTTGTCAGCCACAGTACGTGTGAGTGACTTCATTGGAGCCAAGCTGGGATAGGTCGGTTAGTGAGAAGGCAGCCGTCCATGAGAGGCAACTGTTTGAGAAATTAGGCAAAGGGAATTCTGGGATTAAAAGTCACTTCCTGATTTGATTTTAAATAACAAAAGGTCGAAAAGATGCAATTTTTCAAAGCTTTAAAGAGTGTTTTAAGGGGTGATACGTATATTACAATGAGTATAGGTGAGGCTACACCGCCAGAAGGTACAACAGCTTACATTGTAATGGAAGAGAAGGGGATTGCGCCATGTCTTTGGTTAAAGCAGTGGTGCAAAGTGATAGAGAAGGATGGTAACTTAGAATTTCCTACAAATGGGATGTTCAATTTGAGGGTTTTGAAGCATTTAAGGATGGTGTTATATGAATCAAAGCCCCTTCCGAGACCAGCACAGTTTGAGGCATTAGCGATTTGGGAGCTGGTAGCCAGACAGCAACAGCCACAGAAATTCGAGAGGAGGGTGAGAAAGGCAGAAAAGACTTTAACAGAGGTTAGATGGGACAGTGCTCAGAGAGTTTGGAGGATGGAGACTTTGCACAGAATTAAGTTGTTTCCAGAAATTATGCAGGGCAATGAGAAGGAAGTAAGGAAAGATGCTAGAAGTACTAACAGAAGTCCATCCGAAAGTAGGGAGGCTAGAAAGTCTTCAACAGTGGAGGAAGAAACAGATGATGATGAGTTTATTTTTCAGTTGTTGAGAAATCGCCCACCACCATATGCAGCACATGAAAGTGGTCCGAGCACCAGTGCTGATCCTACAGCTCTGACACAGGTTAATGGGACAGTGAGTCCGATGCAAGTTAATGATAGCCTGATACAGAATGCGATGCAGAGTGGTCTTAATGCACCATACAAAGCCTGGTGTAACCGCCACAGGTTCAGAGAATTTACCCTGATGTGCCTGTTATAGAAATGACTTCGAACTTAATGGTGCCTATGGAACAGGTTTACCCAAGACCGATGTTGGTTCAGACTGAACCAACCCCACTTTTACTGTCCTGAGCACAGCCACAAGTCATGCCGATATTCACTCCAGTAACAGGGACACAGTCAGATATGTCATTAATGATGAGTCAGAACATGGGTGTTACTCTCCCACAGAGTGTAAGCGCCAGACCAACCCCAGGTGCTGTATCACTACCTATTACTGTTGATCCAGCTGTACCCCTATTTGCACAGAAGAACCCTACTGTAGGTGAACAGGGTGCCATGTCACAGAAGGTAATGAGGGGAGGACATAATGAAAATGCTCAAGTAGTTTCTCCTGTGAGACAGACTTTTGACGGATCAAAATCATTGTTAGACCTCAGTCCATTTGTAACACTTCCAGAGACTATGGTAGGGTCAAACGTTAGCCAGAGTTTGAAATTGTTGACACCGCAGACCCTGAATGCAGTTGCACAGCAGGTGCCACCAGTCCAAGCCAGTAACATTTCATTGCAAGGTTTGACAGCTCAGCAGTTAACTGGATGGTTAGACACACTGAACACCCCGCCGAGTTCTCCTAAGGGAGGGAAGTGTCTGAATTATGTTAGGCTAAGCATGGAAGTGGGTGAACTTATTGAAGGAACTATGGGTGTGAACAGGTTAGAATCCTACACAGAAGCAGAGTTGAGATATTTGTGCACGAAGATTACAAGGGAAGTGAGCAATGTGCATCAGAAACTAGCAGACCTGGCAGAGAAGTATGGCATAGAAATAGAGAAAATGAAGCATTTGAAAAGGAGTTGTAGATTCGATTTTGAAACTAAAGATTTTGAACACATGAGATCTGCCGGAATGAAGGCGCACCTTAAGGAATTGTTTCAAAGTGCTCAGACTTGGGGAGCATTAGACAAATGGGAAGGCAGATGGGTAAAGAAAAGAGTCAAGAGAAAAAGGGATTCTGTGGAGCTGACTGCAAATGTGCAGCCGGGTCAAGTTCCAGTGAAGATTCTACCAATGAGAGAGATTCCAGGAGGGAATTTTATTTATGTCCCTTGGAGCAGAAGTGACATTCTGTCATTTACAAATGATTATCCAAAAATGAGAGAGAAGCCAGTAGAGTGGTATCAGCAGACAGACAGGTTTGTGAAACTTGCGAAGTGCCTGTAGGAGGACTTGAACACATTACTAGAGATAGTGGTTCTAGCTGATCTGTGGATAGAGTGTAAGAGGAATGTAGATTGGCCAACAAGCGAACCAGAGAGAGATGAGAATGCAGGTGCACCGTCTCCCGAGGTAATGAAATATTACTATAAGGTGATTGAGTTTTTGAAAATGAGAATTTCGCCCAAGAATATTGATTGGCAGAGAATTGACAGGGCAGCTCTGAAAGCAAAGGAGTTGATACATGTGTATTATGAGAGATTGTTACAGGCATTCAAGCATTACAGTGGTACAGAAACAATTGAGGCAAAAGACATGATTCATTTTGTGTTCAGATTTGTGGAAGGGTTGAGACCTGAAATTAGCCAGATGATTAAGAGTCTTTTGATTTGCTGGCAAGCAAGGCCAAATGATGAAGTGTTGCAATATGCAAAGTACTGTAGTGATGAGATTGAGTTGAAGCAGAGAAAGCTGAAAGAGAAGGTGATGGTGATGCAGATTAAACTGGTGTGCAAGGGAATTTTCCACAACAGTTACCACAGCAGCAGCAGGAAACTATGATGTTTCAGCCCCAGATGAGAGGTAGAGTTCGCGGAGGTAATATGAATCGTGGTACCGACTTGGGTACTGTAGGGGTTCAGAATGATGTGCAGGGAATGAAGAAGTTATTGCCATGTCACAGTTGTGGAGCCATTGGACATTGGAAATGGGAGTGTCCGATGATGGTGCAGGAAGGTGTTGTTCAGCAGAGTAATGACATCAATTCATTCCAGAACATGAGAGGACCAAGAGTGAGAGGTCCTAATCAAAATTTTTAAAATAATGTGAATCAAGTGCAGAATTTTCAACCCATGCAGCAGGTGCAAATGCCAAGTGTACAAATGGCACACTTGCCACCAATGCAGGAGCAAGTTCCCAGGGTACCTAGACAGCAAGTTCAAATACCTCAAGCCCCAATGGAACAGCAACAGATGATGCTTTCTCAACAGGTCACAGGTCAGAGGCTTAACCAACGTAATAACACAGTACACCAATTCCTATTACACAGTGAGAATGGGATAAATGATGATTGGATGAGCGACAGTTCAGAGGAGAAGCAATGTGTGCTTGCAACTTCCTTGGAAGTAGATCAGAGAGGTCCCTATGTGAAGAGAAGTGGCATGGGTCACAGAGTTTCATTCTTGGTTGACACAGGAGCTACACGTCCTACAGTGAGAAGTGCGGAAGTTCCCAACTTGCCCCTTTCAGGGAAAACAGTTCGGATTGTAGGAGTGGCGAATCAGTATTTGACCAACCTGATTAAAGAACCAGTTCAGGTTAAAATTGTCAACTTTCAGGGATTGCACAAATTTGTAGTCTGGGATTCAAGTCCAGTATCCCTACTGGGAAGAGACTTAAGCCCTCATTACAACCCTGGCAGTCAGTGATATAGTGACGGTAATACCGCCAACAGGCCGGCAGTAATAACTATGAAATTACTACCACAGCAGGAACCGCTCAGACAGACAGCCACTTTAACACACCGACCGCCAGGGCAAAATCAACAGGCACCACGGTGGTAACCGCCTACAGCCAGGCGGAAGACAATGTTCTGCCCACTGTATAATGACACACCAATCCACCACCTTTTCTGGGGCGGTACCAACGATATCAAAAGCCTGGCGGACACACTGCACAGAAGGAAAACGACTCACCTCTGGAGACTCAAGGAAGAACCACGCCGCCATGGAGGCCGAGTTACATGTGTTCTCCATGATCTTCTACGTTCTGCTCCACTACGAAACCAACGCCGGTGAAGACGACCACAGTGAGTACTGCTGCCTAGCACACAGGGAGGGGGGAAGAAAAAGAGAGTGATACACACACGCAACATGCAACACCCCCACCCCCAACAACATAGACACAAGCAGATGCAGTAACATTGCATATTCAACCCATACCCCTCAGGAATAATGCAAGGACAAAAGGAATTGATAAAAGTGAGTGTAATGAGATAAAAAAGTATCATGGATCCAAATCAACAAGTATATAAATATTTACAAATGTAGGGACACTGCCCAGTCCTCACTGCCCAGCCACAGGGCCACATCACAAAGTCCAAGGCCCCTCCCTTACTCCTGCAACAACACGGAGAGAACACTGCAGGGGCATCAGGTCGAAAATAGCCAGGCACCTCAGCGGGATGGGGAATGGAGGGGCACCTCAGCCGGAAGATGGAACAACGCCACTGGCCTGGAGGGGGCAACATGCCCTGTGCTGTGTCCTGGGGAGTCTCTCAAGTGGGTGACTTGCCCACTGACTTGTCCTGAGGAGTGCAAGGCCACATACTCTCAAGTTGGTGACTTGCCCACTGCTTGGTCCTGGGGAGTGCAAGGCCACAGTCTCTCAAGTGGGTGACTTGCCCACTGACTTGTCCTGGGGAGTGCAAGGCCATAGTCTCTCATGTGGGTGACTTACCCACTGCTTGGTCCGGGGGAGTGCAAGGCCACAGTCTCTCAAGTGGGTGACTTGCCCACTGCTTGGTCCTGGGGAGTGCAAGGCCACAGTCTCTCAAGTGGGTGACTTGTCCACTGGCTCTGGAGGGGGCATTGTGCACAGTGATCTTCATCCCGTGGAGCATGGGGTGAGTTTATGGCTTTTTCCACTTGTTCTGGAGGGGGCATTGTGCCCAGTTATCTTCATCCTGGGGAGAATAGGGTGAGTGGATGGCTTCTCCACTGGTTTTTGAGGGGGCATTGTGCCCCTGTGATGCAGATCTTGGGGAGTGCAAGGTCACAGACTCTCACCTGGGTGTCAGAGCCACAGGATTTGCAGGTACCAGGCCGCACAACAGCCCATGGAGACAGGACTACACACTCTCTACCGGCGGTGACGGCTGCTAAGTGGTGGCAGTGTTGGTGCTGCTGGTGGAGCTGGCAGTGGTGGGGGGAGGCTCCAGCCCATCCCCTACAGCCTCAGACAGCTTCCCACTGGGGCTGCTGCTGCTGGTGGCGATACTGGTGGCAGTTCTGGCAGTGGTGGCAGTGGTGGGGGGAGGCTCCAGCACATCCCCTGCAGCCTCGGACGGCTGCACCACCATGGTTGGTGGTGGGGGCTCCGACTCATTCCCTGCACCAGGCCCCTTGTCTCTATTGCCTGCTTTTGCAGGCCCCTTGCCCTTCCTTCCTGCAGCTGGGGCTGACTCCTTGCCCTTCCTTGATGCACTTGGGGCAGGCACCCTTTCCGTCTGGCTGGCTGGTGGTCGGGATCCTTTCCCTCCTGGAGTAGTTGGGGACACTACTGTGCCCGTGGACTGGGTGGTTGAGGTGCTTGGCTGGGTTTTGACCACCCTGGCCTGATGTGAGGGACGGGGAGGGCTAGGGAAGAGGTTAATGTTGGTGAGGAAAAGCTTCTTAATGACATTGGGGCGGGAAGAGGGAGATGGTTTGGGAGTGGAGGAAGAGGGAGTGGTGGTAGGAGATGTCAGTCTGCTGTGTTTGGGGGCAAGTGCATGGGCTGGATGCTGTTGTGAGGTGGATGGCTGTTGGGTGTCTGAGTGCTGCTTGCGTTTGTGTACTTTGGGGGGAGGGTGCACAGACACAGTGGGAGAGGACACAGGGGGCATGTGCATGGATGTGGGGGTGGTGACTGCCAGTGAGGTGTGTGCTCTGATAGGTGTGCTGGTGATGGTGGTAATGGATGAGGATGTAGTGCATGCACTTGTGAGTGTAGACGCAACTGGGAGGGAGGTGGATGACGAGGAGGAGGGGGCCACAGTGGAGGCAGTGGATTTTGGTATGTCTGATTCTGGATGGTGTTTGTGTGAGTGCCTGTGGGATGAAGTGTGGTGCTTGTGTTTGCCATGTCCACTCTTGTGTGTTGTCCTGGGTGCCTGCTTTTCTGACTGTGTGCTTGGGATGGGTTGGGGATTTGGAAAAGGAAGTTGGAGGGTGGAAGTAGGGACAATGGCTGTCATCAGCGAGGAGGCCAGAGCCTGGATTGATCTCTGTTGGGCCCCCAAGCCAGTGTGAATGCCCTCCAGGAATGCATTTGTCTGTTGCATTTGGGCTGCCAGTCCCTGGATGGCATTCACAATGGTTGACTGCACAATAGATGGATCACAGGAGGTCAATATCCTCCTCACTCAGGGCAGCAGGGCTAACTGGGGCAGGGCCTGAGGTGCCTGGGGCAAAGGAGATGCCCACCCTCCTTGGTGAACGGGCACAGGAAACTCGCTGAGGGGCTGCTGGGAGGGCGGTGCTGGTACAGGGGTGGGGGCTGTACCTGTAGCTGGGGTGGGCATAGAGGTGTTTGCCACCACCAGGGAACTCCCATCGAAGGAGGTATCCGTGCCTAAACTGTCCCCTCCAGTCCCCGCCGTGGTGCTCCCCTCCATCCCAATGGTGCCCTCACCGTCGGTGGATTCGGCCTCCTGGGTCCTGTGGGATGAAGGTCCCTCCGTCGCCGGTGCCTCTGCTTCTCCGCCAGATGATGCTAATGCACAGAAGGACAGGGTGACAAAACAAAAAGGGGGGGAGGATACAAAGCATACACTTGGTCAGTGGTGGCAACAACACCACCGTTGGCGTACACAACACACTCACACAGAGGGAACAGCCCTACGTACTAGGCAACACACTACCAGTCACAATGCTAGTCACCAGCCCATGGATAGGGACACCTAACGTAAATTGCAGCATACCTGAGACCCACAGACCCCTGCTCAGTAGTGGATGCCTACTAGCTTGGTTGGAGTACTTTCACATCAGAACCCTGCCCAACATAGGACCTACTCTGCAATGCAGGCCTGGGCTAGGGGCACCCACAGGGCCCACACTCCCCACCCAGATACTGCCCCACCAGGCGTAATTTCTAAATTAGAGCACTGTACTCACCCCCTTGTGGCTGCTGTGATGCCCCCAAGCGCCCATCTAGCTCTGACTAGGCCATTGCCAGTATGCGGGCCATCAGGGGGGTCAGGGTTCGATGGGCACCCCTTCCTCGTTGGGAGGCCATCCCCAACTGGGTCTCTGCCATCTTCCATGCCCAGCATCTCAGGTCCACCCACTGTTTCCGACAGTGGGTACTCTGCCTGCCGTAGACCCCCAGGGTCCGCACGTCTTTGACGATGGCACGCCATATACTCTTGTTTTGATGGGCGCTGACCGGCAAGGAAATGGACACAGGGAAAGGTATTAGTTTGACTGTCCTGCCTATTACACTCATGGCCCACCATGCCCCTTCCCATCCCTATTAGCACACACATGGCCCACCATACATGCTGTAAGCTGCCCAGGGCCCATCCACCAACTCCCTCCTACATGAGGCCTTCACACACAGCACTCCATGCATTCACGCCCAATGCATTGTACTCACAATGTACTCACCTGTTGGTTTGGAGGCCCATACAGCAGTCGGTTCTGGGGTAGGACCCCATCCACCAGTCACTCCAACTCCGCTGAGGTAAGGCAGGGGCCCTTTCCCAAGTAACTCGAGCCATGGTCGGCATCAGACATAGGTCACAGCAGCACATGCAGTGTAGGCCCTCTCCTGTTGAAGGTCAGGTAGCAAGTGAGTGCACAGATAGAAAATGGCAGTCACGTCCATGGTGGTGCGTACCGTCACCACCGGCGTACATCACCATTGGCCACTGTACCGCATAGGGCCCAGTGTTAACCAATTAGGAGTTGCATGACGGTTCTCAACCGCCTCCCGCAACGGTGCACGTCAGCTGAATTACCACATTTCCAATGGTCCCTCCATACAGGACAGGCGGACGCCATTTCAGGGGGGGTGCAGGCCATGGATCCTAACTGTGTCACAGTACACAAATGCACCATTTGGACATCTCCCAAAAAATACTGTTACAATCACAACATGAACTGTAGTGGTTGGAATGTAGAGATAATGACCAGCTGCTCACTCTTTTACCCCATAGATTGCAACCGCTGTGGATAAATAGGACATGGAGACATCCCCCCGTGTACAGACCCGTGGTGGACTTGGCAACAATGGAGGACAGGCACATTATCCTCACCTGTAGACTTGACAGGGCCACAGACACTAAGCTGTGTGCCCAATTGGAGCCTGACCTACTATCTGCTATCCGTCAACCCACCGGGATCCCCCCTCTTGTGCTAGTCCTATCAGTGCTCCATTTCCTGGCAAGTGGCTCTTTCCAAGTGACAGTGGGCTTGGCAGCAGGAATGTCACAGCCAATGTTCTCAGTAGTGCTGACCAGAGTGTTGTCTGCCCTTATTAAACACATGTGCAGCTACATCATTTTCCCCCAGATGGAGGATTTGGCCACAGTGAAAGCTGACTTCTATGCAATGGGACATATCCCCAACATTATTGGAGCTATTGATGGAACACATATTGCATTTGTCCCCCCCCGGTAAAATGAACAGGTGTTCAGAAATCAAAATAGTTTTCACTCCATGAATGTGCAGATGGTGTGCCTGGCGGACCAGTACATCTCCCACATGAATGCAAGTATCCTGGGTCTGTGCATGATGGCTTTATCCTGAGGAATAGCAGCATCCAAATGTGATGGCCCAACTCCAGAGGCACAGGGTGTGGCTAATAGGTGAGCCCTGGTTCCCACCCAGTGGATGTTGGTATATGGGTATAATGTGGGCCGTAAGGGTTAGTGTGCGGCTAACAGTTGTCCCTCGATATTTGCAGGTGACTATGGTTACCCCAACCTTTTGTGGCTACTGACCCCTGTGAGGAATGCCAGGACAAGGGCAGAGGAATGTTACAATGAGGCACATGGGCGAACAAGAAGGATTATAGAAAGGACCTTCGTCCTCCTGAAGGCCAGGTTTCATTGCCTCCATCTAACAGGTGGAGCCCTGTGCTACTCACTCAAGAAGGTCTGCCAGATCAGATCATCATGTCATGCTGTATGTTGCACAACCTTACCTTGTGTCGACAGGTGCCTTTTCTGCAGGAGAAAGAGGCTGGAGATGGCTATGTGGCAGCAGGGGACCCTGTGGACATTGAAAATGAGGAGGCAGAGGATGAGGATGGCGACAACAGAAGTGCAATTATTCATCAATACTTCCAATGAGACATGAGGTAAGACAGTATTGATACACAAGCAATTGACAGTTTGATGTGTGACATTGTCACTGGCAGGCTGTGTATTCCTACTTCTATGCCCACTCACTGTACCCTTTGGCATCTATCTTTGCAGATGTTGGGGCCCCACTATTGCTCCTGGTGTGTTTAGTGCATCCAATTACAGGCCTTTCCAATATAAACATTACTGTACAGCTGAATTGCAATGTCTGAACCTTTGTTAAACAAATACCTTTTCGAAAACATTTGACATACACAGAAGAGGAGGTAGTGCAATGGGCTGGGGTGATGATGGAGGAAAGTCCAGGGTAGAGTCCTGTCTATTTGTACCACAGGTGCATTGTCCAAGGGGGCATAGGAAGTGGAGCAATGGCAGTTCAAGGTGGACAGGGTGACAGAGTGGGACACAAGGGTGACAAGGGTGACAATTAGGAGAGTCTTATTTCCTGGCGGGGGTCTTGGCAATAGTCTCTGGCTTCTGCCTGGATCACAGGGAATGTTTGCCAGGTGGTTCTCCTTCTGCAGGTGGAGGGGTGCTGGTGGCCTGTTGTTCCTGTGGCGGGCCTCCTGTCCACTAGCGGCAGCAGAGTTGGGAGGGAGTTCAGTGTTCTGGCTAGTGTCAGGGGCCCGGTTGTCTTCCACTGCCTCCCTCATACTGTTGGCCATGTCTGCCAGCACCCCTGCAATGGGGACCAGGGTGGTGTTGATGGCATTCAAGTCCTTCCTGATCACCAGGTACTGTCCCTCCTGTAGCTGCATGTTCTCCTGCAACTTGTTCAGTATCTGGCCCAGCGTATCCTGGAAATGTTGGTATGCTCCCAGGATCGCTGTGAATGACTCCTGGAGGGTCGGTTCCCTGGGTCTGTCCTCCCCCTGTTGCACAGCAGTCCTCCCAGCTTCCCTGTAGTCCTGTGCCTCTGTCCCCTGAACTGTGTGCCCACTGCCACTGACCCCAGGTCCCCGATTGTTCTGTGTTTTTGAGATGGCTTGGGGTCCCTGTAGAGGTGGACACACTGCTGATTGACGTATCCTGGTGACAGAGGGATGGGCCCGCTGAGTGGGTGCTGTGGTGGTGTTTCCTGAGGGGGGAGGCTCGGTGGTGGAGTGAGACTGTGCCTGGGTAACCGACTGGCCGGAGGTCCCTCATGGGCCAGGTTGGTCATCCATATCCAGGCGACCAGAGCTGCTGTCATCACTGTGGGGATCTTCTGTGGGGGGACTGGATGTTGCTGGCACCTTCTCCGGTGACATTGGCTGGGATACCTGTGGGGATGTAAAGGCAGTGTTATTGTTTCTGTTTGTGACCTATTGTGCATGGGTGTGTTGCCCTCTATGGTGGTTATTGCCCTGGCAGCTTGGCCTTGTGTGAGTTGTTATTTGGTGGGCTCGCTGATTCTCTCTAGTGTGCCTGCTGTGGTGATAGGTGTTCATGCAGGTCTGTGAGGGGTGTCCATGCACTGGTGTTGCATGCAGGGCTTGGTATTGGGATGTGTGGGTTGTGATAGTGGGGTATGTGGGAGGTGGTGGAGTGATGGGAGTGAGGGTGAGGGTGGGGTACGTGATGGCATGTAGGTGGGGGTGATAGTATAGAGTTGACTTACCAGAGTCCAGTCCTCCTCCTTCTCCTGCCAGGCCCTCAGGATGCATGGTTGCCAAGACTTGCTCCTCCCATGTTGTTAGTTGTGGGATAGGAGGTGGGGGTCCACCGCCAGTCCTCTGTACAGTGAGTTGGGGTCTTGCTGCAATGGAACGTACCTTCCCCCGTAGGTCGTTCCACCTCTTCCTGATGTCATCCCTTGTTCTTGGGTACTGTCCCACGGCGTTGACCGTGTCCACGATTCTCCGCAATAGCTCCATTTTCCTAGCAATGGATATCTGCTGCACCTGTGATCCAAATAGTTGTGGCTCTACCCGGATGATTTCCTTCACCATGACCCTTGGCTCCTCCTCAGAGAGCCTGGGGTGTCGTTGTGGTGCCATGAGTATGGTGAAGGTGGTATGGGTGAGGGTGTGGAGGGTGATATGTTGGGGTGTGTGCTGTGAGGTGTGTGTGTGTGTGTGTGTGGTGTATAGGAGATGGTGGTATGTGGCTCTGGTTGTGTGGGTGCTCTTGCTGTCTCTCTGTTGGCAATGATTTGTAATCATAAAGGGTTGTGGGTAGTGTGGGTGTGTGTTTTATAGCGGTGTGGGTGTGTGGGTGTGGTGTGTGTATGTGTGTCAGGTGTGTGTTATTTGAATTGTCCAATGTAGTGTTGTTTTGTTAGTTGGTTTGCATTTTGAGCGCGGCGGTGAGTACCACCAATGGTTTGCCACCATTGAATGTCCCCGCGATGATTAGTGGGTCATAATGTTGTGGGCGTAGTTCTGTTGGCATAACAAATGTGGATTTGGATACCCCCAGTTTGTCACTGACCTTTGGGCTGGCGGACTTGTGTGTGTGGCTGTAAAGTGACAGATTGCTATGCGTGTGTCATAATATGGTTTGCGGTTATCCGCCGCCGCGGCATTATGTTGGCAGCAGTCGGCATGGCTGTATGTGGGATTTACCACCAATGTCATAATGAGGGCCTTTTTGTGTAAGACCAGATGCTTGATTACTTGTTCAAATGATGGAATTGAGATTCAGACAAATAGTTGTGATGAAGATGAACAAGCCCCAGAGATAGAGTGTGAAACTACAAATGAGGAATATCCTCTGATTGAATTTTTCCCGATGTTTATGGTGAAGGAGCTTCATCCTGATTTGCAGGGAACAGTTAAGGAGGAAGTTTGGGATTTGACACTAAAAGAAATAGGTCTGATAAAGGGAGTTGAGCTAGTTAAAGTTACTGTAAAGCCGAATGCAGTTTTCCCTCACCTTCCACAGTACCACATGCTGCAAGATGTCCTTATGAAGGTCACCCAAATTATTACAGACTTTGTAAATTGAGCATTCCATGTAATTCACCGATAATGGGTTTGCAAAAGCCCTGTGGGGAAGTTCGATTGTCCAGGATTTGAGAAACATAAATGAGATTGTGGCCAAATGTTGTCTAGCTGTGATAATGTTTCAGATTCCATGTGATACTGAGTGGTTCACTGTCATTGATTTGTCACAAGCCTTCTTTTCTGTGCCTCTTCATGAGGACAGTCAATTTCTCTTTTGTTTCAATTCAAATTTTTGGATCAAGTTTATTGCTGGTGCAGAATTCTTCAAGGGTTTTCAGAGCCACCTTCTCACTTCAGTCAGATCTTGAATAAGAATTTGGAGTCATTGGAATTGCCTTTCGAATCGACCTTGGTACAGTACATTGATGACTTGCTGATTGTGTCCAAAACAAAGGACGAGTGCAAGTATGATTCAATTGCCCTGTTGAACCAGTTGGGAAAGAATGGTCATAAAGTGACTCCACCTAAATTACAGTACTGTCAAAAAGTAGTGAAATACTTGGGTCACTAGATTGAGAAAGGATCAAGAAAGATATCAATAGAAAGTATTACAGCCATATTGGAGATAAATCCCCTGACTACACAGAGAGATGTCAGAATTTTTTAGGGATGGTAGGCTACTGTCGCCAATGGATTCCAAATTTTTTACTCATTTTGAGACCATTGCAGAAGCTGAATTATAAGGAAGTCACTGATCCCATAGTGTTAGACCAGGCTGGAATGAAAGCATTCACTGAATTGAGAGAGAGTCTGTGCAAGGCTCCAGCTTTGGGTATGCCTGACTACACAAAACCTTTCACATTGTTTTGTTATGAGCATGATGCATGTTTTTACCTGTCTTGACACAGGTCCATGGATGTGTAAACCGCCCAGTAGCATATTTTTCAGCTACTTTGGACTCAGTTGCACCAGCCTTACCAGGTTGTTTGCGGACAGTTGCAGCGTTTGGTCAAAGCCTTACAGAGTGTGAGGGCATTGTGATGGGATATCCTTTGACAATAATGGTGCCTCACTCTAATGAGATTCTACTTACATGGACGAAAACCCAATATTTGACTGATGCGAGATTGACCAGATATAAAACGAGTATTCTAGTGTCACCAAATGTGTCATTGCTGAACCCGCAACCTTACTTCCTAATGAAAATGTTGAAATTGATAAATTGGAAGACATTGAGCATGATTGTCTTGAAGTAACTGTGCACAAAACCAAGACCTGACATTAGAGATACCCAACTGCAAGAGAATGACCAAATTATCTTTGTTGATGGTTCTTGTCTGAGAGACAGTACAGGGACACTGAGAGCAGGATATGCCGTGTGCACAATTACTGGTATTTTGGAAGCTTCCTGGCTTTGAAGAGTGTATTCTGCCCAAGTAGCGGAACTGGTAGCTCTTACTAGAGCATGCCATGTTTCTGCTCAGCTGAAAGTTACAATCTATAGGGATGGCCAATATGGATTTGGAATAGTCCATGATTTTGGCCAGTTGTGGTCATAGAGAGATTTCATGACCTCTTCTGGTTCACCAGTGAGGAATAGTGAAAGGATTAAAGAGCTGTTACATGCTATTCAAATGCCTGAAAAGATTGCCGTGGTGAAATGCAGTGCACATTCGAAGTCGCAGAAATTCATATAATTGGGAAATGGATCTGCACATCACATCTAAATGTTTTGCGCATTGAACTGTATATCGTTCAAAGATAAGTGGGAAATGTTACCTGAAGAAGATGAAACATGTCCAAATTTTGCATTGAAAGTAATTGACATCTTGGAGTAATTGAAAATGTTGAAGAATAATGCTGACAGGAAGGAAAAACATTCGTGGAGTAAAATGAAATGTGTGCAAAGGCAAGATGAATTGTGGGTTTCAGAAGAGGGTCCATTGGTTTTGCGAAATAGTCTGTTGTCTTAAATGGCTAGGTATTATTATGTTCAAGCACGTGTTGGGAGGGATGCCATGATTCGGCCGCGCAAACATGATTGGTTCAACCCAAGGTTTAGACCGGTTGCTGAAGCAGTTTGCCATCGTTGTGTCATTTGCCAACTGGGAAAGGGCAGTGATTAATTTGAGCCCCATTGGAAGAGCGGGAGGTCCATTCAGCAGAATGCAGACGGATTTTATTGAGATGCCTGTGTGTTGAAGTTTGAGGTATGTGTTTGTGATTGTTTGCATTTTTAGTCACTGGATTGAAGCTTACCCTACAGGAAGAAATGACAGTCACACAGTAGCGAAACTACTGCTTAGGGAACTGATACCCCGTTTCGGGTTTCTGATCTCTTTAGAATCAGATAGGGGAAGTCACTTCAACAATTAAGTAATTAAATTATTGTGTGCAGCATTGAACATTGAGCAGAAGTTGCATTGCAGTTACCGCCCTGAAGCATCAGGACTAGTGGAGCAGATAAATGGTACCTTGAAGTCAAGAGTTGCAAAGATGTATGTGTCTACAAATTTGAAATGGCCTGACACATTGCCTTTAGTTTTGATGACAATGAAAAACAAACCAGACAGGAAGACAGGATTGTCGCTGCATGAAATCCTTATGGGCCGAGCCATGAAGTTGCCAGTGGTGCCTGCAAATGCACTTGTCAACATCACAGATGATATGGTGTTGAACTACTGCAATGGTCTGGCTGATGTGGTTCGCTCTTTCTCTCTGCAGGTGGAGGGTACCACACTGCCACTGATCCATGACCCAGGGCACAACCTGACAGCCGGAGACTGGGTTGTGGTCCGGAAACATGTGAGGAAAACGTGTTTGGAGCCTGGTTGGAAATGACCATTCCAGGTAGTTCTAACAACTACCACAGCCGTGAAGTGCGCTGGAATTCCGAACTGGATCGATGCCAGTCACAAGAAGAAAGTGGCATGTTCACTAGATCATGAAGAAGAGTTGTTGAGAGTACCAACAACAGCAGATCAAGTCTCAGGGCCTGAAAGAGAACAAAGAGGAACTGAGACTGGATCTGACCCCATTGCGGAAGGCTCAGTCACTCCTGTGAGAGACGAAGGAGAAGACCTCCAAGAGAGTGACTGAGAGCTTATCTCAATTGATGCAGTATGAGAGCCTAGTCAGAGGGAGGCTTTCCCAGAAGCAGACAATCTTGAGAGACAAGCAGAGCAATTGCTAGACCCAGAGAGGAAAGGAGTTGAGGTGGATCAAAGTCACTGTGATCTGACTCCTCCTGAACCTGAGGTAATTCCGTCAAGAGAAAACACCACAGAACAAAGGGAAGTTTTAAGTTCAACTCTGAAGAGAACACTGACAAAAGGTCCACTGAAAGAAGATAAGTGTCCGGAGTCGCAAAGAAAGGGAAAGTATGTGGTTGTTGAGACAACAATCGAGGAAGAGGTAATTGCAACAAGGAGAGAAGATCTAAGTGAAGGAGAATTAAATGGTGATAGAAAGTTGAAAAGCAAGAGAATATCAAGTCGAAGATACGCAGGTCCTGAATGGGCGTATGCAACTACAAGTGAATGTCAGGAGGAATTTAGGGGGTCATTCAGACCCCGGCGGGCGGCGGGAGCTGCCCGCCTGGAGGGAACCGCCATATGGCCGCTCCGCGGTCGAAAGACCGCGGAGGCCATTCTGGCTTTCCCGCTGGGCTGGCAGGCGACCGCCAGAAGGCCGCCCGCCAGCCCAGCGGGAAACCCCTTCCCACGAGGAAGCCGGCTCCGAATGGAGCCGGCGGAGTGGGAAGGTGCGACGGGTGCAGTTGCACCCGTCGCGAATTCCAGTGTCTGTTGAGCAGACACTGGAATTCAAAGTGGGGCCCTGTTACGGGGGCCCCTGCAGCGCCAGGAAAAGGATGGCGGTGAGGGGGTCGGAATCCCCCATGGCGGTGCAGCAAGCTGCGCCGCCATGGAGGATTCCCAGGGCAGCGGAAAACCGGCGGGAGACCGCCGGTTTTCCTGGTCTGACCGCGGCCAAACCGCCGCGGTCAGAATGCCCTGCGGGGCACCGCCAGCCTGTTGGCGGTGCTCCCGCATCCCCGGCCCCGGCGGTCCTTGACCTCCGGGGTCGGAATGACCCCCTTAGTCTTTTTGTTTTGATAGAGACATTCTGGGTCACTATTTTGACACTTGAAGGAAGCTGATGAACTGAACTGTTGAAACAATCTGAGAGAATTGTTTTGAGAAAGGGACTGTTGAAAGTAACCGGAAAAGCCTTTGATAACCTGATTTGACTATTGAAAACTGATTTTGACAAGCTGCTTACTCATTTTGACAGAGGATCCTGGAAGTAAGACTGAAAGCTGTAAATAGCTGCTGAAAGAAGAGTTGTTTGTTTTTTATTTTTGCTGCAGTTTTTCTAAATTTTTCTTCTGCTTTCTGATTCTTTACAGATCATAAGTAACATTAGCTAGCATTGTAGAAATTATGTTTATGTGTGGGATATTGTTTGTGGTATTGATTGTGGGTATGTCTGCTCTTGATAAGGGTGAAGCCAACCATACTTCTGCTCTTGAGACAACTACTGCACTAACGGCAATAGAGAGGTTTAGGTTAAAAGAGAAATATTTGCATGACGGTACTAATGCGCAAGGATAACTTTCTTCTAATGTCTTCTATCACTTGTTGAGTGAGTATGTTGAGACGATAGATACAAGAAATTGTTATGTGTGTATGTAGATTCCTTCATCAGTTGAGGAAGGAGTTACTTACCATATTCTGCAACTAACATATGGAATAAGTTGTAGTCTGCTACTAACAAGATTTTATAACTAGGATTACATCCAGTACTTTTACTCGAGTTACGATGTGGTGTTTTCGTTTGTCCCTATAATTAGGTATTTGAGTAGAGTAGCTAAAGATAATGACACAGTATTTGTTAGAGGTTTCTTTGAACCTTCATTGACGTTTGACATGGCTTATGCACACCGTAATAATTTAACATGCTTGCGTACACCTTTAGAGAAAAGCTTCTTAGATCACACAGATGACAAGAGAAAAGCATTGAATGGGAAGTTAGAAAAAGGCTTAGAGAGAAGGACTTACAGGAATAATTATGCTTATAGTGAAATTAAAATGCAAGAGAAATTAGTTCTAGATGCACAACACGTAGGGAAGCTTTGTATATATAGGCCTAGATAATGCACTGACACTTTGGCCCTCATTATGAACATGGCGGTCCGTTCCGCTCCGCCGGCGGTGGCGGTAGAAACCGCCAACAGAGGAGCGGTCCGGACTGCCAAATAATGAACCAAACGAAAAACACGCATCCCGCGCACCACCCACCGCCAGGAAAGGAGTCCCGCTGACGACGGCAGAGTCTGCCCACAGGCCGTCGGAAAGGCCCAACCCGCCCATCAAATTATGAACCACCATTCCGCCACCAGTTCGGGGGCGGGAACCACCGCCACACAAAGCCAGGCGGAAATGAAACAAATAGAAGGAAACACTCACTGGAGTTCCACAAAACGTGCAGCGGCAGCCATGGGTAGAGAGCGGCTGATCATGCCAGCCCTGCTCCTTGCCATATACCTACACAACCAAGACCGCCGACGAAGACGACGATGGTAAGTACTGCAGCCTGCGACACAAGGGAGGAAAGGGCACAGTTACATACCCACCCACTCCACCCACTCTGCAACGCCCCCACAACCCTTCCCAGCAGCACAAGTCAGACACACCACACCAAAAAGTACGTACCTGACCGAAGGCAAAAGCAACTTGACCATAGTACATACAATAGCCCCACACCCATTAAAAATTAAAACAAACACCAGGGTGGAACTGCGTGCAGCCCAAACACAGGCCACACAGAAACTTTAATTTGTAGCTCACTGAACAAAACAGTGCCAACAGGGCCAATGGCCAATCCATAAAATGAAAATTGTCCTTGGCCACTACTGGCCACACCTGACTCCCACAAGTGCTGGGTACTCCACTGAACGGGGCACCGTATGGGGATCCAGGCACCTCACGAAAGGGGGGTTGGGGGTGGGGATTTCTGATGGGGGTGGGACTTTGACATGCGTGAGGAGGTTGAAGGGGGGTGGGATTCTCCTTTGAAGGGGGTGGGGGCTGTTTGGCTCGGGTGGAGCTGGATGGTCTAGGCTCAGACTGGGCCTTCTTCTTCACCGGGGAAGGGGCACGGGAATGGGAAGGCTGGACCAGGATGGGCTGTGATGTGGAAGGAGCAGAAAGGGCAAGGAGGTGAGCACGTTTGGGGACAAGACGAGGTGGGCCAGTGGGTTGGAACAGGTCTGCACGGGAGAGGAAAAGTTTCTTGGGAGCAATTGGGGTGGGCGTGGATGAGGGCGTGGGAGTGGAGGCAGAGGAAGTTGATATATGGGGTGTAGGTGTGCGTGTAGTGGGTGCAGGTGACTGCTCAGTATGCTGTGGTGTGGTGGATGTCTGATGGGTGGGTGTCTTGGTGCGTTTGTGTGTTTTGGGAGGTGGGGGTGGACACAGTGAGAGAAGACAGATAGCTAGTGTGGATGTATGTTGGGTGGGTGTCTGAAAGTCTGGTGAGTGTGCTGCATGTGTCAACTACAGTAGAGGTGGTGAGTGCAGGTGTGGTGTATGGGGTGCATGTATGGCTGTCTGCTATCATGGTGAGTGCAGGAAGAGGAGCAGTAACAGTGAGTGAAGGTGCATGAGGGTGTGCATGTAGAGGGGACAGACAGGGAGGCAGAAGAGGCGGGTACACTGGTGGAAGTGGACGTTGTTGTGTGTGCAGGTGTCTGTTTGCTGTATGAATGCTTGTGGTGGGAGGTGTGGTGCTTGTGTTTGGAAGTGTGCTTCTTGTGTCTTGATGTGCCTGCAAGCGGGTCTGATTGTGTGCTTTGGACCGGTGAAGGGAGTGGGGTGCTGTAGAGGAGGTTGGAGGGGGGACGGAATGGCCAGGGAAACTGGCTGCCATCCAAGAGGAGGCCAGAGCCTGAAAAGATCTCTGTAGGGCAGACACAGCACCGTGAATGCCATCCAGATAGGCATTGGTCTGCTGCATCTCTGATGCCAGACCCTGGATGGCATTGACAATGGTTGTCTGCCCTACAGAGATGGTTCTCAGGAGGTCAATAGCCTCCTCTGTGAGGGCAGCAGGGCTGACTGGGGCAGGGGAGGAGGTGCCTGGGGCGAAGGAGACGCCCACCTTTCTGGGTGGGCAGGCACGGGCACCTCGGTGGGGAGCAGAAGGGAGGGCGGTGATGGTATGGGTGGTGGCGGAAGATCTTACGGTAGTGGCGTGTCCACTAGGGTCTGCCACCGCTGGAGGACCCCCATCTGAGAAGGTCTCAGAGTCACTACCTCCTGTGGTAGTAGCCTCCTCCGTGGAAGTCCCCTCGCCCTCCCACCCACTGGTCTCCTGGGCGTCCGTTGTTTCTGCCTTGGAGGATCCGTGGGCCGCTGCCTCCCTGCTTGCCGGTAGCTCAGCTCCCTCGCCTCATGTTGATGCTGTACCAAACCAACACAAGAGAACAGGGATGGGGAGACAAAACAGAAGAGACACTTGTAAATAGCTGAATGCTGATACACAATGGCCAGACATACACCCACCCAGCAAACACACCCAACAGGCAGCACCGTACACTATGCCCATGGCCATGCCCCTGACTACTGAGCAGAATACTGACCTACACCCATCCCCTGAAAGATTATTGGAGCTGAGGTAGGTGAAACCTGACAGGGACACCCCTACACCCATTGGGGAACATACAGTAGATGGACACCAGTCAAAATCCCTGCTCTAAGCACCATGAGCCATATCGCACACACACTCATCCTTCCAGGCTGAAGTATGGTCTGTGAGTACTCACCCCCTTGTGACTGCTGTGCAGCCTTCAAGCACCCATCCAGGTCTGGGTACACCACCGCCAGGATCCTTCGCATGAGGGGGGTCAGTGCCCGACGGGCACCCCTTCCACATTGGAAGGACTTACCCAATTGGGCCTCACTGATCTTTTGTGCCCAGCGCCGCAGGTCCTCCCACCTCCTTCGACAGTGGGTGCTCTGCCGGTTGTAGACCCCCAGGGTCCGTACCTCCTTGGCGATGGCATGCCAATGTGCCCTCTTCTGGTGGGCGCTGACCTAGTAGGGGGACACAGAAATGGAACACAGAGGTCAGGCAACTGCACAATGGGAACAGCTGGCAGATTGTCAAACATAGGACTGACAGTACTATCAGACATGCAGGACAGTGGCACACAGCATTCCATGCACCATGGCCCATCCTGCCTCACAGGAGCACACATATGTGCAATTCACTCAATCCATTACTCACACAGTGCCCCGCAAACCCGGACTCACCTGTACCTCTGGCCAGCCGTAGAGTCTGTCGTACAGGGGCAGGACCCCTTCCACTAGCTTCTCCAGTTCTTCCTGGGTGAAGGCCGGGGCCCTTTCCCCTGCACCACGTGGAACATCCATAGCCAGAGGCAGGTGACAGCAGTACACAGAGTGGAGTACCTGTCCACACAAGATCAGGGAGTCAAGTAATCAAACGATGACGAACGTGCGTACGTTCCGCGGCGGTATGCACCGTCACCGCCGGCGGCGATCATGATATGCCAGGATTCCCCATTGGCATCCATGTTAGTCAATGAGGGTGTGAACAGCGATCAACACCGCCGTACGCTGTGACGTCAACCGCTAGCGGTATTAGGTCACTTCCACAACGAAGGGGCAGAACTACAGTGGGCAGACATTTTGCCATCACCTACGCATCTAAAATTCTTAATGCTCACAATGCAGGGCCTACTAGCCATATGAAGCACCTAGGCCTCTATCCATTGTGTATATTAGCACACATGATTTACTCTGTTCCCTCCTAGTGATGTACATGTACATCTGTCAGGTTGCAGTAATTGTACAGACAGTACTATGAACAATGCACTGCATGTATTTATCAAATAAGCCAATTTATGTGTGCACATCACTCCTTTTTAACCCTCATAGGTACTGACCCTTGTGGCGAGGACGGGCACCATCGGTGTACAGACCACTTGTGGATATGGGGACCATGCTGGAGAGTCACATCATTATCACTTACAGACTCACACGTGCAACTATTCAGGACCTATGTGCGTTACTGGATCCTGCACTGACTCCCGGAAATCGTAATCAGCATGCCATTCCAACTGAGGTGCAGGTGATCTCCGCACTCCATTTCCTGGCCACAGGCTCATTTCAAGTGACAGTGGGCATGGGTGCTGGTTTCTCACAGCCAATGTTCAGCCTGGTACTGACAAGGTTTCTGAATTTGTACAACATCTGCAATCCTATGTGCGATTCCCCCAAAGTGCCTTTGCACACATTCCCCATGTCATAGGTGCCATCGATGGCACCCACATAGCTATCATCCCCCCAAGAAGTGAGTGAACAAGTGTACAAAAACAGGAAGAACTTTCACTCCATGAACATCCAATTGAACATCCAATTGGTATCCAGTACATTTCCCATGTGAATGCCATGCTTCCGGAGTCAGTCCATGATATATTTGTTTTGAGGAACAGTAGTGTGCCACAGACGATGGAACAACTACAAGAAGACAGAGGGTGGATCATAGGTAGGTTTGCCTGTCACTAACTGACACATTACAGAGAACTTGCCTGTCTGACTAAGTGACATTACAATGACAACTCTGTATTGCCCCTTTTTCTAGGCAATTCTGGCTATCCAAACTTGCGTTGGCTCCTGACACCAGTGAGGAATCCCAGGACGGATGCAGAGAGGAAATACAATGAGGCCCATGGACGTACTAGGAGGGTGATAGAGCGTACTACAGGTCTCCTAAAGTCTAGATTCCAGTGTCTACATATCTCTTGGGGGTCCCTGGCCTATGGGCCTGATAAGGTGTGTAGAATAGTGGTGGCCTGCTGCATGCTGCACAACATGGCTGTGAGACATTGTATCCCCCTTTTGGAGGTGGAGGGTGCTATAGGTCCTGATCAGTTTCCTCAGAGAGGTGAGGAGATTGATGGTGAGGATGAGGAAGGGGAAGATGTCAATTCCAGGAACCAACTGAAACAACTCTACTTCCAATAACTGTCTGGGATTTAAGACTGTAATTGTGGTTAGTGACTGATACTGTCAGTGGGCCATGTCATATAGGGGGGGGATTGGTCATGATAGGCGAGAGATGGAACTCTTCAGCATGGTACTGACAGACAATATATGCATTCCCTCCTTGCCTAATTTGAAACACATATTACCACCACCAAGCACAAATTGACAATAAAATTGTTGACTGCCAGTTGCATCCATACTCCAATTTGTTCAACATTGAAGACAGGGGACAGTGTTACAGGTGAGAATTGTGTTTTATTGGTCGAATACAGTGAATTGTGCTATATACAGTGATGGAAGTTGTAAGGGTTCAGTGTCCTCAAAACCGACTTGGGGGCAGCCCTGTTGGATGTCATAGGTTGGTCCTATTTGTAGTATAGTACTTCGTTTTGCCCTCTGCTGAGTGCAGTTGGTGAATGGGTGGGATGGTTGCTTTGCAGTAGTAGCAGTGTCAATTGTTGGAGTGGGCCTTGTTCTCAGCTGGGTTTCCAGTGCCATATCTTGGCCTGAGACTACGTTTGGGCGCCTGCTGTGGAGCTTCTTGGGGTGGCATGGTTGGCCCTTGTGATTCCTGGGGGGGTATTTCCTGAGCTGTTTCTGCTGCTTGGGTCATCTGTTGCTGGTTGTCCAGGGCTGGTGTGGGGGCCTCTTGTCCAGTGTGGGTGTCAGACTGTTTGTTGACCAACTGCAGCAGTGCTCCAGCAATGGTGGCCATTGTGGCATTGTGTTCTTTCCACTGCTCCATGGCCTGTTGGTGTTGTTACAGCTGCATCCTCTGACTTTGTTCCAGGGTGGACACAATCTGTGCCAACCTGTCTTGGGTATGTTGGTAGGCCCCCAATACCTCTGCAGTGACGTCCTGGGCTGCTGCATCCATCCGGTGCCCTACCCCCTGGCCCACTGGGGCACTTCACCTTGCCATAGCCCCCTGTGCCTGTGTCCCCTGCGCAGGTCTTGACGTGCCACTTGTACTGGGGCCCTCACCTTCCTGCATGTTGGGAGTGGGAGACTGTGGCTTCTGTTGCTGTGTTCCATCTGTCTGTGCCCTGGGTCCACTGGTGTGGGTACGCCTCCCCTGGCCTGCTGGTCTTGACTGGGTGTTAGGGGTAACAGTGGTTTCCTGGGTGGGGCTGCTGCATGGTGAACATCCATGGCTGTGTGAGGGGCCTGCCTGCTCATCATTGTCCAGGGATCCTTTACCAGTGTCCTGTGAGGTGCCTCTGTCTCCCTGGAGTGCTGTGGCACTCCTTGTCCCCTCCATTAGGGTTGCATGGGTGGTGGTGCCTATTGGGGGACATAGACATGTCTGTTACATATGCCTGAGGGTTTGAGGTGTACAGAACTGTGCAATTTTGTGCTGGTGTGACTTTCAGTGGCCTTCCAGGGTGCCTTTGTGAGGTGGACATTGCATTTAGTGGCAGTGGTGGGCTTACATTGTGGTGGGGGGTATTATTCCATTGTGGGTACGTGCAGGGGTGGGTGGCTGTGCACAGCAGGAGTGATGTGGGCCTGGTAGTGAGTTGTGGGTAATGCAGGGTGGTGGATGTGGTGGCTGATGTCTGGGTGGGGTGTTGGTCCTGGTGTGTGTGTGGGGTGGTGCATGCATTGTAGATGTGTTGTATATGGGGTAATTGTAGATGACTTACCCAAGTCCATACCTCCAGTGAGTCCAGTGAGTCCCTCTGGGTGCAGGATGGTGAGTACCTTCTCCTCCCAGTCGGCGTAGTCGGGTGGTGTTGGTGGTGGCCCTCCCTCAGTCTTCTGCACTGCGATATGGTGCCTGCATGCCATGGCCCTGACCTTCCCACGCAGGTCGTTCCATCTCTTGCGGATGTCATCCCTGGTGCGTTGATGGTGTCTCACTGCATTCACCCTGTTGACAATGGTCTGTCACAGCTCCAATTTCCACGCAATGGGTGTGTGCTGCACCTCGGACCCGAAGATTTGTGGATCCACCTTCAGGATCTCGTCCACCATGGTCCTTAGCTCCCTTTCGGTGAAGCGTGGATTTTTAGAGGGGAACATGGTGAGGGTGGTGGATGGTGTCAGGACGGGGTATGGGTGCTCCTGTGTGGGTCAATATGCGTGTCCTGTATGCTGGCGTTCGCTGTCTGGCTCTGGTGCTCTCCGTCTTCTGGTCCTGGTTTTGTTGCAAGGGATTGTGGGGTGTGTATGGGGGTGTTTTATGGTGTTCAGGATGTGTGTCAGGTGTGTGGGCGATAGCCAATGTGTGCACTTCTTGCTGTTGGGCACCCTTGCCGCCCGTGGCGGTTGCAGCCGCCAATGGTCATCCGGACACCACTGTCCCCGAGGTGATTTGTTCATCATTATTTGGAGGGTGGGATGTGGGTGTGCTTGGCGGAGACGGGGTGGGGTGGGCCGGGATTCCCGCCAACAGTGTCCTGGCGTGGAGTGGTGGTCTGGGATTTTTCATTCATTATATGGCTGGTTTCCATTCGCTGCCACCGGCGGGATTCTGTTCACCGCCAACACGGCGGTCGGCGGTCTTTCCCACCATGTTCATAATGACCGCCTTTATTTGTGGGAACAAGTGAATGTAGACGTGTTTTTGTTTCAGAGTAAATGGATGTAAAGAAATGGCTCCCTGTTGCAGTTACCCCCCACTTTTTGCCTGATACTGATGCTGACTTGACTGAGAAGTGTGCTGGGACCCTGCTAACCAGGCCCCAGCACCAGTGTTCTTTCACCTAAAATGTACCATTGTTTCCACAATTGGCACAACCCTGGCACCTAGGTAAGTCCCTTGTAACTGGTACCCCTGGTACCAAGGGCCCTGATGCCAGGGAAGGTCTCTAAGGGCTGCAGCATGTCTTATGCCACCCTAGGGACCCCTCACTCAGCACAGACACACTGCTTGCCAGCTTGTGTGTGCTGATGGGGAGAAAATGACTAAGTCGACATGGCACTCCCCTCAGGGTGCCATGCCAACCTCCCACTGCCTGTGGCATAGGTAAGTCACCCCTCTAGTAGGCCTTACAGCCCTAAGGCAGGGTGCACTATACCACAGGTAAGGGCATATGTGCATGAGCACTATGCCCCTACAGTGTCTAAGCAAAACCTTAGACATTGTAAGTGCAGGGTAGCCATAAGAGTATATGGGCTGGGAGTCTGTCAAAAACGAACTCCACAGCTCCATAATGGCTACACTGAATACTGGGAAGTTTAGTATCAAACTTCTCAGAATAATAAACCCACACTGATGCCAGTGTTGGATTTATTAAAAAATGCACACAGAGGGCATCTTAGAGATACCCCCTGTATTTTACCCAATTGTTCAGTGCAGGACTGACTGGTCTGTGCCAGCCTGCTGCTGAGAGACGAGTGTCTGACCTCATGCGGTGAGAGCCTTTGTGCTCTCTGAGGACAGAAACAAAGCCTGCTCTGGGTGGAGGTGCTTCACACCTCCCCCCTGCAGGAACTGTAACACCTAGCAGTGAGCTTCAAAGGCTCAAGCTTCGTGTTACAATGCCCCAGGGCACTCCAGCTAGTGGAGATGCCCGCCACCTGGACCCAGCCCCCACTTTTGGCGGCAAGTCCAGGAGAGATAATGAGAAAAACAAGGAGGAGTCACTGGCCAGTCAGGACAGCCCCTATGGTGTCCTGAGCTGAGGTGACTCTAACTTTTAGAAATCCTCCATCTTGCAGATGGAGGATTCCCCCAATAGGATTAGGGATGTGACCCCCTCCCCTTGGGAGGAGGCACAAAGAGGGTGTACCCACCCTCAGGGCTAGTAGCCATTGGCTACTAACCCCCCAGACCTAAAACACGCCCTTAAATTTAGTATTTAAGGGCTCTCCCTGAACCTAGAAACTAGATTCCTGCAACAACAAGAAGAAGGACTGCCTAGCTGAAAAACCCCTGCAGAGGAAGACCAGAAGACAACAACTGCCTTGGCTCCAGAAACTCACCGGCCTGTCTCCTGCCTTCCAAAGAACTCTGCTCCAGCGACGCCTTCCAAAGGGACCAGCGACCTCTGAATCCTCTGAGGACTGCCCTGCTTCGACGACGACAAGAAACTCCCGAGGACAGCGGACCTGCTCCAAAAAGACTGCAACTTTATCCAAAGGAGCAGCTTTAAAGAACCCTGCAATCTCCCCGCAAGAAGCGTGAGACTTGCAACACTGCACCCGGCGACCCCGACTCGGCTGGTGGAGAACCAACACCTCAGGGAGGACCCCCGGACTACTCTACGACTGTGAGTACCAAAACCTGTCCCCCCTGAGCCCCCACAGCGCCGCCTGCAGAGGGAATCCCGAGGCTTCCCCTGACCGCGACTCTCTGAAACCTAAGTCCAGACGCCTGGAAAAGACCCTGCACCCGCAGCCCCCAGGACCTGAAGGACTGGACTTTCACTGCAGAAGTGACCCCCAGGAGTCCCTCTCCCTTGCCCAAGTGGAGGTTTCCCCGAGGAAGCCCCCCCTTGCCTGCCTGCAGCGCTGAAGAGATCCCTTGATCTCTCATTGACTTCCATTGCGAACCCGACGCTTGTTCTAACACTGCACCCGGCCGCCCCCGCGCCGCTGAGGGTGAAATTTCTGTGTGGGCTTGTGTCCCCCCCGGTGCCCTACAAAACCCCCCTGGTCTGCCCTCCGAAGACGCGGGTACTTACCTGCTGGCAGACTGGAACCGAGGCACCCCCTTCTCTCCATTGAAGCCTATGCGTTTTGGGCACCACTTTGAACTCTGCACCTGACCGGCCCTGAGCTGCTGGTGTGGTAACTTTGGGGTTGCTCTGAACCCCCAACGGTGGGCTACCTTGGACCAAGAACTGAACCCTGTAAGTGTCGTACTTACCTGGTAAAACTAACAAAACTTACCTCCCCCCAGGAACTGTGAACATTGCACTGTGTCCACTTTTAAAATAGCTATTTGTGAATAACTTGAAAAGTATACATGCAATTGAAATGATTCAAAGTTCCTAATGTACCTACCTGCAATACCTTTCAAACAAGATATTACATGTTAAATTTGAACCTGTGGTTCTTAAAATAAACTAAGAAAAGATATTTTTCTATAACAAAACCTATTGGCTGGATTTGTCTCTGAGTGTGTGTACCTCATTTATTGTCTATGTGTATGTACAACAAATGCTTAACACTACTCCTTGGATAAGCCTACTGCTCGACCACACTACCACAAAATAGAGCATTAGTATTATCTATTTTTACCACTATTTTATCTCTAAGGGGAACCCTTGGACTCTGTGCATGCTATTCCTTACTTTGAAATAGCACATACAGAGCCAACTTCCTACATTGGTGGATCAGCGGTGGGGTACAAGACTTTGCATTTGCTGGACTACTCAGCCAATACCTGATCACACGACAAATTCCAAAATTGTCATTAGAAATTGATTTTTGCAATTTGAAAAGTTTTCTAAATTCTTTAAAGTCCTGCTAGGGCCTTGTGTTAGTCCCTGTTAGCATTTCTTTTAGAGTTTAAAAGTTTGTAAAAGTTTGAATTAGATTCTAGAACCAGTTTTAGTTTCTTAAAAAGTATTCCAACTTTTAGAAGCATAATGTCTAGCACAGATGTGAATGTGGTGGAACTCGACACCACACCTTACCTCCATCTCCAGATGAGAGAGCTAAGGTCACTCTGTAACATAAGAAAAATAACAATGGGCTCCAGACCTACCAAAGCACAGCTCCAGGAGCTGTTGGCAGAGTATGATAGAGCCAACCCCTCTGTGGATAACACAGAGGAAGATGATAGTGAACTGGAGGAAGAATCCCCTCCACCAGTCCTATCTAGGGAGAACAGGGCTTCTCAAGCCCTGACTCCAAAAATAATAGTCAGAGATGCTGGCTCCCTCACAGGAGGGTCCAACCTCTCTGAAATCACTGAGGATAACTCCAGTGAAGAGGACATCCAGTTAGCCAGGATGGCCAAAAGATTGGCTTTGGAAAAACAGATCCTAGCCATAGAAAGGGAAAGACAAGAGATGGGCCTAGGACCAATCAATGGTGGCAGCAACATAACTAGGGTCAGAGATTCTCCTGACATGTTGAAAATCCCCAAAGGGATTGTAACTAAATATGAAGATGGTGATGACATCACCAAATGGTTCACAGCTTTTGAGAGGGCTTGTGAAACCAGAAAAGTGAACAAATCTCACTGGGGTGCTCTCCTTTGGGAAATGTTCACAGGAAAGTGTAGGGATAGACTCCTCACACTCTCTAAAAAAGATGCAGAATCTTATGACCTCATGAAGGGTACCCAGATTGAGGGCTTTGGATTCTCCACTGAGGAGTATAGAATTAGATTCAGGGGGGCTCAAAAATCCTCGAGCCAGACCTGGGTTGATTATGTTGACTACTCAGTGAAAACACTGGATGGTTGGGTAACTGGAAATGAAGTGTATGACTATGTTGGGCTTTATAATTTGTTTATGAAAGAACACATTTTAAGTAACTGCTTCAATGAAAAGTTGCATCAGTATCTGGTAGACCTAGGTCCAATTTCTCCCCAAGAATTGGGAAAGAAGGCAGACCACTGGGTCAAGACTAGGGTAACCAAAACTTCCACTGGGGGTGACCAAAAGAAAGGGGTTACAAAGCCTCCCCAGGAGAAAGTGGGTGACACTAGAAACAAAGAAAAAGAGTCCCCTGTAGGCCCCCAAAAACCAGACCAGGTGGGTGGGCCCAGAGACACAACCCAAAACAAAGGTGGGTACCAGGGTAAGAGCTGGGATGCCACTAAGGCATGGTGCCATAACTGTAAACAGACAGGGCACCACACCAAGGACACTTCTTGTCCCAAAAACAAACCCCCTAGCAAAATCCCAGGGGTGACCAGTGTAGCCATTGGGGATGACTCCTCAGATGAGGAGGTCTTCATAGCCTTCAACTGGAAAAAGGGCCCAACAGGTGAGTTGGAGATTCCAGAGGGAAGTAGACACTTCCACCACCTACTGGTGAATGGAATCCCAGCCACTGCCCTGAGAGACACTTGTGCCAGTCACACTATTGTGCATGACAGGCTGGTGTTCTCAAACCAGTACATCCCAGGTGAGATGGCCAGAGTAAGAGTTAGCCCAGACAGGGTCACTGATAGGTCTGTGGCTTTTGTGCCCATAGAAGTGGGTGGGACTTTTAGCTGGAGAAGGGTGGTAGTCAGTACAGACCTCCCCCTTGATTGTCTCCTTGGAAATGACTACCCAGAGGTTAGTCAGAGCCCATGAGAGGAACTGGTCCAGTGCCAGTCCTCTCCCAAGGATTCTGGAGTGCCTGCCTCTGCAGTAAATGCAAGTAGGCCCCAGAAGAAAAAGAAAAGGAAACAGAGTAGGAATGGTGGACAACCTTTAGCCAAGGTTCCAGCAAGCCAAGGAGATTCTGCTCCAGTAGGGGAGAACTCCAAAAGTGGCTCTGATGAAGTCCAACCTGACCCACAAGAAGTCCTGGCTAGTCAGGCAACTGTTAAGCCTGATATGGGTGGCTCCTCAGCTAACAGAAGAAAGAGTGGAAGAAGGGTGTTTACTGCAAGATGTGGTAACCCCCCACTCTAATACAGCAGACAGGCACCCTGAACCCAAAGAAGCCTGTAACTTAGCCCCTTCCCTTGTAGGTGAAGAGCTAAAGGTGTGGTTCTGGGCACTGATAGCTGTCAGTGGCCTCTGCTGGGTGTTAGCCTTTATGGCTGCACTATCCTTGGCATGGTGGTCTGACCCCATGCCAAATAGCAAGTTAGGCCCCCTGACCCTGTTGGTCATGGTGGGGTTACTCCAGCTCTGGGTAACCTCTTTGGGTAAGCTAGGGGTGACCCTGGCTAAAATAAGATTAGCAGAGGTGGATACCTCTAACCCCAAAATAGAGAGAATGGGTGAAGACATAAAAAGCACAGACAAGTGGCAGTTCAGACTAGGTCCTATCACTGTGGAAGTGGGTCAGTTCCCCAGAGGGAATGACCTGAACAGGAGGATGTAAGGCAGAGTAGGCCCTGCAACAAACCAGCCTATTTCCTCTACTCTTCCTCGCCTGACAGACTAGGAAGACTCTCCCAGCTTTGGCTGAGTCTCCTGGCGTGTGGGCTGGGGGGGGCTTGTGTAAAGAAATGGCTCCCTGTTGCAGTTACCCCCCACTTTTTGCCTGATACTGATGCTGACTTGACTGAGAAGTGTGCTGGGACCCTCCTAACCAGGCCCCAGCACCAGTGTTCTTTCACCTAAAATGTACCATTGTTTCCACAATTGGCACAACCCTGGCACCTAGGTAAGTCCCTTGTAACTGGTACCCCTGGTACCAAGGGCCCTGATGCCAGGGAAGGTCTCTAAGGGCTGCAGCATGTCTTATGCCACCCTAGGGACCCCTCACTCAGCACAGACACACTGCTTGCCAGCTTGTGTGTGCTGATGGGGAGAAAATGACTAAGTCGACATGGCACTCCCCTCAGGGTGCCATGCCAACCTCCCACTGCCTGTGGCATAGGTAAGTCACCCCTCTAGTAGGCCTTACAGCCCTAAGGCAGGGTGCACTATACCACAGGTAAGGGCATATGTGCATGAGCACTATGCCCCTACAGTGTCTAAGCAAAACCTTAGACATTGTAAGTGCAGGGTAGCCATAAGAGTATATGGGCTGGGAGTCTGTCAAAAACGAACTCCACAGCTCCATAATGGCTACACTGAATACTGGGAAGTTTAGTATCAAACTTCTCAGAATAATAAACCCACACTGATGCCAGTGTTGGATTTATTAAAAAATGCACACAGAGGGCATCTTAGAGATACACCCTGTATTTTACCCAATTGTTCAGTGCAGGACTGACTGGTCTGTGCCAGCCTGCTGCTGAGAGACGAGTGTCTGACCTCATGCGGTGAGAGCCTTTGTGCTCTCTGAGGACAGAAACAAAGCCTGCTCTGGGTGGAGGTGCTTCACACCTCCCCCCTGCAGGAACTGTAACACCTAGCAGTGAGCTTCAAAGGCTCAAGCTTCGTGTTACAATGCCCCAGGGCACTCCAGCTAGTGGAGATGCCCGCCTCCTGGACCCAGCCCCCACTTTTGGCGGCAAGTCCAGGAGAGATAATGAGAAAAACAAGGAGGAGTCACTGGCCAGTCAGGACAGCCCCTAAGGTGTCCTGAGCTGAGGTGACTCTAACTTTTAGAAATCCTCCATCTTGCAGATGGAGGATTCCCCCAATAGGATTAGGGATGTGACCCCCTCCCCTTGGGAGGAGGCACAAAGAGGGTGTACCCACCCTCAGGGCTAGTAGCCGTTGGCTACTAACCCCCCAGACCTAAAACACGCCCTTAAATTTTGTATTTAAGGGCTCTCCCTGAACCTAGAAACTAGATTCCTGCAACAACAAGAAGAAGGACTGCCTAGCTGAAAAACCCCTGCAGAGGAAGACCAGAAGACAACAACTGCCTTGGCTCCAGAAACTCACCGGCCTGTCTCCTGCCTTCCAAAGAACTCTGCTCCAGCGACGCCTTCCAAAGGGACCAGCGACCTCTGAATCCTCTGAGGACTGCCCTGCTTCGACGACGACAAGAAACTCCCGAGGACAGCGGACCTGCTCCAAAAAGACTGCAACTTTATCCAAAGGAGCAGCTTTAAAGAACCCTGCAATCTCCCCGCAAGAAGCGTGAGACTTGCAACACTGCACCCGGCGACCCCGACTCGGCTGGTGGAGAACCAACACCTCAGGGAGGACCCCCGGACTACTCTACGACTGTGAGTACCAAAACCTGTCCCCCCTGAGCCCCCACAGCGCCGCCTGCAGAGGGAATCCCGAGGCTTCCCCTGACCGCGACTCTCTGAAACCTAAGTCCCGACGCCTGGAAAAGACCCTGCACCCGCAGCCCCCAGGACCTGAAGGACCGGACTTTCACTGCAGAAGTGACCCCCAGGAGTCCCTCTCCCTTGCCCAAGTGGAGGTTTCCCCGAGGAAGCCCCCCCTTGCCTGCCTGCAGCGCTGAAGAGATCCCTTGATCTCTCATTGACTTCCATTGCGAACCCGACGCTTGTTCTAACACTGCACCCGGCCGCCCCCGCGCCGCTGAGGGTGAAATTTCTGTGTGGGCTTGTGTCCCTCCCGGTGCCCTACAAAACCCCCCTGGTCTGCCCTCCGAAGACGCGGGTACTTACCTGCTGGCAGACTGGAACCGGGGCACCCCCTTCTCTCCATTGAAGCCTATGCGTTTTCGGCACCACTTTGAACTCTGCACCTGACCGGCCCTGAGCTGCTGGTGTGGTAACTTTGGGGTTGCTCTGAACCCCCAACGGTGGGCTACCTTGGACCAAGAACTGAACCCTGTAAGTGTCGTACTTACCTGGTAAAACTAACAAAACTTACCTCCCCCCAGGAACTGTGAAAATTGCACTGTGTCCACTTTTAAAATAGCTATTTGTGAATAACTTGAAAAGTATACATGCAATTGAAATGATTCAAAGTTCCTAATGTACTTACCTGCAATACCTTTCAAACAAGATATTACATGTTAAATTTGAACCTGTGGTTCTTAAAATAAACTAAGAAAAGATATTTTTCTATAACAAAACCTATTGGCTGGATTTGTCTCTGAGTGTGTGTACCTCATTTATTGTCTATGTGTATGTACAACAAATGCTTAACACTACTCCTTGGATAAGCCTACTGCTCGACCACACTACCACAAAATAGAGCATTAGTATTATCTATTTTTACCACTATTTTACCTCTAAGGGGAACCCTTGGACTCTGTGCATGCTATTCCTTACTTTTAAATAGCACATACAGAGCCAACTTCCTACAATGGACATTTATATTGAATGGACAAGAGCCAGCTATACCTGGGATTTATTACTTTTGTGGTCTTAATGCTTATTACCATCTTCCAAGAGGATGGTATGATACATGTTACTTGGGGATAGTTTTCCCAAAGATTTATCAAATGAATGATTTGAGGAAGTTTCTGAAAGTGACTGAATTACATCATATGAGACAGAGGAGGGAGTCTCCGTCTGGTATAGTGGGAGATATATTTGGAGCAATGATTCCTTCAGTGGAAGTTGTTCTGAATTTGATACAGATTCAAAAATTGTCTACTATTGTGGATAACATGCTGACAAACTATTCAGGGGCCATACTCCTGATAGATACTAAATTAGCTGCTGAAGCTAATGACTCTTCAGAATCGTCTTGCTTTAGACATTCTTTCAGCGAAGGATGGCAGAGTTTATAGAATGATTAATTCTAGGCATTATTGCTTGTATATTCCTAATAATGGTAAAAAAATTAGAGGTCTAATGACTAATCTGACTAATGAAAGTGCTGATTTGAAAGAATTGAAAGAACCAGATGTTTGGGAAAAGGTTGGCAAAGATTTTGCTTCAGTGGGAAATTGGCTCAGCAACATTTGAAATGGTATTCTATTGAAAATCGTGCAGGGGATATTAATTATTGTGGGTTGTCTAACTGGAATATGGGGACTGTAAATTATGCCAAATAATTAAATTGAAAAGGTCAAAGAATGATCAGAAGAGGGAAGAAAAGAAAAGGGAAAAATTGTTTAGGGAAAATTCAAAAAAGGGAACAAAAGTACAAAGGGATTACATTGACAGAATTTTAGCTGATGCAAAAATATGAGGGTGGTAGTTTGTGTGATGACAAATTTAGTCATCAAAGAAGGGATTGCTATTGCAGGTGTTTTAATAAAAATTATTAATTGGTGTTCATGTATTCTGAGTAATGGATTTGCATAGAAAATATAATAACGTAGAAAAATAATGCACGCATTTGAAAATGTGATCACAATGAGTGGCCACCAATGTTCACAAAGTGTACTTATTAATGGTATTAATATGAAATGTTGAGCATATGTTTGATTAATGTAGTAATATGTCATATTAAGGGTTATGCATTATGTATTAGCTTTATTAATTGTAGGCCTTAACTTAGCGAGGGTCTTGGCCTAGTTACCCTGCCTCATGTCAAGCTGTATTTCTTAACATTTAATAAATGGCTGTCCTAGAGAGTTAAATTGTGATTTTCCATTGTATTGTGTAAATGTGTTCAGAGCTGAGAATCTTTTCTCATGAGAACCGATTGCTAGAAGATGCTATTTTTGCTAAATGTGACAATATGCTTGTAATGTGTGTAAGTCTGACTTTCTCAGGAGGAGAACAATGGAGACACTGACTGGAGTAGAAGCTGCAACAATATTGTTACCTGACGAGCCGGATCATGAGGACATTGCAGGAAAAAACAATCAGCGACATTTGAACGGAGTAGTGTTAGAATTCATAGATTTTGAGTTTTAGTTTTATTGGACAAAGTGTGAACATGTGATCCCTTGACCAATAGGGATTTGGGAAATAGTTTTTTATGAATTTAACTTAACATGACTGCACTGAGAAGAGACGAGCATTTTGCCATTTGCCATTTCGCATATTGACCATTTTCTTGTTGGCGAAAAGGTCAATATTTTCTTGCCAAACGACATGCTTAACTTTAATGCTTAAAGACTTTGCTTTTTCTGAACTTTGATGCTGAATCCTGATGCCTTGCTGATCGACTGATGTCCTTATGATGAAGACTAGCTTATCTGGCCGATCCAATTGAGGAGAGGTATTATTGTAGGCATAACAGACCTATGTGTCTGTTATGCCTATTTACTTTTTCTTTTGAGGTACCAGCCACACTGTTTGATAGAGCCATAGTTAGATGTTTTCCAAATTTGTGTTACTAAGTTGTTTTATATGAAGCCCAACATGCTGATGATAATTGGATGCTACATAAGGATTGCTCACTAATGAAAAGTCTGCTAATAGGGAGTAATGCTTGATGAATTTCTCTGCTGAATCTAAATGTATGTGATATCGTTTGCGCAACTGTCTTTGTTATTAATTTGCACTGTAACTTTAGAATGTGTCGTAGTGCAAGCTTCGATTAGATTACATTTCTTCTGACGATTTGGACAGCCAGTGTTGTTTCTGTAAGTGTGTCATTTGATTTTGAAATTAATTTACATGACGTTAGCATTGTTAATATAGGAAAATCAATGTTCTAACTTTACTAAAAGATGTGGTCATTCATGACTGAAAGGTCATGGTGTGTGACAATTACTGACTCCATTGATTATTAAAGTTATTGAGTATAAATAATTATTGATGTTACTGATTGACTAGTGATTATTGATCTGCATGTACTGGATTTATGGTGGGATCATCTTAATTGTGAGTCCAAAGGTTCATCGACCTATTCGCGTCCCCTTGTAAGTTTACTTATTAAGGTCTGACGTGCTAACAGTACTGTTCCAGTACGGCATTACCACATCTCACTGTCAAAAGGCCTCATATTGTGTTTATGGGTTTGTGTCTAGAGGGTCAGTGAGATGAAGAAAGAGGCACCAAATCTCAAATAGGGTAAGGCGATGCTGAAGCTTGTAAATACACCTTCCACATGGGGCTAGCCTAAGGAGTTTGGCATTGCATTCCTGGTGCCAGGGTACTATGGACAGTCGCTATTGTCAGAGGATGCATAGTTTAGCCATCATAAGGCCTGTTAAGTCTTCCGCATCTGACATATTGTGCAAGATAGACAACTTGTCCAGTTCAACAAAATGCCAGAAGCTGGTGTCACGTAAGGTACATCAAACATCTCTCCAATGCATGATTGGGAAAGGAAGCCTCACACAATGTTCATGTCATGCTTTATCATAAGCAACCTTTCCCCATCCTGGTAAGGCAATGCCACCAGGGCAGACTCAACCTCCTTGTAGATTCAAAGGAAGGCAGGAATTCTTTAAAAAAGTTCAACTGGAAAGGTGACGGGATCCAGATAAGTAAAAATACCTTGGGGTACCCAGGCCTATCACCTTTAATATTGGGACCTCCGGTATATCTAAAAACATCAATGAGATGGACAGCAAGAACAATGGGTCCAACCATCTCCTTAAGCCAACATGTGTCTTCCCCTATAGTTGGCCTAACAGGTCTTTGGCATTCTTCAAGGCCAAGGACCCCTAATGGACTGGCCTAGTTGCCTGCAGCAAAAACTTGGTGAAACCAAGCATCCACGTGAATAGTTCCTGGATATATGTACATTGCACATAGAGACAATTTTTTTTTTTAAAGAAGGATATATTAAATTGTGATCCTAGTGCAAACATGCAGAGACAGAAATGTCTCAGTGTCAGAACCCACATGACAATGCACATCACACCCCTATGCACATGTGACACAAGTGGGCAAAGGACATTGATGATAATGGGTGTCCAAAGAGAGATATTCTCTTTATAAAGGTCAATCGGCACCCCACTGGGACATGTTGCCTTTTTAGATGGTCTTTCCTCAATGGTCGCTACAAGTAGTTCAATATAAAATCTAATCTCCATAGGAAAGCAACAATCAACTACCTTCTATCCTTCTCTGATTGGTCCCCATAGGAATAAATCCAACTAAAGTGATCATACCTGCATTCAGGACAGTTGTCGGATCTTAAACCCTCTGTGCCTGCAGCACTATAGCTTCCTTTAATCACAATGCTTCACAATATCATAGCATCCTTCATTTTACATGACTGCACACGATCCTCCCACATTTCCTGTCTTTGAGGGATTGTTTATATTCTAGAGGTTGGCTGTCAACTTCACTCCAATTGCAGAGTTTGCAGAATTCGGGCACTCCACTTTACGTGGAGTAATGCGGAGATCCCTAAATTCCACCATCCAGCATGTGGTGGAATTCTTTTTCCATTGGCATGTGCAAGACTTGTTTTTGACACACAATGGCAAACAACACAATACTCTTAGGCAGCTTACGAGAGCGCATGAAATTTCATGCCCACTAGCATGGCTTCCAGCCCTGACAGCAGCTTTATAGTGCCCTTCGTGACCTCAAGCGACCTTGACTGCACCTTGAGCAGATTCTCTACTCGAGAAGCAGCTACATCTACTCAAAAAGATGATGTGATATCATACAAGTAATATCAGAAATTATTGTATAAAGGTGTTGTTTGTTTGATAAGGCATGCATCAGTATTTCTTTGTACTTTCCTTTGATTTTTATATTTCATTGTGGTGGGTGGCCTGGAGATTCAGAAGGGGCGTAGGTATTTTTTTGCATTTCATTTTTAACCTTTTGCAAACTGCAAATGTTTCACTGTTCAGTACCTTTTTTTCTCCATTTTTGTTACGTGTACAATATTCATTTAATTTACATGTGGCCTAGTCTGCCAATGGGCCACCCCGTCAGTAGGCCATGTGGCCAGGGGACATTTTGTGTAGTCTGTATCCATAGGCCTGAATGTGTTTGTTGTCCATGCCTCCTTGATTGTTGGTTCACTATAAGGATGGTATCCTTTTTATGTATCCAACCAATGTGCATTTATCTTAGGCTTGCATGTGTTTTTTATTCTCCATGCTTCCTTGCTCACTGTTGTTGTTTTGACCAAGTGGCTGGAGGCCGTTTTGTTAGCATGCCTTTTTTATTCTCCGTGCCTCTTTTCTCTCTTTTGTTGGTTTTACCATGTGGCAGGTGGCCATTTTGTGCAGCCAGGGAGTGTTCTTTTGCCATAGGCTTGCATGTGTTCTTTGTTCTCCATGCATCCTTGCTGGCCGTTGTTGGTTGATGATGTGGCCAGCGGCCATTTTGTGCAGCCACCCTTTATTCCCGTTTTCAAAGCCATTTTCTAGGGACATTTATAGGAGAAGGCTATAGCTTTTTGTTTTTGTTCATATTTTTACTTTCTCTGCTATCAGTTTAATAAAATGCTTGAGGAGCACTGTAGTATTTTAATATATGCATAATATGGATGTAATTGTGATGACCAGTGCTTTATATTATATGCATTTTTCACCTGCACCTCTTTGCCTCCCAATGAGTTTCTCATACTCCTATACTACAAACATCAGCAATTTTTGTTTTTTTCAATTTTTTATTTTTATTTTCTGTATTTTTAAAATATATATATATATATTAATTTTAATTTTTCTTTTAATTCGTTGAATTTAAAATATTTTTATTTAATTTTTTATTTTGATTTTTTTCCTTTTAATTGTTTTTACATTTTGACTCCATCCATTAACCCCATGACTGCCATAGGGTCACAGTCGCATAACAGCATTAGTTTGTTTTAGGTATCATTCCATTTCCCCCTGGACACCTGCCTGCCATAGGTGCACACCAGCCTTCATTTTGTAAGGATTATTCGATTTTCTCATGCACCTCCTTGACTGATGCCATCGAGCAGTGACGTTGAATTAAATTCGTCCCTTTTGTAAAGTAGTACCCAATCTTTTCAGGAAACAGAGCAAAGTGGACAACAGCCACAGCCAGCAATAGTTGAAGCAGAACAGAAGGTTGAGCTTCCTGCTGAGCAAGAGCCTTCTCTTTTAGAATCATTGGATCCCAGATCTCCAGAAAGAAAAAGGAAGGGTGAAAAAAAGAGTACTCCACCATCTTCTCCAAGAATCCCTTCTGATGATGATCTGAACATAGATTGGACCCTGGCAGAGTCCAAGAGATTCCAGGAGAGTCAGGAGAAAATAAAAAATCCTGAAAGTCTTAGAATTATGGAAAGAGATGAGGACGATGATGAGCCAGTCAATGTTATGAAAACTGGCACAGAGGAGACAAACATCACTCCTCCTTTTCAACCTGCTCCAAGGGATGTGGCAGAGGTATCACCACCAGCACCAACTCCCATATCTGTAAGGCCCCTGATGAGACCTGCATCAACCCCTTCCTCAGTAGAAGTATGGACTGCAGAAAGGCAATCAGTGACAAACCTACCTACCTACTGTTCTTCTTCAGGCATTGTCACTGGCACACTAAGAAAGTTCTCCTCCCCAGTTTAGGATTTCTTTTATGATTAGCAAGCAGGAGGATAATAGTGCAGTATGCTCTATTTGCCATACAAGTGTTCATCAAGGTAAGCCTGGTTGACACTATGGTACTGGAGGCCAAATGACTGATATGAAAAAACATCATGCAATCCGATAGCAGGAGCACCTTAAAAAAATTGCTACATATGATGGTGGTGAAGGTGCAGAGAGGGAGTTATCTCGAGTTCCAATCATGGTGAGAGGTGATAAGAAAGAAGAGGCTGACTTCTTTACGCAAAGCAGTCCTGTACCCACCAGTGCACCAGTATCACCCATCTCAGTGACCTAAAAAGGGTACAAGAGTCAGATGGAGACACCACGGCATAGTGACTGCCCCAAGGCACACATTGTGTCTACCATCTCCTACTTCTCTGAAGTCACCAGCGTCAGAGGCCCCAAAAAGGAAGAAAATCCAGTCTAGTATTACAGGATTATTTAAGCAGGAGGGGCCCTACGAATGCAGCTACCTAATGGCATATTTATAAAATGGGGAGATGGCTAAAATGTTAGCATTAGAACTCCTCCCTTTTTCTTTTGTGGAAGGAGTGGGATTTTTAGAATTTGTGGTGGCCACCTGCCCGAAAATGGAAGGTTCCAAGTTGGACCTACCCTGCCAGAATTGCTGATGGCTAGTGTGCTGCAATTGGTTGGAGAAGATTTGCAGCAAAGTGCTGTTCACACTATCCACCTTATGACAGACATATGGACCAGATGTCAAGCAGCTGATTACAGGTGTGTCACTGCACTCTGGATCTCTTTTACGGAGGTTAGGCGACAACTATCTGTAGGTCTTATTGCTGAAGATACCTTTAAGGGTGTTCAATGACATGCAACAGTGGCCATGTTTGCCTTGGAGAAATCTCATATAGCTGCAAAGACATTAACAGCAAGGTATGTGAATGGCTGCGACCCAGAGGTCCCAGATTTGGATTTGTTGCTAATTGGAAAATTCACTATTTGAGTCCCAACATAGGGTTCCACGTGCTCCCTATCATCTTAGGGTGATTCTTGGTATTGTTCTTTGGGGGGGATTCGAGCATGTGTGAACATGAGGGGTCTGTCTATACTTGGGTTGCTGCATATGCTATTTACACAATTTGCTCATATGATTGAATGATACATCATCTAAGTCCTGGCAGAGGATTCTACATATTCCCAATAGTATTGATTTAGGGCATTTCTTGGTATTACTCTCAAGAGGACTTTTTTTGAGAATTGATAAAACTGAAGTCCTTCACAGGTATGTGTGGGACTGATTCATGAGACTACGGAATTTTACCATTAGTAAATACATTTATACACTGTGGGGGTCATTCTGACCCTGGCGGTAAAAGGCAGTTACCGCCGGTCAGAAGACCGCCATAACACCGCCACGGCCGCGGTAACCCGCCAGGGTCATTCTGACCCACAACTGCCAAACCGCCAAAAACCCGACCTCCACTGAAGGCCGCCACATCAGCGGTCAGCGATAAACTGGAGATGACCAAACCTCCACCGTCACACCAACAGAAATACGCCCATGCCATTACGACCCACGAATCCACGCGGCGGTCTTTCAACCGCGGTATCCCATTGGCGGTACACACCGCTGCACTCAAAATACACACACATCTACAAAACACTGCCACATTGGACAATTACAAATACACACACCTGATACCCATACAAACACCACTCCCACACAATCAATACGATATAAAACACACACCCACATCACCCACAAACCCCCACAAATCGAAATTCAGAGACAAGGCGCAATACACAGAGAGAGAGCATAGGGGGCGCAAACCACAACACACACAGGAACCCAACATCATCCCCCACACTACATCTACGCACAAAACACCACACACCACTACACTCATCACCACAAACACCACCCCACACCTCATCCACACCACCCCATGACACCCCAAAGACACCCCAGGTTCTCGGACCAAGAACTCAGGGTCATGGTGGAGGAAATAATTAGGGTAGAGCCCCAGCTCTTCGGCACACAGGTGCAGCACACCACAATAGCCAGGAAGGCGGAGCTATGGCAAAGGATCGTCGACAGGGTCAACGCTGTGGGACAGCATCCCCGAAATCGGGAAGACATCTGAAAGCGCTGGAACGACCTACGGGGGAAGGTGCGGACGATGGTGTCAAGACACAACATCGCTGTGCAGAAGACTGGTGGCGGACCCCCACCCACTCCACCTGAATTCACAGCATGGGAGCAAGAGGTCTTGAACATCCTGCATCCTGAGGGCCTCGCTGGAGTAGGCGGAGGAATGGACTCTGGTAAGTCTAATCTCAACTACTTCACCCCCCCCAACCACCAGCATGCCAACCCACACCCCCACCCTCACCCCCAACCCCCAGCACATATCCTCCCTGCTAATGTCTCACCAGCACAACCCACCCAAACCAACACCAACCCCTGAATGCCAACACAAACCATGGACACCCATCACCTAAGCCTGACCACTGCACATACCCACCCCCCCCCAAACCACCCTCACAACTCCTCCCACAAGGGAATGCCAGCACTGGGGGACAAGGGCACCCACAAATCGCACGCCATGGCACACACAGAAGCAATAACCATACTCTTTTACCCCTGCAGGGCCCGAACGCCAACACACCGGCCCGGAGGGTCCAGAAATGTCCATCCCACCCCCAGAACAGTCCCCCAGTGATGACAGCAGCTCTGTCGACCTAGAACCTGATGACCAACCCGGACCATCGGGGACCTCTAGACAGTCGGTTCCCCTCAGGCAGCCACAGCAGACCTACCCCCCTCTGGAAACCCCAGCACAGCACCCACCCAGCGGGCCCATGCCTCTGTCTCCAGGACAGGTCAAGCAGCGGTGTGTCTACCACTACAGGGCACCCAGGGCAACCCACCACCCCAACAACAACAGGGACCTGGGGGCAGTGGTAGTGGGCACACCGTCCAGGGGACAGAGGCCCAGGAACAAAGGGGAACTGGGAGGGCTGCTGTGCGACAGAGGGAGGACAGGCCTAGGGAACCCACTGTCCAAGAGGGCCTCACCACCATCATGGGAGCGTACCACCACTCCCAAGAGACGATGGCGACGGTCCTGGCCAGGTTCCAGGAGATCCAGGCCATGCAGGAGGGCCAGTACATGGGGTTCCGGGAAGAACTGCGCAGCATCAGTTCCGCAATGGGTACAATCGTGGTGGCACTCAACCAGATTGTCACCACATTGCGGGACCATGTGGCCCCCCAAAGGGCCCCTGCCACTAGCATGGAGGAAGAACAGCCCACCACCTCCGCCGGCGCTAGTGGTCAGGAGGCCCTGACACAACAGCAACGGGCCACCCGGACCCCACCCCCTGCAGAACATGAACCACCCCGCAAGAAAGGCCTGAGATCTAGGAAGAAGACAGAGTAGGATGTCAAGACCCCCGCCATGCACGGATCCCCCCGGATGTCATCCCACTGTCCCACTTGTTCACCCTGTCCAACCTTGAACTGCCCCTGCTCCACCTTCCACAGGCATATGGACAATGCACCTGTGCGAACGAGAGTCTGGACTCTGCCATGGACATGCCTCCACCATCACCCTTTTTGAACTATACACCAATTTTTGCACTTCAATAAACACAATTATTGCACAAAAACCATCTGGAGTCTGCTATTTATTTTTTTAAACCAAATGTATTCGATATAACCAACCAAAAATGTCCAATTACATTGTGATGATAACATACCAGTGTCACACAGTGGTAGTCCATGGGGAAATAAACCAGAGGGCACTCCGTGGGGACCAGATCACTGAAATAGGAAGGCAAATTCACAGCTAAGTTACCATACATTGGGGTGAAAGGTCAGACAGTAGAGAGCCAGTACTGTTACAGATATAATAAAATGCATGAGTAGATTCTTACCTGTGTGTTACTGGAAATACTGCAGTATCACTCTGTCCCTGTTGTCTGTGTCGTCCTCTTCGTCTTCCTCCTCTTCACTCTCCGCAGGCTTCACAGCGGCCACAACACCACCATCTGGACCATCCTCCTGCAGGAAAGGCACCTGGCGTCGCAAAGCCAGGTTGTGAAGCATGCAGCAGGCCACGATGATATGACACACCTTCTTTGGTGAGTACATTAGGGATCCACCTGTCATATGCAGGCACCTAAACCTGGCCTTCAGGAGGCCGAAGGTCCGCTCGATCACCCTCCAAGTACGCCCATGGGCCTCATTGTACCGTTCCTCTGCCTTTGTCCTGGGATTCCTCACTGGGGTCAATAGCCAAGGCAGGTTGGGGTAACCAGAGTCACCAATTAGCCACACACGCTGTCTCTGTAGCTGTTCCATCACATAAGGGATGCTGCTATTTCGCATGACGTACGCGTCTTGCACTGACCCTGGGAACTTGGCATTTAAATGGGAGATGTACTGGTCAGCCAAGCAGACCACCTGGACATTCATCGAATGATATCTTTTTCGGTTCCTGTCCACCTGTTCATTGTCTTTTGGGGGGACCAAAGCCACATGGGTACCATCAATGGCACCAATGATATTGGGAATGTGTCCAAGGGCATAGAAATCACCCTTCACTGTAGGCAAGTCACCCACCTCAGGGAAAATGATGTAGCTCTGCATGTATTTCATCAGGGCAGACAACACTCTGGACAATACCCTTGAAAACATAGGCTGAGACATCCCAGATGAAATGGCCACTGTAGTTTGAAATGATCCACTAGCCAAAAAATGGAGTACTAACAGCACCTGCACTAGAGGCGGAATCCCTGTGGGTTGGCGGATGGGTGACATCAGGTCTGGCTCCAGCTGGGCACACAGTTCCTGTATAGTGGCACTGTTGAGTCTGTAGGTGAGTATGACATGTCATTCTTCCATTGTCGACAGGTCCACCAGCGGTCTGTACACAGGAACATTCCTCCGTCTCCTCGCAAGTCCCAGCGGACGGTGCCTAGGAAGGACAACATGGAGCACAGAGTCAATCAACCCACAGGTAAGTTCCCACAGCCTGCACAGTACACGAATCTCTCTGGATTGAATGGCTTGTATGAGTGTCGATGCAAGGCCTAACCATGTGTGACGCAGTAGGAATTAAGCCATGTGGGCCCTTGAAATGGCGGCTGCCTGACCTGTGAAGTGTGACAATGTGAAGTGAGGTCATTGCGCTGGCGTGGCACGCCGTGGCGGTAGGCGGTCGAAGACCGCGGCGCAAAGCAGCATTGGTTAACATTGAACCCTATGGGTTTCAGGAGCCAATGACGATGTGCGCCGGCGGTCGTGGTACGCACCGCCGCGGTACGCACCGCCGCGGGCGTGACCGCCATTTTCTCTCTGCTTAATCACACGAGACCTGAGCATCCACAGGAGAGGACCTATACTGCAAGTGCTGCTGTGACCTCGGTCTAGAAGTGACAATGGCTGCTGCGACTGGGGAAAGGGCCCCCGCCTTCAGTTCCGAAGAGTTGGAGAAGCTCGTGGACGGGGTCCTCCCCCAGTATGCGCTACTCTACGGTCCTCCAGACCAACAGGTGAGTACACGGTGGCCAATGAATAGTGGGCAATGCCTGTGATGAGTGGGGTGGATGTACGATGGAGGGGAGGGGAGGGGAGCGAATTACGAATGCATGGCACGACAGATGAGAGCATGTGCCACATGGCAAGTTTGGGGAGGGGGGGCCATTCACATCGAGCATGCAGAAAAGTTATGATGTTTCTTTTCCCCCCCTGTACATGTCACATAGGTCAGCGCCCATCAGAAGATCGATATTTGGCGTGCCATCGCCAAGGACGTCCGGGCCCTGGGGCTCCACAACAGACGGGGCACCCACTGCCGCAAGAGGTGGGAGGACATCTGCCGCGGGAGCAGGAAGACCGCCGAGGCTCTGCTGGGGATGGACTCCCAACCTAGGAGGGGTGCCAGTCGTACCTTGACCCCCCTGATGTCCCGGATCCTGGCGGTGGCCTACCCCGATCTAGATGGGCGCTTGAGGACATCACAGCAGACACAAGGGGGTGAGTACCAGCACATTCAGCTATATTTGCGCGCAGTGGAGGTGCCTGGGTGGGGGAGGAGGGCTGTGGGTATCCCTAGGCCAGGGCGATTTCTGTAGGCTAGGCCCCTCCGTGAGGTATGGTCCTGTGCCCCCGCCCCCCACCTCTGTAGGGTGCCTAGTAACGCTATTCATGGACCTGTGTATTCTGTGTGGGCAGTTGTCGCCCATAGGCTTGTAGGGCATGTCCCAGTGAATGAGTAGTGTGCCCCAAGTGCGCAGCGTAGTGCAGGGGCCTTCTGTGTCTGTCCTCTCCGCCAACGGTGTCCCCAATGCATGCACTCAACTTGTCTTTATTTCTCCACCCCCCCCCCATTTTCTATGTTTTTCTGTGAATGTGTGCATTAGCATCATCAGGCGGAGGAGAAGTGGCATCGGCGCAAGAGGGAGCTGCATCTCACATGGCCACGGAGGGCCATGCAATGGACTCCGACATGACCAGTGAGACGGAGGGCGAGGGGGGCTCCACCACGGAGACCCGTGCAGACGTCAGTGACACCGACACGTCCTCGGATGGGAGCTCCCTTGCGGTGGCGGCAACATCTGTGCACACCGATACTACAGGTACAGCTGCCACCCAGCGCACCAGCTCCGCCCTCCCAGCAGCCCCTCGGCCTTCGGCCCGTGCCCGCACGGCCAGGAAGGCGGCCATCTCCTTCGCCCCAGGCACCTCAGGCCCTGCCCCAGTCACCCCTGCTGCCCTCAGTGAGGAGGTCATTGACCTCCTGAGGACCATCATTGTTGGGCAGTCTACCCTTTTGAATGCCATCCAGGGTGTGGAGAGGGAGGTGCATCAAAGCAATGCATACCTGGAGGGCCTTCATTCGGGTCAGGCTGCCCAGCAGCGATCGTTCAACGCTCTGGCCTCAGCACTGATGGCAGCGATTGTCCCTGTCTCCAGCCTCCCTCTTCTAACTCCCTCCACCCAGTCCCACTCCCCTGTTCCTCTGCCTATCCCATCCACACCTACAGACCAGCCTGCACACACCTCAACACCCAAGGGAAGCTCATCCAGACATAAGCACCACAGAACACACAAGCATTCACACAAGCAACATACAGATGCAGACATGCCAACAGCCACTACCTCCTCTGTGTCCCCCACCTCCTTGTCTCCCTCCTCCCTCCCTGTGACGTCTACACTCACACCTGCATGCACACCACCATCAGCCAGTACACCCATCACCAGCACACCCTCCAGACCAGTCCGCACACGTGCAGTCACCACCCCCACTGCCATGTACACGTCCCCTGTGTCCTCTCCCAGTGTGTCTGTCACCCCCGCTTCCAAACCACACAAACGCAGGCAGGCACCCAACCAACAGCCATCCACCTCACGTCAGCCTCCAGCCCAAGCACCTGCACCCAAAGACACCAGACTTGGCTCTCCTACAACCACATCCTCTTCCTCCACTCTCATACCCACTCCAGCTACCCTTCCCATTGCTCCTAAAAAACTATTCCTCTATAAACTGGACCTCTTTTCCTCACCTGACCCACCCCCTCCATCTCGTAAGAGTTCCAAAAACACCTCAGCCACCACCAGCCCAGCAACTCCCAAGAACGTCAAGCCTGGTTTTTGGAGTCCGCCCTTTCCTTGGGCAGGGACATCGGCCAGCAGCAAAGGCACAGCCAGCCCCCCCCCCGGGAAGAGGAGCAAAAAACTGAAGGGCAGGCGCGACAGGCCTGATACGCCTGCCCCCAAGGAGGGTAGCCTTGCACCGTCACCTGCCACATCGGGTAAGGGAGCCAAGGGCCACGGAGAGTCTGCCAAGGAGAGCAAGGGCAACAAAGCGCAAAAGGCAGGGAGCAGCCGACCTGGCCATGAGGGCCCCACCAGCCCCATTCCGGGGGTATCGGAGGAGACCCAAGGCCCCAGGACTCCATCACAGGAGGGCCCCGCAACGGAAAGGTCCGATGTTGACTGAGCGGGAAGTATTGGCCAGGTGTGGTTCACTCGAAACACAAGACAGGCACCGCTGAACAGGGCCCCTCCGTGAGGAGCACCGCAGAACAGGTCCCCGCCGTGAGAAGCACCGCTGAACAGGGCCCCGCCGTGAGGAGCACCGCTGAACAGGTCCCCGCCGTGAGAAGCACCGCTGAACAGGGCCCAACCAAGACAGGCACCGCTGAACAGGGCCCCGTCGTGAGAAGCACCGCTGAACAGGGCCCCGCCAAGACAGGCACCGCTGAACAGGGCCCCGCCGTGAGGAGCACCGCAGAACAGGTCCCCGCCGTGAGAAGCACCGCTGAACAGGGCCCCGCCGTGAGAAGCACCCCTGAACAGGGCCCCGCCAAGACAGGCACCGCTGAACAGGGCCCGGCCGTGAGGAGCACCGCTGAACATTGCCCCGCCGTGAGAAGCACCGCTGAACAGGGCCCCGCCAAGACAGGCACCGCTGAACAGGGCCCTCATCTCAAGCACCGCTCCGCTGGGCCCTCCTGTCAAGCACCGCTCCGCTGGGCCCTCATCTCAAGCACCGCTCCGCTGGGCCCTCATGTCAAGCACCGCTCCGCTGGGCCCTCCTGTCAAGCACCGCTCCTCTGGGTCCTCATCTCAAGCACCGCTCCGCTGGGCCCTCCTGGGCACCGCAGAACAGGTCCCCGCCGTGAGAAGCACCGCTGAACAGGGCCCCGCCGTGAGGAGCACCGCTGAACAGGTCCCCGCCGTGAGAAGCACCGCTGAACAGGGCCCCACCAAGACAGGCACCGCTGAACAGGGCCCCGCCGTGAGAAGCACCGCTGAACAGGGCCCCGCCAAGACAGGCACCGCTGAACAGGGCCCCGCCGTGAGGAGCACCGCAGAACAGGTCCCCGCCGTGAGAAGCACCGCTGAACAGGGCCCCGCCGTGAGAAGCACCGCTGAACAGGGCCCCGCCAAGACAGGCACCGCTGAACAGGGCCCCGCCGTGAGGAGCACCGCTGAACAGGGCCCCGCCGTGAGAAGCACCGCTGAACAGGGCCCCGCCAAGACAGGCACCGCTGAACAGGGCCCTCATCTCAAGCACCGCTCCGCTGGGCCCTCCTGTCAAGCACCGCTCCGCTGGGCCCTCATCTCAAGCACCGCTCCGCTGGGCCCTCATCTCAAGCACCGCTCCGCTGGGCCCTCCTGTCAAGCACCGCTCCGCTGGGCCCTCATCTCAAGCACCGCTCTGCTGGGCCCTCCTGTCAAGCACCGCTCCGCTGGGCCCTCATCTCAAGCACCGCTCCGCTGGGCCCTCCTGCCAAGCACCGCTCCGCTGGGCCCTCCTGTCAAGCACCGCTCCGCTGGGCCCTCCTGTCAAGCACCGCTGGCCCATTGGCAGGCCCGGTTCTGTGTCGGGCAGGGCTTCACGAGGCACTCTGCCCACCATGCCTCCTCCATGACCAGTGGACTCTGTAATCCACCTGATGGACTGTGGCTTTGCACCCCCCAGGATGGCACAGTGGGCAATCCACCCACTGTAGAGACTTGAGAGACTGTGGCTTTGCACTCCCCAGGATGGCACAGTGGGCAATCCACCCACTGTAGAGACTTGAGAGACTGTGGCTTTGCACTCCCCAGGATGGCACAGTGGGCAATCCACCCACTATAGAGACTTGAGAGACTGTGGCTTTGCACTCCCCAGGATGGCACAGTGGGCAATCCACCCACTGTAGAGACTTGAGAGACTGTGGCTTTGCACTCCCCAGGATGGCACAGTGGGCAATCCACCCACTGTAGAGACTTGAGAGACTGTGACTTTGCACTCCCCAGGCTGGCACAGTGGGCATGGAGGCCCTTCGTGGATCTGGCGTCGTGGACTCATGTGGCTGAGGTGCCCCCCCTTCCCTTCCCCCTGAGGTGCCAGTATTTTATTTTTGTGATGCCCCAGCAGTGTTCTCTCCAATGGACTCGATCTCGTGTGTGGGCTTTGCCCATGTGTTGCTGCACATTGGCCCACGGACATTTGAACTTTGCAAAACTGTGCCGGACTTTTGCTACTTGTATATATATAGTTCTAGATGTGTAATAATTCTTTATATATTGCTAAGTTCGCTATACTTAATTATTGCTATAATATAGTTCTATTTTTACAATCATTGCCTTTTGTCTTTGCATTTTTGTTTTGGGGGCTTGGGGGTGTCACTCTGACTTTTTAATCTGCATTGGTGTGTAGGTATTTCGGTGGGGGTGAGGGTGGGGGTGGGTGTGTGGCGTATGTGTGTGCCCGTAACCTTTCCTCCTCCCCCCTCCCCTGTGTCGTAGGTGCAGTACTCACCGTTGTCGTCTGCGGCGACATTCGTGATCCTGGAAGAAGAGCAGGAAGGCAATGCCTGGGAGGATGTGGAGTTCCGGTTCCATGCTGTCCCGATTCCGCGTGGAGTGTGTCGAGGTGAGCGTTTTCCATTGGAAATGTCTGTTTCCGCCGTGTTTTTATCGGCGGGGCTCCCGCCGCGGAAAAGGTGGCGGATTGGTGAGTCGTGATAGGGTGGGCGGTACATTGTCTGCCGCCTGGCTGTTGGCGGTGACCGCCGCGCTGTTTGTTTGTGCCACCGTGGCGGTCTGAGTGTTAAAGCGGCGGCCTGTGTTGGCGGTTCCCACCAGGGTCAGAATTCCATTTTTTGGACCGCCAGCCTGTTGGCGAATTGGCCGCCGCTTTAACACTGACCGCCAGGGTCAGAATGACCCCCAGTATCTCTATTGATTCCACAGGTTTCCTGGATTCAGTCTACCACAACCATATTGATTGTAATTTTTCACAACCTGACCACTATTAGGGTAGGTTCTTCATGTTGGTGGACCTTTCATGTTGTGATTTATCCTTATTGAAAAGGGAAGCAGGTGCGAGTGTACTTGTAACCTTCAACAACGGATACAGGGTTGGAGTTGTTATCTGGATTTCTGTACCCACTAATAATTGAGATCTCTGTGACATATACAAGAAATAAACAAAACTTGGCAACACTAAACAACAATATCAATGCACATTCCCTAGTTTTCCCAAGTGTATATAATCGTTGCCCAGATGTGCTTTCCATTTTTTCTGAAGGAAAAGACCGTAACAATAGAGCCAAACAAAGAATTATTAGCGAAGCACTAACAGTTTTTTCTAAGATATTAATAGTCAAAAGTCAAAAGTGACTATGTGATTATTAAGCTGTAATACATTGTCCACAATCCATATATACCCATACATTGTTATTAACTTCAAACAATGTAGGTTCTCCTAATTTTATATAATGAAAATATTTTAATTCAAAATTGTTGACAATAATAGATAACATACAATACTAAACCACAACAATAGAAATCCAATAATAGTAAAAGACATAATGTAAATTAATACAATGAAAGTCCATTGTCAAATAGTTAACACAAAAGTGAGCTTTAAATCAATAAGACCGGATGGTGTTTGTTGAATCCACATGTAACATCAGCCGACACGTGTTTCGTCCACACATTGGACTTCTTCAAGGCTGATAAATCACAATTCAAAACATTGTATTAATAATTAAAAATGACAAAATCAAAAATTTAATAATAACTCCAAAAGCTATTAAGAAAACCAAAGTTAGTCAACTTTCACCAAAAATGTGTCGCAAACTGAACAAAGAAACGTGCCACAGAGAACCTACATCCCATATCAGTGTTCAAGATTGATACAAGAGTAAATTGGTGAGTATAGGTGATAGGGATAATGTTAGGTGCAATTGTGATAGTAAATCACCATTTTTAAGTATAATAGAGAAACATTCGTAGCACCCCAAAATTAATTCGAGGGAAAATACCTTGATCTTTCCATTTATCACTTCAGTGTTCAAATGATATCCAAATCTCTAAGTACCAAAAAACAGGAGGAAAGCCAAATCATAAACTACCAGAATAAAAAACATGTGTGTATGTGTTACCTATATTGTAGATCTGGTCCCACACTGACCTTAATAATGTCCGCACATAGCTTGTTCATTGTACAAGAAAACCGCAATCGATTTCCATTTTTATTGGTAATGAATTTTAATTCATCAACTTTCAACAGATCCTACAAATAAATGGAAAAGAACATGTTCGCACATATTTTCAACATGGGGTGGTATAAGATGGCATCTATGTTCCATGTCCTTGTTATCAGTATCGCGTACCCCAATCTAAACAAAATTCCTATACCATTATAGAAACATGGGACCTAATTCCCCACAGAATGCATACAAATCCCTATAGATAAGTCATATTTCGAAGAACTACATGTTTATGTTATACAAAGTAATTGGCCATGAAAATATAAAGCTATAAATAGTTATCATATGTTGGAAATTATCGCCGGTACTAAATAGAGTCAGCGATGTAAAAAAAAAAGATAGTTCGACATTAGCTCAATATCAAATGGATGTTTTAGAGATCAGAAAACACACCCAAATACTCGTAAGGTATGCGTGTTGTTGAAGGCTAATCGTCCCACCTCCAAACTAACCTGCACCGTCGTAGCGTCTACATGCTAACAATCCGCGTTGCGTATTACCTCGTTGTATAGACAACTGGTTGTTCATTGTGAAGCAAAACCGCTTTCTTAAGGCTAACGGCGTCGGCATGTCATCCAATGCCGACCCACGATTTCAAGACAATATTCATAATGCTCTAAGTAAACGAAAGAGAAGAAGGCCCACTACAAAGTCGCGAACATGGTGGCCATCTTAGAGCCACCCGACCTCTTACTAACGAAATCTATTTTCCTTTTACCAAAAACTTAACTGATACATCTCCGTCATCTAACTCCAATCCAAAATCTCTTTCGTGTGAGTATTCGCACTGTCCTAAAAATATGGGCAGAATACTGTAACCAATAAGATCCTAAATGAGAGGAAAGAGGAAAGGAAGAAAGAGAATCTTAACACACTTACCCAATACATGCAGATCATCACGGAAAAAATAAATATGGTAAATGGTAATAAAAGAACAAAGGATGGCCAATGCAGCCCAAATGAAAGGCAACCATCACCACAAAATAAAAATGTGAATCATGTGAACATACAAGCACAGCAAGCCATTGGTCCCAATGTATTGCCGGCCCGAAAAGAGATGTGTTGGTAGTACAAAAGAAACATATCTTATGATCCACAACCATAAATACATCATTGCAAAAAATGACATAGTTCATCATCAATGTTCATCCCCATTTCTATAGTTTTTAACCTGATCATCCATTTCGCCTCATTTTTTGTTAACTCCAATGTTCTATTTCCTCCTCTAGGATTGACAGGGGTATGACCAATTCCAATGAATTTGATGGATGGAATTTCTCTACCTGGATGTTTGATATTCATGTGTCGGACTACTGATGACATTGTGTCATTATTTCTCAAGGTACGAATGTGTTCCTGAATGCGTTCCTTTAAGGGCCTGATTGTACTACCCACATATATCTGGCCACATTCACATTCCAAAATATATACATTGAATTCGGTATTACAGTTTATGAAAGTGGTAATTTTGTGTGTTCCACTTCCATTATACTTAAATTCACAGGTTTTCTGCATTGCAAAATCACACATGTTGCAGTGACCACATTTGTAAAAGCCATTGATTTTGCCTGGTAACCATGTTGATGTTCCTTCCCTTAAAGGGGGCAGGTAACTTTTACATATAAAATTTCTAATTGTTTTGCCCCTTTTGTGAATCATTCTTGGTCTTTTGGGTAGTATTTTTACTAGTGTGTTGTCAGTTTGCAATATGTTCCAATGCTTTTGTAGGATACAATGTATATTTTGGCTATTCTGACTGTACTCCGTACAGAAACTCACCATTGTGTCCTGAGCCCTTTTTGGAGATGTTTTATACCTATTCAACAAGTTTGTCCTACATGTCCGATTGATCTTATTTCTTGCTACATCAATAGTTTGCTTAGAATACCCCCTTTGTAGGAATCTTTTTTCCAAGATGTCTAATTCCATATTGCATGTATCTGGATCACTGCAATTCCTCTTGAGTCTAGTCATTTCCCCAAAAGGAATTGCTGAGATCTGATTTTTAGGATGAGCACTCTCCGCATGCAGTATTGCATTGCAAGCTGTTGGTTTGCGATAAATTTTAGTATGAATCGTGTTATCTTTAATGAATATATTCAAATCCAAGAAACAAATGTTTTCCTTACTATATTCATAAGTCATCTGTATGTTAAACATATTTAAATTTATATGATTGCAAAATTCCACTAATCGTTGTTCCGATCCAGTCCAAATCATGATAACATCATCAATATACCTCCCCCCAAAAAATATATTTTCCATCAGATGTGGGGGACCGTTCTTCCAAATATGAATTTCTTCAAACCAACCCATATATAAGTTTGCATAAGATGGGGAGAATCTTGATCCCATAGCAACTCCTTGCACTTGTTTGTACCACTGACCTTCATGTATGAAGACATTATTATCTAGTGTAAATTCTATCATATGTATTAGCATTTCTGTGTGTTCATAGTATGATGCTGATCTTCCGGATAGAAAATGACGTACTGCTTGCAATCCCTTATCCTTGGGTATACAGGTATATAGTGAGGAAACGTCTAGTGTAACCCAGATCATTCCTGATGTCCACACTATATCCTCTAATTTCGCAAGGACATCCTTTGTGTCCTGTAAATATGAGGGTATATTTTTAACAACAGGTTGTAAATAACTATCAATGAATTTGGAAAGTCTTTCCGTAGGTGCCCCTATCCCTGACATAATGGGTCTACCAGGAGGTGCTGTTCTACTTTTATGTAGTTTAGGCAAGATATATATACATGGCGATGTAGGGTATGGGTTGAATATATATTTGAATTCCGAATCAGAGATCAAACCCTCTTCCCGACACATTCGTAACAATCCTTCCAAATTCATTAAAATCTTCTGTAAGGGATTGGTCTGTAGTTTGATGTATGCAACACTATCCATAAGCTGTCTGTCTATTTCCTTGACATAATCTGTTCTATTTAGGATGACAATATTGCCTCCTTTATCAGCCTCTTTGATGACTATGTTTTGATTATCACTAAGTTCTTTTAACGCTGATTTTTGTTTAAGAGTCAGATTATATGATTTGTGACATTGACCTTTTTTAATTTGATTTTCCAATCTATATAGATCCTCTTTGACCATTTTGCCAAAGGTGTCTATCACGTTGTTACTTGGTAGACTGGGAATGAAAAGGCCACTATTTAGTGTCAAATCTTGTACAACTTTACGATCTTCTAATAGTTTCTTTCTATTAAAACTATCCAGGGTCAATAGAAGTTCAATATCCATAATATCTCTTATGGAATAAGTACTGACAGCAATTTCAGATGTGTCTATAATCTGTATGTCAGTTTTATCTGCAAAGTATTGTTTAAGTTTAAGTTGTCGTAAAAATTTGAACAAATCTATATGTATTTTTGTCATATTACAAAAACTAGACACACAGAAACCCAATCCTTTGCGTATGCTTTTACTTGTTCATCAGTGAGTACACAATCTGATAGATTCACAATAGAAATGTCATTGCAATCATGATAGTCGATTGCTGTCGACAGACCTGTCGAAGTCAATTGTTTTTGATTTTGTTCCTGGCTGCTCTGGTTTGCACACCCGAACCTGTATGTCCCTTGTTGTCTCCCTCTCCTTTTTCCTCTACAGGTTTTTTTCTTTGATTGGGACGTGACTGATTGTGAAAATTCCTTTTGTTGCCTAGTCTGTATCTTTTTGCTTCCCGTAAAAACCTAGTGGAAGCCATCTGATCTTCATTGGGTACTCTACTTGAATTATCACTTGATATACTTGTTGTATCAAATTCCTCTGATGTAATAGAAAAATCTGAACCATTAGTTGTTGGTACTGCCTGCCCCTGTATATTGGTAGCATGTACTTTATTAGAAAAATCATCAAATCGTTTTGCAAACGTATAGACTCTGTCATTTTCATAGTCCCTGTCGTCCCTCTGTATTTTGGACAACTTTTTATTTTTTATGTAAAGTTGATGTTTGTCCAACATGTCTTTTAGAATTTTATCATTTTTTTCCTTCACCTCTGGTAGGTTAAGGGCTAGGATCTCAGTTTCAAGCTCTTTAATTTCCTTCAATAAGTTTTCCCTCTTTTCCTCTGCATGTTGTACTAGAATGGTCATCATTCCTTTGGAAGCTTCAAAAAGTAATTGCTCCCAATCTGACATATGTTTCGGTGAGAGATCATCAAAGGAGGGAAATATGACTACTCTCAAACCTCGTGGTACTTTTTTGTCTGCAATGTATTTTTTTAAAACAGTTGCGTCCCACCACCAAGATAGTTCCTGTTTTCTTAATTTTTCCAAACGTACATATTTCAACCTCATACCCTCTGGACGATTAGCCCCTATATGGGATTTGTTCCTATCACTTGAACTATGTAAAAACATTCCATGAACATTTTTATCCATGTCATCTTCAAAAGTCATCATTTTGAATTCATATGACAAAATTGTAGTAACAACCAATATGAAAAAAGGGGGTGGAGGGAGTGCAAATGATCAATTAGTTGCAAGAGAAAAACAAAACTTGGCAACACTAAACAACAATATCAATGCACATTCCCTAGTTTTCCCAAGTGTATATACTCTTTAAGTGGTGCTCATACACTAATGCACATCGTTTCCCATATGTGCTTTCCGGTTTTTCTGAAGGAAAAGACCGTAACAATAGAGCCAAACAAAGAATTATTAGCGGAGCACTAACAGTTTTTTATAGAAATTAATAGTCAAAAGTCAAAAGTGACTATGTGATTATTAAGCTTTAATAAATTGTCCACAATCCGTATATACTCATATATTGTTATTAACTTCAAACCATGTAGGTTCTCCTAATTTTATATAATGAAAATATTTTAATTCAAAATTGTTGACAATAATAGATAACATACAATACTAAACCACAACAATAGAAATCCAATAATAGTAAAAGATATAATGTAAATTAATACAATGAAAGTCCATTGTCAAATAGCTAACACAAAAGTGAGCTTTAAATCAATAAGACCGGATGGTGTTTGTTGAATCCACATGTAACATCAGCCGACACGTGTTTCGTCCACATATTGGACTTCTTCAAGGCTGATCAATCACAATTCAAAACATTGTATTAATAATTAAAAATTACAAAATCTAAAATTTCATAATAACTCCAAAAGCTATAAAGAAAACCAAAGTTAGTCAACTTTGACCAAAAATGTGTTGCAAACAGAACAAAGAAACGTGCCACAGAGAACCTACATCCCATATAGGTGTTCAAGATTAATACAAGAGTAAATTGGTGAGTATAGGTAATAGGGATAATGTTAGGTGCAATTGTGATAGTAAATCACCATTTTTAAGTATTATAGAGAAACCTTCGTATCACCCCAAAATTAATTTGAGGGAAAATACCTTGATCTTTCCATTTATCACTTCAGTCTCCAAATGATATCCAAATCTCTAAGTACCAAAAAACTGGAGGAAAGCCAAATCATAAACTACCAGAATAAAAAACATGTGTGTATGTGTTACCTATAATGTAGATCTGGTCCCACCCTGACCTTAATAATGTCCGCACATAGCTTGTTCATTGTACAAGAAAATCGCAGTCGATTTCCATTTTAATTGGTAATGAATTTTAATTCATCAACTTTCAACCGATCCTACAAATAAATGGAAAACAACATGTTCGCACATATTTTCAACATGGGGTGGATCCATGTCCTTCTTATCAGTATCACGTACCCACATGCTAACAATCCGCGTCAGATGGTAAAAGGAAAATAGATTTCGTTAGTAAGAGGACGGGTGGCTCTAAGATGGCCACCATGTTCGCGACTTTGTAGTGGGCCTTCTTCTCTTTCGTTTACTTAGAACATTATGAATATTGGCTTGAAATCGCGGGTCGGCATTGGTTGACATGCCAACGCCGTTAGCCTTAAGAAAGCGGTTTTGCTTCGCAATGAACAACCAGTTGTCTATACAACGAGGTAATACGCGACGCGGATTGTTAGCATGTAGACGCTACGACGGTGCAGGTTAGTTTGGTATCACGTACCCCAATCTAAACAAAATTCCTATACCATTATAGAAACATGGGACCTAATTCCCCGCAAAATGCATACAAATCCCTATAGATAAGTCATATTTCGAAGAACTACATGTTTATGTTATCCAAAGTAATTGGCCATGAAACTATAAAGCTATAAATAGTTATCATATGTTGGAAATTATCGCCGGTACTAAATAGAGTCAGCGATGTAAAAAAAAAGATAGTTCGACATTAGCTCAATATCAAATGGATGTTTTAGAGATCAGAAAACACACCCAAGTACTCGTAAGGTATGCGTGTTGTTGAAGGCTAATCGTCCCACCTCCAAACTAACCTGCAGCATCGTAGCGTCTACATGCTAACAATCCGCGTCAGATGGTAAAAGGAAAATAGATTTCGTTAGTATGAGGACGGGTGCCACCATGTTCGCGACTTTGTAGTGGGCCTTCTTCTCTTATAACACCTTGTTTCATGCTACATCCTAAACCAAGAAATTGAGTCTGTTGCCTTTGTGTGGGGAGAGAGCACTGCACAGTTTGTAAGGATAGTTGACCAATCCCCATTGCACGAGTGAGCACACTGTTGATAAATACCTTGTAAAACTGAAGTTCAACCAAAGTCAATAATGGGTGATGAGACCCTGAGGTAAGTAAAGCAATAAGGAACCGGGCCCCTTTGTGTCCACCATTGAAGGAAAAAAAAAACAAATAGATGTTCAAGCAACGAAACAAACATGCAACATAACTGCCTACTCCCAAGGCAAAGGCAGACCCTATTACCTTGTCATGATTCCAAGTCCGTGTACAGCAACACTTTCCGCCATATAATATGCTTGAAATAGTACCACACCCCAAGTGCTTTTAAACAGTAATGTAACACAAAACATTCCCAGCGTCACCCCATCATCGATGTGTAATGCAGATGGGAATAGGGCAAAGCAACACCCTAATTAGTGTGACAAAGGAGTAAAGAAATTAAAAAGAGACCAGTGTGACAAACTTTACAATATGGGAATATGCTGTTTTTATAATTAAACAATAAACTGAAATGCATTTCTGTCAAAGAATGTAAATACTAAGGCCCTCATTACGACTTCGACGTTCCTTTCACAGGACCGCCGAAGCCACTGCAGGCAAAAGACCACCAGTAATGATGGTCTTTTGCCTGCCATATTTGGAGTGTTCTGCTGGGTGAGCAGGCAAAAACAGCATTCTCACCTGCTGGCCTAGCGGAACACTCACCACAACATTCATGCTGGCTTGTAATTGAGCTGGCTGTAATGTTGTGGTGCATCGGATGCAACAGCACTCATCTCGCATTTCACTGCCCGTAGTTCGGGTAGTGAAATGCAAGATGGGGCTGTGCATGGAGGTCCCTGCACTGCCTATGCCAAGTGCATGGACAGTGCAGGGGCCCCCTGATGCCCCCATTCTGCCAGTCTTTCCATGGCGGTGTTTACTGCCATGGAAAGGCTGGCGCAAGGGGACTCATAATCCCCAGGGCAGCCTGGTGGTGTTGGCAGTTTGACAGTGGCGGCTCTGCCATGGTCATAATGGGGCGGTCGGACCGCCCTGTCTGCGGCAGTCCGACCGCCATTGCGAGGCTGGCGGTCATAATACCACCAGCCTCATAATGAGGCCCTAAACATCTATCACCACTTATGAAAAACATCTTTGTCAAGAGACCTGATGAAATGAGAAACTAACAAAGTACTGGTCATTAAATTATATCTTTGCTCGAGAAATATGCAGAGCTATCAAAGACAGTGGGAAACTGATTCTTAAATACCAAAACTCAACAAGGTCATACGAGACAAAAATAAAAATCTCTTAAAATGGCCTGCTTTGCCACTGACAGTATTTTGAAATACTTCACAACCACCGAATTTCATCTTTTGAATGAAATTTGAACACAACACATTAGAAAAATACTCTGGGTTAGAAAATTATTTTTGATCAGTACATGTACAGTGTTATGAAATGTAAACCTGGCCAATAGATAAAAAACACTTCCATAATTGTGTATATGCTAACCTTATATAAAACTTTGTATTATGAAGCTGAATGTCATACTGGAGTGTATCTCGATGGACATTATGGGGGTCATTACAACCTCGGCAGTCTTTTCACAAGACCGCCGAGGGACCGCCGTGCTGAAGACCGCCAGTGGTGGCGGTTTTCCGCTCGGCGTATTATGATTGTTGGGAGCTCTACGTCATTTTTCTGACGATGGGCGCCTGCGGGCGAGGTACGCACCGCCGCGGTATGCACTGCCACGGGCGTTACTGCCATTTTCTAACTGCTTAATCACTCGAGACCTGATCATCCACAGGAGAGGACCTATACTGCAAGTGCTGCTGTGACCTCGGTCTGGGAGATACAATGGCTGCTGCGACTGGGGAAAGGGCTCCTGCCTTCACATCTGAGGAATTGGAGAAACTTGTGGATGGGGTACTCCCCCAGTATGCGCTACTCTACGGTCCTCCAGACCAACAGGTAAGTACACAGGGAGCACGTAGTATGGGCTATGCCTGTGTTGAGTGGGGTGGGTGTAAGATGGTGGGGAGGGGTGCGAATGGGGAGCGCAACGCACGACAGATGAGAGCATGTGCCACATGGCAAGGTTGCGGAGGGGGGGCCACTCACATCGACCATGCAGGAAAGTGATGATATTTCTTGTTCCATCCTGTCCATGTCACATAGGTCAGCGCCCATCAGAAGATCGACATTTGGCGTGCCATCGCCAAGGACGTCCGGGCCCTGGGGTTCCACAACAGACGGGGCACCCACTGCCGCAAGAGGTGGGAGGACATCCGCCGCAGGAGCACAAAGACCGCCGAGGCTCTGCTGGGGATGGCCTCCCAACCTAGGAGGGGTGCCACACGGCAATTGACCTCCCTGATGTCCCGGATCCTGGCGGTGGCCTACCCCGATTTGGATGGGCGCGTGAGGACATCACAGCAGACACAAGGGGTGAGTATCAGCACATTCTGCTATATTAGCGCACAGTGGAGGTGTCTGGGTGGGGGAGGAGGGCTGTGGCTATCTCTAGGCCAGGGCGGTTTCTGTAGGCTAGGCCCCTCCGTTAGGCATGGCCCTGTGCCCCCGCCCCCCACCTCTGTAGGGTGCTAATTACAGATATCCATGGTTGGGCCTCACCTATGTGTGCATTTGTCATCCATTGACTTGTAGGCCAAGTCACAATAATTGAGTAGTGTACCCCGAGTGCGCGGCGTAGTGCAGGGGGCTTCCGTGTCTGTCCTCTCCGCCAACGGTGCCGCCAATGCATGCACTCAACATGTCTTTCTTTCTTCTCCCCCCCTTTTTTTGGTTTTCCTGTTCATGTGTGCATTAGCATCATCAGGCGGAGGAGACGTGGCATCGGCGCACGAGGGAGCTGCATCTCACATGGCCCCGGAGGGCCATGCAACCGACTCCGAGTACACCAGTGAGACGGAGGGCGAGGGGGGCTCCACAACGGGGACCCGTGGAGACGTCAGCGACACTGACACGTCCTCGGAAGGGAGCTCCCTTGTGGTGGCGGCACCACCCGTGCCCACCGCAACAACAGGTACAGCCGCCACCCAGCGCACCAGCCCCGCCCTCCCAGCAGCCCCTCAGCGTTCGCCCCGTGCCCGCTCGGCCAGGAAGCCGGGCATCTCCTTCGCCCCTGGCACCTCAGGTCCTGCCCCAGTTACCCCTGCTGCCCTCAGTGCGGAGATCATTGACCTCCTCCAGACGCTCATTGTTGGGCAGTCTACCCTTTTGAATGCCATCCAGGGGGTAGAAAGGGAGGTGCATCGGAGCAATGCATACCTGGAGGGCATTTATTCGGGTCAGGCTGCCCATCAGAGATCGTTCAACGCTCTGGCCTCAGCACTGACAGCAGCAATTGTCCCTGTGTCTAGCCTCCCCCCTCCAACTTCCTCAACCCAGTCCCACTCCCCTGTTCCTCTGCCTATCCCAGACACACCTACAGACCAGCCTGCACACACCTCAACACCCAAGGGCAGCTCATCCAGACATAAGAACCACAGATCACACAAGCATTCACCCAAGCAACATCCACATGCAGACATGCCAACAGCCACTGCCTCCTCTGTGTCCCCCTCCTCCTCGTCTCCCTCCTCCCTCCCTGTGACGTCTCCACTCACACCTGCATGCACACCACCATCAGCCAGTACGTCCATCACCACCACACCCACGAGAACAGTCCGCACACGTGCAGTCACCACCCCCACTGCCATTTACACGTCCCCTGTGTCCTCTCCCACTGTGTCTGTCACCCCCTCTTCAAAACCACACAAACGCAGGCAGTCACCCACCCAACAGCCATCCACCCCACGACAGCCTCCAGCACAAGCACCTGCACCCAAAGACAGCACACTTGGCTCTCCTACAACCACATCCTCTCCCTCCACTCCCATACCCACTGCACCTACCCTTCCCATTGCTCCTAAAAAGTTGTTCCTCTCCAAAATTAACCTCTTTGCATCACCTGACCCACCCCCTCCATCTCGTAAGAGTCCAAACAGCACCTCAGCCACCACTAGGACCATCGTTCAGGGCTATTGGAGTCCACCAGCTCCTAGGGCAGGAACATCGGCCAGCAGCAAGGGGACAGCCAGCCCACCCCCTGGGAAAAAAAACAAAAAAGGGAAGGGCCGGCGCGACAGGCCTGAGAGGCTGCCCCCAAGGACACCACCCTTGCACCGTCACCTGGCCCATCCACAAAGGGAGGCAAGGGCCCCAGAGATTCCGCCAAGGGGGGCAAGGGCAGCAGGGCGGACAAGTCCGGCAGCAGGCGAGCTGCCCAGGAAGGCCCCACCAGCCCCATTTGGGGTGTGACGGAGGAGACCCAGGGGCCCAGGAGTCCTGCACAGGAGGGCCCCGCAAGCGATAGGTCGGATGGCGACTGAGCGGGAATGATTGCCAAGATCTGGTTCCCTAGGAACACAAGACAAGCACCGCTGAACAGGGCCCCGCTGTGAGAAGCACCGCTGAACAGGGCCCCACCAAGAGAAGCACCGCTGAACAGGGCCCCGCGTCTCTGCACCGCTCCGCTGGGCCCTTCCTGTCAAGCACCGCTCCGCTGGGCCCTTCATCTCAAGCACCGCTCCGCTGGGCCCCGCCGTCTCTGCACCGCTCCGCTGGGCCCTTCCTGTCAAGCACCGCACCGCTGGGCCCTTCCTGTCAAGCACCGCTCCGCTGGGCCCTTCATCTCAAGCACTGCTCCACTGGGCCCCGCCTTCTCTGCACCGCTCTGCTGGGCCCTTCATCTCAAGCACCGCTCCGCTGGGCCCCGCCGTCTCTGCACCGCTCCGCTGGGCCCTTCATCTCAAGCACCGCTCCGCTGGGCCCTTCATCTCAAGCACCGCTCCGCTGGGCCCCGCCGTCTCTGCACCTCTCCGCTGGGCCCCGCCGTCTCTGCACCGCTCCGCTGGGCCCTTCATCTCAAGCACCGCTCCGCTGGGCCCTTCCTGTCAAGCACCGCTCCGCTGGGCCCTTCATCTCAAGCACCGCTCCGCTGGGCCCCGCCGTCTCTGCACCGCTCCGCTGGGCCCTTCATCTCAAGCACCGCTCCGTTGGGCCCCGCTGTCTCTGCACCGCTCCGCTGGGCCCTTCATCTCAAGCACCGCTCCGCTGGGCCCTTCATCTCAAGCACCGCTCCGCTGGGCCCCGCCGTCTCTGCACCGCTCCGCTGGGCCCCGCCGTCTCTGCACTGCTCCGCTGGGCCCTTCATCTCAAGCACCGCTCCGCTGGGCCCTTCATCTCAAGCACCGCTCCGCTGGGCCCCGCCGTCTCTGCACCGCTCCGCTGGGCCCCGCCGTCTCTGCACCGCTCCGCTGGGCCCTTCATCTCAAGCACCGCTCCGCTGGGCCCTTCCTGTCAAGCACCGCTCCGCTGGGCCCTTCCTGTCAAGCACCGCTCTGCTGGGCCCTTCATCTCAAGCACCGCTCCGCTGGGCCCCGCCGTCTCTGCACCGCTCCCCTGGGCCCTTCATCTCAAGCACCGCTCCACTGGGCCCCGCCGTCTCTGCACCGCTCCGCTGGGCCCTTCATCTCAAGCACCGCTCCGCTGGGCCCTTCATCTCAAGCACCGCTCCGCTGGGCCCCGCCGTCTCTGCACCGCTCCGCTGGGCCCCGCCGTCTCTGCACCACTGGGCCCTTCATCTCAAGCACCGCTTCGCTGGGCCCTTCATCTCAAGCACCGCTCTGCTGGGCCCCACCGTCTCTGCACCGCTCCACTGGGCCCCGCCGTCTCTGCACCACTCCGCTGGGCCCTTCATCTCAAGCACCGCTCCGCTGGGCCCTTCCTGTCAAGCACCGCTCCACTGGGCCCCGCCGTCTCTGCACCGCTCCGCTGGGCCCTTCATCTCAAGCACTGCTCCGCTGGGCCCCGCCGTCTCTGCTCCGCTCCGCTGGGCCCTTCATCTCAAGCACCGCTCCGTTGGGCCCCGCCTTCTCTGCACCGCTCCGCTGGGCCCTTCATCTCAAGCACCGCTCCGCTGGGCCCTTCATCTCAAGCACCGCTCCGCTGCGCCCCGCCGTCTCTGCACCGCTCCGCTGGGCCCTTCATCTCAAGCACCGCTCCGCTGGGCCCTTCATCTCAAGCACCGCTCCGCTGGGCCCCGCCGTCTCTGCACCGCTCCGCTGGGCCCCGTCGTCTCTGCACCGCTCCGCTGGGCCCTTCATCTCAAGCACCGCTCCGCTGGGCCCCGCCGTCTCTGCACCGCTCCGCTGGGCCCCGCCGTCTCTGCACCGCTCCGCTGGGCCCTTCATCTCAAGCACCGCTCCGCTGGGCCCTTCCTGTCAAGCACCGCTCCGCTGGGCCCTTCATCTCAAGCACCGCTCCGCTGGGCCCTTCATCTCAAGCACCGCTCCGCTGGGCCCTTCCTGTCAAGCACCGCTCCGCTGTGCCCTTCATCTCAAGCACCGCTCGCCCATTGGCAGGGCCGGATCTGTGTCGGGCAGGGCTTCACGAAGCACTCTGGGCACCATGCCTCCTCCATAACCAGTGGAGTCTGTAATCCACCAGATGGACTGTTGCTTTGCACTCCCCAGGATGGTACAGTGGGCAAGCCACCCACTGTAGAGACTTGAGAGACTGTGGCTTTGCACTCCCCAGGATGGTACAGTGGGCATGGAGGCCCCTCGTGGATCTGGCGTCGTGGACTCATGTGGCTGAGGTGCCCCCCCTTCCCTTCCCCCTGAGGTGCCTGTGGTTTTATTATCTGATGCCCCAGCAGTGTTCTCTCCAATGGAATCGGGTCTCGTGTGTGGGCTTTGCCCATGTGTTAATGCACATTGGCCCACAAACAATGGCATGTACCCAATATGTGCCGGACTTTTGGACTATGTATACATTGTTCATGTTGTGATTTATTTATTTTAAATATCTCATATTTCACTTCAGTTCAAATATGCTTTAATATACTTCTATTTTAATGATCATTTTATTGTGTCTTTGAATTATTCTGGGGGATTTGGGAGGTGTAAATCTGAGTTGTTGCTCTGCTTTGGTGTGTGGGGATTTGGGGGGGGGTGGGTGTGTCGCGTATGTGTGTGCCCGTTGCCTTTTCTCCTCCCCCCTCCCCTGTGTCGTAGGTGCAGTACTCACCGTTGTCTCCTGCGGCGGCGTTCGTGCTCCTGGTAGAGGAGCAGGTAGACAATCGCTGGTAGGATGTTTAATTCGGGTTCCATGCTGTCCAGATTGCTCGTGGAGTGTATAAAGGTGAGCGTTTTCCCGTTCGTGGTCTGTTTCCGCCGTGTTTTTATCGGCGGGGCTCCCGCCCCGGAAAAGGTGGCGGATTGGTGGGTCGTGATAGGGTGGGCGGTACATTGTCTGCCGCCTGTCTGTTGGCGGTGACCGCCGCGCTGTTTGTTTGCCCCGCCGTGGCGGTCGGAGTGTTAAAGTGGCGGGCTGTGTTGGCGGTTCCCGCCAGGGTCATAATTCTATTTTATTTACCGCCTGCCTGTTGGCGGGTTGGCCGCCGCTTTAACACCGACCGCCAGGGTCGGAATGACCCCCTAAGTGTCATTAACTTCAACTTAGTGAGCTATTAGCTCCTTAAACTCCTCATTTTCACTTACAGTTGTTTCTTCATGCACAAATTTGCTTGTGCCTTTTGGTTTTGGTGACAGCTGTTCATTAAAGCACTAACATACAAATAAGAAAACCCCTTGTCACAATCACCATTCAAAGGCTAACACACTTTGTAGTATATACTAGTAGCATATATGTGAATTAAATATGCCACTTGGGAGTGTAGCCAATTTCAACATAGTTTAGGGGGTCAGAGCACAATCACTGTGATCTAGTTAGCGGAGTTCCAGTTCACAGACTCAAAAAAGCAGCATCAGTCCAATCAAATGTGGTTGACCATGCAAACAGAAGCATTTTCCTATGGCTTTTTATGAGGGAGATGGTGTTGCATAAGTTACAACTTTGGCGTAACTCCACAAGGTATGCTTTCGAACCCAGGGGTGACACAGATGAACTTGGTTCAATATACCAGGGATGCATGTGAAAGATGGATTAGTGGAGCACTGCAATACACTATTCAATGTGTAACTGACATAGAAGCGTTGCTTTTGGGTTAATAACAATCCCATAAATGGATCAGGGGCATTGTGAAAACAGCAACAAACTTGATGTTGTTATTTACCGCATACCACACACTGCACTAAGAAAGATTGAACACTTTTAAGTTAAAAGTATTTATTACCACAGGAACAATCTGTTTCTTAGTATACGTACAGCCACTACACAGAATTCTATAAAAACGGCAAGAAGACATTTTATGAATAACAAAAATAGAACTAACATTTCTAGCATTGTAAAAATGTAATTAAAATGTTATCTAAAATCTGATACTCTGACTTTTACTTATATGCGCTATACTAATAGACCATGGAAGTCACAGCAACATTCATTCTAGATTTTCTTAGGGAAAAGAGAAGCACTGCATGCCTTGCTGACAGAAAAGGCTGTCTTTATCAGTGTAGGTGCAATGAAGGGCAAACACACACTGCAGTACTAGTCAGTCAGTCTTCCTCCTGGACTCAGTGCTATCAGCTTCAGGTGAGATGTAGCATCCGTGAAGTGTGCCAGCAGTAGGTGAGACCATCTCTGGCAAAATCTCAGGTCATACTCTGGACAAAGGACCCCTCCTGATAAGTGCTCAAGTGGTCATCATGATATACTAGATATTATCAGAAATTTGAATTTCTGACATAAATTTAAGAATGTCTGACATAGATCATGTGCAACAAGGTATGTGTCTTAGAATGTGTAAGGTAAAAGGACTTCAATTCAGACTACACAAATGTGATTATAAGTCTATAATTATACGTCTGTATGTGTTCTTAATCAACCTTGACATAGTGGAAAGTAGACATTTATCCGGACAAATGTGTTGATGGTGTGAAATCAATTGAAGGGTTTGAGGCTTTCACATTTCTCAGAAAGATAAGGTTAGGCAACATCTGCATATAATAGCAGACATTACAATGATCATGCATAAATCAGGAAAAAATGGCAGCTTCCAATGTTTGAGAGGGAATACGGAGGCCTCCACCACCACCACAAGGACTTCTGTGATCACCAACATGATCACCATCACCAACATTACTGTGGGAAACTGGCACCTTGTTGCAGAAACCCCCCACACTTTTTGCCTGGTTTCTGAATGCAACTTGGACTGGAGTGCATTGGGATCCTGCTGACCAGGTTCCCAGTGCCAGTGTTCTCTCTCTAAAACATTGTGAAGGTAATTGGATATACCTTTAGCTACCACTATAAGTCCCTAGTAAAAAGGTAACTAGGTACCCAGGGCATGGGATACTAAGGGTAAGACCCTGGTGGCAGCAGCGCTAGTTGTGCCACCCTCTAGGGCCATGCATCCAGATGCACCCAGCACTGCCATAGCAGGCTGAGTATTCTGATGCAAACCTAACACACAAACTTGACTTGGCACACTACCTGTGTGCCCTGTCCACCACAGACTGCATTTACTATGGGTAAGACACCCCTCTGGCAGGCCTTAAAGAGCTAAGGCGGGGTGTTTCATATTATATGTAAGGGCATAGCAACATGAGCAATAGACCCCCACTGTGTCCCTGCCAAGCCTCGGACATTGTGAGTGAACAGAGCAGCCATTTTAATACATGTGCTGAACACTGGTCAACACAAGTTTCCCAGCTACATGATGGCCACTCTGAACCCTGGGTTGTTTGGTATCATACATATCAGAATGATGAAGCCAAACTGGTGCCAGTATTGGATTTATCCCTAAATGTACCCTGGGGTCACATAAGAGGTGCCCCCTTCAAAAGCTAACCTAACCTGGCATGGCTGTTGACTGGTCTTGTCCAGCTGCCACCTCCAGACAGCCACTATACAAACCTTTGGGGAGAGGCCTGTCTCTCCGGTCAGTAAGACAATGCCCTTCCTGGGTGGAGGAGCTAACAACCCCTCCCTCAGGAATGTGCACTGTCCTGGCGGTGAGCTTTAAAGTGCTTACCACCCATAAACTCGACCCCCAAGCCTGCTGCTGGCAGCACCAGGTATCCCCTTTTGCAAATCTCCACTTTTGCAGGAGCAAAGGCGGGAAACATAACAAGGGGTAGTAGGAGTGGCCTCACTTAGCATGCACTACCCCTAAGGTGTTGCCTGCGAGGTGGACCCACAAATTAGGTTTCCTCCATCTTGGAATGGAGGAAAATAGCCAATGAGGTTGAGGGACGTGACCCTTCCCACAGGAAGTGGTCACTATAGTGGGTGTAGCCACCCAAGGGTAAGTTCCATTGGAAACTACCAGGTTCCCCCTAAAACACCCACTAAATTCAGTATTTAGGGGGGCACCACAGACCAAGAAATCAGATTTGAAAGGACAAGGAAGAAGACAGCTCAAAGAAGACCACAGCAAGAGAAATGAGGACCTGTTGCATCAGAAGAGGAGCCAAGACTCTCCCTGCTGCATCTGTGTCCCAACAATCACTGCTGCGGAGGAGCTGACCACTGGACTGACCTCAAAAGACCCCCAGGACCTCCAGGCTTCACAAATACCCAAGATCTCCCTCCTGAGTGGAGGCACCACTCAAGAAAGCAGCAAGAACTAACAAGCCAATGAGGGTCACTTCACTGACCAGCCAATATCTCCACAATCAGAACTTGCAGCCAGAACTGATGACACACCAATGTCAGCCCAAATTAAACCTATGAGTGTGCCAACTTTGGCGGCACTGCACCCTCCAGTTGCCGAGTTGTGCCAATATCCCAGGTACTGGCCACTGCACGTTGGACTTCAAGAAAACCAGTTCCCCCATAGCTGCAACTGGATCAGGAGAAAGCCCCAGTCGAGGGACTTCAGGAACACCCCAGACCTCAATGTCTCCATTCCACACAGCTCCTAGATCCCCAACTTGCCCTGCATCCAGCCACCCTGTGCCTTGCAACGAGGAACCAGCTGTGCTCCATGGGTCCCTAACTCCTTGCGACCTCGACAGCCCAAGGGGCCCCCACAGCACCACCTTTAAATTTGCAAACCATCTCCTTTTTCAGGTGGCCCTTCAAGTGGCTCTGTGCCTGTGCCAAGAGACATTCCAGTTCTGCTCCCGCCAGAACTGGGATTTGCCTAAGGCTCTCCAGCTGGTACAAGGTTCTCACCGACTGCTTCAACCATCCTGAAAAAGAAGAGAGTGGCAACCCAACTGGACGATTTTTAATGTAATTTTAAAAGTGAGTGCCTATTGACTCCTATGGTGCATAATTACGCACAGAAAGACTAACTTTATTAAAACTTAGAAAAATCATAACTCAAAAAGTACTCAACATATCTTGACCATCTTGGTCTTAAAAAATATATAAAACTCTGAAGTATTTTTTATAAAATTGGTCTTGAGTTATTCCTTGAGTGTGTGTGGTGCATGATTGATACTGTGAGTAAAACACATGCTTAGCACTCCTCCAAGATTAGCCTAAGTGCTCAACCAAGCTACCTCAAAAAGTGCAGCATTAGGTGATGTGATTTTTGCCTCTGGAAGCCAATGTGTGGTGGGCTGGATCCCCTGCACAGAGTGCCTAGTTTTGCACACTACATAAAGGGCCAGCCTCTTACAATTACTAATAGCAATGTGTTACCACCACCAATATCACCATCAGCACCACCATCACCACCACCTTTGCCATCATTACCACCACCACTTGCACCAGTACCACCATGACTAACTTTAATAAGTTGGGCCATGCAATTACAGGCATAAACAAATGTGTGCATGTAGCCGGTATTTTAAGGCAGACTCATTAGATTTGTCAATGCTTGTTTCTATTTTGCAGGGAAAAACAATCTGCTGTTAGTGTATTTCAAAAATATAATTACAATTATCCTATTATTACACCACCACCCCTTAATACTTTGCCGGAAAATATTGTTTAAAAGCTTAGATTTATTAAACTTATCCTTCATTTAAGATAGAAATGTTTTAATGGGAGTACATTATTCTTTTACCTATGCGATCGTGTTGTACAATATAATTTATCTCAGTTCTCGCTTTAATTTCCTTCCCCTCCACATTGTGTAATTTATTTCGGTTTTTGAAGTACCCTCTTTTTTAACTTCCCATGCATAATATTGTAGGTTGGCAATGTTGTCTTCCTATTTTAAAGCGCTCAAAGACTGTTGGACCAAATCTGCATTAATAACCAATGCGCTTACTGCACCCACTAGAAATTCCTTAATACCAAAAAGAGGATTTCCGTGGCTTGCGTCTAAGCAGAGGGAGGTGAAAAAGAATTATCACTGGCAGCCTACAGCTATTCAAATTAGTAAAATATGTGAATGGCACTTGCTTTACGGCCACTCGTGAATTATGGAGGGTAAATCTGATTTTTTTGTTTGAAGACTCTGATCCAACAAACACCCAGCCCTTGGCGTTGCTGCATCTAAATGAAGAGATATTATCTGATGTTAACTGTTTGTTCACCTGCAGGGGAACGGGGATCCAACAGGCTGGCTCCTAAGGTCATATTTGATGTAACAGCAAGTAGCACTTGAAATCCAGTGAGCAGCTGCTGCCCAGCCAAGAGTAAATCAACAGATGTCAACGCTATTGCTTGCAAAAGCCATTTAGAAGTTATATTAAGCTACAGGCTCACAGTTTATTAACTTCCCAGTTATATACCGCGTGCTTCGCTGGAGCCCGTTGTTAATGAAGCAGCCCGATCGCCATCAATCTCGCTGTTCCCTGTAGCTGAGTAGCTGAGCCTCTAATGTGAACATATGCACTGACAACCCGGCAGCCCCAAACGCTGTAGGGATCTTGTATAATCCCGCCATTTATTCAGATCAGCAGGATTATGGCCTGCTACTCGGTGCAACTGTTAGTTGGAACTGATGTGAACTAAAGTTAAGCTTATCTTCACTCTTTCCCCAATATTCCAGTATTTTTTGTAATATTTCCTGTCAGTCAGATCAGATATTTCAGGTGGTGCACTAATGAGTGACATTTTATAAAGCACGTTGCTAAATATACCACGAGTTAAAGTGTGCGATATTCTTCCGCGTTCCTCCAGTGCTTTATTTCACCAGTTTGTTGACTTTAAGGTCTCACCTACGGCCTACAACTCCAGGCTGTTATAAATGTTAACTTTTTAGTGATGGCAGAAAGACAGTGGTCGTACAGTCCCCCGGCTACTGAGGGCCTGATTCACAAAGATAAATAGACATTTGTGTGTACGATAATGATTGCGTGCTTTTCACAAAGAGTAGTATCTTTACGAGTGCGGAGTTTCGGCAGATAAAAAGTATTTTTATGTGCGGTGATTCCTTTGTGAATAGTAAACCATTGTTAAAATACACAATTGTGAATGTTTACCTTTGTGAATCAGGCTGTGCACCTTAAAAGTCTTATGTGCTGAGACACCCAACTCATAAAGATACTACTCCTAATTCCCTTTGTGAATAGCAAACAATTATTTACATACACAAAAGTGTATGCTTAGCATTGTGATTCAGGCACTTTGTCGGGATCCAACACATAAAGGCTGATGAAAGGAATCAAAAACTAGCCTTTTGTTTCCCTCAACCTTTGTGGGTGTGTTATTGAAAAAGGAAGATGGTTGATGAATGTGATAGAGATCAAATTTTACTAACACATTAGTGCTATAGAAGTTAGCATATGGTGACTAACAAACCTTCCTTTAAAAGCCTAACAAAGAAATTAACCTGGAAATGTAAATCGAGCAGATTTGAATGTGGTTAACAGTGTGGCCTCCGTTGGTATTTGACATCACGTTTTAACATGAAGACATTGTGCATTTATATTTGAGTGCATTATTGACATTAATTAAATATGAAGGTATTATCTTTAAGAGAAACAGCAGAAATTAAGTATATATGAGTATTAAATGATCATGAATTAATCATACTTATATTGAATTATATGAATTCTATTAACATGAGTTACAGGTGTGCAGAAAATAAATGAACGTTTAAATTGTTATTTGCTTTGCATGTGTGATTTAATTGTAAGGTGCGCAATAGGTTTTGTAAGTAAATTAACTGTATTAATGTGCATTTAGGTTTTCTTAGCTGGACTAAGCCTGAAGATTCATTTTTGCAGCAGTAGAGGAAAATGACTTGCTTGTTCTGTTCCTCTGACGTGAATTCTTTCCGTAGATTGCTGACTTGATGTTGTATTTCCTATTGTATTGAAGACAAAGAACATGTTTCAGTGTTAACTGTGTAACAATATTTGTTCTAGCTGTTGAACAAGACAGGAAACTTTAGCTCATTCTATGTACCTTGAGAAAGAATCCTGAAGTAACAAACAATTAAAAGATGTAATATTTTGAAAGAACTGTATGAATTTATTGAAATTACTAAATGTTTTTCTCTGAGAAAATTTGGAATAGTTTTAAACTTGATAGTGTCAGCGCCTACCATTGGATGCTAAATCTTGTGTATGAGATGAGCCCACCTGGAGGACCAATTGAAAGGCCCAGGGACATTTATAATTAGTGAGAAACTTAGAAACTTTTGGTCAATCTGCTAGAGACAGTCTTGACATGCTGATGATCCCAGACGTGGTGCTGCTCGCTGCTTCTTCTGAATCCTTCTAACCCTTTAGCCATCTTCTAAAGAATAAAGTCATCCTTCCTAATTGCCGCGTTTGCTTATGAGGTTGGGTAGTAATATACACAATAAGTTCTGAACTACTGACTTGACCTACATGCAGCCATTGTTATGTATCGTCCTGATGCTGCTGTCTACTAATGTCGTGAGAAGGTGAATGCTCAGGCTGATTCAGCTTTTTTGTCTGCTCAATGTTATTAACTGTATTTTGATGATTTACTGATGTCACCATCACCTGCTTTGAAACCTGAACTTAATGTGCACATTGTTGTTCTGCTAATTTTGTCATTCTTTTGGAGTGTCTAACAGTATTGATGTTTAGTAGGTTTAATCTCTTTAAATGTTTTGGTCAACGTATGGTTTTTGTTTTTTTCCAGTTTCCCATAGATGAGTTGTTTTATTTGCAAAAACTAAACTATTTATGACCAGGTTTGTCTGTGCAGAAGAACAGCAGACTGTGATTGTTACAATAGGAGTACTTCAACAAATAGGCTCTGTACCTGAGAAATATAAAGGCAAGGAATTACATGAAATGTCAGGCGAAGAAAGTGGCAGGAGCAGTTTGGGGAAGGAAGACAAAAGAGGTAGGGGAAAAAAGGACAAGGAGGAATAGCGAGAAGATCAAATAGAAAGACAGGGATGTTTCCTGTATGAGCACCGAAACAAGAGGGTAGTGAAAGAGCCAGAGCAACAGAGTGACCGCTTGAGAGGAGACCACCAGAATATAGCACTAGGGCATAAGGAGGACGAGAGCCAGATGCAGAAGAAGATAAAGGTAAAGAGAATACAGATAAAGGGCTGAGATAAATAAATAGAAAAAGTAAGGGGGAAGTGGAAAGATGAAGGAGAGAGTGTGGGAATTATTAGAGAGAAAGGAAAAGCTGGAAAAAAGGGAATGAATGACTCAATTACTGAAGCTTAAAACTGTTGTGTGACAATTATAAAGATGACACAAACTGGGCACAAAAGAGTGAGGGTGAGTATTATAGATGCTACACAGAGAACTTCAAAAGATAGAGAAGAGAGTAGATGTATTTGAAAAAGAAAACAGCAAGAAGACAAGGAAATTGAAAGAAGCACTTCCATACAATCAACATTCAGAGAGGGAAAGGGAGAGAACAATGAAAGGAAATGAGGAACACACCAGCAACACTGAAAGCAAAATGGAACTATTGTGTCCTATGAGGGTGGTGCTAGAGCAGGATATATATGTTTATGAAAGATTTCCTAAATCTTTTTTTGTTTCATATTTCTTTATTAAAGATTATTAACAATGAAATGACATCATGCATGATATTGACATTACAGAGGAACTTAAGAAGCTTCTTCCATCAGTACAGTACATTACACACCACACTGCTACAAAATTGAGCGATGGATGTATAGTATCATGTGTCTGCGTTTCCAAATCTCACGTTTTGCCACCTATGGAAAGAGAGAACAGAACTCTATAGGTATGTCATTGCCAGCTTTGGTCGGTTTAGACCACTGGCTCAACGCCAGGCTTTTTATCTACTGCGGTTGAAAAGGGACTAGTCTGTCTCTCCACGTGAAGGGGCAGATTTGAAGGATCTAGGACCGCTGATGGTTGTTGGGATTCTCGGTGGAGGGCAACAGGATGGAGAAAGGGGTGGATAAAGCAAGGGGACAGTAGTTACCATGGAGACTTTCTATCCTGTGATGCCGGGAAGAGAAAATAACATGCAACCAACGTAAAGAGGACAATGACAAGGATCATGATCCTTTGTGGAGAGAAAAGAGAGAAAAAGAAAGAAATGGAAGTAAAAGGGAGATCAAGGAAGGGAGAAGAGGCAAAGGAAAAGATGGTTGGGGAGGGAAAAAGAGGTGGAGATATGCCTAAAGGAACATACAATAGAAGAGAGGAGGTGGGATGGAGGCTCCGGGAGTGAGGAAGAAGAAAGAAGAGAAAGTGGTGAGGGAAGGGGAGAAAAAGGAGGAGAAAGGAGGAGAGTGAGGGTAAGAGAATAGCAGAAGAGGAAAGGGGAGGAAGAAGAGATTCAAGGGGGGAAGGAGAGAAGGTGAGGGCAATGGAAAGAAAGGGAAAGGAAGGGGAGGAGAGAGAGGATGACCATGGGGGGAAGGGGGGGAGTGGAAAAGGAGGGTGAGGTTGATAGGGAGAGGGGATGTGATAGGGGGGCACTTATGGAGCTCAGTCATCTGCAAGTCGAAGGAAAGGGGCCCAAGTGTTCTGAAACACCTCTGTCCTGTCCTGTATGGCATAGATGTTCATGGGCAGCAGTTTGGAACATTGTCAACACCCATTCATCATGAGAGGGGTATGTCGTTGCTCGCCAGTGTCATTGAATACAAAGTTTAGCCGTGGTCAACACCATGTGGAGGAGGCGGGTGGTGACAGAGAGGGCGGTAACGGTAATACCCTCAGCGTGGCCCCAACTGCCACCCAGTATGGTTGTATAATTGGACAGGCAAATAGTATGTGTGATAGGTCACAATTTGAGTTAGTGCAGTGCCAACATTGCGCGTGGGGCATTAGTCCAGCAGATCTAAGTTTCTGAGGAGTCCAGTACCAGTCCAGTCGTGCAAGGCCTTAAGGAGGCTGAATTTCATTTGTGCCTCTCCGACCCCTCTTTCCTGCATCTCCAATAGGGTAGTCCAGTCTTCCATATCATAATCTACCTGCAAATAAGTTTGCCATTTAGCCTTGAGGGAAAGTAGGAGAGGTAGAGAGAACAAATGTTTATTCAGTGGATTGTGCAGGCCTGACGTCATTCCACGGAAGGAGCCCCAGGGTCGCAAGTAACCAAGCACCGGTGAACGGTGCAGTGTCCACAGATAGGACCCCATGCAGCTACGAAGACAATGTGAGAGTTGTTGGTGCTGCCAAAAATAATGACCAGGAAGTCGAGAATGACTTTAGCATTCCATCAGGGAGGAGTTGGTCAATAATTATAATGCTCTTAGTCCGTGAGGCCTCCCAGTCGACCGCCTCTCCCCATCAGTAAGCCAGTGTTACCCCAGAGTGGCACATGCGTGTGAATGAGGAGAGGGTCCAGAAGACGGTGAGTCTCGTATCTGTCATGAATACAGCATGGCCTGCAACACTGGGTGGGAGGAGGGGGGAGGAGGGGTTTTCAGTCAATCAATCAATCAGGGGATTTGTAAAGCGCACTACTCACCCGTGAGGGTCTCAAGGCGCTGAGGAAGAGAGGGGGAGGAGGAGGTGGTGTGCACCTACTGCTCGAACAGCCAGGTCTTGAGAAGTTTCCTGAAGGTAATGAGGTCTTTGGTTTGCTGCAGGTGGATGGGAAGAGTGTTCCACGTTTTGGTGGCGAGGTGTGAAAATGATCTACCAGTGGTTGTAGTTCTGCAGATGTGTGGGACGGTTGCGAGGGCGAGGTCAGCGGAGCGGAGTGGAGATGCCGGGTTGGGGTGTAGAAGGAGAGTCGTTTGTTGAGGTATTCTTTTCCGGTGTTGTGCAGTGCTTTGTGAACGTGGGTGAGGAGTTTGAAGGTGATTCTCTTGTTGACTGGGAGCCAGTGTAGGTTCTTCAGGTGGTCTATGATGTGGCAGTGGCAGGGGATGTCCAGGATGATGCGTGCGGAGGCGTTCCGGATGCGTTGCAGCCTCTTCTGGAGTTTGGCCATGGTTCCTGTGTAGAGGGCATTGCCGTAGTCCAGTTTGCTGCTTACGAGGACTTGGGTGACTGTTCTTCTGGTTTTGGTGGGTATCCATTTGTAGATCTTTCGGAGCATGCGGAGGGTGTTGAAGCAGGAGGAGGAGATGGTGTTGACTTGCTGGGTCATGGAAATTAGGGGTCCAAGATGAATCCTAGGTTGCGTGCGTGGTCGGTGGGAGTCAGAGTGGTTCCGAGCGTGGCAGGCCACCAGGAGTAATCCCATGCAAAGGGGGTGGAGCCGAAGATAAGGATTTCCATCTTGTCCGAATTGAGTTTCAGGCAGCTGCTCTTCATCCACTTGGCATTGGCCTACATTCCTTCATGAAGGTAGGTCTTGGCGGAGTCCTTGGTGAGGGAGAGGATCAGCTGGGTGTCATCGGCGTATGAGATCATGTTGAGGTTGTGGGATTGGGCGATGTTAGCGAGCGGGCCATGTAGACGTTGAAGAGGGTCGGGCTGAGCGACAAACCCTGGGGTAGGTCGCAGATGATTTCAGTGGCCTTTGAGCGGAATGGGGAGGCGGACTCTCTGGGTTCTGCCGGTGAGAAAGGAGGTGACCCAGTCCAGGGCTCTGTCGCGAATTCCAGCATTGCTGAGGCGTGAGCATAGGGTGTGGTGGCAGACTTTGTCGAATGCGGCGAAGAGGTCCAGGAGGACGTCTAGCACACCCAGACCTCTGGGCTTACCCGAGATTAAGCAATCTGTCCGTATCCCCTGTGGTGGGTCCGGTGTACCTGGGAGTGGGAAGGTCAACTGAGCTAACTGAAGGGCCAACACAAAGTGTTCCACAGAGGGCAATACCAAGCCTCTGCATTCCCTTTGCGCCATGAGTGTAGCTTTGGAAAGCCATGGTTGCATTGAACCCCACATGAATTTACATATGCAGGCATCTACTTTCCTTAGCATTGACAGGGGCACCATCAATGGTAACATTCCAAGGACATATGTGTATCATGGTAAGGTAACCATACAAATGGCTTGGATCCTCCCCCAAAGGGAGAGACCCAATTGGGATCATTTTGCAAGTCACGTTCGGTGCAAGGTAACAAGGGCTTCAGACTATCCTGTACCATCTGGTCCAGACCCCTGTTTATAAGAATACCTGGATATTTGAGTCACAATTGTTTCCATAAGATGGGGAATGCTGTTATAGCTGCGCTCGTAGTCACCAGGGATAGAGGTAGGGCTTCACTTTTGTCCCAATTGATTTTATAACCCAATAGTGCTTCAAATTCTGTCAGGGTAGCATGTAGTGCTGGGAGGGAGTGAGCAAGGTCATCACGGAGCTGCCTCCCAGGACAGTAACGCCGGCTATGGATGGGGATCTGCTTATAAGTGCTGCTAATGGTTCAACAGCCAAAAGGAATAGCAGCAGTGACAGGGGACAGCCCTGTTTCATCCCTCAGTTCACTGGGAACACATCGGAGAGGAATTACCTGCGCTGTGGGCGAGTCATACAGCCAACTTACTTTTTTAATAAAGCTATTGCCTACTCCGAAGCGGTTCAAAGTTTCGAAGAGATACCACCATTCTATTCTATAGAAGGCGTTCTTAGCGTCAAGAGAGAGGGCCATGGCCTCTTCTCTGGAATCTCTGGTAGTCCAGAGGGTATGCGTTAGAGTACGAAAGTGAATTCTTGCTGATCGCTCCGGTACGAATCCTACCTGAGTGTGATGAATAAGGGACAGGATGACCTTTTTGAGACGGGTAGCCAAGATACTAGCTGGTATATTGACATCTCCTTTGAGGAGGGAAATGGGACGGTAGCTGCTACATAGTAAGGTATCTTTCCCTCCCTTCTGTAGGACCGCTATGGATGCCTTATTGGAAAGAGGGATCAAAGAGCCTGTCCGTTCAGTGCCTCAGAATGCTTCATATAAGGAGTCCACCATTTCCAGTCCCATCCATTTGTAAAATTCTGCCAGAAAACCATCCTCCCCAGGAGCTTCGTGGTAGGGTAAATTGGAAATGGCCTGCAAAACCTCTTCTTTGCTAATCTCTCCTTCTAGCAGAGCCCTGCCCTCTGCTGTGAGACTGGGTATGCGAGCCCCTCAAAGAACGCAGCTAGACGATCATGATCCGTTGCCGTTTCGGGTGTGTATAGAGTCCGATAGAAGTGCCATAATGCACCAGCGATTGTCTGTGGGTGCATGAGGAGTGTACCGTCTGTGTCACGTATGGCCAGAATGGCTAAAGCTACCCCCTGCTATTACATTTGGGCTGCCAACAATCGAACCTGCCTTTTCACCCTGCTCATAATGCCTGCCTTTCATCCTTTGTAGTGCATATTCTTCCTGAGAGGTATAGAGGGCATTGAGCTCCATTTTTGCCTTTTCAAGGCGACAGCGTGTGGCCGGAGTGGGGTTCGTAGTATATTTGTGAGTATGTGTTACTATCATTCCCTCCAGTTCCTGTCTACAGGAGCATCTCAAGGCATTAGTGAGAGCAGCATCTCTCATACGCTGTCCTCTCATCATTGCCTTTGCCACAGCCCATAAAACCTGAGGGGAGGAGACCGAGCCTTTGTTGTCAGTTATATATGTGTACAATATTCTGATACATTCAGGTGCCATGGTTTGCGGCCTGGAGAAACAAGACCCAATTCTAGTGCTAGAAACACCAGGGCATGGTCTGATAGCACTGCTTCCAGAATCCGGGAGTCCCAAACCATAGGGATCAGTTTATGGGAGGTAAGGAAATAATCCAGCCGAGACTGCATTCTGTGGGCCTGGGAGATAAAGATGTATTCTTGGTCAAGCGTGTGTGAGAGGTGCCAGTGGTCCACCAGCCCATGGTCCGCCATCAAATCACCCCATAGGTATCTGTCTGCATTGTTACAGATATCCAATATGCCTGTGCGATCCAGAACAGCGTCTCGGGCCAAGTTCCAATCTCCTCCCAGAAGGTAATGAGAGGCCTCGATCTCAGTCAGGAGATGATTAAAATGTAAAAGGAATGAATGCTTAGAACGGGTGGGGGCATAAACACACCCTATGCAGAGTGTATGATTCCCGAGCCTGAATTTCGTGACGATGTATCGACCCTCAGGATGAGTCAAGCACCTTGAATTGTAAGGAATGACTGAGGAGGATCGCAACCCTGCATTTGCATACTGAGCCGGTGCCTCCCAAAGTGGATGGTGGACTGCTGCTATAGAGTACTCGGCCCACCCATTCCCCACATAGTTTTTCAGATTCTGAGGAGGACAGGTGTGTTTCTTGCAATAAGATAATATCTGCATGTTTGGACTGCAAGTAAGATAGGACTTTTTTCCTTTTGATATAGTGTGTGAGGCCATGAACATTCCATGATACTTTTGTTAGCGGGAGGTCAGTTCCCATATCCAGAACTGACACGTGGGTCTGCGGGGAGAAGACTAGCACTACCGGATCTATGAGATGAGGCGTGGTAATTCGGGCTATCTATGTCAAGGCAGTGTGCAAAGTAGGGAGAATGGGAAGGGAGGGTAGGGCAAGGGGGAGGGGGTCCGCAGTCATACTCAGGAGTTTAGGACAAAGCAAAGAAGAAGAATGAGGGAGGAAAGGGAAGGTAGGGAGAGGGAGGGAAGAGGAGACAAAGCGAAAAGAAGTGAGAATAAGAGAAGGAAGATATTGACGAAGCTCAAAAGGGATGATGAAAGGACAGTCCGGATCTGTGACAGAATCAAGAGGGATAATTTATGTGAGAATAAATTCTGTAAACCGCGGGTGTAAAACTGTGAAATCCGCTGCCGGGTGCGCCTGAGGGAGGGGAAAGGCAGAGAGCCAACGGGGAGAAAACTAGGACACAGCATTCCCAGGATGGGGAGGGGTAGTGGGGAGGATCCTGAAACATGCCCAGATGTACCCCCAAGACTCAGCTATAATAATATAGGATATCTCTGATCAGGGCATTAATGATAAAGAAACGGATCCTAAGGTGTGCTCTAGGTAGCAGGTGCATACTTGGGAACCCATGAAGATGGTAAACAAGGAGGGAGCAGTGGGGGTATAGAAGTAGACATCCGGGAATCTATGGGGGAAAGGTAGGGGGAAAGAAAGAGCCCTCAGGGCATCAGCTGGTTAAGATGATGAGAGGCATAGTCCAACCAGGGCAAGCCGTGTGGCGGGCACTATCCTGAATCGCTTCAATTTGCTTGATTCTCCGTTTTGGCTTTTATGTGTATTTGTGCTTTGGATGCAGGTTTTTGGTTGTTGTCTTTTGGTATGTGTTGTTCCCTCCCCCCCTAACTGAGAAGGATAGGACCCTGATCACTGAGATGTTCAACATGGTTATGGGGGCAGAGCCATACTACGATAACAAACAGCAGGGGTGCGACATAGTAGAGGATGGACCCATTATAATCGCTAAGTGCTGTATCCTAGAACTGCAAGGATGGGGTCATGGGGGGGAGGAACATCTCCAGTCTAACAGGCGTTACAATTATAGCAACAATACCAACAGCAGTAATGGGAACAAAAGTAACAATGATATGGTATTCTATGATAACAGCAGATGCAAACATGCGTGGTACTTATCGTTCTGCTGATGAACAGTCTGGGTACCCATTAGGGGGCATCAGAAATTCCCGCCGGCAGCCCCCAGAGGAGGCCAGGTAAGCAGTCAGTCAGCAGGGGGCGTTGGTTTCAGAGGGGACCGGGATTTGTCTCTGAGCAGCCCCTGGGTGATGTCTGTCTCAGCCTGGAGGGCCACATCTCTCCCATCTTGAGATCTCAGTGGGCGGTCCAGAAATCTACCCCTTTTATGCGCTCTAGGATGGATACGGAAGTCGCTAGGGTCAACCTCCATGTGTAGGGGAGAATCATGTGGTAAGAGGGGGATGTGGAAAAGGCCGCAGAGTCTTGATCCATAGGTTGGGCGGAAAGGCCGTCTAAAAAAAATGCAAGTCTGTAGGATCAAAGAGGTCTCTAGATTTACCATCCATCGTAATCTGCATTCTGGCCAGCTCAAAGAGTCCAAATTGAATATTCAGATGGCACAATTGGGGTCTGAGTGCGAGGAACGCCTTTCTTTTTTCCTTCGTCGCTAGGGAGAAGTCCCCAGCAATGCGGATCTCCTGACCATCGTGTCGGTATGGGCCATGTGTCCTCGCAGACGTCAACAGTTGGCAGACCTGTTCATGGCTTAGAAAGCATGCTATTATGGAAAGGGGTCTCTCCGCAGTGTTGTTGTGTAAGTGGTCAATCCTATGGGCCTGTTGGAATTCCAGAATCGGAGAAAAAGTGAGGCCTGTGAGAGCAGGAATGAAGTCACAACGGGAGGCCCTCATATCTGCCCCTTCTGTCTTTTCTCGCAAACCAAAAAAGCGGACATTGTCTCTACAGCTCCGGTCCTCTAGGTCTGTGAGTTTGTTGCAAAGGAATTGCAGTTCGGACCCCGCTGTGCCACCCTGTTGGCGTGTCCTGCCTATAACTGGCTAGATAAGGTGTCCCACCAGGACTAAGGATCAGTTATATGTCTGGGAGACTCTCAGGAGTGGCCTCAGATCCTGGTGACATAGGCCACTTCTCCAGAGGTCAGTAATGGAGAGATGAATGCAGGGTGAGAGCGCGCACCTTTGGTCCCCTAGAGAGCAGTAGAGGCCTGCACCTTCGTCAGCGGGTAGGAGGGTAGGGACAGAGCACAGCAGTACTCCACTCCAGGATTTGTGTCCTGAGGAGTTTGGTCTGCTAAATAGACCATCAGGGCTGTCAGAGGAATTTCCATGTGCCCCTGTTGGAACTCAGGACCGTGTTAGGCAGGCTCTGTGTAGTCATCCTGGTAGTGTATTGTCTCCCGAGGCCCATAGTGGGGGGGGGGGGGATGAGAAAATGGTTATGAGGTGCTAAAATATCCCAGTTAACCCTGGTCTTGGCAAAGACTTGCAAAGGGCAGAGGGCCCTGCCTAGCCTGGAAAGTATGCAGTGCTCCCAAAGTGCTGAGGGTGCTGTCCATGCTGGCATGCCTGGTAGAGATGGATGGGAGGAGTCGGGTTTGTGGCTGCACCTCACAGGATAAATCCTGGTCCTCGACAATAATCCAGGGCCCCAAGAGTGCAACAGCCGGGCTCATTACCTCTACTATAGGATAACATTGGGCTACCTTATTGCTTTTTGAAATCTTCTTTAATGGTAAAGTTGGATTTTAAATCATTATTCTAGAAATGCCACTTTTAAAAAGTTGACATTTCTTGTCCAACCATTTGATGTCTGCAGCCTGTTTCCTGATCACATGACTAGGTTTAGCTGACAGTTGGTCTGTGTGCATTGCTCCTAACAGTGAGACAAAGGTGGAATAGGTTTTGCCAGTATGGGCCATCTCTGACGTGATAGGAGAATGAAGCTATTACCTGCCACACTTCCACATTACAAAGCCCCTGCCTCAGCACACTCCCAAAGGGGTTAAGACTAGTATTTTGTGTCAACAGGGAAGCTGGGGCCCAAGGTAGGGAGGCATGAAATTCCAAACACCTCTGGGGGTGGGAACATTCAGAACCTTCTTCTACTTCAAATATGGCACTAAGAATACATATTTGACCCTCATACCCAACTTTTCATTACACCTCTGGACCAGTGTAAGTCTCGGAAGGATTGCTGTGCTGCTCATCTACAAGAAGGATTACTACTCTGCTACTCTGCTGTCCTGCTATTCTGCTGTCTGAGAATGACTGGACCTGCATCTTGAACCCAGTGCCACCAGAGTGACCCTGGGTGGTAGTTGGCTGCTCTCCTGATCAGAGCCTCAGGGACAGAAATTACTCCAACCACCTTGAATCCAGCACCTGAGCTCTATCTGCCATGACTTGCACACCCCAAAGTAGTGCCACCCCTGTCTTGGACCATTGGGAGTGGGCCTGAAGGTGCTCTGCTAGCCCAGCTGTAACCATAGCAGAACTGATGCAGCAGAACACATCACCTTGCAGCTCTCTGCATTGGAACTGCTGCTGTGCAACTCATCCCTGATGCAGGACATTGCATTGTAGCCCAAAGCTCCTTGGAACAGCTGCAGCGCAATACATCCTCAGTGCATGGCTTTGTATCGCAAGCCCATTGTCAATCGCATCCTCGACAATGATGCAGGGCCTAGCATAGCAGCTGCACAGCTTCCTTGGATCTGCTGCTGCATCATGCATCCTTGACGCTGGATATCACAACACTCTGTAACCACAATTTAAGGTACTTTGTTTAGTAGGCCTAACTTGGTCCCTGCATTTGACATGTGCTCCTTAGAGGCTAGACTAAATTTGTGACTTTGTACCGGTCTGGCACGACCAGATTGCTACAGTGTGCGCTTTGGGCTTTTAGGCACTATTTTTACTGAAATCTTTATATTTGCATTTCTCTGGTTCTAATGACTGGATGTTTATCATTTTGGTCTCAAATAATTTATTACATTTTACAACTATGTTTCTAAATTGGGGTGGGATTTTTTGTGTGTTGTATTTTCACTTTATTACTGTTTGAATTGCTGCATAACATATTTTACAAGTCTGGCTGCTTTGTCTCAAGCTACCAGAGGGTTAAGCACAGGTAACTTGGGGTTTGCCAGTGTTTCACCCTAAGAAGAATTGTGGCAGCTAATTGAGTAGGGTTTCACCCCACTCAACCAGTCACCCAATTTCTAGTGTCCATACCATTTTAAAGTAAAGATAAAACTAAATATATGAAGTGCCATATCCATGTAGATATTAGAATGAATAAAGATTGTCCATATGAACCAATTTTCAGAAGTGTAGAAACCACTGACATGTCATACTGCTTCTATCAGAACAAACTATTGAGCTCCTCATGACTTACATGGAGTAGGAGGAATAACAGCCCACTGACCTTGTGTAATTGCATGTAGCAGTGTTTCCCTGGGACATTCAATTTTGAGCTTTGCTGGTCAAATGACAGGTAACAAGAAATACCAATTTTACCACATTGTAATGCAGCACATTTTTCTTTGTCTTAATCAGATATCACCACGAACATTCCTCAAGGTAATATTTGGATGTTAAATACTTGCGTCTGTCATGCATCAGTTCAAATGCATGATATACAATGTTGAACGCAAAATCATTAAATCAAAGACCTAGGAATGTCAAGAATAAAATTGGCCCTTTTTGTCTCTCCCTAGTTCGAAAACTTGTTGCTATTACTGATAGACAGTGATGGGCCACACACCGTTCCTTTCAAAATTTTGAGGTGAACTGGCTATTTGTACCCGATATAATCATTTTTTGAATTTAACCACATATTGTAATAACAATTTGACTAAATTAAAACGATAGGAAGAAATGAACGTGGAACAAAATGAGCCATCGTTGCTAGACTATCTTTAACTTCTGGAATTGTGTGTTTTTGTAATGTGCTGGTAAATTATTTATGAAGGTGATTAAAATTGACTCCCATGGTTGAGGTGGGCTGCGGTACATTTTCAAATGTTCCCTAAATTCTGTTTAATCTGTCTCGGTCCTAAAACACACATCATTTTTTTATATGTTGGGTCACCCTTTTATTCAACCCAGGCCAACGAAAATACCTTTGCACCAGTTCCAAATTGTTTCTGTGCCAGGATGTCCATTAACATGTAGTCATGGCATCATTCCAAACTCATAAGTTGTAATGATCTGGTTGGAACATAAAAAGAAGTTCCTCGGATTCGCAGTGGTTGGTTCAGTGTTCTTCAAGAATCCTCAGCCATCCATTCTATCAATGTATTTGTTGGAAGAGCCAATCACACATTCAAAAGGCATGAAGTGCAGTAGCTCCTACAGATTGTTTTTTGTGATGATTAATAAGGTGTCGGCCAAGCAAATATTGCCTTCATTCTTTAACAACTGTATACATGTCCAAGCCTTCTGTCTCTCAACAAACAACTCACGATCTGGTGGTAGAGGCAGCAGCAATCAGCCGCACATATCTTACAACAATCGAAAATGATAAGATAACATTTTAAGATTCTCCAAGAGCGCACGAAAACCGAGGGCCTAACACCACAATCCCCGAAAACAAGACAGAACCAATTGTCTATACCAAAGTTTTTATTAAAATATGGTACAGCACTCTATACATGAGCCCTGAAGACGTTCTTATAAACCATGGCGTTGGCTACAACAGAAAGTTGGAACATTCTCGATTAGTTACGAAGAATGGAAAGAAGTTCATGAAATAAAAACTATCTTTTGTCCACATTGGATCATTGTGTGATTGCAAAGGACTTCTAAGTCCATCTATATGCTCTTATTGTTACTTAAAGTTGAACTTTATCAGAACTCTTACTATAGAGTGCTGAACAATATTTTAATAACCTGTTTCTGATACAGTATGTTGTTTTTTATCCAATGCAACATTTTAACAAACAAGCATGGGATCCTTCTGTATATATCATTTTGACAAAATGTCTCCCAATGCTACTTCAGAGGCATCAGCCCCCATGATAGAAAGGCAATGACCTATCTGGATATGCCACTAAAGGAGACAAAGTAAATAGAAAAATAGGAGCTAGAAAGGCCATGTCAATTAGTCTTAACGATTCAAAACATTCCTTTTCATAGGAGCATGGCAATTGGAGCTACTGTTGTAGAAAACAGATCGACGAAATTGCAATAAAAATGTGCAAATCTCAGAAAGCATTAAATATTACAAGCGCGTGTACCTTTCTTTTCCATGTGGGGTTAGAATAAAACCATCTCAAGTCTTTGATCTTTTAATCATTTATGCCTTAAAAAGGCAAAAGCCCATCATGTATTGCAATGTATCCTAAATAATGTAGAAAAGAATAGAAATGTGTTGGGGAAAAACATTATTAAGAAGCAATAATGATATACAGAAATCGCCTTGACCAAAGAAAAGTCAATACAATTAACATAAGTTTACAATTTAACCTTTGAGCTTTGAATACCAATAATTAGACTAGTAACAATAGTATTTTGCGTCTGACTGAAAGCAGTGCTGAGTTGGACTACCCAGTGAGGTCAAGAGGATATCAGTTTCAGCAGCTTCACTTGCTCCTGTTGAAGTCATGTATCATTATAAATGTGTGTGTGGTATATATGGAGTTGACCCCGGTTATGAAAAGAACAGGAGGGTATATGAAACAACAATATGGCTACGGTATTTTCTAACACTTATTGGTCTAAGGTTTAAAGGATCAGAGATGGAGATTAGAGCTTATTCTACCATAATGACAATGTGCATAAAAGACTCCATAGTTCATTAAGTATGACTGTTTCACCTTTATGCGACAAATGAAGAATGTATTTTTCCAGTTTCATTACCGTTTCTTGTTTAACGCTTGGATGCATTTGCCAAAATAACTGTGCCAGTGTTTATTTTTTCTGTTTTCAATCCACTATTATTCTTATAAAAAAGTGGCCAGCTGTGTACATGCATTCCGTTACGGTGTGCTATTAGACTAAAATAGCTTTACATTCGTTACCATATTTAGCCAATCTTCATGTAGGTCTTCAATTTGACCAGAAGCCACCCCTCTGCTAACATTACTAAATAATTCATTCTAATAGAGGCTAGGAGAATTGATTGCTTTTTTAGATTGAGCCTGCTAGACAGCACAAGTTTGGATGTTGTGAGACATATTGTGGGCTTGTAAGAACATACTGGAGTTTGGAGCCTGCCCATTGCCTACTATTGGTTGACTTTCCTGTCAGTCCCATTTGTCTGCTTCTTATTTGTGTACCAGCTTTCAATCATGTTTTAGTTCCTCTCATGGAGAATAGTCTCCTTCACATCTCTTTTTATTTGCTAGATTCTATACCTCCAATGCTTGCTTTTAAGCACTACTTTTTTGTTTTAAGTTAAGCTCTCCTTAGGAGTTCATGTGTTTTCCAGCTGCTTCCCTTGTGTGCTTCTCTTACCATACATTCTGTGTTATCTGTCACCCATACACTTCTCCCTGTTGCCTCCCTGATGCACTCACCCTCGTGTACTTACCTTGATTTTTTTCACTTAGGTGCTTCTCACCCACCCCCCCATTCAGCATTGCTCTCACCTAGTGCTTCTCCCCTTCGTCCCCTTCACCCATGTTGCTTCCTTCCACCAGTGAGCTCCCTTTTCTCTCCTGTTACTTCTTCTTTCCTCTCTTTTTGTTGCTTTCTCCCACCAGCACACTCCCCCTCTCTTGCCTGGTGGCCCTATGCCTTCCTTCTCTGTTGAACGCTCCTCTCCTTCCCCAGATGCATCATCTGTGCTGGTTCAACATACCTGGCCCTCCGGGGTGCTGTCAACCATCCACACTTAAAAAAAAAATGCTCTGACTCTATTTATTTATTTAACATACCTATCGAAATCAGTAAATGAGAAAACATTCTTGCACCATTTCTTTAGTGCGTGGATAAGTGGTGCGCATGCATACATTACGGTGCAACTACAGCATAATACCACCTTTTTCTACTTTGTGCTTTTTAGCCATGTTGCACATCATCGAGGCTGCTGTACATCATGGCTAAAAGACATTTTCAAAGCAAGAAGGCCCAAATGTATACTTTTTTGTGCTGCATTTGCGTCATTTTTTGACGCAAAAGTGGAACAAACTTACAAAATATAATTGTATTTTGAAAGTTTGCACTGCTTTTGCATCAAAAAATGACGCCAATGCTGCACAAAAAAGTATAAACATGGGCCTAAGTCCCAAAGGTGAGACATATTGGGTTTGCCAATGCTTATCAATAGGATGTATTTCACAGGCACATACATGTCAATGGTTTAGAACAGGGCAGTAAAAACATTCCTTTTAGTGTGCACATTGCATATGCTTCATTTTTTGACGGGTTTACTCTCTGTATTTTTTGACCTAATAGCAAGGAACATTGCTAAGCTGCACAACTCAACCAACCCACTTTTGGAGAATTCGATCAGCATTTAAAATTTATTTTTTAGACCTGCTCCAGATGTTTCACCAGCTGCATGAAATCCAACAAACGTACTAATGAAAATACACACAAATGGACTATGGGTCAGACCTTTTTTATCCTGTGTTCTGTATCCTTCACATTATACTTGTATACACTACAGCATGAAGAATGGAGCAATGGGTCAACCAACTTTAAGCAGTTACTCTCTAGGATGGCTAGAGATCGCATTTCTCTCCTGATTACTTGTGAACATCTGCCTAAAAAGAAGTGCTCGTCGGTGACAGAGATGGTAGCCCAACACTTCAGTTTGCCAATGGTGTTTTCTTTCCATTATGTATCCGTTTTGTTATGTTTTATAGTCATATGCCATTTTTAAACTGTCAGGTTCAAGTAATTCAAAGTCAATAATACTTTTCTTTGCATCAATAAGAACAATATTTTTTGTCATGTGCATTAAATCTAAAATGTGTTTCTCAACAAGTTGTAGGTACGCCTGCTTGCTTGGGAGCGCATATACTCTTTGATTTACGTTATTTGCAATGTTTATTTTAGTTTACAGGATTAAGGCCCATATTTATACTGTTTTAGGGCCGCATTTGCGTCACTTTTTGAAGCAAAAACTGCGCAAACTTACAAAATACAATTGTATTTTGTGTTTTCTCTGCTTTTTGCATCAAAAAGCGGCGCAAATGCGGCACTAAAAAAGTATAAATTGTAAGTTTTCGCCGCTTTTTGCATCAAAAAGCGACGCAAATGTGGTGCTAAAACAGTATAAATATGGGCCTAAATGTTTAGCTAGTGGGTTTTTCATTCTTTTATTTGTGTGGCATAAGCAATGCTATAAAAAGTACCCTTCACACCAGCTTGCTAAGTGCAGACCTATAGGCTTTGCTCATGCGTGTTTGTAAATAAATGATATTCTTGTAGTTACTACCCAGTGTTTCTTCCAGACCAACACAAGTAGACGCAGACTTTAAGTTGTAAAAGCATTTCAGGGGCAGAGGTAGATATGCACCTGGATACAGATCAGTTCGGTAACCCAGTAAGCACTATCACGGATATACCTTCACAGAGGAACTAGCATCTAAAACATTCAGCCATGTTTTAGGTCTATAACCTTACACAACATACGGCCCGTTCCCCTAGAAAGTAGCAAGACAAATGCCTTACGTAATTGTTATTTCTAGACATGCTACCTGAGAATGCAACCACGCCATCCACTGTCACACACGAAGCAGTGTTCAGCAACACGGTATGTCCTGGATGTAAGCAAAATAAAGAGTTGCTTGGCCTTCTGAGTAGCACTGTACACATTTCTTTTTCTGTTAATTGGACAAGTATAGCAAACTGAATTTAGTATGAATGACAGAGAGTTCCCTCGGAGCACTAGAATGGCCCCAAAAGAGACAAAGTGATTTTCTGGAGTCTAGCATTTCACTTCAACTTTTCGAAATAAACTGCATATTTATTATTTTATGTGGCTAACTAAAACCTTTACAGTTTTAACAAAGACACAAACGTAATACAAAGTTCATTTTTTGTTAATTGTTGTTATGATTAGGAATTTGTTCTCTTAATCTGCAGCTGTTCTCTCTTTAATTGTATGTGTACAATGAAGTCTTTCATGTGGTTGATGGAGTATTTCTGCCTCTCTTTCCTAAATCCTTAGGTGTTGAGCCTTGTTCCATCGACGGGAAAGATGTAAGAATATGTAGGGTAAGTGTCAGCAATTCAGAAGAACAGTCACAAGTCTTCTTAGGATCAGAAGATAAGTGTTAGCCAAAGCCAAATTCAGCAAGCATAGGGACAAGGGAAAGACAGAGGTCTGTATCTCTTGAAGGATAAAGGGAAAGCATCCGAAATCAGTCTGTGAGAACACTAGTTGCTACCACACAAATCTATTAGACAACACCCATCATCACGCCATCAGGAGCTCCATTGTCTTTTCCCTTGTCACGTTGTAAGTTGCAACATTCATGGTTTCTCCCACAATAGTTCTGAGAATGGCATTGGCATTGACCTTGGTCATTTGTACGTCGCTGGTACCAATTTCAGAATAAGAGACAAGCAGCTCACTCTCTCCATGTTCCTCCATAAAGCTCTTTTTCATAGACTCTCTGTAACTAACAAAATAGTACATCCATTTTCAAACTAACATTTCATATGAATGCACCTAGAAAGAAAAGACATGCAAGCAGAAATGGAAAACTGTTTCTCACTTAGAAAGAAATACAGGCCTAGTTAGGTCAATTTTACAGTATTATTCATAACGCACATTTAATTTAGTGTTATTTATGCACAATGAATTGCAAATAAATGAAAATGTCACTTAAACAATCTCAAATAAGCTTAATGTTACAGTTAGAATAAATGCAATAAATCTTTTGAATACACTGACATAAGTGCAACTAAGAACTACTGTTCGAACTGGGGGTTCTGGTTGTCAGAATATGCACCCTGTACAAGTGGAAACACTACTTCTAGTCAAGGTAAGCTAGATGCACACTTAGACATAACCTTTGCTCACCCTCTGGTAGGTTGGCACAGAGCAGTCAGGCTTATCTAATGTGTAAAGTATTTATGCAACACACACAGTAGTACAATGAAAACACCACAAAAGTACTACACACAGGGTTTGATAAGTGGATTATATTTTTATGAATAAAACAAGACTGAAAGGACAAAAATCCAATAAGAAACTGTAGTTATGAATGTTAGAAGAATAAGTCAAAAATAGTGCTCAGAAGTCAATAGCGATAAAAGGTTATTTGAGGCTGCGCTAGTCTGGGTAAGTCCAAAGTTCAGGTCGATCACAATGGAGGGCAGACCGGCTACAGGATCCACGCTGGCAGGGCCTGCTGAGAAAGTTCCATGGATGAAAGAAGTGTTGACATAGAGGACTTGATGCGTGAAGCAGAGGAGAAGATGTGTGCCTGTTGTTCGAAGAGATGTACGGGATGTGCCACTTCTAAGCTACACAGTGTTGAGGATGCATCGAAGATCAGGAATTGATGGGCATCGAGGCAATGTGTCATTGTCGAACCGCTGGGCTGGAGACTATACTTTCAGCACGGAGTGATGCGTCAGCACATAGCCACACTAATTTGGAGATGCGTTGGAGCCCTGGGATGATGCATTATGCAGTCGTCAATGAGGTGTACGCTGTTCAGGCAACAGTGGAAATGCGTTGGTGCTAAGTTGAAATGTGCCAGCTCCGATCATCTCAATATGATCAATGTGTTGGTTTTCTTGCATTGCCGCACAGATACTCACTTCCAAGAGTCCAGGGCTGATTGGCTCCACTTGGCAGAGCAGGACTCCCAGCAGACAGAGTTCAGGTGCTGGCTTCAGGTTGCAGGCAGCGTTTGATGTCCCTCAGACTGCAGTAGAACAGCGAGCAAGCCAACAAGCTCTTGGAGTCATTCAGGGTTAAGTTGAGAGGGGTTGAGTCCTTCCTCAGCAAGGCACAGATCAGCAGGCAGCAGGCTAACTCATCAAAGCAGAGAGCAATCATTCTTGGAAAGCAGTCCAGCAGAGTGACGCTCCTTGTAGCACAGCAGTCCTTACTCCTGACAGAGTTCTTCACAGGTCCAGTAGTGTACTGCTTTGCTAGGGTCAGAGATCCAGTTCTTATACCCAGCTATGCCTTTGAAGTGGAGGTGACTTCAGAGAAGGGCGTTTGAAGTGCACAGAGGTCCTTTCTTCCTCAACCCTAGCTCCAGTCTACCAGTAGGGGGTAATCAGCCATTTGTGTGTGATCAGGCACTTGCTATTTAGGTGTGTCAGCTTCCCTTCACTCTTTCTGCCCAGGAAGAGCCATCAGATTGCAGATGAATACAGATGAGTGCTCAGACACACCTAACCTTCCTGTGTTTTTGGTTGTCTAGTGGGAATGTACAAAGCCCAGCTGTCATCCACACCAGATGTGTATTCACAGACAGGCAGAGGCACAGAACGATTAAAGTAAGAAAATGCCAAAAAAATTTAAAGTGCCATTTTCAGACTTACAATTTAAAACACAACTTCATCATAAGTTGTGATTTTAGATTGTGAGTTCAGAGACACCAAGGGCCAGATGTAGCAAAGTTTTGCGAGTCGCAAATGGCCCGAATCGCTATTTGCGACTGTGCAAAATCGGAAATGGGATGCAAAAATCCCATTTCCGACTCGCAAAAATCGATGCGACTCGCAAAAATTGCAACCCCATTTAGCGACCCGCAAATTGGAAGTCGCAATTTGCAAGTCGCAAACCATATGCAATTGCAACTCGCAAATTGCGACTAGTCGCAAAAAGCCCAGTTTGCATGTCCCATTTACCACTAACTCAGAGCAGGTGGTAACCATTACCAAAGTATAAAAGGAGACCCAGAAGGCATCTGGGTTACCCAAGATGGCGGAGATATACCTGATAGCAGTGAGGAGGAGAGTCCATGCAGCCCAGCAGAGGAGGAGGAGGAGCCAGAGAAAGGAGAAGATTTACAGAACAAGGCAGACTCTTTTTCAGCAAACTGAGGAAGAGATCTATGACAAATACCGCCTTAGCAGCGCAGCCATACTAGAATTAAATGAATTACTAAAACCACAGCTAGAACGCCAGACTCTGCGCGGCTGCGCCATCCCGACGCATGTGCAAGTGCTATGATCACTGCACCTTTTGGCCTCAGGGAGCTATCAGGGGGTCATTGCTGTGGCAGGTGGGGTATCTCAAAGTGCACTGTCAAGGTTCCTCAGGGCATTCCTAGATGCCATACTCACACACATGTCTCACTTCATATACTTACCCAGGAATGAGGCAGAAATTAACAGCACCAAGCTGGACTTTTACCGGATTGCCAACTTTCCCCATGTCCTAGGGTGTGTAGATGGGACACATATTCAAATATGCCCCCCTGCTAACCTGGAATATCTGTTCCGCAACAGAAAGTGTACCCACTCACTGAATATACAGGTTGTTTGTGACGCCCATTATGTCATCACTGACATTGTCGCAAAATTTCCAGGCAGTACCTATGACTCCTAAATTTTTAGGCACAGTGGGATACACCAACGGCTGGAACGTGGGGAGTTTGGAGACGGATACCTCCTAGGTAGAGCTGCATACACCTCGTAGACATACACACAGGTCACTGTGCACACCAACCAGGACTTTCTAACAGTGTACTGTTTGTGCCCAACAGGTGACAGTGCATATGCACTACCGCCATGGATAATGACTCCGTTCTTAACCCCCAGCAATGATTCCGAGAGGCGATACAACAGTGCACATAAGAGGACCAGGAACCTGATTGAACGCACCTTCGGATTGCTGAAAGCAAGGTTCAGATGCCTCCACCGCAGGGGAGGTGCCCTCCAGTATACCCCCATTACAGCATTCAAAATTGTTGTCGCATGCGCCATCCTGCACAATATTGCCACCCGACGTGGGCTACCTCTCACCCCTGCAGACCCAGATTCAGAGGATGAAGAGCAGGAGCAACCACATCGCCATCATGGGGATCGGAGTATTGCAAATCAAGGCAGACTGAGACGGCAACACATCGCAACCCAATACTTTGGAAGGTACGTGTCAACTTCAACCATACTCACCTATTGACCAAAAACTCCATTTGTTAAGTGGAACAAAAAACTATTTAATATGTGCAGAAATTGAACTATTTACAATGCATAACTGTTCATGTACATCAAAAAGCAAACCATGCATGGGGCACATTGCTGTCATGTGCCCCAACATCAGGGACAGGGTTCAGTCTATGTCCTACGGCGGCCTCTGCCAGCCTGGCTGGTCCCAGGTTGGTCTGCAGTGCTCTGCCTGGTACTCCCACTCCGGAGCACCCTAGTGTCACTGGCAGAGACACTGCTCACAGTGGAGCCCTCTTCGCTGTCCTGGGGGGTATCCCCTGTGCCCCTGGACACATGCCGTGCCTCCATTAAATCGATCACATGTGTGATCCGGCCCAGGCCTCTAGCCACATCCCCTGCAAAGTGGCCCATTTCAACTTGGAGGCCAACTGTCCTTCTCGACAGGCCAGTGGTGTTGACTGCCAGTCTGTCAATTGATGTGGCCATCCTGTCCAGCCTCTGGAGCAGCTGACGGTCCCTGCGCGGCCCACCCTCGCTCTGTGACAGTAGTCCTGCCACCAGTTCCCGCATGGACAGGGCTAGGTCCCCAGTGTTTGTGCCAATGACGTCCAATTGGGAATAGAGCTGCTGCATGCTGGCCTCATTGCTCCTCACAAAGCGGTGCAGAACCCCACTAATTCTCCCTAACATATTGTTCTGCAGGTGCTGACCACAGAGCAGCTGTGCCTCGGTGATGGTGGTGGATGGACGCCCGGACTCTGCCTGCAGCACTGCTCTCCTGAACCTGCGTAGCCTGTGCAGCAGTGTATGCCCTATGAGCTCTACTGTGGCACTCCTGGCTATTGCTGGCACAGCCTCCGGAACCACTGTTGCAGCAGGTGTTGACATCAAGGGGATGGTGTTGGTGGTGCAGGTGGGAGTGGTGGCAGCTCCTATGCTTTCCTCATGGGGCTGGCTGCTGTGGCTTGTGGTGGTGTCTTGTGGGAGACCTGTGGGACATGGGGAACAGACTGTCAGCGTCTACTATCTGTTGCACACTTCCTAATAAACATTTGCCTATTTACTGCCTACTTGACTACATTGCCCATAATGCATCATTCTGGTATTTGCTACCCTGAAATGGAGCTATCTTGGTTGTGCATGCCCCTGTGTACATGGTGGGTGGGGGGTATGCCATTGATGGGGGTACAGGCATATCACATGGTACTCACCGGTTGATGTAGTGGGCTCAGAGGTGTCCAGATCTCCAAATCCTGTCACTGCCTCCTGCTCCAGGGTCTCCTCCACCCTTTCCTCCAGGGGTGTGGGTGGTGGTACGGATGATGGTCCCCCTCCTGTGCCTCTCATCTCCCGGAGCCTTTCTGCCACCCTCTCCTTGGTCCGGGAGCGGAGGTCATACCACCTCTTTTTGATCTCATCCACACTCCTGTGGCTGACCCCCAGGGAGTTCACTTTTTCTTGAATTTCCAGCCAGAGTTGTTTTTTGGTTGAGTCTGGCACATTGAGGGCTGCCTTTCCAAAGAGATCATCATAGTGCTGACAGCATTCTTCTGTCAGCACCTCCAGCTCCTTCTCAGAAAATTTAAGTTTTCTCTTTCTTGGTGTTTCTGCCATTGTAGCTGCTGTTCCTCCTGTTGGCTGTTCAGCAGTTTAAAATGGCTGTGGTCCTCCCTACTCCCAGGTGTATTAGTAAACTTCCTGGCTGTGATGTCATCATGATGTGCCAGGAAGTGTTTCCAGAGTGTTCTGGAGTGGTTTCTGGAGTGTTCTGCAGCACCTTCAAACAATTTACATGGAACTTGCAATTTTGCGACACCCACTCGCAAATTGCGAGTTCGTTTTTTGCGCGGTCGCAAACAGCGACCTCGCAGACAGCGGACTCGCTATCTGCGTTGCGACTCCGGGTGCGAGTCGCAATTTGTACACGGGCATTGTACCTGCATTCCTATTAGCGACACGCAATTTGCGAGTCGCATATGCTCGCAAATTGCGAGTCGCTAATTTTTTTGTACCTACATCTGGCCCCAAATTTCTATATTTTTCAAAATGGACGTTACACTTAAAGGTTGCTTTAAGGTAACCCCAATGTTAACTTATGGGAGAGATAGGCCTTGCAGTAGTGAACAATTAATGTAATAGTTTTTCACTACCAGGACATGTTAAACCTAAAAGTACATGTCCAATTTTTTAAATACATTGCACTCTGCCCTTGGGGCTGTCCAGGGCCTATCCTATTCTGGACTTTTATGTATTAAAAAGGAAGGTTTGGGCCTGGCAAGTGGGTTAATTTGCCAGGTTGACATGGCAGTTTGAAACTGCAAAGATAGTCTTTGTAATGGCAGGCCTGAGACATAGTTAGAGGACTGCTGAAGTGGGTGGCACAATCAGTGCTGCAGGCATATTAGCTGCATTTAGGTGGTGACCTTCACTAGGAACTTATAGGCAAATTAGGTGTGTCCATTGTGGATAGGCCAATGTTACCATGTTTTAGGGAAAGAGCACATGCACTTTAGCACTGGCCAGCAGTGGTAAAATGCCCAGAATCATAAAGCCAGCAAAAACAAAGTCAGCAAAACAGGAGGTCAGGAGGCAAAAAGTCAGGGGAAACCACGCCAAGGATGTCAGGTCTAACAACCTCTGTTAAGGCAGTATAAACAAAACACTTTGTTTTACACATCTGTTGCACACTACTTTGATACTCAGTTTACTGCCTATTTATGAATTATATAATGATATAATTTGTAAAGCATACTCTAAGTATAACACCTTAAGACTTTGTACTATGAGCATTCTACATGCTTACATTAGCTTGTTATATCAAATATTTTGACTTAGAATCTGTACTTAGCCCCTCATTTGAGTGCCCTTTTAATTCCAGTAGAGCCAATAACATCAGGTACCGACTGCATTGGCTTTAGGAGCTCGGTGGTGTTTCAGTGGGTCTATTTATTTTCACACAGAGATTTTAGCTGCTGAAGAATGTTAGGGTACAATTTGCAACATACTGGATTTTCTCTAACCTCAGAACATTAGAGTTACTGATGTCACATTTTCTGGGACACTGGTAATGATGGCCTTATTATGCAAATTGTCATGAGATAGTTGCATCACAGTGTACTTACCAGTCCCTTATATGCCATTGGCACACCAATGTTAAAAGTCTAATAAATTATTGATGTACTCTAAGTAGGGCCTCATATTAATTTACTATCAATGTCTGGATTTTGTATCGTGAGCAAATATAAAAATAGTTCTTCCAACATTCATCCCTAAATCATTTATGAATATATAAAACAAAGCACTGTACCTCATCTTTCAGATTGTGAAAATGCAACAATTACTGCATGCCACTCAGTAGTTACCCTTCTACCTAGTGTTATAGTAATCTGTAATGAACTGCACATTCTTTTTCTAGTCTTTTATAAGGAACCTAATTCCAACTGTTTGAGTCATATCAATCTTACTCAATAGATATACAGTTCCCCTCCCCCATATCTTCCATGAACATCAGAAAAAAACTCATGAGGAAGGGAGCAAACACTTACTTCAAGATGCTTTTTATAAAAATTAATTAACAACTGGTGAAATGGACAATCTTGCGCACATGTGTTAGAACTGTCATCCTTGGTGGGGACTTTCCCTACATTTTTTACCTTCACCCCATCTGTTTTTTTAATTTATTTTTTGTTGATGCTAGGGCTCTGTGCACTTTGATACTCTTAACTAGTTGGTTTACACCTGATTAGCATATGTAATATATTTATCGCCACTAGTATATGCTACTACATGTATCCAGGGCCTGTAAAATGAAATGCTACTAGTGGGCCTGTAGCACTCATTGTGCCACCATCTTCAGTAACTCTTTAAACCATGCCTTAGGACAGCCCTTGCAACTCCTGGTGCAGTTTTGAAACTTGCATTTTACCTGGCAGAATAAACATTTTACCAGGCCAAAACCTTTCTTTTTTTAAAATACAAGCCACCCGTAAGATAGGTCCTAATAGCCAAAGGGCAGGATGCATTATATTTAAAAAGGATGATGTGTTTTTAAGTTTTACATGTCCTGGTAGTGAAAAACTCCTGAATTCATTTTTTGCTACTGTAAGACTTAGCTCTCCCACTGGATAATATTGTTACCTTATTACATTTAATAAGCGCTAACTTTTGATTGGGAACATCTAGGAGTAGCAAGTTTGGACTCAAATGAATTGTAAGTTAAAACCCTCTTTATCGGTAAAGTCATATTTTAAGTCACAATTCTGAAAATACCACTTTTAGAATGTTGGCATTTTCTTGTCCCAACCATTTGGTGCCTGCTGCCTATGTCCTGGGTCGTGTTACTGTGAATAGGTTGGCAGTTGGCCTTTGTGCATTTCTTTAACTACACCTCAGAATGTGGAGGGCCCAAATTCTTTACTCTGGCAGTCTTCCATGCTATTTCCTAAAGGAATATTAAGAAAAAAAAGTCTTACCCAATAAATGGTTTGCATGCTCCATCATCGGCATTTTTTATCCCCTTGGTAGGACAATACCATCAGGGAGGGTTCAATTATGATTAGGAGCTCTTAAATATTCAATTGTTCTGGACAATTATGGAGGTCCAGTTAAAATAATAATGGCTGACCCAAATAATGTTATTCAGTAGGAACCTACACCATTATTAAAAGAAAGGTTATGGATTACTATCAGGAATTCAATGGTTCCAGCATCTTTATTATGCTAACATGTTTTGGTCAATTTTCTTCTGCCTAACTTGGCCTTCTTCAAGACACCTAGAACTCCCTACCTATCCCTCATTAAGTGGGTTGTGCATCAAAGGAGGTACAAGGCTGTCCTATGGCACCCACATTTTCTCATTTCAGTCTGACACAGCCAAGGTAAGGCAAACTTAAGTACCACGGGAGATGCTGTACCCTTGAAGGAAATGTGACTTTAGGGAAGCGTCGAATCCCTCTGATCTGATGAGACCTTAATTGGAACAATAATTAGGTTCAAGTACTTTAACAGGTAGGAGAGACTTATGCCGCCTCTGTCGTGATAGAGAGATGGGATTCTCAATCTTTGAGATTTTGAGGATTTGCAAGGTGGTGAAAGAGGCAGTTATTTTAGCTGCTAATGCCCTGGAGCTGATAACTACCTGGTTCAAGAGCCAATAAATTGTGATTTGTAACTAAATTCAAAGGCTCTAGGCTTTGACCTGGTTGCTGAGAGTGGTGTGTGCACTATAATTGGGGCTGAATGCTGTACTTAAAGTCTCAGTGTTTCTGTAGGAGTTCACAAACAAATTGAGAGAATTTGAAGGTGTAAATGAATTAAACACTGTTGATGATAACTTTAGTTTTGAGGTGTGGGGTATCTGGTCATGATTAAAAAGCATTCTTGTAGGATAGGGTAGCAAACACTGCAAAATGTTGTGAACATTATTGTTATCCTTCTGCTGATCCATAGTCCTGTCAAAGTCAAGTTCACCATCTTACAGACTATGATAATGATAACAATGACAATTAAATTGATGAGGAGTCTGATTATAGTACTTTAGAAAGCTGTGAAGGTAGTTCAAGAAGTATATATGTTAAACAATAGCAAAGTCTATAATTTTGCACAATATAGTAGAACAGGAGGGGCAGATTGTGAAAACTTCCAACATGCTTGCCTGTAATCTGGTACAGCAATGCTAGCTCTGCCTACACACCTTGGGCAAGATTGATTGGAAAATGACAGTGCACGGAGCTGTGCCAAATTTGGCAGCGTTGTGTACCGTCATTTTCAAAATGTGTGGATGTGCCGTATTAACTAGAATAAGTCACACCACTATGTTTCCCCCTGCGCTGGCGTAAAATTTGCTGCCGTGTCCCAATGCACCCACCCTTGCACAATAGTGCAAGGATGGCTGCGTTGAGGGGGAGATTGTATTTGTGCAGGGTTCTCCCGGCACAAAAACAATCTTAAGTGGTGATTTGCTCTTTCTATGTGTGTTGCAAAATGCAGCATACATAGGAAGAGCAATAAATGAGGAGAAATTAAAGCATTTCTCTTTGTTGTGCCCCTCTAATGCCACACCTGGGGTGGCGTTAGATTTTGGTGCTGCCTTAGGTTTACGAAAACTCATAAATCTGAGGCAGCGTCAAAATGCAATGGGTGCTGCTGTGACACACCCACAGCAACACACTTTGCACACCCCTTCTACACAAAGTGCTGCGTGTGAAGGGGCCGTATTTCGAAGGTGGCGTTCAGCCACAAAAAGTGGCTGAAAGCCACCTTGTAAGTATGGCACAGAGCATAGCGCCACCCGAGCGTCACGAAAAGTGCTGCTCGGGTGGAGCTATGGGCTCTTAAATATGCCCGTCTCTAACACTAAGGCACACTGCGTTTTATCATTTGAGAAGTTGTCTGTTAACTTGTTCAGTTGAAATCTATTTACATTTTTGTTAGTAGTGAGGGTCACTTCTTAAGTTTTCATGACGTCAGCTAAAGCACTTGCTTCTATTCTTGGTGATAAGTTTACCATATTATCAATACCATAAACATGTGCGTGTTAGAGTATATATTTACGCCTTAACTTCGCTATAAGAGCTTGCCTTCACCCTGATTTGAGCGGTCTATTGGTCAGCCAGCTCTGTCACAGGCTATTATTGTTTCTTTTTTCAAGATATTTGATCAAAACAGCTCTAAAGTTAATGTTTGTGAGCACATCCTTCTTCTATGAACTTCTGCTCCATCACTTAATGGTTGCCAAATTATGTCTCAGCATTTTAAAATAAACAATTTTTTGTGCATATGAAGTAACCTGATGAGACATCTTTTTCTGTAAACGTTACACTTTGTATGAAGAAAATATTTTCTAAACCATTTTTTACGCGCACTTATAGAAATCGCCACAAGATGGCAGACGTTCTCCATGGCATGCTCTTCAGGTCAACAAAACGAAATATATGTTTAATCGAGTGAGTTTCAGTTTTTTCCTAATCGTGGAAAATTCAACCAAAACAAATACCGTGAGGGATTAGAAAAACGAATCCTTCAAATGTAGAAAATGTTTATCTATCATCAGTTTCCTTTTCCCAACCAACGTGAAACCTGCACAAGATTCTTGGTTAATTTACAGCACGTGTGATACTACGTAGGGTCCCAGTGAGGATTGTGGGTAGTCAGACGAGCAAGGAAGTAAAATCACTTTGCTTCTGTGCAGAGAGGGGCACATTTACAAGAAAGTGGCGCATCAGTCCAGATGCACCACTTTTCTTGCACCCTGCATCCCCTCTAACAAAACCATGGTGCTTGTTAGGATAATAGAGTAAAAAATGTTTATGCTATTGTGTCAAGGGAGGCCCACTGAAAACAAAGGCAGCATAATTTTAAGGAATGTCTCAGGCAGGCATTAAAATTGCACTGTGAAAGCTTGTAAATTTCACTGCCCCATTTTTATAGGCCTCCCTGTGGGGGAATGTCCCTGCATGCATTATGCCTGGCGCAGGAATAATGTAGCCCTGGGGGTTACGAAGTGGCACAATGCATGCATTTGCATTGTGCCACTTTGTAAATATGGCAGGGAAATTGCCTCCTTGATGGCACATTAGTGTAAAAAAAAATGATGCTACTGTGGTGCAAGGGGCTTGTATATATGCCACTTAGAGTTCTTAGAGCATTTCCGAAAAGCAGAGTGCTTGGTATGGAGTCTGTCAGGGGGTGTAGCCAGAGTGTTATAACTGCAGCACTGTTTTGTGGCAATGGAGCCTGCTTGTGTTGTGAGAGCCCTGTTGTGCAGTCCTAGGGCATCATGTGCAATGGCTTTTAGTGGCTACAAACTGTCTGGTTCGCAGAACCAGGCCATTTGCAACCACTAAGCACCATTCATTGATGTGCAAACCTATTTTGCGATTCAGTATTAGGAAGGGTGTGCTAAGGTCGTCCGTTTGTAATACCGACTCTCAGTGGGATGTATAAATGTTTTGTAACTGGAATGCGGTCGCAAAACATTCTCAGTCCACCACCAACTTAAAGTAGGTGGTAACCCATTCGCAAATGGGAAAGGGTTGCCAAGGGACCCCTTCCTCTTTATGAATGTGGGGGCAAAAAGTTTTTTTAAGAGCAGGCAGTGGTCCCAAGGACCACTGCCTGCTCTTAAAAAATGAAAAAAAAACTTTTCATTTTTGTTTTTGAAATGCATCAAGTTTTCCTTTAAAGCAAAACAGGCTGCATTTCAAAGAAAAAAACATTTGCTTTATTTGAAAAGCAATCACAAACAAAGTGGTCTGCTAACCCCAGTAGGCTACCTTCCGTGTGATTTCAGACCCTTACCAGTGGATTGCAAATTGCGACCTACCTCATGAATATTGATTAGGTAGGTCTATTTTTAACCCACTGGGAATCACTAAATATGTCTGAGACACATTAGCACATCACTGCTTGCGACTTCCTAATTGCGAATCACAAAGATTCGCAATTAGGAACTCGGAAACAGGATTCTTTGTAGATGTGTGTGGCCCATAGCTCTTAGGAGATCTCTATGCCCTAGCTGCTGAAAGGAAGAGCCAATGAGCTGTGCATCATTGTATCATTATATCTTGTTTTATAGTGTAAATTGTTATGTAAGGTCCAATGGTTATTCAGTATTTGATGGAAGCTACGGGGACTATTCACAAACTGCATTTTGAGGCATGTTTAGCAGTACAACCGTACTAGTGCTCGTGTACTACAAAAATGTGTACTAAAAATGGTATTCTATAACATACATGCAGAGTTCTCTTCCTCTCATATCTTTTATTTGAAAAGATCTCTGCACAAGTAGGCCTATGCTTTAGTAATAAATGTGGGAGCGGAGGGAAAGGGGATAGAAAATGGGGAACATTTACTACAAAATGGAGGAGTTAAGTGAGGAGTAAAGAGTGGTTTAGCTGGGGTTAAGAAGGGGTTTAGGAAAGGTCATGCACCCACCAACAAAAAAGAAGCCCATTTCTTTTCACAAGCTACACTTGTAGTGTTGCTGCAGTCAAAAAGAACCCAAACCAGTTCTAAATGTACACCATCTCAGACCTGGAGTAAGCTCATCACAACATTTGCCATTCATTGGTCCTCTAAAATCCTCCCATAGAAAATAATTGAGGTAGGAACTTAAAATAGAACCCAAAATGAAATAATGCAAAAATGGATTAACATGTTTAAACTTTTTTTTAACAATATATATAAATTATGTATGTAATAACTAAATATTATTTTACTTTAAAAATGTTAACAGCTTTTTGAATTTGAAAATGAAGAACTATATGTTTTAAATATCTGGAGACTAATGTTAATTCATTCACCTTAAGATCCACTTTTTCCACTCCTGAGGGACATTACCAGTTCAGAGTGATGCCCTTTGGTTTGAAGACTTCCCCCGCTATCTTCCAATGGTTGGTTAACAGGTTCCTAGCTGGTAAGGGTTCTGCACCATCTACCTAGACGACATTGCTGTCTACAGTTCCAGCTGGGCAGGACACCTGCTCCACCTCCAAGCGGTGCTCCTGGCCCCGCAAGAGTCAGGCCTGACAATCAAGGCCAGTAAGTGCCAGATTGGGTGGGGTTTCGTGGTGTACTTGGGACACCTAGTAGGCGGTGGCAAAGTGCAGCCCCTCCATGCCAAGATTGAGACAATCACGGCCTGGCAACCACCTAGAACCCAAACAGAAGTGAGAGCCTTTCTAGGCATCAATGGATACTACCATAGGTTTGTTAAGGGTTATGGCGCCATAGTGGCCCCCTTAACAGAACTAACTTCCAAAAAGCCACCTAGGTTGGTGAATTGGACAGAGGCTTGTCAGAAAGCCTTTGACTACCTAAAGGAAGCCATGTGCACAACACCCATGCTCAGGGCCCCTGACTACTCAAAGAAGTGCATTGTGCCGACAGATGCTTCAGAGCATGGCATAGGGACAGTTTTAGCACAGCTAAATGAGGAGGGCCTAGACCAACCATTAGCCTTTATTAACAGAAGGCTATTACTACAGGAACAGAGGTGGAGTGCCATTGAAAAAGAAGCATTTGCTGTGCTCTGGGCACCAAAGAAGCTGAGACCATACCTGTTTGGGACTCACTTCGGGTTCAGACAGACCACAGGCCCCTCAAATGGCTCATGCAGATGAGGGGTTAAAATCCTAAACTGTTGAGGTGGTCCATTTCCCTACAGGGGATAGACTTTAAAGTGGATCCTCGCCCGGAGACTGATCACGCCAGTGCTGATGGTCTCTCCAGATTCTTCCACCTTAGTCATGAGAGCTCACAGGGGGTTGGGTAGTTCTCCCCTCTTTCAGCAGGGGGGGACCCACGTTAGACCTGACAGCCTTAGGGTGGACATCCCCCAACTTGTTGCCTGTCTCCCTCCACTTTTCTGACACTGATTTTGCTGGTTTTAGGACTCAGTGCACTTTGCCACTGCTAACAAGTGCTTAAGTGCATATACTCTCTCCCTTAGAAATGGTAACATTGGTTCACTCCCAATTGGCATATTTGATTTACTTATAAGTCCCTAGTAAAGTGCACTACCTGTGCTCAGGGCCTTTAAATGAAATGCTACTAGTGGGCCTGCAGCACTGATTGTGCCACTCACGTAAGTAGCCCCTTAACCATGTCTCAGGCCTGCCATTGCAAGGTCTGTGTGTTCAGTTTCACTGCCACTTCAACTTGGCATTTAAAAGTACTTGCCAAGCCTTAAACCCCCCTTAATCTATATACAAGTCACCCCTAAGGTAGGCCCTAGGTAACCCATAGGGCAGGATGCTACGTATGTAAAAGGCAGGTCATGTACATATGTGTTGTATATGTCCTGATAGTGAAAAACTCCTGAATTCGTTTTCCACTACTGTGAGGCCTGTTCCTTGCATAGGCAAGGACTAGGACTGCCCTTATATACTTTTTGAGTAATAGATTCAGATATGAAAGTGGTAACTAGGTCATATTTAGTATGGCCAGAATGGTAATAGAAAATCCTGCTTATTGGTGAGGTTGGATTTTAAATTACTATTTTAGAAATGCCACTATTAGAAAATGAGCATTTCTCTGCTCTTAAAATACATCTGTGCCTTACAGCCTGTCTCCAATCAATGTCTGGGCTGAGCTGGTTGACAGCTCCCTTGTGCATTTCACCCAGACAACCACAAACAAAGGACACTCAGTCACACCTGCAATCATCTGCATATTGAATGGGTCTTCCTAATCTAAAAGGGTGAAGGGTCTGACACTTAAATTTCAAAGGCTAGTGGCCTGCCCTCACACAAAGGACTACCAGACACCCTACTGGGACCCTGGCCGACAAGACTGCACTGAAAGGGGATCTTGTGCACTTCAAAACCATTCTTTGAAGTCTTCCCCACTTCAAAGGCATTTTGGGTATATAAATAGGGTATCTGACCCCACAAACAGAGACACTTCTAAACCTACACCTGCACCCTGTCAAGAGGAACTGCCTGGCTTCGCAAAGGACTCATCTGGACTGCTTTGCTGAAAAGGACTGCTGTCCTGCTGTTGCCCTGCTGCTCTGCTGGCCTCTGGCTTTGCTGAGAAGGGCACTGCTTTCCCCAAAAGTGCTTTTAAAGGGCTTGGATTGAGCTTGCATCCTGTTTTCCGAAGTCTCAGGGCAAAAATGACGTAATCTCTTCAGGAAACTCCTTGTGCATCGAAAATTGATGCACCGCTTCGTGAAATCGATGCAAGGCCTGCATTGCGACCGTGAAATTGCCAAACAGCCAACCGGAACAACCCAGCCCAACTTCTCATGTGGAAATTCAACACAGAGCCTGCCTTGCATTGGAAATTGAACACATCGCCTACCAGATCGACGCAGCCTTCTTCCAGCATGTCAAGGATTTTGCCTGCATCATCCCTGGGCATCAAAATATCCCCGCATTGCAGGGAGGAACCAAGACTACATGCTGAAAAACTGTGCAAGCCACTTGCAACATGAAAAGAAATGATGCATTGTCTGTGTTGCACCGGGAAATCACAAGCACACTTTATTTTTCCACGCATCTCCTCCTCTGCGTTCTCTGCACGTCCTTATTTTTAAGGCATACCAGGTGCTGTGTACAACAAAGAGACAACTGTTTATTTTCAAGGATCACAACTCTTTTAAACCTTCTAACTGTGATATTTCAAATTGTGCTTATTGGATCTTTGTCGTTTTGACCTTATTATATTCAGATAAATATTTACTCTTTTTCTAAACCTGTGTGGTTTATTTTGGTGGTGTTTTCACTGTGTTACCATACAATTTATTGCACAAATACTTTACACATTGTCTTCTAAGTTAAGCCTGACTGCTCAGCGGCAACCTTCCAGAGGGTGGGCACAGGATAATTTGCATTGTGTGTGACTTACCCTGACTAGGATGCATCGATTCCTTACAAGTGAGGCCGTGCGTCATTTCTTCTCCTGTCAGGTAGGTGATGCGTTATTTTTCTCTCCCACAAGAGAGAGATGCTTGATTTCCGGATGGGGCACCTCGGATCCGTGCAGGTTTATGTTGATTTTGATGCCTAGTCATGATGCGTGTGAAATCCAGCCACACAGTGATAGAAAACCACGCTGCGGAGGGTTGCATCATTTTCAGCAGCTGAAAGTGGGTGTTGTGTCATTTCTCCAGCCGTGATGCAGGTGATGCATCGATTTTCGAGCTGCGATGCAGGTGGTGCATCGATTTCTCAGCTGTGATGCAGGTGGTGCGTTGTTTTTACAGCTGTGTTGCGGGTGGTGTGTCAAAATTCTCCCCGCACGCTCCAGTGTGTGGATTTCCACCTTGGTTCTACCAGCTTCCCCTTTCAAGGAACCAGGGACTGGATAGGGCACCACTTGGCAGAGGAGGAGTCTCAGCAGAGAGTTCAAGTGCTAGGAGAGGAAGTCTTTGATGGCTCTGAAACTTCAAAACAGGAGGCAAACTCAATCCAAGCCCTTTGAGACACTTCACAAGCAGGAATACACCACAAAGTCCAGTCTTTGTCCTATTTCAGGCAGAAGCAGCAACTTCAGGCCAGCCCATCAAAGCACAATCAAAGGCAAAGGGTCAGTACTCCTCCTCCAGCTCTTCTCCTTGGCAGAGGTTCCTCTTGAGTTCAGAAGTAATCTAAAAATCTGGAGTTTTGGCTCCACTACATATACCTCTTTCTGCCTTTGAAGTAAGCAAACATCAAAGGAAAGTCTCTGTTGTTCACAAGATCCTGCCTTGCTCATGCCTGGTGCCAGACTCACACAAGGGGACTGGAGACTGCCTTGTGTGAGGACAGGTACAGCCTATTCAGGTGTAATTTACCACTCCTGCCTCCACTCTAGCCCAGATGGCCCATCAGGATATGCAGGCTACACCCCAGCTCCCTTTGTGTCACTGTCTAGAGAAGATTCACAAACAGAACAACTGTCAGTCTGACCCAGACATGAATACACAAGCAGGCAGAATAAAAGAATGGTTTAAGCAATAAAATGCCTCCTTTCTAAAAGTGGCATTTTCAAACTGACAATTTAAAAACCAACTTTACCAAAAGATGTATTTTTAACTTGTGAGCTCAGAGACCCCAAACTCCACATATCTAGCTGCTCCCAAAGGGAAACTGCACTTAAAAGATATTTTAGTGAAACCCGAATTTGGCAGTATTTCACTGTTAGGACATGTAAAAACATACCAGCACATGTCCTATCTTTAACATACACTGCACCCCGCCCATGGGGCTACCTAGAGCCTATCTTAGGGGTGCTTTGCATGTATAAAAAGGGACGATTTGGGCCTGGCAAGTAAGTACACTTGCCAGGTCAAATTGGCAGTTTAAAACTACACACACAGACACTGCAGTGGCAGGTCTGAGCCATGTTTAGAGGTCTATTTGTGTGGGTGGCAAAATCATTGCTGCAGGCCCACTAGTAGAATTTGATCTACAAGCCTTGGGCACCTCTAGTGTACTTTACTAGGGGCTTGCTAGTAAATCAAATATGCCTATCATGAACAAACCAATCACCAATATAATTTACACATAGAGCATGTGCACTTTAGCACTGGTAAGCAGTGGTAAAGTGCCCAGAGTCCTGAAGCCAACAAAAACTGGTCAGAAAAAATAGGATGAAGGAGGCAAAATGTTTGGGGATGATCCTGCAAAGACAGCCAGGTCCAACACCCCTAGATTAACTGCATGAGACATCTCAAACTCTGCACTGGTTCTTGGCCTGTACAGCAGTTTCTGGCCTTGAGATGGGGACTTCCACTCCTCATGCCATCCTCCCCAAGAACCTGAAGGCCTTGGCAATGTGTCCAAGCGGATCAAGTGTGCCTTCTCCTGTTCTTGGGTCATGTTGTCTGTTGGAATGGAAGGACATATGTATCAGACTTAGTTGAAGTTGTCCAAATTGTCATACATTACATGCATGAATGAATGTTAGAAGCCCAATTGGCATGTTCAGCCAAAAAATAGACATCTATGGAATGGATCATGACCAACCATCATAAGAAGCATGCACTTTACCTACAGTTACAATGCTACAGTGCTAATGTCTTGGCCTTGTAGGTACATGAAATGGCTTTGTGTGGCATAATAACCTTAAACACATGTGAATATTAAGACAGATTGGGAACAATGATGAATTGAATTGTACACATGACCCATCTATTTACTCGCTGGGTATTGTCATACATCATGGAAGAGGTTATAAAATATGGTCATTTACCACTGTGAACTGAGTAATATGCAGCAGGTACAGGTATTGTGCCTCAGCAATGCTTCATTGTTATGGCCAGAACACAAGGCCACACACATTGCAGCATAGAATGACTCAGTGGCAGGTAGTTGCAACATAGACGGAGTATGGCTAGCTAGCTCCAAATCAACAGACCTGTTGGACATGTCTCCAATATTGACTCAATTATATACCCAGTACACTTTTAGATAGATCACGTAATGAAATAAAAAAAAAATAATAGCATGTGGTCCTTTAGATATCCAAGTGTCTGTCCATATATTTCTCTACGGATTATTATCTAGATGCACATTCACTCATACTTAATCCATGTGATGAGTGTGAACATGCATGCTCTAGATCTCATATGTATGAGTATATTGTCCTGTACATTGCAGGATTTTGCCAGAAAAGTTTCAATGGAGACTGTGTGGGTAGCAACATCAGTAGGTTGATTGTGAAATGGCCTGCATACATGCCTGTGGTACTTAACACATTGCCCTTATTCCTGACAAAACACTACAAAGGTATGAACACATGTCTGTCATAGGGCATTGAGTATATGAGGGCATGAGTCAGGCATGTAACAGCTTTGGCATGTGTTGAACGCTGACATGTCATTGACTCATACCGATTCTGCCTGCAGTGAGGTAGGAATCAACACAGCCTGTGTGGACCTTCCACACAAGATTGACCATACATTGCCATGTGGGCACCTCCCATAGCAATATGCATCATACAGGGAGATTGAAGTTCATCCCTCTATTTTAATGTTCACTTCCACTTCCATGACAACATCCTTCATACCACCATGGCACTTTGGCAATTGATCCTCTGTCGTCCCATCTCACGTGTCACTAATGTGCATTACTCTTGAGGGATGCGCAGGTACCTATAATGCAGGGTGAAAGTTGGCAAATATGATAAATTTTGACCAAGGGGGGAACCCAAGTAAGTCAATGGTATGAGCAATGAACGTACACACTTGCTGCAACAAATGGGGATATGTGACTTTGCCACTGGTTTTGCTATCACGAATGATACATTTCATCTATGATACCTCACAAATACACATGCAGCATCTACGCTAGGAAAGCATCATGTTTTGGTATGCTGAGCCTGCTCGCATGGTCACCCAAATCTATTGTAGTTTAAATGTTTCCTAGATGCTGAACTACTGATACATGTTTGGATCCCAGAACATTTTGCTGTTTGAATGGCATGATTGTCTGACATGCCTTCAATCATTCAGACTGTACCAATTTCAGTAGGGTGGAGTGACATATTCAGTGGGAATGGGAATGGTATGATGTGTACACACAATTGGAGGACAAATATTTTGGAAAAGATGTTCACTGTGCACATGTCAACATTAAATGTGCTGGTGACAATTGGTTGTATTGTCTGGGACATGTGCTACATCCCAACCACACCTGTGTCCTTGTCAAATTTGGACATGGGCAAACACACTGTGTCTGGAAAATCATCGAATATCCCTTGCAACGTTTCTGTCACATATTTTGGTTAAAAAGTTGTCACTTACTGTCCAAAGTATGGGTGAGAGGCATCTGACCTAATGACAATTTGTTTGTTTTAGAGCAGGTGATGATACATGTGCCATAAGCAACCATAACATAGCTGGCACACAATTGGCAGATTCAGAGCCATCCATCATATAGGCCTTCATAGATTGAAAATGAATCAGCAATTTGGCCCTATCAATTGCACATGCAACTTTGTCCTACTTCTGTTATGTATCTACATGTCAGATAAAGATTTTACTGCTGACTGATGATACCCCTTACACATCTCACTGCAACCAATATACACTGAACACACCAAATATTTACAGAGCACAAAAATCACCAGGTAACACTCACTGGTAATATTTGGATTGCAGAAGCTGGCCACCTTACCACGGGTGTATGGGTCGGATCCACTTACAAGACAAGAACATAGCGCATTGCTCTGTGGGGAAGCTGAACATATACACTGTATACATTTGAAGCACAGTAGATTGATTTCATGAATGTATGGTATTGACTTTATGTTGGACATGTAGCATAAGGCAAAATTGGAATGTCCTAATGATGGATATATGTCTGACACGGTGCAGTGTATTCAGATAATACCAGGCACATCACATTGCAGACAAGGTACAAGACCAGCATAACTTACTACATGGTGGAGGGTGCCTTGATTTGATGGCTATGTGAATAGTCAAATTCGACTGACAACGCTCTGCATAGTATAATAATGCTGAAGCCTTCTCACATCAATACCTGTGCTTGGCAATGATACACACATCAGACACTACACATATTCATTTATCTTCTCCACTTAGCACCTCACATGTAACCAGTGCACTGTAAGTGAACATTGATCATTCAAGGTCTGTACAGGCTCATAAAGGAATCATGACCATTTCTCCCAAAATACATGTATGTGTGATAAATTATGTGGATAAAGCAAACACCCTGTCTAACCTGTGGACTGATGACATGTGAGTAGCTTCCCCTGAAACATACATGCTAGCTGGCCCCCACAGTTTGGAGTCAGTTGTGACCTAGCAGGCTGGGTGACAATACTCCCTACACAATGTTTGATGGGTCACACAGCACCTGTGGGGCTAGCGTGCACAGCATGTTCTGTTTTTGTAATTGTCATGCCACCGTGAACAGGCGTCTGTGGCATGTACTGTTTATTTAAGTGAGTTAGCCTGTATAGGACATACTAACACAAATACCTATCTAGGTCTTCATAAAAAAACAAATTATTAAACATGTGCACAAAAGACACACAGCCACAAACTCATGGCATATAAGGACTTACCGGTATGCCCACCAACTACAATCATCCCCCAGTGATTGAGGAGCTCAGCCTTCCGGCTTACATCTGCCCAATGGTGCTTTAGTGGATGTTCTGTGTCTGACTCATTTGGTAGTGCTCCTTCTCCCAGCGCTGTTGCCTCACTTTTATAGGGTAGCCTTGGCTCACCCGACCTCCATTCATGAACATGTTTGGCAGGTAATGCACCAATATCCACAGCAGGCCACCAAACTCCACCTCTGACATGTCTTTGACTCTGCCCCTGCCTGACATCTCAACACCAAAACTAGCCATCCCAACCCACAAAACACAAATGACTAACCCTTTCCCTTACCCCTTAACTACAGAACCCCTAAATGGACAAACACTCAACAATACAATGGACAAACTATACAACATAATATTACAATACACAAAGAACAGTTTACATATACAACTGAAACAGCAAAGACATCAAGAAGACCAAAGACAGACAACTTTTCAAGAGCACACATCAAACAACTCCAGCAGCCAGCAGAATAAAAGACTGTAGGGAAAGGAACTTCACAGTTCCTGATTTGCAGTATGGCTGAGCCATTGCTTCATTTTCTGTGTGGATGCATCACGTTCCCGATGAAAGCATTGCATTTCCTACTAAAGACTTTTTATGATGCATCACTAGGGATTTAGCCAAGGGGCAAGTTACACACAACACATGACAATGCACAAGGCATTGTTTTTGATGCTTTGGCGTTGATACATGGATTCCGGTTGATGCTCTTCCTACTAAAGCATCACGTTTTCTGATAAAGTGTTGCTTTTTCAGGCACATCACTAGTGAAACAGGCAATGCATGAATTAAGCACAACACATGACAATGTACAATACATTGTTTGTGAAGCTTTGATGTTGATGCATGGGTTCCGAATGGTGCTTCATGTGAAATTAGTCATGCTATGGGCCAATGTGTCTGTTTTCCTTGAAGCACCTCTAGTGTACTTTACTAGGGGCTTGATAGTAAATCAAATATGCCTATCATGAACAAACCAATCACCAATATAATTTACACATAGAGCATGTGCACTTTAGCACTGGTAAGCAGTGGTAAAGTGCCCAGAGTCCTGAAGCCAACAAAAAATGGTCAGAAAAAATAGGATGAAGGAGGTAAAATGTTTGGGGATGATCCTGCAGACAGCCAGGTCCAACACCCCCAGATTAACTGCATGAGACATCTCAAACTCTTGAGATCTATTTTTCTATTAGATTTGCTTTGTGTCCTGGACAGGAGGTCCACGTGTATGGATCTGTACGAGTCACAGCATTGTTTGTTTCAGAGTAAGACAGAGTGACACCGTCACATCCATTTGTGCTTGTGGCAGTTGCATCCTTGCTTATTGGGTCAGTGTGGCTGCCTTCTGGCTAGCTAGCCAATCCAGCAATGGCACTGGTTGGGAATCCATATTTATATGTGTTATTTGAGATGCAACACTGATGTAGCTATGTGCTGGCAAAGTTTTGTGTAGCATTTTTTAACTATCTGGGTTGCACTTGTTTGGCCATTCACATCATATGGACCTCTGTTCACAGGCATAGGAAAATCAGGTCTCTATACTTCCCTATACATGTGTGACATAGTAAAGATATGTAAAAGCAGACAACACACACACACGCAGTCATTGCAGTATTGTCATTTACATTCCCTTTAGAATGTGACAGTCAGTACACATTTGCACTACACCTAATCACTACTTGTGCACAATGTTCCACATTACTACCTTTGTTGTGATTCTTCCACACACATGCATTTTGAAAATGTTGTTAATATGTTTATATGTTTTTGACCACATGATGTTGTCCAGGGGTGGCAATGACACCTAGATACAGAACTTTGTTATTGCCCAAATTCAAATAGGTGAGATATCAATGTATGGATGTTTACAGTGACTGTAAAATGTAAGTCCATTCACAAAGAAAGTCTTCAGTCATTTATTTATATTTGCACAGATTTTGTTCTGCAAAAATGAAGACTGGCATATATGAACATCCCACAAAATCAGTCTTCCATGAAGATATTCTACCCTATGGTGTCCCTTTGATGAGTCCCAGCAACTGTGCCAATATTTTCCCCTCTGTCCTCATCTTCATCGTAATCCTTCTCTGCCAGTTACTGCTCCTCATGGCACTGGTCCCATTGGACATTTGTTCCCACACAGATATTGTGAAACCTACATTACACACGTTTTATTTTGCAAACTGTTGATGGGGAGTATAGCAGTCAGTCAACTGACACATCCAGGCAGAGAAATTGTGACATTAGAAGGCTGAAAGTCCATTAAACAAAGCCCCTGAGATTGCACAGTGCTTTGTTGAAGGTGCTTTGGGCCTTGGTCTGGGGATGTGGATACACTGTCTTTACCCAGGCCTACAGAAAATATACTTGATCAGCTGAAAAGACAAAGGGAGAAAAGTCAGTCAGGGCTCATGGTGGTTGATCAACCCACATTGAAGTACATGTCTGTTATGTGTACTTAAGGACTGTTTCTTACAACTATTGTATACTACCGATAACATTATTATTGGCACATTTAATTCCACATGTGTAGTCCTGTTCTCTGTTTCTGATTGAAACATGTGCATGGCCTGCTACTTTTGTCAGTGCCACAATGGGATACACACAATTGGGTTGAAGCTTTGTGTGATTGGTGTTTTGCTTGGCCCGTTGCCATTGTAACTGACATTAGGGTGATCACAGATTGGGGTTTGTTGGCATCCATAGGTAGTCTGTACCAGTCTGAGCCTGTTTCACATGCACATATACATGTGTCCCCGTGGAAACACTAATGTTATAGCTGCACCATGTACCAATGATGGAGCCTTAGAATTGTTCACGCCCTTTGATAGTGTAATCTAGTGAGTACATGTGGTACATTGTACACAGATTTCTTGGTGACATTTCAATGCAGAACTACTATAAGTGACACATTGGCCTAGATGCATCACCTTGTATATGTGGAGTACTGACTGCACCACCAATACGTCAAACATTTTGATGCATTGTCAGCGCAAAGCTCCTTGTAAATAAGCCCTTAGGTTTTCATTGTCCCTTTGCTAGAGAAGACTTCACATAGCCAGTAGGGAGACGTACTTCATGTACCATAGGAGTTACATTCGGACACACAGACAACATCCACTGCAGTCCTTCCTTGCACAGTGCTGCAATACAGAATTGCTCCAAGCATAGTATTGCTCAGTTTCTACCCACTACTGATAGACACACACAGCAGGTTAGCATGTCTCAAAACATGTGACTTTGAGGTGCAAGTATAAGGTACATCCCCCCGCATGTGCACTGTCTGACATAGCACACTGATATGTCTATTGGGTCATTCTTCATTTGCTGTTATTAGGTCTGTCATGAATTTCAGATGTACTTACCAACCAGTAGGTCATTCCCATATTGGCCATTCTGGAAACTCTTGTTTATGATGGAATGGCAGAAGATGCATGCATCATGCAAACTCTCAGGGTATTTGGCAAGGATGTTGGCGAACATGTCACAACTTCCTGGACAATGGTTCACAACTGGCTAGTCATTTATGGAGTGCATGTGTTTCCTGTTTAAGGAGAGATGGGCTGTAGCTGCCAGGGGAACAAGGTGCACATGGGTGCAGTCCAGGGCACCCAGCACATGTGGAAAGCCGGCAATGGCATAGAAGCCTTGCTTGAGCTCCAGTTGCAGTTGTTGTGTGTTTGGGAAGAAGAAGTACTGCTGTGTTAGGCATATAATGGTGTCCAGGACAGTTTTTAGGGAAGCCAAAAAAGAAGGCTGGGAGATATCAGCCACTCTGACTGTTGTAATGTGAAATGACCTAAAGGCCAACATGTTGAATACTGCTATGAGCTTCACCTGTGGCAGGATGCTGGTAGACCTCCCAGTTGGTGGCTGGAACATTGGCACTATGTGGGGTAGCAGTTGAACAACTGATTGCTTCTAAAGCCAGTAGTGGGTGATTACCTCATCCTCCCTGAGGGCAATGAGGAAAAGTTGCCGCCGATAAATGTGCTCTCTTCACTCATGCTGCCTTTGTGGTGGTGGGGGGGTATGGGGTGGATGTTGGTGGTTGTGGTCTTCTCCTTGCAACACCCAGCTGCAAAATGAGGAGCTCCATGTAATAGTTGAGCTTACCAGATTGTTCTGTCTGACTTCTCTTTATATGCCAAAGCCAATGCAACATTTCCTACACATGAGTTACCAATGCATGCACATTTTTACACATTTGGAGAATTGTGCAACACTTACTGGCAATGCGTCACTTTCCATAAACATGTAAATATCCATGTGTTGATTTTACAGTGGAAATAATGCAGGAATGCCTACCTTGATATATGAATACTTAGGTGACACAGCTGGTTCAGATGCTGGACATTTCGATGCAGAACTACTATAAGTGACAAATTGGCCTATATGCATCCCCTTGTATATGTGGAGTACTGACTGCACTATTAATGAGTCAAAAGTTTGAATGCGTTGGCAGCACAAGCTCCTTGTATATAAGTCCCTAGTTTTTCATTGTCGCTTTGCTAGACAGGGCTTCCCATAGCCAGTAGGGAGACAGATTCATGGTGATGCTTCACCTGCTAAGGCGTAGACCCAATGATATAGAATGTCACTTGATCTGGGTGATTGCAGTCCTTTAAAGTACCCAGATGTTAGTCACATTACACAGAGAACACTTTATGGTCTAGCCCATCAGGCTGCAGTCAGTGATATTATCTGACTTAGGTGGTTCTCTGGACACTTTATTATTTTTCACACTTACCCTCATTTTGTTTTGTACATCACTAGACATCACAGTGCATAGCAATTACTTTAGTAAGCACCACATGACATAGCAGATTTACTCATCACTTTCAACACTTCCTGTAGGATGTTGGGGGGCATCTTAGGCCTCAATAAGTGGACAATCAATGAAGGGGAATCAGTGGGATAGAGCAGGATAGAGCAGGATATTTTCTCACTGGGTGTGTTGGCTCGGTTCTGGACAATACTGTAGAGCGGCATTGCTCACTTCTGTGAACTTCTGGCTATGATATTACACATTGGAAAGCATAACATTACACAGGGCCATATCACCAAAAAGTAAAACAATACCACAAAATGGTGACACAAGGTCCATTCATGAAGTGGTGGTGGGAGGCTGGTTATCTATATAGTGTGCAAAAATGACATGCACTGTGCACAGAGTCCAAGCAAACCCATTTTGGTATCCAGAGGTAAAAAGCAGACCACCCAATGCTCTGTTTTTGTGGTAGTGTGGGCGGGCAGTTAGGCTTATCTTGGAGATTTGTTAAACATTTGTGGGACTCACAGTATCAATTAATGTGGATACACATTCAGAAGACTACCTTTAGACCAATTTACAAAAATACTTTATATTTTTATACAATTTGTAAGACAAAAATCATCAATATATGGTAAGTACTTATTTTGTTATGATTTTTCAAAGTTTAGAAAATATATGCTTTTTATGCGTAATTACACACATACAAATGAATGGGAAAATATTTTTAAAAACATACGAAATCAGGAAATGCTCTCACAAGTGTCACCTTCTACTTCTAGGTTGAGGTTGTCGTGATGTCCTGTGGGCCAGCTAGAGACGTTCGGGTAGTTCCCGATTTAAGCGGAGCAGCGGCTCAAAGTCTTGGAGCTGATGACCAAAGGAGAAGGGGACCACTTGGAAACACACTGTACAGGTGGACTTAAAGGTAGGTCTGGTGGGTCCCTGTTAGAAATGGGGTCTTTGATTGACCGCCAGGTTACCACCTGTTCAAGCAAGGACCTTCACTCTAGTCAGGGTAAAAGAGAATCACCACCAGCTAACCCCTGCTTACCCCCTTGGGAGCTTGGCAGAGCAGTAGGCTTAACTTCAGAGTGCTAGGTGTAAAGAATTTGCACCAACACACACAGTAACTCAATGAAAACACTACAAAATAACACAACACCAGTTTAGAAAAATAGGAAATATTTATCGAAACACAACAAGACCGAAATGACAAAAATCCGACATACACAAGTCAAGTAATGAATTTTTAAAGATTAGACTCAAAAATAGCGCTTACAAACACAAAATGCTTCGATGAGGTGTTAACACAGCGTTGTGACGGAGTCGTTCCCAACAAGCCAACACCAGCGGCGCCGGACACGGAGTCACTAAGACACCCAAGTACCTTTGGTGAAGTGTGAAAACAATTCGATGCACGAACTCGGGGATTGCGGCGTCTGTGCAAAACGTTGAATCCGCGCACTTTGAGCGGTGTCGGTCACAACGTGGTGCAGCGACTTCCACGGAGTCACGGACTTCAGCGGGGCTGCAGCGGCGTCGGGCCTGCGAAGGTCATCGTGTTCCAGCGAAGATCACGGAGTCGGTTGCAGGCGGCGTCACCGGATTCAGCAGCAGCATCGGTCCGAAGTCGATTTCCTTGGATTTCCACCAGCTTTCCTTTCAAGGGCCCAGGGACTGGATAGGGCACCACTTTTCAGAGCAAGAGTCTTTCCAGAGATTCCAGGTGCTGGCAGAGAGAAGTCTTTGCTGTCCCTGAGACTTCAAACAACAGGAGGCAAGCTCAAAATGCTTCGATGAGGTGTTAACATGGCGTTGTGACGGAGTCGTTCCCAACAAGCCAACACCAGCGGCGCCGGACACGGAGTCACTTAGACACCCAAGTACCTTTGATGAAGTGTGAAAACAATTCGATGCACGAACTCGGGGATTGCGGCGTCTGTGCAAAACGTTGAATCCACGCACTTTGAGCGGCGTCGGTCACGACGTGGTGCAGCGCCTTCCACGGAGTCACGGACTTCAGCGGGGCTGCAGCGGCGTCGGGCCTGCGAAGGTTATCGTGTTCCAGCGAAGATCACGGAGTCGGTTGCAGGCGGCGTCACCGGATTCAGCAGCAGCATCGGTCCAAAGTCGATTTCCTTGGATTTCCACCAGCTTTCCTTTCAAGGGCCCAGGGACTGGATAGGGCACCACTTTTCAGAGCAAGAGTCTCTCCAGAGATTCCAGGTGCTGGCAGAGAGAAGTCTTTGCTGTCCCTGAGACTTCAAACAACAGGAGGCAAGCTCTAAATCAAGCCCTTGGAGATTTCTTCGCAGGATGGAAGGCACACAAAGTCCAGTCTTTGCCCTCTTACTCTGGCAGAAGCAGCAACTGCAGGATAGCTCCACAAAGCACAGTCATAGGCAGGGCAGCACTTCTCCTCAGCTCTTCTCCAGGCAGAGGTTCCTCTTGTTTCCAGAGGTGTTCTAAAGTCTGTGGTTTTGGGTGCCCTTCTTATACCCAATTTCTCCTTTGAAGTAGGCCTACTTCAAAGTAAAGTCTCTTTTGAATGTGAAATCTGCCTTTCCCAGGCCAGGCCCCAGACACTCACCAGGGGGTCGGAGACGACATTGTGTGAGGACAGGCACAGCCCTTTCAGGTGTAAGTGACCACTCCTCCCCTCCCTCCTAGCAAAGATGGCTCATCAGGAAATGCAGACTATACCCAAGCTCCCTTTGTGTCACTGTCTAGTGTGAGGTTCAACCAGCCCAACTGTCAAACTGACTCAGACAGGGAATCCACAAACAGGAACATCACAGAAATGGTTTAAGCAAGAAAATGCTCACTTTCTAAAAGTGGCATTTTCAAATACACAATCTTAAAATCAACTTTACTACAAGATGTATTTTTAAATTGTGAGCTCAGAGACCCCAAACTCCACATGTCCATCCGCTCCGAAAGGGAATCTACATTTTAATCAGATTTAAAGGTAGCCCCCATGTTAACCTATGAGAGGGACAGGCCTTGCAACAGTGAAAAGCGAATTTAGCAATATTTCACTGTCAGGACATATAAAACACATTACTATATGTCCTACCTGAACCATACACTGCACCCTGCCCTTGGGGCTACCCAGGGCCTACCTTAGGGGTGCCTTACATGTAAGAAAAGGGAAGGTTTAGGCCTGGCAAGTGGGTACACTTGCCAAGTCGAATTTACAGTTAAAACTGCACACACAGACACTGCAGTGGCAGGTTTGAGACATGATTACAGAGCTACTTATGTGGGTGGCACAACCAGTGCTGCAGGCCCTCTAGTAGCATTTGATTTACAGGCTCTGGCACCTCTAGTGCACCTTACTAGGGACTTACTAGTAATCAAATATGCCAATCATGGATAAACCAATGATCCATACAATTTACACAGAGAGCATATGCACTTTAGCACTTGTTAGCAGTGGTAAAGTGTTCAGAGTTCAAAAGCCAACAGCAACAGGTCAGGAAAAATAGGAGGCAAAAAGATTGGGGATGGCCCGGCATAAGCAAAAAAGTCCAACAGTCCCCTTAGAGGGTAAAGGTCGCAAGGGATTAGGGACCCCTAGAGCACAGCTGGTTTGGCATTGTAGGGGTCAGGGAGCCCTGGTGCAGTGCAGATAGTTCAGCCAAGACTTGTGAATCAGAGAGTCCTTGAAGCCAGGAGCAGGTCACTTAGAGGTTAGATTGCAGGTCAGCAGGGACACTCTGGGGGAAGGCTCTTGGGTGTCCTGAAGTCACTCAACTGCTGCTTGCTTCTGGGCTTGTGAGAGTCCAGAGTGGACTTTTCTTCTTGGTGTCTGATGTTGGGGATCCAATACCCCAAGAAATATTACATCTAAGGACCTGAAAGTCACAGTGGCACCAAACGTGGCAAAAAGGTAGGATTTGTCCTTTGGATATGTTGTGTGGATTTTGCTCAGGCTGCTCTGTCTGGTTCATTGGTCAAGAGCTGGCCAGTGAATTGGACTTCACTGGTTCCTTGCTTGCAAGTTGCAGGAGAGTGATACCTTCACTCTGAGAGAGGTTCTTAGTGATTTTCATGATTTTCAGAAGGCTGGGGCTGCTCTGGGGATTTGTAGAGTTATTTAGCCTTCCAAAAAACACCTCAGTGGTGATTGTCAAGTTCTTGGAGCAGCAGACATGGTTTGGCATCTTTTTCTTTGAGCAGCAGGACTTCAGTTTGTGTGACTCAGGTCTTCTTTGTTCCTGTTTTCTTGTGTCCATTAAATCTGATCTCTAAGTATAGTGATGCCCACTAAATATTGCATATAGGGGGAATTAAGAAGGTGCCTGATAGTGGCCAATGAGCCACCTACCTTAGGGTGGCTACATTCACTAAGTGACCACTTCCTGTGGGAAGTTGGTACATCTCTAAAACTGACTGGCTATTTTCCTACCACTCAAGATGAAGGAAAATTAGATGGAGTGGTCACCTCGCCTGCCACACCTGAGAGGTGGTGAAGGCTGAGGAGGGCCACTCCTCCTACTATGGCTACGTTTTCCAATCAGTATTTCTACACAAAGTGGGGGGAAACCATTGGGCAGTCATCTGCTGCTGGCAGCAAAGGCAGGGTCAGATTTCAAAGGCAGTAAAGGCAGTGACCACTGGTGCAGAGTGCCTGCCTAGGAGAAGAGGTGTAACTGTGGGTTCAGAGAGCAGAGACTCTCACCCCAGGAGTCCAGACTTCTGTTTGGTGGTGCAAGGCTCGGTAAGTCCAGTCAGCAACCATGCCAGGGCTAAAACTACCCTTCCCCTGGGGAGTCTTCATCTTCTAAGTGAAAGGCCATCTGCATTGGAGTGGACAGTCCCAGGTCTGTGCTCCACTTTAAAGTCTATTCCTTGTAGGGATATGGACCTCCTATGCAGTTTGGGGTTTTCACCTTTCATCGGAGAAGCCTGTGGTCTGTTTGAACTATGAAGTAGGAGCCAAACAAGTATAGCCTCAGCTTCTTCAAGGCCTAGACCACAGCAAAGGCTTTCCTCTCTATGGCATGCCATTTGTTCCCTAGGGAATAGTCTTCTGCTTATATAAGCAACAGGCTGGTCATGTCCCTCATCACTGGTCTGGTGTAGGACTGCTCCTATCTCTAGTTCTGAGGCGTCTGTTTGGACAATAAACTGCCTGGAGTAGTAGTAATTACTTTATTTCAGTAAAAACCATAAAACCATACATATATATATATAAAAAAATACATTAGTAGAACAGTTCATATAAAGTGCATCCCCAAATATAATAATTAAAAACAGCATCAGAGAAACATATATTATTTGGAAGTACTTAAGATAAAATCTTAAAATGTCTGTACAGACAAATAAAAACAGATACACATTTAAAAGCACTATTACTCGAACGAGTCATCAGCTACCCAAACCAGAATCACCATACCCATAGTAATTGCCTCGGAGTGTGCAATAGTAATTTCTTTCATTATTTCACAATTGCACAGCCCAAAAGGCTTCCCAGAGATACATAACTTCTGATAAACAACGGATGCGGGCAGTCAACCTCCTGGTCAAGATCTGGCCAGCTGACTCTCAAAGGATGGAAGTACAGTTAAAGATGAGTAATATGAACAACCTAATTTCATGCCCCTATAGACACTAAGGGCCTGATTTATGAAAAGTTAGCACTGCCTTTGCATCATTTATTTGATGCAAAAGCAGCGCAAAATTACAAAATATAATTATATTTAGTAAGTTTGCACCGCTTATGCGTCAAAAAATGACGCAAAGGTGCGTGCTAACTTTTCATAAATCAGGCCCTAAGAATGCAGTGTATAAAATCAAGGCAATGTCTTGATTGGAATTTCCATTAGGGCACCCCCCTCCATCTAATATACCATGCGTACTCTAAGTATTTGGCTACTGCGAACACTATCACAGTCTTTGTTTCATATTTAGGAATTCTCAGGGCCTCCCAATAATGTCTAATGCTCAGAAACTTGCAGACTGCAATTATCCATTTTCTGCGTGGCTTTGTATACTGGGGACAGAAATAAAGAAAATGATCTTCAGTTTATTTTTCTAATGGGCAAAAGTGACAAGACATTGAGGAACCTTGCTTGTCCCATGTGGCTGTTACGGGTCTAGAAGGTGAGGACCAATATCAAAATCGAAGAAATGGCCATTTGGCAGTGGGCAGATAGATTTCATCCATGAAATCCTCATAAGCTAGAAAGCATTTAACATTTAGAACTCTCCTGTGAGATTCTCATTATCATAATTCAACCAAATCTGTTCCAGGGCATAATTCCAATAAACACTTTTTAATTTCTGCCTGTCTCCCTTAGCGGCAGCTGCTGGCAAGTTCCAAAGATCTGTCATTTTCAGCTTCTCACACTGCATCATGACATTTTTCAATTGCCTGGAGTAATCTAGAGCTTTCAGGACTGGGGCAGAGCACATTGCATCCTTCAGAGTGCCAAAAGCCTTTTCACAACTCACTGTCCAGCTAATCTTTTTGGTCATTTTCTTAGAGGTAAATTCTGTGAGGGAGGCCATTATGGTGCCATAATCCTTTACAATCCTCCTATCGTACCCAGTCAAGCCAATAAATGCCCTGACTTGGGTCTGGATGGTTGGAGCTTACCAAGCCAAAATGGTTTGGATCTTGGGTCATAGTGGCTGAACTTGGCATCCACTTAACAGGTGGCCCAAGTATACAACATTTCCCTGCCCTACCTGGCACCCACTGGCCTTGATAGTGAGGCTTGCCTTTTGCAGGGCCTCAAGGACCTTTCCAAGGTGGATCAGGTGATTCTGCCAGGTGGAGGTGTAGACAGCAATACTATCTAGATAAGATACACTAAAGGAGTCCAAACGCCAGGACTTGGTTCACCAACCTCTGGAAGGTGGCAGGGGCATTGTTTAATCCAAACGGCATGACAGTGAACTGATAGTGCCCACTTGTGGTGGAAAATTCTGATCCCTCCTTTGCTCCAGAGCCCAGGCCAATCTGCCAATACCCAGATGTAAGCTCAAAGGTACTCAGCTATTTGGTTGCTACTAAGCTGTCTATGAGCTCATCAGCTCTTGAAATTGGGTGTGCATCAGTTTGGTTTTTGTTACAGAGTTGAGGCTCCTGAACTCCACACAGAACCCTATTTCCTTTTTCTCACCCTTGGAATTAGGCTTGGGGACTAAAACTACTGGGCTAACCCAGGGGCTCTCAGAAGGTTAAATGACACCCAAATCCAGCATCTTGTTGACTTCAACTTGGATGCTTTTACTGACAGGGTTTGACTGCCTAAACATTTTATTTTCTACAGGCAAGCTGTCTCCAGTGTCCACATCGTGAGTACACCAGGTAGTCCTACCAGGGGTCAGAGAGTATAGATCAGAATACAGGTTGAGAACTTCCCTAAAAATAGCCTGCTGTTTCCTGTGAGGGTGTCTAACAAGACCTTTCCATCCGCAGAACCATCTTGTAAGTTGCTGGAGAGGAGATCAGGGAGATGTTCACTTTCTTTCACCTGTCTCTCATCTATAACTATGAGCATGGTCACATCAGCTCTGTCAAAACAGAGTTTCATGCAGTTGATATGTATAATCCTTTTGGGAGTTTAGCAACTACCAACGTCAACCAGGTAGGTGACCTCACCTTTTCTTTCTAATATGGGGGGGCAGACCACTTATCTTGGAGAGTCCTAGGAGTCACAGACTCTAGCCCCCAAACTGTCTGCCCTGGTTGGAACTCCTCCATGGTAGCTTTTTGGTCATACCAGTGCTTTTGGAGCTCCTGGCTGGCCTGAAGTTTTTTTCTTGCTTTCTCCATATACTCAGCCATCCTGTTACGACGGGCAAGTGCATAATCCACAATGACTTACAAAGGCACTTTGAGAGGCCTCTCCCAGCCTTCCCTCACAAAACTTAATGGACACCTAACAGGATGCCCAAACACAAGTTCTAAGGGGGAAAACCCTTCTCCTTATTGTAGTACTTCCATGTAGGCAAAAAGCAGCAAGACATGCTCCTTCTGAGTTTTTCAGGGAGTCCTTCAATCATGTCTTCCAAAGTCTAGTTAAACCTTTTAACCATTCGATTTGTCTGTGGAGGGTATGGGGTAGTGAACTTATAAATCATTCCACATTCCTGCCACATGTGTTTTAAGTGTGCAGAGATGAAGTTTGAAACCTGTCTGATACTACCTCTTTAGGAAAGCCAACCTTTGTAAAAATACCCTTTGAGGGCCTTGGCCACTGCAGGAGCAGTGATGGTCCTAAGAGGAATGGCTTCAGGGTATCTAGTGGCATGAAATGTATATATTTCCTGAAGCTGTTTGAGGGTCAGGGAGGCCAACAATGTCAACCCCCACCCTTTCGAAGGGCACCCCATCAACAGGTAGTGGACTAAAGGGGACTTCAGGTGGCCTCCTGCTTTGCCACTAGCTTGGCAGGTGACACAGGACTGACAAACGCCCTTTGTCTTCTGGGATATTCCAGGCCAGTATAGTGATTAACTAGCCTGCTCCAGGTATGGTTTTGGCCTAGATGCCCAGCTAGGGAAATGTCATGGGCTAGAGAGAGAAGAAACTCTCTGTACTGCTGGGGCACTTTCACCTTCTGGTTCCACCAGGGTTGAGGTCTCTGACCTCAATGAACAGGAGTCCATTCTCCCAATAAACCCTGTGGGAACCACTGACATTACTTTTGTTTTCCTGTGCAGCTTGGAACCTCAGGCTTTCAAGAGTGGGACAGTTTTTTGTCCCTGGTGCAGATCCTCCCTAGAGGGTCCCCCTGGTCCCAAGAGCTCTGGGTGATAAGGTCCAAGCTCCCTCTCTGGTTAACAAGCCCTCTTCTTGGGAAGAGAGGTTCTGTCTTGTGGTCTGTTCAGAAGCTGGTTCTATAGTCTTCTTGCCTTTTCTCTTGGAGGTTCAGTCCATTCTTCCAGGATCCAATACATCTTGTTCACTCTGGAGTTTGTTCTTTTCCCCTGGTTTTCACACAACCCGGTTCTGGGAGCCCAAGCATGGCTGCATGAGCCCTCATTTCAACTTCAGCATAGGGAGATTGCTCCAAATCATTTCCAAGCAGACAGTCTACAGGGATGGATTGGAACACAGCCACTTCTTTTTGTCCAACTACTCCCCCCAGTCAAAAGATACCATTGCCATGGGATGGATCTTTGTGACATTGTCAGCATTGGTGACAGGATAAGTATTCCATAACAGATACTGATTTGAGTGGGCCAGGTCCTGGGTGCCCATGGTAACACTATCTCCTATGTCCCTCAAGACTTTTACCTTAGTCCCATTAATCAAAGGGAGCTGCCTTCATTTTTACATATTAGTAGATCAGGCAGCACATGCTAAGTCTACCCCTCCCTCTGTGACTTAAGTTGCCTCTGTGGGTTTCTCTGGCATGGTCAAGTCACAACTGTGATCCCATCTGGAGACTGGCAACTGCATATACTGCAGGGTGACTAGAGGCATTTGTCTTGTTTTTACAGCTAGGGTCTCCAGTTTGGTGTCCTCTGATTTTGCAATCATGGCATCAATCCTTGTTGGGATCAAAGTTCCTACCTTTGTACCTATCATTAGGCTGTGATGAGTCTTGGGGCCCACCCTCCTATTTTACTGAATGGTCCACAAATTTTACAGAGGCCTGACTAGGTTTTTCGAGTCTCCCTGAATCTAATTCTGTATTCTCCAGTTGTAAGTCCAAAGACCTCAATCAGGGTAGCCTTCATGAGGTCATATGACCTGGCATCTGCCTCATTTAGTGTCAGGAGTCTATCCCTGCATTTTCCAAAGAACAGGTCCCACAACAGAGAGTCCCAATGTCTTCTATCTATCTCCCTGGCTATGCAGGCTCTCTCACACGCAGAAAATAACTTGGTGATATCACCACCCACTGTATAATGGGGGACAACTCCTTTGGGGAGTTTAAGTTTGAAAGACTTCTCCTTCTCTCCCAGGCCCAACTCTCTTATTTTAAGATCTATCTACAAAAGCTGGAATTCTAAAGTCAGTCTTTTGGTTAATTTTTCTAGGGCCAAATACTCCTCCTAAAGCCTACCTATAGTAAATACTTTTAGTTTCCAATCACTGTTTTAGGGAAATAACCAGGGCCCTAGCAAATCATTTTAAAATTTAGAAAAATAGTCCAATTGCAAAATATAACTAGGCTATAGATAATTTTTAGAGTTATCTGTGTGATCACTGAGGGCTACATGTACTACAGCTGGTTTGGTGTTGCAGGGGCCAGGGAGGCTGGGTGCAGTGCAGATATGTCAGCAAAGAGGTGTGCATCAGGGAGTCCTTGCAGCCAGTAGCTGGTCACATGGAGGCTAGATTGCAGGTCAGCATGGCCACTCTGGGGGGGTGTTTTTGAGTGTCCTAAAGTCACTTGACTGATGCTTGCTTCTGGGCTTTTGAGAGTCCAGAGTAGACTTTCTTTCCTGGTGTCTGACTTTGGGGGTCCAGTACCATAGGCAGTGGTACATCCCAGGCCCTGAAAGTTGCAGTGTCTCCAGACTTGGCACACTGGTAGGTTCTGTCCTTCGGGTCTGTCATGGGATTCTGTTCAGGCAGCTGAATTGGGTTCATTAGTCAGCGGCCGGTCAGTGATTTGGAGTTCACTGGTTCCTTGCTTTCTGGTTGCAGGAGAGTGATACCTTCAATCTGAGGGAGGTTCCTGGCGATTTTCAGAAGGCTGGAGGTGCTTTGGGGTTTTGTAGAGGCCTCTGTTGTGAGTTGATTGAAACAGGATTTTCATAGGGAACTGTGCTCTGTCCAATCACAAGTGGGCTGGTTATCCCACCCGACAATTACCGGGTTCACAGACACTAGACTCAATTGTCCTGGCTGGAAATTCTAGCTGGTAATCTCCCTCTGGGACCGTCTTGTAGCCTGACACACATTTCAGTCCCTGCTGACCTTCAGCAATGGCAAGAGGGAGAATGCAATGCTTTCCTTAGCCAGACGACAGCCTCGGCTTCCCTCTCCTTGACAACGCACAACAGCTTATATCAGGTGCTACGTGTGAGCATTAATCCCCAAATAACAGGGAATATTGCTTGGAATTCCGTTTTATAAAACCAGGTCGATACAGTTATTCCACAGTTTATGGGAATTAACTCACAACACCAGGAATTTCATTTAGGAAATTCCAGGTTCTACAAGTAGTTACAGCCACCCGAAATTTCCTGATAGGATTCTGCATTTCTCAGAATCAGGCAGATAGTAGACGCATGTGTCCATGCAGTAGGTGCACCAATTAAAACACACAGCAAATGGGAACCGGAGCATATATCATGAAATAATCATACAGGTTTCTGTCAATTCAAAACAAACTTTTTTCAGAGTTTTATATAATTTGACCTGTCATATAGAGCTATGAAATAACCACTGTCTTCTCTTTCATCGCTGTAACGTTGACATCATGTTTCAGGCTCTTATGTATGTTCAGAGGTATGTTCCCTATTTCATCCTGGACTTTTCATTGTCCATCCACTGTGATACAAAAACTAGATATGTGGCTCACTTGAAATGTGAGGACAGAAGTTGGTTACATACATGCATACATTCGACCCAGAACTCTCGGCCATTTACTGAAGCATGATTGAACGAGAAGCTAGTATGTGGTCCATGTGAATGCCTCTTTGCAAGGATATATTGTATAAGTACACCCCCTTTTGGAGTAAGGGAGATTTCAGAAGAACAGCTTCAAGATGCATTATGTGATCTTTATGGTGCCTCTGATCTGTCCTCCTAGTCTGTGATTGGACATCTGAAAGTGATGAGACGATCGGGAAAGAAACCATATGCACTTGCACAAAATGATGAAGAATGTGCTACTAATATGTTGACTTAAATTTCTGAACATATCATACATGTGTGCATTTGCAGCATCAATTAAGGGTCATGTAGGGGTTAATATGCTGTGATGTGTGCCAATAACAATGATATTATGCCCCTTGTGAGCATGCAAGTCTTGTGCATGACGTGTGTGTATGAACGCTGTACTCAATAACAGCGCTATGTCTCAATAATCTCCAGCATGCAACTAATTTGCTTACTGCTGTAAAGCGGTGCACCTGGAAAGACAGTTTGCACATGTATTACGGAACCCATATTATTGCTGAGGTTATGCACATTGATGGAGTGCCAGAACTGATGTTTGCAATAATAATGTGCCTTCTGCCAGGTTGGCTAAAGGCAATATTTGTGCAGTCAATTGTTCAGGGCACCTAGAGTATTAGGACAATGGCATAAAACTGCCATATCGGTCATTACCTGCCCCATGGTGATTTGGCTTTCTGAAGTACCAATGCACATGGATGGTTATACTGATATAAGGATTGAAATAAATGTGAGATGCTAGCTAAGGTTCTACTGGTTCTATGGAATGATTTAGAGCCAGGAAGCGGTCCGCTAGGTGCATGACATTGGTAGGGATGGCCTGAGAGAGAGATATTGGGGATGCTAACTGCTGTTGTCATTCTGCAGTCCTGTCTAATATAACATTTATAGAAAAGCGGTATCTTCCCAACTGCTCTTTTTCAAAGTACACCAATGAGATTGCTACTGTTTCTGTATATCCTACCTCTTTGTCTCAAGTAGTAGCTCCTCAGATCAGAGACAGTGCAGCCCAAACTGACAACAACATTGTGGTAATGGTGTGGGATTGTACTTAGGTCTAAGATTGTACTTAGCTCGAAAAATTGAATTTCACAGTGAAGGTAGATTTCTAATAACTGAACGGAAAGGGAGCTTTAGAAAAGTGTATACCCGAGGCAATGAGAGACAGCAATGCCATTCTTCTCATCTCAGGAAGTCCAATACACATATACTAAAGCATTTCCATCCTTTGGCAGGAATCAATGCTTAACGAGGTCAACGGACCTTTGGACCTTGCATAGGATGTGGTAGAACTAAACAACCACATTTCAATACAAACCAATTAAATTACACAGATAAACCTTTAAGTCTCAGCAAGGCATTTCAAAGGGGCCAAGGGAAGAGAGGAAGATACCTCTCCAAGGGCTCTGCATTCAGTGACAGGATAGAAAGGGTTCTGCTTCTCATCTTCAGGATTCTGCCAGATCTGCCCTGCTCCCAGCTGGGAATCAATAATTTAAAGTTCATAAGGCAAGCTGATTTATCAGTGCAACAATTAATTTTACATTGAAGGGGCATCATCCAATAAAAATTGATTATATGACTCCAACTTGTAACATCGACATACTTTCCCAGGTTTGTCATGAGAGCAGCTTCAATCAGTATATATTCATGCAAGATTGAAATAAATGTTTAAATTGCCAGTCCACAGTCCAGGATGTTCTACATCCCAGGTCCATCTATTACCAAACTCGTCTTCTCATTGGAACGCAGTCTGAAAGAAAGGTACACTGTAGCACATGACGATAGTTTCTGCACAGTTACGAAATACAGGGCCTAGCAGGCCTCACTTAGGCTAGTGAGAAAACATTAAACAGCACAATAATATTTTCAAATAAAACACATTTTAATACACAAACTACAAATTCTACATTAATAAATCCACATTAGTGTTCATGTTACAGTAATTTTAAACAAAATGACTCTGTTAGTACATTTCAGTCAGTGTGACACAGAACAGCATTTCTTTATGTTTGCACATATATTTTAAATATTTATTATAAAAAAATCAATATAATTTCAATGTAGACTATTAGTTTAGACTCTAAAAATAAAACATAATGACAATTTAAGTTTTCAAAAATGTAATTTAATCTTAATGCCACCTATGTTTCTCTAAGTAGTCTAAGACAAATGCACACTAACGCAGCTCTTCAGTGTGTCATTCTACATTCAAACTATTAGTACTTTGATTTACATAATGCATAAACTATCACATATAGATGATCCCTTGTGACATAAGGGACAGTACTAAAGTTTCTGCTACATCAGCGCTGCAGTGATGGCAAATCAAGACATCACACAATACTCCAATTCTCATTTTCACTGAGAAATTTCAAAGGTCCCTCCAGGTAAAGTCTTTTGGATTCCCCTAACTGCCCGATGTTACTTAATATATGCTCCTTCTAGTCATTATCCTAATCTCCCATTTCTCCTTTTACTCTTGACTCTTCTGTCCTTCAGTTTCATGAACAATTTGTAAAGACCAATTGCAACTGGGGCACACAAAGTCATAATCAATAGGGGTTTTAACTTGGTTCCAACAATTTCTTTCCCTAGATTTTCAAACCACATTCCAATTATTGAAAAAGCATTAACTATTGCTTCCCATGCACCTGTCACTGTTAACTTTTTCAGGCCCTGTCTAAAGTCAGTTACGTTTGCAAAATATCTCCTACTACTATCATGTATATAAGTGCAACACTGTTGGGCTTGTAACATTTTGCAAACTCTGTCTTCCTTTGCGAGAAGAATGTCTAACTCTAGGCAGTTTTGTAAAACCATTGATCTTATGGTAACCATTTCTGTATACATTAACAACACCTGCAGTGTCTATAGATAATTTATATACTATTGTTGACAACTTCCTTATCTTGGCATCATTCAAGATGACACCTGCTGTTGTAATCGTGGCACCAAAAATATCTCCTACAATCTCTGAAGCACTAGCTCCTCCTTTAACTCATTACATACCTGACTGGAGTTATTAATCCTACTCTCCAAAGGACAGAGCCTGGCCTCTGAGCTCTTGAAGGTGGTGGATGTTGCCAATAGCTGGCCACTTAAGTGGGATTAGTCAGATGGGGTATAGGAGCAGTTGTCCATACAAAGGATATACTTAACACTACCTCATTTGAATAGGAGGGTTCAAATGGGGCTCGCAGGATCCAATTCTAGACTCTTCCAGAGGGAGGAGCCCACATTGATATAAGGGAATAGCCTAGGGAGAGAAAAAGTCATTTCTGATGGAATAATGGGTTTGCCATTTTGATTTAGAGCTTCTGCCAAATTTTACAGTAAAGCAAAGAGGAGGTTCTCCAAAAGGAGATGGGCATAGGTTGGGGAAGTAGACATAATTTGTTTGGTAAAAAACTCCAGTCACTGGCTAATGCACATGATAAAATTGCCACCACCTTCTCAGAGCATTCCTGTACTTGGGAAGGATATAGCTAAAATCAAAAGCCCTTCTAGAAGAAAGAAAACTGAAGGATGCCTGGCTCTGTTAGCAAATCAGGCCTGAAACTGTTCTCCAAGGCTCATGTGGTTGACCTCCAGTTGGTGTGCTCCAGGAGTAAAAAAGCAGAAGGACTCCTGGCTCCACAGAGGATTGCACTTGCGTGGGAAAGCCCTGGCGCTGAGAACAGTGCCCAAAGGCAAAAGGGCTTCAGCTGGACTTAGTCATTTTTCTATCTCTCGTGACATGGTGCTCCAGCTTGTCCATGGAAGACATTACCAAGGTGGGAAAGGGCAAGTAGACTACGTTCCTCCCATTCAGACATTTTGCTATAATCAAAAAAGTTTGAGCTGGATTTAACAATGATGTATACAATCTTGTTGAGCTCTGCCCAGTTGAAATTTCCAGCTTTGCCTGTTGAAGGATTTTGGGAATCAAAACAGTGGCTTAGGGTAAAACTTAGGACTTGTGCAAGGAGACAATGGTTTCCCAGCAGTGACAATGGTTTCCCAGCAATGGACCGACCTGCCAGCTACAAAATCTATCTGTCCCCCTCTGAACATTTGTCACTAAAAACAATAACTTCAGTGGGAGTTGGATGATAATCAATCTATCTTTGGGTGACCCTCACCAGCTTCAGCTTGAACCCTACCCTACTGAAAGAATTTGACTTCCATAAAGTAAACTAATTTAAACCCCAATTTGTATATAGGCTTCCTCTCCAATGCGGTCAGCCTAAAATCGTGCATATGTTCCTGTGAGAGGTAAACTGATATTTCTCAATGGCATTGGAAGTGCTTGAATTTAATGCATGTTTCTCTGTGACCTGTCTGATGCTTTTGCCATCATTCTATGTGTTTCATAGAGATTTGTACTGAGATCTAACCACGGTGTGTTCTTGAGTCAGTTCCCCCTTTCTCAAAATAATAATAAACTTTCTGATATCCTGATTTTCACTTCCTCTCTATTTCCTTTCTCATGGAAGTGTTCCTGCTTACATCAATTTCAATGTGATTTCCCTGCCATTCTAATGAGAGGTGTATGTGCAGTGCGTGACATACTTCTCAAAGGGGTGGTAGTCAGTTTGAGTCTCCATCACTTATGACAGCGGGTGTTTCCACTTATAAAGCGACATTTCTGCAGGGTGACTCCATATGTACCTGTGGACTTGCATGATACATTTGACTGTCACTCCTTTTCATTTTCTTGGCATTCTCTTCCTGTACTATGTATTACCCATATTAGGCATGAAATCCTTGCACACATTCTTTTACAACTATGTAGTAATGGTTTGAGAAGTCAAAATTGTTATGCAGATGTGTGAGTCTTGAACGTCTGTCTACATTAGGAAAGTGCTGTTTCTACGTTTTCAAATCTGCTTTTGTGAATTGTGAACTAATGGATGCCCTGGATGCATGCCAGGCACACTATTCTGCATGTTTATAAATTGATTTGTGAACCTGGCCTGTAAGTGGAACCTCTGCTAATTTCATTAAACCCGCTCTGCCTAGGACAAAATGAGATTCTGAGAAAATCTCTGTTCAACTGCTAGTAACTATAGCACAAGCAGTGAGAAATTCCCAGAGAGGCATATGCTAGGTTCACGCAGTACCAACAATTTTGAAGTAAAGAACAGAACACAATAAAATTACCAAAAAATTGAAAAATCCCAGTGAGAAAAAATTCATCAAATCAATCTAACAGGCCAAGGGAAATGTTCAAAGTTAAAAGGGCCATGGAAAAAGAAATCCCAAATCAGAAGTCAACGGTTATAGTTGACCAGGATCTAGGCATGATTTTAGGCCAACTGCGATGGAATGAAGGCTAAATGTACCAAGCGGGCCTCCCCAGTCAAAGATTTTACCTTCTGATTTAGGGCCCGATTTATATATTCGTGGTATGTATACTCAATAACCAATGAACGGTGTATAGCCACTGCCAATAAAAAGGTCTGCATGCCAGATTCAAATGTGGGCCAAACCTTTCCAATGGCCCTGGGGAGTAAGGGTCATCAGAGAATGTGGATGGGCAGACATGTAGGTATTTTGTACTTTTTATTACTGCCAGGTAAAACTTGGCAGTAAGGAGGAGTACATTCATTATAATGCTCCGCAGGTGAGCCTACTGATACCAGCATGCATCAGTACAAACTAGACAATAATGTTATTACTCACTACCAGTAGCAGTTTGCAAAAGTATGAACCAAGTTAAGTATTCTTATATCAGCCAAGCAAAATAGTGACGTGGCTCAGGAACATGCAAGCCTGCATTAAAAACTTTAATGAAATGGTCTCAGTCTCAACTGAACCGCATGAACCTTACTGTATACAAAGAAATTGGTAAATACCTTGCAAAACATACATTGAACCAAAGTCAATAACAGGAAGTGAGACCCTGAGCTAAGTGAAAGGCTAAGGAGCTGGGCTCCTGTGCTCCCTCTGTTGAAAGAGAAAAACAAAGAGTTATTCAAACAAAGAAACAAACAGACAACATAACTTGCTACCCCAGGCAAAGGGAGACCTAATTATCTTGTTATGAATCCATGTCCATGTCCACACTTTCCACAATATAACATGCTTGAAAACAGTACCGCATCCATGGATGCATCGAAACATCCAAATGTTACCACAGAGGAAAACATTTTGGATCAAATTATATGATATGCTTTTACAAAAGGTTATTAATAACACGGAGGAGGTGGCATGTTTTTTTTTAATTTGTTTGTTCCTTAGTAGAAGTACCTTACTTTTATGGTACACCAGTCACAAGTTTTCATCAGGTCACACTTATAATTAGATTTGTAATGTAGCAAATGGTCTATTCACAATCAGTACACCAATTTCCTTTTGGGTTTCTACTCGAAGTTGTTTACCCATGTGATATGGGGGGTCATTACAACCCTGGCGGACGGTGTTAAAGCGGCGGTAAGACCGCCAACAGGCTGGCGGTCTTTTTTTTGGAATTATGACCATGGTGGTTACCTCCATGGTCATCCGCCGCTTCTCCGTTCCGCCCGCCAGGGCGGAGACGACCGCTGGGCTGGAGACCTGGGTCTCCAGCCCAGCGGCCGTGACAATACCGCCGCCGGTATTTTGACCCGGCTTACCGCCGTGGATTTCCAGCGGTAGGAACCGCCATGAAATCCATGGCGGTAAGCACTATCAGTGCCAGGGAATTCCTTCCCTGGCACTGGTAGGGGTCACCCCCACCCCGACTCCCTCCCCTACACCCCCCACCACTCCTGCCACCCCCCAGAGGTGGCAGGACCCCTCTCCCCACCCCGACCCCCGACATTACCTTACACATACACACCCGACACGCACGCAGGCACCACCAACACACATACACGCACACACACATGCCAACATCCACACACACAGTCAGACACTCACACCCACATTCAAACATACTCGCGCACATCCACACAGACATACCTACAGACATACACGCACTCATTCCCAAAACATGCACCACCCCTGCAAGCATACACGCACTCACACACCCACTCTACATACACCCACGCTCACCCCCATGCACCCACACAACACACAACACACCCTCACCCCTCCCCCCTGACGGACGATCAACTTACCTGTTCCGTCGATCCTCCGGGAGGGGACGGGAGCCATGGGGGCAGCTCCGCCGACACCACACCACCAACAGAACACCGCCGCGCAGAATCACAGGACGTGATTCGCTGGGCGGTGTTCTGTTGGCGAGGCGGTGGAGGTGGCGCAACCTCCACTTCCCCGCCGCCCGTCACTATGGCTGTTGGCGGCTCTCCGTCAGAAAAACGACATAGATCTCCCAACAATCATAATACGCCGAGCGGAAAACCGCCACCACTGGCGGTCTTCATCACAGCGGTCCCTCGGTGGTCTTGTAAAAAGACCGCCGAGGTTTTAATGACCCCCATAATGTCCATCGAGATACACTCCAGTATGACATTCAGCTTCATAATACAAAGTTTTATATAAGGTTAGCATATACACAATTATTGAAGTGTTTTTTATCTATTGGCCAGGTTTACATTTTATAACACTGTACATGTACTGATCAAAAATAATTTTCTAACCCAGAGTATTCTTCTAATGTGCTGTGTTCAAATTTAATTCAAAAGATGAAATTTGGTGGTTGTGAGGTATTTCAAAATACTGTCAGTGGCAAAGCAGGCCATTTTAAGAGATTTTTATTTTTGTCTCATATGACCTTGTTGATTTTTGTTATTTAAGAATCAGTTTCCCACTGTCTTTGATAGCTCTGCATATTTCTCGAGCAAAGATATAATTTAATGACCAGTACTTTGTTAGTCTCTCATTTCATCAGGTCTCTTGACAAAGATGTTTTTCATAAGTGGTGATAGACGTTTAGGGCCTCATTATGAGGCTGGTGGTATTATGACCGCCAGCCTCGCAATAGCGGTCGGACTGCCGCAGACAGGGCGGTCCGACTGCCCCATTATGACCATGGCAGAGCCGCCACTGTCAAACCGCCAACACCACCAGGCTGCCCTGGGGATTATGAGTCCCCTTGCGCCAGCCTTTCCATGGCAGTAAACACCGCCATGGAAAGACTGGCAGAATGGGGGCATCAGGGGGCCCCTGCACTGTCCATGCACTTGGCATAGGCAGTGCAGGGACCCCCATGCACAGCCCCATCTTACATTTCACTACCCGAACTACGGGCAGTGAAATGTGAGACGAGTGCTGTTGCATCTGATGCACCACAACATTACCACCAGCTCAATTACAAGCCAGCGTGAATGTTGTGGTGAGTGTTCCGCTAGGCCAGCAGGTGAGAATGCTGTTTTTGCCTGCTCACCCAGCAGAACACTCCAAATATGGCAGGCAAAAGACCACCATTACTGGTGGTCTTTTGCCTGCAGTGGCTTCGGCGGTCCTGTGAAAGGAACGTCGAAGTCGTAATGAGGGCCTTAGTATTTACATTGTTTGACATAAATGCATTTCAGTTTATTGTTTCATTATAAAAACAGCATATTCCCATATTGTAAAGTTTGTCACACTGGTCTCTTTTTAATTTCTTTACTCCATTCGCACACTAATTAGGGTGATGCTTTGCCCTATTCCCATCTGCATTACACATCGATGATGGGGTGACGCTGGGAATGTTTTGTGTTACATTACTGTTTAAAACCACTTGGGGTGTGGTACTATTTCAAGCATATTATATGGCGGAAAGTGTTGCTGTACACAGACTTGGAATCATGACAAGGTAATAGGGTCTGCCTTAGCCTTGGGAGTAGGCAGTTGTGTTGCATGTTTGTTTCGTTGCTTGAACATCTATTTGGTTTTATTTCCCTTCAATGGTGGACACAAAGGGGCCCGGTTCTTTATTGCTTGACTTACCTCAGGGTCTCATCACCCTTATTGACTTTGGTTGAACTTCAGTTTTACAAGGTATTTATCAACAGTGTGCTCACTCGTGCAATGGGGATTGGTCAACTATCCTTACAAACTGTGCAGTGCTCTCTCCCCCCACAAAGGCAACAGACTCCATTTCTTGGTTTAGGATGTAGCATGAAACAAGGTGTTATAAAAACCACTGCAACCAATAACATTACACAATAGAAAGTGTAGCAAATACACAGCAAACATGAACATGGAATTGCACATATCCTATTTACATCCCCAATTGAGGGCAGCATAGTGCAGAAAGACCATGTGAGATAAAGTGACACATCAAACATTTCTGAAGCTTCAGAGACCACATAGCGCATTGGTCTCTGACATGGATTCCTGTGACTCTTGGTCACGCCCCACATAATCTCCTAAATTGCCAAGGTAGGGCTAGAAGTGTAAGGTCACCAGCAGGTCAGCCCACTTTCTAACCAGCCTCACCCCTGTAAGGCTTCTCCAGATGGAGGAAGCCGACTGGGCAACTTAGGGCCTGATTAATACTTTTTAGCGTCACATTTGCATCATTTTTTGACCTAAAAGTGCTGCAAATTTACAAAATATAAATGAATTTTGTATGTTTGTGCCACTTTTGCGTAAAAAAATTATACAAATGCAGCAATGAAAAAGTATAACTCAGGACCTTAGTGCCCTCAAGAATCAGTGCCGTTATTCGGCTACAATGGGCCACATAGCGGAGAGGTCCCTGGCAAAATGTTCCACCTCCCACCAAGATTTTTCTTTTTTCATCAATTGCCTCAAAGCTTGTTTGTATGAAAGCCTCAAGCCCAGCCCATGACAGGTGAATGTCTTCTTCATCCAAGAATTAAAAATGACCCATGTGTTTTAGCCCATGCCTACTGGTGTCTATGGATACCATCCTCAGAATAGTCTTCACAGAATGGTTTAGCTTTTTCAATGACTTGTTAATACTGTCTGGACTAGCATCACCAGGCCATCATTCCCAAGCAATGACCTCAGACCATATTAACAGGGTGCCCAAGAGCAAATGGTGCACTTTAGCAAACATTGATATGAGCCTTTCACAGACTCCCCGCTTCCGAATTGAGATTATGTCATTCCCTCCGACATGAACATGAAGAATGTCTGGCTTGGGAAGCCAGCCAAGCCCACGAGCCTCACTCAACAGGACTGCCAAGTGTATTAACTTAAGGCCGACCACACCCAACCAATGGTGCTCTGTTTCGGGACTCATCTCCCAGCTAATGTCATGGAATCTTTCTGCTGCACTGCTGACTACTGAATCCCCGACCGAACACACCTTGATGGTTTTCCCTGTAATGAAACAAATGGAGGCTGCAACTCACTGCCCTTCAAAGTATAGGTGAGGAATTGGAGGGGGAAAGGAGGAGAGAGCTCTACCCACACACCCTAAGCCAAATAAGTTCAGATGTAGCATTCAAATCAACTGGATTTCCATCTTCCAATAGCCTTAACTCCCCCTGGAGAGATTCCCATTCCTACTCCTGTTGTAGCTGTAACAATCCGAAAAGAGTGTGAAGTAAAACCTACTGTGGGCACCCCAACACTCCCAGGGCCTTCTGGCAGATCCGTGTAAACTCTGCCCGAGCAATGGGGGCCTCATTTGCGTGTAGCAAGAAATTGGGATGTCCCTCCCGTGGTCTGACTCGCAGGTAATCACAGGTAAGGCACTAGCCTCTCCCACCCCTTAACGGCCTTTTTCACTCTAAAGACCATAGTGGGATCTGACACCCCCCAAAGACTAGCAAAGAAGGCAATTGCTGACAGCTGATGCCTCACAGCTGCCACTGACTTTTCTGCCTTCTGTTGCAAACCCAAAATAGACAATATGCTGGCCGTTTGAAAGAGACCTTCCTTTCTGCACTCTGGCTTGGAGGCCTGATATGTCCACCATGCAACTTCATATGCTTGCTTAATTCTAGGCACCAAAGCAGCTGTTATCAGGTCGGGGACAATAGGGCACCAAGCCTCCATAGGCTCACAGGGAAATAGGACACCTCCTTGTCTGCTTCTGGTAGTTGAGTTCTGAAATCTGTCAACTTAAAACAAGAGAGGACATCAGCTACTGTGCTCTTAACCCCTGTAACATGCTTCTCCATGAGGTGCACATTCTCTGCGAGGCAGACCTGAATCATAGATTTGAAAAGACGCAGGACAAGTGGGCACTTTTTATGGCAGAGACCATTGACATGTTATCCGACCAAAAAATTATAATACTGCCAAATAACTGAGACCTCCAAATATACAATGCCACAAGAAAGTGAAAGAGCTCAAGGAATGTCAGGTTCTTGGTCAAGCCTCTCTTGAACCAATCATCTGGCCAGTGTTCCATGCACCACTTGTTCCCCATGATGGCTCCGAAGCCCACGCTCCCTGCCGTATCTGTCTGCAGGTCTAGTTTGGGGTTGCTCAGTGCCGGCTGTGGCCACATCACTGATCCATTAAAATCTTGCAAGAACTCCACCCAGATATGCAGATCCTCTCTAACATCTCTTTAGAGACAGGTGTGGTGATGCTTGGCTTTCAACCCAGTCATGGCCCTGGGGATGTTCCTGAGTGCAAAGTTAAGCTGCCCCCCCAACCTCTGTAACTGATACAGGGTCACTTTGTAGAACTTAGGCAATCCAATAAGGTTGTCTGAAATCCCTCAACTTTATTTGGTGGGAGGCTGCATACTCTCTCCTCTGAATCAATCTCAATGCCCAGAAAAGTCAGCCTGGTCCTGGGGCCCTTTGTTTTCTCTGCAGCTAGTGGGACTTCCACTAATTTAGCTAGTTCTTGGAAACCTTGTAGGGTGCGTTTGCAAGCTTGGGACCCTGGTGGACCCAGAAAGAGGACTTCATCAGGTAATGAACAATGTTCTCTGATACCACCAGATCTCGACCTGCCCATTCCAGAAAATGACTAAAAGTGTCAAAATGTGCACATGTGAGTGCACAGCCTATGGGCATGCACTTGTCAACATAGAACTTGCTCTCAAATGTAAAACTTGAGAGGTGAAAATCTTGTGGATGCACTGGCAACAGAGTGAATGCTGACTGGATGTCAGACTTGGCCATGAATGCCCCTCTACCCAGTGCTCACAGCTTGTTAAAAGCCTTGTCAAAAGATGTGTACCAGACCGCACACATACTGGCATCTAGCCCATCATTAACTGAATGCCCTGGGGTATGGAAAGGTTGTGGATGAGTCTGTATTTGCCAAATTTATTCTTAGGTACCAGACACAGTGGGGAGCAGACTAGATTCTCTAATGGTGGCTTGAGGAAAGGGCCAGCACCCTACCTAGCTTCAGCTCTTTTCAAATCTTTTCTTTGGCAATATCAAGCTGCACTATGACAGACTTTAGATTTTTAGGGGGGAGAGGGTTGTGAATTACACTGGCTGGTATGCGAAACACATCCCTGAAACCATAGTAAAGGATATGCAATATGCTCCTCATGCGTCTTGTTATATCTCCACAGCAGGTGAGCCAGGAAATGCAAATGGATGAGGGATGCTGCTTTGGTTAATGAGGGCTGCACAAAAATCTGGTTTTGGATATTATTGTCAGGGGGATTCCTGTCTCCTGTGGTCTTTATCTGGCTGTTCAGTGTGTGATCATGATGGGGAAGAAAGGCTTTCTGTGTTGTTTGAGATAGACTAATGAGGTTTAGCTGCCTGGTCCCTGGGTTTCCCGTTTTTTTTCAAGCATTTAGTTTTGGGGTGCCCTTGCTCACCACAGAAGGAGCAGATGTGCTTGAATTTACAAGCAGTCCCCTTTGCACATTCTTTCTGATTGAATTGCCAACAAGCATTTCTCTCCTCACCCCCTTGTCTACTGGCCCAAAAGTAATGGTTCACCTTAGCTGTATTGTTTGCAACTTTGAATTCGGCATGCCACAGATTAATTTCCCTCTGATCCCATGCGATTTCTGGGCAGAAAGCCTTCATCTGTCTAAACTTCATGTCGTACTGCATCCAGGCTGCCCCAGGGAAGTCTGATGACACACTATGAATGAGGGAAATATAACCCATGATTTGTGGAACCAAGGAGGGAAGCCTTTCAATAGGGATTGCTGCATAAATGGTGAAGCCTGTCACCCAGTTCCTTAGTGATCTCTCCACCCAAATTTTCTTGGGACAAAAACCGCCATCCCTCCCTTGCCTTCCCTTCTCTGGTAGCACCCCTGCATTGTAAGTTCAAAAACGTCACAAAACTCTCTCTTGCAAATTCTTTCTTTCATTTCAGCTGGTACATGCTATGGACCCAGGTAGGCAGACTGTTGGATCAGCCCTCCTGAAAACTAATGTTGGCAAATGGGAAATCTGTGCAGCTTGAGGGACTGTTAAGCCCCATTCCTGCCCATATGCCGGTACCTGCTGAGAGCTCAACGGCACTGGCACTGTGTTGGTGGAAGGAGTCCCAGGAACTATGCCCCATTCCTGAACATCTAGGTCATTAATCAGACAACCACCCTGCAAAGCACTGGGTGTGCCTAGCTGACCTGACACACAGGATACTGAATTCTCCCCGTACCATAGCTGATAGGTTGTCATTGCCCTTCAGTATATCAGCAGGACTTGTACTTCAAAGCACAGGCTGCTCAGGCCTGAGGAAGCTCTCTAGCAGGGCCAGTACTGGCCGGGGCACTGCCAGCTGGTTTATTACCCCCTGATTCTGCACCACCTGCAGCGGTGTCACCTGATCCCTTGGGTCTAGAGATTGGGATGATTGCCCAGCCTTCCCCTTGGTTGCCTTGGCATGTTCAGTAGGTGAAATGACAATTGTTTGCTGTCTTACCACCCCTAAGTTGGTGTTGGTAATTCTACTACCCTCTGGGGAAACCGAGGTTTGTGCACCCACATTGCACTCCCCCACCCAGACTGGATGCTGGCAGCTCAGCCTCTGCACTTGTTGATGCTACACTTGGGGATGTGGCCATTAACATGTTCTCTCCTGAGCCTGCAGAGGTCTCTCTGAACCTAGCTGGTGCCCGCTTTGCCCTCTTTGGTGGCTTCTTGAGGCTTTTGGCCCCTTCGGCTGCTCTGGTCCATCTTCAACTCTCCTGAAGGCCCAGTCCATTCCATGCCACTGTGCTGCCTCCCATAATTCCATGAACTGCCTCTGTGCTGCAGAGTCTACCCCATCTTTGACCTCTTGAGTTGCCTCGATCAGACGTTTCGCTGCTGAATGCGCTCACTCAAGTGCCACCCTAGAAGGTAACAAAACCCTTATTACTGATGGTACAGTGAGTCTGTATGAGGTACCACACCCTTATTAATCATGGTGGAGAGTATGACTCAGCTAAAGAGCCATAGAGTGGTGGTAGAAGGGAAGGCATTTGGAGACAGAGGGGGGTTTCCTCATAGCTCCTTTTACCCCCTAGAGATCCACTCTAGGACATGATTAATGACCTTATGTCTGTCTAACCCTGTCCAAGCCAAGATAATGTCCATCTAAGCCCATCCTTGGCTTTGTGCCACTAGATTGCACCTCAGCCCCTGATAACTCAAAAGGCACCACTCACATGCAATCCAAGCTCATCCAACTTGGACCCCTACCCATGGCCGCACTTTTAACCTAGCCTTTGGTGAGCTAGACACTTTACCCCAGAAAATGCTCCTGGCCTTTTAAGAATGTTATCCATTGACTAATGATGCCCACCAGCAAATGGCAATGGGTTCTTAGCCATTTCTTTGCATACAGTGTGATTCATGTGCTTGAGTTGTGGCTGTGATTGTTTCAATATATTTTTTTAATGCAGGCTTGCATGTTCCTGAGCCACATCGCTATTTTGCTTGGCTAATGCAAGAAAACTTAACATGGTTCATATTCCTGTACACTGCTATCATTAGTGAGTAATAACATTAACCTCTAGTGTAGACTATTGCATGCAGTTATCAGTAGGCTCACATGTGGGAGAAATGCGAACCGTCAGTGTACGTGGTGTCCTCAAGCTATATTGTAACACTTACACTGCAATAGCATGAAGAGTTATTCATTATCACTATGCACATCCTTACAAGTCGCTGTCTGATTTTTCCAAATCACTGGGGTTATGAGCATGTAGTCAGGGCGGGCTTTAGGTAGGTGTGAGCGGTGCAGCCACACCGGGTGCTGACCTGGATTGGGGGGGTGCTGACCTCAGGGGGGGGCTGTGTTTAGCAATGACTTTCGAAACTTGGGATTTAAAAGCACCTGCTGAAAAGTTCATTGTGCGTCCAGCCTTCAGGAAACAATTAAAATGTCAAGATACCTCTTGAAATTCACTTTAAGGCTAGGGAAAGAGACAGGAGTTATGTCTAGCGGCAGCTTTGATGCACCATAAAGTAGCGGAGAGCGTTAATGTGCCTGCTGCAACGAACAGAACTATTTTATGTGCATTAGTAAAGCCAGCCTTTACAAGCCCTTTAGAACAAATGAATGTACACAAAAGGTGGGCTATGGAGAGATGAGGGGCACATTTGCTGGGTGGTAGTGAGTGAATCCAAATAGGTGGTTATGAGGTTGGCGGTGCCAAAAAAGAATGCTGCACAGGGCGCCACCAGGGTTAAAGTTGGCTGTGCATGTAGTACACCATTTTACCTTAATTACTCGGGCACGGATCATGTATTTTGGTGCATGGTGTAGCTGTCTTTGCATGGAGCACAATTGCATTCACAATTGAAATACGGTAAGACATCCAAGATATTCTTTTTCCTAAGTGAGAAAGATCTCTTTCACATGACATGTCACCTTTTCATGTTCTCCCTTTGATTTATTTTATAAACTACTTTCTTGACAATCCTTCTTGTTTCCATTCTTAATTTCACACTTACCCCTGAAGAAGGGATTATTTTCCCGAAATGCATTGGGTGTTTTTTGGAATGTATTCTGCATATAGGAAGACAAGATACTATTATCAACAACTAATTTCCCAAATGAGGAACAATAACTGTATATGGATTGAATGAAACATTATCTTGACTCCTTAATAAATTACTCAAGAATCTGAGATTCTTCGAGTGAAACATTCTGTGAAGGATTTGTGTAATGAGTTTCTTTTGATTACTTTTTTAAAATTGTGGGCTGTAGGACATATTGCAGTGCATGTTGGCCTGGTCCACTACAGTGGTCCAGCTACTCAGCAAAAGGTTTATTTTGCCAGGTCGAAATGGAAGTTTAAAACTGCAGGCACAGGGTCTGCAATGGCAGGGATGAGAAATATTGAAAGGGCTACTTCTGTGGGTGGCAACATCTTTGCTGCAGGCTCACTAGTAGTATTGAATTTACAGGCCCTGGGAACATGTTGTTCTATTTTAGCAGGACTGATAAGTCAATTTATTATGCCAGTTGGGGATAGACCGCTATAACTATGATTAGAGGAGAGAGCACAAGCATTTTAGCATTTGTTAGCAGTAGTAAAGTGCAGAGTCCTTAGGCCATCAAAAACAAGGTCAGAAAAATGCAATAAGAGGCAAAAGGTTGAGGGGAAGACCATCCTAAGGCTGACAGGTCTAACAAGTGGTTTGGTAAATAGAGAGTAACGCAGCGCATAGCTCTACCGCGCATTACTTTGCATCATGGAGCCTCCCCATGGGTGAAACATGAGCATTCCCATGCATCCACCAAGAGATTTTGACGCAATCCCAGATTTACTAAGGTGAGCAAACCTGGGATTGTGCCAAAACACTACACCTCCCTGAAGCAGGCGCAACAAGGAGAAATATCTTTATTTCTACTTGTTACTTCCACTTTTTATGAGTGCTGAATTCTGCAGCACAAACAGAAATAGGAAACTGCCTTTAAGGATCATTTTCATGCAGGAAGGTAACTCTTTCTGCAAAAAAATATCCTGCATGTAGCACAGTCACGCTCACACCATGGTGCAAGTTTGCCTACATTGGCACTAAGCAGCACACAGCGCACCAGAACTAGTAGAAAGAAGAAATGTGCCATACCTTAAAAGATATGGCACATTTCTGTTGCCTCACTTTCACGCAACACAGCACAACAACTTTCCTTGCCTCTCCTTGTTACATGAAAAATGAGTACATATGCTGCCAGACTTGTAAGGGCTTACATGGTGGTGGTATATTTTAACACTGTTTATAATCTGATCTGGCAAAAATTCTTCCATTGTTAATACACAAGGTTAATTGTTTCCCTGGGGACCCCGAGCAACTGGAGTATATTTTCCCTATGGCATTTCTGTGTTTTTTTCCTTTTGCCATTTTTTAGGCCTGGTCTTTGAAACAGCTTTTGCTATCTTGCCAGACTTCAGCATTTCAAAGGTGTCTGAGTCTTTTCTGTGACAAGGGGAATCTGTACTACCTGAGGAAGGCGGAAGCGGAACTTGTGACTCGTATTCTTTGGGATCAAGATTTTTGCCCTGGCTGGCTTTTGTTTTCTTGTGATCCTTCATCTTCAAATATCATCTTTATATATATATATATATATATATATATAGATATAGATATATAGATAGATATATATACACACATATATATGTATAGATAGATATGTATACATAAATATATACACACATATTGATAGGTATATATATATATATATATATATATATATATATATATATATATAAATATATATCTCCAAACAAAAATAAATACAATTCCACACTCAGGAATTCAAAAACTAAAGCAAAGGCTTTTAATCACAGCGCATTTCGGCTGTAAACACAGCCTTAATCACGTAGGTATACATAAATAAATAAATATATATATACACACTGATATATATATATATATATATATATATATATATATATATATATATATATATATATATATATATATATATTTGTTTTTGTATTACTCCCTGTTGCAATGTGTTTTATTTTACTTTTTAGAGTTATACTATGTTTGAGAAACCTTGTAGCTGCCTCTAAGATGATTTTCTTCTTTACTTCTCAAAACTTCACAATTTCTCAAATAATAACAATATGAAAATGCCACGTTTCATTTCTTTCTTTCTTTTTGTGGCTTGCCAAGACCAGACCTACTGGCTTTGCCATTGTTTGCTTATTTTAACAAGGAAATAAGTAATGGCCTGTTATACCAAAGTATGAAAAGTCAAACTTTAGTAAATAAATGAGCAGAAGATATCATTGTCATCCAGCAATGTATAAAAAAGCTTGCTGAATATTTCAGTTAATTTTTGTGTACTTCTCGTTTTTATGTTATATTATTTCACTTGCATGGTGAGCGTGGGTGGAGCTGCGCTAGAAATAAAATACCCTGTAATGCGAAAGTTTTATTCCTGTAGTTTGGTGAGTTGTGCATAACTGTGTCATTTATTGGGCAATCACCAACTGTCAATGCTTTGAACTCATCAGACACACAAAAATACTATCTAGTTCGCCTTTTCATGTTTGGTAATACAAACATTGTGCGAATTCTAAACAGCGTGTGGAGTCTTGCAGTCTTGCACAATTTACTTCTCCTCACATCCCATTTTCCACTTTCATAATCTGCCTTCAATGTCTACTGTGCTTGCATTCTCCTCCTATTTACTTTCATATGCATGCTTTTGTGGATGCAGTTGGATGAGGTCACCCTTAAAGCTTTCTTTATACCCATTGTTCATTGCATTTCATGGAAATTCCAGTCTTCCTAACTGCTAGTCTCTACTGTGTTTAACCTCTTGAATGAGTCACCAAATGATCTCTTACGTGTGGTGTTGAGTCAGCTCTCCAAATGTTTTCTGTAGTTCTGATCCTTAAAGTGTATCCTACTTGCTACGAAACTTAGAGGCAGAATTAAGAAAAGTGGTGCTGCACCCAGCGCAGCACCACTTTCATTGCACCCCTTAACACCCCACCACCATGGCGCACCATGGCTCAGGGTATGGGGCAATAGCATCAGACTATTTGATGCTATTGATGTACTGTTCATGTCAAGTGCCAACATTTTGGCGCTAGTACTTGACGGTACATAGTGGCCCATTCCCATCAATGACGTCCTCCCTTTTAACGCCTGCTCTGAGCACTGCCATGAAAACCCTGTCAGAAAGGCTGCCGGCAACAGGAAATTCCTTTCCTCCTGCCCGCGGATGACTCCCCCTTCAATTTCATGACCTCCCCACCCACTACCATGACAGCACCACCCTCCCAGCATATACACACACACACACAGACCCATACCCACCCCGCATATACCAACACTTACATACACGCATGCACCCACACGCATACATACACCCATTCACTCGCACCAACAGACATGCATTCACACAAACAAACAACACACACTCACTACAACAATCATACATGCATTGACACATGCATACACACATGCATTCACACTTACATTCACACACGCAAACATACACCCACTCACACACACAACACTCCCACCCTCCCACCCCCCTCGCCTGTTGGACGATTGACTTACCTTGTCCAGCGAGGAGGTCATCCGCCGGGGAACAGGACCCGGTGATTCCACCACCGGCAGCGCCCCACCATCAGGACACCTCCACACTTTATTACTGCTCATAATACGCTGGGTAGAGTCATTTTGGTGTGGCCAAGATGGCAATGGAACCATCTCTGTGCCGCCGACTGCCAGCACGACTGCTGACGGATTGCCACCCAACTTGTGGTGGAAATCCTTCAGTAGTTTTATAATGGTTATCTTCTGGCCCCCGCGGCTTCATAGGTCTTAAAAAGAGCCCGCCGAAGTTGGAATGAGGGCCATATTGATTTCCACTGTGTCTGTTGGGTCAAATGAGGAGTACTACGGTGTCTGAAAACCACTTAGGTTCCTATCTTATGTTTTTTTTGTAAATCTGAGTCCTATTAGCAAACCAGTTGTAGAATACATTGCTTCTTTTGTAGGCTACGATGTTTGTGCCTTCACAAACCAATCATTTATTTCAGTGCTCTGGCAATGCAAATGGGATACCACTAGCTCTTTGGTTTTGATTCTTACTGAACATTTAATTAAAACAAATGGCCCTGGTGATGACAATGTTGACCCTCAAATATAAACTGCATGAAAGCACTGCATCATATGAAAACATATATATTGGAGGTATAATAAAGTTAAAATGTAGAATATTGTATTTTAAAAACTAAGGGCCTGATTTAGTCGTCAGAGGGGAATACTCCATCACAAATGTGATGGATATCCCGTCCGTTGTATTACAATCCCTTTCTATCCTATGGGCATCATACTGCGACAGACGGAATATTTGTCACATTTGTGACAGAGTGTTCCCTCCGCTGAGATCTAAATCAGGCTCTAAGTTCCTGGTTTAGATCTTGTCGGTGGGAAATACTCCATCTCAAATGTGACGGATATCCTGTCCGCCGTATTACAATCCCATAATATATTGTATGGACATTGTCATACGGCGGACGGGACATCCTTCACGTTTGTAATGGAGTATTCCCTCTGCTGAGATATAAATCAGGCCCTAAGTCTAATTTTCGAAATGTTAGTCTCAAAGCAAATTGCTATAACTTCTTTGGAGAAGATTTCCACACACACCTCAAAAAACTCTTTATATTACGCAGTACCTTTTGTGGTAGGCTCCACACCGTTGAAACATACTTGGTCAACTATAGGCCTTCCCTTGCTGTCTGTACAAGCAATTAAGGAATCCTAGTTCTTCCATGTCACTGAAAACAAAAACAAACACTTGGTACAGCTCTTCTCAGTTCTGGCCTAAGCACCTAAAAACAATCTACTCCCTCAAATACATCTGATATCTGTTCTCTTCCCTTTTAGGTAGCACTTTAAAAGGTAGTTATTCCATAACTGCTGTTCATAATTTTACAGTTTGACAAGGGCTTTTGTCATCTCTCAGTCATCTGAGCAATGAAGAACACCCATAAGGTGGATGAGTGTTCCATACTAGACAGAAGTAAATAAGCAAATGCAACACAACTTAAAAGAATTCACTTATATATTTTTTGAACATAGTTAAAAATATATTGAAGCATTTTGTTGTAGTGCATCAGTAATTAGCATTACATTTGGGCTTGATGAAAAGTGTTGGTTTCCCCACTTTGGGTGTAATTATGAATCAGGAGGACTTAGGTTTCAAGCCACCAAAGCCCATATTACATAAGTGCACTGGTGGACATGTGCACCCCTGGGGCTCTTTGATATTACTGAAGGTGCCGCAGGGGCTTGTGGGGGTCCCTCTACAATACAGAGAGCACTAGTGCACAGGTAGCGCCAGCACTATCAAAAGAGGTTGTTACCTCATTTGCATGGAGGTGAGTAGCCATGCAAATGAGGAAATCTCTTTGCCTCTGCTCCTGCGTCATACTACTAATGAGGGCTCAGGGGCAAACATGCCTTTAGGAGGCACACTTAAATTGCAACACAAAAAGGTGGCACACTTCTAGAGCATCTCCTAAAGGCAGCCCCTCTCTTGAGAGTGCAGGCGGGTTGCTGCCAGCACAGAGAAACACCGGGCAGATTTTAAATTGCTGCTCTGTAGTTCTCTTGAATGCACTGCCCTGGGGGCAGCGTGAGTTCGCCACTGCCCTGAGGGCAGCGCATTCTTCCTAATAGGGTGCACTTTCCCTGTTTGCAGCCACCACTCCTGCTTTGTGATGCACAGTGACGCAAACCGGAAAAGCATGTCCTACCTACGTGATCTTAATTTTTCCAGGTCAAAGTTCACACGGCATTCCCTTTTCTGTGTAAACTAATGCTCCAATTACCACCTGCATTGAGCAGAGGGAAATGGAAGCAGGGTGTTTCTGTGGGGTTGTGGGATGACAGAAAAGGAGCATGGTTGTGGGTAGGGGAAATTGGGGGCTGGCAGAAAGTATGTGTTCTGCTGCTTCTATGTGATAGGATGGATCAGAATGGAGCCAGGAGACGGGGATGTGCTGCAGGATTGCCAAATTGGTAAAATCAGGCCTGATGGTGCTGCCCCAGAAAAAATAGATGTAGGAACAGCGGTCATTAGGCAAAAAAGTATTCCACTCCGGTACACTGTCCTGCCTTGTTTGTCATTTGTGGCTATATGGGGATAATCCATTATCATTTAACACATTTAAAATGTACTCAGTAGAAGCTAATAAGAGAGTGAAATCACAGATAAAAGTGGGCATTTTCTAGGGAGGAATTAGCTCCATTTTCTTGCAGGTATCTTTGTTGCTTAACTGTGGAAAATACATTTCTGTGTTATTTGCAAAGGGCTTGAAATTTGGTGCGGCTCCTTTAACAGCTCAGTTTGGAAGAAATATTTTGCACTTCAAAATGGCCACATAAAGAGTACTTTTTAAGAAACAATTGCATTAAGGTTTACACAACAGGGACACAGCCATTAGCAACTGCTCGGAATGTAATTAAGACAGTTGTATGTGATTTCATGGAGAAATAATTTAATGGAATACTATTACTGAGAAATTATTTCACCTAAACTTTTTAAGAAAATTTGCAGGATGAATTACATTTACCATTACATAGAAACCACCACACAGAATGTCTTTTTTTTCCACAATTGGCTGTTGCATGCATAGCATTTAAGCTGTAAATGCAGTTTGATAACTCTTTTTGTCTGAAGTATTTATTTCAGTACTTTATTTCAAACAACATTATCTCAGAATAATATATTGTACACTGCAAGTAATTACTGTGGATGTTTTTAATTCTTAGACACCTCACCACTACTAAACACAATCCATCTTGACCACCTCACAACCTCTGAACACCATCAATCCCTGCCTCCTAAAAAACCCTCAGCACATCTAAACTACACCCATTCCGAACCCCTAAACGTCACACCTTCCTGACCCTAAACAATCTTTTAACCCCTAAACTCAACCCATCCTGGGACCCTAAAAAATCCCTCACCATGTCTAAACTACACCATCCCTGAACCCTAAACTCCACACTTCTCTGAACCTAAAAGCCTCCTAATTGCTAAACTCCACCCATCCAGGAACCCTAAAAAACCCTCATTACACCAACACTCCACCCATTTCTGAATACTAAAACCTCCTTTCTAAACCCCAGCCATCAATGTATCCTTGGATCCTGTCATCACACCTAAACTGCCCCATCCCTGCACCCTACAAAAACCCTCACCACACTAAACCCCACCCATCTTTTAACCCTGCAACTCAGGTCATAAACACCACTCATCCCTGACCCGTAAAGAACTTTAACACCCCTAAACCCTACCAATTCCTGAATCTAAAAATCCTTTACCACTTTTATACCCTATTCATAGCTGAACTTTAAAAACCCTTCAAATCAAAGCCCTAAGCTCTGTCTATCCTTTAATCCTAAAAACCGCTGAACACCCCTACACTCCAACCATACTTGAACCCTAAAAAACCCTCATGATCCCAAAATGTAATTCATCTGTCACCCATCACCATTCCTAAACTCCACCTATTCCTGATACCTAAAAACCTCAATACCTCTAAACTCCATCTATCCCATAACCCTAAATCTAAACTAGAACCTCCTTTCTACACTGGTGCTCGCCCATCCCTGACCCCTAAAAACCCATCATCACCGATCCCAGAACCCAAAAACCCATCACTATGCCTAACCTTCACCTAATTTGAATGTAAGTTTGGATTTTTCCTCAAACATATATGTATATATATAAGGAGTCCTTTAATTTTCAGTTTTTTTGTACTTCCTTAATACTGTCTTTCATTAACATTAAAAATTGGTTTTCTATGATTCGTATTTCTCCAATGGGGAGTCTCTGTTGACATTTTTCTAAAATTCACATACATTAAATTAAGACATTTGCTGCAGGAACAAATTAGGTGAAGGATTGCTCAAGTACTATAATTAATATTTACTTTATAATGTATTTGAAATGGTAAAATCTCATTGCCCTACTATGTTTCAATTGTACTATGCACCAGCATATTTTGCAAAGTTCGAGGAGGCATGCAACATCATATATGTCAACATGCATGGGAGATGAACATTAGTTAACATTCTGAGAATGTGACTCGCTTCAACATTTTGGGGAGGATTTTTTGAAGCCATGTTATTATTCAGTGGGATTGTAATTCCATTCAATAGTACTTGGCCACTATGTGAAGTAATTGGTAAATATTGGTGATCCAAAATCAAAATTGAGGGAGTGAGAAGAGTTTTGATGTGATCGATCCACTTTCCAGACACATTCATAAGCTTAGCTAAAAAAGAGGAACATCCTCAAACCTACATCAAATCTTTCCTATTCCAAGTGTTGGGAGCACCCTTTAGGTTTTTCTAAACGGACTCTTACTCACTAGGGCTCTTAGTAACATGCTTCATCAAGTAATTTAAACCCAGATTCCTAAAATATCTTGACAGGCTCAACCTTGGTTTTCAAGGGAGCTCTTATTTCTTATGGAGAGGGATTCTGATAAAAGTACCTAGTGAAAACGTATGAACTATATTTCTGGGTTCCCTGGTAAGGCAGAAAATAGATGGTGATGCTAATGTGATGTTATGTTATGTTATGTTACCTTATGTTACATTAGGTTATGCTGGTTTGTACAGCACACTAATCATCTTGAAGGTATCCAGGGGCTTGAGCAGGTGTGTAGGTGAGTGTTGACTCTTGATCCAGTTGCTGAAGTTGGTGATGTGTTCATTGAGGTTGTTTGTGTAGTTAGAATGATACAATCTGAGTATGTTGAGCCAGTCTGCTGTTATGATTTTGCCCCAGCTGCGGCTCGGTAGGCTGATGCTGGTGGGTGCATTAGCTTGCAGCATGTAGATTTAGAAGTAAATGACTGAGTGATCAGTCCAAGTGAGTCATGAAGTGGAGCTGTACTTGATGCTGACGCTGGTGGTTAGGATAGTATCTAGTGTGTGTTGTATGATGTGTGTTGGCTCTGTGATGAACTGGGTTAGTCCAAAGTAGTTCAGGCTTTCGAGGAATGCTATAGAGCAGTGGTTGGTACTGTCTTCTAGGTGGAAATTGAGGTTGCAGAGGAGTATGAAGGCTCTGGAGGGGGAATGAAGTTGGTAATGAGGCTGTTGAAGATAGCTCATGGGCCAGGTGGTCGTAGATGAGGGTTCTTTTCAGGGTGAAGTTTCCTGTTGTGCAACCTTACAGCTTACTGCGATTGCCGCAGCAATGTCAGGTGCCGATGTGGAGTTGAGACAGATTTCTGTGAGGGAGAGGAGGTCACGTGCATCACTGCTCAGCAGGTCCCAGATGACTGTTGTGTGTTTTCCTAGCAATCTTGTGTTGAGTAGCATGCTTGTGAGCGAGGTTTGTGGTGTGGGTTTGCTGTAAAGTGTGATGTTAGGTGGAGGTGTTGAAGCTGTTGGATGTGTTTGCATGGGATGTGTGGATAGGCTGCTGCAGGTGAAGCAGCAATGGATGTAGGTGAAGGTTCCTACCGTGATGTTTAATGCAGCAACAGTGACAGTAGATGCATCCCGGTCCAGCAATCGAAGGAGCACTGTGGAGTATTGCAGGGGTGAATCGATTAGCTCAGAGTGTGTGATGCCGGGCATGGTCCAGGCACAGAGGGTTGCAGACGGGCTATTGGAGGAGATTATTGCCTCCAAATTCTGCAGGTCAACGTGTTTCAGTCATTACGCTTCATCAGTATTGGTCAATTGTTACCAACAATTAGTTCTTGTAGTAAAAAGAGGGATTAAAACACCAAAGGATTTTGATGATGTGTAGTGGCTGAAACATGTTGACCTGCCGAAGAAAATGGTTTAACCTGAAGCACACCAGTGAACCCTAGTAGGTAAGCGACCGTTTAGAAAAACCTAAAGGGTGCCACACTGGGGTGGTGTAGCAGAAACATTGAGGAGTCCCTAGAAATGTGATAGTCATAGCTGATGGCGTTAACTATGACCTTGGTAGTGAGAATATACCAAACAGCCAACTGCAAATTTCTGCTCATAGAACATCTAAGTCTGAATATTATGTCCTGTCGAAGACTATGCACATCAAAGTGATAAAACTATGATCAGCCAATGAATCTAAATACAGAAGAAAACAAGCATAAAAAATATCTGCAGCAGTCTTAGCCCCTATTCATAACTTACCTAACTGTTAAGTATTTTCCCTAGACTCTTTCCTTACCGCAAAGGTTTTAAGTTTCTATTACAGCCTGCGATAAAACATGGTGATGGAAAGGAGCTGGGTTGGAATATATTATTCCATACTCAAGGCCACCACAGCTTCACTCCAAGAATATGAAGTTTGTCATTCCTTCATGCTCAATATGTTATGTAGGAAAAGATTTCCAGTTTGTAAATTATGTATTGTGATGAAATTAACAGTATATTTGATCAACAAAATCAAAGAGTCATAATTAAATTCACACAGATGTGTGTCTTGAATCCAGGTTATTAAAAAAAAGAGGGACAGGGAGAATCAATGGTCCAGTGTACAGTCTCCCTCACAATCTCTATATTAAACAAAAATATGCTGTTCCAGTAAATATATAGGTTTTTGCTGATATTTTTTGACCAGGCAGTGCAGCGTACTGCTTTAACTGCACAATCATAAAAAAAAATTTGTTAATTGATTTTTCGTCGATTACACTCTCAGAGTAGTTATTTTTAATGCACAACATACAACTATCTTTATACACAAGGTCCTTTCGTATGACATCACAGTGTGTTTTTTTGCCCTTTACCATTTTTCCTTTTCCAGGCACAACGTCAGCCTAGTGGAATGCCTTGTGCCAAGGAGCTTACTCCCTAATTTAGGATAGGTAAGCAGTGTCTTGTTCTATTTTTATATGTTTTATTTTCACAGACTATCTAATATGATAACATTATTACATAGGTTGGTCTGTTACTTCCTTAGTTCCATATTATTATTTTTTTTGTACCAGTTGGACTATTGTAATAATATGATGGCTATGCTTTTTTTTCATCTACTTGATGTGAAATTATTGTGAGTAAATCAACTCATTTTTGTTTTTCACTAATTTCTCAGTACTTGGCACACTGTCCATTGAGTTATTATAGTTCAGGAGAAGGTATTGTTGTCTTTTGGTGTTGAAGAAGCGCCATATGATCCAATTGGACTAATGTGAGGCACGAAACATGTTGACCTGTCCTGGTGGAAGCAAGTTTCCTCCACCTCGATTTCAGTAGAGTTTGGGTACATTATTGCCTGTTTACTCTACATTGTCTAATCTTGTCCAGGATCTTGCCGCATTCAATAAACCAGGGTTTGGAGGCTCTTGAGGCAATTTTAACTGTTCTGTTTCTTTTCTCCTGTTTCTTTTTTGGTCTTTGTCAGTAGGTTTGAATCTATTCCTATGTGCTTTTCATTGTGGCACATACCATCAGTGAAGATCTCCGACAAAGTGCCCTTTAGTGGGGCCCGTCAGATATTGATATTTGACGAGGAGCTACCCTATGATGAAGCATGACATCTAACATGATGTGTGAGGGATCTAGCTCCTATATATAGAAGTGCCTTACGATGTTTCTCCTACCTATATATTTACTGGAACAGTGTATTTTTGTTTAATATTGAATCCAGGTTAACCTAGGTTCTATAGCAAGAAAAGTTGCCAATGTGTCAACCGTGTGCATGCGATTTTCATAAGAGAAACAGAAACACTAGCGTAAGTATTGTCCTCCTTACCAGCTAAATGATTTTCTATCTACAGAGTTTTTCATCAGTAAAGCCTAGGTTAGACAAATTAGTAATTGAGGCAATTTGGAAAGATTAGGTTATTTTGTTGTTAATGGAAAAAGTAATTAAGCTCAGGGTCTGTCAGAAGCCCATACTTAGCTGCATTCAATGAATGGTTTTTTCTCTTTCAAGATAAGCTCCCAATTCCCGTTTCTAGCTCTCTTAACTCCAAAATATGAACAATTCAAAATATTTGGATGTGCTCCATGCCTCTCATTTTGTAACGTTTATTAAATTGATTTGCTAGGGGATAGTTTGTTTTATTGTTCTTAACGGGCTGAATATGTTCTTTCCATCAGAGCTTCACTGCATACCATGAATACAGAATGTCGTGTTACAGTTGATATGTATTTTAAATTGCCTAGAGTAATTGTAATTGCTGCAGGAAACTATAGTGTTAGGGGCGCATGGGATGCACATTCAGTTGCTGCAGTAGGAGCAACCTTTCAGTAGATAGGGCAACCATGTTAGTAGGACATCTCAGTTGACCATACTAAAGACCAGCCCATACAAACAGAGAATTACCCGTGTAATCTCTGCAGCATTTATTGACTGCATCCAATTATCTTCTGAAGCAAACACGGCCTCAACCTTTACATAACAATGTATCATGTAGTAAACAAAACAAGGTTAAACATGGATGGAGCCAAGATATCTACAAGACACAGATATATTGTAGCAAACTAATCACTGGACTTAGAGACTCAGGCCCATATTTATGGGAAAATGATGTAGCGCAACGCTTTGTCAAAATTGGCAGTGCCGTGCTCTGTCATTTTCACAACATAGGGATGTGCCGTATGTAAGTAAATACGACGCACCCCTGTGTTGTCCCCTGCACTGGTGCTAAATTTAGCTGACAATGCAGGCATCCTTGCACCATTGTGCAAGGATGTCTGCGTTGAGGTGTGTTATTGTTTATGTGCTAGAAGGTGTCCCTTCCTGCACATTAACAATCACTAATGGTAGTTTGGCACTTCGGTGTGTGCTGAAGACACAATCCCCTCTGATGCAGAATTCTGTGTCAGAGAATTCTGTGTCAGAGAGGGCCATATTTACAAGGAGGCAGAACGCCAAAAAAAGTGGCGTAACACCTCCTTGTAAATATGGAGCAGTGGTTAGCGCCACTGGAGCATCACATAAAGTGACTCTCCAGTGGTGCTAAGGGATTATAAATATGCCCTCAGTATATTGTTCAGACGGCCAGACTCAGACAGCGTTGAAAAGCAGTGTTCAGTAAATAGTGATTCACTTGTTGTGAAACACAAATTGATATGTACTTTCAGAATGAGACCTGAAATACAGAATCAATCACAAAATAACAAATAGCAAATTGTGATTGGACCCTTGTTGCAAGTTGCAACTCTCACATCAGCAGTGACTGATGGCAGCTGAAACAGGTATGCACACCAGTTAGGTTATTTTATGTTATACATACTTGTCAGGTGTGCGATTCACTTGGGACTGTATCTTGGTGCTGGAAAAGCAGGACCAGCATGATTCGAGATGGGCTTGGCCTAATTGAAGAGTCGTGCCTTCCATTTCTTGTGAAATTCAAGAATTGAGGAGGTGGGGCTGATGTGCAAGGGAAGGTTGTTCTAGGCTTTGTGATTGAGGTAACAGAAATTGCAACTGCCGGTTCTGGTTCTGTGTATGCCAGGGATGTCTCTAAATAAGAGTACCGATGAGCAGAGGTGTCTGTTTGCATGTTGGAAGTTGGTGTAGTTGTTAAGGTATGTGGGGACAATGTTGTGTAAGGCTTTGAATGTGTGTGTGAGGAGTTTGAAGAGTGCTCTTTTGTGGACGGGGAGCCAGTGGAGCTCTTTAAGGTGTGGTGGTGTCTTGTGAGTGTGAGGTGGGCTTTTTAGGTGACCCTTGCTGCAGCGTTCTGTATGGTGTTGAGCAATCTGATGAGTTGAGCATTGCTTCCAATGTAGAGAGTGTTGCTGTAGTCCAGTTTGCCTATGGTGAGGGCTTGGTTGACGGTTCTGCGAGTATTGGTGGGGAGCCATTTGAAGATTTTCCTCAGCATCTTGAGTGTGTGGAAGCAGGATGCTGAGACTTCATTCACTTGGTCAGTCATGGTGAGTTGGCTGTTGAGGAGTATTCTGAGGTTCCTGGCGTGGGTAATTGGTGGAGGGTGCATGCCTGTTCAGCAGGACACTAGGTGGAGGTGTTTCTACTGAAGATTGCATTTGTCTTGTCAGTGCTGAGCCTCAGGCAGTTGGCTCTCATCCTTCCAGTGACTTCGGTCATGCTGGAGGAAAAGTTAGTCTGAATGTTCGGTATTTTGTTAGTGAGGGAGACTAAGAGTTTGATGTCATTGTAATAGGATATGATGTTGATGCCATGGGTGCGAAGATGTTGGCGAGAGGTGGCATATATGCATGAAACAGGGTGGGGCTGAACAATGATCCTAATGGGGTTTTGCAGATGAGGTTGACGATGTCTGAGAAAAAGGTGCAGAGCTGACTGATTGGGTGCAGTCTGTCAGGAAGGAGGAGATTCAGTGAAGTGTTGATTATTGGATACCGGCTTCATGTAGTCATTGGGTGAGAATGGGGTGGGAGAATTTGTTGAAAGCTGCTGAGAGGTCCAGTGGGATGAGGGCCATGGTATCTCCTCTCTCCAGGATCATGTGGATGTCATGTGTTGCAGCAGTGAGGGCCATTTCCATGCTGTGGTTGGACCTTAATGCAGATTGCAATATGTCAAGGATGTGGTTGTCATTGAGGAGTGTAGTGAGTTTTTTTGTTTGCCGAGATAGGTAGCAGGGAGAAGGGCCATTAGTTGGCTAGTATCATTGGATCTGCTGAGGATTTCTGCGGTGTCTTTCCAGGCGGCCTGGTAGGTGCTTGTAGAAATGGAGCCATTCAGAATCGGGGAGAATGCTATACTGATGGGGTCCAGTCCTTTGATGAAGATGTGGTGCGGGAAGGGATCTAAGTGGGCTCTGGAGTGTATGGACTGCATGGCTACAGTAGTTTCCTCCATTGTGGTGGTGGGCAAGGCGGAAAGAGTGGTCTCCTGGGTGGAGATGTGCAGGCGAGTTTCAAGGGTGCAGGCGTCTGGTTGGAGCTCTGCGTTGCCATAGACTTTGCTGATTTAGTTGCTGTGAAATATGGACCGTACGTTGCAGAGGTCCTGAGAGCGAGTGAGGCTGGTGGCGCTTCCTGCTGGGGACGTGAAATTTTTCACAATGTTGAAGATTTCCTTTACACTGTTGGTGCTACCTTCAATGCGATCTCTGATTGTGGAGCATTTGGTAGGTCTGATATGCTGACATTTCCTTTTGCTTTCATTTGTCCAGTTTATCATTCTCAGGCCTCTGCTTTTTTTCTGCTGCTCGCACCCTTTCTGCATCAGTTTGCTTTCCTTTGATTTCATTTGTGCTGTTTTTCACTCTTTTTGCCACTATTTTCCAATCTTACACTTTTTCTCTTTCGTTGTCTTCGAACTCTGTGCCTCTGTTTTTGCCTTATTGCTTTGTTCCTGCTTTTCCCATACTGCTTTGTCTCTTTTTGCCTTCTCCCCATAGCTACCTACTGCTTTAGGCAGCATTGCCCTCGCAGCCGTCCCCCTTTTTCTTCTCTAATGCAGTAGCCTCCATTCTCTCTCTCTCTCTCTCTCTCTCTCTCTCTCTCTCTCTCATCTCTTTGCCTTTTTGCCTCTGTTTACTCTATCAGCACAGCACAAAGCCTGAGTCTGCCCCTGCAGAATGTGATGAGAAGCCACAGAAACTCCCATATATCATCATCATAGATATACATAGCCTTGAACTGGGTCTCTCTAACCCATACATGTAGCTTTAAAGTATGCTCGCCATGCTTACATTAGTGGTGTAGGTGCAAGAAATAATGATTCATAACGCAGACACATATATGGTAACATATAAAGTAACAAACTCATCCAGACCTGTAGATTGAAATCCCTGTGCCCCTTCTGTTAGAAAGAAGAGATAGAAATCATGCATTATGACGAGCAGGAATCACACAGTGTACCAGCACTAGTTAGAACTATTTAGAATTGTTTGCACACAGTCCCGAAATGTGGGTGCCAGTGTTAAGCAACATAGATGATCACCAACACAACCTGCAAGACAACAAACATGACAATCAGCAGTGGCAGAAATGGCTATGCCTCCTAGAGCAGAAATTATTAAGGTGGTGCAGAGCTGCCATCAGAGAAGGGTCATGTTGCAAGAGGCATGTTGTGGTTTTTCTGCCACCAGGGGAACTCCAAGCCGTAGAGAAATTGATGTTGGCAATGAAATATAAAAAATTGAAGGCAATGGGTGTCTTGGGTGGAAAGTGGGGGGCATGAGACTATCTATTACCCAAGAATTTCAAGTCATGACTTTGAGCATGGGCTTTGAGACTGAGGCAATGACCACACTTTGCGTTGGTCTATGTAATGACAGCACCAAGCACAGGTAGCAAAACTTAGGCCCGTATGTCTACTTTTTAAGCGCTGCATTTGCGTCATTTGTTTGACGCAAAGCTACTCAAACTTACAAAATACAATTATATTTTGTAAGCTTGCGCCGCTTTTGCATCAAAAAGCGGCGAAAATGCGGCGCTAAAAAAGTATAAATTTGGGCCTTACTGTTTCCATACAGTGGTTCGGCATGCCAGTGGATAGGTTCGCAAATGCCATTGGTCTGCGTTCCTGTCAACATTTAGTACGGGATAGCACATTGCAGCAAGGGTGTTACCACAGGCCTGACACTCCCTCAAACTGTGTAAGCAAGTACTTGGGAGGGAGTGCCTGCTCTAGAGAACAAGGACACATTCATCTTCGGGAGTGCCTCTGTGCCTAATGTCTAGAGTGAACGTCACACCAGAAGTCGTAGTTAGGCCCTTTGATTTTTTTTGTTATGGTCTCGGGACTGGTTCATGTACAAAATGTCTTGATTGCACAAAAAATATGCTGCTGGAGATATTTTCTCCTCAAACCAGTACCCTTGCTTTTAATTCCTAGTGAATGTGAAGTGTGCCCTTGGGGTCAGTCTGTGACTTTGAATATTGTCCCCCAAATTTTGAAATTATTGTTTTCATTATAAGATTTGGTACATTTCTAGTACTATTGATACAGTACTATCTTTGGGAGAGGAACAGGAAAGCAGTGAAAAAGCAGCTGTGTATACCCTCTGCATTTTACTACATGTTTACTTTTTTTCTTATGTGTACTCTCGGTGAGCAGCACTATTCAGTGCTTGCCAGAACTGGCAGATGATAACATTTCATGGTCATGCGTCTTGTGAATACAAAGAAAGTTATTGTAGTTATGTAAACTGTATGACTGTTTGCATCTTCATTTAATATGTAGTGCAATTAACTTGAAAATGGTTGTCTGCATGTCCCTTCTTGAGCTGCTTTGGTTGCTTCCTGCCCTAGGATGTGGAAGCGATTCTGATGGTCTGACAATCCATCGTCAGGTGCTAAGGGAAGGCGTTTCATTGTTGCAATGATGTGCACTATGGCAAAACAGACAATTAATTTACGGAAATGGTAATAATTATTGGTATATTGTAGGCATCCAATATATGATGGTGTGTCTCTCTGGTAAAATAATTGTCAAGAAAAATATTGGTCGATCTTGTCATATTTGGCACATTCGTTGCACAATAGTGCCATCTCATGCCACCACTATCCCCAGCCTCTGCCAATGCGGGGTCGACTGATCCATTTTCAGCAGCTTTGGCACCATTCAGTTTCCGATGCCTGGGCAAGGCAAGTTGTCTCACATGGCTACAAAATCAGTTTCGTCCACCTACCTCCTTGACGTTCCAGGCTACGCCACCTTCAAGGAATTCGTTTAGTTCTCATGTTTTGGTGATAGGGGTCGATTTGTTATTATCCAAGGCTACGATAATCCCAATTCCTCCCGAGGAATATTTTCACCGTTACTATTCCACTCTCTTTTTAGTTCAGAAAGCCTTAGGGGAGTTCTGGCTAGAATTTAGGCCCATATTTATACTTTATTAGCGTCGCATTTGCGTCATTTTTTGACGCAAAAACGGTGCAAACTTGTAAAATTCAATTATATTTTGTAAATGTATGCCGTTTTTTCGTCAAAAAGCGGTACAAATGCGACCCTAAAAAAGTATAAATATGGGTCTTAATCTCAAGGGTGTAAACTTTTTTATTCCCCACAAACTATTAAATGTGATTTTTTTTTCAGGTGGTTTTGCCACTGCTCAAGGAAGGGCTATTTCGTCACATCTCTTGACTTGATGGACGCATATTTTCACATGTGATTCATCCATAATGCCAACAGTTTCTTCAATTTGCAGTATGGGGGAAACACTATCAGTTTCGGATCCTTTCCTGCAGGATAGCCTTAGCACCAAGAGTATTTACGAAATTGTTGGCACCACTGGGGGGTATTTTGCATTCTAGGGGACTTCAGGCATGAGACAGAACAGGACCTCAGGAAGGTCTGCGACCTGCTTCATAATCACTGTTATGCTGAATATTACAACCTCTCATTCTTCCCTATCTCACCTTCTACAAGTCATTGGAGCTCTAATCTGCACAGACACTGGTCAGGTTTTCCTGTCAGAGGACAGGAAGATCAAGTTATTAATTAATTTGTCCTCTATGCTCAGCATGTCCTAGTCTTCTGCGAGATTGTTGTTGAGGAGTCAGGGGGAGATGGCATCCACACTGACTATTCTGTCAATGTATCCTCTTCTACATTACCTTCTCTGCTACTGGCCTCTGACCCCCCAGACTTGTGAATCTCCAATTCCTGAAATGCCAGAGATTTGTCAGGATCTTCAGTAGTGGTTGATTCCTGAGCATCTCAACAGAGGTTTCTCTCTGACTCAAATTTCCTTGGGAACTGTGACAACTGATGTCAGAAAGATCGGGTAGGGGCCATTTGCAGGTCTCTGTCAGCTCAGGGCAAGAGGAACAGGATAGAGTCTCAGAAGCCTTCGAATTGGAGGGCTCTCAAGGGGGTTTAGGGCAAGAGAAACAGAACAGAGTCACAGAATTCTTCCTATTGGAGGGAGCTTGAGGTGTTTCAGATAGCGCTTTATTTGCTCACTTTTTCTATTCTGAATCAGGTGGTCTGTATTCAAACAGACAACCAAGTGGTACGATCCTACCTCAGTCATCAGGAAGGCGTACATCTGAGGCTTTTTTGCCTTTCTGTGAGGTATGTCTGTGGGCAGAGAAGAATCTCCTTTCTGTGTCGGCAGTGTATCTTCCAGGAACGATGAATGGGCCTGAAGGTCCACTCAGCAGGAAATTCCCATCTTCAGTGTCCCTCTGTGTCTCTCCTCTCCTGTTTCAGTCAACTACTGAGACATTCAGCCCCCCATGCTGTACCTTTTTGCCACTTAGAAAAATGCTGTCTTTCCTAGTTTTTTCAGTCTGATTGCCTCTCCCCAGGTGTGGGCAAGAGGTGCTTTTTGGATCAAGCTGCCTCTGGGTCTCCTGTATGCTTTCCCCCATTTACACTCATTCCGAGGGTGGTAAGGAAGGTTGAAGCAGGTGGGGTGGAACTCTCTCAAATTGCTCCAGCATGGTCGTAAAGGTCTTGGTTCCCTTTTCTCCTTCCACTATCAATGGTACCTCATTGGGTGTTTCCCATTCAGCTTTTACCTGCAAAGACTCAATCTGGGAGTTTGGCACTTGAAAGGAGGACCTTAATGGAACAGGGGTGTTCTTGGGAAGTGGCCCTTTCCATTCAGCAATCTAGACAGCCCTCTACTCCAAAGTCCTATGCCCAACCCTGGAATAATTTCAAGCTCTGGTGTGTGAAGAATGCTCTTTTTCCTTCCTCTTGTGACCTGGTCAAAGTTTTAGACTTTCTTAGCAATGGGTTCCTTTTAGGCCTGGGGTCTCTTCACTGAGGGCTCCGTGGGAGACTACTTAAGTATTCAGGGGAGAACAGACTCAGAAAATTGCCACCCTGGCTTCTCGCCTGTTGAAGAGTTTTTACCTCAGACAATCAGTTGTACACTGCCCAGTACCTGCTTTGGATCTACCTTTGGATATCAGGGCCTTTCAGTTGCAGCCATTTGAGCTTCTTGCCTCTGCACACTTGAGGTTTCTGACTTCATAGGTTTGTTTCCTAGTTGTCACATGTTCAGGCAGATGGGTTGGTGAAATCACAGCACATTTTTCCTCAGCTCTTTATTTAAATTTTTTCCTAGATCAAGAAAACTGAGCACGGCGGTCATCTCAACACTACAAAAGAGTGTCCCACGAAGCCGGTGGTAAACTCAGCGAGTTAAGCAATGCAGGACAGAGTGCTGAGGACCAGGGCTATGCTGTGCACGAAGGATTCCTTGCAAAAGTGCACAGAAGCCCTAGCAGCTGTAGTTCATGCAGTACGCAGGATTACTGCCTGGCGTGGGGAGGCAAAGGCTTACCTCCACTAAATTAGGACAGATGGACCACTGGACTGTCAGGGTCACTTGGATCCAGCTCCTGTGTTCCAGGGACCACGCTCGTCAAGATGAGAGGGGACCCAGAGGACCGGTGAAGCAGAAGTTTGGTGCCTGCGTTAGCAGGGGGAAGATTCCGTCGACCCACAGGAGATTTCTTCTTCGTTTCCAGTGCAGGGTGAAGGCAGATAGCCCCCAGAGCATGCACCACCAGGAAACAGTTGAGAAAGCCAGCAGGATTAGGCGCTACCATGACTGGTAGTCTTCTTGCTACTTTGTTGCAGTTTTGCAGGCGTCCTGAAGCAGTCAGCGGTCGATCCTTGGCAGAAGTCAAAGAGGGAGATGCAGAGGAACTCAGGTGAGCTCTTGCATTCATTATCTGAAGCGAAGCCCATAGGAGAGACCTAAATAGCCCTCAGAGGAGGATTGGCCACCTAGTCATGGAAGCACCTATCAGGAGGGGTCTCTGATGTCACCTGCTGGCACTGGCCACTCAGATGCCTCCATTGTGCCCTCACACCTCTGCATTGAAGATAGTAGAGGTCTGGGACACACTGGAGGAGCTCTGGGCACCACCCCTGGGGTGGTGATGGACAGGGAAGTGGTCACTCCCCTTTCCTTTGTCCAGTGTCGTGCCAGAGCAGGGGCTGGGGGATCCCTGAACCAGGGTAGACTGGTTTATGCAAGGAGGGCACCATTTGTGCCCTTCAAAGCATTTCCAGAGGCCAGGAGAGGCTACTCCTCTCAGGCCCTTAACACCTATTTCCAAAGGGAGGGGGTGTAACACCCTCTCTCAGAGGAAATCCTTTGTTCTGCCGTCCTAGGACTGGGCTGCCCAGACCCCAGGAGGGCAGAAGCCAGTCTATGGGTTGGCAGCAGCGGTAGCTGCAGTGAAAACCCCGAAGAGCTGGTTTGGCAGTACCTGGGGTCCATGCTGGGGCCCCAGGGATGCATGGGATTGCCACCCCAATACCATATTTGGCATGGGGGGACAATCCCATGATCTTAGACATGTTACATGGCCATATTCGAAGTTACCATTGTTAAGCTACATATAGGTATTTACCTATATGAAGTGCACGCGTGTAATGGTGTTCCCGCACTCACAAAGTCTGGGGAAATTGCCCTGAACTATGTGGGGGCACATTGGCTAGTGCCAGGGTGCCCTCACACTTAGTAACTTTGCACTTAACCTTCACCAAGTGATGGTTAGACATATGGGTGACTTATAAGTTACTTAAGTGCAGTGTAAAATGGCAGCGAAATAACGTGTGTGTTATTTCACCCAGGCTGCAGTGGCAGTCCTGTGTAAGAATTGTCTGAGTTCCCTATGGGTGGCAAAAGAAATGCTGCAACCCATAGGGATCTCCTGGAACCCCAATACCCTGGGTACCTAAGTACCATATACTAGAGAATTATAAGTGTGTTCCAGTGTGCCAATTAGAATTGGAAAAAATGGTCACTAGCCTGCAGTGACAATTTTAAAGACAGAGAGAGCATAAGCACTGAGGTTCTGATTAGCAGAGCCTCAATAACACAGTTAGGCACTACACTGGGAAGACACATTCAGGCCACAACTATGAGCACTGAGGACCTGGCTAGCAGGAACCCAGTGAGACAGGCAAAACCAAACTGACACACAAGTGAAAATGGGGGTAACATGCCAGGCAAGATGGTACTTTCCTACACATGCGCTCACAGAGGATTACATTACTCCCATTTGTACCATCTTCTGTACTTCCTCCCCCATAGCACTACACCGGGTATTATATAGGGTCAGAGTTGCACTTGTTTAACTGATTCCATGACAATAGAATGCTGGATTATTTGTGTATGCCCTGGATTTGTAGAAAAAGTACCTGGACATAACTCCAGCTGCTTCTCCAACTAATGTCACTTCTCATGTTCCAGCCCTGGATCTATAGTTTGCAGGTTCTGTCTACTGAACCCCTCCTTTTTAATACAGAGAACTGGAAGAGCCCCTACTATTTTTAAGCAGATACAAATGGCAACTCTGGGATTCTTTCTTTACAGAATTAAGCTCTAGTTTGTAGGTTACCAGGGTCACTTGTTTTTATGATCCTGAAGGGGGCCTACCACTGGCTCAACATCTTGTGGTCAGAGATAGGCAATAACAGAAGCACATAGGCCCTCATTACAACCCTGGCGATCGGTGTTAAAGTGGCGGTAAAACCGCCAAGAGGCCGGTGGAAAAAAAATGGAATCACGACCATGACAGCCACTTTAACACTCCGACCGCCACAGCGGTACAAACAAACAGCCCGGCGGTCACCGCCAATAGACAGGCGGAACACAATGTACCGCCCACCCTATCACAACACGGCAATCCGCCACCTTTTCCAGGGCGGAACCAACACAATCAAAAACACGGCGGAAACAGAACTTGGAAGGGAAAACACTCACCTCACCACACCCCACGAGGAACCAGGACACCATGGAGCCAGAACTCCAGATACTCCCTGCGATAGTCTTCCTGCTACTCTATCAGGAGAACCAAAGTGGCAATGACCACGGTGAGTACTGCACCTACAACACAGGGGAGGTGGGGGGGGAAAGAGAGTGACATACACACGCAACACGCAACACCCCCACCCCCACCCTCACCCAAAACACCATACACACAAATACATGCTGCAACATTACATATACACCCCCCCACTTCTCCTGGAAGAAAGCAAGGACAAAAGGAAATGATATGAACGATTGTAATCAATAAAAATCCAGTACTCAAAACCCTAAATACAGTATATACAATTATGTACAACAGGTACACAAGTCTGGGTAGTGCACCAATTATTGTCCGTGGACCACTGGGCCCAAAATGCATGGACGAGGCCCACACATGACACCAGACTTCAGACTGAGAGAGCACTTCAGAGGCATCAGATCAAAATGAAACAGGCACCTCAGGGAGAGGAGGGGCACCTCAGCCAGATGAATGCACAACGCCACTGCTCCACGAGGGGGCTCCATGCCCATTGATGTATCCTGGGGAGTGCAAAGCCACAGCCTCTCAAGTCTCTCCAGTGGGTGGTTTGCCCACTGCTTTATCCTGGGGAGTGCAAAGCCACAGTCTCTCAAGTCTCTCCAGTGGGTGGGTTGCCCACTGCTTTATCCTGGGGAGTGCAAAGCCACAGTCTCTCAAGTCTCTCCAGTGGGTGGGTTGCCCACTGCTTTATCCTGGGGAGTGCAAAGCCACAGTCTCTCAAGTGGATGCCTTTCTCCACTGGTTCTGGAGGGGGTTTTGTGCCCAGAGTGCTTCATCCTGCCAAGGACAGAGGTAGTGGATGTGATACTCCACTGTTTCTGGAGGGGGCTTTGTGCGCAGAGTGCTTCATCCTGCCAAGGACAGAGGTAGTGGATGTGATACTCCACTGGTTCTGGAGGGGGCTTTGAGCCCCGAGTGCTTCATCCTGCCAAGGACAGAGGTAGTGGATGTATCTCTCCACTGGTTCTGGACGGGGCTTTGTGCCAGAGTGCTTCATCCTGCCAAGTACGGAGGTAGTGGATGTGATACTCCACTGGTTCTGGAGGGGGCTTTGTGCCCAGAGTGCTTCATCCTGCCAAGAACAGAGGTAGTGGATGTGATACTCCACTGGTTCTGGAGTGGGCTTTATGCCCAGAGTGCTTCATCCTGCCAAGGAAAGAGGTAGTGGATACCTTTCTCCACTGGTTCTGGAGGAGGCTTTGAGCCCAGAGTGCTTTATCCTGCCAAGGACAGAGGAAGTGGATTTATCTCTCCACTGGTTCTGGAGGGGGCTTTGTGCCCAGAGTGCTTCATCCTGCCAAGGACAGAGGTAGTGGATGTGATACTCCACTGGTTCTGGAGTTGGCTTTGTGCCCAGAGTGCTTCATCCTGCCAAGGAACAAGGTAGTGGATACCTTTCTCCACTGGTTCTGGAGGAGGCTTTGAGCCCAGAGTGCTTCATCCTGCAAAGGACAGAGGAAGTGGATGTATCTCTCCACTGGTTCTGGAGGGGTCTTTGTGCCAAGAGTGCTTCATCCTGCCAAGGACAGAGGTAGTGAATGTGATACTCCACTGGTTCTGGAGGGGGCTTTGTGCCCAGAGTGCTTCATCCTGCCAAGGACAGAGGTAGTGGATGCCTTTCTCCACTGGTTCTGGAGGGGGCTTTATGCCCAGAGTGCTTCACCCTGTCTCAGTGTTGGCTGACTCTCTGATCGCTGTTCTCGTCCATAGGGCACGTCTGCTGGGGCAGGTGATGAGATGGCGGCATCCTCCGGTGTACAGACCGCTAGTGGACCTGTCGACAATGGAAGAGAAACACGTAATAGTCACCTACAGACTTGATCGTGCAACAATCCATGAAGTGTGTGCCCAGTTGGAGCCAGACCTGATGTCAGCAATCCGCCATCCCACAGGGATCCCCCCTCTAGTGCGGGTCCTGTCAGTACTCCATTTCCAGGGAAGTGGGTCTTTTCAAACTACAGTGGCCATTGCATCAGGGATGTCCCAGCCTATGTTCTCAAACGTGTTGTCCAGAGTGTTGTCTGCCCTGCTGAAAGACATGCACAGCTACATCGTGTTCCCTCAGGTGGAGGATTTGCCTACAGTAAAGGGTGACTTCTATGCCCTGGGACATATCCCCAGCATCATAGGTGCCATTGATGGGACACATGTGGCCTTGGTACCCCCCCCGCAGGAGTGAACAAGTGTACAGAAACCGGAATAGCTACCATTCTATGAATGTGCAGATGGTGTGTTTGGCCGACCAGTACATCTCCCATGTGAATGCCAAGTTTCCTGGATCAGTGCATGATGCTTACATTCTGAGGAATAGCAGCATCCCTTATGTGATGGGGCAACTCTAGAGGCACCGTGTGTGGCTATTAGGTGAGGACAAGGACCCTATACCCTGTGAATAGTTGTCTGGGTCTGGGGTTGTCCCTAAGGGTTAGTGTGTGTCTAACAGTTGTCCCTCGACATTTGCAGGTGACTCTGGGTACCACAACCTGTCATGGCTACTGACCCCAGTGAGAAATCCCAGGACAAGGGCAGAGGAACGCTACAATGAGGCACATGGGCGAACCAGGAGAGTGATTGAAAGGACCTTCGGCCTCCTGAAGGCCAGGTTCCGGTGCCTCCATATGACAGGTGGTTCTCTCTACTACTCACCAAAGAAGGTGTGCCAGAACATTGTGGCCTGCTGTATGCTGCACAACCTGGCTTTGCGACGACAGGTGCCTTTTCTGCAGGAGGATGGTCGAGAAGGAGGTCTTGTGGCAGCTGTGGAGCCTGTGGACAGTGAAGAAAAGGAGGCAGAAGAAGAGGATATCGACAACAGAAACAACGTTATCCAGCAATACTTCCAGTGAGACACAGGTAAGGAGATGTCACTGCCTCACACATCTCATACCATTGTTTGTGCTAGCATGAGTCTGTCACTTTCACCCACTGTATGGACCCTGACTTGTCACTTTGCCTTTCCATTTCACAGATGTGGGTCCCACTGTGTGACCTCTGCTATCTTACCTCATGGACTAGAGCTTTGTTACATTGCTATGTTGACAATACAATTGGCATGGCTATATTCCATAGTTATTGCAAATACTCATTTGTGAAAGCACAGACTGACTCAAGATTGTTTTGTGATTGGGACAGAAGGATGACATTCAGGGGGGTCTCATTTCCTGGCGGGGGTCTTGGCATTGTTCTCTGTCTTTGTCCTGGATCTCAGGGACCGTTTGTGGGGTGGTTCTCCTTCTGCAGGGGGTGGGGTTCTGGTGTCGTGGTCCTGTGGCGGTGCCTCCTGTCCACTAGCGCCGGCGGAGGTGGTGGGCTGTTCATCATCCAGGCTAGTGTCAGGGGCCCCTTGTTGTGCCACAGTGTCAATCCTGGTGTTGACAAGGTCCTTCAGCACCCCTACAATGGTGACCAGGGTGGTGTTGATGGACTTAAGTTCCTCCCTGATCCCCAGATAGTGTTCCTCCTGCAGCCGCTGGGTCTCCTGAAAGTTGGCCAGTACCGTTGCCATCGTCTCCTGGGAATGATGGTACGCTCCCATGATGTTGGAGAGGGCCTCGTGGAGAGTGGGTTCCATGGGCCTGTCCTCCCCCTGTCTCACAGCAGTCCTCCCAGTTCCCCTGTTTTCCTGTGCCTCTGTCCCCTGAACTGTCTGCCCACTGCCCCCAGGTCCCTGATTTTCTTGGGGTGGTGGGTTTGCCTGGGTTCCCTGTAGTGGTGGACACACTGCTGCTTGACGTACCCTGGGGACAGAGGGGTGGGCCCGCTGGGTGGGTGCTGTGCTGGTGTTTCCTGGAGGGGGAGGCTCTGTGGTGGCATGTGCCAGTGTCAGGGGAACTGACTGTCCCGAGGTCCCAGATGGGCGGGGCTGGTCATCTTGATCCAGTTGGAGAGAGCTGCTGTCATCACTGTGGGCCTCTTCTGTGGGGGAGTGGCAATGTCTGGAACCTCCTGTCCGGTGACGTTAGGTAGGGGTCCTGCAGGGGTGTAAAGGCATGATTATTGCATCTGTGATTGCCATCGTGTGCAATGGGTGGGTGACCCTGTACTCCAGTGCTTGTAGGGCCTTGTGTGATAATTGGTTTGGGGGTCTGTGTTGGTATCTGTAGTAGACATGCTTTGGTGATGGGTGTCCATGCTTTGGTGTTGCATGCAGGGCTTGGTGTTGGGATGGTTGGGTTGTGATAGTGGGGCATTTGTGAGCTGTTGGAGTGATGGGGTGAGGGTGAGGGTGGGGTATGTGATGGCATGCAGGTAGGGTGGGGGGTGTAATATTTAAGAGTTGACTTACTAGAGTCCATTCCTCCTGCTACTCCTGCAAGGCCCTCAGGATGCAGTATAGCCAAGACTTGCTCCTCCCATGCTGTTAATTGTGGGGGAGGAGGTGGGGGTCCGCCGCCAGTCCTCTGCACTGCAATTTGGTGTCTTGAGACCACGGAACGCACCTTCCCCGTAGGTCGTTCCACCTCTTCCTGATGTCATCCCGTGTTCTTGGATGCTGTCCCACTGCGTTGACCCTGTCTACGATTCTGCACCATAGCTTCATCTTCCTAGCAATGGAGGTGTGCTGCACCTGTGATCTGAATAGCTGTGGCTCTACCCGGACGATTTCCTCCACCATGTCCCTGAGTTCCTCCTTAGAGAACCTGGGGTGTCGTTGAGGTGCCATGATGTGGTGTGGGTGATGTGTGAGGTGGTGTTGGTTGTGATGTGTGAGGGGATGTGTTTGTGTGTGTTGTCTGAGGTGCGTGGATGGTATGTGTGTGATGGTGTTGTGTGCCTGTGGATGCAAGTGTTGTTTCTGGTGGTGTCTCTCTCTGGGCTTCTTTCTCAATTTTGGTCGTAAGGGCTTGTGGGTGATGTGGGTGTGTGTTTTATATTGGATTGGGTGTGTGGGAGTGGTGTGTGTATGTGTATCAGGGGTGTGTATTTTGAATTGTCCAATGTGGTTGTGTTTGGTAAGTGTGTGTGTATTTTCAGCGCAGCGGTGTGTACCGCCAATGGTTTACCACGGTTGAAAGACCGCTGCGTGGATTCGTGGGTCGTGATAGTGTGGGCGTATTCCTGTTGGTGTGACGGTGGAGGTTTTGGTATCCCTAGTTTATCACTGACCTTTGGTGTGGCGGACTTGTGTGGGTGTCTGGATTTTGGCAGATTCCGGGCTGTGGGTCATAATAGCTGTAGTGGAATTCCGCCGCCGCAGCGGTGTGTTGGCGGCCTTCTGCACGGCGGTAAGCGGGATTTACCCCCAATGTTGTAATGAGGGCCATAGTCTTTCACCGCAAAAGTTCGGAGTTGTTTGTTATCATAATGTCCCTTCTGAGCAAGCTGACCTTTCATGTAAATGTGTTTTAGGTCACTGACAATTCAAGGTGAGGTTTGGACTCATCTTTCTCTTTTTTCTCCTGAGCCATGTCTAGTAATGTATGGGGTTTCCGTCCACACAACAAATCAAAAGGAGAAAACCCTGTGCTATTCTGTTCTTTACAACATATGGCAAACAAGGCCACTAGCAACAGTTGCTCAATTTTTCTGGTTTCTAACTCTATAAGTTTTTTTAGAGTATTTTTCAAGGTGGGATTATATTGTTTGACTAGCCAATCTGTTTGCGGTTGGTAAGCAGCCGTTCTTATCTAGTGTATCCCCAACTGTTTGCATACCTGTTTCATAAGCTTAAAGTTGAAGGGACTCCCCTGATCAGTAAGTATCTCCCGAGGGAACACTACTCTTGAAATTATCTCTATCATGGCCCTGGCTGTGTGGGTGGTGTTGGGTTGTTGAAGTTGTACTTCTTCAGGGTATTGGGTTGCGTAGTCTGTCATGACTAGGACAAATCAATATCCACTTCAAGAGTGAATAAAGGGCTCTATAATGTCCATTCCAACCTGGGAGAAGGGTTCATCTACAATATGGAGAGGGTATTAAGGAGCCCTTGGTGGTCAATACTTACTATTTTTCTGGCACATAGGACACGCTCTGCAATACATTTCTATCTGTCCATAAATACCAGACCAGTAAAACTTCTTTAAGATAGCCTTCTTGGTCTTTTCTGGTCCAAAATGCCCACTAACTAATGACTGTAGGCTACTGCATAAGACTTTACCCCTAAAAGGTGCTGGAACAAGCAGCTGTGTGTGTTGTCTCTTCTCTCCATTCGATATAATAACCCTTCCCACTTAAATAACTGTGGACCTACCACTTGGAGGTCTTCCTCTTCTTTGGCTCTATTACAGGCCTCATAGAAAAGGTGACCAACCCACTGTGCAGCATTAAAACTCCTATCTGACTCCCAGTTTCTCTTCTCTTTATAAGCAGACAAGGGTATCTGGATTCCATATTTTAATGCCCTTCTCTGTTTTTTGCTTTATCTAGGTTTCGAGGCATTTGCCATCTTCTACTCTTGAAAAAGGGACCCCCCCCCCCATTGAGTCACCCTCTGTCCAAGAATCATTGAGCAGTAACTCTAGTTTGGAATAGTGTGTCTGTACAGTGAGAGGTTCAGCTAATTTTGGGATCAACCCCACCTGAAGAGGTATTGGCCTCTCTCTGTTCTGTTGTATATTTGCTTTCAGCACTGGATATAACTTTTGTCTCCAAGAACACATTGGACAGTCACTGCACCTGTTTGTTGAGGAGTTTCTCCATGGGGGAGCTGTGGTCTCATTATGCTCTGTCAACATCCTCTATCTAACACAGCATGAACTGGGCTTCCATTCACATTCAGGAGGCAATAGTAGGGTGTTTGAGGGGTGGGGTAGCAAACAATAAGGGTTTAGATAGTCAAATAACCATTGGTTCTACTTTCTGAGGGCAGTATCAAGCTATATTGGCCATTACCCTAGAATTATAGCATTGGTAGGCCAGTGGGAATATGTATCTGGCCTAATCCTGGACTCAGGGGAACAGCATCAAGATTTGTCAGCCCTATAGGTCTTAAGGATTTTTCAGGGCCAAATGCCCTCCCTCATAAGCTCCTGTCTTCTCAAACTCCTCTGGGTTCCTGGGCGTAATTGTAGGTGCAGGCTATTTCGACTGTGGTTTTCAAGGTTAACTGGTTGTTTTGTTTAAACCATTTTGCCACCAAAGGCTGTCATGAGGATAGAAATTGCTTCATTGGTAGCAGTTTCCAGTTTCAATCACCTATCATTCATGTCCTTTACTCAATAGTTTAAAACACTAGGAGTCTCATTTGACCCTCTTTGATTTATCTTAAGCAGATCTGGTAGGTTTTTTAATCTGTCCCTAATTGTTCCAAAAATCTTTTTTCGATATCGGCATGGGGGTTTCCCCCCTCTGGGTTGAGGTCTAGTAAGCAGTCTGCAAGTCTCCAGTTAAGAGGGGACCCAGTTACTGTCCCCAACAATCTCCTGGTCAGGCAGCAGCTAGAGCTAAATGCTCAACATTATTAAAAACAAATCAGAATCTTCCTCTCCCACATGCTGATGGTATAGCAGTATGGTCCCTTTGTTGACTTAACACGTCTGCCAATTTTTGATTGCAGCATCCTGGGACTGGGGCACCTTGTCCATTTGTTCGGCTTGATTCTGGATAGCCCTATGGAAGGACTCCTGTTCTTCTGTTGATACTATCATCAATTTCTCTTATGCCTTCTCTAACCGTTGCTGGCCATTTGACATGTTAGCTGAAAAAGCCTTGATTTCCTCCAATCCCACTTCTGACAACAGTTTGTAGAGGAATGGCCAGAAATAAGAATTGGGAGGCTAGTTAACTCTGTGTATGATGGCTTTTATTAGTGTTTCTTAAGTCAAATGTATATAGAGATGTGGCCAGATCTCATAACCAGGGCATTGTAGTTGATAGTTCTCCTGTATAGTCTCTCCTTGTACAGTAGATGACATCACCGGGTAATATCGTTTCTCATTTTCTCCTCTCTAGGTCCTTGGGGGTGACTGCCACCAGTGTCCCACACAAAAAAAGAGAAGTCTCAGGTAAGTGATTTGTAAAGACTGTAGGGAGTACTAAACTACTATGTGGAGAGCTGTGATCCCCTTATCTCGATCCCAAACGTGATTTTTTTTGCTAATCCAGTGTGTTCCCATCACCAATGCATATTGTGCAAAGGCAGGGGGAACCCTCTGTTAGTCTTTTGGGGTGTCATAGGCACAATTTTCAGACCCTATGTTCCAGTTTTCCAATTGTTGGGGACTAATTTCAAGTTTCCAGACACCCTAGATCCACCTGTGACTGGTTATCTTCACCTTTGAGTGGCCCTAGCCTCTCCTGGGACTTATAACAGTTTTTAAGTGCCCTTTAGTGGTCTTCCCTTTTTTGTACGATGCTCCCTGTGCACTTCCTTACCCCACTTTTCGACGTTGCCTGCCCCTTGTGAGTGATGGTGCCCATCCCCCAGGAGTGCTGGCATCTATCCCAATCCCGTTCACTTACCACCATTGCCACAACTCTGGGGAGTTGTGGCATGACCACCGCTCCTCGCATCACCTTTCTCACTTCATGGGACCTCTCCGGGGTCAAGTCTTTACCCCTCCCCAATTCCTCCAGCAGTCTTTTGTTTCGGCATCTCACATGTCCTCAGTGCCTATCTTCTCATCCAAATTGCCATCTTTCCTGTTTCCTGAGACCATTTTCTCCTTGTCCGGCATCCTCTTCTCTGCCCTTGCTCCTCCCCGGCTGCATTGTAAGAGGTAGTCCTTTCTTGGTGTTGATGGGGTTTTCGTGGTTGACCCTCTAGTTTCTCCCATCTTCTAAAGCTGTGTTTGTGTCTTTCATTAGGGTGCCACCTCCAACCCTTGGGGACCTCTGGGTGATATGCAGCCAAGTTATCAGGTAAATGGGGTGGGTGGGCTCATTGTCTTTAACAGTCTTGCAAATAAAAGTGTTCATTCTTTTACCTTCACTCTGTCCATGAGGATTAAAATGGCTATTTCCAAAGTGTGTGCGCTTTCAGGAAAATATATTTCTTCTCAGATTCTGGGTAGGACTGCCAGAGGGATGGCAACCTCATGGGCTGGTTCAAAAGGAGCATCCATGCAAGACATTTGCTGTGTGGCAACATGGGCATCTCTTGATACATTCATAACGCATTACTGTTTACAGCTGGGAGATGCTTTTTCTTCAGAATTTGGGTCACAAGTGTTGTCTTCTGTGTATTCTGTATGATGTAACTTATTTAGTTGATTGTAGTATTCTCCATGAAATCAATTTTTAATTCTTGATTCCTTATTGTGGTCTTGTACTATAGTGAATTAATCAATGTAGATGTGAGCATGGTCTCCATAGTCAGGACTGGATGAGGAAGATGGATGAGGAAGTAGTGGTCCAGTTTCTTACCAGTAATCTTCATTACTCCTAGTCAAGGTCTTCCTTGGTCCAGTCCTGGTACTCTCCCGCCCACCCAGTTTTCACTGATTGATTCACATTCTGCTTAATTATTACAGAAAGTCCCGGTCCAGAAGTGAGGTACTTCGAAGTTTCTGGGGCACTGTGGTTATACGGAGATAAGTATTGAGGTTGGGCTAGGGGAAGCACTTTCTGCAGGCACAGAAGATAGACTCATGGTCAGGACTGCAAGGGGGAAGACCTGGACTCTGAGTAATGAAGATTAATGATGGGTAACCAGGTCATTCCTCAACCTTCAAGATTAGGTAATCTGTTAAAGGGACCTGGATCAGAGGGCCTTCTGAGATAGTGAAGGTCACATCATCTTGTTAGCAATTCCCCGGCCTAACCTGAGAAATCTAACTAGGCTATGTTTTCCAAAATATTCAACACACAATGCTACATAAAGCCTATGTATGCTCATATAATATAAATATGTTGTATGATATATTTCACCCTACATTAACGATGCACATATGACCTATGCACTGCTATGATAGATATAATTAGACTCTTTTAGGAGTTGTCTCTTCATTTTTTTGGAAATCAATAAAGAGTTTTTCTTAAAATAAATAGAAGAGCAAGAAGGTAGAGAAGGTGGTTGGCCCAGTTTTAGATATGTAGGATGGTTTCAAGGGACTTGCTGTTTTAAAATGTCATCTTACCAACCACAGAGGGTAACCCAAAATAAACCCGCAGGGGTCTGGGTGAAAACTTGTCACAAAACAACATGAACCCCTCTTTGAATCACAAGCACTTAATATATTTGCATTCTGCTCTGTCCTTCTTTTTCTTTTGTTTTGATGATATTCTAGGGATTGTATATTTTGTATATAATTGAATTAGAAGTGTATTTATGTACATGTAATAAAGGATGTTCTCTGTAATCAGTGAAGGGTAATGCTGCATGTTTTGGTATGAGTTTAGGATGCTTGGGATTCTAATTGTTTCCAAAGGGGTTCATGTTGTTTTTAAAATGTCATACGTATTATTGTGCTTTACCAAGACTGTATTTATTACATAGCCTGGGGACATTGCTCAGTTGATTGTGAGAATTGTTCCACCACCATAATACCCCAAGACAGGCATGTAGTTCACATTGTTAATATTCCAATCATTACTCACTGTTCTTGCAGCAAAATAATCACATGGGCCTATTTAAGCTGTTTATTTAAACTGTAAAAACACTTTAATCAATCCAACAACCACATTTATTAATTTAAGAACATAGCTTCAAGTGGGGTGTTTGGGGTGCGAGAACCTCCAAATAAAAGCATTTCTGGCTTGGTAGTTGGGTCTGGCAGCCCTGAGTCAGGTCTCCTATCTGTGTATTGATCTTTCTCATCTTGAGGCGTGAAGGAAGGACAAAACAGTGACCTTTCATGTAAATGGAAGAGAGAGAGTGAGATAGAGCAAGAGAGAGAGAGAGAGAGAGAGAGAGAGAAAGAGAAAGATGGTGACTGAATTTTAAAATATAAAACCAGATAAGCTAATCAATCAATTTAGTCTACTCTGCTTGTCCAAATTGTATGATCCTAGGCAATTTTATTATTTCACAGAACCTCTTTTTTATTATCATATAGGAATACACTTTTACATTCTTGAGTTCAGGATGTGTGCTGTACAAGCACATCTTATATTTGATTCAATGGACTTGTTATATGGTTCCTATAAATTAAATAGCACTGTGTATCGGGTGAACGTAAACTTAAGGTTATAGTGATGTAGTCCATTTATACCGTCAGGAAATGTTGACACAATTGCTAGGTAGCTAACAGTGCCCCATTTGAACCCCTAAACTTACCAAAGTACCAGATGGTGTCAGCAACCTCGATTGTGAATACTCAGAATCCCAAGGAAATCGTAGCAACAGATTTACCCTTTCATTGTCACTTTGCATGCACAAGAAACATACAAAAATTTATTTTCAAACATTAATTGAAACAATCGTATTCTTGTGTAGAAAGCATGAGCTGTCATTAATAGACAGATGAAACAAAGCATAGTAACCAGCATTATACGAATGGTAAAAACGATAAACATTTCAACAATAATAATGTTACTGTGTTGGTACACTCCTATCTGTTACTACCTATACTGTTGAGAGGTTAGTGAGAGTACCTTCTGTCAGATCAATTGGGATAGCCCAAACACCCATACCTGGGTTAAATGTACCAGGAAGCCAGGTAGTCGGCCTGATGTAGTGCAGACTATAGTCCTGTGCAGGATGACATTCAGAGTCAGCAGGGCTGCATCTCAGCTACAGTTCACTGTGTTGCAGGATATTCCCAGCCAAATATAGCACAGAGGCGGTTCATGAAATGAAAGCACTGTTCATATTACACTATGTCAGATGCGCAAAGCTGATGCACTGATTTGTCTATAACTTCGGAGCTATCTCCAATGGACAATCATGATACAAGGGCATCGCGTTCTTCGTGCCTAGCCTTGGATGAAGTGGACAGACTGCGTAGTGGCAACACTTAGAAGAAATACGCTGCATGTACAGTGGGCATGATCTAGAGTTGGGTTACTCCATCCTGTCCTCTGTATTACAATTTCCATAGCATTTCATGGAATCGTTAAATGGTGAATGGGATATCTGTCACATTTGTGACAGAGTAACCCCATCTGCCAATTTCTAAATCAGGCCCGGTGTCATCTCTGTACATTAACATACAAGTGTAAAACCATGTACAAAGTCACCATCAGAAAAAGATGTGAAATCTAAAATAGAGGCTATGAGCGGGCCCTCAGGTGCTTCACCACGGACTGTAATATTGCTCCCAGTATAATAGGAATTTATTCCACGTTTAGGGTACTGACTTGCCTCTTAGTTCACTATTGGCATTGCTGCTGCTAGTAAGCCATGAATGTTTCGAAAAACTATAAGTTTTAATACATTTCTCTCTATGTAGTGATATGATCTAATGTACTAAGCGGAAACAGTTTCACATGTTAAAGAAATACATTTTTTCAAATTTTGAAGAGATTGTATCATATCTTTACATTACATTTGTTGCATGACATTAATGCCAAATGATTTCATGGCTGGGTTAGTACACAGACTCTTGGAGCCAAACCAGATGCATGGCACTAATCTGGCTGTGAGTCCTCCTCTATCAGCTCTTAGTACATGGGGACACCAGTCACATGTTAAAATGATTAGTAAAAGTCTTGAAAAGTTGCACCAGTCTCAACTTTGCAGCCATACTACTGCCAAAAAACACTCAAAGGGTGCTGGGATGAATGCTTGCAAACAGTCTAACCAGTGGCATTTGCTCAGGTGACAGTCCAACCCATCACTTTTTGCCTACTGTCCTACTCTAGACAGAGGCCTACATAATACAAATCAGTAGTGAGCCTGATACTCATGTAAACAGTCTATTACAACCCTTGGTCATTTCATCACTCCACCCTGCAGCCAACTGCCTTTTTTAATTTGGAAATTGAGATTCACACCCCCTGAATCTCACTGGTTCAGCTAAGTCCCCGATTAAGAACTCTAGAAAGAGCAGCACAGCAGAGTATCTACATTCTCTGTACTGGTCTAAAATGTTTGCAATTAAAAGGGACTTATTTGATTCTGGTCAGCTACAAATATTATAAATGAAAGTGGTTATTTGCACAAAAGCTACCACTTGTTCAGACTGGTCCTACATTTCTCAAAGAGCAACAATCACAAAGGGTAGGGTAGAAGGCAGCACTTTTTCATCAGAACATTTAAACAATTATAATATTTTTGTTGAGGTTGATGTTGATTCACACATCTACATTTATTTTTTTCTTATGATTTGAGACCAGCAACAGATCATTCATGACTCCTTTTTTGCCAAGAAACATGTTGACCCTTACTTAAGTTGATCCCCTGAGATAAGAAGAAACATTATTTTCTTTATAGTTCCACTTTGATTTTAGACATGACAAGATCCACTATCATAATAAAATAGCCATTAGGTGAGTCATGTTTAACATTTCAAAGGACTCACTGGGTCACCTATCTAAAAATGGCCGACATGTTTCTGCCCTCTACAAAGAGCCAAGGAAGGTCTGGGGGCATTCTTCAGGGCCTAGGATCCATTAACATCATGCATTGCAGAGACAGACATCCAACACTCAGTAAGAGAGTGGGTACAGTAAAGTGAGAAATGATGCGGCCTACCTGAAGCGAGGGACTACCTAGCGTAGGCCTAAGGAAACAGAAGCGTAATTAACGTTTCGTGACACACAGCACAGTACAGCACAGCAAGACATACACAGGGGTGACACAACAATCCAAAGTCATGCAATGTAAAAAGGTGTAACATGTATCTACAAAGAACATAACATCTTACCCCAAGTCTAAAGGCTACTTGCCCCCAGTCTCCAGGAGGGGGAGTATCCCCTAATAATCACACTCTAAGGGAAGGGAAAAGGAGTAGGCAAGGATGGCAGTCAGTATAAACAAAAGAATCACAATTCTGTGGAGGAGTGAAAAGTGAAAGATCAGTTGCTACACTCCATAAGGATCATTTCAGAAGAATACCTCTGTAAGATAGTGAGATGGAAAGAAATCTTGTGTCAAAAATAGGTGCAGTTTAATGGGTACCTGCAGGAAGAGAATGGTAGGCAATATGCTCAAACCGAGATCAAAATGGCAAGCAAACAGTCAAATCCCATTATCTTTACATACTTAAATGCCCAACCGTCTGTGCCCCGAGTTGGGGAAACGGCCGTTGGGTAAGATAATGTACAAACACTATAACAAGCAAACACACAGCCAGACAACATGGTGCTTATCTGTAGCATGGCAGAAGATCTCTGAGGAAGGAGAGCAGGAGGTGTTCCGGCACTCACTGCGTCAAAGGAGGCACTTGCTATGCGCCTAATCCGTCCCCTCACTGGACCGCTTGAGGTGCGTGGTCCAGTGTGGTGGTGGCTTAAGTAATAAGGGCAATTAAGCCTTAACGAGGTACGCCCAGCGCGTCCTCATCCGAGCCAGCCCCGGCCGGTTTACCCGCTCAGTGCTCCTCGATCGCATGTGGGGTGCACTCAACGCGACAGAGCGCTCGGGAGGCTGGGAAATGTAGACTCAGAAGACTCAAGATGTGTTTAGTATCCCTAATGTATGATGGGAGATTATTTACCAAAGGCTGTAAGAATATATCGCAGGAAGTATTGTGCTTGAATGCTAACAATAGGCCAGCTAACATCCATTTCCCCAATCACAAATGTAACATTAAAGTATGGGACCAAACTCACTTCAAATTGGGCCTGGTTGAACCCATGGGCCCCTTCCCAATGATTTTTGGTAACATCTTGTTTCCCACAAATCTGGATACAAGACACATCAAGTCCATTTAAACCAAGATTTCACCAGGAATCAGTATATGACCTGTGGAAATACTTCACAAATGAACAGGGGAACCCAACTTATGACAAAAGGGGATCTCCAATGTCCTATGTATTAAAACTTGCATCAAACCTTTATAAAGATGGCACCCTTTTCATACAAGACTGCATGACATAGATCTGAGGAAAACAGATAGTTTTGGAGGGACTGTGATGCAAAGGATTACATAATACATGTGTTCTTGGCTTTGTGGGGCCAAAAGTGATTAAGGACGTCCTGGGAATCTCTACACCCAAAAAGCCTAAATACATATTATTGGGTTGACTCCCTGGTGCTTTGCATTGTCAGCCCAGGAGTACAATGCCACATATTTACATCACGCTCCTATTAGCAAAACAGGTACTTCTTATAAAGTGGGATAGCAATCAATCCCATATAGTAATGAGTGATGTCATAAGTTGTGATAGATACTAGCCATGGAGAAAATGATGTACACTATATGCAATAGAGATAAAGCCTTCACATAAGATTGGCTACTGCTCTTGTAAGAAATTAACTTCCTCGTTGAGGTTGGTGAAACCCTACTCAGACACCAACCACAATTCTTCTCAGTGTGAAGTCACAAACAACCCCAAATTAACCTGTACTCAGCCCTCTGGTAGCTTGGCACAGAGCAGTCAGGCTTAGCTTAAAGGCAATGTGCAAAGTATTTATGCTGCATAAAGTGAAAACACAATATCATAAAAGTCCCACACCAATTTAGCAAAATAGAATATATTTTAATAAATAAAACAAGAACCAAATGACAAATATCTAATCAGTAGAAGGGGAGATATGAAATTTTTAAGATTTAAGTAAACATGGCACCAATAAAGCACAAAGTGCTAACTGTGGATATCTGGTTGCACTAGACCGGGACAAAGTCACAAGTTCAGGTTGGCTGTGATGGACCTCTGGCTAGCTACAGGGACCCTGTTATGCCTGATAAACAAGAGTACCTTTAATACTGGTTGCAAAGAGTTGCAGAGTCCTGTGCAGAGGATGTATCATGCAGCCGAGGCAATGCAAGGCCCAGTTCAGAGATGCACCATGCAACATCCATTCTGAGGAGTTGTGAGGCTGTGATGTGCAGTTCTGCGTCATCATCGAGGAAACCGTCAATGAGGGCTTGTGATGCATAGACCTACATTGAGGATGTGTGGCGCACCAGCTGGTTCCAAAGAAGTTACGGGGTTTGCTATGAAAAGTCCTGCATCATTGTCGAGGTTGCCGTTGATGAGAAGTTTGCAAAGTGAGGGCATGCATTGAGGATGCATCTTGCAGTAGTGGTACAAATGAGGCTGCAGGCTGTGAAGGCAATGTGAAGCCCTTGCACCGGGAAAGTCCACACAGCAGAGTTGATGCATTGCTTTTGCTCTGGGTTGCATCATGCAGCAGAAGAGATGCATCCGTTCTGCTGGATCCACAGATTGGCTATTTGCCCACTTCCAAAGGACCAGGACTGGGCGAGTGAGGCACCACTTGGCAGAGTAGGACTTACAAATAGCACAGTCTAGTTGCAGGGTTCAAGGTTGTTGGAGACTTCAGTTCCTGAGGCTGTAGTCAGGAGGTAAGCCATCTAGCTGTTGGACTCACTCTGGGTTCTGGTTCAACAGATGCAGATCCAGTTCTTCTCAATCAGGAGAGAGGGCAGCAAGCAGAAGGTCAGCACAGCTGGGCAGCAGTCATTCAGAGCAGCAGTCTAGCACAGTGGCAGCCCTTTCAGCAGCACAGCACGTTTCTGGAAAATTGTAACTCACTTCATCCACTACACTCACGTTTTAGACCCAAACATTCCACAGAGTCAGCTCTATTGGAAGTTGCAGAAACCATCAAAATGACTCCAGACGCTGGAAACAAATGCAGTATTGATACTGTTGGACCGTTCGGCAGCAGTCAGTACCATTTCGCATGGATCTGGGGTCAAATTTGGCACTGACCTTTCCTTTCAACCGCAAGCACAAGCGGTTGCAGGGGATATGTTTTAACCTGATTATACCCCTTTAAATGTTCTTTCCCTTTATTCCTCTTGCCACTAGGAAAACTGTAATATTTGCTTTAACTTCATGAAAACTTGACTATTGTAGCATTCTGTATGCTAGCTGCTCCAAACAGTTAATTCATAGGCTCCAAATAGTTCAAGATGCGGCAGCAAGAATAGTGCTACATCTTTCTAAGGGGAGCTCCACATTGCCTGTCCTGAAAAAACTTAATTGGTTGCCATTATTCAATTATTTTCAAAACTTTGCTGTTAATCTTCAGAGCCTTCAAGTCCACTGGCCCCAAATATTTTAAGGACAGTTTTTGTCATTATAAGACCCAGAGAGCCCTGAGATCTTTAAGTGCTAATTTTTTGAGGCCCCCTCAATTCCGACTAAAATCTTGAGATGGGAAGTATTTCATGGTTCTAGGCACCAAAACCTGGAACCAATTGCTTCACCATCTCTGTTTCATTGATGCTGAGGAAATATTTAAAAAAATCTTTAAAGATAATTTCCTTCCTGGCCCCGGATGCACTCTGTCATGCCCTTATTTAAACCAATGTATCTAGTCCTACGGTAGGCTCACAGTGCTCCAAAGCATAGCACCAGGATGCTTGTTTACAAACCACAGTGCACTTTTGAAATGATTCATTCATTCATCCATTCATTCATTCATAGCAGTCCTTCTTTCTGGCAGAGTTAACAGGTCCAGAAGTGTACTTAAGGGTTAGTTTCTAAGGTCCAATATTTATGCCTGGTGCCCACTTTGAAGTGGGAGAAGATTCCAGAGGATTCCGTCCCTCAGAGGTGCTTGGAATTTCCTGCCTCCCTTCCCTGGCTCCATATTGTCTTTTGTCACAATGGACTATTGTGTAACCCCTTTGTGAGAATGCTTAGAAAGGGGCTTTGTGATGTGCAAGTGTGGGAGGTGACAGCTCCCCCCACCCTCGATAACTCAGAGTCACCCATCCTCCCAACACCTAGCTTCTTTTGGTCTCACTGTCTAGGAGCAATACAAAAAAGAACAACTGACAACTAGTCATGTGACCCAGAATACAGGCAGCAGACACCAAATGGCTAGGGGAAGAAAATCTTCAAAAAAAGGGGGGCTAGGCGCAATTAAGCTCCATCATACACACTCCCCTGTATAGATTATTCTATGTACAAAGAGTATGCAGTTCCTAAGTAGGTCTCATCGGGGAACACCATTAGTGTTGTACCCATGCAAGGAAGGTTGGTGGATTATCAATATTCAGGAGCAAGAGCCCTCACCCATCCAGATGGATTGGCATGCTTCATTGGGCAGCTCCTTTTTGGGCCAGCACTTCAATGTCCTAAAGACCCCTCACGGAGGCTCTTTGCCAAAGATCTTTTAAGATGATTGCAGTAGTTAGCCTGAAATGAGGCTGCTGAATGTGTAGATTGGACGAAAAAGGGACTTTTAGCTCAGGATCCAACACTAGGAAATTATATCAAGGGCAGGCCATTAGTGGCCTTTCAGAAGGGCAAATCTCTTAATAATTTGTTATGCCCAAGTTATCCAACTAAACATATGGAAGAGAATTGGTTGAGGTTGCACAATAAAGGTTTTTTCAAATGTGGGGGATGTGGCGTATGCAAATGGACTTGGCATGCCAAAAAAGACTTTAGTGTGAATAATGGACAAAGGTATATCAACCTATATCAATTGTAATACCAGCTTTGTGGTATATATTATAATATGTAAATGCAACAAAATCTATGTTGGAAGCACTATTCGTCCCCTGAAGAGAAGAATTGACGAGCATTGGAGGGCTATTAGGCAGAATGAGGATTGTTACCCAATTTCACAACACATGGAGACTTGCACTTTCCAGAATACTCACAAGGAATTAAAATTCTTTGGGATTGAACATGTTAAAAAAAAATCCAGAGGTGGAAATAGAGAACTATATCTTAGGAGAAGAGAATCTATTTGGATCATGCGCTTATATGCAGTAAAGAAAGGACTGAATACTGATCATGAGTTGGAATATTTTTTGGGTGAAAACTAATGTACATTTATTCCTTTGCGGTTTGAGATGTTCAGGAGAACATGCTATTTATTAATGGTGTATTCTATGACATGCATACACACACACATGTTAATTGGACATTCTACTCCTTATATCCAATTAGGGTATTAACTTCTCTAGTGAACACTTGGCTTATTTTGGCGGAACATATCACTCATTTGCAAATGCTGAAGCTTTCTTTCTCTTTTCATTTTCCAAATTTAAATTATCAGATTCATTTCTACCCTAATAAGGTGCTGAATAAATGGTTAGTATAATTTACACATTTATATATAGGGGGTGTATGATACAGTGACTACACTAATATTCACAACAGTATCTTTCGATTGAATCTCGGTTTAATAACTTCCAATTTTTAATATTATTTTCTAGTGGATTATTTAGTTAATTATGGTACATTGTTATATACACATATTAATAGTACTTTGTTACTATATATTCAATTTATAAGATGAGCCTAGCATTCCAATATGGCGCTGAAGATATAGACATGACAGCCATACACTCTGATCTGCAGTCCGTCTTTAGTTTCTCAAATTTGTAGTGATGGTCCGCTTTCAATACTTTCGATACTTTCGATACTTTTGCTACAGCTGATTAAAGGCAGCGCTAACTTCAGCGCATTAGCGGACTCGTGTTGCTGATAGAGGTCTGGTAGGTTGGCATACTTGCAAACATCAATAATAACGGAGGGGCTGGTGAGTTGGTACTTTAGAGAAACCACGAGTTGAGCTCGTGCTCAGAGGAATGCGCATACTTACAATTTATACTGTATTCATGCTTTTAGGATGTTCACTACATTAACGTAGGAGAGACTGATTTAGGATAATCCCGACGAAAGGGAAATACAATTTGGTAAGCGGCTACAACCTTGTTTACCGCACGGGTTTTTGGGGACAACTTTACTTATATTTAAATTCTATCAATTTCACCTTTTTGGATACAGGAGCTACAGTAACAAGTAAATGTCTGACAAGTGAATATATTTAGAGTCATGGAGACGTACACATAAGGTACACAATATTAATTTCTAACACTGGTTATAGGGCTATAATGTACACATTGGATTTTTCACATGTGTGTGCTTGCATGTCATCATACTCACCTTATATGGGATTAATCATTATAACATATTAATTAATAAAAATAAATAATAAATTGAGTGTATACGCAATGATATACTTTTATACTTATGGTGCACGATTGTGGGTATTGATTCACAAAATATGCGGATATAATAGGTTTGATGGATTCACATGGACATAAATATGATTACATTATTAGAGGTTTCCACATTTGAATTGAAGAGTATTGAATTGATAAATTTGGACTTTCTTGATATTATATATAGTGAAATCATGAGATTATTGATATTTATGATCACTTTTCAGCCATAACAAGCCTTGAAAAAGTCCTTGGATGATTGTCTCGGACGAAACATGTGTTGGCCAGGCTGAATTCGAATTATCAAGTGGAATAAAGAGACTCATTATATCTATCGGGATCAGTTTGAATGTGGATTTGTATAAACTATCAAGTGGGACAAAGAGACTCACTTTACTAATTGGATTAATAAATAGATGTGTGCCTGATTGTATATAATTTTACAACAACCTATGGTTGTTATTTTGGGGTTTCTTGGGTGGTTCCATTTCAGAGCACTGTCTAATATGTGGAATTCATGTTATATATATGTGAACAATTAATACTACTGGTACAAGACTGTGAGCGCCATTACCCCACTTAGCCACCTTTTCTTTTTAACATTACTTTCTGCGATGGTCTTCCCGCCATAGAGGGATCTATGAAACACCATTGTTTATTGGTGTCTGTGTTGGACCAGTCAAGAAGGAATTGGAGGTGAAATGCTTGATCATGCAGTTTTATGTCAGGAATCCTGAAACCTCTCCAACAGGTGGGCTGCAAGCTAAAAGATGCTAGAATTTGTGACGTTTCCCCTTCAATAAATTATGTACAGGTGCACTGTAGCTGAGTTAAGAATGATGGATGAATAAGAATAGACAGAGGATAAAGAGAAACAACATTTTAGGGAGAAAGGTCATTTTTATTGTGGATATTCTACTGAACCCAGATATGTAAGCATCATGCCAACAACACATGTCATGATTGCATTATGAGAGTGAAATTAGCTCTATCTGTATCTGATACTGAACAGCCTAAATCGATCCCTAGATATCTAAGAGTGTATTTTAAGCCAATCAAAAAGTTAATGGAATGGATTGATAAGCAATGTCTCTGATTTCATTTGGATAACTTTGAGTCAGGCAAGTTTTCCAAAGTCACTGAGAATGCTAATGAGAGCCAGGAGTAATTTATAGGGTTAGTGGTAGAGATAACAATATCATTTGTACCAAGATAAATTTTGAAATAATACCTTCATAACCTACCACCCTTTATTACCAGTAAAGCCAGTTTGAACATTCAAATCTTTTGGCCAATATTTTGGTATAGATTTTTGAACATATGTTTAATACTGATGCTTTACGGTAAGATCCACCCTCCTCGTGGTTCTTCACAAATAGGAGAATTAGTAATATTCTAGTTTTACACATCACAACTAAAGCACTCTTTACATTCAAACAGTAGAGAACCAAGAAGTCATATGTCTTTCAGACAGGTCCGTCTTGTGTTGAAAATCTTCTTTTATTTTGAAAACTCAAACCCATTCATGCTTCTATACAGTTCTTCATTACAGTTGTTTGTACATGACAGCCTTATTACAGTTGTTCGTACTTGACAGCCAACACGTGTTTCATCACAAAGTGACGTTATTAAGGCTGTAAGGTATAAAGATGAACATATGTGTATGAACCTAATATACACAAAAAAAGCACTGACTAAAAGATCAAGTGCCTGCCCAGTGAGAAACATGGCATGCCTACACCAAATGTGATATGAAGTGTATATATAGATGGTGTGATCTGTACACTGCGCAATTGTACAAATATTTAATGTAGGAAATTAAGCTTATGTGAAGACGAATGCGGATAGCTAGATGTAAGGATAGAAAACACCTTAGGTGTCTTTTTAAGAAATAAGGAGGGAAGAAAACTCATAACATCCACCATATTTGTCCTTGGTGAGCTTATTCCCCATGATAAATAGCAGAGAAATGTTAAAAAACTTTTTATTTATAATATACTATTAACCAACCTGTGTTCCAAAAATGTCCAATACATCATATAATACTTCAAAAATTCACATCTTCAGAGGTGCTTTCTGAAATTAGCAGGTCTTACCATGATAAACCCAATATTTTTTGGGTAGAAATAACAAAATACAGGAGAAGCTAACAATGAGAAAACCCTGGTGAGTTGGCCATAGTTAATTAGGTAATGGCCTATAAAGAATATTCAATTCTGGGAGAATAGTATAAAATTACCTGTTGAATCACATGATGAAGGTGTAGAAAAACCAACCAAACCAGTTCGTCTAGTGCTCATAACCAGAGTCCGGACGCTACTGAGTAACAATAAGAAAAAATATGTGAAATGTGATTAATGGTAAAAAACATGCCTGCAGTGCCGACTGACTTACAAGTGCATGCATAATCAAAAATGATACCAACTGGCCCGCCTGTAGTTGTCCCTATTTGTTAAAAAATTGTGGTAACATAAGTAAAAAACATCACTATAGCGTGCAGGTCAATTAACAAACAGTAATTACGTATGTATTGTTTACAAAAGCTACATGAAAAAAAAATATTAGTGTTTGTAACATGTGCGTAATTAGTTAGGTTATCGACCTGGAATGGTAATAAAAGCCAAAATCACAGAGAGGACTGGTTGGTGGCTCGCAGCGTATCAGGTACTCAGTTCACATCAACTTGCCATAAAGGATAGAAAAATGAGGAAACTAAGGAGGGATGACAACGATTACCGCAGTGGTCAAATCTTCACCTTTGCTTGTAAATTTGATGATATTAGAATCAATGTACATTCCAAGACTAACAAAACCAACATATCTGCCTCCAACAGCTTGACTGACATTCATAGCATTTCCAGTGGAGGGACTGACCTCCTAGAGGAGGGTACTACCAACACAGCAAACACATATGGGGAGAACAGCTCTTCCTCTTTTTTATTAGAACTAGAGAGATACAGAAATGGTACACAACAGAAGTACAACCCAAACACAAAACAAGGAGGGGAGGAAAACACAAAGATGCGGACAAAAAGGAGGACATGGTTACAAGATCGGCTTCACGCAACCAAAGGACATGAATGCAGGTTCCCAAACAATATCTGCCACCACTATGAAAGCTATGAATAATATGGATACTGTACAAGTTATCAACCTTTCTAATGTCACGTTGTCTGATGGTGAAATAAATGTACTAAGCAAGGGTCTGGGTTTTTATCCTACCTCCAGACCAAACCATACTGATATACACATAGATATTTTCAAATTTGTTAGACGTTTAAAGCTTCATAAATATTTCCTGGATAAACCTACCATTTCTAAGGGGTTAGAGTGTCAAATTCCCAAGTGAAATAGAACTATTAAGGACATAGGTGACATACAGATGGTTCTTTCTTTGGAAAACACAGACACACCAAGCATGCTCAACATCATGAAACATCTTGACATCCAGTCGAATCTGGATATAGACAGTGGTCTCAAACCTAGATCTCATTTTACTCCCTCTCTCTCTCCTGATAATCAAATAGACGTCTTCTACAAAGCAGTTCTTACAAATCTATCTTCAAGACAAACACATGGCTAGAAAAAATGGGTACACTGATCATTTTAATCCAGGTGAAAGACTAGCATTGAAAATGCTGACCCAATTTAAGGACATTGTGATCAAAGAAGCGGTAAGGGAGGTAATGTTGTTGTAATGAACAACATAGACTACATGACAGAAATTGATAGACAGCTTGGGGATAGGGAAGCATATGTGCACTTAAAGGATAAAACATTAGCAAGTATCACACATGTAGTAGAAAACAATCTTACACACTGGAGGGACTGTTGTCTCATTTTAGATCTCGAATATAAATACATGCTTAATACTACGCCACATGCACCATGTATTTATATACTACCTAAGGTACACAAACCTGGTAGATTTCCGCTGGGTAGACCGATAATATCTAGAATTGATTCCCCAACTGAACACATTTCTAAATACATTGGTTCATTTTTACAACTTCTGGTACGTAACTTACCCTCCTACATTCAGGACACTAGGTACTTTCTATGTCAATTGGAAGACATTGAGTGGACAGAGGGATGCAAATTTATGAGCTCTGATGTAAATTCACTATACACATCTATTCCTTTGGAAAACAGTTTGGAGGCTCTAACTGACTTAGGGGGTCATTTTGACCCCGGTGGTCGGAGATAATGTGGCGGTAGTACCGCCAACTGGGAGGCAGTACTTACTGTCACATTATGACATTGGCAGGTTGGCTGAAGCCAACCCGCCAGTGTACCACTCTGACCGCCATGACTGAAGCAGCCGGCGGGCTGGAGATATGAATCTCCAGCCCGGCGGCCGCTATTGTAACGCTGGTGGTATCATGACCCTGCCTACTGCCATGGTTTTCGTGGCGTTCGTAACGCCCTAAAAACCATGGCGGTAGGCCCTATCAGTGACAGGGAATTCCTTCCCTGTCACTGATAGGAGGCCCCCTCCCCCCAACAATCCCAAGGGGCCCCCCAACCCCTCTTTATCTACGCTCCCCCTCCCTTCCAACCTCCCCATATACTCATACACACACGCAGAGACACACTCATTCACATAGACATACACGCACACATCCACGCATGCATCCATTTATTCAAAAACACATCCGTACACACATTCACACTGACACGCAGACACGCATTCACATTTCCATGCATACACCCATGTGCACACATGCATACATGCACGCAACAAACACTACACACACATGCATTCACGCACGCACACACACATACATGCACAAACTCCCACACACACACAACAGCCCCCCACCTTCTCCCCTGTCGGTAACCTAACTTACCTGAAACCAGGGGGTCTTCCAGCAGAGGATGGGGCGCTGCTACCGCCAGCAGCGCTCCGCCAGCAGAACACCGCCAGGCCGTATTATTTGTCATAATACGGCTGGCAGCGGTCTACTGGCATGGCGCTTCTGGTGGTAGCAGAGCGACCTTACCACAGTCCGCCAATGTGGCCACAGCCGGACTAAATTCTGTCATATGGATCAAGGTAGCTAAAAATGTATTTATTTTCAGATTCCTGATTCAAAATTAAGGCCCTGATTTATATTTTTTGGTGCAAAATATCACCAAGGCAGTTTTGCATCAAAGAGTTTAGCACCGGCTTACACCATGTTTGAGCACCAGCCAGGCACCATATTCATGGAATGGTACAAGCCAGTGCAGTGGGTAGGCTAGCATAAAAAAAATATATGTTAGCCGGGTGGGGCAGGCGGAATGGAAGAAGGGAGGTTTTGCACCACAAAATAACGTTAGGCAGGTTAGAGTAAAAACAAATGACTCTAACCAGCCTAGCGTAATTTTCTGATGCAAAACCATCCATACCACCTGACTCCTGTCTTAGAAAGACAGGAGTCATGCCCACCACCCCAATGGCCAACACAGGGGACCTGGGTCCCCTGGGCATGGCCACTGCACCCAGTGCCACGTAGGGGGGCCCACTTCAGGGCCCCCAAGAGCACTTAAAAAAATAAATAAAATACTTATCTGTACTTACCTATACTTACCTGGGATGGGGTCCCCCATCCTCCGTTGTCCCTCTGGTGTGGGTGGGGGTGTCCCTGGGGCCTGGGGAGGGCACTTGTGAGCTTATTCCATGGTGTTTCCCAATGGAAATAGGCCCACAGGTCCCCTAATGCCTGCCCTGACCCAGGTGTTAAAAAATGGTTTTGGCACGGGGATAAATATGGCGCTAAGGCCATAGAGTCATTTTTTGCACGGGAACGCCTACTTTGCATCTCATTGACGCAAAGTAGGTTTCCACGTCCAAAAAATGACTTTAACTACATAAATTTGGTCAGACAGGTCTAGCGCCAAAGTATGAATATGGAGTTAGTTTTGCACTGAATTTGCGTTAAAAAACAATATGCAAATTTGGTGCAAAACAAGTATAAATATGCCCCTAAATGTGTCTGGGCATTTCACATGATGAAAAATGCAGGGAAATCCTGCACATAATTTGAGCTAGTTTGCTTCTTTTTAAAGTCATATTTTCACAAGCAGCACAGCACAATCGTCACTAGACTTTATGCGCTCATTGGGGAAAAGGTTTAGAAAGCCCTACTGATAGAGCGACATTGTGCCTAACCACGATTTTTATCTTGAGTACAGTATTTGATCAGGCAGAAATTGTGTCTACCACTAAAAAACATTATTTGTTTTGCAGTTTGTGTCTCGTGGAAAGTTTATATTCAATACGGCAGGACTGAGGTTTTATGGTGACAAGCCAATCATTAAGGCTATAGAAATTGTCTGTTTAGTAAGAAAAGTTATGACAAATACAGTAGGCCTAACATATTTATTGTTCAATCATCTGTTAAAGACAATACCCATTTACTGGTAGATTATTATTATGCTGTGTCAGTTTGGAGGATGTGTTAAAATTTGTCTGGCATCTCTAATTTGGAACATATTTGTGTTTATATGTTGGTAATTGGTATACCTGATGGTTGGCTTGTGAGAAAGCTTAATCTCAATACAGTAAACCAATGAAAAAGCCTTATTGGTTAATTGGGGAATGTTATGTCATATTAGTTGGTCTATTTATTATGAAAAGGTACAGCAAAGCCAATAGGCAAGACATGTTTTTTGTAAAAAGCTAATAGGTATTTGGGTGATTGGTGTTATAATATGTTTAAGCCTGTAGATAGGTGTTTTGTCACATGGAATACTACGATATTGACATAGAAGGCAAGGGGACCTTTTGGCACACCCTGGTGGCAGAATATTTGCATTGTGGCAATCCTTTTCAGCACTTCTTAAAAAGAAGTAACACATTGGTTTGACAACTACAATTGTTGTTTATTGTGACAAGTTAAATTTAAAGGCTGTAGAACTGGTTAGTTTATTGAGAAAGTCCATGTCAGAGTTGTAGGTTTGTTTTGTTTATTATGAAAAGTTACGACAAAGACACAGGCCTGACTTATTTAAATAAAAAAAATAAGTTAAGGCCAATGGGTATTTAAAGGTGGATTGATTACACTTTGTAGACAGGCATTTTTTACATGGTCTCTAACAAATTACTTTAGTAGATAAGTGGTTATCCCCTTTGACAAACTCTAGTGCTGGATGATTTGAAGTGTATGATTCAGTACCAGCTTCTCATAGAAGAGCCTGTCAAGGTTCAATTGTATGCCAAAATCCGATGCAAAGTGTTTGTAAATCTGGACCCTATGATGTTACTTCGTGCTGATCCTAAAAAAAGGCAGTCTCTCCAATTATCTATGTATGTACAGATTACGAGATTCTCTTTAATGTAAATCTGTGTATAAAGTCTTAATTATCATTCAGTTTATTTAAATTCTGTTTTTTCGTTGTTGAAGTAGACTTTAAGTTGAATTGTAAGGGATACATGATACTCGGCTGCTTTAAAAATCTTAAAACTGCATGGTATCGTACTCAGAAAACATCGAACTTTACTATTTTTACTCCTGCTAAAGATTAAAGAAGCGATTATCAAGCAGTTGGATTCTGGGTACAATGCCATAAAACAATAACCAACATTCCACAATGTACACTTAAAGTGTTAGGTGCGGTTGTGCACAGATTGTTTACTGTATCAGGTAGCGAGTGCTCGTGCAAACACTGACACGCTGTACAAAGTTCGAAATCTGCTCTCTTGAAAAGAAAAGATTACAAAACACTGGCTGGAAACCAATCAAACTGTGTTTTGAAATGGCTCACACAATTAAACGTAATGCATACTGCAGTACCTTAACTACGATGCTTCACAGGTCAATGGTACGAAAGCCAAATGCGCCTCAGAGTGATTAAAATACAAACATAATGTTACATAATTTAATAAATAATTTTATTTTTAATTGCGTGATTCGGTGCTGCAGTTTAGAGTCACCTTTTCAGAACGTGCAGTTTTCAGGCAAAACAAGTTTTAGCGTGGATATTATTCTCATTTCGGCCCGAATTTATACTTTTTGACGCTAAACTGCGCTAACGCAGTTTAGCGTCAAAAAATTTTGCGCCGGCTAACGCCATTCTGAAGCGCCATGCGGGCGCCGTATTTATTGAATGGCGTTAGCCGGCGCAAGCAGACCGGCGCTGCCTGGTGTGCGTGGAAAAAAACCACGTACACCAGGCAGCGCCGGCGTTGGGAAAAATGGCGCTAGGGCGTCTTAAAAACGGTGCAAGTCAGGTTGACGCAAAAAATCGCCTCCACCCGATTTGCGCCATTTTTAACGACGCCCAGACGCCATTTACATGACTCCTGTCTTAGTAAAGACAGGAGTCATGCCCCCTTGCCCAATGGCCATGCCCAGGGGACTTATGTCCCCTGGGCATGGTCATTGGGCATTGAGGCATGTAGGGGGGCACAAATCAGGCCCCCCTATGCCAAAAAAAAAAAAAAAAAAAAAAAAAAATTATACTTACCTGAACTTACCTGAATGTCCCTGGGGTGGGTCCCTCCAGCCTTGGGTGTCCTCCTGGGGTGGGCAAGGGTGGCAGGGGGGGTCCCTGGGGGCATGGGAGGGCAGCTGTGGGCTCATTTTGAGCCCACAGGTCCCTTAACGCCTGCCCTGACCCAGGCGCTAAAATCCGGCGCAAATGCGGGTTTTTTTGCCCCGCCCACTCCCGGGCGTCATTTTTGCCCGGGAGTATAAATACGACGCATTTGCGGCGCAGTCATTTTTTTAGACGGGAACGCCTACCTTGCATCTCATTAACGCAAGGAAGGCGTTCACGCTAAAAAATTACGCTCTTTCCTCATACTTTGGCGCTAGACGCGTCTAACGCCAAAGTATAAATATGGCGTTAGTTTTGCGCCGAATTTGCGTCGAAAAAAACGACGCAAATTCGGCGCAAACGGAGTATAAATATGCCCCTTCATTTTAAAACTGATCTCAGTTTATAGATTGTTCCGATGCAGGACATTTATTTCATTACCGCAACAATCTAAATAAGGGTGAAAGCAGAAGGGCTAATATCAGAACTAATAAATTGAGTACCCTACAGATGAACGTGCGGACTAGAGTGTGTTTGATCAAAGATGTGTCCTATTTGCTCTTTCTCAGTCTTCTACAGGCCGATTTTACAATTATCTCTTCGTTAGCATTGTGGTTTCTGCTTGAGATGGTGACTGTGTAAGACTATGGGCCAGACTTTTTCTTTTTGACACAAAACTGCGCTAACGCAGTTTTGCGTCAAAAAGGTTAGCGCTTACTAACGCCATCTTTTAACGCCACCGGGTGCCATATTGGTACTATGAAGCTGGGTGGCACTAAAAATGTTTAGAGTAATTTTTTCTCACGTTAACCATTGCGCCTTGTCGTAAGGCAAAATGACGTTAACGGAGGAAAAATGACTATCCGGTTTCATACATGTAAATACATCCCAAAACGGAAATGCACCATTTTTGCCTGCAATACCGTCAAAAACAGACACTAACGGAGAAAACAGTGCAAAAGAGAGGCACTATGGAGCCAGGAAGCCAGGAGAGATCCCAGGGAGACCCCATTCAACAAGGAACCAGCCAGGAGGACACAGACAAGACCCAGGAAAGGGAGAAGAAAAAGAGGAAGTGTTGTTTCAGCGCTGAGGAGCATGAAATTCTGGTGAGAGAGGTGACGGAGCATCAACATCAACTCTTAGTCACCTCTTAATTGCCAACTGGAAGGAGAGAGGCAATCTGGCAGCAGATAGTGGATAAAATCAACAGTGTGGCAGACTTCAGGAGAACTGTAACTGAGTGCAAGAAACCTGGCATGACTACAAGCGAAGGACAAAGGAAACAATGGCAAGGAACAGGAAGGCAGCACTGCACCCTGGAGGTCGGAGTCCAGCACCACAAGATGACTTGGACAAGATAAAGGAGATGGTTACAGCGGTCATCCCGGAGGAAACTGTCACAGGAATCGCTGGACAGGACAGCACAGACTACCAGGAAACACCACAAATGCAGGGTAAGTTGCATGGGGGAAATTTATGGTAAAATGTCAAGTGCAAGAAGGGGGAGGCATATAGGACTCACACAATGCATATCAAAGGAGCGCAGAGGGACACAATGCACATTAAGCAAGTTGCACCATGCTGACATCAGCTACACATGTACCTACGCCTTGGTAGTGCCATGCACCATGACACATACACAAACTGGACATATTTTGAACACCAGGCCTAAATACCTACATGTATATATGCAGCACATGGGATGGATGGCATGTATAATCACTATGCCACTGGTTGTGACATCACAATATACCTTGCATGTAGTCATATCAACACCACCAACACGACCAAGACCTCAGAGGCCAGGTAATCAGTCAAAACCATTTCTGGGGTTACGTCATAGTGGTGCCCCTTGCAGTAACACCTTGCAACTGCCTTGCCTCATTGCCCAAACGCATGTGTGCTGCATCTCACAGCATACAAGTCATTACAACTGTCTCAACAGTACCCAGGCATGTGCCAGTAGCACCACCACACCACACATAGACAACACATCCACATGAGGCAGCCATCCCTACACCATGCACTTAGGGTGTCCCCTGGATCCATGGAACAATGAACTGAACAGGAGCTGGGGGAATAGCAGGCTGAACCTGTATCATTGGTGTTAGAAATGCGGTCTTTGGTTGACAGTCAGGTTACCCCCTGTTCAAGCAAGGATCCTCACTCTAGTCAGAGTAAAAGAGAATCACCCTCAGCCAACCCCTGCTTACCCCCTTGGTAGCTTGGCAGAGCAGTAGGCTTAACTTCAGAGTGCTAGGTGTAAAGTATTTGTACCAACACACAGTAACTTAATGAAAACACTACAAAATGACACAACACCAGTTTAGAAAAATAGCAAATATTTATCTAAACAAAACAAGACCAAAACAACAAAAATGTGACATACACAAGTCAAGTTATGAATTTTTAAAGATTAAACTAAAAAATAACGCGTAGAAACAAAAAATGCTTCGATGAGGTGTTAACACGGTGTCGTAACGGAATCGTTCCCAACAATCTGACACCAGCGGCGCTGGACACGGAGTCATGTAGACCCCCAGGTACAGTACCTTGGTAAAGAAATGAAAACGAGCTGATGCGCGAAGTCGGGGATTGGGGCATCTGTGCGAAACGCTGAATCCACTCACTTCGAGCGGCGTCGGTCACAACATGGTGCAGCGACTTCCACGGAGTCGCGGACTTCAGCTGGGCTGCAGCGATGTCGGGCCTGCAAGGTCGTCGCGTTCCAGCGAAGATCACGGAGTCGGGTGCAGGCGGCGTCACCGGATTCAGCAGCGGTGTCGGTCCGAAGTCATCCGAAGTCAATTTCCTTGGATTTCCACCAGCTTTCCTTTCAAGGGCCCAGGGACTGGATAGGGCACCACTTGTCAGAGCAAGAGTCTCTCCAGAGACTCCAGGTGCTGGCAGAGAGAAGTCTTTGCTGTCCCTGAGACTTCAAACAACAGGAGGCAAGCTCTAAATCAAGCCCTTGGAGATTTCTTCACAAGATGGAAGTCCAGTCTTTGCTCTCTTACTCTGGCAGAAGCAACTCTGGCAGAAGCAACAACTGCAGGATAGCTCCACAAAGCACAGTCACAGGCAGGGCAGCACTTCTCCTGAGCTCTTCAGCTCTTCTCCAGGCAGAGGTTCCTCTTGATGTACAGAAGTGAAGTAAAGTCTGTGGTTTTGGGTGCCCTTCTTATACCCATTTTCTACTTTGAAGTAGGCTTACTTCAAAGTAAAGTCTCTTTTGAATGCAAAATCCTGTCTTTCCCAGGCCAGGCCCCAGACACTCACCAGGGGGTCGGAGACGGCATTGTGTGAGTACAGGCACAGCCCTTTCAGGTGTGAGTGACCACTTCTCCACTCCCTCCTAGCACAGATGGCTCATCAGGAAATGCAGACTACACCCCAGCTCCCTTTGTGTCACTGTCTAGTGTGAGGTGCAATCAGCCCAACTGTCAAACTGACTCAGACAGGGAATCCACAAACAGGCAGAGTCACAGAAATGGTATAAGCAAGAAAATGCTCACTTTCTAAAAGTGGCATTTTCAAACACACAATCTTAAAATCAACTTTACTAAAATATGTATTTTTAAATTGTGAGATCAGAGACCCCAAACTCCACATGTCCATCTGCTCCCAAAGGGAATCTTCACTTTAATCAGATTTAAAGGCAGCCCCCATGTTAACCTATGAGAGGGACAGGCTTTGCAACAGTGAAAAACAGATTTAGCAATATTTCACTGTCAGGACATATAAAACACATTACTATATGCCCTACCCTGACCATACACTGCACCCTGCCTTTGAGGCTACCTAGGGCCTACCTTAGGGGTGCCTTACATGTAAGAAAAGGGAAGGTTTGGGCCTGGCAAGTAGGTACACTTGCCAAGTTGAACTTACAGTTAAAACTGCACACACAGACACTGCAGTGGCAGTTCTGAGACATGATTACAGAGCTACTCATGTGGGTGGCACAACCAGTGCTGCATGCCCACTAGTAGCATTTGATTTATAGGCCCTGGCACCTCTAGTGCACTTTACTAGGGACTTACTAGTAAATCAAATATGCCAATCATGGATAAGCCAATCGCATACAATTTACACAGAGAGCATATGCACTTTAGCACTAGTTAGTAGTGGTAAAGTGCTCAGAGTTCAAAAGCCAACAGTAACAGGTCAGTAAAAAATAGGAGGCAGGAGGCAAAAAGATTGGGGATGACCCTGCATAAGCAAAAAAGTCCAACAATTGGTAACATGCCACTACCCAGACCAACAGAATTGAAGTAGTGTTGAACAACACATCTTGATGCTGAACTGAAATGTGCCACTACAGAAAATATGTACCACAAATAGCAATATAGCAATAGTAGTAGGTCACAACAGTCACAGGCTGAGCCCACAACTACTCTGACACAACCATGTCAGACACATGGGAATGGGGAAATAAACACACACATACAACACATGGGGTATGAATATGAACATAAGGGCAGATAAATCCACATCGACGGGCGGGGGATGGTGCATGGGCAAGTCCAGTGTTGGTAAGACTGCCAGTGCAGTGTGCCCTTTGCGCTTGGCAGTATGAATCACATGTTGGGATGGCGGCTGGAAATCTGTCTGCTCATGGTAGCTGTTAGAAATGGGGGGCCAGATGCAGGAAACACTTTGCGACTCGCAAACGGCAAAATTTGCCGTTTGCGACTCGCAAATGCGTGTTTCCCATGCAGAAATGCATTTTGCGAGTCGGGACCGACTCGCAAAATGCATTTCCGAATCGCAAATAGGAAGGGGTGTTCCCTTCCTATTTGCGATTCGCAGTGGAATGCAATTCTATTTGCGACCGCATATGCGGTCGCAAATGGAGTTGCAGTTACCATCCACTTGAAGTGGATGGTAACCCACTCGCAAAACGGGAAGGGGTCCCAATGGGACACCTTCCCCTTTGTGAATGGACCCCAAACTATTTTTTCAGGGCAGGTAGTGGTCCAAGGGACCACTACCTGCCCTGAAAAAATACCGAAACTAAAGGTTTCGTTTTTTTTTTAAGTGCAGCTCGTTTTCCTTTAAGGAAAACGGGCTACACTTAAAAAAAAAAAACTGCTTTTTTTAAAAGCAGTCACGAACATGGAGGTCTGCTGACTACAGCAGGCCTCCATGTTTGCGAGTGCCTATAGTCGCTATGGGGCCGCAATTTGCGACCCACCTCATTAATATTAATGACCCCATAGCGACTCGCAGACAGTGTCTGAGACACCGTTCTGCATTGCAAATTGCGACTTGCAATTTGCGAGTCGCACCGACTCGCAAATTGCAAGTCGCAATTTGCAATAATGCTACATCTGGCCCGGGGTTTCTGGTTGGCTAGGGTATGCACCTCAGCCAGGCAGAACTTACCCACTCTAGTCAGGGCAAGGGAGTTACACGTCCAAGATAACCCCTGCTCACCCCCTTGGTAGCTTGGTATGAGCAGTCAGGCTTAACCCAGAGGCAATGTGTAAAGCGTTTGCACAACACACACAACACATGTGACGCAATATCCCCACCACAAAGGAAACACAACACCAGATTATATGAAAATATACTGTATTGTACACAACGCAATTATCAGACCAAACATCACATATCAGTACTATCCTGCTACCTTAGCAGTTGTCAGAACGTTACACATTAGTTACTTCGCAACCTAGCAGTAGTCACACATAACACACAGGTTACTCAGTATTCTGCAACATAAGCAGTAGTGAGGAAAACACGTTATTACAGCACTTGTCATAAGAATATCATAAAATGTCCATAGTAGGAACATTAGAAAACATATGGCAAGTTAGAAAAACATATTAGCAAGCATGTCCACAAAAGGAACATTTGCATACACATATGTAAAAACATCAAACGCAGGTAGGTAATATATGAATCAAACAAAAGTCTGTAGAAAGAACTTTGGATTGCAACTATATTGGTCCTTTAAACAGTACCTGGTTGGATGAAGGCACCTCCAGTGCCTAGAAGGTGAACAATGGGGCCCCTGGTGCTCCTATGCGCAACACAGGGGCCTCCCTTATACTCTGGGGTCAGAGGAGGGCGACATGCACCTCCTCTCTTTTATAGACAGGCCCCTCTGGGGACCGTGATTACTGGGGCCCCCCAGGGCCTCATCCGGCCCTCACGAGGGGGGCCAAAGCCAGCAAAAACAACTTAGGGCAGGAGGGGGGCACCACGCACCCCCTCCGGTTTAATGACAGGCCCCTCCCGGGACCTGTGATCTCTGAGGGCCCCCCCGGGCCACCACTGGCCCTTCCACCAAGCTGGGGGGGCACAATAATGCCCATTTTACCTAACAGCAGAAAATGAGCGTCCTGCTCCTAACGCAGAGTCCAGGGGGAAGGGGGCACTCCCCGCCGCCTTCCCCTGGTCCTGCCGTGAAGCCACAAGAAGATCAGACCCCTCCTGGGGCCCGAGCAGACACTCGCCTGCACCCGATGCAGTGCACGAGTATTCTTCCAGCTTTCCGGGCTGCTGCGGTGATCTTATTTAAAGGGGCACAATGCAGCAAGGAGCCTACGAGCTCCCAAGGCTCCATAAGCGCGCTGCAATCAGCGCTATGGCAGCCGCAACCACGGAGAAGCACCCCTCGTGAAGAAATGGATGCAGGGGTCAGGGGCCACAGCACCCTACCCCTGGGGAGCAGAATCTTAAGACAAGGTCCTCAGGTGGAGGGCCCAGCTACAGGCCAGCACAAGGGAAAGGCAGCAAGTGGCAGGTCCTTCACAGTGACCAGGCAGGTCACAGGTCAGCACAGCAGCAGCAGTCCATGGCGGTTCCTGGTGAGTCCTTTCAGCCTTTGGTGTCCAGTTCCAAGATGATTCCAAGAGTCTCCAAATTGTGGGGAAAATTCCCCTCTACTTATAGTCAGTTCTTACAGTGTTTTACAATGGTAGGGAGAGGAGGTTCCAGCCAGTTATAACTGGTTCTGGGATTGCCCCCTCTCTCCTCTCAGCACAGGCTCCAAACATCAGTGGGGGGTTAACGACCCTATTGTGTGAGGCCAGGGCACAGTCTTTACAAATGCAGGTGTGCCCCGCCTCTCCCTTCTCTCAGCACAGGAAGACTATTCAGTATGCAGATGCACCTCTGTGACACCTCCACCCTCCCTGTGTACAGGCTGTCTGAAAAGTATGCACAAAGCCCCAACTGTCACTCTGCCCAGACGTGGATTGGAGTCAAGCTGCAAAACACCAGAGTCATAAGCACAGATAAATGCGCACTTTCTAGAAGTGGCATTTCTGTGATAGTAATAAAAAATGCACCCACACCAGTAAGCAGCATTTATTATCACCATCACAACCATACCAAACACGCCTACGCTACCCCTCATAAATCAGACAATACCCCTTACACATAAGGCAGGGCATTTCTAATGCAATCCTATGAGAAGGCAGCACTCACAGCAGTGAGACACCAAGTTAGGCTGTTTGTCACTACTGGGACAGGCCATGCAATATGGCACATGTCCTGCCTTTCTACATACATGGTACCCTGCCCATAGGGCTAGCTACGACGTACCTTAGGGGTGACTTACATGTAGTAAAAGGGGAGTTCTGGGCCTGGCAAGTAAATTTAGATGCCAGGTCTCTGTGGCAGAAAACTGCGCACACAGGCCCTGCGCTAGCAGGCCTGAGACAGGTTTGAAAGTCTACTTCAGTGGGTGGCGCAAGCAGCGCTGCAGGCCCACTAGTAGTATTTAATTTACAGGCCCTGGGTATAGAGATACCACTGTACCACGGACTTATAGGTAAATTAAATATGCCAATTAGGTATAAGCCAATCATACCAACTTTAGATGGGAGAGCACCTGCACTTTAGCACTGGTCAGCAGTGATAAAGTGCTCAGAGTCCTAGAGCCAACAGCGAGAGGTCAGAAAAACCAGGAGGAAGGAGGCAAAAAGACTGGGGATGACCCTGCGTAGGGCAAAAAGTCCAACAGTAGCTCTGTGGCGCACTTAGCACAAGATTCTTGATAGATCAATTAGACTCAGTGCCACTTTTGGGCTGCATTGGGTGTAACAGGACACGTTGCACTCAGCCCTCCAAATCATGCAGTGGAAAGGGCAAAGGGCCAGGGCATGGGACCCTATGCACTGCCCATGCCAAGTGCATGGGCTGTGCAGGGGCACCCAGTGCCACACCACACCACATCACCAACAACCATTTCATGGGGGTTACACCGCCATGCAAAGGCTGGTGGAAATACAGAAACAGACCTGGAGGGTAGTGTTAACCGTAATACTGGTCTTGTCAACACCAGGACAGTGCGCGCTCTATTGGCGAATATAGAATGCAAAAACCCAGCACTCTCAAAACAACGTAATTTATGCATTGTGCTGATATGTTGTTGTTTAACCTTTTGCATTGCAGAGTTCAATCCTGAAGACTTATTTTTAATGTGCTTACAAATGCGGTTCATTTGCAATGTATTGCTGCAGGCTTTCAGAGTGTGTTAGGGTGTGGTCCCTTTCCAGGGCCTTCTAGAGACTTTCCCTGCAACATGCCTGGGTGTGGTTGTGGGCTGGGCCAAGACTCTATAAAAAGGAGCCAGCCCAGCTCCAAGTGCTCACTATTCAGAGGTCCCGTTGCAGAGCAGCAGCTACTTCCTGAGCTCCTGTCCCGGTGGCTTATTTGATCTTCCAGACATCTGACTTTCATTCTTCATTTGGAGATCCTTGTTCTGGGCGGTAAGATGGTGGTTGGGCTGGCCTCCCGACGCCATTATCAAGAACTCTCATGTTCTTGGGCTTAATTCTTTTATGATTTGACAGAGTACTTTGCGTGTGTGAAATATGCGCTTGAGTGTTTGTGACATTTGCAGGGTGACTTGCGAATCGGCAAGACGCGCGATTCGTTTCATGATAATTTAATCTTGTTAATTATTGCACGCTACCATTTCTTGACATTTACATGGTGGCTTAAGAATAGGCAAGACGCGCGATTCGTTTCATTGTACTTTGATCTTGTTATTTATTGTGAACTGTTATTTCTTGGCATTTACATCGTGGTTTATGAATCGGCAAGACGCACGATTCTCTCATCGAGTTTAATTCATGTTGTTTATTGTATGCCACTATTCTAAGATACTTATCATGTAATATTCGAGTTGACAAGTTATGTGATTTGTTTTTCCTGAATCCATATTGTGTTATTCATGGTGCACAATCCTTTTAGGGTGTTTACTATATATATATATATATATATAAATCTACAATATGTGCAATTTGTGTTGAAACCATTTAAGAGTACACAGAAGATCAGAGTGTCTAGATGCAATATTGTATGGTTCTAGCATGCATTCTCAAAAAAGGATTTATATGACTGGTTTAAAATTTAGTCAGAACGTTTTTCTGATTCTCATGTAAGGGAAAGTACTTGAATAAGAAAGCTTTCACTTAATCCATCTTGATTCCCTCACAGGTATCCGGCCATCTTGAAACGTAGTCATTTTAAACTTAATTCTTAGATTGTTCATGTTTTCAGAATGACTATGCTTAGAATCATAGTCTAGTATTGATTTCAGGAGATATAATTTTTCATATTGTGTGTTCTAACCTTTCTCTTACTACAGGTCTCCTTCCCAGCTGTTTCCCTTCCTAACCCCCTCTTCCCCTCTTGAACTCTCTTAGCCTCTGTGATTTATCTATCAGAGTCTTGGAGCTGTTCAGTGGTGGACGTGTTGGGAACGTGCGCAGACCCCGAGGATCTGGTGACTCTGACAGAATAGTGAGCCCACAAATTATTATCCTCCTGGTTTGTGTATGTTCTCAGCATGGCCACGCTGGACGAGTTAGTCAAGGCTATCACCCAGCTCCAGGCAGAGGTGGCATCATCCAAAGAATTGACAACTAGCTCAGCTGAGAGAGTGAGTCAGTTGCAAGATAAGGTAGAGAAGAAGGAACAAAGTCCCACAGGTGTGTCCTGGCCAGGTACTTTTTCTCAGGCTTCTGGAAGTAATCCGACAAACATTTCCCTAAATGTTCCTTCTGCAATTCCTTTAGCTTCCCCAGAACATTTCTCAGGTGACCCTTTGAAAGCGCAATCTTTCCTGGTTCAAGTGGGACTACATTTCACCTTCAGACCACATACTTTCCCTGATGCCCAGTCGAAAGTATCCTTCTTGGTATCATATTTGGCTGGGAATGCAGCTACTTGGGCAATTCCTCTTGTGCGTAAAACTAGTCTGTTGTTGTAGAACTGGAGAAATTTTGTTCGTGAGTTTGAGAGAGTTTTTGATCGTAGAACTGTAACACAGTCAGCAGATCATGAATTATTAGATTTACGCCAAGGGAATCAAGACCTAGTGTCGTATTTAGCCAACTTTAACCGGCTGGTTGCCAAAACATCCTGGCCTGAAGAAAAACAAGCGGTCTGGTTTTTACAAAGGACTCAAAGAGGAACTAAAAGATATCTTAGCACAAATCGACCCACAACCTACAGACTGTCAAGAACTAATAAACCTTGTCTTGAGGCTTGATCATCGTTTAGCAGAACGTAAAGGAACGCGGAATAAGATTGAAAAATATTCATGGTGTGTTCATGATAACAAAGATTCAAGAACTCCGAAAGAGAGAACGCCAGAACAGATGGAAATTGGAACCATCAGAAGACCTTAACCAAAGATGAAAAGGACCTACGCAGAAAAAATGGACAATGTCTTTATTGTGGGCGGAAGGGTCATTTTGCCAAAGATTGTCCAATCAAACCAAAGAACAAGCAAGGTCCAGTTCAGAAGGTAGCAGCCAATGCACCAATCGAGTTGGAAAACTAAAACACCCAAGATGCAGAGAAGGGTTGCTCTTGGGTGTCACCGTGGACCCTTCACAATCTAGACATCTTAAACTAGAAATAAGAGTTCAGGTCAAGAAAAACATCTATTTCAAAAAGGCTCTAGTCGATTCTGGGGCTACTGGGAACTTTGTTGATGTCCAATTGTTTCGTGCATGGGGATCCCATGTATTGAAAAGAAGACCCCAGAAAAACCATCCAGGCAGTCGATTGAAAACTCTTGACTGGAGGTCCTGTAACTCTTCAGACTATCCCCTTGTCGATGATTTGTGAGGATAAGAATCAAAGAAAGAAACATAAAGAGAAAATCATTCTTGACATGATTCATGCTCCCCAATATGGGATTATCCTCAGCTTGCCATGGTTAACTCATCACAATCTAGAGATCAATTGGGTAGAACGAAAAATCGTGTTCTCATCTGCGCTATGTAACGAACAATGTCTCCAAAAGATTCAAGTACCAAAAGTTTGTAACTCTTACATAGCTACTGCCGCGGAGAAAGAAATTCAGCTGCCCAAACAATATTCATCTTACAAAGATGTATTTGATGAGAAAGGAGCAGAGACTCTACCTCCTCATAGATCTTATGACTGTCAAATTGATCTAGCCCTAGGTGCGATACTTCCCAGCTGTCGTGTAAATGCCCTGTCAGAACATGAAAATCAACATTTATGAAAATACCTAGATCAATTTTTGGAGAATGGCTTCATTCGCCCCTCTAAGTCTCCTGCAGCTTCGCCTTTGTTTTTTTTTTCCAAAAGCTAATGGAGAACTTCGAACTTGCATCGACTATAGGGGTTTGAACAAAGTCACCATCAAGAATAAATATCCTTTACCCCTAATTCCGGTATTATTGGAACAAGTAAAGAGAGCAAAAATCGACACGAAGCTTGACCTTCGAGGTGCTTATCATTTGGTCAGAATGAGATACGGTGACGAATTGAAAACAGCGTTCAAGACAAGATATGGCCTTTTTGAATACACCGTCATGCCTTTTGGTCTGTGTAATGCTCCAGCAGCATTTCAATTTTTCTTGAATGACGTTCTTAGAGCGTACCTCAACATATTTTCCATAGTTTACATCGATGACATTTTGATCTACTCTGACAACGAAAACGAACATGTCCAACATGTCAAGAAAATTCTTGCAGCCCTTTGAAAGCACCATTTATATTGCAAACTAACCAAGTGTGAGTTTCATGTTACCACAGTTGAGTTTTTAGGGGTTATTCCTGCCCCTCAAGGTATGGTGATGACAGAAAAGAAAGTAAAAGCCGTATCTGATTGGCCCATCCCAAAGACTGTTCGTGATGTACAATGTTTCCTGGGGTTTGCAAATTTTTACCAGAGATTCATAAATCATTTCTCCCAGACAGTGGCTCCAATCACTAAGCTACTAAGAAAGAAAGAAAAGTTTGTATGGTCCCCTGAAGCTGATGAAGCCTTCTCGACTTTGAAGAAAGCTTTCTCCACTGCCCCAGTCTTGACTCATCCTGATGCGAATCGACCTTTCATAGTGGAAGCTGATGCTTCAGATGTAGCAATAGGAGCCGTCTTATCACAACGAAATAAAGACACGGGTCAACTTCATCCTGTAGCTTATATGTCTCAGAAGTTGAACGAAGCCGAACAGAACTATGTCATTGCTGAAAAAGAGCTTCTGGCAATTTGTGACGCCTTTAAAGAATGGAGACATCATTTGTTGGGTGCCAAATACACTGTCACAGTATATACTGATAATTGTAATCTTCTATTCATGAGTTCCGCCAGACTTTTGACCCCTCGGCAATCACGCTGGATGCTGTTTTTTACCGAATTTGATTTTGTAGTAACCTTCCACCTTGGTAAAGATAATCGCAAAGCCGAGGCCTTGTCCCTTCAAGAGTCTACCACGTTGCCTGCATTTCAAGCCTCCAGAGCTATCATTGCTCCTGACAAGGTTCTGTGTATCATAAAAACTGAAGATTTCTTTGAAGAAATTTGCAACTCTTTCACTGTTGAAAAATGGCAAACATGGGCCCAAGCAGATCCAAAAACATCAATCAAGTAAGGACTACCCTTTCATGACGCTCGTTTGTTCGTACCCACTACCAAACTTCGCAAGATAGTGTTTCATTGGTTGCATGTTATACCGACGGCAGGTCACCCAGGTACTCCTAAAACTCTTGATCTGATCCAACGCTATTTTTGGTGGCCTACCCTAACAAAAGATGTAAAAGCAATGGTAAACAACTGCGAAGTTTGTGCTTGCAGTAAAACAAGTCATTCAAAACTAAAAGGGTTGTTACATCCACTTCCAACCCCAAGTCGTCCATGGGAGCACATTTCTTTAGACTTTATTACCAGTCTGCCAGTGGTTCAACAGCATTCAGTAATTCTGGTGGTAGTGGATAGTCTCACGAAATATGGACATTTCATTGCCTGTAAAAAATTGCCCACTTCTAGTGAACTGGCAACTATTTTACTGAACAGAGTGGTTCGTTATCATGGACTGCCAAAAGTTATCCTCTCCGATCGGGGGTCGCAATTTGCCTCCAATTTCTGGAAGACGTGGTGTAAAACACTCAAAGTGACATCTACGCTATCTACTAGTCACCATCCTCAAACAGATGGTCAAACGGAGAGACTAAATCAGACTTTGAAACAATACCTACATGCCTATGCTGAAAAGGCACTTCATTCTTGGACATCTATGCTCTGGTTAGCTGAGTTGGCTTACAATAACTAATTCCACACTTCTATTGGCGGTACACCCTTTTTTGGTTTATTTGGCTATCATCCTGACACCCTGCCCATCACAATTCCTCAAGAAAGCTCTCTTACTCCAGCTGTCAGAAACCATTCAGCATTTGCATCAAACCCAGAAACTGATTCAACAGCATTTAGAAAAAGCCAAACAAAAATACAAAAGGCACTATGACAAGAAACATTGTGAGGGACCGCAATATCAACCAGGTGACAAAGTGTGGCTTTCCACAAAATATATAGACTTCAAGAAGAAGCACATGTTTAATCCCAAATTTATAGGTCTTTACACAGTCCTTCAGCAAATCAATTCGGTAACCTATAAACTACAATTGCCCAGATCCTTACGGATTCATCCAGTGTTCCACACTTCCCTATTGAAAAGGGCAGTCCAAAAGGTCCACCCTCATCCAGCTCCTGTTCTAGTACAGGGAGAAGAAGAATATGAAGTTAAGAAAGTGTTGGATTCTAAACTACGAGGGCGTAATCTATGGTACTTAATCTCATGGAAAGGTTATGGTCCTGAAAGTAACTCATGGGTTTCCACATCTGATGTTCATGCTCCAGTACTTGTGAGACACTTTCATTGTCTTAATCCAGGCAAACCAGGGCCTAGAGCGCGTCTGGGAGAGGGGAGTACTGTCAACACCAGGACAGTGCGCGCTCTATTGGCGACTAGAATGCAAAAACCCAGCACTCTCAAAACAACGTAATATATGCATTGTGCTGATATGTTGTTGTTTAACCTTTTGCATTGCAGAGTTCAATCCTGAAGACTTATTTTTAATGTGCTTACAAATGCTGTTCATTTGCAATGTATTGCTGCAGGCTTTCAGAGTGTGTTAGGGTGTGGTCCCTTTCCAGGGCCTTCTAGAGACTTTCCCTGCAACATGCCTGGGGGTGGTTGTGGGCTGGGCCAAGACTCTATAAAAAGGAGCCAGCCCAGCTCCAAGTGCTCACTATTCAGAGGTCCCAGTGCAGAGCAACAGCTACTTCCTGAGCTCCTGTCCCGGTGGCCTATTTGATCTTCCAGACATCTGACTTTCATTCTTCATTTGGAGATCCTTGTTCTGGGCGGTAAGACGGTGTTTGGGCTGGCCTCCTGACGCCGTTATCGAGAACTCTCATGTTCTTGGGCCTAATTCTTTTATGATTTGACAGAGTACTTTGCGCGTGTGAAATATGCGCTTGAGTATTTGTGACATTTGCAGGGTGACTTGCGAATCGGCAAGACGCGCGATTCGTTTCATGATAATTTAATCTTGTTAATTATTGCACGCTACCATTTCTTGACATTTACATGGTGCCTTAAGAATCGGCAAGACGCGCGAGTCATTTTATGGTGGTTTAATTTTGTTGTTCATTGCGCTACCATTTCTTGACATTTACATGGTGGCTTAAGAATCTGCAAAAGATGCGCAATTTGTTTCATTGTACTTTGATCTTGTTATTCATTGTGAGCTGTTATTTCTTGGCATTTACATTGTGGTTTATGAATTGGCAAGACGCACAATTCTCTCCTCGAGTTTAATTCATGTTTATTGTATGCCACTATTCTAAGATAATTATCATGTAATATTTGAGTTGACAAGTTATGTGATTTGTTTTTCCTGAATCCATATTGTGTTATTCATGGTGCACAATCCTTTTATGGTGTTTACTACATATATATATATATATATATATTTATATATATATATATATATATATAGATATATATATACACAGAAGATCAGAGTGTCTAGATGCAATATTGTATGGTCCTAGTATGCATTCTCAAAAAAGGATTTATATGACTGGTTTAAAATTTAGTCAGAACGTTTTTCTGATTCTCATGTAAAGGAAAGTACTTGAATAAGAAAGCTTTCACTTAATCCATCTTGATTCCCTTACAGGTATCCGGCCATCTTGAAACGTAGTCATTTTAAACTTAATTCTTAGATTGTTCATGTTTTCAGAATGACTATGCTTAGAATCATGGTCTAATATTGATTTCACGAGATATAATTTTCATAGTGTATGTTCAATTTTTTTTCTTACTGCAGGTCTCCTTCCCGGCTGTTTCCCTTCCTAATCCCCTCTTCCCCTCTTGAACTCTCTTAGCCTCTGTGATTTATCTATCAGAGTCTTGGAGCTGGACGTGTTGGGAACGTGCGCAGACCCTGAGGATCTGGTGACTCTGACAGGTCTGGTGTCACAGGACAGATGGCATTGACAGTCTGTAAGCTGCTGGAAGGCTGCCATATCTAGGCCATTGGCCCATGGGGCATTCCACAGTGACAACAGTTGCCACTACCACCTGTGCTGTTGGGAGCAGTCAAATACTCAATGGCAGTCATGTGGCAATTGGACTGATGCACTTGAAATGAGGGACCAGTATAACTACCTGCAGAATCACCTCTAACTTGCTTCAGGCCCTGACCTAAAGTACAACTCCTGTTAACTGGCTATGTCCATAGACTCATTTACCATCAGGCACTGTCACATAGAAAATGATGTACACAGCAGAAAGTTCACACCCATACTGCCCAACCCTGGGTTCAACCCTGTGCTTGTGTCAAATGAGCTGTACTGTCACCATGCAGCACTCATGTATCATAGTGCAAGGAGGGCTGCATTGAGGGGGAGGACATAAGTGTTTAGTACGGCAAACACACCTCCACAGACAGGAGATGAAACTGAACTCTGCCAGGTCCATGAGTGCCATGCAATGTAGCACACAAATACAAACATCAACATGAGGAGTCATCAATGCCAACAAGAGCATAGTGTCCTGGCAATGCCATCGCTGGGGTGGTGAAAGTTCTCAGCACAACATGGGTTTATGTGAAACATGTAAGACTGTGACAGGTGAAAATTACCATGTGTGGTGCTGTGGCATGAGCACAGCAACACCCATTGCAAGGCCTCACCATGCAAATGGATGCAAAGGGAGAGTAGGACATGAAAAGATGGTGTCAAGCCACAAAAAGGATAGACAACACATTTAGAAGATATGACGCAGCCAATTGTGTCAACTGGGCTTCCCTTCATGTGACATGCAGGTGGGGCATAGAGCTGTAGACTGCAGCTATGATGTACAGGAACAATCCTTTTAAACTAAGGGGTGTATCATAGGCCCCTAGCGCCACAGAAGTGTCACTTTCAGTGATGCTTCTGTGGCTCTAAGCAGGGCGCCGTATTGACAAGGTGGAGTTAAGCCACCTTTTGTGGCTTAACGTCACCTTCTATATATGGCCCCTGTACAACCATCACTGTGCGTGGAAGGTGCGTGCAATGGGTGTTGCTGTGGGCGTGCCATAGCAACACCCATTGCATTTTGATGCTGCCTCAGATAAATGGAATTTTTTCAACCTGAGGCACTGCCAAAATCCTAGCAAGGTGCAACGAGGAGGAATACACTTACACCTCCTCGTTTTTTGCTTTTCCAATGTGTGCTGCAGCATGCAGCATGCATAGGAAGAGCAAAATGCCAAAAATTATTGTTTATGTGCATGAAGGTGTCCCTTCCTGCACATAAACAATAATTTGTAACTGAGGCTTTGGCTCTTCAGTGTGTGCTGCATTCTACAGCTCACACAGAAGTGCCAAAGCGCCATTAATGATTGTTAATGTGCAGGAAGGGACACCTTCACGGACATAAAAAATCACACCCCTCAACGCACACATCCTTGCACAATGGTGCATGGATGCCTGCGTTGGAGCTGGCAGCTGAATTTTGCACCAGCGCAGGGGACAGCACAGGGGTGCGCCCTATTCACTTACATATGGTGCATCCTTGTGTTATGAAAGTGACGCAGTGCAGCGCTGCCAATTTTTGCACAGCACTGCGCTGTACTACTTTTCCATAAATATGGCTCTAAGATGACAATGAGCCTCAAATATCAAGCCAGTGGCGTGACATATCAACTGCCACAACACAGATAGACTGATTTTACACCATCTCATTGCAGAGGATGATGGCTCTCTTGCGGATCTGCCTGTCCTGAAACACCATGATGACCTGGATGACCAGCTGGTAACTATCAGTCAAGAGACACTCCAGACACCACCTCCAGTCGCAAGGAGGATTATAGATGTAGCAAACTTGCATAGGCCCCTCTTACCACCCCAATAGTACGACCTGCCAACACCGACACAGCGAGAACTCCGAGGACCCAGAGACCAGCTTTGAGAGGACAGTGGTAGGAGTCCAGCAGGAGCTGGCTAAGGAGGTGCGGGTGGAAATGCATACTATGGCAGCCTGCCTTAAGGGGCATCGTAAGTGCATGGTTATGGCTACAGAACAGACTGCAGCCAACCGACGCACACACTCACCAATGCGTGGAGTCCAGGAGTGTCTGAGGGACATAGCTGCTGCCATGAGGGAGAGGCTACAACAACTGCCCTCCTAAACTGGCATCAGCGTGCTTGAGGAGAAGATGGACTCCATGCACGGGGAAATGGTCTCCCTCATTGCAGACATGGCTGCCTACCACAGGGATGTTGCTGCTATACTCAAAAATCAGCTGCTCCTCCTTGCTGCAGTGATGCATATGTAGTTCCACAGCTCCCAGGAATTGGGAGTCCAATCTCCAACCACTGGAGTGTTTGTGGCCCCCTGTAACTCCCCACTACCACCATCAAGGGTAGAGGAGGCACCACACATACCGGAGGATAAATATGTGGAACAGATCACCTTCACCCGTAGTAGTTCCCGGTAGCACCAGCCCATGCCAAATAGGCAATGTTTACCTTTGTCCTGTGCTTGACATCATGCCAGTGTAAGCACAGTTGCAGATATGCACTCTTCACCGACACACTGTTGACCTTTCTGCTATGGACTGCAATTGTCTCTAAATTTTCAATTGGCAATTTATGTTCACCTGCGATGAAAGACACTTTACCCAAGAATGTCCCATGACATGTCCCTCAACCTTGGACTTGTGTAGTGTCACAATTGGATGGATTCCACGAATGAGGTCACAGACCTGGACATTGTAAATATTGCACTATAACCCTTGTTATTAAACATCACCTACACAAGCCCCATGTCTTTGTGTGTTGTGACACATTTACTATGCTTAGGAATTGTGATGTGTGAACATGTCTTAAGTCACAGAGTGCCAGTACAAGTGTGCATGAATATGCAGGCACATATCTATGCACATGGTACCTACATGATGAACGTCGATGCTGGTCTCATCCACAATAAGCAATTCACTTAGCATGTAAAAAGTGTTGAACACATGTATGCAATACCCACTACATACGGCAGGAATGGCTGTGAAACAGTTCTTGGGCAATATCGTCAGCTGGGAATACCAGTAGAATACATTGGTGTGAAACAGAGGGACTCAACCTCATTTGTAATTGCCACTGGTCAGTTTAGCAGGATAGGAATGAAATGTAGGCTGTTGTCAGATGTCCTACAGTGCCCAACATTCTGACACATGACCCATACAATGACAGCTGAATTACCACACCTACCAGTCCTCTACATAGTCAACATAGTCACCTTGAGTGGTGGGTACACTGGATGGCAGATGCACAGACAAGTAGATGTGTTGTAGCTGCCAATGTGACATCTCAGTTGTAATAAGGTGATGAACATGCCAAGAGAGGGATCCAGAGGCAAGACGGAATCCCTAGGGCAACACACAATTTTCACTATACACCCATGGGAAGACCCTGAGACCCAAGCACAAGACACATGAAGTAAGAGAACAACCAAAACTTTTAATTAGAATTTAACTAAACTAAAAAGAATTAAGAACACCTATCCTAACTTAACCTAACCTATCCTAACTATAAGTAACCAACAACAGACCCTAACTACTCTATGCTAAACGTACCTAACACATTTAACGGCACACTCTAAACATTAGCCCCCCCATCCCCATTATATCATGAGGCAAATGCAGGACAACATATACTAAACTACACATATACTACCTATAACTAAACAAATCTATATCTTTTGGTATATTTTATTTTTTAAATGTTTTCATAATTTGTTTTATAACACATAAAAGCATCACCATCACTATCCCCCCACCCACCCCCATAATAAAATGTTAAATGTAGAAACCCATCCTCAAACCTACTTATGCTAACTAAATCATGCTAAACCACTAACCTAATCTAACCTAAAACTAACCCCCAATACCCACTTTACATTAAAACAAATGAGGAGGGAGGAGACTGAAATGGGGATGAGAGTCATTATGCCATTCACAGGTTGGCCCTCTTGAGTTTCCTCTTTATGAGTTTTAGTCTTTTTGTATTCTTCTCCACCTCCTCAAGAGATTCCACCTTTTTGAGGTCGAGTGTGACATCCGTCTGTAGGTCCCTGATGGCACTCATGTCCATGGCAGCAGGTGTATTTGGCTGTGGCACGGATGTTGAGGGTGTAGCAGCTGGGGCTTTTGTGATGTGGCAGATGTGGCCCCTGCACAGCTATGGTACATGGTCGTCCCTGTGTGGGCAATGTGAGTCCCACTTGGGTGAATGCCCGGCACTCACCGGTGGATTGCTCCGTGCTATAGCGGCATGTAATCCTCCTGAACCCAGATTCCACTGCCATTATGTGCCAATAGAGGACTGCCCTCTTCTGAAAGGCATGCCGTTCCTCATTTTTCATGTTGGCAGCTGTTAAAATGAGACAGGCAACCATCAGTGTCAGCATTTTGTGGAGTATGTACAGATTATTAGCTTACACTCTAGATCGAATTGCACATGCACTCCAACTCACTTCCGGATAATACAATGGCCCTGATGGATGAAACGACAACGCTGACTTAGTATTATTTCATTGAGACCATAGCCACCCACAACAAGATTAGGAAACAAAATAAATTAGATGTGCATTGATTTTGTGCCATGTGTAACCATGCAAAGGCAGTGCCAACTTCACATAGATCAGGGCCATTATTATTTAAAAAAAATAAGTAAAGGAAACTTAACACCCAAAAATAACAATCTCAGTTAACCCAATTTAACAACTAACCCGGACAGACACCCTACAGCACAGGCACAAGGAAAAATACAAAAAACACACAGATTCACTAACACTGGGCCAAAGTGCAGTCAAATTCTACAAAAAAACAGGAGGGACACCACAAGATACAAAACAGAGCAATAACACACCACCAACTCTAAGACACAACCACACATTCAAAAGAGGCACAGACTGTAAAGAGAAAGTGAAAGTACACCCACTGTACCATGCCTGTAAACAGGATTTCCTATTACGTCACTTCCTGTCCCCGTGCATCACATTTTCTGTAATGTGTGTATTTATTTGACGCAGCTGATATTTGCGTGAGTATTTCTGATGCATGACCTACGTGCGTCTTTTTTTATTGACGCATTACCTTCATGTTCCAACTTAACAGTAAATCAGCATTGAGATGAGTGCGAAGGTGGAAATCATGCTAATGGCCCATGGGTCATAGGGTCGTATACTTTGCATTTGCGTATGTTTTCAACGCATTTGCGTCATTTTTTTTTACTCTATTCTTGATTTCCTGATTTTTTCCATTGTCAATGGATGCACCCTGTATCAACATACAAATTGAATGGGCTGGGCTGCAGTGTTGCATTTTGAGTATGGCCACATGTGGCAATCCATACAACAATGTGATTTGGGTGTGACTGGTCTGTTACACCAATGTGTGTGTTACAGAATCAACAGCATGCAAATGTATTCACGTCATGCATATGTATGTATGTGTGATAACTATGTATCAACATATGTATGGCAGTCAGCACTATGCAAGAGCAATGGAATGTGACTGTGAATTGTGTTCACTTATGTGATGTGTGTAGTTGTCTTACAGACCATCACATTTCAGATGACATACACAGCTGGGGCATTGTTGATGATGGCTGATGAATGCTATCTACCAAATGTTACCCGACAACTGTCTCCATATGTTAATCTTGAGTATATGGTGATTTGTGTGTGGACTACACATATGTGTGACATGTGTACATATTTAGTACATACTGTGAGTGACACATTCTGCCTACATTCCAACCATATCATGTTTTAAACACAATAGTCAGATCAAAGTCATTATATTTAGCATTGTAACAATAATTTTTGTGTGGTGGACCTGCAGCCCTTGCCGCATATTTTCTCATCCATTCTGATGGACATTCCACAGACGTGTCTGTCCAAAGTGTGAGGTCATGTGTACCCTTTGACGGGATTGGGCCCCATGGCAGTGGCAGGACTGATTTCCATGGATGTATTGCGCAGGCTCATTTTCCCCCATTGCTTGTCATACCTGGGCTAATCATGATTATCATTGTCACCAATGATGTACCCCTTTGTCACACATGCTGCATGCAGCCATTGCAACTCCCACACTGCGTTGTGTCGTGTGTGGGCCCTTTGTTTACCTCCTGTTTGGACATGTTGTAGTTCTGTGTGATGAGCTATTGTTGTACAAGTTGTCAACATGGATGTAAATAATATGTTGTGGTTCATAGATTGTGTCCTTCAGTTGTCACATTCAAGTGATGAGGCTATTTGTGAAATGAGTGATGGTAGCAGTTCAGTCTTACGAATCACATGTGATGTCGCTACTGTACTCATCAGATTAGTGTTTGTGACATGCTCCCTGAGGTTAGACTCACAATCATGTGGTGTAAGTTGTGTAGATTGAAGAAACGAAAACCAGATTTTTTGAATAAGGGCCAGATGTAGCAAAGGTTTTTCCCCATTCTGTGTCTATGGGAAAAAGTGTTCGTACATATGGCCCCAAGTGAGGTGGTTATTGAGAAAATGAACAAAGTGAGCTACATGAATATCAAGTGAAGAAGTTTTGAACGATGTGCAGTCTGCTGCATATCCCAGCAGCTATGTTGTGCTGTTCCCCCTCATTTCCTTCTCCACTTTCTCCTCCTCCTCCTCAGGCAGGTCATCAACCTGCTCATATAAGGGGACATTTATCCACACACATATGGTGTGCAGGATAGCACATATAGGACGCTGCCTCCTGTGATGTCCAGGCACCTGATCTGGACTTCAGGATGCCAACTGTCCTCTCCACAATAGTCTGTGTCCTCCAATGTTCCTCATTATATGCACCCTCTGCTGTTGTGCTTAGGCTGGGAAATGGGGTCATTATCCATGGTTGTATGCCATAACCCTGATCCGCTGCAAAAGATTAAAGGAGTAAATTGTTGTTATGGCTTGCAACAGGTATGCCATTATGCATTGCAGTTGATATTTTGAGCTGGTTGTGACTCATATGTATTTGTGGGATGGTGTGAGTTCCTATCCTTGTGTAATGTCTCATCAGCACTAGGTTGTTGGACATGACAATCTTGTGTATGGCTCAAGGACCTAGAAAAATATGATTTGGATTCCAAACTGATGGTCATTATGTATATAGCATGCATTGTGTAGTGCACCTGTGTCTCAGAGTGCTATCACTAGTGGGGACCTGACACATCCTCACAACACAATGGGGTCAGATGTGGTGGCAACATGGCAGCACTACAGAGCCTTGATTTCCCATCCCATTTGACATGTGTCATTGCAGATGGTGTGTAACCTTTGAAATTGGTAAGTGACAGTGCACAACACCTCTCCAAAATTGGATGCACTGTCCCGCAACATTTCAACTATGCAAGAATGCCCCATGTTTAACATGTTACTTGGCAAGCCTTTGTTGTCCCCTGCACCAGTTGCTTTCATGCAGCCATGCACCAACATTACCAAACCCTGCACCAGGGTACTTGGCTAGCTGCTTTGTGGAGGTGGATGTATCTGTGCAGGAAGGTACACCGCCCTCTTCATATGCTGTTTTCATGGCCAATTGGCTCTTTCTGTGTGTGCAGCAGTTTGCAGCATGCATTGGTGCACACTCATCTGACTTCAAAGCACAGTTTACTTCCTTGTTGCAACCTGCATACAGCACCCCTGGGGTGGTGTTTATTGCTGGCACTTCCTCAGGTTTTAGGTGACAGCTGCATGTGAGTCAGCATCATCAAGCTGTGGTGAAAGACCTGCAGCGACACACATTGCACACCCTTTCCACACTACACACAGCATGGGAGGGTGGCCAATTTACAATGTGGCTTCAAGTTATTATGAAATGGTCATCTGCCACGTTGTACGTACAGTGCAGGCCATGACAAAGGACCTGTGGGCTATTACATGGGTCCCTTGGTGATTCAGAGTGGCAGCTAATGTTTGTGGCAGCCATAAGGTACCCAAGGGTGTGTATCCCATTGTCACTGGATGATCAACATAATGACCAGGGTTTCTCCCATCTTCCAAAACATTAATGTGCATTTACACAGTCAACACATGCACAATGCAGGCTATGGAATGGAGCTCAGCTACTTAGCAAATGTGTCCCTTGGCACAGTGCATATGAGGTCAGTGATACCCTGTTGTCTCCTACTGGGTCCCGCTATGACATCCATGATCTGCACTATATGACAGTGACTCAGCCCCATGTTGAGCCATTCATTGTATCTGGTACAGACATGATGGTGTTGTGAGTCAGTGAGCGTTACATATGAGGTGGCACTACAGTAGGTGTGGTACCACTTATCACACATCTGGCACATGGTATGTGATGGACATTGATCTTGTATTCCTATGTGTGTGAGCCAATGCGTCGGACAGATGTCTCTGCACACTACAGGTAAGTCAGGTATATGCTGATGAGATGTAGTTGATATAGGCACAAGTTGTCTAGGATTTGATATTTGTTCTGGCAGTGATTTGCACGGCATGACTTGAGGGATCTGTGCCTATATGGAGCTTACATGACATGGGCATGGTGTATGCCATTGACATGTCTGTGCTATTCTTTGTTTGGTGTACTGTGTGTGAAGTGTATGTAGTAGGCAACCTGTGGGCACCTGTAGTGGTCTGTGTAGTTCTACTATTAGCAAAGGGAACATGTCTGCACCTGTCTTTCACATGGTGTGCCTGTCAAGTTGTGGGTGTGTTACGTACATGTGTGTGTATGTATTTGTGGTGTGCACTGATTGTGCTTTACTGCAGCATGGTGCATACGTGTTACCTGCACATGTGTGTTACCCTGGCCATTTTACTGCAGTGGTATATGTCTTGTGTGTCCAACAGGCTTCGTGTTGTGTGTATATTGCTAGATTTGTTGACTTACCCACAAGTAAGCCATTTCCAAATTGTCCATCCTGGATTTGTTCATTGATTCTGCTGTGCCGGAATATGTAGGAGTCATGGACACTCCCAGTATACTTGGCCAAAATGTTAATGAGTAGCCCGAGGGGGTCCACTATGCCCTGCACATTAATGGAATGCATGTGCTTGCAATTCCGGTATAAGTGCTCTGTTGCTGCAGGCGGTATGAGCCGGACATGGGTGCAGTCAATTACACCGAGCACATGCGGGAAGCCATGGATTTGATGGAACCCCTGTTTGTTCTCCTGCTGCTTTTGCTGGGTGTTGGGGAAGCTAATGTGGCAGGTGGCAGGGAGATGATAGCGTCTAACACCGTTGGCAGTAATGCAGAGAACTGTGAGACACCAGCAACCAGTGCACCTGTTGTTTGGAAGGAAACACTTGCCAGCATGTGCAGGACAGCTTGGACCTTTGTCATAGGTGGTAGGTGGTATGTTGTGTGGAGTCTGCAGGCTGCCTGTAATTTGTGGCTCAATGTGGTGCAGTAGGTGTAGTAATGCTTGCTGGTTCAGTCTGTAGATCCTAATAATGTCCCAGTCTCTGAGGCCAAGGAGGGTTGTCCTGGTTCTGAAGACCCTCTCCTGCCTTCTGCATTGCCTTTGTGGGCCGCGTTGTTGTGCTGGTGATTGCTGGAGTTGTTGCTGTCCTCGGCACCGTCTTGCAAGCTGGATCATTATCACCTCCATCTCCTCCTGTGCGTTTGTAATGTTGCTTCTGTGTGTTCCCCTTAAGAAGTGGTGGTTTGCCTCATTTTAATGCCTGCCCTGACCCGGGCTGTAAATTTTGATGCAAATCAGTGTTAACATCATTTTTTGGGTCTGCCTCCCACACGTTCCTCTTTTTTGCCCAGGTAGATAAATACGGCGCTAGGGTTTTGAGTCGTTTTTTGGACGGAAACGCCTACCTTGCATCTCATTGATGCAAGGAGGTTTCACAAATCCGAAAATTTACGTTAACACCAGTATTTTGACGATAGCCAGGTCTAGCGTCAAAACATAAATATGGCGTTGAGTTTGAGCTAAATTAGTGTTAATAAAATGATGCTAATTCAGCACAAACATAGAATAAATCTGTGCCTATGTGTGCTAGGAGCCTTGTGGTTCTAGGCAGACTCTACTGCAGAACTCCATAAGTTGTTGGGAGGTGTCAGTGTTGGTATTAAAGGCTATGGTGTGATCCCAGAGCAGTGTGTGATCACATGCTAAAGAATAAAGACATCTTTTATAGAGCTCCATGTGTTGGGTGGTCTTCACATGCTCCTGCACATTCTTGGTAGGATGGTTCAGTGGCAACATAGAGAAATCCCTGGGAAGCTCTGCCCCCATTCCTGAAACAATTGTTCACAGCCAGAATTCACTGAGTCCCCTGTGGCTCAGATGGTGGCAGAGGATTGCTAGTGTATAAAATTGGGCTACTGGCTGAGGGGGTAAAATCCTACTAAAGCAGCAGCTGCAAACCTGGTCAGGGTGAAGTCACACACAAACTTCAAATAAATCTGAGCTCAACCGTCTGGTAGTTTGGCACACAGCAGTCAAGCTGTTGGAGGATGGGTTAGTAGTAGGGATAAGTTTGTACCTGCCACTAGTAATAAGGGCACCACCCCAAAATAAGGTCCAGTCAAGGTCTCAGTACATTAGCCCCTGACTCAACCCTTGTTGCTGGCAGCGAGCAGGCAGGCTTAGCTTAGGACACAGTGGCCCTCATTCTGACCTTGGCGGGCGGCGGAGGCCGCCCGCCAAAGTCCCGCCGTCAGGTTACCGTTCCGCGGTCGAAAGACCGCGGCGGTAATTCTGACTTTCCCGCTGGGCTGGCGGGCGGTCTCCTTCAGACCGCCAGCCAGCCCAGCGGGAAAGAGGCTTCCACGATGAAGCCGGCTCGGAATCGAGCCGGCGGAGTGGAAGCTGTGCGACGGGTGCAGTTGCACCCGTCGCGTATTTCACTGTCTGCGCAGCAGACAGTGAAATACATGTAGGGGCCCTCTTACGGGGGCCCCTGCAATGCCCATGCCAGTGGCATGGGCACTGCAGGGGCCCCCAGGGGCCCCGCGACCCCCCCTACCGCCATCCGGATCTCGGCGGTCCGACCGCCGGGATCTGGATGGCGGTAGGGGGGGTCGGAATCCCCGCGGCGGTGCAGCAAGCTGCGCCGCCGCGGAGGATTCAATGGGGCCGCGGTACACTGGCGGGACCCCGCCAGTGGTGCCGGTCCGACCGCGGCTTTACCGCCGCGGTCGGAATCCCCATTGGAGCACCGCCGGCTTGTCGGCGGTGCTCCCGCGGTCCTCCGCCCTGGCGGTCAAAGACCGCCAGGGTCAGAATGAGGGCCAGTATGTAAAGCACTTAAATGCACCAATACAGCAAATAAGTAAGACACAACACAAAATAAAAAATCCACGCCAATTTTACAAAAACAGTAAATGTTTTTATGTATACAATGACACAAAAATGACAATGTAGGGTACCATGAATTTTTAAAGATTAAATCCAAAAATGTGTGTTCTAGTGCCTAAAAACCAATAGCACCAACCCGGGGACATCTGGTCGTGCTAGACCAGGTACTAGACTGGGACTAAGTCACAATTTAAGGTCGATCGCAAAGGAGCTCTGCTTGGATACACTGAGGGGTAGGCCTCGGTCATAGTTTTACCTTCTGAATTAGTTGTTTTTCTGGAGATTTTTCTCTCGCCATAGGGCGAGGCTCCTCATCAGGCCTGATTCAATGCAATGTTGTTGGCATGCTTTTTTGTGGGGCCCAAGTCAATTCCTGGAAGTCTCATTAACGGCAAAAGGAGCTTCAGAGAGATCAATCTGAAATTCATGGCAGGTTGCGGTTCATCAGCTGCTGTTTGACTCTCCTCGACAGGTCAGTCACCTTACAGAGCTTTTTCCAAAAGTTGCTCCAAAGTTCTCTAAACTTCTGGAGCTTCTTCCTGAAGTTCCTCTTAAGGGTTCAAAGTGCACAAGCCATAAATTCAATGGTCTAGAAGATCTGAGATGGTCCTTGGAAGTTTGGTCCACAATTCCCACAACACACTGGCCAAATCCTTAAAAGTCCACTGAACATACCCCAGGCTGGGGACGTCTTGTTGGAGACGGTGCAGGAAAGTTCTGTTAACCTGTTGCATTCAGGGAGTCCACTCCGTAAGCCTTTTAGAAGCAAGGTAAAGTCCTCAGGGTTGTAGTTCCAGTGTGCGGGAGGAGCAGTCTTTCAGAGAGCAGTCCTTTGGGTGCAGATCAGGGTTCGAGCAGGACAGTCCTTCTTCTCCTTGTAGTTTCAGACAGCAGATCTCACATATTCATTCAATGATCTGGGGAGACAAGCAGGTGGGTCCCATGTCCAATAAAAAGCAGGGTGCCTCCACAGAGCATGACTGCTTCCTCCAAAGTGTGGCATTTTCTTCTCCCACAAAGCACTGACCTTTAAAAATCCAAGATGGAGGGGTTCTCTCCAGAGGAGCAAGACCTGGCTAAACCAACCTACTGGTGTGGCTTATTTCTATTAACACTCCACCTCCAGATCATCTGCAAATTCCATTATTTTGCCTGCCATCTGACTGTGGGGTACAGGAAGAGGGGGTAGGCCTGGCTGGCATTCCTTTCTGCACGTTCTCTATGAAGCCCAGTTTGGTTTACCCAGCCCCTTTTCTAGACTGTGCTCTGCAGCTGCAGAACTCCCTCACTAGATAACCACTGCTTTATGTAGGCCACATGTCAGCTCATCAAAGCAGCCTGGCTAATCCTGTTAAGGCTGACCAATCAGGAGAGGCTGCTAGAAGGCTGAGTTTTGGTGTTCAGAAAAGAAAGTCTTATGATTTATTTTCTGTAATTGTTATACATTCAACAGTAGCAAATGGTTTTATTTATCATTACCAATCATTTGAATCCTTTAATTATATTTCTAGCTCCCTCCTAGCAATATTTAGCATCCGGAGCCTGGTATTTACAATGGGGAGAAATGAAATGGACAGTTTTCCCTCATTAGGGCATATAAATCATATTTTATAATGTTCCTGCTTACAGTTATAGTTACACCCCTTGGGCACCTTGGGAAGACCTTAGGGGTGACATATGTAAAAATAAGATAGATTATCACTTTGGAAGTACCTTTAATTCCAAAATTGAATTTGCATATATTTTACTTTTAAAGACAGTCTGCAATGCAGGACTGCCTTTAAAAGTGAAAGCAGGCAGCACATTTGAGTGCAGGAGATCTACCTGCCCTAATATATACTAGGGACTTATAGGTAGTTTGAATCCCCCTTGCCTTATTATAAACTAGGGACCTACAGGAGTCTGTCATTGGCAATTGTAATTATATCTATATACCATATACCTTTGTAATCAGAGCACTGGCCCTAGGCCTAGTTAGCAGAGCCCAGGGCACATTCAGAGTCAGTTAGCACTACTAACAGTCAGAATAAACTGGGGTGAACAGGGCTAAAAGGATGACTTTCTCAAACAGGCTTACCTTAGAGGCAACATTTAAAGAATTTATGTAGCACTTCAAACTAAGTGGAAACACAAGAAAAATCCCACATCAAGTTAGAAAAAGAAAGTATACTTTAAAAAATAATGAGGACTAAAGTGACAAAATTCCAACCGGTAGAACCGGAGATGTGCATTTTAATGTTTTAAGTGAAAAAATAGGCAAAAAGCACCAACAGTGGACATCTGGTCGTATTAGATGGGTACCATGGTACAAGTTCTAGCCGACCGTGATGGAGCACAGGCCAGCTACAGGGACCAAGTTTGACCCACTGAAGAAGAGTACCTTAAATCCTGGATGCGAAGAGATGTGGACTCCCATATTGAGTATGTGTCATGCAGTTGAGGCGATGTGAGGTCCTGTTTGGAAATGAGTCATGGAGTGTAGGTTCTGAGGAGCTAAAAAACTGTGATGTAAGGTCCTGCATTGTCATCGAGGAGGCTGTCAAAGATAGGGGGGTGGTGCAATACAACGTCCTGCATTGAGGATGCAACATACACTGGCAGGTTCGAAAAGAAGCTGATGGTCTTGAGATACAAAGTCCTCCATAGTTGTCAAGGCTGCCTTCGATGAGAGACTTCCAATGGCAGGGCTTGCATCAAGGATGCGTCATGCTGCAGCAGTTCCAATAAGACTGTGAAGGCGATGCATATTCCTGGAAAGTCTGCATAGAAGAGGCAATTGCAGGTTCTACTTGGGGTTGCACTGTGCAGCAGAGGAGTTGCGTCAGTTCTGCTGGGTCCACAGATGGACTGGCAGAGCCCCTTACAGCTCACTTCCAAGGGTCCAGGACTGGGGTGGCACCAGTTGGGGGTGGGTGGGATACAACATCTTGCATAGAGGGTGTGGCATGCACTGGCAGGTTCCAAAAGAAGCTGATGGTCTTGAGATGCACAGTCCTGCATCATCATCAAGGCTGCCTTCGACGAGAGACTTGCGATGCCAGGGCTTACATCAAGGATGCATTATGCTCCAGTGGTTCCAATAAGGGTACGAACATGATACGAAGCCTGGGAAAGTACGCACACAGCAGAGGCCATGGCAGGTTCTGCTTGAGGTTGTGTTTTGCAGCAGTTCTATTGGGTCCACAAATGGACTGGCAGTGCCCCTTCAGGCTCACTTCCAAGGGTCCAGGACTGGGGAGGCACCAGTCAAGGTAGTTGGAAGCCTGTTATGTCCCCAAGGTTTCTGATCAGGAGGCAATGCAAAAAGCACTTGGAGTCACTCTGGGGATCTGGGTTTAAAGATGCAATTCCAGTCCTTCTCATCCGTGCAAGAGGGCAGCTAGGCAGCAGAGCAGCAGTCCAGCAGATTGGCAGTGGTTTCAACAACACAGCAGTCCTTCTTCTTGGCAGAGTCCACAGGTCCAGAATTGTACTGAAGAGTTGGTGTCTGACGTCCAATATTTATACCTGGTGCCCAGTTTGAACTGGGAGAAGCTTCAAGAGGTTTCCATCCCCAGAGGTGCTTGACATTTCCTGCCTCCCTGCTCTGGCCCCAGACTGTCTGGGGTCACTGTAGACTAGTGTTAAACCTCTTTGTGAGAGTGCCCAGGCAGGGCCTTTGTGATGTGATGTGATGTGACAGTGCCTCCTCCTTTGTCATGTGACCCAGGACACAGGCAGCAGACACCAAATGGTTAGGACAAGAAAATGGCATGTTTCTAAAAGTGACATTTTCAGAATTGTGATTAATAATACAACTTAACCATTAAATATGGTTTTTAATTACAAGTCTTTACACATCAAACTTGACCTGTCTACTGGCTCCCAGTTGGAATTTACAGCTTATTAAATTTAATAGGTTAGCTCCATTGTTATCCAAGGGAGAGGCAGGCCTAGCCATAGTAAAAATGAATTTAGGAGTGTTTCACTGCCAGGACATGTAAAACGTAAAAGTACATGTGCAACGTTTAAAATACACTGCACCCTGCCCTCTGGGCTGTATAAGGTCTACCTTAGGGGTGACCTATGTGTATTAGGTGTTTTTCCAAATTAACTTTTGACTAAAATTGTTTTGCATGAAGCCCAAACATGCTATTCTAATCAGGATGCTAGATAGGGACACACTAAAGATGCTAACGTTGTGTTGCTTAAAAGAACATGCAATCATTCATGTGCTGAACTAAATGTATTGTGAATGTAGAAGGACTAACTGTAAATGCATTAATCAAGTTGCGATTCTTTAGAAGGTTTGGCCAACCTGTGTGGTTTGTGTATGTCTATCAATTGATTTTTGAGATTGATTTACATGATCATAGCATTGTTAATTTAAGGAAATAAGTGTTCGAACTTCTAATAAATGGTGTGGTGATTCATGACCAAATGAATCATGGTGTTTGATTAATTTGAGTCCTAAGTTGTTCATCAATGGTTTATGGTAATGTGTTTGATTTGAAGTTAAGGACTTATGGTTATCCTAGTCACAGTCAAAAGGTCCATCGACGTATAAGCGCATCCCCTTATCTATTATTATAAAGACCAAATAAGGATCGATGCGTTAGCACTATATAACAATAGCACGTTTGTTTACCCCATAACACTCTTCGGTGGTAGAAGATTTGTACTGTGGTAATTGTGCTCAGACTGTCTCAAAAGAAGCAATATATTGCTTTGACAACTACAGTTTATGATATATGGAATGTTATGACTGTATACCTGAGAGTTGTCATGTGGGAAAGCGTATGCTGAATAACGCAGGTCTGTGTTGCTTATTACGAAAGCAGAACTGATTATTTCTTGGAAAAATGACAGATGGCATAGGTTTGATCTGTTTCTCATGAAAAGTTGCAAAAAAGACAGGAGGTCTGACTTATTAACCTCTTAAGTGCAGGTGTCAGCCAATTGCCGTCTCCCTAGTGCATCTGTGGGCCACTAGCAAACATGGGAGAGGCATATATAAAGGCTCTCTGGTGCTCTTTACCATAGGAATTCCTTTATTCTACTTTATCCTCCCAAACAGCCTGCGTCATCTTTTGTAATAACGATTAGCGCGCAGTGCGGACTGATATCCTTACAGTAAAGTGAAAGTAAAACAAGCTGATGGGCTTGCTTTACTTTCACTACATCAGTGCATAGGGGCATATCTCTAACCTACCCCAACAATGATTCGCCTGGGGAAAGTATTGTTAGAAAGGAGAGAATATTCCCTTTCCAATTGTATCTCTGCCCAGTTGATTCATGCTTGGAGATTGCCATAGAAGGCAATCCTCAAGTCGGGATATACTTACTAGACAACAGTGATATTGGGTCACTGGCCTCTTTGTTAGGGGATTGTGTTCCCCCAATCCCCTTACAATATCAGTCTTTCTGATACAAGACAGAGAGTTTTCCTGCCCAGTTGAGGAGCAGAAAGGGTTTTTTACCCCCAAACTCACTAGACAGCAGGCATTATGATAAAAATATAGAGGCCAACCATGGCCATGGCCATGACTCTTCTCCAAAAATATATGCTAACAGTCTTCCTGCCCCACCTGGGCGATGGATGGGGTTGTTATTCCAATTTGCCCCCGCCCAGGGAGGACAGAAAGCCCACCAGACAACAAGGACTTTTTTAAAAAGAATATATGAGTGGGTCAGACAGTCTTTCTGTCCCGCCTCCCCCTGGGTGGAGGATGTGGGTATTGCCACCAATCTGCCCCCCTTGGAGGGGTAAAAAGCCCACTCAACACCAGGGCATATTATAAAAAAAAATAGGGGTGCGGGCTCCCCAGCATGGGCATGGGCAGGGCCATGACCCCATCCTGAAAAAATATGCTGACAGTTTTTCTTCCCCTTCATGGATGGTGGATGGGGGTGATTACCCCCAATCTGTCCCCTCCTGGGGCAGAAAGTCCACTAGACACCAGGGATTGTTTTTCCCAAAAAATGTTGAGGCGGGCCTGTCCACCATGGGCATAGCATGTTATCATCCCAACAACAAGGTAGATAGCCTTTCTGTCCCAGTGAGTAATGGATGGGGATGGTTATCTGCATTCTGCACCCTCAGGGGGACAGAAAGCCCACTGGACACCAGGGAATTAAAAAAAAATCATAGAGCTGGGGGCGGCCCACAATGGGCATGGCCATACCACTGCCTCAGAAAAGGCAATGACAGTATTTCTGTAGCCCCTAGGGGGATGGCAGGTGATTAGTCCCAGTTTTATCCCCCTCCGGGGAGCAGAATGTCTACTAGACACTGAGGAAAAAGTATATGGGTGAGGGCTGCCCACCATGGGCATGGCATTACCCACCCCATAAAAAGGCTCAATAGTTTTTCTGCCACCTATGAGATGGATGGGGTAATCTCCCCCAGTTTGCCCCCAGGACAGAAAGTTCTCTAGATACTGGAGACTGCATTTATGCAGTATTTTTTTGGGGTGTGGATAGCCCCCATGGGAATAGGCCCTTGCTCTCTCCAAAACCACAGCCCAATAGACTTTTAGCACCCCTGGGACCTAGGTAGGGGTATTCACCCTCAATCTATGTCCGGGGGCAGAATGCCCACTGAACTTCAGGGATTTCAGACAATGCCAAAACAATCAAAAGGAGAGGGTAGTTTACCCTGGCATGGAGCCATACAACTGCAGGTAGAATGTCCTCTTGACACCAGGGAGCTTGTCTGTGAGGGAAACGAAAGTGGGCTGCATGTTGTACTCCAGCATTCGCCACACTCTCATCTCAAAAGGGACAAACCTGTCTTTTTGACCTCCCCCCACAGGGGCAGTCAAGATGTTTGCCCTCAATTTGCCCTGGGGGGGGGGTGAAAGACGATTTTATGGCAGGAACACATTGTTTTAATGAAATAGTGGGGTAGGTCTGGCCCATCTTAACATCAGGCCCCACCCTCACCCCAAAAGCGTCAACAGTCTTTCTGCTTCTCTGCAGACTAAAGAACTACATCCTATAGAAGCAATAGGACATTTGATTATTTTGGTTGTTTTTATTACATATGAGCCAGGAGAGTGTGGCTAACTCCCGGCATCATTCCATTTGCAATGGTTTTTAGGATTGGCTAGGCTGTATCTGGGAAAACCCAACATACCCAGACATTTCTGAAAACTAGACACCCAGAGGAATCCAGAGTGATGTGCTTGGATCCCACGACATTTTCCTACACACAATGCTTTGCAAACCTCAAACATTGCCTAAAACACACATTTCATCACAATTCAATACGGGAAGCTTCTGGAATCTGTGGAGAGACACAAACGTATTCCTACCCTGAGTTCCCACACTCCTAATAAGAACGGTACCCCACTTTTCTGGGTGAGGCAAGGAGCATCGAGATAAAAAGCTGTGAAACGATGGAGATACCAGTGATATCGGAAGCTGTGGGATTTGGGACTGTGCTCACCCGCCACTCATAGAAATCTACCCACCTAAGGTGAATGGGAGCCCTCACCAGGGGACTTGCATCGACCTAGGTTTGATGTGTTTCCGTCGCAGGCACTAAGCCCAGCGACACAAGTGGGGCAGCATTTTTATCGGCACTCAGTGGTAGGAATTTTGCGTATTCCTGCAGATTCAGGTATGTTCCATCACAGAGATGTAAGGGAAATGCATGATTTCAGGCAAAGTTTGATATTTTAAGGGCATTGTGGATTTGAAAGCTTGTGGGATCCACACAAGGCATACCACTGTGGAATCCTCTGGTTGTCTAGTTTTCAAAAATGTCTGCAGCTGGTAGGTTTCCATGGGAGGCTGCCGACCTTAGCACCAAATCTCACAGTTACCCCAATCACTGCTCTCTCCACATAGCACGTTAGGGCATTTTGTGTTGTGGTCTTTTGCCCTGCTCCCCTCTCACCAATCGGGAGATGCACTGGAACTTAGGGTGGTAGGTAATTTGTGTCTCCCTAGCAAATTCCAGAACTTTTTATCACCCGAAATGTGAGAAAATGTTTTTTTTTGCCAAATTTGATGTTTGCAAGGGATTCTGTGTAAAATTGTCTAGTGAGAGCTACGCAGATCATGCCTCCCTACACTCCCCTTGTTTGGCTAGTGTTAAAAAATTTGCAGGTTTGCTAGGTTTCCTCAGTGCTGGCTGAGGTAGGGCCCAAAACCCACAGCAAAGATGTGATGTGTCTATGTTGGGCCCTTTCATATAATGGGCACTAGGCATACCCACACATGTGAGGTAGAATTTGTATAGGAAGACAAGGGGGACTGCTGGATGGTAGGAAATTTGTAACTCCCCACAGAATGTATACGTTTTCCTCACAGAAATGTGTGGAAAATGTATGCACTTAGTTGAAGTTTGAGTTTTACAAAGGCTTTGGGGTAAAATTACCTGGAGAGAGCCATGCAAGTCATGCACCCCTGGGCTCAACCTGGTTATCTTGTTTTCAAAATGAGTAGGTTTGCTTGGTTTCTAGATGTGTCAGCTGAGGTAGGGCCCAAAATCCACAGCTAATCCTTGCTAAAAAAAAAAGGGTCAGTTTTTAATATAAAAATGTGATGTATCCATGTTGTGCTTTAGGCCTTATCCTGTCACGGGCACGTGTCCAACCCCACACAAGTGAAATATCATTTCAGACTTGGTGAAATGTTTATTGGAAGGAAATTTCACATTCCATGCAGATACCAGAACTTTCTATCACAGAAATGTGAGGAAATGTTTTTATTTTAGTTAAAGTATGAGGTTTGCAAAGGATCTTGGGTAAAAGACCTTCAGAGAGGCTTGCAAGTGACTCCACCCTCAATTCCCTGAAGGAGAGAATAACTGTATCTGTCATAGATGTTTGTGCATCACCAGCATGCCTGATTAACACAACCCAAGCAATCCTCTGGCTCATCAAGGCCCCCCTCACCGCCAAATCCAACCTCCACAATGGAATGAAGGCTATCGTCAAATGGATGATGAACAGCAAACTGAAGTTGAACTCAGATAAGACAGAGGTCCTCATCCTCGGCACCAACACCTCAGCCTGGGGCGACTCCTGGTGGCCGACCGCTCTAGGAGCACCCCCAACACCCACCAACCAAGCACGCAACCTGGGCGTCATCCTTGACTCACCACTCTCCAGGACCAAGCAAGTCTGCACCGTCTCCCTATTCTGCTTCAACACCCTCTGCATGCTCCGCAAGATCTACAGATGGATCCCTACAGATACAATAAGAATAGTCACCCAAGCCCTCGTCAGCAGCAAACTTGACTACGGAAACGCCCTCTGCACAGGAGCCCCGGCCAAACTCCTCAAACGACTGCAACACATACAAAACGCCTATGCACGCCTGATCCTCGAGCCCACCGCCACAGCCACATCACTCCCCTTCTGAGAAACCTACACTGTCTCCTCATCAACAAAAGGATAACCTTCAAGCTCCTCACCCATGCACACAAGGCACTCCACAACACCGGCCCAGCCTACCTCAACAGACGACTCCACTTTTACACCCTGTCCCGCCATCTCCGCTCAGCCGACCTCGTCCTCGCCACCATCCCCCGCATCCGAAGAGTGACTACCGGAGGCAGATCCTTCTACCACCTCGCTGCCAAGACCTGGAACAACCTTCCCCTGCCCCTACGACAGACCGAAGACCTGCTGACTTTCAGAAAGCGGCTCAAGACCTGGCTATTTGAGCAGTAGCAGCACCCCCCCACCAGCGCCTTGAGACCCTTGCGGGTGGTAGCGCGCTTTACAGATACACTGATTGATTGACCCTAGCATGGAACCTACACTTCTCACATAATTCAAAGCATTAACACACACTTTCTCAACTATACACTCCAGAGAAGGCATCAACTAGCATGCTTCAGCAATATGCCTAAACACAGAACAAATCCACAGTCACTGGTGCACCCCTCTGGCCCTCATACACAATGAAATCTTCCCACAGCATGTACCCTCTCCCAACCATGACAACCAGCAGAGTAGGTTTATAACCAATCTGTACTGGACCCGGCCACGCAAGATTCATGAAGACATTATGTAAATGAAAAACACACTGCAATTTACGTGTTACACTTTTTCTATCCAATCAAGCGTATTAAGACTGTTTGTTGACACAATAAATAATTTAAGAAATTCAGAGGTATCGGAGATGAACAATTTAGTAATTTAGCACTAAGGAGTATGAATGCATTACTACAAAAGTAAAATAATTAGAACCCTTTAGAACCAGGTAAATGGTTTAGCAATAAGGAGTAATTCAGTGATTCAATCTTTATTGAGAATAACTGATGGTATACAACTTAATAATGAGCATTTTGATTTCCATGAATATGATGCACAGATAAACGTGTCTTGCAGGGTACATATATTACATATTCTTACAAGTATACTTACAAAAGGTAAGGGCATATTTCTCAAAGAGTTGCATAGCTCTTAAATCACACAATAGGTTGCAAGTGCGATGCAACTCCTAAGTTAAATTTATCAAGCCACGCAAAGTCACCTTGCATGACCTTTCCCTGACTTGACACATCTAGAGCAAAGCAACACAGCGCAAATCGCTGTGTTGCGTTACTCAGTCTGGAGAAGGGGTTCCATGGTTACAGAGTTGGATTTTGGAGCATTACCAGACTTACCTGGTAAACCTGGGAATGCATGAAAAACCTATGCCTCCCCAGATGAGGATTAACGAAGAGAAACATCTGTATTCCTTCTCATTACTTCTTCTTTCTATCTTCTTTCTATGTGTGCTGCATTCTGTATGGCGCATTCCATATTAAGCAGCACAACAAGGTGACTTGCTGTTCTGCATGATTTTTTTATTAATATGTCCCTAATATGTCTCTGTCATCATCAAGAATCATCTGCACTAAGGTATATTACCTCAGTAAATGAGTATCACACATTTTCTTGTACAATTTACATGTTGAGTGTCATATCTCGCTCATCCCATTCCCACCCTTACTATATAATTTATGGTAGATTTATTACCGGCCCCAGTCTCATAGTTGTTCCAGGTCTCAGTCCATAAACAACAAGTAACAGCCATGATGGATGTTTTCAAAAATCCAACCCACACTTCCTCAAATTGTGTATGTGATCTCTCTACTTAAAGTTTTGTATACACCTACACCCATATTTACATAGATGTCACACAATGCAGGTCAGAAAGTGAAGTTGATGCACTGCATGAACAGGAGACAGCAGAACACTGCAATATCTACTAAGGCGCTGTTCTGCTATCTCTCTGCACGCAGCACTTTTAGCTGCCATGCACCAAAGCAGATACCCTGTACCGTAGAGCAAGGCTTTCTGACTAATGAGAAGCAAGGCTTTGTGTTGGAATGGCTTCCTTCCAGTACAAAAACTATTCTTTATGTGTTTCCCACTTTGTGTATGTGTTGCACAATGCAGCACACATGCACAGTGGGAAAAACAAGGAGAAATTAAAACATTTATGCCTACCTCCAGGAAGCATAGGATGTTGGTGCAAATCTTTGTCTACAGTTCTTTGTCACTAGGAATTTGTGGCAAAGCCAATAGGTGATTACATGGAAGCACCCATGCACCACCCATGGAAAGTTCTCTTGACACAAAGTAATACAAGGCAGTGTGTTGTGCAGCTTTGCGTTACTTTGGGTTACAATCCAACGCGAATCACGTTTTACTTTGAATTGTATATCCCACCAAAACACTTTGAGTTGGGTTTGCATTTAAAAAAAGGTAATGCAAGCCCAACACAAACCGTTAGTAAGTCTGGGCCCTAGGATATTACATAGTGCTGATCCTAAATAAAAGCAGTTTTTCTTGTAACCTATATATGCATAGACTACGAAATTCTCTTTGAGATAAGTCTGTGTATAAAGTCCCATCTGGTCAACTTGCGTTTTGCATTCATCTCATTTAAGTTCCGCATTTTTATTATTGAAGTAAACATAAAATTCAATTATAAGAAATACATGATACACAGCTGCTTTTAGTATCTTAATTAGGCCTGAATGATGCGATGCAGCACTGTCAAAAAAACACTGCACTTCACTAGTTTTACTGAAGCTGAAAATTAAAGCAACAAATACCAGTACGTTAGAGACTGGCTACAATGCCATAAAAATAACCAACATTCTACAATGCACATGTAAAGTGTTAGGTTAGGTTGTGCACTGATTGTTTGCTGACTCTGGTTGAGAGTGCTCGCCCAAACTCAAAAAAGCCGTACAAAGTTCAAACTCTGTTCTTTTGTTCTTTCGAAAAGAAACAATTTCAAAACACTCCCTGGAAACCAAACACGCTGTGTTAGAGTGATTAAAAAACAATAATGTCACTTTTTTTTAAATCTCTTTATTATGTGAGATACAACAACTTATACAATCGACAACCGAGTCACTGCATTCATTCCATAAGAATCGGATCAACTTACAATAGAGAAAAGAGGGAGAGGTCTCTAGCAGAGGGGGAGAGAAGGGAGATTTAATATCTTATTATGTTTATTAACATGCAATGTAGACCTTCCATTAGCACAGTCAAGTTACAATAGGAGGCAGGCAATCCGGTGTATCACCGCAGCACATGTTATAACAGCAGAACTCACTCTGGGCCTGATTCTAACTTTGGAGGACGGTGTTAAACCGTCCCAAAAGTGGCGGATATACCACCTACCGTATTACGAGTCCATTATATCCTATGGAACTCGTAATACGGTAGGTGGTATATCCGCCACTTTTGGGACGGTTTAACACCGTCCTCCAAAGTTAGAATCAGGCCCTCTATCTTTACGTGTTCCAGGCGCCAGTCACGTTTGTGAGTGCTTAATATTCGCCCAATCAGCTATGAATGGCAGTGGTAATGTGTGTGAGTGGCAATTACAATTTGTCCCTACAGGCCCTTTACTTCAGGCCTCCTACCAGAGTTCTAAGTAGAGACTGTGTTCTCATCTGCTAATGCCGGGATGTATATCTGTGAGGGTCCCCGATGTGTAGCGCATTGCATCTAGGTCTGGCATCCGCTCGAGCACCCTGTAACTAGTCGCTATCTGGACGATGGCCCTCATTACTACCCTGGCAGTCGGTGATAAAGTGCCGGTAATACCGCCAACAGGCTGACGGTAAATACCGCCAAATTATGACCATGGTGGAAAGAGCTCAGATAGACAGCCGCTTTACCACACCGACCGCCAGGGCAAAAACAACAGCCACCACGGTGCAAGCCACCTACAGACTGGCGGAAGTCAATGTTCCGCCCACCGTATAATGAAAATCCAATCTGCCATCTTTTCCATGGCAGTATCAACTACATCAAAAGCCTGGTGGAAGCACTGCACAGAAGGGAAACGACTCACGTTTGGAGACACAGGGAAGAACCACGCCATCATGGAGCCGAGCTGCAGATTTTTCCAATGATCTTCTACGTCCTGCTCCACCACAAACACCAACGGCTGCGAAGACGACCTTGGTGAGTACAACCACCTAGCACACAGGAGGGGGGGGGGGGAAAAGAGAGTGACACACACATGCAACACACACACACCCTCACCGCCAGCACCATACACACAATCAGATGCATTAAGAAAACCTACATACCTGGAACCCCTCAGGAATAATGCAAGGACCACAGGAATAGATGAAAGTGAGTATAATAATATAAATATATCAAAAATAGGTACATCCAATCTAAAAGTATATACATATGTACAAATCAAAGGACACTGCCCAGTCCTCAATGTGCGTGAGCCACAGGGCCACATGACAAAGTCCAAGGCCCCTCTTGTCTCCTGCACCAACACGGAGAGAACACTGCAGGGGCATCAGTTTGAAAATAGGCAGGCACTGCAGGGGGACAGGGAATGGGGGGCACCTCAGCCGGCAGATGGAACAACACCACTGGTCCTAGAGGGGCCAACATGCTCTGCCCTTGGTCCTGGGGAGTGCAAGGCCAAAGTCTCTCAAGTGGGTGATTTGCCCACTGCTTGGTCCTGGGGAGTGCAAGGCCACAGTCTCTTGGTGGGTACCATACCTACTGGTTCTGGAGGGGGCATCGTGCTCTGTGATCTTCATCCTGGGAAGGATGGGGTGAGTGGATGTTTTCCCCACTGGTTCTGGAGGGGGCATCGTGCCCTGTAATCTTCATCCTGGGGAGGATGGGGTGAGTAGGTGTTTTCCCCACTGGTTCTGGAGGGGGCATCGAAAGCCCCATGATGCAGATCTTGGGGCTGTGCAAGTTCACAGTCTCTCAGGTGGGTGTCATACCCACATGATTTGCAGGAAGCAGGCCACACAACAGCCCATGGATGCAGGACTACAGACTGTCCACCGGCGGTGACGGCTGCTCAGTGGTGGTGCTGGTGGTGGTGGTGGGGGGAGGCACCAGCCCATCCCCTGCACCCTCAGACAGCTGGCCACTGGTGCTGCTGCTGCTGGTGTTGGTGGTGAGGAAAGCTCCTGCCCATCCCCTGCAGCCTTGGACGGTTGCCCACTGGTGCTGCTGCTGGTGGTGGTGAGGGGTAGCTCCAGCCCATCCCCTGCAACCTCAGACAGCTGCCCACTGGTGCTGCTGCTGCTGCTGGTGGTGTTGGGGGGAAGCTCCTGGCCATCCCCTGCAGCCTTGGATGGCTGTGCCACCATGGTTGATGGTGGGAGCTTCGACTGATTCCCAGCACCAGGTCCCTTGTCCTTCCTGGCAGCAGCTGGAGATGGCTCCTTGCCCTTTTGGGCAGCAGCTGGGGATTGCTCCTTGCCCTTTTGGGCAGCAGCTGGGGATGGCTCCTTGCCCTTCCTGGCAGCAGTTGGGGATGGCTCATTGCCCTTCCAACCAGTATTTGGGGCTGGCACCCTTTTCGTGAGGCTGCCTGGTGCCCTGAATCCTTTCCCACCACGAGTTGCTGTGGACACAACTGGGCCCGTGGACTGGGTGGCGGAGGTGCTTGCCTGGGTTTTACCCACCGTGGCCAGCCTGAAGGGTGGGGGGAGGGGAGGGGTAGGGAATAGGTCAATGGTGTAGAGGAAAAACACCTCAGAGACATTGGGGCAGGAAGAGGGAGATGGTTTGGGAATGGAGGAAAAGGAAGTGGTTGTAGGAGGTGTCTGTCTGCTGTGTTTGGGTGCAGGTGCATGGGCTGGATGCTATTGTGAGTTGGATGGCTGTTGGGTGCCTGAGTGCTTGCATTTGTGTACCTTGGGAGGGGGGAGGACAGACACAGTGGGAGAGGACACAGGGGACATGTGCATGGTTGTTTGGATGGTGTCTGCCAGTGAGGTGTGTGTTCTGATAGGTGTGCTGGTGATGGCGGTAGTGGATGAGGATGTAGTGTATGCAGGTGTGAGTGCTACTGGGAGGGAGGTGGAGGACGAGGAGGAGGGGGACACAGTGGAGGCAGTGGATGTTGATATGTCTGCATCTGGATGGTGTTTGTGTGAGTGCCTGTGGGATGAAGTGTGGTGCTTGTGTTTGCCTGTGCCACTCTTGTGTGTTGTCTTGTGTGCCTGCTGGTCTGCTTGTGTGCTTGGGATAGGTTAGGGTTGAGAGGAATGGGACTGGGAAGAGGAAATTGGAGGGGGAGGGTGGAAACAGAGACATTGGCTGCCATCAGAGAGGAGGCCAGAGTCTGGATTGATCTCTGTGGGGCCCCAAAGCCAGTGTGAATGCCCTCAAGAAATGCATTGGTTTGTTGCATTTGGGCTGCCATCCCCTGGATGGCATTCACAATGGTTGACTGCCGAACAGAGATGGATCTCAGGAGGTCAATAGCCTCCTCACTCAGGGCAGCAGGGCTCACAGGGGCAGGGCCTGAGGTGCCTGGGGTGAAGGAGATGCCCACCATCCTAGGTGAGCGGGCACGGGCAACTCGCTGAGGGGCTGCTGGGAGGGCGGTGCTGGTAGGGTGGTGGTGGCAGTTGTACCTGTAGCAGGGGTGGTCACAGAGTCTGCCACCACCAGGGAACTTTCATCGGAGGAGGTATCTGTGTCCAAACTGTCCCCTCCTGTCTCTGCCGTGGTGCTCCCCTCGCCCTCCGTCCCACTGGTGCCCTCACTGTCGGTGGACTCTGCCTCCTGGGTCCTGTGGGATGCAGCTCCCTCCATCACCAGTGCCTCTGCTCCTCCGCCAGATGATGCTAATGCACATAAGAACAGGATGACAACACAAAAAAGGGGGGAGAGACAAAGGATACGCTTGGTCAATGGCTGCACCAACACCACCGTCGACGTACACACCACCCAGTAACAATGCTAGCCACCAGGGCATGGAGAGGGACACATACCGCCAACTGCAGCATACCTGGGACCCAAACAGCCCTGCCCAGTAGTGGATGCCTACTAGCTTGGTAGGAGGAATATCAAATCAGAATCCTGTCCAACATGGGACCTACTGTGCAATGTCAGGCCTGGCCTAGGGGCACCCATAGACACACATCCCCCACCCGGATACCACCCCACCAGGCGTAAGTAGTAATGGTGGGCACTGTACTCACCCCCTTGTGGCTGCTGTGATGCCCTCAAGCACCCATCGATCTCCAGATAGGCCACTGCCAGTATGCGGGCCATCAGGGGGGTCAGGGTTTGACGGGCACCCCTTCCTCGTTGGGAGGCCATCCCTAGCAGGGACTGCGCGGTCTTCTGTGCCCAGAGTCTCAGGTCCTCCCACTGTTTCCAACAGTGAGTGCTCCACCTGCCGTAGACCCCCAGGGTCGCACATCCTTGGCGATGGCATGCCATATACCCTTCTTTTGATGGGTGCTGACCTACAGAGGAAATACACACAGGGAAAGGTATTAGTCAGACCTCCCTGCCTGTTACACTCATGGCCCACCATACCTCCTCCCATCCCCATTTGCAAAGACATGGCCCAGCACACAAGCTGCACGCCGCCCAGTGGACATCCACCACCCCCCAACGAGGCCTTCACACACACCACTCCATGCATTCATGCTCCATGCATCATGCCCAATGTGTAATCACCTGTTGGTCTGGAGGCCCATACAGCAGTCCGTACTGGGGTAGAACCCCATCCACTAGTCGCTCCAACTCCGCCGAGGTGAAGGCAGGGGCCCTTTCCCCATTCACACGGGCCATGGTAGGTTCCAGACACAGGTCACAGCAGCACATGCAGTGTAGGTCCTCTCCTGTTGAAGGTCAGGTAGCAAGTGAGTGAATAGATAGAAAATGGCGGTGACAATCACAGCAGTGCATACCGTCACTGCTGGCGTACATCACCATTGGCCACTGTACCCGATAGGGCCCAATATTATCCAATGAGGCACTGCACAGAGGTTCACAACCGCCTCTCGCAACTGCGCACAACGTCAGTAGAATTACCTCACTTCCACCTGTCCCTCCACACAGGGCAGGTGGATGCCATTTCAGGGGGGGCAGGCCCTGGATTATAACTGCATCACAGTTCACAATTGTACATACAGGTCAAATGCCACTTATATATTTCAAATTAACAACATGCATTATACTGTTGTCACTATTATGTACAGTTTATGACTGGCTCCTCACTCTTTTGCCCCATTGATTGCTACCGCTGCGGATGGATAGGAGATGGAGACATACCCCCGTGTACAGACCCCTGGTAGACTTGGCAACAATGGAAGACAGGCACATTATCCTCACCTACAGACTTGACAGGGCCACAATCACAGAGCTGTGTGCCCAACTGGAGCTTGACCTAATATCTGCTATCCGTCACCCCACTGGGATCCCCCCTCTTGTGCTATCGGTGCTCCATTTCTTGGCAACTGGTTCTATCCAAGTGACAGTGGGCTTGGCAGCAGGAATGTCACAGCAAATGTTCTCAATAGTGCTAACAAGAGTGTTGTCTGCCCTAATTAAACACATGTGCAGCTACATCGGTTTCACCCAGGTGGAGGATTTGGCCACAATGAAGGCTGACTTCTATGCAATGGGAAATATCCCCAACATCATTCATCATTGGGGCGATTGATGGCACACATTTTGCATTTGTGCCCCCCCCAGGCAAAATGAACAGGTGTTCAGAAATCAAAAGAGTTTTCACTCAATGAATGTCCAGATGGTGTGCCTGGCGGACCAGTACGTCTCCCACGTCAATGCGAAGTATCCTGGGTCTGTGCATGATGCCTTTATCCTGAGGAATAGCAGCATCCCAAATGTGATGGGCCAACTACAGAGGCACAGGATGTGGCTAATAGGTGAGACCTGGTTTCCACCAAGTGGATGTTGGTGTATGGGTATGGTGTTGGCCATAAGGGATAGTGTGTGGCTAAATATTGTTCCTCAGTATTTGCAGGTGACACTGGTTAACCCAACCTATCATGGCTACTGATCCCTGTGAGGAATCCATGGACAAGGGCCAGAGGAACATTACAATGAGGCACATGGGCGACAAGAAGGATCATTGAACGTACCTTTGGCCTCCTGAAGGCCAGGTTTTGGTGCTCCATCTAACAGGTAGATCCCTGTGCTACTCACTCAAGAAGGTCTGCCAGATAATCCTGGCATGCTGCATGTTGCATAACCTTGCCTTGATGCACCATGTGATGTTTCTGCAGGAGGAGAAGGAGGCTGGAGATGGCTGTGTGGCAGCAGTGGACCCTGTGGACAGTGAAGATGAGGAGGCAGAGGATGAGAATGAGGACAACAGAATTGCCATGATTCAACAATACTTCCAATGACACACGGGTAAGACAGTGTAACTTCACATTTCATTGTCATTTGTTGTTTAACATTGTCACTGGCATGCTGTGAATTCCTACTTTGTGGGGGGTGGCTCTCCTTCTGCAGGGGGAGGGGTGCTGGTGTCCTGTTGGTCCTGTGGCGGGGCCTCCTTTCCACTAGCAGCGGCAGAGATGGAAGGCAGTTCAGATGTCTGGCTAGTGGCAGGGGCCCACTGTTGTGAGACTGCCTCCCTCATAATGTTGGCCATGTCTGCCAGCACCCCTGCAATGGAGACCAGGGGGGTGTTAATGGCCTTCAAGTCCTCCCTGATCCCCTGGTACTGTCCCTCCTGCAGCTGCCTGTTCTCCTGCATGTTGTCCAGGATCTGGCACAGCGTATCCTGGGAATGCTGGTATGCTCCAACGATCTCAGTGAGGACCTCCTGGAGAGTTGGATCCCTGGGCCTGTCCTCCCCTGGCACACAGCAGTCCTCCCAGCTTCCCAGTTGTCCTGTGCCTCGGTCTCCTGACCCGTGTGCCCACTGCCACTGACCCCAGGTCCCTGATTGTCTTGGGTATGAGGTGTGCCCTGGGGTCCCTGTAGAGGTGGACATACTGCTGATTGACATGTCCTGGGGACAGAGGTATGGGTCCACTGGGTGGGTGCTGTGGTGGTGTTTCCTGAGGTGGGAGGCTCTGTGGTGGTGTGTGACTGGGCCTGGGTAATCGACTGTCCAGAGGTCCCTGATGGGCCAGGTTGGTCATCCAGATCCAGGTGACCAAAGTCGCTGTCATCACCGTGGGCCTCTTCTGTGGGGGGACTGGATAGTGCTGGCACCTCTTCTCCGGTAACATTGGCTGGGATACCTGTGGGGATGTAAATGCAGTGTTGTTTTTTCTGTGTGTGACATATTGTGCATGGGTGGGTTGCCCTCTTTGTTTGTATTTGCCCTGGCAGCTTTAACTTGTGTGAGTTGGTATGTGGTGGGCTAGCTGATTCTCTCTACTGTGCATGCTTTAGTGATAGGTGTCCTTGCAGCTCTGTGAGTGGTGTCCACGCATTGGTATGGCAATCAGGGCTTGGAATTGGGATGAGTGAGTTGTGATGGTGTGCGGGAAGTGGTAGTAGTATAGAGTTGACTTACCAGAGTCCATTCCTCCTGCTACTCCTGCCAGGCCCTCAGGATGCATGATTACCAAGACTTGCTCCTCCCATGGTGTTAGTTGTGGGGGAGGAGGTGGGGGTCCACCGCCAGTCCTCTGTACAGTGAGCTGGTGTCTTGCTGCAATGGAATGTACCTTCCCCCGGCGGTCGTTCCACCTCTTCCTGATGTTATCCCTTGTTCTGGGGTGCTGTCCCACGGCATTGACCCTGTCCACGATCCTCCGCTTAAGCTCCATCTTCCTAGCAATGGATATCCGCTGCACCTGTGATCCTAATAGCTGTGGCTCTACCCAGATGATTTCCTCCACCACGACCCTTAGCTCCTCCTCAGAGAATCTGGAGTGTCTTTGTGGTGCCATGGGTGTTGTGTGAGTTGTGTAGGTGAATGTATGTACGGTGATGTGTTAGGGTGTGTGTTGTAAGGTGCGTGGGTGGTGTATAGGTGATGGTGGTGTGTGTCTGGTCTTGTCTGTGGTCGTGGTGTCTCTCTGGTGGCAATTGTTTTAATAGTAAAGGGTTGTGGATAATGTGTGTGTGTGATTTATAGTGGTGTGGGTGTGTGTATTTATGTCTGGTGTGTGTAGTTTGAATTGCCCAATTTGGTGCTGTTTTGTTTGAGTGTGTGTATTTTGAGCGCAGCAGTATTTACCGCCAATGGTTTACCACCATTGAATGTCCGCCGTGGTGATTCGTGGGTCATAATGTGGTGGGCATAGTTCTGTTGGCGTAATGGTATGGGTTTGGATACTGCCAATTTATCACTGACCTTTGGTGTGGCGGACTTATGTCTGTGGCTGAATACTGACGGATTGGTGTATGTGTGTCATAATATAGTGAACAGATATCCGCCACGGTGGCAGTATGTTGGCGGCTGTCAGCATGGCGGTAAGTGGGATGTACCGCCAATGTCATAATGAGGGCCGATGTCTCTAGTGTGTAAGCCCTTCATGCCTAGTACCATCTCTCCTGAGTTCGGGGGGGGGGCGTCATTCTTGGCCTCAATTGAAGTTATGAAGTTATCCTATATTCCTGATCCTTTTATCGTAACCCCCCTGTCCTGGAGTGAGTGGAGAACCTGTGCTTCCGCCCTCGCCCATTTGAGCCATTGATGCATACCCAGTTTATTCTGCACTTTCCATTGCATTGCCAGAAGGCGTTTAAACAGCACAAACGTCATATTTATGCACCTGTGTACCTGTTTTTCTTTCTTTGACCTCATGTGGACCCCGAGCAGACAGGATTAGGGCATAGGAGAAAACAAGTGACAAACTAGTTCTGCTGTTAAGGATGTTATTTCATGTCAGGACCGTAGAACTGGTGGGCAGGTCCACGTCATGTGGTAAAAGATAGCATCCGGTTCTCCACACCGCGGGCATTCATGGCTAGTATGGGGGAACATGCGCTGGAGCTGGTGTGGGGATAAATAGGTTTGGTGTAAGCAGTTAAACTGAGTATAGTGAATTTGTGGATTACACAACACCTTTTTTATCATGCTGAGCACAGTAATCCATGCAGATTGCAACAACAGTGTTGGGAGAACCCCATCCTATCTCACCCTCGCTCTAATTTGAGCATCATCAGAGTTCCAAAGTAGGATACTGCACAACTGGGATATATTGTCGTGCGATCCTAGGCTGGCTAACAAATTATGTAATAGGGGTGAGGTTGTGTGCAAGTTCAGTAAATGACATAATGCGACCCTCCTTAAGTATATCCCTAATTGTTTGTATGCCCAGTTCTCTCCATGGTTCAAGGTGATGAGCATTTAATTTCCACACCTCTTGGACGGTCAGTAGTGGAAACCTGGGTGAGTAAGGTGGGATCATGCCCCCATTTAGTATCTAGCGATGTCAGTACTAACGAGCCACGATCATCAGAATGCTATTATGCCACGATGAGGTAATGTGGTCCTGTAGCCACAGCAGTATATTTGGATGACCCAGGCTGTCCTGCACCATCGTTTTCTCTATACTGGGGAGATTCTGTATCCATTGTAATGGCTATTGAAGTTGAGCTGCTGCGTAGTACAGGTCATTGGGCCAGATGTATCAAACATTTTTGCAATTGCAAAAATGCGTTTTTCGTATGTAACAAGTCCAATTTGCGATTATTGTTTTGTGGCCGTAAATGCGGTCGTAAAACAATTGCAGTTACAACCTACTTCAAGTAGGTGGTAACCCATTCACAAAGGGGAAGGGGTCCCTGAGGGACCCCTTCCCCTTTGTGAATGCCTGCAAAAATGTTTTTTAAGAGCAGGCAGTGGTCCCATGGACCATTGCCTACTCTTAAAAAATGAAAAGAAAACTTTTCATTTTTCAATTTTAAACGCATCCTGTTTTCCTTCAAGGAAAACAGGCTGCATTGAAATTAGCAGGCCACCATTCCTGTGATTGTAGCCATTCCCAATGGCACACAAATTGCAACCTACCTCATGAATGTTGATAAAGTAGGTCCATTTGCCCATGGAGTTTCATACATTCCAATAGCGATTGCTTAATTGCAAGTCGCAAAAAATCGCAATTAGGTAATCGCTATTGGATAATATGATACATCTGGCCCATAGTTCAGTGTGCCTAGACCCCCTTGTGAAAGCGGATAGTTATGTTTCAGCCAGTGCTACTCGCCTGCGCCCATTTCCCCATATTAATCCTATCTGCAATCTTTTCAGCGTTTTAAAAAACTAATGAGGTATAACTACTGGAAGTGCTGTGAAGTAGTATAAAAGTTGTGGTAGTATTATCATTTTCGCAATCGCTACTCTTCCCAAGGGGGATAGCGGAAGCATGCCCCAGAATGTTAGGGAGCCCCTAATCGATCAGACTGCGCATCCTATTTTGCCTTCTATTAGATCTGCTGTATTGTGGTATATTTGAATACCTACATATTTGAATGTGGAATAGCACCATGGTAATCTATGCGTTGTGAGAGTTGATCCTAATTCCTCTGGGACCGGGGTCAATGGGAATAGGCAAGATTTCAACCAGTTCATGTGTAAGCCGGATAAGTCCCCGAAGAGATCCAGTAGCTGCAATAGGTCCGGTAGGGATGATGTGCATTTGTGTAAATATATCAGCGCATCATCTGTGTAGAGAGATATGATCTATTGTCTGCCCCCATCAGGTATGCCCCACTGTTGTGCACGTTGTCTGAGCTGAGCTGCCAAGGGTTTGATCGCTAGTGCAAACAGCAGCTGTAATAATGGGCATCCTTGTCTGGTGCCCTGCCGTGTAAGGAAACTTTCCGAGATGGTCTTGTCCGTTTTGACCCGAGCTGTTGGATTAGAATACAGAATGCCAATCCATGTCAGGAATTCATGGCCAAATACCATGTTCCGCAGAGCTTTGCTTAAAAAAGGCCATCCGAGAGTATTGAAAGCCTTCTTAATGTCTAGGGATACCGTGACCCTGTCGTGTTCCAACTCCAGAGCATCTGAAATGAGCCGCAACAGGCGTCTAATATTTAAAAAGATGTTTCACCCGGGTATAAACCCTGATTGATCCTCGTGTACCAAGTGCGGCATCAGTAGGACCAGTCAATTCACAAGAATCTTGCCCAATAGCTTACACTCCAGGTTTAACAGCGTTTTGGTTTAACACCAAAAATTCTTTGGTCTAGTCCTCGGGATCAGGGTGATGCACTAAGAGCTATAAATATTGAGCGAATTTAGAGGTCGGCTGCGATGTGTGGAGTCAGTTCTGGGCCAAGTGTAGAAGGAGTTGTGGAGACGCTGGAGCGGCCCTGCGACGAGTCCATGTTATTGTCTTCACGATGGGTGGCATACAGATGTGATACGAGCTGGGTAGCTTCTATCAAGGCCTGTGCTTGGCTATCGGCTGCCTGTGCCCTGGATGGGCGTGAGGTGATTCCAGATTTCTTTTTGCGCTGGGGTGTAATCCATTCACCCGGCATTGATTCATCACAGTGTGGTTTAATCAATCAATCAATCAATCATTGGATTTATAAAGCGCACTATGTACCCGTGAGGGTTTCAAGGTGCTGGGGGGGGGGGCTGGTGTTACTGGTCGAAGAGCCAGGTCTTGAGGGAGGAGTCCTCTGAAGGTGAGTAGGTCTTGAGTCTGTCGCAGGTTGGTGGGGAGGGTATTCCAGGTTTTGGCGGCGAGGTATGAGACGGATCTGCCACCGGAGGTCTTTCTTCGGATGCGGGGGACGATGGCGAGGGCGAGGTTAGTGTAGCGGAGCTGACGGTTGGGGGTGTAGAAGCTGAGTCTGTTGTTTATGTAGGCTGGTCCGGTGTTGTGGAGCGCTTTGTGAGCGTGGGTAAGAAGCTTGAAAGTGACCCTTTTGTCCACGGGGAGCCAGTGAAGGTTTCTCAGGTGGTGGGAGATGTGGCTGTGGCGGGGTACATTGAGGATCAGCCGGGCGGAGGCGTTTTGGATGCGTTGGAGGCGTAGTAGGTCTTTTGCTGGGATGCCTGCGTAGAGTGCGTTGCCGTAGTCCAGCCTGCTGCTGACGAGGGCCTGTGTCACTGTTCTTCTTTTTTCTGTCGGGATCCACTTGTAGATTCTGCGGAGCATGCGGAGTGTGTTGTAGCAGGAGGAGGAAACTGCGTTGACCTGTTTAGACAAGGTGAGGGAGGAGTCGAGGATGAAGCCCAGGTTGCGAGCGTGGTCGGATGGTGTCGGTGGGGTTCCTAGTGGGGTGGGCCACAAGGAGTCGTCCCAGGCCCTTGACGTGTGACCAAGTCCATGTGTCTTCCGGGGATGGGAAGATGTGAGTTTTCCCCCGTCTATCACCCGGAGTCATGCTGGGAACAGCAAAGAGTAGGTAATATTGCACTCTTGCAGAAGTTGCTTAATCTTTGCGAAGGATGTATGCTTGTGTTGCACCTCCATGGTGTAGTCGGGTTAAGCAGTGATGTTGTTGTCCAACTGCCAAGGGCCCTGGGATCTGAAACTCTGGAGATTCAGGTTACAATTTGCGGAAATTGAGGAGCTGTGCTATTAAAGACTGGGGCAGGGCCCCCGGCTGCAGCGACCTGCCCGGGATCCTGTGAGCACGTTTGACTGTGAAAAAGGGTGACACATTATTTACTAGCACCGTGTCCTTCAACCATTGCTCCAGGAATGCCTCAGCATTGGGCATCTCCACTCGTTCTGGGAAGCCTAGAAAACGGGAATTGTTTCTCCGCGACCGACCCTTCGTATCTTCTGCTCTGCGTTTCAATGATGATACCTCTGTCTCCAACTGCTGCAGCTGGTTCTGTAGCTCTGTGATTTTGGGTTGTACCGTTGTGAGTGTGGTTTCATTGTCAGACACCCTGTCCGCTAATTTACAGTAATCGGCCCTAGGTAGATTTACCTCCAGCACCACTGAGTCTATTTTTCCCTCCAGGGTTGCCTTAGTGTCCAGAACGGCCTGTAGGAGCTTGTCAAAGTGAGTGGAGTGGGCCCATAAGGTCTCGTTCATTTGTTGGAGGGTCACAACATGGTCACCTGCAGTAGTAGTGGGCAGTGGCATTTCCCCTCCTGTGGGGGGTGGCGGCCGCATCCGCTTTGGTTTGACCATGACTGTAGGTGACTCTGGCCTCCTCCTCACGATTTCTTAGACTATCTGTGGCTCTTCTCAACTCTGTCTGTGTAACGCACCACCTGTAGCGCGAACACAACTATGGGCGATGCAGCACCCCGATATCCGCCACTCGTGCTAGGCACTGGGAATCACACCTGGGCCCTCTCTATGTGACAATTGGTCCATACAGCATGCTTCCAAGGGATATACCTGTGCACTGGTTGGGGCAGATGCTAAACCCCTCGGTGCTCGCCTTGTCCCTTGATGACCTTGTGACTTGTGTCCCCTATATGGTGCACATCCAGGCACCCACAGGAAGCCTCGTACCAATCCCATGGAGCCCCTGCCTGAGAGAGGGACCCGCACTCCTGGGGTGTCCTCACCTCAGTTCAGTTTGTGTTGAGCTTGGGCCGGCCTCCAGGCCATGCAAGTGCTCTCCGCAGAGTGCCTTCATCCGCCACCACACAGGCCAACCGCAATCTTCGGATCCTTCGGGGTCGAGACAGTCCGCTGCTGTGCTGCACCGCCCTCACACTGGTGCCCGCAGGTCCGCAAGGCCCGCAAGCAAGTCACCAGTCGTCCGTGCGGCTCCATGCTTGTCCAGCCACCGCCGGTTCCCTCCTCCTCTGCCTGGCCGGCGCTCCGATCCATGCGACATCTCGGCTCCATCGCGTTGCATTCACCGTGGGCAGATCTCATCCCAGCAGCGCCTTCCACGGTACCATGGGATCGCCCGATCACATTTGCAGGCACCAGGGTAGTCCAGTGGGATTAGCTGCAGGATTGTAATCGGGCTGGGAGCTGAGCTCGTTAGTTAGCGTCCGCTCCGGTCGCCATCTTGGCCACCTAATGTCACCTAATTTAATCAAATATTTTGTTTGAACTGAATGACTCATGTGTATTATCAAACTTAAAATAGCACAATACTAATCCAACCTTCCAACCTTCCCACACTTGCAATGTGTATCAATATATGTTTTTGCTGGCCTCCGTGATTTAACCCCTTTTCCAGAAATGGCTTTACATTACATGGGGCCAAGCATCTTACCTCCACGACTGTCAGCTGCGCTGTGCATGACATTTTAAAGTTTATGACATATTCATACCCAAAACTAAAGCAGTAAAAACATGATACTGTAAGACAATACAGATCCTTAAAAGTGAATAGATACATCAGAAAAATCATGTTACTTAATCTTCCTGTATGTTGCAGATCATTTGGCAGTACTTTAACTTTCTGGCTCTCAAACAGCAATTCCGCTAAATCTGTAGAGGCATGTCTCTGGACCTGACCACAATTTCAGTGTTCACACTCTTTTTTAGGGTTGAGCGCAAAGCACTCTGTCCCTATTGTTATCTCTCTATGGGCTTGTAGCCATGCCCATTTCAAGCCCATGAATTTGGATGGAGTGTGGCCATGCCTTTTGCAATTTGCTTCATTTCATTAGTGGAAGGCATGCATACTTCATGCCTTTTCCAATGTTTATCCCTCCTCGAGCGCACCGGCCAACCACTGAAAACATAAGAGGCTCCATGTTTTCTGAATGGTTTCGGGACTACTATTTGTCTTTATTTTGCAGGCAGCGTGATCTTGCTGGGCAGTAGTAAAGCGCTTTGCATGACATCGACCCTGTTGCATAGCTAATTGCACTTTTGCCGGTTACATGGCTAATTGCACTTTTGCCAGTTACATGGATAATGGCACTTTTGCCAGTAACATGAAGAATTGCACTTTTGCCCACACGTTTCACTGCAAGCAAACTTCTGTTTCCTTTTGTGTGTCTCCATCATGCTTCATGGTGGTCGTGGGCTCCCTTACGTGAAACTGTTTTACTTTTCAGTTCAAGTAGCAAGAAAAGTCCGGTTAGGAGTTTAAAACGCGAATAGCTCTAACTCGAGCAAATGCAAGACCCATTGCATTGCAAATGCTTGTTTGCACTTGGCACCAAGGACAAATCATAATTGATTGCCCATGCTACTGATTAATTTAAGCTGCCTCTACACCTGTTTTCTTATTCTATTCCATCTGATCACTTTCCTCCATCTTCTGTTAACAGTCCTATGCAAATGCTTACACTTTCAAATGTGTAACTAAGCTGAAGACTCTACTTCAATTGTGATCTTTTGAAACCTTTTCTCACCAACCACTTTAACCACTTATCAATGTGTAGAAATAATATTGTTTTAACTGTTACTCAAAATTAAAGGGCTAATCTATGTTGAGTGATCTCCCTTCAGGTCAAAAGATGAAAGTAGCAAACATAATTTTAGATAGTGTTGTTCATCTGTGGGATCATTTATATGACTATCTCCAGAATGAGTCCCTGATGACAACCTATCGCACAGGAAAAAAGCAGCATGGCCAAAGGATGGTGGCTAGTGAAATGGAAACAATGTGGAGCACTGAAACCTTGTAGTATAAACTCTGTCTTTGAAGGGGTTATCTACAGCAAACTCCTAAGTATCCGTTTTTGGGTATGTTCTCAGCATGTTCTCAGCATCCCTTGAGCTTAAATGATCCACCATTTATTAGATAATTTATATGAATCTGTCTTTCATTTGTATACGTAGGGGAGTCCATTGCTGAAAATGAAAATGATGAAGGTTTGAGACATTGATACCATGTAATAGTTGAAAGAATGAAAGACAGCAAAAAACCTTGTGTGACCTGCAATGGAGCTAGGCTGAGATAGATAAGCAGAATGCCAGTTTTACATTGAGAGTGCCCCCTCAGAGTCGGCCCCTTCAACAGGGACACTCCCAAGGTTTTGGCCTTCTCCCCCCTGTTTTACTGAATTTGTTTTAGTTTGAGTTAGTTCTTTGGCCTGGCAAAAAAAACCTTGCCAGGCTTAAAATTCACATTTTGAAACATCTAATTCACCACTAATGTAGGCCTTAAACAGCCCTTAGGGCAGGGTGCATTGTTTTTAAAACATTGAGCATGGACTTTAACGTTTAAAGTTAAAATTTGTTTTTCTGTGAGGCCTACATCTTATATGGGATAGCATTGGGCATTACCTTGCCTATTCATTTATCAATCCACATTCATATATATTAAAATGCATTTAGTCACAATGTGATTACATACATTCATATAGTTGAGGAAATGCTATAATTCTGTGGATGTTATATATTTTGCCTTACGTGTTTCCTAGGAGTATTTGATTTTTTGCTCAATGAGGCTTCAGGCTGTTTGCAATAATTGATTAGCTCATGTGCGCTTATGTATATTATTGTGCAAAAATGTTGGTTACATTTAATGTACATTCCTATAGTATTCTTTTATTCATTTAAATGGTTTCTGCTTCCAGTGGTCCTAAAAGTTAACATAATGAGTAACTGAATATGCATGTTATTTCTCCCACCTGACCTCATGAGACACAGTGTCGATTTTTCCCCAACACAGTCTGAGTTATATAACCTGATCATTCACAAACCTCTATGGAGAGAATGAGACTTCAGTTTCAGGACAGGAGCAGAGTAGTTCTCTGTGTATCTGTACCGAGGCAATTGTTTTGTAATAATCTGGCAGCTAAGGCATAGTTCAGTTTTGTCTCAGAAAGAGGCCACAGGCATGACGATTTTAAGAGTTTAGGTAGGCTTCTATTTGATGCTAAAATTAGGCATATAATGATCCAACATTAGAATCTCAAAATGCACCGTCTGATAGGTTGTCTGTTTTTATCATTATTACATTTGTACATTTGCATTCTTTCCAATTATTTTAACATCTGTGACAATAAGTTTGCATTTATTCTGCACTAAAATCTGTTAGTGTGCACATGTGAGTCCAAAGATTGCCAGAACTCACCATAATAAATCAAAATATCATTGGCAGGTTCTGTTACATGCTGAACACACTTTCTGTCCAGGTAGACTGAGAGAGAGTTGAGGGACATACCTGCTTAATTCAAGGTGGTAAGTTGGTGCATACCTATTCTTTCTTAAGGATACCTTAACAGTTCTGAGTTGCTCATGAAAACCCATTAAAAGACAAGCTAAAGGGGACATGCAAGTCATGGAGATTTATAACATGCCCTCATTACCTACACAATCAAACATAAAACCTGTCTGTAGGAAATCTGCATTTGTCTTTGTGGTTACCCCAGACTGTCGTCTCATATTCTTTGCTGGTTTATTTGAATGTGTGCCCTTTACCTCTGAAGTGTCTAGTGTTATGCTCCCCCTTTAAACATGGTTAAATTGGCCTATTTATGATTGGCACATTTTAATTATTTGTAAGGCCCTTTTAGATTGGTAGACTCCAACACATTTTGTGCCATCCACAACAGTGGCAGTGCAACGAAGGCTACAGGCCTACCCTAGGTAGCGAAGACTGCTGAAGTATAAAAGCTGATGTGTGGCCCATTAAAATACCCCTTTTGATAAGTTAAAGTCTGCCTTTTAAATATTAGTAAGCCACCCCTATGTAAGCCTTGTAGCCTACAAAGTAGGGTGCTTGCTGTTTAAAAGTGAGGAATGTAGAAAATTAATCTTACAATTTGCCTGCAGTTTCAAGGCTCAGAAAGCTCATTTCACTATAACAGGCCAGACTATTATATTCAGAAAACGAGAGTGCAGGTTAAAATACTAATACTGCTAACTTGGGAAATGGACCAGCTAGATAAATAATGAAACCACTATTTAATAGTAATTAAAATAGAAAATCAAAGTCAGAATTTAAATAAATATGAAGCAAAAATAACTTGAAGAAAGTCACCTTTTCCCTGCTTGAAGTTCCTGAAGGCTAATTTTAATTAACTCTTCAGCAACTCCCAGCCTGTACTTAGCTTGGGAACACATGTGAAAGAGGTGAGAAATGCCTTCAAATAGTTCCTGATTGGGCAGCGATGAATCCTCCAAATTCCAGGGATTATATAGGGAGTGGGCTTGGGGCATTCTTGTACATCACAGTGTCAAATCCTGCTGCTTAATAGGTCTGTAGAGCCCCATTTCAGGTTAGGACACAATTGAAAGGGAGAGAACAGGATGTCAAAACAATTTTTGTGCTTCCCATGTCTGGTTGCGGAAGTACCCTGCTTTTGTCCTAACAGATATTTGCCTCTTGGTTTGTTTTGGGTACAGTGCCCACTGAAAACTAGGATTTAGTATTAGATGTGGCACCCCATGTATCTCTTTAAGACACTTTTGGACCTGCAGAAGAACAGAAGAGGATAGGGCTGGCTGATAGTGACCAGACCGGAGCTCTGAAGTGCTGGATCTGCTCCCCTCTGTATCTAAACCAAAGAAGTGGATTGCTAGGGTAATCTGGTTGACCATTGGTGTGTATGGACACAGGGTCATCACAAGCTACAAGAGCTTTTTTTCTAAAGTTCCCAGCGAACTAGTAGCAGTTGGACATGGACTTGATTTTACCGTTGTCATCTGCCTGATACCCAGAGATTCTCTAAGCATCCTTCCCTGAAGTCCTGGGGTCCTTAGAGTTGTACTCTTGTGATTGGTTGGGCATTAAAAGACAAAGTCAGAAGGTAACATCTTTCACCAGAATTAACCCAGCTGGTGGTTTCTGACCAATTTGTATTTGTGGTCAGCCTCAAATCACACCTGGTCTATCATGAATATTGGTTCATTGGTGCTTTAATTTAATTCTTGGTGCTACTTAAACTTTTAATATTTATATCTCCAATTCACATTATTGGATTTTTGTCCTTTAGTGTAATTTGGCTATAAAATTTTACTCTAGTTTCAAATTTGGTTTGGTATCCTTATTGTTTTGCATTTTGACTTTTTGGCATTGCAAAAAATCGTTACACATTGCATCTAAGTTAAGACTGTCTGCTTTGTGCAATAGCTACCAGGGGATTTAGATCAGGTTAATTTAGTGACATTAACGGTTCATCTTAACATTGGTTGAGATTATTCCTTGAAGTATTAGATTATGAATTAACTACACACAAAACTGTCTCAATTGAGAGTTCAGGTTGGGGCACACAAACTAAAATATTAATATGAACTGAAAGTTTAACTGTGTCACCATTAAAGCTGACTGCTTGAGAGATGACATTATTTCTGCTGTGGTTTCAAAGGGGTATCAACTAACAAAATCAAAAAGTTGGTGGTTTCCTAATTGCAGAAATATATAAAGGACTATGACTCACTGGACAACTACCAGTTTGGTTTTCAACTGTGACATGGCAGCAAAGCAGTTGTTGTGATTGTATTAGTCAATATTCATACATTAGCCTGCAACAGAGGGATCCTTGCAGTGGGTAAGGTGTGGAGAGAATGTTTATTGTAAGAGAGTATCAGGTCATCCAGTGAAAAATCTTGAGTGGTTCTGTTGGGGCAAAAATCCTTATTGTTGTAGGGGATGAAGTTAGTGTTAAGGTGAATGTGACTGAGATTATAACTTTTAATGGTAGAGAGCACTCTGGTTTGGGGGAGTGATAACCCTCTAAATTTGAAGGAAAATAAATTGTTGATCAAGAGTGAAAGTGTATTAGAGACATATTTAAGTTTCAAATGAAGAGTGTTCATTAAGTGAGGTTTGGAGGAGGTTTAGTGTGTGGTCTTAGGTCAACAACACCAGAGTGTATTAGGGAGACAAAATCTAGGAGGAAAGTACAATTATGCCTAATTTCAGAGCAGCTTGTTCCAGTGTGCTTACTGAATGAGAAAGTGGTAGGTTTGGATTCAGAATAGGAGAAGTACAATTGAGGAGAAAGAGAGAGACTTGGGGGTGGAGTTAGGACTGACTGCAGGTGGAGGGGGTGGTCACTGGTCCTTGGGAACATTAATTTCTATGTGAGGAGAGAAGCTGTGTGAAGGATTTTGCATGTTTGCATGTAGAAGGGAGGGAGATGAAGTTTTTACTTGGGGGTGAGGTGCAGTTGTACAGATGGCTGGCAGTAGTGTTGAGGGTCCTTTTCTGAAAAGTTGAGACCAACATTCCCATTCCTATTCTCATTGATTAGACAGAGCCTTCCTGATAACCCTCAAATGTTATCCGCCTAAGAAATGTCATGGGCCAACTTAAGCGACCAAAGGCCGGAAAAAGAAACTTCAACTATAGTGACTTACCCACCTTTGAAACAAACTGTTCTCTTGAAACTAAAAGAGTTAAAGACAAAGAACTGGTTCTCCAAAGACCATGTTGAAAAAAGAAGACTGCAGACAAACAGTGCATGCTTAGGCCACAAATAAACATTGAGTAAAGAACCTATTAACTCTGTGCAACATATACAAATAATACAAAAGTCATATTATGGAAGCAAAAGGCAACTATCTTAGATTAGAAATTGATCTCTCTAAAATTCATAAGAAAACTATTCAAATTTGTCAGGGATCTTACCTTTCTGCAAATGGACACAGTAATCCCAAATGCAAAAAGCTATCTGAATTGTTTGACAACAAAATAAAAAATCCTCATATCTCTCTCTCAGTTCAACAGCTGATCCTATTCCAAGTGATAAATTACCTACAACCTCCCAATTATATGGGTGACATTCCATAGAATAACCCATTCTGAACACATTGAAAATCACCCACCTAAAAACTTCCAATCACATATTGAACCCCATTTTTAGCAGAATACTTGAAGACATCACCACCTTGACCATAACCCTTTGGACAAGCATCTCTCCTCACATTGGTGATAAACAACTGTCTTTCTCAAGGAAAAGCCCAGAATAGCCTCAAAGTAGGCAAGATACTCGGTCTCCTCAGGAAACCTAATATTGACCTTGAAGATGAGATCATTCTCAGAAAACATAATACTGCCCCTGAATATATGATAAACTATCCTCCAGTACCCAACCTCCCATTCATGTCTGAACTCATTGAAAGCTGCATGGAGAAACAGCTGAAACTAATGGAAGAAAATATCCTGTTCACTCCACATCGATCCAAATCCAGAAATTTATATATCACTGAATCTGCAATATTGCACACAATTGATGGCACTTACCATCTTAAAATCCCAACGGAATAGATGGCCCTTCATAGAGGGCTCCTTTTTATCTTGGTTTTAATCTTACATCTCCAATCACTCTCAACACATTAAGCTGGAAAACAACAGTTCAACCCCCCGATTAATTGGAATAGGAGCCCCCCAAGACTCCATCATCTCCACTATCCTTTTCAACTTATGCATGGAAACCAAGGCCACTCTCAAGTGCAAATCATACCATCAACATCCTACTAAGCAGGAAGGGATCCTCCACTGATGATACAGTAACCCTGTACAGTATAATGAAAGAGCTACAATTATGGCTAACCCAACAACACCTTATATTTAACTCGCACAAGACAGAATTCCGTCTGATCTCCCCCATCAAAGATCCACATAAACTTGGTTAGATGAAACAAATATTCTTGATTGTAAACCTACTATTGTTAATGCTGCAAAAGCCCTGAGCTTCACAGTGGACAAAAACCTAAACCTTCATGCAGACATCAAAATCCTAGAATGTAGTGCACAGCATCAAATTAGGTGCCTTTGAAAAATCAAACCATTCATTATACCAAGGATGTTGAGACCATAATTAATTTCCTAGACCTCAGAAAACATTACTACAATAATGGCCTTCCGACTGGAATTCCCAAAATACCCCCTAGCATTGCTAAGAGCGCCACTCAACACAGTAGCCCTCCTGTTATCACACTGCAGGAACTATGACCACATCTCATCCCATACTGATCACCTCCCCATTGAAGCTAGAAACCAATTCAAAATAGTATCTATCTTCACAGAAGGACTCAAAACCACAAGCTTCCAAACTAATTGTTTCGCATAGATCACACTACCTTTGTATCAAAACCCCACTGTTCATAAAATCCCATACATTGAATCAGTCCTTAGGCAGTGCATTAAACAAGCTGAATGCTATCACTCCAGATCTAAGAGCTAACCCCTCTCACACCATCTTCAAGAAGGTACTTACAATATTTTGCTTTATTTGCTACTCTCAGTCATGATAAAGCATCAGTCAGAAAAAACTGTTTAGACTCTCACCAAAGCTGAAGTAGCATGGGAGAATTAACAGAGGATAAAAGGAATAACTGTGGTCAGACACTAGTTTGTCTGCTTCCACTATGATCCAACCAAGTATGATTCTTCATCCTTTGGTTCCCCAGTAACACTTTAGAATCCCTCTTTGAGATCCTTACACTCCCTCATACCCAACAGATCCTTGGTATAATTAGCCACAATCAATGTAAAATCAATTTTATGGTTGTTTGGATTATTGTAACAGAAAGTGAATGCATAGTTAGCCTATATTCAAAGCCTATAGATTGCAACACATTATTGCACTTTGAAAGTGGCCATCCCAGATCGCTCAAAGACAAATTTACCTCATGGGCAGTTTCTGAGAATTAGAAGGAACTGTACGAACAAAAAAGATTACTTTCTAAATGTGGATATCTTATGCCAGAAACTAATCACCAAGGGATACCCCAAAAAATGCTTAGACCATGTTGTGAAGGGGCTGGTTTACTTCAAGAGACACCCTGTTACTTCCAAAAGCCAGAGATACTAAACATCCCCTGACGTGTGCTTACCTTTAATTCAAAAGTCAATCAGCTGAAACTCATTATTCAGTGAAATTGAAAAATGTTAGCAGGACTGAATCTTCCTGAGCCATTATTTGTTTTCAAAAGAGGTAAAAATATAAAATAAAATTAGTAAGAGCAACAAGACAAGAAACAAAAAGAGAGACAACAAACATGCCTGGGCTTCCAGCACCAACAGTACACTATGGATGTCAAAGATGTACAGCAAGCCAATTAACCAGTGACACTAAGATCACAGCACTGAATTGCATTACAGTGATGCAAAGCAAACATTGAGTGTCCAAGTGACAAAGTGTATTTTGGACAAACCATATAATCTGTGAAGGCTCCAATTCTTCAACATGGGTCCCACATCAAAAGCAAGACACAAGGGGCCTCACCAGCTGAACATTATAAGTCAATGAAACCCTTGAAAAATGATTTACATTGGTCAGTTCTGTTCATAACATCAAATCAAATCAAATCATTAACATTTATAAAGCGCGCTACTCACCCGTGCGGGTCTCAAGGCCCTAGGGGGGAAAGGGGGGGTTATCGCTGCTCGAACAGCCAAGTCTTTAGGAGTCTCCGGAAAGCGGAGTGGTCCTGGGTGGTCCTGAGGCTGGTGGGGAGGGAGTTCCAGGTCTTGGCCGCCAGGAAGGAGAAGGATCTCCCACCCGCCGTGGAGCGGCGGGTGCGAGGGACGACAGCAAGTGCGAGGCCAGCGGAGCGGAGGGGGCGGGTGGGGACGTAGAAGCTGAGGCGTCTGTTGAGGTATTCCAGTCCCTTGTTGTGGAGGGCTTTGTGTGCGTGGGTGAGAAGACGGAAGGTGATCCTTTTGCTGACTGGGAGCCAATGCAGGTGTCTCAGGTGTGCGGAGATGTGGCTGTTGCGGGGTACGTCGAGGATGAGGCGGGCCGAGGCGTTTTGGATGCGTTGCAGGCGGTTTTGGAGTTTGGCGGTGGTCCCGGCGTAGAGGGTGTTGCCGTAGTCCAGGCGACTCGTGACAAGGGCGTGGGTCACGGTTTTTCTGGTGTCGGCGGGGATCCAGCGGAAGATCTTGCGGAGCATGCGGAGAGTGAGGAAGCAGGCGGAGGACACGGCGTTGACTTGCTTGGTCATGGTGAGAAGAGGGTCCAAGATGAAGCCGAGGTTGCGGGCGTGGTCTGCGGGGGTCGGTGCGGTGCCGAGGGCCGTGGGCCGTGGGCCACCAGGAGTCGTCCCAGGCGGACGGGGTGTTGCCGAGGATGAGGACTTCCGTTTTTTCAGAGTTCAGCTTTAGGCGGCTGAGCCTCATCCAGTCTGCGACGTCCTTCATACCCTCTTGTAGGTTGGTCTTGGCGCTGGCGGGGTCCTTGGTGAGGGAGAGTACAAGTTGGGTGTCGTCGGCGTAGGAGGTGATGATGATGTCGTGCTTGCGTACGATGTCGGCGAGGGGGCTCATGTAGACATTGAAGAGTGTCGGGCTGAGCGATGAGCCTTGAGGTACGCCGCAGATGATCTTGGTGGGTTCTGAGCGAAACGGAGGGAGGTAAACTCTTTGGGAGCGGTTAGCGAGGAAGGAGGCGATCCAGTCCAGGGCTTGGCCTTGGATCCCGGTGGAGCGTAGGCGGGTGATTAGGGTGCGGTGACAGACGGTGTCAAAGGCAGCCGAGAGGTCGAGGAGAATGAGGGTGACTGTTTCACCGTTGTCCATCAGGGTTCTGATGTCGTCTGTGACTGAGATGAGGGCGGTTTCCGTGCTGTGGTTGGTTCGGAATCCGGTTTGTGAAGGGTCGAGCAGGTTGTTGTCTTCCAGGAAGGTGGTCAGCTGTTTGTTGACGGTCTTTTCTATTACCTTGGCTGGGAAAGGTAGAAGAGAGATGGGGCGGAAGTTTTTCAGGTCGCTTGGGTCAGCCGTAGGTTTCTTTAGTAGGGCGTTGACTTCAGCGTGCTTCCAGCATTCGGGGAAGGTAGCAGAAGAAAAAGAAGAGTTGATGACGGTCTGGAGGTGCGGGGCGATGATGTCGTCGGCTTTGTTAAAGATGAAGTGCGGGCAGGGGTCCGAAGGGGCGCCGGAGTGGATAGAGTTCATGATGGATTTGGTTTCTTCCGTGTTGATGTGGGTCCAGTTGTTGAGGGTGATGTCCGGGGAAGCGGGTTCAGTGGTGTATGGTTGGGTCTGGTGTCCGAAGCTGTCGTGGAGGTCGCTGATCTTGCGATGGAAGAAAGTGGCGAGGGATTCGCACAAATCCTGTGAGGGCGTGACGGCGTTGGCGCTGGCGCTGGGGTTGGAGAACTCTTTGACGATGCTGAAGAGTTCTCTGCTGTTGTGGCTGTTTTTGTCTAGTCTGTCGGTGAAAAAGTTCCTTTTGGCAGTGCGGATCAGGTGGTGGTGTTCGCGTGTTGCGTTCTTGAGGGCGGTCATGTTGTCAGCGGTGTGGTCCTTGCGCCAGGCCTTCTCAAGGGCACGACAAGTTTTCTTTGATTCTTTGAGGGTGTCAGAGAACCAGAGAGGTTTTTTGGTGTTGGTCTGTCGATGCGTGCGTTTGAGGGGAGCAAGGTTGTCAGCGCAGTTGGAGATCCAGTTTGTGAGGTTGAGAGCTGCGTCGTTGGGGTCGGTGGTGAGGGTGGGTTGGTTGGCGGCGAGAGCGGAGAAGAGTTGCTCTTCAGGGATCTTGTTCCACTGTCGATGAGGGATGGGTTGAGTGCGGAGGTGGGAGGTCTCGCGTCGGAATGTGAAGTGGACGCAGCTGTGGTCGGTCCAGTGTAGGGCAGAGGTGTGGCTGAAGAAGACGTGTTTGCTGGCGGAGAAGATAGGGTCGAGCGTGTGTCCGGCGATGTGGGTGGCAGTGTTCACCAGTTGTTTGAGGCCGAGGTTGGCGAGGTTGTCGAGCAGGGTGGTGGTGTTGGGGTCGTTGTTTTGTTCCAGATGGAAGTTGAGGTCGCCTAGGAGGATGTAGTCCGGTGAGGCGAGGGCGTGCGGGGAGATGAAGTCGGCGATGGCGTCGCTGAAAGAGGCGCGAGGTCCGGGAGGACGGTAGACGAGGGATGCTCTGAGGGTGGTCCTTGGGTCGGTGCGAATCTGAAAATGCAGGTGTTCAGCGGCGAGGGGGGGGTCTTCGGTGGAGGTGGTGACGCTGATGGAGTCTTTGAAGATGATGGCGACACCTCCTCCTACTTGGTTGGTGCGGTCTTTTCTGGAGATCTTGTAGCCTTCGGGGATGGCGGTAGCGATGTCTGGAGCAGAGGAGGCGTTCATCCATGTCTCCGTGATGAAGGCGACGTCCGGGGCTGTGGAGTCCAGGAGGTCCCAAAGTTCAACGGCGTGCTTGTGGACGGAACGAGCGTTGATCAGGATGCACTTGAGGTGGTTGATGGCGCGTGGGCTTGTGGTAGTTGCGTGGTGGAAGATGCGTTTGCAGGAGTTGCAGGCGAAGGGTCCATGGGTGCGTTTGGGGTGAGCTAGGAAGCAGGTTTTGGAGCGCCCTGGGTTGAGGGCGTGGAGGGTGGTGGGGTCGTAGCGGATCAGCGGGGCTTGGGGGAGCTGGGGACCAGGGGTCGTGGCGCTGGGCGCGGGCCAGGCGCGGACGGGCGCAGACGGGCTTGCCTCTGGCGCGCCAGCGGCGTGCCCGCTGCGCGCGCCCGCTGCGCAGTCGCGCAGCGGCCGCCATAAGAGGTAGGAGGGGGGGGGAGGGGTCAGCTGGGGGCGAATGGGAGCTGGGGGACGGGGGCGTGCAGGAGGTCGCGGCGGGAAAGCGCGAGGGAGGGGGGGGACAGGTAGAGTGAGAGGAGCTGGGGGAGGGGGTTTAGGGTGGAGGAGGGTGAGTGTTAGGAGGTTTGGAGATTAGGGAGAGAGATAGGAGTAGGGTTGTGAAGATAGGGGAGGGGGGGTTGTAGAGGTGGGTGAGGGAGAGAGGTAGAGTGAGAGGATAGGGAGATAGGTAGTAGAGGGGGTGGCGGGAGGGGGGAGAGATAGAGAAATAGATAGAGAAAATAGATAGAGAAGTCGATAGATAGGGAAATAGATAGATAGACAGATAGGTAGGTAGGAGGAGGTGGAGAGTGGGGGAGTTAGATAGTGAGATAGGGAGCTAGAGAGATAGGAAGATAGGAGGAGTGAGGGAGGTAGATAGCGAACGGGTTAGCTAGGGGTGAGAGAGGGGGAGGCGAGTGAGGGAGGGGGATGAGGAAGGAGCAGGAGGGCAGGCTCGGGGGAAGAAGACGGAGGAGGTAGAAGAGCCGAAGACAGGAGAACAGAAGACAGAAGAACAGAAGACAGAAGAACAGAAGACCGGAAGAGCAGAAGACAGAAGAACAGAAGACAGAAGAACAGAAGACAGAAGAACAGAAGAACAGAAGAACAGAAGAGCAGAAGAACAGAGAAGAACAGAGAAGAACAGGGAAGAACACAGAAGAACCGAGAAGAAGAACACAGAAGCACCGAGAAGAACAGAGAAGAAGAACACAGAAGACCGGAAGAACACAGAAGAACAGAAGGGAAGAACAGAAGAACAGAAGAGAAGAACAGAAGAACACAGAAGAAGATTGCAGAGGGGGAGCGAGGAGGAAGAGACAGAGAGGAGGAAAAGAAGCAGGAGCAGGAGAGAAGGTGAGTGGCGCGGGGCAGGGCGAGGGGCTGGGAGGACGGGGGTACTTACAGTTAGGTGGGTCTCAGGAACACAGGAACTCGGGAACTTGGAGGAGCTGCAGCGGCAGGGGGAGCGACCTACCCTTGGGTCAAGGGTCGCTACCACTGTCGCGCAGCGGCCGCCTTAAGAGGTAGGAGGGGTGGGGAGGGGTCAGCTGGGGGCGAATGGGAGCTGGGGGGCGGGGGCGTGCAGGAGGTCGCGTCGGGAAAGCGCGAGGGAGGGGGGGGGACAGGTAGAGTGAGAGGAGCTGGGGGAGGGGGTTTAGGGTGGAGGAGGGTGAGTGTTAGGAGGTTTGGAGATTAGGGAGAGAGATAGGAGTAGGGTTGTGAAGATAGGGGAGGGGGGGTTGTAGAGGTGGGTGAGGGAGAGAGGTAGAGTGAGAGGATAGGGAGATAGGTAGTAGAGGGGGTGGCGGGAGGGGGGAGAGATAGAGAAATAGATAGAGAAAATAGATAGAGAAGTCGATAGATAGGGAAATAGATAGATAGACAGATAGGTAGGTAGGAGGAGGTGGAGAGTGGGGGAGTTAGATAGTGAGATAGGGAGCTAGAGAGATAGGAAGATAGGAGGAGTGAGGGAGGTAGATAGCGAACGGGTTAGCTAGGGGTGAGAGAGGGGGAGGCGAGTGAGGGAGGGGGATGAGGAAGGAGCAGGAGGGCAGGCTCGGGGGAAGAAGACGGAGGAGGTAGAAGAGCCGAAGACAGGAGAACAGAAGACAGAAGAACAGAAGACAGAAGAACAGAAGACCGGAAGAGCAGAAGACAGAAGAACAGAAGAACAGAAGAACAGAGAAGAACAGAGAAGAACACAGAAGAACACAGAAGAACCGAGAAGAAGAACACAGAAGCACCGAGAAGAACAGAGAAGAAGAACACAGAAGACCGGAAGAACACAGAAGAACAGAAGGGAAGAACAGAAGAACAGAAGAGAAGAACAGAAGAACACAGAAGAAGATTGCAGAGGGGGAGCGAGGAGGAAGAGACAGAGAGGAGGAAAAGAAGCAGGAGCAGGAGAGAAGGTGAGTGGCGCGGGGCAGGGCGAGGGGCTGGGAGGAGGGGGGTACTTACAGTTAGGTGGGTCTCAGGAACACAGGAACTCGGGAACTTGGAGGAGCTGCAGCGGCAGGGGGAGCGACCTACCCTTGGGTCAAGGGTCGCTACCACTGTCGCGCAGCGGCCGCCATAAGAGGTAGGAGGGGGGGGAGGGGTCAGCTGGGGGCGAATGGGAGCTGGGGGGCGGGGGCGTGCAGGAGGTCGCGGCGGGAAAGCGCGAGGGAGGGGGGGGGACAGGTAGAGTGAGAGGAGCTGGGGGAGGGGGTTTAGGGTGGAGGAGGGTGAGTGTTAGGAGGTTTGGAGATTAGGGAGAGAGATAGGAGTAGGGTTGTGAAGATAGGGGAGGGGGGGTTGTAGAGGTGGGTGAGGGAGAGAGGTAGAGTGAGAGGATAGGGAGATAGGTAGTAGAGGGGGTGGCGGGAGGGGGGGAGAGATAGAGAAATAGATAGAGAAAATAGATAGAGAAGTCGATAGATAGGGAAATAGATAGATAGACAGATAGGTAGGTAGGAGGAGGTGGAGAGTGGGGGAGTTAGATAGTGAGATAGGGAGCTAGAGAGATAGGAAGATAGGAGGAGTGAGGGAGGTAGATAGCGAACGGGTTAGCTAGGGGTGAGAGAGGGGGAGGCGAGTGAGGGAGGGGGATGAGGAAGGAGCAGGAGGGCAGGCTCGGGGGAAGAAGACGGAGGAGGTAGAAGAGCCGAAGACAGGAGAACAGAAGACAGAAGAACAGAAGACAGAAGAACAGAAGACCGGAAGAACAGAAGAACAGAAGAACAGAAGACAGAAGAACAGAAGAACAGAAGAACAGAAGAGCAGAAGAACAGAGAAGAACAGAGAAGAACAGGGAAGAACACAGAAGAACCGAGAAGAAGAACACAGAAGCACCGAGAAGAACAGAGAAGAAGAACACAGAAGACCGGAAGAACACAGAAGAACAGAAGGGAAGAACAGAAGAACAGAAGAGAAGAACAGAAGAACACAGAAGAAGATTGCAGAGGGGGAGCGAGGAGGAAGAGACAGAGAGGAGGAAAAGAAGCAGGAGCAGGAGAGAAGGTGAGTGGCGCGGGGCAGGGCGAGGGGCTGGGAGGAGGGGGGTACTTACAGTTAGGTGGGTCTCAGGAACACAGGAACTCGGGAACTTGGAGGAGCTGCAGCGGCAGGGGGAGCGACCTACCCTTGGGTCAAGGGTCGCTACCACTGTCGCGCAGCGGCCGCCATAAGAGGTAGGAGGGGTGGGGAGGGGTCAGCTGGGGGCGAATGGGAGCTGGGGGGCGGGGGCGTGCAGGAGGTCGCGTCGGGAAAGCGCGAGGGAGGGGGGGGGACAGGTAGAGTGAGAGGAGCTGGGGGAGGGGGTTTAGGGTGGAGGAGGGTGAGTGTTAGGAGGTTTGGAGATTAGGGAGAGAGATAGGAGTAGGGTTGTGAAGATAGGGGAGGGGGGGTTGTAGAGGTGGGTGAGGGAGAGAGGTAGAGTGAGAGGATAGGGAGATAGGTAGTAGAGGGGGTGGCGGGAGGGGGGGAGAGATAGAGAAATAGATAGAGAAAATAGATAGAGAAGTCGATAGATAGGGAAATAGATAGATAGACAGATAGGTAGGTAGGAGGAGGTGGAGAGTGGGGGAGTTAGATAGTGAGATAGGGAGCTAGAGAGATAGGAAGATAGGAGGAGTGAGGGAGGTAGATAGCGAACGGGTTAGCTAGGGGTGAGAGAGGGGGAGGCGAGTGAGGGAGGGGGATGAGGAAGGAGCAGGAGGGCAGGCTCGGGGGAAGAAGACGGAGGAGGTAGAAGAGCCGAAGACAGGAGAACAGAAGACAGAAGAACAGAAGACAGAAGAACAGAAGACCGGAAGAGCAGAAGACAGAAGAACAGAAGAACAGAAGACAGAAGAACAGAAGAACAGAAGAACAGAAGAACAGAAGAACAGAAGAGCAGAAGAACAGAGAAGAACAGAGAAGAACAGGGAAGAACACAGAAGAACCGAGAAGAAGAACACAGAAGCACCGAGAAGAACAGAGAAGAAGAACACAGAAGACCGGAAGAACACAGAAGAACAGAAGGGAAGAACAGAAGAACAGAAGAGAAGAACAGAAGAACACAGAAGAAGATTGCAGAGGGGGAGCGAGGAGGAAGAGACAGAGAGGAGGAAAAGAAGCAGGAGCAGGAGAGAAGGTGAGTGGCGCGGGGCAGGGCGAGGGGCTGGGAGGAGGGGGGTACTTACAGTTAGGTGGGTCTCAGGAACACAGGAACTCGGGAACTTGGAGGAGCTGCAGCGGCAGGGGGAGCGACCTACCCTTGGGTCAAGGGTCGCTACCACTGTCGCGCAGCGGCCGCCATAAGAGGTAGGAGGGGGGGGGAGGGGTCAGCTGGGGGCGAATGGGAGCTGGGGGGCGGGGGCGTGCAGGAGGTCGCGGCGGGAAAGCGCGAGGGAGGGGGGGGGACAGGTAGAGTGAGAGGAGCTGGGGGAGGGGGTTTAGGGTGGAGGAGGGTGAGTGTTAGGAGGTTTGGAGATTAGGGAGAGAGATAGGAGTAGGGTTGTGAAGATAGGGGAGGGGGGGGTTGTAGAGGTGGGTGAGGGAGAGAGGTAGAGTGAGAGGATAGGGAGATAGGTAGTAGAGGGGGTGGCGGGAGGGGGGGAGAGATAGAGAAATAGATAGAGAAAATAGATAGAGAAGTCGATAGATAGGGAAATAGATAGATAGACAGATAGGTAGGTAGGAGGAGGTGGAGAGTGGGGGAGTTAGATAGTGAGATAGGGAGCTAGAGAGATAGGAAGATAGGAGGAGTGAGGGAGGTAGATAGCGAACGGGTTAGCTAGGGGTGAGAGAGGGGGAGGCGAGTGAGGGAGGGGGATGAGGAAGGAGCAGGAGGGCAGGCTCGGGGGAAGAAGACGGAGGAGGTAGAAGAGCCGAAGACAGGAGAACAGAAGACAGAAGAACAGAAGACAGAAGAACAGAAGACCGGAAGAGCAGAAGACAGAAGAACAGAAGAACAGAAGACAGAAGCACAGAAGATCGGAAGAGCAGAAGAACAGAGAAGAACAGAGAAGAACAGAGAAGAACAGAGAAGAACCGAGAAGAAGAACACAGAAGCACCGAGAAGAACAGAGAAGAAGAACACAGAAGACCGGAAGAACACAGAAGAACAGAAGGGAAGAACAGAAGAACAGAAGAGAAGAACAGAAGAACACAGAAGAAGATTGCAGAGGGGGAGCGAGGAGGAAGAGACAGAGAGGAGGAAAAGAAGCAGGAGCAGGAGAGAAGGTGAGTGGCGCGGGGCAGGGCGAGGGGCTGGGAGGAGGGGGGTACTTACAGTTAGGTGGGTCTCAGGAACACAGGAACTCGGGAACTTGGAGGAGCTGCAGCGGCAGGGGGAGCGACCTACCCTTGGGTCAAGGGTCGCTACCACTGTCGCGCAGCGGCCGCCATAAGAGGTAGGAGGGGGGGGGAGGGGTCAGCTGGGGGCGAATGGGAGCTGGGGGGCGGGGGCGTGCAGGAGGTCGCGGCGGGAAAGCGCGAGGGAGGGGGGGGACAGGTAGAGTGAGAGGAGCTGGGGGAGGGGGTTTAGGGTGGAGGAGGGTGAGTGTTAGGAGGTTTGGAGATTAGGGAGAGAGATAGGAGTAGGGTTGTGAAGATAGGGGAGGGGGGGTTGTAGAGGTGGGTGAGGGAGAGAGGTAGAGTGAGAGGATAGGGAGATAGGTAGTAGAGGGGGTGGCGGGAGGGGGGGAGAGATAGAGAAATAGATAGAGAAAATAGATAGAGAAGTCGATAGATAGGGAAATAGATAGATAGACAGATAGGTAGGTAGGAGGAGGTGGAGAGTGGGGGAGTTAGATAGTGAGATAGGGAGCTAGAGAGATAAGAAGATAGGAGGAGTGAGGGAGGTAGATAGCGAACGGGTTAGCTAGGGGTGAGAGAGGGGGAGGCGAGTGAGGGAGGGGGATGAGGAAGGAGCAGGAGGGCAGGCTCGGGGGAAGAAGACGGAGGAGGTAGAAGAGCCGAAGACAGGAGAACAGAAGACAGAAGAACAGAAGACAGAAGAACAGAAGACCGGAAGAGCAGAAGACAGAAGAACAGAAGAACAGAAGAACAGAGAAGAACAGAGAAGAACAGAGAAGAACACAGAAGAACCGAGAAGAAGAACACAGAAGCACCGAGAAGAACAGAGAAGAAGAACACAGAAGACCGGAAGAACACAGAAGAACAGAAGGGAAGAACAGAAGAACAGAAGAGAAGAACAGAAGAACACAGAAGAAGATTGCAGAGGGGGAGCGAGGAGGAAGAGACAGAGAGGAGGAAAAGAAGCAGGAGCAGGAGAGAAGGTGAGTGGCGCGGGGCAGGGCGAGGGGCTGGGAGGAGGGGGGTACTTACAGTTAGGTGGGTCTCAGGAACACAGGAACTCGGGAACTTGGAGGAGCTGCAGCGGCAGGGGGAGCGACCTACCCTTGGGTCAAGGGTCGCTACCACTGTCGCGCAGCGGCCGCCATAAGAGGTAGGAGGGGGGGGAGGGGTCAGCTGGGGGCGAATGGGAGCTGGGGGGCGGGGGCGTGCAGGAGGTCGCGGCGGGAAAGCGCGAGGGAGGGGGGGGGACAGGTAGAGTGAGAGGAGCTGGGGGAGGGGGTTTAGGGTGGAGGAGGGTGAGTGTTAGGAGGTTTGGAGATTAGGGAGAGAGATAGGAGTAGGGTTGTGAAGATAGGGGAGGGGGGGTTGTAGAGGTGGGTGAGGGAGAGAGGTAGAGTGAGAGGATAGGGAGATAGGTAGTAGAGGGGGTGGCGGGAGGGGGGGAGAGATAGAGAAATAGATAGAGAAAATAGATAGAGAAGTCGATAGATAGGGAAATAGATAGATAGACAGATAGGTAGGTAGGAGGAGGTGGAGAGTGGGGGAGTTAGATAGTGAGATAGGGAGCTAGAGAGATAGGAAGATAGGAGGAGTGAGGGAGGTAGATAGCGAACGGGTTAGCTAGGGGTGAGAGAGGGGGAGGCGAGTGAGGGAGGGGGATGAGGAAGGAGCAGGAGGGCAGGCTCGGGGGAAGAAGACGGAGGAGGTAGAAGAGCCGAAGACAGGAGAACAGAAGACAGAAGAACAGAAGACAGAAGAACAGAAGACCGGAAGAACAGAAGAACAGAAGAACAGAAGACAGAAGAACAGAAGAACAGAAGAACAGAAGAGCAGAAGAACAGAGAAGAACAGAGAAGAACAGGGAAGAACACAGAAGAACCGAGAAGAAGAACACAGAAGCACCGAGAAGAACAGAGAAGAAGAACACAGAAGACCGGAAGAACACAGAAGAACAGAAGGGAAGAACAGAAGAACAGAAGAGAAGAACAGAAGAACACAGAAGAAGATTGCAGAGGGGGAGCGAGGAGGAAGAGACAGAGAGGAGGAAAAGAAGCAGGAGCAGGAGAGAAGGTGAGTGGCGCGGGGCAGGGCGAGGGGCTGGGAGGAGGGGGGTACTTACAGTTAGGTGGGTCTCAGGAACACAGGAACTCGGGAACTTGGAGGAGCTGCAGCGGCAGGGGGAGCGACCTACCCTTGGGTCAAGGGTCGCTACCACTGTCGCGCAGCGGCCGCCATAAGAGGTAGGAGGGGTGGGGAGGGGTCAGCTGGGGGCGAATGGGAGCTGGGGGGCGGGGGCGTGCAGGAGGTCGCGTCGGGAAAGCGCGAGGGAGGGGGGGGGACAGGTAGAGTGAGAGGAGCTGGGGGAGGGGGTTTAGGGTGGAGGAGGGTGAGTGTTAGGAGGTTTGGAGATTAGGGAGAGAGATAGGAGTAGGGTTGTGAAGATAGGGGAGGGGGGGTTGTAGAGGTGGGTGAGGGAGAGAGGTAGAGTGAGAGGATAGGGAGATAGGTAGTAGAGGGGGTGGCGGGAGGGGGGGAGAGATAGAGAAATAGATAGAGAAAATAGATAGAGAAGTCGATAGATAGGGAAATAGATAGATAGACAGATAGGTAGGTAGGAGGAGGTGGAGAGTGGGGGAGTTAGATAGTGAGATAGGGAGCTAGAGAGATAGGAAGATAGGAGGAGTGAGGGAGGTAGATAGCGAACGGGTTAGCTAGGGGTGAGAGAGGGGGAGGCGAGTGAGGGAGGGGGATGAGGAAGGAGCAGGAGGGCAGGCTCGGGGGAAGAAGACGGAGGAGGTAGAAGAGCCGAAGACAGGAGAACAGAAGACAGAAGAACAGAAGACAGAAGAACAGAAGACCGGAAGAGCAGAAGACAGAAGAACAGAAGAACAGAAGACAGAAGAACAGAAGAACAGAAGAACAGAAGAACAGAAGAACAGAAGAACAGAAGAACAGAAGAGCAGAAGAACAGAGAAGAACAGAGAAGAACAGGGAAGAACACAGAAGAACCGAGAAGAAGAACACAGAAGCACCGAGAAGAACAGAGAAGAAGAACACAGAAGACCGGAAGAACACAGAAGAACAGAAGGGAAGAACAGAAGAACAGAAGAGAAGAACAGAAGAACACAGAAGAAGATTGCAGAGGGGGAGCGAGGAGGAAGAGACAGAGAGGAGGAAAAGAAGCAGGAGCAGGAGAGAAGGTGAGTGGCGCGGGGCAGGGCGAGGGGCTGGGAGGAGGGGGGTACTTACAGTTAGGTGGGTCTCAGGAACACAGGAACTCGGGAACTTGGAGGAGCTGCAGCGGCAGGGGGAGCGACCTACCCTTGGGTCAAGGGTCGCTACCACTGTCGCGCAGCGGCCGCCATAAGAGGTAGGAGGGGGGGGGAGGGGTCAGCTGGGGGCGAATGGGAGCTGGGGGGCGGGGGCGTGCAGGAGGTCGCGGCGGGAAAGCGCGAGGGAGGGGGGGGACAGGTAGAGTGAGAGGAGCTGGGGGAGGGGGTTTAGGGTGGAGGAGGGTGAGTGTTAGGAGGTTTGGAGATTAGGGAGAGAGATAGGAGTAGGGTTGTGAAGATAGGGGAGGGGGGGGTTGTAGAGGTGGGTGAGGGAGAGAGGTAGAGTGAGAGGATAGGGAGATAGGTAGTAGAGGGGGTGGCGGGAGGGGGGGAGAGATAGAGAAATAGATAGAGAAAATAGATAGAGAAGTCGATAGATAGGGAAATAGATAGATAGACAGATAGGTAGGTAGGAGGAGGTGGAGAGTGGGGGAGTTAGATAGTGAGATAGGGAGCTAGAGAGATAGGAAGACAGGAGGAGTGAGGGAGGTAGATAGCAAACGGGTTAGCTAGGGGTGAGAGAGGGGGAGGCGAGTGAGGGAGGGGGATGAGGAAGGAGCAGGAGGGCAGGCTCGGGGGAAGAAGACGGAGGAGGTAGAAGAGCCGAAGACAGGAGAACAGAAGACAGAAGAACAGAAGACCGGAAGAGCAGAAGACAGAAGAACAGAAGAACAGAAGACAGAAGAACAGAAGAACAGAAGAACAGAAGAACAGAAGAACAGAAGACAGAAGCACAGAGAAGAACAGAGAAGAACAGGGAAGAGCACAGAAGAACCGAGAAGAAGAACACAGAAGCACCGAGAAGAACAGAGAAGAAGAACACAGAAGACCGGAAGAACACAGAAGATCAGAAGGGAAGAACAGAAGAACAGAAGAGAAGAACAGAAGAACACAGAAGAAGATTGCAGAGGGGGAGCGAGGAGGAAGAGACAGAGAGGAGGAAAAGAAGCAGGAGCAGGAGAGAAGGTGAGTGGCGCGGGGCAGGGCGAGGGGCTGGGAGGAGGGGGGTACTTACAGTTAGGTGGGTCTCAGGAACACAGGAACTCGGGAACTTGGAGGAGCTGCAGCGGCAGGGGGAGCGACCTACCCTTGGGTCAACACAACAAAGCAGTAGATGATAGTCAATTTCCTCTTTACTCTCTAGTATAGAAGCCCTTATGATTGAAAGATTTTAGATGGCGTAATTAGGCTTGAATGATTCAGGTGAAATGTGGTCCTTGATTAATATACAGTGCTAATATGCTTAAGCGGGCTTCTAGTGTGACTTGGACACAGGATAAATAATGCTGTTACACATACATTTCGATGAGATGTGTCTTTTCCTGTTAGTAACTAGCTAAAGATATTATTGTTTCCTGATTCACAACCCTCAAGTAAGATAGGGCTAATGTAGAATTATAAACGTCTATATCAATAATCAGTATTAAGTGGAGTGACGGTATAAATTTCAGAGGTTCCAATATCAGTGTGTCGACTCCACTAGATACAATTTTTAAAAAGTTCCAGCACAGAGGCATTAGAAACCAAATGAAGATAATGAAAGAAAATTACTAAATCGAAAATGTTTTTGGGTAGATCATTGTTGGGTGAAGATTTGTTGACACAAAATTATAACACCTATGTATTAACAGGAATTCTATTTTGGTGGTGTATAAATCTACACTTGAGTTACAACAATCTTCGAATGAAAGTTGATCTATAAAACTATCAAATGAATAACATCTTTGGGGTACATTGTAGTTGAGAAAGGATGCTAGGTGGCATAAATAATCTCTGTAACTATGTACTGATTTGGGTTTCATATCCATGTTTAGAAATGCAAAGATGGTGACCTTTGTACACTCTAGGCATAACAATGCTTGAATGCATTTCTCTGCATGGTGCATGTGGTGAGACAGAGGGCTACAAACTCCCCCTTCAAAATGTATTCTTCCTTTCACTGGAAAATATGCAGAACTGCAGTGTGAAAGAGATAAGGCTTTTTATGTAGCAACATAAACACTGACCCAAGCAGGAAAGCTTCACAAAGACATTCACTTCAACATGGCTCCCAAGTTCTTCTAAAAGCGTAAACTAATCTTTGGCTTCCCATCAGGGCCGGCTTTAGGGTGGTGCGACCAGTGCAGCTTCCTCTGACTTTAGTGGGGAGGGTGGCGGGTTTCAAAATAACTTATGGATTTAAAACTACATGAACTTCATTAACTTTATTTTGTGTCCAGCAGTTTTCAGGCAACAATGAAAATGTCAAGATAACTTTGGTGATTATTATTCTTACTGGTGACAGAATGAGATATTGGTATTTTGTCCAGTGGCTGTTTTGACTCATCATAGGGTAGAGTGTAGGATAAATGTGTCTGCCAATCATAGAATTGAGGGAGTGAAGTATGAGCAGTGCTATAAAAAATGAAATGTTTGTAAGAAACGGGGTATGGAGAGATGAAGGGCAGCATTGGAGAGTGATAGGAAATTTGTGGAGAAGGAGGTAATGTGGAGACCAAAAAAGACAGTCGCACTGGGCACCAAACACACTAAAGCTGCCCCTGCTTCTCAGTATGTCCTCACTCCCAGTCAATCTGCACGGATTTGCTTTAGTGCACTAAGCACACAGCCAGTACATCTCACAAGTGGTCCCGTTCCAGCACTCCTGTGAATAGGACGCATGGAAAGGATCAGGCACTTTGCAACCATGATATGCAGAGATCCCCTTGGAGTCATTTGATGGTGACCGATACCACATGGCTTTGATTGGTTCAGGCTTTAGTTGTGGCTATCAAAAGATTTCACAAATGGTCATTTATAAGTATAGTTATTGAAGATTTCTCTGTGCATATATGCAGTCATGGCCTGCAGCGTTAATACAGGGAGGGGCAAGGGTGGCGCACCCGGGGGAAAGGGGAGGCAGCACGTGGGAGCGGGTCAAAAAATTAATTTAAATAAAACAACAAAAAAGTAAAAACTTACCTCGCACCTCACTGCGCTGCTCCTCTCCTCTGTCTCCACAGGCTGCAGGCAGGCACAAGCTCCCAGCCTTGCTGACTGGGACCCTATGCAGGCTCTCTCCAGTCCAGCAACTGTGTTGCTGGGCGAGAGGGAGCCTATAGCACATGTGTGTTTGGATGGCCCGAGACGACCGACCAAACACACACGCAGTCTGAAGGGAATGCACAGTGCACTCCCCTTGGTGCTTGTCACCCCCCTGGCCCACCCTTCCACCACAAAGGGATACTAAACTTGGTTTATTATCCCTTCGTAGTGAAAGGTTTGCAGCTTCTGCTGCTGGAGGGGGGTGATGCTCCTCCACCCTAATGGAGGCGCCACCCCTGCATATATGATGGAGGACAGTTTTGACCAACTCCCATATTTTCTTTCAGACCCACCTGTAGGAGGCTGGACTGGCTTGCAGTGAGTACCTAGGGGTACTTGCACCTTGCACCAGGCCCAGTTATCCCTTATTAGTGTATAGGGTGTCTAGCAGCATAGGCTGATAGATAATGGTAGCTTAGCAGAGCAGCTTAGGCTGAACTAGGAGACGAGTGAAGCTCCTACAGTACCACTTAGTGTCATATGCACAATATCATAAGAAAACACAATACACAGATATACTAAAAATAAAGGTACTTTATTTTTATGACAATATGCCAAAAGTATCTCAGTGAGTACCCTCAGTATGAGGATAGGAAATATACACAAGATATATATACACAATACCAAAATATGCAGTAATAGTCTTAGAAAACAGTGCAAACAATGTATAGTTACAATAGGATGCAATGGGGACACATAGGGATAGGGGCAACACAAACCATATACTCCAAAAGTGGAATGCGAACCACGAATGGACCCCAAACCTATGTGACCTTGTAGAGGGTCGCTGGGACTATTGGAAAATAGTGAGGGTTAGAAAAATAGCCCACCCCAAGACCCTGAAAAGTGAGTGCAAAGTGCACTAAAGTTCCCCAAAGGACAAAGAAGTCGTCATAGGGGAATAAGGCAGGAAAGACACAAACCAACAATGCAACAGCGATGGATTTCCAGTTGAGGGTACCTGTGGAACAAGGGGACCAAGTCCAAAAGTCACAAGCAAGTCGGAGATGGGCAGATGCCCAGGAAATGCCAGCTGCGGGTGCAAAGAAGCTTCTACTGGACAGAAGAAGCTGAGGTTTCTGCAGGAACGAAAAGGGCTAGAGACTTCCCCTTTGGTGGACGGATCCCTCTCGACGTGGAGAGTCGTGCAGAAGTGTTTTCCCACAGAAAGACAGCCAACAAGCCTTGCTAGCTGCAAATCATGCTGTAAGCGTTTTTGGATGCTGCTGTAGCCCAGGAGGGACCAGGATGTCGCAAATTGCGTCAGGAGAGAGAGGGGACATCGAGGAAGACAAGAAGCCCTCTCAGCAGCAGGTAGCACCCGGAGAAGTGCCAGAAACAGGCACTACGAGGATGCGTGAAACAGTGCTCACCCGAAGTCGCACAAAGGAGTCCCACATCGCTGGAGAACAACTTAGGAGGTCGTGCAATGCAGGTTAGAGTGCCGTGGATCCAGGCTTGGCTGTGCACAAAGGATTCCTGCCGGAAGTGCACAGGGGCCGGAGTAGCTGCAAAAGTCGCGGTTCCCAGCAATGCAGTCTGGCGTGGGGAGGCAAGGACTTACCTCCACCAAACTTGGACTGAAGAGTCACTGGACTGTGGGGGTCACTTGGACACAGTTGCTGGATTCGAGGAACCTCGCTCGTCATGCTGAGAGGAGACCCAAGGGACTGGTAATGCAGCTTTTTGGTGCCTGCGGTTGCAGGGGGGCGATTCCGTCGACCCACGGGAGATTTCTTCGGAGCTTCTAGTGCAGAGAGGAGGCAGACTACCCCCACAGCATGCACCACCAGGAAAACAGTTGAGAAGGCGGCAGGATCAGCGTTACAGAGTTGCAGTAGTCATCTTTGCTACTATGTTGCAGTTTTGCAGTCGATTCCTTGGCAGAAGGTGAAGAGAGAGATGCAGAGGAACTCGGATGAGCTCTTGCATTCGTTATCTGAGGAATCCCAAGAGACAGAGACCCTAAATAGCCAGAAAAGAGGGTTTGGCTACCTAGGAGAGAGGATAGGCTAGCAACACCTGAAGGAGCCTATCAGAAGGAGTCTCTGACGTCACCTGATGGCACTGGCCACTCAGAGCAGTCCAGTGTGCCAGCAGCACCTCTGTTTCCAAGATGGCAGAGGTCTGGAGCACACTGGAGGAGCTCTGGGCACCTCACAGGGGAGGTACAGGTCAGGGGAGTGGTCACTCCCCTTTCCTTTGTCCAGTTTGGTGCCAGAGCAGGGCTAAGGGGTCCCTGAACCGGTGTAGACTGGCTTATGCAGAAATGGGCACCAAATGTGCCCATGAAAGCATTTCCAGAGGCTGGGGGAGGCTACTCCTCCCCTGCCTTCACACCATTTTCCAAAGGGAGAGGGTGTAACACCCTCTCTCAGAGGAAGTCCTTTGTTCTGCCATCCTGGGCCAGGCCTGGCTGGACCCCAGGAGGGCAGATGCCTGTCTGAGGGGTTGGCAGCAGCAGCAGCTGCAGTGAAAACCCGGGAAAGGCAGTTTGGCAGTACCAGGGTCTGTGCTACAGACCACTGGGATCATGGGATTGTGCCAACTATGCCAGGATGGTATAGAGGGGGCAATTCCATGATCATAGACATATTACATGGCCATATTCGGAGTTACCATTGTGAAGCTACATATAGGTAGTGACCTATATGTAGTGCACGCGTGTAATGGTGTCCCCGCACTCACAAAGTCTGGGGAATTGGCCCTGAACAATGTCGGGGCACCTTGGCTAGTGCCAGGGTGCCCTCACACTAAGTAACTTAGCACCCAACCTTTACCAGGTAAAGGTTAGACATATAGGTGACTTATAAGTTACTTAAGTGCAGTGTAAAATGGCTGTGAAATAACGTGGATGTTATTTCACTCAGGCTGCAGTGGCAGGCCTGTGTAAGAATTGTCAGAGCTCCCTATGGGTGGCAAAAGAAATGCTGCAGCCATAGGGATCTCCTGGAACCCCAATACCCTGGGTTCCTCAGTACCATATACTAGGGAATTATAAGGGTGTTCCAGTAAGCCAATGTAAATTGGTAAAATTGGTCACTAGCCTGTTAGTGACAATTTGTAAAGAGAGAGCATAACCACTGAGGTTCTGGTTAGCAGAGCCTCAGTGAGACAGTTAGGCATCACACAGGGAACACATACCTTTAGGTCACAAACTTATGAGCACTGGGGGTCCTGACTAGCAGGGTCCCAGTGACACATAACAAACATACTGAAAACATAGGGTTTTCAGTATGAGCACTGGGCCCTTGCTAGCAGGATCCCAGTGAGACAGTGAAAACACCCTGACATACACTCACAAACAGGCCAGAAGTGGGGGTAACAAGGCTAGAAAGAGGCTACTTTCTCACACCACCCTAGAGGGTGTTTTGAAAATAGCATGTGTAACACAGTTATACATAGTTACCAGGTCTTGGTTTCTGCCCCAGGGGTGCCTGTCCGTTTCTTTGAATTCAGTGTATATTTCTCAAGGCACATTTGTGCACACAACCAGACACTGAAGCATGACGTGAACACTACTGTGGAATGTGGGTGAGGCAATACACAACATTAAGAATGATATTTGGCTTTACAACTGTAGCAATACATAAAAGGCATGTATATGTCTTGTTGCATGAGAACTGCAGTAGTATATTCCTTTTTAGCTGGTTCACAGTGTGGAGAACACATAATGCTCCATTTAACATAACTTCTAATTTATCTAAGAGGCTTTGATTTTAACTACTGTGTCTTTTGGGTGTTTTGTGGCACAAAATATGCATACATGTAAATGTTTTGTATAATTTTAGAAATTGCTATTTATAATTGAAGTGTGACTGTGTTGCTACACCAACATAAAAGGTGTTACACATTTGTTCTATAGGGAACTGTGGCATTGTCTTTCATTGGTCCTGAGGAGGCCTAAATTAACTAGGCAGAAATGTGTTGATCCATTTAATTCAGTATTAATATATAATATGTGATGAGAATGGACCATGGATTGAATATTTTTTTAAAGCAAGGAGGAAGTAATTGAACATAGCGTTCTTCATTGCACTCTCTGCAATACTGGACTACCTCTAAGTGGACTATGAACTGCATATGTGCATGGGGGAACCAAGAACAGAATACGCATATGTAGTAATTTGTCAATTTAATTTTTCAGTTGTTTCTATGTGTATTCTATATATGTTTGAATGTATATGTGAAAGAAATACATGTCTACCTACAGAATGTAGCATGTACCTTCTTTAGGGTGGGCAGTAAACTAAATTATGATAAGCCAGGGAGCAATCATGATGTGTTAAAATGGACAATGATAAATGGTAATTTCATTCTTAATAAATGCTAAAGGTTTCGATGTGTCCCTATAATGATCGTTTTGCATTTTTAATTCTTGTCGAAACCCAGGATCTATGAGGTTATTTGGCAGACTCATTTTCTCTATATACTAATATATTCTTATGACACCACTCTTTAGACTCTTCAATACTGAAAATGTGTAATGTGCTTATGCTTGTGACATGCAGATGTATTTGCAGGTCAAGGGATAAAATAATGACTTCGGGACACTCAGGGCAGTACTAGACAAAGTAGCACTATGTGTTAGTTAAAAAGGTCAACTGAGCTAAGAGGGAAATGCTCCTGATAGACAGTACATCACTACTGTTTATCCAGCAATAGTCCCATATTGCATTGTCCTTTTTGGTCTTCCAATATTATTTTCTCAGGTGGAAACTAGGAATTATTTCAGAACTGATTACACAGATTTGCTTGCCTGTTAAATCTGCCTTATTCTGCATAATACAAATGAAACATTTCCAAAGTGGAATATGGTACTCAATCACTGGGAGGCCCTCTCTCAATCAAAATGCATGCCTTCAAGACCCAGAGAATGCAGCTGCTTGCCTGTTCCTAAAATGCAAAAAGAAGTATGATATCTTTGGAAGAATAAAATGACTGCCCTGTCTACAAGTTTAGATTTGTTTTTCTACAAATCCTATATTAAATATCTAAATGCATTAAAACACACTCCTATAAATCATTTGAAAATAATCAGGAAATATTGAACCAGCTGATCCTTGGAACCAGATGATTTCAGGGGTGTTAATAATACATTCAGTGTAACAGGCAGTTTTCAATTTTAGGGTTGAAACAGCAGAATGCTTTGTTTTCAGAAATCAAAAAGAAACCCACTCATATGAGATCCAAGGGGTGTTGAAAATATTTATTTTCTCTATGTAGGCATGAGTGGTCATGCAATCTCTGATGCCATCATTTTTAGATAGTTTGTGCAGCTGGGTGCCCAGACTTCATTTACTTTGTGGTGTGCACCATATTAGCAAATAAATCAATACATAAATAGATAAATGACAAAGGGGAAATGGGACATCCTTGCCTGAGTCCACATTGCAAATTGAAATAAGACAAATCATTCATTACGAAAAATTCAGGCTTTATAGCTGCTATACATAATATGTATTATCTTAATGAAACTAGCTCAAAAACAAAACAAGATAAAGTTTGAAATAAAAAAGTTGACTTAATCCCATCAAATACCTCCTCAGAAGCAAGGAAAAAACAGTTAGGGACTGATTAACTGAAGACAATTTCAAAATAACATTAGAAAGAAACTGCATTAGCCATATATAATCATTGTAGAAAATACTTTATTGGTCTGACTTAACAAGTGAAGGGATAAATGAATTTACTTTGGTGGCTGACATTTCATGAAATCATAGCAATCTGGATTAAAGTTATTGGCCTAAACATTTCTATACAAACAATCTTCCTACAATTACGTAGTAGTAAGAGTAATTATCTTTATGTAAGACACTGTGGGGGTCATTCTCACCCTGGCGGTAAAAGGCAGTTACCGCCGGTCAGAAGACCGCCATAACACCGCCGGGGCCGCGGTGACCCGCCAGGGTCATTCTGACCCACAACTGCCAAACCGCCAAAAACCCGACCTCCACTGAAGGCCGCCACATCAGCGGTCAGCGATAAACTGGAGATGACCAAACCTCCACCGTCACGCCAACAGAAATACGCCCATGCCATTCCGACCCACGAATCCACGCGGCGGTCTTTCAACCGCGGTATTCCATTGGCGGTACACACCGCTGCGCTCAAAATACACACACCTTTACAAAACACAGCCACATTGGATAATTCAAAATACACACACCTGATACACATACAAACACCACTCCCACACAATCAATACGATATAAAACACACACCCACATCACCCACAAACCCCCACAAATCGAAATTCAGAGACAAGGCGCAATACACAGAGAGAGAGCACAGGGAACGCAAACCACAACACACACAGGAACCCAACATCATCCCCCACACTACATCTATGCACAAAACACCACACACCACTACACTCATCACCACAAACACCACCCCACACCTCATCCACACCACCCCATGGCACCCCAAAGACACCCCAGGTTCTCGGACCAAGAACTCAGGGTCATGGTGGAGGAAATAATTAGGGTAGAGCCCCAGCTCTTCGGCACACAGGTGCAGCACACCACAATAGCCAGGAAGGCGGAGCTATGGCAAAGGATCGTCGACAGGGTCAATGCTGTGGGACAGCATCCCAGAAATCGGGAAGACATCCGAAAGCGCTGGAATGACCTACAGGGGAAGGTGCGGGCGATGGTGTCAAGACACAACATCGCTGTGCAGAAGACTGGCGGCGGACCCCCACCCACTCCACCCGAATTCACAGCATGGGAGCAAGAGGTCTTGAACATCCTGCATCCTGAGGGCCTCGATGGAGTAGGCGGAGGAATGGACTCTGGTAAGTCTAATCTCAACTACTTCCCCCCCTCCAACCACCAGCATGCCAACCCCCACCCCCACCCTCACCCCCAACCCCCCAGCACATATCCTCCCTGCTAATGTCTCACCAGCACAACCCACCCAAACCAACACCAACCCCTGAATGCCAACACAAACCATGGACACCCATCACCTAAGCATGACCACTGCACATACCCATCCCCCCCCCAAACCACCCTCACAACTCCTCCCACAAGGGAATGCCAGCACTGGGGGACAAGGGCACCCACAATTCGCACGCCATGGCACACACAGAAGCAATAACCATACTCTTTTACCCCTGCAGGGCCCGAACGCCAACACACCGGCCCGGAGGGTCCAGAAATGTCCATCCCACCCCCAGAACAGGCCCCCAGTGATGACAGCAGCTCTGTCGACCTAGAACCTGATGACCAGCCCGGACCATCGGGGACCTCTAGACAGTCGGTTCCCCTCAGGCAGCCACAGGCCACAGCAGACCTACCCCCCTCTGGAAACCCCAGCACAGCACCCACCCAGCGGGCCCATGCCTCTGTCTCCAGGACAGGTCAAGCAGCGGTGTGTCTACCACTACAGGGCACCCAGGGCAACCCACCACCCCAACAACAACAGGGACCTGGGGGCAGTGGTAGTGGGCACACCGTCCAGGGGACAGAGGCCCAGGAACAAAGGGGAAATGGGAGGGCCGCTGTGCGACAGAGAGAGGACAGGCCTAGGGAACCCACTGTCCAAGAGGCCCTCACCACCATCATGGGAGCGTACCACCACTCCCAAGAGACGATGGCGACGGTCCTGGCCAGGTTCCAGAAGATCCAGGCCATTCAGGAGGGCCAGTACATGGGGTTCCGGGAAGAACTGCGCAGCATCAGTTCCGCAATGGGTACAATCGTGGTGGCACTCAACCAGATTGTCACTACATTGCGGGACCATGTGGCCCCCCAAAGGGCCCCTGCCACTAGCATGGAGGAAGAACAGCCCACCACCTCTGCCGGCGCTAGTGGTCAGGAGGCCCCGACACAACAGCAACGGCCCACCCGGACCCCACCCCCTGCAGAACATGAACCACCCCGCAAGAAAGGCCTGAGATCGAGGAAGAAGACAGAGTAGGATGTCAAGACCCCCGCCATGCACGGATCCCCCGGATGTCATCCCACTGTCCCACTTGTTCACCCTGTCCAACCTTGAACTGCCCCTGCTCCACCTTCCACAGGCATATGGACAATGCACCTGTGCGAACGTGAGTATGGACTCTGCCATGGACATGCCTCCACCATCACCCATCACCCTTTTAGAACTATACACCAATTTTTGCACTTCAATAAACACAATTATTGCACAAAAACCATCAGGAGTCTGCTCTTTATTTTTCTAAACCAAATGTATTCGATATAACCAACCAAAAATGTCCAAATACATTGTGATGACAACATACCAGTGTCACACAGCGGTAGTCCATGGGGAAATAAACCAGAGGGCACTCCGTGGGGACCACATCACTGAAATAGGAAGGCAAATTCACAACTAAGTTACCATACATTGGGGTGAAAGGTCAGACAGTAGAGAGCCAGTACTGTTACAGATATAATAAAATGCAGGAGTAGATTCTTACCTGTGTGTTACTGGAAATACTGCAGTATCACTCTGTCCCTGTTGTCTGTGTCGTCCTCTTCGTCTTCCACCTCTTCACTCTCCGCAGGCTCCACAGCGGCCACAACACCACCATCTGGACCATCCTCCTGCAGGAAAGGCACCTGGCGTCGCAAAGCCAGGTTGTGAAGCATGCAGCAGGCCACGATGATATGACACACCTTCTTTGGTGAGTACATTAGGGATCCACCTGTCATATGCAGGCACCTAAACCTGGCCTTCAGGAGGCCGAAGGTCCGCTCGATCACCCTCCTAGTACACCCATGGGCCTCATTGTACCGTTCCTCTGCCCTTGTCCTGGGATTCCTCACTGTGGTCAATAGCCAAGGCAGGTTGGGGTAACCAGAGTCACCAATTAGCCACACACGCTGTCTCTGTAGCTGTTCCATCACATAAGGGATGCTGCTATTTCACATGACGTACGCGTCATGCACTGACCCTGGGAACTTGCCATTTAAATGGGAGATGTACTGGTCAGCCAAACAGACCACCTGGACATTCATCGAATGATAACTTTTTCGGTTCCTGTACACCTGCTCATTGTCTTTGGGGGGGACCAAAGCCACATGGGTACCATCAATGGCACCAATGATATTGGGAATGTGTCCAAGGGCATAGAAATCACCCTTCACTGTAGGCAAGTCACCCACCTCAGGGAATATGATGTAGCTCCGCATGTATTTCATCAGGGCAGACAACACTCTGGACAATACCCTTGAAAACATAGGCTGAGACATCCCAGATGAAATGGCCACTGTAGTTTGAAATGATCCACTAGCCAAAAAATGGAGTGCTGACAGCACCTGCACTAGAGGCGGAATCCCTGTGGGTTGGCGAATGGGTGACATCAGGTCTGGCTCCAGCTGGGCACACAGTTCCTGTATAGTGGCACTGTTGAGTCTGTAGGTGAGTATGACATGTCGTTCTTCCATTGTCGACATGTCCACCAGCGGTCTGTACACGGGAACATTCCTCCGTCTCCTCGCAAGTCCCAGCGGACGGTGCCTACGAAGGACAACATGGAGCACAGAGTCAATCAACCCACAGGTAAGTTCCCACAGCCTTCACAGTACACGAATCTCTCTGGATTGAATAGCTTGTATGAGTGTCGATGCAAGGCCTAGCCATGTGTAACGCAGTAGGAATTAAGCCATGTGGGCCCTTGAAATGGCGGCTGCCTGACCTGTGAAGTGTGACAATGTGAAGTGAGGTCATTGCGCTGGCGTGGCACGCCGTGGCGGTAGGCGGTCGAAGACCGCGGCGCAAAGCAGCATTGGTTAACATTGAACCCTATGGGTTTCAGGAGCCAATGACGATGTGCGCCGGCGGTCGCGGTACGCACCGCTGCGGTACGCACCGCCGCGGGCGTGACCGCCATTTTCTCTCTGCTTAATCACACGAGACCTGACCATCCACAGGAGAGGACCTATACTGCAAGTGCTGCTGTGACCTCGGTCTGGAAGTGACAATGGCTGCTGCGACTGGGGAAAGGGCCCCCGCCTTCAGTTCCGAAGAGTTGGAGAAGCTTGTGGACGGGGTCCTCCCCCAGTATGCGCTACTCTACGGTCCTCCAGACCAACAGGTGAGTACACGGGGGCCAATGCATAGTGGGCAATGCCTGTGATGAGTGGGGTGGATGTACGATGGAGGGGAGGGGAGCGAATTACGAATGCATGGCACGACAGATGAGAGCATGTGCCATCTGGCAAGTTTGGGGAGGGGGGGCCACTCACATCGAGCATGCAGAAAAGTGATGATGTTTCTTTTCCCCCCCTGTACATGTCACATAGGTCAGCGCCCATCAAAAGATCGATATTTAGCGTGCCATCGCCAAGGACGTCCGGGCCCTGGGGGTCCACAACAGACGGGGCACCCACTGCCGCAAGAGGTGGGAGGACATCCGCCGTGGGAGCAGGAAGACCGCCGAGGCTCTGCTGGGGATGGCCTCCCAACCTAGGAGGGGTGCCAGTCGTACCTTGACCCCCCTGATGTCCCAGATCTTGGCGGTGGCCTACCCCGATTTAGATGGGCGCTTGAGGACATCACAGCAGACACAAGGGGGTGAGTACCAGCACATTCAGCTAAATTTGCGCGCAGTGGAGGTGCCTGGGTGGGGGAGGAGGGCTGTCGGTATCCCTAGGCCAGGGCGATTTCTGTAGGCTAGGCCCCTCCGTGAGGTATGGTCCTGTGCCCCCGCCCCCCACCACTGTAGGGTGCCTAGTAACGCTATTCATGGACCTGTGTATTCTGTGTGGGCAGTTGTCGCCCATAGGCTTGTAGGGCATGTCACAGGGAATGAGTAGTGTACCCCAAGTGCGCAGCGTAGTGCAGGGGGCTTCTGTGTCTGTCCTCTCCGCCAACAGTGTCCCCAATGCATGCACTCAACTTGTCCTTATTTCTCCATCCCGCCCCCCCCCCATTTTCTTTGTTTTTCGGTGAATGTGTGCATTAGCATCATCAGGCGGAGGAGAAGTGGCATCGGCGCAAGAGGGAGCTGCATCTCACATGGCCCCGGAGGGCCATGCAACGGACTCCGACATGACCAGTGAGATGGAGGGCGAGGGGGGCTCCACCACGGGGACCCGTGCAGACGTCAGTGACACCGACACGTCCTCGGATGGGAGCTCCCTTGCGGTGGCGGCAACATCCGTGCCCACCGATACTACAGGTACAGCCGCCACCCAGCGCACCAGCTCCGCCCTCCCAGCAGCCCCTCGGCCTTCGGCCCGTGCCCGCACGGCCAGGAAGGCGGCCATCTCCTTCACCCCAGGCACCTCAGGCCCTGCCCCAGTCACCCCTGCTGCCCTCAGTGAGGAGGTCATTGACCTCCTGAGGAACATCATTGTTGGGCAGTCTACCCTTTTGAATGCCATCCAGGGTGTGGAGAGGGAGGTGCATCAAAGCAATGCATACCTGGAGGGCCTTCATTCGGGTCAGGCTGCCCATCAGCGATCGTTCAACGCTCTGGCCTCAGCACTGACGGCAGCGATTGTCCCTGTCTCCAGCCTCCCTCTTCTAACTCCCTCCACCCATTCCCACTCCCCTGTTCCTCTACCTATCTCATCCACACCTACAGACCAGCCTGCACACACCTCAACACCCAAGGGAAGCTCATCCAGACATAAGCACCACAGAACACACAAGCATTCACACAAGCAACATACAGATGCAGACATGCCAACAGCCACTACCTCCTCTGTGTCCCCCACCTCCTCGTCTCCCTCCTCCCTCACTGTGACGTCTACACTCACACCTGCATGCACACCACCATCAGCCAGTACACCCATCACCAGCACACCCTCCACACCAGTCCGCACACGTGCAGTCACCACCCCCACTGCCATGTACACGTCCCCTGTGTCCTCTCCCAGTGTGTCTGTCACCCCCGCTTCCAAACCACACAAACGCAGGCAGGCACCCAACCAACAGCCATCCACCTCACGTCAGCCTTTAGCCCAAGCACCTGCACCCAAAGACACCAGACTTGACTCTCCTACAACCACATCCTCTTCCTCCACTCCCATACCCACTCCAGCTACCCTTCCCATGGCTCCTAAAAAACTAATCCTCTATAAACTGGACCTCTTTTCCTCACCTGACCCACCCCCTCCATCTCGTAAGAGTTCCAAAAACACCTCAGCCACCACCAGCCCAGCAACTCCCAAGAACGTCGTGGCTGGTTTTTGGAGTCCGCCCTTTCCTTGTGCAGGGACATCGGCCAGCAGCAAAGGCACAGCCAGCCCCCCCCCCCCCCTGGGAAGAGGAGCAAAAAACTGAAGGGCAGACGCGACAGGCCTGATACGCCTGCCCCCAAGGAGGGTAGCCTTGCACCGTCACCTGCCACATCGGGTAAGGGAGCCAAGGGCCACGGAGAGTCTGCCAAGGAGGGCAAGGGCAGCCAAGCGCAAAAGGCAGGGAGCAGCCGACCTGGCCATGAGGGCCCCACCAGCCCCATTCCGGGGGTATCGGAGGAGACCCAGGGCCCCAGGACTCCATCACAGGAGGGCCCCGCAACGGAAAGGTCCGATGCTGACTGAGCAGGAAGTATTGGCCAGGTGTGGTTCACTCGAAACACAAGACAGGCACCGCTGAACAGGGCCCCGCCAAGACAGGCACCGCTGAACAGGGCCCCACCGTGAGAAGCACCGCTGAACAGGGCCCACCGTGAGGAGCACCGCTGAACAGGGCCCCGCCGTGAGAAGCACCGCTGAACAGGGCCCCGCCGTGAAGGGCACCGCTGAACAGGGCCCCGCCGTGAAGGGCACCGCTGAACAGGGCCCCGCCGTGAGAAGCACCGCTGAACAGGGCCCCGCCGTGAGGAGCACCGCTGAACAGGGCCCCGCCGTGAGAAGCACCGCTGAACAGGGCCCCACCGTGAGATGCACCGCTGAACAGGGCCCCGCCGTGAAGGGCACCGCTGAACAGGGCCCCGCCAAGACAGGTACCGCTGAACAGGGCCCTCCTGTCAAGCACCGCTCCGCTGGGCCCTCATCTCAAGCACCGCTCCGCTGGGCCCTCATCTCAAGCACCGCTCCGCTGGGCCCTCACGTCAAGCACCGCTCTGCTGGGCCCTCCTGTCAAGCACCGCTCCGCTGGGCCCTCCTTTCAAGCACCGCTCCGCTGGGCCCTCATCTCAAGCACCGCTCCGCTGGGCCCTCCTGTCAAGCACCGCTCCGCTGTAATCCACCTGATGGACTGTGGCTTTGCACCCCCCAGGATGGCACAGTGGGCAATCCACCCACTGTAGAGACTTGAGAGACTGTGGCTTTGCACTCCCCAGGATGGCACAGTGGGCATGGAGGCCCTTCGTGGATCTGGCGTCGTGGACTAATGTGGCTGAGGTGCCCCCCCTTCCCTTCCCCCTGAGGTGCCAGTTTTTTATTTTTGTGATGCCCCAGCAGTGTTCTCTCCAATGGACTCGATCTCGTGTGTGGGCTTTGCCCATGTGATGGTGCACATTGGCCCACGGACATTTGGACTTTGCAAAAATGTGCCGGACTTTTGCTACTTGTATATATATAGTTCTAGATGTGTATTAATTCTTTATATATTGGTAAGTTCGCTATACTTAATTATTGATGTAATATAGTTCTATTTTTACAATCATTGCCTTTTGTCTTTGCATTTTTGTTTTGGGGGTGTCACTCTGACTTTTCAATCTGCATTGGTGTGTAGGTATTTCGGTGGGGGTGAGGGTGGGGGTGGGTGTGTGGCGTATGTGTGTGCCCGTAACCTTTCCTCCTCCCCCCTCCCCTGTGTCGTAGGTGCAGTACTCACCGTTGTCGTCTGCGGCGATGTTCGTGATCCTGGAAGAAGAGCAGGAAGGCAATGGCTGGGAGGATGTGGAGTTCCGGTTCCATGCTGTCCCGATTCCGCATGGAGTGTGTCGAGGTGAGCGTTTTCCATTGGAAATGTCTGTTTCCGCCGTGTTTTTATCGGCGGGGCTCCCGCCCCGGAAAAGGTGGTGGATTGGTGAGTTGTGATAGGGTGGGCGGTACATTGTCTGCCGCCTGTCTGTTGGCGGTGACCGCCGTGCTGTTTGTTTGTGCCACCGTGGCGGTCAGAGTGTTAAAGCGGCGGTCTGTGTTGGCGGTTCCCGCCAGGGTCAGAATTCCATTTTTTGGACCGCCAGCCTGTTGGCGGGTTGGCCGCCGCTTTAACACTGACCACCAGGGTCAGAATGACCCCCTGTATTAGTATTTGGGTTTGGAGATTGCCCACGTCGAGGAATAACAACACTTCTTGTCAGGGTGAACCCTTAGGGTCACTAAATTTGCCTAAGCTCAACCCTTTTGTAGCTAGGCATAGGGCAGACAAGCTTAGCATAGGAAAATGTGTAAAGAATGGACGTAGTATGCAAACAGTAATAGAGTCAAACCACCAAAGAAATAAATCCCAAACCGAAGTAGGAAAATAGAGTAATATTTATTAAACAGAATAACAAGAAAATGTCAAAAATCCAGTGAGGTGGACCAGAGATAAGAATGTTTAAACTTTAAATAAAGATAGTTTAAAAAAGCACTATAGACCAAGGGCGTCATTAGGACTTTGGCGGTCATTTCGGAAGACCACTATGGTGGCAGCCGCCAAAAGACCGCCATGTTGGCGGTAATCCGACCGCCGTATTAAGAGTCACACACTGAAGACCGCCACTAAACAGCCACAAATCCAACACCGCCAGGACACAGGAGGGTGGGAAAGAGGTGGTGCCACCATCAGCACCGCCAGCCTGACAATTTACCACACACCAGATTACAAGCCACAAATCACCACAGCGGTTCTCCCATGGTGGAAAACCATTGGCGTTGAGAACCACTGCACTCAAAACCTCATTTCAAACAGAGCACAACACCACATCGGACAGTCTGAATACACCACACCTGACTCACATACACACACCAGACACACCTGCTCACTGCACTATATAACACACCCCCACACAATCCACAATCCTTTGCTACCAAAACGACATTCACAGACATTGAGGACCCAAAAACTAATGATTCAGCACTTGTACACCTTCGGCACATTTACACTTCTCACTCAGCACACACCACACAACTGCACGAACAACACAACACACACATAATAAGTACACACAAACACCCCAACCGACCATCACACACAATGAAACCCCTGCTCCACCAAGCACCCTACACTGCATCCTTACACACACAATACCCACCCCCACCCAGAACACAACCACACCATGTCCTGACAAAAGCACCCACGCTTCACAGACGATGAGTTGAGGGTCATGGTTGATGAAACTGTCAGAGTGTAGCCACAACTGTTTGGAGCGCAGGTTCAGCAAACATCCATTGCCAGTAAAATGGAGATATGGCAGAGAATTGTTCACTGGATGAACTCAGTAGGAAAACATCCACGCACAAAGGGGGACATCAGAAAGAGGTGGAACGACCTTAGGGGGAAGGTGCATTCCATGGCATCACGTCATCAGATTGCCATGCAGAAGACTGGCCCTACCTCCTCCCCAGAGTTCACAGCATGGGAGGAGAAGGTCTTGGACATCCTGCAGCCAGAGGGCCTGACTGGAATACCTGCAGGACTGGACTCTGGTAAGTAACTACCACTCCCCTGGCACACATTCGTCCTGTTCAGCATGCATCCACACCACCCAAACACTCCCCAATTCACTCTATCTCCCACTACACCTCCCACCTAATCACATCATGGGAGGAGAAGGTCTTGGACATCCTGCATCCAGAGGGCCTGACTGAAATACCCAGAGGACTGGACTCTGGTAAGTAACTACCACTCCACTGGCACACATTTGTCCTGTCCAGCATGCATCTACACCACCCAAACACTCCCCAATTCACTCTATCTCCCACTACACCTTCCACCTAATCACCTAATGCCCCTTTCCTGAATGCCACACCACCACTCAGCCCCAATGCCCACACAGTCCCTGGCAAGTGTACGGATAGCAGGGCCAAAAACAAGCACTACAACTCCCACAATGTAGTAGCCCATCTACATCAAAACCTGTAATGTGCACTTCACGTCACACCCTTGCATGTATGACTATTGCACTAGCTACAACAACTGGATGCCTCAACTGAGGACAACTACCTGTCAATGGCAGCAATGCAATTGCACAACACAATGACAAACAAGGCCAAACACAGCACTGTCACCAAACCTAATGGCCAACTGATCAACAACCCTGAAATGGACTGCTCATGGGCTTGAAAGTAAGAAGCGAAGCTCCATGCACAACATGCACAGACAGGACAAGCAACCTTGCCCACATACATAACCTCTTCCCACATGGACACCATGCTGCAATGTACAGCCATTCTCACTCACATCTAGCAAGCCTGATTTGCCACGAGCTAACAGGGCACACCTGTCATGTGAACCATCACACAGGACCTGAACCCACCCACTGAGCAAAGGTTACCTAGCCTGATTGACACCAACTTCAATGGAGCATGGTACACATGTCACTATCCACTATCCACAAACACCAACCTGGTTGCTTCCTCCATCCACCAGCAGGCCCCTTCCACTAGCCATATCATAACTGAGCCTTCCACATCTGCCGCAGTTAGCGGAATGGAGGCCCTGCCAGGGGAATCACAGGCCTCTGGCACCCCTCCGGCTGTAGCAGAAGAACCCCTCTTCAAATGTGGATGTCCATGCAGACATACAGCTGGAGCAGATGCCAAGACCAAATCCACTGCCAGGAAGTGAAATTCTCCCGATCTCTCCCTTGTGTGTCACTGATATACCCTGTTGAATGTTCGGTGACATTACTCCATTTTCCCATGGCCTTTGGACGCTGGACCTATGCTACATACAGTTCTGCCACCTACACTGATGATTCCAACTACCGTTGCCACACTCATCACCTGTTTGCCACAGTATGAACCATATATTTACACATCACATGTCCCCTGTATGCCCATTAATACTATTGATCACAGCAACTGCATATGTGTTTTTACTTAAACATATAAAAATGTTATGTCTGCAAAATGCTATCTGGATATGCCCCCCTAAACCAACAGGCAGTGTAATAGAGGGAGGCATGCACTGCAGAAGACACAGTACAAACAGATAGGTCCCAGGGCAGATGTGAGGGAGTCACTGTTCCAGCCACACACTAGAGTACAGTTACTTATTCAACAGCAAAAGAGACCATGACAGAGTTCCATCAGGATAGGAGGCATAGTGGCACACAAAGCACATATGCCATTCATAGTTGTCCTGGCCAGCGTAGATTGCCACTGAAGCAGGCCACAATAGGTATTATTTCTACATCATCAGTCTCAGGAAATACATCACAAATCACAGTAGCTGGCATCTGTCATGTGCAAAATTCTATTCTGTAAACACTTACAACAGGCTAATGACCATGAATGCCTTAAGCCATCGGTAGCAGAGGCATCGATTGACATTACACAGTCAGTCAGTGGAATGACTTGAGAACAAGAGAATGCAGGACACATAGCTAAGTACAGGTCTGTCCATAGGGAAAGTGAATCTAGCAACCTGCAGTGAGTACACATTATAGAAGATACATTTTAACTCAACACCTTATCTTCAATCAGTCACCTCCCCCAACACACACATAGGGATAGGAACACGTTACAACACCTCTGATGATTCATATCAGGAGGACCACTGTCACCAATCATTGTGGATATACAACACTTGCAAATACAGAGTCAGCATATCTGTATGTTACTGGAAGTACTGATTGATGAGCTCCAGCTGTCTCGTCATCATCAGCTAGCAATGGTATCTGACATCTCAGGGCAAGATTGTGGAGCATGCAGCAGGCAACTATGATCTGGCATACCTTTTGGGATTGTAGAGGAGGGCACCTCCAGAGACATCCAGGCACCTGAATCTGGCTTTCAGAAGGCCAAATGTCCTTTCGATTATACACCTCGTCCTGCCATGGGCCTCACTGAAACAGAGTTCGCCTTCCATGGCAGGGTACCCCACCGGTGTCAACAGCCAGGGAAGGTTAGGATAGCTAGAGTCACGTGTGTTCCAAAGGTAGGACCTGTTACAAAACAGGTACAGCCACAGGGAAGAATGGGATGAGGGGTGTCATTACAGAGACACACGTCCAAATGCATACATACCAATGAGCCAAGCTCGCTCTGTGTGTAGACATGCCATCATTGCTGTTCCTCAGAATGTAGGAGCCATGCACAGATCCAGGAAATGTGTCTGTCACTTGTGAGATGTACTGGTCTGCCAGACACACCACCTGAACATTAATCTAGTGGTAGTTCTTCCTGTTCCTATACAACTGTTTATTGCCACTGGGAGGGACCAAGGCTATATGGGCGGCATCAATGGCCCCTATCACACGAGGGACATATCCCATAGTATAGAAGTCTGCTTTCACATAGGCCAAATACGCATGTTGGGGGAACCTGATGTAGCTGTTCAGGTGTTTCAATAAAGCACACAGTACATCCTTCAACACAAGACTGAACCTTGGCTGTGACATCCCTGCTGTCAAGCCCACGATCTCCTGAAAGGAGCCAGTGGCAACAAAGTGTAGCACTGACAGGACTTGTACTGTCAGAGGGATGGCATAGGGATTGCGTATGGCAGGCAATAGAACAGGCTCCAACTGCGTACATAGATCCATGTTGGTCTGACAATTCGGACAATAGGTGTGGATGATATGCCTGTCCTCCAGGTTTGCAAGGTCAACTAGTGGACGGTACACTGGTGCATGTCTCAATCTCCTCATGGCAGGATATCTAGGATAGAGAGGAGAAAATGTACAAAGTGATAAGCAGTTCACACATGTAAGCATAACATGTCATCATCGCACACACCTAACAAAATAGACATGTGTTGCACTGCTGACACATACTATAATGGGCATGCTGAAGAGGCTTGGACACCATCCTTGCTGCACATTGCTGACCCTGTAAATCGTTGGTGACACACATCACATGGGTAATATACCATATGTGGCACATGACCAGTCCTGCACTGATCATTAGTATAGCCATGCTAAATACCCATATGATTACACTGCCTATGTGCATCTTAGTATCTGGACTTGCACGTCATCTGGCCATATCACAACACTGTTTCATGCATTTCACATGTATTAGCAAAACCATGATGGCACAACATAGGTCTACTCTGCAGTTTGGGTAAAAATGTGTATGGGACACTTATTTAGGGACAGTAAGGCATGATATGTGCATAAAATAGCAGCCACCTGTCCTGCTGCACAGGACAGTTGGAAGTGACCTAAGACTGCCAGCGTATGTCGTCATGGCGGTAGGTGGTCGCAACCGTTGTGTAACTTCTCATTGGTTGACATTGCTGCCTATAGGGGACTGGGGCCAATGGTGATCACTGCCGGTGGTGACAGTCCTGTATGCAGCAGCTGTGACCACCAATTCCTGCAGCCCTGCTCACTTGACTTCAGACACTCTTGCAAGCAAGACCTCCACAACTTGAGCTGCTGTGTATTGTCTCTGGGAGCCATCATGCCACATCCTTTAGGTGATAGGGCCCATGCCTTCACCCCAGAAGAGCTTGTGGAAGGGGTCCTATCCTTGTATAAACAGCTGTATGGGGCACCAGAGGAGCAGGTGAGCCCAATGCCATAGTCATGTGTGATAGAGGTGTGTGTGATGGTGTAAGGGGTAAGTGTCCAGGGAGGGAGTGCATGCATGCATGCAATGGGCATTGAGATAAGGTGTGTGAGCCAAAAGGAAGGGTATATGTAGGCACTTGGTGAGTCAGATGTGTATAGTCCACTTCTATTGGTATGGTGCCAGTTTACATTACTTTCTTCTTCTGTCTGTGTCATATATGCAGGTAAACGCCCATCAGAAGAAAGGGATCTGGCATGCCATCGCCAAGCAAGTGCAGACCCTGGTGGTCCACAACTTGCGAAGCACCCATTGCAGAAAGCAGTAGGAGGAACTGAGGTGCTGGGCCTGGAAGACCACAGAGGCCAAGGTGGGGATGTCCTCCCAACTAGGGTGGGGTGCCCGTCGAACCATAACCCCCCCGATGGCCCGTATTTTAGTGGTGGCTACCCTGAGGTGGATGGGCATTTGAGGGCCACACAGAAGCCATAAGGGGGTGAATAATGACTGTATCCTGGGACTTGGCTGGGCTTAAATGGGATTAGTTGCCTCACTACAGGCAATGTGACTGTAGTAAAAGCATCCTGTTTTTTTGTCTATTGTAAATGGGTATTATGCACCCTGGCTGAGAATAATTAGTAGATGTGTTGCTAAGGTTTACTGTCAGTGGATGTACATCTCCCATTTCTAGACCTCTCCATTTCTTGAATGTGGAGACGGTCCAATGACATAGGCACATGTGTGACTCCATCCTGACTGTTCAATGGATGTGAGTATTTGTATCACCCTAAGCATTGAGTATGACCAGCTCCATCCATCTGCATTTGTGTCTCTGAAGTGTAGGTCCACTCCCAACTGTGTAGCATATATGCTACTGTGTGACTCTTGTTTTCTCACAGGGACTATATACATCATGAATGACTGAATGTGGGGCAGCCATTACAGTTCCACCACAGATATGAACTTAATGGGACAGGATTATTGGCTTGATAGCTGTAGCCATATATAGGTGATCTGCTGACTGTAGGGTATGTGTAGGTAGCCAAACTGGGATACTGATACATGTTCTATCGATGAGGTCTGGTTGCAGACATCATGTATTCCGAGGTGCAAGATGTGTGGGGATGTAACCGTTAAACCAATGGGATGGTACTAGAAGTGGTAAGTTCCTTGGCAGATCTCGTATTTGTCACCATGATATGTATATGGCATGTATGACAGTGCCCTAGCAATTGCTATGGTACATTGCTGTGTTACTGCCTACATCAGGTCCTAATGGTTAGTTGGGGCACATCTGACGGGCTGGGACTTTTCTGCTTGCCTTGGCCCAGCTGAAGTGGTAGATTAGGAGAGGTTGGGCTATTGCATGATATATGGCATGTTGATGTGATTCAAATGTTGAATGTAGTCTCCTCAGGCTGCATCATGTAGTAGTGGGATTTGTAATTGGTGTACAGGCAGTGGTGTTGGTCCATGTGTGCCTAATGCATCCAGACATTTACTGTCTGAGATGTGTGTTGTCTGGGCTCTGTGACAGGTATTGTCATTTCCGGAATGGTGTGTGAGGGTGGAGCTGTCATGTTGTGCAGACAAACTGAAGTAACTGCATGTGTGATGGCATTGTTAGTGGACCATGATGAAATATGTGTGTTCATGAAGTACATCTGTTATGACACTGCACTCAGTGATTGTGTATGGATGTGTTACATGTGCTATATGGGCCATTGTAGACGCACTTAGCAGTATGATAAGTTGTGATATATGTTTTTGGTGTCTGCTGATCTGGCTCTGTGATTGGGTCAGACTATTCCCATGGCTATACCACAGACTCTTATTGTACACATCAGATGTAACCTGTTTGGGTGTCTGACTTGTAATGGCTAAATCAGAGTTGATTTCTAAATTGGCGTCACCGTACAGAGTGCATGGTCTGCCATGTAATGTGACAGGCAGGTGCTATGTTGTCTGTGAGTGGAGCTGACTTCACTGTAATGGAATTGTTACAGAGGACATGGACTGAGCAGGTGTTGTAACTGTAGAGGCCTGAAGTGCTTATTTCAGTCAGCTGCACATCTAATGGGTGATAGGGATATGTACATGTATGATGTGTTTTCAGGCATTCAACTGATACTGCATGGAGTGCAGCAAATATAGCTTTGGTTGTCATCATGTGCATGACTCCTGTTGTGCTGTCCTACTTAGATATTGATGTAGGTGTGAGGGTTGGGATATAGGTGAGGGTAGTAGTGACATGTTGTGACATGATATAGGTAATGTGTATTGGCACCTGCGATGGCCTAGCCGGGATACATTTTGTCACTGATGTGTATGTTTACCAGTGTTTATGATAGCTATATGTTAACCCATTTTCACTCTATCTCTCTCTCTCTCTCTCAACCTCCCTCTCTATTTGTGTGCATCAGCATTGTCAGGTGAAGGAGAAAGGACACAGTCGAGTGGGGAAGCAGTAGCCCACGGGAACTGGAAACTGCAACCAAAAATAGCGAGGGACCCAGTGGGACGAGAGTGCCACGGGGAGACCGGATCTACCACCTCTTCTTTGGAACCCTCCCCCGGGGATACTCCCTGGCAGACTCGTCTGGGGCTACCCCAGCACTATCATTGTCCGCCACCCCTCTTACTAGCACCGCCCTCCCTTTAGCTCCTCACCCTGTTGCCTGTGCCTGCTCACCAAGGAGGGTGGCATCTCCTTCACCGCAGGCACCTGTGCCCCTTCCCCATTCAGCCCTGCTGCCCTCAGAGATGAGGTTATTGACCTCCTGAGGTCCATCTCTGTGGGTCAATCCACCATCGTGAATGCCATCCAGAGACTGTCAGCTCAAGTCCGCAAGAGCAATGCGTTCCTGGAGGGCATTCCCGGTGCCATGGCTGGCCTCCAGAGATCCTTTCAGGCTCTGGCCTCCACACTGACGGCAGTCAGTCTCCCTTTGTCTACTGCTCCCTCTCCACCTACCTCTACCCAATCTCAAACCCCTCTCCCCAAACCCGGCCAAAGCACACATACACAGAGACATGCATCCACCTCAACAGACAAGGGTACCACTGACAAGCACAAGTACCACAAGACCCATCACCGGCATGCACACAAACAACACCCACCTGAAAACACACCAACTTCCACTACCTACACGGACTCCCCCACCACACAGGCACTGAACAAAACACACCTGCAGCCACCACACCATCAGTCATGGATCCAGCAACTACACATGTCTTACCCACAGTCAGCACAATATCAGACCCACAGATATCCAACCCAGTCACCACATCCGCACCCACCACAACCATCAACACCCTCATGCAGCATATCTATAATACTTGCAGATACCAACCCAACAGACAGTCACCCATCCAGCAAGGCATCTCCCTGTACCTACTACCCCCCTCCCAAGACACACAAACACCCGCAATCACACACCCAACAGACACCCTGCACCCACAAGCATTCCACGCTCACACCTGTACTCAAGACATCTACACAGACACATCTTATAACCACTCCCTCTCCCTCTACTCCCAAACCCTTTTGCCATGACCGCTCCCGTGTGTCTAAGAAGCATTTCCTCTTGGACTTATCCTTGCTCCTTACCCCTCTCCCAGCCTGTGATACCCCAAGCGCTCTTTGTCCCTCCCCAAGTCCAGCCCTTCCACCTCCAAGTCCCCCCCTAGCCCTCTGCTAGTGCCCATGCCCTCACCTGCCAAGAAGTCTATCCCTCCCAAGCCCAGCCCCAGGAACCCACCTCCCAAGACCAAGCCCAAGGACCACCTCCCAAACTGAAGCCCAAAGACCCACCTCCCAAACCCAAGCCTAAACCCCCCTCTCCACCCTTCTCAATCCCTGAGGTGCCTGCCTGCTTCTTTGATGCCCCTACCTTGTGGAGGTCATATTGCAGTCAGGAGACAAGCAGGGGGACACTGAGGTGCCATTGGTGCCATTTTGCCTTTGGCACTTTGGACTGGCCAATGGCCTTTTAATTGTAAATATCTTTGTTTTATATATCACTTTGCTATTTTTTAGGAAATCTGGTCCAACCTGTGTGTTGGTTGTGCTAGCTGTTGTACCTGGGCTGCATATGTGGGTGTGGCCCTTTCATTTGTCCGCTGGCATTGCTGTGTAGTATGTGTGGGATATGTTTGTGTTTGTTACATGCATGTATGTAGCAAAATTGTGTGTTGTTTGGGTTGACATGTGTAATGTTGCTGTTGTGTGCCCTTGTGTGGTTGTAGTGTGTGCATCCATGTGTGTGGTGATGGCTATGTCATATGTGTTGAGTGTTGTATTAGCATGGTGTGACATATGCTTCGTTGTATGGCACTGTGATTGTGTTTATTGGTTGTCTGGTGTTGTTACATGTTGTTGTTAGTATTTGTTGTCATGTGGAGGTGTGCAATGACATTTCCTGGTGAAGCGTTTGTGTAGTTGCGGTTGTGATGTTGTTGTATGAATCTGTGTTGTTGTGGATGGTTGTGTTAGACAGTGCTGGTGCTGTGTGTCTGCAGGTTGGTGCATGTATGGCACGTGTGTTTGGCCGTGGTGTGTGTAGTGCGGGTGTGCGTTTGTGTAGTATGTAGGTGTGTGTGGTTCTGTGTCTGTGTCACCATTGCAAGCCGTCCCAGATGTGTATGTTGTGTGTGCATGTGTAGTTTTGTTCCCCCCAGTGTGAGGTATGTATCTTTACTCACGGTTGTTGTCTTCATCGCCGTCGCTGGTTCCGGAGTCGTTGTGCAAGCAGCAGCAGTGGGAGGACTTCCAGTTCGGGTTTCATGGCGGCTCCAATCAGTTATGTGTTCCAGAAGGTATTTCCTTTTATAAAGATGGTTTATGCCGGAGTTTTTGTGGCGGGGCATCCGCAGCAGAAACTTTGGCGGTGTGCAGCCTCACAGTATGTCTGGTGCAAACATGGTCCCCGCTGACCTTAAGGTGCCTACTGCCATTCGTGGCGGCATGTCCGCACTGGAGGTACCAGCTGTTGTTTGGCTGTGTTCTGTTAGGAAGACTGCCATGGTCATAATTTGGCAGTCTTCACCGCCGACCTGTTGGCAGTACCATCACCACCGCCAACATGGCAGTCCTGCGACCGTCAAACTCGTAATGACCCCCCAAGTGTGTTGTCCCGGTGGAAGTCTGGATGTCATAGAGTTGGGAAAAAGTTACTAAATATCACTTTAGAAAGGGACTTTATCACTTTTTTCAAGGCAAGTGTTGACATTTCTTTAAAATTCCAACCCCAAATTGATGTTTGTCACTTTTTCAGAGGTGCAAGGACCTTTGAGTGGGATGAAGTTGAAATCCAATCTGATGCTGCCACTTGTTCCACAGGGTTCCACTGTAGCTCTGGAAAAAACCTTTTCAAAAGTTTATAAATGTTATTCTGGTGCACAAATAACTGCAGAAGTACATTTCTATGACCCATAGAACCTCAGGGGGGAGGCACTTAGAGATTCTAGGGGACTCAGGCAGAAGCCAGCAGCAAAGTCCAGTCCAGGTCCACTTGCAGCTGATCAGCTGGGCCTCCTGTGGCTTGCTGTGTCCCTATGGCTGCTCAGGAGGCAAGCCAGATGATTCTTGGAGTCCATATATTTGCCCTGGGAAAAAGAGGAAGCAGGTCCAGTCCTTCAGGGCTCCTCTCAGATCAGACAGGAGGTCCAGTCCACTTCTGATATTTCCCAGGTCCATTGAGTGTTCTAAGGAGGGTGCCCTCGGATATCACAATTATGCCTCGCACCAGCTAGTGGGTTATGGTGGCTCTTGGCTCCTCCCTGACCAATGGGATCAAAGATTCCTGGGAAAATACTGTCCTCTTTTGCAGCAGTTCCTCTTTGCCATAGTGCAAACCTTCCCCTAGTGCTCAATATTCCCAATATACAAGATGGGTAAACTCTTATCCCCTTGTGGTAGCCTATGTTGTAGCTCAAAGGTGTGGCCTTGGTAAGGAGCAGCCTGTCCTCTTCCTTTGTGGTCACTCAAAACAGTTCTTGGGTAGGTTTCCTTCCACTGGGTTTTGAGCTAGCCTGACAATGAGGACAAAGGCTGGGCCTTTCAAGGTGTCATCTGAAATTTACTTATGACCGGGCCAGCCCCTTTAAAGTTAGGCTTGTGGGCCGAACACAAATGGTATTCCTGCCACAAGAAGAAGAAACCTCCCCATTCCCTAGGCCATTGTCCCTGCTCTGGGAGCGGTTTTCACACCTCATTGAGGTAAACATTGATAGCTGTTGGATAGCTAATGTAAATTAGCCTCCAGGAGCTTTAGGCAGAGAAAATGTAACTTTAAAAAGTGTTCTAGAATTCCTACATGGGGTACTTAAACTGAAAAAGAGGGTCTTTCTTTGTCAAAAAAGGTTGTTTTAGCAGGTCACCCTGCAGGTTTTACATCACAGCAGTCAGGTTGCAACGGCGGGCCCGAAGCCATGTTTTAAAGGCTCACTCTGTAGAAAGACACAATAGTTGCTGCAGTCCACAATGACATTTAATTTCTAGGGCTGGAGTGCATTTTCTTTACCATATATTAGGAACGTAGAGGCAAGATAAATGTATCAATCTGGGATAAGGCAACGTAACCATGCTTAAAGGGGGAGCACATGCATTTTACTGCTGGTTAGCATTTATCAAGCTCTTGTGCAATAGGATCGTATTTCACATTCATAGAATATTAATTTTGTTTGTACCCTTTAGAAATATTGTTCACTGAAACTAAAACATAGTTATTCTAGTTGTTAATGTCATGTTTTAATCAATTTACATAAATGTTTTACTTTCAAATAGTTTGACAATAGCTTTTTTTATTGCTGTAACATTTGGTCTTTACTTTAAGGAAAATATTATTGGCATTAAATGCAGCAAGTTTCTCTAGTTTAGTTTCTCATTGATCAAATCAGATACTGTGTGTAATATAGATACCGTAAAGTGTTAATTTGTTTTAAATTAAAGAAGCATTCAATTAAGTCTTTCCCTTAGTGAAATAACCAATAGCAAATACTTTAAAATTGTTGTATAGCTTAAAATATCCCATTTGTTTGATATGGAAGTATCTTCAGAATTATTTACAAGAAAAACTCCTTTGCAAAGTAAATCAATGTGTTGGTAAAAATAGTATCACACGAACAGTAATAATAGAACCCACACAACAAGCTTCTCCGTACAGTTATAATCGACAAAGGTTATCAACAGAAGCATGACCAGACATGATAACATAACAAAAATGTAAGTTTATCAGATTAGCAGTGTTGGATTCATTGGCACTGGTATTGGCTTTTGAATTTGGATTGCAGATTCTTCAAGAATAAAATGCTCTGAACTAATAACACTTTTAAGCACTGCATGGAGTTTCCCAGGAGGAAATTTCTATTTACACTTCATGTCAAGAAATGGTCACAAATGCGTTTCTAGTCTTCCACTTCCGATTCTTATCATAATTAAATAGGGCTTTTTAATTCCAAAAGCTTGGATTATTTTCTCCTGGTTCACAGATATTTCGAATAATTCACTGATTTTCTGGCATAAGACATTTTAACAAAATTTGTATGCACTCATTATCATGCTACCAATAAACAAAGCTTAATTTTATTTTTATTTATGCACTAAATCACAGACTCAACCTTGGGGGCACTAACAGGAGAGATAACATCATCACCTACTAATTGCTGTTTATAACTTCAGAGAATCCATATAATTTAAAATGGGATTGTTGTTTTAGGTTTATGGAAGTATTACATTTGTATAAATGGATCAAAAACATCTGCCTTTCAAAGGGATTTCCCAAAAGATACTTTGTTAAACATAATGAAAGAAAATATAAATATCAAAACACTAACAAATAGTAAAACAAAATGAGCAGAGGGAAGGTAAAGAATATAGTAACAAATCAATCAATCAATGATTTGTAAAGCACAGCAAATCACCCATAAGTGTCTTAAGGCATTAAGGTAGCTCAATCGAACATAACACAAACAGAGAGTCAGGGAGACAAATCAAACAGACCAGAAGGAATCGACCCATACTATCTCCCTATGTATAGAACCAATAACACAAAAAAGTATAGGGTTCACTTATAATGAGGAGCTGCACCCAGGGGAAAATTCCCTGGTGCTCCTTAAACTCACTTGATGAGTGGATGGTGTATGGGTGCTGTGAAGGGTCGTGAAGTGATGCTGGGGGGTGTTAAAAGAACGGGAGGGAGTGCCTAAATTTTTACTTTCTGGAAATTATGGGATCCAGCTGAACTAGGGTAAATATAAAAACACCTAGACAGTTACCTGTGTGAAAAATACACTTTTAATAATGGTGTCTGCTGGTGTGTTTAAAAACTGGGATAGGACACCTCTGTGAGAGTAAAGACTCTCCCTCCCGTTCTTTTAACAGTGAGGTTGAGTCTGCCCAGATGGCATTGTCCTACCTGGGTGGAGCTAGGTGGTCAAATGATGAAGCATGACACTATATAGTGTGTGAGACCACCTAGTCCAGAAAGGAAACACCCCCCAGCATCACTTCACGACACTTCACAGCACCCATACACCATCCACTCATCAAGTGAGTTTAAGGAGCATCAGGGAATTTTCCCCTGGGTGCAGCTCCTCATTATAAGTGAACCCCATACTTGTTTGTGTTATTAGCTCAATAGAACAGCCAGGTCTTGAGACTTTTCCTGAATTGTTGGACAAATGAGGTGGTCCTGATGTGCAGGGGTAGGTCATTCTAAACTTTGTTCCGTAGGTGTGAGAAGAAGTGGCCTCCTCTGTTGCTTCAGCGGATACAGGAGGTGTCTGTGAGGGTGGCAGATCGAAGGTGTCTGGTCATTTGGTAGAAGGTTATGCATTTGTTGATGTATGCTGGTCCTTCGCTGTGCAGGGCTTTGTATTGTGAAATGACACCTCTTCTGAATCGGGAACCAGTGTAGTGGGGTGTGATGTGGATCCATCTAGGGAGGTTGAGGATGATTCTTGCTGTGGAGTTGTGTATTTTCTGTATCTCTTCAGGAGGTGTGTGGTGACTCTCAGGGAAAGAAAGCATTTTATTCATTTACTTTTTTATGTTTGCTCATTGCTCATTTGATTGTGTCTGGTATATAGAATTACAGTAATTAACAGTCAGATTAGCACATATCTTAGACATCAACAACTATTGACTGACATTAATACTATTAGACCCGGCATCCTTGGCATGGGTTTCCATATCTTTTTTGCTTTAAAAACTCCTATTTTTCTGAACTTTTTTATGCTGGCTTTAGAACTCTGGGCACTTTACTGCCACCAACCAGTGCTAAAGTGCATGTGCTCTCCGCTTAAAACATGGTAACATTGGCTTATCCACAATTGACATACTTAATTTACTTATAAGTCCCTCATAAAGTGCACTACATGTGCCCCGGGTCTGTAAATTAAATGCTACTAGTGAGCCTGCAGCACTGATTGTTCCACCCACATCAGCGACCTTTCAAACATGTTTTAGGCCTGCCATTGCACAGCTTGTGTGTGCAGTTGTAAACTGCCATGTCGACCTGGCAAGTTAACTCACTTGCCACGCCCAAGCCTCCCTTTTTGATACATATGTCACCCCTAAAGTAGGCCCCAGACAACTCAAGAGGTAGGTGCCAATGCATCACTTCCCTTCCTACTCACATCTTGTTCTCAACATCGACACAATTCTGAACTAAGGTACTGTTTTCAGCAGGCCATGGCTGATCCCTGTATCTGACCCATGCTCCATTGTGGCCTGACCGGTCTAGCTTGACCAGATAGCTCCGGTTGGCGTTTTATGCTTCTAAGCACTACAACCAAGTTTATTCTTTAAAAATCCATATCTCAACTTTTAGGTGTTGGATTTTAATAACCAGGTGTGGTATCTTTTTGTGTTATGATTTAATTGCTTTACTATTTGAAGTGCTTCACAAATACTTTACACATTGGACCTCATTACGACTTTGGCGGTCTGACAGTAAGACCGCTGTAGTTTCGGCCACGAAAATACCGCCATTTTGGCGATCATCTGAGCGCCGTATTAATAGATACACAGCACAGAGCACCAAAAACAACCAATATACCAAAACTACCAGGACTCTGGCGGATGGAAAAAAGGCGGTCAGACCATCAGCACTGCCAGCCCGTCAAAAAATAACCAGTCTAATAATGATTCCCGAATCACAAGAGCAGTTTTTCCATGGTGGAAAACCATCAGCAGTGCAAACCGTGGCAGACTGAACTCACATCAGTCAGAACACCACTCCACATTGGACAGTTCGAATAGTCCACACCTGATACACATCCACATGCCCGTCACACCGACACCCTGCACTATAAAACACACCCCTACACAACCCACAATCATTTGCAACCAGAATGCCACTCACAGCCAGAGAGTAGAATAAACCAAACAAACTAGCAAATCAAACAATAGGCACCCCTACACATTACACTCAGCACACATGCCACATTTGCACAACAGACACAAAACACAATTTACAAACCCACACAATACAAAAAAACTGTCACCCACCCGCATCACATCAATCATACCTCATCACAAACATTATTCATTCTTTCTTTTCTACATCACCGTCTTTAGCACGACTATAATAATGTTCGCACAAAAACACCCATGTTTTACTGATGATGAGTTGAGGGTCATGGTGGACGAAATTGTCAGGGTAGAGCCATACCTTTTTAGAACACGGGTCCAGCAAACATCATTAGCCAAGAAAATGGAGTAGTGGCAAAGGATAGTCAACAGGGTAAATGCAGTCGGCAGTTACCCACACACAAAGAAGGACATCAGGAAGAGGTGGAACGACCTCAGGGGGAAGGTATGCTCCATGGCATTTAGGCACCAGCAGGCGGTGCTCGAGATGGGTGGTGTGCCCCCCACGTTGTCCCCCACATTTCACATCATGGGAGGAGAAGGGCTTGGACATCCTGCATCCTGAGGGCCTGACAGGAATACCTTGGGGAGCAGTCTGGTAAGCCACAACAACATCCGTGTTACCAAACAGTTATGTCCTGCATGCTCACTCATCATCTTTCCCCACCCCAATTATCAAACCACCCTCACCCCCTGTCCAAATCTCCAAATACCCTTCACTGCCTTGCCACACGTCAAGTAAACTCACCTTGGGCCACAGTGTTTGGGAAGGGCATGTGAAGTACTGGGAACTGACAGCACTTCAACTCCCAGAAGGCACTGTTTCAACATTAACAAAACCAAAACTGTGCACTAAATGTGAAATGTCTTGCATGTGAAACCAACAATCAAAGCAAACCAAACTGAATGGCCCACCATTTACCAGTTCATGGCAATGACAGCTTTGCAATGGCCTACTACCAGTACCATTAGAGGCAAATCACAGCTACAGCTGTGACCTATACCAAGAGAGACTCAGAGAAAACATCCGTAATAATGTCATGTACTCACCTCGGGGGGCGCCTAAATGGCAAACTGAGCACACTTGTATGGCATCCAGACAAAGGGCCAGGTCAAAATGTAACACCATATTTGTGTATTAGCTCTGACACCATTGTGCATTTTTCTGCCACTAGTTGGCTCAATGATGCCATTCACCTTACTAGGAGAGAAATGTACATTGTCATTCCTGCACTCAGACAAGATATGAGGGTATTTGCAGTCATTTACAAACCAGCATACTCCTAGAGCATGGAGCATGCTGTATGCAATTGCAAACCTCTGTGTCCCACATTACACTAACCCAGATTAAGTAGCAGCTGTCATTGACATGTCAGGGGTGCATCTCATATACCATGTTTAGTTGTCTAATTGGTACATCACTTGTTGCATCACATACACCAACTGTGTGTTCTACTTCTCCTACAGGAATCCTTGACACCCCCAACATGGAGAGGATACCAGAGACAGACACTAGGAAGCCATGAAGCAGTAGCAGGCCCAAAATGCCATCCTGGCTTCCATTGCTGGGGTGCTGAGGAACATCAACTCTACGCTGAGTAGCTTTGGCACCCAAAATCAGGCCTCTTCTACTAGCCATGAGACATCAGGCCCCTTGACATTTGTGGCTGCTAGTGGAATTGAGGCCCTGCCAGGGGAAGAGAATGCCTCAGACACCCTACTCTCTGTAGCAGAAGAACCCCCACAAGTGTACACATCCACCCAGACATCCAGGAGGAGCAGATGCCAAGACCAACCCCACTGCCAGGAAGTGAACCGCTCCTGATTGGTTCCTCTTGTGTGTGACTGATACACCCTGTTGATTGTTCTGACACCTAACTCCATTTTCCTATGGTGCAAGGACATTGGACATGTGTTTCCAAATGGTGTAGCGGCTAACATGATGATTTCATTCACCATGACTGAACCCTTCACTGTCAATTTAAGTTCAATTTGAGTTTCAATACACTCATTTTGTTGCTCACTCTCCAATAAATACCACTCAATCACAGATCCTGTGTAAGTTTGATGTTTCAACCCTAAACAACTGACATGTATGAAAACTATTGCACCACCTGTTCCTCCTCTCCAATGTTATACGTTTGTTATGGTCATCAAGCATGTACTAGACAACCAGGATACACATTGGATTAGTATTGTAACATACACATGACACAGGTCACCTGCATACTGTACATTTCCACATATTTATTGGGGGAATGGCAATCAGCACATTGTGAAGTCATGCTGTGGACTTCAGTGTTTCAGCATAGGTGTCATACGCTACCAACTCACAGAATACAGAAGTTAGATACATGTCAGTCTATCACCATCCCAGGAGGCAGACAGATTAGTTCAATGTATCATCAGCTAAAGCCTTATCGCATACCCATATCTCATCGTCACAAATCATCCTACCCCATCAAACAGACAGAGGCCAGTAATAATCTCCCCAGTCGTGGAACGTTCCACTTACCATGGCCAGGTATCTGTAGGCTGGCCACTCATCTATCTCAGCCTTCAGACACATGCACATTGGCCTGCAATGAGGAAGCACACTGACAGCTATGGACAAGTTAGGTTACATAAAACACAAACCATAATGATGGTAGAAGGTCTGGATACTACATTGTGACATGTGTCAGACACAAATGGACACACACATGCCACTATTTGAGCCACCTCCAATGCCAAACAAGTCTTTTTTGTGGAAAAGAACACTTCCAAACCAATGTCCTGGCAGTCTGGGCATAGATTTCACACACCACAAATATGACGCAAAACAGTACCTGGTCTGATACATGTCCACTGCTCATGTCAGTCTGCAAATACGATCTGCCTGTAACACTCTCTGACAATGCCAAACAGCCAATCTGCAAATCTGTGATTGATAATGATAAGGTAAATGCCAGAGTGGAACACAAACATCACATTGCCTATGTATAACTACAAAAGTTAGTTTGGATTGTTCATTTTCTGAACACTACATTATGTACATTACAGTTCTGTACACAAATCAAAGGAACATCTAGCATGCATAACTGAGCCATGAGGTTTGGAGCCACTTAAGACCACACTGATTGTGGCACAAAGCACATTTCATGGCATGCATTACCCCAACAATGACCTGTGGAATCTCTTTAGTAACATCAGATCACATACCTTGAGTCAGTTGAAGTACTGATTGATGATATCTGCCCTGATGTCTCCAGCTTCATCCTCATCATGCTCACTGTAGGAAAGTACCATCTTGCCTGGCATGTTACCCCCATATTTCACTGTATATATGTTGTTTTAGTCTATGTGCCACTGGGACCCTGCCAGACAGGGCCCCAGTGCTCATAAGTATGTGCCCTGTATGTGTTCCCTGTGTGATGACTAACTGTCTCACTGAGGCTCTGCTAACCAGAACCTCAGTGGTTATGCTCTCTCTGCTTTCCAAATTGTCATTAACAGGCTAGTGACCAATTTCACCAATTCACATTGGCATACTGGAACACCCATATAATTCCCTAGTATATGGTACTGAGGTACCCAGGGTATTGGGGTTCCAGGAGATCCCTATGGGCTGCAACATTTCTTTTGCCACCCATAGGGAGATCTGACAATTCTTACACAGGGCTGTCAGTGCAGCCTGGGTGAAATAACGCCCACGTTATTTGACAGCCATTTACCACTGCACTTAAGTAACTTATAAGTCACCTATATGTCTAACCTTCACCTGGTGAAGGTTGGGTGCAAAGTTACTTAGTGTGTGGGCACCCTGGCACTAGCCAAGGTGCCCCCACATCGTTCAGGGCAAATTCCCGGACTTTGTGAGTGCGGGGACACCATTACACACGTGCACTATACATAGGTCACTACCTATGTATAGCGTCACAATGGTAACTCCGAACACGGCCATGTAACATGTCCAAGATCATGGAATTGTCACCCCAATGCCAGAATTGGGGAAACAATCCATGATCCCCCGGGTTTCTAGCACAGAACCCGGGTACTGCCAAACTGCCTTTCCGGGGTCTCCACTGCAGCTGCTGCCAACCCCTCAGACAGGTTTCTGCCCTCCTGGGGTCCAGGCAGCCCTGGCCCAGGAAGGCAGAACAAAGGATTTCCTCTGAGAGAGGGTGTAACACCCTCTCCCCTTGGGAATAGGTGTGGTTGCTGGGGAGGAGTAGCCTCCCCCAGCCTCTGGAAATGCTTTGCTGGGCACAGATGCTGCCCATCTCTGCATTAGCCAGTCTACACCGGTTCAGGGATCCCCCAGCCCTGCTCTGGTGCGAAACTGGACAAAGGAAAGGGGAGTGACCACTCCCCTGACCTGCACCTCTCAGGGGAGGTGCACAGAGCTCCTCCAGTGTGCCCCAGACCTCTGCCATCTTGGAAACAGAGGTGTTGCTGGCACACTGGACTGCTCTGAGTGGCCAGTGCCAGCAGGTGACGTCAGAGACTCCTTCTGATAGGCTCTTACCTCTCTTAGTAGCCAATCCTCACTCCTAGGTAGCCAAACCTCCTTTTCTGGCTATTTAGGGTCTCTGCTTTGGGGAATTCTTCAGATACCGAATGAAAGAGATCACCAGAGTTCCTCTGCATCTCCCTCTTCACCTTCTGCCAAAGGATCGACCGCTGACTGCTCAGGACGCCTGCAAAACTACAACAAAGTAGCCAGACGACTACTAGCAACCTTGTATCGCTTCATCCTGCCGGCTTTCTCGACTGTTTCCAGGTGTTGCATTCTCTGGGGGTAGCCTGCCTCCTTCTTGCACCAGGAGCTCTTAAGAAATCTCCCGTGGGTCGACGGAATCTTCCCCCTGCAACCGCAGGCAACAAATGACTGCATCACCGGTCCTCTGGGTCCCCTCTCAGCATGACGAGCGTGGTCCCTGGAACTCAGCAACTCTGTCCAAGTGACTCCCACAGTCCAGTGACTCTTCAGTCCAAGTTTGGTGGAGGTAAGTCCTTGCCTCCCCGCACTAGACTGCATTGCTGGGTACCGCGTGATTTGCAGCTGCTCCGGCTCCTGTGCACTCTTCCAGAATTTCCTTCGTGCACAGCCAAGCCTGGGTCCCCGACACTCTAACCTGCAGTGCACAACATTCTGAGTTGTCCTCCGGCGTTGTGGGACTCCCTTTTGTGACTTCGCATGGACTCCGGTTCACTCCTCTTCTAAGTGCCTGTTCAGGTACTTCTGCGGGTGCTGCCTGCTTCTGTGAGGGCTCTTTGACTTGCTGGGCACCCCCTCTGTCTCCTCATCCAAGTGGCGACATTCTGGTCTCTCCTTGGCCACAGCAGCTTCCAAAAACCCTAACCGCGACCCTTGCAGCTAGCAAGGCTTGTCTGCGGTCTTTCTGCATGGGAACACCTCTGCAAGCTTCTTCATGACGTGGGACATCAATCCTCCAAAGGGGAAGTTTCTAGTCCTCTTCGTTCTTGCAAAACACCAAGCTTCTTCCATCAGGTGTCAGCTTCCTTGCACCCTCAGCTGGCATTTCCTGGGCTCCTGCCCACTCTCGACACTGTCGCGACTCTTGGACTTTGTCCCCTTGTCTTAGAGGTACTCAGGTCCTGAAATCCACTGTTGTTGCATTGCTGGTGTTGGTTTTCCTTGCAGAATCCCCCTATCACGACCTCTGTGCTCTCTGAGGGTTGTAGGTGCACTTTACACCTACCTTACAGGGTCTTGGGTTGGGCTATTTTTCTAACCCTCACTGTTTTCTTACAGTCCCAGCGACCCTCTACAAGCTCACATAGGTTTGGGGTCCATTCGTGGTTCGCATTCCACTTTTGGAGTATATGGTTTGTGTTGCCCCTATACCTATGTGCTCCTATTGCAATCTATTGTAACTTTACATTGCTTGCATTACTTCCTTTTACTATTACGGCATAATTTTGGTATTGTGTACATATATCTTGTGTATATTTCTCATCCTCATACTGAGGGTACTCACTGAGATACTTTTGGCATATTGTCATACAAATAAAGTACCTTTATTTTTAGTATATCTGTGTATTGTGTTTTCTTATGATATTGTGCATATGACACCAGTGGTATAGTAGGAGCTTTACATGTCTCCTAGTTCAGCCTAAGCTGCTTTGCCATAGCTACCTTCTATGAGCCTTAGCTGCTAGAAACACCTCTTCTACACTAATAAGGGATAACTGGACCTGGCACAAGGTGTAAGTACCTCTGGTACCCACTACAAGCCAGGCCAGCCTCCTACACTCACCCTCACTTGGCATATCTGCATTCCCACTCAAAGGATCTGCAGGCTCCCCCTCATCTGGTATGAATGGTACCTGACATCTCAGGGCATGGTTGTGGAGCATGCAGCAGGGAACAACTATATGATGTAACTTATAGGGTGAGTAGAGAAGGGCTCGTCCAGGTTTGACTATGCAGCAAAATTTTGCCTTCAGGAGCCCAAAAGTTTGCCCCTCAGCATGCCTTGTCCTTATGTGGGCCTCATTGAAGCGGAATTCCCCTGGCATGGTTGGGTGCCTCATTAGAGCCAATAGCCAAGGACAAATTGGATAGCCAGAGTCCCTTGTAGTGTATAGATACACCAATCCATCCTTCAAACTTGGACATCCACATATATGGTAGCAGAAAAAAAGGTACAGACATACATGGCAGACAACATGACTGACTTACCAACCAGCCGGACACTCTGGCCCATATTTATAATTTTTTTGACACAGAAACGGCGCAAACTTGCAAAATACAATTGTATTTTGCAAGTTTCTGCCGCTTTTGCGTTAAAAAATGACGCAAATGAGGCGCTATAAAAGTATAAATATGGGCCTCTGTGCATAGTTGTGTCGTCAACAGTGGAATATTGCTGTTCTGCATAATGAATTAATCATGGATTGATCCTGGATTCCTTGCACAAACTTGCCAAACAGACCATTTGGACATTTATAAAGTGGAAGATTTTCCTGTTCCTATACACCCGTTCATTTACACTTCGGGGAACTAAGGCTACATAGGTTCCATCTAAGGCTCCAACTACATGTGGAATGTGTCCCCAACTATAGAAATCAGCCTTCACATGGGCCAGATCCTCACGTTGGGGAAATCTGATGTAGCTGTTCAGGTGTTTTGACAATACACACAGTACAGCCTACCAAACTAGACTGGTCATGGGCTGAGACATCCCTGCAGTAAGGGCCACTGTATTCTGAAAGGACCCAGTTGCCAGGAAGTGCAGCGCTGACAGGACTTGAATGATGGGAGGTATGCAATTGGGATTGTGAATGGCAGCCATCAGATCGGGCTCCAAATGATGACATAGATTCATAACTGTCTGCCTATCCAGGCGATATATTTGGATTACATGTCACCCCTCTATGGTCTGCAGGTCTGCTAGTGGACGGTACACTGGAGGTTGCCTTGCTCTCTTTAGGATTGGGTAACTATGTGGGAAAATTCCAGAATGAATGTGAATGACTCCACCCATCCATCATAAGTATGATCACAACAACATCACACACTTATCAAAGTCATGTCACATGAAACAGTGAATATGTGGTATTGAACACACAGCCAGCCAAAATATGAAAGTGTACTGGATTCAAATCCACTAAACCCTTGCAGGTACTCTACATGGAGATACATGTCCCTGACAGTGAAAGTTACATCACCCCTGTAGACATGTCACACATATAGGTGGTCATTACAACCCTGGTGGTCGGTGTTAAAGCGGCGGTAAAACCGCCAACAGGCCGGCGGTAAAAAAAAATGGAATCACGACCGTGGTGGAAACCGGCAACATAGACAGCCACTTTAACACTCTGACTGCCAATACGGTACAAACAAACACGCGGCGGTAACCGCCAACAGACAGGCGGAAGACAAGGTTCCGCCCACTGTATTACAACAGTCCAATCCGCCACCTTTTCCGGGGCAGATTCACCGCGAACAAAAACACGGCGGAAACAGGACTTGGAAGGGAAAACGCTCACCTCTACACACCCCACGAGGAACCAGGACGCCATGGAACCCGAGCTCTAGATACTGCCAGCCTTTGTCTACCTGCTCCTCTACCAGGAACATCAAAGACGGCGGCGAAGACCACAGTGAGTACTGCACCTACAACACAGGGGAGGGGGGAGGGAAAAAAGAGTGACACCCACACACGCAGCACTCCCACCCCCACCCTCACCCACTACAACACAAGTACATGTTGATACATTACATTTACAACCCCCAGCCCCCCCAGAAGAATGCAAGGACAAAAGGAAATGAGTTGAACGTTTGTAATCTATTAAAATACAGTACTCAAAAAAATATATACACACTATAAACAAATATATACACCAAGAATAAAAGTCCAAGGTATTCCACTATTAAAGTCTGTGGACCACTGGGCCCAAAATGCATGGGCGAGGCTCACACAAGACACCCGATCAAAACAGAGAGAACACTGCTGGGGCTTCAGATAGAAGTTCAACAGGCACCTCAGGGGGAAGGGAAGGGGGGGCACCTCAGCCGGATGAGTGCAAAACGCCAGATCCACGAGGGGGCTCCATGCCCACTGCTGAATCCTGGGGAGTGCAAAGCCACAGTCTCTCAACTCTCTGCAGTGGGTGGTTTGCCCACTGCTTTATCCTGGGGAGTGCAAAGTCACAGTCTCTCTAGTCTTTGCAGTGGGTGGTTTGCCCACTGCTTTATCCTGGGGAGTGCAAAGCCACAGTCTCTCAAGTCTCTGCAGTGGGTGGTTTGCCCACTGCTTTATCCTGGGGAGTGCAAAGCCACAGTCTCTCAAGTTTCTGCAGTGGGTGGTTTGCCCACTGCTTTATCCTGGGGAGTGCAAAGCCACAGTCTCACAAGTCTTTACAGTGGGTGGTTTGCCCACTGCTTTATCCTGGGGAGTGCAAAGCCACAGTCTCTCAAATGGATAACAGTCTCCACTGGTTCTGGAGGGGGCTTTGTCCCCAGAGTGCTTCATCCTGCCAAGGACTGATTGAGTGGATGTGATACTCCACTGGTTCTGGAGGGGGCTTTGTGCCCAGAGTGCTTCATCCTGCCAAGGACAGAGGTAGTGAATGTGATACTCCACTGGTTCTGGAGGGGACTTTGTGCCCAGAGTGCTTCATCCTGCCAAGGACTGAGTGAGTGGATGTGATACTCCACTGGTTCTGGAGGGGGCTTTGTGCCCAGAGTGCTTCATCCTGCTTGTGGCAGCCTCAGTAGCGTCGGAGCTTTTGGCGCTCATTGGCCTGCCGTGCTGGTGGCGGTGGTGTCCTTGGCAGCGGTGCTGGTGGCGGCGGTGTCCTTTTCAGTGGTGCTGGTGGCGGCGGTGTCCTGTTCAGCGGTGCTGGTGGAGGTCTTGTCCTTGGCAGCGGTCCTGGTGACGGCGGTGTCCTGTTCAGTGGTGCTGGTGGCGGCGGTGTCCTGTTCAGCGATGATGGTGGCGGCGGTGTCCTGTTCAGCAGTGATGGTGGCGGTCTTGTCCTTGGCAGCGGTGTTGGTGGTGGCGGTGTCCTGTTCAGTGGTGCTGGCGGCGGCAGTGTCCTGTTCAGTGGTGCTGGTGGCGGCGGTGTCCTTGCCAGCGGTGCTTGTGGTGGCGGTGTCCTGTTCAGCAGTGCTGGTGGCGGTCTTGTCCTTGGCAGCGGTGCTGGTGGCGGCGGTGTCCTGTTCAGTGGTGCTGGTAGCAGCGGTGTCCTTTTCAGTGGTGCTGGTGGCGGTGGTGTCCTTGGCAGCGGTGCTTGTGGCGGTGGTGTCCTGTTCAGCGGTGCTGGTGGCGGTCTTGTCCTTGGCAGCGGTGCTGCTGGCGGCGGTGTCCTCTTCAGCGGTGCTGGTGGCGTTCTTGTCCTTGGCAGTGGTGCTGGTGGCGGTCTTGTCCGCCGTGCAGGTTTTCAGCGATTTCCTGTTTTTCTGTGCCCCTTCCCCACCTTGGATGGTGGCGCAGCTGTCTTCCCACTCCCAACTGTACTCCTGGGAGAGGCTTTGGTGGTAGATGTTTTGCCTCTCTCCCGCCGGGCAGTGGCCAACTTTTTGTGCTTCTGAGGTGGGGGACTGTCCGTTGTCTGGCTCCTTGCCACACTGGCTGCCCTGCTGCTTGGCGCACTCCAGAAGCTGGTTACTACTGGCACCACTGTTCCTGCAGATGTTGTGGCTGAGGTGCTGGGTTGGGACCTGGAAATGCGGGCCCTAGGGGACTGAAGGGGTGGGGGAGGTGAGGGGAAGAGGTCAAAGTTGGAGAGGAAAAGTTTTTGGAACACACTGGGACGGGTAGATGGAGGGGGTTTGGGAGTGGAGGAAGAGGTAGTGGTTGTAGGAGGTGTACGTTTGCTGACTTTGGGTGAAGGTGCATGGGCTGGAAACTGTCGTGAGGTGGATGGCTGTTGGGTGGGTGTGTGGCTGCGTTTGTGTACCTTGGGAGGTGGGCTCACAGACACATTGGGAGAGGACGCAGGGGATGTGTGAATGGTAGTGGGGGTGGTGAGTGCAAGTGAGCGGGGTGTGGTGGTGGGTGTGCTGGTGATGGAGGTAGTGGCTGAAGATGTAGTGCATGCAGGTGTGAGTGGAGACAAGACTGGGAGGGAGGAGGGAGATGAGGAGGAGGGGGACACAGTGGAGGCAGTGGATGTTGGTATGTCTGCATGGGTATGATGCTTGCGGTACTGCCTGTGGGATGTGTGGTGCTTATGTTTGCCTGAGCTTCCCTTGTGTGTTGAGGTGTGTGCATGCTGGTCAGATGGTGTGCTTGGGATAGGCTGAAGTACAGGGGTTTGGGTCTGGGTGGAGGAAGTTGGAGGGGGGAGGCTGGACACAGGGACAATGGCTGCCATCAGTGCAGAGGCCAGAGTCTGAAAAGCTCGCTGTTGGGCTGCCTGACCAGAATGAATGCCCTCCAGGTATGCATTTGTCTGTTGCAACTGCCTCTCTATACTCTGGATGGCATTCAAAATGGTAGACTGCCCAACAGTGAGGGACCTGAGGAGGTCAATGGCCTCCTCACTGAGGGCAGCAGGGCTGACTGGGGCCGGGGCTGAGGTGCCTGGGGTGAAGGAGATGCCCACCCTCCTGGGTGAGTGGGCACGGGACACACGCTGAGGGGCTGCTGGGAGGGTGGTGCTGGTAGGGGGGGTGGTGGCTGTACCTGTAGATGCGGGAGCACCTAGGGGCCCACCAACGTAACGGAGCTCCCATCAGAGGAGGAGTCCGTGTCGCTGGTTTCAGCTCCTGTCCCCGCCGTGGAGCTCCCCTCGCCCTCCGTCCCACTGGTGGCTTCTGACTCCGTTGTGTCGGCCTCCAGGGCCATGTGGGATGCAGCTTCCTCCTGCTCCGGTGCCACTGCTCCTCCGCCTGATGATGCTAATGCACACAAGAACAGGGAGACCACAAAAAGGGGGGGAGACAGAAGAAAGACATGTTGAGTGCATGCAATACCTCTACCGGTGGTGGACTCTACAGACACAGATGCCCCTTGCACTACGCCGTGCACTTAGAGTTTCCAAATTAATCACAGGGACATGGGGTAAAAGGCCTATGCCCGATTGCTGCACACATGGAAGTCACTGGAGCCTGACTAGGTGTAGTTGGCTCTGAACAAAGGTGGGGTGGGGTGACACATCACCTGCCTTAAGAAGGGACCTTGTCTACTAAACTCGCCCTGGCCTAGGAGAACCCACAGCCCACCTCCCCCACCCAGACACCTCCAATGCATGCTGAATCAGCAGAATGAGAGTGTACTCACCCCCTTGTGGCTGCTGTGATGCCCTCAAGCGCCCATCCAACTCCGGATACGCCACCGCCAGGATCCGGAACATCAGGGGGGTCATGGTGCAACGGGCACCACTCCCACGTTGGGAGGCCATCCCCAGCTGGGCCTCCGCCGTCTTCTTGCTCCAGCGGCGAATGTCCTCCCATCTTTTCCGGTAGTGGGTGCTCCGTCTGTGGTGGACCCCCAGGGTCCGGACTTCCTCGGCGATGGCACGCCATATATCCTTCTGGTGGGCGCTGACCTACAGGAATAGTACAGGGGAAAAGGAGAAGATATAACCATCCGCACCATCACAGTCATTGGCCCGCATCCCTACCCTTGCCATGACGCACATGCATTCACCGTCGTTTCATGCATGTCTCATTCTCCCCCCCCCACCTTTCATCCACACCACTCCACACAGACATTGCCCATTCAGCATGCTCACAGTGTACTTACCTGTTTGTCTGGAGGACTGTTGAGTAGCGTGTACTGGGGGAGGACCCCATCCACTAGTTTCTCCGACTCCTCCGTGCTGAAGGCAGGGGCCCTTTCCCCAGACACATGAGCCATTGTCTCTTCCAGACTGAGGTCACTGCAGCACTTGCAGTGTAGGTCCTCTCCTGTCGAAGATCAGGTATCAAGTGATTGAACAGAGAGAAAATGGCGGTGACGTCTGCGGTGGTGCGTACCGTCACCGCCGGCGTACATCGTCATTGGCTCCTGGGACCCATAGGGTCCAATGTTAACCAATGCAGGATTGCGCTGTGGTCTTCGACCGCCTACCGCGACGGTGTACAACGCCATCGCAGTTACCTCATATCCCCTTGTCCCACCTTACAGGTCAGGCAGCCGCCATTTCAGGGGGCCACATGGCATTAATAATAACTGCGTCACACATATCTAGGCCTTGCATAAACACTAATACAGACATATATTGATTTTCTTAACTTATGGAATAAAGTTGTGTTTACGTACCTCAGTGTTGGTTGACTCTCTGCTCGCTGTTCTCCTCCATAGAGCACGTCCGCTGGGGCAGGTGAGGAGATGGCGGCATCCTCCGGTGTACAGACCACTGGTGGACCTGTCGACAATGGAGGAGCGACATGTAATTGTCACATACAGACTTGATCGTACCACAATCCTAGAACTGTGTGCCCAGTTGGAGCCAGACCTGATGTCAGCTATCCGCCATCCCACAGGAATCCCTCCACTAGTGCAGGTCCTGTCAGTACTCCATTTCCTGGCTAGTGGGTCTTTTCAAACAACAGTGGCCATTGCATCAAGGATGTCCCAGCCTATTTTCTCCAACGTGTTGTCCAGAGTGTTGTCTGCCCTTCTGAAACACATGCGCAGCTACATCATGTTCCCTCAGGTGGAGGATTTGCCTACAGTGAAAGGTGACCTCTATTCCCTGGGACATATCCCCAACATCATAGGTGCCATTGATGGGACACATGTGGCCTTGGTACCCCCCGCAGGAGTGAACAGGTGTACAGAAACCGAAAGAGTTACCATTAAATGAATGTGCAGATGGTGTGTTTGGCCGACCAGTACATCTCCCATGTGATGCCAAGTTCCCTGGCTCAGTGCATGACACTTACATTTTGAGGAATAGCAGCATCCCTTATGTGATGGGGCAATTCCAGAGGCACCGTGTGTGGCTATTAGGTGAGGATATGGACCCAATACAGTGTGACTAGGTGACTGGGTCTGGGGATGTCCCTAAGAGTTAGTGTGTGTCTAACAGTTGTCCCTCGACATTTGCAGGTGACTCTGGTTACCCCAACCTGTCATGGCTACTGACCCCAGTGAGGAATCCCAGGACAAGGGCAGAGGAACGCTACAATGAGGCACATGGGCGAATTAGGAGGATTATAGAGAGGGCCTTCGGCCTCCTGAAGGCCAGGTTCAGGTGCCTCCATATGACAGGTGGTTCTACTCACCTAAGAAGGTCTGCCAGATCATCGTGGCCTGCTGTATGCTTCACAACTTGGCATTGTGACGACAGGTGCCTTTTCTGCAGGAGGATGGTCCAGATGGAGGTGTTGTGGCAGCTTTGGAGCCTGTGGACAGTGAAGACGAGGAAGCAGAAGAAGAGGACATAGACAACAGGAACACAGTGATTACTCAATACTTCCAGTGAGAAACAGGTAAGAAGACAACACTGCCTGCTACATCTGATATGATTCTTCCACCTCTCATCTGTCTGTCACTTTCACCTAGTGTATGTACCATGATTTATCACTTTCCCATTCCATTTCACAGATGTGGGTCCCACTGTGTGACATCTGCTTTGTTTCCACATGGACTAGAGCTGTGTGACATAGGTATGTTGACAATACATTGGATATAGCATTTTTCAACAGCTAATGCAAACACACAGACTGACTCCAGAGAGTTTTGTGATTTAAGGGTGTTTATTTAAGTGCAAAATAGTGGAGGGGGTTGTAAACTGGTCAGGAGTGATGGTGGAGGAATGTGCATGGCACAGTCCAGTCTATTATTCTCACAGGCGCATTGTCCAAAGGGGCATAGGAAGTGGAGCTAGGGCAGTTGAAGGATGGACAGGGTGACAAAGTGGGACAATAGGATGACAATCAGGGTGGTCTCATTTCTTGGCGGGGGTCTTGGCATTGTTCTCTGTCTTTGTCGTGGATCTCAGGGGCCATTTGCGGGGTGGTTCTCCATCTGCAGGGGGTGTGGTGCTGGTGTCGTGGTCCTGTTGCGGTGCCTCCTGTCCACTAGCACCGGCGGAGGTGGTGGGCAGTTCATCATCCAGGCTAGTGTCAGGGGCCCCTTGTTGTGCCACAGTGTCCCTCCTGGTGTTGACGAGTTCATTCAGCACCCCTACAATGGTGCCCAGGGTGGTATTGATGGATTTGAGTTCCTCCCTGAACCCCAAATACTGTTCCTCCTGCAGCCTCTGGGTATCCTGAAACTTGGCCAGTACCGTTGCCATCGTCTCCTGGGAATGGTGGTAGGCTCCCATGATGTTGGAGAGGGCCTTGTGGATAGTGGGTTCCCTGGGCCTGTCCTCCCCCTGTCGCACAGCAGCCCTCGCAGTTCCCCTGTGTTCCTGGGCCTCTGTCCCCTGAACCGTGTGCCCACTACCACTGCCCCCAGGTCCCTGTTGTTGCTGGAGTGGGGGGTTTGCCTGGGTTCCCTGTAGTGGTGGACACAATGCGGCTTGACGTGTCCTGGGGACAGAGGTATGGGCCCGCTGGGTGGGTGCTGTGCTGGTGTTTCCAGAGGGGAGAAGCTCTGTAGTGGCCTGTGCCAGTGTGAGGGAAACCGACTGTCCCGAGGTCCCAGATGGGCCGGGCTGGTCATCTAGATCCAGTTGGACAGAGCTGCTGTCATCACTGTGGGCCTCTTCTGTGAGTGGAGTGGACATGTCTGGACCCTCCTGTCTGGTAATGTTGGGTAGGGGTCCTGCAGGGGTGTAAAGACATGATTATTGCATCTGTGTGTGCCATGGTGTGCAATGGGTGGGTAACCCTGTACCCAAGTGCTTCCATTCCTGTGTAGGACCTTGTGTGATAATTGTTTAGGGGTCTGTGTGGGTATGTGTAGTGGACATGCATTGGTGATGGGTGTCCATGCTTTGTTGTTGCATGCAGGGCTTGGGTTTGGGATGTGTGTTTTGTGCTAGTGGGACATCTGTGAGGAGTTGGAGTGATGGGGGTGAGGGCCAGGGTGGGGGTATGTGATAGCATGCAGGTAGGTTGGGGGATAAAGTATTTAAGATTTGCCTTACCAGAGTCCATTCCTCCATCTACTCCTGCGAGGCCCTCAGGATGCAGTATCGCCAAGACCTGCTCCTCCCATGTTGTTAGTTCTGGGGGAGGAGGTGGTGGTCTGCCGCCAGTCCTCTGAACTGCAATCTGGTGTCTTGAGACCACGGAACGCACCTTACCCTGTAGGTCATTCCACCTCTTCCTGTTGTCATCCCTAGTTCTTGGGTGCTGTCCCACTGCGTTGACCATGTGCACGATTCTGCGCCATAGCTCCATCTTCCTAGCTATGGTGGTGTGCTGTACCTGTGATTCGAATAGCTGTGGCTCTACCCAGATGATATCCTCCACCATGACCCTGAGCTCCTCCTCAGAAAATCTGGGGTGTCTTTGCAGTGCCATGGGGTGGGTGATGTGTGGGGTGGTGTGTGTTGTGATGTGTGGGGTGATATTTACGGGTGTGTTGTGTGAGGTGTGTGGATGTTGTGTGAGTGTTGGTGTTGAGTGCCTGTGGATGCTAGTGTTGTTTCTGGTGGTGTCTCTCTCTGGCCTTCAGTCGCAATTGTAGTCGTTGGGGTTTGTGGGTGATGTGGGAATGTGTTTTATATTGTATTGGGTGTGTGTGTATGTGTATCAGGTGTGTGTATTTCAATTTGTCCAATGTGGATGTGTTTTGTAAGAGTGTGTGTATTTTGAGCGCGGCGGTGTGTACCGCCAATGGAATACCGCGGTTGAAAGACCGCCGCGTGGATTCGTGGGTCGTGATAGTGTGGGCGTATTCCTGTTGGCGTGACGGTGGAGGTTTTGTTATCGCCAGTTATCACTGACCTTTGGTGTGGCGGACTTGTGTGGGTGTCTAAATTTTGGCGGATTTCGAGCTGTGGGTCATAATAGCTGTGGCGGAATTCCGCTGGTGCGGCGGTGTGTTGGCGGTCTTCTGCACAGCGGTAAGCGGCATTTACCGCCAATGTTGTAATGACCCCCATAGTTTTGCACCTATGCCATCTTCCAAAATACTCATTTCACTTCCTCTACTAATGTCATGCACATTAATACTTGTAAATAGTAAGCCTGCACTTCACACATTGTCATAGATATTAGGTTTCAACACATTAGGTACCTTTCACTAACCCATCATACATATTTGAGCCCTAAAATGGCAGCTGCCTGACCTACTGTACTGGACATCAGGAAGAGAACTGACTTCGCTAGCACATGTCATCATGGAGATAGGTGGTTACAACCGATGTGGAAATTGCCATTGGAATACATTGCTGCCTTTGACTTGTCAGAGGTGATGATCCTGTACGTAGCGGACGTGACCGCCATCTTCTGCACAATCCCTTACTTGACTCCTGACACCGCTGCCAGCAAGATCTCCATGACCTGAGCTGCTGTGTACCTCCACTGGGAGCAATCATGCCACGTCCTGCAGGTGATAGGGCCCCTGCCTTCTCTCCCGAAGAGCATGCCAAGCTTGTGGAGAAGGTCCTACCCATGTATGAACAGCTATGTGGTGCACCAGAGGAGCAGGTGAGTCCAATGCAACACCAATGGGTGAAAGGCAGAGTGTATGATGAGGTAGATTAAAGGCACATGAATGAAGGATTGAGCTAACATGAGTGGATATATGGTTATGTACACCTGTGCACATGAAGACTGTTAGCCCTGATACACAGTAGGTAGTGTGTGATGTATGTACTCAGATCCAAATATGTACAGTAAAGCATTTACATCTATCCTGGTGTGACAAATAGTTGTTGAGATGTATCATTTAGAGGACATACTTGTAGTCTGGTCCTCTGTTTCAAGCCACAATCTGGTACTTGATATGCATGCTGTATGCCTGACTCCACTTCACACATGGCCTGACTGCAGGGGTTGACTTGCAAAAGAGTTTGAAGTGAGAGGAATGGTATGCATGGCAGCTTGCACTAACTTGATTGTTCATCCTACTTGTTAGGGAATGGAGCGTGTGTACATGACTTTCTCCTTCTCCTCTTGTCTGTGTCATTCATGCAGGTCAACACCCATCAGAAAAAGGGGATCTGGCATGCCATTGCCAAGAAAGTGCAGACCCTGGGGGTCCACAGTCGGCAGAGCACCCACTGTCAAAAGCAGTGGGGGGACCCGAGACGATGGGCCCGTAAGACCGCTGAGGCCCAGCTGGGGATGTCCTCCCAAGGACGAAACGGTGGCCATCAGATCTTGATCCCCCCCATGGCTCACATATTGGCAGTGGCCTACTCTGAACTGGATGGCCGTTTGAGGGAGCACAGCAGCCACAGGGGGGGTGAGTACTGACTGAAGACATTTACATTCCTCTGCAAGGTCAGCGTATAATGTGAAAGACTCTAACCTGTGAAAATGTGGTAAGTGCAAAAGGTTAAATCTATCCTAGGTAAACCTATATGTGGAGTACTCAACATTGGTACATAGGTGTGCACATTGTATTGTGCCTTGGGACATATTATTCACCTATGTCATTACTTCTGTACAGTAGCACTTGCTGATGCACATGTGACTGTGTCATATGTGTACCACTATACTGTTCTTAGTATCCTGCTGGTTGTTCCTTGCCACCTACAGATCCATACCCCCATATCATGATGGAAGGTTGTCCTGGTCTTTGTCCTCGGTCCATTCCAATGCCCCTTGGTCCATCTCTGTGTGCAACATTGAATCTGACAAGTTGAGTAGATGACTAAGGCCCTCATTACAACCCTGGCGGTCAAAGACCGCCAGGGCTGTTTTGACGGAAGCACCGCCAACAGGCTGGCGGTGCTTCACATGGGATTACGACCGTGACGGAAGCGCCGCGGTCGCACCGCCAGGACCGGCGGTTTCCCACCACATTGGTCCTGGCGGTTGTAATTCTCCAGGGCAGCGCTGCCCAGGGGATTCCGAGTCCCCCTCCAGCCAGCCTTTTCATGGCGGTATGAACCGCCATGAAAAGGCTGGCGGAAAGGGGAGCCGCGGGGCCCCTGGGGGTCCTCCACTGCCACTGCCTCTGGCATGGGCAGTGCAGGGGCCCCCTGCCACGGCCCCATGGAACTTTCACTGTCTGCATAGCAGACAGTGAAAAGCGCGACGGGTGCAACTGCACCCGTCGCACCGCCGCAACACCGCTGGCTCCATTTGGAGCCGGCTCCCGTGTTGCGGCCCAGCGGGATCTCCAAATAGACACTGCGGGAGTGTGGCCGCATTGGCAGCCGCGCAGCGGTTTCAAGTTGCCAGGCGGCTCTTGCCGCCTGGCAAAGTTGAAATGAGGGCCTAATATTCCTGAGGTTTCCAATGAGTGTCAGCTTATTGTGAGTCTGTGATTTCAACCTGACATTTCACCTGCCACACTTGCTGCACTTACTCAGATCTCTTGGGAGGTGTCCCTATTGGTAAGTGAGGACTGAATATTGACACATGTGATGTTTCCTCAGAATGGATATCCTGCATGTACTAAACCATGGTGATATCACTAGACTCCTAGTGCAAGCCATATAATTGAGGTGAGAGATCAGGACATTAGTATCATGTACTTGTTCTTTGGATGGTAAGTGGCTAAAAAGCAATTTCCTATTCCAATGTGTTGTGGACATGCTAAATAGGCCACTACATCTTGGTAATTGGTACAATCTGAACTGTTTTTTGACAACTTCATGTGTACATTGTTCGGTCCAGACATTTAGCAATATTGTGATGCAACTTCAACATACTTATTTTTGCCAATGTGGATATGTTTTGATGGCTTTTGGTATGTATTCATATAGTACTGACTGAATTGTGTTACAAATGTGGCATTTAACCTTCACATGTTGTTGGAATGGTATGTGTAGTGAGTCATTTGGCTTGCCTCAAGGTGTATGTCTCTATCAGGTTAAGCTCAGAAGTGTGTTGTGGCATTGCAATGGTCATGTACAGATTGTTCATTTCTGAAGTGTGGACAGTGATGTTGCCATTTAAATAATGGGCTAGTGCTGTTGTCAATCATCATGATTAGTTGTACTGTATGTCGCCTTCATGCACATGACAGGTGTACATTGTATATATATGGTGATGGTATGGTACCTAGCCTTGTCTGTGGGTACATTCTGAGGGCTACGTTCACCCCTATAGGTGTACATGACTATGTTTACAGGTGGAGGATGATTTAGATGAGTAGCTCCACAAAGTATGTATCATCCTTTCCTACATGACTATTGGGCACTATGTTGCTGACTTGTTTAGACTTTATCATACTCCAAATATTGGAATGGCAGGTATAGTTGTTGCATATTTGCATTTGTCAATAGTGAAGGTTGTTGACTCTGTGTTTGTTTTGGCATGTATGCAACATGCTGTCTTGTGTTTGACATATGATGTGGTTCTTTTCCTTGTACATGACATCTTCTAAAAATGTGGGTATGTGTGGATTTTGTGTATGTGATATGTTGAAATGAATGTTACCACTATTCATTGTTGACTATGTTGCTATGGATAGGGACTCAGAATCATGTTGGCAAGTCAGGTTATCATTCAATGGTTATTGTGATAGCTCTGCTGATGTGATGGTATAGTTGGTGTGCGATAGGTGGCTTAGCTGGGGTGTGACACTGTTGTAATGTAGGGGTGTAGGTGTTATCTAGGTTTGACGTGATGTTGGCACTGACCTGGTTCTACCTGGGGGCGTGGTACAAGTAGTTGTAATGTGATTGATGTGTACAGTGTGATGTAAGTGTTTGACCCTACCTCTCTTTCTGTTTTCCAGCATCAGCATGGGAAGGCGAAGAAAATGGGGCACAGCCGAGTGGGGAAGTTGATGGCCTCAGGACCTCTAGTAATGATACTACTGACACAGAGGAACCCAGTGGCTTGGAGGTCTTCATCAGCAGAATCCTCCTCCACTGGACACTCCCTGGCAGTGACGGACCCATCTGGGATGACACCAGCCCCATCTCTGTCCGCCACCCTGTTTCTACCACCGCCCACTCACCCAAGAGGGTGGGCATCTCTTTTGACACAGGCATTTCTGCCCCTGCCCATGTTAGCAATGCTGACCTCAGTGAGGATGCTATTGACCTCCTGAGGTCCATCTCTGTGGGTCAGTCGACCATCGTGAATGTCATCCAGGGACTGGCTACTCAGATCCAACAGAGATAATGCGTTCCTGGAGGGCATTCACAATGCACTGGCTGGCCTACAGAGATCATTTCAGGCTCTGGCTTCTACACTGACGGCAGCCAGTCACCCTTTGTCTACCGTCCCTCCTCCACCTTTTTCTTCCCAATCCTAGAACCCTCTTCCCAGGCCCAGCCAAAGCGCGCAAACAGACAGGTGTAGTGAATCCTAGTTTGTTTTAATGGGATAACAGGAGTTAGCTTAGCTTTCGCTTGCAGACCCGTGCCCCCGTCACCTAGTGACTTTTTACCTACTTAGCTTGCTCTGTCTTAGACCATTTATTTAATTAAATCTTTGAAAATGGCTGCCGTGTTTATAGTTGGCCTCTTTTACTTAGAGTTATGTTATAAGTGTCACCTCACTAAGGCGTCAATTCATACAACAAAGACAAACAAACTATATGGGTTCACGTTAGAAATTACCATCCCAAGCATGAGGCGTTATCTATTGTTTTGGAACAACCTACGTCAGGGGTCCAAGTAGATCTGTATAAATACATCACACTTTAGACAGATAATAAGAGGGATTCCGACCAGATACCATTGCCGCTATCGATGCTGTATGTCACCTTGGCGCTGACCCGGACTTTGTGTTCTGACAAAGTCTGAGCTTGAGACCTCATTCAAGGTAACCAGGGTTGGGAGCTCCTTCCAGGGACATGGCATTGGCAGATTAGGTTTAACATACCTAGCTCTCCTCTAGGTAGATGGTTAGGCCTATTATGATAGGGTACATGGACATATGACACACTTCATGTCTTCCTATGCTATCACAAGATGGTGGGGGTCTTCATAATCATGACCCTCGTCTTTATAATTTTATCTCTTGTACTGTTTATTATCCTAATCATTGCAGCCGATATGATTTACTGCGTTATGTTGAATAAAAACTATTGAAACATTACTGCATCTTTGTTATTGCCTGTGTTTGGATGAGATATAATATATCTGTGAGAAAGGGGTAATCGCCGTTTAACCACGACATTCCCTGAGATATCACACTTCTGAGTCCATGCGTAAAGGCTGCCACAAATCACCTTCAACTGTTTGGGTTGTTGGGGAGGTACTGCTAGTGAGCCGGAAGGGTTGGGGCTACCTTGGCGATTTGTTGTAGGACAGGCATAGTCACTTACAAACATACGTACTGTCATCCCCAAACCAGCAGTCTTGCCCAGGGCAAGAGTCCAATCTACGATACAGGCATGCATCCACCTCAACATCCAAGGGTAGCTTAAGCAGACATAAGCACCACAGGACACCCCACCGGCATGCACTCAAACAACATTTAGATGCACACACAGCAACAGTCACAACCTGCCCTGACACCCCCACCAACTCCCCGCATCACACACAACACACGTGACCCACCTGCAGGCACCACACGAACATTCACAGATCCAGCCACTACACCAGTCCTACCCAAATACAGCAGACCATCAGACATCCACCCCAGTCACCACACCTACAGACACCACAACCATTGACACTCCAACATGCAGCACAACCACCATACCTGCAGTCACCACACCAACAGACAGTCATCCACCCACCATGGCATCCCCCAGCACATCTACCCCACCTCATCCCAAGACAAATAAATGCTCACACTCACCCACCCAACAGACACCCAGCACACACAATCATAACTCACACATTCATGCATCCATGATATCCACACCAACCCCTCTTACGTCCACTCCCTCTCCATCCACACCCAAACCCTTTTGCTATGACTGTCCCTGTCATTCTAAGAAAGCCTTCCTTTCTGAGTTTTCCCTTTTCCCTACTCCACTTCCTCCCTATTCCTCTCCCCCGTGACACCCCTAAATGTTTTGTTTACCTCCCCAAGTCAGTCCCTTCCACCTCTAAGCCCTCCCTTGCCTCCTTGAAAGTACACCCCCACCTGTCAAGAAGTCTACCCCTCCCAAAAAAAGCCAATCTTCCTCTAAGCCTAAAACCTACCCCCTCTCAAGCCACACCCAAAAGGTTCCCCTCCCAAACCTAAGCCCAACCACCCTTTGCCACCATCCCCCCAATAATCCCTGAGGTGCCTGCCTGCCTCCTTGATGTCCCTACCTGTGGAGGTTACTTGGCAGTCAGTAGTCAAGTTCGGGGCACACATATGTGCACTGTGTGCATTTTTATGTCTTCTACCTGGACTGGTTTATGATTTTGTTGTTCTAAGATTTGAGATTATTATAATTATTTGAATCAACCTGTTGTTGGTTAACATGTTACATCTATGTTATGCATTTCATTTTCTAGTATGGAGTTGTTCCTGGCTGACATTGTTTGTGTGTCAGTACTTGATTGTGTGAGGTGCTTGTGCTACCCATATTGTTTGGGCAGTATTTGAGTTTGTGTGCTGTGGTTTTGTGCCAAAGTGATAGTGTGTGTGTTGTGTTATGGACATGTGTCTGTTTTGAACATTTTTTTGTGATGCTATTCAGTGGTGTTTGTGTTGACATGTGTTTGCTGGTGTGTTGTGTGATTTGGTGTGTATTGACAGTGTGAGGGTTCATGTTTAGTGCATTGTATGTGAGATGTGATGTGCTGTGTGTGATGTGTATGTTGATAGGTACGTTGAATGGTTGTGTGGTTGTGTGTGTTTGTTGCCTGTTGGTTGTAGGATGTGTTGTATGTGTGATGTGTTCCTGGATAGTGTGTATAGAGTGCTTGCCAACATAATGACGATGGTATGGTTGTGGTTTTGTTGTGACATATTGTGTGTTATTGTGTGTAACCGGGCCTGTGCTGTGTTTCCGTGCGTAAGTGTGTGCTTTTGATGTGTGTTGGCCATACTGTGTGTGTTGTGTTTGTGCAGGTGTGTGTGTGTGGCTGTATGCGAGTGTGCATGTCAGTGTGTAACAGAATGTGGTAGTTGCCCTCACACCCCCTTCCTGATGGTATGTGCTCTGTGTGTGTACAGACATTGACATTATACAACAGTTATAGGTAAGTGCGTGTACTTACTGTTGCTGTTGTCGTCATCCCCGAAGATTCCATTGTCTTTTTGTGAGCAGGATCAGCAGGATGTGTAGTTCTAGTTCCATGGTGGCTCTGGGCAAGTATGGCTTCCTGAAGGTGAGTGTCTCCTTTTATGCTGTTGGTTTCCGCCTGGGTTTCCATGGTGGTGCCACCGCGGCGGAAACATTTGTGGTGTGCTGCCTCGTGGGAACAACGTATCCGTGGACCTGCAGTTGCCTTCCGTCATCTGTCTGTCCGCAATGGCAGTGGAGGCGGTACTTTGGCTGTATTTTCTTGAGAATACTGCTATGGTCATAATTTGGGGGCCTTCTCCACCAGCTTGTTGGCCTGTACGACCACTGTCACCAACATGAAAGTCCTGAGGACACCAAACTCAGAATGAGGCCGATTGTCTCTTAAGTTAAGCCTGACTGCTCTGTGCAAAGTTACCAGAGGGTGAGTACTTATGGTGTGTATCTGACTTGCCCTGACTAGGATTGTGGTCCCTGCAGTGACAAGGTGCATACCTCTGCCAACCAGAAACCCAATTCCTAACAAATATCATATCCTTAAAATCATTTACAAAATCAGCCATGAAACCCAATAGGCACCAGTTTTCAAAATTGATGCTGGTAGACTAACATCCTTGAAAGAAGGATACAAAGAAAACATAATATGGTGACTATGTGGGACAATATCATGATATGCTTTGGTTACTTAAAGCAATCAGGAATATATTAAAGTTTAAACAAGGTTGATGGCTCCCACAGTGAAACTGTGACATGCAGACCTTTAATAAGATGCAGGTTATAATATCAAAAGGCAGGTCAGTCAGTTAACAATCTGATAGCAAGTGAAGTAAATCACAAGCTGTCACTTTGTGAATAATTGCACAAATTTAGTGGTTTCTTTATTTTTATGGTATGTTATATTTTTATGTTAACTACTGATTTACACTCAATCAAAAACATATATGGTGGTCATAGCAAAAGGGTACGTGTTAACATATAATTTACTGGCATCAAAGCATATATATTTTTTTTAAATATGTATGTATATTTAATGTTATACATATGTATGTCTTTTGTTCATTTCGAAATGTCCAGGACACTCATGTAGCAAAAAGATACTCATATTTCTAGAAGGATGTGTATGAGCGCACATTTACCTCAGTGGTGGCTGAATAAAGCAACAAAGATGAAAACACATGAATCACATAAAATCATATAATTCAGAAACACTACCACTCGCAGAACATGCTCTGAAATGGGTTATTTCAGTGAGTGCACATTTCAGGGAAGTTAAGAAAAGTGTCAGAGTTACCACAAGGATGGTAAAACATATAACACCAAGTCAGATCTAGCCATCAATGGTGTGTTTTTGAAGATTGAATGTTAGTGTTGCTATTTGATCTGTACCAACATCTAGTTCTGTGCATTCCATGTGGAGTCCTTTTAAAGAGTGTGCCCTGCAATAGCTCTTAACATTATTGAAATGACGGGTCCAAGCACTGCTGGGTTGGTTACCACCTAAAAGTCTGAATGACAGAGTTATTTTTTCAAATATTTAATTGTTTTACAGAGAAATATATCTTTTGTTTGGAGTAATAAAGTGAAGTACATATTGTACACAATAGAAATATGTAGGTGTAAATACGTCAAAGATTGCTGATGAGGAAACTTCTAAAAATGAAAACTTGCAAATAGTAACATGTTTTTAAAGACTATTAAAGCTGTTAACAATTAAAGAGGTCTGAAGCCTTTGAAAAAAATACTTGGCTAATGTGGTGGAATTACTTGAAATTTCTGAATTATTATCGGAAATCTATCAATTCATAAATCAACAAGTCAGATGTTGTTTTTTTGTTGATTTGGGTTTGTGATAACCTTTTTATCCTATAACAAGAAATGGAAAAGGTGATCTATCAAACAGTCTTGGGACTGAAAGCATTGCAAAACATTATGTACTGTAAACTATTTCCACTTTACATTATAGCAAAATTGCTTTGGATAGTTGATTATTGCCAACAAGCGAAGAATCTTCCACTGCTGATCAAGATGATAGAAATGTGGCTCAGATGGAATTGTTGCAGGAAGTCCAAGAAGTAGTCCTTAAGATGGACAAAAAAAACAAATCAAAAATCAATATCAAAGAGCTGTAGCAGAGCTCAAATGTATCAAGTCAAATCACAGAAGCTCCTAATAGGCAGGCTCCACAATTTGTGTATGTTTTGATTTTTTTGTGCATAGGTTTTATCAAAGGGAGATTGCCAAAGTCAGGGCAGAGATCTCCACATGGAAAGTATAAGGAGAAGTACTGTCTACTTTACCATAAGTAGATCTCCACCCTAATGGCAGAGATTTCCGCATAGTAAAGTATAGGAAACAGTAAAAGAGTTTATTCAACTTGGAAAATGTTAGTAAAAATATTTTATGTTAAATACTAATGTAAGTTATGTTATATACGTATTTTAAATGCAGAACTAAAGAAAAATGCTATAGTACTATTAAATAGTTTGACTGAAAAACTACATTATTTAAAATGCATTAAATTACATTCATTTATTTTTCTCAAAGTTAAATTAAAAAATATTAATAAAGGCCCTTCAACACATAGGCCCTCATTCTGACCCTGGCGGTCGGCGGAGAGACGGCGGTCGGACCGCGAACAGACCGGCGGTATTAAAAATGGCATTCTGACCGCGGCGGTCCCCGCCGCGACCGACCGCTACTTCTCCACTCCGACCGCCGCGGCGGTCATGACCGCGGGGCTGGAGTTTGCGCACTCCGGCCCGGCGGTCGTCCCAAGACCGCCAAGGGTATTATGACCCTGCCTACCGCCGCGGTTTCTTGCGGGCGGGAACCGCCGTGCGAACCATGGCGGTAAGCACTATCGGGGCCAGGGAATTCCTTCCCTGGCACTGATAGGGGTCTCCCCCACCCCCCACTACCCACCCGAGTCCTCCCCCCACACCCTCCACCCCCCTGCCACCCCCCAGAGGTGGTACGAACCCCCTCCCCACCCCCACCCCGACATGCACATACATGTACCCCGACATGCACACACCCCCAACATGCACATATACACACCCCCTACACACACATACACAACGGGGACACATACCCGCACACATACATGCCGACATGCGCACCTGCCGAACAGCACACATTACCCATAGACACAGCAGCACCCCCCGCCCGCATACACGCACTCACACACCCCCTCTACACACTCACACGCACACCCCCATGCACGCCCACATCACACAACACCCCCCCACCCCCACCCCTCACGGACGATCAACTTACCTTGTGCGTTGGTCCTCCGGGAGGCGACGGGAGCCATAGGGACGTGACCGCCAACAGAAGACCGCCACACAGAAATGTGGGTCGTAATTCTTTGGGCGGTGTTCTGCTGGCGTGGCGGTGGAGGTTGACCAGTCTCCACTTTCCCGCCGACCGCCAGTGTGGCTGCTGGCGGTTTTCCGGCGGAACGCTCCCAGCGGTCAGAATGCGCACAGCGGCACACCGCCGCGGTCGGCGGTCTTCACCGCGGCGGTAACTCAGCGGTCTTGCGAAAAGACCGCCAAGGTCAGAATGAGGGCCATAGACTCTACCTGCTGTGCATTTCCCTTTTACAGCAACCTGATCCACTGCCAAGCTGGATAGGGAAGTATGCACCAGAATCATGGGGCTAGGTCGTTAAGGAAGTATCCTAACAAGCAAATGAAATAAAGGATTTAAAACATATAGACATCCACAGGAATTGCAAAGTTACAAACCAAGATGTGTTTTAAAAAAGTTCTGAAGTTCAGGTAACAATTTTATTGATTGATCGATTCACTTTTGTGCATCAATTACTTTCCCATTTATTCTGTTGCATGAAATGAAGACAATTCTATGACATAAGCCTTCTAACTAAATCATGAAATTACTTGGCATGCATTTTAGATTTTTTATGTAAATAATTGCAAGATAATGTAATAATTAAAGCAACATTAAGACATTGTTAATATTGTTCAATTTAACAAAACACAACAACCTTCAGCTGAATGTTTTCCTTTCAAATGTGTTTTTATTACGAGACAAAAGCTGGAATACAAAAACGGAAGCTTTGCAGTGCTTTTTTGTTTTTGCTGAACATTTGTTTAGAACAAACTGTTAATAAATATTACTATGCTTTTAGTCCATCTCGATTACGCTTGCTGTCTACAAAGATAGCAACAGTACACCAGAAAGGTCTGGCGCCAGCAAAGTGATTGAAGGGATAGGAATTTGGCAAGGGTGTTTCACTGGCAAATGCTATATTTTACTCACATGCGTTCATTCAACCACTAACTTTCATTCAATATATATTCTTCACTATTATGACTGTGACCACTGGGTGATCACTGTGGAATGTAAACATATCTGCAGCTGTACTATATTAGATGATTTGCTAGACTTGCATTTGTATCTAAATTTCAGACTCTTCAGAATAAGTCATTTTATACAAGGTGTACTTGTTACAAAGCTAATATAATGTGTCACTCTCTAGTAGGGACAATTTCGACAAAATGTTGCCATTGTGTAATACTTTTTATTCTAAAGTGAATTATCAGTTTTCTGAAGGAGAATTTGACAAATACCAAACAGTAGCACAATACCAGTTTTTGTTTGCTCCATTACCTCACTACTAATAGTACAATTACTTATGAATACTCTGTAGGTCTTCAAACATACTTAGCACATATTTAATTCTCATGAGCAATATTTTGCAAGTATGATGACACACAGATGTTCAACATTTAAACCCACTAATAGAATACTGTTTATATGAGTGTTTATGATATATTTTATTTCAAAATGAACTAAGCAATTAACAGAAATCTAATGAACTGGTCACATTCCAGTCACTCTCTGAAGATTTTGATTGTTCATTCAAATACAGGTCACCAGCAACAGTCTCCTGTGCACAGGGATGTTATGCATGACAATAAATGGGGCAGTAGATCTGTGTTTTAAAAATGAATTTTTAAAATGACTAGTAAGACAGCTCAATCAATTAATGTACTCACAACAGATGTATGTGGTACAGTGAAGATTACAGTGTTTAGGGGGTTGATATGGTCATTGTCTCTCATATGTGCAGGTTCAAAAACAGAGTATACCACTGTGTTGTGGGAAAATAAAAGTTGCTAAAAAACTAATACAATATTTGTATGCTGAAGCAGTATATCAATAATCAGTTCATGAAGTTAATATGAAAGTGTGAATTTAAAACGTTTCCCCAAAATGTAGAGAATAAGGGCCTGATTTTGATTTCGGAGGAGGGATTACTCCATCACAACCGTGACAGATATTCCATCCACCGAAATCTAAATCCCATTGTTTCCTATGGCATTTAGATTTCAGCAGACAGGATATACGTCAACGTTGTGACAAAGTAACCCGGCTGCTGAAATCTAAATCAGTCCATTAGTTACACTTTGGGAGGATCTACTAAGTCATAATCATCTGCCTTTACAGGTGCATTATATTTTAAGGTGGACAGGATATACATCACATTTTTGACTGAGTACTCATCCACCAAAATGTAAATCAGGCCCATAGTCTCTTGACCGATATATGCAAATAATATTGCAGAACACTGGCCAATGACCGCCAGGGTCACAGTGGTGGTTGGCCCCCCTCCAATGCAGCGGTCTGGCCTCCACATTAGGACCGCAGTAGTAGCGCTGCGGTCGGACGGCCAGGGCAGTGCTGCAAGGTATTAGGACTCCCTTCTTCGCCAGCGGTTTCATGGTGGTAGTACTGCCATGAAATGGCTGGCAGAGACGGGGTGCAGGGAGCCCCAGGGGGGGCCCTGCACTGCCCATGTACTTGACATGGACAGTGCAAGGGCTCCTTTGGCCAGCCCTGTCACAATATTCACTGTCTGTACATTGTGAGGAGTGCTGCTGCACCCTAGGCACTACAGCATTGCTGCTGGCTCTATTATCAGCCAGGGACAAGGGTGTAATCCATATCCTGCTTGGTCAGCGGGTGGAAACTCTGTTTCTGCCCGCTGACCCAGTGGGAAACTCGTAATGGCCCTGGCGGGAAGGCTGCCGCATTGGCAGTAACCTACCCGTTGTGTCTTTGGCAGGTGTGCTTTTCCGTCTGCCGAAGTCATAATAACGCCCATTGTCTTTAGCCAATGGGGCAGTTACCAATTTTATCTATCAGTACAAAATTTAAGACTGATTTGGTGCTTGGATTAATACAACTGGAAAGACTAGAAGACTGTGTTAGATGTCCAGGGATTATAACAATAAAGGGTGTACAGAATGCACAGTATGTGCCCTCATCTAGCTGAGCTTCCGACTACTGGTTGTTACAGCATGTTGCAGGTGAATATACTGACATATCACATATGGCACCTTCATGGACTATGGTTCTATAATACCAATCTAACACCACTTCCAATAGCTATTTATGGGTTAACTAATGTTCTGAGAATTCGATTTGTATCATAATAGGAATGTTGTTTTCATAAGGTTTTATATGTATTCATGTATGTAGCTACAAATGCACGTCTCTTGAGCGAAACATTCGATTTTCATTTCAACAAGTTAAATGAAACAAGATATCCCACCCTACCTTTGGGATGAAATGGTCTCTGGAGCTTTGCAATTAAAGCAAGAAAACAACAGTCACAATAAACACCACATTAGTAAGAATTATACAAATTCTTGACAGAGCATTAAGAACATTTATAATCGAAGGAACACTGTTAGACACTGGTCAATTTCAGTGGTGCATTTGAGAAATTATATCACATTCTACTATATTCTTTCTCAAAACACCATCTTAAGTGTAAAAAGAATGCTTGCATTTATATCCCTAAATCAGAGGGAATATGTTGAATTGGGCAACTAAATGTAAAAACGTAGAGGCAAGCTTAATAAACTTACATCGTCATGTGATCTGAACAAAATGGTTTGAATAATAACCATAAAAAAACAAGTATTTTTATTGGGCAACCGCCTAAAAAATATATTTTAATTGTAGTAATAGAACATAGTCATTGAAAAACTATATATAAAAAATCACCATTAAAAACAGTGACTCTTCCTCTACCTGATAAATGAACTCCATGTCTAAGAGTTGAAAAAAGATTTGCTCATTGGTCATCACTGTCTATGTGCAATAAACTACATTCCAAATGGTTGTTCGAAAAGGAATTTAAACCTCCAGTGAAAAACTTTATAATATTAAGTTCCAAAAACACTTTTCAGTGAAATTGTGAAAACAAATTTGACACAGTACAAAACACTTATTTAATTACTAAACTTAAGTGTTTTGGGGATTGTTTCCCAGTGTCGAGAGCACAATAGACACCAGGGTAGATTTGCTCCTACAAGAACAAACTTTTGGGGAATCCTCACTATCAAATACATTTATTATTTTAAGTGTGTCTACGTTTGGAAATTATAAAGAGCTCAATAATTATTAAATGTACACTCTCTCTCTCTCCTCTTCAGGTCAAATGTATTTTTACCATTTTTCTTAAAGCAATAGTTTAGAGTTAATATACGTTTCAGTTCAATGCACCAGATCCCAAGTGGTCCATATTCCTACTTAAATTATAGCTTTTACTCTAGTAAGTCAAGTAGCATTTACATTGTCACATCCTAAAAAAATATTTCAGGGGTCTCCAACGGGTAGCTGAGGACCTACTGGTAGCTCACCAATATCTTGGAAGTAGCTCCCTGAAATGCTGTCCAAAACAGTATGTAATTCAGAGTGACTAGCCATTTTGAGAAGACAGTGCTACACATCTTTGTTTCCTAGAAGGGACTGCCGGCTAAAACAGTGGCAGGGCCACAGACCTACACACATACACACAGAGTGGAAGTGAGAACCATATGTTAGCAACTCTGTAGACAAAGAGAGCAAGACTGAAGGCAGGTAATGGTCTTGTTTGTTTCAGACAGTGGGAGTGGTATGTGTACGTATGTATGTGTATTTGCTTATATTTTTATGTGTGCATGCGTATGCATATGTGTGCATTTATGTATGTGTTGTGTATGTCTCTGGCAATGTGTCCCTTCTTGAAATACATCATCTCTTCCTGCAAGCCATTCTTTATTTCACGGCTCCAAATGTATCTGGTACCCCTAATATATGGGGTCTGTTTCTGGCACAATTACATCTCTTTCGGGCATAACATTGGCACTGGCATAATAATGTTAAGTCATGACATATGTGGGCATCCTTCAACTAATAATGGCAGAATAGCCTCTATCCTAACCTTACTGTGAGTACGCTTGGCTTAATTGTGGCCATTTATCAAATGATCATGGCCATACTTAAATTAATACTGTCCAAGGCTCACATGATGTGTGTGGTCTTCACATTATGATGTGCAGCAATGGCACAGATGTGGCCCTGACATCGTGGTGGGCATCCTTGGCATAATGTAGGCATCTTTGGCACTGTGCTGTGCGTTCCTGGTATGAGATGATAAAACCTGGGCTGATGGGGCAGAATCAGTACTTTTCATGCATTTGTATTGCTTATAATATAAAATGTGTACACAATATTTGTATCATCTTATTTCACTAAGATAAACATTCTCAATTTTTATAATCTGATGTTGAGCCCTTTTTGTGGTGTTTTCATTGTGTTACTGTGTGTGTTGCACAAATACTTAACACATTTCTTCTTTAAGTTAATCCTGCTTGCTCTGTGCCAAGCTACCAGAGGGTGAGTGCAGGTTAATTTATGGTGTGTTTGACTTACCATGACTAAGACTGTGGACCCTACTTGGACAGGGTGCATGCCTCTGTCAGCTAGAGAACTAATTTTGAACACCCTGTTTTGTGCTTTGGAGTTGTTGGTGTTCAAATACAATACTGAAATTTAAATATCATCCAGCAAAAATATTGTATCCAGAATATAGACTGCCACGGTATCATAAAAGTAAGCAAATATACAAATGCATATTTTTATTTACATTCTTCATTCCACTTCTAATTAGCTTGAACATATGTATATATCTCTTCAAGGTATATAGAGGTGGAGTTTAGAATAGTAAATCTATACTTACCTAGATATATGTAGGTTTATGATATTGCATTTTTCAATATTCTGATATGGTATTTTGGCATCACTCAGTATTGTTACAAGGTAAGGTGTGGTCCCATTGTTATTGTCTCTGATGTGATCACTACTGCAACAATTGCCAAAGTCATTAGTAGCACAAGACTATTTTCACATATCAGAAGAAGATTTCATAATAGACAAGATTAGAGACCCTTGATCTAGCCTGTAAGACCATGATAGAAAGTTAAGAAAATTACAAAATGTAAATACTTTCCCAGAGTATGGTGGCCAGAAAGTTCTGGCTTTAATGCAAAGTTTAATTCTTAAAGTTGGAAGAAATTGGGATCTTTAATCAGCAGCATAGCCAGCTGCCTCTCTATGAGCAAAGTATTTGTTTAAACTAATCAAGACCTCATATTGTTATTGTCTTTACATTCAGGGCTATTCCATCTGAATTTACCTGATGAATGAAGGAAATCTGTAAAGCAGAAGGGACAGTTCACTCAGTTTGGCACCTGTGTTTACTGTGCTTGGAATCGCCCGATTTATCACATTTAATCAATCCAGCTTGGATGCATGTACTAGCTAACAAAGATGAACAAACGAAGAAAGTTGTTATCAATATCAATTTCCACCCCACCAAATTTTTTGCTTAAGTAAAAAGAGATGTGTCTTTTCATGCGTAATGAAGAATATATTGACTCAATGTGAGCCAGAGTTGGACTGTTTCTGTTTTGTGACAAAGTTGGCTAGGTCAAAACCTAGATTGTACTTTATACACTCTCAAACAATGTACATTTTAGTACCAATTAACTGCTACCCGTTTTTTGCTACATTTCTCCCCATTGGATTTAACTTTTGATATCAGAGCTTTTTCAGAAGGGTATTGACCGACGTTTCACATAACACACCAATATACAGATAACCATTGTGTCTTATACTTATTTAAGTATAATATAATAACAAATGCATGGTCATGTAGATTTGAATATTCTTTGGAAGGGAAAATGTAACTTAAGCCTAACTTATCCCTATTACGGCCACAAAACAATATAAGGTACAGAAAGAAAATTGGGCCCCAGAACCCATATACAAAACATGTCATGAAAGTAGCACATATGACTGCATGTGGGCAACATTTTCACTCTTACCTACTATCACTCTAATCTGGTTCTGTTGGTGATTCATGGGAAAAAAAGGAGAAATTCCTATTCTAATGGTGCAGATAACAGCTAACCACCAGGATCTGAACTGGACGAGCATCCTAAATAGGGCAAAGTTTGCAGTGAGAGTCTAAGGTGGCAAGACCACATTTAGGGCCTGATTACTACCTTGGCGGACGGGATACTCTGTCACAAACGTGACGAATATCCCATCCGCCGTATTACAAGTTCCATTATATCCTATGGAACTTGTAAAACGGCAGGTGGGATAACCATCACGTTTGGGACGGAGTATTCCATCCGCCAAGGTCCTAATCAAGCCCTTAATTTTGACATATTACATGAAGTCAGTTTTACATTTCTGTGAAATACAAATGTGCATACTGGTACATAATGTAAAGAGCCTCTGCATCCGTGCGATGAGGTTGTATCTCGTTATGTGGATTTAATGTCTTGCTGCTAGTCAATGACCATTAAACATCACAAATTGTTAGACAGTTTTTGCGACTCTAGCTATGCTGAAAAAAAAAATGAATTTGCAATTGCAGCTCTCCAGTGCTGATTTACTGAATCGTGATCTGCTAAATTTTCAGAAAACATCTTTTATATATGACAGTATAACACACCTTAGGGTAGCAGATTTCACATTGTCACAAATATATGGAAAATAATAAGGGAAGCAGCAGTGACAATTAAAAGGGTGAGTACATTGATGAATTTGGATCTTTTGGGGCAATCACAAATATGCCCAGAGTATTATCTGTCCTTAAATACCCATGCATATTTATCTGTGAGCATTCAGGCAGGCTGAAGTTGCCCAAACACCTCAATTTCCACTGGGTTCAGATAAAGAGTTTCCCCGACACAAAAACGTTTCCATGTGAAGAAAAACTGTGGAAACATTTTATGTATTCCCACACCTAATGATTTTTGAAGGCATAGAGTTAAATTTGAGAGGCATATTCAGAGAAAAATACCAGTGTCATATTTCCTCCTAAACAGGTATGTGGCATTTATAAATCTGTGAAAACATGGGAATATATACATAAGTGTTAGGTGTTTTGCCTACAAATGATTTGTAAATATTCTGGAAGATATTCTTTTTACAACTACAGCCTAGAGTCATATTAAAAGCCATCTTGTACACAGATAGAGAAGGGAGTAGGTCCCCGTTGTTGACTAAATCAAGCTGTCTAGAGTTCATATTAAACACAGTAGATCTATGCCTTATTGCAGGAGCTGCAAACAGCACATATAGGAAACAAGGAGTGCTAGTGCCACTACAATTTCTGTTAGATAAATTGTAATGTCATGTTTAAATATCAAAGATAAAATGGCAACTGCATTCTTTGGGGCATATATGTCAATATTGTTGTGTTGTGTTCATATCATATTTTCAGGATAACCCCTAAGTAAACTGTTTCCCTTTAAATGCACTCTATGCAAATGTATGTTATGTAGATTTCCTGAAACCCTGGCACAAATACATTCTTCTTAGGTCTCCTGGGCACCTCTCAGCTACAGGAAACACATACATAATGGGCCATCCTAAACTAATGTTTATCTGATAAATGTATTACATAGGATAGAAAATCTGTTGATGACTTATTCAAACAGTATTGACCAACATTTTGGCCCGTAAATTCTTGAAATAAAATAAACGACTCACTTCTAACCTACTTGGTTAAAGGATAGTTCCACCTTGAATAGGTGCGGCAATAACACTAAGACATCCTCTATTGCAGTTTCAGGAAGTTAGAAAACAACTGTGAGTCAATCATTTCTAGGTGTAATTAGTATGCTAAAATAGGGGAGTTCAGCAGATAGTCAATATTTACAGAAAGGTACAAAATTTAGATGTACACATAAGTGGAAAACGTAAGAATCAGAAAGTTTTATATTTTCAAAGGAATGCTCAAGAAAGCTTAAATTAACATGGACAATGTTTCAGATAAAGGGGAACATTTGAAGACAAAGTTCACTGTTACATAGTGCAAAAATATGCCTATGGACAGGACAGGCACATCAAACTCCAAAAAGATTAGAACAACTTCAGTCATTTGTGGGGGCAAGTTAAACTGCTTGTTGTCATTGAATCCTCCAGACACTGCAGATGTGTGAAGTGCAAATAGTTGGTCATATCTAACTGTGCTCTAATAAAAAGCTGCCTGATCTATAATGGAGTTGATTCATGCTAACAGATCATTTGATCAAGCACAAAAATGTACCTAAGCACCCAAAAACGTTTGTGAATAGGGACATAAACTTTCGATCCAGACTAGGCTCTGTTAGAAACATAAGCCACAATTATATAATTGTATGAATTCTAGTGATGTTTAGTGAATTTGAAAGTAAGCTTCAAGCAAGCACTATCCAGAAATAAATCTTATTTCTTGGAAGGATTGGTCACAGCCCAGCTGGGCAGAATAGTGATAACTAAATGATAACTGATTCATTCTATTATCATTTTTAATATAGCTGTGGGGCTGGCAAATTAGCCAAAAAAGTACATTCTTGCATCTCTGACCATTATATCTGTAGCTCGACTACCGTAGCAACAAATGTAAATTCTGCTCATTCAGAGAAGAACACAGCAATGTAACACTACTTTTCTGATTTTGGCTTGGGGCACTGCAGCTGACAATTGGAGTAAATATCTCTATAGTATGCATCCTTGTGTCCATCTCTGATTTCCTACCATCCCTACTTGAATTCTGAATAATCCATAAACAAATTAAGGCCCATATTTACAAGGAGCTTGCGCCGTTGCTGTGTCATTTGTTTTTGATGCAGCGGCGGCGCAGGCTGCTGAGCCGTACCTACAAGGCAATGCAAGGCCACTATGCATGGCTTTTCATGGCCTTGTAGATATGGAGTAAGGCAACGCAGAACAAGTCGCTGTGTGGCCTTACTTTGTGTTAGGGAAGCATTTCCATTGGTGTGGGTGCTCCCACACAACATCCATGGATTTTGACGCATTCCCAGATTTACAAGGTTTTGTAAACCTGGGAATGCATCAAAAATCTATGCCACCCCAGGGGTGGCATAAGACTGATGCAACTGGGAGAACTATCTTTATTTTGCCCGTTTTTTCATCTTTCTATGTGTGCTGCAATCTGCAGCTCACATAGAAAGAGGAAATTGCCTCCATTGATTGTTTTTGTGCAGGAAGATTTCCCTTGGTGGTGAAGGGGGGCCTGTGCTGGTGCATGGCAGCAATTTCCGCGCAGGGGGAGAGGGCAGAAATGTGCTGTATCTTGTAGCTATGGCGCATTTCTGGCCTTTCCCGGTGGGGCAGGGCAGGGCAGCGCAGCAAGGAACTTAGTGCGTCGCCCTGCACCATAAGGCTTTGTAACTACGAACCTAAGTCTACTTTAAACAGGGAGGCTAAAGTTGCAGCATACTTAAACAAACCTACAATTCTCTTTCTATGAATCTTCTGCTGCAACTTGTGTTGTTACAAATAAAAGTAAAAAAATGTCTCAAACTTTCAACTCTAAGGTGTGATGTTGTGTCTTTCCTGACGATTTATGCTTCCAATAGTAATAAAATAGAGTAGAATAAGTTCTTATGAGAGCCAATAAGCTGGTGTGTGGTTGCTTGTATTCTGTCCGGAGGGATCCAGGCTTTGCAATTTGGTTTGAACTCTTCCTATAGGAGCAGGACCAAGACTGATTTGCATATGCCTGATCTACGCCTCGAGAGGCACAGTGGATTAATAACAATAGTCTGGAATGCAGCTCTGGGAGATTGCCAGAGTGTAACTCAGGCATCGTTTCCATCACTTTGTCACGCTAAGCTCTGACATTTTCAGAAGCCCAGGCTGGTCCAGACAGCATGAACGTAGTTTATCCAAGTAAATCTGAGTCATCCAAATGAACTTAAATGTAGCCACCGTGGTCATGGTTTGCCAACTGGGGAGTTCAGATAGACCGAAACTGGGAGAAAAGTCAACAAACAGACAATCTGTAACAACGTTTCATTAATGGAAACCCTAACACCATTAATGAAAGTCGAAGGGTGCTTCCTCATATCTGCAATATTATTTCACAAAAATCACATCATTTACACCAAAACACGGAAACACACATGTCTTCGGGTGGACACTATAATAAAAATCAGTATTTAACTTCTGAACATTTATAACCAGATCAGTAATAAAAATGGTTTACAGTGTCACATTAACTCATTTTTTATCAGAAACTGTATCACTTATGGAATGTTGATGCCACAGCAGACTTAGACAACGTATTCTAATGAAACGAGTACCCTGGTCATTGCTAGTGAGTTCAGAGCGTGGTTAATTAATCATAACGAAAATTCGTAGACCCAGAGGCCAGTACTACTGGCGCTCCCAATACTAAACAAAAAGTGTGAAAGCGGCATCACAATATTTAAATATTTAGATATAAAGGGCGATTATAAAAATTGTGTTGTCGGTGGCTTTGCCACCCTTAATTCCCGTGAATTCATGTTTTTATGGTTTGAAGCGCGTAAAAAATTTAACTTGCACCATTATTTGGAAGCAAATTCCCTAATTGTGTTTCATTTCTGGGAAATATTAAACTGCAAAGCCGCACAGATGAAGATGCGTGTTTAACAAATACTATCAGCCCTCAAAAGTGTCATGTTCGATGTAAAAAAAAATAGAAAATGGAGGTTCCTAATGAAAGCGGGTTATAAGAAAATGTTGAAAGAATACATTTGCCATATTTTTCACTATCCACCTGCGCATATGCTGTTATGGGTTTTCTAAGTGTTGCACTCGCAGCTAGGCATAACAAAACACATAGAAATATATCTGTGTATCACAGTTTTCCTTCCTTTTGTATTAAAATTCTGCTACACGCATTCAAAACGCAAAGCATTTTGCATTGAAAATAGCTGTTAGTTATGAAATTACGAAATCGACTGAACATTGCCTAGAAAGTCAAACCCTGTATTCAACACTGAAAATCCTAATAATGTCAGCATAAAGAGTAAACTATATGCGTAAATAGTTTTCTGCTGCAAGTATCAAGCATTTCTCAGGGAATGTACATGCTATTTACACATCCCTTGGTCCGGAACCGTCAGCCATCCTAATTGCAGCAAAGGCGAAATAATTCACATTTTTTAATATCAAAGATGTCAACATGCATTCAATAATTTATCAGTACACTAGCACTTATACATGATGTTAGACATTAATGTACCCGATAGATTTGGATCACGATGGCTGGTAGGAGCTTTACATGTTGCAGTTAGGACAAAGAATAGCATTAGAGACACCACCAATGCAAACACCCTCTCTTGCATTAGATGTGCAGCTACATTACATGTATGTGAGCTGTTGCCAGGATACTTTATATGTTTTTACAAGAACTTAACGTTTCTGCTGCCTGTAACTATAACTTGAGAACCAGCAAAGCCTTCTCAGTCTCATACCTGGAGATGCAACAGGCTGGTGAATGGATGCAGATACTGTAGAGAAACCCATAGTTCTCTACATAGTTGATAAATGTAAACAAAGGCACATCATATTGCCCACAACAATATTCCAGTATAAGACTATGCCAGACCAAGATGTGTTACCCACAATGATACATTATCCAGGCATAAGAGTTCCACCCCTGCCTTCTCCGAGGTCCGAGAAGACATGAAAGGTGACTGATGGGTAGTTTGAGAAGGTTAGCACACTGTTTGGATAAAAAAAGTGAAACAGTGGTCAAGAAAAGTAACTCAAATACATTATTGAATCCATCTACTGAACATCAGAAAATGACAATGTTCACTATCTCCTTCTCAATGAAACATACTGGAAGGGTAAATTAAACGTCACCGGGGAGCACATATTCAAATGAGGTGCCCCTACAATCAAATGACACGGACGATAATGTATTAGGGGCATTGTGGCAACTATCGATGTCCCAGCTGCTCCCAGAGCTCAGGTTTGCTCATAGTTGTTGGCAGTGTACAAATGCTGAGAGGGTGAATGAATCTAGGAATATACAAAACAAAGGATAACAAGCAAGTATGACACCGTTTTACTGAGTTACACAATTGGATCTAGTGTGTAATGTCAAAACACTGCCAGTGCTTGTGGAAGTCAGCCAGTAAAATGGAGGTACAAACTTACAAATGAGAATCCATCCCACTCTTCACACATGGTTATGTCATGTACCCATATAAATATGTTTCATTTGGTAAGACCATTAGGCAAGGAATTCAAGCATGGTCCTCCTGCCTGTTGTCCATCTTCTCTGGCAGACTAAGAGCAAATGGAAATAATACGCCCTTCGCATCTGGTGGTGGCTTAATGCACTCTGAGTCAAATGAGCCAGTGTAGCCCCCATCCCTGGATTCTGGACCTAAGCAGAATCGCATTGCACTAGAACGGTTCACACAGTAGATGATATCTCCCAATGCTGTGCAGCGGAAAGGCAGTAAAGAGATCCCACTGCATTCTGGGTTATCTCTTCCAATTTGCCGCAGTGAGGCACAGTCACTCCACCTTCTGGCCACTGCATTGTATTTGAAAACATTGATCCCCTCATTGCGGCCAAGGTCAAAACGGTAAATAAAGCCCTTAACTGCCACCATGTCTGCAGAGCGTCGCCGACTGCTGTTATAGGGACACTCCTCCCAGGCATTGCGACGTGGGTCATACCTCAGCAGCCGATAGAAAAGAGTTCCCCCAGAGACATAAATCTCTCCAGCACAGGTGACTGCCTCATGTGCCACAGCAAAGGCGCCCTTAGGCAGTGGTGCCACTGAAGCCCACCGGTCAGTGCGTGGGTCATATCGCTCCACTGTGAATAAGCACTCACCTCCCACTGCATAGAGATATCCATCCAATGCCAAAAGCTTGAGCTGTGCACGGGGCTGGGTGAGGGAGCGCACCTGACTCCATTCACCAGTGGCTGGGTTATAGTAGAATACCTTGTCTGACTGTTTGGCCCGCTCCCCTTGGCCACGAATGCCACCTGCAATGAAGAAGTAGTTATAGAGGACACAGGAACTGCAACCCTTGGCATTGGCTTCATCGGGTATCTGGGTGAGTGGTCTCCAAGACTTGGTTTGCTCATTATAGATGTAGATGAAGCGACTGTCCTCATCAGTAGAGGAAGTGCTGACAGTGCTGGCAGGGCTCTGGGGACGACTGCTTTCCCGGCTCTGTGGCCTACTACTGCCAAAGCTGTTCATCCTTTCAAAGGCATCACTCATCTCTGCCACCAGAAGTCGCTGCTGTCGGCCCTCTGTCCTGCGCCGTAGGATAAGGTCTCTCTCTGCCCCACTCAGTCGTCCATATACTGCTGGATCACGCAGCACCTGTAGAAAGTTGTCACTCATAAAGCGATAAGTGGCTTCACGGAGCTCACTCAGCCTCTGCCGCTTGGCTATGTTTAGTATTTGGTAGCAGTTAGCAATGGTGATCTGTGCCCGCATGCTGTCAGTAGCACACTGCACAGCACAAGGCATCTGAAGAAACTGTGCACCTGCAATCACCTCTACTACTGTTTCCAGAGTCACTTCTAGGTGTGAAGTGTAGATGTAGTCTATCAGCAGTTTCAGAGTTGTGTAGCTCAGCCCCTTGATACGAAGAATGTCCCGGGATGAGCGTGCCCTAAAGTAGTCACTCTTCTCAGCCAGTATAGGTTTATGAGCCTGGATTCTTTTCCCAGCCACCTCAATCACCAGATCTGGAGTACCTTCAACTGAGTAGTCTGATCCTGGTACTTTTCCATTGCCCAGGTGGTCTGCTGACTTTCCTCCCATCTGTGTGTTGGTGTTAGCATCTTGCCTGATCAGATGAGCATTTTTGTTGCTTTTTTGCCCTGCTCCAGACTGAGCACAATTAGTAACAAGAGAAGGGGAGCTGCCATTCCCCAGTTCAGAGGTGCTGCTGGTATTATTAATCTCCCACTGGTTTTCAACAACTCGGCCTCCATACCGGCCAGTTCCAGCACTGTCCTCCCGAGGGTCACTTGAAAAGCAGAGAGAGGAGCTCAAGCTGCAAGGGGACTGGACCTGAAATTCTCCTTCCTCTCCCAGTTCCCCATTGCTGCTAAAGTCCAAATTCCCCTCGAATTCAGGACTGTCCATGCAGCTGGAGTGCAGGGTGGTGGAACTGCTGTTGCTGCTCTCAACATCTCTGGTCAGCGCTGGTTGTACACAGTCGAGGTCACATTTCGCCTCTGGGAGAGCCGCTGAAGGTCCCTCGTTGCTGTGAACATCGCCTTCATAGTTTGCTAAGTTCACCGAGTTTTCCATGGCTTTCGTGTTGCTGTCGCCGGCTCAGCACATAGCCCTGATTACAATACCAACGTCTGCCTGCGCTTTCCTGGCTTTGCTCTGTTTTCTCTTGGCACACTAGCCACGGCGATTTCTTTTTTTCACACAGTAATTTTCTGTCATGTCACTGATCCAGCTTCACTGAAAGAAGGGTGTGGCAGAGAAAACAGCTCTAAACATTGAACTTTTGAACTGCCCTATGTCAACATGGTCCATACCTGCACGAATATCTCTCTTTAAGGAATACTGACAGTTTTATTAGTCACACGTGGCCCAGTTATCGCTTTGATTCTCGCACATAGCCGTCCAAGTTCCACCATTAATCGCAGAGATCCCAAACCGATTAAATTGCACCCAGACTTCTCTCGACTGCTCAGCGTACCGTTTGGCTGGGCAAGTATAAAAAATATATCGGGCTCCTCTTTCAGTGACGAAGGTCTAATATTGCCAGCACTGCAGAGTTTTGTGTTTTCACTCCGAGTTTATTTCTACCCAGGAACGCGATTCTTGGATCATTTTACAAGTAGCAGCGAAGTGTAGACGTTTGAGAAACCATTCCATCAAGCCTGCACGTGACTAATTTCGACTCTCCTCAGTGGAAAAAAAAACAAGAAATGTCTTTCCGAAAGAAAACATTAAAACTAGATTCTTACTAGTTAATACCGAATATTTTCGCAGCGGGAAAATATCTCTCTTTAGCATTTGGGCATCAGCTGCTAGGTTTGTGGCGAGTTTGACCGTTTATTTTCCATTGCTGTACAGTGCACAGAAGTCATGGTGTAATTTCCCCTTCACCCGCTGTGCAGAGGAGGGAGCGGCCAGTTGCACAATCGCTGACTTGAGGCAGTTCGCAGAAGCAGCGTGCAAGCGTCAGTAAAACATGAGACGGAGATCATACATATGACTGGTCTTGCAAGCTCAAACGTTTCTTCTTCAGGGGAAAAACAACACCATTCTTTTCACCTCAGAGGTCGTCTTTCCTATTGTCGTGAAAATATCATGACGTGCCACACGTTTCTCCTGAAAAATAAGATATAAAAGGCGTGAGATGTTTGATATTCTAATAGGACACATCAATTGGTTTAAAGCTATAATAATACAGTATGAACAATGAGAGTGCCTAAATTCAAGGCAGTGAGAGCTTTGTTGTTCCACTAGGAAACACACCAACGTATTTGTTTTGTCATTTTAAGTTAATAATTTATCATATAAATATTTGGCACTAATACTGTACAAACATACACATACGTGTGCATTAATATACACTCTGTTTTAGTTCAAAACATTCCTCCTTATTACATTGTTGCCTCAACACAGTAACATATTAATAAAAGTATCACACACACATTAATACACATACTGTTTTTTTTTTACTATGCAACCATTATTATAATTTATAAATATCTTGATTATAGCATTGTCGTCACTAATTTTATGCGGCCGCAAATATTTAACTTAACTTTTCTGTTTGCCCAAATACATGGACTCACCCTCTTGCATATTCTAATTATTGATTATGCTTGAGGTAAACTATGCCATGCAAAGCGACGGGTGGGATAGTGTGCACTTTAGATCAACAGCTCTTCTATGAAGATCATGCTTTTAGCCTACAAATAAGGTTGTACATATACAATGTAGTTTATGACCAATTGCTAAATATGTCCTTTGGGATGTTCCTATTTTTGGTCAACCAACTTAGTCTCCTCCATAAAGACTCCTGATTTGCAGCAGGCCCTACATCGTCCCATCAATAAAGACAAATGCATTTATATTAGTTATTTTTATAGTCCCTGCTATACTCCTTGAGAGGCCTAGAGCGCTTAATATCACCCAGTCTCGGATGGCCTGTTGGGCAGTCATGTAGTGCTTGAGGAGCTGTCCCAGTCGAGTCAACAATAGTAGGAACTGAATCAGAAATAATGAGTTAGAACCGTGAACTATACAGTTATATATTGTATAACAACCAGATCATCAAATGCCATCCCGAGACTGACCTTTTCAAGAAGCCCTTTCGTTCTATGAGCTGGGACGTCTTGCACCAACACCAGCCACAATAACTCTCAGCAGAATCTGACAATGGGGACCCAATGCCTCAGGCCATTCATTCAGCTCTAGAGAGTTTTGCAACTCTTTATCCTACAACTATAATATCCAAAATCACAAAAAGGTAAAAAGAACACCATCATGAAATCAGAATTACAAACCCTCAGAGCTGATGGGACGAAATTCACCAAAATCGACCTTCTTCTCATGCCAGTCTGACAACTACACAATTGTACAATGTGGAGTAAACCCAAATTAGAAAACATCACTAAAAAAGCAACTTCACCCTCAACAGACTATAAACATGACACAGTACACTCAGCTCTATGGCACGTTCCCACAGAAGCTCCACCATTTCACTGCAAAAAAACCCTAATCCTATCTCCCAGCCATCATCAAGGCCAGCCAGCAAATATACCACAATTTCAGAACCTTCTCCCACCCCATCACAGCTCCACACTAACAAATCAGTTGAACGTATATCGTCTCGTATTTAAACAGAACATCAGAAACAGAAATATCGTGGCCCAAAATATTGTGTGAAGAATATGGAAGACTTGAATATCAAGAACATACGTTTCTAGAGGTAAGCAAAGTTTGAATATATGTCCCTCCACAAAAATGTACCTTGTCGAAAAAAAAAAACCCAAAAAAACAAATATATATATATATATATATATATATATATATATATATATATATATATATATATATATATATATATATATATATTCTAACATATATTTCTAACATATAGATATATGTTAGAAATGGGGTCCCTAGTTGGCAGTCAGTTTACACCCTGTCCAAGTAGGGACCCCCTCACTCTAGTCACGGTAAGGAAGAAGGGAGTCACACACCTAAGATATCCCCTGCTCACCCCTTTGGTAGCTTGACACAAGCAGTCAGGCTTATCTCATCGGTAATGTATAAAGTACTTGTACAACCAAACACAGTAACACAGTGAATACACCACAAAAGGACTTCACACCAGTTTAGAAAAATAGCCAATATTTATCTAAATCAAACAAGAGATATCAATTTTAAAGTAAAAAAGAGTCTTAGTCCATAGAAATCTATTGATGCTTTGTTTTAGCACAAAGTACCTGACATATATCAAAAATAAAGCCACAGGGGTGAGGGTGCATCAGAAAAGCAAGTGATGCATCGATTCCTTACTCGTAAGTGAGGCTGTGCATCAATTCTTTCTTTGCCGGGTAAGCAATGCGTCAATTCTTTCCTCAGAGGGAGGGGATGCATCCATTTCCAGATGAGCAGCCTCAGGTCCGTGTGTTGAGGTTGAAGATTTGACACCCAGGGACGATGCTTGGAAAATCCAGACGCACAGCAGCGATGAATCGGCGCTGAACTGGTGATGCGTCGATTTCACTGGAGCTGGATACATTTTTCAGCAGCGGAGCAGGCGCTGCATACATTTTTCTGCTGCTTGGCTCCGGTGCGTGGATTTTCTCCCAGGTTGTACCAGCTTCTTCTTCCAAAGGTCCCAGGGACTGGATGTGGCACCACTTGGCAAGTCAGGGGTCACAGCCAGAGAGCCCAGGCGCTGAGAGATGAAAGTCTTTGATGTCCTTGAGACTTCTTAACAGGAGGCAAGCTATGTCCACGCCCCTGGAGGAACTTCACAAGCAGGATACACAGCAAAGGCCAGTCTTTGTCCTCCCTAACGCAGAAGCAGCACTAACCCAGCAAAGCACACAGAGCAAAGGGGCAGTACTCCTCCTCACAGCTCTTCAGCTCTTCTCCTTGGCAGAGGTTTCTCTTGAACCGGAAGTGTTCTAAAGTTGTGGGGTCAGCAGTGCAATACTTATATTAATTTCTGCCTTTGAAGTAGGCAAACCTCAAGGAAAGTCTTTGTAGTGCACAAAACCCTGCTTCTTCCTTGCCCTGCCTCAGGCACGCTCTAAGGGGGTTGGAGACTGTATAGGTCAGGCACAGCCCTTTCAAGTGCAGGTGTCACCTGCTCTCTTCCACTCTAGCCCAGGGAAACTCATCAGGATATGCAGGGCACACCTCACCTCCCTTTGTGTTACTGTCTAGAGTGAATTCACAAACAGCCCAACTATCAGTCTGACCTAGACGTGGATTCAGCAGCCAAGCAGAGGCACTGAATGGTTAAGCAAGAACATGTCCACTTTCTAAAAGTGGCATTTTCAAGCTCACAATCTATTAGAAATGGGGTCTCTGTTTGGCAGTTGGTATGTACTCTGTCCAAGCAGGGACTCTCACTCTAGTCAGGGCAAGGGATCAACACACCTAGGATAACCCCTGCTCACCCCCTTGGTGGATTGGCACAAGCAGTCAGGCTTATCTCATAGGCAATGTGTAAAGTATTTGTACTAAAACACACAGTAATACAGTAAAAACACTGCAAAAGTGGCACAACACCAGTCTAGAAAAATAGCCAATATTTATCTAAATCAAATAAGACCAAAATGACAAAAATCCAACATGCACAAGCAAAGTTATGACTTTTTAAATTAAAAGAGTCTTAATCCATAGTACCTGGTTTGCATCAAAAATAAAGCTGCACAGGTGAGGAGGCGTCAGAAAAGTCAGCAATGTGTCAATTCCTTACTCGCAAGAGAGGCCGTGCACTCTTTGTTCTCTGGTTGGGTAGGCGATGTGTCGTTTTAATCTCTTGCAATTGAGCGCTGCATCGATTTCCGGACAGGCAACCTCAGGTCCATGCAGGTTCACTGTGGTTTTGACACGCAATGACGATGTGTGCAAAATTCTGGGGCATGGTGGTGAAGAGCCAGGCTGCGTAGGTGAAGCGTTGATTTCAACAACCGCACACAGGTGTTGCGCTGATTTCCCAGCCATGATGCATCGATTTTTCAGCCGCAAAGCAGATGCTGCGTCAATCTTTCTCCTACACGTCTCCTGTGCGTGAATTTCAGTCTTGGTTCCACCAGCTTCTCCTTTTAAGGGCCCAATGACAGGATTAGGTACCACGTGGCAGGGTAGGAGTCTCAGCAAGAGAGTCCAGGTGCTGGCAGTGGAAGTCTTTGATGACCCTGAGACTTCAGGACAGAGGGCAAGCTCAGTCCAAGCCCTTGGAGACACTTCATAAGCAGGAAAACACAGCAAAGTCCAGTTTTTGTCCTCTCAAAGGCAGAAGCCGCAACTGCAGGCCAACCCAACAAAGCACACTCACAGGCAAAGGGGCAGTACTCCTCTAGCTCTTCAGCTCTTCTCCTTGGCAAAGGTGCCTCTTGATCCAGAAGTAATCTAAACATCTGGGCTTTTGGGTCCAGTACTTATACCCAGTTCTGCCTTTGAAGGAGGCAAACTTCAAAGGAAAGTCTCTGTTGTTCAAAAGAACCTGCCATGCTCAGGCCTGGCCCCAGACACACTCAAGAGTGCATTGTAGGATGACAGGCACAGCCCTTTTGGGTGTAAGTGTCAGCTCCTCCCTCCCCACTCTAGCCCAGGAGACACATCAGAATATGCAGGATCCACCCCAGCTACCTTTGTGTCACTGTCTAGAGGGAATTCACAAACAGCCCAACTGTCAGTCTGACCCAGACGTGGATCCCACAAGCAAGCAGAGGCACAGAATGGTTAAGCACGAAAATGCCCATTTTCTAAAAGTGGCAGTTTCAAACAGACAATCTAAAAAACAACTTTACCAAAAGATGCATTTTTAAATTGTGATTTCAGAGACCCCAAACTCCAAATCCCGATCTGCTCCCAATGGAAAACTGCACTTGAAAGATATTTAAAAGCAGTCTTCGTGTTAACCTATGGGAGAGATAGGCCTTGCAATAGTGAAAAATAAATTTGGCAGTATTTCACTATCAGGACATATAAACCACACCAATACATGTCCTACCTTTTAAATACACTGTGCCCTGTCCATGGGGCTACCAAGGGCCTACCTTAGGGGTGACTTACATGTAAAAAAAGGGGAAGGTTTGGGCCTGGCAAGTGGGTACACTTGCCAGGTGGAATTGCCATTTTAAAACTGCACCCACAGACACTGCAGTGGCAGGTCTGAGCCATATTTACAGGACTATTCATGTGGGTGGCACAATCAGTGCTGCAGGCCCACTAGCAGCATTTGATGTACAGGCCCTGGGAACCTCAAGTGCCCTTTACTAGGGACTTACTAGTAATTCAAATACTACAATCATGGAAAAGCCAATTACATTTACAGTGTACACCGAGAGCACTTGCACTTTAGCACTGATCAGCAGTGGTAATGTGCCCAGAGTACCAAAACCAGCAGAAACAGAGTTCAGCACACATCAGAAACACAGGAAGCAGAGGCAAAAAGACAGGGTAAACTACACCAAGGATGTCAGGTCTAACACAATCTAAAAAACAACTTTACAAAAATATATATTTTTAATTGTGAATTCATAGACCCCAAACTCCACATCTCTATCTGCTCCCAATGGGAAACTGCACTTAAAAGGTATCTAAAGGCAATCCCCATGTTAACATATGAGAGAAATAGGCTGTGCAATAGTGAAAAACGAATTTTGCAGTATTTCCCTATCAGGACATGTAAAACACATCAGTACATGTTCTACCTTTTAAATACACTGCACCCTGCCCATGGGGATACCTAGGGTCTACCTTAGGGGTGCCTTACATGTACTGAAAGGGATGGTTTGGGCTTGTCAAGTGGATGCACTTCCCAAGTCGACATGGCAGTTTAAAATTCCACACATAGACACTGCAGTGGCAGGTCTGAGACATGTTTACAGTGCTACTTATGTGGGTGTCACAATCAGTGCTGCAGGCCCATTGGTAGCATTTGATTTACAAGCCTTGGGCACCACTGGCGCACTTTACTAGGGACTTGCCAGTGAATAGAATATGCCAACCATGGATAAACCAATTACTAATCCAATTTACGCAGGGAGCACTTGCACTTTAGCACTTGTCAGCAGTGCAAAGGTGCCTAGAGTCCTAAAACCAGCAAAAACTGAATCAGAAAAAATAGGAGGGAGAAGGCAAAAAGCTTGGGGATAACCCTACAAAAAGGGTCATTATTATATATATTATTAGAAATGGGGTCTTTGGTTGGCAGTCAGGTTACACCCTGTCCAAGCAAGGACCCTCACTTTAGTCAGGGTAAAGGTGGGTCACCCTTAGTTAACCCCCGCCCTCACCCCCTTGGTAGCTTGGCACAAGCAAGCAGGCTTCACTTCAGAAGCAAGGTGTAAAGTATGTGTACCAACACACAGAGTAACTCAGTGAAAACACTACAAAATGACACAACACAGGTTTAGAAAAATAGAAAATATTTATCTAAACAAAAGAGGACCAAAAGACAAAAATCCAATATACACAAGTCAAGTTATGAATTTAAAAAGCAAAAGAGTCTTAAATCCTGTAGAAAACAGTGAGAACGTTGTTAGCGTACAAAAGTACCTGGGTAGAGCCAAAAATAAAGCCAGTTGGGCAAACATGCATCGAAAAAAGCCAGCGATGCATTGATTTCTTACTCGCAAGCGAGAGCATGAGTCATTCCTCCTCAGGTCGGGTCAGCGTGTGTCGTTTCTTCTCTCCCGCAAGAGAGCAATGCGTCGATCCAGACTGCCTGGGCACCTCCGGCCCAGGCAGGCTTCGCGTTGATTTTCCGTGCCGAGCAATGTTGCGTTGAAAGCCAGTCACACGATGTCAAGAAACTGTGCATAGGCTTGTGTCATTAACAACAGCCACTACGGGTGTTGCGCATCGTTTCACCAGCCACGTTGCATCAATATCCCAGCTGCAATGCGGGTGGAGCATCGATTGTAGCCGCGAGGCCAGAGGTGTGTCGTTTTTCAGCCGCAAAACAGGTGGTGCGTCAAAGGTTTCCCCACACAGCGTTCTTTGCGTGGATTTCTGTCCTTTTCCACCAGCTGCACCTTTCAAGGGCCCAGAGACAGGTTAGGGCACCACTTGGCAGGCAAGACTCTCAGCAGGAAGCCCACGTGCTGGCAGAGAGAAGTCTTTGTTGTCCCTGAGACTTCAACAACAGGAGGCAAGCTCAGTTTCAAGCCCTTGGAGATTCTTCACCAGTGGGAAGTCACACAAAAGTCAGCCTTTGTCCTCTCTCAGGTAGAAGCAGCTATTGCAGGCCAACCCACCAAAGCACAGTCACAGGAAAAGGAGCAGTACACCTCCTCCAGCTTCTCCAGCTCTTCTCCTCGGCAGAGGTTTCTCTTGGCTCCTGAAGAAATCTGATTTTCAGGGGTTCTTGGTGCTTTCCTTATACTACTTCAAAGGAAAATCTCTGTTGTTTTGAAGATACTGCCTTGCCCAGGCCAGGCCCCAGACACACACCAGGGGTTGGAGACTGCATTGTGTGAGGGCAGGCACAGACCTTTCACGTGTAAGTGACCACTCCTCCCCTCCCTTCAGCCCAGATGGCCCCTCAGGATAGCAGGCTACACCACAGCTCCTTTGTGTCACTGTCTAGACGAGGTGCAAAAAGCCCAACTGTCAAACTGACACAGAAAGGAAATCTACAAAAAAGCAGAGCCACAGAATGGTTTGAGCAAGAAAATGCCTACTTTCTAATAGTGGCATTTTCAAACACACAATCTAAAAACCAACTTCACTAAAATATGTATTTTTAAATTGTGAGTTCAGAGACCCCAAACTCTACATGTTTATTTGCTCCTAAAGGGACACTGCGCTTTAATCATGTTTGAAGGCAGCCCCCATGTTAACCTATGAGAGAGAGAGGCCTTGCAACAGGGCCTTACATATATAAAAAGGGAAGGTTTAGGCTTGGCAAGTGGGTACACTTGCCAAGTCAAACTGGCAGTTTAAAACTGCACTCACAGACACTGTAGTGGCAGGTCTGATCCATGTTTACAGGGCTACTAATGTGCGTGGTACAACCAGTGCTGCAGGCCCACTAGTAGCATTTGATTTCCAGGCCCTGGGCACCACTAGTGCACTTTACTAGGAACGTACCAGTAAACCAAAAATGCCAATCATGTATAAGCCAATGTATAAGCCAATGTACACATACAATTTATACAGGGAACACTAACACTTTAGCACTGGTCAGCAGTAGTAAAGTGTCCAGAGCAAATAAAACAGTCAAAACAGAGTCCAGCACACAGAAACAACCTGGGAAGTAGAGGTAAAAAGTTAGGGGATACCATGACAATGATATCTATATATATATATATAGATATACATGTATATAGATATATAGATATACATCTATATATCTATATCTATAAATAAATAAATATGTACCAATGATGCCAAGTCTAACATATATATAGACATATATATATATTACCTACTGGCTGTCACCAGTAGGTAGTTATATTTAGGACCACGTTTCCATAGAAAAAGCATTTTTGACTTGCCTATATCTTTGGCGTTGTTTGAGCGATCGTCACACAATTTTCCATAAAAAGTGTGCCAGTGATTTTTGGTGCACATGGAAAGTTTCAGAGTGATCCGTCAAGCAGGGGCTGTGAAAAAGGAGGGGACAAAAAATATGTGTTTCCCATATTAATTCCAATGAACACGACTGCAGCCCAAACCGCTGGACGGAATTATACCAAATTTGGCTGAAAGGTAGATTTTGCTCTGAAGATAGTGATTTTTGTGTATTTAGTGTCAATCTGTTCAGTAGTTGTTGAAAAATGTAAGGAAATCCAAATTTGTATATCTAGGGCGACAGATCCTCACGACTTTGTGAATAATAAAGAGCTCGTGCACAGAACTGCAGAGCTCTGATTGGCTGCCAACCCTTCAACCAGGAAGTTTGGGCAGCTATCTTGGAGTCCCTGAAAAAGAGTTGAAAGAAAAGGGTCCAGGGTAGGGACACCCTGACCCCTTAGCTCTGATTCTGAGGCACCAGAGGGACCCTGCCATGAAAAAAAAGGCACTTTAAAAAAATGCCACAAATTTGCAACAACATCGCAAAATCTAACGCGGTCTCCTGCGCTAGTTTTAGTAAAGCCCTCAGCTGGGCCACGGGGCCCCTCTCCAGGGCTTATTTATGCCCTGGGGACTGCTACCTCCATGTTTAACAGCACTGTCTGTGACAGCAATGCTGGCTCCTGCAGGAGATGAGGAGCCAGCTCGGATCGCAGGGGCATTCTGACTCTCCTTCGGTACCGAACGCTGGTGACGGGGTGCCCGGGGGAGAAAACAGGTGACATGACTGGGTCCCACGGAATCGGGTCACTGGGGCCGACATTGGCCTGAACAGGGGGACCACGTGGCCCCCTCCCCCCCAAAAAATATATTATAAGTCTGGAACCTGGGGGATGGGGTTCCCGGGGCTGAGATCAGCTTAGGGAGGGGGCCCATGTGGCCCCCTTCCCCTATAAAAATGTGAAATCCTTTTGTGGAGGTGAATGCATCACTGATCTATTGAAGCTAAATCTGTATGTGACTGTGATGAGTGGATTCTTTCCTGTCGTCTCCAGGTGAGAGCAGAGTCCATGGTTCTCCTGTAAGTATTTAAATGTGCAAATCACCTAGAAGCACTTCCCACTTGGTCCCCCTCTGTCAACCTCAGTAGTATGCAAAGGTCTTCACGCATTTTGCCAGGATGATGAACAGCTTACCAAAGGGCCCCCCAGAGCGTTTCTCACCGATCTGGTGCCACATTTTGGATGCTGAGGAATATGAGGGCATCTCCACAAAAACAAAGAAGCACTTACATCATATAAATAACAGGAATGGCCCTAGTTTTGTGGAGATTTACGTCTTTGTAGTCTTGTGGCCCTCCCTAAAGGAGGATTCATGTTTTAACAGATTTCAAGAGAAAGACACACAAGGAACAATCATATTGCCAAACACACACAAGTTCAATGGTGACATATCTTCGTGGCCCATTACACATCCGTAGTGTAGAATACACAATGGACATTTACCCCAGGAGGCAGAAAGAACTGTGCTTGGGTATGTATTTTGTGCAAACTGGGGACTCGTGTTGATTAAAAGGGCAGGTGAAATCCCTTTGTGGGTGAGTTATTCACACAGCTACTGACACACCCACACAGGCACTCACACAGGCACTCACATATGTACTCAGACACTCACTCAGACACTCATGCACCCACTCACAGACCCACTCAGAGATTCATACACTCACAGACCCACTCAGAAACGCATGCACTCACTCATAGTTGCACTCAGAGACTCATGTACCCACTCACAGACCTACTCAGAGACTTACACACCCACTCACAGAACCACTTAGACAGTCACACACCCACTCACAGACCCCCTCAGAGACTGATGCACCCACTCACCGATCCACTCAGAGGTTCACACACTCACTCACAACCCACTCAGAGACTCTCACACCCATTCACAGACCCATTCAGACACTCACAGACACACTCAGAGACTCATGCCCTCACACACAGACTCACTTATACACTCATGCACCCACTCACAGACCCATGCAGACAATTCACGCACCAACCCACAGGCCACTCAGACTCTCTTGAACCCACTCACAGACCCACACAGACGCTCACACACCCACTCACAGAGACACTCCCACACCCAGTTTCACACCCAGAGACTCCCTCACACACCTGAATTGTCTGCTAGTAAAACGTAAACCTAATTATTATGTCCCTGTAACCTTTGCTATTTTCAGTGAATGGGGATCGTAAATCTGAATCATAAATCTATACTTGCTCATTTAATTTACAGGTCAAGGGCACATGTTGGGCACTTCACTAGGGACTTCTAAGTAAATAATGTATGCCATTTGGGTATGAGACAATGTTACCATGTTTAGGGGTGAGAGCACAAGCACTTTAGCAATGTCCCAAATATACCACAGAACCTTGCCCAGTCTGGCACTTGCTGGCCTTGATTGTCAGGCCTGCCTGTTGCAAGTCCTGAAGCATCTCCTGGAGGTGGTGCAGGTGTTTCTACCAGCTGGCACTGTAGACAGCAATGTTGTCTAAGTAAGCAGCACAGAAAGCCTCCTTGACAGCCAGGAGCCTGTTAACCAACCGTTGGAAGGTAACAGGGGCATTCTTCAAGCCAAAGGGTACCACCTGGAATTGGTAATGCTCCTCAGGAGTTGAAAATGCTGACCTCTCTTTTGCTCCCTCAGTCAAGTCAATCTCCCAGTACCCTGGCGTTTAAATAAAAAGTACTGAGGAATGTGGTAGCGTTTGGCCTGTCAATGAGTTCTTCAGCTCTGCGGATGGGGTTTGTGATGGAATTGAGGCCTCTGAGTCCACGCAGAACCAAAGTTCTGGTTTGGCCCCTGGTGGGGCAGCTTTTGGTACCAACACCATGGGGCTGGACTAGGGAGTGCTAGAGAGTTCAATCACCCCTAAAGCTAGCATGTTGGAGACAATCACCCTGCCTGACAACCTGTAAATTCTGTTCTTCACAGGGGGTCTGTCCCCCGTGTCAATTTCATGGATGCATAGATGTGTGAGCCCAGGGGTGAGTGAGAACAGTGAAGCAAACTACCCCAGCAACTTGTAACATTCATCTTGCTGTCCTAGGGCCAGGGCGGTAGAGAGGTTGATACCCTCCACTGAACCACTTTGTTCCTCTGCAGAGAGGAGGTCGGGAGAGGTTCACTCTCCTCCTCCACACCCTCATCTGTCACAAGGAGCATGCCCATTTCCGACCTCTCAAAGGGAGGCTTGAGTCTGTTGATATGGAGCACCCTTAGGTGGTTTCTAGGGGTCTGTAGGACCACTAGGTAAGAGGCCTCCCCCTTCTGCTCCTTAATTTTGTATGGGCCAGTCCAGCAGCCCTGGAGAGGGATGGGATCTACTGGCTTCATAGCCCATACTTTTTGGCCCGACTGAAACTCCACCAGAGTGGCTGACCTTATGGTTGCTCTTGCCTGTTTCCAGAAGTGGTGCATCTGGTTCCAGAGGGCCAACATATAGCTGACCCCTGAGGGGGGGGGAGGTTCCAGGGAGCTGTCTTAACAATGCCTCCTTAACAATGCTCAGAGGCCTTCTTACAGGGTGGCCATAGAGGAGTTTGAAGGGACTGAACCCTACTCCTTTCTGTGGCACTTCCCTGTAGGCAAAGAGAAGGTATGGCAAGATCACCTCCCACTTACGCCTCATGGCCTCGGGTAGGCCAGCAATCATGCCCTTCAAGGTCTTGTTGAAACTCTCAATTAGACCATTGGTTTGGGGTGATGGTGTGATGAACTTATAAGTTATACCACACGCATCCCACATGGACTTCATGTATGTAGACATGAAGTTAGTGCCTCAGTCAGACACTATGGGCCTGATTACGACCTTGACGGAGGGGATTACTCCATCACAAATGTGACAGGTATTCCACCCGCCTTATTACAAGCTCCATTATATCCTATGGAACTTGCAATACGGTGGACAGGATTTCCATCACGTTTGTGACGGTGTAATCTCCTCTACCAAGGTCATAATCAGGCCCTTTGTATTTGGGGAACCCCACATGGGTAACAATCCCCATCAGAGTTCTGGTCACCACAGGTGGAGTCACTGTACTCAGAGGGATTGCCTCTGGGTAGCATGTGGCATGGTTCACCAAGACCAGGATGAACCTGTTGCCAAAGGCTGTGTTGAGATCCAATGGACCAATGACTTTGATAGCCACCCTTTTAAAGGCGGTGCCAATGACGGGAAGTGGGATCAGGGGAGTTTTCTCGTTTTTCCCCTGACTTCCCAGTGGCTTGGAAGGTGGGACAAGACCTGCAGAATGTATCCAAGGCTGTTTTCATTCTGGGACAATAAAAGTGGGCAGCAAGCCTGGCGAAGGTTTTGTCTTTCCCTAAATGTCCTGCCAGGGGTATGTCATTAGCCAATAGCAATAGAAAGGCCCGGTAATACTGGGGGGCCCACCAGCACATGGGTTGCCCCAACACCTGGAGCCTTAGGCTAGCTGTAGAGGAGATCATTCTCCTAGCAAGTTAGGTGATCCCAAAGGCTTCACCTGCTACATGGACTGAGGCCTGTCACCTCAAGCCCTCCAGAGTGGGTCACTCTTTCTCTGCTTTACAGAATTTCTCCCCTGTGGGCCCACACTCAACTTGCCAGCCAGCAAGCTCAGTTAGGTCACCTAGAGTGGCAATATCCTCCCTGGTTGGCTCAGAGGCCTCCTCCTCAGAAACTCCATCAACATCCACTACTGGAGCCTCAGGGACCGGTATTTTGTACCCCTCTCCATGGCAGCTGTCTGGGCCATTGTTCCAGGCTGCAGATACTCTTGACTCCCTTTCCGGGCAGCCAGGGACACTAGGGTTACCTCTGTCTGTTCCCAAAACTGGTTGTGATTATCTCCTCCCTGAGAGCTACCCTGGCCAACCCAGGTGTCTGCCAACAAGTGAGGGGCTGTACCCTCTTGGGACATTTGTAGTCACCCTCAGAGTGACCATACTTGGACCACTCTATACATTGGGGTACAAACCTCCCTGTCTTATGGTCATAAAACACTTTCTTTTTAGTGTCAGAATGGGGCTGGTTACCACTACTCCATTGGGAAGTATTTTGGGGGCTGTTAGAGAACTCCTTATGTTAAAGTTTTCCTCCTCCCCTTTCTTCTGGGAAGAACCCTGACCACCTTTGTGGGTATCCCCAGATACATTTTTGGACACTCTGGTGCTAGCCCTGAGCTCCGACTCCTGACCAAGCTTCCTGGAATCAGTCAGCTTACTGTCAATTAGGTGCTGGCGCAACTCTGTAAAAGAGATACTAACCATGTGCTCTCTCAAGATTAACTTGTACGTCCCAACATAATCACTGACTTTGTTGTCCCACACCCAGCCATTCAGTGCCTTACTGGAGTAATAAATGAAGTCTACCCAGGATTGGTTGGGGAGCATCTGACTGTCCTTGAATCTTTGGTGATACTTCTCAGGGGTCAGTCCAAATTTAGCAGTCAAAATGGCTTTCATGGGTGTGTACTTGACCTGGTCCCCAACCTATAATGTTAGAAGTGTGTCCCTCCAAAGTGTTGGCATGTGTTTCTACAGGGCCCATCCCCAGTGCTCTTCAGTAACCCCGTGAACCCTCAGTGAAACTTCATAAGCAGAAAACCACTTATCAGTGTCATCTCCCACCAAATAACTGGGCACCAGATCCTTGGGTATAAGGGCCTTCTTGTCTCCACCAGATACTGTGCCTATGCTGCCACCATTGCTGCTAGAATCCACCTGCCTGGCCTTGATGACCAGCTGTTTTAGACTCAGTTCATGAGCCAGAAGTACTTTTTTTCTGGTAAAGTTCTCTCTCAGCCTTTCTCTCCTCCATTTTTGCTTTTGACAACTGCAGCTAGAATTCTATCTCCTCTCTCCTTTTCTCTAGGGTCAGGCCATGACTAGAGACACTGCTTCCTCCCCTCACAGGTAGCACAAATCCAGGGCTGTCCCCCTCAACTGCTGCAGGTAGCTACTCGGAAGAGGCATTCATATGCTTCCCTAAATCATCATTATCTTGGGAGCGGGCCTCTGCCCAGGCCCTCAGCGCCATTTGAAACTCCACCTCCTTGGTGGCTCTTCAGGCAGGTACCCCTATCCCTTTGCAGAAGCTTTTCAACTGGCTAATTGTGTAATCCTCCAGCTCAAATTCTATGGTTCTACTTGTAGAACCAGCCATATACATGATCTGTGTGATATATTCTAAATGCAAAGCATGGAAAATTGCAGCAAAAGAAAAAAAAATGAAATGTTCTTCAAATGTGGGTAGGTAGTGTACACGTAGCTACTGTATGGCACTGTACAAACACAAGTCCTATCTTCGTCGCTGGTCACTAATGTTAGAAATTGGTTCTCTAGTCGGCAGAAGTATGCACCCTGTCCAAGTAGAGACCATAATCCTAGTCAGGGTAAGTCAAACACAACCTAAATTATCCTGTGCTCACCCTCTAGTAGCTTGGCACAGATCAGACAGGCTGAACTTAGAAGGCAATGTCTAAGGTATTTTTACAATAACCCATACAGTAACAATTATTTATCAGAATAAAATAAGACTAAAATGACAAAGGTCCAATGTGCACAAGTCAATAAATCACTTTTTAAAGCTTTAGATAGGTTTTAATCCATAAGAATCAATGGTTGTATTTTTTAAATACACAGTACCTGGGATGCGTCAAAATTGACAATGCAGAAGACCACAAAGGAGGCGATGCATTGGAAAAAAAGAGATGCTTCTATTTTTCAGGCACGGCACAGGTGATACGTTGTTTCTTTCCTCACTGTCAAGGTGATGATTCGATATCTGAGTGTGCAGCCTTTACTCCTTCCTGCAGTGTGGGAATATTTTGACGCCCAGGAATAGTGTCTGGATAATCCAACACACACCGGGAGGATGAAACAATTGCTGCGTCAATCTGGTAGGCAATGCAACAATTTTTCAGCCACAATACAGGAACTGCATCGAATTTTGCAGGTGCAGCATCGATTTTCCAACGCACTGGATTCTCTCTCTCTGGTGAAGTCTTTGATAGCCCTTATTCTTCTTAGCAGGAGGCAAGTGCTGTCCAAGCCCTTGGATATCACTTTTGGTGGAAGGCAGAGTCCTTCCTGCACTGCAAGGGAGCAGCAGGCAGTAGGGAAACAAGCACGAGAGCTGTTCTTCCAGAAAAGCAGTTCAGATGAGTCCTTTGGGCAGCACAGCACTCCTTTTGGCAGAGTTGTAGGTCCAAAAGTGTCTGATTTGAGGGGCCCACAGACCCAGTATATATAAATATATATATATATATATATATATATATATATATATAACCAAATGTGCCTTTGAAGTGGCGGAGACTTCAAAGAGTGCTTTTGAAGTGCACCAGTTCCCCTTTCAACCCAGTCTTGTCTGCAAGGAGATCTGTGGGGGTTATCAGTTCTTTGTGTGAGGTCAGGCCACTAGCATATGAAGTGTAAATGAGAGCTCCTCCACCCTTCCTGCCCAGGAAGACCCATCAGTATGAAGATGAATGCAGATTCAGCTGAGTGTCCTGTGTTTGTGGCTGTCTGGGTGAAATGCACAAGGGGAGCTGCCAACCAGCACAGACCAGACATGGATTGGAGACAGGCTGTAAGGCACAGAGAGCAGTAAGTGCAGAGATATGCCTACTTTCTAAAAGTAAAAAGAACATATGATGGAAGGAATGCTGAACAATGCAAACATTCACCCCCAGTCACAAAGATCAGGGGGTGAATGTTTTTTTGCCCACTACACCACCCCAGTTTGGACCCAGCCATGTGCAATTCTGTTGTGACCCTGTTCCCCATGAAAACAGTCCACCCCGAACTGCCAGGCCCTCCCTGGACCGGAATCAAGTATCATTGGACCGGTCTCAGGGTATCACCCCTCATTAGCCAGGCTAGCTCAAATCCTATAGTGCAGTGAGCACGGGACCCATGTCTGGGCATACCCTTCCCACTTAGAGCGACAAAAGCAAAAAGAACAGATGATGGATGGAGTGGTGAACAATGCAAAGATTCGACCCCAGTCACAAAGATCTGGGTTTAATCCAATGTTTTTTTTACCACCCCGCCACCCCAATTTGGACCTAGCCATATACAAATCAGTCTTAACCCTGATCCCCATGGGAACAGTCCAGCCCGAACTGCCAGGCCGGGTGTGGACCGGAGTCAAGCATCCTGGGATAGGTTTTGGGGTATCACCCCTCATCGACCAGGCTAACTTGAATCCATTGGTGCAGTGAGCACGGGACCCACGTCTGGGCATACCCTTTCCACTTAGGGTAACAAAAGCAAAAAGAACAGATGATGGTTGGAATGTTGAACAATGCAAGCATTCAACCCCAGTCACAAAGATCTGTGTTTAATCCATCATTTTTTTGCCCACCATGCCACTCCAGATGGTGTTTCTAAAAGAGTAATGTTAAATCAAATTCTCCAGTAAGCAGGATTTCTCACTACCATTCCAAATATACCAAACATGGCAATAGCACTCCTTTCAGATCAGAAATTATCACTTAAAAGTATATAAGTGAATTTCCAATGCTGGCCTGTGAATAGAGCAGGCTTCAAAATAATGAAAAATGTCATTGGGACATGTAAAACGTACAAGTACATGTTCTGCCTTCTACTTCTAGCACCCTGCCCTATAGTATGTAATAAAAGGGGGATTTAAGGCTTGGCAAGTAGTTTTAAATGAAAAGTCAAAGTGGTAGTGAAACTGCACACACAGGCCTTGCAATGGCAGGCTTGAAACATGGTTAAGGAGCTACTTATATGGCTGCAGGCCCACTGGTAGCTTCACTAGGGGCTTTAATTAAATATGCCAGTTGGGCATGAGCTAATGTTACCATGTTGAGGGGAGAGAACACAATCACTTTAGCACTGGTTAGCAGTGGTACATTTCACAGAGTCCTAAAACCAGCAAAACAAGATCAGAAAAATTGAGAGGCGCAGGCAAAAAGTTGGGGGATGACCAACCTAAGCCTGTTAGATCTGCTATGTGCTAATTAACAATAAAAATAATGAATCATATATCCATAAATCCCCTAGTGCCAGATTCAAGTTACCATTAACTAATCACCCTCAGTTTACATATTTCTAGTCCCTTCAAACCCCATATACCTGTTTCCTTTAATCCCCATGTCCCTATGGTACTAGACTCAAATTAAAAACTCCCATAACTCCCATCTTCTCCCAAGTCTATGCCACCCAGTGTTACAAAAATATGAAATGGGACATTTCATTTCAGAAAGTGGAGAAATGTCAAACCTTGCAGACAAATGCATTGCACAAAAACATTGTTAAATGAGAACCCATATATTAAAAATAACAACACAAAGTAAAGCATCAGTCTATAGTACCTCTCCAAGTTTGTCTTTTCAAGGTAATATTTTGATGCCATTTTCCACTTAAACTGCTTTAAAAGCGTGCAGAATTTCAATGACTTTTAATTGAGAATAGATCTCAATCTCACCAAAGCAATCTGCAAAGCTAGTAGTACACTTTCTTTGCAGCAATATGAACCATATTCACTTGTGATGTGCATTAAAAGTAAAATTGTTTCTTTACTTGTTCTAAGAACACCCATCTGATAGGTAGCATCTATCCTCTTCAATTAAAATTTTATGCAATGGTTACATTTTGTAAAAATAATGTGAAATTTTCATTGCAAGCATATGGCCACAAAGTTCAGTCATCTACTTTTTTTTTCTTTTTGTGGCATATGCTTTCAATAAAGCATTTCTCTAGAATACCTCAGTGCTCAGGACAATCAACTAAATGTGAGCCAAGTTTCCTGTATTGAAACCATGTTCCCTCTGTAAATCCTCTAACGAGGAAGTTTAGGAACTTAGGGCCTCATTTAAAAAAGCCTTTGTGCCACTGTTGCATCATTTTTCTTCACGCAACGGTGACACAAGAAGTGCTCTACACTGCTTCACATTTACAAACCGATGTTGTTAGAAATGGGGTCTTTGGCTGACAGTCAGGTTACCTCCTGTTCAAGCAAGGACCCTCACTCTCGTCAGGGTAAAAGAGAATCACCCTCATCTAACCCCTGCTTACCCCCTTGGTAGTTTGGCTGAGCAGTAGGCTTAACTTCAGAGTGCTAGGTGTAAAGTATTTGTACCAGCACACACAGTAACTTAATGAAAACACTACAAAATGACACAACACCAGCTTAGAAAAATAGGAAATATGTATCTAAACAAAACAAGACCAAAACGACAAAAATACACAATACAGAAGTCAAGTTATCAATAAAAAATGCAAAAAGAGGCTTTATGTAGTTTTAAACACACACTAGCGCTGCTAGCGTGAAAATGTACCTGGTGCACGTCAAAAATAACCCCGCACTGGTGAGTGTGCATCACAAAGGGCTTGCGAGGCATTGATTCCACTTATGAGCGGGACCGTGCATGGTTTCTCCTTTCCCCGGGTCGGGAGCGTAATTTCTTCTCTCCGCAGGAGAGCGATGCGTCGATCCGGTCAGCACTCTCAGGTCCAGACAGGCCTTGCATTGTTTTTCCACGCACAGCGGTACTTGAGTCGGAAATCCAGCCGCACGATGATCCGAAAACCCTGCAGCACGGGTTGTGATCTCCCAGCCTCCGTCAGCGATGCTGCGCATCGTTTCTCCTGCTCCGTGAGTCGATTCTTTGGTCGTGTTTCCTGCGAGCATCGTTTCTCAGCTGCAGAGCCGGCGGCGGGTCGTTTCTTCAGCCGCAGGTCAGAGTTGGGTCAATCTTTTCCCCGCACAGTGCTCTGTGCGTGGATTTCCTTGTCTTTATGCTGCTAGCTTCTCCTTTCAGGGTCCCAGGAACTGGATGGGCACCACAGGGCAGAGTAGGAGTCCCTCCTGAGACTCCAGGTGCTGGCAGAGAGAAGTCCTTGCTGTCCCTGAGACTTCAACAACAGGAGGCAAGCTCTAAATCAAGCCCTTGGAGATTTCTTCACAAGATGGAAGACACACAAAGTCCAGTCTTTGCCCTCTTACTCTGGCAGAAGCAGCAACTGCAGGATAGCTCCACAAAGCACAGTCACAGGCAGGGCAGCACTTCTCCTCAGCTCTTCAGCTCTTCTCCAGGCAGAGGTTCCTCTTGATGTCCAGAAGTGATCTAAAATCTGTGGTTTTGGGTGCCCTTCTTATACCCAATTTCTCCTTTGAAGTAGGCCTACTTCAAAGTAAAGCCTCTCTTGTGAATGTGAAATCCTGCCTTGCCTAGGCCGGGCCCCAGACACTCACCAGGGGGTTGGAGACTGCATTGTGTGAGGGCAGGCACAGCCCTTTCAGGTGTGAGTGACCACTCCTCCCCTCCCTCCTAGCACAGATGGCTCATCAGGAAATGCAGACTACACCCCAGCTCCTTTTGTGTCACTGACTAGTGTGAGGTGCAACCAGCCCAACTGTCAAACTGACCCAGACAGGGAGTCCACAAACAGGCAGAGTCACAGAAATGGTATAAGCAAGAAAATACACACTTTCTAAAAACACACAATATTAAAATCAACTTTACTAAAAGATGTATTTTTAAATTGTGAGCTCAGAGACCCCAAACTCCACTTGTCCATCCGCTCCCAAAGGGAATCTACACTTTAATCAGATTTAAAGGTAGCCCCCGTGTTAACCTATGAGAGGAACAGGCCTGCAACAGTGAAAAAACGAATTTAGCAATATTTCACTGTCAGGACATATAAACCACATTACTATATGTCCTACCTTAACCATACACTGCACCCTGCCCTTGGGGTTACCTAGGGCCTACCTTAGGGGTGTCTGACATGTAAGAAAAGGGAAGGTTTAGTCCTGGCAAGTGGGTACACTTGCCAAGTCGAATGTACAGTTAAAACTGCACACACAGACACTGCAGTGGCAGCTCAGAGACATGCTTACAGAGCTACTTATGTGGGTGGCACAACTAGTGCTGCAGGCCCACTAGCAGCATTGGATTTATAGGCCCTGGGCACCTCTAGTCCATTGTACTAGGGACTTAGTAATAAATCAAATATGCCAATCATGGATAAACCAATTGCATACAATTTTACATAGAAAGCATATGCACTTTAGCACTGGTTAGCAGTGGTAAAGTGCTCACAGTTCAAAATCCAACAGCAACAGGTCAGAAAAACTAGGAGGCAGGAGGCAAAAAGATTGGGGATGGCCCTGCATAAGCCAAAAAGTCCAACAGATGTACTGGGCCCAATGGGTCCATTCATAAAGCTTTGGGTCACATTATACCTACACCAGGTATAATGTATGCAAGGTAGGCGTTCCCACGTGAAAAGCCACGCAGAACTGACCCAGTGAAATTTACAGCATTTTACTGCGCCATTCTGTGACTTCACTATGTCAGAATTTTACCGCCTGCACAAAGCAGCTGTAAAACAGACACAGGGCTTTTCTCAATGGGGGGCCTCCTGGCATTGCTAGAGTAGCATCATTGTTTTGATGCTAGTTAGTAATGCATGAGTTTAGCGACACGGATTCATCAGAATTTTTGACGCATCTATGAAAATGTGCGCCATGGAGCACTGTATTGTAAATACAGCACATCCATGGCATTGTTAGGGGTCGTAGGGCAGCGCAAATAATCTGACGCATCAGAGCCGATGCATCAGTCTTGTAAATGAGGCCCTTAGTCACATCGCATATGAAAGTTATGGTCTCTTACTCATATAACTGGATTTTCGTGCATTGTGTCAAAATGGTATAAGTTGAAAACGCTATCAAATAATAAAGACCATATGCTCTTAAATAATTTTAATTCTCACTTCACCCAGTAGCCTATGGAACAGTTGTGCATATCAGTGGTGAGTTTCTCAACAGGACATGAAAATGGACAACTGTTGGTGTTGGAAACATTTAATCAAAATAGGCACACGACTGCATACCACCAAGCCTCGGCTGTGCCACAATAATACTGCCATTGTGGCTGAAACTGGAGTAACAGTGTCACCATTCCAACATAAACATAAGGGTGGAGACAAAATACAAACCTCACTGGAAGTGCAAATGCAAAAGTAGGGTCAATTAAAAAAGGTGCGGCTAACACAACTGATTCGGATTAGTTTCAATGTTGAATAAGCATTTGCCCAACTAGCACACTATTAGTTATTTAAATCCTCAAATCTCGTGACTCCGTATATGCCTCATTGTAATACACTTGTACAGGCACCGTGGTAATTCCAACATCATGTTTATTGGCACCAGATCCATTCTAGCATCTTCTATAGTCACTGTTTAGTAAGGTATCAACATTTTCAGGTGTGTACCGGGTATGTGAAATACTTCGCAGGGCATACACTTAACACATGTAGTATTAGTACAGTATGCAGTGAACTGTTACTTCTACTTTACTTCCAAAGTACAGTTCAGTACTTTTGTTGAACATATTCCAAAACTTTGCCTTGTTACTGTGACTTGTTAAACTTTTTCAGTCAGTTATCTTCATTATCTGTCCTCAATGATATTAAATCGTTATTCCAATTATAGGTTTTGCAGGTCACTTATATTTTGTATATGTGATCTAAAAATAAAATCAGTCCGCTGGTGTATTGTTTTACATTTGTATATGTCCTATATATATTTGTCCACTTAATCTACTCTGCCTAGGTACTCAAAGTGTCCATTTACTGCATGTCGAGTAATTAATGTTTTCGAAATGTATATAATTAAGCAGAAACCAGTAATGTATCAAAAGATAATCCAACCAAGTAGTTACTCATCCTGTGAAAGATTAAGAAAAGGTTGCAGAAGCCGATCAACAAGAACAATCAGCTAAGGGATTATCAAGGCAGCTTCAGACCACGCGATTCCTCTTCAATCGAAGAAACGACCCCTGTCTCTTGATCCTGTTTGTCCTGTCGGTATCCTTCACTGCAGTTAAACATTAAGCACTTTTCACCCTGTAAACACGCACAAGCTTCCCTGTCACTATACACTTATACACCTATGGTTGACCCCCTACCTCAACAACCATCACCAACTTTTAGATACAGGTAAACAAAGATTGCAGGTATTCCCTGCCTCCTTAAGTAACTCTGGGTTCCATCCTTTCCCTCATCTTTGTCTGCACTGACATGAAAGTCATCAATGCCAACATCAAAGTCAGTTAATACACAGTCAACGCTGACTCGCAGTTTTCTCAACCAACAACTCAGACATGATCTTATGCAGCTCCACTGCCTGGCAGACAGATATTGCTAAATCAACTAGCTTCACCCTGGCCTCAAATTTAAAGAACATATCACTATACCTCAAAAGACATCAAAATTGGTCTGGTACTCATATAATTCAGAAAGAAGCTAAAAATGCATCTCTTCAAGAGATGCTACCTCAGTACACCGCAAGATTAATGCTGTGTGCCTCTTGAAAAGATGTGTATCATACTCTCTCACTGTTCGTCTGTCAGTTGCTTCCACCCAACGTTGTTTCTACATATAAATAAAGAGAGACACTAATAAATAAAAAGCCTGCTGTTTACAAAAACGGTTATGTTCAATCTGACCATATCCTGGCTGCGTGTAGAACGCAGTCCTGCAGAAATTACAGCTATTGGGACAGTTAGGCAAGTGTGCCTAGATGGATCGCCCTACATTCTAGACCTACTTGTTTATCAATGAAGTGGCAGAACTAAAAAGTCAGGTAATGGACTGCAGCACAGCTTTGAAAGCACTGTGAGAAGGCAGCCATGACAGAATTCCCAATGTCCAGGTGAGAATAGCTCAACACCCTGACATCTACCCCAAACGCTCCAAGTAAAATACAAAGTTGTAATTTGCTAAGAAAATGGAGCTCAGGATTACAATTATATAAATTCCAGATATTGTATAGCAAATTCAGGAAATAAAAATTATGTTTTTAATATCTCAACTCACTGCACTTCAAGAAGGGTTTACAATTTAATTTAGCCTTGCAGCAGTGGTTGTAAGTCAGCCTGACGAAAACAGGATGATGAAACATAATTTAGAGAAAGGTTAAAACGACAATTTTCCACAAAAATATAATGAATCCATTGAAAAGGTAAATGATTACTTTAAAGAACAGCATGCTAAAGATGTAAGACAGAAAACTGGGAAGGTATATAAGATGGGGATCACTGTGGCTGAGGATGGAGAAACAGTAAGGGGTTAGTTAAAAGAAATTAGAAAGTAGGAGAATGAGTAAGAGGTTTCAAAAGGGGGATGAAGTGGGAGTAAAGACGGAGGGGCAATAAGGGGTATGGAAAAATGGGAGTAATGCAAGATGGGGAATAAGGGGTTTGTAAAGAAGGAGTAGGAGTAACGACCTTGTAAAAATAAGAAAAAAGCTGAAGGGGGAGTAAGGGATTCGAAAAGGGAGCAGAAAGAGAGTGAGAGTAAGGATTTTGGATAAAAAAGTAAATCGGAAAAGGGAAAGTGTTTATAAAGAAATCTAGATTAAAGTGGGAAGGGGAGTGTCACAAGGGGAATGGTAGGCAGGCAAGGAGGTTTTGAAAAGAAAAGATTGTGGTTTAAAGAGGGGAGCGGGACTACACTCAAATGTACTGTGTATCAATCACATACAAGCTCAATGTTGATGTGGCCTGAGGCTAGGGATTGGTTTCTGTTATAAAAAACGTCCAAAATATAGAAACGTACTGTGACTCATTTATGAGAAAATGAAACCTAGTTGGAAAATGTGAGACTGCAAGCAGAAGCTGAATTTAGTATCCTTTTCAATTTTCAAATGCCTTGTATAACTCACATAAAGTTCTAGCAGATTTTATAACCATTACTTGTGTTAGATAACAATATGTGTTTCACTCTGTCTCACCTAATACAATTCTGAACAAGAACTACAGGTGTTGTCAAACATATTCCAGCAGCACTGGATCATGGTAGCTGCTCTGCACTGCATCATGGTAGCTGCTTACATGATGAGTATCTTTCACACTACAGCATCAATGGTATACCTGAATATTTAGGACAAAATGATATATCTGCTTAATCTGCTTATATCTATCAATATCTATCCATCTATATCAATATATATCTATATATATATATATATATATATATATATATATATATATATATATATATATATATATACACATGTAGTTATAGTTAGGACCTAGTTTCTATAGGAAAAGCATTTTTGTTTTGCTAATAACTTTGGCGCCGTTTGATGAATTGTCACAAACATTTTAAAACTTATACTTTGCTAAGTTCAGCTTTTGTTTTGAAAGTTTCACGGTGATCTATCAGGAGGGGGCTGAGAAAAAGGGTGGGGCCCCAAAACACATTTTCCCCATTCATTTTTCCATAGGAATTTTAGACACATATACAGCCTGAACCACTGAACAGAATTACACCAAATTTGGCATGAAGGTAGAACCTGTTGTGCAGATCCCACTTTTTTATGATTTGGTGTAAATCCATTCAGTATTTTCAGAGTAATCTAAGGCAAAAAAATATAGACATCTAAGGATGAAGATCCTCCACGGATCCACTGCGGATCGATCTGTAAATCCATGCACCACAAAAAGATTGGCTGGCCGAAACGTTGTGCCCGCCATGCTGTTTGTCACATCGGCTAAGGGTGGGAAAAGAAGAGAGAAAAAACACATAAGGGGTCAGGATAAAGGTATCCTGACCCCGTAGCTCACATAGAGGGCCAATTATTATTTTTCCATCCAATACACGGATCACGGATTCGCGAATACACTTGAGGATTCAGGAATCCAGAGAAAAATTGGAAAAAAAATCTCCCACTTTATCCAAACTCATGCTTGTGTTTGGGCGCAAGCCGGGGGTTGGCAGCTGTATCGGGCCATCCAGGCCCTGTGGCCACACCCCGCCACGGGGTTATAATACTTATATTAACATCTGTGCATGCTAACAAAACAAACTGAAATTCACTAAAAAAAACAAAGGTTACAGGGGCATTGCAGTTAGGTTCTGGATTTACTCGCACAAAACCTTAGAAATTCAGCAGTTATAGTGAGAGTTATTTCAAATAACTATAACCCAAATCCTAAGGTAACTATAACTTGCGCCTTCACCAAAAAATACAAGTAACAAGCATGACTGGGACATCAGTAAACATGATACTATAATGAAATTCCAGCAGAGGGGATATTATCAAAACATCATTGATATGGCAGTAGACAGAGTTGAGTCTTTTGATAGAGAAACAACACTTTTCTCAAGACGAGAGTAAAAGAAAAATGATTCAGCAATCAAGATGATAATAACTTTTAGTTTCTGAGCATAGGGAGTATAGAGCCCTCATGAACAAACACCAGCATTTACTGAGATCTGATGGTGTATTAGGTTTGATCCCTCCTAAATCCCCCAGAGTACATACTGCAGATCTCCCTCAATGAGGGATGCCTTGGTTTGTACCAGCCTGGATAAGAGAGGCAAAGGCGATGGTTGCATAAAACAGGTTTTTACACCTGCCATGGGTGCAAGGCTTGCAGGTCTGGGCAGGATATGGAGGAAATGTTGTTACCCTTCTCCCACAAACCCTGGTTCATGAAGGGATCCTATCATTCTAAAAATGAATTTGCTATGTGCATGCTACACTGTAAATGTGCTTTGTATGTGGTTGTCACTAAATTGCAGGTCCACAAGAAGGTGATACAACACATCAGGGTCATTATGAACAAAGCTCGATCATATCCAGGTGCCAGGAATATCACAGAAATGCACAAGGGAGATGTAGAAAGTGTGAAACATTATGTTATTGATGCAGTTCCAGCTCAACCCAGAGACAATAACAGAGAGAAGAGGTTAAGGCAATAGGAAAGTAGATACATAATCAGCTTGGACAGCAAGACACTCAACAGTTTAAACATGGAGGAAGAACTTTTATATTTCTGTAAGGTCCCTATTTTATTAGCATGAGTAGAAACAATAAGCAATATTATCAGTTAAGAGACACATGAGGACCTTATAAGTGGGAATCATCATGTCACTCGAACAAGTGTTTTTAACACTCTGATATATAGAAACATAGTAACATCAGGAAGTGGTGCACTGACAAGATCTTTAAAAGGGTGGTTGATAAGATATATGACAAAGGGTGGACTGAGCATTGGTTAAAATTTCTATGATGGGAGGTTCAGTGCTTATCACTTCTGGCAGAGGTTTTATTAGATTAATAGATTTGCCCACTTGGGCTTGATTGTTGTGGAAATAATTAGAGGTTTGTGACATTCAAAATGTTGTGGCCTAGTTAGTTATTTTGTCCTCAGGGCTGTATTAAATATATGTTGCAACTACCTTCTGTACCCACAAATGATATTTTTGAGCAAGTATTCACACAGGTATACATCCACCAGCTGGTATGTTATAGTACTTGCAGTGCCCTTAGAGTGCTATCTTTGGAATGGTTGGGAAAATTCATTTTTTCTTGCTCCTATACAACAGGGCTTGTACAATCAACCAAGGTGTTTCCAAATCATAGTTTGTGGTGAACATAGACTATGAATATGACAATGATGTGTAATAGTCAGTGGTTATTGACGCATTAGGAATCTAATTATGAGATGTGTGCAATATTGATGATCAGTTTATGTAGAATTAATTAATGTGAAGGTTCACATGATTATGCACTTTAAGTACGTTTACACAAGCATGAGGCTCAGAACCACAACCCAAGAGATTGGTTTTATCAACAATTAGTCACCAAAAAGGTACGATCAAATTGTTGCTCCAGGAATCGTTTATAATGAATGTTGCAAAATATACAACAGTATTATGTGCACCTAAAGTGTTATAATATCTTGAACTTTCTTTGGTAATACAATTTTTTTTTATATAACAGACTGTTATGACTTGAAATGTTTGCGTTTACATACCAAGGAATGGAAGTCTGTTTTTAATGTTTATAATGTGTTCAATCACGTGGTGTGATACATTGGGAATTAAGATGGTGCTGCGCATTATGTGAACAATGCAGTAGGGTGGCCAAACAAGTCAAATATGGTGGACAGAAGCGTGAAATAAAACACTGTGTGGTTAGAACTGTGGTCTACGGCTGGATTCTTTACTGTTGTATTGACGGCATCTGTGTTTAGCTACATATATATATATATATCACGTACTTGCGGTTACCAGAAGGTAGTTATAATTAGGACCATGTTTAAATAGAAACAGCATTTGTGACTTGCCTATATCTTTGGTACCACTTGACAAATCTTTACAAAATGTTTAAAAAAATGTGTGGCATTATTCTTGTGGCACATGGGAGGTTTCGGAGTGATCTGTCAAGTGGGAGCCGAAAAAAAGGGGGGATCAAAAACATGCATTTCCCATGTTAATTCCCATAGCAGTTTTGAACATGATTACAGACTAAACCATTGGACAAATTTAACCAAATTTGGCAGAAAGGTAGGTTTCAGTATGCAGATTATGCTTTTTGATATGTGGTGTAAATCTCTTAAGTAGTTTTTGATATATAAAAGGAGAAATACATTTGTATATCGAGGGCACTGGATCAGTAGCAACATTTTCACAGCAATTGCAGTAAATTTGTGAGTGAACACACCAACAGGAATGCTGTAATTGGCTGACTTCAACCTGACCATAAAGTTGTGGCCACCATTTTAAGTAATAGGACACAGTCCCTGGGGTTGAAAAATAAAATGAAAAGTGGAATAAGGGGTCAGGGTGAAGGTACTCTGACCCCAAAGCTGTGATATAAGGGTCTGTGAGGGTCAAACTATGTCCTTAAAAATATTGTTTTTCACACCACGTGATATTCACAACAACATTGTGCCGATCATTGCAGCATCCCACCTGTGTAACCTCAGGACGAATTCACGAATCAAGCAAAGAAAAAAAAAAATCTCAGATTCATTCATACAGCAAATCATTCACTCATAACCACAGAGTCATACACCCACTTTCAGACTATTCAGACATTCATGCATCCACTCAGAGACCCACTCAGACACTCACGCATCCATCACAGACCCACTCAGACCCTCTTGCACCCACTCCTAAACCTACTCAGGTACTTGTGCACCCACTCACAGCCCCAAGTAGACCCTCACATACCCACTGACAAACTGGCTCACTTACACACCCACTCAGACTCTCACACACCCACTCACAGACCCACTCAGACACTCATACACCCACTCACAGACCCACACAGACCCTCAGGCACCCATTCACAGACCCACTTTGGAACTCATGTTCCCACTCACAGACTGACTCAGAGATGTATTCACTCACTCACAGACCCACTAAGACTCTCACACAGCCTCTCACAGACCCACACAGACACTCATACACCCACTCATGGAGACACTCTAATACTTACTCCTACACCTAGAGACACCCTCTCACACTCAGACAGACACTCTCACACCCACACTCACAGTCACATCCAGAGACGCCTTCTAGCACCAATTCTCACACCTGGAGACAGGTCAGGTGGCCAACCACTGCCACACACAGTCTTTGGCTGTGCGTGGCATGGGGTTGGGTGGGTATAGGGGTTAGATGCAGGCCCTGCGGCCAACCCCCAGAGCGCACAGCCAAAGGCTATGCGCTGCAGTAGTTTGATTAATGTATAGTAATTAAAAATACTTTATGTTTAAAAAAACAAAGAAACTTCACTGTAAAAAAACAAAGATACATTATAGTTAGGAAATAGAATTTGTAAAAAACATAGAAATTCACTGAAAAAATAAAGGTTACAGAGGCACAACAGTTAGGTTCTGAAATTATTCACACAAAACCATAGAAATTCAGCAGTTATAGTTAGAATTACTTCAAGTAACAATAACGTGTGCCCTAAGGTAACTATAACTTGCGTCCTCACCAGGCACTGCTAATTACTGTATGTTAGAAATTGGGACTCTAGTTGACAGAGGTATTCACCCATGTCCAAGTAGGGAGCACAATCCTAGTCAGGGTAAGTCACACCCAATCCAAATTATCCTGTGCCCAAAGTCTGGTAGCTTGGCATTGAGCAGTCAGGCTTAACTTAGAAGGCATTGTGTAAAGTATTTGTGCAATAAATCATGCAAAAACACAGTGAGAACACCACAAAAAGACACCACACAGGTTTAGAAAATATAGGATATTTAACTGATTAAATTAAGGTCAAAATTATCGAGATTTGATAATCACAAGTTGAAAAATCACTTTTGTAATGATAAGTAGAGTACTTATTCTTAAAACCAACCATTGTCTCTTGTAAGCACAAAGTACCTGGTCTGTGAAAAAATTACATGCATGAGACCGCAGAGGAGGAGATGCGTGGAAACAGGTAGGTGTGCATCTGTTTTCTAGGAGCACACAGATGATGCGTTGATTCTTTTCAACGAGGCAAGGGCTTTGCGTCGATTTCCGCAATCCTCTTTGTGATGCAGGGTCTTCCCACCCAGGGACGATGTACGGAAATCCTGGATGTGCGGAACAAAGTCACAGCTGTTGCGTCAATCCGGTGGGTGATGTGGCGGAATTTCTGCTGCACGGCTGGTGCTGCATTGATTCCTCTTGCAGGAAGTCAGGCTGCATCGTTCGGCTCGGCAATGCGTCGATTTGGTGCATCAAAGTGCCGGTCCCAACGTTGGCGCTGCGTCGATCTCCACTCAGAGAGCCAGGCTGCGTTGTTCCAGTTCGGTGACGCAGTGATATTCTCACCGCTGGACAGGCTGCGCGTAGATTCCGGCAGGCTGTGCGTTGATTTTCGCGTAGAGAGGAAGTCTTTTTGGCCTTGAGACTTCAGGAACAGGAGGCAAGCTCAATCTAAGCCCTTGGAAAGCACTTCTCAGCAGAGCCAGAGGCCAGCAAGGCAGCAGGGCAATAGCAAGGCAGCAGTCCTTTACAGAAAAGCAGGTGAGTCCTAAGGGCAGCCAGGCAGCTTCTCTTGGCAGGTTGCAGGTTCTGGTGCAGAGTATACGTCCCAAGAAGTATCTAAGTTGGTAGGGTCAGGGACCCAGTTTATATACCCAAAATTGCCTTTAAAGTGGGGGAGGCTTCAAAGAGTGGTTTGAAGTGCACAAGGTCCCTTTTCAGTTCAACCCTATCTGCCAGGTATCCAGTAGGGGGTTTGGCAGTCCATTGTGTGAGGGCAGACCACTGTCCTTTGAAATGTAAGTGTCAGGCCCTCCACCCTTCCAGCCTAGGAAGACCCATTCAGTATGCAGATGTGTGCAGGTGTGACTGAGCATCCGGTGTTTGTGGTTGTCTGGGTGAAATGCACAAGGGAGCTGTCAACCAGCCCATCCCAGACGTGGATTGGAGACAGGCTGTAAGGCACAGAAGGATTTAAGTGCAGAGAAATGCTCACTTTCTTAAAGTAGCATTTCTAAAATAGTAATATGAAATGCAACCTCACAGTCAGCAGGATTTTGTATTACCATTCTGGCCATACTAAATATGACCTGTTTATCCCTTTCTAATCAGAATCCACCACTCAAACAGTTTATGAGGGTAGCCCTAATGTTAGCCTATGAAAAGAGCAGGCCTCACAGCAGTGGAAAACGAATTTAGGAGTTTTCCACTACCAGGACATCTAAAACTCACAAGTATATGTCCTGCCTTTTCCCTATACAGCACCCTGCCCTTTGGGTTACCTAGGGCCTACCTTAGGGGTGACATATGTAGAAAAAGGAGACTTTAAGGCTTGGCAGGTACTTTTAAATGCCAAGTCAAAGTGGCAGTAAAACTGCACACACAGGCCTTGCTATGGCAGGCCTGAGACATGGTTAAGGGGCTACTTATGTGGGTGGCACAATCAGTGCTGCAGGCTCACTAGTGGCATTTAATTTACAGGCCCGGAGTATCGAGATACCACTGTACAAGGGACTTACAGGTAAATTAAATATGCCAGTTAGGTATAAGCCAATGTCACCATGTTTTAAGAGACAGAGCATATGCATTGGTTAGCAAGGGTAAAGTGTGCAGAGTTATAAAACCAGCGAAAACAGTGTCAGAAATTGGAGGGAGGCAGGCAAAAAGGTTGGGGGTGACCACCCTAAGGCTGTCAAGTTTAACACAGCAGTAATAAATAAAGCATTAGCAGTCAAATTAAGGAAGAAAAACTGTGCATAGCGGGCCATGAGTTATAGTTACCTTAGGCCGTGATTTATAGTTACTTGAAATAACTATAACTGCTGAATTTCTATGATTCGTACAAGTAGATTATATTTATGTATATATATTGTTGTGAGCTAGCCAATCAAGAGTACATGGCCCCACAGGTCTCATGGATCCAGCCATTTAGAATGCCTTATTTTGATGTTTGGAATCACAGGACTCCAGCAGAAGTCCAGTGAAGAGTCCTCTAGTGGTGCTACATATCTCAATTTATTTCAACCTAATTACTCAAAAAGGGCTAAGCAGATTTGGACCAAATCACAAAAAACATTTGTGAATAAAGATTTAACTTTCTCCCATATTTGGTGGAATTCTGTTCAGGTGTGTTTTTAAGTATTGTTGTAGACATTTCCCAATAGAAATTGCATGGGGAAAAACTGTTTTGAGACACAGCCCACCCCAGATTGACAGATCATCTCAGATTTTGTCAAGATTTATCTAACAGTGCCAAAGTTATTAGCAAAACAAAAAACAATCTTATAATGTGGTTATCATATTTTGGGAGGTCGATATTTTATTGATGACGTTGTGGTACTAAACCTTAACTTTATGCCCCATGGACAAAGCACTATTACAAATAAAGCAACTATGCAATATTCAAACTTTGGATTCTAATTGCCATCTAGTACAAATCGAAGGAACTGAAGCGATAAGCTGACACCGGTCACACCACTGACTTAATCCTCATTTTATGACACCTTGCATAAGCAACGCCTGCGTTCCATCGTCAGATTCACTGTAGCAATATTAAACGTCAAGATGTGGATACCAGGTTGTTTTGGACAATCCCTTAATTTGGAGGTAACAGGGTGTCCACTTCCTCTTGTGTAGTATTGCTTAGTTGCAATTCAGATGGTGGTGCACTGCGGTATTGGCCCTCATTGATTGGATAGTCTGCTAAGAAAACCACAACTGCTTCTGTCTGCGGAGGTGCCAATTTCATAGGCATTGACATTTTTAAATTTCCACAGGGCACGATTCCTGAGGGAGTCCAAGTTTTGATCCTGCTAATGAGGAAGAATAGCGTGAATTTATGTTTCAACTCCAAATCCCCAGTTTTAAACTCAACATGGGCCTTTTATCCCCTACCCACATTTTAGCAGCTTTCCCATGCTGAAACGTGAATGGGGGAAAAATCATACTGATTTCTAAATACACAACTATATAATTCCAATAAAAACAAAAATAATAATTTCCACATGGAAAGAAATTGTTATAAATCCCTTAATAAGATCCAGTGATGCATTTGTACTGGCCAGACAAACGGCCTGATTACAACTTTGGCGGAGGGGGTTAATCCATCCCAAATGTGACGGATATCCCGCCCACCGTATTACGAGTTCCATAGTATATAATGGACTCGTAATACGGCGGGCGGGATAGCCGTCACATTTGGGACAGATTAACCCCCTCTGCCAAAGTTGTAATCACGCCCCAAGTGTCTTTAATGCTACACACCACTAAATCGACACTATATTGAATGTTGCACCTCAGAAAGTTGATTGCAAGAGTTCAGGGGAGCACTTAAAGCCCCCTCTAACTACCACAATCAGGTGAAAGTGTAAGGATTCCTCCGCCTATGCCTTTGACTCTTAGATATTAGGTCTCTTAATGGCAGGGGTATGCACTCAGTCCACGCAGGGACCACCATTCTAGTCAAGTAAGTCAGATATACACTAAAAGATAAGCTGTGCTCATCCTCCGGCAGCTTGGCACAGAACAGTCAGGCTAATCTAAAGAGGCAATATGTAGAGTATTTGTGCAACACACACATGCAGTAACACAATGAAAACCCCACAAAAGACTCCACACAGGTTTAGAAAATAGGCAATAATGTTATAAATAAATCAAGACCAAAACAACAAAAATCCAGTGGGTAGAAGTCGAGCTACTAATGTTTAAAAGATAAAAAGGGCTATAGCACTTGGAAGCAATAAGCGATAATGGGGCTTATCTGGTCGTGCTGGACTAGGGCAAAGTCAACATTTAAGGCTGACGACAATAGAGCGCAGGCTGGGGACATGAGCCACTGACGCCCGGTGAACAGAGTATCTTTATCCTGGTTGCAACAGCAAGATGCAGGGTGCTGACAAGTGATGCGTCGAGCAATGCGTCGATTTCGGGCATGCAGTCTAGGTGATGAGTTGATGTTCTTAATTTAGTGGTGGCGATGCATTAGTTCCGGAGAGAAATCCCTGAGCAACAGGAGGGAAGCCAAGAAGCCCTTGAGGATCATTGTAGTTGCAAGGAAGAGTTCAGCTCTCCCTCAGCAGAGTCAGAGAGCAGCATACAGTAGGGAAACATAGCAGAAAAGCATCCCTTTCAGATCAGCAGTCCTGCAGAGTGACAGTTCTTGATGCAGCAAAGCAGTTCTTGCAGGTCTAGAAGTGTCTGATTTGGTGGGGTTAGAGACCCGGTACGTATACCTAAATGTAAATTTGAAGTGGGGATTACTTCAAAGAAGGGGCTTTGAAGTGTAAAAGTATCCTTTTTTCCTGAGCCCTGGCTCCAGACTATCAGAAGGGGATAATCAGCCCTTTGTGTGGGGACAGGCACTGCCTGTTCAAGTGTAAGTGTCACCCCGCTCTCGCTCTTCCTGCCCAGGAAGAGCCATCAGAATGCAGATGGATGCAAATGAGCATCAAGACACACCTAACCTTCCTGTGTTTGTGGCTGTCTAGGGGAATGCACAAAGTGTAGCTGTCACCCACCCCAGACGTGTATTGAAGACAAGCTGCAAGCACACAGAGCTGTAAGAGAAGAGAAATGCCCACATTCTAAAAGTGGCATTTTTTAAACAGTAATGGTAAATCCGACTTTACAAGGAAGATATGACACATGATGCAGCTATTCTTTTTTAATCAGGAATTACATCTTAAAAGTTTATTAAGGAATTCCCAATTCTAACCCCTGGGAGGAGTAGGCCTCACAGAAGTGAAAAACGAATTTAGGTATTTTTCATTACTAGTACAGGCAAACCTTAAAAGTACATGCCCTACCTTTTACTTACACAGCACCCTGCCCCTTAGGCTACCTAGGGCGTACCTTAGGGGTGACATATGGGTAGTAAGAGGGGGGTTTACTGCTTGGCAAGGGGTTTTGAATACCAAGTTGAGGTGGCAGTATAACTGCACACATAGGCTCTGTAGTGGCAGGCCTAAGACATGTTTAAAGGGCTACTTCAGTGGGTGGCACAATCAGTGTTGCATGCCCACTAGTAGCATTTAATTTACAGGCCCTGGGTATATAGTATACCACTTTACAATTGGCTTACAACTACATTAAATATGCCAGTTATGTATACACCAATATTACCATGTTTTAGGGAAGACGCACATGAAGATTAGTAGTGGTCAGCAGTGGTAAAGTGCTAACAGTCTTAAGGCCAACAATAAGATACAACAAAAACAGGAGGTAAACAGGCAAAACGTTTGGGAGAAGACCACCCTATGGATGATAGGTCTAACAAATTCCCTGATTTCCATCACTAAAAGAAGACACCGGAGGAAGCTCCGGGAAACTAAGGAGCATGCACTCCAAATCCAGAGACCGAGGGATGGAGGAGTAGAGCGACAATTTCTTCTTCTTGTAAGGTGACAAAAGAGGGAAGGGTGTTCTTGCCACTGGCCTCTCCTCTGGAATGTTGGCAAGTGAGGGGAAGTGGTGTAGTCTGGTATGGATGTTATGACTCACATATTACCCTCTTATTAGGTTCTGAAACAAGAACCCTTCGTTTGTGGCCATTAAAGATAGCAATTTCTAACAATGTGCTTCTACAGAAAGCACGTGTTGCACCAACATTTCATTGCATCTCCTCCAGAATACAGGAGAAAGCGCAGCAGTAGCCGGATCACGAAAAACAATAAAACAAAATTGTCCTTCATCTGACATTCTGTTCTACCATGGGAAACAAAATATTAAACAAAATATTCTGCAGTGCAACAAAAAGTCAAAGCAGAAATATTATGGTAAAGAGAGGGCAAATGTAAGATAGATTTAAACTGGCAGTATAGAGGTTCCTTCACCAGTAAATTGTGCCTTCTGATTCCATCGCTGTAAATAAATAGCTTGAGCGGGGGCTGAAACATAATGGGGTCCAGCTGAATTCCAGTTCCCAAAACTATTCCTGAATCCAAAATCTGGGCTAGTCCCATTATATAGCCCCAAATGTTTCTTGCTGCTGTGTGCTGGCACCGGACACACTGAATAGATTTACTAACTTAGCCCTGCAAAGCTGTAGTCTGCAGGGAGGCACTTTCCAGCAGTACCACATTTAATGCCTCACTTCACAAGTCAATTATGAAATCCCTTGTCTAAGTTATGTATCCTGCTGGGAGAATCTGGAAGCCAAATTGAGCCGTATAAGTGGAACCTTCACTTCAGACCCAGAATAAACATTGTACACTCGGTTTCCCTTAACAGGTTTTGAAATGTTAAAGTGGTTTTAGATTCCACCGGGATTGCATGAATGTGTACATTGTAGAAGTGTCAACTACCCCTGAATATGTGGCAATAATTTACATTAACGATACAATACAAAGTAAATATTTTAAATACTTAAACTGGCTACTTATCAACCCACTGAGCTATCTTACATAAAGTTGAAATCAGTGACTTATACATTAGAAGTGGTGCAACAGACGCATAAACCATGTTGGCAATTTAATGATTTAAGTCTATAACCAGATATTTCGTACAGATCTCTCCAATATGTGCATCAATCACCTTAGTTTTCTTGCCAGTTTTACGCTCTGTAACTCCTGAGCTATCTTAAATGCATCTCTTTGTACCCAAATAAGTAAAACAGTATTGCTTAACTATCCCTTTATTCACTGATGCCGATTTCTTTGGGATTACATTCCCTAAAAGAGTACTCCATAGACTCACTGAATAGCCCCTCGTGACTGCACATATCCTGACCCCCACAATGGTTCGGCCAAAACACATTCGAGTAATTTGTAAATTGCCAGAGCAGAATATATTTACAATTACATCACTGTCTTGACTGTATTTTAAACTTCAGGGGATATAGAGGTGGGCCGGCACTTATGGCAGTCTGCCACATGGTTCAGTCGACCTAATTTAGAGATGAGCACAACCACAGTTCTTTAATACTTCTGTATGTATTTAAAATGACTAATACCTCCAGCCCGCCCCATTTTATAGCTTTGGGGGCCTGCAGTCGTCTGAATTGTCACATCTGTAGGAATATGACTGTTACTAGTTGTGTTGGTAAGAGCATTGTTAGATTTGGCAGGGGCAATGGATGGTGCGAGCTGCAGTGGCCTCCAGACGAGGCCCCTAACACTTATGTGTATACAAATTAAGCACTGAGTACTTCTACTTCATAACTCATTCTCGCTTATGTTAGTGATGGGTGGGTATCATGCATGAATGAGTGAATAAACTAATTGTTCGGGATGTGGTTAAGGACCGTATCAAGTGCATACAGCCACGGAATCGCCACCTTCCCAAACCTATTATTATCTTGGTCCTGAAAATGATATGCAATATACAAAGCATTAATTTTTATCCATCGCGTGCACAACTCTGATACCATGATTATAATGTTTCGTTTACATTTAACTGCCACAGATTTCATTTATATTATGTAAACGAATACTCTGACAGAACCCACGCTCCCTCAGCTGGAATTAGGCCTTCACAATTACAGGTTTGTGAACATAAAAAGAGCCTGTACACAGAACATAAATACCAAATTATATTTACTGTCTGCAGTGAAAGGCTGAATGGTTGTGAGCAACCTGGCAAAGGTTGATTTCGATGACAAGGAACAGTTGCATATGTTTTACAACAGCGCCCTTTAGAAAGTATAATCAAGTGCTGTGCGACATTGGATTTATATGTGATAACTGGCCAATGTTGTTAAACAGACCTGCAGTTAATGTCTGTCTATTTACTCATGGACGCTTCACTCATATTCATAAGAGGGCAAGCCAGGAATGTTAAAATGTCAGATGTTCCCATACACTAGGCTTGGCTAATCCCACATTTTTCTTCCAGGCATTAGAGCATAGAGCAAACGGAAGTGGGTCAGCCCACCTGAGCCATTGGCTAACTTCATTTTTAGAGACGACATTCTACCCTTTCCAAGCAGCACATCCATGCACAAAGCAGCTCCCTTAAACTGCCAGTGACCACTATGGCAATGTGTGTTTTCCAAGACCAAAAAATGTTGTTGGTTTTAGTCAATTTTGTTTTGTAGATTGGTGAAGGTCCTGCAGCCTTCCCAAAATTAAACTTCTTAAAAAAATGGCAAATCAAAAAGAAATTAACAAAACCAAAATGAAAACAGCCAACACCATACCTATTGGCTTTGCCAATGCTTGTTTGTAGTTGGAGTCAGCCTCTGCCCTAAGTTTTTCGCTCTTTTACTGATCCATTCGGCAAGATATAGATATCTAAAATACTACATTGTTGTGTTATGATATTGCCACCATTGACTAGTCTGTTTGGTGCTATTGAGTAGTGTTCTGTGTGATTACTCAACTACAATTCTGTATATATTGTTCATTTGCTTATAACAACATGGTATCTTTTATTCAGACGTATAGCGTGTCTTGATTCTAAAATTCAGGCACCCACAGGTCTCAGCCTACATTATGAAAAGCGATCTGTGGAAGAGTGCCAGAAAAGACTACTCCCCCCCGCTCAGGTCTTAACCAAACTGAAGTGGCCATTGTTCAGGACCAGGCAAGCTGCCATTGCCTGACGCATGCCAAGTGTATCCAGTACTGCCAGGCTTGGTTAGTTCCTGAGGGCATTTAGAGCAGGCATTGCAACAAATAGCCAAAGAAAGGGCCTTAGGACAGAAACCTCCTATTTATGCCTCCATGTATCTCCCGACACACTACAGTCCTGACATCCCTACCTTTTCAAAATACTTACACAGATTGCCACAGAAACTACTTATTTACACTAAATAAGCCCATCCATATTACCACATACAACGCATACATTCTCACCATGCCTTACTTGCCCAAGGATGTGCAGCTATCAACATAGCACACAATAATAAAACAATTCCACTGGTATCAGAGAAGTGGCTCACCCAAACTTCATCCCCTATTATTGATTATCTCATCTCAGATGACAACACATTAATCCACCAAATCTGCCTCAGAATAAAAGAAGGCTGATTAGCCATGAACTGCAGGTCCACCATGGAATTCATCTTTTTTTATATTTCCAACACCTTTCTTAAATGCCTACCTACCTATAAAGACCTCACACAACCACAGTTCGTCAATTTTCTTTTATATATGAATGGTTTTCATTCAAGATAATAAAGAAAGATAGATGTCCATGTATGCATACGCATGTGCACACTTAGGCACCCATTATTTTTTATTATATTAAAAAACATTAAAATATTGGCACATATGTGCAGATGCATTACATACAGTGCATGGACGTCCACTTTATTATTGTTTTTTTTTAAAAGTGTTGAATTATGCATGTGATTCACATATCTGTTGAGATGCGAGTGGCACAGAAGAGTGGGAAGAAGTAAAGTCCTTGGCAATATTTTAGAAAACATTTGCTAAAAACAAAAATATTTTTTTGTAGTCCCAGGCACTGAAGGGAACAACTTTTTGTGGAGATGTGTACCTCGTGTAAGAGAACAGTGAATTCACTGAGTTTTCCAATGTGTGGTCCCATGCTGTAGTGAGTGGAAGAAAAATGTGAACGACACAACAGACGAGTGGATCAAGAGGGCTGGCTTAAACCTTTCAGCATTGTTTCAAATGAACACCCACTCCAGAAGGATTAACCCAAATCTGCCACAGAGCAACATTTACTCCACTGTTTAGGATTTCATTGTTTTCCACATTGAGAGCATAATGCTACACACCTAACTAAGGGAAGGAGCCTGTCAGGGGTAGGATGCATGTACTATTCTACTGAAATCAACTACATTATTGTAATATTACAGCGATTCCTACTTCTTAAAATGAATTAATGGTTAAATGAACTTCACTGTGAGTTCTTACCAGGTCGTGCTAATTTCACATTTCATTGTCTGAATTAAAACAAAAAAAGACTACAAAAACAAACCTCATCACAGACAATATCCACATCACGGCATGGTAGTTTGTACCATGTGAGACGAAAGATTATTGAGCAACTGGGAAGAAAACAGACCTTCACTTTCAATGCTGAAGACTCGGGAATGAATTCACCCACCTCTCAGAGGTATCACATTTTGGAGGAGTATGTCAAAATATCAACCAAAAAATATCTAACTACAAAATAATTGTGTGGTGAAAACATAAAACTAAAATATCGACTGTTTAAACATAACATGTAAATGAAAAAAATATCTACAATACAAATATCAACAATCAATAAATGGTAAAAAATATACTACAAAATACTCACTAGACAAATAATGGGACCTATTCATAAATGTAAATTCAGATGTAAATGTATGTTTATGATTGGATTTCCTTTTTTTTACAACTGCTGTGAGTTCACAAGGGTATTCCTGGTGGGGCAAACCCATTGACTAAGGAGTGATCTCGGCCATGAGTGCACTGTTCTATGCACCCATAAATCCTTTTCGGGGAGGGAATTACAGCTTTCAAAGAGTTGGGTAGCTTTAGAAATGTACGAACACCCACAAGCAAGTATGTTTGTGAGCATTCTCAAGCTTTTTCCCTTCCTGTTTCCAATCTGGAAATATTAGGATCTTTACTTCAGCCCAGGGTTGCTGTAAATGTCTTTCCAGTATGATGAGAAATTATTCAACCCTGGTTCTGTTGAGGGTGTAGAAAAAGGGGTTTCTCCACAGAGAAAGTAATTAGATCACAGAGAAAAAAAAATGTGCATTTTCACAAGTGTTCAAATTCACCCTGTGTGCAGTTCTCCAATATGGAGACCTCCAAAGAGGGAGAATATAACGCACCTCTGAAAGTCACATGATCATCCAAAGAGTAAGCCTGGAAACCTGCAGCATTCCACACTTACTACTGGAAATATCTGTGGATCAAATGCCAGAAAATAACAACAGGCAAAAATCTCCATCTGTAATTTCTGAATTTCTTTATATTTTGCACCATAGTATTTAAAGATGAACAAAATACTATTACAAAATATAGACTTTAAAAATGCACCTGGCATGGGCAGTGCAGGGTCCCCCATGGACAGTGAAAAGCATGACGAGTACTGTTGCACCCTACGCAACGCAACATTGCTGCGGGCTCAATTATGAGCTGGCATCAATGTTGTGGGCTGTTCCCCGCTGGGCCCGCAGGCAGAAAGGCGGCCACAATGACGGCAACCTGACCGCTGTAGTTTGGCAGGGGACCTTTTCCACTGGCCAAACTCAAAATGACCCCTTATGTCTCAGGACCTGTCTTCTTATTTATCTAAAAGAACCAGAATCTACCTCTCAGCTACTTCCACCTCAGTGCAAATAATAATCTAATATTGGTCACATCAAACATGAGAACTTATATTCTACCCTCCCTCTCCACCATTCATTTCTCCTTTCTCTATTTCTAATTGAAAGCATACCACTAATAATTCACATGCTGAGGTGACACTTTATATACTTGCATTTATTTTACTTTCAACAACAAGCTTCACTTCTCTTTCAACTTCTTCTGTTATGTTATGTCAAGGCAGCAGCACTTCTAGGTTAGTCTGTTGAAGGAGTGCTGGTCGAGATAGTTTTACAACTAAAGCAGCTGGCTAGTTTTGAAGATGGTGCAAGCCGGCAAGTGGAGACAACATAGTTTCCTCAGGATGGAGTTGATGTGATCATATTTCTTCAGGATTAGACACAATGCAGCATGCCAGATGCCCATAAGGGATGCCAGTGTGGCATCTGGAAAGTCATGGAGTATGACATAACCATTATCCAGATGCAAGAGTACCAGGGCCTGAACAACAGGCCTTTCAAAATGAAACAGTTTGACTTTCTTAAGAAGAGAGAGATGGTCCAGGCTATCTTTATATTTTCGGCAATGGGTTCCATGAGGGTGAAGATGCTGTCGAGGGAGAATCCAAGTGAGTTGGCATTTGATGAAAGTTGGGGTTCGAAACCGTCAAGGTTCATATCATTGAGCCAGATTTGTACTGTATCTTGTTTATTGTTTGTGGCAAGGAATAGGAATTCTGTTTTCATTGGATTGACTTGCAGGTAGCTATACTGGTGAATCTTAATCATGTTATTATTGAGTAGAGCACCAATTGGCTCAATGCATAGGTTGAGGATTACAGGAGACAGTACGGAGACCTGGGGGACTCCACAGGTGATAGGGATCTTTTGTGGCCCGGAGGTGTCCATTTGAACAAATTAGATGTCAGTTGGGAATGGCAGGAGGAGATACACAACCTAAATTAACCTGTGCTCACCCTCTGGTAGCTTGGCACAGAGCAGTCCGGCCTAGCTTAAGAAGCAATGAGCAAAGTATTTGTGCAACACTTAATTACAGTAACGCACTGTAAGACACCCCAAATGACTCTGCATCGGTTTAGTAAAATAAAACCAGTGCAACAAAAATTCAATAAGTAGAAGTCAAGATATGAATTTTTAAAGATTAAACGTGAAAACAGTGTTTAGAATTCACTAGCGGTTAAAAGGTTACTTGAGGTTGCGAGGGACCTAGGCTAATCCAATGTTCAGGCCAACCGTGATGGAGGGGGTGGACAGCTACTGAATCCATGCAGGGTCAGCTGAAAGAGTACCTTTGATAGAGCAATGCACCGACATGGAGAGCACAATGTGTTGTTTTTTTCAGAAATCGGCTGCAGAACCCATCTGAGTCCCAGAACCTGAGAGGGCACCTCAGGCACAGGTAGGACTCACAGATAGCAAAGTCCAGCAGCACCTGGAGAGTTGCAGGCAGTCTTTGATGTCCCTGAGACTGTAGAGAACAGGGGGAAGCCAACAAGTCCGTGGAGAATCTTGGGTTCAAGGACGTAGAGAACAGGTTCAGTCCTTTTCACTTTAGGAAAGAAGCAGCAGGCCAACACAGCAAAGCAAGTAGCAAAGTGGCAGTCCCTCTTACAACACAGCACAAAGCAAGCAGTAGGCCAACACAGCAATGCACTTGCAGAGTGGCAGTCCTTCCTGGCAGAGTTTCCTTGGTTCCAGTAGAGTTTGGATTTGGTGAGGTTTGGAGTCCAGTACTTATACCCAAATGCGCCTTTGAAGTGGGGGAGACTTCAAAGAGGCCTTTGATGATCACAAGGTCCCTGCGCTTCTTTCCCTGGCCCCAGACACCCTTCAGGGGTTATGCAGCCCTTTATCTGGGGAGAGGCATAGTCCGTTTCAGGTGTAAGTGAGGAAGTGCTAATCTCCAACCTCTCATCAAGTCATTTAATGACCCATTATAGCCCATTAAGTCACACCTAAGCTTCAATTGTGTGTGAATGTCTAGAGAGAATGCACAAAGACCAGGTGTCACCAACCCCAGACGTGTATTCAGAGAGAGGCAGAGGCACAGAATGGTTAGAGTAAGAAAATGCCAACTTTCTAAAAGTGCCATTTTCAGAATTACAATTTAAAATACAACATCTCCACAAAATCTGATTTTAAATTGTACATCCAGAGACTTCAAATTTCTATCTTTTCCCAACTGGAAGTTACACTTAAAGGATGCTTCAAGGTAATCCCAATATTAACCTTTAGGAGAGATAGGAACTTGCGGTAGTAAGTACATGTCCAACTTTATAAATACACTGCACCCTGCCCTGGGGCTAACTAGGTCCTACCTTAGGGGTGACTTATATGTAATGAAAAAAGATTTGGGCCTGGCAACTGGGTGCACTTGCCAGGTTGAAATGGCAGTTTAAAACTACAGACACAGGCTCTGCAGTGGCAGGCCTGAGACATGTTTGAAAGGCTACTGTAAGATCATGCCTCTTAATGTTGGAATGTTGTGAGAGTAGAATCTTGGGGGGTGCTGGGATTCTGGAGAAGGGAGAAGGAAAGAGGAACCGAGCGAAGGAGGAGGCTTGATGCATTGCTGGGGGTTATATGGATTGTTGTACTATCTACTCTAAAATAAAAGGCGAAGAAACTGAACTAGACCACCGTGTGATCACTACAGCTACTCTATTCAGTGGCACAATCAGTGCTGCAGGCCCACTAGTAGCATCTAATTTACAGTCCCTCAACACATACAGTGCACTTCACCGGGGACTTACATGTACATTAAATTTGCCAATTGTGGAGCAGCCAATGTTTCCATGTTTAGCGTACAGAGCACATGCACTTTAGTTTTGCTCAGCAGAGTTAAAGTGCCCAGAATCCTAAAACCAACAAAAACAAGGTCAGGAAACAAGGAGGAGGAAGGCAAAGTGTCTGGGCATGACCCTGCAGAAAGGGCCATTTCCAAGACTGGTGAATCCCATTTGAGACTCCAGAGGGTATATGCGAGTGGGATGGTCAGTTATTTGAAAGCAGCTGGGAGGTTCAGCAATATCAAGAGTTGGGGTCATCTTCATCTGTGGTCAAGACGGCATTGTCTATTTTGTGTAAGGGAGCAGTTTCTCTGCTGCAAACGCTTATGTGTCTCTGATACTTATAAGTTATATGATCACATCAACTTAAAGAAAACTGGACACTGGGCATGCATGTGCACCCAGTCGCCTTGTCCAAAACAGAACTCAGTATGTACAGCTGGTGGCGTTGTCCTATGTCCTAGCCATGATACAAGTCCCCATGTTTTAAAACACACTACTCACATACTTTCAGTCATAACAGCAGGTGTGGATGTAGGGACCGTTATTATGTCATACACTCTGCTCAGTTCTTGTGATCCCAACCCATTGAGCATAGCCTTTGGTCATGAGTAATAATCATAGTACCCAAAGCATGCCCTTTTGCAATACACTGGTCAAGGCCATTATACCCACAAACGTATCATCTTCTGATGAGTACACTGGGTACTAGGCACAAGGACAGGCCTTCAAAGATGACCTGCACACGGTCTTAGGCCCCCAGAATCCATTGTGCAGGGCTTATAAATTTGTGTATTATACACTAGGTGTAACATGCAGCCTTCGGCCATTCCCAGTGCCCCTTTTCTTATCTCTTTCTCTCTGATTAGGGGCTATGAAATGTGACTCATGGGTTGCCACCATATTGGGGTGATCACAGCCATCTTACATTGCCAGCTTAAGGGTCACAGTTCATGGCTTGGAAGCCACAATATTCAAACTACTGGAAAGATTGTTAAAACAGAAAATCTATTTGGCCTGCTGCTTTTTCATGTTGTAGTAATTGTTTGTATCAGTTCAGGGTGGAAGACCTAGTCACACAGTAAATTTACTTTTTAAAATGTTATCCTCACCTAAGGGAGGAAAAGGCTCTGAAGATTTTACTTTTCCATTATTTTTTTAGATGAGTAGTTTAAACATTGTCCTGGAAGTATAGCAAGCCCAAGCTGTATTTCTAGGGCCCTGCATAACCAGGCCACTGCAACAGCAACCAGCACCCTGATCATCAGTTTCCTACAGTAATTTGTGGGAAACAGAGGACTATTACTAATAATGAAGAATAAACACTATACATAGCAAACAGCAGTAGGTGTAACCGTTTCTCTGCTATGCCTCTACCTAACAAGACATGTGGCAGCTACAAGGTACTTGGGTCCTCCAATCGCAGCAGTTGGCTGGAGAAGGAGGACTGAGGTATTAGGTACTGTAGAAATGGTACTTTGCCAGTTGTTATTTAGCAGAAGGCCTAATATTTGTTCCACAGTACCTAATAATGAGAGATTTACTGTTTTTCACTACCTATATACTCTTTATCCTGCCAATTGATGAGGGGAAAAGTGTGAAGAGTGTCAAGCCTAAATTACCCTACATCGCCTATTATTTAAACACACAGAGCATCAATTTTAATTGTGCATAGTAGACTCTGGAAGGTCCTCCAGCCATGTCCTGTGCCCCACAACTGTGACTCTTGAACTCATTTCACATAATACCCACTTTAGAATTGAAGGAGTACAGCTTTTTTCATCATAATCAGAACTGCAAATCTTTTTCACCGTCTTCAAACATGCAAACCATTTCTAGATGGGAGCCTAACTGCATTGCATGAGCTGCATGCTTCATGAGCCCAATGTGGAATACTTTGGCATGCGGCCTTTCCTTTCCCCACGTCTAAATTAACTTTAAGTAAGACTACTTTTGTTCAAACCCCTAAAATCATACTGTAAACACACCTTTAACACTATTTCACTGGTCAAGTGGAGTACCGACAAAAAACATGTTTCCCCCATTCATTTTTCCATATGAATTAAGGCATATCTACAGGCCAAACCCCTGAACGGATTTGCACCAAATTCGGCAAGAAGCTAGATCTTGGGACAGAAAAACTGCTTTTCTGTTTTGGTGTAAATCCATGCAGTAGTTTTGGAGAAATCAAGTTTGAAATACTTTGTATATATATATATCACAACACAGAGGATCCGTGGAACCAACAGATCTCTAGCTGAGATCTAATTGTCTGACACCACATTTACCAAGAAGTGATGGAAGCCATCTTAGGAGTCAGGACTCTGGCCTTCATTATGAGTGTGGCGGTCTCAAGACCATCACAATCACGATGGCGGTCGGACCGCCGCAAACAGGGTGGTCCGACTGCTCTATTATGACCCTGGCAGAGCCGTCACAGTCCAACTGCTGACACCGCCACATTGCAGCCGACTTGATTACAAGCCAGCTGCAATGTTAAGGCCCTGTTTCCCGCTGGGCCTAGAGCGGAAACACTGTTTCCGCCCGCCAGCCCAGCGGGAAACTCAAAATAGGGCCGGTGGGGTTTAGCCCGCAATGGCAGTCTAGTGGCATTATGAGTTTGGCACTAATAATGAGGCCCTCAGTCTTGAGTCCCAAGAAAAAAGCAAAAAAAAAGACAGGGGGCATGGTACGGGTATTCTGATCCCAAACAGGACTCCCAAAGGGACCCCGTTTGGGGCCGAAAATGTTTTTATTTTATTTTTTATTTTGTTGTGAATTTGTGGCAAAAGCAAAAAACAAAAAGACAAGCATGATCTCCAAGCTTGTTTCTTGAAAACTCCCGGGGAGGGGAAGGGGATGAGTGATGCAAGTTATATTTTTGGGAAAGAAGCAAGGGCACCCTAACTGAGCCTCTGAGAGGGCCTGGGACCATATCTCCTGGGCAAAAATGTATTAAAAGGGGAGCGCTCTGGAGCCAAGTAGTTAATGAAGGGAGGGGGGCACTTATTAAAAGGGAGGGGGACCATGCAGCCCATCTATTTGAGCCTTTAAAAGCCCTGGGTACACCATCTCTTGGGGAAGGCATAAATGACTGTGTTCCAAAGTATTGTGTGCTGAAAAACTGAATGTTACTCAAGAAGATGGAGAATATAATTAAAACTCAGGATAATGGGGTCTCTGTATTTTACAAAAAACTTACAGGGAAATTTGGAATTACATTGTGACATATATCCTAATGAACATACACTTTTGGTTTTCTGTCTCTCTTTTCTTATTTTTTCCTTTTCTTTCCTCTTTTTTCTTTCTTCTGTTTTCCTTCTTTCTTTCTTTTTCTGAAACCATTTTTACCCAAACAGTAGTACCCAAAAGCAAGTCTAGTATTTCAATATGTCGTCACTTAATGTAGGAAAGGTAGCAAATAGATTATCATCACAATTCATTTTAATCTAATGGACAGTGTCATTTAGATATCCTGTAATGAAAATTCAAACCTGTCTGCTAACTTTTTCTTATACCTGTATTTAATTGTTTATTTTGCTTTGTACCTTTGTGGTTTCTAGTAATACATGAGTATGTTTGACCCAACAGCCCTGAGAAAGCACTGCGTAGTGAAACATGTGTTAGCTGTTTTGGTATTCTGTTTATAATTGAAGATGGCAGTTTGATTTTCCCTTGACTCTTCATGATCTAGTTTAAAGACATTTTCTGTGATCAAGATTAAAGAAGTATCCATGAAAATTAACAGCCATTTGGAGTGGACTTGTTTTCATTAGTAAAACTGAGTGATTCTCAGATCACACACATATATATACACACACACACACACACACACATATATATATATATATACAAACTTTTCCAAGAAGATGCAATACTCACTTCAGCTGCTGTCTGGAAAGTTTCAGGGTGATCTGTCAAGCGGGGCCAAGAAAAAGGGGGGTCCCAAAATGCATTTTACCCATTCATTTTTCCACAGGGATTTTGAACAGCAATAGCACCTAAACCAGTGGACGCAATTACACCCACTTTTGCAGAAAGGTAGCCCATGGTCCAGGAAAAGCCCTTTTTGTTATTTGGTGTAAATCCATCCAGTAGATTTTGAGAAATTAAAGGAAATCCATATATATAGGGACGTGAAGGACTTGCAACCCCTCCGGATCTCTTGCTGGGATCGGACTGGCTGCCAACACATTAACAAGGAAGTGTTGGCAGCCATATTGCAACTCAGCATCAGCCGAGTCCCACAAAAAAAGAATAAAAAAACAAAAGGAGCCAGGGTAATGACACCTTAGCTCTCATGCTGGGGTCCCAAAGGGTCCCCCGGAGGGTTAAAAAGTATTATTTTTCTAAATATTTCACTGCAATTAGCAGCAAATACATTGATCCACCACCGTGCACATATTTTCTTCAAAAATGTGACTACTAATGTTTAATTTATAGTTTTAAGGGCATTATAGAATTTGTCATGATTGCTGTAATATCTGGAGTAATTAGAATAGCATGACGAGGGCATGAGTTATAGTTACTTTAGGGTGTGAGTTATAGTTATTTGAAAGAACTCTAACTATAACTGCTGAATTTCATTTGGTTTTGTACAAGTAAATTCAGAATCTAACTGTAAATTCTCTGTAACTTTTGTTTTGTTCAGTGAATTTCCAAGGTTTTTTAATTCTATTTCCTAACTATAACATCCCTGTAACCTTTGTTTTTGCCTGTGAATTTCAACGTTTTTTTTTAATGCAAAGTAATTTTCATTACAATACGTTAACTCAACCACCCACGCGCACGCCTGTGCACAGCAGCAGTTGGTCGCAGAGCCTGGCCTAAGGCCAGGCCGTACAGCTAACCCCTATAACAAGCCAACCCTGTGCTGCGCACAGCCTTCAGCGGTGTGCAGCGGGCATTGGCTGCAGGGCCTGTAGCCAACCCCTATAACAACTCAACCCTGCATGGTACATAGCCTTTAAACGTGCACAGTGGGGTTTGGCTGCAGGGTTTGGCTTGCTGTCAGTCCCTACAGCCACACCCTATACCAACCCAACCCCACACCGCTTCCCCTCCTCAGGCCAATTTTAGCCCACGGGAGCCCATTACCCAGGACCCAGCCTAAAAATTTTATTTTTGGGGGGGACGGACGGAGGTGCTGCACGCACCCCCAGGCTAACCTCAGAACCGGGGATCCCATCCCAAGGCCCGGCATAAACATTTAATTTTTTGGGGGGAAGGGCTGCGCAGCCCCCCTCCCCAGGCCAATCTGGAACCCAGCGACCCCATCCCCTGAGGCCTGGCCTAAATATATATTTTTTTAGGGGACAAGCGCTGTGTAGCCCACCTCTCCAGGCCAATCTTGGCCCTGGGGACGCCATCCCCCAGGGCATGGCCTGATTATTTATTTCTTTTTTGGGGGATGAGGGACCACATGGCACCCCTCCCCAGTGCCAATCTCGGCCCCTGGGGATCCCCATCTGCCGGTGCCCGGCTAAATGACCAGGGTGCCTCCTGGGGTACCAAATCATAATGTTTGGGACCATAGGGGGAGCCTCAAAGGTCCCCACAATTCCAACTGGCTTCCCGCCTCCTGCAGGAATCAGCACTGCTGTCACAGAGAGAGAGCTGCTAGAACCGTTTCCTCTCTGTGAGAGCAATTGTTTCCTCTGTCTCCCTGCCTTCATCTTTGAAGGCAGGGATAGGGAGACAGAAAAAAACTCTGCTGCTGTTTGACAGCTCTCCCTCGCTGTGAGCAGAGTGTTTGCTGTGACTTGGCGGCAGCAAGCCACAGCAAACAGCTGTATCCCAGGGGTTTGCACACCGAGACACAGCAGGAGCCGGCCCTGGGGTCTGGCAGTCCCCAGCGCCATCTTTGGCTACTTGGGGGGGGGCGTGTGGCCCACCTCCAACAAATAGCCTTGGGGACATGGTGGTCCCCAGGGCTGCGGGGGGGTCGCACAGCCCCCCATACTCAGTTTTAAAAGTGCCCCACAGAGGAGATGTTCCTCAGGGCTTCATAGGGCCAGGCGGAATTCCTGCATTACTTTAGTATTTTTGCCCGGGGGAGGTGGCGGTCAATGAGGCTGCGGGGGCAGCTACCCCCCCGCATTACTTTAGTATTTGTGCCCTGGGTAGGTGGTGGTCCCCAGAGCTGCAGGGGGGCTAGTAGGCCCCCACATTACATTAGTGTTTCTAACTTGATGCAGAAGGTAACTATAGCTCGAAACCCCCCTATGCTCAATTTTTCTTCAATAATTTCACTTTGAATATGTCATTGATATTTTTATTGATGTTATGAACGTTGTCTTAAGTCCTGTAATATCTGGGATAATTAACAGTGCATGGCGAGGGTGCAAGTTATAATTACCTGAGGCCACGAGTTATAGTTACTTGAAATAACTCTAACTATAACTGCTGAATATCTATGGTTTTGTACAAGTAAATTCAGGACCTAACCATACCGCCCTTAGGTAACTATAACTTGTGCCCCCGCCATGCATAGCTTTTTCTTCAAAAATTTGACTGCTAATGTTTCATTTACAGTTTTGAGGATGTTACAGAAGTTGTCATGATTGCTGTAATATCTGGGGTAATTAGCAGTGCATGGCGAGGGCCTGAGTTATAGTTACTTAAAATAACGCTAACTGTAACTACTGAATTTTTATGATTTTGCACAAGTAAATTCAGAACCTAACTATAACGACCCTGTAACTTTCGTTTTTTTAAGTAAATTTCTATGGTTATTTTAATTCTATTTCCTAACTATAACTTCTCTGTAACCTTTGTTTTTTTCAGTGAATTTCTATTTTTTTTAATGAAAAGAAAATTTCATAATTATACGTCATTCCAACACCACTGTGCATGGCTTTTGGCCGTGTGGGTAGCAGTTGGCCGCAGAGCATGGCTAAGCCCTGAAGCCAACCCCTATGACCACACAATACTGGGCTCAACTTCACACGGGCACCCCTCCCCAGGCCGATCTCGGCCCCGGTGACCCCATCCCTCCCCGCCTGGCCTAAATATATAAATTTAGATTTTTGGGGGAAGGGGGGCCATGTGGCCCCCTCCTCAGGCTGATCCTGGCCCTTGGGACCCCATCCCCCAGGGCGCAACCTAACTATTTATTTTTTGGGGCTGAGGGGGACCACACGCTCCCCCGGCCGATCTTGGCCCCAGGTACCACATCCCACAGGGCCCGGCCATTTATTTCTATCTATCTAGCTATCTATAGATAGCTAGATAGATAGAATGATAGATAGATAGATAGATAGATAGATAGATAGATAGATAGATAGATAGATAGATAGATAGACAGACATATTGATACAGATATATTACCTACTGGTGGTTGCCAATAGGTAGTTATAGTTAGGACCTACTTTCTATAGGAAAAAATGTTTTTTTGTTTTGCCAGTAACTTTGGTGGCGCTTGACGAATCGTCACAAAATTTCAAAATTTATACTTCAGTCGGTTCAGCTACTGTCTTGAAAGCTTCGAGTCATACATCAAATGTGGGCCGAGAAAAAGGGGTGGTCCCAAAACACACTTTACTCATTTTTCCACAGGTGTCTTTAGACATGCCTACAGCCCAACCACTGAAAGGAAATACACCAAATTCGGCAGGAGGGTAGATCGTGTTGCGCGGATTCTATTTTTAGTGAATTTGTATCACTCTGTTAATTAGTTTTGGAGATATTAAAGGTAAAAAAATATAGATATCTAGGTTAGTGGATCCTCCACGAATCCAACTGTGCCCTTGCGGATGATATCAGATTGGCTGTCAACACTTCAACAAGGAAGTGTTAGCAGCCATTCTGGGACTCAGCTTCAGCTGAGTGCCACAAAAAAAGAAAGGGGCCAGGGTACGGATTCTCTGAGCCTCTAGCCTAAGTCTACGAGTCTCAAAACCATTTTTTTTTTAATCTCAGAGGCATCCCTGATAGACCTGTAGAGTTTTCTGAGATTTAAAAAAGAAAGTGCGGTCTCCCAGGCTTTCCTTTACTTTTCGTCGGGTGGGCCAGGTCCCAGGGAGACTGGGGGAAGAAAAAAGGAGGGGGGTGCACGGGGCCTCCCTCCTATGGCTTATGCTAGCCCAGGGAATGCCACTTCCCTGGTGCACAAGTTGTTACAGTAAAAGGGGGCCCACCCGGCCCACCGCAGCCCTGTGGACCACCATCTCCCTGGGGCAAGGAGCTATGTAGTGTGGGGGGGGGGCATTCAGCCTCCCCACAAGGCACCATGGACCATCACCTCCCCGGGGCAAAGCGTATCATATTGCTAACTACCCGAGACATGGTGAGGGCATGAGTTATTGTTACCTTAGGGCATGAGTTATAGTTACTTGAAATAGCTTTAAAAATAAAAGTTGAATTTCTATGGTTTTGTGCATGTAAAATCTGAACCTAACATTAACATCCCTGTAACCTTTGGGTTTTTATTGAAGAAATATATACATAGGGGTAGTAAGGAAATGTTATGGTTCAGGGGTGGATATTGTATATGGGTGAGTTTATTTTAGGGGCACGGATGGGGAGTGTACAGAGGTAGTAAGAGGTTTTTAGGTTTCATGGGTGGAAATTCTATAGGGGTAGTAAGGTGGGGTTTAGATTCAGGGTGCGTATGGTATACTGAGTATTAAGAGTTTTTAGGATCCACAGGTGGAAAGTGTACATGGGGTAGCAAGAGTTTTTTAGGGTACAAGAGTGGGTGGAGTATAGAGGTATTGAGGAGTTTCTAGACGTAAGGGATGGATAGTGTGTAGATTAAAGGGTTTTAGGGCTCAGAAATGAGTGATGTATGGGGTAGTAAGGGGTTTTATTAGGGTTCAGGGCAGTGTAGAGTATAGGGGTAGTAAGGTATTTTAGGGTTTGAGATGGGAAGTGCATAGAGGTAGCAACAGGTTTTTAAGGTTATGAGGTAGGTAGTTTGTAGGGGTATTAGTGTGCTGGGGGTTCAGGGTGGGTATTATATGGGGTAGTAACAGGGTTTTTCGGGGTCAGGTATAGGAATATAAGAATATATTATGTTGAAAAAAATATATATAAATATTTAAATTAATATAGTAGTATTTATTTAAAAGCCAGCATATTTAAATGTAATAGTATATGTTTACTTATAAAATTACATTTGTATATGTATACACACATATATATGTAAACATATCTGAAAAATATACATGTGTTTTCTTATTTAAATATATAGGTGTGTGAGTGTGTGTGTGTGTGTGTGTGCGTGCGTTCAAAAATGTATGCTTATCATTTATCTGCAAAGTAAAGGCACTCCTGAAGTAGAACTTTGGAAAGTAAAGGACTGGAATGTAAACGCACGTGCAATCCAATATCATTGATGTAATGACAACAGAGGTAGAATACTGCCAAGTAACGACTTACAACACACTGCAACACCTAGCAGAAGCCACCTTAGAGAAAGATTCTCTCTGAAACACATCCTAGTTAAAATGCACCTCCAACTCTACCAGGATATTGAATCACAAACTTTCTGTGGACATAAAAAGAACTGATGTCTCCAATAGAATGGCACAACAGAGGAATAGGCAAAATTGATATGAAACACACATAAATGTGTGGGATATACCTGTTTGTATAGAATGTGCTTTAAATGTGTGCAGATCATCCACATGTGCAAGGGAAAACTTACGAGAGCATCCAAAGGACAGATATTAGGCACTCCATTTGGCAAACCATATTTGCACATACTAAACAGGAGAGGATAGTAAGTAGTTCTTACCCCAGTAGAGGGTGGGTACTTTATTAAGCAGAGTTCACATGCCGTTGAAGCTAGCACAATTGTCAGTATTTGAACATAACTGAATCCCGTGAAATGTTCATACTTATAAATTCAGAATAAAAAGCGTGTGATGCACTTACAAGGGAAAAACGAAAGGAAATGTATATGCCTTTACACAGAACTATTTCACAAAATACTACAAACCCAATCCTACAGAGTTGAAAATTAGGGGGCAATGTCAGGCAATGAAAATTAGGCTTAGTTCCTTTGGTGAGTAAAATTCACAAAACTATATTCTGTTTTAGTGACATGAATATTTACATCCGGTGTAAAACAGGAAAATAACGTGAGAATCTGAATGAAATACTGTTGCTCCAATATTTCTTGCGGATCAATATTTCATTCATTGCTGAGCACTTTTATAAGTGGAGGAATAGAAACCAAGTTTATCAGTCGGGACTTGCAAGCATGGCTCTTAGTAAAATATTCACATTTTGGTGTAGTTCGCTACCATTTCTATGAGTATTTTCAATGATGAAGAATTTTCACACGGTGCAGGCAATCTCTGCTGAACAAGAACGTATTTATGAATCACCCCATTGCTTCATTTATCGATCGTTACCTGGAACAAGTGCGTGTCATAATCTTTTCAATGTGAATTGGGCCATGATCCAAACTGCAACGCTCTTTTGACCAAACAGAAAACAAGACATTGAAGAAGGCACCTGTCAAGTGGTCACTGTGAAGCTCTGGAGATTCACAGCTGCTCTACGGCAAATATACACTCCCTTATATTAATCCTTTAAACTTTCTCTTAAGCTTTTTCCATTAGAGCTACATGTCTTCTCTAAACTCCTCCTTGAGCTTTGTCTTAAAACAATGGCGGGAAATAATGTGTTTTTCCTGTGACGTTAATGTTAAACCCTGCGCCGAGCACAGTAAAACACATTACGTAACTTAATGTATGCTCGTGAGCTGCTCCATTGTTTCCTTGGTTACAGACTTTATCGAAGGCATGGCTGCTAGATAAGCGCACGGAAGAGTGCAAAGCGTTCGGTCTGGGTTTTTCAATATCTTTACCAATTAAAGCAAAACAAAATTGATGCTCGGGCGCGTTTGCATTCCAGCAGTCCCTCAAACGGTAAGATTAAAAGGGATGCGCTGAGCAGGATGTGACATGCGCGTGCAGCAGGCCTGGGGATTTAAGCTGTCAGGGAGATATTGGGGAGGGGCTAGATCTGCCCATTGATGTGAGCTGACAGCCACAACATGGCAGAGACGCACTCTGAGTGATAGTGTACAGGGCAGCATGCCAGGTGGGCTAACGTGCAGTCATGAGAGGGATAAGGGTGGTGCAACGCTAGGGCCCCTTAACACGTACCTGGCAAGTAACCAAATAGACGTATATTTTCCATACACACAAACACGTCCCATGAACAGTACGAACACTCAGTTTTATCACAGGAATCCGCCATCGGCGCAACTCACGGTAATCACCGTATGATGCATCTCTTGGAAGGAAGCAGAGAAACGTGATCTGGTTTCAAGAACTGTGCTTCTTTGCCCATCCGCCACACATGCTCTTCGACAGTCAACTCAGAAGGCGCAAAATGTTGACCAGCTCGGGCGGCCAACACTATTGCATTGTCTGATAAATAATAAGCCTTTCATTTCAGTAGCACACGTGTGTGCGCAGCGCGTTCCCATCCGTGGCACGCCTCGCCCTTCGCACACTGCAGCCTGCTATGGCCAGGCTGCCTCTCCTGCTTATATAAGAACGCCCTGTCTATGGACACATACAGTACCTTGTTTAGCCGAGCTCCACGTCCACAGATGGGCCAGGTTTCCTTCGGGGGATGGAGGTCGCACTGACTGCGAGCCTTGAACTTGACAGGCCGCCGGGGCTGCTGCCGCTCGGCTCCCGAGCTCCTACTAGCTGTGGCTGAGAAGGGGCGGGCATCGCACGACTCCTCCCTCCCCTCCTCCTGCTTGCGCTGCCCAGAAAGGAGATGGAAGGGTGCCCTGAAACAAGCCAACTCATTGAGATCTATACAGGAGCGCACGTGCAGTAAATGCAGCCCCCTTGCTGTACTCGACTGAACAGTCAAGGGCAGCCAGCTGTGTACAACAGATGCCCCATATACCTGGCTAAAACACTAATTTAACCTATGAGGTAAAAAAAAAGCCCCTTTCGTAATCTACACACGATTACGCTGAAACATACTAAAGGCGTATCTTTAATTCATCTGGGGGCACAGGCCACACCAGCTTTGTGTTACGCCCCGTAGTATTTACACCACTGCCTGTTCTTTTGTTCGGGACCGAATGGATAGCTGCAACATGTCATCCTTGCCAAAATGGTCCGTCACACCCCTAAACCCTGGATCATGGACGCACCATACGTAACCGAGCTGGTTTCCTGTCTCTGGTATAGGAAACGGACATTTTTGGATGCAAATGAATTAGGGGCGTCCTTGATCATACCCTATTTATCTCAAACAAACCTTTGCTGCCTCGCATTTCACAACATGCGCAGTAGCAAGGTAAGGTACTTCTGTGCTGCATGTCGGTGTACGCTCTGAACAGTGTACAGCAAGCTATATCGATGCTTGATTTATAATGTCAATAAACCAATGTTTCTTCCATTACGTTGTATGCCTTTGTATTTCCCATTTCTTGCAGCACGGTACCTGTTGCAGCTGCAGGAGGCGCAGTAACAATAACTGACCAAAGGGGTCTCGCTCACTGGCCATCGAGTGCAACAGATTAGCGATGTAACTAATATACACACTTTAGGTATATTAGTGAACACTGCACACCATACTTTCAATCCTGGGGGGCATTATTATAATTATGCAGTACCCCCACAGCTTATTTACTTCGACGATTGAACCAAAAAAGGGAAAGAAAAGACTTCTGATCCGTAGATCTGGTTGATTTCTTGATTCAGCTCAAGAAACAAAAATGTAGCAGGCAGAGTCGTAGTTATGAATAGTGCGACAGGTGCAGTTGCACCTGCACAGGGTGTTGGGGTCTCCATCTCTCTCTCTCGCTCTTTCCCAAATATTAGTAGTATTATACTGGTAGTATAGGCCCCATTTTCCTACTTTTATTACACCCCACTGAACCCTTGATACGCCACAGGGCATCATTAAGAAGGCTGCTCGGACATTTCAAAGCTGAAGCTTTTCAGTTGCCATTTAATAGAAAAAGAAATTACTGAGAACTCAAAGCTCAGTAATTTTGTGACTCGGATGATTCACAGCATTGTAGATGTGACGTTTTTTCAGTTCAGAAGTACTGGCGGTGTCCCTACATTCGTAGATCGCCCAGGATATTAAGACTGACCCGGGTGGATGGAATGCCAGAGAGAACAAGTACCCACTGGGAGGGGTCACTTGGGGCACAGAGAAGACATGAGATTAATAGCATATGGAAACTTCAAGCACAAAGATATAGAGCTTAGAAGATATATGTACAACCTGAACCTATAGCCTACCTGGATTATCATGGAGGGGTTAGGGTTTGAGCAAGCCTTGATCGATTTGCTGTGAGCACGGTGGCCAGAATCCGTTATAGGCTAAATGGGGAATTTCCCCCTGAAATCTGGTCCACTATGGGAGTTCATCAAGGTTGTTTGATGTCCGCGCTTCCCCGCTGCTCTCTTAATTTATATAAATGGTCTGGAAAACCATGTGTCTGCTAGGCAGAAATTTGCCGCAGTTGGTAAACCTCCCAGTCCCGGTCTTCTTATATGGGGAGGATGCGGTTGCAATCTCTCGAACCGCTATCGTCCTTTAAATACTTCTCGATGCCTTTAACTCCTCTATGAATGACAGGTTTGAAAATGAACCTCAATAAGTCCTTTATTATGAAACTTTGGCCAGAAAACACCAAAACAAATACATTCTAACTGGGAGGTGTAGAGATAGCTAGGGTGGAAATTTTCATGTATTTGGGGATACTGTTTGAGTCCAACTTGTGCTGGGATTTCCTACGTAGTTTATTCTTTCCAGAGATCTAGTAAGTCAGTGTTTAGCTTTGTGAGACGATTGGGTCAAAAACTGGTAAGGGAAGTTGTTATCATCTACAATATTTAGGGGGTCATCACAACATTGGTGGGCGGCTTCCACCGCCTGCCAAGCTGTAACCGTCATGCGGCCGCCAATGCGGCCGCACTCCCGCGGTGCCCATTACAACATCCCCGCTGGGCCGGCGGGCGCAAACCTAGTTTACGCCCGCCGGCCCAGCGGGGATGCAGCCGCAACATAGGAGGCGGCTCCTAATTGAGCCGGCGGTTTTGCGGCCGTGCGACGGGTGCAGTTGCACCCGTCGCGCTTTTCACTGTCTGCTGTGCAGAAAGTGAAAAGCTGCACGGGGCCCTGTTAGGACTCCCCTTACCGCCAGCCTCTTCCTGGCGGTGCAAACCGCCAGAAACAGGCTGGCGGTAGGGAAGTCATAATCCCCAGGGCAGCGCTGCTTGTAGCGCTGCCCTGGCGGATTATTACCGCCGGGGCTAAAACGGCGGGAAACCGCCGGCCCCGGCGGTGCGACTGCGGCGCTACCGCCACGGTCGTAATACGGGTCTCCGTAACACCAGCCTGTTGGCGGTACGGACGCCACATTACCCCTGGCGGTCTCCGACCGCCAGGGTCGTAATGACCCCCTAAGTGTGTTGCAATAGTGAATTATGACACTGGGGGTTGGGGCCATATAGATGTGGAGCTACTACAAAAAGTGGAAAATACACTTCTGCATAGATTGTTGGCTGCTCCCGAATTTTATCAGTCACTCTGAAGTAGGCTTGGACTTTCTGAAAGACAAAATTAAACTCTGTCCTTTGGGGACACCACAACCAAGCCTTTCAAGGAAGCTTGTTCAAGATTGCCTTTCGCTTGAACATGTTTTAGCCATTCCATGGCTAAGGTATGTTAAATCAGTTTTAAATATCTTCGAGTTCCTAGAGTTTTTTCCACAACCCAGAAAGTATTAAAGCTGACTTCAGAGGTCTGGAGAGAGATCTTTTCCTTAAACGGCATTCAGGGAGCTGTTATAGGGAATTACAGAAATTGCAGTCAGCCTGTATTAAAGCCTTATTATACCACCATTATGGCTTGAGTTTTTACTTGTTCACTATTTGTAACAATGAGCACAGATTCTATCTTAGCAGAATTTGTTTTTGCTTTATTAGTTTTTTTAGTGGTATTCCCAGTGCAGGGCACTTGGGGCCACATGTACGAACGATTTTGCACGTCGCAAACAGTGAATATGGCTGTTTGCGATGTGCAAAATGCACTTCCCGATGTACAAACCCAGTTTTGCGATTTGGTAAACTTTTTACCGAATCGCAAAACGGGATTGCAACTCACAATTAGGAAGGGGTGTTCCCCTTCCTAATTGCGACTCGCAGTCCCATGTATGATTGTTTTGTGACCGTGAATGCTGTCTCAAAACAATCGCAGTTAGCACCAGTGTCACACTGGTGCTAACACATTCGCAAACGGGAAGAGGTCCCCGTGGGACCACTTCCCCTTTGTGAATGCCACTGAAAACATTTTTCAGAAAAAATGAAACGTTTCCTTTTTTGTTTTTGTAATACATATCGTTTTCCTTTAAGGAAAACAGGCTGCATTACAGAACAAAAAAAACTGCTTTATTTAAAAGCAGTCACAGGTATGGTGGTCTGCTGTCTCCAGCAGGCCACCATCCCTGTGAGGGCCGCCATTCCCAAGGGGGTCGCAAATTGCAACCTACCTCATGAATAATCATGAGGTGGGCATTTGTGACCCTCTTGCGAATCGCTAAGAATGTCAATGGCACTATACTACATTCGGATTTGCGACTCGCAAATTTGAACTTTGGTGCATGTAGCCCTTAGTTTTTTAATTTTCCCAACTGCTCATGTGACAATGTTTCTAAACAAAGCAAAGCACACTTTAAACCAGTGGTTCCCAACCATTTGACTTATGTGGACCCCCACTTTATCATTACTGGAACCCGAGGGTCCCCCAGTGAACCATTATTCAAATCCAGGGACCCCTACTGAGACATTACTGAAAGCTGGGGATGTGATTTGCTAATGTTATTTAATTTTCTAAGCAGTCGCAGACCCCCTGAGGAGGCTTTGTGGACTTTAAGCTTTTTTGCATATTGTATTCATGACATCGGAAACACTTACTGGCCCAAATCTGTAAGCTGTAACTATCAGACAATAAGGGAAGGCCTGGTCTACTTGCAAAAATTAGACTCCTTACATACCTGTTTTGTAGTGGTCAAATTTATTTGGTCATCTCTAACTACAAGGAAGAGGTATGGGACTTCAGTCTTGTAGGAGGCTGGCCTGGCTTGCAGTGGGTACCAAGGGGTACTTACAGTCTGTACCAGGTCCAGTTATCCCTTATTAGTGTAGAAGAGGTATTTCTAGCAGCTTAGACTGATAGAAAGTAGCTATAGCAGAGCAGCTTAGGCTGAACTAGGAGACATGCAAAGCTCCTACTATACCACTGGTGTAATATGCACAATATCATAAGAAAACACAATACACAGATATACTAAAAATAACGGTACTTTATTTTTATGACAATATGCCAAAAGTATCTCAGTGAGTACCCTCAGTATGAGGATGCCAAATATGCACAAGATATATGTACACAATACCAAAAATATGCAGTAATAGCAAAATGAAGTAATGCAAGCAATGTAAAGTTACAGTAGATTGCAATAGGAGCACATAGGTATAAGGGCAACACAAACCATATACTCCAAAAGTGGAATGCTAACCACGAATGGACCCCAAACCTATGTGAGCTTGTAGAGGGTCGCTGGGACTGTAAGAAAACAGAGAGGGTTCGAAAAATAGCCCACCCAAGACCATGAAAAGTAGGTGTAAAATGCACCTATATCCCCCAGAGAGCACAGAAGACATGATAGGGGAATTCTGCAAGGAAGACCAACACCAGCAATGCAACCAAAGTGGATTTCTGGACGAGAGTACCTGTGGAACAAGGGGACCAAGTCCAAGAGTCAGGACAAAGTCGAGATTGGGCAGATGCCCAGGAAATGCCAGCTGAGGGTGCAAGGAAGCTCCCACCGGATGGTAGAAGCTGTGGATTCTGCAAGAACGAAGAGGACTAGGAACTTCCCCTTTGGAGGATGGATGTCCCACGTCGTGAAGGAGCTTGCAGAGGTGTTCCCACGCAGAAAGACCACAAACAAGCCTTGCTTTGGATGCTGCTGTGGCCCAGGAGGGACCAGGATGTCGCCACTTGGATGAGGAGACAGAGGGGGCGCCCAACGAGTCAGGGAGCCCTCACAGAAGCAGGCAGCACCCGCAGAAGTACCGGAACAGGCACTTGGAAAAGGGGTGAACTGGAGTCCACCCAAAGACACAAAAGGGAGTCCCACGACGCCGGAGGACAACTCAGGAGGTTGTGCACTGCAGGTTAGAGTGTCGGGGACCCAGGCTTGGCTGTGCATGAAGGAAATCCTGGAAGAGTGCACAGGAGCCGGTGCAGCTGCAAATCACGCGGTACCCAGCAATGCAGTCTAGCGTGTGGAGGCAAGGACTTACTTCCACCAAACTTGGACTGAAGAGTCACTGGACTGTTGGAGTCACTTGGACAGAGTTTCTGAGTTCCAGGGACCACGCTCGTCGTGCTGAGAGGGGACCCAGAGGACCGGTGATGCAGTCTTTTGTTGCCTCTGGTTGCAGGGGGAAGATTCAGTCGACCCACGGGAGATTTCTTCAGAGCTCCTGGTGCAAGAAGGAGGCAGGCTACCCCCAGAGCATGCTCCACCAGGAAACAGGCGAGAAAGCGGCAGGATCAGCGATACAAGGTTGCAGTAGTCGTCTTTGCTACTTTGTTGCTGTTTTGCAGGCGTCCTGAGCAGTCAGCGGTCGATCCTTTGGCAGAAGGTGAAGAGAGAGATGCAGAGGAACTCTGATGAGCTCTTGCATTCGTTATCTAAAGAATTCCCCAAAGCAGAGACCCTAAATAGCCAGAAAAGGAGGTTTGGCAACCTAGGAAGGAGGATAGGCTAGCAACACAGGTAAGAGCCTATCAGAAGGAGTCTATGACGTCACCTGCTGGCACTGGCCACTCAGAGCAGTCCAGTGTGCCAGCAGCACCTCTGTTTCCAAGATGGCAGAGGTCTGGAGCACACTGGTGGAGCTCTGGGCACCTCCCCTGGGAGGTGCAGGTCAGGGGAGTGGTCACTCCCCTTTCCTTTGTCCAGTTTCGCGCCGGAGCAGGGCTGGGGGATCCCTGAACCGGTGTAGACTGGCTTATGCAGAGATGGGCACCATCTGTGCCCATCAAAGCATTTCCAGAGGCTGGGGGAGGCTACTCCTCCCCAGCCCTGACACCTTTTTCCAAAGGGAGAGGGTGTAACACCCTCTCTCTGAGGAAGTCCTTTGGTCTGCCTTCCTGGGCCAAGCCTGGCTGGACCCCAGGAGGGCAGAAACCTGTCTGAGGGGTTGGCAGCAGCTACAGTGAAACCCCGGGAAAGGTAGTTTGGCAGTACCCGGGTCTGTGCTAGAGACTCGGGGGATCATGGAATTGTCAATTCCATGATCTTAGACATGTTACATGGCCATGTTCGGAGTTACCATTGTGACGCTATACATAGGTAGTGACCTATGTATAGTGCACGTGTGAAATGGTGTCCCCGCACTCACAAAGTCCGGGGAATTTGCCCTGAACGATGTGGGGGCACCTTGGCTAGTGCCAGGGTGCCCACACACTAAGTAACTTAGCACCCAACCTTTACCAGGTAAAGGTTAGACGTATAGTTGACTTATAAGTTACTTAAGTGCAGTGGTAAATGGCTGTGAAATAACGTGGATGTTATTTCACTCAGGCTGCTGTGGCAGGCCTGTATAAGAATTGTCAGAGCTCCCTATGGGTGGCAAAAGAAATGCTGCAGCCCATAGGGATCTCCTGGAACCCCAATACCCTGGGTACCTCTGTACCATATACTAGGGAATTATAAGGGTGTTCCAGTAAGCCAATGTGAATTGGTGAAATTGGTCACTAGCCTGTTAGTGACAATTTGGAAAGTAAAGAGAGAGCATAACCACTGAGGTTCTGGTTAGCAGAGCCTCAGTGAGACAGTTAGTCATCACACAGGGAACACATACAGGGCACACTTATGAGCACTGGGGCCCTGGCTGGCAGGGTCCCAGTGACACATACACTAAAACAACATATATACAGTGAAATATGGGGTAACATGCCAGGCAAGATGGTACTTTCCTACAAGTCTGCCCTAGACCAATGATTTTAGGGAGGGGCTTTTTATACGAGGGCTTATTTATTTGTGTCTGTTTTTTATTATTGGCATGTATTTTTTCATATGATGATATGCATTATTGTATTTTCTATTGAATGAGCTTTTACGGCTTTTTAGCTGAATAAAGTTGATTGATGATGATGATGATGACGTGTAACCTCTAGCCTACGTGTGGCATCTGAAATATATTTAACATAGTATCTTCATTAACAGAGAACAATATGACAGAAATCAATGCGGCTATTCTCATCTATTGTATGTTATGGAACAATGTTCAACAACAAATTATAAATTAAAATCTCGTCAAAAAACAGAAATGACCTGAAATAGGGAGACAGGGTAAGAAGTGGAGAGAAGGGCAGGTAAAGGCAGCAGGACAGAGAAAGAGAGTAATAGAAAAAGAGACAAAGTCAGAGAAGGCTAGGAGAGAGAGAGGGAGAGACCAGGAGAGACCGTGAGAGTGGCCAGGGAGACAGAGAGGAAAAACAATAGAAAGATAGGAAGAGGCAAAGAAAGACAGAGATAAGGACAGACGGGTGAGAGACGTGAAAAGAGAGTAGTGCAGCTACTGACATAAAAAGATAGAGACAGAGAAAGCCAGGAGGGAGCGTGTGTGGAGAAAAGACACAGTGAGAGTGGAAAATACAGACAGAAACATAGAAAGGCTGAGAAAGAGGGATAGAAAGATAGAGACAGGGAGAGAGAGAAACACAGTGAGAGTCAGAGAGGGACCACAAGACATGGGGACAGATAGAGGAAGACAGTTAGAGAAAGAGAGAAGGAAAGAAAGAAAGACAGGGCCTGATTAAGTCAGGAAGAGATTATGGCAGGGACATGCAGAAGCTGCTGGAACGCAAACATGTTTGTTGGGATTCTTTTGCCCTTGGTTTCCTGGGTCCCGTCCTACTATAGCTCTGCAGACTTGGCCAAGTACATCCTTTCTTTCAAGGTAGTGCAGGCAAGCTGTCAATGGCTTGTCAGGGAAGTGGTATAATGTCAAAGACTCAGAACCCAACCAGGAAACAACAGACACAATAACACACAGTCCAGTGCCTTGTCTGTCTTAATTAAAAGAGCAGTGTGATAACATCACAAGAAAACAAAATACTACACAAATTAATGGGGATATAGTTACAGGGTTATTTAATCACATCTATATGGTTCTAGCTCAGTATGACATTCCTCACACAATCTACACTGACCCAACTCAACTCCTAAGGTTGCACAATATCTAGCAGCGATGATAGGTCCCAATCAGTGGTAGAAAAACATTCTTATGCGCGATCACACCCATCTTTTGCTGACTAACATTGCTGGATTTTGAAATTTACAGACTGGGATACATCTATCCAGTTACCAGAGTATGTGCTCTGAATAACAAAAGGTAAATATTGACTAATTACCAATTGACATGTTCAATTGTCTAGTAAGGCCATAGTATAGGTTGCAGGAAAATACACCAATGGCATAGAAGTTGTTACCAGTGGACTGCTGCACCTTTTGTGCAATCTTCTAGGATGACAAGGACAGGCATGGTTTCAGGCCTTCACCTGTAGGTACAGCTCTTAAACTTGCAGTTATATCGGTCAAAATAACAGTTTTGTGCCAGAAAAGAACCATTATTTAAAAGATTAAAAAAGAACCCTTCATGAAATGTGCCCACGGGGAGTGGCCGTCAATATATACGGGGACTAATGAAATTGACTAATAATGATGAAATGTTATGTTAAAATATGATTTTGCACTAATATTAAAAGGTTATAAGCTAAAGCTCTGCTAATAAATTATTAGGCTTTAGTTAGCATGAGTCGAGAGGCCTAGCTGCCCGGTTTCATATTAAATGTGTTTTTCTAACGTACAGTGTGGTGACTTGTTGAAGGACATGAACTCGTATTTTTCTGAAGCTAGAAGATGAATGTAACTGTAGTAGATCCGTTCTCATGAAATTCGACTTTCTTAGTGAAACATTCTTGCTGAATGCAACAGTGTAGACTACTCGCAGGTACAAGGTCACCTGAACTGGTACAGACAATGGAACCACTGACTAAAGATGCAAAGAGGACCACAAGAGTATGAAATCATACCGGACATTCTACCCGCTGGAGACGTCAATCATAAGGACTAATAAACTACGTGAGAACTGTTATGGGGTGACAATTTTAATGAAGTAATTGAAACCCTAGTGGAGGGAGATAGTGGGGTGCCAACCCCAGCCAATTAAATTTTAGGGGACCGTACAATGAAAAAGGGATAAAAACCCTATGACACGGGGAGCCATTTAGATAGAGGAGGGGGAGATGCCGTTGCAAACTTTTGCTATGACCCAGACACTTTGTCACTCTGCATAGAGACTTTGCTGTTTGGTTCTTCAAATCAACTTTGTCCTTACCTTGCCCGTTTGTACTTTACCTCCTTATGAGGAGAGTACCTTTTTACCCTGCCCTACCGAACTTTGCTGAATTCCTGGCTGATGGCGAATCAACTGATGTCCTGAGGACGAAGACTAAACCTGTATGCTGACCTAATACGGAGGGTAACTATATGACAATGAAATTGTAATTGTCTGTTTGCTTTTCCTTTCTAGGTACCAACTGCTTCTTTTGACAGAGACCATAGTTAGATGTTTTCTAAATTGGTGTTGCTAAATTGTTTTGCATGGAGCCCAACATGCCAATGCTAATTCGAGGTTAGATGAGGGGTTCACTAAACAGACGCAAATGGACAAATGACTGAATCTATGCTTTGTTGAATAATGCAATAATGATACTCTGCTAAGGATAACCTATGTTGACGGCGTGCTATGCTCTAATATTCGTGATTCTTGCTTTCATGAAATCTTATCAGAGTTGCCATATTGTGACTATGCTAATGTGTTTCTTGGTTTTGAGACTAATAAACTTACTAGTAGAATTGTAATCAATAGGGAATAAACTTCATATAATAGTACTAAATTGGTGTGGTTATTCATGACTGCAAGGTCATGGTGGTTTCTGAGTTTTATTAATGTCTTTGACTAATCTGAATTGTCTTATTTTGGTAAACATTGATGACGTTATTGACATATTGATTGACATGTGTAGGAGGCTGGACTGGCTTGTAGTGAGTACCAAGGGGTACTTACATCTTGCACCAGGCCCAGATATCCCTTATTAGTGGATAGGGTGTCTAGCAGCATAGGCTGATAGATAATGGTAGCTTAGCAGAGCAGCTTAGGCTGAACTAGGAGACGAGTGAAGCTCCTACAGTACCACTAGTGTCATATGCACAATATCATAAGAAAACACAATACACAGATATACTAAAAATAAAGGTACTTTATTTTTATGACAATATGCCAAAAGTAACTCAGTGAGTACCCTCAGTATGAGGATAGCAAATATACACAAGATATATGTACACAATACCAAAATATGCAGCAATAGTATTAGAAAACAGTGCAAACAATGTATAGTTACAATAGGATGCAATGGGGACACATAGGGATAGGGGCAACACAAACCATATACTCCAAAAGTGGAATGCAAACCACGAATGGACCCCAAACCTCTGTGACCTTGTAGAGGGTCGCTGGGACTATTAGAAAATAGTAAGGGTTAGAAAAATAGCCCACCCCAAGACCCTGAAAAGTGAGTGCAAAGTGCACTAAAGTTCCCCAAAGGACATAGAAGTCGTGATAGGGGAATTTTGCAGGAAAGACACAAACCAGCAATGCAACAATGATGGATTTCCAGTCGAGGGTACCTGTGGAACAAGGGGACCAAGTCCAAAAGTCACAAGCAAGTCAGAGATGGGCAGATGCCCAGGAAATGCCAGCTGTGGGTGCAAAGAAGCTGCTACTGGACAGTAGAAGCTGAAGGTTCTGCAGGAACGACAAGGACTAGAGACTTCCCCTTTGGAGGATGGATCCCCCACGCCGTGGAGAGTCGTGCAGAAGTGATTTCCTGAAGAAAGACCGCCAACAAGCCTTGCTAGCTGCAAATCGTGCGGTTAGGGATTTTGGATGCTGCTGTGGCCCAGGAGCAACCAGGATATCGCCAATTGCATCTGAGGACAGAGGGGGCATCGAGCAAGACAAGGGGCTCTCTCAGAAGCAGGCAGCACCCACAGAAGTGCCAGAACAGGCACTACAAAGTGGAGTGAAACAGTGCTACCCAAAGTCGCATAAAGGAGTCCCACGTCGCCGGAGGACAACTTAGGAGGTCGTGCAATGCAGGTTAGAGTGCTGTGGACCCAGGCTGGACTGTGCACAAAGGATTTCCGCCAGAAATGCACGGAGGCCGGAGTAGCTGCAAAAGTCACGGTTCCCAGCAATGCAGTCTGGCGTGGGGAGGCAAGGACTTACCTCCACCAAACTTGGACTGAAGAGTCACTGGACCGTGGGAGTCACTTGGACAGAGTTGCTGGATTCAAGGGACCTCGCTCGTCATGCTGAGAGGAGACCCAGGGTACCGGTGATGCAGTTCTTTGGTGCCTGCGGTTGCAGGGGGACGATTCCGTTGACCCACGGGAGATTTCTTTGGAGCTTCTAGTGCAGAGAGGAGGCAGACTACCCCCACAGCATGCACCACCAGGAAAGCAGTCGAGAAGGCGGCTGGATCAGCGTTACAGAGTTGCAGTAGTCGTCTTTGCTACTTTGTTGCAGTTTTGCAGGCTTCCAGCGCGGTCAGCAGTCGATTCCTTGGCAGAAGGTGAAGAGAGAGATGCAGAGGAACTCGGATGAGCTCTTGCATTCGTTATCTAAGGAAATCCCCAAAGCAGAGACCCTAAATAGCCAGAAAAGAGGGTTTGGCTACTTAGGAGAGAAGATAGGCTAGCAACACCTGAAGGAGCCTATCAGAAGGAGTCTCTGACGTCACCTGCTGGCCCTGGCCACTCAGAGCAGTCCAGTGTGCCAGCAGCACCTCTGTTTCCAAGATGGCAGAGGTCTGGAGCACACTGGAGGAGCTCTGGGCACCTCCCAGGGGAGGTGCAGGTCAGGGGAGTGGTCACTCCCCTTTCCTTTGTCCAGTTTCGCGCCAGAGCAGGGCTGAGGGGTCCCTGAACCAGTGTAGACTAGCTTATGCAGAAATGGGCACCATGTGTGCCCATGAAAGCATTTCCAGAGGCTGGGGGAGGCTACTCCTCCCCTGCCTTCACACCATTTTCCAAAGGGAGAGGGTGTAACACCCTCTCTCAGAGGAAGTCCTTTGTTCTGCCATCCTGGGCCAGGCCTGGCTGGACCCCAGGAGGGCAGAAGCCTGTCTGAGGGGTTGGCAGCAGCAGCAGCTGCAGTGAAACCCCGGGAAAGGCAGTTTGGCAGTGCCAGGGTCTGTGCTACAGACCACTGGGATCATGGGATTGTGTCAACTATGCCAGGATGGCATAGAGGGGGCAATTCCATGATCATAGACATGTTACATGGCCATATTCGGAGTTACCATTGTGAAGCTACATATAGGTAGTGACCTATATGTAGTGCACGCGTGTAATGGTGTCCCCGCACTCACAAAGTCCGGGGAATTGGCCCTGAACAATGTGGGGGCACCTTGGCTAGTGCCAGGGTGCCCTCACACTAAGTAACTTTCCACCTAACCTTTACCAGGTAAAGGTTAGACATATAGGTGACTTATAAGTTACTTAAGTGCAGTGTAAAATGGCTGTGAAATAACGTGGGCATTATTTTACTCAGGCTGCAGTGGCAGGCCTGTGTAAGAATTGTCAGAGCTCCCTATGGGTGGCAAAAGAAATGCTGCAGCCCATAGGGATCTCCTGGCACCCCAATACCCTGGGTACCTCAGTACCATATACTAGTGAATTATAAGGGTGTTCCAGTAAGCCAATATAAATTGGTAAAATTGGTCACTAGCCTGTTAGTGACAATTTGAAAGAAATGAGAGAGCATAACCACTGAGGTTCTGATTAGCAGAGCCTCAGTGAGACAGTTAGTCATAACACAGGTTACACATTCAGGCACACTTATGAGCACTGGGGCCCTGGCTGGCAGGGTCCCAGTGACACATACAACTAAAACAACATATATACAGTGAAATATGGGGGTAACATGCCAGGCAAGATGGTACTTTCCTACACAACCCCTCCCAAACGAAGGACAATAAGACTAGCCATGACCTGATGAGTCTTCATTGTCTAAGTGGAAATATCTGGAGAGTTCATCTGCATTGGAGTGGCTACTCCCAGGTCTATGTTCCACTGTATAATCCATTCTCTGTAGGGATATGGACCACCTCAACAATTTAGGATTTTCACCTTTCATTTGTTTTAGCCAAAGTAGAGGTTTGTGGTCTGTCTGAACAATGAAGTGAGTGCCAAACAGGTATGGCATCAACCTCTTCAGTGCCCAGACCACAGCAAAGGCCTCCCTCTCTATGGCAGACCAACGCTTTCCTCTAGGGGTCAACCTCCTACTAATAAAAGCAACAGGTTGATCCTGGCCCTCAGAATTAAGTTGTGATAGGACTGCCCCTACTCCTAATTCAGATGCATCAGTTTGGACATAGAATTTTTTAGAGTAACAAGGGCTTTTCAGGATAGGTGCAGAGCACATGGCCTGCTTCAGCTCCTCAAAAGCTTTCTGACAGTTTGCTGTCCATAATACCTTTTTAGGCATTTTCTTGGATGTGAGGTCATTAAGAGGGGCTGCAATGGAGTCATAGTTCTTAATGAACCTCCTGTAATACCCAGTGAGGCCTAGGAAGGCTCTCACCTGAGTCTGAGTAGTAGGGGGAACCCAATCTATAATAGTTTGGATTTTCCCCTGAAGTGGTGCAATCTGTTCCCCACCAACAAGGTGTCCCAGATAAACCACCTTCCCCTGCCCTATCTGGCACTTTGAAGCCTTGATAGTGAGGCCTGCCTTTTAAAGGGCCTCCAAAACTTTCCATAGGTGGACCAGGTGATCATCCCAACTGGAGCTAAAGACAGCTATATCGTCCAGATATGCTGCACTAAAAGCTTCCAGCCCTTGCAGGACTGTATTCACCAACCTCTGAAAAGTGGCAGGTGCATTTTTCAATCCAAAAGGCATTACTGTGAATTGGTAATGGCCTCCAATGGTTGAAAATGCAGTTTTTGCTTTTGCATCTTCTGATAATTTGATCTGCCAATACCCTGCAGTCAAGTCAAAAGTGCTTAGATACTTGGCAGATGCCAGTGTATCTATGAGCTCATCTGCCCTGGGTATAGGGTGAGCATCAGTTTTGGTTACCTGGTTGAGACCTCTGTAGTCTACACAAAACCGCATTTCCTTCTTTCCATCCTTGGAATGAGGTTTTGGTGCAAGTACCACAGGAGAAGCCCATGGACTTTCAGAGTGCTCAACCACTCCTAGTTCTAACATTTTCTGCACCTCTTGCTTTATGCAGTCTCTGACATGGTCAGACTGCCTATAGATTTTACTTTTGACAGGCAAGCTGTCTCCAGTATCTATAGTGTGCTCACACCAAGAAGTGGTACCTGGCACAGTAGAGAAGAGTTCAGAAAACTGACCCAGGAGATTTATGCAATGGTCTTTCTGCTCAGCAGTAAGACAATCAGCCAAAACTACACCTTCCACTAGAGCATCTTGTTCTGTGGAAGAGAAGAGATCAGGTAGAGGGTCACTCTCTTCTTCCTGTCCTTCATCAGTTGCCATGAGCAGGGTGAGATCAGCCCTGTCATAGTAGGGTTTCAGGCGATTGACATGGAGCACCCTAAGTGGACTCCTGGACAGTGCCTAAGTCAACTAAGTAGGTGACTTCACCCTTCTTTTCAACAATTGTGTGGGGTCCACTCCATTTATCTTGGAGTGCTCTTGGGGCCACAGGCTCCAAGACCCACACTTTCTGCCCTGGTTGGTACTGAACCAAAACAGCCTTCTGGTCATGCCATTGCTTCTGGAGCTCTTGGCTGGCCTGAAGGTTTTTACTGGCCTTTTTCATGTACTCAGCCATCCTTGATCTGAGGCCAAGTACATAATCCACAATATCTTGCTTTGGAGCTTTTAAAGGTTGTTCCCAACCCTCCTTGACAAGTGTTAGGGGACCCCTAACAGGGTGTCCAAAGAGGAGTTCAAAGGGGCTGAAGCCCACTCCTTTCTGGGGTACCTCCCTGTAGGCAAAAAGGAGGCATGGTAAAAGGATATCCCATCTCCTGCGGAGTTTTTCAGGGAGTCCCATAACCATGCCTTTGAGAGTTTTGTTAAATCTCTCCACCAGTCCATTTGTTTGTGGATGATAGGGTGTAGTGAACTTGTAAGTCACACCACACTCCTTCCACATGGCCTTTAAGTAAGCAGACATGAAATTGCTTCCCCTGTCTGATACTACCTCTTTTGGGAAGCCCACCCTGGAAAATATTCCCAGGAGGGCCTTTGCCACTGCAGGTACTGTAGTGGTCCTTAGAGGAATAGCTTCAGGATATCTTGTGGCATGGTCCACTACCACCAAGATAAACCTATTGCCTGAAGCAGTAGGAGGGTCAAGGGGGCCAACTATGTCAACCCGTACCCTTTCAAAGGGAACCCCAACCACAGGCAGTGGAATAAGGGGTGCCTTTGGAGTGCCACCTGGCTTGACAGGTTTCACAGGACTTACAAAATTCTTTTGTGTCCTCTGACATTCTAGGCCAATGAAACAAGGGAACAAGTCTGTCCCAAGTTTTCATTTGTCCTAAATGTCCAGATAGGGGAATGTCGTGGGCTAGAGTTAGGAGGAACTTTCTGTACTCCTAAGGAATCACTAACCTCCTGGCAGTTCCAGGTTTAGGATCCCTTGCTTCAGTGTACAAGAGGTTGTCCTCCCAGTAAACTCTGTGAGAGTCACTGACATCCCCATTAGCTTGTTTGACAGCTTGCTGTCTTAGACCCTCTAGTGTGGGACAGGTTTGCTGTGCCACACTCAGCTCCTCCCTGGCAGGCCCCCCTTCACCCAAAAGCTCATCAGTGTCTGCTTCCAGCTCCTCTGGTGTAGGTTCTGCACAGGGTGGAAATTCTTCTTCCTCAGAAGTAGAATCTACTGTAGAGGGAGGGATAGTAGGTAGTGCTTTTCTTCTACTAGCCCTAGCTTTAGGGAGCACTTGGTCCATTGTTCCAGGATCCAAGTCACCCTGTCCTTTTTGCTTTTTGGCCTGAGCCCTGGTTAAAGCAAAAATATGCCCTGGGATGCCCAGCATTGCTGCATGGGCCTCCAACTCCACATCTGACCAAGCTGATGTCTCCAAATCATTTCCTAGTAGACAGTCTACAGGTAAATCTGAGGCTACCACAACTTTCTTTGGACCAGTAACCCCCCCCAGTTGAGATTTACAACAGCCATGGGTTAGCTAAGTGTGTTGTTGTGAGCATCGGTTACTTGGTACTGGTGACCAAAATTACCATTGTAACACTGGCACCAGTGTCCCTGTAGGCCTGAATCTCAACACCATTTATTAGGGGTAGCTGCTTGTACTTATCCATATTAAGGGGACAAGCAACCAAGGTGGCTAAATCAATAGCCCCCTCAGAGACTAACACAGCCTCTGTGGTCTCCCTAATCAGACCAACCCCAACTAAGTTACCAAAAGTGAGCCCAGCTGCTCCCTTGGATTGGCTATTAGTAGGTTTGCTCTCACCACCACTGCTATTAGTAGGGACACTAGGTGTAGCAGTAGGGGTTGTAGCGGTAGGAGGCTTGGTGCTTTTCTTTGGACAACTGGGATCTGTTGCCCAATGGCCTTTTATTTTACATAAATAGCACCATGGTTTCTTTTCTTTGTTTTGATTAGAAGAGGATTTGGGCCCACCACCCCCACCAGAATGTTTTTGTGGGCCTGATGAAGACTCATTTTTAGATTTGTCCCCACCCTTGTCAGAAGACTTACCATCCTTCTTCTTGTTGCCATTTTTGTCACCCCCTGTATGAACTTTTCTGTTCACCCTTGTTCTGACCCATTTGTCTGCCTTCTTTCCCAATTCTTGGGGAGAGGTCAGATCAGAGTCTACCAATTACTGGTGCAACAAATCAGACACACAATTATTAAGAATATGCTCTCTCAGGATCAAGTTATACAGGCTGTCATAATCAGTAACTTTACTGCCATGTAACCACCCCTCCAAGGCCGTCACTGAATGGTCAATGAAATCAACCCAGTCTTGTGAAGACTCCTTTTTGGTCTCTGTGAACTTTATCCTGTATTGTTCAGTGGTTAAGCCATAACCATCCAGGAGTGCATTCTTAAGAACTGTAAAATTATTGGCATCACTTTCTTTCACAGTATGGAGCCTATCCCTACCCTTTCCACTAAATGATAGCCAAAGGATAGCAGCCCACTGCCTTTGAGGGACATCCTGTACAACACAGGCCCTCTCAAGTGCAGCAAACCACTTGTTAATGTCATCCCCCTCCTTATAAGGGGGAACTACCTTGTGCAGATTCCTAGAATCATGCTCTTTTGCAGGATGACTATTGGGAATACTGCTGCTGCCACCATGGGTTTCAAAACCCAACTTCTGTCTTTCCTTCTCTAGTTCTAAGGACTGTCTATCCAAATCCAGCTGTTGCTTCTTAAGGTTCAGTCTGGTTTATTCCACTCTCAATTTATTGAGCTCCCTTTCTAACAATCTGTCATCAGGGTGGGTGGGAGGGACATGTCTAGAAACAGAGGTATGATGAGAATTGACAGAAGGAGACCTATCCCTTACAGAAGGCACCCTAACAGCTTGGTTAACAGAAACATCACTTCTACTGTGGTGAGAAGGAATACTCTTGCTAGGATGTGAGACAACACTATCTGTATGGTGTGACTCTACATCAGTACCAACTATGCTAGACTGTCTAGTAATGGGCAGGCTAGGAAGTTTCTTTCCTGAATCTTTTCATGGGGGGAGTCCCTGGATCAGATTGGGAACCATTAGCTACTTTTTCAACAGATGGGGCCCTTCTGGCCTTATCTTGTTCTCTAAGCATGTTAAGCAATAATTCCAAAGAAGGATTCTTCCCTACACTCAAACCTCTCTCTATGCAGAGACTCCTTGCTCCTTTCCAGCTAAGGTGATCATATGCAAGTTTGGACAGATCAACAGTTTGGCCTGTGCCAGACATTTTTAGAAAGAGTTTAAGTGACAGAAAAAGAGAAAAAAAATTTCAGAACTTTTTAGAAAGACAGAAAAAAACTTTTAAAACTTTTAAGAACTTTTAGAAAGTTTAGAGGTACTTTTCAGCACTTTAGAAAAGAGGTGAGAAAAGAAATGCAAAACTTTTTGGTTAGGTGTACATACACTGAACTTGTTTTGTATATTTTTCTCTTATGAAAAGTACAATGACAAAAGTGGTAAGTAGTCTCAAAGCACTTATCCCACCGCTGCACAACCAATGTAGGAGGCTGGACTGGCTTGTAGTGAGTACCAAGGGGTACTTACACCTTGCACCAGGCCCAGTTATCCCTTATTAGTGTATAGGGTGTCTAGCAGCATAGGCTGATAGATAATGGTAGCTTAGCAGAGCAGCTTAGGCTGAACTAGGAGACGAGTGAAGCTCCTACAGTACCACTAGTGTCATATGCACAATATCATAAGAAAACACAATACACAGATATACTAAAAATAAAGGTACTTTATTTTTATGACAATATGCCAAAAGTATCTCAGTGAGTACCCTCAGTATGAGGATAGTAAATATACACAAGATATATGTACACAATACCAAAATATGCAGTAATAGTCTTAGAAAACAGTGCAAACAATGTATAGTTACAATAGGATGCAATAGGGACACATAGGGATAGGGGCAACACAAACCATATACTCCAAAAGTGGAATGCGAACCACGAATGGACCCCAAACCTCTGTGACCTTGTAGAGGGTCGCTGGGACTATTAGAAAATAGTAAGGGTTAGAAAAATAGCCCACCCCAAGACCCTGAAAAGTGAGTGCAAAGTGCACTAAAGTTCCCCAAAGGACATAGAAGTCGTGATAGGGGAATTCTGCAGGAAAGACACAAACCAGCAATGCAACAACGATGGATTTCCAGTTGAGGGTACCTGTGGAACAAGGGGACCAAGTCCAAAAGTCACAAGCAAGTCGGAGAGGGGCAGATGCCCAGGAAATGCCAGCTGTGGGTGCAAAGAAGCAGCTACTGGACAGTAAAAGCTGAAGGTTCTGCAAGAACGACAAGGGCTAGAGACTTCCCCTTTGGAGACTAGATCCCTCACGCCGTGGAGAGTCGTGTAGAAGTGTTTTCCTGAAGAAAGACCGCCAACAAGCCTTGCTAGCTGCAAATCTTGCAGTTAGGGATTTTGGATGCTGCTGTGGCCCAGGAGGGACCAGGATGTCGCCAATTGCGTCTGGGGACAGAGGGGGCGTCGAGCAAGACAAGGGGCTCTCTCAGAAGCAGGCCACACCCGCAGAAGTGCCGGAACAGGCACTACAAAGTGGAGTGAAACGGTGCTCACCCGAAGTCGCACAAAGGAGTCCCACGTCGCCGGAGGACAACTTAGGAGGTCGTGCAATGCAGGTTGGAGTGCCGTGGACCCAGGCTGGACTGTGCACAAAGGATTTCCGCCAGAAATGCACGGAGGCCGGAGTAGCTGCAAAAGTCATGGTTCCCAGCAATGCAGTCTGGCTTGGGGAGGCAAGGACTTACCTCCACCAAACTTGGACTGAAGAGTCACTGGACTGTGGGAGTCACTTGGACAGAGTTGCTGGATTCAAGGGACCTCGCTCGTTGTGCTGAGAGGAGACCCAGGGTACTGGTGATGCAGTTCTTTGGTGCCTGCGGTTGCAGGGGGACGATTCCGTCGACCCACGGGAGATTTCTTCGGAGCTTCTAGTGCAGAGAGGAGGCAGACTACCCCCACAGCATGCACCACCAGGAAAGCAGTCGAGAAGGCGGCTGGATCAGCGTTACAGAGTTGCAGTAGTCGTCTTTGCTACTTTGTTGCAGTTTTGCAGGCTTCCAGCGTGGTCAGCAGTCGATTCCTTGGCAGAAGGTGAAGAGAGAGATGCAGAGGAACTCGGATGAGCTCTTGCATTCGTTATCTAAGGAAATCCCCAAAGCAGAGACCCTAAATAGCCAGAAAAGAGGGTTTGGCTACTTAGGAGAGAAGATAGGCTAGCAACACCTGAAGGAGCCTATCAGAAGGAGTCTCTGATGTCACCTGCTGGCCCTGGCCACTCAGAGCAGTCCAGTGTGCCAGCAGCACCTCTGTTTCCAAGATGGCAGAGGTATGGAGCATACTGGAGGAGCTCTGGGCACCTCCCAGGGGAGGTGCAGGTCAGGGGAGTGGTCACTCCCCTTTCCTTTGTCCAGTTTCGCGCCAGAGAAGGGCTGAGGGGTCCCTGAACCAGTGTAGACTGGCTTATGCAGAAATGGGCACAATGTGTGCCCATGAAAGCATTTCCAGAGGCTGGGGGAGGCTACTCTTCCCCTGCCCTCACACCATTTTCCAAAGGGAGAGGGTGTAACACCCTCTCTCAGAGGAAGTCCTTTGTTCTGCCATCCTGGGCCAGGCCTGGCTGGACCCCAGGAGGGCAGAAGCCTGTCTGATGGGTTGGCAGCAGCAGCAGCTGCAGTGAAACCCCGGGAAAGGCAGTTTGGCAGTACCAGGGTCTGTGCTACAGACCACTGGGATCATGGGATTGTGCCAACTATGCCAGGATGGCATAGAGGGGGCAATTCCATGATCATAGACATGTTACATGGCCATATTCGGAGTTACCATTGTGAAGCTACATATAGGTAGTGACCTATATGTAGTGCACGCGTGTAATGGTGTCCCCGCACTCACAAAGTCCGGGGAATTGGCCTTGAACAATGTGGGGGCACCTTGACTAGTGCCAGGGTGCCCTCACACTAAGTAACCTTGCAGCTAACCTTTACCAGGTAAAGGTTAGACATATAGGTGACTTATAAGTTACTTAAGTGCAGTGTAAAATGGCTGTGAAATAACGTGGGCGTTATTTCACTCAGGCTGCAGTGGCAGGCCTGTGTAAGAATTGTCAGAGCTCCCTATGGGTGGCAAAAGAAATGCTGCAGCCCATAGGGATCTCCTGGAACCCCAATACCCTGGGTACCTCAGTACCATATACTAGGGAATTATAAGGGTGTTCCAGTAAGCCAATATAAATTGGTAAAATTGGTCACTAGCCTGTTAGTGACAATTTGAAAGAAATGAGAGAGCATAACCACTGAGGTTCTGATTAGCAGAGCCTCAGTGAGACAGTTAGTCATAACACAGGTAACACATTCAGGCACACTTATGAGCACTGGGGCCCTGGCTGGCAGGGTCCCAGTGACACATACAACTAAAACAACATATATACAGTGAAATATGGGGGTAACATGCCAGGCAAGATGGTACTTTCCTACAACATGTTGATTAGTTATCTGGTCCTAAGGTGTCTTCAATCAGGGTCAAAAGAGTCATTGGCCTAAAACAAGTCCCAGAGTGAGTAAATTAGTCATAAAGGGATGCGTTAGCAGTTCTAGTAGCAGAGCGACGGTTTGGCCCTTTGGGGGTCCAAGGACGAAGGACTATTGTTTAAAATTGTTTTTTCTAGATAATGCAAATTGAAGGTATGACGTGTTTCTAAATTCCCCATGACTTTCCCAGAATCTCGGAGCCTGCCTAAGTGAGTTGGGTATGTTCTCGGCATTCTAGTATGTGTGGTGTAGAGTTTGCACTTGCTCAGCTTATGCATGTTGCAGGTGACTTGGGAAGTTTGTGTGGATTTAGGCCAAGTAATGTTGTTTTAGTAGGAGTGTGCGTACTCCGTAGTGTGAGAGTAGGGAAGTCGGCGAACTTCATGTGAGTATGGCGCTTTGTGCTCAAAAATTGTCCACGTGGTTGTTGGTGATGTACGGACCCGTCGTAGTCTAAGACTCCGGAGTATATTGACAAGTGTAGGATACACTTGGGTTTATGTTGTAATTTGTGCGGTTTAATAGGTCAATCGGGCGTGGTTGACAAGTCGAGTTTGAGTCAAATTGTGTGGGTGAAACCTTCGATGGAGATTTGGCAAGTTCTAAAGTGCACTAAAACAAACCATTGACAAGTTGAGAGTAGGGTTTGCAGGTCAAATTCTGCTTGCGAGTGTGGGAGCTGAGAAGGAGAGAGTAGCGGCAGAGGCTTCAAGTGAAATCTCTGTAAAGTTCTGAAGCAATTGTGTTACCCTTCCTGTAGTAAACCGGCAAATTTGGGTTTTTGTTGTTAAAGGTGCTCGCAATATATTGCATCAGTTTTGTGTAAGGAGGTCAAGCCGCAAGACTTTGTCAGCCGCAGTGTTTGTGAGTGTGACGTCAGTGGTGCCGTGCTGGGAAAGGTCAGTTGCTGAGAAGGGTCGCGCATGGATTGGCAGCCGTCCGTGAGAGACAATTGGTTGAGAAAGGTGGGTGAAGAGTGTTCTGGGAGTTAAAGTCACTTCCTGATTAGATTCTAAACAAAATAAAAGACGCAAAAATGAAGTTTTTCAAGGCTCTGAAGAGTGCTTTGAAGGGAGATACATACATTACAGCGAGAGTGGGGGAGCCTACACCACCTGAGGGTACTCCAGCTTATATCGTAATGGAGGAGAAGGGAGTCGTGCCATGTCTTTGGTTAAAGCAGTGGTGCAAACTGACAGAGAAGGAGGGATGTATAGCGTTTCCGGAATACGGAACGTTTAATGTAAGAATTTTGGAAAATGATGTTAAGTGTGCAAAAACCGCCTCTGAGACTAGCGCAGTATGAGGCATTATCAATCTGGGATTTGATGGCCATACGACAGAGACAGCAGAAATTTGAAAGGAGAATGAAAAGAGCAGAAAAGACTTTAGCTGAGGCTAGATGGGATAATGAGAGCAAGATGTGGAGAAGGGGGATAATTGATGGACTTAAGATGTTTCCGGCGATAACCCAAGAGGACGAGACACAGGGAAAGAAGGCTACTTGTAAGACAGACAAGGGTTCTAATAAACCAAAGGTGACTCAGAGGACTTGGTTAGACACAGATGATTCAGATGATGAAGAGTTTCTCAATCAGTTGCTACATGATTGCCCGCTACCATATGCCATAAATGATAATGTACAGAACACTAGTGTGAGTTCTGAAGACCCGGCACAACATAAAGGAATCTCAAATACAGTGCAGACAAGTGATACAATTTTGATACAGAATGGTGTCAGTGTACCCACTGCCCCAGACACGCAGATACGGCATTGGAAGCGGGAATGCCCAATGGTGGTGCAGGATGGTGTTGTTCAACAAAGCAATGATGTTGGTTCATTTCAAAATGTGAAGGGTCCAAAAGTGAGGGGCCAAAATCCGAATTTCAAGAATAACATGGTGCAGATGCAGGGTCTCCAATCTATGCAGCAGATGCAAATGCCACGTGTTCAACCAGCACAAATGCAGCAGGCACAACAGCAGATTCCCATGGTACCTAGACAGCAAATGCAAATACCATTAGCTCCAATGGGATAGCAACAGGTGATGCTTCCTCAACAGGTCATAGGCCAAACGATGAGTCAAAATAACACAGTACAGCAGTTTCCATTGCATGGTGAGGATGGAATAAACGATGAATGGTCGGATGATTGTTCAGACAGTGAGGAGTGCGGACTTGCAGCGTCCCTAGAAGTAGACCAGAGGGGACCCTATGTAGAGGGAAAGGGTATGGGTCATAAGATATCATTCCTAGTTAATACAGGAGCTACACGCTCTACAGTCAGAAGTGCAGAGGTTCTGAAATTGCCACTTTCGGGGCGTACCATAAGGGTGGTAGGAGTAGCAAATCAGTTCCTGACAAATCCGATTACAGATCCGGTCCAAGTTGAGATTGGTAACTTTCAGGGATTACATAGATTTGTAGTCTGTGACTCGAGTCCCGTATCCCTACTGGGAAGAGACTTATTGTGCAAAACGAGGTGTTCGATTACCTGTTCCAATGAAGGGATTGTGGTGCAGACAAACAGTGATGATGAGGGGGATGATGGTCAGTTCTCAGAGTTAGAGACGGAGACCGCAAATGAGGAATACCTTTTGATAACCTTATTCCCAATGCTTACAGTAACTGACTTACCTCCTGAATTGCAGGGAACAGTGACAGAGAAAGTGTGGGACCTGACAGGAAAAGAAGTGGGACTGCTAAAATGAGTAGAACCAGTTAAAGTAGAGGTAAAATTGAATGCAGTGTTTCCCCAGGTACCGCAGTACCACATGGCACAATATGTCCTCATACAGGTGGCACAGATAATTGTGGACTTTGTGAAGCAAGGGGTCTTGAAAGAAGTGCTGAGTAGCCCGTGTAATTCACCAATAATGGGTCTGAAAAAGTCTTGTGGGAAGGTTCGAATTGTGCAAGATTTGAGAAAAATAAATGAGATTGTGGTAAAATGTTGCCCCATAGTGCCAAATCCAGCAGTGATTATGTTTTAGGTTCCGTGTGATGCAGAGTGGTTCACAGTTGTGGACCTGTCTCAAGCATTCTTTTTGGTGCCTCTTCATGAGGATAGCCAATTTCTCTTCAGTTTCAAATTCCTGGATAAGGTTTACAGTTGGTGCAGAATTCCTCAAGGGTTTTCTGAGTCACCTTCCATCTTCAATCAGATATTGAAAAAGGACTTGGAGTCATTAGAACTGCCTTTCAGTTCGACTATAGTACAGTACATTGATGATTTGCTAATTGTGTCCAGAACAAAAGATGACTGCAGGTATGACACAATTGCCTTACTGAACCATTTGGGAAAGAATGGACATAAAGTGTCCCCAATGAAGCTGCAATACTGTCAGAAAGAGGTGAAGTACTTACGTCACTTGATTGAGAAGGGATCGAGAAAAATATCCAAAGAAAGAGTGACAGCCATACTGCAGATGAATCCACCGACAACAAAGAGAGATGTCAGGATGTTTTTGGGAATGGTGGGCTACTGTCGCCAGTGGATTCCCAACTTCTCGATTATCTCTAAACCTTTGGTGAGATTGACTGTTAAGGAAGTTCAGGATGGCCCGGGTGCCATAACCATGTCCGAGAAAGAGATGAAGGCATTCATGGAATTGAGGGAAAGCGTGTGCAGGGCACCAGCTTCTGGTATGTCTGATTACACGAAGCCTTATGTGCTGTTTTGTCATGAACGTGATGCTTGTTCTTTGTCCTGACACAGGTCCATGGAGGTGCAAACCGCCCAGTAGCATATTTTTCAGCTACTTTGGACCCGGTCACAGCAGCCTTACAGTTGCAGCAGTTGGTCAAAGCCTCACACAGTGTGAAGGAATAGTAATGGGACATCCTTTAACAGTAATGGTCCCCCATTCAGTTGAAATCTTGTTAACCCGAACCAAGACGCAGCAAATGACAAATGCGAGATTGACAAAATACGAAACAATTATACTGGGGTCACCTAATGTATCCTTTAAAAGATGTACTGTATTCAACCCGGCAACTTTACTTCCTATTGAAAATGCAGACATTGATGATGCCGAGGAGGTAGAACATGATTGTGTTGAGGTAACAGATCTGTGCACCAAACCAAGACCTGATATTAAAGATACCCAACTGGAAGAAAATGATTACATTATTTTTGTTGATGGTTCATGCCTGAGAGACGCAGTAGTAGTACTGAGAGCTGGATATGCCATGTGTGCAATCACTGGTATTCTAGAAGCTTCCTGGCTCAAAAGAGTATACTCTGCTTAAGAGGCTGAATTGATTGCTCTTACTAGGGCATGCCACGCAGCTGAAAACCTGAAAGTCACTATCTATACTGACAGTAGATACGGATTTGGAATCGTACATGATTTTGGTCAACTATGGTAACAGATGGGTTTCATGACCTCTTCTGGTTCTCCAGTGAAAAATTGTGAAAAAATTAAGGATTTGTTGCACGCGATTCAGTTACCTCTTGAAATTGCCGTGGTGAAATGCAATGCTCATGTTAAGTCACAAGATTTTGTGTCAATGGGAAATGGATATGCAGATCAAGTCGCAAGGTTTTGTGCATTGAACTGTATATTGTTTCGAGATCAGTGGGAATTGTTACCTGAAACTGAAAATGAAACATGCTCAGGGTATGCATTAAGGGTGGTTGACACGTTAGATGAGCTAACATCCTTGCAGGGACGTGCCAGCAGAAAGGAGAAACGTTCTTGACAGAGAATGCAATGTGTACAGAGGTCTGATGACTTATGGGTCTCAGAGGGGGGGAAAATTTGGTTTTGCCAAACAGTCTTTTGTCACAGTTTGCGGGGTTTTACCATGGTCAAGCACATGTTGGGAGAGACGCAATGATCAGGTTGTTCAAAATTGATTGGTTCAATCCGAAATTCAGACAAGCTGCAGAGGTTATCTGTCACAGGTGCATCATCTGTCAGCAGATGAATGCAGGAAAAGGGACTGTGGTGAGTTTGAGCCACTTTGGGAGAGCAGGAGGTCCATTTAGCAGAATGCAGATGGATTTTATTGAGATGCCTGTGTGTGGAGGTCTGAGATACGTGTTGGTGATTGTGTGCATTTTCAGTCATTGGATTGAAGCTTAACCTACATGTAGAAATGACAGTCTCACAGTAACAAAGCTGCTCCTTAGGGAGTTGATACCACGTTTCGGGTTTACGATCTCTCTAGAATCAGATAGGGGAAGACACTTCGAGAATGAGGTGATTAAGCTCTTGTGTGCTGCATTAAACATTGAGCAGAAGTTGCATTGTAGTTATCGCCCTGAAGCATCAGGACTAGTGGAACAGATGAATGGTACCTTGAAGTCGAGAATGACAAAGATGTGCGCAGCTACCAATTTGAAGTGGCCAGATGCATTGCCCTTAGTGCTGATGTCGATGAGAAACACACCTGACAAGAAAACAGGACTGGCCCCTCATGAAATTTTAATGGGCCGAGCTATGAGATTGCCCGCAGTGCCTGCAAATGCTGTTGTGAATATCACGGATGATATGGTGTTGGACTACTGCAAGGGTCTGGCTGACGTGGTCCGTTCTTTCTCTCACCAGGTGGAGGCTACCACATTGCCACCGATAAGTGATCCAGGTCACACCTTGAAAGCTGGTGCCTGGGTTGGTGTCAAGAAACACGTGAGGAAGTCGTGCTTGGAGCCACGTTGGAAGGTGCCAATTCAAGTAATACTGACAACTACTACTGCTGTGAAATGTGCAGGTCTTCCAAATTGGATACATGCCAGTCACACAAAGAAGGTGACGTGTCCAACGGATGAGGAACTTGAAGTGTCCAAAACAACAGCTGCAGAGAAGGAAGTCTCAGGGCCGGAGAGTATTCAAAGGGGAACTGAGACTGAAGGAGAGCCCGATGAGGACGGCTTAGTCACTCAAAACGAGTTCCAGAGGGGTGACGGTGAGCCTATCTCAGTTGAGTTAACAGGGGAACTGACACAAAGAGAGGTTCTCCCAGAAGCAGACGGATACGGGTTTGAAATTGAGCCCATAACAGACCCTGAAGGCGAAGAAGGTGAGGTGGCAGGGGGTCAAAGTGTTCTGACTCTTCCTGAGCCGCTTGCAGAGCCATCAAGAGAAAACACCATAGCACAAGAGGAGGGCGCTGTTCAATGTCCTGAGAGGCCAAGCAGAAAGAAAACACTTAAAGGAAATAACTGGCCGGAATCACAAGCTGCAGGGGAGAAAGTGATCCATAACGAAACGAGGAAGAAGTTGACACAACCAGGAAAGAAGATCTCAGTAAAGGAGAGTTGCAGGGTGATCGCAAATTGAAAAGAAAGAGGGTCGCAAACAGAAGGTACGCAGGTCCTGAATGGGCGTATGCAACATCAGCTGAATGGCAACAAGAATTCTTGGCGTTCTGTGGTTGGTTGAGTGCTATACTGGGTATTGTGTGTGCAATAATAATTTTAGGTGTGATTGTGGGAATGCTATTGGTGGATAAGTGTGCGATTAACAATGCCTCAACTCCTGAAACTGCTACACTAACACCATTGGAGAAGTTTGAGCAAGATACAAAATACTTGCATTGGGGAACTAATTCAAAAGGGGAACTATCTACTAATGTCTTCCATCGCTTGCTGAATGAGTATGTTGACACAATTGATGCAAAGAACTGCTATGTGTGCACAAAGATTCCTTTGTCAGTACAAGAAGGGGTTACTTACCATAGTCTGCCACTTACCTATGGGCTAAGCTGTAGTTTGCTGTTAACAAGATTCTATGATCAAGAACATATTCAATACTTCTATTCTAACCTAGATGTAGTGTTTTCCTTTGTGCCTGCGATTGAGTTTCTAAATAAATTAGCTAAAGAACACAGCATAAAATTAGTTAGGGGTTTCTTTGAGCCGACATTGACATTTGGAACAGCTTATGCGCACCCCAATAATCTAACCTGCTTACTAACACCTGTAGAGAAGATCTTCTTAGATCACACTGATGAAAGACAAAAGGCATTAAAGAAAAGGCTAGAAAAGGGATTAGAAAAACGCACCCTTGCAAATGATTATGCTTACAATGCAATAAAGATACAAGGCAAATTAGATATAGATGCATTACACATAGGAAGGCTTTGTATATATAGGCTGAAATCTGAGCATGACACTTTATTTGTGGGAACGAGTGAATGCAGGCATGTGTTTTTGTTTCAGAGTAATTGGACATTCATGTTAAATGGACAGGATCCAGCGAACCCTGGGATCTATTATATATGTGGGCTTAATGCTTATTACCGTCTTCCGAAGGGATGGTATGGGACATGTTATTTCGGAATAGTTTTCTCAAAGATCTATCAAATTGATGACTTGAAGCACATTCCGAAAATGTCTGAATTACAGCATACTAGACAAAAGAGAGAGACAGCGGCTGCTGTCGTTGGTGACATATTTGGAGCCATAATTCCTTCAGTAGGGGTTATCTTAAACTCCATAAAGATTTGAAGGTTGTCTACTATTGTGGATAACATGCTGACAAACTTCACAGGGGCTGTACTCCTGATGGATACTGAACTTGCTGTGGAAAGAGCTATGACTCTTCAAAACCGGCTTGCTTTAGACATTCTTTTAGTAAAGAGTGGCGGAGTCTGTAAGATGCTTAATGAGCGCCATTGTTGTGCATTCATTCCTGATAATAGTAAAAAGATTAGAGGTATGCTTACTAACCTAACAAGAGATAGTGCGGATTTGAAGGAGCTGAAGGAACCTGGAGTCTGGGAAAAGGTTGGAAGAGGAATTACTAAAGTAGGGAATTGGTTTAGTAGTATTTGGAATGGGGTACTTGCAAACATATTAGGGGGTATATTGATTGTTCTAACTTGTCTATTCGGACTATGGTTAACATGCAAAATTAATAAAAGAATTAAAAGAAATTTGGCAAAACGCAATAAAAGAAAAGAAGAAAAGGAAAAGGAGAAAATGTTTAAAGAAATTTGGGAAAAATCGCACAGGGGGAAGAAGTCGAAATGTGCATATTAAGAAAAATGAAAGGTTGTGAAGGGAAAGGTTTTGTGTGATGACAAGTGTCATCAGAGGAGGGACTGAGAGAGTGTAGCTTACATACTTAGAAATTAACATGAAATGTTTATGAACTGATGTGTAATAATGCTGCATAGAAAATGTATTAATATATTTTTGCTAAACGTGCGCTTGAAATGTGCCCACGGGGGTGTCCGTCAATTTATACGGGGACTAATGAAATTGACTAATAATGATGATATGTTATGTTAAAATATGATTTTGCACTAATATTAAAAGGTTATATGCTAAAGCTCTGCTAATAAATCATTAGGCCTTAGTTAGCATGAGTCGAGGCCTAGCTGCCCGGTTTCATATTAAATGTGTTTTTCTAATGTACAGTGTGCTGACTTGCTGAAGGACATGAACTCGTATTTTTCCAAAGCTAGAAGATGAATGTAACTGTAGTAGATCCGCTCTCATGAAATTTACCTTGCTTAGTGAAACATACTTGCTGAATGCAACAGTGTAGACTACTCTCAGGTACAAGGTCGCCTGAACTGGTACAGACAATGGAACCACTGACTAAAGATGCAAAGAGGACCACGAGAGTATGAAATCATACCTGACATTCTACCCGCTGGAGACGTCAATCATAAGGACCAATAGTACGTGAGAACTGTTATGGGGTGACAATTTTAATGAAGTAATTGAAACCCTATTAGAGGGAGATAGTGGGGTGCCAACCCCAGCCAATTAAATTTTAGGGGACTGTACAACGAAAAAGGAATAAAAACCCTTTGACACGGCGAGCCATGTAGATAGAGGAGGGGGAGATGTCGTTGCGAACTTTTGCTGTGACCCAGACACTTTGTCACTCTGCATAGAGACTTTGAGGTTTGGTTCTTCAAATCAACTTTGTCCGTACCTTGCCCATTTGTATTTTACCTCCTTATGAGGGGTGTACCTTTTTACCCTGCCCTATCAAACTTTGCTGAATTCCTGGCTGATGGCGAATCAACTGATGTCCTGAGGACGAAGACTAAACCTGTATGCTGACCTAATACGGAGGGTAACTATATGACAATGAAATTGTAATTGTCTGTTTGCTTTTCCTTTCTAGGTATCAACTGCTTCTTTTGACAGAGACCATAGTTAGATGTTTTCTAAATTGGTGTTGCTAAATTGTTTTGCATGGAGCCCAACATGCCAATGCTAATTCGAGGTTAGATGAGGGGTTCAGTAAACAGACGCAAATGGACAAGTGACTGAATCTATGCTTTGTTGAATAATGTGATAATGATACTCTGCTAAGGATAACCTATGTTGACGGCATGCTATGTTCTAATATTCGTGATTCTTGCTTTGATGAAATCTTATCAGAGTTGCCATATTGTGACAATGCTAATGTGTTTCTTGGTTTTGAGACTAATAAACTTACTAGTAGAATTGTAATCAATAGGGAATAAACTTCATATAATAGTACTAAACTGGTGTGGTTATTCATGACTGCAAGGTCATGGTGGTTTCTGAGTTTTATTAATGTCTTTGACTAATCTGAATTGTCTTATTTTGGTAAACATTGATGAGGTTATTGACATATTGATTGACATGTTGATTATTTATCTCATCCCAAGGTGTCTTCAATCAGGGTCAAAAGATTCATTGGCCTAAAACGAGTCCCACAGTGAGTAAATTAGTCATAAAGGGACACGATAGCACACGCATGGTTTCAGGCCTTCACTTGTAGGTACAGCTCTTAAACATGCAGTTATATCGGTCAAAATAACAGTTTTGCACCAGAAAAGAACCATTATTTAAAATAATAAAAAATAACTCTTCTTTTAAATATTAACTAAGGGTTGTATGACATTACCATGCATGAATGTACAATGCATGTTTTTACCACCCATCCATTACAATGCAATGCCTTTACCATGCAGATGTTTACGACGCATATACCTGAAAAAACCAAAGGTTACCAGAACATTATAGTTACGTTCTGAATTCACTTATACAAAACCATAGAAATTCAGCAGTTATAATTAGTTAGTTCTTTCAAGTAACTATAACTAGCGCCCTAAGGTAAATGTAACTCGTGCCCTCTCTATGCACAGTTGTCTCATCAATAATTTTATTGCAAATGTTGCAGTGAGAATATGAAAGATGGCGTAGAACATGTCATCAATGATATAATATATAGAGTAATTAGCTGTGCATGGCAAAGGCGCGAGTTATAGTTACCTTAGGGCGTGAGTTTTAGTTACTTGAAAGAACTCAAACTATAACTGCTGAATTTCTGTGGTTTTGTACGAGAAAATTCTGAACTTAAATATAACGTCCCTGTAACCTTTTCAGTAAATTTCAGTTTTTTTTAACGTATAGTAATTTTAATTACTATACATTAATCCTGCCATCTCTGCACACAGTCTTTGGCCATGGGGGTTGGCTGGGGGGTCTGGCCTCTGGCCAGGCCCTGAGACCAACCCCAAAAAGCACCCAACCTTAAATTGTGCACTGACTTCTCCTGTGCGCAGCAGAGGTTGCCTGCAAGGGCTGGCATGCAGCCAGTCCCTGCTGCCAACCCCCTAACCAACAACCCCATGCTCTGCATGTCCCTTTCAACATATATGGCCAAAGTTAGCCGCAGCCTCTCTGGGTGTGAGAATAGGTGTGAGAGACTTATCGGGGGTGAGAGTGGCTGTCAGAGTGTCTGTCAGAGTGTGGAAGTGCATGCATCATTGTTTCAGTATGTGCACAGGTCTGTGAGTGGGTGCATGAGGGTGTCATGGGATCTGTGGAAGGGTGTGTGAAAGTGTGAGTCAGTGCCTCAGTGGGTGCGTAACTGTCTGAGTGGGTCTGACTGGAGCTGTTAGTGAGTACATTAGTGTTAGATATGGAGTTTTTGGGTGGCAGTCAGGTTACCCTCTGTCCAAGCAAGAACCCTCACTCTAGTCAGGGTAAGTTACACACAATCCAAAATCAGCCTGTGCCCACCCTCTGGTAGCTTGGCACGCGCAGTCAGGCTTAACTTAGAAGGCAATGTGTAAAGCATGTGTGCAATAAATCATACAATACTATAATATAGCACCACAAAAATACACCACACAGTGTTTAGAAAAATATATAATATTTATCTGGGTATTTGCAGGTCAAAATGATCAAAGATGCAACATGAATTTGTAAAGATATCACTAAAAAGTGTTATAAAGTGTTTTAAGTCTTTAAAACGCAAAGAAAGTCTCTTTCAAGCACAAAGGGCCGCAGAAGAAGAGATACGTGGAAAAATGGTGTGTGTGTCAATTTCTCCTCAGCACACACGGACTTGCGCCATTATTTTTCACACGTGGAAGTTGTGCGTCATTTTCCGGCACGCTGACAGTCTCTTTCTGTGGGTCGCGGGGATTACCAGATGTCCCGGGTCTGTGCGTGGATTCTCCTGCTTGTTTTCTGGCTGCGCGTCGTTCCTCGGGGCTGTGTGTCGAAGTTTCGCTCTCACGGCAGGCGTCGCGTCGATTTCCCCTCTGGAAGTTGGGCGGCGTTGTCCATGCGAGGCCGTGTGTCGAAGTTCCGGTCGCACTGAAGGCATTGCGTCGATCAGCGTCGGTGTGCGGCGTTTTTCTCGCCGCGGAACAAGCTGTGCGTCAAAATTTTCTGCGCACGAGGAGTCCAAATGAAAAAGAGAAGTCTTTTTGGTCCTGAGACTTCAGGGAACAGTAGGCAAGCTCTATCCAAGCCCTTGGAGAGCACTTTTACAGCCAGACAAGAGTTCAGCAAGGCAGCAGGCCAACAGCAAGGCAACAGTCCTTTGGAGAAAGCAGACAGGTGAGTCCTTTGAGGAGCCAGGCAGTTCGTCTTGGCAGGATGTAGTTTCTGGTTCAGGTTTCTTCTCCAGCAAGTGTCTGAGGTAGGGCAGAGGCCCTGTTTCATACTAAATTGTGCCTTTGAAGTGGGGGTGACTTCAAAGTGTGTCTAAGAAATGCACCAGGCCCCCCTTTCAGTTCAATCCTGTCTGCCAGGGTCCCAGTAGGGGGTGTGGCAGTTCTTTGTGTGAGGGCAGGCCCTCCACCCTCCCAGCCCAGGAAGACCCATTCAAAATGCAGATGTATGCAAGTGAGGCTGAGTACCCTGTGTTTGGGGTGTGTCTGAGTGAATGCACAAGGAGCTGTCAACTAAACCTAGCCAGACGTGGATTGAAGGGCACAGAAAGATTTAAGTGCAAAGAAATGCTCACTTTCTAAAAGTGACATTTCTAGAATAGTAATATTAAATCCGACTTCACCAGTCAGCAGGATTTTGTATTACCATTCTGGCCATACTAAATATGACCTTCCTGCTCCTTTCAGATCAGCAGCTGCCACTTCAACAATGTATGAGGGCAGCCCCAATGTTAGCCTATGAAGGGAGCAGGCCTCACAGTAGTGTAAAAACTAATTTAGGAGTTTTTCACTACCAGGACATATAACTACACAGGTACATGTCCTGCCTTTTACCCACACAGCACTTTGCTCTAGGGGTTACCTAGGGCACACATTAGGGGTGACTTATATGTAGAAAAAGGGGAGTTCTAGGCTTGGCAAGCACTTTTAAATGGCAAGTCGAAGTGGCAGTGAAACTGCACACACAGGCTTTGCAATGGCAGGCCTGAGACAAGGTTAAGGGGCTACTGAAGTGGGTGGCACAACCAGTGCTGGAGGCCCACTAGTAGCATTTAATCTACAGGCCCTAGGCACATATAGTGCACTCTACTAGGGACTTATAAGTAAATTAAATAGCCAATCATGGATAAACCAATCAATAGTACAATTTACACAGCGAGCATATGCACCTTAGCACTGGTTAGCAGTGGTAAAGTGCCCAGAGGTCAAAAGCCAACAACAACAGGTCAGGAAAAAATAGGAGGAAGGAGGCAAAAAGTTTGGGGATGACCCTGTCAAAAAGCCAGGTCCAACAATTAGGGTCTGAGTGGGTCTGTGATTGGGTGAGTGAGTGTCTGAGTGGGTCTGTGAGTGGTTGTGAAAGTGTCTGATTGGGTGTGTGAGTGGGGGAAATTGATTGAAACAGAGAAAGAAAGTGAGAGGGAGAGAGAGTTTTTCAGGCTTTGATGTCTGATATATTTCAAATGAGATATTTGTGTACAATTAAAAAAAATATAATGTATTTGTCATTTGAAAAAAATATAATAATATGTACTTTACATAAAAAAGAGGGAAATGAGTCCAGCTGAACTGAACCCCCAATGCTCAGTGTGAAGGTCTGCGACCTTCACACTGAGCTATAGCTTTTTTTTTTAAATGTTTTGTTTTTAGCCCTTCATGGGCTATCTGTGACCATGAAGGAGCTCTCATGGGCTCCCCTGCAGTCCCCATATATTCTTTTTTGTTTCTTAATTTTATTTTTTACAAAATGCCCTTAATGGGCTATCTGGCACCATGGGGGAACCTTAAAGCTTCCCTTGTGGTGCCATTGCTTCAGAAAACAGGGAGCTGCTCAGCGCTCTACTTGCTGAAGCATTTCATCTATGTTCCCTGCTTGTGTGCCAGTAACAGAGGTGAAAGCTCCGCTGTTTGACCGTGGGACCTATTTGACAGGTCCCACTGTCAAACAGCGGATTGTTTGCTGTTACTTGGCTGCAGCTTCGGAGCTGCAGCCAAGCCACAGCAAACAGCTATATTCGGAGTGTGGGCATCCCAGGACATAGCAGGAGCTGGCCTTGGGGGGAGGCAGTCCCCAGGGCTATTATTGGCCCCATGAGGAGGTCTGCATGGCTCCCTCCAATGTGCACATAGCCCTGGGGAAGTGGTGATTAAAACGGATCCCCTTTCCATATTTTTAGTCTTTGTCCCGGAGAGGTGGTGGTCATCAGGGTGCGTGGGGCAGGGGCCCCCTGTATATATTATATTTAAATATTTAAAGCTCTAGGGAAGTGATGATCCCCAGGACTGCAGGGCCACCCCCACACCCGATTTCAACATTACCCTAGGAAGGTGGTGATCCGCGGGGTGCAGCGAGGCCGCCGGTGCCACCGTAGAAATGGCAAAAATCACCCTGGGTATGTCGTGGTCTCTGGCCCAGTGGGGGGCCAGGAGGCCCCCCACACAAAATTATCAATGACCCCAGGACATGACCCACCCAGGGGCCAATCTAAAAACAAGCGCAGGATCCTGCGCTTGTTTTAAAAAAAATGTTTGCTGCCAATTTGCAAATATTATGAATTTGCGGCAACAAAATAAAATTAAAAAATGCTTTTTTGCTCTGAGGGGCTACCTCTGTGACCCCCCCCCCCATCAAAGCTAAGGGGTCACGGTGTCCCTACTATGGCCCCTTTTCTTTTTCATTTACTTTTTTTCTGAAGGCGAGTCCCAAGATGGCTGCCAACACTTCCTGGTTTGAAGTGTTGACAGCTAATCAGAGATGTGCATTTACCAGCACAAGCTCATCTTTTTACACAAATAATCACAAAGGATCTGCGTCCCTAGATATAAAAATGTATTTCCTCTTTAATATCTCCAGAACTACTGAATAAATTTACACCAAATAAGTAAAAGCATGATCTGTGTACTGACAGCTAGCTTTCTGCCAAATTTATTGTAATTCCGTCCAGTGGTTCTGCCTGTAGTCGTGTCTAAACATCCTATAGGAATTAAAATGGGAAATGCAACATTTTTTGAGCCCCCTTTTTCTCAGCCCCTGTTTGACTGATCACCCCAACACTTTCCAGGCACAACAAGAATCACCAGGCCACTTTATTTGGAAACATTCGTGAAAATTCGTCAAACGGTGCCAAAGACATAGGCAAGTCAAAAAACTTTTTTTGATGGAAGCATGGTCTTAACTATAACTAACTAGTGGCGACAAGGTTTACCAGCGGAAACGCATCAAGACATGAGCTGCAGACATTTTTTGAAAGAATAAAGTGCATGAATTTATCTGATATTTGGCCTCTGCGCTTCGTGTTTGATGAATTGATGCTACGGAATGCTCCATTCCTGCTTGCTGAGGCCGCCATGCATGGTTGGAGGCCCCAGTTTTGGAGCTTTGTGGTGATATATATATATATATATATCTATATATATATAGATATATATATATATATATATCTTCTTAACCACAAAAATGTTTGTAAAACAGCAGCACTCTCAAGAGGTCAAAAGAGAAATAAGTTTATTCAGCACAACGCGTTTCGGCTGACTAGCAGCCTTGGTCACGTGCATAATCCAACCAATACAAACAACAATATATAACTAGTGATCATGGTTATATAAATAGGACTTCATTATATATTCTCAAAAATTACTATTATTCTTTTCTTGTAGATTTCAAATATACAACTATAATTAACCTATTAGACTGAAAATGGTAAGTATTATACTGTACAATCGAAAAATATATTATAATTTCATCCATATACTTAAATTTATCACCACATATAAATAAAAACGATATAAATATATAAATATGATTATGAGTAGAAATAGATGACTATAAAATATCAAAGATTATACATTCCTATACCAGTAAACAATACCAATAAAAATATATAAATAGATAAATAATTGTATAAATATAGATGTTTAAATATTCATGTACCATACATATACCTAAAACATAGACCTGGTTCCAGATCATATATATCATTTAAATTATTTATCAATAAGTCATTTGTCATGGATATATATGGAACCAATGTCATAATTTAAGTAACGGATTCATATATACCAAGAATCTATCTGTTACATATCATATACATCATACAATGATTGAATATCTCCCTTCGGAAAACAATACAATTCTTCCTGTTCCAATCTCTTTGTTATACAAGTCAATAAAAGGAATACTTCCTATTGCTTCTATGAATCCTATGCCTATCACCTTATGAAACAACTCAACACTAATCACCAGTGAATGCACAAATCTGGAATCCGGCCGGACCCCTTCATTCTGAAAAGAACATAAATGTAAAAGACACATTATACTCTAAAAATTATTAGAAAAAATTATTAGAAAAAAATATTAGAAAAAATTAGAAAGATTACTCTGAGAAGAAATTTGGAGGAAATAGCAATTGATTAAAACCAATATCAAAATAAGCTTGTTAGTCAAAATGTTACTACCCTAAGGTTATGTCTTCAAGGATCATAAATTCAATATTTGCAATATTATCTCATACTAATTGTCTCAGGTGTCCAATAGGTGAGTACTCAATTCTTCACCAATGTTTAATCCCTTCGGTATTTTGGTTTCAAGATCGACAATGTATCTGGAGTCTTTTTTCCTTAACATCAACTCTTTATTTCCACCTCTATGATGTGATAATATATGTTCAACACCATAGTAAGATAACAACGTGGAGTCGGAGTTGTGTTTATCCTGAAAATGTCTTGCTACCGGATAGTGGGAGTCCCTTGTTGTAATAGCACGCATATGTTCTAAAATGCGTTTTTTTACAGCATGTTTCGTACTACCCACATACCTAAGATGGCAAGGACATTCCAATACGTATATGGTAAATGGGGTACTGCATGTTATAAACTGCTTAATTTGTCTGTTTACTCCTGGTTTGCTCATAGGGTACTAATTCTTCACCACACTGTTGCGACAAGCTTTACAGTGACCGCAGGGGAAGAAACCTTGTAAATTATGTTCTTTTATTTGAGCGATAGATGTTATATCATTAGATCTCAGTCTATCATGGAGATTACAGCCTCTTCTAAAAGTAATTAGGGGCCCCCTCTGTAATTCCTTACCAATAACAGGATCACTTTTCAGAATATTCCAATGTTTGGAAAAAATCTTTTTAATTTGTGCTGTGTCTTCATTATATGTTAGAATCAGTCTAATATCATCACCCTTTTCATTTTCTCTTTTTTCAGTATTGTCAAAGAGGGTATGTACTCTTTCAACTTTCTTGACCTTATCTATAGCCTTTCTGATTACCCAATCCGGATAACCTCTTTGTTTAAACCTTCTAATCATATCTTCCTGTTCTCTCTCAAAAATCTCTTCTGTATTGCTGATTCTTTTCGCCCTTAATAGTTCACCATAGGGAATACTCCATTTTAGTTTTTCTGGATGTCCACTAGTAGCATGCAATAGACTATTACCTGCTGTGGCTTTGCGAAAGAGTTCAGTGTGAATCATTCTGTCCTTGATCTTAATCCTTGTATCTAAGAAATCAATCGAAGAGTAACTGATATCATATGTCAGTTTAACATTGTACTCATTCTTGTTAAGTTTCTCAATGAAACACTTGGCCTCATTCTCAGAACCTTTCCAAATTATAAACAGATCATCAATATATCTAAGCCATAGTATAGCCTGATTGGTTTCTGGATATTTTTCTTCATCTTTGAAGATTCCTTCTTCCCATAAGCCCATGAAAAAGCAGGCAAAACTGGGCGCAAAGCAAGTTCCCATTGCAGTTCCGAGAACCTGTTTGTATAGCATGCCATTAAATAAAAAAATATTGTTCGTCAGACAGTATCTTATCATCTCTATTAGCATGTCAGTATGTGCCAGATATTTTAATGATCTTGTCTGCAAAAAATGTTTACAAGCTCGTATGCCCATCTCATGATCGATAATCGTATATAATGAGTTCACATCTAAAGTGACCAATAAAAAGTCATCTTCCCAGACAATGCCTTCCAATTTGCCTAGAAAATCTTTAGTATCACGAACATAAGAGGGCAAATTCATAACAAATTCCCTCAGGAAAAAATCTACATATTTAGACACATTTTTCAATGCATTCTCACAAGAGGAGACAATTGGTCTCCCAGGAGGGTTCTCTCTGTCTTTATGAATTTTGGGGAGAATGTATAGGATAGGTAGCTTGGGATAATCTTTTTTCAAGAAACAATATTCTTCCCACAATAAGAGGCCCTTATCTTTCCATTCCATTAATAGGTCCCAAATTCCCATAACACTCTTCATGTAAATGTCTTTAGTAACAGTCTTATAGAATTGGGAATCGCTTAATTGGCGCATGACCTCATCAATGTATCTTTGTTTTTTCCAGAGTACTATATTGCCCCCCTTATCAGCAGGGCAGATAATTGTGTCATTGTCCTCTGCTAATGATCTAATAGTTTCGTTTTGGCTAGATGTCATGTTACCTTTAAATCTAGGTTTAAACCATGTAAGATGTCGAAAATGTGTCAGGCTTTGTGTTGCCATATCATGAAAAGTATCAATGTTATCATGTAACATGTTTGGAAAAAATGCAGACTTGGGTTTAAACCCAGATGGAGCTGCTATGTCATATACAATATTCATATCATCTAAAATTTGATATAGCTCTTTTCCATTGGTCTGTACCGATTGCTCTTGTTCTAATTCATGAAGAGTTATTAGTGTATCAACATCACCTATAGATAATACAGATTCATCTTTATCTCTAATCATGAGAGATTCTGATCTCTTATTGACATTACCTTTCAGTTTGAACCATTTTTTCAATTTCAATTTCCTTATAAATTTGAACAAATCTATACGGGTTTCAGCATAATTGAACCGCACCATAGGACAAAAGGAAAGACCTAGACATAGCGTTTTTTTATCATCTTCTGTTAGTTGATGATCTGATAAATTGATGATTGTCTTATTCACCGTTTCACTATCCATTATGTCGATAGCTCGGAGCCGTTTGTTGTTTTTCCCACTTGCTCCATGTTTAGAAATCCTTTCTTCCATACAAGTGCTCACACAAGAGCTCCAAGTGGCCCAAGAGGGGTGGTGCAGCAAAAAGACCGGCAGAGCACTCCGGTTAATTTCTTCTTAACCACAAAAATGTTTGTAAAACAGCAGCACTCTCAGGAGGTCAAAAGAGAAATAAGTTTATTCAGCACAACGCGTTTCGGCTGACTAGCAGCCTTGGTCACGTGCATAATCCAACCAATACAAACAACAATACATAACTAGTGATCATGGTCATAGAAATAGGACTTCATTATATATTCTCAAAAATTACTATTATTCTTTTCTTGTAGATTTCAAATATACAACCATAATTAACCTATTAGACTGAAAATGGTAAGTATTATACTGTACAATCGAAAAATATATTATAATTTCATCCATATACATAAATTTATCACCACAAAAATATATATATATAGATATATCTATATAATATAGAATTAATCCACAACAGATGGAGCAATATCCACCAGACGGCTGCACTAATCCCTTGATCATCTCCGAATCGTGAGGACATAGCAAAGTATATATATATTGGAAAATGGATTATTGGTAAGGGCAGGTAAGTACCTACACTCAGCAATAGGCCACTAACCTCCAAATAGGTCTAATTAGGTCTCAATAAATTAAAGCCAGCTCAACCCTTGGTACCTTGGCACCAAGCGACAATGCTTAATTTAGGAGACAAATGTGTAAATCATTTAAAAATCCCAAAACAGTAAATAAATAAAACACAACACACAATAAAAATCCAACACCAATTTATAAAAATAGATTATATTTTTTCTTTAACATGACACCAAAGCAATTAAAATCGGAAAAGAGGAACCAGAAAAAATAATTTTTAAAGAATTAATGCTTTCTAGCACATAGAAGCAACTAGCGCTCAAAGGGGTAGAAAAAGGTCACACAGGAAAGAAACAAAGTCCAGAGTTCAGGCCACCCATGAGGTAACACTGTCACACTTACTTTCAGAAGTATTTCTTGATTCAGGAAAGTGGTCCACAGCACCAGCCAAGGGTTCAGAGGCTTTGGTTTGCCTCTTGGGGTCTGTGACTACAACTCCCACAGTGCACCTCTTCAACTTATGGAGTTGCTCCAAACGTCTCCAAACTTCTGGATCGTCTTCCAGAGGTCCTTTTGCGGTCCTTGAAATGTCCACAACTTGATCCAAGGTTCCAGAAGCTCTGAGTTGCTCCTTTGGAGTTGGGACTACAATTCCCAGAATGCACCTGGTCAGAATCCTCAAATGGCCACTGGACGCTGGTCAGCTGGTCTCTGCTTGCAGGACTTGATGCATGGGACTCTGGGCAGCTCCCTTGTACCTATAGCAAACAAGGAGTCCCTTCTTGAAGCAGTAGAAGACAGGCAAAGTCCTTTTAGTGGTGAAGCGCAAGTGTGAAGTTGGTGCATTCCTTCTGAGTGCAGTGTCCAGGTGCAGGTCAAGGGTCCAGCAGGGCAGTCCTTTTTCTTCTGATGTTCTTCCTTGTTGGGATCTGGTAGGGAACTGAGGTGTGGGTGCAGCTCTGCCAGTTTTATCCTTGCTCCTGGGTGAAAAACAGGGGGGTCCTGGTTCTCCCATCAGATGCAGAGTCCTTCCCCCTGTGATGACCGCTTCCTGGGAAGTGTGGCAAAAATCAATCCCATGGAGCAATATTCCGCAAAAATCCATCATGGCTAATTCTGATTTTTGGAGGTTACATCTGGCTGAGCCCACCCACTGGTGTGGCTCAAAATCTTAAACATAACCTTCTCCTGCCCTCTCCTAATCAGGGCGGCACCTAATTGTCTGGGTTTGCAGAATGAGAGGTAGGTGCTGGGTTGCTCCAAATAACCTTCCCTGTCTTTGAAGACCAGTTTGGCAGCCCTCCCCCTTCCTGATTCTCCATCTGCTGGGGGAAGCTCTTCTCCCCAAGACACATCTCTTTGTGTAAAGCCCACGCTACTTCACGGCTCATCAAGGCAGCCCAGCCAGGCTGCCAGAGGCTGGCCAATCAGAGCAGAGCAATACAGGCCTGAAGTCAGCAACTTTTTAGGTAGAGTTTAAAACTCTTTCCCTGAACAAGTTATATTAAATCCAACAATTGTAAGTTGTGGGATTTATTATAACAATTAAGTTGATACCAAACTTGAATCATCTGACACTTAAGGGGACTTTATAAATTAAAATAAAGTCACCCCATTCACTACAATGAGGGGAAAACTAATGTGACTGTTTTACCTCACTAGGGCTTACAAAAGTATTTTTATAGGGGTCCTGCTTATAGTTACATGGCACCCGACCCTAGGGGCCCATAGGACACACCTTAGGGGTAATATGTAAAAATAAGGTTGTTCAAGACTTTGGAAGTACTTTTAATTCCAAAGTCAAATTTGCATATAACTTTAATTTAAAAGCAGCCAGCAAGGCAGGCCTGCCTTTAAAATGACACTGGGCACTTCAGCAGTGCATTTTATATAGAGGACAGGCCCTGGAACTGTTAAGCAATACCCAGGGCACCAACAGAGTCAGGAAAACACCAGCAAAACGTGAAAAATGGTGGCAAAAAGTTAAGGGGCCTCTGCAATCAACCCTGTTTTCTCACACATCAGCAAAAAATATGAGAGCTAAAAATAAAAAATAATAATTCTAAGAAATACAATAATTTTCATAATTCATGATGACCTCTATGCATCCTATATTTGCCCACCCTTCCACTTGAGACTCCACAAATCTTCATTAATTAAATGTTGTACACTTAAATTCCATGAAGTGCTGATAGGCTCGCAATCTCACTCAACCAAGTTAAGATGAAGTCAATCAGACTAATCTTTAAGATCCATTAATCATCTCTATAATACCGCCCTGAATGGGCAATCCTATTAACCAAATTACAACTCTCAATTTCCACCATGGTGGGATTTTGGCAATATATTCTTTATCCAATGTGTGTCCATAATTCCTCATCCCTATTCAGACCCATAGGGATTTAGATTCTTAGCGTCACAATGTCTTTTTCCCTGTCTCCCCCTCCCTCATCATTGGGCACCTGATCTATGCAAAAATACTTAGCAAGTCTGCTGTTACTACCATGTTTCTCCTGAAAATGACGTGCTACGGGTTAGGTGGAATCTGCTTTAATTGCCCGCATATGTTTGAGAACCCTTCTCTTAGCCACATGTATTATACTCCCAACATACCTTTTCTCACAATGGTACACTAGGCAAAATATCAGAAAGTTAGAATTGCAGTTCAGCAGCTTTGTGCTAGATCTTTTTATACACTTATCTGCTGTCTGATATTCCTTCAACACTGTGCTATTTTTACTTGCCTTGCATTCTAGGCAAGAAAAAAAAGTGTGGATAGGGGATCTATCTTTCTATCAACAAAATGGCTGTGGACTAAGAGATCTTTAATAGAGGTACTCTTTCTGCAAGTAATCTGTGGTCTTAGTTACAATTGTGACCATATGACTTGATCTGTCAAAAGAATATGGCAGTTCTTTCTCAACACCTTTGCTAATTCAGCCCCATCTCTGGAAAAGTCAGTGATGAGTCTAACCACTCCCTGTTGATCCTCTGTTCTATCTGGTTGTAGTACCAACAATTGCTGCCTGTCTATACAGACCTTCTTCTTGGTTGCCTAAACTAGTGTTCTTGTTGAATATCCCCTCTGTTTGAATCTATTCAATTCCTCAACACCGGCCTCCTTAAAATCAGAATGTAAAGAGCAATATAGTTTCAAATGTAACATATAAGGTATGCTCTACACCAGGCTTCATGGATGCTGACTTGACACATGCAAAATAGAATTACCTGGTGCAGATGTTCTGTACAATTTTGTATGTAACTGTCCGTCTTGGAAAAATACCTGCAACCCCAAAAAAGGGCACTGATATGTTACTAATGTGTCTGGTAAAATGTAGATTCAAACTATTATGATTTAACCGGTCAATGTACTCATTTACTTGCTGTAGGATCCCATTCCATACAATAAAACGATTGTCAATGTACCACACCTATAGTACGATACACTCTGTCCAGAGCTCTTTCTCTTCGGCCTAGGCCACACACTTCTCCCACCAGCCCATGAAAAGATTTGCATAGCTGGGGGCAAAGCACGTTCCCTTTGCCATTCCCTGGACTTGCTGATACAACTGCCCAGAAGATAGAAAAATGTTGTGATTTAAACAAAAGGAAATCATAACCAAGAGCATCATATTATGTTCATACTATTTCAGTGATCTGCTTCTCAGGAAAAATTCCACTGCTTCTAAGCCCTGTTAATGGGAAATACATGTGCATCAACTTGGTATGTCCAAAGTAACCAATAGGAAATTGTCATCCCATTGTATGCTCTCAATCGTTCGCATAAAGCTGGTGGTATCCTTTATATAAGAACTGAAGTTCCTCAAAAAATGGGATAGAAAAGAATCAAGAAAAAGAAGTGTCTTCCAGCAAACTGTCCTGTCAGGATATTATTGGACGATCAGGTGGGGCACTAATCTTTTCATGAATTTTAGGCAAATGGTAGAAAGTTGGCAGTTGAGGATATACAACCCTTAGATATCAATCTTCATCAAAATCCAAAACCCTGCGGTTCCTCCATTTTTTCAATAGGCCATAAAAATCTTGGATGCTGGTGATATATTGTGCTTTCTTGATGGTTTTGTTGCATTTCTTGTCCCCCAATTGTTGCAACGCCTCTTTTATATATTGTTGATTTGTTTGTATAACAATATTACCACCTTTATCTGATGGTTTTATATCTATAGCAGTGTCTTTCTTTAAGCTATTCAATGCTTGCGCAGCTGCTTTGTATGGTTAAATCTCTGGAAATTTGAAGCCGTCTGTTCCAGGTTAGCTTTTATAAGAAGGGTTAACAGACTGGTTTAGGGTTGTGATTCATGCCTTTATTTTTTCTTGCCTTTTACTTTTGTGTCACTTTACTGTCTGTATAACATTTGCTTGTCTTCTCTTTGTATTCCTCTCTACTAATTTGTTAACTTCCGCTTCTTATTTTTTCCACAGGTTTGCCCTCTCCTTCCTTGAGCCCGCTGTCAGCCCACCTCGTATAAAAGGGGAAAATACTCGGACTTCGATAGGTGTTTATTCAAGGGAATCTCGGGGTGGGAAAATAGGGGTGCTCGTGGGAGGAAGAGGGGGTCTCCCACCTGGGGTGTTTTGTCATTGACTCTTGCCAGCATGCATTTCTACTGTATTACCGGTGTATGTCCAGTCTCCACCACCTTGACTCAAACGTGCCCTGAACCTTCCCAGTTCCCCTTCTCTATCACTCATTCACTACCCTCACTGTCTTCTGTGCACGTGCCCTTGTTTAGATATGGCCATATCTTGTCTAGCCACGCTCCTCAAGGAACGTGGCTGGATCTGTGGGCCATTTCAGCTCCTCCTAGCATTTTTCCAACTCTTCACTGCTCTCTCTCTCCGGTATCTGGCTCGGATATGGTCATCTCTGCCCCAGGGTCTTCCTCACGGGTTCTCCCTGCCTTCCACCTTCCAGCATCCGCGTCTTCTTGGCTGTTTCTATCTCTTTCCAGCACCCCCTGCAAATCATTCTCACACATCCCCGTACAGCCCTCACGTTACCCTTGCAGATCAAGGTGTGATGAATTCCTGATATATAGACATAAAATGTGTTCACCAGTACTGTGAGCAAACCCGCATTCGATAATTGCTGTAACCAAAGATTTGATTCCAACAGTATCCCAATGCTTTCAACCACGTCTTGGTCTTGTTCACAAGTAACTACCATTGTGTACGAGTGCATTTAAAATCAAGGTCATTAGAAACAAACAACAGTCACAATAGCAGTGGTAATCAGTGAGTAAAATTAGCACCATCTTGGAATGGCTACTATCTAAACACTTGCCCCAAAGAGCAAAAATATTGACAATATAATGTGAATACTTCAAAGAGTCCATATACGCATAATTACAATCTGTACAAGGGAAAAGCATACATAAATACCAGTAGCATAGAATTACATAATATTGTCATTCCAAATTGTTGAATTATCATTACTGCATTATAAAATAAGTACATGAGAATCAACTGCTGATCCTGAAATATAACCAAACTTCACAAGTGTTCTGAATGTTAATCAGCTTTACAAGGGGTATTCAGTCATACCGACTATCTTACTCCCAATAGATTGGTAACATATGTCTACAAATAATGGTACCAAAATACTGTGTCATCCAGTGATTATAAAACATGTTCAATTCCTCACAATTATTGTAAAGAATACTCAATTAGACATCCAAAATGTGTCCACCACCTTAGGTACACCTTCCCTGATTGAGACAACAGTCTTTAAAAAGGGCTGGGGGAATAAATCATATATTACTGATTCCTATTATTTGCTCAGTCTTATACGGAATGTAGTAATGAAGCCCAAGTGAGGAAATTAAGTTTCACACACAAATGAGAACATAATCAAAACATAAAGCTTAACTTATGGAGACCCGCAATATCCATCTCGAAGCTCCAACACCACACATGGGAAAAATATCACACACATAGTATCAAGATTAAAATACTATACACTACATGCATTGGAATGTCACTCCCAATTGTTTTCAAAATTATCCCAGATAGACCTTAAGCTTCTCCTCCAGGTTCAATCCATATGGAATTTTGGTTTCTAATTTTATAATGTACTTCGACTCCAGCCTACAATGGGATCTTCTCAGCCCCCATACTTTTCATAGATGGTATTCAGACAATAGCATACATTTTGAGCAGGTTCCTACCACTCTTATATTCCACAGAGAAATGCCTCACCGCAGGGTAATTGAAATCTCTTTTTTGTATGGCCCTAATGTGTTCTAACACTCTCTTTTTGACAGAGTGTATAATGCTACCAAAATACTTTTTACCACATGTGCATGACAGGACCTAAACTACAAAATCCCAGTTACAATTCAAATGTTTAGTGATGTATACCCTCTAGCATGCAAGTGTATCATATTCAAAAAGGGTATACTATATTTACAAGCTCTGCACTTTCTACATCTGAGAAAACCTTTTTTACCCATCATAGGGAAAAATAGAGGTATACATTTTCCTTACTCTGTCCCTTAGAGTGCTGCTCCTCCCAAAAGTAATCTTAGGGTGATAGAATAGCTTCTCTTCTAATATAGGATCTAGCCTAAGAATAGACCAGTACTTCCTCATGATCTTTCTGATATCATTAGCTTTACTATTGCAAGTTGTAATAAAGCATGACTGTTCTTCCTGTGGATCAATTTTTCTCCCACTCAACAGTTCATCTCTTCCTACTTCTTTTACCCATTGCTTAGCTTTTCCCAGGAATGAATATGAATAACCTCTTGCCTTAAGTCTGGGCATCATGGTGGTCTGTTCTGTCAGAAAGCCCTCCTGAGTATTACAAAAAGTTTGGGTCTTAGGAGCTCACAAAAACTGATACTATATATTAAATTACAAGAGTGACTATAATTTGCATGCAGCAGGCTCTTGCCTCCTGTTGGTTTGTATTAGAAATTGGGTCTCTAATTGGCAGAGGTATACACCCTTGTCCAAGTAGGGACCACAATCCTAGTCAGGGTAAGTCACAACACAACTCAAATTATCCTGTTCTCACCCTTTGGTAGCTTGGCACAGAGCAGGGAGGCTTAACGTAGAGGGCAATGTGTTAAGTATTTGTGCCATAACTCATACAGTAACACAGTGAAAACACCACAAAAATACACCACACAGGTGTAGAAAAATATACTATATTTATCTGAATAAAATAAGGTCAAAATGATTTTTAAAATCCAGTGTATACAAGCAAAGTTATGATTTTTAAAGATTAAATCCCATTAAAGTGCTTAGAAACTCAAACTGGAGCTATCAAGGCGTCGTTGACGGAGTCGTTCCTAATAATCTGATGCCACAGGTGCTGGTCACTGAGTTGCATGGACCTCAAGATACAGTACCTTTGAAAACAAAGAAACAAAGACGCCACATGGAGTCGTGGAGATGAAGTGTCACTGGAGTCGGTGTGGCGTCAGTCCCTTAAGGCGTCCGGGGAGGTGAGGCATCAGTTCCGTACTGCGAGGTAGGGTAGGCAAGGCGTCAGTTCTGTCTGGTTGCAGGGGAGTTAGTGTGGTGTTGGGGTGAGGTGCTGGTTCCCGGGGTCGATGAATCCAGACGGTCAAGACGTGATGAGTCAACTTAGCAGTGTCGCAATCACACTGCAAGACTTCAGCAGTGTCGCAGTGATGTCAGATGTGGGTTGCAGGCCCCAGTCGTCGTGTGCAGCAAGGACGCGAGAGCAGGCAGCAGTGTGGTGTCGGGCAGTGGCGTCTGTGCTGGAGTCACTGAAGTCAGTCCTGGAGTCGCTGAAGTTGGAAAACTAGCTAGAAGCTAGTAGGTGACATCTTTGTTGGCCGTGAGACTTCAGAACAGGAGGCAAGCTCAATCCTAGTCCTTGAAGAGCACTTTTGGGGAAAGCAGAGTCCTTCCAGCAAAGTCGGAGGCCAGCAGGCAGCAGAGCAACAAGCCAGGATTCAGTGCTTCTCAGCAACACAGTCCATCTTAGTCCTCTGGGCAGCCAGTCAACTCCTCTGACAGAGTTCATGTGTAGATCCAGAAGTGTCTGTTTTGGTGGGGTCAGAGACCCAGCATATATATCCAAAAGTACCTTTGAAGTGAGGGAAACTTTGAAGAGTGGTTTTGTAATGCACACATTTCCCTTTCAGCCCAGTCCTGTCTGCCAGGATCCCTGTGGGGGGTTATCAGTCCCTTGTGTGAGGGCAGGCCACTGGCCTTTGAAGTGTAAGAGAGAGCCCCTCTACTCTTCCTGCCCAGGGAGACCCATTCAGTATGCAGATGAATGCAGATGTGACTGAGTGTCCTGTGTTTAAGGCTGTCTTGGTGGAATGCACAAGGACAGCTGTCAACCTGCACAGACCAGTCGTGGATTGGAGGCAGGCTCTAAGGCACAGATGGCAGTGAGTACAAAAAAATGCCCACTTTCTAAAAGTGGCATTTCTGAAACAGTAAGATTAAATCGAACTTCATCAGTAAGAAGGGTTTTTATTACTATTCTGACTTATATGTAGTAAAAGGGAGTTTAAGGCTTGGCAGGCAGTTTTAAATGCCAAGTCGAAGTGGCAGTGAAACTGCACACACAGGCCTTGCAATGGCAGGCCTGATACATGATTAAGGGGATACTTATGTGGGTGGCACAATCAGTGCTCCAGGCCCTTTAGTAGCATTTCATTTACAGGCCATGGGCACACGTAGTTCACTAGGGGCTTACAGGTAAATTAAATATGCCAATTGGGTGGTAACCAATGGTACCATGTTTAGGGTAGAGAGCATATGCACTTTAGCACTGGTCAGCAGTGGTGAAGAGTGCTGAGTCCTAAAGCCAGCAAACTAGGGTTAGGAAAATGGAGGGAGGCAGGCAAAAAGTTGGGGGATGACCAGCCTATGGCTTTCAAGTCATACAGTTTGAGATACAATGTGGTGGTAAGTTTCACATCCTCAACTAGGACTATAATGTTAAGAAATTCCACACAAATGCCACTAACATCAGTAGTGAAGTGAGGTACACAACTCCTCTCAGCACAGAAAAGGCAGTTAGGAAGGGGCCATGAACTTCATTAACTTGAAAGCTACCAGGATGAGACCTGCCCATTCATAGTGAGACAAGGGTAAAATAAGTCTTTGTTCTCTAGGCAACTGGTGCTGTTCTGGGACCAGGTCAGTTGGAGGGTGGGATGGTTAGTTTAAGGAGTAGGAGGAGAACATCCCTGGCTGGAACACCAGCCACCTTTAAGGGCAGACACATGCTGTCATGTTTGGTCTTACCCAGAATAGTGCACTGTGAGGGTAGTTTGCAATAAAGCAAACCTTAAGTTCTACAAAGGTGGGTAGGGTTGCTCCTGGGAGTGTTTTTATCATTGGTTAGAGTGTCCGGAAGTCACTCCCACTTGCTGGCTAGTGAAACCTACAAAACTAGTTCCTCTCCCCCAGCTTATCAGAACATTTTCTGTACATGTAGAAAAACAGAAGAAGAAGATGGGACATACTGTCTATGACCTGGTTGGGGACCTGCTCACACTTGTACCCAGTAGTGAGAAATAAACTCCATCAGTTAGTTGGTTGACCTCCTGTGTGGCTATAGGGACACAACAAGCTGCAAGAGGCCTTTTTTCCTGTGACCAACTGCTAGTAACAACTGGACATGGCCTGGACATAGACTGGACATGGACTGGACACTGATGGTGGACTCTGCTGGAGAGATAGCTGGTCCTTAGGTGCTGTCCAAGAGGTTCTGCGAGCCTCAGGAGAAACCAAGAGAAACTGCTCATGAAAGTCTGAAATGTTGGGTCTTCTAAAGACTCCGTAGTACGAATAGGACCTTGTGGCAAAGGTGTCCAAGTTTGAGAGGACTTTGTCAGAAACAGTCTGCCCTACTGGAAGATTCTGAGCTCAAAGAAAGAGACTAATTCCAGAGGTAGAAATGTTGACATTGCGAAGGCGAGAAAAGTATCAATCACATAATTTCCATTTTCCCTCTTGGAGCTTTTCCAATCAAACCAGTGGCTTCAGTAGGACCTCATCCACCTGATACCTGACTTTGAGAGCACTTCAGTCTGCAACCATGCCCTGCTGTACTATTTTGACTTTGATTTCAAAGACTAAGGGTCTGATTACGACCTTAGCGGAGGGGATTACTCCATCCCAAATGTGATGACTATCCCGCCTGCAGTATTACAAGTTCTATTATATTCTATGGAACTTATAATACAGCGGGTGGGATATCCGTCACTTTTGGGACGGAGTAATCCCCTTCGCCAAGGTAGTAATCAGACCCTAAGTCAGAATGTTAAATCCTTGACTGGGATGATCCCCATGATGTATTGACCTCTGTTCCATCATGGTCTGCATTAACCTGGTCTGAATGGAACTGCATGGTCTTCTGATTGGTGCTTAACTTTTTTTGGGTGTTTTTTGCTCTAAAACATAACAAATTCATATTACTGACTTCCTTATTGGATATTAGTCATTTTGTTCTAATTTTTCTTTCATTTTTTGGTATTTTTAGAAATTGGTTGTTGGATTATTATTGAGTTGTCTTTTGACTTTTTAATTGGTTTGGTACTGCTAATTACTCTACAACTTTTAAGTCAAGCCTGTCTAATACTATTGATATTCTGACTTTAGTATTTAGTATACACACCTTGGCAGTGGTTACACTTCTTTGGCAGTTGCGACCTCTACGCAGCTGGGAAGGTATTCCATAATGGAAGTGTTGTTGCAGACCCTTTTACCTATGTCACTGGTGTGAAGCCTACTGTCTCACTCATTTAAAGTTCTGATGATCTGTAGTTAACTCACTCTTGACCTACATCGGTTTGGTATATAGTGCTGTGCAGTACATGTGGGTCATACAAGGGCTAGCTATATGTGTGCCTGTGAATGGTACAATTCGTGGGAGGTGTAGTGCTGTGCAGTGCATGTGTATTGTATGCCTGTGCTGGCCGAATATGTGTCTGCAAATGGTACAGTACATGGAAGACTCTGAGTTCCATTTTTGGGAGACCCAGGGATATCTGGAGTAACATAATGAAGTAGAGGAATCCCCAAGATTTTTTTCTGGATTGCTGCATTCCTGTGAGCTGGGTAGGTCACACTGGAGAAAAGGAGAATCAGGCTCAGCAGTACACTTCATATGGTGCTTTTTGATTCAGAGAGAAGTCATTGGAAAGGGAAGAAGGTGGGGCTGATAAGAGAATCATGAAGAGTAGGTATGAGGCCCTTGGGTAACTTTTTGCTACATACATCTCGGTGGCTGACATCCAGGTGTGAACCTTTAGTCACCTCCTTGGCCTGTGTTGTGGAGATATCAGATTTGGAGTCACTCCAGCTGTGATAGATTGCTTTCTGGAGCAAGGCCAGGGCAGAAGAGCAAAAAAGAAGAATAACCCCCCAACATAAACTTCATAGACTCTAACTCTAAATCACATTTAATCCCTGATTTTTGGAGAAAAGTACTGCCAACAGCCTGGCGGTACTCTTTCCCAAAATATGACATTGCCAGTTTGGCTCCAGCCAAACCGCCAATGTACCACTCCGTCTGCCGGGGGGGTAACAGCCGCTGGGCTGGAGACTTCAGTCGCCAGCTAAGTGTCCGTCACTGTCCCACCCACAGGATTATGACCCCACCTACTCCCATGGTTTTCGTGGCTTCCTTAATGCCACAAAAATCATGGTGGTAGGCACTATCAGTGCCAGGGAATTCCTTCCCTGACACTGATTGGGGTGTCCCCCGCACCCCTCCCCAGAGTCCTCCCCCACCCTCCCCCTCAAGACACCCCCGCGACATACACGCACATTCACGCACCATCATACACACAAATACACACACTGAATACCCACATTCACCCATGAATTTATACGTCCATTCACACACACATCCACACCCACTGATATACATACAAGCACACATTCATTCACACAATACAACATACACACACACTCACACCCATTCATGCACACATTCATTCCACACGCCACACACCGCATGCACGCACACAGAAACATACACACACACACAACACCCCCCTCCCCTGTCGGAGCACCCTCCCCTGTCATAGCAGTGTCTGCCAGCAGAACACCACCAGGCCGTATCATGGGTCATGAAATGGTCTGCGGTGGTCTACTGGCGTGGTGCTGCATCTGACAGTAGCGCCACCTTACCGCCGTCCGCCGCCATGGCCACAGCCAGAATTCCGCCAGCGTTCCGGCGGAATTCCGGCTACGGTCATAATATGGCAGATGGTAGGTAGCCGCAGCGACAGTGTTTTGGCGGCCAATGCCGCCGCAGCAGGCGTTTTTTTTTACCACCAATGTTATAATGAGGGCCATAGTGTCTAGAAATAGACTATAAGCAGGGGTCCACAAAATGGTCAACTGTCAAGCAGCCAGTCGGTTTGTACGAGGCAGAGAAGCTCTGCAAGACTTCTGCAGGTGATAAGGACTAAGGAGTCAATGTCTTCCAAGTCTCCAAGCTGAGTGAGGGTACATCAGCCAGGGAATCCAAGACCACCTGCCCCTCAATCCCGAATGCACCATTGCCTCCCTGGTTGCCAAAACCAATGTTTCCAGTGAGGAAGAGGAGAGTGTTCAAGGGAGCAAGGTCCAGTGGGGATCCTGGCAATTAGACCCCTGTAACAAGGTGTGAAGAGACAGCTGCTGCATTGATTGGGCCATTGTCCATTTGCAGGGAGAATCAGTGATCCCTGTATGCCAGAGGAGAACTGCTGTGGAATAAGCCATGAACGTTGCTGGACAAATCAGGTCACGGGCTGTGTGCAGGTTGTAAGCCTGAGACCTTGTTTGCCAGGTTTTACTGCTGTGAAGGTTACTGCCATGCCATTTGGGCCGTAGCCCATGTGTGGAGCTAAGTTGGTAACATTGTCGGGCAGATAGGGCCTATGCCAGGTGGGGCTGCCATGAAGATTTCTGCTGTGTCAATCGGGCCATAGCCCATGAACAGCATAAGGATGATGACCCCGTATGCAAGTGAGGGGACATCAGGACAAGTCAAGGAGCGTGGTCTGGTCGAGACCGTCGTCATGTGGAGGAGGAGGCCACCATGTTACCCAAGTGGTCCCAAGCCATGACTGAGGGCCACCAGGACCATTGCACCCTCCCCTTCCCATGGGGGGAGTATCAAGAAACTTACGAGCATTGGAGAAGAATTGAGAAAACCCCGGCTGCTGCTTCCACAGGACTGCATGGAGGAACTCACGGACAACTGACTGCTTTCCATCTTGGGCCACATGTGAAGAACTTATGGGAAACAGCGGCTTTAGTCCACGTTGACTCTTCCCACAAGGAGAAGGGTGGGTACGGATCTGCATAACACAGGTCTCAGTCAAGAGTGGCAAACAGAGCAAAAATTATAGGTTGGAATGCCACCCAGAGCTATTTGAAATGGTTAGGTTGCTTGTAAGCATTCTTTTTGTCTCATTTTTTGTGTTTTATACTAGAAAAGCTGTAAGCTTGAGTTCAGGTTTCATTTAGTGTTGGGTTCACTTTGATGCTCATGAGTTGAAAAATGAGCTAACCTATCCACTTCTTTAGATTCTACAGGTAAAAGCTGTTTTTAGTTTAAACATTGTTTATTAAAAGTGAGTAAAATACAATAAGATTATACCATCATGGTTTTAAAACAGAAAATAAATTTAAGAAAATTAAAATATTACAATCTGTAATAAAGCATAAACAACAAGGAAAAGTGGGAGGGGCAAGGGAGAAAATGTGATATAACAATAATGTAATAAAAAGATCATGTAAAACATAGGAGACTCATTTTTAAAAACGAATGTTAACGCTATACAGAAGGCAAAAGTTCAAGGAGATCAGGGAACCTCTATTGCAATCGGTTTGTAATCACAAGAGTGTTTTGGATATTTTTCAAGAAAATTAGCAATTAGGCACCACAGAGAGTATAGTTCAAAACAAGCCATATATGATGCAAATATTCAATATCGAATCTATGGTTATAACACATTGCATACCACCATGTTTGAAAAGACAATTGGTAGAGGTCTTTCCAATGTTTTGTTTTTTGCTGAAATGCAACTGCTAGTAATAGGTCTAGTACTTGTACATTCATAGATACTCCCAAGAAAATATTAATGTAATAAAAAATTGCCTCGGAATTGAAGATTAAATTAAGCTTGTTCCAGACACTTAACTAAAAGAAATGGACAAAAGGACATGTAAGTTGTAAATTTTTTATGTCCACATGCTATGATTGACATGATCAACAAGTGTGAGGGATGTCTGGATACATTTTGAGTAAGCTCGAGGGAGAAAGCCAGAGTCAGTTGTAAAGATGAAAAAGTATTTGTGAAGTGTTCGCTGCATGTGAGGATTTTTGTAATTTCGTTTACATTCTTCTCCACATAGAGATAGGCCATGTTACTCTAAGTTTCCCAGGATGTTTCAGTGTCTGTTTTACTTCTGTCAACTGGTATTCATAAAAAAAAACATAAATAACAGATACTTTTGGTGCCCTAAGTAAAAGGTCTCTCAACAAGGATCGGTGGTTGAAGTATGCTGAATGTGAGACTGGAACTGGTTGCATGCATTGGATATCTCATTATGCAGTATCTGAAATTTATTTTGAAAGAAAGATAGAAATCCAAAATGAAGTTGTGCTTGTGGGAATAACATAAAATAATTGTCAATTAGTAATTGCCTAACCCATTTCGAACCCTTTTTTTTGTTTTCCAATACATAGTTTTATAGTTAAGAAATACTAACTTATCATACCATAAAATGGAATCTAAGAACGTATTAATGTCTAAAAAGGTGTATGATAGTATAGCATTCAATATTTTACATAAATGTTTGAAAATTGGAGTGGAAATACCTTGCATTTTTTTGGAAAACATCAACATTCACAAAAGTAGAATTGAGATTTAAAGCTCTTTTCCAAATCTGCCCATAATGGGTAATAGTCTGAAGATTCCAAGATCCAGTAAACATTTTGTTTTAATAAGAAAGATGTGTGATAATTATAAATGTCTGGTTCATTGACACCACCATGAAAGAAAGGTAAAGAGTATAGAAATAATTGTCATAAACAATTTAACTTAAATGTTTAATGGGACATTAGTTATAGTGTTTAAGACAATAAGAACTAACATCATTTTGATAGTATTAAGACAAATGCCCCAAGAAAGGTATGAAAGATGCCAGCAATTATACAATGTTGGCACCAGGAGTCCTATTTCGACACATGCACGATGAAGCAGACATGGAGGGACGATATCTTCTTCTTTGGGGCACACTAGAAGGGGAACCTCTAACGGTTCTAAATATGTGCACACCAAAAATGGATGATTGCTTCTTCTATGATAACACGCTGTACTTGCTTGAGACGGGTGTAGGGTCCCCCATCATTTGTGTAGGTGACTTTGCATCATCGATGAGGAGAGGGATTGGCCCCCACTTAGATGGGTGGCTAGGCCATTCATGGTGACCTCTCTTAATGCAGTCATGCAAAATCTTGGGGTCCTGGATGGGTGGAGGATGTTACATCCAGAGGACATGGAGTAAACCTGACACTCAAAATGCATAACACATACAGTCGCCTGGATCGCTTCCTGTTGGGAGGTCAGAAGCACTCATGTCTGATTCAGTGACACACCTAGGGCGGTTCCTTTCTGATCATGCTCCTGGACTTCTTAGAATGTGTTGGGGACCTGCCCTGGGGACAGTTAGATCCTGGCGAATGTTTTGGACTTTTTGGCTGATGAGGCCTTTTGGGAGGGATTTGCCACTTCCTTAACTGAATATTTAGAGTAAATTGGGATACCATGACTACTAGGACAATCAAGTGGGAGGTAATAAAGGCAGTTATTGGAGGCACATGCAAAGTTACAGTTTATGGAATGTGTTGACAGCTGAAAACGGAGCTTAAGGTGCTGGAAGGGCACCTGGTTGCTGTAAAACAAATGGAGATGCACGCAGCTGCAGTGTGACAGGAACATTTAAGACTTCATAGAGAGATTGATAGTGTTGGACTTTTGCTTATGCAGGGTCATCCCCAGTCTTTTTGCCTCCTGCCTCCTATTTTTTTCTGACCTGTTGCTGTTGGCTTTTCAACTCTGAGCACTTTACCACTGCTAACCAGTGCTAAAGTGCATATGCTCTCTGTGCAAATTGTATGTAATTGGTTTATCCATGATTGGCATATTTGTTTTACTGTTAAGTCCCTAGTAAAGTGCACTAGAGGTGCCTAGGGCCTGTAAATCAAATGTTACTAGTGGGCCTGCAGCACTGGTTGTGCCACCCACATAAGTAACCCTGTAATCATGTCTCAGACCTGCCACTGCAGTGTCTGTGTGTGTATTTTTACACTGTAAATTCGACTTGGCAAGTGTATCCACTTGCCAGGCCTAATCCTTCCCTTCATGTAAGGCACCCCTAAGGTAGGCCCTAGGTAGCCCCAAGGGCAGGGTGCAGTGTATGGATAAGGTAGGACATATAGTAATGTGGTTTATATGTCCTGACAGTGAAATACTGCCAACTTCGTTTTTCACTGTTGCAAGGCCTGTCTCTCTCATAGGATAACATGGGGGCTACCTTTAAATATGATTAAAGTGTAGATTCCCCTAGAGAGTAGATGGACATGTGGAGTTTGGGGCCCCTGAACTCACAATTTAAAAATACATCTTTTAGTAAAGTTGATTTTAAGATTGTGCGTTTGAAAATGCCACTTTTAGAAAGTGAGCATTTTCTTGCTTAAACCATTCTGTGACTCTGCCCTGTTTGTGGATTCCCTGTCTGGGTCAGTTTGACAGTTGGGTTGTTTTTCACCTCGCACTAGACAGTGACACAAAGGGGGCTGGGGTGTAACCTGCATTTCCTGATTAGCCATCTCTGCTAGGAGGGAGAGGTGGAGTGGTCACTCTCATCTGAAAGGACTGTGCCTGCCTCTGACAATGCCGGCTCCAACCCCCTTGTGTGTGTCTGAGGCCTTGCCTGGGCAAGGCAGGATTTCACAAGTAGGTGTGAGTCCCCTTTGAAGAAAGGTGACTTCAAAGACTAAAATGGGTATAAGAAGGGCACCCAAATCTACAGACTTTAGAAACACTTCTGGAACCAAGAGGAACCTCTGCCTGGAGAAGAGCTGATAGCTGAGGAAGAAGTGCTGCCCTGCCTGTGACTGTGCTTTGTGGAGCTTTCCTGCAGTGCTGCTTCTGCCAGAGTAAGAGGGCAAAGACTGGACTTTGTGTGCCTTCCATCTTGTGAAGAAATCTCCAAGGGCTTGAGTTAGAGCTTGCCTCCTGTTGTTTGAAGTCTCAGGGACAGCAAAGACTTCTCTCTGCCAGCACCTGGAGTGTCTCTGGAGAGACTCCTGCTCTGACAAGTGGTGCCCTATCCAGTCCCTGGGCCCTTGAAAGGAAAGCTGGTGGAATCCAAGGAAATCGACTTCGGACGACTTCGGACCGACGCCGCTGCTGAATCCGGTAACGCCGCCTGCACCTGACGCCGTGACCTTCGCTGGAACGCGACGCTCTTCGCAGGCCCGATGCCGCATCAGCCCCGCTGAAGTCCGCGACTCCATGGAAGTCGCCGCACCACGTCGTGACCGACGCCGCTCGAAGTGCACGAACTCAACGTTTCGCACAGACGCCGTGATTCCCGACTTCGCGCATCGGCTTGTTTTCACTCTTCACCAAAGGTACTGTACTTGGGGGTCTACACCACTCCGTGTCCGGCGCCGCTGGTGTCGGCTTGTTGGGAACGTATCCGCCACATTGCCGTGTTAACATCTCATCTAAGCATTTTTGTTTCTAAGCGCTATTTTTGAGTTTAATCTTTAAAAATTCATAACTTGACTTGTGTATGTCGGATTTTTGTCGTTCTGGTCTTGTTTTGTTTAGATAAATATTTCCTATTTTTCTAAACCGGTGTTGTGTGATTTTGTAGTGTTTTCATTAAGTTACTGTGTGTGTTGGTACAAATACTTTACACCTAGCACTCTGAGGTTAAGCCTACTGCTCTGCCAAGCTACCAAGGGGGTAATCAGGGGTTAGCTGAGGGTGATTCTCTTTTACCCTGACTAGAGTGAGGGTCCTTGCTTGAACAGGGGGTAACCTGACTGTCAACCAAAGACCCCATTTCTAACAGATAGGATTCAGGAGACTCTTGACAAGTTGACTCATAAGACATATCACTAACAATTACACAGGGAGTGGGCACAGGAGATGGAGCCTCCCCCTCTGTTGCACCTTACAGAACACAGACGGTGAGATGGTTACCAGCTGGTAGGACATCCTGTCTGTCTTGGTTCATCATCTCCAAGTGGTATATCAGGCTGGCCCAGTGGATACAGGGGGGCCTTCGAGGCTTTCCTACAGAGGGTGGAGGTACCTAGATTGCTGGAGGAGTATATCACCTTGGAGGAAATGGGGAAGGCCATAAAGGCTCTTAATAGATCCACGGCCTGGGGGAGGTGGATTCCCTGTGGAGTTTTATCAATCGTACGCAGTCGCGCCTAAGGAGAAGTTATGGGAGGTATTTCTTAAACCACGGGGAGGGGCATGCTGATGGAAACTATGCACTAGGGGATTGTCTGCCTTATGCTTAAGCCCTAGGGAGACCCAGAGGATCCCTCTTCGTATGGCCACTCACCATGCTCAACAGTGATCTCAAGATATTAGGCAAGATCCTAGCCATTAGATTGAGTGGTGTTATATGTGATCAATGTAGCTTAATGCATGGTACGCAGCTCAACTTTCAAACTGCACAGACTAGCACGTCTTACATGAAACCTCATGGGTAGTAACTGAGCTGGTGTTAGTCTCTTTAGTCTTGAACAGGGCTATCGATACTATCGAATGGAGCTACTTGATGGTGGAGTTGAAGGGTATGGGATTTGGACCTAATTTCTCTGCATAGGTGCAGCTCTTGTGCACTTCTCCCTCTATCCAAGTTCGAGTGGGAGATGAGCTGTCTGAGGCCTAGGCAGTAGGCAGGGGGACTAAATAGGGGTGTCCCCTGTCACCACTCGTTTGTGCATTGGCCATCAAGCCACTCGCTCTGCTGTGCCACCGGGAGTTGGACCATTGGAGAATTAGGGTGGGGGACACCACTCATATTATCTCCCTATGTGATGACGATATGTTGGTGTGTCTTACATCCCCTCGTGAGTCTACAATTTTACTGATGCAACTGTTAGCTTCCTTCAGCAGCGTATCCGGCCTCAGGGTCAACATGTGGAAATCGCTTATGTTTCCTTTGGGCGGACTCTGTGAGAAGCCATTATATCAGTTGCCAGACATTCGTCCTACATGGGGTATGGAGGGGTTTTGTTATCTTGGTATTTGGGTCACTCATACTGAAGCTGCCCATAAGCGCTTTGATGTAGACAGGATGATATTGGGTCTGGAGTGCTCAGTTGTATTCTGTAACAGAATTCCTCTTTCGGTGAATGGCAGGGCAGCCATCACAAAAATGGTATTCCTCCTATTCTGTTTATAGCTGGTCCAGAACTTGTTGTTTCCAATGGAGCCTTGGCTCTTCAGTAGACTGGAAAGCCTAGTGGATTCCCTGATTTGGGCTGGGCACTGCAGCAAAGTAGAACTAACTATGCTTCGGAGGGATTTGGAGGATTGGCCATTCCAGATTTCTATTTCTACCATTTTGCGGTGCACTTGCAGCATGCTGCCAGGTGGCTGGCTGAGGTGGACACTTGGGAAAAATGACTTTTCCAAGGCATGCTTGGGGAGGATACATTAGGTCAGCTCTTGATGAAGGTGGGGTAGTCCGAGTACCTAGTCCCATATTTGGTCAGGACTACCGCCATGCTCTGGGAACAAGTGGTGAGGAGAGTGTTGTGCAGAGCTCCGATTTGATTGGGAATTGCCTATCTAGGATCTTGTACCATTCCAGGCTATCAATGCCAGTATGACAATGGAGTCATGAAGAGCAGGGTGCTGTCAGATGGTGTGAGATGTATACCCAAGAGAGCACTTCATCTCGCCTAAGGAGACAAAAGACACTTTTGGAGGGGGTCAAGATCATTTTTCTCCTTCATGCCAAATTGGAGAGTGTGGCACAGGAGGTCTGGAGTGGCTTCCTGACAGTGCCTCGGGTGTCGGAGGTGTTGGGATGCTTCTCCAATAGGAGGAGGGGTGGCATTTGATCACCTTATTTAATAAGGTACTCAGATGGGATATGCTGAAAAAACCCTGTGTGGCGCGCTGTGCCTGGATGCAGGATCTGGAGGGCTTGATATCTGATTCTGAATGGGCACAGGCCTAGGAACTGGTGCGTACTGTCTCTTGTTGCAATAACAGGTTTAAGATGCTTCATTTCAATTTTGTGAACAGTACCTAATCGACCCCTCACAAACTTAACAGAATAGATTACTCCGGGGGAGCTCATTGTCTGTGGGTTCCTACGATAGAGGAGTCTACCGGGATGACAATTCCTTTATCACAGGTGGCCTGACTTCTGGGAGTGGTGGCTCGACCCAGGGGGTGGAAGACCCCTACAAGCTTGCACAGCTTGCTCTTCTATTAGCTAAATGGAGAGTGACTATAGAGTGGTTGGGGTCCAGGAATCCGCAGATAGACCACTGGCTTTGAGACCTGTTGGAGTGGGGAGCAGCTGAGGAAAGAACAGATGCATGTCACACATACAAATGAGGAAGCTGTGAAAGAGATAATGGGCTGGGGCAACTATTGAATAAATTCAATGATGATAATGATTCAGAGTCTGAGAGTAGTATTGAGGGTGAACACTGCTTTAATTCAGAGCTAAAAGATTCCAATGCTAATTTAAATAGAAATGGCAATAGGGGACAGCCTTACCCAATCCTTCTACCCAAATTAAAATATGAAGAACTGAAAAAGTTTACAAAAATAGCTGCTTGCGGGAAAGTATATAAAAGGGAAATTATAGTAATACTTTATGGTCTAAATGTGAACCATTTGAGATAATAAAATATAAAAGGTCAGTAAACATGATCAAAAGCCTTTTCAGCATCTGAAGCGATTGCTGCTTGAGGATCTGATGTGAGATGATTTGGATAAAATAACAAACAATAAAGGTGTGTTGTAAGTTACATATATTCCTTCTAAGAAGCCAGATTGTTCTTTGCAAAGTAATGTAGGAATGAAGGCGTCCTACTGAACTTTTGAAAACACTTCATAGTTAATATTTTCAAGAGAAATGAGTCTCCAGTTCTTACAACATTGCATATCTTTTACCTCTTTTGGAATGAGAATGATAATGGCTTCTAAAGAGGATCCATGTGATGTGCCTGTACATAAAAGGGTATTTATGAGGGACAAAGCTTAGGAAGAAGCATTTGGGAGAAACTGGTAAACAAATTAGCTGTGGGATCTAAATGAGTGTCTAAAGAATTCTGTATACGTGAAAGATAATATACAGTAATTAGATCAGCTGGAAAAGCTCAGGTGTATAAAATGTTTTATAAAAATGAAAAAAAATCATTCAAAATATCAGAGTTTTTACACTTTGACACTTGGTGACTATCTAGGACAGATTTAATTTTAGTTTTGTTTGTTTTGTTTTTTAAATTTTGAGGTAATGTGCTAACAGTTTTCCAGATTTATTCTGCCACCATGGTATCTGGCGCTAGACTTAAGAAGACACATTGTTGTATGTTCAGTGGATATTACATTAAATGCAAGATTAGTGTGAAATAATTTCTGTTAAACAACTTTTTGATATAGATGTGCAACACATCTGGTTTTACCTTTTTATTGTCATAAATCCTGTTTAGCTTTAGCAACAGATATGTCCCTTTGTCTAGAAACATAACCAATAATAAAATCTCTGACATAGGCCTTACAAATGTCCTAAACTGTGTGAAAAGCTACATTATTTGTTTAACCCCTTCGCTGCTATGCCTTTTCCCCTCCTGTGCCGAGCCTTTTTTTGGCTATTTGGGGCCTTTTTCTCCACATAAGCTACCCATGCCAAATTTGCGTCCTTTTTGCCAACATCCTAAGGAGTCTAGAGGTACCCAGACTTTGTGGGTTCCCCTGAAGGAGACCAAGAAATTAGCCAAAATACAGCGAAAATGTAGTTTATTTTCAAAACAATGGTAAAGAAGGGCTGCAGAAGAAGGCTTGTGTTTTTTCCCTGAAAAAGGCATCAACAAAGAGTTTGCTGTGGTAAAATCACCATCCTCCCAGATTTCAGGAACAGGCAGATCTGAATTAGAAAACCCCATTTTCCAACACAATTGAGACATTTTACTGGGGCATACCCCATTTTTAGTATTTTTTGTGCTTTCAGTCTCATTCCAGTTAGTGACAGAAATAGGTGGGAAACCAATGCTGGATCCCAGAAAGCTAAACATTTCTGAATTTAGCAAGGGGTCATTTGTGTAGATCCTACAAGTGTTTCCTACAGAAAATAACAGCTGAAATAAAAGAATATTGAAATTGAGGTAAAAAAACAGCCATTTGTCTCCAGGTTTTACTCTCTAACCTTTTCCTGCTATGTCAGATTTTTTAAAGCAATATATCGTTACTTCTGCTGGACTCTTCTGGTTGAGACGATATATAGGGCTTGGAGGTTCATTAAGAACCCTAGGTACCCAGAGCCAATAAATGAGCTGCACCTTGCAATGGGTTTTCATTCTGTACCAGTATACAGCAAATAAGTTGCTGAAATATAAAAAGTGAAAAATAGGTATCAAGAAAAACTTTGTATTTCCAAAATGGGAACAAGATAAGGTGTTGAGAAGAAGTGGTTATTTGCACATCTCTGAATTCCGGGATGCCCATACTAGCATGTGAATTACAGGGCATTTCTCAAATAGACGTCTTTTTAACACACAGTCTTACATTTGGAAGGAACAAATGTAGAGAAAGATAAGGGGCAATAACACTTGTTTTACTATTCTGTGTTCCTCCAAGTCTCCCAATAAAAATAGTACCTCATTTGCATGGCTAGGCCTGCTGCTAGTGACAGGAAACACAAAATGGACACATCACATTTTTACATTGAAATTTGACATGTTCTTTGCAAAGTGCCTAGCTGTAGATTTTGGCCTCTAGCTCAGCCGGCACCTAGGGAAACCTACCAAACCTGTGCATTTTGTAAAACAAGACACCTAGGGGAATCCAAGATGGGGTGACTTGTGGGGCTCTGACCAGGTTCTGTTACCCAGAATCCTTTGCAAACCTCCAAATTTGGCCCAAAAAACACTTTTTCCTCTCATTTCAGTGACAGAAAGTTCTGGAATATGAGAAGAGCCACAAATTTCCTTCCACCTAGCGTTCCCCCAAGTCTCCCGATAACAATGGTACCTCACTTGTGTGGGTAGGCCTAGCACCAACGAAAGGAAATCCCCCAAAACACAACATGGACACATCACTTTTTCACAAAGAAAACAGAGCTGTGTTTTTTTTACAAAGTGCCTAGGTGTGGATTTTGGCCTCTAGCTCAGCCGGCACTTAGGGAAACCTACCAAACCTGAACATGTTTGAAAACTAGACACCTAGGGGAATCCAAGATGGGGTGACTTCTGGGGCTCTGACCAGGTTCTGTTACCCTGAATCCTCTGCAAACCTCAAAATTTGCCATAAAAACACATTTTCCTCTCATTTCGGTGGCAGAAAGTTCTGGAATCTGAGAGGAGCCACAAATTTCCTTCTATCCAGCATTCCTCCAAGTCTCCCGATAAAAATGGTACCTTACTTATGTGGTTAGGCCTAGCACCCGCAACAGGAAATGCCCGAAAACACAACGTGGACACATCACATTTTCACAAAGAAAACAGCTGTTTTTTACAAAGTGCCTAGCTGTGGATTTTGGCCTCTAACTCAGCCGGCACCTGGGGAAACCTAGCAAACTTGTGCATTTTTGAAAACTAGACACCTAGGGAACTCCAAGATGGGGTGACTTGTGGGGCTCTGATCAGGTTCTGTTAACCAGAATCCTTTGCAAGCCTCAAAATTTGGCCCAAAAGCACTTTTTCCTCTCATTTCAGTGACAGAAAGTTCTGGAATCTGAGAGGAGCCACACATTTCCTTCCACCCAGCGTTCCCCCAAGTCTCCCGATAAAAATGATACCTCACTTGTGTGGGTGGCCCAGGTGCCTGCAACAGAAAAATGCCAAAAACCTGTAGAGATTGAGGGGATAGCACAGCGACTTGATAAGCACATATTTTTCTTTTATACATCTTTTAGGCTGACTCTGCTTTGGAGACCCACACAAGTGAGGTATCATTTTATTTGGGAGACTGAGGAGAATGCTGGGTGGTAGGAAATTTGTGCCGCAGTGGTGATCCTACAAAGAAAAGCGAGGAAAATATGCTTTTTTTAAGCACATTTTGAGGTTTGCAGAGGAGTCTGGGTAAGAAAATGTTGGGGGATCCAGGCAAGCCACACCTCCTTGGAATCCTTGGGGTGTCTATTTTTAAAACATGTCTGGTTGTGGTAGGTTTCCCTAGATGAAGGTCACACCCGGGACCAAAAACATAGGTGCCCTCCCCCAAACACAGGTAGTTTTGCAATAGATCATTTTGATATGTCCACATACTTATGTGATGTTCCAAACACTAAAATTGTGAAAAGAAACGCCCTTAGGTAATGTTAAAAAGACCCCTCACCCACCAACCAAGTTGGTGGCATGCTTCATCATCGGGGTCCCACCCGAGATGCCTAGCGTGTCACAGGTGTGCTGCGACGCCTGATTACAGCGGAGCAGGATTTGTCATTTTTACCATACATAGTGGTTGGATTTGGCACGAGGGTGAGTGATGGTTCAGTGGATCAAATTGTATTAACAAGAGATTTCACAAAAATGAAATGCACTGTGAATAACTGAAAGGCCAAAAAACTGAACCAATGACTCACAGCTTGTGAGCTGTAAAGCCACGACAAGGCACCAACCGCTTTACAGTCCATTCACAAACCTTTCATACATGACATGCACAAGACCATTCACGCCACCAGCCACGGGCCCAGCACATTACAACACTTGCATCGACAGACAGCGCCACTCAGGGGCCCATCACTAATATACACCCATATGCCTGATACAGCAATCACACTAGCTGATGGGAGTGTGTGGACTGGCGTTTGGCTGGCAGTGTGTTGCAGTAGCCAACAGCAAGTCAATACTTACACGTCAGTCAAGCGCCACTCCACACACAATGGCATCACTTTTTTTTTCAAACAAAGAAACCACTAACTAATTAGAAATAATTACAAAACTACAAACACAAAAGCTCTAACTAAGTACATGACACAAATGCCAACTATAAAACTGAACACATGAAAATATAAAACAGGCAGTTTACACTCATGGTATTTCCCAGTAATTCTTCTGGGTGTGGTAATTCCTGAAACAACCACCCACACACAGCCCAGGCTTTGAAGGACAATATGGGCAGTACATTCGAGTCTCCCTCCAGATACCTCTTCGAGCACAGACTCTACATTTCTTAACTGGAAAGTCTTTTTTGGGCGTGGGAGGACTGTGCTCAGCAAAGTTTCATTCTTTCAATCTAGCCACATCCTGCACCACTGCTTCTCTAGGAACTCTTGCCTCTTCCACCAAAATTAGGCTCTCTATAACTGACTCCTGAAATTTCACAAATGTCATCTTTGACTCTGGAGACCTATCCTTAAACACAATAAAAGCATTAAAAGTTGCCAAGTGGAAGAGGTGAATTGCTAACTTCTTATACCAAACATAAGACTTACGAATAGCAGTATAAGGTTTCAACCTCTGATCAACTCTATCTCCACCTCCCATGTGCTTATTATAATCTGAAATGCACACAGGTTTGCGCACTTCAGCAACCTGGCCACAGTCACGGGGAAGTACTCTCATCATGGATGGTACTTAGCATGTAGACATCCCTCCTGTCTGAAAATTTCAAAGCTAGCAGCTCATCATTCTGCAAGGCACTGCACTGTCCCCTCTCAAGTTATTTACAGACAAGCTCCCTTGGATAACCTTTCCAGTTACAATGAATTGTGCCACAAGCAACAGTGTCCATTCTAAACAATTCCTTGAACAACTGCACTCCAGTGTAGAAGTTATCTACATACAAATGGTGACCTTTGTTGAACAGTCGTCTACCAAGTTCCCTCACAATTTTCTCAGTAACTCCAAATGTGGGAGGACATCGAGGGTGATCAATACTGGAATCCCTACCAGTGTAGACACGGAAACTATATACATATCCTGTACTACTTTTAGACAGCATATGCAATTTAATTCCATATCGTGCCCTCTTGCTAGAAATGTACTGCCTGAAAAACAAACAACCCTTGAAGAGGACCAGAGACTCGCCACAGCTATTTTTTTGCCTGGATCATAGACCTCTGAAAAACGATCTACAAAATGATCAAGGACAGGCCTAATCTTAAAAAGACGGTCAGAATCAGGGTGATCTCATGGCAAGGCTAAATCATTGTCAGCAAAATGCAGCATCCTAAGAAGCAGCAAATACCGATTACGGCTTATGTTGCAGGAAATATAGCTGTTGCCATCAAGGGACTAGTAGACCAATAAGAAGCCAGTGACGGCTTCCTTATCAACCCCATCAAAAGAGTCAAACCCAAAATTATTTTCATCTCCTCCAAATTTGTGGGAATCCACTTGGTAGCTCTAGAGTGTGGCCCAAGTCTAGCAGCGTTATCCCTCAAAAACTGTTCCACATACAAATTAGTCTGCTCAACAATCTCTTCCAAAAACAAATCATCCATAAATAACTCAAAGAAATTGACAGGCAGAAAGGTCTCTGTATTGACTCTACACCCCGGGGGGCCAGTAAAGGCAGGCAACTCTGGCTGCTCCATGTTTGGGGCAACCCAGAGTTCAGGTCTTCTAACTGGAAACCTTTCAGCCCCAGGTTGCTGCACTAATGGCACATCAGTTTCCTCCTCTAAAACAGGCCCTTCATCTGCACTGAGAGTGGCTTCCTCATCAGAAGATTCCTCTCCGACAGAAACTTCACTGCCTGAATCTCTCACTTTCTCCTCTGCCTCAGATGCAGAGTCCGTCTCATAATCATGATCAGACAATGACTCAAAAAGCATACCAACAACCTGCTAAGCGGTCATCCTGCAGCTAGCCGTGATCTTTCCAACGAAAAGTAACTGGACAAATGCACCTCCAACAACCAGCACTGTGTAAGATAAGTAATAAAGTGTAGCTTTATCACAAATAGTTTTTTTTTTTTAACTTAGTTTATTGATTTTTTTGCATCTGTTAGTGATCATTAGTACACACGCATATTCTTCCAAACATGCCATAGTTACAGATTTATGCTATTCAGTCCGATCGCACACCTATGGCAATATTATTACTATAACTGGGTAGTCGTAGTGTCGTCTACCCTGTACACTTCGTATCTATCCTCGTGTTTTATTCATGCTCATATATTCATCATCCCCCCTGCACTATGACCACCTAACCGTTAGAATATTTGTAACTACTAAAAAAGAGAAAAGAAAAAACTAAGTAAATAAAACCAAAGAAGACAAAACTATGCGCAAGTGGGATAAATGACGGCATTTGAGATCCCATCTCTCCAGTGCATTTAGACCTCTCTACCATTTGGGTCCACTTGGACATATTCCTGTCTTGCCCTTCAAGTATAGTTCCTCCCGTCCTCGTAGGGATCCTTCTCACCTAGGGTAATGGGGCTCTGTCCGTCCATAGGGTTTTCCGGAGTTGTTCTACCCTCATCCAGATCTGTCCTACCCAACTGGCTAGTGCCCCATTGCTCCCACCTCCCCTCTCCCTAGTGTCTGGCCCCCTATATCCTCCTCTCTCCCTTTACCTCTCAACCCGGCCTCTTCCCTTGGCATGCTGTCGTGATCATCCTCCCGAGGTCTTCCACCCCCTCACCCTCGGTCCTCCCAGGCCTCCATTATCTCCTTTCATAGTGTGGCTATGTGTTTAGTCCGAACCCCCCGTTCCTCCTCCCTCTGAAGTGCCTATAGCTCATCTTGGGCCCATAGCGAGACGTCTGCTCTCAAGTCTTCAATTTTAGGCCCCGCCAGGGATTTCCAGCTCAATGCTATCCGGCGTCTGTACAAAATCATTGCAAGATCTATAAACCTACTGCCTACTCTCTTGGATGCTGGCCTTCTGTGTAATCCCAGCAGGCACGAGTGGGGGCTCATGTGAATTCTGGTGCCAAGGGCCTCCTCCAGGTCCTTCAATACTTGAGTTCATCCCCCCTGAATGCTGGTGCAGTCCCAGACCATGTGATAAAAGTCTGGGTCCGTCGCCCGACATCTGGGGCAGTCCCTGGGCTCTCCCCCATATATCACTCTGATTCTGTGTGGGTTAAGGTATGTTCTGTGGATGTAAATATATTGGATATATTGAAACCGGGTGTTTTTAGATACTTTCCGAGGATATGCTAGCACCCTCTGCCACTCCGTATTCGTGAGGTCCCTACCCCCTATCTCCTCCCATTTGGCCTGCAGGGTCTGTAAGGGTTTTAGGGTGGCATCAATAGAAGCCTTGTAGAGTTTGGTGACCAGATGGCTGTCCGCTCCCTCCGTCAGAAGCAAGTGTAATATGGCATGGGTCTCCGGTTCCGCGTTCACTGTTGACCATAGTCATTTCACCGCTAGAACCAGCATCTGGTATATCAAGAATTGACCCGCGGGATCTCCTCCTCTTCCACTAGTCTCTCGAAGGGTCTCAGCACCCCATCCAAGCCCTGACCTGGCCCCCACTTAAGGTATCGCCCGATGTATTCAACGGTATCCCAGTCAGCGGTAGCACGGGGGAATAGGCCACACTTGCGTCCGTCTGCCTCAGGCATCTCTTCCAGCAGGAGAGTGCCACTGTCAGCAGGACCGATTTCCCAGATTTGAAGTTTCCAGCACCTAGCAAGTCCGCCACCAAAGCCTCCGCCGCTATCCCACCGCTGACTACTCTCAATCCCGTCCGATGTCCCCCCGAGACCTACCTAGCCACCCATTGCAGCTGGCATGCCTGGTACTACAGCTCAAAATCCGGGACCGCCAGTCCCCCCTCTAATTCAGGTCGACGAAGAATGGAAAGTGACGTCCGTTGGCGCCCCCGTCCCACACAAGTCCCCTAAAGAGCACATCCAGTTCCCCGAACCATCTCCTAGGAACAGTCAATGGTAAGTTTGTGAAATAATACAGGAGACGTGGCACCATTATCATTTTGGTCAGGGCCACATGGGCCATCATTGGGAGTCTAAGAGAGCGCCAGAACTGCACAGAAGACCGCAAAGAACGGAGGGCTGCCCCCAGATTCCCATCCCGCAGATCACTAAAATCATGGAAAATCTGGATTCCCAAATACTAATAAGAGCGTGATGACTGGGGGAGATCTGCAGGACACGCAGACGGGCGTCCGGCACCCTCAGACAGTGGGAAACCATGCATCTTCCCCCTTTTAACCCTGAGACCTGCACGAATCCCTCCAGCTGTGCCAGTGCCCATGGGATCCGAGACTGGCCGTCTCTCAGATATATCAACAGGTCGTCTGCATAGAGCGAGATAATATATTCCTCCCAGCCCAGCATCACCCCTCTGCCCTGTCCCTCCGTACGAAACAGCGCCGCTAGGGGTTCAATGGCGATCGCAAACTGCAGGGGTGAAAGGGGACAGCCCTGTCTTGTGCCTTGGCCTATAGGGTAAGACTCAGACACCACTCCCCCAACTGGCACCCTGGCCACCGGTCAGTGGTACAGTAACTCTACCCAGCGGATCCAGTTCTCTCCCATCCTCATTCTCTTCATCACTGCTCGGAGATAGTCCCACCCCACTGAGTCGAATGCTTTTTCTAAGTCTACTGACAGGAGCATAGCCTCAGGTCGTCACTCCGCCAGGGGCCGGTGCAGGATCGGAAACAACCGTCTAAGATTCAGAGATGTGCTGCATGCGGGCACAAAAACATTTTGATCCTCATGCACAAGAGTGGGAATGTATTGTAACAGCCTATTGGCCAGCACCTTGCTGAGGATCTTAAAATCGCAATTCAGCATAGACAAGGGGCGGAAGTCAGTCACCAATCTCTCTTTAGGTTTTGTCTTGGGTAGAGGATCTACCAGAGCCTCCCTAAGTGTCCTCAGGAGAGTACCGCTCTAAAAGGCTTCCGTGTAAAGCTCAACCAGTGCTGGGGCCAATATATCTATGTATGTCTTATAGAATTCCATGGGTAACCTGTCCGTGCCCAGAGTCTTACCTGCGGCCAACTGTGTGCTGTGTGATAGCCACCTTCACCTCCTCCAGAGAGATCGGCTCTCCCAGACCGCCCCTGTCATCTGGCCCAAGGCCTATCAAAGGCAGGGACTCCAGTTGCTCCCCTACTGTTCACGATAATTCATCCTCTGGGTGTCTATACAGGGCCGTCCCTCTCTTGTGATCGGGTCATTCCCTCCAGCAGGTCGTACCAACCAGGCAAGTAGTCTACCCGCTCTACCCTCCTCACCCTGCACGGACATCATGTGTTTCTGATAATCATGGCATCTCAGTCTATCAAGTGTCTGGTGGTATGTCTCTCTGGCCCTGAACAGTCTGCGGTTGGTTTCCGGGTCCCCTCTTCGCTCAACCTCCCTATCATACAGGTCCTTTTCCAGCTGATTAAATTCGCTAACTAGAACACATCTGATCCCCACTGACTGTCCCAGGCAATGGCCTCTGGTCACTCCCTTAAGTGTCTCCCATTCCATCCTGCGGGATCCCGTGGAGCCTCTGTTGATCCTAATATGTTCCCTGAGGTACGTTCGTAACTCCTCCCTGTACACCGGGTCCTCTAGTGCCCGCGGTTGGAGTCTCCACATCGGTACTGGGGCCCTTGTCTCTGTCCTCTGCCAAGTGACCATTAGTGGGCTATGGTCGGACATCTTACAGCCCAAATACTCAGAGGAAACCATTTTGTGGGTAAGGGAGCCTGAGCACACCACCCGATCTATTCTAGTGTGGAGGTGATGTAATTCCAAATAGAATGAGTAGTCTCTAGTCTGTGGGTGCTGTAATCACAATGTGTCTTCCACTCCCCAATGCCTCATCCATTCTCTCAGAACCTCCACCATTTTGTGCGCCGCCGCCCCAGGCATAGGACGGAAGGAACGGTGGAGCCCCAGATCCAGTGTGCAATTAAAATGCGCCCAATTAAGAAGCGGTCTCCGGAGCACCTGGCCATCCGCCCTGATAACGTGTGCCAAAAGGAGGCCTGATCCTGATTTGGCGCATATATACAACCCAGCACCACTGCTCTGCCTTGTAGTCTACCCTCTACCATTGCATATCTCCCTTCTGTGTCCAAGTCTACTGAGATGCCCTCAAACAAAACTCCCTCCCTGATCCAAACTAGTACGCCGAGTATGTAGTGGCGAAACGTTGTCCCTGCCACCTACGCCTCAGTTTATCCACCTCCTGTGCTGTAAGGTGTGTTTCCTGAAGCATTGCTATATGCACCCCCTTCTCTTGAGGTACAACAGGATTTTATGACGCTTAACCGGTGACCCCATCCCCTGAATATTCCAAGTTATCAACTTGTAGGCCTTTAGAGGTGTGGTAAGTAAGTCCAAGGGATTCAATACCCCCAGTGGGACCCAGTGGTCCCCAGCATTCTGCCACGTTTCGATCTTGCCGTATACCATAATACCAAAATAAGTAACTGTAGGAAAATGGCTCCCTGTTGCAGTTACCCCCCACTTTTTGACTGATATTGATGTTGACTTGACTGAGAAGTGTGCTGGGACCCTGCTAACCAGGCCTCAGCACCAGTGTTCTTTCACTAAAAATGTACCACTGTTTCTACAATTGGCACACCCTTGGCACACAGATAAGTCCCTTGTAAAAGGTACCAGTGGTACCAAGGGCCCTGTGACCAGGGAAGGTCCTTAAGAGCTGCAGCATATGTTGTGCCACCCTGAGAGACCCCTCACCTAACACATGCACACTGCCATTGTAGATTGTGTGTGTTAGTGGGAAGAAAAAAGGCAAAGTCGACATGGCATCCCCCTCAGGATGCCATGCCCACAAAATACTGCCTGTGGCATAGGTAAGTCACCCCTCTAGCAGGCCTTACAGCCCTAAGGCAGGGTGCGCTATACCACAGGTGAGGGCATAGCTGCATGAGCAATATGCCCCTACAGTGTCTAAGTCTATTCTTAGACATTGTAAGTACAGTGTGGCCATATTAAGTATATGGTCTGGAAGTTTGTCAAAACGAACTCCACAGCTCCATAATGGCTACACTGAATACTGGGAAGTTTGGTATCAAACTATTCAGAAAAATAAACCCACACTGATGCCAGTGTTGGATGTATTGAAAAATGCACACAGAGGGCATCTTAGAGATGCCTCCTGTATTTTACCCAATCCTTCAGTGCAGGACTGGCTGGTCTATGCCAGCCTGCTGTTGAGAGATGAGTTTCTGACCCCCTGGGGTGAGAGCCTTTGTGCTATCTGAGGCCAGAAACAAAGCCTGCCCTGGGTGGAGGTGCTTCACATCTCCCCCTGCAGGAACTGTAACACCAAACAGTGAGCCTCAAAGGCTCAGCCTTCAGGTTACAATGCCCCAGGGCACTCTAGCTAGTGGGGATACCCGCCCCCCTGGACACAGCCCCCACTTTTGGCGGCAAGTCCAGGGGAGATAATAAGAAAAACAAGGAGGAGTCACCCACCAGTCAGGACAGCCCCTAAGGTGTCCTGAGCTGAGATGACCCCTGCCTTTAGTAATCCTCCATCTTGATTTTGGAGGATTCCCCCAATAGGAATAGGGATGTGCCCCTCTCCCCTCAGGCCACACTCAAGGACAGTAGCCATTGGCTACTGTCCCCCAGACCTAAACACACCCCTAAATATTATTTAGGGTGACCCAGAACCTAGGAAAGCATATTCCTGCAACCTGTAGAAACAAGAAGGACTGCTGACCTACAAGCCTGCAGAGAAGGAGGAAGACGACAACTGCTCTGGCCCCAGCCGTACTGACCTGTCTCCAACTTCGAAAACCTGCAACCAGCGATGCATCCGACAGGGACCAGCCACCTCTGAAGCCTCAGAGAACTACCCTGGACTAAAGGACCAAGAAACTCCCGTGAGCAGCAGCCCTGCTCAAAACCAGCTACTTCTTTGCAACAAAGAAGTAACGTCCAAAGACTGCACGTTTCCCGCCGAAAGCGGGAGACTTCTCATTCTGCACCCGACGCCCCCGACTCGAGATTCAAAGAACCAACACCTCAGGGAGGACTCCCCGGCGACTGAGAGCCCGTGAGTAACAAGAGACGACCCCCCTCAGCCCCCACAGCGACGCCTGCAGAGAGGATCCAGAGACTCCCCTTGTCCGCAACTGCCTGTAACAAGGAACCCAACGCCTGGAACCAGCACAGCACCCGCAGCCCCCAGGACCTGAAGGAACCGAACCTCAGCGCAGGAGGGACCCCCAGGTGACTCTCTGCCTAGCCCAGGTAGGGGCTGTCCCGAGAAGCCCCCCCCTGTGCTTGCCTGCACCGCTAGAGTGACCCCTGGGTCCCTCCATTGTTTCCTATCTACAACCCGATGGCTGCTTTGCACACTGCACCCTGCGCCCCGTGCCGCTGAGGGTGTGTTTTGTATGCCTACTTGTGTCCCCCCCAGTGCTTTACAAAACCCCCCTGGTCTGCCCTCTGAGGACGCAGGTACTTATCTGCTGGCAGACTGGAACCGGAGCACCCCTGTTCTCCTTAGGCACCTATGTGTTTTGGGCACCTCTTTGACCTTTGCACCTGACCGGCCCTGAGCTGCTGGTGTGGTAACTTTGGGATTTCCTTGAACCCCTAATGGTGGGCTGCCTATACCCAGGATCTGAGACTTGTAATTGTTTTACTTACCTCACAAACTAACCTTTACTTACCTCCCCCAGGAACTGTTGATTTTTGCACTGTGTCCACTTTCAAAATAGCTTATTCCCATTTTTACAAAGACTGTATATGATATTGCTTTTATTCAAAGTTCCTAAAGTATCTAAGTGAAGAACCTTGCATTTAAAGTGTTTACTGCAAATCTTGAACCTGCGGTTCTTAAAATAAACTAAGAAAATATATTTTTCTATATAAAAACTTATTGGCCTGGAGTAAGTCTTTGAGTGTGTGTTCCTCATTTATTGCTTGTGTGTGTACAACAAATGCTTAACACTACCCTCTGATAAGCCTACTGCTCGACCACACTACCACAAAATAGAGCATTAGAATTACCTAATTTTGCCACTTTCTTACCTCTGAGGGGAATCCTTGGATTTCTTACTTTGAAATAGTATATACAGAGCCAAATTCCTACAGTAACCCCTTGCGCATGTAATCAAACAGGAACATCAAACCCCAACTTCCTCTTCCCAGGGCAATACCACAACAAGCGGTCGTCCAGTTTACGCTCATTGAGCCAAACAATAACATTAAGTCATAAAGAGTTCTTGCCATCTGATGATGTTGGGCAAGAATCTGAGTGGGGGGAGACCTTCACCGCACGTAGGCCTTCCATCAAATCTCGCCCCCGGAGGACAACCCTTCAGCTTACCAAGTACATTCTTTACAGGTCAGCACCACTGGCCTTGGTCGCCATCTTCCCCTGTTGTATCGATGCCACCGCCTCCAGGGCCGATTTCCTGGCCTGGTCCTTCTGTGCCGGTGTTGGCCTGGTTCTCGTGCGTGATCTATTCCGGCGTTGCCTCTCCCCCTTACGCTTTTGGCTGTGCGATGGCATAGTCGAGGATCCAGGGTACCCTCCATCTTGTGTGCTTCTAACCATTCGCAGGCCTCCTCTGGCGACTGGAAAAAAGTGCTGTGTCCGTCGCAGATTACTCTCGTCCTAGCTGGAAATAAGAGTGAGTACTGGACACCAGCATATCCCAAGGCCCTCTTCACCGCCATGTATGATGCTCTTTTAGTCTGTACTTCCACCGTAAAGTCCGGGAATAGGGTCACTGATGCGTTGTCGATCCTGAAAGGGCCTGCCTCCCTTGCGCGCTGCAACAGGATGTCCCTGTCCCGGTAGTGCAGCAGTTTAGCTATCACGGTCCGCGGAGGACGGCCAGGCGCCGCTAATCTCGCCGGGACATGATGAGCCCTTTCCAAGGCAAAAAAAGGAGTTAGTAGGACCGGGGCCACCACCTGTCGCTTCCATGTTTCCAGATATGTCATTGCGTCGTTCCCTTCAGCTCTTTCCGGCAGCGCAATGATACGCAGATTATTGCACCGGTTGTGGCCTTCTACATCCTCGGCACAGCGTTCCAGCCTCTGGTCACGGTCCGTCAGTTTCTCAAGTGTGGTTTGTATCACCTGTTGCTCTGTTGCCATTCCTGTGGGCGTTGTCTCTGCATCTCGGACCCTGTCTGCTAGTTTCTGGTGGTCTGCACGCAGCGGGCCCAGTTCCACCGACACCTGGCCAATTTCTCGCTGGAGGGTCATTTTGGACTCCTCTATTGCCCCCAGGATCTTGTCTAGTGTTTCCTGCAACGCGTGAGGTACGAATTCGGCCATTTCCAATGTGCCTGGGCCACCAGCGCATTCTTTCCCTTGTGGCCAAATCTTCTTGCGACTTTGGGTCATGATTCAGTCTCAAACGAGGGGGCGCACTCTCCCAGGGGGGCCAGCAACGGTCACGACACTTGCCTCTCCACCGACCCTCGTTACTTGCTCTGTACCAGTGCAGCCCAGGGGGATGGCCCTCTCCAATTGTAGCTCATTTCCGACAGCCTCTGGGCATTCCCTCTCCCCCTCCGCAGGGGCTCTCTGCTCTTGGGGTCACCATGCACACCCCCAGTTATTCTGCCTAGAACATCCCACCAGTGCAGTTCATCGGTGGTGTAGCAGCTTCAGTCCGCCCAGTCTCTTGGTTCTTGAGTCTGGGTCATTCATCAAGTTCTGCGTTCCGGGCCTCAGGCCTGCCGCAGCCGCACGTGCTCTGTGTCTCCATGTCTCTGCCCTGGGGCATCCCCCTCAGGGCGTCACACTCCCGGATCAGCCTCTTTCTCCCCGTAGTTGGTCCCCTCTAGGCTCCTCTAGTGGGCCCTCAGTGCTCACCTGTACCCCAGCACATCCAGCGCCCCGCCACCGGAGGGGGGGAGGGAGCCCCCTCAGTACAACCATTTCTTTTGGGCCAGGCAAGTCCCTCGCCCCCAATGGTGTCGCCTCTGATGTCTCCTGTGGCCTTCCTTTGTCCTGTTCCGGGCCACCTCAGCCCTAAGTTTCTCTCCAGGTGCCTGTTTGCCGGAGCCGACTGGCCCGAATCGGCAGCCACGTTTCAGCCCTTCTCAGGTGCCGCTCCACCCCGTCCAGGTCCCCGCAGCACACACCAGGAACGTCACACTCCAAGGCCGACCGCCTTCTCTTCAGTGTTGGGCCCCCCTCCGCTCCCTTCTGGGGGGCCTCAAGCACTCACTCAGGCCCCAGCGCACCCAGAGCCTCGCCGCCGGGGGTATAGGCGGAAGGAGGCCCTGCCGGACCGCTCATTCCAGGGGCCAGGCACGTTCTTCCCTCACTGTTGTGCCACCTCGCATACCCTCTTTAGCCTTCCCTCTCCTGCATATCGGCCTCAGCAGCCTCGGATCCGCCTTGAGGCTTAGCCGGAGCCGGTAAGCCCCTCCCGGCTGCCGCGTTGCAACTCCGCCGGAGCGCCGATCCTCTCCTGCGCAGTCAGCGCGGCCCGTGCTGCGAGCTAGCCGCTGGCACCAAATCACAGCCAGACGCCCACGGCACGCGTCCGGCAAACCGCCCTCGGTCCACCTTACGGAGTGCTGGGTAGCCACCCCCGCACTCACGGACCTTTTCGGTGCCCCCGCGACCTCACTACTGTCGGAAATTCCCTCCAGGGCACCGGAGAAATAGAAGGCCTCAGCGGAGCGGCACGTTTACATGTCCACCATCGCTGCCGGCCAAGCCACGCCCCCCCATCACTAATAGTTATAAACTCAAAAACTATACTTGCCTGAAAAAGCTTGACTCACCAGCAACTACTCTGCACAGACACAGCACTCACCAATGATATCCCACTAAAAAGAAAGAAAGAAAAGCAAATTAGAAATAAGGCAACACAAATATCATTGTGCACAAATCTAAGGACAATTTCACACACAATCCTGCATTTAGTACACCACCTGCAAACATGTCACTTCATGCATGGAAACAATACTCCTTTGGAGTAAATTGTTTTTACTTACCTAAAACATTCAACTATGCATACTGCAGGTGTACTACAGCAAAAACCGCAAGGAGCCACAGCAAAGAAAGCAAAAAGGAGAAAAATATTTATCACAAATGCAAATACTTTGCCAGATGACAAACACCCCACCATCAAGCATTTATAAATTGGTGCTTAAGTGGATTCTGCCCCCAAAGGGGCAGATGGGCCTACTAAAAAATAGGCCTATCTGCCCCAAGGGGGGCAGAAAATGCCTTTAGTAGTGTGTTCCCATGGGGAGCAAACCTTGCCCAAGGGGCCACCCCCCAAACAAAACACACACACACACACATACTATCCCTGGTGCATAAATGGCTTCTGCCCCCCTTGGGGGCAATTGGATTAAAAATAAAATAGGCCAATCTGCCCCAAGTCTGCAGAATTGGACAACAGTTATATGCCCCCTTGGGGGTGCGACCCTTGCCAAACAGGCCGCCCCCCCATCCACTAAACACACACACACACACACTTTATCCCTGGTGCATCAGTGGCTTCTGCCCCCCTTGAGGGCAGATGGCCCTAAAAAAATAGGCCGATCTGCCTCCAAGGCAGAAATGGCCAACAGTTCTATGCTCCCCTTGTGGGGGCACCCCTTGCCCAGGGAGGTGCCCCCCCAAATAAATTAACAAATAAAAAAACAGCCCTGGCATTCCAGTGGTTTCTGCCCCCCTTGGGGAGCGTCCTTTGACCAAGGGGCCGCTCCCCGACACAGAAACAAGAAAGTGAAAAAAAAAAAAAAATGCCCACGTCTAGTGGACATTCCTGCTGCCCGATAGCAGTGCGATCAGGCAGCAAGAATGCTCAAAGATATATCGGGGGAAATGAAAACCCTTTCCTTTCCCCGATGCCTCTTTGTTTCAAACCCCCCACCCACCGGAGGAGAAACTTACCTTTTTCTCTGATCGCAATCTGGAAGCAAATGGCTTCCAGTGCGACTGGCACCCTGTAATTATGTCAGCACGCAATCGTGCGCTGAAGCCATTAGGGAAGTGTGGAGGGGGTGGGGATGGAAGGGGAAGGGCTTCCTATTCCATCCCTGCCTTATGGGGATGGGAGAGAAGCACACGGAGGGAGCGATAGTGCTCCCTCTGAGCTCCAGGCCGAGGACGTAATGGTTACGTCCTCTGCAAAGGGGCACTGTGCCGGTGGATGTAACCATTACGTCCCCGGAACTGAAGGGGTTAAGTTGGAATTCATGGAAAAAGAGGTAAAAGTGAAGGTGAAAGATGAGTTAAATAATAACGAAAGAATAAATCTTCCACATTTTGGTATAAGAGGTTGAAGAAGAATATCTAATTAACTTGAAACAGGTGAATAGTCAGAAATTTTAATTGATCGTAATTCCACAGAATGTAAATTTTCAATGCGAGCTTGGGAAAGGAAGGTGAGAAATAATTTGTGCCTGTGTATAGGGAGCATGGAAAAATATGTGAACTCTCTTAACGTAGGATTACAAAGTCTCCAAGCATCAGTTAGCACTCTTTGCTGGATGGCATGGACAAGCAGTTTTTGAACTTTGTTTGGCACATAAATAGAAGTAGAGTTTCTATCCATAAAAAAGTTAACAATCGGATTAGAGTCTCTTGCAAAAATAAAATGATCTTTTGAGTATTGCATGTGCTTTTGTGCAATATTAGACTAGAAGTGACAATCGGTGGTGGTTGGGCCATAAATATTGAAAATAGAAACTGGAATTTTATCAATTAAAAATCTAGGGAGTAATCCCTTGCCCTTTGCCATCTGTTTCTTGTGACATCAAAAGAACATTAAGATATCTGTGACATAAAGTTATAACACCATTCTCTTACCATTACCTGAGGAAAAGAAAACATTACTAGCCCACCCTCTCTTCAGCTTCAAAGATTCACTTTCATTGAGATGAATTTCTTGTAAAAGAGCAATGTTGACATTACGTTTTGATAAATGAGTTAAAACATAAGACATGAATAGAAAGTTATGAAAAGGGTGCCAGACATGGTGAAGAGGAGAAACAACAATATCAATGCATAAAATGATAAACTGGGAGAGAAGAAAAAAAAACATATAAAAAGAAAAGAAAGATCAAGGGTAGGGAAAGGAGAGCTCAAAACATAAAAGGGAAGGAGTAAAAGTGAAAAAGGTAAAGAAAAATCACCCTGAAGACATTAAAGGAAAAAAAATAATGAAAACAAAAAGAGAAAGAAAAACATATGTATACATGTATCAGGTAGGTGGGGTTGTTGAGGCCACATGGAAAAAATGACATAGCTGGGCTCAAGGGAGAATGGCGCAAGTGATACTGTATAGTGCGGGATAGTGAACAAAAATAGGTGCAGAACAAGGAGCCAATATCTGTAAAAAAAAAAAAAGAGGCAACGTGATTAAAATCAATAACTGGTTTCAACTGATGCATTAGAAAATTTGACAATGTAAAATGAAACTAACAGCATAGGAACATGAGCAATTTTAGCAACAGATTGAAAATCCATAAGAAAGAACAAATTGAGGAGTGAACAAGTGTCAACATTTAGTGGCTCTTGAAACTCCCATGACTTCAACCTGTCATTCTTCAAGAACATATTCAGACATGCTGGATCCTCGTACACCATAGACCTATCATTATGGGTAACCCTAAAAAGGCATGGATGAAAGAGTCCAAAACAAGCACCAACATAGCAAAGTGCTGACCTCAGATTTAGGAACTTCTTGTGTCTGTCAGCAGTAGTCATAATCTTGTGTAAGATATATGGCATTTCTAGACCAAGGGATTTGTTTAATTGCTTTGGCTGCAAAGAGAACTTTAAGTAAGTCTGTATATTCCAAAACATAAAGTATAACTCCTCTAGTTTTCTTTGAGGAGGATGCTGAACTGGGTGGATGACCCAGTCCGTAAGCTTGTTGTATATTTAATAAGGGCATCTCTGGTAAATTTAGCCACTAAAGAAGGAAAGCTTTAAACAAGATTGGACAGCACCCTCAGGGGTGCAGGCAATCCAAAAATGTCTAAATAATGTTTTCTGTTTCTATTCTCCAGGTCCTTGACCTGTCTTTGAAGTACAGAAACCTGTGTCTGATGGTAGTTTACCTTGAGAGTAGTATCACTGAAATTGGAGATTTATTGTTCAGCTGTCAGTATCCTTGCTTCCATCTGTGACGACTTGTCATCATGACTCTGTTAACGCTTGTCTCCTCCATGAAAGGGCACAAAGTCCTCATCTTTTACGATAGAAGTTTCATTGAGACAAATGGAAGACTTTTCTTAGGAGAGGGTGGATTTTTTTGAGTCTTTTAGTGGCAGCGTTACAAGTAGGATGAGATGGAATAGCAACAGTAGCAAGAGAAAAAGTGGTCCCTCAAGGTGTAAAAGGACTTAGGTCATCCATTTTTAAGATGTGGGAATCAAATCAAATCAAAGACATGTGTAAAGCATGCAGCTGCTTCTGCTTATGTGTCCTGGTGCTGAGAAGCAAAGACTGAAAAACAGACCCTACTAGTCAAGTCTACACATGATTAAAGAGCCAGGTTTTTAGATCCTTACTGAAACAGTCCTCAGACACGGATAGGCAAGGTGCTCCAAAGCCTGGCCACAAGTACCAAAAAAGAGCTGTCACCCCGGTGAACCTTAGCACACCGCGGAATGCACGAGTCGAAGGTTATTAGATCTCAAGGTTCTATCCTGTTGGTACATGCAGAATCAATTTCTCAGGTATTACGGGCCATTGCCTCCAGTAGCTCTGAACGGCAGTATCACAACTTTGAATTCAACCCTCTTGACAACCGGAAGCCAATGAAGCTGCTTCAAGTGAGGTGAGATGTGATGACGGAAGGGAATCCCTCGCATCAGCCTGGCCGCCGCATTCTGTATGATCTAAAGTCTATGGTTCAGGAAAGCAGGAAGACCGAGATATAGGCTGTTAGCGTAATCCTAACGTGATGTCACAAGAGCGTGGATTATGGTTTTTCGGGTTGCTTCCAGAAGCAGGTGCAACAGCTTCTGAGACTGATCTTAGCTTTAGAAAGCAGGACGATTAGATCTGCCTGATTTGTGTAGTGAAGGAAAGGTCAGAATCAAATGTGATCCCTGAATTTGTAGCCAAAGCAGACAGTACTGATGGTGGATTCAGTTCACTGGGCCACCAGAGGCTAGAGTGTGAAGGAGCCATCCTCCTGAAGAAGAGCACTTTATAGTTGTCTGCGTTCAATTACAAAAGGTTGGCGTGCATTCAATTGGCAATGCCTTTTAAGACCTCTTTAAAATTGAGAAAAGCCGCTTCTGAATGTTCTCTAAACCAGTACAGCAGTTGCGTAACATCAGAGTAGGAAACAACTTTCACATCCTCGATAAGGGTGGCCAGAAGGGCCTGGTAAAGAATGAAAAGTAGCAGATTGAGGGCAGAGCCTTGTGGCACCCGACAATCCAGGAGTTTGGGAGAAGATGAGAACAGGTGAAGAAAAACCTGTTTAGAGTGCTCTTCCAAAAGACGAACACAAAACAAAAAAAGAACACCAAACACAGTTTGTGGAACGCTTGTGAGAGGTGCCTCTTCAAGTATTCACAACCTCAAAGGTATAGCCAAAAATAGTAGGCATCAACCAGCATGACAAAGAACCATGTCAGGGAGTAGAATGGGGTCTGCTATCAATTGTAGAAAAACTTGAAATATATCATGAAATGCTGAATAGTTCAGGTATATAGTGACTTCTGACTACAATTACCAACATCATGTAATAAGCCATGAAAAATGTCATTATGAGAGTATCATGCTTAAAAAAATGAAAAAACAGATAAAAATAGGGCAGCTATTGAAAAATGTAATCAGAAACTTGAAAACTATTCCTCCTCTGCAATTCTTTGCACAAAAAGGGATCCGATATCCAGGTCATGTATAAAATGTTGTATGGTATAAACAAATCTTGTTCTGAGCATAAAGAATGTATGACAAAATGTGCCCTTTGAGGCAGCTGCTCCGAGCATGCATTGGCCAAGGTGTGTTGTTGGCTGTTCAACCACTGTGAAGTGCTCAGGCAGCTGCACAAACTGGCAGGTGACCTGTGGAGAGAAGTGCGTCTGGAGTAAGGTAGCACAGTTCCCCTGAGAGGCCGCAAATCAGCACAAGTGAAACCTCAGAGTTTGCCAAAGCTGGTTCTCATTATGTGAACAGTCACCAGCAGGTAGAAATGCTGCAAAATGGCAAATTCCTTGCACCCAACTCCAGAGCTTCAAGTGGACGTTGCCATCTTCCTTCGGTGCCGAGCCACGCCCCCAGAAGTGAGAGCTTTTTGACCCATGCCTGGATTCCTGCCCTACAGTCTGTATAATCATACATACGCTGTATATTATATTTCAGGTAATTTGCACTCAACTTCAAATTATAAGGATGTTGCAAGTTGCACAGGAGTCCCATGACCACCTAGAGTTACAAGGTAACATGATGAGTGCTTTATTAGGGCTTGGAACTCTGAGGTGAATTCCAATAGCCATTACATGGCCTTATACATGGTCATGATTTTAATATTCAAAATATTTACTAGGCCTCCAAAGAGGACTTGTAGGGCCTCCGGAAAACCATAGAGGATTTTGACATGCTCTGAGAGTTAGGAGAGGAAGTATAATGGCTGAAGGAAGGCACATCGAGGGCCAGAAGTGTTTTTTTTTTTTTATGGTAGGCATCTTGCCTTTGAAATACAGATGAAGGTATTTGGTGTCCTCTGAGGGTCAGCAGATTGTCTCTTTAAATTTGATAGATGACTGTGTGTGAGGACAGGGGTATTGTACGTGTTGGTTAGTTGAACGTCTTTGAGTAGCATGACAGGGTTTTGGGGGACTTCTGATTGTAACTGGTGTGAACCTGATGGCTAGCTGTTCATTCGTGAGGGCCAAATGAGCAACAAGTAAGAGTTTCCAATAGCCAATTTTGTGTCTCTGTAGCTCAGTTGAAGAGGGCTGAGGGTCCCATGAAGATGTACCAAGGATTTCTGAGGAAAGGCTATGGATGATCGATATCCCGTTGGAAAGAGACTATAGGGCACATCAGGCTACTTTTTCAGCACGCTGGTGTATCAGAAGATGCAGGCACGGACAAAGGTATTTTAGGCAACAGGCCAGATGGGGACCTTGGAGTCTGTGCTATAATAGGCAAGCCTCCCCTCCATGTACCATAAAGCACTATTAAGTGCCTTAATATTTACCCATTTATGGACACCAAGTAGGTGGTTTAGGTGCACTTGATGTATGTGTGGTAAAATCACCAGTTATATCAGCATTATAGAATAGATGTGTATTTTGGTAGCATAATCGGTCCTGACGAAAGTCTTGTGCACTTAGGACCATAAGTGGCAGAAACAGGTTGACGCGAAAAGGAAGTAAGGGTAACTAGAGCCCTGGGACTTCCTAACATTTACTTTTTTTTATCATACCGGCTGGCGCCCAGATTAAAACTTTAGGGCTACCAAGGAGGTATTTTTAAAATGTAACGCTACCCCCACTCACTACCCTATTCCTTTTCCAACAAAGTGCTCCCATGGATCTCACAGGTTGTTGCACCCCCCCGTTCCGTAACAGAACTAAGCATGCCACCAAGGGGTACCCCTAGCGGAAGGGAGTTCTTTAAAGGAAAATTATTCTTTTCTCCTTTGGTCAATAGTTTGTGTAAAGCTTTAGTGTATCAGGAGGCCAAATTAGATAAAGCAGAGAACATATGAGGTTTAAACAACATATATGCGAAATGAAGAAATGAAGACTAGAGGCCTGAATTAGATATTGGTGGATGAGTTACTCCATCGCAATGGTGACGGAGATTCCATTTGCCAATATCTAAATCCCATTATATGCTATGGGATTTAGATACTGGCGGATGGGATATCCATTACTGTTGTGACAGAGTAACTCGTCCACCAATATTTAAATCAGGCCCTATGTTTCTTATTCATATTTCATAGAAGGGATGTGCATTTTGAACAGATCTAGTCTGGCTTTAAGAAGGGACTTTTATATTTAAGATATATAGATTTATATTTATTGAAGAATGTTAGCTTAGTTAAAGAAGAACTGCACATAGTCTCAATTGCGCTATGTAAACATTTCACAGTTATGGGCATTATAGACATTAGGATAAGTGACTGGTCCCTTTGTAGTGAAAGCATTGACTGGCTACTATAAATGCATCGATTTTCAAAAAGATTTATCTACTCATGGGTGGCATCATGATTGAATTCATGAAAAGCCATGTGAGTTGAGTGTGGGGGCAAATTTAATATCTGCTGCTGGTGTCTAATAAGTAAGGTGTGATTTAGTGAGATGTGCAAAGAAGACCTGCAAGGAAAAATGTGAGATCTTGAAAGAACCAGTGAAATTGCAGGTGGGCATAATTCTTCCATTACTTATGCTTTCATTCGGAGAAATATACTAGAAGTGACTAGAATGCGCATTTTGTTTTGCTCTTTAGATAACAACCTTAATCCCCAGTGACTAGCTATTAAAGGGGGTGGAGGGTAAATATCTAGATTATGAGATGTTAACTTTGCTTTAGACTTAAGAAACAAATAGTTATGTACAATTAGAACTCGACAGACATATGTAAGGCCAGCCAATCATTGAGGAAAATAATGTGTGACAGGTTGGCTACAATTACAGAATGTTATTAAAGGTTGAGACTATCCCTCAAATGAAGCCAAGGCAAGATCTGCCTAATAGGGCACAAGTTCAGCAAAGATAATCAACCAAGGTGTTAAGTATTATAATGAATGCACTTCTGTATTGATGGTCCATCCAAAAGGTGAAGTCAAAGGAAAGTAATCAAACCATCCATCTCAATCTGTTGACAAAAGTTTGATTTTATGATTGATTTAATTTTATGAAATTTGTTTTTATTTTCTTTACTTTTATCCCTTTTAGTTCATGATACATGCACGTCTAGAATGCTGACAACTTCATGTGCCCTAATTGTTAGGCTTTTTCCAGTCCTGTTGGCCTACGATTGCTCCCAGACCTCTTTAGAAGTCACGTTGAAGGTGAAAATGACTTTAGTTCTTTCTCCTAACCTTATGTATGTGTTTAAACTCATTGTTAAATGAAGGCTTTGCAGGGCCACCCCCACATAGTTGCTTCCTAAATCAAACTTGAGGTTCAATATTTCTATTTTCCATGCTGTTACCAGAAAACAAATTACATACTATGTAATTTGCGGTTTGGAGCAACATAATAGATTGTTTACCTCTGATACTTTCTTGCCCTTAATATAGTAGCCTGTTCCAATTTCTTAGAGCCTTGTATTTGGAAAATGAGTATTGTGAGAAAACAGGGCTGATTGCAGAGGCCCCCTAACTTTTTGCCCCCATTTTCCACTTTTTGCTGGTGTTTTCCTGACTCTGATGGTGCCCTGGGTACTGCTAACCAGTCCCAGGGCTTGTGCTCTGTGTAAAAAGGATATGCAAATTAGGCTAATTATAAGTGGCTAAGTTAATGCTCCTATAAGTCCCTAGTATATGGTAGGGCATGTCGGTTTAGGGACCACAGCATAGGTAGTGCACCCATAGGTGCACTGCTGAGGTACCCAGTGTCATTTTAAAGGCAGGCCTGCCTTGCTGGCTGCTTTTAAAGTAAAGTGTTATATGCAAATTCGACTTTGGAATTAAAAGTAGTTCCAAAGTCTTAAACTACCTTATTTTTACATATATGTCACCCCTAAGATGTGCTATATGTGCCCCTAGGGCTGGGTGCCATGTAACTATAAGCAGGGACCTTATAAAATAGTTTTATAAGCCCTGGTGAGGATCAAAACAGCCAAATTCGTTTTTTTCCCTCATGGTAGTAAATGGCCTTCATAGGCTAGAATGGGGAGACTTTATTTTAATTTTTAAAGTCCCCATAAATGATGGCTACCAAGAGTGTGGTATCAAATTAATTGTTATAATAAATCCCACAACTTCCAGTTGCTGGATTTAATATAACTTGTTCAGGTAAAGAGTTTTAAACTTTACCTGAAAAGTTGCCAATTTCAGCCCTGCATTGTTTTTGCTGCTGTGCTCTGATTGGCCAGCCTCTAGCAGCCTGGCCAGGCTGCCTTAATGAGGTGTGAAGTGGCCTGGCTTCACACAAAAGAATGTGCCTGTGGGAGGGAATCTCCCCTCAGCAGATGGTGAGGCAGGAAGGGGGAGGGCTGCCAAACTGGTCTTCAAAGGCAGAGAAGGACATTTGGAGCAACCAGCAACACCCCCACATCCTGCAACCCCTGACAACTAGGTGCCCCCTTGATTAGATTAGGAGAGGGCAGGAGAGGGGTGTGTTTATGATTTTTAGCCGCACCAGTGGGTGGGCTCAGCCAGATGTAATTTCCAAAAATCAGATTCAGCCATGATGGATTTTTGAAGAATGTTGCCTCCTGGGATTGATTTTTGCCACTCTTCCCAGGAAGTGGTCATCACAGGGGGAAGGACCCTGCACCTGATTGGAGAACCAGGACCCCCCTGCTTTTCACCCAGGAGCAAGCATAAAACTGGCAGACCTGCACCCACACCTCAGATCCCCATCAGATTCCAACAATGAAGAACTAAAGGAGAAGAAGGACTGCTCTGCTGGACCCCTGGCCTGCACTTGGATCCTGCACTCAGAAGGACTGCACCAGCTGCACACTTGGGCTTCACCACACGAAGGACTTTGTCTGGCTTCAACTGGTTCCAGGAGGGACTCCCTGTTTGCTACAGGTGAAAAATTGCTAACCAGAGTCCCCTGCACCAACTCCTGAAGAAATCAACCAGCTGGCCACTGCCCAGTGGCCAAAAAGGAGTTTGCGCCAGGTGCATTCTGGGAGTTGTAGTCCGCACCCCCACGGACCATCTCAGAATTTCTGGACCCTTGGGGTGAGCTGTGGACCTCACAAGAACCTTAAAAGGACATCTGGGAGAAGCCCCAGAAGTTTGGAGAAGTTTGGAGAACTTTTGAAAAAAAGCTCCATAGAGGGACCGACCCTCCGCGGCAACTCTATCTGGCTTGCCTCAACTGCAACCCGGCCTGATTTGCTGGTTCGTCCCGGTTAAGAAAATCTCTGAAAAAGGGACTAAGTCCGAAGGTAAAAAGTTGACCGGGACCTCCCAGCCAGCTTATCCGAGGAGGGCTCCAGGGACGTCGGATCAAGATCCAGGTTTACCCCGGTCGAAGGATTTTCACCTCGAAAAAATGACTAAGTCCGAAGGTAAAAATCTCCACAGAGGATTCCCGCGACGCGTATCCGGAGAAGGGCACAGGAGCTCGGATTGGACTGGCAGGTTCGTCCCGCTGAAGAAAATCTTCGAAAAAGAGAAGAAATGTGTGAAGGTAAACTTTTAACCAAGGCCTCCCGCGGCCTATAGCCGAGCAGGGTTCCATCGCGGTCGGCCTTAAACTTTGACTTTGCCCCGGTCGAGGTGACACCAGATGACACAATTGGCGCTTTTTGTTTCTAGGTGCTAAAAAACAATCATTCTTTAAAAATTCATATCTCTGGTTCCCCTTATCCGATTTTATTTGTTTTTGTGTCATTTTAAAGATAAAAATATAATCTATTTTTATAAATTGGGTTTGGATTTTTAAACTGTTTCCTGTTTTTTATTTAATTACTGTTTTGTGATATTTGAATGCTTTACACTCTGTCTCCTAAGTTAAGCCTTGACGCTCGTTGCCAAGCTACCAAGGGTTGAGTTGGGTTTAATTTACTGAGACCTAACTGGACCTTAGTGGAGGTTAGTGGCCTATTGCTAAGTGTAGGTACCTACCTGCCCTTACCAATAACCCATTTTCCAACAAGTATAAAGTGTTCAAGAAGTTCAGTATGGCCCAAATTACCATTGCATCAGGAATCATTTGTCTTTCATTTGTGTATATGTCTTTCACGAGGGAACCTGCCACACCTTGCCTTAGATAAAAACATCTTTTTTGAAAGACCAGACATTTCAGTGTATTAAGACAGTGTGCACATTTCAGACATTTCAGTGTAGAAAGACTTTGGCCACATTTCAGTTTAGTCCAAATGCACGCTACAAACTGTTTAAGAGACTTCTGTGCGTATGTCAGAAATGGTATTGTTGGTCAGTAGGGTGTAAGTTTCTCAAGGTTCCTTGGCATAAAAGTAGCCAGGCTTAGCTTAGAGACAATGTATTTATTCAGCACTTAAAAGTAAAAATACAACACAATAAAATATGCACACTAATTTCAAAACACAGATTATGATTTTTCCAAATAAGTAAAACCAGAGATTCGCAATTTCAAAGATTTAAGTTAAGTGTAGTGCCTAAAAGCACAATGTGCCAATCGCTGCTCTTTGATTATACAAGACTGGGTGAAAGTCACAAGTCCAGGCCGATTGTAATTTTGCATGGGCTGTATATGGGAACCAAGTTAGTCAGGGGTATAGGAGACGATACATTTCTGGGGGGTCAGCTTTTGGGTTTTTCCATTGACCATATACAAATCATCAGTTCTTTGCCAACTACAGGCTGTGATAAACATAGACAATGATATAGTTTTAAAGTGCAATAGGGAGAAAGGAAGACATGATGTCACAACGTGTAAGTATGTTTTATTGTTATTTACATTCACAAAATAATTAAACCAAATGTGAAAAAAACATGTTTATGAACATTGCACCTTCATGCACCAAACAAATAAATGTAGGAGGGGAAAAAAGGAAGAACACATTAAATGTTGTTAGAGACATCCCTAAGACCCAAAATGCAAATGGACGAGTTAGAAACTATTCTTTCTTGCTGCAGGCATCTACAATAAAATCATGAACTTTAAATCAAAAAATTATATAGTTACTTGCCCCGTTCACTTTTGGAGGACAAATTATTATGCTTTTGTCTGTATGCAAAGTGACTCCACCTTTTTTTAATGTATGTTTCACATGGTAACATGATTCAGGGGGTGATTCCGACCCCGGCGGTCCTTGACCGCCAGGGCCGGGGTCGGCGGGAGCACCGCCAACAGGCTGGTGGTGCTCCTAAGGGCATTCTGACCGTGGCGGTATGGCCGCGGCCAGAAACGGAAAACCGGCGGTGTCCCGCCGGTTTTCCGCTGCCCTGAGGAATCCCCCATGGCGGCGCAGGGATTCCGACCCCTCACCGCCATCCTGTTACTGGCGGTTTCGACCGCCAGGAACAGGATGGCGGTGAGGGGTGTCGTGGGGCCCCTGGGGGCCCCTGCAGTGCCAATGGCATGGGCACTGCAGGGGCCCCCGTAAGAGGGCCCCACTTTGAATTTCAGTGTCTGCTTAGCAGACACTGAAATTCGCGACGGGTGCTACTGCACCCGTCGCACACCTTCCACTCCGCCGGCTCCATTCGGAGCCGGCTTCCTCGTAGAAGGGTGTTTCCCACTGGGCTGCCGGGCGGCCTTTTGGCGGTCGCCCGCCAGCCCAGTGGGAAACCCAGAATGACCGCCGCGGTCTTTTGACCGCGGTACGGTCTTCTGGCGGTTCCCGCTTGACGGGCGGCTCCCGCCGCCCGCCAAGCTTGGAATGACCCCCTCAGTCTTTTCAGGGACATACTTGATTTTAGCCAAGTTTTCAGTCAACGGAGACCACTAAAGCTTCTCTGTCTTACAAGAAGATACTGGCATAACTAAAATAATCTTTAGAAGTTTATCAACCTATGCAAAAAGCTCTCTCTATTCGAAGCATTTATCAGAGTATGTCTGTCAGTTTTATGAACAAAGAGCACTTGAATATATTTGATGATACATCTAATTGAGCTGAAAGCAGCAATAGTGTCAGACGACATTGTCTGGTAACAGCAGCTGTTCACGTTTTTACAATATACTGAGGGTAATAGTAATTCTGCTGCTCCATCATCATTCACCACAGTTGTGGGACTTAGCAGTATAATAATTATAATGGTTAATGGAATTGTTAGGTTTATCACTGCAAAGCTTTAGAATTTCACTTTTTGCTACATGCAGAGCAGCAAGTAGGTCAGCTATAGTCTGCTGTTGTCCGTACATAGCAATATTCAAACATTCCAGATGCTGCAGTACTTGAAGGGTACTCTGGAGACCCAGGAAGGTTGTTCCTTTCTAAACATATGCCAGCAAACTGCGAACACAAGCAGACACATCCCCACTTGTCTTTGAAGTTGTTTTAGGTTCATAGTTATCTATTACTTTCTGTACAACTTTTACACAGATTGTCCAGCATGCTGGACACAATGGTTGTATTTTCAGCACATTTGCAGGGCCTTCAATTAATAAACTTCAAACTTATGTTGTCATCTTTGGGAACTGTTATTGCAGATGGATGGCATGCGTGTAGACTGCACTCGAACTGCATGTCTTGCACACAAACATGAGCAGCCCAATTATAAACATTTGCAAAAGGAATAAGCCTCATGTGTGAGATGCTTGTAAAAATTTGAATCACTGTTTTTGTGTGGAAGAGAAATGCTTAATATGTGAAAAAGCATGCTGTGCAAACTATAATGTGAAATATGGTGTGAATGCTTACTAACACAAGATACATGATATGTGAGATAGTTATAGTGGGATATGCAGAATGAGATGTATGTAAGCAAAGCTCAGAAGTGAGGGTTAGGGTCTGAAAGTGATACTTTTAAACACTAGAAAATAGTGTGTGTGTAAAGCTTACAACAGAATAGAGTGGGTGGAAGGTCACAAATAGGTATTGTGTAGGGTGCATATGTAGGAGGCTCACAAAATAAACAGCATGTTTTATGAAATGCTCATTTCAGTGTGTGATGCTCGCAAATATGAGAAGCATGGCACAAAAGATAAATGCATTCACCAGGAGCCTAAGGTGTGAAAAGTTGCATGAACATATGTAGTCTAGCTGGGTGACACAAGATGCAGACAAGCTGATCAGAACTCACCCTGTTCCCTGTCTGCTTTATTTTGAGCTGTGTATGAAACAGAGCAAAACACAAGTGCTTGATGCCAGATTTATGGTGGTGCGACAGCACTGATGAAACAGGTACTAACCTTAGGAGCGGGGTGTCCTGCATTTCAAACTGTTTAATGGGGTTAAAGGTGCCTGCAGCAGAGTTCTTTGTGCATCCAGCAATTTTCACACAATAATGAAAACAGCAAGATAACAATGGTGACTATTGTATTTGCTGGAGAAATCTGAATTTTGCCTAGTGTCAGTTTTGGCTGATCCTAAAGTAGTATAAAAAGTTAATGCACCTGCTGTATTATAGAGGTCATATATTTGTATTTTATGTAGATAACTCAGTGAGTATTGCTTTTGTACTAATGTCCTTTTATTCTTTGCAGTTCAAGTTACAATCATTCCTATAGAGTAGAATGAGGTATGAACTTGCTACAAAGAGCTGCATGCAAACTGCAATGCAAAGGTTCAGAACATTACAGTTTTTTCCTAATTGTTTGTTACTTTAAAGTTGTAAAAAAGTATTTCTTTGGGAAGTAGTACATTCATAGTAGTGAAGACATCCCCCCAACTAGTGTGTTATATTTTAAATCCAGACTTTTTGTTCTTTAGACCAATTGCTCTTGACATACAGTGCATGCAATTATTTATTATATGTGATTCCTACACTTCCTAGCCCACATTGTCCTCTGTACCAATTTCCTGTGAATTGATTTTTTACCTGTATGATACATTGCCTATGGTTAATGTGTGTGAGATGTAAAGCACTCTGATACCCTATATTGGTATGAGCAGCGCTACAAAAAATAAATGTGATAGAAAGGATATGAAGAGATGAGTGACCACGTCAGAGGGTGATGGGACCACTTCTATCTAAGCTTGCAGCACTACTTTTTGAAACTCAGGCCCAGATTTAATAAGTCCTTACATTGCAATTGCATCTCACAAGGTCATGCATGGCAACACAAGCAATTCAGTGAGATTTACTATGCCACGTAGAGCCACTATGCATGGCTTAATGTGGTGTAGTAAATCTGGAGTAATGTAAGGGAGCACAAGTCACTGACTTGTGTCACTCTGTGCTAGGAAGGCATTTCATGAGTGAAGCGTGGGTGTTCCCACGCATTCACCCATGATTCTTGGCATATTCCTAGATTTACTAACACTAGTAAAATTTGGAATATTTCAAAAGTCTATGCCTTCCTAGGTGAGGTATAAAGAGGAGAAATATCTTTATTTCTCCTCTGTGCTTCCTCTTTCTATATGTCCTGCATTTAACAGTACTAAGAACAGAACAAGTTTGGCAGGTCATGTTTGAAGTCTAATGCACCTCCAGTTAAAAGATGGGCTTCATTTAAAATCTTGGTCCCTTCCTATGGGGCAGGAGGACAGTTTTGCTTTAGTTGGCAACCTGAACACCGGTCTCTACGTTCAAGCCAGATAACCACAGAATAAGCACTATAAATTGAAACTACCCCTCATCAATGAAGCATAGTGTCTGCTGCTGCTGATCAGATTGAATAGCGGGGACAGACACATCAGTTTCGGCAGGATTACTCCATTTGAGGTTGGGCTGGACTGATGTCAATAAGACTGTGATTGTTAAGTACAAAATGATGCTTCCATAAGAACAGAGGCATAATCACCCCATCAGCAATGCTCCGTAATTTCCATTATCTACTAGAAAGTAGGCCTCTTGAACAACAAAACTGAATGCTGAAAGCCGATAACCTGAACAATTTTTAAATGATCTGAGACAAGCAACAGTCAACAGGAAATGTAATCAGGATGATAGGAGAAAGTATGATTAGAATTTTGCCACATAATGGGTTTGGTAAGCATTAACTGACTATGCTTATTCCTTATGCGTCCTGAAAGGCATTTGTTAATTATCCACTTCCTGTAGTGTCTGTAAAATAGATGGGCTCTGAAGGTGGCTCCTACCAATCCATAACTCATTTACTCTGAATGAGGAATTGGTGTTGCAATCAATGTAAAACTTAATTAGTCTACTTTCTATTTAAATTACAAAAAACACATTTTACAGTTTCACTGTGCAGAATAAGCCATTTGCACCTGCCCGGTGTGTTTGCTTCAATTAAGAGTTTAACTAACACTGCATTTTCTTTTGATTTGTTTGCAAGGTTATTTTGGGAAATAAAAAAGTCAATTCATACATATAGCTCTTTCTGATAAAAATGGCTTTCATTTTCTTGATTGTTTAACTTATCTTATTTTTGGGAACTTGATACCTTCTTACAAAATCTAGATGTGGATTTTGGAGGAGAGTTTTGAGAATTGTTTTTTTTAAAAATGTTTTAGGCCTGGCATCCTTGGCATGGATTCCACACACTTTACCACTGTTAACCAGTGCTAAAGTGCTTGTGTTTTTTCCCTAAAAATTGGTAATACTGGCTTATCCCCAGTTGGCATATTTAATGTACTTATACTTCTCTAGTACAGTGCACTCCATGTGTCCAGGACCTGTAAATGAAATTGTACTAGCAGGCCTGCAGCAACGATTGTGCCACCCACTTAAATAGCCCATTAAATATGTCTCAGTCCTGCAGCTGCAGAGTCTGTCATGTCATGGAAAAGAAGCCATTTTGATGGACCCAAACCTTCCTTTTTAATACATATAAGCCACTCCTAATGTAGGCCCTATACAGCCCCAAGGGGAGGGTGCAGCATACCTGAAATGTTGGATATTTACTTTTCAGTTTTACATGTCCTGGTGGTGAAAAAGCTTTACATTTGTTTTCACTACTGAAAGGCTCTCTCCTACAGGTTAACATTGGGGTTACCCTATTACCTCTTATAAGAGCAATTCACTATTTGGAAGAGATAGTCTTTCGATTTTGGTATCCCTGGAATTACAGCGTAAAATCCTAACTTATGCTAAAGTCAGGTTTTAAATTGCATTCTGAAAATGCAACTTTTAGAAAGTTGGCTTTTTCTTACATTATCTATTTGGTGCAAACTGCCTGTCTCTGATCACATGTCTGGGGTGGGGTGACAACCACTCACAATAGGAGTCTCGCTATGACCTGATGGGCCTTGATGCGCCATCCTGCGAGGATGAGAGGGTAAGCCTAATTTACACCTGAATAGGCTGTGTCCTGCCTACACACAGACGGCTGCATAACCCCCTGTAGTAAGTGTAGAGCCAGGGCAGGAAGGGCAGGGACTCTGTGCACTTCAAAGGCATGTCTTTGAAGTCTCCCCTACCTCAAAGGCCCAACTGGCTATAAGTACTGGGCCTCTGATAACACCACTTCAGCACACTTCTCGAACTATGGATATTCTGCCTGGAAGAAGGACTGCTGTGCTGCTGAAGGCCTGCCACTCTGTTGGGCTCCTGTTTGCTTGACTCCTGCTTTGCTGACCTGTGCCTACTGCCCTTTTGGCTGGGAGTCAGGTGGACTGAACCTGAATCTCTCCAACCCAGAAACTAGAGTGACTCTAAGGGCTAGTTGACTGGCCTCCTGATATGAAGTCTCAGGGAGATAGCAGATTTCCAACCACCCTGCTCCTGCACCTGGACTCTGCCATCTGTGAGTCTGTCCTGCCAAGTGGTGCCATTTCAGTCCTGGACCCTTGGAAGTGCGCCTAAGGTGCTTGATCCAATGGAACAGACGCATCCTCTGCTGCATAAGCAGAATTGCTGCATTGCCACTGGTGCGTGGAGAAAATTGATGCTTCACCTCTACTGCATGGACCGGAACAGGTGCAATCAGAATCGCATCGCTACTGTACCTCACATCTTGAAACCAGTGCATCACATTCAGAACTGGCACTGCAGCATTTATTTTCAGCACAAGGTCTTCGCCTCCCTGTCAATGGCATCCTCAACAACGATGATGAAATTCCACATCTCAGCCCATGTACTCATCATAACTGATGCATCACCTTGACTGCTCAACGCATCCTCAACATCGACGCATCAGGAACTCACACAGCAGCCTTACTGTATCTCAGAACTGACGCATCACTGCTGCTACATAGAGAAAAACGATGCATCACATCTACTGTGTGGTTCATTGCTCTGAAACCTAGATTTAAGGTACTTTTGTTCAGCACTCCTAACAGGGTCCCTTTAGCTGGCCCATGCTCCACTGCAGTCGGCCTGGACTTTTTAGCAGCTATCCCCCGGTTGGCACTTTCAACTTCTAAGCACTGTTTTACAGTTTATTCTTTAAAAATTCATAACTCAAGTTTCACTTATTGTAATTTTGTCATTTTGGTCTTGTTTTATTTATCAAATTAAGTTCAACTTTTTTAACCTGGTGTAGGATCCTTTTTATATGGTGTTTTCACTGGTTTACTGTTTGGAATGTTGCACAAATACTTTACACACATCCTTTAAGTTAAGCCTGACTTCTCTGTGTCATGCTACCAGAGGCTGAGCACAAGTTGTAGGAGGCTGGCCTGGCTTGTAGTGGGTACCAAAGGTACTTACACCTTGTGCCTGGTCCAGTTATCCCTTTTTAGTAGAGAAGAGGTGTTTCTAGCAGCTTAGACTGATAGAAGGTAGCTATGGCAAAGCAGCTTAGGCTGAACTAGGAGACATGCAAAGCTCCTACTATACCACTTATATCATATGCACAATATCATAAGAAAACACAATACACAGAGTTACTAAAAATAAAGGTACTTTATTTTTATGACAATATGCCAAAAGTATCTCAGTGAGTACCCTCAGTATGAAGGTAAGTAATATACACAAGTTATATGTACACAAACCAAAATTAGGTAAGTAAGAGCAAGAAAAGTAATGCAAACAGTGTAGAATTACAATAGGTTGCAATAGGCAAGCATAAGTATAGGGGCAACACAAACCATACACTCCAAAAGTGGAATGTGAATCACGATTGGACCCCAGACCTATGTGAGCTTGTAGAGGGTCGCTGGGACTGTAAGAAAACAGTGAGAAAAATACCCCACCCCAAGACCCTGAAAAGTAGGAGTAAAGTACACCTACTACCCCCAGAGAGCACAATAGTCGTGATAGGGGAATTCTGCAGGAAGAACAGACACCAGCAGTGCACTGACAACGGATTTCCAGACCTGAGTACCTGTAAAACAAGGGGACCAAGTCCAATAGTCACGACAGTGTCCAGGGGGGGCAGGAGGCAGGAAACCCCGGATGAAGGTGCAAGGAAGCTGCCTTTGGATGGAAGAAGCTTGGAGTTCTGCAAAAAAGAAAAGGACTAGGAATGTCTCCTTTGGAAGACTGATGTCCCACATTGCGATGAAGCTTGCAGAGGTGTTCCCAAGCAGAAATACTATAAACAAGCCTTGCTAGCTGCAAGGGTTGCGGTCAAGGTTTTTGGGTGCTGCTGAGGACCAGGAAATACCAGGATGTCGGCTTTTGGAGGAGGAGACAGAGGGGGCGCTCAGCAACTCAGAGAGCCCTCACAGAAGCAGGCAGCACCTGCAGAAGTACCCCAGCAGGCACTTAGAAGAATAGTGAACCAGAGTCCACGCAAAGTTACAAAAGGGGGTGCCACAACGTCAGAGGCCAACTCAGAGGGTTGTGCACTCCAGGACTGAGTGCTGGGGAACCAGGCTAGGCTGTGCAGAAAGGAAATCCTGGAAGAGTGCACAGGAGCCAGAGCAGCTGCAAATCACGCGATACACAGCTTTGCAGTCTAGCTTGGGGAGGCAAGGACTTACCTCCACCAAACTTGAACTGAAGAGTCACTGGACTGTGGGAGTCACTTTGACAGTGTTGCTGTGTTCCAGGGACCACGCGCGTCAGGATGAGAGGGGACCCAGAGGACCAGTGATGCAGTCTTTTGGTGCCCGCGTTAGCAGGGGGAAGATTCCGTCGACCCACTGGAGATTTTTTCGGAGCTTCTGGTGCAGGGTGAAGGCAGGCTACCTCAGTGCATGCACCACCTGGAAACGGTCGAGAAAGCCGGCAGGATTAGGCACTACAATGTTGCTACTTTGTTGCGCTTTTGCAGGCGTTCTGGAGCAGTCAGCGGTTGATCCTTTGGTAGAAGGTGAAGAGGGAGATGCAGAGGAACTCTGGTGAACTCTTGCATTCGTTATCTGAAGAATTCCCCAAAGCAGAGACCCTAAATAGCCAGAAAAGGAGGTTTGGCTACCAAGATAGGAGGTTTGGCTACCAAGAGAGGTAAGAGCCTATCACAGTGGTTCCCAAACATTTTCGACCCACGGCTCCCTTGATCTATTGGCCACTGGCTGCGGCTCCCCATTATGTTACTTTTTGTTGGCGGGTGGGGGATGTAAGCCTGGCCTAGGGAGTACATCCATTTTTCTCCCTGAAAAGAATTGGGATGACGCCAATGAAGGTATTGTAATTCTATATATAACTGTAAAAAATAAAAATGTAACAGTTGTTTAATTACAGCATGCATAGGGTTTTTTAGTAAGGGGAAAATATTGGTTGACGTAACCCTAGTAAAATGGGCAGGTCTCATTTTTATGTAGTTATAACATAACTGTTTAAATATCGTGAAATGTAGAATCCCTTTAGTTGTGTTTAACCACCAGAGGGCGCTCAAGGACAAAATTAAAAAAGAGCTGCTACAACTGAGTAGTTTTATTTTGTACGAACTGGCCCAAGGGCTATAAATAGCTCAGTGGTTCCCAAACTGTGTGCAGCGCCCCTGGCTAGTTTTGATGGCGCACCAGCGAGCCGCGGCGCACAGATTGGGAACCACTGGCCTATCAGAAGGAGCCTCTGACGTCACCTGCTGGCACTGGCCACACAGAGCAGTCCAGTGTGCCCCCAACACCTCTGTTCCCAAGATGGCAGAGGTCTGGGACACACTGGAGGAGCTCTGGGCACCTCCCCTGGGAGGTACTGGTCAGGGGAGTGGTCACTCCCCTTTCCTTTGTCTAGTTTCATGCCAGAGCAGGGCTGGGGGATCCCTCAAACGGTGTAGACTGGCTTATGCAGAGATGGGCACCATCTGTTCCCATCAAAGCATTTCCAGAGGCTGGGGGAGGCTGCTCTGGTTCTGTGCTAGAGACCCGGGGGATCATGGAATTGTCCGCCCAATACCAGGATGGTATTGGGGTGACAATTCCATGATCTTAGACATGTTACATGGCCATGTTCGGAGTTACCATTGTGAGGCTATACATAGGTAGTGACCTATATATAGTGCACACGTGTAATGGTGTCCCCGCACTCACAAAGTCCGGGGAATTTGCCCTGAACTATGTGGGGGCACCTTGGCTAGTGCCAGGGTGCCCACACACTAAGTAACTTTACACCCAACCTTCACCAGGTGAAGGTTAGACATATAGGTGACTTATAAGTTACTTATGTGCAGTGGTAAATGGCTGTGAAATAACGTGGATGTTATTTCACGCAGGCTGCAGTGGCAGGCCTGTGTAAGAAATGCTGCAGCCCATAGGGATCTCCTGGAACCCCAATACCCTGGGTACCTCAGTACCATATACAAGGGAATTATTTGGGTGTACCAGAATGCCAATGTGAATTGGTAAATTTAGTCGCTAGCCTGTAGTGACAAATTTGGAAAGCAGAGAGAGCATAACCACTGAGGTTCTGGTTAGCAGAGCCTCAGTGAGACAGTTAGTCACCACACAGCGAATACATACATGGCACATACTATGAGCACTGGGGCCCTGCCTTGCAGGGTCCCAGTGACACATGGACTAAAACAACATACATACAGCGAAATATGGGGGTAACATGCGAGGCAAGATGGTACTTTCCTACACAAGTTAATTTGTTTTTTTTGTGTGTCTTACTCTGAGAAGAATTGTGGTTGCTCCTTGATCAGGGCTCACACCGCAGTCAATCAACAACACAATTTCTCACACCATTTTAGAGCAAGACATTTTGCCAGCCATATCAAATTTCCAAATCTGTCATCAGTTTCCTAGTGCTCGTTGAGTTTTGAAATTTTAAGGGTGGCAGTAGTGATTTGGGATTGGGGGTTGGGGTGGAAGAAGGGAGAGTCAGGTGTGAAAGGTTTAAGGTTGTGAAATGGGATTGCTTTGTGCTCAGAAGAAAGAAGGAGAAATAAAAATGAAAATTAGGACCCTCTGAGCAGATAGGAATTATACAGAGTCTGGGGAGCCTATTCAAAGGCTGGCCACAGAGACTTGACAGGAACCATGGGTATACATGGGTAACTGAAAATTGTCTTGGAATATCTCCTGAGTTGCAGTTTAATGGTTCAATTGTTAGATCACCAGTGGATATTATTTGCCTCATTTTTAGGTTGTTTCATGATGTCTTGAGTGCGTCAGATTGAGTTATCTTTCTTAAGCCCCATTATGACAGGCTTATTCTAGTAGTGGCTGAGATACTGCTTCTGACCTCTTTCTTTTCTCGTGGAGGGTACATGCTACTGTAAGAAATTGGGTTATTAGCTGAGGTGGTGAGAACCCAATCTTCAAGTAATAATCACAATCCTTGTCAGAGTGAACAACAAAGATCACTAAATAAAGCTGAACCTAAATCTCTGGTGGCACAGAGTAGTCAGACTTCCTTTAGAGGCAATTTGGTGGCCCGGAGTAGACAGGCTTAACTTTAGAGGCAAGCTGTAAAGTATAAATGCAGTACTTAAAAGTATTGAAGTCAAACACAAGAGAAAAAAAATCCCAAACTAATTCAGAAAAATAGAGCATACCAAACAACAAAAATCCAATAAAGGGAACTGGAGACGTGATCATTTTAAAGTTTAAATCAAAACAATGAACAAAACTAGAGCCAAAAAGTATTAAATACCAACCTCCATCATCTGGTTGCAATTGACCGGTCTAATGTGAAAGTTAAGGCCAACCCCTATGGAACACGAGTCGGATACAGGAACCAGTTTAGTTCCAGTTGAAAAGTTATCTTCGCACTTAGAAAGTTTTTTAAAGGTAGAAAATCTTCCACTGTTCAAGGCAGCAGGCTGAAGCTGAAGTAGAGCTTGTCAATAATGGACTGGTGAAGTAAGGAGGTCTCAGCGAAGTCATCGACAATGTCAGGAAAAGTTCAGGACCAAGAAGTGTTCAACGTTGATTGGATCCCCTTTGATGATGATGCCGATGAAGCTTTCTAAGCTCAAACATCTCTAAACCAGTTCCACGGCAGCTCACCTTCCAATGGGAATTAGTGGCAGCCTGACTTGAAGGACAATAGAGGGTCAGGGTCAGGTGTTAACCACATCTGCCTGTGACAAGGTAGGCCTCTTTGTAGTTAATCAAGTACCTCAGTACAGCACCTAGGCCATCCTGTCAAGGGACGGACAGCACCTCACTACACTCACGGCCCTTTGTCCCTGTCCTTTGAACAATTAACATCTCCCTACAAGGTAGCCATCAGCTGCTGGGCAACAGTTGAGGTGCTTCCATAAAAAAGGACCTAAAGGCTTTAGGAATCAGAAAAAATACTTTTTCTTTGTCTTAATAGCTGGATAAAATTCAATGTTACTTGTAAATTAGATCTTTTTTAACTACTAAAAACAGTCTTTTATATATTGTTCTAGCTGTTCGCAACCTGAAATTAGCATTATAAGGTAGAAAAATGTAGTCTAAGGATGTTCTATGTAGTCAACCTACCTTGCTTCAGTGAAAATAGCTTTTAAGCTTTTTCAGTGTGAGGACATGTATGGCATTTAACTTTTACATATCCTTCTTTTAAATGCCATGTACATTGCCTTATGGGTACTCAGACCAGCTGTAGTGGTAACTTATTAATGTTTAAAAAGAAACTTTATGCCTGTCAAAAGGGTTACATTTGACAGGTCAAACTGGCAGTACTAAACTGCACTACCCAGCTACAATGTTAGGCATGGGAAAACGCTTTACAGTGCCAGTGCAATACATGGGACAATAGGTCATGAAGTCCACATATATTAGGGACCCATAGGCAAATAAATAAATCAATCAGATGGATACTAATTTTACCAGTTTGAAAGAGTAGCACAACCACTTTACCACTAGGCTGCAGGGGTAGCACAATTTGACGAAATGTACACTAACCCTGATTATCTTAAATTTTCTAAGTATATTTTGTCTATTTCCTTTATTAAAATTCATTGAAGTTACTTGATTAAGAAATAAACTTAAACATGGGTATGAAATCAAGATAACAGCCAGGAAAAGGAAGAGAAAAGACATTGAGATAGATAACATCAAATCCAAACTGTTTGATAAGCTTAAAGCTTCGGAAGAATTTTCTGATGATATAAAAAATCATCACGGTGGGGGTGCACAGATGTATTATTAAAAATTAATGTTTATTTATGTTCATGTTCATTATGTTCACTAATGTTTTATTTTGTGTGATTAAGTTAGTATAAATAGGCCTGAAAACAAATTTAGGCCTGCTGGTCTTTTCGCACTGACAGCTAAAAAAAAACAACATAACTTTTAATATTTGGAAAACATGCACCTTTTATTCATTCTGTGGCTTTCCTTTCTTCGTAATGAACCTTGCTAAATATTTCATGTAATGCTACAAATGCTCAACGCTGTCACTGCTTGCAGTCACACCTGTGCTTTTGTTCATTTTAACAGTTCATTGTTCAGTCTCTTAATGTCATTTCCACGTGTATTTAGGTTAAAAGGGATGTTGGAATATTAATTATGAGAGGGTTTCTAGAGTGAGCCTTTATTAAGTATCAATATGTTAATAATTTAGATAGGCTTCTGTCAATGTATCTTTATTAGTACAGACCATGGTGCCACTTCACACCATGCTAAAGACATGATTTTATACTCCTGTAAAACTGAAATATTCTGTTTTTGGAATGTGTGACAGGCTTTTCCTTGCCCTCATCAAAAGCTGGCTTTATGTCAGTCCTCGTGTTTTGCCCCTCTGCATAGATATGTTACTGAGTTTGTTTGTTTTTAAACTGAGCAGACCCTGTGGCACTTTGTGCTTTGACACTATACTTAGAATTGCATTGATGTTAACCTTACATTATCATTTACTTTTTGCTTTCTTATCAATTTTATATAAACCTTAATGGTTTAGACTTTAAATCTTGTCCTGGGAGGGTTTTCCTGTTTGGATTTTTCTTTAAATGCCTTGTGGGTTTTTCTATGTGGATTTTGCTTTAAATGTCTAGGACCCAGAACCTTTGGTTCTCACACTGCCTCAATCCATTCATTTGGCCCTTTTATTAGTAGAAAGCACATAGTCACATGCCCAAACATACACTAGTGGATTAACTATTGAGAACAGAAGGTTGGGCCTTTCATTTAACAGGTAGTAATACTTGCACCACAAACGTTAGGAATTGGTTAAAAGTGCACCACATAACTTTTAACATGCACAATCAGGCTTTCCTCCAGGACATATGCTATTCTTAAGGTATGAATCCTGTACACATGTACACTCAGGGCCCAATTCACAAAGTTAAACATAGACCAAAAGTATTTTTTGTTATTCACAAAGGTAAGTTATGAGTAGTATCTTTACGTCTGCACTTGGCGCAGATTCTCCACACTCGAGGCGGAATCACCACACTCGGGGCACAGACTCTGCACTCAGGGTGGAATCTTCACACTCTGGTCAAAATCTCCACCCTCAGGTCGGATCACAAAAAAGTCTAGGTGTACAACCATTTGACACTTGACTTTGTGTTACTTGTCTCGCTGAAAAAGATACAGACCTCTGAAAGTGGAAAGACATACTCACATCTTCTCAGCAGTGGCACAAATGTAATTTTTAATATCTAGGTTTCTGTCCAAACTATGCACATGTGGTTACCAATATACAGAACACACAAAACTGTCTAGACATGCTAAATGATGCACTTCACATGTAGTATGACTAATATTCTCAAGGGATATTCCAATCTTCTGAATCACATCTTTGCAAATGTATGTAGCATTTCAGTATGCTACAAATAGATGACATTTGATAGCAAGTGTAAGACTGTTGAGACTGCACATTAGAGGATAGCCCTGGATTCACTTTTAGGGTTAGTTATATCCATCCAGACTGTCTCATATCCACTTGCAAACTTTTACATTGGAAGATAGCTATGTTTAAATGTCCAGATACTCACATCGCAACAATGCTGAAGGTGAGAGTTAGTAAATACTAAAGAGTATACTGAGCAAACCTGAGAAATAAGTTATTGGGTGAGTAATTTCAGGACATTATAGTGATAGTACACATACCTTTGGGTTAAAAAACAAACCATTGCTAGTGAGATCAAAGGAGTACAAAGTTAGCATTTGCTTAATGTTGTTGTGAGCTTGCTTATGAATTGTACACAAATGCATAATTGGTTGCCTTCTATTTCAGTGGACCGGCCAGGCAAGTGACATCCAGTCAGGACCAAGGGCAGGCTAGTGGAACCTCAGCTCGTCAGTGGGTACATCCTCTTGACAGTGCGAGCAAGGAGAAGGAGGGAGAGTAGCAACAAAGCAGGGGTGGTGCCCCCACCCAGACTGAACCTACACCACCAATACCATCTGCCCGGGTGGAGGCTGTGGACACTGAAGAGGGGGGTGTTGAGAGGCACACCACCAGCTAGGGGAAGGAAGAATGTGGGTCTCCTCCTTGCCCAGAAGAGATTGAATTTGAAGTGGTGTCCCCAGGTCACATCACCATCTGTGACTGCCACCGACCCCTTCCGAACTCCTGAGGACCCCATTCATTGGGGCCTCCAGCTGCACTCCCTGTGACTCCTCCTCCTTCATGTATCTGCCCTGACACCCCCCATCGCTCATGTTTGACCCAAAGCCCTCCATGTACTGTCATTCCTGTGGCTGGATCCCAGGGAGTGGTGTTAGCATCTATGGTTGAGGAGAATGTGTCCTTTCAGTTTGTATAGGAGATCTGAGATGAACTCCATAAGTTCTGAGAGGCACATTCAAGAGACATGGCCCACCTCATTGCCTCCATCACTTCCTTTGGTGCAGCCATATTGTCTGTGTTGGCACACTGCTGTTGTGTCTCCCAGTTCATCGTCCCTTTCTGTTATTCCTGCTGCCCACGCACCCCTCATGTTTGACACTCCCAAGAGGTGTCTGGTCCTGCACCGGCCGAGCAAAAAGAGTCTAGAGAGCAGAGGGCTTGTACTTTATTTATTATCAAGGGTGACAGATGGGTGGCCAGTGACTAGACATTCTTTTAACTGTGGACTTTGTTTAACCTCTTGTACATAGACTGCTTCCACTGACGCCTCCTGATGTGTTATATTTATTTTGCGCATCTCCATCCAGGTCCCCTTGCCCAATTTAATACAACATATTATTTGATTTCCATTCTCCCTTTCAATAGGCAGTTTTTCATTTACTTTATTCACTATTGGAAACATTTTTCAAATTCAACATCCATGTGTAGTGTGTTTCAATATATTAGCTAGTTTCAAAGTATGGTAGTCTACATCCTTTGGTGTTTAGCTATGCTTTCAACGTGATACCATGGTAAACATATGGTCCTACTTATCAACATGTCTTACACACATTTATCAACACATATATGGCCTACAACTGGAGTAACCTATTGATCGTCAGCAACTATTACTCAACTCAATTGAAATGTGGAAGATATCTTTATATTTACAAATTATTGTAGGAAATATATTTTACAGTGATCATGGGGATCTCTCTGGCAACACCACAATATGGTGAAAAGGATCTCTGTGAGTGAGTGTGTTTACTGTGTTAGTACTGATGAGTGGGTTAGTGTTGTGCATCTGCCTGTACAGGTCGTGGAGGTGCCTGTAGAGGAGGTGAAGGTGCTTGGACAGTTGGTGGGTGTGTCTGTAGAGGGGATGAGGGTGACTGTACAGTTGGTGGGTGTGCCTTTAGAGGGGGTGAGGGTGCCTGTACTGTAGTGAATCCTAGTTCGTTTTTAATGGGCTAACAGGAGTCAGCTTAGCCTCTGGCTTGCAGACTTGTGCCCCCGGCACCTAGTGACTTTTAACCTACTTAGCTTGCTCTGTCTTAGCCCATTTAATTATTTAATTCTTCTAAGATGGCTGCCTTGTTTATAGTTAGGCCACCTGTTATGAGTGATATTATCAGTGTCACCGCGCTAAGGCGTCAAGATCAAGCAACAAAGGCAAACAAACAGTAGGTGTTCACACTTAGGAATTTTCCCTCTCTATACTTTCGAGGGATTGTTTATATTAATTGCCGTCCCAAGCATGTCTGTTATCTATTGTTTGGGAACACACCTACATCAGGGGTCCTCGTAGATCTGTATAAATACATCACACTTTAGATAGATAATCAGAGGGATTCCGACCAGAGGGCATCGCCACCATCGCTAATAACTGCACGTCGTCTTGACGCTGACCCAGTCTTCATGTCCCTGCGGAGTCTGAGATAGAGACCTCATTCCAAGGTAACGAGGGTTGGGGCTCCTCTCATGGACATGGCATTGGCAGATTAGGTTTAGCGAACCGTACTCTCCTTTAGGTAGGAGGTTAGGCCTCACACATTAGGGTACTAGGGCATCTAACATCTCGTATGTCTTTTCTCTGCATTGCAAGATGGTGGGGGTCTTTGTAATAATGACTCTCATCTTCACAATTCTATTCCTTGCATTATTCATTATCCTAATCCATGCAGCCCATGCAACTTATCGCAAATTGCAGTTATGCTAAATAAAAACTATTGAAACTCTACTGCACCTTTATTATTGCCTGTGTTTGTATGAGACATGATATATCTGTGAGAAAGGGGTAATCTCTGTTTAACCACGACACTCCCTGAGATGTCTTATTCTCGAGTCCATGCATAAAGGCTGCCACAAATCACCTTTTACTATTGTGTTTCTGGTGAGGTGCTGGTAGTGAACCGGTGAGGTTGGGACAACAGTTGCGACTTGTAGGAAAGGCGTAGTCGCCTACAAGCAAAAGTACTGTCATCCTTTAACCAGCAGTCTTGCCCAGAACAAGAGTCCGAACTACGACAGTAGAGGTGGGGGATGTGGCTGGGTAAGGGGACATGTGCTGGGGGGGTGGTGCCTTACTGACTTTGGGAGTGACTGTGCAGGTTGTGGTACAGGTGGGTGGGTGTCCATGGTGCAGGTAGGTATGTTGGGTCCCTTCCATGCATTGACCATGAAGGAAGACTTTGCATGCCCTCCATCATCTTTATGGGCAAGGCATGGTTTCTTGCACACTCTTCCCTACAGATAGCTATGATGTCATTTTGTCTCCTTTTCATGTCTTGGCAAGTTTCCTCAATCATGTCTAAGACACAGGTCTGTCTGTCAATCATCTGAGGGATTTCACGTATTTCCTGTAGTGAGTCTGAAATGTCAGACAGAGTAGCCCCTATGTCACAAATATCCTGACTCACATCAGCCTGCTGTTGGAAAAATTCATTCTCCCACTGGCCACCATGACCATCTGCCAATACCCTCCACATGGGATGGTCCCTGATATGACTGTCTGGTCTACCAGCACTGGGAGGTGTGGCACGTGGGAGGCTGTGGGGATGTGATTGGTGCCTAAGGAATACCTGTTCCTCACCAGGGGTGTCAGATGCCTCAGAAGCTTGAGAGAATGCCTGGGAGGCACTGTCATTGGAGGAGTGTGCAGAAAAATCAACATGTCTAGCTTAGATGTAAGGGCTGTAAGGAGTTGATGGTTTTTCTGGGATAGGTGAATGCTGTAGCTGGTTGGCTGCCTGCTGTGAATGGGCAATCGCCAGAGGTGAAGTGGGAGGTACAATGCTGGGCAGACCTGGAGTAGGCCCTAATGTTTTTCCCTGTGGGCCAACAATGCAATGTGTGTATAAACATACATATGACAGCTCACACTGTAGCACTGAGGTGTGCAGTGCAATGCAAAATCAAACTCACCAGCTCCAGCCACAGCTCACTGTGGTATTGAGATCCCCTGCGATGTCAGATTCTGCCCGGGCTCCTTTAGTGTGCTGTGGGAGATGGGGTCCTCGATTCAGCAGATTCAGAAGGAAGTGACACCTAAATTAATGTTCAGCATGATTTATATGTGAATATGTAAAAATAAAACATATATTACTGATTATGTTGGGAATACATTACACACCAACTTCAGATGCTATTAAAAAAAGTGGCAACATCTGCTAATATCCTTTCACAAGGAGTTTCTTATTGAGCACAATTTGAGAATCAATAGTTTAGAACACTATATTGCGCACTTACCAGAAGAAAGGATAGTAGTTGGTCTGACTGTTGCAGCCAGGATGTCTCCCAAACCCCTGGATGGTGTTGTTTTGATCACAGAGGCAGCCCTGACAGCAGCTGTAATGTGCCATGCATATCCACATTTCAAAACAATTGATGATGGTAATCATTTTACATGTATATGTCAGAAGTAGAGGCCAGTGATACTCAAAGTACAGCACAGGGACCACAAGCATCCTTCCTGACCTTTGTATGTGCCCCCCGGTCAACAGCAGCACTGGTCTGCTCTTAACTCAACACAGCACTGACAATAAAAATATGTAAAATAACAGACAAATGTGTATTTGAAGGTAAGTTTAAGTTAAAGAAAGGAAGTAACTGATGTTCCCTCCATTGCTTAACTTTGGAAACACCTTCAATTGTAAAGACATCTTGCAGCATACATGCAAAAGTATGATAAAATATCTTCAAAATGCTAACAGGGAATTGCATTAACATGTAGAACTGTTTCCCCTTAGTACATCAGATTATGCATTGCAGGCCAGTTTTTTGAAAGGGATAGTTTTCAAATATTAATTTGTCAGCATTCAGTGTTCAACCCCCCCCCCATCCTGACAACAATGCCAATCGTGAACTAAGAGGTAAATCAGTTGTAATGTATATTCCTTGGGCGGCCTGTGGTCCTATTGAACAATAACAACATCAACATTTATTATATCCAACACTAGAGGAACTTTTTTACAGCACACACACTGTAATCATGTATTTCAAGGTTCTCTAATATGTAATTATGATGAAAGAGCAGGGAAAGTGAAATAAAACAATTGCCTAGGATCTTATAATTTGGTGGAGATACTGGGATGAATCATAGATTTGCAAGTATCACATTGTGCAGTTCAGCCACCAGAAGTATATGCTGCCAGCCCCCTCTCAATCCCACAAACACCAAGCACCACACTGCTCGCATCAGTGTGGGCCTCGGGCACAACGCTGACCATACATTTTTGCCCCTGGGAAAATGTTTGCGACTATTAATGGTGTAGGCTTTTAACCTAGTTGTGGCTACTCCTCTTTAGATGAGACAATATACACAATTTAGTACATATTGTATTAGTTTAACATAAATGTAGAGACATCAATTCATTAGCCAACATGTTATGAAGTAACATACGCTTATGAGCCATATCTGAGCATATAGAGATAAGTGACAACAGTAATATTAGACACACACCACACACTACTGATAAATGTAAGAGTGTGATCACTTTGTGAATTCCTTATTAAGTGTCCTTACTAGGGTTTACCATCCACCCAGTGTGTGGTGCCTGACTAGATATAACACCCTTCTATGGAGTTGGGATCGATGTGAGCTGTATTTTTCTGCCCATCGCAGGGCATAAATGATATGACTGTATTTAGTTTACATTCAACTTGACACATGTAATATACCACCACATTTCCTAGTTCAGGTCACAAATTTGAGTCTATTGATGGATTCTATGTAAAATATTTATGGTTTGTCTGATCTCAATGAGGTAGCTGGGACCCGCTTCAAGCCATATTTAAATACCAGTGGGTGCTCGTGGAATGGGTTGATGTGCCCCATGACATTGCCTCCCTGCAAGTGCAGGGACCTATGTTCAAGTTTGTGATCCTACTCTGACTGTATGTGTTAATGAAAATGAGAAGCCAACAGACAATACCAAAAATGTATGATTATGTACAATAATTTACATATTTCCTCAACTGCATTTACAAGACAACAGTGATGTTACTAACCCGGGCACCTTTTTTAGTGCAATTCACCAGTGTAAGATGAAATCACCAGTAGTGATGGGCCACTGTTAGTGAATGTGAAATTGGATGTTACCATTTCCATCACAAAGGATTCTGGGACTTTTAGTGCAATAGACAAAATGAGGCACATGAAAGTCTATCTCAATACGAATATTTACACAAACTTGATTTGACTTCCATGGTCACATTTGCAATGTGTTATACACATTTAGCTTTTTAAGTCAATATTTAATTCTTCACACATGACCTGGCACCACATTAAGTTCATCAGTCACAAACAGCCCACGCAGTAGGTGCGCGGTTCATGGTGGAAAGGATGGCTCTCTCAAGAAGTGTGAGTCAGAGGCAGGTTCCAGTCGGTCCACCAGGTAGAGCTCTGCCCACCTCTATCAAGGTGAGCCTTTCCTTTACCCACGTCTTCACATCCTGCAAGTTCTTCTTAGTGACAGTCTGGACATCCTCCCCAAATGCACTAACTGTACTTGCCAACTTCTACAATACGGGGCCTTCTTTGTTGCACTGGTGTTCAAGGGTGGAAGGCCATGAAACTTCTTGTACTTTCTCACTACAAGGTTGACTACCATGTTAGTCTCCTCCTCTTTGTAGTTTCTCTTCCTCCTAGGGATAGTTTTCAAGGCGCAGGGAAGGCAGGTGCAGTGTCAGTGTGGAAAGATCATAGCCTTGAATGTGTGCTGTTTTTATGTGGTTTGTAGTGCAGAATTGCAGTTGGTAATAATTGTCTGCAGGTGTATCAAATTACAATTGCTCCAACCTGAGTGTGGCGATACTACCCCATGTGTGGAGATTCCACCTCAAATGTGGACATAAAGATGCTACTCGTAACTTACTGTTGTGAATACCAAAATCCGTAAACGTATACTTTGTGAATCGGGCCCTCAGTATGATCTCATTTAACATCATGAGCGATATAATATTAGAGGCCATAAGCAGTGCATTGTGGGGGCACAAGTCATAGTTACCTCAGTAAACTACAACTGGTGAATTTCAGCATTGTTTTTTTTTAAATCACAGCTTTTATATTATTCCAAAGCCTAACTATAAAGTCACTTTAAACGTTATTTTTTCAGTGATGCTCTAAGTTTTTTAAAAGTAGGACCTTCTAACAATACCTAAATACAACCTAATTTTAATCTTTGTATTTTTTCAGTGCATGTACATATTAGGAGGGCAAGGAATTACCAATGAGAGAAGACATTCATATATTTAATGACAACAGATGCAACATAAAACTCACACGTACTTGGAGTAAAACTAAATTGATTTATTAGATGTAGCATTATATGTTGAGGATGGGGAACTGTAAACACAAATCTATTGAAACAGCACAGCTAGCAATTCTTTATTGCATACTGACAGTGGCCATGCCAAGGCACTACAATGGAGTATTCCAGATAGCCAATTATTGAGGGTCTGAAGGACGTGTTCATCTGGAACTGATTTTGAGAAAGAATCAATTGAGATGATCAACAGATTTCAAAACAAGTGTTATCTCCAGAAAATCTTACTAGAAGCATATAAATGAGTGAAATTAAAAAAGAGGGACCAATTGTTATATCTGAATAGAGATTCACAAATTAGTTCATTTATAGAATTTGATTATGAGCAGCACAATCTATTTAAGGAAACACTGGCATGAACTCCGGCATGATGAGCATTTCAAGATATAGGTGGCCCCTACCCCGAAATCACTTACTTGAAAATTAGATCATTGGGTAAAATACTTACTAACAGATTTCTACAACCAATGACTGAAGCCACAGTTTGGCTATGGACAGATGCAAATTGGTTCTGGAAACCTGTAGCTGCAAGCAGTGTTCCCTCTAAGCTGTGCGCCTGGGCGGCCGTCCACAGTGAAAACTTTCACCGCGCTGAGGGCTTTAAGGAGCGCACAAAATAAAGGGATCTCCCGCTGACAGGAGAAGAGCTCTTAGTGAGCTGTTAATTATATTTTCCCTCCTCCCTTCTGACTTTTATTGTTTAACCCCTTCGCTGCCAGGCCTTTTCCCCCTCCTGTGCCAGGCCTTTTGTTGCCTATTTGGGGCAGTTCGCGCTTAGGCCCTCATAACTTTTTGTCCACATAAGCTAACCAAGCCAAATTTGCGTCCTTTTTTTCCAACATCCTATGGATTCTAGAGGTACCCAGACTCTGTGGGTTCCCCTGAAGGAGGCCAAGAAATTGGCCAAAATACAGTGAAAATTTCGTTTTTTTTAAAAAAATTGGAAAAAGTGGCTGCAGAAGAAGGCTTGTGGTTTTTCCCCTGAAAATGGCATCAACAAAGGGTTTGCGGTGCTAAACTCAGCAGCTTCCCAGCTTTCAGGAACAGGCAGACTTGAATCAGAAAACCCAATTTTTCAACACAATTTTGGCATTTTACTGGGGCATACCCCATTTGTGCAATTTTTTGTGCTTTCAGCCTCCTTCCAGTCAGTGACAGGAATGGTCATGAAACCAATGCTGGATCCCAGAAACCTAAACATTTCTGAAAAGTAGACAAAATTCTGAATTCAGCAAGGGGTCATTTGTGTAGATCCTACAAGGGTTTCCTACAGAAAATAACAGCTGAAAAAGAAAAATATTGAAATTGAGGTGAAAAAACCATCAATTTTTCTCTACGTTTTACTCTGTAACTTTTCCCTGCAATGTCAGATTATCGAAAGCAATATACCGTTACGTCTGCTGGACTCCTCTGGTTGCTGGGATATATAGGGTTTGTAGGTTCATAAAGAACCCGAGGAACCCAGAGACAATAAATGAGCTGCACCCTGCAGTGCGTTTTCATTCTATACCGGGTATACAGCAATTCATTTGCTGAAATATAAGGAGTAAAAAATTGCTATCAAGAAAACCTTTGCATTTCCAAAAAGGGCACAAGATAAGGTGTTGAGGAGCAGTGGTTATTTGCACATCTCTGAATTCCGGGGTGACCATAGTAGCACGTGAATTACAGGGAATATCTCAAATAGATGTCTTTTTTACACACACTCCTATATTTGGAAGGAAAAAATGTAGAGAAAGACAAGGGGCAATAGTACTTGTTTTACTAATCTATGTTCCCCCAAGTCTCCCGATAAAAATGGTACCTCACTTGTGTGGGTAGGCCTAGCACCCGCGACAGGATATGCCCCAAAACACAACGTGGACACATCACAGAAAACAGAGCTGTTTTTAGCAAAGTGACTACCTGTAGATTTTGGCCTCTAGCTCAGCCGCCACCTAGGGAAACCTACCAAACCTGTGCATTTCTGAAAACTAGAGACTTAGGGGAATCCAAGGAGGGGTGACTTGTGTGGCTCGGACCAGGTTCTGTTACCCAGAATCCTTTGCAAACCTCAAAATTTGGCTAAAAAAACACATGTTCCTCACATTTCTGTGGCAGAAAGTTCTGGAATCTGAGAGGAGCCACAAATTTCCTTCCACCCAGCGTTCCCCCACGTCTCCCGATAAAAATGATACCTCACTTGTGTGGGTAGGCCTAGCACCTGCGACAGGATATGCCCCAAAACACAACGTGGACACATCACAGAAAACAGAGCTGTTTTTAGCAAAGTGACTACCTGTAGATTTTGGCCTCTAGCTCAGCCGCCACCTAGGGAAACCTACCAAACCTGTGCATTTCTGAAAACTAGAGACCTAGGGGAATCCAAGGAGGGGTGACTTGTGCGGCTCGGACCAGGTTCTGTTACCCAGAATCCTTTGCAAACCTCAAAATTTGGCTAAAAAAACACATGTTCCTCACATTTCTGTGGCAGAAAGTTCTGGAATCTGAGAGGAGCCACAAATTTCCTTCCACCCAGCGTTCCCCCACGTCTCCCGATAAAAATGATACCTCACTTGTGTGGGTAGGCCTAGCGCCCGCGACAGGATATGCCCCAAAACACAACGTGGACATATCACAGAAAACAGAGCTGTTTTTAGAAAAGTGACTACCTGTAGATTTTGGCCTCTAGCTCAGCCGCCACCTAGGGAAACCTACCAAACCTGTGCATTTCTGAAAACTAGAGACCTAGGGGAATCCAAGGAGGGGTGACTTGCGGGGCTCGGACCAGGTTCTGTTACCCAGAATCCTTTGCAAACCTCAAAATTTGGCTAAAAAAACACATGTTCCTCACATTTCTGTGGCAGAAAGTTCTGGAATCTGAGAGGAGCCACAAATTTCCTTCCACCCAGCGTTCCCCCACGTCTCCCGATAAAAATGATACCTCACTTGTGTGGGTAGGCCTAGCGCCCGCGACAGGATATGCCCCAAAACACAACGTGGACACATCACAGAAAACAGAGCTGTTTTTAGCAAAGTGACTACCTGGAGATTTTGGCCTCTAGCTCAGCCGCCACCTAGGGAAACCTACCAAACCTGTACATTTCTGAAAACTAGAGACCTAGGGGAATCCAAGGAGGGGTGACTTGTGTGGCTCGGACCAGGTTCTGTTACCCAGAATCCTTTGCAAACCTCAAAATTTGGCTAAAAAAACACATGTCCCTCAAATTTCTGTGGCAGAAAGTTCTGGAATCTGAGAGGAGCTACAAATTTCCTTCCACCCAGCGTTCCCCCAAGTCTCCCGATAAAAATGATACCTCACTTGCGTGGGTAGGCCTAGCGCCGGCGACAGGAAACACCCCAAAGCGCAACGTGGACACATCCTAAATTTTGGAAAAAAACAGAGGTGTTTTTTGCGAAGTGCCTACCTGTAGATTTTGGCCTCTAGCTCAGCCGGCACCTAGGGAAACCTACCAAACCTGTGCATTTCTGAAAACTAGAGACCTAGGGGAATCCAAGGAGGGGTGACTTGCGGGGCTCGGACCAGGTTCTGTTACCCAGAATCCTTTGCAAACCTCAAAATTTGGCTAAAAATACACATGTTACTCACATTTCTGTGGCAGAAAGTTCTGGAATCTGAGAGGAGCCACAAATTTCCTTCTACCCAGCGTTCCCCCAAGTCTCCCGATAAAAATGATACCTCACTTGCGTGGGTAGGCCTAGCGCCGGCGACAGGAAACACCCCAAAGCGCAACGTGGACACATCCTAAATTTTGGAAAAAAACAGAGGTGTTTTTTGCAAAGTGCCTACCTGTAGATTTTGGCCTCTAGCTCAGCCGGCACCTAGGGAAACCTACCAAACCTGTGCATTTCTGAAAACTAGAGACCTAGGGGAATCCAAGGAGGGGTGACTTGCGGGGCTCGGACCAGGTTCTGTTACCCAGAATCCTTTGCAAACCTCAAAATTTGGCTAAAAAAACACATGTCCCTCACATTTCTGTGGCAGAAAGTTCTGGAATCTGAGAGGAGCTACACATTTCCTTCCACCCAGCGTTCCCCCAATTCTCCCGATAAAAATGATACCTCACTTGCGTGGGTAGGCCTAGCGCCGGCGACAGGAAACACCCCAAAGCGCAACGTGGACACATCCTAAATTTTGGAAAAAAACAGAGGTGTTTTTTGCGAAGTGCCTACCTGTAGATTTTGGCCTCTAGCTCAGCCGGCGTCTAGGGAAACCTACCAAACCTGTGCATTTCTGAAAACTAGAGACCTAGGGGAATCCAAGGAGGGGTGACTTGCGGGGCTCGGACCAGGTTCTGTTACCCAGAATCCTTTGCAAACCTCAAAATTTGGCTAAAAATACACATGTTACTCACATTTCTGTGGCAGAAAGTTCTGGAATCTGAGAGGAGCCACAAATTTCCTTCTACCCAGCGTTCCCCCAAGTCTCCCGATAAAAATGATACCTCACTTGTGTGGGTAGGACTAGCGCCCACGAAAGGAAAGGGCCCAAAACACAACGTGGACACATCACATTTTTTTATAAAAAGCAGTGCCTACCTGTGGATTTTGGCCTGTAGCTCAGCCGACACCTGAGGAAACCTAGCAAACCAGTGCATTTTTGAAAACTAGAAACCCAGGGGAATCCAAGATGGGGTGACTTGCGGGGCTCTGACCAGGTTATGTTACCCAGAATCCTTTGCAAACATCAAAATTTGGCCCAAAAAACACTTTTTCCTCTCATTTCGGTGACAGAAAGTTCTGGAATCTGAGAGGAGCCACAAATTTCCTTCCACCCAGCGTTCCCCTAAGTCTCTCGATAAAAATGGTACATCACTTCTGTGGGTAGGCCTAGCGCCCACAAAAGGAAATGGCCCAAAACACAACGTGGACACAACATATTTTTTCACAGAAAACAGAGGTGTTTTTTGCGAGGTGCCTACCTGTGGTGTTTGGCCTGTAGCTCAGCCGGCCCCAGGGGGGGGGGGCAGAAATGCCCTAAAATAAATTTGCCCCCCCAACCCCCACCCTCCCCCGCCGGGAGCGACCCTTGCCTACGGGGTCGCTCCCCCTGCGTGACATTGGCACCAAAAGACAAATCCCCGGTGCCTAGTGGTTTCTGTCCCCTTGGGGGCAGGTTGACCTAAACTCAGCCAATCTGCCCCCAAGGGGGGCAGAAATGGCCTAAATACAATTTGTCCCCCAGGGGAGCGACTTTTGCCTGATGGGTCGCTCCCCATCTCTAAAAAAAAAAAAAAAAGAAAAAAAAGAAAAAAAAGAAAAATTCCCCTGGCGCCTAGAGGTTTCTGCCCCCCCCGGGGGCAGATCGGCCTAATAATAGGCCGATCTGCCCCCCGGGGGGGCAGAAATGGCCTAAAATAAATTTGCCCCCCCAACACCCACCCCCCCCCCGGGAGCGACCCTTGCCTACGGGGTCGCTCCCCCTGCGTGACATTGGCGCCAAAAAACAAATCCCCGGTGCCTAGTGGTTTCTGCCCCCTTGGGGGCAGGTTGACCTAAACTCAGCCAATCTGCCCCCAAGGGGGGCAGAAATGGCCTAAATACAATTTGTCCCCCAGGGGAGCGACTTTTGCCTGATGGGTCGCTCCCCATCTCTAAAAAAAAAAAACAAAGAAAAAAAAAAGAAAAAAAAGAAAAATTCCCCTGGCGCCTAGAGGTTTCTGCCCCCCCCCCCCGGGGGCAGATCGGCCTAATAATAGGCCGATCTGCCCCCCGGGGGTGCAGAAATGGCCTAAAATAAATTTCCCCCCCAACACCCACCCCCCCCGGGAGCGACCCTTGCCTACGGGGTCGCTCCCCCTGTGTGACATTGGCGCCAAAAAACAAATCCCCGGTGCCTAGTGGTTTCTGCCCCCTTGGGAGCAGATTGACCTAAAATTGGCCAATCTGCCCCCAGGGGGGCAGAAATGGTCTAAATACAATTTGCCCCCCCCAGGGGAGCGACCCTTGCCTGATGGGTCGCTCCCCATCTCTAAAAAAAGAAACAACAAAAAAAAAAAAACACAAAAAAAAAATTGCCCTGGTGCCTAGAGTGTTCTGCCCCCCCCCCGGGGGCAGTTCGGCCTAATAATAGGCCGATCTGTCCCCCGGGGGGGCAGAAATGGCCTAAAATAAATTTGCCCCCCCAACATCCAACCCCCCCCCCCCGGGAGCGACCCTTGCCTACGGGGTCGCTCCCCCTGCGTGACATTGGCGCCAAAAAACAAATCCCCGGTGCCTAGTGGTTTCTGCCCCCTTGGGGGCAGATTGACCTAAAATTGGCCAATCTGCCCCCAGGGGGGCAGAAATGGTCTAAATACAATTTGCCCCCCCAGGGGAGCGACCCTTGCCTGATGGGTCGCTCCCCATCTCTAAAAAAAGAAACAACAAAAAAAAAAAAAACACAAAAAAAAAATTGCCCTGGCGCCTAGAGTGTTCTGCCCCCCCCCGGGGGGCAGTTCGGCCTAATAATAGGCCGATCTGTCCCCCGGGGGGGCAGAAATGGCCTAAAATAAGTTTGCCCCCCCAACCCCCACACCCCCCCCCCGGGAGCGACCCTTGCCTACGGGGTCGCTCCCCCTGCGTGACATTGGTGCCAAAAAACAAATCCCCGGTGCCTAGTGGTTTCTGCCTCCTTGGGGGCAGTTTGACCTAAAATTGGCCAATCTGCCCCCAGGGGGGCAGAAATGGTCTAAATACAATTTGCCCCCCCAGGGGAGCGACCCTTGCCTGATGGGTCGCTCCCCATCTCTAAAAAAAGAAACAACAAAAAAAAACCACAAAAAAAAACATTGCCCTGGCGCCTAGAGTGTTCTGCCCCCCCCCGGGGGCAGTTCGGCCTAATAATAGGCCGATCTGTCCCCCGGGGGGGCAGAAATGGCCTAAAATAAATTTGCCCCCCCAACCCCCACCCCCCCCCCCGGAGCGACCCTTGCCTACGGGGTCGCTCCCCCTGCGTGACATTGGCGCCAAAAAACAAATCCCTGGTGCCTAGTGGTTTCTGCCCCCTTGGGGGCAGATTGACCTAAAATTGGCCAATCTGCCCCCAGGGGGGCAGGAATGGTCTAAATACAATTTGCCCCCACAGGAGAGCGACCCTTGCCTGATGGGTCGCTCCCCATCTCTAAAAAAAGAAACAACAAAAAAAAAAACCACAAAAAAAAAATTGCCCTGGCGCCTAGAGTGTTCTGCCCCCCCCCCCGGGGGCAGTTCGGCCTAATAATAGGCCGATCTGTCCCCCGGGGGGGCAGAAATGGCCTAAAATAAATTTGCCCCCCCAACCCCCACCCCCCCCCGGGAGCGACCCTTGCCTACGGGGTCGCTCCCCTTGCGTGACATTGGCGCCAAAAAACAAATCCCCGGTGCCTAGTGGTTTCTGCCCCCTTGGGGGCAGATTGACCTAAAATTGGCCAATCTGCCCCCAGGGGGGCAGAAATGGTCTAAATATAATTTGCCCCCCCAGGGGAGCGACCCTTGCCTGATGGGTCGCTCCCCATCTCTAAAAAAAGAAACAAAAAAAAAAAAAACACAAAAAAAAAATTGCCCTGGCGCCTAGAGTGTTCTGCCCCCCCCCCCCCCGGGTGCAGTTCGGCCTAATAATAGGCCGATCTGTCCCCCGGGGGGGCAGAAATGGCCTAAAATAAATTCGCCCCCCCAAGCCCCCCCCCCCCGGGAGTGACCCTTGCCTACGGGGTCGCTCCCCTTGCGTGACATTGGCGCCAAAAAACTAATCCCCGGTGCCTAGTGGTTTCTGCCCCCTTGGGGGCAGATTGACCTAAAATTGGCCAATCTGCCCCCAGGGGGGCAGAAATGGTCTAAATACAATTTACCCCCCCAGGGGAGCGACCCTTGCCTGATGGGTCGCTCCCCATCTCTAAAAAAAGAAACAACAAAAAAAAAAAACACAAAAAAAAAATTGCCCTGTCGCCTAGAGTGTTCTGCCCCCCCCCCCGGGGGCAGTTCGGCCTAATAATAGGCCGATCTGTCCCCCGGGGGGGTAGAAATGGCCTAAAATAAATTTGCCCCCCCAACCCCCACCCCCCCCCCCCCGGGAGCGACCCTTGCCTACGGGGTCGCTCCCCCTGCGTGACATTGGCGCCAAAAAACAAATCCCCGGTGCCTAGTGGTTTCTGCCCCCTTGGGGGCAGATTGACCTAAAATCGGCCAATCTGCCCCCAGGGGGGCAGAAATGGTCTAAATACAATTTGCCCCCCAGGGGAGCGACTCTTGCCTGATGGGTCGCTCCCCATCTCTAAAAAAAAAAAAAGAACAAAAAAAAAAAACACAAAAAAAAAATTGCCCTGGCGCCTAGAGGTTTCTTCCCCCCCTGGGGGCAGAAAAGGCCTTCCCAAAAAATTGCCCCCCCTGGGAGCGCGCCTTGCCAAAGGGGTCGCTTTGTTGCGTGACATTCGCGCGCAAAAACAAACTCCCTGGTTTCTAATGGTTTCTGCCCCCCTTGGGGGCAGATTGGCCTTATCAAAATAGGCCAATCTGCCCCCAACGGGGGCAGAAATGGCCTAAATATATATTGCCCCGTAGGGGAGCGACCCTTGCCTAAGGGATCGCTCCCCACCTAAAAAAAAAAGAATTCATCTCAAAAAAAAAAAAAAAAAAAATTGCCCTGGTGCCTAGAGTGTTCTGCCCCCCCCCCCGGGGGCAGTTCGGCCTAATAATAGGCCGATCTGTCCCCCGGGGGGGCAGAAATGGCCTAAAATAAATTTGCCCCCCCAACCACCACCCCCCCCCCCCCGAGAGCGACCCTTGCCTACGGGGTCGCTCCCCCTGCGTGACATTGGCGCCAAAAAACAAATCCCCGGTGCCTAGTGGTTTCTGCCCCCTTGGGGGCAGATTGACCTAAAATCGGACAATCTGCCCCCAGGGGGGCAGAAATGGTCTAAATACAATTTGCCCCCCAGGGGAGCGACTCTTGCCTGATGGGTCGCTCCCCATCTCTAAAAAAAAAAAAAGAACAAAAAAAAAAAACACAAAAAAAAAATTTGCCCTGGCGCCTAGAGGTTTCTTCCCCCCCTGGGGGCAGAAAAGGCCTTCCCAAAAAATTGCCCCCCCTGGGAGCGACCCTTGCCAAAGGGGTCGCTTTGTTGCGTGACATTCGCGAGCAAAAACAAACTCCCTGGTGTCTAATGGTTTCTGCCCCCCTTGGGGGCAGATTGGCCTTATCAAAATAGGCCAATCTGCCCCCAACGGGGGCAGAAATGGCCTAAATATATATTGCCCCGTAGGGGAGCGACCCTTGCCTAAGGGATCGCTCCCCACCTAAAAAAAAAAGAATTCATCACAAAAAAAAAAAAAAAAAAAAAAGGTCCCTGGTGCCTAGAGGTTTCTGCCCCCCCTGGGGGCAGATCGGCCTAATAATAGGCCAATCTGCCCCCAGGGGGGGCAGAAAAGGCCTTCCTAAAAAAATGCCCCCCTGGGAGCGACCCTTGCCCAAGGGGTCGCTCCCTTTTGCCAATTTCAAGAAAAAAAAAAAAATCCCTGGTGTCTAGTGGGGTTTCAAAAGCCGGATTGCAAGCAATCCGGCTTTTGAAACCTGTGAGAGACTTCAAAGGGAAGGAAATAAATTTCCTTCCCTTTGAAGCCTCTCGGGGCCTCCCCCATGGGATTGAAAAAGAAATGCAAAAGCATTTCTTTTTCAATCGCGCTGGAAGCTCTGCTTCCAGCGCGATGGGGGAGACCCTGTGACTAATCAGCACGCGCTCGCGTGCTGACGTCACAGGGGGGGTTGGGGGGGTCGGGGGTGGGAGGGGAAGGGCTTCCCCTTCCATCCCTGACTTGGGGGGGTGGGGGGGAACCCCACAGAGGGAGCGAGAGCGCTCCCTCTGGGCTCTGTGCACAGGACGTAATGGTTACGTCCTGGGCACAGCAGCACTGTGCCTCAGGACGTAACCATTACGTCCTGGGCACAGAAGGGGTTAAGGTGTGACTCGTTCACCCCACCACAATTCATGGAGGAGCGTTTCTGAAAATGCATAAGATTTACACACACTGCAAGTGGAAAAACGGGGAACATTTGGCCGGGTACTACAACTTGTATAATAAAAGCAATGAATAAGCTGTTTTGGTAAAATCATGTTTATATTTGAAATACGATTAATATAAAAGCCCAAGATGATCCAACAAAACAGCGTTCTAGTCAAGCTAACTTATTTAGGGAGGTGGAGAAATGCAGAGATGAAAATGAACAGTGAGCCCAGCTGAATACAAAGGTGATAAACAAATCTGCATCTCTGACACACTGTTCCTGGCTAGGAGGAACATTTCCCTACTTACATTCTTAATGTGAATTAAATGGGCCAACTTATTGTTCTATATATGCAATTTGAAAGCTGCACTCCTGTTCTTTTAAGCACATAGTGATTTCTCCACAAAATTATTCTTAATAATTAAAGGAACTGTCAGGGCCACTGCAGGAGTTACTACAAGCACTTTGTGAAAACAAATCACATAAAACTAGAGATGGGTGAGCCTACAATTAAGAGGGAGAGCTAAGCTAAAGCCAAACCAAGTGTCTGGCTCGGATCTTAGAGCCCATGAACCAGCCAAGTCCCGAAAACATTTGGTATGTAAATCATACAACAAACATCAAATAAAGTAAAATTAAGCCTCTTCAACATTCAAAAGTATATATTGTGTATTTCTTAAACATGTGAAACCGTTGACATTAATGGTCACATAATAACACTGCATTGAGAAGTGATGGTTTTAAACATGGAACATTAGTGAACTATGAGGCAAGAACTGTTGTCATGTAACCCCTCTAAGTGGGTAAGATTATTGTAGAGAAACATTGTAGTCTGTTAAATCTAACAGAATAGATTTTTGTGCATCGGGTAGACTGAACTTACATATTTCAAAGTGTTTGCAGACGGAATAATGAAGAAAAAATGTTTTTCAAAATAAAATATTTGCCTAAGATCACACAATTTAGCAGAGGAAGCCATGATTTATCCAGGTTTTCTGGTCACTTTGTACAAATCATGTACATGTACATGTACAATATATGGGAAGCCATTTGGTTTTCCTTATGTTAAGGATTTGTTTTTATCTCTTTGTGCATTTTTCTGCACTTCTTACATAGAGGCCTCCACCCAAATGCATGGGAGCACTTTACACAAGCACCAGTTCACATTCATTGTTTATAAACTCAGGCAAATTAAGTGAGTTAACCAGAATCATAGGCTGTTGAGCCAGCATTGAGACACAAACATGCTTCCCGAGTTCCGAAATCAGCAGCTCTGGCTATAATGCCACATCCTGGGAAGAGGGAGGCAGGGAGAAGTCACATCAAAGCTCGGTTCATTATGGGCTGGTGCTTACAACAGGACCTAAAGCTTAGCCAGGCTTTAGACTCAAGGTTGCCTTGAGCTTTCAATGGGTTGCCCACCCCTACATAAAACAAATACACGAAAGAAAGTTATCAAGACCAAGATTGCTGATAGGAGCAGAAGTGAATCTGAGTAGTAGTAGTCAAAAATAAGGCCCCTAAGCAAAATAAATAAAGTGAGGAGAATAGGGTACCATTGAGTTTGTAAACAAGCATCTGTAATATAGCGCCAGCAAACTCTTGGATGAACGTGTGTTTCACAAATACACGTATAATTCTCTATCTGTTAGACATTTTCTTATGTGAGTGGCCCCAAACACTGGCGTCTGATGTGCTTTGAATCTGCATTCTGCCCATTCCTTCTTCCCACTATCCTCTTTGTTTCCCCCACTTTATGGAGGACCATGCTTGCTGCAGACAGCACAATGTTATATGTTATGATGCCTGGGTTGCAGAGTGATGTTGATCTAGGAATGGGTTTCTGCACAGTACTAGAATTAAATTACTGAAGGGATGCTGGCTCCCGACTGCACAAGTCAGGATTCAAGGAAGGAAGGATTCCAGGTATACCAGAAGCCAAAATACAAGAATAGGAACTAGCTTCAGCTTGGCAAAACCAAGCACCTGCTCCGCAACACTGCAATGCATACTTATTCAGTATTGTGCCATGCACTGCAAATCAAGTGGGTTTTTCCTTTGCGGTCTCATTTGCTTCATGCAACAGCCTCCTACAGTTAAAGTGCTCTTATCTTCAGTTCCCCTGTCACTACAGACTACTGGGACAGTTATACACTCAGGACTGTCTCTTTCTTCTTTGTGCAGCTCTAAGCCCCCACTCCCTCTGTCACTGGTGTCCTACCAGGCATTCTCCCTCCAAGCACAGTCTCTTCTTTTGTGTAATGTTTTCTTCCCATAGTTTGGTAGGTTTGCTTCAAACCTCCTGCTTGCCTCACTGACATTGTACTTCCTTATGCCTGTTACATCAAAGCTTCCCCATATCTTCATTTCAAGTGATGACATTGCCTTCTCCTTGGCAGTACTTCAACTCCTACAGGTTGGGCTTTACATGTCCTAATCTGTGTCTAGCTCTTACCAAAAACTTTGCCTGGGTGCTAGGTGAAGTCTGTGCCTCTGAGTACAGAGGGGAGGGGTATTTCTGTATTAGTGTAGAAAAGGAGTTGTTTCATGGTGAGTGTACATGAGCAGTGTGCATGTTTGAGAGCAGGGAGAGGAATATACCTGTTTGAGTATAGTGTGAGGGATGCAACTGGTTCGGTGAAGGGTGAGGGGCATGCCTTTGTCAATTTAGAGTGAGTGCAGGGTTAGTGATGTGTATAGTGCATGCTGGAGGATGTGCGAGTCAGTAGAACTGCATAGTGGAGGAATTGTCTGTATACCTGCAGGGTAAGCTGTATGAGTTTAGGGTCAGCAGTCTGCCTGTGTGAGAATGAAAAGTGCTCAGTCTGTAAGCAAAGTGTATTTTGAGTGCAGGTTGAATGGTGTGTATTGTGAGTGTAGGGTTGACGTGCACCTTTGTGAGTATAAAATGAGTGGTTTATGAATGCAGTGTGAGTAATGTGAGTGCAGGGGGAGTTGTTGTATTGGGAGTTCAGGGTGAAGGGATTGCTTGTGTAGTGTAGAATGAGTAGTGTTTATGTGTGTGCCTTTCCCTGTCTCTCTTCAGCTGTGACTTCCTCTTCATTTCTCTGTACCATTACCTCTTATTCAATAGGAAAAGCAGCTTTCATTTCATAGCATCATCCAGATTCATCATCTGCATGCACTAATGTGTTCTCTTGCATTAGCTTTTTATTGAAGAAAAGCTCAAAACTAGAAGTATGTCTCCATTCACTGCTGAAAACTTTGCAAAAGTTAGTTTTATTCACTAATCTTTTCTTTTGACTTTTTCTCCTCATACTCAACACTATTTTATCTAGTGTTTCCATTCTGTATACAATCAAAATAAGTAGCTTCCTTTTCAGAGTAAAGGCCTTATCAACTATACTTTCAACACATTTCTTTTGTGTGACACATCCTCACTTTCTTTTAGTCTTCTTCATGTAAGATTCTGAATTACTCTGCTACAGAACATTCTAACTCAGATTTCCTTAAACTGGCGCTGTCTTCTGGTTAAACTGTGTTTCATTGTGTGATTTTTTTGCTCCTCATATAACATACTTTTGCTCCTTTCTTAGTTGATCTCAAACATTGTTTTTATTTACTTCATTTTGCTGTCTTTCAAATTGACCACATACTATTTTAAGAAAAGTCTTTGTTCTCCTTTCTGCTTCAGTACTTTTTCTGCATTTTGCCCCTATTGTTTCTCAATTGCGAGGAGATAGCATTGTTGTCTCTCTTTCTTTCTTTGCTCACTTTTTTGATGGCATTGAAAATCTCTATAGGTAAGTAGAAAATTATACCTGAAATTAATAAAAAAAGGTAAATTTATGTTGTAATTATATATTTCTCACACTTAGGGCCTGATTACAACTTTGGCGGAGGGGGTTAATCCGTTCCAAATGTGACAGATATCCCGCCCGCTGTATTACAAGTCCATTATATCCTATGGAACTCATAATACGGTGGGTGGAATATCCGTCACATTTGAGATGGATTAACCCCCTCCGCCAAAGTTGTAATCATGCCCTTAATATTTTAATTAGCTAACTAGCTGTTAGACCTGACAGGCTTAAGGTAGTCTTCCCCCAACTTTTTGCCTACCTCCCTCCATTTTTCTGATCTTGTTTGTTCTGGTTTTAGGACTCTTCACACTTTACCTTGACCACTGCTGACCAGTGCCAAAGTGCTTGAGCCCTCTCCTCTAAACATGGTAACATTGACTCCTACCCAAATGACATATTTAATTTACCTATAAGTCCCTAGTAAATTGCAACTAGACGTGCCCCATTAAATGCTACTAGTGGGTCTGCAGCACTGATTGTGCCACCCACATAAGTAGCCCCTTAACCATGTCTAAGGCCTTCCATTGCAAGGCCTGTGTGTGCTGTTTCACTGCCACTGCGAGTTGTCATTTAAAACTACTTGCTAAGCTGTGAACTCCCCTTTTATTACATATAAGTCACCCATAGGGTAGGCCTTAGGTAGTAGATAGGACAGAGTTCTATGTAAGTAAATGCAGGACATGTACTTGTGAGTTTAACATGTGCTGGTAGTGAAATACACCCAAAGTCGTTTTTTACTACTGTGAAGCCTGTGTCTCTCATAGGCCAGCATTGGAAGTTCCCTTAGATAGTTTCCAGTGCAAATTTCTGATCTGAAAGGAGTGGCATTGTTATGTTTGGTATGGCTGAAATTGTAGTGAGAAATCCTGCTTACTGGTAAAGATGGATTTAACATTACTATTTTAGAAATGTCACTTTTAGAAAATAGGCATTTCTTTGTACTTATTGCACTCTGTGCCTTATAGCATGTCTCCAGTCCACATCTGGATGGTGCTGGTTGACAACTCCCCTGGTGCATTCCACCCAGACTGCCATAAACACAGGACACTTAGCTGCATCTGCTTTCATCTGCATACTGATGGGTCATTCTGGACAACAAGGACGGAGGGTCTCTCAGTTACACTTCAAAGGCTAGTGGCCTGACCCCACATGAAGGACTGACAACCCCCCACAGATCTCCTGTCAGTCAGGACTGGGCTGAAAGGAGAACTGGTGCACTTCAAAACCATTCTTTGAAGTTTCCTCCACTTCAAAGGCACATTTGGGTATATACACTGCGTCTGTTGCCACCTAAAATTAAACGCCTCTAGACCTACAACTAGATTCTGTCAGAAGGACTGCTGGGCTGCCTGATGGACTCACCGGGACTGCTTTTCTGGAAGGACTGCTTTCTTGCTTGTTGCCCAGCTGCATGCTGCTCCCTGACTCTAGTGGAAGGACTTTGCCTTACCCCCACAAGTGATCTCCAAGGGCTTTCCAGCTTGCCTCCTGTTAAGAAGTCTTAGGGCCATCAAAGACTTCACCAGAGGGGGAAAATCCACTGCACCAGAAACATATTGACGCAGGACCGACAGAATCAAAGCAGTACCTGTTTCATCATCACAGCGCATTTGGATTTTCCATGCATCATCCCAGGGCATCAATTTGTCATCAATCCCCTCACTGCTGTAAGGAACCAAGGCTGCATGCCCAGAAATCAATGCATCACCTTGCCTACGAGTAAAGAATCAACACATCACCTCAGCCAAGCTGGAAAAATTGATGGACTGCTTTACTTTCCAACATCTCACCTCACCTGCGACCCCCAGCATCATTATTTTTGACACATTCCAGGTAATTTGTTCTAAAGAGATACATCCATTGATTCCTAAGGATTAAGACTTACTTAAACCTCGAAAAAGTGAGATCTTGACTTGTACAAATAGGATATTTGTTGTTGTGGTCTTGTTTCATTCAGATAAACAATATATATTTTCCTAAACAGATGTGGGGTACTTTTTGTGGTGTTTTCACTGAGTTACTGTATGAGTTATTGCACAAATACTCTACACATTGCTTCTAAGTTAAGTCTGCCTGCTCTCTGCCAAGCTACTTGAGGGTGAGCACAGGATAACTTAGGTTGTGTTGTGATTTACCCTGACTAGGACTGTGGTCCCTACTTGGACAGGGTGCATACCTCTGCCAATTAGAGACCCAATTTCCAACACAAGCAATATAAACAGTTGTCTTATCATAATAGTGGTTTCATTATTCAATTAGTCTATATTTCTGTGCTTTTCTTTTTGTCACTGTATGCATTACTCTTTCACAGCTATACTGACATATTTATCACTCTGTTCCTATATATATACATTTTAAACAACCACTACTCTGGATGGGTGAATAGAGTGTGTCAGAACAGAATATTTGAATGAGTCTAATGGGGTAATTCCAACCCTGATGGTCGGTGTAAAAGCGGCGGCCAACCCGCAAACAGGCAGGCGGCCAAAAAAATTGAATTCCGACCCTGGCGGGAACCGCCAACACAGCCCGCCACTTTAACACTCCGACCGCCACAGCGGTACAGACAAGCAGCGCGGCGGTCACCGCCAACAGACAGGCAGCAGACAATGTACCGCCCACCCTATCACAACTCACCAATCCGCCACCTTTTCCGGGGCGGGAGCCCCGCCGATAAAAACACGGCGGAAACAGACTACGAACGGGAAAACGCTCACCTCTACACACTCCACGAGGAAGGAGGACACCATGGAGCCAGAACTACACATCCTACCAGCTATTGTCTACCTGCTCCTCTACCAGGAGCACGAACGCCGGCGCAGAAGACAACGGTGAGTACTGCACCTACGACACACGGGAGGGGGGAGACAAAAAATTACGGGGACACACATACGCCACACACCCACCCCCACCCTCACCCACTACAACACACACATCAATGCAGAGCAACAAGTCAGAGTGACACCCCCCATACCCCCTGGAAGAATGCAAAGACAAAATAATATGATCATTAAAAATGAAGAATATTATAGCATAATTGAAGTTAAGTGAAATATGAAATATATAAATAAAATATATTACATCATGAACAATATATACATAGGTCAAAAGTCCGGCCCATATTGGCTATCATCCATTGTTCGTCGGCCAATGGGCCTAAACACATGGGCAAAGCCCACACACGAGACCCGATTCCATTGGAGAGAACACTGCAGGGGCATCAGATAGTAAAACTACAGGCACCTCAGGGGGAAGGGAAGGGGGGGCACCTCAGCCAGTTGAGTCCACGACGGCAGATCCACGAGGGGCCTCCATGCCCACTGTACCATCCTGGGGAGTGCAAAGCCACAGTCTCACAAGTCTCTACAGTTGGTGGGTTGCCCACTGTACCATCCTGGGGAGTGCAAAGCCACAGTCTCTCAAGTCTCTACAGTGGGTGGCTTGCCCACTGATCCATCCTGGGGAGTGCAAAGCCACAGTCCATCAAGTGGATTACAGACTCCACTGGTTCTGGAGGAGGCATGGTGCCCAGAGTGCTTCATGAAGCCCTGGCCGACACAGATCCGGCCCTGCCAATGGGCCAGCGGTGCTTGAGATGAAGGGCCCAGCGGAGCGGTGCTTGAGATGAAGGGCCCAGCGGAGCGGTGCTTGACAGGAAGGGCCAAGCGGAGCGGTGCTTGACAGGAAGGGCCCAGCGGAGCGGTGCTTGAGATGAAGGGCCCAGCGGAGCGGTGCTTGAGATGAAGGGCCCAGCGGAGCGGTGCTTGAGATGAAGTGCCCAGCGGAGCGGTGCTTGACAGGAAGGGCCCAGCGGAGCGGTGCTTGACAGGAAGGGCCCAGCGGAGCGGTGCTTGAGATGAAGGGCCCAGCGGAGCGGTGCTTGAGATGAAGGGCCCAGTGGAGCAGTTCAGAGACGGCGGTGCCCAGCGGAGCGGTGCTTGACAGGAAGGGCCCAGCGGAGCGGTGCTTGAGATGAAGGACCCAGCGGAGCGGTGCTTGAGATGAAGGGCCTAGCGGAGCGGTGCTTGACAGTAAGGGCCCAGCGGAGCGGTGCTTGAGATGAAGGGCCCAGCGGAGTGGTGCTTGAGATGAAGGGCCCAGCGGAGCGGTGCTTGAGATGAAGGGCCCAGTGGAGCAGTGCTTGACAGGAAGGGCCCAGCGGAGCGGTGCTTGACAGGAAGGGCCCAGTGGAGCGATGCTTGAGATGAAGGGCCCAGCGGAGCGGTGCTTGAGATGAAGGGCCCAGCAGAGCGGTGCTTGACAGGAAGGGCCCAGCGGAGCGGTGCTTGACAGGAAGGGCCCAGTGGAGCGGTGCTTGAGATGAAGGGCCCAGCGGAGCGGTGCTTGAGATGAAGGGCCCAGCAGAGCGGTGCTTGACAGGAAGGGCCCAGCGGAGCGGTGCTTGACAGGAAGGGCCCAGCGGAGCGGTGCTTGAGATGAAGGGCCCAGCGGAGCGGTGCTTGAGATGAAGGGCCCAGTGGAGCAGTGCTTGACAGGAAGGGCCCAGCGGAGCGGTGCTTGACAGGAAGGGCCCAGCGGAGCGGTGCTTGACAGGAAGGGCCCAGTGGAGCGGTGCTTGAGATGAAGGGCCCAGCGGAGCGGTGCTTGAGATGAAGGGCCCAGCGGAGCGGTGCTTGACAGGAAGGGCCCAGCGGAGCGGTGCTTGACAGGAAGGGCCCAGTGGAGCGGTGCTTGAGATGAAGGGCCCAGCGGAGCGGTGCTTGAGATGAAGGGCCCAGCGGAGCGGTGCTTGACAGGAAGGGCCCAGCAGAGCGGTGCTTGACAGAAAGGGCCCTGTTCAGCGGTGCTTGTCTTGAAGGGCCCTGTTCAGCGGTGCTTGTCACGGCGGGGCCCTGTTCAGCGGTGCTTCTCTTGAAGGGCCCAGTTCGGCGGTGCTTGTCACGGCGGGGCCCTGTTCAGCGGTGCTTGTCACGGCGGGGCCCTGTTCAGCGGTGCTTGTCACAGCGGGGCCCTGTTCAGCGGTGCTTGTCTTGAAGGGCCCAGTTCGGCGGGGCTTGTCACGGCGGGGCACTGTTCAGCGGTGCTTGTCACGGCGGGGCCCAGTTCGGCGGTGCTTGTCACGGCGGGCCCTGTTCAGCTGTGCTTGTCACGGCGGGGCCCTGTTCAGCGGTGCTTGTCACGGCGGGGCCCTGCTCAGCGGTGCTTGTCACGGCGGGGCCCTGTTCAGCGGTGCTTGTCACGGCGGGCCCTGTTCAGCGGTGCTTGTCACGGCGGGGCCCTGTTCATCGGTGCTTTTCACGGCGGGCCCTCTTCAGCGGTGCTTGTCACGGCGGGCCCTGTTCAGCGGTGCTTGACATGTGTTCCCAGGGTGCTTGACAGAAAGGGCCCTGTTCAGCGGTGCTTGTCTTGAAGGGCCCTGTTCAGCGGTGCTTGTCACGGCGGGGCCCTGTTCAGCGGAGCTTGTCTTGAAGGGCCCAGTTCGGCGGTGCTTGTCACGGCGGGGCCCTGTTCAGCGGTGCTTGTCACGGCGGGGCCCTGTTCAGCGGTGCTTGTCACAGCGGGGCCCTGTTCAGTGGTGTTTGTCTTGAAGGGCCAGTTCGGCGGGGCTTGTCACGGCGGGGCCCTGTTCATCGGTGCTTGTCACGGCGGGCCCTCTTCAGCGGTGCTTGTCCCTGTTCAGCGGTGCTTGTCACGGCGGGGCCCTGTTCATCGGTGCTTGTCACGGCGGGCCCTCTTCAGCGGTGCTTGTCACGGCGGGCCCTGTTCAGCGGTGCTTGACATGTGTTCCCAGGGAACCAGATCGGGCCAATATTTTCCGCTCAGTCGCCATCCGACCTTTCGCTTGCCGGGCCCTCCTGTGCTGGAGTCCTGGGCCCGTGGGTGTCCTCCTTCACACCCGAAATGGGGCTGGTGGGGCCCTCCTGGGCAGCTCGCCTGCTGCCGGACTTGTCCGCCCTGCTGCCCTTGCCCTCCTTCGCCGATTCTCTGGGGCCCTTGCCTCCCTTTGTGGATATGCCAGGTGACGGTGCCAGGGTAGTGCCTTTGGGGGCTGGCGTCTCTGGCCTCTCGCGCCGGCCCTTCCCTTTTTTAGTTTTTTTCCCAGGGGGTGGGCTGGCTGTCCCCTTGCTGCTGGCCGATGTTGCTGCCCTAAAAGCTGGTGGACTCCAATAGCCCTGGACTATGGTCCTTGTTGGTGCAGGGCTTGTGGTGGCTGAGGTGCTGTTTGGACTCTTACGAGATGGAGGGGGTGGGTCAGGTGATGCAAAGAGGTTAATTTTGGAGAGGAAAAACTTTTTAGGAGCAGTGGGAAGGGTAGGTGCAGTGGGTATGGGAGTGGAGGAAGAGGATGTGGTTGTAGGAGAGTCAAGTGTGGTGTCTTTGGGTGCAGGTGCTTGTGACGGAGGCTGTCGTGAGGTGGATGGCTGTTGGGTGGGTGGCTGCCTTCGTTTGTGTGGTTTGGAAGAGGGGGTGACAGACACACTGGGAGAGGACACAGGGGACGTGTAAATGGCAGTGGGGGTGGCGAATGCACGTGTGCGGAGTGTTCTGGTGGGTGAGCTGGTGATGGACATACTGGCTGATGGTGGTGTGCATGCAGGTGTGAATGGAGACGTCACAGGGAGGGAGGAGGGAGACGAGGAGGAGGGGGACACAGAGGAGGCAGTGGCTGTTGGCATGTCTGCATGTGGATGTTGCATGTGTGAATGCTTGTGTGATCTGTGGTGCTTATGTCTCGATGAGCTGCCCTTGGGTGTTGATGTGTGTGCAGGCTGGTCTGTAGGTGTGGCTGGGATAGGCAGAGGAACAGGGGAGTGGGACTGGGATGAGGAAATTGGAGGGGGGAGGCAGGAGACAGGGACAATGGCTGCCGTCAGTGCTGAGGCCAGAGCGTTGAACGATCGCTGATGGGCAGCCTGACCCGAATGAATGACCTCCAGGTATGCATTGCTCCGGTGCACCTCCCTTTCTACACCCTGGATGGCATTCAAAAGGGTAGACTGCCCAACAATGAGCGTCTGGAGGAGGTCAATGATCTCCTCACTGAGGGCAGCAGGGGTAACTGGGGCAGGGCCTGAGGTGCCTGGGGCGAAGGAGATGCCCGCCTTCCTGGCCGAGCGGGCACGGGGCGAACGCTGAGGGGCTGCTTGGAGGGCGGAGCTGGTGCGCTGGGTGGCGGCTGTACCTGTTGTAGTGGTGGGCACGGATGTTGCCGCCACCACAAGGGAGCTCCCTTCCGAGGACGTGTCTGTGTCGCTGACGTCTCCACGGTTACCCGTTGTGGAGCTCCCCTCGCCCTCCGTCTCACTGGTGAACTCGGAGTCGGTTGCATGGCCCGCCGGGGCCATGTGAGATGCAGCTCCCTCGTGCTCCGATGCCACTTCTCCTCCGCCTGGTGATGCTAATGCACACATGAACAGGAAGACCAAAAAAAAGGGGGGGGGGGAGAAAAAATGACATGTTGAGTGCATGCATTGGCGACACCGTTGGCGGAGAGGACAGACACAGAGGCCCCCTGCACTACGCCGTGCACTCGGTGTACACTACTCAATTATTGTGACTTGGCCTACAAGCCTATGGACGACAACTGCACACATAGGTGACCCAGGGCCATGGATAGCTGTACTTAGCACCCTACAGAGGTGGGGGGCGGGGGCACAGGGCCATGCCTTACGGAGGGGCCTAGCCTACAGAAATCGCCCTGGCCTAGAGATACCCACAGCCCTCCTCCCCCACCCAGACACCTCCATTGTGCGCTAACATAGCAGTATGTACTGGTACTCACCCCCTTGTGTCTGCTGTGATGTCCTCACGCGCCCATCCAAATCGGGGTAGGCCACCGCCAGGATCCGGGACATCAGGGGAGTCAATTGATGGGAGCCACCCCTCCTACGTTGGGAGGCCATCCCCAGCAGAGCCTCCGCGGTCTTCCTGCTCCCGCGGCGGATGTCCTCCCACCTTTTGCGGCAGTGGGTGCCCCGTCTGTTGTGGACCCCCAGGGTCCAGACGTCCTTGGCGATGGCACGCCAAATGTCGATCTTCAGATGGGCGCTGACCTATGTGACATGGACAGGGTGGGAAAATAAATATCATCATTTTCTGCATGGTTTGCGGTGCGTACCGCGGCGGTGCGTTCCGCGACCGCCGGCGCACATCGTCATTGGCTCCTGAGACCCATAGGGTTCAATGTTAACCAATGCTGCTTTGCGCCGCGGTCTTCGACAGCCTACCGCCAAGATGTGCCACGCCAGCGCAGTGACCTCACATCCCATTGTCACACTTCACAGGTCAGGCAGCCGCCATTTCAAGGGCCCACATGGCATGATTTCTGCTGCGTCACACAGGTCTAGGCCTTGCATTGCCACTCATACAAGCCTTTCAATGCATAGCGATTCGTGTACTGTGCAAGCTGTGTGAACTAACCTGTGGGTTGCTTGACTCTATGCTCCATGTTGTCCTTCCTAGGCACCGTCCGCTGGGACTTGCGAGGAGAAGGACGAATCCTCACGTGTACCGACCGCTGGTGGACCTGTCGACAATGGAAGAACGACATCTCATACTTACATACCGGCTTGACAGAGCAACTATACATGAACTATGTGCCCAGCTGGAGCCAGACCTGATGTCCCCCATCCGCCAACCCACGGGGATTCCCCCTCTGGTGCAGGTTCTGTCAGTACTCCATTTTTTGGCAAGTGGGTCTTTTCAGACAACAGTGGCCCTATCATCTGGGATGTCTCAGCCTATGTTTTCTAAGGTTTTGTCCAGAGTGTTGTCTGCCCTGATGAAATACATGCAGAGCTACATTATTTTCCCTGAGGTGGGCGAATTGGCTACAGTGAAGGGTGATTTCTATGCCCTTGGACATATCCCCAACATCATTGGTGCCATTGATGGGACCCATGTGGCTTTGGTTCCCCCCAAAGAAAGTGAGCAGGTGTACAGAAACAGAAAAAGTTATCATTCGATGAATGTCCAGGTGGTCTGTTTGGCTGACCAGTACATCTCCCATGTAAATGCCAAGTTCCCTGGGTCAGTGCATGACGCGTATGTCATGCGAAATAGCAGCATCCCTTATGTGATGGAACAGCTACAGAGACACCGTGTGTGGCTAATTGGTGACTCTGGTTACCCCAACCTGTCGTGGCTACTGACCCCAGTGAGGAATCCCCGGACCAGGGCAGAGGAACGGTACAATGAGGCCCATGGGCGAACTAGGAGGATCATAGAAAGGACCTTCGGGGTCCTGAAGGCCAGGTTTAGGTGCCTGCATATGACAGGGGGATCCCTCATGTACTCACCAAAGAAGGTGTGCCAGATCATCGTGGCCTGCTGTATGCTTCACAATCTTGCATTGCGACGCCAGGTGCCTTTTCTGCAGGAGGATGGTCCAGATGGTGGTGTTGTTGCAGCTGTGGAGCCTGTGGAGAGTGAAGAGGAGGAAGACGACGGGGACGACACGGACAACAGGGATACAGTCATACAACAATACTTTCAGTAGCACACAGGTAAGAAACAGCCACCCCAATTTACATTTACTTGAGGCCTCATGCGTCTCCACTGTCTGTGTTTCCCCCCAGTTCCTGTTAACTGATTTGTGACTTTCCCTTCCCTTTTCAGAGCTGTATGACCCACTACCTGACTTCAGCTTTGTTTGCCCATGGACTAAAGCTTATTGAAATTGGTATGTTGTCATCACAAAGTAACTGGACATTATTGCACCGTTATGTGTGATACATTTGTTAAGAATACAAGCAGACTCCTGTTTTTTTATGTGGAATAAGTGATTTATTTTAAGTGCTACATATAGGTAAATGATTGGGAAGCGGGGATGGGTGGGGGTGGAGTAATGTCCATGGCAGAGTCCAGTTCTCAGTCGCACAGGTGCATATGCCTGTGGAAGGATGGAGCAAGGGCAGTTCAAGGTTGGACAGGGTGACAATGTGGGACAGTGGGATGACATCAGGGGGTATCTTAGGCTGGCGGGGGTCTTGCAATCCTACTCTGTCTTCTTGTGAGATCTCAGGTTCCGCTTGCGGGGTGGTTCTTCTTCTGCAGGAGGTGGGGTTCTGGTGGCCTGTCGTTGTGTGGGGGCCTCCTGTCCACTAGCGCCGGCGGAGGTGGTAGGCTATTTCTGGCCTGGGCTAGTGACAGGGGCCCTTTGGGGTGCCACATGGTCCCGCAATGTGGTGACGATCTGGGTAAGGGCCAGGACGATGGAACCGATGTTCCTCAGTTCCTCCCTGAACCCCATGTACCGTTCCTCCTGCAGTTCCTGGATCTCCTGGAACCGGGCCAGTACCGTGGCCATCGTCTCCTGGGAGCGGTGGTATGCTCCCATGATGGAGGAGAGGGCCTCTTGGAGAGTGGGTTCCCCGGGCCTGCCCCCCCCCTGTTGCACAGCAGCCCTCCCAGTTCCCCTGTGTTCCTGGGCCTCTGTCCCCTGGACGGTGTGCCCACTACCACTGCCTCCAGGTCCCTGTTGTTGTTGGGGTGGTGGGTCAACCTGGGTGCCCTGTAGTGGTGGACACACCGCTGATTGACGTGTCCTGGAGACAGAGGCATGGGCCCGCTGGGTGGGAGCTGTGCTGGTGTTCCCAGAGGGGGTTGGGTCTGGTGTAGCCTGTGTCTGTCTGTGGGGAACCGACTGTCCAGAGGTCCCCGATGGGCCGGGCTGGTCGTCTGGCTCCAGGGAGACAGAGCTGCTGTCATCGCTGGGGGCCTCTTCTGGGGGTGGGATGGACATCTCTGGACCATCCGTGGCGGTGTGGTGGCGTTCGGGACCTGCAGGGGTTTAAAGGTATGGTTATTGCTTCTGTGTGTGGCATTTCGTGTGATGGGTGGGTGTCCGTGTACCCATGTGCTGGCATTTCCTTGTGGGGGCTTTTGTGAGGGTGGCTTGTGGGGGTGATTTGTCTGTGCAGTGGGCATGCTTTGGTGATGGGTGTCCATGCTTTGGGGTCGCATGCAGGGCTTGGTGTTGGGATGGGTGGGTTGTGATGGTGAGCCTTTTGCTAGGGGTTGGTGTGATGGGGGAGGGGGTGAGGGTGGGGGGAAGATTTGGCATGCAGGTGGGGTGGGGGTGGGAAGCAGTAGTGAAGATTTGCCTTACCAGAGTCCATTCCTCCGCCTACTCCTGCGAGGCCCTCAGGATGCAGGATGTGCAAGACTTCCTCCTCCCACTCGGTAAATTCTGGGGGAGTAGGTGGGGGTCCGCCGCCAGTCTTCTGCACCGCAATGTTGTGCCTTGATACCATGGAACGCACCTTCCCCCGTAGGTCGTTCCATCTCTTCCTGATGTCCTCCCGATTGCGTGGATGCTGTCCCACCGCGTTAACCCTGTCCACTATCCTTTGCCATAGCTCCATCTTCCTGGCAATTGTGGTGTGCTGCACCTGTGCCCCGAAGAGCTGGGGCTCTACACGGACTATTTCCTCCACCATGACCCTGAGTTCGGCGTCACTGAACCTGGGGACTCTTTGGGGTGCCATGGGGTGGTGTGGTTGAGGTGTGGGGTGGCGTTTGTGGTGATGAGTGTGGTGCGCGTAGTGGTGTGTGGTGTTTGGTGCGTGGATTCTGTGTGGGTGATGGTGTTGTGTGCCTCTGTGTTGTGGGATTCTCTGTTCTGTGCTCTGTCTCTAGCCTTCGTCAATGATTTCGGGTCGTAGGGGCTTGTGGGTGATGTGGGTGTGTGTTTTATATTGTGTTGGGTGTGTGGGAGTGGTGTTAGTATGTGTATCAGGTGTGTGGATTTCGAACTGACCAATGTTGCTGAGTTTTCTATGTGTGTGTGTATTTTGACCGCGGCGGTGTGTACCGCCAATGGAATACCGCGTTTGAAAGACCGCCACGTGGATTTGTGGGTCGGAATGGTATGGGCGTATTTCTGTTGGTGTGACGGTGGAGGTTTGGTCATCGCCATTTTTTCGCTGACCTTTGGTGGGGCGGATTGTTGTGGATGTCGGGTTTTTGGCGGTTTGCCAGTTGCGGGTCAGAATGACCGTGGCGGTTTACCGCGGCCGCGGCGGTGATATGGCGGCCTTCTGGCCGGCGGTAAGCGACTTTTACCGCCGAGGTCAGAATGACAGCCTATATCTTCTTTCAGAGCTCTCAGGATGCAAAGTCTGCTCTCTGACTTCTTCTGTCTTTATTTTGTTTTTTTAAATTCCAGCGTTGTGTAGAACCCTCTTGTGCTTGTTTAGTACCTTCCGTAACTCCCAAACTGTCCTGACCTATACTAGTATAGGTTTTTGAAATAATTTTTGGTAGCTGATTATCCTTTTCCAACTGTGCAATCTCCTGGAGCTGCTGATGTATAGCCAATGCTCACTTTTCCCCTTTATGTTACTGAGTATTATTGAGGAGACTGTGTCAAAGTTGCATATCAGTTTCATCCCCAAATTCAGGGCTGGAGCAGCCCTGTGTTCATTTTGAATTTGTTTTAACACTTCTGGTAAGTTGGTAAGTGTCAGGGGTACCATGTGTGGTAGTGTAAATTGCAGTGAAGACTGTACCCATATTGTGAAGTCGTCCACTGAGGGAACCATTCCTAATGGCAAGCACATTGTGAGACTTCTATGTTTATCTGGGGGTCCTGTATGGGCAAACACTGCTTCCAGCTGGTTAGTTTTTTTGTGCTATCCAGAACAGAATTTTCTCATGTTCTGTGGGTGCCTCGTCCATGATAGAATGTACTGTTTGTGAGTAAACTCCAGTAATGGCCAATTAGGGTCCACCTGGTGCAGCCCGTACTGGGGCAGTATTCAAGGTTCACATAGTGAATTGCACCAACTGTTAAGTGCTACTAGCTCATCATAAAGTGCGCGCACATCAGCTACTTGCATTGCCTGTATGACAGGATGTGGCGTATACGTGGCAAACATGGGCCACGTTGATCCGTCATTACCTAAGGAACCTAATCTCACAGGCCGTATTACATGTGGTAGGGCGCTATTGAACCAGTGTTGATGTTTTTGTTAAGAAAGTGGCATTTCTAGATACTGATTACCCTGGTACCTCTGCGGCATGTACTCTATGTTATATGTATGAAATGTATATGTTGTTGTGTCTTCTTCAGGAAAAATGACCCAGGAATAGAATGATTCTATTTTGTAAGCCTCGTGAGCTTTCACTGTAAATGTGACATTCCCTCCCTAATCTGTTAAGCCATGGGCTACTAGATGTTTCTGAAATGTCTATGGTGTTAACCATGTTGAATAATGAGTACAGAGAAAGAACACTAAATAGAGAAAATTATTTTTAAAGTTAAAGCTTGAACAACACAACCTACAGCTCATATAGATGCTCCCTATTCAGCTGAGGAGGATTACTCCCAAGACCACAGACATCTCCGTATAATGGTACTTAGAGTGCCTGCTGTGTGTGAGACAGAGATAATCAGGATATCCGTAAATTAGTGCCATGTCATTGGTGGTTCCATGTTGTAGTTGGACTCTCGCTCCTTAGCAAGACTGCTGATTTAGGGGTGACAGCACTTCTGTTTGTAAGCGACTGAGTCACTCCTACAACAAGACGCAAATGTCAGCCCAAACCTCCCAGCTCACAAGAAGTACCTCACCAAAACTCAGATAGTAAAGATGATTTGTGGCATCCTTACGCATGGATTCGTAATGGAATGGAATTTACCCTTTTCTCTTGTCTGGATTATATGTCTCATACACACATAGGCAACGAAGCAGATGCAGGAAAGGTTTCAATATATTTATAGCGAAAACTGCAATCTACGGTAAAATGCATGAATTGCAATGATCAGGATAATGAGCGATAATAAAAGCAGAATCGTGAAGATAAGAGTTGCGAATATGAAAACCCCTACCATATTGCAATAAACATAAGATATGTGATTCCTAGCATAAAAATGCCTAATCTCTACCCTAATGAGAGCTAGATGTGATAAACCCTAATCTGCCAGTACCATGTCCATGAGAAGCCCCCCCATCCCTTGTTACCTTGGAATGAGGTCTCTAGAGCAGACTCTGTGAAAACACAAAGGCTGAGTTCTGCAGCAAGGTGGCATGCAGCGTAGATGGCATCTGGAAGGAATCCCACTAATGATGTCCATGTGATGTGCATTTATACTGATGATGTAGGATCCCTGAAGCCGGTATGTTCCTAACCAACTGATAATGTGGCAGACTTGTGTCAACAATTACATATACAAATCCGTAACAAGTGCTCATGATGTTCCTGAGATAGGTACATGATGACAATACCTACGTACATCACTTATAATGATGCCTTTTCAGAATGGCACTGATAAGCAAAACATTTCTTATAAAATATAGGCAGCTGCAAAGTTCTAAAAGAAATTTAAAAAAAATGAAATAAAACAGAGCATGTTAAGTATGTGAATGGTTAACATGGGGCAACAGGCCTACAAGCAGAAGACTAAGCTGAGTCCTGTGCCCAGTCAGAAACTAAAATGGATTCACCACACCTGCCATCACCAGACACGATTCTGGACTCCTGGGGTGAGAGCCTTTTGCTCTCAGGAACCAATACACAAAGCATTTCCTGGGTAGAGGTGTTACACCTCTGCCCCCAGGCAGGCACCCTGCACTAGCAGTCAGCTTCAAAGGCTTTACCACCTTTGAAATCTGACTTCACCTCTGCTGCTCGCAGTAGATGGCCACCCAATGGTTTTACCCCCACTTTGGGAGACCTAGCAAGGACAGGAGGAGAGGTCATTCCCAACCTGCACCAACCCTCATGTGTGACATACGAGGTGACCACTGCATTTCATTTTACTCCATCTTGAAAGCAGGAAAATAGCCAAACAGGTTAGGCATGTGAACCCTTCCCACAGGAAGTGGTCACTTAATCGGTGTAGCCACCCTCAAGTAAGTGCCTATTGGCCACTACTAAGTACTCCCTCTATTGCCCCCTTAATGTAGTATTTAGGGGGCATCCCTAGATCAAAAGATCAGATTCATCAGAAACAAGAAGACCAGGAACAATGAAGACCCGAGGCACAAGAACAGAATTCCTGCTGCACAAGGAAAAAGGCCCCAAACCCTGCCTGCTGCTCCAAGGAATCGACAATCGCCGCCTGAAAACCTGAAGGACTCTACAAAACTCCAGAGCACCTCCAGCCTTCTAAAAATTGCCATTAACCTCCCTTAGAGTGAAGGTATCCTTCTCCTGCTCCCTGCAGGCAAGGAACCAGTGATATCAGGTTCATTGACTGGCCACTCACTAACGAATCAGAACGAGCAGCCACAGCAAAATCCACATGACCAACCCGAAAGACAAAATCAATCAGTGTGCCATGTTTGGTGGCATTGGGAGTTCAGGGCCTGAGGCATACTATTGCACTAGGTATCGAAACCCCAACGTCAGACACACAGAAGCAAAGTCCACTCTGATTGTCCAAAATCCAAGGAGCAAGTACCAGTTGAGGGACTACAGGACACCCAAAAACCACCTACCAGAGTTGCCCTGCTGACCTGTAATCTACCCTCCAAGGGACCTGCTCCGGGTTTCAAGGACACCAAAACACATGACTTCTGGCTGACATATCTGCATTGCACCCGGCCTCCCTGACCCCTGCATCTACAAACCAACTGTGCCCTAGAGGTCCATAACCCCTCGCGACCTTCAACCTCGAAGGGGACCCACTGGGCTTACCTTTTAGTAAACCTGTCCATTTTGTTTCCAAGTGCCCCCCCCTCTTCTTTGTGCACCAGCTCCAAGACTTTCTGCTGCTGCTCCCACTTGAACCGGGAACTGTCAAACCTCTCCAGCCGGCCCACAGGACATTTCAACGACCTAAAAATAGAAGGTGGCACTTGTGAGAGCATTGCCTGGTTTTATATGCATATTTAAAGAATTTCCCACTCATTCCTACTGTACGTAACTACGCACAAGAACAGAACATTTTCTAAAATTTTAAGAATCATCACTAAAGAAGTACTTACCATAAATTTTATAAAAATCTGAAGTTTTTTGTAAATTCTTCTTGAGATATTCTTTTGAGTGTGTATCCAAATTTATTGATACTGCGAGTACAATAAATGCTTAACACATCTCCAAGATAAGCCTAATTGCTTGCCCACGCTACCATAAAAACAAAGCTTTAGGTGGTCTGCTTTTTACCTCTGGATACCAAAGTGGGGTTGCCTGGACTCGTTACACAATGGACGTCTTTTCTGTACACTATATAGAGAGCTAGGCTTCTACATTTGCAATTGGAATATTTAGAAAAAAAAAAAATTTAATTGCTAGGGCCCTGAAATAGTGATTATAATAGAAAAGCCTTTACTATAGGTGAGCCTTAAAAAAGGTTTTCTCAAATTTGCAACAGTTTTTAAAAGTTTGTAAAAAAAAAATGTCCAAAAGTTAAAAAGGTCCCAACTTTAGTGAAAAACATGTCTGATGCAGAGAACCATACTCAGGAGCTTGACCTGGTCCCTTAAATGGGAACGAAGTGTACTAGACTAAGGCGGTCATTCTGACCCTGGCGGTCATGGACCGCCAGGGCCGGGGTCCGCGGGAGCACCGCCAACAGGCTGGCGGTGCTCCCAAGGGCATTCTGACCGCGGCGGTATGGCTGCGGTCAGAGACGGAAAACCGGCGGTCTCCCGCCGGTTTTCCGCTGCCCCGTGGAATCGCCATGGGGATTCCGACCCCCTCACCGCCATCCTGTTCCTGGCGGTTTTGACCGCCAGGAACAGGATGGCGGTGAGGGGTGTTGTGGGGCCCCTGGGGGCCCCTGCAGTGCCCATGCCAATGGCATGGGCACTGCAGGGGCCCCCGTAAGAGGGCCCCACAAAGATTTTCAGTGTCTGTCATGCAGACACTGAAAATCGCGACGGGTGCTACTGCACCCGTCGCACCCTTCCCACTCCGCCGGCTCCATTCGGAGCCGGCTTCCTCGTGGGAAGGGGTTTCCCGCTGGGCTGGCGGGCGGCCTTCTGGCGGTCGCCCGCCAGCCCAGCGGGAAACACAGAATAACCGCGGCGGTCTTCTGACCGCGCAGCGGTATTCTGGCGGCTCCCGCCGGCACCGCGGTTACCGCAGCCGGCGGGAATCAGAATGACCCCCTAAGTGCTCTCTGCAAAGGATACCAAATTTACACTGGTTCCTATGCTACCACAGAAATTCTTAGAATGTTTGTGGCAGAATATGAGATTGCACACTCAGTAGGTGAGGGTGAACCCTCAGAAACAGAAATACAAGTCAGAAGAAGCTGAGGATGAGGAGGTAAGATCCTTTGTCTCCGAAGTAGGAGCCCCCTCAAATGAGGATGTGGCTCTGGCTAGGTTGACCAAAATGCTGGTCAAGAAGCCCAACTTTTGGAAATAGAGATTAAAAGAACAGAGTTGGGCCTAGCATACATACATACATACAAGTAACTAGGGAGAAAGAGACATTTCTTAACCTGAAACTCCTCTAAGGAGTTATCCCCCCTTACACAGCCTGCGTATCCAGGAAAGTAAATAGGAAACATTGGGTATATCTATTGTGGAAACTGTTCTCAGGAAAATACAGAGATAGATTCCAGACATTGATTGAGGCAGATGCTAAGTCCTATGACCTTATGAAGGCTACCCTGATTGAGGGCTTCGGACTTACAACTGAAGAATAAACGCTGTGTGGCTGGTTAGAAGGGGCTTGTCCACTTTCTCCTTACAGCTGGGGAAGAAAGAAGACCACTTAGTCAAGACAAGGGTAACCAAAACTACCAGTGGTGGGGGGACCAAAAGAAAGAGGCCAAAAAGCCCTCCCAAGGGAATGGTAGGAACCAAACCAAAAACAAAGAGTCTTCATCAGGCCCCCAAAAACCTGCCCAGGTAGGTGGGCCAATACACTCCTCACAGTCTAAGGGGGAGTAGAAAGGTAGACACTTTGATCCCAACAAGGCTCGTTGCCATGATTGCAAAAGCAAAGGACATCAAACTGGAAACCCTGGCTGTAAAAACAAGAAACATGCCTCTAGTCCACCTGCAGTAAAAGCAGTTTCAAATCTCCAGATGGGATCACAGATTGGCCTATTCATGTCAGTGAACCCACAGAGGCAACATTAGTCACAGAGGGAGGGGTAGACTTATCCTGTGCTTCCTGGCCTACTAACATGCAAAAAATACAGTAAGCACACTTTGATTAATGGGACTAAGGTAAAAGCCTGGAAGGATACAGGGGCTAATGTCACGATAATGACCCAGCACCTGGTCCACTTAGATCAGTACCTCTTAAGGAAAGCATACCCTGTCACCAATGCTGACAAGGTGATAAAGATCCACCCCCTGACAATGGTATCTTTTCATTGGGGGACAGTATTTTGACAGAAAGAAGTGGCTGTGTTCCCCTCCATCCCTGTAGACTGTCTGCTTAACAATGAGTTGGAGATTTACCCCTAGGTTGAAGTAGAGCTGAGGACCCATGCTGGCAAAGCTTGGGATCCCAGAAAGGGGTTGTATCAAAACCAGGGCACTGAGCAAACTCCAAAGCAAACAAGAGGTTTTAGATCCTGGAAGAATGGACAAAACCCTCTAAGATGACTGGGGGGCCAGCTTCTATACAGATTCCAAGTAGGAACCCCTCTTCCCAGGAAGAGGACTTGTTAGCCCCAGAGGAGACTAAGCCTGCAGAGCTTGGGCCTTATAACCCAGATATCTTGTGACCAGGGGGACGCTGTAGGGAGGATATTTGCCAGGGACAAAAGACTCTTTCCCACTCTTGAAAACCTGAGGCAGCAAGCTGCACAAGAAGAGAAGGGTAAAATCAGTGGTACCTAAAAGGTCTATTGGCAGGATAGACGCCTGTACACTAAGACCAGAGACATCAAGCCTGGTGCAACCAGGAGAGTGGTAGCACTCAAACATTGCAGAGAGTTTCTTCTCTCTCTAGCCCATGACATTTCCCTATCTGGGCCAAAACAAAACTTGGAGCAGGCTAGTTAATCACTTTTACTGGCCTGGTATATCCCAGAAGGTGAAGGACACTGGTTAGTCCTGTGTCACCTAAAAGCCCCCTTATTCCTACTACCTGTGGTTGGGGTACCCTTCAAAAGGGTAGGTGTTGACATTGTTGGCCCCCTGACCCTCAAACAGCTTCACGAAACAGATATATCCCATTGATAGTGTATCATGCTACTAGAAATCCTGAGGCCATTCCTCTTAGGACCTTCAATGCTTGTGCCAGGGTTGGCTTTCTTAAAGAGGTAGTATCAGACAGGGGCTCAAACTTCATGTCCAAATACTTGAAACACATGTGGCAGGAATGTGGAGTGGCTTATAAGTTCACTACCACATACCACTTATATACCAATGGGCTGGTTAAAAGATTTGACCAGACATTGAAAGGTATGATTGGAGGACTCCCTAAAAAACTCTGTTTGTGACGGAATGCCTTACTTCCATGTCTGCTTTTTGCCTAGAAGAAGTGCCACAAAAGGGAGTAGGTATTCCCCCCTCTGAACTTTAGTTTGGGGTCCTGTTAGTGGTCCATTCAGTTTTGTGAAAGAAGCCTGGGAAAGTTCTCTCAAAGAGCCTAAACAAGACATTGTGGATTATGTACTTGGCTTTCGTTCCAGGATGGCTGAGTATATGGAAAGACCTCCAGGCTAGCCAGGAGTTCCAAAAGCACTGGCATGACCAAAAAGCTGCTATGGTAGAGTTTCAACCAGGGCACAGAGTTTGGATGTTGGAGCATGTGGCTCCAAGGGCTCTCTGAGACAAGTGGTAATGGCCTTACACCATATTTGAAAGAAAAGAGAAAGTCACCTACTTGGTTGAACTTGGTAGTTGCAACAATCCCAAAATGATAAAATATGTCAACCATCTGAAGCCCTATTTTGACAGAACTGATGTGACCATGCTCATGGTTACAGATGAGGGACAGGAGGAAAAGAGTGAACCTCTCCCTGATCTCCTCTCCAGTAACCCACAAGATGGCTCTATGGATGGAGTGGTCTTGTCAGACACCCTCACGGGGCAACAGCAGGCTGATTGCAAGAAAGTCCTTAACCGGTATGCCTAGCTATTTTCTCTAACCCCTGATAGGACTAACTGGTGTGCCCATGATGTGGACACTGGGGATATAAACAAAATGTATAGGTAGTCAGACCATGTCACAGAAAGCATACAAGCTGTAGTCAACAAGATGCTGGATTTGGGTGTCACTGAACCCTCTGAAAGCCCCTGGGCTAGCCCAGTAGTTTTAGTCCCCAAACCTCACTCCAAGGGTTAGAAAAAGGAAATGAGATTCTGTGTGGAATACAGGGGTCTCAATTGTGTAACAAAAACTTCTGCATAGCCAATTTCAGCAGCTCATGAGTTCATAGATATATAAGGGGCAGACAAATATCTGAGTACCTTTGATCTTACATTTGGGTACAGTCATATTAGCCTGAGCCCTTGAGCAAAAGAGAGATCAGTATTCTCAGTGTGCAATATCAGTTCACTGTAATGCCCTTTGGATTAAAGAATGCCCCTGCCACCTTCCAGAGGCTGGGGAGCCAAGTCCCAGCAGGGTTAAAATCCTTTAGTGCAGCTTATCTAGATAATATTGCTCTCTATAGCTCCACCTGGCAGGATCACCTGATCCACATGGGAAAGGTCCTTGAGGCCCAGGAAAAGGCAGGCCTCACTATAGAGGCCAGTAAGTGCCAGATAGGGCAGGGAAAGGTTGTATACTTGGCCCACCTGGTAGGTGGAGGCCAAGTTCAACTACTACAGCCCAAGATCCAGCCAATCCTGGCCTGGGAAGCTCCAACCACTCAAACTCAAGTCAGGGCATTAATTGGCTTGACTGGGGACTACAGGAGGTTTGTGAAGGATAATAGCACCATAGTGCCCCCCCCCTCACAGAACTACAAGAGACTGCCCAAAAAGATCAACTGAACAGTGAGTTGTCAAAAGGCTTTTGGCACTGAAGGATGCAATGTGCTCTGTCCCAGTCCTGCAAGCTCTAGATTACTCTAGGCAGTTTAGTGTCAAAACAGATGCCTCAGAACTTGAGATATGAACAGTCCTAGGACAAATCAATGATGAGGGACATGACCAGCCTGTGGCTTTTATAAACAGAAGACTGCTCCTCAGGGAACACAAATGGAGTGCCATTGGGAGGGAAGACTTTGCTGTCGTCTGGGCCTTGAAGAAGTTGAGGCCATACTTGTTTGGCTCTCACCTCATAGTTCAGACAGACCACAGGCCTCTCAGGTGGCTTCAAAAGATGAAAGAAAGGTGAGCCCCCCAAACTACTTAGGTGGTCCATATCCCTACAGGGAGTGGACTTTAAAGTGGAATACAGACCTGGGACTGCCCATACCCATGCAGATGGCCTTTCCAAGGTCTTCCACTTAGTGGATGAAGACTCCCCATGGGAAGGGAAGTTTCATTCCCTTTCATTGGGAGGGGCAGTAGGGTGAAAAAGGGCCTCTTTTGTATTGGTAGCCCCCTTACTTTTTGCCTGGAAAATTATATGGTTTCAAACTGTATGTACCATGAGTCCCTGCTAAACATGGTTCCCAGGGCCAGATCTCTTTCCCCAAAACTCTACTGTGTTTGGCACTTCAGCGGCCTTTGTAAATCCTAGTAAATGGCACCCATGGTACCTAGGTCATGGGTACTGAAGAGGGCCCCTTAAAGCTGCAGCACTAATTGTGCCACTCTGAGAGGCCCCACAGCAGCCTCATACAGACTAACTTTGCAAGTGCATGACATGGTGAATCTAAATTTGCAAACTCAACATGGTACTCAACGAGAGTGCCATGCACACTAACACTTAATGCAATATAGGTAAGTCACTCAGCTTGCAGGCCTTAAAGCCCTAAGACAGGGTTCACTATAATACATGTGAGGGCATATGTGTGCATAAGCAAAGATGTCCCTACTGTGTCTTTGCTAAACCTTAAGACATAGTAAGTGTACAAAGGAGCCATAGCAAATGTATTTGCTGGACACTGGTAAGTTACAAGTTCCCCAGCTACATAATGGCTTCTCTGAACCCTGGGTTGTTTGTTATCAAACAATTTCAGAATAATAAACCCACACTGATGCCAGTGTTGGATTTATTAAAATGTTTACCCAGAGGGCACCTTGAAGGTGCCCTCTGCAAAATCTAACAGCACTGACATGGTTGCTGACATGGTTTAACCAGCCTACCACCAGCAGGCATGATTCTGGACTCCTGGGGTGAGAGCCTTTTGCACTCAGGGACCAGAGCACAAAGTATTTCCTGGGTGGAGGTGCTACACCTCCTCCCCAGGCAGGCACCCTGCACCAGAAATTAGCTTCAAATGCTTCACTGCCAGTGGGAAACATAGGAAGGACAGGAGGAGAGGCCATCCCCAGCCTCCACCACCCCTCATGTGTGGCAGGCAAAGTAACTACTCCATTTCATTCTCCTCTATCTTGGATGGCAGGACAATATCCAATCAGGGTTAGGGATGTGATCCCTTCCAACAGGAGGTGGTCACTTAGTGGGTGTAGCCACCTGTAGGTGGGTGTCGTGCACCTCGCCTACCGAGGTACAGCCCTGGCGCCGGCAGAGTACCTCTTCGCTCTCCATTACGTGTCGTCATGGAGACGCGTGGGGGCCGTACACCTGATCGGCACCGGACTTCCGGGTTGCCGGATCGGAGAAAGGGGAGGACGCCATAAAAAGGACGGACGCCGAACCAGAGGGGAGGAAGAAGACGAGAGAAGAAGACGAGCGGACAGAGGAGCTGAACAGTGCTGAAGCGCCTACGGCCGAACCGAGGAGGGAGGAGCAGAAGCCCTGCACACACGCTGGAGTTGGAGAAAACTCCAGAGAGGACGAAGAATCCTGCCACGACCCAGGAGGGTCGTGGCTAAACAAGGTATGGGACATATTCAGGGGCACCCGCATTAAAGGGGCAAAAGGGAGGAGAAAAGAGGAAAAGGGAACTGGGGACGGCGGAAGGGGAACAGGGCAGCTTGGGTTGGGGAGCTGGGAACTCGGGAGTCACAGAGCACGTTACCCGCCCTGCACTACCCTGTCACAGCCCCAGTAATCGCCCAGGTTCTTGCGCTCTCTCTTTCTTGACCCAAACTCAGTAACAGCACCACCCCCCGTCGTTCCTCTCCTCACACCCCTCCCTTATACTAACAAGATAACGAAGATAGTAACCTACCGTTCCACTTACCGATCCATGTCCTCTTGTTCTATCGAGAGTCCACGGGCGCCCAGAAAGAAGCCGTCAGCAGACCGCCACCTATAAGGAGAACAGAAAGAATATTAAGGATGTGTACAAACCACCCAGCACCTAAACCAGAGAATCCCCGGAGAAAGACTAAGGAAAAAGACTAAGGAGAAGACCAGTTTCTATTCTAACACCTTTATTATAATTAATAAACCCTGGCTACGGCCTTATAAAACCTTACAATCTGAGTCCTAGCCTCTGTACTACTGAGCCCAACAACCATGCCCCACCACACCACCCTAAGATAGGTGGCCCATTGGCCACAACCAGTTACTCCTCCTAATGCCCCCTCATTGCAGCATTTATTGGGGATCCCTAGACCAATAGATCAGATTCATGGGACACAAGAAGACCAGGAACAAAGAAGACCCGAGGCACAAGAACAGAAGTCCTGCTACACAAAGAAAAATGTGCCAAACGTTGCCTGCTGCTCCAAGGGCTTGACAATTGCCACTGAGGTGTTGCCTGGAAACCTGAAGGACTCTACACAACCCAAGAGCACCTCCAACCTTCTAAAAATTGCCAAGAACCTACCTTAGAGTGAAGGTATTACTCTCCTGCACCCTGCAGGCAAGGATCCAGTCAAGTCAAGTTCAATGACTGGCTGCTGACCTACGAACCGGACCCAGTAGCCAGACCAAAGCATAACTAAAAAAGTGCTTACCCTAAATTGATGAGCTTGGGCTTAAACATTTTATAGAAATCTGAAGTATTTTTGTAAATTGGTCTCCAGTGATTCTTTTGAATGTGTGTCCACATGTATTGATAATGAGTACACCAAATGCTTAGCACATCTCCAAGATCAGCCTAACTGCTTGCCCACACTACCACAGAAACAGAGTATTAGTTGGTCTGCTTTTCACCTCTGGACACCAAGTGGGGTTGCTTAGACTCTGCACAGTGCATGTCTTTTTCGTATACTATATACAGAGCTAGACTCCTACACCTGAGTGGTTCTGTAAGTGGAAGCATGAATGTGTGAGTGGGTTTGAGAGTGGGTGCATACATTTCTAAATGGGTTTGTGAGTGAGTGTGTGAGTCTCTGAGTGGGTCTGTGAGTGGGTGTGTGAGTTTCTGAGCAGATCTGTGAGTGGGTGCATGAGTGTCTGGGTCAGTGAGTGGGTGCATGAGTAGGTCTGTGAGTTGATACATGAGTCTCTGAGTGTGTCTGTGAATGAGAACATGAGTTTCTGAATGTGTCTGTGAGTGAGTGCGTGGGTCTCTGACTAGGAGTGTTAGTGGGTGTGTGAGTCTCTGAGTGGTCTGTGAGTTGGTTTCTGAGTGTTCTAAGTCAATGTGTGAGTCAGTGTGTGAGTGTCTGAGTGGGTCTGTGAGTGGGTGTATGAGCCTCAGTGGGTATGTGAATGGGTGCATTATGTGTGAGTGCATCTGTGGGTCATTTGGTGTGTCTGTGAGTGGGTGCATGAGTCTCTGAGTAGGTCTGTGCATGGGTCTGTGTCTCTTAGTGTGTCTGTGAGTAGATGCATGAGTGTCTAAGTGGGTTTGTAAGTGGGTGTGTGAATGTCTGAGTAGGTCAACAAGTAGGTACATGAGCCTCTCCGTGCATCTGTGAATGAGTGCATGAGTTTCTGAGTGTGTCTGTGAATGAGGGAATGAGTCTCTGAGTGGGTCTGTGTGTGGGTGCATGAATGTCTAAAAGGGTTTGTGAGTGGGTGCGTGAAGTCTGAGCAGGTCTGTGAGTGGGTGCATGAGTGAGTAAGTGAGTGAGTATGTGTCAGGAATCCCCAAGGTGCCTCCTGCATTATCTATCAGCATCCCCAGGGATTAGGGTTAAATCACATCTCTGTTCTTGGTTAAACCTTCATGTTTCTAAGTAACATAATGTGCTGTGTTACACAATTAGTTTTATCAATGCTTGTTTTACCAATGCTTGTTTGCTAATGTGAACAGGTGTAGACATGTGCTTCTAATTGGGTGTGGTGTAGACACATACTTCTAATTGGGTGTGGTGACTCATCCACATGTGGAAACTCAACTGCTTTCCTGATTGGCTCTACATAGCAGAGTGAAGCATGCCTCCCTACTTGGCTTTGTTTTGCTTCCTGATCTCAGCATCTGATTTGGCAGTCCAGCCCCTGCTGTTATCCTTGTATTCAGGACTTTTGAGGCAATTCTTTTCTTCGTTCCTGTACCAGCTGACACCAGGCATTCCTCCAGCACTCCGGAAAAGATTCCGGCTAAGTGACTACTATTCTCCAGGGAGTTTGTTCTTTGAGAGCCATGCTTTGCTAGAACAGCTGGTGTAATTCAGACCTCGTATTTTGGCAGAGTGCTTAACTTGACGAGACAGATGCATTTCTGAACATTCTATATTATTATTGTAGTTACTTGCCTAAATGTGCTTCAGGAAATCTGCTTGAGCTCAAGTACTACAAAAAGTGGCAATGCAATTTTAAAAGCGCATTTACGTGACTTTTCTTTCTCTAATAGCATAACTCTTGGATTTAAATTGTCATTCATGCCAGTGTTTCAGGTTTGAGGGGTTTTGAAGGGGTTCTCATACACACAGTGAAACCAAACCAAACTGTGCCACCCTAACTGTTTAAACCCAGAGTGGACATTTGTATTTCTTGGATTGTTTTTGTTCCTTTTAGTTTAACCCTATGCATGCAGGAAAGTTATACGTGATACAAATAATGCCCTTGTTTGTCTTTTTTTGTGCATGATAAGTGCAACCACAGTTCTAATTGTAGTGTGCAACAGTGAATCTCTGTGAAGCCTGCCCTAGTGTTGCAATACTTATTGTTATGGTACTCAGTTTGGGTTTTTGGTAATGCAGTGTTAGTAATTGTGCCAACAGTTATTATTATCCAAGAAAAGTGCTGGAGCATCCCGGTATTCTTCTACCGCTCCCGTGCCCATATCAGAAAGAGAGATTCAGTTTCCAGGAAGTTGAGTGCACTAACTCTACTATCACTCTGTCAACAACGACCTGACCCCCCCGAAGATACAGGGTGCCTGGCTGGACTGGCAAGACGTGGCAGTGTTTTGTCTCTTTCTCTTCCACTCCCCCTTTCCTTTTGGGACACCTGCTGGGGTTTCTGTGTCCACCAGGAAGTGCCGAGAGGTGTTCCAGGAGGTTGGGGGCATACCATCGTCCCTGTAGACATCCTGTTTTTCAGGTGAGTGGCCCGTCTCGACAGTATGTGATTGGGTGTGTGAGTGTGTATGTGGGTGTGACAGGAGCTGTGTGAGTGACACGGCCACAAAGAAACCCCACTTGCCCTTTTGTCCAAAACGAGTCTACAGTTTTGCACAAAATATCCATCCAAGTGGAGTTCTTTCTGCCTCCTTGGGTAAATGTCCAGTATGTACTCAACACGACAGCTGTGTAATAGCACACAAGGAAGTTCAGCAGTTATAGTTAGAATTCTTTCACCTAAGTATAACTCGAGCCCTAAGGTGATTATAACTAGCATCCTCACCATGCACAGCTAAATACTCCACATATTATATAATTGCTGAGATCTTGTATGTCATCTTTGATATTATCACTGCAATATTTGCAATAAAATTATTGATAAGAAAACTGTTCATGCAAGTTATAGCTACCTTAGCTCACGTGTTATAGTTACTTGAAAGAACTCTAACTATAACTGCTGAACTTCTATGGTTTTCTACAAGTGAATTCAGAACCCAACTGTAACGTCCCTGTAACGTTTGGCTTTTTCAATGAATTTCTATGGTTTTTTAACATATAGTAATTTTCATTACTATACGTTAATCCAACCCTCGACGTGCACGGCCTTTGTTTGTTATGTTGGCTGGATTGGGGCATAGGTATGAGATGGCTTGTGTTCAGATGATGGGAAGTGGTTTTTGTAATGGCTCAGCTGAAATGGATGTGTTTGAATATATCCAGGAGGCTAAAATGTATAAACCACATTTATTATCCCTTACTGAGACCCATCTTGCTTATAAGGATCACCACCTTTTATAGCAATTAGTTTATGATATCATCACTTGTACTGCTCAATCTGTCTCCATTTATGGGGTAGCCATTCTGTCTGCTAAAAATATTGTGCTTCAGATTTTGAAAACTGCAGTGAATCCTAGGGGTAGGTGGGTGACAGTGCAGGTTTTAATGGTGAGCTGTAAATATGTGGTGTGTACTATCAATGGGATGAATGTCAATGAGCCTGATATCCTGGGTATGCTTTGTCTGGAGATATTGAATTGGTCGGGGGAACTACTTACAATGGGCAACTTTAACTGTGTGTTATTGACTATAGTTCTGATACTACTAATCATTTTGCATCTCCCCGTATGGGGAAAATGAGGGCATCAATCCCTGAATTAGTTCATCTTCATGGACCGAGTGATGCATGGAGGACACACTACCCAACAAAGCCTTACCATATCTTTTATTCATCTTCTCACACACACACACACACACACACACACACACACAGTAATCTAGGATAGATATGTTCTTTACTAATTGCAGTTTGATTCAAAGCGCAGGTATGGAAATCTGCCCCAAGATTATCTCTGACCATAACCCCATAATTGCTTCATTAAATCTCTCCTCTGAGAGGATGGAGCGGCAACAGTTTTTGCTTCTTTGCCATCTACTATCTAATCCTGAGTATTGGATTCTTATGTCCAGCTCACTCTTGGAATTTCTCCAAGCAAATATCTAATCAGCCTCACCATTTGTGGTCTGGTATGCAAAGAAGGTATATATTAGGGGGGCTACTCTACAGTTTATACTTAGCAAAAATAGGTGTAGCCAGGATAGCGGCAGGCAGCTCAGTCAGTCTATTACACAGCTGGAGGTTAGGCATGCTCAGGCAATAGCTGCCAAGGGGCTTGATGTACAGGCTTTAGAGTCTGATCTGATTCTGAAGCATTCTCTCCTTGGATGGGCATCAAGGGAGAAGGTGTCTGCCAGCTATCTCAAAAATCGGGCCCTTCAATACAAGCATGGGGAGAGGATGGGGAAAGTTTTGGCCCATCAAATTTCAATCAGAAAAGCTAGGAGTATAATCAAATCTATCAAAGGTACTGACAGTGTCATATATACCCACCTTCAGGCCATAGCAGAACAATGTTCCATCTTTTATCAGGAGCTACATAGCCAGCCCCAAGGATTTAATCTATCTGGGTTTCAGGACTATGTTCAGAGGTTAGGACTGCCATCTCTTCAAGATTCCTATGTTGACTTGCTTGAGAAAGATATTTCTATTGGGAAAGTTGAGGCAGCGCTCTCAACTCTACCATTGAGTGAGGCAGTAGGTGAGAATTCGATCCCACTTGAATTTTCATAAAACTTTTAGGTTATTATAATCCCTGTATTTCTGGCAGTAATTCTCTATATTGATAATGATGAAGAGGTGCCCAGTACATGGAATATGACTAATATTATTATCTGCCTTAAAAAGGGCAAACCAGCAGACGAATGGGCTCTTATCGCCCAATATCTCTATATCTCTATAATGCTATAGTGTTTGCCTGAAACCTTGCTATTAGGCTTGCTCCGCTTTTATCAGATCTAGTTTTGCGCAATACCACAGCTTAATACCTGGTAGGGACACCACGTCATACTAATAAGGATATTGTGGTGTTCGATGTTGCAGCAAAACTAACGCAAAGAATAGGTACTTTTGAATGCTGAGAAGGCATTTGATTGTGTTGTATGGGAATATCTTTGTGCATCAATGCTTTTTTTGTTTTAAGAGCCAGTTTTAAAAGGGGGTGAAGTCATTGTATAGGAATCCACATGCCAAGCTGGCTTATGACGGGATATCTTCTGCCCCATTTCAGATCTTTTTGGGGCACCAGGCAGGGGAGTCTGCTCTCACTCCGCCTAATCATTTTGTATATAGAGCTATATCTGAGATCTCTGTGGTAGAATGTAGGCATGCAGGCTATGTGGTCTGGAGACTTTTAACTTAAAATCACTTCATATGCGGAAGATGTTGCTATCTTCTCTTCTAATCCCTCGGTACCGTTGGTCCATAAAGTGGGTGAGACAGAGAGATTCAGAAAATTTTCTGGCTATAAACTCAATATAGCTTAAAATCAAGTGCTTCTCAATTTTGAGCCGGATGATCCAATTGCAGGAGTCACTCCAACAGCTATATACCTTGGTGTCCAGTTGAATACCCAGGATGATAAAATCATCAAATTGAACTACGAACCCTTATTATCTTCGGTCATACATAAGTTACGATTTTGGAAAAGACTCCTGATTAGCAGCATTGGCGGCTGCAAAATTGCCAAAATGAATGTTTTGCCAAAATGTTTCTATATGTTTCAGGCAGTCCTCCTATGTGTTCCAAATGATTTTTTTAAGCAGTTTGAAGGTGCTACAGATAGTTTCAATTAAGGTTACAAATGAGCTAGACGTGCTGTCCATTTATTACAATTTCCTTATGTGCAGGAAGGGTTAAAATTACCTGATTCTAAGCTATATTTTTGGGTTACATTTGCTGGCCGTCTGGGTAATATGCTAACACAAGGTGATCCAGACACCTCAGCTTTTTGTTATCAGTTTGCATTAGGGTCTGATCATAGGTTGTTTCTGTACCGACTTTTGGATCCCAACTAATTTAAACAAGTTTGGTCCAAATGCATTTGTGACATTAATAGTATATGGCGAGATATTTCTGCCAGATTTGCCCTGTCACCAATTCATTTGGACATGCCACTCTGGTAAAACCCTGCATTTCCAGCTATATTTCATGATTCAATGAGCAAGGCTTGGATGAGGTATGTGGTTGAGATGGTTAGGCAGCTCCATGATCTCCATGGGTTCTGTTCATTTGCTGGACTTCAGACGTTTTTTACCCTTCCCCATCATTTCTTTTTTAAATACCTGCAGAGTAGGGTTTTTTCCATGCTAGGATACAGGTACCCAATTGACCTGGTAGGCTCTGACATTATTTCTTGGTTACACAGTGCACCTAGGATTGAGCTTATCAGCTCAATTTACCGGGGGTAATGTAAGCACAGAGTGGATGATAGCTCGCAAGTTGCTGTGAAAAGTAGTAGGACACTTTCGCTGTAGATTTTGCCTCTCAAATCTATCCTGCTCCGGAGATGATACATGGCTCTGTGCATTCTATCTATCTAAAATTACAATATAAAACTATCTGTATATTGTATTGTACAGCCTAGAAAATCTCAAAATGGAATGGAAATCCAAGTTCAGAAAAGACTAAGGGCCTCATTTAAATGTTGGCAGTAATGGCCCTACCGTTGACTTTTTGACTGGAAATCCGCCTGCTGCTGTGACGGTCCACTCATTGTATTTAGATGTCAGTGGAAACACAGGCGAAAGACCTCATAAGGCCTGCCATCAGTGCCAAGAAACTTAATCCGTGTCAACGATGCCATAGGCAAAAGAAGTGGTATGACATACCCTTTTACCACTTAGCCAATCACAATGTGCATTCATGCCGACTCAACTGTGGTGGCTAAATCTCCACACCTGAGTTGGGGGATTGGGAGCGATATAAGTATTAAACTCACCTTCTGAATGCCTTCCACATATCCTGCCACCATGAACTCACTGCTACCAGTCCTGCCATTGTTCCTGGGCCAGGTCCAAGACGAAAATCAATCCTGTCGTTGCCGGAATAGAAGGTAAGTCACGGGTATTCCTGTTATCCTCGGAGTTATAGCTTCACAGTAATACTGGTCTCATCCATGGTTCAATAAGTTGTGAACACACTACCATAATGCTGTGCAATGCTGAAATGTGCAATATTGCAGTCAAAAAATCAGAACAGACCGCGAGATAAACGTTGCACCAACAAATCTCGAACACACTGCCTTCATTGCAATGGATACCTACACAAAAAGTCTCAACAATCACAAACAATGTGTCCACACAGGTGTGTGCAATAATGTCCCTAAAATATTGAAAGCATCAACTGAAACCGTATACTCAATCTGAATCAAACAAACCCATGATAATGTATCAATTACACTACAACATTCTACAGGTGGGTGTACACAGAATGTATTAAAATATGTACTGGAAATGGTAGACATGTATGAAAGTCACATGTCCCCTTGCTGTGTGCAACATATCACAAACATAAAATCCCATTTAATTGTAAAGGGCCAGGTTCCCTGTGTAATGCATATGTGCATACTATTGACACATCAGGTCAAAATAAACACACATGCATTCTCCAGTCACAAAAACAGAAACATACATAATTTTGGTGTAAGTGTCCAGGGACAGCATGAATGCTTGCACTAAAATTAATATGCCCACACAAATGTACAACTCTAATGTATGTTATGAAAAAAAATCTAAAATATAAAACCTGTGCTTGTCACTTTCACAAATGAGAGTAAGTGCATGGCATCCACATTAGCAGAAAGAACATCATCAGCAGACAATTAGTAACAATCACAAAATAAGACCAGGACAAAGGTACCCTCAAGATAATTTTTTTAATCAAAATGAGATAACTCTCTCAGAACTCACTTCAAATAAACTGTACAGGAAAACAATGACACAAGGCCAGTAGTCCATTATATGGGTGCATGCCCATAAATTGCCTCCTAATGTCACTGCCAATGTAAACTGGAAGGGGCATCTATAGGACAAAGAACAAGCACCTAAATGATGTCACTAGGAGGGGCGGTCTTTGGTTTTGGCAGGGATGGTTTGGGGTTTGGGAGAGGATGTTTTGGGCTTAGGAAGGGTGGGTTTGGCTTCGAAAGGGGTAGAAAGACATTTGGGAGGGGGGCAATTTACATGTGGAAGGGGTTGTTGGGATATTGAAGTGGTAGTGTGGGGTAGAAGGGCTGCAAAGATGTTTGGAAGTATTGTTTTGGGGATTTGAAGGGCTCAGGGCCAGGGAAAAAAGTTGGTCCTCCTTAAGAAAATGGGTAGGGTTGTTTTCAGGGAGTTTGGGTTTAGAGGTAGAGGGAGTGGTTGTGACTGTTGTGCGTGTGTGTGTGTTAAAGGTTCAGGTGCTTAAGGGTCTGGTGTATGTGCTGTATCTTTAGATTTGTGTCTTTTATTGGTTATGTTTTAGGTGGTTGAGTGTGTGCATTTAGAACCAGTATGTGTGTTTGTAGAAGTGTGTGTAGTGGATGTGGTATGTATAGGTGTAGTGTCTGGGGTATGCTGGTGCATATGCGTGTGGTGTTGGGTGCACTGACTGGGGTATGCTTCTGGTGTGTGTGGGTATTGGTGTATTGATGGGTGTTGTGCCTGTGGGTGTGCTTGTAGTGGGAGTGTATGTTTGTGTCGTGTTGGGTGCATTGACTAGGGGTTTGCTCTTGCTGTGTGTGGGTGTTGATGTAGTGGTGGGTGATGCATCTGTGGGTGTGCTGGGGGATGTGTCATGGAAGGTGTGATACCTGTGGGTATTCTTGTGGTGGTGGTGTGTGTGGTGTCTACATGTGTGTGTCTTTGTCTGTGTTTTTTGCTGTGTCTGTGTTAGGATGTCCTGCTTGTGGATGTTGTTGTGGGTGCATGCATACGTTATGCATGTGCTTTGGATAGGGCTGGGTTGAGGGATTTAGGGTGGGTAAGGTATGGGAGTGTGGGCATGAGGTTGGGGGTGGGTGGGAGTCTGTGGCCAATGAAGAGGCTAGAAGCTGAAATTACTGCTGTAGGCCAGGCAGGGTATCTTGAATGCCATCCAGGCTTGCCAGCATCTGGGTGTTCTGGCGAGCCAGCCCCTGAGTCCCATTCATAAGTGCAGTCTGGCCTACAGCAATCATCCATAAAAGGTCTACAGCCTCCTGACTGAGCACAGCCTGGGACACTGGGGTAGGAACAGAGGTACCTGCAGAAAAGGTGATGCCGCCCCCTTTTAGGGGGGTGGCTATGGCCAACTGAGGGGAGCAATGGGTAGTGTGGGGATTAGAATGGGGCAAACAAAGGAGCAGGTGTCACAGTTGCTCCAGGGTCGGCCACCACTATGGCCTGGTATTAATTGGAGGCCTCAAAGGAAGATATCGAATCACTTGTGGCCTCCTGGCTAGTCCTCTCACCCTCCATGCCGCAGGCTCCCTCGGTGTCCCCAGTGTCCATCTTCATCCCCACGATGTGGTTGCTATCACCTTCGCCTTGCCAAGTTGATGCTGAAAACACAGAAATAACAGTTTCAGGTATCTGTGAGAATACAATTGGACATCAATTTACATAACACAACATTTGCAAACAGTTCAGTAATCCTCCATCTCAGCCCCCATATAATTTTTGGCTTTGTCACTTATACACTTGTAATTCACTCCATGACAAAGGGTTCCAATAGCATGAGTAAACACATAGGCCTGGAGACACCTCTAAACTACTGCAGCACAGAGCTAAAATTGATTCACTTCATCCAAAGGGCAAGTTTTTGGGATTGAAATTGATTGCTCAAAATGGGACACCACAACATCTATGTGATTTAAACTTCCATATGCAAATGTCCCTTTCAGTATCACATTGCTTTACGTCATCAATTTCTCCTCTGGGTAGGACTAAGGACACAAAAATTTTGTTTGTGGGACGTGCAAGTCTCTCACCAATGTGGACACATTCCTGTCTGTTGCAATGGATACAGTTTGGCAGACAAATTCACATTGGTAACATTGGTAATCACTGAGTGACTTACATGCACATTTGTGATGGATAAGGACCCAGGTCAACTTGCTAATGTTCACACTGACATACTAGAAGTTTTCTGGACAAACATGTCAGATACCAATACTTTTGTTGCAGATGCTCATTCTCATATTGTCATAGCACCTGCTTACCAATGTCAACTCTGATGTATCAGCTGCATTATATTTGTGCAGTTTGCCACAGTTACCAGTAATGGAACTTACGTTTACTACACATATCAGTGATGTACCATCTCACCTGACCCAATCATGCATGTTTTATAAAACTGTCCCTCATGTCATTGTGAAAATGCTGGCAATCCCTTTGCTTGCATGCAGCCATGTGTTTGCCCACAACAGTACTTGCCTTGTGCGGAGGAATATAGTGTCATCCTTCAGCACAAAGCCATACACCACACACAGCATCAGACACTGTCTGATAAACTTACATCTCCAGAAATTCTCATGGGCTTTGGATGTGTGTCAACTGCAATGTGGATGGCATACAACATAGTTGGAAAGAAAAGTAGTCTAAACACAACAATACCTACAGGTAATGACTTACCCCTTTGTTGCTGCTGATGGGCCCTCAGCTGCTCATCAAGCTCTAGGTAAGTCACTGCAAGGATGAGGGCAATTAGGGGATCAGGATGCAGTGCACCCACCTGGACTGTTGGGAGGAATGCCAGACTTGGCTCTCAGCAGACTTGCATTTCGCCTGATTCAGGTCCTCACACCTCTTCTGACAGTGCATGCTGCACCACTTGTGGACCCCCAGGGTCTGCATCTTCTTTGCGATGGCCTTCCAGATCTCCCACTTCTGATGGGCATTGACCTGTATGGATGAAGTAAATGAACAAGAAAAGAAAATTCAGTATTTCTGTTTGGCAGTACTGCTGTGACATTACATTTTGGATATTCACACATATATCCACCAGGCAGTTACTAGATTTTTTTCCAAGCAAAATGTTACAGGTAGCTCACAAGTACTGTTTTCAGTGATCTCGTGTGCACCATCAATACTTGCTAGCTTCTCATGTTACCTAATCAGGTCTACAACATCATCCGGAGCTATGCAAACTTTCCTGTTGTAAGAACTACCCCTGATTACTCACAATCATTGTGAGCTACCAAAGGCCAAGCCACATGCACAATTCTTGCACACAATCACACTCACAGCTATATTGCCTTCCTGACTAAACTCCCAAAAGTGAGGACCCATGATCTGCCTCACATACAGTGACTAAGGGCAAGATAGAATGGCTACTATGTGTCAGTGAGAGCGGGGATTTGTGGGTTGTATGAACAAGTGTGTGTTGGAATAGAACAGACTGGGGTGGATGATTATGAGCTGGTGACATCTGAACGTGCTGCACATGAACTAACTTTACCTTTATGATGCTGCATGATAGGTTTAAACCATACAGAGCAACCTAATACACCTTATGTCCTAGAATTCCATATAACAGTATAGCATCAGACAACACCAGACCGTCTACATTTTTACCTCAACATCAACATCATGCCAACATTGTCTGCATGTTGTCAGTCATACTACTGGTGCACTGTGTACTGACCACTGGTAGTCAGTGGCATGCAGTTGGTGTGATAAAATAGGATTTGTGTGTTACATGGACAAACATTACAGCTTCTACTTTCAGGTGACTTAACATTGGCAAGCACAGACATTTCAGACAGTGGCAAAAAACAATCTGTCCCTATACATCATAATATATATATATATATAACACAATAAAATGTGAACCATGGCGCTATTTTACACCTACAGTGCGGCAGGAGAAGTACTACCTCCGCTGACTGACATGCAGGCTGATTTACAAATATGCCATCTCCAGTGCTGACGTTGTCAAGATGTCCTGAAATGCAAAGTGTTATTTTGGAATTGTACATTACGTGTAGCAGACATTGAACCCGACATAGTGGTGAGTGGCCTAGCAGGCAGCAGAACATTGGAATCAAAGTGGTTCAACTTACAAATATGACTGTATTTGGTCGTCATATGGACAGTGCAAATTAGCTTGTGTGTGGCTACTACTTCTATTCAGCATGCCTAAACACATTTTAGGAAAACTTGGATTCAATAGACAATGAATTATGTAAGCATTTTCATAAATTCTATATCGCAATGAGCAGATGACAACATTATTGTGATACACACAATTTGAAATGTTAATCCATAGCATGACATGGTGACTGTTAAACACATTTGTTTTTTGAACGACTTAGAGACACCATACTTTCCTGTGAAAATGGATGTAGTTTTGGACCTGTTTCCACCAGGGATTCCTGCCAAGCATTCATTATGTAGGATGTACAATACTTCTCCTCCCAGGGTATGAGTTGTGATGGAGGTCTGGGAGACCCTCCACCTCTCCTCTGGGCCTCCAGGTGACACTTGGAGGCCAGTAAATGAAATTTCCCCCACAGGTTTTTCTACCTCTTCCTAATTTTCTCCTGTGTGTGCAGATTGTTAGCTACAACTATTCTGGACCGCATTTGCCTCTTCTGGGATACGGTAGGAATTTGGCTCTACTCTTATGGTTTCTTCCACTATGACAGACAACTCTCCCTCTGAAAAACTGGGATTTTTCCTCCCTGCCATAGTGAATTATGGAGAAAAAACTAAACTAGTGCCCAAAAAGATAAGGGAAAAACAATTGAATATGGTTTTAACAAAATAAATACACAGGTAATTTAAAGCAAAAAAAAACTGTCTCTTGTGTGGCAGTTCCTGCATCCAAATAGTGTTCTGTAGTGTGATGGCAAAGGATCATGGTCTGAAATGGAGTGTGTTTTATAGTGTGTTTTGCAGGTGTTCGAAATTGTCCAATTTACAACAGGTGTTGGCTGCTACCATCCAAAAATGTCCACAGTCATAGTACTATACAGAACAGGTTCCATGACGGACTCCTGCCGTCATTGGCCCGCTGCTGACACACCACCAGGACAACTGTATGATCTCTATATGATCGGTGGGATGCCATCATCAACACAGCGATGGAGGGCCTACTTATCGGCATTGGCTTCTGCTGCGTCAGCTGTGGGATACAGCTTACTCGATGGAGTACACTGGCAATGATCAATGAATTTCAGCTCACATCGTATAACTCTTCAGATGACACACACTCACTTGATATGGAAAGCCCCAAAGACATTGTAAACTCACAAATGTTCTCATGCCTCAGAGCTGTTGATCAGTGGATGACATGAAGCCATCTAAAATTGAATGCTTCCAAAACTGAAATACTCACATGTGGTGATTGGAAAAACTATGACTCACTGTGTGACTGCCTAATGATCTGGGACCACCTCCAAAAGTATTTGAGAAAGTAAGAAACATTGGAATAACCATGGGCTCCAAGTTATCAATGAATGCCCAAGTGGACTAATTAACAAGATTAAGTTTCACTACTATGATAACAAAACTACATGCCCACCTCTAAATTAACTCATATTTCACTACACTAACCCACCTCTAACTCCTTTAGGGTTCCAGAGTAGTGTGCTACTCACCAATAAGCACTTTGACACCTCGTCAAGGGTAGTAAGTGCTATATAAATACAATTACAATTACAATCTCTCATGCAAAAACTGTTACAGCTGACTTTAATGGGTCCTGTCGCCCTACAGTGATTGCTCTCATAAATGGGCACTTAATCCAACTGTCATGCCAGGCAACGGGATTCTTGATTCAAGCATCCATGCTTCTGGCATGTAAAAACTTCTCTGATCCCAGTGTTCGCCAAAAGTGGCCACTGACATCAAGAGTGTAAAGCCTTGAAGGCGTGGTCCCCATCCTCAGCACTGGACTCATCGTGCCACAATCAAATTAGCTAACTGTAACTTAACTTGTAACTGTGTATTTTAAGTGTTGTTTGAACATGTCATAACAAGTCTCCCTAATTAGGTGTATTTTCCTTCACCGGTAATCCTAAAAACAGGATATTTAAGATGTTTAATTTTTCTGCACTAGCACTTTATTGTGCCACAACCAAATCATTTAACTGTTTACAATTGCGTTTAATGGCACCACACACTTTGGTACAACCAGGAGCACTTTTTCGCAGATAAGTCAGATAATTTGGTTTGCCCTCCAGGCAATGGTGTGTTTTTATTGTTGTTTGTAGATGTCACAACAAGTCTGCCTAACTAGGTGTATTCTACTTAGCCGGTAAACCTAAAAACAGGCTATTCAAGATGTTTAATGCGGTCTAAGTTTTAAGCACTAGCACTTTATCTTTTGGTCTTGCACTGTCCACTCTTACAATGCTTCCTGAAATACTGCAATTAGATCCATCTAATGGTCTTTTAAGATTTGGAACTTTGATTACAGAGGGTGCCTACTTGTACCAATTGAAATATTGTATTGCTTTGCTTTTAATGTTTAATGGTATATATTGTGATGATTTTAATTAATCTGACAATAAAGACTATTCATTCAATCACTTATTTATATTTATGATATGACTCTAGTCCTAGACTGTCACTAAGCACTTGATGCCAACCAACGTCAGAGAGTACACTAGCATTCCCAAGCATGAAAAGTAGTTAATATGCTTATTTTGTACAGTATACAGCAAGATTCAGTACAGCACACTTTGGGCCTGATTTAGATATTGGCGGATGAGTTACTTCGTCACAACAGTGATGGATATCCCGTCCACTAATATCTAAATCCCATGGGATATTATGGGATTTAGATACTGGCAGATGGGATATCTGTCACAGTTTTGACAGAGTAAGTTATCCGCCAATATCTAAATCAGGGCCGTTGTTTACACTTTATTTAGTTTTATAAAAATGTTTTTATCCCATGTACCAAAAAGGCATCTCACCTCGCAGAAGTTGTTCTTTTAAACCAGGTTACAGCTGATAAAGCAAATATAGCTAGCTGGAAGGGGAATGGATTTTAAAATACAGTATAATTGATTTCTTGGCTGGCGAGAAATGAAAAACTTGGGAAGAAAGAGAAACAGCAATAACAATCTGTAAAAAAAAAAGCCACAATGGTGATATAACGCTATATTTTATGAACTTTAAAAGATTGACCAAAGTCTAAATTATTACAAGTATTACATCTAATTGAAAATCCTGCATTAAGAAAGGCTGGGGCTGGAAAAATACCTAATGAATATTAATAAAGTGGTCACATTTTTAAAATTATCATATAAGTGGGAGAAACAGGAAAATATTGTCTTAATATCAGAAAACTAGAAAGGAATTGAATTATTCTGTTTTAAGAGATTGTTATTTCTAAAAAATGTGATTCTATCGTAAATGGATGATTTATTACAATCCTCTGTTACGAAACACAAGGGAACCCAAGGATAAGTAGGGACCAAGGGTAATTATATTTTTTAAGGGAACAGCGGTCCCTAACTGACAGTGAAATAGAAAATACACTGGGAACAAAAAAGTAATGCCCAGGTGATCCTGAATTCACAACTAAAATCACATTGATTATACAATATCAAATTTAGAATACGTGTTCAGTGCAAACCCCCTGTAGGGCAAACAAAACTTGTATCAAATCAAGCACAGGCAGAAGATTGCATGACGTAATAAACAATTCCAAGTTACAGCTTAACAAACACTGCCACACCCTTTGACAAATTACAGTCAAACACCAGTGCCAGAGTTCTTATAGTCAACGATGTTTCAATCCTATGTACATAAAAGGATCATCATCAGCACAATGCATTGCTTGCCTGTGGTGGAGGTATGCTTTTCAACCAAAACCTATGAAATAACAAAAAATGGAAAAAGGAGAAAAAGGTGAAAGGGAAAAAAGAGACATAAAAGTAGGGGGAGATGGGGGAAAAGGGAGGAAGAGGAAGAATAAATTATATTCAATAGAGAGATGAATGAGAAAAAATAGGAAGAGAATCCGAAGTGATAAATGCCTCCAATTTGTGGAACATGCAGGGCGGCCTCTCTACTGGGGCCTCAGTGTCAAGGCCAAACCATGATCATTCTTAAACTATAGGGAGTGAACACACAAAAAAATGTGGGATATAAACATCATAAACAAACAATCTAATTCACCTACTGTCAAATAACATGGAGCAAATCCTCATTAGGTAGTGGGAGCAACGAATAGATGAATAAATGTCCCTTATATAGGTGCCATAAGAGAACTGTCAGTGAAAACAAAGATACGTAAACACAGTGGCGACTGACAAGTCTGCCCAATGATATGACAAGAATTAGAGTGAAAACCATGCCTAATTGATACTCAGCATAACGGCACAAAAGCACCCGGACTGTTGGTATCAATAGTAACCAGAAAAAAAGGTGCCCTGTTTGCAGCATGGGAACCGCTACAAATCTATAAAGGAAATGAAACATAGAAACACGACCCCCTGATACAATCATTATGAATGGAAACACTGACAAGCAGGCCCTTAACAATCATGCGGTGAAACCCGCAAACAGCATGTGCAGGAAGAAAGCGGTAAAAGACTGACACATGCCTTAAATAGTAGAGAAAAATGGTGGCCATATTAGAATAATCAAAAGGAAAGGTGCAGGAAAAAAGCGATGAAAGACTGACACTTGCCTTAAATAGTAGAAATAAATGCAGCCCTATTGAAATGACCAAAAGGAAAGGTACACCAAAGGAAAGGGGAATGTGTTGGAAAGCAGAGTATAGTGTGTAAACCGAAAAGATAATTGGAGAAGATGTGGGACATACTGAATTGAGAGGCCTAGAAAGAAAAATGCGATAGAGGACTGACGAGTGCCTCAGAGAATAGGAGTAGATGATGGCCATATTCAAAAAAGTGGCCTAAAAGGAAAAATAGCAATAAAACCATAAATACAATACAAAAAAATTGACACACTGTAATGACAGTGAACAAAATGTTTTTTAGAGAGAGATAAAAGTCATAAAGCAGAACATAGGTAACAATAGTGGAAAAGTAAAAAACACAGTAATACTAGGATAGTTATATATTCAAAAAATGTGACAGAAAAATGATTAAAACGGAACATATGACATTGAAAACTGGATAGCCTTTGTGGAAAGGTTGAACGTGTGCTAATAATGGGGTGATTATAATTCCAAAATATAGTAAGAGGACCATTCACAATGGAATACAGAGCACATAAAAATCAAAGATGTGTATAATGGTCTTCACATAAAAAAATAATTACTAAACAGTGCATATACTCATCCACACCCTGTATGAAAGGCATCATCGCTATAGTAATCAGGACATAAAACAGTGCTTTCAGGCTACAGCAAGTAGACCAGGGGAGAACAATTGAAGGTCTACAAAGAGTCTGCCATATTATATCATAAGAAATAATAGTAAGTCATAGATTTCATGAACAAACAGCACACTATGGTGTAAAAAGCTCAGAATCAGAGCAACACAAATAAATAGGAGAAGTAAAATATACAGGATCCAAAAATAAACATATATTGCAAAAATGTATCATGCTGGAAGCACACTGCTGGAGTTCAAATTAAAGATATCCAGTCCTCCACTTGGTTCAGTCCACTGTGAAGGCTGTCAGTTCTAATGATCTACTTTAACTCTTCTTTATTCAGAATTGTGGTGAAGTTTTGGCCGTGTTCAAGTATTTTAACCACCTCGATCACCTGCCACCATAGGCCATTTACAATAGGGTTGAACTGTTAGACGTGTTCCACTTGGGGCGCATGGCTAACTTTCCAATGGAGATGACTCCAGGGTCGGCAAATATGTATTCTCACTTTCTGTGTGGTCTGGCCTATATAGACAAGGACACAAGGGAAAGTGATTGCATAGATAACATTATATACAAATTCCTTGCTCTCTAGGGTAGACTCACAAACTGCAATTTCCATTTTCCGTGACCACTCATGGGAGTTAGTCCCCACATATCAATGCCTTATTGTCACTTCCAGGAGATAAACTTGCTCGCACCAAATACTCTTATTGTTCCGAAAGGCCAAAATGGGGAATTCTAAATCTGATTTGCCTGCATTAAAGATGTGCCATTGGAGTAGACTCATTTTAAAAAATGTATTAGAATGGGGTGTAATAATGGTAACACAAACCAGTCCCTCTGTAGTTTCCTTTTACTCAGAGCGCTTTCCTAGGACAGTACTACGCTCTTTTTATAGACCTAGTCACTAGCTTGTGGGGACTATCCTCTAGCTAACAATTTAGGTGTAAGTGTTTCTGCTTCACTGAAAAAAATTTCTTTAAGGAAACAATTACTTCTAATTCTCAAAAATAGTGAGTATGCGAGAAAATCCTTAAGGACTCTAGGTTGGTGGCTGGAGTAGGCTATTTCTGTGGGCGTATGATACAGGGACACTTATAATTTCCCATCATGAATCCTGATCAAAAGGTCCAAAAATTGAATTTTATCCCTTCTGTAAAGAAAGGTAAATCTAAGGCCATTACAATGTCTATTTAACCATTCAAGAAACTCAGTGATACCATGGGAGTCACCTTTCCATATAAGGAAAAAGTTGCAATATGACAATTTCATAGGGTTATTTTGCTATGAAATGGATTACTATCTGTAAGGATGGTCGTGGTCTCCAATCTGTCCATAAGCAGTATGGCATAATTGGGGACATAAACTGCGCACATACCTGTGCCTTTGACCTACTGATAAAATGTACCAGCAAACTGAAATAAATTATTTGTGAGTATAGGATGTAGCAAATCTATTATAAATTCAATAGGTACTTGGTGAGACCATGTCCTTGTCTCTAAACTTTGCTAGATAGCCCCAATCCCTTCAGCTTGTGCAATATTAGTATATAATGATCATATGCACAAAGTACCTAAAATAATGTCAGTAATATCAAAAGTCATATCCTCAGTTTAAATTATGAGGCCCATTCTATCTTTTACATAGCATGTAGTAGCAGGTACGAAGTCTTTAATACAGAAATCAATATACCAAAGGGTTTGAATATTGAGCTTCACCCAGAAATTATAGGTCTAACTGGTTGCAATGTTTGATTGTTGTGTATGTTAGGTAGTGTGTAGGTTACTGCTGTCCTTGGGTTCTTTATGCTTCAAAAGGAATATTCATTCTTACTAATGAAACCAGCCTCCAGGATCTTACCGGTTACAGATTACGTACTGGGTGTCTTTGGTGATTCCTTACTAAGTTTTAGATACTGCTCAGTGTTAGAGATCTGTCGCAGAATCACGTTCTTGAATTGGTCTGTATTTTGTGTCATAATCCCACCCCCTATGTTGGCTGGTTTGATACCAATGTAATATTGGATTTGATGTAATTGAGAGGCAGTTTCTCAGACAAGGGCATATCATCTGGGATGAGTGTTCTCTGAAGCTCGAGAGTAGAAATATTCTTAAGGATCAGTCTTTTAAAAGTGTGTATCTATGGTGGAGGGCTAGATTTAGGTGGTGATAATGTGGAGGAAGGGTGAAAGTCAATATATGCACTAGAGGGAGTGTATGGATTGTTCAGAAAAAATGCATGAAGTCTTATTTTCCTGAAAAAGTGAAATAGTTCAACTTGGAAATCCAACAGATTAGGGCACACTGTGGGGACAAAGGATAATTCCTTACTTAATTTTGAGAGGTTATATATAGAGATAGTTTGTGTAGTCTCAGTATGTATCTGTGTAGGTACATTGGTTATACCTACTTGTTGTCCAAATTGGTAATGTTTCTGCCTTGTTTGCCTTTCGGCTGGAATACTCAACCACCACTGGCCTCGGCCCCTCACTCTTCCTCTTCTGGGGACTCTGGATTGTCTTCTCACTAAAAAAGCAGGCTTAGGTGAAATATTAAAGGTGAGGGTGCCTTCACCAGGCCCCAGTTATCTGAAGATTCCACTGAGGAGTCTGTAAAGGTGACCAGCCTATTTTATTTATTAAATCCACCCCAAAATTAGGGTTCCAGTAATTTCCATTTGTATAAAAATCCTCGCTTACAGAGAGGTAGTTGTTCTCAATGCTATAATTCCTTATATCCCATTTGACTTTAGTGGATTTTTTCTCTATCCTTGTGAATTGATTAACAGTTTTTTCAATCTTCTCAAGTAGGCTGTTGGCATCAGGTATCATGCTTGATTTGTTCATTTATTTTTCCATGTCAGTTATCTTTAGTGCCAATTTATTAAAATGTCCTATAACTTTCTCAATACCAAGCCCCATCCAGTGCGCTGAGCAGGTGGTGCTAATGTAGCTAAAACCTTGTTTGTATTTTTTGTCCTCTGCAACTACCCAGGCACATTTCTAACTTGTAAACCTTGGGGAATGATATTTGTTTTAAGATATTCAGTAAGCATGCGGATCATAAGTTGCAGATTGGTATCGTTCTTACATTTTTCTAGTTGTTCTGTCAAACTCGGGCTGGCTGGTAGAGCTGCCTCAGACTTATTGGAAAAAAGAGATGGATCATCTAATCATTTCTTAATATATTCATCAACGTATAATGGGGTATGATCTGACATAATAGTGTTCAGATGTCCCTAACTGACAATGAAATAGAAACTATAGAAAATACCCTGGAAAGAAGGAAATAATGTCCAGGTGATATTGATTTCGAAATTAAAATCACATTTATTATACAATATCAAATTCAGAATAAATGTTCAGGGGAAAAACCCCTAGAGGGCAAACAAAACTTGTATCAAAACAAGCACAGGCAGAAGATTTGAGATGCAGTGAACAATTCCAAGTCACAGCTTACAAACACTGCTACACCCTTCGTCAAATTATTCTTGGCAGTGGTGGTGGTGGTCCTCTGGCGATCTGACTGCCAGAGTCGTAATGTGGCGGTCCAACCTCCACCGCGGGTCTGGTGGTCTTAAGACCGCCAGACTCATAATGAGGCCTTTAGTATGCTCTGTATTTCCTCAGATTATATAATATTTGGACTCTTATATTTAAATATCTAGAAGGACAATCGCAGATCCAACTTTTCCGTAATCCGCATTATACTTTTGTTGCGCTATTTCATAATACAGGGAATTGCTTATAGATATCAGAAACTGATTTATAGTTCAATGCAGTAACACCGTCATTATTATGACAGAAGTGGAGGACTAAATCAATCCCTTCGTTTGTAGACTTGCTTAAAAATATGTTAAGAGTACCAGTGGGTGAGTGTCCTTATGCAAGACCGGCTGGTGAAAGACAAAAACATTTTCAATGGCGGGATTAATTGTTTGGATAATTTTAATATCACTAAACCACTGTATCGCTTTTGCACTTTACAAGAATAAATTGCTTTTCATACATTAGGATATCTGGTAAAGTGAATAGTTATATTAATGCAAACGTATGCAATATATTAAACTCTGTCATATGTCAATGTAAATAATTATTGCAGTTCTTTTTCATGCACATTCAGGTGGTTTTCATGAACGCTGGTAAAAGTTGTTTAAAGCTAGCACTGCCTTAACTTGCCACCGAGGACACGAAATAGCGGCAGTCAAAAATGTTTGTGATTCGGCACCTTGTGTCTTACTGTAGTGTTTCCAGTGCTGACTTTATGTGGTACGGCCGGGCTACTTGTCTGATTATGCTTAGAAATCAATTATATGAAGATGTACAGAAGAAAGTGCATAAAAAAGTTTAAGAATTAATAATAAAATATACCTCATCCATGCAAGGATTTCAAAGTGATTTTCCAAACAAGTGTTGTTTCTTCTGAAAGAAGAGCGCAAATGGTCTTTGTTTAATCACTGCCTCTGTTCGCTGCAGCTGAAAGATGAAAGTCGCATCAGAGACCCAACTGAGTGACCTTCGAGCACTTGAAGTTGTTACAACTGGCTTCTCAGCAGGAAACAATATATTCTTTCTGGGTCACAGAACGGAACAATGTGAAAACATCGTGTACGGCTTTGGATCATGTTTGATAAACAATCTGGTGGCCTCATGATATCACGCTCAAAATTAAACGAACATTAAGGTAAAGTCTCATTAAATGGGTAAAAGTCTAGAAAATGCAGTACCAATGGGTCCTTTTTGTGCTTAACCCCTCTGTGATTTCAGAGGAATGTATTAGAAATTTTAAGAAAATAATATAAACATTAACCTAAAAAAATATTGGGTAGGTATAAACTGAAAGAAACCTTTGCTGTTCTAGAAGAAATAAGTGGCAAGTGGCCAGGTGTGCATTGGAGTGGGTAAAGTTTTGCCCACTCCACATTCCACTTGGAGCACCGAATTTTGGCAAAATTTTGTAACTCACCCTGTGGCAGAGTTTTTTCTTGCATGAGGCTCACCAACGTTAAGTTGGTGAGTGAGAATTTGCATCCCCTAACAATGGACGCCGTTTAGGGGTTGCCAGGGGCTACTGTGCCAGGGGTTGCTGCTGTGACCCCTGGCTTGCCCCTTGCGACCCCTGGTCTCAGAGGTGGCAAACTCAGTGCCAAGAGCACAGTGGTTGCTTGTCCGTCGGTTAGGACTCTTTGTTTTTTTCTCAATGTTTTTATTATACTAATAGTGAATACATTCACTATTAGTGCAATTAAAAAATGGAGTACAATAAGCAGGGATATGTCCTTCCCTGGCAGCCAAGGAAAGACCAAATAATGGTATTAAATATCCGTTATGGGCTTACTTCGGTGTGAGTGTGTATTTACGAGAGAGAGAGAGAGAGAGAGAGAGAATGTGTGAATGTGTAAGCATGTGTGTGTGTGAGTGTATCTGAAGGTCAAAGCGCATGTGATGTCACTTCTGCTACCCCTGGCATTTTGGTGAATTGATGTTCATGCCCTTAGTGTGATTTTCGGGTGCTAGAATGCCCCCCCCCATGAGATTTCTCAACACAGGCAGTCATGGCAGGTCGTGGCAGATAGTGACTATTTGCATTGAGAATGCTGCCTCTCTAATAGAAAATCTACTCGAGCTTCAGAAAGAAGCAGCTACCTCTGGCATGCCGTTTGTTTACAGCACAGCACAAAAATCAGTGCAAGCAGAGTGACATGTCTGAATTCCCCCTGCGTGTGGAACTCAGCTGAATCTTACAGAGTTTTTATGTGACTATTTAGAATTCCACAAAGTGAAACTCTGCAAGTTCCGCCCAGGTCTAATGTACAATGCCATTTTGCAATCATGAACTCTGCAACTTACAAAATCAAAGTGTTGGACGGTGCAATATGTCTTGCAGACATGTACTGAACCAAATTTGAGTTAGAAAAGACTTTCTGACTTGCGAATGGGTTTAGTGGCTGAGAATAGCGCCGTCATTAGGACATTGGCGGCAAATGCCGCCTACCGCCACAGCGAGGGCCGCCTACATACCGTCGCCATGGCTAGCGACCGTCCATGCCATTATGACTGTAGCCAGAATTCCGCCAGAAGGCTGGCGGAATTCGGGAAACGGTCCTTGTGGAGGACAATGGTAAGGTGACACTTCTGCCAGAAGCAGCGCCACACCAGCAAAACACTGCCGTTCCATGATACGGCCTGGCGGTGTTTTGCTGGCAGATGCTGCTGCTGGCAGCAGCGCTGTGTCCCGTCTCCTGCCAGAGGACCCCCTGCAAGCAGGTAAATCGGGTTCTCCAAAAGGAGTGGGGGGTGTTGTGTGTGTGTGTGGGGGTGTGAGTGACTGTGTTTGAATCCGTGCATGCATGTGTAATGCGTGTATGCATGAATGGGTGTGTGTGTACGTGCATATTGTGTTGTGTGATTGCGTGTGTGTCTGGACGTATGTTTGTGAGTTGTGCAGTGAGTGTGTATGTATGTATCCATGTGTGGGTGAATGTGTGTATGCATGTGTGTATGGGTGTGTATGAATGTGTGTGTGTGCGTGCATATGTGGGGAAGTGGGGTCAGGCGGTTCGAGGACTCTTGGGAGGGGAGTGGGGGAGGCCCCTATAAGTGCCAGGGAAGGAATTCCCTGGCACTGATAGTGCTACCCCCATGCTTTCCGTGGCAGTACAGAAATCACAGAAAGCATGGCGGTGGGGGGGGTGTCAAAATGCCATGGGCGGCCTAGTGACGGCCGCCAGGCTGAAGACTGAAGTCTCCAGCCCGGCGGTCATTACAGCGATGGCGGTCGGTGTGTTGACTTGGCAGTTTGGTATTGGCCTAACCTCCAATGTCATAATAGTGGAGGTAGGTACCGCCAGTCTGTTGGCGGTAATACCTCCACTATAGCACCGACCGCCGGGGTCGTAATGACCCCCTAAATCTCAATTAAGAAAGGACATGAAATTGCAATTTGGTATAGCAGACAGCAATAGATGCAAGCACAAACCAAAGATCAGTTACTGACAACTCAACTGAGGTGGGAAATTATTCACATCTTCACCTTTCAGAATGATCGAGTAACCACCGGGGATAAGGGGGTTGAAGACAACTGCCTGTTTCCCCTGGGGCTTTTCCAAACAGGATTTTTTGTTTAAACAGCTATTGTTCCAATAAGGAACAAAAGCTGCTTTCAAAGAAAGAAAATAAAAGGGAATGCAAACATAGGGATGATGGTCTGCTGTTCGCTGAAGAGCATCAACCTTGAGTTTGTAGTCATTCACAGGTGACCGCAAAAAGCAACACGTCTATTCATTAGGCAAGTCATTCTGCAACTAAATGTTCTTTTCATCACTAGATTAACTTTTCAACAAAATCCATCATTGTCTCATCGATCTAAATATAGCACTGCATTATGTCAGTTAAGCAACCTAGAAGTGATTAACATTACAATGTGCCCTATAACTGTTCTTTCACTCACTAACTCTGCAAGTATCCTTATCCATGTCACACTCAACTACTTTCTGTGCTGTGAAGTTTACAGTCTATGGGCTCAATTCAAATAAGAGAATATACATGTGTATATTTGCTGTTATGTATATTTACTACTACACTTAATTGCAAGTCATTTTTTTGCTATAAAAACTATTTCCAAGTGGAGATTTACACGTCAGTGGAGAAGTACTTGCCACCACTCCCTAAAATGATGGGCTGAAGCCTCCTACAATTCTATATAAAACAGTAACTTGACTGTATTTTACATTCTGACTAGCTGTCGAACATGTGCAGAACCACAGCAGAGACCTCCATCTTATATTTAAATGTATCATAAATGTAAATGAATTAAAATGTTTTATTAACCTGAGAACAATAAAATAAAAATTGTACAGCACATTAAGGGGGTCATTCTGACCCTGGCGATAGACTACCGCCAGGCCAACAACCGCGGATGCATCGCCAACAGGCTGGCGGTGCATCCATGGGCATTCTGACCGCGGCGGTACCGCCGCGGTCAGAAACGGAAAACCGGCGGTGTCCCGCCGGTTTCCCGCTGCCCTGGGGAATCCTCCATGGCGGCGCTGCAGGCAGCGCCGCCATGGGGATTCCGACTCCCTTACCGCCAGCCTGGCTCTGGTGGTTTTGACCGCCAGAACCTGGCTGGCGGTAATGGGTGTCACGGGGCCCCTGGGGGCCCCTGCAGTGCCCATGCCACTGGCATGGGCACTGCAGGGGCCCCCTAACAGGGCCCCACCAAGATTTTCAGTGTCTGCCAAGCAGACACTGAATATCGCGACGGGTGCAACTGCACCCGTCGCACCCCTTCCACTCCGCCGGCTCCATTCGGAGCCGGCATCCTCATGGAAGGGGGTTTCCCGCTGTGCTGGCGGGCGGCCTTCTGGCGGTCGCCCGCCAGCCCAGCGGGAAACTCAGAATTACTGCGGCGGTCTTTTGACCCCGCAGGGGTATTCTGACGGCGGTACTTTGGCGGCTGGGTCAGAATGAGGCCCTAAATCCTCAAATTAAATGTATATTAGATAATATAATACTTTAAATACATTAATTAGATTAATCGATTATATTTTTAAAGATGTATTTTTAAACAATAATTTAAAATATATGATCTAATCTAACATGTTTATTTCTACTCAATACTTAGTAATTTGAGCATGTTATTACAACAAATTAGAAAATTACAAATGCTAAAATGCTGATACAATGTTATTTTTAAATGAAGTTTACATATATATATATGTATATATAAATATATATATATATATATATATATATATATATATGCAAAAAGGAAAAGAGAACTTTGGTAGTTCCCAATTTTAGGTGGAGAGCAGCTCCAGTAATGAGCACCCTGCAACACCAGTGACACTCTAGATTTTCTCACCTCAAATGTCTGTTTATCTAGCAAAGTTTTTAAGCATAGGATCAGCATATATATATAGAATGTAAACAAAATGAACTTGGACTAGGAATTCAAACTACTGGATTGTGCTTGCTTTCTGTTTAAGTTATCGGAAGCTGTTTGGCATGTTTTGCAGGTCTCACACCAGAGCACGTGCACGGGTCGAAGGATACTGTGAGGGACGGTATATGTGTACGTGATCAAGACCGGGAAGGTCGAAACACGTTGGTGTTAGTTTATTGGGGTTTCTTTCATGGAATAAAAGAAGTTTAACTGAATCCTGTGAGTGCCACATCTTTGACTTATTTGTCAAACTGGTATGAAGATTAATGGGAGTAGGCCCTTCCCTGATGCAGGCACCGACGAGAAGTGTGCACACCTTGTTTGGACCTGTTGGAGCACATACATATATATATATATATATATATATATATATATATATATATATATAGATCTATCTATATATATATATATATATATATATTACATAGAGCTCCACGAGGTAGTTACAATTAGGTCTGCTTTTCCATAGACAGAGAGTACTTTGGTTAGCCAATAACTTTGGCCCTGTTTGACGAATCTTCACAAACTGTTAAAAAATAGGATCATCCACCTCAGCTCCTTCCTTGAAGGTTTTGGGATGATCCGTGATGGGGGCTGAGAAACATAAAATCCCCATACATTTTCCATTGACTTCTTTAAACACAGCGATAGCAAAAACTGCTGAACTGAACGACACCAAATTTGGCGGGAACCTAGATCTTAGTTCACAGATTGGGCTTTTTATGATTTTATATAAATCTGTTCAGTAGTTTTTGAGAAATTGGGGGGGGGGGATAATTGTATATTTAGACAATTGATTTCACGGTAGTCCTGCAGAAGTCCAGCAGGAGTAGAAATTTAAAAATGGATTCTTGTGATTGGTCGAGAGGCCCATTTTTACCGCGGCCCTTCATGCTCTTGCAGGAGCAAGACTATTTTGTGAGTCTTTTGAGTGCCAGCACTCTGATTGCCTGGCTGCTGGAATGTTAGAAATAAAATGGAGACCATTACTGTTTGTTGTGAAAATTCGAGGTGTAGTGGAAATTAAATAAAAAAGTTATAGAAGGAGGCAGCGGAAAGGCATGCTGTACTCCTAAGTGTAGGGATAACTATTGTGAAGAAAATAAATGTATTTTTTTTATAACTAATTTTCATGATCTTGCAGGATTCTTGCAAGATCGTGTACGGTAAAAAGAGGCAGATGAGTTCTGAATACACTCCATTAGAAGGAATGCATACTGTGGTCATTGTTTTTTAGAGGAAGTGTGTAAGAGATAAGTAGTGTGATGAGTACATGTTTAATTCATATTTTCAAAAAAGTTATGAGCTTGCAAGACACTTGTTGGTTTGTGAACAGTAGAAAGGAGTAGGTGATTTTTTAATAGACTGCAGTACACATACCTGCTACTGTAGGATGCAGTATTACTGGAGATGGTGTTTGTCGGAGTGTTCTATTTACACCCAGATGCTTTGTAAGAGTTGTGAGTAGGGTATAGTCTCTTCCTACACCCAACTAGGCACATCCATTACCAGAGAGGGGTGTTGGCAGGGAGGACAGTCACAAGACATAGCATACTTTACATACCTGTTATCCAAGAGAGAGGTCTCAGTGGAGACATGAGTCTTTTTCAACTCATCCTACTACGTACACCCGTCATCTGAGACAGAGTTGTGACAGAAGAAGCCAGCCCATGTACACAGCCTAATACGCACACCTGAGAGAGAGGTCTGGCAGGTGAGGCTAGTCCATGTACACTCCCTATTATGCACAGCCATCATCTGAGACTAAGGTTTCACTAGAGAGGGCAATCTCTCTCCAGAAAGCTTACTTCACACACCTGTCATCTGACAGGAAGGGTTGGAAGGAGAGGATAATCCATGTACACACCCTAATCCGCACAGTCATCATTTGAGACAGAGGTCTGATAGAAGAGGCCAGTCCATGTACACACCCTAATACATACACCTGTCATCTGAGAGAGAGGAGTTAGTGGGGAGGCAGTCTGTCTCCATACACCCTACTACACAAACTTGCCATCTGAGAGAGAGGTCTGGAAGAAGACAGAAGTCCATGTACACACTTCACTATGCACTCCTCTTATCTGAGAAAGAGGTGTGGAAAGAGAGGGCTGTCCATGCCAACACCCCACTATGCACACCTTTCATGTAAGAGAGAGGTCTGAGGGAGGAGGCCAGTCTCTACTCACACCTTACTATTCACACCATCATCCAAGAGAGGGGTCTCACTGGAGAGGCCTGTACCTCCATACATACTACTATGCATACCCATATATATTCAGGGGGGAGACTGATCGTATAAGCAAAAGATAGCTTTATTTTGTCTGCATCCTGCCTGAAATTGCCTCCCCTTTAATAGAAGCCAATGGGGAAAATACATTCTCCTGACTATGTTTTTAGAATCTCCCACTTTCCTCCTCTAAAATGCTGGCATTTATGTACACTTGTCATCTGAGACAGAGGTCTGTATGGAGAGGCCGGTCTTTCCCCACACCCTACTACACACACTTGTCATGTAAGAGATAGGTCTCAGTGGAGAGGATACTCTGCTATACATATTACTATTTCCCTACAATTCTGTTGCAATTTCACAAGACTCTCATAAGAGTAGCTCACAAGCTTCAGGAAGGGAAGCTTGCTGAATGGACTCTTGCAACCTCGCCAGATGATTACCGGAACCAATTAAAAATTACTGAGCCTGACCCTGCGAGAGTCCTGCCAGATCATATGGCGGGGGTATTAAAAAATAAAGGGCATAGGGTCAACCAATAGTTTCTGTTATTATTGCATGGTTGAAGAAATGCTGTGATGTGATTGGGTGCAGAACCAGAGATAGCTCAGATTGTTCTTGGTGATTTGGAAGAGAAAGAAGCCTGTTGCAGTTGTGCTCAGCAGAAGTGACTGAATTTGGAACTGATACAGACTCGTGTTTTCAGCTGTAGATGAGAAACTGCTCTTGTAATTAGAAATATACTTTATACTTTATGTTGAGACACATCAGTAAGTGCACTTCTGTTGGTAAATGTATTCTTGACAAGGTTTTGTGAGTCGAAAGCTGTTTGTAGAGATATATTTTTTTTATATAGATTTGAGAGGTAGACTTTAGAATGTAGAGAGAAATCACCAAGTATTGAATGCTGTGTTACAAAAGGAAATGTTTTAATTTGTATTTAGTTGTAGGTAAAAGAGGCAGTGTTTCTAAAATGATAAAACAAAGCATTTACAATCTCTTAATACAAGGCCTAGGGATTTTGTAAACCTTATTGGGCACATATTTCACCCCATTAAATGTTTGAGTGGAGATATTGCCATTTCTAGAGTAAACCACTGTGCTCACCTTTAGGAAAGGTGTGTAAAGAGGAATATGTTTCTTCACACATTGTTATGGAACCATGTTTGAAGGTATGCTATAACTTAATTGTGGATAAAAAAATGCAGTGTGGGATTTTTTAATAGAAAGGGACATGAAGTTAAGCTAGCAGTGCAGTACATATAAATATATGATTGTGGTTGAAAAAAATAGACATCTTCAGAATATGTAGCAATGTATCATTGTTATCAATTACTGATTATTGTGTAACTTTATATTGTTTTATTATTTTGCCTTTTTTAGGGAGAAAATGGAAAACAGAAGCTCTGAAAAACAGAAGCACCATGTCACATAATATAAGGAGGAGTACAACAAAAATTGTTTACTTCGGAAGAAAGATGAACAGTAACTGTTAGAAATGGGGTCTTTGGTTGGCAGTCAGGTTACCCTCTGTCCAAGCAAGGATCCTCTCTCTAGTCAGGGTAAGTCACACACAATCCAAATTATCCTGTGCCCACCCGCTGGTAGCTTGGCGCTGAGAAGTCAGGCTTAACTTAGAAGACAATGTGTAAAGTATTTGTTAAATAAGTCATGCAATAACACAGTATTAACACCACAAAAATACACCACACAGGTTACCCTCTGTCCAAGCAAGGACCCTCTCTCTAGTCAGGGTAAGTCACACACAATCCAAATGATTCTGTGCCCACCCTCTGGTAGATTGGCACTGAGAAGTCAGGCTTAACTAAGAAGGCAATGTGTAAAGTATTTGTTCAATAAATCATGCAATAACACAGTATTAACCCCACAAAAATACACCACACAGGTTTAGACAAATATGGCCAAAATGATCAAGATTTGATAAATACAAGTTGAAATATCACTTTTGTAATGCTAAATAGAGTCTTTAGTTCTTAAAAGCAACAAGTGACTCTTGCAAGCACAAAGTACCTGGTTTGCGTCTAAATTATCCATACGGGACCGCAGAGGAGGAGATGTGTGAAAACGGGGAGGTGTGCATCGGTTTCTCCAGGTGCACAAAGACGATATGTCAATGTTTGTTCAAGCAGCAAGGGCTTTGTGTCGATTTCCAGCGTGCAGACTTGGATCCTCTTCGGGTTACGGGTATTTGGACACCCCGGGAACGATGCAGAGAAATCCTGGTCATGCAGGACAAAGTCACAGGAGCTGCATCGATACGGTGGGCAACGCAGGGAAATTTCTGTTGCACAGCAGGCGCTGCGTTGATTCCTCTAGCAGAAATCAGGCTACGTCGTTCCGGCTCGGCTATGCGTCGATCCGCTGGGCGTGCATCAAAGTTCCGGCTGCAACACTGGCACTGCGTCGATCTCCACTCGGGGAGCCGGGCTGCATCATTCCAGGTTCAATTTTCTCACCACAGGATAGGCTGTGCATCGATTCCTGCAGGCTGTGCATCGATTTTCGCCGCACAAGGAGTTATTTGCAGAGATTAAGGGGGTCATTCTGACCCTGGCGGTCATGGACCGCCAGGGCCAACGACCACGGAAGCACCGCCAACAGGCTGGCGGTGCTTCTGGGGCCATTCTGACCGCGGCGGTACAGCCGCGGTCAGAAAAGGGAAACCGGCGGTTTCCCGCCGGTTTCCCGCGGCCCCAGGGAATCCTCCACGGAAATGTAAGTGTCAGGCACTCCACCCTCCCAGCCCAGGAAGACCCATTCAGTATGCAGATGTGTGCAGGTGTGACTGAGCATCCTGTGTTTGGGGTTGTCTGAGTGAAATGCACAAGGAAGCTGTCAACTAACCTAGCCAGATGTGCATTGTAAGGCACAGAAGTATTTAAGTGCAGAAAAATGCTCCCTTTCTAAAAGTGGCATTTCTAAAATAGTTATATTAAATCCAAATTCACCAGTCAGCAGGATTTTGTATTACCATTCTGGCCATACTAAATATGACCCTGTTACTCCTTTCAGATCACAATTTACCACTCAAACATTAAATGAGGGTGGCCCTAATGTTAGCCTATGAAAGGAGCAGGCCTCACAGCAGTGAAAAACGAATGTAGGAGTTTTACACTATTAGGATATATAAACTACAAAGATATACGTCCTGCCTTTTATCTACAAAGCACCCTGCCCTATGGGTTACCTAGGGCCTACCTTAGGGTTGACTTATATGTAGAAAAAGGGGAGTTTAAGGCTTCGCAAGTACTTTTAAATGCCAAGTCGAATTGGCAGTGAAACTGCACACATATGCCTTGCAATGGCAGGCCTGAGACATGGTTAAGGGGCTACTTATGTGGGTGGCACAATCAGTGCTGCAGGCCCACTAGTAGTATTTAATCTACAGGCCCTGGGCACATGTAGTGCCCTTTACTGGGAACTTATAAGTAAATTAAATAAGCCAATTGGGTATGATCCAATGTCGCCATGTTTTAAGGGAGAGAGCATATGCACTTTAGCACTAGTTAGCAGTAGTAAAGTGTGCAGAGACCTAAAACCAGCAAAAACAGTGTCAAAAAGTGGAGGGAAGCAGGCAAAAAGTTGAGGGTGACCACCCTAAGGCTGTCAGGTCTAACAGTAACTATGTGGAAAGTCAGGAAACAAATGTAACTGCACAACTGATGTTATCCCTTCTGCCTACAGCAACACTTATACCCTTGGAGGAACTGGTTTTGTGTAGTTCTCCTTTCTTAAGCAGCAAAATAGTTTTGTATTTTAATAAGGAGAGTTGTTTTCTGCTTGATCATTGAGTACCTGGGCAGGCACAGTGTCACCAGCTTCAAAAGATGTGGACGCCCAAGGAGTTATCGAGCTCTGCAGCTCTGCAGCATGGGTTAACTCAACTCGAGTAAGGTCTCAAATGTAGCCACATGCCAGTGGTACTCATGCTTTAGTGGTTGTTCTTGCTGTCCTTGCTGCGTTCCTTTTTGCATATTTTACAAATCAGCAAAGATGAATATTAATTTGTAAAGTTTTCTTGTTTTGGTGTTATTGTTGTGGTCTATTCACATTGTTATCGTTTGTTATGTTGGTACATTGCTTTTTTAAATAAAATGTTTGAAGTTCCTACTGATTTCTTTCCTTAATAGCCTTTAAAGATTTTAAAATTAATACAGTCTTTTAATGTTGACCTAAAGAGACAATTCGTTCTACAAGAACTGTAACTGTTCTCCTGCATGTAAATGTATTTTTAAGATACTATAGAGATATAAGTGCTTCTTCCCACTGTCGAATAAAGATTGTATACATGGGGTGGTGTTTGGTACAGAGGCAAATTAATTCTCAGAGTATACTATGCACTGTTGTCTTAGAATATATGCTTGTCACTCCGGAGAGAGTTTTCAGCACAGAATTCTGTCTTTGTGTACACCGTACTACACATGCCTGTCCCCATAAGGAGTTGGCTGAGAGAGAATGGTGAGTGTTACTTACATTCAAATGTGCACACTGGTTGTTCAAGACACAGACACAGTTGTCAACAGTGAGAATACTCCATTTTGCAGTTTACCAACGACATTCATTATCACAAAGAGAGGTATGAGCAGAGACAGCAGTCTTTACCCACATTGTATTTTGCAAGTGTTACTCTGGGGAGCTCCCTCAGCTGAGAAGGCAGTGTGTTTTAATATTATAGTCCCTATAGTTGTCTTGCAAGATATACTTATGAATACAAAGGCTATTTTAACTGTATACTTTACTTGTACTTCTTTCATGATGGGAGATGTGTGACCACAAAGGTAAGCCACTTTTCAGATCTTAATTTGCACAGGCACTATCCAAGAGGCACATCACAGGACTGAGGCCGGTCTTTCCACACACTATGCTACTCAGAATTATTATGCAAAAGACTTGTCTCAGTGAACAGGGCATTTTCTCCCTACAGTCAACTATACATACCTGTCTACCTGTCACCATGAGAAGAGGTATAATTAGAGAGATACATTTCTCTCAAACCTTACTAGAGACACTTCTTACCCTACACAGTAATAAATATGGTAATTTTCGTGCAGAGAGGTGTCAGTGGGGGGCTAGTACTTGTTACACCAACTATGAAATAGTGAGGTCTTACATGTGAGGTGAGTACCATCCCCTTGCCGGCTCTCTCTGAGCCGCTTCCCAGCCGCTGCCTCCCTGCGGCCCGCCCCCCTCGCGCCCCCATTCGCCACTCCCTCCCGCCTCCCAGCTGCTCCCCCCTCCCTTCTTAATGGTGGTCGCTGCGCGTCGAGGGTGAGTGACCTCTGACCTGCCTTTGGTCAGGAGATCGCTCCCCCACGTCCGCAGCACCACCTAGCTGTGCCCGTGTCCTTGACCCACACGGCTGCTCGTGTGTTTGAGGCCCTCCTCCACCCGCAGGCATCCGCCTGCGCCTCATCCCTGGTGTCTAGTGGGCTTGGTAAGCGACGCTAGACTTGTGCATTGTGCCGTTTCGTTATTGTGACTTGTTTTTCTGTGCCTTGATTTACTGTGCCGTTTATTCATCCGTTTTCCTTTTGTGCCTTTTTCCTGTTTTTTCTGCCTGCTTTTGCCACTTGTGCGCTCCCCTTGCCGGCTCTCTCTGAGCCGCTTCCCCGCTGCTGCCTCCCTGCGGCCCGCCCCCCTAGCGCCCCCATGCGCTGCTCCCTCCCGCCTCCCAGCTGCTCCTCCCTCCCCCTTCCATTCTTAAAGGCGGTCGCTGTGCGACCGCGCTGCCGGCACGCCAGAGGCAAGCCCGTCTGCGCCCGTCCACGCCTGGACCACGCCCAACGCCACCCCCCCCCGGTCCACATGACCCCCGCACCTCCAGACGCCGCTACACGGCCGACCAGCTCAACGCCCTCAATCCCGGCCACATCACAGCATGCTTCCAGTCCTCACCGAGGAACACCAACGGACCCTTCTCCTGCTGCGCCTGCAAATTAAACTGTGACAGAACAAGGAAACCTACAAAGACCGGAAAAAACCACCTCCACTGCATACTCCTCAACACCCGCTCCGCACGCAAGCACGCCATCGAGCTCTGGGACCTGCTCGACTCCACCGCCCCAGACGTAGCCTTCCTGACCGAAACCTGGTGGAACGACTCCTCGGCGCCCGACATCGCAATAGCCATCCCGGACAGCTACAAGATCATCCGAAGGGATCGCACCAACGGAATCAGAGGGGGAATAGCCATCGCCCACAAATCCACCCTCAAAGTCTACACCCACATGGACAACACCCTCAAGACCGCCGAACACCTGCACTTCCGTATCCACACTGACCCCAACACCACTCTCAGAGGAACACTCATTTACAGACCTCCCGGACCACAAGCACCATTCAGCGAATCCATCGCCGACCTCACCAGCACCCACGCACTCACCTCAACGGACTACATCCTCCTCTGGGACCTAAATTTCCACCTGGAGAACAACAACGACACCAACCCCACAACTCTGATTGACAACCTCACCAACCACGGACTCAGACAACTCGTCAACACACCCACCCACATCGCCGGCCACACGCTTGATCCCATCTTCTCCTCAAGCGCCCATGTCATCTTCAACCATACCACCGAACTCCACTGGACCGACCACCACTGTATCCACTTCACTTACAAGAAACATACCGAGCACCACCGTACCCAACCACCACCCCGCCGATGCTGGAGCAAAGTTACCAAAGACCAACTTACCAACACCCTCGCCCAGAACCCACCCTCTGACCCCACCGACCCAGACACCGCCGCACACAACCTCACACTGTGGATCAACGATTGTGCCAAAAACCTCGCACCACTCAAGAAACCTACCGACAACCAAGCCAGAAGAAAAGCCACCTGGTTCACCGACGAGCCCCTAAACTCCAAGCGCAACTGTCGGAAACTAAAAAAGGAATGGCTCCTCGAACGCACACCTGACAGCTTCACAGCCCACAAGGACGCCACCCGCAGGCATCACTAACTCATCAGACAAGCCAAACGATCCCACTTGAAAGACCGCCTGGCCAACAACGCACACAACATCGAAGAGCTCTTCAGCATCGTGAAAGAACTCTCCAACCCCAGCGACAACGTCAATGACATCCTACCATCCCAAGAACTCTTTGAAGTGCTGTCCACCTTTTTCCACCGGAAGATCACTGACATCCACGACAGCCTCAACGCCACACCCACGCCAGACCCCACCCCCGAAAGCTCCACCTGTGCAAACCGCCTGACCTCCTGGACACAACTAAACGACACAGAGACACGCAAGATCATGAACTCCATCCACTCAGGATCTCCGACAGAGCCTTGCCCCCACCACGTATACAACAAAGCCAACTCTAACATTGCCCCCCATCTACGGAATATCATCAACATCTCCTTCGAAAGAGCGACATTCCCGGAAAGTTGGAAGCACGCCGAAATCCGCGCCCTCCTCAAGAAGCCCAAAGCAGAACCCAACGACCTCAAGAATTTCCGACCGATCTCCCTAATCCCTTTCCCAGCTAAGGTCGTTGAAAAAATCATCAACACACAACTAACCAGCCACCTCGAAGACAACAACATCCTGGACCCCTCCCAGTCTGGCTTCAAACGAAACCACAGCACTGAGACCGCCCTTCCCGCCGCCACAGACGACATCAGGTGCCAAATGGACAATGGCGAAACATCAGGCCTCATCCTCCTGGACCTATCTGCCGCCTTCGACACAGTCTGCCACCGCACCCTGAAAACAAGCCTTCACGAACTCGGAATTCAAGGAAAAGCCCTCGACTGGATCATCTCATTCCTCTCCAACAGAACCCAGAGAGTCCGCCTCCCCCGCTTCCGCTCCAAAGCCACCGACATCATCTGCGGCTTCCCCCAAGGCTCATCCCTCAGCCCGACGCTGTTCAACATCTACATGGACCCCCTCGCACAAGTGGCCCAACAACACAACCTGAACATTCTCTCCTATGCCGACGACACCAAGCTCACCCTCTCCCTCACCAAGGACCTGCGCACCGCCAAAACCAACCTCCACGAGGGAATGAAATCCATCGCCGAATGGATAAGAAGCAGCCGTTTGAAACTGAATTCGGACAAGAAAGAGGTCCTCATCCTCGGACCCACCCCCTCTGCCTGGGACGACTCCTGGTGGCCTACCTCACTAGGAACCCCACCGACACCGACCAGCCACGCACGCAACCTGGGCTTCATCCTCAACTCCTCCCTCACCATGTCTAAACAGGTCAACGCAGTTTCCTCCTCCTGCTACAACACACTCCGCATGCTCCGTAGGATCTACAAGTGGATCTCGACAGAAACAAGAAGAACAGTGACACAGGCCCTCGTCAGCAGCAGGCTAGACTACGGCAACGCACTCTACACAGGCATCCCAGCAAAAGACCTACGACGCCTCCAATGCATCCAAAACGCCTCCACCCGGCTGATCCTCGGCGTACCCTGCTGCATCCACATCTCCCACCACCTGAGAAACCTTCTTTGGCTCCCCATGGACAAGAGGATCACTTTTAAGCTTCTTACCCATGCTCACAAAGCACTCCACGACACCGGACCAGCCTACCTGAACAACAGACTCAGCTTCTACACCCCCACCCGTCAGCTCCGCTCCGCAAACCTCGACCCTCGCCGTCGTTCCCCGCATCCAACGAAAGACCTCTGGCGGCAGATCCTTCTCATACCTCGCTGCCAAGACCTGGCACACCCTCCCTACCAACCTGCGACAGACCCAAGACCTACTCACCTTCAGAAGACTCCTCAAGTCCTGGCTTTTCGATCAGTAACAGCAGCCCCTTGAAACCCTCACGGGTACGTAGAGCGCTTTATAAATTCACTGATTGATTGATTGATTGATTGATCCTCACCCTACTATGTATAATATTGAGCCCAGTAAAGGTGTGAATGGAGGGGCAGGGTCTCTTTAAACCCTACTCTATACACCAGTTATCTCCATGCAAGGTCTCAGTGGAGATGCCAGAGTATTCTCATAGCCTAGTAGTGGGTATTGTAAGAGGTTAAGTATTATACTGAATGAAAATGTAAATTCATCCTCTAAAGTATTTTTATGATCTCGCAAGAGTCTTGAGAGATTATATGAAAAAAGAGGCAAAGAAAATCTGGTGCATATAAACAATTACAACAGGATATGTTCAGTGAAAATGCAAATTCGTTGCATAAGTGGAGTAGGAGTTGTCAGTGGTTACCATCTATAATTAATTAGCCAATGGGAGTGTTTGAATCCTCTTAAAAGTGCATGTCATGTGATTTCTGGTGCACATCACCGCCATTGAAAAAGGCAGAATTGGCAAAGCACAACTGGTTAATAAATTCTGAGTCTACTTATCCGTGAATGCTCCGTTCCTTTAGGATTTGTTTGTGAATTAATACATGATTGCCGCTATCCTGATGGAGGCACCAGTTCAATGGAATGCGGCAGTCGAGTAGCTTGTGTGGGATGTTTTAATTACTGTCAGAACTGCCGCAGCACAGGAAGAGTTAAATGCCTGCCAGAATGGGAGATTACGAAATGTAAAGACAAGTGCATGTCATGTGATTTTTTGGTGCATTTCACCACCATTGAAATCGCTGAAACATGTCTGGCCAATAAAGTCTGAGTCTACTTACCTGCGAGTGCTCCATTCCTTTGGGATTTGTTTGCAAATATATGCATATAATTAAGATTTTGGGTGTGTGTGTGCATAAATATATATATGTATACAGTATTTTTATTGTTATTATGCGTAATTTGTAAAGCGCATGTCTAACTACAAAAGATTTTCTAGTGCTAGGCTCAGTTCTGGGAAAAGTAAATCAAGCCCAAATGCTGTCAAAAGAAAAACAGAGTGAGGACGATTACTAAAGTTGAAACTGCCATGTTTTTAAAGACATGCTCGACCTGCTTAGTGGGATTTCCCAATTCTAGGAATTGCAGCCAACCTCACATGACTAGAGAGCAACGAGTGTGAGGGAAATTAGCGAGACACCAGGCTCTAAGATAAGCAGGTCCAGAATCAGAAAGGCATTTATGCCTGCAGCACAGTGCCTTAAAATGTACATGGCACTTGATGGGTAAACATTGTAAGGTCTGTAGCATGCTCGCTTTGGAGGTGAGTTTAGAAGAGTGGAGCAAAAGTCATGTGGCAGCATTTTCAATGATCTGGAAGCAGTTAAGTAGAGTGTTTGCCTCCCCCAGATATAACACATTTCTATAATCCAGTCTGAAAATAACCAAGACATGGATCATAGTTCTCAGCGCAGAGGTAGGGAGACAATAAAGAATCTCCCTACGACGCTTCAAGATGCCAAAACAAGTAGGGGGCCACCTTATTAATCTTATGACTCATAGTAAGTTTGTCATCAAGCCACACTCCCAGGTTCTTCATGACCCACACTGAGCTAGGGGTCTACTCATGGTTGGAGACCACAACTGAGATCCCCAAGGGGTAGCGGGATTACTCACCAGCTGAACCTCAGACTTATCACCATTTAATTTCAGGGAGTTGGTGCACATCCATGATGGAACATGGGTGAGGCAAGGGTTGAGGGCCTTCAAGTTGTGATTGCACTTAGCTGACAGAGATGCAACAATTTGTGTATCATCTGCATACAAAAAAAAGTGTAAGTCCACAGTTGGCCTGACATATAGTTTAAAAAGGAATGGACTCAAAGTAGAGCCTTGGGGCACCCTTGCGACTAGCAGGCAAGATTTTAACCTATGTATGTTTGTTCTGGAAAGAACGGTCATGCAAGAAAGATCTCAGCCAGGCTAGAGTATTGTCCTGTATTCCCATATCCTCTACTTTTTGTAAGAGCATGCTGTGATTTATTGTGTCAAATGCTGCACTGAGATCTAATAAAATCAGTGCATCTCCATCATTGTTAATTTGACGCCTAAGGAAATCAGTAACACTGAAAAGAGCCGAACTGTTGCTATGGCCAGCAGGAAACCCAGATATTGTGAATGTTAGAGTAAGCAATTAAGTTCTGTAAACATTGTGAGATGTTGGTACCCATGTTTCTCCAAAACTTTAGGAAGATGGGTAACAGATGTAACATTATATATATATATATATATATAAATATATATATATATATATATAAATAAATAAATATATATATATATATATGTTTTTTTACACATGTGCCAATGTTTAAAAGCACATTGCACTTTATGTAGATGAGATCGGAAATTTATTAATTTATGATACAACTCCACTAAAGTGTGTTGTTGAATGATGTTCAAGCTGGTCTTGAGGTAACATTTTAGGAAGGTCTCCAGCTACTTTTCCTAAATTACATGGAAGCTAATGGCTGTAATTGCTCTTATCATCTGCCACGGGACATATTCTGTATGTATTGGTGTTTTACTCTGCTTTTGTGGTCTAAATTTAGACCAAATAAAGATATATTTGATTTGATAAATATATATATATATATATATATATATATATATATATATATATACAAATATATATATATATATATATATATATATATATCCAAAAACAAACAGTTGCAAGCAACTTCACCACCGCACTCCAGGAGGAAATTATTTATTTTCATTGCAGTCAGGATTAAATCACCATCCTTCACCACTGACGCGTTTCGACCTACTGGTCTTGATCACAGTAACTTAGTCCTATCTCCATGTCCCCTATTTATAGTGTCTCTCCTATGACCCCTATTAGTGCATTGTGGGACATGTTGTTTGTTTTTGGATTCATGAGAGGAAATGGTCCATTCCTCACACCTGCACCACATGAAAGAGCGCGCCAGAAGCAGGACCAGTTTGTTTTCTCATATAGATATATATATATATATACATATATATATATATATATAGAGAGAGAGAGAGAGAGAGAGAGAGAGAGAGAGACCATCCTACAAATTGCAAAAGCAAAAATCATGGTTCAACAAAGGCAGGATTTTGGAACTGTATAAATTGCAAGGCATGTGAGATTGGGATAAACAAACAAGAATATGAAACAGTAAGTTGCCTGCAATGTAAAATAATGAAACACATAACCAGCAGGAGTAAATACACCATCTACATAATTGAGTGTTTGTGTCGACTTAAACATATTGGAAGCACTATCTGTGAACCCATAAAAAAGAAAATAATAATATATCAGAGCAGTTGTGAACAAGGATAGAAGTAATGAGGTTGCTTAACACATGGAGCAAGTGCATGATAATCAGTGGAAGAAAATCACATATTATGCAATAGATCCAGTGGCCAAGCCTGAAAGAGAAAGTGATAGAGAAAAACTACTATTACAGAAGGAGTCTGAAAACATTTTGTCATTAAGAACATTGGCCCCATCGGGGCTCAACCAGCATGAGGAATTATACACTCATTTGTGATAGATTACAACCATCACTAGAAGCAGTAAGGATACACAGGTCCATAAATCAACAAAAGAAATCACTAAAAAAATGCATGCTATCAGCATATCATCACTAATCCCCCATACATCAACAGTGTACTACAAATTAAACCCAATTGGGAGTAGGAACAAAACATGAAGACAATAATGTATAATCAAATGAAGCAAAAATTGAATGAACGAGTGAGACATCCTGACTTTACTTGAATAATGAGCATGAGGTGTAATGAATAGAACCATTTCAGTAAACAATATAATGTGATTCATAGTTGAGAAGAAAGCGATTAATCTCACATTATTGTCTGGAATCAATCACAAAGTAGTAAGCCAAATCAGGGTCTGCTAATAAGGTGATTACAATCTACGAGCACTAAAATGCACTTGGGCCACAATGCCAACCTGGATCAGGTATGCGCATTATTGTAATAAAATGGAATGGACAATACATCAAGTAACTGCGGTTGAAGTGACAAAAACTGTGGAACATTGGGAGCAATAAAGTTGAGATTGCAGGTGGGCTTGCCTAAAAGAAATGATATCTACACACATATATATAGTGAAAAGTGACAATGTTTCAAATGGTAGTTACAATGTTTTACAAAGTATTTGGCTCAACAAAAAAATTGTTCCCATTATTTTAAATTACATATGTATGCTTCTGACAACGTGTCCCGTTTTAGATAATTTACTTAATCTGGGACTCGTTTTAGGCCAATGAATCTATTGACCCTGATTGGAGACACCTTAAGACGAGATAACTAATCAACATGTCAATCAATAGGTCAATAACTTTATCAATATTCACAATAGCAAATCAATCAAATTAGTTAGCAACATTAATAAAAACCGAAACACCTCATGACCTTTCAATCATAAATAACCACACAAAATTTAGTAAGATTTATGATATTTATTCCCTATTGATTACACTCTACTAGCAAGTTTATTAGTCTCAATACCAGAACACACATCAGCAATGTCACAATATGGCAACTCGAATAAGATTTCATCAAAGCAAAAATCATGAACATTAGAACAAAGCACGATGTCAACATGGATTAACTTTAGCAGAGTATCCTCAGCGCATTATTCAACAAAGCATAGATTTAGTCATTTGTCTATTTGCGTCCATTCAGTGAACTCCTTAACTACCCTCGAATTAGCATTAGCATGTTGGGCTTCATGCAAAACAATTTAGCAAGACAAATTTAGAAAACATCTAACTAGGGTCTCTATCAAAAGGAAGCAGTTGGTTCCTAGAAAGAAAAGGCAAACAGACAATTACAATGTCACTATCATATAGTTACCCTCCGTAGTGGGTCAGCATACAGAGTCAGCCTTCGTCCTCAGGACATCAGTTGATTCGCCATCAGCCAGGAAACACAGCAAAGTTGAGCAAGATCGGGCAATAAGGGACACTCCCCTCATAAGGAGGAGAAATGTATCAGGCAAGGCAAGAAAGGTGAAGATGGTTTGAAAAATCAAACAGCAAAGTCTTTAAGACAGAATGTCATAGCGAAAGCACAAATGGCTCAATAATGGCAATGGCAAAAGGTGGCTGAGTTCTCCTTGTGACATGGCATTATATCAATTTTGTCGTACAAGCTCCTAATTTCCAATTGGGAAAAATTCAGTGCATCATTAGCTCCATCCAATAATTAGCTTGTCACCTCACTAGGAGTTTCACTTTAGAACAGTTCTCACGTAGTTCATTAGCTCCTGTAATTGACGTCTCCAACGGGTAGAATGCCAGGTACAAACTTTTATTTTCACGGTCCCAGTCAGTAGTTCCATTGTCTTTACCAGTTCAGGCGACCTTGTACCTGTTGCAAGCTTACACTGTTGCGTTCAGCAAGGATGTCTCCTTGAGCAAGTCGAGTCTCATGAGAAAGAATTTACTATGGTTACACACATCTTCTAGCTTCTGGAAAGTACAGCTACATGTCCTTCAGCAAGTCAGCACATTGCACGTTAGAAAAACACATTTAATATGAAACCGGGCAGCTAGGCCCTGACTCATGCTAACTAAGGCCTAGTCATTAATTTAGCAAAGTCTTAACATATGACTTTTAATGCTAATACAGAATCATACATTACTACGTTAATAAATCATTATTAGTCAATTTCATTTATCATTGTATATACTGGTGGCCACTCCCCGTGGGCACATTTCACACGCATAGGTTAAAAGCACATTAATACATTTTCTATGCGGCATCATTATACATTAATTTGCAAACATTTCATGTTAATTTTGATTATAAAAACTACACTCCAACACTTCAAAATGGGCAAAAGAGAAAAAAGACACTGAGTACTCAAAAGAGTAGTAGGACTAAGGCATTACAATCTGTGATCAAGGTCTTCATGACAGAGACACGCTGGATATACTGGTAGCCGATTTCACTTTTCTAGCAATAAATAGGAAATTTGCCAATCACAAGTGCATCTCTCGTCTGTCTATTCGGATGTTATGGGAAAACGTATACACACACACACCCCCACACACCCCCACACACACACACACACACATATATATACACACACATATATGTATATATTTATATATATTCACATAAAAAAATCTAGACTCACATTTTAAACATACAAAACCATAGACATTCACCTGTTACAGTTAGAATTATCTCAAGTAATATAACTCGTGCCCTAAGGTAACTATAACTTGCGCCCTAGGTAACATCTATTGCCAAGTGCCACAGTCCATTTCCCAGTAGACGTCTTATTCATCATCCCACTAGAGCAGGAGTGAGGCATTTGACAGTGCATAACAGCAAGAGAGAAAACATATGCATGCCTGTCACAGGTCTGTAATTTAGTCACTTCTGAATGAAAGAAGGATTGCACTTTTTTCACTACTGCAGACAATCAGCCACTAAAGCAAACAAAATAAACACAATTTGCATGCAGGGTGCAAATGTGCCTGATTAATGAAGTGCTTTGGTATTTCTAAAATGCTTCAATAAAATATAATGCCACAAAGTAAATGAAAATAGTCTAGTAGCTGTTTAAGGTGTGACTAGGCTGCAACTCAGTGACATGCTAAATCCATATGTGCACGTTTCTAGCACTGCTTCACAAAACACCGCTTATTTATCCTGTCCATCCACACAGGAAATGATCAAAACAGGTCTGTTTTTGGACCTCAGAATTGGCAATAAATTAAAATAATTGTATTTAATTGTCATCTTAGAAAATTGCATGTGCAATGTATTATTTTCGTTTTTGTCACCTCTACCTCCTTCTGACAAACTTACCCCATCTGTGGTCAGGTATCAGGTATGCACACAATAAATATTGACGTGGGCCTGCAGTCCAGACTTTGATACCAAGAACTGAAAATATTTAATTGTCTTCTTGGCTCAGGATTAAAAAAACGATGTTTAATATATTTCATTAAGGTCCTTGATTCTGCCCCAAAATATCCCCCTTAATAAACTTCTAACATTAGAAGGTATATATTTTTCTAGAGAAACAGGTCGCAGTGATATTGAATAACACTCCAACTCAAGGCCATGTTCTAGTATAAGACGCAGACAACTTAAAAGACTTTATGGTGAAGCTTAATCAGTCTCTCCTAGCAACACAGGCCTTCATCTGCATTTAATCAGGCTAAGAACATAATTGTTCCTATAATTGATAGATCTATGTAATGTCTTTGAAACTGGGTATAGTGCTCAAGCCATGGAATAAAGTCATGGTGGTCCCATTGCCAAATAAGTCTACAACATATCCAGGGGCACACTTACTGTTAACCCATGCAACGTGGCACAGCACATTTTCTGCACTGTATTGCGTGAAAGGGAGACGGCAGAAATGTTCCATATGTATAAAGATATGGAGCATTTCTGCTCTCTCCTTGCACTGGCACACTGTGCCAACACAGATGCCCTTGCAACATAGTGAAAGAGTGCTTTCTTTATGGACATGATTCTTTTTTGTGCAGGACGTCTTCCCACACAAAAACAACCCAAAGTGACATATTTCTCTTTTTATGTGTGCTGCAAAATGCAGCACACCTGGAAAGAAGATGTAACAAGGAGAAATAAAGATATTTTACTTTGTTACACCTCTGTTGCGTAGGTACAACATTTTTGGGCAAACCTAGATTTACAAGTCTTTGTAAAACTAGGTTTGCATTATAATACTTCAGTGGATGCATGGGGTAACGCATGCTCCACCCAAGTAACATTTACTCAATGCAAAGTAACGCAAGGCAGAACTATGTGATGAACTGGTTTACTTTGAATTTACAAAACAACTTAAAGTGGCTTTGCTTGGCTTAATAAATGACAAAAAGATTTTGATTTCGGGCTGTGCCACAAATGCGATGCAACCCCTGACACAAAATCATAGTAAATCTGTGCTCCAATGTATAAGAAATTGGATTAATATTAGGGGTGGGTGACTGTCCACTTCAAGAAAGAATCACAACCCTTGTCAAGGTGTGTCCTCATCCACACTAAATTAACCTGAGCTCATACCCTCAGTAGCTCTTGTACGCAGTAGGCAGGCTTAACGTGGGTAATATGTAAAGTATTTCTGCACTAGCACATTAGTAATATAATATATGTCAAATTAGAAAAATACACTAAAATGTAATAAACAAAATGACACTAAATAGCAGAAATACAATCGGGGGACCAGCAGGGGCGTAGGTCGGTCAGTAAGATTGGGGAGTGTCAGCGTCAGATTTTCCAACAATCACTCTGGCATATTATGTTAAAATACATTATACAACAAGCATGATGCAAGAGATGGGCTTAAGGGGCAATGTAAAGAGCGAAAAATGCAGATCGGTAGGGGTACTAAGTGAGAGAAGTCACAATATTTTGTGAAATAACCAAAACATTTTAAGGCTTTCAAAACTGAGAGAGGGAGAGAGTGTGTATACATTTATGTCTCTGTGTATGCAAAAATCCCTGGTGAAATCTGGCACACATCTCACCGTACCCAACTAAAAGCACTGGTACCCATCTATTTATCCGAAAATACATTTAGTTGGGGGGGGGGGGGGGTTGACTGTGAGAAAAGGCCTCTTTTTGATATTGTTAGCCCCCACTTTTTGCCTGATTTTTGAAGTAGCCTAGAAGTTGTAGTGCCCAGGGCCCATGCTAACCAGGTTCCCTGGGCCAGAGCTCTTTCCCTAAAACTGTTGTAATGCATTGGCACAATTGGATACATCCTCAACTACCACTATACCTCCCTAGTAAATGGTACCTATGTGCCCAGGGCATAGGGCACTATGGGTAGGCCTCTGAGGATAGCAGAACTGATTGTGCCACCCTCTAGGGCGATGCATCCAGATGCGCCCAGCACTGCCATTGACGGCTGAGTGTCCTGCTGCAAACCTAAAACATGAAATCGACATAGCACACTGCCTGTGTGCCCTGTCCACAATACACTGCATTTACTATGGCCAAAACACCCCTCTGGCAGGCCTTACAGCCCTAAGGCAGGGTTCTCCCTATTATATGTGAGGACATAGCTGCATGAGCAATATGCCCCCACTCTGCCCTTTCCAAACCTGGGACATAGTGAGTGAACTGAGCAGCCATTTTAATACATGTGCTGGACACTGGTCAACATGAGTTTCCCAGCTACATGATGGCCACTCTGGACCCTGGGTGGTTGAGACTCAAACAACTCAAAATGATAAATCTAAACTGGCACCAGTATTGGATTTATCTCTAAATGTACCTTAGGGGTGCCCCCTGCAAAAGCTAACTATCATGGCAGGGTTGCTGACTGGTTCTAGCCAGCCTGTCACCTACAGACAGCCAATATACAAACCTTAGGGGAGAGAGCCCTGTCTCTGGTTTGTAAAACAATTCCTGGGTGGAGGAGCTAACACCCCCTCCCTCAGAAATGTGCACTGCCCTGGTAGTGAGCTTCAAATGGCTTACCTCCCTTGAACCTGGGCCCCCAGGCCTGCTGCTAGAAGCAGATGGCCTCCCTCTTTGCAAACCCCCACTTTTGGTCGGAGCAAAGGTGGGAAACCACACAAAGGGTAGGAGGAGTGGCACGATATGGCATGCACCACCCCTAAGGTGTTGCCTGTGAGGTGGAACCTTCATTTCATTTTCCTCCATCTTAGATGGAAGGAAAATAGCCAACTAGGTTTAGGGATGTGATCACTATAGTGGGGGTAGCCACCCAAAGGTAAGTGACCCATTGGACACCCTAAAACGTCCACTAAACTTAGGGCCTCATTACAACCATGGTAGAGGGGATTACTCCATCCCAAATGTGATAGATATCCTGCCTGCCTTATTGCAAGATCCATTATATTCGATGGAACTTGTAAAACGGCGGACGGAATATCCGTCACTTTTAGGACAGAGTAATCCTCTCTGCTAAGGTCATAATGAGGCCCTCAGTATTTAGTGGGCATCCCTGGAACAAGAGATCAGATTCCAAGGACACAAAGAAGACCTGCAACAAGAAGATCTCAGGCACAAGAACTGTGGACCAACTGCATCAAGAAAAGGCGCCAAACCCTGCCTGCTGCACCCAGGACCCAACAATCGTCGCTGCGAAGCTGGATGCTGGACTGATGTCCAGAAACCCAGAGGACCTCCAGACTTCACCAATTGCCCAAGAACTCCCTCCAGAGTGGAGGTGCCACTCTGCAGCAAACCAAGAACCAACAACCCAGTGAGGGTCACTTCACTGACCGGCTGATATCTCCTGAACCAGAAGCTGCAGCCAGACCTGATGACACACTGATGACCAGGAGGACAAACCTCACAAGTGTGCCAAGTTTGGTGGCACTGTACCCTCCTGTGGTTGAATCATAGCAATACCCTGGGTACTAGTCAGCTGACCTCGGACATCAGGAAAACCAGCTCGCCCAGAGCAGAAAAAGGACTTAGAGGAAGCCCTAGTCGAGGTCCTTCAGGAACACCCTGCATTTCCAACCAGAGTGCCCCCGTTGTCCTATAAACAACCTCCAAAGAGATTGACCTCCAAATCTATAGGGCTCCTTTGCCCACAGCCTCTGGCTCATTATTCGCTCTGCTCCCAGCTGCCCTGTGCCCTGCAACAAGGAAGCAGCTATGCCTCAAGGGTCCCTCACTCCTTGCAACCTTGACACTCCAAGGGGACCCCAAGGCACTACCTTTAATTCTGCAAGAACAGACCTTTTCCAAGTGGTTCTCCTCAGGGGCCCCGCCCCAGCTCCAAGAGACTTTTAACTGCTGCTCCCACCAGAACCAGGAGCCGCCCAAACTTCTCCAGCCTGCACAGCATGATCAAGACGAACTCGACCAACCTGCAAAAGCTGAACTTCATAAAACAACTGTGATTTACTGTGAATTTCTAAATGTGAATGCATATTGATTCCTATGGTGCTTAATTACGCACAGAAAGACTGTTTTTATTAACATTTCAAAAATTCATATCTTCAAAAGTACTTAACCAGTTTTGATCATCTTAGTCTTAAAATTTATATATAAATCTGAAGTATTTTTGTAAATTGGTCTTGAGTTATTCCTTTGAGTGTGTGAGTTGAATGACTGATACTGTAAATACAACAAATGTTTTGCACTCCAAGATTAGCCTAACTGCTTGACCAAGCTACCTCAAAAATTAGAACATTATGTGATCTAGTTTTTACCTCTAGAAACCAATGTGTGGTTGCCTGGACCCCCTGCACAGTGTGCATAGGTTTGCACACTATAAAGGGCCAGCCTACTACAGTGACACCAGAAACAACCCCCGAAGCAGCGCTCCTGTGAACCTGAGATATGTTTTTTTAAAGTTTTAGGTAGAAAGAGCAACAAAAAGCCGTAACTACTAATGATAGTCTATGGTTGTGGTAGACTGCGATTTAGGAGCAATTTCAGGCTGACTATGATGGAGCACAGGATGGATACACCAACTAGGATAGTCCTGTACAAAGATTTTAGTTTCTGACTTAGGGCCTGATTTAGAGTTCAGCGAATGGATTACTCCCTCACAAACCTGACAGATATCCCATCTGCCATGTTACAATTGATGTTTGTGATGGAGTAACCCATCTACCAACTAAATCAGACACTTGGGGGGTCATTATGACCCTGGCGGAAGGCGGAGAAGCGGCGGTAAGACCGCCAACAGGCTGGCGGTCTTTTTTTTTGTATTATGACCATGGTGGTTGCCGCCATGGTCATCCGCCGGTTCTCCGTTCCGCCCACCGGGCTAGAGACCTGGGTCTCCAGCCCGGTGGCCGTCACTATACCGCCGGCGGTATTTTGACCCGGCTGACCGCCATGGATTTCATGCGGTTTGAAACCGCCATGAAATCCATGGGTGTAAGCACTATCAGTGCCAGGGAATTCCTTCCCTGGCACTGATAGGGGTCTCCCCCACCCCCACCCCGACTCCCTCCCCTACACCCCCCACCACCCCTGTCAACCCCCAAAGATGGCAGGGCCCCCCTCCCCACCCCGACCCCCAACATCACATAACTCACACACACATGACACGCATGCAGGCACCACCAACACACACACGCACACCGACATACATGCCAACATCCACACACACAGTCAGACACGCACACCCACATTCAAACATACATGCACACATCCATACAGACATACCCACAGACATACACACACTCATTCCCAAACATGCAACACCCCCGCAAGTATACACGCACTCACACACCCCCTCTACATACACAGACGCACACCCCCATGCACGCACACAACACACAACACCCCCCTACCCCCCTCTCCCCTAACGGACGATCGACTTACCTGGTCTGTCGATCCTCCGAGAGGGGACAGGAGCCATGGGGGCTGCTCTGCCGACACCACACCGCCAACAGAACACCGCCGGCCACCACAGGACGTGATTCGGTGGGCGGTGTTCTGTTGGCGTGGCGATGGAGGTGGAGCAACCTCCATTTACCCGCCGCCCGCCAGTATGGCTGTTGGCGGCTCTCCATCCGAAAAAGGACGGAGCGCAGCCAACAGTCATAATACGCCAAGCGGCAAACCGCCACCACTAGCGGTCTTCCGCACGGCGGTCCCTCGGCGGTCTTGTAAAAAGACCACCGAGGTTGTAATGACCACCTAAGTCTTTTAAGTCTGAACATTTCAGGGTTTCTAAAGCAGCTCTCTCTGGGTCACTTTTAAGGATCCCAGGGCCTCAGAAGCAGCAATTAGGGCCAGCAGGGACCACCAGTCAGGTCAAGGTTCATTTGCTACTGGTGAGCTTAGCACTCTGGGGAAAAGACCTCTTGCATCTTGTGGTTTCCCTGTAGCCACAAAGGAGGTTAGCCAATTGACCCTTGGAGTCCACTTCCTGGGTAGAATAGGGAGCAGGCCCAGTACTTCAGAGTTCCTCCTAGGTCACAGACAGTACGCCCAGTGCTCTTCTGGTCTTTCGCATGTCCAGAAAGTGATCTGAAGTGGATGTCAGGAAGTACCGCATTTACACTTGGACTCTGCTAGTGGGTGGCGGTGACTCCTAGACATGCCCAAACCAAATGGATAAAAGTTTCCCATTAACACCGCCCACCTTTTTAAGTAGTTCCTGTTTGCTTTACTGCAACAGCCTCAAAAGTGACCTTTGCCAGTGCATTTTCAAGATGTCAAAAGTCTTCGGCCACATTAAACTTAGGCTCGGAGTGCAGGGGTTGTGTTAGGGAATGTCTTAGAGAAATCACCAGTATTCTCCCAAATCTAACAGTAAAATACAGTTTGAGGCAGACACTGTACCCACAACCTTAACAAAAGTCTCATTTGGCAACCAGGCAGGAGATTCACAAGAGCTGAAATGGAATCCTGTTTTCTCGCTTTCAAGTGTACCCTAGTGTTACATTTGGCTCAACAAAACTGTCAAGCAGGATTTAGCAGTGTGATGTTAATGTATCACACTGTCTAAATAAGCCCACAGCAGATCCATTAATACTGAGTACTTCCTCCCTTTTCAAGAGAAAGTGCTAGAAAAAAGGTTAAATTATCAGCTATGAATTTTTATAAAGACAATTTACAGAATGCAATGCTGACTGTGTTACGCCTACTGCGTGTGCTAAGTAGCTGCACTATTAGTAATAACAGACAATATCCAAATACTGCTGGACAGTGGTGGCAGTGCTTTTCTTAGAAATCAGTGCAACATTCAAAACGATTTCTCACCATGCCCGCTGCACCAGGTTTGGCAAGATCCAGGTTGTTCACCTAGCATTCCAGTTGCTTGAGTCTTTTCTTACTAATTGGATGCAACTGCTAATTATGTAGCCATTCAACTCGAAGGAAAATGAGTCCTACAAGGGTTCACATTGAGTTTCATGTTATCTAATATTTATATGGCTTGGTAGGCTGATCTGGTCTGTAGATTTGACTTTGCATTGATGTCAGATGCAGACGATACATAAATCGTGCTCTTCTTCTCTAATTATTGTTTTGAGGCTAGGTTAAACTTCAAAGATTTTCAAAGAGCAGTGATAACATAGATGTAGTCCTATTCAGTCAATTAATTGGAGATAAAACAAACCTAATGCTATTCGCGGGAGCTTCTTTGATATAGCCCCTAGATTGGTCACCAAATGAATTGTGACACATTTCTATAGTCGGAGGAAAGAAAAGACATAGGGGGTCATTCTGACCCCGGCGGGCGGCCCATTTGGCCGCACCGCGGTCAAAAGACCGCTGGTGCCATTTCAACCTTCCCGCTGGGCCGGCGGGCGCTAACATTGTTAGCGCCCGCCGGCCCAGCGGGAAGGGGGCCTGCAACACTGAAGCCGGCTCCAAATGGAGCCGGCGGTGTTGCAGGTGTGTGACGGGTGCAGTTGCACCCGTCGCGCTTTTCACTGTCTGCTATGCAGACAGTGAAAAGCAGGCTGGGGCCCTGTTAGGGGGCCCCTGCACTACCCATGCCAGTGGCATGGGCAGTGCAGGGGCCCCCAGGGGCCCCTAGACACCCGTTACCGCCAGCCTCTTCCTGGCGGTGTAAACCGTCAGAAACAGGCTGGCGGTAAGGGGGTCAGAATCCCCATGGCGGCGCTGCTTGCAGCGCCGCCATGGCGGATTCGCCCAGCCGGGGGAAATCCGGCGGGAAACCGCCGGACCCGGTTTTCTGACCGCGGCTTTACCGCCGCGGTCAGAATGGGCAGGGAAGCACCGCCAGCCTGTTGGCGGTGCTTCCTCCATTCGCGGCCTGTCGGAATGACCCCCATAATTTCCAAGTGTACCATTATTCTGGCAACCAACTAATCGCCTTTGGTGCTAACCAATTACTAAAAAATGGCACCTTACATTACCCATATAATCAATCATACATGTTGTGCTTTGTCAATTCATCTTCCACCCACAATTGAACACAAAAAATGAAAACATATAATAGGTAGCCAGTAGACATACTGTTACAAAACATGCAGTTGCCCATAACTAACACCACTTTGCCACAATATATATGAATAATAAATATATCATTATCTTCCTGTACCTTCGGCCTCATGCTGGATATCACTCACAAATATATGTCTTTATTGACTGTTGACATGTGGCCTTGTCTAGTCACGCACTTTACAGATGACAAAATCATAAACTGAGTAGCAAAGACCATGGCCCAGTATTAAAAGGGACTAGAGCCTCCTTGCACCATGTTAATGTCATTTTTGTTTATGCTTATGTGACCCAATGAGGCCAAAATCACAGCGCCAGATTTACAAAGTGGGGCAATGCATGCATTGCCCCACTTTGTAACCCATTGCACCATATTATGCCTGTGCCAGGCATAATGTATGCAAGGGGGGCGTTCCCCTGTTAGGGGGACTGAATAAATGACTCAAAGAAATCGAAAAAAAAAATTGGGCATTTCTTTAATGCCTGCTCAGAGCAGGCGTTAAAAGGGAGCACACTGTTGATTACAATGGGCCCCTATGTACTGTTCAGGGTTAACGAAAAAATGTTGGCACTAACCCTGAACAGTAAATCAATAGCGTCATAAATTCTGACGCTATTGCCCCCTAACCTGCGCCATGGTGCGCCGTATTTTAAATATGGCACACACATGGTGGCGGTAGGTGGGGAGCTAAAGGGCGCAAGGAAAGTGGCAGTTTTTCATTTATAATGGTATCTCATACAAAGCCATTCAACAATGGTAGACTTGGTAATTGTGATATTCCATCTGTGCTCTGTAAGTTATATTAATTACATACTGTGAGACAAAGAATCAGTGGTTAAAAACTGTAAGAGTACTACTTGATCTTCTGTACAATGGCACAAGCTAGTATATTGACATCCCATAGTTTCCCCCTTGTACATTGTGTAAATGAACTGCCTATAATCACTCATTGAAGAGTTTGGGACCCAGTGCTCTGAAGCAGAAACACAAATTCAAGGCTTTGGCAGTAGACATCAAGGCTGGGAGAAGGAGAATGTCTCAGAAGAAGATTTGCTTCACTTTTGGATTGAGCTGTCATTTTTAATCTTAAAATGTAGTGCAGAAGTAGGACTGGCAGTGATCCACATACTGGAAGTAGCAGTGATGCGGAGAAGGATGACATGGCACTACTTGTGTGGGTGGGTACCCCACCAATGACAGGAGACTGCACCTCCCTTTTTGAGTCCCAACACCAGCTCAGAAAGCTGAGAAGGAGCCTGCAAAAAGAGAGGAATAACCATTGTAGCTAAAGGACATATCTTGAGCGTGTGGGTGGACCTTCTCTACACTTATACTGTGGACTCTCTCATGGACAGGTTACTCCACCATCCTCACTCACTTCCAGGCCAGAAGGAGGGAGTAACTATTCAGGACCCTGAAGGAGGGTGTGTTAAACCTGATATGGTGGTCTTCCCCACAGCTTCTTGCCTGCCTCCCTCCATTTTCTGGCCTCGTTTTTGCTGGCTTTAGGACTCTGTGCACTTTACCACTGCTAACCAGTGATAAAGTGATTGTGCTCGCTCCTTTAAATCACTGTAACATTGGCTTAACCCAAATAGGCATTTCTAATTTACTTATAAGTCCCAGTAAACTGCACTATGTGCCCAAGGCAAGTAAATTAAATGCTACATGTGGCCCTGCAACACTGATTGTACCACCCACTTGAGTAGCCCTTTAACCATGTCTCAGTGCTGCCATATTTACCCTTTTGCCAGGCCCAAATCTTCCCTTTTTATACATATGCTACCCCTAAGGTAGGTTTTGGACAACCCAGAGGGAAGGGTGCAATGTAATTTAAACGCAGGATATGTACATTTACATTTTACATGCCCTGGTATTGAAAAATGCTCAAAGTCATTTTTTATGACAGAAAGGGCTATCTCTCTAATAGGATAACATTGAAAACACATGGGATTACTTTATTACATCTTATAAGTGTAATTCACAATCTGGAAGAGATACGTTTGTCAAGTTTGGTGTCTTTGGACTGAACTTAATCAAAATTCTGGTGAAGTAGGATTTTAAATTGCAGTTCTGAAAATGCCACTTTAAGAAAGTAGGCATTTTCTTACTTATCCTGCTGGTGGCTACTGCCTGTCTCCAACACAAGTGTAGGGTGGGGTGACAGCTGGGCTGCTTTCCCTCTAGATAGCTACACTCAAAGGGAGCTTAGGTGTGACTGATGGGCCATTGATGGCTTGATAGCCATCCTGAGCCGGATGGGAGGGAGAGGCTGACTCTTACACCTGGATGGGCAGTGGTCTGCCCCTACACAAAGGGCTGCATATACCCCCTGTAGTGAGTCTGGAGAAAGGGCAGGAAGGGAGGACCTCTTTGCACTTCAAAGACCTTTCTTTGAAGTCTCCCCCACTTCAAGGCACAACTGGGTGTAAGTACTGAACCTCTGACACCATCAACTGAGTACACTTCTGGACCTGTGGATACTCTTCCAGGAAGAAGGACTGCTGTGCTGCTACAAGGACTGCCACTCTGCTGAGCTGCTACTTTGCTGAACTCCTGCTTTGCTGACCTGCTGCATGCTGTCCTGATGTCTGGGAGTGAGAAGTACTGGAACTGCATCTCTACATCATAGAATCAAAGTTTCTTCAAGGGCTTGCTGGCTTGCCTCCATTTTTCTGAAGTCTCAGGGACACAAAAGAATTCCAGCTCACCTGCTACAGCTCCTGGAGCTGTCTTCAACAAGCTCATGACTCCCAAAAGGCACCTCTCTAGTACTAGGCTCTTGGAAGTGATTTTTCTGCTCTTTAAGTCAAGCTTTTGGACTCTTTGCGCCCACTAATGGTCCCGCTTGCTCTAGAACCTTGTTGCTCACCAGAAAATTCAGCAAGAGTGGTCGCAAGTCCCTCTCTCAACACTAAAAGCATAGCTAATTGTGACCATGAGGCTCCAGCTAGCAATGCTTCTAAGCACTATATTGCATTTTATTCTTTACAAATTCAAATATTAACTTCTACTTTGGGGATTTTTGCCTTTGTGGTCTTGTTTTGTTCATAAAATTAAGGTCTGTTTTTCAAACCAGGTGTGGTGTATTTGTGTGTAGTGTTTTACCTGTTTTACTCTTTATTGAATTGTACAAATACTTTGCTCATTGCTTCTTAAGTTAAACCTGACTGCTCTGTGCCAAGCTATCAGAGGGTGAACACAGGTTGATTTATGGTGTGTATCTGACTTACACTGACTAGGATTGCGGTTTCTGCTTGGACAGGATGCATACCTCTGCCAACCAGAAACCCAATTTCTAACAGGGGTTCTTCTGGACTTTGTCTGACTGGTTCTGTTGTGGTGCTCAAGGCTTAGGCACTATGTTGTATTGTGTTATGTTAAGGTCTCTTAATTAAAACACACACAATTACCACAGTTTTCTTGGATGCAGCTGAGGAGAAGTAGGAGACAGATAAGTACAAGTAAAAGCCTAATGAAATAGTCAAGTTGTAAGGAAGCACCTGAAGTAGATAATGGTGGCTTTGTGACAAGGATTCTTAGGAAAATAATTGAATAATGTGGCTGTGCATACTGTGGGAAAATTGGTCATTGGTTGAGGGGGAGTCAGCCTCACTCAGGCAACAACCACAAACTTCATCAGGGTGGACCTCAGAAGTCACTAAATTAAACTATGCGTAATCCTTTGGTAGATTGTTACAAAGGCATTCAGTCTTTACTTAAAATTCCTCTCTCCATACAGCAAGCATCGCCACTGACTTCTTGTCATTTTGTAAGAGGTTTGGCCATGGGCAGCGTGAGTGTAGCCTCAATCCAGACAGAATGAATAACAGTCAATTGCAGGGAGGGAGCCAAATACAGATGCAAAATGTGCCCACACGACAGACACAAATGCCAATGGAAAATCAAGTTCACGTAGTTCCACTTCCACAAGCCCCTGTGGTTCAATAGGGGTGTGTGGCAATGTGTTAGGTATTTATGCAGGACACAAACAGTACTCAAGGGAAAACATAACAAAAGAAAACTCCAAAACCAATTTACAAAACAAGAAAACATTTTCATAAATAAAATGAGACCTGCCATGGGAAGCGCAAGTGTAGGCTCGAATCAGATACAATGAATGGCAATCACTTAGAGGGAAGGAGACAAATACAGATGCAAAATGTGCGCCCACAACAGGTACAAGTGCCAATGCAGAATCAAGTTCAAATGGTTCCAGTTCCACAAACCCCTGTGGTTCAATAGAGGCTTGTGGAATTGTGTTAAGTATTTAGCAGCACGCAAACAATAATCAAGAGAAATAAACAACAAAAGGAAACTCTCAAACCAACTTAGACAGGAAAGACACATTTTCATAAATAAAATGAAACCAAAATGAATAAAATACAGTCAGTAAAACTGGAGTTATCAGTCTTGAACATTTTAGTGCAAAATAGTGTCTAAAAGATCAAAACCCATCCAAGGGTGTGTAGTCTTGCTTTACTGACCTGATCTGCTGCCTGGATCCACTTCACTCGAACCCAGCACCCAGAGTGACTCCAAGGGCCAGCTGACTGGTCTCCTGTTTTCTGAAGTCTCAGGAATATAACAGCCTTCCTACTTATCTGCTCCTGAACCTGGACTCGCCCAGTTCGAGTCTGCGCTGCCAAATGGTGCCCATCTAGTCCAGGCCTAAAGTGCATTGTCAGCAGAATCCATGCTTCGCCATCAAAAGATCCTCACACAAATTCACCCTCACCTCTTGTATTGACTAAGTATAATAAGGAGTTTAGCAGGAAGTAAAGAAGTTGGTGCATAAATATTTTGAGAGACTGGTAAAAGCATTTCAGCAGCATAAAGGTAAAACGCATCTTGAACCAACAGATATGGAACTTTTCATTTTGCACTTGATCTGAGATATGAGATTAGCCGGCATGTACAACAGAATGTGATTTGTTGGCAGATAAAATTTTCAGATGAGATCCTGAAATATGCTAAAATTGATGAACAGAAGGTGAAGCAGCAGATACTTAAAGAGAAGTTTATGTTGATCCAAACAAAATGAACACAGAGTGGTATTCAGCATCAGTCCTTGTGGTAAAGGGTGTTGCTGTACCAAGTGTTGGTGTTCCAGGTGGTACTCAAGGAGTTGGATTTCAAGCAGGAATGTACGGTATTCAAGCAGGAATAGTTTTCTCACATGGTTGAGGTCATTGGGCTCCAATTGATCGGAATACAGGTGTAGATGTAGCAACGCTAAATAAAATGACTTCTTGTCACTTTTGTAAGAGGGTGGGCCATGGGAAGTGTGAGTGTATACTCAATCCATATAGAATAAATAATAATCAATTGCAGGGAGGGAGTCAAATGCAAATGCAAAATGTGTCCACACAACATTTACAAGTGCCAATGAATAATTAAGATCAAATGGTCCTAGTTCTACAAGCCCCTGTGGTTCAACTGAATGTAAGTAATCCAAGAGTGAATCAGAATCAATTGCCCTAGTATTGAAATGTGGTGCAGATTCAAAATCAAAATGTAGTTCAGCAGTTCCCTTTGTTTAATATTGAAGATTCAGATTCAGGCACGTCACAATGACAGTGCCTGAGATGGGAGGTGGATCTCATGAAAGAAGATGCAAGTTGTAGGTGTTACCAACAGACAGATTTCAAACCCAATTTCAAAAGGGGCTCCTGTGAAAATAGGCACATTTGAGGAATCATCAGTTTGTTGTTTGTGATTCTAGCCCTGCTAATCTTTTGGGAAGAGAAATATTGTTAGACCTGGCATCCTTAGGGTGCCCGTACCGCAGACTTTTTTTTGCCTTTACCTCCTGTTTGTTGTTATAACTTTTGTTGGCCTTAGGACTCTGAGCACTTTACCACTGCTAACCAGTGCATGTGCTTCTCTCCTAAACATGGTACCGTTGGTGTATCCACAATCGGCATATTCAATTTACATGTACGTCCCTTGTACAGTGTTGTACCATATACCCAGGGCCTGTAATTGAATGCTACTAGTAGGCCTGTAGCACTGATTGTACCACCTACTTAAGTAGACATTTAAATCTGTTTCAGGCCTGCCTCTGCAGAGCCTGTGCGTGCAGTTTCACTGCCACCCTACCATATGTCACCCCTAAAGTAGGCCTTAGGGAGCCGATAAGGCAGGGTGCAACATAAGGGAAAATGTAAGACACATACTTTTAAGTTTTCATGTCCTGATAATGAAAAACTCCTCAAGTCGTTTTTTCATTACTGTGAGGCATACCCTTCTCATAAGCCAGTAATGGGAATTCCTTATATCACCTTTAAATTGCAATTTCTGATCTGGGATGAGTATCTGCATCATGTTTATTACCATTGGAATGGTAATAATAAATCCACTTTACAGATAAAGTCAGATTTATTGTTAGTATTCTAGAAATGCCACTTTTAGAAACCGGCGCTGGTTTGCATCAAAAAGTATAAATATGGGCCTGAGTGCGGGAGGAGCACGATGGTGGAGACCTCTGGGGTTGCAGCCAATGCCCTGGTTAAGCAGCGATAATGTTTGGGTACTTCGTGCATCATCTTAAAGGAATGCTGGGACTGCAGCACACTTTATCAGGTGAGCTGTGGAGGCTCACACTCGCAGTACGAGGCTCTGCATGACACTCGCTCCCCCAGCCTTTCCTGCCACTGTGTAGCACAGCCAAATAGCCAGTAATTCAGACCCTGTGTGAGAGGCTGCCAATGTCTGACAAACTGGCAGAACCGATCTGCTGGTAATAGGTCATCCTGCTTGTGACTGCGGAAGGGGGTGGACCAGAGCGGTCCCAGATTGTTCATCCAATGCTCCTTGCTGGTGGGGAGAAGCATTACCGCATTCCAGCTTATAAGTCTGCCCTGCAAGGCCTGACCTGAAACCACAAGTCACGGCCCGCTCGGATAACCATACCTCATTGTGCATCTGCTGGCATTACCGGAAAGGCCCTAATACCAGCCCTACATACTCAGTGACACTGAGTAACTTCTTTTTGTGCAACTATATTTTAACCGCCACATAGACTCATCACAGACTCAAATTCCCTGCCTGATCCTGATACTGTTTTGACCAAATTTATTCTACATCATAATTCCTAATCTATTTATTGGAATTTTGACATTTCTTATGAATCCTATATTTTAAAAAAACATTATTTTTTAACCTGGTGTAGACTCCTTTTTGTGGTGTGTTTACTGTGTTGCTGTGTGTTGCACAAAGAACTTGCACATTACCTCCGAGTATAAGCCTGCCTGTTCTGCGGCAAGCTACCAGAGGGTGAGCACAGGTTATCTTTAGCGTGTATCTTACATGCCCTGATCAGAGTGGTAGGTTCTGTCTGGCTTAGGTGCATACCCTAGCCGATACCAGAAACCTAATTTCTAACACCTACTGTGCAAATTAAATAGTACTATTTATTATATTCCAAAAGGGTTGAATTTCAAGCCCAAGATGAAGTCATTGATCTTAAATTGGCCCAAGAAAAAACAGTAGAGCTATAGACAGTGTTGACTGTTGAAGATTTACCTCCAGATTTAAAAGACAGTAAACCTGGATGTTTGGGAAAATACATCAGACTCATAAAAAGTATAGAGCCAGTCTCAATAAATGTTAAACCAAATGCAGTTTTTCCAAGAACACCACGTTATCAAATGACCCCAGAGTCAATAGTAGAGAAAACACCAATTATTGAGGACATGTTACAGAAGGGGATTTTGAATGAATGAATTGGAAGTCCAAGCAACTCACTGAAAATTGGATTATAGGAGCCTAATGGGAAGTATATGATTGTACAGGAGCTGAGAAAGATCAAAGAGATCATGATCCCATGCTGTCCTGTGGTACGAAATCCAGCCGCCATACAGCTGAGTGGTTTACAGTGTAGATCTTTGTCTCACTTTCTTCTCAATTCCATTGCATGAGGATAGTCAGTTTCTCTCTTCTTTTGCTGTCAGCACAATACAAGAGATAATAGAAGCTTCATGGCTTCAAGGTACCTCCGCACAAGTTCCAGGACTGGTTGCTCCTACTAGAGCCTGCAGCTTAACAGCCTGAATGAGAGTGACTTTATTTACAGATAATCAATATGGCTTTGGTGCAGTCTGTGATTTGGACAGTTGTGGTCACAGAAAGGTTTCATGACCCCTTCTGGTTCACCAACCAGAAACTGCAAGAAAGTGAGGTAACTTCTGGAAGCTTTACAGCTTCCCACTGAAACTGCAGTTGTTAAGTGTGCAGCACATAAGAGCGACAGTGGCTATGTCACTGTTGGCAACAGTTATATGGATGAAATGGCATGCTACTGTACAATTGTGGCCTATACATTTAATGGAACATTCACAGATGGATTTCAAGAGGACACTGTTCACTCTATGCTGATGACAATAGCTGACACTTGAGAAGATGGAAACGTCATGCAGGAAAATGTATCTGAAGTAGAACAACAAAAGTGGATTAGAGCAGGTTGTGGAAAAGATGAGAATGACATTTAGGTTTCAGGAGATGGAAGACCAGTGTTACCAAACAATTTCTGTTCTCCCATAACACAACCTTTCCAGGACCTACACACTTGGGTATGGACACCATGATAAAGGACTTTAAGCAAAACTGGTGTAACCCTAGATTCTGAGCTTACACTGAGGAATTATGCCACGGATGTGTAACATGTCAACAATGAATGGTGGAAAGCTAACACCAGTTACAATGAGCCACATAGGAAAATCATGAGGTCCCTTTAACAGAGAGTAGATGGACTTTATTGAAATGCCTGTCTGTAACAGGCTGAGATATGTCCTGGTTATAGTGTACATTTTCTCTGGATGGGTGGAAGCTTACCTAACAAGGAGAAATAACAGTCTCATTGTAGCCAAAATGCTGTTGAAAGAATTAGTTCTAGGATATCATATGCCTGTCTCTTTAGAGTCAGATCAAGGAACTCACTTAAACAGTGAGATCATAAAGATGTTGAGTGCACCATTACAAAATGAGCAAAAATTATACTTCAGTTATCAACATGAAGCATCCTGGATTGCTGAACAAGTAAATGCAATGATTAAACCGGATTGGCAAAGGTTTGTGTTCCAACTACATTTAAATGGCCTGATTCTTTTCCATTGGTGCTGATGACTATGAGATGTACCCCTGACAGAAAGACTGGTCTATCCCCACATGAGATACATATGGGGAGAGCATTGAGATTACCTGCTCTTTTCTGCAAATGCACTTGTAAACAGAGCAGATGATATGGTTCTTGATTACTGCAAAGTATTACCTGATGTTGTGCATTCTATCTCTCTACAGGATGAAGCTGTTACTGTAAATCAAGATAAAGAGCAGTGTCACGACCTTAGCCCTGGAGACTGGGTCCTCATCAAGAAGCACGGGAAAACGCCCTGTCTGGAGCCTATGTGGAAAGACCCCTATCAGGTTATTCCAATCAAATGTGCCAGAGTGCCAAACTGGGCACATGCTTCACATACCCAGAGATCAAGGAATACTTATAAAGAACTAGTGTTCTATGAGCCTGAACTGAGGACACTGATGAATGTATCACCACAAGTTGTACAGACTCAAATAAAGAAGAAGAACATTTGTGACCAGAGACAGCAAGGAGACAAATGGGCTGAAGATTTACACACAGTTGAAGAAATTCAAATCTTGGATATCGCACAAGTGGCTTCAGAGCTGTTGATACAGAAATTGGAGAACCAGAGATTGAGCAGAAGTGACAGTTGAAATAACTGAAGAGCTACAAGCACATTCAGAAGAAGGAACACGTTCTGGATCAAGAACAGCAAAAGACACTCACAGTGTTACATGGCCAAAAATGTACAATAGAAAGAGATTGAACTCAAGAGTGTCAGTTGAATCCATACTTTCGACAATGAGTGAAGAAACAGAATCAAGTTGTGCAAGTGATACAGAAGATCAACAAGTATTGAGAAGAACCAAAAGAATTAGAGAACCTTGTCAAAGATTTTCAGCACCTGACTTGACATATTATGTGAGCCAAGTGTAAAATGTACCAATCTCAGATTTGCTTGATGTTAAGAACTACCTGAACCCCCTTGACTAATTACACTACACGAACTGTTAGATTAAAAATGTAAGTAAAGTAATACAAGAAGATAAGAAGACTATCTAGGCCCAATGCAGAAGCGGAAGAGTAGAGATAACATTTTAGAAGAACATAGAGTGGGATTAAGAAAGGCTAAATGGAGATTTATGTAATTGAAAGCTGCAAGAAACTAGCAAGAAAATAATCAAGAAATTTTGAAAAGAAACTTTTTAACTGCTGCAACACACTTCTTTCTGCCTTATAAGATTTGACTCTGAAGACAAATGTGTACTGTAACCAGATATAGGTGTAAAATTATTATAAGTATTTTATTTAAACTGATAGTTATATTTGCTTTTGCAAAGTTGTTAATAATTCACTTAAAACCAGAAAGAGAGGTCTGTAGAGATATTTACTGACACAACATCTAGACCGGATAGCAATAAAGATTAAAGGCACAGTTTGTAGACTACATGAAAAAAATCAACAAATGTTTATTCTAGATTAATCCAAGAGTATATAACAGCTCGGCTGGTTAAACTCCAGAATTTAGAATAACCAATATTTATAGGCTCCACAAATTGAATGCATCAAGGCATTCAAGTCAATAAACATTTTCAACTTAAATGGCTCCAGTTTTCGGGCATATGTGTTTAGTTACATAAAACAACAGACCAAGGACTCTGAAAGCACTGAAATCATCTTTGTTTAACATGGTATTCTACATACGGCTTGTCTGATGCATAAGGTGAATCTATACAGTCAAGCTTAAACTTCCACACGTGTTCATACATTTAGAGTATAGAAAAAGCAGACAGGTCAAGGTGTAAAATAATCTCTATGGAACATTTTAGAAAAAATGAAGTGTGGCACAAGCTTAGCTCTTACCAAGATTTTTGTGTCAATCGAATCATTAGTTACTATGATTTGAAATCGGCGTCACCTTCTTTAATTTAATAAAGATAGAGTCATCTGTGTTTTATCAGTTTGCATTGTCTCCTGTGCTGTATTGTGACTGCTAATATATTTGATAAGATAAACTGACTGTTCATATGAAGAATATTTCTGATTTAAAAAGCACAAACAGCTTTTGCAAGTTACTATGAACTTAAGTTGTTTCCTTTTAAGGATTGGTCTCATTGGTACATGAAACATTTGTCAAGCTGATCTGTTGTGTGGTAATAAAGTTTTAAGACTTTTCTGGTGAATTTGTTTGAAATAGTTATCCTTTATATTTATATTTTAAATTGTGGCCTTTTAGAGAGTGGCATTTGTACGTGACTGAGGAAAAATATGCATTTCACAGTGCATGTCCTGAAAACCCTTTGTCTAGTGATATGCTTCTTTTTTTTTAGTTGGCATTTCCAGGATATTAAAACAATTATATGTAATGGTCTTTGTGCTGGAAAAAGTCCTGGTAGCCCTTTTCTTCAAGGATCCCATAGAACCCTTGTTTCCCTTTTATAGTGGGAAATCATCCAAATATTCCAGTTTTATCATCCCTTTCTCTTCTTTGCCATCTTTGCAGCCTTCCATATATTCTCTGCTCACCTGATAGTACCTCTAAACCTACCTATATGGTAGCACCTCTACCCCTGGCTGTACCCTAAAGTTATCAATATCTTAGCACCTCTATCTCAATCTATAACCTTGTACCAAAATACCAAAATATATTTATTTTTATATATACCTTAGTAATTCTTCTACATTACTCCTGTCCATTTTCTTCTCATCTTTCTCCTACTTCCTCTTTTCTGTTTCCCTTTGTTGCATTCTCTTTGATTGTTTTGTGAACAGAGTACATCACATGCCCTAATGTATTCAACATGTACAAGAAAGGATGTTGAAGCAGAATATATAACAACTAAGCAACATGATGGAGAACCTCACCATATTGGTGAGATCAATATATTCAGGAATCTCAAGTAAAGGCTTGCAAGATTGTAATGTTCATAATTCATATTCAAATATACCTTTTTGTTGTTTTTGTTTTACTATATAAATGCCAAAAGGCCAGGAAAAGTGGAAGTGACATCACACGCCATTTGACCTTTACGTTTACTCTCACACACAAATGCTTACACACACAATCACACATACACACTCTCTCACACATAAGCGCACTCTGACCCACACGCCTGCGCACACCATACATTTAAAAGCTTTATTACTTAACTCTGCTGACAGGGATGGTCATATCCCAGCTAAATGTACTGTGTCTTTTTATTACATTTATAGTGTAATAAAAAAATGATAAAAACCTAAGAGATTGGAGCCCTAACCGATGACCACAATTACGAGCTGCACCTTTGTTTCTCACAATGATTTTGCACCTTTGAGGCCAGGGGTCACAACTGCAGTGCCAGGGGTTGCAAGGTGCAATCCAAGGGTTGCTGCTGCGACCCCTGATGACCCCTAAATGGCACCCATGGTTTTCTATAGCAATATTTTTACCTGTACTCAAAGGACTAATTAAAGGCATCCGCATAATAATGCAAGTACTATATCATTAACAATAAACAGATCACATAATTTTTCAGTGCCAGCAAGTAATATAAAACAACATATTTGTGTCAATTTAGAGCCCACTGTTAGACCTGTCAGCCTTACGGTGGTCTTTGTCCAAACTTTTCACCTGCTTGCCTCATATGTTTGCTGATTCTTTTTGTTGCCTTAGGACTCTGAGGACTTTACCACTGCTGCCAGTGCTAATGTACATGTGCTTCTCCCCCAAACATGCTAACATTGGTAGTATATCCACAATTGACATATTTAACTTACTTGTAAGTCCCTTGTAAAGTGGTATACCATATACCCAGGGCCTATCAATTCAATGCTCCTAGTGGGCCTTCAGCACTGATTGTGACTCCCAATTCAGTAGCCCCTATAAATATATCTCAGGCATATCCCTGCAGAGCCTGTGTGTGCAGTTTCACTGCCACCTTGACTTAGCATTTAAGGTCTCCTCTTATTACATATAAATCACTACTAAGGTAGGCCCTAGGAAGCCCATTGGGCAGGGTCCCATGTAATTAAAAGGTAGGACATGCACTTTTAAGTTTTACATGCCCTAGTAATGAAAAACTCTCCATGTTGTTTTTCACTACTGTGAGGTCTACTCCTCTCATAGACCAGCAGTGGGAGTTCCTCAAAATACTTTTAAGCTGTAATTCCTGATCAGAAAGGAGTAGCTGCATCATGTTTCATATAATTGGCGTGCTAATGATAAATCATTCTTACTGGTAAAATCGGATTTAACATTACTATTTTAGAAATGCAACTTTTAGAAAGTGGGCATTTCTCTGTTTGTACAGCTCCATGTGTCTGCAGTCTGTCTCCAATAAATATCTGGGGTGAGTGACAGCTACACTTTCTACATTCCCTCTAGAAAACCACAAACACAGGAAAGTTAAGTGTGTCTGAGTACTCATGTGCATTTATCTGCATTCTGATAGATCTTCCTGGGCAGGAAGAGGGATTGGGAACTGACACTTACACCTGAATAGGGAGTACCTGTTCCCACACAAAGGGTTGGTTACCCCCTGCTGATAGTCTGGAGCCACGGCTAGAAAGAAAGGACATCTGAGCACTTCAAAGACCCTTCCTTGGAGTCACCCCCACTTCAAAGGTGCATCTCTGACCCAACCAAATCAGGACCTGTGAAGAACTCTGTCAGGAGTAAGGACTGCTGTGCTACAAAGAGTGCCACTCTGCTGGACTGCTGCCCAAGAAGGACTGCTTTCTGCTTTGAGGAGTTACCCGACTGCCTGCTGTTTTCTGCCCTGATGATGATAATGACTGTACTCCTCTCATCTGAACCCATGGCGACTCCAAGAGCTTGTTGACTTGCCCCCATTCTTCTGAAGTCTCAGGGACATCAAAGACTGCCTGCAACCAGTAATTGGACCTTGTCTGCTGTGCGTCCTGCTCTGACAAGTGGTGCCAATCCAGTCCAGGGACCTTGGAAGTGAGTAGATGTGCTGCAACTCAAGTAAAGCAACACATCAAAGGCATTGTGCCAATCGGAACTATTGTATTTCCACTCAACACTGACGCATTGTAGCTGCAGCCTGAGCAGCTGACACCACATTACCGACAGCACTACACATCGTCCACGGACTCCAAAGCATCTTCATCTTTGTGTGGCTCAGTACTGTTGCATCTCTTCGTGCTGAACATAGGTGGTCATTACAACATTGGCAGTCGGTGTTAAAGCGGCGGTAAGACCGGCAACAGGCCGGCGGTAAAAATTTTACAATTACGACTGTGGCGGAAACCGCCAACAAAGACAGCCACTTTAACACTCCGACCGTCACGGCGGTACAAACAAACAGCGCAGCGGTCACCGCCAACAGACAGGCGGAGGACAATGTACTGCCCACAGTATCACAACCTACCAATCCGCCACCTTTTCCGGGGCAGATTCACCGCAGATAAAAACACGGCGGAAACAGGATTCCGAAGGGAAAACGCTCACCTCTACACACCCCACAAGGAACTAGGACACCATGGACCCGGAACTCCAAATTCTTCCTGCGATAGTCTTCCTGCTCCTCTACCAGGAGCACGAACGCCGGCGGCGAAGACCACGGTGAGTACTGCACCTATGACACAGGGGAAGGGGGAGGGAAAAAACAGGGACACGCAACACCCCCACCCTCACCCACAACAACACACACACTAATACATATTGATACATCACAGTTACACCCCCCAACCCCCCCCGGAAGAATGCAAAGACAATAGAAAATTAGTTTAACCATTGTAATATTTTAAAATCAAGTAGGCAAAAATATATATATACACCATTAACAAAATATACACCAAGCATAGTAGTCCAGGTACTGCTCCAATTAAGTCCGTGGAACACTGGGCCCACACGGTATGGGCGAGGCACACACAAGATCCCCGACCATGATGGAGAGAACACTGCAGGGGCATCAGAGAGCAAGAAAACAGGCACCTCAGGGGGAGGGAAAGGGGGGGCACCTCAGCCGCTTGAGTGCACAATGCCAAATCCACGAGAGGGCCACATGCCCACTGTTCAATCCTAGGGAGTGCAAAGCCACAGTCTCTCAAGTCTCACAAGTGGGTGGTCTGCCCACTGCCATATCCTGGGGAGTGCAAAGCCACAGTCTCTCAAATCTTTCCAGTGGGTGGGTTGCCCACTGCCATATCCTGGGGAGTGCAAAGCCACAGTCTCTCAAGTCTCTTCAGTGGGTGGGTTGCACACTGCCATATCCTGGGGAGTGCAAAGCCACAGTCTCTCAAGTCTCTACAGTGGGTGGGTTGCCCACTGCTTTATCCTGGGGAGTGCAAAGCCACAGTCTCTCAAGTCTCTACAGTGGGTGGGTTGCCCACTGTTCCATCCTGGGGAGTGCAAAGCCACAGTCTCTCAAGTCTCTACAGTGGGTGGGTTGCCCACTGCCATATCCTGGGGTGTGCAAAGCCACAGTCTCTCAAGTCTCTCCAGTGGGTGAGTTGCCCACTGTTCCATCCTGGGGAGTGCAAAGCCAGACTCTCTCAAGTGGATAACAGTCTCCACTGGTTCTGGAGGGGGCCTTGTGCCCAGAGTGCCCAGAGTGCTTCATCCTGCTAAGGACAGAGGTAGTGGATGGATCTCTCCACTGGTTCTGGAGGGGGCATGGTGCCCAGAGTGCTTCATCCTGCTAAGGACAGAGGTAGTGGATGGATCTCTCCACTGGTCCTTGGCGCTCATGGGGCAGTGGTGCTTGAGACGGCGGTGCCCTGTTCAGCGGTGCCTGAGACGGCGGTGCCCTGGTCAGCGGTGCTTGAGACGGGGGTGCCCTGTTCAGTGGTGCTTGAGACGGCGGTGCCCTGTTCAGCGGTGCTTGAGACGTAGGTGCCCTTTTCAGCGGTGCTTGAGACGGCAGTGCCCTGTTCAGTGGTGCTTGAGACGGTGGTGCCCTGTTCAGTGGTGCTTGGAGCAGCGGGCTCCTTTGCAGTGATTCAGCTGCTGGTGGTCCTTCATGGCCCAGTGGGGCTTGTGCTGGAGGTCCTCTCTAGCCCAGTGGGGCTTGTGCTGGCGGTCCTCTCTGTCCCAGCGGGGCTTGTGCTGGCGGTCCTCTCTGTCCCAGCGGGGCTTGTGCTGGCGGTCCTCTCTAGCCCAGTGGGGCTTGTGCTGGCGGTCCTCTCTTTCCCAGCGGGGATGATGGCTGTGGCCTCCTGGGCAGCAGGGCTGGTGCTGGCGGTGGCCTCCTGGGCAGATGGGCTGGTGCTGGCTGTGGCCTCCTGGGCAGCAGGGCTGGTGCTGCCGTAGCTGGGCTGGTGCTGGCAGTGGCCTCCTGAGCAGCTGGGCTGGTGGTGGCCTCCTGGGCAGCAGTGCTGGTGCTGGCGGTGGCCTCCTGGGCAGCTGGGCTGGTGCTGGTGGTGGCCTCCTGGGCAGCAGGGCTGGTGGCGGTGGCCTCCTGGGCAGCGGGGATGATGGCGGTCTTCTCTGCCGTGCTGCTCTTCCCAGACTTGCTGAGTTTCTTGTGCCCCTTCCCCACCTTGGAAGGTGTTGCAGCTGACTCCACACTCCCACCTGTACCCCTGGGAGCGGCTTTGGTGGGTGGAGTCTTCCCCCTCTCCCGCAGGGCACTGGCCAACTTCTGATGCTTGACAGGTGGGGGACTGTCTGTGCTGTGGCTCCGTGCCACACTGGCTGCCCTGGTGGCCGGTGCTCTCCAGATTCCGGTGACTACAGGCACCACTGGTCCCAGAGATGTTGTGGCTGAGGTGCTAGTTCGGGACCTAGGAGACGGACGGGGTGGGGGAGGTGTGGGAAAGAGGTCAAGGTTGGACAGGAAAAGTTTTTCTGAGACACTGGGATGGGTAGCTGGAGGGGGTTTGGGAGTGGAGGAAGAGGTTGTGGTTGTAGGAGGTGTTTGTTTGCTGACTTTGGGTGAAGGTGCATGCAATGGAGGCTGTCGTGAGGTGGATGGCTGTTGGGTGGGTGTGTGCCTGCGTTTGTGTATCTTGGGAGGGGGCGTCACAGACACACTGGGAGAGGACACAGGGGATGTGTGAATGGTAGTGGGGGTGGTGACTGCACGGGAGCGGGGTGTGGTGGTGGGTGTGCTGGTGATGGCAGTAGTGGCTGTAGAGGTAGTGCATGCAGGTGTGAGTGTAGACGAGACTGGGAGGGAGGAGGGAGACGAGGAAGAGGGGGACACATTGGAGGCAGTGGATGTTGGTGTGTCTGCATGGGTATGATGCTTGCATGAGTGCCTGTGGGATGTGTGGTGCTTATGTTTGCCTGAGATTCCCTTGTGTGTTGACGTGTGTGCATGCTGGTCTAGAGGTGTGCTTGGGATAGGTTGGGGTACAGGGGATTGGGTCTGGGTGGAGGAAGTTGGAGGGGGGAGGCTAGAGACAGGGACAATGGCTGCCATCAGTGCTGAGGCCAGAGTCTGAAAAGCTCGCTGAAGGGCCGCCTGACCAGAATGAATGCCCTCCAGTAATGCATTGGTTTGTTGCAACTGCCTTTCTACACCCTGGATGGCATTCAAAATGTTAGACTGCCCAACAGTGAGGGACCTGAGGAGGTCAATGGCCTCCTCACTGAGGGCAGCAGGGGTGACTGGGGCAGGGCCTGAGGTGCCTGGGGCAAAGGTGATGCCCACCCTCCTGGGTGAGCGGGCACGGGGCAAAGACTGAGGGGCTGCTGGGAGGGCGGTGCTGGAAGGGGGGGTGGCGGCTGTACCTGTAGATGGGGGTGGCACAGATGTACAGAAACCGGAAGAGTTATCAAGTTCCCTGGCTCAGTGCATGACGCCTACATCCTGCGGAATAGCAGCATCCCTTATGTGATGGGTCAACTATTAGGTGAGCACCTGGAAGCTAGTCAGTGGGAATGGTTGTCTGGGTCTGGGGATATCCCTCCAGGTTAGTGTGTGTCTAACAGTTGTCCCTCGCCATTTGCAGGTGACTCTGGTTACCCCAACCTGTCATGGCTACTGACCCCAGTGAGGAATCCCAGGACAAGGGCAGAGGAACGCTACAATGAGGCCCATGGGCAAACTAGGAGGGTGATCGAGCGGACCTTCGGCCTCCTGAAGGCCAGGTTCAGGTGCCTCCATATGACAGGTGGATCCCTATTCTACTCACCAAAGAAGGTGTTCCAGATCATCGTGGCCTGCTGTATGCTTCACAACTTGGCTTTGCGATGACAGGTGCCTTTTCTGCAGGAGGATGGTCCAGATGGCGGTGTTGTTGCAGCTGTGAAGCCTGTGGACAGTGAAGACGAGGAAGCAGAGGAAGAAGACATGGACAACAGGGACTCAGTGATCCAGCAATATTTCCAGTGAAACACAGGTAAGAATACAAACCTGCCTAATACATGTACTTAAACACTACTACCTCTCTACTGTCTGTCGTTTTCACCCAGTGTATGGTCACTGAGTTGTCACTTTCCCTTACGATTTCACAAATCTGGGTCCCACAGTGTGACATCTGCTTTGATTCCTCATGGACTAGAGCTGTGTGACATAGGTATGTTGACATTACAAAGGAAAGAGCTTTTTGCCACAGTAATTGCTAATACAGTATTCTGAAATCACAGACTGACTCCAGATTGTTTTTTGCTTTGAGGGTATTTATTTTAGTGCTCAAAATTGGAGGGGGTAGCAAAATGGTGAGGGGTGATGGTGGAGGAATGTCCATGGCAGAGTCCAGTCTATTAGTCTCACAGGTGCATTGCCCAAATGGGCATAGGAAGTGGAGCTGGGGCAGTCTAAGTATGGACAGAGTGACAAAGTGGGACAGTAGGATGACAATCAGGGTGGCCTCATTTCTTGGTGGGGGTCTTGGCATCGTTCTCTGTCTTGTTCCTGGATCTCAGGGACTGTTTGCGAGGTGGTTCTCCCTCTGCAGGGGGTGGGGTGCTGGTGTGGTGGTCCTGTGGCGGTGCCTCCTGTCCACTAGCGCTGGCAGAGGTGGTGGGCAGTTCATCGTCCAGGCTAGTGTCAGGGGCCCCTTGTAGTGCCACAGTGTCCCTCCTGGTGTTGAGTACTTCCTTCAGCACCCCTACGATGGTGCCCAGGGTGGAATTGATGGTTCTGAGTTGCTCCCTGAAGCCCATATACTGTTCCTCCTGCAGGCACTGGGTCTCCTGAAACTTGGCCAGTACCATTGCCATTGTCTCCTGGGAGTGGTGGTAGGCTCCCATGATGGAGGAGAGGGCCTCGTGGAGAGTGGGTTCCCTGGGCCTGTCCGCCCCCTGTAGCACAGCAGCCCTCCCAGTTCCCCTGTGTTCCTGGGCCTCTGTCCCCTGGACTGTGTGCCCACTACCACTGCCCCCAGGTCCCTGTTGTTGTTGAGGTGATGGGTTAGCCTGGGTTCCCTGTAGTGGTGGACACACTGCTGATTGACGTGTCCTGGGGACAGAGGTATGGGCCCGCTGGGAAGCTCTGTGGTGGCCTGTGACTGGTTGAGGGGAACCGACTGTCCAGAGGTCCCCGATGGGCCTGGCTGGTCATCTAGATCCAGTTGGACAGAGGTGCTGTCATCACTGTGGGCCTCTTCGGTTGGTGGTGTGGACATGTGTGGACCCTCCTGTCCGGTGATGTTGGGTAGGGGTCCTGCAGGGGTATAAAAGGATGTTCATTACATCTGTGTGTGGCATGGTGTGCAATGGGTGGGTGACTGTGTACCCCAGTGCTTGCATTCCTGTGTGGGACCTTGTGTGGTGATGGTTTAGGGGGGTGTATGGGTATGTGTAGTGGGCATGCTTTAGTGATGGGTGTCCATGCTTTGTTGTTGCATGCAGGGCTTGGGGTTAGGATGTGTGGTTTGTGATGTTGGGACATTTGTGAGTAGTTGGAGTGATAGTGATGGGGGTGAGGGTGAGGGTGGGGGCATGTGTTGGCATGCAGGTAGGGTGGGTATGTAATAGTTAAGATTTGACTTACCAGAGTCCATTCCTCCACCTACTCCCGCGAGGATGCAGAATAGCCAAGACCTGGTCCTCCCATGTTGTTAGTTGTGGGGGAGGAGGTGGGGGTCCGCCGCCAGTCCGCTGAACCGCCAGGTGGTGTCTTGAAACCACGGAACGCACCTTCCCCCGTAGGTCGTTCCACTTCTTCCTGATGTCCTCCCAATTTCTTGGGTGCTGTCCCACTGCGTTTACCCTGTCCACTATTCTTTGCCATGGCTCCATCTTCCTTGCAATTGAGGTGTGCTGCACCTGTGATCCGAATAGCTGTGGCTCTACCCGGACAATTTCCTCCACCATGATCCTGAACTCCTCCTCCGAGAACCTGGGGTGTCTTTGCCGTGCCATGGGGTGGTGTAGGTGATGTGTGGGGTGGTGTGTGGGGTGATAAGTGTGCTGATATGTAGTGGTGTGTAGTGTGAGGTGCGTGGAAGTTATGTGGGTGATGGTGTTCTGTGCCTGTGGTTGCTAGTATTGTTGATGGTGGTGTCTCTCTCTGACCTTCGTTCGTGATTTTTGGTCGTAGGTGTTTGTAGGTGATGTGGGTGTGTGTTATATATTATATTGGGTGTGTGGGAGTGGTGTGTGTATGTGTATCAGGTGTGTGTATTTGGAATTGTCCGATGTGGCTGTGTTTTGTAAATGTGTGTGTATTTTGAGCGCGGCAGTGTGTACCGCCAATGGAATACCGCAGTTGAAAGACCGCCGCGTGGATTCGTGTGTCGTGATAGTGTGGGTGTATTTCTGTTGGCGTGACGGTGGAGGTTTTGTTTTCGCCAGTTTATCACTGACCTTTGGTGTGGCGGACTTGTGTGGGTGTCCGAATTTTGGCGGATTCCGTGCTGTGGGTTATAATGGCTGTGGCGGTTTTCAACGGCCGCGGCGGTGTATTGGCGGTCTTCTGCACGGCGGTATGTGGCTTTTACCGCCAATGTTGTAATGACCGCCATAGTCTCCAGCCCAGCAATTTGACAATGATGCATCGCCGCGGTGCCCATCACTGCCTGGTCTTCGATGCACCCTTGATGCTGTGCATTTCGGAACCAATGCATTGCCTACATCTCTTAGACTGACAGCGATGCATTTCCTTCTGTGCGCCACATACTGAATCCTCAATGTCGATGTTTCTTCCATCCAAGCTACTTTTTCAGCAGGCCCTGCATCGGTCCTGTAACCAGCCTGCACTTTGGATTTACCCTGGTTTAGCATGACCACAAGTAACCTCTAAGCACTATTGATTTTTAAGCACTATTTTTTGGCTTATTCTTAAAAAATTCATAAATTTGCTTCTTCTTGGATTTTTGTTGTTTTGGTCTTGTTTTACTCATAAAAATATAATCTATTTTTTAACCCTATGTGGAGTACTTTTTGGGGTGTTTTCATTGTGTTACTGTGTGTGTGTGTGTGTGTGTGTGTGTGTGTGTGTGTGTCTCACACAAATCCTTTACCGATTGCCTCTTTAGATAGCTCTGACTGCTCTGTGTCAAGATACTAGAGGAGCTATACAGGTTATCTATAAGTGTGTATGCAGCTAACTCCGGTTAGAACAGTGGTTCCTGCTTGTACAAGGAGCATGCTCTGACAACCAGAAACCCCAGTTCTAACACACACCAACATACATAATGTACACAATCTGAGGATGGTGTTTTCCATTTAAGGACCTACATGAGCATGTATTACAATGTCCATTGAAATACATGTGATATTGCGCTGTCTACTTGAAAATAGTTTTTATATTCATAATAAACTACTATAGTTACAGTCAAAATAAGGAGAGCCCAAGAAACCAATCATGTTCAAATTAGAAACTACAGTACAATACAAATTTAAATTAGTACTCCAGCCTGTATTGAATAAATAACCCATGTACAAAGGCTATGGCATTAAGGCGAATGGAAAGAACAGGTTGTAATATTAACACATTGTACTCTATTTATACGATGCTTGTGCATGTGTGATCATGTGAGCCACACGCTGAACATCCCCATGCGTGTAGATACATTGTGGCACACAACCACTTCCAAATATCATTTTTCATCTGAGTAGCCCGTAAAGGTACACTCTTCATACTGCTCACGTTCACGTTCATTAGCTTGTCTCCTGTGTTTCTTTATCCTGCGAAGAGTAACGATTTTTGCAGCTAATAGCTAATTTAATTAAATTCACTCTAATTAAATATGCATTAATTCCGAGGCTTAAACTCCGTCCTCGAAAAAATGCATTGAGTCAGAGTGCCTGTTCATGGGCTACTTGGACACTGCACTCAGTTATGAAAACAGGTCAGGCAAAAGGCAAATTCTGCTGTTTAAATATTTTGTTTGGCTGTTGGAAGTCCAAATTAATACCATATTAACTTATATCAGTTACAAATTACTTATAATGAGAGGAAATCTATACAAATGTGATAATGATATAGTCAAATGCAGTAATTTTTTAAAACTTTACTCCAACTTTTTGTATAATTTTAGAAAATCTACAAATACGTGAAGCATCCATTTCAATCGGCAGGTGGATACAAGGTTAATTTCAATACAAAACATTTGGTGAAAGTATTATTTACTCAGTTTCTGAACTTCGTGTTGACATGCCATAATATCCATGATCAGAAAGTGGCTTCATACTAAATTTTGAAATTGGAATACTTATACCCAATGGCTTTTTGTACCCTAGTGTTTTTAAAAAAAAACAATTAAATCAGTAATATGGCAACGGTTGATGCATCACGTTGCCTCCAGGATACTCTTTTCCTTTCTGTTTACGAAGGCGTGAAGCCAAACAGACCTGTGATTTACAGAGTGAGAAATGGACCAGGGAGGTCACTGATTGAAACGTCAACTCAACATTAATTTGACCTAATTATTTTTTAAATCAGGAGGGAAATTCACACCTTAAACCTATCAATACCTTCTCATCTGCCTATCCCTTCCCACTCCCTATCCCCGCTGACTGAAAGTCTTCTGCTTCAAAGGCTTGCCTTTCACAGCTCCCTTAATTGTGTAATCAAGCAGTAGAACATTTTAATACACAGTGAAAATAATTAAAACTCTATGTCACAACATGATTCTGCTACCCCCTTTAATCACTCCCAGGTCTTCTGCCTTAACTGATTTCCTGTCTCCCCTTCTCCTTTTTTTCTATCTGTGCATGAATGCATTTACATGTCGTGACTAATAAAGGTTAGTTTGAGTGTTTTATCATGCTTTGTTTGGATGGTGGTTTTCCCCCGGATATGTCTCTTAACAAATGTGGGGCGAAACGTTGAATTCCTCATGCATGTGTTTTTTCAGAAGCGATGCTTCAGTGGGTAGGTCTTTCATAGTGCATCTCCTTACAACTGCAGGAAGGGAAAGTGTAATTACAGGGTCGGGATTGGTGCATCTTGAGCCTGTGTTAGCAATACTGTCTTACGTGATGAGCCATACCATGATTATTTATACGTTGCTCAGCAACACTTGTTCCATAAGAGAGTGTGTAGGTCGGTCCTTGCATGGCTTTCTAGTTTGAAATGTAGCCTCACAAGAACACAGAGACGCATCAACATATCTCGTCCAACTACAAGCATGTGGATGAAGTTAAGCATTTAGGAGCATATTTAAGAGCCCCTAGTGCCTTCTTGCGCCCAATTTGCGTATTTGTTTTTTAAGCAAATGGGGCCCAAAGAAGCCACAAATGCAGCGCCATATTTACAAACTGGTGCAATGCATGCATTGCCCCACTTTGTAACCCCGTGCGCCACATTATGCTTGCGCATAATGTATGCAAATGGGGTGTTGGGTGGGGGTGTAAAAATGGCACAATTGAATCTATGAGATTCCTTTGTGCCATTTGTATCAGCATTTAGTAGGTGTTAAACAGAGGCACCCATTGAATACAATGGGCCTCTGGGTGCTTCACAGGATTAGCGTAAAATAGTACAGCGCTAGTCACCCTAACTACCACCGTGGTGCGCCGAATTTTAAATACGGCATTACCATGGTGGTGTTAGGAGGGGCACAAGAAAAGTGGAATTGCACTATGTGCACCGCCTCTTTTCATAAATCTGACCCATAGTTCTGTCAAAGGTCAAACTTGTCCTTGCCTCATAAATTTCTGGCTCACGTTTTACAAACAGATGAAGCAAGTGCACAGCCACTTGACTCTGGCCCTGTTGAGCTACCCAAAGGAAGAAAAATTCAAAGAGCTCATTTGAATTCACGTTAAGTTGAAGTTAGATTTCCAGACTCCATCTACATCAAGGAAAGTGGATTATTTGACCAATATCAACCAGCTTACTGCCTCTACATTCTGCTATTTAAAACATGTTAACAGATTGGTCTGAAATTGAAAATATTGACCTTCCCTTATATTCTGGCAATGAGTCGTAAATTGAAGCATTCAGAGGATGAATTTCCTCTTGTACCTAAAGTTGAGTTGCTTTTGGCAAACATGATACATCGGTCAACAGTAGTGCTTGACAAATCCCCACCTTCCGATCAAGTGGACAAAAATGTGAAAGGCAATATTAAGAGGACATATGTAGCAACAAATGTCAATCTGCAATCTTCAAATAATGCCACATATATTTCTCTATCTTTATTAAAAGACTTTCAGACTTTATTCAATACATTTTAGCAGGGCAACGATGATTTGATTTTATGAGACTCATGTTTGGTAATATATGTTCAGCAGTTTCTGCAGCAGGGGTGGCCACTGCAGCCCAGCATCTTGTATGTCTTTGCACATGGAAGATTGGATAGTTCACATAAAGGACAAGATTGGATAGGTCACATAAAGGACAACTCTCAACCTTCATCAAAAGCTTGATAATTCTGAGCTTCTCAAAAGTAGCCAACAATCAAGAACAATTGAGGGATTTGTGGCTAAACTTGAGGATCTTCCTAAAAATCTACAGAACTTTCACAGATAAACATGTTCCGTGAAACTCCTTTTCCTAGAAATTAGGTAAAACAAGTATGTCTGAATTCAGGGGTAATGATGGACAAGCAAGTAGTCGAGTGGGATACTATTCAATATTGGTCTTGCTTCAGATACCTTCAGGAGACTGGAGGCTGGCTTTACTTCTCCGCTGTTTCAACAAATATCTGCAAACTAACCTACCCAGGGTGTTGACATTACAGTCAGTCATTCCCTTGATGACAGCATTGGCCCTTAAAGGTGCATAAGGCCACATTCTAATACAACCCTCTCACAGACACTTATTGAGGTTCACTATCAGAAACGTCCTTCATCAGTTTTCTGTTCTTTAGTCTGGCATCAGTCCCAAGTCTATTCACAAAGATACCATCTCTATTAGTAGCCTACTTGCATTCCTTATTTCAGTGAGTGGCTCATATCTGCTTCTTCATTTTTTTTAAGGCAGAAAATGACACTAAGTGTGATACTTGATCAGCATTGCATCCTACTGAACCATAAAACAAGCTTTGACTCCACCTCAAGATTTGCAGTTTATTGGGGCCCATTCAATGTCAAGTAACATTCAAAATGGATAGAGCACCTCATCTCCAGTACCTGTTGGGCAGATCATTGAATCAGGTAAGATATCAGTGCATCAGCGTCTTTGTCTACAAGAATATATGGCAGCTACAACAACAGTAGGAACCTAGGCCAGGATACATATTAGATCATTGCTGTATCATTTGATGGTTCCCTGGTCACCAGTGGCTTAGTATTATAAATTTCTTTTTTTTGTTTCAAACAATATCAGAAGGTTTTTGCATTAGTGGATGGAACTGTCCCACCTTCTGAAAGGAGTCGCAGTGTATCTACCATCTTCACTTGTGGTGACATCAGATGACTGTCATGTGGAATCGGGTGCAGTGGCTTTGTGTCAAGCGGTACAGCATAGCCGGTCAAATGATGAGCCATGCCATTCATCCAATTGGAGTGAGTTGGCAGCAATGCAGGTCTTGTTACATTTTGTTCATCTCATTGAGGGGTGCAGGGCATAGATGTGGACAAGCAACCAAGTGGCAAGATCTCATTCAAACAGGGAACCTTTTTCATTAAACATAATTGTTAAGGAGATTTATCTTCGGTCAGATATACACATAGAAGTCTTGTCAGCTGCATACTTTCAGGGAGGAAGAATATGCATCTGGCCTAATTGAGCAGGATGATCTCTTCCTCTTTTCACTTACATCTCTATCCAGGTGCTCTTTTAACAGATTAGGTCGAGGTGGGGTCTGCCAGTTCTGACCCTGTTGTCAGCATTAAGATATTAATCTTTAAACTTTCTAGTTTATGCCCACTGCTAATGTGTAGCGGGGGAATCAATTGTCCAGATACGTCCTTTAAGCTTTTGCCACTTCCCTCTTCTTCTCAAGGTGGTGGCAAAGATCACAGATGAGTAAAGGTCAGTGATTCATGGTGGCAACAGAGATCATGGCTCCTTATTCTAAAACAGTTGGCAGTGGATCAACCATGGATCATTCCTCTTCATCCCGCTCCACTTTGGTTTCCATTTCTGGCAGAAACTGTGATATTCCATCTCTGTATGAGGGTTTGGAGTTTGAACACAAAGATTACCAAAGGAAGGTTTGTTTCTATTAAGTGATGTTGGGAAATCAGAAATCTAGGTTCCCTGCAGCTTTAAAAGTGTATAAAAAGCATTCCAATACTTATTTTCAAATGGTGGAATCTCATAAACTCTAGGCTATATGATGTGATTCTTATAGGAAATTGAATTTCTTAGAGATGGTTTCATAATAAGTCTATCTAACTATCCCCTAAGAGGGCAATAGGCTGCTGTTATATCCTTTATTGTCTTGAACAAAACTTTCCCACTTGAACCATTTGTTGTTATGTTGCTGAAAAGTTTTGAAAACCAAAGTATTCCCATCTATTCCTTCATAGTAAAGGCATATAGCGATGAAACGTTGAAAATAGTAACTTAAATGTTCCTTTCTAACCAAGTATTGGAGAATTGATTGCTCTTTTATCAAGTCCTTCATTTATGAGATTTGTTTCCAGAGAGCTTTGTTTTAAGACCTAATCCTACAAACTCCAAAAGTAATCTCTCATTTTTATTTGGAGCAGGTTATACTTCTTCCTCCATTTTTTCCTGACCCTATCAACACCAGAAAAGATAGATTTATATATGCTAGGCCACCATAGAGCATTATACATCTATTTCAAATGAATGGCTGGATTTATAACATTAAGGGCCAGATATAGGTAGGTTCCTTTTGCGAGGTGCAAATTGCGAGTCCCAGCGACTCGCAATTTGCACCTCGCAAAAGGAAATGCAGAAAGGTGTCTCAGACACCTGCGACTCGCTATGGGGTCGCAAAGACCCACCTCATAAATATTTATGAGGTGGGTCGCAGTTTGCGACCCCATAGCGAGTCTGGGCACTCACGGGGATGGTGGCCTGCTGGAGACAGCAGACCACCATGTCCGTGACTGCTTTTCAATAAAAATAAAAAAAATTCTCTTTGAGCCTGTTTTCCTTAAAGGAAAACGAGCTGCAAATAGAAAAAATACCGAAACCTTTTAGTTTCGTTTTTTTTCAGAGTAGGCAGTGGTCCATAGGACCACTGCCTGCTCTGAAAAAAATTATTGTGAGCATTCACAAAGGGGAAGGGGTCCCATGGGGACCCCTTCCCGTTTGCGAATGAGTTTCCATCCACTTCAAGTGGATGGTAACTGCGAGTTGATTTGCGACCGTATTCGCGGTCACAAATCAACTCTACATCGCGGTGCGACTCGCAAATAGGAAGGGAACACCCCTTCCTATTTGCGAGTCTGAAACGCATTTTGCGAGTCGGTACCGACTCGCAATATGTGTTTCTGCATCGCGTGAGGGCGTTTTTTACGTTTGCGAGGCGCTAATGCCTTGCTACATCTGGCCCTTAATGTGCTTTTTCACCTGTGGCACTTCGTATAAAAGTAAAACTGGTAGATGGTACTTTGAGTAGATTGGTGACAAACGATATCTCAGAGGCATTTCTAGCTTCTAATAAACCTTTACCAGAACATATTCTGGCAAGATTAATCTGTGATGTGACAACCTCATGGGTGGAAGCTAAAAGAGGTTTTAGGAAGGAAGTGTGCATGGAAGAAATCTGGCCTACACTCTCACTTTCGTAGAACATTATAGATTGGAAATCAGTCTTCGATATCGCTTAGGGACACAGTTTTATCTTCAGTACTGTAAGTACTTTTGTTTTTGTGGTATTCAGCAAGAAAAAAGATAAGTGAAAAATAAATACCAAGAAAGCTTGAAGATTGAAATGTACTTATTGAATGTAATACTACTTGTCATTCCTCAATCGGTAAGCAATGGGATGAGGAAGGCAGGCAAATAGGAAATGACTAGTTACTTACCAGTAATGTGCATCACTATGAGTCTTGGCCATCCTTGTTGCAGTCCTATATTGCCCCATTTTTCTCAATTGTGCTAATATTGGTTGTTATATAAGGTGGGGAAGAGGTAATAGACCATTTAAAGCAGAAGGTGGTTCAATTGGTTAAAGGAAGTAGTGGATGCATGATGCATCGTAGAGCTAAAATTATAGTTATTGTATATTTAACATGTACCATTTTTACACAATCAAGCTGTCAGTAAAAGGCTGCTACGGAGTGGGAAATGCTCAACCAATAAGGGCTGTGAAGATGAAGACCTAGACTCGGGATATTGATGATTACAAGTAAATAAATGGGGAACAACTTCATTCTGTCTCATTCCAGCAGGCAATAAGCCGACCAGAACGACCAGTCATAGGACACACTGTGATTTCAATGAAAGCCCAGACCATAGCAGAAAGTTACCCACAAACGTTAGCACCCTATTAACCTTTTCGTCCATTAAGCCAACTTATGGCACACATCAATACAAAGCTGAAGAAAGGGTTTGGTCAGTTTACATCAGAACAAGATAGAGCTGCCAGGTTTAGGCTGGAATTTATTGATCACTGAAAAACCACAAACAGGTAACAATGATCATTTCTGTGTAAATCAACTGCCGTGTTTCTCCTATAGATTTGCAAGTTATAGACCACCACTCTATCATTATAAGACCATGCAACATAAACAGTCCCTTAATTTTGATTACGAGTCTGTACATGTGCATCCGAAATTCCATTCAACACGAATAGTATGTGTTCAGTCATTCTTGGATTACGTTTTGTTTTTAATTAATTACCTTAGTAATGTGATGTAACCTCACTTGACTTTAAAAACAAGTAGAACCTTATACACAGGGGTAAACTGTATATCTATTCCCCCATTATTCCTAAATTCTATATGGCGAAAACCGACACCAGACTTTTTATAGTGACATGAGAAAGAGAAGACTTTCAGCACCCAGAGTTATATGGGAGAGCTTAACAGAGCAACACGTTTTGATCTGACCCCACCTATATTTTTATTGCTGGGCAAGGAGGCCTCCGAATTTTGTCAATAGCAATCAGTTATTTAACTAAATAGAGTCTTCAGCCCCGTCTGGTCCACGATTGGCTGCAACAGCACGCAATCACTCCTGAAGGAGCTAAAGATATCAAGCAGAAGGATCGAATGGCCTTTATTTCATACTGATCTCCAATTCGAAAACATATTAAACCTGCGTATGACAAAACGTGCAAGTGTCTTATTTCAATTCACCACAAGAGTAAAGCACCAGGAACAACTTCTCCCCAAACATTCTAATGCAGAATGTTTGCCCAGTGAAAGCAAATTCCTAACTACTTATCAGTGGGAATAAAGCATTGTACAGTGTGGATTTTCAAATGGAATAAAACAAAATTTCAAAAATAAGGTTACTTGTTCTATAGAGGACAGCTTCTCGTTAAATTGTTATATTGGGAGTAAAGCATTTACCATTTACATCGTAATTTATGTTTCGGAAACTGGAGTTCGAGAAAATGTGATCCATTCAATGTTATCGTTATACAAGGGGTGAACCATGCGAGTGCCAGTAAGCAGCGAACTATGTAGCATATTGGCGAAGGTTTGTGAGGGACATTGCGACTTACTTGAGGGCCTGCCTCTTATTCTTATAAACAAATCCTTATCGCTCCCATAAAAGTGACAAAAAGTCATATGGCAGACACCTTGATGTACTTAAGGTATAGGTAAATCTGTGTGTTTATATTTACATATATTTATATGAAATTTATATTTACATGTTCACGAGAATGCGCGTACTACACAGCAACACAGATAAACAACATGACTCAATCAGTGTATATGTATAGATTTCTCTTTGTTGTTCTCCTCAGTTTCGAGGGACAGTGGAATAAAGTATTGTTAACAGTAAAAACAAAAATGAAAGTTACATTGACGCTGTAAACGTCTCTCCAGTTACAGAGGGTTCCAAATTATATTCAAGCGAGGAAGGGGCTGTGTTAAAATGTTACAGTCCTTATCAGCTGTTAACAGTTAGATGTGTGTGAGAAAACTAAACCTGCATTGCAAACAAGAATCGGAAATGAACAACCCGATCTCTAACCCCAAAACTAGTTTGGCAAACATTGTGCCTGCTATCAAGGCAAATAGTGCAAGTACAAAACATGTTTTCTGTATGTTTCAGAAAAGAAAAAAAGACCGTATTAAGTACTCTCAGTTTTACGTTCTATTTAGAGGCATATTTATCTCTTTTCAGTTGAGTTATCTCTAAACTAAGTACCTTCTATGCTATCATATTATTCATTAATGGAGTACTTCCATTAACTGAAGTAGCAGTACTTTTGTAAAGATATTTTGGCTTTACCATAGCACACTGAAAATTGAAAACTAGTTGTTAGATGTCTGCTGTTTATTGATAGGTGAACCCTGACTTTCCTTTCAAAATTTGGCATAATACAGGTGTAAGCAAGTAATTCCAAAGCTTAATACTCTATCATTTATATAACTGTGAGTGATATTTTATCATTCTAGAAACCTGCAGCAAATCAGGCTAAAACAACAAACTTGTTCTAGAGGAAGGGAATATGTCTAGCAATGTCGTAGGATAACCACATCCTACAGACACTAAGATTGTAAAGGCACCGTATGACATCAATTCTACAGCTATACATGTAACAATGGAATCTGCCACACCATCACAGAAGAGACCTGCTCCTCTTGTCGTTGGGGCTTTAACTTTTTGTTTACTTTTCTGTGTCCTTGACCTCCAGAGATTACTATGACAGAACCTCCACTCATTTTCTTGGACCGATGTTGTTTACTTTTTTGAACAGATATACTTGGATCATTCAAAAGTTCATAAACGGTTCCATCCTCAGGGCCAATTTCCAGTGGGTTTGACACGTGAGATGATGTCAAAGAGCTACTCGATGAAGACAAGTCACTTTTTTGTATTGAACATACAGAGCCACTGAGCCAAACTGCACTATCATCCTTGCCTGTGGACACAGACAGTGGTCTTTCATTCTGCTGGACATACGAATCCTTTTGTTCTTCATCTTTCGACACTGAGTTTTCCATCATATTGTTGCTGGATTTCCGTCTTGTTTTCTTGCCTACGGGTGTTGCCATGGCAAGGAACTTTACAGGACCATTGTGAGCATGATAAGATACCATCCCTCTTCCTGTCAGAAAAAAAACATACAAATATATAAATGATGATGGAAAGCATGCTTGTATACGTTACCAACAAAAATAAGGTATTTCTCCAGCACATTGTGCTGCCAACTCCTCCCATGCTAATGGCAGCACATAGGAGCACAGATAATGAATATTCACCCTAGAAATCAAGGTCTATCAAAGACTGTATAGTGCAGTGGCACCCCACAATATTTCCATCATATATTAAATTGTTTAATCTGGTGAATCTTATTTACAGTTTTGTCCTCCAATTTTACTAAGTATTTCTTCACCTTTGGTGTAACTCTCATTAGAATTCCACTTAGACAAGAAGGTAGTAAACTACATTCAATCTTAATTTTTTTTCTAGATCACCTTGACATTTATCAATTAATGGACAGTCATAGGGGGTTATTACAACTTTGGAGGAGGTGTTAATCCGTCCCAAAAGTGACGGTAAAGTGACGGATATACCACCAGCCGTATTACGAGTTCCATAGGATATAATGGACTTGTAATACGGCTGGTGGTATATCCGTCACTTTACCGTCACTTTTTGGATGGATTAACACCTCCTCCAAAGTTGTAATAACCCCCACAGTCCCTCCCATAGTCTGAATGAACAAATATTGTCAAACTAAAATGAGTCTTTCCTCGTGGACTGCACCATAGCCAAAAACAAAAACAATAGCTAATCATAATAAAATGTCCCTTCTTACACCACTGCTTCCCTACAAATAGAGAAGGTTAAATGTCTAAGGTCTTTTAAGTCAATGGTCTCACTGAAATTACTTAAACCAGATTCTTGAAGTGCCTGATTTTATGGGACATCCTTTGGAATTATATGAAGTATCATTTAATTGGAGGTCTTTTCTCCTTATTACACATAAACTATGGTGTGGTCTTGGCGTATTCTACTAACACTCTATTCTCCTTCCCAAACCCTCCTTCTCCTCATGCTTTTCCCCTGCATTTCCTCTTTTTGGGGGGAATACGAGGTTTCTCTAAGCCAAATGACACCACAAACTGGCAATCTAGAGCTGCATATTGACATTCTGTGTGTCCTAAGAGAGGAACAACTCTAGAATAGTGTCGCCTCTCTGTAGTCTCAAGTGGGGATGCAGCCTGGGTCCCTCAAACTAGGCCTTCGCTGGAGGCAGAGTTTGTTTCTTTTTATGAGGGGGGTGCAGTAGATTACTACTCTGCCTGTGTAAATTTAGTCAATTGCACTGTAATATAGAGGGCCCTGTTTGTGTTTTAATGATTCTGAAAATAATCTATAAAATATTTGCAAAACTGAATGCAAACATCGGAAGAACAGTGGATGAACAGACATTTATTGTAGGAAATTGGGTTATGAGTTGTGTGGCCTGCACAAGTAGAAGGTCTTCAATTTCCCCTTACTGGCAACCAAGCACCCTATTGTAACACTAGACTCTCTCAGTGTAGCAAAGCACACCAGTCCAATTCCTACTCAAGGGAGATGATGTGGGCTAGTAATCACTGTACTGTTCTCAGGCATGCAATAATTGTACTCAGTAACTGATTGATCAGACAGTGATGCTTCTTTTTTCTTTAGAAAAAGGAAAAGTACATTTATTACATACAAACTAATAGATATTACACAGTAACTTACAAATATATATATATATATATATATATATATATATATATATATATATATATATATATATACTTTCCATCTGTGTATATATACATATACACAGATGGAAAGTACCAGGAATCATATAAAAATATGAAGTAAATCTACTGGCTTGGTCAAAGGTTCATGATGAACAATCCACACGCTAAATACATTATTGTGTATGTAATTGTCATCATTAATAATAGTAATCAGGTAGAAATGCACGTATTTCTGTTAATAAAGCATATTCACTGTGATCCATAATCATTTTAAAATGAACAAAACATGTCTGTGTGCTTTTTGTAAACTTTTCACCATGAAAATACAATTATAAAAACCACCCTTAAAAGGCATCACATTTTGATCACATAACATGCAACCACAGACTTGGAGGATGTGGTACAACATTGTATCCCTTGTCAACAACTTTAGGTCACAAAAATGCAACCATAGAATAAGACCCTAAAGGGCACCGTTCTCCCAGCTGTAGAGCGGATACTCGAATCTTTAAAACACGAGAGAATATCTTAGAGGGGTACTGGATTATATTACCATGCAGACATAAGGTTAGTCCCTTATAAAAAACATTTGAAAAAAACTTCCTGGGTGGTGCTGCGAGACTCTGTTGTGTACAGTAAAGGGTTTGGAGCCCACCTGTCGTTCACCATTTGTGTGCTTGTGAGACATTCTTCTTTACAGCCTCGTAATTCGTCACTGCAGGCCTGGCATAATTTCCGGTCCTCTCTGTGGAGCAGGGACCAAGCACTGATTGATTCAACTTAATTGGTGCCTGTCTGCTACTCCAGATGTGATTGAGATACTATTTGTTCTTTTTAAATTCTACCACCCTCCAAACAGAAGGATTTTGACTGGCAAAACATGCCCAGCAACACAAACAAAATTGCAAAGTTTTATTTTTTATAGCTAACTTTTTTTTATTTTGCCAAGTCATCTTTTCTCAGTTCTCACTCATGGTTTATTTTGTTTTTGTTCATGTGCGCTCTTCTCAAAAGATGATGATTATCTTGTACAAAATAATGCCAAGCAACATTGTTTCTTTATTATGTGTAATTTCGGAAACTACAGTATACTTTAACACATAATCGTGCAGTACACACTAATTCACCTGAGTGCAATCCTCCCCACTACAATCCACCGCAATCCACCACACCTTGCCCCACATCCATGCACCCCACTACAATTTTCAATTCAAGCCACACACCCCAATCCAATGCACTTGACTCCAACCCACCCACTCCAATCCTCCCAGCCCATTCCATTCTAATCTGCCCTACCACAATTCACCCCACTCTGATCCATAACAATCTGCCCCACTCAATCCAAAACAATCTGCCTCACTCCAATCCACCCCAATCCAGTCCAAAACAATCTGCCTTACTTCAATCTGAAAAAATCCACCCCACTCCATCCCAATTTAACCCACTCCAAGCCACTCTACTCCCATCCCCTCGACCCCACTCCTATCAAATCTACCCCAACCCAACCCAATCCACACCTCTCCAATCCAATCCACCCTACTCCAATCCACCCCACTCCAATACAATCTGCCTCACTCCAAATCCAAAATAATCTGCTCCACTCTGCCCCATTCCAATCCGAAACCCTCAGCCCCACTGCAATCTTCCCCATTCCAATTCAAAACAATCTGCCACACTCCTATCCCAAACAATCTGCCCTACTCCAATCTGCCCACTTCAATCCAAAACAACAGACCCCACTACAATCCATTTCAATCTGCCCCACTCCAGTCTGTCCCACTTTAATCCAAAAACAACCTGCTCCACTCCAACCCCAAACAACCTACTCCAATGGAAAACAATTTGTCCCACTGCAATCCACGTCACCTCACCTCACTCCAATCCAACCCACCCCACTCCATCCCAACTCATCCTACTTAAATCCACCACAATCCACCCCACAACAATCCAGTCCACCCCACAACAATCCACCTCAATTCACTCTAGTTGAATCCACCCCACAACAATCCAGTCCACCCCACAACAATCCACCACAATCCACTACAGTTCAATCTACTCCTGTCCACCCCACTCTTATTCAACCCACCCACTCCTATCTAAAACCACATCACACTCCACTCCAACCCACCCTACCTCAATCCAACCCACCCCACTCTATTCAATCCACCCCACTTCACTGAAGTTAACTGCTACCCAATCCACCTCACTCCAATCCACCCACACCACCCCAATCCATCCTACTACAATATAATCCACTTTAATTCACCCCACTCCTGTCTAATCAAGTTCACATTAATCCACCCTACTCAAGTCCAATCCACCCCACTCCGAAACACCTTAATCAACCTCACTTCAATCCATTATACTCCTCTACAATCAATCCATCCCACACCAATCTAACCCACTTCATACCAATTCAATTAATCCTACTTAAATCCTATCAAACCCACTCCAATCCAATCTACCCCACACCAGTCCAATCCACCACAATCCACTCCACTTCAATTCACCCACCCCACCCCAATCCACCTCAACCCAATCTAATCCACCCTAACCCAAACCACTCCACCCCAATCTCCCCACACCTATCCAATCCAATTCACTACGCTCAATCCAACCAACCCACCCCACCCTAACCCAATCCAATTTACTCCAATCCACTCCACGCCAATCAATCAATCAATCAATGATTCTTGTAGAGTGTGGCAAATCACTCGTTAGAGTCTCAAGGCACTGGGGAAGAGGAGAGTGAAAGGGATGAGTTGTGCAGTTCAGTCAAAGAGCCAGGTCTTGCAGTCCTTCCTGAATTGAGATGGTGAGGGTGATTGCCTGAGATGTAGCAGTGAGGCAGGAGAAGAATCTTCCTCTCGCTGAGGTCTTGTGGATTCTTGGGATAGTGGCCAGGGCCAGCTGAGCGGAGCGGAGATGTCTGGTGGGAGTGTAGAAGGAGAGGCGGTGGTTGAGGTATGCAGGTCTGATGTTGTAGAGGGCCTTATATGCATGCATGAGGAGCCTGAAGGTGATTCTTTTGTTGATTGTGAGCCAGTGCAGGTCTCTCAGGTCACTGGAGATGTGGCTGGTTGGGGATATTCAGCATACGCTTGGTTGAGGTGTTCTGGATTCTCTACAATTCTTTTTGAAGTTTTTAGGTGGTGCCGACGTAGAGTGCATTGCCGTAGTAGAGCTTGCTGCTGATGAACACCTGGGTGACTGTCGGTGGGGATCCACTTGAAATTCTTCCAAAGCAGGCAGAGTGTGTGGAAGGAGGAGGATGGGACAGCATTGGTTTGGCTGTTCACTGAGAGCGAGGAGTCGAGGATGATGCTGAGTTTACATGCGTGGTCGGTGGGTGTGGTGGGGTTCTGAGTGCTGTGGGCAACCAGGGTTTGTTCCAGGTGGAGGGGGCCCACCCCAATCCGATACACCCCAATCCGATACACCCCAATCCAATCCACTTCACTCCAGTCCACCCCACTCCAATCCACCCCACCTCATTTTAATCCACTCCTCCCCACTCCAATACACCCCACTCCACTCAATCCAATCCACTCCACTCTACCCTAATCCACCATACCCTATACCAGTTCAGTCCAACGCACTCCAATCCAATCAATCCAGCCTACTCGACTTCAATCCACCCCACCCCACTCCAATCCACCCCACTCCCATTCCAATCCACCCCACTCTACTACTTTTAGCCATGCTAAACATGAACCATACTAGTGTACAACATGACAAAACATGTTGCCAAAGCCTATAGCTCTAGTAAAGGCAAGACCTATTGGTTTTGTCAATGCTTGTTCATGTTGATGGTGCCCCTGTCCATTGAGGGGCCACCACAAGCAGTATAATATGTCAAAGGAAAATGTTCTGCATTGTTCGCCATCCAGGCAACACAAAGGCCTGGGTGCAAAAAGAATGACCGCAGGGGTGCATGGGTGACTCCTGAGTCTGGCTTGCTAAGCAGAGATATCTAACTCCTTACTGGCTTGTGTTGTAGCTGATTCCAGAAGATCAGGTCTTGTGTGTTTCTTATGTGTGGCTCGTCTGCCAGTGGCTCATGCCCTAATTTACCTTGACGGTCAGAACTCTGTCTGCCCCACATCAGCGTCACGATATGTCAACCATGGACATTAAGCCCTTGACCAGGTGTTGCTAGATCCTTTGGGCTGTGGGATTTCCTGTAATCTAACTCCAAGTAAAGCTACATTTCCTGGTTGATTAACCTTTAATAGTACATTTTTCTAAACAACTTTAGCAAATTTTCAACAAAGGATGAGAGAAAGAAAATTATTACGGAATTATAAACAATATGTGCTCTCACCAAGAGCGGCCAGTACAAGCATAAAAAGAAAAGACTGTAAAAACAGTTGCACAACAATGGGTATGTGAGACGATGTGCGGGCAAGTCACTTCCCAACTGAGAGGGGACAGGGTACCCAGACAAATACTTTCTTCACAGCTGACCATGTGCACCCCACACAATCACATCTCCCCCATCTCCCTCCAAGCTCAATCCAGTTCCACCCCATCTTGGCCTACCAGATCCTCAATAGCTACCAAATACTGGGAACAAGCATGCACATGACCTGCAGAACTATCCTGCACAAAGCTCAGAAAGGGGGTCCATTTTTTGTCAAAGTTCAATCTAGTATCCCCCATGGTTGCCATCAGGCTCTCCTTAGTGTAGATCTTTGCTCACCATAGTTGCTTAGTAGGGACCTCCGGGCCCTTTAAACAAAAGGCAATCACCAGGCATGCCATTACCAAACAATGACTATTCAAATTACCGGAAGGAGGGGTTGGGTGGGTAAAGACCCTCTTCGACAGGGGCTCCTAAGAGTGTCTGAAGAGGGTGGGGTGAGCGTGATCTGCAGAATATTGGAAATTTGGTGGAATACAAACTTCCAAAAGCCAGCAACTACTGGACACTCCCATCATATGTGAAAATGTGTGCCTCAAGCCTCACAACCAGGCCTACAGCTATCGCTTGTTTCCATAATGTGGGACTAGTGGGCTGGGGTGAGATACTAACTCAGGAGCAATTTGTAAGCCCTCTTCCTGTATTGAATATGCATGGAGGACTTAGCTGCCCCCAGACAAATTGTGCTTCAGTTCCCCTCATAAATCTCAATATTCCAAACAATCACCCATGGTACAATATAGCCTGTCTTATTCACATCTAAAGGGCATTCTGGAGCTCTGAAATCGATTTAATTTTGTAACTGCCACTCAGAATATCTTTCAAAAAGTGTGTCCCCATGTACCTCCCTGGACAGTGACAGTCTGGAGAGGTCAATGGAGTAACTGTGTAACTCTATATAAGTCAGAATGGTGTAGGGAAATGTTAGTCACACACTGATCACTAGTCTTAGTCTTAGGTAGTCCATCAATATATAAATCCTGAAGAGTAAAGTCAATCCCTCTATCCCAATTAGGAAACCTCCTTGTTTTACTGTGCTAGAACCCTACTCTTGTTTTTTATACCCACATTTTGCAACATTTAATCTGTAGTTTGTTGAGTTTTCCTAGTGCACACAACGAGACACTGTCTAGGCAGAAGGACTGCATTACGTCATCTTAGTCAGTTTCAATAGCACAGCCTTGGCAATCAGTTAGTGATCATGAACAGTAATATTGTTTCTAACCTGATTCCCCACTATAGCAACACTATTGGTGCATTATACGCTGTTGCTTTTATCTTTTATGTAATTTACATGGATTTATGGCTATTTATATTACACATACATTTCTAAATCTAGGGTTAGATGTACTTAGAAATTAGACAATACAGCACTGGGATCAAAGCTGCTGAGGTACACTGCACTTCATTTAAAGGAAGGAAGCAGGACAGCACCATACCTAGAAAGATATGGTATTGCTGCTGTTATCCACTGCGCTGGTGTACTTTATTCTGCCTGTGCATGCACACACACTTGCACTATTTAGCAAGGGTGTTTGTGTGACGTTTAGCATAAGTTTTGTAATGGATGTGTTCCCTTTCTCTACAAATAGTGTGCTTGCACATAGTTTAAAGCTTTTCTAATTTATATGTGTACAGGACAGTACAGAAAATGTTTCTCAAATGTTATGCCTGCCTCGAGGAAGTGTACATTTTTGAAGTAAGGTCCTGTCTACAAATGTTAGTAGATAGGGTTTTGCATCAAAAGCAATGGGTGGTTGCATGGTGTGCCCATGTTCCACACATAAAAGGCTCCTTGAAGTAAAGTAGTTCAAAGTGCTTCTCTGCATTATAGCAGGGCTACTTTCTTGAGCAAATCAAGAATTACCCTGGAAGGTGAATACCAATTTATAACGATGTGCCAGTTGTCACCACTTTTGATGACACTGCGCAGGCACAAAGCCTTGATAAATCCGCCCCTTAGAGTCTTATTAAAGTGTTGTTTTTACTCAATACACTAACAACTCTGACATCGCATTCTATCATTATTGCAACTTTGATAATTGTATCATACTAAACTCATTCTCATACGTCATACCACCTCGTTAGATAGGTCTTACTGCTCGACCATGCTACACCAGAGAGTCAAAGGGGACCGGGAGGCTAACCTTTCATTGCTGAATGCATACTTCATAACCTTTTTGGTAGGGATACACTGCACTCTCAGCTTTCACATTGTGAGGTTGTCCCTCTGACTCTAAAGATGAGGGAAAAAGCCAGAAAAGGCATAAACGCAGCAAAGTGCAAGAATACACTTATTTGAGATGCCCATGCTCAGGTAAGCTGTACCTATTTGGAAGTTTACCTTCGTTTTCAATTGAGCAGGAATAATCCATTTGACCGCCCGCTCTATTTTCTACTATATCTTAGTGAACCAAGTGTTGCATTATTAATTGTCTTACTAAAACACTGATACGATGAGAAGGTGTCAGAGGCGAGTCTTGAACATTTTTGAAAATTATTTAGATATTCAGGGTGCTTGCCAGTACTCCTGACTGTTTTTCATGTAGGGTCGAAATACTTGGCTAAAGGCTTCCAATAAAGGCTTTCTTCTTTCTGAAAGCATTACCATTTTTACCAGTGCACTTGCTTTGCTCTCCTTTTCAGTCATCTGATAACGCAAGTCAGCATTTAAGGTTGATACACTGTGAGACTCACCATTACAGTGTGAAGCTCTTAAATCAACTTCTTTCTCTTTTTTCAGCCCTTGGATAAGGTCATAATCTTCTTCGTTAATTTTCCTGATAGGATACCTGTTGTGGCTTATACTTACATCAACTCAAGAACCATTTCCTTAATTTACCATCAAGATCCTCAATTTTCCTTTCCTTTGGAACTCTGTTTTTATGGTCTCCTCCATAATGACATCAGGAGCAATATTAGGGGTTTTAACAAAGGGCTTTACAGAGGTAGTCAATGACAGGTCAATAGTAAAACCAATAATTATGTAATTCAACCTACAATCCTCTGAAAAACGCCAAAGGATATTTCCACCAGGCAAGTCTCAATTGCCATCAAGCTTGCTTCATTTTAGGAGCAGCATTGTTCCTACATATTGAACTTCCAACCATTGCTTAATTTGTACAATTATAAGAGCCAGGACCTAGGAATTGTGCATGACACCACCATGGTGTAAAGTGTGTTGTTTTGGATTATTCAAAGTCACCTCAACATATCCATAATGGTCAACGGTCACACCCATGTTTCCTACTTTTCTCCAGACTCTCTGGAAACTCAACCCCAACTTTACAGCCTTCTGTGAGTTAGGTCCCATGGTCTGATGAAAGGTCTGTATCCTGAATAATTTGTGGTGTGCAGCCTGGGTAAAGGCAGTGGGTTGATGCTGCACTATGGTCCCTATCCCTCACCGACAAATAGAACACATGGTCCAGCATCTCCTGTTGCCTTCGCCCAGAATCTGAAGACATGGACTGAGGCAAAGCTTCTGCAAGCAAACAAAGAGTGTATGAACTCTGATTGCTCTCTTTCTAAAAGTCCTGAAGACATGGAGGACTTTCAAGGACTAGGGAGGCTTAGTCATTTGTGTCTACGATGGTCATAGGTCTCACAAGATCAAGAACACCCACATGACTTGCAACTGTTCCTTTGGGGGCCAGTGGTATTGACAACCTGCAAAAGCGTACATCAGCATTAATAAGTGACAATGAACTGCAATAGCCCTTTGAGAGGACCTGGAACAATTTGCTTTCCTCAGTATTCAGTACTTTCACTGAAAAGGCCAACATAAGAGAGGATTAATGCATTCCCTTCTTGTGGGTAAAGGGAAAATCGCCTGCATGATGGGTTTTCGCAACTACAGAATGAAGCCTTATTTGATGAAGTGTGAAACATTCTCAGACAAAACATCCGATTTATGAACTAGGAGATTCTGGACTAATACAGTGGTTTAATACAAATATACAATTTTAAATGAGTGCTGATGCTACAGTAAGCTCATAATATGTAGACCCTTTACAGTGCCAAAGAAAGAGAGTGGTAGAATGCAACCAAGCCTCAAATATGGCCATTTTGGTAGTTGAGGTTGAGTAGAAAAACAGTAGAATGTTATTATGCCCAGAGCTCTACCGTTTGTGCAGCAGGGATACTCTAAATAGTAGTGAATTGGTGCATAATCCGCTCAAAATATGCTATCATTTCCCACACTTTTTATAGGCAAATGTGTGTTGTAAAATAACGAAAAACTATGCACGTGTATTTAATCACCCTATTATATCAGCAATCATAGACACTGGATTAACTAATCATTGAATAATTTGGAAATAGTCAAACTAAGTAGAGTCTAAATATCAATACAGACAATTCCCCTGGAATTATTTTTATAATGCAATTACAGACACATTTCATGTATTGGGGAATAATGACATAGCATGAAGCAATGCCATCATGTTTCTTTATACTCAATATTTGGTAGGATTCCTGCACTGCAATCCTTTCAGAAAAAACATGACCAGAATAATTGCACAAACTGTCACTGCTCGAGTTTCTAATTTTCGTTTATAAAAAAAAAAGAAAAGTATAGACTTTTCTCCATCAAACCTTTTTAAGACACTTTTTTTAATATACCATTTTGCAATGGTATTGAAATGTGAAAACAATAAAACGGTGCACATCCTAGTTCTAAAAATCCACAGCAATCTGCAAACTATCATCTTCGGTTTGTTTTGTACACCTGGCAACCCCTGCTGGAAAAAAACAATCACAATACGCTGCCATCAACTGAGTAAGCCAGGCGTGTGTTGATTTTGGATGTGGAGTTTAATGGTTTTATTCTTGGAACGAAAATAGAAATTCACAGCTATGGGAGGGAAAACAGAGGATTCGAATTCCCTGGAGCTGCAACATCGTGCTCACTTTCCGCATTTCAGTTGTTGGCAATAGACATATCACCGCACTGCTGACTATTATTCCTGGCGAAGTCATTTAATGCAATAGTGTGGGTAGTATGGAAGGAATATGCATCTTGCACCTCAAGGATACTGATTGCATTCTGGCAGCCTTTGTTTTTAAATCCCCAATTTTCACTAAAGCTATTGCCCTGACTTTCATTATTGCCAGTTCACAGTTTAATAAACTCACCGATGGTCTGCATTAACATGCATTTAACCAACACTGCAGTTAATGCTGTTGCATTTTTCCACAAACGTTTGTACAGAATAAGTTGTGCAAAAAATGCAATTATATTACGATCATTTCCCAAATACGTACTAGTGTATATATTACCTAGCTGCTTGATATAGCTGTGGCGTTTTATATAGTTGGGACGTCTCGTGAAGAAACCTCTGAGAATGACATATATGAATCTCTGCTTTGGAGGCAGAATTCTCTCTATGGTAAAGTATAGGGAAATGTACATACGTTTATTAAAGTTGAACAAATTGTTTAAAAAGTTACAGTTTATTGTAAATTCATTGATATATTTATTTTAAATGTAGTACAACACGAAAAATGGCAAAACACCATTAAATTCGTTTTGAATTAAATAATATTTACTTTAAATATATTAAATTAAATCAGTAATTATGTTTTCTGGAGTTTAAATCAAAAACGTTTTCACCTAAAGTAAAACAATATACTCTACTATGTAGTAATGATTATTGAATGGTATGTATTGAATGACCAATACAATGCAATGCAATATAATTTTTTTAATTTAAAACATTTATTAAAATATGTTAACATAAAATAATACATACATTTTATTTTTAGATTTGTAACACTAAATTAAATGTATGTATATGTTTAAATAGTATAAATATTTACATTTTAATTTAACATTATCTGATGGGCTTTTATTTTAGGTCCCTACCTCCTTTATTTTCTGTGAGTGTTTATTACAGTACCAGTGTTCTGGCCATATGTTTTGCTGGACTTAAACTGAACAGGAGTACATGTATTACTGTTTCAGCTGTTTTAGGCTGTAGTAACTTTACAAGTGGAGGTTGTGAATAGTAATCAGCGTACTCTATTGTTGATGGGTGAAAGTCCCTTCCTAAACCCCTCCTTACTCTTCCATATTCCTCACAACCTTTTTAGTACATATACCTGATTTGTCCACCGTTCCCTAGTCCCGCCCACATTTACTACTAAGCTGTGAACTTATGAGTGTCAGGCTATCCCCAAAGAAAAGATAGAAAATATGGAGATTTAAACTTATAGGTTTGTCAATTACATTTTGTAGTAAGCAAGTCGTACTACCGTAGTACTACTTGATGTACTACAAAATACCTTTTGTGAATCAGGACAAAATGCACACACATCGATATCATAGAAAAGTAAAAAGCAGTTTCATACATTAGAACGTTTTCACTGCCCTGGCTAGGCTCTGTAAACAGTTAGAGAATTTCTCACTCCTGTGTCTAAAATCGAATTCTAACTTGGAGTAAACATTTCTCATATTTCTCCACAATTTGTTGCTAGTTCTTCAGTTTAATGCTACATGTAAAAAAGAATCCCCTGAGACAAGACCCATCGAATCAAGCATATGTAAGAGGCATTAAATCCCTGTGAACTAAATATGGACTGAGTGCTGCAAAGATACAGCGGACAATAACAGGAGGTGCATCCAAAATAGCATCTTCCAATGCTTTGATATTCCAGGTCACAGGTGTATCCATAAGTGTAGTGTGCTAGTTGACATGTTGTCCCAAAGGCCATTCTAAATTAAGATCACAATTGTTATTCCATTTCAGAGGTTCACTGCCGTACACTTCATTGTTCTTCAAACTTCAGGAAACTGGAACAGACACTGCACATCTTTCTTTAACATTGCTCTTCTAATATAACCACTGTAAATATTTCAATGTTTATTATGTTACCAAGTATAATTTCCAAACTAATGCTGAGAACAACAGCAATGTTGCTACATTTACCAATAATAGTGTTATTGCCCCTTGATAATATGATATATCCCTTTTCGAGGTAAGGTTCCTGCAAAAAAGGTATCTATGCAAGTTTCGAGTTTTGGTAAATCCAATGGCATTCTTGGCAGCCACCAAGCTGGCTTCCACCAGAACAGAAGTATGGAATTGATTGCAGTTGTTATCTTTGATGATCTGTGCCTAATTGTTGACAATGGAGGAGTGGGTGCCATGGTCTTGCTTGACATGCCAGCACCCTTCGATATCATAAACCACACAATTTTGGTTTCAAATCTTGCTGACATTATCATTCATGCTACATTTCTTAAGTGGATCATATGTTATCTTTCCTGACAAAATCTAAGTTATAGCAAAACCTCCTTTCTGCACGGAATCTAGAAATTTTAGTAGTGGTGTCCGACAAGGTTACATTTTGTTACCTCTGCTTGTTATAGTTATATATAGGATTCAAGTTCATGAAAATATCAGACATCCACCAATGAATAAAGAACACAGAATTACTTAAACTGAATTATTCATTTAGAGATTTAATTGTCCTTATGATCGGTTGTGGTTCCAGCTGCAAGTATAAGTATAGTTAATTATACTTGCAGCTGGAACTACAACCGATCATACGGATGATCGAATCTCTAAATGGATAACTTAATTTAAGTAATTCTATGTCCATTATTCATTGGTTGATGTCCGGTATTTTTTTAATGAACTTGAATCCTGATAAAACTGAATAAGCGCTAGTTTCCCTCTCAAAATGCTTGTGCACTAGTTGATGTCTGGCTAGAAACGAAGGGCAGCTGTCCAATTGCCGGTTACTCTGTCCACAATCTTAATATCCATATTAACGCCAATTTTAATTTAAAAATTCCCAGGTTACAAATAGTTCTAAACCGTGATTTTGGCAGCTCATGACAGTAAATACATGTCTTCCCTTCTTAAATCCTAAACATCATGTAACATATTCAATCAAAATTAGATTTCAGACATACCATCCATGTATCCTCTAATAAGAGAGTATTTCAGCAGCTTCAGCTGGCTCAAAATGCTACTATACCACAAAACGTGGTACTCATACCTCCAAAAGGACTCACATAACCTGAATCTTGCTTCAGCTCCACTGGCTGACAGTATGCTTGTCCATAAAATAGTCCATAAAAGTTCACCAGATTTTCTAGCCACAAAATTATTTTTTCATTCCTGTTAGAGTCTTATGATTGGCTTCTACCTATCTTCTAAATGTGCCCAGAACTTGCACAAGCGAGGGTAGTGATTCGTCTTTCTCCGTTGCAGCTGCACCTGCCAGAGGCTAGTCTGTTTCAGAACAGAAACATTTAAAAAACCTTTCTTTTTTAGTTCCTGAGAATATGGTGCTGATGATGTTGTTGCCATTTATTGCTGTTTCCAGGGCCATGATACCTCAGCTAATGTCTATTAATGAAAGCCATATTTTTGAAAGAAAATCAACCATGCATTATTGTTAAATAACGACAGTGTGACGATTTTGCTAAATCTATCCTGCTTGCTTGTTTTAAGTTTTGGTTCTAAGACTATGTCAGTCATTTATGACTGGAGGATGAGTGCATGGCTCAGTCTAACATTGTAAGACTAACATTTGAGTTTAGCTGCACTGTGTCTCACAAGAGTGAATCTCTAATTCCTCAGCAAACCAGCAATCTTAAAACATCAGAAATAGATGGAAATACTGAGTTCTACTAAGTCTATTTTAAGCCCCAGTAGCCTGAGTCTAGGAAGGATAAACCTGCCTACAAGTTCTTTACATTATTTTTTTGACAGATGCTAAAGCATTATGCTGAAGGTGTAAAATTGTATTTGTCATGAGTTGTTTTATATAGTACTTTCTACAGCTACTTTTTCTGTCTCTACCTAAATAATCAGAGTTACTATTACCCACTTTAACAGGCATATTTAGTAGGACAATTCACACCATTTGCAACAGGCCTTTTTTACAGTTAGTAGTATGGGTGGGTGTTGGAAAATGGGTTATTGGTAAGGGCAGGTAGGTACCTACACTTAGCAATAGGCCACCAACCTCCTCTTAGGTCCAGTTAGGTCTCAGTAAATTAAACCCAGCTCAACCCTTGGTAGCTTGGCAACGAGCGACAAGGCTTAACTTGGGAGACAGAGTGTAAAGCATTCAAATATCACAAAACAGTAATTAAATAAAACAAAGGAAACAGTTTAAAAATCCAAAACCAGTTTATAAAAATAGATTATATTCTTATCTTTAAAATGACACAATAATGAATAAAATCAGATAACGGAACCGGAGATATGACTTTTTAAAGAATTATTGTTTTTTTAGCACCTAGAAACAAAAAGTGCCAATCGGGTCATCTGGTTGCACCTCGACCGGGGCAAAGTCAAAGTTTAAGGCCGACCGCGATGGAGCCCGGCTCGGCTACAGGCCGCGGGAGGCCTCAGTCAAAAGTTTACCTTCGCACTTAGTCGTTTTTCTGAAGGTTTTCTTCAGCGGGACAAACCTGCCAGTCCAATCTGACCTCCTGGAACTCTTCTCCAGATACGCGTCGCGGGAATCCTCAGTGGAGATTTTTACCTTCGGACGTAGTCATTTTTTCGAGGTGAAAATCCTTCGACTGGAGTAAACCTGGATCTTGATCTGACGTCCTTGGAGCCCTCCTGGGATACGCTGGCTGGGAGGTCCCGGTCAACTTTGTACGTTCGGACTTAGTCTCTTTTTTGGAGATTTTCTTCACTGGGCCGAACCTACAAATCAGGTCGGGTCACGGTTGAGGCAAGCCGGCTAGAGTTGCTGCAGCGGGTCGGTCCCTCTATGGAGCTCTTTTTCAAAAGTTCTTTAAACTTCTCCAAACTTCTGGATCTTCTCCCAGATGTTCCTTTAAGGTTCTTTTGGGGTCCACAGCTCACCTAAAGGGTCCAGAAGCTCTGAGATGATCCTTGGGGGTGTGGACTACAACTCCCAGAAAGCACCTAGCGCAAACTCCTTTTTGGCCACTGGGCAGTGGTCAGCTGGTTGATTTCTTCAGGAGTTGGTGCAGGGGACTCTGGTTAGCAATTTTTCACCTGTAGCAAACAGGGAGTCCCTCCTTGAACCAGTTGAAGCCAGGCAAAGTCCTTCTTGTGGTGAAGCCCAAGTGTGCACCTGGTGCAGTCCTTCTGAGTGCAGGTTCCAGGTGCAGGCCAGGGGTCCAGCAGGGCAGTTCTTCTTCTTCTGTAGTTCTTCCTGGTAGGGATGTGGTAGGGAACTGAGGTGTGGGTGCAGGTCTGCCAGTATTATCCTTGCTCCTGGGTGAAAATCAGGGGGGTCCTTGTTTTCCAATCAGGGGCAGGGTTCTTCCCCCTGTGATGACCACTTCCTGAGAAGTGTGGCAAACATCAACCCCAGGAGGCAACATTCCTCAAAACTCCATCATGGCTGAAAATGATTTTTGGAGGTTACATCTGGCTGAGCCCACCCACTGGTGTGGCTAAAAATCATAAACACGCCCCTCTCCTGCCCTCCCCTAATCTAATCAAGGGGGCACCTAGTTTTCTGTGGTTGCAGGATGTGGGGGTGTTGCTGGGTTGCTCCAAATGTCCTTCTCTGCCTTTGAAGACCAGTTTGGCAGCCCTCCCCCTTCCTGCCTCACCATCTGCTGAGGGGAGATCCCCTCCCACAGGCACATCTCTTTGTGTGAAGTCAGGCCACTTCACACCTCATCAAGGCAGCCTGTCCAGGCTGCCAGAGGCTGGCCAATCAGAGCACAGCAGCAAAAACAATGCAGGGCTGAAATTGGCAACTTTTCAGGTAAAGTTTAAAACTCTTTACCTGAACAAGTTATATTAAATCCAACAACTGGGATTTATTATAACAATTAATTTGATACCAAACTCTTGGTATCTGTCACCTAAGGGGACTTTTAAAATTAAAATAAAGTCTCCCCATTCTAGCCTATGAAGGCCATTCACTACAATGAGAGAAAAACGAATTTGGCTGTTTTTACCTCACCAGGGCTTATAAAACTATTTTTATAAGGCCCCTGCGTATAGTTACATGGCACCCAGCCCTAGGGGCACATAGGGAACACCTTAGGGGTGACTTATATGTAAAAATAAGGTAGTTTAAGACTTTGGAACTACTTTTAATTCCAAAGTCGAATTTGCATATAACTTTAATTTAAAAGCAGCCAGCAAGGCAGGCCTGCCTTTAAAATGACACTGGGTACCTCAGCAGTGCACCTATGGGTGCACTACCTATGCTGGGGTCCCTAAACCTACATGCCCTACCATATACTAGCGACTTATAGGTAGGTTGACTTAGCCAATTATAATTAGCCTACTTTGCATACTGATTTTACACAGAGCACAGGCCCTGGGACTGGTTAGCAGTACCCAGGGCACCATCAGAGTCAGGAAAACACCAGCAAAAAGTGGAAAATGGGGGCAAAAAGATAGGGGGCCTTTTCAATCAGCCATGTTTTCTCACAGTGGGCGAAGTTCTTTTTTTCTATACATAAACTGTGGGCAATTCAGCTGGTTCTGTGTCTTCCGACTCTTAATTTAAAAAGGTGGCTGCAGGTGAAATACCCTGCAGAACAAGTTTTAAATTCCATGCAGTAGGCAAAGAGGAATTCTTGTGCCAGCTAGCAATGTCAGGGGCCTGGCAATGTAATTATTCTACCAGTAATAATATTAGGTTATTTACACTGACTGCACCCTGACACACATCTGCCTGATAAAGTCCAGAAAGTACCCTGTAAGCAGGTGTGACACACAAACGTCCTTGCTGGGAAAGTTGCTTTCAAGAGCTCTGTTGGGGGTCCAGGCAGTCTATTTACCTCAGTGCAGTTATCATTAGGTTAACCTGTTGCCTGCCATGGACGTAATGGTTACGTCACTGGCTGCGCCTCTCAGGCGCCAAGGTTGAAACCATTACGTCCAGGTACTGGACCTCAGGGGAAGCGTTAGCGCTCCCCCGAGGGCAGAGGTCAGGGTTGGAAGGGGAATCACTTCCCCTCCCACCCACCCCCCACCCCCCAATGACATCAGTGTGCAATCACGCACTAATGTCATCAAAGGGTGCAAGACGCGCTGGAAGCCATTTACTTCCAGCGCGTCTACGGGGGAACAGGTATGTTTTTCCTCCGAGCGGGGGGGATTACAGAAAAAGAGGCATCAGGGGAAAGGAAAGGGTTTTCCTTTCCCTCGATGTCTCTTCCAGCATTCCTGCTGCCCGATCGCGATGGAATGCCCACTAGACACCAGGGAATTAGGTGTGTGTATGTTTGCTTTTGCAGTGTGGGAGAGTGACCACTATATTTATCACCATTTTGGCTGATCTGCACTAGAAAACAGGGATTGTTTTTGCGGCTGTTTTTTGTGTTGGGGGTGGTCCCTTGGGCAAGGGTCGACCTCAAGGGCCAAAAAAGCACTATTGGGCAATTGGGCCTTTTTTTTAGGCCCATCTGCACTCAAGGGGGGAAGAATACACTTAGCGCCAGGGATCATGTGTGTGTGTGTGCTTTGTGTGGGGGGTGGCCCCTGGGGCAAGGGTCGCCCCGCAAAGGGGGCAATATAATCTTTACCATTTATGCCCCCCGGGGGCAGATAGGCCTATTTTCTTTAGGCCATTCTGCCCCCAGGAGGGACAGAAACCATACCAGGGATCAGGGATTTTTTTTGTTTTCTTTCTTTTGTCTTTATCTGTGTTTGGGGACGCCCCCTTGGGCAAGGGTCACCCCCAAGGGGCAAAAAGCACTATTGGGCAGTGCTGTCCCCCTTGGGGGGGAGAATCCACTTAGTGCCAGGGATCGTGTGTGTGTGTGCTTTGCTTGGGGGCTGGCCCCTTGGGCAAGGGTTGCACCCCAAAGGGGGAAATATAATCTAGGCCATTTCTGCCCACCTTGGGGGCAAATTGGCCTATTTTTTGTTTTAGGCCTTTTTGTCTGTGTTTGTGTTGGGGGTGCCACCTTGGGCAAGGGTCACCCCCAAGGGGTAAAAAGCACTATTGGGCAGCTCTGCCCTCCTTGGTTTGCAGATCAGACTATTTCTTTTAGGCCCATCTTCCCCCAAGGGGCAGAATCCACTTAGCACCAGGAATCGTTTGTGTGTGTGTGTGCTTCATGTGGGGGGGTGGCCCCTTGGGCAAGGGTCACCCCCCAAAGGCGGGTAGATTAGCATTTTTTTTTTTTTAGGCCCATCTGTCCAACGAGCAGAGAACACTAGACACCATGGAAAATGTATAAATGGTTGGTGGCGGGGTGTTTGTCAACTGGCGAAATATTGGCATTTATGATAATAACAGTTTATTTCTCCTTTTTGTTCTAGTTCAAAGCTTTTGCTTCCTTCGCTGTGGCTTGTTGCGGTTTTGGCAGTGGTTGTCCTGCGGTTTGTGTAGTTGCATGTTTTAGGTAAGTAAATAAATTTGCTCCAAAGGAGTATTGTTGCCATGCATGAATGACATGTTTATAGGTGGTGTACTGAATGCAGGATTGTGTGTGAAATTGTCCTTAGATTTATGCACAATGATATTTGTGTTGTCTTATGTCTAATTTGCTTTTCTTTTCAGTGGATATCATTGGTGAGTGCTGTGGCTGTGCAGAGTAGTTGCTGGTGAGTCAAGCTTTTTCAGGCAAGTGAGCAGTATAGTTTTTGAGTTTATAACTCTTAGTGATAAAGCTACACTTTGTTTATTATGTATCTTACACAGTGCTGGTTGTTGGTGGTGCATTTGTCCAGTTACTTTTTGTAGGAAGGATCATGGCTAGCCATGCAATGACCGAACAGCAGGTTGTTGGTGTGCTTTTTGAGTCGTCTTCTGACCGTGATTATGAGACTTACTCAGCATCTGTGCAAGTGCAAGATTCTAGAAGTGAATTTTCTGTCAGAGAGGAATCATATGATAATGAAGCCACTCTCAGTGCTGATGAAGGGCTTGTTTTAGAGGAGGACACTGATGTACCAATGGTGCAGCAGCCAGCGGCTGAAAGGCTTCACATTGGAAGACCTGACAGGTAGGTTGCACCAAACATGGAGTAGCCACAGTTGCCTGTCTTTACTGGTTTCCCAGGGTGTCGATTTAATATGGAAAATATTTTGCCTGTCAACTTCTTTGAGTTGTTTATGGACGATATATTTTTGGAATAGATTGTTGAGGAGACTAATTTGTATGCAGATCAGTATTTAAGGGACAACGCTGCCAGACTTAGGCCATACTCTAGAGCTAGCCGGTGGATTCCCACAAATCTGAAAGAGTTGAAAAAGTTATTGGGTTTAATTTTTTTTGATGTGGCTGTTAAGGAAGCCATCACTGTCTTCATATTGGTCTATTAGTCCCTTGATGGCAACTACTATATTTCCTGCAATCATGTGTCGTAACTGGTATGAGCTTCTTCTTCGGATGTTGCATTTTGTAGATGATGCTTTAGCCTTGCCACGAAATCACCCTGATTCTGACCATCTTTTTAAGATTAGACCTGTCCTTGATCATTTGGTAGATCAGTTTTCAGAGATCTATGTTCCAGGCACAGAAATATCTTTAGATGTGTCTTTGGTCCTGTTCAAGGGTTGTTTGGTTTTTAGGTTGTACATTCCTAGCAAGAGGGCACAGTATGGAATTAAATTGTATATGCTGTCTGAAAGTAGTGCAGGATATGTTTATAATTTCCGGGTCTACACTGGTATGGATTCCAGTATTGACCACCCTGGTTGTCCACTCAATTCTGGAGTTAGCGAGAAAATTGTGTGGGAACTTGGTAGACGACTGTTTAACAAAGGTCAACATTTATATGTAGATAACTTCTACAGTGGAGTTCAGTTGTTCAAGGAGTTGTTCAGAGTGGACATTGTTGCTTGTGGCACAATCCGCTCTAATCGGAAAGGCTATCCAAGGCAGCTTGTCTGTAAAAAACTTGAGAAGGGACAGTGCAGTGCCTTGCGGAATGATGAGCTGCTAGCTCTGAAATTTGTAGACAGGAGGGATGTGTACATGCTAACTACCATCCATGATGAGAGTGCTTCACTTGTGGCTGTTTGGGGTCAAGTTACTGAAGTGCGCAAACCTGTGTTCATTTTAGACTACAATAAGCACATGGGCGGTGTTGATAGAGTAGATCAGAGGTTAGAACCTTACACTGCTGCTCGTAAGTCTTATGTTTGGTATCAGAAATTAGTGGTTCACCTGTTCCAATTAGCAACTTTTAATGCTTTTGTTGTGTTCAAGGATAGTTCTGCAGAGTCAATGATGACATTTGTGAAATTTCAGGAGTCTACCACAGCGAGCCTTGTTTATGCTGGAACAGGCAAGAGTTCCTAGAGAAGCAGTGGTAGAGGATGTTGCTAGATTGAAAGATTGTCACTTTGCTGAGCACATTCCTCCCACAGGCAAAAACAACTTTCCTGCTAAGAGATGTAGAGTCTGTGCTCGAAGAAGTATCAGGAAGGAGACTAGGATGTACTTCCCTGATTGTCCTTCAAAGCCTGGGCTGTGTGTGGGTGGCTGTTTCAGGAGCTACCACACACAGAAGAATTATTGGGAAATACACTGAGCGTAAACTGCTGTTTTATACTTTCATATGTTCAGTTTCATGGTTGGCATTACTGTCATGTATTCAGTTAGAGCTTTTGTGTTTGTAGTTTTGTATTTATTTATAATTAGTGGTTTCTTTGATATTTAAAAAAAAAAGTAATGGAGATGTGCATGGACTGGCGCTTGGCTGGTGGTGTGTGTGGGCAGGCGCTTGGCTGGCAGTGTGTGTGGAGTGGCGTTTTGCTGGTGGTGTGTGTGGTGTGGCGCTTGGCTGATGGTGTGAGTGGGCTGGCGCTTGGCTGGCGGTGTTCCTGGGGTGGCGCTTGGCTGGCGGTGTGCATGGGCTGGCGCTTGGCTGGCAGTATGTGTGGAGTGGCACTTGGCTGGCAGTGTGTGTGGGGTGGCGCTTGGCTGGCGGTGTGTGTGGGGTGGCGCTTGGCTGGTGGTGTGAGTGGGGTGGCACTTGGCTGGCGGTGTGAGTGGGGTGGCGCTTGGCTGGCGGTGTGTGAGGAGTGGCACTTGGCTGGCGGTGTGCATATTGACTTGCTGTTGGCTACTGCAACACACTGCCAGCCAATCCACACACTCCCAATAGCTGGTGTTACTGCTGTATCAGGCTTGAGGGTGTATGTAAGTGATGTACCCTTGAGTGGCGCTGTCTGTCGATGCGAGTGTTGTAATCTGCTGGGTCCGTGGCTGGTGGCGTGAATGGTCTTGTGCATGTCATGTATAAAAGGTGTGTGAATGGACTGTAAAGTGGTTGCTGCCTTGTCGTGGCTTTACAGCTCACGAGCTGAGAGTCATTGGTTCAGTTTTTTGGCCTTTCAGTTATTAACAGTGCATTTCATTTTTGTGAAATCTCTTGTTAACAAAATTCGATCTACTGAACCATCACTCACCCTCGTGCCAAATCCAACCGGTATGTGTGGTAAAAATAAACAAAAACTGCTCTGCTGTAATCAGGCGTCACAGCACACCCGTGAGACGCTAGGTGTCTCGGTGGGACCCCGATAATGAAACATGCCACCAACTTGGTTGGTGGGTGAGGGGTCTTTTTAACATAACCTAAGTGCGTTTCTTTTCACAATTTTAGTGTTTGGAACATCACATAAGTAAGTGGACACATCAAAATGATCTATTGCAGAACTACCTTTGTTTTGGGGGGGCACCTATGTTTTTTTCCCGGTGCGGCCTTCCTCTAGGGAAACCTACCAAACCCAGACATGTTTTAAAACTAGAAACCCCAAGGAGTCCAGGAAGGTGTGGCTTGCCTGGATCTCCCAACATTTTCTTACCCAGACTCCTCTGCAAACCTCAAAATTTGCTTTAAAAAGCATATTTTCCTCAATTTTTTTGTAGGATCACCACTCCGGCACAAATTTCCTACTACTCTGTGTTCCCCGCAGTCTCCCAAGTAAAATGATACCTCACTTGTGTGGGTCCCCAAAGCAGAGTCAGCCTAAAAGATGCATAAAAGAAAAATATGTGCTTATCAACTCGCTGTGCTAACCCCTCAATCTCTACAGGTTATTGGCATTTTTCTGTTGCAGGCACCTGGGCCACCCACACAAGAGAGGTATCATTTTTATCGGGAGACTTGGGGAAAAGCTGAGTGGAAGGAAATTCGTGGCTCCTCTCAGATTCCAGAACTTTCTGTCACTGAAATGTGAGGAAAAAGTGTTTTTTTAACCACATTTTGAGGTTTGCAAAGGATTCTGGGTAAGAAAACACTGGGGGATCCACGCTAGTCGCACCTCCCTGGGCTCCCTCAGGTGTCTAGTTTTCAGAAATGTTTGGGTTTAGTAGTTTTCCCTATATGGCTGCTAAGCCCAGGACCAAAAACACAGGTGCCCCCCAGCAAAAACAGTTAGTTTTGTATTTGATCATTTTGATGTGTTCACATAGTGTTTTGGGGCATTTCCTGTTGCTGGCACTAGGCCTACACACACAAGCGAGGTACGATTTTTTATTGGGAGACTTGGGGGAACACTAGGTGGAAGGAAATTTGTGGCTCCTCTCAGATTCCAGAACTTTCTGTCAGCGAAATGTGAGGAAAAAAGTGTTTTTTAGACAAATTTGAGGTTTGCTAAGGATTCTGGGTAACAGAACCTGGTGAGAGCCCCACAAGTCACCCCATCTTGGATTCTCCTAGGTGTCTAGTTTTCAAAAATGCACAGGTTTGGTAGGTTTCCCTAGGTGCCGGCTGAGCTAGAGTCTAAAATCCATAGCTAGGCACATTGCAAAAAACAGCTCTGTTTTTTGGGGGAAAATGTGATGTGTCCATGTTGTGTTTTGGGGCATTTCCTGTCACGGGCACTAGGCCTACCCACACAAGTGAGGTACCATTTTTATCGGTAGACTTAGGGGAACGCTGGGTGGAAGGAAATTAGTGGCTCCTCTCAGTTTCCAGAACTTTCTGTCACCGAATTGTGAGGAAAAAGTGTTTTTTAGTCAAATGTTGAGGTTTGCAAAGGATTCTGGGAACAGAACCTGGTGAGGGTTGCACAAGTCACCCCATCTTGGATTCCCCTAGGTGTCGAGTTTTCAAAAATGCACATGTTTGGTAGGTTTCCCTTGGTGCCAGCTGAGCTAGAGGCCAAAATCCACAGCTAGGCACTTAGCAAAAAACAGCTCTGTTTTCCTGGCAAAAATTTGATGTGTCCAGGTTGTGTTTTGGGGAATTTCCTGTTGGGGGCACTAGGCCTACCCACACAAGAGAGGTTCCATTTTTATCTGGAGACTTGGCGGAACGCTGGATGGAAGGAAATTTGTAGCTCCTCCAAGATTCCAGAACTTTCTGTCACCGAAATGTAAGGAAAAAGTGTTTTTTGGGCCAAATTTTGAGGTTTGCAAAGAATTCTGTGTAACAGAACCTCGTGAGAGCCCCGCAAGTCACCCCGTCTTGGATTCCCCTAGGTGTCTAGTTTTCAGGTTTGGTAGGTTTCCCCAGGTGCCGGCTAAGCTAGAGGCCAAAATCTACAGCTCGGCACTTTGCAAAAAACACGTCAGATTTCAATGTAAAAATGTGATGTGTCCATGTTGCATTTCCTGTCGCGAGCATTATGCCCACCCACGCAAGTTAGGTACCATTTTTATCAGGAGATTTGGGGGCACACAGAATATCAAAACAAGTGTTATTGCCCCTTGTCTTTCTCTGCATTTTTTCCTTCCAAATCTAAGACAGTATGTAAAAAAGACATCTATTTGAGACATGCCCTGTAATTCACATGCTAGTATGGGCACCCCGGAATTCAGAGATGTGCAAATAACCACTGCTTCTCAACACCTTATCTTGTGCCCAGTTTGGAAATACAAAGGTTTTCTTGATACCTATTTTTCACTCTTTATATTTCAGCAAATGATTAGCTATATACCCGGTATACTGTAGATTGAAAACCCATTGAAAGATGCAGCTCATTTATTGGCTCTGGGTACCTAGGGTTCTTGATGAACCCACAAGTCCTATATATCCCTGCAACCAGGAGAGTCCAGCAGACGTAACAGTATATTGCTTTCAAAAATCTGACATCGGAGGTAAAAGTTACAGAGTAAAACATGGAGAAAAATAGCTGTTTTTTTACCTCAATTTCAACATTTTTTTCATTTCAGCTGGTATTTTCTGTAGGAAAAGCTTGTAGGATGTACACAAATTACCCTTTGCTGAATTCAGAATTTTGTAAATTGTCAATAATTAATTGAGTTTGCAGCTGGGTTATAAATATGATGCCGTCAGCTGTGGTAGGCATTAATAATCCCATGACAATGATATTGTCAGAGTGTCAGGAAAAATTGGTTTCAAGACTTTTATATTCTAGGGTTTCAGGGAATTATAAGGCCACTAGGTTTGCTCAATCTTTGCAAATTCCAGTCATAAAGCAAAAGGTCCCTGAGGGTCTTAAGACAGTGTATCTTTCTCATTTATCACCAGCTTTAGTAAGCTTGCATAAACACACAATTTCTTTGGTCTGCTTTAGAAAACATGAAGCAATTTGTTTTAATTTGATTGACCATCATGATTGAACCTGGATAATCCTTGCATTGATTAGAGTGGCAGGACAGTTCAATGAATTGCAATAATTATCAGAATATCTGCCTGGGTTCATGTCCATTCAGAGAAAATCGCCCTTTCAAGGTTCTCTCAGGTGTGGGCATTTTGACAGCTATTAGGTGTACCTCTTTGCCTTCATTTATGAAACAATAGTCATATTTATGAAATGTAATAAGTAAATGTTTTACCTCCACACAGAGCCTATGATGCTAAGATCAATTTGCAATCATGTGTACAAATGCATTGCAATCAAGTGTATGCGTTTACTGAACTAAAGAGAGAACGTCTTATATTGTTGAGATGGATGCCTCTTGTCATAAGATGGGAGGTGTTTTATCTCAAAGAAGTCCAATTACTGGAAAGGTTTGCTCGGTAGCCTACTTTACTAAGAAATGTTCATCAGCAGAACTAAATGCAAGATCAGGTCCTACGAATGGGAAGGCCAATGTCTTATCATGATAAGATTAGATGGAACATGAAAATCAAGTGAACTAAGATTCATCATTTTGTTTTCAAATGTTTTATGTGATCATTCCATTGCTTTAATCGATGTATGTTCATTTTTTACCAAAGTATGTACAGAAAGTCAAACTTTGGATAAAGAGGCCTGGTAAAAATAACACGTAGTTAGCCATGAACGATATGTATTACTGCCTCAAACATCTGTGTATCTAAACCATATCAGTTAAGACATCAGACAACAATTTGGCTTTGTTATTCAAAGATGGCTGGGTATCATGATTTTGCTAAGAATTTGCTAAAGGGTTTTTGTGGCCAATGTTATGTTCTGATGGCAAAACCTACATACAAACATGTTCTGTCTGTGCTCAAACCCAATGGATACAAACATGGTCAGTCTGTGATCAAATCAAACGTTCCCATACTAAACCAGTGAAATTCTTGAGACCTTTGCATATTCCAAAGAAACCTTGGTATACAGTGGCAATGTATTTTATTGCCAAACAGTCAACATTGTGAAGCATTTCTAGTGGTGTATCATATGACTAAAATGGGTCATTTTAAATCTCACCCACATTCAAAATGCTGTCACTGATTTTTTCACAATACAGTGTTCATTTGCCTGATGCTCCACAGGTTCTGATTACTGATAAAGAATCCCAGTTAATGTCAAAATTATGGTCTGCCTTGTGTAAGGAACTTGATATGGGTGTTTGTGCACCTACTAGTTATAGTTCTCAGATGGATGGACAGACCAAAAGATTTTACCAATGCTTTGAACAGTATTTGAGATGAATTAGCATTAGCTCAAGGGGAGGTTTTGGAGCAAGACATTGTGGTAAGCTGATATAATATACAATAACATGGAACACTCCTCTATTGAGATGTCACCTTCTTTCATTATGTATGGTTATCATCCTCGTATATGTCCCTTGAGTCTGTTTTCATGTTCCTCAGTCCCCTCTGTCTAGGAACATCTGCACAAGAGGATTTAAAAAATGCTAAATGTGCTTATCCGTTTTATGCTGATCATAAAGAAAGTTCTGCACCTCAGTATGTTGTAGGTCTGAAGGTGTGGTTAATTACAAGAATTTGCATTTGGAAAAATCTTCTATATTTAAGCCACATTTGTGTGCCTATTTATGATGGAGCAGATTGTGAATCCAAGTATTGCAAGATGGCCATTGTCAATCTATGAAAACTCATCCATTTTTTCATCTATCTTTCATCTTTTTATCTACCTTATCCCAGTTTAGTTAAACTTAGTACATAGTATCTTGGATAAAGAGAGCAGGGGGTTTGGTCCTCAAGATCAATCACCAAAACCAGCATCCAATCTTCAAGCTCCATGAATATTGCAAGAATTGTATGCAAGGCATCCTGCCAAACAAGGAACCCCACCGCTGAGACAACAGGCTTTTGGAGGTACTTTCAGGAAAAGGGCCTAGAAATACTGCTTAAAACTTAAATCTTGCTTTCTAAAGGATTGTTCTTATGAACATTTGGATTATAGAGAAGTATCCTGACATTTACGTGTTGATAAATAAACGTTTCAATTTATTTCTTGAAATGTATCTGAACTCTTAAAGATAAAGACTAGGTTATAAATATCTGAATTTCTGATGCTGGGTTTGTATGTTCTACCCAAGATTCCCTGTGAAGTAACAGGAAGGATTCAAATGGGAGACAATATAACACACAAACACACACGCATGTGCACACACACATACACACACACATATATATAAATGTATTGCAGAAGGCAGTAGGTTTCTAGCACAGTGAGAGGTGTTAGTGCACTACAATGACATATGCTTAGCAGACTGAAGGACTCATTACTTAAGTTAACTCTATATCTTGTAAAAATCTACTACAGGTTCCAGACCTCCTTGACTAACAGAAGTGACAGAGTGGTGAAGTCCTGTGTTTCTGCTTTTTCTATAAGATTCTCCTTTCTATGCCATTATCACTGGCCTTCAAATTGTTGTGTATGTGGTCACTTGCAGGGGCAGTGAGAGATGGAAAAAAGTGTCACTTCCGCTGGATCCTATGCCCAAGGTTAGGTCATATTGACTAGCAGATAAACAACCTTGGAGAGTACATCTACCTTGCTACTAAAAGAAAGAGAAAGAAGACCACACGTATCATTGATTGGCTATACCTCTCAGACTTTACAGAACAGCATAACACAATGGCACTCTATATTGGCTCACTTATTTTAATATATGCACATATTTGGAAATTATCACCTTTCTTTTAGAACAATAAGGTTGATTTAAACACTCTCACATACTCCTATGAACTCTTGGACTATGCTATCTTTGAGACAAATGTGTTAGATGTAAAGTCAAGAAACAGGATATGACTTTCATCATGAGTATTGCAACAACAAGGTGATGAATGGAATGCTTGAATTAATCTCAGCCACTGGCAAGCACTGGGTGACACACCCAGTCCATTCATTTACGCCAATCGTGCCACCTCAGTTTGGATCCAGCCATATGCAAATCAGTTTTGGCCCTGCCCCAATAGGAATAGCTTCCCAAACATCCAGGCCACGTCATCTCTGAACCAGGAATAGAAGCAACCCAAGACCGGTTTTGCCCTGATTAGGGCTCATCAGTCTGGTATAGCTTGGTTCCAGTGGCAAAGTGAGCACAGGACCCATCTCAGGGCACACTCATTGCACTTAGGGCATCAACAGGAACAAAAACAAGGTGATGGACCTATGAATAGGAAAAAATAATAATCTGGCGAGATTTAGCGGGAAAGTCATATTCCCTTTGAAGAGCAACAAAAATGAGAGTTGACTGACTGAAAGAAGTGAAAATGCAATGTACCTTATGTCTATCATTCCTGTTCTACTTAAGAAGAAACAGGTTCCTTTATAAAACCCAAGTCCATATTCCACAACCATACGAATTATGCTCTCCCTCTCTTGCTCTTTGAACATGTAATTGTCTATCATCAACTGAAATTAACTAGGCAGTGGAGAGACCGAAAATTATCCTGGGGAAGGGTGCACCTACGGAATCCGTACTCCCAACTAGTCACACAACCACAAATGGGTAGCAGAAAAAAGGCAAATAATACCATATGCATTCTACCATATATCTCATGCACATTTTGAATGTATTCTTTGGTTTCCACTGAGTTCAAGGTTTTACTCCCAATTCTTTACAGGAGTTCTAACTGGGGAATAGACAATCTCTACAATCAACCTAATTACTTAGCAAAGAAAATATATGAAACTATGTGAATGAAACACTATTTAACACATCAATGGAACTCTACAAAATTTCAGATGTACATGTTGCTTACCATTGATATGGCTCTTTTGGGTAGAGACAGCGGATTCCTCACCTTTTGAATATTCCCAGCCATTAGACTGAATCCGGAAACTTTTCAGCAGTACCTCTGTGCACCGGAAGGTGGTGCCTTGAAGCTCTGCACTGGCACCGTTCTGCCACTTCTATGGCCCAGACATGGGGCCCTTGCTCACTGCTCCACTGGATTCAAGCCAGCCTGATTTATGTGGAGTGGAATCCCAAAATGGGTCCCAAGATGCTTGTTTTCAGGCCACAAAAGGTCTGGCTTGGCAGTTCAGTCTGGACTGTTCCATGGGGAGAAGGGTGAAGACTGATTTGCATATGGCCGGGCCCAAACTGGAATAATGTGACAAGCAAAATAATGAGAGATTAAAGTGACTGGGGGTCAGTGTTTGAAAAGTTTCAACACTCTGTCCATTATTTTATTGTCTGATGTTGCTATGGGCACCTGAGGTGGCTAGGAGATGCCCAGACATGGGTGCCTTGCTAGCTGCACCACTGGACTCAAGCTAGCCTGGCTGATGAGGGCTGATACCCAGAAACCGGTCCCAGGATATTTGTTTCTAGTCCAGGGAGGACGTGGCTTGGCAGTTCAAGCTGGACTGTTCCCATGAGGAGCAGGGTCAAGACTGGTTTGAATATGGCTGGGTCCAAACTTGGCTGATATGGCAAGCAAAATAACAATGGATTAAACCCAGATCTGTGACTGGGGGGAGTGTTTGAAAAGTTCCAACACTCCGTCCATAGTTTTATTTTGCGATGTTGGGAATGGAGCAATGTCACAATTTTCAGCAGAAAGGATGCCAGTGTCCACAAAACCAATTTGTATGCAAAGAAGAAAGAGTATGGAGAATTGACTCAGAGAGCCTGATGCTCACTCACACACAGTGCTGAAGTGATGGCAATGAGAAACACGGTCTTGACAGTAAGGAGCCATAGATGACAGCTGTGAAGTGGCCTGAATAGAGTGGACATCAGATAAATCAGGGCCAGATTAAGGTCCCACTGGGGCATTACAAATGAAGAAGAGGAAAACGTGTTGCAGTCCTTTCAAAAAACGCATTCACAACTGGTGATTTAAACAAAGCGGGCTAATCAGGCAACAGTAAGAAGGCTGAGAGGGCTGAAAGAAAACTCGTAAACATGCCCAGAACAAACCTTTGCTGTGTATGAAACAAATCAAATAACAAAATGTCAGACAGTTTGGCCTGGAAGGCGTCAATCTGGTGAGCGCTGCACCAAACCATAGACTTGTCCCTACAACAGGTGTATACATTTTTTGACAAGGGATGTCTGCCGACCAAAATGACATCAATCACCTCTGGGGAAAGATTTGAAGTGTTCAGCTGTTGCCGGTCCATTTCTAAGCAAGAAGGTGGAGATTGTGTTGCGGAAGCCTGAGTGGAGAACCCTGCCATGTTGCTGTGACATAGGTTCTCCTAAGAGGCAGCCTGATCAGAAAATATATGCACAAGCCCAAGAGTCCTGAGTACAATACCCTTTGTGCCCAATCTCGAGCCACTAGGATGGTTTGGGCCCGGACGGGCCTGATCTTCTTGAAAACTCATGCCTCCTTATCTTGACTCCATAGAGATCCAAGAGAAGGAAGGAACCAGCTGCGGACAACAATTGCACCAGTGGACTAAGAGGTAAGTATTCAGTTAAGCTTCTGCATCAGGGGCACCATCACCCTCATCTCCATCCCACCACACTCCCTGCTTTAGCAGCTACAAGCAGGGGTGGGGTTCTTGATGGACCTCTTTTGCCTGCAGATCGGCAGAAAAGGGTTCAAAATTAAGTTTGGAGGGTGAGTGAAAGAAAGGATGGGTGGGTGGATGGATGAAAGGATGGATTTAAGAATGAAAGATTGAAATCAATTGAGGGTGTATGAGTGAAAAAGAGGATGGCTGGATGGATAGGTGAAAGAGTGAATGAATGGATCAATGGATGATGAGAGAAAGGACGGATGGATGGAAGAATGAGTGAAAGGATGGATGGATCAGTGAAGGTGTATAAGGATGGATGAGTGGATGAATGTATGGAGTGAAAATATGGAAGGATGAGCAAAAGGATGGCTGAGTGAAGGGCTGTATGTAAAGACAGATAAATAAAACAAAGGACGGATGAGTGAAAGGCAGGGCAGATCGATGTCTGGATGAAAGGATGGATGGATGAGTGAAAAGGTGAATTGATGGATGGATGAATAGATGGATAAGAGAGTAAAATGATGGATGGCTGAGTGAAAGGGTAAATGGAGGGATGTATGAATAGATATAAGGATGCATGGCTGAGTGAAAGGGTCGATGGATGGATCGCAACATGCAACACCCATGGATTTTGATGCTGCCCAAGATTTACAAAGTCATGTAAACCTGGGGCAGTGCTAAAATCTTATACCACCCCAGAGCAGGTGTAATAAGGAGAAATGTTTTAATTTTTCCTCTTTCCATGTGTGCTGCATTTGGGTAAGGAAAACACCCCCTTGGATTGTTTTTATGCAGGAAGGTGTCCCTTCCTGCACAAAAACAATCCTTCCAACAATGCAGACAACCTTTCACCAAATTGTGGGCTGGCAGTGACTGAAAGGACTGGAATGCACAGTGTCTCGTAGCCTTTATGCCTACGCCAAATCTTTAGAAATGAGACCCTTAGTGCAAGAAAGTGCGAGAGAACAGTTCAAGAAGACGCTCTTTGGAATTTGAGCCAAAGATGACCTCCCACCACGTTTAAAGGTCACCAGCTGCCACTGCCACTCACAGGCTTCTGTAACCACACCTCAAACAATCTTTTACTGTGTCTCTAACAATGAATAGTATGGTTTCAGTAGCCAAACAGGCATGCAACAATTGTGCAAGTGAAAGGACATTTTTTTAGGCATGTAGTAACTGGATTAACTATGCCAAAAAGCTAACGTCACTTGCTTTGCTCACTCAGTGAAAGCCAAAGGTTACTTCTATGCCCCACCACTTTCAAACCTCACCAGTCACCACTGCAGGACAGTGAATCATAGGAGATGCAAGATATGAAATCATGACATTCAATTAAATCCTTCCTACTAACTTTACCACACCTTAATGCTAGTTCAAAGATCTATGCAGCACAGGCAAATAAACTTTCCAGCTTCTCCTTGCCTAGCAAAGGGGCCATTTGAGAAATTTCAAGTAACAATCTTATGGTACTTTGGTGGTGGTATATTAGGTGGCTGTTCTGTATTTGTGCCACATATTAACATGGATGAGATTCAGCTTGGACTGTACTGTGAGTGCAGACATCTATCTAGAGCAAACATTTGCTTCATCTCTCTGAAAGTATGCCACAATCCTCTCAATCAGAGTGAGAAGGCAACTCTGCCCCACATGAAGCCAAGCCAGTCCAGACCACTTACTTCTTTTCAATAAATATTCCAATCTAATCAGTACAATGAAACAAGCAGAGAAGAGACTGAATCACAAAGGCCTACATGAAATAAGACAGATGTAACATGAAACAAGGAAACGTTATGGATGAAGTTAGGAAGATTTGATTAAGTGGCAAACAACGGGGCCAGAGAAGTATCACAAACTTGTGTTTACATTTCTCCAAATGAGTCCATAAGCTGCAGGCAGCACAACTCAAAAAGACAGAGGCAACCACAACCACTGCTCACCATTTCAGAGATGTGCTGCCAGTGGGTTATACATTGACTCGAATAAATTCCAAGTTAAAAGTATGCAGTAGCACTTTGGAGACAGTGCAATCTCATACAAACACTGAGCTGTGTCCTGAGTGACAGCATGCGTTCCTGAAATGGTCCTGGGAATCTCTTTAAGCAGAGTTCCTTAGGCTAGTTCTTCACTGAAAAAACACAACCACATTGGCAGTGATTGATGAACACTGAATAGATGTACCTCCCTGTTGGAAACGATCTTTTCAGCAGGCTATCCCCAAACTTCATGCCTTCCTCCATCTCTCTTTCTGACCCTGTTTTTTTGGTTTTAGGACTCTGGGCACTCCATCACTGCTATACAGTGCTAAAGTGCATGTGCTCTCTCCTCTACGTATGGTATAAATGGGTTACACATATTTGGCATATTTAATTTACTTATAAGTCCCTAGTGAAGTGCACTATATTTGCCCAGGACCTGTAAATTAAATGCTACTAGTGGGACTGCAGCACTGATTGTGCCACCAAATACAGTAGCCTTTTAAACATGTCTCAGGTCTGATGCTGCAGAGCTGGTCTATGCAGTTTAAACTGCTATTTTGACCTGGCAGGTGTACCCACTTGCCAGGACCAAACCTTCCTTTTTATTAAATATGTCACCCCTATGGTAGGCCCAAGGAACAGGGCGCAGTGTGTTTAAAAACTTGGATATGTTCTTTTAAGCTAGTTTAACATGTCTAGATGGTGAAAAACTCTTAAATTCGTTGTTTCACTATTGCAAGGCCCATCTCTCCCATTAGTTAGCACTGGGGTTGCCTTAAAACATATTTTAAGTATAACTTCCAAATGGGAAAAAATGAAAAATTGAGTTTGGTGTCCCTGGATGCACAATTTGAAATCACAACTTATGGTGAAGTTGTATTTCAAATTGTGAGTCTGGAAATGACACTCTTTGAAAGTTGGAATTTTCTTACTTGAACCATTCTGTGCCTCTGTGCCTGAATACACATCTGGAGTTGTTGACAGCTGTGCTCTGTGCATTCCCTTTAGATAGTCACACACTAAGGGGGCTTGGATGTGATGTTTGGATCCTGATGGCCCATCACCAGGCTAATGAGCCATTAAGTGGCTTCATGGAGGAACAGAGCTTAGCACTGCCTGACTTATTCCTGAATAGGGCTGCACCTCTCCTCACACAAAGGGCTGCATAACCCTCTGTAGAGTGTTTGGAGCTAGGGAGGGTAGGACATGGACCTGTGGACTTCAAGAAAAGGCCTTGAGGTTTCTCTCAGTTTCCAGAACCAGGGCACCAAAGTATACACACTGGACCACAACCCCCACTAAATCAGCTCTCTACTGGAACCAAGGACACTCTGCCAGGAAGAAGAACTGCAGTGCTGCTAGGAGTGACTGCCAATCTACAGCTGCATTGCTGTGTTGACCTACTGTTGCTATGTTTTGTACTGTAGGAGGGACTGCTTACTTTGCTGTTTGCTCTGCTGTGTTGCCCTGCTGCTTCTGTCCTGCAGTGAAAAGGACTGGACTTGCTCTCTACATCCTTGAATCCAAGAGTCTCCAAAAGCTTGCTGGCTTGCCCCCTGTTCTCTTGTGATCTCAGAGACATCAAAGATTGCTTGCAACTCTCCTGATGCTGCTGGACTCTAGCATTTGAGAGTCCTACCCTTGCCTGAGGTTCCCTTTTCCAGTCCTGGGTCTTAGAATTGGGTTTGGCAGCTACAAACTTCAAAAAGCAACACATTGCCCCGAGTGTGGCAGAAAACTCAACGCATCGCATCTCCGAAAGTGAGGACAGCGGATTCACCTACTACACTGCCCAATGATAACGCTCTGCGCAGCCCATCGATGCATTGTATCCATTTCTACAGTGCCTGACGACGATGCATCACCCTGAATGCAGCAGACATATCAACCCATTGTGTCCTCACTGTTGATGCATTGCTCCAACAAAGGTACTGTTCAGCGGATCCTGTATGGGTTCTGTAGCTGGCCTACACTCCATCGTGGTTGGTCTGGATTTTGGATTTGCATCTCAAATTACCTTTTTACCACAATAGACATATAAGCACTGTTTCACATTTAGGGCCATATGTACGAACACTTTTTCCCATAGACACAGAATGGGGAAAACCCTTTGCTACATCTGGCCCTTAATCTTCAAAAATTAATACCTTGACTTCTACTGATTGAATTTTTGTTGTTTTGGTCTTGTTTTAATCAGATAAATGTTATCTATTTCATCTGGTGATGAGATTTTTTGTGGTGTTTTCACTGTGTTACTATGACTAAGTGTTGCACAAATACTTTACACATTGCCCCTTAGGTTAAGCCTGACTGCTCTATGCCACCAGGGGGTGAGTGAAGGTTAATTTAGAGTGTGTACTCTGATTATGACTGTGATCCCTACGTGGACAGGGTGCATACCAGAGACCCCATTTCTAACACTCCATTTGACTGAAATCTTAACTACTCTAATCTCATCTGGTAGCTCTTAAGGCTTTCAACTGTTTCAGCTTGCACCCTGAAGTGGACAAAAAGAGGCCACGAAGCGCTATATAAAAAGTCAAATGAGAACAATATTGATTGTGTACCTAGCGCCACTTTGTTACCATATATTATTTTATACCAAATGCGATAGCATAACATGCTACACATTAAATGATGGGACTCGTGGTTATTGTAATATCATGGGAGGAAAAATAGCCATGCAGATCATCCCTAAATAACAGGTGCGTTATAAACATCACGAGAAAATAAATCCCTTAGAACATCATTTCAGGCTTTGGTAATGTGTTTTGGATCACTAAGCCCTATGTAATCGGCTGTTCTGTCATTACTATAAGGATCGTTAACTGGCACACAGAGAAGTCCTGACTAACAAATTATTTTTGACAGTCACAATATTGGATTACCTAAATCATCTGCTTGCTCTTTTAAGACGATCACATTCAGCGCTGCCGAGGTCTCACCATGCATTCAAGCAAAGGATATTATAGCATTATTTATGGCCTCGATTAACCAGAGTTACTTAACTGCAGGGACATAGAAAAATTACATTTTCACTACAAAACGTTTTTATAAGAAGCAAACTTACCAAGGTTTATCGAGAAACCCCACGATATAAGCAAGTTTGAATAACCATTTAAGGAAATGAGCTACAAAGGAGAGCATGGCTACAGACCGACAAACATTATTTACGAAAAATGCAGAACGTGGTTAGAAAAACACTTAATCACACAGCAAAAAGGGCAGAGGTGAGGTGCTGAAAGTTTCTGTAACCTGCTGAATTTGCAAGGTTAATAAGTGAAAGGTGTGAGTTACAGTCCTACAGGGTTGGTGTTAGAGCAGCTGCAATGCCATTTGTTTGTTTCTTTCCGCCCACCAATCTATAAACAGTCAACACACACATCTGGCAGCTTTTTTTAGTTTGCTTGTTGCTTTAATGGAGTGATGTTGACTTACTTTTTCAAAATATTAAAAGTCTCTATTTGGCCCGCGCAGGAAGCACAGAGGTTAGGTGGTCGCCGAATTTAGGGACACAACACACATCCCAGCAAATATGTAAAACTTGTGTCAGCGACAGCGCTCGCTTCCAAGTATTGCTAATTCATTATGAAACTTAGCAGGACTTACTAAAGTACAACTTACTTACCTTTGGTAAAGATATATCTGATAGAGAAGTATCTAGTTGCAGATTCCTTACCTCAGAATTTTCCCCCAGGTGTCAGACTGGATGGCGAGATGTTCCTTTGAGCAATACTCTTGAGTGTCCGTAGGTGGCATTGGTCGACTCCACGGGCATCATTGGCGTTGTAGTTGCTGTGATGATGTCGGGAGTAGTACATAGATGCCTCCTCAATGCAGTGACATCAGTTTCTTTTCACAACTGTCCACGCCTAAGCACAGAGCCGCAAAGAACACTGAAATTGGTGCGTCAGAGCTAAAGCTCTGAATGGGGAAGCCCTGTCCCTTGCAATCAGTATGCAAGTGTGGAGGGTTGGTGGGCGGTAAGGAATCTGCAACTAGAATATGTCTCTACCAGATGTATCGTTACCGAAGGTAAGTAACTTGTACATCTGCTAGAGCCTTCTATTTGCAGATTCCTTACCTTAGAATAGATACCGAAGCAATGCTATCCTCGGAGACAGGCTACGAACCAAGATCATAATAGAAAGTCCTGCAGGACTGAACAACCGAAGTACACGTACCTACTGACCTGACTGTCCAGCAGTAATGTTTAGTAAACGTGTGCAAGGATGCCCACATAGCTGCCTGGCAGATATCCAGGACAGGAACTCCGTGTGCTAACGCCTTGGAAGCATCAGTTGCTCTGGTGGAATGAGTGCACAAGCCCTCAGGGGGTTGCTTCTTTGCCAAAGCATAGCAGATTGTGATGCAAAGAAGTACCCATGGTGAGATGGTAAATTTTTGCACCGCCTTCCCTTTCTTCGCACCTACATATGCAACAAAGAGTTGATCTTTGACTCGGAAATCTTTAGCACGATTGAGATAGAATGCCAATACTCTTTTTGGATCTAGGTGGTGGAGTCTCTCCTCCTCATGAGAAGGATGTGAAGATGCATAAAAAGTAGGCAAAGTGATGGACTGGCCTACACGGAAAGTTGTAATGACTTTGGAAAGGAAGGAAGCCTTAGTGCGTAAAACCACTTTGTCAGAGTGCACAGACAAAAATGGGGGCTTAGAAGATATAGCCTGAAGCTCACTCACTCTGCGAGCAGAAGTGATGGCAACAAGAAAAACAGTTTTGAAAGTAAGAAGCCATAAGTGACAATTGTGCAAAGGGAGTACACATTAAGTAAGTAAGTACGAGATTGATGTCCCACTGAGGCATGATAAACGGAGTGGGAGGAAACAAATGTGTGAGGCCCATAAAGAATCTACTAACAATAGGAGACTTTATGAATGAAGGCTGCTCAGGCAACCTAAGAAAGGCTGACATAGCCGATAAATAACATTTAAGGGTGTCCAAAGCAGAGCCCTGCTGGGCTAAAGAGAGAATGAACAAAAGAACCTCAGAAAGAGAAGCAGAGAGGGGATGAACAGATTTGTTCGTACCCCATGCCACAAATAAATGCCAATGACAGACGTATACCGTTTTAGTGGAGGGACGCCTGGCTGCCAAGATTACATCACAGACTTCGGGCGGAAGGTCAAAAGCCGTCAACTGCTGCTGCTCAATCTCCACGCATGCGACAGAAGATCTTCTTGAAGTGGCAGTCTGAGTGGAGGATCAGTGGCCATGTTCAATAACTCTGGATATCATACTCTCCTTGCCCAGTCCAGAGCCATGAAGATTACTTGGGCCCAGTCATTGTTGATCTTCTTGAGAACTGTGGACAGAAGTGGTATAGGTGTAAAGGAGGCCGGAGTTCCACTAGAGACGAAAAGCATCTCCAAGCGAGTATTGCCTTGGAAACTCCAATGTGCAAAACAGCTGACATTGCACATTCTCTGCGGAGGTGAACAGATCTAACCAAGGCTCTCCCCACTGCTGAAAGAGACCTTGCATCACCTCTGGATGGAGATGCCATTTGTGATCGGCTATGCATCGTTGGCTGAGTTTGTCTGCTCTGGCTTTTGAGAGCCCGCCAGATGTTGAACCACCAGGGTGATGTCCTGATGTGCCAGCCATGTCCAGAGGCATAGCATCTCCTGACAAAGGGTCCAGGACCCTACTCTGCCCTGTTGCATGGCGGTAGTGTTGTCTGTGAACACTTGTACTACTTTCCCTTTAGGAGAGGGAAGAAATGCTTTCAACGCACGCCGGATCGCCCAGAGCTCCAGAAGATTGATATGGAGCCCAGAGACTCCACAGGAGACCAGATGCCTCTGCTCTCTGCCTCTCCCATGTGGCTTCCCCATCCCAGAAGTGATGTATCCGTCACTATTGATAGATCTGGTTGGGGAAGGGAGAGGGATCTGCTGTTGGCCCAACGTGGATTCGAAAGCCACCACTGCAGGTCTTCCGTAGTCCCTTCTGAGATGTGAACCATGTCGGGGAGATTTCGCTGATGCTGCACCCACTGGAACTTCAAGTCCCACTGCAGAGCCTGCACATGCCATCTGGCATGTGTCACTAGCAGGATGCAGTAGGTCATGAGGCCCAGCAGCCTCAGAGTCAATCTCTCCGAAACCCAAGATAGAGGCTGAATGATCAGAACCATAGCATGAATATCCTGGACTCGCTTTTCGTGAGGATAGGCCCAAAACGGCACTGTGTCCAGAACAGTTCTAATGAAAGGGAGCATCTGAGAGGGAGTCAGGTGTGACTTTGGCACATTTATAGTGAACCCCAGCGTGTGCAGGAGGTTCGCCTTAGTCTGAAGGTGGGAGAAGACTTTCTGGGGTTAGTCAGCCTTCAACAGCCAGTCGTCGAGGTAGGAGAAGACTGAAACTCTCAACCTGCGCAGATGAGCTGCAACCACCGCCATCACTTTTGTGAACACTTGAGGGGCGCTGGTAAGGCTGAAGGGGAGCACAGTAAATTGAAAGGGCTCATGACCTACCACGAATCGTAGGTAATGTCGATTGGCAGGTAGGATCGGAATATGGAAATACGCATCCTGCAAGTACAACGCTACCATCCAGTCTTCTGGGTCCAAGGCAGAGAGGACCTGAGCCAGGGTGGGCATTTTGAATTTCTCCTTCTTGAGGAAGAGATTGAGGTCCCGAAGGTCTAGGATAGGACATAAGCCCTTGTCTTTGTTGAGTACCAGAACGTTGCAGGAATAACAACCACATCCTACTTCTGGTGCAGGGACCCTCTCCTTGGCTCCCTTGGCAAACATAGCCACGACTTCCTTGCAAAGAAGTGCCAAATGATCCTCTGGTAAATTGCTGAATGATAAAGGCATGGCTGGTGGGGCAGATTCGAAGGGGAGGGAGTAGCCCCTTCTAACAATCTGCAAAACCCATCTGTCCATAGTGATGGATTACCAGTGGGGCAGGTGATGGCGAATCCTTCCACCAACTGGACCAGAATGAGGGGACAGGCTAGGAGGGTTTGGATACTGCAACAGGGGCAGGGGTGGACTGGGCAGACCTATGGTCTGACCACATGGGATTCCACATCCCCGGCCATGCAGCAGCTGAACAGCATGAGTGGCACAGTGGCTGGGAAAGGGACGTGACAGGGAGCCCCTTCCGTGGCCACGAAAGGGGTGAAAGGCAGACTGTTAGGGACGAGGGGCAGTGGAAAGGCCGAGAGACCGAGCCATAGCCCGGGAGTCCTTGAACCACTCCAGCATAGAGTCCCCCTTGTCTCCAAAGAGATGGGGAGCCATCAAAGGGCAAGTGCATAAGAGTCTGTTGGACATTCCCTGAGAAAACAGATGCACATAACCAGGCGTAGCGCCTCAAGGCCACCGTCATTGCAACCAATCTACCTAGAGAGTCAGTCGTGTCCAGCCCACATTGGATAGTGAACTTCGCAGCGTCTCTCCCATCGGTGACAGCTTAGGCGACAATAGCACAGTCCTCCTCCGGTATCTGCAGCAGAACTTGTGCGACCGTATCCCACAGAGAGTGAGTATAATGACCCAAAAGGCATGCGGTATTCACTGACAGCAGAACAAGACTGGAGGAAGGAAACATCTTCTTCCCAAATTGTTCCAGCATTTTTTATTCCATTTCCGGAGGTGCAGAAGGAAATGCGCCAGAGGATGAGGATGTCTGGATAATAAGGCTCTCAGGCATAGGGTGTTGGAAAAGAAATGTAGGGTCGTGTGGGGCAGCTGATGGCGGCATGCGATTGTTCTGTTCACAGGAGCCCCTGTGTTGGGTCTGGACCAAGTACCACCACTGACCACCATGAAAAAAGTTGCTCCCTCACTGGCCTCATCCAACTCCTATGCCCAGTCCAAGTTAGGGTCACCTTGGTATTCATAAGGGTCCAGGGACCCCTCCAATCCTGTCCCAAATTCAAACCCATTAGAATAAGGGTCAGAATCCAACCTGCAGTGAATAAGCCTCTTCGAAGAAGGAGGCGGCGTCTGATGCGCAAGGGTATTGTTCATAGAAAAATCTCTGGATCCAGTCTGACACCTGGGGGAAAATTCTAAGGGAAGGAATCTGCAACTAGAAGTCTCTATCAGCTTAATAGTAGCTTTGATTAGATCGTTTATGCACAGACGTTCTGTATAAAACTTAAAAGAGTCTATGGTTTAATTGTAGAGAAAAACAGTCTTTATGTGTTGTCTTGCTAATCAGACCACCACTTCATATTTTTCTCCTCGGTTTAGATACCAGTACAGTTTTTATCTTCTAGGCTACAAATTTCTTGTAGGGGAACATATTATTTTTTATGTGCAAAATATTTGCTCCAAGGTGTTAGGGGAGAACCTGAGGTACGAATTACAAAACATGACTAATTCGAATTCTGATTCTTTTTAAAGTTATGACTAATTAGAAACTGAGGCTGAATTACATGAAGTAAGCACTGCAAGTTCTAATTTAACACATAGGGCCTGATTCTAACTTTGGAGGACGGTGTTAAACCGTCCCAAAAGTGGCGGATATACCACCTACCGTATTACGAGTTCCATAGGATATAATGGACTCGTAATACGGTAGGTGGTATATCCGCCACTTTTGGGACGGTTTAACACCGTCCTCCAAAGTTAGAATCAGGCCCATAGTATCCACCACAGTTTTGGGGCTGAATGGTGTTTTAAATGGTTGAAGAGTTGAAGCAACACTACCTTAAATGGTGGTTGCAAATTGTTTGTCACAAACAAATGTAAAAGCATTCGCAGAACACATTAACACGTTCAGAGCAGTATAACAACACAAAACATAACAGGGAACAACCCCAAAAACAGTCACAAAAGAATGCAATACACTATACCATCAGAGTGAAATGATGCAGCACTAAAACAGTGGAGCACAGAAAACAGCATCAAGATTCACAAACACAGCAAAATGGCACTCAATAAATATGCACAAATATTCTTGGCACGCATTACCTCCTCCAGAAAACAGCTTTCATGAAATGGCAATAAAATGTGATTGCAACAAGCACTACCTTAACTTAACACCAAGGTCATAAAACAGTGCCTTTCAAAATGGTTTGTTTTTGTGGTCAGGCTGCCATGCTCTAAAATGGACAGATATGGACCATGGCAAAGGTGGAGGAAAATGATATAAAAACAATATGTAACATATGTATTGGTTATAAATCATTTTAAACTTGAAAACTTATTATAACAAAGAAATGTTATTAGGTGAAATAACATTCTTTTAAATAGAGCAAACTGTTTTGACGTATTTTGCTCCTTATTACATAAAAGTCGGAACAGGTTGTTATTGCTTTAAACAAAGTAACATCTATCCAATCGTGAAATGTAGACAACATGCATTTGTTACACTTCTAATTATGTAAACACAGAAAAATAAGGTAAAAACTATTTGTGTCAAGTTTACTGTTTGCTCCACTTCCAACTACAGATCAGCAGAAATGGTGCAATGGTGTAAATTTGTTTGCTTCGTTTAGCTGCGTGAGTGCATATTTTCTGTGTAGAATTAGATTAGTAGTGGAGCAACATCGACCTGGAAAATCATTATCATTCTTGATCTTTATGTAAACTTGATCATTCAAAAATTATAATCTTATTTATACTCTTTATGTGTAACTTCAAACTAAAGTGGGACTAGGTAACAACCTAAATTGGAGCAGTGCACCTCTTTATAGACACTTTCTATTTTTGTCCATCATCATCCTTGCAGTGCAAATAGCGAAACTAGACGCTCTAAACAGCAACAACCAATAATCCACCCAGGCAATGCAAACTTTACACTTCCCCATTAATCAGAAACTAAGAAAATATATTTTAGCATCGGTTCCTTCATGTTAAGCTAAAGATCAGCACTGCCGTAACGAAACTGAGATCCCCCCTCACAAAGTACTTGGAGGGGCCCCACTCGCCACCCACTCAGGAGCACTCAGGCCAGGACCCCACCTGTACTATAAAGTGTACTGTGCTTAGAGGGCACCCTGGAGCTTGGGGGCCCCGCACTGCAGGGACTGCAGGGGCTATTGTTAAGCCAATCAATATCACATCATCACCAAACAGTAATGTAGTCAAATAATCAAACACCAGTTAAAATGATTCTCCACATATAGCACATTCTTTCCAAGTGCCCCGAGTGTGTTAATGTCTTAAAACAATATCTCAACCAAAAAGTACTAACTGTAGACCTATCTTGATTGTAAGTCTGACATAAGTTGTTCAATTCAGGTAAGGAAATCAGTTTACCTCCTAGAAAACAGTTTCTTATTGGCTGAAAGTTAACTTTATGACCCCAAATACTAACTATAGGTTTTAGTAAAAACATTAGTTTCAACCCTAAATGACAGTCTGACATTTTTATTAGAACATACTACTCCCTTGAAGAAGAGGAATCAACTGTGACACTCAGTTCAATGCTTCACTATAAAATGTCCCTCATATGCTAGAAGCCACCACTGGTTTCCAATCAGAAGTCATGATTAGCAACAATGTGTCAGTGCTAGTCACTAGATAGTAGATGTCTTCAAATAATGTAAGGGATGCCCACCATAATGGCAGGAACGCCCGCCATTATGCAAGTAATAGCTATTGTAATGTTACGATAGCCAATATGGCCAAATGCTGGTTACCATAATGCAGGTATGGCCACTGTTATTCAGGGATCAGCACCATTATATCACAGATGGTTACAATATGCCTGAGATGTCAAAAATAGGATAGAGATGCCCACACAGCACCAGGGGTGGCCAAGGTCACACCGCACTTTGTCATTTTATTAGGCCACAGAAGTTCACCACATGAAAAAACATAAAAAAGGAGTGGCAGCATTACACATGTAAGGTGAGGGAGACACTTGCAAATACTCCGGCCTATACATTTAGTGGCAGGCTCGACACTGGGCGATATAGAAGTTTGACGGCCAATATAAAATTAAACCTAATGAGGTTTCACTGAGCAGCTTGATGGCTCCACTTTTACCCATCTCTTCCTCCTTTGGCATTGAATCTTCGGGCAATAAACCATGGGTTGTGTTCCAAATCTCTATGCTCTGACCTAACTAATTCCAGAGATAGGTGCCACCTATTGAGATATGGATCAACAGGGCACAGAGGCCAGGCCCTACAGGGGAGTCCAGGACCCTGGTTAAATAATGAACACGACTGGTAAATTTGCTCATAAAAATAATCAAGGGCTATGTTGTCAGAAGAGTGTAATAATCAAACGAGTACACCATAAGCCAAAACGTGAAAGTGCCAAAAGTTATAATGCACAGCTGGCCCCCTGAAGATTGTTGGAACTAATGTTTGCCTACTTCTGTGCGTTGCATGTACCTTGATAGGCAGTCCAAGGCTTCATCTCCATACGTGGATGATTTTAGACTCTCCTTCAAATCCTTCTTTCAGTTCTGAATTCGGTAGCAACAGGTTTTATAATATGGATAAGGGTGCAAGAGCTCCCCCAAATGCTTCCTACTGCTCAGATATTCTAGAACACCCGCTGAATAATTATTTTCGTTGAAATCATTGATTATTTCTTCATAATATGAAACACTATCCTCTGTGAGGGACACACAGTCCTAATCCTGAAGTAGAATTATTATTTAATAGCCTAACGTCATCTATGTTTCCATCCCATAAAGTTTATTTACAAGACCCCTCTAAGAATTTGGAAAGACGGGGAGTCCTTAGCTGCCAGCAAACTGAAAAAAAGATCTTATAAACTGGTTTCAGTGATGCTGGGCCCGAAAAACATGAAGTGCACCGTTTGCGTGTGATTCTGTGAGCAGAGGAAAAAACACTTACCAGTCACTTTCGGAATACCCTGCAATCGAGGAACTGGTAGCGCAACAATAATACCGAGATTTGTTCCAACCAGCAATAAACCATGGCACACCAACAGACTAGTCACAGAGACACGCTGATGTCCTGCAAAAATGAACAAAGGTGTTTATTGGCAAAATGTCCTTTTTTCTATTCTCATTCAACAGAGTCTTCCATGTAACAAAAATACAGTCACACAATTTCACATATTCATGGCGCCCCTAGTATACTGTAAAATTCACATAAACCATGCATATTATCAGCCAATACATCACTTTACAGGGAACAATTGTACATTAGCAAACCGACCTAGAACGTCTAGGACTGGATAGACTGAGATTGACTCTCTTTGAGGGCAAAACCTACTACTATGGGACCAGGCAGGAAGCAGACTGTCAACTCCTTGCACCTGTGGAAGTCTGTTGAATTTGTTTTACCTTACCTTAACTATTGTTCCCATGAACAGCTCAGCTCGCTTCCTTTTCTCTCCCTTTGTCTTTTTTTTTGCTTCTGTGATAATTGGTTGGGAATGTTCCCTTGTTGTTTTATGAAAGAAGGAGCCGTTCGTCTCATTCCGCGATGTCTGAGTGTAGGTAAGTATGCCAAAAGCAGAACTAAAAGAGCGAGTTTTTTTAAGGTGCAGGGCACCAAACACGTTCGTCCACTGTGTCCCCTTTTCTCATGTATTTGTGCCAGCCTTCTGAGCAAAACTGGAGGGCCTACCCTTCGTCCTAGTGCGGATCTTCGACGATCCCATGCATAGCTCAGAAAAAGTCAGATAGGCATGAAATCACGAGTAACCCCTGCACCAGCGTCAGGCACTCCTTTTTGACACGTTGCACCTGCTGAATGCTAGTAATCGTATTGCCTTTAGCTGCGAGACAATGATAGATTTAAATTTCCTTTTACCGCTGAATGGGCCTTCGACCATGGTCTAGTCCCATAGTTACAAAATTTGTGAAAGACCTTAACACAGCTGTGGCCAATAATACTTATGCCACAGTCCATATAAAAAGCAACTTACTTACAGTGCCACTGTGATTAGCATGGTTCAGTGCAACAGAATAGAGCTTGAGTGGCTCAAAATCAAGGTACATGTCACTAAAGAAAATTCTAACATACACACATTATGCAGGCTGAAGAAAGCGATAATCAGGGGAGAAACTGGAAATATTTCTTCCAAAGATTTGCAAACTTGTAGTAATATTGGACACACAGTATCATAGACAACTACAAAAAGGAACAAGTAAGTAACAGAGGTAGTGATAACAAATATTAGTTTAAACATTCCCTTTACTCTGTATGAATTTTTGAGGCAAACTTTAGACTGTGCCAGTAACATCTCCAAGTGAACTGTAATTTTCCCGGCAGATCACTAAGTATGTTACCTTTTCAGTAGGGCATGTCCATCCTTTTCTAATTCGATATTATAGGAAAAAGCAGTATTTGCAAGGAGGTAGCGTCTAGTTAATGCACAGATGTATCGGGCAGCGCTCTCCTTTTCAGTCTCTCCTTGAAAACAGGCCTATACCACATACTTTGTACTCAAATTGTTTTCGGCCGAATCACTTCCATCACACATTTCTCTAGTGACCCGCTGCTTAAGCTTCCTCTGAAAGATTTTATGTCTGCTATCCATCTGCATTCATAGCTGATGCAATCTACACTAAGTCTTACAGGATCGCTCAGCACAGTATTTTAATGTTCAGTAGTGCTCACTAGTATCACAGAGTGGTATAGTGTATGCAACTGTCAGGGTATGGAAGGAGAGGTAAGTCAGGATGTGAGCTGTGACTTTGTGTCCACACTGAAGAATATACAGAGGCCCAAGTTTCATTTAACCTTAGGTCATATTTGGGACCTGAACTTGACCAGTAAGGTAATCCTCAGAGGAAGTCTATGAGGGAATATTTGTTTTTAAAAAAACGACGAAACTTACAGTTGAAGTAAAATAAATCAATGTAAAGGAAGGATATCAAGTCAATATTTACTCAGAAACAGAAAACGCCTGGTAAGAATAGAAGAAAACTGGGGAACAACTAAAAGGTTGCAGATCAGTGTTGTAACATGATTATTCTTATACAATTTAAAGGTCTGGTTACCTTTGTGCTTCTTTTATTATAAGTGAAGACAAGTAATGATTATCACTTGTTCAAACCTGTATTTTCATTTAAGCATGTGTTGGGCCTCGCCCTTTGGAGCGTTCACTCTTAGGTCAGTTTCATCTAACATTGACATTCTATATAGTGACAGTTGTATGGAGCATGAGGAAGGCAGCAGTTGGGCTTGCAGCACAGAGACTCCTTTGAAACAAATCTTGGAAGTATTGTGTTTGTCATCAGCTTGCTTGGCGGAGTTATTTATTCATATGTTCATCACAACAATCAGTTCAAGGGACCATTTTCACTTTGGGGAAAAAAAATGCAAAAAGTGTGTGTTGAAAGTCAGATACAATTTAAATAAATATACACATGCCCTCTGGAAGTTCAACTAGGGCCTAGGTTTCTCAAATGGAAGGCCTGCAGTTCAATCAATAAATAACTTTATTTCGGCTGAAAGCCATAAAAGTATCCAATAAATAACAAACAATTACCATACAATAAGATTATGAATGATAAAAAACACAGATTCCACATGGAACATTAAAAAGAGAAACAAATAGTTCTGCTGAATTAAAATGTAAAACTCATTTGTTAGAACAATTACACGACAACTATCTAATTTTATAGACCTGGAAGCCTGCCTAAAATTGATTCCATAAAATAGTCTATTTCTTCCTATGATAGATTGTGCTAAAAAGGAGCTGTTGATACACATAGTTATAGCAACAATGCAAAACTAACATCAAATTTCTTTTTTCTTTAACAAAAAAGCCTTTGTGGTTTCATGCCCATAGTGATCAACTGAGGCCTAGGGTGGTTATAGCTAATCCAATCATTCAGCAGTGTATTCTCTAGTTCTTATGGCCCAAACGTTTTGTAGGTACTTGGCAACGGCAAAGACCACCTTATCACTTGTGTCGCTGGTAAGAATTTGCAAGGATATATTATGTTTCTGAGAGAGCGTAGCTTAAATATTACATATGCTTGCGTGAAATGCTTAACAATGCTGCACATAGAAAACGACTATGGTTTAGTTAGTTTCTTAATGTGAATTTGAATTACAACTATGATAAACTGAACTAATGACAATAATGAGTAAACTTGTTTATGATATGATTAACCAAACTTATATTAGTGTTTGCGATATTATATTGAAAATTCTGTAGGCCTTAAATTAGCGTGAGTTGAAGTTTTAGCCGTGTAGCTCTCATATTAAAGCATATTTTCTGTTTTCCAGTGTGGTGACTCGTAAAAGGCCATGACCCAGCATTTGTTCCTTTTCTTTGTTTTATGTTGCTAATTCATCCTGTTCCCATCCGCATGCTAGCTGCCTTAGTATACGTTTTATACATTTGCAACAAATGTAAAAATATTCAAGGACGTTTAACCATGGAAAAGAGAACTTTTGACCTGAAGAACGTGCCAAAGGATGAAGTAACCCCGGATGTGCCACCTACGAAGACGTCAATTATGAAGACCACTCAAAGCGTTATAAATTATCGTGGGGTGACAATTTGGATTACCTAATGTATAATTTGACAGGCTAAAGATAGTGGGGTATAGCGAATATCCAATAGAATTTTTGGGGAATGTATTGTGAAAAAGGGATAAAAACTCATGATACAGAACAGTTGTGGGAATTAGGTGGGGAATGATATTGATTGCATCCAGAAACTCTGTCACTCTGTTTGGTGATTTGAGACTTAGACAAAACTATCTTCATCCATAGACTGCCCCCTTTACACTTCTCCTCCTTATGAGGGAAGTGTCCCCTGTCCCTTAGATGAAATAAACTGTTGGCGATCTAACTGATGTCCTGAAGACGAAGATTGATCCTGTATGCTGACTTATTCCGAGGAGGGTAATTATGACAATGCTATTGTAATTTGTCTGTTTGCTTTTCCTTTCTAGGTACCAACTGCTGTATTTTTGGATAGAGACCTTAGTCAGATGTTTTCCAAATTCGTGTTCAAAATTATTTTGCATGAAGTCCAACATGCTGATGCTAATCAGTGGTTAGGCTAGGTGATCACTTTGACTGACGCAAATAGACGTGTCTGACATTGTGCTATGCTGAACTGAGACGTATATGATATTCTATGCACTCTGATCTATGCATATCTTATGTTGGTCCTCTTATGTTTGTGATCTTTGCATTATTGAAGTCTTATCATAGCTGTCGTGTTGTGACTTTGCTCTTATGACGCTTGGTTTTGAGATTGACACTTTAATTATTAGATTGTAATCAATAGGGAATAAAATTCACAAAACTCCAATAAAGGTGTGGTTATTCATGGCTGAAAGGTCATGGTTGCGCCGAAGGTTTAATAAATGTCTTTATCCAAAGTAAAGTATATTATGGTGACATATATTGATAACGTCATTGACATATTGCTTGACATATTGATCAGTTATCTCGTCCTACGGTGTCTCACCACTGGGTCAAAAGATCCATCGGCCTAAAACGAGTCCTAATGTGTATAAAATTGACATAAAGGGACGCGTTAACATTTCCTTATCCCCATTGATCTACATAAGGGGATCATCCACTTCTTCCTGGGCACCAGATATCTAGGACAAAAGAACATAAAATGGGCCAATGTCTCGGATTGCTCAGGACAGAAGTGGCAGAATCTTGATTTATGAACCTCCTTGTACCATCTTGCAGTAAATGTATTAAGAGGCAATATCCCTAGACTGAATTTAATAAAAAAGTGTTTTGGCATAGGGGGGATTGATATTGTCCATAAAAGCCTCAAACTTGGGACTACACTTGTGGTCCAAGAACTGTAGCGTCCTACTACCATGGTCCTTTTTGGATCAAAGTTGGGTCAAAATGAACTCCCAGTAACACCGCCTTATTCGTGCCTTTACTTCCTTCGTCAAGCTATGGGGGTCTACCCACACCTCGTCCATTTTAATAAGTTGGCACGTATCTCTGATGTATTTAAACCAGGGAATTTTTAACACACCGCAGTCAGCTAAAAGCTCAGCAACTGCTGTTTGATAGGGGGGCAAGTATTCGGATGTCCAAAGGCGGACCAAATACATAAGGGGTCTTAAGGCGGCCTCGTTATGGATCTTATTTAGGGCTAAATCCAGTCTAAGAGGTGTGAGTGGAGTACTTGTCGGTAAGTGCAGAAAGTTACGCATGAAGCGATTTTCCACCTTCGTCAAGCAGCTAGAGTTGCAATGCCCCCATAATTCAGCACAATAGATTGAAGCAGCCACGGCCGCTGCCTTATATACTGTGATAGCAGGTGAAATTTCTCCTTCCGAAGTGCTGGCAATTTTTCTAGCTATCACAGTCGACCTCTGTCGAAGGGTGGACACACTCTTCTCAATCTGTGCCGACCACCGTTGGTCATCAGATATCCTAATCCCCAAATAGTCAAATTGCTTAACTCGCTCTATCGGTTGACCTGCTAGAGCCATTTTCCCCCTAAAAGACGTGTGAGGATTAAAAGCCATAAATTTAGTCTTAGAAAAATGTATCTCTAGGCCCCTCTTTACACAAAATTTAAAAAAGGCATTGAGTTTGTTTTGAAGGCCAATTGGAGTTCGTGAGATCAGTAAGGTATCGTCTGCAAACATTAAAATAGGGACAGAAGTTCCTGCTAACTTTGGGGCGTCATGATTGCAGTGCATCAGCTGGTCAACCACATCATTAATATAGAGATTGAACAGTGTGGGGGCCAGAACGCACCCCTGTCTATTGGTATAGCTTCTGTCAAATCTCCCCTTTGGGACCAGCGTACCTGGGCATGAGTGCCCTCGTGGAGATACCTAATCAATTTCAACATCTCGCTGTCTAGCTTATAGGACTCAAGGGCATTCCACAGTAAATCCCTTGGGACCATATCAAACGCAGCTTTTAGGTCAATGAAGGCCGCATACAAGTGGCCCTTATTTAATGTCTGGTGTTTCCAAAAAAGAAGGTTGAACCTAAATGCCTGGTCGATAGTACTCACACCCTTCATAAAACCTGCCTGGAGGCCAGAGAGGATATATGAGTCCTCAATCCACACCTGCAATCTAGCCGCTAGTGTCAATTAAACGTATTGGCCTGTAGTTGGAAGGAAGTTCTCTTACACCCTTTTTAAAAATGGGAACTATAATAGCTCCTTGCCATGTGGAAGGAAGCCCACCGCCTCTCAAAATCTCGTTTCTAAGTATGTTTAAATATAGGGACCAGGTTCTAGGTCGGGACAAATACAAATCACCTGGGATACCATCTAGCCCTGGGGCCTTCCCTTTGCGTAGCGTTTGGAGTGCCAGAGTTGTTTCTTTTAAGGAGAATGGAGCCAGATTATATTTAGGTGCAATAGCTAGCTCAGAAAAAGGTGGATGGAAGGGCCCCTCAAGGGATGACGGACAGTAAAACTACTAATTAGAGCCACGCTATATACAGCTATATACAGCTCCAAAATATGATACCCAAAGTGCTGGTTGAATTACTGGGTATGTCTCCGCGTTGTCAGAATGACCTTTGTCTGCCACCAACTTCCCGAACAATTTTGAGTCCTTTGTTTGTAAAGCATTTACCAAAGCCTTCCATTGATTGGATTCCCACTTTTTTTTTGCGTTTTTCAGTTCTGCTTTATATACAGACCTGGAGGCTCTTATCGCACCACAACTCCCTGCCTTCAGTGCTTCCAAAAGCCGTGATTTAGCCAATCGACAAGAGCTAGTGTACCACCTCAAAGGTCCGGCCCCGGTTTCTACCCGTCTCCTTGTTACTTGAAAGAGGGGCCTTAGCTGGTTGACCATAATGTTATGTAAATTAATTAAGTCAACTGGTACCAAGTCAAAATGCTTCAAAGGGGAAAGCGTTGATTTCACCACTTTATATATTGAGGCCTGAAAGTGTACATCATCAGCCACCATTTCCCACCTTAGATTTTTATAATAATTTGTCGCAACTAGTGAGCTACCCTTCACCCACTTAGAAAGTAAACTACATTTGAATGGGGAGATTGAAAAAGATGTACAGAGAGTTAAATGATCGCTGTCATCACGTGGAAAAACCGCCATGTCAATGAGGGAATTCCAAAGAAAATCGTCTACTAAAACATAGTCTAGGCGGCTCTTGTATGAGCCTTTCCTATACGTAGGCGACGCAGGGGTATCTGATTTCGTGTTCCCATTGACTATTCTAAGGCCCATTGTTTTTGTCAAGTCCTCCACTATATCTATTACTCCCCTGTTGGTTCTATTACAACTTGAACCAGACCTGATCTGTCCCATGGGTGGGCAAACTGAATTCTTTTTTGCTGAAAGTTGACCTCACACTTCAAATTCATATTAAAGTCTCCTGCGACAAGTAAGCCCTGCCCCCCAGATGAATAGTTCAAAAAATCTATTAGCATTTTTACCTGAACGGTCTGAGACTTTTGTGGGCCAGGCCATATATATATATTTTTACGAAAACTATGCGAACTGGCCCCCTTGGGCCGCTGAACATGACTTCCACAGCTAATATATCCCTTCGAGGGGGAGGGCAGCTCCTTTACCTTAGGAAACAGATCATGTTTAAGCCCCCAGATGCTCTACCAGATGGAGATGGAAGTGCGGCCTTCTGAAAGGACCAGTATCCTGCTCGGTAAATTATAGAGGGGGCCCATGTCTCCTGTAAAAAGATGATGTGTTGTTGATCCATAAAGCTACACCATTCTGGGTTAGTTATCTTAGATGACACACCCGCCACATTCCATGATAAAAGATTAATTGAAGATTCATCGCTGTCCCCAATATTGGACAATCTCACTATTCACGTATTTTTTGGGGGAGTAGTTCCGCTATACCTCCCTTCAACATGGACGTTGTAACGTACTCCTGTCTCTAGTCCCACAGTGCCCAGCGGTAGGGTACCTGGATCACATAATTCCAAGGGCTTTGTGGCAGAAGTGTCATCCTTCCCTACCTCTACTGATGGGGCTTTACGTCAATCTATGGTTGAAGTTGGACTACTCATATGTCCCCGTCTTGTGATGCATGATTTGGGAGAAGATCTTAAATTAGGACTATCTCTGAAGAACCGGTTGGCCATTGGAAGGGGGAATCAACTGGACAAGAGATACGTGGGAAAAAGTGTCAGGTCTTGATCTTAACTCAAGAGCTAAAAGGCCCTTTACTAAACTCTGACTGTTCTACTGCAATCCTATCAGGTCCGTTTCTGAGGTATCACATTTTTTCACACCCCTTATCCAGTGAATTACTTTGTTCTTCAGTGAAGCCTCTAGTTCCCTTGAACCATGTCTCAACTTGGGGATGTTCGCCATATAGACGTCACACTGACCATGCGGCGACTGGCTAGGCAGGGTGCTTGGCTGGGAGGCTTTGTTAACATTGGCTAAGGGCTTAACACTGTGCTTCTCTTGGTTAGCCCCTCTAGACAATTTAATATCATATTTATATGAATTAGCCACTACAGGAGCTATGCACACTTCCCGTTTTCAGGGTAGTGAGGTCGCTCCTGCATCCTTTCCCCTATGCATTCCCTTCGTATATATATCAATTTGCTGAGTTTGTGTGAGTGAAGTTTGGGGTTAAAAGAAGATTTCCAATCGTCCCCGATCGCAGCTGTTAAGCCGTCAAGCTTCATATGGACCATGTGACTAAGGGAAGTGAGGTACTCTTTTAAGCTCATTATTTCGGATCTTATTTGTACTAACTGAGCCTCTATAGGCCGATCCGTCTGGGTGGCTAGATGTATTATTGGCTCCTCAACTTTTCTTAAAACATCTTTCTCAGGGCTGGGGGTTGCCAACGAAGCCAAAGGTAAAAAACGATTGGAACAGTTTGTATGAGAAGGTACACTGTCCTGCTGATTAGCCACCTTCAGATTCGAGCTCTCTATGTGGTTAGTCAGAGTGTCTGGCGTGATGTTCCCTGTTTGGGACCCCCGTGATGGTACAAGCAAGGTCTTATTGTTCACAGGAGTCACAGGAGTAAAAAAGGATTTTATATCTTTGGTCGCAGCATCAGGTCTTCCTTTGGGATGCTTAGACGGTTCAGTCGCTAACATACTCTCAACTTCTTCTATTAAGTCATCAATTTGGGATAGAGTACAATTTTCAGCGGCATGGCGAGGTACTTTCTTTGCCCCCCTGCCCTGTAGAATTGCTGCTAGCTTTCCTTTTCCCCATCCTAGCTGCAATAGATAGATAAATTAGTTCGACAATAAAAAATAAAAAAAAAAGGAGCATGCTGTCAAGAGTAGGGCTTTAACCTGCGCCCAATAATTGAAAGCAAGGCCAACACTTCCCAATGAACAAGCACAATGTCTAATTTATAGAGGCTTAGGCCACCCCCAACTACCACAGTCAGAGTCCAGCGCTTTCCAGTGCAACCGGAGCACAGAAACAGTTCTTTGGGGGCTTGTACCCGCCCCCAACAGCCCCAGGCGAGAGAATGATTTCCACTAACCTTTACCAACTGGAGTTGAGCATAGAGTAACTATAAAAATGGAGCGACCTTAATAGAGATAAGAAAATAATTAAGAAGGGTACCTTCAAACAGCAGATAGATAAATGTCACAATAGCACAATCGTAGAGTAAATGTCAGGGGGTGGCCCAGCCCAGCCACTTCCTGGCGATGACGGGCGCAGGACGGGCCCGCCCTTGGCCCAGGCTTTGCCCGGGCCGTCCTGCGTGTGTCCCGCGGAAGCGGGACCACGTTACAAGTTTAAAGGGGCCTGGAGGTCCCGCCCCGTCAGCTGGTCTCCTCAGCGCGTCCCGCGGAAGCGGGCGCTTTACAAGTTTAAAGGGGCCTGGAGGTCCCCCCCGTCATCTGGTCTCCTTAGCGCGTCCACTAAGAGGAAGGCCTGCAGTTAACACATGGTCAAACTGATGTTGGTTAAAATGCCTACATATACATATAGTATGAAAAGGTAAAACAGAACCAGGATGGAGCCTGAATCCAAGCAGACCTACAGCGTCATGAATACAGTGGCAGGAGTCAGAATTCTATAACAAAGTAGGGCTGTATAACTTCAAGTATTAAAAATCAAGAACTACCCAGTATGGAAGTATTGGAGACTATCTAACAGGATGCATTGGAGACATTTGTTAAAGCTCGTTGGTGAAAGCAGGACAAGAAACATTATTAATGGTGGGCGCACTTCAGTAGAATCACGGTTAGCAGTCTAGTTTATTTTTTTCCATTGTAAGCATCTTCAAATAACTCAATGCACATCCATGAGGTTTGCACTGTACATTTCAACTGTGTTCTTTGGAGAATAAGCTGTGTCATTGCTGCATGTTTGCTCTGTGAACAGTAGTTCATTCTCTTTCCTAGTTTAGATGTCGCACCCCATTACTGTATGCATATATCAGGGTATTCCACATTTCAGGCAGCGCTTTGAGTAGAGCAATCCAAAGAAAAAAGAGCAAAGTCAGTAAGCAATTCAATATTGAAACTAATGAAACAAAATTACTTAGACACTTGAAGAGAATTAAACATATGAAGGGAGTTCTGACATACAATGAGTCAGTAACAAAGAATGCATCACAGAAGTTTGAAAGTGTAAAGAGTAGGAGATAAATTCTCCTTATGAACAGGTCAAAAGCCTATAATTGACTTGAATAAAATGCACTATTAAGAGAGAAGCTAGACATCCGAGGTATACAGATGCCATACCCACATACCTATCCAATTACTTCATGGAAACTACACAGAGTACAAGTAAATGAATTAGAACATCCAGTGAGTACTTCTGACATAAAGTGGGGTCGAGCAGCCCTAAGCCACTGTTGTACATCTAGCTGTAAAATTTCTAAAGCGAGAAAAGAGGCCTGGTCACTGAGCACTCATTACCACATCGGACTAAAGCATTTCCACATTCAAATTTGAAGCTCAAAACAAGTTACGAGGTTAAAGTTAAAAAACTGCATCCAATGACGGATCCAGAAGGTGACACTGGCTTTGTAGGAAAACACAGGAAGTATGTTTTACAGGAACTGAAAATCTCATAGTGCACAAATAAGAGCGGTTATCTGTTGAATGTGCCGCAGTCACATGAATGCTCCTAGCTCACGCAAGTCTTTGAAAATGACCAAAAATGAAAGAAACATATTTCCTACAAAATGCAAAGTATCATGCAAAAGTGTTTTTCAGGTAAAACAGTCTCTTTAAGCAGGGCTTATCCCGAGTTTGTTATGGACAGCTTTATGGGCCTTTGTCCACAATGGAAGAGTCCCTCTACACCTGGTGCAGTTCTCCAAATGTGACCCAATAGCACAACAGTTTACTGATATACCTGGGCAGCAGCAGGATCCTTTTCTGGTAAAGTGCCATCTGAGTGAGTACCACACTGGAGTATCTGGAGAAAAATTGCCCCAGGAGACAAGCAGCTTTCCCACAGCAGATGCAATCATGTGAATCTGGTCAGGGAACAGGCTCTTTTAGATTCGGACAACAGTGCCCGAGGAACAATGATTCTAATCATAGGTGGGGACAGCAAATGCAATGTTCCTAAAGGAGTCAGCATAGTTTTTCACATCTCTGTAATCCAACAGTTTTTTTGTATCATTCAATTGTTTTGGAACTGCTCTAAAGTTTTAGGTATGTGCATATTGTTTTTAAAGTGGATATGTAGTTTGCTAGTGTAGGGTGGCTTAGTACTATGCTTAATAAAGTTCCCACATGCCCCTGTCCTATAACCAGTACTCTATTTATTACTCTTTAAGGTCTGCTGAAACTTTCCTAGAGGCTATTATAGGCAAACGTACAACATGACTTGGAGTTTACTCATGGGGAAGAAACACTCTCCAATGCCCTCAAAGTCTACTCATTACCAACCAGTATTCCAACAACTTCTGGCATCATTGTGGAAAAGGCTACTACAAATTAGGAAAGCCTGGGTGTTTTGGAATATCCTTTATTTGGAAAAGATCAGGTGTTAGCAGAACAAGAGACTTCGAAATGACAGGACAGCACAGGACTGTCCCTTCTAGCCATCTAGTGTATGTTATGCGTAATACCTCTGAAGCATGACTAGAGGCAAATGGTCATTTGCATATGCAAGTGAGGCTACTCTCTAAATCATTAAATTGATTTTCCCTGAAACTGCAGCGTCCGGAAGCCATGCTCCCAATGTCAAGAATAACAATATGTTATGTGGCACTAGAAAAAGAATTCCAGCACCCAATTATACAATGGGTGAACATGTCTAGTCACTCAGTCAGAATTGACATCTGAAGGAAGTTTCTAAATTTCAACCTAAGATTATTGTTTTATTTTTTTACTGTTGAAGGTACTGCGAATCCTGTAACTACACATTTAAAGCTGTCCCTCTCCATGAAAATCCACCCTCTGTTTTATATGTCCACATTAAAACCTTCTTCTGTTAAAACAGGTCTGCTCCAAATCTAGCGCCTCATCCCTTTTGCATCCACCCTGGATCTACCCTAGGGTAATAAAAAGGTCTAAGGAAAGGGCACTGGGAGGGAAAGAGGTGGTTGGTTTGCAGACAATTTATTTTCATGTGGCTGTGGAGCTGAATCAATAACCTAGAAAAAAGCAAGGATGGGTTAACAATGTTACCTGATTGTAGCACACATTACTTTTGCTAACTTTATATCCTCTCACCACCCACTAATGAAATACCTGTGCTGGGCACTGCTAAGCTTCTTTTCTATATTTATCAGTACTAAAGAGTAATATGTATTAGAAATTAAGGCCAATTTGCATCAACACAGATTAGTTGCTTTAGGACGTTTGTCCCATAAAGTGCCTTGTTCCACGATGTACAGCGAAGCCCTTTTAAATTTCAGACTCTTCAGAGACAAAAGCATAGTCGCATATGATTTAACAAAATTCCTGCAACTATCTAATGCAAATGGCCTCTTGTGTCACAAAGAAGGTCTACACTTCCTCCATAATATGCTTTCTTGAGCTCAAATCAATAAATTACAGTCTTCTTTTTCATGTTAGGTGCTGCATCAGTGTGGTGGGCAAGTTGAAAACATGAACATAGTGTCTGCAGGCAAGACCAGGTCTCTGAATGTCTGCTCCATAAGACTGACTGACTTGCTGAAGAACATAAAACATAGGCAAGGAACAGTGTTTATTGTGTAGCCCATCCTAACTGTCACTATCTTGTGGGAGCTTGCGTCTGCTCACAGGATTCTGGATACACTCATAAGACTATGAGTTACACATTCTTGAAGGAGTGTCCAAATGTGCATACCTCACACAGGTATTTGACCATGATTCTGTCACATGGTTTAATATGAGTTCAGTGCTACTAGTCACAGGATGACGTGGTCAATTACTGCAAGGACACTTCAACATCAGTACAAGAATCAATGAAAAGGCCAAGGATAACTATATGCTATGTGGCACTAGAAAAATCGTTCCAGCACCCAAATATACAACGGGTGAAAATGTCTAGTCACTCACTCACAGTTTACATCTGAAGAAAATTTCTAAATTTCAACCTAAGTTTACTGGTTCTTTTACTATTGAATGTATTATGAATCCTGTAACTGCACATTTTGAGTTGCCCTAGTCCATAAAAATCCACCCTGTGTTTCATATGTCCACATTAAAACCCTCTTCTGTAAAAACAGGTCTGTTCCAAATCTAGCACCAATTCAGTGAATGCTTAAAAAGAATATGAAGTACATAAGATTTTAGATAAACACATTGTTGGAAAACATATGTAATAGTTAATAGATTGGAAATGAATCAGCCATAAAGAGCACTCATTCCAAATCAATCAAAAAATGTATTAAGCGCGCTACTCACCCGATAGGGTCTCAAGGTGCTGTGGGGAGGAGGGGAGGGGGATGAGGGGAGGGGGGGGCTGCCGTATTACTGGTCGAAAATCCATGTCTTTAGGTGCTTTCTGAAAGTCAGGAGGTCCTGGGTCTTGCGTAGGTTGGTGGGGAGGGAGTTCCAGGTCTTGGAGGCGAGGTAGGAGAAGGATCTACCTCCGGAGGTGGTGCATTGGATGCGGGGAACTGTGGCGAGGGCGAGGTCAGCAGAGCGGAGAAGTTGAGTGGGTGTATGGAAGTTCACTTGTTCAATGAGGTAGGCTGGTCCAGTGTTGTGGAGGGATTTGTGAGCGTGGATGAGGACTTTAAAGACGATCCTCTTGCTGATGGGCAGCCAGTGAAGGGATCTGAGGTGAGCAGAGATGTGTTAGTGGAGTTGGAGGTTGAGGATGAGACGTGCGGCTGCGTTCTGGATATGCTGGAGTTTCTGCTGAAACTTGGCTGTGGTACCAGTGTAGAGTGCGTTTCCGTAGTCTAATCTGCTGCTGATGAGTCATTGGGTGACTTTTTTCTGGTTTCTATGGGAATCCATTTGAAGGTCTTCCGTAGCATGCGAAGGGTGTTGAAACAGGAGGATGATATGGTGTTGATTTGCTGGGCCATGGAGCGAGATGAGTCTAGGATGATGCCGAGGTTGCATGCATGGGTGGAGGGTGTTGGGGTGGTCCGAAGGCAGTGGGCCACCCTGAGTCATCCCATACTGTCTTGTTGGGGCCGAAGATGATGATTTCTGTTTTGTTGGAGTTGAGTTTGAGGTGGCTTGCTGTCATCCATTTGGCGGTGTCGAGGAGTCCGGCGTAGAGGTTTGTCTTGGCGGTGGAGGGGTTCCTGGTGAGTGAGATGATGAGCTGGGTGTATAAACCTAGTCTTGAGATGTCAGCCTTTGGGGAGGGCATTGTCATGATGGACAGCATGGGCTTTTCTTTACTTGTTGGTCGCACTTTAGAGATGCATTACTCCAGGGGCCAGATGCAGGAAACACTCTGCGACTCGCAAACGGCAAAATTGTTTCCCATGCAGAAATGCATTTTGCGAGTCGGGACCGACTCGCAAAATGCATTTCTGAATCGCAAATAGGAAGGGGTGTTCCCTTCCTATTTGCGATTCGCAGTGGAATGCAATTCCATTTGCGACCGCATATGCGGTCGCAAATGGAGTCGCAGTTACCATCCACTTGAAGTGGATGGTAACCCACTCGCAAACGGGAAGGGGTCCCCATGGGACCCCTTTGTGAATGGACCCAAAACTATTTTTTCAGGACAGGTAGTGGTCCAAGGGACCACTACCTGCCCTGAAAAAATACCGAAACTAAAGGTTTCGGGTTTTTTTTAAGTGCAGCTCGTTTTCCTTTAAGGAAAACGGGCTACACTAAAAAAAAAAAACTGCTTTATTTAAAAGCAGTCACGAACATGGAGGTCTGCTGACTACAGCAGGCCTCCATGTTTGCGAGTGCCTATAGTCGCTATGGGGCCGCAATTTGCGACCCAGCTCATTAATATTAATGAGGTGGGTCTTTGCGACCCCATAGCGACTCGCAAACGGTGTCTGAGACACCGTTCTGCATTGCAAATTGCGACTTGCAATTTGCGAGTCGCTCCGACTCGCAAATTGCAAGTCGCAATTTGCAATAATGCTACATCTGGCACCAGATCTCTAAAACGTACATGTCTTCAGGAGCAGCAGAGGATGGCCGAACGTACTGTGAGTTCTGCCTGGAAAGGCACTTTGCTACTCATGTGGATGTACTACGATACACACAAGAATGAAGAGGACTACATGTCCTATACTGTAGATCCACAGGAAGGTCACCCAACGTGCAAATCTTGAATGCTCAGGGTATACGTTTCTCAAAGTTCATAGCGTCCTTGTTAGGCAAGAATTATTCAGTTTCAGCAGCCCGCACTTTGTTATCAGAAGTTTAGAAACTTCACGATCTGTTATTCTAGGCAGCTGGCAAAAGATTATGTAATCAGAGATGTATTCAAACTTAACACTTGTTAAAGGATAAAGACACTGTAGTCAAACGTTCGTTCAGCAGTCATTCATTGCACATTCTAACGTTGCACTTGTTTGTTTTCACAAATCCATTAGGAATCTGAACTTTAATTTTGTGCTCGTTTGCTTTCACATGCAGTCATTCATTGAGGATTATTAAATGTACAGTACATTCGTTGTTTCTGCAAAAAAAGTTAGAAAAACCTTATCTTGCACAGACCGTTATATCTTTCTTAGAAGACATATGGTATTAAGATATTTCTGTAGAGGAACACATGCTTGTTGGTCGTTTAGGGAAACTATATGATATTAATGAAAGTTTCATGTTACAGTTTATGAACCAGTTTTGATGAATGTAATCCGAACCGCACAACATTATGACATGACTCTGAAGGAAGTTCCTTTTAGCAAACATTGCACAATAGCTTTGAGTATTGTTTCCGTATATTATATACATTTTGTTTGTGTTTCAGCTCGATGTAAACTCCAAGTTTCATTCAACTATAGTGAGTGGGAAACACTGATTGTCAAAAGGTATATTGTACACAATATCAGAAGTTAGATGCCAGAGTAAGTAGAACAACAATACAAAAGTCTTTTTTTGTATTTAGATATGAATGATCCTGCAGTGCAGATGAAGTCCAGCTGTGCAAAAAAACAATGCAACTATATCCACTGTCTCTGTTTCTGTCACTTGTCCCATTTCCCTTTCCTGCAGGAAACATGCGGGTAAACATTATGTAACAAGTCAGAGGTATGGCTTGGTCCAAAACTAAAGCAATGTGTGAGTTATTGCTGTTCTAAATTCTGCCAATCTCAGTATTTCGTCCTGACAATACAAAGTTAAGATATCGCAGGAGCTGCACCAAGATTGAAAGTGCACAGCGTGTTAGAAACGTATGGGTGGGGCCTGAGGCCTTTTTAGCGGTCTAATGATTTTCCATGAGATCCTACTGCTTGCGCAAAACGCAGCAGAATGTGTGTGCAAGGTTGCATGATTCTAAGAACTATTGTTTGTGCACTGGAACTCTTGAATGCCCCTAGAACAGTGCTATATGTTTACATGCAGAGTGAAAAGAACGTAAAGGCTGAGCCAGCAACACACACTCTAATGATTGGTTCATAACATCAGAAACTGATTATTTAATGTCCCTGTGGTTGAAACCGTAAGTCAGAGATGAGTTTTCCTCTACTGAGGGAAGAGGAAGACCTGTCTAATATAGTTAGGTAGTTTTAGACAGATAAGGAGCTGTTCCCATGAGTGAAAAAGATCAGGCGTATGTACATCCAGATTTTCTTATGGATAAAAGGCAACATGAAAGCTGTTTCTATCTACGTGTTCCAGTTAAACTTCCTAGTTGGTTTCCAATAACCAATAATCATCTGCTAATTCATCCAAGGTGCATAGTTAGTTCTGAGTTCCTGATACTTAAAAACGTGACATATGATATGCACTCCTGTAAAAAGTTGAGTTTCAAAGAAACAATCACTGACAAACTGCTTCCACTCTTACATGTATAATAATCGGTATTCAAAGGACAAGGTCACAGTGGTGTTGATAGAAAGGGCATTGTTATTAAAAAAAAAAAGAGTACCTTTAAATGTGAAAGGTTCAGAATTATTAGTTTTGCAAGAGTACTATGTATTTAGAAATTCACAAAAATCCCTTCATAGATTTTTATGTGTGCCCATAATCCTAAAATGGCAGTTTTTCCTCCAGCAGAAAATCTGATAATTGTGGGTGAGAGTTAAGCTGCAAATATAGCTTAACTCATTTTCTTATTCTACATGTGCATGAATCCCTTCTCCCTTACCAGCTTAAAATGTGATGCCTAGTGCACTTTCAATTTCACATTTAATTTGACTCTTATGCCAGCAGTTTAGAACTACCGAAATACCGGTGCTGAAAATGGATTGCAAAAACTACTAGAAGCATTTGTGTAATACCAAAATATGTCAATTTTGTGGGTGTTTCCCTACCCCGTCTAGAAGAGCTCTCATGTTTTCTCCCTTAACACTATACCTATTGCAACAAAATAGTAGCCATACTGACCACTTTTTTTTGGTGACAAATGTCAGAATAGTCTTTAAATCTGGATTCTGAGTGTGCCTTGCATGTGCTGTCTGTTGCGAGACATAGGTGGTCATTATGGGTTTAGCAGTGTTGGACCGCAAGCCGGCAGTAGAGGTGCAACTACCGACAGGGTGGCGATCCAGACCGCCATATTAGGAGTCGGGTGGAAAAATGTGAGCAGACCAGCAACCTCACCGCTGCTATTTCTAAAGTGAGAGAGCCGCCGCCGAAGGAGTGGGCCATCTTCAGGCTGGCGGAAAGGCCCTTCCTGCCCACGTATTACAAAACACCACACCGCCAAGATTTCCGGGGTGGAACCACCGCCACACAAAGCCTGGCGAAAGTGAGCCATACAAAAGGAAACACTCACCATAGGGACACAGACAGCGCGAGGCCGACATGGAGCACGATCCTTGAGATATTCCTCCAGGACCGTGACCAACGATGAAGATGACAACGATGAGTACAGCTGCATAGCACACAAGGGAGGGAAGGGAACATTACTTACCCACACACCACACGCATCCCACACACCACCACCACACCCACACCCTCACCACCAACACCCCAACGCATACACCCCCCAAACTAGGTACAGAATCTCTACAGGTAGACACTTACCTGACACATGCGCAGAAAGAAAATACGGAGCACATACCTTTGTACATGATTCTCCCACATTAAAACGCAGGACTGCAGAGGAACATTGCACAAACATGTCTGTTGGCCAGATATATTGATGCAGATGCTGGAGGCAGAAATATAAGTACAGGCAAAGCCATGGGCCAGTCCACTCAAATAGTCCCATTGGGCCCACAAGGCCCCCACTTGAATCCTACCATGACCTCCACAGGGAAGGGGCATCAATGGGGCAGGCAGGCACCTGAGGGAGCAGGGTAGGGGGTAGTGGGGGTGGGGACTCAGGCTTGGGAGGGGTTTCCCTGGATTAGGTTTTGAAGTGGATGGGGATTTGGGCTTGCCTTGGGAAGGAATGGGAGTGGGCATGGACCGGGGGTGGGAGCTGGATCAGGCCTCCTACATGTTCTTTTCCTCCCTGGGGACGGGCCCAGGACTGTGAAGGAAGGACTGGGGAGGATTCTGACGAAGGAGTGGATTTGGTGAGGCCAAGTGAGCATTTAGGGACAAGACGGGGTGGGCTAGTGGGTTTGAAAAGGTCAACACATGAGAGGAAAAGCTTATTAGGTGCAGATGGAGGGATTTTGGAGACAGGTTTGGGAGTGGAAGAATGGGGTGTAGGCCTGCTGTCAGTGGATGCAGGTGCGTGGTTCGTCTGCTCGGGTTTGGTGGATGGCTATTGCGTGGGTGTGTGGGTATGTTTGCATGTACTGGGAGGAGGGGCAGAAACAGTGGGAGTAGACAGGCAGCTAGTGTAGATGGATGTTGTGCGGGTGTCTGCAGGTCTGGTGAGTGTGCAGTAAGTGTCTGTGAAAGTTGTTGTGGTGAGTGCAGGTGTGGTGTCTGGGGTACATGAATGGATGTCAGCAGATTTGAGGACTGTGAGCATGGTGGCAGGAGCAGTGACAGAGATTGCAGAGAATGTGGTTGTGCATTGTGGGGTAACAGACAGGGAGGAGTGGTGGGCGACACAATGGGGGAAGTGGCTGTTGTGGTGTGTGCACTTGGATGTTGGGTGTGTGCCTGCTTGTGGTGAGACGTGTGGTGCCTGTGTTCCTCTTTGAGTTTCTTGTGTGATGTCTTGGGTGCATGCTTATCTGTATGTGTGATTGGGATAGGTGAAGGGAGTGGGGTGCTGGAAGGGGAGGTGGGAGGGGGACGGAAGAACCAGGTACACTGGCTGCCGTCAAAGATCAGGCCAAAGCCTGAAAAGATCTCTGTAGGCCGGACATGGCACCGTGAATGCCTTCTAGGTAGGCATTGCATTGCTGCACCTGGAATGCCAGCCCCTGGATGGCATTGACGATGGTTGTCTGCACTAAAGAGATGGTGCTCAGGAGGTCAATAGCCTCCTCATTGAGGGCAGCAGGACTGACTGGGGCAGGGGCAGAGGTGCCTGCGGCAAAGGAGACGCCCACCCTCCTAGGTGAGCGGGCACAGGCAACTCGGGGGTAGCTACTCGGAGGGCGGTGCTGGTATGGGGGTGGTGGAAGATGTTGTAGATCCAGTGGTCCCAGAAGTGTCTGCCACCACCAGGGAGCTGCCATCTGAGGAGCAGTCAGAGTCACTACCTGCAGTGGTAGTTGCCTCCCCGTGGTGCTCCACTCACCCTCCATCCCACTGGTCCCCTCGGCATCAGTGATCTCAGCCTCCTGGGTCCTGTGGGCAGCAGCATCTCCACTTGCCATTGTCTCTGCTCCTTCGCCAGATGATGCTAATGCATACAAGAACACAGAGACGGGGCTGGAAAAAAGAAGGATGTAAGCTGTCAATACCTGATTGAATGGCATGTTTGGCACAAATGCTCTCCCACCCATCCCAGACAATATCCCTTAACATCACCTACTACATCAAGGTAGGTACCTCTGATTGGTGCTCTTGCACTCACAATACACTGACCTACCCACAATTCATTGGCCAACTACATCACCATCCATCCCCTACATTTCCAAGTAGTTTGAGTTTGAACAAGGGAGAGGGATGCTGTCCAACCACAATGTGTCCAGTCTCAGAGGACACACATCAGACTAGCCCACCCATGGGACCTGTTAAATGGCGAAATACCCACCCTTTTTAAGCAGGAATCATAATCTCAATGAAGGAAAGGGGGTCACCATTTTGCACCCAACTATACTTCACAATAAGCAATCTGAACTGTGGTGGTACTCACCCCCTTGTGGCTGCTGTGTTGCCTTCAAGCGCCCATCCAACTCAGGATTGGCCACTGCCAAAATACGGGCCATTAGAGGGGTCATGGTCAGACAGGCACCTCTTCCTCGTTGGGAGGCCTTCCCCTGCTGGGCCTCTGTGGTCTTCTGTGCACAGCATCTCATGTCCTCCCACCGCTTCCTGCAGTGGGTGCTCCCGCTGGATGTATACCCCCAGGGTCCGCACTTCTTTGGCAATGGCTCCCCAGTATCCCTTATTCTGATGGGCACTAACCTGCATGTAACACACAGAGGGAAATGTAGCTGTAAATGAAGGTGCACCATTAACACATGGGATACAACAACACTACCTAATGTACCATTCATACTTACTGTCATCGATGAGCCAACACACATAAGCCCTGACACACTGCATCTATTCATGCCCACATTCTCCAGTCAGGTGCACAACCCTCCAATGCATTGGTATACATTCCTAGGATGCATGAATATCACTCACCTGGTCGCCCACACACCTTTGCTTACAGGGGTAGGACTCGTCCACCAGCTTCTCCAACTCCAACGATGTGAAGGCTGAGGTCCGTTCCCCTGTAGCCTGCACCATTGCAAGGACCGGAGTCAGGACACAGCATCACACCCAGTGGATTAGTGGCCAGCTTGAGGTGCAGGAGTCAAGTGGCATTGGCAAAATGAAATGACGGTGAACTTGATTGGCCATTGTTTCCCATAGACAACAATGTTAACCAATGAGCATTTGCACGGCGGTGAACACCGCCTACTGCCATGACGACATATGCCAGCTGTATGATGTCACTTCCTACTCTCCACAACCTGTATAACTGGAGGCTGCCAGTTTATGATCAAAACATGTACCCAAACAGTACAGGAACAGTGTATATGGCTACATTTCATCTACTGTCAGGGAGCTAGAGGTGACATGACAAATGACTATGCCCATATAATGGTTGCAAGAATGACTACACAGTTGAATGTCCCTTCCACAGCAATCACGACACATTGCCCATTCAGGGTTAGATCCTGCTTCGGAACAGTTACTGTGTACTGTGTGTGGAATACACATGCAATGGATGTGAGAGGTGAATTGAGAGTAATTAGTCCTACACAACATCTATCTACCTTTTTTTCCTCAGTGCTTCTGACCCATGTGGAGAGGGAGGGCTCCTGAACCGTAACACAATCCGTGAGCTGTGTGCCTAATTGGACCATGAACTCATGCCTGCAAAACGAAACCCACATGTCATCACTCCAACATTGCAGGTATGATCAGTCCTACATTTCTTGGCAACGGCGTCAATTCAGGTGACAGTGGGCATGGCATCTGGTGTGTCACAGCCAATGTTCAGCAACATCCTTACTAAATTCCTGCGTGGCTTCATATGACACATGCACAGCTACATCCAGTTTCCCCAAAACCCTGATCTCACTACTGTCAAATCAACTTTTTATTTCATTCCCAACATACCACATGTGATTGGTGTCATAGATGGAACCCACATACCACTACCTACCCCCTTCCGAGCCTATGAACAGGTATACAGGAAGCGCAAAAACTACCACTCACTGAATGTGCAGTTGGTCTGTCTTGCAGATCAGTATATCTCACAGATGGCTGCACGATTTCCTGGATCTGTCCATGATGCCTACATACTGAGGAACAGCAGGGTGCCACACACAATAACACTACTACAGGGGGAGAGAGCCTGGCTAATAGGTGGGTATGTATGACACAGATATGCAGTCATACATGACTGTCAGCTTGTTTGCATTGCAGCAAAGCGTGTTTTGAAGTAACTTTTAGCCCTCTTCCCAGGTGATTCCGGATATCCAAACATCACTGGCTCCTGACACCAGTGAGAAATCCCAGGACAGATACAGAAAACAGATACAATGATGCCCATGGTCGCACAAGAAGGGTGAATGAGTGGACTATTGGGGTCCTGAAGGCCAGATTCCACTGCCTGCACATGTCCAGTGGATCACTGTGCTATGCCCGACACGGTGTGTCAGATTGTAGAGGCCTGCTGCATGCTCTATAATTTGGCTCTGAGGAAACATGTTCCACTACTCGAAGAGGAGGATGCTGCACTGCCACCTGTGGGATCTCAGGGGATGGATGAACGTGATGGAGAAGATGAGGTGGATGAAGTTGACTCCAGGACCCAGTGAAAACAGCTCTACTTCCAATGACTCTCAGGTACATGTTGCACTGTGGTGTTAGCTAGGCTGGGTTGGATGTCAGTGGCAGGTGGTGACTGTACCTCAACAGTGATGTGTGGATAGGAGTATGTGTGGAAGTTTGGGGATCCACTTTTAGCTATCTGCAGAGTGTTGAACAAAGTGGTCACAGTAGTTTTGCACATCATCATCACCTGCATTACACTGTTATGGCTTTTTTCTCCACATACCTCTAAAAGGGCTGTTGTCTGGAGCTCATCTGGATATTTTTAATGTATGTGACACTGGTGGTGGTGCAAGGGCTGACAGTTGTCCTGGCGGGTTGGCATTCCTAGACACTATGGGGGTTATTCCAACTTTGGAGGAAGTGGTAATCCGTCCCAAAAGTGACGGTAAAGTGACAGATATACCACCAGCCGTATTACAAGTCCATTATATCCTATGGAACTCGTAATACGGCTGGTGGTAAATCCGTCACATTTGGGACGGATTACCACCTCCTCCAAAGTTGGAATAACCCCCTATGTTGGGTCATGTATTGTTCTGTTTTCATCTGCCACTCTACATACATATCCATGTAAATATGTGTTTTTACACATGTCCGAGTAGTGCATAACCCTCATTAGTTATATGTGCGACCTTTAACCGAGTTCCCCATGCTGTAATGGGGTGGGGGTTGTATGTCTGGCAGCAAATATGGATACAGTGCAGTTAAAATTGAGTTACATTTCTCTTGCTGACAGATGCTGCTATGGTGTCCTACCCCTGACATTTGGGTACATCATGGATTTTGAAGGGATGAATTTAACACTCCTGGCGTGTTCAGTGTCACGTACTTACCATCCACCTCTCTGTACAATGTATTCCTGCAAGATTCATGTTTGATGGTGGCAGTTACATTTAAATCTGAAACACTGGTATGAAATAATAACAATATTTTGGTGTGATCAGGTACTGTTTATTGATGTAGTGCATGACAACAGGGATGGAATGTGGAAAGGATTGAGCACATGATGAACAAAATACTCTTTATATTTCCACAGCTGTTGGGAGCAAAGGGGCAGAATCGATGTGGCCAATGTGAAATGGCCCAATGGCAGTGGATAGTCAACAAGATGGCTCAGTGGCACACAAGGGAGACAGAGTCACTTCTTGGATGTGGGCTTGGTCTTGGCTACAGAGTCACTGGTTTGTCTGGCTCTCAGGCCGCGTTTGTGAGGGACTTCCTGGGCTACAGGGGAAGTGGTGCTGGTGTCCTGTGTGTCCTCTGGCAGGGCCATCATTCCACTGGCTGCTGCAGATGTTGATGACTGGGCTGTGTCCTGGCTAGTAGAAGGGCCCTGCTGGTAGGTGGTGGACTCTGGCAATATGTAAGGCAACTCCTGTAGCTCCCCTGCAATGGATGCCATGGTAGCATTTAGTTGTTTCCATTTTTCCAGGGCCTCTTGGTGGTGTGACACATGCAGCCTCTGAGCTGGTTGTCCTTCAACGTGGCCAGGATCTGGCCCATCCTGTCCTAGGAATGGCGGTATGCCCCAGGACCTCTGATATGGCCTCAAGGGCAGCCGCATCCCTCCTTGGCCCACCCCCCTGGCCCACTGATACCCTCCTACCTGTGCCTGTGTACCTGCCACAGGTGGGCAAGTCCCACTTGCACTTGACCCTTCATCGTCCTGCCTTGTGGTGGGTGGTGACTCCAATCCCTGTAAAGGTGGGCAGACAGTCTGTGGCCTGGAGACACTGGTGTGGGGACGTTGGGCCACTGGTAATGGTGGTGGCTGAGTGGTGGGGGTGTCAGTGGTGTCCTGGGTGGGGTTTCTGCAGGATGACTGCCCAGGGCTGTGGGATGGGCCAGGGAACTCCTCTTGGTTCAGACATGCAGTTGTACTCTCCTCACTGGGGTCTTCTTCTTCTGGTGGGGGACTTGCACTTCTTCCCATCATAGGCAGGGTGGCATGGACTGTGGTACCTGTGTGTCACATCAATGAGCATTTAGTTTCCTGCAATGTATTATGAGTTGTGGCTAGTGGGTGATGGTGCAGTGGCAGTGATGGAGGGGTTTTGGCATTGACAGTAGTGTCCCTGAATATTTTTGACATTTTCTATTTGTTTCTTTTTTGTAGTTTTTGCCATTGTTGTATTTCTCTTCTGTTTCTGCCCCCTATGCTGTCATTGCCATTTTCCTTGCAGTACTGGCCACCTGCTTGTTGTGCTTTAATTTCCAGTCACATGCATGCAGGGGCACTTCGGGATAGGTGTGATGCATTTTTAGTTATGGCATAGGTAGTGCATTGTCGGTGGTGTTATGCAGCATACATTACATGCAGGTGATTGTGCTCACAGGGAGGTGTCATAAGTTGGATGGGGTGTTGTGGGCATGCAGGGATTCTGGGTATTGCTGAATTTGGGATGTTGGATGTACATGGGATAGGGTGTTTAGTGGTAGTGAGAGGGGTAGGGTGAGACATGCATTACAGGTGGAATACATGGTAGGGTAGATTATTTGACTTACCCGAGTCCAGTCCTCCAGTGAGTCCAGTGAGGCCCTCTGGGTGCATGATGGCCAAGACCTTCTCCTCCCAGACGCTGTATTCAGGAGGTGGAGGGGGCCGCCGCCAGACTTCTGTACTGCAATTTGATGTTGTGATGCCAGGTAACGTACCTTCCCCCACAGGTCATTCCACCTCTTCCTGAGAGCATCACTTGTGAATGGGTGATTTCCAACTGCATTGACCTTGTTGACAATCCTCTGCCATAGCCCCATCTTCCTGGTGATGGACATCTGCTGTACCCTTGCCCCAAACAGCTGTGGCCCGACCCTGAGTATTTCAGCCATCATGGTCCTTAGCTCCCTATCAGTGAAGCATGGTGCTTGTGCCATGGTGTGTGATGTGTGTGGTATTGTGAGGGTGAGTTGGTGGGGGTAGTGTGGTGTGGTGTGTGTGTGTGTGTGTGTGTGTGTGTGTGTGTGTAAGTGTGGGTCATGCTTGGGGGGGTGTGGTGGTTGTGTAGTTTGTGTTGTCTAATGTGTGTGTGACTTGTGTAAGAGGTTTGTAGAGTGTGTGTGTGGTGTTCATGGCAATAGCTATGGTGCAATTGGTATTGCAAAAGATTGTGGGATGTGTGTGTATGTGTTTTATAGTGCTGTGTGTGGGGGGGTGTGGTGTGTATATATGTGTCTCAGGTGAGTGGCTTTTGAATGACCCAATGCATGAGGTTGTTGTTGGTGGGTGCCATCACTATTCGTGGTGGTCCGTACCGCCAATGGCATATTGCCGTTGAGTGACTGCGGGGCTGATTTGTGGATCATAATTTGGTGGACAGGTTTTTGTTGGCGTGGCGGTGACAGGTTGCTGAGGCCTTCCACCGTCGTTGGCCTTGGCGGTGTGTGAGGGCTGGCAAATGTTTGTCCGTTTGGCTTTTTGTACTCATAATATTCCACCAACACTGCCGGTCTTTTGGCGCCGCCAGCATGGCTGTCGGCGGTATTTCCCACCCAGCTCATAATGAAGGCCATAGTGTTTGCTTGCAGCGGACTAAAAGCTTAGCATTGATTGGTTTTATTGCACTAACATTTAATTGCTTCTTATTCATCAGCATATATGGGTTTTACTTACTCTTCCTTTAGTAGTCCTACCAGAAGAGCATGGACCAATTATATCATTCCACTGATCCCTTTTAGGCACTATTTGTTTCTTTTAGTTTAAGTACTCTAGAGAGTGTGTGTGTTTTCCAGCAGTTTCCCTCGTCTACTTTGTGTTCCTCTTTCTCTTTGTCTATACCTTCACTCACCCTCTGTACCTCAAGTACTGTTACTTCCCTGTCCCGCTCTGTTGTCCATATGCTTCCCATCCCCTTTCCTTTGTCTGTGCGCTTACCCATCCTCGCCCGCCCACCATTCATTGTCTGGTTGCTCCCCCATCAATGTCCACCTGCCATCTGTTGCCCATGTACTTCTCCATCCTAGGCCACTCTCCATTGTCTGTGTGCTTCCCCATTACATCTGTTATCCTTGCTCTTCCCCATTCCCACCCATCATCCCATCCTCCCATTCTGTGCAGCATGGCTAAAGATTAGTGGCAATATGTCTCATAGGCAAGACTTATTGGATTTGCTAATGCTTGCGAAGACATGTGACTGCAGCAGAGGTGATCCAGTGCATAGGAAATTCTGGTCAGTTCTGGGTTTCACACGAAAATATCATTATTTACTTTCAAGTGTCAAGTAAAGGAATCATGGCGTCTGCATGCAGTGCAGAAGGGTTATCTCGAAGTTTGCGAATCTGGTGTTCTTCTGTGCAAGAACAACACAAAAAATATAAAAATTAGTTAAAAGATGGTGATATTAAACCCATATCGCTTAATAGTAAGATTCCAAAATCGAACTAATCTCAACTTGGTTCAGTCTGGTTAAAAAATAGGAAATCATTTTCACTAGTTACTAACCTTTTCGTTCTGCTTGCTATTTGCTCCCAACAATATTAATGTGTGGTGAAATTAAGCTATTTAGTAAATTAGATTGTAAATTTAGTAACATATAACATTGTGCAGCTCGATGTCACTTCTACAAATTCTATTGGTGAGTTTGTGAGTGTACCCGTAAAGAAGAAATGGAGAATTTTGAAAACAAGGAGTGAACATGAGAAATGTACCTAATAGGAAGATGGAAATTAACAGGTCAGAATGAGTGCCACCTGTTTAAGCTACCCTGGATCCAAAGTTCTCATATTTGGAGACCAGATGGCATGTGGGGTAGTGTAAACGTCCGCCTTAGGAATTTCAATAACAGTTGCATGCATTTGGATAGAGGCTAAAACTAAATGACAGAATTGAAATAATGGTCGTCTGGTGGATGACATTTAGCAGTTATGTAGGGATACCGTGGTCATATTTGGGCCATGTACAATGTGGCTGAATCAGCCTCAGTAACTAGCCCCCTACCAGGCACCTTCCCAATAAACTGTTCACTCCCTTGCTCCAAATATTTAAAAATTAGATACCTGATGTCCTGTTGCCCTCACACACCCCCCTCTGTAAATCCCTCCCGGTACTAGCATTAAAGAACTACTTGGCTTCGTGACACCCTTTCTCCTCATGTGTAGTAAATCCTTCCCCTCCCCACCAGTATTTAGCCACCCTCCCACAGCAACCAAGGCAAATCCTTTCCCCTTCCAAAAATGTGTAGCCTGTGCCTTGCCACCCTCCCCATTAACCATTTGGCATTCCTTTCCCCACAGTACTTGAAGATGTGCTTTCCATTGTACAGTCTGACAGTTGAGAGGGAAAGCCATTGCCCACACAACACAAATTCTCTGTCAGCCCCTGCCTCACTTGGCAAAAATTCCCTGTCTGCACAGGTCTACAAAAAACAGCAGCTGTCAGTATGCATTGGTGCCGCCACAGGGCTGTTAGCATTCTACTGCTGCTCTGTTCTGGAGAACCGAGAGACAAAGGAAAAGTCAAGTAAGACAGCTGTGGTTCCATCATAGCATTAAGGTCAAAGAAGGACTGGAGGAGCTAGGAAAAGAAGAGAAAAGCAAGCACTGTCCTATGTACGTCACAAAGGTGAAACAATGCTTGCTCCCATTGGAAAACATGTGCAACAATTAATCCGTACAAATTTAGTTAGCCTCACATTCTCATATTCCAAAGTGTAAAATACCTACTGATCACTTGTACTCAATTAGATTTTAAAATGCATTGCCATTTAATTTGAATTCTTCTCATAAAAATGGTGTAAGCTAATGTCTCCATTCCTTCAAATTTGTTTAATGTTTTTGTGTGACTTCAACATTATGAGAATTGCTTTGCATTCAGGTTGTGGTAGCTAGGACTAAGATCAACCACCCCTCTTCGTTGCTTGAGACTTTTTGCTGAAAGTTAGCACGAGCAGAAGACAGGATAGTTTGACACACCGGTCTCAGAGACCCAGTTCACCAAATTCTAGGAACTTCTGCAAAAATTTGCAAAACTGGCAGAAAAGATCACAGGGCAGATCAGTCCAACCCTAGATCACATCTTAACATGGCAGCAAGAATTACCAATATAATCTTTGGGAAAGAAGCATTTAGTGCATTTCTGGAAGATGACAGGCTCACAGACCAAGTGTGCTGAAAAAATGCATTTTACCTGGTGAATTAAAAGCACTACAATTCAAAGCATGGAATGCACTGTGAATGAAGTGGTAATGGAAGGCACTGTGAACTGGTGACAAACTAAAGCACAGAGACCTCGCAAACACGAGTTGAACTGTTTATACTAAAGGTACTAGGATCTGAAGTGATAAAGTTTTAAGTACAAAGGCGCTGCTTAAGGAAGGAGTAAAGAACTGGCTCCTGAAAGATCAACAAACTGGAGGGATAGACAAGGCAATAGACGAGAAGAATGGGAATGGGAAGTACACAAATGCAGTGGCAAGCTCAAGCTAGAGATTCTGGATGGGCCCGAAGCAATGGCATGAAAACAGAGGTCACAGGGTTGCAGCACAAGGGACTTAAAGCAGCCGTACCACGTGGAATAGGCAGCAACAGCAGTAAAGCAAGACGTGGAGCTACTCTGGACTAGTAACAGGAGCAGTGGCAGCAGAGCAATGGTACCATGGGTCAAATGTAAGCAAGGAAAATTACCTTGAGTATAAAAGACAGCCACAACCGGAGTGAAATGTGCCTCCCACACACCTGAGCCCTGGTGCCTCTGGACCAGCTGCTTTAATGCTATCTACTACCCTGAACAGGAGCACTGAAGGCTGATTGATGCAATGCAACAACTGGGGACTCGAGTAAAGGAGCAAACACCGGACAAAGAAAAACCAAGTTGAGCTATGCATGCAGAACAAGGTACAAACATATAAAGCCATGCAGCACACTCTGAAGTAATGAAGAGCTCGGAAATCATGCTACTTAAATACAATCATCCAAAAGAAGCAATCACAGAGCAGAAGAGGAACTCACCCCATCCCCGGCACGTGGAGTGGGAAGCCTCAACGCCACAAAAGTATCTCCTTCCTCAGTTTCTCGGTACTGAACGTGCATGAGGGTGTCTCTATTTCAGTTGCTTAGTGCTGCATGCTCTCCGCCGTTTCCATTGTTACTATCTCTTTCAGGCAGAGCCTCGGTGTGCCAGCTGGAGAAGGTCTCTTTGGAGAGTGGACGGGGCTCCCAGGTGGAAAGACTGCAGGTGGAAAGTCCCTCTTACATTGGAGGAGTCTGTACCTTAAATATACTCGCTGAAAGCTTGCAAACATTTTAATTGGCCCCGGTCTGGATATGAATGGTGCACATAATGTTCATTTACTCTTGACTCCCCCTCTGGATGTTCATTTAGTCTTGACCCCTCCTCTGACTTTGATCTTTCTCTTTTAGCCAGGAGGTGACGATGGGCTTGAAGGAGGCGACGAGTTGTGGGATAATTATGCTTTAAATAGTTACAGTTAAAATAAGTGATATATTGCTTTGTGCTTGTTTTTTTATTGCTAGGTTTTGTGGGGTTGGGCTTGGTCAAGGTATTGTGGAGGGGCCCCATGTGAAAACCAGGTTTGACTGTAGAGCATGTTGATATAACTTGGTTAACTGTGTTCTCTTTTAAGTTATTTTTATCACTAAAACTCCAATCTATTTTTTTGATGTCGATTGGAGTGGTGTAATACTTTTAAAAGGAGAGTGACAAATGGGCAGAGGTATGTTAGGGCCACCCCTCACCATCCCCTAGCTGTTTTTTGCGGGACCGGGGTAGGGGTTGGAGGATTGGGCGATGGGGTTCCATAAAGTTTTGTTACTCCAATGCACTAGAGACAAAAAAACAGGGAGGTTTCACACGAAGCACCATGGATGATATTAAATGTGCTCTTCTCAGAGTTTTAAAAAGAGGAATCGAAGATGCTCTCTTGACTGCACGGAGACTGTTGTTATTAGAATACTATATAGATGTTTCCATGCTTTCAGAATCCCTGGCAGGTACATAATGGGAAGGGTTGTCCGTGCATCCCTTTTCAGAATACGGGCATCTTTAGGAAAGATGTGGTACAGCATGTAGAAGCTACAGATAATGTGCACGTGAAAACTGTAAAATCTGCCTCAAGAAATGCATTCAGTCAATTTTACTATGTACATCCAGGAACAGATTCAGGTCCCTGTTCTGCTACATTGATCTCATTAGATTCACAACCAATAAACCATCTGCAGTTTTTCCACTTCCAATCCAAAACCTAATAATGAGGAGGAAAACTCGTGTGACTTCATGAAAAGTCGAACTGTGGAGCATAACAAGCAGCAAAATATTTCTCAGACCTCTTAAACTATGCATTAGGCAATAACCTGTAGATCCGGTGTGAGTCATCCTGAGCTTTTGTGTTTGATTCTTTAATGCAGATACCGATAAAAAGGAGTACCAAGCATCTAGGTGTATATATATTGAAGTCACACTGAAACCTGGGATGGGTGGACACACTACAAAAACTGCATTTGGTGTAGGAATGGAAGTTGGAGTACTTTCAACTAGTATCAAACCACTCTTCCCCCCAAAAAACGTTATTAAAATATAATAACATATCCGCCAACGGCAATAGGTGCAAGCAAGGTTGGCCATTTCAGCACATGCCTGAAGTCAACTCCACGTCTGTATGAACCCTAATGCAGCAGAATGAAATAGAAGGGGTTAAGACACTGAGTCTAGCAATACCTGCCCGTGATGTCACCCCATAGTGCCCCTGTGATCGTGGGCAATAAAAGACATTATTCATGTAGGGCAAGATCTTTTTTCTGTTATCAGCATTATTCAATGGATTTATTCGGTTGTTTGGTATCCCTCTGGTTTGAGAGACCATTTGGAACCTCTTTCCAAACCCCCTCAACCCAAGCTCCCCAGAAGAATGAGCAACCATCTTCCCCTCCCGGTCATTCCTGGATGTTCCAGGTGCCCCCTCTTTTCCCATGACACAGACGTGGGGACACATTGCTGGAGTATAAACAGCAGCAGTTTATTAACTTGTACATCACAAACATAAACATGCAATTCTGGTCATCAAGTTCAATGTACAATGTAAGGTTTTTTTCTGTGTCCTTCCAGTTAACCTGGGTCCGCTTGTTGCGTTACTAGTCGCCAGTGTTCCCTCACAGCCTTTTATCATGAGGAGCCTTGGTTAGCGTTTCTGCGACTAGGCATCCCTTTCTACCGAATAGCAGTCGGCAGACCCCTAGCCTTGCCCGGGCTCCAAGTGCTGTGTCTGCCTGTTGCTAAACCTTGTTGACTTTTGTCTGCTCCCTTTTGTCCCTGCCATGAGGCATCCCAAGGACACTACCTGACCAGCTCTTGTTCTTTAGGCTAATGTGCTATCCATCTGGCTGTGTTTTTACCACCTCAAATGGTGGCGGTCACTTGAATTCTGGGGTGCCGTTCAAGATCCCTTCTTAAGCGGTGTGATGGCTGTTGCCTTCATGCCTTATTGGACTGTTTGAAGCACACCAGCCAATCGGCATGCCTCTCCTTCGCGGGCTTGAGTCTCCTGTGGCCAGCTGGTCACGTCCTCAGGAGGCATTAGTTGCGGGCCACAAACTGGTCCACTGAGCTGACCGACATGTGAACCAGAACTCTGTTAATTCTGGTGGGATCAGTAAAAGGAGTTACCTGCCCCATCTGTATTATATATTTTACAGAAAAGCAGAAACATTTATTTCTATATTTTCCAATTATTCTGAAATCAGAAGTAACTTCCAAAACAAGAATTTCTAATGTCTGCATTATAGATCAGTGGTTCCCAAGCTTTTCACTTCTGTGGAGCCCCATTTTATCATTAATGGAACCCAGGTACCCTTTCTGAATCACTACTGGAATCTGGGAACCCCACTGCCGAGTCAGTACTGAAAGCCGGAGACCAGAGCCTAAATAGTGTTGGTGATTTGAACTGCAAAACAATATACAAAAATACGGAAACAAGCATTCCATCAAACAGATACACAAATAGTAACATTTTTCATTTATTTTGCAAACAAATAATTTTAAAAAAAATTAATAGGAAGGTTGGAGCTTTTCTAAATTGAATTAGAGCCACACATCGTTCACACTACATTCTATTTGATGCACCTGCACTGCTCCCATGAATTTAATCTGAAGTTACAATTTTTTTGTCTCCAATTTCAAATTCCTTGACATTCACAATATGTTTTAAAATGTTCATTTCTACATTTAGCCACTGTATTTATATACACTTTATTGATCTGTTAATAATAGTTCATTTTCTAAGCAGTCACTGAGTCCCTGAGCAGGGTTCGCACACCCCCAGGGGTCCCTAGACCACAGGTTGGGAACCACTGCTATAGATAATTCAAAGGTGCAGGAATTGTGATCGGACCACAAGCCACATCTAATGGACCCCTTTAAGCCCTCAGAAATACAATATATTGAAAACCTGACAGTATGCAATCTTTAATTCTTTCAAACAACATTTATCACATTTCATTATATTTGTCTTATATTTGCACATACGCAAAACAATATTGAGTATACATAATAGCTTATGCTTCGACTGTTCATGGTTTTCATTTTTCCCAATCCCTAAACAAATGAGAAATAGAAATGTCCCTTCACAGATTGATATGACTACTGTGACAAATGAAATGCCACAATGTATTTTTTGTGGTATAGAAGCTCCTTTCACGGCCTCGATTAAACAGTGACTCCCCTCCCCTGCGTTCCTTCAAGTGCTATCGCTCTTTTGTGATTGCACAAGCGCAGCAGCATTTGAAAACACCCTCTTGCCTACAAATCGAAACTACAACAACAAACAGTAGGATGTGGGTGTGCGCAGCAGAAGATTGATTACCGATTCCAATGTGCAGGCAAAAAATGTGGGAGGTGTACGGAAAATACGAGGGATACGCCGCATCAGCACGGGGGAGGCTGTAGGAAGGGGAATGTGGAAAATGTTCACAGGGAATTAGGAAACACATGTTCATGATAGGAAACAATAGACACGTTCACACTCTAGGCACGGCTGTGGCCTTATTTCTGCCTATGCTGTACACCTGTATTCTTAGAATAACGACTTAAGGCGCTATGTTAAGAACAGAGAGGCGAGGGCGCTACATGCTCCACATGCCCCCTGTCTGACGTTTCTCTCTCTCCATTCCACACCATCAAACGTAGGTGACGAGGACCGACAAAGCAGAAATGGCAAAGCCACAAAAACAGTTATGAGATTCCTCTCTGTTTACGCACACCCACCAATGTCGGAAAAAAAAAAAAAAAAAACAACTAAGAAGAACTGGTGCACACGACTTTATGATTGAGTACGTGAAAAACAAAGCAGTCAATCTATGGCGAACAGGGAAACAATGAATCCAGTTCAACAGTACAGTAAAACGAGAAGCAGGTCATGGGTCAGTCACATACTCATATGTATTGTAATCGAATGTATGTCTATAAAAGGGTATCACAATACGCAGGAACTCGATAACACGAGGACACGAGTTATAATCCAGATTTAGGGAATCACACCTCTAGAGACCGTCACAGCACACCCTCATATGTGCACCAGCCGTCGTAGCTGCTATAAGAAACTAAAAAATATAGAAGTATGCGAGGGAAACTATTCTAGATTAAATCTACTCTATGTGTAAGATTCTGAAATACCTGGCCGACACGCGTTTCGTGATATTTATCACTTCACCAGGGCCTTACATTTTGAAGGCATTCGCTCACAAAATCTTTTGCATTAAAGTCCTAGTACACTTACTCAATTTGTACCAGGTTTCTGAATCTTATACGTAATTAGGAAGAAATAATTAGGAATAGTGCCACTCGCCTAATTTCTTCTAGAGGTTGTGACTCAGTTGCATTGCTAAAGTGATAATTAACAGGCTTAACAGCTGTATTTTGCAAAAATGTTATTGAAATACATCAAACTTTAAATATATTTAGGTGTTAGGTTTGGAAAGTACATATCATCTTGCTTTATGGGCCCTGTAAAGAGCTAAAAAAACCACTTCAATAACCGCCTGAATCACGGACAACCACATTTACATGAGGCTGTTGTTCGTCTATTGCAGATAGAGGCACTCGCTTTGCGGAGACTGCTGAAGGGACCAGGTCTCTCGACGGACATGATATATCTAGATGTTGATGAAAACCATCATTTGCAGTAGTTTTCAGGGTCCCATTGGAAACGAGAGGGGGAGCACTGATGTAAGCAGAAGCCTAACTAGAGAAGATCCTGCACCCTGATTATTTTACTTCCATCTGAATTTGATTTGGTTTGGCAGATTATCTTGGCAATAGTTGATGTGATTTATTTTCTAGGGGTGTTAAGTGGACTCAACGTCTACAACTTAGCAGCCCATTTGCTTCGGTGGCTTAACCGGTCACCGGTCTCTAAGTATTATAAAGACGAGCATTTTAATTTTTTGTTGTCTGAATTCAGCTGGACAGATTGATCTGCATTGTTTGAGGTGAAATTCACTAAGGGTGTGTAATAAGCGGAAATGGATACCTTCTCAAGCATACAGTTTAATCCTAAAGGCTTTGAAATACACTAAGAGGATAAGAACTTTACCCTTTATTCTACTGACTAGTGGAGGCGATGTAGTCCATCTTCCTGAGACATATGGAAAACATGGCTACATATTTCAGATTTGCTGACCTTCTGTGTTTCACCTGCTGACGTGCATTTTTTCAGTTATTTACACAAAACAATACAAGGTCTGAATATTATCTGACATAAATACTGTGCCCTAAGTATTGTGTACAAAAATATCATCCTGATGATGCATAAGTCTGATTGCACCATCATGTGTTACAGATGTAACATAACAATGTAATCAACAATACGTATACTGCATGTCCTAATGTTAGTAATGTAAAGTGGATAATCCAAATCGTATTACTGAAGGTGCATTTACAGTAGAACACTAGAAGTTTATATGTGTGTTTTAACGTTTGACTTTAACATGCTGAATTTTAGTACTTATGCACATTGATATTCCTGTATTCTGATTATGGTACTATGATGTAACCGCAAATAATCACATTTAATTTATAATTCTTGTTTTCATTCATAACTGCAAGATGCACTTATAATCATGTATTCTGAATACGCATTGAATGTCTTGTTAAGTTAGCATAATCAAAGGCCTGCATTTTTTGGCTTCTCTTGTTTAACCTTCAAAGTAGAGTTTTGCTCAAGATGAAATACTCTGTCTTTACAGGTGAGTCTGCGCGAGTCTACAGTTATTGAAAGGCCTATTGTGTGCTGGAGATAGTGGAGTATGGGGGGATACTTTGGCAAGGATCAGGAGCACTAACAAACCGAGAAGAAAAGACTCATGTTTGTGTACCAGGCACCAGGAGATGTCCAAGGTCATACTGATGTTCAGTTCTGGGATGAGAGACCTGAGGGGAGTTGCCAATTTCATCAGTGCAAAGAAGGGGGAAAACTACTGGTCTTGATGAAATGGATTTTTTGAGGGTTCTGTGGGGTTTAATTGGTATTCACCTTGTTAGTTGACAGCAGATTCCATTGAGATTTGGAGGGGTGCAGACCTCTCTGCCCTTATTCTTTTGAGTGGCTTTATTCTATGCATCAACTCTATAGCTGAACTTCTACTGCGGTTTCTGTTATGCTGACACTTTTCTATATTTCCTAAGCACTTATTAGGATTTTCTCTTTAGTTTAGTTTAGGGTATTTGGATTGATTGTGTTTCTACAATGATTAGGCAAGAGGATCACAACTTGTATATATCATCAGATTCTGTTTCTTAGCTTTTGTATTGCTTCAACTGAAACTCGTGTGTGCCTTATCTCATACGATTTAACTTCAATCAAAGCTTTTCTTCACCTTTGGTGATTTTGTACTTATATAAAATGTTTTTGAGATTTATTTACATCAGTTTGACCCTCAATTTGTAGTAAACTTCTGAACTTTATCCTCTGCCTCATGGATGTAATGTGTAACCAAATAGGTTAGGCTAGTAATTGAATCAAAAGGTTGATTTTAAATCTCCTTTACCTTTCAAGCACCCTAAAAAGGGTCATCGGAAGAAGAAAAGTAGGAATATGGGTTCAGAGTGTCATCAATCCCATTAGATTTATTAATAGGAAACCTAAAACCATAGGGATGGTACAATATTTTTGTTTATGATATTGTGACATACAATCAAGTTTAGTTGCTGGACTGAAGAATTATGAGGACCCTCTAAAACTGCATAGTGTATGGGTGCATCTGCTGGCTAAGGAAGAGGTTCACATCAAAGCAAATGCACACTTTGTGTACTTCTGCCCTGGTGTAATGTTTCCCTCAGTACTTTTGTCCTAGATTTTATAACTGTGCCAACCCATTAAGTTGCAGTCTGTTCTTGCTGGGGGGAATACATATATGTGCATCATAGTTATATCCTTCAGTTTGTAGCTGATTCAGAGCAATCATTTTAATTAAGGGTACCATTACATGTAAAAAAGGAAGGCTAGACTGTTGAGTGCTGGTGAGCTTGGTCTGATCTCTCAGGTAAGAAAGGCCTGTTCTGAGTGAGTAAACAAGACCACTTGATTAATTGTGTCTCAGGCTGAAGACAGGTCAGACAGCACTAGAGTTTCTGCTTTGTCTTTATTAAGTGGTGTGCAGACATTAATTATATCAGCCAAAGTAGATTATTGTATGTGCTATTGTGAGGCATAAAACGTGGTTTCTAATCATAGAGAAGGTTGTGGGTTTCAATTTAACATGAAGGTGGCGTTTAGAGTTTGGAAGAGCGAGAGTCCCACTGAAAATTAGCAAAGCATCTGTCCAGCATAGCTTGCAGTTCAGAGTTCACCTGCCTCATTTGAGCTGGGGAAAGTACAGGATATCCATCAATAGTCCTAGATGATTGATGATGAAACTCATGACTTGGCCTGGCTGCCAAGTCATGGGAGGGAGGGGACACTATCCATAGATTCCCTGCTTGGGATGACAGTGTGAGGGATGGTGGTTACAGACAGGGTAATACAACAGTGCTTGTCACACACAGGGGAAAAATCTCTGTACATCCACTAACTGTTTTACACAAACACGCTCATACATTAGAGTTTATATGTGTAAAACAAACAGAAATACAGAGAGTTATGAAAAACAACGAGGAGCGCATTCAGTATTTTAGTCAGTCCACAGTGAAAGCTTTGGTGTGGTGACTGCAATGTAGGCTTAGGAATCCCTGGGGAGCAAACAGGGATCTCCAATTTGGAGCAAAGGCCATAGGCTCCACAACCCCGTTGTTAACAGGCCACCCGCATTTGGTCTAAAAAAACCCTCACAGCTTAATCAAAATGCTACACCTTTTTGCCACTAAAATGGTTATAGCTACAGGTTGAATCTGTTCTAGTGCATCCTTCCATTTGCAGTATGTTGTACCTAGAAATAAATGATTCTTCATCTGTTTTAATTAAGTGGAAAGACTTTACAGTCTAACAGTGTGTGACAATCACAGGGAAAAAGCAATAATGAGAATTATGAGCCTATTTTTATTTTTCTATAATGTATGCTATTTCTAGTCTATCAACTATTAAATGTTTAATTTAGACTAAATATGAAAAGATCAATGTTGAATTCATGAAATGAATTTTCAGAATTGCAAGAAAGGACATTATTTTGTTTCGGCCCCCACTATTTCTTGTCTTGTTTCACATTATCGGCATATTCATCCCTCCAGTAGGGCCATAGTAAATGAAACAGAAAATGCCACTGCTGTGGAAGTTAAATGTATTATGTGTTAAAAACCCTCATCTTTGAAGACAAAGGTTTGGCTTCTAGCAACAAGATGGTAGTAGTGTGGTTAACACTGGCCATGTAGCAGAAAATAGCCATCTGTTAGGGGGCAAGAAGAGTTGTCAGTACAAAGGGCAGCTTTCACACCATTTCCATTGAAAATGAGATCCCACATTGGAATACCAGGAAATAAGAGCTTTATTGCCTAGTGCCAACTGAAACCTTATATTTTGAAAGGCAGATGTAGTACTAGGAGAGCACTGTACCATAGGGAAATGGCTAGACAGAGGGACAAGTCTTCTGAAGTTGGAAAAAGGCAAGGGCCATATTGAATGAGGGGATTTAAGATGGTGTGCAGTGAACTATCAATCAATCAATCAAGCGACTTGTGGATCGTGACTTGGCAGGGTCCAGGATCTCAGTTGAAGAGCCAGGTTTTCAGTGCTCTACAAAACTCCTGTAGAGTAAGGGAGTTCCTAAGGTGCATGAGGAGGCCATTACTGTCTTTGGCTGGGAGTTATGAGAAGGAGCCTCTTCCTGCTCTGCTGTCGTGTATGGAGGGGGTATGGGCCAGTATGAGGGAGGAGCAGCAGCATCTGGAGGGTTTGTAGGATCTCATGCAAGGGTTGATATAGGCAGATATGGAGCTGTGCAGGTCCTTGAACACATGGGTGAGGAGCTTGAACCTGCATCTCTTCTGAACTGGGAGTCAGTGGAGCTTTTTGAGGTGGGGTGACGTGGGTGCGATGAGAGACATCCAGGTTGAGTCTTGCTGCGACATTTAGGATGGTCTGTACTCTTTGAACTAGAATAGTCTCGATTCCCATGTAGGGGGTGTTTATTTAGCCAAGTTGGCTGCTGACAAGGGCTTGGGTGATGGTGTGTCTCACATTTTGGGGAAGCCACTTGAAAATCCTACATAACATGCACAGGATGAAGAAGCAGGAGGAGGACAAAGCATTGACTTGGTACCTCAACATGTTTGCTGTCCAGGATGATACTGAGATTCCTGGTGTGCTCAGCGGGGATGGAGTGGGCCCAAGTTGTTTGGGCCATCAGAAGGAATCCTAGGGAGAGCTGTCGCTGCTGAAAATCAACACATCTGTCTTGTCTGTGTTAAACAGTTATTCCTCATCCAATTCATGATGCAAATAATGCATTGGTGGCAGTTAGTTCTGGTGGAGGTAGAGTTTTCGGAGAAGGAAAGGATGAGATGCATCTCATCGGCGTCAGATATAATGTTGAGTCCATGGGATCTGACTATATTGGCAAAGGATGGAGATGTAGGCGTTGAAGAGAGTGGGGCTATGTGATGAGCCTTGAGGGACTATGCAGGTTTGGGTTCAGAGGTGAAGAATGGGAGGTGGACTTGTTGTGTCCTGTTGGTGAGAAAGGAGGTGGTCCATCTGAGGGCCACTCCTTGTCATCAAGGTGAAAGTTGAGGGGGCCCAGGAACATGTAGTCCTTTGAGATGTTGGTGAGGGGTGTGATGAGGTTTCAGGAGGTGGTATGATGTCCCAGTAGACGGTATGTGAGGGTTCCCCTAATGGTGGATTGCTTGACCGTTTGGATAGTGAAGTGCAGATGTTCTATTGCTGGGATTGTGTTGTCCATGGCGGTGGTTCATTTTCTTGAGTCTCTGTAGATGATGCCGATTCCTCCACCTGGCTTGTTGATGCAGTCCCGGTTGGTGATTCTGTATCCTACTGGTATGGGGAAGCAATGTTGAGGGCTGATGCGGGGTTGAGCCCGGTCTCGGTTAAGAAGACAATGTCAGGCACTAGAGAGTCAATAAGGATCCAGACCTTAGTACCATGTTTGCTGAGTGAGCGAGTGTTGAGGAGGGTACATGACAGCTGGTGGTGGGTATGTGGTGTTGCACATCAAGGGGTCTAGTAGTTGCTGAGAGGGGTTGAGGCTTGCGTATTTTGGCAGCAGAAGAGGCAGAGATTGCAGATGAAAGGTCCTACCATGGAGTGTGGTGCGGTGGCAGTGTTTGTGGCAGCGTAAAAGGTCAAGGGAGCAAATGGCTATAGAAGTGCAGCTGAAGGTGGTGGTTGGACCAGGGTTCCTGGCACTGGGCATGGTTATGGTGTGGATGGACTTGTCTTTGGCATGGTAGCAGCCACCATTAAGCAGGTCCTGGCAGGTGAAAGGACCATTAGGAGGTGGTGGGCAGGGCTGGAAAAAAGGTGAGCAGGAGAGGGGGTGGAAGGAGGCGGAGGAAATGAGCAGGAAAAGTGATAAAAGGTGCAGCAGCAAAAGTGAACTAATAGGGCCCAGAGAGGGCAGATTTTTTTTTTTTTTAAAGAACAAAAAAGAATGAAGGCATGAAGGAATAAGATGAGAATGAGGCAATATGGAAAATACTGATGTGGAGAGTAAGAAATACAGGCGAGAAATGGGTGGAAGCCGAAGCAAAAAGGGCAGGAATGAGAGCAGGAGTACCAAAAAGAGCGGGAAATAGAGCAGAATTAGGCTCAAGAAGAGAGTGGTGCAGAAGCAGGAAGAGGAAAAAGAATGCCGCTGAGGAAAGGGCCTGGAAGAACAGAGCACCTGGAGCTGGCCGAGAGCAAAAAGTGGTAGATGGAGAGCTGGGTCTAAGCACCTTCTTAGTGTTGCTGTGCTGTGGCCACCATTAAGTAGGTCCTGGGAGGTGGGAGGGGCACTAGGAAGTGGTGGGTGGAGATGTTGAAATGGTGAGAAGGAGAGAGGGAGGAGGGAAAAGGCAAGAGCGGGAGGAAGGAACAGGAAAAAAAACTAAAATAGGCAGCAGCAAAAGCAGACTGAAGCGGCTGAAAGAGGGCAGAAGAAAGCAAAAACAGAGCAAAAAAGAACACAGGTATAAGGTGAAAGTGAATCAATAGGGAAAAGGCTGAAGGGAAGAGTAAGAAAAGCAGGTGGGAAATGGGTGGGAGCAGCAGCAAAAAGGGAGGGAAAAATCAGGAGCAGCAAAAAGAGTGGGAAAGATATCAGAAAGAGGCTCAGGAAGAGACTTGTGCATAAGCAGGGAGAGGAACAAGAATGCAGCATAGGAGAGAGGGCCTGCAAGAATGTGAATGCTAGAGCTGGCTGAGGGCCACACCAGGTAGGTGGAGAGCTGGGCCTGAGAACCTGCTCAGTGGTGCTGCACTGTGGCCATGATTGGCTGAATGGACAGGCGCAGTGGGAGGAGGTGGGAGGAGGGAGCAGGAAAAGATCATAAAGGGGCAGCAGCAAAAGTGGACTAAAAGGACCCAACGAGGGCAGAAAAAGAGCAAAAAAGAATGAAGGAATAAGGCGAGAATTAAGCAACAGGGAAAAGACCGAAGTGGAGAGTAAGAAAAACAGACAGGAAACTGTCAGGAGCAGCAGAAAAAGGGGCAGGAAAGGGAGAAGGAGCAGCAAAAAGAGTGGGAAAGAGGGCAGGAAGAGGCTCAAGAAGAGAGTGGTGAAGAATCAGAAAGAGGAAGAAGAATGAGGAGAGGAGAGAGGGCCTGGAATAATGCAGATACTAAAGCTGGGGAAGGGCCAACAGAGCTAGGTGAAGGACTGGCCTGAGCATCTTCTCAGTGTGGCCGTGCTGCAACCATCCTTAACTAGGCCATGGAAGGGGCACTAGGAAGTGGTGGATGTTCCTGTTGTAAAGGCAGGAACAAGAGGGGGGAGGCAGGGGAGGAGGGAGAAAGCAGGAGGAAAGACCAAGAAAAGAGCAAAAAGGGTCAGCAGCAAAAGTGGACTGAAAAGGTCCAAAGATTGCAGAGAAAAGCAAAAAGAGAGCAAAAAAGAATGATGGAATAAGGTGAGAATGAAACAATAGGGAAAAGGCTGAAGTGGAGAGTAAGAAAAATGAGCAGGAAATGGGGGAGCAGCAGAAAGAGCGGGAAAGAGTGGGAGCCTGAACCTCAAGAAGAAAGACACTGTTGCAGCCTGGAAGAAGAAAGATTCAAGGACTGCTGAATGGCAAACTGGAACTTGATTGTTCTCCAAGGGTCAAGTGTCTGATTTTCTGTTAACTTCTTTAGGTATACAAAAGTCAAGAAACCCAGAAGACCACTGTGGACTTCACAATGCAGTAGCCTGGCCGATGAGACCTGTCTCCTACAAGCATGCAGTGAGGAACTGAGGACAGCAAGAGTGTCCAGGGGTGTTTTTTCCAAGCACCAGAAACTGATTGGGACATAGTCATTTTTTCCACCTCTTGAGGATCAGGGCAAGCTGCGGTGGCAGATATTTAGGTTTATCCTGCTCTAAGCTTCTTGCAGTAAAAGAAACATTTTCTGTGGGACTGTGCAGTGAAGGTATCTGGCCTCATGGTGTCTGGTCTCGCTACAGCTTCCAGCCTTGCACTGCTGGACGATTCTGAGGGCAAAATAATGACTAAGTCTGAGGGTAAAACCTTGGATTGTAGTAAGGTGGCAAATCTACCTCGGTGGTGAAGCAGAGTCCGTACCTATCAAATGTTGCATTGTACTGCTCATGGATTTAGGTATCAAAAGTAAAGAGTTCTGTGAGAGCTTGACAATAACATGCTTGACAATGCTGAACAATGACATGTTCAAGTTTAAGCTTCTTGTATTCTCTGTTGGAGGACTTGGATTCAAATAAACATCTCAAAAAGTCAATATTTTGATTGGTATCAGTAGCTTGGATCACCCGGCCTCTGCTCATCAATGTCGCACTGAAACCACAGTCTAGTCAACAGCACATTGTGAGTTTCAGTTGCAGCTTCATGTTTTCTTGTACATTTTGCCTTAGAACATGAAAAGGTCCTATGACTGGCCCCCTTTCTTTTATTTTGATACTTTTGGTATCTTTTAGGTTTTGATGCCAATGAAGACAACAACGGTGAGTACAGGCGCCCAGCACATAAGGGTGGGAAGGGGACAATTACACACCCACAAGCCACATGCATCCCCCACACCAACTACCACACCCACCAACACAAATACACACACACACCCTCCCTACCAACACCCTAACACACACACACACAGGCCAAACAAGGTATACATTCTGTACAGAAATATACTTACCTGACACATGCAGAGAAATTAATTAATGGATGCACATACCTGTGTACACGACCCTCTCATATTAAAACGCAGGACAACGGAATATCATTGCACCATCATGCCTGTTGGCCAGATATATTAAATGATAATGAGAACTAAAAATAAATTATGTACCAACAAGGCCATGGGCCAGTCCACAGTAAATAACCGATTGTGCCAACATGGCACATACTTGACTCCTACCACGACCAAGGCCTCCACAGGGTAGGGGCATCAATGGGGCAGGCAGGCACCTCAGGGTGAGGGGGTGGTGAGCGTGGGGACTCAGCTTTGGAAGTGGGGGACTTGGGCTTAGGAGTCAGAGGGGGTGGGTGTTTGGGCTTGCCCTTGGAAGGAGTGGGAGTGGTCTTGGACCAGGGGGTGGGAGAGGGATCAGGCCTCTTACAAAAAACAATTCTCACTTGAGAAGGGGCAGGGTACCAGAAAGAGAGGACTGGGGAGGAGCTTGAAGGGGACCAACTGGATTTGGGGAGGCCACAGGAATGTTTGGGGACAAGACGGGGTGGGCCAGTGGGTTCAAATAGGTCTACACGGGAAAGGAAAACCTTTTTAGGTGCAGGAGCTCTGGAGACAGGTTTGGGAATGGAGGTTGAGGGAGTGGTTGTATGTGGTGTAGGTTTGCTGTGAGTGAATGCAGGTGCATGCTGAGTCTGCTTATGTCTGGTGGATTATGCTGAGTGGATGAGTGTGAGCGTTTGTGTGTTTTGGGAGAGGGGGGTAGAAAGAGGGTGAAAAGGTATGCAGCTAGTGTAGATGGATGTTGTTGGTGTGTCTGTTGGTGTGGTGAGTGTGCTGCATGTGTCTGTGAAGGTTGTTATGGTGAGTGCAGCTGTGGTGTCTGGCGTGCATGTGTGGATGACTGCTGTTGTGGTGACTGTGCTAATGGGGGCAGGAGCAGTGACTGAGGGTGCAGTGCATGTGGGTGTGCGTGGTGAGGTGACAGACAGGGAGGAAGGGGTGGGTGACACAGTGAGGGAAGTGGATGTTGTCGTGTTTGCAGTTGCATGTATAGTGTGTGCATGCTTGTTGTGGGACGTGTGGTGCTTGTGTTTCTAATTGTGTTTCTTGTGTGACTTGTGGTGCTTGTGTTTCTCATTGTGTTTCATGTGTATTGTTTTGGGTGAATGCTTGTCTGCGTGTGTGCTTGGGATGGGTGAGGGGAGCAGGTGCTGGAAGGGGCAGAGGACGGAAAGACGAGGAATACTGGCTGCCATCAAAGAGGAGGCCAGAGCCTGAAAAGAGCCATGTAGTCCAGACACATGGCACCGTGAATGCCTTCCAGGTAGGCATTGCATTGCTGCATCTGGGATGCCAGCCCCTGTATGGCATTCACGATCGTTGCCTGCCCTACAGAGATGGATTTCAGGAGGTCAATAGCTTCCTCAGGGAGGGCAGCAGGGCTGACTGGGGCACGGTCTGGGTGCCTGTCGTGAAGGAGACGCTCACCCTCCTGGGTGAGCCGGCATGGGCAACTCGGGGGGGAGCGACTGGGAGGGCTGTGCTGGTATGGGGGTGGCAGAAGATGACAAAGATTGGGTGGTTCCAGAAGGGTCCGCCACCAGCAGGGAGCTGCCATCGGAGGAGGTATCACAGTCACTACCAGCAGTGGTAGTCGCCTCCGCCACTGTGCTTCCCCCGCCCTCCAACCCACTGGTCCCCTCAGTGTCAGTGATCTCTGCCTCCTGGTTCCGTGGGCTGCAGCATCCACACTCGCCAGTGCCCCTCATCCTTCACCTGATGATACTAATGCACACAAGGAAACAAGATGGCAGAGAAGGTGGGGCGGAAAAAGAAAGGGAATGCATGCTGTCAATAACTGTGCATATTTAATGTAGGCACAAATGCAGTCATTCACATCCCAAAACCTATCCCTCACCATTACCAACTCCATGATGGTATATACCTATGAAAGGAAATGCAGCTCCCACACTACATAGACATACTGACGCTATACTGGCCAACCACATCACTATCCAGTCTCTACATCCCAATCCAGGCAGACTATGCCAATCTGGGAGTGATCCGGTTCCACTACAATGTGACAAATCGAAGAGGTGGTACATCAGATCCACAGGCCTACCCATAGGACCCGTTACCTGGCCACATTCCCACCCATACTCATATTACTGCACAATCCCAGTGACTTGGGGGGCAGCTGCATGCCCACACCTGTCTATGACCCTTAAACTACCTGCTACCCACCCTATTGCACCCAGCTACTCTGTACAAAGAGAAATCAGAACAGTGGTGGTACTCACCAGCTAGTGGCTGTTGTGGTGCCTTCAAGCCTCCATCCAATTCTGGATTGGCCTCTGCCAGAATGTGGGCCGTTCGGGGGGGTCAAGGTCCACATGCATCCCTTCCTCGTTGGGAGGCAGTCCACAACTGGGACTCTGCGGTCTTCCGGGCCTATCGTCTCAGGTCCTCCCACCGCTTCCTGCATTGTGTGCTCCACTGGCTGTAGACCCCCAAGGTCCACACTTCCTTGGCAATGGCTCGCCACATCCCCTTTTTCTGATGGGCGCTAACCTGCATGGGAGACACATAGAAGAAAAGTACTGTAGGTTTAGCTGTCACATTAACACTTGGGATACAACACGACTTGTATCTGTACCTCTAATAGTGACTCCCAATCATGCCCCTACACACATACAGCCTGTCACAATACACCTATCCATTGGGACATCCAACAGTCACACTCACATGCATCCGCTGCATTGGCACATACTCCTTGGATGCTATATTGCCACTCACCTGGTCCTCTTGTTGCCCATACAGCCTGGTATACAGGGGTAGGACCCCGTCCACAAGCTTCTCCAACTCCTCCGAGGTGAAGGCCGGGGCCCCTACCCCTGTAGCATGTGACATTACTTCAACCAGAGGCAGGACACAGCAGCACACGCAGTGGAGGAGTGGCCTTCTTGAGGTGCAGGAGTCAAGTGGCAACACAAAATAGCGCTGAGGACCGCGGTGGTGTCCACCATCACCACCTGCGGTGCTCATGATTGGCCCCTGTTCCCCGTAGACACCAATGTTAACCAATGAGGAGTTGCACAGCGGTTCTGACTGCCTACCACCATGACGACTAACACCAGCAGAATGATGTCACTTCCAATGGTACTCCACATGTAGGACAGACGGCTGGCATTTTAAGAGGTTCTCTTGTGGATATACAGTAGAGGGACTGCATAATGGCAGCATAGTAAAAGCTGAGTGTCCAAATGGTGATATTACGCATGCCATGACCAATATAATGGTAGCATGTATGCCTACAGGTATATATATCCCTCGCACACCAATCTCTACACATGCCATATATGTGGGCAAAAGCTGCCCTCAACATTCATCAGTAATATGTTTGCAGAGTTCTGTATAAATGTATGTGATACCTGTATTCAGACAGTTCACCTCTACACATCATTGTGTTATGGTCCTCCAAAGCCATCGACCCATGTGGAGAGGGAGGGCTACACCAGTGTACAGACCCCTTGACCTGGCTACCATGGAAGAGAGCCACATTATCATCAGCTATTGGCTGAACCGTGCCACAATTCGTGAGCTGTGTTCCCAATTAAAGTCTGATCTACTGCCTGCCAAACAAAACCCCTAAGCTATCCCTCCTACAGTACAGGTACTAGCTGTCCTACATGTTTTGGCTACTGGGTCCTTTCAGGCATAACCAATGTTCAACAACATCTTGGCAAATGTCCTGCCTGCCTTGGTGCAACACCTCCAGAGTTACATACACTTTCCACAAAGGCCAGATTTTACCACTGCTAAGTCAGATTTTTATGCTATAGCCAACATCCCTCATGTGATTGGTGCCATTGATGGCACACATATTCCCCCTACACCCCCAGAGCCACTGAGCAAGTGTATCGGAATCGCAAAAACGTCCATTCTATAAACGTGCAGGTGGTGTGTCTTGCGGATCAATACATTTCACAGTAGCAGCAAGATTTCTGGATCAGGCCATGATGCCTACATTTTGAGGAACAGCGGTGTCCCACAACTCATGGCACAAGTAAAGGGAGAGAGAGCCTGGCTAGTAGGTGAGTGTGCATGTGACAGATTTGCAATGCTACCTGACTTTCTCATGTTTGGCATTGTACAACTGTGTGTCATGTGCTATCTTTCTCCTATCTTCCCAGGGAATTCTGGCTATCCTAACATGCAGTGGCTGCTTACACCTGTGAGAAATTCCAGGACAGGGGGGAAAACCGGTACAATGATGCCCATGGTCGTACCAAAAGAGTGATAGAGAGGACTTTTGGGTTCCTTAATGCCAGATTCAGGTGCCTGCATATGTCCGGAGGATTCCTGTGCTACTCCCCAAACAAGGTGTGTTAAATCATAGTATAGTAGTCTGCTGTATTTTGCACAATTTGGCCCTCAGGAGACATGTTCCACTACTGGAAGTGGAGGATGGAGCACTGCCATCCGTGGGACCTCAGAGGATGGAGGATGGTGATGGGGAAGGAGAGGGGGAAGATGTGGACTCCAGGAATCAGCCGATTCAGCTCTACTTCCAATGAGTCTCAGGTAAATGTTGCACTGTGAATCTGACTACACTGGGCAGGATTTCAGTTGCTGGAGTACATTGTACCTACACTGTGGTGTGCGGGCAGGAGTGTCTGTATGTCAGATTTTGTGGCGACCCCTATTGGCCATCTGCTGAATGATATTCAGACTGCTTATTATTGTTTTACACAGCAACAATTGCTGCATGAGACAGTATGTATTATTTTACCATGTATCTATGGCAAGGGTTTTGTGTGGAGGTATTGTGTATATAGTTGCTATGGATACAATACTTGTGGTCCAGCAAAAGGTGACAGTAATGTTCAATAACTATAATGGCTAGAAAGTATTGTGGTTGTTGATATGTTTCAATTTCTACTGCCCTGTGCACCTGATTATGTTGGACAAAGTGTGATGTAACAGGTTTGTGTTGTGAGTAGGGCATAATTGTGAGTGTTACTACATATTGTAGGAGGCTGGACTGGCTTGTAGTGAGTACCAAGGGGTACTTGCACCTTGCACCAGGCCCAGTTATCCCTTATTAGTGTATAGGGTGTCTAGCAGCTTAGGCTGATAGATAATGGTAGCTTAGCAGAGCAGCTTAGGCTGAACTAGGAGACGTGTGAAGCTACTACAGTACCACTTAGTGTCATATGCACAATATCATAAGAAAACACAATACACAGTTATACTAAAAATAAAGGTACTTTATTTTTATGACAATATGCCAAAGTATCTTAGAGTGTACCCTCAGTGAGAGGATAGGAAATATACACAAGATATATATACACAATAGCAAAAATATGCAGTATAGTCTTAGAAAACAGTGCAAACAATGTATAGTTACAATAGGATGCAATGGGGAAACATAGGGATAGGGGCAACACAAACCATATACTCCAAAAGTGGAATGCGAACCACGAATGGACCCCAAACCTATGTGACTTTGTAGAGGGTCGCTGGGACTATTAGAAAATAGTGAGAGTTAGAAAAATAACCCTCCCCAAGACCCTGAAAAGTGAGTGCAAAGTGCACTAAAGTTCCCCTAAGGACAAAATAGTCGTGTTAGAGGAATAATGCAGGAAAGACACAAACCAGCAATGCAACAACTATGGATTTCCAATCTAGGGTACCTGTGGAACAAGGGGACCAAGTCCAAAAGTCACAAGCAAGTCGGAGATGGGCAGATGCCCAGGAAATGCCAGCTGCGGGTGCAAAGAAGCTTTGACTGGACAGAAGAAGCTGAGGTTTCTGCAGGAACGAAAAGGGCTAGAGACTTCCCCTTTGGTGGAGAGTCGTGCAGAAGTGTTTTCTCGCCGAAAGAACGCCAACAAGCCTTGCTAGCTGCAAATCGTGCGTTTGGCGTTTTTGGACGCTGCTGGGGCCCAGGAGGGACCAGGAGGTCGCAAATTGGACCTGAAGAGAGAGGGGACGTCCAGCAAGACAAAGAGCCCTCACTGAAGCAGGTAGCACCCGGAGAAGTGCCAGAAACAGGCACTACGAGGATGCGTGAAACAGTGCTTGCCGAAGTTGCACAAAGGAGTCCCACGTCGCCGGAGACCAACTTAGAAAGTCATGCAATGCAGGTTAGAGTGCCGTGGACCCAGGCTTGGCTGTGCACAAAGGATTTCCGCCGGAAGTGCACAGGGGCCGGAGTAGCTGCAAAGTCGCGGTTCCCAGCAATGCAGTCCAGCGAGGGGAGGCAAGGACTTACCTCCACCAAACTTGGGCTGAAGAGTCACTGGACTGTGGGGGTCACTTGGACAGAGTCGCTGGATTCGAGGGACCTCGCTCGTTGTGCTGAGAGGAGACCCAAGGGACAGGTAATGCAGCTTTTTGGTGCCTGCGGTTGCAGGGGGAAGATTCCGTCGACCCACGGGAGATTTCTTCGGAGCTTCTGGTGCAGAGAGGAGGCAGACTACCCCCACAGCATGCACAAGCAGGAAAACAGTCGAGAAGGCGGCAGGATCAGCGTTACAGAGTTGCAGTAGTCGTCTTTGCTACTATGTTGCAGGTTTGCAGGCTTCCAGCGCGGTCAGCGGTCGATTCCTTATCAGAAGGTGAAGAGAGAGATGCAGAGGAACTCGGCTGAGCTCATGCATTCGTTATCTGAAGTTTCCCCGGAGACAGAGACCCTAAATAGCCAGAAAAGAGGGTTTGGCTACCTAGGAGAGAGGATAGGCTACTAACACCTGAAGGAGCCTATCAGCAGGAGTCTCTGACGTCACCTGGTGGCACTGGCCACTCAGAGCAGTCCAGTGTGCCAGCAGCACCTCTGTTTCCAAGATGGCAGAGGTCTGGAGCACACTGGAGGAGCTCTGGACACCTCCCAGGGGAGGTGCAGGTCAGGGGAGTGGTCACTCCCCTTTCCTTTGTCCAGTTTCGCGCCAGAGCAGGGGCTAAGGGGTCCCTGAACCGGTGTAGACTGGCTTATGCAGAATTGGGCACATCTGTGCCCAAGAAAGCATTTCCAGAGGCTGGGGGAGGCTACTCCTCCCCTGCCTTCACACCATTTTCCAAAGGGAGAGGGTGTCACACCCTCTCTCAGAGGAAGTTCTTTGTTCTGCCATCCTGGGCCAGGCCTGGCTGGACCCCAGGAGGGCAGATGCCTGTCTGAGGGGTTGGCAGCAGCAGCAGCTGCAGTGAAACCCCAGGAAGGGCAGTTTGGCAGTACCAGGGTCTGTGCTACAGACCACTGGGATCATGGGATTGTGCCAACTATGCCAGGATGGCATAGAGGGGGCAATTCCATGATCATAGACATGTTACATGGCCATTTTCGGAGTTACCATTGTGAAGCTACATATAGGTAGTGACCTATATGTAGTGCACGCGTGTAATGGTGTCCCCGCACTCACAAAGTTCAGTGAATTGGCTCTGAACAATGTGGGGGCACCTTGGCTAGTGCCAGGGTGCCCACACACTAAGTAACTTTGCACCTAACCTTTACCAGGTAAAGGTTAGACATATAGGTGACTTATAAGTTACTTAAGTGCAGTGTAAAATGGCTGTGAAATAACGTGGACGTTATTTCACTCAGGCTGCAGTGGCAGGCCTGTGTAAGAATTGTCAGAGCTCCCTATGGGTGGCAAAAGAAATGCTGCAGCCCATAGGGATCTCCTGGAACCCCAATACCCTGGGTACCTCAGTACCATATACTAGGGAATTATAAGGGTGTTCCAGTAAGCCAATGTAAATTGGTAAAAATGGTCACTAGCCTGTTAGTGACAATTTGAAAGTAATGAGAGAGCATAACCACTGAGGTTCTGGTTAGCAGAGCCTCAGTGAGACAGTTAGGCACCACACAGGGAACATATACATGCACACCTATGAGCACTGGGGCCCTGTGTGACAGGGTCCCAGTGACACATACATATAGGCCACAAACCTATGAGCACTGGGGTCCTGACCAGCAGGATCCCAGTGACACATAACAAACATACTGAAAACATAGTGTTTTCACTATGAGCACTGAGGCCTGGCTATCAGGATCCCAGTGAGACAGTGAAAACAGTGACAAACACCCTGACATACACTCACAAACAGGCCAAAAGTGGGGGTAACAAGGCTAGAAAGTGGCTACCTTCTCACACATATCTTCTAAAATCAGATGCTCAATGGGCTGTATGTTTATTTCGTAGTACATATGTGGCTTATGTTGAATGAGTATAGTGCTGTAAATATGTGTTACATGTCTGTTGCTAACAGGTGTTGCAGGGGTGCTTACCTCTTTGCTATGGCTACATCATGGAGGAAAAGGGGATGTTTGTGGACATTCCTGACCAAAGCTGTGACAAGAACTTAACATACACCTCTCTGAACATTTGATCCCTGCAACATTTCCCTGCATAGGTACATATTTGATAATTAATGATAATTTACAATTGCAGGCATTTTGAATAAGTGACAACATCTGTTGGTGTGATCAAACCGTGTTTATTAAAGGAGTGTAACAAAAGGGATGGGACAGTGCAAGGGAGTGGGCAGATGGTGAACTATATACTCTATTTAATGTCCACAGCTGCTGGTAGCACAGGGGCAGAGTCCATGGGGCCATAGGAAAATGGATATATGGCAGTGGACAGTCAACAAGGTGGCTCAGAGGCACACAAGGGAGACAGTTCAGGGCAGAGTTACTTACTGGTGGTGGGCTTGGTCTTGGCTACAGTGTCACTGGGAGGTCTGGCTCTCCGGACACATTTGCGAGGGGGTTCCTGGGCTACAGAGGAAGGGCTGCTGGAGCCTGTGAGTTCTGTGGCAGGGCCACTATTTCACTAGCTTCTGCTGATGTTGAGGGCTGGGCTGTATCCTGGCTAGTGGAAGGGGCCTGCTGGTGGGTGGAGGACTCAGACATGATGTTGGGCATCTTCAGCAGCACCCCTGCAATGGAGGCCATGCTGGCATTCAGTTGTTTCCATTGCTCCGTGGCCTCCTGCTGGTGTGCCAGCTGCAGCCTCTGGTTATCCTGCAAAGTGGCCAGGATCTGGAGTGGTGGTATGCCCCCAGGACCTCCGAGATAGCCTCATGGGCAGCTGAGTCCCTCCTTGAAAATCCCCCTGGGCCACTGATACCCTCCCAGTGGCCGTAGCCCCCTGTGCCTGTGTCCCCAGCATAGGTCGCCCAGTCCCACTTGCCCTGGGACCTTCATCGTCCTGCCTGGTGGTGGGTGGTGACTTTAGTCCATGTACAAGTGGGCAGACAGTCAGTGGCCTGGAGACACTGGTGTGGGGGCGTTGGGCCACAGCTGATGGTGGTGTCTGTGTGGTGGGGGTGTCAGTGGTGTCCTGGGTGGGGCTTCTGGAGGGTGACTGTCTAGTGATGTGTGATTGGCCAGCATGGTCATCTGGGTCCAGGCATCCAGAGGGACTGTCGTTACCGGGGCCTTCTTCTGCTGGTGTACTGGCACTTCTTGGCCCCTCCAGCCGGGTGGCATGGGCAGTGATACCTGTGTGGTAGTAAAAATATTGTTTTGTGACTCCTGCAAATTTACGAGCATTGTGGCTAGTGGATGATAATGTTGTAGTAGTGCTAGAGGGGCTATAGCATTGACAGTACTGTCCCTTTGTATCATAGATGAGGTATATGTGTTTATGTAATAGTTGTTGCCATTAGCATGTTAATCTCCTGTCTTCTGCACCCTATCCTGGCATTGCCATAGCCCTTCCAGCACTTGCCACCTGTTTGGTGTGCTTAAATCCCCAATAATCTGCATGCAGCGGCCCTTAGGGATGGGTGTCATGCATTGTTAGTTGAGGGATTGGTGGTGCATTGTGGATAATGTAGTGTAGCCTACATTCCATGCCAGGGATTGTCAATGTGCATATAGAGATGGTTTGGGGGTTAGTTGGGAGGTGTGGGAATGCAGGGGATGTGGGTATGGATGCATGCAGGATGTGTATAGGATAGGGTGTTTAGTGGTAGTGACCGGGCTAGGGTGAGACATGCATTACAGACATAGCAAATGGTAAGGGAGTTTATATGACTTACCAGAGTCCAGTCCTCAAGTAAGTACAGTGAGGCCCTCCGGGTGCAAGATAGCCAAGCACTTCTCCTCCCAGTCGCTGTATTTGGGTGGAAAGGGGGGACCACCACCAGTCTTCTGCACTGCAAGTTGGCGTTGTGATGCCATGGAATGTACCATCCCCCACAGTTCGTTCCACCTCTTCCTTATGTCATCCCTTGTGTGTGGATCTTTTCCTACTGTGTTGACCTTATTGACGATCCTCTGCAATAGATCCATTTTCCGGGCAATGGATATCTGCTGTACCTGTGCTCCAAACAACTGTAGCTGGACCCTCACTATTCCATCCACCATGGTCCACAGCTCCCTGTCAGTGAAGCAGGGGTGTTTAGGGGGTGCCATGGTGTGTGATGTGAGTGGTGCGGTGAAGGGGAGTTAGTGGAGGTTGTGCAGTGTGTGTGCAAGTGTGGTTTCGGATTTTGGGTGTTTGGTTGTTGTGTACAGCATGTTGATTTGTGTGTGAGACTTGTGTGATACGTGTGTGGTGTGCACTTGTGTGTGATGGGTTTATGGTCTGTGGGGATAGTAAGTGTCCGGTAGTTGGCTGGCATCAAATTGGCATCGCCAAGAATGGTGGGATGTGTGTTTTATGGTGGTGTTTTAGGTGTGTCGAGTGTGTGTATGTGTCTCAGGTGTGAGGGTTTCGGAATGTCCTATGTGTGCAGTTGTTGTTGGTGGGTGAAATTATCGACCGTGGCGGTCCATACCACCAATGGAAAACTGCTGTCGAATGACCGCGGTGGGTCAAATTTGGTGGGCGGTCTGTTGTTGGCGTGGCAGTGGCAGGTTGCTGACCTCTGGCTTTCTGCCATCATTGGCCCTGGTGGTTTCAATAAATTGGCTGTTTATCACAACCTGGTACATGAAAATCTATGAGGCAATCCTCTACAGAAACCAGACAGGTAAAGCAGAGTTCTTAGCATATTCATGGAAAAAGAGTTCTAATTTGAGTGGGTAAAGATTATTACAAGATGGCATATATATTGTGTTAACATCTGCCAGTCTAGCATTGGAAAGAGTAGTACTCCTTAGGCAAGTATTATTGGCATAGATGGAATTACCATTACAGATATGGAAATAGGAGAAAAAAAGATTTAAAGGTCTGAGTCTGGAATTGACTGATGTACAAATAGAAGTGAGATGAGCAGACATAGGGGGATTTTAACATTCAAATGTTGGTGCCTATGCAAAAATTCGAGTACTAGGAAGGTGATGCAGTGAGTGATATAGTATGGACGTAAATGTCCATTTAATTTGAATTTGGAGAGATCACGTTTATGGATGCTCATGTTTTCCAAGCAGCACCTGGACGTGGTTAAGTCGTCATACTATGGGGGTTATTACAACTTTGGAGGAGGTGTTAATCCGTCCCAAAAGTGACGGTAAAGTGACGGATATACCACCAGCCGTATTACGAGTCCATTATATCCTATGGAACTCGTAATACGGCTGGTGGCATATCCGTCACTTTTGGGATGGATTAACACCTCCTCCAAAGTTGTAATAACCCCCTATGTGGTTCAGATATCCTGTCTAGTTTTTGCAGGCCTAGAAACTCCACTCATCACTAGGCAACTGTCCTAGTCAAGGCCTTATGAGGTCATGCCATCCTCTGGCTGGCTTCCGCAGATGCCAGCAAATAGACATTCTGCCTTCTCTCGGAAGCACTGTATTTTGAACTCCATGCCAAAAACTTAAAACTCTGTACTTCTTTTGTTGGTAGATACAATGGAACAAAGGGCATGTTTCCTGTGCTATCTGCCTGTAACACTGTCATTGTGTTCTACAGCAAAACGTTTGTGTAACGGTATAATTTGTCATGGCTAACCCTGCACTTCTCTCCTTTCAGCAAATTTGTTTAGTGGCAAGGAAGTATTTGTTAACCCCAGGGGTGGGGCAATTCTGCCAGTAAAAAGGAATGTAACATCTCAAATAAGATGTCATGTGTGATTCTATAACATTTTCTTAAACTTTAAATCATAGGGAAGTCTTTTTCAAAAGGTTTTTTTTCTAGAATTAAAAGAAATATGAAACAAATCTGCCTTTTTTGTCATGTGCTAAATAATGTGAAGGCACATCTTTAAAACATCAGTTGCCTATCATGAGACAATATTAATATGTTTAATTTTACTAAAGTAATTTAAATAGACGGGTAGCCGTGACCATATTTTACACAAAATTATACGTAGACAAAGCCACATGTAAAAGCCATTGTTAGACACTATGAAAATGTATTGCAGTAAATCTGTCACGCCTTTCTGTTCAATAATAAGATGTGCATATAACACAGAGCGTTTTTTTCTGCTTACTTCTATGGCAAACATTTCCCTAATGCTAATAAGTAATTATGATACAGTTTCTAATGCACGTTAGTCACACCTATGCCCTCATTGAGGTTTGCCCAAATGTTTTGTGCTACTGTACACATCGTAGTTTAGCGTTTTTAGACCACCATACACATAGTGGTACAAACTGACATTCATCAGGTGCAATTATTATTTCACGTAACATCAGTTCGCTCGTAATGAGGGCCTAAGTGTGCATGCTAATGTCGTGTTTTCTCGACATTGTAATTACCCCAAGTCACTCCTGTGAAACAAACTCCAAGTTGCATCTATTACATGAATGTTGTGTACATGGAATGCTGTTAATTTTATAACCATGACGCATTGACATTACCACCAGTCATATTAATGGAAATCCCATATTTAAATGAACTTCACACTTTTCCAGCACATTGGAAGCAATTACATGGAACCATTACACATATGATGTATGGTGTCTATTTGCCTCACATTGTTTCCAACCTAATAAATTCTAGTAAGATAGATGTATTGTTTATCTCATATTCAGTACCATTAGTTTCTGAAAGACTAATTGGCCAGTAATAAATAAGGGTTGCAACGGGACTTCACACTTTTTCCTGATCTCCCACTTTTTGGGATCATTATCATCATCCTCACAGTATTTATAAAGCGAATGGCTGCCGGAAGGCGTCCCAGCAGTAGTACAGTTTAATTACAAGTCAGAAAAGCCAGCGAAGAAAACCACCTTTAAATAAACATCTAAGACATTTGAGTGAACAACCATGTTTTCGCTTGCTTACGGAACTGACGTTCGGTATCTAAGACCCATAGCGGGAAGGGGCAGAAAGTTCCAAAGTTTAGCAGCATTCAATTAAAAAAGAACAACCTCCATTCTAGGCTCTTTTAATGCTGAGAACAACAGCTAGAGAGGCATTCGCAGAGCGAGGAGACCTAATCGGCACATAAGGGATACAAAGTATTGGCCCGGTGTTTGTCAGAGCTCTGTGGGCAATACAGAGATGTAGGAAGTTGGCTCTGTATGTGCTATTTCAAAGTAAGGAATAGCATGCACAGAGTCCAAGGGTTCCCCTTAGAGGTAAAATAGTGGTAAAAAGAGATAATACTAATGCTCTATTTTGTGGTAGTGTGGTCGAGCAGTAGGCTTATCCAAGGAGTAGTGTTAAGCATTTGTTGTACATACACATAGACAATAAATGAGGTACACACACTCAGAGACAAATCCAGCCAATAGGTTTTTATATAGAAAAATATCTTTTCTTAGTTTATTTTAAGAACCACAGGTTCAAGTTCTACATGTAATATCTCATTCGAAAGGTATTGCAGGTAAGTACTTTAGGAACTTCAAATCATCAAAATTGCATGTATACTTTTCAAGTTATTCACAAATAGCTGTTTTAAAAGTGGACACAGTGCAATTTTCACAGTTCCTAGGGGAGGTAAGTATTTGTTAGGTTAACCAGGTAAGTAAGACACTTACAGGGCTTAGTTCTTGGTCCAAGGTAGCCCACCGTTGGGGGTTCAGAGCAACCCCAAAGTCACCACACCAGCAGCTCAGGGCCGGTCAGGTGCAGAGTTCAAAGTGGTGCCCAAAACACATAGGCTAGAATGGAGAGAAGGGGGTGCCCCGGTTCCGGTCTGCTTGCAGGTAAGTACCCGCGTCTTCGGAGGGCAGACCAGGGGGGTTTTGTAGGGCACCGGGGGGGGACACAAGCCCACACAGAAATTTCACCCTCAGCAGCGCGGGGGCGGCCGGGTGCAGTGTAGAAACAAGCGTCGGGTTTGCAATGTTAGTCTATGAGAGATCAACGGATCTCTTCAGCGCTGCAGGCAGGCAAGGGGGGGCTTCCTCGGGGAAACCTCCACTTGGGCAAGGGAGAGGGACTCCTGGGGGTCACTTCTCCAGTGAAAGTCCGGTCCTTCAGGTCCTGGGGGCTGCGGGTGCAGGGTCTTTTCCAGGCGTCGGGACTTAGGTTTCAGAGAGTCGCGGTCAGGGGAAGCCTCGGGATTCCCTCTGCAGGCGGCGCTGTGGGGGCTCAGGGGGGACAGGTTTTGGTACTCACAGTATCAGAGTAGTCCTGGGGTCCCTCCTGAGGTGTCGGATCTCCACCAGCCGAGTCGGGGTCGCCGGGTGCAGTGTTGCAAGTCTCACGCTTCTTGCGGGGAGCTTGCAGGGTTCTTTAAAGCTGCTGGAAACAAAGTTGCAGCTTTTCTTGGAGCAGGTCCGCTGTCCTCGGGAGTTTCTTGTCTTTTCGAAGCAGGGGCAGTCCTCAGAGGATGTCGAGGTCGCTGGTCCCGTTGGAAGGCGTCGCTGGAGCAGGATCTTTGGAAGGCAGGAGACAGGCCGGTGAGTTTCTGGAGCCAAGGCAGTTGTCGTCTTCTGGTCTTCCTCTGCAGGGGTTTTCAGCTAGGCAGTCCTTCTTCTTGTAGTTGCAGGAATCTAATTTTCTAGGGTTCAGGGTAGCCCTTAAATACTAAATTTAAGGGCGTGTTTAGGTCTGGGGGGTTAGTAGCCAATGGCTACTAGCCCTGAGGGTGGGTACACCCTCTTTGTGCCTCCTCCCAAGGGGAGGGGGTCACAGTCCTAACCCTATTGGGGGAATCCTCCATCTGCAAGATGGAGGATTTCTAAAAGTTGGAGTCACTTCAGCTCAGGACACCTTAGGGGCTGTCCTGACTGGCCAGTGACTCCTCCTTGTTGCTTTCTTTGTTCCCTCCAGCCTTGCCGCCAAAAGTGGGGGCCGTGGCCGGAGGGGGCGGGCAACTCCACTAAGCTGCAGTGCCCTGCTGGGCTGTGACAAAGGGGTGAGCCTTTGAGGCTCACCGCCAGGTGTTACAGCTCCTGCCTGGTGGAGGTGTTAGCATCTCCACCCAGTGCAGGCTTTGTTACTGGCCTCAGAGTGACAAAGGCACTCTCCCCATGGGGCCAGCAACATGTCTCTGGTGTGGCAGGCTGCTGGAACTAGTCAGCCTACACAGACAGTCGGTTAAGTTTCAGGGGGCACCTCTAAGGTGCCCTCTGGGGTGTGTTTTGCAATAAAATGTACACTGGCATCAGTGTGCATTTATTGTGCTGAGAAGTTTGATACCAAACTTCCCAGTTTTCAGTGTAGCCATTATGGTGCTGTGGAGTTCGTGTAAAACAGACTCCCAGACCATATACTCTTATGGCTATCCTGCACTTACAATGTCTAAGGTTTTGTTTAGACACTGTAGGGGCACAGTGCTCATGCACTGGTACCCTCACCTATGGTATAGTGCACCCTGCCTTAGGGCTGTAAGGCCTGCTAGAGGGGTGTCTTACCTATACTGCATAGGCAGTGAGAGGCTGGCATGGCACCCTGAGGGGAGTGCCATGTCGACTTACTCATTTTGTTCTCACTAGCACACACAGGCTTGTAAGCAGTGTGTCTGTGCTGAGTGAGGGGTCTCTAGGGTGGCATAAGACATGCTGCAGCCCTTAGAGACCTTCCTTGGCATCAGGGCCCTTGGTACTAGAAGTACCAGTTACAAGGGACTTATCTGAATGCCAGGGTGTGCCAATTGTGGATACAATGGTACATTTTAGGTGAAGGAACAGTGGTGCTGGGGCCTGGTTAGCAGGGTCCCAGCACTCTTCTCAGTCAAGTCAGCATCAGTATCAGGCAAAAAGTGGGGGGTAACTGCAACAGGGAGCCATTTCTTTACACAAGCCCCCCCCAGCCCACAGGCCAGGAGACTCAGCCCAAGCTGGGAGAGTCTTCCTAGTCTGTCAGGCGAGGAAGAGTAGGAGAAATAGGCTGGTTAGTTGCAGGGCCTACTCTGCCTTACATCCTTCTGTTCAGGTCATTCCCTTTGGGGAACTGACCTACTTCCACAGTGATAGGACCTAGTCTGAATTGCCTCTTGTCTGCCTCTTCAATGTCTCCACCCATTCTTTCTATTTTGGTCTTAGAGGTATCCACCTCTGCTAACCTTATCTTGGCCAGGGTTACCCCTAGCTTACCCAGAGAGGTTACCCAGAGCTGGAGTAACCCCACCATGACTAATAGGGTCAGGGGGCCTAACTTGCTATTTGGCATGGGGTCAGACCACCATGCTAAGGATAGTGCAGCCATAAAGGCTAACACCCAGCAGAGGCCACTGACAGCTGTCAGTGCCCAGAACCACACCTTTAGCTCTTCACCTAAAAGGGAAGGGGCTAAGTTACAGGCCTCTTTGGGTTCAGGTTGCCTGTCTGCTGTATTAGAGTGGGGGGTTACCACATCTTGTAGTAAACACCCTTCTTCCACTCTTTCTTCTGTTAGCTGAGGAGCCACCCACTCAGGTTTAACAGTTGCCTGACTAGCCAGGACTTCTTGTGGGTCAGGTTGGACTTTATCAGGGCCATTTTTGGAGTTCTCCCCTACTGGAGCAGAATCTCCTTGGCTTGCTGTAACCTTGGCTAAAGGTTGTCCACCCTTCCTACTCTGTTTTCTTTTCTTCTTCTTCTGGGGCCTGCTTGCATTTACTGCAGAGGCAGGACTTCCAGAATCCTTGGGAGAGGACTGGCACTGGACCAGTTCCCCTCTTGGGCTCTGACTAACCTCTGGGTAGTCATTTCCAAGGAGACAATCAAGGGGGAGGTCTGTACTGACTACTACCCTTCTCCAGCTAAGAGTGCCACCCACTTCTATGGGCACTAAAGCCACAGGCCTCTTAGTGACCCTGTCTAGGCTAACTCTTACCCTGGCAGTCTCACCTGGGATGTACTGGTTTGAGAGCACCAGCCTGTCATGCACAATAGTGTGACTGGCACAAGTGTCTCTCAGGGCAGTGGTTGGGATTCCATTCACCAGTAGGTGGTGGAAGTGTCTACTTCCCTCTGGAATCTCCAACTCACCTGTTGGGCCCTGTTTCCAGTTGAAGGCTATGAAGACCTCCTCATCTGAGGAGTCATCTCCCATGGCTACACTGGTTACCCCTGGAATTTTGTTCTGGGGTTTGTTTTTGGGACAAGAAGTGTCCTTGGTGTGGTGCCCAGACTGTTTACAGTTGTGGCACCATGCCTTAGTGGCATCCCAGTTCTTACCCTGGTACCCACCTTTGTTTTGGGTTGTGTCTTGGGGCCCACCCACCTGTTCTGGTTTTTGGGGGCCTACAGAGGACTCTTTTTCTTTGTTTCTAGTGTCACCCACTTTCTCCTGGGGAGTTTTTGTAACCCCTTTCTTTTGGTCACCCCCAGTGGAAGTTTTGGTTACCCTAGTCTTGACCCAGTGGTCTGCCTTCTTTCCCAATTCTTGGGGAGAAATTGGACCTAGGTCTACCAGATACTGATGCAACTTTTCATTGAAGCAGTTACTTAGAATGTGTTCTTTCATAAACAAATTATAAAGCCCAACATAGTCACACACTTCATTTCCAGTTAACCAACCATCTAGTGTTTTTACTGAGTAGTCTACAAAATCAACCCAGGTCTGGCTCGAGGATTTTTGAGCCCCCCTGAATCTAATTCTATACTCCTCAGTGGAGAATCCAAAGCCCTCAATCAGGGTACCCTTCATGAGGTCATAAGATTCTGCATCTTTTCCAGAGAGTGTGAGGAGTCTATCCCTACACTTTCCAGTGAACATTTCCCAAAGGAGAGCACCCCAGTGAGATCTGTTTACTTTTCTGGTTACACAAGCCCTCTCAAAAGCTGTGAACCATTTGGTGATGTCATCACCATCTTCATATTTTGTTACAATCCCTTTGGGGATTTTTAGGATGTCAGGAGAATCTCTGACCCTATTTAAGTTGCTGCCACCATCGATGGGACCTAGGCCCATCTCTTTTCTTTCCCTTTCTATGGCTAGGAGCTGCTTTTCCAAAGCCAATCTTTTGACCATCCTGGCTAACAGGGGGTCATCTTCACTGGAGTTATCCTCAGTGATTTCAGAGGTGTTGGTCTCTCCTGTGAGGGAACCAGCATCTCTGACTATTATTTTTGGTGTCAGGGTTTGAGGGACCCTGTTCTCCTTAGATAGGACTGGTAGGGGGGAATTGTCCTCCAAGTCACTATCCTCTTCCTCTGAGTTGCCACCCTCAGAGGGGTTGGCCTTTTCAAACTCTGCCAAAAGCTCCTGGAGCTGTATTTTGGTAGGTTTGGGGCCCATTGTTATTTTCTTTATTTTACAGAGTGACCTTAGCTCCCTCATCTTAAGATGGAGGTAAGGTGTGGTGTCGAGTTCCACCACAGTCACATCTGTGCTAGACATTTTGCTTCTAAAAGTTGGAATACTTTTTAAGAATCTACAACTGGTTCTAGAATCTAATTCAAACTTTTACAAACTTTTAAACTCTAAAAGAAATGCTAAACAGGGACTTAACACACAAGGCCCTAGCAGGACTTTTAAGAATTTAGAAAAATTTCAAATTGCAAAAATGAATTTCTAATGACAATTTTGGAATTTGTCGTGTGATCAGGTATTGGCTGAGTAGTCCAGCAAATGCAAAGTCTTGTATCCCACCGCTGCCACCAATGTAGGAAGTTGGCTCTGTATGTGCTATTTCAAAGTAAGGAATAGCATGCACAGAGTCCAAGGGTTCCCCTTAGAGGTAAAATAGTGGTAAAAAGAGATAATACTAATGCTCTATTTTGTGGTAGTGTGGTCGAGCAGTAGGCTTATCCAAGGAGTAGTGTTAAGCATTTGTTGTACATACACATAGACAATAAATGAGGTACACACACTCAGAGACAAATCCAGCCAATAGGTTTTTATATAGAAAAATATCTTTTCTTAGTTTATTTTAAGAACCACAGGTTCAAGTTCTACATGTAATATCTCATTCGAAAGGTATTGCAGGTAAGTACTTTAGGAACTTCAAATCATCAAAATTGCATGTATACTTTTCAAGTTATTCACAAATAGCTGTTTTAAAAGTGGACACTTAGTGCAATTTTCACAGTTCCTAGGGGAGGTAAGTATTTGTTAGGTTAACCAGGTAAGTAAGACACTTACAGGGCTTAGTTCTTGGTCCAAGGTAGCCCACCGTTGGCGGTTCAGAGCAACCCCAAAGTCACCACACCAGCAGCTCAGGGCCGGTCAGGTGCAGAGTTCAAAGTGGTGCCCAAAACACATAGGCTAGAATGGAGAGAAGGGGGTGCCCCGGTTCCGGTCTGCTTGCAGGTAAGTACCCGCGTCTTCGGAGGGCAGACCAGGGGGGTTTTGTAGGGCACCGGGGGGACACACAAGCCCACACAGAAATTTCACCCTCAGCAGCGCGGGGGCGGCCGGGTGCAGTGTAGAAACAAGCGTTGGGTTTGCAATGTTAGTCTATGAGAGATCAACGGATCTCTTCAGCGCTGCAGGCAGGCAAGGGGGGGCTTCCTCGGGGAAACCTCCACTTGGGCAAGGGAGAGGGACTCCTGGGGGTCACTTCTCCAGTGAAAGTCCGGTCCTTCAGGTCCTGGGGGCTGCGGGTGCAGGGTCTTTTCCAGGCGTCGGGACTTAGGTTTCAGAGAGTCGCGGTCAGGGGAAGCCTCGGGATTCCCTCTGCAGGCGGCGCTGTGGGGGCTCAGGGGGGACAGGTTTTGGTACTCACAGTATCAGAGTAGTCCTGGGGTCCCTCCTGAGGTGTCGGATCTCCACCAGCCGAGTCGGGGTCGCCGGGTGCAGTGTTGCAAGTCTCACGCTTCTTGCGGGGAGCTTGCAGGGTTCTTTAAAGCTGCTGGAAACAAAGTTGCAGCTTTTCTTGGAGCAGGTCCGCTGTCCTCGGGAGTTTCTTGTCTTTTCGAAGCAGGGGCAGTCCTCAGAGGATGTCGAGGTCGCTGGTCCCGTTGGAAGGCGTCGCTGGAGCAGGATCTTTGGAAGGCAGGAGACAGGCCGGTGAGTTTCTGGAGCCAAGGCAGTTGTCGTCTTCTGGTCTTCCTCTGCAGGGGTTTTCAGCTAGGCAGTCCTTCTTCTTGTAGTTGCAGGAATCTAATTTTCTAGGGTTCAGGGTAGCCCTTAAATACTAAATTTAAGGGCGTGTTTAGGTCTGGGGGGTTAGTAGCCAATGGCTACTAGCCCTGAGGGTGGGTACACCCTCTTTGTGCCTCCTCCCAAGGGGAGGGGGTCACAGTCCTAACCCTATTGGGGGAATCCTCCATCTGCAAGATGGAGGATTTCTAAAAGTTGGAGTCACTTCAGCTCAGGACACCTTAGGGGCTGTCCTGACTGGCCAGTGACTCCTCCTTGTTGCTTTCTTTGTTCCCTCCAGCCTTGCCGCCAAAAATGGGGGCCGTGGCCGGAGGGGGCGGGCAACTCCACTAAGCTGCAGTGCCCTGCTGGGCTGTGACAAAGGGGTGAGCCTTTGAGGCTCACCGCCAGGTGTTACAGCTCCTGCCTGGGGGAGGTGTTAGCATCTCCACCCAGTGCAGGCTTTGTTACTGGCCTCAGAGTGACAAAGGCACTCTCCCCATGGGGCCAGCAACATGTCTCTGGTGTGGCAGGCTGCTGGAACTAGTCAGCCTACACAGACAGTCGGTTAAGTTTCAGGGGGCACCTCTAAGGTGCCCTCTGGGGTGTGTTTTGCAATAAAATGTACACTGGCATCAGTGTGCATTTATTGTGCTGAGAAGTTTGATACCAAACTTCCCAGTTTTCAGTGTAGCCATTATGGTGCTGTGGAGTTCGTGTAAAACAGACTCCCAGACCATATACTCTTATGGCTATCCTGCACTTACAATGTCTAAGGTTTTGTTTAGACACTGTAGGGGCACAGTGCTCATGCACTGGTACCCTCACCTATGGTATAGTGCACCCTGCCTTAGGGCTGTAAGGCCTGCTAGAGGGGTGTCTTACCTATACTGCATAGGCAGTGAGAGGCTGGCATGGCACCCTGAGGGGAGTGCCATGTCGACTTACTCATTTTGTTCTCACTAGCACACACAGGCTTGTAAGCAGTGTGTCTGTGCTGAGTGAGGGGTCTCTAGGGTGGCATAAGACATGCTGCAGCCCTTAGAGACCTTCCTTGGCATCAGGGCCCTTGGTACTAGAAGTACCAGTTACAAGGGACTTATCTGAATGCCAGGGTGTGCCAATTGTGGATACAATGGTACATTTTAGGTGAAGGAACACTGGTGCTGGGGCCTGGTTAGCAGGGTCCCAGCACTCTTCTCAGTCAAGTCAGCATCAGTATCAGGCAAAAAGTGGGGGGTAACTGCAACAGGGAGCCATTTCTTTACAAGAGAGATTTCAATTTGATCCTCTTGTGTCACAGGAAGCCAATGAAGGGACTTGAGAGCAGGTTGGGAGGATAGATGTCTAGGAACATTATATAGTAGGTGAGTTGCAGCATTTTGTACCACTTGAAGCTTCCATATCCTGGACTTTAGGGCTCCAAAGTACAGAGGATTACCAAAATAGAGTCCAGACAGTACAAGCGCCTGGGTGACTATCCTTTTAGATGGAAAAGGGAACAGAGGAAGACTTTTTCTCAAAGCTCTGAGCAACCCATGACAGGTTGCTGCTAGTTTTGTAGTCTGAATATCCATGGTGAGGACCTTGTCAAACCAAAACCCCAAGCTTTTTACAGGTGGCTTGGGGAAGGCGGGGTACCCAGGATTTTAGGCCATCCATGATTGAGCAGAGGAGGGTGGTTACCCAAGATCAGCAACTCAGTCTTTTCCCCATTAAGTTTAAGAGCAGATGATTTCATCCAATTAGCCACTGCTGTCAGGCAGGGATATAACGTTGTTTCACAGGGGACCGGGGTATGACTGAACGAAAAGACCAGTTTGGTGTAATTTGCATGCAAGATTATCAAGATGCCATAAGCCATCACCAAATCTGCAAATGGGCGCATGTACACATTAAAGAGAATAGGACTTACGGCAGATCCTTGTGGGATGCCGCAATTTAGTAGAAAGATCTCATATATGCAGTCTTCCTCAAACACCTGGAAAGATCTATTGCTCAAAAAGAGTGTAGTCAGGTAAGCATTTGACCAGACACGCCCACCTCTAAGAGTCTTTGAAGAAGAATTCTGTGGCTAACTGTTTCGAAGGCTGTGCTAAGGTCAAGTAGGATAATCCAGCTATACCTCCCTGGTCCAGCCACATTTTGGCCTTTTCTACTGCTGTCAATAGAGCAGTTTCTGTACTATGGGCCAGATGTAGCAAAGGTTTTTACCCACTCTGTGTCTATGGGGAAAAAGTGTTCGTACATAAGGCCCTATGTTTGGCTCTAAGACGCACCTGTGTAGAGTAGAGAGCGGTAGCTACTCACGGGCTGTGGAAGGGGCAGAGAGCCATGGGAGGGAGGAAGGGAGGAAATAAACATTTTATTTAATTGAAAAAAAAAATCACTTACCTCCTCCGCAACGCCTCTCCTCTGTCTCACAACGCACCTTGGTGCAGGCACAGGCTCCCAGCCTGCCCTGCGCCAATCCTGACGCTGCTCAGAGCCAGGGTGTTCCCAGGCAGACTGGGAGCCTGAGCAGGCTCTCTCTAGCCCAGTGCATGAGTATTTGGCCGACCCGAGACTTAGTGCTTAGTGCACGTCACCCCCGTGGCCCCACACCTTTCACAGAAAGTGATAATAAACATAGTTTATTATCGTTTTCTTTAAAAGGTTTTGCAGCAGCTGCTGCTGGTGAGGGGACAACGCTCCTCCGCCCAAACGGAGGAGCCGCCTCTAGTAATTCAGACAGATGGTTGTTGACATGACTTTCCAGGATTTTACTTAGACCTGGCAACAAGGGAATAGGCCTACAGTTTCCAGGGTCTACAGGATCAAAAATTTGCTTTTTAAAAGGGTTTTTACCATTGCCTGCTTCCATGAAATAGGAACCACTCTTTTATCCAAAGATGAGTTCAAGATCTCGAGCAATGCTGGACTAATCTGTTCTTGCACTTAGGCTAAAATAAATGGAGGGACAGGGTTGACTGGGAAACCTGATTTAAGTTTCAACATGATTGGTAAAAGAGCCTCTAAAGTGATCTTTAGAAAGCTCGTAAGAGCAACATTGCAACTAGGATAAATGAGGTTCCAAGTTTGTGACTGACGGTCAAAAATAGTGAGGCAGAAAGAAAGATAAATATCTTCAATTGTTTTCACAAAAAACCTAGCAATATCATTGCAACAAGTAGAGTAGATATAGGTTCAGAAGAGAAAGAGTTAGAGAGGGGGGCTGACAATCTGAAATATCTCTCTATGGATACTAGAGGCAGACTTTATTTTATTGTCATAGAAACTCCTTTTTGCAGCTACAATTTCCGAATGATATATCTTAAGGGTCCCTGTATCTAGTTATACTACTTAGTCGGTAGGATCGCCTTCAAAATGTTTCTGCCCTTCAACATTGTTGTTTTAGCAGTTTGAGTTGAGGTGTAAACCAGGGAGCATTTTTTGAGCCCTGTTTCTTTGTCAGCTTAGTTTTAGGGAAGACAGCATCAAGAGATTGATTAATCCAATGTGTAAATTCAGTATACGCCAGAGCAGGATGTTGATGAAACTCCCATCTTGTTTCTACCAGCGACTGTCTAAAGGCTTCAATGTTAAGTTTCGACCATCTTCGCTCTGTACACGGGGATGTCCAGTGGTTAAAGGCAGATAGGGGAACTCAGTACTGAACAGGATCATAAAATGATCAGACCAGATAACAAGGGAGGGGTCCTGATTTTTTAACCTACATTCATTAGATAAAATAGGGTCAAGTTAATGTCCCTTCTCATGAGTAGGAGCAGATACTAATTGAGTCAGACCTAGTGCAGGGAGATCCTGCGTAAGCATAGCTGCTTGCGAGTCTGCACGGTCCTCAAAATGAAGACTGAGATTGAAGACTGGATGAACTTCATTCTTTAGTTATCAACACATCCACGGATTGCTCACTTTGTTAGAAAGAACCACCATGTGTCTATATGACTGAGGAACAAAATATGTTTCTGAGACAGGGAACCATGAGAAGAACAATGTTATGTGAGTTGGTAGAATGCACCAAAGGACATATACATGTAACAGGTCAGTTTCATTTAACACAAGAAAACTAAAAATCTCCTCTGTGAGTGTCACTATGTCTCGCAGATCTGGACAGTGGGGACTGCGATGGGCAGTTGCTGTCACTCACAAAGTTTCATATCTAGAAACCATATTGTCAATCATGCTAAAAAAATCACGACATCAAACAGCCCCACGAAAAAGCACTGCCTGTGTTTTGCATTCCGACAATATATCCAATCATGTACTGAAAATAGCATACAGCAGCCGAAGCGTTATTCAATACTGCAGCCAAGGCAACAGCATAACTTACAGTTATTCAGACACAGTGGATCTAACATTGTTTGGTATAAGGGACGGGGTCACAAGACCACATTTAGGAACTTTTAGTAACACAGCCTAACAAAGGTACCCTGTTATCCATGAAACTCAGTGGCCGTAAGTGAAGGGTAGTTTGTAAGGAGGGTAAGTGAAAACGTTCCTGCTTTATAACGTGCTGGTTCCATAAGTACATGAACAATAACATATCTTTATAAAAGAGAGAAATACAAACTCAAATTACTGCCTATGTATTGTCTGACATTATAGCACGGGTATTTTCCTGGGGAGAGTGGGCCAGCCTTTTTTCAGAATAGATTACTCGTTGACGAGGTAAAAATGTACATATTTTCTCCTTAGTATAGAAAAAGGAAGGAGATAATGGTTTTAAGATGTAATGACGAAGCTATGGTTTGACCCTTACTGTGGGTGACAAACTGCAAAGGTAATTAAGAAAGTGCACGTCCAGCAGGTTTTGCATTATTCATAAAACATTTACAAAAACAATCTGACAAACGTCGAAACCAACCAAATATAATGTGATATTGCGGTGCAGGAAGGCCACAGAATTAATTCCGTAACTTGTGCATATAATAAAAGCAGAGTACCACAGAGTAAAAAAAGCACATTTAAAGGATGGCATATTTTATCGAAAGGGGTGCAGCAAATAATAGGGTGCATACGAAGATTAGAACAACATAAAGAAGCCTTTTAAACAATGGCTTTCACATCAGTTTTCCGAGTTAAGGCCATAAAGGATTGCAGAACAGGAGTTCAAAACTATACTCTGAAGTTTTGGGTAACTATTGTGCTTACTGTAATGTAAAGGGCCATGGTTACAGGCAGCCAAATAGCACGGCTAACTTTACTTTAGCTGAGTTTGGAGTACAATGATTAATGCAGTGATTTCCTAATTGGAATGGGGATTGGAAATGAGAGCTACTGTGGGCAGTGTGAATTTGATTTATTTATTTACTTACAACTTGCACAGAGTGTATCTCCTAAGTGGCCTCTTGTTGCTAACTAAAGCAAGCAAACACTGGCGAAATGAAGCTCTCTTAATTAAAAAGTAGCGATTTAATTGCTTTCCTGAAAGACAAATAGTTAGGGATTTCTCTTGAGCATGACAGAAGGTCATTCCATAATATTGAAGTTTGGTAACGGAAGGATCAACTTCCGCTGCCAACTTTGACTGTTCTCTGAACATGTAAAAGGGCAGTCCTGGTGATCTTAGGATCCACTTGGGGCAGTATGCCTTCCACTGATAAGCTCCATTAGAGATACCACCTGTATAGAACATTTTATGCACAAGTCACAATGTCAAACTTGATTCTTTGGTCAAAGGGTAACCAATGCAGACCTCCTATTGCTGCTAATGATGTGTCACATTTCTCCAGGTTGAACACCGTCCTCACTTCTGAAAAATGCTGAAAGTGCTGAAAATGCTGGAGCTTAGCCACTTGAGCCTCGGGCAGGCCCAGCTAAAGGACGCTGCAACAGTCCAGTCTGGAAATAATGCAGGATGATTCCATCAGAGCAAACTTCTCCGTGGGGAACAAAGCACATTTTTTTCTCATAGCAATTAGTGTTTTGACGCAGGAGCTCACTGTTGGTTGGTTGGAAGCCAAATTGCCATCAAGTATTACCCCCAGGAACTTCATTTTATCTGACAAGATATAACTCTGAGTATCATCTGCATAAAAAAGGAATTGGCAGTCAAACAAATGAGTCATGCCTTACAGGGGTTGGACAGATAGGTTTAAATATCATGGGTGAAATCGATGGGCCCTGAGGCATGATGCTTCCTACTGATTAGAAAGGAGATTGAAACATGGGTAGTCTTAAGGATTGGTGATGAAAATCTAAGAAAGACCAAACCAGTTTGACACTTGTCAACCTTTTGGTCAATCTTTTCAAAAGCAGCAGAGAGATCTAGTAAGATCACTCTAAAAGCACCATCATCATCCAGAATAAACCTGATATCATCCGTCATTAATACTAAGGCAAGTCCTGTGGCTCTTTTAGAGCAAAATCACAGCGTTCTGTCATCTAGCATATTGCACTATTCTAGAAAGCCAGAAAGCTCTTTGGACACCAGCTTTTATCAGTAATTGTATCTCACAAGACAGGAGTTAAGACCTGGAGCACAGAAGGAGAGCAGGGATGATTGTGAAAGCCCTTCACTTATAGAACTGAGGAGGTATATGACCTCCTAGAATGTTACTGGTCTGAAATTAAATCACCTGAAATTAGGGGTTTCCTTGCATATAAAGTACTGCATTTTTCCATTACAAGTGATATTCTTTACAGTTTCATTAAAGATTAGGTGGACTTCTAGGCAAAATAATCTGTCAGTATACTGCATATGTTTTGTGACAGTGGCAATATGAATGCAAGACTAAGGGTGAAGAGGAATATTTTTGAGTTTCTAAATTGAATTACTCGAATACTGCCTTTTGGCTATTATAAGAGTTTGTTTGTATTTTTTAGCTGTGTCCTGTATTTCCATAGAGGTACATTATAGCAGGAAGTCCTTCATTTGTCTTCAGCTTGCCTTGTATGGGGTTTTCCGGGCAGGTCAAGTCCCTGGGCCAGTCTTTATTCGAGCGGGTAGATTAACTCCCCCCATGCTTGCTCTGTACCCAAAAGCTCAAGGCATTATTAACATGTGTTGAGTTTTGCCCTGGCCAAGTTACCATCTACCTCTGTTTTCAAGTGCTTTAGGGCAGTAGACCAGGTTAACACATTTTCAACTTGTAGTTTGGTTGGTTTTACAGAAGGTCATATTGTGGAGAAAGGACAGTAAATGTGTAACCAGATTAGTTGGTAGTCATTTAAGGACACTGGGACAATATTGTCACTTCTACTCCACAACTCAGAGATAAAACCTATATTCAGGCAATATCCAGCTGTCTGCATAGGTACTGTGACTGTTTTTGTAATCCAAAGTAGGTCATTAAAGAAGCTGTTGGGAGAGAGATGTTGAAATATAGCTAACCAACCATGAGTGGTTCTGGGTATCAATAGACACCAAAAAAGCAACATGCATAATTCCACCTATTACAATACGAATTGCTACAAACAGCCACAAGCCACAGAGAACATACCTTACTCTTCACCATTGTTAGAAATGGTTTTTTTGGTTGGCAGTCAGGTTGCCCTCTGTCCAAGCAAGAACCCTCACTCTAGTCAGGGTAAGTCACACACAATCCAAAATCAGCCTGTGCTCACCCTCCGGTAGCTTGGCACGAGCAGTCAGGCTTAACTTAGAAGGCAATGTGTAAAGCATTTGTCTAATAAATCATACAACACCATAGCATAACACCACAAAAATACACCACACAGTGTTTAGAAAAATATATAATATTTATCTGGGTATCTTCAGGTCAAAACGATCAAAGTTGCAATATGAATTTGTAAAGATATCACTGAAAAGTGATATAAAGTGTCATAAGTCTTTAGAAAGTAAACAGAGTCTCTTTCAAACACAAAGTACCAGGTTTCTGGTGGAAAATCTCCTCAGAGGGCCACAAAGGAAGAGATGCGTGGAAAAAGGGTGTGTGCGTCGATTTCTCCCCAGCACACACAGACTTGCGTCGTTATTTTCCACGCGGGGAAGTCGAGCGTCATTTTCCGGCGCGCGGACAGTCTCTTTCTGTGGGTCGCGGGGATTACCAGATGTCCCGGGTCTGTGCGTGGATTTTCCTGCTTGTTTTCCGGCTGCGCGTCGTTCTGCGGGGCTGTGCGTCGAAGTTTCGATCTCACGGCAGGCGTCGCGTCGATTTCTCCTGCGGAGTCGGGCGGCGTTGTCCTTGCGAGGCCGTGCGTCAAAGTTTTGATCTCACGGCAGGCGTTGCGTCGATTTCTCCTGGGAAGCCGGGCGGCGTTGTCCTTGCGAGGCCGTGCGTCAAAGTTTCGGTCGTCCCGCAGGCGTTGCGTTGATCAGCGTCGGTGTGCGGCGTTTTTCTTGCCGCAGAACAAGATGGGCATCGAAAAGTTTGGCGCACGGAGCGTCCAAGAGGAAGAGTGAAGTCTTTTTGGTCCAGAGACTTCAGGGAACAGGAGGCAAGCTCTATCCAAGCCCTTGGAGAGCACTTTTACAGCCAGGCAAGAGTTCAGCAAGGCAGCAGGCCAACAACAAGGCAGCAGTCCTTTGTAGAAAAGCAGACAGGTGAGTCCTTTGAGCAGCCAGGCAGTTCTTCTTGGCAGGATGTAGTTTCTGGTTCAGGTTTCTTCTCCAGCAAGTGTCTGATGAGGTAGGGCAGAGGCCCTGTTTTATACTAAGTTGTGCCTTTGAAGTGGGGGTGACTTCAAAGAGTCTCTAAGAAATGCACCAAGCCCCCTTTCAGTTCAATCCTGTCTGCCAGAGTCCCAGTAGGGGGTGTGGCAGTCCTTTGTGTGAGGGCCGGCCCTCCACCCTCCCAGCCCAGGAAGACCCATTCAAAATGCAGATGTATGCAAGTGAGGCTGAGTACCCTGTGTTTGGGGTGTGTCTGAGTGAATGCACAAGGAGCTGTCAACTAAACCTAGCCAGACGTGGATTGAAGGGCACAACAAGATTTTAGTGCAAAGAAATGCTCACTTTCTAAAAGTGGCATTTCTAGAATAGTAATATTAAATCCGACTTCACCAGTCAGCAGGATTTTGTATTACCATTCTGGCCATACTAAATATGACCTTCCTGCTCCTTTCAGATCAGCAGCTGCCACTTCAACAGTGTATGAGGGCAGCCCCAATGTTAGCCTATGAAGGGAGCAGGCCTCACAGTAGTGTAAAAACGAATTTAGGAGTTTTACACTACTAGGACATATAACTACCCAGGTACATGTCCTACCTTTTACCTACATAGCACCCTGCTCTAGGGGTTACCTAGGGCACACATTAGGGATGACTTACATGTAGTAAAAGGGGAGTTCTAGGCTTGGCAAGTACTTTTAAATGCCAAGTCGAAGTGGCAGTGAAACTGCACACACAGGCCTTGCAATGGCAGGCCTGAGACAGGGTTAAGGGGCTACTGAGGTGGGTGGCACAACCAGTGCTGCAGGCCCACTAGTAGCATTTAATCTACCTGCCCTAGGCACATGTAGTGCACTCTACCAGGGACTTACAAGTAAATTAAATAGTCAATCATGGATAAACCAATCAGTAGTACAATTTACACAGAGAGCATATGCACTTTAGCACTGGTTAGCAGTGGTAAAGTGCCCAGAGGTCAAAAGCCAACAACAACAGGTCAGAAAAAATAGGAGGAAGGAGGCAAAAAGTTTGGGGATGTCCCTGTCAAAAAGCCAGGTCCAACATGACCCCCTACCAGCCTAAAGCCAGGGGAGAACAATCACTATCCTGATGTACTTCCCTGTTTGAGGCGACAGAACAAGGACCCAGGCCCACAACAGCAGGGGCATGCTCCAGTTCTTTGCCTTCCTGACTCCAATTGGATCACTCTGTCCATACTCTCAGGGCCCACTAAGCCAATCCATGGGGAACCTTTCTCCTTACCTGCGGATCCCATCTGTGCAGCACCTAACCTTACTTTGCTCACAGATGTATCCCAGGAGCAGGATAGTACCATCATGACCAACACAGTGGTGTTGCCCACTCTACCCCCGGGGTGTGACACTTGTCCCCTCCCCAGGGATAACTCTGTCCACCCGGACAGCAAGCCACAGTGATTACTGACAGCTGCCAGGGATGAGAGCCAGGCCCCAGGCCTCTCAAAGCTCTCCAACCACTGTGGCTGTGGAGAGTGGGGGGCGGTAGCCCCACGTGCTGGGCACCCTTTAACCACTCTCCCTTCCACCAGGTCAGGGATGACAGCCTGAACCTGGTCCTCCCCTCTGGGGCTCTGTACCCTCCCTCCTGGAGCGGTACCCCCAGAGTCCAACATGGTCAGGGTGCTTACAGAAGTCGCCCTGTACCATTCCTCCACTAGTGCAGGGCTGTTAACCTGCAACTGGCCCTCCAACCTGGGGCCTGTACCTTCAGGTTGGACTAGGGCCCGGGGTGAGGCTTCCCTCCCCCTGCCCTCCCTTCTGGGGTCCAGCACCCTCCAACTAGGAGTGGCCTCCTCAGAAGACAACATGGTAGGGGCACTGTTATCAGTAGCCCCTCCCTCCAGGTCCGGCGGGGACACCCTGAACCTGGTCTTCCAGCCCAGGGTCTGTACCCTCAGACTGGATCACTGCCTGGCAAACCAGGACTTCCTGGGAGGCACACCTACCCCCCACCAGGTCAGAGTTTAACCTCTGCACCTGACCATTCAACTCAGAGTCACCACCCTGAAGTTGAACAATTGCCTGGCACGCCAGGACTTCCTGGAGGGCACACTGACCCTCCACCAGGTCAGAGTTTAACCTCTGAACTTGGCCATTCAACTCAGAGTCACCACCCTGAAGTTGAACAATTGCCTGGCACGCCAGGACTTCCTGGAGGGCACACTGACCCTCCACCAGGTCAGAGTTTAACCTCTGAACTTGGCCATTCAACTCAGAGTCACCACCCTGAAGTTGAACAATTGCCTGGCACGCCAGGACTTCCTGGAGGGCACACTGACCCTCCACCAGGTCAGAGTTTAACCTCTGAACTGGGCCATTCAACTCAGAGTCACCACCCTGAAGTTGAACAATTGCCTGGCGCACCAGGACTTTCTGGGAGGCACACCTACCTCCCACCAGGTCAGGGTTTAACCTCTGGGGCTGGTTCCCCAACCCAGGGTCACCACCCTGAGGTTGGGCAATTGCCTGGCACGCCAGGACTTTCTGGGGGGCACACCTAACCCCCACCAGGTCAGAGTTTAACCTCTGAACCTGGTCATCCAACCCAGAGTCAACACACTGAGGTTGGACAATTGCCTGGCACAGCAGGACTTCTTGGGAGGCACATCTACCTCCCACCAGGTCAGAGTTTAACCTCTGAACCTGGGTATCCAACCCAGAGTCACCACCCTGAGGTTGAACAATTGCCTGGCACGCCAGGACTTTCTGGGGGGCACACCTACCCCCCACCAGGTCAGAGTTTAACCTCTGAACCCGGTTATCCAACCCAGAGTCAGCACTCTGAGGTTGGACAACTGCCTGGTATACCAGGACTTTCTGGGGGGCACACCTACCCCCCAACAGGTCAGAGTTTATCCCCTGAACCTGGTTAGCCAACCCAGAGTCACCACCCTGAGGTTGAACCATTGCCTGGCAGGCCAGGACTTCCAGGGAGGCACACCTACCTCCCACCAGGTCAGAGTTTAACCTCTGAGCCTGGTTTCCCAACCCAGGGTCACCACCCTGAGGTTGGGCAATTGCATGGCACGCCAGGACTTTCTAGGGGGCACACCTACCCCCCACCAGGTCAGAGTTTAACCTCTGAACCTGGTCACCCAACCCAGAGTCAACACCCTGAGGTTGGACAATTGCCTGGCACAGCAGGACTTCTTGGGAGGCACATCAACCTCCCACCAGGTCAGAGTTTAACCTCTGAGCTTGGTTCCCCAACCCAGGGTCACCACCCTGAGGTTGGGCAATTGCCTGGCACGCCAGGACTTTATGGGGGGCACACCTACCCCCCACTAGGTCAGAGTTTAACCTCTGAACCTGGTCATCCAACCCAGAGTCAACACCCTGAGGTTGGACAATTGCCTGGCACAGCAGGACTTCTTGGGTGGTACATCTACCTCCCACCAGGTCAGAGTTTAACCTCTGAACCTGGGTATCCAACCCAGAGTCACCACCCTGAGGTTTAAATCTTTGCCTGGCATGCCAGGACTTCCTGGGGGGCACTCCCACCCCCCACAAGGGACACACCGTCCCCAAGGGCCACACAAGAGTCTGGTTGGCGCAGGTCTCCCGACCTCTGCCCATCCGGCAGAGTCTGGGTTTCCCCCAAACCAGAAACGGTTTCACCTGGGTCATTCCTGGGGGGCTCTGCTCTCAGAGCTGTCCCCTGACTCTCAAGGTCCTCCACTGGGGTCTGCAACCCCCTCTCAACCCTATGTCTGGACTTCTGCACCCCCTCACTAGTTGGGGTACTGCCAGACACCAGAACTGTTGGGATGCTGGCTACAGTCACCCCCCCAAGTTCTTCTGACACTGCGGGGCTTCCCTCAAAAGGTGGCCCTACAGTACAGGCTAGGCTTCCCTCCTGGTGTTCCCTCATGGAACCCTCTAGGACTTGGGACCTACCTGGGACACTACAATCCTTTCCCACTACACTCGGTTGGGAACCACCTAGACCACTCCCTTCAGGAGCACCCCCAAATGCCTCTTCAGACTCTCTGGTACTCACCCAGAAGTCTGCCTCCATTGTAAGTTCCCTGGGGTCAGAGAACTCACACTCCACCTGGTGTTGGCGTAGCTCTGGAAAATAAGGACCAGACATATGCTCTCCAAGAAATTACATCACTCTGCCCTTCACATGTATTAACCACAGTACCCTTCACCCAACCACCCAGTAACTCAACCTTGGAAAAGCACTCTACTTCACCCTCCTGAGACTGGTGAGACAGTATCTGTCTGTCCCTGACACTCAACCCATACTCTTCTGGGATGTCTCTACACTCTATATCCAGGACGTCCACCAGGGGGGAACCCTTTTCTCTGTCACTCTCTGCTAGAGTCAGTAAAGTGTCCCTCCCCCCAGTAGGAATATGACTCCCTGTGCCAGTCCCCCAATCCTTCTCAGGGACCCTGTGCATAACGGGAACTACCTCATACCCTTGAACCGCCTGGGGTGTGTCAACTCCCTTCTTCAAGTTGGGCACCACATCTCTGGGCTTGTGCCCTCCTTCAGCAGTACTAGATGCAAGATTTTTGCTGCCACCATCTGAACTGGACTCAGCCCTTCCGGCCTCCAGTTTCAGCTCTTTACAGCTCAGCTCTTGAGCTGCAATCTTTTCTTCTTCCAGGGCTAAGAGTCTTTTTGCCTCAACCTCTGCAAGATACTCCTCTAATTGTTGCTCCTGTCGCCTTTGACCTCGGAGCCATTCATCTATTTCTGGGTTACTGTCCAACTCTGAGTAGTCTTCCTCCTCATGTGAGAAGTCTTCCTCCTCCTGTGCGTAGTCCTCCTCCTCATCTGAGTGGTACTTAGTCATTTGGTTTCTTGCTGCCTCTCTCTCTGCCCATCTTTCCTCCCCCCAGACTATGTAGTGATGGAGCATCTCCGCCTTAGTAGATCTCCTTGCTACAGGAAGGCCCCATTTTCTGCAAAGCTTCCTTAGGTCAGCCTTAGTGAAGTGGTCAGTACGAACAAAGAATGAGTAGGTACACAATCCCATTTTGATAAGATCTTATCAGCAAAAAACAAAATCCAAAGTCCAAAATATCAATAGTATATCCAGGAGGACATCAGAGAACCAAGAGCCAAAAAAGATGAAAAATCAAGTTGACCTTCAACTGTGGGTAGGTAGTGAAATACTTAGCTACTGTATGTCACTGCACAAACACAAGTCCTATCCTCACCGCTGATCACCAATGTTAGAAATGGGGGTTTTGGTTGGCAGTCAGGTTGCCCTCTGTCCAAGCAGGAACCCTCACTCTAGTCAGGGTAAGTCACACACAATCCAAAATCAGCCTGTGCTCACCCTCCGGTAGCTTGGCACGAGCAGTCAGGCTTAACTTAGAAGGCAATGTGTAAAGCATTTGTGCAATAAATCATACAACACCATAGCATAACACCACAAAAATACACCACACAGTGTTTAGAAAAATATATAATATTTATCTGGGTATCTTCAGGTCAAAACGATCAAAGTTGCAATATGAATTTGTAAAGATATCACTGAAAAGTGATATAAAGTGTCTTAAGTCTTTAGAAAGTAAACAGAGTCTCTTTCAAACACAAAGTACCTGGTTTCTGGTGGAAAATCTCCTCAGAGGGCCACAAAGGAAGAGATGCGTGGAAAAAGGGTGTGTGCGTCGATTTCTCCCCAGCACACACAGACTTGCGTCGTTATTTTCCACGCGGGGAAGTCGAGCGTCATTTTCCGGCGCGCGGACAGTCTCTTTCTGTGGGTCGCGGGGATTACCAGATGTCCCGGGTCTGTGCGTGGATTTTCCTGCTTGTTTTCCGGCTGCGCGTCGTTCTGCGGGGCTGTGCGTCGAAGTTTCGATCTCACGGCAGGCGTCGCGTCGATTTCTCCTGCGGAGTCGGGCGGCGTTGTCCTTGCGAGGCCGTGCGTCAAAGTTTTGATCTCACAGCAGGCGTTGCGTCGATTTCTCCTGCGGAGTCGGGCGGCGTTGTCCTTGCGAGGCCGTGCGTCAAAGTTTTGATCTCACGGCAGGCGTTGCGTCGATTTCTCCTGGGAAGTCGGGCGGCGTTGTCCTTGCAAGGCCGTGCGTCAAAGTTTCGATCTCACGGCAGGCGTTGCGTCGATTTCTCCCGGGAAGTCGGGCGGCGTTGTCCTTGCGAGGCCGTGCGTCAAAGTTTTGGTCGTCCCGCAGGCGTCGCGTTGATCAGCGTCGGTGTGCGGCGTTTTTCTTGCCGCGGAACAAGCTGGGCGTCGAAAAGTTCGGCGCACGGAGCGTCCAAGAGGAAGAGTGAAGTCTTTTTGGTCCTGAGACTTCAGGGAACAGGAGGCAAGCTCTATCCAAGCCCTTGGAGAGCACTTTTACAGCCAGGCAAGAGTTCAGCAAGGCAGCAGGCCAACAACAAGGCAGCAGTCATTTGTAGAAAAGCAGACAGGTGAGTCCTTTGAGCAGCCAGGCAGTTCTTCTTGGTAGGATGTAGTTTCTGGTTCAGGTTTCTTCTCCAGCAAGTGTCTGATGAGGTAGGGCAGAGGCCCTGTTTTATACTAAGTTGTGCCTTTGAAGTGGGGGTGACTTCAAAGAGTCTCTAAGAAATGCACCAAGCCCCCTTTCAGTTCAATCCTGTCTGCCAGAGTCCCAGTAGGGGGTGTGGCAGTCCTTTGTGTGAGGGCAGGCCTTCCACCCTCCCAGCCCAGGACGACCCATTCAAAATGCAGATGTATGCAAGTGAGGCTGAGTACCCTGTGTTTGGGGTGTGTCTGAGTGAATGCACAAGGAGCTGTCAACTAAACCTAGCCAGACGTGGATTGAAGGGCAGAACAAGATTTTAGTGCAAAGAAATGCTCACTTTCTAAAAGTGGCATTTCTAGAATAGTAATATTAAATCCGACTTCACCAGTCAGCAGGATTTTGTATTACCATTCTGGCCATACTAAATATGACCTTCCTGCTCCTTTCAGATCAGCAGCTGCCACTTCAACAGTGTATGAGGGCAGCCCCAATGTTAGCCTATGAAGGGAGCAGGCCTCACAGTAGTGTAAAAACGAATTTAGGAGTTTTACACTACTAGGACATATAACTACCCAGGTACATGTCCTGCCTTTTACCTACACAGCACCCTGCTCTAGGGGTTACCTAGGGCACACATTAGGGATGACTTACATGTAGTAAAAGGGGAGTTCTAGGCTTGGCAAGTACTTTTAAATGCCAAGTCGAAGTGGCAGTGAAACTGCACACACAGGCCTTGCAATGGCAGGCCTGAGACAAGGTTAAGGGGCTACTGAGGTGGGTGGCACAACCAGTGCTGCAGGCCCACTAGTAGCATTTAATCACCTGCCCTAGGCACATGTAGTGCACTCTACCAGGGACTTACAAGTAAATTAAATAGTCAATCATGGATAAACCAATCAGTAGTACAATTTACACAGAGAGCATATGCACTTTAGCACTGGTTAGCAGTGGTAAAGTGCCCAGAGGTCAAAAGCCAACAACAACAGGTCAGAAAAAAAGGAGGAAGGAGGCAAAAAGTTTGGGGATGTCCCTGTCAAAAAGCCAGGTCCAACAACCATTGATTAAAATCTACCCTACACAGTCAGGAAAATGCCAAAGTGCCAAGGCATGTAAAACTTAATTACACGTGTCCTACTTTTTAAATACAATGCACCCTGCCCTATGAGCCTTTAGGGCTTACTTAGGGCTGAGATGGTTATTGAGAAAGAAGGTTCAGGCCTGGCAAAAGTTTTATTTTTCCAGGTTAAAAAGGCAGTTTAAATTCCACATACAGGCTGCAACAGAAGGCTTGAGACAGGTAGATTCATAGCAGGCGTATAGAGACAGAGCACAAGTACCTTATCACTGATTAGCAGGGAACATTTTCACAGAATCCTAATGTCAACAAAAATGGGTTCAGCAACAAAAGGCAAAAATCTGGGGATGACTCTGCAAGAATCGTTATGTCTAACAGTAAGTCTTACAGCACCGTTTCAAACCAAGGGGTGAATGTTTCTTCAGATCACTTGTTCCAGATCATGGATAGAGTAAGAAATTGGGTAACTAGCTGAGGGGATGGACACCTAAATCAAGCAAGAACCACTATCTTTGTCACTAAATTAACCTGTAGTTAACCCTCTTGTAACTTTGCACAAAACAGTCAGGATTAACTTAGAGGCAATGTGTAAAGTACTTATGCAGCCCTCATGCAGTACAAAAGTTAAGATACAATACAAGAAACATTCCAAACCAATTAACAAAATAGGGTACAGTTAAATGAATAAAATGAAACCAAAATGAACTAAATCCAATCAGTAGGACCTGAGTTATCATTTTTTGAAATATGTAGAGCAAAATAGCATATAATATATCAAAGAGCCAAGTGTAGGCATCTGGTCACGCAAGACCAGGGCCCAATGTGGAGGAGGCATCGTCACTAGGGAGCTGCTGGATGAAGATGCAGTGATGATTTTTTCCTTCAGACTTAGGGGGTAATTTATATTTTGGCGGTATGTATACTCTGTTGCAATGGCGAAAGAGTATACAAACCACCAAGATAAAGGTCTGCCTACCCAATTTTGATGCAGGTTGACCTTAAATTTGGCTACAGTGGTTACTACTCTGTCATCGCCATAGCCAAAAGTCTCCGACTGAGTAAGGGCACTCGGAGAAATAGTTGTTTCCCTGCCCATTGAAGTTGGATGGATGGATATATTGCCATTTTTTTATTACTGTTCCTCATTGCAAGGCAAACCCTCGTGGTGAGGAATAGTATGAGGTAATAATGCTTCCTTTGCCAAGGGAGATGACTCCCATTGCAAGGGGAACATTACATTTTTAATTTTTATAAAACCCTGTTTCAGGATTTTCTTTTGAAAAATAAAAAAAGAAAACTGTTTAGTGCAGGGCTGCATCAGCATGACACAGCCCTGCCAATGCATTATAAATGACAATCTGCTTGCCAGTCATTCATAAATGTGGCAGGAAGTCCTTTCACTAGGGGGACGGAGTAATTTACTCCATGCCTCAGGTGGAAAAATGGGCCATCCGCCTCTTTTTAAAATTGAAAATTCCCAGCGGGGCAAAGCTGGAGGCTGTAGCTGATGAGGTTGCTGCGAGGAAAGATACCTTCATCAAGAGGTCTCACTCAAGAAGGTGGTAGTGGGAGCATCCACAAGTAAGGTTGAGTGGTGATGAACCTTGGAAGGATCACTTGGCTGATAGGTCCCAGTCTGTGGTCAATTCTCGGGGCACTTTTTAGCGAACATTTCTCTAAGTATCAGGTTTCAGGGTTAGGCAGGAGCAGCACATGTAATGGAACTTCTGCAGGTCCAGGTCCTGGGATGCACCTCTTGGGGAGTTAGAACTCCCTAGGAAAAGACAGATGTAGGGTTCAAGGCATCTGAAGCAAGCTATGTTCCTGCATCTCATTGGAGGACAGACATCTAGCCCTTGGAGGTCCTTCTGGTGGTCCTGATTTCAAGGAGATGATCCAGGTCTCCTTCAAGTAGCAAATCAGGCCTTCAAGAAATAAGACAGTCATCTTAGGGTCCAGGCAGTCCTTATGAAGTCTTCCACAGGGCCAGGAGTGCCAGCTTTGGAAGTGTGGGGATTTTCTAAATTAACCCCACATGTGGTTCTGGAAATTTCTTCTCTTCGCCTAGAAGTCTGTCATGAAAAAAAAACTAGTGTCAGGTTCCTTTGCATGTGCTAGAGGCAAGACCTTTGAAATGTAAGTGGGGAACAGCATGGCTCCGCCTCAGGTCATCCTAGCAGGATGACCCATCCATCCATACCTAAACCCTTTTGTCTCACTGACTGGGAAGAATACACAATACTCAACAGCAGAGCCATTTACAGTCATGTGACCCAATACACTGGCAGAAGGCACAAATGGTTAGGACAAAAAATGCCAACTTTCTAAAACTGCGAAAGTAACAAGGTCATAAATGGGATGCTCGAATTAATCTCAGCCACTGGCAATGACTTGGGGCTGCATCCCAATCCATCATTTTTCACCCACCATAAAACATCAGTTTGGACCCAGCAATATGGAACTCAGTCTTTACCCTGTACCAGAACACAAGCAACCTAGGATCGGTTGCTGGGAGACGTCTCAAACTTTCTGTGTCCCTGTAGCTCGGAAAAGGAGGTCTGTTAGCTGACTCTTGGAGTCACTTAGGCCAGGATAAAGGCAGAAGATGCAGCTTTTTTCTCAGGAAGTAGGGTAGGCCTCAAGCAGCAGGGCAGTCCTTCTTCTACACTATTTACAGGTCCCTTAGTGTACTGAAGAATGGGTTTAGGAGTGCCCATTTTGAAGCAGGAGAAGCGTTTAGAGTTTTTCCCTTCCAGAAGTGTCTGGAGATTTCTGCCTCCCTGCCCTCGTCCCAGTCAGCCTGGGGACACAATAGGCTGGCCACTGCCTTTGAAGTGCAAGTGTGGTAGGTGATAGCAACACCCCTCTCCCTAGTGAAGCCAGAATGGGTCATCCTGCCAACACCCAGACCCTCTATTTTTATGTTATGTGGGAGGAATACACAAAGGCCAACTGCCGATTACACCTAGTCATATAACTGGTAGTAGTGGGTGGTGCAGTGCTGCAGGCTCACTAGTTCCATGTACCATGTAGTAATACATACTAAGAAACCTATAAATCCATTCAATGTGACAAACAGCTCTAGGCCAATGTTACCATATTTTAGGAAGTGAGCACAAGCACTCCAAAACTGGTTTGCAGTGATTACGTGCAGACAGTCCTAAAGCCATCAAAAACTAATTCAGCAAAGCAGGAGGGGTGAATCCAAAATGTTTTGGGATGACCCTGAACAGTGGACCAGGTCCAACGGATAGTGTGGAGCAAACAACGCACTGTCAGGGTAAATATGTTTGGAAATATTAGCAGGGCCAGAGGTAAATAGTGTATGCTATGGAGAGAAAACAGGGTGTACTTCGCGATGAAGAGTGGAGGTGTCAAATGTTCATGCCTACGGATCTAGAAAGTGTCATTTTGGTTCAGATGTCGCAGGCTCCATAAACTTCTCCAAGGTAACTTGATGAAAAATATGAGCCAGCCAAGAGTAAAATGGTCAATAATAAAGGCAGAGTTTACTACAGTGGACACAAAGAAAAAATGAACTAAATTTAACATAGTATCAAAAAGAGAATAGGACCCTATTCCCAAATGTATTTTGATCACAAACCTAAGTACTTAATTTATTGCTTGTAGCTAGCCACACAAATATTGTTGGCAGGCGTAAATGCATTTATGACTGTGGATTTCTCTCCTACACGTGGGGCGAATTCTACAGTCATAAATCCCACTCAAAGAATGGAAAGGGAGCAATCTAAATCCTGCAAATGTACATTTATGGGCATTCACAAATTGTGATTCAACCCTTCCCACTCTGGGATTTGCTCCAGTCCAGGGCTGGAAAAACTTTCCTTCCAGGATGAGAAAGTGAACTGATCACCCACTTATTTACCGAGGGTCTAGAGAGAAGGGCGTTCTACACAGGAAAATTGTTTGGCTTGTGGAGAAAAAGATGTGTGTTTGCACAGGGAGCTATACTCAATCAGTGCTAAGTAGATCTCCACGCACTGGCAATAGGAGCCTTTGGGAGATGTCACATGACAATCCCCTTGATACGCTTGGAAGACCTGCACCGGCCACAGCTTTCCAGGTGCACTACCTGGAATGATTGTGAATACACAAAAAAGAAAAAGTAAATGCGCTGGGCGTTAGTCTCCGGCCATACGTATGTATTCTTTCATGAATTGGGCCATCTCTCACTTTTAAGTACAACTGCTTAGCAAAGGTAAGCCAAAGATGTTGTACTAATCGGAAAAATATATTTTCTTCAAAACTCTTGCAGTCTAAAAGCAAAGCAATCTTACCAATTTGAAGTCCCTACTCATATCCCCAACATTTAGCCCAGACCACGTACAACCAGACGTGTATTTTTCTCTGATATCAAAGGAAAATTCATTTTTGATCATAATCTCACTTTCTATAAAATGTTGGAAAAATATGTTGGACATATGTTTTATGTCCATATTTTTAATGTCTGGCCGAAAGTTAACTAATTTTAATGTTATTGTATGTTCGTGCACGTCTAAATCATGGATCACATTATGGACATTTGCTGACTAATGAATTTCTGACTGTGAAGGACAGAATTCAAAGTCACTGGCAAAATCTATACTTTCTAGATATGTACAGTGTCATTAGATGCTGAAAGGCACAGTGGATGATGATATGTAAGAGACACATATAGATGTCTACATTAGATGTTTCATTCCGAGCTTCCAAATTAGCTAAGGTGAGACAACTGATGGAAGTATATATTTAGAAAAGAACAATGGAGGTGGTTCATTATGTTACAATTTCACAGCCAGTGAAAAAAATAGCTTTTAAAAGTTGAATCTTAACCATTTAACACCCTAAATGATAACAAAATTGGACATGGGAGAACACTGCATGTTAAATTGTGTGATTGCTAACAGAACGTAAATCACAATGAAGTACATATTGCGGTTCGGTGATGGCCCATATATTTCAAATGTTTAATCAACATTCCTGAAATCATTAAGTATTTTGGATCTGCTTAAGCAGAAATGTATCACATGTCAGGTAGTTACTTGTAAAACCAAATTTTTACCCTTTCTTCCAGGCATTAAGAGTTGAAAAATACTGCCACAGTATATGCACACGCATTGCTCGCAAATGTTTCCCACAAAAAAAGTGTTTCCATTCAAAATGTGCAAATTAAAAAAATAAAATAAAAGCAGAGCACTTCTACGTGTCTCGGATATAGGAAATTACCACAGGAACACTCCAACAGAATTGACGAGGTCACGCAGAAAACTATTTGCACAACAGTGAAGTCATGGAGTGATGTTCAATATCAGGAAACATCTGTAACTCTATATCTGCCAAATTATATTAAGGTTCAATCTTAGTTTAAATTCGACCATTACGTATGCGTGTCTGGTCTTTTCACTACCACCTACACATATTTATCTTAATCCATGAAAACAGTGGAAGCTTAGTTTAGCAAAGCATGCCAATTTATCACAAGTTTGTGAAATGTGAAATGGCATTAATGCAACATACAGGGAAGTGTAAAGGGCAGAACTAAAGAGAAAGTCCATATGTTGAAGTAAAACGTGCAATCAATGAAAGAAGACATCTGGTTTCCAAATAACCACATCGGAATAATGTTAAAATGGCATAAATGCACATCCAAGCAATTCATTTCCATAGCCATCAGAAATGGCGCAACTACTATTCTTAAAGTGAGCATATCCACAAAGGCAATGAAAGTCATGCAGACCTGAGCATAACATGTAGTAGAATATATCCTAAGAGTGTGCAATCTCCATCTACTGAAACTCAGCAATTAACTAACCTATGTGCACGAAGGGAAGGGATAAAGGGCTAGGATAGTCCTTCCAATCTAGACTATCGTTAGCTTAGCGTTTGAACAAATCAGACACAATGAAAAGCTAAGCACAGGCATGTGGTCCTTTAGACATTCTCAGAAACGCCTATCAATTGTGGCATTTCATTAAACAAAGCTGCCACAGCACTCGTAATGAACATGTAGTGAGGCATAAGCCTATGTGGCACTGTTTTTTTTCAAGGTTCAGTTGCAAAAGGAATTGTCATTTACAACTCTCATTCTGCAACAACATTTAGTTCTACAAGTGAAATAGCTGAAAAATGGTTCTAGTAAGCAAGCAACATTTCAAAATGTGAACAGTGCCATTGTTTGTTCACATGTGATGCCTATGCCCCTAGGGTTTGGAGAGCTGATCTTTGGGAATGCAAGACACAACACTGTCTATAGTGAGCAATACAACTTAGAGACAATGACCCTCAACACAACTTTGGCGGTCTTTTACAAAGATCGTCGAAGTCGCGGGAGCCAGACCACCATATTACGAGTACTGAAGGATTTTTGCCACAATTTGGGTGGAAATCATTCAGCAGTCGTGCTGCCGGTCGGCGGCGCAGAGGCGTTTTCATAGCTGTTACCACCACGCCAAAAGGACTCCGCCCACCCTATTACGAGCAGTAATACGGCGTGGAGATGTCCTGATGGGGGGGCAATGCTGGCGGGGGAAGCGCCGGGTCCCGTTCCTTGGCAGACAACCTCCTCGCCGGACAAGGTAATTCGATTGTCCGACAGTGGAGGGGGTGGGAGGGTGGGAGGTGTTGTGTGTGCATGTGTGAATGGGTGTATGTCTATGTGTGTGAATGTGTGTATGTGTGTGTGTATGTGTGTGATTGTTGAAGTGAGTGTGTGTTGGTATGTTTGTGTGAATGCGTGTTTGTTGGTGGGAGTGAATGAGTGTATGTATGTGTGTTGGTGAATGAGTTTAGGTATGCGTGTTGGTGAATGCGTGTATGCATGTGTGTTGGTGAATGCGTGTATGTATGCGTGTTGGCAAATGTATGTATGTATCCATGTTGATGAATGTGTGTATGTATGCATGTTGGTGAATGAGGGTATTTATGTGTTGGTGAATGCGTGTATGTATATGTGTTGGTGAATGCATGCATGTACGCATGTTCGTAAATGAGTGTATGTATGCGTGTTGGTGAATGCATGTATGTATGCATGTTGGTGAATGCTTGTATCCGGGGTGCACGTGGGTGTGTGCATGTATGCGGGAAGGGTGGGGGGATGCTGTCATGGAAGGGGGTCTGGGATCAATAAATCGAAAGGGGGATTGGGGGAGTCATCTGCTGGCAACAGGAAAGGGATTTCCTGTTGCCAGCAGCCTTTCCCCCAGGGTTTTCGTTGAGGTGCTACTGCTGCAGCGGAAAGGCGACTCACAATACCCCAAGAGGTTTTCAGTGGACAGTTGGCCCAGAGGTCCTCCAACCCGGCTGTCCTACCGCCCTGGCGGTACACTAGTAAAATGGCGTGCTTCACCGCTGGCCCATCAGTGGTGAGACCGCCACCGTGGCCGTCAAGGTCAATATGAGGGCCAATGTCTCTCCTTGAGCTTGCTACTATTCTTGAAGTGTGTTTTTTTGTACTGTGCACAAAATGCAATAGATAGCTAGGAAGTTATTGAAGCATCTATTCAAATATTGCATTGGAAAAAAAAATTGGACATGGCAGTTGCTGCCCCTTGGGACCTATGGGTCAATTCCATGCCCTGTAACACCTGAACATTTTGAACTTGTCCTTGAGGCTGATGTAAGTCATGCAGGTGGGGAATAGGGGATCTTGATGGGAAGTGATGGTAACTAAGTATTCTGAAATCTTCCTTAGAGTTAAAGAAAAACTACCCATTCTTACTCCCATTGAAATTGTGTCAGTTGTTTTTCATTCAAGACTCAACCTCCATTAAGCCATTTAACATCATGTCAAACAGGTTAGCTGTGTTATTCACCACAATTTAGATTTGAGTAGTGTTGGCATGCCCTTGATGAGAAGACCAATATAAATAGTAAGATTAAGTAAACGAGCCAACAACACAAAAAATAAATAAACAATGAAGAGAATGGGTACCCTGGAGCAATGCTACATGTGATAGAATTAGTGGCTGATTAGAGGTTACTGAGCATGGCTAAGTCCTACACAAGAATAAGAAGTGAAACCATTCTAGATCCTGACTTTGGATTGCGGTGACCTCAAACGACTGAGGTATGGTTATGAAAGCCAAACAAGTGTCGTTGATACTATGCAACAACAAAATCTACCAGTCATTGAGCAGTACTAGGAAGCTTGAGACTGGCTAAAAGGCATGTATGTAACTTCTAGAGCTTCGGAAATGCACGGTGCACACTATCAATGGTACACAGCATAAATATGTGTAGCCAGACTAATGTACGTTACCTAACGGACCTCCATATAAACATCAATAGACATCTCAGAAAAATACAGGTAGTTGCAAGCTCCTTCTGATGGTGTCACTCACCGTCAGTCAGAGGTCTCTGAGTACTCACCCTTTCAAAAGGATGTCCCATCCGGTGGTTATTCAATTACAAGGGGGAGGAAGGGTGGAGGTATAAATGCTATGCAGGTATGCCCATGTGCAATTTTTAACAATAACTAACTCCTAAGAAGAAAATGGGAAGGTCCAAGTACGTTGTACAGCTCACTTTTTTTGGTGCTTCTTGGGTTTGTTGTGGAATGTTCAACCTCAATGTTTCAATTGAAATTAAGCCATTCATTCCATCTTTGGGTTTGTTTCTTGAATTTACACAATTTACTCGAGGGTATTAAGCATGTGAAGTTTTTGTAGGGCCCAGCATATTATATCTCTGAGGGTACTAGGAGTATCTGGGGTCAAGAAGGTTTTTAGGTCATTGAGATCATTCAAATTTGTTATCAAATGCAGACATTGGCAAGACTCATAGATTTGTAATGTGTTGTATCAGGAGAAAGTTAATCTGTTGCACTAGTCTTGGGTGTAAAATGGTTGGGATTTTCTGTGTGCCATGGTTGTAAGGGTGCTTACACATCTGGATATTGTGTTAACTTTCAGAAGGTGATGAACACTGGTTTCCTGTACTGTGAGATGGGGTCTGTTGTTGAGACTATTGTGATTCATGAATGTACGATCTCTCAGGAGTCAGGTCAGGCATATTTGCCTGACCTGGTGGGAATTAAGGGATTGCTGAGATGTATTGGCTATTGATGATTCGTGACCGGCTGTGGAACCTGGGGCAATCGTGGATGATATTAGTTACTACTTGAATTTTGGGATTAGAAAAGATTGGTTTTACCATCTGTCATAATAAAAAGTAGTTGCATTAATGTAGTTTGCTCAAGCAAGGGGCGGTTTCATCAAACCTATACATCATAAATCAGAACCCCAAGACTTAATCTAGTGTAATTTCTTTGACCTTTTCACTAGTCAGAATAAGCAAGATTAACGTGAAAAAATCGAATTTCAAAATGCACTCTTTCATAACACAGCGTGTCCAAAATATTAGACACACGATAGGTCATACTTTGACCTATGTCTAGATTAAAACTGTAACACACGTAACTATTCCCATCTATAAGTATTTTATATATTTTAACTAATAGAAAGGTATATCTCGAGGCCTCCAGGTCAGAAAAATGACACCAAAAACACAGAAATATTTTCCCAAATGAAACATATCAAGTGTGATGTAAAGTAACTGACATGTTAGCTCTAGGCACATGGGTACAACGAGGCAGTATAAACAATCCTGGAAGCATACAGCACAGAATGACACACGCTAAGCAAAGTATTAGTCATATACCATCTGATGGAGATGAGCAGTCCCAGCAGATTGCAGTCTAGAAGTGGGCGATTGAAAGCGGAATACACCACAATAAAAATGCCAAATCACAAATAGCTTAAGACAAGTCTTCGATTAATTTCTCTGTGGTAACCATGGTACCAAGCATTCAGAGTAGTAAACAAACTGGGACTGCCACCCACGTTCAAATACTAGAAGCAGCAGACATTTAGAGACATTCTGCGCTTCATAAAGGTAAAGCAGAAGGTTCGGTGCAGGACATTTGGTAAAATTAATAGCAATAATGCCTAAGCCAGTTTCACTCGTATTCTCAGTCTTGAATGAATGGGAGACTCAGGACACTCGGGGTATAGGATTCATACCTCTGACCCTCGTTTAACAGTAGATGTGCTATCCTACAGAGTTATCTCACTAATTCAGCAAAATATAAACAGTATATATTTCATATCATACTTGTGTGAATTATTAAACTAACAGAATCCCATTATTCCAATCCCAAAGAAAACAACTGATTTCTCAGGATGATACAAATGTTGGCTTACTAGGGAAAATAGTAGGACAGAAGTCCCTCAGGAAGGAAATGGACAAGGTCTTTAAAATATAAAGGAAGGGCAGGATGCTTAGAGGTCTTTGAACAAGCATTTGGAATGCAATAGCTCTCGCATTTTCTTGAGTTAGAGCTACTGGCATTGTAAATTCAGAACTGGACTTTTCTTGTCACATAATTTGGTCAACCCTGCCTCATAATTTCATTTTTTCCTGCCATGTTTTGGTGGTCACTGGCAGCTACAGATATAACGAATCACAAGCCCTTTAGGAGAGACAAGAAGATGACTGCTCTACCTCGCATCTGAACAGAAATTGGAAAATAAGGCTGGAAAAGTATTTTAACAGAAATAAAAGTCTTGCAAGCATTCTTGTCTCCCATTTAAGGGAGCAGAGCAGCCTGAGAAGATTTATGGCCCCAGTAAAGGAGATAAGCAATGACCTGTTTGTGTTGTTGTGAGTGCTGGCAGGGAGGGGCCCTGGAGAGAGAAAATTGAGATGCCATTGAGGAAGTAGCTCTTATAATCAAAATTAACATGAAATGTTTATGAACTAATGCATAATAATGGCGCATAGAAAATTTATTAATGTGCTTTTGCTAAACGTGCGTTTGAAATGTGCCCACGGGGAGTGGCCGCCAATATATACGGGGATTAATGAAACTAACTAATAATGAAAAAATTATACGTTAATGTATGATTTTTCACTAATATTAAAAGTTATATGTTAAAGTTTTGCTAATAAATCATTAGGCTTTAGTTAGCATGAGTCGAGGCCTAGCTGCATGGTTTCATATTAAATGTGTTTTTTCTAACGTGCAGTGTGCTGACTTGTTGAAGGACATGTACTTGTACTTTTCCAAAGCTAGAAGATGAGTGTAACCATAGTATATCCGTTCTCATGAAATTCGACTTGCTCAAGGAAATTTTTTTGCTGAATGCAACAGTGCAGACTAGTTACAGGTACAAGGTCGACTAAACCGGTACAGACAATGGACCTACTGACTGAGGATGCGAGAGGACGACAAGAGTATGAAATCATACCGGACATTCTACCCACTGAAGACGTCAATCACAAGAACCAATAAACTACGTGAGAACTGTCAAAATTTGATAGTACCACTGGAGACCCATTGGATGGAGATAATGGGGTGCCAACCCTACCCAATCAGAAATTAGGGGGACTGTACAACAGAAAAGGGATAAAAACCTTTGACACGAGGAGCCATTAGGAGATGCCATTGCGAACTTTTGCTATGACCCAGACACTTTGTCACTGTACCTAGAGACTTTGTTGTTTGGTTCTTCAAACCATCCATGCCCTTATCTTGCCCGATATATACTTTTTCTCCTTATGAGGGAAGTGTCCCTTCTTACCCGTCTTGCTGAATTCCTTGGCTGATGGCGAATCAACTGATGTCCTGAGGACAAAGACTGACTCTGTATGCTGACCCATTATGGAGGGTAACTATATGATGATGAAATTGTAATTGTCTGTTTGCCTTTCCTTTCTAGGTACCAACTGCTACTTTTGACAGAAACCATAGATAGATGTTTTTCTAAATTGGTGTTGCCAAATTGTTTTGCATGAAGCCCAACATGCTAATGCTAATTCGAGGTTAGTTAAGGAGTTCACTAAACGGACACAAATAGACAAATGACTGAATCAATGCTTTGTTAAATGATGCACTATGTTGACACCGTGCTATGTTCTAATGTTCGTGATCTTTGCCTTGTTGAAATCTTATTCGAGTTGCCATATTATGACAATGCTGATGTGTTTCATGGTTTTGAGACTAATAAACTTCTTAGTAGAATTGTAATCAATAGGGAATAAAACATCATAAAATCGTACTAAACTGGTGTGGTTATTCATGATTAAAAGGTCATGGTGGATTCCGAGTCTTATTGATAATGTTATTGACTTATTGATTGACATGTTGATTAGTTATCTCGTCCTATGGTGTCTTCAATCAGGGTCAAAAGGTTCATTGGCCTAAAACGAGTCCCAGAGTGAATAAATTAACTAGAAAGGGACGCGTTAGCACCATGAAAGGCTAAGCAAGTTTCACATCATTGCTTCTAGGTTAAGCTACATTCTACCAGAAAGGGCTTTCGTGAGCAGTAAGCTAAACAACCGGGTATTTCATTTGTAAAATAAGGTCATGTTTGGAGCCAGAGGTAAACGAGGACAGCTCTGGAATAAAGCCAAAACAAATGTCAAGGACTTGGAAGGAGATGGGAGGAACGGAATGCTGCAATAAAACACAGGCACCTACCAGCCTAAAATACCCACAGTGAAAAGGGAGCACCAAAGAAATAAAAAAAATAGACTGTCACAGCAATAGATAAAGAAACCAAAGTGGAATAATACAGTAGTTGGTCACTGCTCTGAAACAGAAAAAGGAGGGAGAAAAAGGCAGAACTGACCAATAGTGAGCAAGAATTTTTAAAGGACACTGCAACCAACAAATGAAATCACTTTTAGCCATAACAATTATACTAAAAGTATATATGAGGTAGAACGCTTAGGCTCGACCTAAAAAGGGCCTGATTTAGATATCAGCGGATGGGTTACTCCGCCACAACGGTGAAGGATTTCCTGTCTGCCAAAATATAAATCCCATTATTTCCTTTGTGATTTATATTTCAGCGGATGGGATATTCATCACCATTGTGACGGAAATCTAAATCATGCCCACTGTTAGCACTTTACACATTCACACCAGGCTGGATTGGCAGTGGCAGCCACAGATGAAATTCTCTGTTGTTCTCCCATGAAGGATTGCCACTTCAAGTTGAAAACAAATGCATGTGAACATGAACCAGTTCTGCACTACTGTTAACTTATGAATGTGCAACAATATACTATTTTATTTTAGGGTGTGATATCCTAAGGACAGTTCACAAACCAGGGTGTGCAAACTGTACACCACTGATTTCAGAACTGTCTTTTTATTTGTGATGCTTCGTGAGGGCCGCAAAACCCCTTGCCTCAAAAATATTAATTAAGCAAGTCGCATTTTGCGATGCTCTAGGAATGGCTGTGAGAACAGGGATGGGGATCTGTAAGCAATAGCAGGTACCCGACCATCACTGTGTTCGCCTTTCTAGAGTAACAGTATTTTGTTTTAAAGCAGCCCATATAGCTTCAAGGGACAAGTGCTGCTTTAAAACAAAAGTTGACGGGCTGTGAAAACCTCAGAGGGGACAGACAATGGTCTCCTGGACCAATGCTTTCCCTCAATGTCACCAGCCAAGATTCTCAAAGGTGAAGCTGACCCTCAGGAACACTTCCCCTTTGAGAATCAAGTACCACCCAGCTCAGTTGGGGTCACAAAACACTTATATATCCATTCCCCTGTGGCCCACAAATACGATGGAAATGCGCCTTTCAAGTTCTCCACTATCTGCGATTCAGAAAGAATTGCGAAACCTCTTTTGCGAGTGGGGCTGACGTTTCTATCAAAAGTGGATTTGTATGTTAAAATGTTTTATTTTGTAGCTGTAAGCCTAGTGATTTTATGAATTGCAGGTTTTGTTATTGTGAACTACCTTTCTACAATGGGCCCATAGGTACTAAGGCAGTTTGAAAAGTCAAGTCATTGTTAGTTTTACTAAAAACATGTTTCGAAAAGGCACCAATACTCAGTTTAAAGGATTTGCAAACTAATTTATTGTTAAAATTGTTTAAACTAACATGATCATTGGTATGATCACCTTTACTCCTGAAAGTCACTTTTACTCGATGGGCTCTTTTTAAAGCCTGTTTGGCTGAATACTGCAAGCTGTAGACTTTTCTCCCAGCCAGGTCAACATCTGTAAATCATGGTCAATAAGTGGCAACATTCTTGCTTGCTGAAGACAGCGCAAAAGTAACTGATTCTGTTTAATGGGCTACCTCCTTTGGTGAGTACTCTACTACATATTGCAGCCACACATGCCACAGAGCCACAGACAGCAACCCAGTGAGTGCAAATTTGCTGGATTAGATGTTGGGGATCCACACTCTAGGTTCTATCAAATATTAAATGTATTAATTGTTCACGCCTAAATTGTATTAGTGGTATTATTTAATTTTGAAACCAGATCATATTTTGTACTTTAGATAAAAAACAATTGCAAAAGAAAGGCGAACACAATTGGTTAGTATATCATGTTTAGCCTGATAAACTGATTGAATATTTAACGTTTGTTCACCATTTGTTGTGAAACATTTTAGTTTATTCACCATAATACCATAAAACCATAAACCCTAGAATTTCCGTGTTATAATTCATGAATAATTACAGTTTTGATACAAGAGAATCTCCTAAAAGAAAATGAGCCACTTTTACAATAGTTTGAGTTAATAAATATCAAAATTAGTTATGACATGAGCTCATCCTGTATCATCTGGTATCAACAGATCTCTGCACCAAGTCCGTAACCAATGAGCTATTTGACCAACAGTCAGTACTATATAATTCCCAATCAACATGAGATTACTTTATTTTTTGCAAGTCAGAGAGCATGCTTATCATTATGCCAAAAATATGTTTAATTTATTGGTAGTGGAAATTGAAGTTCAAAATATTCAGGATATTGCAAAGTCGCACAGCAAAATACCCATTGATTTTCGTTCGTACTTAGCCAATAGGTACTCCTTTTTGAGGCTTCACAGAACAATAGAAGTTAACTCTCAGGAAATTATAGAATGCAGAGGTTTACTGGCATCACCCCTAGCTACCTAACCATATCCTACAAAACCTAACCAGTTTAGAAAGGGAGCTTACTCTATGTTTTGCATAGCTGAAAGTCAATTTTCACCAAGGCCAAAGTACTTTCACACTGGAGAAACTACTTCCTCAACATACATGGTTATATTATAGATGAACTCTCCCTTTTTCACATTGGAAAAGTACATACACCAGCCTTCTCTGGGATTAATGTTCTTTGTGTCCAGACTGGGAATCACCACGAAAAACATTTATAAATACACATATGGTAGGATACTGTGTTTGTTCATGAGAGCTAGCATAAGCACCCCTCCCCCCACCAATTCCATAAGTGCAATATCTTTTCCCTTCCCTTTTCCGTGCCAGTACCCATGTGGAACAAGCATTTCCAAAGCCAATAGATCTGGCCTTATCAAGCTGGTGTTATAGCTAATCTGTTTAAATATTTATGTATTTGTGGGTTTTATATAGCGTAATTTTTCACCCAGCACGGGTACTTTCACACTGCAAAGAACTCAAAGAAGTAAAGTGGTTCCTTGAGTCAAGGCCCAAAGCTGGGTCTTGCTGTGTATTCTTGGACTAGATGCACCCTATCAATCAATCAATCAATCAGGAATTTGTAAAGCGCACTACTTACCCGTGAGGGTCTCAAGGTGCTGAGGAGGGAGGGGGGAGAAGTGGGAGGGGGCGTATCAAGTAGTTTGGGATGTCAAGATAACTGGCACTGCAATAGTCAAGGCAGGAAGAAACAAACACACTCAGAAGCTTTATCTTGTGGGGAAGGAGAAAAATTTAATAATTCATTTCAAAGAATGGAGTTGGAAAAAATACGATTTGACAACTGAATTGATAGAAAAAGACAAAGCTCGAACAGAGTAAATTTTTACATCCAAGTTCTTCACAACTGGGTTTAGAATAGGCTTTGAGCATAAATAAGGTCAGAACTTTAGTGTCTGATTTACATTTTGTCAGTCAGCTGTCACTAAATCTTGCAATGTCCATCAGCCTGGCAAACATTTCAAGCATTAAGAGAGAATCCTGTCAAGGAGGTTCCTGCCAATGCACTTTATCTGTGCCGGCCAGCTCAGTCAAATATGACAGAGCTGTATGACAAAGCTACAATTTGTCTTTATTTCCTAAAAGAAAATTCAAAGCAGGATTTTCTTTTCCAAAATGAAAAAAAACTTTTAAAGTAAAAACAATATCCCTTCTGCATTGGAGTTTCTTCCTGTGGTGTGGGGGGGGGGAGGGGCTGTGTACTATTCAGTGCCCCTTACCACCAGTGCATCCTCATCTTTACAGGCATTAAAAATGTTTGTATGTCTGCCCTTCTAAAGAAGGTGGGCAGACATTTAGCCAAATTTTAGACCGCCCCTTCTCCATCAAGCCATCGGAGAAGTATGAACATGATGGAAACGGAGTAGTCTCTGCCAATATCAAATTACTGTCTGCCCAAATCCAAACTGAGCGGGCAGACCATATTGTTGATGAGAAGGGAACTTTGTCATCGCTATGATGGAGTTCGTTTTTCACCAACATTTAATTTGATCCCTAAGTTCTTAAAAAAGACAGGATTTTACAGAACAAATAATTTCAGTTTTTTCTCAATAAGTTTTTATGGTCATCTAGCAATTAACTCTGAAAAGACACTCACATACTTGATTTGCAGAGATCTGAGCATCTCAGGTGATTTTGATGACTGTCTGTGAGTTATCAGCATACAAATGGCAGAAACTGAAGGATTGTATAAGGTGAGCCAGAAGAATCGTATACAAGCAAGCTGAAAAATCAATCAGTCAATCAATCAGGATTTATAGAGTGCTGCTAATCACCCAATAGGGTATCCAGACACTTACCTAGAGCAGAAAGACTGAAGTCTTGAGGGACACTAAAAGACCATAGTCTGAGTTATTATCAGAAAAGGGGTAATGTGATTTGAAAGCATTTATTTGAGTAGTTACTGAGCCATAGTACAGAGAAATTCACTCCTGGATGTGCAATCCTGTGTGGCAAGGTTTCAGTGGTACACCATATCTAAAGCTGCTGATACATCTGAAACGATGAAAGTGGCAGATATGTTATTAGTGACACAGTGGCATAAATTGTCAAGAGAAGAAAGACCTGTCAATTCTGGATAAAGGCCCAGGCAGAATCTCATTTGTTTAATGTAACATAGTACTTTGTTCTATGAAAGCTGATTAATAACCGTCTGCCCAAGCAATATAGTCAGATACAGTACTTGTGAAATTAGCTGGTTGTTGGACATAATCTCAGGGTCCCAAGAAGATTTTTTGATCAGAGACAATACACAGGCCAACCTCAGAAGGTTGGAATCTGGTTGGCAGACAAAGATGCATTTTTATTAGCTCTCAGCGAGCAAGGGTCAGAACTAAAATAACGTTTATGCTTTTTTTGGGGGGGGTGGGCAAAGGGTCAAGTGGTGACCTTACTGGCCCAAACCAGCAAGTTAGAATAAAAATAAAAAAAACTCTGTTAATGAGTTTGCTGGGCAGGGGTGTGTTATATCAGAAGGAGGAGTCAGTGCAACAAAGCCTTCCACTAATGAAGTGTGAATGAATAAAGATTGCATTTCTCTGTGGAACTTCTTAATATGTTTGTTCTAAGGACTTGCTTAGTTCTTTGATTACTGTGAAGGGATCCTAGGTTGGGTTAGGAGCATTAGTGATTTTGCTACAATGAAAGCCTTGCTTTGCTCTCCTAATTGTTCTTTTATGGTTGACTCTCCGTCACTTAAGTAAGATAGCAGGATCATAACTACGGGATTAATGGCACTTTGTTTCGTGTAAAGAGCTTTTCAGCTCAAGAAGATCCCTAGCAGAACAACTAGCAGACTGACAAATCTTTTGCTAGAGCCAGGCAGCAACATAGTGTCACTGTGTGAGGCACTGCTAACCAGGAGTGAAATCCGTCATTAAACTACCCCATCTGAGATGAAGTCTTGTATAGCACAAAGTGAGTGTCACTGTCATGGTGTCAGGCTGCTTTTTGAGACACTCTTGGGACCTTTGGAGTGAACTGGGGGCTCCTGGTGGAACTCAGGCCTTCTGGTGACAGACACCGACTGTGGAATTGGGTGGGTCTAGCACACCCAGTCCTTGTGCGCACCCAGTGAGGGCATGGAGCAATTGGACCACTTTGAGTGGACTGGGAGTCGAGTGGATTGCCTGACCTTATAAATGCCACAGAGAGGGTCGGGAAAAATGACACAAAGAGGAGTCACTGCTGTGTGTTCTAGTGAATGATAGATGACTAAAACACTGCTGGAAGATTGTGTGCCAGGCCTAACCTGGGATGGTTGCCAGACATTATGCATTCTATTTGTTTTATTCCAGATTTCTGAGGGCTGATAACGCTATATGGGTGGGTGGGATTCTTTAACCGGTTGGGGGTGTTGAAGTGGGAGGGGGGTAGGAAATGTTTCATTGTTCAGTTTTTTTCATGCCATAAATATGTACTGTGTTGAAGGAGATGGGATGTCCGCTTAGCCACCTCTCATCTCTTATTGCTGTACCAGATATTATGCATAAGACATCACACTATTCCTAAAATTACCTTTTTGTTGCAGCATATTATGTGAGTGAAATGATCTGTGTATGGTGTGACAAGTGTACAGCTATCTGATATGACAAACAAAATTAACATTGGTCTACTTTAGGAAGTGCAACTAATGGATCACACAAAGGCCAGGATGCAAGCCAGCTGGACTGGAGAGGTGGACCTAGCACCACTATGTACAACAAGGGTGGCAGGTAAATTGTGTTAAATAGTGTATTAATGAAAAGTGAATATTGCATGTGTGTATAGTCCTAATGTTGCCTGCCCCAGAATATTCTTTGACATTTGGCAGAAAATATTTGGGTTTGGTGACTTAACTGTTCTCTAGGGTGGAGACTTCTGTGTGGTCCTGGGTCCCAAAACTGACAAATTCCAGTCTGCAATAAGGCTCCATCCATTTACAGCCCAACAACTTCAGACTATGATATAGGACCTTAACACATCTGGCATTCCAGGCACACAGGTGCTATGGAGGGCGTGTGCATCACTTCCTCAGGCAATATCAGGTCAGGAATAGATTCCTGGGTGGTGACTAGCTATGATGGCTCTTGGATTCAGTGGGAAAATATTAGCCTGATTGCTGAGTAAAAACAATAATATCTCCTATATTACTGAAATTGTTTACAAAGATTGTGAGCCTTGTTTTTCTAAGAAAGATATCCCTCTAACAACTTCCAGTTACTACACAGCTCTGTACCAATCAGCTCTGCAGCCCACCCCCAGAGGTATCCTTCATCTTCGTGAGTCGATCCAACTGCTGTGCTGCTTGACACACATAGAGAATACCTTGATGTAGCATTTGCAGTGGAAGAAATAGTACAAATAATCAAGAGTATGCTTGTAGAGAAGGGGGCATATTTCAAGCTCAATAGAGTAGGGCAGTGCAGCAAGTGACCTTGCTGTGCTGCCCTGTGCCATAGGAAAAGGGCAGAAATGCACCGTATTTAGAAGATACAGTGCATTTCTGTGCTTTCTTCCTGCGGTGGTGCACAAATTGCTGCCTATTGCTAGCGCAGGCACACTATCACCATGGTGCAAGGGTGTCTGCATTGTCAGCAGAATTTGTTTATGCAGCGAAGGTAAACCTTCCTGCACAAAAATAATCCTGAGAAGCGCTTTCCTCTTTCTATGCATGCTGCAGAATGCATTACACATGGACAGAGGAGACAAAGAGGAGAAATAAAGATATTTCTCCTCGATGCGTTACTAGAGAAAAGATGGTTGATGCTAATCGTCGCACATCTGAAACAGGGAGCTCACGAGTATCATATCATATGTACAGTCTTGTGAAGGGTGCCAGCTTGGTACGGAAACCCAGCCACCAAGGGTTTCGGATACACAGAGACACAGGCGGAGAAACCGCACCACCTATGCCATGTGCTGTAAAGTACAAAGTGCAAGACAAGAAGCAACCAGGGCACTCCAAAATAATCAGTCCAAGATGTGTAAAGTTGCAGGAACTATTTTAATCCTTTGTAGTAGGAAATCGAATTAGGACTCAAAGGTTGTTCAAGTCCACATGTTAGATCAGGCACATGGGAGTTACAGAGACAGCCAACATGTGTTTCGTCCTCACAGACTTTTTCAAGGCTCAGAAACTAAAATTGTAGAAGGCAAGTTTCTAAAGTCCTTCTGTTGAACCTCAAATAGTGGTTCTGTTCCAAAATTAAGAGTAATCCGTCAACGTCTAGGTCGGCCCTTGTAATGTAGGGAAGGTAATCTTCCAAAATAGAAAGATTGTGCAGTGGAGTATATCCGTGGTATAGGATAATTCAACCAAAAAAAGGCCTACGTAGACCCAGCCTGTACCACCCTAGACTCCGAGGGTCAGGGAAAGAAACCGGCATGTATGGTTAAACGCAGCGCATGATAATGCTGCCGTGTTCTAGTGAAAACCAAGACCAACGATGCATCTGCCCAGGAGAGACATTCACTTTTGAAGCATTCCCAGGTTCACAGATTCTTGTAAATCTGGGAATGCGTCAAAGCAATGCCCATGGTATGCCTTAGTGCCACAGTGCAAGGCAATGCAGCGACTTGCGCTGCTTTGCCTTACACCATATCGAGAACCACATGAAAAAACACACAAAGTGGCTTTGCATGGCCTTGAAGAAACGGGTCTGCACTATGTGCTGCACCTGTGCGGCACAGAAAGTGATGCACCAGCAGTGCTAGGGGCTTGTAAGTATGCCCAGAGTGCCTTGTCTGGAAGGGCCCTACTTGTCAAATCTAAGAGGCAGTTATCATTAGCCCATGCCCACTGAACATTACAATGTGCTCCTACCCCCAGAGCCCTGAAATGCCCCAAAGATGTAATTGACATTGTGGGCTACACAGTTTGGGCTTGGGATCTTCTGTGCAGATGGGCGTAGTGGCCTCCCTCTACTTGAGTAGATTTACTCTGGCACAGAACCCAATGCTGCCACTCACAAGCAATGTTCTCTCTAATTTTGTTGCTGTGTGTGTGGCAGTGCAAGCTTTTTATGCATTGCAAGCAAGGCTATGTGCACCAAAGAAACGACCATGCATGCAACACTTACCTGGGATTCCTGTTTAGGCCAAACAGGCACATGTTTCTGTGTCAGCATTTGGTACACAAAACAGGTTTCTAAACCTGCATTTGTGTTACACCTTCTATAATGCAGCTTCTCCCTGGCATATTTACTGTATGAGTTGTACAGCTGAGCGAGCTAGAAAATTCATAGGGAGGACTAGCCAGATCGGATCTTTTAGAAGATCCCACATGAAATGATACAGTAAGTGACAAATAAAACGTGACAAAGACACTTTCTAATGAATACTATGTTATTTCTCTTACAATTGCATTTCAATTGATTTGTAGTACAATAGATTATAGCACTGCAAAATGAGGATGACACACTTTAGCAACATATGAAATGGGCAGCAGACTGCCACAACCTTAAAACTTGACGCCCAGCTGTGACATTAAACCGAGGACGCAGCATCAGAGTGCAGCCCCCAAGAGCTATTCTGCAGACTGAAATATTACTATAGAAACCAGATAGGCTGAAATCGCACCAGTTTCCTGAGACCATATAATAATAATAGAGTACGTAGTGTATCACAAATTTACTTTCCCACCATCAGTATATAGAAGGAGTGTTTCAACCTTTCTCCCTAGTCCTGCCTGCATGTGTAGCGGAGTTGAGAAGATGTGCACTTACTTTAATGGTGGCACTTTGAGAAGACTACATACAACACGTGGGTTCCATTCCCCAGTTCAAAGGAAGTCCTTACAGTACTGCACATATGCAGCTGTGCTTTAAATGGGCTGAAATTAGTGAGGGATCTCTGAAAGGGGCATGACCAAAGAAGTGTAAGAAAGCATCCTTTTCAAGAGGTGTGGCTGAAAACATGTTGATCTGAATGTTCTGCTTAAAACTGCCACAAACCAGTAATTGGGTACCTCTGGGAGTTTTTTCTCTTACTACATCCATGCATAAAACAACAATAGACCTGCACCTAAATCAAGCCAGACCTATTGCCTTTGCAAATACTTTTTCGCTCTATCAAAATAATGAGAAGCAAAGATTTTGTTGTGATAATGTTAACTGAAAATGTCTGTCTTTCTCACCAGTTTTGTCTGATTTCATTCAACTTGTAAGACACGTACACATGTTTTCTTACATCTTTTTGAAATCCTCCATAATCATATCTCACACATAGGGGGTCATTCTGACCCTGGCGGTCGGTGACCGCCATGGCGGAGGTCGGCGGTAGCACCGCCAACAGGCTGGCGGTGCACCGCTGGGCATTCTGACCGCGGCGGTTCAGCCGCGGCCAGAAACGGAAAGTCGGCGGTCTCCCGCCGACTTTCCGCTGCCCTTGAGAATCCTCCGCTCCGCCGCCATGGGGATTCTGACACCCCCTACCGCCATCCAGTTCCTGGCGGTTCTCCCGCCGGGAACAGGATGGCGGTAGGGGGTGCCGCGGGGCCCCTGGGGGCCCCTGCAGTGCCCACGCCAATGGCATGGGCACTGCAGGGGCCCCCGTAAGAGGGCTCCAAAAAGAATTTCAGTGTCTGCCTAGCAGACACTGAAATTCGCGACGGGTGCAACTGCACCCGTCGCACCTTCCCACTCCGCCGGCTCAATTCTGAGCCGGCGTCCTCGTGGGAAGGGTGTTTCCCGCTGGGCTGGCGGGCGGACTTTCGGCGGTCGCCCGCCAGCCCAGTGGGAAAGCCAGAATGACCGCTGCGGTCTTTCGGCGGGAACCGCTTGGCGGGCGGCGACCGCCGTCCGCCGCGGTCAGAATCACCCCCATAATCTCTTTCCTCTTCTACAGTGTCTATTCACTCTCTTCTGCACATACTTCCTTCCACCTCATCTACTTAAACATCCTCCCCATCCATTCACCTGCTTCAAGCATTGCATTTTGTTTACCTTTGGCGACGTATTATTTTGAAAGTTGTGTATTTTTCCCATAGTTACAATTTTCCATTTATGTGACCATTGCTCTTTGTGGGATGTGGAGAGGACAAACATGGGAGGTTCATGGAATCTGAACACCTTTAGACCCCACTGATAGGTACTGTGAGAAATAGGAACTGCATTCTGCCTTAACTGCAGAGCTCTCAATCACATCCCATAATAATCACACATCCACAGTTTCTACTCAAAAAGACACCTATATGACTTGGTTTATAACACGCACTGTAAAAGAGTCAAATATCGCCTATAAATACTACAAATACACAACTTTTGGAAAAAAAATAATCCTCTCAGGTAATGCATGATCAAATATTACTTGAAAGTAGGGAAAATGGCCCCTTTTACTGCTGTTGGGATAATAAAATACACCAATTTACATGGTTCAATGGGGCCCGGTGCCACTGCAACTGCTGCATCAATGGTAGCTAAACACTTGGTAATATCATCAGCTCATGCACAGTACTGAAAACAGCAGTGGGTGCCTCTAAAAGAAAATGCTACAATTAGAGCTGTGCTGATGCATAGCTTCCAGTGGTGCAGCAAATGCAGTGAAACTAAACACAGAATATTGCTGTATTTCACAATTCAAATAGCAGCCAAAAGACCCACGTTCTTCTTTGCAGCAGGGTCTATGCCACACTGGTGCTGTGTATCAAAGTAAGAACCTCAGCCATTGTAAGATAATGGTAACTACAAAATTAACAATAATGCTGAACTGTTATCTTTCCATACAAAGTGGGACAAATGAGTTAGCATGATGGAAGGAGGCAGCACGCCTGTCCCTCAAGTGCTTGATAATCAATGTGAAAATTGTGCATAAAGAGTTAAAACAGAGCATTAACATATAGGGTAAAAAGGAGAGACAAGTAGCTCATTGAGTGGCGGATTTATACAATATAAGACCACAAAAACTGGGATTAATCACGACTTCCGTCCTTAACCAAATTGTTTGACCTTCTGCAAATATTTTATTTAAGCAGTCCCCTGTTTTCTTTATTTTTCCATGTGAAAGCCCCTTCAAATATCTGAGCTCTTAATACAAGGCAAAAATATGTTTTATTTAATTTACTAGACTATCACCAAGACCACTGGACTTATGCAGCACGAGAGGGCCAAATAATGTGGCAGGGTTGAGTAAATTGTGTGCCAAGAAAAGGCTAATTATGTGGCATAGAATGGCACATTTTCTAATGTTATTACCCCATTATTTCGCCATTTCTACACTGTCTGGACGTTGTTTGCACCTCAGCAGAACCAGTTTAACACACAAATGAGCAACTAAACGGTGACCCATCAACCTTTGCAAAGGGATTCCACTGTGCTGCAGCACGTCACACTGCATTTTTAGTTACTTTTGAACCGGTTTTGCTATCAATTTTTTGGGTTAAAATCTACAGATTATGAAGAAGATGATTTATGTTGCAAATGCGGCAAATCCATAATTATGCAAAAAGGACCACGGCTGTACAACCACATAATTCTAGTGGCCCTGACAATAATGTTGCTCTATCTTTAAGAATGTGAGCCACATACAACTTACTAGCCTCTAAGTTCTCAAACACATTGCCAGGGCAAGACAGGAATAGTTCTAAATTTATGTTTAAAACGCTCACTTTTAATCAGTGCCCCTAAGTGCAGTAATATAATGTATAGAAGTTTGAATCACCTTCAAACTCCTCACCCACCCTCACAAAGCACTGCACAAAACTGGACCAGAATACCTCTCCTTCTACACCCCTATCCGGCATCTCTGCTCTTCCGACCTCACCCTCGCAACCGTCCCACACATCGGTAGAACTACAACCAGAGACAGATCATTCTCGCACCCCGCCGCAAAGACGTGGAACACTCTTCCCACCCACCTGCATGAGACCAAAGACCTCCTTACCTTCAGGAAACTCCTCAAGACCTGGCTGTTTGACCAGTAGCAGCACCCCTACCCACTCCTCCCCCCCGAATCGCCTTGAGAACCTCATGGGTGAGTAGTGCGCTTTAAAGATTTCTGATTGATTGATTGATTGACCTATTAATGTCAAAGTTTATGCATAGTTAAAGAAAGACACGTTTTGATTTTGCCTGATGTTTGTGGCATGATTGATATGGTTAACATTTCAGGGCTCAGCTGGTACAAAGGGGAACACTAACAGAACAGGCAGCACGGAGTGCGCTAGTGATCTTTATCTTTTTAATTATCATCCCCAGGAGTGGAATGTGTGAGCCATGAACAGCAGAAGTTGGCCGTAACTACAAACAATATCCAGAACACTGACTTTAAAGGAAACATCACTGCTGCTGTAACCCTGTATCCACAGCTGCTATCTCCAAAACGGATGCAGCAACTTGCGACCCTCTGCAGGCCCAGTGCCGCAGAAGAGGAATACTAAAATGCTGTTATCCTCTTCCACCGTGGTTTGCTTCTCCACATAAGATCCTAGCCAATGCTGCCTGTGCTTGTACAAGTGACCGTTTTTAAGTGCTGCAAATATTTTCAAAGCAGCAGCTCTCAATAGTCTTTAAAGTGACGTCTAAAGTGTGTGCGCTTTACGATCAAGCCTGCGCTTAGGAAATTAATGGTGCACGCAGCTTCCAGCTTTTTTGTTGTCGGGTGGTGGGGAGCATGGTGGTGTGAGGATGAGGGGGCCTCGACGTCTAAAACAGTTTACATGGGGGGCTCAGCACTAGAGAGAACACTGCTCACAAGTGTGCCAGCAGATGAGTTGCCTGGGCCAGATCCCAATGGGGGATTTCTGTCCTGACAATGACGTTATCATGCTACAGGCATTACAGGAAATTACTGACTGAACACTGCTTGACGTACTGCTTTATTATCGATGGTGGGCCACTTGCACAATATTGCACAACCCACTCCCACAATCCCCTCTCCCACTGCATGCACTTTACGTTGTCCTAGCCTCTATTGCTCCTAGGTGAATAATCATCTGGCTGTACTCCACTATGCAAGACAAGGCATCAGTGGTCAGCTCTATGGCAAAACTTGAATCAGAGATGGACCTCAACTCTAAACAATCCAATTACCAAAGGCACTTCTCCTGTGCACAGACCAGAGCCCTGTCGCCAAACTATAGGTTGCATCTGATAAATGTTTAATATCTCCACAAAATGTACCATACCCCGGCAATGCTATATAAAACAGAACTGACGAGGGACTCACGATGTGCGTTCTGTGGTGTTGATCGTGCAGGCATAATTAATTTAGCCTGGACCCTGTTTACAGTTGCTAAATTCTGGGCACTAGTCTATGACTGCATTGATAAAATAACAAACAACAATGCTCAATGATGTTGGGGTATGTTAAAGACATTCCACCTGCTACACACAAACTCACTGCTATGCAGCTGGCTTAATGCGATGGGCATTGCAATGGGGTGGTGGAACTTGTTCCCAAGTCAAACGCTGACGTAAAGATGTAGTATAGTGTCAGGAATAGCTTGATGATTATTGGCCATTAATGCTGACAAAATCCTGCCCAAAGGATACGTGGGGCTATTCGGTATGTATTTGGAAGTGCGTGCTGAGAGCGATCAAGGATTGAGTGGGACTGCTGAAGATGGCCATTAACTTCGGAAACACTTGATCAATTATGAAGCCCCACAATTTACACTGTCCACCTAAGGGCCTGAGTTGGTGCACCATTGCTAAACTCCTATATCATAGCTAACTGCATGTAACCTGTTACTTCTATAAAGACTTGTGTTCTGTGAATTACATTGAATTTACCAGGATGTGATTTAGTATTGAGCATTAAATGAGATTAATGCTTGTGGTAAAATGTCTGTGGCTGAACTATGGCATCAACCTTTAAAAAGCCCAATTAAAAAGAAAATACAACAAATCTTTTTGTTATGTTTATTAACTACTGAGGCAATTTGGTTTGGCAGCATGGGCAGTGATCAAACTAGCGTATGAATGCTTAAGATCTGTAATTGAAGTCCTAAAATCTGCTGCTAAGGAGACAAGAGTTTCAACTGAAACCTTGTTCCATTTTTGGAAGGGCACTGATCAAAGCTGAACTGTTTAGTTTGGAGGGTTGCTTATGTGAACAAGTAAAAGGCAGTCTGAAATATCTGACCAGAGGACACTTATTAGGAAAAAGTCTTAATTGCTGGCAAGTCTGTACAGATTACATCCAACATATGGCCCCCATATACGAGTCAAAACTGTAGGAATTCTCTTGAGATTATCAAGAGAAAACATGTTGAGGAACCTGGCTGGAAGAGGATTATTAGGACTGTTGGGCCTGGCCCTTTTTGCACAGTCATCCCCAAACTGTTTGCCTTACTCCTCCTATTTTTATGACATTCTTTTTATTGGCTCTAGGACTCTGGGCACTGTATCACTGCTAATCGGTTCCAAAGTATATATGCTTTCCCTACAACTTGGTGTAATTGCTTTACACCTGTTTGGCTTATTTAAAGTACCTGGAAGCCTGTAAGTCCCTTGCAAAGTGGTATACCATATACCCAGGGCCTGTAAATTAAATGCTAGTAGTGGGCCTGCAGCACAGATTGCCCCACCCACAGAAGAAGCTTTCCCAACATGTCTCAGGACTGCCACTGGAGGGACTGCGTGCGTAGTTTACCACGACACTGACTTGGCAAGTCAAACTACTTGCCAAGGCCTAAACTCCCTTTTTACTACATCTAAGTCACTCCGAAGGTAGGCTCTAGATAGCCCTATGAACAGGGTGCTGTGTTTGTAAATTATAGGACATATGTCTTTATGTACTACATGTCCTAGTACTGACAAACAGCCTATTTAGTTTCTCAGTACTGTGAGTGCTGCATTGGAAATGCCCTGAGGTCTAAGTGGCATCTTCTGATCAATGAGGAAGAGAGTGGGTGTGTATAGTATGTTTGGAATGGTAGTGAGAAATGCTGACTACTGTGTAGGTGGATTTTTATAACCATTGTAGAAATGTCACTTTTAGAAAGTGGGCATTTCTCTGTGCTTTTGCAGCTTGATCCACGTCTGGGGTGGAGTGACAGCTGGGCTTTGTGTATACTTTTCAGAAAGCCAGTACACAGGGAAAGTGAGGTATAACAGGAGTATATCTGCATACTGAGTGGTCTTTCTGAGCTGGGAAAGTTACAGGCAGAGCACACATGCATCTGTAAAGTCTGTGCCCTGACCTCACACTAAGGAGGAGAAGGTGACATTCCTGGAACTGGTTAGTGCTGGCTGAAGCCACCTTTGTGGAAGCTGAGCAAAATGAGTATAAGTAAAAAGGGTTGTCCCCCACATATTGACACACTACTGGACTAGGGAGCTGGGCACTAGATGCTGAAAGGACTCGCTAGGAACCGCTTTGGGGCTGCTTTGCTATGGGCCTGACCTATGACCTGCTAGGTCACTAGAAGGACTGCCACTGTTCCTCTAAGGATCCTTGTACTGGCCTGCTTGCCTGAGTCCTGCAGTCCTGTGCCCCTACAGCTGTCCCCAAGGGCTGGTTGGTGTGCCCCCATCAGCCCTGCACATGTGTTGCTTTTGTGCAGTGTCCTGAAGTGGGGCACAAGTAGAGTGGCCTACTTTGGAGCATGTGGAGAGTGCTCTAGGGGCCTCAGTGCATGAAGAGCATTTTATTTCATTTCCCTGGCAGAGCACCAGGAGCACTCTAATCTTTTCCCTACAGCGCATGAAGGGTGCTGTATTTCCTGGTGTGAATCCCACATTACTATGTCCACCAGCACAAGTGGAGCATCGCGTCATTATCCCTGGAGGCCCCTGCAGGGAAAACAGTGTCTCCAGCCAGCACCACACAGCGCTGGGTCCTTGAAGTAGCTGAATAGCAGCATGTGGGTTCTTCAGCATAGACCCCAGGCCAGGGGGTGGCAACGTGCAACCATCCCTGAGTTGAGAGCTGGACAAGGCGCCCTTCCTTGATGCACAGCACTGAAGCCAGCCACGGAGGGTTCCTCCTTGCAAGGCACCATACAGATGGAAGTCCTTGAAGTATCCTGGGAATGGAGTTGTGCTCACTGAGCACTTGGTGTCTGCCCGCGGAGGGCAGAGAAGGATTGTGGACCACCAGTGGGTCCCGGGAGGCTGACAACAGAGCCTGGGGCGAGGCAGCACTAGAGGAGACGCCACTGGGCAGGCCGGGGACGAGCATTACAGCAACTGACGAAACCCTATTGGTACGAAAGGGAGGTCCTGGTGAGGCCTCCCCGTGCACTCTGTAGAGGGGAGGGTGTCCTCCCATCATTTGTACCTCCCTTTAAGGGGAGGCTTGGCCGTCCCATGAAGGCAGCTGCCACAAAAGTCGACGGGTAGCTCCAGTGCAGTGGACTCCTCAGGTGAGGCCTCATGGTAAGGAGCCCACATCTCCTGAGTGTTCACCAGTCCGGACGAGGCAGGATATTTTTCATGTTGCGACCCGCATGAGAGAAGCTGGGTCGCTTTTCTGAAGAAAGGGGGTACCTCTGAGGGTCATTTTGCGGCCCTAATATACCCAGAGCACGGGAACTCCTGGTCCCGACATTGTGGGCAGGGACCTACTAATTCGGTTGCCCAAGGAGAGCAGGTGCACGTTTGTCCGCCTGTAAGACAGTGTTGTTGGGGGATTAGCTTGTGACCTGCATTACATGCCTGTGTCTCATTTTTGCCCTCACTGGTTCAGCATTTCTCATGCCCTGATTTATGTTGTTCTATGATTGGGGTGACCAGCATATTTCAGGGTCTATATTGCCTGTTTGAGGGAGGGTGCGCTCTGTAGGACATGTGCAATATGGAAATGTTCTTTTTATTTGCATTCATGATAAGGTCTAAACATTCATGATATATTTTTTATGACGTGTGTTTTTTGTGGTAATGACAACTTGACTGCTGCTTGTGTTGCAGAATAATAGTAGCCTATATGTTTACCTAGCTGCTGCTTGCTTTTGCTGAGTACTAGTGACCTGTGTGTTGTCCTTACAACTACTTATGTAGCAGGGAATTACTGATAGATGTCATGTTTTTTCTAATGATGTGTTATGCAACACAGTTTATTGTTATATAATTGTTGTGGCGTTTTCTTTGTGGTGTAATTATGGTGTCACGTGTGTTGTGCAAACACTTTACACATTGCCTCTGGGATAAGCCTGACTGCTCGTGCCAAGCTATCAAGGGGGTGTGCAGGAGTTATTTTGGGTGTGTAGCTCCCTTGCCCTGACTAGAGTGGTGGGTTCTGCCTGGCTGGCCGAGGTGCATATCCTAGCCAACCAGAAACCCCATTTGTAACAAGGATGAATAAAATGGATGTTTAAATATCCTAGCACAACTTTAAGGCTTTTTGCAATAGCTCTGTGGGTTATAACTGAGGCTGAAAGGTAGTTTACGTAAGCCCTAGCTTAGGGCAGTCAGCATACTAAGTCAACCAGTAATGCTGATTGTCAGAGATTCCAGATCAGGGGTATAATTAGCATCAATTTGTGAGCATTTAATACTGTTCCTGACAATAAAAGCTAGGTTACTTCCACGCTTATGTGGTCGATGCTTTTCTAACAGTTAATACCTTGGTGGAGTAATGATATTGTATACATTAGCTTTGTGGTCGTTGAACCAAGTTTCAATGATACAAATAAGATCAAGTGCAAAGTCAGTGATTAGGTTCCTTTTATCAAATGAGCTTTTAACTGAAGTATGAGTATATATTAGCAAGCCCTGCAAGCAATGCTACCTTTATTCCTCAGGAAAACAGCACCATAGGTTTATCAATAAACAGATTAAGGTCCACTAACTTTTGTTCTATTTTGATGTTAAGCACATGAAAAGGAGAAAAAAGACTTGAGCTATTATTACAAGCGAACTAGTTAAATACAACATGTGTGTCAGCTCCTGTTAAGGCACATCTCACATTTATAGATTTTCTGATCTATAGGGGTAAAAATACACACTATTGCATGGAACATGGAGATTTTAGTGCGGTAAGCACTAAAATCTGCATGATATGTCCCAAAAACTAGTAATTTGGTGAAACCTATTGCACTCGATAAATTCCGACCCTGTGGATCTGGATTTTATCCGGTCAATAAAAATCACACCATTTAATAGGCCACTCATAGCAAGGATATCAAAAGAGTAGATTGGGAGTAGAAGTGGGTAGCTTACCAGATGGCTCTGAGAAATTGCATTGTATTGTATTGTGCGCCGGGCTCTGTTTGATCACAGACCAGTGCCGATGGGCTTGACTTTGGTGCGGCACGCCAGGACTCAGGGAGTGGACCTGCCTGTCCCCTCTGTGAACAACTACCATACTGACTAAAATGGTCGCTGCTAGTGTAGTGTTAAGGAAAAATGGTAGCACCTTTTGCATAAAAAACACCAATGACGACTGTCTTTAACAGACACCAACATTCCCCTAAATCAGCAATTAATTTACAAAAAGAAACCTCAGTAAAATAGATTAAGTGACAGTTTGACGAAGTCATTCTAGTCTATTTTCTGAAAAGCGTTGCAAAGTACAGTAAAATCAATAAAATAGCAGAACATCAGCAACTCGTAATAAAATTAAGATATGCGTACAGAACGTGGACGCGCAACGGAACTCATTAAGTACCTACCTGATTATTCTCTCCAAGAACAACTAACGCACTGACCAAAAAGACCGCCATCCGGGTTCAGGAAAATAGAAAATGGTATTGCAAGCATATGCCACAAAAAAAAGAAAAATAAGAAAACGTGGCACTGCCCAAATGTATTACCCATATACTTGTAATAAAAAATTATAAGTGTAGCAAAATTAACCATTCACTGCAAATAGTTTTAAAATATAACAGCATGGATGCTTATTACCAGGGAGATACAGAAACTCGTTAATTTTAAAGTACACCGCCGGAAAACATGCTTATAGATGCAAGATATACAGTAATTTGGAGACAAAGATAAACACAACCAGAAAAATAAAAAGCTAAAGACTGTAGAGAAAAAAAACTTTTGAAAAGTAAAGCATTGGCCCACCAGTCATGACAATGAAGTGTACTTATTTTAGGTGAATGTGCACAATTGATGAGGCAAGGTGCAATCCCTCAAAGAGCAAGAGTTGCTTAAGTGAGCTGACCCACTATTCATGCTATATTCTGTGTTGTGTGGAAGCAAACTGTGAATGACAGTTCAATTAACTAATGGATGAAACGGGCTACCCAAAGACCCCTAAAGCATGCATTAATGTATGCATTTTTTATGTATTATTGTTTTTGATTATATACAGTTAGCAAGACAATCATGCTGTCCAAATAGTGTCCTAAAATGCTTCAAGTAGGTGGGCTATTTTGCCTAGCTACGTATAATTCTCTTTCAAGAAATCCACATACCCTGGATCTGTGACAAAATACATACGTGTATCTTTTATGCACAAATTTAAATCCTTTTGTGAATTAGGTATTTTATATATAGAAGCTTAGCATCACCAGTGGTTCAATTGCAAGGGGCGCACTGTTTTCAATTAAATGTTATAGCACATATATACCCGCCTAGGGACATAGCTTAGAGTGCTGGGCTGCCACCTCCATAATGTTTTAAATGTTGAGGTCATCATCAGGCATCTAAGACCCAATGAGAAACTCTGGTAAGGCTGTAATGCTGAGGTTTCTTTAGCAGAAAAAATGGCCAGAATAATAGGCTAATAATGACATTATCATACCAGTTGTATAATGAGATAAAGTTAAGTAAATACATGCAAAACTGGTATTGCCCCTCATGTTCAATACAGTAAACTCCAGTGAAATCAATGCTGTGTAGGGAGCCACTGAAGCAAGTTCTGCAAGAAAGCATCCTTCACCAATAAAGCCACAACTGTCTGTTTCCAATTAAGCTCATTAGGCCAATGCAAAGGTGGGAGTATTCGATTAATTATGCAGGTTCCTATTAAGAAGGCTTTTATCAGTCCCAGCAGCTCACTTCCAATTACTTAACAAATGGAAGGCCTACTAAATATTACCATTCAACACGACGAAATCACTTGTTTCCTCACAGGTGCTCAATAGACTCGACTGCTGTAATAATTTTCTGCTGGGCCTGTCCAGCAAATCCACTGACAGAAAAGGTTCTAAACCTTGCTACCTGCACACTATTCAACCTACCTAAGCACATTCCCACCTCCACCTACTGACACCAGGCAGCTGGAATTCCACCAAACATAAGGATATACACAAATGTACAGATATTACTGCTATTAGCCTTAAAATCAATAAATAATTTGTCAACTAGCCATCTCTCTGACAACTTTTCACGCTACACATCAACTCAATACAGCAAATCCACTAATCACGATTTGTCTAGGCTCAAACTCGCATCCAATTTTCAAGCATTCTACCTGTTGGGCCAACTAAGCGGAAACGCAGTACGGCCCATCGTTCATGCCGTTGACTCTTTCAAGTTTTCAGATTTACACTGAATGACACATTTGAGCCAAGAAGAAGCTTAAGATGGATGACCACCAACAATCATGTGAATGTGTAAATATTAGGCCTCTGACTTACAGTTTTGTTCCTAAAGTCAGTCATAGGATACATGTTTTAGATTTGTCTATGCAACCAAATTCACTCATTGGCACATCACACCTACATTCGTATTTCCTCCAACTATATAAGAGACATTCATTTATTTGATACATAAACATTTTAGGCTGCTTATAAAAATTTTTAAAAAATAAACAGCAGCAGCATCGTTTAGCGCTTTATGAGACACTGGCATCCCAGATTAAAGGGCAATAGGATGGTGCATTAATTAATAGAATTTATACACCACTAGTCTACACCCAGAAGGTTGTCCTGGCAAGCAAACATGGCTCAGTAAAATACATGAACAAATGCTAGGAGTGGCCCAGGCTATTTATTGGGTCAGTCTTATCATTGACTTGTAGTTCATAAAAGCTCAGTATTAATTACTTGTTAATACAATTGCCTCAAGGTAATTGGTAGCTCAGAATCATCAGTGACTGAGTATAGGTCGGCTGAGGAGAAACAGAGCTCAGAGAGGTGAGAGACACGTAGAACAGAATAGTAATTCTAGTAGCATTTTGTTATCGGAATCAGCAGTTTTGATGACGACTTGTTCCCTGGCACAGAAACAGTGATGAGCAAAATATCGCCTGGCATTAATGTTATTTACCCTGGCATGTGATTCGTGATGATTTATTGTTTATTGAAAACAGTGTATAAATTAGCCACAACATTTCTGCTGCACAGGTCTCCATTCTCTCATGAACAACTTAATGTTGGTCACAAAAATGCCTTTGCAACTAGAGAGTAGTGCCTGTAAATAAAGCGGTAATTATGTGACAAATATCTCTAAAATCAACAACTGTTTAGCCAATACATGGGTAAACATTTGCTGTAAAATGCACAATTTGGCACAATTTACTAAAACATTTCTAGGAAGGGTCTCTGACAATAGTGTTGGTATTCAAATATCCCAAGTTAAGATCTAGTATGGGTTAGTGTCCTCTAGAGCTTGTAGGGACGTTGTTGTATGTTATTGTATCTGAAATTGCCTGTGGGCCATAGCCTGCTCTTAAAAAAATGAAACATAAACATCTCAATGTCCTTTAAGGAAAACAGGCTGCATTTAAAAAAAGATTGCTTTATTAAAAATCTATCACAGACATGTTGGTCTGCTGACGCTAGCGGGCCACCATTCTATGATGGCCATCATTCCAAATGGGTTGCATTACTTTGCTAATATTCATGAGGTAGGTTGATTTGCAGCTCACTATCAATTGCTATTTAATAATTAATTAATTAATAATAATTGTAAATGTACTTACATTAGGAATTGGAGTTTCCTAATTGTGATTCAGTAAGAATCACAATTAGGAAATCACACTCCCTGCTTATTTTACATACTGCCCAAAGTGCCATAAGTAAGTTTTGCCCTAGGACTCACAAAAAGGTTCAGACAGACCTGAGTATAGGTATAATAATATAGCAACCTTAAAGAAGCCGTCATTGACTAAATAGTCATCAAGAACAAAAGTGGAACACAAGAGATGCAGAGGCTCCCATGAAAATGATGACGCTCAAGGACAATTGCCAGGCATTAAGATAAAAATGAGGGGGGAACCAATTGCATTCTTACAGATAGTAAGTCAAAGGTGATTCAAAAAATAAAACTCAACATCATGCAGGACTCAAAAAGGTCTCCAAAATCAACATTTCAGACTCCCCGAAATGTTGGTGAAAGACAATTTACCTGGTAAACTGGCTCAGCAAGTTGGCAAGAAAGCTCACCATGTTAAATGCTCAAACTGCTTGAATTCCAACAAGGCCAAACAACCTTTCATTCTTAACAGAATGATATAGCAAGCAACAATAAATTGGGTCATAATACCATCTGTCATTCATAGTGGTTAGAAACTGCAGAAATGAGGTATGGAACACTACTTATGATACAAGTTACTATTAGTGGAAGGCCGTGTTACTTGCTGTTAGGCAAGGTAGTCTATAAATAGGCAGTCACTTAGGATACAATCGGTATGAAAATGCCAGCTAACTTTGCTCTCCTCTTGGTAAGGGTGAAAGAAGAGGTTCAAAATATCACTTTTGATCCACAAAGCTGCAATACTATTTTATACATTTTGGTACTCGTAGATTACACTATGGCTTTGCCTGCCGCAGTGCCTACATTTATTGTTGTGTTAGATCTGGAGATTCTAAACAGCTCTCACTCAAAATTCATGACTAAGTGGGTAAACACATCTTCAAATCTCTTATCACACTCATTTGGAATCAGAAGTCAACATGTTCCTGTGCAAAAGTTATAATAAGTTTCCTCAACAGTGTGTTCAGTTGTATAAAGATTTAAACAAATTATGTTGTTCAATAGATTTTCTTCCATGGACACTATTCTCCTCAGAAAAACATCTGAATTCAGAATGTCTTAATCAAACATACAGCACACATTTCATACATGTTGCATTGACTAAACAGCTCCGCAAAAAATGGACAAACTTGAAAAATACAGGTGGAGATCCACTCTGCCTGCATGCACCTATTCATCAACGTTCCCAGAAGTATGTCTGGGAAGGTTTATCGGGCTTCTGGGAGGGTCAGGTAACTTTGAAAGTGGGATCCTATTTCTGCAGTGTAGACTGTCCTCCATAGCAGAAAGGTCCATATAGGGGGAATAAGATCCCTTGTGTAAACATGCATGTTCTTTTGTCTTCTTGGAAAATATGTTTCTCTGTAGAAAAACACCTTCCACTATGCCCCCAACAAATCAGGATGGTGATCCGCTCCCAATCCCAAACCAGAAGGGGAATTACACAGGCCCTTGGCAGGGGGGTAACGTAAAACCCTTTCAGAAGCAAAGGAGAGGGGAAAAAGCTTTGGAATGTCTACAAACAGAAAGGTTTGTAGGTGTTCCCAAAGTTCCAAGGTAAACTTTCCACTTTCCATTCCGTCAGTGGGATTTATGACTGCAGAGATCTTCACACTTGTGTTAGATGCTTTTTTTTCACCAACATGAACATGCCAGGATTTAGTACCTTTGTAAACTTCTGTTTAACTATACCCCTATTAGGGTGATATTGAAATAAAATTACCTGTCAACATATGATGAACAGGAGCTGCGATGTTAACATCTTGAAGGTGCTCAAGTGTCTCTGTGTGGAAGAGGCGCAGCGCTGACCCAGACGTGAAGGCAATCCAGATGCCAACTCCAACAACAACCATGTGAGAAATCACCATGCCTTCTTCATGATGGGCATCAAACTGGCGCTATAAGCCATAAGGAATTTAAAAAAAAAGCAAGCATAGACATTACAAATAAAGAACATTTGAAACCAATCATGGAAAAAATGAATACTATAACATCATTGTTGATAAGCAGGAATACACTGGTATTGAGGTTGCTAAGGCATTTTGTAAGTGTGCTTCTAGGGGGTCATTATGAACACGGTGGAAACAACCGCCGTGTTTATGCTGGCAGTCAAAACACTGACCGCCAGCGACCCCGGAACCCGGAAAAGGCTGGCGGGAAATTAAACATAATCCGCAGGGTTGCGCAGCTACCCTGGCAGATTGTGTTTCAACCAGCCTGGCGTGGCTGACGACTGCCGCTGGCGGCCGGCACCATGTCCATAATATGGCGGTTCGGCCCACCGTACCGGCTGGTGGCTTCAGCCGCCACTGCCGGCATGGCGGGCCGAACCACCATGTTCAAAATGAGGGCCTTAGTCTGTAAATATATGTGAACTGGATTCAGAAAACCTTTTTAAAATTAGGTTTCAAGTTAGACACATTTCTATTGCAACAAATCAGTTCTTACCCCCTCAGAGCACATTCAACGTGTCTCATTCGAGAAACTTGTGAGTGATAAGCAGTAGTATCTAAACAGGAACCCAACTGAACTTGTTACCATTTTATAACCTTATTTCGGCAACATTCAAGGATGAATGAAATAATGATACCTGAAACTTAACCCTGAATTTCTCCTCATCATAATGAATTAAAATAGGTCTACTAAACAAGCGTTTGTAAAAAAAAAAAAAAAAAACCTAGGAGATGCAGATAATATTCCTAAAACAAAAACCACAGCTAAATCACTGCATTTACTATTGAATTTTTTTTTCACTTTATCCCATTCTGTTCTGAGGATGGCCTGGAGCAGTCCTCAGCCATGGTGGGTGTGTGCAGAGGATGGCTACAGGCCATCCAAGCACCCAGCCATGGGGGAAGCACTGGAACCCCCCTATAGGCCCCTGTCACATGCCTTCACCAAGGATGGCAGTGGAAGCACTTCCGCTGCCATCCCTGAGAACTCCTCTGGTGATCTAATAACGTCAGTGTGAGCACTGTGTGCCGACATCATCAATACTTGTGAGGAATCGCTGGAGACCATTTGCTTCCAGCATGGTACAGAAGGAGGTGAGTTTTTTCTCCAAGGAGGATGAGGGAGGGCAGAGATGCACCAGGGGAAAGGAAAGAGTTTTTCTTTTCCTCTGGTGTCTCTCTGCAGTGCATACCTACTGTTGGATCGTGGGTGGGGATGGGATCGTGCAGCAAAAATGCACCCATTAGCCACAAGGGATTTTTTTGTCTGCATTGTTTTATAGTTTTTTGTCCAGTTTCATGGTTGTTGTTAGTTTTCATGTATTTTACTTAAACCTGTTGTGTCTGCAGTCATAGTTGGCTTTTCATCTTCTTCAAACTAGTTTGTGTTTTCTTTTTAGTTAAAAAAATGTGATGGCAGTGTGTGTGGACTAGCTCTTGGCTAGCAGTGAGTGTGGACTGGTGCTTGTCTGGCAGTGTGTGGGGCCTAAAGCTTCGCTGGCAATGTGTGTGGACTGGGGCATGGCTGGCAGTGTGCGTGGACTGGGTCTTGGCTTGTGGTGTGTGTGGACTGGTGCTTGGCTGGCAGTGTGCGTGGAATGGTGCTTGAGCTGGCATTTGGCTGGCGGTGTGTGTAGTGACTTGCTGCTGGTCACTCCACACACATTTCCAGCCAAACACCAGACACTCTGTCAGCTGCCAGCTGGTGTTTTTCCTGTGTCAGTCCTGTGGGCATATGAAAGTGATGTGCCCTTGAATGGTGCTGTTTGTTTTTGTTAGCGTTGAAATGTGCTGGGCCCAAGACTGGCTGGGGTGAGAATAGCTTTGTGTGTGTCATGCATGAAAAGTATGTGAATGGCCTGTAAAGCAGTTGGTACCTTGCAGTGGCTTTACAGCTCATGAGCTTTGAGTCATTGGTTCAGCAATTCTGAGCTTTCAATTATTAACACTGAATTTGATTTTTTTGAAAATTCTTTGTTAATAAAATTTACATTTCAAACTTTTCACTCACCATTATGCCAAAACCAACCAGTATGTGTGTGTACTTGAGGAGTACATGGTTGTGCAGTAATATATGTAATTTCTTTCTTTCTTTGCCAGGGTGTATATTGTATCTAGGGAAAATCTACCAAAAGATACTTCATGAACTAGATGCCAGTGGGACTCTAGACTGGCTCGTGTGAATCCCTGAAAGTACGAAAATCTGCTGGGAGCCTCAAACTTCCCCTACCATAACATGGTATCTCACCTGTGTAGGTAGGCCTAGTGACCGCAAAAGTATGGGGTCCAAGACGCAATGGGGCAACATCAATAAAACGAGTAGCTTCAGTTTTTGGGTGTGGGTTCAGCATCCACACAGTAAAACCTATCAAACCTAGACATTTCTGAAAACTTGACACCCAGGGAGTACTTGGTGGTGTGCCTCTCATGAAGCCCTAAAGTGCTCCTACCAATAATACCCTCCAAACCTCACAACTAGACTAAAATCATACATTTTCCTTGCATTTCTGTGACATATACCTCCAGAATCAGATGGAATCCACAAAATGCCTACTACCCAGCATTTCCCCACTTGTCCCAATTAAAATGCTGTCCCACTTGTGTGACTAGGCCTAGTGCCCGTGATAGGAATGGATCAAACTAAAATCAATGGGAGTTCGTTCAAAGCGGCCATCATTGACCTTGGTTTGATCTGTTCCTATTTGTTCTACAAATTCAATTGCAGTGGTGGATCTTTGGTTTTAAAATTCATGAAACATTGTCTTTTTCTTCTGTTGGGACTCAAGAAGGGGGAGAATAAACAGAGGCAGGAGGGAGGGTGGGAGAAGGACAAGAAATTGGGACAGGAGGGAAAATGGGAGTGGGTGGAAAAAAGAGGTTAGAGCGATTTAGCGCTGAGTAAAGTGTAGGCATTGGCTGCTTCATAGTGATTTTTTGTCTCCTGCCAGAACAAGGGAGGGTGGAAAAAAACAGGGACATAATTACATGAGACAGGAGAGAAGGTTGGGGGAAGGAAAAAGTGGATAGGGAGGTAGTATTTGAAAAGAAACAGGGACGGGTAGGGAGAATATAAACAAAATGCGCTATGATGTGGCCAGCATTGACCATTTTTGAAAAAAGAAATAATACCTAGATCACGGCACAAGCAAGCAGCACATTTTTTGGCAGATGTTCTGGAACTGTAGGGTGGGCTATTATCTGCACTATTGTTGTGAAACATTAAACTGATTTTATAGTTTAGTAGTTGGTAAATTTGGAAAATGTATGCCTACTGATATCACTATCATTTACAAAAGAATCTCACCCCTGTGGAGATGCAATCATATATTCCTAAGCATTTCAACATTATTGCTGCAGAAATATAACTAAATATGGATGTAATTTGTTACTGATCTGAAATATCCTTTAGCCTCAAATATGATTACTAAGTCGTGTAGCTCAAGAAGACCCAGAAGCCATTTTATTCAGAGTAGTCTATTTGCACATTTCTGCAAAGCAATACTTGTTTTTCAGGGCTGGGTATCCTTCAGGAGAAGATTCTTCCACCTGCTCATTAGATAGGTTTTTGCTAAAAGTAACAATTTTCCTTCTCAGGATTAGGTTCCATAGACTGGTATTGAGAGAAAACATAAATAAATTGTACTAAAGATCACATATTTTAGTTTTAGCCTTCAACTGACCCTTTTTTAGTGACAGCTCTGGTCAACACAAATGACAGTTGTCTTTTGATTATTGCTGTGTTGCTAGCTATTTTCTTACATTAAATGCAAGTTAAACATGTGGGCTTCCTTACATGGTATGTTTGACTTTTAAAAGATGGCTCATGTGGCATCAGGGATTGCCTTAAAAGGAAGGAGAAAGGGAGCAATGGTCTGGGCTCCACACAATAATCACAGGCACTAAAGTTATTGTAGAAGTTTCTACAGGAGAACTGGGGTGGAGAATGGCCCAGCACTGAGCCTGATGAATTGGCTTGAGGTGTGAGTACAAAACAAATCCAAACCTTAGGAAAAGGCTAACTGCGCTTACCTTTAATTTTGTGTGCTTGTTTTGTGTCACTTATATTGTCTTGTGGCTATGGTATTGTCAGAAAGGGTGTGTGTTTATGTTATCAGGGCTGGAGACTATGGAGAATAAAAGTGGTTGGGTAGATAGGACATGGAGGAGTCCAGGAAACAGAGAGTAAAAAATGAGTATGAGTGTGGACCCATGGTATAGAGCATGCAGTTTCTAGATATACTCTAGTAATGGGGAAGATAGGGAGGCGTGGCAGGACTTAAAGCACAGGCCGTAAAAGGTGAACATTTGAGAAAAAGTGTCCCTCTAATCTAGCTGCCCTGACCAGTTCACAATCACCTCAAGGACCCATCTAATGTAAGAGTATCTTTGGGTGTGAGTGCATGTTACCTTCCTCATCCCTCAACAAGCCTAGTCAGAATTACAACAGAAGGGAACTCTGTCCCGTTTTCCATTTCTTACCCTTCCTATCTCCACTGGATGCGTTGCAAGCAAAAGGCCTACACGCCCTTTCCCAATGATGTATATGAGTGAACTGCAAGGAGCGGAGATAAGGACCAGAAAATATAAAGGGAGTGAGCCCCCATCGAAAGGGACTCCTGCCCATGCTATGTACCAACAATAAATTATATGCACATGCAAATATTTGCAAGAGTGGATCGGACACACTAATGAGGACAGGGGAAAGTCCTTTCCTGAATATGGTACCTTTAATATCGAAAGATTAGCGAACCCACAGAAGAAACTGAAGGATCCTAAAAATAAGATAAATGCTGAACAATGGTCACTCTTCATAAAATGGCTTGAGGTGGCACACATAGAAAAGCATGAATTCCAATTTCAAGGCATGTGACATAACCAGGAAAAAAAGAATAACAAATTAGTCACTTCCAGGACACAGATGGGGCCTGTGCTACACCTCTTCTGCCTCCTCTATTCCTATTTCCCGAGATCATTGAACCACAAGAGAAGGTGAAAAAGAGCAAGGGCTATGGGTGAAGCTGTTGGTGTACTCAGAAATTAAACAATGCCTGCAGGACCACCAGTGCCTGGAGCAGAAGGAGGTAACGGTCAAGCAGTTGCTGTAATACAGCTAATGGACAGTGCCCAACAGAGGGGTGTGAGCAAAAAGACAAGAGGCTGACTTGACTACTGTGGATCAATCTACAGTAAGCACAAAGTATATCCTGGGATGCAGACAACAATGTCCCAATATTACACTAGAAAGCTGAGGCAGACTGCGGATAAAATGCCTAGAGGCATTCCTCTTTTCCTCACCCAAACAATGCTGATGAAGACGACCCTACCTGGTCTACCCTTCTGTCCTTGAGGAACTACTCCCTGGCCAGGAACAGATTTATGGTCCATATTACATGGACCTTCCCTTCCAATTTAATGAGCATTAAGAAACAATTGCTTAACATTGTGATGAAGCCCACTCAGTTCTGAGAGGAGCTACAAAGTGTGTTTGAGGTGTACAAACCCAATTAGGCAGATAAGAATTAGTTAAAGCGATTGGCCGTGCCAAGTATAGCGAGAGAAAAATTGGTGAAGAAAGTTCTGTGGTCCAGAGCGGCCCTGGAAATGAAAGACGTGAAAAAGTTATTTATTATTTGGGGAGGACTGAGGACTAACACAAGAAATAAAGGCACTATCTTGTTAAGTCCAGTTTAAAGGTTCAGTCATTTAAAACTGAGCTCAACCCTTAGTAGCTATGGCACAGAGTAGACTTAACTTTAAGAAAATATGTAAAGCATTTAGTAATACCAACACAGTTAAGAATTCAAAAACAAAACACAATAAAAAATTCCACTCTACTTTATAAAAATAGAGAATTTAATAAGCAAAATGACACCCAAACAACAAAGTCTATAAGAGGAACCAATTTTTAGAAATGTAAGCAAAAATAGAACCAAAAAGCTCAACAAGGCAAATTAAGTCAATGGCTACAGTAGACCAGGACCTAGATGCAATTTCACCACAGGTCAGATGCACCAACCAGGTTGATTCAGTCAGAGGGTTTATCGTAGGACTTAGGGCCTCATTCAGATGTTATTGGTAACCGTCCTGCTGTCACTTTTTCATCGGTTTTCCCACCCACCAGCTTGGTAGTCCACTTGCCCTAATTAGATGTTGGTGGGACTGTCGACGAAAGACCGCCACAGTCCCGCCAACTCTTCCAGGCTTTGGATACCTCGTCAACGAAGTAATGGGAAACAGCGGTGGGACTGCAGCCACTTTTGCCACCGAGCAGATTCCGATTTGCCTTCCCGCCAGGCTGACTGTGGCGGGAAAACCTCCAACGCAAGGCTGGTGGATTGGGGGAGAAAGAGGGTGAAAAGCCTCCCGCTTCCCCATTTTCTTTTACCTTTTCCACAGGAACATGACTGGAGGGCTCCTGCTAATGCTGCTGACATTTGAGCACGAAGGACCGACACCGTCGTCGCCAAACACTAAGGCAACCAGTATATTGGACATGTACACAATGGGGTGACGCTTTACCATCGAAAGCAACCCGACCATCAACATACATGTAAGTATGTTTTTATTATTTTTTCTTGGGGTTAGCATATGTGTTGACATAGGTTGTTACATTTTATGCAACACACCTATATCAACCTATATATACCCAATGCGACACATCCCCTCTGTCACTAAACTGCAGCTGTCACTCCACTGGTCCAATCGGCCAGCAATGGGAAACTGCTGTAGCAGCAGTTTGTTTCCCAACCTCTAACATCTAAATATGGTGGGTGGGAGACCATCAATGTGACGGTCTTTTTATGATTCCTGCCGACATGGTTTGGCAGTAATAAACATTACATAAATAAACATTGCAAGATACCAATTTGTACCTGCTCCCAAAAATTCATAAAGATCCAATCAACCCTCCTAAGAGACCAACTGTCTCATCCGTTGGTTGTCTCTGTGAGAATGCTTCTCATTATGTAGACTTTTTCCTAAGATCCTTTGTTGATGCACTCCCCTCATATGTTGGGGACAACAGGGATTTTCTTAGAATCTTTGATGGGATTACCTAAGAAGAGGACTATTTATTGATAGGCTTAGTTGTCAGCAGCGTATATACATGCATTCCCCATGTCCTAGGTGTGCAAGCCTGTTGTAAAATTCTGAGAACCAGATCTTTATCATTTCTACTGCACATAAGATGATCTTGGACATGGCCTGGCTTTGTTTAAACAACAATTTCTTTACTTTGACAGGAATTTCTACCGGCAAACCAAGAACACTGAAATGGGGACCTGCTTCACCCCCAGCTTTGCATGTTTGTGCATGGGCTAGTGGGAGGAACAGATCTTAGATAACCTCCATTATTATGATGACCACATAGGGCCTGATTCTGACCCTGGCGGCCGGTGACCGCCAGGGTCACCGGCCACGGGAGCACCGCCGACAGGCTGGCGGTGCTCCGAAGGGCATTCTGACCGCGGCGGTTCAGCCGCGGTCAGAAAGGGTAAACCGGCGGTCACCCGCCGGTTTACCGCTGCCCTTCTGAATCCTCCATGGCGGCGGAGCGCGCTCCGCCGCCATGGGGATTCAGACACCCCCTACCGCCATCCTGTTCATGGCGGGAAACCCGCCATGAACAGGATGGCGGTAGGGGGTGCCGCGGGGCCCCTGGGGGGCCCTGCAGTGCCCATGCCAATGGCATGGGCACTGCAGGGGCCCCCGTAAGAGGGCCCCGCAAAGTATTTCAGTGTCTGCTATGCAGACACTGAAATACGCGACGGGTGCCACTGCACCCGTCGCACCTTCCCACTACGCCGGCTCAATTCTGAGCCGCCGTCCTCGTGGGAAGGTTGATTTGCCCTGGGCTGGCGGGCGGCCTTTTGGCGGCCGCCCGCCAGCCCAGGGCAAATCTCAGAATCACCGCAGCGGTCTTTCGACCGCGGTGCGGTGTTCTGACGGGGTTACTTTGGCGGGCGGCCTCCGCCGCCCGACAAAGTAAGAATGACCCCCATAGTGTTCTGGGCCTGGTACATTGACAATATTTTTGTAATGATTTTGTCATACAAATGATTTGAATCTTGGTTTTACAAGCAGTATCCACAGCAGAACTCTGATCTGCAATCGAGATAGTTAAATCCCATACAGAAACCAAGCTATTCCACAAAGAGACAGCAGGGAATAGTGTGGATCAAGCCACTAGTAATCGTCACAAGAAACTCATCTGCAGTATCCTTTATGGGGAACTGATGAGGGCTGGCAGAAATTGTGGCAATGATAGCTCATTTGAGGAGGAGAAGAAAGTCATGATGGACAGGTTTCACTCACAGGGCTACAATTCCAAAATCCTGACAGCAGAATGTACCAAGTTGGACAAAAAGGGAAAATCTCCTCATTTCAGGCAAAAAGGCGCCAACTGGAACCCAGCTGGTGAGAATCATCACTACTTATAGTAAGCAGGCAAATAGAATTAGCAAAGTACTGCATACCACTGGCTAGTACTGAATTCAGCTGCAGTAATAGCCAGATATGTGAGAACCCACCCTGGAATTACCTTCATGAGAAGCAAAGACTTGCTATGTAAAAACATGAATACACCTGAGGGTTCAACACCAATTAGATCTGAGGAGTTTGTACCCTGTAACGACTGTAACAATTTTAAAGCCTGCAAATCGAGCATCAATGTTGAAGCTTTCAACATACCTGACACAAATCATGAATTCAAAATACACAAGGCTGCAACCTATAATATATTAGGAGCACAATACGTAGTGTGAACATACGGGAGTTGGAACACATGGTGATAGACAGTACCCAGCTGCAAGAGATTTCAGGGAATTTCATGCCAGTAACAACAATCTCCTACGGTTCTTTGCATTTGACTGGGTTCCTGTGAACAATAAAGGGGGAGAGTGAAAGGGTTATGGCACTCTTGAAGCTAGAACCTTGGTACATAATCAATTTTTGCATTGATATCCCAGTGGCTTGAATCTGAATGAGGAAATGTCTGTACACCTGGGCTAAAGAATCTGTCATTGATGGTTTAACACATGCTAATGCTTAGATTGTATTGAATGTGCCATGGTGGCTGTGAATTTACATCTGCTTTGGCTGACCTCCTGCTTTTACCTGAATGATTTGAATCATTTTCATTATGTTTTCACACAGGTTTATTGGGGAGCACTACAAAGACAATAGACAACTATCTAAGCTAAGCAAGACATTTTCTTTTTTTCATTTACCTATTTTGGACTTCAATTGGGGTTTGTTTTAGAGGGCATTTGCTGTGTACAAACAACAGATGACACTACATGCCACTAGGGCAGGCTGTTGAATAACAGCAATTATTATTGGATATTATGCTTAATTGTTTGTGGTCCATTTCTAATTTAAAACATTTTGATATAATATCTGGCCTTCAATTCTTGTAGGTAATATTTTGATGTTTTACTTTGAATTAGATTTACTTTGATTCATCTTAGGCTGTAGAAACATACCCACGGAAGCGTGTATATGCAGGTATATATTAGGACACTTACAACTATGATGTGCTGCCTTTGCTTGTCACATGCATGATATATAGGTGAAGTGCTCTTGAGGGTGCTATTTTATCTGATACGAACATGTTTCACATGCTTTTAACTCATTTTTTAGCCTTTAATGAATCTTCTATAGATTGCACATGCTTTTGAACTCTGGCAAAAGCCCACTGGGGCTATACTCATTAATGTATGAGACACATTTTCTTCGGGTAGTGCATTTTTAATCATGTCATTCTTGTGTGATATATGGAATGTTGATATTATATCCTCAGCTGCCAGTAAAATATATATAAACTTTTATACATGTGGAAAAAATACACACATATTTTATGCATTTGACATTTTAAAAACTGATTTTATTATAATATATATATATATCTTTTTAGAGGGTCTACAACCAAAACCTATAAACACATATATAAAACCCCTAAAAAGCCCTTACTACCTTTTACCCTTTCTTGAATCCTTAAAGAGCTTACTATTCCATGCCCATATCCAAACCTGCATCCTAAACGACTGTTATCAACCCCTACCCATCCCTCACCCTTAAAAGTCCATTACAATCCTTACCATCCCGAACTCTTCCTCATCTCTAAACCCTAGAAACCCCTTACTATCTTGAAACCTTATCCAATCATGAACCCTACAAACGCCTTATAACCCTTACTATTCCATACACCATACACTTACCATTCCCTGAACCCTAAACAAACACTTACCAACCTTTACCTTTACCCTAAACACTCAATACCCTTACCCACTGGTAGTCTTACCAGCCCCTGACCCATAAAAACCCTTTGAAGCCTTACTACCCTGTACCCTTACCCATGCTGAACCCTAAAACCCTCTTGTTTCCTTTACTACCTGTTATCCATCCCTTAAACCACTTCTTAAAACCCTTATCCACCCATAAACCCTAAAAACCTCTACTATCCCATGCCATTAGACAGTCCGAATCCCTAAAAACTCATTACTAGCCCCTATTCTTACATTTCCCTCATCTCTAAAAAAAAAAGAAGCGTACCAGCCCTTACACGTCCTCATCCTAGAAACCTTACAATTACTTACACACAATGAATTCCTCTTATTTCCCTTGTTAAATAATAATTTAAAGTACTTACCTCCATTGTCAAACTCAAAGTTGTAAAGTACTGAAAAAGGCCCCCCATTGTGCTTACCTGCATTGTAACATCCTATGTCATTACATCCATTGAGTTATGCTTGCATTGTAAAAGTTACATATAGTTTTGAAGTGCAACATTTATACCTGGCATTAGCTAGCAGGTGGGGGTGACTCCTGACCCTTTCCTAACCAATAGGATAAACGTTCTCAAGGGTAACCCTACTTAGTTATGCAGCAATTCCTATGCGCCCAGTAGCAAAGAATCCTGCAGTGCCCCTCACTCACTAAATCCAAGATGAAAAAATACTTCAATTAGCCTCCTGAAACTTTTGGCAGGGAAAAGTTGATTTGTACTGTTTAAATATTTACCAACAATCCGACTTCGCCATCAAGCTGGGCTTTTACTAAACATATACAAAATAATCATTGAGTCATTTTTCTAGCCGATGCCGGGCCTGCAATAGCTGAATGGAAATGTAATATTGCTTCCCATTGCTTTTCTATGGCCCAGCCAGCCTTCTTACAGTGAAAATAGCTTTTGGGAGCTACTCACTGTAAGGATATGTTAACTTAAAATGTCCACATGCCCTACTTTTATGCACCCTGCCTCGTGGGCTACAAAGCCTACATCAGAATGACATTCATATTTTAAAGGGAGATTTTCTCCTGTACAAAATGGTCTTTTTAATAGGTTGGGTTGTAGTTTCTAAAGACTGCAGCAGCCAGACTACTGTGGTAGGCCTAGAGTCAGGTTTGTCTGGTCACACTTGTGGATGGCACAGTAGTGCTATATTGTATAGGTGACATTTAAATGTCCATGCTGAGTCAAAAAACCAGCAGTATCAGTCCACAAAAAGTAGGGTGATCATGCAAAAAAAGGTACTTTCACAAAATAAAGAACTGAGCACACTGAAGGATGCATTGTTGAATGTAATTGCAGATGCGTGCCCAGTGAAAACCAACTTTAATAAGAACTTGACTGTATACAAAATAACGGTAAAGCACCAGCTCATTATTTGGACAGACTTACAGATATGTTTGAATCATGTTTGGGCATAGCCTGTCAAACAGAGAAGGTCAGGAAGATGTTAAGTGATACCTTTGTTAAGGGATTGTTACTAAATGTTAAAAGCAAGTTAATTACTATCTGCCATTGGATGGTAGAACTGGAAGGTGGCTGAATTAAAGACAGTTGGAAATAATCCTTTGTCCCCACAAGAAAGAAATAGAGAATGCTGCGTCAAAATTAATCTCATTAGAACTACAAAATATCCAGAAAACAGTCAAATGGATAGGACGTTGAGAGCCTCAAAGGGGGATGGAAATAACAACAGGAAGGTGGAAGAATTTACAGAGGGAGAGAAAGGAGCTGGTCAGAAGTGCCAGAAATGGAAGGTTCTTGTTTTCGTTTGGCCAGCTAGGGCATTGGAAAGAGACTGTCACAGTACCATGCCTAACATGCCTGGTCTCCCTGAACAGTGGGCCAAAACCTTTTGCCTGAATTCTAAGATAGCCAAAGAGATTCCTTCTGGTTATGTGTACCTTAATCCCTGTAGCTCAGAAGGACCATTAAGAACATGGTGTCATCAATGTCAATCATACTACTTTACTTGCTTGTTGACACAGGTACTAGACCCTCTTTATCTCTCTCAGCCATGTCCATAGAGGCAGTCAGTAGCTCTAGCCAATGAGTTACCCATATATTATTGATCCTGTAACCATTTCTTTAGGATCCTCTAGTGACAAACATTCCTTTTTGTTTAGCCCAACATTGCCAATACATTTGTTAGGCAGGGGCATATTTTGCAAGCTCATCTGTACTGTGTTTTGTTCCCTGGGGATAGTGTTCTTAAATATACCTCAACAAGAAAACCAGGTTATTATACACTATTATACAAGGGGTTGCGTTGACAAAGTAAAGTGGATTAAACAGTTATGTCTCGTGATTTAACTGAACTGTTTACAAAGGTACCATCCACGTTGTGATCCAAAGAGGCCAATGATGTGGGATTCAGCTGATTAATGGAACCTGTAAAGTTGAAAGTTGGCCCACAGAAGAAACTACCTAAAATACCCCAGTACCCACTAACACCTATGGAGGAAAAAGCAATCTGCATTGTAATCACAGATTTGACTAAGCAATGGGTTTTAGTACCTATTGATATTAGATGGAATACCCGTATTCTCCCGAAATACTAGACAAGGGAAGCCAAAGTGTACAAGTTAGTACAGGACCCTTGGGCTATTAATTGTGTGGTAATCCCAAGCTTCCCTGTGTCCCCTACCCTTTGCTGTATCACAGCAAATGCCCAATGATTTTCTGTGGTTGACTTTTGCTCTGCTTTCTTGTCCATCCACATACACGTGGAGAGTCAGTATCTCTTCTCATTTACATTCTTAGGGTCTCCATTTTCATGGATCCAACATCCTCAAGGATTTAAGAAGTCTGCCTCAATATTTTCCCAGGCCCGGAAGAAAGATCTAAATATGCTGTTTTTCCCCCTACGTTCATTTGGCATCTGTTACTCCAGATCATTGCAGAGAGGACACCTCCCTCCCGTAATTGGCTAATAAAGGGCACAAGGCTTCAAAGTAGAAATTCTAGATCTGACTTTCATGAGTGAGATTCCTTCATCTTGAAATCTCTGATAGCAAGCACCCCCTATTGAAGCCATCAGTAAGTTCCCTTAGCCTGTAACTGTTTCTCTCCTACATACCTTTCTGGGAATGGTTGGGTATTGTAGGCAATGGATCCTGGAATATGCCGATATGGTCAGTAAACTGTAACTGGTGAATTTTAGTGTTTTTTTATTTTATTTCTATAAGTTTTTACAATATTACAACAATTCACTATAAACGTTATTTTTTCTTGTTACCCAACCAAACTATAACGTGACCTTAACTTTTGTATTTTTCTGTGACTTTCTTTTTTTTTTTTAAGTTAGATTTTATTACCATATCCAGTTATAACAACAATTTAGCTGTTGTTTGTTCAGTGAATTTTTTTTAATATATATATATTCATTTAACTCTTCCACCAAGTTTAGCTTTTGGCCATGTGCTACAGGGGGTTGGCTTGGAGTCAGGCCCTGCAACTCTCCGCTATGCTGGCTCTGGGCCTAACCTCCACAAGCGGCAAACCCCTTGCAATGCACAGCCTTCAGCCTGGCACAATGGGGTTTAGGCACAGAGCCAAACCTCCAAGGGCACTCAGCCCCATGTGTAGAACAGACTAGATACATTTCGTTTTTTTTGTGTATTCTTCACTTTTTTGGGGTTTTCATGTTTTTGCAGTTTTCAACCACTGATTTTGCAAATGTTTTAATATTATTTTAAATTGTTTTGTTTGTAACTTTTTTTTTAACAGTTTTTAACTACTGTTTTGTAATGTTTTTGTTTTAAACCTTTTAAAACTTATTCTATTACTTATTTTATTTTTCACACAGATCTTTGTGGTATGTTTTTGGATACTGTTCCATGGCCCTTCTATACATTCTTCTGTTAACTTCATCATAGGTTACAACGCAATTACAGTGTTCAGGCATGACATCTGAAGCAGTTGTTTTACTTTCTACTGCTCACTTCTTTATGTATGCATGTGCTATGTTATTTGGGTGCATAGCAGCCATGTGCTTCCACATTTCAGTGGTCCCCACTTGTAAAAGAATGACTGCCAGTGCCCAAAGCTCCCCTCAGAAGCCTATGGCTGGCACTCTGAAAATCAAGGCTGTATGTAACCAGAGTATGCAGTTCATTCTAGACAAAGACAGGAAAGAGAAGAGGAGGAAGAGGGTAGGACAGACAACAAAGGAGTAGAAGGGGATCCAGTCCCTTAGGAAAATGAGCTCTCACACATGCAAATGGGTGTCATGCTTCATCACAGGGCCTTCTTCTCATCAGGCTGGTACTGTAGCGCCTGATGGACATCCATAATGGGGCTGTTTATCAGAGATCTTTTTCCGAATGCCGTCTGCGAAGTATGGGTGTAGTGCTTATTGTGCAGATTGGTGTGTTGCAATGAATATGTGAAAAGAAGTGCGTGGTAAAACTGGCTAAGTAGTTCTCTTAATAGTTTTTTTTTAATGTGAGTCTACTTCTCAAGTTAAAAACATAGTGGCTATCACCAGACACAATTAACTATGATAGCTTTCAACATGTTTCTTGCCATTAGTAAGTCAATAATGATCAGTTTGCAGTTCGTCAGGACGAATATTGCCCTAATCTACACAGAGGTTGAAATCTAAGTATCACTAATAGTGTCCAATCACAAATGACCTAGAAGTGGTGTAGTTAATGATACGTTAACAATGTGTCATTGTAAAGGGAGAAGCCAACCTGAAAAGGAAAATAAAGGTAAAGAAATGACTTAAACCACTTGCATGTCAATAGTGAGGTGGTTGTATTATCACTTTAGTGCAGCATGCGTCAAAATTATACATCATGCTGCTATCAGTGAGCGGTGCATCTAACAAAGTGAAGAGCAAACCACATGATAAAACACGCGACACACACTGAAACATAGACTTCACACACTGTGTTTTGGGAGGGATATAAACTTACCCAAACAGGGTAGCAATTCTGCCTCATCGAGTGGGAGCACAGAGAATGCTGATTAGCATGCTATAATTAGAAACAGGAATGAGCAGTTCTTACCTAGTAGAGGAATGGGTCCAATATTGTGACCTTTGTACACTTCATAGCTAGTACTTACACAGTCATAGTAAGGACTCCACAGGACGACCTACCCCAGTTCTGCTCCCTCTAGAGTGGAGGAACAGGAATCTTGGTTGTCTTAAATCCCCTTAGACAATGATTGTCAGGTGAGTTGGTTCTCATGCACGGCAAACCTGGACCATGTAGCGGTGTGAAACTTATCAGCACCATATCAAGAAAACAAATATGCCCAGTAATAATTCATGAGCAGCTGCCAGTAAGTATAGTTATTGAAATAGGAATATATCTGGCCATGAACTTCTGTCTCCTCAAATCCCCCCAAAAAACAAAGGGAGGATGCCTCCGGTGATGCACAAACTGAAATACAAAAAACTGTAGATATATCATGACATGTCCCTGTAGGAAGGGATACATAGAGATGACAACAAGACCAGTCAAAAAGCGAATCATGGAACACCGGAGTAACATTCGGGGCAAGAGAACAATCACCAATATGTGCACACATTTTGTGACTGAGGGACATTCCCCTGACAAAGCACAGTGGAAGGCCCTGGAGGCACACACATGACCGAGGACACCCTATTTAGAAGGGAGCATAATTTGATTTTTCATCTATCAACTCACATGAGTGTATTGAATGACGACATCCAAAAGAGCAAAATGATTAATCACTCCATGTTCCTTGTTGAGCGTGTCTCTTTTTCCACTACCATGATGCTAGACACTGACTGCAAACAACTTTCAATTTTCTGACAACAATGTCTCAGACAAGATTATTAAAATCTAGGTGTCCCTCTGAAAGGCCCCCTTTTTTATAAACTTGTAATTTCACAACAAGCCACATTGTTCAATTGTATACATGAGGTCTGATAGTCTTGTACTAACACTGACTCTTGGCAATCACTGGACCCCTCTTGTAAATATTATGTTGCTATCATCTAAGGAGACAGTACTGCTGAATGTATAGCCACACCACAAGAGAGCACACTACATACACTATGGCCATTCCCGACCAGCCTTACTTATACTCTTGAGCATTGGTCTGGAATATTTATATTATTATTATTATACTTATGTTGATTGGGCCTCAAAGTCTCGCTCCTGTGGCAACCTTTGGCAATTACTGTACCTCCTTTACTTTCAGTTACCATTGAAGTAACTTAACCACACTCCAAGATGGTGCATCTAGGTGTCAGCTGCACCAATGTGCATGCAAGACCAGCTTACCACTGATACCCTGGGTGTTGCCAAATTGTACTGGAGGCCTCCTAACTCAGGGTGTTGGAGGGGCATGTCTTCCAAAGCCACACTGTTCGGCATTAAGACCCGCAAACCTCTGTAGGATTCCCTTTTGCTGCCAGTTTTCATTACACAAGTTCTAGTCACTATTTTCATAATTTAGCCACACTCCAAGATGGAGCATTTAAACACTATGGCCACCCTATAGTGGACACGCGAAGGCGCATGCGAGCCTGGCGTACGATCAATAGTACTGGGGGCTCCCCTACTTAGGGATTTGAGGCGACATGTCTTCCAAGCCATACCTTTACCCCACTAGAACTGTCAAACCACTGTGGGGTTCCATTTGCAAACCAGGGAGCATCACGTGTATAGCTACATTCAGAGATGGCACGCATTAAGTCATTTCTGGTTGGCCGCACATTTTCACACTCGTGGCCGGGTTACTTATGTCCAGGGTGGTGCCAAGCATCACCAGAGGCATCCTCCATTCATTTTTTGGGGAGGGATTTGAGGAAACATAAGTTCATGCCAGACACACCATCTCCCTTTTTTTCACTCTTGCAGGTTCCTGTTTTTTACCTTTGTGACAGTTTTCTAGTCTTTCTCTTTCTTGACGCTTTGTGTGTTTTTCTCTCTCTTAACCGGTTCTGTGCCGTGGACGTAACCATTACGTCCTCGGCACACAGCCCAGAGGGAGCGTTCTCGCTCCCTCTGTGTGCTTCCTCCGAGCCCCCAAAAGGCATGGATGGAAGGGTGAAGCCCTTCCCCTTCCACCCCCGCCCCCCCCATAATGACGTCAGCGCGCGATCGCGCGCTGACTTAATTACAGGGTGCCCGTCGCACAGGAAGCCATTTGCTTCCTGTGCGGCGAGGGCGGAAGAGGTGAATTTCTCTTCCCGGTGGGTGGGGGGTTTGCAAAAAGAGGCACCGGGGGAAAGGAAAGGGTTTTCCTTTCCCCCGGTGTCTCTTTGAGCATTCCTGCTGCCCGATCGCATTGCGATCGGGCAGTAGGAATGCCCACTAGACGCCAGGGATTATTATTTTTTTTTCTAATGTTTGATTTTAGTGTCGGGGAGCGGCCCCTTGGGCAAGGATCGTTCTCCTTTTGGGGGCAAATAATTAACAGCCATTTCTGCCCCCCTTGGGGGCAGAATGGCCTACTATTTTAGGCTGATCTGCCCCCAAGGGGGGCAGAAACCACTGGAACGCCGGGATGCTTTTATTTTTGTTTATTTTTGTGGGGGGTGCCCCCTTGGGCAAGGGGCGCCCCTCCCAAGGGGGCATAGAACTGTTGGCCTTTTCTGCCCCCGGCCTATTTTTTTTAGGTCCATGGGGCAGAAGCCACTTAGGCACCAGGGATTGTGTGTTTAGTGGATGGGCGGGCGGCCCCTTGGGCAAGGGTCGCTCCCCTTTGGGGGGCATGTCTTTTAGGGCCATTTCTGCCCCCCTTGGGGGGCAGAAACCACTTAGACACCAGGGATAGTGTGTGTGTGTGTTAGTGGATAGGGGGGGCCCTTGGGCAAGGGTCGCCCCCCCTTTGGGGGCACATGTACCAAGGCCATTTCTGCATCCCTTGGCGACAGATCAGACTATTATTTTTAGGCTGATCTACCCCCAAGGGGGGCAGAAACCACTAGAACGCCAGGGATTTTTTAAAATTTGTTTATTTTTGTGGGGGGGGCATCCCCTTGGGCACGGGGCGCACCCCCCAGGGGGGCATTGACCTGTTGGCCATTTCTGCCCCCCTTGGGGGCAGATGGGCCTATTTATTTAGGCCCATCTGCCCCCAAGGGGGGCAGAAGCCACTTAGACACCAGGGATAGTGTGTGTGTGTGTTAGTGGATGGGGGGGGACCCTTGGGCAACGGTCGCCCCCCGCCCCCTCTTTGGGGGCACATGTACCAAGGCCATTTCTGCACCCCTTGGAGACAGATCGGCCTATTATTTTTAGGCTGAGCAGAAACCACTAGAACACCAGGGATTTTTTTTTATTTGTTTATTTTTGTGGGGGGGCGTCCCCTTGGGCACGGGGCGCCCCCCCCCCAAGGGGGGCATTGACCTGTTGGACATTTCTGCCCCGGGGGCAGAAGCCACTTAGACACCAGGGATAGTGTGTGTGTGTGTTAGTGGATGGGGGGGGACCCTTGGGCAAGGGCCGCCCCCCCCATTGGGGGCACATGTACCAAGGTCATTTCTGCACCCCTTGGAGACAGATCGGCCTATTATTTTTAGGCTGAACGCCAGGGATTTTTTTAAATTTGTTTATTTTTGTGGGGGGCGTCCCCTTGGGCACGGGGCGCCCCCCCAGGGGGGGCATTGACCTGTTGGCCATTTCTGCCCCCCTTGGGGGCAGATGGGCCTATTTTTTTAGGCTCATCTGCCCCAAGGGGGGCAGACGCCACTTAGGCAGCAAGGATAGTGTTGTGTGTGTTTTTTTGTTTTTTTTGTTTGGGGGCTGTCCCCTTGGGCAAGGGTCGCTCCCCATGGGGACACACTACTAAAGGTATTTTCTGCCCTCTTTGGGGCAGATAGGCCTATTTTTTTAGTAGGCCCATCTGCCCCTATGGCAGAATCCACTTAGGCACCAATTTCTAAATGTTTGATGTTGGGGTGTTTGTCAACAGATGAAGTATTTGCATTTGTGATAAAAAAAAAAATTCTCCTTTTTGTTCTAGTTCAAAGCTTTTGCTTTATTTGCTGTGGCTCCTTGCGGTTTTGGCGGTGGTTGACCTGCGGTTTGCATAGTTGCATGTTTTAGGTAAGTAAAAACAATTTACTCCAAAGGAGTATTGTTACCATGCATGAATGACATGTTTGTAGGGGGTGTACTAAATGCAGGATTGTGTGTGAAATTGTCCTTAGATTTGTACACAATGATATTTGTTTTGTCTTATTTCTAATTTGCTTTTCTTTCTTTCTTTTTAGTGGGATATCATTGGTGATTGCTGTGTCTGTGCAGAGTAGTTGCTGGTGAATCAATCTTTTTCAGGCAAGTGAGTGGTATAGTTTTTGAGTTTATAACTCTTACGAATAAAACTACACTTTGTTACTTATCTTACACAGTGCTGGTTGTTGGTGGTGAATTTGTCCAGTTAATTTTAGTAGGAAAGATCATGGCTAGCCGCAGGATGACCGCTCAGCAGGTGGTTGGTATGCTTTTTGAGTCATTGTCTGATCATGATTATGAGACGGACTCTGCATCTGAGGCAGAGGAGGAAGTGAGAGATTCTGGCAGTGATGTTTCTGTTGGAGAAGAATCTTCTGATGAGGAAGCCACACTCAGTGCAGATGAAGGGTCTGTTTTAGAGGAGGACACTGATGTGCCATTAGTGCAGCAACCTGGGGCTGAAAGGTTTCCCGTTATAAGACCTGATCTCTGGGTTGCCCCAAACATGGAGCAGCCAGAGTTGCCTGCCTTTACTGGTCTCCCGGGGTGTAGCGCCAATACAGAGAACTTTTTGCCTGTCAATTTCTTTGAGTTATTCATGGATGATGTGTTTTTGGAAGAGATTGTTGAGCAGACTAATTTGTATGCGGAGCAGCATTTGAGGGACAACGCTGCTAGACTTAGGCCACACTCTAGAGCTGCCCAGTGGATTCCCACAAATTTGGAGGAGATAAAAAAGTTTTTGGGTTTGACTTTTTTGATGGGGTTGATAAGGAAGCCGTCACTGGCTTCTTATTGGTCTACTAGTCCCTTGATGGCAACAGCTATATTTCCTGCGACCATGAGTCGTAATCGGTATTTGCTTCTTCTTAGGATGCTGCATTTTGTTGACAATGCATTAGCCTTGCCACGAGATCACCCAGATTCTGACCGTCTTTTTAAGATTAGGCCTGTCCTTGATCATTTTGTAGATCGGTTTTCGGAGGTCTATGTTCCAGGCAAAGAGATAAGTGTGGACGAGTCTTTGGTCCTCTTCAAGGGTCGTTTGGTTTTTAGGCAGTACATTCCTAGCAAAAGGGCACGATATGGAATTAAATTGTATATGCTCTCTGAAAGTAGCACAGGATATGTGTATAGTTTCCGTGTCTACACTGGTAGGGATTCCAATATTGACCCCCCTGGTTGTCCTCCCACTTTTGGAGCCACTGAGAAAATTGTGTGGGATCTTGGTAGACGACTGTTCAACAAAGGTCACCATTTGTATGTAGATAACTTCTACACTGGAGTGCAGTTGTTCAAGGAATTGTTTAAAGTGGACACTGTTGCTTGTCGCACAATTCGTTGTAACTGGAAAGGCTATCCAAGGGAGCTTGTTTGTAAAAAACTTGAGAGGGGACAGTGCTGTGCCTTGCGGAATGATGAGCTACTAGCTTTGAAATTTTCATACAAGAGGGATGTCTACATGCTAAGTACCATCCATGATGAGAGTACTTCCCCCGTGACTATTTGGGGCCAGGTTGCTGAAGTGCGCAAACCTGTGTGCATTTTAGATTATAATAAGCACATGGGAGGTGTAGATAGAGTTGATCAGAGGTTGGAATCTTATACTGCTATTCGTAAGTCTTACGTTTGGTATAAGAAGTTAGCAATTCACCTCTTCCACTTAGCAACCTTTAATGCTTTTATTGTGTTTAGGGATAGGTCTTCAGAGTCAAAGATGACATTTGTGAAATTTCAGGAGTCAGTGATAGGGAGCCTTATTGTGGTGGAACAGGCCACAGTTCCTAGAGAAGCAGTGGTGGAGGATGTGGCTAGATTGAAAGATCGCCACTTTGCTGAGCACATTCCTCCCACACCCAAAAAAGACTTTCCAGCTAAGAAATGTAGTGTGTTTTCAAAGAGGTATCCGGAGGGAGACTCGAATGTACTGCCCAGATTGTCCTTCAAAGCCTGGGCTGTGTGTGGGTGGTTGTTTTAAGAATTACCACACCCAGAAGAATTTCTGGGAACAACCATGAGTGTAAACTCATGTCTGTTTTGTATTTTCATGTGTTCAGTTTCATGGTATGTACTTAGTTAGAGCTTTTGTGTTTGTAGTTTTGTAATTCTTTCTACTTAGATAGGGGTTCCTCTGTTTAAAAAAAAAAAAAAAAAAAAAATGATGCCATTGTGTGTGGAGTGGGGCTTGGCTGAGGGTGTACATAGTGTACATATTGACTTGCTGTTGGCTACTGCAACACACTGCCAGCCAAACACCAGTCCACACACTCCCATCAGCTGGTGTGATTGTTGTATCAGGCATGTGGGCGTATGTAAGTGATGGACCCTTGAGTGGCGCTGTCTGTCGATGTGAGTGTTGTAATGTGCTGGGCCCGTGGCTGGCGGTGTGAATGGTCTTGTGCATGTCATGTATGAAAGGTGTGTGAATGGACTGTAAAGCAGTTGGTACCTTGTCGCGGCTTTACAGCTCACGAGCTGTTAGTCATTGGTTCAGTTTTTTGCCTTTCAGTTATTAACAGTGCATTTCATTTTTGTGAAATCTCTTGTTAATAAAATTTGATCCACTGAACCATCACTCACCCTCGTGCCACATCCAACCAGTATATGTGGTAAAAATGACAAAACCTGCTCCGCTGTAATCAGGCGTCACAGCACACCTGTGACACGCTAGGTGCCTCGGGTGGGACCCCGATGATGAAGCATGCCACCAACTTGGTTGGTGGGTGAGGGGTCTTTTTCACATAACCTAAGTGCGTTTCTTTTCACAATTTTAGTGTTTGGCACATCACAGACGTATGTGGACACATCAAAATGATATATTACAAAACTACCTGTGTTTGGGGGGAGGGGGAACCTATGTTTTTGGTCCTGGGTGCGGCCTTCATCTAGGGAAACCTACCAAACCCAGACATTTTTTAAAACTAGACACCCCAAGGAGTCCAGGGAGGTGTGGCTTCCGTGGATCCCCCAACATTTTCTTACCCAGACTCCTCTGTAAACCTCAAAATTTGCTTAAAAAAGCATATTTTCCTGACTTTTCTTAGTAGGATCACCGCTCCAGCACACAATTCCTACTCCCCAGTGTTCCCCTCAGTCTCCCAAGTAAAATGGCACCTCACTTATGTGGGTCCCCAAAGCAGAGTCAGCCTAAAGATGTATAAAAGAAGAATATGTCCTTATAAACTCGCTGTGCTATCCCCTCTATCTCTACAAGTTTTGGGCCTTATTCTGTTGCAGGCACCTGGCCCACCCACACAAGTGAGGTATCATTTTTACCGGGAGACTTGAGGGAACGCTGGGCAGAAGGAAATTTGTGGCACCTCTCAGATTCCAGAACTTTCTGTCACCGAAATGTGAGGAAAATGTGTTTTTCTAGCCAAATTTTGAGGTTTGCAAAGGATTCTGGGTAACAGAACCTGGTCAGAGCCCCACAAGTCACCCCCCATCTTGGATTCCCCTAGGTCTCTAGTTTTCAAAAATGCACAGGTTTGGTAGGTTTCCCTAGGTGCAGGCTGAGCTAGAGGCCAAAATCTACAGGTAGGCACTTTGCAAAAAACAGCTCTGTTTTCTGTCAAAAAATGGGATGTGTCCACGTTGTGCTTTGGGGCATTTCCTGTCGCGGGCGCTAGGCCTACCAACACAAGTGAGGTATCATTTTTATCGGGAGACTTGGGGGAACGCTGGGTGGAAGGAAATGTGTGCCTCCTCTCAGATTCCAGAACTTTCTGTCACCGAAATGTGAGGAAAATGTGTTTTTTTAGCCAAATTTTGAGGTTTGCAAAGGATTCTGGGTAACAGAACCTGGTCAGAGCCCCACAAGTCACCCCATCTTGGATTCCCCTAGGTCTCTAGTTTTCAAAAATGCACAGGTTTGGTAGGTTTCCCTAGGTGCCGGCTGAGCTAGAGGCCAAAATCTACAGGTAGGCACTGTGAGAAACTAGGGCTGATTGCAGAGGCCCCATAACTTTTTGCCCCCATTTTCCACTTTATGCTGGTGTTTTCCTGACTCTGATGGTGCCCTGGGTACTGCTAACCAGTCCCAGGGCCTGTGCTCTGTGTAAAATGGATATGCAAATTAGGCTAATTATAATTGGCTAAGTTAACCTACCTATAAGTCCCTAGTATATGGTAGGGCATGTAGGTTTAGGGACCACAGCATAGGTGGTGCACACCTAGGTGCATTGCTGAGGTGCCCAGTGTCATTTTAAAAGCAAGCCTGCCTTGCTGGCTGCTTTTAAATTAAAGTTATATGCAAATGCGACTTTGGAATTAAAGGTACTTCCAAAGTCTTAAACTACCTTATTTTTACATATAAGTCACCCCTAAGGTGTGCCCTATGTGCCCCTAAGGCTGGGTGCCATGTAACTATAAGCAGGGACTTTATAAAAATAGATTTATAAGCCCTGGTGAGGTAAAAACAGCCAAATTCGTTTTTCCCTCATTGAAGTAAATGGCCTTCATAGGCTAGAATGGGCAGACTTTATTTTAAATTTTAAAGTCTCCTTAAATGTTACATACCAAGAATTTGGTATCAAATTAATTGTTGTAATAAATCCCACAACTTCCAGTTGTTGGATTTAATATAACTTGTCCAGGTAAAAAGTTTAGACTTTACCTAAAAAGTTGCCAATTTCAGCTCTGCATTGTTTTTGCTGCTGTGCTCTGATTGGCCAGCCTGCAGCAGCTTCTGCCAGGCTACCTTGATGAGGTGTGAAGTGGCCTGACTTCACACAAAGGAATGTGCTTGAGGGAGAGAATCTCCCCTCAGCAGATGGTGAGGCAGGAAGGGGGAGGGCTGCCAAACTGGTCTTCAAAGGCAGAGAAGGACATTTGCAGCACCCAGCAACACCCCCACATCCTGCAACCCCAGACAACTAGGTGCCCCCTTGATTAGATTAGGAGAGGGGTGTGTTTATGATTTTTAGCCACACCAGTGGGTGGGCTCAGCCAGATGTAACCTCCAAAAATCAGATTCAGCCATGTTGGATTTTTGGAGACTGTTGCCTTTTGGGATGGATTTTTGCCACACTTCCCAGGAAGTGGTCATCACAGGGGGACGACCCTGTACCTGATTGGAGGACCAGGACCCCCCTGCTTTTCACCCAGGAGCAAGGATAAAACTGGCAGACCTGCACCCACGCCTCAGATCCCCTCCAGAATTCAACAAGAAAGGAACTAAAGAAGAAGAAGGACTGCCCTGCTGGACCCCTGGCCTGCACCTGGACCCTGCACTCAGAAGGACTGCACCAGCTGCACACTTGGGCTTCACCACAAGAAGGACTTTGCCTGGCTTCAACTGGTTCAAGGAGGGACTCCCTGTTTGCTACAGGTGAAAAATTGCTAAACCAGAGTCCCCTGCACCAACTCCTGAAGAAAGCGACCAGTTGACCACTGTCCAGTGGCCAAAAAGGAGTTTGCGCCAGGTGCATTCTGGGAGTTGAAGTCCGCACTTCCCAAGGACCATCACAGAACTTCTGGACCCTTGGGGTGAGCTGTGGACCCCAAAAGAACCTTAAAAGAACATCTGGGTGAAGCCCCAGAAGTTTGGAAAAGATTGGAGAATTTTTGAAAAAAAGCTCCATAAAGTGACCGACCCGACGCGGAAATTCTAGCCGGCTTGCCTCAACCGCGACCCGGCCTGACTTCGTGGTTCGTCCCGGTAAAGAAAAACATCCAAAAAAGAGACTAAGTCCGAAGGTACAAAGTTGACCGGGACCTCCCAGCCATCGTATCCGAGAAGGGCTCCACGGACGTCGGATCAAGATCCAGGTTTACCCCGGTCGAAGGATTTTCATCTCGAAAAAACGACTAAGTCCGAAGGTAAAAATCACCACCGAGGAAACCGACTTCGCGTATCCGGACAAGGGCTCCAGGAGGTCGGATTCAACTGGCAGGTTCGTCCCGGGGAAGAAAAACATCAAAAAAGAGACTAAGTCAGAAGGTAACTTTTTAACCGAGGCCTCCCGCGACTTGTAGCCGAGCAGGGCTCCATCGCGGTCGGCCTGAAAGTTTGACTTTGCCCCGGTCCTGGTGCAACCAGATGACCCGATTGGCGCTTTTTGTTTCTAAGCGCTTGAAAATAATAATACTTTAAAAATTCATATCTCCGGTTCCCCTGAACCGATTTTAATCGTTTTTGTGTCATTTTAAAGATAAAAATATAAGCTATTTTTATAAATTGGTTTTGGATTTTTAAACTGTTTCCTGTGTTTTATTTAATTACAGTATTGTGATATTTGAATGCTTTACACTTTGTCTCCTAAGTTAAGCCTTGACGCTCGATGCCAAGCTACCAAGGGTAGAGCTGGGATTAATTTACTGAGACCTAACTGTACCTATGTGGAGGTTAGTGGCTTGTTGCTAGGTGTAGGTACCTACCTGCCCTACCAATAACCCATTTTCCAACATAATTGGAAGCAGCGACGGGATCCTGTACTTGTGTTCAATATCACGTTACAGTTTTAGGTAAAACAAATTAAAAATCCTTTAAATTGTCCTAGTGCAAAAATTGTTTTTAATTTTTAATTTGGATTAATTTCAATTATTGAATTTTTGTAATTTTTCTAAATTCTTGTTTCCAATTTTTGCAAAAAGTTTTTGTTGACACAAAACTAGGGAACCATGGAGCTTGATCTGGCTAGCCTACCCACACTGACAGTAGTCCAGCTTAGGGGGTTGTGTATTGAAAGAGGGTTGCCTGCAACCACTGATCTCAGGAAGCAAATCCTGATCACATCCCTGACAGCATGGGCTGAGGCCCAAGAGGTAGAGTCAGAAGAAGCTCCAGAGGAGGGAGAAAGAAGGGAGGATGCAAGCTCTAACCACTCAGGGGAGGGAAGGCATCTGACCCTAAGTGAGGACGAGGAAGAACAGTCCTCAGTAAATACAGTCACTAGGGGCAGATCCAAAGCTAGTGGTGGGAAGGGGGTCCTTTCAGGAGGAGAGAACCCATCCATCAGAGAAAGAGAGCTGGAGGCCCAGCTAGCATACATAGCTTTGGAAGCAGAGAAGCTGGCCCTAGAAAAGAAAAAGTGGGCATACAAAGAGAAAAGAGATGGAAGCAGCGATAAAGAAGCTGAGGTGTCCATGGGTGGGGGAGTTTGCCCCAGATTACCCAAGGGGTAGTTCCTGCTTATGTAGAGGGGGATGACATAGATAAGTGGCTAGGGGCCTTTGAGAGGGCACTCCAAATGAGAAGGGTTAGGCCTCAATACTGGGGTTCCCTTTTGTGGGAGTTGGTCCCCAACTCAGGGAGGGATAGGCTTCTGACCTTAAGGGGGGAGGAGGCAGATTCATACCCTAGTATGAAGAGGTGCTTAGCCAAGAAGTTTGGTCTGACCCCAGAGCAATATAGAATGAAGTTCAGGGACACCCAGAAGGTCAGTACCCAGTCTTGGGTTGACTTTGTGGACATTTCACTAAAGGCACTAGAGGGCTGGATTATTGGTAACAAAGTAGATACTTATGAGGGGTTATACAATCTGATCATGAGAGAGCACATCTTGACCAATTGTATCCAAGAAAGGTTACGCCAGCATCTAGTGGACTCTAAGCAGACCAACCCTAGAGAGCTAGGGGAGGCAGCTGATGAGTGGTTGAGAACCAGGGTGGTTGTCAAGTCCCAGGGGGGAGACTCCAAGAAGGGGGGGACAGGTCCCCAAAAACCTAAGGAGGGAGGTGGTAAGCCCACCACAGAGACTCCCTCTGTACCCCAGAACCCTAAGAAGGAGGAGATAAATCCCACTCCCACTCTGACAAGCAGAGACAGGGAGACCCAGGGTTAAAAAAAACTCTTGGACAGTAGGGCTTGCTTTGACTGTCAGCAGACAGGTCACTTCAGAGGAGATGCAGCCTGTCCAAGGAAGGTGGTTAGCACTGGGCTGTCCAGTGTAGCCATAGAGGAGGATTCCTCAGATGATGAAGTCCTCCTAGCATTGTGCTGGGAGACAGGACCAGATGGTAAGCTGGTGATCCCTGAGGGTGGGAGTAGGCACTTCCACCACATTCAAGTGAATGGGATCCCTACCACTGGCCTGAGAGACACCTGTGCCAGTCACACTATAGTGAGTGACCGGTTAGTGACCCCAGACATGTATGTCCCAGGAAAGACAAAGAAAGTCAGGATAGCCACAGGGGAGGTCACCTCCAAACCTGTAGCCATAGTGCCCCTAGAGAGGGAGGGTATCCTTGACTGGATTAGGGTGGTAGTCAGTGCTGACCTCCCCCTAGATTGTATCCTGGGCAATGACCTCCCAGAGGTAAGTCTGGTCACAGATGGGGTGGTCGCCCAGGGCGCCCCCCCAACCCAAAGTCCTGGGGAGTCAGTCCCTACAGTTAGGAGACAGGGGTCCCCAAGAAAAGGAAAGAAGAAAAGGAAGGGTAGGCCACTCTTAAAGAGAGTTCCAGTGAGCCAAGGGCCCTCTGCCCCAGTAAGGGGGGAGCCCAGAGTTGGCACTAGTGAGGCCTCACCTGACCCCAAGGAAGTCCTGAGTAGTCAGGCAGCTGTCCAGGTGCAAGGTGTTGCCCCTGCACTGACAGAAGGGAGAGTGGAAGGAGGGTGTCTGCCACAGGAGGTGGTAGCCCCCCACTCTAGACAGCAAGAGGGGTGCCAGGACCCCAAAGATGCCCCTAAAGCAGCTCAGCCACCTGTCAGTGGAGAGCTTAGGGTGTGGTTCTGGGTACTGACAGCTGTCAGTAGCCTCTGCTGGGTGCTAGCCTTCCTGGCAGCACTGTACTTGGCCCGGGAGGCAGACCCCAAGGCCAATAGCAAAGTAGGCCCCCTGACCCTGTTGGTCATGGTGGGGTTGCTCAAGTGTTGGGTGACCTCTTTGGGTAAGCTAGGTGTTGCCCTAGCAAAGTTAGGAGTAGGGGAGGTGGGCACCTCACTACCCAAGTTGGCAGAGAGAGAGGAGGAAGACCCCCCCTAGAGGGAAGTTTCAGTTTGAATTGGGTCCTTTTACTGTTGGGATGGCTTCACTACCCAGAGGGAGTGACCCTGACAGGAGGATATAAGGCAGAGTAGGCCTGTTAGGGTTTGTACACAGCAAAGAGCATGTCCCCTCTCACTGCACTAGTGGGTTCTGTAATAGCTCCCTTTTAAACTTACTATTAAAAGCCTTTCTTGTTATTTCACCTTCCCCCCCCCCTAGGCTTCTGTGTATGTTGTTTAATGTGCTGTTTTGTTTACACATTGGGCCTTGCTTTTACCAAGGCTTCTTTAAAACACTCCTCCCTAGGCCATGTGTTAATCCAACTCATTTGCATAATAACTGAAACTCTGCACACCTTTCAAGACCATGTGCAGCATGTGAGGACCACACCCAGCTCTTCAAACCACACCCAGCTCTGCACACCTTCCAAGAACATGTGCAGCATGTGAGGACCACACCCAGCCCTTCAAACCACACCCAGCTCTTTGAGCCACACCCAGCCCTGTCTATAAAAGGCATCCCCCGAGCCTCACCCAGTGCTTGTGCTCGTCTACCTCCAGCTTACCTGAGAACAGATCCCTCGGCGCTGGCACTCCTGCTCTTTACAGACTTTCTTTGACTTCAATGGGCGCAGCTGCTGGCTCTTCCTTCTTCCGGTTTCCGGTTCCTCCTTGCCTCAGCCTCTCTCCTACGAGTAACCTGCAAAAGAGAAAGAAGACAAGGTTAGACTGATCAGTATCTCTTGCCAGCAACAAGTAAGTGCAAAACTTTTTATTACCTGAGGAAGCTTTGACGGCAATTTCTGGATTCGTGTATAGACAGTTTGAGGCGAAGTGCCTTTCACGAGCATTGTGATTCAGGCTCTTTGTTGCAGGAGTATTTTGCGGAACTTTGTGAAGCGGACATTGTTTTTTTTTCATGGAACTTTTGGGAATCGAACAGTGAAAACCATTGACAGCAAGGCAAACAGTAAATCAAGGACTTGCACAAATTACATGCTGTATTTTGATGTAAAAGTACAGTATTTGTTTTATAAAAGATTCTGGAAATATGGGAAAAGTGAGTCTACTATTGGGAATTTAGGCTTTAGTTATATTATGATGAATGTTTGATATTGGTAATTCTGATAACGGTATTTGTTTAATGTTTTAGAAGCTTTACAGTAATAGAAAACACATCCCAGAGCAGTAACACATTCCAAACCTGGAAACTAGAGACCAGGATCCAAGAGGTACTTTTAGAAGAGAATTTCTAATAAATAAAGGGATAGTCAGGAACCCATTTAGGAATAGGTTGCACTTATCTGTTCTTTGTTTATGTTTCATTAGGCACCAGTTTCTACAGAAGTCAGAAAGGGCCGCAGATTTGTGCAGCACTTCAACAGTGGAAACGCAAGAACGGTGTTGTCTTTTTATTTTTTATTTTATCCACTTCCCCCCTTCCCTTGAGCTTCTGTTCTTAGTGCACTGTTTTAAAAACTAGTGTGCTGGAACAAGCAGTTTCAGGGTGGGGTCGGATTGTCTTCAACCTCCATCAGAACTGAACAAGAACTCAGGTGAGCTGGGCTTTGACAGAGGCTTGTGCTTCTGTCAAAGCCCAGCTCACCTGAGTTCTTGTTCAGTTCTGATGGAGGTTGAAGACAATCCGACCCCACCCTGAAACTGCTTGTTCCAGCACACTAGTTTTTAAAACAGTGCACTAAGAACAGAAGCTCAAGGGAAGGGGGGAAGTGGATAAAATAAAAAATAAAAAGACAACACCGTTCTTGCGTTTCCACTGTTGAAGTGCTGCACAAATCTGCGGCCCTTTCTGACTTCTGTAGAAACTGGTGCCTAATGAAACATAAACAAAGAACAGATAAGTGCAACCTATTCCTAAATGGGTTCCTGACTATCCCTTTATTTATTAGAAATTCTCTTCTAAAAGTACCTCTTGGATCCTGGTCTCTAGTTTCCAGGTTTGGAATGTGTTACTGCTCTGGGATGTGTTTTCTATTACTGTAAAGCTTCTAAAACATTAAACAAATACCGTTATCAGAATTACCAATATCAAACATTCATCATAATATAACTAAAGCCTAAATTCCCAATAGTAGACTCACTTTTCCCATATTTCCAGAATCTTTTATAAAACAAATACTGTACTTTTACATCAAAATACAGCATGTAATTTGTGCAAGTCCTTGATTTACTGTTTGCCTTGCTGTCAATGGTTTTCACTGTTCGATTCCCAAAAGTTCCATGAAAAAAAAACAATGTCCGCTTCACAAAGTTCCGCAAAATACTCCTGCAACAAAGAGCCTGAATCACAATGCTCGTGGAAGGCACTTCGCCTCAAACTGTCTATACACGAATCCAGAAATTGCCGTCAAAGCTTCCTCAGGTAATAAAAAGTTTTGCACTTACTTGTTGCTGGCAAGAGATACTGATCAGTCTAACCTTGTCTTCTTTCTCTTTTGCAGGTTACTCGTAGGAGAGAGGCTGAGGCAAGGAGGAACCGGAAACCGGAAGAAGGAAGAGCCAGCAGCTGCGCCCATTGAAGTCAAAGAAAGTCTGTAAAGAGCAGGAGTGCCAGCGCCGAGGGATCTGTTCTCAGGTAAGCTGGAGGTAGACGAGCACAAGCACTGGGTGAGGCTCGGGGGATGCCTTTTATAGACAGGGCTGGGTGTGGCTCAAAGAGCTGGGTGTGGTTTGAAGGGCTGGGTGTGGTCCTCACATGCTGCACATGTTCTTGGAAGGTGTGCAGAGCTGGGTGTGGTTTGAAGAGCTGGGTGTGGTCCTCACATGCTGCACATGGTCTTGAAAGGTGTGCAGAGTTTCAGTTATTATGCAAATGAGTTGGATTAACACATGGCCTAGGGAGGAGTGTTTTAAAGAAGCCTTGGTAAAAGCAAGGCCCAATGTGTAAACAAAACAGCACATTAAACAACATACACAGAAGCCTAGGGGGGGGGGAAGGTGAAATAACAAGAAAGGCTTTTAATAGTAAGTTTAAAAGGGAGCTATTACAGAACCCACTAGTGCAGTGAGAGGGGACATGCTCTTTGCTGTGTACAAACCCTAACAGTTGCCCCCCTCAAAGGCCCTCCTACAGGACGGGGTTTTCCTGGATTTTTTAAATAAAACCGTCTAATCAGCTGTGGGGCATGTACATATGATGCTGGTTCCCATGAATTCTCAGATTCATCATATCCTTTCCATTCTACTAAATAAAACAGACGTCCACTAATTCTTTTTGAGTCTTTTATGCTTTTCACTTCATATTCCAGATTTCCCTTAATTGGTATGGGTGGAGGTGGTGGTTCAGGTCGGGTTTTTGAGTTGTACGGCTTAAGCAAGGACACATGGAATGTAGTATGTACTGGATATTCTTTTGGTAAATCTAATTTTACTGTTACCGGGTTTACTATGGCAGTTATACTAAAGGGTCCAATGAAACGTGGTTGCAGCTTTCGGGATCCCTCTATGTTTAGGTTTTTTGTGGAGAGCCATACCTTGTCACCAATTTTATACATTGGGGCCTCAGACCTGTGTTTGTCTGCTTGTCTTTTCATGCTTTCCTTGTACTTTAATAAATGTTTCCTGGCTTTGTCTTGTATGTCACCTAACCTCGTTAGTCTATCCGTTACTGTAGGCAACAGGGAATCTTCTAACAAAATGGGTATAGCTCTTGGATGATACCCCTGCAAGAAATAGAATGGTGAGCAAAGTAGAGCTGAATGCTCAGTATTATTATAAACAAACTCTGCTACAGGAAGAGCTTCCAACCATTCACTAGAATAATCAGCCAATAAACAACGTAGCGTTTGAAGTAAGGTTTGGTTCAGTCGTTCAGTCTGTCCATCTGTCTCTGGGTGGAAAGCAGTGGATAAGGCCACATCTATTTTCAGTTTTTCACATAATTTTTTCCAAAATCTGGAGTTGAACTGGCTCCCTCGGTCTGACACCACTTTGCTTGGCAAACCATGTAAACGCACAATTTCCCTTATAAAAATATCGGCAAATTCTGCCGCCGTGGGTAATTTCCGTAATGGTACAAAATGTGCCATTTTAGATAAAAAATCCACTATAACCAACACTGTTGTGAAGGATTTTACAGGTGGTAAACCTACAATAAAGTCTACGCTCACAGTGTGCCAAGGTTGTTTGGGTGTTGGCATTGGTATTAACAAGCCGTCAGGAGCCTTATGAGAAGATTTATGTCTTGCACAAATTGGACAGGTAGTGACAAATTGCTTAATGTCCTTTCTTATAGTGTCCCACCAAAAGTGTTTTTGCACATTTTCCAGGGTTTTTACCCAACCAGGATGACCTGCCAACGGTGAGGCGTGATGCCAAATTATCACCTGTGTTTGTAATTCAGAGGTGGGCACTAACAGCATGTTGTCGTGATACAATAAACCTCGTTGTATTGTGTTATGGGAATCCTTTAACCAATCCTGAGGTGCTATTTGCATGTGTGCATTATATAGATCTGTGATGAAATCCTTCTGTTGTACTGGTGCCAACAACTTTTGGGGAGGAATAATGGGTTCTCCTATTTTATCTTGTTTCATGTCTGAGGTATGTCCGTATCTAGATAACACATCAGATTGAATTTGTTGTGCACCTGGTCTATAGGTTATAACAAAGTCAAATGTGCTAAAAAAATTTAACCAGCGCATCTGACGTGGTGTTAGTGCTTTAAGTGATCCAAAAAACTGTAGGTTCTTATGGTCAGAAAAGATTGTAACTGGGTACTTGGCTCCCATTAAATGGTGCCTCCATTCTGAAAAGGCTACTTTGATAGCTAGTAGTTCCCTTTCAGCCACAGTGTAATTTTGTTCAGCTGGCAATAACTTTTTGGAATAGAAGGCTATAGGATGTAACTGGCCATCTACTGCATCTCGTTGAGAGAGAACTCCTCCTAAAGCTACTTGTGAAGCATCCGCTTCAACAAAAAAGGGCAAGTCAGGATCAGGATGTTTCAGAATTGGGGCTGAAGTGAACTTTTGTTTTAGGAGTTGAAAGGCGTGTGCCGCCTCATCAGTCCAAAGAAATCGTTGCCCTTTCCGCAACAAGGTAGTTATTGGGGCCGCAATGTCTGCAAAATGTGCAATAAACCTCCTATAAAAATTGGCGAAACCCAGAAATTTCTGAATATCTTTTACAGAGGATGGTTCTGGCCAATCAGCAATAGCACTGATTTTCTTTACATCCATAGTTATTCCTTGAGGTGACAGGCAGTATCCTAAAAAGTCCACCTTGCTGACATTAAAAGTACACTTTTCTAACTTAGCAAAAAGATGATTTTCTTTTAACTTTGATAATACTGCACGAACATGTTGGGTATGTTCTTCTGAGTTCTTAGAGTAAATGAGGATGTCGTCTATGTATACTATGACACAAACGTCCAGGAATTCGTGTAGGACCTCATTTATAAAGAACTGAAAGGCCGCAGGGGCATTACATAACCCAAAGGGCATTACTGTGTACTCAAATAAACCAAACTTTGTCTTGAAAGCTGTCTTCCACTCATCCCCCTCTTTTACTCGGACCAGGTGGTAAGCTCCCCGCAGATCTAGTTTAGTGTATACAGTAGAATGTCTTAATTGATCCAACAACACAGGTATTAGAGGAAGAGGATATTTATTCTTTATTGTAGCCTTATTTAGTCCTCTATAATCGATACACGCGCGCAGGGATTTATCCGGCTTCGGGATAAAAAAGAGTGGAGATGACACCGGAGATGTGGAATGACGGATGAACCCAGACTGTAGTAGGTCATCTAGGTAGGTTCTTAAGTATTTGGTTTCTTCGTCAGTCAAAGCATATACTCTGTTATTAGGTAAAGGGGCCCCTGGGATAAGATCTATACGGCAGTCATAAGACCGATGTGGGGGCAGCACACTAGCCTTTACTGGATCAAAGACGTCTTTAAAGTCAGAATATTCAGGAGGGAGACTTGGTTCATCTTGTGTAACACTAGCACAGTGTAATACTGTGCTCTGTTCTGTACCTGCTTCTTGATAGCAATTGGTTCTACAGAAAGAGGAATCCAAAGTAACAGTTCTATTCACCCAATCAATTTTTGGGTTATGAGTTGTTAACCAGGGTACCCCGAGAATCAAACCAAAATTAGGAGTATCTATTAGATCAAAGCTAATCACCTCTGTGTGCCCGTTCTGACAGACCATAACAAGTGGACTTGTTTGTTTTGTGATTAATCCAGAGGTCAATTCTGACCCATCCACTGCACATACTGCTTCTGGACAAGGCTTTAGGCACATAGGAAGTCCTAAGATTTCAGCTAACTTATTATCCACAAAATTTCCTGTTGCGCCTGAGTCCAGTAGGACAGGGAGAGAATGCCTCACTTGGGTAGTAACAATTAAAACGACCTGAATTATGAAATGTCTAGGTATGTGCGGTACCCTGAAGGGTGCAGCTTTAGAGGTTTGATTAAGATGTTTTCTCGAACAAGTAACCTCTCCCCTTGTCGAGCTTAATCGTTTCCCGATTCAGTTGAGGAGGTGGAGGAAACAGCACCCTTTCGTGGAGTTTTAGACTTTACTGGACATTCTCTGGCAAAGTGACCTGCCCTGCCACAATATAAACATAATTGAAATTTTCTCCTTCTTTCTTTTTCCTCTGATGTGAGTGGACCTCTGAGTGTCCCTATTTGCATAGGCTCTGGTTCAGGGAGTTTATTATCTGTGTCTTTCTTCTCGTGTCTAATAAAAGTTAACCGTGATTCCAGTTTGTATTTATCTCTCTTTCTTTCTCCTAGTCTATATTCTAATTTCACAACTAAATCTACAAAGTCCAAATAGTCTTTTGGCAAATCAACGATATGAGCCAGCGCGTCTTTTAACTCGTCTCTCAAACCTTTATAAAAAAGGGAGACACGCTTTTCTTCTGGCCACTGTGTCTCGGTGAGTAAACGATTAAAACTAGTGAGATAGGTCAATAAATCCTTGTTCCCTTGTTTAAGATTTAAAAGCTCATTATCACTTGCCTGCATGAAAGTGTGTTTTGCAAAAAGGCTGGTCATGGTACGTTTAAATTGATTCCAATTATGGAGGATGGGATCATCTCTATCCACGAAAGGAATTGACCAATTGGCTGCTGTGCCACCCAAATAAGACAAGACGAATGCCACTTTCGTATCATCAGTAGGGAACTGTTGTGGCTTACAAATGAAGTGTAATTGACATTGATTGATGAAAACATGGAATTTGTTACTATCTCCATGAAAACGTTCAGGTGCTGCTAAGGGCACAACATTAGGAACATTAACAGAAACCTCAACTGGGGAAGGCAAAGTTGTATGTTTTGATGGCGCCCCTGTCTCTGAGGAGGTTTTAAACAAAGGCGTAGAAGCTGTGTTCCACTGAGATCCCCTAAATTTATACCTGCTTAAATCCTGTTTTAAAGAGGTATTCTCCCCAAGAACGGTGTTGTCTTTTTATTTTTTATTTTATCCACTTCCCCCCTTCCCTTGAGCTTCTGTTCTTAGTGCACTGTTTTAAAAACTAGTGTGCTGGAACAAGCAGTTTCAGGGTGGGGTCGGATTGTCTTCAACCTCCATCAGAACTGAACAAGAACTCAGGTGAGCTGGGCTTTGACAAGGCCCTGCAAAGGGACAGCCAGTTTTCTTCACTGTCTTCCTCGCCTAACAAGCCAGGAAGACTCTCCCAGGGTTGGGCTGAGTCTCCTGGGCGTGTGGGCTGGGGGGGGGTTGTGTGAGAAACTAGGGCTGATTGCAGAGGCCCCATAACTTTTTGCCCCCATTTTCCACTTTATGCTGGTGTTTTCCTGACTCTGATGGTGCCCTGGGTACTGCTAACCAGTCCCAGGGCCTGTGCTCTGTGTAAAATGGATATGCAAATTAGGCTAATTATAATTGGCTAAGTTAACCTACCTATAAGTCCCTAGTATATGGTAGGGCATGTAGGTTTAGGGACCACAGCATAGGTGGTGCACACCTAGGTGCATTGCTGAGGTGCCCAGTGTCATTTTAAAAGCAAGCCTGCCTTGCTGGCTGCTTTTAAATTAAAGTTATATGCAAATTCGACTTTGGAATTAAAGGTACTTCCAAAGTCTTAAACTACCTTATTTTTACATATAAGTCACCCCTAAGGTGTGCCCTATGTGCCCCTAGGGCTGGGTGCCATGTAACTATAAGCAGGGACTTTATAAAAATAGATTTATAAGCCCTGGTGAGGTAAAAACAGCCAAATTCGTTTTTCCCTCATTGAAGTAAATGGCCTTCATAGGCTAGAATGGGCAGACTTTATTTTAAATTTTAAAGTCTCCTTAAATGTTACATACCAAGAATTTGGTATCAAATTAATTGTTGTAATAAATCCCACAACTTCCAGTTGTTGGATTTAATATTACTTGTCCAGGTAAAAAGTTTAGACTTTACCTAAAAAGTTGCCAATTTCAGCTCTGCATTGTTTTTGCTGCTGTGCTCTGATTGGCCAGCCTGCAGCAGCTTCTGCCAGGCTACCTTGATGAGGTGTGAAGTGGCCTGACTTCACACAAAGGAATGTGCTTGAGGGAGAGAATCTCCCCTCAGCAGATGGTGAGGCAGGAAGGGGGAGGGCTGCCAAACTGGTCTTCAAAGGCAGAGAAGGACATTTGCAGCACCCAGCAACACCCCCACATCCTGCAACCCCAGACAACTAGGTGCCCCCTTGATTAGATTAGGAGAGGGGTGTGTTTATGATTTTTAGCCACACCAGTGGGTGGGCTCAGCCAGATGTAACCTCCAAAAATCAGATTCAGCCATGTTGGATTTTTGGAGACTGTTGCCTTTTGGGATGGATTTTTGCCACACTTCCCAGGAAGTGGTCATCACAGGGGGACGACCCTGTACCTGATTGGAGGACCAGGACCCCCCTGCTTTTCACCCAGGAGCAAGGATAAAACTGGCAGACCTGCACCCACGCCTCAGATCCCCTCCAGAATTCAACAAGAAAGGAACTAAAGAAGAAGAAGGACTGCCCTGCTGGACCCCTGGCCTGCACCTGGACCCTGCACTCAGAAGGACTGCACCAGCTGCACACTTGGGCTTCACCACAAGAAGGACTTTGCCTGGCTTCAACTGGTTCAAGGAGGGACTCCCTGTTTGCTACAGGTGAAAAATTGCTAAACCAGAGTCCCCTGCACCAACTCCTGAAGAAAGCGACCAGTTGACCACTGTCCAGTGGCCAAAAAGGAGTTTGCGCCAGGTGCATTCTGGGAGTTGAAGTCCGCACTTCCCAAGGACCATCACAGAACTTCTGGACCCTTTGGGTGAGCTGTGGACCCCAAAAGAACCTTAAAAGAACATCTGGGTGAAGCCCCAGAAGTTTGGAAAAGATTGGAGAATTTTTGAAAAAAAGCTCCATAAAGTGACCGACCCGACGCGGAAATTCTAGCCGGCTTGCCTCAACCGCGACCCGGCCTGACTTCGTGGTTCGTCCCGGTAAAGAAAAACATCCAAAAAAGAGACTAAGTCCGAAGGTAAAAAGTTGACCGGGACCTCCCAGCCATCGTATCCGAGAAGGGCTCCACGGACGTCGGATCAAGATCCAGGTTTACCCCGGTCGAAGGATTTTCATCTCGAAAAAACAACTAAGTCCGAAGGTAAAAATCACCACCGAGGAAACCGACTTCGCGTATCCGGACAAGGGCTCCAGGAGGTCGGATTCAACTGGCAGGTTCGTCCCGGGGAAGAAAAACATCAAAAAAGAGACTAAGTCAGAAGGTAACTTTTTAACCGAGGCCTCCCGCGACTTGTAGCCGAGCAGGGCTCCATCGCGGTCGGCCTGAAAGTTTGACTTTGCCCCGGTCCTGGTGCAACCAGATGACCCGATTGGCGCTTTTTGTTTCTAAGCGCTAGAAAATAATAATACTTTAAAAATTCATATCTCCGGTTCCCCTGAACCGATTTTAATCGTTTTTGTGTCATTTTAAAGATAAAAATATAAGCTATTTTTATAAATTGGTTTTGGATTTTTAAACTGTTTCCTGTGTTTTATTTAATTACTGTTTTGTGATATTTGAATGCTTTACACTTTGTCTCCTAAGTTAAGCCTTGACGCTCGATGCCAAGCTACCAAGGGTAGAGCTGGGATTAATTTACTGAGACCTAACTGTACCTATGTGGAGGTTAGTGGCTTGTTGCTAGGTGTAGGTACCTACCTGCCCTACCAATAACCCATTTTCCAACAGGCACTTTGCAAAAAACAGCTCTGTTTTCTGTCAAAAAAGGGATGTGTCCACGTTGTGCTTTGGGGCTTTTCCTGTCGCGGGCGCTAGGCCTACCCACACAAGTGAGGTATCATTTTTATCGGGAGACACTGGGGAACGCTGGGTGGAAGGACATTTGTGCCTCCTCTCAGATTCCAGAACTTTCTGTCACCGAAATGTGAGGAAAATGTGTTTTTTAGCCAAATTTTGAGGTTTGCAAAGGATTCTGGGTAACAGAACCTGGTCAGAGCCCCACAAGTCACCCCATCTTGGATTCCCCTAGGTCTCTAGTTTTCAAAAATGCACAGGTTTAGTAGGTTTTCCTAGGTGCAGGCTGAGCTAGAGGCCAAAATCTACAGGTAGGCACTTTGCAAAAAACAGCTCTGTTTTCTGTCAAAAAATGGGATATGTCCACGTTGTGCTTTGGGGCATTTCCTGTTGCGGGCGCTAGGCCTACCAACACAAGTGAGGTATCATTTTTATCGGGAGACTTGGGGGAACGCTGGGTGGTAGGAAATTTGTGCCTCCTCTCAGATTCCAGAACTTTCTGTCACCGAAATGTGAGGAAAATGTGTTTTTTTAGCCAAATGTTGAGGTTTGCAAAGGATTCTGGGTAACAGAACCTGGTCAGAGCCCCACAAGTCACCCCATCTTGGATTCCCCTAGGTCTCTAGTTTTCAAAAATGCACAGGTTTGGTAGGTTTATCTCAGGTGCCGGCTGAGCTAGAGGCCAAAATCTACAGGTAGGCACTCTGCAAAAAACAGAAATGTTTTCTGTGAAAAAATGTGATGTGTCCACGTTGTGTTTTGGGGCATATCCTGTCACGGGCGCTAGGCCTACCCACACAAGTGAGGTACCATTTGTATCAGGAGACTTGGGGGAACGCTGGGTGGAAGGAAATTTGTGGCTCCTCTCAGATTCCAGAACTTTCTGTCACCGAAATGACAGGAAAAAGTGTTTTTTTAGCCAAATTTTGAGGTTTGCAAAGTATTCTGGGTAACAGAACCTGGTCAGAGCCCCACAAGTCACCCCATCTTGGATTCCCCTAGGTCTCTAGTTTTCAAAAATGCACAGGTTTGGTAGGTTTCCCTAGGTGCCGGCTGAGCTAGAGGCCAAAATCTACAGGTAGGCACTTTGCAAAAAACAGCTCTGTTTTCTGTCAAAAAAGGGATGTGTCCACGTTGTGCTTTGGGGCTTTTCCTGTTGCGGGCGCTAGGCCTACCCACACAAGTGAGGTATCATTTTTAACGGGAGACTTGGGGGAACGCTGGGTGGAAGGAAATTTGTGCCTCCTCTCAGATTCCAGAACTTTCTGTCACCGAAATGTGAGGAAAATGTGTTTTTTTAGCCAAATTTTGAGGTTTGCAAAGGATTCTGGGTAACAGAACCTGGTCAGAGCCCCACAAGTCACCCCATCTTGGATTCCCCTAGGTCTCTAGTTTTCAAAAAGGCACAGGTTTCCCTAGGTGCCGGCTGAGCTAGAGGCCAAAATCTACAGGTAGGCACTTTGTAAAAAAACAGCTCTGTTTTCTGTCAAAAAATTGGATGTGTCCACGTTGTTTTTTGGGACATTTCCTGTCGCGGGCACTAGGCCTACCCACACAAGTGAGGTTTCATTTTTATCGGCAGACTTGGGGGAACGCTGGGTGGAAGGAAATTTGTGGCTCCTCTCAGATTCCAGAACTTTCTGTCACCATAATGTGAGGAAAATGTGTTTTTAAGCCAAATTGTGAGGTTTGCAAAGGATTCTGGGTAACAGAACCTGGTCAGAGCCCCACAAGTCACCCCATCTTGGATTCCCCTAGGTCTCTAGTTTTCAAAAATGCACAGGTTTGGTAGGTTTCCCTAGGTGCCGGCTGAGCTAGAGGCCAAAATCTACAGGTAGGCACTTTGCAAAAAACAGCTCTGTTTTCTGTCAAAAAATGGGATGTGCCCACGTTGTGTTTTGGGATATTTCCTGTCGCGGGCGCTAGGACTACCCACACAAGTGAGTTATGATTTTATCGGGAGACTTGGGGAAACGCTGGGTCGAAGGAAATTTGTGGCTCCTCTCAGATTCCAGAACTTTCTGTCACCAAAATGTGAGGAAAATGTGTTTTTTTAGCCAAATTTTGAGGTTTGCAAAGGATTCTGGGTAACAGAACCTGGTCAGAGCCCCACAAATCACCCCATCTTGGATTCCCCTAGGTCTCTAGTTTTCATATATGCACAGGTTTGGTAGTTTTCCCTAGGTGCCGGCTGAGCTAGAGGCCAAAATCTACGGGTAGGCACTTTGCAAAAAACAGCTCTGTTTTCTGTGATGTGTCCACGTTGTGTTTTGGGGCATATCCTGTCACGGGCGCTAGGCCTACCCACACAAGTGAGGTACCATTTGTATCAGGAGACTTGGGGGAACGCTGGGTGGAAGGAAATTTGTGGCTCCTCTCAGATTCCAGAACTTTCTGTCACCGAAATGACAGGAAAAAGTGTTTTTTTAGCCAAATTTTGAGGTTTGCAAAGTATTCTGGGTAACAGAACCTGGTCAGAGCCCCACAAGTCACCCCATCTTGGATTCCCCTAGGTCTCTAGTTTTCAAAAATGCACAGGTTTGGTAGGTTTCCCTAGGTGCCGGCTGAGCTAGAGGCCAAAATCTACAGGTAGGCACTTTGCAAAAAACAGCTCGGTTTTCTGTCAAAAAAGGGATGTGTCCACGTTGTGCTTTGGGGCTTTTCCTGTTGCGGGCGCTAGGCCTACCCACACAAGTGAGGTATCATTTTTAACGGGAGACTTGGGGGAACGCTGGGTGGAAGGAAATTTGTGCCTCCTCTCAGATTCCAGAACTTTCTGTCACCGAAATGTGAGGAAAATGTGTTTTTTTAGCCAAATTTTGAGGTTTGCAAAGGATTCTGGGTAACAGAACCTGGTCAGAGCCCCACAAGTCACCCCATCTTGGATTCCCCTAGGTCTCTAGTTTTCAAAAAGGCACAGGTTTCCCTAGGTGCCGGCTGAGCTAGAGGCCAAAATCTACAGGTAGGCACTTTGTAAAAAAACAGCTCTGTTTTCTGTCAAAAAATTGGATGTGTCCACGTTGTTTTTTGGGACATTTCCTGTCGCGGGCACTAGGCCTACCCACACAAGTGAGGTTTCATTTTTATCGGCAGACTTGGGGGAACGCTGGGTGGAAGGAAATTTGTGGCTCCTCTCAGATTCCAGAACTTTCTGTCACCATAATGTGAGGAAAATGTGTTTTTAAGCCAAATTGTGAGGTTTGCAAAGGATTCTGGGTAACAGAACCTGGTCAGAGCCCCACAAGTCACCCCATCTTGGATTCCCCTAGGTCTCTAGTTTTCAAAAATGCACAGGTTTGGTAGGTTTCCCTAGGTGCCGGCTGAGCTAGAGGCCAAAATCTACAGGTAGGCATTTTGCAAAAAACAGCTCTGTTTTCTGTCAAAAAATGGGATGTGCCCACGTTGTGTTTTGGGATATTTCCTGTCGCGGGCGCTAGGACTACCCACACAAGTGAGTTATGATTTTATCGGGAGACTTGGGGAATCGCTGGGTCGAAGGAAATTTGTGGCTCCTCTCAGATTCCAGAACTTTCTGTCACCAAAATGTGAGGAAAATGTGTTTTTTTAGCCAAATTTTGAGGTTTGCAAAGGATTCTGGGTAACAGAACCTGGTCAGAGCCCCACAAATCACCCCATCTTGGATTCCCCTAGGTCTCTAGTTTTCATATATGCACAGGTTTGGTAGTTTTCCCTAGGTGCCGGCTGAGCTAGAGGCCAAAATCTACGGGTAGGCACTTTGCAAAAAACAGCTCTGTTTTCTGTGATGTGTCCACGTTGTGTTTTGGGGCATATCCTGTCACGGGCGCTAGGCCTACCCACACAAGTGAGGTACCATTTGTATCAGGAGACTTGGGGGAACGCTGGGTGGAAGGAAATTTGAGGCTCCTCTCAGATTCCAGAACTTTCTGTCACCGAAATGACAGGAAAAAGTGTTTTTTTAGCCAAATTTTGAGGTTTGCAAAGTATTCTGGGTAACAGAACCTGGTCAGAGCCCCACAAGTCACCCCATCTTGGATTCCCCTAGGTCTCTAGTTTTCAAAAATGCACAGGTTTGGTAGGTTTCCCTAGGTGCCGGCTGAGCTAGAGGCCAAAATCTACAGGTAGGCACTTTGCAAAAAACAGCTCGGTTTTCTGTCAAAAAAGGGATGTGTCCACGTTGTGCTTTGGGGCTTTTCCTGTTGCGGGCGCTAGGCCTACCCACACAAGTGAGGTATCATTTTTAACGGGAGACTTGGGGGAACGCTGGGTGGAAGGAAATTTGTGCCTCCTCTCAGATTCCAGAACTTTCTGTCACCGAAATGTGAGGAAAATGTGTTTTTTTAGCCAAATTTTGAGGTTTGCAAAGGATTCTGGGTAACAGAACCTGGTCAGAGCCCCACAAGTCACCCCATCTTGGATTCCCCTAGGTCTCTAGTTTTCAAAAAGGCACAGGTTTCCCTAGGTGCCGGCTGAGCTAGAGGCCAAAATCTACAGGTAGGCACTTTGTAAAAAAACAGCTCTGTTTTCTGTCAAAAAATTGGATGTGTCCACGTTGTTTTTTGGGACATTTCCTGTCGCGGGCACTAGGCCTACCCACACAAGTGAGGTTTCATTTTTATCGGCAGACTTGGGGGAACGCTGGGTGGAAGGAAATTTGTGGCTCCTCTCAGATTCCAGAACTTTCTGTCACCATAATGTGAGGAAAATGTGTTTTTAAGCCAAATTGTGAGGTTTGCAAAGGATTCTGGGTAACAGAACCTGGTCAGAGCCCCACAAGTCACCCCATCTTGGATTCCCCTAGGTCTCTAGTTTTCAAAAATGCACAGGTTTGGTAGGTTTCCCTAGGTGCCGGCTGAGCTAGAGGCCAAAATCTACAGGTAGGCATTTTGCAAAAAACAGCTCTGTTTTCTGTCAAAAAATGGGATGTGCCCACGTTGTGTTTTGGGATATTTCCTGTCGCGGGCGCTAGGACTACCCACACAAGTGAGTTATGATTTTATCGGGAGACTTGGGGAATCGCTGGGTCGAAGGAAATTTGTGGCTCCTCTCAGATTCCAGAACTTTCTGTCACCAAAATGTGAGGAAAATGTGTTTTTTTAGCCAAATTTTGAGGTTTGCAAAGGATTCTGGGTAACAGAACCTGGTCAGAGCCCCACAAATCACCCCATCTTGGATTCCCCTAGGTCTCTAGTTTTCATATATGCACAGGTTTGGTAGTTTTCCCTAGGTGCCGGCTGAGCTAGAGGCCAAAATCTACGGGTAGGCACTTTGCAAAAAACAGCTCTGTTTTCTGTGATGTGTCCACGTTGTGTTTTGGGGCATATCCTGTCGCGGGTGTTAGGTCTACCCACACAAGTGAGGTACTATTTTTATCAGGAGACTTGGGGGAACGCTGGTTGGAAGGAAATTTGTGGCTCCTCTCAGATTCCAGAACTTTCTGTCACCGAAATGACAGGAAAAAGTGTTTTTTTAGCCAAATTTTGAGATTTGCAAAGGATTCTGGGTAACAGAACCTGGTCAGAGCCCCACAAGTCACCCCATCTTGGATTCCCCCAGGTCTCTAGTTTTCAAAAATGCGCAGGTTTGCTAGGTTTCCCCAGGTGCCAGCTGAGCTAGAGGCCAAAATCCACAGCTAGGCACTTAGTAAAAAACAGCTCTGTTTTCTTTCTGAAAATGCGATGTGTCCACGTCGTGTTTTGGGGCATATCCTGTCGCGGCGCTAGGCCTACCCACACAAGTGAGGTACCATTTTTATCGGGAGACTTGGGGGAACGCTGGGTGGAAGGAAATTTGTGGCTCCTCTCGGATTCCAGAACTTTCTGTCACCGAAATGACAGGAAAAAGTGTTTTTTTTGCCAAATTTTGAGGTTTGCAAAGGATTCTGGGTAACAGAACCTGGTCAGAGCCCCACAAGTCACCCCATCTTGGATTCCCCTAGGTCTCTAGTTTTAAAAAATGCACGCACAGGTTTGCTAGGTTTCCCCAGGTGCCGGCTGAGCTAGAGGCCAAAATCCACAGCTAGGCACTTTGTAAAAAAAACAGCTCTTTTTTCTTTCTGAAAATGTGATGTGTCCACGTTGTGTCTTGGGGCATATCCTGTCGCGGGCGCTAGGCCTACCCACACAAGTGAGGTATCATTTTTATCGGGAGGCTTGGGGGAACATAGAATAGGAAAACAAGTGTTATTGCCCCTTGTCTTTCTCTACATTTTTCCCTTCCAAATGTAAGACAGTGTGTAAAAAAGAAGTCTATTTGAGAAATGCCCTGTAATTCACATGCTAGTATGGGCACCCCGGAATTCAGAGATGTGCAAATAACCACTGCTCCTCAACACCTTATCTTGTGCCCATTTTGGAAATACAAATGTTTTCTTGTTACCTATTTTTTACTCTTTATATTTCAGCAAATTAATTGCTGTATACCTGGTATAGAATGAAAACCCACTGCAGGGTGCAGGTCATTTATTGGCTCTGGGTACCTAGAGTTCTTGATGAACCTACAAGCCCTATATATCCCCGCAACCAGAAGAGTCCAGCAGACGTAACGGTATATTGCTTTCAAAAATCTGACATTGCAGGAAAAAGTTACAGAGTAAAATGTAGAGAAAAATTGCTGATTTTTTCACGTTAATTTCAATATTATTTTTTTCAGTTGTTATTTTCGGTAGGAAACCCTTGTAGGATCTAAACAAATTACTCCTTGCTGAGTTCAGAATTTTGTCTACTTTTCAGAAATGTTGCGGTTTCTGGGATCCAGCATTGGTTTCATGCCCATTTCTATCACTGACTGGAAGGAGGCTGAAAGCACAAAAAATCGTAAAAATGGGGTATGTCCCAGTAAAATGCCAAAATTGTGTTGAAAAATTGGGTTTTCTGATTCAAGTCTGCCTCTTCCTGAAAGCTTGGAAGCTGGTGATTTTAGCACCGCAAACCCTTTGTTGATGCCATTTTCAGGGAAAAAACCACAAGCCTTCTTCTGCAGACCCTTTTTCCCATTTTTTTGAAAAAAACGAAATTTTCACTGTATTTTGGCTAATTTCTTGGCCTCCTTCTGGGGAACCCACAAAGTCTGGGTACCTCTAGAATCCCTAGGATGTTGGAAAAAAAGGACGCAAATTTGGCGTGGGTAGCTTATGTGAACAAAAAGTTATGAGGGGCTAAGCGCGAACTGCCCCAAATAGCCAAAAAAAGGCTCGGCATAGGAGGGGGAAAAGGCCTGGCAGCGAAGGGGTTAATGTCTGAGGTGGAAAAATAAGTGCAGGTCCAATCAGCTCAGCGTAAGCTTTGAGGATAAGCTGATGCACTTAAAGAGCACAGCTATAAATTTCTTCATATTAAAATTGAACATAAAACAATGCATTTAGAAACATTCTGCTACCTAGTAAAATATATTGCTGTGTAATTAAACATCAGCATGTAATCACAAGTCCAAAACACTTGGGAAGTGGCAATGAAAGCTAGAAAACATCAACAAAACCCTAACCCAACAAAAAGGCCTGGTAACCTGTATCCCCTTGGGCAATTGCTTTTTTTTGTTCTGTACTTGCACAAAGTTGTACTAAATATTCTTAGGTGCATACAGTACTTTGAAGAACAATATTACTCACGCGTTTCTGTAGCAACAACCTCGAGCAAACAGAGCCCGCAAAAACAACTTGTTCAGGACGTTCTTTTATACGCAATAGCAATAGTGTACTGAATTACTCAAAGTCAGCACCTACGGTGAAATAATGGACTCAATCACTGACAAGTCAAGTGAAGCAACCAGCTGATCCGACGAGGCACACAAGCACGACTTTGAGCACTTCGAAAACATGACAATTTGCATTCGGCAACGCTGTTCTTTTATAAATAAAAACCATCATTTGGGAAACACATTGTTATTGAATAGAAAAATACTTTCGGTTGGTTTGATATTCATTCTGGTTAATGTATGTCCGTTTTTATCGTTAATCTATTGCTCGAGTGCTTAGCGATTGGTTATTAAAATAATAGAAAACTAAGAAATAAGGTTACCGTGGACAACGAAATGTTTAACTGGAGAAGGTGATAGTAACAATTGAAAAGAAGAGTATACTGTGATGGTTTGCTAGCCCATTAGACTGCTGCTGAGGGAGTCAATGCGTGCAAAACAGAAGTAAGCACACTCTCGAGTGCCACCGGTCGTGAAAAGTAAATTGTTTATGTCAAGACTTACAGAACTTGAGCGTGTTGGGATCCCGGTCATGAAGAAGGTTTGAAGTGTGGTCTCATTCATGTAGTAAATGGGCACAAAGGTCATAGTAAAACTGCAGGATCGTGTCCACAGCAGTGAAGGGGCTTTTAGCAGTGTCAAGGATGGAGGGGAGTACACACTATGGATGCTGGGTTGAGCATGGCTCCTCAGTGTAGGGGGTTCCAATAGAAATTATCATGGCACAAGGACCACTCTAAGATGGTGGCTGCTTTCTGTGCACAAATACAGTGCTTATCAAAACAAGATAGTGACTGGATAGGAGAGTTATGGATGACACTATTCCAGGATCCCAACAAGACGAGGAAACTAAAAGAGACTTGCCTTATTCCCATGCTCTGGCTTCTTGGTGTACTGTACCAACAGCCACTGGGCAGGGTACACATCAAAAAGGAGGGGTTGTCGACAAGTAGTTCAATCATTACACACGGTCATGAAGGTCTAGATAAAAACATCCTCGTCTTACTAGAAGGGTTCCATTTGAGAAGCTATAAATTAAGTATCAAATGGCAGCCAGTGACTGATTTCCAAATCTTCCGTAGGTGTCTATCATCCAGACCACGAGAGCACACAGGGCTGAAGAAACCCCCCTCGATGAGATAAGTCCTGCCACCTTCATAGTTACTGAAGAATGTTCAGGGGCACAAGCGCTAGTGTGTCATACTCTAGGGAAAACATCAACAGGAAATGGTGTTCGATTTGAAGACATGTCGAAGAAACCACTGCTTTGAAAGTTTCCATATTCACCAGAAGGCAAAGCCGTACCTTGTACAGAGCTGATGATTTTTGCAGTCATCTACGCGAGACAGTAGCCTGTACACCCATGTTGGTTAGTGGCAGCACCTACTTATAACTGTCAGGTTGTGAACACGTTGTGAAAAGGGCTTATTTTAAATCAATGCCATTGTAGTCTGCCTCATAGGGACAATATTCAGAAGAGGGTGAGTTTGGACATCTCCACACCAGAGAAAACGAAAATGCTATCAAAATCAATGCTAGTTTTTGTACTCTTCAGGGCAGAGTGAGCTTTAGACCCATACTGAGAACAGCATAATTGAACAGACTATAGTGTAAAACGTGTGGGCAAAATTCAGAACACAGTATGTCTTGGCCAAATCCTGAGTTGCTCTGGGAAATTTCAAAGCAGAGCGTACCATGGGAATAAAAAGAGGAGTTGGTCTGGGTGCTACCACAGAACGGTTAGTGGATCTGGCCCCTCTACATTCAAGTTGGCCTGGGATTTTTGTGTGACAAGAATATGTATGGATGTTCTTGAGAGCTGAGTTAGGCTTGGTGCTGTGCAGGGCAGAATCAATCAATCAATCACGGAGTCTTATATAGTGTGAGCTAGTCACCCCAGGGTGTCTCTAGGCGCTGGGAGGGTGCTGCGAGCCTCATCTGGCTGGTGCTGGTGGTTGAAGAGCCAGGTCTTGAGCTGCTTTCTGAATTCCTTCAGAGAAGGGGAGGTGAGCAGGTAGAGAGGGAAGTCATTCTAGGATCTGGGGGCGAGGTGGGAGAAGGAGTGACCTCCGTAGCATTTGCAGTGGATGCGGAGGACTTGGGCCAGGGCGAAGGAGGTTGAGCGGAGGTCTCTGGTTGATAGGTGGAAAGTGAGGCGGTTGTTGATGTAGACAGGTCCAGTGTTGTGGAGGGCCTTGTATACGTGTGCGAGGAGCTTGAAGAGGCATCTCTGCTAGACAGGGAGCCAGTAAGGTGCCCAGAGGTAGGGGGTGATGCTGGTTCTTCTAGGGAGGTTGAGAACAAGTCTTGCAGCTGTGCCCTGGATGGTCTGTAGATGGCTCATGAGCTGTTTTGTAGTTCCGGCATTGAGGGTGTTGCTGTAGTTGAGTCGGCTGGAGCTGAGGTCCTGGGTGACGGTTTTCCTGGTAGAGATGGGGATCCATTGGAAGATCTTGCAGAGCATGTGGAGGATGTTGAAGCAGGCAGAAGAGATTTTGTTTATCTGTTGCTTCATGGTCAGTTGGGCGTCTAGGATAATCCTGAGGTTGAGTGCGTGTGGGTGGGGAACCGAGAGGTGTCGGGCCACCACGTGTTGTCCCAGGTGGGATGCTTGTTCCCGAAGATGAGAATCTTCATTTTGTCTGAATTTGGATTGAGGCAGTTGGTCCTCATCCATGCAGCGATGTCGGTCATAGAGTTTTGGAAGTTAGAGTGTGTCTGGGTGTTTAAAAAACGCAATTAGACTTGGGCTTGAACAAGAGATCAAGTGAAGTTATGCTGAGTGAAAATGCAGTATCCGAAATGCTAAATCACCCCATAATAGTAACTCAACTTTCTGAATGATATACCATATCATGTCATATTCTGTGATGTTATTAGACTGAGGAGTCATACTATGTACCAATATAAATAGCTATGGTGTAAGGTGCATATTATGTCATTTGTATGACACTACCAACCATTTGAACTGACAAATGAAAATCCTCAAGCAATGTCAAGTGCTGAGCTTGGTATCTCTAGCTGTGGCTCTGGAACAAAGAATGATTGCCTGGCTTCATACGAGCCTGTCAGTGGGCAGCCAATGGCTGGTATCTGTCACATGCTTATATTGCCCCTTCAGGTGACTATAAGCAAATGTTACCATGTTTTAAGGAAGGAACACATGTACTTTAACACTGGATAACACTGATAACGTCTGCAGAGTCCGAAGGCCAGCAAAAGCCAGATGTGCAAAAATGTAGGAGAAAGGCAAAATATTTTAGGGAAGACCACCCCTACAGCTGACAGGCCTAACTCTTCTCAAACAACCACCACAATCCTCGTCAAGGTGAGCCACAAAAGTCACTAAGTTAACCTGTGAGTAACCCTCTGGCAGCTTGGAACAAAAGCACCCAGGCGTAAATTAGAGGCAATGTGTAAAGTATTAATGCTCTCAAACAATAGCAAAGTGAAAATACAGCACAAGAAAAAGTTCACACCATTCTAGAAAAAAGAGAAAATGTTAATAAATACAATGATTTACAAACAACAAACATACAGTCAGTAAAACTGAAGATATGCAATTTCAAAATTTTAGGAAAAAGTAGTGCCAATCAGGAGCTGTGAGGTGCTACATCAAGTTGCAACATGCTGTGTCTGTTCAAATGAGACCATTGATCAGTAGCTGCGAGGTGTTGTAACGCAAGGTCCATTGTCAAAATGCATCATGCTGTGTCAGATCTGATGAGGCCGCCAATCAGGAACTCACTGGAACTGCGATATGAGGTCCTGTGTTGAGGTGTGTTGCGCTGCATCAGTTCCAATGAGACCTCCAAGCAGGATCTGTAAGTTGCAACGATGAAAGGTCCTGCATCAAGATGCATTGGTTGTGATGAGGCCACCGGTCAGAAGCTGTGAAGTGCTGCAATGCGAGGTCTTATGTCATGCAGTGTTGAGTTGGATTGCGCTGTATCCGTTCTGAGGGAACCCACAGTTGGACCAAGAGGAGCACACTCTGATGCCAGCCAAGGGTCCAGGGCATTGGGACATCTCCTGGGGATCAGGACTCATTCTAGCAGAAGTCAACAGCAGGGCACATGCAGGTTCAGTTTAGTCTGGGCAGCTGGGCAGGTGCAGGGATGGTCTCTGGAGCTTGTTTTATCCCTGTTGTTCAGAACAAGATGGCAGTCAGCTAGCCACTGGAGTCACTCTGAAGGTTCTGTGGTCAAGTCTTCCATCATCAGGCAGTAGGACAGAATGGTAGCCCTTCTTGCAGCAGGGTAGGAGGGCTGTCTTTCCAGCAGCAGGGCTGCAGAGCAATCCTTCTTCTGAGTCTTCCAGAGAGCAGCCCCTCTTCTGAATCTTCCACAGGTCCAAAAGTGATCTGAGGAGTTGGTTTGAAGGTCCTATTTTTATACCTGGTGTCAGCCTTGAAGTGGAAGAAACTTCTAGAATTTTCACTACACAGGTGGTCTTGAAATATCCTACCTTCTTGCCCAGGTTCTGCTGGGTCTAGGGACACAAAAGGCTGGTGTGAAGTTCTCTGTGTGTGTCCTGGGGCAAATGTTATGATATGTTATATGTTATGTCATGTGTTAAGTTATATGTTATGTATATGTTATGTTATATGTTATGTAGTGCATAGTTCTGGAGGGGCTCCTAATTGAGAATCCAGGTCTTCAGTTTCTTGCATAAGCTGAGGAGTGGAGGGGTGATCTGAATATGCAGAAGAAGTCTGTTTCAGCTTTCAGCTACGATGAAGGAGAAAGCATGGCCTTCTGTCTTGCTTCTGCGGTTGCTGAGGATTTGTGTGAGACAGAGAGAAGTAGAGCATAGGTGTCTGGAGGGTTGGTAGAGTTGGAATCTGTCATTGAGATATGCTGGTCCTGCATTGTGAAGAGGTGCTTGAGGAGCTTGAATAAGCAACATTTCTGGGTTGGTAGCCAGTGTAGTTAGATGAGGTAGGACATGATGTGTGCTCTTCCAGGGATGTCTAGGATGAGTCTGGCAGCAGCGTTCTGGATGGGTTGGAGTCTTTGAGTGAGGTGGCTGGACATGCCGTCATATTGTGCACTGCCATTGTTGAGTCTGCTGAGGATGAGGGCTTGGGTGACCATGTGTCTGGTGAGCACGAGGAGACATTTGAAGTTTTAGTGTAGCATTCTGAGGATGTGGCAGCAGCATGATATCACACCATTGACTTGATTGTTCATCAAGAGCTTGTTGTCAAGGATGATGCCAAGGTTTCTGACATGGTCTGTGGGGGTCGGCATCGGACCCAAGTTGGATGGCCACTAGGAGGATTCCCAAGACGGGTTCTTATTTCTGAAGATCAGGGCCTCTGTTTTATCCACGTGGAGTTTGAGGCAATTCTCTCACATCCAGTTTGCTACGCCTGACATGCAGGAGATGTAATTGTTCCAGGTGGTGGTGTTCTTATCAGAGAAGGAGAGGATGAGCTAAGTGTCATAGGCGTAGGAGATGATGTTGATGTCATGGGTTATGATGTGGGCCAAGAGGTGGCATGTAAAAGTTGAACAGTGTTGGGCTGAGGGAAGAGTCCTGTGGGACTCCTCAGATGAGTTTTTTGGGTTTCGAGGTGAAAGTGAAGAGTCTGACTATATGTGTCCAGCTGGAGGAGAAGATCCAATTGAGCATGAGTCCTTGGACTCCTCATTCATGAAGACTGGAAATGAGGGTGTCATGGGAGATGGTGTGGAAGGCTGCTGAGAAGTTAAGTAGGATGAGTGCAGCAGTGTCTCCTCTGTCCAAGATTATTTGGATGTCATCTGCTGCTGTGAGGAGCTCTCCATGCTGTGGTTGTTGCAAAATCCTGATTGGGTGGAATCCAGGAGGTGGTGCTCTTTAAGATGGGTGGAGAGTTGCTTGTAGATCTGTTTTTCCAGGACTCTGGCTGGGAATGATAGAAGTGAGATGGGCCTATAATTGTTAATATCTTTAGTATTGTCTGAGGGTTTATTCAGCAGACCAGTGACCTCTGCGTGTTTCCATATATCTGAGAGGTGTCCACTAAGGATGGAGAAGTTTATGATGGTGGTGAGGTTGGCACTGATCAGTGTGCTTCTCAGGTTGTACATGTGGTGAGGGCAGGGGTTCAAGTGTGATCCTGAGTGGGTGGTCTGCATGCTTCTGTTACTGTCCTCCACAGTGATTGGGCTCCACCCTATTAGGAGATGGGTGCTCCAGGTGGTGGGGGAGGTTGCATGGTGATGTCCTCAATGGTGAGTTGGGGTTTGAAATTAAAGTAGATCTTGAGGATTTTGTTGTGGATGAAGTCTGAGAGGTTGTCGCAGAGAATCTGTGAGGGGGTGATGGTTTTAGTGGCTGCTGTCAGGTTGGTGAAATCCTTGATGTTGAAATGCTTTTTGTCTGTGTTGGAGCAGGATGGATGCTTTACTGGCTTCTTTGATCTGGTGGGTGGTACCTTCTGAGGGAAGATTTGTAGGTGTCTATGGATGTGTTGCATCAGCTGGTTCTTCTTTCTAGCTGCTCACAGTGGCTTTTTGAGACTTTGAGGTCCTCGGTGTACCAGCATGAATTCTAGTGTGTCTTACTCTTTTCAAGGGGCCAGGTTGTTGGCACATTCTCAGATCCAGTTGTTGAATGTGGGTAGGTCTTTCTGTAGGTTGCCAGTGATGGCTTGATCTGAGGCCACGAGTTTAGTCTGAGTCTGGAAAAAACTTTGTAGGTGATCACCATAATCTTAAATTGGTCTACTGAAAAGGAAATTTAGCACTAAATAAACTTGCTCTAAAATGTAGAAAGCCAGTAAAAACATGTTTACGAAATGTTTCACTCAACTTTCTAATAATACAAGACAAAATATTTTAACCGGACTTTCCTATATTATTTGAATGATCTAACTATTAAACTATCTATTGCCCCTACATGGAAACTGGTCTCTACTTTTCTTATTACAGTCTGGCTGTATCCGCTAATCACCTGCAAAAAGAAAATTATATAGCTGATCAACTGTATTAAAATAGTTGAGAAGTGACATCGTAATAACTGTTGCTAGTTGGCAGTGTAAAATACAAGTCAAAGAGCAGACTTATAACTGATGTTTAAACAATTGAAATGACATCTGTTCTTTTCAGCTCTTCTAAAGTGTTTTGTTGAAACAAAGCTCACTCTAAAGCATTGGTAGAAACACGTATTTTTCTATTGCCCCATATGTCGTTACACAAAACCAGAAATCTCTCTGAATTTTACAACATATTAATAACTGTTATTCGAACTACAACTTTCTGAAAGCGGCATACATTAAAGGCAATATAATATTTTTGTATCGTATTATTCGTTTTTTTTTAGTATGTTTCACTTCACACTGCAGTTTTTAAAAGTATTCTACACAGGATCAAGAGCAAAAGCCCTTCAGCTCTCGAGGGAACAGCCTGAGCCATGTGAACAAAATATTTATTGTGCAAGTCACATTTGAGTTCTCTGATCTTGTGAATGAACTTGGACTCGGCATCCGGTCTCTGTTGCCACGGAACTCTACGGTAACCTGTTTACTTTCAATATCCCTATCATGATTTGTAAATTGCAGTTTATCCTATATATAATTAGTTTTTCATGGGAAATGTATATTCTGTAAGCAGATGGGTACGCACTTGTGAGCTATCATGAATAACCATGAAACCTACAGAAACGTGAAACGTACACATAGTTACAATTCATGCAAGAATTGTGAACACCTAAAACCTCAGCAACAACTTCATGGGCATTAATAGCTATTTTTAATAGCGGGTGTATTTGTTAGTCAAATTAAGGTGACACGAGCGTCTTAATCCAAGATTCTGTAATTTCCATATTTTCAATTAATATATTAACATATTTACGCATTAAAGGAATAAAAGTATTAGTTTTGTGTGTGATCTGAAAGAACACATATACATAAATTAATCAGTTAGTCATTCCTAACCCAGATGTGATATATAAATAAATACACGCTCAATGCAACAGTTTTACAACGTTAAATGCCGACTTGGTTTGGAAAAAAAGAAAAAAAAAATCAATTTCTTTCAGGGAGACAATACCAGCCACGTGGTCAACGTCCTGCTGCTTACGACATAAAACAAACCGTCACAGGCTGGAGCACTGGCAATAATTGAGCACAAAATGTGGAAACTGCCTTACACACAAAACGCCAAGCCCAGCTGTCAAGGGAACAAGGGTTTATTGCATGTTCCCTGAGTAACTAAATCACCAAGCCATTAAAAGCCGATGCATTCATGGAGAAGCTACAGCTTCAAATTAAAAGATAAATCAAGGTCCTAACAAATGAAAACATAATATGCAATTTGTTCGATTACTTTGTACCGTTATTGAAAAGTGACGCCATTACAATTGGAATTCTCATCAGGATAAAGTGAAAAAATTCAGAAGCTGGGTTATCGGACATATCTGACAATCTGCCACAATAATATCAATTTCTAGGCCTGGGCCAAATTTTAGTTGCACTGGCCAAACTCAAACAAATTTATATTCTTAAATGTCATTTTTAGATTATTCATTACTCAATTTTGCTTAACTTCTGTTTAAGCAAGTACACAACATGTGAAAATAATACTCACTACAAACCAGCAGATGACTGGGCAGTAACATCAAATGTCTCCCAAAGGGACATTTCACACTCCAACTAGTGTCCTGACATTAATTCTCAAATCTTTTTCGTGCAAGACGTATGCTCGATTTACAAAGGTCAGCGAAGCGAACCACAATATGCTATGAAAGTGTATTTTCACAAAATGTTCCAGCTTAATCCAGGACACCTTGAAAACGAATAAGACTGGTCCTGGACAAGTGATGAATGCTGGACAAAGAAGGCTATACGTAGTAACAGTGATGCCTGGATTCAGAGATAAAGCCTAGAATCAAAAGTAGCTGTAGAATGCATCTAAGTAAAAGGTGCAATACAAGACAGGAACCGAACTAACGTACTTCAGTAGAATGAACACTTTAAACTGATTGGGAAACTATTCTTAGGGAAAAGTTAGAGGTGCATGTTAAATAAGCCAAAGATTTAGAACAAAATAAGACAGAGAAACAGGCAAACAGTGGGCAAGGTTGTTCAACATTACATAACAAATGTGAACTTGATGATGAACTGGAGTGCAGGGCAGAATAACCTGTTGCGAAGCATCAAACTGTGGCATGCTCATTTATTTTGTAGTTTTCTATATTCAGCACACGCAGAGAAACCTGAGTGCATTATTAACATTCTGGAGCACTGCACAGTGTTTCTTAAATCTTGGGTTCTGTGTGAGACCAAAATACTAGTCCCCTGCACTTGCTCTCTGTGGTCTTTCTGATATTTTAATTTCACTTGAGGAAAGATGGCTTTCTCCACCATTGCCATGTGCAACGATGTCTCAGCATGCCCTTAATCAGAAAATGCCCAGGGGCTGTTGAATGCTCCATAAGCACAAGGCTATCTTTGGAAAACCAACTGACTTGTGTAAGTTGTCACCCATGATACCTACAAGGTAAGCAGGGTCTGACATAACAGGGAATTATAGGAAGATGTTGGAAATGGCCCTTTTTGCAGGGTTTCCCCTAACTTTTTAGCTTCTGACCTCCTGTTGTCGATCCTGTGCTGAATTTTGTTTTTGCTGGTTTTAGAACTCTGGGTACTTTACAACTGCTGACTAGTGCTAAAGTGCAAGTTCTCTCTGTCTGTTGGTTTATCCAACACTGCCATCCCTGATTTACTAGTAATTCCCTATTAATGTGCACTATGTGTGTCCAGGGCCTGTAAATCAAATGCTACTAGGGGGCCAGTAGCACTGATTGTGCCACCCACATGAGTACCCCTGTAAACATGTCTCAGACCTGCCACTGCAGTGTCTGTCTGTGCAGTTTTAAACTGCAATTTCGCCCAGACAAGTGCACCTACTTGCCAGGCCCAAACCTTCCCTTTTACTACATGTAAATCAACCCTAAAGTCTTGTACTTTGTTACAATTCAACTAAAAGAGAGGTATATTTTTCTAGCAGATTTTCTTGATTCAAGAAAGTTTTCTTTAGAATGTAAACGTTTTGTTTTACTTTTGAGTCAGATTTAGGGTGAAGGTCAATGAACCCGCCACTTCCTGTCATACATCTCTTTCTCAGACTTCCTCAAGCTGATGCCATAGCAACACCAAACTACAAAACTCTCTCCGGTTGCAGCTAGGAGCCGGCATCGCCTGCCATTGTCCCTGCAGAACTGTGTGTGCCTGAAATAGTCCCTTTCAACGGTTTTCTTGTGAATACTGCAAGCTCAGTGTTGGTCGTTGGGCGCAAAGAGCTGTGCCAAGAACACAAAGGCCTTCGCAGACTCAGCAAACACCACACAAAGGCCCATATTGTCCTGGTTTTGGGCAGCCAGCAAGCACACTTTTTAAATAATTTGACACCGTAGCCTTAAATGCTTGAAGTTTTTAGTATATTTTGCCTCTTTTTGCTCTACCTAGATGTTAGTATGAAGTTGCAAATTTCAAGAAAAGTTGTATTTTCATTTTGCTTGCCAGAAATGTTATTTGGCGATATAAATGCATCTCTGTTTCTTTAATTAACTGGTGCCGAAGAATCATCGCTGACTTCCTCATTAGTCTCCTCCTACAGGAACAATAGGTAGGTGGCTGATTAATGCAAGGTCGACAACATGGTAAGTAATTGAAGCGAGTGTGGGGCTTAGATGCGTCGTCGTCACATACGTGTTATGGACAACATTCACCCCAAAGAAATAAATGCACAGTGAATTGCACACCCACTGCATGCCAACAAGCATATTTGCATGCTGAAAGGATTCGGTGCATGCGTTGTGTACAGGACGTGCAATATAAGAGAATCAGGCAAATGGATTATGTGGACAAGAGAAATCATGCCATAAAAAAATTGGCATTTGTAAGGACAATAAACATTTTTTATACATCGCTTCATACTGTAACTGCTGTTTATGCTAAGTGCTTTGAATAATAGGTGTCACTGGTGGGTGGAGGTGCCTTATAACTATAGATTTCCTGAACCAAAAGCTCTGATTTTGTGATAACATCTGCATCCGCTTTCCCAATGTGTGCTCCAGTCCTCATGTCTAGTAAGTAGTCCAGTATAAATGCTACATTTAACAGTTGTCCTAAAAAATATCTGTGAAAGGTCCGAGGGCCGGATAATTAGGGGCGCAAATTGCGCTCCCGGTAAATACAGATACTGGTAGCTTTAGTATTTAAAAGAGGTGCAATTTCCACATCATTTCGAGTTTCAGACCTTGGAATGTAGGTGAATGCACCAAATGCAGCGGTTCTTTTGTTCCATAGTGCACAAACTAGAAATTTTCACTGCTTCCCTTCACAATGTGTGCCCGGCTTTGCTTAGTGAAAATATTGTGATCTAAATACAATGATGCGCTCAATTAGCAAAAAATCATAATTGGTATTCAGCCGCAAATGTTCCTGACGTCCGAATCAGGTCCGAATCGAGATTAGCACATGATTTGTGATGAGTTCGAAATTGTGAGGAAGGCCTAACATAAATGTAGCAGAAGGCAGTCGTTTATCTCTGGATAACATTAGAGAGAACCCACCGTTTTTGTCCTATGTTTTGTTTTGACCGGGAAATCTTAATTTAAAAGGGGACGAGTAGTAAAATTGTACCATCAAAATAAAGCAAAGGCTTACTATTCAGGCACTAACAGAAGTCAAGTTGGTCAGCCATTATAACAGCTCCCACAAAATAGGCAACGACAAACTCATCAAGATGAGCTTTTACATGGTGCAAACACGTCTTGCAGTGCTTCGGTGAGAAGGCCGAGGGGAGGAGCTCCCCGTCGTCTGGGGAGACAGTAAATAGAATCACACAATTGTCTATAAATTAACAGTTAAATAAAAAGACCGCTGCCAGAAGGAACCCCTCCTCTCATGTACAACAAATATTAAACAAACCGTTCATTTCTCCTCAACTCAACACAGGATCCCTTCCTTCTGACTGCACAAGGACCAATCGACGTAAGACATTACATCAGTGCAATCCTGGTCCCACAGGAACCATCCTTCTAATAGCACTGAATGGTAAACCCATGCTGTGTAGAAAGCTCTGCAGACATCTCCAAACACAGAGGAGTGATCATTCAATGGCAAATAGAAGGCTCAGATAATCTATCTCCTTTACCAACTCAGGAGATTCTGCTCTACCCATAAAGAATACTAAAGTACATTGAAAAAGGACGCCACCATGAACCACTCACCACGGCTCATATCTGTCATGGCAGCTCAACTCAAAGCTCTGCCTCTGCACTTCGCAGGGGCTTCAGCTTTACAAGTACAAACATTTAAGTGCCCACTGGTTACTACCAGTCATCCAAAACACTGCAGCATTGAGCAACTGCCCAGTCGTCAGAAAGGACACATATGCCAGAGCCGGGGCACTGGGAGATCTGGGAGATCAGTCAGCTGCAGAAGAGCACAGATATTGTCTAAGCCAAACTGATGGTATAGATGTTGGGGGTGGGGGAGTGGTCAGCTGATGCACTTGGACTACCACAGCACTCTTCTATTGGCAACAGATATATGCACAAATGCTCTCATAGGCCAAAACTAAACACGTTTTAGAGCCCTCAAAAAAACTGCTAATTTATGTAAGGGATCTAACAACTCACCCTGACATCTGATTTTCAACACTGAAAGGCCTTTCAATGTTTCTTTCAAGATCGCAGTTTTCCCACAACTAATATGTATGATGGTTGCAGTGATTTTCCTTGCGCCCAAGAACATAGAGTGTGCACATTTATTTAAGCTGCATTTTGGCAGTTCCTCAACTTCATAATGTTGCTTCTTCATCCCAATAGCTCTCTAAGGTGGTAATAACACAAAATGCAGTGCTTCAACAAAAATCATAAATGGTGCTTCACCAAAAATCACAAATAAATCTGTCATTTAGCGAATTGGCTATGCATCGGAAATAGAATGTCATGCAACTAGACGTTTTCTCCTGGATTACAGTAAATATCAATAAGTAGGAGCTCCTAACTGGCTTAGGGATATGAAAGCGGTTGGGGTTGCACAAATACTACTCAAAGCTGGATACTCAATTTAGACTTCATTAGAACACCTCGGCCCATCCTAATTACACACAGACTAATTCATCCTGTGATACCCTATCTTTTACCAATATCGTACACCCAACTCGAACACACAGGTAACACTCTCTCCACTTGCTTCGTACCCACATGGACAACTCTACTCTCCTCACACCTGCTAATAGACAGGGTGGGCCAACTCTGACTTGATGGGGAGGTGGAACTGTCACCTACCACACTTGCACATCACAAAGGTTCTGCCTCAGCTCTCTCACAAAGGGTGTGACACTAGTTTTTTGTGTCCCTAGACAATATGGGGCCAGGGCAGGGTGACAGGAAATTCAAAGCATCTCTGGGTGTGGAAAACTCCAGAATCTTCTCCTACTTTAAAGCTGGCACCAGTTATAAATGTTGCACCCTCAGACCTAACTCTTCAGTACACCTCTGGACCCGTGGATACTACAGAAGGAGGACTGTTGTGCTGCTCTGCTACCAGAAGTAATTCTACCCTATTACTCTGCTGCCCTGCTTGCTGAAAAGGAAACTGGACATGCACTCTTTATCAAAGGCTGATTGACTCCAAGGGTCAGCTGAACGATTTCCTGTTCTGAGACACAGTGACATAGCAAGCTCCAAAGGCGTCCCTGCATCCGCCCAGCTGACCTGCAACTGGACCTTCAACTGAACCTGCCTAAGCCTAGTTGACCTCTGCTGGAGTGAGTTCCTGATTCCCAAGTGGTGTCATTCAGGTTCTGGATCCTTGATGTAGCATCAGTTGAGCTATATCCCCAATAAAATAAAAAATTCGGAAGTTCATGGCTCTTTCCAACAGTGAACAGGCCTGTTCGCTAAGAACCTTGCTGCCATGCCTCTCTCCAATGTGAAGCTTCAGTAAACCCATCTCTACGTGCCACAGTCACCTCCAATGATGCATGGCAACATGAAATCTGCACTTCGCGCTACACCTTCGACAGTTCACAGTGGCCTCCAACAAGAATTACCAACAACGACCATCTGCAAAACCTGACAGGATCTTTGTGCTACAGCAATGACCATTCGCAATGCTCAGCCTGCTTTTTGCACAACATCGATGATCATCTGATACTTTCTGCCTGTTCCCTGTGACACCTACATGTCAAACGGTACTTTTCATGCAGGACTTTTGAAGGTAACTCTTTCAGTGGGACTAATCTGGTCCATGAATCCAGCCTATACTCCACTGCGCTTGGATTGAATTTATGATTTTCACCTGGTCTCGCGCAACCGGCTAACTGCAAGAGCTGCTTTGTGCTTTTAGGCACTATACTTACATTATATTTTTAAAACTGCATTTCTACTGATTAGACTTTTGTCATTTTGGTCTGAAATAGTTATTAAAGTTTGCTCTATTTTTCTAAATTGGTGTGGAGCTTTTCTTGTGTTGTGCTTTCACTTTATTAGTGTTGGAAGTGTTGTATAAATACTTTACATATTGTATCTAAGTTAATCCTAAATACTTTTGTGCCAAGCTGACAGATAGTTGCACACAGGTTACTTTGGGGTTTACTTGTATTTCCCCCTGAGAAGAATTGTGATTGCTGCTTGAGTAGGATTTCATCACCCTTTACCAGTAACCCAATTTCCTACAGGTGCCTTCCAGAAGCACCTTTTAAACTGTAAAAAAACAATCTTACCTATTATTGCACAGCGTCTATACCACCTCATCAGTGGAAACCATGAACCAATGGAAATACACTTATGGGATGAACCAACCCCTAACTGGGAACAACTGACCAGCACCTACCAGTGACACACCAGCCTTCAAAGGTCTACAGCTCTTAAATAATTCCAATATCGACAACCCTCCCAATCACAAAAGCTCTAGTAGATCACCACAGTAAACCCTATTTCACAGTTATGCCTCCCCTGGAACAGAAACTAGATCGTCTGCCCTTCCCAGCTAAATATCATGATATCCCACTTAGGGTCTAGTCTTTCTACTCTCCTAAAATCCGCACCCCCTTAGCTGAGGCCACACAATCCCTGGCACTCAATGCAAAGGAGTAAGCTCCCACTTCGCTCCTAGAGTTTCCTACCCGATCAATCCCAAGCAAATATTGGCAAATGGCTTGTAAATTATAGCAGCCTAATACCCTCCCCTTCCCCTACTTTTTTAACTCACTCTTCCCTTTACAATCCGCACCAATACAGAAGTTCAAAAATGTTATTGACTAGGTATAAACCTCAGTCCCAAACAAACCTTGTACTGCCTAAATATAAATCCGATACACCACAGGCACTGGCTAACAAGAACAATATTCCTATCACAAATAAACCCCTACACACCCCTCTCACAAAATTTGTCACCTCAAACTTATGATGCCTGTTTCATAACTGTAGATCAGCAATGAAGCACAAGATGTCATTAGCGGACACTATCTCGTATTAAAATATGTATCTACTAATCCTTTCTTATTTTCACCTAACTATATACATATTTACACACAAACACACATAAACACAGACACACACACACACACACACACACATACACATGTTTCCACTGAACAAAACAAAGGTTACAGGGAAGCTATAGTTAGGAGATGGAATAAAAAAATATGGAAATTCACTTAAAAACTAAAGGAATACAGGGAGGTTATAGTTGGGTCCACATTTTACTCGCACAAAACTATAGAAATTCAGCAGTTATAGATACGGTTATCTCAACTACTATAACTTGTGACTTTTCTGAAAATGGTGCATTGATATTATCAATGATGTTATCAAAGATGTCATGAGTGATGTAATATGTGGGGTAATTAGCAGTACATGACGAGGGAGCGAGTTATAGATACTTTCGGACGTTATAGTTCCTTGAGATAACCATAACTGTAACAGCTGAATTTCTATGGTTTTGTGTGAGTAAAATGTGAACCTAACTATAATGTCCCTGTAATCTATGTTTTTTCAGTGAATTTCATTTTTTTTAATTTTTTTTAATAGTAAGTCATTTTAATTACTTTAAGTTATTCAACCATGGCCAGGCACTGTGGTCTGCCCCCTATAAGCAGGAAAGCCGGTGCCACACATGGCCTTCGGCCGTGCGTGGCAGGGGTTGGCCGCAGGGCCTATCCCCTATAAGTACCCATCTCCACACCATGCAAAGCCTTCAGCCATGTGCGGTGGGGGTTGGCTGCAGGGTCTGACCTGCAGCTAGGCCCTGCAGCCTACCCCCTGCAAGCACGAAGCCCAAAGCCATGCACAGCCTTTGTATGTGCATGGATGGGGTTGGTCATAGAGCCTGGCTGCAGGCAAAACCCCCATTAAGCAGCCAAGTCTACACCATGTACAGCATTGAGAAAGAAAAGAAAAGAGGCCAGGATAGGAATACCCTGACTCTCTAGCCTTGATGCTTGGGTCAGTGCCGGAGCTCTCCAAGGCAAAAAAGCATTTAAAAAATGTTTCTTTGCTGAAAGCCGTGGCGGATCAGCAAATCTGGCAATTAAAAAAAATAAATAATAATAATTCTGTCTTCCGTGCTTGTTCAGTATAGCCCACAGGTAGGCCAGGTCCCAGGGACATGCTGGATAATTAAACAGGGTGGGGGCACATGGGCCCCCCCTCCTAGGGATCTTTGAATCCCTGGGGACCACCACCTCCTTGGGGCTTTGTTAAAAAATTGGAAGAGTGCTGCATGGACACTCCTTCATTGGTCTCTTTTAAGCCCTGGGACCACCACCTTCCAGGGGCTTTATTTTATTAATGGAATGGGGCTGCGCGGCACCCCCTCCTGGGGTTTTACCATGCAACAGGGACCACCACCTTCCAGAGGCAAAATTTTAAAAAGAAGCAGGGTGGCCATGCCTAACCCTGGTCCGGGGACCACCAAATCCCCAGGCCTATTAACAAAAATAGTGCAGGTAAGGGGGCTGCGTGACCTCCCCTTCCCTGACCCACCACTTCAGCCTTTGGGACCTCATCCTTTGAGGCCTGGCCATGTCTGATTGGGTGTCCAGGACCCACCCATGGCACCCAGTTTGCAAAGATGGAGACCTCAGGGAAAGCCTGAAGGCCCCTGCCGTACTGGGCGACTGCCCACCTCCTCTGGGAGCAGGTATTGCTCCTGCCTGAAGGAAGCTGCTAAATATACATGCCCTTGTGTGCGGGAGCACTCTTTCATCTGTTTCCCTGCCTGCATGACAGCGGGGCAGGGAAACAAATGAAACACTACTCCCAGTAAGCAGGAGCAGTTTTCACGCACCTGCTTGCTGGGAGCAGAGTTAGTGATTGCTCTTGCTTGGCAGGGGCTGTCACAGCTCTCACCAAGCAAAAGCCAACAGCTATCTGCTGAGGGTAGGGGCCTCAGGAGACAGAAGGCACAAGCCCTGGGGAATGGCAGTCCACAGGGCCAGTAATGGATTCTGGAGGGGGCAGCGCAGCCCCTCTCCTTTAATTTACACGGCCTGCCCCAGGATGGTGGTGGTCCCTAGGGCTGCATATTGCCCAGGAGGTGGGGGCATGTGGCTCCCGATCCCAGTCTTAATTATGTTTTTTGCCCCAGGGAGGTGGTAGTACCCAGGGCCCGTGGGTTCTGCGTGACCCCCCTGCATATATTTAAATTTAGCCCCAGAAAGATGGTGGTCCCCGTGGTATGGAAAAGCCCTTGGAGGAGGGTCCATGCGGCCCTCATCCACTATTGTTACAAAGTCCTGGGGAGGTGGTAGTCCCCGGGGTTCATACATGCCCAATGGAAGATGGTCAGAACGCTTCCTCTCTGATAATACAATAACGCCCCAGGGAGGTGGTAATCCCCAGGGCTCAAAAGAGCCCTAGGAGGGGTGCACATGCGCTCGCTCCTTTTTTAAAATTATTTTCACATGCCCCAGGACCTGGATCACCTTGGGGATAAATTGAGAACAAGCATGTGAGACCAAACCTGTGTTTTTTAAATTTTCAAGTGGATTAATAGATCCTCTGTGAATATCGCTGAAAATGTTTGCACTGAATGGTCCCAGAGGAACCCCAACACCAAGGCTAGGGTGTCAGGGTATTCTTTTTTGTGGGCCTCACCTGAAGCTGAGTCCCAAAATGTCTCACAACACTTCCTGGTTGAAGTGTTGGCAGCCAACCAGATCTCAGCATGGGATCTCCTGTGATCCACGGAGCCTCTGCATCCCTATATATTTTTGTCCTTTAACATGTCTAAAACTACTGAACGGATTTACAACAAATCACGAAAAGCACACTTTCTGGACCAAAAGCTAGCTTTGGGCCAAATTTGGTGTAATTCCGTCCAGTGGTTCGGGCTGTAGTAGTGTTCAAAATCCCTATGGGTATTTGTTAAAAATTGGGTCTGTAATTGGCACCCTGTCCAGGAAGGGACCACAATCCTAGTCAGGATTAGTCATAACACAACCTAAATGATCCTGTGCTCACCCTCCTTCAGCTTGGCACAGAGCAGGCAGGCAGGCTTAACTTAAAATGCAAAGTAAAGTATTTGTTCAATAACTCACACAGTAACACAGTGATGTTTTTCTAAACACCAGTTTAGAAAAATAGATAATATTTATATAAATAGAACAAGACCAAAGTGACAAAAATCCCTCATGCACCAGTTAAGATATCACTTTTTAGAGGTTTGGGTAAGCCTTAAACCATAGGAATCAATGAATGTGTCTCTTTAGCACAAGATACCTGGAAAGAGCCAAAATTAAAGCTCCATCCTGAGCAGGGGAAGTGAGGTACCGGAAAACAAAGTGATGCATCAATTTTCCCGGCACAGCAGAGCTGATACATCAATTCTTTTGTTTCAGAAAAGGTGATGTGTCAGTTTACAGACATGAAGCCTCAGTTCCTTACTGCGGTGCAGGGTTGATGACAAACTGACGCCCAGAGACAATGCACGGAAAATCCAATTGTGCTGCAATGATGGAACCGCAGTGAATTAGGTGCTGTGTCAATTTTGCAGATGCTAGGTTGATTTTTCAGCCACAGGATAGGTGTTGCATAAATCTTACAGCCGCGGGGCGCTGATGCGTGGATTTTCTCTTTTAGGTGAAGTCTTTGATGGCCCTAAGACTTCTTAACAGGAGGCAAGCTGACAAGCCCTTATAGATCACATGTGGTGGGAAGACAAAGTCCAGTAGAGTCAGGGAGCAGCAGGCAGCAGGGCAACAAGCAGAAAAGCATTCCTTACAGAAAAACAGTCCAGTTGAGTCCTTTGGGCAGCAGTGCAGTCCTTCTGACAGGGCTCATTTGTAGGTCTAGAAGTATCTGATTTTAGGGGGTCACTGACCCAGTATTTATACCCAATTGCGCCTTTGAAGTGAGAGGAGACTTCAATGCATGATTTTGAAGTGCACTAGTTTTCCCTTCAACCCAGTCCTGTCTGACAGGAGAAGTGTGGGGGATTATCAGTCCTTTGTGTGAGGTCAGGGCACTAGCCTTTGAAGTGTAAGTGAGAGCACCTCCTGCCCAGGAAGTCCCATCACTATGCAGATGAATGCAGATGCAGCTTAGTGTCCTGTGTTTACGGCTGTCTGGGTGGAAAGCAGAAGGAGGGCCGTGACCTAGCACATACCGGACATGGATTGGAGACAGGCTGTAGGGCACAGAGAGCAGTACGTGCAGAGAAATGCTTACTTTGTATAAGTGGCATTTCTAAAAATAGTGATCCAACTTCACAAGTAAGCAGGATTGATCACTTCCATTCCAACCATACCAAACATGACAATGCCAATACTTTCAGATAAGAAATTATCACTTAAAAGTATTTGAGGGAATTTTCAATGCTGGCCTATGAGAGGAGCAGGCTTCACAATAGTGAAAAACGACTTTGGGTGTTTTTCACTACCAGGACATGTAAGTACATGTCCTGCCTTCTACTTACATAGCAACCTGCCCTGTGGGCTACCTAGGGCCTACCTTAGGGGTGACCTATGAGTAATAAAAGGGGAGTTTAAGGCTTGACAAGTAGTTTTAAATGTCAAGTCGAAGTTGCAGCGAAACTGCACACACAGGCCTTGCAATGGCAGGCCTGAGACATGGTTAAGGGGCTCCTTATGTGGGTGGCACAATCAGAGCTTCAGGCCCACTAGTTACATTTAATTTACAGGCCCTGAGCACATACAGTGCTCTTTACCAGGGACTTATAGGTAAATTACATATGCCAATTGGGTAAGAGACAATGTTATCATGTTTAGGGGAGAGTGCACAAGCACTTTAGCACTGTCAACAGTGGTAAAAGTCCAAAGAGTTCTAAGACCATCAAAAATGAGATCAGAAAAACTAGATCAGAAAAATGAAGGGAGACAGGCAAAAAGTTGGGGGAAGACCACCATAAGGCTTTCAGGTCTAACTATATATATATGATATATGAGACCATTAACGCTCACCTGAATCTTCCTATGTGCAACAAGAATGACGGTCATCACTAGCTAGTTATAGTTAGTACCATGGTTCCATAGAAAAAGAGCCTGACTTGCCTATATCTTTGGCACAGTTTGATGAATTTTCATAAATGTTTTTTTTAAAAGTGTTCAGGTGATTCTTGCTGCCCAAAGGAAGATTCAGGTGAACCGTTAAGCAGGGCTGAGAAAAAGTGGGGTAAAAAAACATGCATTTCTTATGTTAGTTCCCATAGGAGCTTTAAACACAACTAGAGCCCAGACCACTGCACAGAATTAAACCAAGGTAGCTGTCGGTACACAGAGTACACTTTCAGTTATTTGGTGGAAATACGTTCAGTAGTTTTTGAGATATTAAAGGGAAAATAAGTTTGTATATCTAAGGCCGCGGATCCTCCTTAACAACTTCATGAATGATAAGAACTCATGCACGGAGCTGCGGAGCTCTGATTGGCTGCCAACACCGCAAACTAGGAAGTGTTTGCAGCCTTCTTTGGACTCTGCTTCAGCTGAGTGCCAGAAAAAAATGTAAAAAAATAAGAAAACCAGCCAGGGTAGAGTCACCCTGACTCCAGGGCTAAAGTACAATTTTTAAAACATATGCCGCAATTTTACGACAACGTGAATTCGTGGGAAAAATGTAAAACAAATAAAGCAAGCGTGGGCTTCTGCGCTTGTTTTTAGGAAGCACCCTGGTGGACCAGGCCCGGGGCATTTTGAAATGGACTGCTACCTCCCTGGGGCTTCAATGAAATTAAATGCAGGGGGTGCGCACCCCCCCCACAGCTCCAGGGACTGCCCAGGGCCTAATGAAATGGAATGCGGGTGGGAGAGTGTCCCCTTGCAGCCCTGGAAACCACCAACCCCCAGGGCTCGCTTCTGCCAAAACCCAGGACATAGCTGTTTGCTATGACTTGGTGGCAGCTTTGACAGCTGCCATCAAGTCAGAGCAAATAATCCGTTTGCAGTAAGTGAGAGCTGTCAAGTAGATGCGCGAGGGTCTGAGTGGGTTTGTGAATGGGTTTGTGAGGGTGTGAGTGGGGCTGTGAGTGGGTGCACAAGGTTGTGAGTGGATGCGTAAGGGTCTGAATGGGTGTGGGAGAAAGACTAAAAAAGAGAAAATCAGAGAGAGAGAAAGAGAGTGAGAGAGATAGAGAGTTTTTTTAGACTTTGATGAATGATATCCTTAGAATTAGATATTTCTAAACAAATTTAAAAGAAAAACATATTTGTCAACTAAAAATAGTGAGATCACCTTTTAGCATGAACCTTAAACTTTTAAGGTTTAAAAGAAATGAAAAAAGGGAAATGACCATGGACACATGCGGACTAGAACCCTCAACTTTCAGTATAACGGTCTCAGCCCTTAACCATTATGCCTCAGGTAACTGCTTACTGTGGTTTCACCATTTGAAGTAATTGCATGGAGAGATCATTACAATGACCATCTCTCTCTCTCGTTCTCTCTTTTCCATCCCATTATGGAATGGAAGAGAGTGAGTGACAGGACCGCAGGGGAGCCTCAAGGCCCCTGCGGTCATAGCCAGCTCCCCACACCCTGTGGGAGCTGGCACAGGAGCAATGTTTTCATCTGTCTATCCTGCATGCTGGGAAGGCAGATGACAACTCCATTTTCCGACAGTGGGTTGCTGTTTGATAGCTACTGCTTTCAGAAAGCGGACTATGGGCCTCGTTTAGACCTTGGTGGTCACCAGACTGACAGGGTTACGGTCAGACCGCCGGCACCACTAGGGATTACTAGTCCCCTTTCCGCCAGCCTTTGCATGGCAGTCGGACTGCCATGCAAAGGCTGGCGGAAAGAGGGTGTCGGGGGCCCCATAGGGCCTCCTGCACTCCCCATGCACTTGGCATGGGCAGTGCAAGGGCCCCCATGGACAGCCGACGGGTGCTGTTACAACTGACGCACCACAACATTGCCGCCGGCTCGATTATGAGCCGGCATTAATGTTGTGGTGAGTTTTCCGCTGGGCCAGTGGGCAGAAACGCTGTTTTCGCCCACTGGCCCAGCAGAAGACTCTAAATAGGTTGGCCTGCATACCACTAACACTGGCGGTATGCTGGCTGCAGTGGCTTTGGCAAGCTTCTGTGAAGACCACCGGAGTCATAATGAGGCCCTATGTTTGCTTTTGCTTGGTGGGAGCTGTCAGATGCCACCAAGCAAAAGGAAACAGCTATGTCCTGGGGGGTAGTGGTCCCCAGGGCCATCAATGACTCCTCAAGGGGAGCTGCATGGCCTTCCTCCAATGAGTATAGCCCAGGTGCTGCGGGGATCAAAAACAGACCAACTTCACTTTTTTATTGTAGCCCCATGGAGGTGGTGGCCACCAGCACCAGCAGGAAGCACTGGCTGCCCTCCATACTGTTTATAAATATTGCCCTGGAGAGGTGGTGGTCCTCAGGACTGTGGGGGGGCGCTCAGCCTCCCGCAGTGAATTACATTTAAGCCCTTGGGAGATGCATGGACACTGGGCTGCAGGGAGGCACGTGTTCCCCCTGCATGAAACTGCATTTAAGCCCATGAGAAGTGGCGGTCCCTAGGGCTGCAGGGAGCCGGATGGCCCCCGCACATATAGGGGGTCATTCTGACCCTGGCGGTCATGGACCGCCGGGGCCAACGACCGCGGGAGCACCGCCAACAGGCTGGCGGTGCTCCCATGGGCATTCTGACCACGGCGGTACAGCCGCGGTCAGAAACGGGAAACCGGCGGTGCCCTGCCGGTTTCCCGCTGCCCTGGGGAATCCTCCATGGCGGCGCTGCAAGCAGCGCCGCCATGGGGATTACGACCCCCTTACCGCCAGCCTGGTTCTGGCGGTTTTGACCGCCAGAACTTGGCTGGCGGTAACGGGTGTCGTGTGGCCCCCTAACAGGGCCCCACCAAGATTTTCAGTGTCTGCCAAGCAGACACTGAAAATCGCGACGGGTGCAACTGCACCCGTCGCACCCCTTCCACTCCGCCGGCTCCATTCGGAGCCGGCATCCTCATGGAAGGGGGTTTCCCGCTGGGCTGGCGGGCGGCCTTCTGGTGGTCGCCCGCCAGCCCAGCGGGAAACTCAGAATAACCGCGGCGGTCTTTTGACCGCGCAGCGATATTCTGACGGTTCCCGCTTGGCGGGCGGCTCCCGCCGCCCGCCAAGCTCAGAATGACCCCCATAATGTTTTTAGCCCTGGGGAGTTGGCGGTCCCCAGGGCTGTAGGGGAAAGGTGGGTGGCTCCCTGCATTAAAATGAACAATGCCCCCGCGACTTGGCCCAACGCAGGGGCTTGAGAATGACAAAGCGTAGAAGTCCACACTGTTTTATTTTGAAATTTTCACCAGATCCACCACCATTCATGTTAAAAAATTTAAAAGATGCTTTTTTCTCAGCGCCAGAGCTAAGGGGTCAGAGTGACACTACCCTGGACCCTTTTTTTTTTTTTTACATTTATCTGGGACTTGGGTGAAGCTGAGTCCCAACCTGGCTGCCAACACTTCCTTGTTGAAGTGTTGGCAGCCAATCCGATATCAGCATGAGATCGGAAGGGTTTGCAAATCCTTTGAGTCCCTATATATATACAAATTTAGATTTTTTGTTAATGTCTCTAAAACTACTGAATGGATTTACACCAAATAACAAAAAGGCCTCTTTCTGGACCAAGAGCTACCTTTCTGCAAAATTTGATGTAATTCTGTCCAGTGGTTCAGGCGCTATCACTGTTTAAAATCCCTAAGAGAAAATTAATGGGGAAAACGTGTTTATTGGCAAAAAATTCCTGGCGCGTTTCGGAGCACCTGCTCCTTGATCACCTTGCTGTCACGGCTGTTTGTTCTTAGTTGAGGGATTTTTCTTTCATTTGAGGCTGAAACAATGTTGATAAATATATATATATATATATATATATACACATTTAAAAAATAGTTTATAATGTACCATTGCACTTTCTTAGAAGTATCTAGAAAGTATTATGGTTATTATTGAAATCTAAAAAAAAAATATCATGTAGGAGAAGGTACAATTAGACATAATATAGGGAGGTTCCTAAAAGAGCCTTTGTTTTATGTCACAAAACATGTTTGTATGTTTTTGTCAAGCCATTTTAGGTTTGACATTAAAATATGGTATTCATTGGTTGAAAATGAACACCTCCAAGGCTATACAGTGGTGTTTTGACATATTTTATATTTGAATGAAAAATGCAAGATATTTCATGATCACAAAATAATTCTGACACTGAGTTGTTCACATGTCTGAACTTTTCAAACTTAGCAGCATTTACAGTAGACCACTTCCACTTTTTTGACAAATGTTTGAGAACACAAAATGCGTGTTCAGAAAGTCACTAAGATGGAAAATGCCTCCTTCATCTCAATTTCCAATCTAACTCCGGTTAAGTGTCTTATAACATTGCCATTATAGTGGATAACCGTAACCATAAAGTAGGGTGGTAATCTTAAAAGGAGGAGCAGTGGTGGTGGGCATCTCTGGTCCCTGGTTATTCTTCGACTGCCAGAGGAGAAACTGGAGCTCGCTGCCCTTGACCTGCCTGGGACTCCTGAGAATGCTCAGAGAGAAGAGGAAGGCCCAGAGGCCCTACCAAGAGTGAAGAGTGGGACGCCTTCTCGGGGAGACCACAGCACACCTCCCCTCATAGGAACGTGGAGGACAATCCTGGAGACAGGGCTTCACTACCTGCTGAGGATACGAACGGCATTAGGGTACTGCCGCGGTGAGTGAAGTTGGCCCTGATTTGAGGTTAGGGGACTTCGCTACACCAAATGTCCCAGCCTCCAACACTTGCTGGAATTGTTTGTTGGGCCTATTGCATCACGCAGTTGCGAGTACTTTCCACTTGCCACCACGACCTAAGCATCACGGACTCAGCTGCTCTGGATGAAGGACTCCAGTGGTGGAGGAGGGAACTGAAGGGTTGACCCTCCGTTCCAGTAAAGGAGGCACAAGGGGGCTAGATTGGTGGGGTGCGGTTGAGACCCCAGAAGACAGACTAATTGGGGCTTCCCCCACCTCCTGCTATAGGACCTAACTGTGCCTGCATGCCCAGAAGAGCAGAGCTTTTACAACATCTAGCAGTACTCAGGGGCTCAGAACACTGAAAGACACTGTATAGATATTTTAACGGCATGCCTGGTTGGCACTCTGTGGGCCCTGACATTTTCTTTTTCTTCCCACGTGCAAAAATTCAATGGTCTACTGGCTGAGGTGTGGGCCTCCCTGAGTACACGAAAAAATTGTCTAAACATGGACACCAAATACAATAGGGACCCAATCAAAGTTACTAAACATGGCCCCCAATACACCTCAAGGAAAGTGAATTCAGAGAGCATAACAGTCCAGGATTACAGCTGCTTTCCTCTGGACTGAGGGGATGCCTGTCAATCGAAGTGACCACCACACCCACCGGCTTGCCGCCATAGACCTATGCCGGTTGGACAACCTATCTGCACTTGCCTCTACCATGCGTAAAGACAGACTCACAAAAAGTACACAGCAAACTAAAATGGACCAATACACAGTGCAGAGTGCAGGTGAAGGCCCGCAGACAGACTCGGATGACACACAGCGGGAGCTGTGCGAACTTTCAAGAGCCCAGTTCCTGGCAGCATCGAGACCTCCAGCCTAGCAATACAAGCAAAGACAGGAGCTATGTCCCAGGATGTGAAGTTACTGTAAACTGACCTGCACACGGTGGCAGAGAGGTCCACTGAAACAGCTCACCGAGTGACGAGATGCGTAAATAGCTGGACAGTTTAAAGGGTATGGTGCCAGCCCTGGAGACACAATCACACAAATTAGAAGCGAGGGTGGAGGATGCAGAGGGATGGTCCCGCAGATGCAATCTGCGGTTTGTGGGGTTCCCGAGGGAGCGGAGGGGAGTAACCCAGAATTATTCCTGGAAAATTGGATAAAACAGGCATGCCCCTCTGCGCCACTAACACCAGGCTTCATGGTGGAATGTGTGCATGGGGTGCTGTCCCCGCCACTGGCTCAAGGGCCTCACTGAGGACACTCATAGCCACATTTTTTTATTATAAAGACAGGGATCCTATACTGAGAGAGATGCGAAAACAAGTGATGATGACGATCGCACAATATACATATTTCCAGACTACACCAGGTCCATTCAGCTCCAAAGCAATTCTTCAGCAGGATCAAACAAAAGATGAAGGCCATTGGGCTCAGCTATATGTTATTGTACCCAGCCAAATTAAAGGTCCTACATGCTGGCTGCTTCAATTTTTTCCAAAAGCCTGAGGACACGTGGGACTGGTTGGAGCTTTGGGGAGCAGAGGGAACCATGGTGACACTGGTGGGGAGGCCCCACAGTGGCACCGGCGAAAAAGAGGAATCGTGCGACCGCTTCATGGATTAGACGTAAACAATGGCAGTGATTTGGCTCTATTGGAAAGGTGGTGATGTGACCGGATGGCACACTGAGTTTGGAGCAACAACAGTTGGAGAGGGAGGAGGCCAAGGCTTTGGTTGAGGCAGTGACTTCTGAGAACTCATCCCAAAATAGTTCGGTACAGGGAGTTGACATATCAGCATGGAAGGCAGATGATACTACACTATGAAACATGACCACACAGGCTCACTGGACCACTCAGGAGGCAGATGATACTATGCTATGAAATAAGTCACAAGACATAATGCATCCATCGTAAAGGGTTGAGTTGGCCACCATAGTACCAGGAAACACAAAATGGAGACTGGGGGAGATAGAGAGAACGGGACCTGTGCTCAAACAGGCCACCCTCACCCCTCCCCCAGCTTCGTGGACATATTGATGCAAGTGACCCTCCGCGAGGGGCTGCCAGCTGCCCCCAACTCTTTTCCTCATTCCTTCAAGGGAAGACGGGAAACCAGGCCTACATGACCACATGGGCACACAGCTCATGAAGCTGGCAACCCCCCCCCAAGTCTTTCCCCTCCTTTCTTCCTTATTGCTTTCTTTCTATCTTTTCTGGCTATCACTTGATTCCTTCTCTCCCCCCCCGTTCATCTTACTCTTCTTCTACGTTTCAATTAATTGTCTTAAAATCTCTAAGTGGGCAACAAGTGAACCACGGTTCCTGCCGTTGAGAGACAGGGGGCTTGGGTGGAGTGGATTGGAGAGAGCTCCTGTTTGGGATCTTAACATCCAAACGTTCTAGTTAGGGCATTGGGAAAGGAGGGCTACAGACCTCATAGACTGACGCTGCAACGTAGTAGTCGAATGTAAATGACTGAGGAGGCATCTATGGAACAGGGAGAGGTTAAGAGGGGTGGGGGGCAGTTGCATTTTTGAGGTATTTAGTTTTTTTTTTTTTTTTTTTCACTTATTAGATGACACAAGCAAAGAAAAATGCAATGCTAACATACCCAGCTAGGTATCCCTTGTGGTGGCACACAAGATCAATACTATGGGGACAACAGAGAGAGGAGGAATAGCATAGGAAGGGGCCAACATCCTATCCTGGAATGTGAACGACCTCGTAAATAAAGTTAAGAGAAGGTTGGTCAATAACTATATCAGGAGATTAAAACCAGAGGTGGTTTTATTGCAGGAGACAGATTTGATGGGATCCCACGGTAAATTACTTAATAAAGGGGCCTATACACATTGGTGCAAGAAAATTTCACCTCTGTTTCCCGGGGTGTCTTGCACATAAGTGGATGCAGGAAAAATTGGAAATGGAGACAATAGAGAAAAAGCTGCTTTCCCTAGAAAATGACTTAGACCCCACAGCAGACCCACAGATGCTACGCACAATAGCACTTCTAGAGAAGAATATAGAGCACTAGTTGATAAGCAGGTGAGATCTCAAATTCTTGCGACCTAACATAAACTCTATAATGCAGGAGACAAAGTGGGCAAGATACTAGCCTGGCTGGAACACAGAGAAGTGGAGGCTCGGTGGGCCCTTAATTTTGTAGTCTAGGACGGCACTGTTCGCGATATACTACAAGACCTTCCATGAAGCATGTCCGCTAGCGGACACATCACAACTTGAGTCATACTTAGCCACCATCCCCATGCCAAATCTTCATCCAGATGACAGTGCAGAACTGAAAGAAGTCATCTCCCGATCGGAGGTCCAAGAGGCTAAAGCCAGGCTGCAAGTAGGCAAAGTTGCTGGCCCCAATGGAATACCATAATCACAAAAATAGCAGGCAGGAACAAATTGAATCAATAATTATACTCACCAAAGTACTCACTTTTGGTTGATCGGGTAAATTACTTTCCCATATTTATTTAATTAATTTTCAGAAAACAGTATGTACCTCAGCATGATAACATATACAGAAATAAATGAAATTACTAACTAATTACAAAACACAAAATCTCAAAACTAAACAAATACAATACATAAAAATGGGAAATGCCCAACGGAAAAACTCAAAAAGGTCACTATAATTAATTTACATTGTGATCCTGCCTAAAGCAAATGACCAAGGGATTAGCACCCAGCTGTAAACACCTAACAATTTTTTAAAGGTATTATGTAGTGCTTCTCATTATTCAATCTCTCAATTTAACAATTAACACCCCTAAGTCCTGCTAGACTCGTGTCGACGCGTTTCGGCCCCATAACTCGTGGCCTCCTCCGCAAGCGAAGGCAGCAGGTTGACATTGATACAGTCTGTGCTGGAGGGTGCGGAAAGGAGAGCGTTTCCTCTTGGTACAGGCATTTGAGTGAGTGGAGACACTACCGCCGAGTAAAATCAGAAGATTACTCAAATAAAGAAGAACAGCGCCTGAGGACAACACCAATATTCAAATAGGCAAAGTGTCTCGTTGGTTGATTGATTGAAGAAAATCTAGATATTACTCAGGATGTCGCTCTGGATTCCCAAGACTAATTTGATATGAAGGAGGAGTAAACAGTTTAATGTCATCTGTAAAACAGGTGGTTACCACCCAATCACTAAAACATGCATAATCTTAAAGAAGCATAAGCATAATAATAGATCAATGACTACAAACCTATATTTATACATAAATGGAATGCTAACATGGATATTTAATTTGTTGCAAATAACACAACAACAGATGCACAAGATGTGACTTCCTACATTACAAAGGCAGAAAAAATATATATGAAGGAAGTATGAGAAGAAATATCTGCTGAGCAATCCTAGAGTAAAAGATAATACAGATTTAAGTTTTCAAATCATACCTCACAGTATCATTTAAAAACAAAAGTAGCTATGAAAACTTGAATCCATATTTTAAATTAAGAAAAAAATATTTTTTGTAAATATAATTTTAAAGTTTTACAGATCCGACGGTACTATTGAGAAACCGCTATTGAAAGCAAAACGATCATGCAGATAATACTGACATTTATAATGAACTTTGACCTATCGCAAGAGTACCGCAGTACCATAGAAATATTTTAAAATAATTAATAAAAAACATTATGCGATTAGAAACAAAATTTTAAAAATGTAAATTCAGTGAAAAAAAACAAAGGTTTAGAATTACTTGTACCTAGGAAAACCTAATTTCATATTTTTGTACAAAACCAACTTAAACTACACAAACCTCAGAAATTCAAAGGACATAGCTATATCTCTGTATAATTTACGCCTGTGGAAACTTGCTATAACTCACACACCTACATAAAGAATGTTGTCAACTCGCAATTCAGACTAAATGAACTATAATTTGTGCCTTCACCATGCACTGTTGATACCCTTTCATATTCCAGCACTTACAGCCTGTTAAATCATAGCACTCATAACAATACTGAAGCAAACTCAAATTACATAATTTATGAGAAGACTGTGCATGGTAGAGGAGTTATAGTTATTTCAGTCTGGCTAATGAATTGACAACACTTTCTACTGAGGTGCTTGAGTTATGCTAGGTTTATAGTACCTATTTTTTTTTAAAGGCAATCACAGACATGGCTCTCTGTCTGTTGCTAGCAGGCCACCATCCCTCCAATAGCCAACAATTGCCATGAGTAGCAATTTGCAACTTACTTTATGAATATTAATGAGATAGGTCAGATGGTGACTGGCTGAGATTCCATATTTTATTAACATATTCGTACTTAGGTAGGTTCATAAAATAATTTAGTGGTTGGAAATTGAGACCACCTTTTGCAACCACATTTTTTGCACACCTGGTCCTTAATTTTTAGAGGGTCATTGATATGAAACTCAACTTTCTTTTGGAGCACCAAGTCCACTATCTCTCTTGTGGGACCAGAAACCTAGGCCACCTTGCAACAAGGCATGTACTTCCTGTGTAGTCCTAGAAAGTCCATGGACAATTTTACAGAGCATTTAGACTTCTCAATGGTTGAGGTTCCAGAAAATCTTCCAACATAACAAAAGTACCCTTTTTGGTGGCAACAGGAAGCACATTCCTCATTTTTTTAAAGAGTAGGATGCCTGAACAAATGTGTGAGGGGGAGACTGCTCATTTTTAGAAACAATGAGGCAGAGTAAACTCAAATAGGCATGGCAGGACCATCATCAGCATCTACTGCTTCAGATAAGATAAATAAGTGGTCTGCTCAACAATGACAGCGGAGCAGGAAGACACCAAAGTATTCCATTGGGTGGGAGTGCAACAGTTATTCCTCAGGGGAAAATAAATTAAGGGCCTCATGGTGACGGCCGGACCACCGCAACTGTGGCAGTCCGACTGCCACATTACAAGCCTGGTGGGCAGACCACCAGAGAACCGCCATCGCCGCAAGGAATAGTGTTCCCGATGGGTTGACAGGTGTCTGAGTTGTGCTCAGCCAGGGCGGCGCTGAACTCAGCTTTCTGACAGCCTTTCTATGGGGGGGTACAGGGGGGCCTCTACACTACCCATGCCTATGGCGAGGGCAGTGCAGGGGCTCCCCTGCTGTGCACTACTGGAATGTGTACTGTCTGCCTTGCCGATATCATAGCACTGTTCCCACCGGTCAACCCGGCGGGAACGTGCAATACAATGTTCCCACAGGGCTGACCGGCAGGAACTATATTCTTGGGGGGGCAGGGGAGGAACGCCACTGGTATGATGGTGGCAACCTACCCACAACTTTGGCTGTCCATTGTTAGGACTGCCAAAGTCGTAATGAGGCCCTAAATGCCCATATGTTCATTTCCAAGCCCTGGACCAAAAGCTCTGTCAGAACCACAGAGGACTGTACTTCTTTGGAACTTCGACCATGCAACCACATCACAGGTCAGATTACAAGACAGAGTACATGAGGGGCCAGCGAGGGCAGAGGACAGTGGTACTTCACCAAGCATTTCAGATACGATGAGCCCATACTTGAAGGTTTTAACTTTATATTGCATCAAGTTCACATTTAGTGAGGAGAATTAAATAAGACATTAGTTGAGGAGAAGATGATTTTCAAATTGCCTGTCGCTACAGTTGCTAAAACAAAGTTAAAATACAAAAAACACACTCCTAAAAACACACACAGAAAACCGTTCTTTAGAGATTCAGAACAAATCTCTTGTAACTATAAGGTCCAATAAGTTAGCTGCCGCAAGGGAATACAGCTAAATCCTGTATTTGTTTAGGAGTATTCCACTGTTGGGCAGTGAAGGAGGACAGTCACAGTTCACAATAAGACTATGGGTCTCATTTAGAGTTGGGGGAACCTCCATGTTTCCTATGATGGAACATTCATTAGCTCTGCCAGTGAAAACCTTGGATCAATGACCTGTTTGATATTCAGCCATCAGTTAAAGTACTTCAGATGATCCACACTATTTAGTGTGCTTTTCCAGGAACAAATTTTTTTGTTTTTGAGGCTGCCAAGGTAAGCCTTGCACTCCAGAACAAGAAATCAAATAAATAACCTTCACAAAATAAAAGATTCCTTCATGCCAAGAACATATCTTTTTTTAGTTTCTAATTACAAACTCTTACCTTTGGTTGCTACTGCACTGTTAGGTGCAACATTAAATGCCCCTGCTACACATGCTTTTGATTTGCCTAAGTCTGCTTCAACTACACCAAAAGTTACTACATCTGGTTCAGTTTTCTTCTAAATGTAATGCAAGTAATGCCAGGAATTTGCTGAATGATATGAGCGTATTAGAGGTGTGTATTTCTTTTGAATGTTATGTTCGGAGCAAGAAGCTTGAAACAAGAAAAAGTAATAAGAATGCAGCCGTGAGATAATAGTTCAGTTCTGTAATCATATAACATGTATTACATAGGGGAATTTTTTATTTTAATATTACTTTGTCTTTCTTAACATGATGTAACTTTATAATTTTTAAGTTTAATCAAAATTTGATTAAGCTCCAAGAGAATGAAACTGTTTAAGAGATGTATGGTAATTCTAATAAACATTACTTATAAAAAAAAAAATATATATGCTTTGAAAAACAGTATAAAGTATAGACATTCGAAAATTACCTCTGCAGTATGAGTCTCTGTACTAATTATGAAGATCTGTCCTCCAGAGGAAGCCCAAACGGTATCTTCCATCACCAGCATAGTTCGGACCGGCAAGACACCCAATTGTATCAGCTTAGGTGTTTCTGATTGCCACAATCCATCTTTTAAAAAAGGGAACAAAATATATAGAAAGATGGCTTAGACATCACACTATTTTATCCTTGTAAGCTACTGTTTGAAAAACATTGCACACATTTAGTACATTCTGCTCCTCAAAAGAGTAATAGGAAGGTCCAGTACTAACTTTCAGAATAAATGTCTGGCATATAATTAGAAGCAACCCTATTTATATATCTGTAAATACTAGTCGTTTTACTGCATTTTCTAATTTTAATTTCACACATATAATTTTAAGGTTTCAGAGCACATTATTCTAATAGACAGGTCTTAAATATGTCTGTAATGCCTACGATTATGGCTCAGCTTGCTTAGGATTTCTTGACTCTAGCCTAGATTTCCCTGCACCTGGTATATCCTACTTTCTGTTGCAATTGCCTATGGTAATGCCTCCTATGTATAGGTGTCTGTGAAAAGCTGTGCTGAGCTTTTCCAGTCCTTTGACTTCCAGGGCAGAAGCAGCAAGCAGCAGGCCAGCACAGCAAAGCAACAGGCAGAGTGGCAGTTCCTCCTACAGAATCCAGCTCTTCTCGCTGACAGAATGTCCTCAGTCCAGAAGTGTTATGAAGATGTGGTCTCAGAGGCGCAATACTTATTCTCATTGCTGCCTTTGAAGTAGACAAACTTCAAAGGAAAGTCTTTCTAGTGCACAGGACCCTGCCTTTCCTTCTCTGGCCACAGCACACCCCAGGAGATTGGAGACTCCTGTTTGTAAGGACAGGCACACCCCTATTCAGGTGCAAGCGTCAGATCCTCCCTCACCTCTAGCCCAGGAAGACCAAACAGGATATGAAGGGCACACCTCAGCTCCGTTTGTGTGACTGTCTAGAGTGAATTCACAAACAGCTTATCCTGACTCAGATGTGTATTCCACAGCCAGGCAGAGGCACAGAAGGTTAAGCAAGAAAATGTCCACTTTCTGAAAGAGACATTTTCAAACTTACAATTTGAAAAACAACTTCACCAAAAGATGTATTTTTAAATTGTGAGTTCAGAGACCCCACACTCCATATATATATATCTGATCCCAATGGGAAATTACACTTAAAAGATATTTCAAGGTAATCCCCATGTTAACCTATGGGAGAGATAGGCAATAGTGAAAATTTAATTCAGCAGTATTTCACTATCAAGACATGTAAAACACAGTAGTATATTCCTATCTTTTAAATACACTGCACCGTGCCCATGAGGCTGCTTTGGGCCTACCTTACCAGTGACTTACATGTAGTAACAAGCATTTGCAATGCAATGGGTCTCACGTTTGCTTAAGTTACAGCTATTAGCATTGTAAATTCCTAACTGGACGTTTCTTGCTACATAAACTGAAAAAAATGAAAAATAAAATAGTTGACATAAGCAAGCCAATTTAAAGGGCCACGCCCACCATGAGCATGAGCACGAAGGAGAGACACAAAAGGACAAAGAAGTTTGCTCGCAGTCAAACATATCAGCAAACCTGCCATTATCCATGTAACAGGGTCGATGGCCAAGGCAGTAACAAAACTGACCCAAGGAGGGATAAATGTAAAGCATTTACCAATGATAACAAAGGATTGTTGAAAGGCAAGCCCATGAACAGGTGATAGTGATGGGTGTGCGGTGGGTGTGGTTAGAAGCCCACAGATAGATCAAAACACGTCAGAGCGCTTGCACGCTCAACCAGAAAGGAAGGTTGTGCCTGGCAAGTGGGTACAGTTGCCAGCTCGAACTGGCAGTTCCGAACTGCCCTTACAGACACTGCAGTGGCAGCTGTGAGACCTGTTTACAGGGCTATTCATGTGGGTGGCACAATCAGTGTTGCAGGCCCATTAGTAGCATTTGATTTACAGGCCCTAGACTCCTCTAGTGAACTTTACTAGGGACTTATTAGTAAATCAAATATGCCGAACAAAAGAGCACCAATCACCAATACAATTTAGACAGAGAACACTGCACTTTAGCACTGGTCAGCAGTGGTAAAGTGCCCAGAGCCCTAAACCCAGCAAAAAAAGATCAGAAAAATAGGCAGACGAAGGTGAAAAGTTAAGGGATTACCCCACAAAAAAGCCATTTCCAAAATGATACAACAATGCCAAGAAATATTTTATTGCATTTGAAAAATAGCATTACTTATTTATATATTTAAATAATTTGAAAGTTAGGTTCACATAATTTATTTTTAAAGGGCAAAATAATTCATCCAATAAAAAGGTACTATCTCTGCAAGATCCCATTTGTTTTCCTCTTTTGAAAAAACTAACTTTTATAATGGCATACATAGCACAGTAGTGTTTTATAAGCCAAACATAAAGGCACATATGCTTTTAAATCCCTATCACTTACTGACATGAAAAAAATGCTATTTATGTACACGTTCACGTAAGAGGTGCAAAATGAAGTAAATGAAAGAAAAAAATTAAATATCTTCAAATTCCACCTGTGGAAATCAACTTTTCATGGAAGGAGCAAATAGACTGTAATACTTACTTATCTCTGGGCAAACATTTTAGCCATTTAAGTGAGTTTTGGAATCCTCCAAAAATGTTTTCTATTTATTCAAAAGCAAAACACCAGATAACTGGGAAACAAATGTGAGAAGGAAAATGGATACTGGTGGGGAAATCTATCATAAAAAATATTATGCCATGTAAAAAAGCATTAGGCTGTAAATGAATACTACATATTGGTGTACTGAAGTTTGGGCGTTACTAGAGCTAACAGCAGTGGTATTAAGGAAATTGACTGCACAGCAGAGGTACATGGATAGATCCCCTATACTTGCTTGGTCAAAGAAGTGCTTTGCATGGCCGTTTGCTTTAAGCATGGCTGTTCCAAAGTCTTATATGTATATTCAACTTTCACTTAAAGTAGAGTGAGGATTAGGTTTGAAAAATATATCAGGCCATAAGAGTCCCATGCCCATATCACAAGGATGAAAATCTATTCAGAATACACTTCAGCAGTTTATTTGATATTGTAATGTGCTGTCCACTATACCCTTTGTTTCATAATTATATGTGAGCAGGTTTAATTTGTTGTACCTAGGGGCACACAATAAATCAGTTGGAAGAAACACATTCATTTACTATTGGAACTTAGTGGTGACCTTGGTGTGGTTTGGGAAGCTATTGTGAAGTGTTTATTGTGTGTGTACAGTGATTGTTCCCCAGCTGCAGGATTTAGATGCAGGACATTGTCTCCATATTTCAGGAGTGGGCAAATTCCTGTTTGGTGTGAACAGAGATTTTTATTTATTCCACTGTTCCTGCTAGGCAATCTCAATGTGCCAGTGCTGGTAGTCAGATGACATTGGTGACCTGTGAGAACATGTTTAGTGCTTGAGGGCACACTCCTTCTCATAGCATTCTCAAATCCGATTGGAATTTGACTCCGCCCCACAGCAGCTTCTGGTGAGAGAGCACAGGGCATACTGTCTGTACCAAGCCCCACCCTGTGCTGCTTTCAGCACAGTTTTCAGGCCAACCTGCAACAACTCACATCTGGACAGTCCAATACCTTGCTCCTATGAACATCAACTCTGTCTTGTGTCACTGCAGAGGGAAGATATGAGCATGGTAATGCAAGGATGTGGCACAGCTTCTGATATTACAGGTTGTGTATGTCAGTGTGTGTGCTTTTATAAGTTTTTTTAAAACCTGTACTCTGTCTTAATGAAGCTTGAGGAAACCATTGCACTATACAAAAGCCAAACTCTTTCGTACTTACCATGCTTGTTTAACAAGCCGGAATTAAGTCTGCAGCACCAAAACATCTATTTCTACTACATGGAGTTAAGGGCTGCCTTACTTTTCTTCTGTCACCATTGGAGAACATTAGCAATCTAGTTGTTCCTCTTGTGAAGATACAGCACTACAGATCGAAGAAGCACACAGTAAAATAGTAGCTATATATTTCATTCACTGTTTCAAATGCTATTTTTCTGAAAGATTATAATTAACAGAAAGTACACCCATATATTAGCTTTTTTGAGTATAAATCATACATTCTGTAGACAAGTTACCGCTCAACGATATTGCATTACAGGATTGTTGACATAATGAAATAACTTTAACATACACAACTTCTACAATGAGTGTAACATCACCAATAATTTAAAATGTGCCTTATTTACATAGTCTTTCTTTGTTATGTCACTCAAACATGGCAGGTTTCAAATTCCCAAAACAGCAAAATGAAAAATCCGATTTTCCAAAATTTTAGAAAAAAAATGTGAGGGTTCTATTTTAACAATAACAATGCAATTGAAGGGTGGTGGGGAACTCTTCAAGGCTGTTATTGAGAGGGGCGATTGAGTAGGGCTCTCAACTTCTAGTCCTCTGAATCCATCCTCTGCAATTATTACATCAATCTGGATACACCTCTGGACGATTCTGCTTAAATGTCCATATGTCATGTCACTCATCCTTACTCCCTCATGCTTTCTCACTATCATGGGTGCTCTAAGGATTCCAACATTAAGAGTCTGCTTAAGATCTTGACAATCGCACTGACAAGCTGCATCGGCCGCGGATCCAAGAAGACAGTTAAGTTGATGGTCTTCTGCCCGCCGTATGTAGATGCTACAGCTCTGTAAGCTGAATGAATGGCGATGGATTGCTGACGGAGGGAGATGGTGGTGGGACCCAATGGATGTTGTACAATGGCAGGGGCTATGGAAGAGGTAAGTGACACACACACACTGTCCCTTAACCATAGATGTACCCCGCACTACACAACACCCCACAATCACACAACATCCCATTGCCATTCTGACACAACACAACCCATACATGCTGAAAACACACATTGACAAACATACACATCACAAAATACACACACCATTGACACTGCACCCACACACAACCACAACATCCTACTTAACTACACATTCAGCTACACAAACACACACACAACTACACCCATCACAACAATGTCCACCACACAACAATCATACTCACCTGAATGTGTCACACAGTAGCACAACATACACAACGACATCAGGCTTGCATGCAAGTGACACACATACAGATGCAACCACATCACCCACTCAAGCTCCCTCCATCTTGACCAGGCAATCACATTGCATACACATACTGACTGACACACACAACTCACAGCACAACATCACAGGTACAGGTCTCCTGGCACTGTGCACACATGCACACAGATGACAGGTGTGGGTGTACTGTCATTGTGGTGCCAGAATCCATTTGCAAATGAATACTAGCACCATAATGAGAGTTGTGTACCAGTGTGTCCCTATCCATGTCTGACCCACTCGTATCCCCAACATATGCATGTCACAGTGATTTAAAATGCGGCGTCCCTACCTTCGAGCCTGCAAACGGGGGAGGTTGAGTTTTCTCAATGGATCAGCGACAGCAGTGACGGCAGGTGTTGTCCTGTTGTGTCCAGTCAGAGATGGAGGTGGAAAGGGCAAAAGATGTGAGTGTTCACCCCTTTTCCCTCCCAATCCACCAACTCAGACATGGAGGTTAGACTGCCACTTTTTTCTTGGCAGTATGGCGCATCCTAATCTGCACAGCACGAAGGGTGTCTAGGTTCTTGCTGGCATGTCCCTTTCCCTCTCCTGCCGTCGACCCGGTTGGTATTTCTTGGCAGAGGCAGCAGTCACAATGTGGGCTTTCGTCTATGGGACTACCAACATGTAGATCCGGCAGGTGGGACTTTCACAGCAGCGGATGGGTTTCCAGTCGCAAAGTCGACAGCAGGACCGTTACTGCCAGGATCAAAATCAGGCCTTAAGTACTTTGTCCTTCTTTGCTCATTTTACACACCTGTGTGTGGTTCATTGTATACTCATTATTATTCCCACATCTCCTATTTACAGATGACATCCATATTTTATTTGTCATTTTTTCATTTAATATCTGCATATAATTAAATGCTCACCTTTATTATTCATTGGTTTAGCAGCAAGTTAATTTGTACATGCACCACACTGCATGCATAGTCACAATGTACAAATACATAGGTTAATGTAAGTAAATACATATATAGAAATGTAGGAGCTACGATGACTGAAAAGGGATAACTGCAACATGACAATAATACACAGATAAATATTTATAATACTGTCATATTTATATTTGTGTTTTAGTTGATGAGAGAATGATGTATACCATCTGTTCAGAAGTCTTTGGTCAGAAGGTGAGCTTTGAGGGTGAGCTTGAATGTGTGATGGAGATCAGCTGCAGGAGAACACCAATGGGAGGGCCCAAGCCTTAAGACACCAGAATGTTGATGCAGAAGAGGGTTATTTTGTTGGGACCAGGAGGTTGTGGCTAGGCATTTCAGAGATAGAACTATGGATGGTACCATTAATTGCTTTCACTACTAGGATCAGTTGATGATTTTGGGCCATGTTCGCTGCTGTGAGCCTCCTTTCTATAGCTGATCACAATGTAGTTCTATGCCTAAGTATGTTGTGCAGGGGCATTTGACAAAGTTAAAAGCTTTGTCCAATGGGGTGAAGGAATAGGGTAGAACACCTACCAGTAGGCTGATGCAATAAGGAAGTTTGCTGAGCCTTAAAGTCACAATTAGTATCCTTGATGCATGGAAGGAAATGTTAGAGCAGATACTGAGCATATTCAGAACTTTCTGGCACCAGTGGTGGTTATGAAGGGATCTAGTTTATAATTGGGTTAAAAAGTAAACCTGGGTTACTAATGGCAGTTGTAAGTTACGTGGAAGAAATGGGAGAGGCTAGCTGGGTAGGCAAGAGACAAGGTATAAAAGAAATACATAAGCTCTCAGGAAGAATATAGCATGTGAAATAGTGAGCCATCAGGTTGTAAATGACAGTCAATCTGTAATCTATTTTAGGAGACTGAGACTGAAGTTGGGAAAAGGAAGATATAGCTGTCTTCAATGAAGAGCTGATAGGAGAATCTAACATATGTGATTATGACACAAATCAAATCAAATCATAAATATTTATAAAGGGCGCTACTCACCCGTGCGGGTCTCAAGGCGCTAGGGGGAAGGGGTTACTGCTGCTCGAAGAGCCAGGTCTTGAGTAGTCTCCGGAAAGCGGAGTGGTCCTGGGTGGTCCTGAGGATGGTGGGGAGGGAGTTCCATGTCTTGGCCGCCAGGTAGGAGAAGGACCTCCCACCCGCCGTGGTGTGGCAGATGCGAGGGATGGCGGCGAGAGCGAGGTTGGGGGAGCGAAGAGGACGGGTGGGTGTGTAGAAGCTGAGACGGCGGTTGAGGTATTCGGGTCCCTTGTTGTGGAGGGCTTTGTGTGCGTGGGTGAGGAGTCGGAAGGTGATCCTTTTGTTGACGGGAAGCCAGTGCAGGTGTCTCAGGTGGGCGGAGATGTGGCTGTTGCGGGGTATGTTGAGGATGAGGTGGGCGGAGGCGTTTTGAATTCGTTGAAGACGGTTCTGGAGTTTAGCAGTGGTTCCTGCATATAGGGTGTTGCCGTAGTCCAGGCGGCTCGTGACGAGGGCGTGGGTCACGGTCTTTCTGGTGTCGGCGGGGATCCAATGGAAGATCTTTCGGAGCATGCGGAGGGTGAGGAAGCAGGAGGATGATACGGCGTTGACTTGTTTGGTCATGGTGAGAAGTGGGTCCAAGATGAAACCGAGGTTGCGTGCGTGGTCTGAGGGGGTCTGTGCGGTGCCCAGGGCCGTGGGCCACCAGGAGTCGTCCCAGGCTGTCGGGGTGTTTCCGAGGATGAGGACTTCCGTTTTGTCTGAGTTCAGTTTTAGACGGCTGAGTTTTATCCAATCTGCGACGTCTTTCATTCCATCTTGCAGGTTGGTCTTGGCGCTGGTGGGGTCCTTGGTGAGGGAAAGTATCAGTTGAGTGTCGTCGGCGTAGGAGGTGATGATGATGCTGTGTTTGCGTACGATGTCGGCGAGGGGGCTCATGTAGACATTGAAGAGTGTCGGGCTGAGCGAGGAGCCTTGTGGGACGCCGCAGATAATCTCGGTGGGGTCTGAGCGAAAAGGTGGGAGGTAGACTCTTTGGGAGCGGTTGGAGAGGAAGGAGGTGATCCAGTCCAGGGCCTGTCCTTGGATCCCGGTGGAGCGGAGGCGGGTTATTAGGGTGCGGTGACAGACGGTGTCGAAGGCAGCCGAGAGGTCGAGGAGGATGAGGGCGACTGTTTCTCCGTTGTCCATCAGGGTTCTGATATCGTCTGTGACTGAGATGAGGGCGGTTTCTGTGCTGTGATTGGCTCGGAATCCGGACTGAGAGGGGTCGAGTAGGCTGTTGTCTTCAAGGAAGTTGGTAAGTTGCTTGTTGACGGTCTTCTCTATGACTTTGGCAGGGAATGGGAGGAGCGAGATGGGGCGGAAGTTCTTCAGGTCGCTTGGGTCCGCCGTAGGTTTTTTCAGTAGGGCGTTAACTTCACCGTGTTTCCAGCTCTCGGGGAAGGTAGCAGACGAAAACGAGCTGTTGATGATGGTCTGGAGGTGCGGGGCGATGATGTCGTTGGCTTTGTTGAAGATGAAGTGTGGGCAGGGGTCCGAGGGGGCACCGGAGTGGATGGAGTTCATGGTGGCTTTGGTCTCTTCCGTGTTGATGTGAGTCCAGGCGTTGAGGGTGATGGCTGGGGTTGTAGGTTCTGTGGTGGTTGGCTGGGTCTGGTGTCCGAAGCTGTCGTGTAGGTCGGTGATCTTACGATGGAAGAAGGTGGCGAGGGAGTTGCAGAGGTCTTGAGAGGGCGTGATGGCGTTGGCGTTATGGTTGGAGAGCTCTTTGACGATGTTGAAGAGTTCTCTGCTGTTGTGGCTGTTTTTGTCCAGTCTGTCTGTGAAGAAATTTCTTTTGGTGGCACGGATCAGTTGGTGGTGTTCGCGGGTAGCGTTCTTGAGGGCAGTCATGTTATCTATGACAAGATCTATGGAGGAAATGAGTGAGCAAGGCAGAGCCTGTGGGCTGGGTTATACTGGCCCATAAGGCAACCAGGCAGTGCCTGTTGGCTGATCTAAAAGGTCATTGTGTGGGCCAGTGTGTTGCCAGTTTCTGGACCTGTTTTATAGTCTGCAGGGCTGATTTTTACTGCTGATTTTGCAAATATCAAAACAAACATTGCTTGCAGCAAGCTCAAATCCATACAGTCTTCCAATCCTTGCAAAACATGCACACATTACCCTGTTCCACCTACTAAGCACCTCTTTCGGATAGCAAAGTACCTATTTCTCTATCCCTCTGGATACATCCCACCATAGGTTTCAGTTCCCTTCTGCTCGCTAACTACTGCATAGCAACCAGATAACTGTGCTGTGCACATTTCAAGTTCAGGTTTTCACATTTCCTGGATCTGGATTATATTTGGTGACACCGCCTCTCAAGGAAACCGAGGCCTAAATCATGCCCTGCCAAAATAACTTTAAGAACCACCTAGTGTTCTTCAAAGTTTCACCCTGAGATGCCTTGAGGGTGGTTTTCCCCAAACCTTTTGCCTGCACTCCTATTGTTGCTGATCTTGTTTTTGTTGGCCTTAGGACTTGTGCACCTTACCACTGCTAACCAGTGCTAAAGAGTTTGTGCTGTCTCCTCTAAATATGATAGAAATGGTGTGTACCCAATTGGCACATTTAGTTTACTTGAAAGCCCTTAGTAAAATGGTACCTCATTTATCTAGGGCTTACAAATTGTATGCTACTAGTGGACCTGCACCACTGATTCTGCCACTCACTTAAGTAGCCCTGTAAAACATGTCCCAGTCCTGCCAGTGCAGCCTGTGTGCACAGTTTTAAACTGCCATTTCAATTTGCAAAAATAAACCTTTTCCCGGGCCAAAACCTATATATATATATATATATATATATATATATATATATATATAGGACACCCGTAGGGTCGATCCAGAACAACCTAAAGGGCATAGTGCAGTATATTTAAAATGTTGAACATGCACATTTAATTTTTGCAAATCCTTGTAGAGAAAACATTTACATTTGCATTTCACTACTGCAAGGCCTATCTCTCCCACAAGATAACACTGGATTTCCTTATTACATGCAATAAGTTTTATCTTTCAATTGGGAGCAGGTAGACAGTTTGTGTTTGAGGTCTAAAGAACTGTAATTAAAAGCCCTCTTTAATGGTAAAGTTGGATTTTAAGTCACAATTCTGAAACTGTCACATTTAGAAAATTGGCATTTTCTTGCCCTAATCATTTGATGACTGGAGCCTGTCCCTGGGTCACATGACTGGGTGTAGCTGGCAGTTTGTCCTTGTGTATTGTTTCCAGATAGTGAGAAAGAGAAAAGACAGATGTTGGCAGGATGGGCCACTCTGACTTAACAATGGGGCAGAGCTCTCACCTACTACACTTGCACATCACAAAGGGGGTCATTACGACTTCGGCGGATGGAAAAGCCCATCCGCCGATGTCCCAATGAGTAGGTTACTGCCAGTGTGGCCGCCTCCCCGATGGCCCCATTACGAGTTTCCCGCTGGGTCAGTGGGAAACAGCCTACAGCATTGTTGCCAGCTCCTAATAGAGTCGGCGGCAAAACTGTTTACGTAGGGTGCACCAGCACCCATTGCAAAGTTCACTATCTGCAAAGCTTTGAGACTGGGCTGGCCGGGGATCCCCCTGGGGCACTCTGTACCCCGTCTCCCCCAGCCTTTCCATGGTGGGTTTACTGCTGGCAGAGAGGGGGTTCATAACCCCAGGACGGCGCTGCTAGCAGCGCTGCCCTGGCGGATTAGTACTGCCAGCACTGAAAGACCGTCCTGTGAAGGAAAACTGGCGGTCTGACCACGGTGCTACTGCTGCGGTCATAATGTGGTGATCGGACTGTCACATTGGTGGTGGTCTGACTGCCACCACGACCCTGGCAATCAGTAGACCACCAGGGTTGTAATAAGGCCCAAAATCCCTGTCTGAACACACTTACAAAGGGTTTGTCACTAGTCTTTTGTGTCTCTCAATAGGTTGGGTCCAATGCAGGGAGAAAGGAACTTTCTCCTACTTCAAAGTGGGTACCAAGTATAAATAATGGACTCTGACATTCAACTCTTCAATACACATCAGGACCTGTGGAAGACTCAAAAGAAGGACTGTTGTGCTCCTTTGCAGCAAGAAGGACTGCCACTCTGCTGCCTGCTGTGATGCCCTGCTGCCCTCAGGTCTGAGTGAGAAGGACTAGACCTTTAGTCACCAGAATGACTAAAGTCCTAGTTAACTGGCCTCCTGACCAGAGCCTCAGGGACAGAAACAACTCCTTCCACATTTAATCCTGTGCCTGGACTCTGTGTGTTATGAGTCCTGCTCCTCCAATATGTGCCACCCTAGTCTTTAACCCTTGGAAGTGGGCTTGAAGGTGCTCTGCCAGCCCAGCTGTGGTCTCAGCAGAACTGATGCAGCACAAAACATCACCTCATAAAACTCTGCATTGGAACCACAGTGCCACGCATCACCTCATAAAACCCTGCATCAAAACTGATGTGCAACACATCGCTAACTGAGGACTTCGCAACGCAGCCCACTACCTCCTCTGAACAACTGCTGTACAATGCATCATCAACACCAGTCTTGACATCTCAAAACGCTCATCAACAGCATCTTTGATGATGGCGCAGGACTCTGCGTCACAAGCCCTGCATCTCCTCAGAACCAGCCGGTGCATGACGCATCTTTGAAGCAGAACTTCCCATAACAAGGCCTTCGTTAATGGCACCTTTGACGATCAAATAGGACCTTATATTGCTGCCTCACAGCTTCTCAGAAACACGGCTGCATGACGCATCCTCAACACAGGATCTCGCAAAGGTCAGCAAACCAGTTTTAAGGTACTTTAAAGCACAATCATAATCGGCCTAAACTTGTGACTTTGTCTCAGTCTAGCATGACTGGATAATCACAATTAGAGCTTTATGCATTTAGGTGTTATTTTTACTTAAGTCTTAAACTTTTCATATCTCTGGTTCTACTGATTGGATTTGTGTCTTTCTGGTTTAAAGTTATTTATTACTGTTACTCTATTTTTGTAAATTGGTGTGGTATTATTCTTGTGTTGTTTCACTTTCTTACAGTTTGAAATGGTGCATAAATACTTTACACATTGCCTCTGAGTTAAGCCTGACTGCTCTGTGCCAAGCTACCATAGGGTTAAGCACGGGTTAATTTGAAATCTGCTTGTGACTTTGCCCTGACAAGCATTGTGGTTGCTGCTTGAATAGGGTTTCTCCAATCTCAACCAGTAACCCAATTTCTTACAGTGGTCTTCTGGCTCTTGTCTTGTAAATTTCCACTGACTGACATCCTGTATATATGTTGAGTGCATGTGAAGTTACCTATAACACACATGTAGCAGTAAGGTTCTCAGTGTGCATGAGTCTGAATACTGAAACAAGTTGGATGAGGACAGTTTCCCCAGACAGTGAAAGAGTACTGGCCACATTCCTGTGGCCAAAGAGTTGAGACTTTGCTTACAATGTCAATAACAGCCTTCCTAGCAAAAGGCTGTTGATTGGTTATTCATGTGGACTGCTTTAGCTTTAAAGTAGATGGTAGGGATGAGAAGCAGAATTGCAGTTTCTGTTGTTCAAGGTACAGACAGTGTTAGGTCAAGTCTCTCTTTTTGTTGGTTCCTGATTGTTTATTTGGGAAGTCTGATTAAAGCCAGTTGCAGAGATCTGACTCTTTATTGTGCATTCATTTTGGTATTGTCCTGCTTGTGGCCAGCTCCACTGCTACCTGCTGTGACACTGATCACCTTGCATGCAATCTGTGCCTGAGAAACAACCTGAAAATTAAATTTGAAAAGGAACAAAACCTAAGCTGGCTATAAAGCCCTCAACAGTGGATCCACTTCACCTATCTCGAAAACGTGTATCCAAGTGAGACTCAAATCAACTCGGTTTTGTCAAGTTGCATGCTCTTCCTGTCCAAGGAAGAGACTGCTCCTCAGAGTAGAATAAGAGCAGTTGTGTGACCAGGTCTGGTGTCTGCGTGGCGCCCAATTGCCCAGAGGCAAGGGGGCATCACCTGAAGTATACACTTTCTGCTGGAGGAGATAAGGGTTTGCCAAGTGCCTAGACATCTGATGGTTTCTGAGAGATTAAAGGTGAGTGCCTGCCCACCGTTCAGGAGGAGATGGCCAGAATGTTTCCAGAGGAGGAACACCCAGAGGAAAGTTGACTACCACAGAGACCAAAGCCAGAAGCGACCCTGGGCTGAGAGCATCTCCTAGTCTCACAACGACTTTATGAGAGCAAGCGTCACTGAGTCATCCACCAGTTTGCAATGAGCCTGAGATATTGGTGCTGCTCTGCTTATGTCAGGAATAGGAAGTGCTTTGCCACTGAAGCAAAAACCCTGATCGAGGTTGCCACTGTAGCCCCATTAGAAGTGAAGTTGCCCCTGAGAGGGTAGTAGGTGTACTGCACCTGCTGCATTGCTAGGGCTTCAGTGTCATCATCAGGTCAAAATTGGGCTTAGCCTATGACTGGAATGTAAAACCAGGACACATAGCCAAATCGGCTGCAAAAACTCTTTGCCCAAGTAAATGTAAATAGTGAAAGATGGTGAATTGCACATGTGGTCAGTAGTGCTATGCATCTGTGCCTAAGTAATACCTATGCACACAATATACAGAGGGCTATAGTCATTAGAAATCACCCAGATCAGAGAGAGAGAGTAACAGAGCATGGACTACGATGCATTCTAACAGTCATATAAGTAAATAATCATTTTTATGTTTAAAACAGTAAATTGAGTATGACACTATTCTAATCTGATCATAGCATATGAAGGATATGAAGGACATAATTAAGATAGCAACTTGTAATTGCAATTTTCATTGAACTGTAAGTTATTTTGTTTTGCTCGTAGATTAAAATATATTCTTCTATTCTGTTTTACACCCCTCTTTCAGTGACACTGTTTTCTCCTATGCCTTGTCTTACTTTTATGCTGATGACACCAATATCTACTTTTCCTTTCCAAGTATAACACCTCACCTTCAGTCACATAGATTCCATCTGCAATGGATGGCACTATGATCATTTATGCTGAAAGTCTCTAAAATCAAAGTCCTTTACTTTTCTGTTGTAACTGCTAGCTCCCTCTATCTAAAGACATCATTCCTAACCATAGATTCCTTAGTTGCTGGACCATCAGCAAAAACGTAGGCACCTTCTCAGTACATATATGATAATGGAGGCCTTCATTATCACCTGTACATTCAGTGGCATACCTTCGACTAAATAAACTCAACACAAGATCCACTCACACCTACTGCTCAACACAGCCAAACCCTTAACTCATTGACATCCTGCTCCTCGGCATACTAGATTACTTTAATTTAAGGTTCTCAGCTTTGCTACCCAAGCCACATTCAGCCTATTCAGACACATCCCCACCTCAATATATTGACATCAGATAGCCAGACTCACTGCAATACCTCTGAAGGAGTATGTAGCGAAAGTTGAAAACAGATGGGACGTAAACAGCTAAGACAAAATATTAGCAAGGCCGGACAAATAAAAACAACATGATTCAGGCCTTGATCACCATTGAGGCAGAAATTACATTTAGCCGATCCATACCATTTAGCCTGTAATGTGTTAAGAGGGAGCAGACCCTGTTGCAATAGGAGCCAGAATTGTCTGATCCCATGAGGCAGGTTCCCAGCTAAGAAAGGGCTGCATTTTTTTCAATTAGATAGTATTAAATACAAATTGGAAGCACTGCCTGTGTGCACAGGCCTTCGTATCCAGGTAGATGCCTGCTGGCCAGGTGGGTAGCCTGATGATGGATTTTAACTGTAGCGGACAGAGTGTGACAATAGAGATGGGGTCTAACTGTAATAAATCTGTGACATGTCTGAAATTCCCGCTATTGGTGTATTTTGCCCTGCTGCCAGCAAAAATGCATTTTTTTAACAATTACCTCAGAGAATCGTCACCACAATTCATCAAACTAACCACCCAGCTTACGACCCCGGCCAGACCTTGCACAAATGCACTTCCCAAGCCCATCTCAAACCTTAGGGTTGCTGCTGAGAGGGCCTAGTTTGCGTATGTTAGATTCCTCAGGACGCAGCCTTCTAGTTTATCTAAAAAAAACATTTAGAAACTCCAACATGCTATAGACCATAAAGTAAGGAGGAAGATATCTTTGCTCGGTAGCCCTTTAAGAGATGTTTAAAATGTCTTCTACCGGTTGACCTGTAGAGGGCTTTCAAGCCATTAGCTTGAGTTAGAGTCTTGTGCTGGTTATGTTCTATGTGTGTCCTGTCGCTGAAGTGCCCGCAAACAGTTTTAACCCAAAAAATATATGAGTTTATCCTTTCCAGTCTCTGAGCTTCCAATGTCCAGCAGAAATGACCATATTTAAGCCTTTTAACCATGAAAACACAGAATTTAACTTTTATTTTTAAGAAGTGGGCTTCTGTGAATTGCCATAAGGCTTGGAGGCAAATATTTAGCCCTTTTGGTGTAGGATCCAAAATGATTATGTCATCTGCACTGAGAAAACAGGATATAGGCCTTCCGCTCAATGTGGGGGCGAAGCCCTCGCTCTGAGTTAGGTGAGGGGGTAAATCAGAGATGCACAAGGAAAACAGCAACGGGCCAACATAAAACCTTGTTTTAAACCATGGGACAAGCCTCCATCCTCCCCTAACAGCACCCTACATCAGGTGGAGGAATGGAGTGCAATCACCAGATCTAAAAGGATACCTGGCATGCCTAAACTTGAGAGCTTTCTCCACAGCGTTGCCGGGTCTACTTTGTCAAATGGCGTAGAAAAATCAATAAAAACTGCATACATTACACCCCTTTCAGAGAGGAATATTTATCATTTATTACCTGGAGGGCCGAGATATTACCAATTGTACTGTGCATATCCCTGAAGCAAAATTGTTCTAGATGGATGTTCCTTTGTCCAGTCACTAAACTGGGAAAACAAGTATTTAGCAAATATTTTGGCAACTACATCCAGCGGAGCAATCTGGCGATAGTTCTCGGAAGAGTTGTGGTCCCCCTTCTTGTGTAAAGGGACAATAATACAACCCTTCCTGGATGGGGGAATTTTTCTAGTTTCATGGCAGCACTGAAAGACCTGGTACAGGATTTTACTCCAGGTAAAAATATCTTGTTTTATTACCAATACGGGGATTTAATCAGAACCCATTGCTGCCAAACTACAATTTCATTCATGGGGGGTAAGTACATGCAGGGTCGTCATCAGCTGGCGGAAGCTCCACAGTAATATCACCGGCTGCATAGAGGCCAGATATGAAAGTAGACCAGCTTGTTTTGTTGATGGCCATTGGAAGCAATCTAGTTCTCGAACCACACCCATCTGCTATCAATGACCAGAAGCACCTTGAATGGCCATTAAAGGCTGCTTCCCTTACATTAATCCCAAATCTATCAATTGCAACCCTTTTTTTGACGTGCTCTTAAACGCCTCCTTCTTCTTTCTAATAGGGCCAGCTTAATATGCCTTTCTAAAGTATATGCCATATGTTACTTGTGAGTTAGGGGTATTGATTTCTATGTTCAGAGAAAGGAGGGGTGGGGTTTAACCATATGCTTTTACTGGGCCTTCTTTTGACCCATCTAGGCTCCAGGTATCAGTGAGGGAAACTTTCATGTTAATACATGCTACTAGAGTATTAGGATCACTGAGTACTGTCTCTATCACTTTGATGTCATGTACCCAGGAGAATGTTTGATAGCTGGTTACCAAATAATCGAGAATGGCTATGCCCGCGGGATTTGTGCATATAATGGGCTGGCGAATTGGAGGGGAGTCTACCATTTGCTATGATACAGTCGCTCAACTTTAAGTGCTCGAGGAGAAGTTTCCCCCGCTTATCAGTTCTTATTTTATGGGGAAAGGTACAAGTGGGAATTCCAAATGCTTGCTCTTTTTCCTCATCCCAGAATTGTAAAAGGGTGAGATTAGACATTTTACAATTTAAGTCCCCAACCATGGTAATTCGAGTTGCAGGCTCCCTCTTGCAAAGCTTGTTAATAAAAAGAAATATATTAGCCAAAAGGCTATCATGTAAGGCACCAGGGGGGATATAGGAGTTTATCAATGCCAAGGGGGCACCATCAGAACCCTCCATGACACCATATAAGATTATGGCCTGGAACAGATTGCTGAGATCTTTAAGACATCTGTAATGTGAGCTAAGCCTATTGGACTGCAAGCAAGCTACCCCACCATTAGCGCGGCCTCTCTTTGGAGGGTAGCGTTAGAGCAAAGTGAATAATATTTTTCACACAAGAGCTACCCAATAGACCAAGTCTCTTGTAGGCAAATTACATCTGCATTTAAAGAATTCAGAAACTCTATTTATTCCCCCTTATTTTTTATACAAGCAACGTTCCAGGATACAATGGGGAGCTCATTGCTAATGTGATGGAACTGCCGGATGAGACATTGTGGAGGAGCTGCTTAAGGCAGCGGGTAGCCAGTTCCAGGAATAGGTGTTGACACTTGATTCTTGGGGTAAACTCTTTGGGGGGGTCACTAAGTGACACTTGCCTACTGCGTTTCCCTAAATAAATTATTAAGCCCTGAGGATTAGGAGGGTGGATGTTGGGGTTATTTAGGGTGGGGGAATAGAACCTTCATGGGAGCACTGTGAGTCCTTACCAGAGGGCATGCTCCCCACCTCCCTCAAAATTGGCACATCAATACCTTTACAATGCAACCGCTCAGAGTTATTTAAACATTTTTGGACTATCAGATTTGAGTAAAAGAACACTCTTGTTTTTGGGCCAAAACTCGAATCACCATAGATACCAACTGTATGTCATTACTTTCAATTAGTCTGAGTGACTCTACCACCGAAAAACACTTTAAAAGAAGTAATCTATTAAAATATAGGTCTGTATCAAACAAAACCACAAAATCTAAAACCAAAGTGCCCACAAAATGTATTCTCTCCTTTTTTCTTGTGAGTGGTGACCAGTCTGGCTGGGGCTTAAGCCACACTGATGCCCCAAACAGTTGAGCCAGGAGATTCAAAGGTGGCATACTTGACTGTGATAGAGACATGTTTTGACTCACGGTTGGGCCATCTAACCCCGTCCCTCACGAGGAAAAAAAAGGAGCATTCTGTACTCGAGATTCAGAGATTGTAATGTGATGATGCTGAACAGGATTCTTCAGGGATAGAGGTTCTTGTGGCGAGGGGGGAAGGGGTAGTGCCTCAATGAAATGCACCTTTCTTTGACCTTTTTTAGAAATTCTTCGATTCAGTTTTTTAGCCCTTTTGTGATTCTTTTTTTTACGTGTAGGCTTTTGCTTTGAAAAACAGGTATCTCCGGTCACTGTATTTGCTTTTGGGCAAGTTTTAAAAATCAGGAATACTGCCTGTACTATGCTTTGGGGTTCACAAATCAGGGTTTTTTCTGGAGAGAAGTCGCTCAATATCAATCTGATAGAGTCTACCCAGCTCTCAGTCGAAGCTCGTAGGTAATACCTTAACCTGAGTTTTACCGTCCTGGGAGCAGAAATCAATCCCAGGATGGGTAACCTTGCTCCCTGCGACACAAGGCTGTGCTGAAATTCTGTCTCTGTGTGATGTGAGTGGGTGATGGTTACTTCCTTTGTTAATGATTAATTCTCTTAGTATAGCTGTAACAGTGTCAAAGATACAGTCAGATCCCCCAACACATTTTTCTAATAGATTTAGAATAGATGACAGAAGTTTCTCTAGGCTAACAAAAGAGGAGGAAACATGGATATTTTGATCTGGGTGGTTGCTTGGGAAATGTACATTAATGCTCAAATTAGGAGTCACTGAGAGATGTGAGCACAATGAAGGATGGTTAGAGGGAGTACTGCTGAAGAGCTGCATGCCCATATTCAGCGGTAGGGAAGAGGATTGAAAAGTATTCACCCCCTGTTGAGGACCACATCTTTTATGTAACAATAAGTTGAGGCCTGGAAGAGTGAAGTCATTCAACTGATGTTCCAAGTCAATCCCTTGGGGGTGGGACCTCCTCCACGGCTCCTACAAACAAATCCTCCATATTAAGGAAAAAAACATCTGAGTTGCAAGCTGAAGGGCGGAGGATTCAGTGGGGAGGCTAAGCTGCATTACATGAATGATGGACCTCAGTGTGGGAGAGGGCTACTAGGGAGGTGATGGAATCCTGAACTGCCTTATCAGAGATGTCAATGCATGCTTGGATTTAGCATATTGGAACAATCTATCAAAACAAACTGCCACTAACACCTACTGTGCAAATAACCCAATTTACTGCACTTCTGTACCAACATGTACAACATTTCTGCTAAAAATACTATTGCTGCTTAAAATTAATATTAATAAAATAATAAATAGTGAAGTGGCTCATGGCTGATCTGGAATATTCTACAGATGATTACTTGCATGTGTGAACGCTGACTTTTTACTAATAAATATTCATGTATTTGAATTATGAATCTGCATAGAATTTGAGTTAATTTAGAAAATAATGCATGACTTTGAAAACATGCCTACTTGAGGGGCCTCCAGTAATCATGATTGCTTATTAAAACAAACTTATATGCTTATGTTTAAATTAATGTAGTAACTTGTTATATTGATGATTTCATATTATGTATTTGCTTAATTAATTGTAGGCCTTAAGTTAGCGAGGTCTTGCACCTAGTTGCACAGCCTCATGTTAAACTACACTGTTAAGATAAAACTGTGAGAAATGTTTGCTTGAAGAAATTAATATGTGAATTGTTCTTTTTCACTGAGTTAACCAAATGCTAGCAGATGTTTTTCTTTTCTCATGAGAACTGCTTGCTAGAATATGCTGTATTAGTTATTGTTACTTTGTATAGTTTAGTGTGTGAGAAAGCGATGTTCCCAGGAGCTAACAATGGATGCACTGACTGGAGAACAGAGTGATACAAACTTGATACCTGACAAACCTGACGATGGGAACAGGAGAAGAGGTGCCAATCATCAACATGTGAAAGACAGTTTAGTTATATCTTAGATTTGAAGTTCTACCTTCATTGGACTAAATGTAGACATAAAGGGGGTTATTCTAACTTTGGAGGAGGTGTTAATCCGTCCCAAAAGTGACGGAAAAGTGACGGATTTACCACCAGCCGTATTACGAGTCCATTATATCCTATGGAACTCGTAATACGGCTGGTGGTATATCCGTCACTTTACCGTCACTTTTGGGACGGATTAACACTCCTCCAAAGTTAGAATAACCCCCATAATCCTTTGACCAACGGCAATGTGGGAAGAGTTTTAGATGATTTTTACTTAGCCCGATTGCACAGAGAGAGAAACGTTAATTCAATTTTAGTTTCTGCCAAAGAGGCGTGCTCATTCTTAATTTTGATTCTCCTACTTAGAGAATTATATATTTAACATTATAGCCAAAACTTCTGATGCTGAATGCTGAACCCTTAGACATTGCTTTCAAATGGTTCAGATAGCTTAGAGTCCCTAGTTCTGACCCATTCCCTTTCATGGTCCGTTGCTGATGCTGACTGAACAGATGTCCAATTGATGAAGATAATCGCAGCTTCCTGATCCATATTGAGGAGAGGTATAACAAAATGTTGTTCTTTGAATGTAATTTTGTCTTTTGTTTCTAGGTACCGACCGCTATTTTGATGGAGCCATAGTTAGATGTTTTCCAAATTTATGTTGACTAAATTGTTTTGTATGAAGCCCAAAAATGCTATTCTAATCAGACGGTTAGTAAAGGAAATCCTAAAATGTTCTTAAGTTGCTATTAATAAATAATTGCTGTTACTCAGTTTCTGAATCTAGATGTATGCTATTTCTATTGCTCAGTTGTTCTTGCTATTGATTTGTACTATAACTCGAGAGTGCACAGTAATTCATGCTTTAGATAAATGGAGATTCTTTAGAAGATTTGGTCAACCAGTGTTGTTTTTGTATGTGTAGCATTTGATTTTGAGACTGTTACATGATATTAGCATTGTTAATCTAGGGAAATAAACATTCTGACTTTTACATAAAAGTGTGGGTATTCATGGCCAAAGGGGTCATGATCCGTGACATTACTGACTCTAAAGAGAATTGATATTGTTGATTGGAATTTGTTGATGGTTTGTATTGAATTCGTTACTTGTGGTGGGATTTTCTCTAAGCGTAGACAAAAGGTTAATTGAACCTCTAACACATCAATTTATAAATTAAAGATAAGAAACCAAATAAGGTCAGACGCTCTAACACATGGTACTGCTGTCTTCCATCGCCCATAGGAAAATCACCCATTATACCAGAGGAAAGTATTTCCAATGTGGCAGTAATGCTACTAGTTCAGTCCACTGCAACAGAATGAGGGAATACTGACATGTAGCCTTCATCCTTACAATATTTACACCTAAACTTTGATATAAAGAAGTATTTGGGATACTGTTTACTTGGCACTCACTTCATTTACCTTACTGACCACAGATACCGAGATGGTTAATAGTGATGAAAGAGTAAATGAATTCTAAGAATCTGTGATAAATAAAATACATCATCAATGCTTACAACTCACAGTGCACCATAAGTATTATGAGTCACCAAGTCAAACGATGGGCTTTATGATTCTTCTCCCTCAAGAAAGTAATCCATAATGAGGCTGGATAGCGACTCTACTTTTCGGAGGGTGGTAGAATGGAATGTGATGGACCCAACTTGCTATTGTAACTTCCCAAATGGTTTGTTCAACTTGTAGTCACCACAAAAGTCAGAGGCGTGTATTCTGTTTGCAACCAGCCTCGGCATGCTTCTGTTTAGATGGGCAAGCCACATTGATCAAATGGCTGAAACCTTCTAAATGGCATGCCTACTAACTTTAATAGAATCTGTAGTTTTACTAAACGTGCGCCTCCAAGCTTATCACCAGTGTGAGTGACTAGATGCTCCTGCCAGAGTGTGTAGCTTTTAAAGTGTGCTTGGAGAACCATCCCTCCATGGACCCAGTCTGTAACCCTCTCTCCCCCACCACGGTGTGCTATAATACCCAGCACAGTTGTGAGCAATGGGTTCTTTGCCACTGCATGATTTAAAACGTAATCAGGACAATATGTTATTATTCCGTTTTAAAAGGCTAAAAAATGAGAGTATTAGTATTACCACTCAAAGTCATAGACATTGCCGTAAATATGATTTATTAAAACTGGGCCTTCAGACGCCGCTCTACCAGTGAAAAAATTTTAGAGAGGCGACAAATGGATTTATTAAAGCTCCCCCCAAAACAGAACTGCATAGTGTCTTTAAGTGTCCTTGTGCCTGCTTGTTGAAAAAGGGGATCCCGAAATGTATTTTTCGAATCCGATATAAGTGGACATGAGCAAAGGATACGTTCTACTGTTTCAGAAAATTGATTACCCAAGCGGCTTGTCTATTGTTATTCAGAGTCTTAATCTAAGACTCCGTAAACTGCACCAGTGCGACGTGTAAAAGTCTAAAACACAGAAAAGTTGTTTCACCTTCATTTTTCAACTGGAGTCTAAATAGGGTTCCCTCTTATTTATAAAAGAAGCATATGTGTAATAAAAATGCTTTAATTTTGTTACAGCAAGTAATTCACATGTACAGGATACCAATCTAATCTTCTTTTTGATTAGCAGTTTACAGGCCAAGGGATTGTCGCTAGAGTTTTTAATCACAGGAAGCTGACGATTTCCTGATAGGAGTGTTAACTCCACATCCATTGCAATCACTTGATTGTCTGGGTATATTTCCACATCCGTTGTGATTAGTCCCTTTAAATTATGCAAAGATGCATTCTGACAGTCACATAAGTAATTAACCACATTTATGTTGTTTAAAATGTAAACTGATTAAGACAGAATTCTAGTCTGATCATAGCATCCGGAGTCAAAGTCCATTTGAGAAACATTTGGGGCCAGATGTATCAAAGGGTTTTTCCCATTCTGTGCCAATGGGAAAATGTGTTTGTACATATGGCCCTTGTTGTATAGTACAATTTGTATTAACATTGCATTTAGGACCTCCATAATTTGTTTAATAAATACAATTGCCCCATATAAAATAATTGGATACATTTTCATGCTAACACCATTGGGGTGGAGCCCGTAACAGATAACACCCGCCTCCCCAACCCCCATGTGCAAAACATTTAAATGCTGTGGTAGTAGATTTCAGACTACTCTTGCTCTGTTCCAAATGTAGCGGCTGTAGGAGGCTGGCCTGGCTTGTAGTGGGTACCAAGGAGTACTTACACTCTGTACCAGGACCAGTTATCCCTTATTAGTGTAGAGGAGGTGTTTCTAGCAGCTTAGGCTGATAGAAGGTAGCTATGGAGAGCAGCTTAGGCTGAACTAGGAGACATGCAAAGCTCCTACTATACCACTGGTGTCATATGCACAATATCATAAGAAAACACAATACACAGATATACTAAAAATAAAGGTACTTTATTTTTATGACAATATGCCAAAGTATCTCAGTGAGTATCCTCAGTATGAGGATAGCAAATATACACAAGATATATGTACACAATACCAAAAATAAGCAGTAATAGCAAAAGGAAGTAATGCAAGCAATGTACAGTCACAATAGATTGCAATGAGAGCACATAGGTATAGGGGCAACACAAACCATATACTCTAGAAGTGGAATGCGAACCACAAATGGACCCCAAACCTATGTGAGATTGTAGAGGGTCGCTGGGAATGTAAGAAAACAGTGAGGGTTAGAAAAATAGCCCACCCCAAGACCCAGAAAAGTAGGTGTAAAGTGCACCTATATTCCCCAGAGAGCACAGAAGTCGTGATAGGGGAATTCTGCAAGGAAGACCAACACCAGCAATGCAACAACGATGGATTTCCGGACGAGAGTACCTGTGGAACAAGGGGACCAAGTCCAAGAGTCACGACAAAGTCGAGATTGGGCAGATGCCCAGGAAATGCCAGCTGAGGGTGCAAAGAAGCTGCCACCGGATGGTAGAAGCTGTGGATTCTGCAAGAAAGAAGAGGACTAGGAACTTCCCCTTTGGAGGATGGATGTCCCACGTCGTGAAAAAGCTTGCAGAGGTGTTCCCACGCAGAAAGACCGCAAACAAGCCCTGCTAGCTGCAAGGGTCGCAGTTAGGGTTTTTGGATGCTGCTGTGGCCCAGGAGGGACCAGGATGTCACAAATAGCGTGAGGAGACAGAGGGGGCACCCAGCAAGATAGGGAGCCCTCACAGAAGCAGGCAGCACCAGCAGAAGTGCCAGAACAGGCACTACGAAGAAGAGTGAACCAGAGCTCACCCGAAGTCACAAAAGGAGATCCCACGACGCCGGAGGACAACTCAGGAGGTTGTGCACTGCAGGTTAGAGTGTTGGGGACCCAGGCTTGGCTGTGGACAAGGAAATCCTGGAAGAGTGCACAGGAGCCGGAGCAGCTGCAAATCACGCAGTACCCAGCAATGCAGTCTAGCGTGTGGAGGCAAGGACTTACCTCCACCAAACTTGGACTGAAGAGTCACTGGACTGTGGGAGTCACTTGGACAGAGTTGCTGAGTTCCAGGGACCACGCTTGTCGTGCTGAGAGGGGACCCAGAGGACCGGTGATGCAGTTCTTTGGGTGCCTGTGGTTGCAGGGGGAGGATTCCGTCGTCCCACAGGAGATTTCTTCGGAGCTTCTAGTGCAGAGAGGAGGCAGACTACCCCCACAGCATGCACCACCAGGAAAACAGTCGAGAAGGCGGCAGGATCAGCGATACAAGGTTGCAGTAGTCGTCTTTGCTACTTTGTTGCGGTTTTGCAGGCTTCCTGAGCAGTCAGCGGCTGATTCCTTGGCAGAAGGTGAAGAGAGAGATGCAGAGGAACTCTGATGAGCTCTTGCATTCGTTATCTAAAGAATTCCCCAAAGCAGAGTAGCCAGAAAAGGAGGTTTGGCTACCTAGGAAGGAGGATAGGCTAGCAACACAGGTAAGAGCCTTTCAGAAGGAGTCTCTGACGTCACCTGCTGGCACTGGCCACTCAGAGCAGTCCAGTGTGCCAGCAGCACCTCTGTTTTCAAGATGGCAGAGGTCTGGAGCACACTGGAGGAGCTCTGGGCACCTCCCCTGGGAGGTGCAGGTCAGGGGAGTGGTCACACCCCTTTCCTTTGTCCAGTTTCGCGCCAGAGCAGGGCTGGGGGATCCTTGAACCGGTGTAGACTGGCTTATGCAGAGATGGGCACCATCTGTGCCCATCAAAGCATTTCCAGAGGCTGGGGGAGGCTACTCCTCCCCAGCCCTGACACCTTTTTCCAAAGGGAGAGGGTGTAACACCCTCTCTCTGAGGAAGTCCTTTGCTCTGCCTTCCTGGGCCAAGCCTGCCCCAGGAGGGCAGAAACCTGTCTGATGGGTTGGCAGCAGCAGAAAGGTAGTTTGGCAGTACCCTTGTGCTAGAGACTCGGGGATCATGGAATTGTCTCCCCAATGCCAGAATGGCATTGGGGGGACAATTCCATGATCTTAGACATGTTACATGGCCATGTTCGGAGTTACCATTGTGACGCTATACATAGGTAGTGACCTATGTATAGTGCACACGTGTAATGGTGTCCCCGCACTCACAAAGTCCGGGGAATTTGCCCTGAACGATGTGGGGGCACCTTGGCTAGTGCCAGGGTGCCCACACACTAAGTAACTTAGCACCCAACCTTTAACAGGTAAAGGTTAGACATATAGGTGACTTATAAGTTACTTAAGTGCAGTGGTAAATGGCTGTGAAATAACGTGGACGTTATTTCACTCAGGCTGCATTGGCAGGCCTGTGTAAGAATTGTCAGAGCTCCCTATGGGTGGCAAAAGAAATGCTGCAGCCCATAGGGATCTCCTAGAACCCCAATACCCTGGGTACCTCAGTACCATATACTAGGGAATTATAAGGGTGTTCCAGTATGCCAATATGAATTGGTGACAATTTGTACAGAGAGAGCATAACCACTGAGGTTCTGGTTAGCAGAGCCTCAGTGAGACAGTTAGGCATCACACAGGGAACACATACATATAGGTCACAAACTTATGAGCACTGGGGTCCTGGATAGCAGGGTCCCAGTGACACATAAACATACTGAAAACATAGGGTTTTCAGTATGAGCACTGGGCCCTGGCTAGCAGGATCCCAGTGAGACAGTGAAAACACCGTGACATATACTCACAAACAGGCCAAAAGTGGGGGTATCAAGGCTAGAAAGAGGCTACTTTCTCACAGCGGCCATGTGAGTTTTCGATTGTAGGTCCGTCCTAAATATGTATACTCCGTTAACTCCGTGACGTGTTCGATTTCCTTATCCAGACGCCAGGTGAATTTTGACTTTACTTTTCCAAATGACATTATTTTTGTTTTAGCGTGAATAATACTTTAACCATCATTAGAGCTATATTTTCCCAGTCATTTTAGCTTATGGAGACCCATCTGCGTTGTCAAGTTTAAAACAAAATCATTATTGTAAATTATGCGTGATATTTCCTTATTGTCAGATTATGGAGGATCCCCACCATCCTGATTAAGTACTGGGGTTAGTGTAGTGTTAGGGGCCCTAGGCCCTCATGCTACTAATATTGATGACACGGACACATGGTTAGGGTTCGTACAATTGGCCTTGGGCAAGTGTGTCCCTTTTATTAGCAGGGTCACCTGACTGGTGAAGCTTGTGATGTATGGATGTGGGGTGTGTGTGGAAGCCAGCCCTCAGCAGAATGGCTGATGGAAACTCTAGAATGTGTCCTGCAGGACACTAAAGTTAGGTCAACAATAGAAAGTGCGAATTGCAGAGGTGCCAATATACAACATTGTTTAAGGCTGTTATAGGTTGTTATCTTTGGTGTTAATCCTTGGGCTCTGGCTAACTTCACTTGGATTCAGGTATCTATATCGAGTTTAATTAATAAATGTAAAAGAGCCCCGTCAATTCCCCAGTGACACAGCTTTAACCATTGCCTGTGACTTAAAACCTAATTGAAAGCAGTAGAAAAATATGGAACACAGAACAACCAATTAGTTCTTTTTAATTTAAGTCTGCCATGGATTAAAGTGGATTAAAGTGGTTAGAATGCATATATTTTTCATGGCCGAGTAGTTAGGCTTGAAGCCAGTTTGATTGAACTGAAGATGTTTGCTGCCCTTGGCCAAGCTAATAAAAATGAATGGTAGTGCATGGCAAATAACTTGCCATCGGCATACAACAGTGCAATACGTTGATAACTATTGGGCTCTGATTTGGGCCTTTTTTTTTTTTTTTTTTAACAAATCCACTGAATATATGAGCCTACCAAAACGCTTGAACGTTCTCATGAAGGATAGATTGTTTAAAAGTAGGGCTGGGCGGCGTTCTGCTATGCAGAACTCTGCGAAGTGCTGAAAAAACTCCACCACACTACGTGGAGTTCTGCAAGCGGCAGAATTTGGGTAACTCGCACTGTTTGCATTGATTTTCAGTGAGTGAGTTCCTCCCACACTAACGGCATGCGGAGCCCTGGAGGGTGCTAACTTCTTTCTGCTACTAGAGTAGATTTTCTACTCGAGCAGCAGCTTCCTCAATGCGAGTGGCAGCCTTGTCATCGTGGATAGCCACAGCCTACCACAACCGCTCACGTTCACCAACTTAACAATTTCTCTTGCTCGCTCCCACCAACTTAATGTTGGTGAGCAAGAGAAAAAACTCGGCTCCGCCTCACTTTGCGTAGTTTTTCAAAACTCCATGCAGAGCACGGAGTGGGGAAAACTCCACGGACTCTGCCAGCAGTGCAGAATTCTTCGCCAACCCCTAATTAAAAGGCAACACCAGGACATGGCCTCACATTTTCAGATCAGATTTAATACCTGTAAATGGTTTGCCATTGGGGCTGGTGCTCTGCGAATTTCAGCTATTCCTAATAAATGATTCTACGACTTTAACAGTAAGATTGAAAGGCTCAAAATCCTTATCACCTTATGAGGTCGTCAATATGTCTGGAGAGCTGCTGTACAGAGACCTAGTGAAGGGTTCCCATTTGCAGCAGGTTATGAGGCACTCAAGAGTTAGAACTGCATTGCTGCAGGCCCAATGCTGAAATGGCCAAAAATAGTATAGCTAAGTATATGTCCCATACTCAAGGTTGGATTGTATAAAAGTGTTTACAGCTCTCCATGATGATAAGAATCCAAATATGGTAATATTCTTCACAGGGTTTTAATGGGACACAAATAGGTGCTGACTGCAATGTTTACCCAATCATTTAAATACAGCTTTTGTTGATAATAATTTCAAGAGATTTTCTTTTTTTTTTTTTTTACATATTTTGAAGTCATCAGAAGCTGTTCCATTGTGGGAGGCAAAACTGCATTATCACAAAAGAGAGATTCTACTTTGGTCAGTATTACTTCCATCTCAGTTGCACTTTAATTGGTAAGGTTTGTTGACAGCCTCATCGTAGTGACAATAGCAGAGAGGAAGGAACCACTAACTCTCTATACAAAAAACAGAAATCATAGTTGCACATGCACGTTTCTCCTCCTGACTATATCCTTGCTGAAAATAATTGAGAGACTGTTTCTTCAGATATGCTTCGATGCATAGACTGGTATTCTACTTTGTGTTGACACATAAGCCTACTTGATATTTCAGATCTTATTTTACGCTCGATTGTTGGTGGCTGTGGATTTTAGATGGCCCACTGAGTTCCTTTGAGTTTCTGAACAATTCTCAATTCGTGACTGACACAGCAGGAGTCTCGATATACAAATGACCAAACCATCTCGAACATTTAAGAATGTTTCTGGCAATCTTATATACATGTAATTCTTGTTTGTGTGTAATTCCATTTTTTATATTCTATTTTGACTGATGATTCTTGAACCATTTGTTGTGAGCAGTGGTGGCTGCCACCAGGACTGTTTGGAGGGGCAGCACACAGAAAAAGAGGGAGGAGAAAAATAATAATAAAGAAAAAAGCACTTACCTGCCGCTGCTGGACGCCGTCTCGGTGTTCCTCGTCACCTTGGTTCTTCTTTTGTTGCTTCCATCCTCACCAAATCCAGACGCTTCTCTTATGTTGTTATTCAGCATCAGAGAAGCATCAAAATTAGTCTAAGCGGGCTGAAATGCTGCATGATTAGGGAGTGGTAGCCTGCACTTGGTCCCCAACCAGCTGTGAAACACAGCTCGGGTGGAGAGTTCTAAGTGCGCATGTCAGTTTGGCCAGCCTCATTTGGCTAGCCAAACTGACATGCGCACTTAGAGTGAACCAACACTCCTCCTTCCTGTTGACATAGAGAATGCTGGCTACATCCCACCCTACAGTCCACGGAAAAATAAAATAGTTTACTTATAATTTTATTTTTCAGATTTTTGCTGCCTTCCAGCAGTGAGGCGATGCTTCTGCGCCATAGCGGAGGGGCCGCCCCTCCTTGTGAGTCTAATAAGCATGTTGTGGAAATGGCTTGGAAAACATAATGGACTTCCTTTTGAGCTAAAGTTTAAAGTTGAATTATACTTGTGCCTACTGCCATTATCTTAGACTTTTGCTGTGGTACTAAATAACTTAATTTGATTGCATTTAGTGGGAAAGTCAGCTATGCAGAAAAGTAACAGATTTTCATGCTACTAAGGATTATCAGTACATAACAAAACTAGGATCCAATTCTGGTGTGAGCTGCATCTGCACAAATTTACCAGTCTGAGAGATGACTCAAAATAAGTTACGAGAGTGAGCACAGAGGGAAGCCTCTGAAAGGGTCTGTTATGTCGTCATTGAGTCTGTAAAGTACTTTTGGCAAATTAATGTGGTTGAGTCATTATACCTTATACGTGTTGCCCTTTTGTAAACACTATGAAGAGGTTCTGGTGGAGACATGTCACTTGAGATAAACAGGTATGGTTGTTGCAGCATCCTAATACACAGCTACGCTGTGGGGGCATGGGAAGCAGAATGTAACCATAAGAGCTGAAAATACGTTGTTCCTCCGGTTAATATTCCCCCCTCCCTCTACCATTGGCAAGGAGGCCAAAATTAGACACAATTAGTACAAAAACAGAACACAGAAATACTTAAGTGATTAAGTTTGGGAACTGCAGAACTCCATAAAGGTGCACTAATTGTGATTTATCAGTGAGCAACTGTAAATACCCTGTAATGTATTTCAATATGGGTATTCACCTTCTAATAATAAAATTGAAGAAGAAACTGAAGAAGGCCTTAAAAAGACAAACATTAGGTAAGATGATGATTGTGGCTGCTTGTTGGTCGGAAGCCATAATTAGTTTCAGCATTTACATGCATTTGGATAAAATTCCTATTAGTATTTTATTCAAGCAGCTTCACTGAGGCAACTTTATGTTAGATTTCACCGAGGGCAGATCCCCTTTCAATCAAAGGGGGAAAGAGGAAAAGGGAGCACGATTATCGTTTCAGCCACAAGTGTTTCTGATACCCAAATATTCTAGAAACAGTGACTCTGTTTCTTTTATTTTGTCCTGTTTGCGAGATTAAGAATGGTTTGGACGTTGCGAATGTTACATAAAGCTTAAGAGAGATGTGGTTGCTTTCATAATGCGTCACACTACTTCTAACCCTGTCACAGCATACACTTTGTCTTTGCACGTCAAGGTGGCAGACATTTGAATGGTGAGTTACCAGCCAGCTCACATAATCCTGAAAAAGTTAGAGCACAGGCTAGCACTATTGTTTGATTACTCCACCTGTTCCACTGTCTTGCTACTGCCATGATCATTGGCAGTCTCCTTCATTGAGATTTATCAAGGGGTTCCACTGGAGGTGGACTGAAAGGATACTGCCAGGGTCTGCTCTTGGGAGATGCCAGTGAAATGCTGGGCTGCTGAAGTGGCCATGCACCTGAGGGACACCTATGTTGCAGGCTGACAGATGAAGAATGCAGTCTGACGGCAGCTTTATCACTTTGCAGTGACTGCCCAGACCAGCCTTTGATGGTAGGAGGAGCCATGGGTACCAGAGTCACCTGTGAAGTGGAGATCTCTATCTATTTCCCCTGAGGCTGCTCGGTGATCTCCTGATGTTGACTTGTCCTGTACTCCAGAGGCCTACTTTATTTCCAATCTTTCACCCTCCTGTAGTTCCCGTAGTTGGGTGGTGCCCCCCCACAAGCCAGTGGGCTGCCGCTATCCACTGGGCCTTGTCCTAATGATTGTGGCCTAGTGTTTGTCTGAGTCAAAGAAGACCAGGAGTGCTTCCTTTCTGACATCTCAAAACCTCAATTCCAGTCCATGTGGGTTTTCCAGGGCAGATAAGTTATTAATTGCTTAGCCTTCCTAACACAACTGCAACACAGGAGTGGCCTGATGCTGCCCCCTGTCTTCCCACTCTCTCCCTCTCCTGTCTAGGGCACTTCTGCCTTTATCAACTGATCTCAATCCTGACTGACTCTCTCCCTGTGATACACGGTAGGCAGCAGTGGTTGAGACTGTTTGTACCTCTCCTGCTTGGCCCCCGATCTCTTCCAAAGCTTCTCTGCTGTGCCCTGTGTCTGTAATGTTTTATAAGTCAGCCACATTTGTCACCCTCACGCTTATGAAGAAAGCTTTTTCCTGCGCCTTTGCCCCATCTGGAGTCTTGGAGGCCTGTCTCAATGGCACAACTAGCAAGCTAATAAACAGCTGCCATTGTATGGGGTCTCTCTTGCATCCCAGGAACAAGTGGGGGATCCCTCTGGGAGAATACACCCTATTCCAGTGGACCAAGGGGCATTTCTGCACCGCCAACAGAGAAACTGGACAGATATTTTATGCAAGAGCAGACACCAGATGCCACTGGAAAATAAAGTAGCTGTGATGGCCATAGATCTCAGCCTATCACGTGATGACCATCATAAACTTTCAGAAAGGGTGAAGAAGTATGAAGCACTCCTACGAGACCTGCACCTCTGACAAGCATGTTGCAGAGCTCACAGACAGAGTTTGTTTTCTATGGTGGAGGTCAAAGGACAGGGATGTGTGTTCTTGACACAACAATATCAGCATTGTATGCTTGCCAGAAAAGGCAGAGGGTCAAAGTATACTAGCTATCCTAATATATTTTACCCACTGGCTTCTCTCCCTTCTTCACCATGGAATGTGCCTGCTGGGTAAGAGCACGTCATCCCCCTCTGGGCCTGCAGCCAAGGCCAATTGTGGTAGAAATCCTCCACTACCTTGAGAGAGATACATTACTGCATGCTTCAAGAAGACTGGGCCATCTTTTCTGTGGAGGAGCTCATATTATGATATTCCCAAATTACGCTCTTGTTGTCCAATGTTGTCAAGCTTCACTAGTAGTCAAGTGCAAGCTGTAGACATTGGTCTCAAATACTCTCTACCTTTCTCAGCCAAACTAAAGGTCCTGACTAACCAATATTCCTATTTGTACACTGCACAGAATGAGGGGTGGGACTGGATAGAGTATCTTGAGCAGTCTCTACAGTCACTGCAGTGATCTCCACTGTTTCAACAGAGGTCTGGAGTAAAACAGGGTTCTCGGAGAAGTGCCGCTCCTTGGCGATCTAACTCAGGATCTCCCACCCTAGCTGAATCCCAACAAGAAAAAACATCAGCCTTGTCAATTGCTTCGCAGCTTCGAGACCCAAAGAGTTTCAAAGGGACTCTAATACTGCCACTTCACCTGATAAATACTCAAATGTCTCCTGCCCAAGCACCACGTCTTTGCTGCTTCTTGCAGTCATGCCGCAGACAGTGGATGAACTGATCTCACGTAATTGACGCAACTTCATAAACTGGTCTTTAAATCCTTTTGCTTTGATAGATTGTGCCCCACTGTTTGCTTGATCTCTCATGTTCATAATTACTTGAAACTGTACATCACTGTGTGCTTCTGGGGGAATTGCTGCTAATGTGGCTCATGACTGGCGGCTTAAGATAGTTCATCCAGCCTCGATACTCATCCCTATGTAAAATAGATCCATTACACATTAAAAGAACACCTGGTGAACTACTTGGTTGACAGACATACATACCTCCCCCACATTCATGTCCTATATTGCAGGGGAGGACGTAGGAGTTAGATTCTGAGATCAGGTCTTTCAATGCGAAACATCTACCTGGTTCACACTTTGACGGCTCAGTTAATTACCATAATACATGTGGGATTATTCCAAACTTGTGTGCGTATGGCTGACCTACCTACTTACTTGAATTACATTTAGCTTTCTTTCACCCATCTCCTCTCCCTTTGGAATACAGGCATTCCTGGGGAGAGTTCTACATGAACAGTGTTGAAGCCACAATGTTTGGGCAGTTAGATGTTACTTTGCTGCACTGATTTAGGAATGTTCGTTATGGTAGTCTGGTCTGTTTTCAATCTTTATGAACACAGTCTAAATACATTGATGCACACCCCAACTTGTAGATTTACAATTTGTTACTATCATATGTGAAACAGGTGGTTTGACTTTATCATCCCATATGTTATGTCTAAGGTAACTCTGGTCTCTTGGAATGTCCATAGTATTAGCTCAGCAAAAATATGACATGACATTCATATTTACTTGAAGCCCAGAGGCACCCACATTGCATTCCAGCAAGAAAGATACTTTGCACTGGGACGTGTCTAAACTATAGAAGAACTGGAGAGGCTCATGCTACTGCACTGAGTACTCCAGCTATGCGCAGGGTACTATTATGTGTGTCAGACCTTCAGTTCCCTTTGTCTCCACTGAGGTTGCCTTTGGCGAAGAGGGGAGTTGTGTATTTGTAGAGGGTCTGTTAAATGACTTACTTCTCTTACTGGACTAAAGAATTGGTGCAGTTTTCCTTGACAAAGGATTGCCATGCAAAACTAATCAAATGATTCCTTTATTTAGATTTAAGGCCCGCCTAGCAAAACACATGATGAGACTAACAAATCAGCAGGCTGTGCGCTGGTTGATTGAGCAAGATAGTCTCAGGACTCCCATATGTGCAATGCGTATGAATCGGAGTATGTGGAGGGCTTGAGTTTTTACATTATATTTGCTGAACATATAAAGGCAATGAAGGTTCCCATCATGGAGCAAGAGGTTTGGTGGGTGGTCCAGAAACTGGCCAAGTGTAATTCCCCAGGCTTAGATGGTCTTCTATTTGAAATGTACTCTATGTAAATAGACCTACTAATGCCACACTTAGCTGTGCTATACAGTGACTCATTACAATTGAGGGCTCTAACTCCCTCCATGAGGAAAGCCCTCCTAGATTCTCTGCCTAAACCCTGCTGTGAGAACCTTGATGTAGGCTCCTATAGCCCTTTGCCAATTCATAATGGTTATAAGGTTCTAAGCAAAATTTAGGCGATGAGACTATTGTGCTCATGCCAGTGCTGGTTCATCCCAACCATATGGCTTTATTCCAAGGAGATTCATGTCCCTATACATCTGACATCAACATAATCTACTGAAAAGGAAAGTATTAAACTAGGTACATGTTGCAAATCTCATATTGGATCTCGAAAAGGCATTTGATATGCTAGGCTGGAGTTACATGTTCACAGTGCTGTGCTGTCCATACCCCATGGTTAGGGGTAAAAATGAGGCAACTGATAAAACTGTTTTATACACAACACAGTTGAGATCAGAACCAGCCAGCTCATCTCAGAACCTCCAATCGCACAATGGGGCACTAGGCAGGGGTGTCCCCTCTTGCCTTTCCTGTTCGTCTTCGTGATTGAACCGTTCTGTTATACACCTCCGGCTACTGGCTGCAGTTGGGGCATCACCCTGGATAATAAAATGCACTAGGCATCTCTGTATGTAGATTATGTGCTAATCTTCACCCAAGACACTAATAATGGTGTTTATTATATAGTACACAAATTTAACATCTTAAGATGAATTGCCAGCCACGGAGTACATGGGTCGAAAACATGCATCTTCTGACTTCCTCCAACTGCCCAGGTCAAGATATAGTGATACAGGGTAGTCAGATCAAAACCTTGGTATTAACGTGTATCACTCAAACACCTCGATTAGAGTGCAACTCTCTTTCTGGAAGCCCTTGTCATTGACAGTTCCCGGGCGCAAAGCACTTATGAAATGGTAATACTGCCAAGATTACCATGATAGTTTACTAAGTAACCACTGCACATACCTAAGAGTTCATTCTGTACATTGGACGGGATGATTTGGAGTAACGGCTGCAGAAGCATGGCACTATCTAAACTGCAACTCCAGGTAGACTTTGGTGGATTTAGTGCTCCAAATTGTAAACACTACTATTTGGCAGTACAACTCCATTGGCTTTCCTGATTTGTCACTCGTAAGCTCCTACAAGAGGTAGGATGCTCATCTACACCAGGAACCTTATATTTAATTTGTTAAGCTTTCTTGTCTTATGCCACCCCTCTCAGATACTTCAACAATCTCTTTTGTATAGCACATGACTGCACACAACTACTACAGCAGGGCATTAAGCCTTTCATCTGAAAATACAGGTTATGCTCCTGGGATTCCTCTCCGTAGCCTCTGCTCCTTCAGGCATCACTCCTGCTCTGACACTAGCTTGGTATGACTCAGAGATATACTGTGTGTGAGACACTTTCCAGGATGGTAACCATTCTATTTGATCTACTAGTTGAACAATATGGCCTCCAGCTGGTCAGTGCTTGACATATCAGCGATGTTTGGTGACTTTAAAGGACATTTGGGATGTAACACAAACACAACCCTTAACTCGCCCTTTCATACAAACTTTATTTGCTATAGGAACAGGAAGACCACTGATCTCTTGATGAGTTAAATCCATCCAGATTGTTCGTGCCACCCTCTGAACAACTTCAAAGGAAATGGGATTCTGATATAGGATGTTCTATCACGTAATAACAGTTTTTATTTAATTAAGTTTAACATCGTGCACAGGGTTTATCTGACCCTGAAATGCCTAGGTAAACTATATGCTCCCTCAAACACTACGTGTCATCGCTGTCAGATTGAGAAAATTGACATTAAACCCATGTTCTGGGGCTGCCCATTTGTCACAGGTCACTGTGACTTACAGAAATGGGAATTCTGTGCCCTGAGTCTTTACCTATGCTCCATGGCAGGGAAAGTTAATAGTTCTGGGCCTGGCTTTTCTACTGGCCTGGAGTAAACTCACTATGCACTGGAAGGCCCGCTCTCTTCCTAGATTCACTTATTGGCATAACACTGAAACATGAAACAGAAACCTTTTCCTCTTTGGGGGTGGAAGCAATATGTATTGGATGTTTCAGGGTTGTTTTAAGATATTTGTAATGCACTGATTACCAAAGATCAGCATAATGGCATGTACATTTTTGCCTAGTCCTTATATGGCTACCCTCTGCTCAGCCACATTAGTTACCAGTTTTGCCCACTTTATGACAGCTTAGTATCACTGCCACTTTGTTGTTTCATACTGTTTGATATATTATAACTCCAGCTTTTAGACAAAATATCAACTTTATCTAGTTATTTTTATTTCATTGTTCACAGTGGCACTGAACTTATTTTGTTCAAAATGTTGATCTCTCTCGTTTAATCCTATGGAAACCAGAGAGAAAGTGAATCCATTCTGATAAGTCATGTAGTGCCATGAATATTTTGTGTCACTGATCACTTATGTGTAAAATCACAAGAGAAAAAGAAAAAAAGAAAAGCCATTCAACAGTAATTTCTCCTCCTCATATTACGTTTGTGGCATGCACTGAACGCAGTTTCCTGTACAGTGCACTACAATCCATAAGTACTCACAACACTCTCCCCTACAAAATTACCCGCTTCACTTATTTGGCCCTGGATGATACTAATTATTGTTTCGAGGTTGACAGATCTGTGATCTCTAAGAGTCATTTCTCGGTAGCCATAGCCAATGGGCCCAAAAAAGTTAAGGGGTAATGTTTCACTCTACTCCACTATGTCACATGAAGTTGTAATGTGAGCTGCAAGAAAGCAAGGGTGGGGGAGAAATGCTTCTTTAATTTAACTCCTGTTAGAAATGGGGTCTGGCTGGCAGTTAGGTTACTCCCTGTCCAAGCAAAGACCCTCACTCTAGTCGGGGTAAAAGAGAATCACTCTCAGCTAACCCCCACTCATTCCCTTGGTAGCTTGGCACGAGGAGGCAGGCTTAACTTCAGAGTGCTAGGTGTAATCTATTTGTACCAACACACACAGTAACTTAATGAAAACACTGCAAAATGACACAAAAAAGGTTTAGACAAAAATAGAGAATATTTATTTAAATAAAACAAGACCAAAAAGACAAAAATCCACCATACACAAGTCAAGTTATCAATTAAAAACCAAAAAGAGTCTTTATGTGATTTTAAACACAACACTAACGCTGTTAGTGTGGAAATGTACCTGGGTGCGTCAAAAATAAACCCTGCACAGGTGAGTGTGCGTCAAAAGGGGATTGCGATGCATTGATATTACTCACGAGCAAGAAGTGCGCCATTTCTCCTTCGATCGGGTCAGCGTACACAGGAGAGCGATGCATCGATCCAAACAGCACTCTCGGGTCCGGGTAGGCTTTGCGACGTTTTTATACACCCAACGATGTTTGCATTGGAAATCCTGCCGCACGATGATTCAAAAACCACGCGGCGCGGGTCGCGATCTCACCAGCCTCCGTCAGCGATGCTGCATGTTGAACTTACAGCTGCGTGGCCGGTGAGAGTCGATTTCATTGAGTTTTCAGCAGCATCTCAGAGTTGCATTGATCTTTTCCCCGCACGGCAGTCTATGCATGGATTTCTTACTCTTGTTCTGCCAGCTTATCCTTTCAGGGTCCCAGGAACTGGATGGGCACCACTTGGTAGGGTAGGAGTCTCAGCAGAGGCTCCAGGTGCTGGCAGAGAGAAGTCTCTGCTGTCCCTGAGACTTCAAACAACAGGAGGCAAGCTCTAAATCAAGCCCTTGGAGAGTTCTTCACAAGCAGGAAGGCTCAAAGAGTCCAGTCTTTGTCCTCTTGCACAGGCAGAAGCAACAACTGCAGGATAGCTCCACAAAGCACAGTCACGGGCAGGACAGCTCTTCTTCCTTGACTCTTCAGCTCTTCTCCAGGCAGTGGTTCCTCTTGGTTTCCAGAAGTATTCTAAAGTCTGTGGTTTTGGGTGACCTTCTTTTACCAATTTTGTCCTTTGAAGTAGGCTTACTTCAAAGAAAAGTCTCTCTTGTTTGTAAAATCCTGCCTTGCCCAGGCCAGGCCCCAGACACACACCAAGGGGTTGGACACTGCATTGTGTGAGGGCAAGCATAGCCCTTTCAGGTGTGAGTGCCCACTCCTCCTCTTCCTGCTAGCACACATGGCCAATCAGGATATGCAGGCTATACCCCAGTTTCCTTCGTGTCACTGTCTAGAGAGAGGTGCAAATAGCCCAACTGTCAAACTGACCCAGACAGGAAATCCACAAACAGGCAGAGTCACAGAATGGTTTAAACAAGAAAATGTTCGCTTTCTAAAAGTGGCATTTTCAAACACACAATCTTAAAATCAACTTTACTAAAAGATGTATTTTTTCAATTGTGAGCTCAGAGACCCCACACTCCACGTCTATCCACTCCCAAAGGAAATCTACACTTTAATCATTTTTAAAGGCAGCCCGCATGTTAACCTATGAGAGGGATAGGCCTGGCACAGTGAAAAACAAATTTAGCAGAATATCACTGTTAGGAAATATAAAACACATTAGTATATGTCATACCTTAAACATACACTGCACCCTGCCCATGGGGCTACCTAGGGCCTACCTTAGGGGTGTCTTACATGCAAGAAAAGGGAGGTTTACACCTGGCAAGTGGGTACATTTGCCAATTCAAATTGGCAGTTTAAAAACTGCACACACAGACATTGCAGTGGCAGGTCTGGGCCATGTTTACAGAGCTACTACTGTGGGTGGCACAACCAGTGCTGCAGGTCTACTAGTAGCATTTGATATACAGGCCCTGGGCACCTCTAGTGCACTGTACTAAGGACTTACCAGTAAATCAAATATGCCAATCATGGATGAACCAATTAAATACACATTTTGTATTGGAGCACTTGCACTTTAGCACTGGTTAGCAGTGGTAAACTGCCCAGAGTAACAAAAACAGCAAAAACAGAGTCTAGCACACATCAGCAGCCTGGGACACATGGGCACAATGTTAAGGGAGACCATGCCAAGGATGAAAAGTCTAAAAACTCCACAGCCAGTGCCTTTGTTTTTCCAGATTGGGAGCATTCTACTCAGTGCACCCACCACGCACCTCCTATCATCAGTGTATAACATCCTCTTAAGGTAAGAGAGAGAATAGGGAGGCCTATAAATCTGTGTCTGTGTAGATGACTCCATCTCTGTACAGCTAAGGTTACAATTGGGTAGGTGAGGAAGTAAAGGCATTTGAGGCTACGCTTTGGCAACTGATGCTGCAGTTGTGAAATTGAGGCAGTGCATGGCCATTTTAACTGAAGGTTTATTTTAGTTACACTAAATGATAAATAGCTATTGTTTCAGTTTTCCCCGCTATCTCTAAGGGTGATACTTTTTTCCTGTGTGTTGACTATTGTTCAGCTGAAAGAATAAGAACATGTCCTCATCTTCTTAGCATCATTTCATTGATCAGTCCCATCTGCTGCTTTTACAGGCGGAAAATCGGGATATCATTAGGGAAGCAGAGTACTGCTTGAAACCTGCAATCATTTGTATGATGAAAATGGGTCTAAGCCCAATCAAAATGATCATCCCATTACTTGGCTATCAGCACAGAACACAAGTTAGGACTCAGCCCCTTTGGGATCAGTTTACTTTACACACACAAATAGTGCTGATCTCTGTTGAAGCAGATATGCTAATTAAGAGAATTATTAATGATGTATATGTGTTTACTAATGAGAAATGCGTAGAGAAATTAATCATAGAGAAAATAATGTGCACGTTTGAAAATGTTCCCTCGGCGGTGATCACAATGTGTACTAATAGAACTGAAACTGTACGAAATAATGAAAATATATGAGAAAAATGTAATAATATGTCATAATGAGAAGTATAACCTATGTTTTGCATTCATTTGTAGTGCTAAGTTAGCTGAACTAAAGGCCTAGTCTCCCTAGGCCTCGCACACTGAGAGAAGAAAACAATGATCGTATTTGCACGGGAGCTGCTACAAACTAGCCTTGACCCGCTCGATGTTAAAGTTGCTTAGCTAGAATTTTCTGCCATGTACCGATGGACAGGAGATGATGAAGACGATTTGATACAATTATGTGTACTAGGCTAAATGTACTTTCCCAGTACTTGAACAATGAAGGCACTGACTGAAGAGGAACATGCAACAATTTTGATACCTGAAGAGCCGGATGATGAGGACATTGTAAAAGTGGACCAATCCGCATCTTGTGAACTAACTGATATTGAAATTAGTAGATTCGGTAAACAAATACCATAGGTTAAAGTTATATCTGCTGAATGACTGACCAATTAGAAATTAGGGGGATGGACTGGGAGACCCTAATAAAAAGTCATGACAAGGGGCTAAAACTTCAGATGAGGGGCAGATGCGAGGGGAAAATTGATTATGTCAGGAGACGCTGTCCGAGGTGCTGTCATTGGGCTCATACTCTGTGAGCCTGATCTGTGGCTGACTAATTGATGACCTGAAGACAAAGACTGACTTGTTGCTGATCCATCCTGGATAGGTAGCTATGAAAATGTGACATGATGATTTTTATGCCTTTTCGTCTAGGTACCAACTGCGCTGATTATAGAAATTCTCATTTAGATAGATTTTTCCAAATTAATGTTTTCTCTAAAAGGTTTTTCGCATGAAGACCCACATGCTGATGCTAATCTTGGCTAGGTAGGCTGTTAAGGGTGACGTTGACAGTGACAAATGACTGACCAACTTATTCGCTGAACTTCACTATTTATGCTGGTATTCCTAGTTTATGGAATTGCATTGTTGCATATGTTTCCTTCAAGTGATGATGTTTTCTACTAATTAATAAATAAATTGAGTGGATTGAATAAAGATTGAACTAATGGATGATTTAGAATTGTGATCAATAGGGAAATATAATTGTTTAACTCACTACTGAGTTGTGGTTATTCATGAGTAGATGGATTTAAGCTGTTTTCCACAGAATGTTTCTTGATTATTGATGTTAGCTATCGATTCAGTAGACACTGCATGACTAGGACACTCAATGCGATTCAAAAGGTTCATTGATCTATACGCCTCCCCTTGTAAGTTTACTTACTAAGGACCAGGCACACCAACAGTTTTTGGTAGCAGCTTGATGGTTAGTTACCTTGTAGAACTAGTTATGTGGTGATTATTGGTTATGGTAGTAGTTTAAGTTAGGGTTAGTTGTTTGTATTTTATGATGTTTGAATTTTGTTTTTCTGAAATGGCAATTGTAGCAAAGATGATATTCCCTTAAGCCCAGAAATGACTTTCCCAGATACTGGATCCTGCTAGTAAAGTTGGATATGTTCTCGGCATGTATTGTGATAGTGTGAAAGTGGTAGGTTGTGCTTGCATAAGTTTGAGCAAAGAGCAGGTTAATTGTGATGTATGTGAGGTAAAGAAGGGCATGTGCGTACTCCAGTTAAGATTTAGTAGGAGTGTGCGTACTCCATAGTATGAGAGTAGGGAAGTCATTGAACTTCACATGTGTGTGGAACTTTGTGCAAAAAAATTATCAACGTGGTTGTTGGTGATATATGGACCCTGCGTGGTATAACACTCCAGTGTATTTTGACGAGTGTAGGAGACACTTGGTTATATATTGTAATCTGTCTGGTTTAGTAGGTTGATCAGGAGTGGGCAACAAGTCGGTATGTGAGATAGATGAGTAAAATACATTTTTCGACTGAGATTTGCCGAGTCCTATGTGCACCAGGACAGATCCATTAATCAGTTGAGAGTCAAATTTGGGGGCCAAATTTTGCTTGAGACTGTGGGAGACTGAGAAAGAGGAATAGCTACATGAGCGAAAGGGCCATTAGTGAAAATCCGTAAGGTCTCTGAATCAATTGTGTCCCTTCCTATAGTAAACCAGCAGGTTTGTTTTAGGTATTTGGTTAAAGTGCTTGCAATAATCTGCATTCGTTGTGTGAGTTGAAGTTTACGGGACAAGCCGCAAGACTTTGTCAGCCGCTGTGTGTGACGTCAGAGTGTGCAGCGCTGGGATAGGTTGGTTAGTGAGAAGAGTCGCAAGCAGATTGGCAGCCGTCCGTAAGAGGCAATTGGTTGAGGAAGGGGGTGAAGGGAATCTTGGGAGTAAAATTCATTTCATTATTGAATCGGAATAAATAAAACAGACAAAATGAAGTTTTTCAAGGTGTTCAGAAGTGCTATGAAAGGTGATTCTTACATTAAGGTGCAGTGGGGGAGCCAACCCCACCGGAAAATTCTCTGGCTTATATTGTGATGGAGGAGCGAGGTGTAGCACTGTGTCTTTGGTTAGAGCAGTGGTGTAAGCTAACAAAGAAGCGGGGATCCTTAGGGACATATTTATACTCTGTTTGCGCCGGATTTGCATCGTTTTTTTTTACGCAAATCCGACGCAAAACTAACTCCATATTTATACTTTGGCGTTAGACCCGTCTAGCGCCAAAGATCTTGGAGTTTGCGTCATTTTTTTGCGTGGACACCTTCCTTGCGTTAATGATATGCAAGGTAGGCGTTCCCGTCTAAAAAATGACTCCGAGGCATGTGCACGTATTTATACTCCAGGGCAAAAATGACGCCCGGGAGTGGGCGGGTCAAAAAAAATGACGTCCAGCCGCTTTAGTGTCATTTTTTAGCGCCTGGTCAGGGCAGGCGTTAAGGGACCTGTGGGCTCGGAAGGAGCCCAGAGGTGCCATCCCATGCCCCCAGGGACACCCCCTGCCACCCTTGCCCACCCCAGGAGGACGCCCAAGGATGGAGGGACCCATCCCAGGGAACTTAAGGTAAGTTCAGGTAAGTATTTTTATTTATTTTTTGTGGCATAGGGGGGGCTGATTTGTGCCCCCCTACATGCCACTATGCCCAATGACCATGCCCAGGGGACAGAAGTCCCCTGGGCATGGCCATTGGGCAAGGGGGCATGACTCCTGTCTTTGCTAAGACAGGAGTCATGTCAATGGAAGGTGGGAGTCAAAAAAAATGGCGCAAATCGGGTTGAGGCAGATTTTTTGCCTCAGACCGACTTGCCCCATTCTTTGACGCCCAAGCTCCATTTTCCCCTACGCCGGCGCTGCCTGGTGTGGGTCATTTTTTTTGACGCACACCAGTCAGCTCCGCCGGCTAACGACATTCCAGAAATAAGGCGCCCGCATGGCGCTTTGGAATGGCGTTAGCCGGCGTTAAATTTTTTTACGCACACCTGCGTTGGCGCTGTTGTGCGCCAAAAAGTATAAATACGGCCCTTAGCATTTCCAGAGGATGGGACATTTAGGGCCTGATTACAACTTTGGCAGTGGGGGTTAATCCGCCCCAAATGTGACGGATATCCTGCCCACCGTATTACGAGTTCCATAGGATATAATGGACTCGTAATCAGGCCCTTAATTTGAGAATTTTTGACGAATTGCGAATGGCATTGTATGAGATTAAGCCGTTACCGAGACCAGCACAGTTTGAGGCTTTAGCGGTTTGGGAGCTGGTGACCAGACAGCAACAAGAGATGAAATTCAAGAGGAGAATGAAACGAGTAGAAAAATCGTTAGCTGAAGATAGGTGGGATTGGGAACAGAAAAGGTGGAGAACAGAGATGCTATAGGGAATTAAATTGTTTCCTGCAATTACAGAGGAAGACAAGACAGAGAAGGAAGATAATGCTAAAGAGTGAGGGTGCAGAGGCAAAGAAAAAGTAAAAGCCTTATGTAGACGATGATGACTCTGATGTTGAGAACCTTATTACACAGCTGTTGAGGGATCGACCTCCACCCTTTGGGACTTATTCAGCAGGTCCAAGTACTAGTGCTGCTACAACTGCTCAAGCACAAACATCAGGAACAGAAGGACAGACAGTGGACAGATACCATGGGTAGTACAGAGTACACCTAATGCAGGGACTACTACTGTGGTCCAAGCAAAGATGCATCCACCATTGATAAAGAGAATTTATCCAGATGTGCCAGTCCTTGAGATGATTTCAAACTTAGTGGGTCTGAAGATGTTCAGAAAGAAAGGGAATCAGTGAAGATGCTTCTGATGAGAGAGATTCAAGGGGGGGCAGTTTGTTCATGTGCCATGGCACAGGAGTGATATATAGTCATTCACAAATGATTACCCAAAACTGAGAGAGAAACCGGTTGAGTGGTATCAGCAGACAGATAGGTTTGTGAAACTTTGCAAATGTCTGTGGGAAGACTTAAACATATTGTTGGAGATAGTGGTCCCAGCTGACTTATGGGTCGAGTGTAAGAGAGCAATAGATTGGCCAACAAGTGAACCAGAAAGGGATAGAGTAACGGGTGCACCTTCACCTGAGGTGAGGAAACATTACTATAAGGTGATTGAGTTCCTGAAGACAAGGATTTCTCCCAAAAATATTGACTGGCAGAGAATTGACAGAACGGTTCAAGAGTCCAAAGAGTCAATACATACCTACTATGAAAGATTGTTAAAGGCGTTTAATGAGTACAGTGGTAAGGAAGAAATTGAGCCAAAAGATGTTGCATTTTGTGTTCAGGTTCGTCAAAGGTTTGAGACCAGAAGTAGGACGGATGATTAAGAGTCATTTGATTTGCTGGCTGGCAAGGCCAATTGATGAAGTGTTGCAGTATGAAAAATACTTTAGTGATGAGATTGAATTGAAGCAGAAAAAGCTGAAGGAAAAAGCAATGGTGATGCACGTAAAGGCAGCTCAGGCAGGAGTGTAAGGAGCTATAGTACCACCTATGCCGCCGCAGAGAACTGTTACGTTCCAGCCTCAAATGAGCGGTAGAGGTCGTGGAGTTGACATGATGCGTGGTCCAGAGTTGGGTACTGTAGTGGTTCAGAATGATATGTAGGGGATGAAAAAGATGTTACTGTGTCATTTGTGCAGAAACGTGGGACACTGGAAGCAGGAGTGTCCGTTGATGGCGCAGGATAGTGTTGTTCAGCAGGGTGGTGATGTCAGTACATTTCAAACTGTGAAAGTCCCAAGAATGAAAGGATTTATTCCTAGTGTTCAGAATCAAGTGCAGAATTTCCAAACCGTGCAACAAATGCAAATCCTGCGTGCACAATTAACACAGTTGCAACCAATACAGCAGCAGGTTCCCGTGGTACCTAGACAGCAAATGCAGATACCTCGAGCCCTGATGGAGCAGCAACAGGTGATGCTTACTCAGCAGGTCACAAGTCAGAGACAAGACAGAAATAATGACACAGTACACCAATTTCCATTTTACAGTGAGGATGAAAGAAATGAAGAATGGATGGGTGACAGTTCGGATGAAGTACCGTGTATGCTTGCAGCATCCCTAGACGTAGATCAGAGAGGACCTTCTGTGAAGGGAAAGGTGATGGGTTACAAGGTCTCATTTTTGGTGGACACAGGAGCTACACGCTCTACAGTGAGAAGTGTGGAAGTTCTGAATTTCCCTCTTTCAGGAAGAAGTGTTCAAGTTGTGGGAGTGGAGAATAGACAGTTGACAAACCCAATCACAGAACTAGTGCCAGTTGGACTTCATAGATTTTTAGTATGTGATTTGAGTCCAGTATCACTACTGGGAAGAGATTTACTGTGTAAGACAAAATGCTCTAATAATTGTTCAGACACTGGAATAGAAGTACAAACTAATAGCGATGATGAAGAAGAACAGGTGACTGAAATGGTGATTAACAATGCTAGTGAGGAATGCCCATTAATTGAATGTTTCCCAATGTTTACTGTGAGAGAATTGCATGCAGACTTACAGGGAACGGTGAAAGAAGAAGTCTGGGACCTGACAGGTAAAGAAGTAGGTCTGATTAAGGGAGTGGAGCTGATTAAGATCACTTTGAAGCCAAATGCAGTATCTCCACAACTTCCACAGTATACCATGCCACAAGAAGTTCTGATGAAAGTGCCACAGATAATTGGAGATTTTCTAAAACAAGGAGTTTTGAAGGAAGCGTTAATCAGTCCATGTGATTCACCAATAATGGGCTTAAAGAAGCCATGGGGGAACTGCGCGTTGTGCAGGACTTGCGAAAAGTGAATGATTTAGTGCTCAAGTGTTGTCCATTGGTGCCAATTCCAGCAGTGATACTGTTTCAGATTCCTTGCGATGCAGAGTGGTTCACAGTGGTTGACTTGTCACAAGCTTTCTTTTGCGTGCCTCTTCATTAACATAGTCAGTTTCTTTTTAGTTTCAAATTCCTAGACAGAGTCTACAGCTGGTGCAGGCTTCCACAAGTGTATACGGATTCACCATCACTGTTTAATCAGATTTTGAAAAAGAACCTGGATTCATTAGAATTACCATACCAATCGACTCCAGTGCAATACATTGATGATTTGCTGATTGCATCCAGAACAAGGGACGAGTGTAAGTATGACTCAATTGCCCTCTTGAGTCATTTGGGAAATTTTGGACATGAGGTGTCACCTGTAAAATTGCAGTATTGTCAAAAATCAGTGAAATACTTGGGACATCAGATTGAAAAGAGATTAAGGAGAATCACCAGAGAAAGAAATACCATGATACTGCAGAGAAGTCCTCCAACCTCTCAGAGAGATGTCAAAATGTTTTTGGGAATAGTGGGGTATTGTGGACAGTGGATCCCAAACTTTGCTGAAATTGCAAAACCCCTACAGCAGTTGACACACAAGGAAGTTACAGATCCCATTACCCTAGCTGGAGATCAGATGAAAGTGTTCACTGAATTGAGAGTTTGTGCAGAGCTCCAGCATTGGGAATGCATGATTACACAAAGCCATTCACATTGTTTTGTCATGAACATGATGCTTGTTCTTTGTCTGTTTTGACAAAGGTCTATGGAGGTGCTTATCGCCCAGTAGCCTATTTTTCAGCTACCTTGGACCTGGTCGCAGCAGTTTTACTAGGTTGCCTGCATACAGTATTCGCAGTTGGTCAAAGTCTTTCTCAATGTGAGGGGGTAGTCATGGGATACCCTTTGACGGTAATGGTACCACACTCAGTTGAAATTTTACTGACAAGGACGAAAAAGCAATACTTGATGGATGCAAGATTGACAAGGTATGAGACGAGCATATTGGGTGCTCCAAATGTGACATTGAAAAGATGAACAGTGCTGAATCCAGCGGCATTGCTTCTAAGTGATACTGTTGAAATTGAGAAAGAAGAAGAAATTGAGCATGAATGTCTTGCGGTAATTGAACTGTGTACAAAACCAAGACCTGATATTAGAGACACGCGTTTGGAAGAAAATGACCAAATTGTCTTTGTTGATTGTTCGTGTCTCAGAGATGGAACAGGGACATTGAGAGCAGGATATGCAGTATGCACCATCACAGGCACGTTAGAAGCTTCCTGGTTTCCAGGCGTATATCCTGCACAAGTAGCAGAATTGGTAGCTCTTACTAGAGCATGCCATGTTTCTGCGAGACTAAGAGTCACAATTTATACAGATAGTCAATATGGTTTTGGAATTGTTCATGATTTTGGTCAGTTGTGGTCGCAAAGAGGGTTTTTGACCTCTACTGGAACACCAGTAAGAAATGGCGACAAAATAAAAGAGTTGTAGTGCGCAATACAGTTACCTGAAGAAATTGCAGTGGTCAAATGCAGTGCACATCAAAAGACACAGGATTACATTTCATTGGGAAATGGATATGCAGATCAAGCCTCAAGGTTTTGCGCATTGAACTGTATATTGTTTATAGACAAGTGGGAATCGATGCCTGAAGAAGAGAACAGTTGCTCAGGTTTTGCCCTAAAAGTGATTGACACTCTAGAAGAATTGAAAATATTACAGGAAAATGCAGATAAGAAAGAGAAATTACTTTGGGTCAAGTTAAAATGTATTTCAAGATCTGATGAAATTTGGGTTTCTGAGGAGGGCCAGATGGTGTTGCCAAATAGTTTGTTGACTCAGATACCCCACACAAAGAAATTACAGTCTCACAGTAGCAAAGCTGTTGCTTCGAGAGTTAATACCACCGTTCGGATTTCCGAACTCTTTAGAATCAGATAAGGGAACTCACTTCAATAACGAGGTGGTTAAACTCTTATGTGCAGAACTAAACATTGAGCAGAAGTTGCATTGTAGCTATCGCCCAGAAGCATCAGGACTAGTGGAACAAATGAATGGTGCATTGACATCAAGAATTGCCAAGATGTGTGCTGCTACCAATTTGAAATGGCCAGATGCATTACCTTTGGTGTTGATGTCAAAGCAAAATATACATGACAGAAAAACAGGGTGTCACCCCATGAGAGCCTCATGGGGAGAGCAATGAGATTGCCAGCAATTTCAGTCAATGCACTTGTCAATATTACAGATGATATGGTGTTGGACTACTGCAAAGGTCTGGCTGATGTGGTTTGCTCTTTCTCTCAGCAGGTGCAGGCTACTACCCTCCCACCCATCCATGACCCAGGTCACAATCTGAGAGCTGGAGATTAGGTTGTGATCAAAAAGCACGTTCGCAAAACCTGTTTGGAACCGTGTTGGAAAGGTCCCTACCAGGTGGTGTTAACAACTACGACAGCTGTAAAGTGTGCAGGACTGCCGAATTGGATACATGCAAGCCATACAAAATGAGTGGTGAGTCCACAAGATCATGAAGAAGTGTTGTTGAGAGCACCAACAACAGCGAAACAAGTAAATGTAAATGAGCCGGAACGAGATCAAGCTGATCCTGAGTTTGAACCTGAGCTTGTGGAAGATGGGTCTATCACCCCTGTAAGAGATGAGAGTGAAGAATTACAGGAGGGTGAGCAAGAGCCTAACTCAACGGATACAGCAGGAGAACCAAGCACAGCAGGGGTTCTCCCAGAAGCAGGTGGTGCTTAAAGGCAAACAGAGCGAGTGCCAGATAAAGAGGATCAAAGTCAAAGTGATTTGATTCCTCCTGAACCCGTTGCAGGTCCATGAAGAGAAAACACCATAGAGAAAGAAAAGGGAAAGAGTCCAATCCTGAGGAGAATATTGACAGAAGGAACAAGAAAAGGAGATAATTGGCCTGAATCGCAAATTAGGAAGAAGGAGGAATTGATCATAAATGAAACAATAGACTAAGAAGTGGATACTACGAGAAAGGAAGAATTAAGTGAAGGAGAATTAGGTGGTGAATGTAGGTTGAAAAGAAAGAGAGTAGCAAGTCGAAGATACGCAGGTCCTGAGTGGGCATATGCAGTTAAAAGTGAATGGCAAAATAAGTTTATGTCCTTTTGTTCTGATAGGGAAGTTCTGAGTCAGTACTTTGATGTAACCTGAAGGTGACCAAAAGACTGAGTTGTTGAGCTGATTTAAAGAAAACGTGAAAAGGAAAGACTGTTGAAATAAAACCAGAAAAGACATTGATAACCTGATGTGACAATTGAAAAACGGATGTGACAAGCTGCTAATCAATTTTTGAGAAAGGAGAAAGGGTTCCTAGGTGTGAAACTGAATTGTGAGAAAGAAAGTTTTCCTTCATTTTTCGATTTTTTTCTGTTGCATTTTATCTAAGAGTTGCTTCTACTCTCTGATTCTTTAAAGATCATGGCTGAGTTAAATAACCAAGTTAAGAATATTAGGTATTATAGGAATTTGAGTGTTGGAATAGCAATTAAGTGTGGAATAATGTTCATAATAATGATTGTGGGAATGTCTATTCATGATATGAAAAAGGCTAATATTGTTTCAGTTCCTGAGACTACTACACTAACAGCTCTAGAAAGGTTTAAGTTAGAAGAGAAATACTTGCATGACTATACTAATGCTCAGGGAGAGCTTTCTTCTAATGTATTCGATCGCTTATTGAGTGAGTATGTTGAGATGATGGATGCAAAGAATTTTCTTGTGTGTACGCAAATTCCTTCCTCTGTGAAAGAAGGGGTTACGTACCATAGTCTGCCATTAACATATGGCATGAGCTGTAGTCTGCTACTAACAAGATTCTATAACCAAGAGTACATACAATATTTTTATTCGAATTACGACCTAGTGTTTTCGTTTGTTTCTAATATTAGGTGTCTGAGTAAAATAGCTAAAGAGCCTGATATAATATTAGTTAGAGGCTTCTTTGAACCAACATTAACGCGTACGTTCACAAGAACAATCTGACATGCTTACTCACCCCGTTAGAAAAGAGCTTTATAGGGCATACTGATGACAGGAGGAAAGCATTGAAGGAGAAGTTAGAGAAAGGATTAGAGAAGAGAACTTATAGGAATGATTATGCTTACACTAATATTAAAACGCAAGGGAAATTAGCTTTAGATGCATTACATGCAGGGAAGCTTTGTATATATAGGCCAAAATCACGCACCAACATTTTATTTGTAGGAACGAGTAAATGTAGGCATGTGTTTTTGTTTCAGAGTAAATGGGCTTTTATGCTGAATGGTCAGGACCCTGCGATTCCTGGGATTTACTATATTAGTGGACTTAATGCTTTTTACCGTCTTCCTAGAGGATGGTATGGGACATGCTATTTGGGACTAGTTTTTCCTAAAATTTATCAGATAGATGATTTAAAGTAGTTTCCGAAAATAACTGAATTACATCATAAGCGACAGAGGAGAGAAACCTCTTCTGCAATTGTGGGAGATATTTTTGGTGCAGTAATTCCTTCTGTAGGAGTTATTTTGAATGCAATCAAGATACAAAAGTTGTCTACTATTGTGGATAATATGCTGACAAACTTTACAGGGGCAATACTCCTGTTAGATACTGAATTAGCTGCGGATAGAGCTATGACGCTTCAAAATAGGCTTGTTTTAGACATACTTTTATCGAAAGACGGCGGAGTCTGTAGGATGATTATTGCTAGGCATTGTTGTTCTTACATACCAAAAAATTATAAGGAGATAAAAAACTTACTTACTAACTTAACTAATTCAAGTAAGGATTTGAAAGAGTTGAAGGAGCCAGGGATTTGGGAAAAGGTTGGAAAAGGATTTGCTTCAGTAGGCAATTGGTTTATTCAAATTTGGAATAGGGTATTATTGAAAATTGTACAGGGAATATTAATTATGATTGCTTGTATATTAGGATTATGGAGTTCATGCAAATTATGGCAAAGAATAAAATTAAAAAGGTCTAAAAATAATCAGAGGAGGGAAGAACAACCCAGGGGAAGAATTTATAGAGGAAATTTAAGAAGAAGACAAAATACAGCAGAGACTGTTTTGTAAAATGTTGATAAGGAAAGGTGTGATGACATACTTAGTCATCAGAGGAGGGACTGTTGAAGCAGATATGCTAATCAAGAAAATGATTAATATTGTATATGTGTTTACTAATGAGAAATGCGTAGAGAAATTAATCATAGAGAAAATAATGATACTTTTTTCCTGTGTGTTGACTATTGTTCAGCTCTTTGAATAAGAACATGTCCTCATCTTCTTAGCATCATCTTATTGATCAGCCCCATATGCTGGTTATACAGGCGGAAAATCAGGATATAATTAGGGAAGCAGAGTACTGCTTGAAACCTGCAATCATTTCTATGATGAAAACGGGTCTAAGCCCAATCAAAATGATCATCCCACTACTTGGCTATCAGAACAGAACACAAGTTAGAACTCAGTCCCTTTGGTGTCAGTTTACTTTACACTCACAAATAATGCTGATCTCTGTTAAAGCAGATATGCTAATTAAGAAAATTATTAATGATGTATATGTGTTTACTAATGAGAAATGCGTAGAGAAATTAATCATAGAGAAATTATTGTGCAGGTTTGAAAATGTGCCCTCGGGGGGTGATCACCATGTGTACTAATAGAACTGAGACTGTACGAAATAATGAAAATATATGAGAAAAATGTAATAATATGTCATAATGAGATGTATAACCTATGTTTTGCATTAATTTGTAGTGTTAAGTTAGCTGAACTAAAGGCCTAGTCTCCCTAGGCCTTGCACAATGAGAGCAGAAAACAATGACCGCATTTGCACAGAAGCTGCTACGAACTAGCCTTGACCCGCTCGATGTTAAAGTTGCTTAGCTAGAATTTTCTGCAATGTACCAATGGACAGGAGATGATGAAGACAATTTGATACAATTATGTGTAGACTAGGCTAAATATACTTTCCCAGTACTTGAACAATGAAGGCACTGACTGAAGAGGAACATGCAAACATTTAGATACATGAAGAGCCGGATGATGAGGACATCATAAAAGTGGACCAATCCACATCGTGTGAACAAACTGATATTGAAATTACTAGATTCGGTAAACTAATACCATAGGTTAAAGTTATATCTGCTGAATGACTGACCAATTTGAAATTAGGGTGATGGACTGGGAGACCCTGATAAAAAGTCATGACAAAGGGCTAAAAGTTCAGATGAGGGGCAGATGCAAGGGGAAAATTGATGACGTCAGGAGACGCTGTCCGAGGTGTTGTCATTGGGCTCATACTCTGTGAGCCTGATCCGTGGCTGACTAATTGATGACCTGAAGATGAAGACTGACTTGTTGCTGATCCATCCTGGATAGGTAGCTATGAGAATGTGACTAATGATTTTTAGGCCTTTTGTTCTAGGTACCAACTGCGTTCCAAATTAATGTTTTATCTAAAAGGTTTTTCACATGAAGATCCACATGCTGATGCCAATCCTGGTTAGGTAGGCTGTTAAGAGTGACGTTGCAGTGACAAATGACTGACAAACTTATTTGCTGAACTTCACTATTTATGCTGTTATTCTTAGTTTATGGAATTGCATTGTTGCATATGTTTCCTTCAAGTGATGATGTTTTCTATTAATGAATTAATAAATTGAGTGGATTGAATAAAGTTTGAAATAATGGATGATTTAGAATTGTAATCAATAGGGAAATTAAATTGTTTAACTCATTACTGAGTTGTGGTTATTCATGAGTTGATGGATTTAAGCTGCTTCCTATAGAATGTTTCTTGATTATTGATGACTGCATGACTAGGATACTCCATGCAATTCAAAAGGTTCATCGAACTATACGCGTCCCCTTGTGAGTTTACTTACTAAGGACCAGGCGCGTTAGCATCTCCTTCTGCCTAAATATTTAAAACAGAGATTTCAGTATACACAGAATACAAGAACACAAAGTTTTTGCCATAGTAAACACTGGAACATGTTTCACAAAAGGTCTGTACTCTTCACTAGCTGCCTATCAGGGTCTTATCATTTTCAAATCCAGGTGCATAATGCACCAGGTTTTATATAAAGAGGGTCAGCCATTGTCGTAACAACGTTTTACTTGTATCAATCTGGCCGTACATTCGAGATAGCCAATCTATGGCAGCTGTTTACGGTCAAAAAAGACATGGCAAGAGGAAAGTCCTTCTGAGTGTGGTTTCAACAATTAGAATGTTTCGACAGTTCATGTGACCAACTCTCTTCCAGAAAGACTTGAAAACAACCCTGTTCTCAGTGCACAAACACACACAGATACACACTTTGTGACATAAATACTCCAAACATATGTCTGCGATGTTTTATGACAATAACTGATAGATTGTAGTAAAGTAATGAGGGCCTACCATACTTACTTATTCAGATATCCCAGCCACCATTCGTCTCTCCACATATGTACATTTAAGTGCCCACCGTCTACATTGATATGCCAGACAAGGCATGCAGTGTTGAAACCTATTGCAAACCTACACCTGTCTGCTGTGATTACACTCAGGGCAATAATAACATTCCTAATTGATGGAGAAAGATTTTTAGGAATAGAACATGAAAAATGAAAGGCCATGTTCAGCTAGAAGATATGGGCTAGAGTTCTGCTACACCACCAGATTCCTACGTGGCTGCAAAATCTGAAAACATAGGTGGTCATAACAACCCTGGCGGACGGTGTTAAAGTGGCGGTAAGACCGCCAACAGGCAGGCGGTAAAAAAATTACGAATGTGGCGGAAACCGCCAACAAAGACAGCCACTTTAACACCTAGACTGCCATGGCGGTACAAACAAACAGCGCGGCGGTCACCGCCAACAGACAGGCAGGAGACAATGTACCGCCCACAGTATCACAACCTACCAATCCGCCACCTTTTCCGGGGCGGATCACCGTGGATAAAAACACGGCGGAAACAGGAATTTCGAAGGGAAAACGCTCACCTCTACACACTCCACGAGGAACGAGGACACCATGGAACCGGAACTCCAAATTCTCCCTGCAATAGTCTTCCTGCTCCTCTACCAGGAGCACGAATTCCGGCGGCGAAGACCACGGTGAGTACAGCACCTACGACACAGGGGAGGGGGGAGGCAAAAAACAGGGACACACACACGCAGCACCCCCACCCTCACCCACCACAACACACACACTAATGCATATCAATACATCACAGTTACACCCCCCAACCCCTCACGGAAGAATGCAAAGACCAAAGAAAATGAGTGTAACCATTGGAATATATTAAAATCAACTAGGCAGAAATATATATATACACAATGTACAAAATAAATACCAGGCATAGTAGTCCAGATACTGCACAAAGAAGGTCCGTGGAACACTGGGACCACACGGTATGGGCGAGGCCCACACAAGATCCTTGACCATGACGGAAAGAACACTGCAGGGGCATCAAGAGAGCAAGACAACAGGCACCTCAGGTGGAGGGAAAGGGGCGGCACCTCAGCCGGTTGAGTGCTCAACGCCAAATCCACGAGGGGGACACATTCCCACTGTTCAATCCTGGGGAGTGCAAAGCCACAGTCTCTCAAGTCTCTACAGTGGGTGGGTTGCCCACTGTTCAATCCTGGGGAGTGCAAAGCCACAGTCTCACAAGTCTCTACAGTGGGTGGGTTGCCCACTGTTCAATCCTGGGGAGTGCAAAGCCACAGTCTCTCAAGTATCTACAGTGGGTGGGTTACCTACTGTTCAATCATGGGGAGTGCAAAGCCACAGTCTCTCAAGTGTCTACAGTGGGTGGGTTGCCCACTGTTCAATCCTGGGGAGTGCAAAGCCACAGTCTCTCAAGTGGATGACAGTCTCCAATGGTTCGGGAGGGGGACTGGTGCCCAGAGTGCTTCATCCTGTTAAGGACAGAGGTAGTGGATGGATCTCTCCACTGGTTCTGGAGGGGGACTGGTGCCCAGAGTTCTTCATCCTGTTAAGCACAGAGGTAATGGATGGATCTCTCCACTGGTTCTGGAGGGGGACTGGTGCCCAGAGTGCTTCATCCTGTTAAGGACAGAGGTAGTGGATGGATCTCTCCACTGGTTCTGGAGGGGGACGGATGCCCAGAGTGCTTCATCCTGTTAAGGACAGAGGTAGTGGATGGATCTCTCCACTGGTTCTGGAGGGAACTGGTGCCCAGAGTGCATCATTCACCCCGTGACGGACCCAGTTGCGTCAGTGCCCCTGCCGCTCATGGGCTAGTGGTGCTTGAGATGGCGGTGCCCTGTTCAGCGGTGCTTCAGAGGGCGGGCCCTGTTCAGCGGTGCTTCAGATGGCGGTGCCCTGTTCAGCGGTGCTTCAGATGGCGGTGCCCTGTTCAGCGGTGCTTCAGATGGCGGTCTACATTGCAGGGTCTCAGCTGCTGGCGGTCCTTCATGGCCCAACGGGCCTTTTGCTGGCGGTCCTTCATGGCCCAGCTGGGCTGGTGCTGGCGGTGGCCTCCTGGGCAGCTGGGCTGGGGCTGGCCTCCTGGGCAGCGGGGATGATGGCGGTCTTCTCCGCCGTGCTGCTCTTCCCAGACTTGCCGGGTTTCTTGTGGCCCTTACCCACCTTGGAAGGTGTCACAGCTGACTCCACACTCCCAAAGGGACCCCTGGGAGCGGCTTTGATGGCTGGAGTCTTCCCCCTCTCCCGCCGGGCACTGGACAACTTCTGATGCTTCACAGGTGGGGGACTGCCTATGCTGTGCCTCCGTGCCACACTGGCTGTCCTGGTGGCCGGTGCACTCCATATTCCGGTGACTACAGGCACCACTGGTCCCGGAGATGTTGTGGCTGAGGTGCTACTTCGGGGCCTATGAGATGGACGGGGTGGGGGAGGTATGGGAAAGAGGTCAAGGGTGGACAGGAAAAGTTTTTTGGACACACTGGGACGGGTAGCTGGAGGGGGTTTGGGAGTGGAGGAAGAGGTGGTGGCTGTAGGAGGTGTACGTTTGGTGACTTTGGGTGAAGGTGCCTGCGCTGGAGGCTGTCGTGAGGTGGATGGCTGTTGGGTGGGTGTGTGCCTGCGTTTGTGTATCTTGGGCGGGGGCGTCACAGACACACTGGGAGAGGACACAGGGGATGTTTGAATGGTAGTGGGGGTGGTGACTGCACATGAGCAGGGTGTGGTGGTGGGTGTGCTGGAGAGGGACGTAGTGGCTGTAAAGGTAGTGCATGCAGGTGTGATTGTAGACGAGACTGGGAGGGAGGAGGGAGACGAGGAGGAGGGTGACACAGTGGAGGCAGTGGATGTTGGTGTGTCTGCATGTGTGTGTTGCTTGCGTGAGTGCCTGTGGGATGTGTGGTGCTTATGTTTGCCTGAGCTTCCCTTGTGTGTTGACGTGTGTGCAGGATGGTCTGATGGTGTGCTTGGGATAGGCAGAGGTACAGGGGATTGGGTCGGGGTAGAGGAAGTTGGAGGGGGGAGGCTAGAGACGGGGACAATGGCTGCCATCAGTGCTGAGGCCAGAGTCTGAAAAGCTCGGTGAAGGGCCGTCTGACCAGAATGAATGCCCTCCTGGAATGCGTTGGTTTGTTGCAACTGCCTCTGTACACCCTGGATGGTATTCAAAATGGTAGACTGCCCAACAGTGAGGGACCTGAGGAGGTCAATGGCCTCCTCACTGAGGGCAGCAGGAGTGACTGGGGCAGGGCGTGAGGTGCCTAGGGCGAAGGTGATGCTCACCCTCCTGGGTGAGAGGGCACGGGGCAAAGGCTGAGGGGCTGCTGGGAGGGCGGTGCTGGTAGCAGGGGTGGCGGTTGTACCTGGAGATGCGGGGGCACAGATGTTGCCACCACCACAAGGGAGCTCCCATCAGAGAACGAGTCCGTGTCGCTGGTCTCAGCTCCTGTCCCCGCCGTGGAGCTCCCCTCGCCCTCCGTCCCACTGGTGAATTCAGACTCCGTAGTGTCGCCCTCCAGGGCCATGTGGGATGCAGCTCCCTCATGCTCCGGTGCCACTGCTCCTCCGCCTGATGATGCTAATGCACACAAGAATAGGGAGACGACAAAAAGGGGGGGGGAACAGAAGAAAGACATGTTGAGTGCATGCATTACCGCTACCGTTGGCGGACACGACAGACACAGAAGCCCCCTGCACTACGCCGCGCTCTTGGGCTCCACTGTTCAATTCCTGGGAAATGGCCTACAAGGCTATGGACAACATCTGCACACATAGATGACATAGGGGCATGAATAGCTGTATTTGGCACTCTACAGAGGTGGGGTGGGGTGCCACATGGCCTGCCTTATGGAGGGGCCTTGCCTACGGAACTCGCCCTGGCCTAGGGAAACCCACAGCCCACATCACCCACTCAGACACCTCGTAATGCGCGCAAAGTCAGCTGAATGAGAGTGTACTCACCCCCTTGTGTCTGCTGTGATGCCCTCAAGCGCCCATCCAACTCTGGGTACGCCACCTCCAGGATCCTGAACATCAGTGGGGTCATGGTGCAACGGGCACCCCTCCCACGTTGGGAGGTCATCCCCAGCTGAGCCTCCGCCGTCTTCTTGCTCCAGCGGCGAATGTCCTCCCATCTTTTACGGCAGTGGGTGCTCCGTCTGTGGTAGACCCCCAGGGTCTGGACGTCCTTGGCGATGGCACGCCAAATATCTTTCTTCTGGTGGGTGCTGACCTACCTGAAATGTACAGGGGAAAAAGAGAAGTCATTACCAACTGCACCGTCAAAGTGATTGGCCCCCATCCCTACCCTTGCCATATGGCACATGCATTCACCGTCTTTCATGCATGCAGCACTCTGCCCCCTTCCTTCTTACATCCATCCCTCTCCACACAGGCATAGCCCATACAACTGGCTCCCTGTGTACTTACCTGTTTGTCTGGAGGACGTAGAGTAGCTTGTACTGGGGGAGGACCACATCAACGAGTTTCTCCAACTCCTCCGATGTGAAGGCAGGGGCCCTTTCCCCAGACACTCGTGCCATTGTCTCTTCCAGACCGAGGTCACTGCTGCACTTGCAGTGTAGGTCCTCTCCTGTCGAAGATCAGGTATCAAGTGATTGAACAGATAGAAAATGGCGGTCACGTCCGCGCCGGTGCGTACCGTCACCGCCGGCGTACATCGTCATTGGCTCCTGGGACCCATAGGGTCCAATGTTAACCAATGCAGCATTGCGCCGCGGTCTTCGACCGCCTACCACGACGGTGTACAACGCCAGCGCAGTTACCTCACATCCCATTGTCCCACTTTAGAGGTCAGGCAGCCGCCATTTTAGGGGCCCACATGGCTTCATTTTCAACTGCGTCACACAGACCTAGGCCTAGACCCAACAAACCTACAGGCCACCTTTTGTGTATGAATGGTTCTGTGTAAACTGTGGGTACGTACCTCTGAGTTGGTTGACTCTGTGCTCGCTGTTGTCCTTCATAGGTACCGTCCGCTGGGACATGTGAGAAGATGGCGGCATCCTCTGGTGTACCGACCGTTGGTGGACCTGTCGACAATGGAGGAGCGACATTTGATTATCACCTACAGGCTTGACCGTGCCACAATCCAGGAACTGTGTACCCAGTTGGAGCCAGACCTGATGTCAGCAATCCGCCATCCCACAGGAATCCCCCCTCAAGTGTTGGTGCTGTCAGTGCTCCATTTCCTTGCAAGTGGCTCATTTCAAACAACTGTGGCCATGGCATCAGGGATGTCCCAGCCTATGTTTTCCAACGTATTGTCCAGAGTGTTGTCTGCCCTTCTGAAACACATGCAGAGCTACATCGTTTTCCCTCAGGTGGAGGATTTGCCTACAGTGAAAGGTGACTTCTATGCCCTGGGACATATCCCCAACATCATAGGTGCCATTGATGGGACACTTGTGGCTTTGGTCCCCCCCTCGCTGGAGTGAACAGGTGTACAAAAACCGGAAGAGTTATCATTCGATGAATGTACAGATGGTATGTTTGGCAGACCAGTACATCTCCCATGTGAATGCCATGTACCCTGGCTCAGTGCATGACGCCTACATCCTGCGGAATAGCAGCATCCCTTATGTGATGGGTCAACTCCAGAGGCACCATGTGTGGCTATTGGGTGAGCACCTGGAAGCAAGTCATTGGGAATGGTTGTCTGGGTCTGGGGTTATCCCTACACGTTAGTGTGTGTCTAACAGTTGTCCCTCGACATTTGCAGATGACTCTGGTTACCCCAACCTGTCATGGCTACTGACCCCAGTAAGGAATCCCAGGACAAAGGTAGAGGAATGCTACAATGAGGCTCATGGGTGAGCTCGGAGGGTGATTGAGCGGACATTCGTGCTCCTGAAGGCCCGGTTCAGGTGCTTCCATATGACAGGTGGATCCCTATTCTACTCACCAAAGAAGGTGTGCCAGATCATCGTGGCGTGCTGTATGCTTCACAACTTGGCTTTGCGACGACAGGTGCCTTTTCTGTAGGAGGATGGTCCAGATGGCGGTGTTGTGGCATCTGTGGAGCCTGTGGACAGTGAAGAGGAGGAAGCAGAGGAAAAAGACATGCACAACAGGGACTCAGTGATCCTGCAATATTTCCAGTGAGACACAGGTAAGAATACAAACCTGCCTACTACATGTACTTTAACACTACTACCTCTCTACTGTCTGTCATTTTCACCCAGTGTATGGTCACTGAGTTGTCACTTTCCCTTACGATTTCACAGATGTGGGTCCCACTGTGTGACATCTGCTTAGATTCCTCATGGACTAGAGCTGTGTGACATAGGTATGTTGACCTTACTATTTAAAAAGCATTTTGTCACTGTAATTCCTAATACACTATTTCGAAATCACAGACAGACTCCAGATCGTTTTGTGCTTTAGGTGTGTTTATTTAAGTGCTCAATATTGGAGGGGGTAGTGAAATGGTGAGGGGTGAGAGTGGAGGAGTGTCTATGGCAGAGTCCAGTCTATTAGTCTCACAGGTGCATTGCCCATATGGGCATAGGAAGTGGAGCTGGGGCAGTTTAAGTATGGACAGGGTGACAAAGTGGGACAGTAGGATGACAATCAGGGTGGTCTCATTTCTTGGAGGGGGTCTTGGCATCATGGTCTGTCTTTGTACTGGATCTCAGGGACCGTTTGCGGGGTGGTTCTCCCTCTGCAGGGGGTGGGGTGCTGGTTTGTTGGTCCTGAGGCGGGGTGTCCTGTCCACTAGCGCCGGCTAGTGTCAGGGGCCCCTTGTAGAGCCACAGTGTCCCTCCTGGTGTTAAGTACTTCCTTCAGCACCCCTACGATGGAGCCCAGGGTGGAGCTGATGGTTCTGAGTTCCTCCCTGAAGCCCATATACTGTTCTTCCTGCATGCGCTGGGTCTCCTGAAACTTGGCCAGTACCGTTGCCATCGTCTCCTGGGAGTGGTGGTAGGCTCCCATGATGGAGGAGAGGGCCTTGTGGAGAGTGGGTTCCCTTGGCCTGTCTGCCCCCTGTCGCACAGCAGCCCTCCCAGTTCCCCTGTGTTCCTGGGCCTCTGTCCCCTGGACCGTGTGCCCACTACCACTGCCCCAGGTCCCTGTTGTTGTTGGGGTGGTGGGTTATCCTGGGTTCCCTGTAGTGGTGGACACACTGCTGATTGACGTGTCCTGGGGACGGAGGTATGGGCCCGCTGGGTGGGTGCTGTGCTGGTGTTTCCAGAGGGGGGAAGGTCTGTGGTGGCCTGTGCCTGTGTGAGGGGAACTGACTGTCCTGAGGTCCCTGATGGTCCGGGCTGGTCATCTGGATCCAGTTGGACAGAGGTGCTGTCATCACTGTGGGCCTCTTCTGTTGGTGGTGTGGACATGTGTGGACCCTCCTGTCCGGTGACGTTGGGTGGTGGTCCTGCAGGGGTATAAAAGGATGTTTATTAAATCTGTGTGTGTAATGGTGTGCAATGGGTGGGTGACCGTGTACCCCAGTGCTAGCATTCCTGTAAATGTAAAAAAAATGTAAATTAGCACTTGTATAGCGCACTACTCACCCATTAGGGTCTCAAGGCGCTGTACTCATACCACTATGGAACCCCTCCTGGCTTTTCCCTGTGAGGCGCTCACTCCTGAGCACCCCCAGGGTGAAGCCAGGCATCCAAGCGCCGTTGGGGCCGTTGTGGAGATTAAGCAAGCTATTGCCCAGGGTTGCAGAGTGGGACCCATGAATTAGATTAGGCACCGAGGCGAGAATTATCTGGTCAAGGGGAATTGAACCCAAGACCTCCCGAAGCGGGACTTGAACCCTGGTCTTGAGCCAGATCTCTGCTTCAGCGTCTGCCGCTCTAACCATTGAGCCACACTTCTCCACATGGAGCCCAGGGTGGAGCTGACATTCCTGTGTGGGACCTTGTGTGATGATGGCTTAGGGGGGTGTATGGGTATGTGCAGTGGGCATGCTTTGGTGATGGGTGTCCATGTTTTGTTGTTGCATGCAGGGCTTGGTGTTGGGATGGGTGGTTTGTGATGTTGGGACATATGTGAGGAATTGGAGTGCTGGGGGTGAGGGTGGGGGTATGTGATAGCATGCAGGTAGGGTGGGGATGTAATAGTAAAGCTTTGACTTACCAGAGTTCATTCCTCCACCTACTCCTGCAAGGCCCTCAGGATGCAGAATCGCGAAGACCTGCTCCTCCCATGTTGTTAGTTGTGGGGGAGGAGGTGGGGGTCCGCCGCCTGTCCGCTGAACCGCCAGGTGGTGTCTTGAGACCACAGAACGCACCTTCCCCCATAGGTTGTTCCACCTCTTCCTTATGTCCTCCCGATTTCTTGGGTGCTGTCCCACTGCGTTGACCCTGTCCACTATTCTTCGCCATAGCTCCATCTTCCTGCACCTGTGCTCCGAATAGCTGTGGCTCTACCCGGACGATTTCCTCCACCATGACCCTGAGCTCCTCCTCCCAGAACCTAGGGTGTCTTTGCTGTGCCAAGGGGTGGTGAAGGTGATGTGTGGGGTGGAGTGTGTGGTGATAAGTGTGGTGATATGTAGTGGTGTGTTGTGTGAGGTGCGTGGAAGTTGTGTGGGTGATGGTGTTGTGTGCCTGTGGTTCTAGTTTGTTGAAGGGTGGTGTCTCTCTCTGGCCTTCTCTCCGTGATTCTGGCTGTGGGGGTTTGTGGGTGATGTGGGTGGGTGTTTAATATTGTAATGGGTGTGTGGGAGTGGTGTGTGTATGTGTATCAGGTGTGTGTAGTTTGAATTGTCCAATGTGGCTGTGTTTTGGAAATGTGTGTGTATTTTGAGCACGGCGGTGTGTACCACCAATGGAATACCGCGGTTGAAAGACTGCCATGTGGATTCGTGTGTCGTGATAGTGTTGGCGTATTTCTGTTGGCGTGACGGTGTCGGTTTTGTTTTCCCCAGTTTATCACTGACCTTTGGTGTGGCGGACTTGTGTGGGTGTCTGAATTTTGGCGGATTCCGAAATGTGGGTCATAATAGTTGTGGCGGAATTTCGCGGCCGCGGCGGTGTATTGGCGGTCTTCTGCACGGCAGTAAGCGCCTTTTACCGCCAATGTTGTAATTACCGCCATAGTGTGTTACTCAGTTTTGCCCTGGGTTCAGCAAATCATTCTACCAAGCCTGCTCCAAAAGTATGTGCTGTGAGAGTTAGTTAAAAAACATACCATATCTCTACCGTGCCCGATTTAGTAGCTCTTTAAAGTGCACACATGGTGTGAATCCTCAAATATCTCACATTTCCACATGAATAAGCCCTACAGGGACACATTTATGGGATCTCTTTCCCCACCGATTTGCTCCTGTTCAGAAGAGGCGAAGAAAAATGTAATGTTTTTGTAAATTCCATGGAAAAATTCTGAAAGGTCTCATTGCCACTGTTTGGGCGTGAGTCAACTAAACGAGCTAAGCGTTAATTTATCCTAAAGTTGAGTATAGAGCTACTGTATCTTCGCAAAAGGCTGTTGTAATTGGGCAAGTAACAGCTTCATCGACTTGCGTAGAACACGAAATAAATATGTTTTGCTTGTATGCCTCTGTATCTTCCAAAATAGCTCAGCGAGGAGTATAATATCAATTGGTGCACGTTGTGTGTAATGTCACTGCATTTCCTCACACGTTCCCCTATTAACAACTGTTGAAGGTTAAGATGGACAACAAAAATAACTTTATGAAAACATAAAATATTTTCCTCCTCAAAGTCTACTTGCTGAAATTCTATTATTCATATTCTATTTTTTACTAATCCTAACCTTTCTACAAAAGAACATGGAGGCATAAATACAGATGTTCACACTGTCAGACTCTGGCACATCCTTTTAAGCCAGAGTCTGTGGGGGGGGGGGAACAAAAAACAAAAAAACTCTTTCTATAGACTTTTCATTATCACGAAGTTTGTCTTCACGTGAGAATCAGCTATTTATTTATGTATTCATTTAGTTAGTTCGCATTTCTTCATATCATGGGAGTTAAAGTACAGATTTGGATCTTACTATATAAAAAGCAGAGACTTGGAGGTTTTGAAAAAAATGAATTATGGACTACATTTAACACAGCAATGGAAGAGCAACATCGATAATCAAACTGAAGGGAGATGGATGAAGATAAATTGAAAGGACAACAAACAATTGCAGGTGAGAGGGGCATTGGAAAAGGAGGGGGAGAACTCAGAATTCAGATGTGGAACAGTGACAGGATAGTCGGTAGGAAAAAAGAGAAAGGAAGGGAATCATATGGCGAGAAGCAGAAACAAGCAGTGGTAAAGTCAATAGATTTGGGGTTGGCTGCTGACCTTTTGGTTTAGCCAATGCATATTTTGTTTGTGAGTACTTTTTTGTATCAAGACGTGATACATGGACCTGCCTGGAATGAGTGTTGACGGGAGTTGTCAGGCTCTTGTCTGAGTGAAACAAGCATTACCTAAAAGGCGAAATATCTCAATTTCAAATCACATATTTTACCAGTAGCTCCTGGCACTGAATAGGGCGAAATATTGTGCAATGTGCTCATTGTGCAAAAGCAGAATATCTTTTACAAACACACATTGGGTTGACACTGCTTTCAATGTTGCATGTTGAGGCGAATGGAAACACATTTTGAATGCAACTACAGCAGACTAGTGGATCAGTATATGTACACTTCATATACTTTCATTAAAAACAAAAGGTTTTGGTTAACACCAGACCTTCAAGGTGCTGGCAGAATAAGGGTGCGGTATGCGGTAGATTGAGATGTAAAAGGATGATGTTATAAGATTGAGGGAGAGGGATTAATAGAGCAATTATGCCACGGAGAGTAGCCACCGTAAAGGGGAATATTTTGTTTACATCAGCCTGTACTCTAAATTCCATGTTTTTCTTCTCGCTGTATTCTGTTCTTCAACCAAGCGCTATGAAGTGGGCAGAATGCGACGCCGTGCAAAACACCGAAATAAATATAAAGTCAAATCAGTCTTATTTTGCAAATAGAATGCATTCTATCGGCTGGTGGAACAGAAAAATAAATGTGCAATGTGTGAGATTGCTTCAAATACACAGAGTTGCAGTCGTCCGTGATTCAATGCAATTAATGTGTTTCTTTTACCACTGTCTCGCTACAATCGATTCTATTGTGAGCATACTCTTTGGAATAGTCTCACGATTGTATCCTGTGTTGGCAAACAAGTGATCAAGATAAGGTTTCAAAATGGATGTTACTACAGTACTATTTAAAAAAAAAAAAAAAAAAAACGATTCCTTAGAACTACAACCTTCATGTTCTAACGTGCCTTTGGCATCATTTTAAGTGTCGAGGGAAGTCCCAAGGCAAGATATTGCTGTCACGGACTCAGGTATAGCAGGTTTAAAGCCAAACCTGTAAAGGAATCGTGATCCTCACCTGTGCCCAGACGGTTCCACCTGGTGAGCACCTGCCCAACCATCAGAGTTTTGAGCCTGATCAGAATTCTATTTAGGATCATTTCTTCTGGCAGCAACGGAGTAACTGGAGAATGTTTGGATCTGAGCATTTAGCTGCAAAAATAGCTGCTGGTGTATGGTCATCTTATAGACAATATTTCAAGAGTGGTAGACTCCAAAAGGGGACAGTATATACATTTAACTTTCAAAATGCAGTCAAAGGAAAAGTGACTGATACACATATCCAGCGTATGTAGTCCATACTTTTCTCACAACGTGCCTGATTGACATACTTTTCTGCGAGCTCCAATGTATTTATCCTGATTCATAGATTGAGAATTAATGGCCACGTGCAAACAGAAATGGAACTTAGGACTTTGGACAACCCACCAATATAGCAGATTGTCTGTGGTACGAATTTTTGGCACCGGAGCAAGAAAGGCACCTTAAAGAGGGATATTCATGCAAAACACAGCAACCACTGGCAATCTTGAAAGTTTGTGGCAGTCATTTGGAACACACCCACGGGAAATACATGAAAATCTAATTATGCAAAAATGGTAAGTGCTTTGGTAAGAGCAGGGCAAGAGAAGGCAACATTCTACATTCCGTGACGGCTTTGGGGGAGGGGAGGAGAGGAGAGGATCCTCCACAGTGAAAACTATGTTTTGATCTGTGGAAAAAGACAAAAACAAAAACAAAAGAAAGTGTATTTTTACCAGGCCCACTGCAGAAATTGTCCATCCTGTTGACAGCCCTCATGAGTATGCATGATGAGAAAGATGTACTAATAGAAATACTACTGGGATTCTGTGGGTGTAGGCTTCCTACTTTTCTGAAACATTTCAATTATTCTAGCCCAGGGGTGTAGCTTAGTCAGGTGGCAGGGGTGGGGGTGTATATCAAATTTCCCAAATAAAAAAAACAGTGAGCTGCAAGGTGGAGGGGTGAGATGACCAAGGTCCGGGATGGACTGTTTCCATGAGGAAAAGAATCTATACTGATTTGCATTAGGTGGGCCTCTGACTAGAGTGGCGCAGTGAGCCAAAAACAATGGATTGGAATGCTACCCTCAGTGACTGGCACTGGTTACACTATGTGGGAGCATTCATCCCATCACTTTTTGAGTTTTTGATTGCCAATAGTATGCCTGGACACTTGAGACAAGTGTAGCTTCCCAAGCCTACTACTGCCAATGTTTGTGACTTGTAAAATGTAGTACAGTTGCACCCATTCATGGGGTATTTTTATTGGCGAAGATTTAAAACTTTTTTGGTAAACCTGTCACTATATGTATGTAAAATCGCTATCAAAAAAATGAACAAGCTAAAACCTCTTAGTGAAATGAGAACAACGAGAAAAACCAACAAAGACATAACAGACTAGACTCAGATATCACTGCAAAGAAAGCCATTTATTAAACGCAATAGATTTTAAAAACGTTCATGGCTCAGCCCCAATGACAATGCTATAAGTTAACTAAAAGGCAAGTCTTTAGTCTTCTGACATCACGGTCTATTACACCAAATTTAATAAGTGTCTTTAAAGCGCCCATCCTGATTCAAGTATTTAAAAATGTGCTCAAAGGCAGTATTACATTTAAAAAAGAGACTGTGTGAAATAAAGCATTTGCCTAGGATCACAACATTTGAACAGGCAGGGAATTAAGTACTGATTCCAGGTTATCTGGTTTCACATTTAGAAATTCAGCCACTAGATGGGCATCTCTGTCTCATTCTCCCACTCCCATTAACAAAGGTCACTGTTTTGTCGTTTTTTTCTTGGCACAGGAGGAGGAAACCCAACAAAGAGATAGCAGACCCGACTTGGGCCCCAGAGACCCAACTACGAGGCCAATAATTGCACTTATATGGGGGGTGTCGCACCCCAAACACCACCCCTTGTTGTATTTATTCCAATATTCATCACAATAAAAATACCTGAGAAAATATGTAATTTCGAAAAATATTTTTTTGTCTCAATAAAGCCTTGGCTACCATCACAATATATTCAAATACTACAGTGTGTTTGGCAGTCCGCACCGCATCCATTTCCCGTTTATTTCAATCTGCTATGAGAGCCTTAATGCCTGACTGCGCGCTACTATAAATCCATTTGAAAGCAATTTGACATTTTTATTCGGTTATGATTTACCAAATGTACTACTTGTAAAGTCCCTCAGTCGCTCCCTGCTCTTTTTCTAGCTCGCTCTCTCGCGCGCCTGGAACAATTTGTCTGAGGTAAAATAGGTCAGAGATTCCGTAAAACGCCCCCTCAGGACTGGCTGTGTCTGGATAACCAGACTGCGTCTCTCATATTACCATGCGGTAACTGCAAGAAGACAGATGAGGCTGACCCGAAAACAACTGTCTCTGACAGGATGATCAGGCGCACAGTGGGCATTAAAATATTTCAGACACGCTGCATGACGACCATCAGCGTCTGGCATCTTAGAAAGGTGCACAACACCGGAACTGCACGATACAGCACATCAGTGGATCTGTCATTCTTACAATGGAAGGCAACGTGTATGATGCAGCCAGGCAATTTAGAAATCACAAATAAAAGCAACATTATTATTTTTAGTAACTGTAAATTGCAAACTGCAGCAAGACATTAATACATTGTGAAGGACCAAGTGTACATATTCAGAAATGTGGACGCCCAATGATTCTCTGAGTAGCGAGGAATACAATTACCTGTCACATTTTGTTTTATCTATAACGTTACCGCTTTTTTATATGGTTCAACAGTTCATTGCTCATGTGTGTTTTTGGCGTTGACCTAGATCATACAGTGACAGTTAAACAATGGGTGACTCTTTAATGGGACACTGGACGAAGGAATGAAAAAGGATATTTAAACTATCAGATGCCTGTTTGTGAAATAATACGTTAATTAGGGCACCTGTAGAGAAAAATAAACCACCCCTTCGAAACTGGGTCTACATTTATGACAACGTCCAGGACGTTAGTTTCTATAGTATCGTATTGGCCATGAACAGTGTAATGGACTTGCCTTTTCTGTCATTGTCATCAATTATAATGCGAGGCAAATTGAAGAGCGGGTGTGCCTCTGATGCTTACTGGTCCTAGAGTGATCATATGGGTAAGTCAGTGAGTGGCCTTGTGACTGATCACAAATAGCAATGTGTATGTGGCATGACAGCCACGTCAACTGCTGAACAATGCAATACACATACCATACTGTGAAGTGAAAGTATTCACCTACATGGCTTCGGGAATTGCTGCACATGCCCTTCCTCTCTAAAACACAGAAAGAAGTACTGAGGTGACCATCTTCCCTCTGAATAGATTATTTTTTTATGATCCATAGAGTCAGCCTAACATACCACACTACCAATCATGCCAAATACATTTACATACTACTTATGGACCAGAACTGTGTAAATTTAAAACCTGGCATTGTGTTATGCAAAGTGTATGACAATTACAAATTGCTTATGTTGGGAAGTGTCAAAATTTGTCACACACAAGAGACAGTATTGACAGAGTATGTGCATACATACTTGATTAACCTTCATCAAGATGGGTATTACACCTAATTTTTACTCTCTGTTATATGGATATATATTTTACCGTGCTATGAACACATCACCATCGTCCTGTTTTTTTCCACGTCAGGGCCTCATTTTAAGATGGGCACAACATGAAATATCGGGTACAAACAGTTTGTAAACGCAGTTGCGCACTTTTTGCTTATTACACGACCCGTGGAAATGCAACTTGCAACCGATCGGGTAAGTGGACAGATTTTTATTTCATCTTGAAATTTCCGTACTAACAGAATAGGTTCATGGAACATTGCAAGTAAGGGCCAGTGAATCGAAGCATTAGAAAATCAATGGAGCACCCAAAGCACTGGCCGTAATCAACTAACCCTTAATTTGGAGATTGCTAACACTTTTACAAAACATCATTTTTTTCCTGCAGGTCACGGAGAACCTCCTTTTAATGTATTGCCCATTGGTATACTTCCAGGTTGCTGCCATAGTGCTTTTGACTAAACCTATTCTTATTTTCTGTCTATTGTAAGACAATTTTGAATAAATGGGCTGCAATCTCACAGTGACGATAGACACCTTTCAAGTCCCAAAGACATTTTATAGTGAAAGATGCAAGTTACTAATCCCATACTTGAATACAAAGATTTTATGGACCACTTAATATTGCCCCACGAACCAGTTCAAAGTGCTCACTATTTTTCAGATGAAGGAACCTGGGTGCAGGGTAATAAAGAAATGTGAATAGGATTACAGATTTTGGTCACGTATGGAACGCAGGATAAGAACTCATGCCGTCTGGCTCCACAGGTAGCGACTTAACTGATACTGATTTATGGCTTCCACTTTACCATTCAATCCTAAACAACTAAATCGTCAGCCCCAAGAACACATCCTTACCGTCCAGCCCACAAACACTTCCTCTCCTATGAGCCCTCCATCACTTTGCAGACGGACCTTGAGGTGGACAGAAAGGCTGGGAAACAATTGGCAGCCATCACGAGGTGTGTCTATTACCTTCACGTGTGTATGTGTAGGCGTTCTAAGCCTCGCACTCTTGACACAAGCACAGTGATGTTCAGAGGCCGCATACCTGACTCCAAGCACTCCTAGGAACCTCAAACATTACATGAACCACCTTCATCCTAGGTATTACTTCAACCACAAACCCTCCCAACTATGCATGCATGCTATGATGTTACAAAAAAATAGCAAGAACAGTTTCAGAGCTACCTGCATGACTTTCGAAACTGATTATCGTAACTCCTAAATTACTTACTGCCAAGCCTGCATCCCAATATTACTAACACCTTCAACAAGATGCTCCCCTCCTACTGTACGGCTCTTTTCATTCGGCAATGTCAGCCCAGAGTGTGTTTTAAAGATACTGTATTTAGCTCAGATTTGAAGATGGGATGCGGAGCGGAAGCAGCCTCCTTTTCTATGCACATGAGACACAATTAGAACGTGGTCACAGATGCTCTGCTTTTATGACAAATGCTCCAGGCTAAGCACACAATCATTTGTAATTATGTTGACAACATCACAATGAAAGATTACAAAGCCAGCGTTTTCCATGTTAGAAACATTGCTCGTTGGTGTGCCTTTCAGTTTAGATGCGTGGGAAATGTACGCATGTTATTTGCTTCGAGTATTCGGACCAAAAAATGGTAAAGACGGACCAATGACCCAAGCATGCTGCTCTCTACGGTAAAGATATGAAATACCACTCCATGTCTAATAACACCCAAGTGAATGGAGGGTTGGTATAGGTTTAGTATAGGATATGTTTAAAAGTGCTGTGGTAAATGTCGGATATTGTCCATGGGGTCGTTCTATTTCGGAATTGTGCCAAATATGCCACTCTGATCTACAAAATAGGACCTCTGTTATGTCCATTACTATGTGGGGAAAGATGAGTATCTGAAATGTCATCTGTGGATACCACCCGCAATATCGAATCACAATGGTTTGCTCCCAGTAAGTTCAACCCAGATATATTGTTTCAGCTACAAGCAACGATAGTATAAAAACAGTATAATAAAACAATAAGAAAGCTTAATTTACATTAAAAAATAGCTAGTCATTAGATAAAAGACAAAACAGCAGCAAAGCAGCACCTCATAGGCAGTTCACTGATATTAGAACCACTTTGGTGTGTGCAAATACAGAACCACCATCTGTGACTGTAAAAGAAGGACCCCCCCCAGTTAAGCCAAGAACTTTGTGAGGGGGACCCGGAGAAAGTGCTTGTGCATACAGCAGTTGATTGTAACAGGACAAAAACATCTACTACTACTACTGGGCCGACCCGCGCTAAGCAGATGGTGTGAAAGGAAATACAAAGAGGGAGTACTTAGGCATATAGCGGTTTTGCCACAAAAAGGCATTGAAAATGGCTACTGCGACCCACCCCATCCATACAGGAGGGAGTAGATAGTTCCATCTCATACAAGCATCAGAGCTGGGGCCTTACAAGATCTTATAGTTCAGTCAACCCCAGCTTAGCTGGTAGCTCTCTCAAAGAGGGCCCCGCAGCACATATATATGAGGCGACCAGATTATGTGCACCGATGCTACCCGGCATTACACAAAGAGCTGGTGCAGCTTTGGTACAGTTAGCCCCACTAGATTTAAATAGGGGGTAGAGCCACTGATGCCGAGCCACGTCGAATTTTCTACAAAACAGGATAAAGTGGACAGTATTGTCTACCTCCCCAGACCTACTGTCGCAGTACTGCAGTCCAGCCACTAACCCACGGGCAAGGACTAAATAGCCTCTTAGGGGCAGCACACCCAACCTATATTTTATATACAGATAGTGCTTCAGTTTGGGGTATAACAGATAGTCTGGAAGGGCAGGGTTATAGATGTGGTTAATGTAGTAGTTTACAATTGATTCAGGCCTATGTTCCTGGCAGACTCTTATCTTACTGAATTCTCAATACCAGTTCTTTACCTGGACACAGTGTCCTGTCCGACTCTACCGGGATCCACCCACAAGGCCTCTAAATGGAGGATTTCTAGAATCTTTTTGCTACCCCAGATCTACAACTCACAGTGCCCTCTTCAAGGGTTTCCAAACACACTGGTGCCTTGAGATTGCACACTAACCTTACCCAATATGTCACTGGCCTTAGGGCTGCTAGTTGTGGTATTGTCACCAGGCTAAGCTCTGCAAAGAAGGCCTTCAGGGGGGTTACTGACCCTAACCCCAATTAGGTTCCCAGGAATTTATTCTCTGCTACTTGCAGAACATTAGTGTTTGCATATCCCCAAAGCTTTGCCCCGTAGAGTGCTGCACCCACTGCCTTTTAAGCATATATTTTCAGGATGGTACTAATGCTTCTGGCTCCAGCCTCACACTTAAACTTCAGTATTGCCCTGCTGCTTAATTTAGGACTAAAGCTGCCTTCTGCACATGACTGTCCCAATTTAAACTATCTGAAAACCGCATGCCAAGATAACCAAAGTGCTTAATGGCATCAACTGGTACACCATTAATCGCTAATTGTCACCTGAGGTTAGGAGATGGCCGCAAGGTCATACCCACGGTCTTACTACAGTTAATGATCAATGATTTTTCCTTGCAGTATTTTACAAAGTGACCGAGTAGCCTATGGGCTGCATTTTCTGTGCATGCCTTGAGCACCGCATCATCTGCGAATAATAATATTGAGACCCTCCTACCGGCTTCAACAGGAACATCTAACTGTTCTTCTAGGAGGTAAGGAACCACGTCATTCAGAAAGAGGGTAAAAAGTAGAGGTGCCAGAACACAGCCTTTTGTACCTGGAAAGGATCTGTGCACTCCACGCCCATCCCGTACCTCACTATGGCCGTGTTATCTGAGTGCAGTGCTGCTGTAGCTTTCACTAGGGAAGCGTCCATCTTTAGGTCCAATAGTGACCTCCATAGTTTACCCCTGTCCACTGAGTCAAAGTCAGCTTTTAGGTCTATAAAGACCAAGTACAATGAAGACCTCTTGATTACTGTGAACCTGTATGCAATCATATAGAGGTGGATAGCCTGGTCAATTGTTCCCACCCAGGACTGGAAGACAGCTTGCACTTCTGTAATGACATCCTGGGCTTCCATCCACCGCTGCAGTCAGTTGAGCAAGACTTTCCCTAAAACATTCCAGGCTCCATCGAGAAGGGAGATCAGCCGATAGTTAGCAGGACAGCCTTGAACGCCCTTCTTGAAAATCAGAACAATAATGGCAGAGCGCCAGGACTGGGGTACTACATTCCCCCCCAAAGCGCTGCATTAAACACCTTAGTGAGGAGTCTAGCCCAATAATAAGGTGCCTTGCAATAGAGGTCTACGGGCATCAGATTGGGGCCAGGAGCTTTATACTTCTTCATAGCTCCCAGCACTCTGATTACTTCCAGGATTAATATTTCTATTGCATTGGGACAGGTGGACAGAACATCTTGCATCAGCTTGGGATCCAAGGGACCAGCCAGCTCAGTATTGCATAAAGTACTATAATGGTAAACCCAAAGAGCTGGACCTATACAAGTTTCTACAGCATTCACCGTCCCCTTCCCCACTCTGGCTATCAATTCCCAGAATTTCTTGGAATTATTCTTGACTGCAGCCTCCTTTAGTTCTGCCCATACTGGATTTTGGTACAGCAGTTTCTTAGCAGCCAGCAGACATTTATAGCCTCTTCTATACTCTCTGAATTTCTCTTCATTGGTGCAGCTATCAAGGTGCTATGTTAAGGCATGGGAAATATCTCTTTTTGCCTTTGCACACTCCTCATCGAACCAGTCCAACCCCCTCTATAATTGCCAACTAGCCTAGTCGCTGCAGGCTTGGGCCACAGAGCCTTCAACTCCCCTATCATAATGTCATACCCAGATATATATATATAAACGGAACATGCTTGCTATGCAGTACATGCCCACAGACAAATACCTTACTAATCTTCTCCTTGACTGCAGCATGCCAGCTGTATGGTTGGAATTTCCAAGCATCCCAATTTACATGTATGAGACAACACTTTACAGCTCCTTACAAGATTTAGCATGGTGCGGGTTGCATCAGCATATTTGATCCAACAATATCAGTGACTCACAATTATCCTAGTTCAAGATATTGTTCTTTGTCTTAAATGAGAATGCTTTGCCAAAACAAGGACCCTAAAAATACTTCCTCCTTTCCAGTTCATGTTATGGTTATGTACACTAATTAAGAGGTAATACTGTCATTGGGAAATCACATCAATCAATATTAGCAGTTTTTGAGCACCATTACTTAAGAGAACTATAAATCTTTTACAACCCCTATGTGGCAAAACACAAGTGATGGTTTAGTCTGACAAAGTAAAGCTTGAAATCACACTGACTACAGATAAGGACATTATTGCACCTTTACATTAGAATCAATAACAAAACTCCGCATACCACAGTGAAAAAGTTCATGTCCATAGGTTCTGATAATGCCTTGATTCTGGGGTGAATTTGTTTGTTGATCTGCTTCAGATGAGGTAGAAGTGTGGGGATAATCACAAGATCTAAATCCTACAGTGGAAACTTTTGCCATATTTCTTTGACATCCCATATCCTTAAGGTTTTGGAGTTTTTATACCAAATCCTTTATATATAGTCAGCAAACTGTCTTCCTCAAATGCTTTCTTTTGTGGATATCTACAAATTCCAGGTTATCTTCTATTGTGATACAGTCAATCTTCAAAATGGATTATTCCAAATAACGCTGATTTGGCACTAAGGTTTTTCTGCATACTCAAATTCATATGCGGCTCCTTCCATTTGCTGTATGGACTAAACTGACAAAATATTAATGACTTATGGTATTATCTGACAACAACATAAGAAGTGGTATGAACCATTTATTTAGAGGACTCTATTGTAACAGGTGAATAAATCACATTTAAAGGGATGACGCAGAATGCTTACAGAGTAAACACTATTAAAAAGCTTAACTGACAGCCTAATTTTTGCGAGATTTCAAATTGCTTGAAAATTTACTGTTGATGTCACACAGTGTTCTAGATCACTGTCATCACCACAGAGGACAACAAGATGGTTGCTGAAATTGGGCTCCAATGGATCTTGTTTCAGAAACCACCATAAGGAAAAGATGGAAGGTTGAAGGTGGTGTAAAGATAATTTGGAAACCAACAGCAACATTTCCAGTGCAAGAAAGATTTCTGTGCAATTGGGACATGCTGGCAATGGGACACAGACACAAGGCAGGCTGAAATGGAGAATGAAAGAGCAGGAGATGCAAGCTATGCCTGTATTAGCAAATGGAAGAGGAAACAAAACAGAGTGGGAAGCTGCCGTGCCAAAAGGAGAAGCATCCCAGGAGTCCAGATTCATGTTGTTTTCTTAGAAGGAAAGATTTACAGAGGTGGAGGAGTGGCTGAGAGTTGACATGCTGGAAGGGAGAAGGAAACAATAGCTAAATGGGATATTCTATATTCAGCCTTACACAAAACTAACATTCTAATCAATGCTAAATTCTCTACCATATTCCAGCTCCAAAAAAGGAGGACAAGGTTGTCTTCACTCTTCGCATATTGGCATTGGAACCCTTCTTAAAAAGAATATAACCAACTAGTGAACAAAATGGCATAAAAATCAACTACAATTAATATTAACTAGCTGCTCATGCAATCATGCTCATGCAGATAACATCATCACTCTCTTGAAAGATGCTGAAAATTGAATTCCCTTTATATTACAAAGCATGTCGTTCTTTGCCTCACTATTGGGCTACATACTTAAGAAAGACAAACCAGAAGTAGTCCACTGAACAAAGCTATGCATTAAACATCAGACTGTACACAGCAAGTTTATATGGAGCTCATCAAATACCACTTATATATCAGCCCCATTGTACCCCTCCTCCAACCAGATACAATCACAAATTATGTGAAAAAGCGAAAATAAGATGTTGACATGCCTCCCACTAACATTTTCTGGTGGGGTAGGCTGAATACCATTAAAATTATAATCACGTCAACCATTTCGTATTATATTATGATGTCTGCACTCCCCTTCACGCCCTTCGATTTTTAGCAATCTAATACAAACACCTGAAGATGTTGTGAGCTAAGAATAAAGGTGGAGGGTGGGGTATAGTGGGTGAGGTACCTAGACATTCACATGTATCAAAATACCATCAGCAAATCACAAGCATTCCAATTACAATGTAAAACGAATAGCTCTAAAATACATTTTGAAGCAACACTGACTGATACCTTTTCTACAACCATCTTTGGTGCTACTAATGATGAAAATCTCCCAAGTACTTTATCTGTGGAGTCTGCCTCAAAAATCCTTTATAGATATCCCAAATTAAAAATATTCCAAAATAATTATGGCTGAAGATCTCTGTTTGGGAAAATAGCAAACTCAATACTATAAAACAATGGCCTCACTGGGATGCATCGATAAGAAGAATTCTTATGACTGTAAAACAAATATATTCTGAAATGCCTGAAATGCTGAGGCAATCTTAAAATTACTCCTACTTCCTCCATCTGAAGTGAGAAACTGTCAGAGGCGCATGCCAGACACTGAAAAGGCACTTGGAAAGAAATTCTTCCAGTTTCTGACAGTGATGATCAGGGGCGGCCCCTCCGCTATGGTGGAGAAGATTCACCCTACTGCTAAAAGGCAGTAAAAAGCAGAAATATAAAATGATAATAAAAGTATTTTATCATCATTTAGTTTTTCCACTTAGCCAGTTACTGCAAGTCCACCAGTCTAGGGCAGGGTGTGGACAGCATCCTCTGCATCAGCAGGGGGAGTGCTAGGTGCACTCTAAGTGCGCATGTCGGTTTGACTGGCTGTCTCAGGCCGACCACACAGACATGCGCACTTAGAACTCTCCACATGAGGTGTGTTGCACAGCTGGGTGGAGACCAAGCACAGGGTCCCAATCTCTAACTGATTGGGATTTCAGCCCCCTCAGGCCAATCCCAGCACTTCTTTCATGCTAGGTAACAGCATGAGAGAAGCATCTGGATTGGGTGGGGAAGGAAGCAAGTTGAGAAGAACCGAGGCAGCAGGAGTAGACGGATACAGACGGCCGGCAGCAGCATATAAGTCTTTTTTTTTAATGATTATTATTATTCGTCCCACAGGCATCTAAAGATCATACATACAACTCAGAACTTCTCCAAGCTAATCCATGAACTTTAGACAGAACAGGTTGGAAGCAGAAAGAGGCAATCTCTGTTAACAGTTTCTGTGCTGAGCAAGTGCATCTGATCATGATATGATCCTGAATGGCAACTATTGGTGGAATGTTGTCTCTCTCACCATTCAAACAGAATCTAATATAGTAAGGTGTTAGACAACAAATATAAAGTAAATGGACTTCAAACAAGCACTTACAAAGTTCATACAGAAAGGCATTAGGCTAGAAGATGCATTGTGAGTCAGAAGTAGACAAACCTCCGTGACAAGCTACCGGTCTCATGTTCTCATCCTCCCCTCTTACCACTTTTAAGCAACCTTCATACATATGCCAAAACTACACAAGTCCATTTACTCAATCTACAAAGAAAAGGTCTCAATCCTTCTCTCATTAAGAATTGACTCAGAATTCCTGTTTTCTACAGTTGCCATACATTCCTTGTCACCACTTTCTCCCTGAGATCTTCTCTAACAACTGTTCTCTAATATATGCAACTTGTATTGAGTCAGGAATATCAGAAATGATCACACTTGCACTGTATCTTCACCCAGGCATGTACAGTTTAGAACCACCTTCAAGTTCAGAACAGATCAGACTTGGAGACTATGAAGGACAGAACATGAAAACTTAGCTAGTTCCAACTTCCATTTTATAGGAAAGACTTCTGGGAACATATGGGTTAGTAGCTATAAAATGGCCAGTCACACTCTGGATTAGTGTCTGCCAACATATCCCTGGTATTTTGGCTTACTTTGCTTCACCCACTTCATCATTTGGCATTTGCAATTCCTCACAGTTCGTTAGTTTTAACCTACTCAGTTCCTCATCACTACCTGTCCTCTGATCTCAATGGTCATTAACTTTGTGCGCTCTGAATCCAGAAGTGAGTCCCTGCTGTACATCTGAGCAGCACCTGCGTGGCCCTTTTATTATCTCCTGTGGCAACCTCTGAAATGATCTTGCTGAACTGGCATGCTTCCTCATTCCTTTCCATCAGTTCCAGATACTCTTCTCGCTATTTGATTGAGGCCTAATTCCTGGTGAGACTAGGGCTACTCACAGTGCAAGAGGTAAGCTATAAAATCCACTGGTGTGATATATTGTGTTTATTGATTTGAGAAGTTTATTCATATTTCTTGTCTCTCTCTCTCAAAAATATCTCTGCAGTGATTCTGAGATGTTCAAAGGCTGGTGCTTGTGCCTTTTCAAACCCAGTATCTCCAGTGTCTTTTCCATTCTCCAATATTTTTCTTGTTCTTAACTGACGTATTATTATTCAATCCCTTCGTTAGAAAAGGTGGATGTCCAGAATTTTTGACTATCTTCCTTTAGGGGAATTAACACTATTATTCTTAAATCCTGACATATTAATGTTTTATTTTGTGTTATAGTAAACATAGGTTCTACACATAAAGCATGGTAATGAAGCACATTAACAGAGTGTAATCTCCCTTTTATATGTTATAACCTAAAAGGACTTCTGTAAGCTTCCACAGAGTCCTACAATAGGAAATTCTATTCTTCTAAGCATGACCTGAAAGTAGAGACATCAGGCAGCAGGAGTGACTTGAAGACTGTCTTTTCGGGAAGATAGTATTCGTCCTCCATTCCCAAGTCAGTTCCAGTTCCCTCCCTTTCACTGCCTTTATTGCTCCTCTCACTGAGGTGATGGGAATGGCCTTCTCCAAGGTAAATACATAACAAGGTGAGAGTAGTGCTTGTGTGTTTGGGTTGGGGAATTTTGATTATCACAACCAGTAAAGCGATTGTTGTTTGAGACATGTCACCATGATGACCATCAGGCACAGATTGGACCAAATTTCACTGTAAGAATGAGGCTTGTGAAGGCCAGGATGTTATGGTTCCAGTCATACAATCTTACCAGCATTTGGTTCCAGGACCAAAGACATACTTACATGTAGTAGTTTGTAGAGTAGGTATGTTTTTAACAGTTCATATTTATTGTAACAAATAGTACATTTAATGTTATACTTATGCTTGTATGTTAGTCCCCCCCTGTGTGCGCCTGTGCTTGAGAGCATTCTATTCTATTCCATTTAGAATGTATTGTTTGAATAATTTGCCAGTTGCTTCTTTATGCTTGTACCTGTCAGCCAGCCTCTTCATTGCTGGGAACGTTACAGAGAATAAACAAACATGTTCTCTTTTATGTTTGGAGCTTGATTACCACATTTTGGCGACAATCATTCCCAGCAGTGCCAGTCACATCGGAGGAAAATTACGAGTTGGTTTAATTCATTATTCACTTTTTATTTACGACAACTACTGGATTCCGTCTGCACCTCAACTGTCAGTCGGTATAAAATGAATGTTGTCTGCAGTTTATTTTCTTGACTTATTGACTTGCTGAGTGGGGGGCAGCAACTAAGGCTGTTTACAGCTTGTAGCTTTCTGGCTTCATTACGTGTGCACATGTATTGCTGTTTTCAGCCAATTAAAATTCGGAACACACATCTTACGGTGTTTATGTTGTCTTGGCAGCACTTAAAGCCTTTAACAGCCGGTAGCCTTCTGGCTTGAACACAACGTAATTGACCCATTTTGTTTCCTTTTTATGTGCATGCTTCAAGTTAGTTGCACATTACGTTGTTAAAAGTATATGCGCTTCAATTATATTTTGAAAGCTTCGTTTTCCTCAAAATTTCAGCAACTTAATTCCATTAAGCCAAACTGTCAAAAAAGTGAGTACCAACTCTTATTGTTTTATATTGCTGATTTCATTATTATATATATATATATATATATATATATATATATATATATATATATATATATATATATGGAAAATGTCACTTACCCAGTGTACATCTGTTCGTGGCATGTTGCGCTGCAGAGTCACATGCTGTGCACTGTTCCTGCCAGCTAGTGTTAGGCTCGGAGTGTTACAAGTTGTTTTTCTTCGAAGAAGTCTTTTCCAGTCACGGGACCGAGTGACTCCACCCTTTCGGCTCCATTGCGCATGGGCGTCAACTCCATCTTAGATTGTTTTCCCCACATAGGGTGAGGTAGGAGTTGGTAGAATAAGGATACTAAAGATGCCCATGCAATGGAGTAGATATGTATGTACATAATTTGTGGTAAAGGAATATTTATTTACATATATACAATTTAAATGCAACTAAAACGGCTACAGGCTCCCGGGGAGGTGGGAGGGCGCATGTGAATCTGCAGCACAACATGCCACGAACAGATGTACACTGGGTAAGTGACATTTTCCATTCTATGGCATGTGTAGCTGCAGATACACATGCTGTGCACAGACTACAAAGCAGTAATCCTCCCAAAAGCGGTGGTCAGCCTGTAGGAGTTGAAGTTGTTTGAAATAATGTTCTTAATACAGCCTGTCCTACTGTGGCTTGTTGTGTTGCTAACACACCTACACAGTAATGTTTAGTAAATGTATGGGGTGTAGACCAAGTGGCTGCTTTACACATCTCTGTCATTGGTGTATTACCTAGAAAGGCCATTGTGGCACCTTTCTTTCTAGTGGAGTGTGCCCTTGGTGTAATGGGTAACTCTCTTTTAGCTTAGAGATAACAGGTCTGAATACATTTGACTATCCATCTGGCTATGCCCTGTTTGGATATAGGGTTACCGGCATGGGGTTTTTGAAAAGCTACGAACAATTGTTTAGTTTTACGAAATGCTTTTGTTCTGTCTATGTAATACATTAGCGCTCTTTTTATGTCTAATATATGCAGTGCTCTTTCTGCTACCGAGTCTGGTTGTGGAAAGAAGACTGGGAGTTCAACTGTTTGGTTTAGATGAAACGGTGATATGACTTTTGGTAAAAATTTGGGGTTTGTACGGAGAACCACTTTATGTTTGTGTATTTGTATAATGAGTTCTTGGATAGTATAAACCTGTATTTCGCTAACTCTTCGTAGTGAAGTGATGGCTATTAGAAAAGCTACTTTCGAAGTCAAGAATTGGATTTGACAAGAATGCATGGGTTCGAATGGTGGACCCATGAGTCGCATAAGTACAATATTAAGGTTCTACGAGGGTACTGGTGGGGTTCTTGGAGGTATGATCCTTTTAAGTCCTTCCATAAAGGCTTTAATAACTGGGATTCTAAAAAGTGACTTTGTATGTTTGATCTGCAGATAAGCAGATATTGCAGTGAGATGAATTTTGATGGAAAAAAAGCAAGATTTGCTTTTTGTAAGTGTAGTAAGTAACTCACAATGTTTTGTATGGAGGCCTCTAACGGCGTGATTTGATTTGCTTGGCAGCAGAAAACAAACCTTTTCCATTTATTAGCATAACAATGCCTTGTTGTTGGTTTCCTTGCTTGTTTAATGACTTCCATACACTCTTTTGAAATGTTTAGATATCCAAATTCTAAGACTTCAGGAGCCAGATTGCTAGGTTGAGCGATGCTGGATTTGGGTGTCTGATCTGTTGTTTGTGTTGTGTTAACAGATCCGGTCTGTTTGGTAGTTTGGTGTGAGGTACCACAGATAGGTCCAACTGTGTGGTGTACCACGGTTGGCAAGCCCACATTGGTGCTATAAGTGTTAGTTTGAGTTTGTTTTGACTCAGTTTGTGGACCAGATAAGGAATGAGCGGGAGAGGGGGAAAAGCGTAAGCAAATATCCCTGACCAGCTGATCCATAGAGTATTGCCCTTAGACTGAGGGTGTGGATACCTGGACGCGAAGTTTTGGCATTTTGCATTTTCTTTTGTTGCAAATAGATCTATGTTTGGTGTCCCCCAGCGGTAGAAGTGATCTTGTAGAATCTGGGGATGTATTTCCCATTCGTGAGTTTGCTGTTGATCTCGACTGAGATTGTCGGCTAACTGATTTTGAATGCCTGGTATGTATTGTGCTATCAGGCAAATGTTGTTGTGAATTGCCCAATGCCAATTTTTTTGTGTTAAGAGACACAGCTGTGACGAGTGTGCCCTCCCCTGTTTGTTTAGATAATACATTGTTGTCATATTGTCTGTCTTGACAAGAATGTGCTTGTGGGCTAGAAGTGGCTGAAACGCTTTTAATGCTGGAAATACCGCTAGCAGTTCCAAGTGATTTATGTGGAGTAGTTTTTGTTGATTGCCCCATTAACCTTGTATGCTGTGATTGTTGAGGTGTGCTCCCCACCCAACCATGGAAGCATCTGTTGTGATAACGGCGTGAGGCACTGGGTCTTGAAATGGCCGCCCCTTTTTTAAATTTACAGGGTTCCACCATTGAAGCGAAGAGTGTGTTTGGCGGTCTATCAACACTAGATCTTATAGTTGACCCTGTGCCTGTGTCCATTGTTTTGCTAGGCACTGTTGTAAGGTCCGCATGTGTAGTCTTGCGTTTGGGACAATAGCTATGCATGAGGACATCATGCCTAGTAGTTTCATTACAAACCTTACCGTGTATTGTTGGTTTGGTTGTATGCTTGATCTTACATTTTGAAACAACTGAACTCTTTGTGGACTTGGAGTGGCAATTGCTTTTTGTGTGCTCCCAAGTATTGTTGTATTTGGGATGGTTGTATATGTGATTTTTGGTAATTTATAGAAAACCCAATTTTGTGAAGAGTATCTATGACGTATTGCGTGTGAAATTGACATTGTTGCTGAGTGTTGGCTTTTATTAGCCAATCGTCCAAATATGGGAATACTTGCATGTGATGTCTCCTTATATGAGCTGCTACTACGGCTAGGCATTTTGTAAATACTCTGGGGGCTGCTGTTATTCCGAACGGTAGCACTTTGAATTGATAATGTTTGTCTTGTATTACAAACCTGAGGTATTTCCTGTGGGATGGATGGATGGGTATGTGAAAATACACATCCTTGAGATCCAGTGTTGTCATGAATTCCCCTTTTTTTAGTAAGGGAACTACGTCCTGAAGTGTTACCATGTGGAAATGATCGGATTTGATGAAGAGATTCAGTGTTCTGAGATCTAAGATAGGCCTTAGTGTTTTGTCATTTTTTGGAATAAGGAAATACAGGGAGTAAATGCCTGTTACTTTCTGGTGACAGGGTACTAGCTCTATGGCTTGTTTTTGTAGCAGTGCTTGGACCTCTATTTGTAATAGGTCTAAGTGTTGTGGAGACAATCTGTTTGGCTTTGGTGGAACATTTGGAGGGAATGTTGTGAATTATATGCAATAACCATGCTGGATAATTGATAGGACCTACGTGACTGTGGTAATGTGTGTCCAATTTTGGTAGTATTTGGTTATCCTCCCCCCTACTGGTGACAAGAGTTGGGGAAGTGTGACATTGAAGTCACTGTTTGCTAGGGCTTGGTTTGGAGGGCTGGAATTTCCCTCTTCCTGTTGGGAATTGTCCTGTGTAGGAACCACAAAATCCCCCTCTTTGGTACTGCGACTGGTAGGTGGGTTTTGTTTGGGAGGTGGATGGTTCAGATGTCTGTTGTCAAAACCCTCCCCTAAACTGTGGTTTCCTAAATGTGCCTCTGTATTGTGAGGAGTAGAGCGCGCCCATGGCTTTGGCCATGTCCCTGTCTTTTTTCATCTTCTCGATCGCGGTATCCACCTACTGCCCAAACAACTGATGTTGATTAAACAGCATGTTTAGTACCGCCTGTTGTATTTCTGGTTTGAATCCAGAACTTCGAAGCCATGCATGCCTTCGAATTGTCACAGCTGTGTTGACAGTCCGTGCTGCTGTATCTGCAGAGTCCAGGGCAGACCGTATTTGATTGTTCGATATGGCCTGTCCCTCTTCAACTACTTGTTGGGCATGTTTTGGTGTTCCTTGGGCAAATGCTGGATGATGTCTTGCATTTTGTCCCAGTGTGCCCTGTCGTAGCGTGCAAGTAGGGCTTGCGAGTTTGCAATTCGCCATCGATTGGCTGCTTGTGATGCCACTCTTTTCCCCGCTGCGTCAAACTCTTGACTCTCTTTATCAGGGGGTGGGGCATCCCCTGATGATTGCAAATTCGCCCTTTTTCTTGCAGCCCCAACAACCTCTGAGTCTGGAGGGAGCTATTGAGTTATAAACACTGGGTCTGACGGGGCGGTTTATATTTCTTTTCGACCCTTGGTGTGATGGCCCTCCCTTTTACAGGCTCTTGGAAGACCTGTTGGGCGTGCTTGAGCATGCCTGGTAGCATTGGTAAAGTCTGGTAGGATGCGTGAGTGGATGCCAGAGTGTTGAAAAGGAAGTCATCCTCCACTGGTTCAGAGTTCATTGTCACGTTGTGGAACGTAGCTGCCCTGGCTAGTACTTGCGTATATGCTGTACTGTCCTCTGGTGGTGAAGGCTTGGTTGGATAACACTCTGGGCTGTTGTCCGATATAGGTGGGTTGTATAGATCCCAGGGATCTGCATCATCTTGGGTCATCCCCATATGTGTGGGTGACTGCGTTATCGGTGTACCCACTGGTGACAAGTGTGGTGATTGCAGTGGGGATGGTTGTGATGAGAACCGTGGTGGTGGTGACTTGTCTCTAACCACTTTGGCTTTGGGTTGCATTTCTGTTTCTTGAAAGCCTAGTTTCCTTTTAGATTTGAGTGGAGGGATGGTCTGTATCTTCCATGTATCCTTCTGGATTTGTAACCTTTGTTGCGTTTGGTCAGGTTCTTCTACATCCAGATCTTGCTCAAAGCTATGCCTTTCTTTGAGCTGCATAGAAAGTTCTTGCTCCTCAGTGTATGAAGAGCGTTTCGGCTCCGAAGCCGGTTTTTTCGGTACTGAGATTCCCAATGAATTTGTCTTTTTCGGTTCCGATGAGCTTTTTCGAGGCTTGCTTGACTCAATAACTCGATGCCAAATTTTTTCGGTGCCAGAATTTCGACCAGAGTCAGAATTCTTCAGCAAATCTTTGGCCTTTTTCGGTGCTGATGTTATTTGGTCACCTTCTTTTCTTTGGGTTGAGCCATGGCCTGCTGGCAGTGGCGTCCCCGTGGCCTTGAGTTTTTTGGGGTGACCCTGGGTGTGAGACGGGGCAGGTTTACTCACAGATTGCCGTGCCGTCGAGGGTCGATCACCGTCGAATTCATCCGAGTCTGTGTCTCGGATGCAAATTCTCTCTTCCTCCTCGACCTCGAGATCTTGTATCGGCTTCGATGCCATTTGTAGTCTTCTTGCGCGTCGATCTCTTAAAGTTTTCTTCGATCAAAACACTCGGCAAGCTTCACAACTATCCTCTCTGTGTTCGGGCGACAAACACAGGTTACAGACCCAGTGCTGGTCTGTATAAGGATACGTGGCGTGACACTTAGGACAGAAACGGAAGGGGGTCCGATCCATTAGTCTTGGACGACTGGTGTGGTCGGGCCGACCAGGCCTTGACGAAGAGCTGTAGCCCCGAAGGGCCGCCGAAGTGGTCTTGATGTTGGTGCCGATACAATATAACTAAATCGGTACCGAACGAGAACAATACAGACACATTTTCAATACTTAGCTAACTTTCCTGATTCGAAATACGGAGCGAAGAGGAACATGTCCGAACCCGATGGTGGAAAGAAAACAATCTAAGATGGAGTCGACACCCATGCGCAATGGAGCCGAAAGGGAGGAGTCACTCGGTCCCGTGACTGGAAAAGACTTCTTCGAAGAAAAACAACTTGTAACACTCCGAGCCCAACACTCGATGGCAGGTACAGTGCACAGCATGTGTATCTGCAGCTACACATGCCATCGAACATATATATATATATATATGTATATATATATATATATATATATACATATACATATATTTTGCTTCTTTTTCAATTAACAATGCAACAACGTTGTAATCCACCACCGTCACCACAACAAAATCCAGGGGATGTACCCATGAAGTGGAGCAAATGGCATGGATTATTTAATAATTTTATGATTGCCATTGATAGGAATTCCTTTTCAGGGTCTACAAAAAAAGGCTACTATTAAATGTTATTGGTACTGAAGCTCAGAATTTTTTGGATCATTTACCTTTACATAAACCACTTGAAGGAACTGATATAAATGATTATGATGTTTTCTCTGAAGCTTTGGACAGATTACAATTACATTTCACAGTGGAACCAAATGTAGTTACAGAACGTTTGAACTTTTATTCACAGCACCAATTTGCTACAGAATCTGTTGAAGGGTATGTGGCTGCTCTTCGCATTTTGGCTTCAACTTGTGATTTTGGGTCCATTACTGACCAATATATTTGAGATCAAATTATTATGCACTGTTATAACAAAAAGATTCAAGAACAACTTCTGAGACACAAAAATCTATCACTTAAAGAAGTAATAGAAGTTGCTAAAGGTAGTGAAAGGTCAATACGATCTTGCAAGACATTAAATGATGGCAAAGATAAACATCTTGAAGAAGCTGCCTCGGCAATGTCAACAAATTTAAGTACAGTAAAGAATACAACAAAAATAATCTAAACAAATTAATATGTATACGTTGTGGATCAAATTTGCATACCAACAAGTCAACTTGTCTTGTTTTATTTAAAGAGTGTTTCAAATGTGGTAAAACTGGACATTTTTCTACAGTGTGCAGATCTCAAAGGAATGTTAATTCAATTGTTGGAAATCAGTTTGAGATTGAACAGTGTACCCAAGACGTTGAAAGTATAGTCTTGACGATTACAGAATAGGAGCCTAAACAATATTAGAACATTGGAATGTTCGGATCTCCATTGCAGACAATGGAGTGCTCCGGGCTTTTACTGGCCGGTAAAAGCCCGGAGGCAACATTCCAATGTAGTCTTTGTTCACAGCAACAGCTGTGAACAAAGCCTCAAGGGCTTCGTGAGGAATGTGTTTAATTTAATAGACCATACTGCCCTTGAGTGGCAGAATGTTCTAAATAGCCTTAGAACCCGCCATAGTGGGCTTTACCGGCCATTAAATACCCTCTCCTTTGTTAAAGGCGCTCGCCTTCGGCTCGGGTCTTGAAAGCGGGAGCAGGCCTTTAATGGCCTGTAGAGCCCGCTACGGCAGGTTCTAAGGCTATATAATATTCTTTACACTGACATTGACAACCAATTATATATACGTCCTAAGTGTGAAGTTGTCATTGATGAATTTTTAACCATAATGCTAGTGGATTCTGGATCCCCTTTTTCAATTACATCTGAGGTATTTTTCAACAAAAGCTGGGCTAGACGAAAGTTGGAGAGTAATGACATTAAAGCTTATGGTTATAGTCAGACAATAATTATTATTCTAGGTTATTTTGTAGCTTCTATTTCTTGCCATGACCACAATATTTTAGGTAAAATGTATGTGGTTGACAAAGGGCAACACGTTTTGGGATGGAGACATCAAGGTAATCTTGGAATGATTTTGGATCCATCTGCTGATGTTCCAGTGTATTGCATGACCATACAGCAAGGTATTGAAGGGATTATTTCAGAGTACAAGAATGTGTTCAGAAAAGAACTGGGTACTGTTAAAGGATTCACACATAACGTTAAATTAAAAGTAGGAGCATTACCAGTCAGACACAAATTGAGGGATGTTCCACTTAGTGTTAGGAAAGAAGTTAGTATTTTGCTTGACAAGTTACTTAAGAAAGGGGTCATCGACCCAGTAAACTCGTCTGAATGGGTTTCTCCCATAGTTTTGGTTAAAAAAAAAAGTGGTTCCTTGTATGTGTGATTTGAGATAATTAAATAAACAAATTATTATTGATTGCCACCCCCTACCAAAGATCCAATAACTTTTTGCACTTTTGGCTGGAACAAAATTCTTTACATATCTTGATCTCAAATCAGCATGTCATCAGATTATTCTCGGTAAGGAGTGCAGACATTTAACCACATTTGCAACTCCTGAAGGGGCTTTCAGATATACCCGCATGCCCTTTGGGTTGGCGTCCACTGCATCAGTATTCCAATACCGTATGCATAAACTATTTGGAAACATGGATGTAGTTATGGCTTTTCAAGACAACATTCTAATTTTTGCAGATACCACTGATTCCCATAATATGAGATTGTCAAAAGTACTGTCAGTTTTACAAGAAAAAGGGATGACACTACAAATGGAAAAATGAAAATTTGTAACACAGGAAGTAGAGTATTTAGGACACACCATATCTTCGAATGGTATAGCTCCAAAAGCGTGCTTGTTACATTCTATTAAAGAAATGGGCATACACTCTGATAAAGATCAAATAAGCTCTTACCTGGGTTTGTGTGAATTTTACTCTAGGTTTGTGTGTCAATTTTCCCAAATAGCATTACCTTTAAGAAATTTACTTTAAAAAGAAGTAAAATTTACATGGTTGATTGAACACCAGGAGGCATATGATAAACTTAAAAAAAACATTATTGAGGCCTCACCATTGTCTCAGTTCATTCAAGGTTTAAGCTGTTATGTTTATGTGGATGCCAGCTCTGAGGAGTTAGGAGTAATACTGACACAGAAAAATTAGGTCACAGAAAATACTGCGGCCCTCAATACAACATTGGCGGTAAATCCTGCTTACCGCCATGCAGAAGACCGCCAACACACCGCCGAGGCCGCGGAACTCCGCTACAGCTATTATGACCAACAGCTCTGAATCCGCCAAACTCCAGACACCCACACAAGTCCGCCACACCAAAGGTCAGTGATAAACTGGCGATAACAAAACCTCCACCGTCACGCCAACAGGAATACGCCCACGCTATTACGACCCACGAAGCCGCGCTCAAAATACACACACATTTACAAAACACAACCACATTGGACAATTCTAAATACACACACCTGATACACACACCACTCCCACACACCCAATACAATATAAAACACACACCCACATTACCTACAAACCCTTACAATGAAAAATTTGGAAGAAGCAGAGAGACAGTAAAGACCACACCAGCATACAGAGGCACACAACACCATCACTCATCCACATCCACGCACAGAACACCACACACCCCAAAACATCCCCCCACATCACAACAGACACCACCTCACACATCACCCACACCACCCCATTTCACAGCAAAGACACCCCAGGTTTTCTGAGGAGGAGCTCAGGGTCATGGTGGAGGAAATCATCCGGGTAGAGCCACAGGTATTCGGATCACAGGTGCAGCACACCTCCATTGCTAGGAAGATGGAGCTATGGTGCAGAATCGTCGACAGGGTCAACGCAGTGGGACAGCATCCAAGAACACGGGATGACATCAGGAAGAGGTGGAATGACCTACGGGGGAAGGTGCGTTCTGTGGTCTCAAGACACCACATTTCAGTTCAGAGGACTGGCGGCGGACCCCCGCCTCCTCCCCCATAACTAACAACATGGGAGGAGCAGGTCTTGGCTATACTGCATCCTGAGGGCCTCGCAGGAGTAGCTGGAGGAATGGACTCTGGTAAGTCAAATCTTTAATTACCATATCCCCCACCCTACCTGCATGCCAACACATACCCCCACCCTCGCCCTCACCCCCATCACTCCAACTCCTCACATATGTCCTATTATCACAAACCACACATCCCAACACCAAAGCATGGACACCCATCACCAAAGCATGTCCACTACACATACCCACCCAGACCCCAAAACAATTATCACACAAGGTCCTACAAAATAATGTAAGCACTGGGTTACAGGGTCACCCACCCATTGCACACCATGGCACACACAGGTGCAATAATCTTGCCTTTAAACCCCTGCAAGACCCCTACCCAACGTCACCGGACAGGAGGTTCCAGACATGTCCACCCCCCCACAGAAGAGGCCCACAGTGATGACAGCAGCTCTGTCCAACTGGATCTAGATGACCAGCCCGGCCCATCTGGGACCTCGGGACAGTCGGTTCCCCTGACACAGTCACAGGCCACCAGAGAGCCTCCCCCCTCAGGAAACACCAGCATAGCACCCACCCAGCGGGCCCATATCTCTGTCCCCAGGACACGTCAAGCAGCAGTGTGTCCACCACTACAGGGAACCCAGGCAAACCCACAAACCCAAGAACAGCAGGGACCTGGGGGCAGTGGCAGTGGGCACACGGTTCAGGGGACAGAGGCACAGGAAAACTGGGGAACTGGGAGGTCAGCTGTGCGACAGGGGGAGGACAGGCCCAGGGAACCCACTCTCCATGAAGTCCTCTCCAACATCATGGGAGCGTACCATCATTCCCAGGAGACGATGACAACGGTACCAGCCAAGTTTCAGGAGACCCAGTAGCTGCAGGAGGAACAGAATTTGGGGTTCAGGGAGGAACTCAAGTCCATTAATACCACCCTGGGCACCATTGTAGGGGTGCTGAAGGACCTTGTGAACACCAGGAGGGACACTGTGGCACAACAAGGGGCCCTATGGATGAGAACAGCGAGCATAGAGTCAGGCAACACTGAGGTAGTAAAACAATAATTTTATTGCACACATTTGTCAATACGCTATGTGCCTGTCTCTGTGTGTATATGCAAAGCCTAAATACATGTGACGCATAAAAAATTTATGCCATGTGGCCCCCTGAAATGGCGGCTGCCTGACCTGTAATGAGGGACAAGGGGATATGAGGTAACTGCGCTGGCATTGTACACCGTCGCGGTAGGCGGTCGAAGACTGCGGCGCAATCCTGCATTGGTTGACATTGGGCCCTATGGGTTCCAGAAGCCAATGACAATGTACGCCGGCGGTGACGGTATGCACCGCCGTGGACGTGACCGCCATTTTCTGTCTGTTCACTCTCTTGATACCTGATGTGTGACCTCAGTCTGGGAGCGACGATGGCTCATGTGTCTGGGGAAAAGGCCCCTGCCTTCACATCGGAGGAGTTGGATAAACTAGTGGATGGGGTCCTTCCCCAGTACACGCTACTCTACGGTCCTCCAGACAAACAGGTGAGTACACTGTGAGCATGCTGTATGGGCAATGCCTGTTTGGAGTGGTGTGGATGGAAGATACAGGGGGAGATGAGGCCTGCATGATCGGACGGTGAGTTTATGTGCGTCAGGGCAAGGGTGGGAACGTGGGACAATGACTGTGACGGACCGGATGGTAAAAGTTTTACATTTTCCCCTGTACTATTCCTCTAGGTCAGCGCCCACCAGAAGAAGGATATTTGGCATGCCATCGCCAAGGACGTCCGGACCCTGGGGATCCACCACAGATGGAGCACCCACTGCCGTAAAAGATGGGAGGACCTTTGCCGCTGGAGCAAGAAGATGGCGGAGGCCCAGCTGGGGATGGCCTCCCATCGTGGGAGGGGTGCCCATCGCACCATGACCCCCCTGATGTTCCAGATCCTGGCGGTGGCGTATCCGGAATTGGATGGGTGCTTGAGGGCATCACAGCAGCCACAAGGGGGTGAGTACACTCTCATTCAGCTGACTCTGCGTGCATTGGAGGTGTCTGGGTGGGGGAGGTGGGCAGGGGGTTCCCCTATGCTAGGGCGAGCTTTGTAGTCAAGGACCCTTTGTGAGGCAGGCTAAGTGGCACCCCATCCCCACCAGTGGCAAGAGCCATCTACACCTATTCAGGCTCCTGTGACTTCCATGTGTGCAGCAATCGGGCATAGGCCTTGTACCCCATGTCCCTGTGATTAATTAGGGAACTCTAAGTGCATGGCGTAGTGCAGAGGGCTGCTGTGTCTGTAGCGTCCGCCGACGGTAGCGGTATTGTATGCACTGAACATGTCTTTCTTCTTTCTTCCCCCCCTTTTTGTGGTCTCCCTGTTCTTGTTTGCATTAGCATCATCAGGCGGAGGAGCTGTGCCATCGGAGCAGGAGGGAGCTGCATCCCACATGGCCCTGGAGGGCCAGACAACAGAGTCTGAATTCACCTGTGGGACGGAGGGTGAGGGGAGCTCCACTGCGGGGACAGGAGCAGAGACCAGCGACACTGACTCCTCCTCTGATGGGAGCTCCCTTGCGGTGGCGGGCCCCTCTGTGCCCACCGCATCTACAGGTACAACCGCCACCCCCCCTACCAGCACCATCCTCCCAGCAGCCCCTCAGCGTGTGTCCCGTGGCTGCTCACCCAGGAGGGTGAGCATCTCCTTCGCCCCAGGCACCTCAGGCCCTGCCACAGTCAGCCCTGCTGCCCTCAGTGAGGAGGCTATTGACCTCCTGAGATCCCTCACTGTGTGGCAGTCTACCATTCTGAATGCCATCCAGGGTGTAGAGAGGCAGTTGCAACAGACAAATGCATACCTGGAGGGCATTCATTCTGGCCAGGCAGCCCAGCAGCGAGCATTTCAGGCTCTGGCCTCTGCACTGATGGCAGCCATTGTCCCTGTGTCCAGCCTCCGCCATCCAACTTCCTCCACCCAGACACAATCCCCAGTACCTCAGCCTATCCCAAGCACACCATCAGACCAGCAGGCACACACCTCAACACACAAGGGTGGCTCTGGCAAACATAAGCACCACACATCCCACAAGCACTTACACAAGCATCATACCCAGGCACATATACCAACATCCACTACCTCCACTGTGTCCCCCTCCTCCACGTCTCCCACCTCCCTCCCCGTCACGTCTCCACTCACACCTGCATGCACTACATCTTCAGCCACTACCTCCATCACCAGCACGTCCATCACCACACACCACTCACGTGCACTCACCACCCCACTACCATTCACACATCCCGTGTCCTCTACCAGTGTGTCTGTGAGCCCTCCTCCCAAAGTACACAAACGCAATCACACACCCACCCAACAGCCATCCACCTCACGACAGCCTCCAACCCATGTACCTTCACCCAAAGTCAGCAAAGAACACCTCCTACAACCACTACCTCTTCCTCCACTCCCAAACCCCCTCCATCTACCTGTCCCAGTGTGTCTAAAAAACTTTTCCTCTTAAATGTTGACCTCTTCCCTACACCTCCCCACCCCCGTCCGTCCCCTAGGGCCCGCCTTTCCAGGTCCCAACCAAGCACCTCAGCCACCACATCACCGGGCACAGTGGTGCCAGCAATACCCAAATTTTGTAGTGCGCCAAGCAACAGGGCTGCCAGTGTCCCAAGGAGCGAGGCCAAGGACATTCCCTCACCTCCAAAACAGAAAAAGTTGCCCACATCCCGGAGGGAGGAAGCCAAAACACTTGCTGCCAAGGGCTCAGGCAAGACAATTGTGGGCAGTGGCAAGAAAACTGCTCCACTATCCAAGGTGGGGAAGTGCCTGAAGAAGAAAGGAAAGTCAACGTCGCCGCCAACCTGCACAGCGGACAAAACCGCCACCAGCACCGCCACATGCACCGCCGCCATGGACACCACCGCCAGCAGCCCAGATACTGAGCCTTTCACCAGCACCGCAGACACGGTGCCCTTTAGCAGCACCGCAGTCAGTGAGCCCGCCACCAGCACCGCCCCTACTGACACCGCCGCCAGCACCACGGTCAGTGAGCCAGCCACCAGCATGGCAGTCTGTGAGCCAGCCACCAGCAAGGTAGTCAGTGAGCCAGCCACCAGCACCGCAGTTAGTGATGCCGCCACCAGCACCGCCGCCACAATGACCGCCGCAAGCACCGCCGCTAATGACACTGCTGCCAGCCCTGCCAGCGGACCCACGACAACCTGAGCCAGTGGCACCACCGCAGACATGGCTGCCATCCCCAGTGGTCATCCATACATGGCTGGTGGTCAGTTCCAGGGGCCTGGGCAGCATCCATGTTGCCCCACCATCAGTGGACTGTCACATCCACTACCTCAGTCCTTGGCAGGATGAAGCACTGTGGGCACAATGCCCCCTCCAGAACCAGTGGAGAATCTTATCCACTACCTCAGTCCTTGGTAGGATGAAGCACTCTGGGCACAAAGCCCCCTCCAGAACCAGTGGAGAAAGGCATCCACTACCTCAGTCCTTGGCAGGATGAAGCACTCTGGGCACCAAGCCCCCTCCAGAACCAGTGGAGAAAGGCATCCACTACCTCAGTCCTTGACCGGATGAAGCACTTTGGGCACAAAGCCCCCTCCAGAATCAGTGGAGAAAGGCAACCACTACCTCAGTCCTTGGCAGGATGAAGCACTCTGGGCACAATGCCCCCTCCAGAACCAGTGGAGACTATTCTCCACTTGAGAGACTGTGGCTTTGCACTCCCCAGGATAAAGCAGTGGGCAACCCACCCACTGGAAAGACTTGACAGACTGTGGCTTTGCACTCCCCAGGATAAAGCAGTGGGCAAATCACCCACTGGAGAGACTTGAGAGACTGTGGCTTTGCACTCCCCAGGATAGAGCAGTGGGCAACCCACCCACTGGAGAGACTTGAGAGACTGTGGCTTTGCACTCCCCAGGATAAAGCAGTGGGCAACCCACCCACTGGAGAGACTTGAGAGACTGTGGCTTTGCACTCCACAGGATAGAGCAGAGGGCAACCCACCCACTGGAGAGACTTGAGAGACTGTGGCTTTGCACTCCCCAGGATAAAGCAGTGGGCAACCCACCCACTGGAGAGACTTGAGAGACTGTGGCTTTGAACTCCCCAGGATAAGGCAGTGGGCAAACCACCAACTGGAGAGACTTGAGAGACTGTGGCTTTGCACTCCCCAGGATACATCAATGGGCATGGAGCCCCCTCGTGGAGCTGGCGTTGTGCACTCATCCGGCTGAGGTGCCCCCCCTTCCCTTCCCCCTGAGGTGCCTGTTTTATTTCGATCTGATGCCCCTGCAGTGTTCTCTCCGTTTTGATCGGGTATCTTGTGTGGGCCTCACCCATGCATTTTGGGCCCAGTGGTCCACGGACTATATAGGTGCAGTACCTGGACTTGAATTCTTGGTGTACACATTTGTTTATAGTGTATATACATTTTGGACTAATGGATGTTTATTGATTACAAAGGTTACAATCAATTCCTTTTGTCCTTGCGTTCCTCCAGGGGGAGTTGAGGGGTGTAAATGTAATGTTTCAGCATGTATTGGTGTGCATGTTGTTGTGGGTGAGGGTGGGGGTGTTGCGTGTTGCGTGTGTGTGTCACTCTCTTTTCCCTCCCTCCTCCCCTGTTTTGTAGGTGCAGTACTCACCGTGGTCGTCGCCGCCGTCGGTCGTGCTCCTGGTAGAGGAGCAGGAAGACTATTGCAGGGAGTATTTGGAGTTTAGGCTCCAAGGCGTCCTGGTTCCTCATGGGTTGTGTAGAGGTGAGTGTTTCCCCTTCCAAGTCCTGTTTCCACTGTGTTTTTGTTCATGTTGAATCTGACCCGGAAAAGGTGGCGGATTGGCCTGTCATAATAGTGTGGGCGGTACATTGTCTTCCGACTGTCTGATGGGCGGTGACCGCCATGCTGTTTGTTTGTACCGCCGTGGCGGTTGGAGTGTTAAAGTGGCTGTCTATGTTGGCGGTTTCCGCCATGGTCATAATTCCATTTTTTTTACCGCCGGCCTGTTGGCGGTTTTACCGCTGACCACCAGGGTTGTAATAAGGGCCTCTGTCTTTCGCTTCAAGACCTCCTTCAATTTCTGAATCTAAATATTGACCTATTGAGAAAGAAGCCTTAGCATGCACATGGGCAGACATTTTAAAACATATTTGTGGGGTAGAGAACCTACCATTAAAACGGATCACAAACCCTAAACAGTAATGGTACTAGTAGAGCATCTTCTCATCTAGTCAGGAGTTTGTCAAAAATGTATGAGTATGATTTTAAAGCAGTACATATTCAAGGACTTCTCAACTGTGTGGCTGACTGTCTGTACAGATTACTTGACAAATCTGTTAAATTGTTTCCTGATACATTAGAAGAATGCTGTTATAGATGAGTTTTCCAAGGATGCTTGGTGTAAGAGTTGTAGTGTGGATGAAGAATTAAAAAACATAAAAAAATGTTGTCACAAAGAATGGCCTCATGAAAAGTTATTGTCATCATCTATGCAGATATTTTGGAAGTGCAGATATTTTGGAAGTGCAGATGTGCAGATATTTTGGAAGGTCAGAAATTATATTTAAGTGTCAGGGGATTCAATCTTAAAAGATGATTGTGTGATTCCCCAGGGCGATTCATCCCAATATTATTAAGTTGGCCCAAGCAGGACACTTAGGGGAAACCTTAACTAAAAATAAAATCAGAGAAATGTTTTGGTGGCCTTATACGGATAGCCAAATATCAGGATTTGTCAAACATTGGGTCATTTGCTATAATTCTGATAAGTCTCTTGCCACCAGTAAATGTGTACCTGTTAAATCTTAGTTTCCAATAGGACCGTGGAACAAAGTAGCATTGGATATTTTGGGACTGTATGATAATCTAGCTAGGTGCAAGATGTGTGTCATTGTACTTAATGATTACTTTTTTAAATGGGTAGAAGTCAAATGGATTGCTCAACCCACCACTGACAGTTTTGTTAGACTTTTAAAATAATGCTTTTTAAGGTATAGTTACCATCACGCATTGTCACTGACAATGGTAAACAGTTCACATCCTATAAGTTTCAGGAATTCATGAAAGTTATTAATATTATGCATTTAAAAACTTTGCTTTATGCTTCAAATATGAATGGCCTTGATTAACGATTTAATAGGGTTATAGTGGAGGCTGTACAGTGAGCTACAATCAATAGGTTTAATGTCAAATAATTTTTTGATTTAAAGATTTGGGAATATCATTCAGCCCTCAATTTAACAACTGGGTATTCACCATTTTCCATGCTCAAAGGGCGTGTTCCATGCACCACATTATCCCCTGCTTGGTTGAGAAAAGAAATTCCCATTATTGACCTTAAAAAAATGTATTCTGAGGCTAAAACAAAGGTTGGCAAGAAAAAAAAGGGAGACATTTTAGACACAAATAACATTGATAATCCTAGGGTGAAAATAGGAGAGTTTGTCAGGATCAAACTTCCTTATCGGGTGAGAAAGGGTGAGTTAAAGTTTTCAAAAGCATTCAAGGTTGTATGTGTAGGAAAAATCTCAGTGAAGTTGAATAATGGTTCATGGTGGAGTTGCTAAAATCACAAATGTTACTGAAAAATATGATGCAAATTCTTATATGGATTTGTGTTAAGGGGATATGAAGAATGTATATATGGATAAATCGCAATACTTCTTTTTCAGAAATTGAACGTGACAGTGACATGGAAAGATTTCAGTTGACACCTGGTTTTGTGGGTAATGAGGAAACTCCAATTGATTGTAATGAGGACTTTGAGATTATTGATTCCACCACTTTGCCTGTTGTGCCAAATGTCAATTATCAGGATAATGTACAAGTTAAAGATTATATCCATGACAGAGTCAACAATGATAGTGTATATCTTCCTAAAATAGTATCTGTCCTACCAAAAAAATATGCCGATTTTGTTTTGTGCCTAGTTATAAATTTATTTATTTTATAATATTGAAGAGAGGAGATATGTAGTAGTTTGTAGAGTAGGTATGTTTTTAACAGTTCTTATTTGTTATAACAAATAATACCTTTAATGTTATACTTATGCACTTGTGTTTTATTTTCCTTGTGCGTGCGTCTGTGCTTGAGAGCATTCCTTTATATTCCATTTAGAATGTATTGTTTGAATAATTTGCCACTTGCTTCTTTATGCTTGTACCTGTCAGCCAGCCTCTCCATTGCTGGGAACTTTACAGAGAATAAACAAAATTTTCTCTTTTATGTTTGGAGCTTCATTACCACATTACATGATGTTAAAATGTTGTGTTGCTGTGCAATGAGTGTCTTGTGAGGTTTCCCTTTTTATGGGGCAGCTGGTGTTGATGGCTGTGAGTGGTGTAGACTCCCTCCTATGTTGGGTTCTTGGGTAGCTAAACAGCTGCTCCCTCAGAGCTTTCTCTACTGTCTCTCATGCTCCATCATTGATCCGACAGCTACAGGGCTGCTTGGGTTTGGCATGTTTTCTGCCTTTTGTGAGTCTATGCAACCACAAGGCCCAAACATTTAGAATAACATGGCATCACTCCTCAGTATCTTCATAACAGGAATTGTGGCTAGAATTAAATGCCCAATACAAGTTAGCCATCTCAATTTGCTACATTTCATTGATCTCCCTTTCTAATGTGGTGAATACACTTCCTGTTCAATTACTCCCTGTTCTGGTTACCCCATTTGATATTTCCTGCTCTACCCATATGAAAAGAGCCTTAGACTCTTGCACTCTGCGTCACAAGCGCTCCAGTGATATTTCTGTCAGTGTGTTAATTGCCCCCTCGGTATAATTTTTTCTCCCTGAATTGTGACCCTCTTTCATCTCTTCTGCTAAACATGCAACGTCAGGATTCCTCGTTAGAAAAAGATCAACTCTAGCTCTCTCCAGAGTGGTTGAGTGTCTGCTCCTCTTTAATTTACATTATACTTTTCTCTCACACTCGAAGCAACATTGATTTAACCTTTTTGAGTTTGTATGCCTTAAGGGCTTTTTTATCCAGGTGTGGCCCATCTTTTCAGACAATATTTTACTTCACGTAATATCAGTTGGCAAGTAAAAAAGTACCACAGGAAGGTGTTGCCCTTTTCCTGGAACTGAAACACATCAGAAAGACGCAGTTGTTATGTATAGCCATTGACACAGAAAACATTGTTAGGCATGAAAAAGGTACCATTAGCAAACAGTTCACTCAGTAGTTCATTTTTGCCAAAGTCACTGCAGAAAAATAAGTTTGCATTCCTCACGTGACCACTGCGAAGGAATATCTTCATAAATATTTCAAGTGACTAATTACAATCTTCCTTTTACTTGCGCAGATTAGTCTCACACAAACACTTATTCATTAGGACTGTCTGCAGATATATTAATCGCCTGTACATACAATGCACATTAAGTCATCACGCTTGGTTGTCATTATCATCTCTGCCATGTCCTCTCTTCCTTACCTTCAGCCTTTGCATAGATTGCCATGTTCCCATTAACAAGGCCAGCATATATGTGCCCAGATAGGTAGGCCAGGCTCATAACAGTTGATTTGTCAGGAGTGAAGAAATACTGCAATCGTACCTTCTTGGAGCCCTGACTACTTTTGTAAACAGAAATGCTGTCAAAGAAAAAATGTGATGTGAAATATAGTATGAAGCAGACGCCACATCTTTAAACATCCTTAATACAAAGTTACAAAAAAACATATTAGCCAAATATCACAAGTATTCTACACACAAACTGATTTATTTCACCTTGCTAAGTGATTTTGCCCACCGAGTTTTAAAATGATTAAGAGAAACAAACACATTTGAAGAGGCGCATCAGCAGTCTCTGGTAGGGAATTCTGGACACGCAACACCTCATTAGGAATGGTAGCTTCTTGAGCCCTGGTGATGTTTCCAGGAGCTTTGATCGTATTTCTTTATTGCCTGTGCATAGTAATGGCCATCTCTTGTACATAGACCATGACCCTCCCTTAATACTGCAATGACAGGCTAGTGAAATCTGCAGGATTGTGAGAGACAGTGATACAGTGAGTAACAACATTAGCACAAAGACACAACGAGTGTACACTTTGTACGAGCCCAGGGCTTAACACAATTAACACAGATGCTGGGCCTTAAGTGCCTGTATACAAGCACACATAACGAAACCATTATATGCACGTGTCTATCAGTATTTGTACAGTTCAAACCTAGCTAGGAGGGGTATGAAGGAAGCACGAAGCTGTAGTAGATGGAACACAGCGGACATCACCTGGATGTGAGGGACAATCAAACGGGGAGCATAACAAGATTCCACTGGCCTTTAATTTCGCCAATATAGCCAGTGCTAATTTTCGCATTGTCAACATCATGGGCATATGAATGTGATATTGATATTTGTTGTAGTAATATATAACTAGCCTGTTTTATGTGTACTTTGCATGTATGGAATCTACAAAGAGCGAATGCTGTTTCATTGCAATGCTGTGCTGTGTGGAAAGGTGTTTTGCAACGTTTCAGGAAAGAAGGTCTATGGAAAGAGATAACATTAGGAGGATGGTTGAGTTATCGTTAGAGGGAAGAGAAAGATAATAGAGATTACAAGATGGGAATAAGCTATAGTGATTAGAGTTGAGGAGGAGGAGACATATGCAAGAATTAGATATCAGTGAGGTGTAAGAGGGGAGAATGGGGGACTTGAAGGTTGCAAGAGAGAGGAAGGTTGATAGGGAAATATTGCTTCAGGTGAGTCAAGCAACCAGGTAGTTATACTGGAAAGGAACTTGAGATGGGTCTTCAGGACTTTCCTGAAGAGGAGTAGAGACTGGGGATAGCAGATTTTGATTAGGATAGAGTTCCATACCCTCAAGCCATAGTTAAAGGGCTCAGATACCATGGTATTATTCATACATTGGCCCAGGCATGCTTCTAGGTGATGCAGCAAGACTAGAATCTGATGCAGGTGGGTAGCGGGATAGAAGAACAGATACTTTGAGAAGATGAAGGTGTGAAATAACTTTGATTTTAAGAGCAAAAATAAAATATTCAATATCCCTGCCTTAATATAAAGAATGAGGCTTGTCAGTGCACATGGGGTGTTGAAGAAGTGGGAACGTATTAAGTGTCAAATATTGAAAACAACACTATCCCCATATCAGAGCCCCTCTGCTTGTCACTCCTGCTCCGTGGTTTCTCCTCATTGGCCCTTAATTTTCCCTTGCTGCACTCCTGTTTTGCCCACTTTGATCTCCTCTCATCCTGTTTTTTGCCTGCTTGCTCACTGTTGTGAGTCACTTTCACTAATCTCCATTGGTCCCCAACTGCTGCCCTTTTCCTGCCATTCTCAAGCACCGCTTCCCATCTCCCAGTGCCACTCCCAGGACCTATTTAATGGAGGCTGCAGCCCGATCCAATCAAGCAGGTCCTCATACCAGCTCCACTCTGGTTGTTGCTCCTGCTCCATTGTTTCTGCTCATTGGCCTTTCACTTTCCCTTGCTGCGCTTTTGTTTTGACTGTTTTCTGCATTGCTCGCTCTCCTTACTCTCTTCATCCATTTCTCTGACTCATGTTTGCCCACTTTCCTCTCCTCTCATCCTGTTTTTGCCTGCTTAGGCACTGTTCCTGGCCACTTCCCCTGATTTCCACCACTCCACCACTGCCGCCCTTTTCCTGCTGTTCTTGACCACAGCTTTTCACCTCCCAGTACACCTCCGAGGACCTACGTAATGGAGGTGCAGTGCAAACACAACTACGTCCACCACGCCAACAGATACCACTGCCGGAGAACTCCAGTGCAGTCTACTCAATGCATGATCACTCTTCAAACATGCCTTGGAGATCTGGGACATGATCTCCACCTTCACACTGAACGTTATCTTTCTCACAGACACCTGGGCGAAACCTGCGTCTGTGCCAGATATCACCCTCGCCATCACCAAAGGCTACAAGAAAAACCCACCAGAACCAAACCAACAAGCATGGAGGTGGAATAGCCATCATTTACAAGGAAACTATCTGCTGCATGACCTCCTCAGATGACTCAATCTCAATAATTTAGCATCTTAACTTCCAGCTTCACACTGACGGAAAAAGCACCATCAGAGGCGCCCTCACCTACAGACCACCAGGACCACACCCCAGCTCCTTCAATGCCATCTCTGACTTCATCACTCCGATCTTTATCGACTCTGAGCACTACATCTTCCTAGGAGATCTTAGCTTCCACATCAACAGCCACGTCAACACCAATACTACTGACCTCCTGGAAAGCATGAGCAACAATGGCCTCAAGTAATCATCACCGACCTCACCCACATCGCAGGACACACCCTCAACCCCATTTTTACTTCAAATGACAGAGTCCAATACAACCACATTTCACAGCTTACCTGAACTGATTACTACAATATTCACATAACCATCTCAGGACCAACATGAGCAGTCTTCCTCCGAACTCCACACTCAGAAACTGGAAAAAGATATCAGAAGACTAGTGGAACAACAATTTCAATTCAGACTCAGTTGAGCCTGTGGAGAACTCCTCCCAGTGGATCCCAGAATGTGCAGACACAATCGCCCTGCTAAGCCAGCCAAGTCCAATTGACCTGCCAGAAGAGCCAGCTGGTTCACCGCCAAATTGAAATCCATCTAACACAATTGCTAACAACTAGAACAGAAATGGCACACCAGAAAAGAGAAAGAAGACCATACCACCTGCAAGACAGCACTCAACCAGTAATACTGCCTCCTGAAAGAAACAATGACGAACGCCCTAGCAGACCAAAAAGAAGCTAGCGCTAACCACATTAAGGAGATCTTTGCCATTGTGAAGGAGTTCTCCAGCCACTGAGAACCACATCAAACCCCCCCAAGAATTGTGCAACACCCTGGCAGACTTCTTCCATGACAAGATCTCAGCCATCTACAAAACATTTGAACTCCAACCCCCCACCACCAACAGCATTAGCCTGCTCACACCCACGAATACAAACGCTGAACACCTGCTCGCCGATTGGGACCCTCTGACAACTCAAGCCACTATCTCCATCATGTACTCCGTGCACTCTAGAGCACCCATGAACCCCTGCCTGCATCACATTTTCAACCTCGGGAGAAAGACTATTGGCAAAGAGCTTACGAAAGACCTGAACACCTCCATCACCTCGGCCTCCTTCCCTGAAGACTGCAAACTCGCAGAAGTCAGACCCCTCCTGAAGAAATCAACCCCCAAATGTAGGAAAGTACCATCTTGCCTGGCATATTACCCCTATTTTTACTGCATGTATGTTTGTTTTTGCCTATGTGTCACAATGGGATCCTGCTAGCCAGGACCCCAGTGCTCATAAAGTATGCCCTGTATGTGTTCCCTGTGTGGTGCCTAACTGTATCACTGAGGCTCTGCTAACCAGAACCTCAGTGTTTATGCTCTCTCTGCTTTTAAAATTGTCACTGCAGGCTAGTGACTAATTTTACCAATTCTGATTGGCACACTGGAACACCCTAGTACATGGTACCTAGGTACCCAGGGTTTTGGGGTTCCAGGAGATCCCTATGGGCTGCAGCATTTCTTTTGCCACCCATAGGGAGCTCAGACAATTCTTACACAGGACTGCCACTGCAGCCTGAGTGAAATAACATCCACGTTATTTCACAGCCATTTTACACTGCACTTAAGTAACTTATAAGTCACCTATATGTCTAACAATCACTTAGTGAAGGTTAGGTGCAAAGTTACTTAGTGTGTGGGCACCCTGGTACTAGCCAAGGTGCCCCCACATTGTTCAGGGCAAATTCCCCGGACTTTGTGAGTGTGGGGACACCATTACACGCGTGCACTACATATAGGTCAATACCTATATGTAGCATCACAATGGTAACTCCGAACATGGCCATGTAACATGTCTAGAATCATGGAATTGTCACCCCAACACCATTCTGGTATTGGGGGGACAATTCCATGCATCCCCGGGTCTCCAGCATAGAGCACGGGTACTGCCAAACTAATTTTCCGGGGTCTCCTCTGCAGCTACCACTGCTGCCAACCCCTCAGACAGGTTTCTGGCCCCCTGGGGCCTGGGCTGCCCAGTCCCAGGAAGGCAGCACAAAGGATTTCCTCTGAGAGAGGGTGTTACACCCTCTCCCTTTGGAAATAGGTGTTAAAGGCCTGAGAGGAGTAGCCTCTCCTTGCCTCTGGAAATGCTCCGAAGGGCACAGATGGTGCCCTCCTTGCATAAGCCAGTCTACACCAGTCCAGGGATCCCCCCAGCCCTGCTCTGGCACGAAACTGAACAAAGTAAAGGGGAGTGACCACTCCCCTGACCAGCACCTCCCAGGGGAGGTGCCCAGAGCTCCTCCAGTGTGTCCCAGACCTCTGCCATCTTGGATGCAGAGGTGTGAGGGCACAATGGACAGCTCTGAGTGGCCAGTGCCAGCAGGTGACGTCAGAGACCCCTCCTGATAGGTGCTTACCTTTCTCTGTAGCCAATCCTCCTCTGTGGGCTATTTAGGGTCTCTCCTGTGGGTATCTCACCAGATAACGAATGCAAGAGCTGCACTTCCCTCTTTGACTTCTGCCAAGGATCGACCGCTGACTGCTCCAGGACGCCTGCAAAACCACAACAAAGTAGCAAGAAGACTACCAGCAACATTGTAGCACCTCATCCTGACGGCTTTCTCAACTGTTTCCTGGTGATGCATGCTCTGAGGACTGTCTGCCTTCACCCTGCACTGGAAGCCAAGAAGAAATCTCCAGTGGGTCGTCGGAATCTTCCCCTGCCAACGCAGGCACCAAACTTCTGCATCACCGGTCCTCTGGATCCCCTCTCATCCTGACGAGCGTGGTCCCTGGAACACAGGAGCTGGGTCCAAGTGTCCCCGACAGACCAATGGCCCTTCTGTCCAAATTTGGTGGTGGTAAGTCCTTGCCCCCCCACGCCAGACAGTAATCCTGTGTACTGCGTGAACTGCAGCTGCTCGGGCTTCTGTGCACTTTTGCAAGACTTCCTTTCTGCACAGCCTAGCCCAGATCCCCAGCACTCTGTACTGCATTGCCCAACTCGGTGAGTTGGACTCCGACGTCGTGGGACCCTCTTTTGTTGTTCTGAGTTGGCCGTCGTCCTCAGATCTTCTAAGTGCCTGTTCAGGTGCTTCTGCGGGTGCTGCCTGCTTCTGCGTGGGCTCTTCGTGTTGCTGAGCACCCCCTCTGTCTCCTTCTCCAAGAGGCGACCTCCTGGTCCCTCCTGGGCCCTGGCAGCATCCAAAACCTTCAACCGCAACTCTTGCAGCTAGCAAGGCTTGTTTGCAGACTTTCTGCATCCTCCAGCACGTTGTGGGACATCTTCTGACCAAAGGAGAAGTTCCTGGCATCTTCCGTTGTTGCATAATCTTCAGCTTCTTCCAGCTGAAGCTTTTGCACCTTCATCCGGGGTTTAGTGGGCTCCTGCCCCCCCCCGGACACTTGCGTGACTCTTGGACTTGGTCCCCTTCCTTTACAGGTCCTCAGGTCCAGGAATCCGTCTTCAGTGCTTTGCAGTCAGTTGTTGTCCTTGCAGAATCCCCTATCTTGACTTTATTGTCTTTCTGGGGTAGTAGGGTAACTTTACTCCTACTTTTCAGGGTCTTGGGGTGGGGTATCTTGGACACCCTTAGTGTTTTCTTACACTCCCAGTGACCCTCTACACACTACACTAGGCCTGGGGTCCATTTGTGGTTCACATTCCACTTTTGGAGTATATGGTTTGTGTTGCCCCTGGGCCTAATTCTCCCTATTCCATTCAATGGTGTTCTACAGTGTTTGCACTACTTCTCTAACTGTTACTTACCTGATTTTGGTTTGTGTGTGTATATGTTGTGTATATTACTTACCTCCTAAGGGAGTATATCCTCTGAGATACTTTTGGCATATTGTCACTAAAATAAAGTACCTTTATTTTTAGTAACTCTAAGTATTGTGTTTTCTTGTGATATAGTACTAAGTGATATAAGTGGTATAGTAGGAGCTTTGCATGTCTCCTAGTTCAGCCTAAGCTGCTCTGCTACAGCTACCTCTATCAGCCTAAGCTGCTAGAACACCTCTATTCTAGTAATAAGGGATAACTGGACCTGGCACAAAGTGTAAGTACCACAAGGTACCCACTATAAGCCAGGCCAGCCTTCTACACCAACCAGCAGAACCAAATAACTACCAGCCCATCTCCTTACTCCCCTTTCCTGAAAATGGCCTTAAAAAAGCAATGAACCAGCAACTCACCGAACACCTAGAAAACACCGCCTCCTGGACCACCCACAATCCAGATTCCGAGCCAACCACAGCTCTGAGGCAGCCCTTACTGCAGGCACTGATGACATCAGGGCCTCTTGGACCATGACAAAATTGTAGCCCTCATCGTCTTGAACATGTCAGCTGCCTTCGATATGGTCTCCCACCACAGATTGATCAACAGACTCCATCAAATCAGAGTCCAGGGAGACACCCTCAAATGGATTGCCTCATCGGAAGAACCCTGAGAATTTGTCTCCCACCATTCACCTTGAAATCCAAGAAGATCACCTGCAGTGTTCCCAAGGATTGTCCCTCAGGTGTACCTCTTCAACACATAGATGACCCCCGGCCAACATAGTAAGATCACAAGAACTGAAAATCATCTCATACATTGGTGACACACAGCTCATCCTCTCGCTGTCAGAAGACCCCTCCACCGTCAGAGCCAACTTCCACAGATGTATGGTGAATGTCACTGACTGGATAAAGGACAACTGTCTCAAGATCAAGATGGGGACAGACAGAAGTCCTTATCTTCAGGAACAACAACTAACCATGGAATAACTCATGTCAGCCTGATGAACTTGGCCATCCCCCGCCCGACAGACCATGCCCACACCTTTGGCATCATCTTGGACAGCAAGCTATCCATAAACAAACAGGTTAACATAGTCTCATCCACCTGCTACCACACCCTATGCATGCTCTGCACGATCTTCAAGTTGATCCCTATCAACACCAGAAGGACCGTCACGAAGGCCCCTGTAACCAGCAGGCTGGACTACAGGAACACACTCTACATAGGGATCACCACCCTCCTCGTGCAGAAACTACAGACAATACAAAACTCTGTGGCAAGACTCATCCTCGACCTCCCCAGATGGACCCACATCACATCCCACCTTAAGAAGCTACACTGACACCCAATACAAAAGAGATGAAAGTTCAAGATGTTGATTCATGCTTACAAATCCCTGTTCACTGAGGGACCAGCATACATCAACAAATACATAACTCTCTGCTGACTGACCAGACACATATGATTTGCTAGCCCCTCACTTGCAGGCACCCTTAGATCTGCCGAAGCAACAGTGGAGGACGCTACTTCCCTCACCCAGTGGCCAAAGCTTGGAACAACCTGCCCCTACACCTCAGGATTGACCTTCACTCCAACAAATCAGAAAAGGACACAAGACCTGGCTGTTCGAAGGAGCAGATGACACCAAGCAATTCGCCACTCTAGTGCCTTATAAATCTTTGATTGATTGATTGATTAGAGCAACAAATGCCACATTTTCTCCCTCAAGGCCTTGACATGCATAACAGTATATCCAGATCATCAGTGACATGCTACTGATAAGACTAATTTGGCCTTAACAAGCCACTCTCTAAAAAAAACAGGAATACCTCAATCCATCTTTCTCATAACTCCAGTCACTATTTCCATTTGAGGCATTTGCAGAGCTAGTCAGCAGACAAAATGCTTAAATTTACAGACTAAGATCACACAATTTGATGTTTGATTATAATATGAATATGGTACCATACAACACAAGACTCAGCTCCTCACTTCGACTGCATATGCCCACTCCCACTTTCATGTACCATAATTGCTCCTAATTTAGTAGATTGTCGGCCAATGACAATGCAATGATGAATAGCAACATTGGATAAGACCTACCTACATGTTGATACCCAGTACCAAAATCCAGCCATGTTGGGTGTTGTCTTAACAACTCACCCCCATGCCTACAAAGCATCAGTATCCTACATGTCTCGGCTTCATCGAAACTCCATATGTCAGTGTACTCTACAGAGGATAAAAAGAGCTATTGACACCTTTGAGCTGGTGTTGCCCACTGTGATCTCTCTACTATAAGCTCTCACTGTTTAACATCTTGTAAAAAGAGCAGCATGAATCATCACATAAAACAATATGGCAAACAGTGTGGGCCATAAATGCCAGTTTGGGCATGAATGCCAGTGGTTGTTCCCCTGGGACACTTGTCAATTACAGAAGATACTGCATAAACTTGTTTGGGTCCTTCTGTTGTATGCATGAGAGCTGTGCTGCATTACAGCTGTGGGTCCAAAGGTAAAGAAGCTTTTATTAGGGCTATGCGTGGGCTATATAGACCTAGTTACAGTCAAGGTGCCCCCAAAGGTGCACCTCGGAAGGAAGAAAAGGTCATCCCCTGAAGGAGAGTGCAGTCAGTGACTACGCCTACCTGTGGGAGGATCCGTGTCCTCCTTTCAAAATTAGGTCAGGTTTCTGCTTGCAGTGAAGGGCAGACCGCTGGCTTCATACTGTATGTCCTTCCTTTACTAATGCATTAATCAGAGTGGAGGTGAAAGTAGTTTGTGCACCACGCTGAGCAGTGCATTGACAGTATCAGGACATACTGCTCCAGACTGAGGCTGGTGCATCAAGTTAAGGGTGTACTGAAGAGCAGGACAGTGTGCCCTGTCTGTAATACAACCCCTGATGTGCATGGTCTGGAATCATGTTATGCCTCCTATTCACTTTTTAATCAAGCGGCCAGTGAGCATGGCAGAAATTTTGGAGAGAGAATGTATTTCATCCTCCAACTCTACATTTGAAGCCATATTAGAGGGAAAAGGAAATGTATTGCTTTTGCAAGCTACTTTGAAAAACTATGTAGTTTCAAGCAGATGAACAGAAAACAAGTTCTGTATTTTTCTCTGGATAATGTGAGAGATAGCCAGGTAGGATGCAGACACTTACTTCAGATTGCCCTGTTGGTGCTAGTCACTATCACTGTCATGACAGCACACTGGTGTTATATGATTGTAATGGCCTGCATTGTTTGGCATAAATGTGTGCAGGGGTCTATTTTTTGCATATGCAACTACAAAGTTTTATGTATATGGACAAAGTTGGCTATATGTGTCATTGCTGTCTCTGGTGCAGCTACACACACTCACCTTGTGCAGCTGTATTGTCACAAAATAGTAAATTTACCAGCCACCCTTGCACGCAATGGTGCCGGATGTCAGCCTTCTGAAGCAGAATCTAAAGACACTGGAAAATGTAAGTCCAATTCCAAACTGCACGTATCGTTGTGGGGAATTTGAGATTCCATTTTAAAGACAAGGGTCTTCCCCATCCCATCTGCATTGAGAAGGTTTGCGTTTGGACACCACAAGCCAGGCATGAGGAATATAAGGCTCGAGTGTCAAAAGCATCAAGAGGCAATGCCTGCGTTTTGACACTCGAGGTAACCTTCAAATGTCAATGCAGAATGAAAATGCCTCCCACTTCATGAGTGCCACGCATTGAGCAGTTCTCCTGGATAACTTTGCTTTTCTGCATGCTTTGAATTTGAGATAGATGCACGTGAAATGGGATGTTCTCATTTTAATATAATATGCCCCTATACAAACAATGACATTTCCCGTTAGGATTGGGTGAATGCCAATTATGTATGTTTGGAAGAGTTTTTACAGTAGATAATGGCCGCTCATATATATAGAGCTATTTGCGATTTCACATTTAGCTGGGAATGCAAAGCCTGCCTCTATTGTTAGTTGCCTTTCCTGCAAAATGTTTGTAAAATGGCCTTTGAATGATGGCAGGCTAATTTTATTGTGTGGTGATAAGAGGTCTTGCTAAATAAGTTTGGGCCTGTTTTAGAGATTGGCGGACGGGTTATTCCATCACAAACGTGATGGATATCCTGTCCGCCATATTAGGATGTCCACAGGATGTAATGGACTCGTAATACGGTGGACGGGATATCCGTCATGCTTGTGACGGAGTAACCCCATCTGCGAAACTGTAAATCAGGCCCTTTGTGTGATACATTGTCATTGTCCTCAATCCATCAAACACCCCTGCTCTGCCTCATCCGAATCCACAAGATGAAAACTGGAAGTCTCTCATTCTCCTACACCACACCCCAGACATGGAAAGACCTCCCTCAACACATCAGGGTCTCCTCCTCACTTCTTGATTTCCACAAGAAGCTGAAGACCTAGCTCTTCGTACAAGCACCTTCGGACTACACACCTTGCCCAAGCGCCTGGATTTCCTGTTGGGTGATTAGTGCGCTATATAGATCAATTTAACATAACATCAACTTACAACACACTGCACTGCAAAGACGTTAGGAATAACACACGTCCACTGAACTTGTGTCTATTACATACCCCAGACTCTCTTATCACTGCAGATTTTCTATGATTAAATTACTGCACCACTTTGAATAATATGGGGCCATTTTGATTTTCCTTCCATTCCCACTGCTCCTAATAACTGTAAGTTTCAATAACGCAATATTCTTCTGCAGAGTAGAAGTGATTTAATGACTGACATTGGAGCAAGGGAATCAGTCAGGTTCGAGTCACGGCCTCGGCTGAACATCCCGTCATTCTAGGCAAAAGCCTTAACCTCACTGTGCCAAAACATATTAGCAATGTAAGCTGCAGCTCGTGTAAAGCACGTATGTGCTTGGGCCATGTTCGAACTATATAAGGCAGTAAAAAAACAAATTACGTAACACCTGCTCAATTATATATTCATGTTCTGTAGCATTAGTGTTTTTTGCAACCTATAAACGTCTATTTTCAAAATATCTCTGAGATCTGGAGTAGAAATATGTCAGTGGGAGTATGCATGCTCGAGCTCGTTCACATAATATCAATGTGTATGTTCCACTATTTAAAATAAAGCTGCCTTTCTTTTCCTTTCTCACTGCTCCATACTCAACATTTTGCTTGGGGTCGTCCCTTCAAGGTCAGATGCATGCTCTTCTGCTGTATGCTCAGCATTTTCGCAGTGAGGTCAGCGAACATTTTCCAGGCAAATAGTTGCCTGCAACAGGGTTCTTCTACCATTAGCTTCATATGCTTTCTATGATCCGTATTAACAGCCTAGTCTGCCACACTCATCACAGAGAAAAGCTTCTGCTCCAGATGATAGAGATATTTTTGCAAAAAGAGCGACAACATTCAAGTTTCGATACACCAAAGTATGGACAAATGTCTGTTTTCTGTTGGAAATAGGTCACTTTCCAAACCAAGTGATTACGACCTTGGCGGAGGGGATTACTCTGTTAAACGTTCCACTACAGGGAGTGCAGAATTATTAGGCAAATGAGTATTTTGACCACATCATCCTCTTTATGCATGTTGTCTTACTCCAAGCTGTATAGGCTCGAAAGCCTACTACCAATTAAGCATATTAGGTGATGTGCATCTCTGTAATGAGAAGGGGTGTGGTCTAATGACATCAACACCCTATATCAGGTGTGCATAATTATTAGGCAACTTCCTTTCCTTTGGCAAAATGGGTCAAAAGAAGGACTTGACAGGCTCAGAAAAGTCAAAAATAGTGAGATATCTTGCAGAGGGATGCAGCACTCTTAAAATTGCAAAGCTTCTGAAGCGTGATCATCGAACAATCAAGCGTTTCATTCAAAATAGTCAACAGGGTCGCAAGAAGCGTGTGGAAAAACCAAGGCGCAAAATAACTGCCCATGAACTGAGAAAAGTCAAGCGTGCAGCTGCCACGATGCCACTTGCCACCAGTTTGGCCATATTTCAGAGCTGCAACATCACTGGAGTGCCCAAAAGCACAAGGTGTGCAATACTCAGAGACATGGCCAAGGTAAGAAAGGCTGAAAGACGACCACCACTGAACAAGACACACAAGCTGAAACGGCAAGACTGAGCCAAGAAATATCTCAAGACTGATTTTTCTAAGGTTTTATGGACTGATGAAATGAGAGTGAGTCTTGATGGGCCAGATGGATGGGCCCGTGGCTGGATTGGTAAAGGGCAGAGAGCTCCAGTCCGACTCAGACGCCAGCAAGGTGGAGGTGGAGTACTGGTTTGGGCTGGTATCATCAAAGATGAGCTTGTGGGGCCTTTTCGGGTTGAGGATGGAGTCAAGCTCAACTCCCAGTCCTACTGCCAGTTCCTGGAAGACACCTTCTTCAAGCAGTGGTACAGGAAGAAGTCTGCATCCTTCAAGAAAAACATGATTTTCATGCAGGACAATGCTCCATCACACGCGTCCAAGTACTCCACAGCGTGGCTGGCAAGAAAGGGTATAAAAGAAGGAAATCTAATGACATGGCCTCCTTGTTCACCTGATCTGAACCCAATTGAGGACCTGTGGTCCATCATCAAATGTGAGATTTACAAGGAGGGAAAACAGTACACCTCTCTGAACAGTGTCTGGGAGGCTGTGGTTGCTGCTGCACGCAATGTTGATGGTGAACAGATCAAAACACTGACAGAATCCATGGATGGCAGGCTTTTGAGTGTCCTTGCAAAGAAAGGTGGCTATATTGGTCACTGATTTGTTTTTGTTTTGTTTTTGAATGTCAGAAATGTATATTTGTGAATGTTGAGATGTTATATTGGTTTCACTGGTAATGATAAATAATTGAAATGGGTATATATATTTTTTTGTTAAGTTGCCTAATAATTATGCACAGTGATAGTCACCTGCACACACAGATATCCCCCTAACATAGCTAAAACTAAAAACAAACTAAAAACTACTTCCAAAAATATTCAGTTTTGATATTAATTAGTTTTTTGGGTTCATTGAGAACATGGTTGTTGTTCAATAATAAAATTAATCCTCAAAAATACAACTTGCCTAATAATTCTGCACTCCCTGTATATCCTATAGAACTTGTAATACTGCAGGCGGGATATCCGTCACGTTTCTGTTGAAGTAATCCCCTCCGCATAGGTAGTAATCAGGCCCCAGATGGATAGGGATGAATGATATAGTTAAGGTAGGGTTCGAGGTAAAGTGACACATGAATGGACTTCTAGAATCCTGGCCTTTATCTTAAAATGAAAAGGAGAAATCAGCAAAGTGCAAGGAGGAAAGTGTAAGCTAGTACCTTATAAAGATTTTAAGAAGACTCCTTCACACTACAATTCTATCTTCTGTAGTTTTTAAGTGCTATAAGTAACATATCTTAAAATTTGTCCATTTACGATCCTGATGGTCCTAGAAGAGGCACCTTTATAACTAAATATTTTTTTAAAACATGATGATTATTCATGGCCCCATTCTAGGAGTGTGATTATCTCACTGTTGGTGGTAAATGGAAAATGGCACCAAAAGTATGGTACTACCCATTTCAAAGGAGGAAGACAAAGGCCCTCATTACTACCCTGGCTGTTTTGGAGGTTGTACCGCCAACAGGCTGGGGGTACAAACTCGTAGATTGTCGCACCGCCACGACCGGCGGCTTCCCGCCATGTTCGTCCCAGTGGTTTTAATCCGCCAGAGCAGCGCTGCTTGCAGCGCTACCCAGGGGATTACGAGTCCCCTTCCCGCCAGCCTGTCCACCGCCATGGAAAGGCTGGCGGAAAGGGGAGTCGCGGGGACCCCTGGCACAGCCCCGCACTGCTTTTCACTGTCTGCACAGCAGACAGTGAAAAGTGCGACGGGTGCACCTGCACCCGTCGCACGCCCGCAACACCGCCGTCTCCATTTGGAGCCGGCTCCCATGTTGCGGCCCACATCCCCGCTGGGCCGGCGGGCGGAAACCGGCCCAGCGGGGTTGTCGAAATGGGTACGGCGGGATTGCTGCAGCATTAGTGGCCGCATAATGAGGCCCAAAGTCTGCTATATTACCACTGGAATGGCTCTGGTGAAGGTCGTGTAACCAGTAAATATGTTTGAAAGTGAACAGATAGTTGCAGCAGAAAGAACATTGCCAGGGATACAAACAGGCTGGGAAGTAGCCAGCAACCAGATTGCCCCAGGAAAGTTAAGATGTTTACTATTACTGATCACATCATTAGGGTTCTGTCTAGGCTGGGAAGCTGATTTTACCTGGATTAACACACACCCCTCGGTCGGTACAAGAAGATGCTTTTGATGAGTCTAAATATGAAGGGCACTCGTAAAAGACACTTTGATGAACTGGATAAATCGCTCCTCGTCTGGTGTCAGCACAATGATGGTTAGATTAATGAGAGTTTACAGTGAAACTGGAATAAAATATTCAGCAATACATTGCCTTCATTAAGTGAATGAGTGTGAATAAATGGAGCAATTTCTTGCAGTATTTATCCTTTCTGAGTGGGTGACATGCCTAGATGGAATCCTTGATTTTGTATCATCATAGATTCAGGGAGCTGAAATATATTCAATAGCTAGGGGTGCTAGCATGGAGGTTTCACCGCCTACCCCAGTGACGAAATATCAAAGTATTCAGTACCCGGTGACGAAGTAACAAAGGTGAATGCACCTAAAGCAAGTAATAAAGTTTATAATATGGCTGGCAGCTGTTTTGGGTTAGTGCCCGTGTTAACGGTTAGCTTTCCTCATTTTTTGGTTATCTCATATGAAGCCCTATTATGGTTCAGATGATGGTAATGGACACAAATGTAGTACTTTGTATCACACCTTTTAAACCACTTTCAAGAAAGCTTGCAGACCACATAATTAAAATTCTGCACACCATAAGACTCAGGTAGGATCAGTGTGGCTGAAACCCATATGTTGACAATATTCAATAGGTAACCCTTCTTATTTCCCCATCTCTCCATGTCACCTCACCTTAAACCACTGCATTGATTGGATGTAGGGATGAAGCACCCACACCTCCTGCAAAGAAACTTCATGTTAAGCACCAGTGAAATACCACCAGAGCCACACTATGCTCAAGCTTTACTGTCAAATTTAGCTTTTCCATCCTCGAAACACAATATAAAGGAGCAGTATCACCAGAGGGTGCAAATATAAATTCAATCCCTTTTAGAGTAACAGAAGTAAGAAAGGCTTATCCAGACAGTACTGGCTAGCAATGCTGGTGGTGGTGGCCTGAAGAAGTCAAGTTAATGCTTTATGTCATGCAGCATTTTTCAATAATTTTACTGCTGATACTTAGTGGTATACCTAGCATGACAGTGTTGGTAGTTCTGTCCATGCGCGTAGATTGGTCTGTAAGATTGGGGTGGGGCTCTGGATTTCAAAACAATCACGTTGGCACATAATGTTGAAATACATTATATGGCAAGCTGGTGCATAAGAGGGCCTTATGAGCAGTGGAAAGGGAGAGAAATGCAGATTGGTAGGTGCACTAAGTGAGGCAAAGCACATTATTTTGTGAAATAACCAACATTTTTGAAGTATTCCCAAAGAGATTGAGGGAGAAAGTGTGTGTAAAATTCCTGATAAAATTTGACATGACACCTCATTATACCCATCTAAAAGCCCCTGTATCCAACAATTTATCACAAGATACATTTGTTAGGGGGGCTGTAACACCCCCCTGACCCCCAAAGCTACAACCTCGGTTCTGGCCTTAATAATGATGTGGCCTAAATCAACTGGATTATGTTCCCTGAGAGTACAATAATGCACTTTCATGTTAAACATCAATTAAAAATCATTAAGTCCCAAGAAAATCACTAACATACATGATAGTGTACGCATTAACCTCAATTCACCAAAATGCCAGGGGTAACGGAAGTGATATCGAATGCCCATCACGCGCAGTTAGTCCTTAAATTTCACTCTCACACACGTGCTTACGCTCTCACACACATCTACTCTCTCTCTCTCATGTAAACACTCACCCACCTGTGAGCACGTACACAACATACATTTAATAGAATTTTCTTAAATATGAGCTGCCACTGTATTCCAGGCACTAACTTTGTCACCTATTCGGCCAGGAGTCGCAAAGACAGTGTTAGGGATTGCAAGGGGCAAGCCAAGGGTCGCAACTGGATCACAAGTTTGATTTGGAAAGTCAAATTTTTGTGTTACATTATGTACAAGGAATAATGAGATGCAATAGCACAAGCTCGATGTCAACTAATGTTGTTTTTCAGAGCTAGTACTTCCAGCATGCTATGGAACTTTAAATCTTAGAAAACAACACATATAGCCTATGGAGGCAAGATAAAGTACGATGACGTGGACAAACAGACAAAAGCAATACTGCACCGAGATATAACTAAGAATAACAGCAACTAATTACCAATGTGCTTTTACTTGCAAATAAATCAGTCTGTATATTAATAAAAGTATAAAAACTAAAACACACACCTGTTGAACAAACATATGAATATAAATTACACAACCAGTGTTTAATTAATAAAAGAATAAACGGTGGGGCTTAAAACATTTTGCTCAGAAGCCAGCGGCCAGCACTATCAAAGGTTGGGGTGCCATATGCAAAGGCTGAGCAGTCCTGATTCCAAATCGCGCCTCTTTAATCCACCACTAGACATGTCCTGCCTTTTCACCTCACTTTTAAAAGTTGATTTAATTCCTTCTTTCTTCGTCACTGTTTTTCCATCTTTCTCTTCCTCAATGCCGGTCCCCCAAAATGTTAGCGGGGCCCACCTTCAACCACTGCCTCAAATTAAGCACTGTGCAGCACAAACTGTTCCCATAAAATTCACTTTCAACCAGAAACAGAGCCTTACCTTCCTTCTTCCATGCCGAGGCAAATAGTAGATACATCCGAATTGTTCACATTTTCACTTTCAAGAGCGTCCTCTAGCTCGTGATTTCTTTCCTCAGGAATGTACACCATACTGAGGATGCGAGATTCCACGTTAAAGCATTCGATGACCTTGGGAGAGCAATTTTGCAAAGAAACTATTGCAATTTGACCCATTTGATTTGTGCAGCTGCAAATCTAAAACAAAACAGCAGAGCATAAGTAAGTGTGAAACTCTTCACGTTTGCAGCAGCTATCTACAGTAAGTAACATTTTACCTTTCCAAATATTTCCAGTGTTTGTCCTCTTATTTTTCTAACTTGAAAAGTACGTTCTCTGTCTAATCTGTAGCACGGTGAGATATTGGTTGGCATCTCTATTTTTTTATATACATGATCGTTTGGAGGGGGCGAGGAAAGGAAAATGTTACCTGTAAACCAACTGTTTGCATCTTGTCGTACTGTAGATGACATACTTAGCACTCACACCTCTTGTAGATCACATACATTGCACTATCTTGCCATCTAGTGTTGGGTTTCGAATGTTACAAGTTTTTCACTTCAAGGATTTATGTTTCAGTTTTGAGAATTATTTCTGATCAGGTCGATGGAAACTACTATACTGGATTTTCCTGTCAGACTAGGTGAGTTTTCTTGTGTGTGTTAGGAAAGCTTTCTAACAAATACTTTACTATTCAACCACAGGGAAGGTGGGTGGCACATGAGAATCTACAACACACGCCGCGAACAGTTAGTTACAGGCAAGTAAGATTTTTTGGTCGCAACATATTTTGTAGTAGATCACCTGCTTTTCACCAACTACCAAAACGCGCCCAATCCCCTGAGGCGAATAGAAATGAGAGCCATAAATAGCAAACAATGTTTTTTTGAAGGTGAGAGCCGATTAACACATTTCTGACTTGCAAAGATATACAAATGATACCTCGCCAAGTAAAGCCATATACATATATTTTTTTACACATGGAATGTGCCGGCAGGATGTCTCTGAGATGTCTATTTGCACACACATAGCAAATCTGTATGTAATCTATATGGCTGCATCCCCTTTAGAGATTGGTTTCCCAAGAAATAGGGAGGCATAGGAGATAAACAACTGTTATGATTTGCGTAACTGTTTTGTATTGTCTGTGTAATACATGAGGGCTTACTTGTGATCTAGGAAAAGTAGTGTTCTTTGCCTTTGTGGGCTTGAAGGAAATGTTCTTCCACTGATAGCACTTGGGGTTGACTAACTTTACACAAGGAATGTCATATATAAAAAATGTAACTATCCATGTTAAGGCCTGTAGTGACCAGAAGAGAAGTGGTTCAAAAGACAAACCAATAACTGAGGTACCAAGTTGGAAACAAGCTTTGGCAAAGCCAATATATTACGCCCATGCAAAATCTACTGGTTTGTCATTCATAGACTTAAGTCTTGGTTGGTGCACTGGAAAATAGTGCTACGAGGTCACAGCCTGTGACAGAAAGCACTGTGAATATGTAATTTTATTTCCAAACTCACATTACACTCAGTTTAAGATAGGCTGCTACAAAATGCGCAAAATGTTGTTAGCTCTTTGCACTACCACTCAAAAGAATAAATCTTTGTCATCACAAAGCTTCAAGTGATTAGGTCAATTAAAGCCTTTACCGACTCCAAAGTATCCTTTACATTTGATTTTATGATTAAGCCAGTGCTTAATTTGTACCGGTGGTTTCTGGTGTTTAGCACCATCACTTATTTGGCAGGGATATGTCTATTGAATTTTTCTACCCTGGGCGGTGGGCCCAGTGATTAAGGTCTTTGTTCTGCCAAAACTTCTTTTATTTGCCCATACTAGAAATACATTGAATTAAATAATTGGTTCAACGCAATTATGATGCAGGTGATAACAAGTGAAAGGTAACGGCTCAGTGTACAGTAAACTACATAATGCTAAATATAACAGAAAGAATACAGAAGCTTTTTAGTTTCAGTGGCAGGCAAGTAGTTTGAAGATCTCCAGCAGGATCGGAGAACCATTTAAGATATAGCACCCTATTCCAGATTCAAGAAGTGGGACCAGTGACCAGGAGTTGGTCACTTCTACTGAAGTCAGAAAATGAAGTAGTGGGACAGAACAACCATCCATTCAGCAAAATGTGGTAAGTGCTTTCACAGCAACCAACTGGGTCATGAGCAGATGTAGGGCCTGCCAGTCTTCCTAAACGTCTGCACATATGAGGAGCACAGGCTCCTTCTCCACAGCTCCTCTTATCATGTACTCTGAAGAGCTGCAGTCCTCCAGTGCAGCTGCAGATATGAAGTTATCTGAAGAGCCGTTGTCCTTTAGCACAAATGAGACCCTCCAAGGAGCTGTTATCCTCTCATAAGGCATCCCTGAAGGCTGATGTCCTCTCTGGTGTAGCAGTCAAGTGGAACATCCCTTTTAGGCTTCTGTAGGAAAGTACCATCTTGCATGGCATGTTACCCCCATATTTCACTGTATATATGTTGTTTTAGTCTATGTGTCACTTGGACCCTGCCAGGCAGAGCCCCAGTGTTCATAAGTATGTGCCCTGTATGTGTTCCCTGTGTGATGCCTAACTGTCTCACTGAGGCTCTGCTAACCAGAACCTCAGTGGTTATGCTCTCTCTGCTTTCCAAATTTGTCACTAACAGGCTAGTGACCAAATTTACCGATTCACATTGGCATACTGGTACACCCATATAATTCCCTTGTATATGGTACTGAGGTATTGGGGTTCCAGGAGATCCCTATGGGCTGCAGCATTTATTTTGCCACCCATAGGGAGCTCTGACAATTCTTACACAGGCCTGCCACTGCAGCCTGCGTGAAATAACGTCCACGTTATTTCACAGCCATTTACCACTGCACATAAGTAACTTATAAGTCACCTATGTGTCTAACCTTCACCTAGTAAAGGCTGGGTGCAAAGTTACTTAGTGTGTGGGCACCCTGGCACTAGCCAAGGTGCCCCCACATCGTTCAGGGCAAGTTCCCCGGACTTTGTGAGTGCGGGGACACCATTACACACGTGCACTATACATAGGTCACTACCTATGTATAGCGCCACAATGGTAACTCCGAACATGGCCATGTAACATGTCTAAGATCATGGAATTGTCCCCACAATACCATTCTGGTATTGGGGGGACAATTCCATGATCCCCCGGGTCTCTAGCACAGAACCCGGGTGCTGCCAAACTGCCTTTGGGGGTCGGCACTGCAGCTGCTGCTGCTGCCAACCCCTCAGCCAGGTTTCTGCCCTCCTGGGGTCCAGGCAGAACAAAGGATTTCCTCTGAGAGAGGGTGTTACACTCTCTCCCTTTGGAAATAGGTGTGAAGGGCTGGGGAGGAGTAGCCTTCCCCAGCCTCTGGAAATGCTTTGATGGGCAGAGATGGTGCCCCTCTCTGCATAAGCCAGTCTACACCGGTTCAGGGATCCCCCAGCCCTGCTCTGGCACCAAACTGGACAATGGAAAGGGGATTGACCACTCCCCTGACCAGTACCTCCCAGGGGAGGTGCCCAGAGCTCCTCCAGTGTGTCCCAGACCTCTGCCATCTTAGAAACAGAGGTGTTGGGGGCACACTGGACTTCTCTGAGTGGTCAGTGCCAGCAGGTGACGTCAGAGGCTCCTTCTGATAGGCTCTTACCTCTCTTGGTAGCCAATCCTCCTTCCTTGGTAGCCAAACCTCCATTTCTGGCTATTTAGGGTCTCAGCTTTGGGGAATTCTTTAGATAACGAACGCAAGAGCTCACCAGAGTTCCTCTGCATCTCCCTCTTCACCTTCTACCAAAGGATCGACCGCTGATTGCTCCAGGATGCCTACAAAACTACAACAAAGTAGCAAGACGACTACCAGCAACATTGTAGCACCTAATCCTGCCGGCTTTCTCGACTGTTTCCAGGTGGTGCATGCTCTGGGGGTAGCCTGCCTTCACCCTGCATCAGAAGCTCCGAAGAAATCTCCTGTGGGTCAACGGAATCTTCCCCCTTCTAACGCAGGCACCAAAAGACTGCATCACTGGTCCTCTGGGTCCCCTCTCATCCTGACAAGCGTGGTCCCTGGAACACAGCAACTCTGTCCAGGTGACTTCCACAGTCCAGTGACGCTTCAGTCCAAGTTTGGTGGAGGTAAGTCCTTGCCTCCCCATGCTAGACTGCAAACCTGTGTACTGTGTAATTTGCAGCTGCTCCAGCTCCTGGGCACTCTTCCAGGATTTCCTTTGTGCACAGCCTACCCTGGGTCCCCAGCACTCTGTCCTGCAGTGCTCAACCCTCTGAGTTGGCCTCCGACGTCGTGGGACCCTCTTTTGTAACTCTGCGTTGACTCTGGTTCACAAATCTTTTAAGTGCCTGTTCGGGTACTTCTGTGGGTGCTGCCTGCTTCTGTGGGGGCTCTCTGAGTTGCTGAGCGCCCCCTCTGTCTCCTCTTCCAAGGGGCCACATCCTGGTCTTTCCTGGTCCCCAGCAGCACCTAAAAACCTCTAACACAACCCTTGCAGCTAGCAAGGCTTGTTTGCTGCATTTCTGCATGGGAACACTTCTGTAACCTTCATCGCAACGTGGGACATCTTCCATCCAAAGGAGAAGTTCCTAGTCCTCTTCATTCTTGCAGAATTCCAAGCTTCTTCCATCCAGAGGCAGCTTACTTGCACCTTCATCTGTGGTTTCCTGGACTCCTACCCCCCCTGGACACTGTCACGACTATTGGACTTGGTCCCTTTGCTTTGCATGTCCTCAGGTCCAGGAATCCATTTTCAGTGCACTGCTGGTGTTTGTTGTTCTTGCAGAATCCCCCTATCACGACTATTGTGCTCTTTTGGGGTAGTAGGTGTACTTTACTCCTACTTTTCAGGGTCTTGGGGTGGGGTATCTTGGACAACCTGACTATTTTCTTACAGTCCCAGTGACCCTCTACAAGCTCCCATAGGTCTGGGGTCCATTCGTGATTCACATTCCACTTTTGGAGTATATGGTTTGTGTTGGTCCTAGACCTATGTTTGCCTATTGCAACCTATTGTAATTCTACACTGTTTGCATTACTTTTCTGACTATTACTTACCTATTTTTGGTTTGTGTACATATAACTTGTGTATATTACTTACCTTCTTACTGAGGGTACTCACTGAGATACTTGTGGCATATTGTCATAAAAATAAAGTACCTTTATTTTAATAACTCTGTATTGTGTTTTCTTGTAATATTGTGCATATGATATAAGTGGTATAGTAGGAGCTTTGCATGTCTCCTAGTTTAGCCTAAGCTGCTTTGCCATATCTACCTTCTATCAGCCTAAGCTGCTAGAAACACCTCTATTCTACTAATAAGGGATAACTGGACCTGGCACAAGGTGTAAGTACCATTGGTACCCACTACAAGCCAGGTCAGCCTCCTACATGTATTAAATGTATAAATTAATGTTCTATTTTAATTCACTTTGGTTAGCCTAAGTGAGGCCTGCAAGGCACTGATTTTTGACTGTGCAGAAAATGTTTAATCATTCTTGCTAATGTGTACTTTTCTCTTAGACGATGTTCTCATGAGAATGCTAGCTTGGGAATAGATATTCTATTGTTTTATGCAGAGTAGACTTGAGAACCCAACCTTGAACACAGCCGATTCAGGAACTGTGGAATACATATGTATACAAATGTTTCAATTCGCATGGATGAGTTACGATGGAAGCTGTTCCACATGAAGAACATGATGTCGCAGTCTGAGTCGTCTGACTGCTTGCCATTTGACGTTCTGATGGACAAATCATCTTACTTTCCTTTAGAACCTGAACCGCTCTGACTCTGAGAGGTATAATATTCTCTACACTCTTTGGAATGCCCTGCTGAGAATTAGAGATTTCTCCCTTGACCCAGAGATGAAGACTCTTGACCAAGCTTCTGAAATGCTGACGCCTTCCCTTTTAACCTACTTTTTGTCAACCTTAGTCACCTGTTTCCCCAGATTTCATCTTTCCAAATTCTTTTTGTCCTCTTTGTGCTTTTTGACTATTTCCCTAAATGTGCTTGCCCCAGCACATGCTAAAAGGATTTGCTAATTCATGAGCCTTCCACTTTGTTCAGGTTATCAGAATTGCAAATTTAGAACAGCTAAATGATTAACAGAAATAGACAGTGTGGGTTTCCTCCTTTTCAAATGTTCTTATTGCTTTTCTGTTTAGCAGTTATTGAATGTCTAGTATTTATAATGATCATTTGTTTGAACATTTTGGGAGGTTTGGACAGCCTATCATGATTTTGCATCTTTATAGTCTTGTTTTGAGAATTATCTATGTTATTTTGAGCATTAATCTGTAATAAACACCCTTGGATTTTATTCCAGCTTGGAGTATTCTTTGTTTGGCTAAATTAGTCATTATTACCTAAATTGATTGTTGAAGTTTTGATGCCTTTGTCTCTACTCCCTTATGCTAGGTGCAAAGATCAATCAACCTCACCCAAGCATAATCCTGAGAAAGGAGAAGAAATATGCTACAGCAAATCTGGTATCAGACTGATGGTTTCTCCCATGAGAGGGGAGAAAATAGAGTCAGGCATAGTGTTAGGGAGGTTGGACCATTGCCATGCAAACTGCCCACTCAAAATGTGACCACCCCAAATTCCATCCCATGATTTGTTCTGAAGATTGAAGAAGTTCCAGCATCGCTCCTTCGATGGGACGAATATTAACAGGGTTTGCGCTTGCATTGCTTTTGGCCGGAGATTGCGGTAAAGTGCGATGTTGTGAAGTGTTTTGCAGAGTTTTTGCACTTGTGTGGGTGTGGTGCCTGTGCTGAAAAATGTCTGCGGTTGTTGTTGGGTCCATCGTGACCTAAGGTCCTGGGAAATGTACAAGAGTAGAAGACACTTGGTTGATTTATTGTCTGCAGTGAGGTGCTTATCATGAGACGTAATTGAAAGTGCCAACAGTTTCCTTCTGTGAGTGTGGGTTTGGTTGGTATTAAGTGAATCCTAAGTGCACATCAAGGATCTGTATCAACCGGAGCTGAGGTTTGCTGGTCAAGTTTCATTTGAGTATGATTGTGAAAGCCATAGTCCGAAAGCGTATCTCCGTTCTGCTCTGAAGTGTTTGGTTACCCTATTCTGTAGTGAGCAGACAGGTTGTTGTTTTTTTTGCTCGCAATATTTTGCATTAGGTTTGCGAGCAGGGTGACTGTGTGTGAGAAATCGTAAAGGAGGGTGAGTTGCTGTGAAGAGTAAAATTGACATCATCATGTACTGCGCTGGTATAGGTCGGTTGTTTGAAGCCGTGCTAGTATAGGTGGACAGTACCATGTTAGTATTGGTTAAGAACATTAAAGAAGAGAATTGTGGGAAAAAAATGTACTTCCTGGTTCAAACAAAAAAGTTATTGTGATTTATTGATTTTGATTGAAAATGAAGTTCTTAAAAGCATTAAAATGTGCATTGTGAGGAAACATATTTATTCCAGTGAGAAAAGGAATAGAAACCCCAACCGAAGGTACTCCAGGTCATTACGTAGCATGCATAAAAGGTCTTCATGCATGTTTGTGGCTTGCAAAATTGTGCAAAATAACAGAGAAAAAGGATGCAATAGCATTTCGCAGTTATGGAACATTTAATATAAGAATTCTTGAGAACCTGAGGGGAAAATGTATGAGATGAAACCACCTCCGAGACCTGCACAATTTGAAGCACTTAATGTTTGGGAACACATAGCACATCATAAACTGAAAGACAAATGTCCAAATAGAATGCAGAGAGCATTAAAGACACTTGCAGAACCTAGATGGGATGAGCAGCAGAAAGTTTGGACAGCAGAGATTATTGAGGAAACTAGTTTGTATCCAGCTATTTCTAGTGAAGAAGGAAAAAATTCTAAACCAAAGATTAAGAGAATGACAGGCGAAACAGAAAAGACAGATACAGAAAAGAAAAAGGTTGAGACTTGTGAGAATGATTCAGATGATGAATTTATAAATCCAATATTGCTAAATTGTCCACCTCCATATAATTCAGTAGAGGAAGGAACCACAGGTGAAACAGCACAAGATGTAACCCCTAATGTGTGAGACTGCTCCAGTTGCACAAACCCCAAATCAGACAGTGCAAGGTAAGCCTGTAAATCCAGTAGGAAAATTCCTTTTGCAAATCCACCAGTTCAGAGCTCTGGCACAATTCAGCCTATACAAAGTCTTAATGTGAATCAGATTGTAACATGAACCAGTCATTACATACGCCTTCCATGAATCAGCCAGTACAGAATTCAACTCAAATCAGTCTGTGCAAACTTTTGGTTTAAGTTAACCTGTGCAAATGTTCATTCCAAATCAGTCTGTACCCAATGTTTTTCAGACTCAGACAGGACAAAGCTTCAGTACTACATTGTCAGGGCAAAGTGCAGAAATAACAATCCCCCTAAACCAGATGAATTATATTGGTCCAGATACATTAACAGTTCCTGTAACCATAGGTTCAGTAGTACCCTTGTAATGATCACTCATTAAATGATGTCCTGACTGTTCCTGATCACCAGCTACATCCAATTGGATGTCACCAAACAGGGTACAGAGATCAGTATATTCAAATGATTCAGAGATGGAGAGACCAGGTTATTTTCCTAGACCATTAACTCCCTACCCGGATTGCGGATCCAATTTCAGTGAGAAGTCAGACAGGATTTACTCCTGATGCAAGGTTTCCTCAGAGATACTCACCTTATTTTGTGCCCAGATCAGATCAGACACCAAATGTTAATTGCAGTACCCCACAGGGACGAATGCCCTTTAACACATTGGAACATTTGTCTATTGTGAATACCCTGAATCAACTAAATGCAGGGTCGGTCAGAGCAGAAGTGATACAAAATAATCCAGTGAGTTTGTGAGGCTTTACTGCATAACAGTTTAATGATTGGCTACATAATTTGAGTCCTGGAGGTGCAACAGTCATAGCAAACTGCAATGTGAGAACAGAAGATACCCCAGAGAGAGAGAGATCACTAAATGTGTTCAGATTGAAATTGGAATTAAATTAAATGGTATTGGGAACTTTGGATACTGCTCAATTAGACACTTACACAGAAGACAAACTGCGGTTCATATGCAAAGATATTACAGAACATGCAGGACAGGCTTGTGAGAGGCTATCTGACGTGGCCAGGAAATGTCAGATTGCAAATGTGGATGTGAATTAGTTGGAATCACAGTATCTTTTTTTGGATATGAGTGTTGAGGATCTTTCAGAGATTCTTAAATTGGATTGTTCAGATGATGAAAACCGCATGATAAATGCTTCCTTATAAGTAGATCATCATGGTCCCTATGTAGATGCTGATGTGATGAGTCACTATGTATCATTTCTGCTTGCCACTGTGGCTACACACTCCATTGTCAGAGCAGCAGAAGTACCAAATTCTGGAAAGAAAATTCAGGTTGAAGGAATCACAAATAAGCAATTGTCTAACCCAGTAACAGAATCTGTCCCTGTAAAAACAGGTTCTCTTGAAGATGAGCATCAATTTGTGGTGTGTGATTCAAGTCCTGTAAGCTTGTTAGGGCGTGACCTGTTGTGTAAGCTAAATTGGTTTATTAGCTGCATACCTCGTGGAATTGAAATCCAGGCAAATTATGAGGCAATACCCTCTAAAACTGTGAATCAATAGAAGAGTGTCACTTTGAGCCCATTGCTAACATGTAATGATTTGCCAGAGGAGTTAAAAGACACAGTTTCACCTGAAGTTTGGGATCTTTCAGGAAAGGAGATAGGATTCATTAAAGGAGCTGAATCTGTAAAAATAACAGAGAAGCCACACGCAGTGTATCCAAAAATGTCCACGTATAACATGACACCAGAGACAATTGCAGGAATTACTCCCTGGATAAATTGTTTAATCAAAACTAGAATTCCAAAGGAGATAATGGGAAGTCCATGTAAATCTCCCATTATGGGTCTGTGGAAGCCAAATGAAAAATACTGCATAGTCCAGGATCATAGAAAAATAAATTAGATAACTGTCCCATGTTGTCATGATTTTATTTAAAATTCCATGTGAAGCAGAACGGTTCACCATGAGTGAACTTTGCCTAGAGCTTTTCTCCATACCACTGCATGAGGAGAGCCAATTTCTCTTCGTGTTTTGGTTTGTCAGTACTGTTTTGGCAGTCCTGTTTTGGCATGGTGCAGAGTTTCACAAGGGTTTACACAGAAAGCCCATCCATTTTCAAACAGATTTTGAAAAAGAATCTGGAGTCACTAAAAATTCCATATCATTCAGTCTTGTTTCAGTACATTGATGACCTACTTGTAGTATCAAACACTCAAGAAGTCTGTAAGAGAACCACAATTGCCCTTTTGAATCACTTGGGAGAAATTGGACATAAAGATTCCCCAACAAAATTCCATATTGTAAGAAAGAAGTTCTGTACCTAGGTCACCATATTGAAAAAGGTGCAAGGAAGGTGTGGCAAGAAAGCATCTCAGCAATTTTGAAAATTAATCAGAATGTTCCTGGGAATAGCTGGCTACTGATGCCAATGGATTCCAAACTTTTCACTTTTGGCCAAGCCTTTACAGAGGCTGACACACAAGGATGTGTCTGATCCAGTACCATTGAATGACAACTGCAAACGTGCCTTCACAGAGCTGAGAGAAATTCTCTGTTGTGTCCCTGCTCTGGAAATGCCCGATTACAACAAATGCTTTCCTTTGTACTGCTGTGAGAGGGAGAGATGCGCTCTCTTAGTTTTGGCTTAGTTGCATGGAGGTACAAACAAGTATGCGGCTTATTTTTCTGCCACTGTTGATCCTGTGGCTTCAGCTTTGTCTGGTTGTACAAAGATAGTTGCAACCTTGAGCATCAGCATCATACAGTGCGAAGGCATTGTTATTGGTCATCCCCTGAATGTTTTTCTACACAACTCTGTGGAAATATTGTTAACCAAATCCAAGACCCAACATCTCACCTAGTGCACATTTGACCCATTGTCAACAAGTCATCCACGTCGTTCCTAATATCACTTTGAAGAGATGTATTGTGTTAAATCTTGCTAATTTGTTACTAGCCCCTGTTGAAAATGTCAAAGATTTTTTTGATGAAGTTTGCATAACTACCTCGATGTTAGGGAACTGTGCACAAAGCCCAGACCTGATATTCAAGACATTCCCCTGAAAATGACTATGTGGTGTTTGTTGATGGCTCCTGTTTAAGAGCTAAAGATCCTACAGTGAGAGTTGATTATGCAATTTGTACAATCTCAGGTGTGATTGAAGATTCTTGGCTTCAAGGAGTCTTTTCTGCCGAATTAGTTGCTCTTACTAGTGCATGCTGTGTTTCTGAACAGCTGAACGTGACAATTTTCACTGATAGTCAAAAAGGCTTTGGTGTTGTTCATGACTTTTGTCAGTTGTGGTCCTAGAGAGGTTTTATGACCGCTTCTGGACATCTCATCAGAAATGGGGATAAAGTATCTAATTTGTTGAATTTGCAGTTGTGAAATGTGCTGCACACAGAAAGTCTGCTGATTATTTAACAATGGGAAATACATATGGAGACAAAGTGGCGAGATACTGCACCTCAAGCTGCACTTCCTTAAACGGAGAATGGTGCACTGAGTCAAGTGATAAGACAAGTCAAAATTTCATGTTAACTGCTGTTGATACCTTGGAAGAAGTTAGGAGACTGCAGGAACAAGTGACAGAACAGGAACAATAGACTTGGGTTAGAGCAGGATGTGTGAAAAGAGATGAAGATGATATTTGGGTTTCAAGTGATGGAAGAGCTGTGTTGCCAAATTGTTTATTACCACCTATGGCTAGACACTATCATAGGTCATGACACAATGATTAGGACTTTTAGGCAGACATGGTTTAACGCCAGATTCAGATTGATAGCAGAAGCTGTGTGTCACAGATGTGTCACCTGCCAGCAGATGAATGTAGAGAAACGTATAGTACTCACACTGAGTCACATAGGCAGAACAAGAGGACCCTTTAACAGAATGTAGTTGGACTTTATAGAGCTACCTGTATGCAATGGACTGAAAGGTACATCTTGGTGTATCTCACCTTTATCTCATTGAGTCAAAGTTTAACCGACAAGGAGAAATGACAGTCTTACAGTAGTAAAACTGTTACTTAGTGATGTGATACCTAGGTTCGGCTTCCCGACTTCTCCAGAGACAGACCAGGGGACACACTTCAACAATGAGATCCTAAAATTATTATGTGCATCATTGCAAGCTGATCAAAGACTACATTACAGTTACTGACCTGAGGCTTCTGGATTGGTGGAGCAAGTTAAAGGCACTCCAAAGTCCCGACTGGCAAAAGTATGCATCCACTACTTTGAAATGGCCAGATGTACTGCCTCTTTTTTTTATAAGAATGCCAAGTACTGCTGACAGAAAGACTGTCTTGCCACCTCATAAAATCTTCATGGGGAGAGCCAAAAGATTGCCAACTGTGCCTGCAAATTAGGTTGTGAACATTACAGATGACTTGATACTAGATTATTGCAAAAGGCCTAGCTGACGTGGTTTGTTCTGTGTCTCATCAGGTTGGAGAAGCTACAATTTAGCCACAGCAGGAGCTCTGCCATGACCTGTGTCCATGTGGCTTGGTCATGGTCAAGAAGCAAAGAAGGAAATCCTGCCTAGAACCTTATTGGAAAGGGCCTCACCAGATAATGCTGGTCACTACCACAGCTGCGAAGCGTGCCGGTCTCCCTAACTGGGTGCATGCAAGCCACACTTGCAAAATTCCAGGCCCCCTAGATAATACAGCACCTGCTTACAAAGGGTCATGTCAATTTGTTGGGGCTGGACAAGTGGTTGCTATACCACACTTGTGTCTGGGGGGGGTCTGAGCAAGTCAACAGTAGTGGTTGGTACAGAAGAGTCGAGACAGAATCACTTGCCTTCTGAAAGCTCAGATGCTGACGAAGGACAAAAGGTTGCATTGAGAAAAGCTGTTCCAGGAGAGAAATGGTCAAGTGAGTAAACTTGAATGAATATTGAAGAACTTGAGAATTTAAGTCAAAGTGACATTGATGCTGAGGGTTGAATAACTCAGAGATCAAAGAGAAGGAGAGTACCTAGTAAAAAATACTCAGCACTTGAATGGACACACTTTGCAGCAAATGAATGGGAGAAGGAATTTGCAACCTTTTCTTTTAACAATTCAAATCCAGTTCAACATTCTTGAGTTTGTTTTTACGGTGGAGCAGAACTATGAAATCTCACTACTGCTTGATGAACAAGGACATTATATTTTGGAAATGATTATGAGCTGTGTCTTTATTAGAGATATTTTAACTTTTATTAGAAGCTTTTTGATGAACTTTCTAGAAGATCAAGGGACACTTTGTGAATAATCTGACATTTTTGAGAAGGAGACTATTTTGATATTTGCTTTGCTTAGAAACAAAAAAAGGATTGAAAGAGACAGTTGAAAATTTAACTACCACATTTACATTCTGTATATTTGATTTTGGAATTTTTGTATTTTTGGTCTGAAATTAGAGAACTCATGGAGTCCAGTTGAAAAAAAAGAGAAAGTTTAGGTACATATGTGTAGGATTATTAGTTGTGACAGCTACCATGTATAGGAGGCTGTCCTGGTTTGTAGTGGGTACCTAAGGTACTTACACCTTATGCGAGGTCCAGTTATCCCTTATTAGCGAAATGTAGACAGTGTCTAGACGCCAAGCTCTCTAGGGGTAGTGTAGATGAGCAGCCAAGGACTAACTAGGAGACATGCAAAGCTCACGCAATACCACTGTAGTCACATAGTACTCACAACATGATATAAAATACTCAGTGTTACAAAAATAAAGGTACTTTATTTTGGTGACACAAATGCCAAAAATACCTTAGAGACTATACTCCTTTAGGAGGTAAGTAATATACACAGTATATACAGTGGAATGCAGAATTAGCTGTAAAAACAGTTAGAAAACAGTGCAAATATTGAAAAATCCCAATAGTCAGAAATGGGCCTATGGGGAACACAAACCATTTACTAAAATACTGAAATGCGAGAGTCGGTTTCCCATGTAGGCAAGTGTAGTGTGCAGAGGGGCACTGGGAGTGTTAGAAAACACCAAAGGTAATTAAAAGAACCCACCTCAGACTCCAGGTGTATGATAGAAGATTTTGCAAGAACCAGAAGAGACTGCAAGACACCAGCGATGGATTCCTGGACCTGAAGACCTGTGGGAGAAGGGGACCAAGTCCAAGATGCACTGAAGAGTCCAGGGAGAACAGGAGCCCCTGCTAACCCAGATGAAGGTGCAAAAGAAGAACCACTGGTGAAGAAGAACAGTACAGCACCCAAGAACACGGATGCAGGTTCCTGGTTGGTGCAGATGATGTCCTATTCGGATGGATGATTGCAGTCTGGTTTGCGGTGCTGGATTCCACCATCAAACTTTGGCACATGCAAAGCTCGAGGTTAGCGGAAAACAGCGCTGCCCGGGACCAGGAGGGACCTGTTGGCCTCTACCCAGAAGAGGGAGACAGAGGGGCTCTCAGCAACTCAGAGAGCCCTCAGAAGACCAGGCAGCGTGCACAGGAGTCCCACAGCATGGGGACAAAGGATGTTCAAAAGGAGGCCCATGCAGCACTACACAAAGGGATCCCATGCCGTCGGAGAACCACGCAGGAGGCTGTGCATTGCCGGAAGGTGTGCTGGGGGCCAGAGCTGCATGGTGCATGAAGAACTTCGTAGAAGGATGCCAACAATCTTTGGCAATTGCAAAACACACGGTGCACATGGGTACTGTCTTGCGTGGGGAGGCAAGATTTTACCTTCACCAAAGTTGGACAGCTGGACTTCAGGACTGTCAGGACCACTTCAGTCCACCACCCATGTTGCTGGATCCACGCACCAGTCGTCGCTGCAGAGGGATGCCTGCTGAAGCAGGGAAGTGACTCCTTCATGTCAAGGGAGATTCCTTCATTTTTCTGGTGCAGGCAGGAAACAGTTGCAGTTGCTGGCAGAAGCTGAAGATACAGGGGGTCATTTTGACCCCGGCGGGCGGCGGTCGCCGCCCGCCTGGAGGGAACCGCCATATGGCCGCTCCGCGGTCGAAAGACCGCGGAGGCCATTCTGGCTTTCCCGCTGGGCTGGCGGGCGACCGCCAGAAGGCCGCCCGCCAGCCCAGCGGGAAACCCCTCCCCACGAGGAAGCCGGCTCCGAATGGAGCCGGCGGAGTGGGCATGTGCGACGGGTGCAGTTTGCACCCGTCGCGTATTTCAGTGTCTGCTAGGCAGACACTGAAATACACAGTAGGGCCCTCTTACGGGGGCCCCTGCCGTGCCCATGCCACTGGCATGGGCACGGCAGGGGCCCCCAGGGGCCCCGCGGCACCCCCTACCGCCATCCTGTTCCTGGCGGCCGAACCGCCAGGAACAGGATGGCGGTAGGGGGTGTCAGAATCCCCCATGGCGGCGCAGCAAGCTGCGCCGCCATGGGGGATTCCAAGGGCAGCGGTAAACCGGCGGGAGACCGCCGGTTTACCCTTCGTGGCCGCGGCAGAACCGCCGCGGTCAGAATGCCCTTTGGAGCACCGCCGGTCTGTCGGCGGTGCTCCCGTGGCCGGTGACCCTGGCGGTCACCGGCCGCCAGGGTCTGAATCAGGCCCACAGTGTTGCAGAGGATTCCTTCTGGAGTTTTGCAATCTGAATCTGAAGAACCACCCAGGAGAGAGACCCTAAATAGCCCTGAAAGGGGAACTGGTCAGCTAGCAGGTAAGCACCTATCAGGGGAAGGCTCTGACATCACCTGCAGGCACTGGCCACTCAGATGATCCCAGAGTGCCCTGCCAACTTGGAATCCAAGATGGCAAAACCCAGGAACACTCGGGAGGAGCTCTGATCACCACCTCTCGGGTGGTGATGGGCAGGGGAGTAGTCACTCCCCTTTCCTTTGTCCAGTTTCAAGCCAGAGCATGGACTGTGGGTCCCTGGACCGGTCTAGGCTGAATTATGCAAGGCGGGCACCATCTGTGCTCTTCAAAGCATTTCAGAGGCTCTGGGAGGCTACCCCTACCATACCTTTAACACCTATTTCCAAGGGGAGAGGGTGAAACGTCAATGTTCTGCCTTCCTGGGCTTGAGCTGCTCAAGCAACAGGAGGGCAGAAACCTGTCTGTGAGGTGGTAGCAGCTGGGGTTGCCTGGAAAACCTCAGAAGGCTGTATTAGAAGTACTGGGAGTCAACTAAGGAACCCCTAGAGTGCATGGAATCATACAAGCAATGCTTGCAAAAGCCTTGGGGTATGATTCCAACATGTTTGATACCAAACATGGCCATATTCGGAGTTACCATTGTGAACTTGTACATAGGTAGTGACCTATGTATAGTGCACGTGTAAAATGGCGTCCACCCACTAACGAAGTCTGGGAAAATGGTCCTGGATGATGTGGGGGCACCTCTCATAGTACAGGGGTGCCCTAACACACAGGTACTCTGCACCCAGCCTTCAAGGTTGGAAGGCCTGGAACATGGGTGAGTTATAAGTAAACTGGTGCAGTCTAAATGGCAGTGAAAGGGTGCATGCACCATTTCACACAGGCTGTGATGGCAGTCCTGTAGAAGCCCTTGCATGGGCTCCCTATAGGTGACAAAAGAAAGGCTGCAACCCATACAGATCCTCTGGAGCCCCAATGCCCTGGGTACCTAGGTACCATATACTAGGGACTTATAGGGGTGGCCATTATGCCAATTGTGGGTGAAATACTGGGTTACCAGTATGCAGTGACACAAGTTAGAGGAGAGAGAGCACAAGCACTGGGGTCCTGGTTAGCAGGATCCCAGTGACACAGTAAAACACACTGACATTAGGCAGATATTGGGGGTAGCATGCCAAAAAGAGGTTACTTTCCTACACAACCCCCCCCCCCAAACTATGGAAAATAAGCCTAACCTTGCCCAGATGAGTCTTCATTGTCTAAGTGGAACGATCTGGAGGGTCCATCTGCACTGGAGTGGCTACGCCCAGGTCTATGTTCCACTGTAAATTCCATCCCCTGTAGGGAAATGGACCGCCTCAACACTTTAGGGTTTTCACCTTCCATTTGTTTCAACCATAAGAGAGGTTTGTGGTCTGTCTAAACTATGAAGTGAGTACCAAAGAGGTATGGTCTCAACTTCTTCAGGGCTCAGACCACAGCAAAGGCCTTGGCTGACCAAAGCATTTCTCTAGGGGTCACCATCTACTAATAAAAACAACAGGTTGACCCTGGCCCTCTGAATTAAGTTGTGATAGCACAGCCCCAACCCCTACCTCTGAAGCATCTGTCTGAACAATAAACGCCTTTGAGTAGTTTGGGCTTTTCAGGACAGATACAGTACACACAGCCTGCTTAAGCTCATCAAAAGCTTTCTGACAGCTAGCTGTCCACAACACCTTTTTAGGCATTTTCTTGGATGTGAGGTCATTAAGAGGTGCAGCAATGGAGCCATAGTTCTTAATGAACCTCTTGTAATTCACAGTGAGACCAAGAAAGGCTCTGACCTGGGTATGTGTTGTAGGGGTAGACCAGTGTAAAATAGCCTGTATCTTCCCCTGCAGTGGTTCAATCTGTTCCCCACCAACTAGGTGTCCCAGATAAACCACCTCCCCCTGCCCTGCCTGGCACTTTGAAGCCTTGATAGTGAGGCCTGCCTTTTGCAGGGCCTCTAAAACTTTCCAGAGGTGGACCATGTGGTCATCCGAGGTGGAGCTGAAGGCATCAATATCATCAAGATATGCTGCACTAAAAGATTCCAAACCTTGGAGAACTGTGTTCACCAGCCTCTGAAAAGTGACAGGTGCATTCTTCAAACCAAAGGGCATAACAGCAAACTGATAATGCTCTTGTGGCGGGGTGTGTGTGTGGTACGGAGGACTCTGAGACTTATTTAAGTGGGTATACTTATTTATTAAAGAGGTTGAAAAAAATGAAGAACGGAAAAACAAATAATGAAAATGTTGTTGGTTCACTCCACAGGATTTTCTCTTTAATGCCTTTTCCTCCGGGTCTTTTATAGGTTCCCACTTGACTGGCGCTGTATCGTGCGGACTCCCAGGTATACCGAGAAATGAAAAGGAACGGAAAAAAGGTAAGTTGGGTGAGGGAATTTTTCTGACAAACAAACAAAAAAAAATAAGAGACAAGCAGGGAAGAGAGTGAGAGAGAGAGAGAGAGAGAGAGGAGAGAGAGAGAGAGAGAGAGAGAGAGAGAGAGAGAGAGAGAAACCGGCCGTGGATGAGTGGGAGAGTAGGAACACGTGTGGTTGCCCCAAAACTCTCTTAGTGCTTCCCCATGTGCTCTGCTGGTTTTAGAACGGTCTCCCTGGTGTCTCCCGTCAAACCCCCTCCTCAGATCCCTCCCCTCCTGTCTCACTCCCCTCTCCCCTGTGCCCTTGTATTTGTAGTGGGTTATGGCGTCCTTGGAACAAGGACCGTACCTTGTTGAGCCACGTCCCTCCGGGGGCGTGGCGGAAAGTGCTTGTCTCTCGGGATCCGGTCGAAGTTGCAGGCTCTCTGCAGGTTCCGGTAATCCTTTTGTTCACAGCCCCGTCTTCTTCTGGGTTTGTCTCTGTCTCGTTCTCCTGTTTGCGGTTTTCTTCCGTTGCTGTCGATGCCGAGGGAAGCTCTTCTCTCTCCGCTCGGTGTTCGTCCTTCTTTTCAATGCCCGGGACCCGGAAATCCGAGTCCCAGGCGTCCGTAGGCGTTCCCACGTTGCCATGGGAACGCGAGACTCCTCCGACCGAGGCGCGCGAAAGGCGCCAGTCGGAGGAGCTGGTAGGTGAGGTGGAAGACACCCGCCTACACTCCCCATCCCATGATCGGAACTGGTAGAGGACCGAAGAATCGGGAAACCGGGATAGGAAGTCGGCAGGACCCTGCTGAGTACCCGGAATATGCCGGACCTGGAAGGTAAAAGGTTGAAGTTCCAGAAACCAACGTAGTACCCTAGCATTCGAGTCCTTATGTGAGGCCAACCAGGTCAAAGGGGCATGGTCGGTAAACAGGATAAATGGTCTGCCCAACAGGTAATACTGCAAATTTTCAACAGCCCACTTGATAGCCAGACACTCTTTCTCAATAACCGGATAGTTGCATTCCCGGGGAAGTAGTTTTCTACTAATATACACTATGGGATGTTCCTGACCTTCATTGTCGGGTTGAGTAAGAACAGCTCCTAAACCCACATTGGAAGCGTCGGTATATAAGTGAAAAGTTTTGGAAAAATCGGGACACCTCAGAACGGGTTCGGTCGTGAGGGATCGCTTTAGGCGGTTGAAGCTGACTAATTGGGAGTCCGAAAGCGAGGGTAACTTTGATGGGTAGTGCTTTTTGAGTAGGTCCGTAAGAGGAGTGGCTATCATGGAGTACTGGGGAATAAATCTGCGATAGTACCCCACCAATCCTAAAAAGGAGCAGAGTTCTTTCTTGGTCTTAGGAACGGGCACCTGCAATATAGCCTCAACCTTGTTTTTCTGGGGTTGTAGAAACCCATTACCTATAAAGTAACCGAGATATGCGATGTGTGTGTTTCCCAGTACACATTTTTTTGGGTTGGCCGTGAGGCCGGCCTCATACAATGTGCAGAATATCTTATGGAGATGTTGTAGATGGTCTACCCAGGTGTCACTGAAGACTACTATGTCATCTAGGTAAGCCGCGGCAAACGCTTGGAACAGTTTTAAAAGATGATCCATCAAGCGTTGAAATGTGGCTGAAGCCCCATGAAGGCCAAAGGGGAGAACAGTAAAATGAAAAAGGCTTGACTGTGTTGAAAAGGCAGTTTTCTCTTTGTCGGAAGGGGCGAGTGGAATTTGCCAGTAACCCTTCGTTAGGTCCAGGGTGGACATATATCGGGCATTTCCCAATCTCTCCAGTAAATCGTCACTCGTGGAATGGGGTATGTGTCAAAGAGAGAGATGTCGTTTAGTTTACGAAAGTCGATGCAAAACCTGACAGAACCGTCCGGTTTAGGAACCAGAACGACCAAGGAGCACCAGGGGCTTGTGGACGGTTCAATAACTCCCAAAGCTAGCATTTTTTTTACTTCCTCTTCAATAAGATGTTTCCTTGCCTCAGGAATGCGGTATGGTCGTAAGCGGATGGTTTGTCCCTCCGGTGTTCTAATGCGGTGTTGAATTAGTGTAGTTCTACCCGGTGTACCGGAGAAAAACTGTGAATGTTTATTTAAGAGGTCGGTGAGTTGGGTCATCTCAGTCTCTGTAAGAGAGCTGTTTATACGTGGACCTTCCCATTGTTCTTCGCTATTTGTTGGGTATAGATCCATTCCTAAAGCTGTGGTTGGGGTTACTAAAAACTCGGTAGCGGTGTGAGTGGTAGTTTCTTCTGGTTCCTCCCACTTCTTAAGTAAGTTAACATGATATATTTGGGTCCTTTTTGGGTGTTGAGTTATTTCGATTAGATATGTGACTGGAGAGACTGATTTTATGACCCTATAGGGTCCCTGCCATCCAGCTAAGAGCATGTTTTCGGAGGAGGGTCGCATTATTAGGACTCGGTCATTAGACTGGAAGGACCGTAGCTTGGTCCCCTGATCATAATAAGCCTTTTGGTTCCCCTGAGCCTTCTCTAGATGTTTCCGGACATCCTCCCACACTACCTGTAATTGGGTTTTTAATTTACTGACATATTCTAACAGGGGTTTTTCTTCTTCTCCTTCTTCTTCCCACATTTCTGCTGCCATGTCAAGTAAATTACGGGGCTGCCTCCCAAACACTAGTTCGAAGGGACTATGTCCCGTGGATGCTTGTTCATGTGTTCGGATGGCATATAGGACTAGTGGTAATTTCTGGTCCCAGTCCCTCCCTGAATCTTCAACTGTTTTCCTTAGTAGGGTTTTTATGGTGCGATTGTAGCATTCTACTAAACTGTCCGTTTGGGGGTGATATACTGAGGTTTCTAACTGTTTGATTCCTAGGATTTTACAGATCTGTTTCATAAGGGCAGACATAAAAGGCGTACCTTGGTCTGTCAGTATTTCCTGTGGGAACCCCACTCTAGAGAAGAAGGTTAGCATGGCTTGGGCTACCGCTTTCGTGGTCATACTAGGCAAGGGAATTGCTTCCGGGTATCTAGTAGCGTAGTCTACCAAGACTAATATATAAGTATGGCCCTTTGTGGAAGGTAAGAGTGGTCCGACCAGATCCATACCAACACGACAGAATGGAATATCAATGATGGGTAGTGGCTGTAAGGGGGCTTTTCTCAGAGCTCCTGGGTCTATCAACTGACAACGGGGACACTGTGTGCAGTATTTCCTAATTTGGGCGTAAACCCCCGGCCAATAGAACCGCCTTAATAGATATTCCTCTGTCTTTTCCCGACCATAATGTCCTCCCCCCGGTTGGTTATGGGCCAGGAATAGGACCGGACTACGGTAGGGTTCGGGTACCACCAGCTGTTTCTTCTCCCCTTTTGTGGACGTGGTGATTCTATAGAGAAGATTCCTATGTATTAAGAAATAAGGACCCACCTCATTTGTAGACTCGGTTTTGGCAATTTTCCATGCGTGACGTAGAGTGGGATCCTCTCGCTGACTAGCTCGGAAGGAGACAGTGGGAATGACTGTACTGGCTACCAGTTTCTCTGGGTTCTGTCCAGAACTTGAGATTTGATACTTGTGCTTCTCTTGTCTTTTCTCCCTTCTAGTCAATTTTACACGAGCTGGGGATTCCTCAATGTGGCTGCTATCAAACGGTGCTTCAGACCACCAATCTGGTGAAGGTACGGGGGATCTTGCTTTATCTAATAGGTCGGAGAACCTGATGTAGTCTGTACCTATGGCACAGTCATCTACCAGTCGGTCCATGATTCCTACCGAAAGAAAGTCCTGATGTTCTTCCCACTCTACTCTTACCAGGCCCAATGGATAATTGGCTATGTCCCCATGGATACAACAGATAGTAACCCATTGGTTTGGGGTGCGGTCCATCCGCCTCAACAGGTCTCCGCGTATTACTGACTGACTACACCCTGAGTCTATTAGTGCTTGTATTGTGGTCCCATTTATTTTAACAGATTGTTTGAACTTAAGGTTTCCCTTACCAGTGCATAACACCCTTCCCCTGGTAACCCCAATTTCCATGGGTTCTACCCTGTCGCCTTTCCTTGGGCACATCCTAGCGATAAGGCCCCACTCTCCGCAGCTAAAACATTGGGGCTGTTACATGGGGTTTGCCTCTCCGGCCCTATGGGTTCCGGGTTCTTCTTGAGGTCGACGTGGAGGATATTTGAGGGGCCCCACGGGAGGTTTGGCATTGCTTCTGAGTCCTAGGCTTTTAAACTCAGTAGATCTGTGATAGGCGCAGGCCAAGTCTATCGCTAGTTCAGTATCTATTTTGGGATGTTGCCTTATCCAACTCCTCGTGCTGCCTGGGAGGGAATCCAAGTATTGTTTTAAGATGACCGCCTAGATGATGTCTTCTCGTTCTGTTCCTAACGGGTCCAGCCATTTTAACCCAAGATCTTTAACTTTTAAGTAAAAGGTACAGGGATCCTCGCTCTGTTCCCACCTCACCTTCCGGAACTTCATCCTATAGTACTCTGAGTCATGGCCCACCCTTTCCAGGATACTTCTCTTAATATCCTTGTACGGGGTCGTACCCCCGGGATTGGCGGCTTGGTATGCCGTCTGCAGGATACCCGTCAAGAGAGGAGCAATATACTGACCCCAGGGTTCTTCCGGCCATTGTGCCGAGGATGCCACACGTTCGAAGTTTGTGAAGAACGCGTCAGGGTCCTCACCTTCTTGGAATTTTTTGCAGGACAGAACTCCAGACATTCGGATGTACTTTACTGGCTGCAATGGTATCAGTTAATTTCTGGAGTGCAGTTTCATGTACCAGCTGATTATTAGCCATGATAGTAGCTTGGCTTTTTAGTGCCGTTTGTAGGGCTTCCCGGTCCTCTTTTGCTTCCCTTTGATGAGCTTCCCAAACTAGTTGAAGGTGTCGCTGACCTTCAGCTAGCTGCTGAATCATATCCTCCAGCGTAGGTTTATCACCCATCCTGTCTTGCCTCTGCGTACCACCTATGTACACATCCCACTTCTGACACCACTGTGGCGGGGTGTGTGTGGTACGGAGGACTCTGAGACTTATTTAAGTGGGTGTACTTATATATTAAAGAGGTTGAAAAAAATGAAGAACGGAAAAACAAATAATGACAATTTTGTTGGTTCACTCCACCGGATTTTCTCTTTAATGTCTTTTCCTCCGGGTCTTTTATAGGTTCCCACTTGACTGGCGCTGTATCATGCGGACTCCCAGGTATACCGAGAAATGAAAAGGAACGGAAAAAAGGTAAGTTGGGTGAGGGAATATTTCTGACAAACAAACAAAAAAAAAGTAAGAGACAAGCAGGGAAGAGAGTGAGAGAGAGAGAGAGAGAGAGAGAGAGAGAGAGAGAGAGAGAGAGAGAGAGAGAGAGAAAAAAAAACGGCTGTGGATGAGTGGGAGAGTAGGAACACGTGTGGTTGCCCCAAAACTCTCCTAGTGCTTCCCCATGTGCTCTGCTGGTTTTAGAACGGTCTCCCTGGTGTCTCCCGTCAAACCCCCTCCTCAGATCCCTCCCCTCCTGTCTCACTCCCCTCTCCCCTGTGCCCTTGTATTGGTAGTGGGTTATGGCGTCCTTGGAACAAGGACCGTACCTTGTTGAGCCATGTCCCTCCGGGGGCGTGGCGGAAAGTGCTTGTCTCTCGGGATCCGGTCGAAGTTGCAGGCTCTCTGCAGGTTCCGGTAATCCTTTTGTTCACGGCCCGGTCTTCTTCTGGGTTTGTCTCCGTCTCGTTCTCCTGTTCGCGGTCTTCTTCCGTTGCGGTCGATGCCGAGGAAAGCTCCTCTCTCTCCGCTCGGTGTCCGTCCTTCTTTTCAATGCCCGGGACCCGGAAATCCGAGTCCCAGGCGTTCCCACTTTGCCATGGGAACTCGAGACTCCTCCGACCGAGGCGCACGAAAGGCGCCAGTCGGAGGAGCTGGTAGGTGAGGTGGAAGACACCTGCCTACAGCCCTCCATTGGTAGAGAAAGCATTCTTAGGTTTAGCCTCTTCTGAAAGCTTGGCCTGCCAATACCCTGCAGTTAAGTCAAAAGTGCTGAGATACTTGGCAGATGCCAGTGTATCTATAAGCTCATCTGGCCTGGGTATAGGGTGAGCATCAGTCTTTGTGACTGTCTTGAGCCCTCTATAATCTACACAAAACCTCATCTCCTTTTTCCCATTTTGAGAATGAGGTTTGGATACTAACACCACTGGGCTGGCCCTAGGGCTATCTGAGTGCTCAGTCACTCCTACGGCCAACATCTTCTGAACCTCAGACTTAATGCAGTCCCTGACATGGTCAGGCTGTCTATAAATCTTACTTTTGATAGGTAAACTGTCTCAAGTATCCATGGTGTGCTCACACCAAGTGGTCTGACCAGGTGTCATAGAGAAAAGTTCAGAGAATTTCCTAGGAGGTTCCTGCAATCCTTCTTCTGCTCTTCAGAAAGACAATCTGCAAGAATAACTCCTTCCACTGAGCCATCAGCTGCAGTGTTGGGGAATAGATCAGGGAGAGGGTCACTCTCATCTTGCTGTCCCTCATCAGTGCCCATGAGTAGGGTTAAGTCAGCCCTATCATAGTAGGGTTTCAGGTGGTTCACAAGAAGTACTCTAAGAGGACCTCTGGGAGTGCCTAGGACCACTAAATAAGTGACCGCTCTCTACTTTTCCAGTATCAGGTGTGGCCCACTCCATTTGTCCTGGAGTGCCCTGGGTGCCACAGGTTCCATTACCCACACCTTCTGTTCTGGTTGGTACACTGTCACCCGTCTGGTCATGCCATTGTTTCTGTAACTCCTGGCTGGCCTGAAGGTTTTTAGTGGCCTTTTTGATCTATTCAGCCAGTCTAGATCTTAGGCCAAGTACACAGTCCACTATATCTTGTTTAGGGGTCTTCAAGGATTGCTCCCACCCCTCTTTTACAACAGCTAATGAACCCCTAACAGGGTGACCAAAAAGGAGTTAAAATGGGCCGTAGGCCACTTCCTTTTGGGGTACCTCCCTTTAGGCAAAAAGGAGGCATGGTAATAGGACATCCCATTTCCTTCTGAGCTTTTCAGATAGTCCCATAATAATAGCTTTGAGAGTTTTATTAAATCTCTCAACAGACCCATTTGTCTGGGGATGGTAAGGAGTGGTGAACTTGTAGGTTACCCCACACTCTTTCCACATTGCTTTCAGGTATGCAGACATGAAGTTACTACCTCTGTCTGACACCACCTCTTTTGGAAAGCCCACCCTGGAAAATATTCCCAAGAGGGCCTTTGCCACTGCAGGCGCTGTAGTGGTCCTCAGAGGAATTGCTTCTGGATATCTAGTGGCATGGTCCACTACCACCAAGATAAACCTATTGCCAAAACCAGTAGGAGGGTAAAGGGGGCCAACTATGTCAACCCCTACCCTTTCAAAGGGCACCCCAACAACTGACAGTGGGATCAAGGGGGCCTTTGGGGTGTCATCAGTCTTACCACTGGCTTGGCAAGTGACACAAGAGTGACAAAACTCTTTTGTGTATTCTGACATGTGAGGCCAGTGAAAGTGAGGGACCAGTCGGTCCAAGATCTGGCTTTGCCCCAGATGTCCAGCAAGGGGAATGTCATGTGCTAGTGTAAGAAGAAACTCCCTATACTGCAAGGGAATGACTAGTCTCCTGGTAGCACCAGGTTTTAAGTCCCTTGCCTCTGTATAAAGGAGATTATTTTCCCAGTACACTCTCTGAGAGTCACTGACATCCCCTGCTTCCTGTTTGAGAGCTTGCTGGCTCAAACCCTCAAGTGTGGGACAGGTTTGCTGAGCCACACTTAACTCCTCCCTGGCAGGCCCCCCTGCACCCAAGAGTTCAGCTATTTTAGCCTGAAGCTCCTCTGGTGTAGGACCTGTACAGGAAGTAGACTCCTCTTCCTCAAAAGGGGAATCTTCATCAGAGGGAGGGATAGTGGATAAGGGTTTACCCTTTCTACCTCTAGTTTTTGGGAGCTCGTGGTTTATTGTGCCAGGATCCAAGTTCCCCTGTCCTCTTTGCTTCTTGGCCTGAGCCCTTGTCAAAGCAAAGATATGCCAAGGAATGCCCAGCATTGCTGCATGAGCCTCCAACTCCACCTCAGGCCAGGCTGAAGTCTCTAGATTATTGCCTAGTAGACACTCTACAGGTAGGTCTGTGGAAACCACAACTTTCTGTGGAACAGTAACCCCTCCAGTTGAGATTAACAACAGCCATGGGGTGTCTAACAGTGTTAATATGTGGATCAGTCACTTGGTATTGATGACCAAGTAGGTGTTGCTCAGGGGCTAACAGTTTTTTCATCACCATTGTGACACGGGCACCTGTGTCCCTGTAGGCCTCAACCTGAACACCATTTATTAAGGGTTGTTGATTGTACGTATCCATATTAAAGGGACAAGCAACAAGGGTGGCAAGGTCAATGACACCATCAGAGACTAAAACAGCCTCAGTGGTATCCCTAACTAAACCAGCCCCCACTACATTAAGCAGAGTGAGCCCTGCTACACCTTTGGACTGGCTATTTGTAGTGTTTTTCCCACCACCACTGCTATCACTAGGGGCACTAGTGGAGGCAGGAGGGTTGTGGTGGTGGGAGCTTTGGTGTTTTTCTTGGGATAAGTGCTGTCAAAGTGCTGTCACTTGCCCAATGGCCGTTGTCCTTACACATGTAACACCAAGGCTTTTTATTCTGTTGGTTGGAAGAGGATTTAGACCCACCACAGAGGATTTTTGTGGGCCTGATGAAGACTCTTGCTTTTAACTTTGTCCCCACCTTTGTCATGTGACTCACCAGCCTTCTTCTTGTCTTTGTCATCCTCTGTATGAATTTTCCTGCTCACCCTTGTTCTGAGCCATATGTCTGCCTTTTCTCCAATTCTTGGGGAGAGGACAGATCTGAGTCTACCAAGTATTGGTGTAACAAATCTGACACAAAGTTATTCAGAATATGCCTCTCCAAATTAGATTATACAGACCCTCATGGACACTTTGCTGCCATGTAACCAACCTTCTAAATCCTTCGAAGAGCAGTCCAAAAAGTCTATCCAATCTTGTGAAGACTCCTTTCTGGTTTCTCTGAACTTTATCCTGTATTGTTCAGTGGTTAAGCCAAATCCATCCAACCGGGCAGTTTTTAGAATACTGTAATTGTCTGAGTCTTCTTCTCTGACAGTGAGAAGTCTATCCCTCCCCTTGTCAAAAAAAGGACAACCACAGAATAGCAGCCCACTGCCTTTGAGGGACCCTCTGAACTTTGCAGGCCCTCTCAAGTGCAGCAAACCACTTACAGATTTCATCCCTCACCTTGTATGGAGGAACACTTTTATGCAAGTTTCTAGAGTCTATGGTGTCCTCCCTAACTCTATAACTCCTGAAACTGCTGTTGCCACCATGGGGGAATAACCCCTGCCTCTATCTCTTCACAGCCAAGGCCTCCCTATCTAGGGCTAGCTGTTGCTGCCACAGCCTCAGCCTGGCCTCCTCCAGTCTCAGTTTCCCGAGCTCCCTATCTATGGAGTCATCACCTGGATTTGAACCAAGGGGTCCCTCAGAAACTGAGGTGATATGAGAGTGGGCAGAGGTAGATCTATCCCTAACTTTATTAACCCTGGTAACCTGACCTCCCAGAGTGACTACCCCTCCCACTGCCAGATATGCTAGATGGTTTGCTAGGGGGAAGATCTTTCAAAGAGCACTCCCCTGAATCTTCAGGATGATTCCCTGACTCAAAGCAGTCAGAATTTACCTCCCCCTCCTGGTTATCAGCTTGCTCCTGATCATCCTAGAGAAGAAGACAAAACTGAAAATTCTTATTAGGGTTCTTCCCTACATGTAGGCTCCTCTCTGGGCAATGACCCTTGAGTTCTTTGAAGGTCATGCCCTCATAGGGAGCACCCATGGCCTCAGAGCTAGACCCAGCAGTAGACATGATGTATAGTGAGTGTTAGAGTAGTGTAAGTGAAAAAGAAAAACCTATTCTACCTAACGCCTAGTGTCTTAGAAAGGAAGGTAAGAGACTAGGGGGGTCATTTTGACCCTGGCGGTCCGAGATCGCCAGGGCTAAAATGACGGAAGCACCGCCAACAGGCTGGCGGTGCTTCCGGGCCTCTAACGACCGCGGCGGAAGCGCCGCGGTCGCACCGCCGGGGCCGGCGGTTTCCCGCCGTTTTAGCCCCGGCGGTGATAACCCACCAGGGCAGCGCTGCAAGCAGCGCTGCCCTGGGGATTATGACACCCCTACCGCCAGCCTGTTTCTGGCGGTTTTCACCGCCAGGAAGAGGCTGGAGGTAAGGGGTGTCCTGGGGCCCCTGGGGGCCCCTGCACTGCCCATGCCACTGGCAGGGGCCCCCTGGTGGCCTCTACCTAGGAGGGAGAGGCAGAGGGGGATTTTAGCAACTCAGAGAGCCATCTAAAGACCAGGCAGAGTGCACAGGGGTCCCACAGCACAGGTACAAAAAGAGGTCCTTGCAGGACTACACAATGGGATCCCACGCCGTCCGAGAAACATGCAGGAGGCTGTGCATTGCAGGAAGGTGTGCTGGGGTCTGGAGCTGCACGGTGCATGGAGAAATTTGTGGAAGGATGCCAACAAACCTTGGCAACTGCAAAACATGCAGTGCATGGGGATACTGTCTTGCGTGGGGAGGCAAGCTTTTACTGCCACCAAAGTTGGACAGCTGGACTTCAGGACCGTTGGGACCACTTCAGTCCATCACCCATGTTGCTGGATCCATGCACTCTTCAGGAGAGGGGACCCATGCCACCAGTCATAGTAGCAGAGGGGTGCCTGCTGAAGCAGGGAGATGACTCCTTCACTTCAAGGGAGATTCCTTTGTTCTTCTGGTTCAGGCTGAAGACTGGCTGTCCTCTGAGGATGCACAACTGGAAAACAGTTGCAGTTGCTGGCAGGAGCTGAAGATACAATGCTGTAGAAGTCGTCTTTCCTTCTTTGTTGCAGTTGTAGAGTTCCTGGAGGGTCCAGATGCAGTTTCTTTGGTAAGAAGGTGAAGTAAATGATGTAGAGGATTCCTTCTGGGGTCTTGCAATCCGAATCTGAAGAACCACCCAAGAGAGGGACACTAAATAGCCCTGAAAGGGGGATTGGTCAACTAACAAGTAAGTACCTATCAGGGGAGGGCTCTGACGTCACCTGCTGGCACTGGCCACTCAAATGCTCCCAGAGTGCCCTGCCAACTTGGAATCCAAGATGGCAAAAACCCAGGGACACTCTGGAGGAGCTCTGAGCACCACCCCTGGGGTGGTGATGGACAGGGGAGTGGTTACTCCCCTTTCCTTTGTCCAGTTTCACACCAGAACAGGAACCTGGGGTCCCTGAACTGGTGTAGACTGGATTATGCAAGGAGGGCACCATCTGTGTCCTTCAAAGCATTTCTAGAGGCTCTGGGAGGCTACCCCTCCCATGCCTTTAACACCTATTTCCAAGGGGAGAGGGTGAATTATCTCTCCCCCAAAGTAAATCCTTTGTTCTGCCATCCTGGGCTTGAGCTGCTCAAGCAACAAGAGGGCAGAAACCTATGAGGTGGCAGCAGCTGGGGCTGCCTGGAAGACCTCAGAAGGCTGTGATGGCAGTACTGGGGGTCCTCTAAGGAGCCCCCAGATTGCATGGAATCATACAACCAATGCTTGCAAATGCCTTGGAGTATGATTCCAACATATATGATACCAAACATATCCATATTCAGAGTTACCATTGTGAAGCAGTACATAGGTAGTGACCTACGTATAGTGCACACATAAAATGGCATCCCTGCACTTACGAAGTCCAGGAAAATGGCCTGGACGATGTGGGGGCACCTCTGCTAGTGCAGGGGTGCCCTCACACACAGGTACTCTGCACCCAGCCTTCAGGGTTGGAGGGCCTGATATATGGGTGACTTATAAGTGACCTGGTGCAGTCTAAATGGCAGCGGAAGGGTTCATGCACCATTTCACACAGGCTGCGATTGGCTGTACTGTAGAAGCCTTCACATGGACTCCTTATGGGTGGCAAAAGAAATGCCCCTGGAACCCCAATGCCCTTGGTATCTAGGTACCATATACTAGGGAATTATGAGGGGTGGCCAGTATGCCAATTATGGCTGAAATACTGGGTTATCAGTATGCAGTGATAACATTTAGAGACGAGAGAGCATAAGCACTGGGGTCTTGGTTAGCAGGATCCAAGTGACACAGTCAAACGCACTGAATTCAGGCAGAAACTCGGGGTAACATGCCAAAAAGAGGGTACTTTCCTACATCATGATCATATTATTGCTCAATGGACCAAGTTTACCCACACCTAATAGTTAAAAAAAGGTTAGATTCACAATTGTACCCATTTCTGTGAGCCCCATAGAAGGTAAGAAGATATTATGCAATCAGAAAGACTTACGTACAGATGGATCCAGATGTGATTTGTCTGCAAATGTATATATTACAAGTTACTCTTGAAAAGTGTAGAAACCATGGAGGTTAGAGTTATTATGTTTGTACCCAGTTGCCATTGTCTGTTAGTGAAGGGATCACTTATCGTAGTATCCCCTTAACCTATGGAATTTCCTGTAGCCTGTTGCTAACACTTTTGAATCAACAGGAGTATTATCAATATTTCTACTCAAACAATGATTTCATTTTTCCAATTATCCCTATCCTGCAACTCTTGAGCAGCCTGGCTAAAGCAAGTAACATTCACACAGTGGGAAGTTTCTTTGAACCTACCTTGAGATGTGGAACAGTATTTGGCCACAGAAACAAAGCTGGCATGTATTCTTACCCCAGTAGGGAAATAATTTATTGGACAAGCTGAAGAAAAGAACTTTGGGAAAAAGAAGGAGTTCACTCAGTATCTGAAAAGCAAGGATTCTTAGCATTAGATTGGCAACATGTAGGGAAATTATGTGTATATAGACCCACATCAAAGACTGACACAATTTCTGTAGGGACTTGTTAATATAGACATGTGTTCCTGTTTAAAAGTGAATGGACATCTAGGTTAGCTGAAGAAGACCCCGCCATAGAAGGTATTTATTTCATTTGTTAGATAAACACCTGTTGCAGGCTGCGGAAAGATTGGAATGGTACATGTTATCTAGGAGTAGTCATTCCAAAGATTTATCAAGTGGAGCATTTCACAGATGTAGTTTGGGATGAGAAATTGAACACAGGAGTTAAAAGAAGTGCCAGTGCTTCAGAGGTTGTAGGGGATATTCTTGGAGCCATAAGTCCATCAGTGGGTATTATCCTGAATGATCACAAGATATGGAAATTATCAACTATTGTAGATAAGCTTTCTACAGACACTGCCTTCTTGTTAGTAGACACAGAAATGGTTGCCCTAAGATCAATGGCTTTACAAAATGGTCTTGCATTAGACATTCTTCTTGCAAAAGAGGGTAGAATTTGCAAAATGTTGCAAGTCCAACAATGCTGCACCTACATTCCTGATAATAGTAAGGAGTTGAGGAAATGTATTAGAAACATGACAAAATTGAACACGCATTTGCAATGCAATCGGTCTCGCATTTGCTTCAGTTAGAGCTAATGGCATTGTACATTCATAAATCGACTTTTTTGCCAAATAAATTGGTCAACCCTGCTTCATAATTTCGTCTTTTCCTGCCATATAATTCCAGTGGCCCTGCATATAACTAAAGCACTCCCTTTTACCTTCTTCCTCTATCTGCAGCAAAAAAATGAAAATGCTGCCATTTAGCATCCTAATTTAAATCTGCTATGCTAGTTTCAATACAATACCACTTTCATCACCCCACCATCAGTGTTGCTGGCTGGCTAACACAATTCCCCCAAAAAAGAAAAAGGACAGCCACAGAGGAGAAATAAACTAGAAGGGTCACCCAAACATATCAAGACTGTTTAAACAGCCATAGTGTAATAAAGATGTGAAGTTCACCTGAATCGTGGTCATAATTGTAATAATGTGGAAAGATTATTAAAACATTTACAATTATCATATAAACTTTTATCAGAAAATAACTTTTAGCATTAGACGGTAATGCTCAAAACAGCCCCTAGATGGCACCAGAATAAAAATATCATTTGTAAGAAACATTGTCATGCAACCACAGTGTTAGCCCCTAGAGGTGATAACCCTATGAAAAAACCCACAGGAGAAAGTATTGCAGTGTTACCATATACCTAGGCCCTAGAGGGCATTTTTAGGACTAGCAGGCCTACTGCAATGATATTACAAACAAGGCCTTTAAAACAAAACCTCTCCCATCTGTAAAACAGAAGTTTTAAACATTCAAAAACTTAAAAAACACTGAATAGTGGGAGGTTTCCACTAACCTAGTGTGGGGAACCAGAGATTATGTAGACAGAAAGAGCATTTTTAAGGTGGTCCCATTGTCCTAGGACAACCACAGGCAGAGCTATGAACAACAATGTTTTGTAAAAGTGATGCCTTGTAAAGCATTATGGGGTGCGTTTTTATGCTGCAAATATTACAGTATGTTGAGTGCAATGCTCAGAACAGCCCCTAGAGAACACAACAATGAAAATAGCATTTGGGAGCAAAATGATCATGTAACCATACAATCAGCCCTTAGAGAGCCTAACCACATGAATACAATGGGAGAAAGTATTGAAGTGTAACTATATATTTAGCCCCTAGAGAATATAGTGCAATACACATTTTCAAAGGTAGCAGAACTATTGCAATGATATTACAAACGAGGCCCATAAAACATAACTTCTCCCATCCGTAAAACAAAAGTCCCAGCCATGGGAAAGCTTTAAAAAATAATGAATGGTGGTAGGGGTTATTATTTTGGAGTCCCCACTAACAGAGATGATGTAGACAGAAAGAGCATTTTGTAGTCAATGTTTTGAAGGTGGTCCATTTGTCCTCGGACCACCACAGGTTGAGTTATGAAGAAAAAAGTATTGTATAAGTAATGCCCTGCAAAGCATTATGGGACAGGGTTCCATGCAACAAATATTTTAATATGCTGATATGACTGTAATGCTTAGAACAACCCTTATAGGACACAGCAATGAAAATAGCATTTCTAAGAAACATGCTCATGTAACTAAATAGTTGGCCCCTAGAGGGCATAACCACACAAAAAGAAAATAGCAATAAATAATGCAGTGTAACAATATATTTATCCCCTAGAGAGCATAGTCTATTATATATATTCAGAGATAGCAGGCTTGTATTACAAACAAAGCCCTTAAAATACAAGCTATTCCCAGCTGTAAAACAAAAGTTACAGGCATGAGAGAGCTTAAACAGAAACTGAATAGTGGAGGGGTTACTATTTTAGGGTTCCCACTAACCTAGTGTGGGGACCCAAAGATGATGTAGATAGAAAGATCACATTGCCATGAACATTTTGGAGGTGATCCCATTATCCTAGGACCACCACAGGCTGAGTTATGAGCAACAATGTTTGCAGAAGTAATGCCCTGCAAAGCATTTTGGGTCAAGTTTTCCCAAGTGCAGTGAATATTGTAGTATTGGCTCTCCTGCTGTGCTGGGAGAGCCGCTTTCACTTTGAGGATTTATGTTTTACGTAAAGCATTCCCCAATTTCAAGTGTTGTAAGGAGAGCGCCACAAAAAAATGTACTCTTAGGTAACTGTGAACAATGTGACCAGCGCTCCAATATTGCAGATCGAGTTCACGCTGTTAAGTCTGTTTTTGCTGTGAACGCCATGGCCGCCATGCAGCACTAAGGGGGGGGGACAAAAGAAATAGTTCACCCACGCTGAAGTATATCAGCAATTGTGCAATAATCCATGTAACAGGAGCAGTTTGCACAGCATGACAAAAACAGCCTCAAAAAGGGACAAATGTAAAGCATTTACCAATGACAACTGATTTTTTAAAGGCAAGCCCACGAACGAGTGAAAGTGATGGGCGTGGTTAAAAGCCCCCAATACTTACAGTAGGTCAAAGTGGTTAACCTAAAAAGGACCTAAAGGAGTTAGATGCAACAGGTGCATGGGAAGTGATAGGTAGTGGTTTGTCAGCAGTTGGAAAATGGTTTGGAAGCTTAAGAAAGGACTTATTGGAACCATCTTGAGGCCTATATTGGTAATAGCCTTGTGCAACCTAGTAGCAGTTGGTCTTTATAATACTGAACTGCATTTGAGCTTTGAATTTAACACCAGGTAATAAATCAAAACTTACATGCATTTCTGGCTACTATTGACTGCGCATATCACATTGCCTTGTGATGAACTAGTTTATTCAGGTGTGAACCTCTCGTCCCTCGCATGACCTGTGATACGGCGCTATCAGCATTGGAATCACTCCTGCTGTTACAGACCACTTTCTGGAGGAAGGGCACGGAGGAGAAGAGGTCTCTTCAAAAGGAAGCAGACCACCGCTTTGAAGACTGCTGGCATGCTAATCGACCATAGCTTGCGTGCGGAGTGAAATCAGTGACCCTGTGTGCCAAGTGGGACCTTAGTGAAGATTAAAGTTGTGCTGATGGGGCCATAGCCCTTGTGCAGAGTGAGGACCTTACCCTGTATGACAGTTCAGGTACTGGGAAGAGGCAAGGGGCATGGTCTGGTTGAGACTGTCATCGAGAGGGAGAGGCTGCTGGGGTGACCTGTGGAAGCCCAAGACCCAACTGTAGATCAGCAGCAGGAGCATCAAATTCCCTACCTCACATCTGAAGAGTATCCAAGGAAACTCACCAGCATCGGAGGAGCATCAAAGACCTCTTGGCCACTGCCTCCTCAGGGCCAACTGTGAGGAACTCACTGGAGGCAGCCGCTGCAGCTTCAGCACCTGGGATCAGGTTTGGAGACTTAAGATGGATTTATTGGCCAGTTGGCCTTGGGTGAACTTGTCAGCTATATAACACTTTAGATCTGGAATACTTTTGAGTTATTAAGAGTCAGAGTGTAACTTCTATGACTCAGACTACTTGGGGGTTTAATCTGAATGTTGCATATAGGAATAAGGAATAACACGGGGGCGGAGCTAGCCAGCCAGCAAGATGGACGGAACTTGTGAGGCTCTGCTGAGGCTGGGGCCCGCTACACACATTTCTCCGGTCAGGACGGAGCTGTGTCTCCTTGCTGCAACTACTGTGGGGCTGCTGGTGGTATGGCGTCAGCCGTGCGGCCTGGACGACGCGGTTAACGACTGGTGAGCAACGGAGAGGACGGGATTGTGGCAGGGGCCTGGGAGCACGCTGCTGCAGATAGGACGGCTGACGGTGGTGGTGGAGGAGAGGACCGGATCGGAAGATGGAGCAGTAGTGCTCTGACCATTTACCTTTGGTGAGGTGGCCTGGCCTGGTGTTGGACATTTTAGAGATTGACAGAGCCGCTGGTGCCGGATAGAGCTGATTAGTGGAGATTTTGGTGAATTTTGTGACAGTGGACGGAATAGCTGGTTCCCTTTCCTGGATACTTACGGAGATTGGTTGTGTGGGTCCGGCGACGGCCTGCTGACTGAGTGATGGGGAAGGCGGAGCAGAGACAAGTGAAGCTCTCATTTGAGGGGGGCCGGTGGAAGGGGGGAGTGCCTACTGCTCAATCTGAGGAGCTAGCGATGGAAGAGGGGCCTTCGGATGTGTCGGTCAAGGCTATGTTTCTGGACTTGAAGACCAGTCTGGCTGGTATAGATGGGAAGCTGGATCATGTGACGGAGCAGCTTGATCGAATTAAGACTCGGGTGGACGATCATAACTCCCGCCTTGATCAGCTGGAGGCGCGTACCTCCGGGCTGGAGGATACGCATCGAGGTGAGCGTGAACAGTTGCTGTGCATGGAGAGGGTGCTGGAGGTCATCTGGGCTAAAAATGAAGATTTGGAGGCCTGGTCGCGCGGAATAATCTTAGGCTGATTGGGCTTCTCGAGTCCACTGATATGGGCAGAATGGAGGATTTTGTGGAGGGAATGTTATCTGATCTCTTCCCCGGCCAGTTGTCCCGTCTGCTGGTGGTGGAGAGAGCGCCTAGATCGCTTGGTCCACAGCCCCCACCTGGGACTTCCCCGCGCCCCATCATTATTCGACTCCTGAATTATCGAGATACGATTCTGCGACTGGCCAGGGAGCGCCGCCCGGTGATCTATAAAAATACTGAACAGAGTTTTTTTCCGGACTACACCCCCGCGTGCAGGCAGCGCGTAGGGCATTTTTGCCGGTGAAGCGCTCTCTGGCCCAAACGGCTGCTAGGTTCTCTCTCATATACCCGGCGAAGCTAAAGGTGCAACATGGCGGAACTCTTCAATTTTTTACGGATCCAAAGCTGGCAGCGAGATATGCTAAGACTCTTCCTCGGAAGTCTGAGGTGGCGCCTGCGGATGATCGTGTTGCAGAGCGGGAGTCGCTGAGTGATAATGACTGACTGGCATAGACATCATCTGGCAGAGGATGAGCCGCTGCATTTGGCTGTGGGCCCTTTTTGTGCCTCTCGTCCTGAAGACACTCCTTTTTGCTGGGCCCGTTGCCTGCCCTTCCCTGTCCTGATGCTGGACGGGTTGGGTGGTTAGCTCTCCGCCCTCTGGATGAGTCCCTCTTCTTTGCATATTTGGGTAACTGTGTTTTCTGGTGGCAGGGCTTTGGATTTGACCCGATTGGGGGGTCTGTGTGGGTGGGGGTTGGTGGGGATTTTGGAGCTGTTTTACTATGTTCCTTTATGTTTTCCTCTCTGTGTTCTGTGGTTGCAAGGGGTTGGCCGGGATGGAGGAGTGACAGTATTGTGCTGTAGGTCTGCTGTGGGGCGGGGATGACACTGGTGGGAGCGGCTCTGATTCGCTGTTTAACATGGAATGTGCGAGGCTTGAATGACAGACGGAAAGTGCGTCTTATGTTGGCGTATGTCAAGAGGCACAATATAGATATATGCATGTTACAGGAGACACACCTAGTGGAGAATACTCTCCATTACTTAAAGGCGGGATGGATTGGGGAATGTCACAGCTCTGTATATTCGTGCTATGCTAGAGGCGTAGCGATTTTGATACGCAAGGGATTACAGTGGCGTACTCGTAGAGTAATTGTTGATTCTTTGGGGCGGTTTGTTCTGCTTAGCAGAGTGTTGTTGGATAGGCCGTGTCGCCTCGTGTCGATGTGCCGACCTAATTCGGATGATCCTGAGTTTTTTAGTGAGGTCTGGCGATTGACTGAGTCTCTGGGGGGGGAACTGTGCTTTGGGGAGGGGACTTCAATGTGACTCTTGACCCCATTCTGGATAGAGAAAGTGCGGCCCGGGTGCAGTGTTCTGCTGCCGCTTGTGTTTTGTCTGCGATTATGGAGGGTGCGTCCCTTGTGGACCTGTGGCGGATGAGGCACCCTGCGGTTCGGGAGGGTACCTGTGTTAATTATGTGCATAATAGTTGGTCTCGCCTTGGCCGCTGGATAGGCTTGCGCGATGTGGCTTTATGGACCCTGATCGGCTGACCATCTGGCTCGCACGCTGTCCGATCACTCCCCGGTGCGAGTAGAGCTAGAGGTACCTGGTGGGCCTGCTCAGACTTATATGTGGAGGCTGCCGCTCGGGGCACTTAGAGATGAGCTGTTCTGTGAGGAGTTGTGCCGCGATATTGGTCTATATGTTGAACAGAATGCAGGCACGGTGGAATCTGCTGGTACGCTGTGGGAGGCCTTTGAGGTGGTTGTACGAGGGATATGTATTTCAAAGCAACATGGGGTGTTGCATGCGCTGCGCCGTGAGTTGGTTGAGCTGGAGGCTCGGATAGCAGACCTGGAGGCTCGGCTAGTGCTGGACTGGTCCGGTGATACATTGGCGGCCTTGAGGGCTGCAGTCTCTGCATATGAAGAGGCATCTCTGAGAGAATTACATTTTTTAGGGAAATTTGCACGGGCCAGGCGTTACGGAGAGGGTGACAGAACTGGACGCACCTTAGCGAATTTGCTCCGCAGGCCGTGGGTTAGTAGTTACGTGACAGAAATGGACGATCTGAGTGGGGAGCGAGTAACAGGTACGACTGAGGTTCTGAGGGTTTTCACTACATTTTTTCAGGATCTTTACTCTGCTCCTTCTGCAGTGCCTGTGGAGGTGATTCAGGGATATTTTTCTGAAATTAGTCTCCTCTGGTTTGACAGAGCGCATAGGGAATATTTTGATGCTCCTTTTACTGAAGAAGAGGTGAAAGCTGCGATTCGAAGCCTTCCGGGAGATAAGGCCCCTGGTTTGGATGGGCTGACCCTGGCGATTTATAAAGAATATGCTGACATTTTGGCGCCCTATTTGCTAGAGGTGTATGATGAGGCACTACAGAAAGGAGTCCTTCCGGCTTCTCTGCGCGAGGCGCTCATTGTTACGGTCCTTAAGCCTGGAAAGGCTGCAGTTAGCTGCGATTCGTACCGGCCTCTCTCGATGATTAACATCGACAACAAAATATTGGCTAAAATGATTGCGGCACGGTTGCAGCCGCTCATGACGAAACTGGGGCTGCCGCATCAGTCAGGGTTTATTCCGGGACGGTCTACAGCGCATAATCTGCGCACGTTCTTTGCCGTTGCTGGCTCAGTCGCTGTCGATGATGTGGCTGTGGCAGTGTTCCTAGATGCTACTAAGGCGTTCGATTCATTGCTGTGGCAATATCTGTTTGCGCTTCTTGAGAGAGTGGGAATGAGCAGGGGCTTTGTGAACTGGATACGTTTGCTATACTCGCGGACAGTGGCTCGCTTACGCGTGAATGGGTGTGTGTCGGAGACCTTTGCGGTGGCGCGCGGAACTAGGCAGGGGTGTCCACTGTCGCCGTTGCTTTTTGCGATTGCGATGGAGCCGCTGGCGGCCTATTTGCAACAGCACCATGGTGTGCGGGGGTTGCTGTTTCATCAGAGATCAATTCTGATATCCATTTATGCTGATGACATTGCGCTGTATGTATGTGATCCTGCGCGCAACTTGGACGTGTTATTAGATGAGATTGTCAGGTTTGGGGGTATCTCTGGGGTGGCGATAAACTGGTCTAAGTCTGTCGTGCTGCCTCTCTCGCCTGGAACGGCAGTATGCCGGTCCCGTTATCCAATTATATGGGTGGATGGGCCTCTTAAATATTTAGGACTTTGGCTGAGCTGCGATGTTGAGACGTTCTGGCTTGCCAATTATGGTAAAGCTATGACTTGGTTAGAGGATAGAATTGCAGCATGGCGCTCTTTGCCCTTGTCTCTGACCGGGCGGATTGCGGTGGCCAAGATGCTTGTATTGCCTAAATTTCTGTACTTGTTCATTAATCTCCCACTGGTGCTTACGGCTGATTTTTTGCAGCGTCTCCGTTCCGCACTGATTCGACTGGTATGGGCGGGGGGTCTGCCTCGCATAGTTTGGAGAACATTAGTGTTACCATTTGAGTTAGGAGGACTTGCGGCCCCGATTTGGAGCTTTATTATCACTGTGCGCAGGCCCTGTTTGCGTACTATTGGATCTGACTGATTCGTTATTCACACCTGGCTCCTGAGAGTGATGCGGTGTGGCCGGACGGGCTTGAGCGAGTGTTGGGTAATCTGGCCAGGGCTCGGCCTCGTGGTATAGATACGGTGGCCTCTACGGTCCGGGCCTGGTCGATCTTGCTGAAGCGCTCTGGGACGAAAGTGCAGTTTGCGCCTTCTATGCATGTGGCGGCTGCTGGAGACGAGGTGATGTTTCAGGACTCGCAGCTGTGGAATTTCCTTTGGGCCTTCGATTTGATATCCCTCGACGATTGGTTTGTCGATGGTAGATTGATGTCCACGGGGGATCTCCTGGGGGATAGACCTGCCACTGCACTTCACCGTTTTTATGTGTTGCGGATATGTGCTATGCTGCGTGCTCGTTACCCCAGCTTGCCTGCGACTCTGGCGGCTTGCCGCGCACTGGAGGTGCTGTGGAGTGCGCAGTCGCCGAAGAGGCTTATCATGAAGCTGTATGGTTGTGTGCAGGAGCGGGGGGGGGACAGGGCTGCCTGTAAGGATGAAGTGGGCGGAAGATGTGGGGGAGGATATTGCAGACGATGTTTGGAGGGCATGATGTGCGCATATGAAGGAGTTGTCACCCAACTACAGGCTGCACCTTGTACACTTTAAGTTTCTGCACCGTTTATATTATAGTCCTCGAAGTTTATGCGTTATGGGGCTGTGAGCGGATGATACCTGTGTAAGATGCCGGGCCCCTGCCGCTGACTTTATACACTTGGCGTGGAATTGTCTGGAAGTGTATGCCTTTTGGAGGGAGGTTTTTTGTGTGCTTTCTGAGATGATTGGGCTGGAGATTTCTCCGTCTCCCTTGATGGCGCTGCTGGGTGGGGTGAGCGGAGTACAGACTACAGTGCGACACTTGGTTGGCATGATGTTGCTGTTGGCTAAGCGCAGGGTGGCAATTTGTTGGGGCCGGGCCCTGTCTCCTCAAGTCTCAGATTGGTTGCGGGATGCTGCGTTCTGCCAGGAGCAATTAACAAATTACTGGGAGCTGAAACCGGTTGGCTCCAGGCCACGTGATATCTGGGCGCCCCTTCGATCCTATCTTGAATCTGCATCTGTCTGAAGAGTCTGTTCCGTGGGTGTGTATCCTGACATATCAAGTGCTGTCCTCGCTTCTATGGACTGCAGTGGCATGGGATACCTGCTGAGAGTTTTGATTGCTCCTCCCGGCCTTTTCTTTCCTTCTTCTTTTGGGTTTTTTGTTTCTTCCTCTCTGCCACATGTGTTTAGAGGCCTGCCCTTGGACTCGACGGCCTGCTGAGACTGTTCGGTGCTAGACTGCATGTACATGGACATTTGGTATTGTTATCGGACTCCATCTGTTTGAAGCTCGAGAACCTTTAGAGACATGGGATATGGCTGGTGCTCTGGAGCTCCGGTGATCCAATGTAGCGGTAACTGCCTTGATCTACTGCTGTGAGGACAGAAGAGGTGCTTTTGTATGTATGTTGTATGTTGTTCACATAAATTCATAAATATTTTTTTTTTTAAAGGAATAACACTACCACTTGCTAGAGGAGAGTAGGACTCAGGAAACTGCTTGCTAAAACACCAGAGCCCTGACCTCAGAGTAATGTGTATTTGTTTATAAATGATGTATTTAACTTTGTGTTGGCATATAAACACTCTTTTTTCAATAAAAGCGAGTATTTAACTGGAGAATCATTTATTGGTGCCACTGAACGTTTTTTGAGTTGTGAGCCTGTGTTCACCCCCTGTATCTACCTCTTCCCCATGAAACCTTGGACTGCTCGACCTGCGATACCACTCAGAGTCAAATGCTGAAGGCATACTTAGCAATGTTGCTGATGTGCAGCCGGGCCTGCTCAATCACAGCTTCAGTGAGAGCATTTAAGACTGATTCCCAGGCACCCACGTCTCCGGGGAATCCTGCTCTGATTAAAAGCACTAGGGGGTGGAGAAATTTGACTTAGGCATCATGGAATTTCTAAGCATTGTACTCACTAGTGGGGCTTAACCTGAATGTTGCCTCACATGAGTGAGGAATAACCAAAGTCCTTAGAGTGGGAAGCAGGACTCAGGGATTCCCCCACATAACACTAGAGTGCTGGCCTCACAGACTGTGTGTATTATTTGCTGTATGCCATATTTGCCTTTGTGTGATATAATAATACATTTTCCACAAAAGCAAGTACCTAACTGGAGATTAATTTATTGGCTTGCTGAGTGGGTTTTTGAGCTGTGAGTCTGTGTACACCTTGCATCTACCTTTCACCCAAGAAGCCTTGGACTGCTCAACCTGCCTTAGCACTGACAGTCAAGTGCTAAAGAGGTAGTATTAGGCCCATCTGCTCAGGACCCATAGTACCTCAGGCCCGGGATATCAGTAGTAAAATAATTCACCACCATGGTTGGGCCGAGTAGCTCCTGGTTGTCCTGTGGCTCTCTGAAAGGGGTTTGGACAACTAACAAAAGTTTTGGTAAATTTTAAGCTTGTTTATTTAAACAACTGATGGTATTAAAAAGGTCCCGATAATATTTCTCACATATTTGCAGCCCTGGGCCTTTGTGATTTTTTTCGGCATGATTTGTGCTTAAACAAATGTTGGACAATACCTCAGGAAAATGTTCAGAAAATAAGGCCTAAATGAAGACAACAATAGTTTCTGAGCTGTAAATCCCCCACAATGTCATCAAGCATTACATGCTATTTCACTTCTAACAATGAATAAGAAGATTGGCTTTAATCAAATAGTTGTTAAATTTACAAACAGCTATTTTGAATTACTATGCTCATTATTTACAACAGTGATGTACTCAGCAAGAGGGCTTCTAAAACCCTTCCTTCTTGCTGCACATTTCTTGTACGTAAAGTCATAATTGTCTTTATCCTTAGAAAAACAAAAGCCCCGTTTTAAATGGCCTCACCCATTTTATATGGTAGTCGACAACAATAACTGACTAATGTTTATGTACTTATGATATTCTTAGACCCTTCCCTGACTATAGTGGTAGAAAATTAGACTCTGGGGCAGTTGTTCTAAACTTATTGCTAAAGGGCCACTAAGATGCCCCATTAAAGGTTTGCAGATATATCTTGACCATAGTGTTGAGCATTACAAAGAAGCAGGAGTATGGGGGTGACAGGTATGAGAAATAATACAGTGGCACTATACAGTGACAATAACGCTTTAGAAGGCACCATAAAGACGTGCAACAAACAACTTACCCAAAGGAAACCATGATCCATAGAAAGTGAATCAGGCTTAACGTCACAAGAGAGATATGGTTCAGGATTATAGACAGCACATTCAATCTACAACGTTTGAAAGAAAACTTGGTTAATTGAAATTGAGAAGTAAACACTCTGTCAGCTTTTAAAATAACTGCTATTCATTTTATTTATGTTTCCCAATTTGTTTAAATCGTTTTCTTTCACATGTTTGCTCTTGCTGCTGGTCTAGATACCAAAGAAAGAATCTATCCCAAATCCTAACACATATTTGGTTCTATACATATGTCTTATTGTCTTGTTTTGTATCATAACATCAACTACTATTATTTGTATTTGAATTCTGAATTAGGAATGCAGAGCATTGACTTTACTCATTATATTCAAATGCCCCCCAAGAGTATTCTTACAGGGTCTCATTCACACAGATGTTTTTGAGATTGTAAATAGTATTTTCAGACCATAAAACTGCTCAGAGAATTATGATCAGATGATATTTCCAACACTACATCACAGATACTACGGCAGAAAATCAGCCCACTTCAAAAACTTCCTTTATAATAAGTTATGGACATGTTCATCATGAAAGTGATAAATTAGCACAAGGGGGTAACTTGCTATGTATTCACAACTTTTCCACAATGCTTTTCATACTTTTTATGCGATATAGTATAGTATAGTAGTTGTGCAAAATGTGTGGGTAAAACACTCTAACACCCCTACATTTGAAGGGAGCAGAAGCAAAGGGGAGTCTAAATGATCACAATACACTGGGTTGGAGAAATAAGAAAACGTTTTTGATGTGCTAATGCAACTTTCAGCTGTAAAGGTTTTGTCCAGTGGACTATCCACGTGAGTAAGTAAAGCAGTAGGATTACTTATCGTAAACCAGAATTTGGATACATTTCTTGAGTACTGTTGAGATTTTATTTGAATTCCCAAAAAATAGAAAATCTACCGAAATCTTAGGAGGATACAAACAGTAAGTGAATCTCCGGCTTTTAGAAAATGCTCTATGAAAGAGGCATGTTGGCTTTAAGATGGTAGCATGACAAGTGGCATATTATGTTTACCCTTTATATTGCAGTACTACTGATGTAGGGCCTAATTTGGTGGTTGATGGATGGAGTAAAGGCAGTCATGGTGATGGAGGACTTTATGTTCACCACCTTGTCTTTACTCCTCATGCCAAACGTAGAGTTCACCACCAGCCCTGCAATGAACTATATGCAGTTGTATGAAATGCCACCACAGCAGTTTATACAAAACCATTTAAAAGTTTGGCATGCATTTGTCATTGATAATGGACACGTACAACAAACTTTAAAGGTTTTTACTTTTCCAAACAAATACCTCCAAAGCAAGAGTTTGTTTTTGGAAAATTAAAAATGTATTGCCCCATATGAGATTTCTTCCATGGTGTGGGGATAATTGCATTCTTTTTACTGTTAGTCAGTAAAAAAAAAAAAAAAATTGACTGCCCATTCTAAATAGGGTGGATGGTCAGATGGCTTACCTCTGAAGGCCTATACTCTTTCAGGCTATCAGAGGAAGTTTAGGCTGACAGAGTGCATTTTACTCCTTCAGTGTAGACATGGTGGTCTTTCCAACCCAAATCTGGGCAGATAGACAGAGTTTGGTGGACAGAGTACCCCATCCTTGTTGTGAGAGTGTACCCTGTCCATAAAAATCTATATTGGACCCTTAGATTGCATGTAGAATTGCATTGGAGGAATATTCTTACCTCCTCTACAAGCCAAGGAACATTTGAAAAGGCGTAGCCTTAGGAATTCACTGAAAGTAATACAAAGTAAGTGTGTTACTAATATCTAATTCATAACTTTATAGTTGGCAAATGCTTTGCCATTCATGGACACCACAGAGGAGGGTTTTGTCAATAGATTTTTTTCATCTTAAGAAGAGCCAATAAATTAGCCAGAAGTATTGGTGATAATTGTGTTTTCATCCATTTGAAAATGAAATAAAGATAGAAAAACTACACTCAAGCATATCTAAATTCATTTTTAGATTATCCAATGGAAGTGACTAAATAGTGGTAGTATACCTGGTCATTTGCTTCTGTGTACTTTGTTTTGCTCAGACTTCATTGACCCTGACAAAAATAGTTGGCAGAAAGCATATCTTATTAGGATTTAGAGATACTAATTTGACCAGAAACTCATTTGCCCCTAAGATAATTTTAAGATAAACTAAGGGGCTAATTAGGAGTTTGGCTAAAAAGGTACTCCGTTGCAATGGCAATGGAATATCCTCACTGCTATACTCTTGATAAAGAGGTGGGTGGCCAACCATGTTTACTTCAACAGAGTAAAATTTACTCTATTGGCATAAACCCTCCTCCGATGGTATGCCAGAGGAGGGGCCATCAGAGGTAAGCCATCTGATCATCTGCCCTATTTAGATAGGGAGTTTAGATGACTTTTTCTTTATTTTTCATTTTGGTTTTTTCTGTCCATCATCACCAGGTCCCGGGTATACACTTGCGTTGAGGGACTGTAAATAAATAAATTAAAAAAATACTTCCACACCATTGATGAAAAAATCCATGGTGTGGCAGTCATTTTTCTTTATTTTTCAAATACAAACTGCTAAATTGAGAGTTTGTGTTTGAAAAAAAAACTCTAGAAAATTTTGACGGACCGACAAAGCCATATGTTCAACTTTTCCTAGAGTGACAGGAACTGCCATGAAGGTTCATGATGGGGTGGTAGACATTTGTAACTTTGGTGGGCAGGGGGTGGACGTAACGTTATGCTGCTATGCTGTCTCCTGCTATATTGTCTGCCAAACCCTAAATCAGGCCCTAAATCTCCGTTTTCATTTATAATGTACTGAAGTCAATGCTTGACTTAAATGTCACACCAAGATGTTTTTATATGGATAAACATATGCTTCACAACAAGAGGTCCTAGGAAAGTGATCTGCGGGAGGAGACAGTGCATAATTCTGACACTTGCCTACGATAGAAAGACCCTGCCCAGTAAAATCTAAAAAAGGCCACATGTCTAATACTCCTTGCCCACTACACTTTGCACACCCTATCTGTCCTTTCACTGCAGACTTAAAACCCAGCTCTGCAACTTTCACATTGACAGTACCAGTGATACGTGGATTATTTCATAGCTCTACCATCTTTCAAAGCACCATTGCTTATGTGCTGTTATTATTTCTGTCTAAGCCTCCTGCTTCCATCAATGTATTTGCCTAACAAATCCTAGTGTTGTGGTTTGTCCAAAAGGAAATTTAAATATAAATAGAGCACCTTTTTCATTTACCGAAAATGGCTTGGTCACATCACTAATACCAATCCTAATTTTCTGAACATTGTAAATGAATCCTATCACAAAAATGAGTCAATGGCGCTTCCTGTCAAACTGAATAAGCAACTCCACTGTGAATTACTTTTCTCAGCGAATGATAGGGAAATGTTTGTCTGCACATATTTCCCAGCTATAGGCAGTCAAATGATGTCACTATGCCAACTATTATGAAGGATTGACCTTTGCTTCATTTTTAAAACTACAGTCCATTAAGGTATATTTTGCTGCAGAATTTCCTATTAGCTGGTCATATGTTTTAAAGACCAATCTTAAGGGATGCTCATGAAAGCATGTGATAGCTGAAGAGCAGCGACAGTACTAAGAAAAGAACACACCTTTTACTTGAAAGGTAACATATTTAAGCACTCTTCAGGTGTATTTCGTGTTCTCTTTTACAGAGCCAAATATATCAGCATATGCTACCAGAAAGGTTTGTGGCAAAGTAGAAATCATGGTGATTTAAAAAACACTTCCTCAGCACAGATATTGACACTACACCTAACACAAGGTAAAATGTCCCCTACGCCATACATCTGTGAACAGTAGACATAATGGTCATCAAGTTTACTACGATAGAGAACTTATACCTTCTTACATAGGCTCCCTATGAAACCAGGAAGCCAAAATGGTAATTTCTGCTTCTCAGTTCAGAAAGGCATCAAATTATCCTAAAATAGGTTCACTGTCTGCCTATCCTATCTAAGGTTTCCTTGAAATTAGCCTCCAGACTATTTGTCCGACAGGGAATCCATGCATGTTCCTTGGTGTGCTTAGAATTCCCACATTCTAAATAGATGCTGTACATCATGATTAAAAGAAGTTGAAAATCCCAATAGTTCTCAAAGGTGAGACCTATTGGCTTTTCCAGGGCTCAGGTCTTTCCTAGACAGCGTATGCGTGCTCTGTTTCAAGACATATTGTGCACTCACCAAGGACATACAGGCACTTCGAGCCCTTGTTCTCTATCACCAGTTTCTTCCAACATCCCCACCATGCTGGTTCTGACAACCCACTGGGTAACTTCCCCCCACCTCAGGCTTCCATGTTTTGTGTTAAGAGTGGCTACAAAATGACATGACCACCGCATCACAGCACCATTTTTTAGGTTTACTGCAGGAATGCTGTACAGCGTGGCTAACAATTATTGTCAAACCTTATGTTTCCCTATATTCTTGTAAACTCTCTTTGAAAACCTCTTGCCTTAGATCTCAAAAGAAAAACCTCCCCACTACTTTTTAAGGAACAATTAAAAAAAGTCACACCCTTGTCCTCTGATTCCTCTACTATCCTTCTCGCTCTAAAGGAGTTGTTTAAATTCCTAGTGCTAAAATCTTTAGCTGAACAAGTATTTAAAAGAAAATGACATAATAGAAATAGGATGAAATAGAAAAATATGTTCAACCGAATTGTCTTGCCAGCAAATACATGTTGGATTGTAATGAATAAATCAAACGGTATCACTTATACCTACACTTGCCGTTGGGATCGACCATATGTTAGTTAGCTAGAATGAAAACATTGTAACTGCCAGAGGTTCAGATTGATGCACGCATTTACATATGTTGTTTGTTGACAGCCTGCCAGATTTATTATATCGCTATATCCTTCAGAGTTGTTTCTCACAGAGAACAGTACGGTGCATTCGCCCGGCTTTTTAGAAACAGTTTAATACAGCAACTTCTAACAATAGCAACAACAAAAAAGCCAAACTGAGCTACCGTTGCTGGAGAGCACACACAACAGCTTCTGAGTTGGACCATCTAGTAGCATAGCATGTCAGTTCGGTAAATTTCCATAAACCAGGCTGCTTTAAGGTGTTTTTCGATGTACATTATTTGTGCATTCAGTATCCTTAATTCTCAACATCATTATACCATGTTATAATGGGCAGTGTAACTCTTGATTGCATACAGCTGAGTAATTCACCACAGCTCCCAGTATGACTCCCAGAGTTGCATATCTGACACACAGAAGGGCCAAAAGAAATGTCTCTACTTGCACTGACATTTCTACTAGAACTGATGCCCCAAGAGCCATACCCCAATATTACTGGTAGCAGTTATTTTATTTGGCAAGCCGCACTTGCAAATGATTAGATTCTGGCCTGCCTTCACACAAATAACTTTTCACCTCTGCATTGTTCAGCCATCCAGCTTCCAGCCAGGACAGGAGATGCAGACAACGTCAAAGGCTTCAGATGGAATTCTCTAGAAACTTCCCATACTTCAAAGAAGATACCTGCAACTGGACCCAACTGAGCCCTGCTGGCCTTTGCTGGAATGAGTTACTGACCGTCCTAGAGGTGCCCCTCAGGTCTTGGACCCCTGGTGTTGCATCAGTTGAGCTCGTTTCCAAAAAAAGGAGAAATCTTGAAGTTCTTGGCTCTTTGCGACCACGATTGGGCCTGTTTGCACTAAGATCTCACTGCCTGCGCTGACTGCCAATGTGAAACTCAGGCGAACCTGACCCTCAGGCCATAGCGACACCCAGGAACACGACATCTGCACTTCATACTACAGCTGCGACAGCTTACTGTGACCACCATCACAAAGTACCATCAACGATCGTCCATGATGCCCAACAGAATCTACAGCAACAACTGTTGGTGATGACCGGCCTGCTCTACCCACTACATTATTGACCATCCGCGATGCTCTCCCTGCTCCTCTTGTCCCCTTCTACCACAAACCGAACTCTTCACGCTGGACTAAGAAGGTAATGCTTTCAGCAAGACTAACCTGGTTCCTGTATCTGGCCCACCTTCCGTCGCGGTTGGCCTGAACTTGTGATTTCACCAATTCTCACACAACCAGATAAACACGAGTAGCGGATTATGCTTGTTGGCGCTATGCTTACCTGAAATCTCTAAAATTGCATATCTCTGGTTCTACTGATTAGATTTGATCGTTTTGGTGTCAAGTGATTTATTACATTTCACACTATTTTTATAAATTACTGTGGTATTTTTTTGTGTTATGTTTTCACTTTATTACTGTTTGAAAAACTGCATACATACTTTACACATTTCTTCCAAGTTAAGCCTGACTGGTTTGTGCCAAGCTACCAAAGGGTTAAGCAAAAATCAATATAGGATATGCTTTTGGCTTCAACCTGACAGGCATTGTGCTTTCTGTTTGAGTAGAGCTTCACCCCCCTTAACCAGTAACCCAATATCCAACACAGTTTATGTAGGGAAAATAACTGATCTTGGTTTTCATTTAGTCCTATTGGGGGCTTCACAGCATGGCAAATAGTCTGTATTCTGCAATTTGGACCTTTTAAAGGTTTTTATAGTAGGGAATGTGAAGGTTGGCATACATGGCATAGGAATAGTTACATCTCAGTGAAGAAGTAGTGCCTCATGGTACAATCAACCAAATTGCGTCTTTAATCTTCAGAGAATCCCCTGACAGACACCCAACATGAAGGAAATGAAGATCAGCTAATATACGAGATGGAAGAGACCAAATAAGAGCCAACTATCTGAGCAGTGGGGAGCAGAAGTAAATGGCCTGTGGTTCAAAACATCCCTGACATGGTAATGTTGTGTCATCCTATCTTTACATCAAAAGGAACCTAACATGGAATATGTGATAGTTACAAATTGTTTTGTTACTTTAAGGATGAAATGATAAGAAATCAAAGATAAAAATGATTACGCTCTAATAAGGTGAGTTACTGGTCAGTGGATTGCGATTTTTTTATCTCTATGCCATTTTCACAAACATGATAGGAAACAACAAGGCGAAAATGGCAGCTATTACAAATGCACTTTTTAAAGATATTGTAACTAGAAATCACAAAAAGATCAGAAGGGATTGGAGGACTTAGTTAAAACAAATTTTATGTAAAGTAGAATGAAGATGGCAAACAGAAATCAACTAATGATCTCTACAGAACTACATTCGCAAATTGAAAAGAGGTCTCTGTATTTCAAGAATTCCAAGTCAACAACATGTGAATCCTGAAATGCTACAGGAATGAGGTGAAAATAATATGAACTGAGTGCTGGTGATTCTCATTAAAAATGTGACAACTTTATAAGGATTTAATTCAAAGTGGCAAAGTTAATGAAGTTAGAGCGGAATTGTGATTGGTGAATGTGCAACCATTTATTTTATTGTCAGTATTAGTTATTTAGTTAAAGTGTGTGGGATCCAATAAAAATATTGGTATGCTAATTGCAAGAAAGTGTCTTCTACCTGTGAAAACGTCCAGATGGTTCACTTTTTGGACTGCTGATTTTTATCTCTGCTGTGGTATAAGTCTCACTAATGGAGTTTCACCTACTGTAATGCTTCACTGAAATTTGTTCTGTGCTTTTACTCACGAAATCCACTTTTGAAAATAAGGTCTGCTGCTTGCTTGACATCTAGGATAGCTGGGGTGCAGGTCAACTACTGTCCGCTCAAATCCAAATCAGACAGGCATACCATAGTCTTGGCAGGGAAGAAACTCTATCACTATTAAGATTGCTCTGCAAAGAATTAAATTGAGCCCTAAGTGCAAAGGTAAACCTTCGGACTGGGTCCTATATCTGACCCACACTCCATCATGATCAGCCTTAACCTGTCCTTAGGTACCAGTTAAGCACAACCAGATGACTAGGGTTATCGCTTAAGACGTTTTAGCTCTATTTTCACATTTAGACTTTAAACATTCATAACTCCAGTTTCCATTATTAGATCTTTGTCATTTTGGTGTCACTTTAATTCTTAAATTTTATTTTATCTAAATTGGTTTGGAATTTTTCTTGTGTTGTGTTGTGAATGTATTACCGTTTTGGCACTGCATAAATATTTTATAAATTGCCACAAAGTAAAGCCTATCTCCTCTGTGCCATAGCTACCAAGGGGTTAAACACATGTTTATTTAGTGACTTCACCAGTTCACCCTGACAAGGGTTGTGGTTATTACTTGAGGAGGGTATTCAAACCCCTCAATTTATACCCCAATTCTTACACCTACAGAATGCACACACCCTTGCCGTATAGCACCAGGATGTGTGCATTGGCACATGGTAGCCTAATGTGCACAAGCGCAGGAAGAAAGGAAAACAGAGTCATATCATAGTAGATAGTGTTCCTCTGCTCTCTTCCTTTCACTTAAAGCAGCACAGCTACCTTAGTTACTGCACTGCGTTGTATAATTTTTAGATAGTCGGGTCTGCATGTCTCAACTGACAAGAATTGGATCATCAGTAAAGGGGGGGGAGTCTAGAAGATGAACAACTGCAAATTAAAGGCCACAGTACATGTGAATGTGGCACTGAGTCCTCCAGAAGAAAGTGATTGCAACTACAGTACCATTACCCAAACCATTGCACACTACTACTAAACAGACAGCATTAACAGCTTCATATGGCAGGAATTAAGTCAAGTGCAGACAATGCAGGCACAGCAACTGGCAGAACCAATGACAATCAAGAAGATGGGGTCCCCACAGAGGAGTACCTGGAACAAAACACAATGACCTATTGGCATAGGGAGAAGCAACATTGGACAAAACTCAGCCGGTCAGCAGTACACTATCTAGCATGTCAAATAGCAAGAGTGTATTTGGAGCTCGTGTCAGGCAACTGGGCCAGTTGTCAGAGTCAGAAGGACCAGTTACTATCTTTGAAATGAGAAGACACTGACTGATTAAAATGATCAAAGACTTCATTAAATATAATATCAATCCTTCTGAAGACAGAACCATGGATGAGGGTAATTGGTCTGACAATACAAGTGTGGCAAGAGAACATCCTTGAGATGACCCCTACGAGTTTGGGAACACACTCTACTTTCCTAATTAAAATATGAACAATAACACAAGATAAGACGTGACAGCTTAAAAAAAATATATATAAATTTGGTGTGTGACAGTGTGGCTTAAACCAGCTATTTTAAATAAATTTAAATGGACCAGTGTGCATGACACAGATCAAGGAGGACACATCCATTTTTGCCAGGCTCACTGAGGGGTGGGAGACCACAAAGACTAATTCATCCTTTGGTTCAACAGTAGACTTTGAAAGGTGCAATGATGTCATATTGTGTACTGGTAGCCTTCATTTTATAAAAAGAAGATGATGATCTCCTTTCATCCCAATCCTTAACTTCATTCCCAAGCTGTGCTGCCAGTGAAGATTCAAAAGGCTGCACTGATTATATGTATTGTATATCGCTTTCAAGGGAAAGGGAGAAACATATGTAAATGGACACCACACTTACCACAGGTAACTTGTACCAATGAATAGTAAATTATGATAATTCATGGGATGCCTGGGAGGGTGCTTACAGGTAAACTAAACTTGATATGTAATGTTTAGGTGATCAATTTGAATGATTAGTGCTTGCCTTCTACCGGCAACTGGTATTGTTATGTTACTTAATTGTCCTTCCGTTGAACCTAAATTCATCATCTCTAGGTTGTTTTGAGACTATTCCATTTGGCTATACTAGAATGAGACTCAATTTATTTTAATCTTCTTGTTCAACAAGTTGATTTTTTTTATTTTAGAAACCTTAAAGTAGCATTGACAATAGCCAGCAGAAGGACCATTGCCTATCTACTTCAATTAGAAACTAGAGGTCGCAAAGAGGCCCACCGCAGACCTGCCAACTCACACTGTGCTACTGTGTGACACACTGTGTTGGCTCCCATCACATGGTCACCCAGTGAGGAGCCAATATCACACGTTGGCAGGCAAAACAAGCTGAAAACCACTGTAAACAGTGATTGTCAGGTCAATTTTGGAGGCTTTAAACTGTTCATTAATGGGTGTGAAAACACCCCAAGACATAAGAAGCAGCCTCAGCAATTTCTTTTTTTTTGTTTCTTTGAAGGAGGTACGGGGGGGCCAGCTGGGGGCCAAAGTGTCTCTGGAGTACTTCTTGGACAAGGGCCCACCCCCTCCAATGCCCCACCCCCTTCTAACATGGTGAGATTGTTGTGCAAGTTGGCAGGTCTGCTGCCCCTGTGGACTGGTGAAAGGTCCAATGATAAGGAAAATTTTGACGTGTGTCTCAAGTCAAAAACTCTAATTAAGTGGCTGTGGTGTGGACATGCCACATGATGAGCATCGTAGCTAAATGTTTTTATACATGGTGAGGACTGAGCATATGCATCAAGTTGTTTGGGGTTGGTACAAGTTTGGAATCCCACCTAAGAGTTCCACTCTCTGACCACTAATTCATGTAGACACATATACACATTTTAAATATACATCACATAAATTAAACCTGTGGTGGAATAATGCTTCCTGAAAATTAATAAATATAAAACTACAAATAATTTGAACATTGCTTACCTAGCCCCGTCACCTTCATGCTAAGCAGGGTGAGCAGGGCCTTCTCCCTATTATGTCATCCCAGCAGGGTGTGGTGGCACATGTTGCACCACAATATCCCCCACTGCAGATTGTACACAGCAAGACTATACCCCTTTTCGGGCCTGCCACCTGATGCATTCATGTAGGGGAGGCGGGGAGGTATAAAAAATGAGCACTGGCACCTCCGCCTCACTAAAAATGTGGAGAGGTATTACCACCTTATGCTGCTGTGGTCAGGGGCCTGGGAAGGCATTGTGATGCTGCCTGCCTCTGTCATAGCAAGGACTAATTCAGTTCAATTCAATTCAAACAGGTTTTCTATAGCGCATGGCTATCCAACTGGGCTTCCCAGCGCTTATCGAACAAGCACTCGAAATCACCAACATAAACTCCCCGAAAACTCTTATGCCAAAAAGATGGGTTGTCAGGGATCTTCTAAAAATGAGTTCAGACTGCTGCTTCCGAATAGTAGTGAGGAGGCTATTCCATAGCCTGGAAGCCAAAAAAGGAAAGGACTGGCACCCACATCTAGCTCTTTTGACCCTAGGTACTGAAAGAAGTCCCTGTAAGCTTGACCGAGGGGACCTTCCTGGGACATAAGCGGAAAGTGGGTTGTGGATAATGGTTTGACCTTTCCGCTGAATGGGCCAGTAAGCAATACACATGGCTTTAAAACAAATCCTTTTTTCAACTGGAAGCCAATGGAAATGGTTTATCACACACTTCGGGCTTCCCAGAAATAGGGAGTTCCCATACTCTAGGTGCAAGTTAATCACACCATACACCACGATTCTCCTCGAAGGGAGTGGCAGCATGTGTAGAAATTGTCTAAGGGATCTAAGGATCCCAAAACAGGAGCCAGAAAGTTTTTTTTTTTTTCGCTTGAGGTTCCATGGTTAATTTCTCATCAATCCAGAGCACTAAACCCCTAATTACTGTGGCCACTTGGGAGGCTCTCCTAGATGTTGGGCCATGCTAGTTGCTGCCATCTTAGTTTGTTATTCCCAAACACCAGGACCTCAGTTTTATCACCACTGAGCTTGAGACAGCTTCTTAACACCCATTCTGTGACCTCAATGTGGCAGGAATTCAGCTGGGAGGAAATACGGCTAGTCTACGGGCCGAGTGCCATAATAATTTGAGTGTCATCAGAGTATGAAACTAAGGCTTGGCCATGGGATTGTATAATCTCTGCTAGCAGGTGAACATATACATTAAATAATGTAGGGTTCAAGGATGAGGTCTGAGGTACCACATGATGTAGTGGGTAAATTGAGAAGAGACCGGAATCTTCACAAATCTGGAAAATACTGTCCCCTAAAAAGGATTTCAGCCACCTAAATGCATCCCCTGAAATTCCTACTTCCTCTATTCTCTGATGGAGGAATGGATGTGACATCGTGCCAAAGGCAGCACTAAGATCTAGCATTATCATGGCAGCTGAATCTCATCAATCTAAAATTGCATGTATTTCCTCTGTTGCCGCTAGTAGCACTGTCTCCATGCTGCTACCCCCTCTAAAGCCAGTCTGAGTGGAGTGCAGAATGCCGTGGCCTTCTATGAAGCAAGAGAGATGTTTATTTACATACTTTTCTAAGACCTCACTAATGAATAGGAACAAGGAGATGGGTCTATAACTTTTTCCCGCAAGAGGGTTAGCTTCAGGCTTCTTTAATAGTGGATTTATTATTGCATGTTTCCAAGCTTGAGGAATGCAGCAGTTTAACAATGAGTGATTGAGAATTTCCATAAAGATAGGTTAGCTAGGTTAACTCAAAGGAAAGGTAATACCGACACAAAAGACAAACACAGGTCAAAAACTGAAAAATGAACAAACAAGGGCAGTCAAAAAGTAACTAAACATGAAAATAATGTAACAAAATGGGAGAGAATGGGTGGATGGAAGCGGATGGACCCAGGAAACAGGGAAATACAAAGTATAGCGAGACAGGAGCATGCTAGAGTGAATAAAATGGATGCACACTTGCACACCGATGTTTGGGGTTTTCCACTTTAACAGAGAATCCATCCCCAGCATAATTATTTTAACGTAAGGTGTCAGGGATGCATTTTGGAGCAAATAACATGAATTTTGCATACTCCTAAATTTTAAGCTGCATTCAATCTGGCATCACACTGGCAAGTCAGATGCCAGTGTGAAATAAACTTTGCTGGGGGGTGCTGCTAGAGTGGTCTTCCTCTACTCTCACCCCATGTTAATTTAAGGTATCAGGAGGGCAGAGGGGACTAAAGCGATAACTCTCTCCAGCACTGTGTATATCAGGTTGCTTAATACTTATGAGTAAAGGAGAGAGGGAAGAGAAAGCGATCCAGGAACATAAGCGTGACTGAGAGGTGGCGGGGGTCAGAGACACAGGTGCTGTGGGGGAGAGAGACAGGAAGATGAGTGGCAGAGTGGAGCGAGTCAGTACAAGCCTGCTAAGGGTGTTGAGACAGGGAAGAGAGGAAAAGAGTTGAAACGAAAGGAGTGATAGGAGGACCACTACCATGGGTAGAGGTTGAAAGGAAAAAGGGTGCCATAGGGGGAGGATGGGGAGGATGACAAGAACAACAGGGAGAAAATTGAACAATGGACAAATGCCACTGGATGCACTGAGACAAGGTCTACTGGGGACTGATGAATTTCCACATTTGGTGTTGTCAACACAGTTGTCCCCTAGCCTTCTTTAATTAGACCTTAACTAAAGGATTTTCACTGAATTTCAAGCTTCTCTTAATAAAGGACAAAATACAGAAGCGCCTATTGACAAAGAGTAATTCTGCCATAAACATATATTTATGACTGAATTCACTTTTGTAAGCCTGCTAGGAATCTACAACAGCATTTTTGGTGGTGGTATATTTTATTCTGCAATTTCCATCATGAGTTTGGAGAAATACGCAGTAGTAAATTCCACTCACTAGATGGGAAATGGATGTTCCAAGTCGTGTTTGCCTTGAAGTTTGGAGACACTCGTGTTTGTGAGCATTCCCAAGCAACATTCTCACATCTTTGTACTGTGGAAAAAAACAGAGAATATACACCTGGTAAGATCTGGAGTTAGAACTCTTTCAGGATAAAAAGGGGAAGTGGAACACCCTCAGAATTGCTAGAGGTGTTGGTGCAGGTCTTCATTCAAGGGAAAATGTTTCTCTGCTTAGAAAAAAAAACTACAAATGCATTTGCACAGGAGCTTCTTACAACTCTTGAGTAGAATTCCCTGCTATGGAGAACACTAAACAGGGTTAGTACGAGCATTTTAGAAAGTTTCATCACATTCTTTGAAGTACCCTGGAAACCTGTGCCAGGCACGACTTTCCAGGCATACGTCAGCAAATGTTTGTGAAAGTTAAAATATATAAATCAAAAATTTGTGTTTATACTTTAAAGACCTATATGTTTTAAAAGTATTTGCATTTAGTGAGTGGACACAAAAATGTGGTTGTGGAAGGCAGCAGAAGATAGACTATGGTGTTATGAAGATTGTTATTATGAGTGGCATTGTCACAGACAGCATAATGACAGTGAAGCCATGGTGTAATATCTTAGACAAATTATACAGAACCTCTGCAAAGATGCAGAGAGGATGCTCATAGTCTACATGGAACTCTACAGCCCTTTGCTGAGCAGCAGGGACTTTTTTGTTGCAAACCATGCATAGCTGAATGCTGGCCCTGTGTCACAATCACAATTGCAAACAGGCCACCATTCATGCTAAAAGAAACCATAACCTCTTTGCAAAAAAAGTATACAGAAGAAGGGGGACCACTGCTTCTTACAGCTTCCAGAGGTTCTTCACCGCGTTAGAAAAGCAGGCATCAGAGCAGCTGCCAGCTGCTTTCTCCAATAACTTTGGTGTCCTTTTAGATCAGGAATTCTGGGAAGAGTTGGTATGTCAAGCTGTGCAAACATTAGTGCTTAAAACAAAATAATAATAACAGTAACTTGTAGTTATATACAACACTTCTGTTGCTTTTAAATAAATTACATAAGGAAATAGTTGCTTATAATCAATTTTGCAGCTTGTGGTGCTGTAGATTTACATGCTGTGCACAATCCTGCCATTTCGTATTGGGTTTGGAATGTACTTTTCTTCAAAAAAGCTGTTTCTATTTTGAAGTGATTCCGCTCTCACGACACGTGCAATGTACTATGACATAGACTCCACCTTAACTCATGTTTTTCCTCTACAGTTAATTGCGAGAGTAAGAAGCAGTGTAGTGTCTGGGAACTGAAACGGTTGCTAACAAATGTGAAGTGTCAGACATATTCAGCAAACTCATGTAGAAAAAGGAAGATAGGACTTAGGTGAATCTAGAACATCTCAAGCTGATTGTAACAGATAAGTAGCTGTTTCCATCCGCAGCATGACAAGCTGTTTATCACACCCTTTTCAAAGAATGAAGAGCAGCCCCTGATCCCTAAAGTGGTAGCTTCTAAGCCGCAGTGGAAGCCATGTGAAACAATGTTTTAAAGACAGTTTTTCTTGCTTGTACTTCAAGGCATGCCTGAATGTTCACCCAGTTATATTTAGTGAACGAAGGACAAATAGACCACATATAACCAGTTTGCAGAAGTCTATTAAAGGGATGTGGCCTAGGAACGCAATGTTGCCCCCTTTTTTATGAGTAGAGTATGCTTTTAGGATAGAAGGAAATTTGCACTAAGCCTTCGATTAACCTATTTGACTTTGCTTCACAATCCAGATGGTTAATCCAACCTTTGATACTGGGTAGCTAACATGGGGTTGTGTTAATGCAATAAACAGTTGTTTTAACCTAACGGATGTGGTACAGACATCAAAATACAGTAGTCTTCTCCCAACATTCAGAATGATTAAAGGTCTTTCTCTGACAGTCTGCTGATGCAGAAAAAAAACATTTAGCAAGAAATGAAGATTGGTCTTCAGGACAACCTGGGCCTTATTTACTTGAGTAATAGGATCTTCCATTGTCCATCACTGCAATTCACTCATGGTGCAAAGAGAGGTGATACCAGCATGGAATCCACCAGGTCAAGAGAGAAATGTTTGCAATCGAAAGGCTCCAAAGAAGGTACAATGGTCTAGTAAGGACATTAAGAGGTAACCTGGGGGAACAATCCTCTTTATGCTTTCCACAAAAGCCTTAATGGCTGGTAAACTGAAGATAGTCTGTCAGCGTCTTTTTTACAGATAAGCCGCTGCTAAATGCACAAACACAGAATAGTAGACCTGTCTGAACTTTTGTAGGTGTAACAAATAAAGAGGATATTTACCTGCAACAAAAGTTTTATGGATTGAAGTTCCTCTAAATCCATATGCTGTTCTTTATTTTGCCATAGGGGTTGGGTATGGAACTAGGTATTAAGGTAACTTTTTTGGATGTTAGCCATGTACGAAGGTGAAATTACTTCATTTTGACATTGAGTGTAAGCCCACAGTCACAATATTCATATTCTTATATTTTTTCTATCACAACCCCTCTTTCACCTGGAGGGTGAGAGAGTCACAAGTGACTATAGTAGAGATTCAAGCTGCAAAAAGATTGTGACAGGTAAGTGACCCATTTCTTTTGCAGTAAGAATCTCCTCTAGATTCACATGACAAGCTATCCATTGGTTTTAAAGTGTTATCAACCCTAACTGGTAGAGGACTGTGAAGTGTGGGTCAATAGAAATAATTGCTTAAGTATATTTTTCCTTTTTTAATGTTGCACTCCTCGGACCTTCCTGAAAGGACTGTTTTAGTGTCTGATACCAGGCTCAGGGGTTTGGAGAGGCTACTCCAGAGGTCGCCTAGGATAGTGGTCCCTGAAACTCAGTGTTTGTCTGCTTTCATTGTATTTCTTTATCTTCCCCAGCATGTTATCTAACTAGGGAGCATGCTCACCATTAAAATGTAAACCAAAGAGACCCTTTGCACCTTTGGCCAAAAGCCAGAGACCCAAGCAAAGCATGGAAGTAGAATAGGATGCTGGTATTAACTTGCCTGTAGACTGTTTCTGCTGCTTCATAGGCACAGTGCATACTTATATTTGAGATGACTTTCCCCACTAGGATAATCTCAGTAACTCTTTGCCTACTGGTAACTGAATCTCCTACATTTCATCAAGCTGACCTCTTTTGTACCTGACTTGTAACACCATGGTTTTAAGCATGTCATTGTGTTACAGCTACCAAGGTAACCCTTTTCCATGATGCATCAGTATTTTTATTATACTTGTCTGGAGTTGGTGTATCTCTTGTAATTTGTAGGAGAGCTGTCATACATGCAGTGTGTACTACCAGAAGTCTAGTGAGAAATGTCCACTATTAAAGAAAGTGTCTAATAGAGCCGGTTCAAATTTCTTCTCTACTTCTGCAGTACCTATCCTGGCTTTGACAGGGCCTTGAAATGTCAGTGGAATATTGAAGCATTGTCTTTAACATAGAAAGGGACTGAATAGAGTTTGTTCCTATTAGAAAACATCCACTCCTCTTCCACATGTGTGCGAACCTTATGGTGTGCTGCTGGCCTTCAAAGAATGACATGCAGAAGTATTGCTGCATGGTCAAGGGTTAGCAAGATAATATTCTAGAAAAGTGTTGTCCTAAGGATACCTTCAATAGTCATGGCAAGCCTTCTCTGATCACCAATGGGTCTGGGCTCTTCATAAGATGAAAGCTGGTCAAAACATTTTCTTGGTCAAAATTTCAATGGTAATTATTTATTTACTCATATACTTGGGGTTGAGGCAGTACTGGGTCAGTTTTGTTTTTCACGACAATAGGGTAAATCCTTAGCCTCCTCAGATGCGAGTTTCCTAGTTTTGTGTAAAATTGGAGTTGAGGGAGGAGGCAATGTAGGTATATGGCACACTGGGTCAATTTAGAGGGTACAATGCCTACAGTCTGACTGTTTACCCTTTTCATGAAAAGGAGCTGTCAGGGTGTTCTCACCATCAATGCAGGTTTCGGTGCCAAATGAATCCTGGTAAACTCTCAATTGATTAATCCTGAGGGATTTCTGGCATTGAAAATGGTCTTGCTATTTTCAGGCAATACCACACTTGTAGTTTTTTCAAGGATGGTTTTTCATTCATAGAGTTGTCATTTATGAGCCAAAATACTCGAAACCATCTTGCTAGCTAAAAAGGGACCACCATTAGTAAATGTGGGTAGACTCACTCTAAAAAGCACAAATGAAATATACACAAGAAATTGCTGTGTGGAGTTTATGAAGCAAAAGAGAATCAACAGTTTTCATCTTTTGGGCAACTCTGAGGGGATTCTATGTGGGGATGGTAATCCCTTTCCAGTCCTTGGGCAAGGCTGGAAACATAGCAACTACCAGCATAATCCTTCCAAGGCCTTAGGCCAGGTTGGTGGAAGGCATGATTTGAGAGAACATATAACCCTTCCCGATCTTGGACAAGAACACCGGTAGTGGATAAAGGAACCATGGAATGATAAGTCTTCATGAACAATTGACAAGTTCAGGGAAAGATCTATTAAGAACATTCTGAGACTGAGTAAGGTCGGGTGCTTCTATTTTCATCACTTACCTACCACAGTGAGAGGTTGTGAAAGATGGTGTATATGTAATACATCCTAATTGCTGCAATTCATGTATTATACACCAGCAACGTTCTGAATTGAAAAGGGGGATGTGTGATGTCAGAGAGACCACAGATTACAATTTAAAATGTGCAATTCTCTGGCAGCATCCTGACATGTCTCCAGAGTGAAATGCATTCTGCTGGAGTGAGCTCCTCCACACAGACCCCTAATTTTAATGTAAAGTGGGAGGAGGGTAGAGGGGGCTACTTAAGACCTACCTACAGCAGCATGTATTGCATGCTGGTCTGAGCATGTGCTGCTGCAGAGGGATGAGGGGGCAAGGGTTTAAGATAAGGTTAAAGAGAAAACTTGAGGGGACACTTGGGGTAGAGGGGCTGGAAAAAGGTGACAGGGGAATGGTGAGTGCAGGTTTGTTTTCTTTTCTATTTCTAGGAGGCCAGTCTGCCTCTGAGAAGTGTATAGTGCTGTCACTATGCACAGCAGGAGAGAGAATAAAAACATCTCTCTCCTGTCCACTCACCTTTTACTGACCTAGCATGGTGGTGCAAGTTCAAGAAAAGATGTGCGGGCTCTTTTGTAAAAATCATGAGATATTTATAAAAATCCCAATTTTGTGATTTGTTTTGCAAATCATGAAATTGTAAAATCCTGGAGGGTCTGACCAGATCTAGAATTTAATTCAATTACAAAGACCTTGTGAAAAATGCCTTTTATTTTCCTTGTAAAGTTATGGAAATATGGAACACAGAGAATATGAGATGTTTTTACTGTAATAACATTTAATTTATATAATCATAAATTAATTTATATTTATCATTTGTCAAGTTGGGGCTGAGAAAAGGAAAAGGGGGGGGGGGTAGGTAAAAAATTTATTTTTGCATGCAATTTTCTATATGAAAATTAGACACAGCTGCAGCCAAAAGGGCTCAACTGAATTACACCCAATTTAGCAAGAATACTTGATATTAGTCCAGTAAGCATGTTTTTTTGTAATTTGGTGCAAATCTATTTAGTTGTTTTTGAGAAATTAAGGTTCATATATAGGGACACAGAGGATCTGTAGATCCAACAGATCTAAAGATGACATCTTATTGGCTGGCACCACATCAACAAAGATGTGGTGGCTGCCATTTTAGGACTTGTGGCTGCAATCCTCTATCCTAGTAAAAAGTTATTACAACATATTGGGGGGGCAGGGTAGGCATACATTGACCCCCAAAACTCCTGGGACCAAAAACGTTTTTTTAATGGTACAGCTGTAGTGGATCCTATTTGGTTTTATTGGGAGACAGCTTAGTCTTTTGGCTTGCAGGCCTGTGCCCCCATTACCTAGTGACATTTAACCTACTTAGCTTGCTCTGTTTTAGGCACTTATTTAATTATTTCTTCCAAAATGTCTGATATGATTATAGTTAGGAAGAAGTTTTGATTTCACGTTATCAGTGCCACTCTGTGAAGGCGTCATTATCAGCGTCAAAGACAAGTGATAAACGTAGCTATTCACATCATGTACTTTCCCACTTACGTGTTACAGAAACATAATGTATTTTTCAGGGAATTGTTTATATAATTGCCGCCCCAAACATGTCTTCTTATCTATTGTTTGCGAACATACCTGCATCAGGGGTAATACAAGATCTGTATAAATACATCTCACAAAGACAAGAGGGATTCCCACCAGAGATTTTTGATGACCAGTGATGATGCATGAGAAATCTGGCCGCATGGTGATAAAAAACTGCGCTTCATGGGGTTTGCATAGTTTTCAGTAACTGCAAGCGGGTGCTGCTTTGTTTCTCCAGCCGCGATGCAGGTGGTGCGCCGATCTCAGCCGTGAGTACTTATAAACCATAGAGGGTAACCCAAAAACCCGACCGGGCTGGGTAGAAAATAACCATTACATACAACAATGCCCTAACGGTGAGAAAACGTCAAATTATTTATACATCATAAAACAACATAGGTGAAAGCAAAAAAGCTATTTATTAATTTAAATATATATATTCATTTATTTACTTATACATAAATATCAATTTAATATATTCATCCTAAATGGACCGCCCATCTGATAAAACAACACACCCAGGGACAGATAGTGTGAGAAAAAGTGCTCATGATAGATAGAAAGGAGAATAATCCATATTCCAATGAATCAAAAACCTATATAAAAAACATTAAACACAGTTGGTTGGTTCTTTTTTGTTTGCTGCATTAACTCCATTCGAAATCCTCAGAGAGTCTAAATCAATGCCTTCAATCCTCCAAAGATCTTATGCAGAAACCAATCCAGACTATGATATATCCGTCGACGTTTCGACCCCTCTATATCTTAGGCCAAATCCCAGCTCCACAGTGGGTCTTCTTCAGGACTAATACGATGGGAGTCCCATACATATATCCTCTGACTTCTTCACTTCTTTTACTTGTCTATTTATGAGGAGATCAAGTCTGATTTAAAATATCATTCCTCCTCATATACCAAGTCACCCGTCAATTCCAATGCATTCTTCATTCATATGTGAGCCTTCGAAAGACTGAGCGTTCACCAAGCCATGAAGCGGGTGGCGTGTCGTTTTTACAGCCCTATTGCACATGGTGCAGCAACATTTTCCCCACACGGCTTCCTGTGCATGGATTTTAGTACTTGTTCTAACAGCGTCACCGTTTAAGGGGCCCCAGGACTGGATAGGGCACCATTTTTCAGCCCCGGAGACTCAGCAGAGAGACTAGGTGCGGGCAGAGGTAGTCTTTGATGGCCCTGAGAATTCAAAACAGGAGGCAAGCTCAGTCCAAGCCCTTGGAGACACTTCACAAGCAGGAATTTACCACAAAGTTCAGTCTTTGTCCTCTTTCAGGCAGAAGCAGCAACTGCAGGCAAACCCAGCAAAGCACAGTCACAGGCAAAGGGGCAGTACGCCTCCTCCAGCTCCTCAGCTCTTCTCCTTAGCAGAGGTTCCTCTTGAAGCCAGAAGTAATCTGAAAGTCTGGGGCTTGCGGTCCACTACGTATACCCTTTTCTGCCTTTGAAGTAAGCAAACATCAAAGGAAAGTCTCTATTGTTCACAAGATTCTGCCTTGCCCAGGCCTTGCTCTGAGATTTTTAGCTCTTTAAGAAAAGGGTAATCTGCATTTATCCACAACTCCCCAGAGATGTCACACTCGTGATTCCATGTGTAAAGACTGCGTCAAATCATCTTTTGCTATTTGGGTTTTTGATGAGATACTGCTTGTGAGCCGGGAGGGTTGGGCCACCAGTTACGACTTGTTGTAGGATTGGCCTAGTCGCCTACAAACAAAACTGCTTTCATCCCTAAACCAGCAGTCCTGCCTAGAGCAAGAGTTCAACTACGACATGGCACCATCAACCATGGTGTTTAGGCACTAATTTACAGATGTCTTGAGTATCACTGTCTTACACACAACAGGGACCCTAAGTACCATTATAAGGAGACGTCTGTGGTCTTAGGGATGATCCTCCTCAGCTGAACAGGGAGCACCTAACTAGGCTGTAAGTTGTTTGAGCTCAAACTCTTAAAAGAACTTTCTCCCCATTTGATGTTCCATCTTTTTACCCATTTCACAATATGGCTAATGCCATAGAAATTCCAGAGAATGTCAGACATGCATAACACTACATCTGATAGGACACGGCTTAGGTGATGAGGGTGGGGATGTTATATTCATTGTAGAAGCTTATGAAGCGTATAGAAACATTCTATTCCTGGGTTACCTTTCCTTAGGAAGGCACTGGCACAAGCACATTCCACACATACAGAACCGCAAACGTACCACAACGGTACCAAGCATACCAGTATCTTGAAATACTGATTACTTATCAAGAAAATCAGAACTGGTGTAATGGCACCCTACCACACGTAATACAACATGTAAGATTAGGTCCCTTAGGTAATGAAGGACCAACGTGGCCAATGTTTGCCACATATACACCTCACCCCAGTGTACAAAACATGCAGTCAGCTGATCTGTGTAATCTTTACAATGAGCTAGTAACATTATATAGATGACTTGTTCAGCTCGTAATGCGAACTCTGAACACAACACCAGCACATTCAGCACCACCAGCACCTGCTGGATATCAATTGGCCACTACTGGAATTAATCCACAAACACTATATTCTATCATGGGCAAAGTGCCCACGGAACAAGAGAAAATTCTGTTCTGGATAGCCCAGTAAACTAATTAGCTGGAAGCTGTGTTTCCCCATAGGGGGTCACAGGAAAAACATAGAGTTCTCACAATGTGCTTGCCATTCAGGATGGTTCTCTCAGTGGATGACTGTGCCATATGGGGTACAGGCTTCACTTCTATATACACTACCACACATGGTACCCCAACACCAGATACCAAACAAGCATAGGAGGGTTCTAAAAAGCGCTAGGATAAAAAGCAAATTAAAGACAGACGAAGTCAGAGAGCAGACTCCTCACACCCGGAGAACTCTGAAAGGAGATATTGGCCCTCACTATGACATTGGCAGTAAGTGCCGCTTACCGCCATGCTGACTGCCGCCAACAAACCGAGACCGTGGCGGTATACCGCTACGTGTATTATGACCCACACATAGAAATCCACCATTATACAGAAACACACACAAGTCCGCCACACCAAAGATCAGTGATAAACTGGTGGTAGCAAAACCCACACCGTTACGCCAACAGAAATACACCCACAGCATTATGACCCACAAATCACCACAGTGGACATTCAACTGCAGTAAACCATTGGCGGTACATACCACTGCACTCAAAATACACACACACAAACAAAACAAGACCACATTGGACAATTCAAACTACACACACCTATCACACATACACATACACCACACCCACACACCCACAACACGATAAAACACATACAAACATTACCCACAACCCTTTATCACTACAAACAAGTTACAACAGAGAGAGTGAGATAGAGAGACACTCCAGGAGCACCCACAGAATCAGAGCCACAGAACACCATCACCCATATACGCACCTCACAGCATACACCCCAACACATCACCCCACACACACTCATACACACCACTCACACTATACCCATGGCACCACAAAGACACCCTCAGGTTCTCAGAGGATGAGCTACGGGTCATGGTGGAGGAAATCATTCGGGTAGAGCCACAGCTATTCGGATCACAGGTGCAGCAGACATCCATTGCTAGGAAGATGGAGCTATGGCGGAGAGTCGTGGACAGGGTCAACGCCGTGGGACAGCACCCCAGAAAAAAGGGATGACATCAGGAAGAGGTGGAACGACCTATGGAGGAAGGTGCATTCCGGGTTGAAAAGACACCAGATAGCTGTACAGAGGACTGGTGGTGGACCCCCACCTCCTCCCCCACAACTAACAACATGGGAGGAGCAAGTCATAGCAAACTTGCATCCCGAGGGCCTGGCAGGAGTAACAGGCGGACTGGACTCTGGTAAGGCAAATCTTTACTACATTCACCCCCCCTACCTGCATGCCATCACAAACTCCCACCCCTACTCTCACCCCCATCACTCCACCACCTCACATAGAACCCACCATCACAACCCACCCATCCCAATACCAAGCCCGGCATGTAACACCAATGCATGGACCCCCATCATTGACCTGCATGGACTCCCATCACCATAGCATGCACACTAGTGACAATCACTTAGCCAACCAAACCACAACTCACACAAGCCAAAGCTGCCTTGGTAATAACAACCATAGAGGGGAACATACCCATGCACAAGATGGCACACGCAGTAACAAAAACACTGCATTTACATCCCCAAAGGACCCCCACACAACGTCACCGGAGAGGAGGCACCAGCAACATCCAGTCCCCCCCTCAAAGAGGCCCACAGTGATGACATCAGCTCTGCACGCCTGGATCAGGATGACCAACCTGGCCCATCAGGGACCTCTGGACAGTTGGTGACCCAGGCACAGTCCCATATCACCACAGAGCCTCCCCCCTCAGGAAACACCAGCACAGCACCCACCCAGCAGGCCCTTTCCACTGTCCCCAGGACACGTCAATCATCAATGTGTCCACCACTACAGGGACCGCAGGCAACCCCACAAACACAGGACAATCAGGGACCTGGGGTCAGTGGCAGCGGGCACACAGTTCAGGGGACAGAGGCACAGGACAACAGGGAACCTGGGAGGACTGCTGTGTGACAGGGGGAGGACAGGCCCAGGGAACCGACTCTCCACGAGGCACTCACCAACATCCTGGGAGCATACCACATTCCCAGGAGATGATGGGCCAGATACTGGCCAAGTTCCAGGAGACACAGAGGCTGCAGCAGGGACAGTACCTGGGGATCAGGGAGGAACTGAGGGACATCCACACCACCATGCTCACCATTGCAGGAGTGCTGGCAGACATGGCCAACACCATGAGGGAAGCAGTAGCACACCAACGGGCCCCTGACACTAGCAACACAGATGAACAGCCCACCACCTCCACTGACGCTAGTGGACAAGAGGCCCTGTCACATGAACAACAGGCCACCAGCACCCCTCCCCTGCAGAAGGAGAACCACCACGCAAAAGGTCCCTGCGATCCAGGCAGAAGCCAGAGAACATTGCCAAGACCCCCACCAGGAAATAGGACTCCTCTGAATGTCACCCTTGTGTCCCACTCTGTCACCCTGTCCACCTTGAACTGCCTTTGCCCCACTCCCTATGCACCCCCTTAAAAAATGCGCCTGTGATACCAATAGACTGGACTCTATCTTGGACATTTCTCCATCATCAACCAAGCCCATTGCAATACCCCCTACACTTATTATCACATAAACAAACACCCTTGGAACTAATACAAATATGGAATCTGTCAATTGATTGAAATATGTATTAGTTTAACAAGCTGTAAACATTGCAATTCAAATGTACAGTTATATATATACATAGGTATGACCTGTAGTGGGCAGCAGTAAACATACCAGGAGCCAGAGTGCGGCACAGATATCTGAAAATAGAGATGCCAAAGGGTACAGTAAGTGGCCATAGAACTTGTCAAATAAGGCTGCCATGCACAATGTCCAACACAAAACTGCAATGGAAGGTGAAGTTACAGTGTCTTACCTGTGTGTCACTGGAAGTACTGTTGAATTATAGTTGTTCTGTTGTCTACATCCTCTTCCTCTGCCTCCTCTTCATCACTGTCCATAGGCTCTACCGCTGCCACACGACCATCTCCAGCCTCAACCTCCTGCAGAAAAGGCACCTGGCATCTCAAGGCCAGGTTGTGCAACCTGCAACATGCAACGATGATCTGGCACACCTTCTTGGGTGAGTAGCAGAGGGATCCACCTGTCAGATGGAGGCACCGGAATCTGGCCTTCAGGAGGCCAGATGTGCGCTCAATAATCCTCCTTGTTCGCCCATGTGCCTCAGTGTAACATTTCTCTGCCCTTGTCCTGGCATTCCTCACTGGGGTCAGTAGCCATGAGAGGTTGGGGTAACCAGAGTCACGTGTAAATATCGAGGGATACCTGTTAGCCAGACACTCACCTTTAGGGCCAAACCCACACCCATATACCAACAGACACTGGGTGGGGACCATGGGCTCACCTATTAGCCACACCCTGTGCTTCTGGAGTTGAGACATCACATATGGAATGCTGCTATTCCTCAAAATAAAGGCATGCACAGAGCCAGGATACTTTGCATTGACATGGGAGATATACTGGTCCGCCAGGCACACTATCTGCACATTCAGAGAGTGAAAGCTCTTTTGATTTCTGAACACCTGTTCATTTCTCCGGGGGCGGAGGGACACAGGCAATACATGTTCCATCAAAAGCACCAATGATGTTGGGGATATGTCCCAGTGCACAGAAGTCAGCCTTCACTGTGGCCAAATCCTCCACCTGGGGGATACGATGTAGCTGTGCATGTGTTTCATCAGGGCAGACATCACTCTGGTCAGCACGTTTGAGAACATAGGATGTGACATCCCTGCTGCCATGGCCATTGTCGCTTGGAAGGACCCACTTGCCAAGAAATGGAGCACTGACAGGACCTGCACAAGAGGGGGGATACCAGTGGGGTGGCGGATAGCTGAGATCAGGTCTGGCTTCAATTGTGCACACAGCTCATGGATTGTGGCCTTATCAAGTCTGTAGGTTAGGATAATGTGCCTGTGCGCTATTGTCACCAGGTCCACCAGGGGTCTGTACATGGGGGTATGTCTCCATCTCCTATTAATCCTCACTGGTTGAACTGTAGGGTGAATAACGGTGAGCAGATGGTCATATTAAAACATATCCTCAGATTAATATGCCTTGCATTTTTATCACAGAAACAGTATGTGAACGTCTAGGTCCGTTGATGTGCCTATGTCTGCTGTGATGCAGATAGGTGCCATGGCCTGTTCCCCTCTGAAATGGCAGCCGCCTGACCTGTGATGAGGGACAAGTGAAAATTAGGTAATTCCGCTGACGTTGTGCGCCACTGTGGGAGGCGGTCGACGACTGCCGTGCAACACATCATTGGTTATCATTGGGGCCTAAGGGTTCCAGGAGCCAATGGTGATGTACGCCGGCGGTGACGGTACGCACCGCCGCGGACGTGACCGCCATTTTCTATCTGTTCAATCACTTGCTACCTGACCTTCAACAAGAGAGGAGCTACACTGCAAGTGCTGCTCTGACCTGTGTCTGGAAGCAACCATGGCTCGAGTGTCTGGGGAAAGGGCCCCTGCTCTTACTTCTGAGGAGTTGGAGAGACTAGTGAATGGGGTCCAACCCCAGTGCCCTTTACTTTATGGTCCTCAAGACAAACAGGTGAGTACACGCACGGTGCATGGGGCATGAATGTATGGAGTGCTGTGTGTGTAAGCTTCGTGTAGCAGGCTGAGGGATCCTGAGCAGAGTGCTGCATGTTTGGTGGGCAATGTCTGTGCGTAAGGGGATGGGAGGGATATGGTGGGCCATGAGTGTAACAGTCCGGACGGTATGACTAATACCTTTTCTTATGTATCTTTTTCTGCACCTCAGCTCCCATCAGAAAAAGGGTATTTGGCTCTCGTTTTCCTCCCCCCTTCCTTGTGTGCTAGGTGCGGTACTCACCGTGGTCGTCTTGGCCACCGTTCATGTTCCTGGTGTAGGAGGAGGCAGACCAGCATGGAAAATATGTGCAACTCGGGCTCCATGGCATTGTTGTTCTTCCTTGAGTGTCGAGAGGTGAGTCGTTTCCCTTCTGTGTACTGTTTCCGCCGTGCTTTTGATGGCATTGGTACCACCCCGGAAAAGGTGTCCGATAGGCCTCTCATAATACAGTGGGCGGTACATTGTCTTCTGCCTGGCTGTTGGTGGCTACCCCTGCGGTGCTTGTTGCTACCGCCGTGGTGGTCAGAGTGTTAAAGTGTCTGTCTGTGTTGGTGGTTTCCACCGTGGTCAAAATTCCATTTTTTTTACTGCCGGCCTGTTGGCGGTATTTCCGCCACTTTATCACCGACCGCCAGGGTTGTAATGAGGGCCATAATCTCAGAAATACTGAAAATATAAAAGCTCCTCACATACTGATTCACGTCCCTCTCATTCCTTTTAAGCACCGGATAGACGAAGCCAGACAGTGGGCAGGTCAGAGCAACATCCTGACTACATGAAACAAAAGAAAGACTCATTGCAGTCTTCAGACAAGATAGAAGACAAGTCCCCACAACAGAAGCCCCAGTTTAACAAGAAAAAGGTGGCAGCACTGTGAATTAAAAATGCCAGTAAACTTGAGAACATTGCTGAAGAACAAGACGTGGGCTGTGATACTGCTAGACAGGGCGGCAGAAGTCACAGTATGTCACCAGAGTCTGAAAGATCATTTGGATGCGACAGAAACTAGCAACGTTATTGCAGTCAAGACTGCAGACAGGCGTGTTCTCCCACCCAACAGGGTTTGTGATTTAAACATTCAAATTGAGGGAGACATAGAGTGCACCATTAGTGCAATATTCTGGGATGAACTGAGCTGTGATATCCTACTGGCTGAAAGCTCCCACATGGGTAAGATGTCCTTTTGCCTTCTTTCTCTGATCTTTCTGTGATTTAGCACAAGCACCTATGATATACCACAACCTTGAAGGTTGGGATAAGGATTCTCCTTACCATGTAATACCTGTTAGGTCTACACCCCAGCCTCAGCCACAATATCCTGTCAAACACAAAGCTAAAGCTCCAGTGAGGAGATCCTCACTCAGCTTGAGTACCAGAGTGTAATTGAGCCCTGTGTCTCTGCAATGAATAACCCGTTATTACCCGTTGCAAACCTGACCATTCATATAGAATGGTCTTAGACTACAGACACTTAAACAGTAATACAAAATACATACAGCACAGCACTAATTAACAACATAGTGTGTAAGAAATACAAAACAACATTGGATATCACCAGTGTTTTTTTCTACCAAAACTTAGCACTTGAAAGTTAGGACCTGAGTGCATTCTCGTTTGGCTCACAAAAATGCTTTTGTCATTTGCCCCAAAGCTACCAGACGAGCCCAGGGCTTTTATCAGCCTGTATAACATCAATGTTGCATGATATTGATTCTGAGGCGTTGTCCTATGTGGATGACATCTATCTCACAGATGATGACCTCAACATTCATCTTGCCAGGGTCAACAGGATTGTTCTGGGATTCGTAGCCCTTGGTTACAAATTTAATTTTAGGAAAACTAAAATAGCCTTTCTCAGTGTATTGTTCCTTGGATATGAGCTATCAAATGAGGGTAAGAGCCTGGCCCGCACTTTTTAGAAAAATTTGCTCAACTCCAGCCACCAAGTACTATCAAGAAATTACAGTCTTTACTTGGTTTCTTCAACTTTAGCAGAACATGCATTCCTGATTATCCACAACAAATCATGCTACTTTATGATTTTATATGCCCAGATTGTTCTAGCAGACACTGGACAGTAGAACACAAATGCATCCTTAGAGGATTGCAACAGGACATACTAGAAGCAAAATACTTACATATCCATGACAACAAAAATCAGTTGGTCATCAGAATAAATGCTGGTGCCATTGTGCTCACTTATTTAAATTTTAACAAAGGTGACACAATGCTGATAGCATATAAATCACATTTATATTCCAATGCAGAACAACGATCTGAAAATTGTAACTGCAGTACTGATGGCGGTCAATAAGGAGAGGCCACTTGCCAAAGGGAAATGCATTATTGTTGTTACCCCAGTGCCAGCCTTAGAGGCCGTCACCAAAGCTAGCATTTCTAATGCTAAAGCATTACATCCATGTTGGATTCAACAGGCAACCTCCCTTCTGCCACCAATGTTGATTGCATCTTTGATCCAAAACTTCCAACACGAATTTCACCAATACATGCAGGAGTACCCCACCTATATACATCTTGCATTACTGTCATTTACACTGATGGTTCAGCACAACCAGCTGTAGGTACTAAACATCAGTACTCAGCTTCTTGCGCAACTGTGAGTGGAGTGATGAAGGATGAAGCCAATCACAGTGCACAACTAAGCTTGCAGATCCTTCACAGATCCGGAGCGGATTTGCCCGGGATCCTCTATGGAATTATATATAATTACATTTTTAACCTTATCACAAAAAAGCACACTTTCTGGACCAAGAGCTAACTTTCTGCCAAATTTGATGAAATTTCATTTTTCACTTTTTGCAGTATCACTGTTCAATTTTCCTATGGAAAAAAAACTAATGAAGAAAACACATTTTTGGAGCTCCTTTCCCCTTTTCTCAGCTTCTGCTTGACAGATCACCCTGAAATTTTCAAGGAAGGAGCTGCACTGGACAAGGCTTTCTATGGTGAAAATTTGTCAAAGGGTGCTAAATTATAAGCAAATCTCAATTAGCTTTTCCTATAGAATGCAGATCTAACTATAACTACACAGTGGCGAACCGTACAGGGTAATATATGACAGGGCTTGGGATAGTGGCTTTTTCAGTTATGTACATGACAACCCTCATAGAAATGCATTTGATTAATCTTAATTTTTTGATTAACTGATGATTTTTTCGATCATCCTGACACTGTTATTTTCAGGCAAAATTTTTATTTTGGCTCGCTGATAAAAAAGAATTCTGGGGCCATAGCGGCCTGAAGCATTATGAATGCTCATAAATTGTAGGGCAGAAAGAAGAGGGGTGGAAAAAGCCCTCTTCCTGTGAAAATGTGATTTCTTAATATGGGAATTGACATTTTAAAATAAAGATTTTAGTTATGGGAGCACAGTAAGTTTTATTATCATATAAGGAGAGTTGCAGGACTGCTGGAAATGATGAGGAAGGTAATTTAGCTGTACAAAAATTGTGCTTATTTAGTCGGCAAACTGTGATTTTTACCGGTGGCTAAATGCCACATACAGCTCATTTAAGTGGCACAGGGTAGGTGCCAGACCTGGTCAGTGTCACATAGTCCATGACTATAGGACTGAGTTAGATATTGGCAGATGAGACACTCCATCACAATGGTGATGGATATCCCATCTGCCAAAATCTAAACCTCTTTATATCCTAAGGGATTTAGTTTTCAGCTGACAGGCTATCCGTCACCGTTGTGATAGAGTAACTTGTTTGCCAATACGTGAATCAGGCTCTATGTACAGCTGCTCTGAACATAAGTGGTGCTGGGAGCAGTGCCTGGTCAACAGTCAAGAAATAAAAGCTTTGAGAATTTGCTTTCCATAGCCAAAGGCAGTAAATCATTAAAGAATAAAAAATGCACCACAATAACATTGGTCATTTTACGTTATGAATAGTTTTGCTCATAACATATTAACATTTATGTACAAAAAAATCAAAATTTCCCATGTAAAATTACAGTTACAGTGGAATTATGGTTACAATATAAAACACTTGTTAGGGTTGTAAAATCCCCAGCTAAGTTAAGCTACACAAGTCGTAAATCAGAATTCATGTTCCAGCCAGGAGTTGCTCATGTCCTCATACATGATGTTCCTAATTTCACTTCAGATGGCATAATCAAAAACATTATTGATGATTTCAGAAAGAAAAGAAACATCAATATGATGGAAAAGAGGGATGAAGGGAGAAAGGTTTAGAGGGATGCAGAGAAGGAAAAGATGGAGGGGTGAAAAAGAGGGATTGGGACAGAAGGTTGGATGCAGAATGTAAAGACAGGAGGAATGGAAAGAAGACAAATGAATAAAGTAATTCAGGGAGACACACATTTAAAAAGGGAGAGAGCAGGAAGGAAGGGACTGAGGGTGAGGCAAGATAGGAAGAACAGAGTGAGGATGTGGCACAGATGCGGCAAAAAGGAAGAATGGAGGGAAGGACTCATGGAGTAAGGAAGCAAGAGAGGGATGACAAGACTAGGCTAGGCAGACAGTCAGGCAAAGTGGATTCAAGGGATGTAGCAAGGGGCCAAAAAAAGAAGCTAGAAGGTGGTAGAATGGAGACACTGAAGACAACAAAAAGGCAAGAAACACAGTAATAGAGAAATTAAGAAAGAGAAAGATGATGAAAGGATTAATAGAAGAAAGAAAGAGGATGGGAGAAATTAAGGAATATAGAGGAAGGAAGGAAGCTACATCGGAGGCAAAAGAAGTTTCAGATGGAACGTGAAGAAAGAGAGAATGAAGAAGAAAGAAGAGAAAAATTAACAAAAGAAAGACAAAGAAACAAGCAAAACCCTAAGAGTTGAGTACAATAGATATATTAACTGACTCTCAATTTTCAGTTAGCAATGGGAAAATAAACACAGAACTATGAGACCTAGAACTGATTCTCAAACCAGGTGAAGCAGAGTCAAAACCCATATTTGTAAAATGTATGATATCATGGCCTAGCATTTACCTTAAATTCCTGATGTTTTGACATCATGACTGCCATGTGGCCAAGAAGGAGAGGGTGCTTCTCTTTTCTAATCTGATTGCCATCATCTTCTATGCAAAACCATCCACACTGATTATCTTCTTCTGCATCAAAAAATGAAAACAAAATAAATGCAGATTTTGTTAACACACATTTTGAGAAATTAATTTTAAAACAAATATTAATGCTTTCTTTAGGACATGCTGTGTCACTGTAATACTCTGCTAGAAATTGTAGCTAACACATGATTAACATGATGGCAGATGAGACTCTCCCTCTGGGATTCTCACTTCTGTTGTTCTCATAAGAAGGCAGGGTAACTCTGGAGCAGGCAGAATTGCTTCCATTTTCATTTTCGGCCAATATCCTGTTACTATCCACGTTTAAATGCCCCTGCACCACCCCAACCAGGCCCTTCCTGAAAGCCAGTTTACAAAACCTGCTAATTGTGCTAACTGGAGAAATTGAGGAGGAAAATGTGTAATGTAAGGTCCTATGGCCCGTATACACTAATGTATGTTCCCACAGGCAGAGAATGGGAAAATCACTTGCATAGATCAGGCCCTATACCTTTTACACACCCATATAGTTCATGGTTCTAATGAACACCTCTGATGGCAAACAAAACCACGAAGCAAAGATACACTCTTTCTCAAATATCCTCACTTCATAGCCTCCTTGCTGAACAATATTCATTCTTGGGTGCTGCTACCACCTTCAAGAATATGCTCAAAACTTTCCAATGTGGTTATTGTGCCCTCCATTGCACCACAACTGTCCTAACACATGCAGCTGATTTCATAAGCTCTACACACCAAAACCAACTTTCATCCATTCAGATACTCCTTGATCTTTTTGTTGCTTTCAACACCTAAAAGCAATTTACTGTGAAATAAGATGGGTCTTTGAAGATAAGATGTTGGTGACTAGAAATACATTCATGTGCATATACTTACTGAACCCCAGGTGCCACAGCCTTGGCTTTGTCACCATTTAGAAATCCCTGAGAGGTATCTAAGGAAAGTGCCAAAGTTATCAATAACCAAAGCTAAACATCATACATTTTCCTGTTCTACCTAATACAAAGAACAAAAGGAGAATCAAAATGAAAAATGTATGAGTGGTAAGATTTTGAGTGGAACAACAAAGCTGGTTCCAAACACTATGAGCATGTCAACATGACAGGTGGGGAAAGGAAACAAAACATATTGATCAGAACTATTTAAAATATTATCAAATTCACATTATGAGACATAATTACATATGCTGGGTTTAAAAACATACATTTCTCTATATTCATAACATGGTGAATCTGAGAGCACTTTCTGATTCTCTAGGAACACATTCAGCAGTGTCAAAGGTCACTTGTGTCTCCACATCACTCTGAACCAGACCACCATACAATGCTACTCTGCTCATGATCCATATCTTGTCATCTTCCAACTTCACAGCATTATGAAACAGTTTATCCACATACATTGATCTAGTAAAGTTTGGCCACTTCTCTGTCCCCACTGAGGTATGTATCTTCTACAAAATCACCTACCTTCACAAAATCGCACACTCTTCTTCTTTGATCATACCTAATCTTCCATCCATCCTGGAACCTTGTAAATATCTAGTTTCCTTTCCATGAACAATTGAAATTGTGTCTAACCAGTGGGGGAACAATAGGTTAGCCAACAGGCATTCATGTAAACTTTTCTTCCAGTCTAGGCTAATCACCTTTGCCAGCAGGATGCTTTCTTTTATGGTCATATTCAACCTCTCAACCATTCCACTGCTAACAGGATGCTACAGAATGCTTTTCTGTTCTTTTTTATCCCACACAATTTTAGAAAATCTTCAAATTTCTTTGAGAAATACTGTACATCATAGTCTGTAAAGGTCTGGTGACAATAACCTCTCTGTAAAACCTTTTCCAAATATGTGATGACATGTTTAGAACTGATATCGATAACAGCTTTTACTTCACAGCATCATGAGTAAACGTCAACCATCACAAGTAAATACAGTATGACATTCTCACCATCAAAAGGCCCCACAATGTCCATAGCCACTTTTTACCACAAACCGTCTGAAGTAGGGAGCACACATATAGGTAGACTACATGTTTTCAAAATGTTGTGGCTGTTCCAGCACTCTCCATATTCACTATTCTTCCTCTAAACTCGAACACTGTTAATCTAAACTAAGCCTTTCCTTAGTCTTAACAAATTAAGATGATATTGTTGTGTGATATCCACCAAGTTGTGTCTTATATACCCTGGAACTACCAACCATTTTGCACAGACCACTAATTGTTCATCCTTTCATTTTATGGTTTTCTTTTGGCCATTCTCAGGTTACACACAACATAGCCACAAAACATAAAGAGTCACTGTCTAAAGCAAGTTACCAATCCTCTTCTGAAATGGCTACTTGTGTTAAAACACACACATTCTTGACCATATCCTCTTTTAAGACCGAAGTATCCTCATCATTATTTTGGGATTAACCAACCTCGATAAACATCCTACTGGTGTATCCTTAGCAGTAGGGCTAGAATGCAAACAAAAATGTACTCCTGAAGATCCACAACCCACCTTTTGTTTTGAGCTGAAACAGCATCCAAACCTTGTTTCCAACTAATTTCACACAAACAATGAACTCAACACCCCAAAGTACAAATTTTTTCAAAGCCCAACTGACCGCTAACACCTCTTTTTCTATGCACAAGTAATTGAGTTTCATCTCTTTATGAACTCTGGGAGTGACTGTATGCACATTATAATGTATCACCTTACCAATCACCTGACTCAAAATAGCACCCAACCCTATCAAGCTGGCATACGAAATGGGCATCAGGAGCAGATGTCTACTTTCTACTCGGTTCAAAAGCATGTCAATCAAGTGCATGTTCTAGCTTGTTTTTCACATCATTTAATTAATCTCTGCATTCATCATCCCAAATAAATTCTCCATCAACAATCTTCTGATCTTCATGGTTTAATTAGCAAGATTCTTCAAAAATATATCATAAAACACAATCATCCCCATAAAAGTCAAATGTTCATCTTTTCATTCTTTTATGTTTTATACTGTGTCCACTAAGTTCTTTTTTGGTCCAACATAAGTATTGGAGATCCGATGACAAATATATGAAATGTCTTCATTTGTGAGGAAACATTTAATATTTCACAAATTTAATTTCAGCTTTTTAAGTCTCTTTAACACCTCTGTTGCCCTTTCATCATATTTCTGTTTTGTCCTGCAATATAATAGCACATTGTCTAGTTAGCGCTTGACTCCTACTAAACCCTGCAACAAATGTGAAATAGCCTAGTGGAACAGCGCAGCAGCAGGGATCAAACAAAATAGTATAAGCATACATTTAAATGCTTCTGTCAGTATTATGGAGGCTGTATTAACCCCCTATTTAGTGATAAGCAGAGGCCAACTCCAAAGTTGTAAAGAAATGAGCCCCTAACAACATTTATACCATTTGAGTCAAAGTGAAAATCTATCCACCACAATCTCTTTGAGTGCCATATGATCCACACAAAAACAAATCTCTCCACTGGCCTTCTTCTCTTCGATAATAGGACTTAACCACTTGCTGGTGTCAATAAGAGCAATCCTCAATAGACACACTTACCCTAAACTCAGTTCATCTTTCAATAACAGTTCTTCTTGCATTTTCTCAGAATGACAATAAAGAAGAAATTGATTCCCGATTCCTTCCACAGTTTGTGCTCTGAACATGCAGCTTGATGACAACTTACTCACAGCTGCTACATGTGTTTCAACAAACTCTCTTTCAGATTGCTATTTTGATTTGTATAGCACACTAATCCCTCAAAAGGGTATCTAGGTGATTGGGCAAGGTATGTAGGTATGCGGTCTCAAGGTGCTTGAACAAAGAGCCAAGTCTTCAGCTTCTTGTAGAACTCAAGTAGTGAGGAGGAGGCTGTGATGTGTTGATGGAGGTCGCTCCATGTCTAGATTGAACTGTAACAGCAAAAAAAGATGATGGGTGGAATGCTGAACGTTGTCAAACACTCACCCCAGTCACAGATCTGGGTTTAATCCATTATTTCTTGTTCACCTTGCTACCCCAGTATGGACCCAGCCAAATGCAAATCAGTTGTGACCTTACTCCCCTTTGCAACAGTACAGCCCAAACTGCCAGGCCAGGTCCTCCTTGGACCGGCAAGAAGCATCCTGGGACCAGTTTCAGGGTATCATCCCTCATCAGCCAGGCTAGCTTGAATCCAGTGGAACAGTGACCACAGCACATATGTCTGGGCATACCCTTCCCAATTTGGGTAATTATGGCAACAGAAAAAGATGATAGGCGGATTGCTGAACATTGTCAAACACTCACCCCCAGTCACAGATCTGGGTTAAATTCATTGTTTTATTGCCCCCCATGCGACCCTAGTTTGGACTCAGCCATATGCAAATCAGTTGTGACCCAACTCCCCATGGGAACAGTGCAGCCCAAACTACCAGGCCAGGTCCTCCCTGGACTGGAAACAAGCATCTTAGTAACAGTATTGTGGTAACACCCCTCATCAGCCCGCCTAGGTTCAATCCAGTAGGATAGTGAGCATGGACCCCCATCTGGGCATACCCTTCCCACGTAGGGCAACTATATTAACACAAAAATATGATGGACGGAATGCTGAACATTGTCAAACACTCACCCCCAGTCACAGATCTGAGTTAAATCCATTGAGAGCAGAGTCAAGACTGATTTGCAGATGGCCAAGTCCAAACAGGCATGGCGAGCAAAAAAATGATACCATATGGAAATGTTCTAATAGGATGGACTTGTTCAGAGGTCTGAGGCCTAAGATGGGCCTTAGAAATCTGTCCTTCTAGGGAATGAGGAAGTAGAGGGAATATACCACGAGCCCTGTAGATGTTGAGGCTTGGGCTCTATCACCCCTTTGTGAAGGAGCGCTTGAACCTCATCCCAAAGCAGGTGTTAATGTTCTGCAAAGAGGACAAGTTTGCAGGGTGGTATGTTGGGTGGTGTGGAAATGAGCTGCAGGCAGTAACCATGTTAGATGATGTTTAGCACCCACTGGTCTGAGGTGACGCACTGCCAGACGGGGAAGAACATCTGAAGGTGTCCCCTGACAGTTACTGTGTGGTAAGGGGGAGGGGTGGCAAGTCATTGCTTGGCTTGGGACGCTCCTTTGGAGAGCCACCCTTGTCTCGGCCTTTGGCACTGGTCTCATGGTAGACAGCCCTGAAGTGGCCTCTTGTGGATGTTTGTTGAGCTGGTTGACACTGGAAAGACATGAAGGCTTCAGAGGAGGTGGTCTTGGAGCATATACAATACATTAACCAGAGAAAGGGCCCACGCGGGTAGGTTTCTGTATGGTGCTCATTTTTTTTTTTTACAACGTCTTATCAATCTGGGGCCCAAAGAGATATTCCCTGTCAAATGACAGGTTGAGGAGATGTTGTTTAACATCATGCTTGAGGCTGGAGACACAGAGCCAGTATGTCTAGGAAGGAGTACGCTGGAGTTGGTGTCCTGAGTGACCCTGCCAAGCATCTAAGGCACACCTAGTGTTGGCGTTGGAAATCAGTTTGCCTTCAGCTCTTGGCCTCTTTTACGGTGCTCCTCTGGGAGATGTTGGAGGAGCCTCACCATCTCATCCCAGTGGGTGTGGTCACACCTGGAAAGTAGGCAATGGAGTTTGTGATACACCAATGATTGGCAGACTGCGCTGTGACACAGTTGCCAGCAGCATCTATGCATTTACTTTCTTTGTCCGGTGGAGGTGCATGGGTGCCTCGAGTGTATGGCAATTTACGAGTGGTATTCAGCACCAGGGAATCGGAAGGCAGTTGGCCCCTAAAGCAGAAGAGATCTGCAGGGGAAGCCTTGTACTTATTATCAACCTGGGAAGGTGATGAAACAGCTACCTGAAAATATCAGGCGCAAGTTTGAGAATCCCTTTCTAAATGGGCAGGTAGTGCATGGAACAGTGGGCAGAGGAAAGAGTTTTGAAGAGAAAAATCTCTTCAATAGGCTCCTACTGTATTTCCACACTATGATATGTTGTATGGTTCCCCACCCGTCTTGTTTGCTCAGGTCAGAATGTGGTTACCCCATGGTGTGTATGAAAGTGGTGCAAGAAGAGAAAGAAGTGAGGATGGTGTTGCTGGAGGTCTGGGTGGTGTGGTGGAGGGAAGAGGCAGGACAGGCTCAGGAAGATGACTGGTGGCTTTGCCATGCTTCTTCAGCTGTGGAAGTGGTGTGAGCTCCAGAGCTTCCTCAAAGCTAAACTGTCTCTTTGAAGAGCAAGGGCCTCCTCCTCCACCCCAGAAGCTGTGTGAGAATTCGGACCATCTGGGAGGGGATGGAAACCTGCCTTTGGAGAGCGTCAAGTTCATCCTGCAGTTTCTGGAGAACCATTTTGACGCGATCAATAACTGATCTTCCCATCTGCACTGAATGTTTTGGTACCAATGGCTTCAGGTTTGATGGTTGTGTTGAAGCCAAGCTGTGAGGGGGTGGGGCTGAGTGAGTCAGCTTCAGGATTCTCTTTGGTGTCGAGCCAAAGCTGGCTGCAGAAAGCAGTGGCGGCCCAGAAGCCTGACTCTGTGGGTCCACAGCGGCTGAATGCCTCTAATGGGGTGGAAGCTTGGAGCAGTGTTGAGGGGAAGCTCTACTCACAACCTGTTGAGCTGGCAAGAGGCCTTCGATCTCGAGGTTGGAGCTGGAGTTATCTTCAGGCAAGAAAGCTTCCTCCTTAACAGCCAAGGTCCTGGGTGCTGGAGAGGTCTAGGGTATCTTTGTTGCTCCTGCATGACACCTTGAGTTACCGGTTTTGTGGTCTCAAAGAATTCTTTTTTTTCAGAAGGACCGGCATGAGTCCTCATCATGTTCAGGTTAGAGACACCAATTACAGACCTGGTGGAGGTCGGCCTAGGGTATTTTGCATGACACCAAGGGCAATATCAAAAAGGTGTCAGTTCCATCACAGGTGAGGTATGGTGAGAGCAGATGGAGTGGCAGGGAGAGAGGTCCTGATAGGTGAGGCCCCACCGGTTGCCTAGGTTGACCAGAGATCTTCACTAGATGAAACAGCAGATGTTGACCCAATACAAGAGAAGGGGAATGCAATTGAATACATTACCAACAGAGGAAGAAGAACTATGAATGGTGAAAAGAACATGGCAACGGCCTTGATCCAGAGCACAGGAGAATAAGTTGGAAACAGATAGCGGAAAGAAAACAATCTAGCAACAGAACCAATGACCATGCACATTGCAAGCAACTGGTGGAGTCCCAGTACCTCCTGATTAAAGGAGAATTCTTTGAGAAAAAGCCACTTGCACACATCCAGCATCTATCCTAGGTGGCAGGAGTATGCACAGCATGCGTACCTACAGCCATACATCACTCAAACCTTGTTTTTTTTTCTGCATCACGAATCCATGGAGCACAGAAAAAATAAATACAAACTCCTGTGCTCTTCGATTGGGACCCTGTGGAGGGGCAAGGACTTGGGAGAGCCATTCTGTTTAAATTGTATAGGGTGCATGAACACATCCCTGAACCCTACTGAGGCCCCAGGTACACCATCACTGGGCCAATAACTATAATAAGGGGTGGGAGGCAAAGCCCTCCCCCCCAGCATTATTGAGGTCTTTAACATGCCATTCCTAGGATCATAAATTATAATTGGGGAGGGGACATGCGGCCACCTCTGTGAGCCTTTTAGAGGTCCCGGAAGCCCCATCCCCAGAACCGATCCATAAATTTAGGGGATGGGGCATCGGTCTTCCTCCCTAGCTGCTCACCAGTCGGGAACCACATCCCCTGAGGCCCATTACGAGCAGTTTCCCAAGGACTCCATCCCTAGGAGAGCATTCTATGCCCCCACTTTCCCAGGCAGGAAAGACAACTTTGCTCTCGCCCAGTTGGGCGCCCACACTCGGGTGGGAGCAAACAAATGTTTTCAATATTTTCAATAATATTTTTTATTCCAGGTGGTGCCCCAGAAGATACATGGATAGCACCAACATTTTTTTAAATATTGCAGGAGCCGCAGGAAGTGCCGCATTCTCCCAGCAACATTAACAAAAAAAAAAAAACATACGTTTCTGTGACGGGCCGAACCCTGTTCGCCCGTATTCAGACTTCACTTGTGCTGACACTGCCACTGGTGGGCCCAGGCAGCCCAGTTTCCCGTCCCGTGATTGGCTGGACGTTGGCAAGCGGCGGGACATCAGGAAGTTAAAATCGCCGCTACCAGAGTTCTCGGCGTCCGGGGTTTGTGAGGAAGGAGTTGGAGGCGATCAAGGACCAGTGAAATCCCATCAAAGCAAGGAGACGGACGACAACCATACAGACGTCGGGAGCAGAGGACGGAGTCAAAGGACTACACAGAGGCAGGTGGAGCACTCGTATCTTGGCGGTGGCGGCTGGGGACGAACATCGGACATCCTGAAGCCCAGAGACTGGGAGGACGAGCTGCTGCAGCCCGCCACGCTTCCGGAGAAGGGTGGTAATACAGAAAGAAAGAATGTTAAATATAAAAGAAACACTGGAATGACTAGTATCATGAATAGAAAGTGAGGATAAAAGGATAAGGAACGCAATACTTACCGTACGACAGGAATACCTAGTCCACTTACCACTTCTGTTCTCTTCTTTCTGCATGTACCTCCCGGGGAAGCCCTACGGAAGTGGAACAGAGAAGAGGAGAGTGAAAACCTCACTGCAGACCAACCCTCACCACCTTCTACCCAGCAATTACTGATCAGAAAACACGTACCTGCACTTGCTTCATCCATATTATTCCAATAAAACCTCTTTGTTTTTACACTTGGAAGTCTGTCGGAGTGATTCCTTCCCAACCATCCGGTCACAAGTGGTGTCACAAGTGGGATTTGAAGGAAACCGCCACCATGGAGGAGAAAACGACAATAGCTGATGTTATCGCCCAGTTGGCTGAAGGGCAACGACATCTCCAAATGATATGGGAGCAACAAATGAAAGAGGCCAAAGAAGAAAGAGAGGCGTTGCAGACCGCACTTAAAAGCCAGGCAACAATTATGGCCAATAATCAGCTGGTACATGAAACCGCATTAGGCAAGCTCACTGATAACATAGCCCATACTAAAGTACATCCTACGGTGCCCAGTAGTGTGTTACAAAAGTATCAGGAGGACGATCCGGACTCTTTTTTCACAAACTTTGAAAGAGTGGCCAGCACCGCTAACTGGCCTGAGGACAAATGGGGTCAATATATCGCCCCCCTGCTCACTGGACAATTACAAACCACATACCAAGCCATTAATCCAAGTGGAACCTTGCCATATAAAGACATTAAAAAGACAATTCTGGAACGAGTGGGCTTAGATACTGAAAGTTATCGTACTAAGTTTAGACAGACGAAATGGCAGCATCAGGAGAACCCCCGCACATTATATTACCGAGTTCAACATGCTTCCGGAAGGTGGTTACAACCCACGGAAAACACAAAAGAAGATATGTTTAATGTCATAGTATTAGAACAGTATTTGAATGCTTTAACCCCCACCACCAGCAACTGGGTAAGACAACATCCCGGGCTAACAAACGAAACTGCGGTAGATCTTGCCTGCGCTTATCATAGAGGTTCAGACTTCCGTGCTACCACTAGTCGGGTTCCCCTCCCCCCTATGCGACCACCTACATCGAGAAATACTCTCCAGCGACTTGTAATGACACATGGTACCGATAGATCATCCGCCACAGGCCCAGGGCTACCCGGAACTGCGGGCCCTGGACCCCAATGTTACAGTTGCTCAGAGTGGGGACATATTGCCCGTAATTGTCCGCATAGGAAGGAAACCAAAGAACCCATGGAGATAGGGTTGACTAAGGGAAGGGTGTTCTGGTCGGGAGGAGACAAACCCAAATATATCCTTCCCATTGTCGTTAATAATGAGAAAAGAACAGCCCTCATTGACTCCGGTTGTAGTCACAGCGTGATAAGAGGAAATCTAGTATTGCCAGAACAAGTAGAAAAAAGGCAACAAGTCCTAATCACATGTGTACATGGAGATCAGCGGTACTATCCATTAGCTACAATAAAATTGCAATGGAGAGAGTGGTCAGAGGACCTCAAAGTCGGGGTACTCTCCAAACTAGAGGAGGACATAATCATTGGTATGGACTATGTGGATTTTTCCTCCTTATTAGAGCGAGCAGGGCAAGAACACATGCTGACATCTTGGTGGACGAAAGACTCGAAGGAGACATGCCGGAGGGACCAGGAAGGATTCGAGCTACCCTCAGTAAATGACAAAAAAAGAGAGCAAAGACACTCATATTGGCAAACCCTCCTGTCCGATGAGGATTCTACTCCATCTGGGAGAATTTGTTCGATTACAGGAGATTTCCGGCAGAATCAGAATGAGGACCCCTCCTTGAAACACGCATGGCAACAGGCGCAGTCTGGGGAAATACAAGGGGTAGGTCCCAGGTTCATCGTTCATAACCAATTACTGTATCGCAATCCCACACCCACCCGAGGAAATGACCTTCAGTTAGTGGTACCTAAAAGTCATCGGCAACAAGTATTACAACTAGCACATGGGGATAACGGGGAAGGACACTTGTGAAGGGAGAAAACTGAAGAGGCAGTACTTAGACGGTTTTATTGGCCCTGGGTTTATGGTGAAATACGTAGACATTGTGCGGAATGTCCCAAATGCCAGTTATACAACCCTTCTTCTCAAATCCCTGCTCCACTCCAACCCCTTCCGATTATTGATATCCCTTTTACCCAAGTTGGGATGGATCTCATTGGCCCCCTCACGCCCTCCACTCGGGGTAGGCAACACGTACTTGTGTTGGTAGACTATGCTACACGGTATCCGGAGGCCATAGCTCTTCCCAGTACACACACTAAAACCATTGCCCAAGCAATGATTGAATTTTTTTCGAGGGTGGGTTTCCCGAAATAAATATTGACAGACCAAGGGACCCCATTTATGTCCCGACTGATGGCGGAAGTATGCCACTTATTAGGGGTCAAACAAATTCGTACCTCAGTCTACCATCCGCAAACCGATGGACTGGTAGAAAGATACAATAAAACTATTAAATCCCTCCTCCGAAAAAGTATATCAGACGCAGGCAAAGATTGGGAGAAAAAGTTACCGTTAGTCTTATATGCCATCCGTACACATGTACAGGCGTCCCTAGGTCATAGCCCATTCGAATTACTGTTCGGCCGCCAACCTCGTACATTGTTGGATATGTTAGCCAAACAATGGGAGGATACGGAGGAAGAAGTGAAAGATTTGTTAACCTATACCCGGGAGTTAAGAGAGAATTTACATACAGTATGGGAAGAAGCCCATACTGCTTTGAGAGAGGCCCAGGAAAAACAGAACAGACTATATGATACCCAAAGCACAGTACGAACCTTGACAGTAGGAGACAAAGCACTGGTGTTACTTCCTAGAACAGATAATAAGTTGTTGGCCCGATGGCAAGGGCCGTTTGAAGTGACAGCTCAGATTAACCCCACCACGTACAAATTGGCCATACCCCAAGGAAGTGGCAGGGAACAGATTTATCACATTAACCTGCTTAAAAAATGGTTAGATCCTACAGAGGACCATAACATTCGGTATATCAATACTGACATTAATGAAGACATTCCATATCCCACCCTAACCACACCTGAACTCCCTAACCTGTCCTTACCCTGGATCAATCCTGACCTTACTGGGTCTTATCACAACCAACTAACTCACCTAGTACGACACAATCATGATGTCTTCTCCAAATACCCAGGAAGAATCCCCCTAGTCCAGCATCCCATCTGCCTTAAAACAAATATGGTTCACCGCCAGAGACCATACCGCATCCCTGAAGCCAAACAGACGATTATCGAAAAAGAAGTCCAAGCCATGTTAGCAGCAGGAATTATAGAACCGTCAACCAGTCCGTGGTGTTCGCCTGTAGTACTGGTACCTAAGCCAGATGGCAGTACCAGGTTTTGCGTAGACTATAGGGGGGTCAATAATGTAAAATATTTTGATTCATATCCTATGCCAAGAATTGATGAACTCATTGAGAGACTGGGTCAGGCCACATACTTATCTACCTTAGATCTTACTAAGGGGTACTGGCAGATACCCTTAAGGAAAGAAGATAAATAGAAAACCGCGTTTGCTACCCCTTCGGGATTGTACCACTTTAAAGTCCTCCATTTCGGGCTCCACGGAGCTCCTGCCACCTTCCAAAGACTCATGGACGAAATCTTACGACCTTTTAGACAATATCCCGCAGCCTATCTGGATGACATTGTTATCTATAGCAATTCCTGGGAAGAACACATGACCCATCTCAATACCATTTTACAGGCTTTACGAAATGCACAGTTAACTGCCAATCCTGAGAAATGCCGACTAGGTCAAACGAGCATCAGGTATCTGGGTTACGTTGTAGGGGGTGGTAAGATCTTTCCCCAAATCGAAAAGGTAGAAGCTATCTCCAATATGACGTTCCCTAAGAAAAAGAAAGATGTTAGGGCTTTTTTGGGATTGGTGGGTTACTATAGACGTTTCATTCCTCACTTCTCCACAGTAGCAGAACCCCTTACGGAATTGTTAAAGAAATCATATCCCAACACCCTGGGGACCCCTTCAGTGACTGTGTTGCAAAGCTTTAACCGTCTTAAAGCTGCTCTTACTTCTGAACCGGTATTATGTTGTCCTGATTTCAAAAAACCCTTTGTGCTACTCACTGATGCCTCCGACGTGGGCCTTGGGGCGGTATTGTCACAACCCCAAGACGATGGGACAACCCACCCCATTCTCTACATCAGCCGGAAATTACTGCACCGTGAAACACATTATCCGATTATTGAGAAAGAATGCCTGGCAATAAAGTGGGCTGTGGAATCTCTCCGATATTATCTATCTGGCAGACCCTTTACCCTCATCACTGATCACGCTCCTCTCACATGGCTCGCCCATAATAAGGACACTAATTCCCGCGTTCTCCGATGGTTTCTTTCCCTACAGCCTTTCTCATTTCAGATTCAACATCTGCCCGGAAAACAAATGGTGACTGCAGATTTTCTCTCCCGCCATCTGATCTCTGTGCGGCTCGACAGGCCGCTCTCTAGGGGGAGTGTATGTGACGGGCCGAACCCTGTTCGCCCGTATTCAGACTTCAATTGTGCTGCCACTGCCACTGGTGGGCCCAGGCAGCCCAATTTCCCGTCCCGTGATTGGCTGGACGTTGGCAAGCGGCGGGACATCAGGAAGTTAAAATCGCCGCTACCAGAGTTCTCGGCGTCCGGGGTTTGTGAGGAAGGAGTTGGAGGCGATCAAGGACCAGTGAAATCCCATCAAAGCAAGGAGACGGACGACAACCATACAGACGTCGGGAGCAGAGGACGGAGTCAAAGGACTACACAGAGGCAGGTGGAGCACTCGTATCTTGGCGGTGGCGGCTGGGGACGAACATCGGACATCCTGAAGCCCAGAGACCGGGAGGACGAGCTGCTGCAGCCCGCCACGCTTCCGGAGAAGCGTGGCAATACAGAAAGAAAGAATGTTAAATATAAAAGAAACACTGGAATGACTAGTATCATGAATAGAAAGTGAGGATAAAAGGATAAGGAACGCAATACTTACCGTACAACAGGAATACCTAGTCCACTTACCACTTCTGTTCTCTTCTTTCTGCATGTACCTCCCGGGGAAGCCCTACGGAAGTGGAACAGAGAAGAGGAGAGTGAAAACCTCACTGCAGACCAACCCTCACCACCTTCTACCCAGCAATTACTGATCAGAAAACACGTACCTGCGCTTGCTTCATCCATATTATTCCAATAAAACCTCTTTGTTTTTACACTTGGAAGTCTGTCGGAGTGATTCCTTCCCAATTATCTGGTCACAGTTTCCTGGGTCACTAAATCCATTAACTCAGGAGAGCTTATCACATTATTTTAAAGCACTCTGAGATGGAGGTTTAAGCCCTTTAGCTGGAGTGCAGCACCACTTTGCAGTTTGTTTTATTGCTGAGAATTTGTGGCTTGAAAAATGTTATAAAAGACTCAAATACATGTTTAATGTTTTTTTAAGTGCTTTATTACAAATAATTTGACACAGTCACTTTTATTAAAAATGTAAATTGGAATTTTGTGAATTTATGAAATATACATTCATTTTAGTCATTGGTGACTTTTTGACAAAGTCAGTAGGTCTGCTATTTATAAGGTAATATGCTGACCCCTTGATAAAACCAATAAGAGCATTGCTTTTTATATTTTGTCCCTTTGACAAAGACAGTAGCTCTGCCTTAGATACAATGAGACCCTTTATTTTGTTACATGACATAGTCAGCTGTGAGTGGCAGTGAGGTGTTAGGTGCAGGACCTGCCTGCCGGCCCTGACTCCAATAGTGTATTGCACATTGCATTAAACATCTTACTTTACATTGTAAAAGCATAGAAAACCATAGATATTCATTAAAACAACAAAGGTCAAAGTGATGTTATAGTTAGCGATTGTAAATTATGTTACTATATATAATACTCACACCCTCGCCATTCACTGCTAAATACCTCCTATATTACATCGCTCATGACATGTTGTATGATATCATTGATAACATCACTACAACATGTGAAATTACATCATTGATCCCAACACTGCACATGGCGCGAGCATGAGTTATAGTTAGCTTGGGGCAAGAATTACTGTTACTTGAGATACCTATAACTGGTTAATTTCAGTGGATTTTGTTAATTTAAAACAGTATGTGGCCAACCCCTGTAGTGAAATATATGTTTTGACCACTGACTTTGTGTTGCACCACTTTGCACCTGGCCTAGCTGTCTAGTGTTCACCAGTTACAGACTACATTTTGTATTCAGTTTAGCCTTAGATTCATTCTGCCTATTGACTTTATTGTAGCATTAGGCACTTCCATGTTAAAGGCTGCCCGTAATTTTACACATTATAAACTGTGCATTCTGTCTTGTTTTCATGCTTTTTCTCACCAAGGGCTTTGGTTGATAAGGATGTACTCAGACGGCAGGGAACGGCCTTGTTTTGACTTGACATCTTGGGATTATGGCCAAACCCTAACGTGTTATTTTCAAAGCATACCTAAACTAGCCAGCATGCTTGAATCGCAAAATTAGGGTTTTTTCCAGAACGTTCCTTTGGTTTTTTAATATATAAAAAGACCCAGTGCGACAGTGAGGGTTGGAGTGGCCTCAATCAGGATTCAGACGTTGAATGCCTGATATAAAATTCCTGTGAGGGCAGAGACCTCTCTTTCTCTCAGTCGAACAGGGTAATCGGCTTGCTGGCATGAGAAAGATGAAGCACCTGACAGGCCTTACGGTGATGCATTTTTAATTCGGTAGCCAGCCATGCAAAGGCTGACGGAAATGGGGTGCCAGGGGCCCTCATGGACAGCCCTGTTGTGCTTTCCACTGTCCGAGTTACGGGAAGTGGAAAGCGCGACGAGGGCTGTTGCACCCACCGCGCCGCCACATTGCCGCCGGCATCAATGTAAAGGCCCTGTTCACTGCAGGGCTGGCGGGCGGCAACATTATTTCCACCCACCGGCCCTGCGGTGAACTCGTAATAGGTTCGGCGGTGTTCTGGCCGCACTGGTGGTCAGGTGGGGGTACAAGTTTGGCAGGCAGCGGATTTCGTAATGAGGGCCATAGTCTCTTAGTGCTTGATAATGTTATATTGTCATATTAACATTCCTCATTAAATAAATGAAGGTACTTGCGGGCTATACACTAGCCAGCTACTCTACCCTAGTATGAATGAATTATACAGGTCTGTGTTCAAATATTTATGACTTACCTTATGTTGGACATAAGAAACTAGGGAACTTTATCTATCCCCCTGGTTAATACTACAATAAGTATTGCTAATGACTTATTTTCTTTTCTTCTCCTTAAGAGTCAACATGTGACGCCATGAATAACTGTTTCACAAGGGCTATGGGAAATCACTGATTAAACCACTGGGAGTACGCTGTTGAAAAATAGCCCATATGTTAATGGGGTAAGTTACTGATGAAACCAGTACTGGGCTCACCCCACCCCCCCTTACAACACAGTCCCATGTGTCTCAGAGAATAAATGGTGAACAGTGTCAATGATGTCTTGTTGTTATTTATCAGATGACAAGGCACAAAATCAGAGTGGGTGATTTGGAGAGTGGAAGAAAATATTCTACACTGTGTTTTATTGTATTTGTGAATGTTATCGATTTTATCTGCTCTTTTATGGCGATTTGCTGTAATAAAGGGTATTGCTTGCTTGTTGGCTTGCAAATATGTCCACTTAAAATCATATTCGAGGTATGACAACCTTGTAAGAATGAAGTTGTGGGATTCAATGACCAAACAGTCCCACTTTGTTTATTTATCTACAGAATTCCAGTGTTGCAACTTTAGCCTCTGAATCACTGTTCTAATTCACTTACACCTTTTTCAAATCAATTATATCACCAGGATCTGTCAGTCAACTGCAGCCTTTTATTCTACTAACACCCTCATTAAAACTCTAATTATGTCACAAGATCCTCCATTACTTCAGTCTACTTCTAAGCATTTCATTCCACTCTTTCCAACCATCAACTAAAGTTCACTGTTTTGACACCTACACAATATTTGACCTTTAGGCCATCATCAATCAACTCACACCAGCAACTACTGACAGAACCAAGGTTTTGCCTTGCTGAAGCAGATATGCTAATTAAAATTATTAATGAGTGTTATGCATTATTCATTAACAAAAAGAAATGCTAAAATGAACAGTTTATAGAAATGAATGTGCACGTGTGAAAATACGACCACGAAGAGTGGCTACCAATGTTCACAAATTACACTAAAATGATAAAAAATATGACAAATAATGAAAATGATTAATACAAATGTAGTAATATGTCATAATGAGATGTATAACATATGTTTTGCATTATATCATAGAGCTAACTTAGCCAAAGTTGTGGCCTAGTTTTGCCTGGTCTCATGCTGAAGCAGAAATTAATGAATATTTTACTGAAACTGAGATGTGAACTAACCTTGAACCACTAATGTTAAAGTTTGCTTAGCTAGAATTTTCTGCAATGTAAGGACGGACAGGAGATGATGGAATCGAGTTGAATTATGTGTAGAGTAGACTGGATGTACTTTCCCAGGACTTGAACAATAGGGACACTGACTAGAGAAGAAGATGCAACATTTTCAATACCTGATGAGCCAGATGATAAGGACATCGTACAGAGAGCCTAGTTTTTCTATATGGTCACTGAACTCCTCGATGACCTCCAATGTTCCTCTAAGGCATGACAGTGGTTATTTAGCCCATAAACCAAATCTTGGTTGCCAGATGTCCCTGCCAGCCACCTTCCTATAGACAAGAAAGAGGCAACTGATTCAGTTTGCTTCTTATGTTTCTGTTACTACTGTTTCTAAGCTATGATTGTTGTCCATCTCATTCAGATTAGCAATTGTGTTATTCATTCAAGAAAATTATGTTTTAATCAATTAGAGAGGATGGAGTGAGGATGGTCTGAACAGGTAAGAAAAGTCTGGAGAGAGGGATCACATTTTTTCTGAGAGTAATTTTAAGGGCCAAACAGAGATAAGCTTTATTTATTTCTTGGAGATCCTTTGACAAATGGTATTAGGGATATCATTGGAGAGTGTTACACACTTTGCATTCTTTCTTAGGCAGTTACTTAACTTGTGCCTTGGTGAGGCAATCATAGTTACTACCCTAAAGAATTCAATATGCCCGAAGGGTCATTTTTGCTTAGGTGAAGATTTGTTTACCTTTTTCTGTGAGGGCGCTGACAGTTGCAAACACTAGTTAAGATACTTCTTGTAGGAGTTAATAAATCAAGTCTTTCTCTATCCTATTATGTTTCATTTCACCAGCTTTTACCAATGTTAGCATGGCTCAAACTCAATCCCCTGAAAATACAGAAAGGAGAACACCAGCATGATGACCCTCAGGTGCAGAACTTCATTTCTGGAGAAATTGGAAAAAGTGGAAAAGGCATTTCCACCAAAATGAAAGTGTCAGTGAAAACATATACCACATTGTATTTGTCTGCCTGGTGAATGTTGCTCCTGGTGAAAAACGCTAGGCAATTGGTCTATGGAGCCATCAGTCCTACTTTCAAGAGCTTGGTGTTTTTATGGTTTGATATAGAATAGCTGAAACCACAAGCCTACTTAAGTTTCTCAGATGCCTTACTGTCTGAGTGTTCTTCTGTTGGTGCTATGTCTGATGAGAATAAGCATGATGCCTTTAAGTTAGCAAATATGTTCCCTTTGCTTTTGTTGCATCACAGACGTTTTCTGCATGGTTTTAATGTAGGCACTTAAATGTGATGACAAGAACAATGAAAGGTGTGAATTGTCCAGTCCACTGCAGCTGTCTGTGGATCTGTAGTATGTTGCCTGTATCGCCCCTAATTCAATCAGCACTACCTTTGCAGGTGGCACTTCTATGGATTTTCGGTGGTGTTGCTAAAGGGCACAAAGTGTTGGTTATCTACATCAATTTTTTTTGTGCTTGATAACATTATTTATTTTTGTTAACATTGTAGCGACTGCCTCTGACACTACCCAGGGTAAAGGAGCCACCACAATGTTTGTGATGGTTGTCGCTAGTTTTAGGTGATAAGGAGAGCCACTGCTCTCTGTCCTGATTGGGAAAGTCCATGTTTTCCTGTGTAAACCCCCAGCCTGTCACCTGAACGAATACTAGTGTTGAGAAAACTAATCCCTGTCTTGTTCCCTATGTTTTACTTGCACCTGGCTGGGTTAGGGAATGCTCTGAATATTTCATTGACCCGCTGCTTTCAAGTTCAGTTACTTCAAGAATACCTGTGCTAATTTTGTCATGTACACTTGTCAGCAATTTGTTGTGCCTATGTGTCATGCCGCGGCCTGCCGCGACCTGAGCAGAGCTGGGCTTGGCTGGAGCCACGGTTCATGTTCTCAGCCGCCCAGCGTGCTGCGACCCTTTTTTCTTGTATTTTCTCGCACAAGGCCCTAAAGTGAGTATTGGCCCTCGGCGAGTTCAGGGCGCGGCGCGCCCTCAAAATTAGGAGTAGGCACCCCACACTTAGAAGCCATGTTCTTCTTTATGCCAGCATGCCTTGCTTCTACCCTTTTCACTGCATGCATTAGGATCCTTTTCCAAAATGGTGCTTCCTCTATATTGGTCCTTTCCCAATCCAACATGGCGTCTTTTTTCTTCCTGTCTGTCATTTCCTGTTGTAGGGTATATAAAGAGTGTAATTCTTGTTCTCCTTGCGTTGCAATATTTCCTTAGGTGTTGATCACGTTCTGGTTTTTTTTCTCCAGCTCTTTTCTTCGCCTGTTCCAGTTTCTTCCAGTATTTGATTTCTTTGTTGGAAGTCTTACCTTTTTGAGCTTATTTTTGTTCCAGGGAGTTCCAGCCCTAGAGGTTTTTCCCTTTGGGGTATTTACCTCTTGGACTCCTTCTGGAGGGCACGGACTGCCTCTTGACGGCCCATTGTCATCAGCACCGTGGCTACCAGAAAGGTCCGCCCTTATCTTGGTCAAAGCAGAACCTACAAGGATCGAGACCAGTCTGCAGTTCCAGTTGGCCTGAGTCGTAAACAACGAGCAGCCCGTGACACTATGTTTGTCCAGCATGAAAGGTGTCCTCTTACTATTATTGTAACCTCTTCTGTGACTTGTACTGCCCAGTTTTCACGCTGTTCAGACTACTTCTAACTGGTCGATCCAAAGCGGACGTTAGTGTTCTTTTTCACTTTTCTATTAACTTCTTCTTTACGTTATTTTAGTTATTTGCTCAAATTGGGATGTAGTGTGGTTAGTGTTACGTATCCTTTGCGCGTTAGCTTCAGGCTTTAGGCCTTTGCGCACTATGCCCTGGATGTATTTTATTCAATTGCTGGCAGCTTAGAGCCTCTGTGCACTTTGCTCTAAATGCTTTTTATTAGGCTTCGTACTGTTATTTTTCAAATAGCCAGTTCTACGGTTTTGTTTTTTATTTCTTATCACACTGTTTAGCCTCCTTCAGCACTGGAGTTCTCCATAACACATTCGCTCTGTGCTTCAGTCAAGGATACAGTCTGGTACATTGCCGATAGACGTGGTAGGAGTTTAGACTTGGCATTCCTGCGTAGGGACATTTTGTGATCACGCTGACATGTTAGTTATAAAATCACTTCCTTGTCCCAATATACGGTAGAGGGAGATTCCGACCAGGGAACCACAACTAGACGCTGACTGCCTCGTTGCAGATGCTGAACCAAGATCACAGGCTTTTGCTCAGGTATGAGGGTTGATGTCTTCCCAGTGATTCAGAAAGGCAAGTTAGAAGCTTAACATGCTGTGCTCGAAATAGAACAAGCAGAGGGAGAGTAGAAACTAATAGACACGATGATAGCTTTGTTCTTATGTTTTACTCTCCTGGTGACTATTTCAATCCTACTGTGTTGTATAGTTCTGGTTATTGCGGCTCACGCCTCATTATCTAAAATACAGTCGTTTTATTAAAACATTATATAAAACCTATACTGTCTTTGTCATTTGTATATGAGATCATACTGTAGATGAGAGAGTTGGTTTGGATCTGAGTGACCACGACTTCCCTGAGAAGTTCCAAAGATTTCATGCGCTCGGCTGCCCAATCATCTCTTCCCAGTGGGAGAAATGAGGCACTGCTAGTTAGCCGGTGCAAAAACCCAGATTTAGGGTGACAGAGTTCCTTACACGTGGGTCAGACTCAGTCCCCCACACCGTTATCGATCCTGCTGCCTAGAAATCCAGAAGTCTCATTTAGGATAATGAGAGCCCACGCGGCATGGCGCCGCCAACGATTGGTCTGGCTCTAATATTTAGGTCCGACTGACTCTCTTGGTCTCATATATATTTTGACTCCTTGGTTCCGTAAGCGGAGACGTCCGTGGGGCTGAGGGTTTCCACCACCACGGGATAGGTATATCCTATTATTTAGTGGTTGGTTGTTCAAGCTTGAACTTTGAAAGGAAGAACCCCGTTATTGGTGTGCCCTCTCTACCCAGGTGCTGTTTTTCGCTAGATGGCGAATCTGGTAGTGGTGCAAGTAGCGCTTAATATGCGACACCCGCTCACAGGACATCTGATAGCACATGGACTGACGGTCCAGGGGGGTCCGGTCACTTTTGTGGTGGATGCCCATGCAGCCTATAGAACAGAACTTTTTTATTCTTGGGTCGTATTTCCAGCAGTTGATGGGGGTACGAACACTTTTCACGAATACACTATTGCGAATGTCCCTGGACAATACAGGGCTTATGCATATTTAGAGATACCTTTATCTTATCAAGAACACCATAATTAGCTTGATGGCGCCCTCCCACACACAGTAGCACAAGTTAGGTTAGGTCCACTGAGTAATGATGGTCCTACCTGGCCTTTATTGGCTACATATACACCACATCCTGCGGCTGCACAATTGACAGTGGTTGAAGTTTGTCGTTTATATACAGACTTAACGGCTACATATAGACGATTAGTTCAGTTTGTAATGCAGACACTAAATACAAACGCAGCGCGTGCTGCTCCGGCGCACCCACAGGCGGTGGTTCCGGGTATCAATCGGCCACTGTACACTCAGTTATGGGTAAAGTACCGGCTAAACGTGAGGAAACTCCGTTTTGGCTGGCGCAAAAAATTAATACGCTGGAAGCAGTATTTCCCCATACGGGACCTCAGGATAAACATAGAATATTGACGATGTGTTTGCCGTATGGGATGGTTCCTCCGGTGGACCTCTGTAATACCTGGGGCACGGTGTTTGCCGCGCTCTACACTACGGCACACGGTACACCGAAATTAGCTAATTTCCCGGAAGTGCTTAAACAAATTCAAGATGAATATGGGGCTGCCCCTGCCTTAGATTTGGGCATGCAGTTGATGGGCAATTTTGCCGCAGTTTCTTCTATTATTTTGAGTAATCTCAAGGGAGAGGCAGTAGCACTAGCAGTGCGTATGCGTCTTCGGGACGTTCCGCAGATTAATCAGGAGCGGGAACTCCCGAGAATAATAGCAGAAACATATTCCAGTATTGGTCGCGATAGCCTAGGGGCTAGACCGCAAAAGCCACAATTACAGGGTAAAATTAATAAAGATAATGCTAAACAGCAGCAACCTGAGGGTACTAAAAAGCGCTGGGAAAGAAACAGCAAACACCTAAGAAGGATGGGTGACAGTCTCCGCAACCGGAGACCCCGCAGAATACGTATAATCTCAGGAATAGGGATAATTTGAAGACGCCTGATAGATATCAATATACTGATACACGCCAATCTCGTTCCTTTCAGGACTCCTCAGAGAAGAGAAGTGAGAGAGGTGGGCGGTCAGAGCGGAGAACGGAGTACGTGAAGCCAAGACAGGATTCAAAACGCTCAACAGAGGTTTCTACTAAACAAGAAGAGAAACCGCTGAAACGAAAACAGCAATTTAAAAAGAAGAAAGTGGCAGCAGTCTCAGTTAGACATGCCGCTCAAGAAGAGAGTTCTCTTGACGAACAAGACGTGGGCGTTGGCACTGTTAGACAGCGCGGCAGAGGTCACAATAGTTCACCGGAGTCTTCTAGAGCATCTGGAGGTGAAAGCAACTGATGACTTCATACAAGTCGAAACGGCGGATATGCGAGTCTCTGATCCTGATAGAGTATATAAAGTGACTCTGCGATTAGAAGGGGACATTGACCGCATTGTACATGCCGTCTTTTGGGACCATGTGGTAAAATCATATGATGTTCTGCTGGCCGAACAGGATTGGCCACCAGACTTTGTTCGCGACTGTCCGGTTGGGGAGGAGGTTATTACACCTTCCTTCTCACCACTTGTTCCGAGAGAACTAGCGGAGTCCTATAGTAGAACATGGGCTCTAGCACAGGCTCCCGCCCTATATAGAAATAACGTGGGGTGGGATAGACAATCACCTTATCATGTAATTCCGATAAAGGGCGAACCTCAGCCACAGCCGCAGTATCCTATCAAATTTGAGGCAAGGGCATCGGTTAGGAAAATTCTTACACAATTGGAGTACCAGGGTGTAATTGAGCCCTGTGTCTCGCAGATGAATAATCCCTTATTTCTGGTTGCTAAACCGGACCATTCATATAGGATAGTGGTGGATTACAGACATTTAAATGGTCATACACGCACATATGCAATACAGAATTCACATAGCGCAGCGCTTATGAATAATATAGTGCGTAAGAAATACAAAACAACGTTAGATATCTCGAATGGGTTTTTCTGCCAAAATATAGCGCCCGAAAGTTGGGACTATACCAGTTTCAGTGCGTTTGGCTCTCAGAAAAAGTTTTGTCGTTTGCCTCAGGGGTATAAGAATAGCCCAGGACTGTTTTCTGCTCGTGTGACTGAGATGCTGCACGAGTTGGACCCTGAAGCGTTATCATATGTTGATGACACATATCTGACAGACGATGAGATTCTGCAGCATCTAAGGCGTGTATCGCGCATTGTTGTGGGGTTTGCTGATATTGGCTATAAGTTTAATTTTAAGAAATCGAAGATTGCCTTCCTCAGCGTCATTTTCCTGGGATATGAGTTGTCGAGTGAGGGCAGGAGCTTAGCGCCGCATTTTTTGGAGAAATGTGCTTTATTGCAGCCTCCTAATACGGTTCGGAAGCTCCAGTCATTGTTGGGGTTTCTGAATTTTGGCAGAACTTACATTCCTGATTATGCTACGCGTATAAAACTCTTATACGAGTTGATTCGGCCGAATTTTTCGAGTAGATTTTGGACGATTGAGCATACACATATCCTACGGGAATTGCAGGCTGATCTCTTAACGGTTAAACACTTACACACACGGGACAATAAGACACATTTAGTCATCAGGGTGATACCTGGGGCTGTTGGGTTTGCATATGTCACCTTTAATGAGGGTGAGACAGTCCCGATTGCATACAAGTCCCACTTGTATTCTGCTGCAAAACAACGATTTGCACAGACTGAGAAAATACTTACTGCAGTACAGATGGCTGTGATTAAAGAAAGACCGCTTGTCCAGGGCCAGCGCATTATTGTCGTTTCCCCGGTTCCGGCCTTAGAGGCTGTTACAAAAGCGAGTGTTCCTAACTCGAAAGCTTTACACCCGCAATGGATACAATGGGCTACGTCTTTGGCAGCCACTGATGTAGATTATATATTTGACCCTAAACTGCAGACTCAAGAATTTCTTCAATATGAAATGGAGTACCCAGTCCCTGCTGGCACGTTGCCCATTGATCAATATCAGGTGGTCATGTATACCGATGGCTCTGCGCAACCAGCGGTTGGGACTAAACAACAGTATTCTGCTGCATGTGCGGTGGTGAGCGGCACGATGGAGGGGGAAGTGTTCTGCCCCCGACATACTTATACTAAAACCTTGGGAGATTGCACGGCGCAGCTGGCTGAGCTCAAAGCTCTATTGTTAGCGTTGGAGCACGCGGATCCGGTGATTTTAACATTGCTGGTCTGTGACTCCTACTACTGTGTTCAGTCTTTCAATGAATATCTACACTATTGGAAGTTGAATGGGTTTAGAGATTCTAAGGGCAACACCATTAAACACAAATTGTTGTGGGGTAAGGTTGCGGATCTGAAAGAAACGCTTCCTAAGGTCCATGTTGTGCATACACTTGGACACCAGCGCGTTGGAATACACGTTGCTGGGAACACTTTGGCTGATGAAGCCGCGAAGTCGGCAGTGGCTGTTGCCACTGTGCCGCAGTGACTCGTTCGAGTTCCAAACCAGACACAGAAATTTCGGCTGCCATAAAGGCTACGGCTGATGGCACGCCATTTCCTATAGGATTCCCTTCTAAATATAGTTACTGCTTGGGTAGTATGCTAAATGCTGTTGTTAAAATTCCAGGCGTTGGTGTACGTGAAATGCCCAATAAAATTGAGAGACCTCGATTAATTTCTGCAGCCCATGAGGGGGTGGCGTCTGCACATGCTGGTGTGGCTGCCACAATTTCACTTTTACAGGCTTGTTCCTGGTGGCCTGGTCTCTATAAAGAGACAAAGCAATATGTCCTTTGTTGTGACGTTTGTCAACAAATTAAAGCTTCGTCGGCTAGACGCCCGCAGCAGACGCCCCTTCTGATTTCAAATAAACCTTTACAGTGTGTGTACTTGAATCATTGTGGTCCGCTGACACCAGATAGTGCATACAAATATATTTTGATTGCTGTAGATTCGTGCTCCAGATTTGTGTGGGTCTGGCCACAACGCTCGGCTGACCATCGGACTGTTATTAAAGATTTGCGCATCTTTATCGATACATTTGCAGTTGCGGCTTTTCATTCGGACCAGGGCCCGGCTTTTGCCTCTAAGGCATTCAGGGACACCATGGCTTCGTTGGGGGTCCAACTCCAATTCTCGTCTCCATTTCATCCCGAGGGAAATTCTGTTGTGGAGCGTTTAAATCGTGATTTAAAGCAATCCTTAACGGCCAGGGTTATAGGTACGGGTCGTGGTTGGCTAGCCCACCTGTATGGAGTACAGAGAGCACTTAATAACTTGCCTAGACGGTCACTGGGGGGTCGTACTTCATATGAGTGCCTGTTTGGAACACAAATGTATGTTCCTGATCTAGATGGTGCTGGTGTGGAGGCGGCAGATACGCCCTTTGACATAAATGATCGTGTCACTGTTTTGCAGGATCTACAACAATTCCGTGAAGATAACTCTTCTGCAAGTGCTGCCTCCTCAGGAATTAAGGATGAGCCAGTAACACCTACAGGTTGTATACCCAGGATTGGGGATCTAGTGTGTGAAAGGGTCGCAGTGAAGAAAGAATTTGGTCCTTCTTATCGAGCACCTGTCCCTGTGTTAGGGGTTAGCGGCACGAGAACTGTGATTTTACCGCCGCTGCGAGGGGCCAAAGGAAATCGTTTTGTTTCCATTGATAATGTCAAGTTACAACATGTGGCCAATTCTGCACAGCAGACCAAGAGGGACACCCAGTAGTTCCGGAATCCCTCTCACTACTGGGGAATAAGTCCCGCTACAGGTGATTTACACCAACGCTGTTTCCTCTCCGAGCTTGGGGAAGGTGGAAGATGATCTTGCGATTGTTCCACAGACAACGATTAATATGGAATCTTTTGATCAAGTTGCTGTACGTTCTACTGATGTTTCTGAACATGTGGTTTATAGTGTGCCTAGGCGAGAGCCTCCATCTGCTTCTTTGTTCACAGTTGCACCTTTTGCGAAAACTGCCTCTGGCTGCTTCAACGACACTGATGATGCAGTGTCCAGCTCCTCGTCCTTGATGTCTACAGTCCGGGGTCCAGGTAAGCTGCTGTGTTGGCTTAAACGCACATATTTTGTTTTTCCTTGGAACTATTTGTGGCTTTTTATGGCTGTAATGACTATTTTTTTGTGGTTGGGATTTGTGGTTACTTTTTTTCTAGCAATACATGGTCATTTTCTTCCTGATCAATCTGACATTGAGCACGTGGAGACTGTGTTGAAACCACATTTTTCGTCTCACATAGTTCGAAGAGACTTGTCCAATGTAAACATTTCTGCAAAACCAATTCCGGATGGGATTGTGTGGGATAAAGTAATGTTTGATATATATGGTCCCACTGAATTGATTCAAATACCGTATGTCCTCAAGTTATCAATGAATGATATTGTTATACCAGGCATTGTTTCTGATGATTGGGATGTGAAGACAGTAGATTCTATGCTGACAGATTTGCAATATTATACTGTCTATGACGATGAAGATGTGTACCAATTTAGAGATAATCATGGTGACATGTTTTGCTACAACTATTATGGACACCACTTTATTCATAAAGCTAGTAGCCCTAAGTCCATATTTAATTATGTGCAAAGGGAACATTGCTCGACTCCTCCACAAGGGAGTTCGAAAATGTATTATGATAAATTTGCATATTTTCTGGGCATAATCAACGAAATGCTAGGTCTTACTATTTTAAAGTTACTCCGTATTCTAATAAGCAAATGTTATTGACCGATACTAAATTATTGTATTCAAATTTGTTTGTATCTAAACTTTCGGTCGAGGGGTATGAATACTGGTTTAAGACTGTTGACTTGAAAAGTGTTTGGGATACGAAAAATTGGCAGATGCAAGGCAGGGACACATTATTTAGAGCATGTATTATCCCTGTGCAGATGATTTTCCTCAATGACACAGTACAACAGACTAGCTGTTTGGGCTTGGCAACGATTAAAGAGTTGAATTTGCCTAGTATACCTGTCCCTTCCAAACTAAATAACTGGCAGCACTATGTGAATGCTACTTTTAGTGAATTTACACATTGGGTCCAGAATGGTACGCTTAACTCTTCAACGATACATCCGGGCGGGTGGTTATTATGGCCTGTGGACACTAATAAGTGTCATCAACGTTTTGTCACCTCTTCAGGGGGGTTCAGGACTAGTAGGGCAGACCCTTGTTACATTTCACCAGAACATGCTGATATTGTAACTACATACAGCGTGGGGAAGCTTTGTCAGCAATGGTTGAAGTCATCCACGTTGGATGCAGTTAAGTCACATCTCACGTTACTGTCTAATGATAATGATTTACAAGATTTTTTGTCAGGTCCCAAGGTACCACGGAAGAAAAGATTTTTATACGAAGTTTATAATGAGATTTGGAAGCTTTACACAGGAGGCTGCAGCCCGGTTGAGGCAGATTGATCAGGAAAACCTGATGCAGACTTTGTCTGTTGTTGATAATGGCATGCATACCCTTTCTGACCGTGTTTACACGATTGACAGCGTTGTTTCCTCTGCTATTGACATTATTAAATCGGACATGTCTTCTTTATATCATGGGCCGAGTCAGACGCGGTCCATTATGCAGCTGGGTTGGACTCTTCAGACCTTGAAGGCAGGTCGCGTTCCATGGCAGCACATTCGTGCCAGAGAGATCTTTGTCTCCTTTAATTTGACTCGTCAACAACAGCTGATGGCTAAAAAGGAAGCGACGTATGTCATGTTGAATATTGAGAAATTGGAGAAACTGCCTTTCACGGTTGCTGAGATTCCGTCAGCTGAGTGGTTGATTCATGGGGTTATTAATCTGCCTATCTCCACTCTGCAATTTACTTCTTGTTTGAAGCACATTCCGGTGGGTAGATATGAACTATTGGGAGACGGTTACATACACGAGGTGTGGGAGCTTCCCTTTCAATACAGATGTGTTCATGGTTTGAGGGAGGTTTTTCTTAGCGGTACTGAATGCGAAACTTCTGTCAGCCATTCTATGGTTTGTAAACAGCTGTCCTTGCACGGAGCGTGTAACGCTTCGATTGCTAAATTAGCTTGTTATCTGAGGGGAGTTCCAGTCCCGGTTATTAAAAACACTTTCCAGGTGCTTTCTAACGGCAGTTACATTGTTCTTAACAGCGAACGCTGCTGTGGCATGCGTGCCGGAATAGTTTACGTTGTCGTTGTCAACAAGGCCGTTTCGTGCTGCGGGAATGTGTTGTTTCCCCCCACTCAAATTAGGGAGGTAGCAGACATCTGGCCTCATATTGCTACTTCCAAGGTTAATTTCGACAAGTTGAGTCGACTAAAAGCTTTATTGTTTCAAAAGCATGTGGCCCTTACATCTGCTAGCGAGACCTACGCACTTCAGGTGGCAAGGTCATCGGCGGAAATACAGTCCCTTTTGAACACTAACTTTCCAAGTCACTTCGGTGAACTTGTGGGACATATATTTAATGCATCCAGCACGGCTGGTATTGCAAATTTTTTCAAAGCCGTTGGTGTTGGTTTTGCTCACACCTTCTCTTCCATATTCGGTTTGATACCTTCGGCTATACACTCTATTTTCTGAAGCATTTTTGGGGGTTTCCCAATTACTTTGGCTTTATTGGCTGGAGTCTTGCTGTTGTTGCAATTTTTTCGCAATGGCTGTCCCGCAACGACGAGATCCTATCCTGCTGCTCCCGTCAGCACAGCTGTGTCATGAACGCATGATGCAGCATTTTGGAGCAACACTCCTGGGCCATTTGGAGTGTGACTGGTCTCTGTCATTCCGACCGGTTTTGGATTGTGTGCAGCCGGTGTTTCGGTGTCTTTGGTGCTCGTTTGAACATGAACTGGCTCTCTGTCTCTCACTGCAGCGCCCTCCAGTGGTCGATCCTGATCTGTTGATGTTCCCGATTAGGGCTCATTCCCAGACTTGTGCACTACGGTTGCGTTTGCTTCGTGAGGCAGTTTGTGAGATTCCCTTCCTGGAGGAAGATGGTTTTGTCTCATTCATAGGCCCTGCACGGGGTGCCACCCTGAATGGTTTTGGGGCTTTGGAACACACCTGCTCCATGGTACTTTGTGGCGTGGATCTTCCGATATTGACATATATCGAAGTGGAGGACCTCCTACTTTCTATTGCTTCTGTGTAACAATTGGATTTTTTTTTTCTCTCTCAAGCATAATTAACATTATATTGAATTTGGCTTTAGTGTCACATGCTTCCTGAATTTATGACTTTGTTGTCTTCTGACCTTGTCGAAATATGTATATAATTTTAGGTATTGTTTATATCTGGGGCATATTTTTATATTATTGGAACCACTTGCTACCGACAAGGGGAGGGTGTAGTGTGGTTAGTGTTACATATCCTTTGCACGTTAGCTTCAGACTTTAGGCCTTTGTGCACTATGCCCTGGATGTATTTTATTCAATTGCTGGCAGCTTAGAGCCTCTGTGCACTTTGCTCTAAATGCTTTTTATTCGACTTCGTACTGTTATTTTTCAAATAACCAGTTCTACGGTCTTGTTTTATTTTTTATATCACACTGTTTAGCATACTTCAGCACTGGAGTTCTCAATAACACATTCCTGTTCACTCTGTGCTTCAGTCAAGGATACAGTCTGGTACATTGCCGATAGACGTGGTGGTGGGAGTTTAGTCTTTGGCGTTCTTGCGTAGGGACATTTTGTGATCACGCTGACGCCGGAGCAAAAACATGGATTTAGGGTGACGAGTTCCTTACACGTGGGTCAGACTCAGTCCCCCACACCGTTATCGATCCTGCTGCCTAGAAATCCAGTAGTCTCATTTAGGATAATGAGAGCCCACGCGACAGGGAAAGCAGCATACTTTGGACTTGCCTTCAATCTAAATCTTTAAAATATCTTATTACAATTAAAGTAGGACTTGCTGCAGCTCAGATCAAATGTGGATATCGTACTCACTCTTCTGTTTACACCTATGTTATTTTGACTACCAATATAGAAATACACATTTGCTGCAGAATTAAGTTAGAATACATGTAACCTCTTGATTACTTTAGAGTACCAAATGAATTGACTGAGCACAGTTTGGTCATGAGAGTTGGGTTGTTAAGAGTCCAATCGCAAGGGAAGGGCCTGTCAACAGTTTTCTTCGATCATGACCAGGAATCTGTGAGGAGCTGAATTACAAACAAACATGTCTAAAAAAGTAAACCATGCGGAGTTTCTTGAATCATAAGTAACTGGGCCCGGCTCTCAAGAAGAGCGTAAGGGCATTCCACAGTTATGGGTTCTGTACACCCAATGATCTGTGTTCATGGTCATCATTTTAAATGATTATGGGTCTAGCAGAAGGGCTGGTGATGATTGCAACTATAAATAATGCAAGATTTTATCCCATGCTTATTTGAGGGGTTAGCTAACAAACATATGTATAAAGAATGTCCAAACAGTATGAGTCTGCGACCTCACTAGCATGTTCTAAAAGAACTAGGAGCTAACTGCTGCACCTATTTCAGCACCAAATGTTTTGGGCCAACAGAGGCACGTTCTTGGGCTGTCATCTGTTGCTTCATTTCTATTGTGCTACTACAGTTTTGTAAAGTTTAGATACCGTACATCAGGGATGATACATTTTAACCAAGGTATGCCAGAAGAATAAGGTCCCTCTATATTTCTGTTTGGTGCTATATATGAATGTTTAAGTTAAGAACGTGGAACTCTCATTCTGATCCATAATAAGAAAAGTTAAAGTGAAGTCGTTACATTTTTGATGTGCTTATTTAGAAAACGCAGAATGACCTGCTTATGCTGATAATAAGTAATTACAAAGCACGGTTCGGTGTGAGCACATTTTGAGAAATGAGGACAGAAAGAAGGAGGCATGATGTTGATAAGAACTAGGGGCCAGATGAACAAAGCCATTTTGTAACGGCAAACCCTGCAACTGGCAATATGCCAGGGTTTGCAATTGCAAAATTGCTTTTTGAAATGTATTAAACCCATTTTGTGAGTCAAAAAAAAACGTGTCCCACTTGCAAATTGGGTTCAGTGATCCTTACTGAATGGCAGGGAGGAAGGGGTGTGAAAGGCATGCCCCTTAACTGAGATTCCGTATGGTATGTACCAATAGTTTGTGACTGCAATTGAGGCTGCAAACCACTGATCAGTTTTTAACACCTCAAAGGAGTTGGTAACTTATTTGCCGAAGGGACACATTCCCCTTCGTGAACTGTGTTGGGTGATTTCTGTGGGAGCAGACAGAGAGGCAGTGCACCACTGCCTAGTTCTCCCAATGTTTTCCCCAAAAGGGAACCTTTTTTTTCAAAGCAGCACAATTTCCTTTAATAAGCATGCCAGCTCTAAAAAAATATTAGAGTTTGAGAATTTAAACAAATTGATGGTGGTCTGGTATTTCTTGTAGGCCACCATTCCTGTGTTTACACCCAATCTCACATGGCGACCTGTCTAATTAATATTCAGTAGCCAAGTCACTCTTGGGCCCACTGCGACTGGGGATTTTGCAATGTGACGTATTCGTACATAGGACACATTGCATAATGAAAGATTTATCACAAAAAGTTCATGAGACATTTGCCACTACTTTTTATGACCGTTCTTGGAGTTCATCTGGCTTCAGACTCATTCATTTTCTTGTGCTGTCAGTCATTTCCATATAACTGAAGTCACCATAAAAGGATTAAAATAGTTTTAAAATAAGACTCAATCATTGTACCCTAAAGAATATACACAGTTTTTTACCCACGATAAGACAACTACATCTTACCCAGAGCAAGTTTGGCCATCTGTAAATTGTTGATCCAAGAATGTTTACTGCCAGGGGAACACGTATTGAAAACACCAGTGAAGAAGGTTGGCCGACCAGATCTGCCAAAATGTATAAGAAAAGCATAAAGAAATCATTATTCCCTAGTATGAACTGCTATAGTTGGACCATCGTCCACTAGTTTATATTTTTCTGCTAACATATACTTTATGAAAATACAATGTTACTAACTTGTCTGGCTTGCCAGGGAGCCGCAGCTGGATTCTACAGCGATCTGCAGCTCGGATTTCATCCTCTTTCTTCAAAATAAGTTTCTGCAAACCCAGCGTCCAGTCTTGGGCAACTGTATGATTTAAGTTCTAAAGAAAAATTGAATGGTGAAGCATACTAGTAGAATAACCTGCATATTTGACTGCACAATCTAAATTACATAGAGGATCCACTACGGCAACCATGCCAGAAAGACACTAAAACCACATGGAAGATGACATTTAATGCACCAAATATAGTGATGCACTGAGATTTTCCAGAGATCAAAATGAAAACCAAAGAAAATAAATGTCATTACATATAGCAGAGGTCAACAAGATTATCATGTAATACACAAATAATGAAGATTTATAGAGGGAATAGAAGTGAAAAAATAAATAGAGATGGGCACAGGTAAAGATGAAGAATGATTATCAAGTTATGAAGAAAAGGCCTAATAGGTGTTTGTAGGGTTGAGGGGAAAGAGTTCCATCAGAAGGGAAGGCATGGAATAAGTTTAAATTATTTTTGAAGGAAACACTTGTAGATGTATTATATCACATAAGAGAATTCTATATTGTAGATGCAGAACCCGAAAAGGTTTGCTATAGGTCTTGTGCAGTTCTAAATTTTGGAGTGTCCAGTGTGAGGATGCTGGTCCCATTGATTAATCTGCAGATGTTTTGAATCTCTCTAAAATAGTCTTAAGCATTGAATCGATATTCTTTGTGGAATACAAAAGTGAATTTAAAACTTGATTCTAGCTTTCACCATCGGCAGTATAGCTTCTTTAGTACTGGTGTAATGTAGCCATATCACTTTACTGCAGTTATGTGGTTCCTTTCAAGGTGCAAATGTTTGGTGAACAACAATCCCTCACAATTTAATACTATTTTTTGTTTTACAGAATCAAACTCCCAAAGCAGAAGTTTCTGAAAAATATAAAAGTAATGACCCCCGCCACTGGGAGTTTTCTACCTGGGAGTTAGAGGGTCAATATTTAGTTTTTTACTGTATGCCACCTACTTCATCAGGCCATCAGAGGACGCTTTTTGTCAAGGGAGCACACATTGGCTTTGTCGACGCGAAGCTTAGGGTCCACCTTTCTCTAAATGAGGCGAGTGAACTGAGAGTTTGGTGGACAAAGTACTCCACCATATTTGAAACAGAGTACCCTACCTGCCAAACTTTCATTACAACTGAAGCAAAAATATACTTATCACTGTAGGCACTAAGTTGCTGATAGCAAGATATGTATTTGCAAAAGCTAACAGATTAAGGGCCTGATATAGAGTTTGGCAGACAACGTAGTCTCTTGAAAATGTAATACCTGAAGCATCATTCTTGCTTGGGTGAATCTAGACTCTCAGTCTGTCTGCATCACTGTTGGATGAGGGGACCCTAAGCTTTCCATCGGCAAAGCCCACATTAGCTTCATCAATGGAAAGTTTTATCCGAAGGCCTAACAGTGTAAGGGCCGTCTGATGAGGGGCATTACAGGACCTGACATATGGTGTAATTTCCTTTATTTTGGTCTGTCGCCACCAGGTTTAGCAGTGAGGACAGGAAAAAAATTAATGACCGCCTCCCTCCCCCACAACTCCATATGAGAAAACTCTCATGGTCTCATTGTGTGGGGTCATTAGTGTTTTTTGTTTTTTTTTCAAACACACAATTTGGAAGATTGATTCTGAAGAAGAAAAAAAAAAGGAAAACTAGGTGGATGGCCATCAAAACTGACAGCAGCCACTGACCAAACGTTTTGTACCTTCAAGAAAGGTGCTGTGACAGCAGTGCCTTTAAAGGTACAGAGATCATGCTTGGCCTGAGGTCATCTCTAAATCTGACAGATGGAGTACTGTTGAGATGGTGGAGGTAATGTGGCAATCCCAATGTCTTAGTTCTGAAAGGACCCAACATCCCTGTTTGTACCGTAGTGCTTCACTGAATGTTTTCCTTCATTCTGGTTTGCAGCTAGAGAGGATTTGGTGTACAGTAAGCATGTTACAAGTTAAATAAATATATAAATCCGAAGTTGTGGCATTTTGAAATAGAAAACAGAAGAACCTAACTGTACTTCAGATAATTAGGAATAAAATGGGTCTTCCTACTACAGGTTAGGATCTTAGTGAAACATCTTCAGAAGATGCTTCAGATTGATAGGGACTTAAGAGTAAAGGCCATACACGGTATAAGGAGGAATGCAGAGGTGAACAATGCAACAGTGCACAAGCTCAGGTTTCCCATATACAACAATGTTATTGCAAGTGTTATCATCAGGTCCCTGCTAACAAGGAAAGAAGACTCCTCACACATAAAATAATGTTGGTCAGGGGATACATAATTTTGATACATATTTATGTGGACACAAGCATAATACAAATGAGTTTAAAACAAATGCAATTACATCTTACTATTGTAACCAAAAAGACAACCACAAGTTGATTTAGAATACAAATATGAATATCATTTACCACCCTAGGATGGTAGTCAGCATTCAGTGCCTGCTCTGACTTCTGTTTCTTATTTGAAATGTCCCTCTCTGAGGCCTCTTCTCCATATTCTTTGGCAGTTGATGTTTATTGGGAAATATCTATAGTGGATTTTGTTGTTTCAATCAATCAGTCAATGAATTTATAGACCCAACAACTGCTAAAAGGCATCCCTGACCTGGAAACACAAGAAAGGAACCAACACCAAAAGTCAGGTCAAATTAATCAATGTCAATGAATCAAGCCTTCACCTGAGATCTAAACAGGCATTCTTTCTTAAGAGGCCACAGAGCCAAATGTAATGTGTTACAGACTATGGATGCCAAAACAAAGAAATATTGGCTGCCCTCAGGTGGAACCGAGGGCATTTTACAACTAGGGCATTTTCAAATTGGAGGACACACCCAGGTTGGTAATGACATAGCCTTTAACATTGATATTTGGGAGCCATGTGATGAAAAGAACGGTATGCCAGGACTAGCACTTTATAAGTAACAGGCTTTTTGATGGGAAGCCAATGAAGCTCTCTCAGATGGGGACGTACAGATAGATTTCTAGACAGACCTAGGATAAGCTTGGTTGCAGCACTTTGCACAATTTGTAGGTGACTGATGGCATAAAATGGTAAACCTAGATAAAGTGCATTGGCATATTCCAATCTGGAGGTAATGGGCATATACACAATGTTTTTTGTGTGCTTAGGGGGACAGATTCTAATATTTTCTCCAGATTCTGTTGCAAGGTGAAACAGGACCCCACTACTGAAGAGATCTATTGGCCAAAGGATAAAGGGTTGTCCAACTTAAGCCCCCCACATTTCTCACCACTGTAGAAGTCAGAGAAGGGAGTCCCAATCCCTCCAGCTACCAGTCTTTGGGGCATGTGGTGTCCAAAAACCAGGAGCTCTGTCTTAAATGCATTGCACTTTAAACATTTCCTATTCATTCGGTCCTTCCAGCAAACATCTCTTCAACTAGCCTGGCTCAACTGAGGCCTGCTTCCCACAAGAGGAAATAAGCTGGGTGTCACTGGAGTATGAAATAACCTTGATGCCAAATTTTACAATAATGTGAGAAAGTGGAAAGATATACACATTAAACAGTGTAGGGCTCAACAAGGAGCCCTGGGAATGCCACACTCCATCTCTTTAGGTGGCGAGAAGAAAGGCAGATTGTACTCTGTCAGATAAAAGCAATTGAATCCAACTCAAGGCTCGACCACTGATCCCCAAATCGGCAAGTCTAGATAGCAATATTGTTAGAAATGGGGTCTTTGGTTGGCAGTCAGGTTAACCCCTGTCGAAGCAAGGACCCTCACTCTAGTCATGGTAAGTCACACACAATCCAAATTATCCTGTGCCAACCCTCTGGTAGCTTGGCACTGAGCAGTCAGGCTTAACTTAGAAGGCAATGTGTAAAGTATTTGTGCAATAAATCATACAATAACACAATATAGCACCACAAAAATACACCACACAGTGCTTAGAAGAATATATAATATTTATCTGGATATTTGCAGGAAAAAAACGATCAAAGATGCAATAAGAAAATTTAAAGTATTTTACTGAAAAGTGATATAAAGTGTTTTAAGTCTTTTAAAAGGAAACAAAGTCTCTTTCAAGCACAAAGTACCTGGTTTGAGTGAAAAATCTCTGCAAAGGGCTGCAGAGGAGGAGATGCGTGGAAAATGGTGTGTGCGTCAGTTTTGCCCCTTCACACACGGACTTGCATCGTTATTTTCCACGCGGGGAAGACGTTGCGTCAATTCCCGGCACGTGGAAGGGTCTCCTCTTCGGGGTGCGGGGTTTTCAGACACCCCGGGGTCTGTGCGTGAAATCCTTGGCTTGTTGACCAGTTCTGCGTCATTCCGGTGGGCGATGCAGGGAAATTTCTCCCTCACAGCAGGTGCTGCGTCGATTTCCCCTCTGGAAGTCGGGCGGCGGCGTCCCAGGTGGGCCATGCGTCGAAGTTCCGATCGCACCGCAGGCGTCGCGTCAATCTTTTCCTTGCGAAGTCGAGCGGCATCATCCCGGTTCGGCGTGCAGTGAATTCTTCACTGCAGAACAAGTTGGGCGTCTAATTTTTTGCCGCACAAGGAGTCTAGTTGCAAGAGAGAAGTCTTTTTGGTCCTGAGACTTCAGAGAACAGGAGGCAAGCTCTATCCAAGCCCTTGGAGAGCACTTCTGCAGCAAAGCAAGAGAGCAGCAAGACAGCAGGGCAACAGCAAGGCAGCAGTCCTCTGTAGAAAGCAGTCAGGTGAGTCCTTTAGGCAGCCAGGCAGTTCTTCTTGTCAGGGTGCAGTTTCTGGTTCAGGTTTCTTCTCCAGGAAGTGTCTGAGGTGGTAGGGCAGAGGCCCTGTTTTATACCCAAATGTGCCTTTGAAGCGGGGGAGACTTCAAAGAGTGGCTTAGAAGTGCACCAGGTCCCCTTTCAGTTCAATCCTGTCTGCCAGTGTCCCAGTAGGGGTTGTGGCAGTCCTTTGTGTGAGAGCAGGCCCTCCACCCTCCCAGCCCAGGAAGACCATTCAAAATGCAGATGTATGTAAGAGAGGCTGAGTACCCTGTGTTTGGGGTGTGTCTGAGCGAATGCACAAGGAGCTGTCAACTAAACCCAGCCAGACGTGGATTGTAAGGCACAGAAAGATTTAAGTGCAGAGAAATGCTCACTTTCTGAAAGTGGCATTTCTAAAGTAGTAATATTAAATCCAACTTCACCAGTCAGCAGGATTTTGTATTACCATTCTGGCCATACTAAATATGACCTTCCTACTCCTTTCAGATCAGAAGCTACCACTTCAACAATTTCTGAGGGCAGCCCCTATGAAGGGAGCAGGCCTCACAGTAGTGTAAAAATGAATTTAGGAGTTTACACTACCAGGACATGTAAGCTACACAGGTACATGTCCTGCCTTTTACCCACACAGCACCCTGCTCTAGGGGTTACCTAGGGCACACCTTAGGGGTGACTTATATGTAGAAAAAGGGGAGTTTTAGGCTTGGCAAGTTCTTTTAAATGCCAAGTCGAAGTGACAGTGAAACTTCACACACAGGCCTTGCAATGGCAGGCCTGAGACAAGGTTGAGGTGCTACTTAAGTGGGTGGCACAACCAGTGCTGCACGCCCACTAGTAGCATTTAATCTACAGGCCCTGGGCACATATATTGCACTCTACTAGGGACTTATAAGTAAATTAAATAGTCCAATTTGGTGTGATCCAAGGTTACCATGTTTAAAGGGAGAGAGCATATGCACTTTAGCACTGGTTAGCAGTGGTAAGGTGCGCAGAGTCTAAAAAACAGTAAAAACAGTGTCCAACAAGTGGAGGGAGGCAGGCAAAAAGTTAGGGGTGAGCACCCTAAGGCTGTCAGGTCTAACAAATATCTAATGAGAAAAAGTGTCAAGCAGATCCAGTAGGATGATGGCGGCCATCTGACTTTAATCAAGAAAGTTTTTAATCTCCTCAGATATCAAAAGAAGGGCCATATTGGTGCTATGTTTAGAGAGAAAGCCTGATTGTGAAGGAAGGAGTAAGGTATTTTCTTCCAAATACGTGCTCAAATGGTGGTTTACCAATGTTTCCAAAACTTTAGCTGCTGCAAGGAGCAGCAAAACAGGATGAACATTTTCCAGCTTGTTGGGATCCGCCGCCGGCTTTTTAATCAAAGGGATAATCGACACTTATTTCCAGCATAAAGGTACAAAACCAGAGGCCAGAGAAAAATTTAAAATATGGTTAAGATGGTTAAAATCCATATTAATTACGTCGATTGTATGTGATTGAACAATAGGAGGACATGTGTTCAAGAGGAGAACAAGGTTTAGGTTGTAGGATTGCCTTTTGGTATTATTCCAGCAAGATCTGGCCAAAGCTTGATAAAGTGCAAGTGGTGTTAAGCTTGAGATAATCATACCGAAAAGCTGAGATCAAATCCCTTTTGACAAACAAAGCTTAATAATTCTCAATTTTATTGAAAAATAAGTAGCTAGCTTGTCACATAACTCTTGAGAGGCAGGAATTCTAGTGCAGCAATCTTTAAAAAAGAGAAACTGTTTTGCAATCCTAAATGTTTCATACAGCGAATTATCTGCCTTTCTAATTCTGGTTGCAAAAACTTAAGCTTATACTTCATTGATCTATCTACAATATTTTTTCCAAAGCCCTTTTGTAAATAACTCCGACTTTGACACATGCGTCAAGATTGTTCTAACTGTTTACATTATCTTTTCTCTTGTGTAAGGTAGAGAGAAAACCAAAGCGATGACGTGGCACTACGAGAAGAGTGAACAACTCGAAGAGGTGCTTTTCATTTATCTTAGGGTCAAAAACATTTTTATCATGCTAACTCTGGGCTTTCAATTGCCTATTATACGTTCGTACCCCAGCTGAAACTCATGACTCCTTTTGTATGTTTCGCTCTCTGGAGGCTACAAGGCAAAGCAATGTGTACCAAAATTTCCATTCAGAGCCTTAATGTTTACTGCTATAGCCCGGTTGACGTACACAATGTTAATCAAAGGGAGAAGAATTGTGAAGATTGTGAAGCCTCTGCAACATCTGCTTCCCATCAGATGGGCTTGGATTTATAGCAAACCTTGTTTCCTATGTATATGAAATTTGGTAATTTGTTGAGGGGAGGTAAAGACCAACTCATGCAATAACGGTAGTCCTTGTCAGGATGAACCACGAAAGTCTCCCAATTAACCTCCACCAAACCCTCTGGAAGTTTGGAACAAAGCAGGCAGGCTTAACTTAGGAGCAATATATATTTATGCGCCAAGAGTGATAAAGTGAAAACCCAACACAGAACAATTCCAAACCAATTTAAATAAACTGAGTAGATTTTAATAAATAGAACTATACCAAAAAGGCAACAATCCAATAAGTAGAACGAGAGATTTTAAATTTCACAGTTTTAGGCAAGTACAGCACAAACCACCGCTCATGGTCATCTAGTCAAGCTATACTGGAGAAAACTCATTCGTTGAGGCCAACTGCGATGAAGTGCAGGACGGATATGGGGACCCAGTTAAACCTGCTGAAAAAATTACCTTCTCAAAATCGGATGGGATAAGTCCAGTTCACATTGTAGGTGGTTGTGAGAAGCAGGGGAAGCATGATGCATGGTCATCACTGTAGTGCAAAGAGCAGGTATGGTGACGTGGGCTGTCGTCAATGTAGCGCAAAAAGTCAGTCAAGCATTACCGGTGGTTGTTGCTGAACGCTCGCATTGTGGTCATCGCAGGCGATGTGTAGATCTCACATTGCCAGTGGGCGCTCACTGTAGCACAAAGAGTCAAGTTTAGCTAAGCTTTACATTGGTGGTCATCATAGTTGGCAGGATCTTGGCACGAACAGGCCATGGCCACAAAAAGCCTGAAACTTCAAGATTTTTCCTTTCTTCACAGAATGTTTGATCCTGGCCAAGGCTCCTGGACCTGGGGAGACACCTTTTGGGCATCCAGAAGCTAGCAGGCCTCAGGCAGGTCCCTTTGCAGTTCCATTTGCAGCAGGACATCTGGGCAATTCCAGGGAAGACTCTATAGCTTATTGTGTCACTGCAGCTCACAAAGGAAATCATCCAAGTGACCTTTGGAGTCATTTGGGTAGCACGGCCCGTCTTCCATCACAGCCAGAAAGGCAGGCCTCAAGCAGCAGGGCAGTCCTCTAGGGAACAAAGGAGGCCTTAAATACCAGGGCAGTCCTCTGGGGAACAAGGCAAGCCTCAAACAGCAGGGAAGTCCTCTGGGAACAAGGCAAACCTCAAGTAGCACACCAGTCCTCTGAAACATAAAGCAACCATTTCTCTGTAATGTCCGCAGGACCAGGAGTGTTCTGATGGGTGGCTCAGGAGGTCCATTATTTATACCTGGTGTCAGCATTTAAAGTGGAGAGATTCCCTATACTGCCCTCACACATTTGATTCTTGAAAGTTCTTCCCTTTCCCTGTCTAGGCTGCAAGAGGTCTGGAGAGAAAAATGACTAGCACCAGATTCCTTTTGGGGTGCTGGAGACAAATCATTTGAAGTGTAAGTGGGGCAGGGAATAGCTCCGCCACAAGCCTTCCCTGCAGGATGGATCACTATCCCAACTACACCCAGGTCGCCCTCTTCTGTTAAGGTAGGCTTTCCCTGTGACATCAGTTAAGACCAAACTCTGTGGCTGAAGTTAGGACTTTTTGGAATTAGGGTGGACAGTAGCCAGTGAAGCAAAGGCACTGCTGTCTGAGTGTGTGCTAACCATGGCTGTTGGCTCTCTTTATCAGCCAATCTTCAAGATACAGAGAGACATGAACGATGAATTTACACAACGCTAAACATCCTTGGGGCAACAGTGACCCCAAAATGCAGTAGTTTGACTTGGTAAAGCTGTCCACTTACCACCCTCAGGTACTGTCAGTGAGTTGGATATATGGGATGTGAAAGTAAATGTCATTGAAGTTGAGGGCTGCCATAAAATCCACTGTTTGGTATACAAGGACAACATCCTACAGGGCGGTCATTTGGAAGTGCTTCAACAGGATTTAGAGTTTCAGATGCCTACGGTCCAGGATTTACTATGAGGTCTTGTCCTTTTTAGGAATTTCAAAGTATGAAGTGTAAACTTCTACACCACACTGGTGTGTTGGAAAAAACTCAATAGCACCTTCAGCAAGGAGAGCTTGCACTTCCTCATTCAACAGATGGTCGCAGTCATGGACTTGGCGATGAGGTGAAATATTTGATGATGTGGTGTCGACCTATAGGCAGTAGCCCTGCTGTGCGAATTCCACTGGGAATGGAAAAACCTAATTCTTTTCCCAATAAGAGTTGAGTGATATGTGGGAATTGCACAGGAGTCACTGTTTTGACACAGAAGCTCTCCTCTTGGAGACACCTCTCCCGTTACCTCTGACATTGATCTTATACCCACTTTTGTCAAATGATTTGGTTAATGGTGTGTGTTGAAAGCCTTGTTACTGTTGGCAACGTTGTCGCTGAAGGGGGGCATAGATGTTTTTGTGACTCCTCTTGTCTGGTGCACACAAATGCAGTAATTGTTGATGGGGCAAACGTGTGTATATGGATCAGCGATTAAACGATGGTTCTAATGGAATGGTTCAAAAACTGTTTGCCTTCGGTTACACTCTGAAAATGTTCTCCTTAAGGAATGAGTCCCAAGCAAAATCAAGTTCATAGTCCAACTCATAACTAGTCCATAAGATCTTCATAGTATATTGATGCGATGAAAAAGGTGCTTCAAAAAGAGTAAACTGTGACACAACAGTGCAGGTGAGTTGTGAACGAAGTGTCATAAGGTGAATAATAGCAGCTCAGAACATGTAACAATTACTTGACTGCAAGAAATGCAATAATTTACAGAAGACAATAGAATAACCCCTCATTTACTTTCAATATACTATACAACCCACTCGAGAAAGATGAGTTAGAAAGAGTTACAAATATCGTATTGTACTGTCCTCTGTTGGTGGTCCCCCAATTTAGGCGAGATTGTTCAGAGCACACACAGGAGGCCCAGATGTTTTTAGCAGTAGCCCAACTGTGCCTGCCATAAGGCACTCAGCACAACTTCCATTCAGTGCAGTTCCCACAGGTGAGCTTGTGCAAATGCATCAACAGGTGCTCAGTTTAGGTTGTTTCCAACTTCCAGCTTTCGCTCTGATCTAATGGCACTGAAGTTGCATGGATTAAGTATCTAAAAAAAAGCAAAATTCTGCTGTAACAAAAGTAGGGCAATGTAGCAGGAACTGATATCAAACAAAAGCAGCAATCAGTAATCCAAATCCAACTAAGAAAAGTTCAGGTGGCCCCAGGATCCTCCGCACGAAGCTTGATGACTTTTGTTAATTTCCATTGATTTACATTTTCATCTAGCTAAACAATTATGTGGGCGCTGGCAGGGTAATGAAGAAAAAGGTCATGCCTGTGACTAATCCTGTTAGTCTCGATACCAAAAAATAATACTGTGAGGTTCATACTGTGTTGTGGTACAACGTGTCTCCGGGTCAGAGCGATTAAAATAACATTAAAGACACCTTTCCGAACATTAGAAATGAATTCAGTCATGTTCAGCAGAGTAGTGAAGGCGGAGGAGCGTTTTGTGATCAGTCCATAATGACCGCAGAGGTCTCACTGGGACAGAAATCCTAAGGGATTAGTAACCTCACAGTGGCCTCTCCATCAGATGCACTACCAGCTCCTGCAATAGTCGCTGTTTCAGGTCCGAGATGTGACCCACTTACCTTTCCAGCATTTCTCAATAAATGCTATGTTTAGTTCATGTGTAAAGCTTCTAATCCGGATCAAGACAAGTAGTTTATACTGTCGGTAATCTTACTGAATGTGGCAGTTTGTAATCTTTCTGCTCCACTTCAGTGCCTCATCCTCAAAATATGCTACTTAAATGCGTTGTTGCATTTGAAACTGATTTTCATTCCATCGATGAAAATAAAAATGAAATTAAAACTGCTTAATCAATAATAAAAAAGTTGCATGATTTATTTAAGATATTGTTTCACCTCTCTTAGAAAAACCCGGGTAGATGTGTTCGATCGGTTTCCTGCACGAATTGGTAAAGCCTGAAGCATCACATCTCTGACAACAACACTTAAGTGATGTTTTTTTTATGTTGACACCTGACACAGGCTATATTCAGGGCCACATGAATTAAGCAGCAGTGAAGGACCGAATTATGCAGCAGGAGTGACTAAATGTTCCTACAAGAAGAGACTAATTGCATATCTAACAGCAGTAAGAAGCATTATTTCAATAGTTTGTAATTTTAACGCATATTACTACTAAATGGGTAGTATTTTCACATCGTTAGTATCAGTTTATTTTAACAGCTTAAAATAGCATTCAGCAACTCACCTCGGACGTGATCAGTGATTTTGCAGTGTTCGCTGCTGTGCAGTACCACATGTGGTACTTTCTATTGACTTTTGCTCAGTGTACAAACTACAAACCTTTTTGTTGAACCCTGCAAATTATGCAGCATATGGCGGATTATGTTGCAGAGGTAGTAAATGCTTCATTATCTATCAGCTAACTATAACCAATGAAATGCAAAATCATTTGGGAAGGTGCAATAACTGGTGTTTGGGAAGCTCCCTAATGTGGGCGGATCTAACGAAACAAATCCTAAACCTGTGCACTTGGCCATCGTTTTACAAGATGCACATTGCAGGGTATGGGGCTTAATGGATACGAGTGTGCCAGAGTGCAAACAGCAGCTACTTCCCATCCCAACCTGAACTCTGTCATTGAGAGTTTAACCTCAGATTTAAAAAAAAAAAAACCCTGTTCAAGAATTTAAACAAAACAAAAAAAAGCAGCCATACACACCTGATAAAATTTCGCTAAAAAAGGCCAACCTAGATGTGCATAGGGCAATAAAGAGCATGAGACCACCGGGCCTAGTCATGGTGGGATAGGGGGTAACAGCATTGTTGTTCTTACTACACACATAGCAGCCTGCGTACAAGGTGCCACCAAAGCACACCCACAGACCACATTTACTCTTTCCCAGGGTAAAGGACCAAGACCCTATTAGCAGGGCTTTAGCCTTAACCAGTTTCTTAAAAATATCAATAAACTGCACCAGCCAAATATTCAACTTGAAGTTCTGGGGATTTAAGGACTCCATAGCATCTTAACTGGAAGTTCTTATTTCTAAGGCTATAAATTCGTACTGTAGCAGGGCCCTCCGCTGCACAGTTAGGCAGACACAGAGGCAGAGGATGTGCAGTAATGTTTCCTTTAACTGATGGCATAAATGACACCTCAAGTCCTCCCATTCCCCTTTCTCCTGCCATTTGGGCTTGAAGTCTAGGGCGGGGAGCACCCCTACTTCATTGACATTAGCTTCCTCTTAATTTTCACAGAGTAGGCAGCCTCAAAGAAAGACTGGTCCTTTGCTCCTCATACGAGTTCGGGGATGGGGTCCCCGGGGCCTTTTCAAGGCTCAGGGAAGGAGGCACACATATAAATAGATAGCTATATATAGATATATCTATAGAGGGAGCGAGAGAGAGAAAGAAAGTGTGTCATCATGTTTTGATCTTACCATGCATATCATTTTATTTTTATTTACAAGAGAAAGCCCTTCTTCTGAAACATGAGGTACAATCAAAGAAGCCCTATAACAGTCCCTGGCACAAAAAAAAAGATCCTGAGTGCAGTTTAACTAATTGGATACGAGAGAGGAGTAAAAAAGAAAACAGACAGGATAGGACTATAATGAGACACTAGTCATGGTGCTGGAGAGGCCATAGGACACAACAAGCACATTAATCATAGAAAATAAATAACTTACCTGGTAATTTCCTTTAAGATGCCCTATTAGTTGAGAAATGTGACCAACTACTTCTAAATCATGCAGCAAATTCTGTAAATCTTGATAAAGCTGTCCAGGTCCCATGTAAAGTTTATCTGAAAATATTAATGAAAGTCATTATATATATGTGTCATGGACTTTATGGAATAAATGTTTTATCTCGTGCAGGATCTTACATTTGTATATAGTCAGTGTCATGATTTATTTGGGGCCAATGCTGCTTGACTATTCAAGTCCATTGGATGCAAGTCTCAACACAACTTTCAAATACAATTCACTACATTTGTCCAATTGGGAGAAAAGGGCCTAGGCCTAAAGCCTATCAATAAAGCCCAATTAAAGCTCTGACATCAAAAAATGATTCTAAACACTTTTCTCTAATATCACAAAAAGTATGAATATGCACAAGACCAGTGTGGTAGGGCCTGAAGGAATGAGGCAGGCTATTACCTCACTCCTGAAGAAATATGTGGCTGACCCTAAAGTAAAAGCTAAGGCCAAAAAACATTTAAATTAAAAACAAGGACTACACATTGGTACTGAATAGCAGGCTTTACAACAACTGATGACAGAAGGGTGAAAAACAATGGGCCTGTACAGACTGGCTGACTTTTAAAACAATTAAATAATTGTGAAAACACAGCAATGCGGAATTGCCTTTATGCATGTAATTGGAACTAAAAGTAATCTCTCTATAAGCTAAGCGACAACCATAGTAAAAGTGAAAGCACAATAGAATTAAATGTAATCTACAGTATGGCCTTTATTATCATACAAAGGGAGGTAGATTCATCAGTTATGTGCCTATTAGATGGCAAAGTATTAATATTAAAGCTATTATGTCAACGATTTCTTTAGGACAACAACCAGAAATGTTGTCACTATTTTGGTAGATCTATATATGGAGTCTGAAGAAAAGGAGTCTTCAATACAGCAGGGTCAACACCTCATTTTTTCACCACAGACACTGCTTTCAGTTCTTACATTTTGACCAACACATTATTAATACCAGGTATGTCATTCTAATTATTCCTATTTCAATGAAAGCAGCCAAAGACTAGAACATGCAGAATGCATTATGCTGACACAAAAAAGACAATTTTCCAGGTTTGAAAACAATGCCTGTAATGACATGGACTGAGGTGGTAATGATGTAATTCAGACTTGACTCATTCGAAGGGATAATAAAAGGTTCCGCTTTCTTAAAAATGCCCATATTATTAATCTTGGCTTAATGTTCACTCCGAGGTAAATTTCATGGATCTGTGAATGGTAGGGGCTGCTGCCTCTAGAGCAAGGTATACAAATAAGGATGCATCATGGAACGGTGGCAAGGTTTCATTAAATATAGGGAAGCACTCCTGTTGGGCCAGATACATGCAAGAGTGCAAAGGAAGACTCAGGCTTACCAGTGATACCACAGCAGGGAGTGATAAAGACAGATGAATGAGTAAAAGTTGACTGGGCACCATTCAGGTCATGCATGCATTGTCCCCCAAATGCAATACACTCCACAAACACAGGAAGATGAAGACACAAAATAATCAGGAATCACAAACAATAAAAACTGTGCCTGCTAGCTTTAGTTTGAAATACCCCACAAGCAGTCTCACTGTTAGAGCTAGATTGGTCTAAATCTTGATCAGTGGGGAAAAGACCATTGGAGTTGTGTGCATGTACCGGCATTCCATGGCAACATGGGCAGGATACTCAAGAGTAGAACAAGCAGAAGATGGGATTAGACTATTGTAAGAGTCATTTCATTGACCACCTCTTACAATAGGCACACCCATGGTTTTACACCACCCAGGCACAGATGGCTTTCCTTCCAAAGCTCTAAAATTCAGGTTGATCCTTCATTTCTCACAGACCGCATCTGAATCCAGGAGAAGGTACTTTTTTGATACCTTTTATTTATGTGACTCTCATCTTGGAGGTGTGCAGCAATCCTCATTACTTCCCCACACAAGGACTGCCTATACATAAATCGTTAACATGGATGAATAGGGGCAGCATTATGAACTCTAAACCAAACTCAGAGAAACGCTGTCTTTAAATAAATTATATAATTGTCACCTACATATAATTTCACTCCCACAAATAGCTGTGTCCCTTACCCTTGAGGACAGTGATCTGATTATTATATTAACTGGACCTTGCTGTAAACCCCATGATCCTGCTGTGTGGCACCTATCTAGCTATTTTTGGGGTGCCCATGTCGACTGTCGCCTGGGATTATTTAATAGTCAGAGTTTCATCTGCCATGGCCAGAGAAAGTAGAGGTTGGTTGGTGGTCTGTACCAGAGATATAGAGATTATTAATTTTTGTGATATAAGCCTTCTTTTCCCTAATATCACTACATAGTGTGCTGGATGCAATTGTGCTCCCTCTCTCCATGCACATGTATCCTGCCCTATCATGCTCATCCTTGCCTCCAGAAAATACAATAGATGGGTCTGTGTGTGCAGCATAACAAACAATGAGCCCACTTGTGAGGAGACATGGCAGCACCTAATGAGGCTTGCAGCCAGCAGACTAATATAGCTATTTAGATTAACTTGAGCCTCAGAATATTAGATCACGTTACGTGAGGTTGGGGGGCACAGCATATTTTCTGTTCTGTTTTGGCATTGCTGGCCTTTCTTAGGTTGGCAGTGCACAATTAAACAGTAGAACACTTTCCAGTTGGATGCTTCACAACACCAACTGGGGCAGTCTTGCTGAGTGGCAATTCTATAACACAAATAAGATCTCAGTAAGTAACTCAGGTCATAACGTCCTAGGGCACGTAGGAAGTGCTGGCCCTAATTGTAACAACTACAGTGCTTTGCTACTGAGTCCAGAGGCCCTGTTGCTGCACACCCCACAACCGGCTAACAAGTAATCCTTTTTTATACTTGTCTCTCAAGGGACTGAAGCAGAGCAGCCTAAGGTGCTATAGGTTAGACATTCCGAACTTAGCAGCACAACAAGCAACACTCAATAAATAAACATCTAGTTAACACTTTTTCTTATAAAAAGGGAAATTACTTTATTACACAAACTCCTAAATGCTATGCATAAATTAAGCAATACATACAGAATGGCAGGAGGGAATGCATATGTTGACACCCTCTAAAGGACTTTGCCTAACAGGTGGTGCACACTAATGAAGGATCCCACAGGTCACGTACCTCTTAAATCTACCCTGCAACCACTCCTCTCTAACCCCCCACCAAATGATGCACATTAGTCCCCTTTACCAGTTGTACACCAGCAAACCCTGCACTCTAAACACACAATGAACCTAATTCCACAAGAGGGGTGCATTAATCAAAAGCCAGGCAAACTGGCTATGTCAGGGTGTCACTACAATTATCAATGTCAAACACATTGTAAATCAATATCGAAACACTTTAGGGTGGCACTATCTTTTCATGTCATAAAATTATATATGCAGGAATATATAATTGACAATGTCCATATCAATATTGTTTTTTTTAGATCAACAGAATTCAGGGTAAGAATTGTTCTTCTACTTCTAAACTGGCTGAAAAGTAACTGCAGAACTACCAACATCAACCAAGCTCCATGCACACCACAGCCTTTACATAAAAGACCCAGATCCCTCCCTAAAATCAGGCTTCGGACAGTCATAACTATTCCACAGCCTGTAGCCCTGCCCTCAACTGATGAAACAAACTGGTTTCTTCCCTTCAAAACATCAAAACGGGGCTACTCCAGTCAGTGGTGTGAGATACATCACTTTCTTCTTTTGTTTTTGTATGAAAGGGCATACCCAGGCATTTCGGTAAGTGTGAGCTAATTAGCCCATGCAGATTCCTCCACCTCTCCAAAAAGGGGGCAAATCCTCTTCCAATGGGCCTATTTTCTTTGGAAGGCTTTGAGCGACACGCTGGTCAGAAAATAATTAACTAGGTCCAGCAGAGTAGTTCAGAGCCAGAATCAAATTAAGCGGGGACTCAGGAAAATGCTGCAAAATCCAAAATTAATGTAGAAGTGCAAATTTGGCCAAATAAACATTACATTTGCACTCAGGACCTTTGAAGCCTAGTACAAGACCATTTAATAATTTCTCTAATTTAAGCCAATACAAAGTTGAATGTTGAGTCAACTTTCACCTACAGTTAGAATACAGTAAGGTACTACAGACCTACAGTGAAACACTCAGAATCACTGCAATGCACCACAGAATCACACTGTAGTACAAAAATAAATGGGAGCATTTCTTTTTGAGTACCCAATTAAATTAGAAGACCTAAATGGACCATAATCAAATTACTTGAGGTCCCAATTGTGATAAGCTAGCTGGGGGTGCCGACTACAATCTGAGTTAGACAGCCATCACATTCACCTAGCCTGACACATGTGTACATGTATTCAATTGTAACCAACTCAGAGCCTTTTACCCCAACTGTGCAGATGTGAACGCTATTTAAAAAAATGGTCACTAGAGGTTAGCACTAAAAGTAATTTTAAGAGACCTTACAATGAGTAATGTTCAGTTGGTGAGATTCACTCACAGCAGAGATACATCAGGTGGTCCAAAATAATAAAATCTAGAGGGAGGTGGGCTTCAGTGGGTCACATTAACTTCCTCACATAGACGTGTCACATAAGAGCCCACAAGGACATAAAGACATACCCCCAATAAGCTCTGCCCTACTGTATACAGCTGTTTGTCTCCTACTTTTTTATAGAGGACATCCCTCTGCTCTTTAATCACTTGACTGATTAAAAAACGTTTATTGATTAATTTACACTATGTAATTTGTACAATTGTGCTGATCTAAAAAAGATTTAAATATATTTAAACAAACAATAATTTTAGTGAATCAAGAGATATAAGATTTAAGCACACCTGAATATTGTCTGCACAGAAGCTTTGAGCGCTTCTCTGCAGACAAGAGTTCATTTAATTTCTTATTCCCTGTTCATCTTCAATTTACACTATCCTATTGGTTCTTACAGTCAGAGTCAACATCCAAAAAGGAGTCTCAAAGTCTCAAATAAATAAATGTTTTTAAAACAAGCAGCCAATCATTCTGGTCTTCGCACCTCTTAATTTTAATAACCGATGTGTTTAAACTCATACCTGCTCTCTTGCAAAGCTAATTTTAATTGGTTAATTTTATTGTATTGACCAATGAATATCAAAACTTTGCAACATCAAATGTGCATATGTTTAAAAAGAACAATAAAACCTGGTCAATACATTTGTTGCAATTAATTTTTGTAAGCAATGTCTGCAAATTTTACAATTATTGTGTCGCAGATCAAACTACAATTACAAGCATCTTTGCATTTGCTAATGCCATAAGCTAGAAACGTGGGCCAGCCAATATCTTCAACAAAATCCACATTGCAGACAGGAACAGAGCAGATGTTGTAACGATTCTGTACTGCATTGGCAAGGCCTGTAAGCTCCAGTCCAGCTCCAAAACAGAAGACTGGGAGCATCCATAGTCTTTAGCGGGAAGCATCAAGAAACTTAACTGCATGATTTTGTGCCATTCCCTTTCACTGACTGCACAACAAAGTTACATTTGATTAGACTAATTCAGGTAGGAATCCAAGACATATCCTAAATTCTTCTTTCATTCTAAGTCTAACTAAGCAATAGATTGTGAGATTAGTGTGTGTAGACACTGCATACTTAAAAAGGGGTTAAGACAGGTTTAATTCTCAAAGAGCTTGAATTTATAAAGTATTAAGCGTGTCAAATAAAACTTCAGCTTATTCAATCTGCTGTGCCATAACATAGGTATGCTGTCTTTGAACAATTATACCCCAGTTTGCACTTCTCACCACTGTACCTCCATCAGAACTTCTGAAAGAGTGACAATGTTTCAGGTAAGCTGATTTTTACTGCCAAAGTGTGCTTAACTAAATCATTTTCAATCTCGCCTGAGCTTTGTTCATTGATGTTGGAGGCATACTAAAGACAATTTTGTAGGTGTTATACTGCAACAAATCCAAGCAGGTTCCCACCTATTCTATATAACCAAGCTGACTATAGACCAAGGTAGGAATCAACATTGCTCTTATAGTAGGGCACGAGCTGACAAATTATACAGATTGTTATGTAGTTGACAAAATATGAAAGCCAGAGGCAGTGGCATACTGTAATGTCATAAAGGCCAACTGCAGAATAAAGCTAATCTCATTTACAACTTCCCATTTCTCACAGTAATTCATAGGCCTTAGGCGGAATGGAGACCTGTGGAAGATGGGGGTCCCCATGAGCCACAGAGGCCTGCTTTATGCCCCTCTAAACATGCATTTTTGACTGCAGCTAAAAGGAAGTAGGAGTGAGCCTGTGTCACTAATCCAAAAGCCTAAATAAATGTAGGTAGAAGTACAAACTATTGCATGCTTGTCCATGAATGAAGTATTGATAGGGCTCTGGTTTTTTGTTTTCTGGATATTGTAATTTTTGTTTTGCTTGCATTATCAAATAAATTTCAATAATCGGACCAAATCAATATGAGTCTGGTTGAAAGTGACCTATTATATCGCAAACTCCAAAATTTGAATGCACCTTCTGATGTTCTGGTGGGAAAAGTTTTGCCCTTTACAGACCCTGCACAAGACAAGCCAAATAGAAGCTTAACTGTAGGACGGTCAATACGCATCCCAGCTTCAGCCTCTTGCTTATTGGTTTATAACCAAATATTTTGTGGCCCTGGACCAACTTTACACATAATCATGCCTATTCATGAAAGACCAAACTAATTTAGTAAAGAAAGCTTTGCCCACAGAAGTCTTCTGTCCACAGCACCAAAATCAGCACTCTGATCCACAAAGCAGTCGTGTAAATAAGCACCCAATGTGTGGACTGTTTGGTGAATCAAAGTTGAAGCAGCAAAACGTTATCCAAAGTGCTGTATTGTGCATTAAAGCCAGTTGAAAGAACCTTTTCTAGGTAAAAGTCCCTTTTCTTTGAACCAATTGAATAGATAAACCAGTATGATTTTTGACCATTTACAGCCCCAGACAAAAACCTGTCTCCGCTATGAGTACAGATTAATTCTTCCTCCACATTTTGTCTTAACAATTACCTGACAAAACGTTGTTCATTCTTCCACAGCAGTTGTTTATAATGTACATCCTACATACTTGATTGCTGTGAGTTATCTGTTTACCTAATCCTGTTTCTGCACAATTCACTACCTTATGCCACTTTTAGTCACTTTGTTTCTTTCTTCAAGTCTTGCATTGCTCTTTATACCTATTTATTTCTTGCACTGCTGTCTTGCAGAATGTTTTTTCATGTGCATGTAATTTGTTGTGCCCTAAGCTCCAGTTCTGAAGCCAGCTCTGTGTGCCTCTAATTCAATAAGAAAGTTAACTCCATTTCAACCCCAGGCTTGCTTTGTTACATGTGTGCATGGGAGTCAGAGAAGTGGATCATGTGCCTGTCTGTGGGAGTATATATTTTGTATGTTCATACAGTTTCTGAACTGACACCTTTTCCTACTTGGATATAACTTTGATCTAATTCAGAATAGGGATTTATCTTTATTTTGACATATAACATTATCAAATATCAATTGATTGATTATATTAACGTATAATAATGATACTTGGAGATTAATACTTAAATGAAAGATGAACAACTAAAAGATTGGAAAATAAAACCATTTAATCCACACTAAACTCCCTTTATTGACTGAACAAATGATCCAATAATTGATAATGTTTGTGCGCTAAAAATAGCCCCTTACTTCTCTATCTACATAAAAATCCATCGAACTGTGTGCAAAGGGTTTGATTAATGAATGAATTGTAGAAACAGGGAGGTAATGCCCACACACACCTGCTTCTGTTGCAGTGTATTTGTTATTACTCTATAGAAAAAAACTTTGCTACCAAGTCATGATCATTCATTGTTAGTGTACTTAACAGAAAACAACAAAGAAAGGTTATGATCTTTCTTAATCATCCTTAGGAGATCCATGTGTATCCTACAAGCACCATTTATTACAAATAGTGTCTACTACTTCTTCTCTATTCAAAGTTTTGACTTTTTTCTGTTCCTGCCAGTGATGATGCTAGTGTTCCAGAAACAGTTTAGGTATCACTGACATGTTTATTGTTTAACTAGCAGATGATATGCATCTTCTGTGACCTTTTCATTCACCAGGGTGCACCGCTAATTCCTGGCCAGTGAAGCTGGTTTTCCAAATAGATTTTTGCCAGAACCTAACAACTACAGTTAAGAATACGAATTTCTAGTACCAATTAAAACAACCCTGGAGTAACCTTCTCCATTAAATACAATTTCAGAATTATATAATCGATGTGAGGTGACGTGTTCCCAACCGAGCACCCCACAGTAGCTGCATGTACCTAGAACCAGTTTGTAGATCAAACCATGCTTGAGAACTACTTTCCCAAATTCACCTGGCCCTCAAATATGGTAGAAAATATATTGTTGGTACCTCTTGAACACTTTCCTTGATACTTCTAAGTGCTGTTTAGGCCAGTGTATAAATCAAGACTCCCCCATTGTACCAATGCTTCTTCTTGTAAGAATGAAATATGAAATATGAGCACTTACTAGCTTTGGCATGGACAATAACTTGTTCAGCTGCATGTTCAGGAGGAAATCTGGAACTTTCTCCTTGCTCTTCATTGCTTCCATATTCTATAACCTCTACTTGGCTAAGAGGAACACTCCATTTTAGTAGGTATCTCTGTCCAGTAGATGCCCTACTACTGCCATCGCTGTAACAACTGGAAAAAGCACAATATAGTTTCTTTATTTTACTTACTCTCAGTCACCATACAGTGAGCATCATTTGATTGCAACTAATGCCCTTTACCGTTTTCTGTTATGTTGCACCAACGTTTATTGGGCCATGGAAAGCAATACCCATAAACATGGTTATGTTTTCAAGGAGCAAACACATGCTACCACTGAAGATGCATTAAATACACAATTGCATATTTTATTAGTATAATAAAAGGACATATAGCCTATATTCCCGGAGCAGAGATGAGTCTTCGATGCGTGCTTTGAAAGAGAGGTAGGTTTGAATAAGGTATGGGAATGCTGGTACAAAAATATATGAAGGTTCATGCATAGAGTGTATTAGCATGACAAACATAAAATCATCAATCGCTTTTCATTTTTAACCGTCATGTTTGTTTCATTAAATCTTTTTTAGTTTTTCTGTGATGGCAGAATGAGGAGATCTATCAGGAAGAAGGAGAAGGAAATGAGACCGCTGACCAAAGATTTTGTGCAAAGAAAGATTGTATTCTGGCTGAGGCCATAGAATAATGGCGAATGGGTGCTATTGATTGCAGAAATGCATGGGGCTTGTAAGCAGGCAAAGCTGAAGCCCTATTGCTGTGCTGTCATGGTCCACGGCAAGCAGGTCTGAAGCTTATAGTTATAAAGAGATTCTGCTGACCAACTGTGAAATGCTTGTGTGGGTTAGTTCTGTGAGCACAAAATTGGAAATGAATGTAACTACACTAAGAAAAAGTCAACACAAAATGGCATGCTAGTTGCTGTTGAAAGGGACTTGTAATGCAGATTATTTGTATACATTATGCTATGTTGTCTTGCATTCAAAAAATGACTTGAGATGGGAAGTATGTGTATATGCTGAGTAGGTCATTGAAGCAAGATGGGATACATACCGTGTGTTGACAGTAGCACACATTAGCACATCATTTAACATGAAGAGTCGCCGTTCTTTTGTTTTGATAATTTCTCCTCTCTCACCATAAACTGTTTCGAGCATGTCATCAGACCGGATGATGTACCTGTTCTCACTGCTAAGAAGCTGTGTTGTAAAAACAAAAAAGGTTTATTTAAGATTACTTTTCATATACCAATAGCAAAATGTATATTGTGCATACTCTAAAAAATATGTGATAATACATTTCTGAAGGGCTATTTTGCTTATGCTTACATCCTTTAACAAATCTCCAGCGTTAGTCTTGCCTTTATTCCCCTTAATATATTCTAAGAAAATAAAAATATTTATGACCTGTCTTATTCATGCTGCAAAGCATATCTTGTGTCCTTATTTATTAGAACTTATTCATAAAGTTATATTTGATTTGAAATAAGTTGTTTGTTGAGTGTAAGGTATCAGCACAAATGGTATCCTTATGCTTGTAATTTAGAAGAATCAGCAAAAATGACAGGTTTTTAAGGATTTTCTAAACAAGATCCGAGAAAATGTGTGTGAAGTTGAGAAAATGTGTGCATTATTGACATGCATTTTCATTTAAAGTGAAAGGAATAACAGTAGCATTTCGTGAGCCAAGAAGTCATTTTAGAACGCGAGGGAAGCAGTATTGGGCAAATTAAAAAATATATATATTGATGGTAAAAAAGCCAGAAGCCAATGAAACATCATAAGATACTGAGCCGAAAATTATAAATAATAAATAAAATAAGACATTCAAAACAAGTGCATGCCTGTCTACGGAGTGTTCTGTTCAGAGGAGGCCAGACTTCAATTACTGGAGCAAAACCTATTGTGCTTCTCTAAACAGTAGTAAGACACGCTCTACAAATCTTGTTTTGGTGGCCAAACTCTCACTTATTACCAAAGCTGGATCAAAAGAAGTTGTGCACAATGAGAATGTTTGCTCCTGTAATTTGCAGCAGGAAAACACGCCTGTTTGTAAACAGAGTGTACTAGATGTGTTATCAGTGTTCTATTCTTCATTTTGAGGTGGCTGTTTACAGTGCTCAATTTGTATTAAAAAAAGTAAGCACCAGCTTAGGGGGGCACTGCAGCCTGCTCCACCCCATTAACCCACCAGTGCTGGTGATGACCGTACCAACTCAACTACTAACCATCACAGTCCTACAAGTGTGACCATTCAGACAATTCCAGGCCACCTTAAGCTACAAGAATACTGGGGAGTTGCCTGAATTGCCATTTTTAATGTACATTGAAATGCTAAACACTGTAGTTGTGCTCATCTCAAATTTAGACAGACAGTATCACCATGTGGTGGACAGTCATTAGTGTTGGTTTTGGTAATTAAGTGCGGTTGCTGAACACCGGAAACCACTGACTCAAATTAGGCACTGTCCAGGAATCGGAGACAAAGGGGGTCATTCTGACCCCGGCCGGCGGCAGAAGCCGCGGCCTGGCTGGGCCCGCCAGAATACCGCTGCGCGGTCAAAAGACCGCCGCGGGTATTCTGGCTTTCCCGCTGGGCTGGCAGGCGACCGCCAGAAGGCCGCCCGCCAGCCCAGCGGGAAACCTCTTCCCACGAGGAAGCCGGCTCCGAATGGAGCCGGCGGAGTGGGAAGGGTGCGACGGGTGCAGTTGCACCCGTCGCGATTTTCAGTGTCTGCAAAGCAGACACTGAAAATCTTAGTGGGGCCCTGTTATGGGGCCTGGCATGGGCACTGCAGGGGCCCCCAGGGGCCCCACGACACCCCTTACTGCCATCCTGTTCCTGGCGGTCACGACCGCCAGGTACAGGATGGCGGTAATGGGGGTCGGAATCCCCATGGCGGTGCAGCAAGCTGCGCCGCCATGGAGGATTCCACAGGGCAGCGGAAAACCGGCGGTCCACCGCCGGTTTTCCGTTTCTGACCGCGGCTGTACCGCCGCGGTCAGAATGCCCATGGGAGCACCGCCAGCCTGTTGGCGGTGCTCCTGCGGTCGTTGGCCCTGGCGGTTTTTACCGCCAGGGTCAGAATGACCCCCAAAGTGTGCTATCTCTAGTTAGTGCACCAGTGCTAACATATTTTAGAAGGTAAGCAATTTGTTCCTGCATTTTGTACACTTGACTTAACTATGACCTAAGTAGGTTTCCTTGTCAAAAACTTTAAAAACAAGCATTGGCAGAGGCAATACCTCTTGGCAGTGAAAGCCTAAGCTATTGGATTTGTTAAAGCTTGTTTGCATTGGAATTAGCTGATGCCAAAATGGCCCCTAGTGCATCACAACATGTGCAAATGCATCAATGGCTATCCGGTGATAGGCTTTGTGTTAAAAAAAAAAGCCATTCTAAGATGACTTCTGAGGCATAGGCATGCATCTGCACAAGTTGTGAAGCATTGGAAGACGTTGACATTTTTAATTTCTAACAAGCTGGTGCTCAGAGATGCACCAGACCCAAGAGGCACAACCCCCAGGCAAAAGTCAACGTTATCAACAATAATGAGTCCGATTTGGTCCATATCGTCTTTTTTTAATTAATTTCTGCTTTCTTCAATGCTTTCAAAACTTGCTTGTTTGGAATGTATGTGTGTGTCACCGGGACAGAACATGCACCAGAGCGCACACCAAAACTTCGCCTTTGAGCGTTTGTTAAATTATTTTGTTGACACTGGATTTACATTTTGGTGTGCATTTTACCGTTCATAGATTGTGTTTAGAAATTTGTAATTTACCATTCCACCATAACTAGAAGCCAATTTAGAATGATCAATTAAAAGTAAAATAAGAAAATGAGCAAGAGCACAAAAAAGATAGCAGGGATGTGGCAGCATTTTGCAGTCACTGGGCCTGTGTTAAAAATAAACAAATACATAGAGGTAGCAGGATGGAGAGTTGGACAGGGAAGTACCATGGAGTAACTGATGGCCACTGAAGGGAGAACAAGAGAAGTGCTGGTGTTGTGGGTCTATTTGTTGTTCCCTGCCTGGGCACATTGGTGGCTTATCTTAGGTTTGCAGCCTGTACACTTTTACCCAGATAATATGCTCTGTATTCATTTATTCATTTTTATTCATTTTAGTTCCGCTTATTTTAATGGCAATGTTTTTGTTTCCATACTCAGTCGCTATTCTGCGAAAGCATCACTATCAGCATTATGGGTGACATACTTTGAATCACATTCTTTTAGCTCAGGTTCACAAGATCAGAATGAAAGGCACACAGGATAATATTTTGTATTGCCGCCAAAAAACTATGCAAACAGTCCAGAACAGTCCGGTACATACCTGCTTCAGGGTTCTGTGCAAGAACATAAACATGTCCCCTATAAAAACATCTTGTAGGACAAAGGGCATTAGAGGGGGCCCAGCCATGATTTTCCATCCATGCTGGTTTGATGCCAACCTAAGCCTTTTGTCTCTGCAAAGCCTGATCTGTAGACTGAAGGCCTGACCTTGTAACAAGGGTGTTATTCTCATGGACACTGCATGGACATATTTGGCTTACATCACCTGCTCTCCCTAGGATCTAGAGATTAGGTTCTAGGTAGGAATTGCATATATATATCATTGTAATATATTGGGGTTGTTTATATTCCCAGCTCTGGTTTTCGCAATCCTGATTTTGCTATTCCTCATTACCCTAGTCATTGCAATGCATGCATTTTATCATAGATTGCAGTCTTTTCAATAAATGTATTGAAAACTATCCTGCATCTCTTTTCTTACCTACGTGTGTGTAAGACACTTGTATGTGGAGATAAAAGGTTAAGGCTTGTTTACCACGATTTCCCTGAGTGGGGTTTCAGAGTTCCATGCACAAGGCTGCTACAAATTCCCTTTACAGTTTGGATTTTGGGTGAGGTACTGCTAAAGAGCCGGGAGGGTTGGGCTGACAGTTGCGAACTGGTGGGGGAGTGAATCTTTTGAACACAAGCAGAGGTGTTGCTGCCCCAAATCCAGCAGTCTCAATGTTATACGAGAGTCCTTATGACACTGGGTAATAAAAACAGGAATAAGGGAGCACAGGGTGGTGTTTTTAATAAGAAGAAAGAGAGAACCAGTGAGTGGGGTTTAAACAGAAGAAACAACAACAGATAGGAGGGGCAGAGATTCAGTGGAGTGGGAGGCAAGAAAACAAATGCTCTCCAAATGGTAAATGGAACAAACAGGCATTAGCAAAACAATAGCAAAGCCAATAGGTTTGATGTTTAAGAAGATTATTGCCCAAGATTTCACAGTATGGTCAAGTAGGTAAGGAGGGAAGGATCTGAAATGACCAGACTACTGGATCTAAGATTGGAATCTCTACCATTACTCCCTCCTGTATTGACAATGAATTTTCAAACAACCCTCTCTGCTTGCTTTCAGCAATGACCTCAGCACCGGTCTCTTTCACCCATACCTCAGCTAATTGCCTGTCTAGGTTCTTTTTACACTTTCGTCTGATTTGTGAAGATAATTAAATATGCTGCACTGCTGGCTCTTTTTCTTAACACTTCAAATTCAACCATATATGTTGATTAAATATAATCATACAATTTGATTTGCAACGACCCCATAATAAAATACTTTGGCAAAGAAAATACAAAAAATGGCAAAATATTTATTTGGTTGTCTACACAAAATCACTTATTAATTATCTAATGTTTAAAAAAAAAATCAGTTTTTGCAAGCGTGATGGCCTAAACAACAGAATCTAAAAGAAGATGGTCGTCATGGCCAAGAAAGCATAATCTATAGCTGTTGGTATTCACGCTGTGGAACGAGATTTCCTTTAATTGCTACACTGCATTAGTCACATGTATTTCCAAATTTGTTTTGAAGATCCAAGAATCCTCATCGAAAAACGTTGTGACACTGCGTAATATAATAACATCTTGGCTATTTCAACAGTAACAAACGGTGCAACTGCAGTTTTTAATTTCAGCTTCAAAGAGATGGAGTTGGAGAACCTTTTTTCGCTCCCTCAGAGGCATTCTGCGACAGAAGATGTGCAATAAGAATTCAGGTTATACTCACAGAGTCAACATTTGCCATGACGTGTAGAAAACTGTTCCTTAGTTTGTACTGGGGTGCAGAAAGAAATCCCATTCTCAAGAGCTTCTCCTAATTGTGTGATCCACTGTCTGCATTAAACATGGCTGAAGCCCTGGCTTTTCTTCTGTCTTAATAACTCATTAGCATGTCTTTTTGCACAAGCTCATTGGGGTCTCCTAAGGAGCCATGATATCTATATCAGTTGAGCTGTAACTTGTTTATTTAAAACTTTGAAGGTTAAATTATTTTGCCATATATAACTGATCCCTTACTGTCACTTCCGGAAAAATAGAGGCACAGAAAAATCTTTTCATTGACCCTTTCTCTGCTTTGTTAGTGCAAGAACATAATTTGACATAGACTATATAAGTCACGTTTTAATCTGTACTTGGAAGAATGTTTTTTTTCTAAAGAGGAACAGTGTGTTACGGCTCAAATTTTCTTTAACACCAGAGGAACTGAGGGTTTTTCAGGTCTAATGTAGAGTCTTCCCATGGAAAAAGTTAGTATAAACCATTTTCTTTTCATTATTACGAAAGATAACAAGATGATCCTGAAACTCTAAACCAACCTTCTGGGTGGTTGCAGGACGAAATACACAATAAAGGTAGATTTCCCATATATCATCTACATCTTAACCATCACCTTTGTCAAAAATCTGTAGTTTCATCTCCTTTGTGTTGGTTTTTAAAGTGTTTTCAGTTTTGTATGAGTGTAAGGCTTATAATGAACAAAGAAAGGCTAGTCTAGTAGTATCTAATATTAAAATGTCATGCGCATATTGAAGAATTTTGTCAACTGATTACCAATTTTCAGGGGGGAAAAAGATCACAATTGAAAGGCTGATACCTAAATTGGATCTATAAAAAATATACAGCAAAGATGTCAATACGCATCCCTGTTTGAGCCCATTTGTTAATACTGTCCACAAGTATGCTATATATCTTTAGATGGAGTAGGTCACGTCTATCTTTGGAATGAACTTCGGATGGGGGCATTCCAGCTAAGTGTCTGATTAAGAGTTTGGCAAATAGAGTTACTCCCTCACAAATGTGATGGATATCCTGTACACGTATTACGATTCCATGATATCCTATGGACTTCATAATACAGCGGACGGGCTGTCCTCATGTTTGTGGCAGAGTAACCCCTCTGCTAAACTCTAACTCAGGCCAAAAGCTTTTTAGGGCAATTAAAGCAATATATTCACATGGGTAAGGGTGAAATTGAGATTAAGGCCAATACATATCGGAAAGGATTGAAACCACAAATGGGCTGGAACAGGGATCTGTAATGCATTACACTTGTTATTTGTATTTAACCAGTATGATGTTTGCAAACTGTCCTATGTGCTCACATGCCAGATATGTGTATGTGGACACTAGAAACATTAGATAAATTAAGTAGAAGTACTCTTGAGCTTGTCAAACAACAAATTGCACAAAATCATGCATGAAACCCTTAATGAAACCTGAAACATTAACCTGAGTTTTCAATTAACTGAAGGGCGTCAAAAATAAAATTTGAAAGTGGACAAAGTTTGAGTTGATGGGCGGGATAAAATTTAGTTAATAGAAGTGATAAGATTAAGTTGACGAAAGGGATAAAATTGAGTTGATGGAAGGAATCAGATTAAGTTGTTGTAAGGCATTATGGCCCTCATTCTGATATTGGCGGGCGGCGAATATCTGGCCGCCGAATGACCGCCCCGCGGTCAAAAGACCGCGGCGGCCATTCCAACTTTCCCGCTGGGCCGGCGGTCGCCCTCCAAAAGAGCGGCCGCCGGCCCAGGGGGAAAGCCCCTGCAACAATGAAGCCGGCTCCGAATGGAGCCGGCGGAGTTGCAGGGGTGCGACGGGTGCAGTGGCACCCGTCGCGATTTTCACTGTCTGCTAAGCAGACAGTGAAAATCTTTGTGGGGCCCTGTTAGGGGGCCCCTGCACTGCCCATGCCAGTGGCATGGGCAGTGCAGGGGCCCCACGACACCCGTTCCCGCCATCCTGTTCCTGGCGGTAAAAACCGCCAGGAACAGGCTGGCGGGAAGGGGGTCGGAATCCCCATGGCGGCGCTGCAAGCAGCGCCGCCATGGAGGATTCCCTGGGCCAGGGGAAAACCGGCGGGAAACCGCCGGTTCCCCTTTTCTGACCGCGGCTTTACCGCTGCGGTCAGAATGGCCCTGGAAGCACCGCCAGCCTGTTGGCGGTGCTTCCGTGGTCCCCGGCCCTGGCGGTTTGAAACCGCCAGGGTCGGAATGACCACCTATGTTTGTTAGCAGTCATAAGGAGAATAATGTTTTTCAGAATTCTAAACACAGCTGACTGTTCTGTATGCAAAGAGATTGCCTGGTGTGCAGATGAGGCACTCTACATGGGTGAAAGTGGTCCTTTAAAATTCATCTCTGGGGGGGCGTGGCTAGGCACCAACCACAATGACCGCCATTTAGCAGAGCTCCTCTCTCCGTTTTCTAATCCCCCTTAAATCTGCACAATTGTCCAGCCTCCCGACATCAGCGAAGAGCAGGGAGCGGCCACATTTGTGGGGCGGAGGTCTAGGGGCGATCTTGCCCCGAGAGTCGCAGAGGAGGAGGCCAGGGCACCCTGTGGCATGTGGGCAGCAGTGCAGTGGCGTCGAGCCGGCTGTTGAGAAGTGGCGTGCCGAGCTGTCGGACCTGCATCAGACGGTGGAGTGGAGGGGGGGTGACCATGGGCAGCCCCCGGGTCCGGGGGCTTGGGTGTGTGGGGTCCTATCTGGGGTCGCCTCGGCCAGAGTACCTGCGGTGGGAGCCTGGTGGAGTCTTTGCTTCCCAGTCCCCCCTCCCTCTCTAATGGTGGTGGCGGCAGTGACATCTGGAGCTCAAGAGGCAGACAGCACGGGGAGCATGGAGGTGAGGCCGGAGGAGGCCCACTGTCAAGTGGTGGACCTGCGGCTGACGTATGGGGTGTGGGTGCTGAGGCCCTCACGGAGGTTGCTGGACCTGCAAAGGGGGAGCTGTGGATGGTTGGCTCCCCCTCAACCCCCGAATCACCCTCCCCACCTTTTCTCTACAGAGGCAACAGCGCGGCTGGAACAGCGGGGGACCTTGGGGCCCTGTCCCCCCCTTTAGTGAAGAGTCATTGGCGGAACTGGTGTCCGGAAGCGGAGCGGTGCGGACGTGGGCACATCACACAGAAGTGGGTCCAACCGGCTTGGCGGCCCTGCCCTAGGAGCGTATTGAGGCCGGTGATGCAGCAAGACTGCACCTGGGGGGATCGCTGGCGGGCCTCCTCGGCGAGATCGCCTTTCTATCATGGTCAGAAACAAGGGGCGCCCTCGGCTTCAGGTGAACAAAATGGACAAATATGCAATGCCGAGACTGGCGGGTGGAACGGTGGTGCCAGACAATGCTGGGGGGGGGCAGGAGAAGGATCGGGGCCCAGCAGACGAGCCTTCTCTGAGTGCAATAATGGCAGCAATCCACGATCTGCGCGGCTCGCTGGAACCTAAACTGGATGCGGTCACAGTGGATGTAAATCTTCTTCACGTAGATCTCAAGGATGTCACGGAGAAGGTCATTAATGCAGAAATGGATATTGCCCGGTTACAGTCTACATCTAAGAGGCTGGAGGATCAGGTCCAGTTAATTACAGCGGAGCATGAGAAAATAATGGCCCGCCTGGAGGATCAGGAGGGGAGGGCCCAGAAAAAACAACATTAGAGTGGTGGGGGTCCCGGAAGGCGCTGAGGGCCAGAGTGTTGAGTTTTTCTTAGAAACCCTGATCATGGACTCCTTGTGCCCTAAGGGACATTCCAAGTTCTTCACAGTCGAGCGGGTGCATAGGGCCCCAATCCCGCCCCGATGCCGGAGGCCTACCCGTTAGGACAATCATTGCACTATTTTTTTACTTTTGAGACAGAGATGCCATCCTGCAGGCTGCCAGATCACACGGAGATCTTCAATATGAGAATGCTACTGTATGTTTCTTTCCAGTCTTCATGCTGAGGGTCCAACGGAGGTGCCAAAGCTTTCAGGAGGTCAAAAAAACACTGCAGGACTGCAAAGTCAAATATATGATGCTCTTCCTGATTAGACTAAGTGTAATTGCAGAGGGGAAGGTATGGCATTTTCACACCCTGGAGGAGGCCTGGGAGTGGCTGGACGGGTCCCGGTCGGTGGGCCACGTGGTTCGACCGAGTCCCAGAGGTTACTGCGATGGGGGGTAGGATGGCCCCCTCCTCCCAGAGACAGGAACAGCGAGCGGAGGCAGCTGGAATGTAGTCCTCAGGAATGGTGACGTTGGTCGTGACACATTGCGGAGACTACTTGGACCAAGTGGTGGTGGTCCCCGGTGTCGACTGGGGACGGAACAGGCGCAGTGCTTGCAAAGAACTGTCGGGAGGCACACAGCCTGTAATGATTATTGGGGGATGGTTTGAATTGTATTTATCTTGGAATTACTGTTGGAAGTGGCGCAGGACAATGTCGCCTGCCCACCCACGCAGTTGTAGAAGATGTTATGAGAGACAGGCACTCCACTGATTGGGGGGCTAGGCAGTTTTAAGCCCAGTAAGTGGGGTAGCAGGGTGGGGGGAATGTTTAGTTGCGAATTGTTGATATACTGTTTTTGGTTGTATACTGCTTCTATGCCACTGTACAGCTACGAGCTACCGAGCAATACTGCCGGGGATGGAGCGGCCAGGGAGGGAACACAAGATCTGTTGAGTGGCGCAGTGGCCGGGGTGGGGAGGAGGGTGTATACACGGCAGGGATGACGACACGCACCCTTAGGATCATGACATGCAATGTGAATGGTCTGGGCAGTCGTATTAAACACACCATAGTCCTTCCGTACCTACGTAGGCACAGCCCCTATCTAGTCCTCTTGCAAGAAACACACCTGAAGGGAAATTATTATAAGGCACTAGACAAGTTTGGGTACCTCTTGGTAGCAAATTCTGGTTACACATAGGATTCTAGAGGGGTGGGTATCCTCATAAAAAAATCAGTACCCTTCATCCTGTCACGCACCTGGTGGGACCCATTGGTGTGATATGTGGCAGGTTCGGGTGCTTGGGAAGGCTGAGTCCTCAATCTGTGTTTGGTGTATGTTCCCCCGGGACTTCAAGGTGCCACCCTGACAGACCTTGGCGCCCTGCTGCTTGATTTCCCGCCGGGACTTCTGATCCTGGGGAGCGACGTGAATCCGGTTTCCGACCCGGTGTTAGACAGGCTCTCACATGCAAAGGGGCCCCCTACCTCAGCGGCGCTTCAGTCTTTTATGGACTCCTTTGGGTTGACAGATCTGTGGAGGACACTAAATCCCGGGAGGCAGCAATACACATATACCTCTGTCCCCCAAGGCAGTTCGTGTAGGCTGGACTATTTACTCACATTTGGGCGAAGTCTGTGAGGCAGCCCATTACCCAAGAGGGATTTCGGATCACTCCCCCCGGTGGGGTAGTCTTGCTGGGTCCTTCAGGGTCCTGAACTCTACCGCAGCGAATTAACCCTTGGTACCTGAGGGGCAAGGTTTTTGCGGACAAAATGAGGGAGAGGGCCACCCAATATTTTGAGGAGAACTTAGGGTCTGTGGACTCGGCGAATATCCTGTGGGAGGCCCTTAAAACTGTACTCAGGGACCACGCACCCAAGACTTGATCGGCAGGAAAAAAAGGAGCGCAATTTAAAAGCAATCAACCTCGAGCAGGAGCTTGTGGCTCTCGAGGCCTGCTGTGAGGCAGACAGGGGGGCGGAGGGTGACCTTCAGCACCAGCTACGACTCAAGCATTACTAGCTGCGCGTCTTCGCCGAACAACATGCGCGGGCGTATGCGTTGGTGACCCAGCCTCGCCTCTATGATGTGGGCGACAAAGCCAAAAAACTTCTGGCTTGGTTGGACAAGAGGGACGAGGATAGATCATGGGTCAGGTCGGTGGAGTCTAAGGGCTCTGTGTGATGAATGAGTCCATAGCGGAGGCGTTTGCAAAATACTACGCGGAGGTGTATACCTCTGTGGCTCAGATGATGGAGGAGGATTGCGCAGACCTCCTGTAGTACATACCGCTTCGGGGCTCTCAGCTGAGGAAAGGAAAGTGTTGCTGGGCTGACAGAGGAGGAGGTTACTGTGGCCCTGGGGGGGCTGCAGTCAGTTAAAGTGGAAGGTCCGAACGGACTCCCAGTGGAGTTGTTCAAATGCCTTAGAAGCAAGATAACACGCCATATGTTGGCCATGTGTCTGGAGGCGAGGGAGGTAGGTGCGCTACTGCCGGATCAGCAGGCCACGACTATTGTAGTGATCCCGAAGAAGGGTAAACCCCTTGAGAAATGTGCCTCCTACAGGCCCATCGCCCTTCTAAATATGGAAGTCAAGGTCCTGGCAAAGATCCTGGCTATTAGATTGCATGCAAATATTACTAAGCTCATTCATCCGGACCAATCGGGCTTCATGCCATCCAGATCAATGCGATTGAATTTGCGGAGGCTCTACGGGGTCTTACACATGACGGACCATTGGATGGAGGGGCAGGCGGCGCTTCTGTCCCTTGATGTGAAAATGGCCTTCGACAGTGTTGAATGGCCTTATATTTTTGCGGTCCTTAAAAGGTTTGAAGTGGGCCCACGATTCCTGGCCTGGATCAGGCTGTTATACAGTGAACCGGTGGCCCGAGTGCGGGTCAATGCAACATTGTCACGACCCTTCGCCCTACACAGGGGCACAAGACAGGGTTATCCGATCCTATTTGCTTTAGCACTTGAACACCTGGTGTAATGGATTTGGCAGGATCCCCTGATTAGAGGCATTGACTCAGGAGCAACATGGGAGGATCGTATCTCCCTATATTCAGATGATATTTGGCTGTATGTCACCCGTCCCCGATGGTCGGTCAACAGGATCCTGCAGATCTTTCGCATATTCGGGGATCACTCTGCTATCAGATCAATTGGGCAAAGTCATTGATGTTCCCTCTGGCTGGGAACCCCCCTGCTCTCCCCCCCAGGGTGCGATGTGCTGATCTCCACAGGAGGCTTCATATACCTGGGTATATATGTGACAGGGGATCAGGAGCGATTCCTCAGCGAGAATCTGCAGCCCTTGCTCGACGGATTTCGAGGGGACGTGGCTCGATGGAGAGCACTGCCCCTCTCTCTTATGGGTAGAGCGTCCCTTTACAAGATGATGACGCTGCCGCTTCTGTTATACGTCTTTCAGAATAACCCCTACAAGATTCTGGCAGAGGTGTTCCATCACCTCGCCTGGGACATCAGATAGCTGCTCAGGGATGGCGGCTGCTCTCGGGTGGCACTGCAGAAATTGGAACATGGGGTGTATGAGGGTGGTCTGGTGATTCTGGATCCTCTTCGTTACTACTGGGCGACGCAGACGGTGACGGTTATTGACTGGGCCTTTGCTGAACAAGATGACCTGGCATTCCGGGTGGACAGGCAGACGATGGGCAGAGGGGGAAATGAGTAGGCGTTATACACCCCGCGAGTGCGCGGCAACTGCCGGCGCACACTGCATCCATAGTGAGGGCGTAGTGCGATGCCTCCCTCTTCCTTGGGTAGGGAACTACTTCTGTCGGCCACGACTTCCCTGTGGTCCTCTGTTGGGAGACTTAAAGACCCTAGTTGGGTTCCATAGGTGTCTCTTCTATGGATTGAACATCTGGGAGACATCAGGAGGGGTCAGGCAATGCTGGCGTTCGGAGACCTGCAGCAGGAAGATGCCATGGCTGGAACAGAGCAGTTTAGATATCTGCAACTGCGGCATGCGCTGGGTCACTACGTTCCGGTGGGGGAACAGACTGCCTTCTGACAGAGCCTCTGGTGGTGAAGGCCATCTCTTTACTGTATCAGAAATTATTGAACAATTCCCCGGACCCGATGGCCACCCTGCACACCAAATTCGAGACAGACATGGGAGCACCGAATGATGAGGACTGGGGGGAGGTGAGACAGGCTCCCAGAGTGGTGGCGATCAAGGCGTGACTCCAATTGATCCAGCTAAGGATTTTACATAGGGCCTATTACTCTATGGTGGTATTGCATAAGATGGGCAGGGCGCAGACCACCATGTGCCATGTGCCTGTGGTGGTGCAGGTTGGAGGACACCTTCTATCATATTCTATGGACCTGCCCTGTGATAAAGACTTATTAGAAGGGGGGTCACTGGTGTGGCGGCTCGGTTGTTGGGGAGTGAGTTCCTGCTGGAACATTTAATATTGAGTCTCCGCCCAATATACATGACCGGGAGACGGACCTGGACTGGTGCTGCAGACTGAAAAAGTAATATATGAGAGCAGGGGCTGCCCCAAGAAGTGGGAGAAAATCTGGGGTGGGTTGGGGGGCCTATAGATTCACGGAATGACTCTTGGTGGATTGTGTGCGGGTGGGGAGGCGGTCTGGGCCTCGACAACACCGGACTGTCAGACTGGGGGTCACTTGATCGGTGTGTGTACCCTTGTAACTTGATATTTACAGAGGCTGGTCTCTGGGTGGCAGCTAATGGTTGGGCAGTTTATTGTCACTTACTCTATTGTACAATGGCTGTTTCATTGTTTAATAAAAAGATTTTCCCCAAAAAACTAAAAAAATTATCTCTGAGCTTCGTCCTACATTAGAAATTACAGCCAATGCAGTGTCTCTGTCTTAGAAAGTAATTGCTTGAAAAAGTAACCACTGTAGGATTCTGAGACTAGCCTGAAGACATCCCCAGATCTGTGGGTGTATGACCTCCTAAATTAGGTGATACGTAATATGGCAGTGACATCTACTACCTTCAGAGGTCGACTCAAATGTTTTGACTCAGACAGGAGTAATAAGATCATTAAATCAAGCAATATGAACCAATAGCAAAAAACAACAACTAAATAGCATTAAAGAGTCAGTAATTTACATACATCATGACCTATGTGGCCATGAATCACCACACCAATTTAGTCAAATGTAAACATTTACTGCCCTTATATTAACAATGTTAAAGTCACATAAATAATATGGAAAACCAAATGATAGCAATGCAGAAACAACACAGGTTGTCCAAAACGTCTGAAGAATCTTAGGGGGTTATTCCAACTTTGGAGGAGGTGGTAATCCGTCCCAAATGTGACAGATTTACCACCAGCCGTATTACGAGTTCCATAGGATATAATGGACTCGTAATACGGCTGGTGGTATATCCGTCACTTTACCGTCACTTTTGGGACGGAATACCACTTCCTCCAAAGTTGGAATAACCCCCTTAGTCTGACAAGAGCAATCACAATTAAACACTCCAAAAGAATTATACAGAATGACAACAAAATTATCTGAGAAATAACAACATGTTTCATTAATTCTGCAGTTGAACCAGGCATAATCAATTTATAAACATTAAAATCAGTTATTGGGACGGACATCTCTACTTCTACTTCTAATTCAAAAAGCATGTGTGGGGCTAGGTATTGTCACATGCAAAAATTAAAAACATGTCAGAAATTAATTTGGAAAACATCCAGACTACGATGCTAGCAAAAATACGGTTGGATTTCTAAGGAAGCCTGTAAGGCAAAAAAATGCACAGTAGTTATACCTCTCCCAAAAGAGACAGGCAGTTAGCAGACCTTTCATCAGCAAAGCGCAGGAACAACAGGTCTTCAGAGATCAGCATCAGGACATGAAAAGGGCAACAGTTCAGCAGAGTTGGGCCTAAGGTACCTGAACTGTTAGAAGCATAAACACGTAAGTCTGACTACATAACTCTCCTACAATTCACTATATCCTCTGGCACTTTGCTTAATTAACGTTCCAAAAACTACTAGCCAGACTCCTATAGGAAAAAACCAACAGGTATGACAGTGAGCAACCAATTGAAATTCATACTTTCTCCAATTTGTAACTTTCTCAATTTTTTCTTGCAATAGGCCCATGTTGACACTCTTTTCCAGATGGCAGTTTCGGCAGAATATTTACATTGTAGAAAACAGCACATAACATGACATTTTTACTAATATTACTTCCTACCAAAATTAAGACACATTGTTAAAACTTTCGATAACTATCACAAGATAGTACAGAATAAGCAGAGTGAAAAAAGCAGAAGATTTTCACTGTGAGCTTTCAATGAGAAAGCTAATAGGCAAAGTGTTCAAAGGAATTTCGATTAAGTCAGCATAACTTCTCAATACTGTACTGTGGAAAAAGACTAAAGCTTAAGCCTTCTGGCTAATGCTAATAGATGAAGAATAAAATAACTTAAATATTTAAACCATATAAGTCTTATAATTAGCATTTCATAATATCATATTTTTCAAAACATATTTAGTACATTTTTTAATCAGTCAATAATTATTTCAAATCATTGGTTTTATTAATCAATATTAATTATCTTTTGTCAGTACAAATAGTTATGATTCATCAAATTAGGTTTTCAAAGGTATTTATTATTTCACATAGAACTCAAGTTGTGGACACCATGTCAACCACATTTCAAACATGCATGTTTTACCTTTCTAGAACAGGTTTCTCTAATAAGGCATTTTAGTAAACAACATTTATACAATTTATTTGCTATTTTTTATTAATAATGTTTGCTCTCTAACAATCAAAGAAGATGCCTGGTGTGCGAATGAGGAACTCTACATGGGTGAAAGTGGTCCTTTAAAATTCATGTCTGAGCTTCACCCTACAGTAGAAATTATAGCCATGCAGTATCTATGTCTTAGAAAGTGACTGCTTGAGAAACTAACCACTGTAGGAACCTGAGACTAGCCTGAAGACATTCCCAGGTCCCATAGCATTGTAGCCTCTCCATACACTGGCCAACAAGCACGTAATTCAGTGATGAATCATAATGCATAGATGAAAAGTGAAAAGTTGAACTGAGGCTAATACTAGATGCTTCTATCCTGCCCAGGTTCCATAATGCACACAGTGAGACTTCCTGGGCTGAAATAGAATTTGAGGCAGTGAGTTTCTAGTTATGACTAAAACCTCAAACTAGACCCTTTCCACTGGCAGAAGGCTAGTGGGAAGACTGAGTAAAATAACAAGCTACTTTGGATTTAAGACATACAGGCTCCTGGGGAGGGAAGGAAGCACGGTTTACTTGCCAGATCTGACACTTCTCTGTCTCCTGGGAGAATAAAAACTATAATTTTGTATGTAGTACTTTATACTGGCAGCTTAGCCTGCATCGAAGTACTTCCAGTCGCGGCACTTGCTTATTAGAAGAGGCAGGGTGGCACGCGTGTGGGGGGAGAGAGAGAATTACATCAAATAAAGAATCATTGAAAAAAAAACACTTATCTCCGCTCCACGTTGCTCCACTGCCTCTTCCGGTCTCGCTGCAGGCAGGCACAGGCTCCCAGCCTGCCCTGTGCCAATCCTGAAGCAGCGTCAAGATTGGCTGGGAGCACCCAGCAAGGGCACTCCTAGGCAGACTGGGAGCCTGTGCAGGGCTGGCAACTGTGTTGCTGGTCTGGAGAGAGCCTTGTGTGCATGTGTGTTTGGGCGGTGTTCCGTATGTGTCAGGCCCTTGTATCTGTCAGTCCCCCTTTGGTGTGTGCGCATGGGTACTATTGTATGCATGTGCACAATGATATGTGGCACACAACCTGTCTGTCACAGTCTTGCTGGGTTTTGTGTGCATGCACACCATTGTACACATGTGCAATGTATACTTTTGATTGTATTCTTAAGTCCCCGCACCGAGCTGCTGCTGGAGCTAGAGGAGCGAGTGCAGGTAGGATCTGATGGTGAGAACAGAGGCACTGCATGTGGAGGCCTTCGGGGTGGGTAGGAAACTTCCTTGCTGGGTGGCTTCTTTTTGTGTCTGGTGGGCGCCTCGTGTTTGTGACCTGCGGGCCTGTCTTGTTTCACCTTTGGCCCGGTGGGCACCCCGACCTTGTGTCCTGCTTAGACTGAACCACCCTCTGCTCCCCCTTATGTGGTAGGACCGCCCGGCTGGGGCTCTTGCTTCTCTTCGGCCACTAACCACTGACTGCTCTTGGCATAAGCACAGGTTGTGGCGCCGCTCCCTCTTGTGGTCCTCAAAGCATGAGGTCCCTGGGCTCTCCCAGGTGAACTCTGCCAGGGGCCGGTACATCACCTCCACTGGCCGCATGTCCTGCAGGGCACAGGCCTCCAAGGACCGGGGGTTGGTCAGCACATAGCGGGTGCCCTCCTGCTCCTTCTCCTCGAAGTTGTTTAGGTCCAAGTACTTAGGGCTGGGGAGGGAGGTACAGTGCCCATCTTGTCGTCACGAGCTCCAGTGTGAGTAGCCGAGACTAGTCTGGTCTCTCGGAGCCCCAGCCAGAGCAGCACTCTCTCACCTCAGGACTCTGTTGAAAGACACCCAGGAGATGGGAAGGCCTTCAGGGCCAGGGAGTGACACCCCCTCGCCCCATCCTGCCCTGAGCCTATCCTGGAGTGATTCTCTCCTCTCTGATTTTTTTTTTGCATAGATGTCAGACATCCTTCAAAACATCTAGAAAATGCAGCTAGGTCTCAAAATTCTAAGAGATGTGTCTTTTGACCTATCTTCAGTGGTAAAACCCCTATGACACAGTTTCCAATTTAACAGAACATTCAGAATTGAGCGCTATAATAAAATGGAAGAAAATGTCTTTCCACCAGGACTGAGCATAGTCTCTGTTAATGCAGCACATGTTGGTCATGTTTTTCCATTTATTGAATATCTTTTAGTTATTTGGTTGTTGGAATACCACTTGTTAGTCATTTAAAGGTAGCCGGAACCCAGGCACAAATCTAACTTGCTTTGGCTAGTTTACCAATTTGATGAATACCTTTATGGTTTAGAGCTAATAATAAAATAACAGTCTCAAACAGTTTTGGCACCTGTTACTGCAACTATTCTGCACTCGCTATCATGTTATCCTATAAATTATGGCTTGCGTCTTACTGTTGGACTTGGCCCTTTCTGCAGGATCATCCCCAGACTTTTTGCCTTTACCTCCTTATTGGATTTGTAGGAGCCTGTGCACTTTACTAGTGCTACAGTGATGCTTGTGCTCTCTCCTTAAGACCCAGTATAGGTGGTTTATCCACTATTGACATTTTTTATTTACTTGTAAGCCCCTAGTAAAGTGGTAATACATGTACCTAGTGTCTGTAAATTAAATGCGGCTAGTGAGTCTGCTGCACTGATTGTGCCTCCCACTTCAGTAACTCATCAAACCTGCCTCAAGTCATCCATTGTAGCCTGATTGTGCAGTTTTTAAACTGCCATTTCAACTTTTTGCCAGGTCCAAACCTTCCTTTTTAATGCAAATGCCACGCCTAAGGTAGGCCCTGGAGAGCCCACAGGGCAAGATTCAGTGTATTTAAAAATTAGAAAATGTACTTAAAATTTTTACATGTCCTGGCAAAGAACACTCTTAAATTTGTTTTTTAATACTGTAAGGCATTGTAACATTGGAGTTGCCTTATTACATTTAATAAGTGATATATTTTGAATGGGCACAGTTAACTAGTTCCTGTTCAGTGTCTATGGAATTGTAATGAAAAATCCTCTCCTATGGTAAAGTTAGATTTTAAATTACAATTTTGAAAATGCCACTTTTAGAAAGATAGCATTTTCCTGTATTAGTCATTTAGTACTCTTCCCAGCACTCATAGCTTTGAACATTACCTTTATCTGTGAGGAGCGAAAGTGTTTTGTAACACAGTTTTTTCCCCGCATATTTAAAAACGCTCATATATTGAAAAGTATATATGGGATTTTTATTGTTTTGGCCTTAATGTGTTTATAACAACCTACTTTTATAAACCTGTGTGGAGTCTTTTGTGGTGTGTTCATTGTTTTACTGTGTGAGTGTGCTGCAGAAACACTTTACACGTTTGCTCTTTAGATAACCTTGACTGCTGTGTGCCAGGCTACCAGAGGGTGAGCACAGGTTACTGTTTTAGTGTGTACTTAGTTTACTGTGACTAGAGAGGTGGTTTCTGCCTGGCCTGGGTGCATATCTCAGCCAACCAGGAATCCCATTTCTAACAGGTATCATGGTGCAGCATAATTTGTTATACACGTCATAATGTCAATACCATCTTATGCAGAAACTGTCTAATCTCTGTTAATTTTTTTCATGTGCCAGAAAGAGCAGCCTAGACAGTGGGCCCCCTTGTCTGGTGCCTGTTGACTACAAAGAGATCTGACAGAAAACCAACACTATTTGGCAATATTATTCAAGTAGATCAAGTGAACTTTGCCTACATAATTTGGGCTTGTTCCATCACTTGATAAAGATATCACCATTTTACATAGTAAAACACGGATAAGGGTAGCTTTTATTTGTTTCAAACACACTATTGATGTTGTACAGGCATTCCCATTTTGTTGCTGTACGAACTGCCCGGGCAGTATCCACTAGTCAAAGTCTGTTTTCCAGCCACACTGACATATTTGGAGTAGCCACACCTAAACTGAAGTTTTTTTAAAATTCTGGATACAGTATAAATTTAAAGTTGTGAGTCGCTTAAGTCGTTCTGACTGGATTTCTCAAAGCCACCACAAGTTCACACATAGTTACAGGTGAATTCAGTCTACATACAATATTAAGCATATCACAAGGTGGGAAACTGAATGCCAAAGCCTGTTTTTTCAGCTCTGAGGGACTGCTTTAATCGTTTGCACCTCACCTGAGATGACCAGTTTTTTACTGTGCCCATCATTTCCAAATTGTTTTACTCTACTGCTCGTGGCAGTTCATGTTAGACCCGGGTGTATAGCCTGCCCCCAGCAATGTCCTCTCACTGGATTACCAGAGTACAGCTAGCCAGCAATTCATTTAACCAGCTACCGGCATGAGAAAAGTTTGGGACTTTCAGGGCGTTTATTCTCATTCTTTTTTTTTCTCTCTCTCTCTTTCTCTCTCACAATGTTAAACAGCTGGTGCTGGACAACTGTTGCTCAGATGACAGAAAGATCACCGGGCTCACTTCAGACTTTGAAAACTTGGGTTTTCTCAGCCTGATCAAAATTAATCTAGTGTCGGTGGTGAAACTCTTCAAACTACCCAACCTGCAAAATCGAAATACAAGGACACAATGGACATTAGGTTTTCGGTGCCTGTAATGGCATGTGGGCACTGCAATTTATCCTTCATAATTTTCGTAGTGATGGTGGGTCATCCTAATTGTTAATTTAAAAATACCTGCAGCTTTATATGTGAAATATGAATATCATACCGCTACAAATGTACTGGGGGCTTCTGTCATAGCAAGGCTGTTACAGAGTGTTGTATTTTTAGTTACTAGTTGTTGGAATTAAGCAATAACAGGATCTCCAGGGGTATTGAAGTCTTAGCAGAGCGGACAGCATGTCCCACACATTTTAACCTGAGAGGCAACAATATAAACGACATCAAACACATTGGAGCCTCTGGTAAGTGCATTAATGCATTCCCGTCCCAGTATGGAGGTGGGTATGAAATGTGGCCATGTTGTGACTTTAGCCCTTTGTCTACCCGTGAACAGACCAGTTAATAAAGTAGAGATGTTCTCTGTGTGCAGGAATACAATGGTTCGGATATGTCCTCGGCTGTGAAACAGAATTAGCTCAGTGACAATCCATAACAATCAGCCCCACTCCAATCCAAAATAACCTGCCCAACTCCAATCCAAACTAATCTGCCCCAATCCAAAACAATCTGACAAATCCACTTCACCTCAATCCATTTGAAATCCATTTCAAGCTCACTGAAGCACAGGCTGCACTCACAGGAGTCCGACAGGACTGGGACACAGAAGTTGCAAATGGAGCCCACGCAGCACTACAAAAAGGAGTCCCACACTGCAGGAGAGTCACTGAGGGCCCTTTGCGTCACAGGAAGTAGTGCTGGGGGCTGGAGCTACATGATGCCTAAAGACTCCTTGGAAGAAGTGCCAACAAGCCTTGGCAGCTGCAAAACACACAGTGTACAGGGGTACTTTTCTGCATGGGAATGTAAGGGCTTACCTCCACCCAAGTGGGACAGCTGGTAGAGAGGACCGACGGGACCACTTCTGACTACCACCCGTGATGCAGGATCCATTGTTGCTGTTGGTGCCTGGAGATGCAGGGGAGTGACTCCTTCACTCCAAGAGAGATTCCTTTTTCGTTCCTGGGCAAACTGAAGACGGGCTGTCCTCTGAGGATGCTCCACTGGGGAAATGTTGCAGAAGCTGAAAGGAGCCGTGGTTAAACTGTTGCAGGCAAAGTTGCAGATTGTCGGGTCCTGGAAAGTCCAGATGCAGCTTCTTTGGTCAGAATTCAAAGTGGAGGTTACAGGGGAATCCTGCTGGAATCTTGCAAGCCGAATCTGAGGAACCACCCAAAAGAGAGACCCAAAATAGCCATGAAAGGGGGATTGGTCACCTAGCTGGGTGACCACCTATCACGAGGGGGCTCTTACATCACCTGCCTGGCCTGGCAACTGACCTGCTCTCAGAGTTCCCTGCAAACCTTGGATTCAAGACTGCAAAACCCAGGGACCCTCTGGAGATGCTCTGGACACCACCCCTGGGGTGGTGTTGGACAGGGGAGTGGTCACTCCCCTTTCTATTGTCCAGTTTCGTGCCAGAGCAGGGACTGGAGGTCCTTGAACTGGTGTAGACTGGTTTATGCATAGAGGGCATCAAATGTGCCATTGAAAGTATACCAGTGGCTTGGTGAGGGTACTCCTCCCAAGTCAAGTAACACCTATTTCCAAAGGGAGAGGGTGTAACACCCCTCTCCCACAGGAAATCCTTGGTTCTGTCTTCCTAGGCTTGGGCTGCTCAAGCAACAGGAGGGCAGAAACCTGTTTGTGAGGTGGCAGCAGCTTGGGCTGCTTGGAAAACCTCAGAAGGCTGTAGGAGCAATGCTGGGGGTCCTCTAAGGAGCTCCCAGAGTGCATGGATTCATGCAACCAATACTTGAAAAAGTATTGGGGTATGATTCCAACATGTTTGATACCAAACATGCTTATGTTCGGAGTTAGAATTATGTAGCTGGACATAGTTAGTGACCTATGTCAAGTTCACGCATAAAATGGCGTCCCGCATTCACAAAGTCCAGGAAAATGGATCTGGAGTTTGTGGGGGCACCTCTGCTAGTAGGGGGTGCCCTCACACACAGGTACCCAACGAGTGCATGCACCCAGTTCACACAGATTGAAATGGCAGGCCTGCGGTACCCTTTGCATGGGCTCCGCATGGGTGGCAGAAAACCTGCTGCAGCCCATAGGGATCCCCTGGAACCCCAGTGTCCTGGGTACCTGGGTACCATATACTAGGGCTTACATGGGGCACCTGTATGCCAATTGTGAGATGAAATACAGAGTTCTGGGAGAGAGAGTATAATCACTGGGGTTCTGATTAGCAGGTTCCCGGTGAACACAGTCAAACACACTGACAACAGGCAGAAAAAGGGGGTAATCATTACAAAAAAGAAGGTAAGTTCCTACACCACCCCAATCCATTTAAATCAACACACTCCAATTTAATCCATCCCATCCACTCTATTCCACCCCCACTCCAATCCAATCTAACCCACTCTACTTGACTACACCCCATTCTACCCTACTACACCCAACCTCAGTCCAGTACACTCCAACCCACTCCAGTCCACCCAATTTCACTTCACTGTAATTCACTCCATTTCAAACCATCCTACATGAATTCAGTGCACCCCGCCCAAATCCACCCTACCCCAGTCTTATCACTCCAATCCACCTCACTCCATTTCGATTAACCCTAATCTACTCCAATCCACCCCACTGCACCCTGATATTGTCTTCCTCTGAAATCTACTTTACTCTGCTCAATTCTGACACTCTACTCTCCCACTCCACTGTACAAAACTTCACACCACTAACTTTTAGCCATGCCATGCTGACAGCAGCCACACTGCAAAGCCGATCGCTCTTGTTTAGGTAAGACCTATTGGCTTTGCCAATGCTTCATTTGCATGTTTTCTTATATGTCCACATAATTACACTCAATGACACACAATCCCACTCCACACAATTCCAGTACACTCAGTAATCCCGTAATTACTAATCACATAATTCCACAGCACACCATGCCACATAGTTCCACTAGACAAATCCACTCCACACCACACAGTTCCACAACTAACAATTCCAATCCAACCCACATAATTCCATTCCACACAAAATACATCCACTACACTCCAAGCCAAAACGCATGGGTAAAACGCCAACATTTCAAACTCTTACAAATGTGAGACCTATCGCATTGCAAATGCTTGTTCTGAGTGCTTTCTCCTTCTTTTGCCTCATTTTTTGCTGCTTTCTCCCTCTTTTCCCCCTGTTTTTCTGAGTACATTCTCCTGTTTTTTGCCTCCTTTCTCTGGTTATGTCCCCCCATTCCTGCCTGCTGCCTGTTTTCTCGCCTCCCTCCTAGCCCCTATTCCTGGACGCCAGATGCACCTGCATCCACTGTTACCACTTGTCCCTGTGTACCACCAGACACTGCTGCCTCACCTTCATCACTGAAGCAACCAACGCACCAGACACATCAACCAAGACCACAACAACACAAGTCTTGTGCATCCTATTCAATGCATGTTCAATAGTTAAACACTCCATGGAGTTCTGGGAGACAACCTTCCTCCCTCACTCTGGATATCATCTTTCTGACAGAAACCTGCCTCAACCTCGCTTCTGCATCAGACATCACCACCACCATCCCCAAAGTTAACAAGATAACACTCTGGGACCAAACTAACAAGCATGGAGGCAGAATTGCCATCATCTACAGGTCCACCAACCACTGCATAACATCCCCTGATGACCCAACATCTGTAACGGAACACCTCAACCTCCAACTCCACACACATATAAAAAGCACCATCAGAAGCACCCTTACTTCCAGACCACCAGGACCATGTCCCAGCTTCTGCAACGCCATTCCGGAACTAATCACCCCACAAGCACTGTACATTGAGCACTACATATTTCTAGGGGACCTCAACTTCCACCTCGATGACACCAGCTCCGTTGATCTCCTAGACATTTTGAGCAACATCAGCGTCAAGCAGTTCATCACCAACCCTAGCCACATCGCAGGAAACAAGCTCAAACCCATCTTCACCTCCAGCGATAGCCGGGTACACCCACACCACTCACCTGGTCTGATCACTGAAATGTACACTTCACCATCTCCGGACCCACATACCCAGGCACTGTTGTAATCCCCCCCACCAAGCCACGCGAAGAAACTGGAAAAGGTACCAGAAGACCAGTAGAATGAAACTCTCAGATCTCACTTCCCAAACTCTACACACAACCCTGAACAAGCAGCAAAGAACCTCTCCCGGTGGATCACAGAATGCACCGCCACCATCGCTGCAGCTAGGACAGCCAAGGTCAAAGAACAAGGCAAAAGAGCAAGTTTGTTCACCGAGAAACTGCACTCCTCTAAGTGCAACTCCTGACAACTTAAAAGAAAGCGGTATCGGCAAAAAAAATGAAAAGTCCGGACCACCCTCAATCAGTACCACCGCTTCCTGAAAGAAACCAAAAAGCCTGCACAAACCACAGCAAAGAAATCTTCGCCATCGTGAAGGAGTTCACCAATCCCGCAGTCACCGGGAACTACATTACTCCCTCCCAGGAACTGTGCGACAACCTCGCAGACATATTCCACGACAAGATCTCAGCTCTCTACGAAAACTCTAAACGCCAGCCCTCCACCGCAGACAGCATCATCCAGCTCACATGCACAAGAACACCGGAACACCTACTCACTCACTGGGAACTCCTCACCACGCAAGCAACTATCTTTATCATGAACTCCGTACACTAGGGAGCACCCACTGACCATTGTCTCCACCACGTCTTCAACCTTGGAAGCAAGACCATCGGCGACGAGCTCAGGAAGGTCCTGTATACCTTCATCACCACAGCCTCCTTCCTGATGACTGGAAACACACTGAAGTGAGGACCCTCCGGAAAAAAAAAAATGTTGACCTAGTCAAATTCAAGAACTCCCAGTTCAATGCTCTGCTCCCCTATCCAACAAAAGTCCTTGAGAAAGTTATGAACCAGCAACTCGCCCAACACCTTGCACTTTGTTGCTGCCTCCCCACACTTTTTGCCTGGTTTCTGGATGCAACTTGGACTGGAGTGCACTGGTATCTTGCTAACCAGTTTTCCAGTGCCAGTGTTATTTCCCTAAGAATTGCAAAGGTAATTGGCAACACCTTTAGCTGCCACTATAAGTCCCTAGTAAATGTTAATTTGGTACCCAGGGTAGGAGGTGCTAAGGGTAGGCCCCTGAGTGCAGCGGCACCGACTGTGCCACCTCTAGGGTCATGCATCCAGAAGCACCCATCACTGCCATTGCAGGCTGAGTTTCCTGATGCAATCCTAAAATGCGAACTCGACATGCCACACTGCCAGTGTGCCCTGTTCACTACACACTGCATGTAATTTAGGTAAGTCACCCCTCTGGCAGGCCTTCGAGCCCTACCTGAAAGGAATTCACAGTGCCATGTCTGGCCTACAGAGATCTTTTCAGGCTCTGGCCTCCTCTTTGACAGCAGGTAGTGTCCCTGGTTCTTCCGTCCCCATTCCCGCCTCCTCTGCCCCTTCCAGCACCCAACTCCCTTCACCCATCCCAAGCACACATACAGACAAGCATACACCCAAGACAACACACAAGAAAGTCAAAGAGGAACACAAGCACCACACGTTCCACCACAAACAGGCACACACCCAACATCCAAGTGTACACACAACAACATCCACTTCCCCCACTGTGTCGCCCACCCTCACCATGCACGCCCACATGCTCTGCAACCTCAGTCATTGATCCTGCCCCTACTCTCACAGTCACCACAACTGCTGAGATCCACTCATGCACCCTAGACACCACACCCACACTCATCATGACAACTTTCACAGACACTTACTGCACACTCACCAGACCTGCATGCACCTGCACAACATCCATCTACAATAGCTGCCTGTTTTCTCCCACTGTTTTCACCCCTCCTCCCAGTACAAACAGATGCACCCACTCATCCATGCAAGAGCCATTCGCAAACATCAGCAGACGAAGCGTGCACCTGCATCCACTGACAGCACGCCTACACCACATACTTCCACTCCCTCAACCTCTATTTCCAAACCTGTCTACAAAACCCCTCCATCTGGAACCTAAGAAGCTTTTCCTTTCACGTGTTGACCTTTTTAAACCCACTGGGCCACCCCGTCTTGTCCCTAAACGTTCCCTTGACCTCACCAAATCCACTCCTTCCTCATCAGAATCTTACCCAGTCCTCCCTTCTCAGTCCCGTTCCTTCCCTTTCACCAGGGAGGAAAAGAACATGTAGGAGGCCTGATTCTACTCCCTCCCCCGGTCCAAGCCCACTCCCACTACTTCTCAGGGAAAGCCCAAAACCCCACCCACTCCAAAACCTAAGCCAAGCAACCCTCCTCCCAAGCCTGAGTCCCCACCACCGCCTACCCCTGCTCCCTGAGATGCCTGCCTTCCCCATTGATGCCCCTTCCCTGTGGAGGCCATGGTAGGACTCAAGTGTGGGCCTTGTGGACCCAATGGGACAATTTGAAAGGACTGGCCCATGGCCCTGTCTGTACTTATTTTTCTGCCTCCAGTTTCTGGTTTAACATATCTGGCCAACAGGCATGTTGGTTCAATGTTCTTCCGTAGTCCTGCATTTTAATGTTGGAAGGTTGTCTCACAGGCATGTGCTTTGTACTTTTCTTTCTGTGCATGTGTCAGGTAAGTGTCTACCTGTACAGATGGTGTACCTAGTTTGGGGGAGGTGTGTGTGTGTGTGTGTGCATTGGGATGTTGTTGGTGAGGTTATGTGTGTGTAAGGGTGTCTGTGTGCGTGGACATGGTGGTGTGTTTTTGTGTGGGATGCGTGTGGGTGTGTAATTGTACCCTTCCCTCCCTTGTGTGCTAGGCGGCTGTACTCACCATTGTCGTCAAGAATTATGGGGGTCATTCTGACCCTGGCGGTAAAATCCGCCAGGGCCAACGACCGCGGGAGCACCGCCAACAGGCTGGCGGTGCTCCCATGGGCATTCTGACCGCGGCGGTACAGCCGCGGTCAGAAACGGAAAACCGGCGGTGTACCGCCGGTTTCCCGCTGCCCTGGGGAATCCTCCATGGCGGCGCAGCTTGCTGCGCCGCCATGGGGATTCCGACCCCCATTACCGCCATCCTGTTCCTGGCAGTCGTGGCCGCCAGGAACAGGATAGCGGTAAGGGGTGTCATGGGCCCCTGGGGGCCCCTGCAGTGCCCATGCCAATGGCATGGGCACTGCAGGGGCCCCCGTAACAGGGCCCCACCATGATTTTCAGTGTCTGCCATGCAGACACTGAAAATCGCGACGGGTGCAACTGCACCCGTCGCACCCCTTCCACTCCGCCGGCTCCATTCGGAGCCGGCATCCTCATGGAAGGGTGTTTCCCGCTGGGCTGGCGGGCAGCCTTCTGGCGGTCGCCCGCCAGCCCAGCGGGAAACCCAGAATACCCGCGGCGGTCTTTTGACCGCGCAGCGGTATTCTGGCGGTCCCAGCCAGGCCGGCGGCTTCCGCCGCCGGTCGGGGTCAGAATGACCCCCTATGTCTTGAGTTTGTATGACCAAATTAGAGAAACATTTCAGATTGATAATAAGTGACTTTTATTTGAGATGTATGGTGATTGGTCAGAAATGCCACCATGTGATTATTTAAAGAGAGCCAACATGGCGTTTGACAGGTTGAAGAAGGCGGCAACACCGAAACGCGTCCCTGTAGACGATTAAAATAATGAACTGAGTTCGTGGAGTTCTGTCTTTCTTCCTAAGTGCTGGAGAAAAGTGCTGATATATATATATATGTTATTCAGGCACAATTGTTGTTTAGATAGTAGTTGTTCAGTACTTAGTTGTAGAGACTTTTTAGTTGATTAGCAGTAGTGGTTCAGGCAAGTAGTGGTTTAGACCTAGTTGTTCAGGATGTTTCCAGATGGCCACCGCCATCGGCGGCGGCTCTCCCGCTCTGGCGGCAGCAGTGGTGAAGTGGCTGGTATGGTCACATTTTCCCACCTGAGTCATAATATGGCGGTCCGGACCGCTACCCTATTGGCGGTCGCACCTCCACCGCCAAACTCATAATGACCACCCAAGTGTGGTGTAACTTCCACCCAGCAGTAGATATACATGTCACAGCTGCATGGGTTGAACAAATTAAGGAAACTGAGCGCTTTCACATATTATGAATTGTGAAGGTTTTCCAACTTTGCAGCCAGAAGACATGTTACTCTCCACTTGCTGACATCTTAATGGGGCACAAAAACACATGTTTAGTGACCTATGGTGTGAAATGCAGAAAGAAAACTTTCCTGTAAAGGTAACAAAACCATGAAAGATACTGTGATTTGCACATGATCAGTACTCTGTCAATGCTTGCAAACATCAAGCCAACACTTACTGCGCTTTAGAGTGCGTCAGCACCAGAGGCTGTTTGCATTATTCACAATCAAGTGTGTTAGTGCAAATGAATGGAAAAGATGTGCCAATGAGAAATGGATCTCCCTAAAACAACTGCATTAACTTGCAAAGGTAGGGTTTCGGAGCAAGTGCCACTAACTGGATGATTTTTGCAGAGGCAAAGCCCCAGTTCCCTTGCGCAACTGTGCACACCAGTGCAAGCAGTCTTGATTCACACCCAGGAGATAACCAGGGATATCAGTTACAGCAAACATCTTGGTGGCACAGGGCTGTGCGTGGTAAAAGATAAAAGCGGTCAGGAGCCGGTCCGGGCCGTGGCTGAGAGCAACTATGACAGGGCCCATGACAGTAAGGGCATGCAAATTGCTGCTGAGAACACCTCAAAATATCCAGCTTTAAATTGTTAACGCTCATCAATCTCTAGCTCCAATATTTTGAAAACGAATAAATGGTTCAATTAAATACAACACCAGCCTTGTTTGAAAAAACACACACCCCTAATTTGGATGAAGCAGCTGCAAAAACAATCTGTAATTTTCAGTTTTTGTGTGCACAAGCATGACGGTGGTGTGACAAATGACGATTAAGTTTTCCCATGTTAGGCGCGTGCCATGGCATGGCAACAACAAACTCTGCATTTTGATTTGCATCTTTAAATTAAAGTATACACTAACCTAGAACTAAGGCAAAACGGAAAACGGCAAAACAGCAGGACCCTATGAAGTACTTATGTGTGAATGGCATGAGACACACTGGACACAATGAGATGTACGAACTGTCTCTCATCTTCTCTGCTCCCTCATGTGAGGTGCCGTTACTGGTGTTACTGGCCTCTCCGTGACTCCTGAGCCAATCCAGATGCTGATCTCTTGCTATTTATGTTTGCAAACAGCATTAGGATTGGCTGGGGTAGATGAACCTTTCGCTCCGTAGGAGACCAGGGGGGGTGTGACTGTTATCCCTCGGCTTGCTAAGAGTTGTGCAGTAGGGAAAGGCCTTATGTGCACATGTCGGGTTGTTCACCAAAAGTATCTGTCAAACCTGTCATGTGCAATTCACTACAAGGTTAGATCCAGCTTGCTCTCAAATTAATGGCATTTAAGCACCAACCACCTCCGCCACCCCTCACTTACAAGAAAGGAACACAACACGGCCCACTGCTAAAATAAAAACACAGAAGCCTGCAAAAATAAGCTTTTAATTAAACACTCAATCAGGGAGTAACAAATACAAGGGGGCAACACCCCTTGCGCTCTAATGTAGGAACCGCCCCTTGATAAGATATTCTTTTAAAAAGGTGGGGGTGGATTGAAATTCGTGGAGTAGTGGGTGAACAAAGGTCCACATTGAGTGATAAATTGACACAGCATGTTAAGGCCCATGGGTGGCCCCAAGCTGCTCACCAGCAGCAAAAAACAGGTCTATAAAGTAGTATGGGTTAAAGGAGGTGTGGGAGAGGGGGTAAGTTGCTTGCTTTCCAAAAAGGTGGTGCAGATGTGCACAGCCTAGGGCAGTGCCAAGCATATAACACCTGCTGCTAGGAGGGTGAAAAAGGGATGCATGAAGGATGAAGCAGGTCACATAGACAGCAAAATGCATTACAAAGAAGTACACTCTCAAACAGCCAATGGATAAACAGTGAGGATAGAGTCATGCGGTGGGGAAGCAAAGTGAAGAGGGAAGACAGAATTACATCACATACACTCCTTTGGCGAGTTCAACAAAGAAAAACATAGTCACTAATAGTAATCTCAGCAGTTTAAGCATACAAAATAACCAGTCAGAACACTGTAGCACTGTAATGTCCCTGGGCGGTACAAACGCAAGAATAGAAATGATAAACATCAAATCTAGTGGGGGCAGGTGAGATTAGCAACAAAGCCATCCAATAATAAGCCATAGGCTGACCCAAAACATATTTTAGGTATATTGGAAACAACAGGTATGCGCTCCTTGGGAAAGGGGGATGGATTCCATAAAGCCAAAAATTTAAAGCCGAAACAGTAAAGGAAATGATATCGTGAAAGAGTAGATGGCCTTTCTTTAAAGTCTTAATTGGACTGACCTTACCTTGTTTAGATAGCGCTCATTAATTGCTTTTGCTATTTGCTTGATTTCACATCGCTGATCTGCATCTCTCTTCCTTTCATTCAGCTTCTCTGCTAGTGTTTCAAGCTCAGTGAGAGCCATCTGAAGAGGAAGCCGGTCAGGATGTCCTTTAGTTGTGTGCTTTAACATATCCTAAAACATAAGGAAACAACAATGCGTTAGTTGTCACAAAAAACAAGAAATGCAGATAAATGTGCATTCATACATCAAATCAGACATATCTATGATATAGCTACCCACTAAGGCTCCTGGAAAAGAAAACAATGATACTTTACAGTATCTATGGTGATTTACGTAACATGCTCTTATTTGGCACCAAGTTGTTGTGAATGACATATCTAAGAGCACATATATAAAGATAGCACTAACCCAGAATGCTGTGGGCATTTAACTCTCCTTCCATTGCTTGACGACTGTCGCTCAATTGCTTTATCCATCTATCCACATTGTTCAAGTATTTTCCTGTGAGCTGTTAACTGATGCAATAGTACTTGACACATATTTGAAATGGATATAGAAACCCTTAGCCATTGGTAATAGGTTTTCCTTGAGTATGCACAGACTTGCTATTTTAAATGGGCAGCCAGATACAATTGTTATATTTTATTTTCCAAATGGTATTAAAATCACTTAGGTCTCCAGGCATACAATTTTGTTTGTGTAATGTACTATTGTGGGGATGATCTCTTGTAAAGTCTTACTTTCCACTTCTTTCTCGTACATTCCCTCTCAGACCTCTTACTTTCATTAGGTAAACTGTAATCTTTGCACTTGTATAGCGCACTACTCACCCGTTAGGGTCTCAAGGCGCTGTACTCATACCGCTATGGAACCCCTCCTGGCTTTTCCCTGTGAGGTGCCCACTCCTGGGCACCCCCAGGGTGAAGCCAGGCATCCAAGCGCTGGTGGGCCCGTTGTGGAGATTAAGCAAGCTATTGCCCAGAGTTGCAGAGTGGGACCCATTAATTAGATTAGGCACCGAGGCGAGAATTATCTAGTCCAAGGGAATTGAGCCCAAGATCTGCCAAAGCAGGACTTGAACCCTGGTCTTGAGCCAGATCTCTGCTTCAGGGTCTGCCGCTCTAACCATTGTGCCACACTTCTCCATTAGTTAACCTCAACAGGATTTTTTCAGAAGAGCCTGTTGAAACACTTTAATCCTGAATCCCCTAATTTATCTTGCTACCAGTCCTTTTTCTTGGTCAAGATAGTAAAGTATTGAGAAACAATATAGGACACCTCTCCCCTCGAATTCATTGCCAGTTAATAACATGATGTGGGGTTCTGGAAGAGACAAACCACTCTTAGATAGTATTCACCAAGGAAACCATCTCTGCTGTTCAGTTCCAGCAAAACTCAAGCACACCTCCTGGAGAATAGCTGAAACTGAGATTAGCATGGATTATGACTTGATGAGCCATCTAGAATCCCCTTGAAAAATCTCATGACCCAAAAGACCAACCTTCCTAACACCGGAGCATCAGTGTGGCTTAGTTAAAGGGCAGATCATTTACATAGTCACTGGGACATGTATAATAAACCATTATTGTTGTCACTGAGTCCAGTGGCAGAAGGCTGAAGTTGCTAAAAAGATTGACACTAGTGTTACTATCTCATCAATGGTTGGATCTGTGCAACACTGTGAGATTTAGCTATCGAAAGAAACCTAGGCAGATGTCACACCAAATTGACCACCAATGCCAAATCGCTCAACATAGTTCTCCAGAGAAGACAAACCATGTCAAATTACCACAGGGCTCATTTAGAGGAGGGAATTAAAGGGGAATCTGCTGGAAAAAAATGTGTGCCATTGTGACAACCTATAGGTTCCTCTTCCTCATTTAATGTAATTGATATTCCGATGGTAGAGACTTAGCCAGATCCTCCTTTGAATAACCTTAACCAGCAGCCGTCTGCCAAACATCCACATATAATTCAGCATCAGAAGGCCCACTTTCTTAAAGGGCACACCATACAACACTGATTTTGTTTTTTTAATGACCACAATGCATTGTACAGTGAGAAAGGCCACCATGTCAAAGTCGTCTAGAATCACACACTATAGAACTAATATGTTTGAAGTTAAAATTTCATTTTCTTTCATAAAAGACCTGCACTGAAGTGCCAGCACTTCTGTGACTATGGGAGAAAACAGTGCCCAATATGGCATTATGACAAAGTAAGCCATGGAAGACTTGCATTTTATAATTTCCCTTCTCTCTTTGCTTCATAGTTATTGTTTCCTAAAATGCAAAGTTGAATTCTTTTGAGTTCAAAGGAGATATGAATAGAGGAGGATGGTACTGAACACAACACTGTCTACCCTTTAAAGTGCCTTTCCCACTAATTCCTACTATATATTTCACACTTGGCCCTACTTATGGAAGAGGAAATCATTATGTAGAATCTGGCATGAGATATATCAGGTCCAGTGATGTAGAGTGGGGAGGACTGCCAAATGAATCTGCACATAGATATTGTCAAAAACACAATTTAAGGTGACAATTGGTTTGTGGAAAGTATCAAATTTAATCTTTTAAATTCAAACAAAAAATGGGCAGATCTGAAACCTGTTGTTTCATGGAGTTGAAATAGAATTGTATGTGCAAATTATTTAGCTGTGTGTTAGAGCAGGATAACAACCAAACAATGCCAAGCCCATTACTTTGCAGCTGTGCAACCTATTGGCTTAGCAAATTATTTTTGCTTACTTTTGTTAACTGTAACTTGGTGATTTAACACGAACATCATATAGAAAGGAAACTGTGCCTACATAGAGTTTAATCTCCCAAATAGGGGAGTTTCCTATTGAATAAAGAAGTGTATCATTTGGTGAATATTTCCATTCAGATCCTTAAGTGAAAGCCACAAACTGTCCAGGAAAATGAGGGCAAAGTGCTGTGCTGTGTTTTCTATTATTTCCAGATCTGGTAATAATATCTCACTTTATGTTAAAAAACACCTTTTCATTTAGGGGTTTGCAGTTGCACTCCGTCCAGACTCCCAAGTCTAATTAGGTGAGTGAGCTACTACTATGCAGAGTCGGTGCCGCTGCCCTCAGGGGCCTAACCCTGACTAAATCAGCTAATGGCTACCTCGATTGATGACCCTTTGAAAAGCAACAGCTTGCAATGGTTATTAAAATCTGGACCCTTTGGCTCTGTACTCAGAGCAGCAGAAGAGCTGAGAATAGAGGATCACCTTTGCTCAGACAGCCAGCACAGATGTGACTGAGATTTAGTACAGTCTTCCATTTCAGATTGTTGGGAATTAGCAGAGGTACAGCTTCAACTGGTGCAACTCTTATGTTATGTGACTGATTCCCGCTGAGGTTACATTTCTGTGAAATTTGCATCTCGGCCACAATCAAAACAGATTTCTTTAAGGAAAGCCCACATAGCAGCATCAACTACACAACTGCTCTTGAGGGTGGAGCTTGTAAATCATTTGACACTCCAATATTCAGAAGTGATTGATAGGTGGAACAATCAGCTCTGCACTCAGAGCAGGAGAGAGGACACATTCATGTTTGCCCTGGCAACCACAAGAGAAATGAAAGAGATCCTTATTAGATAATGCAAAGTATTCTCTCCAAATATGTTCCTATATATAAGTCATTCCTACCGAGGTTTCATCATTGTTGATTGAGCTTCTTTGTCAAAATGAAGACCTACAGATATATTTAACCAAACAAAGTCCACAATTCCACTTCAAATGTCAGCCCAACTAGAGTTCTTTAGAGTAAGTGCTTCCTATCTCGGTGAGTATCTAGTGCATAGACTTATCTACAGCTGTGTGACAGCCTACAAAGGTAGTTTACAGTGACATTTTGGGTCTGCCATTATTGCCTGCCACTTATTGATTTATTATGTTTTCATGAATAGGAATTCATGACTTAGGGCCTGGTATAGAGTTTGTTGGTCAGGTCATTCCATCACAAAATGACGGATATACCATCTGCCTAATTATAAGTGTATGATATCCATGAACTTGGAATAAGATGGGCTAGAGATCCATCACATTTGTGGCTGATTAACCCGTCCTTCAAACTCTATATACAGATCCTGAATAGGAAGAAGATGGTGCTCAAATAAAAAACAGTAGAATCTCCACCAAACAGTGGTACTCCGTTTTAATTAAATGAAGTAACAATTTCTTTGGTGGATATTTCCTTCTATTCTTCTACATCATGAATTGGAAACAAAAATGTGGGAAAAAGTGAGGGAATCTTGTTGGCAGTTTGGTGTCCTTGAATATTCTGAAGTGAATAAAAGGGGGCCCATTGGATTTGCATTATGAGGAGGAGTAGACTTGAGAGCATACACTTGATTGCCCTGACAGCTTAAAGTAAGTGATTGAATCCCTTAAGTCATCACAAAGTACTTACACCAATCAAATATTTCAAATCCCTTGGGAATGTAGAGAAAGAGAAGCTTTCTCTAAGGCACACATGATGGTCAATGTTGTAGGTATTTTCAGTTGAAGTTTAAATTTTGTGAATTGCCAATCATTGCATAAAAAAACCTGCATATATATTTCACCAACAAGAGTCCACAATTTCCCATGAAATGTCTACTTAACAGTAGTTATTTTATACCTTGATTAGTAAGTGCTTCTTCGTTGGTGGTCTCCTGACCCCATTACATTACTGTTTGTGTGCTAACAGAAAATAGTGGCAGGCTGCAATTTGTCAGCTATCCCATGAATATTCATGAAAGAGTCAGAATTACAAGCAACTATGATTCAGTCTTTTGTGTACTGACCTATTAATAAATTGGGCAGTTCACAAAATAATACTGGGTTTCAAAAAGGCAGTGCAAATCTTGCAAACCTTTTTGCAAATCAAACATTTCTACTTCTGGATGCAGGTCCCTGGTAACCTACTTTACCAATTAGGAACAGACATGGTAATCGACATACATTTTTTTCTATTTGTTAACCAATAAAGGTTGTTCTAAAAAGAACCTCTTTTTTGGATTTATTTAAAAAAAAATATTTTTTTTCTAACTTTTCTTTTTCAGGGGATTTAAATAAACATAATTGAAAACAGCTTGTTTGAACTATGGATTAATCACACGTATGTGGCCTGATGAGCTACCACCTGATTTTTCTCAGCAATTACACTTTTCTCACTAACAGATATTAGACTGTGGCAGTCTATACAAACAATCCCTGGTCTGGGGAAGCACAGATCAGAGTCCTGATGCTGGGCTGCAAGGACACCTGAGAGAAGTTATTCTCCAGGAGCCATCATATGCTGGACAGCAGTGGAAAATATAGATGCCCCTTGTTCTTCCTCCCTTCGCCTTCTGTCAATGTTGAACTGCCATGCATTAGGAGGCTTATGCAGCTCAGTAGTGACAACGGAGTATTTTCCCCATTCTTCAGCTGAACTAGGAATTAAAAATTACAGCACAGCATTTGGGCTTGTATAGTTTTTTTTATAGAGAGGCACTCTCAATATATTATGAAGGCCCATTACGTGGGCAAGCTCCTATTACACACAGTCTGTTCTCAGTGTGCAGACTGTGCATACAGCCCAGTCCCTCCAGAGAGCTAAGTCACATTAGGTGGGCAAGCCCCTACTAAACACAGTCTGCGTTCAGTACGCAGACTGTACGGAGAGCCCATTCCCCCCAGATATGCAAGCACTATTGCATAAGCAAGCCCCTACTATACAGAGTCAGCGCTCGTGTGCAACCTGTGTGGAGAGGCCACTCCCTCTAAATAGAAAACCCCCATCAGGTGGTCAAGCCTCTACTAGACACAGTCAGTGTTAAGTGCACAGACTAGGCATAGAAATACTAGGGGTGGGTGGAATTGTTAATTCTGTCGGCGGAATTGGAGGAATTTAGTAATTCCATTTTACTCCAGTTATGCAGAATTACTAATAGATTTTTTAGATCTGCTGGATGAATTACTCAGCACTATTTCATTTTTAAACAGGGCTGAAAGAAGGACCAGTCCCTCTATGTTTAAAAAGCACAGTAGATTTAACGTTAATCTGCAGTGATTTTTAAACATTGAGGGATAGCTCCTCCTTCTGGTCCAGTTAAAAAAAAAAAAAAATGACTTCACTGCTTTGCATACCCCTTAGCACCCTACATAAGAGGGCAGAGGGATATTCACAGCAGTGTATACCCCTCAGCACCCTTATATACTCTGCAGTAATCACTGCAGAGTACATACGGGCTTTAAGGGGTATGCACTGCTGTGCATTCCTCTGGGCGCCCTTACATGCTCTGCAGTGAATATTGCACAGTATATAAGAACGCCGAGGGGTATTCATAGCAATGCCAAATACCAAATACAGCTACAGCCAACACAAAGTACTAAATGACAAACTCAACAATTCTTGGATATTTAGTTGCTGGATTAAAAACAAATACATTGTACGAATTTTCTGTAATGGTTACCAAAGGTAGAAGATCGAGCACATAGAGCTTGACTGCCCATGGAACGTTTGAATTAGGTAAGTTATTTTGCTCTACTCATGAATTATCTGTCTCGCTCAGTTAGCATGATAATAATAAGCCTTTGACTGTCTGGCATCAAATGCCTCCTATAGTTTTAAATAAATAAGCATTCTTGGATTAGTACAGTATATTGCAGGAGTGGCTGGTGTGCTATGAAGGAATTGTATTTCTGTAAAGTTTGTAAGGCGCATGGAGCCAGAGTTGAAACTTATGCTGATAGTATGAGTGTGTTCTTTACGATGTGCCATCTGATAATTTTTACAGATTTTGGATTACACCTTGGAAAAATTATGTTCAACAAAAAATTGTGCTTGACCAAAGCCCCTTAGAGGCCTATATTTGAAATCCATACCAGATTTTCAACAATCCTCAACTCAAAATGGAACACACTTGTTTTTGGTTCTGCCCATGTTGCCATGCAAAGCACCCTCACACAGATCAGCACTCAGTGTGCAACTTGTGATTGTCTACAGACGCGTGCAGGTCCTTCGGGCCCAAGAAGATACTTCAAGATTGTAGAGTTTGTAGGCTTGAAATGTCACACAGAGCCACTGATGACACTCCCAACATATTCGGTGAAGAGCACACCCAGGTGCAGCCATTGTCAAGTAGAGGAGGCTTTCTCTATTGGCTCCGAGCTTGAGGTTGATCTCAAAATGCAGGACATTACATCGCCTCAACTTGTAAGTACTGCACCCCCTGCCCTCCAACCAAAGCCAACGAAAAAACCATTGGCATTTCTGATCACTGTAACTGAGGGCTGCAGTCAACCACTGCTGACTGGGCATGGTCAGGACTGGAAAACCACTACAGATGCCCCACCCTCAGGCCTGGCACGGAAAGCACATTTGAAGCTGAAACCTTCAGCACTGATCTCCTCAGACTGAGACCTGCATTCAGCACAGTCTCGACCAATCAAAATCCAGCTCCAAGCTTGCGTCTGATCCATCAGTGGAGCCCATGCTGCACAAGCTGCTGAAAAAAATCAGACACTCTGCAGAAATAAATCCACATACAAATTGGGAATGGATGAATAAAGCTTCCTCTCCTCCACCCCCGAAAAAGAAGCTTACCTTTGAAGAGGCATTGGACATGCTAGTCCCTCCTAAAATAAAGACTGTAGACAAAGCTATCAGCCCTGCTGTCTTCCATGTTCCTCAACACCTTTACCACCATCATCTTCACCTTCACCATTACCAGACTCTCTTTCACCACCATCTCCTCAAGGAGACCCCTTAGATATATCACCATAAGGGCCATCACACTCGGACACTGGTGGGTATGGAGGGGCCACAAGGATATGATCCCTGGGACACCTACGATGCAGACCCATGCTGATAATTATCCTAACCTTTATCCTGCTTGTCACCCCTCCCTAAGGATGCTACCTCTTATCAAGAGGTTATAGCTAGAGCTGCAGCTTTCCACGATATAAAGCTACACAAAGAGCTACTACAGGATGACTTCCTCTTTGATACTCTGTCCACAACACATACGGCTACCTAATATCGACCCATGTTAAAAGGTATGCTTCGGCATACCAATAACTAAAAAAAAAACTATCAGAGCCACGATCATGACACCTACAGAAAAATATAAACCTGTACCACCTGACCCTATTTTCATTAAAGGACAGCTACCACCATACTCTCTAGTTGCCACCACAGCATGCAAGAGAGCCAACTCTCAAGCCACTGGAGATACTCCAAGTCCAAACAAGAAACGCAAATAATAGATGCTGTGGGGAAAAAGGGTTCAAGCTCAGACGGCCAACCACTGGTTATTATCAATTCCCAAGCTCTCCTAGCAAGCTATGTTCACTCCCACTGGGACAAACTACTCCAGTTTCCCCTAGAGGAACATAGAAAAAGTGGTCAGCAGTTAGTCTCAGAGGGGCAAATCATCTTAAATACCTGAATATGACGTGCACTAGATGCTTTGCACACCACAGCAAAGGGAGTGAACACTAGTATTTTACTTGGGCACCACGCCTGGCTCAGGATCTCTGGGTTTAAACCAGAAGTTCAGCAAGCCATATTAAACATGCATTTTGACAAGGATAACCTTTTCAGTACTCTGGTAGAGTCTACTTTAGGGACAGTAAAGGCAAAAGCCGTAGGAGCACTTCGAACACCTGCTTCCTGTGGGACTTTTTGTTGCCCAGCTTACTGTGGAGTCTACAAATCTGCCTCTTCAGAGGCATCCACCGCCCAACAAAAACAACCTCAAGGCTCCTTCTCAAAGGGCTACTAATGTGTGTACTTTGTAGGTTATAACACCAAAGGTAGAGGTAAGGGTGCTTCAGCTTGTGGAGTCACACCCTCTATCAAACAGTGACTACACTATCCTACCCTCCCAATCACATAACAACTGTCAGGGTCAGACTGCCGCATTTCATTCCAATCTGGCATTCCATCACAACAGACAACTGAGTATTAGCCATTATCCAACATAGCTATTGTCTGGAGCTCATTACCACACAGCCTAATATTCCAACTCGTACTCACAAGCTACCAAAGGAACATCAAACATTACTCAAGCAGGTAGTTCAAGCTCTTCTCCTCAAAAGAGCTACTTAACCCATCCCCCCTCAACATCATGGCGTAAGAGTATACTCTCTGTACTTCCTAATCCAAAAACGGGGTGGGTCTTTAAGGCCAATCTTAGATCTCAGACCCTTAAAAAAATACATTGTATCAGAGCCCTTCCACATGGTCACCTTATAGTACATCATTCCACTTCTTGAATAGGGTGACTTTATGGCTGCACTAGACCCAATAGGGGCCTACTTCCACAGGTAAACATTACCAATTTAAAGTCCTCCTATTCTGAGCCACCACAGCCCTCTGAGTGTTCACCAAGTTCCTAACAGTCGTAACAGCTCATCTACACAGACAAAATTTCCGCATATTCCCTTATCTAGATGGCTGGCTCTGCCATGGATCATCTCTATCTACAATGAAAAAACGACAACGCATTCAGAACACGGCTGCCAGACTACAACTACATGTAAAGCCACAAGACCACATCTCCCCTGCCTTGACAGCACTGCATTGGTTACCTGTTGCCAGACGATCACCTTCAAGCTGCTTTGTATCACCCAGAAAGCAATACATGGAACAGGACCACTTTTCATCAGGAATAAAATCACCAAATACTTTCAACTAAGAAACCTCCACTCAAGATTGGCACCCCGCCTTAAAACACAACCATAGAAGAAAAAGACTATAGGTGGTACATCCGTGTCTGTTCAAGCAGCCAAACTATGGAATTCATTACCCCCAAAGACAAGATCCACAGATAACTACCTTGTCTTCAGAAGACTACTCAGGAGTTGTCTCTTTCCTTCATAACCACCATATCCAAACAGCAAAGGACTGCATATGCCTGTGTTAGTAAACATTTATAATCGGATTATGTCTATACATATATACTGTATATATATATATAGAGATATGTTTATTTCTTTGAGAAATATGTATAATTACTATTTCATACTAATAAAATATGTACATACTGTTTAAGCCTGTTTAACAAATGCATATCTACTCACAGTTAACTATATATTTATGTGTGTATATATATATGTGTATGCATATATGTATATACAAGTAGGTATACAACGTATGTGTGTGTGTACATATATATGTGTATATTATTCTATGCTTAACATGTTCATAGGTCATTGCATAATTCCTAGATAAGTTGTTAAATTAGAGACTTATGAATCCCTGCTTTCATTTTAGCTATCACAATGAGCAAATGTTATCTTAACTATTTTATGAGCAAGCTTTTTGCTATTGAAAATTGAGCAAAGAAAAAATAATGTTAGGAAAGTACACAAATAAATTAACCTCAAATATTGCAAATCTTGAAGTCCGTGTTTATACAACATAACTTTAAATCTTGAAATATTACATCTATTATTGTGTTTATACAACACAACTTTAAATCTCAAAATATTACATCCATTACTATATTCCTTACACGTATATTCCTTCATTATGTATTTACACATCTATTTATTACTTTAGACCTACTGTACAAGATGGAAATAAATACTCTCTCATAAGCTGTACTCTGTCTCCCCATCACAGTATACTTCTATCAATCTATACTCCATCCCCACTTTTTGACTCATTCCAATCCCATTCTACTACTATGATCTCCAAAATGACCCTGCCTAAACTTGTCCCTCCTCTACCGCTCCTGGCTCACCCCAAACCTCAGTTTACCTCTATGAACTACCAAACAACCCTACTAAATTCTCCCTCACTTATCTCACCTTTGACTCATCCAAACCCCCTTCTACTACTATGATCTCCATAACCTCTTTTTGCAGACTCTTCCCTCCTCCATCTCTCCTTTGCTCATCCCAATCCTCATCCTATCACTATAAACTCCCAAATAACTCTTCTGGATTCTTCCCTCCCCTACTCCTCCATTATTATATTCAAACCTACTAACAAACTCACATATCCTCTTCTCAAGTCAACTCATCCTAATACCTATACTTATCCACCACTAATCCGTTTGTGTTCCGGAGTGGCGTGCTACTTGCCGAAAAGCACTTCAAAGCCTCGTCAAGGGTAGTAGGCACTATATAAATACAATTACAATTAAAGTGCATATTCCTCAGCGCCCTTACATACTCTGCAGTAATCACTGCAGAGAATGTAAAGGTGCCAAGAGGTATACACTGTAAGTGCATTTGCTATTTGGCAGCGTTATTTCTTAGGGCAAAATGCATCCTTGCAACCATTTTTGGACACAAGGATGCATTTTGCACTAAGAAAATAGTGTCAAATGCACACTCCACCATGGCATGATTTTCCACAGAATCTTCTGGAATTTTAATGTAATTCCGCAGAATCCAACGGAATCAAATTCCACCAAATCTGCCCACTGCTATACTAGACCCAGTGAGTGCTCAGTGCACTGTCTGTATGTAGAGGTCACTCCCTCCAGACATGCAACACTCATTAGGTGAGCAAGCCCATACTATGCAAGGTCAGTGCTCAGTATGCACAATGTGCATAGAGCGCTCCAAAGATCCAAGCCCCATACTATACACAGTCGGCACTCAGTGTGCAGATTATGCGTAGAACCCACTCCCTCAAGTAATCCAAGCCCCATTAGTCGAGCAAGCCCCTACTGTGCAGTCAGTTCTCAGCACCCAGACTGTGCGTAGAGGCCAATCTGTCTGTGTTTAGTGTGCAGAATGTGTGCAGAACCCACTCCCTTGGGAGACCCAAGCCACATTTGATAGGTAAGCATACAGTGAGTGCTGGGTAAGCAGACTATGAGTAGAGTTCACTCTCTCAAGGCAATTAACAACCATTAGATGGGCAAGCCTATACTATGCATAGTCAGCATTCAGGCTCCATGTGTGTAAAGCCTACTCCCTCCAGAGATAAAAGATGCATTTGGTGGGCAAACACCTTACTAGACACTAACAGTGCTCCGTAACTTCACTGTGCATAGAGTCCACTCTCTCCAGAGGCCAAACCCCAACAGGTGGGAAAGCCCCTACTACACAGCTAGTGCTCAGTGTGCATGCTGTACATAGGACTGCTTCCTCAATCTGACCACGCCAGATTAGGTGAGCAAGCCAATACACACAGTCTGTGCTCAGTGTGCACACTATATGTAGAGCCCACTTCCTCCAGACATGCAGGCCCGATTAGGTGGGCAAGATTCTACAATGCACAATCTGTACTCAATGGACAGACTGTGTGTAGAGCTACTCCCTCCAGAGATCCAAGCCAGATTAGGTAGGCAAGCCCATAATACACAAAGTCTGCACACAGTGCACAGACTGTCACAGAACCCATACCTTCCAGACATGCATAATCTATTAGGTGGGCAAGCCCCTACTATGCTCAGTCAGCACTTAGTGCACACACTTGTGTAAAGCCCATGACTTTCAGAGGCATACACCTCATTAAGTGAGCAAGCCCATTCCACACAATCTGTGCTCAGTGTGCAGACTGTGCGTAGAGTCCACTCTCTTCAAGCCTGGGCAGAGTGGGCTCTGTACACACACACACACACACACACACACACACACACACACACACACACACACACACACACACACACACACACACACACACACACACACACACACACACACACACACACACACACACACACACATATATATATATATATATATATATATACATGCAGCTGTGCAGATTCCAGTTTGCTATTTATTACTATTGTTGAGTGTGGGGATGAGACTTTACCCTTAAGAGGCAAAGGTGATTAATGATGTCTCTCCCTTCCTTCAGCAATGGTAAAAAAAACATATATAATGCACTCCTACAGACATGATTTATACCATCGTATTTTTTCATGCGTGCTTGTGCTAACAAGCAGTATTTAATCAAAAGCTGGATACAAGCGGTCAAATTCGTGCAGCATTGTAAAATCACACTGGAAAGACCTTATGACGATTGAGACAGCTCTTCCACTGAGTAAAGTACTTGTTACACATCGCCAGAAACAAGTAGAGGGAACCACAACAATTGGCCTGTCTCCCATGTTATTCAACTCCTATAACACTCTACTGGCCCTCACCTTTGCTAGAAACTACCCAGGGGATTGGATGCACAGTGATGGTATGAGCATCTAAAACAAGATGCAGTTTAACTGGCTTCACATCAACTCATCAAAATAGGAGATTATACGATCATGTTATAGCACGAAGAGAGCCATCCTTGATGCTGGTTTATACAGTTGCCAAAAGTTAAAGTTATTCCTGCATATATTTTGAAAAACTACTTAAGATCCTTCTGCACCAAGGTCTGTACTGGAAGATGTAGTGGCCATATCTCCCTGTCATTACTGTAAATGCCCCAAAGGCCATACGAATAAACATTGGAGTGATCAAAACCTTGTTGTTTTGTCCATCTCCAGCTTCATGCTTGCCATCCATATCACCAAAATAAGAAAATGCAACTGCTGATGTAAAATAAATGTGCTTCAACGTGCTATGTGTGACTCACCAGATACTGTGGGGTCCGGCCCTGGTATACGTATTACACTGACTGCCTCTCCGACAGCTCCAATCCTCTGAGACCATATGATAGTAACTTATTCTATAATTACATTTTACTTTTAACTGGACGGATGGGTAACGTACTTCACCAGTCTGCAAGCGAGCAGATCTAGAAAGCACATCGTTTCCCTATTTGTTAAGGGTAATATACATCCTAAATACGCTGGCATGTGTCCAAACCTTGCAAGGGTGCAAAAGCATTGATTTAAATACCTCTATAGTGACATTATTAGGTCAGCAAGCTAAATATATCGACAGCGATTCATAAAATTATTGGTTCGACCCACAGATTTAGCAAATATACTTGCTAGTGTTAGATTTTCGAGGGGTCTGCTTATAAGAAGTTTAACAAAATACATTCCAATTAAAAAGAAAAAAGTGAATAATGGGGTCATATATGACAAACATTTTAGTCTATTAGGTGTTGACTCCCTTTCACTTATACATTCAAAGTTAGTCAGCACCTTTTGTTGCTTTACACATTTATGTTAGAATACTGAAATATTTTCAGAACAGAATTCCTTTGAGAATCTACACGGCGTGGCATTAGCACTGAGGAGTGTAAAAGGTTCCTAATGTGACAAAAAATGTAGTCTTTGCATTGTAAAATTGTTGCCCCTTGTTGGTGTAAATATAAAATTGTTAGTAAATCAAATTGATTTGCGTTCCCTTAGAGGTTTCTAAATGGAATGACCCACCCACTCAGAACTAATGATACATAGGTTGACACTATGACAAAGGGCATCATCTAATTATAAATCTGAGCGCCATCTGCGTACTGGTGCATGCAGATGCCCCTCTCAACTATGGGATTTATCATCTGAGTCAGACAGAATACCACCCTGTGTTTACAGTTAATAGCATGGGAGAACAGAACAGCCTAGCTGGATCCAACCAAGAAAAACTGCATCTACATCGATTAGAGGCAAACTATGTTGCATTTCCTAACTAAAAAAATACGAGAGTACCTGCCTCACAAAAAACTCAAATAAAAAAATGCAATGCAACATTCTTGCTATAGAAAGTTATCAAAGCAGGAGTCATCAAGCACAACTCGTTTTCTCAACTTGACACCATTTCGGATAACAAGCATGTGATGTGTGATGTCATGTATAACAATGACTTGTGTACAGTAGGTAACTCTAACCGATGCTGACCCTCAACCAACCACACTCCTGACTTTACATTCCATTCACAATTCCTCTGGAAGGTATAACATTTCCAAATTTCTGAGCATGAGCCGTCTGTGGGATAGAGCTGCCTGTCTATATTGCCATGCAGCTTAAAGATAGCAGCTAAAGCTGTTCGTTCCACTATTGATAGCAGACACTGACGAGCAATATCTCATCTGTTACCAATGTTTGTAGTACTACAGAGTTGCACATTATTTATTAAATAATTAATTTTCGTATTTCCATCGTCAGTAACATCCTTTAAGGTTTATACTCGAGTCCTGTCTTTGGATATCCAACTAAGTAGACATCCAGACGATTACAGGATTTCATTCTACTTGAAGTTAAACAAGTGTAGTCATAAATGATCTCATATATATATCAGGAAGAAACAGTATGGTTCGTATAAGTAAAGACGTTTACCTGAAGCAAAAGAATAAACTGAGGAAAGCGTTGGATCGGTTTCATCATTAAACCATAGAGAGTAATTCGATCAATGCTGGATTCTTGGCACTGCTGTTGTTAAAAGAACACATGTACAATATTTTAATTAAATATTATTCACAATAAATATATTACCTATCGCAAAGCACGTAAACATTCATATTAAACTGGCATAATAGTGATCCAAAGTGCATTTGATATGAAGAAGTAATAATAAGGGAGAAATGACCAGGAAGCCCCACGTTTCATTTCCTACCACCCTTCAGTTTATAGCACTGCCACAACTCTCTGAAGAACTGCCATTTGATTAATTGGCCTTGCTTATGCACTGTAACCAAATGTGCTGCATGAACTGTGCAACACACACTCAAGCTGGCAGAGGTCAAACAGACTAATAGTTATGACCCTTTTGCTTCATGGACACTGTGCCACCCACGAATGGCACTATATAAAAAAATAATGAATTACTGACAAACTAAATAGGTCTTAATTCAATTTCTTAAGACATGTAAACACAGGTATTCACAAATGTTTATCATATCATATGCATTAGGTGCACAAAAGTTGTGACACATTAAAGACTGCCCTGTTGGCTTTAGTGAAAAAGGTAGCAGAGGAAGATTGCTTTCAGAATAGGATGCATATATGAGATTCTTGACAGTGTGATGATTGTAGCTATGTGTTTGTGTTTGTAGAGAGAGAATCTGGCTTAAGACCAACAGAGCACTGAATGGAGGCATGACCCATGGGAAGTTGCAATCATTGGGGGCAGGTTAAAGGAGGACTCTCAAGAGTAGTGATCCTTGAAAATGTTTTAGTGCTGATCTGAGAAATGGTAGAAATGCAGTTTCAGATGCCAGGAGAAGGAAAGGAGAAGGTTTGCCTTTTGTTCTTGTTTTCTTCTTGCAAGTTTTTTTCCTCCATTCTAGTGATAACCATGCTCCTGGTCTGGCGTTGTTCAACAGATATGGCTAGTTTGTTTGATAAGCTGTGGTCTTTATATTGAGGGCCTTATATGTGATACAGCTGGTTCAGATCTGAAAGAGGGAGCCAGTGTAGATCTTCTAGCATGGAGTAATGTGGTTGAATTTCTTCAATGTCTTGATAAGCTGTGCTGCTGCATGTGGGATATCTCTCCATGGTGCTACAGAGGTTTAGAGACACTCAAGCATGGCATTGCTTCGATCCAGATGGGAGAGGACTAAAGGCTGAACAAATGGTTTGTTGGCATCGTCCAGGAGAAACATCTTCACTTTCTTATAGAGACAGAGATTGCAACCATGCTGTGTTGGTCTTCCTGGTGATGTGCTGTGTGAAAGAGAGGTATATTTCAAGGGTGAATCTCAGAAGTGTTGCATAGTCTGTCAGCTGGGTGGCATGTAGGTCAGTCAGTTGGGAGGAGGGGCTGTAGCCTGGAAGTTTTAAGTTGGAGAACCAAGATTTAATCTAGGGCTGTTTAGTGCTGTTGGCCAACAGGATGAATGTGGTCTTTGTGGGGTTTACCTGCATGAAGATTGCTATTAACCAAGATTGAGTGATTTCAACACAACTTTTGAGTCTCTTTTATTGGGTTAGGATAGTTTTCGATATACAACATTTGCATATTGATGCTGATATCTGCAGAATAGGATCCAAGGTATTCCATACAGAAGAGGGGATGGAGCCCTGGGGTACTCCACTGATGGGGTGGTCCCCTTCATCTTATGGGACCTATTTGCATGATCTGGTGCTGAATTGTGAGATAAGAGCAGAGACTTTTCAAGATAGTGTCTGAAAATCCTATGTGTGTTTTTAGGGTGTTGATCAGATCTGGATGGTGGATAGTGATGAAGGTTGCAGAGAGGTCAAGAAGGACGTGAAGGCAGGGATCGTTCCTGTTGTAGTGTACTTAGAGTGTGGTTTCTCAGTGCTGCAGCATGGTATGAAGCCGGATTGGCAGTCCTGTAGATTATTCTTCCTGATGTACTACTGTAGCTGGGAGGCGACTGCTTTCTTTATGACTTTACCTATGAATGGAAGGTGGGTAATAGGGAAAAGGTTGGCTGAAGGTGGCTGAGTTTTAGCACTTGAGCATCTGACCCACCGTAAGGACATCTTAAAATGTCCCCAGACTTAGGAAAGCATTGATACTGAGAAGAAGGGACACAAGTGCCTCTCATAGCAATTTAGTGATGGAAAAAGAAAATGTGTCATCTTCCTAAGAGGTTGCTTTGAGAAGCATTAGGATATTGGAGAGGTACGTGTGCAAGAGTAGATTGAAGGAGGTCCATTTGGTGACTGGAACCTAGGTATTGTTCAAATGGTAATGATTTTGTATCTGGTTTTACTGCTCTTCTATGTGAAGAAGAAGTTGATGGTGTTACATTTCTTGGCTAAATGTGTGTACTAGCGAAGGAATGCTGCAGTGTTCACAATCTTGACAAAGGTTTTGCTTCTGTTGGTTATTTTGCTGATGATGCTTTTCTGTGTGACACATTAAATAAGATGATAAGGAATCACTGATTAGAGTAAAGTGTTTTGGGTAGGGTGATGTAATCTGCATATTTTGATATTTTACATTTCTATTCCTGTTTTTGTATGGTATGCTTATTTTTAGGAAGATCTTCAGTGTACCACAGTGTTGAGTGTTTTGGCTGGGTGAATGTGGAGCATAGTGTTCAACATGTGTTTAACATAATGCAAACATCAAATTACAGTATTGCCATATGTGCTGAAATAGAAGTGTTCTAACAAGTTATTTAGTTCTTTTGGGATTTTTCTAGATGGATGCCCTTGATTGAACAGAAGATTAATTTTACTTTTTTCAGCTGTCTTTGAGGTGTAATATATGTGATGGTCAAGGAGATGGTGAAGTGATCAGGAAAGTCCAGGGCACATTAGAAGGCATAGCTAGAAAGAGACCTAGCAAGATGCGACTGGAGTGGGTTGGGTTATTAATGTGTTGTTTAGATCTAGTGGATTCAGAAGTGCGTAAATGACTTCCTTCACGCATTTCATACTGGAGTTGTGAGGGATTTTGAAGTCTTTGAGGGAAATGGAGTGGAATTGTTGGATGGAGGTATAGGTAAAAAGGTCTGAGATTTCTTCTAGGATGCATTTGTTTGGTCCAAGTAGTCTGCACATTAGACGAACGAAGGCTGTTTTGGAGGTTGAGAGAGGGAAGTGACAGGGAAGGAGCTTGAAAGAAGTAGGTGTGACACAGTTGCTAAGAGTTCCTTTATATGACTGCAAGTCGCATTCCTGTTTTGAGTGTGTGGTCTATATATTGGATGCTATAAACATCACTGCTGAAGGCGTTCAGGATTTGTGTGGCGGTAGGTGTGACACAAGCTTTAGTAAAAAAGAGTGCATAAAGCTTTGCTTGGTGATGACATTGATGATGCCTGGAGAATTTTATGACTACGGAGTGTGCATTGATGAGCAAATGTTTATATATATTGTTTTATAGGATGGATGTGTGGTCTAGTGAGTCAAATGTGGATGAGGCTGGAGGCATTAGATTGCAAATTGGGTAAATGTGGTTGGTCTAGATAGGAGTGTGGACATGGTGTGAAATGTGATTTCTGCAAAGCACATGATGAAAGTCGTTTACCTAGACCTGGGATCCTGGCCCTAGGTCCTTCCAGGTCAAACTGGCGATGCCCTTGTCTGTGTCCACCCTTACCTAGTGAGACACACGCAGTGGGACGCACTGAAGAGTTGACTAAAGTAAAACAAGAAGACAGATGGAAACCACTTCCATCAGAAATGGATGCTGGGAAATGCAGTAATGCAACTTCCTGCAGAAACGGATCCTAGGAAGTGAGGTGATGTCACTTTCTGTAGCAATGGATGCTGAAAAATCTTAGGAAATGTTGGAGAACAAGTGAGTGTACTGTTAAGATTTAAAGTAGTCATTCATGCATTCCAATAGAATCATTTACAGTAAGGCAGAATAATAATAAAGCAAAGTCAATATTATGAGGTTAAAAATAAATGCCCCTTTAGGTGGAGCCAATACCTAATACTTGCATATTTAAAGAATTGGTAACAATAAACCATGCAGGCAGCTGTCCTGTAAAGCTAGACTTAACAATATGATATGTGGAAGCTGGACATCTATACAGGAAAAATAGATTTCCTTGTGGTGAACTCACAATGAACACATTTCTTTCTCATCCCCACTTTAATAACACATATTCTAGATCCTGATTAGAAGCTGAAAGCACACTATTACTTTGTAGATTTGAACTTTCCAATTATAATCAGCCCAGAAGAACTCAGCTGAGGAAATATCAGACACAAACTGTATTGGATGAACAATTTGACTGGTAAATGACAAGGCTTACACTGCAAGTGCAGCCCAGCCTCAGCATCAGCCCCTACTCAACTACCGCTACTATCAAAGTGAAAGCACAGATTGCTTCATCCCTGCAAGCCTACAACCTCTGCTGTCCACTGGCACTCCTCCAGCCACAGCCTCTCTCCCCTGGCCATGTGCAGGTACTCTTTTGTCTTTCAGTTACCAGCTGCTTGGAGCAAAATGTATATGACTGAGGCTGAAAAGAATTTTGAAATAAGAACATAGGGCCAGATGTAGGAAGCCTTTTGCGCCTCGCAAACTGTGAAAAACGCAGTTTGCGAGGTGCAAAAGGCCAACCGCGAAGCACAACCGCAAATTACGAGTCAGTACCAACTCGCAATTTGGGGCTGCAACTCGCAAATTGGAAGGGGTGTTCCCTTCCTATTTGCGACCGCATCGCCATGCTGAGTTGCTTTGGGACCGCGAATGCGGTCGCAAACCAACTCGCAGTTACCATCCACTTGAAGTGGACCACTGCCTGCTCTGAAAAAAACGAAACCAAATGGTTTCGGAATTTTTTCTTTTTGCAGCTCGTTTTCCTTTAAGGAAAACGGGCTGCAAAAAGAAAAAAAAAACTGCTTTATTAAAAAAGCAGTCACGGACATGGTGGTCTGCTGTCTCCAGCAGGCCACCATCCCTGTGAGTGCATGGACTCGCTATGGGGTCGCAAACTGCGACCCACCTCATTAATATTCATGAGTGGGTCTTTGCGACCCCATAGCGAGTCGCAGAAGGTGTCTGAGACACCTTTCTGCATTACTTTTTGCGAGTCGCTATTACTCGCAATTTGCAACTCGCAAAATGTTTTTTTGCTACTTCTGGCCCATAGTGTTCAGTAAAATGCTAAAGAAATGTTGTATTCCTGTCACCTGCAATTATTTCCATGGCTCAAGAGGCACTAAAAGAAGAAGAATATGTTGAATAACAAAATCCAAAAATCCTCTCAACAGGCTTGATATGCAACATAATTGCATTGTCACAAACCCTGTGTGTTAGACCTGATATCCTAGGGTGGTTGTCCCCCAAATATTTTTGCCTTCACTCCTTTTGGTTTGCTCAGCTTGTTTTTGCTGGCTTTAGTATTCTGTGCACTTATCACTGCTAACCAGTGCTAAAGTGCTTGTGTACTCTCCATACAAATATTGTAAATTTGGTTTACACCCAATTTGCAATTTAATGGGCTTATAAGCCCCTAGTAAGTGTTACTACATGTAGCCAAGGCTGGTAAATTAGATGCTACTAATGAGCCTACAGCACTTATTGGGTCACCTACGTAAGTAGCCCTTTAACACATGTCTCAGGCCTGCCATTGCAGCTTGTGTGTACAGTTTTAAACTGCCATTTGGACTTTTCGACCTGGGGAAATAAACCTTTTGAAAAGCCTAAACCTTCCTTTTTTAACTCATATAAGTCACATCTAGGGTAGGAACTAAACAGCCCATAGGGCAGGGTGCAATATATTTCAAACACTAGGCATGGATGTTTAAGTTTTACATGTCCAGGTAGTGAAAAGCTCTCAAAGTCATTTTTCACTATTCCAAGACCTAACTCTCCCATAGGGTAATATTTGGTTAAGTGATAACCTTTGATTGGGAAGAGGTAGGCAAGTCATGTTTTGTGTTTGAGGAATTGTAATTTAAAATCTCTTTTATGATAAAGTTGAGTTTTAAGACACAATTCTGAAAATTCCACTTGCAGAAAATTGTCACTTTCTTGTCCTAACCATTTGGTGCCTGAAGCCTGGGTGACATGACTGGACATAGTTGACAGTTGGCCCTTGTTATTCCTCCCAGACAGTATCTCAAAAGACGGTCTGTCTTTTGGCAGGATGAGCCATCCTGACTTGATGGGGTGGAGCTGTCACCTACCCCACTTACACTTCAAAGGCACTGGCTCAGTTCAAACACAAAGGATTTCACATTAGCCTACTGTACCCCCAAACATACTGGGGCCAAGACTGGGAGTCAGAAAATGCCAGACATCTCTGTAGGGAGGGAACGACTCCAGAAGTTTTTTCCACTTTAAAGTGGAATAACCAGGTATTAAAAGGTGACCCATTCTTCAGCGCACTCCTGGACCTGTGGATACCACAGAAGAAGGACTGAAGCCTGCCAGAAGTATTAACCTGCTGCTTGAGGCCTGCCCTGCTTGATGAAAAGGAGCCCAGAACCTAGAGCCTTCATCCAAGGCTGAGTGAATCCAAGGGTAGCTGACTGACTTCCTGTTCTGAGCTGTAGGGACACAAGAAGCTCCAGATGCTCCTCTGAAACTGTCCAGATGACATGTTGCAACTGAACATGTCTGAGCCCTGCTAGGCTAGGCTGCTATGAGTTCTTGATCCCCCAGAGTTGCCACCCATGACCTGGAACCTTGGTGCGGCATTCATTGCATTCCTCGACGAACAGGAGAAAACGTGAAGTATTGGGCTCTTCACAACTGGGAATGGACCAGTTCATGTCAAGAGCTTGCTGTTTGTGATGCCTGCCAACTTGAAGCTCCAGTGAACTAGACTCTTTGTGCTACAGTGACCACCAGCAAGAAGCAGCATTGCAAGATTCTCACCTACAGCACTGATAGCCAATGGTGACCACCAAAACAAAATTCCAGCACTGACCATCCACAACATCCGTAAGTATCTTCGCACTACAGGGAAGACCATCCGTGATGCCCAGCCTGCTTTCTGACCTACAGTGATGACCATTCCTAATGCTCTCCATGCCCATCGCGGACCACTCTGCCATGAATGGAGCTCTTCAAGCTGTACTTTAGAAGGTAACTTTTTCAGATGGAGAAACCTGGTACCTGGCCCATGCTTCATCGTAGTTGGCCTAAACTTGTAACTTTCACCCGTTCTTGCAAAACCAGATTTGTGCTTTGTGCTTTTAGGTGTTATATTTACCTTAAATCTTTGAAATTGCATCTCTCCGGTTCTACAGATTGAATTGTTGTCATTTTGGTGTCAAATACTTTATTAAATATTACCCTAACTTGATATGGGATTTTGCTTGTGTTATGTCTTCACTTATAATAGACTGCTTTTGTGCCAAGCTACCAGAGGGTTAATCATAGGATAATTTAACAACTTATTGTGGTCCACCCTGACAACAATTGTGGTCACTGCTTCAGAGGGGCTCATACCCCCTTCAACCAGCAACCCAATTTCTCACACTGTACTTCATGAAATTATATTGTTTGGGACTGCAAAAGAGTGTTCTTAAATATATATTGTATTTCATAAATTGGAAAATTCTTTCAGAATTGTAAAAACAGTTTTGCGATAAATTGCCCATCACAAATTGGAGAGTACGTGAAATTAGCATTCGCTTCTATTTGGAAGTCACAGTGAAATGCACTAATGCTTTATAACTGTGGTTAAACTGCACATTATTGTTGCTCGGATCTGAACACTTCAGAGGGGCAGTATCACAAATGAGAAGTATTCCTGTGGGACGTTTCCCCTTTAGGAGGGGAACCAGGCAGCCTTCGGGGAAACAGGAAAGTGAACTTCCTACTCTCCTTGATGTGTTTCCAAACATTTCTTTTTAAAGCAGGATCCTTTACCCAACAAGGGCTGGGTTTTGTGTACTCTAGTTTTGGCAAGCAAATGCAAGGATGGTGGTCTCCTAGCCTTTGAAGGCCACCACTATTGCATATGCAGCCATTCACACTCAGTCACAAAGTATGACAGGACTAATTTTGCAATATCCTGAAAATGTATAATTCAGGAAGGTACCTATATTTACACTGCTACATTGAAAATTGCATAAGCATTCACAAGTCAGTCAGAGTTGAAACTGCACATAATGGTTTGAAACTTGGGCTTCTATACATCGGACCCAAGCTTCTCTCCATGTAGCCCTGGTAAAATGTGCACCATTGAGAACCCCTTGCCTGTGCTTTAAGGCCCAAATCAACTTTTATATATTATCAATAAATACCCATTCGGAACACAGTAACCAGAACAAGTCTTCCTTTTTAAGGGCAAATGTAGCTTGCACTGAACCCATGTTTATTTCATGAAGTAGAACCAAAACACATTGGAAATAGAAACACAGATTAAGAGTGTTTTCTCAAGTTTACCTTAAGAAATTCAAGAAATTGAGGCTTGGTGGCACATGATTTCCGGAGAACTGCAACTGCGGTACTGAAGTTATTTACATATTCGCTGTATGCATCTAGCACCATTGATTTAGAAAACTGAAACATATTAATAAGAAAATTACAATTAAAACACTACAGCAGATGAAACATTTCAATACACAATACCAATTCAAAAATACAACATGAATATACATACATTACACAGTCACAATGGGAAAACACAGAAAGTACTCGGTCCAGAATAACTGGCTACAGGGGTCGAGTAGTATTTATAGAAAATAGGGATTTTAATTTGGGGGATTAATGAAATCTCTTCTATATTCTTCTGTCAAGGTGTTTCTAGAACGGTATGTATTTATTTGTGGTATGAATCTGTCTATTCTTTTCCAGTTGATTTTACATGAGTCATTAACATATTTATAAGAGCTGAAGTGACTGGAAAAAATCTCCCATATGGCATGGGTGAGACCAAATAAGAGATAAGATGTGTATGTGGAGGGCTGTAATGTCTATAAATTGTATAGGGTGTTAGCTGAAGCTCGCTTACTAACACAGTTGCTAATGAATGTTTTCTTAGTTTCCACATAGTTGTATATGGACATGGGTTGGTGTTATAGGATTTTCTCAACAAAGTGGCCTTTTATATTTGGTGCCCTAGATTTATTGTGTTTACTTTTCCAGGATTCTATTTTTGTTGCCACTGCAGCGTTGTAACCCTGTCCATCAGTTCCACAGAGCATCTGCTCTGACTCGAAAATGGTACTGTGAAATTAGTTTTACTCAGTTTGTGTTTAAAGTTTAAATAATAAACTGTAAATTGCCGCAATAAGAGCATTTGTGGAACGGAAGTTAAATGTCAAGTGTAGGAGGTTTTGAGTAATTAAAAAATCTAATTGCTCTCAGGAGCTTGACTTTGCTCTGGCTGGGTTGCAGTTTAAAGGTATTGCAATAACACATGGCAGAGGACAGTGCCTTTGCAATGTGAGAAACCCCTTTTTTATATATTAAAAAAAAACATAAAGTGTGCCTTTTTAGCTCCCAACGCTGGGTATTTATTTATTTAATATATATATATGCGCCATACTACACGTTCGGAATATCATTCTTTCAATGTGCCAGTTGTCTGAAAGCTGTCTAAGCTGTGTCATAAAGCTGTATTCTCTAAGAAGGGACGTGGATTAGAATAAAAACATCCTTATTTCCTAGCTCCACATTGGATAATGTTAAAAAGATTTTAAAAATTGCCTTTCAATTAAGTTCAAACATCGAATTCAATGCTGAAAATAGATTTTATGGAAGATATAATTCGTGATGCCTGGAAGAAAACAGGCTTGACCCAGCTTGCCTCTCAACCGTACATATTCCTAGCTGGGTAGTAACAACCTGTCTACTAGAGGACAATGGCTTGGCTTCTGTGCCCAGGAGGGCCGGAGTATTGATCACTTAATGTCACAACAGTAGTTCAGAAACATTGAGGAAGTGAACGTCAATCTCTCCTCCTCCCACGCCTAAAGGTCACTTCAGCACCTGTAGCTATATCAAGGTATGTGAAGAGGATACAAGTGTAATGGAAAAAGGGGAGAATGAGAGTCAAGCTCCTGGTGACTGGAAGATGGAAAGCATAGACTGGCAGATTGTTACAGCATCTTTGACCAATATTCAAGGGGATGGTAATACTCCACCTTGGGGAGACACAGCACAACCAGTGAAGTGAAACACAACAAAGGGGATATAATTATAGGCATAACTGGAAAGAATCTGGACTTGCTAAGTAAAGAGTGCAGGCAGACTGTAACTGACCACTAAACATCCCTTAGTCATTCCCAAGAGCCGAATTATGAGGATAAGATGCTGCAGCACAGGTAAGCAGGAAACATGGGAGAAGGGAGGCACAACTAACAAATACAGGCTACCAGCAGGTTATAGGCGCACAAAGAAATGGAAAGCCAAGGCGAACCAAGAAGTATGAAAATAACAAAGATAGACTGAGTGCAAACTGAAGCACAAGTGAAGTAGACTTAAGAACTGCTGATCCAACACACTGCGCCTCTGCAAACATCAGGTCTTAATACTATCTAGTGTGGTTGGTGCAGTGTAACTGTCTGCCTTTCTCTAGAATTATACGTCCTTTCTATGTGTGTCTGTATTTTCTATTGTCATCCTCACCCCTTTCTAGAAGTTGAAAGTCTTTAGGGTCTTTCCTGAGCTCCCTTGTCTCAAACAGTTTGCAGAACCAATGACACCCTTAACTCTTTTCATTAAGGCCAGCAGAACAGTTCCCATTAATTTCAATGGCCATCCTACACTATCTAGCTACAACACTGGTAGAAGGGAAAACCAGTTTGAATCCTGACAGAAGGGCGCAAACCTCAAAGGTTTAGAGGAATGGTTACGGAAGGACCAGACTACCTCTAGATGGAAGCAGTGGATAGCCACCTTAAATGCTTGCAGTAAAACAAAGAATAATTCTGAAAAAGGAGGTGATAGTTCAATAGAGTATCAAATCAAATCATTAACATTTATAAAGCGCGCTACTCACCCGTGCGGGTCTCAAGGCGCTAGGGGAAAAGGGGAGGTTATCGCTGCTCGAACAGCCAGGTCTTTAGGAGTCTCCGGAAAGCGGAGTGGTCCTGGGTGGTCCTGAGGCTGGTGGGGAGGGAGTTCCAGGTCTTGGCCGCCAGGAAGGAGAAAGATCTCCCACCCGCCGTGGAGCGGCGGATGCGAGGGACAGCAGCGAGTGTGAGGCCAGAGGAGCGGAGGAGGCGGGTGGGGACGTAGAAGCTGAGGCGTCTGTTGAGGTATTCCGGTCCCTTGTCGTGGAGGGCTTTGTGTGCGTGGGTGAGAAGTCGGAAGGTGATCCTTTTGCTGACTGGGAGCCAATGCAGGTGTCTCAGGTGTGCGGAGATGTGGCTGCTGCGGGGTACGTCGAGGATGAGGCGGGCCGAGGCGTTTTGAATGCGTTGCAGGCGATTTTGGAGTTTGGCTGTGGTCCCGGCGTAGAGGGTGTTGCCGTAGTCCAGGCGGCTCGTGACGAGGGCGTGGGTCACGGTTTTTCTGGTGTCGGCAGGGATCCAGCGGAAGATCTTGCGGAGCATGCAGAGGGTGAGGAAGCAGGCAGAGGACACGGCGTTGACTTGCTTGGTCATGGTGAGAAGAGGGTCCAAGATGAAGCCGAGGTTGCGGGCGTGGTCTGTGGGGGTCGGTGCAGTGCCGAGGGCCGTGGGCCACCAGAAGTCGTCCCAGGCGGACGGGGTGTTGCCGAGGATGAGGACTTCCGTTTTTTCAGAGTTCAGCTTTAGGTGGCTGAGCCTCATCCAATCTGCGACGTCCTTCATACCCTCTTGTAGGTTGGTCTTGGCGCTGGCGGGGTCCTTGGTGAGGGAGAGTATAAGTTGGGTGTCGTCGGCGTAGGAGGTGATGATGATGTCGTGCTTGCGTACGATGTTGGCGAGGGGGCTCATGTAGACATTGAAGAGTGTCGGGCTGAGCGATGAGCCTTGAGGTACGCCGCAGATTATCTCGGTGGGTTCTGAGCGAAACGGAGGGAGGTAAACTCTTTGGGAACGGTTTGTGAGGAAGGAGGCGATCCAGTCCAGGGCCTGGCCTTGGATCCCGGTGGAGCGGAGGCGGGTGATTAGTGTGCGGTGACAGACGGTGTCAAAGGCAGCCGAGAGGTCGAGAAGAATGAGGGCGACTGTTTCACCGTTGTCCATCAGGGTTCTGATGTCGTCTGTGACTGAGATGAGGGCGGTTTCAGTGCTGTGGTTGGTTCGGAATCCGGTTTGTGAGGGGTCGAGCAGGTTGTTGTCTTCCAGGAAGGTGGTCAGCTGTTTGTTGACGGTCTTCTCTATTACTTTGGCTGGGAAAGGCAGAAGAGAGATAGGGTGGAAGTTTTTCAGGTCGCTCGGGTCAGCCGTAGGTTTCTTTAGTAGAGCGTTGACTTCGGTGTGTTTCCAGCATTCGGGGAAGGTAGCAGAAGAAAAAGAAGAGTTGATGACGGTCTGGAGGTGCGGGGCGATGATGTCGTCGGCTTTGTTAAAGATGAAGTGCGGGCAGGGGTCCGAAGGGGCGCCGGAGTGGATAGAGTTCATGATGGATTTGGTTTCTTCCGTGTTGATGTGGGTACAGTTGTTGAGGGTGATGGCCGGGGATGCGGGTTCGGTGGTGTTTGGTTGGGTCTGGTGTCCGAAGCTGTCGTGGAGGTCGCTGATCTTGCGATGGAAGAAAGTGGCGAGGGATTCGCACAAATCCTGTGAGGGCGTGACGGCGTTGGCGTTGGCACTGGGGTTGGAGAACTCCTTGACGATGCTGAAGAGTTCTCTGCTGTTGTGGCTGTTTTTGTCCAGTCTGTCGGTGAAAAAGTTCCTTTTGGCAGCGCGGATCAGGTGGTGGTGTTCGCGGGTAGCGTTCTTGAGGGCGGTCATGTTGTCAGCGGTGTGGTCCTTGCGCCAGGCTTTCTCAAGGGCGCGACAAGTTTTCTTTGATTCTTTGAGGGTGTTAGAGAACCAGAGAGGTTTTTTGGTGTTGGTCTGTCGATGCGTGCGTTTGAGGGGAGCAAGGTTGTCTGCGCAGTTGGAGATCCAGTTTGTGAGGTTGAGGGCTGCGTCGTTGGGGTCGGTGGTGAGGGTGGGTTGGTTGGCGGCGAGTGCGGAGAGGAGTTGCTCTTCAGGGATCTTGTTCCACTGTCGACGAGGGATGGGTTGAGTGCGGAGGTGGCGGGTCTCGCGTCGGAATGTGAAGTGGACGCAGCTGTGGTCGGTCCAGTGTAGGGCGGAGGTGTGGGTTGAGGGCGTGGAGGGTGGTGGGGTCGTAGCGGATCAGCGGGGCTTGGGCGAGCTGGGGACCAGGGGTCGTGGCGCTGGGCGCGGGCCAGGCACAGACGGGCGCCATATGAGGTAGGAGGGGGGAGGGGTCAGCTGGGGGCGAATGGGAGCTGGGGGCGGGGGCGTGCAGGAGGTCGCGGCGGGAAAGCGCGAGGGAGGGGGGGACAGGTAGAGTGAGAAGAGCTGGGGGAGGGGGTCTAAGGGTGGAGGGGGGTGAGTGTTAGGAGGTTTAGGAGATTAGGGAGAAAGATAGGAGTAGGGTTGTGAAGATAGGGGAGGGGGGTTGTAGAGGGGGGTGAGGGTGAGAGGTAGAGTGAGAGGATAGGAAGATAGGTAATAGAGGGGGTGGCGGGAGGGGGGGAGATATAGAGAAATAGATAGAGAAAATAGATAGATAGAGAAATCGATAGATAGAGAAATAGATAGAGAGATAGGAAGACAGGAGGAGGTGGAGAGTGAGGGAGTTAGATAGTGGGATAGAGAGATAGAGAGATAGGTAGATAGGAGGAGTGAGGGAGGTAGATAGTGAACGGGTTAGATAGGGGAGATAGAGAGGGGGATGCGTGTGAGGGAGGGGGATGAGGCAGGAGCAGGAGGGCAGGCGCGGGGAGAAGAAGACGGAGGAGGCAGAAGAGCCGAAGGCAGAAGATAGAAGACAGAAGAACAGAAGAACAGAAAAACAGAAGAACAGAAGAACAGAAGAACAGAAGAACAGAAGAACACAGAAGAACACAGAAGAACATAGAAGAACACAGAAGAACACAGAGGAACACAGAAGAACACAGAAGAACACAGAAGAACACAGAAGAAGATACAGAAAACGAAGAACAGAGGGCAGAAGACCACAGAAGAAGATGAGGAAGAAGAGAGGCGACAGGAGAGGCTGAGAAGCACACAGAAGAAGAGAGAAGACGGGGAAAAGAAGAGTACAGAAGAAGATTACAGACGAGGAGCGAGGAGGAAGAACAGAGAAGAAGAAAAGAAGAAAAGAAGTAGGAGCAGGAGATAGGGTGAGTAACGCGGGGCAGAGCGAGGGGCTGGGAGGTGGGGGGTGCTTACTGTGAGGTGGGTCTCAGGAACTCAGGAACCTGGAGGAGCTGGAGGAGCTGCAGCGGCAGGGGGAGCGACCTACCCTTGGGTCAAGGGTCGCTACCACTGTCGCGCAGCGGCCGCCATATGAGGTAGGAGGGGTCAGCTGGGGGCGAATGGGAGCTGGGGGGCGGGGGCGTGCAGGAGGTCGCGGCGGGAAAGCGCGAGGGAGGGGGGGACAGGTAGAGTGAGAAGAGCTGGGGGAGGGGGGTTTAAGGGTGGAGGGGGGTGAGTGTTAGGAGGTTTAGGAGATTAGGGAGAAAGATAGGAGTAGGGTTGTGAAGATAGGGGGGGTTGTAGAGGTGGGTGAGGGTGAGAGGTAGAGTGAGAGGATAGGAAGATAGGTAATAGAGGGGGTGGAGGGAGGGGGGGAGATATAGAGAAATAGATAGAGAAAATAGATAGATAGAGAAATCGATAGATAGAGAAATAGATAGAGAGATAGGAAGATAGGAGGAGGTGGAGAGTGAGGGAGTTAGATAGTGGGATAGAGAGATAGGTAGATAGGAGGAGTGAGGGAGGTAGATAGTGAACGGGTTAGATAGGGGAGATAGAGAGGGGGATGCGAGTGAGGGAGGGGGATGAGGCAGGAGCAGGAGGGCAGGTGCGGGGAGAAGAAGACGGAGGAAGCAGAAGAGCCGAAGGCAGAAGATAGAAGACAGAAGAACAGAAGAACAGAAGAACAGAAGACCGGAAGAACAGAAGAACAGAAGAACACAGAAGAACACAGAAGAACACAGAAGAACACAGAAGAAGATACAGAAAACGAAGAACAGAGGGCAGAAGACCACAGAAGAAGATGAGGAAGAAGAGAGGCGACAGGAGAGGCTGAGAAGCACACAGAAGAAGAGAGAAGACGGGGAAAAGAAGAGTACAGAAGAAGATTACAGACGAGGAGCGAGGAGGAAGAACAGAGAAGAACAAAAGAAGAAAAGGAGCAGGAGAGAGGGTGAGTAGCGCGGGGCAGAGCGAGGGGCTGGGAGGTGGGGGGTACTTACTGTGAGGTGGGTCTCAGGAACTCAGGAACCTGGAGGAGCTGGAGGAGCTGCAGCGGCAGGGGGAGCGACCTACCCTTGGGAAGTCTGAATTGGGTGAATCTGGCACCTCACCACCATCTTTTAAGGATATTCCTGAACCTATGTGACCTGGCAACCTTGTTTTGGCTTCCCCTGTCTTTTTGCCTCTGCTTCCTTTATTTTTGACCGTGTGCTGGACTTTGTTTTTGCTGGTGTTTGGTACTCTGGGCACTTTACCACTGCTGACTAGTGCTAAAGTGCAAGTGCTCTGTGTATAAACTGTGATTATGATTGGTTATCCCCGATTGGCATATTTGATTTACTAGTATGTTCCTAGTAAAGTGTTCTAGAGGAGCCCAAGGTCTGTAAATTAAATGCTACTTATTGGACCCTGCAGCACTGATTGTGCCACCCACATGAGTAGCCCTGTAAACATGTCTCTGACCTGACACTAGAGTGCCTGTGTGTGCAGTTTGACCTGGCAAGTGTACTCACTTGCCAGGCCCAAACCTTACCTTTTACTACATGTAAGTTACCCCTAAGGTAGGTCCTATGTAGTCCCATGGGCAGGGTGAAGTGTATTTAAAAGGTTGGACATGTACTGGTGTGTTTCACATGTCCTGATAGTGAAATACTGCCAAATTCGGTTTTCATTATTGCAAGGCCTATCTGTCCCACAGGATAACATAGGGACTGCCTTTAAATATCTTTCAAGTGCAGTTTCCTGCTGGGAGCAGACAGAGATAGGGAGTTTGGGGTCTCTGAACTCACAGTTTTAAAGCACATATTTTGGTAGAGTTGGTTTTTAGATTGGCTGTTTGAAAATGCCACTTTTAGAAAGTGGTAATTTTCTTGCTTAACCATTTTGTGCCTCTGCCTGCCTGTGGAATACATGTCTGGATAAGAGTGACAGTGGGCTCTTTGTGAATTCTGTGTAGACAGTGACACAAGGGGAACTGAGGTGTATCCTGCATTTCCTGATGAGTCTCCTGGGCTAGAGTGGGGAGGGAGGAGATGACACCTGCACCTGAAAGGGCTGTGCCTCTCTTCACGCAATGCAGTCTCCCAGTCTCCAACCCCGTGGAGTGTGTTTGGGGGCAGGCCTGGGCAAGGCAGCACCTTGTGAACAACAGAGACTTTCATTTGATGTTTGGCTACTTCAAAGGCAGAATTGAGTAAAAGTAGTACACCCCTACCCCCAGATTTTTAGAACACTTTTGGATCAAGAGGAACCTCTGCCAAGGAGAAGAGCTGGAGGAGGAGTACTGTCCCTTTGTTGTCTGTGTTTTGCTGGCTTGGCCTGCAGTTGCTGCTTCTGACTTTAAGAGGACAAAGACTGGACTTTGCTGTGTATCCTGCTTGTGAAGTTTCTCCAAGGGCTTGGTCTCAGCTTGCCTCTTATTAAGAAGTCTCAGAGGCATCAAAGGCTTCCTCTGGCAGCACCTAGGCTCTCTTGCTGAGAGGCCCTGACTTTCCAAGTGGTGCCACATCCAGTCCCTGAGCCCCTGGAAGGAGAAGCTGGCAGAAACAGAGTGAAAATCCATGCAACGGAGCGGCAGAAAAATTGACCCAGCATCTGCACAGCGGCTGAAAAATTGATACAGCGCCAGTGAAATCTACGAATTGCCAGTTCAGCCTAGATTCATCGCTGCTGTGCATCCAGATTTTCCACGCATCATCCCTGGCCATCAAAATCTTTAACAACACCACACAGACCTGAGGCTACTTTCCCGAAAATAGATGCATCCCTACCCTGCAATGAAAGAATCAACACATCGCTTACCTAGCACAGAAAGAATCAACACACTGCCTCACTTGCGAGTAAGGAATTGACGTATCGCTTACTTTCCCGATGCACGCTGGCCCATGCGGTTTTATTTTTGACGCATACCAGGTAGTTTTTACTAACACCAACACATCCATTGATTTCTATGAATAAAGACTCTTTTTACTTTGAAAATTCATATCTTTGCTTTTGTTGTCAGATTGTTGTTGTTTTGGTCTTGTTCGCTCTACATAAATATTGGCTATCTTTCTAAACTGGTGTGGAGTTATTTTGTGGTGTTTTTACTGTGTTACTGTATGTGTTTGTGCAAGTACTTTACACATTGCCTGTGAGATAAGCCTAACTGCTTGTGCCAAGCTACCAAGAGGGTGAGCAGCGGTTATCTGAGCTGTGTATCTCCCATACCCTGACAAGAGTGAGCGTCCCTACTTGGACAGAGTGTAAACTGACTGCCAACCAGAAACCCCATTGCTAACACTGTGAAGAAAATACGTGAAGAAAGAAGAATCTGCTGGGGAAAAAAAGAACTCAAGAACTACTGTCTTCTGGCAGCACACAGGGACTGGAACTACTCTAATAGGTCAAGTATTTGACCCCGTTTTATTGTTCCAGAGACACCAAAGGCAGAAACACTCCCAACTCCAGTAGACCACTGAGGACTAGACTCTGAAAGAGCAATGGTGCCTTACATGAGGATACAGAGCTGCAAATTTGACCAGACCAGCTTTTCCAGCATTTGGGCAAAAGTAGGACTTAGGGCCAGATGTAGGAAAAAGCCAAATTGCGACTTGCAATTTGCGAGTCCGTGCGACTCGCAAATTGCAACTCGCAATTTGGTATGCAGAAAGGTGTCTCAGACACCTTCTGCAACTCGCAATGGGGTCGCAAAGACCCACCTCATTAATATTAATGAGGTGGGTCGCATTTTGCGACCCCATTGCGAGTATGGGCACTTACGGGGATGGTGGCCTGCTGGAGTCAGCAGATCACCATGTCCGTGACTGCTTTTTAATAAAGCAGTTTTTATTTTTCTATCTGCAGCCCGTTTTCCTTAAAGGAAAACGAGCTGCACTTAGAAAAAAAAACGAAACCTTTTGTTTCGGTATTTTTCAGAGCAGGCAGTGGTCCATAGGACCACTACCTGCTCTGAAAAATTATTTTTGTGTCCATTCACAAAGGGGAAGGGGTCCCATGGGGACCCCTTCCTGTTTGTGACTGGGTTACCATCCACTTCAAGTGGATGGTAACTGCGATTCCATTTGTGACCGCTTTCGCGGTCGCAAATGGAATTGAATCGCATTGCGAGTTGCAAATAGGAAGGGAACACCCCATTGCGAGTCGGAAATGCATTTTGCGAGTCAGATCCAACTCGCAAAATGCATTTCTGCATAGCAAAGAGGCTTTTGCGCCTCGCAAACGGCATTTTTCGCTGTTTGCGAGGCGCAAACCCTTTGCTACATCTGGCCCTTAGTTGTTTATTCTACCTCCAAGTGTAGCAGGGACAAGGTGCTGAGCTTCTCCAGGGAAGGAACACCCTCAGCAGGCAAAAGAATCAGGCAACCAAATCAGCTTTGCCCTGCACATAGCTTGTTGTTGTGTTGAAATCAGGTAAAATGAGAATTTATGGCCCTGGCATCCCTATAAGCTATCACATGAGCAAAGGCCTGATCCTGGTAATGTGGGGTCAAGAACCTGTTCCGAAACCTGTAGTGATGCCCAAAGCATTCCCTTATAGTGAGAAAAGGGTGACTGTCTATTCTCTGAGTAAGTCACATAAGGAGGAGTTTGCAGCACAATGTATTTTTGGTAAAGTTTTAGTATAACCAAATCCTTTTCTCTGTGCTAGGAGTGAGCATGGTCTATTGACCCCTCTCATGTAAAGTTCTGCTTTGTATAAGAAACTAAGACCTTGCGCTGACATTTTCTGTGCATTTCAAGTGAATATATATATGTAACAAGTGTGAGGCACATATGTGGTCTGACTTTGTGTGAGTCTAAAACAAGATTAGTTGGATACATTTAGGATTGTCCCTCATTTAGCATGGTACAAGATGGAGGATGGGTGCAACATCCCCATACAGTATAAGTGTACTGCATATATTCCTGTGATGGGAGGCTAGAGGTTCAGACAGTAAAAAGAGGAAGGATGGAGACATGACTAGCTTTAGAAATTAATTGATGGTCTTGTTATCAAGGGGCTGTTGATTAGTTCTTCCTACACACTGTCATTTGGTAGATGGTAGGAATGGGACTGAAGTTTCTATTGTCTTAGGTTAGGACATTTCTAGAGAGGGCCTGTCCTTTTGTCAGTTCAGGATTAATTCTTAAAGAAAGCTGATCACAGCCAGGTGCAGGAATCCTACACTCCACTGTGTCCTTGGCTTGTATAGTCCTGCTTGGAACCAGCACCATAGCTTTATGGTATGAGCTTCATTACCTTGCATGTAGGCTGGATCTAAGGAACAGCCAGAAAATGACATCTGAAAAGGAACCAACTCAAACTGATTTTGAAGTTATAGTCAGTGGATCCACATTTGAGTTCTTTTTGAACAAAGAAGGGAGTCCTACGTAGACTACTAGAAGGACTGCTATGTTACCAGGGTTAGTGTCTGCATGGCAGCCAGGCTCCCGTAGGTGAGGGAACGTTCCCCGTAGCCTGAAATTGTAGGAGAACCTGAGGGTCTGCCTATATGCCCCCAAAGAGGGAAGAAGAGTTCCTGGCCCTGCAGGAGGAAAGGCTGTGCAAGAGAAGAAGACCAGTATGTTCCCAGCAGATGGAACAACCAGAGTAGCTGAGTAAAAATAGAGAGAAGAGCTGGTACTCACCCTAATTGTGAGGCATCTCTTGGTCTCCAAGGGAAGTTCCTGCTATGAGCAGCATAAGAAGCTGTGAAGCAAACTGTCACTGCAATGCCCGGCCTTTCATCCGCCAAACCCAAAGGTTTGATGCTGCCACTGTCACTAGAGGCGTCTTTCCTTAAGGAGACCCTACATTGACTAGGAGGCTGGAACCCCCTAAGACAAAAGCCCACCAGCATCAGCTTGGAGGCAACAACGGTTGAAGACAATTGCCTGCATGCATGATCACCATGGGCAGCAACTTTGGAAGATGGGTTTCTGACTGCATCTGTCCCAGAGACTGCATAAGCTGAAGATGTACACCCTCCTACATCGGGCTGGAGGCTACAGCTGCCATGCCAGATAAAGAGCACTGTTCAGCCCATGATCCAAGTATACCCAAAATTGTTGTCTGCAGTCCCTCATTACCAACACTGATGCAAGTGGGTGTGCCTGTGCCCAATTTAGAATTATATCTGTATATTTGGCCAAGGCATTCTAGGCAGGGGAACTTCCCAAAGGGGGCTGGGGAGAGAATGCACACTAGAAGATATTTGTGTTTTAATAGCCCTCATTGGGAAGTTACAACCCTGTACTTGAACCATCTTCAAAGTGTTTAGTATTTCATTTTGCTGAAGTATTTTCTTGTAATTGAAAAATAACTGCTGTACAGTGTATTATTGTGTATGATGCTTGACTGTAGAGTTCTGAGCTCTTTCCTGTCCTGCTCTCCTTTGCCGAGTACCCTTTCACTGCTCACCTTCATTACGCTGACAGTCAACTCGGAAAAGGGTTTACTTGGTGCAGTAGGCACGGTCATAGTAGGACAGACCCAGGACACCAGCTACATATGACATTAGCCACAATTTTTGTGACACAGAAGCCTGTTTGCCGTGCTTCCTCCTTAACCGGATCTGCAATCCTGCTCTGGGTTTTTGGTGTCAAAACCAATAGTTTGAGCTGGGACACAAAAATGATGTTTCTGACATTGAAGTACTGCCAACTGCTTCAGCTTTGGACTGTGTCCTGCTTTAACAATGTAACCAAAACAGGGTATAATAAAGTTATGTACTATTTCCATTTACAAAATAAGGGATATACAATTGGCAGCTTTGTTACTAGGAATGCAAATTGTAAGTGGATCTATGTGTTAATAAGTCACATCACAAATTGTACATTTTGAAGGGGTCACACACCAAATTGGCTAATGCATATTAACTAAGCATGTCACAATTTGCAACCCCCTATGAATGGCTGGCTCAGGCAGCCTAGAGCACATTTTTAAAAGTTACTTTTCTACTTATATTATTACAATTAAAATGTCATAGGACTCCCATTGTAGTAATGAGACTGATGGATTTCGGTAAAAGCACCACAGAGTGTGGAGGACTGAATCTGATCCCACACTGTGTGTGACAGCTGTCAGCCTAACCCTTTCAGCTAGCAGAACTTCACCAGTACCAGTGGTAGAAAGTGATTTGTGGAGCCTAGCGCATGACACTCAGATTCATCAGGGAAAATGTGGTGGGACAGATCGCACCCATTTTTCTCAGTTATACAAGTCTCATACATGCAAAGACAAAAGAAGCAGGATTTTGTTTCAATAGGTTTTATTGAAACAACTGCGTTTTTATGTTAAATGCCATCAATTACAATTATGAGGATGATGAAACGCAATGCTATTACAGCAGTGACCAGGAATGTGAAACACAGGAAGAGTCCCACCATATTGTCACAATAGTTTGTAATATCCCTACATACACTACTAAGTTTCTGCATGTGAGAAAATAGCAGTGGTGGCCCTAATCCACCTGTCTAGTCTCGGGAAGGAAGCCGAATCCCCATACCTGTGTTCGGAGATAAAGAAGAGGTCTGTTAGTCTGCTGGCAGTCCTCCCACGTAGAGGAAGAGGAACTGCAGAGTTTCAGCAGAAACTGCGACGACATGCAGCATGGGATGGCAGGCTGGCTAGAATGTTACCTCTAAGGTGGTGGGGACAGCATGTTGTTTTATAATAAAACATCTTGTTGTTCTGAGAGCTGCCCTGACATGGCAATACGTATCTTTCTGTGTAGGATAGACATTGTATTCTCTGGACCAGCAATACCCGGTAAACTATTGTGTGCAGCCTTGGAGTGAGCACAGGATGAAAATGTTGTGCAAAGAAACAAATAACATTCTGCATAGAAGGGCAACTGATAGAAATAATAAAAGAGCCACTAAAATGAAGCCTTTCTACAATAATAAGAGGAATAAAATGACAAGTGACTAGGTGAGAGGGCACAGGCTTCAGACCCAAGCTAAGATAAATGTGCCCACATAAACGCTAAAACAACCTCATGACAATGATTTCTCAATCAAATCAGATTTAAAAAACATTGAAACATTTTTCCACCCCTTTCCTCAGTAGAGATAAAAAATTAAAGGCATGTTACGGAAAAGTCAGGCCTATAATGTGAAATAGTTATTAGGCTTTTTTCCACTTTGTGGGCTTCAATATGCAGTTTACCGTGCTCCTCATGTATTAGCACTCTGCTCTGTGGGCTTACAAGGCAATTTCAGGAGTGACTTATGAATATATATGAGAAGAGGCTTTTCCTACACCGCAAAGATACTTTTAAAAAGCCATGTCTCACTGCAGTGAATTTAAACTGCAGCATACTCAGACCACAATGGTGCTTCTGTTAGAAATAAATTTTTGTCATATATGTGGGTGAATAAATACCCAATGCAGCCCACATATGATGTTTAACTTTGCATGGCTTAAGGTTCCAATGTGCAGCACATGCTTTGGAGTGGAAGCACAGGCACTTTAGTACTGTTTAGTAGTGGTAAAATGCACAGAGTTCTAAATCCAGCAAATAAATTCAGAAAAAGGTGCACAATTTGGGATGACTTCAAAGAAAAAGGTAACTTTGCTACAATATGCGATCTTGAACAATCCACTGCAAGAGTAATTCTCCTTTCTGATTACTGAAATAACATTGATGGATAGTGTAAGCTTCATGAAGGCTCTTCAAAGTCCTGAGTCATGAATAAGAATTTTTCATATATTCTTTCAAGATAAGAAGAAACCTTAATAGGTAACCATTGCACACTGCAGAATAATGAGTCTCCAAGGTACTGCAAGCCAGGACTACCTGTTTGGGGAGCACTATCCTAGCCAATTGCAGACCAAAATAGGGGCTGATCGCAGGGCAGTGGTTACTAGCAGCCATTTTGCAGGTTGGAACACAGGTATATCAAGAGACATGTTCACCTCACAATAGTTAGATTCTTACAGCTATAGTGACATGTTTGAAAGTGAATTGTCAACCACTGCTAGGTGTAAAAACATCACAAATGACCTACTCACATATACAAAACAGTTGCAGTATTTACCAGTAAAGTTGTGGTGGAGAAGGGAAAAACATCAGTGAGGTGATAAGGGGAACAAGAAAAAGATCAACCATCAAGGTAATAATTGTGTGCACAGTAATTCCACTATGCAGGGTAACTTTGCTGATGTAAAATAAATAATACATAATGATTCGACAATAAAGAAGTAAAACCAGTTTTAAGATAAATGGACAATCATATTTAGCAGATCAGCGGGGATAAGGGTATACATTTTCTGTGTACAAAGATGACATTTGCTGCTTTTGTATTCTCGCTGACATGTGGCTTGAATGTGAGGTCTGCATCAAGTGAGAAGACAAATGTTTTAACAGACAAGATGTGTGTCAGCATAAAGCTGTTCGGATTTAGAGAGTCAAAAAGCTTGTGGTCAAACCTGTTTTTGTTAGTGGTTGAGAGCAAGAAAAACTGAGGGGCATATTTATACTCCGTTTGCGCCGAAATTGCGTCGTTTTTTTTGACGCAATTTCGACGCAAAACTAACGCAAACTAACGCCATATTTATACTATGGCGTTAGAGGCGAATAGCGCCAAAGTTCCCGGAATGTGCGTCATTTTTTAGCGTGAACCCCTTCCTTGCGTTAATGATATGCAAGGGAGGCGTTCCCGTCTAAAAAATGACTCCCAGGCCTTTACGTGGTATTTATACTCCCGGGCAAAAGAGACGCCCGGGAGTGGGCGTTGCTAAAAACGGCGCATTTGCGCCGCTTTTTAACGCCTGGGTCAGGCATGGCGTTAAGGGACAAGTGGGCTCAAAATGAGCCCAGAGGTGCCCTCCCCTGCCCCCAGGGACCCCCCCTGCCACCCTTGCCCACCCCAGGAGGACACCCAAGGCTGGAGGGACCCACCCCAGGTAAGTTCAGGTAAGTTTTTTTTTTTTTTATTTTAATAATTTTTTGTGGCATAGGGGGGCCTGATTTGTGCCCCCCTACATGCCACTATGCCCAATGACCATGCCCAGGGGACAGAAGTCCCCTGGGCATGGCCATTGGGCAAGGGGGCATGACTCCTATCTTTACAATGATAGGAGTCATGTTGATGGGGGATGGGCGTCGAAAATAAATGGCGCAAGTCGGGTTAAGACGATTTTTTCGACGTAACCTGACTTGCCCCATTTTAAGACGCCCATGCGCCATTTTCCCCCTACGCCGGCGATGTCTGGTCTACGTGGTTTTTTCCCACGCAAACCAGGCAGCGCCGGTCTGATTGCGCCGTCTAACGCCATTCCATAAATACGGCGCCCGCATGGCGCTTCAGAATGGCGTTAGACGGCGCAAAACTTTTTGACGCTAAACTGCGTTAGCGCAGTTTAGCGTCAAAAAGTATAAATATGGGCCTGAGTGTTTTTTGGGCAAAGAAGCAGGAAGTGATGAATTTATAGTTGAACAGACATTCTGTTTCTTTGTAACACTACATACATTACTTAAGAATGGGGCCATCCATAATGGTCCACTAGACACTGCCACTGTGATGATCACTGTGGATGGTATTAACCTGCAGGCCAGGAAAAGATTACCTCAACACCAGAGTTACAGATACAACATCCCCAAATAGTATACAGAACTCTGATGTTGTGCAACCTCACGGATCTGCTGATTTAGTTTGTGTGTGCACCTCCCTCTACACAGATAGGGAACAACTGGAGTCAGTAACAAGATGCTGGGTGGCCAATGGCACACACCTGATGGGTCATCACAACAAGACATAGACAGGGACAAACCTAGGTCACTATACAAGTCCTGAGTATTGGGCTAACCCTGTAACTCCTACTGTCCTTCAAACACTGGACTTCAAATGCATCCTCTCATGGTGGCCCATTGAAATAATTTCCTGATAACCCACCTTGGTCATACTTGTCTGATTTCCTACAGTGCCTACCTGGCTCTCTTAGACTGGAGTGGTGCAGTACCCCATAGCGACAGAAGTGTGACTGACTTTTGGAAAGACAGGATGCAACCTGCAAATCTTCCTCTTTCTTCTAATCTTATGGTTCATATTATATATAAATATGTTGAGAGTATCTAATCCTATATATCAGCTGGAAATTACTGTAGCATGAAGTGGGTCACTCCACAACTGACAAGGAATATCTGGCCTTTAAATTAATCATCTGATTCATCACATCACTCTTAACACCAGACATGCACTGTTGTCCTAGCTTTCCAACTGTAAGGACAAAGACCCAGATTTACCAAGGTTTTGCATTGCTGTTGCCTCATGCAAGGTGACACAAGGCAATGCAGGGTGACACAAAACCTAGAATTAGATTTACAATGCCACACAGAGGCAGTCTGCACAGCCGTACATGGATTGGTAAATCTGGTGTAACGTAAGACAGAGCAAGTCACTGCCTTACATTACACTACAATGGGAATGCGTTGCATGAGTGGAGCATTGGTGTTCCTATGTACCCACCCATGTGTTCTGAACCATTCTCAGATTTAGCAACACTGGTAGACCTGGGAATGTGTTAGAATTGTACACCTTCCCAACAGAAGTGCAACAAGGTGAAATAACTTTATTTCTTCTCGTTGTTTCCTCTTTCTAAGTGTGGTGCCTTCTGGAGCACACTTAGAAACAGGAAAATGACTCTAAGCACTGTTTTCATGCAGGAAGATGCCCATCCTGGCTGGGTTGCCTGAACAAATCATATATCTAGGCCACATTCTCTGTGGAATTTTGTCCGTAAAGCCTTTTTAATTTTTGGTAATCCTTAAGATTGTCATCTTAAGGACGAGACAGATTTACCTGTTACTCTGCTTTCCTAAGCTCAGGACTTTAGATGGAAATATTGTGGAAATAGGGCCATGTACAGGCATCACAGAACTAAGCACATGCAAAGAGCAAATTGAGAGGGAATGGGTGATACAGAATGGCGGCTGGGGTCAGCGGAAGTTGTACAGAATAAACTGGATGTTAATAAATGGCATGCAGGAAAGAGGAGCATGATAGCTTGGACTAACATAAGGAGCAGCAATTAATCTGTAGCCCATAGTGGTGAGAAGGCCCACATTAGTGCTGGTAGAAAGAATAGGCTTATAAAGAGGCAGTCACTGGAGACTTCTCACAAAAGCTAAAACTGGCCCAACAGGAGGGGCCTTTGCAGCCCAAGGACAGACAGCACCAGCAGGAACTAGGGAGCAAACATACAATTGTATGAGCTAACTCACGACTTACTAGGTGCAGTGGATTTTGTGACTTCAGAAAGGGTCCCTTTAACAGTTCTCACTATTGATGCTGCCAAAGCCTTTGACCGGATGAACTGGTGTTCTTTACAATATGTCATGGAGGGTTTCAAGTTGGGCTATTTATAAGGGCAATTCAGGCTATCTATAAAGACCCGACTGCTAGTATTTTGGTTAATGATAGAATTCCCTAGAGATTTAGGATCGAGAGAGGGGCGCGTCAGGGTTGTCCACTGTCCCCCCTTCTTTTTGTTTTATACATTGAGCCCTTGGCTGCAACAATTAGGGCTGACAGCCAGATTCCATCCTTTCAATGCTTTGGTTGGGAAAAGAAGGTCGCCTTATACGCCGACAATCTTATGATTTATACCGGTCATTTGACGTATGTTTTTCCTAGAATTATACAATGTTTAGAGGATTTTGGTTGGGTGTTAGGCTATTCTGTAAATCCGGAGAAAACAGAAATTATGTTTTGGAATACCGCCTATAATAGCCCTCTTGTTAAGCAACAGATATTTGGGGATTCAAGTTACTCCTTGCCTTAGAGAATTGTCCTTTATAGGAAGAGTTAATATTCTTAAAATGATTATCCTTCCTAAGTTCACTTTCTTGTTCAATGCTATCCCTCTGGAATTCAAGAAGTGTTGGTTTAAAAAAATACAGGCAGATTTAACCTTGTTTGTGTAGTCATCCGGGGGGGTCAGGATTGCTTGGCAAAAACTATGCACGCACAAAGAAAAAGGTGGGATCGCAGCTCCAGACTTTTATAAATACTACTTGGCTTTTCACTTGAAGAATATGCGGATTCTGTTACACGACAGATCTGAGTTAACAGCCTTTTGGGGTGCAATGACTCAAGAATTGTAGGAGGCTGGTAGGTACTTCTTGTAAAAGTTTGGTCATCCCATACTTTAACAAGATTTATTTGAAGATTCTTAAGGATGCCACCAGAGTGTGGTGGTTGGTTCGACAAGCATTAGAAATTAACTATTACAGTTCTCGGGCTACGGTTTGGGACTCCCCTGGCACCTCTGAATGTCTCTTAGACAAGTTGGCACTCCCATTAAAGGGGGTAACGCGGTGGGGACAAATTTTTGAAGATTCTAGGTTGGTGTCTTGATCAAGGTTTGAGGAATTAACTGAATATTAGGTTTCAAAGTTTAAATACTATCAGTTAGCAAGTTGGGCGGCTACCCTTCAAGAGGAGGGGTTGCAAATAACATTTGGGAGGAGAAATTATCTCTGGCTCTGGTCCATAAAGAAATTTCTGTCTGGTACCAGGCATTATTAGATGCTTCAGAGACAGTGTTTCCTCTGCCTGAGAAGAAATGGGGAGCAGTTCTAACAGACTTAGATGTGGTAAATACCTGGGAATCTTCATGTTCTATGCTCTGTCTGCAACTAGATCGGCCTCTTTTAAAGAAGAATCACTTGTTCACCCTCTACAGGGTCTATTGGTCCCCCCAGAAGTACCCTGTAGAGGGTCTATTGGTCCCCCCAGAAGTTATCAGCTTTAGGGAAGTCAGAGAGTAAGTGTCCACGTTGTGGTGAGGTTAATGCGAATGACATATATATGTTTTGGATCTGCCCTTACCTTAGTGTTTTTTGGGCTACTGTTGAAAGACTACTTAAACAGATTATAAGTTCTGAGGTAGATGTAACTCTCTCATTAGTGATTTTTGGGGTAGCACCAGGTTCAGGTTGGGACTTGAAGCTTCCTAAACCTGGTAAGCACCTGATGTTTTATTGATATTGCTGGCTAGAAGACAAATATGTTTAAGGTGGATTTCATCTTCACCCCCTATTGGCTGTCATCTATAAATTATTTTTGTTGTTTGGAGCGCATTGGCCCACTGAGTAACGATTGTTGGGCCATATGGGAAAACTTCCAGCAAAGTGGTAACAACTCTTGTATACAGTCCAATGATTATTGGCCCCTTGGTTTCGGGAGGTTAGCTCCACAAGTCTGGCTGGTATAGATACAAGGGCTTGACTAGCATGGCCTGGAGAATCGATCACGAATGGGATAGGTGAAAATATATGTTCCCTCTTGGGTTGATCAAACAGAAGAGATCACTTTTGACGGTTACAGGTTGATGACCCTCGTGCAGAAATGCAGGCTTTTATGAGGACAAAAAAAAAAAATACTGGTTATCAGAACACATAGTGAGGGGGACAGGATCTAACCACACAGCTCTGGTCATTAGGGGCAGTAAATCAGAAATCCTCCCAGAGGTGAGAGCACATAAGGAACATAACACAGAATGAAGATAACAGCATATCTCCTTTCTGAAACCAAATCAAAACCGAATCAAAGCAGATGTAAGCATTGTAAGCTTTATGAAGGAATATAAATTTCAAAAGAAGAAACAGACTAGAGGGATGTCTGAATGGGCCTGTTTTCTTTTACCTCCACAGAGAGGTATTACAAGAATCAAGTGGGAAGGGGGCGTGGTCTGGCCACGATCAGCGATGGCCTCCTAGGAGATGAGCTTCGCTAGGCGGCAGGCCGCGTGGCGAGGTTTGCGGCGCGGGGGGCGCACCAAGGGCCCCCCATCCATCGCTGGACCAGGTGCGGGGGAGCAGCGGCGCGGGAGAGCCGCAAGTCTGGGAGGAGGACGCGCGCTCTCCCCTGGGCAACCGGGGAGAGTGGAGGACAAGACTGAGGCCTGCGGCGGGTAAGCCGCAGCCTCGAGTAAGAGGGGGGCCCAACCCGTGAGGCACACCCCCCTCAGTAGTGGACTTCGGGGGTGACGGGTGTCCGGAAACCCTCCCTGCCCACTCCCGCTCTCCCCCCCGACCCACTGCCAAGCCGAGCACTGCAGACCGTGGCATGGAGGAGCCACGGACTTGGCTGGAGGACACTCGCTCTCCCCTGGGTGACGGGGAGAGCGGAGGACGAACCAGAGGCCTGCAGTGAGCTCACAAGCTGCAGCCTCGAATAGCTGTGAGATCTGGTCCCGGGGGCAGACCTCCTCCGTTCATGAACCCCTGGGGCGGCGAGCGCACAGGAACGTTCCCGCCAGCCCCCGCAACCTGGCTGGGGACCTGGAAACTCCTTCACTCGCGGGGGCATCGATGGGGCCCGGGCCACCTGCGGAGATGGACCTGGAACCACGCAGCCCTCCCCCCCACCATCCGAACTAGACTCATACCTGTGAGCCACGGAGCCCCCTCCCTGAGGGCCCCGGACATACACACGCTGGTCGAGTGAGGGCATTGCAGAGGCCTAAGTTGTGGCCCATGCTGTACCTGCCTCTCCACCTCTACCCTATGTCATAGTGGAGGCCTACAGGGAGGAGAAAAGAAGAAGGAAATAAGAAACAAGAAAAAAGATAGACGAAAGTAGGAAAAAAAAAAATTGTCAAGAAGAAAGAAAGAACGAGGGAAAGAAAGAAGAAAGGGGAACAGGGGCAACAACAACAGCTGGGCCCTTAAGCACTCACGAGACTCGACCTAGGGGGCGCACCCCACCTTCACTCCTAATCCTTCCTCTTCCCTGCGGACTTCCTTGCTGAGGCTGGGGACGGTAAGCGTCAGGTGGCCTTCTCATCAATGTTCGTCTGGATGTACTACCACGCTGACCTCCTCCCTCTCTTGGAAAAGTGAGGGATTGCCAGAGACTACCTGAGATTGCACCTACACTAGGTTCCATACGCTGTCCAAGCATCCGGATGTCAGTCTTCTGAGGTCGCCCTGTGAGACAAAGAAGTATCCATTTGAACTTGCTGACCACCTGGCACCCTCCCCCCCTTTCTACATTTTCTACATTTATCACGCTCCCTGCATCTCCAACGCCAAGGACAGGTAGCCTTCGGATCCCTGCAGGAACAGGGGAACCTGCAATGCCCAGGGGCAAGACGACAGGCAGATCATTGGGTAAACCAGCCCGCCAAGTACTCTTCTCTGAAGCCCTGCGTCAACAGAAAGATCCTCCTGAGGAGGGCCCTCCACCCCACCCCCATATCAACAGCATCATGGCAGAGGACACGCAAGGTGCACCAATGGACCGTATATTGCAGGAGATATCGGCGGTGGGTCGCAAACTGGAGGGTATGGACAGTGCCATGGTGGCGCTGACGGCAGAGACAAGACCTGGAGATAGAGGGTTTCCAGTCGCAAATCTCTGGGCTAGATCAACGGGTGACAACAGTGGAAACCCAAGTAGCTTCCTGGACCGACAGAGACCAATAACTCCTGCACCTTCATGGCAAACTGACGGACTTGGAGGATAGGAGCCGCAGGAACAATATTCGCCTTGGATTTCCAGAAGGCATTGAGGGCGCTGACATACTCTCCTACCTACGGGACACACTTTCCAAGCTAACAGACATAACATTTGATCCTCCTGTGGAATTTGAAAGGGTGCACAGACTTGGCCCTAAGAGGCAAGTCGGAAAGGGCCGCCCTCGCCCAATCATAGCCTGTCTGCTGCGCCATGGGCAGGCTCGCCAACTACTGCAGGCAGCCCGAATGCAAGGCCTACTTCGGTTGGGTACCCTGGAAATCCGTCTCTCAGCTGATTTTTCCAAAGAGACTGCAGATCGAAGGAGAGCTTTCCTTTCCCTCCGCTCTCGCCTCCGCCACTTAGATGTGAAATTTGGTCTGTTTGAGCCAGCCAGGATGTGGATCACTAAGAACGGGGAATCACAGACCTTTTACAACCCGGAGGACCTGAGAACATTCCTAGAGAGACTTCACGACCAAACACAACCCATGGAAACGACAACCCAGATCCCCCAGGACACACAGGCCTATCCTCGGGAGCCGGCCATCCAGAAACTGCATCTGACCAGGAGGGAAGAGCAACCATAGGTCCCTAAACCAGGGGAAGAGACCTAGAGAGACTCACAAAAAGCTATGATGACAGGGGCCAAGTACTCCAGGTGGTGGCGATGTACACTCAGTTGTCAGACAGAGATAAATCCAGATCCCCTTTAAAGCCCACAGTGGCCCCCACCTGAGGTCGATCGAACACTAGCGCCCCTCGGAGTCCTCGTCATCATAAACTTTGGGCTATCACGGATGTGCCAAAGAGATCCGGTGGTGGGGAAGACCAAACGGAGAGATGAGTACTTGATCTTGTGAACTCATTAGACATTCGAATACTGCGGGTCTTTATCTCTGATCGGCCCCGATTGTTGTTGTTTCTGATCGCTTTTGATTGTCCTTGCTTACTATCACCTGTTTTTGTGCATCCTTTCCTATTCTCTCTTCTCTTAGAGAGTCAGAACCCCCCCCTTTTCAGTAACACATCCCCGACCAGACTAGTCTGGTAACATGAGGTTACACCCCCCTCCCTTGGAACGGTTAGAACTGTTCCATTGTTCCCATTTCCTACCAACTCGTCTTGGCTTGGTTTGTTTTCAATGAGTGCTGTGGAAGGCCCACTGTGGGTAGTACAGACGCGTAGAGTAGAGTATAGACGCAATTGCCTAGTGTACAGAAGCAGCGTAGCGCTTTAGATAAAATTAATAAACATGGTCCTCACGGCTATCCTATCTTCTACAAACCTTGCAGATCCACGCTCTTCGTTCCCTTCCCTCACCTCCCCCCTTCCCCCTCTCACTTTCTAAAGGCACAACATTATTACGCCTCTAGACCTAAGCTACCATGGGAGCCACACATGCCCTCTACACAATTCCCACACAATTCCCCCCTCCCTCGTGTCTCTCATATCCTTCCCGTGTCGCCCAGACCCACGCGCAGATGGAAGAATCAGTACGGGGGGCCTGGGTGCCGCACGGACGCTGCCTCCATCGGCACAGAGCCCGCTGGCCGGGCACTGGGGCTCAATTGACCTGGGTTTTAGACCCGCAGGTTACAGTTCAAGAATGCCGGGACCCTAGTCCCGATTTCCTTTTCTCTTTTCTAGTCTTCCTTTTCTCCTTCAGCCTTGCTCACCTGCTCCTCTCTCTGCAGACCCCTTTCCTTTCCCTTCCCTTCCCTCTTCTTACCACCCTATATATCTATTCCTTCCTCCTCCCCCATCCCTCTCCTTCTACCCTGCTTCTAGAGTCCTAGCCAAGTCCCTATCTCTCCCCCCTCTCTAACCCCTTCCCTTCCTCCTCTGCCCTTCCCTTAGTGCCCACACCCGCGAGTAGGTTTCCTTAAGGAGCTGGGATGCCTGATTCGAACAAGGAACCGGCAGTACCTCTACGGATCATATCATGGAATGTAAATGGCCTCACCCACTTCATAAAACGGAAAAAAGTTCTGTCCTATCTTAATAACAAACAGGCCGACATTTCCCTCTTACAAGAGACACACCTGGACAGACTAGAATCCGACAAACTATGACGTGACTCGGTCGGTACCGTCCTGTTTAGCTGCAGCCCACCCTTACCCAGTACGGAGAACATCCAGAGAAAATGCGGGGTGGCACTATTGCTGCGTAAAACCCTCCTCCATACGGTCATCAAATCATGGACTGACCCGAGGACCGCTATGTATTTGTCAAGCTAAAGATAGGTGACTCCTCACTATGCGTGGGCTCCGTCTACGCACCAACGGGTCCTAAACACCTCTTCTTCCTACAAATCAATCGGCTTCTGACTGAGATAGGAGCATCTCGCTATGCAATAGGGGGTGACTGAAACATAGCTATAGACGCGGTACTGGACAGAATGGGACCCCTGGATGTAAGTAATAATGCAGACAGAGCCCTAGAGACTGACGTCCTTTCGGACAACGGCCTAGAGGATTATTGGAGGCTGACCCACCCGACAGAAAGAGAATTTACCTTCATCTCACCGGTACACAGCACCCAATCCCGTCTCAACTACTTTCTTCTATCCCACAACCTCTTGGCCCACACCCATGACAACAGCATATTAGAAGGCGGCCTCTCAGACCATTCCCCAATCAGGGTAGCCATCCAATTGGGACTAGTATCCCCGGGCCACAAACCCTGAAGATTAGGTAAGTTACAACTGCAAGACCACGTGGCCATCTTCGCCCAAGATAATCTAGGTACTGTTGAATCTAGCCGCATCATGTGGGGCGCAGCCAAGGCCTCGATAAGGGGACAACTCATGCGGAACACTGCACTGGTAAACAGAGACAGAAAAGAACAGCAGGCGGCACTAGAACTCGATATCCGTCGCCTCACTAGACAATACACCGCACACCCCGCCCTATCAGGACGCCGACATTTAGAGCGTGCCCAAATGGCCCTTAATGAGCTATATACTACCCAGGCCGAACATGCCCTACAGAGGTTACAAGGGAGACACTATGAACAGGGCGAGAAATCGGGGCGCTTGCTGGCAGCCCAGCTCCGCCAAAGAACAGCTGCTCTAGCTATCCCGGCCATCCATGCTTCCTCCGGGGAAATACTAACACACCCGCCAGCTATTGCAAAAGAATTTGCGTTGTTCTATAGCCGCCTTTACACGCCAGAAATAACATCCAGTCCGGCACAGACTACAGCCTTTTTAGAAGGCCTTGACTTACCCTCCCTGTCAGATGAGGGTCGCAGTCTCTTAGAAGGGGAAATAGGCAGACAGGAATTAGACAGAGTCATCTCCGACCTCCCCTACCACAAATCGACCGGAGTGGATGGATTCCCAGTGGAATTTTATAAATGGGTAGGGAAAAAGGCGATAGATATCCTACACAAGCCCCTAAATGAAGCTTGTTCAACATAGACACTAGGGGCCATATCCAATAATGCCACGATAGCCATCATACCAAAACCCGGGAGGGACCTCCTGCTGTGTGGCAGTTGTTGTCCCATATCTCTTCTAAATCGTGATATCAAAATTCTAGCAAGTGTCCTGGCAAATAGATTGCACAAAGTTATATTGTCCTTAATCCACCATACACAAGTGGGGTTTGTACCGGGCTGCACCTCTCGGAACCATTTGCGCACCTTATGCAATATCCTATGGACCTCGAGGGACTCACCGGAGACGGCGTTAGCCTTGTCCTTAGACACCGAAAAGGCGTTTGATTGCATAGAATGGCCCTATCTGTTTATGGCCTTGGAGAGATTTGGTCTGGGAGACAAATTTACCTCAATGGTGCGGCTACTTTACGACCAGCCCGTGGCAAAAGTCAATTGTGGGGGTTTCCTCTCAGACCCCTTCCCTATATGTAGAGGTACACAACAGGGTTGCCCCCTTCCCCCCCTCTTGTTCCTACTGGCAATGCAGCCTCTGGCCGCAGCTATTCGGTCCTCCCCCCTCATATCTGGCCTTATACTCCCTGAAGGTATATCCAAAATCTACCTATATGCCGATGATGTCCTATTAACTCTCACGGACCTAGAACGCTCCATACCAGCTCTATTGGAGGTCATCGACGGATTCGCAACTCTCTCCGGTTACCACATCAACTGGGACAAGAGCGAGGTGCCCCCCGTCTCGCAGGTAACTACAAAAGCAGCACTAGGTTTTCCATTTAGTTGGACGCCAACACACTTAAATACTTGGGAGTGCTAGTCGAACCGGGCCTGGTGCACATGGTGGCAGACAACATCGACCCCCTCATTGCATGGACGAAACTCGATTTTGCAAAATGGACCCAACTGGGCCTTTCCATGTGGGGTCGAGTACAGGCGGTCAGGATGGTCACGATACCCCGCTTCACCTATATTCTGGGACTCCTCCCCTTACAGGTGTCTCTTCACACGCTATGAAGCATAGATGCACTCATCAGATCATTTGTATGGGGCCCAATGCGACCACGACTATCGCCTGCCAAGCTCCTAGCCCGCCGCTCCCATGGGGGCATGGGACTTCCGTCGGTGGAACACTATTCATTAGCACTACAGCTATCACAACTGTCCCACACTTTGTCCAAAGTGCCTGACCCACCACAGTGGATCGCAGTGGAAAGGCAGCTGTTATCTGTGAATGAGGGACTTGGGGGACCTTACCGCGACGACCTCCCATCCGCCAACTCGGTGAACCCTATCTTAAAGGCAACCAGAGCAGCCTGGCGAAGGGTCCACCGATTGCTTGGGGTCCACCCCCTCATACACGCCCAGGCACCCCTGTGGCGCAATAGCAGACTTCGGATAGGTGGTGAAGTGCTCAATTGGCCACAGTGGAAGAGGGCTGGCATCCACACTCTCTCTCAGATCCTGGAAAACGACGTGCTCAAATCCTTCCCCAGGTTACGGGAGGAATTTGATCTCCAGCTGAGCCAAGAGTGGAGATACTTACAACTTAAGCACTGTATCTCACAGGGGACCGATGCTACCCGACGGGGGTCTCAGTCCTCACCCATAGTGGCCTATCTGCAGCAGTGGGGACACCATAGGGGTGTTATGGCAGGCCTTTATGACCTAATCACCCGACAGCTCTACTCCCAACCTCTCCTAGATAAGCTACGCTTACAAGGGCAAATCCAGTTACAACAGCCCTTAGACCCAGATGACTGGGAAGACATCCTAGAAGCATTGGACAGAGGTACCCGGGAGGCATGATTAAAGTTCTGCCTCTTTAAGGTCTTACACGACTGCCACTGGTCCCCAGCAAAATTGCATAGGACAGGGCTCCTCCCGCATGCAAAGTGTTGGAGATGTCCAGAGACATACTGTGACCTAAAACACATCTTAACTGACTGCCCAACGGTCCGACCACTGTGGGATGTTGTGAGCTCCACCCTGGCCGAATCTATGTTACTCCCGTCACCGCTCCCCCCCCCTTATACTTCTACAAGACACGACTTCCCTCCCAGACCTCTCCAGACCACACAAAAGATTGCTGCATGCAGCATTAGCCACTGCAAAAATCTGTATACTCCGTCACTGTCGGTCGGAGATTTCTTCATCCCCGGAAGAATGGATCATAGCCATGACCTGCACGGCCACGCATGAAAGAATCATCTACAACCTGAAAGACCAAGCTCAAATATTTACCCAGGAGTGGGCCCCCTTCCTCACTGGGGGACGATCGTAGATCACCCGAAACCATAAGCCCTCCTCTCCCACCCCCACTTTCCTCCTCCTCTCCTCCCCTTCCCTACTCCCCTCTTTTTTCTTTTCTCCATTCTTTTCCCTCCTCACTAGTCCCCCCTTCTTCCCTTCTTTCTCTTTTTTCTCTTTCCCAATATCACCAGAGACTCGATACTGGTCCCTCCTATTTCCTTTAGCAGACTCCTTTTGCAGACTCACCTTTCCGAGCAATTGGTAGGACACTTAGTAATAAGCTGGAACTGGCCGAGTGAAGACAAAAGATCTAAGCCCCAATCTCCTGATTGCGCGATTCCCTTGACAATGCACTACCCTAAGGTATACTACCGTTTTGACGCTATGACTCTCAAGGCAAAGATACCCGGCCTGGCACGGACGGCCCATGGTAAATGCGCCCTGTGACCTGTTCCCAATCCAGGTGTCGACACGGTACGGAGCCTACCCTCTACCTTCAGGGGGCCAGATGACTCAGTACTCATGCCCACGCCACCCGGCTGGCTTGCTTATTTGCTTATCTTCCCTACCTTCTTTTACTCTCACCCCGAGGGTCTTATAACACAACATTTTGTCTACTTCCCATCTCTTATCTCTTATCTCTATCTACACCTTTTCTTTTACCCGCTCCCTTTTCCCGTTTGACTTGATCAGCACAATATGTTTTTCAAACCACAATTGACAATATCCCATTGTCCTATCTGTTCTCCCAGTTCTCTGATTTATTGTATACAATTGTTTACAAGTACTGGGACTTCGATCCCATTTGGGTTTTGTACTGTATTGCAGTGTTCACAATAAAACCTTAAAAAAATAAATACAAAAAAATCAAGTGGGAAGCTGCACTTTTGTGAGCAGAAAGGGTGTGGTGGGTTATAATGTTAAATAGCTGAAGCCAGGGCGGATGTCTGGTGCCTCTGACCTTTCTCTTATTACAGTTGTGAGGCAGATTTTGAATTGACTAACTGAAGACTGAAAATACAAGATACTTTTTCAACACATTGCTCAGGCTGAGAAAGTTGTAGAAGAGGAATATAACAACATCTGGAAATATTTACAATAAAGTTTGTGTCCTTCCTGGCTCATGACTCATAAACCCTATCTCAGAGTCCCTAATATCAGGTTTGACACCCCTTGTCCCGCACATCTTGGTCTAGAACTTTAGGTATATCAATATATTATCTATCATACTGAACCATCTCCAACTTGGATGAAACTAGTGTTCAACACTTTTTTAAAGATTAAATGATGAAATGGCTAGGCAACTGGAAAGCAGATAACTTTTTTTCTGAGACAATGGAGCTGCTCTGAGGCTTTGGAACTGATGTGGGCAAGAAATAGTTTTATATTTGTGCTGATTTACTGATCATGAAGCAAAATTGGTTGTGCTGGACATTAGGCAACTTCTTAATTATACAGAGTTGGTTGTGTCCTCAAAATCACATACCAATTTAGTTATTTTAGTTATTTTAAGTACCTGCTACTCATTTGAAAGAGCTCTCTGGTTGAGTTTTCAGCCGCTCGAATTATACCAGTGAAATATATCGTTTTTTCAGATTTAATCAAATTTTTATAATAAAGAATCAGCTGCCTATATTTAACGTTTTCCTCCAGGGAGTAAGAAGCTCTCCAGACCTTTTCCTGTCTTCTGCACTTTTTCTTAGTATCTCTGGGCCATAGACCGGGATCTAATTGTTTTCAACTTGCTTAAAGGGACACGTTTGTTTATAGCAGTGCGAAGCATAAGTGGCAGTGGCACCATTAACCTTACTAGAGAGAAAAGGTGTTGAGGTCACCAGGTTAGTCTTCAAATCAGTAAGATTCGTCCTACCCCATGCTGGCACCACATTAGTTTGGGGCATGATGGGGGCCGGAGGCAGGTTTAGAAAACCTTAGAGGAAAATGAAAGTGTAGAATTTTGTGGTCAGACCAAATGACTTCCGGACAGTCATTCACTTCAAAACCGGCAGTATTAGAAAAGATGCCATCCAGCATATGACTAGCAGTATGCGTCCGAATATTTACCCATTGTTTCAGACCAAAGTCAGGAAGTTATCACACAGAGCATTGTGTCACTGTTACTACTCTCCGCAAGATGGGAATTGAAGTTTCCCAGTACCGTAAGGTTTCCAAGGGAGACACTTCTTTCTAAGAAGTTGACAAGGGACTCAAGAAAGCTGGATTTAGGACAAGGGCCTATAGAGCAGTATTTCGTAAAGTGTGGTATGCTGGTTTGCTTTGCATCAGAGAGAGTGCTCCAAAGTCAGAAATGACTGCTGGTTTAAGTAGGAAAAGTAAAAAAGTCTTTATAGACAACTGCTAAACCTCCCCCTCGTTTGTGGTTTTAGTGATTTGGAAAGTGCTGAATACTTAAGGTATCAAAGGACTCATAATTTGGCATATGATATAAATATTTGCAAAGGCAGTGGTATGGTAATGGATCTAAACATATTAAGGGAGCAGTCTATTTCTGAACTTGGGGGGGGGAGCTATCTCACTGGATGCATGCGGACTCACAGATCCAAAATTAACCAGTAATTTCTTAATTTTATCTTCACAAAAATCTGAAACTTTAGAAGAAGGCAACATCTCGAGATTGCAAGAATTAGGTTGCAAGATGAATTTAGCAAAATTCAAAAATTAATGCAGAGCATTCTTTGCCATATGTTTTGTGCAAAAAATTGGACTGAGCAGAATAGGGGGATATATGCGTATATGCTTGTACTCTAAAGCATCTTTGTTGCTCCATTTTTTCCAGCTGTTCACAGACCCTTCTTTCTCTGGCAAGGTCTGAAGAAAACCAGGGGGATCGATGGTCAATGTTTGTGCTAACATCCACCCAGCCAATTTCAGGAAGGGAAGGAGGATTCTAAGCAGCTGACTGCAACTGGGAGGATAAAGGAAGTCAAAAAAACTACTAAATGGGGCCAGAAATGGGGAACCTCCAGAATGGATGGGGTAAAGGCTGTACTGATACCCCACATGCCGCCACTGGCACCTGATACACCATCTTGGAAGAGGTGCCGTGATGGCTGGTATTGCACCGAGGGCCCGACAGCTGTGGAATGGGCAGTGCTGGGCCAGCCGTGGAGATTGTCTGATTCTCGGCTCTGGAGCCTAACTTCATCATGGGCTTCCACAACCTAAAGACAATACATTTTCAGCTATATTCATCTCCTCTGCTGACCTTCTCAGCCAGCAAAGGAGAATATGTCAAAAATAGATATAGATGGGCATAACACTTTCTTCACTTAAGGAAAGGGACAATTCACAGTAGTCTAATAAGAAGCAGTTTAATTTTGAGACTAAGGGCTGCTATCTTAGAATCATTCTCAGAAAAATATATGTAGGTTCACAAGCTGAAGCAAGGTCAACTAAATTATCAACCTATATGACACAGATACCATTGACAATTAATTTCTGCATAGTTTTATGGAGGTCATCTCTTCTATAAACCATATGAGAAATATATCTAAGTACAGGAAAATGCCATTTTGTAAATCACAACATCAGCGCCCAAATTCTGCTCATGTGAACATGTTGTTCCATGTTACACATCCATTCTAGTTCTGCTGCTACTACTATTGCTAGGTCTATGCAAGCTATAGTAACTGTTTGATTTCAGATGTTAACTCTTGCTCCGAACCTATCATCTTCATTTGATCTATGGCTTGTTTCATGTACAACAATTTGTTTTGATTGATAATGGCTCACTTTCCTGGAAAGTGCTCTGGCTTCTCCCTTCGAGAATAATAATAACAATATAGAAACAAGTATTGAAGTTCCTGTCACATAATAATCCTCGATTTATACAATCTGAATCTTATTGCATTAAGAGTATTTGGTTAGCTAGGCTTAAGAAGACCCTCCTTGGAGCATTCTTCCTGCTTTCCGTAAGCATGCCTGGTAAGGATCGCATGAAGCTAGTTAAGCACTTGATGCTTGTAGACTAGGGCAGCAAAAACATGGCCTAGTCATTCAGACTTTACATTATTTTGATTATAAATATTATACATTAAGAAGTATTTTTCTATGTAATACATTTTAGAGTCTATTCATAGGTAAATGTCAAAACTTCACAAAATGCGCACATTGTTTAAAGGCCTATTTTGAAGGATGCAAGGAAAACAACGTGAAGGAGCTGTCGGGCAGCGGTTTTTAAATATTTCTACGAGGCAAACAATAGGACTGCACGCTTACATGTAGATGTTGGTGTGCCCTTTTAATTTAGTTATTTGTTTTTAAAGAATTTCTGTCATTTTGAAAATATCGTATCACGTTTGCATTCGGGGAATAAAGAGAACATTTTATAAAAACACTTCTCATCTTGGCATATTCATAGTCATCCAATTCCATGCATGTACTTACAGAGGCCACAAAAACATCACCAATCATTTCAACTGAGTCCCACTCTGACACACGGCTAGCCAGGGCTATCTGGAAAAGTGAATGACACTGAAGAATCTCCTTAATTCGGTTGAAGACCATTTTAAGTTTTCTCTCACTTAATAACTTTGGTTCCATTTCTGAAAGTGGCCTTTCATATTCCTGAAAATCAGGGGAAAAATAGAAACATTTCATACGAAGTCTTTTAGATGCAAAAAGTTTATGCTGGATAAGAATTATATATAACATACATTTTTACGTTTTTCTGCAGACAAAATGTTACTGTCATCAAATGTACAAATACCTCCAAAATTCTCTTCAGAGCATCCACATAGTTCTTTTCACTCTCCACAATGGATCCAAGAATGTACCTTCTTACAACCTGTTTGGATTTAAGAGAAAAGTCAGTGTCATATACGAATAACTAATGGATATGAATTTAATTGTGATTGGAGAAATACATCTTCATTGAAGTGAGGTTAGGCACTACCTTTGTATTTATGAAACCGATATGCAATATCGTGTTTCAAAATAGTTAGCTGGCTCGTATAATTCTGGCAAAGACAGGCAAAGCACCCATTGTGAATGTGCTGCCTTGGGAGCACAAGGAGAACGTTTGCAGAATTGGCGGTGACAGAACTTTCTGCAACTAAACGCCGCAAAAACTGTGGTCGTACTTTTTGTTCTGGCATCAATGGTGTTGCCATCCTCACAAATAGTTCTTCTAATTTCAAATGGGATGCTATATTCTATTATAGCAAGCCTCCTTATCTGGCAGAAGACATCTCAGTTGTTGGCCTGGCAGGTCTCAGATGCAGTTCGAAGCAAGTAAATACAGAACTAAGGACTGGGAACCCAAAGCATCCCAGGCAAATTTTGGCAGACCACCCCCCATGGTGCGCACAGAGCATGCTTGACGACTACAATGAGGCGTGGAGGATCAACCCCTCAAGAAAATTTGGGAAAAAAATTGAAAAAAGTGGTGCATTCTACAACACATTGTTCATTATTTATTCAACTTCATTAGTTTTTAAAACATAGTAAATAATGACCTCACAGTGCTGCAGGATACGGCAATCTTTATTGAGGTTCTTCAATGATTTCCTCACCACCACCCTCTAACAGTGCCTCTCATCTCCCCATTGCCTCTCTCTCACATGTATTTTTTTTTTATATATTTCCTTTCTTACCAGCGTAGGGTGTGGGAGCATTTTACATCACACACTCAGAGACAATGAATCATATGTGTGTAAATCAGTGTATAGAAAATGTTGCCAAAGGGGACTTCAAGGTGTAGGATTCACATGTTATCCATACTAGTAGGATTTTTTTTTTTAACAGTGCTTGGTCTGAGGGAACATAAACTCAGGATTCCGAACATAACACTATGGTTAGGGTTGACTTTACTAATAACAATTTATTTCCAAACAAAACCTTTTTAGCAAAATTGGTATGATCAAGGACTGAGGAGAAAAAACATAACTTCTTAACCTGTAACATGCAGTTAGCATGCAGCTCTTTGATGGCAAATCATAGTTCGCTGTGGTATATTATGACTGTAACTTATGAACTGCACCGTAACAAAAGGAGCTCTGGGACAATAGCTGTATCCCACTGAGCTATGCACATAAAATACTGTTTTGTGATCTGAGTAGTACACATTTTTCGCAGGAGGCATATTAAACCACAATTCTACTGAAGATGAGTCAGAATTGCTACTAGACAAAACCCCATCTCTCTCCAGCAGGCATATTAGTCACCATAGTTATCTTGGCACTTTTATTGTTGCCTGAAAACTGTTGGATATACAAGGAACTCTGCAGTGCTTTTAAAACTGTGGCACTGCTACAAAACTGGCCCCAGTAACAAAAGAGGCCCCCACACTCTTTCGTCCTCCTGGGGAAATGCTCATTGCCTGGTATGTCCCGTCCAACCTTGGCTACTACAGCCTGCAATTCCCAACCTGTTGACATCCTAAAGACACCCACCTAAAATGAATTTCCTCTGCTAGTTCGTAAGTTAATATTTGTTGTAGAAGTTTCAGCTAAGCATGTGCGGTTAGATTACCCTGAAGTCTCACCTAATTGCATTATCTTCTGGTTTTCCACAGTTTATCCCAATGTGAAACTGAATTCCACTTAAAGGAGCCTAATTCCTTGCACTCCATGAGTGCTGCACACAAATATTAATTCAAATATATTACACTTCTGTCTCCCATTTAAGCCTTTCTCTCTGCAATGATATAGAGAAAGTTGAGATGGGCAAGACATAAGAATAACGGGGAGAGCTGAGACAAAGGTCTTGCTTGGCTCTAAGAGCCTGTGCACGAGCTGAGCTATAAAAATGTGTGGCATGTAATGCATGCAGCAAACATTGTATACAAATATGATAGTCTCTTCAAAATTCATAAAGTGAAGTTCTTCAAAATGCAGAAGCATTTCACCTTATTATATTAAGTCAATGTACTGTGAAGATTTATAAAACGTATCTGAGCTTCTTGTAGCTTAACATTGCTAGGATATAATTGTAAGTCTATTTAGGACCTTGATTGCTTAATGTAATTTGGCAACACTGTACAACTCACACGGTTGGAAGACTACCAAAACTAATTGGTTTTAATATAGCCCCCGTAGCAGGCTATGCAGACCATTAGAGGCCCACTCCAGCGTTGAAGGCCTGAGCCAAAGGCGAGGGCCTTTAAAAAGGGAGCGGGACTTTAATGTCAGTATAGCCTAGCTACGGAGGGCTTTAAGGCTATTAGAAAGTTGTGCCACTAGAGGGCAGAATGTTCTAATGAATAAAACAAAAGCCTCATGAAGCCCGATGAGATTGGAATCTCCTCGGGCCTTGCTGTGAACGAAAAATTGGAATGTTGGAGCTTCGGGCTTCTACCAGCCATTAGAAGTCTGGAGCACTCTATTGTCTTAAATGGAGCTCCCAACATTCCAACGTTCTAATAATTGTTCTTAGGAATTCTTTATTGTTTAATACTGATAGTCATCCACACAAAGGCTGATGTGTGATTGTTCTTCAGATTTTCCATTCAGGCTTCCAGAACTCTATGTTAAATAAATATCCAGTTCCGACCTGAATATTTTCTACTGGCTCAAATTGTGTCTTTACTAGGTGCTCCACTGAATTCTTTGCCTGCTCTGACTTTTAGGGCTGTTTTATTTAACATGTTGCCTTTTGTACCGCTGTTCTGTACATGGTATCTACATCATAAAGTCGCTGAACAATAGGAGAGCGAGGTGGATCTTAGTCTATCTTCTCAGTGTCTTTCCCTTTTGGGGGGTGATGTAAGGAATCAATTTCCGGACATGATGTTGAGGCTTCCTGGAAAGTCTTGATTGGTTTGCTTACATGAGTAGGAGATCTCTGGCTCATCTTTATCCTTCTCTGATTTGTAGTAGTAAAACACAAGTTTATTAGTTAATTAAAACCATACAACTTTCCTTCCACATAAACATTTAACAGAACAATTTTAGTGCAAAAAGGCAATTACAGTTCTTTAGCTTTAGGTGAAGTGGTTAGTGAGTTTTTCTTCTATATACAGATTTTAAGAAAGGAACATACTGGTGCTATGAGTATTAATAATGAGACAACAGAACAATCTTTTTTTTATTTTTTTTATGTAAAATGAATACAACGCCGGATAAAATCCTATGTTTAAAATGAAAAGCTATATGAGATATCGTTCCCCCGAGATATTTAACGAAAACAGTGGCAGACAACGGAGACATTGGTAAAAATAAGACAAAGTGGGGGGAGGCCTTCCATCAATTTTATCTACCCCTACTTACGTCTGATTGTTGAAGCCGGACTTTATTATGACACGAGCTAAGCAACTCTGTGAACTACATAGGAGCCTTCCCTTCTTTAGGATATACGAAGCAGATTATATGAATTTCGCTATCGTTTCCGCCCTCCCTCTATCTGGACATTTCGAGAGGACGTGGTTTTATGAGTGAAAATTTCCAGAAATTGAACCAGCCTAATGTTCAATATAGTATTTTGAGGGTTAAAGGCTGCAATTAGTGCTTGTCTGCAAGATCTAATTCTTAAGACGTTAAATTCTTTTTTCAGCAAGAGTCTCCTTTCGGCCGCCAGGGCTGGACAAATGCAGACCACATTCATCAGGTTTTCATCTGCTAGATGGCAGAGACGGCACTCCTGGGAGTCTGCTTGCCGCTCCTTCATCCATTTTGGCATGAGGTCTAAGGTAGGGACCTCACCCAGCCTAAGTCTGAGAAAGGATTGCTTGATTTTCCGTGAGTACGGGCCCGCCATAAGTGGTGATTCTTTAAATGTTTTGTAGGAGTTAAGGATCAACCAACTATGTCCCCTTTGGGACAATGAGGTCTTGTCTTCTAGCCGGCTCTGTAATTTACTCGCTTTATTCACTACTTTATTGAAAATGGGGATGGGTAAGGCCCTGTTCCATATCTCATCTAATTTCAGAAGACTCTTACTCTCTTCTAGGAATTTTATGTAGTTGGAGTTCCCTCTTTCTAGGATAATTTCCTGCCAGACTAGATTGGCTAAAGACCCCTTTGAAGCGCGGCTCAATTTGTAGCAGCATTTAATGTATGCCGCCGGTCGGGCTAACGACTGTTTGACCAGCATGAATTCCAGTCTGACCTGGGCTGGCGATGCACGCCCAGGTAGCCGAAAAACAAGTTTATAGGTTTTTATCAGAAGCTTTTCCAGAAGACCTACTTCCATCCCCCTCATTATTTCGGTCCCATAGGTGATAGTTGGAAGAAGCTTCGCTCTCATTACAGCTGTTAATGGGTTCAGAGCATGACCACAGATTGAATTTGCTAGCTTACAAAAGGCGTAAGTAAGGGCCTGCGTTTTGTTTTTTATTGCTTCTTTTTGTGCCGTGTAATTACCTCTAGCATCCACCACCAATCCTAGGTATCTGTATGATGTTACTTCCTCTAGGGTTTTCCCATTCATATGCCATTTACCTTGGGTGGATGGCCTGCGGTTTAAGGTAATCATTTTAGATTTTTTATGATTAATTTCTAAATCATTGGAGCCTGAGTATTCTTCTAATGCCTTTAACAATTTCTGCATTCCTATTCTGGTATTACTGATTAGTAATAGGTCATCTGCATATAGTAGGTTGGATACTTGTTGGCCGCCCAGTGAGGGAGAGTGGGATGAGTGACCATTTAACTTGGTGGGGAGGTCTGCTATGTACAGGTTAAAGAGTGTTGGGGCCAATACACAGCCTTGCTTCACCCCCACTGTTGTTTTGACTGCCCTGGATAGGTGAGAGCCATCCCCAAGTTTAACCTTCACCCAAGTATCAGAGTATATCATTATGATGGCATTAAAAATAGAATGTGGCAGCCCCCACTGAAGTAGTTTGGCCCACAATTTACCGCGGGAGACACAGTCAAAAGCAGCTTTAAAATCAACAAAACATAAATAGGTTGGAGTCCCCTTTGTTTTTGCTCTGTTTATAATCAAGCCTAGCCCCATAAGATTTGTTAATGTTCCTTGGTGCTTGGTGAACCCGGTTTGATTGAAGGGTAGAATATTGTTATCTGTGATCCAGGCTTCTAGATGTTTTAGCACACAGCAGGAAAAGTATTTTAGGTCAACGTCTAAAAGAGAGATTAGTCTGTAGTTGCTTGGGGAGAGCACGCACCCACCCTTATATATGGGGTGGATTACTGAGCCTTTCCAGGATGCCGGGACGTTGCCTGTTGTGATCACGTCATTAAACATTGCTGCCAGGAAATTGGCCCATCTTTCTGTTTCTTGTTTAAATAGTGCTTGCGGTAAGCCATTGGGGCCGGGAGCGCAGTCTATTCGTGACTTCCCAATGATTTTTAGTAATTCTGGTGCCGTAAATTTCAAAGGTTCCGGGATGTTGGGATCCCAGCTAATCATGTGCGACTGAATTTGAGGGCCTTCTTCGATGATCCGTTCTTTTAGATGGGACTTTAAATGGGCTACCCATACTTCCTCTGTTATGTTTGCGTTATTGCCTGCTTTTGCGCCATTGTCTATTATATTGATGATTTTCCAAAATCTTTTGGAATCAGATGTTTTAGTCGCAAAATGTAGTTTGGCCCACAGGACCTCTTTTTGGGCTTTTTTAAAGGTCCATAGATCCCTTTTGTACAATTTCCTTTGCTCTTTCAGGGCAGTTAGTATTGATACATTATCTGGGGATTTACGTAGAGACCTTAGTAGTTTCCCTACAGCTGCTTTCCTTTTGCGCACTTGCAGCGGTAGAAGTGAACTTTGGCGATGATTCAATTGCGCTCCCTTTCTTGTGTTACATAAGGAATCTTTTTTAGTGAGATCTAGGGCAAAGTTCTCCCAGACTGTTGTCAGCTTTGACCCACTTGTGGTATTTGATTCTAGTTTTCGTAGGGCCTCTTCTGCCTGGGTTTTGATGGTGTCTGAGGACCATTTGAGTCGCTTTAGATTTTCGGTGCCTAGTGTCCCGTTTAGGGCTGCCACTTTCTCCGGTTTTTGCGGTGATGCACAGATCCCCAATACCTGTGGCTTATGGTCGCTTTCCGTGCGGTCTATGATGGTGAAGGTGTTTACTAACTTATATAAAGCAGGGGACACTAAAGTGTAGTCTAGATAGGAGACTGATTTCCCGGAGAATCTTGTCCATGCCGGTGGGATATCGGGGCATTTCCGTCCGTTTAGCGCGAAGAGGCCTACTAATTCACAGGTGCGTATAAAACTCTCCCCTATTTTGTCTTTCCTGAGTTTTTTGGGGATGGTTTGGCTAGGCATTCTTGCCACTGTTTGGGTGTGATCCTCACTGGGGATGTGAAATAATCTGAGATTGAAATCGCCCGATATTAACCAGAATGCTGATTTTACTGTACCTTTTATCCTTAATATTTGCGTTAAAAATGTATTTGCTTCGATTTTTTTATTTTTAGGATTGATGTATGTGTTGACCAGAATCAATGGCTCCTGTGTGTTTTTCCCCCAATCGTCTAGCTGGAGAAATTGGAAAGGTTCGTTTTCCTCCTTACGCTCAGAGATTTTTACTAAAAGGCTGGTACTAATGTAGATGGCAAGGCCTCCCTTTGGCCTACGGGGCCTATTTGTTTTCGTTGCTGGGTTATGATATTCCATGAATCCGATTATCGGTATTGATTCCATTGCCCAGGATTCCTGTATGAGTAAGATGTCAAAAGTGCTGAAAAAATGTATTACTGCGGGATCCTCCAGTTTTGACCGAAGGCCACCGAGCAGATGGATAAAATGCCGTGATTTAATCTCCCAACATTACGTTTAGGGCCTGTCCTCTGTTCTGTTACAACAGTTTATGAATATACTTGAAAAGAACCTACCAGCAACTTCTTGTATCACCACTTGCCAATTCTAGCACAGATCATCTGCCCTTCTTCTCTGTCTCCAACAGGGTGGTGTTAACTGTATCACTAATACCAAAACTGTGCTCCTCTATTGCACTCTGACACCTTCAGGTTTAGCTGATCAGCCACTGCATTCCCCCTGACTCACCCATGTCACATGAACCCCCCTCAGTTAGATTCCTGTTCTGCAGAGCCCTGCTGTTGAACCGCTCTCAGGAGAAATCCCACCACAAGGCTGTTGTACAAGCAACAGGTGTGGCAGCTGGTCTAAGCAATTGGAAGCAGTTTTAGCAGAGTGCATGGGGAACAGTAAGGTGGCCCTCCATACTTTGAAGGGGGGGGGTAAATAAAGCATTGTGCTTTACCCTGTGGCCATCAGGTGACAGTCAAGATTGTCAGGATCAAAATGATGCCTGTATGAGTAATTCAACTTTGTTGTTTGTAGTCACCATATAAAGGTCTATCCATGTGGATCAGAGGATCTAACATCTTGGTAGGCTGAGCTACAAGGAAACACCCCATTAATTCTGTTTGATGCACTAAGGCATTTTTAGCTCACAGGTTACATCTTACGGTAACAACCGATGTACATGAAATTGACATACATTGAATTTAGTTCAACTATATTGATATGTAGACATTTGTCAATGTAGAGTGTATTAAAAAACACTTACAAATCAATACTATTCCATTAAAATATTTGTATTCTTGCAATACTATTTTTATTTCTGGTAAAAATATAGCACACATATAGAAGTCACACAATTATCTAAATTTTGTATCCCATTTTAATGAAACCTCTGATGTTTTTTAATGTGATTAAAAATTACCTATTTAGTATTTAAACATAAAAATATACTCGTACTGCAATTTTCACTGATAAAAGTTTATGCAACTATGCCTTTGCCCCCATTGCATCGTTTACTTGCACCTCTAATAATTTTGATAACAAATACCAGTGTCTCTATTTTACTTTTGTTATGTATTAGCAATAGGTTGATCATAAAAAAAAAGCCTTAGCACATGTATATGTTACATTCTAAACTGTGGTAATCTAAAAACTGAAACTCCAGCCAAATATTAACTCTCTACACAGACTCTCAGCCGACAGAGCTGCTTCAGTTTAAGAGCAAGAAAATGCCCACTTTCTAAAAGTTTAACTGTAACGTTAATCTAGGCAAGGATTGTATACAACCCCTTTTGTTGAACATCTGATTTTTATCTCCCTCAAACGATTATTAGGTATTAAAAACCTTGTCTGTTCTTTGTTCACAGTGACCTATGTAATACAATTTACATTCCACAACACTGAACTAGACTTAATTTAACTAACAGCATTTAGCGACTCTTAGAAATTGGGTCTCTAGTTGGCAGAGGTATGTACTATGTACAAGTAGGGACCATAATGGTAGTCAGGGTAATACAAATGAACAACCTAAAGTAATCTGTGCTCCCCTTCTGGTCGCGTGGCACAGAGCAGTCAGCATTAACATAAGAGGCAATGTGTAAGGTAGAAACACTTAAATTACAGTAACACTGTGAAAACACCACAAAGACAGAGTTCACACCAGTTTAGAAAAATAGAGAATATCTATCTGAGTAAAACATGACCAAAGCGAAAAATACACAATAAGTAGAACTCAAGATTTGAAGTTTTAAAGAATAAACTGTAATGTAGTGCTTAGAAGTAAAAGGTTACTTGAGGTTGCACTAGACCGGTGTAAATCCGAAGTTCAAGCCTACAGCAATGGAGGACAGGACCCAAGCAGGGCCTGCTGAAAAGTAACCTTGGGTGGAACTAGAGTTGGTATCAAAGACTTGATGAGTCAGGTCTAATTTATTCAGTTGGGTAGATGCGTCATTGTCGAGCCTTGCCGTTGAGTCTTGTGTCATCACTGAACCCCTTATGATGCAGGTACTACATCATCATTGAGCCTCACAGAGTTACCTTTGGTTCGGAGCTGCGACGTCATCGAGCCTCGCAGTCAGAACCCCTGTTGTCGTCAAATTGGTAGTGCATCAACATTGAAGGGCATTGCACCGGTTACAATGTCCTGCAGAAAAACAGCTGCAGAGTCCACTTTCAAGGCCCAGGACTGGAGAGACAACTATTGGCAGGGCAGGGCTCACAAACAGCAGATTCCAACAGCTGAAGCAGAGTTGAGGCAAGTCTTTAATGGCCTTGAGACTTCAAAAACAGGAGGTACGTTCATCAAGCCCTTGGAGAACTTGGATTCAAGGATGTAAAGAGCAGGCCCAGTCCTTCTCACTCCCAGGCAAGAAGCAGTAGGCACCAGGCACCAGGCCAACACAGCAGAGCAGGTTGGAAAGTGGCAGTCCCTCTTACAACACAGCAATTTGCAGGCAGCAGACCAACACAGCAATGCAGTTAACAATGTGAGAGTCCCTCCTACAGCACAGCAGCTCTTCCTTCTGGCAGAATGTCCTTGGTTCCAGCAGAGTTCTAATTTGGTGAGGTCTGGGACCCAGTACCTTTACCTAGTTGAACCTTTGAAGTGGGGGAGACTTCACAGAGAGGTTTCCTTCCCTGGTTCCAGACACTCTACAGGGGGATATGCAGCTCTCTGTGTAGGGACAGACACAGCCCTATTCGGGTGTGTCAGCTACTTCCCTCCCATCAACCTGGTGATGGTCCATCAGGATACAAATGTCACACCCCTTTGTGTGTGACTGGCTCGAGGGAGTACACAATGCCCAGCTGTCACTCCACTCCAGATATGTATTCGGAGACTGGCAGAGGTGCAGAATGGTTGAAGTAGGAAAATGCCAGCTTTCTAAAAGTGGCAGTTAGAAATGGGGTCTTTGGTTGGCAGTCAGGTTACCCCCTTTCCAAGCAAGAACCCTCATTCTAGTCAGGGTAAGTCACTCACAATCCATATTATCCTGTGCCAACCCTCTGGTAGCTTGGCACTGAGCAGACAGGCTTCACTTAGAAGGCTATCTGTAAAGTATTTGTGCAATAAATCATACAATAACACCACAGAACACCACATACACCACAAAGTATTTAGAAAAATATATAATATTTATCTGATAAGATGCAGGTCAAAACGATTAAAATGCAATAAGTAAATGAGCTGTGCTGCGTCAATTCCTCTCTGGAAGTCAGGCTGCGTCTTCCCGGATCGGCTGTGCGTCAATCCGGTGGGCCGCGCGTCGAAGTTCCGGTTGCAACGCAGGGTCTGCATCGATCTTCTCCTTGTGAAGTCGCGCTGCGTCGTTCCGGTTCAGCGTGCAGTGAATTTCTCACCACAGGGCAGGCTGTGCATCGTTTTTAGCAGGCTGTGTGTCTAATTTTTGCCGCAGAAAGAGTCCAGTTGCTGGAGTGGAGTCCTTTTGGTCCTGTGACTTCAGGAAACAGGAGGCAAGCTCTATCCAAGCCCTTGGAGAGTACTTCTCAGCACAGCCAGGGAGCAGCAAGGCAGCAGGGCAACACTAAGGCAGCAGTCCTTGTCAGAAACGCAGTCCCAGTGAGTCCTTTGGGCAGCCAGGCAGCTCCTCTTGGTAGGTCTGGTTCAGGGATTCTTCACCAGCAGGTTTCTTGTCCAGATGTGTCTGTGAGTGTGTATCCCAAGAAGTGTCTAAAGTCTGTGAGTTTTGGGTCCTCTTCTTATACCCATTCTGGCCTTTGAAGTAGGCTTACATCGAAGGAAAGTCTCACTTGTTTGTGAAATCCTGCCTTGCCCAGGCAAGGCCTCAGACACACACCAGGGGGTTGTAGTCTGCATTGTATGAGGGCAGGCACAGCCCTTTCAGGTACGAGTGACCACTCCTTCCCTCCCTCCTAGCACAGATGGCTCATCAGAATATGCAGACTACATCCCAGCCCCCTTTGTGTCACTGTCTGGAGAGAGGTGCAAACAGCCTAACTGTCAAACTAACCTAGACAGAGAATCCACAAACAGGAAGAGTCACAAAAGTGGTTCAAGCAAGAAAATGCCCACTTTCTAAAAGTGGCATTTTCAAACACACAATCTTAAAACCAACTTTACTAAAAGATGTATTTTTAAGTTGTGAGTTCAGAGGTCCCAAACTCCACATCTCTATCTGCTACCAAAGGGAAGCTATACTTTAATCATGTTTAAAGGCAGCCCCCAAGTTAACCTATGAGAGAGATAAGCCTTGCAACAGTGAAAACCAGAATTTGGCAGTATTTCACTGTCAGGGAATATAAAGCACATAAGTATATGTCCTACCTTAACCATACACTGCACCCTGCCCATGGGGCTACCTTGTGCCTACATTAGGGGTGTCTTATATGTAGGAAAAGGGAAGTGTTAGGCCTAGCAAGTGGGGACACTTGCCAAGTCAAATTTACAGTTTAAAACTGCACACACAGACAGTGCAGTGGCAGGTCTGAGACATGATTACAGGGCTACGTATGTGGGTGGCACAACCAGTGCTGCAGGCCCACTAGTAGCATTTGATTTACAGGCCCGGGGAACTCTTGTGCACTTTACTAGGGACTTACTAGTAAATCAAATATGTAAATCATGGATAAACCAATTAACAGTATAATTTACACAGAGAGCATATGCACTATAGCACTGGTTAGCAGTGGTAAAGGGCTCAGAGTTCCAAAGCCAACAAAAACAGGTCTGTAAAAAATAGGAGGAAGGAGGCAAAAAGTTTAAGGATGACCCTGCAAAAAGGGCCAGGTCCAACAGTGGCATTTTCAATCTTACAATTTAAAATCCAACTTCAACATAAATTTCTATCTTTTAAAATTCGGAAGTTACACTTAAATGCTGCTTCAAGGTAACTCTAATATCAACCAAAGGGAGAAATAGGACTTGCAGTAGTGAAAATGAATTTAGTAGTTTTTCACTACCAGGACAAGTTACACTTAAAACTACATGTCCACATTTTTATATACACTGAACCCTGCCCTTGGGGCTAACTAGGGCCTACTTCAGGGGTGACATATATGTAACAAAAAGAAATGGCTGGGTCTGGCAAGTGGGTGCGCTTTCCAGGTCGAAATGGCAGTAACATATTGCACACAGGCTCTGCGGTGGTAGGCCTGAGACAGGTTTGAAAGGCTAATGTAGTGGGTGGCAAAATCACTGTTGTAGACCCACTCATAGCATTTAATTAACAGACCCTAGGCTCATATCTCAACATCACAAAATAAAATGATGGATGGAATGTTGAAACTTTTCAAACTCTCATCCCCAGTCACAGATCTGGGTTTAAGCCTATCGTTTTTTTACTTGCCACGTCATCCCAATTTGGACCCTGCCAAATACAAATCAGTCTTGATCCTGCTCCCCATGGGAACCGTCCAGCCCAAACTGCCAAGTCAAGCCCTCCCTGGACCGCAAAGAAGTATTGTGGGACCGGTTTTGGGGTATCAACCCATCAGCCAGACTAGCTTGAATCCAGTGGCACAGAAAGGAAGGGACCGACGTCTGGGCATACTCGAGCCACTTGGGGCACATATAGCAACATCACAAAATAAAATAATGGACGGAGTGTTGACATTTGTCAAAAACTCATCCCCAGTCACAGATCTGGGTTGAATTCATCATTATTGTGCTTGCGATGTCACCCCAGTTTGGGCCCCGCCATTTACAAATCAGTCTTGAACCTGCTCCCCATGTAAATAGTCCAACCCGAACTGCCAAGCCAGGTCCTCCCTGGACTGGAAAAAAGCATCCTGGGACCGGTTTCAGGGTATCACCCCTCATCAGACAGGTTAGATTTAATCCAGTGGTGCAGCAAGCAAGGGACCCACGTCTGTCCATACCCTAGCCGCTTAGGGCACACACAGCAACATCACAAAATAAAATGTTGGACAGAGTGATGAAACTTTTCAAAAACTCACCCCAAGTCATAAATTTGGGTTTAATCGATTGTTATTTTGCTTACCATGTCACCCCAGTTTGGACCCCACCATAAGCAAATCAGTCTTAACCCTGCTCCCCTATGGGAACAGTCTAGCCCGAACTGCCAAGGCAGCTCCTTCCTGGACTGGAAACAAGAATTCTGGGACTGGGTTTCGGGGTATCATTCCTCATCATCCAGGCAAGCTTGAATTCAGTGGCTCAGCAAGGAACGTACCCATGCATAGGCATACCCTAGTCACTTAAGGCACACATAGCAACATCACAATTTCGGACACACATCGGATACTTTACTAGGGACTTACAAGTAAATTAAATAAACCTATTGTGGATAAGCCAATATCACTGTTTTTTAGAGTACAGAGCACCTGCACTTTGGCACTGGTTCACAGTGGTAAAGTGCACAGAATCCTAAAGTCACCAAAAATGAGGCCAGCAAAACATTAGGACAGCAGGCAAAAGGTCAGGGGAACCATGCCAAGGATAGCAGGTCTAACAGCCACATTCTTTCGTTTTGACGTTTAAAAGCCCTTATATGAATTTCACGAGGTTGTTTATTACCCTGAATAGCTAAGACCTTAAGGCAAAGTTTTAGTCTCTACTTCTATACAGAAGAGGTAGTTGCAAGACTTCATTCAGATGGTCAGTATTTATTCTCTAGAAAGTTAAAATCATCATATTCCAAAGTGAGCACCAGGCACCCATCGAGGACAGTACATAAACCTTCTCACCTTCCCTAATTATCAGGGGCGTAGCTTTGGAGGAGTGGGGGTTGGGGTGTTCCACCCCCCTTATAAATATATTTTCTAATAAATAGTTGGTCTGAAGTGCCTTCAATCGAATATGGTAAGGTGTCTGTCAGATTACACCAGGGATTTTTACATATACACAGGCAAAATTGCACACACGCTCTCTCTCCATCGCTTTAAAAAGCTCTCCGAAAATGTTGGTTATTTTGCAAATGAGTATGCCTTCTCTTACATAGTACCCCTACTGATCTGCATTCCTCCCCTTTACATTGCCCTTTAAGCCCTTCTCATGCGCCCTATCTTATAATCTGTTCCAACATAATATGCCAGCGTGATTGTTGGAAAATCTGAAGCTCTTACCCTCACAATATTACTGGTCAAGCTACACCCCTTCTAATTATACCCCCTTTAGTTGTTCGAATGAATGCTGTAATAATTTGAATTGAATCTCTTCAAAGTTATCTGATAACTACATGAATTTTTGTTTCTTTTGGCGCTATGCAGTCAACTTTCTAAATTTGGAAAACTGGAAACTCAGGGCCTCATTACAACTTTGGCGGTCTGACGGTAAGACCACCTCAGTGCTGGCTGCCAAAAGACCACCAGGTTGGCAGTCATCTGACCGCCGTATTAAGCTCAGACCACCAAAAAACAGTAGATTGCAGGAAACTGCCAGCACAATGGCGGACGGAAAAAAGATGGTTTGCCCATCAGCACTGCCAGCCCGACGAAAATCAACCAATCAAATTACTATCCACAAATCACAAGAGTGGTTCTTCACTATAGGAAAACCACTGGCGGTGCGAACCGCAGTGTCTGAACTTAGATCAGACAGAACACTACACCACATTGGATAGTTGAAAAACCCCACACCTGATGCACATTCACACACCTGACACACCTATGCACTACACTATAAAAAACTCACACAACCCACAATCATTTTCGACCAGAACGCCACTCACAGCCAGACACTAGCAAAGGAATGTATATCTCGCTAAACAAACAGTAGGCATCCATACACATTCCACTCAGCACACATCCCACACTTGCACAACATACACAAGACACATTTTTAAAAACCACACAATACACAACAACTGTCACCCACTCACATCACAGTACCCACCCCTCATCACAAACATTTTTAATCCCTTTTTTACTACCTCACCGTCTTTAACTCTACCATGACCTCCAAAAAACATCCAAGTGTCACTGATGATGAGTTGAGCATCATGGTGGATGAAATTGTCAGGTTAGAGCCATATCTATGTGGAGCACAGGTCCGGAAAACATAAATAGCCAGGAAAATGGAGTTGAGGCAAAGGATAGTCGACAGGGTGAATGCAGTAGGTAGTTACCCACGCACAAGGGAGGACATCAGGAAGAGGCAGAATGACCTCAGGGGAAGGTACGTTCCATGGCATCCAGGCACCAGCTGGCGGTCTTCGAAACTGGCAGTGGGCCCCCTCCCCCACAGTTCACATCATGGGAGGAGAAGGTCTTGGACATACTGCATCCTGAGGGCTTCATAGGGACACCTGAGGGAGTGGATTCGGGTAAGTTACAACAACATTCATGTCACCAAACACTTTTGTCTTGCAGGCTCACTCATCACCTTTCCCCACCCCAATGACCAAACCACCTACCACCCCTCTGTACAAATCACCAAATACCCCTTACTGCCATGCCACATGTCAAGTAAACTCAACTTGGGCCACAGTGTTTGGGAAGGGAAAGTGAAGTCCTGGGAAATGACAACACTCCTAGAAGGCGCTGTTCCACCATTAACAAAACAAAAACAGTGCACTAAATTTGAACTGTCTTGCTTATGAAACTAACAATCAAAGTAATCCACCCAGAATGGTCCACCATTTAACAGCTCATAGCAATGACAGCTATGTAATGGCCCACTACCAGTACCATTACAAGAAAATCACAGCTACAGCTGTGTCCCATACCAAACTGGACTCTGGGAAAAATCTCCCTAATAATGTTATATACTCACCTGGGAGGGCACCCAAATGGCAAACTGAACACACATGCAGTACTTCCAGACAGAGTCCCAGGTCAAATTGTAACACCTACATTGTGTGCCAGCTATGACATAATTGCACATTATTCAGCTTCTAGTTGACTCAATTATGCCATACACCTTACTAGGAGAGAAATGAACATTGTCATGTCTTTACTCAGACAAGATATGTGGGCATTAGCAGCCATCTAAACACCAACGTACTCCATGAGCTTGGAGCATGCCGTACGCAATTGCAAATCTTTGTGTCCCAGATTGCACTAACCCAGATTAAGGAGCAGCTGTCATAGTCATTTCAGGGGATCATGTAAAGGCAGTGTGTGCATCTCACATACCATTTTTAGTTGTCTAACTTTTACATCACTTATTGCATCACTTACACCAACTGTGTGTTCCACTTTTCTTACAGGTAACCTTGCCATCCCCAACATGGACAGGACACCAGAGACTGACACTACCCCTCTGTATGAAGGCCCTGTTGAGGAAAACACCCCTGGATGTCTGGACACTGAGGACGAAGCTGGCCCATGAGGGACACCTGGTCAGTCAACAACTGTCAGCCTCACCCTGCCCACAATGACTTCTCCCGGCCCTGTTGCCACTACATCACAGGCAACCATTTGCCCCCAAAACCTGTGTCCCAAGGGAAGTCTCTTCCATCGTTGCCCCCCCATTACATGAGTCTCCTAATGTTACCCCTGACAATGATTGGCCTGCCACCAGTGGGAGTGGGCACACTGTACCAGAGGCAAAGGTATGTGGGGGAAGGGTGCATGGGAGGGATGGTGTGGGCCTGAGGATGGGGGTTCCAAGGGACACAACTGACCAGAAGACCATCTCCCAAGTCTTGGGAGCCTACCAAAATTCCCAAGGCATGATGGGCCAGGTACTGACCATGATGGGGAAGATCGGACAGCTGCAGAGGGACAAGCACCAGGAAGCCATGCAGCAATGGCAGGTGAAAAATGCCATTCTGGCTTCCATTGCTGGGGTGCTGAGGGACATGAACACTAACCTGAGTAGGTTTGCTACCCAACATCAGGCCTCTTCCACTAGCAATGAGACATCAGACCCCTTGACATCTGTGGCTGTTAGTGGAATTGAGTCCCTGCCAGGGGAAGGGAATGCCTCAGACACCCCAGCCTCTGTAGCAGAAGAACCCCCCGCAAACATGGACATCTAACCTAGACATCCAGGAGGAGCAGATGCCAAGATTAAACCTACTGCCAGGAAGTAAACGTCACCTGATTGGTTCCCCTTGTGTGTCACTGATACTCCCTCTTGACTGTTTTGATACCTAACCCCAATTTTCTATGGTTCAAGGATACTTGACTGTGTTTCCAAATGGTGTAGCAGCTATCCTGATGATTTATCCACCATGATTGAACCCTTCACTGTTAACATTGTGCCATTTCTATTTCAAATTACTCATTTAGTTGTGCACTCCCCAGTAAATACCACTTAACTACAGATCCTGTGTAAGTGTGATGTATCAACCATATACAACAGTTGTCATGTATGACAACTATTGTACCAAAATGTTCCTCCTCAATTTTTTCCTTTGTTATGGTCATCACACATCTACTGGACAACCAGGATACATATTGCATTGGGATTGTAACATAGCCACGACACAAGTCACCTGTATTGTACACCTCCACATATTTATTTCAACAATGGCAGTCAGCACATTATGAAGACATGCTGTGGACTTCAGTGGTTAGCTTAGATATAATTCACTACCAGCCCACAGAATACAGAAGTTAGGGACAGGCAGACAGATCGATTCAATATATCATCAGCTAATGCCTTATCACATACCCATAGCTTATCCTTCCAAATGACCATGCTCCATGAAATAGACAGAGGTCAGTACTCATCCCCCCAGTCATGGAACCTTTCACTTACCATGGGCAGGTATCTGTAGGCTCGCCACTCACCTATGTCAGTCTTCAGACACATATACATCAGTCTGCAATGTAGAAACACACTGACAGCTATGCACAAGTTAGGTCACATAGAACACAAACCATAATGATAGTAGAGGGTCTAGATGCCACATTATAACGTGTTAGACACAAATGGACACACTCATGACACATTTGAGCCACCTCCAATACCAAACAAGTTTTTTTGTAGAAAAGTACACTTCCAAACCAATGTCCTGACACTGTGGGCATAGAAATCACACACCACAAATCTCATGCTAAACAGGAACTAGTTTAATCCATGTCCACTTTTCATGTCAGTCTGCAAATCACATCTGCCTGACACTTTTTGAGATTGCCAAATGAGGATGAGCCAAACAGCCAATATGTAAATCTGTGATTGAAAAAGATAAGATATAGGCCAGAGTGAAACACATACATCACAGTGTCTATTCATAACTACAAATCTGACAGTGATTGTGCATTTTCTAAACAATAGACTATGTACATAACAGTTCTGTACACAACTTATGCATGCATTTTTAAGTCATGGGCTTTGGAGCCACTTAAGAGCCCACTAATGGTGAACATTACATGGCATAAATAACCTCAACAATACTCCACGGAATCTTGATTGTAACATCACATCACATACCTTGTGTCAGCTCAAGTACTGATTGATGCCACCTAGCCTTATGTCTCCAACTTCATCCTCATCATGCTCATCCTCACTTGGCAAATCGGCATTTCCACCTCATCTGGTAAGAATGGTATTTGATGTCTCAAGGCAAGTTTGTGGAGCATGCAGCAGGCAACAATTATTGGAAATACCTTGTAGGGTGTGTAGAGGAGGGCTCCTAGAGATTTGTCTATGCTGTGAAATCTTGCCTTCAAAAGTCCACTCCACGACATGCCTTTGTCCTTCCCTAGGCTTCATTGAAGCGGACTTACCCTGTTGTGGCTGGATACCTCATTGGTGTCAATAGCTAAGGATGGTTTGGGTAGCCAGAGTCCCTTGTAAGGTATAGTTACACCAATCCAAACTTTAATGTTGGACATACACATCACATATATGGTAGGTGGAAAAAAAGGTCCAGCCACACATGACATATATGACTTACCAACTGGCCAGGCCCTCTCTGTGTATACTTGTGTCATGAGCAGTGGGATTTTGCTGTTCGGCATGATGAAGGAATCATGGCGTGATCCTGAATACTGTGCACAAACTTGTGAAAGTATAGGTCAGCCAAACAGACCACTTGGATGTTTACGGAGAGGAAGTTTTTTCTGTACCTATATACCTGCTCATTGGCAGGTACCAAGGCTACATGGGTTCCATCTCTGGCTCAAACCACATGTGGAATGTGTCCCAAAGCATTGAAATCTGTCTTTACATGGGCCAAATCCTCACGTTGGGGAAATCGGATGTAGCTGTTTTAACAATGCAGACAGTACAGCCTTCAAAACCAGACTGGACATGAGCTGAGACATAACTGCGGGTAGGGCCACTGTATTCTGAAAGGACCCAGTGGCCAGGAAGTGTAGCACTGACATGACTTGAATGATGGGACGTATGCTATTGGATTGCGACTGGCAGGCATCAGATCTGGCTATAGCTGATGACATAGAATCCAGGAAATATGTTTGAATTACATGTTGTGTTTCTATGGTCTGCAGGTCTTAGTGGATGGTACACTGGAGGCTGTCTTGCTCTCTTCAGGCAAGGGTAACTATGTGGGACAACACCAGAATGTATGTGACTGACACAGTCTATACATCATCAGTATGATCAAAACAACTTCACACATATATTTAAATCATGTCACATGAAACAGTTAATATGTGGTATTCAGCACATAGCAAGGCAAAATATGAAAGTGTACCCAGATTCAAATCCCCTAAACCTTTGCATGTTCTCTAAATGGATATACATGTCACTGACAGTAAAAGCTACATCAACCTAGTTGACATGTGACATAGACTTGTTGCACCTATGCCATCTTTTAATTGTCATTTGTATGGTGAAAACACTGTTTCATTTACATAACCCAAATTATCTCAATTTACTTCCTCTACTAATGACATGCACATTGATACTTGATACTTGTAAGCCAGCACGTAACACATTGTCATAGATATGTTTACAGTAAATGACGCAACTTTCATAACCTCATCTTACATATATGAGCCCTAAAATTGCAGCTGCCTGACATACTGTACAGGACATCAGGAAGTGACCTGACTCCACCAGTGGATGTCAGCATGCTGGTAGGTGGTTACAACCACAGTGGATATTGCCATTGGAACACATTGCTGCCTTTGGCGGACTTGGGCCAATGGCCATGTCCACCAGTGGTGATGGTCTTGTACGTGGCAGGCGTGATCGCCATCTTCTGCACAATCCCTCACTTGACTTCTCACACTGTTGCCAGCAAGACCTCCACTACCTGAGTTGCTGTGTACTGCCTATGGGAGCAATCATGCCACATCCTGCAGGTGATAGGGTCCCTGCCTTCTCTCTGGAAGAGCTGGACGAGCTTGTGAAGGAGGTCCTACCCCTGTATGGACAGTTATATGGTGTACCAGAGGAGCAGGTGAGTCCAATGCAATACCAATGGGGAAAGGTAGAGTGTATGATGTAGATGAAATGTGCAGGAATGAAGGATTGAGCTATCATGTGTGGGTAGATGGTTTTGTGCACATGTGCATAGAAAGAATTTGAGCACGGATACATAGTAGGTAGTGTGTGATGTATATACCCTGATACACATATGTACATTGCAGCATTTACATCAATGTTGGTTTGACAAAGAGTTGTGGAGAGGTATCATTTTTAGGACATACTTGGTACTGGGTATGCATGTTGTATGCCTAACTCCACTTCACACATGGCCTGACTGCAAAGGGTGACTTGTAAAAGAGTTTGATGTGTGAGGAAGGGTGTTTGGCTACTTGCACTAAATTGATTGTTCACCATACTTGTTTTGGGATGGAACATGTGTACATGACTTTCTCCTCTTGTTTGTTTTATCCATGCAACACCCATCAGAAAAAGTGGATCTGGCATGCCATCGGCAAGAAAGTGCAGACCCTGGGCATCCACTGCTGGTGGAGCACCCACTTTAGAAAGTGGTGGGAGGACATGAGATGCTAGGCCCGTAAGACTGATGAGGCCCAGCTGGGGATGTTCTCCCAAGGAAGAATAGGTGCCCGTCGGACCTTAATCCCTCCCGCCCCCTAATGGCCGGCATATTGGCAGTGGCCTACCTTGAGCTGGATGGGAATTTGAGGGCAGCACCGCAGCCACAAGTGGGTGAGTAGTGATTATACTCATTTACATTCCTCTTCCAGGTCAGTATATGATGTGAAAGACTCTAAGTTGTGACAATGTGGTAAGTGAAAAATGTTAAATGTCTCCTAGAAATACCTAGTTGTAGAGTCCTCAACATTCATACAAGAGTGTGCACTTTGTATTGTGTATAGGGACAAAATACTCACCTATGTCATCCCTTCTGTACAGTAGCATATGATGATGCACATGCGACTGTGTCACATGTGTAGCACTATACTGCTCTTAATACCCTGCTGGTTGTTCCTTGCCACCTACAGATCTATATTCCCAATATCCTGATGGTACGTTTTCATGGTCTTTGCCCTCTGTCTATTCAAATGCCCCATAATCCATCTCTATGTGCAACATAGAGTCTGACAAGTTGAAAACATGCCTACTATGCCTGAGGTTTCAAATGAGTATCAACTTATTGTGAGTATGTGATCTCAATCTGACATTTCACATGCGGACTAAACATTGGCGCCTGTGATGTTTCATCAGAATGGACATCCTGCATGTACTAAACCATAATAGTATAACCAGACTTTTAATGCAACCCATATCATTGATATGAGAGCTCAGAATATTAGTACTATGTACATGTTCCCTGGATGGTATATGGTTACACATCTATTTCCTATTCCAATGTGTTGTGGGCATGCTAAATAGGCCACAACATCTTCGTAATAAGTACAATCTACGCAGTTTTTCCTCAACATCATGTGTACAGTGTTAGGTTCAGCTATCTATCAACATTGTGATGCAACTTAAACATATTTACTTTTGCTATTGTGGATATGTCCTGAAGGCTTTTGGTGTTAAATCCTATTGTGTTGCAGGCGTGGTAGTTCACCTTCACAAGTTGTTGGAATGGTATGTGTAGTCAGTCATTTGGTTTGTCTCATGGTGTAGGTCTCTATCATGTTAATCACAGAATTGTGGTGTGGCAGTGTAATGTTCATTTACAGATGTACGATTGCTCATGTCTGAAGTGTGGATAGTGAATGTTGCCACTTGTATGATAGGCTATTGATTTTGCCACTCATCATGATTAGTTGTACTGTATGTGGCCTTCATGCACATGCCAGGTGTACATTGTATTTAAGGTGTTGATATGGTACCTGGGGTTGTCGGTGAGTAAATCATGTGGGCTAAGTTGGCCCCTATAAGTGTACATGACTTTGTTTAGAGGTGGAGAATGACTAAGATGAGTAGCTCCACAAAGTATGTTGCATTCTTTGACTACTGGGACATCTGTGTTGACATGTGTGTAGACTATATCATACTCCAATTTATGAAGAGGCAAATATAGTTGTGGCATGTTTGCAGATGTAAATTGTGAAGGTTGTGGACTCTGTCACATTAAATTGTTTTGGCTTGTATGCAACATGCTGTCTTGTGTTTGACATATAATAAGGTTCCTTTCCTGGTACATTACATCAGCTAAAAATGTAGGTATGTGTGGATTTTGTGTATGTAACATGTTGTTACCACTATTTCCCATTGCTTGGCTGTTGGTTAACTACATTGCTGTGGATAGGGACTCAGATTCATGTTGGCAAGTGAGGTTGTCAATGAAATGGTTATTGTGATGGCTTTACTGATATGACGGTATAATAGGTGTGTGATACGTGGATTAGCTGGAGTGTGACATTGTTGTAATGTAGGGGTGTAGATGGTATCTAATTGTGACATGATGTTGTGACATGATATTTCAAACTCTTTACTAACCTGGTTCTAACTGGGGGTGTGGTACAAGTGGCTGTAATGTGATTGATGTGTACAGTGTAATGTTAGTGTTTGAAAAGAATATGATGACCCTACCTCTCTTTCAGTCACCCTTTATCTACCGTCCCCCCTCCACCTTCCTCTTCCGAATCCCAAACCAATCTTCCCAGACCCAGAAAAATAACACAGATAGACAGCCATGCATCCATCTCAACATCCAAGGGTAGCTCCAAATGAAATAAGCACCACAAGACACACCACCAGCATTCACACAACGAACATTCAGATGCACACACAGCAACAGTCACGACCTGCCCTGACACCCCCACCATCACAGACAGCACACCTGACACACCTGCAGACACCACACCAACATTCACAGATCCAGCCACTACACCTATCCTACCCACAGACAGCACCACAGCAGACCCTCAGCTATCCACCCAAGTCACCACACACGCAGATACTACAATCACTGACACTCCTACATGCAGCACATCCCTCATACCTGCAGTCACCACCCCAACAGTCACCCACCCACCATGGCATCCCTTAGCACTTCCACCCTCATTCACTCACCCAAAAGACAACTAGCAACCACAAGCATGCCTGGCCACAAACATGCACCCAAGACAATCACACCAACACCTCTTACAACCACTCCCTCTCCCTCCACACCCAAACCTTTTTGCTATGACTGTCCCCGTATGTCAGAAAAAGCCTTCCTTTCAGAGGTTGCACTTTTCCCTGTTCCTTTTCCCTCAGTGTGACCACCCTAAACATTCTGTATCCCTCCCCAAGTCTGAACCTTCCACCTCCAAGACTTCCTGTGCCCCCTCCAAGTACCCATGCCCCTCCCCCTGCCAAGAAGTCTACCCCACCCAAAAAAGCCAACCCTCTTCTAAGCCTAAACCTAAACCCCCCTTCCTAAGCCACATCCCAAAGGCCCCCCTCCCAAACCAAAGCCAAACTCCCCCTCCACCCTGATAATCCCTGAGGTGCCTGCCTGCCTCTTTGATGCCCCTACCTGTGGAGGTTACATAGCAGTCAGGAGTCAAGTTCATGGCACACATATGTGCACTGTGTGCATACAGACATTTGTATCAGGACTGGCCCATGGCCTTTGAGTTTCCCGTTTCTGAATTTTTAATATATTTAAAACTGACCTATTGTTGGTTTAGTGGTTACAACTTTGTCATGCATTTCTTTTCTAGTATGGAGTTGTTCCTGGCTGACATTGGTTGTGTGTCAGTATTTGTGTGTGGGGCTTGTGCCACCTGTATTGTTTGTGCACTATGTGAGGTTGTACGCAGAGCTTTTGTCCCAGAGTGATAGGGTGTGTATCCTGTTAACGGCCTGTGTTTGTTCGACACATTTTGTTGTTATGCTATTGAGTGGTGTCTGTGTTGACATGTGTTTGTTGCTGTGTTGTGTGGTCTGGTGTGCTTTGACGGGTGTGTGTGTGTGTGCATGTTTAGTGCCTGGCATGATAGATAAAATGTGCTATGTGTGATGTGTATGTTGATTGGTAAGTTGTATGGTTGAGTGATTGTGTGTGTTTGTTGTGTGTTGGTTGTGTTGTATGTGTGATGTGTCCTTGGATAGTGTCTATTTTGAGTGCTTGTCAACGTATTGACATTGGTGTGGTTGTGGTGTTGTTGTGGCGTGTTATGGTGTTGTGTGTTATTGTGTGTCACTGGGCATGTGCTGTGTTTCCGTGCGTGTGTGTTTTTGATGTGTGTGTGTGTGCTGAACTGAGTGTGTGTACTGTGTATGTGGCTGTATGCGAGTGTGCATGTCAGTATGTAGTAGTTTGTGGTTGTCACCCCCTGCAACGCCCTTCCCGATGGTATATTGTGTGTGTACATACATTGACAATATACAACAGTAACAGGTATGTTTGTGTACCTACGGTTGCTGTCATCGGCAAAGATTCCGTAGTCTTTGTACGAGCAGGAGCAGCGGGATGATGTCTACTTCTGGTTCCATGCCGGCTCCCGACAAGTATGACTTCCTCAAGGTGAGTGCTTCCTTTTATGGAGTTCATTTCCACCAGGGGTTTCCGTGGTGGTGCAACTGCAGCAGAAACCTTGGCGGTGAGCAGCCACGTAATCTGTCCGTCGGAAACAGGGTATCCACCGGACTGCAGGTGCCTTCTGATGTCCATTGCGGTCTGATCGCAGTGACGGTCCCAGCGGTGTTTTGTCTGTATTCTGTTGAGAATACCACCCTGATCATAATTTGGCATTCTTTTCCACCAGTCTATTGGTGGTACGACTGCCACCACCAACATGGCAGTCCTGAGACCGCCAAACTCGTAATAAGGCCCTTAGTCTATAAAGTTATCAGATATTTCAAACTCTTTTCTAGTTTTAATAATCAACCGTGCTTCAGTCCATGGTTGGTGAAAACCATAGACTTGGTTTAGACTGTTATTTATGGAGCATTTGTCAAGTTCGTTCAATTCGTACTGACTTTTCCCAGGGTTCTCTTCTAAAATAAATAGATCATCTCCATACATATACGCATTAACATAGTGATCTTTACCTTCAGCCCTCTCTCAGCCAGTTACTGGAAGATCTGCTAAGAATAGAGGGAAGATGATAGGGTCTAGGACACACCCTCTTTTGTTTATTCTAAATTACAGTTTTGTTATGCATTACCCGTAGGGCCCTGGCATGAAGAATATGTAAAATATACATAACTTTTATAGTTGGGCCACAAAGTATATGGTCAAATGTGGCACAAACATCCATGATACAACAGCAAAGATCACCACTCTTGTGGGAGATAGTGCTTGTGGATCTTTGTGCCAAATGGTGAAAAATTAAACCTTGGTATAGAGCACTAGAAGCTCAGTGAAAACCTACTTGTTTACATGGATTTACAGTGTGTTCTCCTAACAACCCTCAATGTGCTGCAGTATTAGCATTGCATAAATGCTCTTCGTGCATCCAGCACTGAGATTAGTCTGTGGAAGACCGGTAGGTCTTTAACCCCTCTTGTTAGTGGTTGGGTCGAAGAATTTCAGTAGTTGACCAGTCTACAACACATATTAAACAAGCATTTGCAATGCACTAGGGTATTGCATTTCTCAGAGTTACAGCTATTAGCAGTTGTAAACTCCCAACCGGATTTTTCTTGCCAAATTGAATGGAAAAAAACAGCGCGATCGTGCTGCTACAGTTCACTTGTAGTGAAACCTATCGTAACTGCAAAAGCGCAATTAACTATGTAACAGGGTCGATGTTATGCAAAGTAGTCCACAACCCTGATGGGAAACAGCGAGCCTCGCATGTTTTCAGTTCTTGGTCGCTGCGCTCGAGGAGGGCTAACCACCAGAAAAGGCATGACGTATGTGTGCCTTCCACTAATGAAAGCAAGCAGATTTTAACAGGCAAGCCCACAAACCAATGAAAGACACTGACGTGACGTGGACGGGGCTCCAAGCCCTTTTCTAACGCCTAAAGCATCTCGCAAGCGCATGCGAAGCTGGCTCGCCCCTAAGAAGTAGGAAGAGTAATTTGGGCCAACAGTCAGGATTCAACTTCAATGTAGGATCGGATATACAATCAGTGACTGCAGACTGCCTGAAATTTATAATACTACTATATGAAAACCCAGAATAGTAAGTTATCCTGAATCTGTAACAGAGAAGGTGATGGGGCTAACTTTAAATTCTTTCCAATGAAATTCCAAAATGTAGGGATATAATTGCTAACAATAACTTCATTCAACCCATAACGCAATATCTGATTATATTATACCATATTATTTACACGTTGCTTATGCGTTGTGATACTCGTGATAACTATTAGCTTCACATATAGCAAAATACCATTTATTCATATCAGAATATTTTCCTTTCATATTTCCTTTAACTACACTAATTTGTTTGATTACTTTTATTGAGGTAACACAGTCAATGGCTATATTGAATGACACATTAAATGTATGGGTCTCTCGGAAAAGGAACATTAACTCAAAAACTGTCTTTCTGTCAGGCACAACTGCAACTACGGAAAACTGTTTTAGGGAGATAAATATTAAGGCAACAGCCAGGAGTCATCTATTCATTTAAAGTAGACATTTGTTTAAGATGTAATGTCCTGGTAGGCAGCAATTCATCTTAACACATCTTAAAAGCAGGGGCAAGCTCCTCCATTAGGGTGGAGGAGCATCACCCTCCGCTAGCAGCAGCTGCAAAACCTTTACAAGAAAACAATAATAAACTGTGTCATGTGCAGTAGGCTCTCTCCAGCCCAGCAACACAGCTGTCGGTCTGGATAGAGCATGCACAGGCTCCCAGTCTGCCTGGGAGACCAGACACTGCTCTGAGCAGCACCACGTTTGGCTGCAGGGCGGGCTGCGAGCCTGTGTCTGCAGCAGAGGAGCGGATAGACCGGTGAGGCGGCAGCGATTGATGTGTTTATTTTTTTAATTATTAATTTAATTTTTATTAAAGCCCCCCACCCACCCTGGCACGCCGCCCCACAACTTCCGCGTGCCGCGACTCCTTAAAATTAAAGTATGTACCGCACACTAATCTTCAAAACTAAATAGCAAACATCAAGAATCAGAGGTTTAGGATCACATTAAGATTTTCTGGAATAGAAACTACGCTCTAAATCCACAGCTGTTTATAGAGTTACTAATCCGCTAAACTCGTGGCCCCATTGGCCACAGGATACCTCGATGTTCCCTAAGGGAGAACCTCAGTATTGCAATTGGAAACGTTTGACTCACAGCCCATATAGCACTATTCGTCATGAGGTCTCCACTGTTAAGGGCAGGTCATCTGACTCCCACTGTTTTTTTTGACAGACCTCAAATTACAGCCTGTCAGAGAGGCTTGTCGTCTGGAATTATGATAGGAAGGCTTCTGAAACTGAGATTTTATTTTAACACTCTAAAGCAAGCCTGTGGAACAATTACCCCTGTCCATTAGGCACTTATCACTCACCAATCACTCAGGTATTTCAAATTCACAGGGGCTACCCTAATGGGTACTTTGTAGTATGTACAAAATACCTACATATTCTATGAAGCAGCATCAACACTCTTGTCCTCAGTGGCCCATACACAATGGGAATACATCCATTCAACAACTACACCTCTAATATTAGTGTGCAGCATGTTTAAAAGAAGCAGGCTATTATTCTTCCTTTTAAGTATATATCCCTTTTGACTTCTCTGTTTCTTGATCATTTAGATGCATCTGCTGATGATGGGCTATTCTATATTAACCAGATACAGATAATCATTCACGCTTTAAATAATTTACTTAAAAATGATATAACTGTTGCAGCTTACATTCCTCTTAAACTAGTATTTTCGTTTATGAATAATGCACATAATGGACAAATTGTGTGGTTAGGCGCTGTTTTCAGTGCTTTAATGGAGCTGCAGCTTGAAATAACGGTTTGAAATGGTTGAACTCCCTCAAAAATGAACTGAGACAAAAGCATTACAAATTAACGTATTTCGTCCATGCATATAAATTAAATCATCCCACTAGACAGTATGACTGTGAATAACTCTACCTACTTGTTATTTCGTTGGACTTTGTGGTTCTATCTATGCAATCTGTATAATAATCATTGTTATTATCTCAGTATCTGAGGCTTATCAGTAGCTTTGAGAGGGTCACATCTATTAAAATGTAATGCCACCTTGTGGGATCCTTGTGCAATGTATTTATAATTGGTCTCACTTGGTAAACGAAAGCAACACACACCTCATTCCAGTATCTGCCAACATTTCACTGGGCCATCTTCCACTAACACCTTGCAGTTAAGATCAGAGTTCTAATAGAGCAACAGTATTCACCAAGCTCACATAATGCACCTGTGCTGGTAGTGAACACAGCTCTAATGAACACAGCTTTCTAACCGTTCAATTTCATGTGCACAAGGCTGAACATGAAAATAATTAGCATCTCTCCTGCTACAATTTCCTGAAATAAATGAGTCACTATATACCTTACATTTCAACTTGGGAGGCTTTCAAAGGGTGAAGCATGGGTGCTTCAAAGCATCCACCCATGGATTTTGGTGCATTGCCAGATTAACTAAAGCTATTAAACCAAGCAATGTGTCAAAATGTAACACCTTCCCTAATGAGGTGTAACAAGTAGAAATATCTTGATTTCTCCTCATTATTTTTCTTTCCACCTATAGAGAGAAAAATACCTCGTAAGGATTGTGTTTTTGTTTTCAAGACGGCATCCCTTCCTGCACAAAAATAATCCTGCCTGTAAATCAGGCACCCATGTACTATGGTGCAAGGGTGCCTGTGTTGGCGTTAGGCAGCCAAGGTATGCCAAATCATTAAGAGAACACAAATGCTCCATATCCTTGGACAGAATTTCTGCTACCTCATCCAAGGTATTGCAGCAACTTAGATTGCTACCCTGTGTTGCGTGAAATATAAGTAAATGTGCCCCATAAGGTGTTATCTGCATTAAAAAGCTGTCTAGTCATAAAAGCATTCATTGTGCTTTAAAACAGTTGTTTCATTGTTCTGTTCGATTTACAGTTTTATTTTAAAATGTTTTAGTTATTACCTTTGTATGTAGTTTTTTTTTGTTTAACACATGCTTTATTCGATCAGTCGATCATCAAAGCGAATTTACAGTAATAATAGGAATAAGGATAAAACCAATAATAATAATAATAATAATAATACATAGATAAAAAATATAAAACATGGGTGCCTAAAAGCATGATTCAATTAAAATTCTCAGTATACATAATACACATAATACGGTTTCAACCCCCCTCCTGCAGTTCTTATAAGAGTAAAAAGTAGGGCTCTGAATTATAACACAGTCCTAGCAATGGAATTGCGTATTCGCCATGCTACTAATAAATATTTACTGACAGCAAGTATTAAAACCGTAGAATGGTGACTTTTTAAGATCCTCAAAGCAGAGGCACAGTCTCTTATCCCCATTTCGCGACAAATGTGACGGATCCACTTAGACCTAGGAAGGGAGTAAGCAGGGCAAAAAAACATAAAATGTTCAACCGTTTCCGATTTTGCTCCACAAACTGGGCATGTACTTGTATCTGTTTTTGTACCCCATTTACAAATCAATGACTTCAGCGGCAACGACCTAAAACGGAATCTGGCATATAAGCTTTTACCGAGAATGTCAGGAATATTGTCTAAATATGGTTCAAATTGCGGATACCACTTAAAATCTGTAAAGCGATTAGTTAAGGTGCCATAGGTTCTGTGGGTGATATAATAGTTGCGTACATAGGACCAATATATGCGTTTCAGTACAATGGAGTGAGCCTTTTCTAGTTTATGGGGTTCCTCCCAAAAGTGGCTGAGGCCAAGTTTGTTAAACCAACTGGATACATGTTTAACCCAAGGAATAGAGGTTGAGTTGGAGCACATTAGCAGGTCGTGGAGTGAGGTCTTATAAACATCTAATTCAGGGACAGTCCATAGTCTTATCCAATATAATTGTTTATTAAGGTGTACTAATGTATTTTATTAACAAACCATAAAAATTACGGAAAGTTAATGTGCATTCATTTGCAGAGATAAATAGCAGCTCATTCAGAGGGTATCATTGTTTTAGGACCATAAATGTATTTGTCTTAAATATGTGATCTGTATGCAAATAGCTTCACGTATCTGTAAAATATTTAATCCCATTCATTTAAATGGATGTTTAAAAAAGGCTTTTATGTCTACCAAAACATTAGTATTTTAAATTAAGTTTTAAGTATTAAACAATAGGGAGGATGGAAAGTCTGATGTAACATGCAGAAAAACGATACTGGAAACAGATATGGATGTCCTTCATTTACTCTTTTAGTCCCTTTGATATAGATTATGTTAAAAGTACCTAAAAGCCATACTTTTCATCCTGTTTTAATAAACAGATGTTTTCATGTCTGAATTAACCCCTCAAGGGCTAGTTTACTTCAGCTTGCTTCACAGCAATGATTTTATATTAAAAAACTCCTATTCCTGCAACATGATGTTCCAAAATTCCTTGCTCTAGTCATGAATATAGAATGTTAGCACTCCAGTTGTTCACTACAGTTCTGATGTGAAGCTTTAATAGAACATTTATGACTCAATGGTAGGACTTCTGCTGCAGTTTGAAGTATGTCTTAATATGTGAGACTCTATCTCACGTAAATGAGGAAGATAATGTGTGAATTTGTAAAAAATATTTAGCTGACTTTAGCTTTTGGAGCACAAATCACAATTTCCATGAGAAATCATTAGTGAAAATGTTGAATCATGAAATCACAGTAGATAATTAACGTTTTCACAAGGTGAAATCAACGAACCCAGTGTTACTGTTTTAAGTCTTTGAAAGAGATGTTTGCAATTGAATTATACAAAATAATTATAAGTAGCAGGAAAGTGTAATGCACAAATTAATATGGTGGAAGCACTGTCTTTTGAAGCCCAGCAAAATCAAAGGAGAAATGGAAAATGTTACTTACCCAGTAGACATCTGTTTGTGGCATGTAGTGCTGTAGATTCACATGCTTTGCATAACCCCGCCATCTAGTGTTGGGCTTGGAGTGTTCCAAGTTGTTTTTCTTCAAATAATCTTTTCAAGTCACGAGATTGAGTCACTCCTCCTCAATGTGATAGTGCGCATGGGCTCAAATCTTTTGTTAGATTGTTTTCCCACAGGCAGACGAGGTAGGAGTAAGGAGTGTCTATTCATATATATATATATATATATATATATATGTTTTTTTATATATACATATATATATATGAAAAAAAGAGATGCCGTGCAATAAATGTACACATTTACAATATGCCGTACTACGACTACAGGCTTCCGGGGAGGAGGAAGAGTGCATGGGAATCTACAGCACTACATGCCACGAACAGATGTCTACTGGTAAGTAACATTTTCCGTTTGATGGCATGTGTGGCTGTAGATACACATGCTTTGCATAGACTGTAAAGCAGTCCCCTCCAAATAAACAGTGGCTATCCTGTAGGAGTTGAAGTAGCTTATTAAAGTGTCCTTGACCAACATTTGCCTGCTGGTGAGCTAAAACATAAATGTGTGTGGTGTAGATCCCAAAAATCCCATAGAAGCACCTTTTTTATGTAGCAAATAACAAACAATATCTTGTGCTGACACTTTCAGTGGATCAGTGTGTTTAGGTTGACAGTAATATACAAGTGTTTCCATTTTGCAGCATAACACTGTCTAGCTGTAGGTCTACATGCCTCTTTAAGAATGGCCATACATTCAGAAGGAAGTTGTAAATATCCAAACTCTATGACTTCAGGAGCCATATCACAAGATTGAGTGTTTTTGGGGTCTGGATGTCTGATTTGATCTCTTTTGAGTCAATAGGTCTTGTCTGTTGAGAGGTTTGTGATGGGGAACCACAGACAGATCCAATAGTGTTGTATACCAAGGTTGACATGCCTATGAGGGAGCTACAAGCATCATGGTGAGTGATGTTTGTCTCAATTTACAAACCAGAAATTGAATGAGTAGTAGATGTGGAAAAGTGTAAGCAAATATCCCTGAGCAATTTAGCCATATAGCTTTGCCCTTGGGCTGAGGGAGTAGGTATCTGGACACAAAGTTTTGGCATTTTGAGTTTTCTACAGTGAAAAAGAGATCTGTTTCTGGTTTTCCCCAGAGGCGAACATATTGGTGAAGTACTTGTGGGTGAATTTCCCATTCATAGACTTGTTGCTCCGTCCTGCTTAATAGGTCTGCAAATTGATTGTCCATTCCTGGAAGATATTCTGTCAGTAATTGAATATGATTGGGAATCACCCACTTATAAATTTTCTGAGCTAGAAGGCACAGTTGAGATGAGTGTGTTTCTCCAATTTCTGCAGATAATACATAGTTGTCATTTTGCTGAACAGACTAGAAACATTTTGTGAGAGATTTGTGTCAGGAAAGCTTTGAGCGCTAGGAGGACTGCTAGAAACCCTAAATAGTTGATGTGATAAGTCTGTTGAATGGGATCCCATTTCCCTTGTACTGTAAGGTTGCTGAGGTGAGCTCCCCAACCCATCTGTGATGCATCTGTTGTGACAGTGATCTGAGGCACAGGGTCTTGAAAGGACCACCCTTTTGAAAGGTTGGTGGGATTCCATCATTGCAGAGAACAGTGAGTCCAACAACACTAGATCGAAAAGATGACGCTGTGACTGAGACCACTGATGATACAGACACTGCTGTAGTGGACGCATATGTAGCAATATGTAACTATGGCAAAGCATGAAGCCATCATCCCTAAAAGATACATCACTAGTTTCAATGTGTAAGTATGATTCTCCTGTAATTGAGCCAGGAGATTTTTAAAAGCCTGAATTCTTGCTGGGTTTGGATATGCCAATCCTGAGTGAGCATTGAGAATTGCTCCCAAATAAGGCTGTATTTGTGAGGGTTGAAGGTGGGATTTGAGGTAGTTAACTGTAAATCCCAAAATGTGTAGAAGATTTTCTGTGTACTGAGTATGGGGGTGGCATTTTTGGATAGTATTGGCTTTTATGAGCCAGTTGTCCAAGCATGGCAACACGTTAGTGTGTTGCCTTCTGAGAAATGCAGCTACTACAGCTAATCATTTTGTGATTACCCTGGGAGCAGTTCTTATCCCGAATGGTAGAACATTGAATTGATAATGCTTTCGAGCAAAGACAAATCATAGATATGTGCAGTGTGATGGATGTATGAAAATGTAGAAATAAGCATCTTTGAGATTTAATCCTTGCTGTAATAGGGGGATAACATCTGGCAGAGTGACCATATGGAAATGCTCTGAAAGTCTGTATAGGTTAAGAGGCCTGAGATTGAGAATTGGCCTTAAGGAACTGTCTTTCTCTGGTATAAGGAAGTATAGTGCATATACTCCTAACCCTTGTTGAGATAGGGGAACTTGATCTAAAGCCCTTTTGAGAAGAAGGGACTGTATCATATTTCATCATTGACTAACATTGTTGCCTATGGGAGACTGGGGCCAATGATGATCACCACTGGCGGTGACGGTCATGTATACGGCAGCTATGAATGCCATTTTGTATTGCATAGCTCACTTGACTACTGACACTAGTACAAGCAAGACCTCCATTGCGTGTGCTGCTCTGTCTCTGGGAGCCATTATGCCACATCCTGCAGGAGATAGGGCCCCCACCTTCACCCAGGAGGCACTGGAGAAGCTTGTAGACAGGGTCCTACCCATGTACGGACGGTTGTCTGAGGCACCAGAGCAGCAGGTGAGTCCAATGTTCCTGTTCTGTCTGATGTTGATATGTGTGGGGTTAAAAGGCGTGTAGACGCACACAGAGTGGATGCATGCAGATGGCAAAGGTGTAGGTGCAAAAATGCCATTAAGACACGTTTGTGTGGTCATGAGATGTGTCTGATATGTGAAGTTCACTGCTGTTGGTGTGATGCCACTCTACATGACTTTCTGTCTGTGTCACCCATGGAGGTCGGTGCCCATCAGAAGAAGGGGATTTGGCGTGCCATTGACAAGCAAATGCGGACCCTGGTGGTCCATGCCCGGCGGAGCACCCACTGCAGAAAGTGGTGGGAGGACCTGAGGCTAGGCCCAGAAGCCCGCGGAGGTCCAGTAGGAGATGTCCTCCCAACGAGGGAGGGGTGCCCGTCGGACCCTGACACCCCCTAATGGCCTGCATTTTGGCTGTGGCCTACCCTGAGGTGGATGGGCACTTGAGGGCAGCACAGCAGCCACAAGGGGGTAAGTAAACATTCCCTAATGTTAGGCATGTATGGGTTTGGGGAGCCTACTAGTGGGTAGTTGTTGTGTAGACCATTGATAGTTGCACATTGGCTATGGCTATGTGCCATCCTGGCAGGAATTGTAACGGGTATGTGTGCCAATACCATGCAGACAACGACTCATGCAGGTAGGAACTCAAATTTAGGATATTGTCTCCTGACATTTGTCATATTTTGGGTGACCAGCTCCTTCCATCAACATCAGTATATCTGAGGTGTCAGGGCATTGCCATCACTAATAGTCTGCGACAGAGGTAATTGGTGTGATCCAAATCAGTTGCCTCAGACTGTAAGTGTAGATGGCTGCAGGAGACAAAATGTGGCTGCCCACATTGTTGATGGATTTGTTTGCATGCTACCCTGCCATGCAGGATTCCGCAGAGTAAGGTGTACAGGGTATGTCTATGTAAATGACAATGGGTGTGGCAAGTACTGTGCTAATGTGCATTGTATGACCCTTCATGTAGTCAAAGGTGCCATTGTCCCACATTAGTTGGATTATAGTGCATAGCTTCTGTTTCCCCTCTAATTTCCCAAAGTTGAGCCCCACAACGAATGGTATGCAATGGTATTGTCATACCAGCAGTTAATTAGGTTGTCAGTCTGTGTGTGCATGATGTGTAGGTATTGACCCACTGCACCCTTTCTTTCTCTCCCACGCTCCCTCCTCTCCTCCTCTGTCTTTGTGTGCATCGGCATCATCAGGCGAAGGAGAAAGGGCACCAGCGAGTGGGGAAGCTGCAGCCCACAGGACCTAGGAGGCTAATACCAGAGGAGCTGAGGGGACCAGTGGGATGAAGGGCGAGGGGAGTGCCAAAGGGGAGACTGGATCAACAACATCCTCTTTGGATTCCTCCTTCAATGGATGCTCTCTGGCAGTGGCAGACCCATCTGGGACCAGCCCACCACCATTCATGTCTGCCACCCCCTTACCAGCACCGCCCTCCCTGTAGCTTCCCACCCAGTTACCTGTGTCCCCCTCACGCAGGAGGCTGGCACCTCTAATTCTGTTCTTGTCAGCCTTGCTGCCCTCAATGAAGAGGCTATTGATCTTCTGAGGTCCATCTCTTTGGGACTGTCAACCATTGTGAATGCCATCCAGGGTCTGGCATCACAGATGCAGCAGACCAATGCCTTCCAGGAAGGCATTCACAGTGCCCTGAGTGGCCTGCAGAGATCCTTTAAGGCTCGGGCCTCCTCATTGATGGTAGCCAGTGTCCCTTCGTCATCCATCTCCCCTCCAGTTACCTGTGCCTGATCCCATACCCCTCTCACAACACCCATCCAGAGCACACAGTCAGATCAGCATTCATCCACCTCAGCAGACACAGTTTGCAAAGACAAATACAGGCACCACAAGTCCCACCACCGCCATGCACATAGTCAACATGTGCCTTGCTGTACAAAGGTCAGGGTCATTAGGGAGGATGCTATCTGGATCATATAGATCCCATGGATCTACATCTTGTGGGACATCACCTCTATGAGGTGATGATGATGACCCTTGTGGAGAGAATTGTGATTGTATAGGAGTAATGGGAAGTATAGAAGAGTGACATGAAGAAGGTGGAGATTGGTCTGGAGCCTTGTCCTTTTCTTTGGAGACTTTCTTAGGAGAAGCACAGTGTCCATTGATTCTTGGAAAGTAAGTCTCCTTTTAATTGGAACAGGAGGAGAAGCAATTATTTTTTCTTTTCCTTTCTGTATATGAATTTTACGCTGTTGAGCATCCATGACTTTCAAAATAGGCTCCACAGAAGAAGTCTCTTCAGTAGAAACTTAAGAGTCTTTGACAAGCATAATTGGTTCTGAAAGTTTCAGTACTGAAGTCTTTTTCGAGCTGATAGTGTTGGCTCCGAAGCTGATGGTGATGGCTGCTTTTTTAGCAGCAAAGTGGTCAATTTGAAAGGTCAACTCAATCCTGATGTAGATTGGGATGCCATTGAGTCTTTGTTCGATGCTGAAGGCTTCTTGGTCTTTATGAATTTCGGGGCCAAACTGGAGGGTGGGGCATCCAAATTTATGTTTCGGATCCTACCATGGCCCGAAAGGCAGTGGAGGACCGATGGCCAACTTGGAAGTCTTTTTAAGAGTCTTTGCCTGGTGAGATGGGGCTGGTGTACTCACGTACTGCGCAGCTGGAATCGACTGACTCTAGATATCAGAATCTTGGTCCGATTCGGTGTCTCAGATCAAAAAGTTTGCCTGGTGTCTGACTTCTTCTTGTGTGTGTTCTTCTCCGAATATATCAGGAGTGCCATCTGTTGTCTTCAACGCCATTTCTAACTGATGCGCTCTTCGTTCCCAGAGGATCTTTTTGGATCGAAAAGACCTACATGTGTCACAGGTCTCCTACCTATGTTCCAGAGACAAGCACAAATTACACACCAAGTGTTGATCAGTGTATGGAAACTTGGAGTGACATCGAGGACAGAATCTAAACAGAGTATGTTCCATTAGCCTAACATTTTTTGACAACAGTTGTTAAAGTAGGCCCCAGAAGGGCATGGACACCCCTAAGGGCGCTGAACCGACCCCGACGATGAAAAACTGATCAATTGATTAAAGTGTAGAATACGCGATCGAAAACTATACCATTGTTGATGGAAAGATGGAAAGTAAAGTCGGAAAGAGACCAAACCAAGATCCACCGGATCGAGAGGAAACATATCCGAACCCATCAGATGAGAGAAAACAATCTAGAAAAGGACTCAATACCCTTACGCTCTTTCACCAGGAGGAGGAGTCACTCGATTTTGTGACTCGAAAAGATTCTTCAAAGAAAAACTACTTGTAACACTCCGAGCCCAACACTAGACAGTGGACGTATGCAAAGCATGTGTATCTACAGCCACACGTGCCATCAAACACTTGTTTTCTAAATGCTCGGATCTGACTTTTACAGCGCCACAAAATGGTTCTCAGATTTTAGTTAATAGAGGTGTCAGGTCATTATTGTAATTGCTTGAAAACATTAAAAGAAAGAAGACAAATGATGGGAGGAAACCTTTAAAGAGTTTTAGAATGATAATGGTTCCATAACAAGATGTCTTCATATTCTACTTTTTCCAAATTATACTGATACAATTTAGATCTAAAGAATGGTAAATAAATTTAAAAGAATTGTGTTTATTTGCTACATTGTCTAAACATGCTAAATTGGATAGCCCAAAATTAAATTGAATTAAATTTGGAAATCCACTCATTACAAACAAAATTAGAAACAAAAACAAATTACAGTTTACAGAAATACAATAAGATTAGCACTAGATAAAAAACATACTATAGGGACATTGGAGACTACTAGAATGGTGGAATCAATACCTTTTAAATAAATATGATCATCTCTATAAATGTGACCAAATAGTTTAACAGAATTTATGATCGGAAGCTAATACTTAAGGTTCTCAGCTGTGTACTCTGAGGGTGATGGGGTGCATTATTGTTAAAAACAAAAAAGGCCTGTAATTAGTTTTTTTCCTACAGAGAGAAAGAGTAAGACTTTCAGGATGTGGAAATGTACATAGAATAAATCAAAAGGGAAAAGGAAAAGGAAAAGGAAAAAGAAAAAATGAAGACACAATCAAAGTACCAAGAAATCAGTATGCTAAATGCAGTATGAAGAATCAGTAATAGATCAATGAAGGGGAACTTGAAATAATCTGACATCTAAAATACTCACATAGAAAAACAATAATGTTTTCTCTAAGCAACTTTTAACTCACTGCACCACAATAGCTATTTGACAATACCTCTTACTTATCAGCTTCAATTCATGCATAAACATCATTTAAATGTTTTTGCTGGAATAAAATGTCAACAAAAATTGGCTGAGCCTAACAAGAACAATTTTTCATGATTTACATGACTTACATGATTTGGTATGATACCTGCATGAATTGTCTCACATATGATCACATGCAATTACTAATGAAGTCAAATATATACTACACGATTGTGGGAATTAATCATCAACAGTAAATCATCTTTCTGAACAACAACTTATTCTAAACTTGAGTTAAATGCTGTGATTAGATTGATCCAAGATAATATAATTTATCTTAAGCTCTTTGGTAATTGAACAAATGGTGTGAATATGTCTAGGAAATATTACATGGAGGAAGGCTATAAACATGATAATGAGAGAGAGAGAGACCCACAACATGTCTTTATTGCAGTCTGCTCTAACCAAGGAGAGAGGCAGGCAAATTGTATTACTGTCCCCAGTGCCCATCTCAGCCAGGCCTGTGTTTTTCAATGTGCTTTACATTGTACCTCACAAAAGTGAAGTATTAGAAAATGTATTCTGGTAGTGTTGCCATAGTATAAACCTTTCAATGGTTGTGTATGGATACTTACCTTCCATGGGTCACTACTTCACTAGGCAAGTGGTTTTTCAAATTGTTTGCGCTAGTTGAGAATATCTTAAACTTGCTTACGGCCTGCTTGACACCTTTTTCTGATGCCAGAATGTGGTAGGTGTTCTTTTCGCTGTATGAGAAGTGCATTAAAGTTACACCACTGCACACAATGGTGTAGGGAACATTGGCCACATTAGTACCATCTGCAGCAAGAACTAAAGCCTTATAATGTATCAAAGTGCTCTTTAGGGAACATAGAATAGCCTTCCCTAGCATGTTTACCTTAATTTCAAAGATAGGTATGCTCACTCAGGCATCGTCAGACACCCTGAACTTGCATCCACAAACTGGAAGGAGCTGTAGTCAGACCCGTCTTCCAGAACCAAAGGTGGCTGGCAAGGAAGGCATTAGTAAAGGCTCACTTGACAAGTATACAGGATTAGTCAGGACTTTGAGGAGACAGAGACATGAACAGACATAGAAAGCTTAGGCTGGGTATGTTTGCATAGAAATATAACATAGCTAGAAGGTAGACAGTCAAGGAAGGAGAGGTGCTCATGCTGTCACTCCATCTTCAAGAAAGGACTCAGTCCATGTGAAACACACTGACCCCGATACTCAATAACTCAGTCAACTCAATCAACTACCCAGACAACTTCAAATCATACAGAATGCAGCAGTCAGCTCACCCTCAACCTCCCATCACACATTCACATCACCCTGCATCACAAAGAGCTTTCCTGGCTCCCAATCCACAAGCAAGCTTTCTGCAAACTCCCCAGGCACAAATTCAAAGCCTTACACAACACTGGCCCAGCATAAATGAACAACTGCATCAGATTTCAGAAACATTCCAGACACCTCCACTCAGCAAGACTCCCACTTGCACACGTTCAACACATTTGCAGCACCACAAACAGCAGTCATGCCTTCGCTTAACTTTACCCTAAAGCCCGGAATGACGTGTCTCTACACATCAGAGCCACCCCTTAAGTTATTGAATTTCACAAGAAGCTGAAGACTTGGCTCTTCAACTAGGTGGGTCCATGGCTCAGGAGAGACTGCTTCCCCATCAGCTGCAAAATACCCTCCTGGATGGTAGCGGGCTTTACAAATATACATAACTTTACGGAGAACTCTGCACCCAACACTAAAAATTGTGTCATATTAGTGGTCTGCTTGCCATGTTCATCCTCCTTCAGAATGCGGCATAGTTTAAGGTTTGCAAAGCATTGTGGGTAAGAAAAGGTTGTGTGGCCCATGAACCCTGGAATCCCCTGAGTGTCTAATTTCCAAAGAAACATCTGTGGTTGGTAGATTGTCATGGGTGGCAGTCGATCCTGGCCCCAAATACGACCGCTACCCCCATTACAGATCTCTCCATGTAGCACTTTAGAGCTTTTTATTTTGTGGTCTCATACTCACCCACACAAATGAGGTACCATTTTTTCGGGTAATGCTGGGTTGTAGGACATTTGTGGCTCTCTGCATATTTCAAAACTTTGTCTCACAGAAGTGTGTGTTTTTAGCCAACGTTTTAGGTTTGCAGGACATTGTGGATAAGAAAACATTATGGGATCTGAGAAAGGCACCCCTGTGACTTCCACAGGTGTCTACTTTTCTCACCAACAAGCCCTTACACTCAGACATGTGAGGTATCCATTTTTATTGGAAGACACAGAGGAATGCTGGATGGTAAGACATTTGTGGATCCCCACAGATTCTAGACCTTTCCCTCACTGACTGTGAGGAAATGTTTTCTTTTTACTCAAATGTTCTGGTTTGCAAGGGCTTCTGGGTAACACAACCTTGTTAAATTCACACAAGTCACACAACCCTGGACACATCTGATGCCACAAGTCACATTCTAAGGTGCTTTGTGATGAAGAATCAGCCACAAAAATGAGGTATTGTTTTTAGTGGGAACACAGAGGGGGTCATTCTAACCCCGGCGGCCACCGCCCGCCTGGCGGGAACCGCCACTTGGCCGCTCCGCGGTCAAAAGACCGCGGAGGCCATTCAGACTTTCCCGCTGGGCCGGCGGGCGCCTGCCAAGGGAGCGCCCGCCGGCCCAGCGGGAAAGGCCCTGCAACATTGAAGCCGGCTCCGAATGGAGCCGGCGGTGTTGCAGGGGTGCGATGGGTGCAGTTGCTATGCAGACAGTGAAAATCATGCTGGGGCCCTGTAAGGGGGCCCCTGCACAGCCCATGCCAGTGGCATGGGCAGTGCAGCGGCCCCCAGGGGCCCCACGACACCCGTTCCCGCCATCCTGTTTCTGGCGGTGAAAACCGCCAGAAACAGGCTGGCGGGAAGGGGGTCGGAATCCCCATGGCAGGAATCCTGATGATGCTGGAAAAATGGAAGCACAATTGGCATTGATAAATTATGTGGAAAAAAGTTACGGAAGCATAAGCACAAACAAGCCAAAATTGCAAAACAAGGACTCAGCACTGGGATGGAAAAGCCTTAGCAGTTACCTCGTTATGCATGTTGCATAGCAACCACAGAGGGCCCAGTAAAAGCGGACCACATGCTCCTAGCCCTCTATACCTAGACCACCAGCTGCAAGAGTGCTGCCAAACACATAACACCTTTCCCAAAGTCATGGATTATTCTACCCAGGATACATTTGGATATTGCAGGTGGACGTCTTTGTGGCTGACATTCTGCCATTCTCCTGGCAGCCCCTTTGTAGGAGGCTGGCCTGGCTTATAGTGGGTACCTTATGGTACTTACACCTTGTGCCAGGTCCAGTTATCCCTTATTAGTAGATTAATAGTGTTCTAGCAGCTTAGGCTGATAGAAGTAGGTATAGCAGAGCAGCTTAGGCTGAACTAGGAGACATGCAAAGCTCCTACTATACCACGTATATCACTTAGCACTATATCATAAGAAAACACAATACTCAGAGTTACTAAAAATAAAGGTACTTTACTTTAGTGATAATATGCCAAAAATATCTCAGAGGATATACTCCCTTAGGAGGTAAGTAAAATACACAAAATATACACACAAACCAAAATCAGGTAAGTAAACAGTTAGAAAAGTACTGCAAACACTGTAGGACACAATAGAATTCAGTAGGAGACAATAGGCCTAGGGGCAACACAAACCATATACTCCAAAAGTGGAATGCGAACCACGAAGGGACCCCAGGCCTAGTGTAGTGTGTAGAGGGTCGCTGGGAGTGTAATAAAATACTAAGGGTGTCCAAGATACCCCACCCCAAAACCCTGAAAAGTAGGAGTAAAGTTACCTTACTACCCCAGAAAGGCAGTAAAGTCGAGATAGGGGATTCTGCGAAGACAGCAACTGACTGCAAAGCAGTGAAGATGGATTTGTGGACCTGAGAACCTGCAAAGGAAGCGGACCAAGTCCAAGAGTCACGCACGTGTCCAGGGGGGGCAGGAGCCCACTAAACCCCAGATGAAGGTGCAAAAGGGCTGCCTCTGGGTGTAAGAAGCTGAAGATGCTGCAACAACAGAAGGTGCCAGGAACTTTGGTCAGAAGATGTCCCACGGTGTGCTGGAGGATCCAGAGTTGTTTCCACGCAGAAAGACCACAAACAAGCCTTGCTAGCTGCAAGGGTCACAGTTGAGGATTTTGGGTGCTGCCAGGGCCCAGGAAGGACCAGGAGGTCACCCCTTGGACGAGGAGATGGAGGGGCGCTCAGCAATACAGAGAGCCCATGCAGAAGCAGGCAGCACCCGCAGAAGTACCTGAACAGGCGTTGAGAAGATCTGAGCACGGCGGTCATCTCAGCACTACAAAAGGGAGTCCCACGAAGTCGGAGTCCAACTCAGCGAGTTGGGCAATGCAGGACGGAGTGCTTGGGACCTGGGCTAGGCTGTGCACAAAGGAAGTCTTGCAAAAGTGCACAGAAGCCCTAGCAGCTGCAGTTCACGCAGTACACAGTATTACTGTCTGACAGGGGGAGGCAAGGACTTACCTCCACCAAATTTGGACAGAAGGGCCACTGGACTATAGGGGACACTTGGATCCAGCTCCTGTGTTCCAGGGACCATGCTCGTCAAGATGAGAGGTGACCCAGAGGACTGGTGATGCAGAAGTTTGGTGCCTGCGTTGGCAGGGGGAAGATTCCGTTGACCCACAGGAGATTTCTTCTTGGCTTCCAGTACAGGGTGAAGGCAGACAGCCCTCAGAGCATGCACCACCAGGAAACAGTTGAGAAAGCCAGCAGGATGAGGCGCTACAATGTTGCTGGTAGTCTTCTTGCTACTTTGTTGTGGTTTTGTAGGTGTCCTGAAGCAGTCAGCGGTCGATCCTTGGCAGAAGTCGAAGAGGGAAGTGCAGAGGAACTCTGGTGAGCTCTTGTATTCGTTATCTGACGAGAAACCCACAGGAGAGACCCTAAATAGCCCTCAGAGGAGGATTGGCTACAGAGAAAGGTAAACACCTATCAGGAGGGGTCTCTGACGTCACCTGCTGGCACTGGCCACTCAGAGATGTCCATTGTGCCCTCACACCTCTGCATCCAAGATGGCAGAGGTCTGGGACACACTGGAGAAGCTCTGGGCACCTCCCCTTGGGAGGTGCTGGTCACGGGACTGGTCACTCCCCTTTCCTTTGTCCAGTTTCACGCCAGAGCAGGGCTGGGGGGATCCCTGAACCGGTGCAGACTGGTTTATGCAAGGAGGGCACCATCTGTGCCCTTCAAAGCATTTCCAGAGGCCAGTAGAGGCTACTCCTCTCAGGCCCTTCAAACCTATTTCCAAAGGGAGAGGGTGTAACACCTTCTCAGAGGAAATCCTTTGTTCTGCCTTCCTGGGACTGGGCTGCCCAGGCCCCAGGGGGGCAGAAACCTGTCTGAGGGTTGGCAGCAGCGGTAGCTGCAGAGAAAACCCCAGAGAGTTAGTTTGGCAGTACCCGGGCTCTATGCTGGAGCCCCGGGGATGCATGGAATTGTCCCCCCAATACCAGAATGGTATTGGGGTGACAATTCCATGATCCTAGACATGTTACATGGCCATGTTCGGAGTTACCATTGTGACGCTACATATAGGTAGTGACCTATATGTAGTGCACACATGTAATGGTGTCCCCGCACTCACAAAGTCTGGGGAAATTGCCCTGAACAATGTGGGGCACTTTGGCTAGTGCCAGGGTGCCCTCACACTAAGTAACTTTGCACCTAACCTTCACTAAATGAGGGTTAGACATATAGGTGACTTATAAGTTACTTAAGTGCAGTGTAAAATGGCTGTGAAATAACGTGGACATTATTTCACTCAGGCTGCAGTGGCAGTCCTGTGTAAGAATTGTCTGAGCTCCCTATGGGTGGCAAAAGAAATGCTGCAGCCCATAGGGATCTCCTGGAACCCCAATACCCTGTGTACCTAGGTACCATATACTAGGGAATTATAAGGGTGTTCCAGTGTGCCAATCAGAATTGGTAAAATTAGCCACTAGCCTGCAGTGACAATTTTAAAAGCAGAGAGAGCATAAACACTGAGGTTCTGGTTAGCAGAGCCTCAGTGATACAGTTAGGCACCACAAAGGGAACACATACAGGCCACAAACATATGAGCACTAGGGTCCTGGCTAAGAGGAGCCCAGTGATACATATCAAACACACTGACAACATAGGGTTTTCACTATGAGCACTGGGCCATGGCTAGCAGGATCCCAGTGGGACAGTAAAAACACCCTGACATATACTCACAAACAGGCCAAAAGTGGGGGTAACAAGGCTAGAAAAAGGCTACCTTCCTACACCCTTCAAACCTCAATGTATGCTTATGGTACCCTGTTTATCATGGAGCAACCAAAAACAAATATGTACATTTTTGTAAAGTCTAGCAGAGGCTTATGGAAACTCTGTGGCCCTGATATTTATACCTCTGCTTGCTACCTTCTTTCAAAATTTACAGCACCTGCTTGCATTGTTTTCCTGAGTGTGACCCAGCTCTTTTCTGGATCACCAGCATGCAGAGTTCACTAGACAAAAAAGCTGCCTTGGGCCACATGGTCCTGTAGCACTCCCTTACCAACAGGCTCGCTCATTTCCAGCAGCTGAGAAGGCAAGCCACCTGTTCCTGCTTGTACCATATTTCATTGCAGTCAGAACAGAGAGCAGGTTACTAAATAAATACGGGTTGTTTTAAATTTGGGAACTTCCCCTCCATGCAAGGTCAGCAGCGCAGGTCCATAGGCTCCCCAGCAAGTCTGATGGTTTCCAAGACTCACTGGGGAGCCCCAGATGGGGAAATTAAAGTATGAAGTACAATGGTACTGCCACACTTTCAGGTAACATGGGGGGGGCACAACAGCCACAGACTCTCCAGGGGTAATTGAAAGATTATTTACTGTGGTAGTATACCAATCCAAATGACCCAGCAGGAGGCATGGGGAACACACAAGGAGGGCTAGAAAAAATGACAGTATCTCTGACTGTGATGAGGAGTTTTGAATATGGTATGTTCCACCGAACATGAGTGACAAAATATTTTCTCAGGTGTGCTACAAGGATTCCTGTCAGCTCTTGGACACTGCTGCTTCTTCCTGTCAGCAAGGAGCTGCATGGGGCTTGTTCTCCTGCTCCTGGTATTCTCCTGGCCATGGTCTTCTTGCAGCAGCACTCTGTGGCCCTCTAGATAGATTATTGTCCTGAACTCCATTGGCACCTTAGGGATTCAGTCATCCAAGTATGTCTGTGTGTCCAGCAGGCGTCAGAGGAAATAACGCCAAGTACATCCAATGTATCCATCACAATGCCAGTCACAAGACGTCTAAGGTGCCCACTTCCTTTACTGTCCCTAACATTTTCTCCTGGGGGAGCAGGGAAACAAATGTCAGTGGTGTTAAAGTCAGAGTCCAACAAGTACAAGTCAGGAGTCCTTTTTCTTCAGACAAACTGGTCCATCATGCCGCCTTTGCTGTTCCTATTATCATTAATGTATCTGCCCTTATATAGAGGTTCAAGAGTAGAGTTGGAGAGTTCTACAAGGAAGGCAACAGTCCCAATCCAAAATTCACATCCTCCATCTACCATTAACTGACACATTCTAAGGACAGCCAACAGAATAACCAAACCCCATGCACAGCATTCTGAGAACATTCACAATGGCAGAATCGATCAAGAAGAGGAAGATCTCCCCACTGTGCCTAGCTCCTCCCAGCCCAAACTGGTTTCTTTACTCCAAAAGCTTCAAAGGGAGCCACCTAGAGTTACTGGTACCAGAATTCTGTCTGTCGTTTCTTTGAGAACAACTTGCCAACGCATATGCGGCATCTAACTGTATTATTCTGGGTGATTTCAATCTATACTTTGATAATGCTCAGCTTCCCTATGTCAGAGAGCTGGTGAATCTGATGGAATCGTTTGATTGGATTCTTTCAGTCACCTTGGCTACTCATCAGACAGGGCATATCCTTGATGGGATTTTTGCTCGCCCAGAGGATTTGGTGTCTGTGTCCAATATTCCCTTGCCTTGGACTGATCACCATCTTCTCTTGTTCAAAAGTACGAAGGGGTCCTCTAACCAACAGATAAAATCAGGTAATAAATCACTGAGATTATGGAATAAAATGACATAATCTGGGTCCGGCAGTAAAGGAAGGCTGGGAGGCTGTTGGGAATCCTCATTTGCCTGCTCTGGAAGTTTTTAATTCAGGTTTAGCCCTTGCCATGAATAAATTGGACCCTGCGCTAATAAAGCCGGAGGGTAGACCCAAGAAAACCAGCTGGCCTTGGTTTAATAGTGATTTGAAGGTGTTCCAGAGGAAGTACTGTCAACAAGAAAGACGTTGGAAGCTTGACCCTAATGCATCAGAGAAGGAGAAATTAAGAAGTGTTTTAAAAATATACAAGTTAGCCTGTTTTGAGGCTAAAACCGCTTTTTTCTACTAAGATAAAAAATGCACCTAATGTGCCTAAAGAGCTATTAAAGGTAATTTGCTCGCTTATCACGCCTCCTGTTCCCCCACAACCTCGCCGAACTCTCAGGCAACTTGCAATCAAATAGCAGAGTTTTTTAAAACTAAAATTAGGCAAATACATAAAGATTTCCCCTTGATGGATCCTGGGATTACCCCCCTGGACTCGCCGAATCAGGATACCGCGCTCCTTACATGCTTCCCCCCGCTGCTGCTGCCGGACAGGATTAAAGAAATCCTCATGGGGATTAAATCGGGTTCACCTATGGATCCCTGCCCACCCAGCATTTTGCAGATGATTCCTGATTTGGTGGCTCCGAAACTAGCCACCATCTTTATGGATGTACTATCCTCAGGGGTCTACCCTTCTTCATGGAAGCAGGCCACTGTAATTCCCCTTATAAAGAAGGCCGATCAAACTGCCTTTGACTTAAGCGATCTGCGACCTATTTCCCTGCTACCGACATTGGCTAAGATATTTGAAAAACACATCAATTATGAACTATCCATGTTTCTTAACCAGGCTGGAGGCTTTGATCAGTCCCAACATGGTTTCAGAAGGGCTCATAGCATCGAATCAGCATTACTAACAACATCTGACTCCATCTGGAAACTTCTGGATGAGGGTCAGGGCGCAGTTCTTGTGCTATTGGATCTTTCTGCGGCATTCAATACCATCTCGCCTGATATCTTGGTATCTCGCCTTTACAATGCTGGAATAAGACATGCTGCGCTTAAAATCCTGGAGTCCTTTTTAAGGGACAGATCTAACATTGTTAGCTGGGAGGGTTTTAAAGCTCCGGCCTTCCAGTTGCCATGTGGGGTACCCCAGGGCTCGGCGCTGAGTCCTACGCTTTTTAATGTCTATGTGGCCCCCCTGGCAAGACTTATTCGATCGTATGGTTTTACGCCATCCTCCTATGCTGATGACACCCAGCTTATCATTCCAGTGTCTAGGAGCAACTGGGAGGAAGTGGCAGAGCAGTTTAATAGATGCATTAAGGATATTAATCAGTGGATGAGACAGAATTGGCTTAAGCTTAATACCAACAAGACGGAGATTGTCTTGTATGGTTGCAGTAAGGATCTGTGGGGTCCGCGATGGTGGCCGGATGATTGTGGGCAACTACCGGTCCCGTGCGGAGCGACTAGAAATCTAGGAGTGATCTTTGATGAAGCATTAAGCTTTAAACCGCAGGTTAATGCCTTAGTGAAGTCTTGCTATTGGACCCTGAAAATCCGGAGGAAAATGTTACCGTTCCTGAAGCAGGAGGAAAGAATCACGGTTATGTTAGCACTGATCATGTCCAGAGTGGATTATTGCAACTCATTGTTGTTGGATATTGATGAGTGCACTCTAAGGAAACTGCAACTAATTCAGAATAATGCAGCTCGTGTGATTCTGGCACTTCCACATTTAGCGTCGGCTTCCCTTAGCCTAAAGTGTCTTCACTGGCTTCCGGTGGGCAAGAGGATTATTTTTAAATCTCTCTGCCTTACCTTTAAAGCACTATATGGGGATGGTGCAGAACACCTGGTGGACAGACTCAGGTGGTATCGTCCAGGACGCGTCCTAAGATCAGAGAAGTCTTTTCTGATCCAGGTCCGCAGGACACGCAGAGTTAGGTGGGGAGATAAAGCGTTCACAGTGGCGGCTGCCAGATATTGGAATGGTTTACCGCTTGATATCAGGAAAGAACAGAACTTCTCGATATTTAGGAAGAGGGTGAAAACCTGGCTGTTTCCTCGGTAGGGCTATTGGCCTTCAGTCGTCTTCTTATCCTTTATGTCCTCAAGTGCTTCGATGCCAAGGTCGGAACGCCCATATACATACATATGCGATAGAGGCAGCTAATTATGTATGCAGATTCGTCTTGGTCCCCTTCTTTTTCCAGGAGAGAGCTAATACTTCAAAATAAGATGGACGTAATGTCCAGAGAGAGGCTTAGTAGTTAACTTAGCCGAGCATGGTTGTTCCAAACCCATCAAACTGACAAGTTGGGCTCTTTGTGAATTCACTCTAGACAGTGACACAAAGGGAGTTGAGGAGTGTCCTGATGAGTCTTCCTGGGTTACAGTGGGAGGGAAGAGCTGTCACCTGTACTTGAAAGGGTTGTGCCAGTCCTCTCACAATACAGTCTCCCTCCCCCTAGTGTATGTCTGGGGCAGGGCAAGGAAGGGCAAGGTCTTGTGCACTAGAAGTACTTTCCTTTAAATTTCGCCTACTCCAAAGGCAGAAATAAGTATTGGAATGCTGACCCCACAATTTTAGAACACTTCTGGATCGAGAGGAACCTCTGCCAAGGAGAAGAGCTTGACGATACCGGGTACTTTGTGCTAAAACAATGCATCCATTGCTTTCTATGGATTAAAACTCTTTTTACTTTTAAAAAAAATGATATCTTTGCTTTTTCATGTTGGATTTTTGTCATTTTGGTCTTGTTTGATTTAGATAAATATTAGCTATGTTTCTAAACTGGTGTGGAGACCTTTTGTGGTGTTTTCACAGTGTTGCTGTGTGTGTCTGTACAAATACTTTACAAATTGCCTCAGAGATAAGCCTGACTGCTTGTACCAAGCTACCAGGGGGGTAAGCAGGGGTTATCTGAGGTGTGTATCTCCCTTACCCTGACTAGAGTGAGGGTCCCTACTTGAACAGGGTGTAAACTGACTGCCAAATAGAGATCCCATTCCAACAGTGAGAATCTATGAGGGAGGCTTACTCAGAAATTAAAAACCTGAAGATTAAAAAAATCAAAACACTAGGGAGGAAAGGTTATGATCAGAACTGGCTCTCATACAGCATATTTAGCAAGTTACATAGTAAATAGAATTTTTTCTACCACAAGCTAAAGGAGGAGCAAACAGGACAAAGTGGATGAGTACTGCCCCTTTGCTGTGTGTGCTCTGATGGGTTGGCCTGTAGTTGCTGCTTCTGCCAAAGAGAGGACAAAGACTGGACTTTGCTGTGTATCCTGCTTGTGAAGATTCTCCAAGGGCTTGGACTGAGCTTGCCTCTTGTTAAGAAGTCTCAGGGACATTAAAGACTTCCCCTGCCATCACCTGGGCTCTCTTGCTGAGAACCCTGTCTTTCCAAGGGTGCTACATCCAGTCCCTGGGCACCTGTAAGGAGAAGCTAGCAGAACATGAGGTAGAATCCACACACTGGTGCTGAGCAGCAGAAAAATGAATGCAGTGCCTGCACCACAGCAGAAACATTATCGCCAGGCCCGTGAAATCAATGATTCGCCAGCTCAGTGACAATCCATCACTGCCACGTGTCTGGATTTTTCATGCATTGTCCCCATGCGCCAAAATCTTCAAGATCACCAGACAGACCTGAGGCTGCTTGTCCGGAAATCGACGCATCACTTACCCAAAGGAGAAAGAATTGGTGCACGGCCTCATTTGCAAGTAAGGCATTGACAGATCGCTTCCTTTTCTGATGCACGCCCACCCGTGCTGCTTTATTTTTGACGATACCAGGTACTTTGTGCTAAAACAATGCATCCATTGATTTCTATGGATTAAAACTCTTTTTACTTTAAAAAAATCATATCTTTGCTTTTGTATGTTGGATTTTTGTCGTTTTGGTCTTGTTTGATATAGATAAATATTAGCTATGTTTCTAAACTGGTGTGGGGACCTTTTGTGGTGTTTTCACAGTGTTGCTGTGTGTGTCTGTACAAATACTTTACAAATTGCCTCAGAGAGAAGCCTGACTGCTTGTACCAAGCTACCAGAGGGGTAAGCAGGGGTTATCTGAGCTGTGTATCTCCCTTACCCTGACTTGAGTGAGGGTCCCTACTTGAACAGGGTGTAGACTGACTGCCAAATAGAGGTCCCATTCTAACAGTGAGAATCTATGAGGGAGGCTTACTCAGAAATCAAAAACCTGAAGATTAAAAAATCAAAACACTAGGGAGGAAAGGTTATGATCAGAACTGGCTCTCATACAGCATACGTAGCAAGTTACATAGTAAATAGAATTTTTCTACCACAAGTTAAAGGAGGAGCGAACAGGACAAAGTGCTAAGTAAAATAACATGCCAATTGAAGATCGAATATTAAACACACCCCTTTGAGAGCTACAGAGAGCATATTTTCCACAAATCAAATCGTTTCCTTTCATTGTCATACTCTACCAACTTTTCCCTGGTCAAGTTACACAGTCCTGACAACTCATATCAATTAAAAACATCACAGGGAAATCAGCCACGTCTAATTAAATAGGAAGGATGGGCTGAGATAACTAAAAGGTGAACCTTTTTCTAAGGACATTATATGCACCCTTGCCCTCTGCAAGAACAAAGAAGCATTTAGGGTTGGTTCATAGACAAGGACTTGTTACTTCAGAGAGGTATGAAGCCCACCATCAGTGCAAAATCACAAAGTGAGACAGAGCAACTGATTAGGACTACACCATGCCCTCTGCTGGTTGGTAAACAAAATGAGTAGGCACCTTTGTGCTTTGTCCTTCTGCCTGTAAATTGAGACAAGTGATGCCGTTTGCTTAATCATGCAAAACAGGTAATGGTGCCTGAAACAGAAAAAGAGTGACTTAGTTCAGCTACACTGCAATGCCTTTCCCTTTGCACCTAAAGGTAAAGAAATCGTTTTTTAAAAAGTCAACTGTCATCTCGGGATGAAAAAATAATTACCTGTTGTTGTGATAATCCGTCTGGCATGGGAGTCATTATTGCTTCTGTATGCATACAATCTACGTCAATAAATACATTCATTTCCTCATCTTCAAGGCATGTTGATTTGCGATCTGAAATGAATATCATATAAAATCTGCAAAACATGTGCAATGAACCAAAAGTAACCACTCTCTATTTTAAGTTGTGTTATAGCTATCCGAGAAACACTTGCATTGCCTGGCAGAACTCTTTCGACTAGTGCGAGATATGCAATATTTATTATAAAACAATCACCTGCAAAGAACACAGTAAAATTTAGACCACTGGAAAGTGGCGATATAAGCTCAAGATCTCAACACTGGTAATTTATATGTATTTCTTTACGAGTTATTCAATCTACGTTTTGAAAAAAGGAACTCAAAGCATTTCAATGAAGTGCAATCTGCAATGTATTGATAGTCACATCCTCAATGTTGCTTCCCAGGTCTCATTGTTGGTGCTGTAGAGTAAGTAGTACACAATCGTTATTTTTTGTTTTGAAACAGGACCCTTAGCAACAGGGACTGTTGCTTGCTGTGTTTTAACCTAAAGAGTGTGCCTTCCATTGGTAAATAATCCACTTCTCTATCTGGAATGCGTCTGTGTTCTTAATTTCCCACCAGGACTAGGTTTACCGCAGGTTGTGGAAGATGAATTCCCAGCTCATACCTCGGCACTGTGCTGTTTGTAATTGTCAGCAGTGCATCAGATGGGCAACATCCGGGGCATGACACAGTTGGAAGCAGTAGACATGCAACGGCAGAATCTAGCCACCCACCAACTACATTGCTGATCATCTGCACCAACAACACAATCAATGAGGTTAGCCAACCTATACTGGTCCCCTACCCTTACAAATCAACTCGCCTCATCACTCTGCACACCTGAGGGTAATAAAGCAGCTACAATGTACAAGCAAAAGAGTAGAAATATTTAAGCAAATGCTTCAATCAAAAAGTGTTACACAGAAGTACTCAACAATGAATGGTGTGCCATTACAGGAAACGTCAGGAAACGTCTGGGTGAACATGGAAGTTAGAGGGTGTTCTATGTGGAAGCATTATGTGGAAAATTGAATAAATAATGTGATAATAATAATATGGCTAACTGAAAGGCATGCTAACTGAAGATTATTGTGGTATGCGCCTAATAAAGCCATGTTAGCAATGTGAAGAAAATCCATTTAAATAATTAAATAACTAAAATTAATTATTTTTTCTGCATGGACAGCCCTGATTTTTTAGCATTTTCTGGATCCTGATTTTGGCTGGTATTCTCTGTACACTCGCACTCTAATACAGAATACTAAAATGCATGGGGATTCTGACAGTAAAATGGTATTGGTAAAATAGATTTCAACCAATTTGTCTATGTAAATTCCTGTAAAGTCATGGTAGATGGTGCAGAAATTGCACCAGGTTAAACGTCTTATACAGGTTGCAGTGTGTAGTTATACCACCCACATAAATGACAAAAATATATGGCTGCCAAGGCACCCAGTTGCTCTGACTGGGCTGCAGTTTGAAAGCACTGTTGTGACACATGGAAGGGAAAATGCCCTTGTAACCCCAGTGGCTACAAAATCCACCATTGTATGTAGAGCTTTGCATCAAAATCAGTGGAAGCTTTATGATGATGTATCCTACTTTGAGGAACTTTTGTCGACTTCAACTTTGGACCTTGCCTCACTATAGATTTCTGACTTCCAAAAAAGACTAATTGAGAAGGTGAAAACGGTTACTTGGATGAACCAGTTGGAGTATCCAACCTACACTCTGTCACAGCCCGCCTGATATAACGTTTAGGTCACACTCAACAGCTAACTTGTTTTTCAATGGCACTTTATTTTCTACTACTACTTTCGGTCTTTCCGCCTTAAAATCATATTTTACAACCCCTTTATCTGACTTCTTCGTGCCCCTTTGCTTATTAGCCTTTTCTTTATTTTTTTGTAATTGGTTTGTAAATGTTCTCATGTAGTGTTCTTTAAAGTAGTGGTACTGTTTGTTCTTAATACACACTTCTCTTGGGACTGCATGCTGCAGTGTCATAGCTACAAGGGGTTGAACAGAAATTCACTGAGAATTGTGTTTTGGCCTAACCAGAGTGTGTTTATTAAGTTGGTAGGGGTCACCCCTCACAAATCAATAATGCAAATTCTGACAGGTGCTATGAAATATAGGGCCTTTGTGTTCACTGGAGCAATTGTACAAAGTTGTGGAATTTTTCTAAGTGGATTATTTCTGGTGCACCCAGCCAAAATATGTTAAGGAATGTGAAACACAACTTTTAGTGGACCAAAAAAGTCTAATACAAATTCAAAAACAAATTTTCCTTTGGATAACATGATAACATAATTATTCATAATTGCTCACTACAGTTAATGTATAAGAACTAAAATCACAAAGGTTTTTCCTGCTAGCTGGAAAGAAGGCACTGTGCAGAGGCAAGTCTGTGCTGCTTGAGGAAAAGCTTGGGTCGGAGATGATATGGGCATGTACTATATCACTCGTTCCTTATATAAGGGCATAGGGGTTGATTGTGAGTTTAGGCATTATTTATCACCCCTGATAAATAACGATACCACGAGGTATGTTACTTATCAGATGTGAAAAATAACGCCTATCATGAGTTTATGCACATATCATGCATATTTTAGTGTTTAATACCCCAAATCCACATGATACTGTAAATACTATGGGCCTGATTACAACTTTGGAGGAGGTGTTAATCCGTCCCAAAAGTGACGGTAAAGTGACGGATATACCACCAGCCGTATTACGAGTTCCATAGGATATAATGGACTCGTAATGCGGCATGTGGTATATCCGTCACTTTACCGTCACTTTTGGGACGGATTAACACCTCCTCCAAAGTTGTAATCAAGCCCTATATGTTTTCCCCTGTAAATATTGGCATGTTGGGCCAGTCAAAATTTAATGAACGTTGAGTTACTCAACGGAACCGATAAATATCAGATGCATCTAATATCTTCAAACTTGTAATTCTGACTCCTGCATAAACAGGAGTTAACACATGGTTCGGAATATTACGAACAACTAGTAATAATGGCCCAAGTGCAGGACATTATTTTAAAATGTGGATGCAAGTTAAGCATAGGTCATTTTTCTGATGTTTATATTCTTATAAACTGTTGTTAGATTTATAGAGAGAGTGAAATGGAGAGTTTTGTCTTACTCCTGAAAGTACTAAGTGATGAATGATGTGGACTTGAATGTTGCAAAGCTGGAACAGACCTCATAAACATTGCTTAAAGGGAACAAGACAAACGTGTTTAAAAGAGACATACCATGAGGTATAAAGGATTTAGTTCGAATATAAGAACGACCTTTCTGTACAGCAGCTCTTGTTTTCTCTAGTCCATCTTTTGTACCCTCTTTTGCAGCCTTCATCAATCGCTGCATCTGCAAAAGAAGGCGATATATTGATTTACATTTGTAATCATTTTAATATATATATGAAATACCGATTTGGAGATTTTACTGTTTGTCCCAAGGTCATCATGCATAATATAGCTCAATATCAGTATGAAGGCACATCACCTTGACTTCATGTTTTTGTTTTAATTGCTGAATTTCTACAGCTCCCACTCTGTTGGTCATCAAATCTTTCATCTTTTTCTCGTAGTGCTCCTTTAAACGAGTTAGGTCTTGAGAAAGCTACATAAAGAAATATAGTACACACTTTACAGAGCTAATATACTAGCAGATTTAGAAGCACAAACTATTTTCAAGGACTTAACTGTTTACTACGTTATTTAGAGTTTTTAATGAATGCTTAGCAAGTATATCAGCAGAAGAGACGTATGTTCTGATGTAGCACACTTAAAACTAACATGTAAGGGTTTTGTCTAAATAATTGCTTTAGTATACCTACGAAATCAAGTTAACTAAGTGCATCTGTTTTTCATATTCCATATTAAAACACATCATAAACCCTCCGCATGCAAGAACACAAACTTATAGAACTACATGCAATTATGAAGACGTCGTAACCTAGATACGTTTTGAGCTTTACCAAAACAAAGGCATACGCCTTTCCTTGCCAGTAATTTCTATTACATTTTCTCCGGAAAAAAATATATAAAAACTATGGGCCTGATTACAACTTTGGAATAGGGGGTTAATCCGTCCCAAATGTGACGGATATCCTGCCCACCGTATTACGAGTTCCATAGGATATAATGGACTAGTAATACGGCGGGTGGTATATCCGTCACATTTGGGACGGATTAACACCCTCCTCCAAAGTTGTAATCAGGCCCTAAATGTTATCTAAGAATAGTATAGGTAATTTTTTCAAATAGCTATGTTAAGAAAAGTAATAAATGTAGGTATCAAAACAATGCATGTCCATCATTTCAACATATTGCAAAATATGAGATCTAACATATAAAAGAAACATTCCGGTTCACTCCAAGTAATTCATAAATTGGTTAAAATATATTTCGACGGATGTTCATAATACACATATATAGAATACAATTGGTGATGTCAGTACAATTTCACAAAAAGGAAGTAGGGAAACATTTTTTTTTCGGATCAACTACTATTACTAGTAGTAGTATTCTGTATAGTGAAGGCCTTGACAATAAGAACATAGAAGCCCTTTCTAAGTGTACCAAGAGAACGACATTATATTTCATCAGATTTCATTAATTTAGAATGCAAAGCCCAAAACCCAAAATATTACTAATTTCCAGTCGACTAAAATGTAAAAGAAAAGTAAAGTTTAAAGGTCAAACTTGAAGTCACAATCTAAAAAATGTGCCCAACTTTGAATTCCCACCTCCTTTTCTTAAGACGAATTTAATACCAGATGAAAATGTTGCAAAAGTCAATTCTGCACTTTAGAGTACGTCTTGACATCTTGAAAGATTTCCAGAAGAACGTTTGGGATTCCCTATACAATCTCGAAATATACTCTAAATAGAAGAGTAACTCTACAGTAGTAGGTATTCCTTTAAGCAGTAAGTCTCTAAGGGCCTCCTTTCGGGTTTGGCGGATGGGAAGGCCCGTGTGCCAAACATCCAACAGGGAGACTGCTGCTTTACTGCTGACCCTTTTGGACCTATTATGAATTTCCCGCTGGGCTGGTGGCCTGTCAGCCCAGCAGGAAAGTGGTGTCAACATTGTCGTCGGCTCATAATCGAGCCAGAAGCAATGCTGCCGCCTTCAGGGGGCACCATGACCCTCATAATGCGCACTGTCTGCAGAGCAGACAGACAGTGCGCATTATGAGGGTGGTGGGCAGGGGAACCCCTGCACAGCCTATGCCATGGGCAGTGCAGGGCCCCCACTGTGGCCCCCTGCATCTGTCCTCCACCAGCCTTTTCATGGCAGTGAAACCACCATGAAAAGACTGGTGAAAAACCAGGTCGTAAGCAGCAGTGCTGTGTGCAGCGCCCCCTGGCTGATTGTGACCTGCACCTGCCGTCAGCCCGATGGAGACGGTGGTACTCTTGTGATCTGACTGCCAGGGTCGTAAAAAAGATTTCCCCAAAGAAGCACAAAGGAACCACACGCCGATAATGATTCTAGTCAGCATTTTGTGAAAGAATTGTGGTGATAAAATCAATGCATTGTGGATTTGAAAACATTGCTGCTAAAATATCCATTATATCACATTCTTTAACTTCGGGTCATTCAAAATCCCTACACAAAACACATCTATCCGAATTAATCATCTTTAAGTGAATAGGGGTCCACACTGCTGGCACACTGCTGGTATATCAGTATAAGTCCCCCTTTCCATTGAGGTAAATGCATTTCGTAATATTTTCAGTAACCGACAAATAAGAAAGTGTTCCCCATCATTTAGTGCTGCTATTTCTGTGCATTTCCAAATACAGTGAGTGTTAGTATGTCTGTGCATTCCTGGACACATGATTCTGGGCGATTCCCATCTTTAACAGGAAGCAGCAGTTGATATTCAGGGTGCTTAAAAGTTGCTTGCATATCATCAGGTTATGTGGATATGCCAACAGTGTGCCCTACCAGTATTGTTGTTGCTCTCCTGGGAGTGATTAGGTTGATGAATCTTGGCATGCTCATCCATCACAAATTAACAAAGCACATTTAATTTGATTGCAATCACTTCCCTACACACCTTTTACATAAGGTCTCACGCTGCATATATTTCACCCATTCCCTCATCCCCACCTGCAACTCCATACTCTGGTACCTTTCGCTGTTCTGGCTGATTTTACCAACATGGCCAGTTGCCTTCTGACATCACTATACAGCAACAGCTAAAAATAATTTTAAAAAATGTAAGTAGACTCTTTACTGAAGAAAACAATGAAATGCATTATCCATCAGGGTTTTAGGTCTGCTTGGTTCTGAGAGAAACTATTAGGTTTTCGGCTGATTCTTCAGTATTAATTGCTTTACCCGTACAAGCCTGGACAATTATGTTTGGCTGAACAGATGGCCATGTAATCTATGTGTGTGGTTGTTTTTAAGTCATTGTGTTATTGTGCTTGGGTAAGAGGGTTAAGGACCATCACATGGGGGCGTGGCCAAGATGGCGACCGGAGCAGCAGCATAATCTGCAGCTCCGATCCCGGCCGGACAAAATCTCCTGCTAAATAAGCGATCCCCGATTTATATCGGTGGATCGCATATCTCCCTGCGGACCTGGCGCCGCTGGAGGTGCCCCGACGGTGACTGCCTGGGCGGAGGCTCCGTTGAGCCAGACAGAGAGGTGCGAGGCCCGAGTCAGGCCGATCAAAGGTGGGGCCTGAGGTGCAGCTGTAGGAGATCGTGCACGGAGGTGCCTATTTGTTGGTGCAGAGACCGAGTTCGGCCCTCGGTTACCCTAAGCTGCTCGGGCTGTTATCAGAAGCCCTGCACTCCATTCTGGAGCCCGGACAGAGGTGAGCGGGCCACGTCCGGCCGAGAAGAGGTGCCACGTGGCGTGGCCGGCGGCACACATCGGGCCGTGCGGCCCTGTCGACACTGGGCCTGGGGGCACACAGCTCGGTGCGCTAACTTGCAGGGGCTGTCAACCACAGAATTTAAGATGGGAGCGTGAAATATAGAGTTGCTGTGCTACTGACATGCGCCATTAGTTGCAGAGCCTGTATGAGAGTCGGGTCTGTGACCGAAATGAGAGTGGCCCCGGGCATCTGACCCTGCACCTCTCCCTGCTACGCACCAGGCTAACATCCAGCCCACGGAGCGCTACCCAGAGCACTGGGCATTACATCTCGCCCCTGGGGAGCAGGCTGAACTCCACATCCCGAGGTATGCGCTTACCACTATATGTCGTGCGGTCACATTGTGGGAGTATGCGAAGAGATATGGCCACGGGCACCTGTTGCAACTGTGAGTAAGCAGGCACAAAACTCTGAGCACTGAACAATCTCTTTCCTGCACCATTGATCTACGGGGATGCAATTTGGGTGGTTTTAATCAGAAGATTGACATTTGGGAGCCTCTTTCGCTGCTGTAGGGACCAAATGGGCAAACCAAAAATGGCGAAAGCACCTTCTGGGGGTAGGGATGCCCCGGACTTCCCAGCTGCGGAGCATGATAAGACTACCTAGGCGTTGCTTCAGATGGAACTCACTTTGCACAACCATACTTTGCAATTTGAGAAGGTGTTGCAGTCTATTGTTGAAACCAAGACTACCCTGGAAACAAAGATTGGCGAAGTGGCAGCGGATGTCGGGCTGCTCAGGGCCGACCAACGCATGCTGGCGGACCGGGTCTCGGAGATGGAGAAAGACCTGGTTGGACTAGCTCAGACACTCCAGGCACTACAAGAAAAGGTACTACGCTTGTCATCAGAGGTGGACGGACTGAAGTGCAGGGCTGATGATGCTGAAGGTAGACCTAGGCGGAACAATATCCGCCTGGTGGGGTTTCCAGAGAGAGCCGAGGGTCCCTGTGCTGAACTATTTATAGAAAAATGGCTAACAGAAACTGAATTGCGGGACAAAATCCCTAAATTATTTTCGATGTAATGTGCACACAGAGTCCCGGGCAGATCACCACCCCCGGGAGCGCATCCTCGCCCCATAATAGCCCAGTTACTTAATTATCGGGACAGCGACCTCAGACTTCAGATGTTTCGTAAAATGGGCCCGCAGCACTTTGAGAATGCATCAATCATGGCTTATCCAGACTTCACTGAGGACGTCCAGAAAAAACAGAGCTCCTTCTACCAAATAAAAGAGCGCCTTTGTGAACATAACTTTAAATGTGCGCTCTTGTTCCCCGCCAAACTGCGTGTCCGAGACAGGGCTAAAGTGCATATCTTCACCTCCCCAGATGATGAATGGACCTGGCTCCATAACAAGGGTCTTGCCCGATCTGCGTGCCCGGAAATTGCGGAGGAGGGATGGTCATCCCCCAAGGAGAAATGCAAACGTCAACCGCGTTCCAGGATTAAACCAATTGTGGAACAGGTGGCGGAGGAACGTTCTCGTCTACTTAGAGAGACAACGAGATTTGTGGCAGACCCTCTAGTGGAAACATTGAAACATGGCAATACTGACCCAGAACATGAAACCCATTCTGATTCTGCAGACTCTCTCCTGGGTCGGCTTCTCACTCCGCGGTCAGCGGATGACATTTAACCTGTGGGTTGCTGTGGCTGACTGTCTAGGCGCTGAACATCCGTGGCCTCCATGCGCTTGGCTAAGCTGTCATTGGAGTCCGTACTGAGGTGCGGAGTGCAGGGAAAGGCACATGACCTGGAGCCTTCCTCGACGGTGTGCTACGAGGCAGGTTGAGCAAGTCCATCAATTGGGCTAGGAATGGACACCTCTAAAATTGATCTACATCACCTTTGACCCTATACCTGCTTGCAGGACCTGTTCTGTTTTTTGCACACTTAGTGCTATTGTTTATTGGTGTTGTTGTTGTTTTGTTTGTTCCCAATGGGGTTCTCTTCTTGTATTTACATGGAACCATTTTATCACTGCCACACAATACACTTATTCTGGAGGGGGGTGAGAACGGGGTGGGACCGTTGCACCTCCCCACTGTTCTCTTTTACTGTATTCCCATGATTACACAGGGCCAATTGCATACACCAAGATATAACGTGCTCACATGGAATGTAAGGGGGATGGCTAATCCGCGCAGGTGACAGCGAATAAATGCCTACTTGAAACGTCACCAGATACATTTTGCCCTGCTCCAGGAAACACACTTGTCAAACACCACTCTGGGTAAAACTCGTTCGAATTGGAGGGGACAACTGTCGGGCATGGGGTCCTCATCCTTTGCCCGTGGGGTAGCGATCTGGATCGCTCCGGGGGTACTATATGTGTTTGCCTACACACAAATTGATCCTGATGGCAGATATGTGGTAGTGGAGGGAAGCCTAGATGGTACACCACTGGCACTGGTTGCGTTGTATGCTCCCAACATTAATCAGCCTGGTTTTCTGCACACATTATCAACAGTCCTGTTTTGTGATCCAACAGTAGATAGCATCTGGGGCGGGGACTTCAACTGTGTCATGGATGTCCACATAGATAGGTCCTTCCCGCAACTTCCGACTGCGACCAGCGGCCACATCTCACATGAGCAGACTGCTTGGAAATCGATATATGGGCTGTGTGATGTCTGGCGAATGTGACATACGACAGCGCAAATATTCCTTTTACTCCCCCGTCCACGCTCTACACACCAGGATAGATATGATTCTCACATCGCCGGCTGTAATACATAAAATCCATGTGGCAGATTACCTGGCTCGCACTTTATCAAATCATAGCCCTCTTCATGTGACATTGGGTTGGGGAAAGCCGCGCACACATATCCCTACATGACGCCTGCAGGTAGAGGCGCTGTCGGACCCCCCTTTTGTGCTGAACTTGCTGAGTGTTTATCGACTTACTTTTCTATTAATGATAACACTGCGTCTAGCCGATCAATTGAATGGGACACCCATAAGGTGGTAGTACGGGGCCACTGTATGGCCGCATGTATGGGGGTCAGGCGGGTGCTGATAAAGGATATTTCAGATCTTGAGTCCCGGTTGCGTGAGGAGGAGACCGCAGTAGCGGGCAATGAAATGGCAATAGAGGAGGTACAATCCCTGAGGGTGAGTTTTAGGGAAGCGGACACCAGACTAAGCAGGCATGATTATAGACATTATATGACACGTAAATACGCAGAGGGAGATAGAGCAGGCCGCCTTCTGGCATTGGCTAGTTCGACAACCCTCTCAGCCCTCACCTATAGGAGGAATCAGGTTGGGTTCAGGGCTGATGGCAAATTCACAGGTAGAAATTAATGAGGCCTTCTACAAGTACTACCGATCCCTATACGCGTCCAATCCCACTCCACCTGCAATGCAGATGGCTGATTTTTTGGTGTCAAATCCTCAGAGACGCTTACAGCCTGAGCAGGGTGATACGTTAGATGGTCCAATTAGCATAGAAGAAATCTGCCTGGCACTATCGCAGATGGCTCGCAACAAGGCACCGGGTTCAGACGGCCTGCCGGTGGAATATTTGATATCTCAAACTACTTATCTTCTACAACCACTGCTGCGGGTATTTAATGATGCATATGTTAGGGTGCAATTACCTGCTTCGATCAATGAGGCGCTCATAGTTGTACTCCAAAAGCCTGGTCGCGACCCCTTGGACGTTCAATCATATCGCCCCCTTTCCTTGCTTAATACCGATTGCAAGTTGCTGGGAAAGATTTTAGACAATAGACTCCTCCCATTTCTGCCGCATCTGATCCATGAGGATCAATCGGGGTTTATACCTGGCAGAAACACCTTCCTCAATATCAGAAGATTACTTCGTATCATACACAGCGCCAAATCTGACTCCACTGCCGGTGCGGTTGCCCTGTCCCTGGAGTTAGAAAAGGCATATGATACATTGGGTTGGGACTTTCTTATTGCCACTTTAGAAATGATGGGATTTGGGGCTGGATATGTTCAATGGATTAAGACACTGTATGCTAAGCCCATGGCCCACGTGAAAACAGGGCAAGTTATCTCTGAGTCCTTTCTAAAATGCGGAGGCACCAAACAGGGGTGTCCGCTGTCCCCCCTTCTCTTTGCTATTGCCATGGAGCCGCTGGCGGCCAGGCTGCGCACGCGAGCGTCTATATGGGGCATCCCGGAACTTAATACACATCATATAATTTCTCTGTATGCGGATGACGCCTTGATATATTTGCGTGATCATACTATTTCCATGGGCGGTGTTATGGAAACACTCAACACCTTTGCAACCATATCTGGCCTACGGGTGAACTGGACTAAATCTTGCATATTCCCTATCTTCTCTGTACCATCAGAGCTTCGCTCAGCTCTTCCAAATTATCAATTGCCATGGTGCCACACCACTTAAGTATTTGGGATTACAGATCTATCACTCTGTGGATGACCTCAGAGAGGGCAACGTAGATAGGGTTCTTTGCTCAGTGCGAGGTTCTTTACCATTCTGGATGGCTCTCTCCCTGTTGCATATGGGGCGGATAGCTATCGTGAAAATGCTTATCCTCTCGAGATTTTAGATTATTTTACAGCGCTCCCAAATACCCTCCCTCCCTCTTTCTTCAAGACCTTGCACTCCATTATGACTGATTTATTGTGGGGTAGGGACAGACGAAGAGTGGAGCTGTCCATAATGCAATACCCACAATTGAAAGGACTGGGCATGCCCAACTTTGAATTGTATTATGCAGCGGCCCAATTACAATGACCAGCTTTATGGCTCGGGGAAACCCCTTCGGCGGAGCGAACGGTGATAATGGCGATGTTGGCACCAATCCCGGTGCTCACTTTGCTGCTGGATGGCTCGCACCGCCCACCACATGGCTCTGTTTTACTAGTAGCTGCAAAAGCGTGTTGGCAGCGATATATCCATTGTAGAGGCACCCCAGTGCCATTATTCCCCCATGCTCCCATGGACTCAGTTGCCTAAAGCCCAAACTCTAATAAGGCATCACGATGTGTCCCTGTGGCAAAAAGTTGGCTTGGCAACTTCAGGCGAGTTTTATGAGGACTCTATACTTCAGCCCTTTGACGAACTCATGTTTCATCACATACTGTGCGATCAAACACTTGTTAGGAGCCACATGGGAACGGGGTAAAGCTGAACCGCAAGAGCCCAATTGCTCACATTGATACTATTGATTGGAAACACAAGGGGCACAATTTCCAGACTATACTCGTCATTATTAGAACAGATATGCCCTGAACTGATGCGCGCCAAAGCTACATGGGACGAGGTACTTCCCTCTCCCTTGTCCCAAAACACCTGCGCTTTCTGCTGTCAAAGGTGTTTCTCGCAATACTCCCATAAATCTTTCAACAAAAGTTAGACATCGCACTCCAGGAAGTCCATTCATCAGCTCCCTTACTGGAATAAGTATGTGCTCCCACCACCTAACACCTTTCAACCAACAAGGGTCTTGATCACAGGTGGCCATTGTCTCTTTTTCCCACACTTTATATAGTCCTCTGTTTGTATTATTACCGCTGCATTCTGGGACATGTAGTTTTTCAATGTTTTCGTTGCAATTCTTTGATTTTTACATTCTTGACATCATTAACATTTACACATTTTCAATACTTAGCCTGTCCCATTCCTCCCGGACTGTAATGTTGCATCATAATTCTATGAATTCATTTTATTTAATACTATTGCTGATCGTATTATTAATTTTCCTATCTAAAGGTAAAGAGATTTTGAGACAATTACCTAATATCTATGATACCATATCTTATTATTCATAATTTCCTATTTTAGAATTCACACCTTATACACTAATATTTGCTATGAAAGAAGAAATTGATTTATACAGTATCTCTAAATCACTTTACCTAGGAAGAAATTTCTTTCTGCTCAGTCTTTTTTCAACAATCGTTAAAAATAGTTGTGTGAATGAGAGACAAAATTGCTCACAAACATATTAGTGTATACTTAAAAACAGTGATATTTCATGATTTTCTAATTAGGGGATAGTATTTATGAGGTTCATAATTTCTTAACATCTATCAATTTACAAATATTTATAGATGGCCATATAATTTTTTCGATGGAATAGTGCCTTTCTTTGCTCTTTTTTCTATTTCCTTTCTTCATAAGTGTATAAAACATTCTTCATCAGCATTCATGCGAAACGGGATCTTAGTCCTTAATTTTATTATGTATCTAGATTCCAGACGACGCAATTTCAATGTTCTATTACCTTCTTTCTCATTATGGGGGACATGAGCTACTCCAAAGTACTGCATTGTCTGCCAATTCTTTATATGACATTGATTGTGATGTTTCACCATTGCATAACTTAAACCTTTATTGTTCACTGCTCTGATATGTTCCAATATTCTTTTCTTCAACTTACAAGTTGTACTTCCTACATATTTCATGCCACATCCACATTTTAGTACATATACTACATAAGTTGTTTCACATGTAGTTCTTTGGTTGATCTTAAATGTGTGTCCAATGGTATCCTTTACATCCTTTCTGTTTTCACCATTTTCACATGCTTTGCGTTTTAAACACTTAAAAAACCCCACACTTTCTTTGTTCAACCATGTTTGAGATATTTCTTCAACTAAGTGACTTCTCACAAGCTGGTATTTAACCCCTTCGCTGCCAGGCCTTTTCCCCCTCCTGTGCCAGGCCTTTTTTTGCCTATTTGGGGCAGTTCGCGTTTAGGCCCTCATAACTTTTTGTCCACATAAGCTAACCAAGCCAAATTTGCGTCCTTTTTTCCAACATCCTAGGGATTCTAGAGGTACCCAGACTTTGTGGGTTCCCCTGAAGGAGGCCAAGAAATTGGCCAAAATACAGTGAAAATTTCGTTTTTTTCAAAAAAATTGGAAAAAGTGGCTGCAGAAGAAGGCTTGTGGTTTTTCCCCTGAAAATGGCATCAACAAAGGGTTTGCGGTGCTAAACTCAGCAGCTTCCCAGCTTTCAGGAACAGGCAGACTTGAATCAGAAAACCCAATTTTTCAACACAATTTTGGCATTTTACTGGGGCATACCCCATTTGTGCAATTTTTTGTGCTTTCAGCCTCCTTCCAGTCAGTGACTGGAATGGTCATGAAACCAATGCTGGATCCCAGAAACCTAAACATTTCTGAAAAGTAGACAAAATTCTGAATTCAGCAAGGGGTCATTTGTGTAGATCCTACAAGGGTTTCCTACAGAAAATAACAGCTGAAAAAGAAAAATATTGAAATTGAGGTGAAAAAACCATCAATTTTTCTCTACGTTTTACTCTGTAACTTTTCCCTGCAATGTCAGATTATCGAAAGCAATATACCGTTACGTCTGCTGGACTCCTCTGGTTGCGGGGATATATAGGGTTTGTAGGTTCATCAAGTACCCGAGGAACCCAGAGCCAATAAATGAGCTGCACCCTGCAGTGCGTTTTCATTCTATACCGGGTATACAGCAATTCATTTGCTGAAATATAAGGAGTAAAAAATTGCTATCAAGAAAACCTTTGCATTTCCAAAAAGGGCACAAGATAAGGTGTTGAGGAGCAGTGGTTATTTGCACATCTCTGAATTCCGGGGTGACCATAGTAGCACGTGAATTACAGGGAATTTCTCAAATAGATGTCTTTTTTACACACACTCCTATATTTGGAAGGAAAAAATGTAGAGAAAGACAAGGGGCAATAGTACTTGTTTTGCTAATCTATGTTCCCCCAAGTCTCCCGATAAAAATGGTACCTCACTTGTGTGGGTATGCCTAGCACCCGCAACAGGATATGCCCCAAAACACAACGTGGACACATCACAGAAAACAGAGCTGTTTTTAGCAAAGTGACTACCTGTAGATTTTGGCCTCTAGCTCAGCCGCCACCTAGGGAAACCTACCAAACCTGTGCATTTCTGAAAACTAGAGACCTAGGGGAATCCAAGGAGGGGTGACTTGTGTGGCTCGGACCAGGTTCTGTTACCCAGAATCCTTTGCAAACCTCAAAATTTGGCTAAAAAAACACATGTTCCTCACATTTCTGTGGCAGAAAGTTCTGGAATCTGAGAGGAGCCACAAATTTCCTTCCACCCAGCGTTCCCCCACGTCTCCCGATAAAAATGATACCTCACTTGTGTGGGTAGGCCTAGCACCCGCGACAGGATATGCCCCAAAACACAACGTGGACACATCACAGAAAACAGAGCTGTTTTTAGCAAAGTGACTACCTGTAGATTTTGGCCTCTAGCTCAGCCGCCACCTAGGGAAACCTACCAAACCTGTGCATTTCTGAAAACTAGAGACCTAGGGGAATCCAAGGAGGGGTGACTTGTGTGGCTCGGACCAGGTTCTGTTACCCAGAATCCTTTGCAAACCTCAAAATTTGGCTAAAAAAACACATGTTCCTCACATTTCTGTGGCAGAAAGTTCTGGAATCTGAGAGGAGCCACAAATTTCCTTCCACCCAGCGTTCCCGCACGTCTCCCGATAAAAATGATACCTCACTTGTGTGGGTAGGCCTAGCGCCCGCGACAGGATATGCCCCAAAACACAATGTGGACATATCACAGAAAACAGAGCTGTTTTTAGCAAAGTGACTACCTGTAGATTTTGGCCTCTAGCTCAGCCGCCACCTAGGGAAACCTACCAAACCTGTGCATTTCTGAAAACTAGAGACCTAGGGGAATCCAAGGAGGGGTGACTTGCGGGGCTCGGACCAGGTTCTGTTACCCAGAATCCTTTGCAAACCTCAAAATTTGGCTAAAAAAACACATGTTCCTCACATTTCTGTGGCAGAAAGTTCTGGAATCTGAGAGGAGCCACAAATTTCCTTCCACCCAGCGTTCCCCCACGTCTCCCGATAAAAATGATACCTCACTTGTGTGGGTAGGCCTAGCGCCCGCGACAGGATATGCCCCAAAACACAACGTGGACATATCACAGAAAACAGAGCTGTTTTTAGCAAAGTGACTACCTGTAGATTTTGGCCTCTAGCTCAGCCTCCACCTAGGGAAACCTACCAAACCTGTGCATTTCTGAAAACTAGAGACCTAGGGGAATCCAAGGAGGGGTGACTTGCGGGGCTCGGACCAGGTTCTGTTACCCAGAATCCTTTGCAAATCTCAAAATTTGGCTAAAAAAACACATGTTCCTCACATTTCTGTGGCAGAAAGTTCTGGAATCTGAGAGGAGCCACAAATTTCCTTCCACCCAGCGTTCCCCCACGTCTCCCGATAAAAATGATACCTCACTTGTGTGGGTAGGCCTAGCGCCCGCGACAGGATATGCCCCAAAACACAACGTGGACATATCACAGAAAACAGAGCTGTTTTTAGCAAAGTGACTACCTGTAGATTTTGGCATCTAGCTCAGCCGCCACCTAGGGAAACCTACCAAACCTGTGCATTTCTGAAAACTAGAGACCTAGGGGAATCCAAGGAGGGGTGACTTGCGGGGCTCGGACCAGGTTCTGTTACCCAGAATCCTTTGCAAACCTCAAAATTTGGCTAAAAAAACACATGTTCCTCACATTTCTGTGGCAGAAAGTTCTGGAATCTGAGAGGAGCCGCAAATTTCCTTCCACCCAGCGTTCCCCCACGTCTCCCGATAAAAATGATACCTCACTTGTGTGGGTAGGCCTAGCGCCCGCGACAGGATATGCCCCAAAACACAACGTGGACATATCACAGAAAACAGAGCTGTTTTTAGCAAAGTGACTACCTGTAGATTTTGGCCTCTAGCTCAGCCGCCACCTAGGGAAACCTACCAAACCTGTGCATTTCTGAAAACTAGAGACCTAGGGGAATCCAAGGAGGGGTGACTTGCGGGGCTCGGACCAGGTTCTGTTACCCAGAATCCTTTGCAAATCTCAAAATTTGGCTAAAAAAACACATGTTCCTCACATTTCTGTGGCAGAAAGTTCTGGAATCTGAGAGGAGCCACAAATTTCCTTCCACTCAGCGTTCCCCCATGTCTCCCGATAAAAATGATACCTCACTTGTGTGGGTAGGCCTAGCGCCCGCGACAGGATATGCCCCAAAACACAACGTGGACATATCACAGAAAACAGAGCTGTTTTTAGCAAAGTGACTACCTGTAGATTTTGGCCTCTAGCTCAGCCGCCACCTAGGGAAACCTACCAAACCTGTACATTTCTGAAAACTAGAGACCTAGGGGAATCCAAGGAGGGGTGACTTGTGTGGCTCGGACCAGGTTCTGTTACCCAGAATCCTTTGCAAACCTCAAAATTTGGCTAAAAAAACACATGTTCCTCACATTTCTGTGGCAGAAAGTTCTGGAATCTGAGAGGAGCCACAAATTTCCTTCCACCCAGCGTTCCCCCACGTCTCCCGATAAAAATGATACCTCACTTGTGTGGGTAGGCCTAGCGCCCGCGACAGGATATGCCCCAAAACACAACGTGGACACATCACAGAAAACAGAGCTGTTTTTAGCAAAGTGACTACCTGTAGATTTTGGCCTCTAGCTCAGCCGGCACCTAGGGAAACTTACCAAACCTGTGCATTTCTGAAAACTAGAGACCTAGGGGAATCCAAGGAGGGGTGACTTGCGGGGCTCGGACCAGGTTCTGTTACCCAGAATCCTTTGCAAACCTCAAAATTTGGCTAAAAAAACACATGTCACTCACATTTCTGTGGCAGAAAGTTCTGGAATCTTAGAGGAGCTACAAATTTCCTTCCACCCAGCGTTCCCCCAAGTCTCCCGATAAAAATGATACCTCACTTGCGTGGGTAGGCCTAGCGCCCGCGACAGGAAACACCCCAAAGCGCAACGTGGACACATCCTAAATTTTGGAAAAGAACAGAGGTGTTTTTTGCGAAGTGCCTACCTGTAGATATTGGCCTCTAGCTCAGCCGGCACCTAGGGAAACCTACCAAACCTGTGCATTTCTGAAAACTAGAGACCTAGGGGAATCCAAGGAGGGGTGAGTTGCGGGGCTCGGACCAGGTTCTGTTACCCAGAATCCTTTGCAAACCTCAAAATTTGGCTAAAAATACACATGTTACTCACATTTCTGTGGCAGAAAGTTCTAGAATCTGAGAGGAGCCACAAATTTCCTTCTACCCAGCGTTCCCCCAAGTCTCCCGATAAAAATGATACCTCACTTGTGTGGGTAGGACTAGCGCCCACGAAAGGAAAGGGCCCAAAACACAACGTGGACACATCACATTTTTTTATAAAAAGCAGTGCCTACCTGTGGATTTTGGCCTGTAGCTCAGCCGACACCTTAGGAAACCTAGCAAACCAGTGCATTTTTGAAAACTAGAAACCCAGGGGAATCCAAGATGGGGTGACTTGCGGGGCTCTGACCAGGTTATGTTACCCAGAATCCTTTGCAAACATCAAAATTTGGCCCAAAAAACACTTTTTCCTCTCATTTCGGTGACAGAAAGTTCTGGAATCTGAGAGGAGCCACAAATTTCCTTCCACCCAGCGTTCCCCTAAGTCTCTCGATAAAAATGGTACATCACTTCTGTGGGTAGGCCTAGCGCCCACAAAAGGAAATGGCCCAAAACACAACGTGGACACAACATATTTTTTCACAGAAAACAGAGGTGTTTTTTGCAAGGTGCCTACCTGTGGTGTTTGGCCTGTAGCTCAGCCGGCCCCAGAGGGGGGGGGGCAGAAATGCCCTAAAATAAATTTGCCCCCCCAACCCCCACCCTCCCCCGCCGGGAGCGACCCTTGCCTACGGGGTCGCTCCCCCTGCGTGACATTGGCACCAAAAAACAAATCCCCGGTGCCTAGTGGTTTCTGCCCCCTTGGGGGCAGGTTGACCTAAACTCAGCCAATCTGCCCCCAAGGGGGGCAGAAATGGCCTAAATACAATTTGTCCCCCAGGGGAGCGACTTTTGCCTGATGGGTCGCTCCCCATCTCTAAAAAAAAAAAACAAAGAAAAAAAAGAAAAATTCCCCTGGCGCCTAGGTTTCTGCCCCCCGGGGGGGCAGAAATGGCCTAAAATAAATTTGCCCCCCCAACACCCACCCCCCCCCGTGAGCGACCCTTGCCTACGGGGTCGCTCCCCCTGCGTGACATTGGCGCCAAAAAACAAATCCCCGGTGCCTAGTGGTTTCTGCCCCCTTGGGGGCAGATTGACCTAAAATTGGCCAATCTGCCCCCAGGGGGGCAGAAATGGTCTAAATACAATTTGCCCCCCCAGGGGAGCGACCCTTGCCTGATGGGTCGCTCCCCATCTCTAAAAAAAGAAACAACAAAAAAAAAAAAACACAAAAAAAAATTGCCCTGGTGCCTAGAGTGTTCTGCCCCCCCCGGGGGCAGTTCGGCCTAATAATAGGCCGATCTGTCCCCCGGGGGGGCAGAAATGGCCTAAAATAAATTTGCCCCCCCAACCCCCATCCCCCCCCGGGAGCGACCCTTGCCTACGGGGTCGCTCCCCCTGCGTGACATTGGCGCCAAAAAACAAATCCCCGGTGCCTAGTGGTTTCTGCCCCCTTGGGGGCAGATTGACCTAAAATTGGCCAATCTGCCCCCAGGGGGGCAGAAATGGTCTAAATATAATTTGCCCCCCCAGGGGAGCGACCCTTGCCTGATGGGTCGCTCCCCATCTCTAAAAAAAGAAACAAAACAAAAAAAAAACACAAAAAAAAAATTGCCCTGGCGCCTAGAGTGTTCTGCCCCCCCCCCGGGGGCAGTTCGGCCTAATAATAGGCCGATCTGTCCCCCGGGGGGGCAGAAATGGCCTAAAATAAATTTGCCCCCCCAACACCCACCCCCCCCCCCGGGAGCGACCCTTGCCTACGGGGTCGCTCCCCCTGCGTGACATTGGCGCCAAAAAACAAATCCCCGGTGCCTAGTGGTTTCTGCCCCCTTGGGGGCAGATTGACCTAAAATTGGCCAATCTGCCCCAAGGGGGGCAGAAATGGTCTAAATACAATTTGGCCCCCCAGGGGAGCGACCCTTGCCTGATGGGTCGCTCCCCATCTCTAAAAAAAGAAACAACAAAAAAAAAAAACACAAAAAAAAAATTGCCCTGGCGCCTAGAGTGTTCTGCCTCTACCCCCCGGGGGCAGTTCGGCCTAATAATAGGCCGATCTGTCCCCCGGGGGGGTAGAAATGGCCTAAAATAAATTTGCCCCCCAACCCCCACCCCCCCACCCCCGGGAGCGACCCTTGCCTACGGGGTCGCTCCCCCTGCGTGACATTGGCGCCAAAAAACAAATCTCCGGTGCCTAGTGGTTTCTGCCCCCTTGGGGGCAGATTGACCTAAAATCGGCCAATCTGCCCCCAGGGGGGCAGAAATGGTCTAAATACAATTTGCCCCCCAGGGGAGCGACCCTTGCCTGATGGGTCGCTCCCCATCTCTAAAAAAAAAAAAAGAACAAAAAAAAAAAACACAAAAAAAAAATTTGCCCTGGCGCCTAGAGGTTTCTTCCCCCCCTGGGGGCAGATCGGCCTAATAATAGGCCGATGGGGCAGAAATGGCCTAAAATAAATTCCCCTCCCCCCCAGGGAGCGACCCTTGCCTAAGTGGTCGCTCCCTTTGCGTGAAATTCACGCAAAGAAAAAACTCCCTGGTGTCTAGTGGTTTCTACCCCCCTTGGGGGCAGATTGGCCTCATCAAAATAGGCCAATCTGCCCCCAAGGGGGACAGAAATGGGCAAAATATAATTTTCCCCCATTGGGAGCGACCCTTGCCTAAGGGGTCGCTCCCCACCAAAAAAAAAAAAAAGGCAAAAAAAAAAAAAGGCAGAAAAGGCCTTCCCGAAAATATGCCCCCCTGGGAGCGACCCTTGCCCAAGGGGTCGCTCCCTTTTGTCAATAACAATAAAAAAAAAAAAAAATCCCTGGTGTCTAGTGGTTTCTACCCCCCTTGGGGGCAGATTGGCCTCATCAAAATAGGCCAATCTGCCCCCAAGGGGGGCAGAAATGGCCAAAATATAATTTTCCCCCAAGGGGAACGACCCTTGCCTAAGGGGTCGCTCCCCACCTCAATAAAAAAAAATGAATTTTTTTTTTTTTTTAAAAAACAAATGGTCCCTGGTGCCTAGAGGTTTCTGCCCCCAGGGGGGGCAGAAAAGGCCTTTTCAAAAAAATGCCCCCCCTGGGAGCGACCCTTGCCCAAGGGGTCGCTCCGTTTTGTCAATTTCTAAGAAAAAAAAAAAAATCCCTGGTGTCTAGTGGGGTTTCAAAAGCCGGATTGGAAGGAAATACTTTTCCTTCCCTTTGAAGCCCCTCCGGCCCTCCCAAGTGATTGAAAAAGAAATGCTTTTGCATTTCTTTTTCCATTCCGCTGGAAGCAGAGCTTCCAGCGCGACGAGGGAGGCCCCTGTGACACATCAGCGCGCGCGCGCGCGCTGACGTCACAGGGGGGGGTGGGGGGGTCGGGGGTGGAAGGGGAAGGTCTTCCCCTTCCATCCCCGACTAGGGGGGGGAAGGGGGGTGCACGGGGGGCGCGCTAGCGCGCCCCCAAGTTCCCCTGTGCCATGGACGAGATGATCTCGTCCAAGGCACAGGGGAACTGTAGCCTTGGACGAGATCATCTCGTCCAAGGCACAGAAGAGGTTAATAGATGGTGATTTTCTAAAAGTAATTTTTGGTCCTGTTCCTATCAAAGATCCAATCTCCGAATCGTTTCGTAACAGGTTCCAATGTTTTTTTTAAATCCTCGAGATCTCGTCATATTCTTTGTTGTATGTCATTATTTTATGATCTTCCTGACTCTTAATATTATTTTGTCCTTTCCTTATCAAGGGTTGCTCTCTATGTGTTTTTGTGCTCTTGCCATCCTCATTTTAATATGATGGTGAGGCTATCCTCTCATTTCAAATCTATTTTTCACATCCTCAAACTGTTTTAACATTACTGTATCTTCTGAAGAGTTCCATCTAACTCTCAGGAACTCTCCATAAGGTATACTTTTAAGTAAACTCTGTGGATGGAAACTACTGCCATGTAAAAGGCTATTTGTTGAAGTAGGTTTTCGATACATGGTCGTGTGTAAGGTTTCATTATGAACATAAACCTTGATGTCCAAAAATTCTATCTCTCTTTTGTTTGTTTGACATGTACATTTTAAACTAATCTCATTAGTGTTTAGAATCTTAAATTTTTTTGAAATTCACAGTCCATTCCCTTCCAAATGATAAACAAATCACCAATAAATCTCAACCAAAGTATTACTTTTTCCATATATTGGTTGTTTTCGTCTCTCCAAGCCACCTCCCTCTCCCACCACCCCATGTTAAGATTGGCATAGCTTGGAGAAAAGGAAACTCCCATAGCTGTGCCTTTATTTGTAGAAATAACTCATGATTTAATATAAAAATAATGTTAGTAAGACCCATCTCAACCATTGACAATAACATCTTTGAATGTTTTACTTCTTGAATATTGGAAAGTACTCCATAGCTTTGAGACCCACTTCATGTTTGATGGATGTGTATAGAGATACCACATCCACTGTTACCAACAGATATTATATTCCTCCTGCCATGCGATGTCTGTCAATATTCTGAAAAAATCTCCCGTGTCCATAATATAGGAAATTAGGCCCTCATTATGACATTGGCGGTAAATCCAGTTTACTGCCGTGCTGACTGCCGCCAACATACCACCACGGCGGCGGACATCGGCTACCCATATTATCACACACACACCAATCTGTCACGATTCAGCCACACACAAAAGTCCGCCACACCAAAGGTCAGTGATAAACTGGTGCTTTCAAAACCCACACCATTGCACCAACAGAACTACGCCCACAACATCATGGCCCACGAATCACCACAGTGGACATTCAAAGGCAGTAAACCATTGGTGGTACATACCGCTGCGCTCCAAATACACACACTTAAACAAAACAACACCACATTGGACAATTCAAACTACACACACCTGACACACATACACACACCACACCCACACCACCATAAAACACACACCAACATCACCCACAACCCCTTATGACTACAAACAATTGGCACAAGATAGACACCACGACCACAGACAAGACCACAGCCACACACCACCATCACCTATACACCACCCACGCACCCCACATCACACACCCCAACACATCACCCTACACACCCTCGCATTCACAACTCACACTACACCCATGGCACCACAACGACACCCCAGGTTCTATGAGGAGGAGCTAAGGGTCATGGTGGAGGAAATCATCCGGGTAGATCCACAGCTATTTGGATCACAGGTGCAGCAGATATCCATTGCTAGGAAGATGGAGCTATGGTGGAGGATCGTGTTCAGGGTCAATGCCGTGGGACAGCACCCAAGAACAAAGGATGACATCATAAAGAGGTGGAATGACCTATGGGGGAAGGTGCGTTCCATTGCAGAAAGACACCAACCGGCTGTACAGAGGACTGGCGGTGGACCCCCACCTCCTCCCCCACAACTAACATGGGAGGAGCAAGTCTTGGCAATCATGCATCCTGAGGGCCTGGCAAGAGTAGGAGCAGGACTGAACTCTTGTATGTCAACTCTCTATTATTATCACCCCACTACCTGCATGCCATCATATACCCCCAACCTTACCCTCACTCCCATAACTCCACCACCTCCCATACACCCCACCATCACAACCCATTCATCGCAATGTCAAGCCCTGCATCCACCACCAATGCATGGACACCAGTCACAGCCTTGCTTGGACAACTATCACCACAGCATGCACAATAGAGGTAAACAGCTAGCCCACCAAATAACAACTCAAACAAGGCAAAGCTGCCAGGGCAAAAACAACCATAGAGGGCAACACACCCATGCACAAGATGTCACACGCAGATAAAATAACACTGCATTTATATTTCCACAAGTAACCCAGCCAATGTCACCGGCGAAGAGGTTCCACTAATATCCAGTACCCCCCAGAAGAGGCCCACAGCGAAGACAGAAGCGCTGGTCGCCTGGATCTGGATGACCAACAAGGGCCCGTCAGGGAACTCTGGACAGTCGGTTACCCAGGCATAACCTCACACCACCACAGATCCTCCCCCCTAGGGAAACACCAGCACAGCACCCACCCAGCAGGCCCATACCTCTGTTCCCAAAACATGTCAATCAGAAGTGTGTCCACCATTGCAGGGACCACAGGCCACCCCACAAACCCAAGACAATCAGGGACCTGGGGCCAGTGGCAGTGGGCACACGGTTCAGCGAACAGAGGCACAGGACAACAGGGAAGCTCAGAGGACTGCTGTGTGACAGGGGGAGGACAGGCCTAGGGAACTGACCCTACAGGAGGCACTCACCACGATCCTGGGAACATATCAACATTCACAGGATACACTAGGCCAGATCATAGACCAGATTCAGGAGAACATGCGGCTGCAGGAGGGACAGTCCCTGGGGATCAGGGAGGACTTGAAGGCCATTAACACCACCCTGGACTCCATTGCAGGGGTGCTGACTGACATGGCCAACACTATGAGGGAGGCAGTGGCACAACAGTGGGTCCCTGACACTAGCCACGCTACTAAACAGCCCTCCACCTCCGCTGCCGCTAGTGGACAGGAGGCCCCACCGCAGGACCAACAGGCCACCAGCACCCCTCCCCCTGCAGAAGGAGAACAGCCCCACAAACATTCCCTGTGATCCAGGCAGAAGCCAAAGACTATTGCCAAGACCCCCACCAGGAAATCAGACTCTCCTGAATGTCACCCTTGTGTCCCACTCTGTTACCCTGTCCACCTTGAACTGCTATTGCTCTCCTTCCTATGTCCCCTTGGACACTGCACCTGTGTTACAAATAGACTGGACCCTAACTTGGACTTTCCTCTAGCATCACCCCAGCCCAATGCACTTGCCCCCCTACTCCTTATCACTTAAATAACGTCCTTTGAAAAAATACAAGTATGGTATATGTCAAATCATTTTAAAATGTATTCGATTAACAAGGTTCAAACATTGCAATTCAACTGTACAGTAATGTTTACATAGGAGAGACCTGTAGTTGGCTGCACTGAACACACCAGGAGCTATAGTGGGGCACCAACATCTGCAAAAAGAGATGCCAAAAGGTACAGTGAGTGGGCATAGAAGTATGACAATGTAACACATCAAACTGTCTATGATATGCTAAATAACACTGTCTTACTTGTGTCTCATTGGAAGTATTGACGAATGACTGCACTTCTGTTGTCCTCATCCTCATCCTCTGCCTCCTCATCTTCACTGTCCACAGAGTCCACTGCTGCCACAGAGCCATCTCCAGCCTCCTCCTTCTGCAGATAAGGCACATGGCGGCTCAAGGCAATGTTGTCCAACATACAGCATGCCACGATAATCTGGCAGACCTTCTTGGGTGAATAGCACAGGGATCCACCGGTTAGATGGAGGCACCAAACCCTGGCCTTCAGGAGGCCTAAGGTCCTTTCTATAATCTGTCTTGTTTGCCCATGTGCCTCATTGTAACGTTCTTCGGCCCTCACAGGGGTCAGTAGCCATGAGAGGTTGGGGTAACCACAGTCACCTGCAAAATATCGAGGGACAACTGTTAGCCACACACTCACCCTTACGGCCCACAACATACCCATACACCAACATCCACTGGGTGAGAACCAGGGCTCACCTATTAGCCACACCCGGTGCCTCTGGAGTTGGGCCATCCCATTTGGGATGCTGCTATTCCTCAGGATAAAGGCATCATGCACAGACCCAGGATACTTAGCATTGGTGTGGGAGACGTATTGGTCCACCACGTACACCATCTGGACATTCATGGAGTGAAAACTCTTTCGATTTCTGAACACCTGTTCATTTTGCCAGGGGGGAACAAATGCAATATGCGTTCCATTAATTGCCCCAACAATGTTGGGGATATGTTCCATTGCATAGAAGTCAACTTTCACTGTGGCCAAATCCTCCACCTGGGAGAAAACGATGTAGCTGCACATGTGTTTAATCAGGGCAGACAACACTCTGGTCAGTCCTACTGAGAACATTGGCTGTGACATTCCTGCTGCCAAGCCCACTGCCACTTGGAATGAACCAGTTGCCAGGAAATAGAGCACAGATAGCACTTGCACAAGAGGGGGGATCCCAGTGGGGTGACGGATAGCAGATATCAGGTCAGGCTCCAATTGGGCACACAGCTCTGTGATTGTGGCCCTGTCAAGTCTATAGGTGAGGATAATATGCGTGTCCTCCATTGTTGCCAAGCCCACCAGGAGTCTGTACGCGAGGGGATGTCTCCATCTCCTATTCATCTACAGCGGTAGCAATCTATGGGGCAAAAGAGTGAGAATTATCTGTATATTCTAACCACTACAGTGCAATGCACATTGTGATTGTTACAATATTGTGGTGGGATATGTCCATAATGTGAATTTGTGCACTGTGACGCAGTTATGATCCAATGCCTGCCAACCCCCTGAAATGACATCCGCCTGTCCTGTATTGAAGAACATGAGGTAATTCCGCTGGCATTGTGTTCCGTTGCGGGAGACGGTCGAGAACCGCCGTACAACTATGGGATACACTGGCCAAAGGTGATGTATGCTGGCAGTGACGGTACGCACTGCCGCGGATGTGACAGCCACTTTCTATCTCTTCACTCACTTGCTACCTGATCTTAAACAGGAGAGGACCTACATTGCATGTACCACTGTGACCTGTGTCTGGAACCGACCATGATTCGTGTCACTGGGGAAAGGGCCCCTGCCTTCACCTGGGCGGAGTTGGAGCAACTGGTGGATGGGGTCCTACCCGTGTACTGACTGCTGTATGGGCCTCCAGACCAACAGGTGAGTATACCGTGTGTACGATGCATGGGGCGTGAATGCATGGAGTGCTGTGCGTGAAGGCCTCATGTAGGAGTGGTGGATGGGCCCTGGGAAGCGTGCAGCATGTATGCTGGGCCATGTCTGTGCTAATGGGGATGGGATGGGGCATGGTGGGCCATAAGTGTAACAGGTAGGATGGTTTGACTAATACCTTTCCCTGTGTATATTTCCTCTGCAGGTCAGCGCCCATCAAAAGAAGGGTATATGGCATGCCATCGCCAAGGACGTGTAGACCCTGGGGGTCTAAGGCAGGCGAAGCACCGACTGTCCAAAAAGGTGGGAGGACCCGAGACACTGGGCACGGAAGACAGCGGAGGCCCAGCTGGGGATGGCCTCCTCCCAACGAGGAAGGGGTGCCCGTCGAACCCTGACCCCTGATGGCCCGCATACTGGTGATGGCCTATCCGGAGCTGGATGGGTGCTTGGGGGCATCACAGCAGCAACAAGGGGGCCCTTCATTACTACTTACGCCTGGTGGGGTGGTATCCGAGTGGGGGATGTGGGCCTGTGGGTGCCCCTAGTCCAGGCCTGACATTGCAGAGTAGGTCCCATGTTGGGCAGGGTTCTTATGTGAAAGTCCTCCAACCAATCTAGTAGGCATCCACTACTGGGCAGGAGTCTGTGGGTCTCAGGTATGCTGCAATTGGAGTTAGGTGCCCCTATCCATGGGCTGGTGACAAGCATTGTGACTGGTAGTCCAATGCCTAATGCGTAAGGCTGTTCTCTGTGTGTGATTGTGTTGTGTACGCCAACGGTGGTGTTGGTGCAGCCACTGACCAAGTGTATCCTTTGTCTCTTCCCCCCCTTTTTGTTTTGTCACCCTGTCCTAATGTGCATTAGCAACATCTGGCAGAGGTGCAGAGGCACCGGCGACGGAGGGAGCTGCATCCCACAGGACCCAGGAGGCTGAATCCACCAACGATGAGGGTCCCAGTGGGACGGAGGGGAAGGGGAGCACCATGGCGGAGACTGGAGGGGACAGTTTGGACACGGATACCTCCTCCGATGGAAGTTCCCTGGTGGTGGTGGACACCTCTGTGCCCACCTCAGCTACAGGTACAGCCGCCACCCCGGTACCAGCACCGCCCTCCAAGCAGCCCCTCAGCGAGTTTCCCATAAACGCTCACCTAGGAGGGTGGGCATCTCCTTCGCCCCAGGCACCTCAGGCCCTGCCCCAGTTAGCCCTACTGCCCTGAGTGAGGAGGCTATTGATCTCTGTTGGGCAGTCAACCATTGTGAATGCCATCCAGGGGCTGGCATCCCAAATGTAACAGACCAATGCATTTCTGGAGGGCATTCACACTGGCTTGGCGGCCCAACAGAGATCAATCCAGGCTCTGGCCTCCTCTCTGATGGCAGCCATTGTCCCTGTTTCCACCGTGCCCCCTCCAACTTCCTCTACCCAATCCCATTCCCCTCAACCCCAACCTATCCCAAGCACACAGGCAGACGAGCATGTACACAGGACAACACACAAGAGTGGACATGGCAAACACAACCGCCACACATCATCCCACAGGCCCTCACACAAACTCCATCCAAATGCAGACATACCAACATCCACTGCCTCCACTGTGGCCCCCTCGTCCTCCACTTCCTCCCAGTAGCGTCTCCATTCACACATGCATGCACTACATCCTCATCCACTACCACCATCACCCACACACTTACCAGAGCACACACCTCACTGGCAGTCACCACCCCCACATCCATGGACACGTCCCCTGTCTCCTCTCCCACTGTGACTGTGCCCCCTCCTCCTAAAGTACACAAACGCAAGCACTCAGACACCCAACAGCCATCTACCTCACAACAGCATCCAGCCAATGCACCTGCACCCAAGCACAGCAGACCGACACCTCCTACAACCACTTCCTCTTCCTCCACTCCCAAACCTTCTACCTCTTCCTGGCCCAATGTCCCTGAGAAGCTTTTCCTCTCCACCGTTGACCTCTTCCCTACTCCTCCTCCCCCCGTCCTTCACGTCAGGCCAGGGTGACTAAAACCCAGACAAGCACCTCAGCCATCCAGTCCACGGCCACAGTGGTGTCCACAGCAACTCCAGGTGGGAAAGGTTCCCGGACACAAGGCAGCCACATGGAAAGGGAATCTGCACCAAGTGCTGCAAGGAAGGACAAGAAGCCTGGTGTTGGGACTCAGTCTGAGCCCACACTACCAACCATGGTGGTGCAGCTGTCCGAGGCTGCAAGGGATGGACGGGAGCCTCTCCCCACCACTGCCAGCACTGCCACCAGCAGCAGCAGACCCTGTGGGCAGCCGTCCGCGGCTGCAGGGGATGGGCTCGAGCCTCCCGCCACCACTTCCAGCACCACCAGCAGCAGCCCCAGTGGGCAGCCGTCCGAGGCTGCAGGTGATGGGCTGGAGCCACCCCCCTCCACTGGCAGCTCCACCAGCATCACTTCGACCTCTGTGCAGCCGTCTCCACCGACGGACAGTGTGTAGTCCTCCATCCATGGGCAGTTGTGCAGCCTGGCCCCTCCAAATCCTGTGGGTATGACACCCAGCTGAGAGACTGTGACCTTGCACTCCCCAAGATCTGCATCACTGGGCACGATGACCCTCCAGAACCAGTGGAGAAGCCTTCCACTCACCCCATCCTCTCCTGGATGAAGCTCACTGGGCACAATGCTTCCTCCAGAACCAGTGGAGAAGCCATCCACTCACCCCATCCTCCCCAGGATGAAGCTCACTGGGCACGATGCCCCCTCCAGAACCAGTGGTGAAGACACCCACCTGAGAGACTGTGGCCTTGCACCCCAGGACAGAGTGATAGGCATGTTGCCCCCTCCAGGACCAGTGGCGTTGTACCACCTTCTGGCTGAGGTGCCCACCATTCCCCATCCCCCAGAGGTGCCTGGCTATTTACGACCTGATGCCCCGGCAGTGTTTACCTGTGTTGTTGCAGGAGTGAGGAGGGGCCTTGGACTTTGTGATGTGGCCCTGTGGCAGTGTCCCTTGATTTGTAAATATGAATATACTTTTTGATTTAGATGCATGTATTTCCACTATATTTATCTTATTACACTCTTTTTGCCCTATCGTAGTTGTCCTTGCATTATTCCTGAGGGGTACGGGGTCGATATGTTATGTTACTGCATCTGCTTGTGTTTATGGTGTTGGGGGTGGGGGTGTTGCGTGTTTTGCCACTCTCTTTTTCCTCCCTCCCTCCCCTGTGTGCTAGGCGGCTGTACTCACCGTGGTAATTTGTGATCGTAGTGGAGCAGGACGTAAAACAACATTGGGAAGACATGCAACTCGGGCTCCATGGCAGCGTGGTTGTTCCCTGAGTCTCCAGAGGTGAGTTGTTTCCCTCCTGTGCAGTGTTTCTGCCAGGCTCTTGATGTCGTTTGTACTGCCCCGGAAAAGGTGGCAGATTGGTGTGTCATACGACGGTGGGTGGAACATTGTCTTCCGTCTGGCTGATGGGAGTTACCGATGTGTTGCATGTTGATTCCGGCCTGGCGGTCGGTGTGTTACAGTGGCTGTCTGTATGAGCTGTTTCTGCTGTGGTAATAATCCTGCATGTATTACCACCGGCATGTTGGCAGTATTAACGCCACTTTACCACCGACCGCCAGGGTTGTAATGAGGGCCTTAATGTTGAAACCATGGGTGCCAGATAGTAATCAATATAAGACGACATATTTTCATATGGCGCTCCACAACTCGATATTATAGGTTTTCCTGGTGGATTTTTTAATGTTTTATGTATTTTGGGCAAAAAATAAATTGTAGGTATAAAAGGAAATTAATTGTATAGGTATTGATATTCATTCTCATTGATCAGGGTTTTATCTCACCATTGTTTTAAGATATCCCCCACATTTTTGGTAAGATCCTTAATAGGATTCTTTTTCAGTCTTTGATAATTCTTTGTATCATTAAGTTGTCTGCATGCCTCACATTTATAATCTTGTGTATTCATAAGAACTTTATTTCCTATCTTATCAGCTGTTTTTATTTCTATTGTATTTATCTTTTTTAGATGTTCCAGGGCTTTCCTTTCATTCATTGTTAAGTTCTCCTTTCTTCCCTCCTGATGTTTCTTTTTTAATTCTCCAGATCTTTTACAACTAACGCGTGGACAATATCGATTTTATTGCCAGGACTTAACACTGGACTAAATTTCGATTGTGTTTTCAATGAACTGTATTGATGTTGGTCAGTTCTTATCTCCAACATCCCCAAAATCTCAGTTTCGGAGCGTGTTTCTTCATCCAAATTATGCATAAGATCATAAGACATATTCAGATCCTGTATCTGTTCAATACTTAAATCTGTATCTCTGGTTCTTTTCTGCACCTCATAGTCATTTTCAATATCTTTACTCGCAAAAAGTTTTTTTTAATTTTAATTTTCTAACAAATTTGTATATATCAATTCACAATTGTGTATAGTCAAAATGTATTTCTGGACAGAAGGACAAACCTTTATTTAATACCTTCCTTTCTTCTGTCGTTAACTCAAAGTTCGATAGGTTTATTATCAAATCATTACTCTCTGTTGTTGAAACTATTTCTTCTGACATTCCCATAGTTGGTATCTTCTTCCTCCTATTTCCTCTTCTCCCCTCCCTAGGTTTTGTCCTTGAACATGATTTTTTCTTCGGCCTCTGTATCTTGGGGTTCTCTGATCTATATATAGTTGCACTTCCTCAAAAAAAGATGTTTTTCCTGTATTTGATGTGCATGGTTGATCCTTCTCTGTAGTTTCTACATCTGATTCACTCATAGTCTCATTTAATGCTAAAGTTGTTGAAAGTTTTCCTGAGGCATATTGTTTTTTTAGATTGTCAAATCTTTTAGTAAATGTTAGTATTGTCCCATTGAGATAGTCTTGCTCATCTCTCACAATTTTTCTTTGTTTCCTTTCTTCCACTTCTGATTCATATCTGTTAAGTCTGTTCTCCATTGACTGTCTTAATTTTCTACTTTCACCTTCCTCTATCATTTTCTTAATTTCCTCTTCTGTATCTTTTATCTGTTCAAGTATTTCATCCAGACTTAATTTTGCATACTTTATAATTATTAGAATCATATTTTTAGAACATTGCATACTGTTCTCTCCTCATTCTTGTAACAATTCAGGCTTATTATCAGATTGATTTGGTAACGTAAAACTTCTTAAACCTCGAGGTGTTCTGCCTACCTCAATATACTTTTCCAATGTTATGATTTCCCAACTTTTTGTAATCTCCTTTTTTAGAAATGTTTCCAATCGCCAAAATAGCTGTTTCAAAGTCTATACATTTTCATTTTTACTTGTTGTTTCTATAACTGTGGATGTTGTACTGTCTCCACAAAACATTGCTTGTGCTTTCTGTCTCCTCTTGCTGCTCTCGCTTACATATTTTTTATGCACTCAATAACTTCCTTTAATTGCAATTAGTTGAATTTATTGTGTGAATCTTGTATTTGAATCTCTTTATATAATGTTAAATTTAGCTGATAAAATGAATGCATAGAATTATGATGCAACATTACAGTACAAGAGGAACGGGACAGGTTAAGTATTGAAAATGTGTAAATGTTAATGATGTCAAGAATGTCAAAATCAAACAATTGCAACAAAAACATTGAAAAACTACATGTCCCAGAATGCCGTGGTAATGATACAAACAGAGGACTATATAAATTGTGGGAAAAAGAGATAATGGCTACCTGTGATCAAGACCCTTGCTGGTTGAAACGCGTTAGGTAGTGGGAGCACATACTTATTCCAATAAAAGAGCTGATGAATGGACTTCCTGGAGAGCAATATATATATATAAATATATATATATATATATATATATATATTTTTTTTTAAATGTCATACAATAGAGGGATTAGCTATGCCTGAGTGGGCTATCTGTTGGCAGGATGGGGAGGGGAAACTCAGTACAGACACACTTACAACTCAATGGTCTGTGCTCTGCATTCACAAAAGGGCCTATTGACCCTGCATTACCAATTCAGCCATCTTGGAACCAGGGAAATAGGACATTCCATGAGTTTCCAGAGAATAGATCTCACCTTGGGACATATCACCTTGGGACATATGAATGTATCAAAGAGCAAGTATATGTAGGGCCCATTTGATACTGTGCTTAAAAAACGCAATACAGAGTCTTGAACTTGATATGTTTGGCAATTGGGAGACTAAGTTGCAAAGATGTTTTGAAACTGATTCAGTACACAGGATGTAATGAAGCAGATGAGGTGCCCATTTTACACAATCCACAATCACCTCAAAGGGGACTGCATAACCTTCAAATATAAATAATTGCAATAGCTTAGTCTTGAAATTATCAGGCCCTGTACTACAGTTTTGTGCATGCCATGAGGTAAATACCACAAGATCTTTCTCAAAGGTCTTAATAGTCCCAAACAGTGTGCAACTACCTTCGTAATCTGTTACTCCACAGTAAATTTGCTATCTAACCAGAAACATAAGTCCTTAATTGACTCACTGGGGTGGGACAAAATGGTCAGTATTACTGGACAATAATGTGGACCCCACATCTGGGGTTGGTTGCCTAGAATGTACACCTCAGTTTTGCTGCCAATCAGTTTCAAACAATTAAGTCGCATTCACTCTGCTACTTCTTGAAGGCAGGTAGTCAGATTAAGGGGGTCATTACAACATTGGCGGTAAAAGGCGCTTACCGCCGTGCAGAAGACCGTCAATACACCGCCGCGGCCGCGGAATTCCGCCACAGCTATTATGACCCACATCTCGGAATCCGCCGAAATTCAGACACCCACACAAGTCCGCCACACCAAAGGTCAGTGATAAACTGGCGAAAGCAATTCCTCCACCGTCACGCCAACAGAAACACGCCCATGCTATTACGACCCACGAATCCACGCGGCGGTCTCTCAACTGCGGTATTCCATTGGCGGTACACACCGCCGCGCTCAAAATAAACACACATCTCCAAAACACCGCCACATTGGACAATTCAAAATACACACACCTGAGACACATACAAACACCACTCCCACACACCCAAGTCAATATAAAACAGATACCCACAAACCCCTACGACCAGAAATTTTGAGGAAGCCGAGAGACAGAGAGCACAGCAATTGAGAACCCCACCACACAGAGGCACACAACACCATCACCCACACAACAATCCACACACAAAACACCACACACCACTACACATCACCACACACATCTACACTTACACCACCTCACACAGCACCCACACCACCTCATGTCATGCCAAAGACACTCCAGGTTTTCTGAGGAGGAGCTCAGGGTCATGGTGGAGGAAATCCTACAGGTAGAGCCACAGCTATTTGGCTCACAGGTGCAGCACACCTCCATAGCCAGGAAGATGGAGCTATGGCGCAGAAACGTGGACAGGGTCAACACTGTGGGACAGCATCCAAGAAATCTAGAGGACATCAGGAAGAGGTGGAACGACCTACGGGGGAAGGTGCGTTCTGTGGTCTCCAGGCACAACATCGCGGTACAGCGGACTGGCGGCGGACCCCCACCTCCTCCCCCACAACTAACAACATGGGAGGAGCAGGTCTTGACCATCATGCATCCTGAGGGCCTCAGAGGAGTCGGTGGAGGAATGGATACTGGTAAGTCAAATCTTAACTATCATATCCCCCACCCTACCTGCATGCTATCACACTCCCCACCCTCACCCCCTCCCCTATCACTACAACTCCTCACTAATGTACTAATAACACAAACCACCCATCCCAACACCAAGCCCTGCATGACACAACTAAGCATGGACACCCATCACTGAAGCATGCTCACTGTACATACCCATAACAACCCCCTAACCATCATCACACAAACCCACACACAGGAATGCTTGCACTGGGGTACACGCACACCCACTCACTGCACACCATTACACACACACATGCAATAATCATGCTCTTATACCCCTGCAGGACCACTACCCAACGTCACCACACAGGAGGGTCCAGACATCTCCACTCCACCCACAGAAGAGGCCCACAGTGACGACAGCAGCTCTGCCCTACTGGATCCTGATGACCAGCCCGGACCATCGTGGGCCTCGGGACAGTCGGTTCCTCTTGCACAGGCACAGCCCAACACTGACCTTCCATCCTCTGGTGACACCAGCACAGCACCCACCCAGCGGGCCCATACCTCCGTACCAAGGACACGTCAATCAGCGGTGTGTCCACCACTACAGGGAACCCAGGATAACCCACCACCTCAACAACAACAGGGACCTAGGGGGAGTGGTAGTGGGCACACGGTCCAGGGGACGGAGGCACAGGAACACAAGGGAACTGGGAGGGATGCTGTGCTACAGGGGGCGGACAGGCCAAGGGAACCCACCCTCCACGAGGCCCTCACCTCCATCATGGGAGCATACCACCACTCCCAGGAGACGATGGCGACGGTCCTGGCCAAGTTTCAGGAGACCCAGTGCCTGCAGGACGAACAGTATTTGGAGTTCAGGGAGGAACTCAGAACCATCAGCTCCGCCCTGGGCACCATCGTAGGGGTGCTGAAGGACATACAAAAGACCATGAGGGACACCGTGGCACTCCAAGGGGCCCCTGACACTAGCATGGACGATGAACTGCCCACCACCTCTGCCGGCGCTAGTGGACAGGACGCCCCGCCACAGGACCACCACACCAGCACCCCACCCCCTGCAGATGGAGAACCACCCCGCAAGCGGTCCCTGAGATCCAGGAACAGGACAGAGCAAGATGGCAAGACCCCCGCCAGGAAATGAGACCACCGTGATTGTCATCCCACTGTCCAACTTTGTTACCCTGTCCATACTGAAACTGCCCCAGCTCCACTTCCTATGCCCATATGGGCAGTGCACCTGTGTGACCAATAGACTGGACTCTGCCATGGACATTCCTCCACCGTCCCCCATCACCATTCTACAACGCCCCCTCCATTTTTGAGCACTTAAATAAACACCCTTGAAGCACAAAACAATCTGGAGTCAATCTGTGATTTGGTAAATTTGAATTATCAATGACAGTGTCAAAATGCGTTCTCAATTGTAAAGCCAAAATACCTATGTCACACATCACAAGTCCATGAAGGATGCAAGCAGATGACACATGTTGGTAACCACACCTGTGAAACCGTAATGGAAAGGTACAACTCAGTTACCAAATACTGCTACTAAATGACAGACAGGATAGAGGTAGAAGTGTGAAAGTGAATGTGATAGTAAAATAAAATGTTCTCACCTGTGTATCACTGGAAATATTGCTGTATGACTGACTCCCTGTTGTCTATGTCTTCTTCCTCAGCTTCCTCCTCATCACTGTCCAGAAGCTCCACAGGCTCCACAGCTGCCACAACACCACCATCTGGACCATCCTCCTGCAGAAAAGGCACCTGGCATCGCAAAGCAAGATTGTGAAGCATCGAGCAGGCGATGATGATCTGGCACACCTTCCTTGGTGAGTAGAATAGGGAACCACATGTCATATGGAGGCACCTGAACCTGGCCTTCAGGAGGCCAAAGGTGCGTTCGATCACCCTCCTAGTCCGCCCATGGGCCTCATTGTAGCGGTCCTCTGCCCTGGTCCTGGGATTCCTCACTGGGGTCAATAGCCAGGACAGGTTAGGGTAACCAGAATCCCCTAATAGCCACACACGGTGCCTCTGGAGTTGACCCATCACATACGGGATACTGCTATTCCGCAGGATATAGGCGTCATGCACAGAGCCAGGGAACATAGCATTTACCTGGGAGATGTACTGGTCTGCCAAACATACCATCTGTACATTCATCGAATGATAACTCTTCTGGTTCCTGTACACCTGTTCACTCCTGTGGGGGGTGACCAGAGCTACATGGGTCCCATCAATAGCACCTATGACGTTGGGGATATGTCCAAGGGCATAGAAGTCACCTTTGACTGTAGCCAAATCCTCCACCTGAGGGAAAATGATGTAGCTCCTTATGTGTTTCAGCAGGGCAGACAACACTCTGGCCAACACGTTGGAAAACATAGGCTGGGACATCCCTGATGCCATGGCCACTGTTGTCTGAAAAGACCCACTTGCAAGGAAATGGAGCACTGACAGCACCTGCACGTCAGGGGCGATTCCAGTGGGATGGCGGATTGGTGACATCAGGTCTGGCTCCAACTGGGTACATAGTTCCTGGATAGTGGCACGGTCAAACCTGTAGGTGATGATCAAATGTCGCTCCTCCATTGTCAACAGGTCCACCAGCGATCGGTACACCGTAGGATTCTGCCATCTTCTCAAATGTCCCAGCTGACGGTGCCTAGGAAGGACAACAGCGACCACAGAGTCAACAAATTCCCAGGTATGTACCCACAGATACACAGTACACTACACAAAACACAAAACTGTTCCTGTATGTGTGTTGAGTGTAGGCCTAGGTATGTGTGACGTAGTTGGTAATTAGGGCACGTGGGCCCCTGAAATGGCGGCTGCCTGACCTCTAAAGTGGGACAATGGGATGTGAGGTAACTGAGCTGGCGTTGTACACCGTCGCCGTAGGCGGTCGAAGACCACGGCGCAATGCTACATTGGTTAACATTGGACTCTATGGGTCCCAGGAGCCAATGGCGAAGTGCGCCGGCGGTGATGACACGCACCGCCGTGGACGCGACCGCCGCGGACGTGACCGCCATTTTCTATCTGTTCAATCACTCGATACCTGATCTTCGACAGGAGAGGACCTACACTGCAAGTGCTGCTGTGACCTCGGTCTGGAAGAGACAATGGCTGCTGCGTCTGGGGAAAGGGCCCCTGCCTTCACTGCTCAGGAGTTGGAAAAGCTCGTGGATGGGGTCCTCCCCCAGTACATGCTACTCTACGGTCCTCCAGACCAACAGGTAAGTACACAGGGAGCACGTTGTATGGGCTATGCCTGGGTGGAGAGGGCTGGATGTGAGTTGGAAGGGGGCAGAGTTCAGGGAACATCAAGGAGTGTGAATGCATGTGCCACATGGCAAGGGTAGGGATGGGGGCCACTCACATCGACGGTGCAATTGGTAATGACTTCTCTTCTTCCCCTGTGCACGTCATGTAGGTCAGCACCCACCAGAAGAAGGACATTTGGCGTGCCATCGCCAAGGACGTCCGGACCTTGGGGGTCCACCAGAGACGGGGCACCCACTGCCAGAAAAGATGGGAGGACATTCGCCGCTGGAGCAAGAAGACGGCGGAGGCTCAGCTGTGGATGGCCTCCCAACGTGGGAGGGGTGCCCGTTGCACCATGACCCCCCTGATGTTCCGGATCCTGGCGGTGGCCTACCCGGAGTTGGATGGGCGCTTGAGGGCATCACAGCAGACACAAGGGGGTGAGTACACTCGCATTCTGGGGACTTTGCGCGCAGTGGAGGGGTCTGGGTGGGGGAGGAGGGCTGTGGCTTTCCCTAGGCCAGGGTGAGTTACGTAGGCTAGGCCCCTCCATAATGCAGGCCATGTGTCACTCCACCCCACCTCAGTAGAGTGCCAAGTATAGGTATACATGCCCCTGTGGCATCTATGTGAGCAGATGTCCACCATAGCCATGTAGGCCAGATCCCAGGAATTGCATCTGTAGAGGCCAAGAGCAAGACGTAGTGCAGGGGGCTGCTGTGTCTGTATTGTCTGCCAACGGTAGCGGTAAGCCATGCACTAAACCTGTCTTTCTTCTTCCCCCCCCCTTTTTTTGCTCTCCCTGTTCTTTTGTGCATCAGCATCATCAGGCGGAGGTTCAGTGGCACCGGAGCACAAGGGAGCTGCATCCCACATGGCCATGGAGGGCCACACCACAGACTCGGAAGACACCAGTGGGACGGAGGGCGAGGGGAGCTTCACGTCGGGCACAGGATCACCAAACAGTGACACGGACTCATCCGCTGATGGAAGCTCCCTTGTGGTGGCGGCACCATCTGTGCCCCCCACTTCTACAGGTACAGCCGCCACCTCCCCTACCAGCACCGCCCTCCCAGCAGCCCCTCAGCGTTCGCCCCGTGCCCGCTCACCCAGGAGGGTGGGCATCACCTTCGCCCCAGGCACCTCAGCCCCTGCCACCCCTGCTGCCCTCAGTGAGGAGGCCATTGACCTCCTCAGGTCACTCACTGTTGGGCAGTCTACCATTGTGAATGCCATCCAGGGTGTAGAACGGGAGTTGCAACACGGTAATGCATTCCTGGAGGGCATTCATTCTGGTCAGGCTGCCCTTCATCGAACCCTGCAATCTCTGGCCTCAGCACTGATGGCAGCCATTGTCCCTGTGTCTAGCCTCCCCTCTCCAACTTCCTCCACCCAGACCCAAACCCCTGTACCCCAGCCTATCCCAAGCACACCATCAGACAAGCATGCATACACCTCAACACACACAAGTAGCTCAGGCAAACATAAGCACCACACAACCCACAGGCACTCACACAAGCATCACCCACATACAGACACAGCAACATCCACTGCCTCCACTGTGTCCCCCTCCTCGTCATCTCCCTCCTCCCTCCCAGTGCCGTCTACACTCTCACCTGCATGCACAACATCTACAGGCTCTAGGGCTCGCACCAGAACACCCAGAACCACACCCCGCTCACCTGCACTCACCACCCCCACTACCATTTACACATCCCCTGTGTCCACTCCCAGTGTGTCTGTGACGCCCCCTCCCAAAGTACACAAACGCGGCCACTCACACACCCAACATCCATCCACCACATGACAGCCTCCAGTACCTGCACCTGCACCCAAATCACCTAAAGTTACACCTCCTACAACCACCTCCTCTTCCTCCGCTCCCAGACCCCCTCCAGCTACCCATCCCAGTCTTCGTCAGCAACTCTTCCTCAGCAACGTTGACCTCTTTGCCCCCACCCCTCCAATTGATAGGTCCCGTAGTAGCACCTCAGCCAAAAAAAGTCCAGTACCAGTGGTGCGTGTCAAAGGTGTGTGGAGTGCACTGGCCACCAGGGCAGCCAGTGTGGCACAGAGCCAAAGCACTGCCAGTCCACCCCCTGTAAAGCACCTCAAGTTGGAAAGTGGCCGACGGGACAGGGTGAAGACTCCTGGAGGAAAACCTGCTCACAAGGGTCCCAGGGGGAGTGCCGAGTCAGCTGTGACTCCTGCAAAGGTGGTGAAGGGCCAGAGGAAGTCTGCACAGTCTGAGAAGAGCAGCACGGCGGAGAAGGCCGCCATCCTCCCCGGCGGCCAGGACGCCACCGCCAGCACTCTCCTCACTGGTCAGGAGACCACCGCCGGAGTCAGTGCCCAGGAGGGCAGCAGTATCGTCGCTGGTCAGGAGACCACCGCCGGAGTCAGTGCCCAGGAGGGCAGCAGTATCGTCACTGGTCAGGAGACCACTGCCAGAGTCAGTGCCCAGGAGGGCAGCAGTATCGTCACTGGTCAGGAGACCACCGCCAGTGTCAGTGCCCAGGAGGGCAGCAGTATCGTCACTGGTCCTGAGACCACCGCCGGAGTCAGTGCCCAGGAGGGCAGCAGTATCGTCACTGGTCCTGAGACCACCGCCAGGAGTCAGTGCCCAGGAGGGCAGCAGTATCGTCACTGGTCAGGAGACCACAGCCGGAGTCAGTGCCCAGGAGGGCCCCTGCAGCCACAGCCCCGCTGGGCAATGAGGGACCGTCATGCCACACACCAATGCACAGGTCAGAGACCGCCATGGCAAAGCACCGCTGAACAGGGAGAAGACCGCCATGGTGAAGACCGCTGAACAGGGCAAAGCACTGCTGAACAGGGCAAAGCAGTATGAACAGGTCAGAGACCGCCATGGCAAAGCACCGCTGAACAGGGAAAAGACCGCCATGGTGAAGACCGCTGAACTGGGCAAAGCACCGCTGAACAGGGCAAAGCACCAATGAAAAGGTCAGAGACCGCCATGGCAAAGCACCGCTGAACAGGGAAAAGACTGCATTGGTGAAGACCGCTGAACAGGGCAAAGCACCGCTGAACAGGGCAAAGCACCAATGAACAGGTCAGAGACCGCCATGGCAAAGCACCGCTGAACAGGGCAAAGACCGACATGCCAAAGCACCGCTGGACAGGGAACAAAACCGCCACATCAAGCATTGTTATCCCATGTGCAGCTGGGACAGTGACGGGACAGGAACCGTCACAGGGAGCCTGATGCAGTCTGGGCACCATTCCCCCTCCAGAACCAGTGGAGACATGCATCCACTCCGTCTGTCCTTAACAGAATGAAGCACTCTGGGCACCAGTCCCCCTCCAGAACCAGTGGAGACTGTTATCCACTTGAGAGACTGTGGCTTTGCACTCCCCAGGATGTAACAGTGGGCAAACCACCCACTGTAGAGACTTGTGAGACTGTGGCTTTGCACTCCCCAGGATGGTACAGTGGGCAAACCACCCACTGTAGAGACTTGTGAGACTGTGGCTTTGCACTCCCCAGGATGCAACAGTGGGCAAACCACCCACTGAAAAGACTTGTGAGACTGTGGCTTTGCACTCCCCAGGATTGAACAGTGGGCAAACCACCCACTGAAAAGACTTGTGAGACTGTGCCTTTGCACTCCCCAGGATGGTACAATGGGCAAACCACCCACTGTAGAGACTTGTGAGACTGTGGCATTGCACTCCCCAGGATTGAACAGTGGGCAAACCACCCACTGAAAAGACTTGTGAGACTGTGGCTTTGCACTCTCCAGGATGGTACAGTGGGCAAACCACCCACTGTAGAGACTTGTGAGACTGTGGCTTTGCACTCCCCAGGATACATCAATGGGCATGGAGCCCCGTCGTGGATCCGGCGTGGTGCTGTCATCCGGCTGAGGTGCCCCCCCTTTCCTTCCCCCTGAGGTGCCTGTTGTATTTCTATCTGATGCCCCTGCACTGTTCTCTCCGTTTGTGGACAGGTATCTAGTGTGGGCCTCGCCCATGCATTTTGGGCCCAGTGGTGCACGGACATTGATATGTGCATACCTGCACTACTTCTCGTAATGTATAATATTTTGATTGTGTATATCTATCTGTATATATTTGGTAACTGTATTTTGATACATTACAATGTTTGAACTGATTTCCTTTTGTGTTTGCATTCTTCCGGGGGCGTTGTGGGTTGTTACTGGGATGTTTGGAAATGCATTGGTGTGTGTGTTGTAATGTGCGAGGGTGGGGGTTTTGCGTGTGTCCCCCTGACTTTTGCCTCCCCTATGTCGTAGGTGCAGTACTCACCGTTGTCTTCGGCGCCGCCGTTGCTGGTGTTCGTAGACGAGCAGGAAGACAAGGGCAGGGAGTATTTGTAGTTCGGGCTCCATGGTGTCCTCCTTCCTCGTGGAGTGTGTTAAGGTGAGCGTTTTCCCATTGCAGAAGCTGTTTCCGCCGTGTTTTTATCCACAGTGAATCCGCCCCAGAAAAGGTCGCGGATTGGCGGGTTGTAATACTGTGGGCGGTACTTTGTCTTCCGCCTGTCTGTTGGCGGTGACCGCAGTGCTGCTTGTCTGTACCGCCGTGGCGGTCAGAGTGTGAAAGGGGCTGTCTTTGTTGGCGGTTTCCGCCACGGTCATAATTCCCTTTTTTTCTTTCGCCGGACTGTTTGCGGTATTACCACAGCTTTAACACCGTCCGCCAGGGTTGTAATGACCCCATAAGTGTGGTCCTGTCATCTGTTCCAGTAAATGTAAAGATAGTCTGAGTGTCATCTGCATAAACATTCATTAATATGTCAAATATTTCCAGTATTTTATTAAGGGGTTGGACATGAATATTAAAAAGTGTGGGACTTTATCTGTCCCCCTAATGTCTGTGGAAATCCATTAAGGGCTTCCTAAAGTTTGAATTTTTGAAACCTCACCCACCTAGGTGGCTTACTTCATCATCGGATTCAGCTCCACACAAAGCGCGTGCTGCAATACCTCGGGGGCCCCAAAACCCTCAGAAGGGGAAAGACACTTTAGTGGGAGATCTTTTCACTGCCCATTATTGTGATCAGTGCATCAGTGATGTGGTGGGGGACTGTGAATGGAGAAATATGAAAGTGTGCATTAGAATAATCTCTTGTTAAGAGGACCAATATCACATTAGTTGATCATTGGGTATTCTGAGCTAGTCTACATGGTTCATGTTTAAATCAGGCAAACCAGGTAAATTGTCATTTTGTCATGACCTAATCTAGTATTCCTCCTACTCTATGGGGGTATAAACTGTCCGAAATCCCCTCAATGTTAAAGCACTATTGAGTAGTTCACCGATGCCCAAACATTTGATGTTAACTCATGTGGAGAAGGCAAATCCAGACTAGGAGTACAAAAAAGACATGCATTGAGTAAGAAGTACTGCTACTCAATAATCACAGTGTAAGTAAGTAGTAATCATATCTAGAATATGTCAAGCTATTCCACAGACAAACATCTAAACCCTATATTAGTTAACAACAATTGTATCAACCTGCCAGGTTTCTCAGAGAATGGCACACAGATGCTCATAATATAAGCATTCTTATAAGCACTGTAAATAAATAAATGCCTAGCTGTTAATGCCCTAAAGAGACATGCAGTTCCCTGCAACACATCCGGTGCACTTACCCTACTTAAAGTGAGCCTAGGGCCCCTTGGGAATCTTGAGGAAGAGGCAAGCCATCTGATACCTAGAGGGTAAAGATGAACAATAAATATCCCTTTGCCAGCCATCACTCAACTCACCAGGCCCTGGAAACATCTGTAGTTCATCATCACTCACTGCATTATGGAGGATGCCGGCCCGTAATTGACATGTGTACTCGGTCCAAAACATGATTAGGCCAAGAATGAGTATTTACCAGCACCTAGGACTCCCCAGGTATTTCTTTTCAGGTTTGGTGGTATGGCATATGTTACAATTCCCAGCCTGGGCAGAACATATATGAATACCATTTTGCTTGTCATCAATAAAGAATCAATCCAGTCACTGATAACTTTATTGCTCATTAAATCTGTCAGACCTTCATTCTCCACCAACTAGCTTTGGAGGATTTTCCCAAACCACCTAGAACTCCATGTTAGTTAACACTGATAGCATCATATACTAAGTATAAGGAATAGATGTTCTACACCTTCACTTAGATAACATTTAAGATGACAAATCTTTCTATCTTATTTTGATTATATATCTAAAACTCTCGCTATACCTTTAGCCAAATGTATATATTCCTACCCTTCTGCTTTTAACTTTCCCTTCCCCTTTTTCCTTTGCTTCTTTTCTCTTCCATCTTTTTCTTAATTGAAGTTTCTATTGAAATATTGTCATAATTTTGCTGAATTTTTCTTAGGAACCTATTGATACGTACATTTTTTACCTCTATATTCATTCTTCATCTATAGAGATATTATTTTATGATATATCGTCCACTCATCTTTGAGCTGCAAAGGGGCCGAAGAAACATGCAAGAAATTTGAGGTTTTAGCAGGAACATCATAAAGGTTTCTATAAACCTGAGAATGCTTTCCAGGACGCCATAAAGCAGTGCCATTATATGCCACAACTTCAAATGTTCTGAGGAATGTACTCTGGATAGAAGTTGCAGCTTCTTGTTTGGGTGCAGCCAACTGAAAACCAACAGATGAAGCTGCAAGACTCTGTTCTTTTATTTTTTTTTTCATCACCCAACCGCTGCTGAGGACATCACAGAAGACTTACTCACTGTATTTCTTCAGAGGTGGGATGGTTAGTGCACACCTCACGCCTGCCCACATATCTATGGCCCGTCCTTGGCTCCCAGTGAAAGCGCATCCCCATGAAAGCACTAGTGCAGATCTGGCAGACTTCTGGGAGATGGGTGGGATCACTGCAGCTTCAGCTGTGCGTCAGGTGTCGCAAACGGGCCCGAAAGTCTCCATTCCTTGGTGGGAGCACTACAACAGGCCAGACTCAGTCAAAGGTGTGAGACATCTCCTAGTCACCACTGTAATGTGCATAGGCCTCGTGGTGACAGCCTAGCACCGTGCAAAGTTATTGACACACATTGGTGACTGCTATTCAGGAGTGGCCACGAGTGGTCCAAATGCCATTTATTTATACCCTTTGGCTGGGCTCGGCCCTTTGGCTGAGCCCAGCATCCGGGCTGCATGCAGCATGGCTACAAGTAACGTAAAGGCCCAGTGGTACTTTATATCCCCAGATCTCTTAAATGCTTAAAATACTAAAGAAAATATATTTAACAAAATCTATGATAGAAGCCAAATGATAATGCCCAAAAATCACAAAAAGGCTGCTCTAAAAACACATCTAGACAGTTTTCCAAAATCATTAACAGTACATACAAGACTGCACTCTAAGTGGTACTTGAATCCAACTGTAATGTCTTTGCCCATTTATTTTTTGAAAAGATAAATAAAATCAACAGTGAATTTACCTAATCCACCAAATACAAATTGCATATCCTTTTTCCACCAAAAAGAACACTAGTGAGCAAATTCTACCAAGTCTCAGACTATTCGCAGCATCTGCCTTTGCCGTCAGCTTTTGGAGATGACCTCATTAATTTACTTCTATCTAAAAACTCAACAAGTTCCTATTTCCAGAAAGACCTCCCCTGACAACCCCCATGTTCCAAAGTGGTACAGTCTCAAAATGGCTAAAATCAAAGCATATTAAACCACTCCTAAAATGCATCTAGCTCCAGTTGTTACATAACATTATAGACCAATCTCATGGCCCCCCATTCTGGCTAAGAACATTAAGATATGGAAGGCCACTTAGCTAAAAGAACACACTTTGTGGATAACTGCAAGTAGAGCTATATTTAGCATGGATGATGACCAGCAATCTTTAAAGCTAAAGTCACCTGAATCTGTCACATACTTGAAATCAGAACAAACATTTAGTACATGTAAGGCCAAAAGCATTAATCTATCCTTGTGTTTTGCACATAACAGTTGTCTCAGCAAAGTCTATAGTTTCCTACCTAATTAACATCTCACTTAACACCCACATACAAGCCAATTCAAATTGAGCTAGATTCAACCTACAGTAGAAAATCTCAATCACATTCTTTACAATCTTGATACAAAACAGCAGTTGAAACAGCACTTTATGGAGATAACACCTAAAATATAGATATGCTCTACTCACTAATCTCCTGAAGACTCTTCTAGCAACCTCTTTAGGAAGCCTCTGCTTTCGCAGCTACAGAGGGGGCGGTTCTTTAGGGGCCTCTTCTGGATGCACTATACAGACATACAGCTTCAAATGAAGAGCAAGCAGGTGTAAGGAAAAATAAAGAATGGGTAAAATTAAAAGGGAAAGAGGAAAGGAAAGATGGATGAGTGGGTGCATGAATGAGCTGGTAGATGAGTGAGTAGGTGGTAGGTGGCAGGACAGACGAAAGGATGGCAGAGTAAAGGGATGGACGGATGAGTGGGTGAAAGGATGAGTGAATATATGGTAGAGTGAATGGATGGATGAGTGAATGGATGCAACAGATGGCAGTGCGGATGGGTGGTTGCAAGAGTGAATGGAAGGGGAAGATTAAATAATGGATGAAAGAATAAATGGATGACAGAATGTAAAGGTGAAATAGAGGATCTCAGTGGGTGGATGGAAGTGTGAAAGATAACTGGATATATGCTTGGATAAAAGAGACAAGGCAGCTCCTCTGCTGAGGGTTGTGCTCACTTGCTTCGAGAGATTTAGTTCATAATAGGGGCACTTGAATTTTCTAGCTACTGTTTAAGCAGATATGCTAATTAACATTTTTTATGAGTATTATGCATTATTAACTAATGAAAAGAAATGCTAAAATGAATAGTTAGAGAAATTAGGGCCATATGTACGAACACCTTTTCCCATAGACACAGAATGGGTAAAAACCTTTGCTACAGCTGGCCCTTAATGTGCACGTTTGAGAAATGTGACCACGAAGAGTGGCTGCCAATGCATATGAATTATACTAAAAATAATTGAAATATATGAAAATAATGAAAAATAAATAATAAAAATGTAGTAATATGTCATAATGAGATGTATAACGTATGTTTTGCATTAAATCGTAGAGCTAACTTAGCTGGAGTCATGGCCTAGTTTTGCCAGGCCTCGTGCACAAGCAGAAATTAATAATGGACGCTGAAGAAGTTACTAGTGCATTTGAACTGTCCTCAACCCTTCATGTTAATGTTGCTTAGATAGAACTTTCCGCAATGTACCGACAGACAGGAGATGATGAAGTCAATCTGATATAATTATGTGTAGAGTAGGCTAAATGTACTTTCCCAGGACTTGAACAATGAGGGCACTGACCGAAGAGGAACATGCAACATTTTCGTTACCTGAAGAGCCGGATGATGGAGACATCGTACAGAGGACCAATCCGTGAAAAGTGAAAGAGGAAATATTAGAACTTATAGATTTGAAGAATGAATATTATAGGTTAGAGTCATATCTGCTAATTGATTGACCAATTAGGAATTAGGAGGATGGACTGAAAAACTCTAATAAAAAGTCATGACAAGGGGCTAAAACTTCAGACGCGAGGGGAGAATGGTGATGACGACAGAAGACGCGATCCGAGATCCTGTCATTGGGCTTATGAGCTTGAAAGCCTGATGCTTTCCTGATCTATTGATGACCTGAAGACGAAGACTGACTTTGTTGCTGATCCATTCTGTGGATAGGGAGCTATCAAAATGTGATTGATTCATTTTTGTGCCTTTTCTTCTAGGTACCAACTGCGCTTTTTTATAGTTTTCTTCTTAGTTAAATGTTTTTCCAAATGTATGTTTTATAAATTGTTTTCACATGAAGTCCCACATGCTGATGCTAATCTGGGTTAGATAGGGTTATCTTGGGTGACACTGACAGTGACAAATGATTGACGGACTGAATTGCTGAACTCTGTTATTAATGATTGGTTATTCAGTTTTGCTAGCTTATGTTGAAGCTTTAGAGCAGATGTTTTTACAAGTATTAATTAGATCATGTTATTGGTGGTGGGAAACGCCCTGAACGCCGACTCCATAATAACGAAGTCGTGGACAACGAAAGCGGAACAAAGCTTTCATTGACGACAACTTCTTTATTTTGTGCCTTAACCACGCATGTGCTGAACCACGCACATGCGTGGTTAAGGCACAGAACAATGGAGTCGGCTGAGGAGGACGACGCGACGAGTCAGGTAAGTGGGGCTGTTTTAGGGCTGGGGGGTCGGGGTATTTTTAGTTTTAGGGGTGGGGTGGGGCGGGTGTTGGTGTTTCAGTTTTAGGGGTGGGGGTTGGGGTATTTTTAGTTTTAGGGACGGGTTTTAGTTTAGAGGCAGGGGTAGGGGGGTGGGGGTATTTTTAGTTTCAGGGGCGGGGTGAGGGGTTGGGAGTTTTTAGTTTTGGGTGTGGGGTTGGGGTTTTAGTTTTAGGGGCGGGGTGGGGGTTGGGGTATTTTTTGTTTTAGGGGGGTGGGGGGTTGGGGTTTCAGTTTTAGGGGCGCGGTTGGGTTTTAGCTTTAGGGGAGGGGGCGTCGGGCGGTTTAGGTTTAGGGGCGGGGAGGGAAGGGAGGGATATTTTTAGTTTTAGGGGTGGGGGTCGGGCGGGTTAGGTTTGGGGGAGGGGTATTTTTAGTTTTAGGGGCGGGGTGGGGGATTGGGTATTTTTAGTATTTGGGGGTGGCGGGGTCGGGTGGTTTAGGTTTTTAGTGGTGGGGATTATGGTGGTTTAGGTTTTAGGGGTGGAGGTTGGGGTGGTTTTAGGGGTGGGGTGAGTGGTTGCTGTAATTTTAGGGGTGGGGGTTGGGGTGGTTTTAGGTTTTAGGGGTGGGTTGGGGGGTCGGGTAATTTTAGGGGCAGTGTGGGGGGGTTTAGGCTTTAGGGGCGGGGTGTGGGCTCGGTGTAGTTTTAGGGGTGGGGGTGTTGGGGTGGTTTTAGGTTTTTGGGGTGGGGGTTGGGTAGTTTAGGTTTTATGGATGGGGTGGGGGTGGGGTTGTTTTAGGGGTGGGGGTTGGGGTCGGGTAATTTTAGGGGCGGGGTGGGGCGTTGAGGGAGTTTAGGTTTTAGGGGCAGGGTGGGGGGCTAGGGGTAGTTTTAGGGGTGGGTGGTTTTAGGTTTAAGTGATGGGGGTTGGAGTAATTTAGGTTTCAGGGATGGGGTGGGGGTTGGGGTTGTTTTAGGGGCAAGTGTGGGGGTTGGTGTGGTTTTAGGGAAGGGGTGGGGGGATCACGGTAATTTTCAAGGGGGGGTGGGGGTGTAGGGGGGACGCATGCTGGAACCATGCATGCCTATCACTAATGCCTTTACAACGAAAAATCTTTGTTAAGGCATTTGTGGTAAAGGAATTAATGGTAACAACGCAGTCGTTGTTCTGACCTCGTTGTTCGGGCATGCGTTGTTCCAGCATGCATTGTTCTGACATACATTCATTGGTGGTCATTAACAAACTGATACTGACTTGATCAGATAAAGTTTGAATTAACCATATGTCATAGTATTGTAACCAATAGGGAATAAAATTGTTAAAACGTATATTGAGTTGTGGTTATTCATGAAATGTCAATGAAATTAACACTTGATTAATGCTTTCCTTTTAAGGATATTGATGGTATATTGATTTATTGATTACACTGGTCACTACATGGCTAGGATAGTCCATGCGATCCAAAAGGTTAATCAGCCTATAAGCGTCCCCTTGTAAGTTTACTTACTAAGGACCAGGCATGCTAACACTACTCCATCGCTAGCACAGCTCAAAGCATATCTCTGTGCAAACTTTGACTTCTTACAAAACACAAAAAAGATCTTAATATATTTCACCTACTCTCAGAAGAGGCAGGTGGTTGCTCATAGAAGAGAAATGCTCATTCAGAAAAGTATGTATAACTTACAAACTGCTACAGTTTAACATCCCAGAATATTTAATACAAAAAGTAAAGATGCCAGACGGACTCAGACTTATCAGATAAAAGTTGCACATAAAACACTTCTTGTCACAAAAAAAGTATCTCTCTCAGTTTCTTTTCAGTTCGAGCCCACAAAATCTGAAATGTTCTCCATAATGACATTGAAAATCTGAAAAGCCTTTGTGTCCACAAATACCTGCTCATCTAAACATAGACTAGTACAACAACCCTATACATTGTGTCTTCATACCCAGGAAAAATCATAGCATACTTAAGGATCATCTTGTTTACATATACAGAGTAAGAAACATTTCCTACAGTACTTTCGATTTGCATTATCCTACTACATGTCAAAGTAAGAAAAAACTTGACTGCTTTCTTAAGAAACAAAACTAAGATCAGTATCAGCACCAATTACATTTTATAAAGAACTTCAAATATATCAAATACCATTAAAGTACAAGTCGCTACAAATTTTTGGGGGAATCACACATCAGACAAATCTATGGCGCACACTTGACCCTCTCACCAGAAACTAAAATATTTAAGTCACAAATAGGATGTCAGCTGATCCAGGCATTGTATTACTATTTGTTAATACCAAGACATTAAAATGTAGATTCTACTTTTTTCACATGTATCAAAAAGAACAAGCATTGAAGTTGTGGGCTACACACCAATGTATTTCCTGATTGTTTTTTCAAGTATCTCCTTTGTACACAAAATGCCTCCAGACAAAACCAAAGAATATAGTATAGGAAGATCACATACACACCACATAATCTGCAAAAACTACTTTGGCAAGAATTAATGAGCCAATGCCATAACTTTAATAAGTGAGTCTACTGTAGTTTTTATTTCAGAAACTGTCCTGGGTGTCCTTCCATTGCTGAATCAAATATTAGTGATTAAATATAGTAGTATATCTTTCAGCCCATTTTGCTAAATATCTAATTTTTTCAAGCCTACTACAATCCCTTTTCAGGCTCAATTTTGTATGTACAAATACCAGGATCACTATATCAAATTGTTTATCTAAAATTATAATACCTCCTCAATATTCTCAATCCTGAATTTTGATTTCTAGCTGTAATAAATGTCTTAAGGAGTTGGGTACCACCAATTTGACAGTTTGCAAATAGTAAAAACTAACAGTGGCTCCTTCTAGTTCCAATGAGGTATACAAAAAAAGATGTATGGAATGCATGAATTAATCTCAGCCACTGGTAAATACTATTGGCTGCATCCCAGTCCTTCGTTATTTTGCACATCATGACACCTCATTTGAGATCCAGCTATCTGCAAATCAGTCTTGGCCCATCTCCAATGGAAACTGTCCAGCCCAAACTGCTAGTCCAGGTTCTCCCTGAAGCAGAACACTGGGTGGTACGGGCCCTAGCATGCTTGTGTTGTGTTGCACAGTGGGAGTGACTTCTAATGGGATGAGGAGCTACACCTCCTTGTTTCTGGCCCTTTTTTTGAATTATACCAAGAGTGAATAGTAATCCAATATTCACTCTTGATATAAAAAGAATTCCGACCACCTTCAGTCCAGCAACAGTCTCTGTCTGATGACTGGTGCAGGTGCACAAAGGCCCCCGCACCAGCCATCAGAATGAGACCACTAGAGCTAGAGAAATTCTATCCCTGGTCGAGGGGGCCTGGCATGGCTCTATGCCTTCCCACCTATGACATGCTCAGCGTCACGTCTAAAGGTAGAGAATGGTGTTGCAGGGTTAAGCCCTGCAGTGCCCATGGGTACACACCAATCAGCCTGTCACTCCACCCTTTCCCAACATGTCACAGAGTTCAGAAAAGGTGGGTTGAAAAAGCAGAGACTAACACCTCAAATCTGCAGCTGTGCAGGTTTGAGGTTTCAGTTTCATGCCCCAGCGCTGGAAGCTGAAAGCCCAAAGACTCCGAACAGGATCTATAAAAAGGTAACTAAAAAGCTTTTAAATGTTGTGTGCTATGCAAATGGATGTGTGTGTGTGTTTATGGGTAAGAGTGTGCCCGCAAGACACAGCATGCACATGAGGGTATGTGTGTGTAAGTGACTGTGAGAAAATCATTGGAATAGTCAATGAGTGACAATGAGTGATAGGAACAGTATGTGTTTAAATGGATGTTTGTGAGTGAGGGAGGAGGACAGGGAGTGTAACTGTGAGGGAGATGATAGTGAGTGTTACTGTGAGGAGAATGACTGAGTGCAACTTTAAAGAAGAATGACAGTGAGTGTTACAGTGAGGGATAATGCCAGTGATTATAAATGAGAGGAAGAATGATCTTGAGTGTAACTTTGAGAGCGAATGAATGTAACTAATAATGTGTGTAAAGCTTAGTAAGTCGTAGTCTGTGTGAGTGAAAATCAGTGAGACTGATTTTGTCAGAGTGAGTCTGAATGAGTGGGACTAAGTAAGAATTATTACTGAGAATGACAGACTAGGTGAGCCTTTTGTTGAATAAGTAAGATTGATTTACTGATATTGAGTGAAAATGAGTGGGACTAAGTGAAACTGACTGAGAATGAGTGAGACAGAGTGAGTCACAGTCTGGGTAAAACAGAGAATGGGTGATACTGTGTGAGTCACAGAATGAGTGAAATTGAGTGAGCTAGAGAATAAGTGAGACAGAGTGAGTCGGAATGAGTTGAACTAAGTGGAAATAAGTGAGACCAGGGAGTCAGTATGAAATTGAGTGATAGGTGAGTCAGAGTGAGACTTTTTAAGTGAGAGTGAGTGGGGCTGAGTGAGAATGAATACATTTGAGCAAGACTGAGTTAGACTAATTGAGACTGGGTGAGACTAAGTGAGTGAGTGAGAATGAGACCAAGTGAGTGAGTCAGAGGAGGACTCAGTGAGTCCCCCCTCAAACCCACTGAGAAGCCTGGCTCACTCACTGGAATTCAGTCCAAAGATTAGGCCCCACCACATTTAAAGGTCATCAGCCACCAGTTGTGTTGTATATCAATTATGATTTTCTAAAATGAAGTCACTAAGTTCAACAAATCATGAGTTATAATCATCCCTTTCACACCAGCAAAGTACTGTCTTATTAACATTAGCTTCCTACGTTATACAGTTGAGAAGAGTAGGTACCTCCAATTAATAAATGACAATCCTTGTCGGAGTAAACCCTCAACGTCATTAAGTTAACCTGAACTTAACCCCTGGGAGCTCTTTGTTACATAGAAGACAGGCTTAACACAGAGGCAGTAAAGTATGTGTGCAGCACTAAGTCAGAAATAAAGTTGAAACAATACAAACCCCACACAAATTGGAAAAATATATTAATCAAAAAGACACCAAAATGACAGAAATCCAATCAAGGGAATAGGAGATATACTTTTAAGTTTTATGTTGAAATAGCACCAATGAGGAAAAAGTGCCAATGACAGTTAATGGTCATGGTAGAACAGGACTTAGTAACGATTTGACACAGACCCAATGGATCGTGGGACGGATACACTAATCAGGTTTGTCCTGGTAAAAGATTTAACTTTTGATTTCAGTTCTTTAAGTTCATTTCGACCACAGGAGTACACTTCTACTGTGCCCGGAACATATTGGAGGATCTTGGAGACACACGGGTGGCAGGCAGAGGCCCACAGGAAGTTCCAGTCTGGTCCTGTTGACACTGGTCAGCTGGACAGGTACTGAAAAACGATCTTATGGCTTTTTGGGTCCCTGTAACCAGGAGATTAGCATAATGAACCTTGGAGTTTCCTTCTTTGTCCTGAGTACAGGGTATTGTTTCCACTCTGTGTTCGTACGAAGTTCAGCTGTCCTACTGAGAACCCCACTCCTAAATTTACAAAACAGTCATGCCTCAATAATGTTAGTGAGACTGGATTCTGCAAATGCTCATTTTGTGCTGCAGGTGATGTACACATCTGTCACAGTAAACAATGGGAACAAAGTAGTCTTTTCCATCTGAACAATAATAAATTGCATCCATAGTTTCTGAAATGTTACATAACTACAATTTCATCACTGACCTCAAAGTAAATTGAAAACAAATAGGAACTACAAATTCCATGTGACACTCCAACTTGTCCAATAACTCTGTCACCTAAGAACAAAACTATGGAAATAAAGTCCCCAAAATGTTAACTGTTGTTTGTGAGGTACATTTGATAACTGTTATCAGAATAACAATGATTAATTTGTGAAAGGCATGCCAAGGGATGTCCCCAGTTTACGGTTAGGAAATTGGTTTCCGTCTAGTGAAGCATCTGTTTCAAATGTAAATGTTTCTTCAGGTTACACATCACTCTTTTTGGCATTGAAATGGTCGTGGAAGATTGCTTGACAAGCTGTACAGCCTAACTTAAGGATGTATGACAAGGTAGTGGGCACTTTGTACATAAGTTGGGAAGCCCCAACATTTTCAAGCAAGTCAGACTGAAGATCTTGCTAGTGGTCTGCAGGCTATGGCCAAAGGTTAGGGAGGTCTGTGGGATACCATACCTCAGTGATTATGCCCCAATATGGAATTTGCCTAGTACCCCGGAATGTATGAAAGATATATGAGCGAAACAGTTGAAAGATACCAAGATAAGTAGTTGGGGACAGGTTATGAAAGGTAGCAGGTTAATAACCTGACAAGACATATCCTGAATTACTGGAGGCAAACGGTGCACATTTAAATAGTATCAATCAGCCAGTTGGGTATGTGGGTTACAGCAGGAAGAGAGTGGGGACATTAAAGGGAAAGAACAATTCAAGGCAGTGCCTCTATGGAGAAAGAGGTTGTGAAGTGGTACCGGAGGTTGGTGCAGATCTCTGATGGATTATTTACCTTGCCAGAGAAGTTGTGAAGAAGGGACCTGCCAACGCTGGAGCACTCATCTTTGGCAAGTATCTATGTCTATGCTGTACAAATCAGCAAGGCCTGCGTATCTTAGAAAGAATCATCTATTTACACTTCACAGAGTTTACTGAACATCAAAAAAGCTATCCAGTCTGGAAACCTGATGGTGAGGTCCTGTCTCAAGTGCGAGAGTGAGTTTACTGATGATGTGCATATGATTGTGCAGAAGAAGTGGGTAACGCTCTGTCTGAGCAGTTGGGTAAAGAAATAAAAGTAAGCCCTGCTCTGGTGATTTTTGTTGTGATTGAGGAGAGGGTGCTATCACTAATGCAGATAAGAAACTAACTGAGAGCACTGATTCTCAACTTAATTTTAAAGACTAGAAGGGAAATGTGCTGCAAATGAGTATCACCTATTCCCCCAATTCTGATAAAATGGGCATGGTCAAAACAATGGCTCTGTAAGCATTGCCTGCAGTACTTTTGTCTGGAAAAGGGTGGTGATGTGGGAACCATTGTGAAGGTGGTGGATAGGAAGATATGGTGAAGATTTAAATATATCTGTGGATCTGTCCGATGATTAAGACCTGAAAACCAATAAATAATGATTCTCAGGGTCAGCACAACAAACCAATAAATGTTGGATAAGGTCTTGTTTAGGTTTATGGCATAGAGGGTGAGGTGTTGAGCCTCTATCACTGCTGCTATCTGCTGCAAAATGAGGATCTATACAAAAAAGCTGTACAGCTTAACTTGTTCTGTTGACTGGCGAGTCAATTGTTGAAAACCTCATGTCTATGTTTCCCTAAGGACTTAGGTCTGTCCTCTGGCACTGATGACTAAAGGCATATTTAAGCAGATGGATAATCTTGCAACAAAAATATTTTGCAACCACCAAACAACATCTCAAAGAAGAAGGCTTGTCTAGCTGTTGGGACCCACATGCTCCTAAAAGGCATTATACTTGCCAAAATCTACGAATAACAATGCCACCAACTGGCCTCTCAATACCATGCATATGCAACTAATAATTATCACAATTAGAATGAACTAAATCAAGCAATGAGTGCAAGATATTTTAGTTTCAAAAGAAAGAGTGCACTCTCCCCATTAAATGGATATATATATATTACCTACTGCCAGTTACCAATAGGTAGATATAGTTAGGACAACTTTCCATAGACAGAGCATTTTTTGTTTTGCCATATCTTTAGTGCCGCTTGACAAATCTTCACAAAGTTGTCAAGACTTAAACTTTGGTCCCTTCAGCTGCTGTCTTGAAAGTTTCAGGGTGATCCATCAAGCAGAGGCCGAGAAAAAGGGGGGTTCCCCATACAGGTTTTCCCTATTCAACGTCCATGGGATTTTTCAAATTTTTCATTTTGACTAAAGCCCGAACCCCTGAATGGAATTACACCAAATTTGGCAGAAAGCTAGCTCTTAGTCCAGAAAGTATGCTTTTTGTGATTTGGTGTAAATCCCTTCAGTAGTTTTGGAGATATTAGAGTGTACAAAATATAGATATCTAGGGACGCAGATCCTCCGTGGATCAAACTGTTGCCGTGCTGATATCTGATGTCACACTTCAACAAGGGAGTATTGGCAGCCATCTTGGGACTAGGTTTCAGCTGAGTCCCCCAAAAAAAAGTGAAAAAAAGAAAAGGGGCCAGGGTAAGGTCACCCTGAGCCCATAGCCTTGGTCTAGGAGTCCCTCATGGACCATAAAAAGCTAAAAAGCATTTTTTCTAAAATGTTGGGAACATCCGTGGATCTGGATTTTCCCCATTTTTTTTTAAAAAGGCCTATTTTTTGCCCTTTTCTTTTATTTTGCTCGAGGTAGGCCAGGTCTCGGGACCATTGGAGCTTTAAAAGGGAGGGGGGCACATGGAGCCGCCTTCCTATTGGCTTATATTGGCCACCTCCCCGGGGAAAATATTGAAAGAAATGCAGGGTGCATGGCCCCCCACAGCCTCTGGGGACCGCCACCTCTCCGGGGTAAATATTGAATGAAATGCTGAGGGGCTGCGTGGTCACCCCCGTAGTCTCAGGGCACACCTCCCCAGGGCTAAAGTTGAATTATATGCAGGGGGTGCATGGCCCCCTCAGTTACCGGGACCCCCACCTCCCCAGGGCTAACATGAAAGAATGAAGGGAGTCCATTCATCATTGAAGGGAGTCGCAGATCATCGGCCACGGGGACCACCACCTTCTGTAAATTAAGGGGGGCACATACCCCTCTGCAGATAATGGAACCACCACCTCCAAGGGTATAGTGGCAATGCATGTGGGGGGGCATCTCCCCGAGGCTGAAAAAAGTTGAGGAAGGGGGGTACATTGTGGATCCCCAGCCACAAGGACCACCACCTCCCTGGGGCAAACTCTAATGTTGGAGGCCCTCTGGACCACCACCCCCATGGCTGGTTCCTGCTATGCCTGGGTACCCTCCACCTCAGGACATAGCTGTTTGCTCTGACTTGACAGGAGCTGTGACAGCTCCCGCCAAGTCAGAGAAAATACTTTGCTCGCAGCACTTGAGAGCTGTCAAACAGCTCTCACTTGCTGCAAGCAGAGGTTTCCTCTGTTTCCCTGCCTACAGACATTTAATAGCGATGAGCCCCAAGAGATGGGTTCCACTGGCCATAATCTGCTGTGCAGCCCCCTCCTCACCAAAAAATATAAATAGAATTAAAAAACACCTTAGAAGGTGTTAGACTTTTCATCCTTGGCGTGGTCACCCTTAACTTTTTGCCTCTGTTCCCCAGGTTGTTGATGTGTGCTGGACTCAGTTGTTTTCTGTTTTTGTTACTCTGGGTACTTTACCACTGCTAACCAGTGCTAAAGTGCAAGTGCTCCATTACAAAATAGGTATGTAATTGGTTCATCCATGATTGGCATATTTGATTTACCAGTAAGTCCCTAGTAGAGTGCACTAGAGGTGCCAAGGGCCTGTAAACCAAATGCTACTAGTGGGCCTGCAGCACTGCTTATGCCACCCACATAAGTAGCTCTGTAATCATGCCTCAGACCTGCCACTGCAGTGTCTGTTTGTGCAGTTTTTAACTGTAAATTTGACTTGGCAAGTGTACCCACTTGCCAGTCCTAAACCTTCCCTTTTCTTACAGTAAGACACCCCTAAGTTATGCCCTAGGTAGCCCCAAGGGCAGGGTGCAGTGTATGGTTAAGGTAGGGCATATAGTAATGTGTTTTATATGTCCTGACAGTGAAATACTGCTAAATTCATTTTTCACTATTACAAGGCTTGTCCCTCTCATAGATTAACATGGGGGCTACCTTTAAATATGATTAAACTGTAGTTTCCCTTTGGGAGCGGATAGACATGTGGAGTTTGGGGTCTCTGAGCTCACAATTTAAAAATACATCTTTGAGTAAAGTTGATTTTAAGATTGTGTGTTTGAAAATGCCACTTTTAGAAAGTGAGCATTTTCTTGCTTATACCATTTCTGTGACTCTGCCTGTTTGTGGATTCCCTTTCTGGGTCAGTTTGACAGTTGGGTTGGGTGCATCTCACACTAGACAGTGACACAAAGGGAGCTGGGGTTGTCGCGTAGGCTCTCATTATTTTAATTAGGCTACTAGGTTTTGAGCAGCAAGATCGTCCACGGTGTGGGAGACTAAGTCTGACCCACTGTGGGTGACACCTATCGCTCTAAATCCGGGTTTTGCTCCGGCTAACTAGCAGTGCCTCATCTCTACCAGACGACAGGGTGATTGGGCAGCTGAGAGCATGACATATTAGGCTTCTCAGGGAAGTCGTGGTCACTCAGGTTGCATCCGGTTCTCTCATTCACAATTTAGTCTCATATATAAATGACAAACAGAAGCAGTATATGTTTCAATAATTGGTTTAATAAAATGACTGCATCTTAGATAGCAAAGCGTGAGCTGCAATAACCAGGACAACACAACATGACAGTATTAAAACTGTGACGAGGAGAGTGAAGCATAAGAATAACGCTATCATATTGTCACTAGGATCGATGGACTAATTCCTATCTAAGTCATAAGGTGAGCACAGCATATTAAGCTCTAATTCTGCCTTCCAGGTTCCCCTGGGAAGACATTAACCCTCATACCTGAGCAAAGGCCTGTGGTCTGCGTTAGCATCTGTATCAAAGCATTCAGTAATCAGCATACAGTCATGGTTCACTGGCTGGAATCTCCCTCTTAACGTGTAATGGGACTAGGAAGTGTTTTTATAATAACACAGCTGATGTTCTGAGTAAATGTCCCTACGTAAGGATGTGTATTTTTCTACGAATGTTGGAGACTAAACTTCTACCACGTTCACCGGCAATGTACCAAACTGTAGCCTTGAATGAAGCACAGAGTGATCCAGAATGTCTTGTTTGAGAACACAGTGCTGGGCTAAGCAAAAAAAAGTTAGATAGATGAAAAATAAAACAAGACTGTAAAACTGGTTATTGTAAAAATAACAATGCGAAGCCAAATAAAATATATCTAGGTTAAAGTGCACAGCGGCCTAGTGTGTTGAGCTAACGTGCATGGAGCTATAACTACACAACACCCTCCCCTTGTCGGTTGAAAGAGGTTCAAAGCCAAAACTAAAATTTCATTGCCAAAAGCTGAACCTAAGATGTATATAAAAACCATGTCAATTTGGACAAGTTAAAAGTACACACAGTCATACTATGTGGCAATTTAAAACATGAGCATGTAACTTATAACCGAATTAAAATGACTTGTCAATTTAGAAAACTTCCAAACTAGGTACGAGTCATGGAGAACAGGAGATCTTCCACTTCGGCAGATGTCAAAGCCAGAAAGTCATCGCCAAAAAGGATCAAGGAGCAAGTGTGTTACATAGTCCCAGTGTCAACCAAGGCGGCATCCCGTGGAGTGTCCATGGATGAGTTGTCGACAACTTCCTCCAGGAAGGGTAACTCATAATTAGCTTCACGCAGCAAATGCAACCTCAATGCGCATGTCTGGTAACGAACCCTCAGCGAGAACATCAACAGATCAGCATCTACTGCAGGCAAGTGCTGCTGTGAAAGACAAACTTCCAGTGCATATTCGAAAGAGCACTGCTGCACGGGCTGCACGCAATACAAAACCGGTCTGAATGACAAAGACCAGTCACACTCCAATTGCTCCAGGAGTGTTGCTCCAAAGTACTGCATCATTTGCTCACGACACACCTGCGCTGATGGGAGCACCGTCATTTCTCCTCTTTGCGGCAGGACAGCCATTGCGCATAAACAACAGCAACAGCAGGATGCCAGCTAATAAAGCCAAAGTTATCGTAAATCCCCCAAAAATACTACCGAAAATTGAGTGGATAGTTGAAGGTATCAAACCGAATATGGAGGAGAAGGTGTGAACGAAACCAGAACCAACAGCTTTGAAAAAATGTGTGATTCCATTTGTACTGGATGCATTAAATATTCGTCCCACGAGTTCACTAAAGTGTCTCGGAAAGTTTGTGTTTAACAGGGACTGTATTTTTGCTGATGACCTTGCCACTTGAAGTGCATAGGTCTCGCGCGCAGATGTAAGGGCCACATGCTTTTGAAACAATAAAGCCTTGAGTCTACTTAACTTGCCGAAATTCACGTTTGAAGTAGCAATGTAAGGCCAAATATCAGCTACCTCCCTAAATTTAGTGGGGGGAAACAATATGTTCCCGCAGCATGTAACGACCTTAGAGACCGAAACAACGTAAACTATTCTGGCCTGCATGCCACAACAGCCTTCACTATTGAGAAGGACGTAGCTGCCATTTGAAAACACCTGGAACGTAGGTCTAATCAAAGGGACTGGGACTTCCTTCAGATAACAAGCCAAGTTTGCAGCTGAGGCGTTACATGCCACATTCAAGGACAGCTGTTTACAAATCATCGAATGGCTGACAGAAGTCTTGCATTCACTACCGCTAAGAAAGACCTCTTTCATGCCATTGAAGCATTTGTACGCGAAGGGAAGCTCCCACACCTCATGGATGTAACTATCTCCCAGCTTTTCATATCTGCCTACCGGAATGTGTTTTAAACAGGAGATAAATTGTAATGTGGAAATAGGCAGATTAATAACCCCATGTATTAACCACTCAGCCAATGGCATTTCGGCCACGGTAAAAGGCAACTTTTCTACCTTCTCGATGTTAAGCATGACATAAGTCACTTCCTTCTTAGCCATTAGTTGTTGTTGTCACGTTAGATTAAAAAAAGAAAATATCTCCCTTGCACTGACTTACTGCCATGGGACGCGACCCACCTTCAATGTTTGAAGCGTCCAACCCAACTGCATAATGGACATGATCTGACTCTGTCCATGGTGTAAAGAAGACATATCTGATTGTATAATGTCTATAGCAGAAGAGACAATATTATTTATGGTATATATTAGGTCGGACAAAGTGTTAATCCCATTATCCACAACAGCTAATGCCTTTTAAAAATGTTCCTGATCTATTTGCCTTAACCGGGCAGCAGCATCTTGTCGGGAAAGTTTCCAAATCTCATTGTATACTGCATAGAAGAAATGCTTCCTACGTGGTGTTCTGGGGCCTGACAAGAAATCTTGTAAATCAGTGGAGTAAGACAGGAGACCAAGATTTTCTCTAACCCCGTCTATTGATTGCTTTTAGCCACTGGTGGCATAATTTTCCCACACTATATGTTGTAATTATACCTGCATGCTCTGGTGATATATAGCGAGGGTCTGTCCTACTCGTCCTAACACCCCCGAGGAGTTAATAAAATGTTGATGACACCCATTGGTATCTATTGGCCACAGTAACCACCCACCAGGACATATCAGTGAAGTATTAAATGTACCATTCTGGACCCACTCATCAAGCTCATTTTCAGTTGCATTTGTATATTTTTGCCATTTATAAAACTTTGCGGGGCAGGTATATTGGGCATGTTAAACTCCCTAATTTTAGCTAAGCCTAAACAACTTGTCTGTTGTACCGTTTCATTTAAAAAGATAATTTGTACAGGAATAAGGCATGGTCTAAACAATGTTTCCTTTACCTTAATTTGCCATTTTTTTGTTCCCCACACACTTTTCAGATCAATTGATTTGAACCAATATTCATAGCCTTCTATTGATAACCGGGAAACAAAGGATTCAGAATATATACATTTTGTATTGGTCACTAACATATGCATACCCTTAGTAGGTGGTACTTTAAAATAGTAAGACTCAGCATTCTTTTGATAGTGCCCAGAAAAATATGCAAACTTTTCAGAATATGTTTTGGAACTCCCTTGTGGCGGAGTCGGGCAATGTTCCAATTGCGTGTAATTAAAAACAGTTTTGAGACTACTCGCTCTATGTATGAAATGGTGCTCATAATAATTATAATAAAACATATCACCATAATTTTCTTTAAATTGCTAAACATCTTTGTTTTCAAAGACAGTATAATATTGCAATTCAATCATCATAGAATCAACTGTTTTCACATCCCAATCATTAGAAACATTGCCTGGCATTACTATATCATTCATTGATAATTTGAACACATACGGTATTTGAATAACTTCCGTGGGACCATATATATAAAACATTACTTTGTCCCAAACAATCCCATCAGGAATTGGCACTATGGAAATGTTTAAAAAGGATAAGTCTCTTCGGACTTTATGTGAAGAAAAATGTGGTTTCAAAACCTCCTCCACTAGTTCAACTATCTATCTTTCAGGCAAAAAAATATCATGTATTAACAAGAAGAAGGTAATGACAAAACCAATCCAAAGTAGAAAGGCTAGGACTGTCAAAGAGAGCCATAGATAATTCCATGGAAAAATTAAATACGTTTCTTTAAGCCAGTTTGTTATCTTACATATACTTGACAAATCAGCTGTCGAAGAGGCGAATGAGTCTGAGAAATCATTGTTGAAGTCGGCAAAATAACCAGAGGCAGTTCGTGCAAATGGCGGAGCCGTTGTCAGTGGTGGAGTTGGTGTTTCCTGCGGTGGCACACTGTAGATAGCACCATCCGTTTGTGTTGGAGTCGAGTTGACTTGGTCAAATGTTTCTAAATTAGTTGACGTTAGTGGAATTAATGCAAGATCATCTTCCACCCTCCCCAAGCTCAGAGAGATGTTGGTGTTGGTGTAAACAACTTGTGGAGGAACTTCTTTGCCAGTAGTGAGAGGGATTCGGGAACTACTGGACGTTCCTCTTGGTCGGCTGTCCAGGATTGGCCACATGGTGTAGTTTGACATTTTCAATGGAGAAAAAACGATTTTCTTTGGCACCGGCTAACGGTGGTAAAATAACAGTTCTGGGACCGTGTATCCCTAGTACAGGGACTGGTGCTCGATAAGAAGGGCCAAATTCCTTTTTCACTGCGACTTTCTTTCATACAAGATCCCCAACTCTGGGAATCCCGCCGGTAGATGGCACATCCTTAATTCCTGTGGAGGCGGCACTTTTGGAAGAATTATCATCACGCAACTGTTGCAATTCCTGTAAGACAGTTTCACGTTCATTTATGTAAAACAGTGTTTCTGCTGCCTCCACGCCAGGACCATCAAGATCTGGAACGTACATTTGAGTTCCAAACAGGCACTCATATGAAGTACGACCCCCCCCCAGGGACCTTCTAGGCAGGATATTTAGTGCTCTCTGGACTCCATACAGATGGTTAAGCCAACTACGACCTGTACCTAAGACTCTGGCTGTTAAGGATTGCTTTAAATCATGGTTTAATCGCTCCACAACACTATTTCCCTCTGGATGAAATGGAGACGAGTACTGGTGTTGGACCCCCAACGAAGCCATGGAGTCCCTGAATGCCCTTGAGGCGAAAGCAGGGCCCTGGTCCAAATGGAAAGCCGCAACTGCATAAGTACCGATAAAGACTCGCAAATCTTTAATAACAGTCCGAGCGTCAGCCGAGCATTGTGGATCTGGAGCATAAATCAACAGCGACAAAAATATATTTGTATGTACTATCAGGTGTTAGGGGACCACAGTGGTCCAAGTACATACATTGTAATGGTTTATTTTAAATTAAGAAGTGTTTCTGCGGCGGGCGCTTGGCAGTGGAAACTTTGATTTGTTGACAGATGGACAAAGGACATACTGCTTAGTCTCTTTGTAGAGACCTGGCCACCAATAACGGGCCTGCAAGATCGAAATTGTAGCCGCCACACCAGCATGGGCAGATGCCACCCCTTCATGTGCTGCTTTAATCAGTTGGGATCTTATGTCTTTATTGGGGATGTCTCGTACACCTATTCCTGGTATCTTAACTTCAGCATTCAGCATACTTCCCATACAATAAAAATATTTGTTAGGAAATCCTTTAGGATAGGGCGTACCATCAGCCGTAGCTGTTACGGCAGCCCAAGTGTCCAGTTTGGAACTCGAGGGAGTCACTGCAGCTACAGTGGCTACTGCCACTGCTGACTTTGCGGCTTCATCAGCCAGTGTATTTCCAGCAACATGTATTCCAACGCGCTAGTGTCCAAGTGTGTGCACAACATGGACATTCGGTATCGTCTCTTTCAGGTCAGCTACTTTCCCCCACAGTAGTTTGTGTTTAATGGTGTTGCCTTTGGAATCTCTGAACCCATTCGGGAGACAATAATGCAGGTATTCATTAAAAGATTGGACACAATAATATGAATCACAAACAATCAGCGTAGGCTGTGCAGGATCCATGTGTTCTAGTGCCGTCAGCAGAGCTTTTAGCTCTGGCAATTGTGCTGTACAATCCCCTAGGGTCTGTGTAAAGGTATGTAGAGGACTAAATTTATCGCCCTCCATATAGCCACTTATGACTGCGCAAGCAGCAGAATATTGATGTTTAGTTCCAATTGCAGATTGTGCAGAGCCATCGGTGTACATCACTCTATAATATTGCTCAATAGGCAAAGTTTTTTGGAACTGGATATTCTATTTCATATTGTAAAAATTCCTGAGTTTGTAACTTTGGGTTAAAAATGTAGTCTACGTCAGTGGCTGTCAGAGATGTAGCCCACTGTATCCAACATGGATGTAATGCTTCTGCGTTTGGAACGCTGCTTTTGTAACAGCCTCTAGGGCTGGGATTGGACAAACAACAATAATGCGTTTTCCTTGGGCAAGAGGTCTTAATGACAGCCATCTGCACAGCAGTGAGAATTTTCTCAGTGGGAGCAAAGCGTTGTTCTGCCACTGACTACAAGTGCGATTTGTATACAGTCAGGACTGTCTCACCTTCATTAAACGTCACATAGGTGAAACCGATGGCCCCAGCTATTACTCTGATGACCAAATGTGTTTTGTTGTCCCTCGTATGTAGGTGTTGTGCTGCAAGCATATCTGTCTGCAACTCTCGAAGTATACATGTATGTTCAATTGTCCAGAATTTACATGAAAAATCAGGACGTATTAAGTCATATAAAGGTTTTAGCATAGTCTGGAATGTAGGTTCTGCCAAAATTTAGGAAACCCAATAGTGATTGGAGTTGTTTAATCGTATTCGGTGGTTGTAATTGTGTGCATTTCTCTAAGAATTGTGGTGCTAGGCTCTTCCCTTCACTTGACAGCTCATATCCTAGAAACAGGACGCTGAGGAAGGCTATTTTTGTTTTTTTTAAGTAACATTTGTAGCCAAATTCAGCAAACCCTACAACAATGCGGGATACCCATTTTAAATGTTGTAGTAATTCATCATCCGTGAGATAGATATCATCTACATAGGACAATGCTTCAGGGTCAGTCTCGTGCAAAATAGCAGTGACACGAGCTGCGAACAGTCCTGGGCTGTTCTTATACCCTTGAAGTAAATGACAGAATTTTTCTGGGAGCCTAGTGCGCTGAAACTTGTTAAGTCTCAGTACTCTCAGGCGCTATATTCTGGCAGAAAAACCCATTGGAAATGTCTAGTGTTTTTTTGTATTTTTTACGCACTATATTGTTCCTTAGTGCTGTGCTATGCGAGTTTTGGATAGCATAGGTACGTGTATGACTGTTTAAATGTCTGTAGTCTAAGACTATTCTGTATGAATGGTCTGGTTTAGCTATGAGGAATAATGGGTTATTTATTGGCGAGACACAGGGTTCAATCACACCCTGGTACTCTAATTGCATTTCTCTCATTGGTGCTTTTGCTTCATGTTTTATTGGATACTGCGGTTGGGGCTGAGATTCACTTTTAATTGGAATTACATGGTAGGGGGATTCTTTATCCCATCCCACGTGATTTCTGTATAATGCGGGTGCCTGTGCCAAAGCCCATTCAATGGAATAGGATTCAGCGAGCTCCTCTAGAAAAAGGGGCAAGAAAGAAGGCTTAATGACTTCTTCTCCATAAGAGCAGGTATGGACAAAGTCAGGTGGCCAATCTTGATCGGCCAACAAGACATCATATACTTTTACTATGCAATCCCAAAAGATTGCATCTATTGTGCGTTCAATTTCTCTTTCTAACTGTAACGTTACTTTGTACACCCTATTAGGTGTGGAGACACGCATGTCCGCAGTTTCTACTTGTATAAAGTCATCAGTTGCTTTCACCTCCAGATGCTCTAGAAGATTCCGGCCAACTATTGTGACCTCTGCCGCGCTGTCTAGCAAGGCTAGCACTCAATTCTTGTTCTTCAAGAGGACTCTCTTCCTGTGTGGCATGTCGGACTGCGACTGTTGCCACCTATTTCTTTTTAAATTGTTGATTTTGTTGGGCGGGTTTCTCTTCCTTTTTAACAGAAACCTCTGAAGAGCGTTGTGATTCCTGTCTCGGTTTCACGTACTCTGTCCTCCGCTCTGATCGCCCAGCTCTCTCATTTCTTTTTTCCGATGAGTCCTGAAAGGAACGAGATTGGCGTGTATCAGTATATTGATATCTATCAGGTGTTTTTATATTATCTCTATTTCTGAGATTATACCTATTCTGTGGGGTCTCCATCCACGGAGATTATCCCCTCTCTTTCTTAGGAGTTTGTTGCTTTTTATCCCAGCGTTTCTTATTACCGTCAGGTGCTTGCTTAGGGGTATCTTTGTTCGATTTACCCTGAAATTGTGTTTTTGGGGGTCTGGCCCCTAAGCTATCTCGACCAATACTTGAATAGGTCTCTGCTATTATTTTAGGCAGCTCTCATTCCTGATCCTGCTGTGGAACGTCACGGAGCCGCATGCGCACTGCAAGTGCGACCGCTTCCCCTTTAAGGTTACTTAAAATGATTGAGGATACTGTAGAAAAGTTGCCCATCAACTGCATCCCCAAATCTAGGGCCGGGGCAGCCCCGTTTTCATCTTGAATTTGTTTCAACACTTTCGGTAAGTTGCCAAGTGTCGGTGTACCGTGTGCGGTTGTATAGAGGGCAGCAAATACCGTGCCCCAAGTATTACAGCTTTCTACTGTAGGGACCATCCCAAAAGGCAAGCACATCGTTAATTTACGATGTTTATCCTGAGGTCCCGTATGGGGAAATACTGCTTCCAGAGTATTAATTTTCTGTGCTAGCCAAAACCGAGTTTCCTCTCATTTGGCTGGTACTTTACCCATAATGGAATGTACTGTCGCAGGATTTATACCTGGCGTTGCTGCATGTGGATGTGCTGGAGCAGCACGTGCTTGGTTTGTATTTAGTTTTTGCATCACAAATTGTACTAATCGTCTATATATCACTATCAATTCAATGTATAAGCGACGAACCTCAGCTACTGCTAAATTTGCAACCGCAGGATGTGGTGTATAGATGGCCAATAAAGACCAGGTAGGACCTTCATTACTTAGTGGACCTAACCTTAGTGGTAATGTTGTGTGTGGTAGGGCTCCATCAAGCCAATTATTATGTTCTTAATAAGATCTCTAAATATGCATATTCTCTGTATTGTCCAGGCGCATTCACAGGTGTATATTGGTGAAATGTATTTGTGTTCCCATCAACTGCTGGAAATGTGACCCAAGAGTAAAAAAGTTCTGTTCTATAAGCTGCATGGGCGTCAACCACAAATGTGACTGGACCACCCTGGGCCGTTAGGCCATTCGCTAATAAATGTGCTGTTAGAGGTTGTCTCATGTTAACCGCTATTTGTACCTGTTGGATTTTCGCCATGATGGTAACACTATGAGTTCAGAGAAGGTACAATAAAATGGGGTTATCCTTTTAAAGTTCAAGCTTGAACAACCTCCAGCTGTAGTAGGATCACCTACACAGCTGTGGTGGAAATCCTCAGCACCAGGGACGTCTCTGCATACGGCATTGAGGTGTCATTATATATAATGAGACAGAGATGCTCCAGAGGACCCTAAAATTAGAGCCTGACCAAACGTTGGTGGCGCCATGTCACGTAGGCTCTCATTATTCTAATGAAACTTGATTTTGAGCCTCGTAGGAGACTAAGGGCCTGATTCTAACTTTGGAGGACGGTGTTAAACCGTCCCAAAAGTGGCGGATATACCACCTACCGTATTACGAGTCCATTATATCCTATGGAACTCGTAATACGGTAGGTGGTATATCCGCCACTTTTGGGACGGTTTAACACCGTCCTCCAAAGTTAGAATCAGGCCCTAAGTCTGACCCACTGTGGGTGACACCTGTTGATCTAAATCCGGGTTTTGCTCCGGCTAACTAGCAGTGCCTCATCTCTACCAGAGGATAGGGATGATTGGGCAGCTGAGCGCATGGCATATTAGGCTTCTCAGGGAAGTCATGGTCACTCAGGTCGCATCCGGTTCTCTCATTCACAATTTAGTCTCATATATAAATGACAAACAGAATCAGTATATGTTTCAATAATTGATTTAATAAAACGACTGCATCTTAGATAGCAAAGCGTGAGCTGCAATAACCAGGACAACACAACATGACAGTATTAAAACGGTGACGAGGAGAGTGAAGCATAAGAATAACACAATCATATTGTCACGAGGATCGATGGACTATTTCCTATCTAAGTCATAAGCTGAGCACAGCGTGTTAAGCTCTAATTCTGCCTTCCAGGTTCCCCCAGGAAGACATTAACCCTCATACCTGAGCAAAGGCCTGTGGTCTGCGTTAGCATCTGTAGCGAAGCATTCAGTAATCAGCATACAGTTGTGGTTCCCTGGCTGGAATCTTCCTCTTAACATGTAATGGGACTAGAAGTGTTTTTATAATAACACAGCTGATGTTCTGAGAAAATGTCCCTACGTAAGGATGTGTATTTTTCTACGAATGTTGGAGACTAAACTTCTACCACGTTCACCGGCAATGTACCAAACTGTAACCTTGAATGAAGCACAGAGTGATCAAGAATGTATTGTTTGAGAACATAGTGCTGGGCTAAGCAAAAACAGTTAGATAGATGAAAAATCAAACAAAAAATAACAATATGAAGCTGAATAAAATATATGTAGGTTAAAGTGCACAGCGGCCTAGTGTGTTAAATTAATGTGCATGGAGCTATAACTAAAATGGCTACAGAACAGGGTGTAGTCTGCATTTCCTGATGAGACATCTCTGCTAGGAGAGAGGGGAGGAGTGGTCACTCACACAATGCAGTCTCCAACCCCCCTGGTGAGTGTCTGGGGCCTGGCCTGGGCAAGTCAGGATTTCACATTTAAAAGACTACTTCAAAGGAGAAAATGGGTATAAGAAGGGCACCCAAAACCACAGACTTTTGAACACTTCTGGAAACCTGCAAATATGTATTTTCAGGCCTTGAAATGCATTTCAAATATAAGTTCTCGAGAGAGAGCTGCAATGTGAACCCTTTATTGTGGGAGTCTTCAACAGGTTGATTGTGAGCTACAAGACGCTTGCAGGCTATATTGGAACAGCTTGCTGCCTGGAGCTTCAAATTATTCAATTTTGTGCCTATCTGCTAGAGCTGCACTTAAAAACATTGTGAGCCTGATTCCAGAAGGCCCACCGTCATGTTAAATGAACAAATTGTTCTGCTGCTTCCTCTTAAAAAGCCTGAAAATAAATGCCTCAGCACACATTGTTTGTAACTCTCTCTTGATAACTACTATTTGCTTCAATCACTTCAGAGAGAGATTTTGAACATTATAACATTTCCTTTTCTTTCTTTTTTTCTCTTTCTTTCATTTCCATTTCTCTTTATTTCCTTCCTTTCTTTCCCTTTGTTCTTTTTTAACCGTCTTTCCTTTTCTTTGCTTTCCTGTCTTTGTCATCCTCTCTTTCCCTTTCTCTCTTTATCAATTTTTTTCCTTTCAGTTTCTACTTATTTATTTGTCTTTTTTTCTTTCTTTCTTGCTTTGTCTTTTTTATTCATTTTCTTTTTCTTGGTCCTCCCTTCTTTCCTTTTCTTTCTTTTGTCCAATTCTTTCTTTCATTTTATTTTATCTCTTTTTTACTTTACTTCATTCATTCTGTCCTCTTTTTCCTTGTTTTTATCTAAATTTTTCATTTCCAGCTTTCTCTTTCTTCCTTTATTTTTCTTTCTCGTCAGCATACCTACTTCCTTCTGTCACTTTTCTTTCTTGTATTTGTCTTCTTTCTGTACTGTCTATTTTACCTTCTTTCACTACCTCTTTACCTTGTCTTTGACTCACCTCTTTCCTTTCTCTTCTCCTCTTTGGATCCTCTTTCTAGTTCTGATCTGCTTCACTTCATTCCTTCTTTTATTAATATTTCTTCACTACTCCCTAATTTCTAACTTACTTCCTCTCAGCCGCTCAATTATTCTTCATTTCCCCTACTTGTCTTCTGTTCCTTTCCTTTATTCTTTCTTTTCTTTCATTGTCTTTTCTGTTTTATTTTTCTCTCCTTCATTCCCGATTCCTTCTTCTACTCTCTTTTCTCGTAGACTCCTTCCTTCAATCTTTGCTTTTTGTCATGCCATTCTTTCTTAATCTACTATCGTACTCTCCTTTCTTGATTGCTAATGCTTCTTCCCTTCCCCTATAAACATCTATCTAGTCCTTATATTAGGCAATAGCTAAGGGTGAGTTTCATTTATCAGAAAGAGCTCACACAACTGAAAAGCGTGGGGAATCCTGCTTTATTTCATTGCATTTTATGTGGGATTCTGACATCAACTCTGCTATTGTGATGATGATGGACCAAATGATCAAATTCCCATTATCACCTCTTACTGTAAATAGAATAAACATACGGATTCTTTAGAAATCGTTACTTGCAAAGGCTACTGTATTATAAATTGTGGCGCTCAAAAATAGAATACATTGTAAATACTATAGATTACTCACATGCCTCTTGTTAGAGATTCGGAGAAAGGAAATTGGAGCCCCATGTTTACACTCTGAATCACTTTGTTCTTCATAGCTCTCAAATTCACTTGAACTCCATCCGCATTCCAGAGAGCTATTGCCACCTTCTTCGCCATTTTCTACATCATCATAAATCATTTCTTCTGGATCTTAGAAAAGAAGAAACACACAACATTTCACACACTATGTTATCATAGCCATCTAATACAGTACTTAACTGTTTTGTAGAGAGTTCTTATTTTGCCATGCCTTTATTTCCAATCCAGCATCCGTGAACACTTTAAAAACCCTCTACTATTTACATACAGGGCAGGATTGGGAACCCAAAGCAGTCCGTTGGCAGCAGTCCAAGGAATTTCGGGAAAAATGCCAAAAAACAGAGCATTCTAAAACATACTTCTAATTTAATATTTAATTGTATTCGTTTTTAAACCATAGTAAATGATGGCCTTGCAGTGCACCAGGATACGGCAATCTTTATTAGGGCTCTTCAATGATTCCCTCACTATCACCCTCTAACGGTGCCTCTCATCTATCCACAGCCCCTCTGACATGTAGTTCATTTGTTTTATAGTGCCTCTTTTACCAGGGTAGAACGTTGAAGCATGTTACCTCACACACACACAAAGACAATGAATCATACATGTGTAAGTCAATGTATAAAAAATGTTACATAAGACAAAGGGGACTACAAGGTGTAGGATTCACATGTCATCCATACTGATGATAAGGCATGTGTTTAAGAGTGCTTGGTCAGGAGCAGCATAAACTCAGGATTCAGAATGCAACACAATGTTTAGGGTTGACTTTACTAATAACAATATATTTCTATCCAAACAAACCATTTATTTTTTAACCAAAATTAGCATACTCATTGACTGAGGACAAATATAACCTTCTAAGCTGTATTATGCAGTTAGCATGCAACTCTTTGATGGCAGTTCATAACTCACTGTGCTAGATTATGATTGTATCTTTAGAACTGCACAGTAGCAAAATGAACTCTGTGACAAAAGCAGTATACCACTGATAATTGCACATAAAATACTGTTCTGTGATCTGCATAGTACACATTCTTTGCATCAGGCATATGAAAATGCAAGTAAACAAAACTCTGATCTCTCTCCGGCGGGTACATTAATTACCAGAATTATCTTGCCACTTTTATTGCTGCCTCAAAACTGTTGGCTATACAAGGTCTGCAGTGCTTTTCAAACTGCTGCACTGCAACAAAAGTGTCTCCCTAACCTCCCAGCCTTTTGGGGAAACACCTGATGCCCGGTACGGCCAGTCTGGCCTTGTTTACATACAAGGCATACAAAAACAAAGAGGGAGAAGGAGGTTGTGGGGCTGGGCCTGTCCTCCTTATAGCCTATATTACATTAGAAAACAGGCCCAGCTAAAAGAACTACCACAGGATGGATAGGAAAAAATGATTTTCCTGTTAGAAAAACCCTCACCCACCAGGGTTACCCCTTGGTGGCATGCTTCGTCATTGGGTTTCTTCCTGTCCCGCTATGGAGTGGGGCATGCTAGGACCTACGGGATACGTGGGAGCACTGATGAAGTCTCATCAATGAGAATCACAGGAGGGATAGGAGTGGTGGGATCTTGGGTGAATTAAATACCCGTTTCCTAACAATTCCAATGATTTAATACATCCCTTGGAGTCGGTATGATTAAAAAGGGGCTGCAGAAGTGGGGGATTTAATGTACCTGACTTCCTACTCTACGTGTTTCGGAGCCTCACCCCTAGGCTCATCTTCAGGACCAAGGTGGACTCCCTGGTGCCACTCCTTGTTTGACTACCTCTAATGAAAGCATAAATAATACATGCTCTGTGATTTGGTGGAATTCACCTTACTAATGTGGTGTCATAAGATGATACCTATCGTTTATGGTGTCCGTCATTGATACCTGTGGAAATACAAGAGAGGAATAGATATCATAGCCCCCCATTTGTAATGGCCCGCTATATATGTTGTTTGTGGGTGTGGTGCCACCTACTTGCAAACTGCACCCTACTCGTGGGAAATGAAACTCGTGAATATCAGGAATGAGAGACTAAAGTACTCTGACAACCAACAGTACAAGACATACTACATTTAAAACTTCTAAACATGTAAAACACACCAAACAGCACACACTTAGTGCATGCGTGACGGGTGTCTAGGTCCCAGCCTCCAATCTTCTCCATGTTTTATTATATTTTTAGGTACATCCTCTACGCTCATAGATCACTCTGATCCTGCACAGTGCCATCCCCTCGCTCCACTCCTGCAGTTTTGGGCAGTTTGGGCTGTCCCATTTCCTGGGAAATATCTCCCTTTACCATCATTTAACCCAAGTTTCTCAGTAGTTTATTATAAAACGTAAACCTATAGTCTGAATTTTTGGGCAGTCCCATAGTGTATGAAAATAAGGAACCCCACTTCCACACTGTTGGAGACATTGGTTATCTTGGGCCCTACCAACTTTGTGTAGCAGTATGCAAGTGTAGTAGGTTCTATGCAGTACTTCTAGTTGAATGAGACAGAAGCTGGCTTAAATAGCCTCTTCCCTCTGCAATTGTAGGGCCTTCCCCCAGTCGTCATTCCCCAGTTCCCTCATATCCAGTTACCACCTTTCCATCAGTTGTGTTTTGAATCAGTGTAATGTATGTGAGGGAGATGGCTTCTGTCTAACAGTTGTCACTTTAGTGGGGAGTCTTCCTTTGTTACTTCTTCCTTGGGGACCATGGCCGGCAGGGAGTGTCCTGGTGGCAGGCATTTAAATATCTGAACACGTTACACAGTTTTTAATACAGTAATTGGTTTTGGACACAAATAAATGAAGCATGATGCCAACATTTAGACAGTTCTTGATTGTGAAGGATGTGGCTATACAAATCTTAGCTGCTAGTGAGCTCCAGATTTGGAGGGGACAATTCCTGAGAATCCACATTTCAATGTTCTACTTTACTTTAATTTGAGTAGGTGGAGATGCAGTAAGGTTTTCCATCTTAAAGCTTTGCTTCCTCTAAAGTTGGCTGTGTTTAGGAATATCCATGTGTTGTGCTTTGTATGTGAACGAGGTACTCGTGTACATACAAACCTCTAGATGCAGCAGTTTCAGTAATGCCTGCACTGAGGTGATGTTTGGAGATGAGTCAGGCATTAGAATGAAAGGTTGCATTCAGAGGTCCTAGACAGACCTAAGGAAGGCTAATAACTAGGGTGTTAGAATATTCAAAACATTTTTTATGTAGTCCTTCTTAACAGTATCAGACCATGGATAGCATGTTCCTAGTGATTTTTGAAATGGTAATTGGGGCTTTTCACGATTCCCTTAATGTTGGTGCCAATGTTAAGCTCTGAGTCCAGTGTAACACCTAATGATTTCACCTTGGAGATTAATTTCAATAAGAAGTCCATCTTGCTTAGTCAGTCAATTGGTGTAAAAACTTGGTGTAGAACGCTGGGCCTGATTGAGAGGGTGGAGGTAATAGTCTGGCCGTCAACTTTTCGACTTGAAACCTCCTGCCACTGCGACGGCACGCTCGCCGTATTTAGATTTTGGCAGTCCGATAGCCGAAAGTGTACATTAGAACAGTTAAAGCTGAATTTTACTAATAAATATTCATGTATTCTGGATCATGAATCTGCATAGAAAATGAATTAATATAGAAAATAATGCGCAACTTGAAAATGTGCCTACATGAGTGGTCGTCAATAATCGCGAAGTGTCCTTATTAACTGCTTATTAATATAAAATGACATGCCCATGTTTAGAATAATGTAGTAGTATGTTATATTAATGATCATGTGTTATGTACTTGCTTTATTAATCATAGGTCTTAAGTTAGCAAGGTCTTGGTTCTAGTTTGCACAGCCTAATGTTACACTGCATTGTTAAGATAACGCTGTGAGAAATGTTCACCGCAGCGAATTAATACACAAATTGTACTTTTCCACTGAGTTGACCAAATGCTAGTAAATGTTTTTCTTTCCCTTGAGAACTGCTTGCTAGAATACGCTGTATTAGCTATATATACAATACAGAGTTTAGTGTGTGTGAAAGCGATGTTACCAGGAGCTAACAATGGATGCACTAACTGTAGGACAAAGCAATACAATATTGTTACCTGACGAGTCCGACAATGGGAACAGGAGAAGAGGAGCCAATCATCAACATGGGAAAGACAGTTTTAGTTCTATCTTAGATTTGAAGTTCTGCTTTGATTGGAATAAATGTAAACGTATGATTCTTTGACCAATAGCAACGAGAAAAGTGTCCTAGATGATTTTAACTTAGCCTGTTGGCATGAGAGAGAAGAAGCATTTCCCAATTTAATATCCTCCTGAGAGGGGTTTGTTTATTCTGTCTGAGGAGCTGAACAGTTCCTGAGAACTTTAATTCTATATTTAACTTTGTTGCTTAAACTTCCGATAATGAATGCTGATCCTTAGACTATACTTGAAAAATTGTTCGGATAGCTTTGAGTCCCGTATTCTGAACCTTTCTCTTTCATGGCCCAATGTCAGTGCTGACCGAAAAGATGTCAAATTGATGAAGACAGTCGCAGCTTACTGATCCATACTGAGGACAGGTACTAGCCCAATGTTATTGTTGATGTAATTTGTCTTTTGTTTCTAGGTACCAACCGTTGATTTGATAGAGCCATAGCTAGATGTTTTTCCAAATTTGTGTTGACTAAGTTGTTTTGCATGAAGCCCAAACATGCTATTCTAATCAGAAGGTTACTTAGGAGATTCACAGAAGATGTTTGCTAATTACTAACAACAGTTGATGTCAGTTCTTTGCTAAATCTAAATGTATGCCATTTCTATTGTGCTGGTATTCTTGCTACTGAGTTGTACTTTAATCCTAGAACGCATTACCATACCTGCTTTAATTATATTGAGACTCTTTAGAAGGTTTGTTCAACCAGAGTTGTTTCTGTATGTATATCATCTCATTTTGAGATTAAGTTATGTGGCATTAGCATTGCTAATATAGGGAAATAAACATTCTAGTTTTTGCATAAAAGTGTGGTTATTCATGGCCAAAAGGGGCATGGTAAATGGAAATTACTGACTCCCAAGATTGTTGATTCTATTGATTGATATTGTTATTGATTGGTATTGAAATCGAATTCTATGGTGGGATTTCCTCTAAGCGCAGTCAAAAGGTCCATCGAACCCCTAACACGTCCCCTTATAAATTAAAGATAAGAAACCAAGTAAGGTCAGACGTGCTAACAGTACCACCATCTCTGTCAAGAAACAGCTTTCTCAAGAACAGCGGGAAAGGGAATGGTGGCGGGACCGCTGCCAGCCTTCAGACAGTGCAGATTTAGATGTGCCTTACCGCCAAAGAAAAAGTGCCGGTCCAACCTCCACTCTTAGATGGTGGATTGGGGGGATAAATGGTGAAAATAAACCTTTTTTTCCACTCCTCCCTGTCTTGGCCTGGACACAACAGGACAACACCTGCCATCACTGCTGTCACCAACCTACAGAGAGAACACGACTCCTCCCATAGACGGACTCCAAGATAGGGACACTGCATTGCCAGTGTATGTTGGGTGGGCACTGCACAGGAGGGGGGACCACTGGAGCAATATACATGTCACAGTAATTTTTTTTATCACTTTGACATGCATATGTTGGTGATAAAAATGGGATAGACATGGGTGGTGAACCACTGCTACACAACACATATCAAACGCATTCACAACTGTCAATTTGGTGCCAGTATTCATGGGCAAATGGATGCTTACGCCACAATGATGGTAGATTCACACATGCCAACTGTGCCCATGAGCACATTGCCAGGGGACCTGTACCTGTCATGTTGTGCTGTGAGTTGTGTGTGTGAGTTAGTACGTGTATGTGTGTATGCAATATAATTGGCTGGTTGAGGTGAGGGGAGCGGGTGTATGTGAGTGGTTGTGTAGCTGAGTGTGTATTTGTGTTGTTTGTTGTGGTTGTGTCATATGTGGGTGCAGTGTCAATGGTGTGTGTATGTTGTGTCATGGATGTATGTCAATGTGTGGTTTCGGCATTTATGAGTTGTGTTGTGTCGGAATGGCAATTGTGTGGATGTGTTGAGTAGCGTGTGGTGCAAAGGGACAATGTGTGTGTGCCACATACCTCTCTTCTGACATTGTGCAAAGTCCATAGAGTCCCGCTGCCACAACCATTCAGACCGCCAGCAGAACTGTAACATCTAAATACAGCAGGTGTGAGACTATCACTGTGATGGTATTTTCTGGTCCACGCCTAAAGCACAACCGCCGGCATCTAAATCAAGCCCTCTGTTAAGTTTTAATGTCATCTATGTCTGAATAAGGCTATGCATGTGGTTAGAATCATGAGGCTGTTTAGTAATTCATTTTCAAATTAATCTGGTTGTTGTATGTGCATCATTGATTAGAGACACCATGTGTTTGAAGATTGCTCAGTGGTTCAGCATAAAGGTAGAACAAGATGGGGGCCAATATGGAGTCCTGTGGTGCACCAAATGGCGAGGAGGTGAGTTTTGTGCTGGAGTTGCAGATTTTACCAAGTGAGGCCAGTTTGTGAAGAGGGACTGGAGCTTATTCAAAATACTGTCTTAGAACTCCATAAGTTCTAATAAAAGGTTGAGGAGGATGTCATAATCAATTGTATCAGACTCTGAGGATAAGTCAAGTAGAAGTAGGAGACATTAATTTCCTTTGTTAAGGAGTTAGAGGCAGTCATATATGATCTTGAGGAGGCTTGATTCAGTGCAGTGTCCAGATGTAAAACTACACTGAAAAGGCCATTGGAGTCCATAGTTTGTGACGCGTTCATTGAGCATTGAGTTTTTTCAAAACATTTTGCCAAGTAGGGGAGGCCAGTGATGGGCCTGAATTATTTTTTATTTGGGTACATTGTGTGTCAAATTTCTTGATCAACAGTCTTTCATAGCCAATTTTGTATGAGTGAGCCACCTGGCACAACACCTTTATAGAGCGAGGCATGTATGAAATGTAAGTAGAAATGTTGTAGTTTGGACTCTTACTCTGGGCAAGACTGCTGGTTTAAGGATGACAGTACTTTTGTTTGTAGGCGACTGCGTCTTTCCAACAACAAGTCGCAACTGTTATCCCAAACTTACCGGCTCACTAGCAGCACCTCACCAGAAACGCAATAGTAAAAGGTGATTTATGGCAGCCGTTTATGCATGGACTCGAAAATAAGACATCTCAGGGAGTGTCGTGGTTAAACGGAGATTATCCTTTTCTCACAGATATATTATGTCTCATACAAACACAGGCAATGACACAGATGCAGTAAAGTTATAATGGTTTTTATATTTAACATAACTGCAATTTGCGATATGTTGCATGGACTGCAATGATTAGGATAATTAATATAGCAAGTAACAGTATTGTGAAGACAAGAGTCATTGTTACGAAGACCCCCACCATTTTGCAATACATAGAAAAGGTATATGAGATGTAAGATACCCTACTATCCTAAAAAAAAGGCCTAACCTCCTACCTAAAGGAGAGCTGGGTTCGTTAAACCTAATCTGCCAATGCTGTGTCCATGAGAGGAGCCCCCAACCCTCGTTACCTTGGAATTAGGCCTCTATCTCAGACTCCGCAGGGACACGAAGACTGGGTCAGCGTCAAAATCGGTATCAGCGATGGTGGCGATGCCCTCTGGTCGGAATCCCTCTGATTATCTGTCTAAAGTGTGATGTATTTATACAGATCTACAAGGTCCCCTGACGTAGGTGTATTCCTGAACAATAGATAACAGGCATGCTTGGGACGGCAATTAATATCAACAATCCCTCGAAAGTATAGAGAGGGAAAATCCCTAAGTGTGAACACCTACTGTTTGTTTGTCTTTGGTGCTTGATCTTGACGCCTTGGCACGGTGACACTGATAATGTAACTCATAACAAGTGGCCTAACTATAAACAAGGCAGCCATCTTAGAAGAAATAAATAATTAAATGGACTAAGACAGAGCAAGCTAAGTAGGTTAAAAGTCACTAGGTGACGGGGGCACGAGTCTACAAGCAAAAGGCTAAGCTAACTCCTGCTATCCCATTAAAACGAACTAGGATTCACTACACCCTCCCCATTGCCGTCACAGGCATGATGAAGGTACAGGAACCCAGAAGCTAAAAAAATTGCTCCTGAACTAAAAGCTAAATGCTAAAATAAGGCAAAAAAGCATTTGCATGTGTTAAAAATATGTTAAAACAATCTGTTTAAAAAATACATACAGAGATGTTAATGTCAACTATGACAAGTACAGCGTGCAACAGCAAATGTCTATGTAATTGCATAATTTGGAATCGGGAATGGCAATTCAATTCATCAAATTATGTGTTATACGCATAATCTTGAAGAATGTCATCAAAGTCACTAGTCAAGGATCTCAAAAATGAGTCAACATCGTCCGAAGTTAAGTCTAGTGCTGGCCGAACAAACGGATCCACAGAGCAGAAGTGAGCCATATTTCCTGGTGCATCGATACTCATTGCAGTGTTCTCATCCATGGTAGATCTCACAACGGAAGGCTCATAGGTGGCCTCGCGGAGCAACCTCAGTCTCAAGGGGCGTGACCGTGTATGAACCCTCATCGGGGACATCAGCAGTTCGTGGTCCACAGGAGATGTCGGTGCAACAGCAAGGCAGGCCATAGGCAGATGTTCAAAAAGACACCATATGCAGCGGAAGACTGGTTGTACACAACAGAGAAGTGGCCGAAATGACAACGACCAGTCAAGCTCCAGTTCCACCAGCAAAGGTGCACCAAAGATCCGAACCATGCGCTCACGGCACAGTGGAGTTGGCGGGAGCGGCTCCATTGCTCTGTGTTGTTGGAAAGAAACAACCACTGTGAATCAGAAGAAATGACAGTAGCAGTCCGCCAATTAAAGCCAAAATAATTGGAAAGCCACCAAACACACTTGAAAAGAGAGAATGGATGGCTGATGGGATGACTCCGAAGACAGTCTGGAAGATGGACACGAAACCAGACCCGACAGCCTTAAAGAAATGAACAATCCCAGTGGTGCTTGAAGCATTGAATATTCTGGATACCAGCTCTCCAAAGTGTTTGGGGAAATTGGTATTTAAAAGGGTTTATATCTCGGCTGATGATCTCACAATCTGGAGAGCATACGTCTCTTTTGCGGATGTCAAGGCGACTGTTTCTGAAACAATAGCGCCTTTAGCCTACTCAGCTTGTCATAGTTCACATTAATAGTATCTATGTGGGGCCACATGTCAGATACTTTTATCTCTCGTGAGGGGGGAAACAAAACATGTCCACAACTCGTAACGACCTTCGTGACCAAGATTGCGTAGGCAATTTCAGGTCGCATGCCGCAACAGCTTTGATCGTTCAGTACCACATAACTTCCATTGGAAAGTACATGAAACACTGGACTAATCAAGGGGACGGGAGTACCCTTCAGAAAACAGGCCAAATTTGCGACCCCGCAATCCAAAGACCGTGAAGAGACACCTGTTTGCATATCATAGAATGACGAACAGCAGTCTCACATTCACTTCCGCTAAGAAAGACCTCCCTTTCACCGTTCAGACATCTATAATCAAAGGGCAACTCCCACTCTTCCTTAATAAAGCTATCTCATAGCTGCTCATATCGTCCCACTTCAAGATGTTTCAGGCAGCTCGAGAAACGAAAGGTCGAAATCGGTAAATTAATAATGCCGTGTAGGAGCCAGATAGTTGAAGGACTCTCTGCAACCGTGAAGGGCAACTTATCTAATTTCTCTACTTGAAGCAGGGTGAAACTAGCCTCCCTTTTAGCCATTGTCTCTTGTTCCCTGGAAAAATTAAAAGCAGTGAAGAATTCACACCCATTAATATACCTCCATGGAATATGGCCATTTTTCAGTGTCTGTAATGTCCAACCCAGCTGCATGATGGAACGTAGCTGTGTTTGCCCATGATATAATCGGGACAAGTCTGTCTGAGTGATATCAATAGCAGACGACAGTATATTTGATAGTGAATAAATACTGTTGGACAGCGTGTTCATGCCATTGTCGACAACAGCTAATGTTTTTTCCAAATTTTCCTTATCTAGTTGCCGTAAACGCGCAGCAGCCTCAATCTGGGAAAGTTTCCAAATTTCATTGTACATAGCATATAAAAACCGTTTTGAGCGCTGTTTTCTAGGACCTAGCAGAAAATCCTGTAAGTCTATACTGTCAGAAAGAGTGTTCAGGTGTTTCTTAACCACTGTTAACGTGTTTGTTTGCACCCATTGCTGGCACAGCTTACCCACACTGTATGTTGTAACTATACCTGTATGTTGACCTGATATACTGTATAGCGAATGTCAGGCCTGTTTATTGAAAAACCTCCTGAAGAGTTCAAGAAACGCCTTTGACACTCATTAGTGTCGGTGGGCCATACCAACCACCCGCCGGGACTGGAAAGTGAAGAATTATAGTTAGAGTAGAGTAATTTCCTCCAACGTGAGACGTAGGGATCCTAGGCCCTGACGAATGCCCCGAGACCTTCATTGGCTCACTTCTGAGGGCAGAAACATGTTGGCTATTAGTTAGGTGACCCTGTGAGTCCTTGTCCTCACAGAGGTGTCCCAACCCCCGTTTTAACTACACCAGTCAGACACCTCTATTAAATTTGTTACTCCTCACAGGTGTCTGCTTAGGTGTTTTTAATTTTTTCAGTAGATTAGCTGGATCCCGATCTTTCCAGAAACAAGTTTATTTACGCACTCCCTCCTGTTCCTTTAACAGTGAGGTTGAGTCCGCCCAGGTGGCACTGTCCTACCTGGGTGGGTCTAAGTGGTCAAATGATGAAGCATGACACTATATAGTGTGTGAGACCACCTAGTCCGTAAAAGGAATTTTCTCCCCCCGCTGTTCCTCCCCGCGCATGCACTCTGCAGTTACCTAATGACATTTCACTGACATTACCCTTCCAAATAGGAACACATACAACCCAGGGCTACGCTGATATCCGCGACGCCCTCGTTAAGAGAACCCCGTACTTTCTTGTGTATTTTGAGTTATAGAGAGCTAAGTACGGTGTGTTCCTCCACATTTGTCCCTCCTTCTCCCTCCTCCTCTCTCCATGTGTAATGATAGTTGAGCAGCTGCTAGCTGCGAGAGTCCGTTCTACTGAGCAATTTTTGGCTCCTTTTTCCAGGCCCACACGCCAACACTAAGGTGTTTTGTCTCCTTTTCCCCCCCCTCTACTTCCTCACACCAGTGTTCTTCCTTCCCCAATATGGCGGAAGGACTCTCCTTCAGTAATGAGGATCTGACAGCCATTTTGTCGGCCCCCTCACTTCTTGGTGATACAACCCTCTCCAAGAGTTTGTCCCAGTTGGGCGACTGGGACACACTAGTAGAACTAAAACGATCTCATGTCAAAACTATTCTCCACGGAGCCGTTCTAACTGAATACCTCCGAAGCAATACAGCACCCAATGGGCTGTTGGTCACCAATGCCCCACGCATATTCCTTGAAGATCTAGAATTTAGAAAGGATTGGTCTTTGATAGCATGGAAGTGTACCAGAGATTGGCTCATCCTTATCATAAAAACAGCGACAAGGTTATCCGAGGCACTTCTAATTCAGATCAAAACGAGTGAGAATAACCTAAAATCAGGGTTGAGCATTCTCTCCCTCAAAAAGAAACTAGAGGAGGTAAACAAAAATATGAACGAGCATAAAGAATATCTCACTCAGCGAAAGATCTCTAAATTCCAAAAAGATCTCGATCGGTTCTCCCACGAGAAAATATACCCTTACACCAAATCCGAATATGTAGCAAAAACTAACAACATATCCGACACTTCATCTGGCGGGAATACCAGCTCAGATAATGACAGTACATCATCAGATAATACGCGGCAACGCCGTGGATGACGTGGGCAACGCCAGGGAAGGTGGAATCATCCACCAATGCTATCCCCATGCCCCCCATACCATAACCAACAATGGGGTTGGCCTTCCCAATATGGACTCCCACCTCAATACCAGGTGCCCTTTTTCCAGCACCCTGCACAATGGTCATTTCCTGAGCCACCGCAGCCTTTTTTAGACAGAGGCAACGGGAGGGGAAAGGGAAAAAGGAAAGAGGTACACTGGAGGCCAAGAGAGGACGCCCCAGAGAATACTGCACAAAGGGAACCCCTCCCAGGGACAAGCAAAACACTATAACTAGGCTGATGGATAATCAAACAGATAACATTATCAATCTGAGCAACCGTGTTCTTAGTGAACTTGAAACTAAGGCACTGAACAAGGGCTTAAATTTTGTGCCCACGCCCAAAATTGACTTATTTAAAACCCGAACAGAACTAGCGGGTTTGTTCCGTAAAATTCGCTTGAAAACTTTATTTTTGGGTAAACATTTCGAGGCTCCTGAACAAAACACTGGTCTATGCCCCAAGTCCACTTTCTGCCCAACCACTGGACAGATTCCCCCCGAGGTCCTGGCTTTCGAGAAATCAGTATCCTTAAAGGTCAACGCACTTACCGGGACCACCAACAAAACATACCATAACATGAGTATGGCTGAGCTCTCAGCTCTGAAAGGTCTAACATCTGACCCTACGATAATCATTAAACCAGCAGACAAAGGGGGAGCAACGGTAATTTCTCCACTAAAAATGTATAGAGATGAGTGCGAACGTCTACTGGGTAATACCCATCATTACAAACGCTTATCTCGAGACCCCACACCTGATATTCAAGACGAGATTTCTTTTCTCGTGATGAAAGGCATGGAGAATGACTGGATTACTCAACATGAGGCAGACTTCCTGGTACAGGCTAACCCTAGGATTCTCTATTTTTATGTTCTTCCTAAAGTGCATAAAGGGAAAATCCCCCCTCCAGGTAGACCTATAGTATCCGGTATCGGATCGGTTTTAGAACCCCTCTCTCAATTCGTGGATTTCTTCCTTCAGCCACTGGTCAAAAGAATTCCAACTTACCTAAAAGATACTACGGATGTGTTAGTCTTATTAGACTCTGTGTCCTTTGACACAACTAGAGAATTGTTGATCACCCTGGATGTGGAATCCCTGTACACCAACATTCCCCAGGAGGCCACTCTGCAGGTCATCAGCGACCTCTTGGAAGCCAATAGAGGAGAGTCATGTACTCATACTGGACCTGGCACATTTGGCTCTCACAAGGAACTATTTCAAGTTCGAGGATAACTTTTTCTTGCAAATACAAGGAACATCTATGGGCAGCACTTTCGCACCTAGCCTGGCATGCCTTTATGTTGATCACTTTGAGAGACAGGTGGTCAATCATGATGACAACCCGTTCCTCCAGCATATTAAACTCTGGAAACGATATATAGATGATATTCTACTGGTCTGGACAGGAACTAGAGAAGAGGCTATGATTTTTGCAAATTGGTTGAATGCAGCGAACCCTTTCCTGAACTTCACCATGACCATAGGTGACAACCAACTAGCATTTCTTGATTTATTAATCTATGAAAATAATGGGGCACTGGCCACAGAGGTTTATTATAAACCCACAGACCGGAACAACCTGCTCCAATTTCAGAGTTTCCACCCAAGGTCCCTGAGGGAGAATCTCCCTGTAGGTCAATTTTTACATCTGCGACGGAATTGCTCCACCCTCACAGACTACCGTAAACACGCTGATAAATTGGCTATTAAGCTACAAACCAAGGACTATCCTACACATCTGGTGAAGAGAGCATACAAAAGAGCGTGCAATAATAACAGGGACCAACTATTGCAACCATGCACTAGGACATCGGACACTGAACAAATAGTGTGTGTAACTACTTTTAACCCACTCTCCAATAAGATTCAGAAAATCATTAAAGAGGAGTGGAAAATCCTTACATCTGGGGGTTTACCTTTTCAGCAGCCACTACATGCTTTTAAAAGAGCCGCAAACATACGGGACATGGTTGTCCACACAAGACCCACAGAAAAAATCAATTCCCTCACTACACAAACCACACTATGGGGTCTTCCACCACCAAGAGGACACTACCCATGTGGCAACTGTAGTGTCTGTTGTTTTACTCAAAAATCGACAACAATAGACCTAGACCTTAAGACCCCATGGGCTCAAAAATCCCTAACCAACTGTAACAGCAAAAACGTGATCTATTTGATCAGATGCCCCTGTAACCTCAAATACGTGGGAATGACCTCAAGAAAGGTCGCCACAAGAATCTGTGAACATAGGAGTACGATCCGTTGTAAACGAGAGGCTACTAAATTGACTAACCACTTCCTTTTGAAAAAACATTCTGCAGATGACATAAACTGGACGGTCATAGAGCAATTACCTCCATCGACCTCCAATATGACACAGAGACTGCTCCAGACCGAACAACGTTGGGTCTGGAGATTACACACGGACAACGATGGTCTTAATGACGAGATCCCCTGGTTCACACTCAATAAATGAGTTATTCTACTAATCTATGAGTCCTCCAATCCTTCCGCCTCTGCCCCTGCTTCCCTGCCTTTCCCCCATGTGCCCCCCCCTCTTCCTGACCCCGACCTCTTGCTCCTCCCCCTGCTGGTTTCACCTTCTTCTCCTTCCCCTTCTCGGTTTCCTTTCCTTTGACCCCTCTGTTCCTCTGCTCTTCTCTTTCACCCTGTTTGTCTAACCCTCCACCTTGTCTCTTTTCCCCACACTCCCTTTATCTTGCCCTTTTTCTCTTTTCTTTTGTCCTCTGCATCATTATCTTTTTCCTCGTCCCCTAATATCTCCACCCTACCCTTACTCTACTTTCCTGATCGTTTCTTCTCGCTCTCTCTTCATCATTTTCACCTCCTTTCCTTTCTCTCTGCTCTCTTTTCCCCTCCCCATCACTCTCTCTTGCCCTTGCCCCCTCGTTTCCCTCTCGGTTGTCACCCCCTCCCTTCCCCTTTCCTTCTTCTCCCTCTCCTTGTATCCCCTTTTTTCTCCCCCCCCTTGCCCCCCTCCCCTCTCGGTTGTCACCCCCTCCCTCCCCCTTTCCTTCTCCTTTCCTTCTCTGCCCCCCTTTGTATCTCTAAACCCCCCCGCCCCCCCCCAAACCCCCCCTCCTTTTCCCCCCCTCTTCCGTTCCTGGCTCCTTCTTCTTTCTTCTTTCTATTCTTTATTTTACTTTCCACTGGGCCACGGGACCGCTGGGAACTACGTTCCCAGCGGCCACCGGGAGCGCGAGGCTTCCGGTTGTGGCGCTAGGGCCGGAACCTTCCGGCCTGGGCTCCACCCGAGCACTCACTCGCATTCATGCCGGCGCCCCGGCTCAGCTGGGGCGCCCGCCATAACAGCGACCATATCGAGGCCAGAAACGCAATAAAAAGGCCTGCGGCTGTGATTTACTTGAATTGAACTCTAATTACCGCGCTAACAGGGCGCACCTGGAACATCTTACAGCCATAAATAGACCGTTCTCCCTCAGCCACTTGTCGCAAGCGGTCCAAGGAGAGGACGATATAGGCGCACGGCGAGCGCCCCCTTTGATGTAGTGAGTGGCTGCACGGGTCACAGGCAGCACAGATAAGCCTTCCCTCCATTAATTTTTATTTTACTTTCTACCTGTTTTTATTACTATTATCTATAGCCACTCCGTGTTACTACTTTTTCTATTAAGCGGTATCTCTTTATTTTAGCAATGATAGTGGGTTCCTAGTGGGAACCACCCCCCTAGTGCTCCCCTGTATCTATCCTGGCTACTCCTGTTCCCTCCCCTTCCTCACTTTGTCTTTGTGTCCGTCTCTTTCTATGTCTCCCCTTAGTGTTTGACTATAAGGGGACACTCCCCCTCCTGGATACCAGAGGCTAGCAGCCTCTATGAAAGGGTAAGAATTGTAATTCCCTGCTGTGGTAGGACTGTCCACTTGTATAGATAGATATACCCACTTGGTCACTCCACGCATGTATTTTGCCTATTATGAACATATGTGTTACGTGCATGAATGCATCCCTTTGACACGTGTGTAGTTGGTTGGTTTTGCAGTGCCGTGTGCCACTAGTGTTCTAATTGTTTGTTTATCCCCCATAGGCCGCCTCAAGGTAATTCCTTGGGTAAGGTAGACCTTTTATTTTACACTCTTTGACTTTCACATAGAGTAATTTCCTCCAACGTGAGACGTAGGGATCCTAGGCCCTGACGAATGCCCCGAGACCTTCATTGGCTCACTTCTGAGGGCAGAAACATGTTGGCTATTAGTTAGGTGACCCTGTGAGTCCTTGTCCTCACAGAGGTGTCCCAACCCCCGTTTTAACTACACCAGTCAGACACCACTATTAAATTTGTTACTCCTCACAGGTGTCTGCTTAGGTGTTTTTAATTTTTTCAGTAGATTAGCTGGATCCCGATCTTTCCAGAAACAAGTTTATTTATGCACTCCCTCCTGTTCCTTTAACAGTGAGGTTGAGTCCGCCCAGGTGGCACTGTTCTACCTGGGTGGGTCTAGGTGGTCAAATGATGAAGCATGACACTATATAGTGTGTGAGACCACCTAGTCCGTAAAAATTATTTTCTCCCCCCGCTCTTCCTCCCCGCGCATGCACTCTGCAGTTACCTACTGACATTTCACTGACATTACCCTTCCAAATAGGAACACATACAACCCAGGGCTACGCTGATATCCGCGACGCCCTCGTTAAGAGTTCCCTTTAGAATCCCTAAACCCATTCAGCTTCCAATGATTTAGATTTTCATTGTATGACTGGACGCAGTAATATGAATCACAGACTATCAAAGTGTGGCTTCCTGTCTCAGTATGTTCGAGCGCTAGAATAAGAGCTTTAAGCTCAGCCAACTGGGCTGTGCAGTCCCCTAAGGTCTGCGTGTAGGTATCGTGAGGGTGGAAAACTCCATCTTCCATCACTCCGCACACAGCTGCGCAAGCTGCCGAGTATTTATGTTTAGTACATACAGCCGGTTGTGCTGATCCGTCAGTATAAATGATAGTATTATAACTGTCTAGTGGCAAGATATTTAGAGGAGCGGGGTACTCCTGTTCATACTGGAGAAATTCTTGTGTCTGGAGTCTTGGATCGAATACATAATCGACATCAGTGGTGGTCAGAGATGTTGCCCATTGAATCCAGCGTGGATGTAATACCTTAGCGTTCGGAATGCTCGCTTTAGTGACATCCTCTAAGGCCGGCACCGGGGAGACAACAATAATGCGTTTCCCCTGGGCAAGTGGCCTCTCTTTTATGACGGCCATCTGAACTGCTGTCAGAATCTTTTCTGTAGGTGCAAAACGTTGTTCAGCATTTGAATATAAATGTGATTTATATGCTATCGGCACTGTGTCATCCTCATTAAAGGTGACATAAGTAAATCCCAGGGCACCAGCAATTATTCTGATGACCAAATTTGTTTTATTGTCACGTGTGTGTAAGTGTTTAGCTTCTAGCATGTCCCGTTGTATGTCCCTAAGGATGTGTGTGTGTTCAATCGTCCATCGTCTGCTAGAAAAATTGGGCTGAATTAAGTCATAAAGTCGCTTGATGCGTTCTGCATAATCTGGAATGTATGTTCTGCCAAAATTGAAGAAACCCAGTAATTACTGTAATTTCTTAAGTGTGTTCGGAGGCTGTAGTTGAGCACACTTTTCTAGAAAGTGTGGGGCCAGGCTCTTCCCTTTGTTTGATAGCTCATATCCCAGGAACAACACACTAAGAAAGGCTATCTTGCTTTTCTTAAAATTAAATTTATAACCGAGGTCTGCAAATCCCTAAATGATCCGATCGACCCTCGTAAGATGAATGTCGAGGGCGTCGTCAGTGAGATAGATATCATCCATATAGGACAATGCATCGGAATCAATCTCGTGCAAAATTGATGTTACACATGCTGAAAACAGGCCTGGGCTATTTTTATAGCCTTGAGGTAAATGACAAAAGCGTTCTGAGAGCCAAATGAAAATGCACTTAGGTCCCTACTTTCATAAGCGAAATTCTGGCAGAAAAATCCATTAGATATATCCAATGTAGTTTTATATTTTTTACGCACTATATTGTTTATCAGTACTGTGCTGTGTGAGTTTTGTATAGCATATGTGCATGTATGACTATTTAAGTGTCTATAATCAACCACTATTCTATATGAATGATCTGGCTTTGCAACGAGGAATAATGGATTATTCATCGCAGACGTACAGGGCTCAATTACTCTCTGGTACTCAAGTTGTGATAGGATCTCCTTCACCGGAGCATTTGCTCCATGTTTAACAGGGTATTGTGGCTGCGGTTGGGGTGTAGACCTAACAGGAATAATATGACAAGGAGACTCCTTGTCCCAACCTTCATGATTATGGTATAGTGCAGGTGCCTGCGCTAAAGCCCATTCAGCAGCATAGGTTTCTTTTGCAGCTTCCGGAACAAGATCGGAGAAAGAAGGCAAAATGACATCTTCCCCATGCTGGAGCTTGCGGACGTGTTCAGGAGGCCAGTCTCTCTCAGCCAGTAGGATATCACTAGTAAGTTCATCCCAAAATATTACACTAATAGTGCGTTTCACGTCTCCCTCTATCTGAATAGTTAAATCATAAACCATATTGGGGGGAAGAACGCGGCCATCCGCTGTTTCAACCGCGATATAATCACTAGTTGCTGTCGCATCCAGATGATCTTTCAGACTCCGGTGACATATCGTGACCTCTGCCGCGCTGTCCAACAGAGTCACTGCCCACCTCTTGTTCCTCAACAGTGTTCTCAATACTACAGGCATTTTTAACTGTCAGTGCTGCCACTTTCTTCTTTTTAAACTGTGGCTTTTGTTGAGGAGTTTTTTCTTCTTTTTTAATGGTATACTGTGGTGAGTCTTTCTTTTCTTTCACGTATTCCGGACGTCGATCTTGACGGCCCCCTCTCTCGCTACATCTATCCGGTGCGTCCTGAAAGGAACGAGAGGGACGTGAATCAGTATATCTGTCTGGAGTTCTAATGTTCTCCCTATTTCTGAGATTATACCTCCTTTCGGAGTTCTCCGGGTGTGGAGAATCAGCTCTCTTATTTCTCCTTTCTTTGAAATCTTTTTGTTTGTCCCAGCGCTTCTTAGAGCCCTCTTGTGCCTGCTTCGTACCCTCCTTATGGGCGGTACTATGTAACTCCAATTTTTTAGGTTTGGCCCCGAAACTATCCCGTCCTATACTAGTATAGGTATCAGAAATTATTTTCGGTAGCTGTCTCTCCTGTTCCTGATTTGGAGATTCCCTGAGACGCTGGAGAATTGCCAGTGCTACCGCTTTCCCTTTAATATTACTCAGTATGATCGAGGATACGGCGTCAAAGTTACGCATTAACTTCATCCCCAGATCCAGGGCTGGTGCAGCCCCATGCTCATTCTGTATTTGTTTTAACACTTCCGGTAAATTAGCAAGTGTCGGGGTACCATGTGTGGTAGTATAAACGGCAGCGAAGACCGTACCCCATGTGGCACAGTCATCCACCGAGAGAACCATCCCAAACGGCAAGCACATAGTGAGCAATCTATGTTTTTCCTGTGGTCCCGTATGGGGAACCACAGCTTCCAGCTGATTCGTTTTCTGGGCTATCTAGAACGGTATTTTTTCCCGTTCCGTGGGCACTTTACCCATAGTAGAATGTACTGTTTGTGGATTAATCCCAGTAGCCAATTGATAACCACCAGCTACTGGCGGTGCGGGACACGCTGGTGTTGTGTTCAATGTTCGCATTACGAACTGAACCAATCGTCTACATTATGCCACTAATTCATTATATAAAACTCGTAAATCTGCTATCAGCATATTCTGAATGCCTGGGTGAGGTGTATATGTGGCGAACATAAGCCAGGTAGGTCCCTCATTACTTAAGGGACCTAATCTCACCCTTCGTAGTACATGTGGTAGGGCGCCTTCAAACCAGTTCTGATGCTCCCGATAAGTGAGCGATATTTCCTGATACTGGTATGCTTTGTACCGTACAGGTACGTTCGCAACTTCATATGTGTGCGTTCTTTGGTCAACCTCAGGAAAGGTGACCCAACAGTAAAACGTTTCTCTTTGGTATGCTTCAGTTGCTTCTATTATCAGAGTAGCATCCCCGCCCTCGTCTGTAAGGCCATGCGCTAATAAATGTTGTGTAAGTGCATGTCTAGCATTTGCAGGAATGTCTATGGTATTAGCCATAGTTGTTTAGAGAAACGGAACACCAGATAGGGGAAGTCTTTTCCTTTTTATGAGTTCGAGCTTGAACAACCTACAGCTTAATTCAGTGTTACCTGTTCAGCTGAGGAGGAATCTCCCAAAGACCACGGACGTCTCCGTATAACAATACTTAGGGTACCTGTTGCCTGTGAGACAGTGATAGGGTATCCGTAAATTTTGCCTAAACACCATCGTTGGTGGCGCCATGTCGTAGTTTGGACTCTTGCTCTAGGCAAGACTGCTGGTTTAAGGATGACAGTACTTTTGTTTGTAGGCGACTGCGTCTTTCCTACAACAAGTCGCAACTGTTATCCCAACCTTACCGGCTCACTAGCAGCACCTCACCAGAAACGCAATACTAAAAGGTGATTTATGGCAGCCGTTTACGCATGGACTTGAAAATAAGACATCCCGGGGAGTGTTGTGGTTAAACGGAGATTACCCTTTTCTCACAGATATATTATGTCTCATACAAACACAGGCAATGACACAGATGCAGTAAAGTTATAATAGTTTTTTATTTAACATAACTGCAATTTGCGATAAGATGCATGGACTGCAATGATTAGGATAATGAATATAGCAAGTAACAGTATTGTGAAGACAAGAGTCATTGTTACGTAGACCCCCACCATTTTGCAATACATAGAAAAGATATATGAGATGTAAGATACCCTACTATCCTAAAAAAAGGCCTAACCTCCTACCTAAAAGAGAGCTGGGTTTGTTAAACCTAATCTGCCAATGCCGTGTCCATGAGAGGAGCCCCCGACCCTCGTTACCTTGGAATGAGGTCTCTATCTCAGACTCCGCAGGGACAAGAAGACTGGGTCAGCGTCAAGATGACTGCAGCATCGGTATCAGCGATGGTGGCAATGCCCTCTGGTCGGAATCCCTCTTATTATCTGTCTAAAGTGTGATGTATTTATACAGATCTACAAGGTCCCCTGACGTAGGTGTATTCCTAAACAATAGATAACAGGCATGCTTGGGACGGCAATTAATATCAACAATCCCTCGAAAGTATAGAGAGGGAAAATCCCTAAGTGTGAACACCTACTGTTTGTTTGTCTTTGGTACTTGATCTTGACGCCTTGGCATGGTGACACTGATAATGTAACTCATAACAAGTGGCCTAACTATAAACAAGGCAGCCATCTTAGAAGAAATAAATAATTAAATGGACTAAGACAGAGCAAGCTAAGTAGGTTAAAAGTCACTAGGTTACGGGGGCACGAGTCTACAAGCAAACGGCTATGCTAACTCCTGCTATCCCATTAAAACGAACTAGGATTCACTACAGAAAGGTGTGATGGTATCCCTATGCTCTTTGGTCATAGATGGTGGGTGTGGGATTGTCTTCATAATTTAATTACAATTAAGTGTTTCTTTAGATGTTCTATGGTAACTGAGGCAGAGTGAACTGATTGTTTGAAAGGTCCCCTCGGATGAAAGTCAGCATGATATATAATGTAGTGGGGCACTGGTAGTCTCATACGTCAGTGCAGTAATTTTATTAGAAAAATAGCTGGCATATTGATCACACCTGGACTCATCAAGCTGATGGTAAAAGTAGACACTGTTGCTTAAATGTTCTGGAAAGCTCGTTAGTGGGGGGTTCCAGCACTGTTTAGTTTGTTTTTAAGAAAAAGCTTGCATATCTTTCTATCCTTGATACTGTATTTCTAGAGTTTTTGAGTTGTGAGAGGACAATTTCAGATGGGTGATTCCTTCATTTCTGTTCAGCTGCCTTTGTTGGTTTGCCTGGCAAGAGTACTAAACTGAACTGGTTATGTGGTGGCAGGACGGAAAACGATTTGGAGATCTAACAATATTTGTGGGGTTGCAGTATATTTAGATATTTAAATTTATCCTGAAGAGGTGGATTTTCAGAAATAATGTAAAGACAGAAGGCGGTGGGGCATTAGAGATAGGATAAATGATGGGGATGGTGAGTCAAGTAGATAAAATGAAGCCGATAGAGGGGGAGTAGCTCTAAGGCGGAAAATGTGAGAGATGATGCAGCTCAGAAAACAGATTGGTTATAGACCCTCCTGCTGGAGAACTGTGTAGACATGAAACATGATGTAAAAACAGATTTAGGGGACAGATACAAGAATGGCTGAGATGGATTGAAGTAAGAGATGTATTGAATTTGAGTAGTATTGAAGTAAATTAATTGTGGGTGAAAAGAGTGCACCTGCTACCACATATGTAATTGTTACTGGGTGTGCAACTTGCACCCTATTTTAAGCTGTCACTCTGACACTCCACCTACCCAAAATGGGAAATTACATCTAATATGAGCATAATTTGCCTTGATTGTAGTGTGCAAACTTGAAATGAAAACAGTTTGGACTCTCAATTTACAGCAGGATTGGTGGTCTCAAATAGCATGTGGCTGAAACCCTGCATATGGTGCAATTTGCGCCCAGCTTGCAATCTGCTTTTGGGAACAAACAGGAGTTTGCATTGAAAAGGAGACTACTGGCGAGGGATCGGGAAGGCATGCAACAAAAGTACTACCAATTTGGCTGCCGAAATAGGAGAGGATAGCTCCTGGGAAACTAATTCCAGGGTTTTGAGGCCAGAATTAGAGAAGCAGGTACCACAGAAGAAATGGTGGACAGCGTAAGATTCAGGACCAGCAGGACACAAGTCAGGAAGGAGGAGGAGCAGCATAATGGCATACAACCAGGGAGACAAAGGGTCCAAAAGCAGATAGCCCAGGAGACTAACAAGAGGAACAGAGTACATCAAATGAACTCAAGGAAACCAACGGCACTGAATGGAATGAGAAGAATGCGTAACTCATTTTCATCACAGTTCTGACTCAAAGTTGTGGCATAAGGAAAGTGCTAGGGAGGATTTTTAATCCCAAAGAGAGGCATGAGGAAAATGAACACTTTAGGTAAGGAGACAACAGGAACACCAAAGGAGGGGGAAGAAAACATTCACATGAAGAACCTTGCTCCTTGGTTTTGACGCTATCCTAGCCACTTACTGGTTATGGTGTCAAAATTTCCACCCTGAGAAAATACAGATATGCCACTTTTGTGTTTTATAGATTTGTTGAGGTACAAACCAGGCTTGATTCAGGGATATAGAAAGTAGGAAAAACCCCAGGAAAGGAAGAACCTAAAGTATATTGGTGTGAGTTCGTTTTGGTACCACTTTCCATTTGATGGAAGAATAGTCATTGAATATACTTTACCTTGGACTCAGAAGGTGAGAGAGAAAGCTCGGACCTGCTCTGTTCAGAAGACTGCCTTTTTTGTTGTTCACTACAAAACAAGCCCTCCAAAGGAAAAAACATAACATGCATGTTTGTGCTTTTTGGACTTACTGTTCTTTTATATAGCTCAAATGTAATCAGAATCCAGTAAAGAGTTTATATATAGGGAGAAAAGGTAACTATTGCATTGATGAAGTCCTGTACAATGCAGTAAGATGCATTTGAGAAGAATATGTCAACATTATCAACAAAAGCATCAAGAGGATGCACAGGTGCAAAATGAATGATAAAAGAGAAGGAATAGTGCTACATGGACAATAGTCCTCAACAATACACCTAGTTAAACTTGATGTCCTTGGCGTGGTATTTCCCCAAACCTTTCACATTCAAGCTTACTGTTTAGTTGAATTTGTTTTCATTGGCTTTAGGAGTCTGTGCATTTTACCAATGCTAAACAGTGATAAAGTGCTTGTGCTCTCTACTTCAAATAAGGTGAAATTGGCCTACATCTGATTGGCACATTGAATTTACTTGCAAGTCCCAAGTAAATGATCCTAGATGCAATGAGGACCCTTAAATTACATGCTAATAAGGGGCCTGAAGTACTCATTTGTGCCATCCACTGTAATAGCTTTTTAAAGAATGTATCAGGCCTGCGCTGCAGCCTGTAGTGCAATTTTTAACTGCCATTTTGACCTGCAAAAATAAACCTTTTGCCAGGCCTAAAGCTTCAGTTTTAATACATATAAGTCACCCCTAAGATAGACTCTAATAGCTCATAGGGAAGGGTGAAATGTATTTAAACAGTAGGACATGCATACTTACTTTTTACATGTCTTGGCAGTGAATAACTCTGAAAGCCTTTTTTCACTGTTGTAAGGTCTTTCTCTCTCATTGAGTAACACTGGGTTACATTATTGTATTTCATAAGTGATAATTTTGTATTAAGAGCAGTTAGTGATATACTATTCACAATCAAATGAATTGTAATTTAAAAACCTTTTAAATGGTAAAGCTGTATTTTAAGTCACAGTTCTGAAAATGCCATTAGAAAGTTTACATTTTCTTGTCCTAACAAACTGTGCATCTGACAGTGTGCTGGGTCACCTGATTATGAATCACCCTGCTTTCGGGATGTGTGTATTGCTTCCAGATTGTAACACAAAGGGGGCTTAGGAGTGGACAGGTTGTGCCATTCTGGCTGAATGACTAAGAAGAGATGTACCCAGCCCCAATTACACTTCAAAGGGCTGTACCTTCTGCATACACTAGAGAATTTGACACTGGGTCTGTTCTGTCTTGTCACCGCAGACTGTTTGGAGCCCTGACAGGGGAACAGAAAGAAGTTTGCAGAATTAGGTGTGGGGGTAGGACAGGGAGTTCCAATACACAAAGGCGACCCACTCTTCAGCACACACTTAGACCTCTGAAAGTTACTGAAGAAGAACTGCCCTGTTGTCAGAGGACTGCTCTGCTGCGTGAAGGACTGTCTTGCTGTCTAAGAAGGAAGGCTGGACCTGTTTGCTTTCATCACAGGACAACAGAGTGACTTTAAGGGTAAGTTGGATGTTACCTCCTGTGTCAGCTACAGGAACACAACAAGCTTCAGCAGCCTCCCTGCAATTTCCCAGCAGACCAGCGCAATTAGACCAGCGTAAGTCCTGCTGGGGTCTAACTGGAGTGAGTCTCTGATCCCTTAGACGTGCATCCCCTGGTCACAGACCCTTGGCTGAAAGAAAGGTTCTGCCATACGCAACAACGGCCAACATGAAGCTCCTATAAGACATGCTCTTCGTGTCCACTGCACCCGCCTGGGACAACTGACGACGCAAGACCAGCACTTTCGCTCTACAGCAACAATAGTCTATGATGATCACCAATAAGAAGCTACAGCAATTATGCTGAGCCTGCACCTCGTGTCCTCCTCTATTGTGAATGGACTTTGAAGGTAACTTTTCAGTGGGACTAACCTGGTCCCCGAGTCTAACCTGCGCCCCATGAAGGTCCGCCTGAACCTGTGACTTTATCCGGTCCTACTGATAGGTGTTATGTTTTTCCGGTATAATTTTATTTATTAAAATTGACTAAATTTTTCTAAATCGGTTTGAGATTCTTCTGGTGTTGTGTTTCCAGTTTTTTGTTGGTTGTGTGCAGCATAAGTACTTTACACAGTGCCACTTATTTTAAGCCTGACTGCTTTGTGCCAAGCTCCAAGAAGGTTAAGAACAGTTTAATTTAGTGACTTTTGTTGTTCACCCTTATTACAACTGTGGTTGTTGCTTGAGTGGGGCTTCTACCCCACTCAACCAACAACCCAATTTTATATAGGGCTCCTGCCCCTTTAGTGTGAATGCTGTTACATGGCACCACAATGGGCCAGAGAAGATGAGAATGGTTGTCCGAATACAATGTTTTGAATGGCAGCATGCATAAATATTGGGAACACAGCAAATCAGAAGGGGTTCACTGATTTCATGCTAATAGAAATCTCCTAAGTAGCTAGTGGAGTGAAATGGTGAGAGTTTCAAGCCATTGTCATGACACACACGATATAGGCACTTCAGATTTTAAACAGCATCCTATGTGGGGATACAGCCTAAACAACGACGGTGGAACAACGAGGTGTGTTGTCGAAGAAAGCAGAACAACGATTTCGTGAACAAAGACCCTGTTTTCTCTGCTTTAACCATGCATGTCCTGAAAAACAAACATACATGGTTAAGACAGAGGAAAACAGACTCTGGATCGGAAGAGGACATGGTCAGGTAAGTGGGGCTGGGATATAGTTGGAGGGTAGTTTTAGGGGCAGGGGTGGGGGTAGTTTTAGTTTTTAAGGGCATGTTCTGGGTAGTTTTAGGTTTTGGGGTGGGGTTAGTTCTAGGGGCGGGGTGAGGGTCAGGGTAATTTTAGTTTTTATTGGCAGAGTGGGGGGGTCAGATGGTTTTAGAGGTGCAGGGGGGGTTCGGGTAGTTTAAGTGTAAGGGGTGGAGTGGGGGTCGGAGTAGTCTTAGGGATGGGTGTCGGTTAGTTTTAGGTTTTAGTGGCGGGGTTGGCGGTCAGGGTAGTTTAAAGTTTTAGGGGTGAAGGTGGGGGGGCCGTGGTAATTTGAGTTTTTAGGGGCTGGGGTAGGGCTAGATTTAGCTTTTAGGGGTGGGGTGGGCGGTCGCTGTAGTTTTAGGTTTTAGGGGCAGGGTGAGGGGTCACGGTAGTTATAGGGGCTGGGGGTCAGGGTAATTTTAGTTTTTGGGGGTGAGGTGAGGGGTTGGGGTAGTTTTAGGTTTTGGAGCGAGAAAGGGGTTGCTGTAGTTTTAGGGGCGGGGTCTTTTTAGTATTTAGGGGTGGGATGGGGGTCAGGTAGTTTTAGGTTTCAAGACAGGGGTTTGGAGTAGTTTTAGGGGCGGAAATAGGGGGTGGTGTAGTTTATGTTTTAGGGGCAGGGTGGGTGTCACCGTAGTTCTAGGGGTGGGGGTGAGGGTGGGGGATCATGGTAATTTTGGTTTTTAGGGTCGGGAGTTTTAGGGGTGACGTGGGGGGTCGGGTGGTTTTAGGGGAGGGGTGGTTGCATGCTGAAACCATGCATTTCGTTGCATGAATTGGGCATACGTGGTTCCAGCATGCCTTGTTCTGACCTATATTACACTATGAGAGAACTGTTTACTTTCAGATCCTCATAGTGCACCTATGATGTGTGAGCTCTCCTTTGCAAGAATGGCAGCACAAATTAGAAAGGAAACAAGATGTAGAAGCTGCAACACCTAACTAATGCCCCTAAGCTTTCACCAGATTTGGATTTTCAATTGCGAGAGCAGCCATGGAAATGCTTTCTAGGCATTTAGATAAGTTCAATAAAACTGTTAGAAAAGTGAATCACTTATTCATGTTTCATAGCAGGAAAAGACACTTAAAATGGACAGGAGAGATTGGTGATCCTTGGGGAATTCCATGAGTGAGAAGATGGAGATGCCCGATTACGTGGTAACAAATGATTGAGATCTATACAACACACACACTCTAATGCCAGTTTCAGGACATATGATCAGAAAGATTAAATGCAATGGTCCACAATGCTACTGAGAGATTTAAGCAAATACAAAATTACCTACACTACCCTGAATCTGCCAATTAAAGAGTCCATCACAAGATCTATTGCCCTCATTAGATACAACAAATCTCAGTAGGCACTGGCAAAATAAATTGCTTTAAATAAATGTTGGAGGTGAACGCTTACAAAACCTTACCTAAACTTATGAACAACGGACAACTGCCAGAAAGGCCAAAACTTGGCTGAGTGGACGATTAGTTAACACCAGAATAACAGTTTCTTGCTTGATAAACTGATAAATCGGGAGTTATTTATATAGGCTTGAAAATGTTCTACAATACCAACATCTTAAAGCTTGGGTTGGGTATAATGTATAGGAGATTCTGCATAGAGATTACGAGACTGTTAACACAGAAAGTCTGTTACAGAGAATGTAACAAATGTGTCAAATGTGACTTTGTGAGAGAGAGGTGTAGTCTCCAATTGTGCAATTGAATGATGCTGCCTAAGTACGTTTATCGAGTCTGAATTGTAAAAATATCTGTGGCTGTCACTGACACAAAGATGTAGGATATGCTGTGAAGGAGAGCTCAGTATTTATACTGGTATAGTCGAAACTGAAGGTGGGATCTCTAACAAATTTCTGTTTATAAATTACAATTTGTACTGTGAATACATCCATTAATAGTCACAACTTTTAGCTCTACAAGCTAGAACCGAGGAGGAAATGAAGAACATCCTTGATCATTCAAGTAAGAATTTCAGTTTGTAACTGAAAAGTAAGGAAGGCAAGAAATAGCCTTTATGTATGCTGAGTTCAGCAATGACTGAAAGCCCTGATAGGCTGGTCCTAGATTGAGGATGGGTTTTCCAAAGTCCCTAAGAGATAGAGGGCAGTAATTCAATGGGAGCGATAGAAACGTTTTGGCATCTTTTTTACAAATCTATGTTGCTACATTATGCAATGTGATATTTCCATGTGTGGCTCTCTGTAATTCCCATCGCACATATCTCACTCATTATTTTAACCCTGTTAGTATCTTTAAAGGTCATGGTGATCAGTTTGCATTCTTTTGAATATTTCTGCCATTATGAGTGAATGATATCACTTCTGTCTTCATTCTCTAACTTTTGATAAATCTGCGGATACATTTAAAAGATATGTATGTTCGCTGGAAACTTTGTTTCAATTTTCATTTATAAGAGCAATGAATAACACTGTTCAGTCTACCCGAAACATTTGCAATATACCCAGAGATTCATTTATATTTGACTTTTCAGTGTGTGCATCAGCACAGTTATGCTTACATTTGGTTTTGTAAGTGTTGGTGAGATTTCTTTCAAAATACTTAATTCTCAGCGTTTGTTGAAGGCCATTCTTCGTTCATCATCTGTGTGTTTGCTTTTCTTGTCTGATTCTGAGGTCCATATTAAGAAGAAAAATTAAATGTTGTGCAGCACGATACCGGATAGCAGATTAACCCGGCCAGAAATCTTCTCTGGGCGAAAATAAGGGATTTGTTTTGCTCGGGATGAAGCCTGCTGCATAAAAATTGCCTAGGGCTATCAGTGAAGAGGAATTTAATGAAAGTGAACACCTAAGGGCAGAAAAGCAACCTAAAAAAAACGGCATCTTTTTTTTGGGGGGGGGGGGGGGGGGCTTAACACTGCCACAGTTACAGTTACCCAGCAGAAGGCGGAATTTTGCATCAAGGCTTGAAAATTAGTGTTAGTGTAGCTAATTTGGAAGAAGTTGTAAACGTTCTTATAAATGAGGGCCCTGTCTGGTTATATTTTGGCGATTAGCATGAAGATCAGATTTGTCAATTGGTAATATCTCATTGACATTCGTAGTTCGATTACTAATATAAAAAAAACATTGCCATGCTTTCTATGTAAAAAAGGGGGCGGAGCAGAACTCAGGTATCCTTCTCTTCAAATTACAAGATATTATGAGGCTATCAATAAGAGAAAGCATCAGGCAGCAGGTAGAACCGGCCACCTCTCAGTAGCAGCTACTCTAGCACTACAATGCGAACATTATAATAGTAGTGGACAAAAGGATAACTTCAATGAATCTTCGTGGTTGTAAAACACTTGCTGGCCGGTGAAGTTGAGGTGGTAAGAATTGCAATGTGCTTGTTTTTCAGCCTGTAAAGTGCACTAATGACACAGCGTGTTACATGTTCTTTTTTGTCTTTATTTATCATAATGCAGCAAACAAATTATTGCGCCATCTGTGAATAATATTTCACATCATAAGTTAGTACCCAGACACACATAAATTAGCAAATGGCATTAGCTATGCATTCATTCATTAAATCTCCCCTTTCTTCCCAATTTGACAAAATTTTGTTAAATCGCTTTTCACCTCCAACTCTCTACGCGTACAAATGTTCATTACCTTTGCCATTTTTGTATACTATTGATTAATAGTAGGTATGTCTCTTGACTTCCAGTTGGCTAAAATTAATGACTTGGCTACTAAAGTAGCCATAAAGCAACACTGGATGAGCTCAGTCAGGAGACTGTTTGCTGCAGACGGGATACCGAAAAGAACCCCTAAAAGTTCAGGGATGATTACATGTCCGAGCCAAACCTCTCTCTCATTAAAGACGTGGGTCCAAAACGTGCTTATTTCAGAGCAAATGAAGATCATATGCATCCAGCCCTCAGAATCAGATCCACATCTAAAGAATCTACAATCGGCCCCTTTGTACATCTGTTTGATTTTTTTCCTGGGCATAATACAGCACCATTTACCATAAAAGTCAACGCGCTTGAAATTGGCTGCAAAAATGGCTTTTCCTTTAATCTGGTTATACTATGTCCATTGGGCTCTAGTTACTACACAGTCTGTAGTAGTTATTATTTTGTTCAAATGGCCCAGCACAAGATTTATTCCTAGATCTTGACATAGTACCCTCTACCAATTTCCAATACCAAACAGGCGTGAGGTGAAAAAGACCCAACTTATTTTCTGAGCCACCTCGGGTACCTCTGTCAGGTAACAATACATACAGCCTGTATTTCAATGAAGTCAAAATACAGGTTTGGGGACACTTCTTTATTCTCCTGAGTAAGCGTTCACCACAAGACCAAATGATTTTTGCAACAAAAAACTCTCAACTGCCAAAATCCAAGCGCTGCCCATCTATTGATCATAGAATGATGGAAATTTAAACCAAACCCTGAGCACAGCTTAAGTTTTAACTCCAGATGGAAATATGGAACCTTGTAACGTTGCCTTATAAAATTTTAACAATCCACTATAACTTGGGGTGTCTTATAACGGATTCTTTTCAGAAGTCTGAACTCCGTGCAAATGAGACAGGGTCCGTCCTGGCAGCTTTAAACATTATACTCAAGGAAAAGTTACAGTTACTGGATGTATTTATCGATCAAAGGTTAGCCAGCTTAGAAGGGGCGCTCCATAGTAGTCTTTAAAATATGGTAGAGATAAGCCTTCGTCTTCCTGAGTTAACTGAAGGATTGAGAGCTTAACTCTTGGATGCTTCTTCTGCCAGATAGATGTGTGAATGTTGGCATTGATGACTTCAAAAATGTAATTCTGGAATGTAATCATTAAAATAGTGAAAGTAAATAAGAACAGGGGCAAGAGATTCATCTTTATTAGGGAAATACGTCCTAGGATCGTAAACGGAAGACTTACCCAGCACTGTAGTAAATTCTGAGTTTTTTCTATTGCAGGTTTATAGTTAAGACTATACCATTTGGCATAGTTCGGAGTAACTTTCACCCCCAAATATCTATTGGGATGTCTGGCTTAAAATGTCACACGCATAGTTGCTGAAAGAATCTCTGAGGAGCTATTAAACAGTAAAGCTTCAGACTTAGGCGGTCATTCCAACCGCGGCAGGCGGCGGTAGGCGCCCGCCATGCGGTTACCGCCGAATGACCGCACCGCGGTCAAAAGACCGCAGCGGCCATTCTGGCTTTCCCGCTGGGCCGGCGGGCGACCGCCAAAAGGCCGCCCGCCGGCCCAGCAGGAAAGCCCCAGCAACGATGAAGCCGGCTCCGAATGGAGCCGGCGGAGTTGCTGGTGTGCGACGGGTGCAGTGGCACCCGTCGCGATTTTCAGTGTCTGCTTTGCAGACACTGAAAATAATTATGGGGCCCTGTGAGGGGCCAGTGGCATGGGCAGTGCAGGGGCCCCCAGGGGCCCCACGACACCCGTTCCCGCCATCCTGTTCCTGGCGGTATTTACCGCCAGGACCAGGATGGCGGGAAGGGGGTAGGAATCCCCATGCCGGTTGCCCTTTTCTGACCGCGGCTTTACCGCCGCGGTCAGAATGGCCCTGGAAGCACCGCCAGCCTGTTGGCGGTGCTTCCGCGGTCCCCGGCGAATGTCCCCCTTAGTCTGATTGATTTTATAAATACCTATTGCTGTAAATTCTGCAATTTTATCTAAAGCATGCTGAATGTTTGCCTTGTTCACCACTAAACAGAGTACAATATCATCTGCATATAACTTGAGTTTGGGAGCTTCTGCAATAGGGGGACGAATGGATTGATCCTGATGTATAGTGCAGGCTAAAGGTTCTATAAATAGCGCAAATATGATAAGAAACATTGGACATCCTCGGCAAGTGCCACACTTGATGACTATCTCCTCAGCCAGGGAGTTATTTATAAATATGGAATCTCAGGCCCCGTTATATCATTTATGAAGAATTGCTAATAATACTTTCCATTTGACTAGATCAAATGTCTTTTCTGCATCTAGCATTATAGCAGCAGCTTTTATCTTCTGACTAGAAAAAACATCAATAGCTTGCACCAAAAAATGTGTGTTTGAAGTAATTAGTCTCCGAGGTAAAAACTAATTTTGATCCCCAAAAATAATCAAAGATGCTACAGAAGAAATCCTATTCGCCAATATTTGCGTAAAAAGCTTATAATTACTATTTAAGAGGCTTATAGGGTGATAAGAGTTTGGGCCACCCCCAGGCTCATCCTTTTTGAGAAAACACACTACCAATAAGTCAGTAAAGGAGCACAGTATGGGACAACCCTGAAGAATCTGGTTAAAGAATCATCGAAGGAATGGAGCTAGTTACTGCTAGAATGCCTTCATAACTGAGCTCAAGCTGCCTTTGGTTTCTGAATATAATTTAGCATAGCGGTGTAAAGATCTCAGATGATTGCATTCACATTATTTTGATTTTTTTGTTGTTGATGAAATTAGTATTAACTTGCCGTTTCAGAGACCAGGCCAGATATTTTACGATAAATTCATTTTCCTTGTATCTTCTCTGGAGGTAGGATGTATAAATGGCTATTTCTTTAGGAGTAACAAACTCTCAAAATGTATGCTTAGCTTTATCTATAATCACCTGCGTGCCCTGGGAATGTGGTTTTAACTTTACATCTAAACTCTTAAAAAGCTCTGTGTACTCGTTTCTCTTCCTGTCTACGAGCTGCCAAAAAAGACATTTCCAGATCTAAAAAAATGTCTTTAGAGCCTCACATACAGAAAAGTCAGAAGCGGGGTCTATTTTAACATTTAGATTACTTTTCAGCTGTGTAATCCAGATATCTTCCATGAGGAGTATTTTATTAAAGAACCATCTTGCTCTTGGTGTGTATGTTGCTGCCATCATTACAGCTAAGCTGATCAATGAGTGATCTGAAAATGCATTATTAAAAATAGCAGGTTCTCCTCATGAAACCGAATGTGATATTAAAATAAAATCTAACTGTGAAGCCGTGCCAAACCATTTCGAGAGACAAGTAAATTGACACATGAACTCTTTTTGCGCCCTGCATGAATCAATAATAGCAACGTTGTGAAGAAGAGTTTGTTACGCGCAAGCAGATTTGGGCTTGTTCTGGTGTTTATTTGAACTTCAAGTGTCTAGCAGCAAATCCTGGATTAAATTAAAATCCTGGCCTATTATTAAATGTCCCGCCTCAGTAGTAAAATAGAATAAAGATCGTATGGGAAAGAAGGTACATCCTCTATGGGCCTAAGGTTATATAATTCATTTCCCATATGAATGTTAACCAAAATCCATCTAAACCCCGGATCCCGAGCTGCTTTAAGAACTTCAGATTGGGCTGTATGCCCAATTAAAATTACCACCCCATGATGTGAGGCCTGTGAGGAGGCAAAACATGTGTGTTGTATATTCGAAGGTACACAGATGAAGTGACTGCTTTCTTTTGGGTGTGTCTCCTGCTGAAATATTATGTCTGCCATACAAGATCTAAACCAAGCTAGCATACCTTGACATTTTACTCAATAATTGAGTCATTCACATTGGATGATACTATTCTCAATTTATAGTAATACATTGCAAACTACCTTTCCATCTATTTACTGCAAAATGTTCTGTTTCCTTTCTCCCCTGATCTCCCACAGTTGTGACCCACCACCCCTCCCTCACCCCATTGAACCCTGGAGCCCGACACATCCCAAGCTCCCTCCTTTCTCTCCACCCCTCCCATCTGACCCCCCCAGTGCCCCAACCTTCACTCCTTACCCTTAACTTGGTGCATTGACATAGCACCAAAAAGGTCCTCTGAGGCCACTGAAGGCACCTGAAAAGAAAGAAATAGGACAGAAAAATATCCCTCAAAGAGGGAAACAAAATAGCATAAAAAAATACCATTCTTCCCCACCTACTATCCCCAAAGTAGATGTGCAATATTTCAGTTATAATTTTCCCATTGTTATATCAACTGACATTTAATTTATTACCGCCCCCAGTGCTACATCTACTGCTAGTGTTTATACCCCCACCCTCTTTCTACCCTAACTGATGAATTGATCATAAAAAATCCTGTGCTTGTCATACGGAATGAAAAATTTGAAAATGGCCTTTAAAAAGAACTTTTTCAGCTTAGCTTAGATTGCTGAATAATACCAGTGGATGCCCCCACTTGCTGAAAACTGCTAATTAGATTCTTCAATTATTTTCTGTGGCGAGCTGCCATAGCAGACATGTCAGAAAGAACCTTGAAAATAAAATCGACTGGTATCTGATAAAATTGATCTTTTATGGCTTTATAAAAGATCAGTTTGTTAATCTGATAGTCCCCGAAGTTTACTAGTATCGTCCGAGGATTCTTGGTGTTTGAGGGTTGTGGACTGGGGACACGTTGCGCGCAATAGTTGGATCCAGTTGTTGAGCCCCGACATCTGGGTAGACACATTTTTTCACTAAATCAGATTGGTTACGGTTTGTCCATTTTCTCATCCTTCCAGAACTCCAGTCAATCTTGGGTTTGTGTCTCGAGATCTATTCTCCGCATCATCAATTCTAGACTGCAGCTCCATCAGTTCAGCTTGAAGTTTAGCAGTAGACGTGTTCTGCTGTACTCTTACATCCTCTAAATCTGATACCTGCTTTTCAGCCTCTGATAAACGAGTCGTTACATTCTGCATTTTCTGATTGATGAGGTTGAGCTGTTGTTCAGTCTTTTTACTAACCTCCTCCTGCAAGACATTCATTGTCCTTAATTCATCAGGGATTTGAAGAAGAAGAGATTCTCAATGAAGAGTAGTATCTTTTTCACTTCTATCTGCATGCATTGCTGTCTGGCATCGTTTATAAAGATCAGATATATTCATCTTAGCCTGCGTAATATCTTTTCTCAATTCCATTTGATACTTCAGCCTCTTTGGTGACTCTAGAACAGGTTCCGTCAATAGTGCCTGCTGAAGGTCAAGATTATTCCCAATTATAGGAAGAGCTAGGTTACTGTCCACCCGCTATGGCATAGCAGAGTTATTAGTCGGTTTCAAAAGGGCTCCTTCCCTAAAAGGTTCCTTCAACCCAGATCCCACAAATAGAGGATAAGTCTGGCCTTTCATCATTTCTTTAATTACAGCCTCTTTCACCCCTATTAAAGCTATGATATTATTAACAGTTCCCTCTACTGTAGTCTTAAGAGCCAGGCTGGGATCTTGGGGTGTTGCATCAAAAAGTTGGGATACCTTATCCTTTTCCATTACATCTGGTGTGCTGAACCCCGTCTTTTGATGTGGTTGTTAGTCCTCTTTATCTTTATCTTGCCCTGTGTGTGAGTATAGCAAAACATCCAGGGAGGAGGAGGGTGATTGCATTCCTGTTTCCATAGCCTTGAACCCCTGATCCTTCTCCTTTAAGCTGTTTTGCTGCATACGAGCTATAATTTATAATTGCTTTGGTTCCCATAGCAGAAATGGCATTACAGGGTTTAGCAAATGAGTCTCAAGCAATCCACTTCATTATATCTAGCTCTGCTTGCTACAAGCGCGCATGAGGATTCATCCTGGAAGCCACACCAGTGACTACACAGATCACTTCCGTAGCAACCAGGAGTCTCCCTTCCCTTTGGAAGGCTTAATGTGCTCACCCAGGGATCTGATTAGGCAATTAAATGAGAAAAGAAGGGCTTCATTGAGCACCCCCTCAGAAAAACTGTGCTGTGGATGTATACGAGTCAAGTGTATCAATTTCATGGGCCACCGTCAGCAGGGATATGCACTCAGTAGATCTTCACTTTTGAAGCTTACATAACCTAGTTTTTAGAGTAAAATGTTGTGCTCCTAAGAGGCAAAGAAAGCAAAAATCTGAAGTTTGTAAAAATCACCAAAGAGGGCCCATTCAGAAAGACTGAGGGCCCAAAGCCTGTTGAAACGCAGCAGGAACAGTTATTAAGACATCGTATACTCACCTTACAGACCATAAACAGGCAGGGGTCTGCTGTTTCCATGCGGGGGGATCACTGTAGAGTTCAGAGTAATAACAGGCAGGGTCCCTGAGACTCTCCCGGCTCATTGCCCACTGCGTTTCTTTACCGTTTCCCCAGGGAGTAAGAACTTCAACCACGCTGATTAACATTCCCATGACAGCGGAACGCCCAGCACTGCTGTGCATCCATCCGCCACCTTGGATGCCTTTGCCAGCCATCAGACAACTCAGCTGAGGAGCACAACGGGAGCGCCATACGCAGTACTCCCTTGTTTCATGTTCATAAAGTAGTGTCCTACATAGAGTGGGGTGAAGATAATGGGCGCTATTCTTATTTACTCGCTGAGAAACGAAGTATAGCATGAAAAAGTCTTCATTTCCCAAAGACAGTGTTGCATGAATACGCAGTTATATCTATTAATTTTGCAGGCAGTATTCCTATAGAAAACAATTATACAGTCACAGTCTACCAATGTACAGCGTTTAAAAATCAAACCTGTTGTAGAGCCTGAATTTTCTCTTGGGACGTCATCATAAATAACTTCGTCGGGGGCTAAAAGAAACATAACACAGTATTGCAATTTAAGTGACAATTGTACAAAAAAAATGCATCAGATAAATTGCTGCTCTGTAAGAACACTTTTAAATTAATGACGTTTTACACTACTGTACTCAGAATCAGTAAATTTTTTCAATATGCACGTGAAAGTATCTTACAAAGATGGAAAGTTGATTTTATCTTCTAAGGTATCTTATAACGCATAAGTGTACACATACACAGGAAATACTAGATGCCTGCCTTTCAAATGACCAACGCAGAGCACAAGATTGCTGCTAGATGCATCCGATATGGTACCATTGCTAGAAAATGTGACAGCATTCAAACATAGTAGTCTTTCAAACATAATTCATGAGCCCTGGTCCTATTACCAAACAATAGTCCTACATTCAAGTCAGTTGTTAATAACGCATTGTAGAAAGAGTGGAAACAATTCAAGGAGGAAAATTAGGTGAGAGATGGTCTCTCCTGAGGAAAGGACACACATCTCTCCTGACAGAAAGGAACTAAAGCCAAACTACCTTGGATGGATGGCTCTGAGAAGATGATAGTGTTGTATTTACATTCAAGCATCCCCAAACCGACTTGTTACTCTCTGTTGATCTAGGACAGTAATCCAGAAAAACGTTGTAAGGAAATGCCTCCTTGGCATGGTTACCCCCTGACTTTTTGCCTTTGCTGATGCTATGTTTTGAATTGAAAGTGTGCTGAGGCCTGCTAACCAGGCCCCAGCACCAGTGTTCTTTCCCTAACCTGTACTTTTGATTCCACAATTGGCACCCCCTGGCATCCAGATAAGTCCCTTGTAAGTGGTACCCCTGGTACCAAGGGCCCTGATGCCAAGGAAGGTCTCTAAGGGCTGCAGCATGTCTTATGCCACCCTGGAGACCCCTCACTCAGCACAGACACACTGCTTGCCAGCTTGTGTGTGCTGGTGAGAACAAAACGAGTAAGTCGACATGGCACTCCCCTCAGGGTCCCATGCCAGCCTCTCACTGCCTATGCAGGTATAGATAAGTCACCCCTCTAGTAGGCCTTACAGCCCTAAGGCAGGGTGCACTATACCATAGGTGAGGGCACCAGTGCATGAGCACTGTGCCCCTACAGTGTCTAAGCAATACCTTAGACATTGTAAGTGCAGGGTAGCCATAAGAGTATATGGTCTGGGAGTCTGTTTTACACGAACTCCACAGCACCATAATGGCTACACTGAAAACTGGGAAGTTTGGTATCAAACTTCTCAGCACAATAAATGCACACTGATGGCAGTGTACATTTTATTGTAAAATACACCCCAGAGGGCACCTTAGAGGTGTCCCCTGAAACCTTAACCCACTATCTGTGTAGGCTGACTAGTTCCAGCAGCCTGCCACAACCGAGACATGTTGCTGGCCCCATGGGGAGAGTGCCTTTGTCACTCTGAGGCCAGTAACAAAGCCTGCACTGGGTGGAGATGCTAACACCTCCCCCAGGCAGGAGCTGTCACACCTGGCGGTGAGCCTCAAAGGCTCACCCCTTTGTGCCAGCACCGCAGGACACTCCAGCTAGTGGAGTTGCCCGCCCCCTCCGGCCCCGGCCCCCACTTTTGGCGGCAAGGCCGGAGAAAATAATGAGAATAACAAGGAGGAGTCACTGGCCAGTCAGGACAGCCCCTAAGGTGTCCTGAGCTGAAGTGACTCTAACTTTTAGAAATCCTCCATCTTGCAGATGGAGGATTCCCCAATAGGATTAGGGATGTGACCCCCTCCCCTTGGGAGGAGGCACAAAGAGGGTGTACCCACCCTCAGGGCTAGTAGCCATTGGCTACTAACCACCCAGACCTAAACACGCCCTTAAATTTAGTATTTAAGGGCTCCCCTGAACCTAAGAATTTAGATTCCTGCAACTTACCGAAGAAGAAGACTACTGAGCTGAAAACCCCTGCAGAAGAAGAAAGAAGACACCAACTGCTTTGGCCCCAGTCCTACCGGCCTGTCTCCTGCCTTCTAAAGAACCCTGCTCCAGCGACGCTTTCTCCAGGACCAGCGACCTCTGAATCCTCAGAGGACTGCCCTACTTCCAAGAGACCAAGAAACTCCCGAGGACAGCGGCACTGCTCCAAAAGAACTGCAACTTTGTTTCAAGGAGCAGCTTTAAAGACCCCTGCAACTCCCCGCAAGAAGCGTGAGACTTGCAACACTGCACCCGGTGTCCCCGACTCGACTGGTGGAGAAACAACGCTTCAGGGAGGACCCTCCGGCGACTCTACGACTGTGAGTAACCAAAGTTGTCCCCCCTGAGTCCCCAAAGCGACGCCTGCAGAGGGAATCCCGAGGCTCCCCCTGACCGCGACTGCCTGAACTCCCTTTCCCGACGGCTGGAAAAGACTCTGCACCCGCAGCCCCCAGCACCTAAAGAAACGGAACTCCTGTGCAGGAGTGACCCCCAGGAGGCCCTCTCCCTTGCCCAGGTGGTGGCTACCCCGAGGAGCCCCCCCCTTGCCTGCCTGCAACGCTGAAGAGATCCCTTGATCTCTCATTGAAAACCATTACAAATCCGACGCGTGTTTGCACACTGCACCCGGCCGCGCCCGCGCTGCTGAGGGTGTACTTTTTGTGCTGACTTGTGTCCCCCCCGGTGCCCTACAAAACCCCCCTGGTCTGCCCTCCGAAGACGCGGGTACTTACCTGGTGGCAGACCGGAACCGGGGCACCCCCTTCTCTCCATTGCAGCCTATGCGTTTTGGGCACCTCTTTGACCTCTGCACCTGACCGGCCCTGAGCTGCTGGTGTGGTAACTTTGGGGTTGCTCCGAACCCCCTACGGTGGGCTACCTTGGACCAAAAACTGAAACCTGTAAGTGACTTACTTACCTGTGAAAACTAACAAAAACTTACCTCCCCCAGGAACTGTGAAAATTGCACTGTGTCCACTTTTAAAACAGCTTATTGTGTTTTATGTCAAAAGTATACATGCTAATGTAATGATTTAAAGTTCCTGAAGTACTTACCTGCAATACCTTTCAAATGAGATATTACATGTAAAATTTGAACCTGTGGTTCTTAAAATAAACTAAGAAAATATATTTTTCTATAACAAAACCTATTGGCTGGATTTGTCTCTGAGTGTGTGTTCCTCATTTATTGCCTGTGTGTATGTACAACAAATGCTTAACACTACTCCTTTGATAAGCCTACTGCTCGACCACACTACCACAAAATAGAGCATTAGTATTATCTCTTTTTGCCACTATCTTACCTCTAAGGGGAACCCTTGGACTCTGTGCATGCTATTCCTTACTTTGAAATAGCACATACAGAGCCAACTTCCTACATTGGTGGATCAGCGGTGGGGTACAAGACTTTGCATTTGCTGGACTACTCAGCCAATACCTGATCACACGACAAATTCCAAAAATTGTCATTAGAAATTGTTTTTGCAATTTGAAATTTTTCTAAATTCTTAAAAGTCCTGCTAGGGCCTTGTGTTAGATCCTGTTTAGCATTTCTTTTAGAGTTTAAAAGTTTGGTAAAAGTTTGAATTAGAACCTAGAACTAGTTTTAGATTCTTAAAAAGTATTCCAACTTTTAGAAGCATAATGTCTAGTGCAGAGATGAATGTGGTGGAACTCGACACCACACCTTACCTCCATCTTAAGATGAGGGAGCTAAGGTCACTCTGTAAAATAAAGAAAATAGCAATGGGCCCCAGACCTTCCAAACTACAGCTCCAGGAGCTGTTGGCAGAGTTTGAAAAGGCCAACCCCTCTGAGGATGGCAACTCAGAGGATGATGATAGTGACTTGGAGGGTGATTCCCCCCTACCAGTCCTATCTAGGGAAGACAGGGCCTCTCAAGCCCTGACTCCACAAATAATAGTCAGAGATGCTGGTTCCCTCACAGGAGGGACCAACAACTCTGAAATCACTGAGGATAACTCCAGTGAAGAGGACATCCAGTTAGCCAGGATGGCCAAAAGATTGGCTTTGGAAAGACAGATCCTAGCCATAGAAAGGGAAAGACAAGAGATGGGCCTAGGACCCATCAATGGTGGCAGCAACATAAATAGGGTCAGAGATTCTCCTGACATGTTGAAAATCCCTAAAGGGATTGTAACTAAATATGAAGATGGTGATGACATCACCAAATGGTTCACAGCTTTTGAGAGGGCTTGTGTAACCAGAAAAGTGAACAAATCTCACTGGGGTGCTCTCCTTTGGGAAATGTTCACAGGAAAGTGTAGGGATAGACTCCTCACACTCTCTGGAAAAGATGCAGAATCTTATGACCTCATGAAGGGTACCCTGATTGAGGGCTTTGGATTCTCCACTGAGGAGTATAGGATTAGATTCAGGGGGGCTCAAAAATCCTCGAGCCAGACCTGGGTTGACTTTGTAGACTACTCAGTAAAAACACTAGATGGTTGGATTCAAGGCAGTGGTGTAAGTAATTATGATGGGCTGTACAATTTATTTGTGAAAGAAACCTGTTAAGTAATTGTTTCAATGACAAACTGCATCAGCATCTGGTAGACCTAGGACCAATTTCTCCCCAAGAATTGGGAAAGAAGGCGGACCATTGGGTCAAGACTAGGGTGTCCAAAACTTCCACAGGGAGTGACCAAAAGAAAGGGGTCACAAAACCTCCCCAGGGGAAGGGTGGTGAGACAGCCAAAAACAAAGATAGTAAAGAGTCTTCCACAGGCCCCCAAAAACCTGCACAGGAGGGTGGGCCCAGAGCCTCTTCACAAAACAATTCTGGGTACAAGGGTAAAAACTTTGATCCCAAAAAGGCCTGGTGTCGTAACTGTAGTCAGTCTGGACACCAAACTGGAGACAAGGCCTGTCCCAAGAAAGATACCACTTCTAACTCCACTCCAGCTAAAACTGGAATGGCCAGTCTCCAAGTGGGATCAACAGTGTGCCCAGAGCAAATCAGGTGTCACACTGAAGCTACATTAGTCTCTGAGGGTGGGGTGGATTTAGCCACACTGGCTGCCTGGCCCCCTAACATGCAAAAATACAGGCAGCAGCTCCTAATTAATGGGACAAGTGTAGAGGGCCTGAGGGATACAGGTGCCAGTGTCACTATGGTGACAGAGAAACTGGTTTCCCCTGGCCAATACCTGGCTGGACAAACTTATCCAGTCACCAACGCTGACAATCAGACTAAAGTACATCCCATGGCTATGGTAACTTTAGAATGGGGAGGGGTCAATGGCCTGAAACAGGTGGTGGTCTCCTCAAATATCCCAGTAGACTGTTTGCTTGGAAATGACCTGGAGTCCTCAGCATGGGCTGAGGTAGAACTGAAAACCCATGCAGCCATGCTGGGTATCCCTGAACTGGTGTGTGTCAAGACAAGGGCACAGTGCAAGGCTCAGGGTGAAAAAGTAGAGCTGGAGTCTGGAAGAAAGGCCCAGCCTACCAAGAGGAAAGGAAAGTCAGCTGGGAAACCAGCTGCAACACAGCAAGAAAAAGAGAACCTCTTTTCTCAGGAAGAAGTTCTGCCCTCTGAGGGAACTGAGCCTATGGAGCTGGAACATTATCAGGTTGAGCTCTGAGGCCCAGGGGGACCCTCAAGGGAAGAGCTGTGTAAGGGACAAGAAACCTGTCCCTCTCTTGAAGGCCTTAGGCAGCAAGCTGCTGAAGAGTCCAAAGGCAAGAAAAATGGAACACATAGGGTCTATTGGGAAGATGGACTCCTGTACACTGAGGCAAGAGATCCCAAACCTGGTGCCACTAGGAGAGTGGTAGTGCCTCAGGGTTTCAGAGAGTTCATTCTGACCTTAGCCCATGATATTCCCCTTGCTGGGCATTTGGGACAAACCAAGACGTGGGAGAGGTTAGTCAACCACTACTACTGGCCCAATATGTCCCAGAAGGTTAAGGAGTTTTGCCTCTCCTGCCCCACCTGTCAAGCCAGTGGTAAAATAGGTGGGCACCCAAAGGCCCCCCTCATTCCACTTCCAGTGGTGGGGGTCCCCTTTGAAAGAGTGGGTGTGGACATAGTTGGTCCACTAGAACCTCCCACAGCCTCAGGAAATATGTACATCCTAGTAGTAGTGGATCATGCTACTAGGTATCCTGAAGCTATTCCCCTTAGGTCGACTACTGCCCCTGCAGTAGCCAAGGCCCTCATTGGTATCTTTACCAGAGTGGGCTTCCCTAAGGAGGTGGTGTCTGACAGAGGTACCAACTTCATGTCAGCATACCTAAAACACATGTGGAATGAATGTGGAGTGACTTATAAATTCACTACACCATATCATCCACAAACTAATGGCCTTGTTGAGAGATTCAACAAGACATTAAAGGGCATGATCATGGGGCTCCCAAAAAAACTCAAAAGGAGATGGGATGTCCTCCTGCCATGTCTGCTTTTCGCTTACAGAGAGGTGCCTCAGAAGGGAGTAGGGTTCTCACCCTTTGAACTTCTGTTTAGCCACCCTGTAAGGGGACCACTAGCTCTTGTGAAAGAAGGCTGGGAGAGACCTCTTCACGAGCCTAAACAAGACATAGTGGACTATGTACTTGGCCTTCGCTCAAGGATGGCAGAGTACATGGAAAAGGCAAGTAAAAACCTTGAGGCCAGCCAACAACTCCAGAAGTTGTGGTATGACCAAAAGGCTGCACTGGTTGAATTTCAACCAGGGCAGAAAGTCTGGGTCCTGGAGCCTTTGGCTCCCAGGGCACTCCAGGACAAATGGAGTGGCCCTTACCCAGTACTAGAAAGGAAGAGTCAGGTCACTTACCTGGTGGACCTGGGCACAAGCAGGAGCCCCAAGAGGGTGATCCATGTGAACCGCCTTAAGCTCTTCCATGACAGGGCTGATGTAAATCTGTTGATGGTAACAGATGAGGACCAGGAAGCTGAGAGTGAACCTCTCCCTGATCTCCTCTCATCAGACCCTAAAGATGGCTCAGTGGATGGAGTGATCTACTCAGACACCCTCTCTAGCCAACAGCAGTCTGACTGTAGGAAGGTCCTGCAGCAGTTTGCTGAACTCTTTTCCCTAACCCCTGGTCAGACACACCTGTGTACCCATGATGTGGACACAGGAGACAGCATGCCTGTCAAAAACAAAATATTTAGACAGTCTGACCAAGTTAAGGAAAGCATCAAGGTGGAAGTCCACAAGATGCTGGAATTGGGAGTAATTGAGTACTCTGACAGCCCCTGGGCTAGCCCAGTGGTCTTAGTCCCCAAACCTCACACCAAAGAAGGAAAGAGAGAGATGAGGTTTTGTATGGACTACAGAGGTCTCAACTCTGTCACCAAGACAGATGCTCATCCCATTCCTAGAGCTGATGAGCTAATAGACAAATTAGGGGCTGCCAAATTCTTAAGTACCTTTGACTTAACAGCAGGGTACTGGCAAATCAAAATGGCCCCTGGAGCAAAAGAAAAGACAGCATTCTCCACACCTGATGGGCATTATCAGTTCACTGTTATGCCCTTTGGTTTAAAGAATGCCCCTGCCACCTTCCAAAGGTTGGTGAATCAAGTCCTTGCTGGGTTGGAATCCTTTAGTGCAGCTTATCTTGATGATATTGCTGTCTTCAGCTCCACCTGGCAGGATCACCTGGTCCACCTGAAGAAGGTTTTGAAGGCCCTGCAATCTGCAGGCCTCTCTATCAAGGCATCCAAATGCCAGATAGGGCAGGGAACTGTGGTTTACTTGGGACACCTTGTAGGTGGAGGCCAAGTTCAGCCACTCCAGCCTAAGATCCAGACTATTCTGGACTGGGCAGCTCCAAAAACCCAGACTCAAGTCAGGGCATTCCTTGGCTTGACTGGGTACTACAGGAGGTTTGTAAAGGGATATGGATCCATTGTGACAGCCCTCACAGAACTCACCTCCAAGAAAATGCCCAAGAAAGTAAACTGGACTGTACGATGCCAACAGGCCTTTGACACCCTGAAACAAGCTATGTGCACAGCACCAGTTCTAAAAGCTCCAGATTACTCCAAGCAGTTCATTGTGCAAACAGATGCCTCTGAACATGGGATAGGGGCAGTTTTGTCCCAAACAAATGATGATGGCCTTGACCAGCCTGTTGCTTTCATTAGCAGGAGGTTACTCCCCAGGGAGCAGCGTTGGAGTGCCATTGAGAGGGAGGCCTTTGCTGTGGTTTGGTCCCTGAAGAAGCTGAGACCATACCTCTTTGGTACTCACTTCCTAGTTCAGACTGACCACAGACCTCTCAGATGGCTCATGCAAATGAAAGGTGAAAATCCAAAACTGTTGAGGTGGTCCATCTCCCTACAGGGAATGGACTTTATAGTGGAACACAGACCTGGGACTGCCCATGCCAATGCAGATGGCCTTTCCAGGTTCTTCCACTTAGAAAATGAAGACTCTCTTGGGAAAGGTTAGTCTCATCCTCTTTCGTTTGGGGGGGGGTTGTGTAAGGAAATGCCTCCTTGGCATGGTTACCCCCTGACTTTTTGCCTTTGCTGATGCTATGTTTTGAATTGAAAGTGTGCTGAGGCCTGCTAACCAGGCCCCAGCACCAGTGTTCTTTCCCTAACCTGTACTTTTGATTCCACAATTGGCACCCCCTGGCATCCAGATAAGTCCCTTGTAAGTGGTACCCCTGGTACCAAGGGCCCTGATGTCAAGGAAGGTCTCTAAGGGCTGCAGCATGTCTTATGCCACCCTGGAGACCCCTCACTCAGCACAGACACACTGCTTGCCAGCTTGTGTGTGCTGGTGAGAACAAAACGAGTAAGTCGACATGGCACTCCCCTCAGGGTGCCATGCCAGCCTCTCACTGCCTATGCAGGTATAGATAAGTCACCCCTCTAGTAGGCCTTACAGCCCTAAGGCAGGGTGCACTATACCATAGGTGAGGGCACCAGTGCATGAGCACTGTGCCCCTACAGTGTCTAAGCAATACCTTAGACATTGTAAGTGCAGGGTAGCCATAAGAGTATATGGTCTGGGAGTCTGTTTTACACGAACTCCACAGCACCATAATGGCTACACTGAAAACTGGGAAGTTTGGTATCAAACTTCTCAGCACAATAAATGCACACTGATGGCAGTGTACATTTTATTGTAAAATACACCCCAGAGGGCACCTTAGAGGTGTCCCCTGAAACCTTAACCTACTATCTGTGTAGGCTGACTAGTTCCAGCAGCCTGCCACAACCGAGACATGTTGCTGGCCCCATGGGGAGAGTGCCTTTGTCACTCTGAGGCCAGTAACAAAGCCTGCACTGGGTGGAGATGCTAACACCTCCCCCAGGCAGGAGCTGTCACACCTGGCGGTGAGCCTCAAAGGCTCACCCCTTTGTGCCAGCACCGCAGGACACTCCAGCTAGTGGAGTTGCCCGCCCCCTCCGGCCCCGGCCCCCACTTTTGGCGGCAAGGCCGGAGAAAATAATGAGAATAACAAGGAGGAGTCACTGGCCAGTCAGGACAGCCCCTAAGGTGTCCTGAGCTGAAGTGACTCTAACTTTTAGAAATCCTCCATCTTGCAGATGGAGGATTCCCCAATAGGATTAGGGATGTGACCCCCTCCCCTTGGGAGGAGGCACAAATAGGGTGTACCCACCCTCAGGGCTAGTAGCCATTGGCTACTACCCCCCAGACCTAAACACGCCCTTAAATTTAGTATTTAAGGGCTCCCCTGAACCTAAGAATTTAGATTCCTGCAACTTACCGAAGAAGAAGACTGCTGAGCTGAAAACCCCTGCAGAAGAAGAAAGAAGACACCAACTGCTTTGGCCCCAGTCCTACCGGCCTGTCTCCTGCCTTCTAAAGAACCCTGCTCCAGCGACGCTTTCTCCAGGACCAGCAACCTCTGAATCCTCAGAGGACTGCCCTACTTCCAAGAGACCAAGAAACTCCCGAGGACAGCGGCACTGCTCCAAAAGAACTGCAACTTTGTTTCAAGGAGCAGCTTTAAAGACCCCTGCAACTCCCCGCAAGAAGCGTGAGACTTGCAACACTGCACCCGGCGACCCCGACTCGACTGGTGGAGAAACAACGCTTCAGGGAGGACCCTCCGGCGACTCTACGACTGTGAGTAACCAAAGTTGTCCCCCCTGAGTCCCCACAGCGACGCCTGCAGAGGGAATCCCGAGGCTCCCCCTGACCGCGACTGCCTGAACTCCCTTTCCCGACGGCTGGAAAAGACTCTGCACCCGCAGCCCCCAGCACCTAAAGAAACGGAACTCCTGTGCAGGAGTGACCCCCAGGAGGCCCTCTCCCTTGCCCAGGTGGTGGCTACCCCGAGGAGCACCCCCCTTGCCTGCCTGCAACGCTGAAGAGATCCCTTGATCTCTCATTGAAAACCATTACAAACCCGACGCGTGTTTGCACACTGCACCCGGCCGCCCCCGCGCTGCTGAGGGTGTACTTTTTGTGCTGACTTGTGTCCCCCACGGTGCCCTACAAAACCCACCCGGTCTGCCCTCCGAAGACGCGGGTACTTACCTGCTGGCAGACCGGAACCGGGGCACCCCCTTCTCTCCATTGCAGCCTATGCGTTTTGGGCACCTCTTTGACCTCTGCACCTGACCGGCCCTGAGCTGCTGGTGTGGTAACTTTGGGGTTGCTCCGAACCCCCAACGGTGGGCTACCTTGGACCAAAAACTGAAACCTGTAAGTGACTTACTTACCTGTGAAAACTAACAAAAACTTACCTCCCCCAGGAACTGTGAAAATTGCACTGTGTCCACTTTTAAAACAGCTTATTGTGTTTTATGTCAAAAGTATACATTCTAATGTAATGATTTAAAGTACCTGAAGTACTTACCTGCAATACCTTTCAAATGAGATATTACATGTAAAATTTGAACCTGTGGTTCTTAAAATAAACTAAGAAAAGATATTTTTCTATAACAAAACCTATTGGCTGGATTTGTCTCTGAGTGTGTGTTCCTCATTTATTGCCTGTGTGTATGTACAACAAATGCTTAACACTACTCCTTTGATAAGCCTACTGCTCGACCACACTACCACAAAATAGAGCATTAGTATTATCTCTTTTTTCCACTATCTTACCTCTAAGGGGAACCCTTGGACTCTGTGCATGCTATTCATTACTTTGAAATAGCACATACAGAGCCAACTTCCTACACACGTGTCCAGAGATATAAAGCACAGACTGTGCTGATGATGGATAACACTTCAATACTTGTGAGTAAACTAAACTAAGTGTTATTATCCACTGTATTTGCAATAATACATCTGGGAGAAATTTTGCATTGGTATGCCAGGTAGTGTGCTTTCCTTAGAGTGACTGAACTGATAACCCCCTTTAGATGCTCCTGCGCTCTTGAAGTGGTACCAAATCTCTCAAATCTTTGAACAGCATTTTCAAGCACCCAATAACCATTTGTTTCTCTCTGTTGATGAAGGAGTTTAATCCAGAAATATATTCAGAGAAACCCAGTACTGGCTGCACTAACAATAGTGAGCACTTCAATACTTGTGAGTGAACCTAGTGTTATCATGCACTGTATTTACTATACTGCAAATGGGAGGTATTGTATTCCCCTCACCTCTTTGTGTTTGGTATGTATTAACTTATTGGGTCATGGTGGTCTGATGTGTGTGGCCGCCATAGGTCTCAAATGTCAAGAAGGTAGGTCCTTCTGTGTCTGAAATGCCCCACTCAATACACTCCCTAAAACAAATACTTTAATAGCATGGACACAAAAAGAATACTGGGGCTCTTTACCTCGCTTTTGTTAACAAGCTTAGCAGCAAATCCATATTGCATTAACTTTTTTGACCAAAGAACCTGCACCATATTAATGAAGGTTAAAACTGTTTTTCATTTTAATGCTGACAATTCATTAAGTTTTGTGTATTTAAGAACTCACAAAAAGTACATATCTTTTGCATTTACAAATATTGAATACATTTTGCAGTTAGTATATAGTAAACCTTCTGTTAAAATCAAACTAGCAATGAAACATTCGAGTTTCCAAGGTGGCAATATTGGCCAGTAAAGCTTCTAGATAGTGCCTTATCTTCAGTCACAAAATGAGCACCTGTCTCCTACTCTCCATGCTGCCTTAAGGGACGCCATTTTGTATGATACCTTAACAGTTCACTTGGAATACAACCACCAAGACAATGATAAGAGTGAATTCATGTCACAAAGGCAATTTGTGGAACAGCTGTTTTTTGAACAGCATTAGAAGGGACCTCCTTGATCATAAATTGTTATGCCAGTCACATTTTCATTGGTATCCCACATATATGTGTTTAGAGAGCAGGTCTTCGTAGCTCCTCCCTTGAGGCTCATTCTATTGGGTTAGCAAATAGATGAGGAGAAGCAGCAATGGATGTGGATTCATGGCATTTGTGAGAACGTTGTTCATTGCTGCAGCTTTGACCAGGAGGTCAAAGCAATATGTAGGAAGCAGCAACACCAACATCACCCCAGCAGACAAAGGCTTTCTTTAAAAACATGTACACAAGAGCAAAAACAAGGGAAACACCAGCTGCCTGTCTCCAGACACAATGTGAGGAGCCACAGAGGAGCCATTGGGGTTTGGAAGAGACAGAGGAGCAGGAAATGGAAAAGAAAGAAAAAACTGTGAAGGATAAAGTGTGAGGTGCAAAGTAAGTGGGTCTATGCTAGGGTCACTGATACTGGCTCCGTTCCAGATGCGAATCGAGCTTCTGACAATATGTTACCTTCTGCATCTCATAGCTCACAGTAGGAGAGGCTTTATCCAACTCTGTGGTGCTACTGCTTCAGCTGCTCTATCTATATTAGTGTATAGTACACCTCTACCACAGCATGTACACAGAAGGAGGACTAGTACAACTTCACTCTACACTGCACTTCAAACATGATTGACATCACAGAATAATGTGAAACATCAGTTTGAAATAGCAACAGCCTTGTTGTTTCATGTAACCAACCTCCCTGTTCCAACTGACTTGAAGATACACCTCGCTGAACCTAGCTGCTAACTTCCCCAAGAAGTAGATCCAGGGAGTTCATACCATCCACAGTAGGTTACCTAAAAAGCACAGGACATCTGCAGAAAGGGCAGGTAGCTGAGGTTCAGTATGAGTGTGGTTCTCCCCAGACACACAGAGCAGTAAACACAAATTTCAATAGGTTTTTTAGAAGGAGGAGATCAGGGACGTTTCCTGGTCAGTATGTTTGAGGGGGTGTGAGCTTCAGATTTCCCGACAATCACGCTAGCATGCAATGTCAAAATACATTATATGTCAAGCAGGGCACACAAGAGGAGCATAAGAGGCAGTGGAAACAGAGATATGAAGATTGATAGGAGTACTAAATGAGGGAAACACAATATTTTGTAAAATAAGGAACATTTTTAGGGCTTCCAAAACAGAGAGTAGTGTGTGTATGTGTGTCAGTGTGTGTGTGTGTGTGTGTGTGTGTGCATAAATACTTTTTGAAATTTGACAGACACATCACCATACCCAATTGAAAGCCTCTGTGCTCAACTATTCATCAGAAAATACATTTATTAGTGGGGTGTAACACCTCATACACCCTTCCGAAGCTATGCCTTTGAAGGAGATGCAGCTCGATGAGTAGCCCCCAAAGTAGTATGTGCAGCAGTACCTCCATATCATATCCCTGGTCGTTCAGAAACAAATGGCACAGGCTGAGAGAGGTAGTACAGGCACTGCTTTTGAGCAGTGGTTTGAGGTGGGGGGGGCATGTGCTCAAGACACAGGACAAAGGGAGCATCATCCATCGTGGAAATTCATACAAATACTTATACCTATACTGCAGTAATTATAAATCAGTCAGTGTTCAGAAAAAGCCCATGTGCCTTAATTTACAATTTTATTAACAAATATCTTGACAAAATGCTAACTATACTGCTTAATATGTCACTAGCCAGCCAGAAAAATAACTTGTTTAATTAAGTACACTTATATTTTATCAAACAATATTTTTTAACAAACTTTTTGTCCTAGTACCACAGTACTGTCTGATCTTTTTCACAGCTTGCTGGGCATGAAAATTAACTTTATGACTATGAATAAATTTCATCATGTACTTCTTGAGAATTACTTCTAATGAGGAGGCTAAACGTTCAGGGTCTCCTCAACAGCGTGATAATTCTCCAGATGCCGACAAAACATAATTTTTATAGTCTCTCAAATTTCCCTACAATGACCAACATTATCTCTGTAATTATTAAAAAATGAGTGTAGCACGTCATTAAACATTGAAAACAATCTCTACCATAAGCATATTTAAATATTTTTTTATATTGGGTTGCATAGGCTTCATCCTGGTTTTCCCATAGCTCTCGGTGCGATATACTATAATACGTTCAACGCACTGTTTAAAGTCTGAATATGTTTGGAGTATAGTTTTTATTGCATTCATTTGCATGTCCACAATACAAATTTACTTGGTAAAATTAGGTTAAATAAAGAATAATGTTAGAATAAGGAGATTCTCAGTAAAAAGGTACTGTATTGGTGCCCATCAGGTATCGGCTTCTCATAAATCTGGTCTGATGAAAAGCAACTGATGAGGCGTGCTAACTCCAGAGTTTTAACAGGAGTTAGTTAAACTTCGACTTTTCTCGTTCCAATACACACATCCAGAAAGAGAACAGAGAAGGCCTTATAGCTATGGTCTAGACTTGGATCTAGAATACTACAGCTTTGCGTTTTTTAAGTCTTTGTTTTCGGTTTTAGATATGACTTGAATGACTCACAATCAAAGTCCATTAATCCCATAATGCATCAGGACACAACTCCACCTCAGATTATGAGCATTTCCCCCATCATGATGCATGCCAGGGACTCTCTGCTAAACATCATCCTCTTCTTTTAATAAAACTCTAAAAGGAGCTACAGTCACTTGTGAATCTGCCATAGCATAAGCAGCACATTGACAGTTACTGGTAATATTTTCCACTTGGATCACATATTTTTCAAGTTTCACTTGCTACATGTAGGCTGTAAAGCTGTCTCCTGAACTACCCCAGAGAAGTGGTTGATGTGAAGTGGGGAAGGAGGATGAAAATAGCATGTTCAGAACTGGCCAACTACAGTCTAACTGTAATAAGAAAGACTAGCCAATAAGATACGCTGACGCCCAACAGATATAGAATGTGTGTATAACAATACTATCAATAAGCTCTTGCAAATATGTTTTGCCTATTGCCAAAGCCTGTAATACACTAAATTGATGTAAAAAGTGATTGCTTCCACAGCATTTATGTTCCATGTAAGAGCAGAGATTTTCTACCTGAGAAGACCTTTTTCCATCCTTTCATGAAAAGTTTGAGCGTGAGCTTTCTAAGAATTCAGTCATGAGTTTGGTTTTGTCCAGAGGGTACAAATCAGGGATGTAATACAGGGCCAAACAGCTTCAGTGGGGTCTCAATGTAAAACGATGGGTAGTTTTTAGATGTGAACGGGTCAGCAGCCTTTCATCAACTGCTGGGGGTTATTATAATTTTACATTACCGTAAGTAAATATCAGTGGTGGCCGGCAGCTTTAGGAGGGTGGGCTGGAAGCAAACGCAACACTCACTCTTTCACACACACACACCCGCACATCCATCAACAACACTCATAACATTCAAACATGCACGCACTCACCAAACATTCATTTTAAAAGATAACACACACTCATTATTTCATACACGCACGCACATCCATTAACAACACTCATAACATTCAAACATGCACGCACGCACCAAACATTAATTTTAAAAGATCACACACACACAAGCACGCACGCACATCCATTAACATCACTTATAACATTCAAACATGCACGCACGCACCAAATATTCATTTTAAAAGATCACACACACACTCATTCTTTCACCAACACATGCACACAGGCACCCACATCCATTAACAACACTCATAGCATTCAAACATGCACGCACACACCAACATTCATTTTAAAAGATCACACACACACTTACCTTCAGCCTCAGCGGTCCCAGGAGGGTTGGCGGACCTTAGGTCAGCCAATGAGGGAAGGCAGCAGTCCCAGCCTCGTCACAGAGTGGGATGGGGTCAGAGGGACTGCTGACCCCACCCTACTTTGTGACGAACTGTCACTGATTGACACTCACCCTGGGTGCTTCAGGGGTTAAACCTGAAGCGCTGAGGTCGAAGTCAATGAGTGACGCTTTCCTCATCACCCAGGGGAGGGCCTCAAGGCACCTTTGATGAGCCAAAGCGGTCACGCCCATAGGAGCTGTGACCTCCTCAGCCCAGCAAAGTTCAGCTCAGGCAGCCAGGAGTCTATGCAAATCGCACATGTCTGCTCCTGGCTGCCTGACCTGAACATGAAGAGTGTCTGTCAGGCTGACCTTTGTTCAGCCTGACAGACAGTCTGCATGAGGGGCAAAAGGTGGGGAGGCATGGCCCCTCTGCCCTAAAGGACGGGCTGCGCCTGGTAGATACCGAATCATGTCCTTGACAGAAGCATGAAGAGGGTCAGTATCCTGTGTAATAAAGTGGTTTGCAAAGTGTTAGACCTAACATCTTTTGTTGGGTCTTTCCCCCAAAATGTTGGTGTTAACAGTGCTAAAGTGCTTGTGCTCACTTCCTTAAACATGGTAAAATTGGCCTACACCTGATTGGCAAGTTTAATTTACTTTTAAGTCCCTAATAAAGTGTTATTGCATGTACTCAGGGCTTGTACATTAAATGAGACTAGTGGGGCCTGCAGCACTCGTTGTGCCACAACACTAAAGTATCTTTCAGGACTGCCAATGTAGCCTGCAGTGCAATCATAGACTGCAATTTTGACCTGTCAAAATAAACCATCTGTCAGGCTTTAACCTTTCTTTTTAAAACATTTAGATCATCCCTAAAGTACGCCAGAAAGGCCCTTAAGGCAGGGTGCACCGTATTTAAAAAGCAGGCCATGTGGATTTAAGTTTTACATGCTCCAGTAGTGAAACACCCTGAAATTCGTTTTTCACTACTGTAAAGCATACCTCTCCCACTGGATAACACTGGGTTACCTTTTTACATGTAATAAGTGCTAACCTTTGATTGGAAGCAGGTAGAAATATTATGTTTGAACTCAAATTAATTTCAACTTAAAATCTTCTTAAAAGGTATAGTTGGATGTTAAGTCATAATTTTGAAAATGACACTTTTAGAAAGATGGCATTTTCCTTCCCTAACCATTTTTGTGCTTCTGGCAGTGTCATGGGCACACAACTGTGAATGGCTTTGCTGATAGGGGCCATGTGTTCCTGCCAGACAGTGAGACAAAGTGTATGGGTGTAGGGAGGATGGGTCATTCTGCTAGATGGCTAGGGCCAGAGCAATTCCCTGCCCCACTTACACTTCAAAGAGCTTGCCTCCACAACACACAAAGGAGCCCGACACCAATCTTTTGTTACCCCAGACTTACTGGAGCACTGGCAATGCAAGGGATGAACTTTCCAGAACCAGATATGGGGGTAGAATTGGGAACTTCCCCACCTTAAAGGTTGGAACTTGGTATAAATATTTGACCCTGAGAACACCTCTTTAGTGCACTCCTGGACATGTGGAAGAATTCGGGAGGACTGCCTGGACACCCAGAGCACTTCCCTGCACCTATCAGAGGTCTGCTCTGCTATTTGAAGGCCTGCTGTGCTGCTTTAAGGAGAACTGGACCATCTCACTGTACCTAGGGCCATCAGAAGTGATTCCAATGACTAGTTGGCTGACCCCTTGTGTGAGCTACAGGGACATAACAATATGTTTTGAATTTTCCCCAGTCTCACAAGTCCAGATACCAGGGGTTGACGCTTTGATGTTTTAGGTGCAATTTTTACTTAAAACATTGAAAATTCATAACTCTGCTTCTACTGATTGAATTTAATTTGTTCATTGTGTCATTTAATTCATTAAAATGTGTTCTATGTTTCTAAATTGAGTTGGCATTTTTTGAGTGTTTTGTTTTCACTTTAGTATTGTTTGAGTGCTGCACAAATACTGAACACATTGCCTTTAAGTTAAGTCTGACTGCTTAATGTGCCAAGATACTAGATGGCTGAGCGCAGGTTAATTTAGTGACTTTTGTGGTTCACCCTGATAGAGACTGTGATTGTTGCTTGAGTAGAGTTTTCACCCCTTGCAAACAATAACCCAATTTCTTACACAAAGCATTTATATTTGATGATTAGCAAAGGATTCCTTAATTATGTCCATATATTCAATTTATTTATGCAAATGCTGATTGCTGAATTCTGAGATTTTAGGTACTAAATTGCAAAATTAGGCAAACCTGGCTGGCAAGACTTTGACTACTTGTTCGCTTGATAAAATGTGATCATCTGGTAGCTAGAAAGCACAAATCTCAAATACTGTTGAAGGCGGGTTATATTGGATTGTGAAAATATACAGACTTTAAATCCGGGGTTATTAAAAAGCATTACCCTGTTGTAGCAATAATTTCTTATAGGGTTGCCCTTAAGAGGAGAGTGCGCACACAGTGATTCAGAGTTTCAATATCAAAGTATAACATAGTGCAGCCCTGGAGAAAAGGTGGCACAATGCTTTACAAGCACCCACAACCTGGGTGAAGTTTTTTACTTTTAGTAAGAAAACAACTTCAATCTCACACTACAAGTGTCATGGGATATGGAACCAAGGGACCAGAGTCATTGCACCCTGGAAGAGTATCCTCTGCTTTGAGGTCCATAAGTTCTAGATCTTGTGTTAATGGACCCAACACAGAGATAGAAAACCCTCAAAGTGAACACTTGTGTTGAAAAAAGACAGAAGTGCAGAGCAGAGCAAAACAATATGGCGCATCTCCACCATGCTTCTCAGACAACACTAAAACCTACAAAGGACCCTCTGGTGTTGCAATTCCATAGCAGGCTTAGATATCTCAGTGAGCTAACTCTGGAACTCTATGTAGGGCAGTCAGTCCACCACTGGTTAAGGATATAGCCTCCAATTACCTAACGGACAGAATGGACACATGTCAAGGGCTAAATAATATTGAGGGGGTCATTCCGACCCTGGCGGTAAAATCCGCCAGGGCCGTGAACGACGGAAAGCACTGCCAACAGGCTGGCGGTGCTTTCCTGACCATTCTGACCACGGCGGTAAAACCGCGGTCAGAAAAGGGGATCCGGCGGTTTCCCGCCGGATTTCCCCTGGCTGGGCTAGCCTCCATGGCGGCGCTGCGAGCAGCACCGCCATGGGGATTCCGACCCCCTTTCGCCAGCCTGTTTCTGGCGGTTTTTACCGCCAGGAACAGGATGGCGGGAACGGGTGTCCTGGGGCCCCTGGGGGCCCCTACACTGCCCATGCCACTGGCATGGGCAGTGCAGGGGCCCCCTAACAGGGCCCCAGCATGATTTTCACTGTCTGCATAGCAGACAGTGAAAATCGCGACGGGTGCAACTGCACCCGTCGCACCCCTCCAACACCGCCGGCTCCATTCGGAGCCGGCTTCTGTGTTGCAGGGCCTTTCCCGCTGGGCCGGCGGGTGCTCCCTTGACGGGCACCCGCCGGCCCAGCGGGAAAGTCTGAATGGCCCCACGGTCTTTTGACCATGGAGCGGGCAAGTGGCGGCGTAAGTTTGGCGGGCGGCAACCGCCGCCCGCCAAACTTGGAATGACCCCCTGAGTCTCTTGCAGCATCTGTGTTCACATAACTCCCCTTCCTAAGGTCTCTGCACATTTTTGAAGTGGACAACAGATGTACAGAACCTAATGGAGAAGAATGACTGCACAACAAATAGAAATAGATACCATTAAGCACACCAACTTACTTTCCATCCATTCAGTGTTGGCTGGATCAGCAACCCATTTGGCTAGTATATTTTCTTCTCCTTTGACTTGAATGTCTTCTCTTAAAAGTGACAAAAAAATAAGAAATCTTCAGCAGATCCAAATCATTCACTGTCCACAATTTAGGCATTGATTGATGGCATTTATTATAGCCTCATAGCCCACCACAGAGAGGTATATTGCTAATAAAGGCAGCTCTGGGCATTAAAAGTCCAAGCCGAAGCGAGTGGAACTTTAATGGCTGGTATAGCCCAGCTACAGAGGGCTATAAGGCTATTGGAACATTTTGCCCAAAGAGGGCAGAATGTTCTAATAAATAAAACAAATGCCTCACAGAGTCTGGGGGAATTGAATTCCCATTGGACACCGTGAGGACTTTCTGAAACAAACATTGGAATGTTGGAGCTCTGCCTTTTACCAGCCATTAGAGGCTCAGATCACTCTATTGTCTTCAATGGAGCTCCCAACATTACTATGGTCTAATTAATGATTAGATCATATCATGGGCTAATAATAATATTTCAAACTGTTCCTATATTTTGTGGCTTCATAATCCTTATGTATGTGAATACAGCTAATCAGTAGCTGCTACAAAAAAACTGTATAGTTTGCATATATTTTTTACACCTCTGAAGTACTATTTTAAAGTCATACATAATCGCTTAATTCTTGTGCTTACATACATATACACTCAAACTATTTCTATACAGTATATTTAACACTTAAATTAATTGAAAAGATTAGTAAGGATACATTTCTCTGGACACAGACCTACTAGGTGGATCGTCCAAACCTTCGAAGTTAAAGTGGCTGTCTGCAGCTAATTCTTGCGTACCTTAGAAAAACAAAAGTGTCACATATAATGAACTGATACTTTTCAATCTCTCTCATAAATAAAAGTGTGTTATATGCTTTCCACATAGTAACAGTAACTATTTGATTGTGTTAAATTATTTCAGGTGTCATAATTTACTTTTCTATTCAATGTTCCATTGAACACATCAACTGGGGCATCATTTTCCTAAACCTTCTTAGGACAGTCAATGTAAACCCATAACTTCTCTGAAGATTGATATACATGGGGCATGTGGAAGAAAATAGAGTGAGATATTTAAGGGTCAATAGGTGGTTAATAAGTGGAAATGAAATAAACATTGGAATAAAAGATGGGCTAGGTAAGAACATTATTGGGTAACATGATATGTTTATGAAGCAGAAGGATGCTTAAGTCAAATTACCTCCTAAAGAACTAATTGCTAACTGAAAGTAAGTAAGAGACCTCACTGCACTGGAAACCACTGGATGAATTCAAACAGTACTAAGGATTTCTATTCTGTATGTCCAAATAGAGGGTGTATTTCAATCTCTAGGAGCGAAGTCGGGGAAGTGTTATCTAAACATTTACCTCTTAGTGCCAGTGGACTAAATACTTACCTCTCAGGGTCAGTGGAGAAATGTATGCCACAAGAGTGTAATGTAGTAAACCATATCAGCAGACAAATTAACATAATTTGTTGCTTGAAGTAACAGCATGGTACCACCACCTGTTAACACCCATGGACAGCTAACATTGCGTAGCCATAAAACCAGCCCTAGTTTCTAGTGTTCCGTAACAATTTAAAAAATGCAAAATAAGTTGTGGGTATGAAGACAAGATATTATTTGATGATGGTGAATCAAGCACCCTCTTTGAATCCACTTCAGCCTCAGATTAAATTGTCAAGTTCCCATATGTACAATATTTACTCCTGGTTTACTAGGTGGACCTTTGCTGGTACACAAAAATGAGTAACAGATGCAAACCTTTGAAATAATTGTTACAGAAAGGTACAGTGCTACTTTGAAGAATTCAAGTGTCACACTGAATATATGAAATGGAGAGAAGGGTGTCTATCTCAATATATAAGAAAGGAAAATGGAAACATCTAGTTTCCTCAAAACACAGAAGTATTCTTGACATTTTTCTGGATTTAGGTAAAAACTGAAGTGGAAAGGACCTCATCAGCAACAGAAAATACACATTGAAGAGTATAAGATAGGGATGGAGGTGCCTCAAACCCAGATAAAGCATAGAAGAGGACAAAAAAATTGAGAAAGGTCCATCTTGCAATTCCTCAAAGAAACAAATAATTCCTAATTGGTTATCTGTTGGAAATATTATTTTATAAGTTGTTTTTCAAAAGGACACATATCTGTTTTCAGACTTCTGTGAGATCTGGAAGTGCTTTTAGTTATTGAAACTTACTTGTGAGAACGGTTTTATTCTGTATTATAGAGGGGTGCATCTTCAAATTTTAAACGGCCTGAAAGGTAAGTCAAAATGAACATCTGATAGCGATTAAGGAATCCAAGAGAGTGATAGTAGCTTTGAGCATGCACTATAACTATGACATAATGGACAGAAAGGCCAGTGCAAAGAGTTTTAAAAGGAGGGTGGGTAACAGCATGCAAAGGAGGAACCTGGAAACAAGACACCTGTGGTCAATGAGCATCATTGTGTGTTGAATCCCTCCTCCCCTACCCAGCCAAGGTCATCGAAAAAATCGTGAATAATCAACTATTCCGGTTCCTGGAAGACAACAAGGCACTTGACGCCTCCCAATCCGGATTCCGCAAAACCACAGCACCGAGCCCGCACTCATTACTGCAACAGACAACATCAGGACCATGCTAGACAAAGGAGAAACAGCAGCACTCATTCTCCTGGACCTCTCCGCAGCCTTCGACACAGTAAGCCATCACACTCTCCACACACGGCTCCATAACGCTGGAATCCGCGACAAAGCCCTGGACTGGATCTCGTCATTTCTCATGGACAGGACCCAAAGAGTTCGCCTCCCGACGCTCCTATCAAAAGCCTCCAATATCACATGTGGCGTCCCTCAAGGATCTTCACTCAGCCCCACACTTTTCAACGTTTACATGGACCCCCTCGGCGACATCGCACAAACACACCACATCAACATAGTCTCCTACGCCGATGACACTCAGCTCATCATCTCCCTCACAAATGATCCCACCACTGCAAAGGACAACCTCCACAACGGACTCCACGCCATAGCCAGCTGGATGGAAGGTAGCCACCTAAGGCTAAACACAGACAAAACAGAATTACTCATCTTCAGCACCAACCCCTCAGCCTGGAACGGCTCCTGGTTGCCCACCTCCCTAGGATCCGCACCCTCACCCACCACCCATGCATGCAACCTGTGCGTCATCTTGGATTCCACATTCAGCATGACTCAGCAGATCAATGCCATCTCCCCTTCCTGCTACTACACCCTCCGCCTGCTCCGCAGAATCTTCAAGTGGATTCCCATCGAAACCAGGAAGACTGTCACCCACGCCTTGGTCAGTAGCCGACTGGATTACGGAAACACCCTATATGCAGGAATAACAAACAAACTCCAGACAAAACTGCAAAGAATCCAGAACGCATCCGCACGCCTCATTCTGGACATTCCACGCTGTGAAAACATCTCCCCCCATCTCAGAGACCTACATTGGCTACCAGTATCGAAGAGGATCACTTTCAAAATCCTCATCCACGCACACAAGGCCCTCCATAACACAGGTCCGACCTACCTCCACAACAGACTCACCTTTCTCACCCCGACCCGCCAACCACGCCCTCGCCTCCGTTCCTCGCATCCGCCGCATGACCACCGGAGGAAGATCATTCTCTTACCTCACTGCAAAGACCTGGAACTCCCTACCACTCTACCTCCGCCTGACCGATGACCTTTTATCTTTCAGGAAACACCTTAAGACCTGGCTTTTTGACCAGTAGCCCCTCCCCCACCAGAGCCTTGAGACCTTACGGGTGAGTAGTGCGCTTTACAAATCCCTGATTGATTGATTGGTGGACAGCATTGTGGTAGCAAGATATACCATCCATGGGCAACCGATGGACCCAGAGGCAGAGGGGATTCAGTCCTTTTGACAAGCATATTTCTCTCTCACCCTATTCACTAATATAATAAATCAAGTAAGCTTTATCATGTGCACACACATCAGAGAAGTAAAGAGAGGTCTCAAAAATAAGCAAAGTATCAGGGCAGAGGATGGGATACCTGATGTCTTGGCAGCCAAGTGTTGAAGATCTATTAGGAAGCAGGTAGAAGCTGGGACTTTCAACAGGAAGAAGATAAGCAGACACCGGTGATAGAGGGGCACAAATGTTTTCTAGTTGGCATGGGAAGCAGCAAGAAGTTGGAAACCTGTGGATTAGGAGTAAACTAGTTGAAAGAATAGTGGTGTTGAGTGGCCATCTGAGAAAAATCTCAGAGGGCATATCATCACTCAAGTCAGATTTTTAAAATTTGTGAATACACTTGTCTTTGTTGAATGCAGCTGAAGTGGGGAGAAAGAGATAAAACAGCAGGCACAGATTAGAAATTCACCCCTAAATTCTTGTAAATTAAGGACATGCCCAATCTTGCAACAATGTATGAAAAGGCGTGGCTTTGGCTTGAAATCTTAGATGTAGACTTCCTTAAGTTGATCACAGGCATGAAGGTGTCATTTGAAGTAGCCTTAAAATCAGTGGGGATGGAAACTAATCCACCAAGACTTACAGAAAACTAGAAGAAAAAACTCAAGATGATCAAGGAGACGAAATGATGCACATATATGAGGACTCAATTGTCATGTTGGAATTACACATTGCAATTTAGTGAAAGGACACCTGAAAATTAGGGTGAGGGATGCTTATGGCACATTTGCAGCAAAAATCTCACAGGGGTAGTAATACAGGAGACAGAAAAGGAAATCAACAAAGGACAAGAAAGATCACTGTAAAGCAAATAAAGGTAACAGTTGGGTCACACTAACATTTTATTATTAAGAGAAGAGGAAATTCAAAGAAAAGTCAAAAGTATAATGTATTCAATACATATGTGAACAGGGCAATGGTCTATGTTTTAAATAAACTACAGATGCTTCACAGCTACAGATCAGGGGATTATTTGGAGGAGGGCATGGTTGTTTGTTGTGGTGTGTGTCTGTCAGACATAAAGTTAGTACACACACAGAAGACAGAGGACCGCGTGTAGTTGCAGGAAACTAATCTGGGATGGGGTCAGAGACCATGAGGGCATGTGGAGAATGTTTATGCCTGGAATGTTAATGGGTAGTACAGCAAGATTAAAGGGGGGGGAGATGAAGAGCCAAATTAGATGACTTAAGACAGAATTTCTGCTATTACAAATTACATACATATAGAGCAATAAATGTAAATTTCTGGATGCAGCACGTTACACCTTTCCTGTACAAATGGGCGTAATGGCCAGATCCATCATTGTTGCTATTCTGTACCTGTCCATTTCAGATAAATAAGACATGGGTAGAACTAAAAGGCATTATGCTGCTGCAGGAATCTTACTGATGAAGAGATTAACAAAATGCCTGGATTTACTGACAGTAATGAGGAATCAGTACACTCTAGAATAACAGTCCAGAAACCCTTGTTTGAACAGTAGTATGGCTCAAGTTAGTATTTGTTGAGTACAACATACATCTGAAGACATCCTGGCATCATAGAGTATAACACAATATAAAAGTATCAAAACCGTATGTGGATATATACTTTTTTTTAAGGACTTCCTTAATTTAAGACAATCTTTATAGCTGCCTCATCTTTGAAAAATAAGGAACTGGCAACATGAACTACTCCCCCAAATATTTAACTGTTATGTATATCCTCGTATTGATTGTAAAGCCCTACAATGGCCACCAGTAGGTGAATAGAAGAATAACAAATTTAAATAAAGATGTGAAACAACAAGCTATGAGACCATGCACATACCCGCCATGTTCTTGTTCAAGTCCATTACCAACAGCAGCACTTCCCAAATCACCTGAGTACACTCATTGTTAAGTAATATATACAATTTCTACTGTGAGAGGAGATTTTACAGTTTTTCTAATTGGTCCCTGCACATGTTACATTTGCAATTTTTCTGTACAATCTGGCATTCTCAGAAGTGACTCAGTCAGCAAGGTAGCCATAAAACTCTCTCGGCTGTTCTGAGTCTATGTGAATCAGCATTGCTGGATCACCACTGCCTACACAATCTACTGCCTTGCTAGATCACCACTGCCTACACAATCTACTGCCTTGCTATGAGGCATATATTAGTTGAAGCTTGCCCTCCTCTGAATCAGAGTCACAATTCGTATCCTTCCCATTTTTATCAGGCAAGAGGGCTACCAGTACAAACAGTGGCAGGATTCTGACAGATCAATGTTGCACAAAACAACTAAAATAATACAAACTAAATTAATAAAATTATTTTGGAAAATAAGTAAAATGGATGTAAATGCATGTGAAGATGACATCATACCTTCTTCATCAACAGAAACATTCCTTATTATTACTGGAGTAGAGTACGTTGGAAGTATTAAAGGCAGGTTTGATGGTACAGCGTAACCACATGGCACAGGCACTGAATATCCACTAGGTACTCTTGGACAAGTGCTTTCATCTTGGCAATTTAGTTCCTGAGGTGAGTTTTCATCAGTCTCTTGCAGAGGTGAGATATCAATAACCGAATATGGGTTTACTTTGTTGCGTGTACCTTCAGTCTTGACTGCAGCTATTAAAACGAGTTAAATGGTGTAAATATGCAACATATTTGTAATATTTAGTAGAAAAATGCATGGTTTTATGGGCATGCACCATCTACGTTGTATCAAATAAATTGCTCACAGCATTATTCAGATCATCTAACTTCAGAAAATCTTTACCCCCGGTTTGGGTCTTTTCTCCCCGTCAACAAGAGGATCACCTTCAAGCTCCTCATCCACGCACACAAGGTACTCCACAACACCGGACCATCATACCTGAACAACAGACTCAGCTTCTACACCCCCACCCGGCATCTCCGCTCCGCTAACCTCGCCCTCGCCTCCATCCCCCGCATCCGACGCAAATCTTCCGGCGGCAGATCATTCTCGTACCTCGCCGCCAAGACCTGGAACACCCTCCCACCAGATCTACGACAGACCCAGGACCTTCTTTCCTTCAGAAAACTCCTCAAGACTTGGCTCTTCGAGCAGTAGCAGCACCCTCCCACCAGCCACCCCCCCCAGCGCCTTGAAACCCTCACGGGTATGTGGCGCTTTTACAAATTGATTGATTGATTGATCTACGCTGTTAAATGTTTTTGGGTACTAGGCTATTTCAGCATTCAAGTTTTGAACTGACACTTGTCTAGGTCTAGTTTTTCAGTTAAGTAGGAACTCGAATCACTTCATCAAGTCAGCTATTTTTTTGGATTCTATTTGCAGTTTAAAAAGCGAGTCTAAGAGCTAATTCATAAAGCAAGATATACTAACATATATTATATAAATACAAATATATCTGTGGCATTTGTATATCACACACAAAAATATATTTTTCAATGCCTATAGATATCAATATGGATATATTGATTAATATAGCTCTATAAATACGTTTATTGTATTTATATATCACAAACCTAACAATACAGAGTCAAAGAGCAAAGACAATCGATGATATAATCACAGATTATTTTAGTTGACATTGACTGATGATACATTTGGAATTTATTGTTTATTACAGCCATTTTTCTCACACTTTTTAAATATTTAAGTATCAAACCGTCAATATTAGTCATGAAAAAGATTGTTTTTATGATAAGAAAAGACAGCTTTTAACTTAGCTGTCATAAATACCATCATTGCATCCTGTTTGCTTAACAAATAGTGTGGTTTAAAAGTCACACTAAACATCCAAGTTAAGGAAGAAATGCTCACATTAATTCCAGTGGCTGGCCATGACTCAGGGCATACTCCAGTCTTTTGTTTTTCACCTATCGTGTTACTTTAGATTGAGACCAACCAAAAGCATACAGATCCTATTCCTGCTTCTAGATGCATAGTTCAGCCTCAATCCCAGCTCATGCCGCCTCCAGACAGAAACACTTGCACACCCAGTCAGGATCAGGTTAACTTTGCCATTATCAGTGAGTTGCAGCTATAGTCGTATGGCACAGTGAGTACAGGCCCCGAATATGTGCATGCTAATTGCCTTTATAGTATCTTCCAAAACACACAGGGTGACACATGGAATGCATGAAATTATCTAAACTATTGATGATCTGGACTAATTGATTGCCCACTCTAGATAGAGAAAACCAGTTGCCACTGAGTGAGACAAATTCAATTAGTCCCTCCATTGCTTTGTTGTTTCATAGGTAGACTCAGCAATCCAAAACATCATTGCACCATTTCCAAAAAAGACATGTCTCATTCTTCCATTCTCTAGATGGCATACATTGCTGGGCCTAGTTATCCTCCCCATGTTCCCTTGATATTCCCAAAGTCCAGTTTGCTCCAAACTTGAGCTTACAAATCCATTTCTCAAACTGCAGTCACAGGCTGTCTTTATGGCGTGATTGAAGGGCATGCATAAAGTGTAACCTAATCATTCCTTCCTGCACTGTTACAGTAAATCTACAGATCTCCTTGAGGGTCTAAAGATGGAACTATGAGGTTTTCACCATTTCTTCCACCACCCTGACCTAGAGCTAGCAATACCAAGGGATAAATGAACTCTGAGGGGGTAACATTAACATGGATTAACTCCACTTCACTCAGCTACTAAACACTGAATTTATTAGACCTGTCTACCAACTTGATAAACCATAGTCATTTCTAAAGTACCCAGTGACCTCACTGGGACAATGATTAACAGATAATATTATAAGAGCAGACCCTATCTCATGCAACCACTACATAAGTGAAGCCCAATCTCTGAACAAATTACTTCACTACGGTTTGTATTTATCAGTCCCATACTGGTTCTAAATATCTGTGCCTCTAACCTATCTTGTTTTGAATTCCCAATTGAAAACCAGTTTGGAAATCCATCGGCACAGGAAGTAATTATCTTAACCTCATAAGCCTATCTGGTTAGGAATCTTCATTTTACTTTCTCTACATTTTCCAGAGTCACAGGGTTTGATTTTCTAGACCCCCTGGCTCTAAGTACCCAGTAAATGTGGCAACTTGAATCAGAAAGCTAGATGGACTGCAACCCATGCACAGCCTACTGAGAAATGTTATGTTTCAGGTAACAATCTGTTCCATGAAGCATGACAGGGACAATTAGTGGAACACCAGAACCTCTTTCGTACATACATACCATACCCAAGGATCACTGAAAATGGAATGGAATATATATTTTAAAATATATATTTGAAAGCTAAAACCCTAAACTAGTGCAAACAATATGATTTTCAACCACAACAAAGATAAACATTAAGGCTGTGAGGATATTTATAAATAGTGTAAACAGTTTAGCACTAACACATTCATTTATTAATACTCAACACTGTACTAGTTCTAGCACATTAGTAAATAAAAAGGCTATTCTGAGTTTAAAAGATGGTTCACATCAGCATACCTATTTTTCAAACAATAAGGTCTATTTTTGGCCCACAAAGGCAGCTGTGTGTGTGTGATAAGCAGAGCCAGCAACGCACACAGCCAGACAGCCAGTGAAGGCTGATTGCCTCCCAGCAGTCTTCAGTAAAGAAGAGTGGGTGACTTTGTCTGTCCCTTTTGCCAATTAACGTGAAGATCCTCCCTGATTCTTAACTCCCTAAGCATAATTTTTATATGATTAGTCAGGAGCTTGTTGAAGGCTTTCAGAATAAGCATTCAACAATGAGTGGTATAATGCCCTTTTATCTATTTTCAGTCTAAACATGAATGGACAGCTTCAATGATTAAATACCGTGAATATATTTATGTAACCTTGATTATTACACTTGTAAGAACAGAATAACGAAAAGAATGTGTACTTGATTTAATCAGATGTATTCACATTTGAGTTATTATTGTGCACAGTAGGGGATTCAGGACATAAAAGGGAATACAGCATAGCATTAACAATAGTCATTCAATCGTCAAATTCCGTATGGGACTCCCACAGGCGGTTCAGTGGGACTATTGCTGTCTTGCCTAAAACATGAGGGGCTCAAAGGAACATGTCATCTACAGAACTTCTACAGCAATTTTACAATGATCTGCTATGTCTAGCTAATTTTCACAAATCAACCCTTGTATATGATGTTTTCCCACTTCAAAGGTTAATGCCTTTGACTGTGAACAATTAATTTCAAGTACAGTCTCAATAAAATATTTAGGTAATGAATCAAGGCCTCATTGCAATTTAAATTTTGCATTATCACTAATCACTGAACCACTTGTATAGAAGAGAGCAGAGATGTGCACTCTAAACTCCTTAGGTGGAATCAAATTTGCAATAACAGCAAAAGTAAATCATACTTATCCAAATTAAATAACAAAAACAAATCTTCGCTAACGTACATTTACAAATGTACAGCTCTGTTTTAACCACACTGCAATCACTACATATTTTGAAGTATAGCAGTTGCCCTAACATCATTTATTTTTGCAATTTTAGAAGTACCAAAGTGCCAAACAAATTTAAAATATAAACAAACTGTGTGACATTCAGCAAAGGGGACACCAACATTTTCACCTACCTTAGTTTGCCCAGATAAAATTAAATATTGATGGGGCAAAATATATCCCTGCTTTGCTCCACAATTGGAGGATTATTTTTTAAACTGTGGTTCTCAGTGGTCACAATTGGCTTTGGTCCAGGCATCGCAATACAGCAACTGCACTCAACCTAACAAAAACACTGTAAAACCTTAATTCCTGCAGCAATGGGTCAAATTATTTCTGCTTAATGATGTGTCTAAGTTGTTTCAGATACAGTATTATGAAGGGTCTCTCCTTTATCCTTCTTGCCTCTCCAGGACTAACACAACAGAAGCACCCCGTCCTGGAGAGAAGACAAGCTTGGCTTAGAAAATATCTTCCACATGGTATTAACCATGCCTAAGGTGTATGTAAGTGCCATGGAGAAGCTCCAGTCCTATACAATAATGTGCTATGGAGCTTTTTCCTTTTTTTCATATAGGGCCACAATGCTCCTTGCCCCCAACCCCTCCAAAAGACATAGGGAGGATTTTGTTTACATGAGTTAACTTAAAAAAAAATGTGGAGGGATAAGGTATCGCCTTTGGGTCTGATTTTCTGAAAGATTTTGAACATTGAATATTATAAACAGGTCTACTACCCCCCACAACTTTCAGATTATTAAAATTTCCTGTTTAAAATTACATTGGGGGGATTTTGTCAGACAGACTAGCAGCTTGGTAAGATTTAATTGACTTGTTTGCCAAATTTTAATGTTGCTATGTAATTGTTTTATAATCTGTGTAGTAATTCTTGTGCATATCATTAAGACTGTCAGTCCTGATATTAATGAGGCACACCCACAAAGGAAAGTTTGGCCCTAAAATAAATTTATGCTCAAATTTACCTTCTTATGCCTGACAGAAATTCACAACGAGATTCCTGGGAGGTGTGACTGGTTTCAAGAGAACCCATTTCTCTGCCACAAGAACAACTCAGGGGTGGAAAGAGGCCATTCCAAAGAGTGGTTTGCACAGGAAGTTATAGAATGTCAATTAAAATTTCCCCATGGGGAATAATGTTTAGCGCTCCATTATAATTGTGGTGTACTGCGCACACGGGCAATCGACCTTTCAACATGGCATTCCCAAAAGTAATCCTGTAAATTTTGCTTGACCCAGCATACTCAGAACTTTCAGTGGGACGGTTCCCTCCTGGTCTCAGACCCAGCAGCAATTAAAAACAGACAGGGTCTTGAAGTTCGGCCCTAACTGTATAGGTAAAATACTGAATGATTTGTGAACAACGACTGCATAAACCATCAGCGATGCAGTCCTTGTTCACATTTCACTTATTTTACTCAGTCTTGCATTCTGTTTGTTTTTCCATGATACTGGGTTTCTGTAGTTTTTTTTTTATGCCACACACTACTCTTGTATAGTGTGAGTTGTGAACTCTGTCATGGTATTTGTCTGTGTGAGTTCAGGTTGTGGGCGAGTGTTTATGAAAGGCATGTTTTTGAGAGCTCTGGAGATGAGGCCGAAGGCAGTGTGAGTTTCTCATGGTGACTGTCAGTGGTCAAAGAAAGTATTCAAAATATATGTGCATCCAATCCTTGGCCTCTCTGCAGAGCATACAAAGCAATAGTCACACATGCTTAAAGTAATTGTGATTATAAGTAAAAGTGTACAAAGGACGTATGCAGCTGTCGAAATAATGACAAAACAAAAAGAAAATGCAGTGCTTACAGATGCATTGTGTGTGTAAGGGTGGTTTTTAAATGAAGGTGATGCAAGGAAGTACATGCAGAAGGAGAGAGTGCTGAAGAGGAAAGAGATGAGGTGCGAGATATGAAGATGGAGGATTTCAGAAAGATTTGGGGAGAGAAAGGGCATAAGTGTTTAACATGAAGAGAAAGATAAAGAGACTGCAGAGAAAAGTAATGTGAATGGAAGAACAAGAGTGATTTGAGACTCCAAAGACCATTACCCCTACCACAGATGTTAGTAATGATAAATTTACAGTCTCATATTTCCAGAATTGAAACATTTTCAATCCCAGCTATTCACAACAAAATCATTTAATCTCATGGTTCTTATATTGCTAAGAAGTACTGGCAATGGCAAAGTCAACAGTTCTGGATTGCATAAGGTAGATGTCCATTGTTGTGTTATTTTCTACAAAGCAAAAGCAGAAAGCTTAAAGAGAAGTACCACCATACTGGTTTGGTGGCATGCTATGGAAAGAACAGGATTTCAGTTTACAGATTTTAAGCCACACATCTAATTACATAGGCCAAGCCTCTTGGCACAGATTCCTGGATGCACTTCATAGGCCACGCCCCCCTGTAGAGACATTCGACTTTTATTATCCTGCTTAGCGTTCTGGGTCTTCTTCTGGAAATGTGTAGAATTGCACAAAATGGAAAGGTACGCTAATGAGGAAGTGTAAATCTCTTCCATTAGGAGGAGTTTGTCTTTCGGGTGCAGTGTGTAAAGCAAATTAGCAACAATTCAGTTCTTCATGTCAAATAAACTGTCATGAGCTTACCATAATATATAATAATGACTGAAGAAATTACAAAAAAGTAATTCAAGAACATCAGTTTAGCCAACAGAGCATTTTAGTGCTTGGACTGTCCGAGTGGTGTTCTGTGGACATCCATTTATGCCCTACCTTGATATGGAGAGGTAACACAGCCTGTTAAAATCTAATTTAATGAAAAGTGAAATCCCCCGACTAATTCCAACATTCCACTCATCAGGGTGAATTATTTTTTCTTTAGGACAAAAAACAATGAAGCACCTATAGGAGCGCTCAAAGATACTAAATTACTGATTTAAAGGTATGTCTCTTTTTCTTGGTTAACAAGGAGGTTCGAACAAACTGCACTGGACTTCAATTTGTGAATGTTTATCATAAGTCATCTCAATTGTCATCTCTAGGTGCTAAAGTTCCTCAACAGCCGCCTGACCTTCCACAAGCCCACCCGCCAGCTCCGCTCCGGCAGCCTCGCTCTCGCCACCGTCCCCCGCATCCGCAGAGCCACCGCCGGAGGAAGATCCTTCTCCTACCTGGCAGCCAAGACATGGAACTCCCTCCCCATCCACCTCCGGACAACGCAAGACCATCTCGCCTTCAGGAAGCAACTCAAGACCTGGCTGTTCGAGCAGTAGCGTTCCCCCCCCCCCAGCGCCTTGAGACCCTCCGGGTGAGCAGTGCGCTATACAAATGCCTTTGATTGATTGATTGATAGGGGAGTTTGTACAGGATTTTTCACCCTGAAGTATGGATGAAGGAATTTAGATAAGCATGCCTTATTTGAGAGATCAGAAAAATTGAGTGAGCAAAGAGTTGTAATTGTAGTAGGACACAATGGTCAAATTTCAAACAACACTTACATACAGACTGCTTTGGGGTGCTGTAAAACAGTTCCATATCAGTTTACATTTGAGTACACTTAGACCTCATAGTAGTCAGACGTATTGACTTATAAAATTGCGGTCTATAATTGAAGTGGTCTCTTGGATGGCTGCGTTTTGGAAATGTTGCAGGGCATAAGGTCCTGCTGTGAAAAGAAGAGATAGATGGTAGAGTAGTGCACCAGTTGCAGATGGTAAATATAAGCGCAGCAACCTGTAAACCATCCTGGAGGTAGTTTGCAGTTAACAGGCAGAGGAGCCAAAGACTAGAATGGTAAATTTAGTAGATCTTTTTCCATATAATGGTGGCAAATATTTTATTACTGACGTTTATTTTATTTTGTGGCATTGGACTACGGATAAAGTCGCTTAATTGATTGGAGAACACAGTGCTAAATACTGAGGGTATATATTTTATAGTGAAGTAGGATCAGATAATGAGGTGAAATAAGGTTGAAGCGGGAGGTGCTTTTCTTTATAGAAATTCATTGCTGAATTTCAGGTGAGTGCTTCTGCGGAGGACATGTGAGTTAGAGTGCTAGCGCGACTCAGTCAATTGTTAACAAACTGAAATATGACTAATTTTGGGGGTACATGGCTGATATCAGATGAACAGTATAACAAAAATAAAACATAATATGGCTCAGACAATTCCATACGATGTATCCACAAAAACAAAAGAGAGATGACCATAAACGTCCATATGTTAAACAGTGTTTTCGTATTCATGAGCATTACGAAATGAATCTAAGCACACAGGTCATTGCCTTGACTGGCATTAAGCATCATCAGTTTTGAAATTCATACACTTCTCTCCTAGATCAATGTTCAATTTCCTCACTGAAACTAAATCTTGGATACAATTTTAATAGAGGCATGTGAGTCACTGCAAAGTATTACAAAGTGATACTTGATTCGGGGGAGCGGTTCATCGTGAGTTTAGGCCCTGTGTATTTAGTAAAGGTGAAGCGATTACAAGACCAGTAAGATAAGTATCGAATATACCTGCATTGGAATTGTTTTTGCATTCTAAATCACTTCTATGATTATCAGCGGGAGGAGTAGATGGCTTTCTGTCAGCTTCAGGAACGTCGTCATCACTATCAAATTCAAACTGCTCTCCTTCGTCTTCATCCGCATGGCATTGATTGAAGTCACTTTCTAAAACTGATTGCAAAGAGAAATTAACATTTATATTTATCTTTACAAGCCTGACACCAAGGTTTGAAATGCACATGTAAGTTGAGAAAAAGGGAAACCTCCACAACAAAATACAGTCAAATGAATCATTCAGTACAACACTGCACTCTCTCCTTTTTTTGTTTTTGTGTCTCTCTCTCCATAACCTCCCTCTCTCAGTACTTTCATTGACAAAGCTTTGTTCTGAAAGGAAGCATGTCCTACTAGCTAACATTCAACAGAAAGTCACAGTAATAGTAAGTCTGAAGAAAGGCACACCTGCCGACAAACAATATTTCACAAACTAGGCCTGCAGTCATTTTAAAGGTGACATTTTATATGCCAACTAAAGACAAACCTTAAAGTTGGGTTAACATGCTCAAGAACAAGTGCAAATTATTTAAAAGAAAAATATCCAATACATTTTACATTAAAAACCAGTTATATTGACATTTTTCAGAACGTTAACGTGTCACAAGTTGTCCTATGCCAATTGAGAGCGGTTCATACTGTATGGCTTTTCATTAGATTGAGACCTCTAGCTTTACCTTTCCTATTATAAACATTGAACTATATGTGCAGACACTGTGCAGAGTGGGAAACCACACAGCCTTTACCATTAGGGGTGGGTAGTGATAAAAAGTGGTATAGGTAATGATTTTAGAGGCGGGGAGTGGTAAAAGGTTATTTTAGGGTTATGGAGTGGTAAGGGTAATTTTAGTGTTTAAGGATGAGTTTATCAGTGACTAGTGGTATATATATGTATGTACCTATGTATGTATATGTGCTAGTCCTATGCTTAAAAAAGTAATACTTTGCTACAAAAACAGACATTAGAGGTAAGCAAATCTAGAGTGTTACTGGTGCGCTATACTGGAGCTGCTCTCCACCTATACTTGGAAACCACCCAGAGTGCTCTCTTCTCTTTTGCATAATTTATGCATCACTTTAACCCTGAAAGGGTTTTGTTTTGACTTATACTGGGGGTGATACCTTGTGTCTGGACAAAGCTGAACCTCTCTGATGAGCTAGAATGATAGCAAAACACGTGTCAGGGGTTGTTTTTGCTCATTCCAGGTTGGCTTGCATGGCATTTTACCAATTCAAAGCTGTAATACTGTGCCAGGAGTGGTGAAAAGCTTTTGTCATTTACAGATGAGAAGGATGGCACTGTGCTAATCCTATGCTTAAACACTTTCCTGTATAAAGGGCAGAAGCTTTTTGTCATTTTCTAGCTTGGCATGGCACTGTACTAATCCTATGCCTAAAAACTTTGCAAGGAAAAGAGACGTTTGATGTGGGCAAATCAAGAGTGTCGCTGATGATGTAGGGTGCTCTATACTGGAGCTGCTCTCCACCTATACTTGGGAACTACCCAGCGTTCTCTCTTCTCTTTTGTGTATTTATCTATCTATCTATCTATCTATCTATCTATCTATCTATCTATATATATATATATGCAAATTAATATGACCTACTGGTGGTCACTGGTACGTAGTTATAGCTAGGACCTAGTTTCTATAAGAAAAGCAATTTTTGTTTTGGCAAGGACTTTGGCACCATTTGACAAATCTTCATGAAATCTTAAAAACTAGTGTGGCAGTCACTTCAGGTGGTGTCTGTAATGGTTCAGGGTGATCTATCAAGGGGGGGCCGAGAATTTATTGTAGGAAAATCCATAGTGATAAATTCAGAACAAATTCACCATCACGCTGTCCTGACCAAATGTTTCCGTGTTTCGGCAAACGCCTTCAACTGGACATTGGCAGACATTATTGCACACATCAATTTATCCAATGTAGTCCTTCTTTGATTTCAATGCCCCACTGCACATTTGCAACAGCGGCGGCCATCTTAAAACATGATTGATTTTTACTATAGTAAGCCAAATGGTATTACATATGTCAATAAAGCATCCTCGTATTGGAACATAATTCACCATAGTTGAAAAGGAATATCAAGCATATGGAATTCTGTGATAAAATAACTCTCTAACATATAATTCTAACAATCTAAATATTTAAAAATATCCATACAAAACAAATTCGATACATGGATAAGGGATTGTATTTACTAAAAATAAAGATATTTCTCAACGTAGATTTCCACACCAATTCTAATTAATTTTGTACCAAAGAGCGACAAAATAATCTATTTTACATATGATATACATATGAATATAATAAATTTCCATAAATATTCAGATAAAATGAATTAACATTCATTGTAATACATGAGTAAAAAAGTCTAATAATCACAAAGTGGAAAAGTTTCCAGTATAAATATCTACAGCAACTCTAATCGAATTTAAACCAGAATGAGCTGTATTGATTATATAAGATATACAGAAACGTATAATCCATATATAGTCTAAATCACCGCCATGATGAAGATATAAGAAATGATGATATAAAGAGTGATGATATAAAAATTCAATAAATAATGTAAAATCCCATAAATCATTTTGATAAATTGATTCTCAACCATTAATGAATGATTGTTCATTAAAACCGAGACAAAAATACCTCATGGACAAATATATAAAAATATGTAGAGGATTCCTCAATCCATATATTGATTTATCCACATGGAAGCAATTCTATTTTCAAAAAGATAGTTAAATCGCTCATGTTTATAAGGTGCTCAGTTTCACAACATGCAAACATAGCTAATCTAAAAAGTGATAAAAAGAATGTGCAAAAAAGAACAATTAAAACTAATATTCATAAATCCTAAATCATGAAACTAGGTATACTGATAATGGCCAAAATATTACAGATGGAGCAGACTTATTACTGAGACTAATTCTAAATATCCTCCACCTGCTGCTATGTCAGAGAAATGTTGTAATAGTGAGATAGCTCCCAATTAGGTGTCAGAGATGTTAAGAGATCAAAAGGTATATCACAGATGAACATAAAGCTCTGCATCTAGATTATGCCCCCATGGGTTTTCTGAACCAAGTAGCAAAATCATTTTAGATTCCATCTGCCTTGGCTCTAACGTTCTATCTCCTCCTCTTGAATTGATTTTAATAGTTTTGATCCCATAAAATATCAATGAACTGCAGTCACTGTCATGGACTTCCCAGAAATGTTTGGCTATGACTTATCCTGATTCTGTATAGCCACGAAATGTTGTAAAAATCTAACTTTGAGTTTATGAATAGTGCTGCCAACATATTTTTTATGGCATACACATTCAATAACGTAAACAACATATTCAGTCTCACAAGTTATACAATCAGTTATCTCACAAATCTTGCCATCAAATGTTTTGTAATTATGCGTATTATGTGCAAATTTGCAAGATTTGCAACGACCACATTTCCAAAAACCCAAACTCTTTTTGGATAGTCATGACTGATTGTCCTTGGAACAGAACAAACTTCTCGTTAGATGATCTCCCAACGACGGTGTTTTGCGATATTTGATCTGAGGATGAATCCCAATATCTTCTAAAACATGCCAGGTCTTTTGTATAATATTTTTGAATTCTGTATGTTGTTGATTGAATTCAAAGAACAATCTGGGTGGTTGTCTATGTTCTTGTAAATGTTCCTCTCTGACTGCAGTTCTAAAGAGTAATTTATCTCTAGACATATTCATCACTCTATTCTGGGCGTCATTTAGAATCTTCAATGTATATCCTCTATTCAGAAACCTTTTAAACATAGTGGCAATTTCTGTGTTAAAGGTGATAGTATCAGAACAAATCCTGCAAGCCCGCAGGAACTGACTATACGGAATGCTCCATTTCAAAGCTTTAGGTTGACCACTATTCCCATGTAATATAGAATTACAAGCGGTCGGTTTGCCACAAATAGTCATCTGCAAAGTGTCCTTATTTACAGTTAGCAAGACATCTAAAAATTCAATAGTATGTGTACTGTATTTCAGATCTAGATGAATATCAAGCTCATTGTCATTGAGTGCACTAATATATTCCAAGAGGAGCTGTTCACCGCCATCGCAAATGAGAAAGATGTAATCAATGTACCTGACCCACAGTATGACTTGTTTCATATAATTTTTATATATATCAGACCAGGCCACCTCCTTTTCCCACCAACCCATGTACAGATTAGCATAGGTGGGTGCAAAAGAAGCTCCATAGCTGTCCCCTGTTTTTGGAGATAATACTCACTGTCAAACAGGAAGACATTATGGGTAAGGCAGTATTTTAACATAGCTGAGAGCATATTAGTGTATTGCAGAAATTCAATCTTACGAGTGTCTAGAAAGTACCTACAGGCCTAAATACGATAGTCATGCATGATGGAAGTATATAAAGAGGTCACATCCATAGTGACCAAGAGATAGTCGGATTGCCAGGGAATATTATGTACTTTGGATAAAAAAATCATTAGTATCCCGCAGGTAAGATGGCAATGCAGTTACATATGGACACAGAAAAAGATCCCAATAGCGTGAGGTATTTTCTAACAGGGATGAGTTCATGCTTACAATAGGTCGACCCGGAGGGTTTTTCTTATTTTTATGGATCTTGGGTAAGAAGTAAATACAAGGAATTTTAGGAAATTTAACTTTTAAATATGTATATTCCTCTTGATCAATAAGGCAGTCCTCAAGCCAATTATCCAGCATCTCCCAGTAGCCCAGCTGATATCTAGCAGTCAGATTTGTACATAATTTATCGTAGTGTTCCCTATTGAACAGCTGAAGATGTGCTTCTTTTGTATAGCTAGCTACATCCATAATCACGATGTTACCACCTTTATCGGAGGGCTTAATCACTATATCAGTATTGGATTTCAGAGCATTTAAATCATTCTAACCTGAAGCAGAGAAATTAGCCCCCCTGAATTTCTTAGATTTCCAATTACTACGATATTTGTCAATGTCACCAACTGCTAGCTCATAGAATATGTCAATTAAATTACCGCTGGGTAACTGTGGCTTGAATCTAATGGAAGGTTTTAGAGAATTATTGATAGTATAATCAACTTTAAAACCTATATTTTTCAAAGTTTCAATATCAGTGCATTTGTTATGACTCATTGCATCAACAGTATTAGTTAAATCACCAATTTCGACAAAATCAGGAATATCATCAATGTTGAACACTTAAAGTTCAACCACATTGGTGTTATGTACATGTTGTTTTGCCTGTGCTTTGCTAGAAAAATACTTCATTAGACGTAATTTGTGAGTAAATTTATATAATTCAGTTCTGGTGTTAACATAATCCCAATGCACAGTAGGACAAAAACTGAGACCCAAATTGAGAATACGTGTTTGATTATGGGTCAAATTGAATTTTGAAATATTGACAATGATGTTGGAATGGTCAACAGTGAGGCCACCCTCTAATTCTGATGTTTGTTGTTTCTTCCTCTTCCCCCTCCGCATCTTGTACCTCCCCGACCTCGTCCTCTGTGTCTGCTTGACTGTGGCATGACCATTTGCATGAGTCGCATTTCCCTGTGAAAATCCAGTTTGTTGGAGGCTTTATCAGCTGATGAGCTTAAGTCTGAACTTTCATCTACAGAGGTCACTTGTTGATTAGTGTCTTCCACTGGATTGTTCTTGTCTTGCACTCTAAGGGTGTTATACTTGTGAGCAAAGCTATAAATCCTCCTAAGTTCATAATCTTTTTTATCTCTATTGAATTTATAAGCCTTGCACGCTTTGATTTCATCTCCTCTTTTCTTTATACGTTCTTCCATTTTTGTTAACAATTGTTGTGTTTCTTGTGTATTGCCCACTTTCTCTAATTCTTTCATGAATTGATCAATGATCTGCATTTGTTCCTCACTGCGTCGTTTTGCTTGATCAATCAATGTGCCCATCAGTTTAACCGAACAGTCAGCTTTATATGATCTCCATTAGATCAGGATCCATATCACCAAGGGTGGGTAGTAATAAAATCCGTAGACCTAGCGGTACTCAACCATTTGGAGATTGGTGGTTGTTTGGGTCCCTTTTGTATCATCAAATAATGTGGCAGCTGTTTGTTCCCATAATGCTCTACGATCAGCCATGATATATTTAAATGGGCAAGTTTTAAAGTCACACAGAGCAATATAATACTCAATAGAGAAAGTGGAGAAAATACAAACAAATTAATTAGAAAAAATGGAAAGAAATTAACATTATATATATATATATATATATATATATATATATATATATTTCACTAGGGAAACCCGAGATACCAAGGCTCAAAAGGTAGCGGTCCGACCATGGTGTCGGGAAACACCATAAATAAATTAAAGCAATTTTCTTGTAATCCCAAGAAAGGTCAGGACACTTCCAGTGTAATCAAAATTATTTTACTATCATACAGATTGTTCCTCCCAACGCGTTTCAGCCGTAGCCTTGTTCACAGATGGGGGAGCTTAGCACATTGACACATAAATACCTGAAATCAACAAAATTGAAAACAGACAAACATAGCATACAGATCAAATCCTAATGAAAACGTTGTGGCCATATTGGACTAGTCATGTATACAGGATATACCTATCTGTACCTAAATATTGTTATTCATCTCCATGTGACTTAATCTAAATAACGAATATATACATTCAATTAAGTTGGTTATTCATTCCTGTCCAGCTAACTTTCCATATTGATCTTGTAATACCTTATGCTTACTGTATGTCATGTTGCTGTTCTCTATATTTCATTAAAAATCTACCCATATGTGCTAATAATCCTGTGTTGCAAATCAAAAGAAGCCCTGTGCATAAAAAATAATAACAATACTATTCCCAATAGATGTGCATACCTATATATTTAAAACCAAGATTACACTCTCATTTTCCAACTTCTACCCAGAAATAGCTAACCCAGATGACTACTCAATTCCTCACTAGAGTTAAGTCCCCCAGGTGCCAATGTCATAAATCTAATAATTTATTTAGACTCCAAAATGCGCAGGGTTTTTTCTCTATCACCACCCCGTCTGTTGCTTTTGACATGATCACATACCAAATAGCTCAATAATTTCTCATTACCTTGATGTACCTCTTGAAAATGTCTTGCTACCGGGTAGTTACCATCGTTGTTCCTAATAGCTCTCATATGCTCTAGAACTCTTTTTTTGGCCCTATGAATAGTGCTACCAACATATCTTCTTTTGTATGGACATTTCAAACAGTACACACAAAATTCTGTATTACAATTAAAGTGTCCTGTAATGCAATGTTTATTACGTCCGTATATATATATATATATATATATATATATATATTTTTTTTTTAGAAACCTTAATTATACTTATCATGCATGTGTGGTAAAGGCTGTGTGGTGAAGGCATGCGTTTTAAAGTCATACAACCGTACAGTGCTTGCCAAACTTTCAGCTAGGTTTGAACTAAACAAATGCCATATACATGCATAAATAATACTACTAGTGTCATACTGTGTCTATGTTTTTAGTTTCCCATCTGACTTGTCTACTACCCACTCCAGAGAGATTAAGCATGAGGGCAAGAAACCAGACCACAGAAAGGCTGTATCTGAGAGAAACAGGAAAATATAGAATCAGAATGTAGAATTAACACTAATAAACAAATATGTCCTAACATAGAGAGCCACATTGAGCTCTAATGGGCAGCATTAATTAAGCTTGGTTACTGCTGTTGAGTAAATCAGGATCTAGTAAAGAGGGAAAATACGTTTCACAAGACAAATACTACAAATCAAGAGCAAGTCAAGACCTATTTTAGTATTTGTTCACTACTTTAATTGACTGCTTGTGTTAAATTACCAAGTGCTGCTAGAACAAATATTATTCTTTGAGGTATTATGATGTATTACTGCCTTTGGTATGACTATATCACTGGTAGCATATACCGGCAGTGATGATGGGCATCACCAGTAGTAATAGCAACCAATTAACACATTTCTTCTTACTTTTTTATCATTGTATTTTGTTACACTTTTCAAAACATACAACCAATGACATCCACATTGGTACAACATTCGCCAGCTTCTTATTACATCACACTCTGAAGTATACAGGCCTTGTTTTCTAACATGTTAACAATCGGATTATTGCCTTCTTCACCTCTGCGCTTCTCCCTCCCCAATGCCTCAGTCAGATGACCTATGGCCAGGGTGGACCTTCCCATTCTGTGCCAAGCTTTTTCTTACTTTTGAGCAAGTAGAAAAAATTGCCAGAGTAAATATTCTGGGCTGAACCATTCCTATTGGTATCCAAGTGTAATTTGTATATGGCTAGTTCTTGTCTGAAGTAGCACAATGGAAGACATAAAGGTGGGCTGGAATACAGTCCAAGGTGAAGACCAGTGATTGAGACTTTTGCAAGCACTCCATCTATGATATTTTGGGGTTCATCAAATGTAGGACAGAGGAAATGTGAAATGCAGTGCTAGCAACATGACGTATGGGGCAGAAAATATCTCTAAACCAGGAGTTGAGTGTGATCACACCCAACCCACAATTCAGGGAGTAACAACTTGTTCTTTGTTTTCACACTTTTTAAGACAATTTCATATCTGAATTGATTACTGGTAGTTAACTATCATTTTTTTAAATGACTGTTTCTTGTAAAGGAGAAAGTGCAATATTATGTATTTACTGCTGTCTATATTTTATGTATCTTTTCCATAACTTTAACAGGAGTGGAGAAGATTTAATGAACAGATGGGAGTTTTCCTTTCTGCAAAAGGTGGTACATTAGCAGTAGTGGTATTTTTTAATTTACCATGGGTAATATCATCACTGCCCTTTCAGAATGAAGCTCTTTTGGTGTAATTGCCATCTAAGCAACCAGGTGTAGCATATGAGTGCCCTTCATTGTGGTTTTTTTTTTTACAGACCTCCTGCCTGGAGTGTGAAGAGTGGGAACAAGAAAGCTGATCACCCACCATATGTGGTATCTTGTTGGTTTATTCTCAGAGTGTGTCATGTTAGAAGTCTATTAAATTCCTTAATTTGAGCCAGTGGTACCTGGTGCTCGACACCAGCAGTTAATTGTCAACACCAGCCCTTATGACAGTCTGCCACACGGTTGCTGTCTGTCTAATTTAGATATGAGTACAACAACAGTTGTTTTTTTAATTAAATATGCATTAAAAACACTAGTTACCTGCTGCCCAAGCCATTCTTCGGGGGCAAGGAATAGTCTGAATTGTCACACTTGTAGGATTGTGATGATCAGTAGTAGTGTTGGTATGACATTGGCAGCGGTAGTGGGGAAATGGATGGTGCATGCTGCAGTGACCTCTGAAGAGGGCCCAAATTAAGCACTGGTCTAACAATAAATATATTTGGGGCTTTCGTTACAGTCCTTCTCTATCATTTTGTTCTGTAAAATCCACGTTGGAAGTTTGAGGTAAGTGGCTAAAAAGGCTTTAAGGAGTGACATTAGGCGCATGTGATTGGATAAAAATATACTCAAATAATCTACAGAAAAAATTCAAATAAGTGAACTCCTCTGCATGAAAAAAGCATACATTGCTCACTATCCAAGTTGGATGTAGAAACAAGTGGGAGAACAGCTTCACCATGGTTTACAATGTCGACTGGTGAGCCGGTATTAGAAAAAAAAGCTAGGCTCTCATTGGACATCAATTTATTGTAACACATGGATAAGGTAGGGTTGAGCTCTCACTGAAATCTTCAACCTAGTTATCCAGATCAAAAGTTTAAAAACATAAGAATTGGTTATAAACCTCTACTCTGACACAATTAAATAATAGATAAACCTTTACATACAGGTATATGACAGCAGAAAATAAATTGTAATACAAATAATGCATCCCAGCGGCCTAAAAATTATCATTTACCACAATTAGCAGGCTTCTACAGATGTCACTTGTTTCCGACATAAAGTTCACCCCAGACCATAAATAGAGGACCATACAAGAATTTCATTTTAAAAAGTATCACATGGTTTTATAATGTTAGACAGCAAAGTATCCCAAATACTGAATTGGAATAAAATGATTTTAAGGCTCACCTAGTAATTGTTTTTCTGGTGAACTTAGAAGAGCATTTATTTATTTAGTGTGAGACAGCTATATTATGCAACATTGAGAAAGTCTCTAGAACTAACCGTGTGATTTTCGATACACAACTTTTAAAATATCTGAGTGCAACAAAAAAGATGTACACCTGTGATTTACATTGCCATTCGTATTTTCGGGTGCTCTAACACATGATTAGGTTTTTATCATTGTACTGCAAACATTTTATATCAATTAGTTCTGCTACCTTTATATCATAAAGTGTGTGTGCGTAAATATATATATATATATATAAATAATCAATAACTTCACATCTTTTTGCCTTGAAGATAGGTACGGAGATGTGGAGGTACAGAGGTAGACAAAGGGGAGCCGTTCACCAGTCAGGTCACACTGGACACTGGAAGAAAGGCACACTTGGCTTAGGCAGAAAAATTACAACTTTCAAACAGTGTCATTTTCAAAACGGTGATAAAACATATCCAACTTTGATTTTAAATGACTAATAAATTAAGTTAATGATAATAAAAAAAGCCCTTATAATGCAACCTAATGTTTTCCTATGGGAGAGCCTACCGTCTTACAGCGAAAAAGTACTTTAAAGGGTTTTCACTGTCAGAACATGTACAACTTTAAATAAACGTGTGTTGCTTTTTAGGAATCAGTACTCTGCCCTATGAATATTTAGAGCCAATCTTAGGGGTAGCATATAAGTACTAAAGAGGAAGGTTTAGGCCTGGAAAAAGGTTTTATTTTTGCCTAGTGAATAAAGCAGTTTAAAACTGCCCACCCAGGCTGCAATGGCAGTCGTGTAGATGTTTTACAGTGCTACTTTATTAGTGGCACAAGTAGTGCTGCAGCCCACTGTTAGCATTTTCTTTACAGGCCCTGGGTACATACTGTACCATATAATTCGGACTTATAAGTAAATTAACTGTGGCAATTTGGTATATGCCAATTTTGCCATGTTTAAGAGGGAGAGCACAGGCCCTTCACCACTGGTTAAAATGGGTTAAGGTTAAGAAGGCTAAATCTGGGCAATAACCACACAAAAGAGGATAATTTCCAGCATGTGTCCCTGCCTTCAGTTGAAAGCAGCAGAACTTCTTATTTTCACAGGAGTTGTCACAGTTAAGGTGAAAAAACCTGGAAAGCCCTTCTGCATAGGTGTGGTCGGTCCCAGGGCGATGTTCTACTGTAAAGTCCATTTTCTGTGGGAAGATGGACAATCTCAACAGTTTTGGATAATTCCCACATTTGCATCAGCCACCTGAGGGGTCAGTGGTCTGTCTGAACCCAGATGTGAGTCTCAGACAAGTATGGTCTCAATTTCTTCAGAGTTTACACCAGTGCAAATATGTCCCTCTCCACAGCAACACTCAACCTCTGTTCCCAGGGAAGTGTCCTATTCCTGATGAAGGCTATAGGTTGGTCCAAGACCTCATTATTTAGCTGTGACAAGACAACCACAATGCCATTCTCTGAAGCATCTGTCTGCAATAAGAGGTCTTGGGAAAAGCGGGTGCCTTGAGCACTGTGCTGTACACAGGGCGTCGTTCCGTGTGTTGAAAGCCTTCTGGAAAACCTCTGTCCAGATCACCTGCTTGGGCTACTTCTAGGAAGTCAACTCAGTTTAGGGGGCAGCAACAGTGCCATACCTCTGAACAAACCTCCAGTGAGGCATAAGAAAGCTTTCACCGGGGTTCAGGCCTGGGGATTTTCCCAAGCCATGATGATTTGGATCTTGAGCTGAGGAGCCTTAACCTTGTCTTCACCAATTTGGTGACCCAGGTACACAAGAGAACCCTGCCCTATCCATCACTTGGTGGCCTTGATAGTCAGGCTTGCCTTTTGCAGTGCCTGGAGCACATCTTGGAGGTGGTGCAGGTGATCAACCCAGCTGGTGCTGAAAACTGCAATGTTGCCAAGGTAGGTGGCACTGACGTTTTCTATTCCAGCTAGGACTCAGTTAATTGATGTCTGGAAGGTGGCAGGAGCATTTCTTAGTCCAAAGGAGCATCACTTTGATTGACATGGTGGGCAGAAAAACAATGGATTTAGGCTTAGATCTCTGACTAGGGGTGAATGTTTGACGTTGTTCAGCATTCTACCCATCATCTGTTCTTTTTGCATTTGTCGCCCTAAGTGGGACAGGTATGCCAAGATGTGGGTCCCCTGCTTGCCATGTCACCAGATTCAAGCTATCCTGGCTGATGAGGGGAGGTACCCCAAAACTGGTCCCAGGATGCTTGATTCTAGTCCAGGGAGGACCTGGCCCGGTAGTTTAGGCTGGATGGGTCCCATGAGGAGCAGGGTCATGATTGATTTGCATATGGATGGGTCAAAACAAGAGTGGCATGGTGGGGAAAAAAACAATTGATTTAGGCCCAGTTCTCTGACCGGGGGGAATGTTTGACATTGTTCAGCATTCCTTCCATCATCAGTTCTTTTTGGGTCAGTGATTGAAAGCAGAATGACATCTGTGTACAGAAGTAATTTCATTTCTCTCATCTTTTCAGTGATGACTTTCATTGAAGTAGGGGTTCCAAAGCCAACAAAAAAGAGGCAGCAACAGGGGGCAGATCTCTCTATTGCCCCTGAAGATTTGGAAGTGACCAGATCAGAAACCATGACAGGATAGTGTAGTCGTAGGAGTGTAGTAGAGGAATCTGATTTTTCAGAGAAAACGATCCTTAAAGCCCACTCTGTCCAAAGTATGAAATAGGTAAGCCATTCAACCTTGCTGAATGCCTTTTCAGCTTCTAGGAAGATTGCCACTGCATCACCTCCTTCCCTGTTCACTTGTCAGGTTGTGTGCAATAGAAGCCTTGCATGGTAAGAGGAAGAGCTGCCGGGTACAAAGCCCACCTAAGATCTATGCACCAGCCTGTGTATATACTACATCAGTCATGTGGCAAGCACTTTTGCCATTAATTTTAAGCCCATATTGAGTAAGGAGATAGGTCACTAGCTTCCACAGCTGAGCGTATCCTTGTCCAGCTTTGGGAGATAAACAATGTTGACCCTGTAAAATTCAGGGAGAAGAAATTATAGCTGCACATCTTTGAAGAGCTTGTTCAGCAGAAGAGTAATTATCTGTGTGTTTATTCTGTAATATTTGATGGTTAGGCTATCATAGCTACGAGATTTGCCAGTTGGCATATGTTTGATCACTTCTTGAATTGTTTTCTTCTGTGATGTTGCCCTGTAAATCATTTGCAGAGCTGTCCATAAGATGAGAATGACACAGATGTTCGAAGAAGGATGCCCCCTCTATCGTGACAGTGGCAATAACCGATGATGAGTACAGCGCCCTGTAGAAGGCTGTGAATTATTTTATGATATGCATGGGATGGGTGACTTGCTCTTGTAGATTCTTCCTGTTTCAAATGTTGAGCAAGCAACCATCTCCAAACTCGTTGAGTCAGTGCTTCAGTCGCCCCTCAATTCTTTACCCGCCAGGAAGCTGAAATCCATCTTAGCCCTGGCAAGAAGGTGGAAGATATACATCTTTGGGTTAAGTGTTCTTAGGATGTTAAATCATGGATCCGCAATTCAGGTGTTGCTCGCCCTCCAGCAAATCTTTTCTGAAAAAAGCAGATTCCCTCATAAGCTTTCCGCACATGTAAGGTTTACTGGAGGCCCATAAGACTTGCAGGGATGCTATGGAGCACTTGGTTTCCATATATGTCTGTAAGTGCTGTTTCAGCATATATTTCTTTGCTTCCAGGGTATGCAATCATGTAACCGGCATTCCCCATTGACCATGTGGTGTTTTACCGATATTTTATGACAATTTCCATCATATAAGATAGTGGTTTGATAAGTCAGAGTCAGGTATGGTGCAGGAGGACAGGATGGGACATTGAGACCCTGCCATCAATAAGCAATTCATTCTCATTTCCATACCCTGCAGGTGTGAATAAAATGTGTAACCTAGCTCTGTTAAAGATGTAATAGGAGCTAGGGATCAATAAGAGCATTACCCAGCAAAAATTCCAAGAGGGCCATCATATCTCTTTTATGCTGTCTCTCAAATCGACCTATCTTGTCCAGGGTGGGATCTTGTGCAATATTCCAGTCACTGCCCAGCACGACTACTGCAACCAAAGTCCACCATCAGTTTGTGCATTGAGAAATGAAAGAGAGTTTGGGTCCATTGGGAACATAGATACTGCTTATAGTACGAGTTGAGGATTATATCTGCATACCCCAAGTTCTTCTCAGCAGCCATGGCTCATTTGTGTATCAAGATAGCTGTTTCTCCTTTCTTTGGAAGGGCCCCACTGTATAAAGTACCTTGCTCACCAAATCCCCCACAGTTCTGAAGACTCAGAAGCTGATAGGTGGGTTTCTTGCAATAAGGCCACGTCCCGGGGTTCTGTTGCCGTACACATCAAGATTTTCTACACTTAATATAGCTGTTGAGACCCTTAACATTTAATAAAGCAATGTTCAAGCCAATAGAAGTCACCGTTCTGGGTGGAGATATAGGACTGGGACACTGAAATATGGTGTCCCGGGTACACAAAGTCCTGTGATGCGACCCAGCCATGCACTAGGACCAAAACAAAGACAAATTATGTTGGGTCAACTTTTGGGAATGAACTTTAAAATGGCGTTGCATTGCTGTCCCGAGGCCAGGGAACAGTCTGGCATCAAGTATGCCCTAAGCCACCTCATTTAAATATTACTTGCCCTTCCAGTGGGACATGAGGGGAGATCTGGACTTATGTTGGTCCCATGAAAGTTGGGGGTGATGGTGTAGACTTTTCTCCAGTGCCAATCAGTGTGTGGGTGGATCAGTGTCTGGTACAGTCAAATTGCTTGTTCATGGAAGATCCAGCTACATTCCCAGTTGTCGGCATAACATCCATGCCTTGTTCCATAAGTCTCCAGAAAGGACTCCAAGATTGCGGGGTCAGTAAAATCACAGGTCTTTCCTTCCACTGTTATAATCATTGTAGATGGGTCGAGAAGGCTGCAATGGATATCCTTCTGTATCAGCATCACCTGAAGAGATAGAATCATTAGCTTGACAATATTAGTGTCCAGCAAGAAGCCTGTTGACTTTTAAATTGAAACAGGCTGTTTTTTGTGACAGTCGTAGGATGGAGGGAACATGACCCTGATACAGGAGACAGGTCACAACGGATCTAAGGGCATCAGTGGAGACCCTCCCAAGGGCCTGCAGTCTATGTACCCTTTGGAATTCCAGTCGTTTGTAGAATTTTGTGCACACTATCTCAGAAAGCCAGCATGTCAAAGTGTTTGAGATCTACTCCTTCCTCTTTTGCCAGGAGTCCATATAGCCAAACATTGTCGCAGTGACTGCAGTCTTCCTATTCTCTCACCTTGCATTAGAAGTTTCATGTATCCGTGCCCCAGTCCGGCGTCCGATCAGTTCAGCGCTCTAAGTCTGTGATTCTATCCTCATGCATCTCAGCTGAAGTCTGTGTGGAAGCTTTTCACTTATTTGGCCATTTCCAGAATAGCTTATTCCATAGTAGTGATGGAGATCTTAATAGTTTTGAGGTCTGTCAAGGCTGATTCCAGTGCTTTTGATGCTGCTGTCAGGTGATCAGCCCATTGGGGGATTGTCGGCAGAAGGCTAACGCTGCCAAGAAAAGGAGTTGACGAAGCACCTTGTTACCTCACATGAATAGTGCAGTACTTTCCCCCCCCCCCAGTGTGAGTTGCCAAGATGATGCTCACTGATGGGAAGACTGTCAGTTAGATAATGTCTTTGATAAATGAGAGGAAAGGCATTGGTGCACAAGCACTCTCCCTGCTGCGTGGAGTAGTAGGCTGTGGTGAGTAAACACCGAGTAAGGTTCTTAGATGTAAGTTTAATTGCATTAACACGACCTAGCCTCCAGCCATCACTGAGAGAGGCCAGTAACTGCCTTCTCTCGAATGTCAGGACATTGACATTCTAAAGAACATTAAAAGTAAGCAAAACACAACACATCCTCTTCCCTTCGCATTATTAATCAGTAGGCATAGAAGAATGCAAAGCATGAAATGTACAATACGTGAGAAAATAAAAGAAAAAACAAAACGAAAATCAATCTCTAACATTATCATTTAAGTATGCTGGGGTTGTGTCCTCAAAGGATGTATACTAGTGTCAGTTCCTTTCTCCGGTGCATCCTGAAGATCATCCCCTCTTGGCAAATCTTGGATATTCTCACTTGTACCAGTGTTGACATTCTTTTTGTCCCTCTCATTACCCATGAGAAGAGCACCTGAGCATTCTTCTCTGACCTCCTAGCACACAGACCACCCTTCTGGTACAGTGCAACATTTCTAATATTCTCCTTCTACTTCAACTTGGAACTTTCCAACCTTCTCAACACAAACAGACCCCCTGAATTTTGAGATGCCACTCTTGATTCTACCAGATTTGATCTTGACCCAGTCTCCCACATCCAGTATAATCAGACTCAGTGAGCTCACACTCCTTTCCCCAGATGCAACCCACTCCTGAAGCCATGAGGGAACTAACTTTGAACCCACTGAATGCCCCCTCATCAATTGAAAAGGACACTTATTGGTAACACTGTGAATCGTAGACCGTTATGCCCACACCATATCAGAGACTATCTTCCTTACACAGCAATGATTTGTTAGCGCTACCTGTATAGTGCCCTTAACCAACCTATTGATCCTTTCCACAATAGCATTGACCTGAGGATAATACAAAGAGGTCCTAGAATGTCTCACCCCACAATATCTCAAAAAAGAACACATCTCATTGGAAGTCAACTGGGTACCATTGTCGGTAATAAGAACCAAAGGAAATCCTTCCTCAAGAATAATCTCATCCAACACCCTTATCACGGTATTTGTGGTGATATCCCCAATTAATTTTACAATAAGCCATCTCGAATGCACATCCACCACAACCACAGCAAATCTAAGCTGTAACGGAAGTTCTGAAATAGGACCAATGAAGTAAAGACAAATGGTATGTCAAGGTTTACCTGAATCTTCAATATGTCCACCAGTCCTTCCTACCCCTACTTTCAATCCTTTTTAACTCTCCTTGCACAGTCTGCTCTTTTCCACCCAGTCCTTAACCTGTCCATCCAATCCTGGCCACCAAAATACCTCTTTTAACCTACTACACATTAACCCTTGACCTAAATGACCTTCATGCGCTACAGTAAATAATTTGAACCTTAAGTCTTGAGGTGGGATAAAACGATCACCACGCATCAATACACCGTCTCCACAAATTGACAACTCATCTAAGACACCAAGATAAGGTCTTAGAGACAACGGCAGAGTACTTTCTCTCCTAGCTCCCTTACAAACCACTTTAAATATTTGCTTAAGACAATTGTCCGCATTCATCCCATTCACCCATTATTCTTGTGTGAATGTACCCAAACCACACTCAACAACATCAAGAACTGACGCAACAGCATCCCCAGTGTCACTGTTCTTTACAGACTGAGCATCAACCTTTTCACAATCAAGGGACAACCTAGATAAGCAGTAAGCATGCACATTCTTCCAGCCTTGGACATATTCCACTCAGTAAAGATACTCTTGTAACCTAGCCGCAAGCCTAGCTAACCTCGCTGACCCTTTTCCTGCTCCACCGGAAGAAACTTTTTTAAACAAAGGTTTGTGATCGATCCGCAAAACAAACTCCAAAGCCCAAAGGTATGTCCTAAAATATTCAGCACCCCAAACAGCAGCCAAAGCCTCAAGTTCAATCACTGAATAATTGTGCTCTGCTTGAGTAAGCGTCCGAGAGGCAAACATGACTGTTCTCTCTTGACTCCCATGCATTTGAGATAACACAGCACCCCAGCCAGTTCCACTTGCATCCACTGTCAATACAGAATGCAATTTAATGTCTAAAGCAGCCAGTATATCCGCATCGCAGATTTCATTTTTGATATTAACAAAATATTGTGATTGTTCAGTTGACCGAGTAAACTTGTTCCCCTTCCTCAGCAACTTCCTCAGGTCCTCAGTTTTGTCAGCAAACTTGTCCACAAATTTAGAATAATACTCAATCAAACCAAGGAAATACCTCAACTGGTCCTTATCACTTGGTGCAGGTGACAATCTAATAGCTTCCAACAGACTCTTCTTAGGTTTGATGTTCCCTTTTGAAATAGTGTACCCCAAATAATTAATTTCTTGCACCAGAAATGTGCACTTTTCCTGATTTAAGCTCAAATCCGCTTCTCCTGTAGTCTTCAGAACCTTCTTCAAAGTGAGATTGTGTTTACAAACAGTGTCATCCTGAAAGAACAACACATTCTTAAGGTTGTCAAAAATATTTGTCATCATATGTTGGAATACACTCGCAGCAGATGCGAGACCAAAATGCATACAAGTAAACAGAAAAGTGCCTTCAGGGGTCACGAACGCTGTCAAATGTTTAGACTCAGGATGAAGTTTGATCTGATGATAGGCATTCTTCAAATCCAGCTTTGAAAAATACCATCCATTTTTAACTGCTTTCAACAATTCACTAATATTAGGGAGAGGATATTTGTCAACCACAATATTTTGATTTAAAGACCTTAAATCAACAAATAACCTTACCCTACCATCAGATTTCCATGTTATAAACACTGGATAAATCCATGGAGACACTTCAACAGGTTCTATTGTACCTTCAGATATTATTAATCACTTTGTTGACCTCATCTCACCACAAAGGGTATCTTGCACAGTTTGTGCTGCCTTGGCAAAGCATCGTCTTTTAAAATGATCTTATGTACATAGCCCTTCAAACATCCCAAAGTTTTTTTTAAAACATCCTTGTCCCCCTCCAGAATATCATGCAATTGCATATCCTCTACCACAAGAACTTGATTGGGTGCCCTTGGACTAATAACAATATTGAGATCAAATTGATGCATCTATCCTAAGATAGGTGGACCTTCTATGGCTACATAAACTTTCCCCATGACACTTCTCCCTTCAAACTGTATTTGGAGAGATATCTTTTGGAAACAACTTCTCATCTTTCCAAAGTTCTCTAAAAAGACTCTCAGAGATTATAGTATAAAATGAACCAGAATCTATCATAAAACTAATCTGAAATTCATCTATAGTGAAGAGATTCATCTATAGTGAAGAGACAAGTAGGCATAGAAATGATTTGCCCGCTACCAGGCTCCACTAACCTCTCTTCATGACTCACGACTAAAATTCTATCCTCGCAGGGAATATTATAGCATCCTCCCACTACATTTATACTTGATTTTGCATCTTTAGAAGATCTACCATTTTCTTTACACATACGAGCATAGTGCCCCCTGCGGCCACACTTACGACACTCTGTTGATAGCAAAACATTTCTTAGAATCAGGCAAATGATATACACTACCACATCAAGAGCATTCTTTCCCTTTTACTTTGGAAAGAACTGTTTTTTTTTATATTGCACCTACTTCCTGCTGAGTCCTCATACAGTCAGTAGATAAAACCATAACATCTGCAGACTTATCTTTCTTTTCTAGTTCTTTTATACACTGCTGTGACTCTTCAATAACTTTTGCCATTTCAATCACCTCTTGCAAAGTAGGGTCTTTAGCAGCCCATAACCTCTCTTGAATCTTCCTATCATGACACTGGACAATAAGTTGATCCCATATTAACTTCAGTCATAGGCCCAAACCTAATTTTGACTGATAATTCCCTCAATCTCTACACAAAATCATCAATAGGCTCATGGTGATCCTGTGGTTGAGTATAGGACTTATATCTAGCTAACACTACATTAGTTTTCTTGGCAAACCTATTCTCCAACCTTTTAACAGCCTCTCTGAACACATCGTCCATTGGCTGACCATTAGGATCCAAAACTGGAGGTAAGTACTCAACAAGATAGCTTTTTTCCTTTGAAAAGAAAAATACTGACCATCTAAAACTATAATATAATTATCTAAAATCTCTATCCAATCTTTCCAGGGCAAAACAGATATCCCTGGGAGAGGTAGAAATAAAGGCAGAGGGGAAATATTGCTCTGAGTAGCCATAACTAACATAAACTGCTTGTTCTATAAATAAGAACTGTTATGTTCCTTGAGACAATACTTTAATACTTCAGTTAATCAAACACAATAGCACGTAGGAAAAGGTGTGCAGATCACCGTTGAAGCAACATGTCAAATCCTGCAAACAATCCCTTCAGCAAGCGTTGCACCAGAAGTTGACTCTGCACAAATAGGTGTAGGAGGCTGGCCTGGCTTACTGTGGGTACCTGATGATACGTACACCTTGTGCCATGTCCAGTTATCCCTTATTAGTAGATTAGTAGTGTTCTAGCAGCTTAGGCTGATAGAGGTAGCTATAGCAGAGCAGCTCAGGCTGAACTAAGAGACATGCAAAGCTCCTACTATACCACTTATATCATATAGTACTATATCATAAAAAAACACAGTACTCAGAGTTACTAAAAATAAAGGTACTTTATTTTAGTGACAATATGCCAAAAGTATCTCAGAGGATATACTCCCTTAGGAGATAGTAAAACACACAAAATATGCACACAGACCAAATTCAGGTAAGTAAAACACTTAGAAAATTAGTGCAAACACTGTAGAACACAATAGAGTGCAATAGGATAAAATAGGCCTAGGGGCAACACACCCAAGCTGCAATGGCACATCTGTAGAGATGTTTTACAGTGGTTAGCAGTGGCAAGGTGTGCTAAGACCTATTGCCAACAATAACAAGTTCAGCTACAAAAGGCAAAAATGAGGGGGACTATCACGTAAAAAATTGTAACTTTCAGTGAAGACAATCTGTCATTTTAAACTTATTAATATCTAGAGCCTTGCCATGAACAGCTACTCTGACTCAATGAACAGCTTAACACCTGTTCTTATTTTCAATGTCTAAAGCATACAATTGCTTACAGCAGAGCCTGGACACAAAGAGAGACAATTACTGCTAGCGGCTTACTACTTGTGCTATCTGCAGTGCATGTATCCACCCGAGAAATTTTGAGATGTATGTGTGTGCTTTGGATACTACAAATGCATAACACCATGTAATCAGGCATACTGGCATCCAGCGCAACTGTTCATGACGCACCCTCTGTTACTAAGTAAAAGTATAAATGCTTCTTCAACAGCGTTTTTGGTCCCAGGAAGCAATAATCATCCTTGCTGTCATTTTCCCAATACAGAGTACTTCTATTTGACATCAATGTATTCACTGTTCTTTTTCCACCAACAGCCTTTCGTTTCTTATGTGGGATTTACAGGGGACAGAGCTGAATGGCAACTCCAGAAACAAAGGGCTATTCACAAACACAATTCATATTCTGTTCTTCCCTTAGCTCTGTATTCTTGGCTCGGGTCATCTCCATCAGTTGCAACTGTGCACTGCTAGAAAAAGACATCACTTCAACAAATCGGCGCAGTGGGAGAAAGGAAAAATTGCTTCACTCTGAGTCAGGAAATGCACGTATAGCTGCACAGATAAACAGGCTTTGTGTTACTGAGCTTTTCATGAATTAAAGATGAATGCAGTTTCAGCTTCGACATTATTCCTGTGAAAACTCAGAAAATATGTGCCATGTCCATAAATATTTACCGGGTAAAATAGTGCTTATTTTAATTGTACTTCTCTGTTAATCAAACGTCTTTCACATTTACTGTGTGATTTTCTGCTTGCTAGATATATGACCAGAATACTTTCTCAATAATTAAACATACAGAAATAGGACTAAAGTAAGGGAACACACTACTTATCCTATTTGATGGACATTACCTCATTGAACGATTCAATAAGACTACAAATTGGACCACATGCTCATACCCTCTAGTGCACCGACATCGACTTGTGCTATTATGTGTCAATATCTGGCTTCGTGGTATATATGACGATTAAATAGTCTAGGTGGAAGACTACGAAGGTGACAGTTTGTCTCTTTAGAGCCATGTATTTCCAGTGGGGAAGGATAGGTCACATAAATGTTGCTTTCATTTTTGCATACATTTTATATTTCCTTTAGACTCACACTTTTGAGTAGAATGCCATTTGGTACCTAATTGATATGAATGATGAAGCTAAGGAGAGTGGGAAGTTACTACGTAGCAACATCTTTGAAGAGTGAGCTGTGTATGCAAGCAAGACGAGCTGTGTATGCAGGAACTAAGCCTTGTTTTGTGAATACCAAACTTTGCATACTAAATACAATTCACCTTGCATAATATTTCTCTTTGCAGTCAAATTCCATGGTTGCAGCCATAAAAGATGCTACCAGAAGCATCTGTTTTTCCTTGGTCTTGAAGGCCAGGGGGGAGTTTGCAGAGTTCTGCTATGTGGAACTCTGTGAAGTGCCGAAAAAACTCCATTGTGCTATGTAGAGTTCCGCGAGTGGCGGAGTTTGTGTAAGTTGCGCTGCCATGCTGATTTTCAGCACCAGGGGTTTCTTCCAAGGTGTAAAATTAGTGCAAACGGCATCACGCGGACCATCAGAGGGTGCTAACTTCTGTCTGCCGCTCAGGTAATTTTTTGTGCAGCAGCTTCCTCAACGCAAGCGGTAGTGACCTGCTGCGACCGCCTGTGTTGAGAAATCTCACTCACAAACTTGGCAATTTCTTTTGCTCGCACTCTCTAAGTTAACGTTGGCGAGCCGCTCAAGAAAAAAAAAAAACTTTGTTCCTCGTCACTTTACAGAGTTTTTCAGAACTCCACACAGAGAGTGAAGCACAGAGTGAAGAAAACTCTGCAAACTCCACCAGCAGAGCAGAAATCTTTGCCCACCCCCAGTCTTGACCCACGCTGTGAAACCATTATTTCCCACTGTAACTCAATCCTATCACTACTTCATAGAAAGAGCTGCAACAACTAGAGCTTGACCTCACTCCCTCTATATCTGAGGCTCGCAATGTTATTCAGTGCAACTGCCTCACAGGAACTACTTCCAAGAAGCAGAGGCTCCTCATGGAGCTTGACTCCATTCAGTGAAAGTCCCCATCATTTCCAGTTTGTAAGGGTAATAACAGGAAAGATCATGTTGTTAAATGCTGAGTGTCAGATATCAGTGAAGGGTGGAGTATATTCTGATACCCATTCATTAACCTTTTAAGTGCGGGTGTCGGCAAATGTCCAACCTCTAAACTACTTCCGCAGTGCATCTGTCAACCATTGGCTATGGCTAACACTGGGAAGTTATTTAAAGGCCCCTCTGGTGCTCCTTTATTTTTTTTCCCCATCAGGCTGCCTGGGAAGAGCTTCCCAAGGCGCATTGTTTTTTTTTTTTCAGGTAACGACCATCATTGCGAAGAGCCTGCTGACGTCTTCACAACAACGTGAAAGTAAAACAAACCTACTCATTGCTCCGGGGCATATCTCAGCCCGTTGAGTACAGTAGGGATACTGTTAGAAATTAGTGAATCTCCCCTTTCCAGCCCTGTGTGTCCCTGCTAGGGGATCACCATAGGAGAGAGATTTCCAAGAAGGGATCCACCCACTAGGCACTAGGGATGGGGGTATAGGCTCCCCTTAGCACATTCGATTACTCCAGTCTTTCCCCATGGAGCAGATGGAATTAATTATGGGTGCTAGAAAGCCCACTAGGCACCAATCTTTTTTATTTTTTTTTAAAGGGCCATGCCCCACCCAAATTGAACAGAGCATCAGCCTTTCTGCTCCCCCTGGTGGTCAGATGAGGATAATTGCCCTAATCTTCCCCCCGGGGGCAGAAAGCCCACTAAATGTCAAGGAAAACTTTTTTTAAATATGTGGGGAGGGTAGGGTCAATGCCTCAATGCCCCCACATCAACTGAATGGGCCATCAGTCTTTCTGCCCCAGCTGGGGGTGGAAAGGGCTATTACCTTTCTAGGTTCAAGGGAAAGCTTTTTTCTTAATATATGATGGGGACTGCCCACCAAGGGCATGGTTACACCTCCATACCACAGCAGACAATCGTTCTGCCTTCCTAGGGGGTGAATGGGGGTGTAGACCACCAATGTGCCCCTTCATAGGGTCAGAAAGCCCGCTAGTCACCAGAGCATTTTTTTAAACTTAGGGGTTGGGCTGCCCACAATGAGCATGGCCATGTCCCCATCCCAAAAACAAAGTAGGCCATCTTTCTGCCCTCCATGGGGTAGTTGGAGGCCAAAGCCACCAGTGATTTCAAAATTTTACTAAAACAAACAAAAGGATGGGGTGGCCTACTCTGGCATCGAGGCTTACCCTTGCACCAGTGGAGTGAATAGTGTTTTTCTTCCCCCTAGGGGCAGAAGGAGGTGTGCCCCCAATTTGCCCTGGGGCAGAAAGCCCACTATATAGCAAGAATATATATATATATATATATATATATATATATATATATATATATATATATACACATATATAAAAATTCAAAAGCCAGTGAGAAGTTTTTTGTCACTGGACGGCTGCACAATGTCCCAAGGATTGTATGGAACTGAAAAATGAAAGTATTGTCCAAAGAATGTATCCAATGGAGATTTGTTGACTGTTTAATATGATAAAAATTATATATCTAAAGTTCAAAACAGGAAATCTCAATCACGCTGTCCCAGCCAAATGTCAACGCGTTTCGGCAAACACCTTCAACTGGATATATAAATATATATATATATATAATTACTACGGTGGGGCTGGCCAAATCCATTCATCAGGCCCCAGGCTCTTCACTAAAACCTCAACAGTTTTTCTTATCCCTTGTGGACTGAAGCATCATATCCCAATGGAAAGCGAGAGGACATTCAATTATTTTGGGTGTTGTCTTTACATATGGGACAGGAAGGTGTGGCTATCTCTAAACATTGGTGAGTGGCTGCACTTTTTAGGATTTGGTAGGCTGCTACCTGGAAAAACCTACCACACCTAGACAGTTATGAAAACTTGCTGGGGGTTGATATGGGGTGAGGTGGATTGGAGTGTAGAGAATTGGATTGGGGTAGATGGACTGGATTGGAGTGATAGGACTAGGGTCCGGTGGGGTGGGGTGTATTGGATTTCGATGGGATGGATTGGATTGGAGTGAGGTGGGGTAGATTGGTTTGGTGTGGGGTGGATTAGACTGTAGTGGGGTGACTGTAGTGGGATGAATTGGATTTATTGGATTGTAGTGGGGTAGACTGGAGTAGAGTGGGGTTTGAGTGGCTTGGAGTGGAGTGGAGTGGTGTGGGATGGATTGGATTGGATTCGGGTGGATTAGATTTGATTGGAGTGGTGTGCAATGAACTGGGATGGGGTAGGGTGGATTGGATTAGGGTAGAGTGAGGTGGATTGGAGTAGAGTGTGGTGGGGTGGGTAGTTTGGAGTGAGGTGGATTGGAGTGGGTGGATTGAAATGGGGTGGGATGGATTGAATTGGATGAAGTGGGCTGGGGTGGGATGGATTGCAGTATGGGGTAGATTGGATTAGGGTGGGGTGGGTTGGGTTAGATTCGATTGGACTGGATTGGGGTAGATTGGCTTGGGTGGGGTGGATTGGGATAAAGGTTGATTGAGGTAAAGGGTAGATTGGATTAGAGAGGGGTGGGGTGGATTGCATTGAGGTGGGATGGACCCGAATGAGGTGGGGTGAATTGGATTGAGTGGGGAGACCTGTGGTGGGGTGGGATGGGGTGGAGGGATTGGATTGGAGTGGGGTGGGGTGGACTGAACTGGGATGGTATAGGGTGAATTGGATTAGGGTGGGGTGGGATGGATTGGTGTGGAGAGGGGTAGATTAGAGTGGGGTAGGCTGGATGGAATGGATTGGAGTCCAGTGAACTGAACTGGGATGAGATGGGGTTGGTGGATTGGCTTGGGGTAGAGTGGGGTGGGGGGACTGAAATGGGGTGGGTTGTATTTGAATGCGGTGGACTTGAGTGGGGTAGAGTATATTGGAGTGTGTTGGGGTCGATTGGAGTGGGGTGGATTGGGGTTGGGTGGGTTGGAGTGGGGTGGATTGAATTGAGGTAAAATGAATTGAATTGATGTGGGGTGGATTGGATTGGAGTGGGGTGAATTGGATTGGACTGGAGTAAGTTGGACTGGGTAGACAGGATTGGGATGGATCAGGCTGGGGTGGATAGGATTGAGGGGGTGGACTGGATTGAGTTTGTACTGGAGTGTGATGGATTTGGGTGGTGAGGGAGAATTGGATTGGAGTGGGATGGATTGGGGTGCAGTGGATTTGAATGAAGTGGATTGGAGTGGAGTGGAATTGATTTGAGTAGGTGCAATTGACATAAGTGGGGTGGGTTAGATTTGAGTGGTCTGGGTTGAGGTGAAAATGAGTTGGGGTGAAGGGGGATTAGGGTTGAGTGGGGTGGGGTGGGGTGGACTGGAGAGGAGTTGGGTGGATTGGAGTGGGGTAGACTTGAAGTGGGGTGGGTTGGACTGGAGTGGAGTGGGTTGGACTGGAGAGAACAGGGGTGAGGTAGAGTGGATTGAAGTAGGGTGGAGGGGACTGAAGTGGAATGGGTTGGACTGGAGTGGGGTAGCAGGGTCAGATTGGGAAGGTGGGCAGTCAGGCATTGGGCGATAGTCCAGTGTCTTAGGGTCACCTGTGGGCTGTTTTTTAGGGCCTCTGTAACCCAGCTGAAGAAACGTACTCTCTTTCCCAGTGCCTACTAGGAAACTTCAATGTTGCAACAGATCCTTGTTCACTCCCCTGCCTTGCTGCAAATTGAGGCTGGAGGCTGAGTGTTGCTCGAGCCCTAGGGGTATTCTCACCTCGGCTCCCTGCCTTGTGTGGACACCCAAGAAGCAGTGTCATCCCCTGCCAGGCCCTCACTTAAAGGTCATTGTGGGCGTAGGGAGGGTGGGACTGTGCAGAAGCCTCTCAGGGGGCCAAGTGATTTTGTGCCTTTGGGCCATTCTCACTTAAGCCCCCCTCCCAATCGAGCAACTGTGTGCTTTTTTGACATCTCCCTTACCAGGTCATTTCCCTGAGGTTATAGTGGGTTTGGGAGGGGGTGAGTAAGAGAAGTGGGCTGCCTAGCAGCTGAGTGTTGTCACCTCGGTCCCAAAGTATTTTGGGCTTTGGTAGTGAGAGGAGAGGGGTGTGGCGCTATGGTCAGAGCTGAAGATGCTGGAACCAGGTGCCAGTCTTGGCATCAGCTCAACATCTGTGATTCTGGGCAAATCACTTAATCTCCACAAACATAGAATAAAAATGATTGTGAGTTTTGTGCAATGTAACTGGTGCTTAAGTGCATTGCTCCAGTGCCTGTTGGTCAAGTTCACACTCTTAAAAACTGCAACAACAAAAAAAATTGCCGGCCAGATTCCAGTGAGATTAACCAGATGGTGATCCATGTAAGGGACGATCAGGGAATTTTAGGAGTGCCTTGGCCCAATTGTGATCCCAATCCGTCACTGGGGGTAGATTGGACTGAGTTGAATTGGGGTGGATAGGATTGATGTGGGGTGGGTTAGATTGATGTGGGATGGATTGGATTGGTGTGGGGTGGATGTGGATACAGTGGGGTGGATTGGGCTGGTGTGAGGTAGATTGGATTGGAGTGGGGCAAATTGGAATTGGGCAGATTGCTTTGGATTGGAGAGTGATGTTTGGGATTGGAGTGGGGTAAACTGGCATGGGGCACACTGGAGTGGGCCAGACTGGGGCGGGCAGGTTGTTTTGGATTGGAGTGGGGTAGATTGAAATACATTGGATTGGGCAGATTATGGATTGCAGTGGGGGAGACTGGAGTGGGCACAATATTTTGATTGGAGTGGGGCAGATTGTTTTGGATTGGAGTGGTGCAGATTGGAGAGGAACATATTGGAGTGGAACAGGTTGTTTTGGGTTAGAGTGGGGCAGTTTGGAGTGAGGTGGATTGGAGTGGGCAGATTGTTTTGGATTGGAGTGGGGCAGATTGAAGTGAGGTAGATAGGAGTGGGGCAGATTATTTAGTATTGGAGTCCGGCAAATGGCAGTGCAGCAGATAGTTTTGGAATGGAGTGAGGCAGAATGGAGTGGAGCAGATTGTTTTGGATTGTAGTGAGGCAGACTCGAATGAGGCAGATTGAAGTGGGCAGATTGTTTTGGATTCGATTGGAGCAGATTGCTTTGAATTGGAGTGGGTCAGATTGGATTTGGGGTGGGTTGGGGGATTGGAGGTGGGTCGGTTGAAGTGGACTGGATTGGGTGAGTGGTGTGGACTGGAATGAGGTGAGGTTGATTAGACTGAGTGGGGTATATTGGTGTGGGGTAAAGTGGAGTGGATTATAGTGGGGTGGATTGGGGTGTACTGCACAATTATGTGTTAAAGCATCATTTCAGAAAACACATTAGAACAAAACAATGTCTATGCATTATTTAGAACAAGATAATTGTCATCTTTTGAGAACAGCATCCACAAACAAAAACAAAAAGGAACATGAGTGCAAAGTCAGAAAAGACGACTTGGCAAAATAAAAGAAAGTTAGCTATTGATAATAAAACCCTGCAATTTTGTGTGTCCTGCTGGGCACATTTTTGACAGTCACGTTCCTGCTGTTTACAGGGCACTAGAAGTTAAAAATGACAAAATAGTACCTTAAATCAATCATTGCTTGGTCCCTGCTCTACAGAGAGGAAGAGAAATGATGCTAAGTCTGCAGTGACTAATTACGAGGCTGTAAAGAAGGGTGTCATGCAAGCCAACAAATAGTAAATAGCGGGTGGTCTCTAAGTCCTTTACTGTAGACAACAGAGTCTTGCAAGCAAGAAGCATGTGCTAGTGCATACACTTGCAGGCACCACCCTAAAAAGTAGGCAGTTTAATGTCACTCACTTAAAAGCCTACAAACATCCAGATTCATCCAAAGACTCTGATGGTACCCATAAAGTGGCATAACAAAACATGATGCCCCCTGTAGGAGGCTGGCCTGGCTTGTAGTGGGTACCAGAGGTACTTACACCTTGTCCCAGGTCCAGTTATCCCTTATTAGTGTAGAAGAGGTGTTTCTAGGGGCTGATAGAAGGTAGAAATGGCAAAGCAGCTTAGGCTGAACTAGGAGACATGTAAAGCTCCTACTATACCACTGGTGTCATATGCACAATATCATAAGAAAACACCATACACAGAATTACTAAAAATAAAGGTACTTTATTTTTATGACAATATGCCAAAAGTATATCAGTGAGTACCCTCAGTATGAGGATAAGATATATACACAAGATATATGTACACAAACCAAGATTATGCAGGCAACAGCAAAAGGAAGTAATGCAAGCAATGTAAAGTTACAGTAGATTGCAATAGGAGCACATAGGTATAGGGGCAACAGAAACCATATACTCCAAAAGTGGAATGCGAACCACGAATGGACCCCAAACCTATGTGAGCTTGCAGAGGGTCACTGGGACTGTAAGAAAACAGTGAGGGTTAGAAAAATAGCCCACCCTAAGACCCTGAAAGGTAGGTGTAAAGTGCACCTACTACCCCCAGGGAGCACAGAAGTCGTGATAGGGGGATTCTGCAGGAAGAACAAACACCAGCAATGCAACAAAAGTGGATTTCTGGACCTGAGTACCTGTAAGACAAGGGGACCAAGTCCAATAGTCGCGACAGTGTCGAGAGTGGGCAGGAGCCCAGGAAATGCCAGCTGAGGGTGCAAGGAAGCTGCCACCGGTTGGAAGAAGCTTGGAGTTCTGCAAGAAAGAAGAGGACTAGGAACTTCCCCTTTGGAGGATGGATGGCCCACGTCGTGAAGAAGCTTGCAGATGTGTTCCCACACAGAAAGACCACAAACAAGCCTTGCTAGCTGCAAGGGTCGCAGTTAGGGTTTTTGGGTGCTGCTATGGCCCAGGAGGGACCAGGATGTTGCCACTTGGATGAGGAGACAGAGGGGGCACCCAGCAACGTAGGGAGCCCTCACAGAAGCAGGCAGCACCCACAGAAGTACCTGAACAGGCACTTAGAAGAAAAGTGAACTGGAGTCCACCCGAAGTCACAAAAGGGAGTCCCACGACGCCGGAGGACAACTCAGAAGGTTGTGCACTGCAGGTTAGAGTGTCGGGGACCCACGCGTGGCTGTGCACGAAGGAAATCCTGGAAGAGTGCACAGGAGCCGGAGCAGCTGCAAATCACGTGGTACCCAGCAATGCAGTCTAGTGTGGGGAGGCAAGGACTTACCTCCACCAAACTTGGACTGAAGAGTCACTGGACTGTGGGAGTCACTTGGACAGAGTTGCTGAGTTCCAGGGACCACGCTTGTCGTGCTGAGAGGGGACCCAGAGGACCAGTGATGCAGTCTTTTGTTGCCTGCGGTTGCAGGGGGAAGATTCCGTCGACCAACTGGAGATTTCTTCAGAGCTCCTGGTGCAGAGAGGAGGCAGGCTACCCCCAGAGCATGCACCACCTGGAAACCGTCGTCCTGAGCAGTCAGCGGTCAATCCTTTGGCAGAAGGTGAAGAGGGAGCTGCAGAGGAACTCCGGTGAGCTCTTGCATTCGTTATCTGGTGAGATCCCCAAAGCAGAGACCCTAAATAGCCAGAAAAGGAGGTTTGGCTTCCTAAGAAGGAGGATTGGCTACCAAGAGAGGTAAGAGCCTATCAGAAGGAACCTCTGACGTCACCTGTTGGCACTGGCCACTCAGAGCAGTCCAGTGTGCCACATACACCTCTGTTTCCAAGATCGCAGATGTCTGGGACACACTGGAGGAGCTCTGGGCACCTCCCCTGGGAGGTGCAGGTCAAGGGAGTGGTCACTCCCCTTTCCTTTGTCCAGTTTCGCACCAGAGCAGGGCTGGGGGATCCCTGAACCGCTGTAGACTGGCTTATGCAGAGATGGGCACCATCTGTGCCCATCAAAGCATTTCCAGAGGCTGGGGAAGGCTACTCCTGCCCTGCCCTCACACCTATTTCCAAAGGGAGAGTGTGTTACACCCTCTCTCAGAGGAAGTCTTTTGTTCTGCCTTCCTGGGCCAGGTCTGCCTGGACCCCAGGAGGGCAGAAACCTGTCTGAGGGGTTGGCAGCAGCAGCAGCTGCAGTGGAGACCCCGGAAAGGCAGTTTGGCAGTACCCGGGTTCTGTGCTAGAGACCCGGGGGATCATGTTACATGGCCATGTTCGGAGTTACCATTGTGACGCTGTACATAGGTAGTGACCTATGTACAGTGCACGCGTGTAATGGTGTCCCCGCACTCACAAAGTCCGGGGAATTTGCCCTGAACTATGTGGGGGCACCTTAGCCAGTGCCAGGGTGCCCACACACTAAGTAACTTGGCACCCAACCTTCACCAGGTGAAGGTTAGAAATATAGGTGACTTATAAGTTACTTAAGTGCAGTGGTAAATGGCTGTGAAATAACGTGGACGTTATTTCACTCAGGCTGCACTGGCAGGCCTGTGTAAGAATTGTCAGAGCTCCCTATGGGTGGCAAAAGAAATGCTGCAGCCCATAGGGATCTCCTGGAACCCCAATACCCTGGGTACCTCAGTACCATACACTAGGGAATTATATGGGTGTACCAGTATGCCAATGTGAATTGGTAAATTTAGTCACTAGCCTGTTAGTGACAAATTTGGAAAGCAGAGAGAGCATAACCACTGAGGTTCTGGTTAGCAGAGCCTCAGTAAGACAGTTAGGCATCACACAGGGAATACATACAGGGCACATACGTTACAATATGATACATTTCTACTCAACCCCCCCCCCATACGAAGGACAATAAGACTAGCCATGACCTGATGAGTCTTCATTGTCTAAGTGGAAATATCTGGAGAGTCCATCTGCATTGGAGTGGGTTCTCCCAGGTCTATGTTCCACTCTATAATCCATTCCCTGTAGAGATATGGACCACCTCAACAATTTAGGATTTTCACCTTTCATTTGTTTTAGCCAAAGTAGAGGTTTGTGGTCTGTCTGAACAATGAAGTGAGTGCCAAACAGGTATGGCCTCAACTTTTTCAGTGCCAAGACCACAGCAAAGGCCTCCCTCTCTATGGCAGACCAACGCTTTTCTCTAGGGGTTAACCTTCTGCTGATAAAAGCAACTGGTTGATCCTGGCCCTCAGAATTCAGTTGTGATAAGACTGCCCCTACCCCTAATTCAGATGCATCAGTTTGAACAATGAATTTCTTGGAGTAACATGGGCTTTTTAGGACCGGTGCAGTGCACATGGCCTGTTTGAGCTCCTCAAAAGCTTTCTGACAGCTAGCTGTCCATAATACCTTTTTAGGCATCTTCTTACTTGTGAGATCATTAAGAGGGGCTGCTATGGAGCCATAGTTTTTAATGAATCTCCAGTAATACCCAGTGAGGCCTAGGAAGGCTCACACCTGGGTCTGAGTTGTAGGGGGAACCCAATCCATGATTGTCTGGATTTTCCCCTGAAGTGGTGCAATCTGTTCTCCACCTACCAGGTGTCCCAGATAAACCACCTTCCCGTGCCCTATCTGGCACTTTGAGGCCTTGATAGTGAGGCCTGTTTTTTGCAGGGCTTCCAAAACTTTCCAAAGGTGGACCAGGTGCTCATCCCAGGTGGAGCTAAAGACAGCTATATCATCTAGATATGCTGCACTAAAAGCCTCCAACCCTTGCAGGACTGTGTTCACCAACCTCTGAAAAGTGGCAGGTGCATTCCTCAAACCAAAGGGCATCACTGTAAATTGGTAGTGCCATCCTATAGTTGAAAATGCAGTTTTAGGTTTAGCATCCTCAGTCAATTTGATTTGCCAATACCCTGCAGTCAAATCAGAGGTGCTTAGATACTTGGCAGATGCCAGTGTATGTATGAGCTCATCTGCCCCGGGTATAGGGTGAACATCAGCTTTTGTTACCTGATTGCGACCTCTGTAATTGACACAAAACCTCATCTCCCTTTTTCCATCTTTTGAGTGAGGCTTTGGTACAAGCACCACAGGACTCGCCCATGGGCTTTCAGAAGGTTCAACCACTCCTAGGTCAAGCATTTTCTGAACCTCTTGTATTATGCAGTCCCTGACATGGTCAGGCTGCCTATAGATTTTACTTTTGACAGGCAAGCTGTCTCCAGTATCAATTGTGTGTTCACACCAAAATGTGGTGCCTGGCACAGTTGAAAAGAATTCTGAAAAATGTCCAAGGAGATTTATGCAGTTGTCTTTCTGTTCTGCAGTCAGACAATCTGCTAACACTACTCCCTCCACTAAAGCATCCTCTTTAGTGGAGGAGAAGCGATCAGGGAGAGGGTCACTCTCTTCTTCCTGTCCTTCATCTGTTGCCATGAGCAGGGTGAGATCAGCCCTGTCATAGTAGGGTTTTAGGCGGTTGAAATGGAGCACGCTAAGGGGACTCCTGGCAGTGCCCAGGTATTCCAGATAGGTAACCTCACCCTTTTTCTCAACAATTAGATGGGGTCCACTCCATTTGTCCTGGAGTGCTCTTGGGGCCACAGGCTCCAATACCCACACCTTCTGTCCTGGTTGGTACTGAATCAGAACAGCCTTCTGGTCATGCCATTGCTTCTGGAGCTCTTGGCTGGCCTGAAGGTTGTTACTGGCCTTTTTCATATACTCAGCCATTCTGGATCTTAGGTCAAGTACATAGTCCACTATGTCCTGTTTGGGAGCTTTTAAAGGTTGTTACCAACCCTCCTTCACAAGTGTTAGTGGACCTCTTACAGGGTGCCCAAATAGGAGTTCAAAGGGGCTGAAGCCCACTCCTTTTTGGGGTACCTCCCTGTAAGCAAAAAGGAGGCAAGGTAACAGGACATCCCATCTTCTCCTGAGTTTTTCAGGGAGTCCCATTATCATACCTTTGAGAGTTTTTTTAAACTCTCTACCAGACCATTAGTCTGTGGATGATAAGGAGTGGTTAATTTGTATGTTACACCACATTCCTTCCACATAGCTTTCAAGTATGCAGACATACAGTTGCTACCCCTGTCTGATACAACCTCTTTTGGGAAACCCACCCTGGAAATTATTCCCAGAGGGCCTTTGCCACTGCAGGAGCTGTAGTGGTCCTTAGAGGAATTGCTTCAGGATATCTTGTGGCATGGTCCACAACCACCAAGATAAACCTATTGCCTGAAGCAGTAGGAGGGTCAAGGGGGCCAACTATGTCAACCCCTACCCTTTCAAAGGGGACCCCAACCACAGGTAGTGGAATAAGGGGAGCCTTTGGTGTGCCACCAGTCTTACCACTGGCTTGGCAGGTCACACAAGACTTGCAAAAATCTTTAGTGTCCTCTGACATCCTAGGCCATTGAAACAGGGGGACAAGCCTTTCCCATGTTTTTATCTGGCCCAAATGCCCAGCCAAAGGAATGTCATGTGCCAGAGTTAGGAGGAACTCTCTGTACTGCAGGGGAATGACCAATCTCCTGGCTGCTCCCGGTTTTGGATCCCTTGCCTCTGTTTACAAGAGGTTGTCCTCCCAGTAAACTCTATGTGAGTCACTGACATCCCCATTTTGCTGTTTGACAGCTTGCTGTCTGAGACCCTCTAATGTGGGACAGGATTGCTGTGCCACACTCAGCTCTTCCCTGGCAGGCCCCCCTCCACCCAAAAGCTCAGCAGTGTCTGCTGCCAGCTCATCTGGTGAAGGTTCTGCACAGGGAGGAAATTCTTCTTCCTCAGAAGGAGAATCATCTGTAGAGGGAGGGATAGTGGGTAGGGATTTACCCTTGCTACCCCTAGCTTTAGGGAGCACTTGGTCCATTGTTCCAGGATCCTAGTTACCCTGTCCTTTTTGCTTTTTGGCCTGAGCCCTTGTCAAAGCAAAAACATGCCCAGGAATGCCCAGCATTGCTGCATGAGCCTCCAACTCCACTTCTGCCCAAGCTGATGTCTCTAAATCGTTCCCTAGTAGACAGTCTACAGGTAAATCTGAGGCCACCACAACTTTCTTTGGACCAGTAACCCCCCCAGTTGAGATTCACAACAGCCATGGGGTGGCTAAGAGTGTTGTTATGAGCAAGTAGGCGTTGTTCAGGGTGTGTCAGGATACTTCAATTCGATTTCCTCAGAAGCAGAAGATAACTCCTCAGTCCCGACCCGAGCTACTCACAACGAATATTAATCCTTTGTGCTGAGTACCCCGGAGGGGGAAAGGGGAATGGGATGGTAGAGAGACTGCCACAGAGATGATGAACGCCAGTACTCAGTCTGCCTCTTCACATCTAAGATTGGATACAGCACCTGCAAGAGTCAGTCGCAATTACTAGGGACATACAACATAAGTTTTTCACTTTCTACTCTCAACACTTAATTCTCTTTAATTCTATTATTTCTTCACTCACCCTGAGTTCTCTGTAGCCTTGCTATTCTCTATAAATGATAGCTCTTCTTAAAAAAATGCTTATTACTGATTCTGGAAGAACTTCTCAACCTTTGTTAGAGATTGGTTTTATGTTGCTATATATATATATATATATATATATATATATAGTTTGTGATAATGCGTTCTTCAAATCAGCTGATGTTATTTAATTTCTCCTGTCTTATTGCGACTTCTGTCAATACTTGTAATTGTAAATGCTTGTTTATTAAAGTTCGTTTCTCCTTTCTTACTTCGACATTTGTTGATAACTTGTATTTGTAAATGCTTGTTTATTACAGTTAGTTTCTCCTTCCTTACTTCGACATCTGTCGATAACTTGTAGTTGTAAATGCTTGTGTATTTAAGTTCGTTTCTCTTTTAAACTCTATTTTGGTTTATTACCATTGAATTTGTAAATGCTTATTTGTTAACAGTTCGTTTCTCCTTTAAACTTGGCCTTTGTTTATAACCTTGACATTTGTAGATACTTGCTCTTTTAAAGTTCGTTTTTTCTTTGACTTTAATATCTTAAACAAGAACCTTGTAAACATAAGGTTAATTCATACATTAACTCTGTAGCCTTGCCGACTTCCACGGGAACGGTCTACTATCAAACTCTTCAAATAAACCTTGACAATATTTATCCGTTTTCTGTAATATAATCTTCAAATGTAATTTTTCCTCACAGGAGTTTCTGTTCTGAAGCGCGCTCTCTCTCCACACAGCTGATTCCTGTCAGACCTCAGTTGAAGTGCAAGGCTTCCAGCTGGAGAGCTCGTAACCTAGCAACCAACCGATTGCAAGACTAGAACTGTAACTAACCTTCAGGACTCACAGCGACCATCTTGGATCTTCTCTTCTTGATTCTTCCTTTGAAATAAGCGCAAGATTACTCTGCAAACCTTCTTCCAGTTTGGGCTTTGCTGTCTCCACTGAGGATATCTCTTTGCTTTTCTCATGCACTTCTTTGATTTGACTTGGCAAGTTTGTGTGGTCATGACAGGGTGTACCAGTTTCTCTATTACCATGGTAACACTGGCACCTGTGTCCCTGTAGGACTGAACCTCAACACCATTTATTAGGGGAAGTTGCTTGTACTTATCCATATTAAGGGGACAAGCAACCAAGGTAGCCAAATCAATGGCACTTTCAGAGACTAACACAACCTATGTGGTCTCCCTAACAAGACCAACCCCAACTAAGTTACCAAAAGTGAGCCCAGCTACTCCCTTGGATTGGCTATTAGTAGGTTTGCTCCCACCACCACTGCTATTACTAGGGGCACTATAATTTGCAGTAGGGGTTGTGGTAGTGGGAGGTTTGGTGTTTTTCTTTGGACAACTGGCATCAGTTGTCCAATGGCCTTTGACTTTACACAAATAACACCAAGGCTTTTTAAGTTCATTATTGGAAAAGGATTTGGACCCACTACCCCCATCAGAGGACTTTTGTGGGCCTGATGAAGACTCAGTTTTAGTTTTGTCCCCACCCTTGTCAGAAGACTTACCAGCCTTCTTCTTGTCATCCTTGTCACTCCCTGTATGAACTTTTCTGTTCACTCTTGTTCTGACCCATTTGTCTGCCTTCTTTCCCAATTCTTGGGGAGAGGTCAGATCTGAGTCCACTAGATATTGGTGTAACAAGTCAGACACACAGTTATTCAGAATATGCTCTCTCAGAATAAGATTATACAGGCTTTCATAGTCAGACACTTTACTGCCATGTAACCACCCCTCCAAGGCCTTCACTGAACAGTCAACAAAGTCTATCCAGTCTTGTGAGGACTCTTTTCTGGTGTCTCTGAACTTAATCCTTTATTGTTCAGTGGTTAAGCCAAATCCATCCAAGAGTGCATCCTTCAAAACTGCTAAATTGTTAGCATCACTTTCTCTAACAGTAAGGAGCCTATCCCTACCCTTTCCATTGAAAGATAGCCACAATATAGCAGCCCACTGCCTTTGAGGGACCCCCTGTACCATACAGGCCCTCTCAAGTGCAGCAAACCACTTGTTGATGTCATCCCCCACCTTGTAAGGGTGGACTATCTTGTGCAGATTCCTGGAATCATGCTCTCTAACAGGATTACTATCAGGAATACTGCTGTTGCTGCCACCATGGGGTCCTAACACCAATCTCTGTCTCTCCTTCTCCAGGTCTAGGGATTCCCTATCTAGAGCCAGCTGTTGCTGTTTAAGCTTCAGTTTGGTCTCTTCCACTCTCAACCTTTTGAGTTCCCTTTCTAACATGTTGTCTTCAGGGTGGGTGGGTTGGGAATGCTTGGACACAGAACATAAATTGGAAACAACAGAGGGAGATCTGTCCCTAACTGACTGGACTCTAATAACCTGGCCTCCAGGAATAAAGACCCCCCTACTATGCTGGGAATCTCTATTACTACCAGCATTACTAGGTGGCCTGCTAACGGGCAGATTTGGAACAGAACCCTCCCCACCTCCCTCAAGGAGATCCCCTGAGTCAGAATGGGAGCCATCTATTAACTTCTCATTTGAAGTGCCTGCTTGGAACTCATCCTTCACAATAAGCATGTTATATAGAAACTTTTCTGTGGGTTCTTTCCTATCACTAAACCTCTATCTAAGCAGAGACTCCTTAGGCTCTTGTAATTCAAATTGCCATAGGTAGTATTGGCCATTTTAAGAGCAGACTGTACATCAGACATGATAGAAAAAGGTTTAGAGACAGTGAGAAGGAAGAAAAAGTTTCAGAACTTTTTAAAGAACAGAGAAAAAAACTTTTTTTTACTTTGGAAAACTTTTAGGACTTTAGAGAAACTTTTCAGAACTTTGTAAAAAGTCTGAGAGAAGAAAAGCAGAACTTTTTGGTTAGGTGTACATACACTGAACTTGTTTTGTATATTATTCTCTTATGAAAAGTACACAATGAAAAAGTGGTAAGTAGTTACAAGTACTTATCCCACCGCTGCACAACCAATGTAGGAGGCTGGCCTGGCTTGTAGTGGGTATCAGAGGTACTTACACCTTGTGCCAGGTCCAGTTATCCCTTATTAGTGTAGAAGAGATGTTTCTAGCAGCTTAGGCTGATAGAAGGTAGCTATGGCAAAGCACCTTAGGCTCTCTGGTGTCATATGCACAATATCATAAGAAAACACATTACACAGAATTACTAAAAATAAAGGTACTTTATTTTTATGACAATATGCCAAAAGTATATCAGTGAGTACCCTCACTATGAGGATAAGATATATGTACACAAACCAAAATTATACAGGTAATAGCAAAAGGAAGTAATGCAAGCAATGTAAAGTTACAGTAGATTGCAATAGGAGCACGTAGGTATAGGGGCAACACAAAGCATATACTCCAAAAGTGGAATGCGAACCACAAATTGACCCCAAACCTATGTGAGCTTATAGAGGGTCGCTGGGACTGTAAGAAAACAGTGAGGGTTAGAAAAATAGCCCACCCTAAGACCCTGAAAGGTAGGTGTAAAGTGCACCTACTACCCCCAGAGAGCACAGAAGTCGTGATAGGGGGATTCTGCAGGAAGAACAAACACCAGCAATGCAACAAAAGTGGATTCCTGGGCCTGAGTACCTGTAAGACAAGGGGCCAAGTCCAATAGTCACGACAGTGTCGAGAGTGGGCAGGACCCCAGGAAATGCCAGCTGAGGGTGCAAGGAAGCTGCCACCAGTTGGAAGAAGCTTGGAGTTCTGCAAGAAAGAAGAGGACTAGGAACTTCTCCTTTGGAGGATGGATGGCCCACGTCGTGAAGAAGCTTGCAGATGTGGTCCCACGCAGAAGGACCGCAAACAAGCCTTGCTAGCTGCAAGGGTTGCAGTTAGGGTTTTTGGGTGCTGCTGTGGCCCAGGAGGGACCAGGATGTCACCACTTGGATGAGGAGACAGAGGAGGTGCCCAGCAACATAGGGAGCCCTCACAGAAGCGGGCAGCACCCGCAGAAGTGCCTGAACAGGCACTTAGAAGAAAAGTGAACTGGAGTCCACCCGAAGTCAAAAGGGAGTCCCACGACACCGGAGGACAACTCAGAAGGTTGTGCACTGCAGGTTAGAGTGTCGGGGACCCAGGCTTGGCTGTGCATGAAGGAAATCCTGGAAGAGTGCACAGGAGCCGGAGTAGCTGCAAATCACGCAGTACCCAGCAATGCATTCTAGCGTGGGGAGGCAAGGACTTACCTCCACCAAACTTGGACTGAAGAGTCACTGGACTGTGAGAGTCACTTGGACAGAGTTGCTGAGTTCCAGGGACCACTCTCGTCGTGCTGAGAGGGGACCCAGAGGACCGGTGATGCAGTCTTTTGTTGCCTGCGGTTGCAGGGGGAAGATTCCGTCGACCCACGGGAGATTTCTTCAGAGCTCCTGGTGCAGAGAGGAGGCAGGCTACCCCCAGAGCATGCACCACATGGAAACAGTCGAGAAAGCCGACAGGATGAGGTGATACAAGGTTGCTAGTAGTCGTCTTGCTACTTTGTTGCGGTTTTGCAGGCGTCCTGAGCAGTCAGCGGTCGATCCTTTGGCAGAAGGTGAAGAGGGAGATGCAGATGAACTCTGGTGAGCTCTTACATTCGTTATCTGGTGAGATCCCCAAAGCAGAGACCCTAAATAGCCACAAAAGGAGGTTTGGCTACCTAGGAAGGAGGATTGGCTCCCAAGAGAGGTAAGAGCCGATCAGAAGGAGCCTCTGACGTCACCTGCTGGCACTGGCCACTCAGAGCAGTCCAGTGTGCCACAGACACCTCTGTTTCCAAGATCGCAGAGGTCTGGGACACACTGGAGGAGCTCTGGGCACCTCCCCTGGGAGGTGCAGGTCAGGGGAGTGGTCACTCCCCTTTCCTTTGTCCAGTTTCGTGCCAGAGCAGGGCTGGGGGATCCCTGAACTGGTGTAGACTGGCTTATGCAGAGATGTGCACCATCTGTGCCCATCAAAGCACTTCCAGAGGCTGGGGGAGGCTACTCCTCCCCAGCCCTCACACCTATTTCCAAAGGGAGAGGGTGTTACACCCTCTCTCAGAGGAAGTCCTTTGTTCTGCCTTCCTGGGCCAGGGCTGCCTGGACCCCAGGAGGGCAGAAACCTGTCTGAGGGGTTGGCAGCAGCAGCAGCTGCAGTGGAGACCCCGGAAAGACAGTTTGGCAGTACCCGGGTTCTGTGCTAGAGACCCGGGGGATCATGTTACATGGCCATGTTCGGAGTTACCATTGTGACGCTATACATAGGTAGTGACCTATGTACAGTGCACGCGTGTAATGGTGTCCCCGCACTCACAAAGTCCGGGGAATTTGCCCTGAACAATGTGGGGGCACCTTGGCAAGGGCCAGGGTCCCCACACACTAAGTAACTTGGCACCCAACCTTCACCAGGTGAAGGTTAAACATATAGGTGACTTATAAGTTACTTAAGTGCAGTGGTAAATGGCTGTGAAATAACGTGGACGTTATTTCACTCAGGCTGCACTGGCAGACCTGTGTAAGAATTGTCAGAGCTCCCTATGGGTGGCAAAAGAAATGCTGCAGCCCATAGGGATCTCCTGGAACCCCAATACCCTGGGTACCTCAGTACCATATACTAGGGAATTATATGGGTGTACCAGTATGCCAATGTGAATTGGTAAATTTAGTCACTACCCTGTTAGTGACAAATTTGGAAAGCAAAGAAAGCATAACCACTGAGGTTCTGGTTAGCAGAGCCTCAGTGAGACAGTTAGGCACCACACAGGGAACACATACAGGGCACATACTTATGAGCACTGGGGCCCTGCCTGGCAGGGTCCCAGTGACACATAGACTAAAACAACATATATACAGTGAAATATGGGGGTAACATGCCAGGCAAGATGGTACTTTCCTACACCCCCCTGCAAAAGTACATAAAAGGGGTCCCGCTCCCCTGCCCATCACCCACCACTTTTGCTGAGGGGGCCTCTTGGAACTCAACTGTGCCCCCCACCCCCACCCTGCAATGCAGGGGCTGCAGAGGCTTATTGTACGCCACTGCACCAAAAAGGTGCTGTGAAAATTAGATGTGAGCAAAAGTGATCAACATAGTGCATGGCACAGAATCTAGAATGCTTTGGCTAAATTCCTGGTTTTAGTTTGAAGCTACAAATGGCACTAAAATCCACCAAAGGTAAGTAGGCCTTACGAGAGAAAACATTCAAACACTGCTGAAGATAGGTTTCACTGCTCTGCAGTGCTGTTCCACATTCCGCCTCCAAATCAGGCAGATAGATTTACATAATTAGCGACAGTTTTAAAATAAACAATAATGCCATCCAAACGAAATTATGTTTTTGTTTTTTTCACTAAAGAGGTCAATGTGACCTTGTTATAGAAGGCACAGCAGGGAAACAGTCTAAGATTAGTCTGGTTGTATTGTATGTGGCTAAGAATGTCATTAAAACATTGTGTTTCTTTTGTCCATTCGCTTCTCACATCCTTGTTTGCTTGGTGCGGGGTATAAAAGAAACAGCGTATAAAAGCATGTTTGTACATGTCATCTATTTCCTTGGTTACAATGTGGCGAATTTGGGAGAATTCGCATCACAACGTATGCCACATATCTTTCTACTTGTCAACTGCCACGCTCCTCCAATCAATGCTGGCCTTGCCCCACATGTAGACGAAATCAAGTGAGAGCAAAAAGACTGTGCAATTCCAGGGCAGCTGAAGTTCACTTCAACACCTGCTCTCCAACAAACAAGGAGATTCTTTCTTCAAGGGAACGGAGGTTGAAATAAGGGGTGATGGGAATGTGATCACTGTAATGATTGGCACAGATTCCAGAAAGTTATGCCGCTCATTTAACACCCAGTCGGAATCGTCTCTCCTTTACGAAAATTCCATCAACCTCTTACGCTTTGATAAATTTTAATGTGAACTAAGTGTGATCAAAATGGAGCTAATGTAAGGTCACAATCTGCCCAAACCCACTTTCCTTTGAATAATCCCGTGCACGACGAAAACTGTGGATAAAATTAAGTGTGCACAAACCCTGGTCTATGCACACCAACGGAGATAACCATCTCTGTTAAAACTGCATTACTGTTCTTTTTCATGCTAGGAAATAGCACGTTGCTGTTCACTAAAAAACTCTGTATAAAATGCTCTTGTATGAATATTTTTATTTTTATTTTTTGCACTGCATAATGGAATGAGCAACAACAATCATCATCCCAGTCTCCTCCCTCGCAAGATTTTCCTACATTGTGGAGAAGTGCAAAAGAGCAAAAGAGCAAAGCTTACTTAGCCAAGCTCACCTATTCAACCAGCACAGCTGCAGTGCAATTACCCTCCATCGGTGTTCGTAAACCATCCCAGAAGATCTTAATGTAAGATTACATTGGAAAACGGAAAATCGTAATAAAAAGAATGCACTCTGCAATAGGAAGAGGCTCCTGCCAGAACTCTTTATCATGCTTCCATTGTATCATTTACCCTGAGTTGCACTAAAAAAAGTGTACATTTTCAAATTATCACCATTTCACAAACATCTGGCAGAAGGCCTGGACGTCATTTCACCAAAATGCCAGGGGTAGCGGAAAGTGACATCACACGCCCATTGGTCTTCCCTTTCATTCACGCACACACATGCTTACACATACCCACACATTCACACAATCTCTCTCATATAAAGACACTCACCGGCAGGCACTCACACAACACTCTTTTAGAAGCAATTTTACAATACCTCAGCTGGTATAGAAGGCTATATTCCAGCTAACTGTGCTTCATTTTTTATTACACTAATTGTGAATAAAGTAATATTAGTTACTATCAGTGTAATAAAATAAATTGCCGGAAAAGAAGTAATGTGGAGCCCCAACCGAGCTGCCCCTGTGTTCCTGGTACTGATTTTGCCACCTCTGAAGCCAGGGGTCGGAAAGACAGTGCCAGGGGTCCCGACCCCTGGCCACCCCTAAATGACGTCCATGATGACGTCCATGGCAGAAGGTCTTCTGGTTCATGTTCAAGACTTAAAATGAGTGCGCCGCATGCCACGTTTATTGAGATTTCACTCAATCTCTTAAAACTTGACTCTCCAAGAGGGTCATTTTGCTGTGTACTAGAAACATGTTTAAAACTTGTAGTGAACGTTTTATTTTGAAAGGAAGATTAATGGAATAGGATAGTATACAAAGTTCATTAGAAGGTCAAACGAGCAGAACTGAAACATTGTTTAATATCCCATCAAAATATAAATTATGTGCAGATTCAGGAGGGGGGTAACACAAAGCAGCCATGATTCAGGTGACCTCACACGCTTCAGGGGCATTATTTTGTGTTACACCACTGTACAGAATACTAATAGCAACAAGAAATACACGAAAGAACTCAAAGCCAAAGTCTCCTATCGGTATGGTGTATTGGCGGATCAAATCATCTATAGTTGGCACATAAATCTCTCAAGTGGGTGTTGCACAGCTTCTCCAAAAGTCAAAATAGCTATGAAGTACCGATTCCAGTCAAATAGTACTTATGTGAAACTGGTAGAAAGCCAGAATCGAGTCAAAATGTATGCCATAATTTAATAGAGACTTCCCTGCCAACTAAAGAAAGGAGCATATTTGGCTTTCTACACAGCATAGAGGGTGTAGCAAAAAAATCATAAGGCCTGTGGAGTTTTGTTACTAGGAAGATCAGATCTTGAGCTACTTAGGCAGTCAAACCAGGTGCTGGCTGAAAAAAGAGATTGCAGTGCAACAACTAGACATAGATGAAACCACAATAGTGTTTCCGAGGTGAGACACATCATAATACCGCTGCACCTACAGAGACTACTTTAAACATAAAGGAGCCACAACTACCCTATCCATAATGTTGAGAACCACCATCTTATAAAATATGAAATGTGCCTTTGAAGATGGCATCGCTCAAATCACACAGCAAACAGTCACACCCCTCTTCCTCTGCCTATTTGCCCTGGTAACAGAACCCCTGGCGGAATGGATCGGGGGATGCCCAAATCTGGGGACAGATTTGAGATGATATATGGAGGATCGAACCTCCCTATACGCAGACATTGTCCTGTTATACATCCAGCACCTGAACTGATCGATCCTACATCTGATGCAATTGCTGGAACTCTATGGAGAAGCAGCCGGCCTGAGAGTAAACTGGGACAAGTCAATCATAATCCCATCATTGGGCTGTGTCATCAATATTACTCCTCTTTTCTAGAAAATCAAGGGACATCTGGCCAGGTGGAGCATTCTTCCCTTTATCACGATGGGGAGTATCACACTCTTTAAAATGGTGGCAGTTCCACAATTGCTTTATGTCAGGTATCTCTAAACAGTGGATCGTGAGCTACCAGAGCGCCACAACACCTTCTTCAGAGTAGCTCATAGCCTTGAGCTCATTTTTAAATAAGAACAGGGTCTCAATTTTCTTTTAAAGTTAATGGAAGGCTGTTCTTATGTTACATTATTATCATCAGGCTGTAGATAGCAGAGACTGATAATGAGGAGTGTTCAGTCAGATTTATGATTCAGGCTCTGGCACAGAGGTGAAGAACTGAAGCAGTGAAATATTGAACTCTTAAATAAAAGGCCCTGTCAGCTCAATATTGAAGAGTGAGAACAAAATGATGCTTCTGAATTCTTTTAAATGAGAGAAAATTAAAATTAAAAGTTACCTTAATGATTAACTCTTCATTTTAATGTTCTCCTATTTCAAAGTGCCACATTTTCAAGCAGCAGGCCTTTTGCTCCCAGTGGCCTGTTGATGCTGTGCCATGTTTACAACTGAAAAATAGCCATTTCTTTCAAACAGGAGAAATTTAAAGTGAAGAAAACGTTTTTCTATGCAACATTGTCTTAATGTCTTTCTTCACCATGTTCATTTAAGCCAATCAAGTGTTACTGTTTTATGAAGCATGTTTCTACACTTACAATTCCTCCTATTTAAACAAAATTATTTTTCTGTTATAAATGTGTCACCATGTCTACAGGCCACTGGGAGAAAGATGCTTAGTGTTTGTGAAAGCGACACTTGGATATGGGAGAAAAGCTAAATGATGAGTTGTATGGAATCCATAGAAACAAAGCTAGCTCTTCAGTTTATTTTCTCAACAAAGTGATATATTTATGAATGAAAAATACGGCCACAGTTTTAAGTGAGCAAAATTTAAAGGGCTTAAAAATGTTCCATATTCTGAACACTGTGGAACATTTTTCTGCACTTAAAATTTCTCACATTTGTGTTATACATGAAACGGTGACACATATGGTGGAAGCTATGTCCTGTGCTACAAGTACATATGACACAGTCTCTCAGTCACCTGTACATACACATCCCATTCCTATACACAAATGTTCATATATCCCCAAAGACCATTCTCTCACTGATGCACATGGCAGCCCTGTCATAGTACCTCTAATCAATGTATTTTGTTCAAACCATAGTATATGGCTCTATGGACATTAGGCTTAAAGTCAATTAAGCTAGGCGTGGGGGCATCTGGTGGTAATGTGCAAGTTGCTTAGCCTTCAGTAGCTCACAATGATACAAAACTACCCCTTTAAAGTCCCCACATGCTGGTCACCGAGTTGCATGACAGCATCAACATCTACATTTGGGGTAGATAAGCACCAGGAATCTCCCACATGAAGTGTATTAAATCCCACTAAGAAGGAGACCTATGGTGGTGGACCTGAAGTTATATTATTGAGTGGCTCAGTTGTCCTGATTAACAATTAGATATTTGGAGACAAGGGTGACCTGGCCATGAAAATCAAAAGCACCGCCCTAACCGGGAAAGCCCTGGGGTCTTTTCTTTACGGGGAGGTCCTCCATCCAGCCTTTCTGGTGCTCACAGCCATCCCTATCTATAGTTGAAGAGTGGCACTAGGGTAGGTCAGGTGGCACAGAGTGCTCACCAGGGAGACACCACTATGGGTGGGTACATGGCTATCTGAATCAGTGGGGCTCAAAGGTTTCCAGAAATGGGATATGCTAGAAATTTCCAAACTAGGGTATGTCTGGTGGTCTTATCACATGATATCCTATGAACAACCAACAGCTGAGTAGGATTTGCATAAATCACAATTCTTACTCTATTTACAGCTTCAGCAGGTGCTAGACATGTTCAAGCTGCAGACCAATGTGCTCCCACATTAAAGGGCCTTAGAAGCCAGACTTACGATGGTGGCTAAAGAGGGGAAAGTCATTTGTGGCTTAAATAAGTTTCTGGTGTGTAATGTCCCAGACACGCTGATCAGATGAAGAGAGCAATGGGAATCCGACCTTGAGCCCCTGAAGGAAGAAGAGTGGATGGAGACTAACATGGCAGGTCGACAGCAAGTGACCCTGGTTCAATTAAGATTGATTGAATGTAAGTATTTACATAGGATATATTATACCTCAGCGAGGTTATGGAAAAAAGGATTTGGTAGTGGTCCCAGCACCAGGAGCATGCTAATATACATGGTATGGGAATGCCAGGTAATACAGACATACTGGGACTCATTATTTTGTATACTTGATTCGGTGATCTGCAATTCAGAAAGAGCAATCGTAGCCATGTGCCCAGGGTGTAATGGGAATAAGTGGCAAAAGCTATTGGCGGAAACTGAGTGTATGCTAACAAAGCAGGATATTGTGGGCCTTTGGAAGTCCTCTGGGGCCCCTAACAGGACAAAAATGGTTAAGGGGGATGGACTAGAGCTCCCTGGCAGAAGAGGTGGTATACAAAGCCAGTGGTTGCTCCCAAAAATACCTCAAAATCTGGGAGCAATGAACAAAACAACACAATATTCCATGACCAATACAAGGGACAGGTAGCCATACAGGTGGCAGGGTAGGACATTACACAGGAGATCAGGCAGGCATTGAGTTGTGCGGGCTACATCCCGTGGAATTATGCATTATTGTATTGTGGGGGCTGTTGAAAATGTGGGAAGAATGCAGCTGAGATGGGAGGGGGGAAGTGCTGGTGTCATAACAATTTGGTTTTCTTCAACGGTTCTTTTGATCTTAAATGCACAATTAAAGAAAGTTAAAAACACTATCAAACACATTCACAACCACATTGATCAGACTCTATGGGTAGGAAAAGACTACAGTTACTCTTTTTATGGTGGGAAATCTGCAGGCTTCTGTTTGGGGTAAGGATCTGCCCTTTTAGGGTTGTGCTGTTGAGGGGGGGGGCTGAAGGGGAGCTTAGAGTTACACACCTATCCTGATGTCCACAGTGAGCATTGTTGCATGTATAGAGATGCCTCTCAAGGGTGTTGTTGGTTGGAAGGGGACAGTTTTCTTTTTGGTGCTGTGACTTTGCGTTCTTTGTAGGTGGGTGTATATGTATGTTTGCAAAAATATTGGTTGAAGTTGTAAAGCCTACAGATTCATCATTGTCATCCTTCTTATTTTGCCTGCTAAAGGTTTCTCACTTACATGTCAGTTCTGATCATATTGTTTCATTGGCCCACATATATTATACAAGAGACCACCTTAAACAATAACATAGCAACAACTATACGTGAAACAAAAGCTACTACTGCCAAGTTATATATTTTTCAAAATCGATAATTTCACCTTCTTTCACACATTGATTCACATATGAAATAGGTTGGATTTGCACAAATATTGATTGTTGTAACATATAGTATTTATCGGGGACAAAATAGGCTGAGTAAATCATGAACAATAAAGCTGAAGGCAATGGCCCTTGGATCATCGGCTGTATTCAGTTTAAAAATGCTCCTCTGATAGTAATGTGGCTTAATGATCTGAAAAGTGTTAATCCCAAAGCATACATTTAATCAATGAAATAATTATCAAAATACCTGCTCCCTATGTAATTGCACAAGACATTAATGTTACCACACAGCCAAAGGTGAGACATAATCTATCCGGTCTCTGCTGAATTTGAAAATCTTTAAGGACTTTTGCCGGGTAACCTGGAATTTTAAAACTCAAAATGATATTGTAATCTTCTCAAATCCTGCTAATGTGGTCTGCAGCTTAGAGAAAAGATTTAAAAAACCCGCAGACAGAGAAATACTGAAGGAAATAGAAATTCATATCCATAATTGTAACTATTTGCATTCAAAAGTGTTAGAAACTGCGTATCTAGTTGGCAGTGGTATGCACCCTGTCCAAGTGGGGGCCACAATCCTAGTCAGGATTAGTCACACTACAACCTAAATTATCCTGTGCTTACCCTCTGGTATTTGTGCAATAACTCATACAGTAACACAGTTACAGTGAAGACACCACAAAAAGTACTCAACAACAGTTTAGGAAAACAGATAGGGGGTCATTCTGACCCTGGCGGCCGGTGACCGCCAGGGTCACCGACCACAGGAGCACCGCCAACAGGCTGGCGGTGCTCCCAAGGGCATTCTGACCGCGGCGGTTCAGCCGCGGTCAGAAAGGGTAAACCGGCGGTCTCCCGCTGGTTTACCGCTGCCCCATTGAATCCTCCATGGCGGCGGAGCGCGCTCCGCCGCCATGGGGATTCAGACACCCCCTACCGCCATCCTGTTCATGGCGGGAAACCCGCCATGAACAGGATGGCGGTAGGGGGTGCCGCGGGGCCCCTTGGGGCCCCTGCAGTGCCCATGCCAATGGCATGGGCACTGCAGGGGCACCCGTAAGAGGGCCCCACAAAGTATTTCAGTGTCTGCGTTGCAGAGACTGAAATACGCGACGGGTGCAACTGCACCCGTCGCACCCCTGCAACTACGCCGGCTCAATTCTGAGCCGGCGTCCACGTTGCAGGGGCATTTCCGCTGGGCCGGCGGGCGCTCTTTTGGAGAGCGCCCGCCGGCCCAGCGGAAATGTTTGAATGGCCGCCGCGGTCTTTTGACCGCGGTGCGGTCATTTGTCGGCGGTACCTTGGCGGACGGCCTCCGCCGTCCGCCAAGGTCTGAAGGACCCCCATAATATTTTTCTGAGTAAAGTAAGACCAAAACGACAAAAACAAATATGCACAAGTCAAGATATCCCTTTTAAAAGGTTAAATGAGTCTTAATCCACAAGAATCAGTGGCTGTATCCTTTAAACACACAGCACTTGGGATGTGTCACAAGTAACAACACAGAGGTGCTGCAGAGGAGGAGTTGTGTCAGAAAATAGAGCAATGTATCAGTTTTTCCGATGTGGCAGAGGGAAAGCAATGATTATTTCCATGCAACAAGGTGATGCATAGATTTCCAGGAGTGCAGCCTTGGTTCCTCACTGTGGTACAGAGAAATTCTGACACCCAGGGGCAATGCGTGGAAAATCCAAAATGCGCTGGTAGGACGGAGCAGGCCCTGCATCAATCAGAGAGATTATGCAGTGATTTTTCAGCTGCGGGGACGGTGCTGTGTCAATGTTTGCAGGCGTTGCATTGATTTTCCAATGCACAGGGATTTTCTTCTCTTTGGTGAAGTCTTTGATAGCAATGAGAGCTCAGAACAGCAAGGAAGCTCAATCCAAACCTGTGGAGAGCACTTTTGGAGGAAGGCAGAATCCTTCCAGCTTAGTCAGGGGTCAGCAGACATCAAGCATTCAGGCAACAAGCAGGGCAGCAGCCCTTTCAGCAAAGCAGTTCAGATGAGTCCTTTGGGCAGCCAGGCAGTACCTCTGACAGAATCCAGTTGCAGGTCCAGAAGTGTCTGATTTGGTGGGGTCACAGTCCCAGTAAATATACTCAAAAGTGCCTTTGAAGTGGAGGAACTTTGAAGTGTTGTTTTGAAGTGCACAAATTCCTCTTTCAACAAAGCTCTGTCTGCCAGGAGCCCTCTGGGGGGTTATCAGTCATTTGTGCGAGGACAGGCCACTGGCCTTTGAAGTGTAAGAGAGGGCCCCTCCACCCTTCATGCCCAGGAAAACCCATCTGTATGCAGTTAAATGCCCTGTGTTTATGGCTGTCTAGGTGGAATGCACAAGAGGACCTGTCAACCAGCACAGACCAGACATAGATTAGAGACAGGCTGTGAGGCACAGATGGCAGTAAGTGCAGAGAAATGCCTCCTTTCCAAAAGTGGCATTTCTGAAATAGTAAAGTAGAATCCAATTTCGCCAGTAAGATTTCTTACTACTATTCCAACCACACCAAATATGAAATGACTATTCCTCTTAGATAAGAAAGTACCACTTAAAAGCATATAAGGGAATTTATAATGCTGGCAAATGAGAGGAGCAGACTTTACAGTAGTGAAAAATGACTTTGGGAGTTCTTCACTACTAGGACAGGTAAAACTTTAAATTACATGTGCTGCCTTTTGCTTACAGGGCACCCTGCCCTATGGTTTATCTAGGGCCTACCTTAGGGGTGACTCAAATGTAAGAAAATGGGAATTTAAGGCTTGGCAAGTACTTTTAAATGCTAAGTCGAAGTGGCAGTAAAGCTGCACACACAGGCCTGGCAATGACAGTCCTGAGACATGGTTAAGGGGCTACTTATGTGGGTGGCACAATCAGTGCTGCAGGCCACTAGTAGCATTTAATTCACAGGCACTAAGCACATCTAGTGCATTTTAATTGGAACTAATAAGTACATTAATTATGGCAATTGGGTATGAGCCACTGTTACCATGTTTTAGGGAGAGAACAAATGTGCTCTAGCACTGGTTAGCAGTGGTAAAGTGCCCAGAGTCCTCAAGCCAACAAAAACGAGTTCAGAAAAAGAGATGGAAGAAGGCAAAAAGTTTGGGGTGACCTTTTAGAGAGGGCCATTTTCCAACACAATCCCCTTCCAGCCTAAAGCCAGGGTAGACTAATCAATACCTTGATGGATTTCCCTGCTTGGGGAGATACAACATGGACAATGGCTCAGTAGTGCAGGGGCACTTGCCAATTCTATGCCTTTTTGAACTCAGTTGGGTCCCTATGTCTATACTCTCTAAGGCCATTGAACTGACCTATGGAGAACCCTTGTCCTCATCTGTGGACCCCTTTTGTGAAGCACCTAACCTTAATTTGCTCACAGATGCAGCCCAGTAGGCAGACCGTACCACCATGGCCAACAACATGATGTGGCCCATTCCACCTCTTGGGTCTGACTTCTGTCCCCAACCCAAAGAAAACCCTGTCTACCAGGATAGTAACCAACAGAGACCACTGACAGTTGTCAATGTCAAGAGCCAGGATCTGGGCCCATACACTGCCAAGTGGAGGCCCTAAGCCGGCCACTGGGTAAGCTTCTGTTCCAGCCTTGGGGCTGGTAGGGAGTTCCCTATAGTCTCCTGAGGTTTCCCTTACCTCTGAGGCATCTCAGAATGGGGGGGCAGTAACCCCAGGGGTTTTGCACCCTGCTTCCACTCTACCTCCCTCCAGTTCAGGTGTGGCATCCTTACACTGGTTCCTCCCTCACCTTGCCCCTACATCTGGGACCGTGTACCCTCTGTTTGGGAGTGGTACCCCCATAACTCAGAACTGGTAGGGAGCCTGTGGCGGTTGCACCTCCCAACTCTCCTGACACTGTGGAGCTCCCATCGGTGGATGGTCTCTCAGTGCCAACTAGGCTCCCCTGCTTGGGTCCCCTGTGGGAACAGTCCAAACTCTGGAGCTGGAAATAGGGCACCCTGGGCCTCTGCCCACCCTCACCTCTCCTCCTACTTTTAAATGGACAGGGACCCTTTTCCCCCCTTACTATACTGGGACCTGTCTGGGTCACTCTGTACATCCATCTCACTCAGTTGAGGGGAACCTGAACCAATCTCCTTAGGCTCACTCCCTAATGCATCTTCAGACACTTTGGTACTCACCCAGAGGTCTGCCACTTTTGCAAACTCCCTGGGGTCAGTAAGTTTACAATCAACCAGGTGTTGGCTTAACCCTGTGGAACAGTGACTGACGTGCTCTCTGGCAATCAATTTGCACAGCCCCTCAAAAGTGTTAACCATACTATCCTTCACCCAACCATCTGTTGCCCTGCAAAACCAACCCACAAAATCCCCCCAGGACTGGTGAGACAGCTTTCTACTGTCCCTGAGTCTCAACCTGCACTCTTCTGGGATGAAGCCATATCTCTTGACAAGGGTATCCTTCATGGTGGGATACATGATCCTATCTCCCCCATCTAGGGCCAGTAGGGCATCTCTCCCATCACCAGGTTTATGTCTCCATAGGACAGCCCCCCAATCCTCCTCAGGGATCCTGTGACCTACAAGAGTGACCTCATACACCTCAAACCACCTGTGTATGTCATCCCCCTCCCTGAAGTCAGGCACCAAATCTCTGTGTGTGTCTACCTTTCCTTCAGCAGTGGACGGACGTGACAGTTTTGCTGCCACCTCTGGACTCTACTTGCTATGATTTTAAGTCCAGTTCCTTTAGACTCGATTCATGATCCAACAAGATTTTTCTTTCTTCCAAGGCTCTTTCAGCCTCAGCTCTCCTCCGCTAGGGTTTTGTCAGCCTCATCTCTTCTCTCCTCTGCAGCCACTTGGGCCAGCTAAAGTGTCAGGTACCTCTCAGCCTGTCTGTCCTTCAATTCCTCAGGGGCCAGTGTGTGGGAGGAGACACTGCTTCCTGCATATGATCCAGCAGGGGACCCCCCTCTGTAGGCTCCCCTCTCTCCTCTGGAACCACTGATAAGTCATTATCCTTCTCCTTCTCCTTCTCCTTTTCCTTTTCAGGGTCATCAGCCTTTTGGTCCTCTGCTGCAGCCTTCAACCTGCGTGCTTCCTCAAAAGCATATAGGGCATCCTGCAGATCTTGCTTAGTGCACCACTTTTTCACAGCCAGCCCTCTATCCTAGCCTTGCTGAGGGCTTCAATAGGGACAAGATCCATCTCAGTCTGCTAGGATGTTGGAATCCATTTCCAATCCATTAAGGTATCACAGGTGCAACACAAAGAGTCCCAGGTTTATGAAGGACAGGCAGGAATCAAATTTGGGAAAATGACCAATAGAGAGAAAAAGGAGAAAAAAGCTTGTAATGGTCTTTAGATGTGGACGGTAGTGAAGACAAGTCACGTTAGAATATTAGTGTCAAATATGCACAGAAGTAGAAAGACTTTGGTGAATAAAAATGTCTATGCCACCGGCCAACATATAATTAGTCTACATTAGGGATACCTCCATTTCAGCATGTCCACTACAAGGATGTGAGGTGCTCCTCCATTACCCAAAGTCTGAACATGCACAGGGGTTTCGGGAACATGTGTTACCAATGTAAGTCACTAAGAAGTCTATTATCCATTCTACAAAGGCTATTTTACCAAGAAAGCAAATACAGTGGACATGAAGAATTGCTGTAATAAATCACTTAAACTCCCATTGAAGAGGTCTCACTGCCTTCAGAAGTCTGCTGTTTTCGCACAGTGCCTAGTAAATAGATCAAGGTTATAGAGTTTGCCACCTTTTGTACTATATAATTACACTAAAAACTAATTAATGAACTCCGGATTATTAAGTAACTTCATCTAAGGGACACAAGTAAAACATTCTGCGATTTCAGAAACGTGCTGATATATCATACAGAACTGGAACCGCTCCCCAAGGCTGTGTGTAGATCTTTGCATACAAGCCCTCCATTGCATTTTGCCAAACAATAAAGATAGAAAGAAAGCAAGTTAAATCTGTTGGAAATGCAAAACGTTAGAACTAAAACAAAACTAATCTCATGCCTGCATGCCTTTCCAAAATAGGAGTCAGACTGTTAAACCAGGCAGGGTAATACGAAAAAGATCATTCCTCACAAATGTTGTAAAGTCATGAATGAAAGCTGGCAACAAACTCAAGCCAAGACAAGCACAGAGAAACATTATGGCCCTCATTATGACATTAGCGGTAAGTCCCGCATACCGTCATGCTGACTGCCGCCAACATACCAGTGCCTCTGAAGTTTACCGCTACCCATATTATGACCGACACATAGCAATCCGTCACTATACAGCCACACACACAAGTCCGCCAGCCCAAAGATCAGTGACAAACTGGCGGTAGCAAAACCCGCACCGTTACGGCAACAGAACTACGCCCAGAGCATTATGACCCACGAATCACTGCAGCAGACATTTAGCGGTAAACCATTGGCGGTACATACCGCCACACTCAAAATACACACAACCTAACAAAACAGCACTACATTGGACAATTCAACCTACAAACACCTGACACACATGCACACACCACACCCACACACCCACACCACTATAAAACACACACATTACCCATAACCCTTTACGACTCAAAAGAATTGACAACTGTGAGAGAGAGACACCAAGAGCACCCACAGAACCAGAGCCACAGAACACCATAACCCATACACCATCCACGCACCTTACAGCACACACCCCAACATATCAGCCCACACACCCTCTCATACACACCACACACACTGCACCCATGGCACCACAAAGACACCCCGGGTTCTCTGAGGAGGAGCTAAGGGTCATGGTGGAGGAAATCATCCGGGAAGAGCCACAGCTATTCGGAGCACAGGTGCAGCAGACATCCACTGCTAGGAAGATGGAGCTATGGCGGAGAATGGTGGACAGGGTCAACGCTGTGGGACTGCACCCCAGAACAAGGGATGACATCAGAAAGAGGTAGAACAACCTATGGGGGAAGGTGTGTTCCGTGCTTGCAAGACACCAGATAGCTGTACAGAGGACTGGCGGTGGACCCCCACCTCCTCCCCCACAACTAACAACATGGGAGGAGCAAGTCTTGGCAATACTGCATCCTGAGGGCCTGGAAGGAGTAGCAGGAGGACTGGACTCTAGTAAGTTAAATCTATATTGTTATCACCCCTCTACCTGCATGCCATCCCATACCCCCAACCCTACCCACATCCCCATCACCTCACATTCATCCCACCATCACAACCCACCCATCCCAATACCAACCCTGCATGCACCACCAATGCATGGACATCACTCACTGCCCTGCATGGACACCCATCACTAAAGCATGCACATTAGAGACAATTACCTAGCCCACAAAATCACTACTCAGGCAAGGCAAAGTTGACAGGGCAACCACAACCATACCGCGCAACACACCCATCCACAAGATGTCACACGCAGAAACAATAACACTGCATTTACATCCTCACAGGTCCCCCACACAACACCTCTGGTCGCCTGGATCTGGATGACCAACTAGGCCCATCAGGGATCTCCGGACAGTCGGTTACCCAGGCACAGTCCCATACCACCACAGAGCCTCCCCCCTCAGGAAACACCAGCACAGCACCCACCGAGCAGGCCCATACCTCTGTCCCCAGGACACGTCAATCAGCAGTGTGTCCACCAATACAGGGACCCCAGGCAACCCCACAAACACAGAATGATCAGGGACCTAGGGTCAGTGGCAGTGGGCACACGGTTCAGGGGACAGAGGCACAGGACAACAGGGAAGCTGGGAGGACTGCTGTGAGACAGGGGGAGGACAGGCCCAGGGAACCGACTCTCCATGAGGCACTCACCAACATCCTGGTAGCACACCACCATTCCCAGGAGACGATGAGCCAGATACTGGACAAGTTGCAGGAGACCCAGCGGCTGCAGGAGGGACAGTACCTGGGGATCAGGGAGGACCTGAAGGACATCCACACCACCCTGGTAACCATTGCAGGGGTGCTGGCAGATATGGCCAACACCATGAGGAAGACAGTGGCACACCACTGGGCCCCTGACACTAGCCACACTGATGAACATCACTCCACCTCCGCTGGCGCTAGTGGCCAGGAGGCCCCACCACAGGAACAACAGGCCACCAGCACCCCTCCCCTTGCAGAAGGAGAACCACCCTGCAAACAGTCCCTGAGAATCAGGCAGAAGCCAGAAAACATTGCCAAGACACCCGCCAGGAAATAAGACTCGTGATTGTCACCCTTGTGTCCCACTCTGTCATCCTGCCCACCTTGAACCGCCATTGCTCCCCTTCCTATGCCCCCTTGGACAATGCACCTGTGATACAAATAGACTGGACTCTAACCTGGACTTTCCTCCAACATCACCCCAGCCCATTGCACATCCCCCTCTACTTATTAGCACCTAAATAAACACCCTTTGAAAAAATACAAGTATGGAGTATGTCAAATGATTTAAGTATGTATTCGTTTAACAAGGTTTAAACACTGCAATACAACTGTACAGTAATGTATACATAGGAATGACCTGTAGTTGGCTGCAGTCAACACACCAGGTGCCAGAGTGGGGCACAGATGTCTGAAAATAGAGATGTCAAAGGGTACAGAAAATGGCCATAGAATTGGGAGAATCTGCCTGCCATGTACAATGTCAAATACAAAAGTGTCAATGCAAAGTGAAGTTACAGTGTCTTACCTGTGTTTCACTGGAAGTCCTGTCATATAAGAGCAGTTCTGTTGTCCTCATCCTCATCCTCTGCCTCCTCATCTTCACTGTTCACAGGGTCCACTACTGCCACACGCCCATCTCCAGCCTCATCCTCCTGCAGAAAAGGCACCTGGTGCCTCAAGGCAAGGTTATGCAACATGCAGAATGCCACGATTATCTGGCAGACCTTCTTGGGTGAGTAGTACAGGGATCCACCGGTTAGATGGAGGCAATTAAACCTGGCCTTCAGGAGGCCGAATGTCCTCTCTATTATTCTTGTTCGCCCATGTGCCTCATTGTAACGTTCCTCTGCCCTTGTCCTGGGATTCCTCACAGGGGTCAGTAGCCATGAGAGGTTGGGGTAACCAGAGTTACCTGCAAATATCGAGGGACAACTGTTAGACACACACTAACCCTTAGGGCCCACTCCATACCCATATACAAATATCCACTGGGTGGGAACCAGGGCTCACCTATTAACCACACCCGGTGCCTCTGGAGTTGAGCCATCACATATGGGATGCTGCTATTCCTCAGGATACAGGCATCATGCACAGACCCAGGATACTTTGCATTGACATTGGAGATGTACCGGTCCGCCAGGCACACTATCTGCACATTCACGGCCTGGCCTGTGGGTGCCCCTAGGCCAGGCCGGACATTGAAGGGTAGGTCCCATGTTGGGCAGGGGGTGATGAACACCACCTCCTACTAAGCTAGTAGGCATCCACTACTGGGCAGGGGTCTGTGGGTGCCAGGTATGCTGCTATTGGTGTTAGGTATTCTTGTCCATGGCCTGGTGACTAGCATTGTGACTGGTAGTGCTTTGCCTAGTGTGTAGGGCTGTTCCCTATGTGTGTGTCATGTACACCAACAGTGGTGTTGTTGCTGCCATTGACCAAGTGTATCCTTTGTCTCTCCCCCCCTTTTTGTTTTTTCACCCTGTCCTTATGTGCATTAGCATCATCTGGCGGAAGAGCAGAGGCACCGGCGACAGAGGGAGCTGCATCCCACAGGGCCCAGGAGGGACAGAGGGTGAGGGGACCACCACGGTGGGGACAGTTCTGACAGTGATACTTCCTCCGTTGGAAGCTCCCTGGTGGTGGCAGATACCTCTGTGCCCACCCCAACTACAGGCAGAGCCTCCACCCCCGTACCAGCACCACCCTCCCAGCAGCCCCTCAGCGTGTTTCCCATGCCCACTCACCCATAAGGGTGGGCATCTCCTTTGCCCCAGGCACCTCAGGCCCTGCCCCAGTTAGCCCTGCTGCCCTGAGTAAGGAGGCTATTGACCTCCTGTGACCCATCTCTGTTGGGCAGTCAACCATAGTGAATGCCATCCAAGGGCTGGCAGCCCATTTGCAACAAACAAATGCATTCCCGGAGGGCATTCACTCTGGCATGGTGGCCCAACAGAGATCAATCCAGGCTCTGGCCTCCTCCCTGATGGCAGCCATTGTCACTGTCTCTAGCCTCCCCCCTCCAACTTTCTCTTCCCAGTCCCATTCCCCTTAACTTATCCCAAGCACACATTCAGACCAGTATGCACCCAAGACAACACACAGGAGTGGCTCAGGCAAACACAAGCACCACACATCATCCCACAGGCACTCACACAAACACCATCCAGATGCAGACATACCAACATTCACTGCCTCCACTGTGTCCCCCTCCTCCTCATCATCCATCACCCTCCCAGTAGCATCTCCACTCACACCTGCATGCACTACACCCTCATCCACTACCCCATCACCTTCACACCCATCACTACACACCCTTCACTGGCAGTCACCACCCGCACATCCATGCACACATCCCCTGTGTCCTCTCCCACTGTGTCTGTGCCCCCTCCTCCCAAAGTGCACAAACACAAGCACTCAGACACCCAACAGTCATCCACCTCACAACAGCATCCAGCCCATGCACCTGCACCCAACCACAGCAGACAGACACCTCCTACAACCACTCCCTCTTCATCCACTCCCAAACCTTTACCCTCTTCTTGCCTCAGTGTCCCTAAGAAGCTTTTATCTGTCCGCCATTGACCTCTTCCCTACCCCTCCCCACCATCATTCACGTTGGCCCAGGGTGGTCAGAACCCAGGCGGGCTCCTCAGCCACCCAGTCCACGGCCACAGTAGTGTCGGCAGCTACAGCAGGTAGGAGAGGCTTCAGGGAACCAGCCATCAGCACTGACAGTGTGCCTGCACCAGCTGCCAAAGGAAAGGGCAAGGAGGCACCACCAGCTGCCAAGAGGAAGGGCAAGAAGGCACCACTAGCTGCCAAGGGGAAGGGCAAGAAGTCACCACCAGCTGCCAAGGGGAAGGGCAAGGGGCCTGCACCTGCAGGCAGGAAGGACAGGGGGCCTGGAGCTGGGACTGATTCTGAGCCCCCACCACCAACCATGGCGGTTCAGCCATCTGAGGCTGCAGGAGAAGGGCTGGAGCCTCCCCCCACCACTGGCATCCCCGACACCAGCACTGCCACTAGCGCCGTCACCAGCACCACCACCAGCACCACTGCCAGCAGCAGTACCCCCAGTGGGCAGCCGTCTAAGGCTTCAGGGCAAGGGCTGGAGCCTCCCCCCACCACTCCCTGCACTGCCACCCACTTGAGAGACTGTGGCCTTGCACTCCCCAGGACCAGGCAGTGGGCAAACCACCCACTAGAGAGACTGTGGCTTTGCACTCCCCAGGACCACGCACAAGGCATGTAGCCCCCTCCAGGACCAGTGGTGTTGTACCATCTTCTGGCTGAGGTGCCCCCCTGTTACCCGTCCCCCTGAGGTGCCTGTGTATCTTTGACCTGATGCCCCTGCAGTGTTCTCTCCATGTTGTTGTAGGAGTCAAGTGGGACTTTGGCCTATGTGGACCTGTGGCCCACGGACATTGAGGACTGGGCAGTGTCCCTCCATTTGTATATATGTATATACTGTGTTGAATTTCTAGTATTTTATCTTATTACTCACTTTAATCAATTCCTTTTGTCCTTGCATTATTCCTGAGGGGTACGGGGTAGATATGTGATGTTATTGCATCTGTTTGTGTGTATGGTGTTGGGGGTGTTGCGTGTGTGTGTGTCAGTCTCTTTTTCCTCCCCCCTCCCTTGTGTGCTAGGCGGAATTACTCACTGTGGTCATCTTTGCCGGCGTTGCTGTTCGTAATGCATGAAGAGGTATACAAGCATGGGGAAGATGTGCAACTCAGGCTCCATGGCGTCATGGTTCTTCCTCGAGTCTCCAGAGGTGAGTCCTTTGCCTTCTGTGTACTGTTTCTGACATGCTTTTGATGTTGTTGGTACAGCCCCGGAAAAGGTGGCGGATAGACCTGTTGTACTACTGTGGGCGGTACATTGTCTTCCGCCTGGCTGTTGGGTGTTACCGCCGTGGTGCTTGTTCATACCACTGTGGCGGTCGGTGAGTTAAAGTGGCTGTCTGTGTGGGTGGTTTCCGCTGTGGTCATAATTCAATTTTTTTCACTGCCGGCCTGTTGGTGGTATTACCGCCGCTTTATCACCGACCGCCAGGGTTGTAATGAGGGCCTATCTGTTCTACCCAGCAAAAAATGTATTCTAAACCAGATGTGTCATCCTCTACAGTATAACACTCCTGAGGTCATTGGCATTTAGTAGCAATAAAGGTGGGTTAAGCAGTCACTTGTTAAGATAACACATTTTTTGGCATATGCTAGCAGAGAAAGGAAGAACTAATGTAAATGTGATGTACATAACAGATTTCACAATTTGTTCTCAAAATGTCACCATTGATTTTACTATTGTATTCTGTATTCAAGAAAGAGGTGTGCCACATTTAGCAACTATTCGCTGTGTAGCTTTTTTTTTTTCTAAAGCTCAAGGATACACTGTCACGCATAAACAACTTACTTACTTATTTTATATATTTGATAAAGCATTGACGACGTACCTCCAAAGAGAAAAAAGCACTTCATATAAATAATTTTTAGGTTCCACGGTCACAGTGCTTGTGCTGTGCTTGTGAAGCCTTTTGTTACTAAACAAAAAATTCTTTAAAGGGACTTAGAAGCTGCCCCTACTTTGACCCTTACTTACCTGAACTTCGATTTGTTTATTCCAACATCGCTTCAACTTCGCTTGAGCTTACTTGCTTTTTATTGGCTAGCAGGTCACTTCCTCCTCTTCTGTTCTGCTTTTGCCATCAAGTGGAGCGTGGCTTAAGTGCACCTGGCTTTTGATGATTGGTTACTTGCTAGTGGTTGTAAATGAGAAAATTAACTGAACGAAAGTCAATGCACATTGAAATGTGTGTAAACATGTCCGCCATCTTGCAATCGAGAATCAAAGATTGTCTCCCCCAATCACCTCCTTCCCGTTGTTGGTATTATTATAGTCAACATTATCACCCAAAATGATTGCTCATCTCTCGCTTTACATACACCCTGGTTATTTTTAGAGACAGTTCACAATAAAGTTGTGCAGTTACTCTGAAAAACACCTTTAATAATAATCTGGTATTTTAGCAGTTGCACACTGTGGCATAAACCGTTCATGCAATCCATCCTCAGCAACAGGGGTGTGCGTAGATGGGAGAAGAGGTTGTGCCAGTGCTGTCAAATAATGGGTCTGCAGCGGAGTTGGGCCTGCAGGGTCATCGCACTTCAGCGAGGACCACGGCTTCAGTTGCAGGCGGCATCACGGGATTCGGCAGCAACAGCGGTCCAGAGTCATCCAAAGTCAGTTTTCTTGGATTTTCTTGTTTTTTCCACCAGCTTCTACTTTCAAGGGCCCAGGGACTTGATAAGGCACCACTTGGTAGGGCAGGAGTCTCAGCAAAGAGTCCAGGTGCTGGCAGAGGAAGTCTTTGATGGCCCTGGGACTTCAGAACAGGAAGAAACCTCAGTCAAAGCCCTTGGAAAAGCTACTCAAACAGGAATATACCACAAAGTCCAGTCTTTGTCCCCTTTCACAGGCAGAAGCAGCGACTGCAGGATAGCCCAACAAAGCACAGTGACAGGCCAGGGCAGCACTTCTCCTCAGCTATTCAGCTCTCCTCCAGGCAGAGGTTCCTCTTGGTTCCAGAAGTGATCTAAAGGTCTGGAGTTTTCGGTCCACTACTTATACCCCTTTCTGCCTTTGAAGTAGGCAAACCTTAAAGGAAAGTGTCTGTTGTTTACAAGATCCTGCCTTGCTCAGTCCACACCCCAGTCACACACCAGGGGGTTGGAGACTACATTGCGTGAGGGTAGGCACAGGCCATTCAGGTGTAAGGGACCACTCCTCCCTCCTCTCTAGCACAGATGGCTCATCCGGATATGCAGGCTACACCCCAGCTCCCTTTGTGTCACTGTCTAGAGGGGATGTACAAACAGCCCAACTGTCAAACTGACCCAGACAGGGAATCCACAAACAGGCAGAGTCACAGAATGGTTTAAGCAAGAAAATGCCTTCTTTCTAAAAGTGGCATTTTCAAACTAACAATCTAAAAAACAACTTCACTAAAAGATGTATGCTTCAATTGTGAGTTCAGAGACCCCAAACTCCAGATAGCTATCTGTTCTCAAAGGGAATCTGCACTTTAATAATATTTAAAGGCAGCCCCCATGGTAACCTATGAGAGAGATAGGCCTTGTAACAGTGAAAACAGAATTTAGCAGTAGTTCCCTGTTAGGACATGTAAAACACATCAGTACATGCCCCACCTTTAACATACACTGCACCCAGCCCATGGGGCTACCTAGGGCCTACCTTAGGGGTGCCTTACATGTATAAAAAGGAAAGGTTTAGACCTGCCCAGTGGGTACACTTGCCAGGTCGATTCGGCAGCTTAAAACTGCACACACAGACACTGCAGTGGCCGGTCTAAGCCATGTTTACAGGGCTACTCGTGTGGGTGGCCCAACCAGCGCTACAGGCCCACTAGTAGCATTTGATTTACAGGCCCTGGGCACCTCTAGCGCACTTTACTAGGGGCTTACAAGTAAATCAAATATGCCAGTCATGGATAAGCCAATTACACATATATTTTACATAGGAGCACTTTCACTTTAGCACTGGTTTGCAGTGGTAACGTGCCCAGAGTCCAGCACACAACAACCTGGGAAGCAAAATGTTAGGGGAGACCACGCCAAGGATGCCAAGTCTAACACGTGTCCCCCCCCCAGCTGAAAGTTGTGCGAAAACACCCAACCTCATAGGAGTTCTCGTCACTAAGGTGAAAGAATCTGGACAGATCATCAGCATTGGCGTGTTCTGTGCCAGAGTGGTGTTCCACTGTAAAGTCCATCCACCGTAGGGAAATTGACCACCACAACATTTTGGGATTCTCACCCCTCATCTGCATTAACCTTCTGAGGGGCCTGTGGTCTGTCTGAACCTGGAAGTGAGTCCCAAACAAGTAGGGTCTTAGCTTCTTCAGCACCCAGACCACAGCAAATGCTTCACGCTCAATTGCACTCCACCTACGTTCCCTGGGAAGAAACCTCCTTCTAATGAAGGCTACAGGTTGATTTAGGCTCTCTTCATTTAGCTGTGATAACACTGCTCCTATACCATGCTCAGAAGCATATGTTTGCACAACAAACTCCTTGGAGAAGTCAGGTGCCCTCAGCACAGGTCCTGTGCACAAGGCAGCCAGCAGGGCATCAAAAGCTGTCTGGCAAGTCTCAGTCTAGATCACCTTCTTTGGTTGCTTCTGGGAAGTCAACTCATTGAAGGGAGCAGCAATGGTGCCATACCCCTTTACAAACCTCCTATAATAGCAAGAGAGGTCTAAAAAGGCCCTCACCTCTGGGTCTTGGGAGGCTCCCAAGCCAGAATAGTGTAAATTGTTGGCTGTAGGGGTGCCACCTGGCAACTCCCCACCTGGTGTCACAAGTACACCACAGAACCCTGCCATATTTGGCCCCTTACTCTCCTTATTAGTGAGGCCTTCCTTTTGCAGGGCCTCCAACACTTTGCAGAGGTGCTGCAAGTGTTCCTCCCAAGTAGAACTGAACACAGCAATGTCGTTCAGGTAGGCTGCACTGAAATCATCCAGTCCAGCCAACATTTGACCAACCTCTGAAAGGTGGCAGGGGCATTTTCCATCCCAGAGAGCATCACTTTAAACTGGTAGTGCCCATCTGGGGTAGAAAATGCTGACCTCTCCTTGGCCCCCTCAGTTAAGGCAATCCGCCAAAAGCCAGACGACAAGTCAAAGGTGCTAAGGTATTTGGCAGCTCCCAACCGATCGATGAGCTCATCAGATCAGGGGATGTGGTGCACGTCAGTCTTAGTGACCGCATTGAGACCCCGGTAATCCACACAGAACCGGAGTTCTGGTGTGGCACCAGGAGCAGGAGCCTTTGGGATCAAGACCACTGCGCTAGCCCCAAGACTACTGGAAAACTCAATTACCCCTAGGGTCAACATCTTTGACACCTTATCTGTGATGCTAGCACTTACCTTATCAGTCATTCTGTAAACCTTCTGTTTAACAGGTGGACTGTTCCCACTGTCCACATCATGCATGTCTACACAAGTGTGTGACGCCTGGGATCAGGGAGAACAGGGAGGCAAACTGACCCAACACTTGGTGACAGTCCCTCTGTTGTTCTGGGGCCAGGGAGGGGGAGAGGTTCACACCCTCCACAGACCTATCCTTCGCTCCAGCAGACAGGAGGTCAGGAAGAGGCTCACTCTCTTCCTCCACCCCATAATCTGTTGCTAGGAGCATAGACAATTCAGTTTGCTCAAAGTGCGGCTTGACGCGGTTCACATGCAGGACCTTCAAGGGGTTCCTGGGAGTCCGCAAGTTCTCCAGGTAGGTGACTTCGCTTTTATGCTCCACCACCTCAAATGGCTCAGTCTACTTCTCCTGGAGAGCTCTAGGCTCTACTGTGGCCATTACCCAAACTTTTTGCCCAGACTTGAACTCAATCAGAGTGGCATTCTGGTCATACCAGCGCTTCATGTCTTCCTGGCATGCTTCCAGGTTCTCCTGAGCAAGCTGCCGGAAGCGAGCAGTCTGATTCATAAAAGCCAGCATGTAGTTAAATACATCCTGGGGGGCTTACTGGAGGCCTTCTCCAAGCCCTCCTTCACCAGACTTAAAGGTCCCCTGACAGAGTGACAATACAATAAGTCAAAAAGGCTAAATACAAGACCCTTTTGAGGCACCTCCCTTTAGGTGAACAGAAGGCATGGCAAGAGGACGCCTTACTTACACCTCAAGGGCTCTGACAGGCCCATGATCATGCCCTTCAAGGTGCGGTTGAATCTCTCAACCAGACCATTACTTTGGGGGTGGTAAGGAGTGGTGACCTTATACATTACCCCACACTCTCTCCACAGAGACTTCATATAAGTAGATATGAAGTTGGTACCCCTATCGGATACCACTTCCTTAGGGATCCCCATGCAGATAAAACCACCCATCAAAGCACGCCCCGCTACAGGGGAGGTAATTGACCTCAGAGGAATGGCTTCTGGATACTGGGTGGCATGGTCCACCAAGACCAGGATAAACCTGTTGCCCATTGCTATCTGGAGATCCACAGGCCCCAAAATGTCAATTCAACCTTTCAAAGGAGGTACTAACCACAGGAAAAGGTTGGAGGGGAGCCTTGCATTTCCCCCCACTCTTGCCACTTACCTGACAAGTTTGGCAAGACCTACAGTGTGCATCTGAGTGCCTGCGCATTAGGGGCCAGTGAAAGTGGGTGACAAGCCATCCAAAGGTTTTGTTTAGCCCCAAATGTCCGGCTAAAGGCACATTATGAGCCAGACCCAGTAGGAAGGCTCTGAAGCACTGCAGTACCACCAGCACATGGGGTGACCCAGGCTCTGCGACTTTAGGCTCACTATATAGGAGGCCATCCTCCCAATAGATCAGGTATGATCCTGGCTCCTTGCCAGCCGCCTGGTCTGTAACCTGCTGCCACAAACCCTCCAGAGCAGGGCATACATTCTGTGCCTCACAGAATGCCTCCCTGGTGGGCCCGCCTTCCTACTGTCAATGTGACAGCTTAGGTACCTCCCCAGCTCAGCCACCAGTTCCCCTGTAGGTTCTTGGGCATCACCCTCAGGTTCAGCCTCCTCCTGGACCATGGGAACGTCTGGGGCTGGTTTCCAGTGCCCCTTGTTCTTCCTCCCTCCGGCAGACCCCTGAGCCACTGTTTCTGTTTCAGGCTTCAGGGGCTTCTGAACACCCTGGTGGGCTGCCATCGACCGGGCAGGTGCACACACACCCAAGCAGACCCAACATCTCCAAGTGTGACCTGTTTTCTACCTCTTTCCAAGGGGAATCCTCCAGGTCATTGCCAAGCAAACAATCTATAGGCATAGTTGGACTCACAGATACTTTCAAGGAACCTGAGACCCCCTCCTACCTTAGGGGTGCCCTACATGTCAAAAAGGGAAGGTTTAGGCCTGGCCAGTGGGTACATTTGCGAGGTCGAATTGACAGCTTAAAATTACACACACAGACACTGCAGTGGCAGGTCCGAGCCATGTTTACAGGGCTACTCATGTGGGTGGCACAACCAGTGCTGCAGGCCCACTAGTAGCATTTGATTTACAGGCTCTGGGGACCTCTATTGCACGTTACTAGGGGCTTACAATTAAATCAAATATGCCAGTCATGGATAAGCCAATTACACATACATTTTACATAGAAGCACTAGCACTTTAGCACTGGTTAGCAGTGGTAAAGTGCCCAGAGTATCAAAAACAGAGTCCAGCACACATCAACAACATGGGAAGCAGAGGCAAAAAGTTAGGGGAGACCACATCAAGGATGCCGAGTCTAACAAGTGCAGATGGAAAGCAAGCAGCAAGTGTACTGTCTCCACCCAACCACTTCCCTCCCATCTCTGTTATTATTATTATAGTCAACAATATCAGGCAAAATGGTTGTGCATCCCTCATTTCAAATGCGGCCTGGTTATTATTAGAGACAGTTCACATTAAATTTGCACAGTTACTCTGAAAAATGCTTCTAAAAATAATCTGGTATTTTAGCACTAGCGTACAGTGGCACAGACTGTTCATGCAATCCATCCTTCACAGGGGACTCAGAGAAATAAAGTTGGAGGCGGCAGGGACAGCATGTTTGCTGAACATGCATTTATCTTGCTTTGATGTGCGTTTGTTTGGTTTCTTTTACGTGGATAAAAGAGGAGCACAGTTTTCAGTACGTAGTCATATTTGAAGAGATTGCTGAAGTGAAATATGTGACATTGCCATCGGATCTCCAGTAGCTGCTGCTAGACCCGTGTGGGAATCTCTTGTGCAGATAGCGTTTTTCAGAGTCACTGAGCAGGTTTTATCCTACACTGACCAGTGGTTCCCTAGCAACAGATCCCAGCCACCAAGGGGGAAGAGGTGTTAGACAAACTGCCTCCAACTGCCATGGCTATCTTACAGCAAAAATTGCAAGCTGCAGTAACTACAAACAGAAGAAAATGTAACCACTCCAGGCTGCAGAGGCACTCTTTTATCAGGTAAATGAAGATGCACAAACTCAACAAAAAACATCTCAACCCAGTCTTGCACTAAAACACCACAGAGGCCAACAGTAACCATAGGATGCGTGTGTCAGGGAGGAAACTGTACTTTGTACACAAATTAAACGGTTGTATGATGGAACAATGCATGCGCCAACCACGCATGCCTGAACAATGCGGTTGGAACAACGACCATGTTGTTACCAGGAATGCCTTTACCATGCATGCCTTTACAACAGTTTTTCATTATAAAGGCATGCCTAGTAAAGGCATGTGTGGAACAGCATGTGTAGTTGTGGCATGCCACCCTAGCCCTAAAAACACAACTACCTCCCAAAAAAACACCCGAAAAACACTACGCAACCCCACACCCCTATAAAACAAAAGTACCCCAACTACCCTGCACCCCCACTCTGCCCCTAAAAAACAAAATTACCCCAATCCCCCACCCAGGCCCCTTTAAAAAATAAATACCCCAACCTCCCCCACCCCTAAAAACTACCCCCAACCCTGCCCCAGCCCCACTTACCTGACCACATCCTCTCTTAATGCACTCTGCCTTTTTCTCTGTCTTAACCATACATGTGCGTTGTTAATCACATGCGTGGTTAAGGCAGAGAAAAAGGGAGTCGTTGTTAATGCAAGCGTGGTTCCACTTGCGTTAACAACGTAATCGTTGTTCCAGAGTCGTCGTTCCAGATGTTTTCCAAATTAAACTGCTGCTTATACGGGAATGTGCTGCAACAGATAACGGCTGCATTTTATTCCTCCTGCCCGACCCGCTCTATGTTACTCCCTCCTCCTGCCCAGTGCTTCTCCCTCCTATTTCTTTAGAGTTTTTAAAAATTCTTCTCACCACCCTCTAGTCCGTTGCTCCGCCACCTGTTGCTCTCCCCTGCTAACCACTGCTTCCCTCCCAATCACTCCTTCCCTTGCTCCCTTAGGGTCCCGCAGCTACCATTTGTCTGCAGGTTGATTCAGTTTTAAACAAACGTTGGCAAAGGCAGTAGTTTAATTTCTGCAAAATATATTAGTTTTGTCAATGTTTTTTAGAAATGTTACACAGCAGTGCAAGCATACAAGCTTGCGCTGCTGTGTAACATGCCTAAAAAAACAATGACAAAACCAATACATTTCGCAGAGGTGAACCCTATTGGCTTTGCCAGTGCTAGTTATTGTAGCTGAGGTGCAGTTCATTACTTCAATGTAGTTTAGGCAGCCAAAGTTAGACAATATTAATGCATGAAGATGACTTGGGCCCATTGGATTGTGCTCCAATTGGACTATAGAGAAGCACGAAATAGGTCGAGGAATATCTCTGTTGCAATGCACTAAGCAATATTATCTAGAGAACAAAAACACTGGTCATGTCAAATGACAGGGAAAAAAAATCAAATTCATATGGTGTATTAATAATGCTTGAATTACGTATTGGTAATCATTATTACTCCTAGACCTACTCCTGCTGTTCCCAATCCTAAAAACATCAGAGGTACCCCACCTCTGACATAGGAATTCAAAGGAGTCAAAGCTTAAGTGAAAACACTACCAACCTCTCATGTACCATAAGAGGGGCAGGCACTTCTGCAATAACCAAAGCAACCGGAGGAAGGGGGAAGCCCCATTGTATAACTGGGATGAGGGTGAGCAGGACAGTAAGGAAAATTACCTGAAAGTAGTCAATGCATTACCTCCTTGTCCCAGTCATAAACCTATGAGTATAAAATCAAATAATCCAGATATCAAATCCAGCTGAAGTTGAAAAAAAACACTGTTTGAAAACTGGTTAAGCACGCCATGTGAGTTTAACACAAGACCAGATAATCATGAAACACATGATGAGAGAACAGATTGAAGAAACCCAGTAACAATATTTATCCCTTTCCTTCCAGTAACCTGTAATTGATAATCATAAATAAAGGCATGTTGAGAGGCCCAGGTGGCAACCCAACAATATTAAAAAACAAAAAAATAAAAAAAGGGGGACTGCTCCTCACTTCTGCACATGATGTTACCATACCACTGGCAACCTTGAATTCTTGTTGGAAGGATCGGAAGTGGAATTTCTGCCAATGAGTAAATCAGAGTAGGTATATAATTAATTCAGCAGTTACCTGAGATTGAAGATGCCTTGTGAACTTAAGATGATGTGCCAAACAAATGTCACAAACAAGTGATTTGGCTGTCTGAAGCGATAGGCGCTCAGAAAGGTTTAATGGCTGCCCACTGGGCTTGAACATTGAAACTTTCAGATCTGAGGAAACCCTTGCAAAGTTTAAACAACAAGAGCTGAGATTTCAGCAATGCTGAAAGACAGCTCAATGGTGAGAGTAGGAGGTATTGGTGGAAGGTCTTTTAGAGTACTGGATTGCCAAATGTAAGTGATTTGGAAGGCCTTTATACTCCAAGTCACCTTTTCAACCTCTTAACCAATAGAGCTACCCTTAGGGAGACCAGAAAGACTGAATAAGATGAAATAGGAACAGAGGTAGTCTTCAATGAGGGTAAGTTGCTAGTGCTTGCTAGAGGGGAAATAGAACCACCACTATGGATCCTTGCTAATACATGATAAAAGAGGGCAACAAGCAGAAATGCATGGAGAGTTTTAAAGTCAAGATCTTGAAAGCAGTAGCAAAATCTCAGAACCATCACATTCTTCTAGAAGCAAGCAAATCAGGAGACCCACATCACCTGCAAATCTCCTTGAATACCCAAAGGCAGATGACCAGGTCCTGAGAAGCAACAAAATCCCTGCTGTGTCTTTCTGCTAGGACATTGTCTGACACCTCAATGTGAGTTTGCCTTGAAGAGAGAAGGTGTTGTTCAACCCAACAAGCCAACTGAAACTCAAAGTTTCCCATGAGCTCAGATCTGCTGATTTATATTACTTACTGTCACAATATTGTTGCAGCGGACAAATCTGCTTTTCCCTTAATGGGAGGAAGTAGTAGTATGAGGGTTCAAAATACCTCAGCTTGTTCTTTCCATTTGGATGAACTCCAACGGCCTCTGGGGGACTATTGAGCCTTAGCTGAATTGTGTTCTAAGATAGCTCCCCCTCCCAAAGAGCTGGCAGTCATTGTGAAATTCACAATGTGAAAGCTTGTTTTTACAAAGCTGCAGGTGCTGAAGTTAACAAGGAGCTTGTTGTGCGGGATAGATAAGATGGTCTGAGAGAATGCTACCGGATGAAAAGAGTATCCTAGCACTGGCAGCTATAGCTTTTGGGATTCCTGAATCTGAGGGTGTATCAAGGGGTGTGTTGACACCTCTCCCAGAGCAGGCCCTGTTTATGACTGCCCAAAAGCAAAGGCTCTCACCCTTGGGTGGTCAGACTCGTGTCTGGTGGAGGCAGGCTGGCTGGTAGATGGTAGGGTCTCAGGGGTATCTCTAAAGTATCGTTGAGGGTTTATGAATAGGAGATGTTTGATACAAAACATCCCTATTTTCAGTGAAGCCATCATGTAGCTGGAAACTCGAATTGACTAGTGTCCAGCACATGTACTTACAATTCCCTGCTCACTCACTATGTCTAAGAATCAACAAAGACATAGCATTGTATATCTGCTCTTGCAGATATGCACTCATGTGTAATATAATGCACCCTGCCTTAGGGCTTTAAAGCTGGTTTTAGGGGTGTCTTACATAATTTTCATGAGGTGTTTAGGGGTCATGGCACACAGACTGTGTACTATGTCATGTTTTCACTGTTAGCGGCACCAAGACATGCAGCCTGCAATGGCAGCATGCCTGTGCTAGGTGAGGGGTCCCTGAGGGCGGCACAATACATTCTGCAGCCCTTGGGGTCCCTCTTTGGTACCCATGCCCGAGGGACTTACCGGGGGGGGCAAAGGTATTCCCATTTGGGGAACAAATACACAGGGAAAGAGATCTGGCACTAGGGACCTGGTTAGGAGGAACTCAGTACACCTTCTGTCAAAATTGCATCGAATACTAGGCAAAACGTGGGGAGACCATGTCAAAAAGGGGCATTTCTCTACAGTGTTGGATTCAGAAGAATTGTATGCTGTTCACTGAGGAGGAGTGGTTCATCTCCTTGACAATTTGATGTACCCATTCTTCTAGTTCTAATCCAAACAACCGAGTACCTAAGAAAGGCATACAATGAATAGTAAATTTCTAGTCTGTATTCAATATGGAAGAAGATCAAGACTTACTACAAACCTCTTGGCAGAGTGCCATCCCAAACACCAAAGTCAATTATAAAAAATAAAGAAACAAATTCTGCTTCTCTTCTCTTAACGCCTGGGAAAGCTGAACAACTGGACTGACTTAGTTTGTGTTAAATGATTATTTGAAATTAAAAAATGGACTGCATAGTATATACTTCATATATTGCCATGTAATACCACTCTCATGGATAAGTGAGTACTAGAATGCAATTTGTGAAACGCAGAATCCGTTTCCCTATCAGCAGGATATTTAAGGACACCATCTTCAGCCTTAGAGGATTTGCAAACAAATGTTTGTCACAAGACAATCCACTAGCAGTGAATCATGAAACGGGGAAGATTAATCCTATCCAGATTATGCAAATCTTACACCACTACTTCCTTAATTGATTGGTGTATGGAAAGGCCTAATGGGGGCCTTTATTGGGATTGTCTCAGATCTGATGAAGATGATGTTCTAGAATCATTAATAGTGGACAAGGCCATGCTATAATTGATCCTGAACAATGCAGACTGAAGCACACCTTTCCCAATATATTTGCCTTAATTTTGTGAAGATCTTGCCAAAGTATCATTTACTCCTGAACAATCAGCAGTGGCAGTAGCTTCTGAACTAGAAAGTTATAGATTATTTCTGGATTAGAGTTATTTTTAGGCACAGAAGCCGGCATTTCTGCCACTGACTGACATACTTTATCCCCAGATGATGTAAAGGTATCCTCCTCCTTCTATCAAGCATGCTTGAGTGGTACAGGACTTAGCATACAATCCAAGCTGCCGGGAACTCCTTCTGACCAGAACTAAATCCTGCATTCTTCATTAACATGCTTTCTTGGGCTTCCCCCCGTAGACCTAAGCCTAATAACAGAGCAGGGCGAGTGAGGCAGTAAGCCCCGCTCTGGAAAACCTGTCCTTTGAGAGAGAGAATATAGAACAGAAGGATACTGGGAGTGTCAGACACTCAAATGGTTCCCTTGAGGTAGGTGGGGTTTTCACATCAGAGCTTCCCCTTTCCTGGGACTCCTCTAGGGCCATAAAGCAATCATTTCTTTACATATTGACATAACAAGCCTGCCCAACAACTTCTTATACCCCTTTTCGAAAGCAAGTATGCCACCTCTAGGCCTTCTGGTAAAAAACCATGTGAACTCCAATATCAATGTTTGGGTTTTCCCCAATAGTTTCCCATTTTCCTCTGCCATTACGATCAGTGTATGCTCAGTGTAAACCTGGGGGAGACACCCCTTCTGAGAGAACCAAAAAGATGGAAAGTGCATCTGTGATACTAAGTAAAATTATTTTGTCGCTTAGGTTCTCATTGTCCTAATGAGTCTACTGGATTCGGGCAGCAGAATCACCTGCACTGCGGGGGACTGAGTCTGATCCCACACCATGTTACACCTGTCAGCCTAATTCGGGTTTGTTCCAGCTAACTAGCAGTGCCACATCTCCACCCAAGAGCAGGGATGATTGGGGCAACCGGGCGCATGACATAAATGACTCCACAGGGGAATCGTGGTCACTCAGATCTCATCCATTTCTCTCAGTTACATTAGTCTAACATATGCAAGGACAACCAGAGGCAGCATATAGTTCAATAGGGTTTTATTGAAGTAATTGCATCTTAGATAATAAGGCAAGAATTGAAATAACTTGGACGATGAAGCACAACAAGATTAAAATTGTGACAAGGAGAGTATAACACAAAAATAACACTACCATATTGTCATTAGAGTTTATAAGGATAGTTTCTACCTAATCTATGTTAGAGCACAGCATGTTAAGTCCTAATTCGGCCCTTCAGGTTCCCCCTGGGAAGACATCAGCCCTCATACCTGGGCAAGAGGCCAGTAGTCTACATAAGCAGCTGTAGCAAAGCAATCAGCAATCAGCATACAGTTGTGGTCATCTGGCTGGAATCTCCCTCTAACGTACATGGGTTAAAGTTGTGTTTTTTATTATAATAAAACAGCTGACGTTCCAAGAAAGGATCCCCACGTAAGAGTGTGTATGTTTCTGTGAACATTGGAGACAAAGCGTACCACTTTTGCCAACAACCTATCTTACTACAGCCTTGAGAAAAGCACAGAGTGAATGAAATGTCTTGTTTAAGAACGTAGTTTAGGACTGACACCATCTCTTCCAATATGGGTACACTAATGTCTCCCACTTCTTTCCCTAGCAACCCTTGTCCTCACTAATTCAAGACAGAAACATTTCATTCTAGTGCACAACTGTGTTGCCAACCATATGACAAAGAAAAGGAAGAGGTATTGAAATCTTTGCAGTATAACCATTTTAATTCGGGGGTTGTGACTAATTTTAGAAAGGGGCACGTATGTGCAGTTCTTGGTTAGATTCTGGGATTTATTTATTGCTACTCTATCCCTACTGGATCACTAAGATCAAGTACTAAACCGTCTGATCGCTCTACAGGTATCACAGCTCTTTCCCTTCAACCACAAACCTGTCTCTCATTAACCTCATTGTTGCGGGCGTCGGTCACTGGCCGATGCCCACCCTTCCTCCCTGGTGCAGGTCACGACCAGTGTCTGACACCAGGGAGGGGGTTAAAAAACTCTCCGGTGCAATGCACCAGAGGATTTTATTATTATTTTTATTACCCCGGGAGATGCAAAAGAACTTCTGTCTCACCCCAACCCCCCACCCGCCCCTCCGTGACATCAGCGCGCCGCAAGGCGCCCTTATGTCACATGTTTTCCCACTGAAGCAGCGGAGGAGCAGGTAAGCGTCCTCTCCCTTCTCCAGTGGGGAAAATAGCCAAAACAGCCTCCTCAGATGCCAGGGAGGCATTGATGGAAAGGAGAGAGTCTCCCCTTTTCATCAATGCATTCCTGGCACCGTTTCCTGGCCGTAGATCACAGCGCAGCTGTGATCCATGGCCAGGAAATGCCCCTAGACACCAGGGATCTTGCTTGGAGGGGGTCGGCCCCCGTGTAAGTGGGCCACCCGTGGGGGCATAAATAAAACAAAAAATAAGTTGAGGTACTTCTGGGGGGAGGGGCGATCGAGCTTCCCAGATTATGAAATAAATGGTTTAAAAAACAAATATGGCGGGGTCGGCCCTTCCTACACGGGCCAACCCCTGGGGGTAATTTTATCGAAATAGTTTTCCCTGTGGGGAGGGCGGCGATCGCACCCCCACCCCAGGAAATATTTAAAAAAGAAAATGTTGGTGCCAGTCCTTGGGCGGACCCCCCTATGGGGGCATTTTTTTTTTTTATATACATGTGTGCTGTGCCACGATCGGCCCCAGGGAAAGCACACATGTATAAAAATTAAAAAAAGAAGCGCTGTTGAGAGTCAGTCTCTCTCTCTCTCTCTCCATTTATATATATATATATATATATATATATATATATATATATATATATATATATATATGTTTCACCAAACGAAATTCAAACGCTGGCACTCCACGCAACTGAAATGTTTATTCAAACCAGTACATCCTTGTACCACAAAGAAAAAATTCTAAAACTCTTCTATGTCTATGATTTGTTAGAGATTATATACTGGAGTTAGGAGGGGCCATATTGTTTTTTAATTTTTTCTTTGTGGGCCAATGAAGAAGACCGTGATGGTTGAAACGCGTTACCCTAATTTTGTATTTGGAAAATGGAAAATTAAAAATATGTCTTGGATGTACTGGTTTGAATAAACATTTAGGTTGCATGGAGTGCCAGCGTTTGAATTTCGTTTGGTGAAACATTGGAATGGGTCCTGCGCCCATGATGGAGCACCAACCTCGCTAGGCGAGCGCAGGAAGAACAGCAGGATTTTTCTCAGTTGTGTATATATATATATATATATATATATATATATATATATATATATATATATATAAAACGAGAGACATCTGTATAGATGTGTATCTATATATATATATATATAAATTTATATATTTATATATATATATATATATATATATATATACATATATATATATATATATATATATATATATACTATCCCACAGTAAGAGATAGTGTGCACAGAGTCCAAGGGTTCCCCTTAGAGGTGGATAGTGGCAATAATAGATAATACTAATGCTCTATTTGTTGTAGTGTGGTCGAGCAGTAGGCTTATCAGAGGGTGGTGTTAAGCATTTGTTGTACACACACAGGCAATAAATGAGAACATACACTCAAAGACAACTCCAAGCCAATAGGTTTCTATATTAAAAAATATTATTTTCTTAATTTATTTTAGAACCACAAGATTCAGAATTCAAGTAAGTACATAAATTGTAATGTACTTGGCACAGGTAAATATGGAACTTTGAAGTAAAACAGTAATGTACACAGTTTTGGCAAAAATGGCAATAAGCTATTTTAAAAGTGGACACACTGCAAAATTCAACAGTCCCTGGGGTAGGTAAGTACAAGTTAGTTTGGCATGTAAGTAAAGCACTTACAACTTCAGTCTCTGGGGCATAGGTAGCCCAGCGTTGAAGGTTCAAGTCAACCCCAAACACCCAGCACCAGTAACACAGGGCCAGTCAGGTGCAGAGGTCAAAGAGGGGTCCAAATACCATAGGAGCCAATGGAGACTAGGGGTGCTCCGGTTCCAGTCTACTAGCAGGTAAGTACCTGCATCCTCGGGGAGCAGACCAGTGGGGTTTTGTAGAGCACTGGGGGGTCACAAACAGGCACACAAAATACACCCTCAGCGGCACAGGGGCAGCTGGGTGCAGTGTGCAAAGTAGATGTCGGGTTTTGCGTTGAAAGCAGAGGGGGGACCCGGGGGGTCACTCTGGCGATGCAGGTAGGGCACTGGGGAGCTTCTCAGGCTAGCCAGAGACTGGGCAGAGATGAGGGCTGCCTGCTGGTCACTCCTGCGCCGGTAGCCAGTTCCTCTCGGGCCTTGGGGTGCGGGTGCAGTGCTTCTTCCAGGCGTCAGGTTCTTTGTTACCGGGCAGTCGCGGTCAGGGAGATCCTCTGGTTTCTCTCTGCAGGCGTCGCCGTGGGGGTGCAGGGAGGTCGTCTCAGGGTGTCCACATCGTGGGAGTCATCCTTGATGCAGTGTTGGTTCTTCTGAACACGAGCCGGGGGCGTTGGCTGCAGCGTGTTGGGGACTCCCGCCTCATGAGTGAGGCTGGAGTCCCTTTAAAGTTGGTTGCTTCTTTGTTGATGAGACAGAGTCGCTGTCCACGGCAGTTTCTTGGTCCTTTGGGTTGCAGGGCAGTCCTCTGAGTCAGCAGAGGTCGCTGGTCTCGCTGGATGCTTCGCTGTTGCAGGTTCTTTAAGTCTGGAGTCAGGCCGGTAGGGCTGTGGCCAAGTCAGTTGTCGTCTCCGTCGTCTCTGCGGGGCTTTCAGGTCAGCATTCTTCTTCTTCTTCTTCTTTAGGTCGTCAGGAAATCTAAAATCATGGGTTCAGGGTCACCCCTAAATACTGAATTTATGGGTGTGTTAGGGTCACAGGGCAGTAGCCAATGGCTATTGCCCTTGAGGGTGGCTACACCCTCCTTGTGCTCCCTCCCTTTGGGGAGGGGAGCACATCCCTATCCATATTGGTCTAAATCCTCCAAAACAAGATGGAGGATTTTCCATGAGGGGGGCCATCAGCTCTGGTCACCTTAGGGGTAGACCTGGCTGAGGGGGTGACTCCCCCTTGCTTTTCTCATTATCTCCCCGGACTTGCCGCAAAAAATGGGGGCTGCGTCAGGGGGGGCGGGCATCTCCACTAGCTGGATTGCCCTGGGGCATTGTAACACGAAGTCTGAGCCTTTGAGGCTCACTGCTAGGTGTTACAGTTCCTGCAGGGAAGCACCTCCACCCAGTGCAGGCTTTGTTTCTGGTCTCAGAGAGCACAAATGCTCTCACCCCAGGGGTCAGAAGCTTGACTTTCAGAGGCAGGCTGGCACAGACCAGTCAGTCCTGCACTGAAGGATTGGGTAAAATACAGGGGGCATCTCTAAGATGTCCTCTGTGTGCATTTTTTAATAAATCCAGCACTGGCATCAGTGTGGGTTTATTATTCCCAGTGTTCAGTGTAGCCATTATGGAACTGTGGAGTTCATTTTGAAAAACTCCCAGACCATATGCTTAATATGGCCACACTGTACTTACAATGTCTAAGAATGGACTTATACACTGTAGGGGCATATTGCTCATGCAGCTATGCCCTCACCTGTGGTATAGTGCACCCTGCCTTAGGGCTTTAAGGCCTGCTAGAGGGGTAACTTACCTATGCCACAGGTAGTATTTTGTGTGCATGGCATCCTGAGGGGAATGCCATGTCGACTTTGCCTTTTTCTCCTCACCAACATACACAATCTGCAATGGCAGTGTACATGTGTTAGGTGAGGGGTCCCTTAGGGTGGCACAACACATGCTGCAGCCCTTAGGGACCTTCCCTGGTCACAGGGCCCTTGGTACCACTGGTACATTTTACAAGGGACATATCTGTGTGCCAGGGGTGTGCCAATTGTGGAAACAATGGTACATTTTTTGTGAAAGAACACTGGTGCTGGGGCCTGGTTAGCAGAGTCCCAGCACACTCTCAGTCAAGTCAGCATCAATATCATGCAAAATGTGTGTGTGGGGCGGGGGAAGTGCAACAAGGAGCCATTTTCCTGCACCCAGCCATGGGAAAAAGGGGAGTCTTCAGGGCATTTTCAAAACTGGAACTTAAAATCTGAGTTTACCATTAAAGAGAGTGTTTAACAGCAATTTCTCAGACACAAAACATAAAATGCTTACCTGTTTCCAATCAAATGTTAAATGCAATAAGGCGACCCAATGTTATCCTATGGCAAAGGTTGGCCTCACAGTACTGAAAAGTAATTTAGTCGTTTTTCACTACCAGGACAATTAAAAGTTAAAAGTACACATTCAACCTTTTTATTACAATGTGCCTTGCTGTATGGGCTACCAAGGGCATACTTTAGGAGTGGCATATGCAATAAAAGGGGAGTTTAAGTCTTGCATTCAGACTGCAATGGCAGGTCTGAGACATGCTTTATAGAGCTACCTAAGTAAATGGCAGAATATGTGCTGCAGGCCCAGTAGTAGCATTTAATTAAAAAACCTAGGTGTATGGCAAACCACTCTACCAGGACCTTTTAAGTAAATTAAATATGCTAATCAGATGTAAGCCAATTTTACTATGTTCAAAGGAGAGAGTACAATCAGTTTAGCATTGGTTAGCAGTGGTAAAGTGCACGGAGTCCTAAGGCCAACAAAAATTAATTCTGCAAAAAGTGGAGGGTAACAGCAAAAGGTTTGTGGGTGACCCTGCAGAGAAGACTGAGTCCAACCAGGTCCCAGCCAAATACCAGGGTCTGAGATTAATTCTAATATTTCTTCCAGAACTTTGTTGTTTGTTGCTGTTGATCCCCTAAGGAAAACAGGTATGGCGTGATGTAGGCTCATGCTCACTTGCCACAAGACTTAAGCTATACCTCACTAACAATAGCTAAGTAGGCTTAAACCAGTATGGGATTGTCCAGGTTCATTTCTGGATGGAACCTGCCCTGGTAGTTCAAGGTAGACATGTCATATTGTAGCAGGAGCAAGACTGTTTTGCATGTGGCAGGCCTCTGCCTAGAGTGACATGGAGTCAAAAATACTAAACTGAAATGTGGCCCAAAGCAGCTGCCAGTGATTGAGATTAACTCAAGCATTTCTTTCATCACCTAGTTGTTTGATGCTGGGATCCAATTTAAGTGATTATATTGGTCACCCCCAGAGTGAAGCTCTGCACAACATTTGGGAAAGGCAATGTACTTGTTTTCTCTTTAAGGGAACATCAGCTTCAGCACAGGCCACACCCCTTCACAAAAGTAGCTAGTAGCACAATCATGGCATCACAGTAAACTTTGCTATGCGAGCAACAGCATCTCGAGCAACCTCAGCTACACTCCCGGAAATCGAGCCTCTGTCAAACAAAATATAGGAAACAAAGGTGCATGGAAAAATTTGATGCAGCCCAGGCACAAACCCGCTGCATGCTGCCACCCAAAAAGCAGTGTCCCACTCCACTCTGAGCCCGGTGAGTGGCAAATAACCACAAATGCCTCATATCCCTTGCAGCCAGGATTCACTCTCATCCATCCCTGACCACTGGCTCAAATCTACTCCTATATTTCCTGTCCCCCAGCTGAACTCAAACCAGTTTTTCACCACACTGTGGCACAGGGCCTACAAGAGGGAAACCAAAAACACACCCCCTATGCCACTAACCACACAGCAGCAGAGAAGTAGGTGAGCAGAGGGAGTCTCGGCTGAGGAATGAACCGCTGACATAGGAACAGGGAGCCAATGCACAAAGACCAACATATATAGATGGTATCAGATACATAGACAAATTATTGTGGCACAGGTATACACAATGACAGACACAACACACAATCACCCACATCACATACAGACACACATGTGGTGATGTCAATAACACCCAACACATTGTAATGAACTTACAAACAGATGCGCAGAGATGCATACACAGAGGACAAAAGATAGCTAAGCACCAATGCACATGGATAGAAAAATACATACAGATACCCAAGATCACATATATACAGATGTTCTTTCAAAGAGTCAAACAGACACAGAGGTACCCATGTACATTTAGGCAACCATGTACAAGCACTCATATACACAGATGCACATATGCACCCAAACAGCACACAGGGGCACACATACAGTCACACAGTCTACATATAGGCATGTTTGCAAGTAGAGATGGACAAAATAATGGGTCATTGGTGCTTTAGTGATGGAGGCTTCATGTCCATCAACCTTCAACTCGTATGTGAAAAAAAATCAAAGTGGCTAAAGGTGGACAAATGTGTGAAATGTCAGCATATATTTAATAAAGGGGCTATCCTCCCTGGAAATGTCAGTCTCCAGGCATATGCAATAAGTGCCATTTTTTAAATGATTGCATGTAGGTAATACAGTGTACGCTATATGCCCATCACATCATTGGCTTCTTTGACAAATCACGTAGTACTGCTGTTCAGTTCTTGCATCTCTCTAGAGCTAATAAAATAGCATTTCTGGGGTTGCCAGATCATTCAGTTGACCTCAAACAGCATGCATCTATTACTTGACTCTTTTATTACCAATCATTCTTATGTGAGATGTTACTCCATTTAGTTCAGCCACAAACTGCAAGTCTCATTTACAGTTTGTCAGAGGGGGAGCTTGTCTGTAAATAGGCAATGCCTTCATGGCTCCTCAATGTAAACCCCCAACCTGATGACCCATACAGCAAGGGGTCTTAACATTGCATGGATCATTGTCCCTCTAGACGGCAGGGGGCCATTCATTATTTTTCTTGCTATGCATGTTGGACACAAGCTGGAAAGTTTCTGTCATGCACAGAATGGAAGACACGTACAGGGAAATGTAGAATGGCCCACATTAGCAAGGATGGGTATTTGTTATTGTAATGAGAAAATAAACTCTTGCTTTGAATACAAAAGAGTTTGCAGTGTCCGCTTTAAATATAATGCACAATTTACAAAACCTCAGTGTTGTGAAGGGAGTTGTGAGCCACCACAGCATGCCATCACAAATAGCCCTATTTAATAAATGGTTATTGTGGGGGATACGAATGGTGAGATCTAATGAGCCACTAACAAACTGATGAATTATTTGGATCATGAAAAGTAATGGCACTTATGCTATTACAGCAAAGGACTAATGCCACAATGATTTCTGTAAAGTCTGAACATCTTTATCAAGGTACCAAAACAACAAGGTAGTGGATGAAATGCTTGAATTAGTCTCAGCCACTGGCAATCGCTGGGGCCACATGCCAATCCATTGTTTTTGTGCCTACCATGCCACCCCAGTTTGGACTTATTCATATGCAAACCATTCTCTGCCCTGCTGCCCATGGGAAATGTCCACTGTCAACTGCAAGGTCAGGTATTTCCTGGACCAGAACAATGCCTGGAACCGATTTTGGGGTATCACCCCTCATCAGCCAGGCTAGCTTGATAACCTGAAACTGGTTACAGAGTGTGTGTTTCTGGTCCAGGGAGGACCTGGCCTGGCAGTTCAGGCTGGAATGTTCCCATGGGGGGGCAGGCCCAAGACTGATTTGTGTATGGCTGGGTCCTACCTGGACTGGCATGGTGAGCAAAAAAACAATGTATTTAGGACCAGATCTCTGACTGGGAGTGAATGTTTGACATTGTTTTGCATTCCGTCCATCATCTGTTCTTTTTGTATTTGTCGCCCTAAGTGAGACAGGTATGCCCAGATGAGGGTCCCTGCTCACCATGCCACCAGATTCAAACTAGCCTGGCTATTGAGGGGTGATACCTTGAAAGTGGTCCTAATATGCTTGTTTCTGGTCCAGGGAGGACCTGGCCTGGCAGTTCAGGCTGAAATGTTCCCATGGGGAGCAGGGTCATGACTGATCTGCATATGGCTGGGTCCAAACTGGAATGGCATGGTGAGCAAAAAAAAACAATGGATTTAGGTCCAGATCTCTGACTGCGGAGGGAATGATTGACATTGTTTAGATTTCAGTACATCATCTGTTCTTTTTCCATTTTTTTGCATCTTTTTTAGCAGCTTGCTAATGAAAAGAGTAACACATTAGCAAAGCTAAACTACATGCTTCACACACTGCACAAGAATTCTTTCATTCTGCTATAATCACAAACCCTAAAAGTCCACATAGTTAACAAGAGCCCTTACTCTTGTATTTTCAAAAAATAGGGCATGAAATCTGCGAGCAGCAATCACCTAAATATTCCAAAAATATCTAATAAAACAGTAGCAGAGTAGCTGCAGTAAATGTTGGTGGCTAAACCCACAAACCATAATAACAATAACAATAATAAGAACAATAACAATAATTGGAATAGGAATAATAATAATAGCCTCTTTCTTTTCAGGTCTTTAAAGAACAAATCAACAACTGCACTCACCAGCTATCTTTCCTGAAAGACAAAAATAGCTACAGCCTGTTTGGTAGGCAATCCAACCCGGATAGTTGCTTGCTGAATGTAATTAAGACTTAGTCCATGAAACACCACCTGGGTGATCTGCCATCTCTGGATTATCAGGGCAGATGGCTTTCAAAGACTACCGATGCAATATGCAGATGCTGTTCACAAGCAAAACAAAATCAATACTCCATGCCATCTGCATCTGTCGGGTACTCCTTCCTAAGCAGAAACTCTTGCTGTACCCACACTTTCATTCCCAGGGAGTGTGTGGTTGTAAATAAGCTGTCATCGAGTGTTAAATCAGGAACAACATCAGGCTTAGCTCCCAGATGATTACATTTCAGTTTCCTAAGACTGAACTGACATTTACACTCACACATTTTTTTAACAACAGCACAAATCAAGTTTTAAACTCATCTAATTTTAGATAAGGGATAAAATATCCCCTGGTGTACATTATAAGGGTATTGCAAGTCACCGAGGAGTTCCATAACCATATAGAGGAACAAGGCTCAAGGCTGAGTTTCTGTATAAGGTTATAGATCCCCAAGGTGATTTGCAGTATCCGTACCATGTACACCACAGGGTACTTTATCCCATATAATACATGGTCACCTTTTTAAAAAAACCTTGATGCCTAGCTTTTTCATATGAAAGAGTGAGCATGTTTGCAAACATGAAGAATAAAAATAAAACCTCCAGTGCAAAATTAAACACATCAAAAACCTGTTAGATATTTGTTGCAAACCGATATTATAAACAGTTCAATGTAAGTTGTTTTAATTTTTTTTTTTTAAACGTTGCAGTAGCGTGGAACATGTAGAAACATTCTGAAAGAGTCTAGCTTTTCTCTATGTAAAGAGTACAAAAAATAAAAATATTCTCTCTGCTTGTCATTGGAAGCTATTAAAATATAGTAGAAGAAAGAAAAGCAATGTTCTATTTGTTGCTTTAAATGGCTGCTTTATTTATGCTTCGTGACCCAATCTGCTTTTCACTTTGGCTGCTGGTTCTGGCAGCAGGCATTGTGACCTTAGAACGTGATGTAATAACTTTATAATAGTTGAGTTCTGACATCCTTTCTCTGCATTGGGCGATTTGGTGTGTCACAGGTTGCCGATTATAAAGAAATTAACAACTGCCATTTATACAGGAATTACAGAATCCCATGTATTATAATGAAATTTTGACTCTGTGGCATCCCGTATTTGAAGCACACGCTAACTTGTATTGGGAATCTTTTTTAACATATTGTGCGTTGGCTTTACAAGTGTTTTAATTAACTATGCAATAAAATACATTCGACATTTGAATAAAACTGAAATAGTAATAAAAATAACGAATAATACTGATGTTTATCATACTACTACTACTACTACTACTAACAACAACAATAATAATCATCATCATCACAATAATCATAATTTGTTTTTTAAGTTATGGGTGAATGAAATGACCACCTGGAAAAAATAGGGAATACATTTTCCTTTTTATGTTCACTAGATAAAGGAGGATTTTGTTCATACTTTTTGCAAAGTTGGAGGGATAAATAGGTAGGTGTCATTTTGCTTTATAAAAGTGGCTATGAAGATTGTCAGTGACATTGCTGTGAAATGTGCAGACCTCTGCAAATATAATTGGATGTTGTCAGGACTGACTGGATTGCTTTTCAGGGAGATTTAAGTAGAATAGCAGGATGATTTGAATGTTGTAATTCATAATTTTTGTGACTTGCCCAAGTCCCAACTTCATGGGGAAGTAAACAAAATTAAATGCACTGAATGTGCTTTTCAAAGCTTCCTAAGGCTAAAGTGTCTTTGGTAAGGATATTGTCTTAAGTACATGGTGGCAAAGGTATTTATATGCAAAACAACTTACAAATATGATCACACTGGATTTTCTGTTTAAGAGATTATTACTGCAGGCAATGCAGGGTCTGATATTGAATCTCAACAAACATGCCTACACTCATTGATTGGGCATTGTTTTCTTCTCAGTTCATTGTTTTCAGCAAGTCAAAATGTGTGCACCAACAGTTGCGGCACTGATCATGGTGAGATTAGAGGTTCTACTGGAGGTAGTACTAGTGCTGTAGTGCTTTTTTTTTTTTTAATAATACTAAGTGCCGGGGCTCTTGTCAGGAGGACACTGAAGCTTGCATCACACATTGCAGCTGCCAGTGCTGACAATTACAGTACCAATACAATTACTGAGAATCACGCTCCTACAAGTGTCACAGTTCAGACCCCCAGACCTATAAGAATAGTTTGGGCAGCAGGTACCAAAAATTTTGTCATTTATATTGAATTAATAAGCACCGGTGTTGACAATTAAGTGCCGTGCCGAGTACCGGAAGCCACCAGCTCAAATTAAGCACTGAGTACCTGAAGAAGACGATTGGAAGCTAAACTTCAAGAGTATTTAATGCTGATGCCATTCCAGAATTATAAGAAGAGCTCTGGTGATAGGCAGTGAAATATATCTTCACAAATGAAAGGCATTTTACAAAGAATAGAAACTTTTCAATCTTAATGTGTTAATGTTCATATATTTATTTACATAGTGAAATTCCACCTCTAATAAGCAGAGGAGCACTTTAGAGAGAATAATATTGCAACAAGAACATCTCAAATATGAGGTTCTATGTATATAAAAGATTATTATTTGTGTATGGATTACAGTTATTTGCTACCAGGCAAGAGTAAATCTAAATACAACTTATATTTACATTTTGCATACAAGTCTCTAAGACGTAAATCAATCTATTCAACTACCATAACACATATATCCAGAGGGCCTTCTTCATAAAGAAAGATTCACTTATTGATTTAGAAGTCACTGTAAGGTATGTCATAGCATTTAGAGACATGGTTCAGAGTTATGCAAAGACTTGTCTTTTTGGGTAATTATTTTATGTACGAAATGAAATCCCTACTATGCATTCTTTGGTTAGTAACCAAAGGTCAGCTTTCAAGATATCACTTAGATAGGTCACAATAAATCTACAGATAGGTTCTAAATAGTGAAAGCTATTGAGTTACCAGACAATAAGTACATCTGCCACACACTTACATCTGCTAATGGAAATCTAATTAAACCTCCCAACTTTCGTTTAATTATTATATCATCATACAGAGCTCAGTAACATAAATATTTCTTTTTACATTTGAACCCAAATGCAATATTTCTGAAATATTTTTAAAATAGACAAAGGTGTGAATTGGTTGCAGTACTGCTGAGATTTTTCCTACTAGTCTTATGTGTATCCCATGTATCACCATCAGAAAGTCAATCCTCTACAACATCATTGTAGAGTTTCATATGGAAAAGCAAAAACTGTAAATGAATCCCATAGGTAATTTTGCATACTAATAATAACAGGAACTTATTAACAATGAGAGGTCACCAGGGATTTTTCATTGTTGAGATCCTATTTTTAGGTCGCAGCCTACTAGACAGCACAGCTATCTAGTTTGCTGAAGACATCTTGGGGATTTTCAGAAAGTTGACCTACGAATCATTTCACTTGTTGATTACCATTGGCTCTGTAATTTATAACTCACACTTTCTGGCTTTCATATGCTGGCTTTATTTGTTTAATGCTCTCCAGGCTCAGTTCAGGGACTGAGGAGATCATGTAGGCTTTTACCTGAAACAGAGGTCCTCTGGAATGTCTCCCTGACGTCTGTACAGATTTTATTTCCTCGTCATGTTTTAACCTCTTAGCACAATGTGGCTCTGTTCACAGCATATGTAAAACGTCTATTCTGAATAAGAACTAGGTTGGAGCAGTATTCTAGAGGTTGTGTCAATTCAGGAAATGCCATGATTGTAGCAGACTGTGCAGTAATGATAATATACAGCTCTGTCCTATAAATCTTGACTTCACCTGCAGTAACTTTTCGACTTGCAGTGATGTGCTGTTACCACGTCCTATTGAGAAGAGGCTTAGGATCACTATCGCTACTTCGGCTTTATAAAATGTAGAGAAAAAGTGGGGGTTATCAACTCAAGCTGCTTGCAACAATCATAAGCAAGTGAGATATTGGTACATAAGCATACTGCTGAGGACACTTCTTTTTCAATATGATGCTATACTGTGAGATGCAGAAAGTGTACAAATATACAACACAAATAAAATGGTTTCTGGGTCTTGAAGAATTAAGATACATAGCATGAGTATTTAAGACAAATGAAGACCTCAGATTTATACAAGAATGCCATTGGAAGTTGACTGTGTGATATATCAATGCATGTTAATGCATTCGTGAGTAAAAAAGCATTTGTATTAAGTCAACGGCAATATGCAATTATACTTTCTGAGTTACTGTCATAGTGGAGTTTAAAAACAGCTATATGAACTTTTAAAGTTCTAGGAGTTTTCACACAAAGGTTCAGTGTTATTTGTGAAGGAAATCAGAACCTCTGGAAAGCTGGTCATAAACGGGACATCTTTGGTTGTGATCGAAACTCAAACGTCTTCTAAAGGTAATATAGCAGCAGAAAATTGTAGACTTCCACAAACAACCTTGGTGAGACCTCTAGATGTCTGAAATTTCCTTTATGCATTGTCAGTTTAGCTGTGTTATCATGTTTACTATTTCGTCAACTGTCAATAATCCACACCTGATGGGTGACAACATGTGTTAATTGATCAACCACTTTTTTGATTTTCCCAGTAGAGCCTGGGATAAGACCTTACCGTTTGTGTGAATAAAGATTATGGTGCAAGGAGTAGTAATTCCAAAAAGAAAAACAGAGAGTCTGGGGAAGAAATCCGTATCTATGATTTATAAAATGTTAATGAATAATACACCACATTTGCTAGTAGGGCTGAGCAAAAAATGGAAAGGAGCTCTGGGTACCATGGACGATATAGGCTGGAATGCGCTCTTATGCACCAAGAGAGGAGAGAATGCAGGTCACTGTGTGACTCATACAATTAAAGAGGCTCCATGGGCACATTATAGCAGGACCAACCTATTCCCAATGGATGTGAATACTGATAAAAGGTCTTTAAAGTGCAAAGAAAACACCCTGCCTTTTAAAAAATAATCTTGAATCTGTCTGTCGCTATGATGTGCTAAAGATAACAGTGTAGCAGCCAAACAGGTATCTTATAAATAACTAAGAATTATTTGGGGAAAGAGTGCACAGTGAAATTGAATTCTAATATTTTACTTATGTTAGTTTTGAAAGTTAAGAGCATACCAAAACATAGAAATGAAAAGGTTTTAAGGGTGCATTTTACAAAATAATCTCACACCTTAACAACATTTTTTGCAATTTAAAAACAATAGGGTCATTCTTTACAAATAAATTAGCAAACACTAATACATAGGGTACCATTACGAACGATATCATACACTAAGGAACAACAAATATCCTGTCCACGGAAAGAATGCTATGCATCTTTGCACAAGTATTAGACGATGACAAACACACTAATTAGCACGGGGGTCGGTGATAGTCTCAGCATTGTCGGAGCTGAGGAAAATCAATGTCTCATAAATTAAAAGTGACTGAATATTTGTATGCATTTCAGGCGTGCATGCCGTTATGTAGCTCACCATCAGCCACTGATTAACCAGTCTAATTACCACTGTCTTCGTAAATTAATTTCAACACTCAAATACATTTATTTGCTGAAGACTTCTTCATGTAAAGTGCTGTGAAAAACAGACCCCATAAACGCAGCAATGAATCAAAGCTTTTTATTGATAGCATAATTAACTGGACGGGCGATATCAAATGCAGAATCTTTCACTACCGCTGTGGATGCTCCCAGTGCTGGCCGTTCAGGCAGATGTATGATTGCCAGCGGCTGTACACTTCGAGTACCGAGATGCAAGACTCATGAATTGTGGACTCTTTTGGAAGAACTGCAAGTATATTACAGACATGTAGACATTGGCTTGTAGATATAGAGAATCGCTTGCAGAATAAATAATTTATGAGGATGAAATAGGATTCAAAAATTCTGTAACAACACTACACATTGTTTCTACTTACCTTCAGGTGGTGGAGGTGGGAATTCATCTGTATCTATAAGATCCATACTATCTAGAAATGTTCCGAGCATTCAGTAAGATGAACAATCCTAGAAAATAAATCAAAAACCGCTTTATAGTAAAAATCAGTTAATCAGACTCCGAAAGGGTTTGCTGCGGTTTAACAATGCATGAGCAGGCTGTGTTCAATGCGTAATATGCTCATCCCCCTTCGTACACCCATGAACCAACAGCATGACTCTTTTACCTAACTACCTTATACTCATAAAATAAAGATAAGGTAAAGTGTCTATAGAGGTCCAGTTCAGGAGGGGAAAATACGGGTGATTTATGACAGAAAATCAGGACGAGCAATTGGAAAACAATCCACAAGTAAAGCCAAGGTTCCAGAATACGAGGTATCCCTGGTGGGAGAGGTAGAATATTAAAACCTAATATTCCCTACCACGATTGGAAATTCCTCTTTTCACATGATACAAAATAAAGGAAGAGTGAAAGCATAGTAAGCTTATGTTGATGCCTTTTCAAAATAGTTGGCATTTCCCTAATGATGGGAGTACAGTATTGAATATGGAGCATCTGTAATGGTACGCTGTTCTACAGAAAATTTTCCCCATGCATTCAAAGCCATGGAGACCACCCTATATAAGCAATACCCTAAAATTCTTTGAGCAGCAGATTAAACATTTTTGTGTATCATGCAAAAAACAGTGCTATTATGCGACTGCCCCACGTCAGACTACAGAGTTCACCCACATCTATGTTTTCAGACATTTGTCCTGCAGTCAAACCCACAAATCAAAAGAATGGGGTAGGTCGCTAGAACTGTTACAATAAATTCTTCACAAAAAAAAAAATGTCTAGCAAATTTGTAACCAAAACATTTATTTAGAATCATGTTTTGTGCTATTTAATGGGGTTCACAGGATGAACAATTGTAAATGGTGTCTCAGGATGACCTATATTTTGAAAAGAACGTTATAGTTGGGAAGGTGGTACTCTCAATATGACAGAAAAATTAGGATGTTACCTCCATTCGAGAGAAACGATTAAAAATAATTTTGAATATATTGATTTACAATTAAAAACAAATTACAATTATTTAAAGACACAGAAGCCAATTGGTAAATTGTTACTAATTATATAATGGGTCTGTCTCTCCATGAATGTAATACCAAAGAATATCCATTGGAGCTGTAGTATTGAAGTGGCACCCATAAAGCACATATTACCTGTAATCCTCATTATAGCAGCACGTCATTTTTCCCGTGTGATCTTATTGCAGTATTTCTCAAGAAAACACTTGCATACAAGTATCGCCTTACCTTATGGGAATAATAAATATCTCTCTTAACACTAGAATCTTTCCTGAGAATTTTAAACATGCTTCGAAGCACCCTATTCTAAAGAAACTTTAGCTAGATTTAAGTGAGCCATCAAATTAAAGGCCAATCACATTATTGCCATACATCTCAAACTATTGGAGAAGGCTATTACGCCTTTAAATGGAATCTGTTGTGGAGAATAACCCGTTGTTACACTCCTAATCGAGCAGGTTTTAAATGGAGGAGCAAAACTTACTGTCTCTACTGTACTGTATGACATCCAGATGATGGTTTACAAGGCGACGGAGGAGTTCTTACCCTGCTGTATCTCCCCACCGAATTCAATACCATAGAACACCAAACTTTCCTTTGGCATGAAGCATCATTAGTCTTTGTGTACTGTTATTACTTTCTTCTTACTGTCAGGAAGCTCAAGGGTGATCCACCTGGGATTCTAGTGCCCAACCCCTATGTTGCAGCACCCACCAAAGCTCAATAATTTCCACTTTCTTATTTGATCTCTACTTATGACCCTTACAATATATGATACAGGACTTTAACTTAAGCGCATGTTTATACAAAGATGATAACCTCTTTATATTTAGGTTATCTGACAATATGGATTACTGTAATTCAAATCTATCTCTAGACCTTGAAACAAAATAAAGATGGATGGAAAACACATTTTCAAGTTGAGCCAATCTAAATCCAAAATACTATACACCAGCAATAACCTGAGCAGATGAGACAGTGTACTTTGGCCATGTTCTTTGGCAATTGCCCAGAAACATTGGAAGTTTATGTGGAATCTATGAATCATACATAATTATAAATTGCCGTAAAAACTAAAGCCTGTCTTTCTCTGAAGAATGATGCACAGAAGTCTTTACTTCCTTTCAATTTGCACGGATTCTCTGTAGCAAATGCTGATACTCAGTCAAGACTGGATTATGGCAATTCATTATACTTGGTCCATGCCAAGAAAAGCAAAGGCTGACTGCAAAGATTTGTGAGTGCTATTGTCAGATTGCTGTTCAAACCCAGAATGTTTGACCACATATACAGCCATCTCAAAGAGCTACTTTGGCTCCCCATTTGTAGGAGAATCCAGTTTACACCAGTCTGCTTGGTTCATTAAGTATTTTATGAAGTAAGCCCTGCATTCATTTCTGAAAAATTGCTAAAATATACCCTTGTGCATAATCTCAGAACCCCAGGCCAGCTGCAATTAACAGTGAGAAGATCTTAGGTCCTGATTTAGAGTTTGGCAGATGGATTACTCCTCACAAATGTAATAAATATTTTGTCTGCCATATTAGAAAAACATAAGATTTGAGCACTTGCAATAAGGTGGACAGGATATCCATCACATTTGTGATGGTGTAACCTGTTTGCCAAACTAAATAGCAAACTGGTGTTACTTTCAGACATAGGCTTTCTTATGACACTCTCTTCCTCTCACTGTCATAGCACAATCAGATCTGCTCATATATAGGAAGGTGCTTAAACCTGACTTTTCTAAATGTTCTTGTACAGAACCTTTTATCAAAGTGGCTGAATTCAGGTCTTTCTCCAAAGTGCGAGGAAACACTGTTTATAAGTGACAGTATAAAAAGCCAACATAAATTAAAATGACACTGATTCCTGCATGTATGAAATTGAGCTGCTGGATGACTAGAATGTGAACCCTCATCCAGCAGAAAACACAGTCTTTGTAAGGGTGAGGTACAACCCAAACCTAAATTAACCTGTGCTCAACCCACTAGTAGCTTGGCACAGAGCCGTAAGGCTTAGCTTGGGATGGAAATGAGTAAAGTATTTGTGCAACACTTTAAACAGTAATAAAGTGAACTTCATCACACAAAAGGGATCCCACGCCAAGTTAGAAAAATAGATCTATTTTTAATAAATAAAACAAGACCAAAATGAAAAAAATCCAATCAATAGAACCTTGCAATGCAAAGTCCGGTGTTGAGGATGCATCACAGAGCCATGTGTTGGTTCTGCTGAGCTGCAAGACAGTCATTGAGGCTGCTGTTGATGAGGGATGAGAGGGCTTGCACTAAGGATGTGTCATGCAGCTGAAGTGATGGCTTGGTTCTGAGATGTACTGAGGCTGCCATGCTAGAGCCTGCATTGTAGTCAAGGATCACGTCAATGGAGGCTGAGCTGGGAGGCTGCCATGTGGAGGCTGTTGTTGAGGCTGCTGTTGACAAGGGATGCAAGGGCTAGCTCTGAAGATACGTTGCACAGTAGCAGTTCTGATGAGGCATGCAAAGTGGGTCTTTGTGACAGGAAGACCCTCCAGCAATGACAATGCAATGCTTCTACTATAGGTTGCATGGCACAGCAGTGGAGATGCATTGGTCCCACTGGGTCCACAAAGGCTTGTGCAACACCTTAGGCCCACTTCCAAGGGTTCCTGTACTGGGATGGTACCACTTGGCAGGTGCTGGGTTTAAGGTTATTGGGGCTTTCCTTCCCCAAGGCTCTAGTCAGGAGGCCATGCAACTACCCCTTGGAGTCAATATGGGATCCTAAGTTCAACTAATGCAGGTCCAGTCCTCACCCAGGCAAAAGGGCAGCAGGTCAGTACAGCAGAGCAGCAGTCCCACAGAGCAGCAGTCCATAAGAGTGGCAGTCCTTTAAGCAGCAAAGCAGTCCTTCTTCCTAGCAAAGTATCCACAGGTCCGGAAGTGTACTGAAGAGTTGGTTTCTGGGGTCCAGTATTTATACCCAGTTGTGCCTTTAAAGTAGGGAGAATGTTCTAGAGGCATGCCTTTGAAATGCACAGATGTTCTGCTTTCCTGGACCTGTCTCCAGACTAAATGCAAGGGGTATGCAGAACTTTCTGTGGAGGCAGGACACAGCCTATTCATGTGTAAGTGGGTCTGTGCTCATCCCATCCTGCCAGTCATGCCCCATCCAGGCACACCTAAGCTCTCTATTGTTTGTGGCTGTCTAGGAGGAATACGCAGAGCCCAATTGACAAATATACCCAATCATTTGACCTTGAGACAGGCCCCAAACACCAAATGGCTTAGGCAGGAAAATGTCAACTTTCAAAAAGTGGCATTTTCAAAATTGCAATTTAAAACCCAACTTCACCATACGTTAGGATATTCCATTACAATTCCAAATAGGGCAAACATGAACCAGTTACCTATTCCCATGTGGAAACTACAGCTTATTAAAAGTTAACAAAGTAACCCCATTGTTGAACAGTGGGAGAGGTAGGCTGTGCAATAGTGAAAAACAAATTAAAGATTCTTTCTCTTTCAGGACATGTAAAACTAAAAGCTATATGTCCAAATTTTAAATATACTGCACCCTATCCTCTGGGCTGTATAGGGTCTACCCTAGGGGTCAAATATGGGTTAAAGAGAAATGATTTGTGCCTGTCAAAAAGGTTTTTTTTTGCCAGGAAATAGCACTTTAAAACTGCACACACGTGCTGCAATGACAGGCCTGAGACTTGTTTAAAGTGCTACCTAAGTGGGTGGCACAATCAATGCTGTAGGACCACTAGTTGCATTTAATCTACAGGCCCTTGTGCACACGTGGTGCCATTTTACAAGGTACTTACAAATGAGAACAAGCCAAATTTACCATTTAGCAAGGAAAGAGCTTCAGCACTTTAGCACTGGCTAGCAGTGGTAAAGTATGCAGAGTCCTAAAACCAGTAAAAATGACAAATGCAAACAGAAGGCCTGAAGGCAACAAGTTAGGGGAAAAACCACACAAAGGATGCCAGGACTAACACTCACTATCCATCTGTGGTGAAAAGACAACCTCACTTTACCTAAAGCAAAATATTATTTGACCCCCAGACTATTCACTGTTTAAATTAATAAATGCCCTCAAACTTGAGTATCTGTTTATGATACACAAGCAGAAAACATCTATACCAAAGTCATAGACAAGAATGCACTGGAGAACAGCAACAAAAAACCTCCAAACTGAACAGGAAGAGTACACCATTAGGTAATCTTTAGATTACATGCAACATCCCTCCTCATGTCATAGTCCTAACAATATGAGCAGATAGAAAATCAGTCAATCATGATAATGATCAAGGAAAATAGTGGTGAAGACCCGGTGTTTTCCATTCTGTACTCAATAACTGCAATATCGAAAATGCAAGAGACAGACTAAACTAATATCTTGAAATCAGTCCTGAATAGCATAGTAGCAATCATTTGCACTGGCCTAAAAAGAAAACACACACACACACACACACACAAACCGGACTCCTGCTATTTTCCACAAATAATTTTCGGGCAAAACTTGACAAAAGCAAGACAACATCCAAGGTTACCATTGATTTGGGGACCAGAATGATATAGTTATTTATATATATTTATAGGTTGTTTATATATATAAATTCTAAACAACTAATAACCCATAAAAATAAAATAAAAAATAAAAAACAAAAAATTTGTTGTTCAGGCAATCGTTATTCAGGCAAAATTGTTGTTTAGACAGTAGTTGTTCAGTACTTTGTTGTAGAGACTTTTTAGTTGTTTAGTAGTGGTTTAGGCACATAGTTGTTTAGGACCTAGTTGTTCCATCACATATTCATTCTGACGCTCTCCTCCTCACTAATCTGCTATTTTCCACTCTCCTGCTCGTTCCACTAGAGCTGCCATTTTGGGAGGCGGTCTAGTCTTTCCTGCCTGCAGCTTCAGCCCATTATGAAGGGCTTGATGAAGCGAGCTCACAACAGGTGCGCTGCTGCTGCGCCAAAGGCAGCCTAAGGCAAGCTCGTCTGCGCCTGTCAGCACCAGACCGAGACCAGGGACCAGGAATGCTACCCAGGGCTCTCCTGAAAGCTTAGTCTACTCAGCTCCCCAACTGTTAGCTATCAGGAAGGACACTTCGCACCCATGCAGTCACTCTTTAAATCCTGACTCCCCTATTATACATTGCAGTGTGTGTCACTGGTCTCCTTTATCTCACTCCCCATTTCAGGATTGAAACAGCCCGGTTGGAGGGTGCCAAATTCTTCTACTTAACTGTCTCTCTCTGCCTGTGCATAAATTCCATTTCTACTCACTATTAACTGATCATGCTCCGGTGGCGTTATTTTTAACAGAAACCTGGCTATCCAAGGGCTCTAGTCCCAATATAGCTATGGCTCTTCCCCATGATTATCATATACGCTGGTTAGACAGACCTCACTCCAAAGGAGGTGGAATTGCAATCATTTATAAAACAAATCTATAAATTGTGTTACCCAAAATTTGTCTACTCCAGACTGTGAAAGTCTCTTTTTCTTGCCAACAACCAATCCTACCTTTACTCTCTCCGGAATTTTAATTTATCATCCTCATGGTCCTGAGAGGAAATTTATTCAGGCTTTACCAGAACTAAAATCAGACTTTTCCTGTAGGAACTCCAATTCCCCCATTCTGGGTGATTTTAATATTCATGTTGATGATCAATATAACAATTTGGCAAATACTCTGTTGACGGATCTAGCAGCTTTAGATCTGCCACAGTTGATCCAGGGCCCCATTCATATTAAAGGACACACCATCGACTTGGTGTTTAGTAATTTGTTAACCCTATCGGCTCTGCCCCTACTCCCTCTAGTTTGGACTGATCACTATTTAATTTCTCTTTTACTCTGTCTGCCCTTACAGTCCTTATCCAGCACTACCACCTGTCACCCCTGATCTAAGTTAAGTCATAAAAACTGGATAGATAGCTTAGAATTTCACCGTCCGTCCTCCATTACTAATGAGATTGGCTTGGCAACAACATTTAATGAATGGATCTCTAACTCCCTGGACAATATACTTCTGACTAAGACTGTCCACAAACATTACACGTACCAAGAAGTCCGCATGGTTTTCTCCTAAGATACAGCAGTTAAAAAGATATGTAAACAGTTAGAAAGGAAATGGATGAAAACCTATGACAATGACTCTAAACGTGGATATAGGCAGCAATTAGAGACTATCATGTGGAAATTAAAACTGCACAAGGATTGTTCTATGCTGCTAGAATAGAACAATCCTCCAATTCTCCCAAAGAGATTTTTAAATTTTTTAAAGAATTAACTCAAGACCCTCCTCTTTGCAGCCCAATTCAAGCATCCTTGGAGCACAGTAATAATTTGGCAGTTTTCTTTCATGAAAAAACTTTTGATATTCAACGAATCTTCTCCCACCACTCCGCACAAGAAGCCACAATGGCACTTCAAGACCCTTCGAAAGTTACATTCACAGCTTTTCAGCCTTTGACTGAGGACCTAGTCCTCAATCTCCTACGCACTATTTATATTAATCCTCAACGCGGACATTATTGTGCAGGTTCTAACTAGGATTCTTAATAAATCTCTCACCTGTGGTCAGCTTCCACAAAACTGGAAACATGCGGTCATCAAGCCTCTATTAAAAAACCCTAGGCTGGATCCTAGGTCTTTGAGCAACAATAGACAAATTGCCCTTCTGCTTATAAAAGCTAAAATTATCGAAAGACATGTCAGCAAACAAGTCTCAGGATTTCTTGAGGATTACAATCTTCCACATCACACTTGGTTTCAGACCTCTGCACGGCATGAAATCTGCCCTTTTGGCGGTCACTGAGGATACCCGTCAACGCCTGGATTCAGGTGGCTATGCAGCAATTATCCTTCTGGATCTGAGTGCCGCTTTCGATATTATAGATCATAATATACTCCTTCATCAAATCTCTCAGATGGGTTTCTCAGGGACTCCATTTGAATGGCTCTCCGACTTCCTGAAGGATAGGGCCTTTCAAGTCCTAGATCGATCTTTTTTCTCTAACCCTCTGCAACTTAGTTGTGGGATGCCTTAGGGCTCCTCTTTGAGACCTATTTTCTTTAAAACGTATATGTCACCCCTGGCCAGAATTATTGAGCCACATGGACTATCTCTAGTATTCTATGCGGATGGTACTCAGTTGGTCTACCCCTTCTCTGCTAAGAATAGCCAAGAACAGGCTACTTTATCTTCCTGTCTCTCAGATATCGCCAGATGGATGACAGAGAGCAAGCTTAAGCTCAACGATGGGAAAACAGAAGTTATGATTGTCGGGAATTCTTCCCTACTCAGGCCCCAATCTTTGGTAGTGGTCCTGCTTAAGGATCTACCTACTCCCAAGGAATCCATAAAAAGTTTGGGTTTTTGTTAGATCCTCATCTTACTATGGAATGACATTTTAAGAAATTGGCAGCTACCTGTTTAGGTTTTCTAAGAACCCTTAGGAAAATCTTTAAACTACTTCCATTCTCAGCCAAAAGACTTCTTACTCAGGCTCTGATACCTTCACGACTGGACTATGGGAACGTACTGTTCCTGAGCTCTCCATTGCATGTCCTAAAGAGACTTCAGGTGGTGCAGAACGCTGCTGCTTGCTTACTCACAGACACCCCCAGTCATTTTTCTGTCACTCCACCCTTGGCTTCCCTTCCTTGGCTTCCTGTTGAATCACTCCTTATCTTTAAAGCAATGTGTTTCGTTCACTGAGCCCTCTGAAACAAGGGTCCAGTCTTCCTCAGATGAATGATCACTCCCTATACCCCCCGGAGATTACTCAGATCTTCTTCAGCTTTTCCAATCAACTCCTTTCATGCTAAGAAATTCAGATGGGGGGGTAGATCCTTCGCCTGCAGAGCGGCATGATTTTTCAGAATCATCTTTTCGGAGAAAATTGAAAACAGTATTGTTCCCTGTTTAGGTCTGTTCCTCATATCTAGTGATCCTCCTCAGCACTGGGAGGCCTTCGGGTAGCCATGCGCTCTACAGATTCTGTAAACTAAACATAATGAACTGTTAGACCAGCCATATGAAACCTAGTATCATACTTAAGCACAACCTCCTGCATGCACTGAGCTGATTAATAAAATTCAGCCTCATTAATACCCTTTCTGTCTTGAAACAGACAGGACATCTATGAGCTTTTATTTGATTCCAGTGGCTGGGAGACACCACAATTACCTCTCCCAACAGGCTTCTGCCACAAAATCACAAATCATCTTAAAGAATACATTGATTGGGTTTACTTACTTTAATGTTATATTGTGTGTATCAAACATTCCTAATAGTTAAGTACTAGGTTGTTAAAGACTTTATTTTTCAGGCATAAGGCTTTGAATGATATTCTCTTATGAACAGGGACACACCCAGGCTTAGGAATCTAAACTGCCTCCCTGGTCTTAAGAGAATCAATCAGTCAATCAATCTATACTTGTATAGCGCAGTTTATTACCCAAGAGGGTATCCAGGTGTTTTCTGCAGGTCGAAAAGCTGGGTTTTTAGCCTTTTCCTGAAGTGGGTAAGCAAGGGTGCAGTGCGGAAGTGGAAGGGGAGGAGTTCCAGGCTTTTGTGGCGAGATGGGGGAAGGAGCGTTCTCCGGAGTGGAAGCGGCATATGCGAGGTATCTGTGTGAGGCCGTGGTGTGTGGATCGGAGGTTCCTGGGAGGTTAATGGAATGAATAAAGTAGTTGAGTCCTTAGTCGTGGAGGGCTTTGTCAAGCTGGAACGAGAGTTTGAACTGGCATCTCTTCTGGATTAGGAGCCAGTGGAGGTCCTTCAGGTGCTGGGTGATGGGGGTTTTCTTGGGCAAGTTGAGGATCAGTCTGGCAGCTGTGTTCTGGATCATCTGGAGTCTTTGCATGAGTTTGGTGGTGATGTCTGTAAAGAGTGCATTGCCTTAGTCCAGTCAGCTGGTGATGAAGGCCTGTGTCACTGTCTTCCTGGTGTTTGGTGGAGGCACTTGGAGATCTTGCTGAGCATGTGGAAGCACGCTGAGGATATGGCATTCATCTGTCGTTTCATGGACAGTTTACTGTTGAGGATGATGCAGAGTTTGCTGGCGTGGTCTTTGGGCATGGGTCCAAGTTTCCGATTGCCACCAGGAGTCGTTCCAGAGTGTCTGCCGAAGATCTGAACTTCAGTTTTGTCCATGTTGAACTTCAGGTAGTTGTCCATCATCCAGGCAGATACTTTCTTCATGCAGTTGTGACAGTTGGTCTTCATCAGAGTGGGGTCAGCTGGGAGTGAGAGGACAAGCTGTGTATCATTGGCATAGGAGGCAATGTTGATGTTGTGCGACATGATGATATTTGCAAGTGGAGTCATGTAGACGTTGAAGAGGGTTGGGCTGAGGGATGAGCCTTGGGGGACCTCACGGATGAAATACTTGCCTTGTGAGGTGAAGAGAGGGAGGTGGACTCTTTGGGTGCGCCCTGTGAGAAAAGATGCAATTCATCTGAGAGCATCATCTTATATTTCAGACTGGTGTAGTCTGTCGAGGTGTGTGTGGTGGGAAAGTGTTGAATGCTGCAGACAGCTCAAGGGAGATCAGGGCAGCTGATTCTCCTCTGTCTTGTAGTGTATGGATGTCATCTGTTGCTGCAATCAGAGCTGTCTCTGTGCTGTGGTTGGCTCTGAAGCCAGATTGTGACAGGTTCAGTAGGTTGTCTCTCTCCAGATGTTCGGTGATTTGTAGGTTGATGGCCTTCTCCAGGACTTTGGTGGGGAAAAGGAGCAGGGAGATCGAGCAGTAGTTCTGAAGCTCATTGGGGTCTGCCAATAGTTTCTTGAAGAGGGGTCTGACCTCCGCGTGTTTCCAGGCTTCAGGAAAGGTAGTTGGCGGTGGTGGTTGATGGGATGTTGTTGAGTTCTGAGGATTGGGGGTTCAAAGTTTCTAAAGATGGTTTCTATCTTGTTGTGGAAATGGTTGGCGAGGGCATCACAGAGCTCCTGTGAGGAAGGGATAGAGTTTTCAGTGGCTGACAAATAGGTGAACTCTTTGACAATGGTGATGAGTTCCTTGGCCTGGTTGTCGACTACTCTTAAATCGGTGGGTCAGGGCCTTTTTTTTGCAGCTTTGATCCGGTGGTGGTAGTTGTTGAAGGCTGATTTGAATGTAGCTCCATCGGTGTGGTACCTACTGGACTGCCATCTTCTTTTGAGTTGTTTGAACTTGTGTTTTGACACGCTACGTTACGGGGTATACCAGCCAGTTTGTTTGGAAGGTTCGTGGGTTTTGGGTGGTTTGGTCGTGGCAAGTTTTGTATTGCCTGACCCAGGTTGGTGGTGACGTTGGTGTGTGTGATGCTGAGGGTGTCGGTCCATTGATGTTGAGTGACCTTGGTCCAACTGCGAGAACGGGCACTGTAGCAGTTGGGGGAGGTGTGGGGAGGTCTGGTGATGGTAAAGCATACAATGGAGGTGCCTGATCAGGTGAGTTCTGAGGTGTGGCTGTATCTGATTCTATTGCTGCTTGTAAAGATAGGGTCCAGCGTGTGTCCAGGTTTGTGCGTGGGGTCTGCGACCAGCGGCTTGAGGCCAATATTGTCCAATCTTTCCAGGAGGTCAGTTGAGTTGGTGTCCGTGGGGTCATCCAGGTGGAAGTTGAGGTCTCCCAGGAAGACATAGGGCCTCATTAGGACCCTGGCAATCTAATGACCACCTGGGTGGTGGTTTGACCACCGCTGATGTGGCGGTCCAACAGCCATATTACGACAGCAGCTGTAGCGCCACGCTCAGACAACCAACACTGCCAGATTTTGTCTAATTTATGGTCTGGCAGTGCTGGTGGTGCAAAAGCCCCCATGGCCAACCCTGTCTCAATGTTCACTGCATGCTTTGCAGACAGTGAACATGGAGATGGGTGCTGGTGCACACTATACACTACAGCATTGCCACTGGCTCTATTATGAGCTGAAGATAATGCTGTAGGCCGCTTCCCGCTGAGCCAGTGGGCAAAAACTGTGTCTCCTCCTGCTGACCCAGTGGGAAGCTCGTAATGGCCCCAGTGGGAAGGCTGCCACACTGGCGGCAACCTACCCATTGGGACTTCACCAGATGGGCTTTTCCATTGCCGAAGTCATAGTCAGGGCCATAGTCTCTCACGAAGACATAGGCCCTCATTACAACATTAGAGGTAAAAGCTGCTTACCGCCATGCAGAAGACCGCCAACACACCGCCGTGGAATTCCGCCACAGCTGTTATGATCCACAGTTCGGAATCCACCAAAATGTAGATACCCACACAAGTCCGCCACACCAAAGGTCAGTGATAAACTGGCAAAAACAAAACCTCCACCGTCACGCCAACAGATATACTCCCACACTATCACGACCCACGAATCCACGCAGTGGACTTTCAACCGCAGTATTCCATTGGCGGTACACACCGCCGCGCTCAAAATACACACACATTTACAAAAGACTGCCACATTGGACAAATCGAAATACACACACCTGATACACCTACACACACCACTCCCACACACCCAATACAATATAAAACACACACCCACTTCACCCACAAACCCTTGCAACAACAAATCACGAACGAAAGCCAGAGAGAGAAAGTACCAGCAAGAACAACAGCATCCGCAGGCACACAACACCATCGCCCACAGAACTTCCACGCACCTCACACAACACCCCACTACATATCAGCACACTTATCACCCCGCACTCCACCCCACACATCACCTAAACCTCCCCATGGCACGGCAAAGACACCCCAGGTTCTCGGAGGAGGAGCTCAGGGTCATGGTGGAGGAAATCGTCTGGGTAGAGCCACAGCTATTCGGATCACAGGTGCAGCACACCTCCATTGCAAGGAAGATAGAGCTATGGCGAAGAATAGTGGACAGGGTCAACGCAGTGGGACAGCACCCAAGAAATCGGGAGGACATCAGGAAGAGGTGGAACGACCTACGGGGGAAGGTGCGTTCCGTGGTCTCAAGACACCACCTGGTGGTTCAGCGGACTGGCGGCGGACCCCCACCTCCTCCCCCACAACTAACAACATGGGAGGAGCAGGTCTTGGCGATTCTGCATCCTGAGGGCCTCGCAGGAGTAGGTGGAGGAATGGACTCTGGTAAGACAAATCTTAACTATTACATCTCCCACGCTACCTGCATGCCAGCACATACCCCCACCCTCACCCTCACACCCAGCACTCCTCACATATGTCCCAACATCACAAACCACCCATCCCAAAACCAAGCCCTGCATGCAACAACAAAGCATGGACACCCATCACTAAAGCATGCCCACTGCAAATACCCATACAACCCCCTAAACCATCATCACACAAGGTCCCACACAGGAATACAAGCACTGGGGTACACAGTCGACCACCCATTGTACACCATGACACACAAAGTTGTAATAAACATCCTTTTATACCCCTGCAGGACACCTACCAAAATGTCACCGGACAGGAGGGTCCACACATGTCCACACCACCAACAGAAGAGGCCCACAGTGATGACAGCAGCTCTGTCCAACTGGATCTAGATGACCAGCCCGACCCATCGGGGACCTCGGGACAGTCGATTCCCATCACACAGTCACAGGCCACTACAGAGCTTCCCCCCTCTGGAAACACCAGCACAGCACCCACCCAGCGGGCCCACACCTCCGTCCCCAGGACACGTAAATCAGCTGTGTGTCCACCACTACAGGGAACCCAGGCTAACCCACCACCCCAACAACAACAGGGACCTGGGGGCAGCGGCAGTGGGCACACGGTCCAGGGGATGGAGGCCCAGGAACACAGGGGAACTGGGAGGGCTGCTGTGCGACGGGGGTGGACAGGCCAAGGGAACCCACTCTCCACAAGGCCCTCTCCTCCATCATGGGAGCCTTCCACCACTCCCTGGAGACGATGGCAATGGTACTGGCCAAGTTTCAGGAGACCCAGCGCCTGCAGGAAGAACAGTATATGGGCTTCAGGGAGGAACTCAGAACCATCAGCTCCACCCTGGGCACCATCATAGGGGTGCTGAAGGAAGTACTCAACACCAGGAGAGACACTGTGGCACTACAAGGGGCCCCTGACACTCGCATGGACGATGAACTGCCCACCACCTCCGCCGGCGCTAGTGGACAGGACGCCCCACCACAGGACCACCACACCAGCACCCCACCCCCTGCAGAGGGAGAACCACCCCGCAAACGGTCCCTGAGATCCAGGAACAAGACAGAGCACGATGCCAAGACCCCCGCCAAGAAATGAGACCACCCTGATTGTCATCCTACTGTCCCACTTTTTCACCCTGTCCATACTTAAACTGCCCCAGCTCCACTTCCTATGCCCATATGGGCAATGCACCTGTGAGACTAATAGACTGGACTCTGACATGGACATTCCTCCGCCATCACCCCTCACCATTTTACAGCACCCTCCAATATTGAGCACTTAAATAAACACCCTTAAAGCACAAAACAATCTGGAGCCTGTCTGTGATTTCGAAATAGTCTATTAGGAATTACAGGGACAAAATGCTCTTTCAATTGTAATGTCAACATACCTATGTCACACAGCTCTAGTCCATGAGGAATCTAAGCAGATGTCACACAGTGGGACCCACATCTGTGAAATCGTAAGGGAAAGTGACAACTCAGTGACCATACACTGGGTGAAAACGACAGACAGTAGAGAGGCAGTAGTGTATAAGTGCATGTAGTGGGCAGGTCTATACTCTTACCTGTGTCTCACTGGAAATACTGCTGGATCACTGAGTCCCTGTTGTTCATGTCTTCTTCCTCTGCTTCCTCATCTTCACTGTCCACAGGCTCCACAGCTGCCACAACACCGCCATCTGGACCATCCTCCTGCACAAAAGGCACCTGTCGTTGCAAAGCCAAGTTGTGAAGCATACAGCAGGCCACGATGATCTGGCACACCTTTGGTGAGTAGAATAGGGATCCACCTGTCATATGGAGTCACCGGAACCTGGTCTTCAGGAGGCCGAAGGTCCGCTCGATCACCCTCCTAGTTCGCCCATGGGCCTCATTGTAGCGTTCCTCTGCCCTTGTCCTGGGATTCCTCACTGGGGTCAGTAGCCATGACAGGTTGGGGTAACCAGAGTCACCAGCAAATGGCGAGGGACAACTGTTAGACACGCACTAACCTGTAGGGATATCCCCAGACCCAGACAACCATTCCCACTGTCCTGCTTCCAGGTGCTCACCTAATAGCCACACACGTTGCCTCTGGAGTTGACCCATCACATAAGGGATGCTGCTATTCCGCAGGATGTAGGCGTCATGCACTGAGCCAGGGAACATGGCATTCACATGGGAGATGTACTGGTCTGCCAAACATATGTACATTCATTGAATGATAACTCTTCCAGTTTCTGTACACCTGTTCACTCCTTTGGGGGGGTAACAAAGCCACATGAGTCTCATCAATGGCACCTATGATGTTGGGGATATGTCCCAGGGCATAGAAATCACTTTTCACTGTAGGCAAATCCTCCACCTGAGGGAAAACGATGTAGCTCCGCATGTGTTTCAGAAGGACAGACAATACTCTGGACAATACGTTGGAAAACATAGACTGGGACATCCCTGATGCTATCACCACTGTTGTTTGAAATGACCCACTTGCAAGGAAATGGAGCACTGACAGCACCTGCACATGAGGGGGGATTCCTGTGGGATGGCGGATTGCTGACATCAGGTCTGGCTCCAACTGGGTACACAGTTCCTGGATTGTGGCACGGTCAAGCCTGTATGTGATAATCACATGTCTTTCCTCCATTGTCGACAGGTCCACCAACGGTCGGTACACCGGAGGATGCCGCCATCTCCTCACATGTCCCAGCGGACGGTGCATATGAGGGACAACAGCGAGCACAGAGTCAAACAACTCAGAGGTACGTACCCACAGTTTACACAGAACACCATTCATCTGCAAAAGGTGGCCTGTATGTATGTTGAGTCTAGGCCTAGGTATGTGTGACGCAGTTGAAAATGAAGCCATGTGGGCCCCTGAAATGGCAGCTGCCTGACCTGTAAAGTGGGACAATGGGATGTGAGGTAACTGCGCTGGTGTTGTACACCGCCGCTGTAGACGGATGAAGACCGCGGCGCAATGCTGCATTGGTTAACATTGGACCCTATGGGTCCCAGGAGCCAATGACGATGTACGCCGGCGGTGACGGTACGCACCGCCGCGGACGTGACCGCCATTTTCTATCTGTTGAATCAATCGATACCTGATCTTCGACAGGAGAGGACCTACACTGCAAGTGCTGCTGTGACCTCGGTCTGGAAGAGACAATGGCTCGAGTGTCTGGGGAAATGGCCCCTGCCTTCACATTGGAGAAGTCGGAGCAACTCGTGGAAGGGGTCCTCCCCCAGTACACGCTACTCTAAGGTCCTCCAGACAAACAGGTAAGTACACAGGGAGCATGATGTATGGGCTATGCCTGTGTGGAGAGGGCTGGATGTAAGAAGGAAGGGGGGAGAGTGCGGCGTGCATGAAACAACGGTGAATGCATGTGCCACATGGCAAGGGTAGGGATGGGGGGCAATCACTTTGACGGTGCAGTTGGTAATAACTTACTCTTCACCCTGTACATTTCATGTAGGTCGGCACCCACCAGAAAAAACATATTTGGCGTGCCATCTTCAAGGACGTCCGGACCCTGGGGGTCTACCACAGACGGAACACCCACTGCCGTAAAAGATGGGAGGACATTCGCCGCTGGAGCAAGAAGATGGCGGGGGCTCAGCTGGGGATGGCCTCCCAATGTGGGAGGGGTGCCCATCGCACCATGACCCCCCTGATGTTCAGGATCCTGGCGGAGGCCTACCCGGAGTTGGATGGGCGCTTGAGGGCATCACAGCAGCAACAAGGGGGTGAGTACACTCTCATTCTGCTGCCTTTGCACGCAGTGGAGGTGTCTGTGTGGGGGAGGTGGACTGTGGGTTTCCCTATGCCAGGGCGAGTTCCGTAGGCAAGGTCCCTCCGTAAGGCAGGCCATGTGGCACCCCGGCCCACCTCTGTAGAGTGCCAAGTACACCTAGTCATGTCCCTGTGTCATCTATGTGTGTAGATGTCATCCATAGCCTTGTAGGCCATTTCCCAGGAATTGAACAGTGGAGCCCAAGAGCGCGGGGTAGTGCAGGGGGCTTCTGTGTCTGTCGTGTCCACCACAGTAATGCATGCACTCAACATGTCTTTCTTCTGTCACCCCCCCCCTTTTTGTGTCATCAGGCGGAGGAGCAGTGGCACCGGAGCACCAGGGGGCTGTATCCCACATGGCCATGGAGGGCCACATTACGGACTCGGACTTCACCAGTGGGACGGAGGGCGAGGGGAGCTCCACGGTGGCGACAGGAGCTGAGACCAGTGACACAGACTTGTCCTCTGATGGGAACTCCCTTGTGGTGGCAGCAACATCTGTGCCCACCCCCATCTACAGGTACAGCCGCCACCCCCCTTCCAGCACCACCCTCCCAGCAGCCCCTCAGCCTTCTCCCCATGCCCGCTCACCCAGGAGGGTGGGCATCACCTTCGCCCCAGGCACCTCAGGCCCTGCCCCAGTCACCCCTGCTGCCCTCAGTGAGGAGGCCATTAACCTCCTCAGGTTCCTCACTGTTGGGCAGTCTACCATTTTGAATGCCATCCAGGGTGTAGAAAGGCAGTTGCAACAAACAAATGCATTCCTGGAGGGCATTCATTATGGTCAGGTGGCCCTTCAGCAAGCTTTTCAGACTCTGGCCTCAGCACTGATGGCAGCCATTGTCCCTGTGTCTAGCCTCCCCCCTCCAACTTCCTCCACCCGACCCAATCCCCTGTACCTCAGCCTATCCCAAGCACACCTACAGACCAGCATGCACACACGTCAACACACAAGGGAAGCTCAGGCAAACATAAGCACCACATATCCCACAGGCACTCACGCAAGCATCACACACATGCAGACACACCAAAATCCACTGTCTCCACTATGTCTCCCTCTTCCTCGTCTCCCTCCTCCCTCCCAGTCTCGTCAACACTCACACCTGCATGCACTACCTCTACAGCCACTACGTCCCTCTCCAGCACACCCACCACCACACCCCGCTCACGTGCAGTCACCACCCCCACTACCATTCACACGTCCCCTGTGTCCTCTCCCAGGGTGTCTGTGACGCCACCTCCCAAGATACACAAACTTGACTTGCTTAACCCTCTGGTATCTTGGCACAAAGCAGTCAGGCTTAGCTTAGAGGTAATGCGTAAAGTATCTGTGCAATACTCAAACAGAAATAACGTTGAAATGCAAAGCAATAACAATTCTAAAATTAATTAGACAAATAGGGTAATATTTTATAAACAAAATGACACCACAAGGACAAACATCCAATAAGAGGAATCAGAGTCATGCATCTTAAAAGGTTTAAGTAAAAAAGGCACCAAGAAGTACAAAGTGCCAATAATAGTCATTAGTCGTGGTAGGACAGGACTGAGACACATTTTGATGCTGATCAGGAGGAAGCGCAAGGCAGACACACTAACCAGGTTTACCCTGGACAAATACTTTACCTTCTACCTTTAGCCATGTAACTCCCAATCCACCACAGGAGTATGCTTCTAAAGTCCCCCCAGGACCTCATAACAGGCACATAGAGACTAATAGGGTGGCAGGTAGATGCCACAGCAGGACCCAGCTGCCACTTTGCACCTGGGAAAAGCAGGAAAAGGCCTATTGTAGCTTGTTGTGTCCCAGTAGCTTTAACAGGTCAGCCTTATGTCTCTTGGAGTCCACTTCTTTTATGTGGGTCCAGAAGGAGAGCAGGTTTAGTCTCCAGGGCTCTTCTCAGGTCACATATAGCTGGGAAGCCCTTCTTCTGTTCGGTTCAGAGAGTGTTGTGAAGTGAGTGCCTGGAGGTGGCACATTTATGCTTGGCACAAGCTAGTGCCTGGGAATAACCCATGGGGACATCCTAACCAATGTGGTAAAGATTCCCAAGGCTATCACAACTACTGTTGGGCATTTTCAAGATGGCAGAAGTATTTGGCCACACTAAACTTGGGCTCTGAGAGTACATGTGTGGGCAGTATACTATGGTAATCTTCTCTTCCATCTAACACCAAAATCACATTTGAAGCAGCCCCTGTATCTCCAAGAAACTCACAGACACCTGGTAGAAAAAGAAGGCCTTTCAGCAGCCAGACAGTGAACACACAAGAGCGGCTTTGTTATTGTGTCCTCACCCCTTTGAAGTGTGTCCCAAGTGTTATATGTAAACCCCCAGCAGACCCATCACTATAATGTAAAAGTGGCCTACTGTGATTGGAGCCTGACTGGCTAGCCTAACAAAAGAGGGGCAGGCCTAGGCATTAGCAGAGCTGCATTCGTCTGTGACATGAAAAACCTTCTTTGTAGTTATATACATTATAGATACAGCCCTCAGGACATCATACCAAAGGAACTGAAACACCACTTCATACCCAAGGTACTTTCTCTAATGTCTAGGAACAATGCACATACACCTCAGTGGAGGCATTAAGAGTCAGGTGATTAGATACTCCCAGAAAAGCCTTTCAAGATTAGGCAGGATAATTATAGTTTTCTAAAAGTGTAATTAAACAAAATATATGAAATCTGACTTTGCAATTACGTTGGAATTTAAATTACTATTAAAATAGTATTTTAAATATTTATGTAGGTGCTCCCAGGCTGACTATAGCCCTTACTAAATGGAAACCAGTGTTAGTATGTGGGAAGCCAGCCTTGCCCCAATGAAAAATGACTTCAGACATTTGTCACCTCTATAACATGTAAAACATTGAAGAGACATGTCCAACTTTTTAAATAACATGCAACCTGCCTTCTGGACTTTTAAGGACTACGTTAGGGGTGATTTATAAGTATTAAAGAGGAAAGTTTAGGCTTGGCAAATTATTTATTATGCCAGGTCAAAATACATGTCTTAAACTGCACACTTAGGCTGCAGTGTCAGGCCTGAGACATGCTTTAAAGTACTACATTAGTGAGTGGCACAATGAATGCTACAGCCCACTAGTAGTAATCAATGTACAGGCCCATACATATAATACCATACACTAAGGATTTCTAAGTAAATTAAAGGTGCTAATCCTGTGTATGTCAACTTTACCATGTTAAAAATGGAAAGCATAGGCGCGTGTACAGAATCCTACGGCCAACAAAAAAAGGATTCAGCAGCAGAAGGGAAAAATAGGAGGTGATCCTGTAGAAAGGGCACCTTTCCAACAAACCTGTTTAAAACACCCTGATTCCCAGGCATAATTCAAAGCCAAATTAAGGATTATTGAACACGATCTTTCACTGTAACGTTCTGAACAGACACAACCTTAGTTAATGATATAGAGTTGATGCTAAAAAACTAAGGAATGTTGCCTGATATTATGTTTCTTTGTCTCTCACTGAAAATATTTTCTCTCATTTAATCCTGGTTTTGCCAACAATTCTGCTCCCTACTTGATATTTTTCATTTCAGTTACCAGTCCCCAGGGACATTCATTCACCTAAATAACATACTTACCATAACAAGTAGCATAATGCTTATGCTGTACATAATTCTGCTTACTGTTTGAGAAGTTTGTTCAATTAAGTTGGGGAAATATATCCTCATGCAGTCTCAACTGCTGCTGTATATCCCGTATAACAGCATGTCCAGCGTTGTTGATAGAAAACATTACCAAGCAGGTCACCGACACCACTCAACTTTTTAAGAAAAATCTTCCTTGATTATTTGTATTTACTTTGTAATAACATGGGAGGCCCCTGCCTCTACCTCCACCCCTTACCATTACTCTTTCCAATTTTGCTTCAACTTTATTCAGTGTGCTCTGTTGTCTCCTCTTTTACACCAAATTCTAATACTTAAACTTTTTTATATATCTGTCCACTCATGTTTTAAGTCTGGTTTGAGAGTGGAGAGGAAAGCGACTTGTGTAGAGTGCAAAGAGACTGTTGGGGATCGTAGACTGAGTAGAAGCAGAGCAGCTGATGGGGAGAATGGACATACTGGGATGGAGAGGAACAGGGCAAGTGGCAAGACAGGTAGAGGAAGCAAGCAGTCTGGGGAGAACAGAGAGATGAAGGGAGATGGGAGAGACAGGGAGGAGAAAAGGACAGACTATGTACAATGAAGAGACTGGGGAAAGCAATGAGAGGCGAGTACAGTAGATACCCACAGGATAGCAGAGACTTTAAGGGACAGCAGACAGTCTAGGTTGTGTGTGGAGAGACTTGGGATGTGCATAAACTACCAAGGAGAGCAGACAGACATGCAGAGAGACTGGAAAGAAGAATAGAAACGGAGATGATAAGCAAACAGAGTAAGATGGAGAATGAAGACATATGGATAGTACAGAAACTAGAAGTAGAGCGGACAGCAAGCCAGAGTAGGAATATGGAGGGAGTTGAAAGTCAGGAAGGAGGTGTGAAGAGAGGAGAATAGGGATAATTGGCAATAGATTGGGAGGCATAATGTACAATATGTGGTGAGGGCAGGCACATTGAGGGAGCCAGGGACACTAGGAAGGAGAGCATAGTGACTGGGGAAGAGCAGAGAGACTGGCTTGGATAGCAATCAGTCTGGAATTTATTGGAGAGGCCAGACAAGGAGATACAGTTGAAAGACTAGGAGGGATATCAGACACATTGGGCGGGACAGCAGAGAGCTGGGGGAGTGGAGATACTTGGAGGAAGAGCAGCCAAACTGGGAGTAAAGGGAGATTGGGGACACAAAGAGACTGGGTGTGAGAGCAAATTGTCTGAAAGGGACAGCAGGAAGACAGAGTGGCAAGATAGGAAGAGAGTGGACAGTTTGATTTAGAGTGGGAAGAGACAATGATGGAGAATGGACAGTCTAAGGTAGTGCAAGGACACTGTAGGGTGTACGGTTACTAAACTTGGATCCTGGCAACAACAGACACATAGGCCCTCATTACGACCATGGCGGTTCGGCCGCCATGCCGGCATGGCTGGCCGAACCACCATATAAAGAACAGGGTGACGGCCGCCATCCAGGATATCCCGCCAGGAAAAGGCTGGCGGAGGCCGGGTGCCCCTGCACTGCCCATGTACTTTGCATGGGCAGTGCAGGGGCCCCCGTGCAGGCACCCGTCACGCATGTCACTGCCCGATTTACGGGCAGTGACATGCGAGACGGCTGCTGCCGCACACCAACATTAGCAGCGGCTCTCAATGTACGGCCGTGTTCCCCGCCAGGCCGGCGGGCGGAGACACTGGTGGGGAAAACATTATACAGCTGGTGGGTTTTCCAGGAGGCTGGCGGTCGATGGAAAGACCGCCAGCCCGAACACGGCGGCAAATCCCGCTGTTTTCGAAATGACCACCACAGACTGTTGGAGAGAACAGACAGTCTGGGTGGAAGAGTAGATAGGCTAGTAGGAAAGTATATTGACAAGGAAGGACAACAGGTGTAATTGGAGAGAGAGCAGACAGACTGTGAAGAAAGGCTTAGGAGAAAGAGGACAGAATGGGGACTAACTACAAAAAAAGACAGACTTCAGAAGTGAAGAGGCAGATTTGGGGACATTAGGCAGGCTGGAAGGAAAGTGAGCATACTCAGGGGGAAAACTGAAAGATTGGAGGAAGCAACACATTTAGAGGAAAGCAGACAGTACCAGGGTGGGAATAGGCAGAATGGGGCACGTGGTCATACTCAGAGGAAAGATGGCAGAATCGGGTAAGCATGGGTAGCCTGAGGGGAAAGTGGCCAGATTCAAAGGAGAATAGGCAGACTGGTGGATAGTGATCAGGGTGAAGGAAAAGAGGGCAGAATCTGGCGAGACCAGGCATTCCCCGTGGAAAGCATGTGAACTCTGCGGGGAGGTATGCAGACTGAGGGCAAATTGGGTCTACTTGGGGAAGACACTGATAGACTCAGGGCTGACTTTGCAGACATGTGGGAAAGCAGATATACTGATGGGAAAATAGGCAGACTGGGTAAATATGGCCAGACTACAGATGACCAGAGACAAACAGGAAAAGCAGCCTGACTGAGGGCATATCAGATACATTTGGATGGAAAACAAGTAGACTGGGGTGAATGTGGGTTTCAGGGAGATACAGGTATCCTTGAGGAACATTGTCAATCTAATGAGAGGTGGGAAGACCTAAGAGGACAACAAGTAAAATGGGTGCAGAGGATATATAAGAGAGAAAGAAGGCAGACTGAAGAGAAATCGGGAAGACTCAGGGGAGACAGCAGAAGCATGAGAAGCAGACAAGCTGAAGGAAAAGTGATAGACTCAGGGAGGAGCTGACAGACTGGGGTGAAAATGGACAAACTTGGGAGCAGAAAAGTCAGACAGTGTGTAAGCAAGCGCCTTAGGGGAAAGCAGACTGACTGAGGGAGTACAAGCAGTTTGAACATAAAGTTAGCAGACTCTGGGAAAATGGGGAAAGCAGAGGAAAATGGTAAACCTGAGGGGCAGCAGGCAGACTTAAAGGGAAACTGACAGACAGGGAAGAAAGGGAGTTGATTGAGGGGAATGAAAACAAATTCAAGGGCAAGTAGTAAAGCTTCTTTGTTTTAACTACACAGTCCCAGCAAAATCATGAACATCACTGCCTTTTTCCCCCAGGAGATTGGTAAATGGTGATGTTTCTTTGCTACTTGCATAGCCACTCGACATATAGGTGGTCATTATGGCATTGGCGGTAAAAACCGCCTACTGCCACGGTGACAGCCACCAAAATACCGCCACTGCGGCTACCATCTGTCCGCCATATTATGAGCGCTGCCGGACTTGCGCCACAAAAAGGGTGGAAATCCGTCAGTGTTCATGGTGGTGAACAGTGGTAAGGTGGTGCTGCTACCACCAGCACTGCCACAACAGTAGATCATCACCAGCCGTACTATGACAATTCATACAGCCTTGCGGTGTTCTGCTGGCGGTAGCAGCAACCCTTCCCGTTCCCTGCCGGAAGACATTCTCACTCAAGGCAAGTTGGGCTTCCAACAGGATAACGGAGTGTTGTGTGTGTGTGTGGCTGAGTGTGTGCATGAATGTGTGAGTGAGTGAGTGAATGTGTCTGTGTGAGTTGTGTTGTTTGCGTGGTTTTATGCATGTGAGCGAATGTGTGTAAGAATGGTGAAGTGAGTGTGTGTCTGCATGTTAGTGTGATCGTTTTAAGAATGTGTGTGAGCATGTCTGGATGTATGTGAGTATGCTAGTGTGTGAATGAATGTGTGCATGCCAGTGAGTGTATGAATGCGTGTATTCCAGTGTGAGTGATTGGGTGTATGCATGGTGCGTGTCTGCAGGTGTGTGCATGTATGGGGGGTGGAGGGGCATGTGAGAATCGGAGGGGGTGGGGGATGTGTGCGTGAGGATCGGAGGGGGTTTCGATGGGGGGGGGCGTCATATGAGTGTTGGGGGAGCCGTCTACCGGTGACAGGGAATGTATTCACTGTCACTGGTATGGCCTACCGCCATGGTTTTTGTGGTGTTGCTAACGCCACGAAAACCATGGTGGTAAGCAGGCTCATAATGCCGCCGGCGGTACTATGCCTGCTGCCGGGCTGGAGATACACATCTCTGACCCAGCGGCTCATACCGCCATGGCGGTATGAGTGGAGAAGTGGCGGGGTGGCTGCAGCCAACCCGCCAATCTCATAATGTGGCAGTATGTAACGCCAGCCTGATGGCGGTCATACCGCCACATTAACACTCACCGCTGGGGTCTTGACCACCATAGTGCCTAATCTCTGCTTTTTATCCATCAGTTTGGAAAATAATTTCTTTGCTCTTTACCATTCTGTTTCCGTTGGATAGACTGTGTACAATTCCAGTGGCCAGATAAATAAGGACATTTCTTTATTAGTCACTTGGCCAATGGCCAAAGAGTGCAAATGTTTGCTTTTCAGCAAGGTAAATAGGAAACGTTCTTTGCTATTTACATGGCTTCTATTCAAATAGTACCTAATTCGTCCTATTTAGTTAGCTGCCAGGTACATAGTGAAGTTTCTTTGCTATGTCTCTGGCCAATGGCCAAACTGTGTATACTCTGCACTGTTTAGGTGGCAGCTGTTTAAATAGTGCTGTTTATTTGCTCTTTGTACCGCTGCTAGACAAATGATATACTAAATAAATATGTTACTTAGACTATTAAATATTACTTAAACAGCAGCTGGGTAAATAGTGAAGTTTCTTTGCTATTTCCATGACCACCAGCCAAACAGTGCAGAATCACTACTATTTAGAAGTGGCCAATGTAATAGTGAAGTTTTGCTGCTATATGCTTGGCCAAAGGACAAACATTACAGAATATCTACTATTTAGCCAGCAGACGGGTACCTAGCAGAGTAAATTCACCACTTATCCGGCCACTGGATAACAACTGCCACCCATGAAGTATTGTTCAAAAGTCCTGTGGAATACAGGAGCTGAGCCTCAGGTGCTTCACCCATCATCAATCAATAGAACACGTGCACATGGGAGGTATAGAAGACAATGTTATGTAAGGTAAAACACATGGACGTGTTGCTGGGGAAAAAGAGAATACAGGCATGGTGGCAGAGGAAGGTAAATAGAAAGGCTTTACATAACTTAAAATATTTAAAAAAAACACATATAATCATGCTATCAGCAAGCTGGTAACAAGTTAGGGAGAATCAAGCTTATAGGATTGAATGTGTGATGAAATGTGATTGCGGTCTATTTAACCTGTGCCCTAATTTGTAGAATTACTGCTGAGTTGTTTAGATTATTTATAACCATTCAAAAGCATATGATTCACAGACAAACAGTGTATAACAAATAATCACACAGTGTAAAATACCAACTTCTATATGTGCCTACATATTTCAAGGTGTGGGGGCCTATTTCTATACATACTGCCTGCATATGAGAGATTCACTGACAGGTTTGTCTGACCTCTACAGCTTCTACCTGACAGAGTACAATTCAGTGAGGGAGAAGTGAGAGAAACCTGACAGTTCTGCTTTTTTTCAAAAACCTCACGGTTTTATAGGGCTTATCGGCTCTACTGGTTTAGACCCCCATATTTTGTGGAAAAAACGATGGAAGGGTGAAAGAAAAAACAGCTGTAATGCAAGGTCCTCTGTTCATTTATGGATACATTATAAAAGCATTCTAGCTACACCTTTTCATGGCAAATATATATGTCAACAGGACAGTAAAAGGGTTATTATGTTTTGTTTAGGATTGAGTTGTTGCCACCAGGCCACATCAAATCACCTTGGGTCCATCTCAAATGTGTGCCTTAAAGAGATCATGACAGAGAAGTGATGGCTTGAGTTCTTTATCTCAGGCAATCTGGAATAAAAGTGGATAACTTAATTGTATATATGTTTGCTCAACATCGGATCGGTATGTTTGACTACAGGGGCCATTATATAAAAAAACTATCTATTACCTTCATAATTCATGCTTGTTAATTGTTCATCCATCCATGTCCTCATTAATGCACACAACAGTTGATGCTTTTCTGCATTCACCCAATGACACACCTATACAAACCTACACATAAACTCGTCAATCAATAAAAAAAGAACATGCACTCAAAATACATCTAGATATATTCTTTGTCAAGATGTTTTTGTCTCTAATGTTTATGTTTTACCAATATTATTAACTCATGATTTGTGTACCCAAGGGTCCAATATAGAAAAAACAGACACAACTTGTATGTGCATTACTTTTACCTGATAATGTTAACTGAATATTTTCAGAGTGTAATCTGGTTCTATGTACAAACTGTACCATGTATAAATTGTAATCTATGATAATGTAGATTTATGATTTATCTGTCCCTGTGCTTTAATTTGCTTAAGTTTTCAATAATATGTCTGCCTGTTATGTTTATAGTAAACTGATGTTGAACTGAATGGTGCATTTATTGGATTGTCAACAATCCAATAAATGCGCCATAAAGTTCAACATCAGTTTAGCTCAAGTCAATTGACAGGTCCCGCAAAGGATATATAGTTGAACATCCCTTACACCCCACTTTTGATTTAATCAGTTTCGGTGTGAGGCTCTTTGCACAGGAGTCTTTCATCTCCAGTCAATTGACAGGTCCTGCAAAGAAAACATAAAATCCAATACAGACTTTATGTTGTCTTTGCGGGACTTGTCAATTGGCCAAAGATGAAAGCACCTCTTGTCACAACCCAATGTAGGAAATGAGGATATGGAATGATTTATCTGACCAGGAGTCAAGGCACATTATTGATCCAACATCACAAAAAGAAGGATGCAGCAAATGGGGCTTCCTTTATGCTGTAATGGCAAAAATGGGGCTGAAAGATGACTATGTGATGTGGGTGAAGCTGCTCTATGATGCCCTGGTAGATAGGGTTCATACTGGCAGAACAATCACAGACACATATGTCGTCGAGCGGGGTACTAGACAGGGATGCCCCTTATCCCCACTATTGTTCGCGATCACCATGGAACCTTTGGCGGCCCTGGTTTAAAAGGGAGATGGGGAGCAGGGAATATATGCCAGAGACCTGTGGCACCGGATATCATTATACGCAGATAACTTGATTATCTTCTTAGGCAATATGAGGAGTGATCTGCCTAATGCCCGGCTCATATTATCCAGTTTTGGTGCCCTATTGGGACTCGGAGTGAATTAGAAGAATTCCCACCTATTCCCCTTAGGGCACGCAGGGGTGGCAGCCCCGGATCTGGACGTATTACTATGGGAACCGCACTGTATCAAATGTTTGGGTGTCAAAATATACCATGACATACGTCACATCCTAGACGCCAATGTGGGATGTGCTATCCAAGCTGCCCAAACAAATATGACTTTCTGGCAGACGTTGCCTTTATCACTGGCCGGTAGAGTAGCACTTCTGAGAATGATAGTGCTGCCAAGATTGCTGTACTATTTTCCAGTACTTCCGGTGTGGATACCTAAATCCACCTTTAGGGAATTAGATACTCTGGTAATATAATTCCTTTGGGGGGGGGGAACATACATCGGGCACATATAAGACAGTCACAAATTTATACAATGAATATGAGTCGATTCGACCATGCCCTTGCAGCGGTTAAAACTCCAATGGGAGGATGATCTGGGAGACCACATACCCCTTAACTCCTGGAAAACTATAGCAGAAAGAGTTCCCAAGGTCTCACGAAATGCTAGATTTAAGTTAGTGAACTTCTTCATATTACGTAGAGCATACATGACACCGGGGCAGATCAACCAACATTTTAATACAACAGGGACGAAATGCCAAAGATGCGGAATGCAGGGTGGAATTTAAACACATGTCCTGGGATTGCCCATGGTTGGGGACATACTGGGAAGAGGTGACTCATACGGTAGCTGATATCATAGATAGAGAAGTCCCTTGCATGCCAGGCCATTGCCTACTGGGCTGGTTCCCGCACACCCCTAAGATGAAAGCAACTAGCAGATTCCAGGACTTAGCCTACATTCTGACTAAGAGGGAGATTACCATGAACTGAAAAAACCCACATGGTACAACGGTAGCTAGATGGTATAGGGAACTGAAAAAGTGGACAGTATGCGAGGGAGGCGCTCTTCTTCAAGAGGCTAAGAGGGGGTTGAGAACTCTGGATATGGCAAGGGCATGGGAGGCCATAGTGGACTGTATGAAAGAATTGACCTAGAACACCCCCAACCCTTCCCTGGACGGCTCACAGAACTAATGCCTTCCCTAGAGTATTATTGTTCAGGCTTGAGCAGTACACATACCTCCCCTGCCTAAGGAAAGATTAACCTCAGATGACACACTAATACACCACATCCCATATACATTGGACTTCTAATAAAAATGTGTTTACAAAAAGAAAAAGAAAAAAGGATGCAGGATGCAGGACTAATGCATTAGCATGTGTTATAAACTTAAAGAAAAGTCTTCCCCATCCCCTCTCACCTCTTCGTGGCTAACACGTGTCAACCACACGCACTAAAACGTGAATGTTGAACAGTCACTTGCTTGGCAATAGTTGCAAAACATTCACATATCTCATTGATATGCACAAGTAGTGGAACAAAGTCTTGTTTGTGCCAGAATCACATTAATTTTCAACACAGTCTTTGAAGTTTGAACATGGAAAATTAAATCTCTACTTATATGTTTCAGTAGCTTATTCTGCTGACATAAAATGTGGGCCGACAAAAAAAGTTGACAAACCTGGCCCTGAGGCTGATAATCATAACTATGTTTCCAGAGCAGATCAAAATATTTAGTGTAACCCGAACTGAGAATTGTAATTTTTTAAAGAGCAGGATTTCAAGTCAACATTTTTGTTTAGGTTTGCTAGGCTTCTCTATCTTTATTATTTACACATATTTTACTTGTTTGTGCATTTTCGTTCCAGTAGTATTGTTGTATCCAGATGATTTATTAAATAACAAGTAATTTGGTGCTATAAATCAGGTCATAAGACCTCAAAGAAGCTGGTAGAATAGCCATTACCCAACAACGATCTGCAAATATTGTATTTCAATATGTTTCCTGTGGGCAGAGCAACACAGCACCTCAGGCTCTGATGGCACATCTCCAAGAGTGGTGCTTTCCTGAGGTGCTTCATTCCCTCTACTACCATTAGGGGACTTTCTCTGGAAACTCACATTATTTTTTTTCAGCTACAGGGAATCAAGCACATGGAGATCTGCAGTGGCATCCATAGTTGTGCACGGAATAGCTTCTGGGCACATACGTAATGGTGACTTGGGACATAAACCTCTCAAATAGCTTCAGATAATCTTAACAGCTAAGGACTTCCACCAGAGAAATGAATGGTGAGGGCAGGTATTTATTTTATTTGCATGGGCCGGCAAACACATCTATGAGGCCAGCCATTATCCACTAGACCCACTCTGACCTGTTTTCTAGAACAATCATGTATCTTACTTTACTATCACCACTGAGGACTTTTAACCCCCAAACGAATTAAAGTTAAGGATACACTATACACTGTTCAATAGTCATTCAAATCAGCCCAGAATTAAGGTGTAAAAGAAAGTGAAACTCCGTACACATTTTGAACACATTTACAAAAAAAGGCATTTGAACCAGTTTCATGAGCAGCTTCAAGAAATGCCCATACATTCATGCAAGTTTGACTATCTGTCAAGGAATGGATGCTCAGAAGGTCTGATCAGTTTATATCTTGACTGCAAGACATACATGCACCACCCTGCACTTAATAGTACACATGAGAGATGTCAAGTGTATCCTTAGGAGGGTCCCAGTTTAGAGGAAAAAACATTAAAAGACATAACACTCTCCGGTAATCTGGTAGCTCTTAGCTGAAGATGAAGATTAACACAGGAGTTAATAGGAAACTTGTGCCGAGATAGGGGAAGAGAGTAGAGCCTGCAAAGGACATTTGGGAGGAGATACAGAAGAAGCTCTATCTGGAAGCAAACATCAGTATCACAAAATGTAGCAAATGGGGGGGTGAGTGTGATGAAAATAAGAGAATTAATGCATTGTAAATTATATGCCTTCTTCCATATGATTTAAACAACAACTGGCATTACATGAAAAGACTCTACTTCATTATTTATTGGAAGTGTGAGTTAGAATTCTCTGGATAGATCAGTATCTTAGAAAGGGCTTATTATAGTGATTGTTCACACCACTTTCCTGACACTCATGGTGTTGCTTTGGTAGCCCATGTTTGAAATACTTTATCCAGCACTGAACTAACTATGCAATCCACCTGCCAACCATTTTGTCTGACATGATTCGTGGCTCGCAGAATGTCCTTCCAAATGACTATGAGCACTGAAAAACCACTTGGCACACAGTCGACACAGTGAGGATTTTCAGACCAAGCTGCGAGCTTCTGAACACTTCCAATCTCTGATTAGTTCTTGGCACAGATGTGATACTATCTGCCTTCTGAGAGAGTCATGACAGAGCCAACCAATTGACCAGGTATCAGATAGTTTGGTTAAAACACGTTATATGAAACACACAAAAGGTGATGGGAGGAATGTTTAGAAATTTATCTAATCATTGCCAATCACTTGGGGCAGCATCCCACCCCACCATTCTTTTACCCACCATGCCACCTAAGTTTGGACCCAGTCATGTCAATCAGTCTTGAACTTGATCCACTAGGAACAGTCCAGGTCGAACTGCCAGCCTAGATCCTGCTTAAACTGCCAATATAAGACCTGTTTCATCCCGAATGAGGTTCTTCAGTCAGTTATAGTTTGATTAGAGTGGCTCAGTGAGGCCTGGACCCACATCTGGGCATACCCTTTGTGTTGGACCTGGCCCTCTCTTCAGGGTCGCCACAAACCTTTTACCTTCACCCTATCTATTTTGCTGAATTTGTTTCTGTTGTCTTTGGGACTCTGTGCACTTTACCACTGCCAACCAATGCTAAAATACTTGTGCTCTCTCCCTAAAACACGGTATATAACTGCCCCCCATCCAAAAAGGACACTTATTTTATTTGTTTCATTGTACCTATAAATTGAATGCTACTAGTGAGCCTGCTATACTTATTGTACCACCCACTTAAGTAGCCTTTTTAGGTTTCAACTGCACAGCTCATGCACTGTGCTTGCAAAATCTCTTGTATTTGAAAAAAAATCTTAAAAGGGGCTTAGAGCCTGCCCATTACTTACCTTACTTACCACTGACTCCCATATGGCTTCACGTCACTTCAGTTACCATTGCCTGGCTTCCACGTTGCCCCCATGTCAGCACCTCCTCCTTGTCTTAGTCTTCCTCCTGAGTTTCAAATCTCCACTGTGCAGTGGAGCCTGGACCAAGTAATGAACCCAGTAACCAGTGTCCTTTTACTGTAGGCTCCTGCAGGTACCCTTTTTGCTCTCTTCACACATTTGCACCATTGTTCAGGAGTGCACCAGAATTTTAGTAAAGCAGCCTTTCTACACAGGGTCCTCCAGTAGGCATGCATGTCCAAGCCCCCCAGGAGTACACACCATCTCTGGACAGCTGCGGGTGACACCCACATGTGTGGTGTACTCTTTTTAGGAGTTTCTCTGGCTGCTCGGTGCTGTCCCCGGTACCACACTCACTCCCAAAACAATTTCTCTGCTTCCCTCACTCTGACACATAGCACTTTCTCTGTCTCTTTCTGTCTCTTGGCGATCTGCTATCATGTCTGACAGTTCTCTCTCACTCATGGTTCTTGTTCCCATCTCTGTCAAATCTAGCCTGGTTTCTTATTCTCTTTCTTTCACTATTATTTCTAGTTTACCTGCCACACAATGTTCTTTCTTTCTCTTTCTTTCTTTCTTTCTTTATTTTTGTTGACTTTTTTTTTTTACCACGCAGACTAGGCACAAGGGCTTTGGAGAGCTGCACATGGGCACCATTTACACTACACAAGGTTAGATTTTGTTATAGCATGGAACAATTAAGTGATGTTTTCTCCCCAGCCCTTACATTTCTTCTCTGGTCGCTCCGTCTCCCCACTTTCATCACCCTTATCCCTGTCTGTCATTCTTCTATCACTGCCAGTCTTCTCTTTGTCCCTCTGTTTCTTGGGTACTTCAGTGCACTGGTTTTAAACAGCGCATGGGCAACACTCTAAAGATAACGCAATGGGTTGAAAGGGAGGGAGCTCTAACAAAAGAAGGGTAGTTTTATAGGGCTAAGGAGTGGAATACTTTGTCTCTTTGTCTATGCTCTGTGCCTTGTTTTCTTGTCTGTGTGTCTAGCTTTTTGATCCTTGTACAGTGTTGCTGCCTCATAGATGCTTTCTCTCTCACAGGTCAGCTGTGTCTCTCTCTGGCTCACAGTGCTGCCCTTTCATTTTTTCTTTTCGCTCTCCTGCCCCTCCCAACCCCCGCCACCAACTGGGTTGCGTGAAGATGCATCAGCCAGTGTGTTTTAGGGACTTACTGCACAGTTTGTGTATCTATCTACCCCCAATAACTCTCCCTCTAATGCTCTGCATCTTCCTTGTTGTCTCATGCTCCACATACTAGTCTCTTGATCCACACCCTCACATTTGCTCTGTCTACATATCTAATGTTCCACAGCCAACAGTTCTTGCTACAAAGACATGCCTGCCTCTTGCTGCCTAACCCCGTCTTCCTCCCTTTTCCTCTCTATCTCCTCTAGACCTCTTGCTTGCATTCCAGACATCTGTCCTTGCCTCAGTGTCTCTTTCTTGTTTTCTACCGCACTGCCTCTTGCTCAACAATCCTCAGTCCATCCATTCATACCCCTCTGGCTCTTGCTATCCAACACTATCCCTTGCCCTCTACCCCATCACTTGATTTCCACCTCTTCTTTTTCCTCTAACACGCTCTATCATCCCTCTGTTTCCTGCTTACTTACTCCATACACTGCTGTCTCTTGATTCATGTCCTCCCTCTTCTACTCTGTACCCCTCTGTCTCTTGAACTCTACCTTGTCCCTCTGCCTCTTGTCCAATAGTCTCTTGCTCCCTACACTTCTTTTTCTCTTGCTCCATATCCTGCACTCTTTTGCTCCCCGACTCTAGGTATCTACCATCTCTCCTTGTCCCTAACCTTCTGTCTCATTCTCCCTGCATTGGTCTCTTTCTTAGTACCCCTGTTTCTTGCTTCCTACTCTACTCCTCTATCTCTTACCCTCTGCCTACCACTCCCTGATCCCTTCTTCCCTGTTCCTCAAACATCTGCCTCTTGCTCCTATGCATCTTTCTTTTCTGATCCCCTCTGTGTCTTGCCTCTGGCATCTGCCTTTTACAGTTTACCCATCTGACATTTACAAAGCCACAAAATGTTGCATAGGCAAAACCTATTAGCTTTGACAATTATTGTTAAACATGTCTCAGGCTTGCCATGGCACACTGTGTGCAGTTTTAAACTGCCATTTAAATCTGGCAAAATAAACCTCTTGTAAAGTCTAAACCTTCCTTTTCAATACATGTAAATAACTCCTAGGGCAGGCTCTAAACAGTGGATAAGGCTGGGTTCAGTATATTTAAAATGTTAGACATGTACTGTTTTAAATATGCTGGTAATGAAAAACACATAAATTTACTTTTCACTACTGCAAGGCCTACCTGTCCTACAGGATAACATTGGGTCACAATATTACATTTAATACATGATAACTTTTGACTGGGAGCAGGTAAGATCATCAAGTTTGGTGTTAAATTAACTGTAGCTTAAAATCCTAATTAACCCTAAAGTCGGATTTTAAGGCACAATTCTTTGCTACGTCAGAATTCTCTTGTCCTGCCCTGGGTCCGTTGGCCTTTGTGTATTCTGTCCAGACTGAATCAAAAAGTGGGACTCGTTAGAAGGATGGGCAATCCTGATCAAATGTGAGGGGTGGAACTGTCCCTTACTACACTTGCACTTCAAAGGGGCTGCCTCAGCACACTCGCAAAGGATTTCACACAGGTCTATAGTCACCCAAGACACCTCAGAGCGGGGGCAGGGGAAGGAGGAAATTCCAGAACTAGATTCAGGGGGAAGTCTAGAAGTTGTCCCCACTTCAAAGTTGCACCAGGTATCAGTATTGGGCCCTGAGACCAATTATTCAGGTCAATTCTGGATTTGTGGAAGACTCAGAGGAAAGGCTTCCCTACTCCCATCCTGCAAGAAGGGCTTCCGTAATGCCTGAAGAAGGAAGACTGGACCTGTTCCTTGAACCAAGAACCACCAGAGTGGCTCCAAGAGCCAACTATATGGCCCCCTGTTCTGTGCTACAGGGACAAAACAAGCTCCAGAGATCTATTCTGCATGTGCCAGCTGCCCAGACAGAACTAGACTTACCTGTGCCCTGCTGGGGTGAGTCACGATCCCCAAGCAGTGCCCACCTGTTCCTGGACCTTAGGCTGCCATCAGAGTGTACTTCTGCAGGCTCAGCTCTGGGTTCCCTCAGAATCAACCCAGTGAAATGCATGGCTTTGCATCTCAGCACCTCGCAGCTCCTGATAGGCAGCCTAATTGGAACTGAGACAGCCCAACGAATCTCGATGCAAGACCTCGCATCTCACAGCTCCTGATTAGTGGCCTTATCACAACAGAGGCAACACGACACAAAGCGATTCAGGACCTTGCATCTCAGCCCAAGTACATCAGGTATATTGCACAGCAGGCCAAACTCAGTTCTGTACCTAGTCCATACTTCAGCGCAATTGGCTTGAACTTGTGACTTCGTCCCGGCCTGGCATGATCAGATAAGCCTAAACTGCACTTTTCCCTGTTTGGTGCTACTTTTAACTAGGACTTTGAAATTGCATAGCTCCAGTTCTACTGATTGCTTTTTTAATTTTGGTATACTTTTATATATGAAATCATACTCGAATTGTTCCAAATTGGTGTGGAATTTTTCTTATGTATTATTTTGACTTTATTAATGTTTGTGTACTGCATAGAGGGTTAGGCACAGGTTAATTTAGTGACTTTTGTGATTCACTCTGACAAGGACTGTGGTTTTGCTTGAGTACGGTTTCATACCCCTCTACCAGTAAGCTTATTTCTTACACACACCATATATTTAAAAAGTGTACCCCACAAAGACTGAAAGACTAAGAATATTTCACTGTGTAGGTGCAGCTATATTTTGTATAGGAGACGCCTAGGGGATGATATAAATATTTAATTTTATATCACCACCTACAAAAGCAATTTAACAATATTTTGTACTCGGGTGTCAATTTAAGATCTGACGCATGCGACCCATCCATCTGTCAGGGTGGCCATGGATATAGCATCTGCCACCCAGGTGTTCTACCACCCACCAAATTTCAAGACGGCAGATCCTCTGAAGGCACTACAAGTTTGGTGGGTGGCTGCTGTCAACAACCCCACTCTCTGGAATTTTTCTCCCAGGATGTGGAGGGAATTATTGTTCTCTCTGTTAATGACCACCAAGCTTTTAATGGAGGTGACAGACAGAACAAAAATACATCAGACCATCTAAATAGGGCAGGTGTTCTGATGTTCTCACCTCAACGGTCCCTACTCCATTGGGCTGTCTGAGTAAATTTCCTAATGATGCAGCCAGTGGGGGCAACACAGTCTGGAAACTGATGGTCCACCCAAAAGAGTGGGCGGACTATGGGTTTGGTGGGCAGGGTACTTTGTCATGTTTGTGATGGAATATCCTGTCCACCAAACTCAAAATCAGATCTGTAATTTTCAAAATCTGATTTAATGTTGAAATCTGAATTTTGCCATTTACTTTTTAAAAATGTATGTTAGGCTGCCAGAGTCAGAACTGGCTCATCACACGCCTACAGCTGGAATACACAACCTTGGATGGGTGAGTTAATGAGACAATGGCCTGCCTCTGACCTCAAGAAAGTCACAGAATGTTAGGGATGACCATTTTGAAATGATTGACTGTCTCGGAAAGAACAGTAACAGCTGGAGAACAAAGCACAGTCTTAGTACTACCTATTTTAACTTGGAGATACCAGGAATGGATTCTCTTATTGATTCCCATGACTTACCTAGAGCTCAGGTTGTAGTGGGGAAGAGAACCACTTTAGACCCTGACAGCTGGAAGGAGAGCTCATCTAAACACAGGAGTTGCTAAGGAGCTGAAGACAGGCCATCCTTGTGGCAGAGGGGCTCAGCCGTATTAAAGCAGTGGGTAATTTTAAAGTACGATAATAAGGAAGTGCTTCAAAGGAAAGTAGCAAGAAAATAGTGGCAGAATTTCTGCAGTCATTGGATAGCGTACAGAGTAAATCTAGCATCTCAACCACCACTACCTCCTCATAACAGTCCCAGACTTGGAAATATGGCATCTGAAAAAGAAGACCCTGCCAGAAGACGAGAAAGCAGATTCATTCAAGGACACCTAATGGCATCCCAGGACTGGAACTGCTCTCAAACATTCAAGTGAGTGGCATCCTATTTATCTAATTAAGGAGCCAAAAAACAGAAAGACTTCTGACTCCAGGAGAGCCAACCTGACCATTGAGGACTGATCCTAAAGGAGACAGGTCCAGAGAGAGACCTGGTATCTAAAGGTCTACCGTGAAGACCTAGGGGCTGCTCCAGAAAGATCTTTCTGAGCAGTTGCCAAAAATTGGGACCTTGTTTCTACCTCTAGGGTGCTGAGGCTGGCCCAGGTAGGTCACACCGAAGACAGGCAAGAAAACAAGATTCACCCCACCAGGAGGTTTCTGCTACCCTGAAAAACGGGTCAGCTAAACCTCATTATAAATGTGTGCACTTTTGTGGAGCTCTTTCGAGCTACAGTTTCCAGCTTTACCCTGCTAGAAGCTGCAGATCTATCAGACAGGCGAACCAATCTCATCAGCCATAAAACAAAGCTTTGTCTCACTCAGAGCTATTAGCTCCAAAACCAATGGCTTCAATCAGGGGCTGACAACGATACATATGAATTTCAGGGACCCACTACCTTGAACCTTGTGTCGCTGGAATATTTGAATTTACATTTGTGAGACTATGTTTAAAGTGTAAAATTTTTGCTGGGATAACCTGCTTGGGTTTATCCAAACCCAGTTCCATTGTGTAAGGTTTAAAATTGTGCCTGATTCTCAGTCTACCTAGAACTAAAGTTTTCAATGGCACTTTACTTTTTTTCTAGGTGCTTTTTGTCTTGAAACAATTTGCGTCTTCGGTTTCCCTTGTGACCAAGGTTTGTAATGATACATTTCACCTTTTTAATGAGACCTGGGCAACTATTCTCTCCCTTAATATATTTAAATATTTTATGTTTTTACAAATAAAACTTAATAAACTTGTAAAAAGCCTTGTGAAATAATATACATGTTTTCCTAAGTGCCTGGTGAGTGGGACACAAAGGTGCCCGGCCATGCCTCTTTAACAACTAATAAGAGGGGGTTAGGTAGAACAGCTAAGTGTTTGGAAGGGAGGTCGGGTTGCTCAAGTATAAAGCCAAATGACTGAAAAATTTGATATGTGGGGTTGAGGATTGCAAAGCATATTTATATGGAGTTTGCAATTCAGAAAATTCAGAGTGGAGTTCTGTGGGAGAATGTGAAAGCCATCTGGCCAAGGGCAGGTCACAGGTTTGAGGAGTGAAGCTAGGTTAGCTGCCACTGGCAGTCACACCCACCATACTGTGTTGGAGGAAGCCCAGTTTCTTACAAACCACTGAATATTATCACATCAAAAACACCTGTTAGTTGTAGTTCTTAGAAAAGAGACAACTACCGTATTAAATGTTGTGTAAAAGCCAAACAAAATCAATAGCAATCTATTGCCAGAACAGAGGGAAAGCCCCTAATGGCCATGAGGTGGTCTGGTGATAACAGGTAACATTCAGATTGTGCAGAAGTAAAGCATTATTCAATGCCTGATACGTCCTTTTAAGCTTGGTGCAATGTGCACCAACAGCTGTAGCAGTAGCACTTTGGGTTTAATTAGCATTAACTGATCGAAGCCTCACACATCCAATTGTGGGCATTCCAGAGGCACCTAAAATTGTAACAAGAGAGCTGGAATTGTGGGTGTACAATTATGCCAGATGGTTGACTACAGACAATAAACAAAATAGTCAAACAAAATCTGAGTGAATGGTGTAACTGCAGTCAATGAACAAAATAGTCCAACAAAACCTGCTCCATCTTGAGGGGCGCAATCCAAAAGATTGTTCAACTCAACCAGCCTTCCAGTGCGGCAATTGCAAAGCTCCCATTGATTGCATAGTTTTCTTAATGAAACAGTTTTCATCCTTCTTAGACCTGACAGCCTTTGGATTGTCATCCCCCTAACTGTTTGTCTGCCTCCCTCCATTTTTCTGATCCTGTTTTGGCTGGTTTAGGTCTCTGCAAACTTTACCACCACTATCCAGTGCTAAACTGCATGTGCTCTCTCCACTATACATGGAAACATTGGCTCCTACCCTATTGGCATATGCAATTTATCTGCAAGTCCCTAGTAAAGTGATCTTGAGGTGCCCAGGACCTGTAAATGAAATGCTACTAGTGGGCATGCAGCACTGATTGTGGCATCCACATAAGTAGCCCCTTAACAGTGTCTAAGGCCTGTCATTGCAAGGACTGTGTGTGCCGTTTCACTGCCACTTCAATTTGGCATTCTTAAACTACTTGCCAAGCATTAAACCCCCCTTTTTCAACATATAAGTCACCCTTAAGGTAGATCCTAGGTAACCTATAGGTCAGGGTACTATGTAAGTAAAAGGCAGGACATGTACTTATGTGGTTTACATGTCCTCATGATGAAAAAAATCACACATTTGTTTCTCACTACTGTGAGGCCCGCTCCTCTCATAGGCTAGCATTAGAACTTCCCTTATGTACTTCAAAGTGGTAGATTCTCATCTGAAAGGAGTAGCCCTGTCATGTGTTGTATGGCCAAAAGGGTAATGGAAATTCCTACTTACTGATGAAGTTGGATTTAATATTACTATTTTAGAAATGTCACTTTTAGAAAGTAGGCATTTCTCTACACTTACTGCCTTCTCTACCTTACAGCCTGTCTCCAAACTATGTCTGTGCTGTGCTGGTTGAAAGCTCCCCTTGTGTATTCCACCCAGACAGCCATAAACACAGGACACTCAGTCCCATCTGCATTCATCTGCATACTGAATTGGTCTCCCTGGGCAGGAAGGGTGGAGGGGCTCTCACTTACATTTCACAGGCCAGTGGCCTGACCCCACACAAAGGGCTGATAACCCCCCACAGGGTTCCTGGCAGACAGGGCTGGGTAGAAAGGGGACCTTGTGACTTTAAAACCACACTTTGAGGTTTCTTACACTTCCAAGGCACTTTGAACCCACCAAAACAGACACTTCTGGATCTACAACTGGAGTCTGTCAAAGGGACTGTCTGGCTGCCTAAAGGACTCATCTGGACTGCTTTGCTGGAAGGGCTGCTGCCCTTTTTGTTGCCCTGCTGTCCCCTGACTCTGCTGGAAGGACACTGCTTTACCCACAAATGCCCTCCAAGGGCTTGGATTGAACTTGCTTTCTGTTCTGAAGTCTCAGGGCCAGCAAAGACTTCATCTACAAGTTCACCGACTTCGACTCCAGAACCGGCACTGCTGTCTGATGCTGCCCCGCTGCCTGCTCAGTTGTCCTCGCTGAATACAATGACTGCAGCCTGCAACATAAGCTATACGTCACTGTGACACTACTGAAGTCATGTGGGGTGATCACGACACTGCGAAGTCGATTCATCATGTCTTGGCTGGCTGGATTCATAGACCCCGCAGGGTCACAAGGAACCAATGTTTTGCCACCAACACTGTATCTGCTCCACTGCAACCGGACGGAACCAACACCTCGCCTCCCCTGCCTTATAGTATGGAACCAATGCCTCACCTCCCTGGTGGCCGTAAGGAACCAAGGCCGCACCGCATCCAGCGACACCTCACCTCCCTGACTCCATGCAACATCTTTGCTTCATTGTTTTCAAAGGTAGTGTACCTGGGGGCCGTATGACTCAGTGACTGGGCCACACTCCCTAACGCATGGCATCAGACTGTTGGAAACGACTCCCTTAACGATGTTGCAATACCCCCAATTGGAGCTATTATGATTCTAAGGGATATAATAAGGTTTAATCTTGCAATAATCATAAATTTACTTGTGTACATTGGATTCTTGACATTTTGGTCTTATGTTATTCAGATACATATTATCTATTTATGTGGAGTACTTTTTGTGATGGTTTTACTGTGTTACTGTATGAGTTATTGCACAATTACTTTACACATTGCCTTTTACGTTAAGCCTGAGAGAGTGTGTGCTAAGTATTTGTTTTACAAAGTTGTGCCAGTGCCTACTTGACAGTAATCTGACTGATCCCAGGAAGCTTGCAGAGGAGGCGGAACTCTGAGCTAGCACCTCCAGTTCTTTATTGAGTTTGAGTTTGAGTTTGAGGTGATTGGTAACAAAATAAGTGATCACTTAGCCATGAGAGTGCTTGTGAATGACAAGAAGTTGGTGTTTGTTACCTATTCACTTAAATTAGATATCACTTATCTGCATAGAACCCAGCCACATATCTCAGAGGACAATTTGTCAGCTATACCCAATATCAACCCTAAGTAGTTTCCTAAAGCTTGTATTATTGAAAAACTTACACATATAGTAAGATTCTTGAAACATATTAAAGGAAAATCTTTTTTTAGTAAATAAAGTTACATTTTCCCTGCCTCAATTTCCTGGAGGCTAATATGAATTTGCTCTCAAGTGTCTCTCAGCCAGGTATTAGCATTTGGATAGGTGTGTAAAAGTGTGTAATGCCTCCCAGGAACAAACGTCCCACGAACAAACAGTAGACTGATCTCAATGTACAGAGGAGACTCCTCTGGACAATACAAAATATGCAGGGTTGGGTTGCGAGCATCTTTTTCGACATTAAAGGGTCACATCCTGCTTGAGTTTCAAATTCTGCTTGACAGGGGTGCTGGATTCACATATAACCCATTGTGGGACACTTGAAAACCAGAGAACAGAATGGCAAGGTAGTCTTGCCTAACCACTGTCTGGTTGCCGATGCACCCTGCTTTGTCCTACCAGACGCCTGTTTCTGGGTTTCACATATAAGTAAGGCTAGTGGGTGGGAATGATCCCTGGGCATGCCCATCTCTGTCTGTCATCTCCAGGCACCCATGTCAAAACACTGCTGCAACTAAGGTAGAACAGAAGAGGACTGGACCTGTTGCCTGTGACCTGAAAGGGCACATTCTACGACATCTTTGATAACATCATTAATGACAACTGAAATGACGTAATTTATGACAACACTGTGTATGGCAAGGTCACAAGTTATAGTTACTTCAGTTAACTATAACTGGTTGCGTTTTAGTGTTTTTTAGTTCAAAATGTTATGTTTAAACTTACATTTACATTTAACTATAACAGCACTTAAACCTTTATTTTTTCAGTGAAAATATATTTTGTAGTTTTATATAATGCAAACATGGGCTAAGGGCATTGCAGTACTTTACATGAGCACCTGATTACATTACATAAGGTCAGATTCATTTAATCAGCACACTAAACATACGAACATGGGAGATTAAATGACTTGCGTGAATCAAAGGATGTGAAGCCAGCACCAGACTCGAACCTGGTTACCCAGGTCCAAAGTCATCAGCTCTGGCTGTTATGCCACACTCATATTTTTCAATTTATGTGTGAAAGTCAAACACAAGTGGTATGACTGTGTATGATCATGTATAGTGAGCACATTCTCTGTTGAAGTGGCATGGTAAAGCAAAAAATACTGGAAGGTTCCCCTGGAGTCTTGCTTGAGAACACTTGCAAGTGTTTGTTTTAAAACTGGACTTAGGGACATTGTTCAGCACATTTGCATTGGTTCACTAACAGGTCTATTCATTTTATATTTTACTTACATATAGACCAGGAGTTTCACGACCCACTAAAAACAGGCATGCAACTCACCAGTAGTTTGTGATTCACAGTCTGGGGAACACAGTTATAAATAATGAGTTCAAAATTACATCACTTTAGGCCTTTTGTAAATGTAGTCTAGCTTGTACCTAGATCACTCTCTAGTCCTAGGGCTGCTGTGTAACTCGGTGGTAACAAGCTGGGCCAATTTGTGTTAAAGGTTAGGTGCAGTGTAAAGTAAGGAGGTAGACTGAAATTGAAGCACTAGTCAGAAGAAAATGTCTTGTATAATTGCAGCTACACTGAAAATCCCTTGCAGCCTGGTAGAAGAGTATTTCATGCTAAGCCAGCTTGCTGTTATTGAGACTATTAACTGGGCGTACTCCTCTGACAGAAAGAAGAGAAAAGATAAACATGAATAGTCCAGGTTCTAGTAAGGGAAACTGTCAGAGAGTTCACTGATAATGACGAATCTATTGACAACCAACAAGTATAAAGGAAACAAAAACGATAATATTAAAAGAAAGGATTAAGTAGCCTATAAAGGTGCATACAGTGACTAAGAGCAACTGGGTAGCTCATAGTATGTCTAGTAGGCATACAGTGCTTCAAAGTCTTTCTTCAGAGACTGTCTGGAACATATTATCAACTGGATCCTGCTAGCAAACTGGTGTAAAGAAGATCCCATGAATAGAATTCCATAGATTTCACTGACTGGGGTGCAAATTTGCATTGAAATGTTCATTGACTGCAATGGTGCGACTGATATCCTGCACTGCAGGTGCACTGAATGACAAGCATTGGCAAAACCAAGAGACCTCGCCTGTAAGAGCTGCTGCTGTTGGCTTTGGCAATGTTTTGTATCTATGCAGTTCAACAGAACAGCTGCTTGTGCAGCATGGCCAAAACTAATAAAAAAATAAAGCACTAAGATACTTTTTTTTTTTTTATCGCACTATTGCTGGCAGCGTCATAGCACTTTTCTTATTTTTAGCTATGTGCACCTGAAGCGCCATTAAATGAGGGAAAGACAGCAGAAGGGAAGGGGTAAGCAAATGGACAGCAGAGAAATAGTTGAGGGAAGCAAATGGACATTGGAGGGTTGGAAGGATGAAGCAAACACACGGACAACAGAGGAAGTGTGGGTGGGGAGGACTACAGAGAAGAGAATAGTACATGACAACACAGCTGAAAAACAAAAGCTCTCTCTCTCAAAAACTTAAACAAGATGAATAATATACCGCCTGAAAAAACAAGCAGTGGAAAGACCCACTAATGCATCCAAGCTTCAACGGAAGGACAAACAGGATGAAAGCCTAAAGAAATCGACAAATAAGAAGCAAATAATTAGAGTGAAAATGAAGCAAACCAATGGATAAACAATGAATGGCATCTAAGCCCCCTGTAGTGAAATAGAAGATCTTGCAAAAGACAGCAATTATTCTGTATTATACAAGACCTAAAAATGACACTTACATAGACTGAGAAATGCATAAATGGAATTTCATGTCGGTGCTGCTGTAAATATTGGTGAAAAACGTGTACCAGCACTAGCACAATTTATACAATCCAGAAATACTAGTGCAAAATGTCACTGGTACCAGTACAATCTATGTAATCGATACCTGAATGCGTAGTTAAATAAAGACAGCAAACTTCTTATTCACAAACCGAGTTTTTTAGTTTAAGAATGTGGGTTGGGCAACCATATTTGCATGTCAGCAGTGAGTAACTGTGGATATCAGCATGCCACCAGGCAAATGTAGTGACCATTTCCTAAGGAGGTCCCCAGTGGAAGGTCTAAATGTACAGCATTCCGTACCACTTGACTATTTACAGCACCAGGCTGTCCTGCTGATAATATTTGCTCAAAAAGTATTTAGACGATACAGTGGCAGACATCCACGAACACTACTCATCTTGACAGCTGCAGTTAACTTGAATCATTCACTAGAGTTAACTTGAATCATTCATAAAATTAAAAAAAGAAAACGACAAAATATTCCACAAAATATATTGCTACTAAACTAAGAATTATCTGTTACTAATGTTTTGTTAAAACAAACAGAGTGGTCATCATTATGTAATAATGTGTGTCTGTAATTTGTGCCATGTATAACTGCTCATGACGCAGACTCACTCTGTGCATGCCGTTATGCACAACGTGGCCGTGTCAACTGCTACTCTGTGTCTATTCCTCAGTGCCCTGAGCTAAGCTAGGTGACCTAAAGGCCTCCAAAAGGGTGAGCGCAGTCACAGCAGCAGTACGTTGTTCAGTGCTGCGAAATCCTTACCCTGCCTTTTGCATGGGGTCCTGGGCTTTCCCTGGAGAGAAGCAGCTAGCCTATTACTCCACTCGATCTCTGTGTAGCCCCAATTTTCCCATCAGGGTTAATCCAAATGTAGACAGACTTCTAGTTGGTGTAGGTCAGAGGTCTTCAAACTGGGGGGGCAGGACCCCTGGGGGGCCTGAAGCCATCCGAGGTGGGGGAGGGGTGCACCCGGCTCTGGCCAAGAGAAGCATCTGCTGATAGCAATGCTTTGTTTTAAGAGGGAAAAACTGAGTAGCAGTAAACCGCTCGGTAGTGGGCCATCGCTAACATGTTTTGTCAGTTAAAGCCAAGCCCTAAGTATGTGTCAAATGGGGAGAAACTCCAAATATTCCTCAAAAACCCCATCCCCACTTCTAAAAATCACACTGCGGATTCTTTTACACGTTAGTAGGCCTGCATGGACAGAAAAGTATGTATGGCATTCTTGTATCTGACTGCATGTTTAAACAGGTAACAGAATTGAACTGTAATGTTTAAACAATTCAAGAAATATTTAAACATTTACAACTTAATAGAATGATTGTGAAAATTTTGAGGGGGCCCCGATGATTATTTTTTTTCCACTGAGGGGGCGAGGCATTAAAAAGCTTGAAGACCACTCATCTACATTCTACATCCGCCTTCTGAGTTGTGTTATATGGACACATGTTCTGCAAGGGTCACAGGTTCCATACGGGAATGTGCACAGGATTCACTTGGAATCCCTGTTATGCTCGTAAATATGGGAACTGGTCTGTTTGAAGCACTTGTGGAGGGTCATCGCTAGCATGTATGTTCAAGAAGAGAGCAGGATGCCTCATTTGCAATACAGAGTTTCTGAGAAAATGGCAAATACAAGCACAGATAGTCCAATTCAAAGATTTAGGTAACTTGCATCTCAAGCGCAAGTTGCAAAATTTGTCTCCAGTGCCCTGAAATACTGTTTTAAATTCTTGACAGCATTACTCATTACATTTAAGTGTAATATCATAATGTCTTCTATTAGAGGCATAACCAATTCAAAGCATCTTCCCTATAATCAGTCAACTACTTTTAATTGTGTAACACATACCTGCCTACACACATGGTGCCACTCTGTGTCAACTGCTATATACCTAGGCAGTTATAGTTTAACATGTTCAGGGATATCTCCATGTGTTGAATATAACATAATAAGCAAAGGTACAGTGTAAAAACTTAAATTACAGTCTTGTATGCATATTATAGATTTAGAACAACAAGACGGTTCTGGGGTAGGAGCTCCATCAAGGAGTTCTCCTTTGATTCACACTCGCTGGTGCCCCTTGTTGCAATCACCTTTCCGGAGCAAGCCAACATGGACTGAGTCGAAATAGGGCACCTTCGAACAAGGGGCAACCCTTCGAATTTACCCAGAGAGGGCCCCACCTACTGTTGTTCACCTACCTGACATCTGATGCACAGGATTAGCATAGCAGGCGGCTCTGACATTCCTGACAAATGGGCCCTTTATATCTCCTCCATTCCCAGAAGCACTCTACATCTGCCTTGCGCTTGTGGTTCTGGAGAAAGTAATGGAGGGTGAGGTATGCCACTGTGTCTTACCTGGTCATCGTTGTTTTATGCACCCGACAACATGAGCATTAATCTGGAGGGGGTAGGCCAGGTGGTTCTTGAATCTAAAGGCTTCACAGCCTAGTGTTAGGGCAAGCTATATGCCCAGACATCCCCACCCCACGTGGTCCCAGGATCTTCGGTCATCGTCACGATTTAGGTGACGTTTTTTGGGACGCGACTACTGTAACCATTTTACACTGGGCAAGATGATCTCATTCGAATCATTGCTCGGCCCTGTACACCATGGGGGTGATTCTAACCCTGGCGGTCGGTGTTAAAGCGGCGGCCAACCCGCCAACAGGCTGGCGGTCGAAAAAATGAAATTCTGACCCTGGCGGGAACCGCCAACACAGCCCGCCAACTTAACACTCCGACCGCCGCGGCGGTACAGACAAACAGCGCGGCGGTCACCGCCAACAGGCAGGCGGCAGACAATGTACCGCCCACACTATCATAACTCACCAATCCGCCACCTTTTCCGGGGCGGGAGCACCGCCGCTAAAAACACGGCGGAAACAGACTACGAACGGGAAAACGCTCACCAAAACACACTCCACGAGTACGGAGGACAGCATGGAACCCGAATTAAACATCCTACCTGCTCTCGTCTACCTTCTCATCTACCACAAGTACGAAGTCCGGCGCAGACGACAACGGTGAGTACTGCACCTACGACACACGGGAGGGGGAGCACGAAAGGTTACGGGCACACACATATGCGACCCCCCCCCCCCAATCATGTACTCACCAATGCAGAGCACCAAGTCACAGTGACACCACCCAAACACCCCTGAAAAATGCTAGGACATAATCATATTTGGAATAAATATTTATGTACCAAAAAGCTCCAGAAAATTAGCGTACAACCATGAAAGATATCCACAACAAAACAAATGACATACACATCAGTGTATAACTGAAGTACCAAGTCCTGCACATCCTACGAATTCAGCATGTCCGTGGGCCAAAGTCTTGAGAAACAAGGGCAAAGCCCACACAGGAGACCTAAGTCCTTTGGAGAGAACACTGCAGGGGCATCAGATGTAAAAACTACAGGCACCTCAGGGGGAAGGGAAGGGGGGGGCACCACAGCCACATGAGTCCACGACGCCAGATCCACGAGGAGCCACCATGCCCACTGTTCAATCCTGGGGAGTGCAAAGCCACAGTCTCTCAATGTCTCTACAGTGGGTGGGCTGCCCACTGGACCATCCTGGGGAGTGCAAAGCCACAGTCTCTCAAGTCTCTGCAGTGGGTGGATTGCCCACTGGACCATCCTGGGGAGTGCAAAGCCACAGTCTCTCAATGTCTCTACAGTGGGTGGGCTGCCCACTGGGCCATCCTGGGGAGTGCAAAGCCACAGTCTCTCAAGTCTCTGCAGTGGGTGGATTGCCCACTGGACCATCCTGGGGAGTGCAAAGCCACAGTCTCTCAATGTCTCTACAGTAGGTGGGCTGCCCACTGGACCATCCTGGGGAGTGCAAAGCCACAGTCTCTCAATGTCTCTACAGTGGGTGGGCTGCCCACTGGGCCATTCTGGGGAGTGCAAAGCCACAGTCTCTCAAGTCTCTGCAGTGGGTGGATTGCCCACTGGACCATCCTGGGGAATGCAAAGCCACAGTCCATCAGGTGGATGACAGTCTCCACTGGTCAAGGAGGAGGCATGGTGGGCACAGTGAACCATCAACGGTGCTTGAGACGGCGGTGCCCTTTTCAGCGGTGCTTGAGACGGCGGGGCCCAGCGGAGCGGTGCTTGAGACGGCGGGGCCCAGCAGAGCGGTGCTTGAGAGGAAGGGCCCAGCGGAGCGGTGCTTGAGAAGAAGGGCCCAGCGGAGCGGTGCGTGAGAGGAAGGGCCCAGCGGAGCGGTGCTTGAGACGGCGGGGCCCAGCGGAGCGGTGCTTGAGAGGAAGGGCCCAGCGGAGCGGTGCTTGAGAAGAAGGGCCCAGCGGAGCGGTGCTTGAGAAGAAGGGCCCAGCGGAGCGGTGCGTGAGAGGAAGGGCCCAGCGGAGCGGTGCTTGAGACGGCGGGGCCCAGCGGAGCGGTGCTTGAGAGGAAGGGCCCAGCGGAGCGGTGCTTGAGAAGAAGGGCCCAGCGGAGCGGTGCGTGAGAGGAAGGGCCCAGCGGAGCGGTGCTTGAGACGGCGGGGACCAGCGGAGCGGTGCTTGACAGGAAGGGCCCAGCGGAGCGGTGCTTGAGAAGAAGGGCCCAGCGGAGCGGTGCGTGAGAGGAAGGGCCCAGCGGAGCGGTGCTTGAGACGGCAGGGCCCAGCGGAGCGGTGCTTGACAGGAAGGGCCCAGCGGAGCGGTGCTTGAAATGAAGGGCCCAGCGGAGCGGTGCGTGAGAGGAAGGGCCCAGCGGAGCGGTGCTTGAGAAGAAGGGCCCAGCGGAGCGGTGCTTGAAATGAAGGGCCCAGCGGAGCGGTGCTTGAAATGAAGGGCCCAGCGGAGCGGTGCGTGAGAGGAAGGGCCCAGCGGAGCGGTGCTTGAGAGGAAGGGCCCAGCGGAGCGGTGCTTGAGAAGAAGGGCCCAGCGGAGCGGTGCTTGAGAAGAAGGGCGGAGCGGTGCGTGAGAGGAAGGGCCCAGCGGAGCGGTGCTTGAGACGGCGGGGCCCAGCGGAGCGGTGCTTGAGAGGAAGGGCCCAGCGGACCGGTGCTTGAGATGGCGGGGCCCAGCGGAGCGGTGCTTGACAGGAAGGGCCCAGCGGAGCGGTGCTTGACACGGCGGGGCCCAGCGGAGCGGTGCTTGAGACGGCGGGGCCCTGTTCAGCGGTGCCTATCTCCACGGCGGGGCCCTGTTCAGCGGTGCTCTTCTGCACCGCGGGCCCTGTTCAGCGGTGCCTATCTCCACGGCGGGGCCCTGTTCAGCGGTGCTCTTCTGCACCGCGGGCCCTGTTCAGCGGTGCCTATCTCCACGGCGGGGCCCTGTTCAGCGGTGCTCTTCTGCACCGCGGGCCCTGTTCAGCGGTGCCTATCTCCACGGCGGGGCCCTGTTCAGCGGTACTCTTCTGCACCGCGGGCCCTGTTCAGCGGTGCTCATCCAGCAGGTCAAGGGAGCCAGACCTGGCCTGGACTCCCTGTTCAGTCGCCCTCGGACCGTGACATTTCTGGACCCTTCGGGGACGGACTCCTGGCCTCCTTAGTGTCCTCCTTCCCAGCTGGGATGTGGCATGTGGGGTCCACCTTCTCCGCGCTCCTGCTGCCCTTCCGCTCCTTTGATGGGGCTCTCGGGCCCTTGCCTCCCCCAGATGGTGTGGGTGGTGAAGTGGCCGCACATTGCTCCTTGGGGGCAGCCCTGTCGGTCCTCGCACGGCGGTCCTTGGTTTTGCGGGTCCTCTTGCCGGGGGGGGGCTGGACGTGTCCTTGCTGCTGATCGATGTGTCACTGCTGGCAAAGGGTGGGCTCCAGAACCCAGGCACAACAGTGACACCCGAAGCTGGGCTGGTGGTGGCTGCGGTGCTCTTGGGACTCTTTGAAGATGGATGGGGGAGGTCATCGGGGGGAAAGAGGTTAAGGTTAGCCAGGAAAAGTTTTTTAGGGCCAAGGTAAAGGGTAGGAGAAGTGGAGATGGAAGTGGAGGTAGAGGAGGTGGTTGTAGGAGAGTCAGGTGTGCTGTCATTGGGTGAAGGTGCTGGTGCTGTAGGCTGTCGTGAGGTGGATGGCTGTTGGGTGGGTGGCTGCCTGCGTTTGTGTGTCTTGGAAGAGGGGGTGACAGACACAGTGGGAGAGGACACAGGGGACGTGTACATGGCAGTGGGGGTGGTGACTGCACGAGTGTGGACTGTACTGGAGGGTGAGGTGGTGATGGAAGCACTGGCTGATGTTGGGGTGCATGCAGGTGTGAGTGTAGACGTCACAGGGAGGGAGGAGGGAGACGAGGAGGAGGGGGACACAGGGGTGGCAGTGGCTGTTGGCATGTCTGCATCTGGGTGTTGCTCGGGTGAGTGTTTGCGGGATCTGTGGTGCTTGTGTTTGGATGAGCTGCTCTTGGGTGTTGAGGTGTGTGCAGGCTGGTCTGATGGTGTGGATGGGATAGGCTGAGGAACAGGAGACAGAGACAGGCTGGAGGCAGTCAGAAGAGGGAGGCTGGAAACAGGGACAATGGCTGCCGTCAGTGCTGAGGCCAGAGCAGTGAACGCTCGTTGATGGGCAGCCTGACCCGAATGAATGCCCTCCAGGTACGCATTGCTCTGTTGCACCTCCCTTTGCACACCCTGGATGGCATTCAAAAGGGTCGTCTGCCCAACAATGAGCGTCCTTACCAGGTCAATGAGCTCCGCACTGAGGGCAGCAGGGGCAACAGGGGCAGGGGCTGAGGTGCCTGGGGCGAAGGAGACGCGCGCCTTCCTGGGCGAACCGGCACGGAGCGAAGACTGAGGGGCTGCTGGGAGGGCGGGGCTGGTGCGCTGGGTGGCGGCTGTACCTGTAGAGGCGGGGGGCACGGATGTTGCCGCCACCCCTAGGGAGCTCCCATCCGAGGACGTGTCGCTTTCGCTGCTCTCACCAGCGGTCCCCGTCGTGGTGCTCCCCTCGCCCTCCGGATCACTGGTGCCCTCGGTGTCTGTTCCTGGGCCCACCGGGGCCTTGTGTCCTGCAGCTCCCTCGTGCTCCGATGCCATATCTCCTCCGCCTGATGATGCTAATGCACACATGCACAAGAAGATGAAGAGAAAGGGTGGGGGGAGAAAAAAGAAGACCAGGTTGAGTGCATGCAATGTCAACACCGTTGGCGGAGAGGACAGACACAGGTGCCTAATGCACTAAGCCGCGCATTCGGGGTACACTACTCAGTACTACTGACTAAGACAACAGGCCAAGAGACGTCAAACGCGCACATGGGAGATGCTGGACCTTCAATGGCTGTACTTGTCACCCTACAGAGGTGGGGGCCGGGGGCACAGGGCCATGCCTAAGGGAGAGGACTACACTACAGAAAGCGCCCTGGCCTAATGTCACCCACAGCCCTCCTCCCCCACCCAGACGCCTCCACTGCGCAGAAAGATAGGAGAATGTGCTGATACTCACCCCCTTGTGTCTGCTGTGATGTCTTAAAGTGCCCATCCAATTCAGGGTAGGCCACCGCCAGGATCCGGGACATCAGGGGGGTCATGGTGCGACTGGCACCCCTCCTAGGTTGGGAGGCCATCCCCAGCAGTGTTTCTGCGGTCTTCCTTGTTCCGCGGCGGATGTCCTCCCACCTCTTGCGGCAGTGGGTGCCCCGTCTGTTGTGGACCCCCAAGGTCCGGACTTCCTTGGCGATGGCACGCCAAATCTCGATCTTCTGATGGGCGCTGACCTATTAGACATGTACAGGGTGGAAAGGAGGAAATCATCAATGGCCTGCATGTTAGATGTAATTGCCCCCCCCCACCCACTTTGCCATATGGCACATGCTCTCATCTGTCGGGCGTTGCACTCCTCATTCGCCCCCCACCCCACCAACTTACATCCACCCCAATCCACACAGGCATAGCCCATTCCATTAGCACCCGGGGTACTCACTTGTTGGTCTGGAGGACCGTAGAGTAGCGCATACTGGGGGAGGACCCCATCCACGAGCTTGTCCAATTCTTCAGACGTGAAGGCAGGGGCCCTTTCCCCAGTCGCAGCAGCCATTGTATCTTCCAGACCGAGGTCACAGCAGCACTTGCAGTATAGGTCCTCTCCTGTGGATGATCAGGTCTCGAGTGATTAAGCAGATAGAAAATGGCGGTCACGTCCGTGGCGGTGCGTACCGCGGCGGTGCGTACCGCGACCGCCGGCGCACTTCGTTATTGGCTCCTGAAACCCATAGGCTTCAATGTTAACCAATGCGGCTTTGCGCCGCGGTCTTCGACCGCCTACCGCCACGGTGTGCCCCGCCAGCGCAGTGACCTCACATCCCATTGTCCCACTTCACAGGTCAGGCAGCCGCCATTTCAAGGGCCCACATGGCTTAATTTTGACTGCGACACACAGGCCTAGGCCTTGCATTGCCACACATACACGCCTTTCAACCCATTGCCATTCTTTAACTGTGCAAGCTGTCTGTACGTACCTGTGGTTTGGCTGACTCTGTGCTCCATGTTGTCCTTCCTAGGCACCGTCCGCTGGGACTTGGGATGAGAAGGAGGAATCCTCGCGTGTACCGACCGCTGGTGGACCTGTCGACAATGGAAGAACGCCATATAATCCTTCGATACCGACTTGACCGTGCCACTATCCATGAACTGTGTGCCCAGCTGGAGCCAGCCCTGATGTCCCCCATCCGCCAACCCACAGGGATTCCCCCTCTGGTGCAGGTTTTGTCAGTCCTCCATTTTTTGGCCAGTGGGTCATTCCAGACCACAGTGGCCATGTCATCTGGAATGTCTCAGCCTATGTTTTCTAAGATTTTGAGCAGAGTGTTGTCTGCCCTGATGAAACTCATGCGGAGCTACATCATTTTCCCCGAGGAGGGTGACTTGCCCACAGTGAAGGGTGATTTCTATGCCCTTGGACATATCCCCAACATCATTGGTGCCACTGATGGGACCCATGTGGCTTTGGTACCCCCAAAAGACGATGAGCAGGTGTACCGAAACAGAAAGAATTATCATTAGATGAATGTCCAGGTGTTCTGTTTGGCTGACCAGTACATCTCCCATGTAAATGCCAAGTTCCCAGGGTCAGTGCATGACGCGTATGTGATGCGAAATAGCAGCATCCCCTATGTGATGGAGCAGCTACAGAGACAACGTGTGTGGCTAATAGGTGACTCTGGTTACCCCAACCTGCCGTGGCTACTGACCCCAGTAAGGAATCCCCGGACAAGGGCAGAGGAACGCTACAATGAGGCCCATGGGCGTACAAGGAGGGTGATTGAGCGAACCTTTGGCCTCCTGAAGGCCAGGTTTAGGTGCCTGCATATGACTGGTGGATCCCTAATGTACTCACCAAAGAAGGTGTGCCATATCATCGTGGCGTGCTGTATGCTTCACAACCTGGCTTTGCGACGCCAGGTGCCTTTCCTGCAGGAGGATGGTCCAGATGGTGGTGTTGTAGAAGCCGTGGAGCCTGTGGAGAGTGAAGAGGAGGAAGACTCTGAGGACGACACAGACAATAGGGACAGAGTGATACAACAGTATTTCCAGTAACACCCAGGTAAGAATCACCCAAGCCATTTCACAATTGCTTCTAGCCTCCTGCATCTATACTTTCTGTAGTTCCCCACAGATGTTTTTTATTAATTTATGCCTTTCCCTTCCCTTCTCAGTGCTGTCTGACTCAGTACCTGACTTCTGCTTGGTTCGCCCATGAAATACAGCGTATTGACATTGGTATGTTGTCATGACTAATTGACAGAACAGAAATTGAACAGTAATATGTTATCCCTTTGTTAATAATACAGCATGACTCAAAACAGGTTTGTGTGCAAAATGTGATTTATTTACAGTGCTAGATACCGGTACATGTGATTCTAAGGGTGATGGGTGGGGGTGGAGGAATATCCATGGCAGAGTCCAGTTCTCAGTCTCACAGGTGCATTGTTCTTTTGCCTGTGGAAGGATGGAGCATAGGCAGTTCATGGTTGGACAGGGTGGCAATGTGGGACAGTGGGAAGACTTGAGGGGGTATGTCCTGCTGGCGGGGGTCTTGACATCCTACTCTGTCTTTTTCTTTGGTCTCAGGCTCCTCTTACGGGGTGGTTGTTCTTCAGCAGGAGGTGGGGTTCTGGGGGGCTGTCGAGGTGTTGGGACCTCCTGTCCACTAGCGCCGGCGGAGGTGGTAGGCTGTTCCTGGTCCGGCCTAGTGACAGGGGCCCTGTGTGGTGCACCATGGTCCCGCAACGCGTCCTCTATCCTGTGGAGGGCCAGGACGATGGTCCCCATTGCGGTCCCGATGATTCTCAGCTCCTCCCTGAACCCCATGTAGCGTTCTTCCTGCTGTGCCTGGATCTCAGTGAACCTGGCCAGTACCGTCGCCATCGTTTCTTGGGAGTGGTGGTATGCCCCCATGATGGTGGTGAGGGCCTCTTGGAGAGTGGGTTCCCTGGTCCTCTCCTCCCCCCCCTGTCGCACAGCAGCCCTCCGAGCTGCCCGGTTTCCCCCGGCCTCTGTCCCCTGGCCGGTGTGCCCGCTCCCACTGCCCCCAGGTCCCTGTTGTTGTTGGGGTGTCGGGTTAGCCTGGGTGCCCTGTAGTGGCGGACACACCGCTGATTGAGCTGTCCTAGAGACAGAGGCATGGGCCCGCTGGGTGGGAGCTGTGCTGGTGTCGGCAGAGGGGGTCGGGTCTGGTGTGGCCTGTGTCTGGGTGAGGGGAACCGACTGCCCAGAGGTCCCCGATGGTCCGGGCTGGTCATCAGGTTCACTGTCGACAGAGCTGCTATCCTCAGTGTGGGCCTGTTCCGGTGGTGGGATGGACACTTCTGGACCCTCCTGGCTGGTGTGTTGTCGTTCGGGTCCTGCATGGGGTAAGAGAGTTTGGTTATTGTTTCTGTGTGTGCAATAGCATGCGTGGTGTGGGTGCCCTTGTCCCCCAGTGCAGGCATTCCCTGGAGGGAGGTGTTGTGAGGGTATTTAGTGGGGGGGAGGGGTTAGTGCAGTGGTCATGCTTAGGTGATGGGTGCCCATGGTTTGTGTTGGCATGCAGGAGTTGGTGTTGGGATGGGTGGGTTGTGCTGGTGAGACATTGTCAGGAAGGATGTGTGCTGGGGGGTTGGGGGTGAGGGTGGGGGTGTGGGTTGGCATGCTGGTGGGGTGTGGGGGATATAGTAGTTGAGATGGGACTTACCAGAGTCCATTCCTCCGGCTACTCCTGCGAGGCCCTGAGGATGCAGGATGGTCAAGACCTCTTGCTCCCACGATGTAAATTCGGGAGGGGTGGGTGGGGGTCCGCCGCCAGTCTTCTGGACCGCGATGTTGTGCCTGGAGACCATCGATCGGACCTTCCCCCGTAGGTCGTTCCATCTTTTGCGGATGTCCTCCCTATTCCTGGGATGCTGTCCCACTGCGTTGACCCTGTCCACGATCCGCTGCCATAGCTCCGCCTTCCTGGCTATACTGGTGTGCTGCACCTGCGAGCCGAAGAGCTGGGGTTCCACTCTTAGGATTTCCTCCACCATGACCCGGAGTTCTTGGTCCGAAAATCGTGGATGCCTTTGGGGTGCCATGGGGTGGTGTGGGTGAGGTGTGGGGTGGTGTATGTGATGAGGAGTGTGTTGGTGAGTGGTGCTTTGTGCTACTATGTGGTGTGTGTGATGGTGTAGTGTGCCTCAGTGTGTCTTGCTTTGGATTGTCTGCTGTGTCTCTCTCTCCTTCTCTCAGTAATTGGGGTCGCAGGGGTTTGTGGGTGATGTGGGTGTGTGTTTTATAGTTGGTTGATTGTGTGGGAGTGGTGTGTGTATGTGTATCAGGTGTGTGTTTTTCAAATTGTCCAATGTGGCTGTGTTTTGGTGATGTGTGTGTATTCTGACCGCGGCGGTGTGTAGCGCCAATGGAATACCGCGTTTGAATGACCGCCGTGTGGATTCGTGGGTCGTAATGGCATGGGCGTATTTCTGTTGGCGTGACGGTGGAGGTTTGGTCATCTCCAGTTTATCGCTGCCCGCCGATGTGGCGGGCTGCAGTGGAGGACGGATTTTTGGAGGTTTGGCCGTTGTGGGTCAGAATGACCGTGGCGGTTGACCGCGGCCGCGGCGGTGTTATGGCGGTCTTCTGACCGGCGGTAAGGGCATTTTACCGCCGAGGTCAGAATCACCCCCCATGTGTCCAGGTTACAAATTATACTCCAAACAATAGAGAGTGTATGTAGACTGGCAGTGGAGGTCCGACAAAACGTTGGAGAATAAACTGCTTTCTAAATTGCCCTGGCATTTAGTATCGTAGCATACAATTCAAATAATTATCCCTTGTTACAAGACTTACCCATATGGGTAACCTTCCAATCTTTGCTAATGTAAACTCCCTGCATACAGTGGTAAACTATTCTCTCAGAAAGCTCTCTGGTCACTAGGCCATGTTTGCCTTAAATAAAACTGTAAATGCATTGCAAAATGAATAAGCAGACGCTTACCTTAAGATGCTTAGATATATATTCTTAAAGACCAAGTGGAACCTCAAAAATGCTTAGTTCAGAGTGGCCCGTGATACATAATGCACAACTATGGTTGATATTGAATGATGTCTACATACTACTCACAAGTCTACATATTGGAATACAAGCCTTGTATTTTATATTTATGTTCTGAATCTTAATAGGTGTCTACAAGTTATTCTGCAGGTGAATAAAAAGCTTTCCAGCAACTTAGTTTTAAAGAACGCATACATTTCCGATGTGCCATTTCCACTCTACGACACACATCTGAGTGAAATAAGTTCTGAACACTTCAAAACACTCTGCCTACTGGTCTGGTCTGGTGAGAAAACAGAGCCACGAGTATAAACCAGACGTCTTCCTTGTTATCTGCCTCCCAGGGTCACAATCACATCATTTGCACTACTGTACTTTCCTTTCCCCGGGGCTGGAAAGACCAGCTAATTATGTGTCTGCTTCATCTAACCAGGGCTCAAATAGGACATGCCCTGGGGAAACACATTGGTAAACTGTTCAGGCACGTCAGCGGCCGTCCTTCTACCTTTCCCACACTTCTGACAGGAAATAAGAAACTGCAGTGGTCAGTCCGCGAAAACTACCTTCACCGTGACATGTTTTAAACATGAGAGCTGTAACTTGGAAACTCGATGGTGTTGTGTTTCCACGCATCACGTATTTTTATGTTGTGATTGCTGGATAACGCAGTTAGTGGTATGGTTTAACGGTTCCATAGGTAGATTTTCCGGCGGCTTGTGCTCGAAATCATTGTGCATTTTGAGAGAAACCTGAGCGATGCTACGATGTATTTTCGGTTTATCTGTCAGCGGCTTCTCATCAGGCCTTCCATAATATGTGTCTGGAGTGTATCTGAGCTGTCTAAATTGCTGATATCTGCTTGAATTGAGTTGTTTTATTTATCTGTAAATTGTATGCCTAAATTCACAAAGGCCTGTACAAACCGCAGAATTTGATTTTCAGTTCTCATTTGCTTCCCTTGTTCCCATTTCCAAAGTTCTCCTCTTAGAACAAGGAGCCCTGGCTTCAGACTGGATCGAATAGTTTGAAGGATCTCGGTTTACGTTTTCTCTATTTTGATTTCTTTAATGTTGGGAGGTCTAAAGACACGCTGTGAGCTGGATTACCTAAAATCTAGTATCCCAGATTGTTAGCGCTGTATGCATGGTGCCCGATAGCAACACCAGAGCCAGGTATTTTTATACTAAGCCCTTGCAAACTGCAAAGCATGTCTTTCATGTTAGATTGTCAAGATTCACGCATTGTGAAAGCACGTACATGGGAGCGCAAATGTTTCAGTTCAGCAGTGGCGATGGCAAGCGGAGCATCGCATCTTGCTCAAAGGACAGAAGACTAAGGGCCAGATGTAGGAAGCCTTTTGCGCCTCGCAAACGTCGAAAAACGCAGTTTGCGAGGCGCAAAAGGTCTTCCGTGATGCAGAGTCACACGACTCGCAAAATGTGATTCCGACTCGCAAATTGGAAGGGGTATTCCCTTCCTTTTTGCGACCGCATCGCGATGCAGAGTTGCTTTGGGACCGCGAAAGCGGTCGCAAACCAACTTGCAGTTACCATCCACTTGAAGTGGATGGTAACTCATTCGCAAAAGGGAAGGGGTCCCCATGGGACCCCTTGGTGAATGCCAAAACAAATATTTTTTCAGAGCAGGCAGTGGTCCTATGGACCACTGCCTGCTCTGAAAAAAACGAAACTAAATGGTTTCGTATTTTTTTCTTTTTGCAGCTTGTTTTCCTTTAAGGAAAACGGGCTGGAAAAAGAAGAAAAAAAAACTGCTTTATTTAAAAGTAGTCACAGACATGGTGGTCTGCTGTCTCCAGCAGGCCATCATCCCTGTGAGTGCCTAGACTCGCTATGGGGTCGCAAACTGCGACCCACCTCATAAATATTAATGAGGTGGGTCTTTGCGACCCCATAGCGAGTCGCAGAAGGTGTCTGAGACACCTTTCTGCATTTCATATTGCGAGTTGCAATTTGCGCGTCGCTATGACTCGCAAATTGCAAGTCGCAATATGAAACCTACCTACATCTGGCCCTTAGTCCTTGTAGGTTGGACATTGGTTCGTTTTCGCACCAATCGAAGGAAGATAAGGGGAACAGGAACGATTCTATAACAAATAAGCAACTAAAATTCTGGATCCTTCCTTCCTTTACCCCTCCATTACTCCAGTCAATCTAACCAACAAACTCTCATATCAGCGGCTCAAATTAACTCATAATAATACTAAAACTGTACTCATATTTCCCTATACTAATTGATCACTAATTCTTGTTGGGTTCCGGAGTAGTGTGCTACTCGCCGAAAAGCGCTTCAACGCCTCTCAGGGGTAGTAAGCGCTATATAAATACTATTACAATACAACTGTTGCACCATCCGCCTTGTTGTGGCAAAAGCTGTCTATGAAGTAGAGAGAATTAGATGTGTGTTTGCTATGAAGAAGAGCAAATTAGATTTGTGTTTTCAGACGTTCTTAAACATATAACTTTATATATGGCTGTATTAAATAAAACGCACTTTCCTTCACAGGTTTCATAATATGAAACTGGCACCTTTAAGTGCTATTGGGAACGCGCAACACTTCATTCTACACCCTAGACATGTGCCCTTTACACTCCGTGATGTAATTAGTGAAAGAGGGTTGCAGGAGGTGGACACCAGGGACGCATTTCTGGGGAGGATCTTATTTTTAACGTCCCAAGAGCAATAGGGAAAAAAGACAGACGCCAGAGAAATTAATTTTGAGAGAAGGAAAAGAAAACAGCGATCAAAAGTGAAAGCAGGAGTGGTTAGAAACTGCAAGATGAGAACTAGACCCAAGAAGAGTTTAACAGTGAATGAAAGAGGCATGAGGTAAAATCAAGGCTACAGCAGCCATGGCAGTCGGAAAATCCCTCACTTTGTGAAAAACTGAAGGCCCCTTACTGCGTTTACTGATTAAATGCTACATGGTAATGAACGAACACGCCAGACAACTTAGTGAGAGTATATTTGCATCTGCCTGCAACCCTGTATAGGGCGAGGATTGTGTTAGCCCAGCTGCCATCTTTGCCACCCGAGGCCGCCCTCTTAACCAAGCTCTACATCTTCTCCCAGGGTAGGACCCCCCTGCAAGTCTGTGCTAGGCCCCACAGACCGCCCTCAGTCAACACGAGTGTTTGCTGTTCATTCCTTCCTCCTCAGTTGGACTCCGCGTTTATATCTGCCTCTTAAATGCCCAAAATAAACCCGCACTTCTTTACTTGACGCGTTTTACTTCAGTGACAGATAGGTGAATGTATTTTCACATATACCCTATTTTATTATTTTTTCTCATGATGTATTATACTGGCACGGGATGGGAGTGAAACAATGGTTTAAGGGAGATCATTAACATTTTACCACCTTAAAGGGGACGCTGAAGCGGTTAGAGTGGGCATACTACTAGGAACATTGAGATAAGGGGGTGTTTGCAAGTCATTAAAATGCTGCATGAAAACAAGAGAATTCAAAGGTTCAGAACAAGCATACACGATTTACGCCAGAGATGGAGAGAATGGTCACAATAGTAGAATTTCAGTTTAAACACTAAAAAAATAAAACCGAATTATGGGCCAGTTGTATCAAAGGGTTTTACCCATTCTATGTCTATGGGAAAATGTGTTTGTACATATGGCCCTATGTGCTTGCATCTTCAAGCATGCATTACAGCTGCAGCAGAACAATTCCACAAGTTTTGCATCACGCCGATTTTCAGTGGCATCACACGAGCTCACATTTTATCCCTAAATCACATGTTTTAAAAATACTCAAATAGTTTGAACGATTCAGATCTCAAGTTAAGAGTCAAAGCTTAAAGCTAATAAAAAGTGTGATATTAAGAATATTTTATGAGCCAGTCCAATCAGAATTCAGCACAACAAGGGGCTGGAAAAAAGCGTCCACACTTCAGTGAGACTGAATTACTTGAATCACATGTAAGGCAGTTTCAAGGCTCTGCAAAGGAGGGGAGCGGCAGGTCGGCGCTTGCCTCCTAGATTTTAGTCATTTGGGAGCTCGACTCATATTCTGGTTCCACTAGTCTGAATCTATGACTAATATTTAACAAAGCTGAAGGAAAAAAAAGAACGGCATTCTCCCAGTATCTCCTTGGAAACACTGCTAAAGGAAGGCAATGTACCAGAGACATATTTGAGGAAAGCTAGGGACCAACCACATTAATGGCATTCTTTCCACTCTGGGCAGTCATCGCATTTGACGACAATACAACAATCATGCATTTCTTTAATCAGCAGCGCAGAGAAGTTGAACCGTTACCCTAACTTCTTTATACATATGGAAGCTAAAACGATATAATATGAATATTGTTCACATTGCAACATTTTAGTTGTATTATTTGATGCCATGAAGGAAAACGAGTACTGAGGGAAAAAGAACTAGTAATAAGCGTTGTCAAAGTCAATAGGTCTGGACTTGGCAAGCTGGTGCGATGTTTCATTTTATTTTGTACTGTAAGCATATGCCACAAAAATATAAAAAAAAAAAGAAAAAAAAAATTAGGTGACCACCTCTGACTTGCTTTTAAAAAAATGCACAAAACTTGTGAAACTGTAGATATGGTTCAAAATACAAATATGGATTCACAACATTCTAACTTTTCCCTATATTATTAGATCCCTCTGGCTCCTTAGGCACACTATTGGACGAGGGAGTTTTTTTCTCCCAACTTCCTTTACACTTTGTGAATTCTTCTCTCGATGTGAAAGTCTATTGTGTTCTGTCTGGCTGGCCTTCAGATTCACAAATTCAATACAGAAATCATGAATCTCTCAAAAAAATGGAAAACTATAGAATTTAGAGCACTACTGCTGAGCTTACCCAGGGGGTAAATATTGGCCACATGTGGCAGGGTGCGGCCAGGCCCTGCAACCAATCCTCCATACCACATAGCTGAAGGCTGTGTATAGCAGGGGTTGGCTTCCTGCAGAGGTCTCGGTGCAGGGCTTGGATGGAGGCTAGACTTTGTTCAACCCCTATTTATGCATAGCTAAAGGCCAGGCACTGCAGGTATTGGCCATCAGTGGAGAGTTAGGCACTGTGGCTGGCAGGGGAGTAAGGCCCTATGGCCAAATCTGTAAACGACCAAAGGCTATGTGCAATGGGGTTTGACTGCCTTCAGTAGCGTAGGACTCTAGCCTGGACCTGTGGTAAACCCCTTCTGGGCATGACCGAAGATCATGGTGTTGGGCACCCAGGCAAGTCAGGAGCCCGGACCCATGGTCAACTTTATGCAGTGGTTACGTTGTGCACAATGTGGGTTAACCGCCAGCAGAGTGTTGGATGCATGGTATGGTAGAATGCCAGACACTATGGTCAACCCCTTTTGCGCACCGCTAAAAGCTGTGTGCTGCAGGTGTTGGCTATTCGCGGAATGGTGGACACAGGGGATTGCCAAAGGCCAGGCCTTGCAACCAGCCCTGCTGCACAGGGCCATGCGGAGGGGAGGGTTGGGTATGAGGCCTTACAAAAGGCAAGGCCCTTTGGACAAACATGCTGTGCAATGCTCAAGGCCACACACAGCAGGATTTATGTGTCGAAAATGCTGAGTGCCTTTTCTCTTCCTACACCTGACTAAAAGCCTGGACAGCAGTGTTGGCCGCATGCAATGACTCTGGTACTTGGGCTAATGTCTCGTGTGTCCTAGACACAGCATAAGAAAGTGTGATGTTACTAAATGCCTTAAGGAGACACTGTTAGTTTAAAATAATCTCATTGCATGCACTTCCTCAAATAAGTGCAAATACAGTACATCTAGACTCACTTCAAAGCATTTGTGAAATGTGGAGCCGGTCTTTCACATCAGAAGTGTATTAACGAAAATTACAGAGAAACCACAATCATTTTCAAGAACACCCGCACAGTGAAATGCTAAACGCTGCAGCTGATCCGTCCTTTGTTCATGTTTTTGGTACAGTGTGCTGAATAACAAAGGGACGTGACACAGCTGTTTGCCGCTCATGCTGGATTTATGATTACTAAGCATACCATACAGACTCACCTGCTCCACTGAGCAAGTAAGCATCAAATCAAAGAGACATCTGAGGTCCAATAGCTGCATTACATAAATATATTTAGAATGCAACACATTTAATTCATTTATCCCCTCAGTTGGTATAGCTAAACAATTGGAGGATTGTTCCAAATGTTCTTGATAGTGCTTTACAGCCGTTTTACATCATAGTAGCTAAAACGACGTAAAACCCCGCTGTAGTCCAATAAACTGGATAGTATTTAAAGGGGGCAAAGGTCACAGATGTCACAGATGAATTCTTGTCTAAGCACAGAAACCACGGGGGGGGGGGAGGATGGATTAAATAAACAATAATTGCCTAAACTAATATTTTGGCATTGGCAGGCATTTGCCATGCGTCATTTAAAAAAATGTATTGCTAGCATATCGCACAAAAGGAAGAAAAACGAAAAGCACCCATGCCACTCAAGCATGGTGCAATAGCTTGAAGTAAAATGTTACACTTTGAAGTGTAAATAGAAAAAATGAAAATTCATACAACATTTTAAGAGAACACTATGGAGCTTAAATAGCAGACAAGTGTAATTAGAACTGGTAAAGAAAACGTTTTGAGATATAATCTCCATCTCGGTAAAATATGATTCTTATTGTTGCAAATAAAAGGGACTATTTGCTTTGAGTTACTATAACCAGAAGACAACATTTTAAACACACACAGATGACAAAATATAAAGAAAGGAAAGAAAACAAAATTGGCAAAGATTTTTTTTGGGTCCAGATGCCCTGGGAGAGAAGTGTACTTTGTTTCAGGTGAACGCACACGTCTGAATACTGAAAGTATTGTCACTCACTGTGCAAGGAAGCCAATGGCTGATGTGTGCTGACACAGCGCTGCATAGTATAGTGGGCACAAGCAAAACGTGAATACATTTAAGAGATCAATGGATGGAGATGGTTTACTCAAAGCCCCTCTATTCATTTACATACAAATTGTTTTTATTTATGTTTTATTTTGGGGGGGGGGAGCTGGCGTTTTTGTAACATTTTGCAAATACAATGACAAAAAACAGCACTGACGAAGCCAAAAGGCTGACACTCGGCAACACCCCGACCACATGGGACGATTCCTGGTGGCCCACGGCCCTTGGCACCGCACCTCCCTCAGACCACGCCCGCAACCTCGGCTTCATCTTGGACCCTCTTCTCACCATGACCAAAAAAGTCAACGCCGTGTCCTCCGCCTGCTTCCTCACCCTCCGCATGCTCCGCAAGATCTTCCGCTGGATCCCCGCCGACACCAGAAAAACCGTGACCCACGCCCTCGTCACGAGCTGCCTGGACTACGGCAACACCCTCTATGCTGGGACCACCGCTAAACTCCAAAAACGCCTGCAACGTATCCATAACGCCTCGGCCCGCCTCATCCTCGACGTACCCCGCAACAGCCACATCTCCGCACACCTGAGACACCTGCATTGGCTCCCAGTCAACAAAAGGATCACCTTCCGACTTCTCACCCACGCACACAAAGCCCTCCACAACAAGGGACCGGAATACATCAACCGCCGCCTCAGCTTCTACGCCCCCACCCGTCTCCTCCGTTCATCTGGCCTTGCGCTCGCTGCCGTCCCTCGCATCCGCCGCTCCACGGCGGGTGGGAGGTCCTTCTCCTACCTGGCAGCCAAGACCTGGAACACCCTCCCCACCAACCTCAGGACCACCCAGGACCACTCCGCATTCCGGAGACTCCTCAAGACCTGGCTTTTCGAGCAGCAGTAACCCCCCCCCCTAGCGCCTTGAGACCCGCACGGGTGAGTAGCGCGCTTTATAAATGTTAATGATTTGATTTGATTTGATTTGACAGTCAGTGCCAGACCTATTAGCTTTCACACAGCTTGTTAATACATGAAGCTGGCCAGGCAGCAAAGGCTGCACCTAGGACAGACCTAAAAAGTGTCTATCTTAAGGATATTTCCTATTATGCGTAATCCAATAAAGAAGTACATTTCCGCTCCTTAAATTTCATGAAATGCTTAAGACAGAGCGTTTCCACTGTACAGTCAAACTGAGCCCTTTTGATTGGGTCCCCTACTTCAAATATCACCTATTTGCTGATAACACACAACTCTACTACAAAATAACATCTCCCAGAGGTATTTGTCATCTAAATACCACACTAACTAACACCATAACTGGTTAAACTCCAATCACCTAAAGCTGAACCCCAAAAACACTGAACTCCTACTCCTCTCACCAAAAAATAAACCTCTACCAATCCAAGAATGGGTCAAGGATCTGGATGTGTTAAACTGTTCTCTTTCACTTTCGAACATGGTAAAGTCACTGGGGATCACCCCGGACCAAAACATGTTTATGAAAGAACACATCAGTAATCTCAGCCGAAGGGGCATTCTTCACCTTAAAACATCTCAAGAAAATAAAACCGATATCCCACCAAAAGATCTAAAGAACGTAGTGCAATCACTTGTCCTGTCAAAACTTGATTATGGTAATGCCATACTCACCGGTATCCCAAAAATCCACCTTGTACAACTCTTAATGCCACTACAAGACTCCTCACAGGCACCTATAGATTTGACCACCTCTCACCTGCTTTCAAGACTCAGGGCCTGATTCTAACTTTGGAGGACGGTGTTAAACCGTCCCAAAAGTGGCGGATATACCACCTACCGTATTACGAGTCCATTATATCCTATGGAACTCGTAATACGGTAGGTGGTATATCCGCCACTTTTGGGACGGTTTAACACCGTCCTCCAAAGTTAGAATCAGGCCCTCAGTTGGCTCCCAAAAGAAGATGCATTTTCAAGGCAGCTTGTATCATCCACAAATCCTAAATATTTAGAAAACAAACCCGCAACCTTCTCATCCCCCCCAAACTGAAGAAACATTCATCCCAGAAACGCTCTTTCTCAAGGAACGCTCCATGGATTTGTAACTCACTTCCTAAAGAGCGCCACTGTAACCCTTCCTGTAATTGTTCCAAAGGAAACCTCAAATCACTACTGATGAGCAAACACTTCAACTTGCTCCCATGAACTTACTACACCAATAGGGACACTCGATATGATCACCTGACCCAAAGTAGCGTTTTAATGTATTATCAATGCCAAAGAGGGATAACGTTGTACTGTATGTTACTTTTTGATTATGACAACCTTGAATCCATCTATCACATGTCCTGTGAAGCGCTCTGATACCTTGGGGTCTAGCTAGCACTATATGAAACTCTAAAATAAATAAATACATTGAAAAAACAAACATGAAAGAAATGCATATAACCATTAATAAGGTATTTGGTCTGCGAAGTTCTAGGCTAGCTTTGTTGTTATTGCTCTAATATAAATGTTGAGACATAAGAAAACACCAATATAAGATCTGGGCTGTGGCAAAAATACGAATGTTGGGGCTAATACAAACGAGTCAATGATAATAATACATATTAGGTCTTTAATTAACGTAGTGAGGTAACCCAGTGGTAATAATCAAACTAGCATGTTATACAGATGACTATGTTGCTTGTGTGCAACAGGGGGGCATGCCAAGAAAACCACATCAATAATCCAAAGCTAACCTTCTTCATAATACATTATATGGAAATTTACTTGGAACATTCTAATCTACACCTCAGCTGTCAGTGATTACGTTTGCTTCACCAACGCGAACAATAAAGAAACGGATTGACACGAAGAAAAGCGTCACACTATCGGTCAGTATGTAGGGAGACCACCCATCTGTAATTTTCATGGACTGCTCATAATTTCGCCCTGCTGTCCGTTGTCCGTGATGAAAGGCTTAACGGACAGCATTTGTGCATAATTTCAGCCTTTCACCCAAAGGACAAAATGTAATTAGGAGTGATCAGTTTCCCCAACGGCACCACAGCGACCAAATCAGATGTGTGGCAGGTCTGAAGAAGAAAAGAAGAACGAGCAAGGGGAAGATTTGCAAAATAATACTATCATCGGGGTGGCACACCATCTTCACTAGTGCCACGTGGCCCACTACAGAAAGCAGAAGAGAAGACCAAAAAGCAAACTAGGCTCAGAGGGACTGTGACGTTCTGCAGAGATTTCCATCCTACAAATCAGTGGGAGAATGGTAGATATCAATCACTAGGTATCGAAAGGTAACTGATTCCCAGATCAATCTGAGGTCTTTCACTTGTGCAAATTACATCCAAAATATTTTGAAGATTCTATGGGTACTTGACACTTAGGGATAACCCAGATCTCTAGTTTGGCTTTTGCTAATTTTCAAAACCATTTTAAGACATGGACAAAGTGGGTAATCGCCTTGCACACCCTTGCAAGGGGCCTGGCCCCTGCTCACCCTTCACAAGCCTGAACAGCAGACCATTGCACCAGAAGAGTTTGCCAGGATGGGTGGCTGCTACTTGTTAAACCACTTGCCAGTGCCTCTTCTGTTTCTCTCCTGTCTGCAGAGACAACTCCCCAGGTATGCCTTCCAATTGTCTTGGTGAACCCATCTTGTCTGATTTTAGGAATTGTCCCACCTTGTTCTTCTCTTCCTTATTTATCCAGTTCTTAGCAACAACCTCCCATTTGATCTCAATTTCATTCTCTCATTTTATTTTCTTTGATTGGTAGTTTGGGCTCCCAGTTCTGAGATATATGTAGAGTCCCAGACATAAGCTCTAGCGCTGTGAGACTACTGACATTAGGTGTGAGACAGTCGCCCACACCATTTGCCCTTCCTCAATAAAAAATTTTTAGGTTGAAAGTCCAAGGGCGGTTAGGGTGAGCCAGATGTTTTTGTTCAATTTGTTTAAACTAGCATTAGGTTAATTTTCTTAATGGTTTCCAAAGTGTTTGCCAGGGGTTTTAAAATGTTCAGAAACATAATCAAAATGTTGGTGTTGCTGAAAGGCACTAATTTACTACTGAACAAGGACATAATGTGACACTTGAATGTAGCATACCAGGAGGTAATCACAAAAAATCCACAGTGAATAAATAGTGCTACGTTAACAAAAGGGAAATAAATGCACTGATTACATAGTGAGGCATGGCCTCTCTGGGGCGTGTCTGTAAAACTGACGTTTGTTCTTTAATTTTTGTCCTGAATTTTGACCCTTCCTACTGAATTGTATCCTGAATTGTGACCCTTTATCCTGAATTTTTTACAGTCCTGTCCAGAATTTGCCTCAATGCCAGGTAGTTACCCTGTCAGTATGCAGGAATTTATCATTCACTACAGGATCGTCTCCTGTCCCTACAAATACAGACCCTTTACATTCCATTGAATAGTCAATGATTGCTCGACATAAAAGATTAACTGCAATCCTGAAGCCTCGTCATTAACTTATATAGTACATAACACTAGCATTGCAGTTCCAAAATGAAGAGTTTGCAGTTCTTCAGATAAGATCAAAAACATTGATACTGCCTGTGATCGGGTGTTCCCGATCTCGTCTGCAGCACCGAGGTTCCTAGACGTGTCGGATGGTTCCGACACGTCACTTCTGCGTCCTCGCGTTGCCGTAGCCACGCTCCCTGGCAACGGAGGACATCACAATGACGCCGGGGAAACGCCGGGGAACTTCCGGGCCGCGGCGGTACCTAAGGGGAGGTGTCCGGACGAGGAGGAGAAGGGAGAAAGAAGACGGGAGGAAAAGTACGAGAACAAGGAGAGCCGAACCGAAGGACGAGGAGGAAAGACCGAAACACCGACCCACGAGGAGAGCCTGGAGAGGGAGAGTAGCCCCAGTGAGCCACAGCCAGCGGGAGACGCAGGAGCCAGCCACGGCCCAGGAGGGTCGTGGCTTTCGAAGGTACGGTCATTCTGGGGACAGCAAAACACGATAGTAACCAAGAGGGCACTGGGGAAGGGACTTGGGAAGGAGTGAAGGGAGGGCTGGGAGGGATTGTAGAGAGCACCTGTTATACCACCTTAAGTCACCTAACGACCACTGGTAGAAGCTGGTATTTCACCCTGTCCTACCTCACTACTAGCACCACCCTGACCTTTTCCACCTTCCCCTTTAGTATAGATAACCTGTCTACAGAGTTAAACGCCCCACTTACCATAGCGTTTTCCTTCTTTTCCGGTCTATTCTCACTGGAGCCCCACGGAGAGACAGAGGGAACGCCAAGCCAAAAGACAGAGGAGAGAAGAGACTAAAACCCCAATAAGAAGACTGGAAGGCGACCACTAGAGACTAAAACCCTATAAACCTACGGACAATAAACAAACTACCCATCCCACTTTAAAACAAATAAACCACTTACCTGTCACCACAATATCTCTCCGTTGTGTTTATACCGTTCGATCTGCCACACCGCCATCTCAAACGTTTCTACATAAAACTACTCATATAAGCTCACAGTGAACGCCAAGTCACCAAAAGGCCAGGGGTAGTGGAAGAGACATCACACATCATTTGATCTTTATGTTCACTCACACATTCATGCACGATCACACATACAAATACTCTGTTTCACACATAAATGCGCTCTCACGTGCACACATGCACACATGCACATAACATTCATTTAAAAGCATTTGTTACTTATCTGCGCTGTCAGGAGGGGTAACATTCCACCTAATTGGACTCTATTTGCTATTATTATAATAATAGTTAATATTATTATTCGCTCTTACTGTAATAAAACATTGAAAAAACAAGGAAATTGAAGCCTCAACCGATGTCCATAAGGGCGAGGTGCCCCATTGTTCTTGGCATTGAGTTTGCCACCTCTGACGCCAGGGCTCGCAAATGCAGTGCCAGGGGTCGCAAGATGCAAGCCAGGGGTCGCAGCGACCCCTAAATGACGTCCATGAAGCACACGAGAGAAGCAATACCAAATTCAAGGGTGGTGTTAATTTAACACTGATGTACACTTCAGCATGGAAAAGAACTGTGACACTAAGTACGTGATTGCTATACAGTGAATACGAATGATCACTACATTTGTAAGAACTAACCTGTCCAAAAAGTAACTATCATAATCAGTCTAGTTTCAGGACATGTGTTCACTGCTAGCTTTATGAAACCAGGAGTGCTATTTAACAGTCTTTTAGTAGACTCATCATCAGCAGACGGGGTTAATGTCTTCAGAGTGATAAACAACCTGCTGCACAAAGATGCCTCTAAACAGGTTAAAATACATCCTGACAACAATTCTAATTAAAATAAGCATTGGTAAAGCCAACCGGTTTTGTCTTTGCGTGATCTATTGGTTTTGTCAAAGATTTTTTACGTGTTACACAGCAGCACGAACACCTGTGCAACATGGCTTAAAGTGAAAAAAACCGCTATGATGCAGTCAACTCTGGCCGTATCATAGTTTTTTATTTTAACTTTAAGCCACGCTGCACAGCAGCTTATGCTGATGTGCAACATGTCTAAAAAACATGACTAAACCAATAGATCTCGCAAAGTCGAAACCTACTAGCTTTGTCTATGCTGTTCTTTAAGGAGTGTGGATTTGACAGATTGTAAATTATGCTGAACAAACGTGAGGAACATTAAACAAGATTCACAATTTAGATGTAAAGTAAGTAGGTCTAGCCTACACAACCATTTTTCTCTCTAGTTTTTTGCAAGAAAAGCCACAGATCACGGTCATTTTGTGAGTTAGAGTGCCTCAGTTTTGTGTCAGCTTTCCAACAGCTTCCTTTCCAGTGTGTACTATGGCTGTGGGTGGAACTGCAAGCGGCTTGTCTATATTTTGCTGCCACATGTTTTAAGGTGCAAGCGGATCATTTATTTTCTTTTTAAAAGTTCCTTTTTTATGATGATATATTAGCCTTGTAGGGGGTGAGGGGCAAAACGGACGGGGAGATGGGAGAAAAAGGACGCTGGGGTGGGGGTTTACTAGGATGGTGGAGTGATGGATGTAAATGGAGAGCAGGGGTGCTGGTGGATAAACGGTTGGTGGGTGGGGGGGAAATGGAAAGCTGAGTTTGGGGAGTTCATACAGTGTCATGCACTCTATAAGAGAAGCCTGCCAAAAGTATATAAAAAAAGGATCTGGGCAGAATGCGGCCAGTGGAAGGACACTGGCCACACACAGGAAGCTGTGCTGAGTCCATGCTTCACAGCATGGACAAAAGCCCAGAGAAGACTGCAGGAGGAGGTATAGCTGTCAGGAAGCAGGTGGCGTGACCAGTCAGAAGCAAGCAAAATGGAAGTGAAGAGGAAGCCAATCAATGGTAAGTATGGGTGAGTAATGGGCTACAAATCTATTTCTAAACTTTTCTGTTTTTACTATTTTACTACTACTAGGACACAAAACCTAACAAGCATTTACAATGCATCGGGTCTCATGTTTGCTCATGTTAGAGCTGGTCGCGTTGTAAACTCCTAACCCGACTTTTCACCTATCGGGCAAAAGTGCATTTATGTACATAACCCGAAAAAGTGAAATCAAGTACGTAAAGCGCTCGACTTCTGCCAAGCGAGATCGGGCTGATAAATTAGAGAAAAAAAAGTCCACGAGCCCGATGGAAAACAGCGAGCCTCGCATGTTTTCTGTACTTGGTCGCTGCGCTGGAGGAGGGCTAGCCACCGGAAAAGGCATGACATATGCGTGCCTTCGACTAATGAAAGCAAGCGGATTTTATTGGGGAAGCCCACCAACCAATAAAAAACACTGATGTGAAGTTGACAGGGCTCCGAGCCCTTTTATAAATACAAAAGTCTCCCCCTGCGAAACGCATGCGCGAGCGCATGCAACGCAGGCTCGACCCTAAAAAGCAATATCCTATATATAAAAGATTGCTAAGAACTCAAAGGGAAAGCCCAATTTTATATTCATATGCAAGCCATGTTTATCAGTGGTTTGCACATTGCCGGACATGGATACCATTGTTTAGCATAGTTTCTGATAATGCACCACAGGTAGATGGTTTCAACAGTATAATATAGTATAGTATAGTGACTAGTTGGAGTGAGAAACCTTTCTGGTCTAATACCGTGTTCACAAAGTGGTTACCTACTGCAGATTTAAGCGTTGGCTAGTACTGTAAATTCAGAAGGACACACTGTCAGTCCAAAGATTATTGTTATATCTTCTTGCATTATTTTACCTTAACCACAGCTTTCAATAGGCCTACAGGCATGACACTTTCTACGCACTAGTATACACCACTTCAGACCAGTCACGGGCTAAAAAACAGCAGCAATAAAGCCATTGTCACAAGCCATGTATTGGCCTCTTAGTGACGACTAAGAGATCTAAGAAAATCTCTCTTTTTGCTATACTTTCCCCACATTTTCACTCTGGACATTTTATCTGAGACGAAAGTATTGCTGCTAGAGCCATACTACAACTGGGCAAGTCAGTGATTTGTCATAGAAACTATTTTACAATTTAGACGCGAGATTGTTTGAAACTTGTGAAACCTCAGCCACATCTCACATCAGCACTGTGGCCTCTCTACTCCATATTTTAACAATCTTATTTCCTAGAGTGCAAGTGGCTCCAAACACCATAGTCTCTTTCCCTGCTCTCGTTATTTAGTGATGAGTGTAGAGTATGTTTCAACTCACTGTTATAATTTGTAGAAAGCAGAGGAAAAGAAGGCTTGCAAATGCAGCAAACAGCTACAGAAAAATACATGGATTCTGGTAGATGGGTAAACTTTAAAATAATCTGTATTACCCGCAGACAAGAGAAATGGTCACTCAGTATAACAAACAGAGGCCATTTCAGATTAGTACTCATTTACACATGTGCCCATCGGCTCAATAAAGTAGTGCTTCAGATTTTATGGGCACTATATTCAGATTCAGAATCCTCGTTACATGTGGTTTTAAAAAATTGCATTATACTGGACAGAGTTATTGCCTCTAAGATTTTGAGACTGGAATGGGACAGCATTGGTTGTTTCCCACAGAAACACCCCACCGGAGAACCGATCAAAGGTTTAAGTGTCAGTCAGTAGCATATGATGTTTTGCTTATTTATAGCAGCTGAAACTGTCCATAGGCGGTTCGACATTACCACTCAGACCACTCTCTAATCTATTTTACTTGGGATATGGATGTGGCTCTCAAGGAAAGAGAAGGTCAAATCACCCCTGTATATTATAGGGGATGGGAAAAAGGCTAGGGTAGCTGACATGGTTTTCTTTGGAACTGGCAGCTACAAGCAAACGCTGTAAACATCTGGAAAGACAGTGCAGATGGCATTATTCGATGGAGCATGAGGCAATCTGTAGCCTGGTATTGAAGCATTATCACAGATCGATAAAACAGGCTCAGACGAACTTTTCTCCAAAGGAATACTTTCCGCGGGTAACAGCCCACGTGAAGTCTTCAAAACTTTATTTTTTTTTCCTCCAGCTTATCTCCCTCTCACAGTCTATTATAGCGTCTGCCACACTGTAATAATCTCCGATTTTTTTTCGAGAAGACTGTCCAATTTGTGAGCAGTATAAAACTAAACAGGGCTTCACATGACATCAAGATCACATCTACAGGCAACGTGCACGCGATCACTGATAACCTGTGCGAATTGTTACCAGTGCTTAATTTGTAAATAAAAAGTTGCCGGTGCTCAAAGACCTCCTCTTAAATACGCGGCTGCTGCAATTAAATGTGAGAACATCGAATACTGAGGCAGCGTACTCCTGAAGCCATCTCGGGCCTCTTCAATCCATTTAAAGCCACTCCCTGCCCCTTCTGCTCACTCTTGAAGCTTTCTACTTTCTCCCTTTGTCACGCCTTATCGTTTTTCCCTCCGTCCGTCTTTCCCATATGTGTCTTTTGTTCGCAGCAAATGCTTGAGGCCGAAGAATAAGCCCCGGCCCTCAAAAATAGGTGCCGGTGTTCAGCACCGGAAACAACAAGCACAAATTAAGCACCGATTGTCACAGATTTCTCTCCATGAGTGCGAACAAGCCATTCTGACATGTAAGTCGGGCTCACCATGGAATCCTTGTCCTCCCCGGTTTTTAGCTGCTGTGGTTAAATCCATAACCGCCATTTTTAATTATTTATTCAAGTTTTCTATTCAATCAGCTACCGTCACATTTTCCTGGAAAGTAGCTAGAGTGATTCCTTTTTTATAAAAGCCATCAGCGTCCTATTCCTACCCCTGTTGAGGATATTAAACACATGCAAATGGACTTTTGATCCTTTATCTGGAGGGGAAACCACCCCAGCATTTCAAATACTGTCCTGATGCTGCCCAGAAACAGCGGGGGGCTCGCATGTCCCAATCTCCTAGATTACTACTGGGCCCATCTGCGCTACATTTTCGTCCGAATGGGTGGTGAGGGAAAGTGAAATGCGCTGGCTGCACATGGATCGCACAGTGGCCTGTAGACCACTGTGGGGCCTGTCCTGGCTCTCGAGATAGCACCACCCTATACTGCATACCTGGCGACCCCAAACGGTCCTAGAAATATGGGACAGACTGGTGAAAGGGATGAGCGAAACCTCATTTCCATCCCTGAATGTCCCTATTGCTAGTCCCTAAACTCTCCACGGGCTGTTTCCCAAAATGGGAGAGGGGTGACTGTAGTACCTTGCAGGATCTATTTCACAGGCTGACCATCAAGCCCTTCGAGCACTGTAAACTCAATTTTGGCATTTCTGAAATTTTTTAACTCAGTGCTTCTAGCTTTGTCACTGGGCCCTATTCTACACAAACAAAGTGGGTGTTACGTGGCCCATCATGCCCTTCAAGACCTTGGTGTGTGGCTTTGAGGGATCTCGAGGCCTCATCTCCAAAACATAATGGGCCTGATTACGACTCTGGCGGAAGGGATTACTCCACCCCAAATGTGACGGATATCCCACCCGCCAAATTACGAGTTCATTATATCCAATGGAACTCGTAATACGGCGGGCAGTATATCTGTCACATTTGGGATGGAGTAATCCCCTCCGCCAAAGTCATAATCAGGCCCAAAGTGTTCTACAGCAGTCCCGCCTGCTCCCCTGCCATCCTTATCTAGCTACATGGGAGCTAGATAGTACCCTGGGCATCTGCCACAAACAATGCAAAGTCCTGTGGCATGAGATCCCCAAAACCTACAGGAGTATTCCCCAGTAAGAAACAGCATATAGGCTCATGCTACAGTGGTACAACAACCCGCACAGTTACATTCCATGTTCCCTGTGATAGAGGCTACCTGTTGGAGATGTAGTATGCAGATCGGTGACTTTCAACGCATATTGTGCTCATGCACCGATCACAATTTTCTGGAAGGAAATCTTGAGCCATATTAGGAACACACTGCGTTACCCCATACCAGTAGACTATTTCACAATCATCCTAGTGATATGCCCAGTTGCGCTAACAGCAGTGACCCATGTGGACTGGTACCTCGTTGGCCACAGAACAGGAGCAGCGAAGCAACTAATAGCCCTAGCCTGGAAAACCACAGCTGCTGTTGTAGCTTGGTTTACATGGCTATGGCATGGAACAAATGTTGCATAAGATTTCTTTGTGTTGATAAATGCCAAGTCGAGTGTGCTTCTTGTGCGATATGTTGGAGTTGCCTTTGTGCCCTCACTTAACTGATCTGTGGAAGGGGGAAGTATTGGCAGCTGCGATTTCTAATGCCATGGTTTTAGTGCCATTGCTTTCCTGAAGAGCAAGATCGTTCATGTTTTCTGCTGCATGGTGTGACAGATAAGAGTCCCAAAATCCTGGTTCAGAATCAATAGGGGCATGAGCTTGTTGGTGCCCAGTGAAGGCCTCATTTCCCATGTGGTTGGTCATGGCTGCTACCCTTCCGCTAGAATCCCCTCTTCGAACATCTTCTATAACAGACATCGAGGAGATGCAGTTGACCAACCGTTCTTGTTGACTATTAAGGGAGGCTGTAGTAGGCACTTTTTGGTGATTTGATCCTATGTTAACAATTGGGAAGACTCTGAGAGGGCCGCCCTCTGTCCCCAAAAAGTGATTTATGGTGGTCCCGGCTATTTGAGATCTTTGTTTTAGGAGGCGCTGTTTAAAAAAAAAAATGTTTACTTCTTTTTTGCCCTCCTTAATGGGTTCGAAGCACCCTCGGCGGGGGATGGTACTGAGAGTACTAGGTGCTGGACTCTTGATATCCTCATTTGCCGTTCCTGTGAGTGGCCTGTTCGCCATAAGGCAAGCAGTGCTCGTGGCCTGGGGAGCCTCCTGGGGGGGACCCATGTGCAGCTTTCGCATCTGCAGCAGCTCAACACCAACCGCCAATGGGTTTGTTATTGTAGAGTAACTTAATGATTGAGAAGTGCCCTGTATTTTTTCCACTTTTGCTGGCTGCTCACCGCCAGTGGGCGTTGATTTTGTTACCATGGACTTGCTTGGTAATTGCACACTTGGTTCTCATTTAAGACTGATTAAGTCTTGACATAGTTCACCAGAGTCCAGAGAAAGTCGGGCAAAGAACTCAATTTATTAATCAGAGATGAACAGGGCCAGGATTGGTATGACCTTGTGAACCCTGAAAGGGTCTCTAGAGTAATTAATCTGTGGTGTAGGTTTTCTAATGATGAGGCAACCAATTGCAGTGTCAATTTGAAGTTCCCTTTTTTGGGATTGTAATAGGGCACAGTCTATTGTATCCTGCTTGGAACTAATTGATGATAGAAAGGCCTGGCTGGTGCTGAATAGAGGTGAGAAAGCCAGAGAAAGACTAGGAGGGCCTGTGGAAACAGAACCCGTGGACATGATCAAGATGGGGCTATTGGATCCAATATTTAGGCCCTTTCTAAATAAAGGCATTTGGCCTAATGACTCTTCAATTTGGGCTTCAATCTGGGATTCAATTTGTGCCCCCAAGTTGACCAGAAACTGGTCCAAAAGGTGTCCCAGCTCAGGGTCCTGTGTACTGCCCCTCCAGGTGTCAAAGCAGGATGCACCACCTCCAGCGATGATGTCTGAAGTGGAGGTAGGTGTGGCAATGGTTTGCAGTTGTGGACTTGTGCCTTACCAGTTACTGTGCAGGGCGGATAGTGCCAGGGTTTGTGCTGAGGTCGGCTCCAGCTGGGCCCTCATAAAGGTGGAGCCCTCACTGTCTTTAAGGTGGGATCACCTGAAGGATCAGTCGCCTCAATTGATATGTTTTGACTTGGCAAGGCAGCTATTTGACCTGGCCTATCACTGCTCTGGTTCATTTCATGTAGACCTGGGTAGGAGTATGATCTTCGAGAATGTTGCCTTGCTCCTGATGGCCCCTTAGAACAGACTAGGCCCAAGGTTGACTGTATTTTTTTAAGATCTTCAAGGGCTCAAGGGGCTGAGGGGGAAAAGGCCTTCTGTGGGACCTTAGAAAAGTAGTCTTGAATCCATCCCTGAGGGGTCCCAAGGAAGAGAGGCTTCACATTCTCCAGACCAGGACCTGGCCTCACCTCTGAGATGGCCATCGGTATTATCTCTGGTGTTGTGGCTATTAAAGCTATTGTTTTGGTTATATATCATGCTGGCTTGTCCCTACAGCCTCTGTCTCCTGTTTGCCAAGTTTTTTAGACCAAAAGCAAACTCCTGGGACAGGGAGGACAAAGGCGTAGACGAGGTATCCAATAAGGGCTCTGTGGGGTTTTTACAGGGGGAGGGGCTTTCCTTTTGGGCATAAAGGCTGGGATTTTATTTTGCTTTCCTCGAATAATACCTGGGTAGTTTGTTTTCTTTTTTTATTGAGTCCTTTTTGCTCTTTCACCCCTTTTAACTGCTCCATAAATTACCCAGTTGCCTCAATACTTCTCTAATAGTCAACTCCTCTCCCACCAATCATGTGTACTGCAGATGGGAGGGACATGCCGCTTTGCCTGCTGGAATGGAATTGCTGAGATGAAATAACTGAAGGGAGATGGATATTAAAAGGCGGGTTTCCTTGCTTCAGCAGATTAATCAGCCATTGGTTAGCTGGGCATAATAGGTTGAATGATTGGTTGGTAAGTGGACAGATGGATTAATACAGGCCTCTGGGGCAAAAATGGACCGGACTTTCCTGGACTGCAGTGGGTCTGGTGGGCAGCTGTGATGCGATAGGCTTTTAAGTTGACTTTGAAAATCACCCTTAGCTCAAAAGTAGAAGGAAACAATGCAAATCCCAAAGTTCCCTAAATTCCCAAAGTACAATCTGAGGTCCAAAGAGAGTTTTGCTTGAAAACAGCTTGGAGCTCAGAGCGATTCAGCAGTAGGCCAGTGATTTGCAGCAATTCACAGGAGCAAGGGTTCACACAGGCTCACTCGGGAGCTCTCCAGAGGCACAGGAGTCTTCAAGAGGTGATGGGGCTTCCTGGACCCTTCTTCTTTAGATGCTGAATAGAAATTGGCCAGGCTTAGCAGGGGATGTACACCGGCTATCCCAGGCAGCAAAGGCAGTGGTGGTAGCGATTGCTGGAATGCAGCTAGAAACGACTGAGGGCAACTGTGGCAAAGGGGAGGGGCAAGGGAGTTCTGCCTGGCAAGCTGCATTGGCCTAATGCCAGCTGGTTCTGCGCACAGCAGAACTGCCTGCAGCCTAATGCTTCCCGCATGCCTCAGACACCACCACTCGTAATCGTGGTGATTTTCCCACCTTCCTTGTGTGTTGGCTGCTGGACCTCTCCTGGCTGCAAGAGGTAAAAAATGCCGGAACGCCAAAACTCCAGAGTGTCAAAGTGCTGGGTTGAATCCCCAGTGACTATGCAGCCACCATACCTGGAGGCCACAAGTCATAAGTCTGCGGACCACCCGCACCCCTTGCAGCCATGGCCCGCCTCGCCTTCATGGGGAAAGCCGGCCCGGTCCTGCTAACGCAGATGGCTAGAGACCGGTAGGTGGATGGTGTTGGAGCAGCCACTGGACAGAGATCCTCCTTCCTCCCTCTTCATGGCAGCCTCTACTGCCTCTACAGTCTGCCTCTATAGTTCCATTGGAACTATGCATTGGAACTATTCAATTTACAGGCCCTGAGTATATGGTATACCACTTTACAATGAATGTATAAGTAAATTAAATATGGCAATTGGGTATAAGCCGGTTTAACCGTGTTTTAGGGGAGTGAACACAAGCGCTTTAGCTCTGGTTGGTAGTGGTAAAGTGCACATAGTTCCAAGGCCACCAAAACAAATTCAGCACAAAGTAGAGGGTAAAAGGCAATACGTTTGGGGTGAACCTACAGAGAGGGCCAGATCCCAAAGAGAGCAAAGCAGCTAAAAGAATCTCAGCTTTTAAAAGCATAAATCAGGTTCTAATATGAGATGTCAGGAAAGGGTATAAAAAAGAGCAAATTTTGCAACGGGAGAGAATAGGAAGAACTACAGGACATTCTCTCAGCTGCAAAAATAGGGAATAACAAAAAGTTCTGGCATAGAGTGGCTAATGGTTGGGTTGGCAACACAAGTACTATAGATTATTATTTTGTCCAGCTTCAAGTTTGGATTAATCGTTTTTCTAAGTTGTAGGCACATATTGAGAAAGGGATTAGAGGGAAAAGCTCATTGGAAATTAATTCCTTGTTGATGAACAGAGAACCCTTAAGAATGGAGCTTGTGGACACCTTGCATGCTATCAAGGTTATGGCTCCGGGCAAGGTACCACGTCAGGGTGGGTGTAACACGTGTGGGCGCCCTATATAAATATTCTGGGAGGGCCTGCTATAGCTAACACGTGGAATGGAGCAGAAATAACACCAATCTGTAAGCAAAATAGGAAAAAGAGACAAGCTATGCAACTACAGACTCCAATGGTTTTTAAGATAGCCTGCGAAAAATATTCTGTGGTCAAGTTCTCCACAAATTGAGAAGAATAACATACTATCCATCTTTCAGGCTGATTTTAAAAGCAATGTCAGCACTATTGACCAGGCCTTCAGATTTCTTACCAGATGCAGGAAAATTGTGGTTTTAAACAAGAGCTACCTTTATGTTGCTTTGCATTTGATCTGGCCCCCTGTGATAAACCTTGGATAATGTTGGAGAAAACGAGGCTGCCATGTAACGTCTTAACTATATTAATTAAATTGTATAGTCAAACCTTTGCACAAGTGAGATGGGAGGCCAGACAGAAAGGACAGAGTGCACCTCTATCAACAAAGGAGTACACCACGGATGGTTCTGGCTTCAAAATTAGTCTCACTACACTTAAATGATGTAATTTTCCATCTTGGCACACGGATTAATGATTCCCCAACAAATTACTGGCTGCAGAGTCCCCCTGTTGCTGTTTGGGGTCGACACGTTACTGATTTTGAAAAACATCAGTGAGGTTACGGAAATTGTTGAATTGGTTCGTTCAGTTGTGTAAAGTGTGCGGGTTGGAAGTAAATACAGCTAAACAAATATAAACCCCTCAACCCATACAAATCTTATCAGGGTACAATGATAATGGGCAGGTATAACCCTGGAAGGGTAACTGCTTTTGTATATCTGGGGGTGCAATTAACACCAAATATGTCCTGGCCCATGTAAATTTGTAAGAGTGCACTAAAACGCCAACAGAATATATCCAGGATCTATAGAGTGTTTAAATCAACAACCTACAGACCTATTACCCCAGCCCTCCAAATATATAGTGTAAATATACAATGTAAAAACAGTGGAAGGTGCAGTTTATGTTGCTGAACTGTGAGTTCCTCACATTTAAATAATCATACGCCAACAGAAAATAAATTCCTTTAGTCTTTCGCTAAGTTGTCTTAGAGTGCCCCATTGCTACCGCTATTCGTGGATTTAGGAACGAAACCCGTCTCCCAAGGGCAAATATTTGAACACTGCTCTTCTGGCGGAGGTTACAGTGCACTCAGGAATTAGCACATTATTGTCTTGGAAGAGATTATCTCATTAGATAGTCAGTAATGTGCATTCTCTAATAATATCTCTTGGTACGGAAGAGCATGGGAACAACAAGCTGGATGTCCCCACGGTATCAAAAGAGCAAGTAAAAAGAATATATTGGCAATATATGTCCGAAAGGTAATATGCTAATCCTAGGTAAGGGTCTCTTACTTTAGCTTTTTCGGACTTTAAATGCACCTCTTTATTTCAACATGTTTCAGATATGGAATACTATCTATAAATAGATTATGCTTTAAATAACACAGCATTCCACTATGTGTATGTGGGCTTTTACGACTGGTGAACCTGTGGTTCATCTATTGTTTTGGTGCAATGCCTATGCAAATCCCTGAAAGAATTAGAAAGTCCTAATATGTCAATGTATTGGGGCAAGACAATGTGCAGTGGGCATAAGGATAATAAGAACAGATACTAGTGAACAGTAGCGGCTTGTGGGGTGCAGAAGGGGAAGGGCAGCGTGGGGGAAAAGCTGAATAAACATGATTTTTTTTTTTTTTTAACTCTTATCTTTCCCCGCCGCAGTGCCACTCCTCTCCTCCGTTGCTGCAGGCAGGCACAGGTCCCAAGCCTGCCCTGTGGCCAATTCCGATGCTGCTCATAGCAGCATCAGGATAGGCTGGGAGCGCCCAGCCAAGACGCTCGAGGTAGACTGGGAGCCGGTGCAGGCTCTCTCCAGCCCAGCCACTGTGTGGCTGGGTTGAAAAGACTTTACTGCGCATGTATGTTGGGCCGGCCCGAGACGGCTGGCGAAACATACATGCGCAGTGAGGGGGAGCGCTGAGCACTCCCACTCGCTGCTCGTCACCCCTGTGGCCCCGCCCCTTTACCAGAAAACAATAATAAACTTTGTTTATTATTGTTTTCTGTTAAAGGTTTAGCAGCTGCTGCTGCTGGTGGGGGGCCACACTCCTCCGCCCTAACAGAGGAGCCACCCCTGCTAGTGAATTAATTGTATTTAGTTTGTCCAAGTATCTTTATATTACTTAGTGTATAAGAGAAAAGTTTATTGATATGGAGGATGCATCGTCCAGTCTCATAAGCCCCTTTATGCCAGTAAGCTCTCATGGGGTTCCGTCAGACACCCAAGATCACAAACTATGGGATCTTGATCCCTTGCTTACTGTGGTCCCTCACCTGCCACACAGCCTCACCATTCCTCGATGTGCACCAGAGTCAGAAACGTGAACTCACAGCATCATTGAAACAGGGGTGATGTGGGCCACAGTGCTCTAGCAGCGGTGTATGTGGGCTGAGTTGTCTGCCGTCCCAAAAGAAAGCATTTTCATTTTTTTCCATGTAGCAGCACGTGGCCTGGCCACTCAATCTGAAGCAATGCCAGGAGCACCAGCAACACCAGGAATTTTGGACAACGCAGATAAAGTTGGAGAGAAATGCCACGCTACACGTGCCTCCCAGCTGTCGCCAGTGGGGGAAGCAAGTCATCCCACTTCTAAAAATTGTGGAAGGAAAGTCAAATGTTCCCTTCCTACCCACCAGAGTGGAGGGTCCCTGGCAGGACACTCTATCTTTCCACTCATACTATAGCCTCTACGGCCACTTATAAAGACATTGTTAGAGATTCTTTTTTTAAATTGACTTTCTCTATGCGACCTAGTGATTTGACAGTCGACAATCTCTCTTCTTAGAAAAGATTACTTCTGGGGCAGGCAAGCACCATGAGGCAGCAGCATTCAATGGGCTCTTATACCACCAATATCCCATCTGCACAAAAGGTGAAGCGTCGTGCAGCACAGGCAAGGACCCTTGTTGTGCATAGAAAGGAGATAAAGGAGATTTGTCCTGTGACATTTCATCTGGTGCAATAGTTGATGGAGTGGCATTAATGGCAAACTCTGAGTACCCACCTCATTGCAGTTTCAGGGCCTTGATTAACGACTTTCAGACAGAATTGATAATGGCCCATCAATCGCCCCTGATGGTCTCCTCATGTTCTATTGTTATGGCTCAAGATAAACCAGAGAAGGAGGCTGTGGGTGATGGTACAGGAGCGAGCAATGACATTGACCTACCAGCTTTGCCGCAGAAAGGGAAGGCCACACAGTCAGATAAGGGACTAAGGGACCATCCATTCTTCACTGAACACTCTAGGACTTGGGGAGAGGGGCCCAATGCTCTACAGGCACTAGACATGGGGCACCCAGGATCCAAGGGAGAGCCAACACAAGATTTTGGGGTTACTCCCTGCCAACCCTAGCTACAGCCTGTTCACAATCAACATCCCGTGGTGGGGAGCTCCAACCTGACATGTTATTGACATTTTTTTATCAGGTGAAGTTTGGCATTCAGAACAGGCAGAGGTCCAAGCACCAATATGTAGCGATCATTATCTGTCAGATATAGGCACTGCCTCCATCTCTGTCTTGATCAACCAGTCAAGTCCACGGTAGATTTAGGCTCTCCTGCCCCTGTTTGAGACTATTCCAGCTGACATTTGTGCACTTAAATCTTCACAAGAAGCCGGGATTGCAACACTTCACCAAAGACTTGGCAAGGTTGAAGAGATGGTTTCTCAAATTACTGAGCGCCTGCTAGGAGTTGAGCAGGGAGTGTCTGATTTGGAGGATCCTCTGGGATAAAGAGCTAGCCAGTTTACAAAAAAAAGCTGATGGTCTCACAGGGCTAAGTAGATGATTTGGCGTACTATGCATGGAGATCTAATCTGCATTTTGAAGGGGTTCCCAAAGGCATAGAAGACTCTGGGAAGTATGAGCACATCTCACATCTTGTTGACTCCTTTATCAGATCCTACATGCTTGAGGATGCCCACGCAGACCTTACCATTATGAGGGCACAACGAGTACCAGCCCAACAGCTGCAGTGGCCGCTAGTCGAATCTATACACAATTTTTTTTCAGTCTTTCTTAATCTGAAACGTGTTATGTCATAATGTGGTTTGCACTTCCAGTACTGATGCACTTTAACAATACATTTTTTTGCTGTTATTTGTAATTCTCTTGAGGGGAGATTATCTAATCCAGTTTTAGAAGAAGTTTTGCAACAAGGATAGTTTTTGAAATGTATTACATTAATGTTGTGATTCACAACTTTGGCACTGTTTACACCTTAATACGAAAGCTTCTCCTGGAGAGCTGTTTTGTATTCGGTCTAGATACTGTTTCTCAGTTAAAATGTGCTGGCCATTTTGAACTGCCTTGGGGGGAGGGGGGTGTCTGATGCTGCTTCTGATAATATTTATAATATTTCGTAGTGATAATTCTGATCGTCTTAACATTGGTGATGCTACTATTTGAGCAAATGTTCTAACATTGCAATTTGAAATGCGCTCTATTAAGTTCCGATTTGCCCTTGTGGCACAGCTTTACTTTATTATTAGGCTTTTTTGTCATACTTTTAAATGTTACATGTGGAGATGTTTAGATTTTGTGTTTAATATTGTTTCACAGTAAGAATAATGATGGTTTTGTGTGTGTATCCAGTCACCCTTTCCTGCTCAACAAAATAAATATTAAAGAAAGAAAAAAGATACGGAGGATGCATCGGAGCATAAGTATTTTATATTCCAGGCATCTTTACATTTTTTTAAACTAGTAACAAACTCATGATAATGATTGTTTTAACCTTTGTATTTATCCAGTTGATATACATATTTGAATACGTTATTGTTTTAGATACATTAATGAAAGATGATCAATTTGATGGCTATGATTTTAATTGTATTTGTAATATTTGTCTTTTATGGTTTTAATTAATTGAAATAAAGGAGCACGATGAGTAATCAGTAGGAATTTCAACCAGGCTTCTCCAGAGACAAAAACTGTTTTTCAGAATGCAGAGAAACCATTCCTGGTTAGAAATTTCTTCCAAATTCTGAGTCCCAGTTGTATTGCATATTTCCCCAGTCTATTGGGAATAATTCCCTAATCTTATGATTTAACAGGGTCACCGTCTTCTTTGCCCTGCCTAGTGTAAACACCAAGTGAAGTGCCTAATGGCTAGTTAGTTTCAGCAATTCAATTCCCCAGGTCAATTTTGCTGCCCTTGTCTGTGAGGGATAAGTCAAACACTACCCTAGTTATAGCTCATATGCATATCGAAGGTCAGAAAAGTCCTGAAGATCTCCATCACCCCCCACTCAATCTCTACTTTAGCCCACAGGGCCATCTTCACTATTTCGTGTATTCAGAGGAGACACCATAAGAGTAGCTCTGAGGAATAAGGCAATTTACCTTCTATTTGTATTTGTTCTAAGAGTGACTCGCTGCTTACATTATTTTAGGTGAAGGAATTAAATGCCTGCAGTCACCAAAGAGGGTCTCAGCCACGGTGTTGTTCATTGGTGCCCAACGTGCCGGTGAGAAACAATGTGTGCATTTAAACTCTGCACATGTATGTTTACCTGCAATGTTGTCCCTTTGTGCATTATAGATGTGCCAAAGGTTGTTAGTTCAGTTTGAACAAATTTGCTATATCCTAGAAAAGCATTATGCATTTTGACACAGCATACTGCAATAGGTGCAGCCCCATGCATGTAAAAAAAGAAATTACAAGCCCGGGGAGCACCTTTTCTTGTCCATAAACCAATGAACCAATTTGCACTATATGAATTAGCAAGTCTATCTCAGACTTTAATCATCGACTCCATCTTTAACTGTTCCATGCTCAACACCTCAGACATCATTTCCAAGATCAAGTCTATTCTGGATAGTGAAGTATATGTAATCGGGTGCATGATCCTAGTCTGTGACACACATATCCAATCAGGATGCACTCTGATGCAAGCAAGCACTGTGTGCCTAGTATTTAATTGGGGGGCCATTCAATAAAAGAACGGTGGAGTGAAATGCAGCTAAAACCCAAAATAGTAGTGCTGTAACCACATTGCCCAGCTAAAACTAATACAAGTAAATTTAGTCAGACATTCTCAGCAGCTCCAATAAATTATCTGAGTAAAGGTATCTTACTTGTGGTACCATATAGCCTAATGGTGTGTATTAACCAATATGGAGCTTGGAACTTTTGGAGAGGTTTTTATATAGTTTGAACACTGTGGTGATTAAAGAGATGTGGTAGTGCCAGTAATGTGTTTTGGGTTTCAGTGCTCCTATTAAGCTGGTTGTGTCTGAATCTGACAGTGGGACTCAGACAGGTACCTACCTCCCTTTAGATGGTAATGTCTCAAGAAAAACATGCCCCAGATATGAAAAAGGAAGTTCCTTAATGGCAGCGCGTGAAGTGCTCCTTAAAGAGATGGGCTTTCAGCATCTTTCTTAACTGCACAAGTGAATGCTTAAGTCTTATGTGTGGAGGGATAATGTTCACATCCTGGGAGCATAGCTTCAAAGACACCTCAAAAGCTATTTGCCTAGTACCATCATGTCTGAATTCTACATCCATCCTATAGATATTGTTGAATTTCAGTAGCTTAATCTTTTAAATATTCTCTTCTGCTCCATATTCAGTGAAATATGCCAGAAGGTACAATACTATATCTCCATCACCCTATTGAAAGTACTTAATGACTTTAAATATTTGTCTATGCTATAGAAAACATTCAGGTATGTAAAATGAATAGCAGCATACAGCCAAAGAGAGATTTGCAGAATGGTTTTTGATATATGACAGTCTTTGAGCTGCAGAAACATTGGTCATTGAGCAAGGTGAACAACCTTGAGAGGTGGGGGCTTGTATTTAAAGATTTGTCTTCTATCATGCTGCAGCACAGAGAGAACTATCTTACACATCATAGATTATTCCCACCTGACCACAGATGAAGATGACCACCCATGCCTCCTGATATTGCAGAACCTCTCAGCCGCCTTCGACACAGTTGACCATCCTACCTTCATAAGCACCTTGGAATCTAGAATGGGATTCACTGGCAATGTCAGTCGCTATTTCTCCTCCTACCTTTCCAACTAACACCGCTTTGTTCATATGGGTACATCCAGCTCCAATAAATTATCTGAGTAAAGGTATCTTACTTGTGGTACCATATAGCCTAGTGGGGTGTATTAACCAATATGGAGCTTGGAACTTTTGAAAAGGCTTTTATATTGTTTGAAACTGTGGTGAGTAAAGAGATGTGGTAGTGCCATTAATGTGTTTTGGGTTTCAGTGCTCCTATTAAGCTGGTTGTGTCTAAATCTGACAGTGGGACTCAGACAGGTACCTAACTCCCTTTAGATGGTAATGTCTCCAGAAAAACATGGCCGAGATATGGAAAAGGAAGTTCCTTAATGGCAGTGCGTGAAGTGCTCCTTAAAGAGATGGGCTTTCAGTATCTTTCTTAACTGCACAAGTGAATGCTTAAGTCTTATGTGTGGAGGGATATTGTTCACATCCTAGGAGCATAGCTTCAAAGACACCTCAAAAGCTATTTGCCTAGTACCATCATGTCTGAGTTCTACATCCATCCTATAGATATTGTTGAATTTCAGTAGCTTAATCTTTTAAATATTCTCTGCTGCTCCATATTCAGTCAAATATGCCAGAAGGTACAATACTATATCTCCATCGCCCTAGGGAAAGTACTTAATGACTTTAAATATTTGTCCATGCTATAGAAAACATTCAGGTATGTAAAATGAATAGCAGCATACAGCCAAAGAGAGATTTGCAGAATGGTTTTTGATATATGACAGTCTTTTTGCTGCAGAAACATTGGTCATTGAGCAAGGTGAACAACCTTGAGAGATGGGGGCTTGTATTTAACGATTTGTCTTCTATCATGCTGCAGCACAGAGAGATCTACCTTACACATCATAGATTATTCCCACCTGACCACAGATGAAGATGACCACCCATGCCTCCTGATACTGCGGAACCTCTCAGCCGCCTTCGACACAGTTGACCATCCTACCCTCATAAGCACCTTGGAATCTAGAATGGGATTCACTGGCAATGTCAGTCGCTATTTCTCCTCCTACCTTTCCAACTAACACCGCTTTGTTCATATGGGTACATCCAGGTCCCAAAAGATCCCTTTTACCTACAGAGTTCTCCAGAGTTCCACTGCCCCCTGTTGTCTCTAACCCCTAAATGGAGCAGCTCAGTGCTCTGTTCAGTGATATCAGCATCATGATTCACCAATATGCTTGTGATCCACAACTGTACTTGAAAGTTGTCTCTGCTTCATACATCCAATGCCCAAAGCACTGCTGGCATACCATCCAGACTGAGATGTTCAGTATTTAAATCAATTTCAACCCAAACGAAACAGAATTGGTGCTGTTTGCCAAGAACAGGAAACAATACAAATCTGGTTCAGTGACATGAACCTTGACAGTTTCAAACCTGAACTTTCACCAAATGCCGAGTCACTTGGATTCTCACTGGACACCAACCTCACCCTCAAGGAACACCTTGCCATAAAACAAAGGTGGTCTCATACCAGCTTTCTGGAACCAGCTCTCTCTTCCAAAGAAAGTCCAACAATTTTTTTAAGAAAGTGATTTCAGAACTCTTATTCAAGCCCTCATATTCCCACATCTAGATGGTAGTAACACCCTGCTTCATGGTCTCCCAGACTCCACACTGGCACTATTAGGAGAATCCTACACATGCAGCACACTCATCCAAGACCTGAAAATATATAATCATCCTTCTTCCTGATTAAACTTAATTGGCACCCCTTGCCAGCTCGCACCTTCTACAAAACCAGCTTTATTAATTACATGGCCATCCGAACCAGCACTGCTGCTCATCCTACAGACAAGTTAATCATCTCTGGTGGTTCTCAGCACATCTGCAGGCAAGCCACTCAAAGACTGCAGACGAAGAAGTGTGAAAAAAAAAGGCAGCAGTCCGTTTCAGTCTATGCAGTGAGAATCTGAAGCAACATCCTCCTAACCAACTGGGCTGCCCATACACTGATCTAACTTAGGCAAGAGTTGAAGATACACCTCTCTGATGACATTCTGAAAACTCTTTTTTTCATTAAAATCATGCTCTTGCATGGCTTATTTGATCAAACCCAGACTATCAGTGAGGGCATGGAGTGATACTGAGTATTAAAAGAAGCTATTGGATGTGCTAAAAATGTAAATAAAGGGCCAACTGACAAAAGCATTTATGAGTATGTGAATACTGGAAATGGACCTTTCTGCAGGGTCATCCCAAAATGTTTTGCCTTTTACTCTCCACTTTTTGCTGAATTTGTTCTTGTAGGCCTTAGGACTCTGAGTAATTTACCGCTGATGACCAGTGCTAAAGTGCACGTGCTTCTCCCCTAAACATGTAACATTGGTGTATCCACGAATGGCACATTTAATTTACATATACGTCCCGTTTAAAGTGGTATACCATATACACAGGGCCTGTAAATTAAATGCTACTTGTGGGCCTGTAGCACTGCTTGTGCCACCCACTTAAGTAGCCCTGTAAAACATATCTCGAGCCTGCCACTGCAGAGCCTGTGTGTGAAGTTTCACTGCCACTTCGACTTGGCATTTAAAACCTCTTGCCAAGCCTTAAACTCCCTTTTATTACATACAAGTCACTCCTAATGTAGGCTCTAGGTAGCCCGTAAGGTAGGGTGCTATGTAAATAAAAGGGCATGTACTTTTAAGTTTTACATGTTCTGGTAGTGAAAACCCCGCAAAGTTGTTTTTCACTATTGTGAGGCCTACTCCTCTAATAGGCCAGCATTGGAAATTCCTTAAATACTTTTAAGCTGTAATTCCTGATCAGTACTTAGTAGCTGCCTCATATTTCATTTCATTGGAATGGTAATGATAAATCCTCTTCAATGGTAAAGTCAGATTTAACATCCTATGTTAGAAATGCCACTTTAGAAAGTGGGCATTTCTCTGCTCATACTGCTTTGTGTGCCTTATAGCCTGTCTCTAATACACGTATTGGCTAGGTGACAGCTACACTTTGTGTATTCCCTCCAGACAGCTACACCACAGGAAGGGTGGGTGTGACAAAGTACTCATCTGCATTCTGATGGGCCATCCTGAGCAGGAAGAGTGGAGGGGAGCTCACACTTACACTTCAATATGGAACTGCCTGTACCCACACAAAGGGCTGATCATCCCCTACTGATAGTCTGGAGCCAGGACTGGGGTCAAAGGGGGACCTGTGCACTTCAAGGAGTTGCTTTGAAGTCACCCCAACTTTAAAGGCACATTTTGGCATAAGTACTGGGGCTCTAACCCTAGCAAATCATTCCACTTCTGGACTTGGGAAGAACTCTGCTGGAGTAAAATCCTGCTCTGCTGTAAGGATTGCCACTTTGCCTGCACTGAGTCCTTCAACTAACTGCTTCTCTGCTTTGCCGAGTTGCCCTGCTGCCTGCGGATCTGTGACCTGCTGAGTACAAGGACTGGAGCCATCTTGCTAAACCCAGAGTGACTACAAGGGGTTGCTATCTTGCCCCCTGCTTGTCTGCAGTCTCCAGGACATCAAAGACTGTCAGCAACTCTCTGGGTGCTGCTGGACTCTGCTATCTGGGAGTCCTACCCTTGCCTGAGGTGCCTCCCTCCAGTACTAGGCCCCAGAAATCGGATCTGCAGCTGACTCCTGCAAAAACTGATGTATCACCTCACATGTGTAAACTTTCACCACATCACCCTTTGACATTGACGCACAGACTGCTCAACAACATCAGATCCACAGCCTGTGCAGCTCAACAATGACGCTCTGCACAGCTTGATGACAACACACTGCATTGACTTCAAGGAGATCAACGAAAATGCGGGTCCCTCCTTTGTGCGGCTCGATAGCAACGGAGTGGATTCTCGCCTTCGACCAAAGCTCTATCCAAGGTAATCTGTTAGCAGGACCTCTCCTGGTCCTGTCGCCAGCTTGCCCTCCATTGTGGTAGGTATGAACTTTGGATTTTCACTGGTCCCTCACAACCACAAGTAACCTTTTGATCACTAGTGATAATCTAAGCACTGTTTTCACATGTAATCTTTAAAATGCCTATTTCAACATCTATTTATTAATGTTTTGTTGTTTTGGTCTTGTTTTACTCAGAAACATATTCTCTATTTTTTAAAACTGGTGTGGCATTTTAACTGTGTTACTGTGTGTGTGCGTGTGTGTGTTTTGTACAAATACTTTACACATTGCCTCTTAAGTTAAGCCTGAATGCTCTGTGCCAAGCCACCAGAGGGTTAGCGCAGGTTTATTTAGGTTGTGTATCTGACTAACACTGACTATGACTGCGGTACCTACTTGGACAGGGTGCATACCTCTGCCAACTAGAGACTTCGTTTCGAACAGTGAAGTAAAGTTCCTCTAGGGAGTTGAATATTTTGGAGACAATTCACTAATTAATTTATGAGTACAAGCAATAGTATGCCTGTAGGAGTACTTCAGTGCTCCTAAATTCCTTTGTCGATCAGCCCCTAAAGTGTTTCTGAGGACCATTCTCCTCTCGTCACTCCCAAGTAAGAATTATGGACTGATCTTTCTGCTTTCAGGCGCCTTGTCTCTGTGACTGACCTACATGGTGTGCTCATGGATTCCGGAAAGTTTGCTCCTGTTCTCTGTATGTACTCTTAAAGTTATTTCTCTATATTCTCCCTCCACACTGCCCCATTCATTATAAATGTCCTTAACAAATTACGATTAATAGAGGATTCGCCATGTACGTGTCCCGTTCGTCTCACCTTGTGGCACTTTTAATTATAGGCACTATGATTTTCTTAAGCAGTGCTAGATGCATGCAGATGATGCTAAATCAACTATGCGTTCTTTGAAGAGCAATTGCTAAGGAAATAAAGCCCACTAGATACAAGCGCTGCTGCCTCACAACAGAGACATATGGTTTGCATAAGCCCTGATTGTGCCATACCAGTCAGGTAAAAAAATACACCCAACAGAGCAAATGCAAAAGGCCTAAACAACGTAATCGTAGGGATACGTTAACAAACAAGGTGATAACAGTATTACAAAATAGCATATATGTCCTACTGAACTTTACAAATCCCATTCACATGCTTTACTATTAAAATCTGGAGAAAGAAATCACAAGGAAAAAAGCGCTACTGTAGGGTGAACTAATTTAAATGCAAACAACGGGTAACAGTATATTATATAACCACACACAGTCACAACCACACAACCCCCCCCTCCCCCCCCCCTCCCCCCCCCCCCCACACACACACACAAATCGCACCCAGAGGCTGAATAATTTCACGCTCCTGGAGTAAATGCAGCCTCGCCAAAATAGTGTGAAACGAACCACTGCGACCAAACAGGGTGCCCCGTACAACCCAAGCAACTGTAGCATCCTGCCTTTCGTTCGGGGTGGAGTGCAGCTTCCAGAACGTGTAGCGCACGCCTTTAAAGAGCATGTGTGCAACTGGGGATCCCACGTCCAGATGTGCTCCGAGATAGACCGCTGATGAAGCGGACTGGTGCTCGCCAGCACATCCCCAAGACATGTTGCAAAAACAGGAATATGCTGACGCCACCACCAGTTTTGTCATTTTGTCAGACAACTCCAGTGTCCAGCAGCCTGTTTCAATCGGAGACACCGAGCTGCTTTTACAAAATTAATAGCAGTTTGGCTAAATACTGCTAAAGTTCGTGATTACGTGGAAAACAGAACACACATTGTCCCGGGCTATGTCAAGATACTGAGGTCGCTATTTACAGACTGTGTACGACCCTCTGTACCTTCTCCACGGCGCGGAAAGTTTAATGTAAATACACACTGAACAAATAAAAACGAACTTCTCACGTCGAGGGTCCGATTGGTGCAAAAATATACAGTGCAAAACTTGTGCAAATGTCCACGAATAAGGGCAAGGTGCATGGCCAGCTCTGGGAATCTAACAGAGAAGAACCCCGATTGCGATACGAAACAAAAACGATCTTCTTAATAAGCTATTGTCTTTCGTCTGAATGTTGGCACCGAGAAATCAAGACAAAAGTTGAGAAACGTCAATCAAATAGCTTAAAAAGAAAAGGAGCGAGTCTCGCCGTCTTCCTTCTTAAATGGGAGGTTTGGGCGTTTTTGATACGCTCCCATCTCTCTTGGCTGGTTGTGTTTTAGCTCACTCTGCAGAGAGGTCATTGAGGCTGCAGCAATCTGCAGAACAGATGCTCCAAACCTGCCAGCACCGATGCAACACTGCCCACGCTAAGGGGTCCCCACACCAGCCACCACTCACCATCTTCCCTGGATCCGTGCCTCTTCTTCAACTCCTTTTGCTCCAGTCCGGACAGATTCTTTTTTCTCCTCTACCCTGTTAGATACTGTTGTTCTCCCTTCAAAGTAACAAACGCTGGTGGTTGAACTGCTGTCGATTGGACGCGAAATGGAAATGGCGCACTCCTATTGGAGAAAATCTCCGTCAATCTGAGGGGGGTGGGTGCGTCATTGGCATGGAAGGCTGCAGCAGAGTTTTTGGCAGTAAAGCTTTTGTCCCCTCCTTCCCACACTCACTCATTATGTGCGTGCCCCACATTCCTGCGGGGCCACGTGAGTCCGCAGCAGCCCGGGCAGCGGTGCGGTGTGCACAGCTGTGCTGCACAGTGTCAGCAGCAGCTCCAGTTTCACCGGGAGGCAGGGCAGCTCTTTCCAGCTTCCCGCCCTTCTTCTTTGAGTATGGGTCCTGGAGGGCTGAAAGGGAGGATGAGATCTCGCCCTTCACTGGAAACGTCTCTTCAGCACACTTGGGCCAATTACGAGAATGTTCCCTGAGAAAGCAGCCAGCAAACTCGGAGTGTCGTCATCTGTTGATTTTTTTTTATTGAAGTGACCTGGGTTAATACGTTTTTTTCTAAAATTATGTTCGAATAAACAAGTAATTTACTGCTCCTAACGAAGCAGAGTAAGAATTGTATGCATACTTTTTACATTTCTTTCATTCTCTTTGGTCAGTCGGTCTCCTCATGTCAACTGTGCGACTTTTGGATCTTGTGTTTTTCTGACTGAAAATATCCCTCTTCTGGGTCTAAGCTTGTCGCGGGTTTACAACTCACGCGAATCACTGTGCATTCTGGTATTTGTAGTTCTAGCTTTCCCTTTAGAAACAATAACACTAACTGCATCAGAGTGCAAAAATATGTCATAAAAAGCCAGGTATGTCTGTCTGCCTCAATCATCACATTGGTTGAATAGGAACTCCTTGAAATTAAATGGAGAAAAAAACTGCATTTCTCTGTTGTACCTCATCTAAAGAGCTGTACCGTCTCTCAAAGGATTTCTGGACATGGCTTTGGTCGGATTACCTTAAACCAGCTCAGGTTGTTCTGAATTTAGGAGTTTACCTTGACGACAACCTTCCTATGGAAGCACATGTTAATAAAACGGCAGCCACTTGCTTTGCCCTGCGTCAGAACCCCTGAAAAATGGTCCTGCTGTTGCCCCAGCCAGCTAGAAAGTTAGTAGTCCAGAGTACTGCCCTGAGAATAATTGACTACTGTAGTTGCACTTCTGCTGGGAGCTCCTGAATAACCAATAAAAAAAACGCACTTAGTTCAAGCAATAGCTGCGAAAATGTCACTGGACAAATCTAGGTATGATTCCTCTTCTGCTACCTTGAAAGAATTACTCGGGCTACCAGCCAAAGAAACGATAGTGTTTAAATCTATGGTTGTAGTCTATGAAGCACTAAGCACAACAAGCCCACTCGCATTGCAAAGGCATTATAGACACTATAGACCTCAGAGGAATATACACTCGGCTTCAGCCAAACTAGTCTGTGTCACGAAATTCAGGAGAGTGAGGGCGGGGGAAGATCATTCCAGGTAAAGGCAGCCCAATTATGAAATGTACTCCCGCTCCCCTCAGGGCCAGTGCAAATCTCTCCGTTTTTAGGAAGGTTCTGAAGACCTGGCTCTTTCTGAATAAACAGTAGAACCGCAAGTAGATTTAGTAGAGTAGGTGGAAATTATTTAGCAGAACAAGCGATTTATAGTAGATGGAACTGGTATGATTCTATAGTGCCAAGATACCTGTTAGGTGAACGTCGCACTTTATAAATGTCTGTTACTTGCTTACTTACTTGAACAGCATGATGTCTATGATATGCATTGTACATAAATGGAAGATCTCACAGTCTGCTCTGGGTCATAAGAATTCCTATGTATCTCTAGAACGGAAAAAGTATTTAGCATTTATTTCTTATTCAACTGTGACACTTCTGTAAGAGGAACCTCTGAGGCACCTGTCAACTTCTCGACGGGGTGCAGGGGCGCAAAGAGATTTCACCTGGTGAGCAAAAAAACAATGGATTAAACCCAGATCTTTGTGACTAGGGGTGAATGATTGCATTGTTCCGCATTCCGTCCATCATCTGTTCTTTTTGCACTTTTAGAAAGTTGACTTTTTTTTTTTTGCTTTAACCATTCTGTGACTCTGCCTGTTTGTGGATTCCCTGTCTGGGTCAGACTGACAGTTGGGCTGTTTGTGAAACTCCTCTAGACATTGACACAAAGGGAGCTGAGGTGTAGCCTGCATATCCTAATGAGCCATATGAGCTAGAGTGGAGGGAGGAGTGGTCACTTATACCTGAAAGGACTGCGCCTGCCCTCACACATTGCAGTCTCCAACCCCCTGATGTGTGTCTGGGGCTGGCCTGGACAAGAAAGGATCTTGCAAACATGTGACTTTGCTTTGAAGTTTGCCAACTTCAAAGGCAGAAAGGGGTATAAATATTGGACCCAAAATACCAGACTTTTAAAATCTTTCTGTAATCAAGAGGAACCTCTGCAAAGGAGAAGAGCTGAAGAGCTGGATGAGGAGTACTGGCCCTTTGTTGTTTTGTTTTGCTGGGTTGGCCTGCAGTTGCTGCATCTGCCTGAAAAGAGAGCAAAGGGTGAACTTTGCTGTGTATCCTGCTTGAGAAAGTTCTCCAAGGGATTGAAGTAGAGCTTGCCTCCTGTTGGAAGTCTCAGGAACACCAAAGACTTCATTTTCTTTGACCTGCAGCACTGGAACTGTGTATTTTGTGCGGTTCAAGAGGAGAAACCATTGCAATGCTGCCAATGATGCCGCTGGCCTGCACCGTGATCTGCCGATGTCTCATGAAGCTGCACTGCCCCACTTCGCACTGCAACCCTGGCCTCACCAACGCAGTCATCGGACAACTTCACTGAGCTGCTGCTCCCACCACGACCTGTGGGCCCCCCACTCCGGCATCGCCTTGCTCAAACCGCATCCTGGGCATCCTCGACAACGACGCTCTTGCTGACACCGGGGCCGCTGCCTGCACCATGGCCTGTGGACACCGCTCATGAGGGCCACAAAGCACCGTCCTGACCCTCAATGCATGGCTTGGGCTAACCAATGACAGTGCTTCAGCAATGACGACAACACTGCCTGCACCGTAACCTGGTGAGACTGCACGTCACACCGCACCGCTTCACACCGCAGCCCTGGTCTCATCGACGACACTGGACACCGTCACCGAGCCACTGCCTGCACTGTGACCTGTGGGCACAGCACGTTGCATCGTCCCGCTTTGCACTGCAGCTCAACACCATCCATGCCAGTCCTCCTGACTTAATCAGCTCGGAGTTCGATGTGCAATGCGTGTGACTTCAAGGGCCTGATGACTCCCGCCCGACTCAGTAACCAACACCGCAATGCCAGTGATGCCAGCGACGCCAGCGACGCTGCTCTCCAGAGCTCACCGCGAGGATCACGATGCCCTGCAATTCCAAAGGTACTGTTTGTGGGTCTCCCCGACACCATAGCTGGTCCGAGACGCTGCGGCCGGCCTGAACTGTTGGTTGTGTTGATCATGATGCCGCGATCGCCCCAGGTGGAGCTATCGACTTCAAGGAACTGTATTTTTGAGTAAATATTGCAGAATTCATATATTTACTACTGTATGGTGGATTTTTATCATATTTGGTCTTGTTTTATATCGATAAATATTGACTATTTTTCTAAAACTTGTGTGGTGTCCTTATGTAGTGTTTTCATTTGTTACTGTGTGTTATGTGCACATGCTTTACACATTGCTTCTGAGATAAGCCTGACTGCTCGTGCCAAGCTACTAAGGTGGTGAGCAGGGGTTATCTGAGCAGGTATCTCCCTTATCCTGACTAGAGTGAGGGTCCCTACTTGGACAGGGTGAAAACCGACTGCCAACTAGAGACCCCATTTCTAAAACAAGGTGTGGTCTCACGCCTGAGCAGTATAAGTACAAGTTTAGGTCCTGCAAGAAGAAGGAATCCCAAACATGGTAAGAATATGTTGACTATTTCTGCAGATCACTGGATGGTTGGGTGAAGGGCAGTAAGATAACAACTTATGAGAGGCTTTACAACTTAATTGCTGGGGAACACTTTTACAGTCTGTTTTCCAGAGCTGTGCCAGCACCTGATTGACAGCAAGCTGACTGACCCTCAGGAAGCTTGTGCAGGAAGTGGACCATTGGGAGAGCACCAGGGTCCAAAAGAGGTAGGGGGGAGACCACGGCAAGGGTGGGAAGGGTCCCTCCCAAAAGAAGTGGGGGAGTAAGGGTAATCCTGGGCAGTTCGCTAAATGTCCCCAATCTAGTTCCCAGGGTAAGGATCCCCAGCCCCCAGTTGAAAAGAAGCCATGGTTTTGTAAAGGGAAACCTGCAGAGGGCGGTCCCCGCAAGTGTTATGCATGTGACCAGGTGGGTCAAATGTCCAAAGTGGACCCGGGCACCCACTGGGGCTCAGTCACAGGGTTTGGCCAGTGTAGCCCTTGGGGAGGAGTTGGTTCAAGGTGGGTGGAAGCCAGCTGAGATGACCCTTGCCTCACTAGGGGACAGTGAGATGGTCCTGAGAACTCTTGTGCCTGACATCAAGGGCAGTTCGCTAAAGGGCCCCAACCTAGTTCCCAGGGTAGGGATCCCCAGCCCCCAGTTGAAAAGAAGCCATGGTTTTGTAAAGGGAAACCATCAGAGGTGGGTCCCCGCAAGTGTTATGCATGTGACCAGGTGGGTCATGTGTGGGAGAGATGCCAAATGTCCAAAGTGGACACCGGCACCCACTGGTGCTCAGTCACAGGGTTTGGCCAGCGTAGCACTTGGGGAGGAGTTGGTTCCAGGTGGGTGGAAGCCAGCTGAGATGACTCTTATCTCACTAGGGGGCAGTGAGATGGTCCAGAGAACCCTTGTGCCTGAAAACACTAAAACGTGCAGGCAGTGGGTGTCCATCAATGTACAGAGGGTGGAGGCTCTGAGAGACACAGGAGCCAGTGTGACTATTGTGAGAAGTCACCTGGTGTCTGAATAGCAGGTAGATCCCCATGTACTTCACCAAGTAGTTGTGGTAGAGAACTCAGAGCGCCTGTGCAGAGAGTCACGGGTTCCTTTTGAATGGGGGGTGGTCTCAGGTGCCCTGAGAGTAGCTGTGAGTCCAACCATGCCTGTAGATTGTCTACTTGGCAATGACCTGGAGGATTCCCCTTGGAAGGAGCCGGAACACAGGTCTCACTTGGAGATGTTGTGTTTGCTTGGGTAGGTGTGTGTGTCCACCCGGTCGATGGAAGCCCGTCACAGTAACCAGGAGGCCCTGTAGCCTGAAAGAGTGGCCGATGTGCCTGCCAGAAGGAGGAAGGGCAAGGAGCATGGGAAACTCGCCCCTGAAATTCCCACAGTCCAGGAGGAGGCTGAACCTGAGGGGGATGCCCCAGAGCCTACAGGGGAACAAATGGTGGACTGGGAGAGGTTCCTGAGCTGACTCAGTGGCAGCAGGAAGGGGGACCCACCAGGGAAGCATTCTGTGAGGCACAGAAGGTATGCCGTAATCTAGAGGGTTTGCGGCAGCAGGCTGCAGATCAGGCATCAGGCAAGGAGTCTGTACCACACTTGATCTACTGGGAGGACGGCCTCCTATATAGTGTGCCTAAGGTTGCTGAGCCTGGGTCAGCCCGTGTGCTGGTGGTTCCACAGAGCTTCAGAGCCTTCCTATTGGGTCTAGCTCATAATTTGCCTTTAGCTGTATATTTGGGGCAGGACAAGACACCCACTTTTACTGGTCCCAAATGCGCAGGCACTCTGATGCGCAGTGTAGGTCTTGCCAAACTTGTCAGGCAAGAGTGGGAGGAAATATAAGGCTCCCCTCCAACCTTTTCCTATAGTCAGCATCCCCCTTGAGCGGGTTGGTATTGACATTGTGGGGTCTCTGGATCCCAAGAAAGCCATGGGCAACAGGTTTATCCTGGTCTTGGTGGACCATGCCATCAGGTACCCAGAAGCCATTACTTTAAGATCAATCACTGCCCTGTGGTAGGCCGTGGTTTGATGGGGGTTATTACTTTGCATCCGGTTCCCAAAGGAGGTGGTATCTGATGGGGTACCAACTTCATATCTACATATATAAAGTCTCTATGGAAGGAGTGTGGGGTAACCTACAAGTTCACCACTCCTTACCATCCCCAAGAAAACGGTCTGGTTGAGAGATTCAACCACACCTTGAAGGGCATGATTATTGACCTGTCACAATGCTTCATGTGTAAGTGGGACGTCCTCTTGTCATGCCTTCTGTTCGCCTACAGGGAAGTACCACAAATGGGTCTTGAATTTAGCTCTTTTTAGTTACTGTATGGCCACCTTGTGAGGGGACCTTTGGGTCTGGTTAGGGAAGGCTTGGAGAAAGCCTCTAGTAAGCCTCCCCCACCAGGATGTAGTCAGTTACATGTTTGCTTTTAGGAGCCAGACAGCCCACTTCAGGAAACTCGACCAGGCAAACCTGGAAGCAAGCCAAGAAGACATAAAATGCTAGTATGACCAGATTGCCACTCTGATTGAGTTTCAGCCTGGCCAGAAAGTGTGGGTCATGGCCCAGTGGAGCCTCGGGCTCTACAGGATAAGTGAACTAGGCCTTTTCAGGTGGTGGCGTGCAAGAGTTATGTCACCTATCTGGTGAACATGTGGGCTCCTGTGAACCCTTTAAGGGTCCTGCAAGTGAACAGCCACAAACCTCACTTTGAGAGGTCTGAGTTAACAATGCTCTTGGCTACAGAGGATGGGGTGGAGGAGGAGAGTGAGCCTCTTCCTGACCTCCTGTCAGCACAGGTGAAAGATGGGTCTGTGGAGGGTGTGACCCTCTCCCCATCCCTGACCCCAGAGCAACAGGTGGACTGTCTCAATTTGTTGGAGCAGTTTGCCTCCTTGTTTTCCTTGACCCCAGGGGTCACTCTTCTGTGTACACATGATATGGACACTGGGGACAGTCCACCTGTAAAATACAAGTTTTACAGAGTGACTCACAAGGTCAGGGCTAACATCAATGTTGAGGTTTCCAAGATGTGAGTGTTAGGGGTTATTTAGTTCTCCAGCAGTCCTTGGACCAGCCCAGTAATCTTGGTCCCAAAAGCTGCTGCCCCCGGTGCATTCCAGAACTCAGGTTCTGTGTGGACTACTGTGGACCAAATGCCATCACGAAGACTGACGTGAAACCCATCCCCAGAATTGATGATCTCGTTGATCGGTTGGGAGCTGCCAGGTTTCTCAGCATGTTTGAAATAACATCTGGGTACTGGCAGATTTCCCTAACTGATGGGGCAAAGGAGATGGGTACTACCCATTCTGGGTTATGCCCTTTGGGATGAAAAATGCCCCTGCCATCTTTCAGGGGTTTGTCAACCAGGGTTTGGCTGGGTTGGAGGGTTTCAGTACAGCCTACCTGGATGACACTGCAGTGTTCAGCCCCAGCTCGGAGGAAAACCTGCAGCACCTCTGTGAAGTATTGAAAGCTCTGCCAAAGGCAGGCCTCACTATTAAGGCTGTAAGTTCCAAATAGGGCAGGGATCTGTGGTTTACCTGAGACACCAGGTGGGGAGGGGCCAGGGGGCACCACTGCAATCAAACATTGATTGCATTCTGGCTTGGGAGCCTCTCAAGACCCAGACAGAGGTGAGAGCATTTCTAGGTCTCACAGGATACTACAGGAGGTATGTCAAGGGCTATGGCACTATTGTTGCCTCCTTGACTGAGCTGACTTCTAAGAAACAACCCCAAAAGGTGATCTGTACTGAGGCTTCCCAGACCGCTTTTGATGCCCTGGAGGCAGCAATGTGCACGGCACCCGTGATAAAGGCACCTGAGTTCTCCAAGGAATTAGATGTGCAGATGGATGCTTCAGAGCATGGTGTGGGAGCAGTACCTGCACAGCTAAATGAAGAGGGCCTAGACCAGCCTGTAGCCTTCATTAGTAGGAGGTTACGTCAATGCTGATGGTCTATCCAGATTCTTCCACCTTAGTAATGAGAACTCCGATGAGGTTGGGTAGTTCTCCCATCTTTCAGCTCGGGGGGCATGTGTTAGTCCTGGCATCCTTGGCGTGGTCTCCTCTGTCTTGTTTTACCTCTGCTTCCTATGTTTTGACTGTGTGCTGGACTTTGTTTTTGTTGGTTTTGGTACTCTGGGCACTTTACCACTGCTGACCAGTGCTAAAGTGCAAGTGCTCTTTGTGTAAACTGTATGTGTCATTGGCTTTCTCATGATTGGCATGTTTGATTTACTAGTAAGTCCCTATGAAGGTGCATTAGAGCTTCCAAGGGTCTGTAAATCACATGCTACAAGTGCGCCTGCAGCACTGATTGTGCCAGCCACATGAGTAGCCCTGTAAATATGGCTCAAAACTGCCACTGCAGTGTCTGTGGGTGCAGTTTTAAACTGCCAATTCGACCTGCCAGGCCCAACCCTTCCCTTTTTATACACGTGAGGCACCCCTAAAGTAGGCCCTAGGTAGCCCCATGGGCAGGGTGCAGTGTATGTTAAAGGAAGAACATGTAGTGATGTGTTTTATATGTCCTGACAGTGAAATACTGCCAAATTTGGTTTTCACAGTTGCAGGGCCTATCTCTCTTATAGGTTAACATGTGGGCTGCATTTAAATATCTTTTAAGTGTAGTCTCTCTTTGGAAGCGGATAGAGATCTGGAGTTTGGGATCTCTGAACTCACAATTTAAAAATACATCTTTTGGTAAAGTAGTTTTTTAGATTGTCAGTTAACAAATGCCACTTTTGGAAAGTGGGCATTTTCTTGCTTAACCATTCTGTGCCTCTGCCTCCTTGTGTATTCCATTTCTGAGTCAGACTGATGATTGGACTGTTTGTGAATCTCCACTAGACAGTGCCGCAAAGGGTCTGGGGTGTAGCCTGCATATTGTGATCAGTCTCCTGGGATAGAGTGGGAAGGGAGGAGCTGACACTTATACCTGAAAGGGCTATGCCTGCCCTCACACAATGCAGTCTCCAACCCCCTGGTGTGTGTCTGGAGCCAGGCCTGGGCAAGGCATGATCTTGTCAACAACTGAGACTTTCCTTTGAAGCTTGCCAACTTCAAAGGCAGAAAGGGGTATAAGTAGTGGACCCAAAACCCCAGATTTCTGGATTACCTCTGGAATCAAGAGGAACCTCTGCCAAGGAGAAGAACTAGAGGAGGAGTACTGCCCCTTTGCCTGTGACTGTGCTTTGCTGGGTTGGCCTGCAGTTGCTGCTTCTACCTGAGAGAGGACAAATAGTGGACTTTGTGGTATATTCCTACTCTTGAAGTGTCTCCAAGGGCTTGGACTGAGCTTGCCTCCTGTTTTGATGTCTCAGGGCCATCAGAGACTTCCTCTGCCAGCACCTGGACTCTCTGCTGGGACTCCTACCCGGCCAAGTGGTGCCTACTCTAGCCCCTGGGCCCTTGAAAGGTAAAGCTGGTGAAACTAAAACTGAAATACACGCACATGAACCGTGTGTTGAAAAATTCAACATGCCACCTGCAATGCAGCTGTAAAAAGGACGCAGCACCTGCATCCCGGCTGAGAAATTGACGCGGTCACCACCTGCATCTCGGCTGGGAAAACGATGCATCACCTGCATCACAGCTGGAGAAACGATGCAACACCCGCTTGCGGCTCCTGAAATCAATACCATCCCTATGCAGCGCAGTTCCGCATCACAGGCCAGATTTCGCACGCATCATTGCTGGGTGTCAAAATCAACGTGAATCTGCCCAAATCTGAGGTGCCCATCTGGAAATCGACGCATTGCTCTCTTGTGTGAGAGAAAAATGATGTATTGCCTACCCGACCAGAGAAGAAACAACTCATGGCTTCACTTGTAAGGAATCAACTCATCGCTGACTTTTCTGACACATGCGCGCCCGCGTGGCTTTATTATTGACGCAAACCAAGTACTTTGTGTAACATCAGCGCATCCATTGTTTTCTTTGGAATAAGACTCTTTTTGATTTAAAATTCTTAACTTTATTTGTGTATGTTAAATATTTGTTGTTTTGGTCATGTTTTTTAGATAAATATTGGCTATTTTTCAAAACCAGTGCTGTGTCCATTTTGTAGTGTTTTCACTGTATTTCTGCGTGTGTTTGTACCAATTCTTTCCACATTGCCTCTGAGATAAGCCTGATTGCTTGTGCCAAGCTACCAAGGGGGTGAGCAGAGGTTGTCTGAGGAGTGTAACTCCCTTACCCGGACTAGAGTGAGGGTCCCTGCTTGGATAGAGTGCAAACTGACTGCCAACCAGAGTCCCAATTTCTAACACAAATATATACACAACAGTGGATGTTGTGTCACTATGTATCTCAATACAGGATTTAGGATGGTCTAAAAGCCTGTGCATATTTCCTGCATAGCACATCAATGAATTAATTGGAGCTTACACAGATTTTGTTAGAAATGTTGTCTCACCAATAATATCTTTATCTTTGATGGTGAATATTATATTCAAAAGAAAGGAACAGTCATGGGAATATCTTTTGCTCCAACCTATGCCAACCTCATGATGGGCCACTGGGAAGCGGAATGTATATGGACAGAATAAAATGCTTAGATCCTTAACAAGCTCATATTATGGGTTTGCTTCGTTGATGATCTTTTCTTAATCTGGGAAGGCGAGCAGAATGAATTGGAGATATTTCTAAATTCACTAAAACACAATCCACTCTGACTACAATTTACATTTGAGACAAGCAAGGATAAAACAACTTTCTTGGATATAAATGTTTATATTGAATGCAAGAAGATTTGTACAAAATTATACAGCAAACCTACCAGCTGTAATAGTATTTTATTTGCCAACAGTTCATATCCTAAAGCACTCAAGTGGAGTGTGCCTTAGGGAGAATTCTTAAGAGCTAGAAGAAATTGCTCGGAATTGAGTGACTTTAAAATACAGGGTGAAGAGATGTTTTAGAGATTTATCACAGTTCATATCCTAAAGCACTCAAGTGGAGTGTGCCTTAGGGAGAATTCTTAAGAGCTAGAAGAAATTGCTCGGAATTGAGTGACTTTAAAATACAGGGTGAAGAGATGTTTAAGAGATTTATCAAAAGGGGGTACCTGGTATCCGTGCTGGAAAATGCCAGGAAAAGAGCTAAGGAAAAGAACAGGTAGGACTTATTAGTCCCTGAAAATACAAGAGGAAGAAAAAATTATCAGGATCACACCATTAGATATATTATGGACTATAACCGTTCAGATAAAGAAATTAAAACAACCCTCAGAAAGAATTTGAGGATTATGAGGAAAGATAAGGAGCTAAATGAGTGGATAATGGAACATCCAAGAATTACCTACAGAAAAACACCATCTCTAAATGACTTGTTAGTCAAAAGCTACTTACCCTCACAAAGAAGTGGGGCAAGAAACTGGCTTTAGATGGAGAGTTTTTTCAAATGTACCAAATGCAAGGCCTGCCAGAATGGCAAGAATACAGTAGAGCTCAAATGCCTGGATGGGTCCATAATGAGAATCACAGAATGGATATCATGTGAAACTCCATTTGTCATCTGTTCCCTAGAATGTGGATAGGGCAAAATATACATAAGGAGTACTGTAAACACACTGAAATTACACTTATTGCAACATCTAAGAGCAATACCTATGTTATTGTTAAACATATTTGGGAATATCATGCTGGAGAATATAAGGATGTTCGTTTATATGGTATGCATCATGTGAAGACCAATATAAGAGGAGGAGATCGAGAATTGACCCTAGAGCAGAATCTAGGTGGATCATGATAATTGAAACAGAAATACCTTGGGGTCTTAACACAGATGCAGAATTTTATGTTCATTTATGAACAAATCATGGAGTTTGATATGACATCCCTGTTACCCTCGATGTTTGAACATTTGGGAACCCAAACTGTGAAAAAATGCTATCCTCTCACTCATTATCTTCCTCTTTTCTCTTCTTTTTTCTATATAGTTTGTTCTATATTACTTATAGTTATGTTGTCTTTCATGTGATCTTATTAACTCTCTTTGCCTATATAAGACATTGCATGAATCAGGTGGTTATGAATTTGCTTGTCTTCATGAAATTAGTTGATGATTTAGATACGGATAAATATTTGGTACTTTGGCAAAATTGTTACTTTACCAGGATTGCAACTATTGAAGGTAGCAGAATAACGGCTATTGTCCATTTTCCCTTTTTATGATAAATAATTAGTATAATATTGAGTTAAATCTGTGAAGGAATATTGAGAATGTTTGCTAATTTGAACTGTGAAAAACAAATGCTGTGTCTGCATCTTAGCACATATTTCCTTTGATTAAAAAACTTGTGAAGACATACCAAAAAACTTTAACAGAAGTGATAATTAACTTGAGCAAATTTTTTATGAATTATGTAATTATTATGTGATTTGGATTGCCCTATTCTCTGCAAGGGGTGTTTATTGAATAGAAAAAGTTCTATACGGTAAAGAGGAAGTCATTTAATATAAACGTAGCAGGTGCCCCAGTTGAAGCTCAGCTTCTGGAAAGGACAAGCCACCCTAACTCTTGGGCTTGGCAAAGATAAAGCAAGGCTGTGCGCTCAGAGATTCCATAGCAGAAAAAGATCTAGAATCCTTCCTGGCGGTGAATTGATGATGTACTGGAGCGTAATCTGTATCTGACTGTGACGCGCGGTTTCTATCTTCCTCACCTGGAGACACAGAGTAGAAGGTTCTCCCTTTATAAGTCACCTGTAAGCTCCGCCCGCTGAGCCACGCCCCGTCCACCCTCGAAGTAGGCAAAGGAATTCCCGCCTTTTACCAGGATGATGGACAGCTTTCCGAAACGACCCCACTGCGTTTACCTCCGATTCAGGTGGTGCGTTGTTGATGCGCAGAAGCACGAGGACATCTCCACAAAGACGCACTAATAACAATAACATTGCCAAAGGCACACAAGGTTGCGGGAGACGTTTTCACTGTGGTCCATCACGTAGCTTTAGTGTACAATATAAACGGTGTATATAAAACATGCTAGGTAACGCTTACTGACTTACTGGTAGAAAATACTCCGGTTTGGTAGGCCATGATGCTCATTTTACAGAAACTAAACCTCAACAGAAAGCACTTACAAATATAAACGTAGCAGGTGCCCCAGTTGAATCTCAGCTTCTGGAAAGGACAAGCCATCCTAACTCTTGGGCTTGGCAAAGATAAAGCAAGTCTGCGCGCTCAGAGTTCCCATAGCAGAAAAAGATTTTAGAATCCTTCCTGGAGGTGAATTGATGTAAGCTCTGCCCGGTGAGCCACGCCCCGTCCACCCTCGTAGTAGGCAAAGGAATTCCCACCTTTTACCAGGATGATGGACAGTTTTCCAAAACGACCCCACTGCGTTTACCTCCGATTCAGGTGCTGCGTTGTTGATGCGCAGAAGCATGAGGACATCTCCACAAAGACGCACTAGTAACAATCACATTGCCAAAGGCACACAAGGTTGTTGGAGACGTTTCCCCCATGACCCATCACGAATCAAGAATTCCGCATCCAGGCTACTACTACATATAAAGCCGCAAGCACACATCTCCCCTGCCTTGAGAGCACTACACTGGTTACCCGTTGCCAGAAGATGCACTTTCAAGCTGCTTTGTATCACCCACAAAGCTATACATGGAACAGGACCGCTTTTTATCAGAAAGAAAATGACCAAATACATCCAACAAAGAACCCTCTGCTCAAGACTGGCACCCCGCCTTAGAACACCACCATACAAGAAAAAGAGTATAGGTGGTACATCCTTCTCCGTCCAAGCAGCCAAACTATGGAATTCATTACCCCCAACTATAAGAGCCACAGATAACTTTCTGGTCTTCAGAAAACTACTCAAGAGTTGGCTCTTTCCTTCATAACCACCTTTTTCAAACAACTATGAACTGCATATGCCTATGTGGATAAATATTTTTTTCAGATTATATGTATATTTCTATTTATTTATAGTTTCTTTGGAAAATATGTATTACTACTATGTCATAAAAATAAAATACACACACACTCTTTAAACCTGTCTGACTAAAGTATTTTTTTTACCCATGATTCTAATTATGTATTGTATGTGCATATGTGTGTGTGTGTGTGTGTGTATATATATATATATATGTATATGTATATATATATATATATATATATATATATATATACACATATACACATACACATACACATATATATACATATACACACATATATATATATATATATATATATATATATATATATATATATGTGTGTATATGTATATATATGTGTATGTGTATGTGTATATGTTGTTTCTGTGCTTGGCATGTTCGTGGATCATTGCATGGCTCCTGGTTTTTTGGGTTGTTATACTAGATATCTATGAATCCCTGCTCTCATCTTATCACACTTATCTACTCATCACTCTTATGTCATGTCTCTATCAAACTATCCTCCATTCTCACTCTGACTCATCCCAAATCCCTTCTACCACTTTCATCTCCTAAATATCTCTGCCTAAGCTCTTCCCTCCACATCTAACTCACCAAACCTCACTCTACCTCTGTGACCTCCCACACAACCCTACTACATTCTCCTGCATTCATCTCACCCTGCTACTATGCTCTCCCTAACCCTTCCACATTTTCTTCCCCCTCCACCCCCCTTTACTCATCCCAAGCCTTTGGGTTGAGTAAATGAAGGATATACTCCCAATTAACACCTCTGGATTTATTTCCTCCTCCACCCCTCCATTACTCCAGTCTAACTAACAAACTCTCATATCCGTGGCTCAAATTAACTCATAATAATACTAAAACTGTACTCATTATTTAACGATACTAGTCCATCACTAATTCTTGTTGGGTTCCGGAGTAGCGTGCTACTCATCGAAAAGCGCTTCGACGCCTCGTCAGGGGTAGTAAGCGCTATATAAATACGATTACAATACAATACAATACAATTTACTAAACGTGATCTGTGTATATATACCTTTAAGAGAAGGGTTGGACAAAAAGGGGAATGTTCCTTTAAATTAATGTTTTGCCCTGCACTATGTGATGGCCCAGTTGAAGGCTTTTGCAGAAAACTATATATTAACTTAAAAAAAAGTTTACAGGGACGTATAGTTAGGCTTACATTTTAAATGTACAAAACCATAGAAATTCACCAGTTATTGTTAGAGCTACCTTGAATAACTAAGATTTGTGCCCAAAGGTAACCATAACTCGAGCCACCGTCATGCATAGTTTTTTGTCTAATATTTTACTTCAAATATAACATTAATATTATCAATGATGTTATCAAAGATGTCATGAGTGCCGTAATTTGTGGGATAATTAGCAGGGCATGGTGAGAGCACGAGTTATAGTTACCTTAGGACACGAGTAGTAGTGCCCTATGGGAATTATAATGGGAAACACAACTTTTTTGACGCCCCCCCTTTTTTTTTTTGGCCCTTGCTTGACAGATCACCCCAAAACTTTCCGTGAGCAACAAGAATCACAGGCACACTTTTTTGGAACATTCCATGAAGATTCATCAAACAGTACCGAAGATATAGGCAAGTCAAAAAACGATAATAGGTAATATTTGTATATATTATATATATAACCTTTGTTTTTTCAGTGAATTTCTAAGATTTTTTTTAAATTCTATTTCCTAACTTTAATGTCCCTTTAACATTTTGTATTTTCATGGAATTCTAAGGTGTGTTTGAGTGTATTTTAAAACTACTACTTGTGTACAATGTTTTTTTTTTTTAGGTAATTATCATTGTTTTCTCATACATACTTAGATGTTAACCCCAGATGTCTGAGGGAAAAAGTGTTAGGAATCCTTTCATTAATCTCTCTGCCACAATGAAATCCACAAACCCTGTACAGTGTTACAAATTGAATTGAAGACGCCCCATACTTCTTATAAATGTGCTGCTGATACTGTTTTATACTTTATTCAGTAATTACACAGTTCTGAAGTAGTACTGTAATATCATTATTTTTTAAAATTAATTTTGGAACTTCTGCACCAACCGCGGTTCAATAGTAGCAGAGCGGCAAAGCTCTATGGTTTCCATTCCGATCATGTGACTGGAATGAATCTGCGGTTTGGATCCGCAGATTCGCAATAATTTTCATGGATCTGTGACTCAAGTTTGGAACTGCAGAGCCACTCAATGTGTGAAGAGCAATCTGGCATTTCATCAGTTGCTTTTGAACCACACCTAGTTTTGGGTAGGACCACTCTGTAAAACAGTTATTCTACTGCTACCTCTTGGAGGGAGAAGCATCTCACCTGTGATCCTCCTTCCACAGAAGTTTCCAGAATGGCTGAAGGGAGTGCTCCACGACCACCTGGAGCACCTGGATAGTCTCAAGATATTCCTGAAGAAGATGATTCGCAATAGTTGCCTTCTTCATCTAGAAAAGAGAGTGATGTATGGAATTGTTTTACCACACCTAGTGGGGAAAAAGGTCAGTGCAAGAATTGTGAAATGCAACCTCTTTGAAAAAAAATCTCTCTCATGGTACATCAAAGAAATACAGCCATGGAAAGTCGAGTATGTGGAAAAATCTGCGCACAATCTGGGCATACCGACGAATAATGAGAGAAAAAGAACAGACACATTCCGATGCAGAACCTGATACATCATCATCTAGCCAAGCTACTGCTCAGAATATCAGTATGACAGCCATATGCACCAAATTAGGTTAAATGGTAACAGCCTGCAGCATCTGCCATAATCTTGTGGTTGCAAAAGTTCAAAATGCCAACAACATCTTTTTGCAGGTCAAAAACCACAGTTGCTAATTTTTTTCCACATGCTTTTTCTTCAACCTAGTTGGTATTACACATTGTTGTGCTTTTATAATGCAAAAGTGTTGCATTAAAAAAGTTCCCAAGTTTTGAATACATTTTCTGAAAAAAAAGAAAAATTAAAAAAAACTAAAAACTTTTTCTATCAAAAATTACAAAATATTATTCTTGTTAGAACCTCCAATGAATCAAACAAAGAGCTGTGTACTAGTCTTTATTACTTATCAGTATTTCCATACCTGCTTGAGTGCATATATAACTTTTCATTTCCATGTATACGTTTATTTATCAATTTCTGTCCAGGTGTTTCAATCTATCCATAATTGTGTCCTTGGGTGTGTTAGTATATGTGTAAATCTGATCCTGAATATGTCAATGTATATGATAGTGTTGACCTGTATGCTTGTTTTGCAATTCTTTATTAATGGAGTACAGCCATACATACAGAAACAGATCATACGATAGGACAGCTGAAAGGAAAAATCAAAAGCTATCATACATAGCAGCTTTACACAGCGGCCATAGCCACAACACAATTCACAGGCATGAGAGAGCAGCGCGCTTTAATAACAAATGTCCATTGTTATGAGAAGAGAGTATCATGCAGGACTGAAAATGGGGGGGGATGAGAGAGAGCGTGAGGAAAAAGAGAAAAGGGGATGGGAGGTGCAAGGCCAGGGGCGGTATGGAGAGCCAAGCAGTGTAATGTCACAAGTGGGAAAGACTGCAAGTTTCTGCTTAAGACATTGTATCCTGTATTCCGGCATGGCCGCTGGGAGCAACGAGAACCAACCCAGTTGTGTTTAGTATATCCAGTAGGGCGTGGGAGATGTAGTCAGCAATAGTATGTGTCAATGGGCCAGGTCTCCCTGCTGGCAAGGGTGGTGGGAGAGTTGGGGGGAGTGGTGGACTATCCGTAAGAAGTCTAGATGAGGATCTATGGGGGGGGAGGATAGATATTGGGGTGGAGGGGGGAAGACTGGAGCTGAGGGAAGGAAAGAAGAGACAGAGTGAATAAAGCTGTCTGGTCTGGTACATTGTAGATAACCCGTTTGTGGTTAGCTATTCGTACCATAGCCTACATCCATTCATCTGGGGTTGGAGATGCAGTAGATCTCCTGTGCCTAAGGATACAGATCTTCGATGTCACAAGAGCCACGTGGAGCAAACTTTGTTGCGGGTGAGAGAGGGCGGGGAATGGGCCTAGGTCATGCAGGAGGATGGTCAAGGGAGTAAATGGCTGTTGGTGTGGCATAGAGTCCTGGAGGGTGGAACTCACCACTTTCCACAGGGGAAGAACTGAGGGACATTCACATAGAATATGGAGCAAGTCACAGCGAGGCTCCGGACATCTCCAGCACGTCGCATGCGGCAGGAGTCCGGATCTATGCAATTTCAGAGGAGTCCAGTACCAGTCATGTAATATCTTAAAGAGGAAGAATTTCAATCGGGCTTCCCTTGCTCCTCGGTCTACGGCATCTAGCATGTCTGTCCAATCTTCCATTAAATAATCTGTCTGTAAATAAACCTGCTATTTGGAGTGTAGCATTTTGAGGATGGGTTGTGAGTAAAGGTGACACATTAGGACCTGCCTGCCAAGACTTCTTTGTGGTGACTCCATGTTTTCAAGTAAGTAACCACGGCAGAGGCTCTAAGGTCCCAGGGTGCTGCACCCAACGTTTGCCAGAGACAATGCGTAAGTTGCAGGTAGCGCCATTCCTTCCTCAGGTGTAGGTCATATTTTGCTCATAGATTGTTGAATAGCTGGGGGGATCCTCCATCTCCTACCTGGGCTAGGGAGTCAATGCCTGCATAGCTCCACAGTGGCCAATTAAGAATAGTACCCCCAATCTTAAAGCTGTTATTCTCCCAGATGGGAGCTTGGGTATGGAGGAAGGGGTGTATTCCTAGTAGGCGGTGCGCTCTGCACCAGGCTACCCTCATTGCCGCTAGCATCGGATTGGCTGGATTGGGCTGCATTGGTACCATGCAGTATAGTCCGTTTAGACCGCCAGAATGGGAAAGTAAGAGCCTCTCCGTAGCCACCCATTGTGGTTGCTCCGGGTGCCCGGGGACCATAAATGTCAGTTGTGATAGATGGAGAGCCAGGGATTAATGCTCGATGGAGGGGAGACCTAGGCCCCCGCAGGATCGTCGTGCCAAAAGTTTTGCCGCTGACAGCCTGGGACGTGTTGAGCCCCACACGAAGGCTCTCAGCTCCATGTTTATTTGTCTATTTGTCTGAGTGTTGAGCGGGGGGCTTGGAGGGGAATCATACCTAGGACATAGAGAAAGCGCAAGAGTGTGACCATTCTCACAGCCTGTACCCAACTCCACATGGAGAGACCTAGCTGGGACCATTTCACGAAGCCGAGTTTCATGCGTGCTAGAAGAGGATCCAGGTTATCTAGTCCCCGGTTAACAAGCATTCCCAGGGTAAATGAGGCGGGACGGGGTCCATCAAAACTGATTCCTGTACAGGGCTGCTTTAGTCATGGTGAACGAAAGGGGTAATGCTTCACTCTTGCCCCAGTTCACCCGGTACCCGGATTGTAATGCAAAGTCACAGATGATCTGCAATAAAGCCGGTAGGGATCTCGTCGGGTCTGTCAGAGTAAGAAGTACGTCATCTGCAGATAGGTAAATTGTGGAGGTACCCCCTTTCAGGGATACACCTGTGATCTGTGAAGATTGACGGATAGTCACTGCGAGAGGTTCCAATGGCAGCAAAAACAGAAGTGGTGAGAGAGGGCATCCCTGTGCTGTTTCTCTTTGAATTGGAAATGGGTCCGATATGAAACCCTTGCAGTTAACCTGAGCCGTGGGGTGGTCATATAGCAGAAGGACTTTGGCTATGAATTGGTCTCCCAGGCCAAATTTTGATAAGGTGGCAAAAAGGTAGGGCCACTTGATCCGGTCAATAGCCTTTTCAGCAACCAGGGACAGGATGAGAGCCTCTTTCAAGATATGTCTGGCTTCGCACAGAGTGTGACCGAGGGTGTGCAAATGGTTCCAGGAAGTATGTCCTGGTACAAATCCCACCTGATCCTGATGTATCAGGGATGGGATGACTTTGCGCAGGCGGGCTGCCAGAATGCTGGCGAGTATCTTAATGTCTCCATTTAGGAGAGGGATGGGGTGGTAACTGCTGCATAGTAGTGGGTCTCGTCCAGATTTAGGTATGACCGCTATTGTTGCTCTATTGGAAATCGTGCCAAGAGAACCTTCGTTACAGGCCTCATTGAGTGCATCATGGACGGCGCTTACTGCTTGGTCGCTAGCCCACTTGTAAAATTCAGCTGGGAATCTGTCTTCCCCGGGCGCTTTGTGATAAGGGAGGTTGGAAATGGCTTGCTTCACTTCCGTCGTGCTAAACTCTCCTTCCAGGAGAGAACGACCTGCATCCGAAAGGCATGGTAGTTCATAGTGTTGAGGAATTCTTCCATGTGGGCAGGATCTGACAATGTTTCTGGAGTATACCGGTGTTTATAGAATGTTGCGGACTCATTCACAATGTCCTGGGGCCGAGTGAGTATTTTGCTGGTCGTCGATGCAATAGCCAGTATAGCTAAAGTGGCCTCCCTTTGTCTGAGCTGCGCCGCCAGAAGGCGGCCGGCCTTTACCCCTTGCTCATAATGTCGTTTCTGTAGCCGTTGTAGCGTGTATTCGGCTTGAGACGTGAAAAGCTTGTTGTGCCCCATTCGGGCCCGCTCTAAAGAACAGCGCGTATCTAAAGAAGGTTGGCTGGTATATTGCCTCTTGAGATGTTGTATTTTGTCCTCTAGGGAGGCTTGGCGAGCCTTCCTGGCTCTATTGTCCAGTGCTGCGTTGTAGGAGGCTGGCCTGGCTTGTAGTGGGTACCAAGGGGACTTACACTCTGTACCAGGTCCAGTTATCCCTTATTAGTGTGGAAGAGGTGTTTCTAGCAGCTTAGGCTGATAGAAGGTAGCTATAGCAGAGCAGCTTAGGCTGAATTAGGAGACATGCAAAGCTCCTACTATACCACTGGTGTCATATGCACAATATCACAAGAAAACACAATACACAGATATACTAAAAATAAAGGTACTTTATTTTGATGACAATGTGCCAAAAGTATCTCAGTGAGTACCCTCAGTATGAGGATGCCAAATATACACAAGATATATGTACACAATACCAAAAATATGCAGTAATAGCAAAAGGAAGTAATGCAAGCAATGTATAGTTACAGGGAATTGCAATAGGAGCACATAGGTATAGGGGCAACACAAACCATATACTCCAAAAGTGGAATGCGAACCACGAATGGACCCCAAACCTATGTGAGCTTGTAGAGGGTTGCTGGGACTGTAAGAAAACAGTGAGGGTTAGAAAAATAGCCCACCCCAAGACCCTGAAAAGAAGGTGTAAAGGGCACCTATATTCCACCAAGAGCACAGAAGTCGTGATAGGGGAATTCTACAAGGAAGACCAACACCAGCAATGCAACCAAAGTGGATTTCCAGATGAGAGTACCTGTGGAACAAGGGGACCAAGTCCAAGAGTCGCCACAAAGTCGAGAGTGGGCAGATGCCCAGGAAATGCCAGCTGAGGATGCAAAGAAGCTGCCACCGGATGGTAGAAGCTGTGGATTCTGCAAGAACGAAGAGGGCTAGAAACTTCCCCTTTGGAGGATGGATGTCCCACGTCGTGAAGAAGCTTTCAGGGGTGTTCCCACACAGAAAGACCGCAAACAAGCCTTGCTAGCTGCAAGGGTTGCGGTTAGGGTTTTTGGATGCTGCTGTGGCCCAGGAGGGACCAGGATGTCGCCACTTGGATGAGGAGACAGAGGGGGTGCCCAGCAAGTCAGGGAGCCCTCACAGAAGCAGGCAGCACCCGCAGAAGTACCGGAACAGGCCCTGGTCCGGAACAGGCCCTGGAAGAGGAGTGAACCAGAGCTCACCCGAAGACATAAAAGGGAGTCCCACGATGCCGGAGGACAACTCAGGAGGTTGTGCACTGCAGGTTAGAGTGTCGGGGACCCAGGCTTGGCTGTGCACGAAGGAAATCCAGGAAGAGTGCAGAGGAGCCGGAGCAGCTGCAAATCACATGGTACCCAGCAATGCAGACTAGCGTGGGGAGGAAAGGACTTACCTCCACCAAACTTGGACTGAAGAGTCACTGGACTGTAGGAGTCACTTGGACAGAGTTGCTGAGTTCCAGGGACCACGCTCGTCGTGCTGAGAGGGGACCCAGAGGACCGGTGATGCAGTCTTTTGTTGCCTGCGGTTGCAGGGGGAAGATTCCGTCGTCCCACTGGAGATTTCTTCAGAGCTCCTGGTGCAAGAAGGAGGCAGGCTATCCCCAGAGCATGGACCACCAGGAAATAGACGAGAAAGCGGCAGGATCAGCGATACAGGGTTGCAGTAGTCGTCTTTGCTACTTTGTTGCGGTTTTGCAGGCGTCCTGAGCAGTCAGCGGTCGATCCTTTGGCAGAAGGTGAAGAGAGAGATGCAGAGGAACTCTGATGAGCTCTTGCATTCGTTATCTAAAGAATTCCCCAAAGCAGAGACCCTAAATAGCCAGAAAAGGAGGATTGGCTACCTAGGAAGGAGGATAAGCTAGCAACACAGGTAAGAGCCTATCAGAAGGAGTCTCTGATGTCACCTGCTGGCACTGGCCACTCAGAGCAGTCCAGTGTGCCAGCAGCACCTCTGTTTCCAAGATGGCAGAGGTCTGGAGCACACTGGAGGAGCTCTGGGTACCTCCCCTGGGAGGTGCAGGTCAGGGGAGTAGTCACTCCCCTTTCATTTGTCCAGTTTCGCACCAGAGCAGGGCTGGGGGATCCCTGAACCGCTGTAGACTGGCTTATGCAGAGATGGGCACCATCTGTGCCCATCAAAGTATTTCCAGAGGCTGGGGGAGGCTACTCCTCCCCAGCCCTGACACCTTTTTCCAAAGGGAGAGGGTGTAACACCCTCTCTCTGAGGAAGTCCTTTGTTCTGCCTTCCTGGGCCAAGCCTGGCTGGACCCCAGGAGGGCAGAAACCTGTCTGAGAGGTTGGCAGCAGCAGCAGCTGCAGTGAAACCTCGGGAAAGGTAGTTTGGCAGTACCCGGGTCTGTGCTAGAGACTCGGGGGATCATGGAATTGTCTCCCCAATGCCAGAATGGCATTGGGGCGACAATTCCATGATCTTAGACATGTTACATGGCCATGTTTGGAGTTACCATTGTGACTCTATACATAGGTAGTGACCTATGTATAGTGCACGCGTGAAATGGTGTCCCCGCACTCACAAAGTCCGGGGAATTTGCCCTGAACGATGTGGGAGCACCTTGGCTCGTGCCAGGGTGCCCACACACTAAGTAACTTAGCACCCAGCCTTTACCAGGTAAAGGTTAGACATATAGGTGACTTATAAGTTACTTAAGTGCAGTGGTAAATGGCTGTGAAATAACGTGGACGTTATTTCACTCAGGCTGCAGTGGCAGGCCTGTGTAAGAATTGTCGGAGCTCCCTATGGGTGGCAAAAGAAATGCTGCAGCCCATAGGGATCTCCTGGAACCCCAATACCCTGGGTACCTCAGTACCATATACTAGAGAATTATAAGGGTGTTCCAGTATGCTAATGTGAATTGGTGAAATTGGTCACTAGCCTGTTAGTTATAATTTAGAAAGCAGAGAGAGCATAACCACTGAGGTTCTGATTAGCAGAGCCTCAGTGAGACAGTTAGTCATCACACAGGGAACACATACAGGGCACACTTATGAGCACTGGGGCCCTGGCTGGCAGGGTCCCAGTGACACATACACTAAAAAAACATATATACAGTGAAATATGGGGGTAACATGCCAGGCAAGATGGTACTTTCCTACACAACCCCCCACCCCCCAAACGAAGGACAGTAAGACTAGCCATGACCTGATGAGTCTTCATTGTCTAAGTGGAAATATCTGGAGAGTCCATCTGCATTGGAGTGGGTACTCCCAGGTCTATTTTCCACTGTATAGTCCATTCCCTGTAGAGATATGGACCACCTTAACAATTTAGGGTTTTCACCTTTCATTTGTTTTAGCCAAAGTAGAGGTTTGTGGTCTGTCTGAACAATGAAGTGAGTGCCAAACAGGTATGGCCTCAACTTCTTCAGTGCCCAGACCACCGCAAAGGCCTTCCTCTCTATGGCAGACCAACGCTTTTCTCTAGGGGTTAACCTCCTGCTGATAAAAGCAACAGGTTGATCCTGGCCCTCAGAATTGTGTTGTGATAAGACTGCCCCTACCCCTAATTCAGATGCATCAGTTTGAACAATGAATTTCTTGGAGTAACATGGGCTTTTTAGGACAGGTGCAGTGCACATGGCCTGTTTCAGCTCCTCAAAAGCTTTCTGACAGCTAGCTGTCCACAATACCTTTTTAGGCATTTTCTTGGAAGTGAGGTCATTAAGAGGGGCTGCAATGGAGCCATAGTTCTTAATGAACCTCCTGTAATACCCAGTGAGGCCTAAGAAGGCTCTCACCTGGGTCTGAGTTGTAGGGGGAACCCAATCCATGATAGTTTGGATTTTCCCCTGAAGTGGTGCAATCTGTTCTCCACCTACAAGGTGTCCCGGATAAACCACTTTCCCCTGCCCTATCTGGCACTTTGAAGCCTTGATAGTGAGGCCTGCCTTTTGCAGGGCCTCCAAAACTTTCCACAGGTGGACCAGGTCATCATCCCAGGTGGAGCTAAAGACAGCTATATCGTCCAGATATGCTGCACTATAAGCCTCCAAACCCTGCAGGTCTGTATTCACCAACCTCTGAAAAGTGGCAGGAGCATTTTTCAAACCAAAGGGCATTACTGTGAATTGGTAGTGCCCTCTAATAGTCGAAAATGCAGTTTTCGCTTTAGCATCCTCTGATAACTTGATCTGCCAATACCCTGCAGTCAAATCAAAGGTGCTTAGATACTTGGCAGATGCCAGTGTATCTATTAGCTCATCTGCCCTGGGTATAGGGTGAGCATCAGTTTTAGTTACCTGTTTGAGACCTCTGTAATCTACACAAAACCTAATTTCCCTTTTTCCATCTTTGGAATGAGGCTTTGGTACAAGCACCACAGGGGAGGCCCATGGGCTTTCAGAATGTTCAACCACTCCCAGTTCAAGCATTTTCTGAACTTCTTGTTTTATGCAGTCTCTGACATGGTCAGGCTGCCTATAGATCTTACTTTTGACAGACATGCTGTCTCCAGTATCTATAGTGTGCTCACACCAAGAAGTGGTGCCTGGCACAGTAGAAAGGAGTTCAGAAAACTGACCCAGGAGATTTATGCAGTTGTCTTTCTGCTCAGCAGTAAGACAGTCTGCCAAAACTACACCTTCCACTAGAGCATCTTGTTCTGTGGAAGAGAAGAGACCAGGGAGAGGGTCACTCTCTTCTTCCTGTCCTTCATCTGTTGCCATGAGCAGGGTGAGATCAGCCCTGTCATAGTAGGGCTCTAGGCGATTGACATGGAGCACCCTAAGGGGACTCCTGGCAGTGCCCAAGTCAACCAAGTAGGTGACTTCTCCCTTTTTTTCAACAATGATGTGGGGTCCACTCCATTTGTCTTGGAGTGCTCTTGGGGCCACAGGCTCCAAGACCCACACCTTCTGTCCTGGTTGGTACTGAATCAGAACAGCCTTCTGGTCATGCCATTGCTTTTGGAGCTTTTGGCTGGCCTGAAGGTTTTTGCTGGCCTTTTTCATATACTCAGCCATTCTGGATCTTAGGCCGAGTACATAGTCCACTATGTCTTGCTTAGGAGCTTTTAAAGGTTGTTCCCAACCCTCCTTTACAAGTGTTAGAGGACCTCTTACAGGGTGTCCAAATAGGAGTTCAAAGGGGCTGAAGCCCACTCCTTTCTGGGGTACCTCCCTGTAAGCAAAAAGGAGGCAAGGTAACAGGACATCCCATCTCCTCCTGAGTTTTTCAGGGAGTCCCATTATCATTCCTTTGAAAGTTTTATTAAACCTCTCCACCAGTCCATTTGTTTGTGGATGATAAGGTGTGGTGAATGTGTATGTTACACCACATTCCTTCCACATGGCCTTCAAGTATGCAGACATAAAGTTGCTACCTCTGTCTGATACAACCTCTTTTGGGAAACCCACCCTGGAAAAGATTCCCAGGAGGGCTTTTGCCACTGCAGGAGCTGTAGTGGTCCTTAGAGGAATTGCTTCCGGATATCTTGTGGCATGGTCCACTACCACCAAGATAAACCTATTGCCTGAAGCAGTAGGAGGGTCAAGGGGGCCAACTATGTCAACCTCTACCCTTTCAAAGGGAACCCCCCCAACCACAAGCAGTGGAATAAGGGGAGCCTTTGGGGTGCCACCAGTCTTGCCACTGGCTTGGCAGGTCACACAGGACTTACAAAAGTCTTTTGTGTCCTCTGACATCCTAGGTCAATGAAACAGGGGGACAAGCCTTTCCCATGTTTTAATTTGACCCAAATGTCCAGCCAAGGGAATGTCGTGGGCTAGAGTTAGGAGGAACTCTCTGTATTGCAGGGGAATGACCAATCTCCTTGCTGCTCCAGGTTTTGGGTCCCTTGCCTCTGTATACATGAGGTTGTCCTCCCAGTAAACTCTATGTGAGTCACTGCCATCCCCATTTTGCTGTTTGACAGCTTGCTGTCTTAGACCCTCTAATGTGGGACAGGTTTGCTGTGCCACACTCAGCTCCTCCCTGGCTGGCCCCCCTCCACCCAAAAGCTCAGCAGTGTCTGCTTCCAGCTCCTCTGGTGAAGGTTCTACACAGGGGGGAAAGTCTTCTTCCTCAGAAGTAGAATCATCTGTAGAGGGAGGGATAGTGGGTAGGAATTTACCCTTACTAACCCTAGCTTTAGGGAGCACTTGGTCCATTCTTCCAGGATCCAAGTCACCCTGTCCTTTTTGCTTTTGCTTTTGCTGGTTAAAGCAAAAATATGCCCAGGAATGCCCAGCATTGCTGCATGAGCCTCCAACTCCACTTCTGCCCAAGCTGATGTCTCTAAATCGTTCCCTAGTAGACAGTCTACAGGTAAATCTGAGGCAACCACAACTTTCTTTGGACCAGTAACCCTCCCCAGTTGAGATTCACAACAGCCATGGGGTGGCTAAGAGTGTTGTTATGAGCGTCTGTCACTTGGTACTGGTGACAAAGTAGGTGTTGTTCAGGGTGTACCAGTTTCTCTATTACCATGGTAACACTGGCACCTGTGTCCCTGTAGGCCTGAACCTCAACACCATTGATTAGGGGAAGTTGCTTGTACTTATCCATATTAAGGGGACAAGCAACCAAGGTGGCCAAATCAATGGCAGCTTCAGAGACTAACACAGCCTCTGTGGTCTCCCTAACAAGACCAACCCCAACTAAATTACCAAAAGTGAGCCCAGCTACTCCCTTGGATTGGCAATTAGTAGGTTTGCTCCCACCACCACTGCTATTACTAGGGGCACTAGGTGTAGCAGTAGGGGTTGTGGTAGTGGGAGGCTGGGTGCTTTTCTTTGGACAACTGGCATCAGTTGTCCAATGGCCTTTTACTTTACATAAATAGCACCATGGTTTCTTTACTTGATTAGAAGAGGATTTGGACCCACCACCCCCACCAGAGTGTTTTTGTGGGCCTGATGAAGACTCATTTTTAGATTTGTCCCCACCCTTGTCTGAAGACTTACCATCCTTCTTCTTGCCATCCCTGTCACCCCCTGTATGAACTTTTCTGTTCACTCTTGTTCTGACCCATTTGTCTGCCTTCTTTCCCAATTCTTGGGGAGAGGTCAGATCTGAGTCCACTAGATATTGGTGTAACAAATCAGACACACAGTTATTCAGAACATGCTCTCTCAGGATCAGATTATTCAGGCTTTCATAGTCAGAAACTTTACTGCCATGTAACCACCCCTCCAAGGCCTTCACTGAATAGTCAACAAAGTCTACCCAGTCTTGTGAGGACTTTTTTCTGGTTTCTCTGAACTTAATCCTGTATTGTTCAGTGGTTAAGCCAAATCCATCCAAGTGTGCATTCTTCAAAACTGTAAAATTATTGGCATCACTTTCCTTAACAGTAAGGAGCCTATCCCTACCCTTTCCACTGAAAGATAGCCATAGGATAGCAGCCCACTGCCTTTGAGGGACCCCCTGTACAACACAGGCCCTCTCAAGTGCAGCAAACCACTTGTTAATGTCATCCCCCTCCTTGTAAGGGGGAACTATCTTATGCAGATTCCTAGAATCATGCTCTTTCACAGGATTACTATCTGGAATACTGCTGCTGCCACCATGGGATCCTAACCCCAACCTCTGTCTCTCTTTCTCTAAGTCTAAAGATTCCATGTCTAGAGCCAGCTGTTGCTGTTTAAGCTTCAGCCTGGACTCTTCCACTCTCAATCTACTGAGTTAACTTTCTAACAATCTGTCATCAGGGTAGGTGGGTTGGGCATGCTTAGACACAGAAGAATGATGTGAATGAACAGAAGGAGACCTGTCCCTAACAGTTGGCACCCTAACAACCTGGCCTGCAGGAATAACATCCCTACTGTGATGTGAGCTCATATTAGTACCAGCTATGCTAGGTGGTCTGCTAAGGGGCAGGTTGGGAAGATCACCTTCTAACACTCTTACTAGGGGAGCCCCTGAGCCAGAGTGTGAACCATCTCCTAACTTCTCAAATGGGTGTGCCAGCTAAGGCCTTATCATTCTCAATAAGCATGTTAGATAACAATTCTCTAGAGGGATTCTTTCCCACCCCTAAACCTCTATCAATGCAGAGACTCCTTAAACCCTTCCAGTTAAGGTGGTCATAAGCTGAGCTGACCAAGTCAAGAGAAGTTCCTACATCAGACATGATAGAAGAAAGGTTTAGGGACAGATAAAAGAGAGAAAAAGTTTCAGGAATTTTTAAGGAAACAGAAAAAAAAACGTTTTCATCTTTTTAGAAACTTTTTGAAAGTTTAGAGGTACTTGTCAGCACTTAGCAGATAGTGTAAGAGAAGAAAAGCAAAACTTTTTTGATTAGGTGTACATACACTGAACTTGTTTTGTATATTATTCTCTTATGAAAAGTACAAAATGACAAAGTGGTAAGCAGTTGCAAGTACTTATCCCACCGCTGCACAACCAATGTAGGAGGCTGGCCTGGCTTGTAGTGGGTACCAAGGGGTACTTACACTCTGTACCAGGTCCAGTTATCCCTTATTAGTGTAGAAGAGGTGTTTCTAGCAGCTTAGGCTGATAGAAGGTAGCTATAGCAGAGCAGCTTAGGCTGAATTAGGAGACATGCAAAGCTCCTACTATACCACTGGTGTCATATCCACAATATCACAAGAAAACACAATACACAGATATACTAAAAATAAAGGTACTTTATTTTTATGACAATATGCCAAAAGTATCTCAGTGAGTACCCTCAGTATGAGGATGCCAAATATACACAATATATATGTACGCAATACCAAAAATATGCAGTAATAGCAAAAGGAAGTAAGGCAAGCAATGTATAGTTACAGTGAATTGGAATAGGAGCACATAGGAATAGGGGCAACACAAACCATATACTCCAAAAGTGGAATGCGAACCACAAATGGACCCCAAACCTATGTGAGCTTGTAGAGGGTCGCTGGGACTGTAAGAAAACAGCGAGGGTTAGAAAAATAGCCCATCCCAAGACCCGGAAAAGTAGGTGTAAAGGGCACCTATATTCCCCAGAGAGCACAGAAGTCGTGATAGGGGAATTCTACAAGGAAGACCAACACCAGCAATGCAACCAAAGTGGATTTCCGGACGAGAGTACCTGTGGAACAAGGGGACCAAGTCCAAGAGTCGCGACAAAGTCGAGAGTGGGCAGATGCCCAGGAAATGCCAGCTGAGGGTGCAAAGAAGCTGCCACCGGAAGGTAGAAGCTGTGGATTCTGTAAGAACGAAGAGGGCTAGAAACTTCCCCTTTGGAGGATGGATGTCCCACGTCGTGAAGAAGCTTTCAGGGCGGTTCCCACGCAGAAAAACCACAAACAAGCCTTGCTAGCTGCAAGGGTCGCGGTTAGGGTTTTTGGATGCTGCTGTGGCCCAGGAGGGACCAGGATGTTGCCACTTGGATGAGGAGACAGAGGGGGCGCCCAGCAAGTCAGGGAGCCCTCACAGAAGCAGGCAGCACCCGCAGAAGTACCGGAACAGGCACTTGGAAGAGGAGTGAACCGGAGCTCACCCGAAGACACAAAAGGGAGTCCCACGATGCCGGAGGACAAGTCAGGAGGTTGTGCACTGCAGGTTAGAGTGTCGGGACCCAGGCTTGGCTGTGCACAAAGGAAATCCTGGAAGAGTGCACAGGAGCCGGAGCAGCTGCAAATCACGTGGTACCCAGCAATGCAGTCTAGCGTGGGGAGGCAAGGACTTACCTCCACCAAACTTGGACTGAAGAGTCACTGGACTGTGGGAGTCACTTGGACAGAGTTGCTGAGTTCCAGGGACCACGTTCGCCGTGCTGAGAGGGGACCCAGAGGACCGGTGATGCAGTCTTTTGTTGCCTGCGGTTGCAGGGGGAAGATTCCGTCGTCCCACAGGAGATTTCTTCAGAGCTCCTGGTGCAAGAAGGAGGCAGGCTACCCCCAGAGCATGCACCACCAGGAAACAGGCGAGAAAGCGGCAGGATCAGCGATACAAGGTTGCAGTAGTCATCTTTGCTACTTTGTTGCGGTTTTGCAGGGGTCCTGAGCAGTCAGCGGTCGATCCTTTGGCAGAAGGTGAAGAGAGAGATACAGAGGAACTCTGATGAGCTCTTGCATTCGTTATCTAAAGAATTCCCCAAAGCAGAGACCCTAAATAGCCAGAAAAGGAGGTTTGGCTACCTAGGAAGGAGGATAGGCTAGCAACACAGGTAAGAGCCTATCAGAAGGAGTCTCTGACGTCACCTGCTGGCACTGGCCACTCAGAGCAGTCCAGTGTGCCAGCAGCACCTCTGTTTCCAAGATGGCAGAGGTCTGGAGCACACTGGAGGAGCTCTGGGCACCTCCCCTGGGAGGTGCAGGTCAGGGGAGTGGTCACTCCCCTTTCCTTTGTCCAGTTTCACGCCAGAGCGGGGCTGGGGGATCCCTGAACCGGTGTAGACTGGCTTATGCAGAGATGGGCACCATCTGTGCCCATCAAAGCATTTCCAGAGGCTGGGGGAGGCTCTTCCTCCCCAGCTCTGACACCTTTTTCCAAAGGGAGAGGGTGTAACACCCTCTCTCTGAGGAAGTCCTTTGTTCTGCCTTCCTGGGCCAAGCCTGGCTGGACCCCAGGAGGGCAGAAACCTGTCTGAGAGGTTGGCAGCAGCTGCAGTGAAACTCCGGGAAAGGTAGTTTGGCAGTACCCGGGTCTGTGCTAGAGACTCGGGGGGATCATGGAATTGTCTCCCCAATGCCAGAATGGCATTGGGGTGACAATTCCATGATCTTAGACATGTTACATGGCCATGTTCGGAGTTACCATTGTCACACTATACATAGGTAGTGACCAATGTATAGTGCACACGTGAAATGGTGTCCCTGCACTCACAAAGTCCGGGGAATTTGCCCTGAACGATGTGGGAGCACCTTGGCTAGTGCCAGGGTGCCCACACACTAAGTAACTTAGCACCCAGCCTTTACCAGGTAAAGGTTAGACATATAGGTGACTTATAAGTTACTTAAGTGCAGTGGTAAATGGCTGTGAAATAACGTGGACGTTATTTCACTCAGGCTGCAGTGGCAGGCCTGTGTAAGAATTGTCAGAGCTCCCTATGGGTGGCAAAAGAAATGCTGCAGCCCACAGGGATCTCCTGGAACCCCAATTCCCTGGGTACCTCAGTACCATATACTAGGGAATTATAAGGGTGTTCCAGTATGCCAATGTGAATTGGTGAAATTGGTCACTAGCCTGTTAGTGGCAATTTAGAAAGCAGAGAGAGCATAACCACTGAGGTTCTGATTAGCAGAGCCTCAATGAGACAGTTAGTCATCACACAGGGAACACATACAGGGCACACTTATGAGCACTGGGGCCCTGGCTGGCAGGGTCTCAGTGACACATACACTAAAACAACATATATACAGTGAAATATGGGGGTAACATGCTAGGCAAGATGTTACTTTCCTACACGCGTCTAGCATCATTTGTCCTCTAATCATCGCCTTTGCTGCTGCTCATATCACTCTCTTGGAGGCAACAGATCCAGCATTATCGTCCATGTAGGTAGACACATGGTTCTGAAGGCAGATCATGCCATGAGGAGTTCTGTATTGGGAAACGGTGAAACGCCAGGGTTTGCAGCTGGGGTATGACAAACTTAGTTGTACTGACAGTTGGATCTTGGAGTGGTCCGAAAGGCCAGAGTCTATAACGCTAGTATCCTGAAGTTGGGCCACAACATTGTGCGACACTAAAGAAAAAATCCAGCCGATACTGAGTGCCATGGACGGGTGACAAAAAAGTGTATTCCATGTCAGTTGGATGAGTAAGTCTCCAGCAGTCTACCAAGCCTGCATCCGCCATCACATCAGTGAGGAGAGCTCTGTCATGGTTGTTGCAGGCATCAAGTGGGCCCGTCCTATCCAGCCCTGCATCCTGTGTCAGATTCCAGTCCCCCCCTATGATATAGTGGCTAGCTCCTATTTGGGCCAGAAGATGATTGATTTGTAAAAGGAACTGTCTTTTTGGGCCGGTTGGCTCATTTTCTGAGCCCACGCATATCAAAGAGTCTCCCAGCCTTAATTTAGTAAATACAAAATGCCCCTCAGTATCCTCCCATGTTTTGGTTATTGATATAGGTAGCGTCTTGCGGAGCAAAATTGTGACCCCACACTTCCCCGAAGCCCCGCCTGCTGCTTCTGGAGAACAAGGGTAGCAGCTAAAGAGTACCTTACCCACCCAATCCCTCCGTAGTTTATTGGTTTCAATGCTGTTCAGATGCGTCTCCTGGAGGAGAGTGAGATCAGCTTTTTGGGATTGAAGGTAGGATAGGTTTGTTTTCCGCTTTACAAAGTGCATCAGGCTGTGAACATTCCAGGAAACAATCCGAAGGGGGCAGGCTGTAGGAGGTATATAATTGCATCCTTGGATGTATCAGTATATGTAAGAGAGTGTGTATGGATGTATTACTGTATACCTCAGTGCGTGCCTACCTCTCTCAGTCTATAGGTGGGTGTGAGAGTGTCTTTCTTAGTGGGAGAGTGAGTGTGAGACTGTCTATGTAGGTGTGAGAGTGCATGTAACAGTGTCTGCCTGGATGTCAGAATGAGTATGAGAGTAGCTGTCTGGGTGTGAGGGTGAGTATCAGAGTGTGTCTCTGGGTTTGACACTACATGTGAGAGTTTCTATGTTAGTGTGAGACTGAGCGTAACAGTCTCTGTCTGGGCGTGAGAGGGAGTGAGACAGCGTCTGCCTAGATTTGAGGGTGGGTTTGAGAGTGTCTTTGTGAGTGTGAGAGTGACTGTGAGTGTGAGAGTGTCAGTGTGCATGTGACAGTGAATGTAACAGCATCTCTGTAGGTGTCAAGGTGACTGTCCCAGTCTCTGCCTGCATGTTAGACTGGGTGTGAGAGTGTCTCTGTGTGTAATATTGAATGTGAGATTGCCTCTATTAGAATGTACCCTTTTTTAAAATGTTTTCCGAGCTCCATGGATCCAGGCATGGATTCACACCGGGGCTATGCTGGGCTCTGCGGGTGGATCCGCGGATCTCTTGAAGTGCCAAAAAAAAATCCGCTTACCAAAGGCATTATTTGTCCCATCACCACAACTATATCACCCCCATGGGGTCAGGGAACTTGTACCCTGACCCCATCAATTTAATTGCCCCCCACATTTCAGCCCCGGGACCGTTTACAGAGAAAAGAAAATGGCAGCTTCAACATTTCTCTCAGGTTGCGGTCAGCCAATCAGATTCTTCCTGTGGTGTGTGGATATGCATACATATATATCTACATTTTATGGCCTTAAATTTCTCCAAAACTACTGAACAGATTTGTATCAAATCACAAAAAGCCTGATCTGTGGAACAGAACCTAACTTTGTGCCAAATATGGTGCAATTCCGTTCAGTGGTTCAGGCTGTAGGTATCTAACGGTCCTATGGAAAAATGAATGGGGAAAATGCGTTTTGGGACCCACCTTTTTCTCGACAGATCACCCCAAAACTTTCAAGACAGAAACTGAAATTAGCAAAGTATAAGTTTTGAAAATTTTGTTAAGAATCATCAAGTGGCACCAAAGTTAAAGGAAAAACAAAAAACACTCTTTCTATAGAAACTAGGTCCTAACTATAACCACCCACTAGCGACTGCCAGTAGGTAAAATATACATATATATATATACATATATATATATATTTAAATATATATATATATATATATATTCACTGAAAAAAACAAAGGTTACAGCGACGTTATACTTAGGTTTTTAATTTACTTGTACAGAACCTTAGAAATTTACCAGTTATGGTTACAATTACTTCAAATAACTATAACTCATACCCTAAAATAACTATAACTCATGCCCTCGCCATGCACAGCTTTTTTATTAACAATTTTATACAACTATTACAGTAATATTATCAAAGATGTTATAAAAGATGTCATGAGTGCTGTAATGTCTGGGGTAATTAGCAATGCATGGCAAGGTAACAGATTATAGTTATCCATCAATCCTGTGTGCCCCACAGGGCACCCAGTGTGCGCTAGGGACTGTGGGGGAGCTTCAAGGCCCTGTGGCCCCAGCCGGCTCCCTGCCTCCTGCAGGAGCCAGCATTGCTTCTGCACACAGGAAGCTGCTAAAGATGCAGCTCCCTGTCTGCAAAATAAATTGTTTCCTCTGTTTCCCTGCCCATAGGCGGGCAGTTGTTTGACAGCTCTTGCTTGCTGGAACTGGAGTGTTTGCTGTGACTTGGCAGGAGCTGTCAAAGTTCCCGGCAGGTCACAGCAAACAGCTATGTCCCATGTGTGGGCATCCTGGGAAACAGCAGGAGCCGACCCTGGAGGGTGGCGGTCCCCAGGGCCATCTATGCCTCCTTGATGGGGGGCATGCAGCCTACATCCAACATGTAAATAGCCCTGGGGAGGTGGTGGTCCCTGGGGTCCATCATGGACCCCCTTCATGGTTTAAATTCAGCCCTGGGGAGGTGGCTCTGGGGGGTCCACAAGGCTGCGGGGGCCCCCCTGCATTCATCAATACTGAAGCCCCAGGGAGGTGGTGGCCCTGGGGCTACGAGGGGGCACGTGCCCCCTACATGTCTTTCTCTGTTTGCCCCAGGGAGGTGGTGGTCCCCAGGGCCCTGGGGGGCCAGGCAGGCCGCCCGCATTGATCAATACTTGTCAGAGTCACCAGATCCTCGGGGTCTGTGCATGTTCCCAACACTTCTACCACAAGACAGCTCCAATACTCTGATTAGAATTGTCACAGAGTCTAAGAGAGTCCAAGTGGGGAAAAGGGGATTAGGAAGGGAACAGCTGGGAAGGAGACCTGTAGGAAGCAAAAAGGTTAAAACACACAATATCAAGACTATATCATATTAATCAATAATAGGCTATGACTTTAAGCATTGTCATTCTGAAAACATGGACAACCTAAGCATAGACTTAAAATGACTAGGCTTCAAGATGACTGGATACCTGTGAGGGAATCAAGAAAGGTTAAATGCAACTTTCAAATTCAAGTATTATCTTTTGCATGAGGATCAGGAAATAATCTGAATGATTTCTAAACCATAATATGAATTGTGTTTGAGAAACTTATTATGTACACACAACTTTACATCTAGAACTCTAGCTTTTTTTGTTCTCTCAAAATTGCAGGAACATGAATTGCGCACATTGCAGATTTGTTCAAAGGTTGTAAATACCATAGAATGATTGTGCACCATGAATAACATGTATTAGACTCGAGAAATAAATCACGCGTCTTGCCAACTTTAAAGCCACGAAGTAAATGCCTTAAAATGGTAGCGCATAATGAACACCGTGATTTTAAACACAGAAAAGGAGTCGCGCGGCTTGCCGATTCGAAGGTCACCATATGAATGTCAGAAAATGGTAGCATACAATGAATAACATGAATTACACACAAGAAATGAATCGCGCGTCTTGCCGATTCGAATACCACCTTGTAACTGTCACGAAATGTTAGCACACAATGAATATCAAGGGTTAAAGCACGAGAAATTAACCGTGCGTCTTGTTGATTCGAATGCCACAATGTAACTGCCAAGGAATGGTAGCGCACAATGAATGTCAAGGGTTAAAACACGAGAAATTAATCGTGCGGCTTGCCGATTCGAATGCCACCATGTGACTGCCAAGGAATGGTAGCGCACAATGAATATCAAGGGTTAAAACATGAGAAATGAATCGCGCGTCTTGCCGATTTGAATGCCACCATGTAACTGCCAAGGAATGGTAGTGCACAATGAATATCAAGGGTTAAAGCACGAGAAATGAATTGCGCGTCTTGCCGATTCGAATGCCACCATGTAACTGCCAAGGAATGGTAGCGCACAATGAATATCAAGAGTTAAAGCACGAGAAATGAATCGCGCGTCTTGCCGATTCGAATGCCACCATGTAACTGCCAAGGAATGGTAGCACACAATGAATAACATGAATTAAGCACGAGAAATGAATTGCGCGTCTTGCCGATTCGAATGCCACCTTGTAAATGCCATAAAATGGTAGCGCACAATGAATATCAAGAGTTACACACAAGCAAAGAATCGCATGTCTAGCCGATTCAAATGTCAGCCTGTAAATGCCATTAAATATCAAGCGCACTTTCACACGCACAAGAGCAAATAGATTTATCATATTAATTAGGCCCAAGAACTCGAAATACTTCGAGAACGGGATCGGAGGCCCAGCCCGACCTCCGTCTTACTGCCCTGATCAAGAATCACCCAGCCAAGTGAAAGGGCGAGGCCTGGAAGATCAAGGTAGGCCTCCGGAACAGGAGCTCAGGAAGTTGCTGCTGCTCTGCACCGGGACCTCTGAATAGTGAGCACGTTAAGCTGGACTGGCTCCCTTTTATAGAGTCTTAGCCCAGCCCACCAACCACACCCAGGCATGCTGCAGGGAAAGCTTCTAGAAGGCCCTGCAAGGAGACCACACCGTGACACAGTCTGAAAGCCTGCAGCAGTACATTACATGTGAACGGTATTTATATGCATGCTGAACATAAGTCTTCAGGATTAAACTCTGCAATGCAAAAGCTTATACAATATCATATCAGCACAATGCATAAATTATGTTAGCTTGAAATTGTTAGGTTTTTGCATTCTAGTCGCCCGTAGAGTGCGCACTGCCCTTATGTTGACAGTACTCCCCTCTCCCAGACGCGCTCTAGGGCCTGGTTTGTCTGAATTGAGACGATGAAAACGCCTCACAAGTACTGGAGCATGGATATCAGATGCGGGAACCCATGAGTTACTTTCAGGGCCATAACCTTTCCAAGAGATTAAGTACCATAGGTTACGCCCTCTCAGTTTAGAATCCAACACTTTCTTGACTTCGTATTCTACTTCCCCCTTTACTAGAACTGGAGCTGGATGAGGGCGGATCTTCTGGACTGCCTTTTTCAAGAGCGAAGTGTGGAACACTGGATGAATCCGTAATGATCTTGGCAATTGCAGTTTATAGGTCACAGGATTGATTTGCTGAAGGACAGTGTAAGGACCTATGAATTTGGGGTTGAACATCTGCTTCTTTTTTAAGTCTATATGTTTTGTGGAAAGCCACACTTTATCACCTGGTTGATACTGCTGTCCCCCACAATGTTTCTTATCATAATGCTTTTTGTATTTTTGTTTGGCCTTTTCCAAATGCTGTTGAATTAATTTCTGGGTTTGATGCAGATGTTGAATGGTTTCTGACACAGCTGGAGTAAGAGAACTTTCTTGAGGGATTGTGATGGGCAAGGTGTCAGGATGATAGCCAAACAAGCCAAAAAAAGGTGTAATGCCAGTAGAAGTGTGGAATGAGTTATTGTAGGCTAACTCAGCTAACCAGAGCATTGATGTCCAAGAATGAAGTGCTTTTTCAGCGTGAGCACGTAGGTATTGCTTCAAGGTCTGATTTAGTCTCTCTGTTTGACCATCTGTTTGAAGATGGTGGGTAGTAGATTGTAGATGTCACTTGGAGTGTTTTGCACCATGTCTTCCCGAAATTGGAGGCAAATTCCGACCCCCGATCGTAGAGGATCATTTTTGGCAGTCCATAATAATGAACCACTCTATTCAGTAAAATAGTTGCCAGTTCACTGGAGGTGGGCAATTTCTTACAAGCAATGAATTGTCTATATTTCGTGAGACTATCTACTACCACCAGGATTACTGAATGTTGTTGAACCACTGGTAGACCTGTAATAAAGTCTAAAGAAATGTGCTCCCAAGGACGACTTGGAGTTGGGAGTGGATGCAACAATCCTTTCGGTTTTGAATGACTTGTTTTAGTACGAGCACAGACTTCACAGTTGTTTACCATTGCTTTTACATCTTTTGTTAGGGTAGGCCACCAAAAATAGCGTTGGATTAATTCAAGAGTTTTTGGAGTACCTGGATGACCTGCCGTAGGTATAACATGCAAACAATGAAACACTATCTTGAGAAGCTTGGTAGTGGGCACGAACAAACGAGCATCATGAAAAGGTAATCCTTGTTTGATTGACCATTTGGGATCTGCTTGGGCCCATGTCTGCCATTTCTCAACAGTGAAAGAATTGCGGATGTCTTCAAAGAAATCTTCAGTTTTTATGATACATAGGACTTTGGGGGTCATTCTGACCCTGGCGGTCGGTGACCGCCATGGCGGAGGTCGGCGGTAGCACCGCCAACAGGCTGGCGGTGCACCGCTGGGCATTCTGACCGCGGCGGTTCAGCCGCGGCCAGAAACGGAAAGTCGGCGGTCTCCCGCTGACTTTCCGCTGCCCTTGAGAATCCTCCATGGCGGCGGAGCGCGCTCCGCCGCCATGGGGATTCTGACACCCTCTACCGCCATCCAGTTCCTGGCGGTTCTCCCACCGGGAACAGGATGGCAGTAGGGGGTGCCACGGGGCCCCTGGGGGCCCCTGCAGTGCCCACGCCAATGGCATGGGCACTGCAGGGGCCCCCGTAAGAGGGCCCCAAAAAGAATTTCAGTGTCTGCCTAGCAGACACTGAAATTCGCGACGGGTGCAACTGCACCCGTCGCACCTTCCCACTCCGCCGGCTCAATTCTGAGCCGGCGTCCTCGTGGGAAGGGTGTTTCCCGCTGGGCTGGTGGGTGGACTTTCGGTGGTCGCCCGCCAGCCCAGTGGGAAAGCCAGAATGACCGCCGCGGTCTTTTGACCGCGGAGCGGTTTTTCTGCGGGAATCGCTTGGCGGGCGGCGACCGCCGTCCGCCGCGGTCAGAATCACCCCCTTTGTCTGGAGCAATAATAGCTCTGGAGGTTTGAACTGCAGGCAACGTGGTAGACTCTTGGTGGGACAAGGCGTCAGCTTTGCGATTGTCTTTACCAGGCCGGAAAGTTACCACAAAATCAAATTCGGCAAAAAACAACATTCAGCGTAATTGCAGAGGAGTCAAAAGTCTGGCAGAATTCATGAACTGAAGGTTGTGATGATCAGTATATACCCTGACAGTGTATTTGGCACACAACAAATGATGTCTCCATTCTTTAAAGGCATCACGAATTGCCAGATGCTCTTTTTCAGCAATGACACAGTTCTGTTCGGCTTCATTCAACTTCCGAGACATGTAAGCTACAGGATGAAGTTGACAGTGTCTTTGTTTCGTTGCGATAAGACTGCTCCTATTGCCACATCTGAAGCATCAGCTTCCACAATGAAGGGTCGATCCGCATCAGGATGAGTCAAGCCTGGGGGAGTGGAGAAAGCTTCCTTCAAAGTTTAAAAGGCTTGGTCAGCTTCCGGGGACCATACACATTTTTCCTTCTTTCTTAATAGCTTAGTAATTGGAGCCACTGTCTGGGAGAAATGATTTATGAACCTCCGGTAAAAATTTGCAAACCCCAGGAAACATTGTACATCACGAACAGTCTTTGGGGTGGGCCAATCAGATACGGCCTTTACTTTTTTTTCTGCCATCACCATACCTTGAGGGGTAAGGATAACCCCTAAAAACTCAACTGTGGTAACATGAAACTCACACTTGGTTAGTTTGCAATATAAATGGTGCTTTCGGAGAACTGCAAGAACTTTCTTGACATGTTGGACATGTTCATTTTCATTGTCTGAGAAGATCAGAATGTCATCGATATAGACTATAGTAAATATGTTGAGGTACTCAATAAGAACGTCATTCAAGAAAATTTGAAATGCTGCTGGAGCATTACACAGACCAATAGGCATGACGGTGTATGCAAAGAGGCCATATCTTGTCTTGAACGCTGTTTTCCATTAGTCGCCCTCTCTGATTCTGACCAAATGATAAGCACCTCGAAGATCAAGCTTCGTGAAGATTTTTGCTTTCTTTACTTGTTCCAGCAAGACCGGAATGAGGGGCAAAGGATATTTATTCTTGATGGTGACTTTGTTCAATTCCCTATAGTCGATACAAGTTCGAACTTCTCCATTCGTCTTCGGAACAAAACACAAAGGAGAAGCTGCAGGAGACTTAGAAGGGCGAATGAAACCATTCTCCAAGAAATGATCTAAATACTTTCGTAAATGTTGATTTTCATGTTCTGACAGGGCATATACACAACAGTTGGGAAGTATCGCACCTGGAACTAGATCAATTTGACAGTCATAAGATCTATGAGGAGGTAAGTTTTCCGCTTCTTTCTCATTTAATACATCTTCATAAGATGAATACTGTTTGGGCAATTTAACTTCTTTCCCTGCGGCAGTGGCTATGTAAGAGTTGCAAACTTTTGCTACTTGATACTTTTGGAGGCATTGTTCTTCACATAGTGCAGATGAGAACACGACCTTTCGTTCTGCCCAATCAATCTCTGGATTGTGATGAGTTAACCATGGTAAGCCAAGGATAATTCCATACTGGGGAGCATGGATCACGCCAAGGATGAGTTTCTCTTTATGTTTCTTTCTTTGATTCTTATCTTCACAAATCACTGACAAAGGGACAGTCTGAAAAGTTACTGGACCTCCAGTCAAGAGTTTTCAATCAACTGCCTGGATGATTTTGGGGGTCTTTTTTTTAATACATGGGATCCCCCATCCCCGAGGACCAATTGGGTGTCAACAAAGTTCCCGGTAGCCCCAGAATCGACTAGAGCCTTCTTGAAATAGGTATTTTTCTTTACCTGAACTTTGATACCCAGTTTGAGATGTCTGGATTTTGAAGAGTCCACGGTGACACCCAAGAGCAACCCTTCTCTGCATCTTGGTTGCTTTAGTTTTCCAACTCGACTTGTGCATTGGCTGCAACCTTTTGAACCGGACCTCGTTTGCTCTTTGGTTTGATTGGACAATCTTTGGCAAAATTACCCTTGCGCCTACAATAGAGACATTGTCCATTCTTTCTATGTAGGTCCTTTTCATCTTTGGTCAAAGGTCTCCTTATGGTTCCAATTTCCATCGGTTCTGGCGTTCTTTCTTTCGGAGTTCTTGAGTCTCTATTATCGTGAACACGCCAGGAATATTTTTCAGTCTTTTTGCGTGTTCCTTTTCGTTCTGATAAACGATGATCCAGTCTCAAGACAAGGTTTATCAATTCCTGACAGTCTGTAGGCTGCGGGTCTATTAGAGCTAGGATATCTTTTAGCTCCTCTGTGAGTCCCTTGTAGAACAAGGCCGCTTGTTTTTCCTCATGCCAGGATGTCTCGGCCACCAGCCGATTAAAGTTGGCTAAACATGACACTAAGGTGGTTATTACAACCCTGGCGGACAGTGTTAAAGCTGCGGAAATACCGCAAACAGGCCGGCGGACAAAAAAAGGGAATTATGACCTTGGCGGAAACCGCCAACAAAGACAGCCACTTTAACACATCGCCCGCCACGGCGGTACAGACAAGCAGCGTGGCGGTTACCGCCAACAGACAGGCGGGAGACAATGTACCGCCTACACTATTACAACCCGCCAATCCACCACCTTTTCCGGGGCGGATTCACCGTGGCTAAAAACACGGCGGAAACAGCTTTTGCTATGGGAAAACGCTCACCTCAACACATCCCACGAGGAACGAGGACTCCATGGACCCGGAATTACAAAAACTCCCTGCCCTTGTCTTTCTGCTCCTCTACAACACAACTACGTAGGCGCAGAAGACACCGGTGAGTACTTCACCTACGACACGGGGACGGGGGAGGCAAAAGTTAGGGGGGCACCCACCAAACACCCCCACCCTCGCATATCACAACATACACACCAATGCATTCACAAAAATAACAGTAACAACCCACAATCCCCCCGGAAGAATGAAAAGACAATGCGAAATTCGGTCAAACATTATAATGTGCCAATATACATGTCATACAAAAATATACAGATATATATTAGAAAATCACTCATAATTATATACAATACGAGAAGTAGTGCAGATATGTACACAACAATGTCCGTGCACCAACAGTCCAAAAATGCATGGGCGAGGCCCACAAACGACACCTGACCACAATTGGAGAGAACGCTGCCGGGGCATCAGATAGAAATACTACAGGCACCTCAGGGGGAAGGGAAGGGGGGGCACCTCAGCCAGATGAATGCGAAGCCAGATCCACGACGGGGTACCATGCCCATTGATGTATCCTGGGGAGTGCAAAGCCACAGTCTCTCAAGTCTCTACAGTGGGTGGCTTGCCCACTGTGCCATCCTGGGGAGTGCAAAGCCACAGTCTCTCAAGTCTCTACAGTGGGTGGCTTGCCCACTGTGCCATCCTGGGGAGTGCAAAACTACAGTCTCTCAAGTAGATGCAGTTCTCTACTGGTACTGGGTGGGACTGGTGCCCATACTGGATGAGCCTCCCCGTGAAAGTTCATGTCCTGTCACTGTCCCAGCTGCACATGGGATAAGGATGCCTGATGTGGCAGCCTTTTCATTCCTACACGGTGCTTGCCCTGTTCAGCAGTCTTCACCATGGCGGTCTTTGCCCTGTTCAGCGGTCCTCACCATGGCGGTCTTTGCCCTGTTCAGCGGTGCTTTGACATGGCTGTCTTTGCCCTGTTCAGCGGTGCTTTGACATGGCTGTCTTTGCCCTGTTCAGCGGTGCTTTGCCATGGCGGTCTTTACCCTGTTCAGCGGAGCTTTGCCATGGCGGTCTTTGCCCTGTTCAGCGGTCTTCACCATGGCGGTTCTGGACTGTTCAGCGGTGCTTTGCCATGGTGGTCTTTGCCCTGTTCAGCGGTGCTTTGACATGGCGGTCTTTGCCCTGTTCAGCGGTGCTTTGCCATGGCGGTCTTTGCCCTGTTCAGCGGTGCTTTGCCATGGCGGTTCTGGACTGTTTAGCGGTGCTTTGCCATGGCGGTCTTTGCCCTGTTCAGCGGTGCTTTGCCATGGCGGTTCTGGACTGTTCAGCGGTGCTTTGCCATGGTGGTCTTTGCCCTGTTCAGCGGTGCTTTGCTATGGCGGTCTTTGCCCTGTTCAGCGGTGCTTTGCCATGGCAGTCTTTGCCCTGTTCAGCGGTGCTCTGACATGGCGGTTCTGGACTGTTCAGCAGTGCTTTGCCATGGCGGTCTTTGCCCTGTTCAGCGGTGCTTTGCCATGGCACCGCTGAACAGGGCAATTTTACAGAGGGACAGTTTCTGACGAACACTGGGATGGGTAGCTGGAGGGGGTCTGGGAGCGGAGGAAGAGGAGGTGGTTGTCGGAGGTGTTACTTTAGCTGTTTTGGGTGCAGGTGCAGGTACAGGAGGCTGTCGTGAGGTGGATGGATGTTGGGTGAGTGATTGCCGGCGTTTGTGTACTTTGGGAGGGGGCGTCACAGACACACTGGAAGAGGACACAGGGGACGTGTAAATGGCAGTGGAGGTGGTGAGTGCAGGTGAGTGGCTTGTGGTGCTGCGTGTCCTGGTGCGATTCCTAGTGCCTGTAGATGTGGTGCATGCAGGTGTGTGTGTAGACGAGACTGGGAGGGAGGAGGGAGAAAAGGAGGAGGGGGACACAGTGGAGACAGTGGATGTTGCTTTGTCTGTATGGGTGTGATGCTTGTGTGAGTGCCTGTGGGATGTGTGGTGCCTATGTTTGCTTGAGCTACTTTTGGGTGTTGACTTGTGTGCATGCTGGTCTGTAGGTGTGCTTGGGATGGGCTGGGGTACAGGGGATTGGGTCTGGGTGGAGGAAGTTGGAGGGGGGAGGCTCGACACAGGGACAATGGCTGCCATCAGTGCTGAGGCCAGAGATTGCAGGGTTCGCTGAAGGACAGCCTGACCAGAATGAATGCCCTCCAGGAATGCATTACCGTGTTGTAACTCTCGTTCTACACCCTGGATGGCATTCACAATGGTAGACTGCCCAACAGTGAGTGACCTAAGGAGGTCAATGGCCTCCTCACTGAGGGCAGCAGGGGTGACTGGGGCAGGGCCTGAGGTGCCTGGGGCGAAGGTGATGCCCACCCTCCTGGATGAGCGGGCATGGGGCGAACGCTGAGGGGCTGCTGGGAGGGCGGTGCTGGTAGGGGAGGTGGCGGCTGTACCTGTAGAAGTGGTGCGCACAGATGGTGCCGCCACCACAGAGGAGCTCCCATCGGCGGACAAGTCCGTGTCGCTGGTTGGTGATCCGGTGGCCGATGTGAAGCTCCCCTCGCCCTCCGTCCCACTGGTGCATTCAGAGTCCGTGGTGTGGCCCTCCATGGCCATGTGGGATGCAGCTCCCTCGTGCTCCGGTGCCACTGTACCTCTGCCTGTTGATGCTGATGTACAAAAGGACAGGGAGAGCAGGAAAAGTGGGGGAGACAGAAGAATGAGAGTTTTAGTGCATGGTATTCCGCTACCGTTGGCGGACAAGACAGACGCAGCAGCCCCCTGCATTCTGCACTCTGTACACGCAATTTCTGGGTTATGGCCTACATGGCAATGGATGGACATCTGCGCACATGGATGCCACAGGGCAAATATACCTCGACTTGGCACTCTGCTGAGGTGGGGTTGAGTACCACATGGCCTACATTACGGAGGGGCCTTGCCTAACTAACTCGCCCTGGCCTAGGGACACCCACAGCCCACCTCCCCCACCCAGACACCTCCACTGCATGCAAAGTCTGCAGAATGAGGCTGTACTCACCCCCTTGTGTCTGCTGTGATGTCCTCAAGCGCTCATCCAATCTGGGTAGGCCACCGCCAGGATCCGGAACATCAGGGGGGTCATAGTGCGACGGGCACCCCTCCCACGTTGGGAGGCCATCCCCAGCTGAGCCTCCGCCGTCTTCTTGCTGCAGCGGCGAATGTCCTCCCATCTCTTCCGGCAGTGGGTGCCCCGTCTGTGGTGGGCCCCCAGGGTCCGGACCTCCTTGGCGATGGCACGCCAGATGTCCCTCTTCTGGTGGGCGCTGACCTACATGACATGCACAAGGGAAGAGGAACAGTCATTACCAACTGCACCGTCTTTGTGAGTGGCCCCCTTCCTACTCTGGCCATGTGGCCCATTCATTCCCATGCATTAATGTTCTATCAACTCTGCCCCCTTCCCTCTTCCACCCAGCTCTCTCCACCCAGGCCTAGCTACCCAGGCCTAGCCCATACAACGTGCTCCCTGTGTACTCACCTGTTGGTCTGGAGGACCGTAGAGTAGCGTGTACTGGGGGAGGACCCCATCCACAAGTTTCTCCAACTCCTGTGCAGTGAAGGCAGGGGCCCTTTCCCCAGACGCAGCAGCCATCGTCGCTTCCAGACCGAGGTTACAGCAGCACTAGCAGTGTAGGTCCTCTCCTGTCGAAGGTCAGGTATCTAGTGAGTGAACAGATAGAAAATGGCGGTGATGTCCGTGGCGGTGACGTCCGCGGCGGTGCGCATTATCACCGCCGGCGCACCTGTTCATTGGCTCCTGGGACCCATAGGGTCCACTGTTAACCAATGCAGCATTGAGCCGCGGTCTACGACCGCCTACCGCGACGGTGTGCAACGCCAGCGCAGTTACCCCACAATCCCATTGTCCCAGTTTAGAGGTCAGGCAGCCGCCATTTCAGGGGCCCACCTGGCTTCATTTACTACTGCGTCACACATAGCTAGGCCTACACTCAACACACATAAAGGAAGGGTTTTGTGAGTGGTGTAGTCTTGTGTGTAACTGTGGGTACATACCTGGAGGAATAGTGACTGGTTCTTCGCTGTTGTCCCTCGTAGGCACCGTCAGCTGGGACATATGAGAAGATGGCGGAATCCTCCGGTGTACCGACCGCTGGTGGACCTGTTGACAATGGAAGAAAGACATGTCATCGTCACCTACCGGTTTGACCGTGCCACTATCCAGGAACTATGTACCCAGTTGGAGCCAGACCTGATGTCACCGATCCGCCATCCGACTGGAATCCCCCCTGACGTGCAGGTGCTGTCAGTGCTACATTTCCTTGCAAGTGGGTCTTTTCAGACAACAGTGGCCATGGCATCAGGGATGTCCCAGCCTATGTTTTCCAACGTGCTGTCCAGAGTGTTGTCTGCCCTGCTGAAACACGTAAGGAGATACATCATTTTCCCTCAGTTGGAGGATTTGCCTACAGTGAAGGGTGACTTCTATGCCCTTAGACATATCCCCAACGTCATAGGTGCCATTAATGGGACCCATGTAGCTCTGGCCCCCCCACAGGAGTGAACAGGTGTACAGGAACAGGAAGAGTTATCATTCCATGAATGTCCAGATGGTCTGTTTGGCAGACTAGTACATCTCGCAGGTAAATGCTATGTTCCCTGGCTCTGTGCATGACGCCTACATCCTGCGGATTAGCAGCATCCCTGATATGATGGGTCAACTCCAGAGGCACCGTGTATGGCTATTGGGGGACTCTGGTTACCCCAACCTTTCCTGGCTATTGACCCCAGTGAGGAATCCCAGGACCAGGGCAGAGGAACGCTACAATGATGCCCATGGGCGGACAAGGAGGGTGATCGAACGCACCTTCGGCCTCCTGAAGGCCAGGTTCAGGTGGCTCCATATGACAGGTGGATCCCGATTCTACTCACCGAAGAAGGTGTGCGACATCATCATCGCCTGCTCCATGCTCCATAATTTGGCTTTGCGACGCCAGGTGCCTTTTATGCAGGAGGATGATCCAGATGACGGTGTTGTAGCAGCTGTGGAGTCTGTGGAGCCTGTGAACAGTGATGAGGATGAAGCTGAGGAAGAAGAAAACGACAACAGGGAGTCAGTCATACAGCAATATTTCCAGTGACACACAGGTGAGAACATTTTCTGGTTTAACATTACATTAACTTTCACACGTCTACCTCTATCCTGTTTGTCAATTTCAATCACTATTTGTTAACTGAGTTGTACCCTTCCATTACGGTTTCACAGGTGTGGTAACCTACGTGTCAACTGCTTGCATCCTTCAAGGGCTTGTGATGTGTGACATAGGTATGTTAGCCTTACAATGGTACAGCCATTATGACACTGTCATTGATAATACAAAGTACAAAATCATAGACTGACTCCAGATTGTTTTGTGTTTCAAGGGTGTTTATTTAAGTGCTCAAAAAATTAAGGGGGGTAGTGAAATGGTGAGGGGTGATGGTGGAGGAATGTCCATGGCAGAGTCCAGTCTATTAGTCTCACAGGTGCACTGCCCATCTGGGCATAGGAAGTGGAGCTGGGGCAGTCGAATATGGACAGGGTAACAAAGTGGGACAGTGGGAGGACAATCAGGGTGGTGTTATTTCCTGGCGGGGGTCTTGCCATCTTGCTCTGTTCTGTTCCTGGATCTCAGGGACCGCTTGCGTGGTGGTTGTCCGTCTGCAGGGGGTGGGGTGCTGGTGTGGTGGTCCTGTGGCGGGGCGTCCTGTCCACTAGCGCCGCCGGAGGTGGTGGGCATTTCATCGTCCTGGCTAGTGTCAGGGGCCCCTTGGAGTGTCACGGTGTCCCTCAAGGTCTGCTGTATGTCCTTCAGAACCCCTACGATGGTGCCCAGGGTGGAGCTGATGTTTCTGAGCTCCTCCCTGAACCCCAAATACTGCTCCTCCTGCAGCCGCAGGGTCTCCTGCAACTTGTCCAGGACCGTCGCCATCGTCTCCTGGGAGTGGTGGTACGCTCCCATGATGGAGGAGAGGGCCTCGTGGAGAGTTGGTTCCCTTGGCCTGTCCTCCCTCTGCCGCACAGCAGCCCTCCCAGTTCCCCTATGTTCCTGTGCCTCCGTCCCCTGGACCGTGTGCCCACTACCACTGCCCCCAGGTCCCTGTTGTTGTTGGGGTGGTGGGTTACCCTGGGTGCCCTGTAGTGGTGGACACACCGCTGATTGACCTGTCCTGGGTAGGGAGGTTTGGGCCCGCTGGGTGGGTGCTGTGCTGGTGTTACCAGAGGGTGGAAGATCGGTGTTGGGCTGTGCCTGTGCAAGGGGAACCGACTGTCCTAAGGCCCATGATGGTCCGGGCTGGTCATCAAGATCCAGTAGGGCAGAGCTGCTGTCGTCACTGTGGGCCTCTTCTGGGGGTGGAGTGGTGTTGTCTGGACCCTCTGGTGTGGTGACGGTCCTTCGGGTTCCTGCAGGGGCATAAGAGCATGATTATTGCATGTGTGTGTGTAATGGTGTGCAATGGGTGGGTGTGCGTGAACCCCAGTGCAAGCATTCCCGTGCGGGGGCCTGTGTGATGATGGTTGGGGGGGTGTTCTGGGTATGTGCAGTGAGCATGCTTTGGTGAGGGGTGACCATGCTTAGTTGTGTCATGCAGGGCTTGGTGTTGGGATGGGTGGTTTGTGTTATTGGTACATTAGTGATGAGTTGGAGTGATAGGGGAGGGTGTGAGGGTGAGGGTGCGTGATAGCATGCAGGTAGGGTGGGGGATCTGATAGTTAAGATTTGACTTACCAGTGTCCCATCCTCCACCGACTCCTCTGAGGCCCTCAGGATGCAGGATGGTCAAGACTTGCTACTCCCATGTTGTTAGTTGTGGGGGAGGAGGTGGGGGTCCGCCGCCAGTCCGCTGTACCGCGATGTTGTGCCTGGAGACCCGTAGGTCGTTCCACCTCTTCCTGATGTCCTCCCTATTTCTTGGGTGCTGTCCCACGGCATTCACTCTGTCCACTATTCTGCACCATAACTCCATCTTCCTGGCTATTGATGTGTGCTGTACCTGTGAGCCAAATAGCTGTGGCTCTACCCGGACAATTTCCTCCACCGTGACCCTGAGCTCCTCCTCGGAGAAGCGGGGGTGTCTTTGGCGTGCCATGGGGTGGTGTGGGTGTGGGGTGGTGTATGTGTTGATGAGTGTGGTGGATGTAGTGGTGTGTGGTGTTTTGTGCGTGGATGTTGTGTGGGTGATGGTGTTGTGTGCCTCTGTGTGATGGGGTTGTCAATTGCTGTGTTGTCTCTCTGGCCTTCTTTCAGAATTTCTGGTCGTAGGGGTTTGTGGGTGTGTGTTTTATATTGTATTGGGTGTGTGGGAGTGTTGTTTGTATGTGTATCAGGTGTGTATATTTTAAATTGTCCAATGTGGCGGTGTTTTGGAGATGTGTGTGTATTTTGAGCGCGGCGGTGTGTACCGCCAATGGAATACCGCGGTTGAAAGACCGCTGCGTGGATTTGTGGGTCGTAATAGCATGGGCGTGTTTCTGTTGGCGTGGAGGTGGAGGATTTGTTTCCGCATGTTTATCGCTGACCTTTGGTGTGGCGGTGTTGTGTGGGTGTCTGAATTTCGGCGGATTCCGAGATGTGTGTCATAATAGCTGTGGCGGTCTACCGCGGCCGCGGCGGTGTATTGGCGGTCTTCTGCACGGCGGTAAGCGACTTTTACCACCAATCTTGTAATGACCCCCTAAGTCCTGATTCCCTTGTGGTAAGCCTTATAATTCACGAGCTGCTGACAATGCTACAGTTCTACGATCAAAACCTCATTCAAACTCGCAAGCAAAATGTCTCCAATTGTACAGCAGGGGACTGTCTTTACGCACAAGAGGGATAGCCCATGTAGCTGCATCTCCAGTCAGATATGATAACAAGAAAGCTACTTTGGACTGGGCATCGGGGAAAGTATGTGGTCTGCAGGTGAAGTGTAATTCCACTTGAACCAGGAAAGATTGCACTTTCAAGGAGTCGCCTGAGAAACGTTCTGGGGGAGCTAAAGGAATGGCTGAAGGAACATTGAGGGAAATGTTTGTCGGATTACCTCCAGAAGTCTGAGAAGAAGGACCTGGCCAAGACACACCTGTAGGATTTTGTTCCTTCTTCTCTACCTTATCCTATAACTGACTCACTCTCTCAGCTAGGCTAGTTGCCAAATCTTTTGATGATACCACATCTGCTTGGAGCTGAGTGATAGCCTTGACTAGCTCGTCCAGTGTGGCCATGTTGAGAACATACACAAACCAGGAGGATAATAATTTGTGGGCTCACTATTCTGTCAGAGTCACCAGATCCTCGGGGTCTGTGCACGTTCCCAACACTTCCACCGCAAGACATCTCCAATACTCTGATTAGAATTGTCACAGAGTCTAAGAGAGTCCAAGTGGGGAAAAGGGGATTAGGAAGGGAACAGCTGGGAAGGAGACCTGTAGGAAGCAAAAAGGTTAAAACACACAATATCAATATCATATTAATCAATAGTAGGCTATGACTTTAAGCATTGTCATTCTGAAAACATGGACAACCTAACACAATATCAAGATCATATCATATTAATCAATAGTAGGCTATGACTTTAAGCATTGTCATTCTGAAAACATGGACAACCTAAGCATATAATTAAAATGACTAGGCTTCAAGGTGACTGGATACCTGTGAGGGAATCAAGAAAGGTTAAATGTAACTTTCAAATTCAAGTATTATCTTTTGCGTGAGGATCAGGAAATAATCTGAATGATTTCTGAACCATAATATGAATCGTGTTTGAGAAACTTATTATGTACACACAACATTACATCTAGAACTCTAGCTTTTTTTGTTCTCTCAAAATTGCAGGAACATGAATTGTGCACATTGCAGATTTGTACAAAGGTTGTAAATACCATAGAATGATTGTGCACCATGAATAACATGAATTAGACTTGAGAAATAAATCACGCGTCTTGCCAACTCGAAAGCCACCAAGTAAATGCCTTAAAATGGTAGCGCATAATGAACACTGTGATTTTAAACACAGAAAAGGAATCACGCGGCTTGCTGATTCGAAGGTCACCATATGAATGTCAGAAAATGGTAGCATACAATGAATAACATGAATTACACACAAGAAATGAATCGCGCGTCTTGCCGATTCGAATACCACCATGTAACTGTCACGAAATGTTAGCACACAATGAATATCAAGGGTTAAAGCATGAGAAATGAATAGCGTGTCTTGCCGATTCGAATGCCACCATGTAACTGCCAAGGAATGGTAGCGCACAATGAATATCAAGGGTTAAAGCACGAGAAATGAATTGCACGTCTTGCCGATTCGAATGCCACCATGTAACTGCCAAGGAATGGTAGCGCACAATGAATATCAAGGGTTAAAGCACAAGAAATGAATTGCGCGTCTTGCCGATTCCAATGCCACCATGTAACTGCCAAGGAATTGTAGCGCACAATTAATGTCAAGGGTTAAAGCACGAGAAATGAATTGCGCGTCTTGCCGATTCGAGTGCCACCATGTAACTGCCAAGGAATGGTAGCGCACAATGAATAACATGAATTAAGCACGAGAAATTAATCGCCCGTCTTGCCGATTCAAATGCCACCTTGTAAATGCCATAAAATGGTAGCGCACAATGAATATCAGTAGTTACACACAAGCAAAGAATCGACCGTCCAGCCGATTCAAATGTCAGCCTGTAAATGCCAATAAATATCAAGCGCACTTTCACACGCACAAGAGCAAATAGATTTATCATATTAATTAGGCCCAAGAACTCAAAATACTTCAAGAACGGGATCGGGGGCCCAGCCCGAACTCCGTTTCACCGCCCTGATCAAGAATCACCCAGCCAAGTGAAAGGGTGAGGCCTGGAAGATCAAGGTAGGCCTCCGGAACAGGAGCTCAGGAAGTTGCTGCTGCTGTGCATCGGGACCTCTGAATAGTGAGCACGTGGAGCTGGGCTGGCTCCCTTTTATAGAGTCTTAGCCCAGCCCACCAACCACACCCAGGCATGCTGCAGGGAAAGCTTCTAGAAGGCCCTGGAAGGGGACCACACCCTGACACAGTCTGAAAGCCTGCAGCAGTACATTACAGGTGAACAGTATGTATATGCATGCTGAACATAAGTCTTCAGTATTAAACTCTGCAATGCAAAAGGTTAAACAACATCATATCAGCACAATGCATAAATTATGTTAGCTTGAAATTGTTAGGTTTTTGCATTCTAGTCACCCGTAGAGCGCAAACTGCCCTGATGGTGACAATACTTAGGGCCTGATTCTAACTTTGGAGGACGGTGTTAAACCGTCCCAAAAGTGGCGGATTTACCACCTACCGTATTACGAGTCCATTATATCCTATGGAACTCGTAATACGGTAGGTGGTATATCCGCCACTTTTGGGACGGTTTAACACCGTCCTCCAAAGTTAGAATCAGGCCCTTAATTCCTGGGGAGGTGGCTGTGGGGCCCCCGCATATAGAGAAAAAAAACCTGGATGTGGCAGTCACCAGGTCAGTAATAAGCCTAGGCGAGGGCCCTGCATGCCCCCCTCCTTTATTTTAAGTCATTGTGTCTTGGTAAAGACCACTCCATCCACAAGGGCCTTACCTCATTCCTTCTGTCTTGTCACATTTCCTCTTTCCTGGCCCCTCTTTTTCACCTCCCCACCTCGCCTTCACCACTTTGAGTTGGCTCTGAGAAAGTGGATAATTAGTTGGAGTGGATGTTAGTCCACCACAAGTAATAATGGGACGAGTCATGTTAGGTCCAAAAGATTTCAGTAATTGATCGCAGAACTCATACCCTGGTAGCATTGGCACAGGGCAGGCAGGTTTAGCTTCCCAAAATGTGTCGAGCATTTAGAAGTTAAGAAGTATCAAAAGAGTTTAAAAAAATGTAATACCATACTATAGGTTATTTAAGTAGCCCGTTTAGAAGTATAGACAATTTTGACATGTTTTAGGGGTCAGAGCACATGCACTCGGGCCTGGTCCCAGTTCACACAGTCAAAAACACAGCAGAATCAGTCCAAGCAAATGGGCATGACCATACAAAAAAGATGCATTTTCCTACATGAAAGAAATATTTTTCCTGAAGAAACCTTCAGTCCCAACAGTCAATTTGATAAAGTTTCTAAATTAGCAAAGAAAATAAAAAAATACAGATTCCAAGCTAATTGACAACACCTAGAATGGCACTAAAAACATGGCCATATTACACCCTGAAAGAATAGCCCTATGGGTAATTGATACTGATGTATGCGTGCATTGATTTATGTCCAAGATTCCCGGTCCTTTGGCTAATTGCCTGGAACCCGTTTATAATAAATATACACTTCTAACTGTCACCATATACAATGTGGGTAAGCTGTGCCAACAATGGTTACATTCCAGTCTAACAGCTGTGAAAGATGACCTGTCCACAATTAGTGAAAGTATGCATTTCAATGACTTCCTTCTGGTTCCTTACCCTTCTAAAGTGAAACACTTTTTATTTGCAGTATTTACAAGAAGATGGAAAGCTATTCAGAAAAATAGGCCGCTGAAAGAATTTGCGAAATTGACAAAGAAATTATACAGACAACATTTAAAGTTATTGACAGTGGCATACAAACACTCTCTAAATAAGTGTATTCCATAAGCACTATCATGTTCTCAGCCCTTAACTTTCTAAAAGAAGTTTAAAAATCTTCTGCAACATGGATAAGGTCAGTTGTGAGCTACTACGCAGCTCAATTGGACACTACAAATGTTGGTAGCTCATTAATGAAAGATCCGTATTTGAACCAAATAGTCTGGCCTGTACACAAAAATACATGGCTAAGAAACAAGTCACCTACCCACAATTAATTATAGAGGAAATGGAAGCAAAAGCCCCACATATCACATGGCTTCTACATGGAGTAATAATCTCACTCCCTGTTACCATCTTTTATTTTCATAAATGCCAAATATATAGGTCCTTTAGTTGGTATGAACAGATGAAGAACACTTTCCTCCACAATGTGTTGAAGTAACTTTTTGAATTCTACAGTTACACCAAAGATAATCCCACATTCCTAAATACACCTGGATGTTCTAATCCACTAGGTTACTCACTTCTGAGATTCCATCACTTTGCATGGAGCTTGTAACCATTTGAAGCCTGGAATGAAGCAGTAGATTGGTAGCTGCACCTGTGTCATCCATTCCAGGCCACTACAAACTTCTGAATAACACTTGTTATTTAATAATTACAAATGAAATATAGTGTAGAATGTCCCAATTTTAAATGTATCCATTAACTGTACCAGAAATGATCAAATGTTGTAGGGTAATCTTGTATCCTCCTCCGCAATGAATGTTTGAAAATGTCCCTGGACCACAAAAGTATAAATAGTATGCATTGTGAAAAGTTACACAAACTTGTTGTGATATTACTGCAGAAAGAGGTCACCTTAACCTCTGCAGGTGGAGCCTTTGACTTACAGACAGCTCAGTCTGTATCAGAGTTTCAAAAACGTCTGCAAACCCAGTATTCTACTCACTTTACAGATTTTATGCACAGTAGCGTCGATTCGTTTAACACAACTGGTATTGTGCATTTTTTTTAAATCAATGGATTATACTTGTTGACTGGTCTTAAGAATGTTGTTTTGAACTAATTCTCTACTTTTTCATTCATAGTTCTTGTTAGACCTGACAGCCTTAGGGCAGTGTTCTCCGTTTACCCTTTGCCTACCTCCCTCATATTTTGCTGATTTATTTTTGTTGGTCTTAGTACTCTGAGCACTTTACAATTGCTGGCCAGTGCTAAAGTGCATATGCTCTCTCCCTAAAACATGGTATGTACCTAATTGGAATATTTAATTTACTTATAAATCTCTAGTAAAGTGCCCTACATATGCCCAGGGCCTGTAAATTAAATGCTACTAGTGGACCTGCAGCTTTGCCAGTGCCACCCACTTAAGTAGCATTTTAAAATATGTCCCAGGCCTACCTTTTCAGCTTGAATGCAGTGTTACACTGCCCTGTCAACTTGAAATTTAAAATCCCTTGCCAAACCTTAAACTCCCTATTATGTATGTCACCCCTAAGGTAGGCCCTAGGTAGCCCATAGGGCAGGATGCTGTGTACATAAAAGGCAGGGCATAAACATTTACATTTTACATATACTGGTAGCGAAAAACTCCCAATTTAGTTTTGTTACTACTGTGAGGCCTACTTCTCTCATAGGATAACATTGGGGATTCCTTACTACATCTAAGAAGCTTTAATTCCTTATTGGGAAGGGATACACCTGTCATGTTTAGTAACTATGGAATTGTAATGATAAATTTTAATGGAAAAGTTGGATTTATTGTTACAATTTTGAAGATGCCATTTAAAAAAAAATTGCATTTTCCTGCTCTTAGCCCTGTGAGCCTGTAGCCTGTCTCCAATACACGTCTGGGGTGGGGTGAGAGCTGGCCCTTGTGAATTCCCGGTAGACAGCCACACACTAAGGGAGCTTAGGTGTGACTGATGGGAAGTCAACATCCTGATGGGCCATCCTGCTCAAGATGGCATGGAAGAGTTGGCCACAGTTTGACACATCTGAATAGGCTGTGTCCTGACCCTACACAGAGGACTGCTTAATCCCCTGTAGATAGTCTGGAGCCAGGGCAGGAAGGGAGGACCTCTGTGCACTTCAAAGCCCTTCTTTGAAGTCTCCCCCACTTCAAAGGCACCACTGTGTATAAGAACTGGACTTCTAACCCTACTGACTCAGTACACTTCTAGACCTGTGGATACTCTGCCAAGAAGAAGGACTGCTGTGTTGCTACAAGGACTGCTAATCTGCTGGAATGCTGTGCTGGAAGAACTGCTTTCTTGCTGTTCTGGCCTTCTCTCCTCCTTGCCTGGTTGAGAAGAACTGGACCCAGAACCAGAGTGACTCCAAGACTTGCTGGCTTGAGTATGGTTCTTCTGAAGTTTCAGTGGCACAAAAGGCCTCCAACTCATCACCTACAGCACCTGGACTCTGCCATCTGTGAATCTTGCTCTGCCAAGTGGTACCAGTCCAGTCCTTGGTTCTTGGAAGTGGGTATAAGTGCTGTTCCAGTCTAGTACCAATGCATCAAAATCATCCAGCGTGACTAGACAGTCCAGGTTGGTGCTTTATGCTTTTAAGCACAACTCAGTGTATTTTTTAAAAATTCACAACTCAAGCTCTACCCATTGGGCTTTTGTCGTTTTAGTCTTGTTTTGTTGATCTTGTTTTCGACGTCGATATAACCATGAACCAAATTCCTCATATAGCAGGCCAAGGCTGGTCCCTGTATGCAATCTGTGCTTCATTGTGGTCAGCTTGTATTTTCAGATTTGACCTGGTCCAGCGTGAACAGATAGCTTATGTTGGCGCTTCATGCTTTTAAGCACCCCAATTCAATTTATTTTAAAAAAATTCATAACTCAAACTCTACTGTTTGGGCTTTTGTCATTCTACTGGTTATAATGTTGCACAAAATATTTACAAATTGCCTCTTAAGTTGAGCCTGACAGGCCTGTGCTAAGCTACCAAGGGGTGCGCACAGGTTAATTTAGGGTGTGTTTGTGACCTACTCGGAATAGGATTGTGGTTCTTGCTTGGACATGGTGCATTCCTCTGCCAATAAACATTAAGAAATAAAACCAGTCTCACGTCAAATATGAATTTTGAATGAGAGTACCTTACTGAGAGGCAGTGCTGTGAAACCCTAGTGCCCCATCTAGGGTATGACTGGATGACTGCCTTAAGCGAGCATTCAACTCTCTTTCTGCAAGCTTCTGCAGAAACAGTTCTGGAAGTATGATTAGAACTGGCACCAAAGAAGTCATTCAATGTGAAACAACTGCCATGACCCTAAAGATGCATTAAGCCTATTGCTGAGCACTGCAGTTGCTGATTGTGAAACATACACAATATGATGGGCAAGCTGGTCTTCCAGTGTTAAAGCCAACAGCAAGTACAATGCTTGAACACCGGAAACTAACAAGAGTTAATGAGGAAGTGCCAAACCAACCTTTCACGGAGCTTATGTTGTCTACTTCTCAATGCTGAAAAGTCTCCCAGTTAGTCCCTTTATGGCATGAGAACCAAGTTTAGAGATACTGGAAGTTAAAGGGGGTTGGATATTGAAAAGAGGCTGCCTCTGTGCCTTCTTTTGATTCCTCAGCCTCACCCACAACCACTTTGCATTACCTTTTCCAAAGGGGGAATTGCTGAAGAATTGTAAATAAAAGGTTAGCCTCATAAATCACAATTACCACATAAACAATAGATTCATTATTGTGAATATTAAATTGTCACTACACTTGTACCCAGAAAGAATGTAGGACTAGCCTCTCTTTTAAAATATTGCTTAGTAGACACTGAAGTACTGCAACTTTTTTCTTTTCTTTTTCTTTTTTAAAACTAGTTTCTTGTTTAATTTAACCATTTTTTTCAGTAAAAAAAATGTTGCATTTTCCATTTCTCATGGTGCTGGTTCACAGATTACTTCTTCAAACAATCTTGAGAAACACGTGAAGACAAACTTGGTGACATCGTACTCTGAAACAATGAATTCTGTGCCACATCTTATAAGACTCACACGCCTTCTCAGGCAACAGATTGTTTCGTCGAAAGCTACCATTTTGTTTCTTTTTCAAAAGCTCACTTGAGGAAGTCTTGCTTTTTCACTTTACCTGGATATGGTGTAGATTACTTGACACTATAACCACTTGAAAAAATGAACTAATTTCAGATCATTTCTCCAGTATAAAAGGGAGAAAGTATGTGCCTGCTTTTATAAAATATAATGATGAGTGTGCCAAATGACGGTTTGTACCCTTTTTTGAATTCCATTTTTTAGTTTCATTTGCACCCAATGCATTAGATGTAGACTAGATGCTTTGCCTGGTTCACCTTTGATCTATCAATGGGCATATTTCAATATATGGTTTCATTTTATACAATATTTTATGCAATACTTTATACAATGTTTTTATGCAGTATTGCATATTTTAATTCATATATAAGTGATATAAATATATCATGATTTTAATGCTTATCACATAATGTAATTATCTCTATTGACAGTCTTAAAATGTAATGAACTCTGTGACAAGGCCTGTTTAAACATCTTCTACTTTTATCATGAGCTTGATAGTGGATACTTCTATCTCTGCTTATTAGACGACTGAAGTTTTAGACATGCACATAAGTGTTAGTATCATGTCTACCTTTTATCTAGGCTTATATTTTTTATTGGTTTTGTTCTGGATTGTGCCAAAACAGCATGCTAGAAAAGGTGTAGGGCATATTCAGTAAACTCAGAGTGTTTAGGACTTAAACTTGATAAGTAGCACTGTACTCCTGAAAAGAAACATCAGATTGAATTAATAAACCACCACTGTAATTTATTTACCAATACCAACACAGAGAGGGAAACTGTCCCAAATATAACAAAGCTTTCTTATTTTATGTTAATCACATGTTCTACCAATATGTGTCAAAAGTGTCTTTTATTTAAAATGTATTATTTAGAAAACAAAAAAAATACGTTTAGAAATCATTTTCTTAAAATCCAGATAATTTCCTTTATATTTCCAGAGTCCTTGTGTATATTCTTATGTAATAAGAGTTGGGATGCCAAAGAAAGACTAGTTGAGATGTCCAGCATTTTGTCTAAAACATTGAAAATAGAAAATCTTTATAAACAGTATATGAGACTCATGGCTTTAAGAGTAGCATATAAATCAATATGGAATAACAATATTTTTGAACTAGTATGATACAAAATAAAATAAGTGTTTTTTTAATATTCTCTTTTTTGTATGCAAATGGTAAATTCACTAAATATAGTAGTTCATGTTTGATTCCTTTTGCAGCATCTCTTAACCATTCTTAACTCCTTTAAACACAGTTAGTGATTTTAACACACACAATCGATTCCGACATGTATGTTTGTAAACATCACAACCATGATCTTGGAATAACCAAAACCCTACCTCAGTTAAAGTGCTAATACACATGTAGCTATAGGCTCCAAACACAAACTGTTGGTCCTGGCCATTTTGCAGGGTTATCCCCAAACCTTTTGCCTCTGACCCCCTGTTTATAACTGTGTGCTGCAATTTGTTTTTGCTGGCTTTAGGACTCTGGGCATTTTACCACTGCTGACCAGTGTTCTTTGTCTAAACTGTATTGGTGACTGGGTTCTCCATGATTGGCATATTTGATTTCAAGTGCTACTATTGCCCTGTTGCAATGATTGTTCCACCCACATGAGTAGCCCTATTTATACCTCAGACATGCCACTGCAGTGCCTGTGTGCACAGCATTTAACACCCACTTGCCAGGCCCAAACCTTCCCTCTTATTACTTATAAGTCACCCCTAAAGAAGGGGCATTGCTGCCCCATGGACACGGTGCAAGGTATTTAAAAGGTAGGACATGTACTGGTGTGTTTGACATGTTTATACTGATAACTTCAGTTTTCACCACTGCAAGGCCTATATCTCCTATAGGGTAACATGGGGATTGCCTTTAAATATATTTTAACTGTAATTTCTTATTGGGAGCAGATAGAGATTTGGAGTTTGGGTCTCTGGACTCACTATTTGAAAAAACAATTAAAAAAAACATCTTTTGGCGAAGTTGTTTTTTGAACAGTGAGTTTGAAATTGGCACTTTTAAGTGGGCATTTTTTTTGCTGAGCCATTCTGTGCATCTCTCTGTCTATGGAATACACATCTGGGTCAGGATGACAGTTAGGCTATTTGTGTATTCACGCTAGGCAGCCACAGAAAGGAAGCTGAGGTGTGCCTTGCATATCCTGATGGTCCATCACCAGGCTGAACTAGAGTGGAGGGAGGAGCTGACACTTGCACCTGAATAGGGTTGTGCCTGTCCTCATGCAAAGCAGTCTCCCATCCCCCCTAGGGTGTCTGGGACCAGGGCAGGGAAAGGCAGGGGTTTGTGCACTACAAAGACTTCTCTTTGAATTTGCCTACTTCAAAGACAGAAATGTCTGTAAGTACTGGATCTCTGACACAACAGAGTTAGAACACTTCTGGACTGAGGACATTCTGCCAGGAAGAAAAACTGGATGCTGTAGGAGGGTCTGCCACTATGCCAGTTGCTTTGTTGTGCTGGCCTGCTGCTTGCTGCTTCTGTCCTGGGAGTGGAAGGACTGGACTTTGCTTTCCACATCCTGCTTTCCAAGGCTCTCCAAGGACTTGAACTGATCTTGCATTCTGTTAGGAAGTCTCAGGGCCATCAAAGACTTCACCAACCAGCACCTGGGGTCTCTTGCTGCAAGTCAGATCTAGTCCCTGGGCCCTTGTAAGTAATCTCTAGTGCAACAAAGAAGAAACCAAGCACATTGACACCAGAGCAACTTTGGAACTGCCGCTGCTGTCCGAATCCACGCTGCTGCCTGCGCCGGTGCTGTGGTCACTACTGAGGGCAACATTCACAACCTGCAACACAGGTCCGATGCCGCAGCAGCGCCTCCAAAGACCAGCCACAGAGGGGGTCATTCTGACCTCGGCGGTAAAAGGCCCTTACCGCCGGTCAGAAGACCGCCATAACACCGCCGCGGCCGCGGTTAACCGCCACGGTCATTCTGACCCACAACGGCCAAACCTCCAAAAATCCGTCCTCCACTGCAGCCCGCCACATCAGCGGGCAGCGATAAACTGGAGATGACCAAACCTCCACCGTCACGCCAACAGAAATACGCCCATGCCATTACGACCCACGAATCCACACGGCGGTCATTCAAACGCGGTATTCCATTGGCGCTACACACCGCCGCGGTCAGAATACACACACATCACCAAAACACAGCCACATTGGACAATTTGAAATACACACACCTGATACACATACACACACCACTCCCACACAATCAACCAACTATAAAACACACACCCACATCACCCACAAACCCCTGCGACCATAATTACTGAGAGAAGGAGAGAGAGACACAGCAGACAATCCATAGCAAGACACACTGAGGCACACTACACCATCACACACACCACATAGTAGCACAAAGCACCACTCACCAACATACTCCTCATCACATACACCACCCCACACCTCACCCACACCACCCCATGGCACCCCAAAGGCACCCACGCTTTTCGGACCAAGAACTCCGGGTCATGGTGGAGGAAATCCTAAGAGTGGAACCCCAGCTCTTTGGCTCGCAGGTGCAGCACACCAGTATAGCCAGGAAGGCGGAGCTATGGCAGCGGATCGTGGACAGGGTCAACGCGGTGGGACAGCATCCCAGGAATAGGGAGGACATCTGCAAAAGATGGAACGACCTACGGGGGAAGGTCCGATCGATGGTCTCCAGGCACAACATCGCGGTCCAGAAGACTGGCGGCGGACCCCCACCCACCCCTCCCGAATTTACATCGTGGGAGCAAGACATCTTGAACATCCTGCATCCTCAGGGCCTCGCTGGAGTAGCCGGAGGAATGGACTCTGGTAAGTCCAATCTCAACTAATATATCCCCCCCACCCCACCAGCATGCCAACCCACACCCCCACCCTCACCCCAACCCCCCAGCACACATCCTCCCTGACAATGTCTCACCAGCACAACCCACCCATCCCAACACCAACTCCTGCATGCCAACACAAATCATGGGCACCCATCACCTAAGCATGACCACTGCACTAACCCCCCCCCCCACTAACTACCCTCACAACACCTCCCTCAAGGGAATGCCTGCACTGGGGGACAAGGGCACCCATAACACGCACGCTATTGCACACACAGAAACAATAACCAAACTCTCTTACCCCATGCAGGACCCGAACGACAACACACCAGCCAGGAGGATCCAGAAGTGTCCATCCCACCACCGGAACAGGCCCACACTGAGGATAGCAGCTCTGTCGACAGTGAACCTGATGACCAGCCCGGACCATTGGGGACCTCTGGGCAGTCGGTTCCCCTCAGGCAGCCACAGGCCACACCAGACCCGACCCCCTCTGCCAACACCAGCACAGCTCCCACCCAGCGGGCCCATGCCTCTGTCTCTAGGACAGCTCAATCAGCGGTGTGTCTGCCACTACAGGGCACCCAGGCTAACCCAACACCCCACAACAACAGGGACCTGGGGGCAGTGGTAGCGGGCACACCGTCCAGGGGACAGAGGCCGGGGGAAACCGGGCAGCTCGGAGGGCTGCTGTGCGACAGGGGGGGGAGGAGAGGCCCAGGGAACCCACTCTCCAAGAGGCCCTCACCACCCTCATGGGGGCCTACCACCACTCCCAAGAAACGATGGCGAGGGTACTGCCAGGTTCACTGAGATCCAGGCACAGCAGGAGGAACGCTACATGGGGTTCAGGGAGGAGCTGAGAGTCATCGGGACCGCAATGGGGACCATCGTCCTGGCCCTCAACAGGATAGAGGACGCGTTGCGGGACCATGGTGCACCACACAGGGCCCCTGTCACTAGCCCGGACCAGGAACAGCCTACCACCTCCGCCGGCGCTAGTGGACAGGAGGTCCCAACACCTCGACAGCCCCCCAGAACCCCACCTCCTGCTGAAGAACAATCACCCCGTAAGAGGAGCCTGAGACCAAAAAAAAAGACAGAGTAGGATGTCAAGACCCCCGCCAGCAGGACATACCCCCTCAAGTCTTCCCACTGTCCCACATTGCCACCCTGTCCAACCATGAACTGCCTATGCTCCATCCTTCCACAGGCAAAAGGACAATGCACCTGTGAGACTGAGAACTGGACTCTGCCATGGATATTCCTCCACCCCCACCCATCACCCTTAGAATCACATGTACCAATATCTAGCACTGTAAATAAATCACATTTTGCACACAAATCTGTTTTGAGTCATGCTGTATTATTAACAAATGTATTACATATTACTGTTCAATTTCTGTTCTGTCAATTAGTCATGACAACATACCAATGTCAATACGCTGTATTTCATGGGCGAACCAAGCAGAAGTCAGGTACTGAGTCAGACAGCACTGAGAAGGGAAGGGAAAGGCAAAAATTAATGAAAAACATCTGTGGGGAACTACAGAAAGTACAGATGCAGGAGGCTATAAGCAATTGTGAAATGGCGTGGGTGATTCTTACCTGTGTGTTACTGGAAATACTGTTGTATCACTCTGTCCCTATTGTCTGTGTCGTCCTCAGAGTCTTCCTCCTCTTCACTCTCCACAGGCTCCACGGCTTCTACAACACCACCATCTGGACCATCCTCCTGCAGGAAAGGCACCTGGCGTCGCAAAGCCAGGTTGTGAAGCATACAGCACGCCACGATGATATGGCACACCTTCTTTGGTGAGTACATTAGGGATCCACCTGTCATATGCAGGCACCTAAATCTGGCCTTCAGGAGCCCAAAGGTTCGCTCAATCACCCTCCTAGTACGCCCATAGGCCTCATTGTACCGTTCCTCTGCCCTGGTCCTGGGATTCCTCACTGGGGTCAATAGCCACGGCAGGTTGGGGTAACCAGAGTCACCTATTAGCCACACACGCTGTCTCTGTAGCTGGTCCATCACATAGGGAATGCTGCTATTTCGCATGACATACGCGTCATGCACTGACCCTGGGAACTTGGCATTTACATGGGAGATGTACTGGTCAGCCAAACAGACCACCTGGATATTCATTGAATGGTAATTCTTCCTGTTCCTGTACACCTGTTCATCGTCATTTGGGGGGACTAAAGCCACATGGGTCCCATCAATTGCACCAATGATGTTGGGGATGTGTCCAAGGGCATAGAAATCAGCTTTCACTGTAGGCAAATCACCCTCCTCTGGGAAAATGATGTAGCTCCGCATGAGTTTCATCAGGGCAGACAACACTCTGGATAAGATCTTGGAAAACATAGGCTGAGACATCCCAGATGACATGGCCACTGTTGTCTGGAATGAGCCAGTTGCAAAGAAATGGAGGACAGACAGAACCTGCACTAGAGGGGGAATTCCTATGGGTTGGCGGATGGGGGACATCAGGGCTGGCTCCAGCTGGGCACACAGTTCATGGATGGAGGCTCGGTCAAGTCGGTATCGTAGTATTATATGGCGTTCTTCCATTGTCGACAGGTCCACCAGCGGCCGGTACACGCGAGGATTCCTCCTTCTCATCGCTAGTCCCAGCGGACGGTGCCTAGGAAGGAGAATATGGAGTACAGAGTCAATCCACTCACAGGTACGTACAACACAGCTTGCACAGTACAGGTAAATGTATGGTTTGATATGTTTGTATGTGTGCCATTGCAAGGCCTAGGCCTGTGTGACGCATTAGAAATTAAGCCATGTGGGCCCTTGAAATGGCCGATGCCTGACCTGTGAAGTGGGACAATGGGATGTGAGGTCACTGCGCTGGCGGGGCACACCGTGGCGGTAGGCGGTTGAAGACCGCTGTGCGAAGACGCATTGGTTAACATTGAAGCCTATGGGTTTCAGGAGCCAATGACGATGTGCGCCGGCGGTCGCGGTACGCACCGCCGCGGGCGTGACCGCCATTTTCTATCTGCTCAATCATTCGAGACCTGATCATCCACAGGAGAGGACCTATACTGCAAGTGCTGCTGTGAACTCGGTCTGGAAGTGACAATGGCTGCTGCTACTGGTGAAAGGCCCCCCGCCTTCAGTTCAGAAGAGTTGGAGAAGCTCGTGGACGGGGTCCTCCCCCAGTATGCGCTACTTTACGGTCCTCCAGACCAACAGGTGAGTACACTCAGTGCACATTGAATGGGTTATGCCTGTGTGGAGTGGGGGGGATGTAAGTTGGTGGGGTGTGGAGGGAATGAGGAGTGCAACGCACGACAGATGAGAGAATGGGAACCATGGCAAGGTTGGGGAGGGGGGGGCATGTACTCCAAACATGCAGATATGTGACGGTTTCTCTTTCCCACCCTGTACATGTCAAACAGGTGAGCGCCCATCAGAAAATCGATATTTGGCGTGCCATCGCCAAGGAAGTCCGGAACTTGGGGGTCTACAACAGACGGGGCACCCACTGCCGCAAGAGGTGGGAGGACATCCGCTGCGGAACGAGGAAGACCGCAGAAACACTGCTGGGGATGGCCTCCCGACCTAGGAGGGGTGCCAGTCGCACCATGACCCCCCTGATGTCCCGGATCCTGGCGGTGGCCTACCCTAATTTGGATGGGCGCTTGAGGACAGCACAGCAGACACAAGGGGGTGAGTATCTGCACATTCTCCTATCTGTATGCGCAGTGGAGGCGTCTGGGTGGGGGAGGAGGGCTGTGGGTGACATTAGGCCAGGGCGCTCTCTGTAGTGTAGTCCTCTCCCTTAGGCATGGCCCTGTGCCCCCGCCCCCCACCTCTGTACGGTGCCAAGTGCAGCTACCCATGCTCCAGCATCACACATGTGCGCGTCTGTTGTCCCTAGACCTGTTTGCCTAGTCAGAAGTACTGAGTAGTGTACCCCAAGTACGCGACTTAGTGCACGAGCCACCTGTGTCTGTCCTCTCCGCAAAGGGTATTGCTAAGGCATGCACTCAACTTTGTTTAATTTCTCCCCCACCCTAAATCTTTGTCTTCTTGTGTTTTAGCATCATCAGGCGGAGGAGATTTGGCGTCGGAGCAGGAGGGAGCTGCAGGTCACCAGGCCCCGGTGGGCACTGACACAGACACCGAGGGCACCAGTGATCCGGAGGGCGAGGGGAGCACCACAATGGGGGCCGGTGGAGACACCAGCGACACGGACACGTCCTCGTTTGGGAGCTCCCTAGCGGTGGCGGCACCATCTGTGCCCCCCGCAACAACAGGTACAGCCGCCACCCAGCACACCAGCACCGCCCTCCCAGCAGCCCCTCAGTCTTCGCTCCGTGGCCGCTCGGCCAGGAAGGCGCGCGTCTCCTTCGCCCCAGGCACCTCAGCCCCTGCCTCTGTTACCCCTGCTGCCCTCAGTGCGGAGCTCATTGACCTGGTGAGGACGGTCATTGTTGGGCAGACTACCCTTCTGAATGCCATCCAGGGGGTGGAAAGGGAGGTGCATCGGAGCAATGCCTACCTGGAGGGCATTCATTCGGGTCAGGCTGCCCATCAACGAGCGTTCACTGCTCTGGCCTCAGCACTGACGGCAGCCATTGTCCCTGTCTCCAGTCTCCCTCTTCTATCTGCCTCCACCCTTTCTCTGTCTCCTGTACCTCAACCTATCCCATCCACACCATCAGACCAGCCTGCACACACCTCAACACCCAAGGCCAGCTCATCCAAACATAAGCACCACAGAAAACACAAGCATTCACCCAAGCAACACACAGATGCAGACATATCAACAGTCACTACCACCTCTGTGTCCCCGTCCTCCTCGTCTCCCTCCTCCCTCCCTGTGACGTCTACACTCACACCTGCATGCACCCCAACATCAGCCAGTTCTTCCACCACCAGCAAACCCTCCACTACAGTCCGCACACCTACAGTCACTACCCCCACTGGCATTTACACGTCCCCTGTGTCCTCTCCCACTGTGTCTGTCACCCCCTCTTCCAAGACACATAAACGCAGGCAGACACCCAAACAACAGCCAACCACCTCACCACAGCCTACGTCCCAGTCACCTGCACCCAAGGACAGCACACCTGGCTCTCATACAACCACATCCTCTTCCTCCACTTCTCTCACCACTACTCCTACCCCTTACCTTGGTCCCAAGAAATATTACATCTCCAATTTTGACCTCTTTCCCTCCCCCGACCCACCCCCTCCAACTGGGAAAAGTCCCAAGGGCACCTCAGCCACCACCAGCCCAACTTCTACAGTGCAAGTGGTGCATGGCATGTGGAGTACACCCTTTGGCGGCAGTAACACTTCGGTGAGCAGCAAGGGGACAGCCAGCCCCCCCCCCAGGCAAGAGGACCCGGAAATTGAAGGGCCGCCGTGAGCGGACAGAGACGGCTGCCCCCAAGGAGGTGACTCCGGCCACTTCACCGGCCACAGCAGCCAGGGGAGGCAAGGGGCCGAAAGCCCCATCTAAGGAGCGGAAGGACAGCAGGGCGGAGAGGACAACCACCAGGAGCGCGGAGCAGGAGGGCCCCACAAGCCCCATCCCGGCTGCAAGGGACGACACCAAAGGGCCCAGGACTCACTCCCCGAAGGGGCCTGACACAGCACGGTCGGAGGGCGAGTGAGCAGGGTGTCCAGGCCAGGTCTGACTCCCTTGACATACTGCAAGAGCACCGCTGAACAGGGCCCCGCCGTGAAGACAGGTACCGCTGAAGAGGGCCCGCCGTGCAGAAGAGCGCCGCTGAACAGGGCCCCGCCGTGAAGACAGGTACCGCTGAACAGGGCCCCGCCGTGAAGACAGGTACCGCTGAACAGGGCCCCGCCGTGCAGAAGAGCGCCGCTGAACAGGGCCCCGCCGTGAAGACAGGTACCGCTGAACAGGGCCCCGCCGTGAAGACAGGTACCGCTGAAGAGGGCCCCGCCGTGCAGAAGAGCGCCGCTGAACAGGGCCCCGCCGTGCAGAAGAGCACCGCTGAACAGGGCCCCGCCGTGAAGACAGGTACCGCTAAACAGGGCCCCGCCGTGAAGAAGAGCACCGCTGAACAGGGCCCCGCCGTGAAGACAGGTACCGCTGAACAGGGCCCCGCCGTGCAGAAGAGCACCGCTGAACAGGGCCCCGCCGTGAAGACAGGTACCGCTGAACAGGGCCCCGCCGTGAAGACAGGTACCGCTGAACAGGGCCCCGCCGTGCAGAAGAGCACCGATGAACAGGGCCCCGCCGTCTCAAGCACCGCTCCGCTGGGCCCTTCCTTTCAAGCACCGCTCCGCTGGGCCCTTCATCTCAAGCACCGCTCCGCTGGGCCCTTCATCTCAAGCACCGCTCCGCTGGGCCCTTCCTCTCAGGCACCGCTCCGCTGGGCCCTTCATCTCAAGCACCGCTCCGCTGGGCCCTTCATCTCAAGCACCACTCCGCTGGGCCCTTCATCTCAAGCACCGCTCCGCTGGGCCCTTCCTCTCAAGCACCGCTCCGCTGGGCCCTTCATCTCAGGCACCGCTCCGCTGGGCCCTTCATCTCAAGCACCGCTCCGCTGGGCCCTTCCTCTCAGGCACCGCTCCGCTGGGCCCTTCCTGTCAAGCACCGCTCCGCTGGGCCCTTCCTCTCAAGCACCGCTCCGCTGGGCCCTTCATCTCAAGCACCGCTCCGCTGGGCCCTTCCTCTCAAGCACCGCTCCGCTGGGCCCTTCATCTCAAGCACCGCTCCGCTGGGCCCTTCATCTCAAGCACCGCTCCGCTGGGCCCTTCATCTCAAGCACCGCTCCGCTGGGCCCTTCCTCTCAGGCACCGCTCCGCTGGGCCCTTCCTGTCAAGCACCGCTCCGCTGGGCCCTTCCTCTCAAGCACCGCTCCGCTGGGCCCTTCATCTCAAGCACCGCTCCGCTGGGCCCTTCATCTCAAGCACCGCTCCGCTGGGCCCTTCATCTCAAGCACCGCTCCGCTGGGCCCTTCATCTCAAGCACCGCTCCGCTGGGCCCTTCATCTCAAGCACCGCTCCGCTGGGCCCTTCATCTCAAGCACCGCTCCGCTGGGCCCTTCCTCTCAGGCACCGCTCCGCTGGGCCCTTCCTGTCAAGCACCGCTCCGCTGGGCCCTTCCTCTCAAGCACCGCTCCGCTGGGCCCTTCATCTCAAGCACCGCTCCGCTGGCCCTTCATCTCAAGCACCGCTCCGCTGGGCCCTTCATCTCAAGCACCGCTCCGCTGGGCCCTTCCTCTCAGGCACCGCTCCGCTGGACATCGCCATGTCATGCACCGCTGCGCTGGGTCCCGCCGTCTCAGGCACTGTTTATGGTTCACTGTGCCCACCATGCCTCCTCCTTGACCAGTGGAGACTGTCATCCACCGGATGGACTGTGGCTTTGCACTCCCCAGGATGGTGCAGTGGGCAGCCCACCCACTGTAGAGACATTGAGAGACTGTGGCTTTGCACTCCCCAGGATGGTGCAGTGGGCAGCCCAACCAATGTAGAGACATTGAGAGACTGTGGCTTTGCACTCCCCAGGATGGTGCAGTGGGCAGCCCACCCACTGTAGAGACATTGAGAGACTGTGGCTTTGCACTCCCCAGGATGGTGCAGTGGGCAGCCCACCCACTGTAGAGACATTGAGAGACTGTGGCTTTGCACTCCCCAGGATGGTGCAGTGGGCATGGTGGCTCCTCGTGGATCTGGCGTCGTGGACTCATGTGGCTGTGGTGGCCCCCCCTTCCCTTCCCCCTGAGGTGCCTGTAGTTTTAACATCAGATGCCCCTGCAGTGTTCTCTCCAAAGGACTCAGGTCTCGTGTGTGGGCTTTGCCCTTGTTTCGCAGAACATTGGCCCACAGACATGTTAGATTTGTAGGATGTGCAGGACTTGTTACTTCAGTGATACACTGATGTGTATATATTTTTGGTTTTTGTAAATATTTTTCACGGTTGCTCAATTATTTCCAGGTGCTTTTTTTGTACATAAATATTTATTCCAAATTTGGTTGTGTCATTGTATTTTTAAAGGGTGTTTGTGTGGTGTCACTGTGACTTCCTGCTCTGCATTGGTGTGTACATATTGGGGGGGGTGGGGGGGTCGCATATGTGTATGCCCGTAACCTTTCGTCCTCCCCCCTCCCGTGTGTCGTAGGTGCAGTACTCACCGTTGACCTCTGCGCCGGAGTTCGTACTCGTGGTAGATGAGCAGGTAGACGAGAGCAGGTATGATGTTCAATTCGGGTTCCATGCTGTCCGGATTCCGCGTGGAGTGTCTCGAGGTGAGCGTTTTCCATTGAAAATGTCTGTTTCCGCCGTGTTTTTATCGGCGGGGCTCCCGCCCCGGAAAAGGTGACGGATTGGTGGGTCGTGATAGGGTGGGCGGTACATTGTCTGCCGCCTGGCTGTTGGCGGTGACCGCCGCGCTGTTTGTTTGTTCCGCCGTGGCGGTCGGAGTGTTAATGCAGCGGGCTGTGTTGGCGGTTCCCGCCAGGGTCAGAATTGCATTTTTTTGACCGCCGGCCTGTTGGCGGGTTGGCCGCCGCTTTATCACCGACCGCCAGGGTTAGAATCACCCCCAGAGTGTGTCCAAAGTGCTATGTCACCACCGTCTCTGCTGCAGCCCCAGGCCCCAGGGTGTGATCACGATATTGCAAATGCAATGCCTCACATCTTGCCCCACTGGATTCATCAACCCTGCCGGGTCATAAGGAACTGTAAGAGGCTGGCCTGGTTTGTAGTGGGTACCTTGGGTACTTACATCTTATACCAGGTCCAGTTATCCCTTATTAGTGAAATGTAGTAGTGTTCTAGCAGCTTAGGCTGATAGAGGTAGCTATAGCAGAGCAGCTTAGGTTGAACTAGGAGGAATGCAAATCTCATGCAATACCACTTATAGTTACACAGTATTTATACACAAGTAAAGACAGTACTCAGTGTTACCTAAAATAAAGGTATTTATTTGGGTGAAACAGTACCAAAAATATCTTAGAGACAATACACCTTCTGGAGGTAAGTATTATACACAATTTATATACACAAGACACCAAAATAAGGTAAGTAATTAGACATAGTATAGTGCAAACAATAGGAAATGCAAAAGAATGCAATGGGAGAAAATAGATCTAGGGGCAACACAAATCATATACTAACAAAGTGGAATGCAAATCACAAATTCCCCCCTAGACAAGTGTTGTGTGTGCAGAATCGCTGGGAGAGTAAGAATACAGTAAAGGTAAGTAAATTACCCCACCCCAGAGCCCTGAAAAGCAGGAGTAAAGTACTGCAAGTTTCCTTAGGACACACTACACATCATGATTGGAATTATTGCAATAACCAACCAAGTCTGCAAACAACAACTGCTGGATTCCTGGACCTGAAGACCTCCAAAAGAAGGGGACCAAGTCCAGAAGTTGAAAGAAGTTCCAGGAAGGACAGGAGCCCCTGCCAACCCAGAAGAAGGTGCAAAAGAAGAGTCCCCGGTTGGACGAAGACCACAGGAATACGCCAGTGGGTTGCTGCATGATGAAAAGGATGTCCCACGACGTGAAGATGGATGCAGATGTGATTTTGTGTTGGAAGTCGCAACAAGCCTTAGTTACGACAAAGTTACGTTTTGCATCAAAATGGCGCTGGCTGGACCAAGGACAGACCTGGGTGCCTCAACTCTGAGTACTGAGCACTTTAGAGAGTCCTCGGGATGCCAGACAGCACCCACGGGAGTCCCAGAACATGGGGACAAAGGAGGTCTAAAACACAGTTGGTGCAGCACTGCAAAGAAGGGTCCCACTACGTCAGAGGTCAACTCAGAGAGTTGAGCATCACAGGATAGAGTACTGGGGACCTGGGCCAGGCTGTGCATGAAGGAATTTTGCAAATAATGCACAGAGTCTTCAGGAAGTGAAGAAGACGTGGTGCACAGGGGTACTGTCACTTTCAGTGGAGGCAAGGTCTTTCCTCCTCCAAATTGCATCAGCAGGACCTCAGGACAGTCTATGTTGATGGGGTCGACCCTCTGTGTTCCAAGGAGCATGCTCATCGCTGTGAGAGGAGTCCAAGAGTACCAGTCGTTGACTTAGAAGGTGTCTGAGTGAGCAGGGGAGTGACTCCGTCACCCCACAGGAGATTTCATCGGTCCTTCTGGTGCAGGATGAAGACAGGGAGTCCTCAGAGCGTGCACACCATGGAAACTGTTGCAGTTGCTGGCTGGAGCTGAAGTTGCAGAAGAAAAGTATCCCTTGTGGATACTTTGCTGTTGTTACAGCGGTTCCTGGAGCAGGCTGCGGTTGGTACGAGGTCAGAGGATGAAGTAATAGTTGCAGAGGATTCCTGCTGGAAACTTGCAAGTAGAATCTGAAGAGAACCCACAGGAGAGACCCTAAGTAGCCCTGAGAGGGGGATTGGCTACCTTATCAGGTAAGGACCTATCAGGAGGGGTCTCTGATGTCACCTGCTGGCACTGGCCACTCAGAGTCCTCCAGAGTGTCCCCACACCTTGCAAAGCAAGATGGCTGGAGTCTGGGACACACAGGAGGAGCTCTGGGCACCACCCCTAGGATGGTGATGGACAGGGGAGTGGTCACTCCCCTTTCCTTTGTCCAGTTTTGCACCAGAGAAGGGGACAAGGGGTCCATGAACTGGTGTAAACTGGCTTATGCAAAGAGGGCACCATCTGTGCCCTTCAAAGCATTTCCAGAGGGTGGGGGAGGCTACCCCTCCCTAGCCTGTAACACCTATTTCCAAAGGGAGAGGGTGTAACACCCTGCTCTCAGAGAAAATGCTTTGTTCTGCCTTCCTGGGACTGAGCTGCTCAGACCCTAGGAAAGCAGAACCCTGTCTGTGAGGTGGCAGAAGCTGTAGCTGCAGTGCAAGCCTCAGAGAGCTGGTATGGCAGTACTGGGGGTCCATAGTGGAGCCCCCAGGATCCATGGAATTGGCTCCCCAATACCAGATTTGGAATAGAGGGACAATTATATGATCTTTGATACCTTACATGACCATATTTCGAGTTACCATTGTGAAGCTACATATAGGTATTGACCAATATGAAGTGCATGGTGTAATGGCGTCCCGCTCTTACAAAGTCCTGGGAAATGGCCCTGAACTATGTGGGGGCACCTTTGCTAGTGCAAGGGTTCCCTCACACTTAGTAACTTTGCACCTAACCTTCATCAAGTGAAGGTTAGACATATAGGTGACTTATAAGTTACTTAAGTGCAGTGAAAATGGCTGTGAAATAATGTGTGCGTTGTTTCATGCAGGCTGTAGTGGCAGTCCTCTGAAAGGGTTTGTCTGAGCTTCTTATGGGTGGCAAAAGAAATGCTGCAGCCCATAAGGATCTCCTGGAACCCCAATGCCCTGGGTACCTAGGTACCATATACTAGGGACTTATAAGGGGGGGTCCAGTGTGCTAATTGAAATTGGTAAATGAAGTCACTAGCCTATAGTGACAAATTTAAAAGCAGAAAAGCATAAGCACTGAGGTTCTGATTAGCAGAGCATCAGTGACACAGTCAAGCACTATACTGACACACACATTAGGCCATAAACTATGAGCACTAGGGTCCTGACCAGCAGGATCCCAGTGAGACAGGCAAAAACATACTGACATACAGGTCAAAATGGGGGTAACATGCCAAGGAAGATGTTACTTTCCTACACAAACCCCCCCCCCCCCAAACGAGGGACAATAAGGCTAACCTTGCCCAGATGAGTCTTCATTGTCTAAGTGGAAATATCTGGAAAGTCCATCTGCGTTGGAGCGGGTACTCCCAGGTCTATGTTCCACTGTAAAGCCCATCACCTGTAGGGAAATTGACCACCTCAACAATTTAGGGTTTTCACCTTTCATTTGTTTAAGCCATAATGGAGGTTTGTGGTCTGTCTGAACAATGAAATGAGTTCAAAAAAAGTAGGGGTCACCCTCCTGTTAATGAAAGCAACAGGTTGATTCTGCCCCTCTGAGTTAAGGTGTGATAGTACTAGCTGTCCATAATACCTTTTTAGGCATTTTCTTACTGGTGAGGTCATTAAGAGGGGATGGCAATGGAACCACAGTTCTTAATGAATCTCCTGTAATACCCAGTGAGACCTAAGAAGGCTCTGACCTGGGTCTGAGTAGTAGAGGGAGCCCAGTCCATGATGGTCTGAACCTTCCCCTGTAATAGTGCAATCTGTTCTCCACCTAGCAGGTGGCCCAGATAAACCACTTTCCCCTGCCCCATCTGGCACTTTGAAGCCTTGATAGTTAGGTCTGCCTTTTTCAGGGCCTCCAAAACCTTCCAGAGGTGAACCAGGTGGTCATCCCAGGTGGAGCTAAAGACAGCTATATCATCCAAGTGTGCTACACTGAAAGCTTCCAAACCTTGGAGGACTGTATTCACCAGTCTCTGAAAAGTGGCAGATGCATTTTTCAAACCAAAGGGCATAACAGTGCATTGATAATGCCCTCCTATGGTAAAAAAAATGCAGTTTTTGCTTTTGCATTCTCTGACATTTTGATCTGCCAATACCCTGCAGTCAAATCAAAGGTGCTTAGATACTTGGCAGATGCCAGTGTATTTTTTAGCTCATCTGCCTTGGATATAGGGTGAGCATCTGTTTTGGTTACTGTATTAAGACCCCTATAGTCCACACAAAACAGCATTTCTCTCTTCCCTTCTTTACTATATGGTTTGGGCACAAGCACCACTGGGCTGGCCCAGGGGCTATCAGAAACCTCAAAAACTCCAAGGTGTAACATTTTCTGAACTTCTGCTTTTATGCAATCACTGACATGGTCAGGTTGCCTGTAAATTTTACTTTTGGCAGGTAAACTGTCTCCAGTGTCAATTGTATGTTTGCACCAATTAGTTGTACCAGGTATGAGTGAGAAGAGTTCAGACAACTGACCAAGGAGATTTTTACAGTCTTCCCTCTGCTCAGCAGTAAGGAAATCTGCAAGAAACACTCCTTCCATTAAGCCATCAGCTTCAGTATTGGAGAAGAGATCAGGGAGAGGGTCACCCTCTTCCTCCTGTCCCTCAACTGTAGCCATGAGCAGGGATATGTCAGCCCTGTCATAGTAAGGCTTTAGGAGGTTGACATGAAGCACCCTAAGGGGGCTTCTCGCAGTTCCCAGGTCTACCAGATAGGTGACCTCACCTTTCTTTTCTACAATTAGATGGGGTCCACTCCATTTGTCCGGGAGTGCTCTTAAGGCCACAGGCTCCAATACCCACATCTTCTGTCCTGGGTGGTACTCTGTCAGGACAGCCTTCTGGTCATGGCATTGCTTTTCGAGCTCTTGGTTGGCCTGTAGGGGTTTAGTGGCCTTTTTCATGTACTCAGCCATTCTGCTTCTCAGGCCAAGTACATAGTCCACAATGTCTTGCTTTGGAGGATTTAAAGGTTGTTCCCAACCCTCTTAACAACAGCAAGGGGGCCCCTAACAGGGTGACCAAATAGGAGTTCAAAGGGGCTGTAGCCCACTCCTTTTTGAGGTATATCCCTTTAGGTGAAAAGGAGGCATGGCAAGAGGACATCCCATCTCCTTCTGAGTTTTTCAGAAAGTCCCATGATCATGCCTTGGAGAGTTTTATTAAACCTCTCAACCAATCCATTAGTTTGCGGATGATAGGGGGTGGTGAACTTGTAGGTAACACCACACTCCTTCCACATTGCCTTGAGGTATGCAGACATGAAGTTACTACCTCTGCCTGACACCACTTCAATCAATCAATCAATCAATCACGATATTTATAAAGCGCGCTATGTACCCGTCAGGGTTTCGAGGCGCTGGGGGGAAGGGGGGGGGTGGAGGTGTGCTGCAGTTAGCGGTCGAAGAGCCAGGTTTTGAGGAGTCTCCTGAAGGTGAGGAGGTCCTGGGTCTGGCGTAGAGATGTGGGGAGAGAGTTCCAGGACTTGGCGGCGAGGAAGGAGAAGGATCTGCCGCCGCAGGTCTTGCGCTGGATTCGGGGGACGACGGCGAGGGCGAGGTTGGCGGATCGAAGTTGACGTGTGGGAGCGTAGAAATTGAGTCTGGAGTTGAGGTAGGAGGGTCCGGCGTTGTGAAGTGCCTTGTGAGCGTGGGTGAGGAATTTAAAGGTGATCCTCTTCTCCACCGGGAGCCAGTGGAGTTCCCTCAGGTGAGGGGAGATGTGACATCGGCGGGGTATGTCGAGGATCAGTCGGGCGGAGGCATTTTGGATACGCTGGAGTCGTTTGATGTCTTTGGTTGGGATGCCTGTGTAGAGTGCGTTGCCGTAGTCAAGTCTGCTGCTGACGAGGGCTTGGGTCACCATCTTTCTGGTCTCTGTTGGAATCCACTTGAAGATTCTGCGGAGCATGCGGAGGGTGTTGAAACAGGAGGAGGAGACGGTGCTGACCTGTTTGGACATGGTGAGTGCAGAGTCCAGGAGGAAGCCGAGGTTTCTTGCGTGGCTGGCAGGGGTGGGTGGGGGTCCGAGGTCGGCGGGCCACCATGAGTCGTTCCAGGCCGAAGGAGAGCGCCCGAGGATGAGGATTTCCGTCTTGTCGGAGTTGAGTTTCAGGCGACTGTTGTTCATCCATTCGGCGATGGATTTTAGTCCTTCGTGGAGGTTTGTTTTGGCGGTGAGTGGGTCTTTGGTCAGGGAGAGGACGAGCTGGGTGTCGTCGGCGTAGGAGATGATGCTGAGGTGATGCTGGCGGGCCAGTTTTGCGAGGGGGGCCATGTAGACGTTGAACAAAGTAGGGCTGAGGGAGGATCCTTGGGGGACGCCGCAGATGAGGTTGGTGGCTTTGGAGCGAAAGGGGGAGAGTCGGACTCTCTGAGTTCTGTCGGAGAGAAAGGATGAGATCCAGTGGAGGGCTTTGTCTTGGATGCCGGCTTCCTGGAGGCGGGTCAGTAGGGTGCGGTGGCAGACTGTGTCAAAAGCGGCTGATAGGTCGAGAAGGATGAGGGCCGAGGTTTCGCCGTTGTCCATTTGATGTCTGATGTCATCTGTGGCGGCGAGGAGAGCAGTCTCCGTGCTGTGGTTTCGTCTGACTCCGGATTGTGAGGGGTCCAGGATGGAGTTGTCTTCGAGGAAGTGGGTGAGTTGTGTGTTGACGATCTTCTCGATGACTTTTGCTGGAAAAGGGAGGAGAGAGATCGGGCGGAAGTTTTTGAGATCATTGGGGTCGGCCTTGGGTTTCTTGAGGAGGGGTTGGATTTCAGCGTGTTTCCAGCTGTCCGGGAAGGTGGCGGAAGTGAAGGAGAGGTTGATGATCTTGCGGAGTTTGGGGGCGATGGTGGCGTTGGCTGTGTTGAAAACATGATGAGGGCATGGGTCCGTGGGGGAGCCTGAGTGGATGGTGTTCATGGTTGCCATGGTTTCTGCGTCGTCCACGTGGGTCCAGGCGGTGAGGCGGCAGTCGCGGTTGGAGACGTCGGGGGGGGGGGATCTGGCGGTGGGCCGGTGTTGAAGCTGTTGTGGATGGTAGCGATTTTCTGGTGGAAGAAGGTGGAGAGGTCGTCGCAGAGTTTCTGTGAGGGCGGGATGTCGTTGGCGTTGGCTTTTGGATTTGAGAGTTCTTTCACGATGCCGAAGAGTTCTTTGCAGTCGTGGGCGTTGTTGTTGATGCGTTCGGTGAAGTGGGCGCGCTTGGCGACGCGGATCCGTTGGTGGTGTTCACGGTTTGCGTCTTTGAGGGAGGCGAGGTTGTCGGGCGTGCGTTCTAGGATCCATTTCTTCTTTAGGGAAACCCACTCTGGAAAGAAATCCCAGGAGGACTTTTGCCACTGCAGGTGCTGTAGTGGTCCTTAAGGGGATAGCTTCTGGGTACCTTGTGGCATGGCCCACCACCACAAGGATGAATCTATTGCCAGAAGCAGTTGGAGGGTCAAGGGGGCCAACAATATCAACCCCTACCCTTTGAAAAGGAAAAATGACCACTGGCAGTGGAATTAAGGGGGCCTTTGGGGTGGCACCAGTTTTGCCACTGGCTTGGCAGGTGACACAGAAGCGACAAAAAATCCCCATTTTGCTGCTTGCCAGCTTGCTGTCTGAGACCCTCCAATGTGGGACAGGTTTGCTGTGCCAAAACTCCGCTCTTCCCTTGCAGGCCCCCGCACCCAAACGCTCAGCTGAATCAGCTTCCAGCTCCTCTGGTGTAGGTTCTGCACAGGGAGAGAATTACTCTTCCTCAAAAGGGGAATCATCTGTGGAGAAGGGTTTGCTCTTCTTACCCCTAGATTTTGGGAGCACTTAGTCCATTATTCCAAGATCCAAGTTTCCCTGTCCTCTTTGCTTCTTGGCCTGAGCCCTGGTAAGAGCAAAGATATTCCTAGAAATGCCCAGCATTGCTGCATGGGTTTCAAACTCCACTTCAGCCCAAGCTGAAGTCTCCAAATAATTGGCTAGTAGACATTCTACAAGCAAATCAGTGGCTACCACAACTTTCTTTGGACCAGTAACCCCCCACTTGAGATTCACGACAGGCATGGGGTGGCTAACATTGTTGCTATGGGCGTCTGTCACTTGGTACTGGTGACCACGTAGGTGCTGCTCAGGGGCAACCAGCTTGTTTATCACCATTGTGACATTGGCATCTGTGTCCCTGTTGGCCTCAACCTGAACACCATTAATCAGAGGTTGTTACGAACTGCGCTGGACTTCTCACCTCTGGATTTCGGATTGGCGAATACACCAAGTCTTCTACAGGTCCTGGATACTCCCAGATAAGGGTGACCCCTTCTAGTAGCCACAGTGCCACAGTGCCGCTTGACAGGCTATGCCAAAGCAGACCGTACCCTCCAGAAGGAGTCCCAGAGGGAAAAAAAACCAACACTGGGGAAAAAACCTCTAACAGGAACTCCTTAAGGAAAACAAGAAAAAACAGGACTTGACAACAGGAAACAAAAATAGGCAATATCTGGGGTAAAAGGCAGGAAAAAAGGAACAGGCTAAAATCCCAAGGCAAAAGCAGGAACAAAGAACAGGCAAAAATCTCCCAAGGCAAAAAAGCAGGAACAAAGAACAGGAGCGAACAGCACAACCAGAAGGAAGTGTTTGCAACGCAAGGAGGAACAAGACTGACTGACTTATATACTGAGAAAAGGGAAGTGACATCACAGGAAAAGGAAGTAACACCATCTTGGATTGGGAAAAGCCCATAGACCAGTATAGGAAAAAGAAAGTAGTATAAAAGAAAAACAGAGCATGCTGGGACAAAAACACGAAAAGAAGACAAGATGGACATAACATGGATAGAGACAGGCAAAAGGACCAACAAAAACCCACCACCAACAACAAAAGAAGAAAAAAAAGGGCTGCAAGTAAGTGTAGCACGACCGGGAGCGAAATATATGCTTCCCTGAAAACATAGTCAAAAAACGCGGGGAACGGCGCTCCGAATATCGGTAACGCGTTCCACCTGCGAGGACAGAAAGAGACGCCGTGTCAGAGCGCAGCGTTACAGGGGTAGCTGCCTGTACTTACTCATGTTAAGGGGACAAGCAACTAAATGGCTACGTCAATGCCACCATCAGAGACTAAAACAGCCTCAGTGATCTCCCTAACTAGACCAACCCCAACTAAATTACCAATGGTGAGCCCAGCCACATCCTTTGATTGGCTATTAGTAGTGCTCCTCCCACCACCACTGCTATTAATAGGGGCACTAGTGGTTGCCGTTGGGGTTGTGGTGGTGGGAGGCTTGGTGTTTATTTTTGGATAATGAGGATCCATTGCCCAATGGCCTTTGGCTTTACACATATAACACCAAGGTTTCTTATCTTTGTGAGAAGAGGATTTGGAACCACCACCCCCAGAGGATTTTTGTGGGCCTGATGAAGATTCTGATGATTTTTTATCTTTGTCCCCACCCTTGTCATGTGACTTACCATCCTTCTTCTTGCTGTCCTTGTCACCCCCTGTATGAGCTTTTCTGCTCACCCTTGTTCTGACCCATTTGTCTGCCTTCTTTCCCAATCCTTGGGGAGAGGTCAGATGTGAGTCCACAAGATACTGATGCAACAAGCCAGACACACAATTATTAAAAATATGCTCTCTCAGAATCAAGTTATTGAGACTTTCATAGTCAGTCACCTTACTGACATTTAACCAACCTTCTAAGGCCTTCACAGAACAGTCTACAAAGTCTGTCCAGTCCTGTGATGACTCCTTTCTGGTCTCTCTGAACTGTCTCCTGTATTTCTCAGTGGTTAAACCCAGACCATCCAAGAGTGCACTTTTAAGAATTTGGTAGTTATCTGCATCATCCTCTCTGACAATAAGGAGTCTGTCTCTCCCCTTACCAGAGAAGGATAACCAAAGAATAGCAGCCCACTGTACATGAGGGACCCTCTGAAATTTACAGGCCCTTTCAAGTGCAGCAAAACACTTGTAGATGTCATCACCATCCTTGTAAGGAGGGACAACTTTGTGCAGATTCCTAGAGTCAAATGAAGGTTCCCTAACATTTGAATTTCTGAAACCGCTGCTGCCGCCATGGGGAACTAACCCCCAAGCCCTGCCTTTCCTTTTCCACAGCCAGGGATTCCCTGTCTAAGGCCTACTGTTGCTGCATTAGCCTCAGTCTGGCCTTCTCTAACCTCAGCTTTCTGAGTTCCCTATCTAGGGACTGGTCCTCAGGGTTAGATGTGTGGGATGCCTCTGAAACAGAGGTAACATTGGAATAGGCAGAGGCAGATCTATCCCTAACAGGGGTTGCACTAGTGACCTGGCCTCTAGGGGTGAAGGGAGCCCTACTTATGTGTGAACCCTTCCCACTACCAGTTGTACTAAGCGGCTTGTTAACAGATAAATATGTGAAAGTACCCTCCCCAGGATTGTCATTGTGCTCCTCTGAGCCTTCCTGGTTGGAATCATCCACTACCTTTTCCCCTGTCTGATCTGGACCAGTGCTGAGTCCCTGGTCATTTTGGAGGAGAAGGTTCAAGAGGAACTCCTTATTAGGGTTCTTCCCAATGCCTAAATGTCTTTCAATACAGAGACCCCTCAAACATTTTAAGTTAAGATTCTCATATGTTGTTTTCACAACTCTAGGGGTAGCTTCTACAGAAGACATATTGAAAGAGAAAAAGTTTAGGAAAGAGAGTAAAAATTTAGTAGAATAATAGAGCTAACCTTTTAGAGAAAAGAAGAAAACTTTTCAGAACTTTGTAAAAGGTTTTGCAAAGATGAAAATAACTTTTAGAAAGTTAGAAAATTACTTCTTGGAATATATTATATATGCTCTAAGTATTAGAGCAAGCTTTTTGTGTGAAAAGCACCAGTAACAAAGTGGTAAAGCAATTTCAAGTACTTATCCCACTGCTGCACCACCAATGTAGGAGGTTGGCCTGGTTTGTAGTGGGTACCTTAGGTACTTACACCTTATACCAGGTCCAGTTATCCCTTATTAGTGAAATGTAGTAGTGTTCTAGCAGCTTAGGCTGATAGAGGTAGCTATAGCTGAGCAGCTTAGGCTGAACTAGCAGACATGCAAAGCTCATGCAATATCACGTATAGTTACACAGTACGTATACACAAGTAAAGACAATACTCAGTGTTATCAAAAATAAAGGTATTTATTTGGGTGACACAGTACCAAACATATCTTAGAGACAATACTCCTTCTGGAGGTAAGTATTATACACAATATACACACTAGACACCAAAATAAGGTAAGTAATTAGACATAGGCCCTCATTACAACCCTGGGGGTAAATCCCGCTTTCCGCCGTGCTGAAGACCGCCAACATACCGTTGCGGCGGCGGAATTCCGCTACAGGTATTATGATCCACATCTCGGAATCTGCCACAATACAGACATCCACACAAGTCTGCCACAACAAAGGTCAGTGATAAACTGGCGATACCAAAACCATCACCGTCACGCCAACAAGTACACGCCCACTCTATCACGACCCATGACTCAACGCAGCGGTCTTTCAACCGCGGTAATCCATTGGCGGTACACACCGCTGCGCTCAAAATACACACACACTTACAAAACACAACCACATTGGACAATTCAAAATACACACACCTGATACACATACACACACCCACACACTCACAACACTATAAAACACACACCCACATTACCCACAAACCCTTACAACGTAAAATTTTGAAGAAGGCCAGAGAGAGAGATTAGCAAACACAACACCAGCATCCACAGACACACAACACCATCACTTATACATGATCCATGCACCTCAAACAACACATACCCACACATCACATCAGACAGCACCTCACACATCACCCACACCACATCATGGCACCTCAAAGACACCCCAGGTTTTCTGAGGAGGAGCTCAGGGTCATGGTGGAGGAAATCATCCGGGTAGAGCCACAGCTATTCGGATCACAGGTGCAGCACACCTCCATTGCGAGGAAGATGGAGCTATTGCAGAGAATCGTCGACAGGGTCAATGCAGTGGGACAGCATCCAAGAACACGGGATGACATCAGGAAGAGGAAGAATGACCTACGGGGGAAGGTGCGTTCTGTTGTATCCAGACACCAGATTGCTGTACAGAGGACTGGTGGTGGACCCCCACCTCCTCCCCCACAACTAACAACATGGGAGGAGCAAGTCTTGGCAATACCGCATCCTGAGGGCCTCGCAGGAGTAGGAGGAGTACTGGACTCTGGTAAGTCATATCTTAACTACTTTATCCCCCCCAACCCACCTGCATGCCATCACATACTCCCACCCTTACCCTCACTCCCATCACTCCATCATTCCACATCTGCCCCACTATCACAACCCACACATCTCAATACCAAGGCCCTGCATTCAACACCTATGCATGGACCACCATCACCAAAGCATGTCCAGTACAGATACCCACACAGACCACAAACCAACTATCACAAAAGGGCAAACACAATGATGCAAGCACAGGAGTAGAGGGTACCTCACCCAATGCACAAGATGGCACACACAGATACTAAAACTATGCATTTACACCCCAACAGGACCCATACCCAACGTCACCGGACAGGAGGTGCCAGATATATGCAGTCCTCCCACAGAAGAGGCCCACAGTGATGACAGCAGCTCTGCACACCTGGATCAAGATGACCAGCCCGGCCCATCAGGGACCTCGGGACAGTCGGTTCCCCTGACACAGTCCCAACCCACCACAGAACCTCCCCCCTTTGGAAACACCACCACAGCACCCACCCAGCGGGCCCATCCCTCCGACCCCAGGACAAGTCAATCAGCAGTGTGTCCACCACTACAGGGAACCCAGGCAAACCCACCAAGCCAAGAAAATCAGGGACCTGGGGTCAGTGGCAGTGGGAACACGGTTCAGGGGACAGAGGCACAGGATTACAGGGAAGCTGGGAGGACAGGCCCAGGGAACCGACACTCCACGAGGCACTCTCCAACAACATGGGAGCTTACCACCATATCCAGGAGACCATGGGCACGGTACTGGCCAAGTTTCAGGAGACCCAGCGGCTGCAGGAGGAACACTACCTGGGGATCGGGGAGGACTTGAAGACCATTAACACCACCCTGGTCACCATTGCAGGGGTGCTGGCAGACCTTGTCAATACCATGAGGAACACAGTGGCAGACCAACGGGCCCCTGACACTAGCCAGGACGACGAACAGCCCTCCACCTCTGCCGGCACTAGTGGACAGGAGGCACCGCCACAGGAACACGATACCAGCACCCTTCCCCTACAGATGGAGAACCACCCTGCAAACGGTCCCTGAGATCCAGGAATAAGACAGAGGACATTGCCAAGACCCCTGCCAGGAAATGAGAACCCCCTGAATGTCACCCTTCTGTCCCACTTTGTCACCCTGTCCATCCTTCAACTGCCATTGCTCCACTTCCTATGCCCCTTTCGACAATGCACCTGTGAAACAAATAGACTGGACTCTGCCATGGACATTCCTCCACCATCCCCAGCCCATTTTACAACCCCCTCCACTTATTTGTACAGAAATAAACACACTTCAATCACAAAACAATCCGGAGTCAGTCTGTGCTTTCACAAACGTGTAACTGCAATAACCATGGAATATAGCAATGTCAATTTACTTGTGCACATAACGATGTAACACAGCTGTAGGCCTGGAGGAAATATAGCAGAGGGCACAAAGTGGGACCCACATCTGTGAAATGGAAAGGCAAAGTGACAAGTCAGGGTCCATTCACTGAGTGAAATGACAGACTTATGCTAGCTCCAGAAATTGTATGAGATGTGGGAGGCAGTGACATGTTCTTGCCTGTGTCTCACTGGAAGTATTGCATGATTATGTTGTTTCGGTTGTCGATATCCTCTTCTTCTGCCTCCTCTTCTTTACTGTCCACAGGCCAAACAGCTGCCACAAGACTACCAGCTGCCCCATCCTCCTGCAGAAAGGGCACCTGCCGTTGCAAAGCCAGGTTGTGCAGCATACAACAGGCCATGATGATCTGGCACACCCTTCTTTGGTGAGTAGTAGAGGGAACCACCTGTCATGTGGAGGCACCGGAATCTGGCCTTCAGGAGTCCGAAGGTTCGTTCGATCACCCTCATAGTTTGCCAATATGCCTCATTGTAGCGTTCCTCTGCCCTTGTCCTGGAATTCCTCACTGGGGTCAGTAGCCATTACAGGTTGGGGTAACCAGAGTCACCTGCAAATATCGAAGGACAACTGTTAGACACACACTAACCCTTAGGGACAACCCCATACCCAGACACCTATTCACACTGTATTGGGTCCTTGGCCTCACCTATTAGCCACACCCTGTGCCTCTGGAGTTGCCCCATCACATAAGGGATGCTGCTATTCCTCAAAATGTAGGCGTCATGCACTGAGCCAGGAAACTTGGCATTCACATGGGAGATGTACTGGTCTGCCAAACACAGCATCTGCACATTCATAGAATGGTAGCACTTCCGGTTTCTGTACACCTGTTCACTCCTGCGGGGGGTACCAATGATATATGTGTCCCATCAATGGCACCAATGATGTTGGGGATATGTCCCAGGGCATAGAAGTCACCTTTCACTGTAGGCAAACCCTCCTCCTGTGGGAACATGATGTAGCTGCGCATGTGTTTCAGCAGGGCAGGCAACACTCTGGACAACACGTTAGAGAACATTGGCTGTGACATCCCTGATGCAATGGCCACTGTTGTTTGAAAGGAACCACTTGCCAGGAAATGGAGTACTAACAGGACCTGCACTAGAGGGGGTATCCCTGTGGGATGGCGGATAGCTGACATCAGGTCTGGCTCCAACTGGGAACACAGTTCCTGGATTGTTGCACGATCAAGTCTGTATGTGACTATTATTTGTCTCTCTTCCATTGTGACAGGTCCACCAGGGGTCTGTACACCGGAGGATGCTGCCATCTCATCACCGGCCCCAGCAGACGTGCCCTATGGAGGAGAACAGCGAGCAGAGAGTCAGCCAACACTGAGGTATCCCAAAATGTCATTTGCACAAATTTATTAATCCGCAATGTGCCTGTAAATGTGAGTATTCCAGGCCTACATAGGTGTGACTCAGTTATTATTAATGCCATGTGGCCCCCTGAAATGGTGGCGGCCTGACCTGTAAGGTGGGACAAGGGGATATGAGGTAACTGCGCTGCCGTTCTACACCGTCGCGGTGGGCGGTCAAAGACCCCGGCGCAATTTTGCATTGGTTAACATTGGGCCCTATGGGTACGAGGAGCCAATGATGATGTACACCGGCGGTGACGGTACACACCGCCGTGGATGTGACCGCCATTTTCTGTCTGTTCACTCACTTGATACCTGAACTTCAACAGAAGGGGACTTACACTGCAAGTGCTGCTGTGACCTCAGTCTGGAAGCGACAATGGCTCGTGTGTCTGGGGAAACGGCCCCTGCCTTCATTTCGGAGGAGTTTGAGAAACTAGTGGATGGGGTCCTCCCCCCGTACACTGAACTATACGGTACTCCAGACAAACAGGTGAGTACACTGTGAGCATGCTGCATGGGCAATGCCTGTTTTGAGTGGTGTGGATGGAAGATACATGGGGGGGCTGAGGCCTGCATGTGTGAATGGGGAGTGTATGTGCGTCAGGGCAAGGATGGGAACGGGGGGAAATGAGTATGACGGTCCGGATGGGTAAATAATGTCCTTTCCCCCTGTACCATACCTCTAGGTCAGCGCCCACCAGAAGAAGGGTATTTGGCGTGCCATCCCAAAGGACGTCCAGACCCTGAGGGTACACCACAGACGGAGCACCCACTGCCAGAAAAGATGGGAGGACCTGCGCCACTGGAGCAAGAAGACGGTGGAGGCCCAGCTTGGGATGGCCTCCCAACGTGGGAGGGGTGCCCGTCGCACCATGACCCCCCTGATGTTCCGGATCCTGGCGGTGGCATAGCCGGAGTTGGATGGGCGCTTGAGGGCATCTTGGGAGCAACAAGGGGTTGAGTACACTCTCATTCAGCTGACTTTGCGTGCATTACGAGGTGTCTGTGCAGGGTAGGTGGGCAGTGGGTTCCCCTAAGCCAGGGCGATCTTGGTAGGCAAGGTCCCTTGTGAGGCAGGCTATGTGGCACCCCAACCCCACTAGTGGTTAGAGCAATCTACACCTAGTCAGGCTCCTGTGACTTCCAGGTGTGCAGCAATTGGGCTTAGGCCTCGTACCCCATGGGCATGTGATTAATCTAGGAACTATAAGTGCATGGCGTCGTGCAGAGGGCTGCTCACTGTCTGTTGTGTCCGCCAACGGTAGTGGTGTTGCATGTACTGAACATGTCTTTCTTCTGTCTCCACCCCCTTTTTGTGGTCTCCCTGTTCTTATGTGCAATAGCATCATCAGGTGGAGGAGCATTGGAACTGGAGCATGAGGGAGCTTCATCACACTTGGCCCTGGAGGGTGAAGCAATGGAGTCTGAAGCCACCAGTGGGACGGAGGGCGAGGGGAGCTCCACTGCGGGGACAGGAGCAGAGACCAGCAACTCCTCCTCTGATGGGAGCTCCCTTGCGGTGGCGGGCCCCTCTGTGCCCACCGCCTCAACAGGTACAGCTGCCACCCCCCCCTGCCAGCACCTGTCAAAGCCCAGCTCACCTCAGTCCTTGTTCAGTTCTGATGGAGGTTGAAGACAATCCGACCCCACCCTGAAACTGCTTGTTCCAGCACACTAGTTTTTAAAACAGTGCACTAAGAACAGAAGCTCAAGGGAAAGGGGGAAGTGGATAAAATAAAATAAAGAGACAACAGCGTTCTTGCGTTTCCACTGTTGAAGTGCTGCACAAATCTGCGGCCCTCTCTGACTTCGGTAGAAACTGGTGCCTAATGAAACATAAACAAAGAACAGATAAGTACATCCTATTCCTAACTGGGTTTCTGACTATCCCTTTATTTATTAGAAATTTTCTTCTAAAAGTACCTCTTGGATCCTGGTCTCTAGTTTCCAGGTTTGGAATGTGTTACTGCTCTGGGATGTGCTTTCTATTACTCTAAAGCTTCTAAAACATTAAACAAATACCGTTATCAGAATTATCAATATCAAACATTCATCTTAATATAACTAAAGCCTAAATTGCCAATAGCAGACTCACTTTTCCCATATTTCCAGAATCTTTTATAAAACAAATACTGTACTTTTACGTCAAAATACAACATGTAATTTGTGCAAGTCCTTGATTTACTGTTTGCCTTGCTGTTAATGGTTTCCACGGTTCGATTCTTAAAAGTTCCATAAAAAAATGTTTGCTTCACAAAGTTCCGCAAAGTATTGTTGTAACAAAGAGTTTGAATCACAATGTTCGTGGAAGGTATCTTGTTTCAAATTGTCTATACACGAATCCAGAAATTGTTGTCAAAGTTCTTTCAGGTAATAAAAGTTTTGCACTTACTTGTTGCTGGCAAGAGATACTGATCAGTCTAACCTTGTCTTCTTTCTCTTTTGCAGGTTGCTTGTAGGAGAGAGGCTGAGGCAAGGAGGAACCGGAAACCGGAAGAAGGAAGAGCCAGCAGCTGCGCCCATTGAAGCCAATGAAAGTCTGTAGAGAGCAGGAGTGTCAGCGCCGAGGGATCTGTCCTCAGGTAAGCAGGAGGTAGACGAGCACAAGCACTGGGCGAGGCTCGAGGGCTGCCTTTTATAGACAGGGCTGGGTGTGCTCCTCACATGCTGCACATGTTCTTGAAAGATGTGCAGAGCTGGGTGTGGTTTGAAGAGCTGGGTGTGGTCCTCACATGCTGCACATGTTCTTGGAAGGTGTGCAGAGTTTCAGTTATTATGCAAATGAGTTAAATTAACACATGGCCTAGAGAGGAGTGTTTTAAAGAAGCCTTGGTAAAAGCAAGGCCCAATGTGTAAACAAAACAGCACATTAAACAACATACACAGAAGCCTAGGGGGGGGGGAAGGTGCGATAACAAGAAAGGCTTTCAATAGTAAGTTTAAAAGGGAGCTATTACAGAACCCACTAGTGCAGTGAGAGGGGACATGCTCTTTGCTGTGCACAAACCCTAACAGTTGCCCCCCTCAAAGGCCCTCCTACAGGACGGGGTTTTCCTGGATTTTTTAAATAAAACCGTCTAATCAGCTGTGGGGCATGTACATATGATGCGGGTTCCCATGAATTCTCAGATTCATCATATCCTTTCCATTCTACTAAATAAAACAGACGTCCACTAATTCTTTTTGAGTCTTTTATGCTTTTCACTTCATATTCTAGATTTCCCTTAATTGGTATGGGTGGAGGTGGTGGTTCAGGTCGGGTTTTTGGATTGTCTGGCTTAAGCAAGGACACATGGAATGTAGTATGTACTGGATATTCTTTTGGTAAATCTAATTTTACTGTTACCGGGTTTACTATGGCAGTTATACTAAAGGGTCCAATGAAACGTGGTTGCAGCTTTCGGGATCCCTCTATGTTTAGGTTCTTTGTGGAGAGCCATACCTTGTCACCGATTTTATACATTGGGGCCTCAGATCTGTGTTTGTCTGCTTGTCTTTTCATGCTTTCCTTGTACTTTAATAAATGTTTCCTGGCTTTGTCTTGTATGTCACCTAACCTTGTTAGTCTATCCGTTACTGTAGGTAACAGAGAATCTTCTAACAAAATGGGTATAGCTCTTGGATGATACCCCTGCAAGAAATAGAATGGTGAGCAAAGTAGAGCTGAATGCTCAGTATTATTATAAACAAATTCCGCTACAGGGAGAGCTTCCAACCATTCACTAGAATAATCAGCCAATAAACAACGTAGCGTTTGAAGTAAGGTTTGGTTCAGTCGTTCAGTCTGTCCATCTGTCTCTGGGTGGAAAGCAGTGGATAATGCCACATCTATTTTCAGTTTTTTACATAATTTTTTCCAAAATTTATAGTTGAACTGGCTCCCTCGGTCTGACACCACTTTGCTTGGCAAACCATGTAAACGCACAATTTCCCTTATAAAAATATCGGCAAATTCTGCCGCCATGGGTAATTTCCGTAATGGTACAAAATGTGCCATTTTAGATAAAAAATCCACATAACCAACACTGTTGTGAAAGATTTTACAGGTGGTAAACCCACAATAAAGTCTACGCTCACAGTGTGCCAAGGGTGCTTGGGTGTTGGCATTGGTATTAACAAACCGTCAGGGGCCTTATGAGAAGATTTATGTCTTGCACAAATTGGACAGGTAGTGACAAATTGCTTAATGTCCTTTCTTATAGTGTCCCACCAAAAGTGTTTTTGCACATTTTCCAGGGTTTTTACCCAACCAGGATGACCTGCCAACGGTGAGGCGTGATGCCAAATTATCACCTGTGTTTGTAATTCAGAGGTGGGCACTAACAGCATGTTGTCGTGATACAATAAACCTCGTTGTATTGTGTTATGGGAATCTTTTAACCAATCCTGAGGTGCTATTTGCATGTGTGCATTATATAGATCTGTGATGAAATCCTTCTGTTGTACTGGTGCCAAAAACTTTTGGGGAGGAATAATGGGTTCTCCTATTTTATCTTGTTTCATGTCTGAAGTATGTCCATATCTAGATAACACATCAGATTGAATTTGTTGTGCACCTGGTCTATAGGTTATTACAAAGTCAAATGTGCTAAAAAAATTAACCAGCGCATCTGACGTGGTGTTAGTGCTTTAAGTGATCCAAAAAACTGTAGGTTCCTATGGTCAGAAAAGATTGTAACTGGGTACTTGGCTCCCATTAAATGGTGCCTCCATTCTGAAAAGGCTACTTTGATAGCTAGTAGTTCCCTTTCAGCCACAGTGTACTTTTGTTCAGCTGGTAATAACTTTTTGGAATAGAAGGCTATAGGATGTAACTGGCCATCTACTGCATCTCGTTGAGAGAGAACTCCTCCTAAAGCTACTTGTGAAGCATCCGCTTCAACAAAAAAAAGGCAAGTCAGGATCAGGATGTTTCAGAATTGGGGCTGAAGTGAACTTTTGTTTTAGGAGTTGAAAGGCGTGTGCCGCCTCATCAGTCCAAAGAAATCGTTGCCCTTTCCGCAACAAGTAGTTATTGGGGCCGCAATGTCTGCGAAATGTGCAATAAACCTCCTATAAAAATTGGCGAAACCCAGAAATTTCTGAATATCTTTTACAGAGGATGGTTCTGGCCAATCAGCAATAGCACTGATTTTCTTTACATCCATAGTTATTCCTTGAGGTGACAGGCAGTATCCTAAAAAGTCCACCTTGCTGACATTAAAAGTACACTTTTCTAACATAGCAAAAAGATGATTTTCTTTTAACTTTGATAATACTGCACGAACATGTTGGGTATGTTCTGCTGAGTTCTTAGAGTAAATGAGGATGTCGTCTATGTATACTATGACACAAACGTCCAGGAATTCGTGTAGGACCTCATTTATAAAGAACTGAAAGGCCGCAGGGGCATTACATAACCCAAAGGGCATTACTGTGTACTCAAATAAACCAAACTTTGTCTTGAAAGCTGTCTTCCACTCATCCCCCTCTTTTACTCGGACCAGGTGGTAAGCTCCCCGCAGATCTAGTTTAGTATATAAAGTAGAATGTCTTAACTGATCCAACAACACAGGTATTAGAGGAAGAGGATATTTATTCTTTATTGTAGCCTTATTTAGTCCTCTATAATCGATACACGCGCGCAGGGATTTATCCGGCTTCGGGATAAAAAAGAGTGGAGATGACACCGGAGATGTGGAATGACGGATGAACCCAGACTGTAGTAGGTCATCTAGGTAGGTTCTTAAGTATTTGGTTTCTTCGTCAGTCAAAGCATATACTCTGTTATTAGGTAAAGGGGCCCCTGGGATAAGATCTATACGACAGTCATAAGACCTATGTGGGGGAAGCACACTAGCCTTTACTGGATCAAAGACGTCTTTAAAGTCAGAATATTCAGGAGGGAGACTTGGTTCATCTTGTTTAACACTAGCACAGTGTAATACTGTGCTCTGTTCTGTACCTGCTTCTTGATAGCAATCGGTTCTACAGAAAGAGGAATCCAAAGTAACATTTCTATTCACCCAATCAATTTTTGGGTTATGAGTTGTTAACCAGGGTACCCCGAGAATCAAACCAAAATTAGGAGTATCTATCAGATCAAAGCTAATCACCTCTGTGTGCCCGTTCTGACAGACCATAACAAGTGGACTTGTTTGTTTTGTGATTAATCCAGAGGTCAATTCTGACCCATCCACTGCACATACTGCTTCTGGACAAGGCTTTAGGCACATAGGAAGTCCTAAGTTCTCAGCTAACTTATTATCCACAAAATTTCCTGTCGCGCCTGAGTCCAGTAGGACAGGGAGAGAATGCCTCACTTGGGTAGTAACAATTAAAACGACCTGAATTATGAAATGTTTAGGTATGTGCGGTACCATGAAGGCTGCAGCATTAGAGGTTTGATTAAGATGTTTTCTCGAACAAGTAACCTCTCCCCTTGTCGAGCTTAATCGTTTCCCGATTCAGTTGAGGAGGTGGAGGAAACAGCACCCTTTCGTGGATTTTTAGGCTTTACTGGACATTCTCTGGCAAAGTGACCTGCCCTTCCACAATATAAACATAATTGAAGTTTTCTCCTTCTTTCTTTTTCCTCTGATGTGAGTGAACCTCTGAGTGTCCCTATTTGCATAGGCTCAGGTTCAGGGAGTTTATTATCTGGGTCTTTCTTCTCGTGTCTAATACAAGTTAACCATGATTCCAGTTTGTATTTATCTCCCTTTCTTTCTCCTAGTCTATGTTCTAATTTCACAACTAAATCTACAAAGTCCGAATAGTCTTCTGGCAAATCAACGATATGAGCCAGCGCGTCTTTTAACTCGTCTCTCAAACCTTTATAGAAAAGGGAGACACGCTTTTCTTCTGGCCAGTGTGTCTCGGTGAGTAAACAATTAAAACTAGTGAGATAGGTCAATAAATCCTTGTTACCTTGTTTAAGATTTAAAAGCTCGTTATCACTTGCCTGCATGAAAGTGTGTTTTGCAAAAAGGCTGGTCATGGTACGTTTAAATTGATTCCAATTATGGAGGATGGGATCATCTCTCTCCACGAAAGGAATTGACCAATTGGCTGCTGTGCCACCCAAATAAGACAAGACGAATGCCACTTTCGTAGCATCAGTAGGGAACTGTTGTGGCTTACAAACGAAGTGTAATTGACATTGATTGATAAAAACATGGAATTTGTTACTATCTCCATGAAAACGTTCAGGTGCTGCTAAGGGCACAGCATTAGGAACATTAACAGTGACCTCAACTGGGGGAGGCAAAGTTGTATGTTTTGATGGCGCCCCTGTCTCTGAGGAGGTTTTAAACAAAGGCGTAAAAGCTGTGTTCCACTGAGATACCCTAAATTTATACCTGCTTAAATCCTGTTTTAAAGAGGTATTCTCCATCTTTAATCTCTCTATTTCCTCTTGCATATGTTGCAAGATGCCAGACACTGATTCATTATGAGCCAAGTCCTCATTTAGGGCCTGCGCCATATCCGTGACGTCAATGCCCTCTATTTCTTCCCCGATATTCATCGTCCACCAGAACTGAATTTTTTTATTTTATTTAAGGCTTGTGCTTCCGTCAAAGCCCAGCTCACCTGAGTCCTTGTTCAGTTCTGATGGAGGTTGAACACAATCCGACCCCACCCTGAAACTGCTTGTTCCAGCACACTAGTTTTTAAAACAGTGCACTAAGAACAGAAGCTCAAGGGAAGGGGGGAAGTGGATAAAATAAAATAAAGAGACAACAGCGTTCTTGCGTTTCCAATGTTGAAGTGCTGCACAAATCTGCGGCCCTCTCTGACTTCGGTAGAAACTGGTGCCTAATGAAACATAAACAAAGAACAGATAAGTACATCCTATTCCTAACTGGGTTCCTGACTATCCCTTTATTTATTAGAAATTTTCTTCTAAAAGTACCTCTTGGATCCTGGTCTCTAGTTTCCAGGTTTGGAATGTGTTACTGCTCTGGGATGTGCTTTCTATTACTCTAAAGCTTCTAAAACATTAAACAAATACCGTTATCAGAATTATCAATATCAAACATTCATCTTAATATAACTAAAGCCTAAATTGCCAATAGCAGACTCACTTTTCCCATATTTCCAGAATCTTTTATAAAACAAATACTGTACTTTTACGTCAAAATACAGCATGTAATTTGTGCAAGTCCTTGATTTACTGTTTGCCTTGCTGTTAATGGTTTCCACGGTTCGATTCTTAAAAGTTCCATAAAAAAATGTTTGCTTCACAAAGTTCCGCAAAGTATTGTTGTAACAAAGAGTTTGAATCACAATGTTCGTGGAAGGTATCTTGTTTCATATTGTCTATACACGAATCCAGAAATTGTTGTCATAGTTCTTTCAGGTAATAAAAGTTTTGCACTTACTTGTTGCTGGCAAGAGATACTGATCAGTCTAACCTAGTCTTCTTTCTCTTTTGCAGGTTGCTTGTAGGAGAGAGGCTGAGGCAAGGAGGAACCGGAAACCGGAAGAAGGAAGAGCCAGCAGCTGCGCCCATTGAAGCCAATGAAAGTCTGTAGAGAGCAGGAGTGCCAGCGCCGAGGGATCTGTCCTCAGGTAAGCGGGAGGTAGACGAGCACAAGCACTGGGCGAGGCTCGAGGGCTGCCTTTTATAGACAGGGCTGGGTGTGGTCCTCACATGCTGCACATGTTCTTGAAAGATGTGCAGAGCTGGGTGTGGTTTGAAGAGCTGGGTGTGGTCCTCACATGCTGTACATGTTCTTGGAAGGTGTGCAGAGTTTCAGTTATTATGCAAATGAGTTAAATTAACACATGGCCTAGAGAGGAGTGTTTTAAAGAAGCCTTGGTAAAAGCAAGGCCCAATGTGTAAACAAAACAGCACATTAAACAACATACACAGAAGCCTAAGGGGGGGGAAGGTGAGATAACAAGAAAGGCTTTCAATAGTAAGTTTAAAAGGGAGCTATTACAGAACCCACTAGTGCAGTGAGAGGGGACATGCTCTTTGCTGTGCACAAACCCTAACAGCACCACCCTCCCAGCAGCCCCTCAGCGTGTGTCCCGTGCCCGCTCACCCAGAAGGGTGGGCATCTCATTCGCTCCAGGCATCAGGCCCTGCCCCAGTCAGCCCTGCTGCCCTGATTGAGGAGGCTATTGACCTCCTGAGATCCCTCACTGTTGGGCAGTCTACCATTCTGAATGCCATCCAGGTTGGTGAGAGGCATTTGCAACAAACAAATGCATACCTGGAGGGCATTGATTGTGGCCAGGCAGCCCAACAGAGAGCATTTCAGGCTCTGGCCTCAGCACTGATGGCAGCCATTGTCCCTGTCTCCAACTTCCCCCCTCCAACCTCCTCCACCCAGACCCAATCCCCTGTACCTCAGCCTATCCCAAGCACACCATCAGACCAACATGCACACACATCAACACACAAGAGTGTCTCAGGCAAACATAAGCACAACACAACCCACAGGCACTCACACAAGCATCATACCCATGCAGACATACCAACATCCACTTCCTCCACTGTGTCCCCCTCTTCCACATCTCCATCCTCCCTCCCAGTCTTGTCTCCACTCACACCTGCATGCGCTACATCCTCAGCCACTACCTCCATCACCAGCACACCCATCAACACACACCGCTCACGTGCACTCACCACCCCCACTACCATTCACACATCCCCAGTGTCCTCTCCCAGTGTGTCAGTGAGCCCTCCTCCCAAAGTACACAAACGCAGGCACACACCCACCCAACAGCCATCCACCTCACAACAGCCTCCAGCCCATGCACCTTCACCCAAATTCAGCAGACATACACCTCCTACAACCACTACCTCTTCTACCACTCCCAAACCCCCTCGATCTACCCATCCCAGTGTGTCTAAAAACATTTTCCTGGCTTACATTGACCTCTTTCCTACACCTCCCCTCGTCCTTTCCCTAGGGCCAGGCTTTCCAGGTCCCAGCCCAGCACCTCAGCCACCACATCCCCAGGCACAGTGGTGCCAGCAACTGCGGGGTCATGGAGTGCGCCAACCATCAGGGCTGCCAGTGTGCCACGGAGCGAGGGCAAGGACATTCCACCACCTGCCAAGGTTAAAAAGGTGCCCACATCCCGGAGGGAGAAGCTGAAAACACCCGCCACCAAGGGGTCAGCGAAAACGAAAGAGGATAGTGGCAAGACAACTTCGCCACCATCAAAGATGGGGAAAGGCCAAAAACTGAAGGGCAGGTCAGGAGAGGGCATGGTGGCACCGACTGAGGGAATGGTGTCACACCTTCTGTCCACGTCCATGCCAACCTGTATGGCGGCAAACACCGCCACCTGCACCGCCACCTGCACCACCACCTGCACCACCTCCGGCACGTCTACAGCCGCTGCGACAGTCCCCAGCCTCTTCCCAGGTGGGCAGCTGTCCGAGGCTGCAGGAGACATCCAGCTTTCTCCCTCAGCAGGTGCTGACACATGCACCGCCAACACAGACCCGGCCGCCAGCACTGCCGCCACAGACCCCGCAGCCAGCACCGCCGCCACAGACCCCGCAGCCAGCACCGCCGCCACAGACCCCGCCGGCAGCACTGCTGCCACAGACCCCGCAGCCAGCACCACCACGACTAACACCGTCGCATGCACCGCCACGAAAGACAACGCTACAAGCACTGCCAGTGGCCCTGCGACGTCCTCAGACAGTGGCACCACCGCAGACATGCCTACCATCCCCAGTGGTCAGTCGTCCGAGGCTGGTGGTGAGTTCCAGGACCCTGGCCAGATTCCATGAAGCATTACTGTCATCACAGTTGTCACCTGCAGGTGGAATGCGAAGCCGCAACAGTGTGGGGTATGTCGCAGCCTCCATGGCGTATTATGCTATCTGTACCTCGGCAATCTCGTGGCACACACACCCAGGTGAGGCAATTGTACCGGCCACACTGCACGTGGAGCACTCTGGGCACCAAGCCCCCTCCAGAACCAGTGGAGTAACACATCCACTACCTCAGTCCTTGGTAGGATGAAGCACTCTGGGCACAAAGCCCCCTCCAGAACCAGTGGAGTATCACATCCACTACCTCAGTTCTTGGCAGGATGAATCACTCTGGGCACCAAGCCCCCTCCAGAACCAGTGGAGAAAGGCATCCACTTGAGAGACTGTGGGTTTGCACTCCCCAGCATAAAGCAGTGGGTAAACCACCCACTGGAGAGACTTGAGAGACTGTGGCTTTGCACTCCCCAGGATAAAGCAGTGGGCAAACCACCCACTGGAGAGACTTGAGAGACTGTGGCTTTGCACTCCCCAGGATAAAGCAGTGGGCAAACCACCCACTTGAGAGAATTGAGAGACTGTGGCTTTGCACTACCCAGGATAAAGCAGTGGGCAAACCAACCACTGGAGAGACTTGAGAGACTGTGGCTTTGCACTCCCCAGGATAAAGCAGTGGGCAAACCACCCACTTGAGAGAATTGAGAGACTGTGGCTTTGCACTACCCAGGATAAAGCAGTGGGCAAACCAACCACTGGAGAGACTTGAGAGACTGTGGCTTTGCACTCCCCAGGATAAAGCAGTGGGCAAACCACCCACTTGAGAGACTTGAGAGACTGTGGCTTTGCACTCCCCAAGATAAATCAGTGGCCAAACCACCCACTGGAGAGACTTGAGAGACTGTGGCTTTGCACTCCCCAGGATAAAGCAGTGGACAGACCACCCACTGAAGAGACTTGAGAGACTGTGGCTTGCACACCCCAGGATAAAGCAGTGGGCAAACCACCCACTGGAGAGACTTGAGAGACTGTGGCTTTGCACTCCCCAGGATACATCAATGGGCACGGAGCCCCCTCGTGCAGCAGTGGCATTGTGCGTTCATCAGGCTGAGGTGCCCCCCTCCCCCTGAGGTGCCTGTTTCATTTCGATCCGATACCCCTGCAGTGTTCTATCCGTTTCCAGTCAGGTGTCATGTGTGGGCTTCGCCCATACATTTTGGGCCCAGTGGTCCACGGACAATGATTGGTGCACTATCCGGACTTATGTAGTTGGTGTACATAATTGCGTTTACTGGATTTTGAACTTTGATAATGAGATTTCACATGATTACATTCGTTCAAATCAATTCCTTTTATCCTTGCATTCTTCCAGGGGGTGTTGGGTGTATGTGTACTGTTGCTGCATGTATTTGTGTGTATGTGTTGTGGGTGGGGCTGTTGCGCGTGTGTGTGTCACTCTCTTTTCCCTCCCCTCTCCCCTGTGTTGTAGGTGCAGTACTCCACATGGTCGTCGCCGCCGTCGTTGGTGCTCCTGATAGAAGAGAAGGAAGATTAGCATCGGCAGTACCTGCAATTCGGGCTCCATGGCGTCCTGGTTCCTCGTGGGATGTGGAGAGGTGAGTGTCTTCCCTTCTGTGTACTGTTTCCGCTGTGTTTTTGTTCATGTTTGTTCCACCCCCGAAAGGTTGGCGGATAGGCATCCTGTGATAGGGTGGACGGTACATTGTCTTCCGCCTGTCTGTTGGTGGTGTCAGCCGCGCTGTTTGTTTGTACCGCCGTGGGGGTCGGAGTGTTAAAGTGGCTGTCTATGTTGGTGGTTTCCGCCACGGTTGTAATCCCATTTGTTTTACCGCAGGCCTGTTTGCGGTATTACCGCTGCTTTAACACCGACCAACAGGGTTGTAATGAGGGCCTTAGTTTCCTACTTGGCAACTTTAACCAGCTGATAGTAGAGACATCCTGGCCTGAAGAAAAACAAGCAACCCTGTTCTACCAAGGACTCAAAGACAAGTTAAAAGACATTCTTGCCCAGATCGATCCTCAACCTACAGATTGTCAAGATCTAATAAACATTGTTTTGAGAATTGACCATCGTCTTGCAGAACGACAGGGAACATGCAAAAAGACTGAGAAATATTCCTGGTGTGTTCATGAACGTAGAGAATCAAGAGTTCAGAAAGAAAATAATCATGAACCAATGGAAATTGGAACTATCAGGCGGTCTTTGACAAAAGAAGAAAAAAACCTACGTAGAAAGAACGGACAATGTCTTTATTGTGGGCGCAAGGGCCACTTCGCCACAGAGTGTATGATCAAACCAAAAGGCAAACAAGGTCCCATCAAGAAAATTGCAGCAAATGTACAAATCAAGCAGGAAAACTAGATCACCCAAGATGTAAAGAAGGGTTGCTCTTGGGTGTCACTATGGACCCTTCACAGTCAAGGCATCTCAAGTTAGACATCGAAGTACAAGTAAAGAAAAATAACTATCTCAAGAAAGCCTTAGTAGATTCTGGGGCTACTGGTAACTTTGTTGTTGCAAAATTGGTTCAAACATGGGGGAATCGCATGCATCAAGAAAAAAACACCAGAAATAGTACAAGCCGTAGATGGAAAACTCTTAACTGGAGGCCCAGTGACTCTTCAAACCGTCCCCTTGTCGGTGACCTGTAATGGGGGGAATCAGGATACCAAGCATGAAGAAAAAATCATCTTTGATGTCATCCATGCTCCACAGTATGGCATTATCCTTGGACTACCGTGGTTGACTTATCATAACCCTGAAATAAACTGGTGAGAACGGAAAGTGGTGTTCTCCTCCATCTTGTGTAATGGAAAATGTCTACAGACGTCTAGAGTCACAAATCCTTGCAAATCTCACATATCCACAGCTGATGAAAAAGATGTAACGCTGCCCTGGCAGTACTCATCTTATGTAAACATATTTGATGAAAGAGAAGCAGAGACCTTGCCACCTCACAGACCTTATGACTGTCAAATTGATCTAACTCTTGGTGCTATACTCCCTAGTTGTTGTGTGTACGCCCTGTCTGAACACGAGAATCAACACCTGAGAAAATACTTAGATCAATTTCTAGCTGATGGCTTTATTCGCCCTTCCAAGTATCCTGCAGCTTCTCCTCTTTTTTTTGTCCCAAAGGCTAATGGGGATCTTCGAACCTGTATAGACTATAGAGGATTGAACAAAATCACAGTCAAGAACAAATACCCATTACCTCTGATTCCTGTCTTGTTGGATCAAGTGAAAAAAGCAAAGATCTACACTAAGTTAGACCTAAGAGGTGCTTACCATTTGGTCAGAATGAGAGAGGGCGGTGAATGGAAAACTGCCTTTAAAACCCGATATGGTCTGTTTGAATACACAGTCATGCCCTTTGGACTTTGTAACGCTCCAGCACCATTTCACTTCTTTCTGAATGACGTCTTTAGAGAGTATCTAGATCTATTTGCAATAGTCTATATTGATGATATTTTAATCTATTCTGACAACGAAGTCGAACATGTACAACATGTCAAGAAGATTCTCGCAGCCCTTTGAAAACATCATCTGTATTGCAAATTAACCAAATGTGAATTTCATGTTACCACCATTGAGTTTTTAGGGGTCATCCTTACCCCTCAAGGTATGGTCATGGCAGAAAGAAAAGTACAAGCAGTAGCTGATTGGCCCACTCCAAAGACTGTTCAAGACGTGCAGTGTTTCCTAGGTTTTGCAAACTTCTATCGCAGGTTCATAAATCATTTCTCTCAGACAGTGGCGCCAATCACTAAGTTGTTAAGAAAGAAAGAACCATTCGTATGGTCTCCAGAAGCTGACAGAGCTTTTTCAACCTTAAAGGAAGCTTTCTCCACTGCTCCAGTCTTGACTCACCCCAACTTTGAGCATTCATTCATAGTGGAAGCACATGCTTCAGATCTGGCAATTGGTGCAGTATTATCGCAACGTAGTAAAGATACTGGTCAACTACATCCTGTAGGTTACATGTCTCGAAAACTGAACGAGGCTGAACGAAATTATGTCATTGCTGAGAAAGAGCTACTGGCAATCCGTGATGCCTTCAAAGAATGGAGACACCATTTGTTATGTGCCAAGTATACTATCACAGTATACACAGATCATCGTAATCTCTAGTTCTTGAGTTCAGCTAGACTTTTGACTCATCGGCAATTACGATGGATGTTGTTTTTTGCTGTGTTTGATTTTGTGGTAATCTTCCATCCAGGTAAAGATAATCACAAAGCGGATGCTTTGTCCCGACAAGAATCTACCATGTTACCCGCAATCCAGCCTCCCAGAGCTATCATTGCTCCAGACAAGGTCCTCTGCATTATCAAAACCGAAGATTTTTTTGAAGAAATCCATAATTCCTTCACCATTGAAAAATGGCAGACATGGGCTCAAGCAGATCCCTAAAGATCAATCAATCAAGGTCTACCTTTTCACGATGCACGTTTATTTGTTCCAACTACCAAGTTGTGCAAGTTAGTGTTCCATTGGTTGCATGATATACCTACGGCAGATCATCCAGGTATTCCTAAAACTCTTGAATTAATCCAACGCTACTTTTGGTGGCCTACTTTGACAAAAAACGTCAAGCAAATGGTAGCTAACTATGAAGTATGTGCTCACATCAAGACAAGTCATTCAAAACAGAAAGGATTGTTACATCCTCTCCCAACTCCACTTCGATCTTGGGAGCACATCTCATTAGACTTTATTACAGGTCTACCAGTTGTTCAACATCACTCAGTAATCCTTGTGGTGGTAGATAGTCTCACTAAATATCCACATTTTATTGCTTGCAAGAAATTGCCCACCTCCAGTGAACTGGCAACAATCCTTTTAAATCGAGTGGTCCATTATCACAGATTACCAAAAATGATTCTCCCTGAATGAGGATCACAATTTGCCTCCAACATCTGGAAAACGTGGTGCAAAACGCTTCAAGTCACATCTACACTGTCTACCAGTCATCATCCTCAAACGGATGGCCAAACTGAGAGACTAAATCAGACATTGAAACAATATCTGCGTGCTTACGCTGAGCAAGTACTTAATTCTTGGACATCAATGCTTTGGTTAGCTGAACTAGCATACAATAACTCGTATCATACTTCCACTGGTGTCACGCCTCTTTTTGGTCTATTTGGCTATCACCCTGATACCTTGCCAATTACGATTCCTCAAGAAAGTTTTCTTACACCAGCTGTGTCCGAGACAATTCAACAACTCCATCGAACCCAGAAACAAATCCAACAACATCTAGATAAAGCTAAACAAACATATAAAAAGCACTATGACAAGAAACATTGTGAAGGACCCCTATAAAAGCCAGGAGACACAGTGTGGCTTTCCACACGCCATATTGATTTCAAGAAAAAACATATGTTTAATCCCAAATTCATAGGTCCTTACACTGTCCTTCAGCAAATCAATGCAGTGACCTATAAACTGCAGTTACCAAGATCACTATGTCTCCATCCAGTGTTTCATACTTCTCTCCTGAAAAGAGCTGTCCAAAAAGTCAGCTCCCAACCAGCTCCAGTTCTAGTGCAAGGAGAATTGGAATACAAAGTAAAACAGGTGCTGGATTAAAAATTTAGAGGTCGTAATCTCTGGTATCTAATATCATGGAAAGGTTACGGTCCAGAGAGCTCCACGACTAGTGAGGCATTTTCATCCAGACCAGGCCCAAGAGCGCATTTGGGAGGGGGGATTACTGTCAACATTAGGACAGTGCGCGCTCTACGGGCAAAGTAAATGCAAAAACCCAGTTCTTATGCATGGTCATAATTCATGCACTGTGTTTCTATAGAGTATGTTAACCTTTTGCATTGCAGAACTTTTACTGTGAAAAGCCATTAATGCTGTTTGTAATGTATTGTTCATTTGCAAGGCTTTGCTGCAGGCTTACAGTGTGTGGTTAGGGAGTGGTCCCTATTCTAAGACTTTCTAGAAGCCTTTCCTGCAGCATGGCTGGGGGTGGGTCGGGGGCGGGGTTTGGCTCTATTTAAGGGAGCCAGCCCAGCTCCACTTGCTCACTATTCAGAGGTCCCAGTGCAGAGCAGCAGCATTTTCCTGAGCTCCTGTCACGGAGGCCTACCTAGGCATTTCCAGGCCTGCCCTCATTTCCTTGGTGATCCTCAAGCAGGGCGGGAAGGCGGAGGTCGGGTTAGGCCCCAACTCCGTTTTCAGTGACATTTGAGTTTTGGGCCTAATTCTGAAATTGCGTGTGCAATTGTTTTTTCTGGCATTTAAACTTGGCTTTCAGGTCGGCAGTGTGCACGATCATTTCATGGCATTTGCATCATGATGTTCGAATCGGCAACAATGTGCATGATTCAATCCTGGCATTAAACTCTTGGCATTCAGGTCGGCAGTGTGCCCGATCATTTTTATGGCATTTGCATCATGATGTTCGAATCGGCAACAGTGTGCGCGATTCATTCCTGGCATTAAACTCTTGGCATTCAGGTCAGCAGTGTGCTTAATAATTTTTATGGCATTTGCACTGTGATGTTCGAATCGGCAACAGTGTTCGCAATTCATTCCTGGCATTAAGCTCTTGGCATTCAGGTCGGCAGTGTGCGCGATCATTTCATGGCATTTGTATCGTGATGTTCGAATCAGCAACAGTGTGCGCGATTCATTCCTGGCATTAAAATCTTGGCATTCAGATCGTCAGGTAGCGCGATCATTTCATGGCTTTTGAATGTTGACGATTGAATCTGCAACAGTGTGCGCAATTCATTCCTGGCATTTGACTTTTGAAGTACAGATCGGCAGAGTGCGTGATCATTTCTAGAACTTGAAATCTTTGTTGTACAGTTTGATTATTAATGTGCATAACAATTCCTGAACAATTGAAACTTAAGGCTCTTAGACAGAGTGTGACTATTCTAAGAACCAAATGGAGAGTGTTTAATATTCAAAGTGTGAGATGTTAACTCTGGAATGCTCATATGACAGTTTGCATAATCCTTCTTGATTTCCAGGTACCCAGATTTCTGAGGCCTAGTTATAGTGAAACTCTAAGCCATTCAAGTTCTCAGTATAATGTTATTTGAAAACAAAGCTTATTGAAAATCATTGTGTTTAATCTTGCAATTGTGTTGTTTAACTCTTGCTTCCACAGGTCTCCTTCCCCGCTGTTCCCAACCCAAAACCCATTACCCCCACTTGGCCATTCTTTAACTCTGTGATATAATATCTAGTGGAGTTTGGGGCTGCCAAGAGGTGGACATGTTGGGAACATGCCCAAGCCCTGAGGATCTGGTCTCCCTGACACTACCATTTTGAATGCCATCCAGGGTGTTGAGAGGCATTTGCAGCAAACAAATGCATACCCGGAGGGCATTCATTCTGGCCAGGTGGCCCAACGGAGAACATTTCAGGCTCTGGCCTCAGCACTGATGGCAGCCATTGTCCCAGTGTCCAGCCTCCCCCCTTCAACTTCCTCCACCCAGACCCAATCCCCTGTACCTCAGCCTATCCCAAGCACACCATCAGACCAGCATGCACACTCATCAACACACAAGAGTGGACATGGCAAACATAAGTACCACACATCCCACAGGCACTCACACAAGCACCATCCCCATGCAGAAACAGCAACATCCACTGCCTCCACTGTGTCCCCCTCCTCCACGTCCTCCTCCTCCCTCCCTGTCTCTTCTCCACTCACACCTGCATGCACTACATCCTCAGCCACTACCTCCATCACCAGAACGCCCATCACCACACACTGCTCACGTGCACTCAACACCCACACTACCATTCACACATCCCCTGTGTCCTCTCCCAGTGTGTCTGTGAGCCCTCCTCCCAAACTACACAAACGGAGGCACACACCCACCCAACAGCCATCCACCTCACAACAGCCCATGCACCTTCACCCAAATTCAGCAAAAGTACACCTCCTACAACCACTACCTCTTCCTCCACTCCCAAACCCCCTCCATCTTCCCATCCCAGTGTGTCTAAGAAGCTTTTCCTGGCTAACATTGACCTCTTCCCTACACCTCCCCCCACCCCATCCTTCCCCTGGGCCAGGCTGTCCAGGTCCCAGCCCAGCACCTCAGCCACCAAATCCTCAAGCACAGTGGTCCCGGCAACTCTGGTCTCATCGCAGGCACCACCCATCAGGGCTGCCAGTGTGCCACCTAGCGAGGCCAAGTAGCAGGCCATTCTACCACCTGCCAAGGTGAAGAAGGTGCCCACATGCCGGAGAGAGAAGCCACACCTACCAGCAAGCAAGGGCTCCTCCAAACCAAGAGGGGACAGTGGCAAGACACCAGCAGCAACATCAAAGGTGGGAAAGGGACACAAGCCGAAGAGCAGGTCAGGATAGGGCACGGTGGTTCCGGCTGAGGGACCAGAGTCACCCCTTCTGTCAACCACAACATCAACCTGTACGGCGGTGGACACCGCCACCTGCACCGCCAGTGCACCGCCACCTGCACCGCCAGTGCACCGCCACCTGCACCGCCACCTATACGTCTGCTGCCTCAACAACAGTCCCCAGCATCATTCCCAATGGGCAGCTGTCCGAGGCAGCAGGAGACAGGTACAGACACATGCACCACTGCCAGCACCTACGACACAGACACCACCACAACCACCACCACCAGCCCCGCAACGTGCTCAGACAGTGCCACCACAGCTGACATGGTAATCATCCCCAGTGGGCAGCCGTCCGAGGCTGCAGGAGACGTCCTGGACCCTGCCCAGCGTCCATGAGGCATGACTCCCAGCACTGTTTGTACCTGCAGGTGTCAGGCGAAGTTAGCAGGGTGGAGTGTGTCTCTGCCTCCATGACGTATCATGCTACCTGTTCCCAAGCAATCTCATGGCACACACACCCAGGTGAGGGAATGGGATCTGCCACACTGCATGTGAAGCACTCTGGGCACCAAGAATTTCACTGCGACTGGAAATTCGATGCACAGCCCTACCGGATCAATGCACAGCCGAGCCGGCATAGGGTGGCCCAATTTCCTGAGTGAAGAATTGACGCAGTGCCTGCTGTGCGACAGAAAATTTGATGCATTGCCTACTCAATGGACACAACACCTATGACTTTGGCCCACACACCCAGGATTTCCACACATCATCCCTGGGCATCAAAAAGATCCTTGCATCGCAGTGAGGAACCAAGCCTTCATGACGGAAATTGACTCACAGCCCCTTGCAGAATGGAAAGAAACAATGCATCATCTGTGCCGCACCAGAAATTCCGATGCAGACCCTATTTTTCCACACATCTCCTCCTCTGTGATCTTTGTGTGTGTTGTTTTGAGGCAAACCAAGTACTTTGTGATAACAAGAGACAACTGTTAATTTCTAAATTTAAGACTCTTTTTATTCTTGCAAAAGTGATATCTCAACTTGTGCTTATTGAATCTTTATTGTTTTGACCTTAATTTAACCAGATAAATATCCTATATTTTTCTAAACCTGTGTGGTGTATTTGTGTGGTGTTTTCACTTTGTTACTGTAGGATTTATTTCACAAATACCTTACACATTGCCCTCTAAGTTAAGCCTGACTGCTCAGTGCCAAGCTACCAGAGGGTGGGCACAGGATATTTTGGTTTGTGTGTGACTTACCCTGACTAGGATTGTTGTCCCTACTTGAACAAGGGTGTATTCCTCTGCCAAATAGAGGCCCCATTTCTAACACCTATTATGAATCCTGTTTACCCAAAAACAGTGTTTGCAGTCAGCTTAGTTCCTCACTGTAGCTCTTGATACCCACCCATGACTCAGAGAAAAGCTCTTTACAGAGGGACGCACTCCTCCCCAAAGGCTTTTGCAACCAGCCTTTACCCTGTAGAGGGAAACCAGCAGAGAGGCCATTCTGTAATAAAAACCTAGCATTCACTCTGTATGCAGTTGTGAGAAAGGTGCCAGTCTTTCTTCAAACTCTACCATACGGAATCAACACTCTGTTCAAGTGTGATAGTATATGGCCAAGTGCTTACCTAAAATCTTCTATACAGAGCAATCCCTCTTTATGGAGGTGTCAACAGATATAGGCGGTCATTCTGACCGCGGCGGGCGGCGGTCGCCGCCCGCCATGCGGTCACCGCTGAATGACCGACCCGCGGTCAAAAGACCGCGGCGGCCATTCCAACTTTCCCGCTGGGCCTGCGGGCGACCGCCAAAAGGCCGCCCGCCGGCCCAGCGGGAAAGCCCCTGCAACGAGGAAGCCGGCTCCGAATGGTGCCAGCGGAGTTGCAGGGGTGCGACGGGTGCAGTGGCACCCGTCGCGATTTTCACTGTCTGCTAAGCAGACAGTGAAAATCTTTGTGGGGCCCTGTTAGGGGGCCCCTGCACTGCCCATGCCAGTGGCATGGGCAGTGCAGGGGCCCCCAGGGGCCCCGCGACACCCGTTCCCGCCATCCTGTTCCTGGCGGTAAGAACCGCCAGAAACAGGGTGGCGGGAAGGGGGTCGGAATCCCCATGGCGGCGATGAAAGCAGCGCCTCCATGGAGGATTCCCTGGGCCAGGGGAAAACCGGCGGGAAACCGCCGGTTCCCCTTTTCTGACCGCGGCTTTACCGCCGTGGTCAGAATAGCCCAGGAAGCACCGCCAGCCTGTTGGCGGTGCTTCCGCGGTCCCCGGCCCTGGCGGTCATAGACCGCCTGTTAGGGTTTGTGCACAGCAAAGAGCATGTCCCCTCTCACTGCACTAGTGGGTTCTGTAATAGCTCCCTTTTAAAATTACTATTGAAAGCCTTTCTTGTTATCTCACCTCCCCCCCCCCTAGGCTTCTGTGTATGTTGTTTAATGTGCTGTTTTGTTTACACATTGGGCCTTGCTTTTACCCAGGCTTCTTTAAAACACTCCTCTCTAGGCCATGTGTTAATTTAACTCATTTGCATAATAACTGAAACTCTGCACACCTTTCAAGAACATGTGCAGCATGTGAGGACCACACCCAGCCCTGTCTATAAAAGGCAGCCCTCGAGCCTCTCCCAGTGCTTGTGCTCGTCTACCTCCCGCTTACCTGAGGACAGATCCCTCGGCGCTGGCACTCCTGCTCTCTACAGACTTTCTTTGGCTTCAATGGGCGCAGCTGCTGGCTCTTCCTTCTTCCGGTTTCCGGTTCCTCCTTGCCTCAGCCTCTCTCCTACAAGCAACCTGCAAAAGAGAAAGAAGACAAGGTTAGACTGATCAGTATCTCTTGCCAGCAACAAGTAAGTGCAAAACTTTTATTACCTGAAAGAACTTTGACAACAATTTCTGGATTCGTGTATAGACAATTTGAAACAAGATACCTTCCACGAACATTGTGATTCAAACTCTTTGTTACAACAATACTTTGCGGAACTTTGTGGAGCAAACATTTTTTTATGGAACTTTTAAGAATCGAACCGTGGAAACCATTAACAGCAAGGCAAACAGTAAATCAAGGACTTGCACAAATTACATGCTGTATTTTGACGTAAAAGTACAGTATTTGTTTTATAAAAGATTCTGGAAATATGGGAAAAGTGAGTTTGCTATTGGCAATTTAGGCTTTAGTTATATTAAGATGAATGTTTGATATTGATAATTCTGATAACGGTATTTGTTTAATGTTTTAGAAGCTTTAGAGTAATAGAAAGCACATCCCAGAGCAGTAACACATTCCAAACCTGGAAACTAGAGACCAGGATCCAAGAGGTACTTTTAGAAGAAAATTTCTAATAAATAAAGGGATAGTCAGGAACCCAGTTAGGAATAGGATGTACTTATCTGTTCTTTGTTTATGTTTCATTAGGCACCAGTTTCTACCGAAGTCAGAGAGGGCCGCAGATTTGTGCAGCACTTCAACAGTGGAAACGCAAGAACGCTGTTGTCTCTTTATTTTATTTTATCCACTTCCCCCCTTCCCTTGAGCTTCTGTTCTTAGTGCACTGTTTTAAAAACTAGTGTGCTGGAACAAGCAGTTTCAGGGTGGGGTCGGATTGTCTTCAACCTCCATCAGAACTGAACAAGGACTCAGGTGAGCAGGGCTTTGACACCGCCAGGGTCAGAATGACCCCCATAGTGCTATTATCAAGCCCATACACACACCCTGTTTAAATAGAGAAAAGGTGTTTGCAGAGGTTTGAGTTGCTCACTAAAGTCTTTACATGCATTGTTCACCGTGTAGAGAAGTTGCATCAGAGAAGTCATGTTGTAAAAAAAAACAAGCATTGGTCCTGTATAAAGTTGTAAGGAAAGCTGTCAGGCATTTATTAAACTGTACCATACATAATCTGCACCATGTTAAAATGTGATAACATAGGTCCTAGTGTTTCTTTGAAGCCTTCTACATACACCTTTTACTCTGTTGAGAGGTGGCACTAGAGTGAGTGCTCTTGCTAGACTGAGTCATATACCTTGTTCACTGGGAGAAAATGTATTTACAGAGGGGTGAGTTCTTACTAAAGCTTTTTACACCCAAAGGGGGGATGTTGTGCTAAAACTAAAGCATTAATTCTGCATTAAGTTGTGTCAGAAGAAGCCAGTCTTTTATGAAACTCTACTCTCTAGAATGTGAACCTTTTCAAAATGTGGTAGGACAGAGCATATTGTTTGTTTGAGGCCTTCCACACAGAGTCTTTTCTTTAGAGGTGTCACTAAAGAAACTGCTGCTCTTAGTAAACATAGTAAACATACTCAGAAGTAGTTGTAAATATTATTCTGTATAAAGTATCCTGAAATATTCTCAATTTTGATTGCTAATTTGGGTGATTCTCTGATGTGAGAATCAGAAATAAATAGCATATGTCTTTTATTTTCTATGTAGGCGTTCAAATCAATTTAAGATGCCAATGAAAGAGTAGAAAAAGAAGATGAACAATCTAAACTACTACAAAGAAGTATGCAGACACGCAAGAGAGTGAAAGGAAGGAGAATATGGTACAAAAGATTGAAATGTAATATAAGCACCTAATCTTTTTTTTTAAATGAATAACATCATTCAACATTTCTTATGCATGTGTAAGTAGTTAAAATGATGTGTCAACATCTAACAAAAGATTGTGTTTTTCAAAGAGAAAAAACAAACAGAGCACTATGCTCGATTAAAGAACTGGAAATTCAAAGAACTTTGTCAGAAGTTCTTTCATAAGAAAGTAGTGCCAAATATTATGAGCAGCATGAAGACAGTAAAAAGGGAAAATCATTACAACAGCAAAAATAATTTGTTGAGAGTCAAGTATACAAGGTATTTGACATAAAGAGAACGTTATTTATTCTAATGAGATGTTTAGATAAACTGGTTAACTCACTCAAAAAGACATTTTGTCAAAAAGTGCAAGTTAATAAAACAAACCTTTGCACAATTATCCAGGGAGAGTGGAAACACACTTCCAATAGTGAGGTATTTTAATGAGGAAAATTATTTACAGGAGATTGATTTAGTCTTTGCTATTGATAGAGAGGCCTGTGTATATGAAATGAATGAAGATACACCAACTGAGAAAGAAAAATTAGTATTGAGAAATGTAGAACAAGACATAACCAATGAAGTCTTAGGTCAATATCCCCGACATCCAGTTTTTAAATAGAAGTGCAGAACCCTTTGCAATATAAGACAAGATTTAATTGAGAAACGCAGACAATTCTTAAATAATATAGAAAAGGAATTGTCAAACAGAAATTAAAATAGTGCAATGTATTGATCCTGACAAAACTTCAAGGACATTAATTGGCTTGCTTATCACAAAAAATTGTTACAGTACTTTCCATCACATACCGATGCTCTCTGTGCACCACACTAAAATGACTAACCTAGGAAAGGTTATGTTATGTTAAAAGTCCCACCCCTCCCCTTCGAAAATAAATCTACATTTTACTGACAGGTAGTCTGTCTGATCTTTTTTCTGTTATAGATGATATTCAGATGGCACACCTTGGTCCTCAAAAGTCCAGTGAAGAGAATGAAGAGATTGTAGAGATGAACAATGAAATACTGAATGCTGACAATGTTTTAGAAACATTTAAAATATAAATTCATTCATTTGCAAAAACTGCAGTAATTTCTGACAAAATTTGTGTTTGATGTTGGCAAACCCACTACAAAGCACAAACAAAAAAATTACATTTGTGAAAAAATAGAAGAGAGTTATATAGTACAGTGGTTTAAAATAGTGCTTTACTTAATAGCTGAACATCGGTTTGACCTGTGTATAAACCAGATTGTCTGTAAATATTGTATTGACAGACTGGTTAATAATAAAATGCCTGCAAGAGGAGTTCATAATAATTTAGAATTTGTTCTCATTCTTCTCGAGCTTCAACACCTCAATGTATACGAGAACATTGTCATACAAAAAGCGCATCCCTTTCAAGCAATTGTTAGAATGGAGAGCAAAAATACGAAATTACCTCCTTCTGAATTATTGAAAGCTCGTACTCTTTGCTGTTTCTCTTGTTCTATTTCTCTCACCTTTTTCTATTTTTCATTCTAATTCTGTAGCCTTCCTTGTTCCTCTCCCCTTCCCGCCCCTACTCCTTCCCTGCACCCTGCCCCCCTTTCAGCACCACTTCCTGCCTCCCACCTGTCCAGCCCCTTCCACCTCCCTGCCCTTCTTAACGGTGGCCACTGCACAGTGACAGAGCAACTTCACTGACCCTTAGTCAGCTTTCAGTTGCTCTCCACGGTGCAGCTCCACCTGGTATCTTCTCCACCTTGCGCTGCTCCATGTCACACATTCGAGGCCCTCCTCCACCCGCAGGCTTCCGCCTGTGCCTCATCCCTGGTGGTCAGATCTGTCTCTGGCTCTGCTCTTCTCTTTGCTCTGTTTCTCTTGTTCTATTTCTCTCACCTTTTTGCTTTTCCCTTTCCATTTTTCCATTTTTTTATTCTAATTCTGCCACCTTCCTCGCTCCTCTCCTCGTACTGCTTCTGCCGCTGCTCCATCCCTGCGGCCTGCACCCATTTCAGCGCACCTCCCTCCTCCCAGCTGACCAGCCCCTCCAACCTCGCTACCCTTCTTAATGGTAGCCACTACCACACCAAAGGAGTGCCAAAGGCAAGCCCGTCTGTGCCTGTCCATACCTGGAATGTGCCCAGCGCCCGGACCCTGGTACCCACACCTTTCACCACTATAACGCCAGCACCCTCCACGCCCTCAACACTGGACAAATCATCGCCTGCCACCTCGTGTTGCCAAAGGACACACAAGGCCTGTTCACCAGCCACAACTGTGCCTTCTCCTGTCTCTGCAGACCTGACCCACCAACCACCCAACCACCTAGCACCGGACCCAGCCATCTCAGCTGCATCCTACCTCAACACCTGCTCCCTCATCAAACATGTGGTTGAGATCTGGAACCTGCTTGACTCAATCTCTCCAGATGTTGCCTTCTTCCCGGAAACATGGATGACCCCCACCTAACCCCAAGACATTGCCACTGCCATTCCTGACAGATACAAAATAATCCACCAGGACAGCATCAACCAACTAGAAGGAGGCATCACCATTGTTCACAGACACATCCTCCACCTCACTACTGGCTTCAACGACCTCTCTCTTGGAATGGAACACCTTGACTTCCAGATTCAGACCAACCCGAACACCACTATCTGGGGCACCCTCATCTACTGCCCCCCCCACCAAGGCCCTGTTCTCCGTTCAGCGTACCCATAGCCAATTTCATCACACAACACACCCTCACCCCAACAGACCACATCCTCCTCAGCGACCTCAATTTCCACCTCGAAAACCTCAACGAACACAACACATCAGCCCTAGTGGAGAATCTCGCCACCCTGGGACTCTAACAACACTTTCCCAACCCACTTCCCAACCCACTTAGCAGGACACACACTCAACCCAGTCTTCTCTGCCAGCAATAGCATATCTGTCACCCACAACTCCGAACTGCACTACACTGACCACCGCTGTATCCACTGCTCCTTCACTAAACTCCACCAAACACCACTGCACTCATTGCCATCCATGTAGGAGCTGAAACAAGGTCTCTGAAGACCAACTTGCTATCCTCCTCCACCAAACACCACCGCCTGCCGCCATGGACGACAACACATCAGCATGCAACCTCCACCGATAGATCTCCAACTGCGCAAACACACTGGCCCCCCTCAGGAAACCCTCCAACAAACAACCCACTAAGAAAACCAGCTGGTTCTCCCCCTCCATCCAAGAGTCCAAGCGCACCTGCAGGCCGCTCGAGAGAAGATGGAGGAGCAGCAAGACTCCGGTCAACCATGAAGCCTTCAAAAACGCGTCACCACACACCACCATTTCAACAGAACCAAAAAGTAAATGACCATTAAGGAACACATCAATGCCAACGCACACAACAGCAACTCTTCACCATGATCAAAGAACTCAGCAAACCCAGCAAGGACTTTACAGACATCCCCATCTGCCAAAGCCTCTGTGACAACGTTGCCACCTTCTTCTACCACAAGATTTTAAACATCTACAACAGCTTCACAACACAAGACCCACCCACCCCACCCTCAACCACTGCACCCAAAGCCTCCAGTTCCTAGCTGACCCTGCTCAACTGGGCCAACCTCATTGCTGACAAAACCCTAAAGATCCTGAAAACCACCCACTCCGGAGCCCCCTACCTATGCCCCCACCATATCTTAAACCGAGGCGTCGCCACCATTGCCCCCGAACTATGCCACATCATTAACTGCTCCATTAAGTCCGCCACCTTCCCGGAAGACTGGAAACACGTAGAAATTAACCCCCTGCTGAAAAAAAACTCTGCCAACCCAACAGACCTCAAAAACTACAGACCCATCTCACTGTGCCCCTTCCCAGACAAAGTCACTGAGAAGACCATCAACGCCCAACTCATGGAGTTCATCGAAACCAACCACACCCTGGACCCCTGCCAATCAGGTTTCAGAAGCAGCCACAGCACCATGAGCGCAATCCTCGCAGCAATGGACGACATCCACACTCTCCTTGACTGAGGCGAAACCACAGCCCCCATCCTCCTGGCCTCTCCGCTGCCTTCAACACCATCTCCCACCACACCCTTTGCACTAGACACCACAATGCTGGCATCCACGACAAAGCCTTACAAAGAATCCACTCCTTCCTCACTGGCCGAACCCACAGAGTCAGGCTCCCACCATTGGCCTCAGCTGCCGAGGTCCTCAGGGCTCCTCTCTGAGCCCCACCCTCTTCAACATCTACATGGCCCCCCTTGCCAAAATCGTCAGAAACCACAGACTCAACATTGTCTGCTATGCTGATGACACCCAGCTGATCGTCTCCCTCAACGATGAGCCCACAACCGCTAAAAGCAACTTCCACAACAGAATGAAGACAGTCCCCACCTGGATAAAGGACAGTGCCTGAAACTCAACTCAGAAAAAACCAAGGTCCTCATCCTAGGTCCCACACCCTCCATCTAGGATGACTCCTGGTGGCCCTCATTGCTTGGAAACCCACCCACACCCACCGACCACACACACAACCTCACCATCATCCTAGACTACTAGGTCTCAATGAACCACCAAATCAACACTGTCTCCTCCTACTTCCTCCACTCTCTCTGCCTACTCTGAAAGTTTTTTAAATTGATCCCAATCGAGTCCAGGAAAACAGTCCCCCAGGTGCTTGTCAGCAGCAAGTTAGACTACAGCAACGCACTTTATGCCGACACCACCCAAAAACTCCAAAAGAAGCTGCAAAGAATCCAAAACATCTCGGCCAGATTCATCCTGGACATTCCTCACCACAGCCACATCACTCCTCACCTGAGAGACCTTCACTGGGTCCCGATCAACAAAAGTATCACCTTCAAGCAAACACACCTACAAGGCCCTTCACAACATCGGACCCGCATACCTCAACCACAGCCTGTCCTACATGTCCACCAGCCACCGCCACTCTGCCCAGCTGGCCCTTCCCTCCACCACAATGATCTGCAAGATCCTTCTCTTACCTGGCTGCTCAGACCTGGAATGCTCTTCTGCTACACCTCAGGCAATCACCCACATTGCCTCAATTCAAGAAGGACCTCAATACCTGGCTCTTCAAAAACTGCAAGTGATTAGCTGTGCTCTAGATGAACCTGACTGATTGGTTGATTGGTTGATTGAAGGGTAAAGTTGTAGATTTGCCTTTGAATCTGAAAGAGAATTTCAAAACTATAGGTGTAGAATGAAAGTAAGAAGAGCCACTAGAGCTACTAGTAAATGGAGCGCCTACTTAAGCAAAAAACTTTTGGCAGAAACTCATAAGCATTCACAGGGTTAAGAAAGCTTTGTTAGATCTTAAAAATGTTTTTTACTCAGAATCTTTTTATTGACATTTTGACACAACAAGGAACAGGCTGAGCATCTAAGATCATGAATGCCACTACAGATGGAGAAGCCAGTAACACAATAAGCATACAGTAAATGTAAAAGTCTTGGCAATCGGCTGTTTCATGAAATAGCAAATTTATATGTAGCATATATCTAAAGAATGCAACTCTCAGTCAGCATAACCAAAACAATAAAAATAAAATGACCAAAACAAAGTATTCTATCTGTAGGCCGCCGTTGAGGGCCTGGCACTCGGGAGCATGGGGCAGGGTGGGGACTGTAAAGGGCATGATGGCTTGTGGAGCCTTAGTTGTATAAGAGAACTCATCAATCATGAGAGTGTGAGGAGGGGTCATTCAAACAGTTGAAGCTCCCTCAGTTTTTGTGGATTAAAACAGGTGCATTCAAGGCATGTAAAGTAGCAGAGCAGCGGGTGCCATACGGCCTAGAACTTGGCCTCCGTCCACTGAAGATGGTTAGACAGTTGTTCCGTAGCCATGGTGTGCCACAAGCGGGTAAAGCACCGGGTGACAGATAGAGCCATCTGTGTCTTTCGGGATAGTGCTACTAATTGACACAATGGATTAAGCATATAAATAGTAAGTTTATTGCATGCAACTCAGATGGGCGTATGCCTAGGATTTCTGTGAATAGGGAGGAGCAGATAGCCCCAGTATTTCATTTCAAAAGATTGGAATTAGACTGCAAGACCACCATATGTTGCAGAAATTACCCAATGCTAGAACACACCTCCAGCACTTTGAGGATAAAGAGGGGTAAATAGCGACAAGACGCTGTAGGGTATGATACCATTGGAACATAATTGTATTTGCCATCTCACTAAGAGAGAGACTAGGATACGTCTTTGGGCTGTCTTGCCACAGGATCAGTGAATTGGCATACAGTGCAGTGGTATAGATCTGAGTAGTGTACAGTGGAGTGGGGTAGAGTGAAGTAGCCTATGGTGGAGTTGCATAGAGTGGAGTGGTGTAGAGGGGAGTGACGATCAATGGACTAGAATAGAATAGAGAAATGTAGAGTGGAGGAGTGTATAATGGAGTGACACAGAGTGAAGTAACATATAGAGGAGTCGCATAGCATACAGGAGAAGTAAGTGATTTATTTTGGCAGAAAGAGTACCAGGCAAGAGGTGCTCCTGACATTCACATGTTACTATAGATAAAAGATGCACCCAAATTTGGAGCAGACAGTGATGACTCTCTTGTGTCTTTTATAGACCAGTATGTCATATGTACTATACTAAAACAGACAGCTGACAAAAGTCTCAGGGAACAAGTTTTGCATTTTCAAACACATACATGTGAGAAGTATTGTTGTTGTACACATAGGTCCAAAGAAAAATGTTATACACAATGTCGATTTGGATTTCCATGACCTGTCATTTCAAAAGGAAGAGTAAACAGTTTATTTTTTTCAGTGAGACATACACTAACACGGAAATCACCAATGAACACATATAACTTAAAGAGAAGTGAAGATTCCAAATATATTAATGACTACAATCCTGTGATTTTAAAAAAGTGGAATACTAACTTGGACATTCAGTTTGTTGCAGACAACTCTATTGCTGTGACTCTGTACGCCACATCATATGTCACAAAATCAGAAAAAAATGAAATGAAGGAGATATGGGAGGAGATTTCTGCAGAAGATACTTAGCAAGAAATTGTATTTGTTCAGTTTGAAAATGCTTTCCCATAGGGAAATGGAAAGGTATGAGGCCTGTAACAGGTTAAGTTAATCAAGTTTGTTCTCAAGATCCAAAGGAATTGGGTGGGTTAGTCTTGGCCTGTCTACTATAACAAACAGAGGGTCAGATTTGGAAGGCACTGGTGCAGCGTGGTGCTGTGCCAAAATTGGCAGCCCTGCACTGCATCAGTTCTACAACATAGGGATGCACAGTATTTACAAAAATACAGCGCACCCCTGTGTTTCCCCTAGCGCTGGGGCTGAATTTAGCTGCCAGCACCATGCAGGCATCCTTGTGCAATAGTGCAAGGGTGACTGCTTTGAAGGGAATTATTGTTTATGAGCAGGAAGGTGTCCCTTCCTATGCATAAACAATCTACAATGGCGATTTGGCACTTCTATGTGTGCTGCAGAATGCAACATACATAGAAGTGGCAAATTGTCATTATTGAATGATTGTTCATGTGCAGGAATGGACGCCTTCCTGCACATAAACTATCATCCGGGGCATTTTGCTCTTTCTATGTGTGCTGCAGAATAAGGCGTGTAAATATGCCCCAGAGAATGAAGTCTTTTACTGAAATTCAGTATCTGGCAGAGTTTCACTCAGAAAGTACAGACATTGTAAAATCAAATATGTTAGATACATACTATCCAAGAAGAAGTCTACATCTAGAGGACAAGTGTCTTTATGAAATTCTTCAAAACTACAGATATAGAAATAATGAATCTAAGACCATAGAAGAAGGAAAATATGCAGTTCGTAGATATGATGGGTTGCTTAGTGAAACATGAAAAAACAAAATTAGTTAACCTTTGGAAATTAACCTATGAAACATGAAAAAAGAGAATTATTTTGATTAGCACTTCAGTTGTTCAAACCTTGGAATAATGAATTGGAATTACTTGGGGATTACAACTGCTATGAAGATCATTTTAATGCTGTCAAAGATACTATTCTGTGTCCCATGTTCAATGACTACTTAAAAATGTTAAATAATGAGATACAATAGGAATACATTATTGCAGCTGAGGCAGCTAAATATAGCTCTCAAAGCAGCCAAAGCTCAGCACCTTCAAGTCAAGATCCTCTTGGAAAACCTATTATTGAAAATGGAGCTGCAATAGTTATGAATTATGTGGGAACTGCAATGGAACAAGCTTGACAGGAATCAGTAGATCTGGAACAGTTAGTTGGGCAACTGAACAACAAGCAAAAAGATATTTATATTGAAGCAAAAGGTAAAATAGAACATGGATTACAGCATGAGAAGAAGGAATGTAATTGCTCATCTTACAAGCCAATACTATTGTTGGAGCTGGCCCTTTTGACAGGTGTATCCCCTGACGTTGTGCCTCCTTCCTCCTATTTTTCTGGCCTCACTGTTGGCTCTAGGACTCTGAGCACTTTATCATTGCTGATCAGTGCTAAAGTGCAGATGTTCTCCCTTCTAAAGTTAGTATGACTGGCTTATACCTAATTGGCATATTTAATTTACCTGTCAGTTCCTTGTACAGTGGTATCTCTATACCCAGGGCCTGTAAATTAAATGCTACTAGTGGGGCTGCAGCACTGCTTGCGCAACCCACTGAAGTACCCTTGCAAACCTGTCTCAGGCCAGCTAGTGCAGGGCCTGTGTGCACAGTTTGCTGCCAGAGGGACCTGGCATCTAAATTTACTTGCCAGGCCTAGAACTCCCCTTGTACTACATGTAAGTCATCCCTAAGGTAGGACCTAGCTAGCCCTATGGGCAGGGTGCAATGTATGTAGAAGGCAGGACATGTGCCTGGTAGCGTGGGCTGTCCAGGTAGTGAGAGACAACCTATTTGGTTTCTCACTGCGGTGAATGCTGCCTTCTCATAGGAATGCATTGGAAATGCCCTGCTTTATCTCTAGGGGATATTGTCTGATTTATGAGGGGTAGTGTATGCATGTTTGGTATGGTTGTAATGGTAGTAAGAAATGCTGCTTACTGGTGAGAGTAGATTTTTTATTACTATTACAGAAATGCCACTTCTTGAAAGTGAGCATTTCTCTGTGCTCATGACTGGTGTTTTGCAGCTTGACTCCAATCCACATCTAGGTAGAGTGACAGTTGGGCTTTGTGCATACTTTTCAGACAGCCTGTAGAGGGAGGGTAGAGGAGTCACAGAGGTGCATCTGTATTTTGAGTAGTCTTCCTGGGCGGAGAGAAGGAAGAGGCGGGGCACACATGCATTTGTAAAGGCTGTGCCCTGGCCTCACATGAAAGAGTTGTTTACCCCCAACTGATGTTTGGAGCCTGTGCTGGAGGAGAGAGGGGACCCTCCCTGAACCAGCTGTAACTGTTTGGAACCTCCTCTCACCTTCTTTATTACAACATGGCACAACTGAGTATAAATACAGGGGATTGTTCCCCACAATTTGGAGACATTTTGGAATTGGACACAGAATGCTTCAGGAGGGACTCACAAGGAACTACCTTAGACTGCTGCTGTGCTGGCCTGTGACCTGCCTGGTCACTTGGAGGAACTGTAATTTGCCTGCATCCACCTTGTGCTGGCCTGCTGTGGGCCCTGCCACCCTGTGCTCCATTGTATATTGTCCCCCAGGGGCAGGGTGTCATTCCCGGGCCCCTTGTGTGTTCTGCTGAAGGACAGGTGGGGGGGAGGAAGCCTCATCGGAGACCCCCAAACCCACCGGAGCCCACATCCTTGTGCAGGAGATCGCGGGTGGGGTGGAAGCCTCACCGGAGGCCGCCCGCACCACAAGGTACCTTCGCTGGGCCCCTTGTTGTGTTTTGTGCTTTGCCCATCCCAGGAGGGCCAGTCGTGGTCCGGGGGGGCAGAGATCCCAGGCCCCAGGAGGGCCCCAATATAAAACCCAGAGAGGGTGTGTGCTACCTCCCTCCCCCTAAAGTCAGCCCAAGGCCCCCGTTTTGCACAGTGGAGCACCAGGGTCCCTCCAGCTACTTTGAGGCACTATAAGTGCCTTTTCATCATAGAAACAGGTACCTTTACTGGATGCACATTCTTTTCTTATGTTCCTGGTATGGACATTATGGACTGATATGTTTTCCTGTCTATTTTGATTGTGTGCCATATATGTGCCGATGTTCCTTTTATGGGCATGACCTGCTAATATGTTTTTATTACTTCCCATATGTTTTATAATGTTCCTGGTATGGGCATTTATGATATTTTTATGACAAGTGCATTTCTTTAGTAATGTGATTCCTGACTACTGCTTATGCTGCAGAATAATAAGTAACCTGTGTGTTATGTGTGACTACTGCTGGTTTCTGCAGAGTAACTATTGTGTAACATTCTGACAACGGCTTGGGTGGCAGGATATTACTGACATGTTGTGTTTGGTCTAATAATTATGTTGTGCACAATAACGTTTATTTTTATATATCTTGTTGTTGTGTTTCCTTTGTGGTGGGGATAGTGAGTCACATGTGTTGTGTGTGTTGTCCAAATGCTTTACACATTGCCTCTGGGATAGGTCTGACTGCTCGTGCCAAGCTACCAAGGGGGTGAGCAGGGGTTATCGTAGAAGTGTAACTCCCGTCCCCTGACTAGAGTGTGTGGGTTCTGCCTGGCTTAGTTGCTTACCCTAGCCAACCAGAAAACTCAATTTTGAAAAACTATTATATATTAGTTGTCAAGCTGGCACAAGAAAAAGCTTTTTAATTAAAGATATCTCTACTTATTTACAGACAACTATAGATTCTAACTTAATTTGTGTGGTAACAGCATGTAACAGACTAGCTGTACACAAAATAAATGGAATTACTCTACATGGACTTTTAATGCTACCAGCAGAAAATGACAATCAACTGGAATACCAGAAGTTATCAGGTGAAGCTTGTCACGAGGTAGCAAGAGTTTTGAAGAAACTGAAACTTTTGATTATTGATGAGGTAGGCATGGTTTCAAATGTAATGCTTGACTTTCTCCACCTTCAAATGCAATAGATTTTAAAAACTGAATTCAACGTCTTGTTTGGAGGAAAGCATTTTATTGTTTTTGGAGACCTATTACAACTTACTCCAGTGAAAGGACAGCCTGTTTTCAAAACTCTTTCACATGAAGAGACTCAAAACTGATTGGGAAGTATTGGTAATGTCAACATTTTGGAATATTTTCAGTACAAAGAACTAGTGAAAAATATGCATCAAGCCTCTGACAAGGAGTATGAAAACATTCTAAAGGATAGTGGAGTAGGAGTTCTGACAGAAGAGGGAAAACCTATGTTGGAAAGTTGACTTATTGAAAAACTATTTTCCTCTAACAAGATGGCAGCAGAGCTAATGGAGGATTTTTGTAAAGAGGGGAAACAGATAGTTTCTTTGATGCCTACCATTCAAGAGTGTGCTACATTCAATGAGGAATTACTAAAACTTGAGAATGAAGACATTTTGGAGATTATGGCAATTGACAAGATGGAAAATCAGGGAGTAACTGTAGTTGTGAGTGAAAAATTACAAAATAAATTAGACTCATCAGAAAACTGTGTCCAGGACTGCTGGACTAGAGAAACATTTGCACATTTGTAAAAACTGCAGAGTAATGTTAGGATTTCATGTAAATGTGGAAGAAGGATTGGTAAATGGTGCCATGGGTAAAGTTGTTGATTTCATTAATTTTCCTAATCTTGATCAGGTTGAATTCTTAGCTATAAAGTTTGATCACGTTGATGGCGTGAAGCAAATTGGACCATGTGTTGTACGCTTTTTGCTCACAAAAGATTTGTATATGCGACTAAAATAGTTTCCAGTTTGTTTTGCATATGCTGTTAACGATCCACACATCTCAAGGATTAAGTGTTGATGCTGCATTTATAGATCTTGGAAGTACAGATTTTAAAGAGGGAATGTCATATGTAGCATTGTCATGAGTTTGGACATTATCTGTTTTTGTTCTGGCTGATTTTGATGAGAACCAGCTTAGTGCAGATACAAATTGTGTGAGAGTACAAAAGACTAAGAAGTCCTCATTTACAACAGTATCCTGGGCATTATGTTCTGAGCAGAAATTGACAAAACAGTCAAAAACATCATACAAAAAACAGAAATCACAGGTAAAGAAGAAGGTGTGAAAAAATAAAAAGTTGAAAAAGATGGAGATATTGTTGGATACCAGTTGGATAATACTAGTAGTGTTAACTGCTATGCTAATGTTGTTCTCAATGTTCTCTTCCATCTACCATATGTTGTAAATGCAATCCAGGAAAAACCACAGACACAGTGTGTACACCACTATTTAATTGCCTTCAATGCTTATGTTGTAACAGAGCTCTAATACAATCTGCTTTAGGAATTCGACCACTTGTAGACAAGCATAATAGACCTGTTGTATTTATTGTGAATGTTCAACAAGATGCACAAGAATTTAATATGGCAATCCTTGGCATTTTAGAAGAAGACAATGTGAATATTGATGATATATTTGGACTCAGCTATACACGGAACCATGACTGTGAAGATTGTTCTTTCTCATCTACAGCTGAAATCGAATCTGAGCTATCTCTGTACTTAACTCTGCCAGATTGTAGAACTGTGCCTTTTGAAAAACGAATCAAAAAGAGACAACAAAATTTGTCATGTCTAACTTGTAAATCAAATGTATTCTCTACTTTGCTTATACAGAGGAGTGGTAAATACATTATAGCAATGTCTCAATGATGCAGCGCTGATGGAACAAAATTGGATCCTGAGATTACCAACTTTAAAGCTGGGCAGACTCCAATTTTTAGTAGAACATGTTGTACTTTGGCAATAATCTTCCATGAAGGAGTAAATATTACACCTGGACATTATACTGTATATTTGAAGAGTCAGAGTGGATGGACTGAATGCAAAGATAGCAGTCTCCTATTTGAACAGAAAATACATTTCAAACTTCCTAACTCATATTTATTGTTTCTACAACCAAAGTTGTAATGTGGATCAGTTGAACATTATTGGACACAGTTTTTTCTTTTCTGAACCATTGCTACTACAGACATGAAAGTGTTGTGTCCTTAAAAGGTTGCCTAATACTTTTTCAGACAAAAACAGGTATTCTGCCTTTTTTGTTCATCATTCATCACTGGTTAAGATATCATTCGCCTATCAAGGGTGATGTCAAGAATAGCTACTGAGAAATCAACTGTAGATAAAGTTGTTGATACTGTTTGTATAAAACAATACCTTTGTACAAGGTATAATAATTATCACTATCTTTATAGGATCTGTATTTTATTTTAGTGGAGGATAAGTAAAATTTTATTCAAAAATGATAGTAGGGCAAAATATAGTTATTTAAAGAAAAATACTGAAAATGTAGAATTGTTATATATAGTTTTGTTAATTTTCAATAATGTACTATGTGCTTATGGTTTTTTTTCATGTCCGCGTGACAGTTTTTCCCCGCACTGTTCAGTGATGAACAGCTATACACACTTCTTTCAGAGTGAAAAAGTATAGCAGCTGAGAATAGTGGAAAATAAAACATATCATGTCCAAATAATGTGTGTAATTGCTGTATTAAAAATTAAAAGATGCTTGTGGCTTTTTAGTAATAATATAATTTATATTGCAGGTTAGCAAGTTTCAATACATATAATATTGTATCAAACTTTAACTATTATTTGTTTTTTCTCTTTCATGCAGATCAAAGAACACTTTTTTAGGATTAATAAACGTAAATAATTACTTCTTGGTTCATTAATACATAAACTATACATATATTTATTCACCCAGCCATTCACTCTTGAAGGGAGTTATCCACCCATTCACTTACCCACTGATAGCCTTATACACCCACTCAGTCATGTGTATAGCTACTTATACACCCTAACACTAATACAAGAGGTCATGCACCCACTCAGTAACCTACACAAGCATGTATGCATCCACTCACTCACTCACTCATAAATGCACTCATACACCCAATGAGTTACTTATAGAGGTACTCACACAGCAAGTAAGTCACCCATGGAGCCATTAGTGCACCCAGTAACTCATCAATACAGGCACTCCTACACCCAGTGAGTCCTCCATTTACTCACTCATAGACCCATTCAGTCACCCATATAGTCACTCATGCACCCTGTCACTCACCCATACAGCCACTGTTCCACACTATCACTCACGAACAAAGCGAGTCAACCACCCAGACATTCATCCATATTACCACTTACACACATAGGCCCTCATTCTGACCTTGGCGGGCGGCGGAGGCCGCCCGCCAAAGTCCCGCCGTCAGGTTACCGTTCCGCGGTCGAAAGACCGCGGCGGTAATTCTGACTTTCCCGCTGGGCTGGCGGTCGCCTTCAGACCGCCAGCCAGCCCAGCGGGAAAGAGGCTTCCACGATGAAGCCGGCTCGGAATCGAGCCGGCGGAGTGGAAGCTGTGCGACGGGTGCAGTTGCACCCGTCGCGTATTTCACTGTCTGCGCAGCAGACAGTGAAATACATGTAGGGGCCCTCTTACGGGGGCCCCTGCAATGCCCATGCCAGTGGCATGGGCACTGCAGGGGCCCCCAGGGGCCCCGCGACACCCCCCTACCGCCATCCGGATCTCGGCGGTCCGACCGCCGGGATCTGGATGGCGGTAGGGGGGGTCGGAATCCCCGCGGCGGTGCAGCAAGCTGCGCCGCCGCGGAGGATTCAATGGGGCGGCGGTACACTGGCGGGACCCCGCCAGTGGTGCCGGTCCGACCGCGGCTTTACCGCCGCGGTCGGAATCCCCATTGGAGCACCGCCGGCCTGTCGGCGGTGCTCCCGCGGTCCTCCGCCCTGGCGGTCAAAGACCGCCAGGGTCAGAATGACCACCATAATCACTTAGCCATACAGCCACTGATGAATCCATTAACTTACCTCTACAGGCACTCGCATATGCAGATACTCGCATATTGAGCCACTCATAAACCCAAGCAATCAACCATACAGAAAATCACACATGCACTCATTCACCCATACAGACACTTATACACCAAGTCACTCACACGTACTGCTATATATGCAGCTGGTCAGTAACTTATGCATCCATTCACTCACTGAGGCAGGCATCCATGCACACATTCAGTCATCCATACAGTCACATATGCACCAATTAATTCATCAATACACCACTCGTGCACCCAGTGACTCACTTATACAGTCACTCATCCAACTAGTCAGTCAAACATAGTTAACCATGCACTCATTTACTCACCCATACACTCATGCACCCACTCACTCATCCATAGTCAGTCAAGCATCCATTCACTCACCTATAGATCCACTCACAGAACCAGCCATACCCATAAACTAACTGATGCACTCATTTACTCACCCATACAGCCATGCATGCACCCAATTACTTTCCTATACAGACACTCACACACCCACTCACTCACCCATACAGTTGCTCATGGAGCCAGTCACACACACATACAGACACTCATTCACTCAGTCAGTCACCCATACATCCATTCACACACCCAGTCACTTACCCATTTAGGCAAATACACATTCAATCAGTCACCCATACAGTCGCTCATGCACCCATTCACTCACCCATAGATCCACTCATGCACCTATTCACTCACCCATACACCCAGTCATGCACCCAGTGACTCACTCATGCAGTCATTCATGCACACATTCAGTCATCCAAACAGTCACTCATGCACCTATTCACTCACCCATACAGTCACTCATGCACCGAATGACTCACTCATACAGTCACATATGCACCCAATCTCTTACCCATACAGCCACTCATGCACCCATTCAGTCATCCATAGAGGCACTCACACACCTATTCACTCACTGAGGCTGGCACTCATGCACTCGTTCAGTCATCCACACAGTCACTCATGCACCCATTCACTCACTCATACAGCCACTCATGTACTGTCATTCACTCATGTAGTCACTTGTGCACCCAGTCTGCCACCCATACAGTCATGCACCTATCACTCGCCCATACACTCACGCACCCACTCATTCACCTATGCAGCTAGTGACATACCCAGTCACTCATTCATACAGTCACTTATGTACTCACTCACTCACCCACACAGTCGCTGATGAACCCATTCACTTACCCATACACTCATACACCCACTCATTCACCTATAGTGACTCATACATCCATTCCCTCACCTATAGACCCACTAACACAACCAGTCTTTTATTTATATAGTCACTGATGCACCCACTCACCCATATAGTCACTTATGCTCACAGCCACTCACCTATACAGCCACTAACACAGCCATTAAGTGACCTATGTATGCACTCAGAAATCCGCTCATTGATCCAGACACCCACTGACACACCCATTCAGTAACACATATACCCACTCCTACACTCATTGACTTCCTATAAAGTCACTTATGCACACATTCACTCACCCATAGAGTTAGTCATGCTCCCTATCACTCATCCACAGAGCCACTTGTGCACATTGTCACCCACTTATTCACTCTTCCAAGCAGTCATCACATTTTTTATAAAGAAAGATGTGGTTCTAAAAAGAACCATTTTAAGCTTTGTTTCTTTTTGTGCTTTTTGAACTTTGTGTAATTTTTTTTTTTATTTTCACAAAAAAGGAACGTTATTTGCAACGGCAAGGAGAACAGAGAACCAGAAAAAAAGAAGGTTTTCAACATTTATGACTGTTGATTTTTTGCTTTAGATTACAAACAAGTTGTTCACTAACACTCAAAACATTTTTGCATTTTCTGCAGAAAATGTCTACTTCTCCAAATTCTGAGATGCTTGGTGGAATGTCTGAAAGTACATCTCCAACTGATGATAGTCCTCCTTGAGCACAAGAAATACTGGCACTACCTTCCTTCTTCAGCCTCTGTATTTGGGCTCTAATAAGTCTTGTAGAATGCATGGTACTGAGGTGCTTATACATGCTGGAAGTGCCACATGAGTATTTGCGGTCACTCCCTCTAGACAGTACTTTGTTACACAGACTGCAGATGATCTTCCAAGCATTACCCTTTATTTGCCACCTTGGAATTGTAAAAAAATCCCACATGATTCTCTCCTTCTCCTTTTGGGGAACTTCCTCTTCTTTCTCCAACATCATAGCATCTTCCACCACCTGCTGGTCCTTTGATGCTGCTATCTTTTTCCAAACAATAAAACTGAGGTAGAAATCCACCAGGATAAACTGGGGGTGTGCCAGTGAAGTGTGAAAACACATAGCCACTCCAGAGTCAATGGTAATGGGTCGGACCTGTCACTGAAAGGCACAGAAACGATCCTGGCCAATGGAGTTGCTTTTTTCTAGGTCACATGGGTTGCGCAACGCCAACGCAATCTCACCGCAATGTAAACGTGACTCCAGAAAAACTACTGAAATGTTCTTCAATACTTCTATAGTCTGTGGAAATATAAGTTTTAAGGGTGTGGTAGTAAACCGCTATATGAAACAGAAACATTAAAAAACAGTATATATGCATATAATGTTTGTTTAAAAAACGCCACAGTTGCGTACCATGCACGAATCTGGAAATACGTGCAGGGAGGGTACACGATGACATCACGACTCCCAAAAAAGTGCTACAAACACATTTGAATTTTTTTTCAAATATTACTAGGAAACTTAAAAAGCAATAGTAATAAATGTCCCATATAAAATTGAGTGTGTATATGTGTATTTTGCACACATGTCATTCACGCTGGAGTCGCACACTGTGCGTGAAGGTTCCTGTACAGTGCAGAATTGTTAAATATATATATATTTTTAAATCTAGATCATTAATATTAGTGAGTGAAATATTAAGTGAGGATGAAGGGCTATGGCAGTAACTCAACAATGGGATTAATTCATGTATTATGCAGGATAGAGTAACACCTAATTATTAGTCATTGCCCTAATGTCACCATATATAAATTGTCACTAACTTTATGTTCAATAAATTAGACTTAAATTGGTAGTTTACCTAGGACGCTGTACTATAAGCAAGCTGTGTGGTGAATTAAATGAAAGTGCTGGACACAGTTAGCTTACCCTATTTTAAAGTCACCACTGTGCACTGTATATATTATTCCATGAAGGTCTCCATAACTATTCAGGGGTACATCTTAGCAATATTTCCGAAAATCTTTTGGTTAGAGGACTTCTTATGGTAATAATCAGTGTTACAGGCATTTAAACGCAACTCACAAAACTCTTTGCATTAAGAGATAGTGAAATAAATTTAGAATGGAAAAATTAAAGCGATACAAGGATGTTATAGTTAGAATATACATTTAAAAAAAAGAAAAAACAGAAAAAAACAAAGGTTATATTGACTTTGTAGTTAGGAAATTGATTTTAAAAAAACTTAAAAATTCACTGAAAAATTAAGGGCTGCATTGGTGTTTTAGTTAGGTAATATATTTTTTAAAAAGTAGAAATTAACTGAAAAAAATAAATATTACAGGGACATTATGGTTAGGTAAATAACTTTAAAAAAACATAGAAATCCACTGAAAAAAACAAAGGTTACAGGGACATTATAGTTAGGTCTGAATTTACTCATACTAAACCACACAAATTCAGCAGGTATAGTTAGAATTCTTTCAAGTAACTATAACTTGTGCCCTAAGGTAACTATAACCGAAGGTCGTGTGTGGCGGCGGTTGGCTGCAGAGCCCGGTTTTGGCCGGGCCCTATAACAACCCAAACCCTGCACTGCGCAGGGCTTTCGGCTGTGCGCAGCTTGGGTTGGCAGCAGGGCCTGGCCTGTGTCTAGTCCGTGCGGCCAACCCCTATAACAACCCAACCCTGCACGTCCCCCAGGCTGATCTTGGCCCGGGGGACCCCATCCCCTGAGCCCCAGCCTAAATATTTAAATTTGTTTTGATTAGGGGGGCAGTGTGCCCCACAGGCCAATCTCAGCCCCAGGGTTGCCATCCCCCGGGACCCGGCTTAAACATTTAGGCCCTCATTATGAAAACAGCGGGAAAGACCACACCACCGGCGGTGGGGGTAACTACTACCAACAGGCAGGCGGTCTGGCGCTTGTTTTCCATGTGCTTCATTATTTGTAATGAAGCACATGGAAAACAGGCAGCCTGAAAAACACTCACCGCCAGCAGAGGAGTACAGACGGAATGGGCCGCCCAGAGGCCGATGGAAAGGCCCAACCCACCCAACAAATAATGAAGCACTATACCACCGTCAGTTCCGGGGCAGGAACCACCGCCATGCACAGCCAGGCGGAAACAAAACAAATAAAAGGAATCACTCACTGGAGGCTCACACAACACACCAAAGCAGAAATGGAGAGAGAGTTGCAAATCATGCCAGTCCTGATCTTTGCCATATACCTCCACGACCGAGACCGCCAACGAAGACGACAACAGTAAGTACTCCAACCTACTAAACAAAGGAAGAAAGGGCACAGTTACATACCCACACAGTCCACCCACCCCAAAACGCACCCACAAACCTTCACAACAGCACAAGCCATACACCCCAGAGCCAGAGGTACTTACCTGACACAAGTCTAATTAAAACTGCCAAAAGTGGGGGGGCGTGGCTTCGGGCGTCAAGATGGCGGTCGCCCTCTAAGAGTGCTCCGCACCCCTCCGTCATCCGCCTGTAATAGCCTCTAGCATCCTGCATTAATATACACTCTTAGCTATTCCTAAAAGATCCTGAAGTCAGCCTAGAACCCGATTGCCCTGACGAACGGGGTCTGCAGGGGCCCGGAGGCTCGTGCTGGACCGGACCCGACCCGGTGGTTATTTGGCGGCCAAGGGATGTGGCCGGAGGTGGTGCTTCTGATCGAGCTGGTGCCTGGGCCTGGGCAATGTGAGCCGACTGCGTGGTGGAGGAAGGAGAGTGAGGCCTGTGCGTGGGGCACCTTGGGGAGATGCGGCGCTGTCGGCCGCAGCCGCCGCTCTGGGCCTGAAGTCGGGCTGATCCGGGCAGCTGGATACGCGGTGCCGGCGACCTTTGGAGGTGCACGGGCCTGAGAGAGTGCCCCGGAGCACCGGCCTGTGTGGAGAAGGACCGGACTAGGCCCCGGCTGAAACTGTGGCCCGCAGGCTGGGCCTGGTGACGCCTCTGTGGCCCCTGCCCGGCTGGGAGCGGAGGGGCGGACGGACCCAGCAAAGAGGGACGCTGGGCCAGCTCGGGCGGCTGCGCGCGGCCTGGCGGAGCGCTACGGGGCAGGCCGGTGGGCCGCGAGATGCCGACCCGGGTGAAAAGAAGACTGGGTGAGTCCGGGGCCCTGATTGGGACTGTGGCCCACTAGCAGAGGCCAACGATACCTCCATACCCCCCGCCTGCCCGCGGGTCCCTCTGGGGCTAAGCCTGACCTGGGGCAAGGGGGTGGGCGGCCGCGAGAGATCTAAAGACCCAGGAACGGTAACTACTGCTCCTACGCTCAGAGACACTTTAACCTAAAGCTGATCCGCACGCAGCTCTAAAGAAGTGGACTCTGGGGGCCCCCTTTTCTTGGGTGGACCTTCAGACGGACATGACCGTGCCGCAGATTGGGGGCTCCATCCACGAGATCGACCAAAGGTAGTGGACCAGACGCGGACAGTGTGAAGACGAGCAGGCTGCCGCCTGATGTGCCCGCACAACTGGGGGCTATGGCGCAGTGTGTGAAGGGCGCCTCCGGCTTTGACCCTCGTGTCACCATGGGCAAAGACAGATCCATCAGACAGCCACTGGCCTCCCAGCAGAGGATTGACCAGTTCACTGCGCCGGCGCCCTCTCGGAATGGGGGGACACTATTTCGGGGACCACCATCCCCCCCCAGACGGGGTACACGCAATCCTTCAAGCCATCCAGTCCTCTCAGCTAGCCGTAGAAACCAAGATTGGAGAAGTGCGCGAAGACATGGGGCTAATAAGGCAAGATCTCAGGAATGCGGTGGGCCGAATCACAGAGGCTGAGACCCGAATATCTCAAACGGAAGATGACCTAGCAGACCTTAAGACTAAGGTGGCCCAGCTGCAAACCCGAACAGGCGAGCTACACCGACGCGCCGAAGATGCAGAGAATCGCTCCAGACGCAACAATCTGCATTTGATTTGGTTCCTGGAGGGAGCAGAAGAAAAAGCGCCTGCTGATTTCTTGGAACAATGGATCAAGTCATGGATCCCAGAGCACTCCCTGTCACCTTGGTTCGCCATTGAACGAGCACATAGAGCCCTGGCCACGCGGCCCCCTCCGGGCTGACCAGGAAGACCGATGATCGCTCACTTCTGGAATTTTAGAGACCACAACACTATCCTTAAGGAAGCCAGGCGCTGCACTGACCTCCACTGGAACAACCAAAAAATCATGATCTTTGTGGACTACACCAGAGAGGTCCAGACCCAACGTCGATTGTACGAGCAGGTCAAACAAAAACTCAGAGCGATGCCGCTTACATACATGCTCCTCTTCCCAGCACGCCTGAAGGTTCTAATGGGCGAGAAAGCCTACTTTTTTGAAACACCGGAGGAGGCCTGGGACTGGTTAACAGAGGAGGGGGTTGGGTCCCAGAGGGGTCCTCTTGGGCCCTCCGGGGGCTCCCCGGGGCAGGCCCCCCACCCCGGACAGACACCCGAAGGGGACGAAGACGCACCAGGTCTCGACGCGGGAGGCGGGGAGACCCCAATGGCCCACTTGACGGGGCTGAAACGCAAAGTCCCAACCACCGGGTGAACCAACACCCTGTAGAAATAACCGGGACCCAGGATTCGGACTGTGCAGAAGAGGGCGACCGCCTGAGTCAAACCCCCACACTTGAGTGACTGTGAGACTTAGCTCCCCACGGTCACACTACTGGATCAACGAACTCGGCTAGAATTGACCATGCTGGGTCCTGGACTGGAGACTAGCGCCCTTAACACGAGACTCTTGGGCTGGTACTCACAAATATCCAAAGGATACAAGCTAAGAACTAATGATAACTAATTGCAAAAGATCCGCACTAATGGAGGGGTCCACCACTCCACACCACTGGCAGCCCACCTGGCTGTATTTTCTGGGCGACAAATACTTCGGGGTTTGAAGTATGGGGTGGGGGTTGTTGGGGGCTGGGAAGCTCACAATAGGGTTAAGTAGTTCTATCTATATATGGTTCCCTTCTGATTCTTGTATGTTGTTTAGTTGTTTGAGACGGCTACTCCTAGGCCAAGTGACAGGCCCTCAACACTTTTCCACACTACCATGCTCCACACACCCTCCAGAATGACTAGAGTCCTTTCGTGGAACGTGAACGGACTCTTGGACAAAATTAAGAGGTCCGCGGTATTTACCACGCTTCATAGATAGGCCCCCTTAGTGGTTTTCCTACAGGAGACTCACCTCCTTGGCACCAAGTGCCCTATGCTAGTGCGGGGAGGGTATGATAGGGTTCACCATTTGGGATTCTCAAGAGGCTTCAGGGGAACAGCTATACTGCTTCACCACACTCTTCCCATGGTGGTTACTGCCACTCACTCAGACCCACAAGGATGATTTGTAGTCGTGACTGGCTCCCTTCATGGGACAACAATCAACCTTGTAAGTGTTTACGCCCCACCAGCTGCATTTGATAACTTCTTACTTTCACTTAGAGGGGTACTATCAGGACTCCCCCAGGGAACTACCCTAATAGGTGGAGACTTCAACTCGGTTCTTGACCCTGTACTTGATGTGTCGGGTTCCATATCCACCAGCCGTTCTTCTCATGCAGCGATCTTGTAAGGTTAGGCGGAGAGCCTCGGCTTGTGCGAGCTTTGGAGAGTCTGGCACCCCAGGCTGAGACAATACACACACACCTCGGCGGCACACCAGACACACGCTAGAATAGACCTTATGTTCATGCCAGCGTTGGACGTAACTTGGGTCACCGGGGCCGAAATACTACCTCGGGGGGTCTCCGAACACGCACCATTACAGGTTCGACTGGGGGGCGCGGACTCAGCGCCCGATATGGCGCCTAAATGCATGGCACCTACAAGACAACGAATATACCCAGGAGGTGCAAGACCATCTCAATCAATATTTTGAACAAAGCGTAGGATCCATAAAATCCCCATGCGTAGTGTGGGCTGCTTGCAATGTAACATTGCGGGGCCATGCCAGACACCTCCTCCGTATACGCTAACGTGCCCGTACCTTGCGAGTAGCGGAACTTGAAGCGCAGGCGCTGCAACTTGAACGCTACCAAGTGGCCTCCCCCTTGGCTGTCTCCCAGAGACAACTCACCATGATTAGAGAGGAAATTAAGCACTTACTGCTAGAAACGGTGAAACATCTCTGGCGAGCATCCGCTGCCCGGGTCTTCGGCTGGGGAGATAGGAATGGGAAACTCCTGCATTGGCTGGCCACTCGCCCGCTAGCCAACAGAATTATCTCTGAAATAACCGATGATTCCGGGACTCTGGTTACGTCGCCAAGTGACATCGCGAAGTGCTTTGCCGCCTACTATGCCTGTCTTTACACGGAGCACCCCCGACCAGAAGCCGAGCGGGAGTCCCCTCTCCTAGACGATATTACTCTCCCTGAAATCCCGCATGCAACTAGTGAAAATCTGGACGAGGCCCTATCCCTAGAAGAGATCAAGAACGCAATAGCCAAACTAGCGCCAGGTAAAACACCCGGCCCAGACGGTTTTCCGGCAGAGCTATATAGCAGATGCGGAGACATCCTGGGCCCCCACCTACTGCAAATGTACGAGGAAGCTCAAACAACTGGCTGTTTCCCCCTGAACTTGACCAAGCCACAATAGTGGTGATCCCGAAGACACAACCGCTGTCGCAGCACTGCTTGGCGTACCGTCCTATCTCACTTCTAAACACTGAAATTAAAGTGCTTTCCACAGTTCTCGCCACTAGATTGAAACAGGTACTTCCCTCACTGATACACCCTGACCAGTGTGGATTCATGCCTACTCGCAGTACAAGGCACTGCATAAGACGTCTGCATGCAGCATTGGCCCACCGAGAGGACCTGGCCCAGTCCCCACTGGTCCTATCTGGAACAAGTCTTGCAGAACAACGGGTTTGGTCCCAAGTTCTGCGGCCTTGTGAAGCTCCTATATTCTAACCCAATGGCCTGATTTCTGGTTAACGGAGTGATCTCGGACCAATTCCCCATTCGCCGGGGCACCCGTCAGGGATGCCCATTGTCCCCACTACTCTTCCCTCTCGCGATAGAGCCCTTGGCGAAGCTGCTGAGAGAGGACCCCCTGGTTGAGGGGTGGGCTTGGCCGGATGGACCCGAAGACCGCGTGGCTCTATATGCGGACGACGTACTCATATACCTATCAAACCCTGCCAAGAGTGGCCCCCGAATCCTGCAACTCCTGAACCTCTTCTCGGAGGCCTCAGGCCTGATGCTAAACCCCAGCAAGTCCTTGCTGGTCCCCCTCCACCCCTCAAGAGACTGCTTTGAATGGCAGCAATGGATTCCGATAAGACGTAACAATTTTAAATACCTGGGACTGCATGTGTCCTTGCTACCCAAAATGGCATGGGCACGGAACGTCGCTCCCTTAACCCGACGAATTAAGGATGACCTCCAACGCTGGCAGACCATGCCCCTCAACTTACTCGGTAGAATAGCACTCTACAAGATGATGATCCTACCCAGGCTCCTCTATCTATTGCAAAATTTCCCATATCCAATCCCTCGGAAATGGTTTAAAGAGATTGACGCGCTGGCACACCACTTTCTTTGGGGCGGTGCCCACCCAAGGTTGGCTCTCACCACCTGTCAAAGAGACATCTATGAGGGAGGCCTGGGAATGTCAAACATGTACTACTACTATCTCACCATGCACCTACTGGTGATCAATGACTGGATGGGGGGAGGCTGGTCAGATCCGGCCTACCAACTGGAACTCCAAACATTGGGCTACCATCAAATCCTTGACATGCTATATGGGTGTCCAAACCCCGAGCCATGCCTGAAGTAACTAGGGTGGTTTTGTTGGGATGGCGGGAGGCCCAAAAGGAAACGGGTTGGTGGAACTGTCTCACTCAGCAAACCCCGCTGTGGCGGGGCAGAGTACTGGCAGAAACATCGGCACTGGAAGGATTCCAAGGCTGGGACACCATTGGTATCTCCCTGCTCGGAGACGTTTGGGGAGGGTCATGGATGCAGTCCTTTGAGGAGCTTCAGAGACTCTTCACATTGAACAAAACTCAATTTCACAGATATCTGCAACCCCGCCATGCACTATCGGTACATGTTCAGAGAGATGAAGCTATTCCTGAACATAGTCCTATGGAGGCGAAGGTGGCGAAGGTGATGATGGGTAACCTGGGCAAAGGGGGGGTCTCGCAATACGACTCGACCCCTCAACGGACCCTGCCGGAGATGGGAGGGCTGGGTGGGCCCCGTGGAGGAGGAGGAGTGGAGAGAGGCGCTTATGGCCCCACGGACCCTTACCATAACATCCCGATTCAGATTACTACAATCCTACTTCCTACACGTGACCTATCTCACACCAGTTAGACTACACAAGGCGGGCCTCCGGCCCCGGGCTGACTGTCCCCGCTGCTCAGGCCCGGACGCCGACTTCTTTCACATGGTGTGGTCCTGTTCATCCATAATAACTTACTGGAGGGAGGTGGGGAGGGAAGTCTCAAAGACCCTGGGTAGTGAGATCGAGGTGGCTCCGATACCACTCCTGCTGGGGGCCATGGAGGGGGTGGGACTTAGGAGGGCAGACCGGTCCTTCTTGGGTATGGCATGCCTGGTAGCCAAAAGAGACATAATGGCGATTTGGAAAGCCGCTGAGGCACCGACACTAGCCAGATGGAGACAAGGAATGGACTGGTGTGCTCAGCGCGAAAAACTTGTCAACGAGGCCAGAGGGTGCCCTAAGAAATACTATAAGATATGGGGGAGTTGGGAGGCCTTGGGTCGCCCCTGAGTGGAGGCACCGCATTGAATCCACCAGGGATCATTGATGTCCTGTTCTCTGGGGGTGCCATTTTCTTCTGCTTCTTCCCCTTTTTCCCTCTCCCCCCTCCCCTCCTTTGAACCCCTTCCCCTCCTCTTCTCTTCCTCTTCTCCCCCCCTCCATCCCCCCTCTTTCCCTCAGCGGGAGCTCGCAATGTTTCAATGGCGCTTTTGTAATGTTACGTGTGGAATTTTGACTGATATTACTGCCCATTGGGCCCGTACGGAAATAGAAGGGTATCTGTCTCTAGGCGCCAATTGGTGTCTCTCGTAGCCTATTTTCTTTGTATTTCTGTTCTTTTCACCTGTCCTCAAAATCAATAAAGTTTGTTATAAAACTGCCAAAAGTACAAACATGTGCACAACACCCCCCCCACAATGAAACGAGTAACCACGGATCCAGAGTGTGCGAACAACAACACTGGCCACACAAAATTTATTAACGCTCCAGGAGCAACAGAACATCCACATTAGGCCAATGGCCAGTCCATAGCTAAAAGACTGATGGGCCCAAATTGCCCCAACTTGACTCCCACCTGTGCACGTGGTACTCCACCATAAAGGGGCATCAATGGGGCAGCCAGGCACCTCAGGGAACAGGGGCAGGGGGTGGCGGGGGTGGGGACTTACGTCGGGGAAGGGGGCTTGGGCTTACGTTTGGGAGACGGAGACGGATTGGTTTATGGTTTGGAAGGTGGGGGAGCAGGCTTTGACTGGGGTGCATCAGATGACTAGCACAGGGCCTCTTGCTCACAGGGGAAGGTGCACATGAATGTGAAAGACAGACAGGGGCAGACTTGGACGTGGGAGGAGTGGACAGGGCAAGGAGGTGGGCACGTTTAGGGACGAGACAGCATGGGCCAGTTGTAGGAAAGTACCATCTTGCCTGGCATGTTACCCCCATTTTCACTGTATCTATGTTTGTTTTTGCCCATGTGTCACTGGGATCCTGCTAGGCAGGACCCCAGTGCTCATAATTTATGCCCTGTGTGTGTTCCCTGTGTGGTGCCTAACTGTATCACTGAGGCTCTGCTAACCAGAACCTCAGTGTTTATGCTCTCTCTACTTTCTAAAATTGTCACTGCAGGCTAGTGACTAATTTTATCAATTCTCATTGGCACACTGGAACACCCATATAATTCCCTTGCATATTGTACCTAGGTACCCAGGAGATCCCTGCAGCATTTATTTTGCCACCCATAGGGAGCTCACACAATTCTTACACAGGACAGCTCTGCAGCCTGAGTGAAATAATGTCCACGTTATTTCACAGCCATTTTTCACTGCACATAAGTAACTTATAAGTCACCTATATGTCTAACTCTCACTTGGTGAAGGTTAGGTGTCAAGTTACTTAGTGTGTGGGCACCCTGGCACTAGCCAAGGTGCCCCCACATCGTTCAGGGCAAATTCCCTGAACATGGTGAGTGCGGGGACACCATTACATGCGTGCACTACACATAGGTCACTACCTATGTGTAGCGTCACAATGATAACTCCGAACATGGTCATGTAACATGTCTAAGATCATGGAATTGTCACACCCCAATACCATTCTGGTATTGGGGGGACAATTCCATGATCCCCGGGTCTCTAGCACAGAATCCGGGTACTGTCAAACTGCCTTTCCGGGGTCTTCACTGCAGCTGCTGCTGCTTCCAACCCCTCAGACAGGTTTCTGCCCCCCTGGGGCCTGGGCAGCCCAGTCCCAGGAAGGCAGAACAAAGGATTTCCTCTGAGAGAGGGTGTTACACCCTCTCCCTTTGGAAATAGGTGTGAAGGGCTGGGGAGGAGTAGCCTCCCCCAGCCTCTGGAAATGCTTTGATGGGCACAGATGGTGCCCATCTCTGCATAAGCCAGTCTACACTGGTTCAGGGATCCCCCAGCCCTGACTGGTGCAAAACTGGACAAAGGAAAGGGGAGTGACCATTCCCCTGACCAGTACCTCCCAGGGGAGGTGCCCAGAGCTCCTCCAGTGTGTCCCAGACCTCTGCCATCTTGGATTCAGAGGTTTTTGGGGCATAATGGACTGCTCTGAGTGGCCAGTGCCAGCAGGTGACGTCAAAGACCCCTCCTGATAGGTGCTTACCTCTTCTAGTAACCAAGCCTCCTTTCTTAGTAGCCAAACCTCCTTTTCTGGGTACTTAGGATTTCTCCCCTGGGCTATTCCTCAGGTAACGAATGCAAGAGCTCACCAGAGTTCCTCTGCACTTCCCTCTTTGACTTCTGCCAAGGATCGACCACTGACTGCTCCAGGACGCCTGCAAAACTGCAACAAAGTAGCAAGATGACTACCAGCAACATTGTAGCGCCTCATCCTGCCAGCTTTCTCGACTGTTTCCTGGTGGTGCATGCTCTGAGGTCTGTCTGCCTTCACCCTGCACTGGAAGCCAAGAAGAAATCTCCTGTGGGTTGACGGAATCTTCCCCCTGCCAACGCAGGCACCAAATTACCTCATCACCGGTCCTCTGGGTCCCCTCTCACCCTGACGAGCATGACCCCTGCAACACAGGAGCTGGGTCCAAGTGTCTCCCACAGTCCAGTGGCCCTTCTGTCCAAATGTGGTGGAGGTAAGTCCTTGCCTCCCCACGCCAGACAGCAAACCTGTGTACTGTGTGATTTGCAGCTGCTCCGGCTTCTGTGCACTTTTCCAGGACTTCCTTTGTGCACAGCCTAGCCTGGGTCCCCAGCACTCCATCATGCATTGCCCAACTTGCTGAGTTGGACTCCGACGTCGTGGGACCCTCCTTTGTGACTCTGAGTTGACTGCTGTCCTCAGATTTTCTAAGTGCCTGCTCTGGTACTTCTGCGGGTGCGGCCTGCTTCTGCTGGGGCTCTCTGAGTTGCTGAGCACCCCGTCTGTCCCCTCCTCCAAGGGGCGACATTCTGATCTTTCCTGGGCCCCAGCAGCACCCAAAATCCTCAATCGTGACTCTTGCAGCTAACAAGGCTTGTTGGCAGTATTTCTGCCTGGAAACACTTCTGCAACCTCCAGCACGCCGTGGGACATCTTCCATCCAAAGCAGAAGTTCCTAGCCCTTTATGTTGTTGCAGAATCCTTGGCTTCTTCCACCCAGAGGCAGCACTTTTGCACCTTCATCCGGGGTTTAGTGGGCTACTGCCCCACCCTGGACACTTTTGTGACTCTTGGACTTGGTCCCCTTCCTTTACAGGTCCTCAGGTCCAGGAATCCATCTTCAGTGTTTTGCTGGTGCTTATGGTTCTTGCAGAATCCCCTATCACGACTATTCTGTCTCTCTGGGGTAGTAGGGTAACTTTACTCCTACTTTTCAGGGTCTTGAAGTGGGGTAGTTTGGACACCCTTACTGTTTTCTCACAGTCCCAGCAACCCTCTACAACCTCCCATAGGTCTGGGGTCCATTCGTGATTCGCATTCCACTTTTGGAGTATATGGTTTGTGTTGCCCCTAGACCTATGTCTACCTATTGCATCCTATTGTGATTCCACATTGTTTGCACTACTTTTCTTACCGCTACTTACCTGTTTTGTGTTTGTGTACATATAATTTGTGTGTATTACTTACCTCCTAAGTGAGGGTATCCTCTGAGATACTTTTGGCATATTGTCACTAAAATAAAGTACCTTTATTTTTAGTAACTCTGAGTATTGTGTTTTCTTATGATATTGTGCTATATGATATAAGTGGTATAGTAGGAGCTTGGCATGTCGCCTAGTTCAGCCTAATCTGCTTTGCCATAGCTACCTCTATCAGCCTAAGCTGCTAGAAACACCTCTATTCTACTAATAAGGGATAACTGGACCTGGCACAAGGTGTAAGTACTACAAGGTACCCACTATAAGCCAGGCCAGTCTCCTACACCGGTGGGTTAAAAAAGGTATACACGGGATAGGAAAAGTTTCTTAGGGTCAATCAGGGTGGACCTGGAGGAAGGTGTTGAAGTGGAGGTAGAGGGAGTGGTCGTAACAGGTGTAGGTGTGCGTGTCGTGGATGCAGGTGACTGTACAGTATGCTGAGGTGTGGTGGATGTGTGTTGGGTGGGTGTCTGGGAACGTTTGAGTGTCTTGGGAGGAGGAGGAGCGTAGGACACAGTGGGACAAGACAGGCTGCCTGTGTAAATGGATGTTGTCTGGGTGTCTGTAGGTCTGGTGAGTGTGCTGCATGTGACAGTCAATGTTGTTGTGGTGAGTGCAGGTGTGGTGTCTGGGGTGCATGCATGGATGTCTGATGTTGTGGTGACTGCAAGAATGGGGCTCGAAACAGTGAATGAAGGTGTAGTGCCTGTGAGTGTGCATGTAGAGGTGACAGACAGGGAAGCGGGATAGGTGGACACACTGGGAGAAGTGGATGTTGTTGTTTGTGCCTGAGTATGTTGGCCTTTGTGTATGCCAGTGGTGGGAAGTGTGGTGATTGTGTTTCTCTGTGTGCTTCTTGTGGGTTGAGGTGTGTGCATGGCTGTCAGAATGTGTGCTTGGGATGGGTGAAGGGAGTGGGGTGCTGGAAGGGGAAGAGGTGCTGGGAGGTGGGATGAAAGACCAGGGCACTGGCTGCCGTCAAAGAGGACGCCAGAGCCTGAAAAGATCTCTGTAGGCCAGACACGGCACCGTGAATGCCATCCTGGTAGGTATTGGTCTGCTGCACCTGTGATGCTAGCCCCTGGATGGCATTGACGATGGTTGTCTGCCCTACAGAGATGGTCCTCAGGAGGTCAATAGCCTCCTCCGTGAGGGCAGCAGGGCTGGGGATGGGGTGCCTGGGGCGAAGGAGACACCCACCCTCCTGGGTGAGCGTTCATGGGCAACTAGGTGGGGGGAACTGGGAGGGAGGTGAAGGTATGGGGGTGGCGGATGATGACAAAGAATGGGTGGGCCCACTGGGGTCCCCACCACCAGGGAGCTCCCATAGGAGAAGGTGTCAGAATCACTCCATTCAGTGGTAGTTGCCTCCCCAGTGGTACTCCCCTCACCCTCCAACCCACTGGTCCCCTTGGCATCGCTCGCATCTGCCTCCTTGGAACCATGGGCTGCTGCATCCCAACTCACCAGTGCCACTGCTCCCTCACCAGACGATGCTGATGTACACAGAAAACACAGGAGAACAGGGGTGGGGAGACAAAACAGGAGAGACATTTGTAAATAGCTGAATGGAGGTGCATAACTGGTTCACAGATACTCCCACCTAGCAAATATACCACCATTCAGCACCTACAGCTATACTCATGACTATGACCCTGACTATTGCCCACAACCCTGGTATACATCCATCTCCAACATTACGGAAGGACCTTAAGAACTGCAGACCTGTCCCTTATCATCTAACTGCCCATGGCGGCCACTATGCCTAGGGACATCTGTCACCCCCTTGTGTCTGCTGTGCAGCCTTCAAGCGCCCATCCAAGTCTGGATACGCCACCATCAGAATGAGGCGCATTAGGGGGGTCAGTGCCCGACAGGCACCCCTTCCTCGTCAGGAGGTCTTCCCCAGCTAGGCCTCGCAGATCTTCCTGGCCCAACGCCGCAGGTCCTCCCACCGCTTCTTGCAGTGGGTGCTCTGCTTGTTGTAGACTCCCAGGGTCTGCACCTCCCTGGCGATGGCCTGCCATAGTCCCCTCTTCTGATGGGCGCTGACCTGTAGGGGACACACAGAAAAGTGACACAGAGGTCAGACAATGCCCATTTGATGCAGCTGGCTATACGTCCCATATGGGACGGACACTTAAAACAGCATTACAGCACCTCACACATGTAGTATGTCATGCATTCCACGGCTGTACAGTGTCAAATTGTGCACACTTGTTTACAGCCACCTACCACCATTTCACACATCCAAGCAGCCCAATCCGCCTACTCACCTGTACCCCTGGTCTACCATAGAGTTTGGCTTACGGGGTAGGACCCCGTCCACCAGCTTCTCAAGTTCTTCGGTGGTGAAGGCCAGGGCCCTTTCCCCTGCTACTCATGCCATTTTCAGGACCAGGGTCAGGATACAGCAGCACACTCAGTGGAGTTCTTGCATGCACGTAATCTGGGAGTCAAGTGAAATTGGGGTGAGGAGATAGCGTATGCTCCGCGGCGGTGTGCACCGTCACCGGCGGCAGCGATAATTATAGGACCATATTCCCCATTGACAACCGTGTTAACCAATGAATGGGTGCACGGCGGTGAACACCGCCTTACGCCATTACGACAACCGCTAGTGGTATGAGGTCACTTCCACTGCTACATATCTTGATTACTGGGGGAAGACATTTTGCACACTACTACACAGTTAATAATTTCTCATTGGCCCCATGCAGGCCCTATGGACCCCCTCCCCCAAATGCATGGACAAACAAATATTTACTCACCACAACAGTCCAGTGGTATCAGTGAGGACATGGCACTCCAGTGTAACATCCTACAATGCATATGTGTCATCGACTTGTTTGCCAGCAGTGATGAATATTCAAAATGTTGTTTAGATGAATATGTGTCCCTCACATGTGTTCTCCACTCCTCCTAGGTACAGACCCATGTGGTGAGGGAGGGCCCAACCGGTGTACACACCACTTGTTGATTTGAAGACCATGGTGGAACGTGACATCATTATCAATTACAGACTCACTCGTGCTACTATTCATGAACTTTGTGCATTACTGGATCCAGCACTGAGACTGGCTAATCGTAATCAGCATGCCATCCCTACTGAAGTGCAAGTGCTCTCTGCACTCCATTTCCTGGCCATGGGCTCATTTCAGGTGACAGTGGGCATGGGTGCAGGGTTCTCACATGCAATGTTCTGCCTCATAAAGTCCAGATTCCTGAATGCATTTGTACGACACCTGCAGTCATATGTGAGGTTTCCCCAAAGTGCTGAACTCACTGCCGTCAAGTCAGACTTTTATGCCTTTGCCAACATACCTCATGTGATTGGTGCCATCGATGGCACCCACATAGCTCTCATCTTTCCAAGAGTAAGTAAACAGGTGTACAGTAACAGGATGAACTTTCACTCTATGAACATTCAATTGGTGTGTACTGCTGCCCAGTACATCTCACATGTGAATGCTATGTCCCCGGGATCAGTCCATGATTCCTTTGTGCTGAGGAACAGCAGTGTGCCACACATGATGGAACAACTACATGGGGACAGAGGATGGATCATAGGTAAGTGTGTCTGACACTTTTTCTACACATAGTTGACAGCCAGCCTGTCTACAACTGAGTGTTGTTAGTTACAGTCCTGTTTTGCCCACTTTCTGCAGGTGATTCTGGCTACCCCAACATGCATTGGCTCCTGACACCAGCGAGGAATCCTAGAACAGATACAGAGAGGAATTACAATGAGGCCCATGGACGTACTAAGAGGGTGACAGAGAGCACTGTAGGTCTCCTGAAGGCTAGATTCTGTTGCCTCCCTATTTCTGGGGGATCCCTGGCCTATGGCCCTGAAAGGTCTGTAGAATAGTGGTGCCCTGCTGCATGCTGCACAACGTGGCTGTGAGGAAATCTATTCCCCTCTTGGAGGAGGAGGGTGCTGTATATTCAAACCAGCTTCCTCTAAGAGGGGATGAGAGTGATGGTGATGATGAAGAGGGGGAAGATGTACACTCCAGGAACCAACTGATCCAACTATACTTCCAGTGATTATGATGTACTATTTGCTGCTTTAGTTGCCTGTGCTGCATACTGTCTGTCTGACTTATCCCCTATGTGGGTGTTGGGTCAATAGACATTTTCACTGTAACAAGGTTTGCATGGGACATGTGACATGATGAAAAACGTGTTAGACATTTCGCTTGACACCACCCCATGTTGTACTTGGGGTGTCATTCCTGCAATAAAGGTATGATTATATAACTACAATGACAATTGCATGCACAGTTAGATTTGATTCAACATACTGACAGGGGACATTGACATTGGTGTACATGTGTTTATTAGGTGTCAGGGATGCCAGGGTGTTCTTTACGGTGATGGGAGTGGACTGCTGGTGGATGTCCATACTGTCTCAGCGATTGTTGGCAGTGGTAATATGCCCCTCTATATTTTACATGTTGTTGAGTTGATATTGCATGGTGGGGATGGCGGTTGAGTGGCACACTTGGGGAACAGTTCGGGTCAGAGTCACTTCTTTGAGGGTGCCTTGGTCTTGGCAGGTGTTCATTTCCCATATCTGGGCCTGAGGGACTGTTTGGGTGCCTGGTGTTGGCCTGTACGGGTGGAGATGCTGGTCTCCTGTGTGTCCATAGGTTGTGGCTCCAGCCCAGCTGCTGCTGTTGATGGCTGGTCTGTATCTTGGTCTGTGGTAGGGGATTCCTGTTCTGTGGAGGTCTCAGGCTGGGTTGGTAAGTGGTGCAGCAGCACCCCTACAATAGTGGCCATGGTGGCATTGAGCTGTTTCCACTGCTGCATGGTCTCCTGGTGGTGTGCTATCTGCAGCCTTTGATTCTGTTTCAGGGTGGCTATGATCTGGCCCATCCTGTCCAGGTATGGTGGTATGCTCCCAAGATCTCAGAGATGACCTCCTGGGCTGCAGCATCCATCCTATGGCCTCCCCCTGGCCACTGTTGCCCTCTCACTGGGCCATTTGTACTGGAGCCATCGTCTTCCTGCCTGTTGGTAGGTGGTGTCTGTGGCCTCTGTCCTTGTGTTCCACCAGTCTGTGGTCTGGATAAGCAGGTGTGGGGCCGGTTGCCCGGAGCTAATGTTGGTGGCTAGGTGGTAGGGGTGTCAGTGGGGTCCTGGGTGGGGCTGCTGGATGGTGACAGTCCAGGATTGTGTGAAGGGCCAGGGAATTCCTCACTGTCTGGAGTTCCCTCTCCAGTGTTCGGAGTGGCGCCTCTTTCTCCATGTGGGCCACTGCCACTCCTTGTCTTGTCCATCAGGGTGGCATGGGTGGTGGTGCCTGTTGGGGGGAATGGACATGTATGTTACAATTGCAAAATCAGATGGGGGTACACAGGGCAGGCCTATTTTGTGCAGGGCTTCCACTGGTGGGCCACGCAAGGTGCTTTTGTGAGGTTGCCATTGCATTTTGCTTGGGATGTGGAGGTGCATTGTGGGTGGTGTAGTGCCATTATGATGCCTTGCAGGGGTAGGTGGCTGTGCACAGAGGGAGGGATGTGGGCCTGTTAGTGGGTTTGTGGGCATGCAGGATGACTGGATTTAGTGATTATGGCCTGGGTGGGGTAGTGGTCCTGGTGGTAGTTTGTGGGTTGGGGTGGTGCATGCATTCAAGGTGTGGTGGATATGGGGTAATTGTGGATGACTTACCCGACTCCATTCCTCCAGTGAGTCCAGTGAAGCCCTCAGGGTGCAGGATGGCCAGGACCTTTTCCTCCTAGTCAGTGTAGTCGGGGGGTGTTGGTGGGTGTCTTCTGTACCACAATGTTGTGCCTGGATGCCATGGACCTCACCTTCCCTCGCAGGTCGTTCTTTCTCTTGCGGATGTCATCCCTCGTACCTGGATGGTTTCCTACTGCATTGACATTGTTAACAATGGTCTGCCATAACTCCATCTTCCTGGCGATGCGTGTGTGCTGGGCCTGTGCCCCGAATATTTGTGGCTCGACCTTGATTATCTCGTCCACCAAGGTCCTTAGCTCCCTTTCTGTGAAGCGTGGGTGCTGGGGGGGTGCCATGGTGTGTGTTGTGGGTGGTGTGTTGTGTGGATATTGGAGAGGGTGCTGTTGTGTGGTTGGGTGTGTGAGTCGTGTGATGTGGCGTTCGGTGTCTGCCTGTAGTGTTGTCCGTCTGGCTTTTCCTATTGGCGATGCAAAGGATTGTGGGGTGTGTCTGTGAGTGTTTTATTGTGTTGTGGATGTGTGTCAGGTGTGTGGGTTTCAAACTTGCCAATGTGTGCATTTCTTTCTGTTGGGTCAACTTGCTGGCTGTGGCGGTCTGTACCTCCAAAGGTCGTTCAACATCCACTGACCGCTGCAGTGATTTGTGCATCATTATTTGGAGGGTGGGGGATTTGTGTGATCGGCGGTGGTGGGTTGGGATGTGCAGCTTTTTCACTGACAAGGCCCTGGCGGTGACTGGTGGTAGGAATATTTTTGGCGGATTCTGTTTCTTACATCTTTATATGGTGGGTTTCTGTTTACCACCAATGGCGGGATTCTGTTCGCCGTCATCACGGCAGGAGACGGTGTTTACCGCCATGTTCATAATGACCCCCTTATATAGTTTTTTTAGGAGATAGGGGCTACACGGCCCTCCTCCCCAGGCCTATAAAGGTCCCGGAGTCCCCCATTCCCCAGGGTGCAGCCCAATTATTTATTATTTTCTGGGGAGAGGGAGGGTCGCATGGACCCCTCTCCCCAGGACCTGTGTCCAGTCCCTGTGGCCAACCCTTATAACAATCCAACACTGCACGGCCCCCCACCCCAGGGCCGATCTTAGCCCTAGGGACCCCATCCCCCAGGGCCCAGCCATGTGACCTGGGTGCCTCCCAAGGCACCCAGTCACAATGCTGAGGACTGTGGAGGCTGCCTGAAGGCCCCCATGGCCCCATTTGGCTCCCCGCCTCCGGCAGGAGCCAGCATTGCTGTCACAGAGAGGGAACTGCTAAAGTGGCTGTGTCTTGGCAGCAGTTATCCAAGCTGCAGCCAAGCTACAACAAACAGCTATGCCCCAGGAGTGGGTACCCTGGGACATAAGAGGAGCCAGCCCTGGGGTTTGGTGGTCCCAAGGGCCACCTGTGGCTCCTCGAGGGCGGGGGCCCTGCAATGAAAATAACCCCAGAGAGATGGTGGTACCCAGGGTTGCGGGGTTCCAAAACTGACCCCCTCCTCTTTTTTTAATGCTTGCCCTGGGGAGGTGGTTTTCACAGGGGCTGTGTGGGTGGCACATGGCCCCTGCACATAATTACAGAAATGCCCCAGGGAGGTGGCGGTCTCTAGGGCTGTGGGGGGGCCATGCATCCCCCTGCACATAAGTACAGAAATGCCTCAGGGAGGTTGTAGTCCCCGGGGCTACAGCAGGGGGGACACATGGCCCCTTGCATACAATTACATGTTTGCCCCACAGAGGTAGTTGTCCCTGGGGCTGCGGGGGCCACGCAGCTCCCTGTATACAGTTACATGTTTGCCCTGGCGAGGTGGTGGTCCCCGGGACTGCAGGGAGGGGGGTCAGCATGACCCCCCCATAAAATTACAGCAATACCCTGGGGAAGTGGTGGTTCTGAAGGATGCTTGGGGGTTGCGTGCCCCCGCATAAAATTACAGAAATGGCCGAAGAAGGTGGCAGTCCCCGGGGCTGTGCAAAGCCCAGGAGCGGGCCCCATGCATCCCCTCCTTATTCAACACAAGAAACAAGCATGGGCTCCCATGCTTGTGTTTTTTTAAAGCTTCCAGGTGGGCCAGGTCGCGGGGTCTTTAAAAAGATCAAGCATGGGAGCTCATGCATGCTTATATATATATTTTTTTTAATTTCATAAATTTGTTGCAAAACCATTAAAAAATGTTTTTTTCCTCTGGCGCGGTCCCTTTGGCACCTATAACCAGAGCTAAAGGGTCAAGGTGTCTCTACACTGGCCCCCTTTGGTTTTTTACATTATTTTTTTAAGGAGTCCCAAGATGGCTGCCAACACTTCCTGGTTGAAGTGTTAGTAGCCAATAAGAGCATTTCCCTGCATGAGCTTGTCATTATTCGCAAAGTCGTCGGGGAGGAACCACGGCCCTACATATACAAATTTATTTTCCTTTTAATATCTCCAAAACTACTGGACAGATTTACAAAAAAATAACCAAAAGTGTAATCTGCATACTGAAAGCTAGCTTCATGCCAAATGTGGTGTAATCCCATCCCCAGTGGTTTGGGCTGTAGTCGTATCTAAAATTCAAATGAGAATTAACATGGGAAACACAACTTTTTTGACCCCCCCTTTTTCTCACCCCCACTTGCCAGATCACCACAAAACTTTATGTGTGCAACAAGAATGACAGGGGCACTTTTTCTGGAAAACTGTGTGAAGATTCATCAAACAGTGCTAAAGATGTAGGCCAATCAAAAAATGTATATATATATATATATATATATATATACATATATATATTTATATATATATATATACACATACATATATATATGCCTCTCTCTCTCTCTCTCTATATATATATATATATATATATTCTTGAAAAAAGGCTTTTTTTCTTTTGGAACTGTGCATTATTTATATTTAGGTTTTTGTATGACTGGGGAGAATGATGTACAGGACCCTATAAATCTCCCAGATAATTTGCCCCCCCTTTTTTTCCTGGAGCAGATGCAACAACGGGATTGCTGCTTGGCTCATCGTACTGTCCTCCTTTGTAACTTTCTAGCCCTCATTGTTCATCGCCATGGTCATGTTTTTCCCAGTTGCTTCCCCTCCTCTTTGAAGGACATAGTCGGTGATCTGTTTGTACTGCTCAAACAGACGTTGCAACATGTAGTAGGTCGAGTTTTAATGTGTTGGCACCTCCTGTATGATGGCTTTAACTGGTAAAGGACTGCAGATTCTTCTTTTTTGAGAAAGTCCTGCACAATCAGGTTGATGCAATGCGCCAAACACTGGACCCTGAAATATCGACTGACTGCCATAGTCTTGACTATATTACTGCTATTGTCTGCTCCAACAGATCCAATTCTGAGACTTCTGGTTTGAAGCCATTCAAACAATTTGCTGTTAAAGTCTTCCAAGATGTTTGTAGTTGTATGGGATTTCTCCATGGCAAAGATTTCTACTGTTCCATTCCCAAGGAATGCCCTTAAAACTTTCCTCGGTGCTGAGACCCGCAGATCGCTGTTGCCTAAACCCCAGAAAAGATATTCAGTTGCTTGACAACTGGTACACATGTCTATCGTCAGACGGATAGTGTGAACAGCACTCTGCTGCATAGGTTGGCCAACCAAATGCAGCATATCACGATGGAGAATTGGAACAGCAAATCTAACAAAATAGGTCCAGCACGAAACCTTCCATTTCAGGCAGATAGCCACTACAAATTCTAAAAATCCCACTTCTTCCACAAAAGAGAAAGGGAGGAGGTCCAGTGCTAACATGTTAGCTAGATTCCAATTGTACAAGAATGGTGTTGGGTTGTTCCGCTCATAGGGCCCCTCCTGCCTAAACATGCCCGTAATAGTAGCTTGGATTTTTATTTTGGGATGCCACTGACACAGGTGAATTCCAGAGAGACCCAGGAGGTGGTAGACTCAATGTGTGCCTTGAGGGAATCCCTGTATGCAATGGTGTCTGCACCTAAGTCTTGTGCCATTTGGAGGTTGTTGATGCGGGTGATACTCGTGCACTGAAGGGGACATGGCTGCTTTGTGTAAAGTTGTCATCCTCTTCTTCCTCATCACCTCCTCCTATCACCATGATGGGAGCTGCTTCCCCTCTCTCATCACCACCACCACTAGCAGCTACCATTTTAAGGTGCTCCTCCCACCAGATTGCATGATGTTTTTTCATAGGAGATGTTTGGCCTTCTGTACTATAGTATGAAACTACCTCGACGAATGCTTGCGTGGCAAATGGAGCATATTGCAACGTTATACTCCTGCTTGCCAATCATAAAGAAGTCCCAAACTGTGGAGGGAAACAGTGTGCTACTTCCAATGTCTGAAGAACTGAAGGTAGGTGGGTGTGTTATTTGCTTCTCTGCAGTGCATAATTTGACTGATGTAGTGGTGGATGCAGGTCTAAGCGGGGCCTTACAAATATGAAAGCTGGTGGGTGGTGGTAGAAACAGTGTCCCATCCTTCTGAGCAGTTGAATAGGAGGGGTCATATCTGTGTCCTCTGAGTCACCCTCCACACTGAGAAACACTGGCTTATCCTCATCACTGCTACTTTCCATAATTCTAAGGCTTTCAGGAACTTTCCTTTTACCTTCTCTCTCCAGGTAGGTCTTGGAATTGGCTGGATCCAATCTATGTCCACATCATCAGAAGGTGGGGCTTAGAAAATATGGTGGAGTAATCTTTCTTCTTATTTCTGGAAGTGCAAGTTTGCAGTTTGAATTATTCACACAGACAATATAATTCAGGGAAGTTATCCCAAATAAAAAATACCATATCCATTCTAATCCAAAGCAAATCATGTTCAATGACAATATACATATTTGAAAGTTTACCTTATGCTACTCTAAGGCCTATGAGACACATGTGGCAGGTAGGGGGCAGAGGGGAAAAATTAATAATCCTTAAAAAAGTAATGTTGGTATAAACCTATGGCATGCAGGTGTGCAGGGGAAAATGAAAAAAATATTTAAAATGTTATGCTGGTGTGTGCCTATAGCTTGAGACCTCTGGCAGGCAAGGAATGTGGGGCAAAATTCAATAAACCTTAAAATATGAATGCTGGTGTGCACTTATGGCAGGTGGGGGTTGTAGGAAAAAAAATGAATAATTCTTTTAAAAACTCAATCCTGGTGATGAGCGCCTATGGCAGGCAGGAAGTGCAGGGATAATGGAATAATCTTTAAAAAGCATGAATGCTGGTGTGCCCCAGTGGCAGGCAGAAGGTGCAAGGGAAAATGAAACAATCCTGTTGTGCACCTATGGCCTAAGAAACCATGTGGCAAGCTACAGAAAATGGCCGTTGGGTCTCATGTTCCACAAATAACAAGCAAGAAGGCATGGGTAACAAAGAATACATGATGCAAGCTTATGGCAAAAGCACACTGGCTGGCTACACAAAATGCCCACCGGCCACATGTTAAAACAACATCAAGTAAAAATGCATGGACCACAAGGAATACATGCAGGCCTATAGCAAAAGCACACTGGCTGGCTACAGAAAATGGCCACTGGCCACATGTTCAAAAACCAACAAGCATGGAGGCATGGATAACAAAGAACACATGGGGGTCTATAGAAAAAGCACACTGGGTGGCTACAGACAATGGCCTCCTGCCACATGTTCAGACAACAGCAAGGAGACATGAATAATATGTGCAGGGCTATGGACACTGACTAAACAAAACAGCCGCCGGCCAAATGGCATGGAGAACAAAGACAAAATGGTAGCCTATCCCAAACACACACACACAGGCCAGACCAAAAAATGACCACTTGGCCAGCAAAAAAAGGAGGCATTGTAAACAAAGAAGAAAAACCTACCATTGATTCAACAATGCCAAAAATGAAAATTAGGTTAGCTGTAAACAATTCTAACAACACGCATCCACCCAAAGCATATAATAATACCACTTTTTGCAGAAAAAATGGAATACAATAAAAAGTTTGCATTTAAAAAACGTCATCTCTAAAAATAGATGTTTTAAAACAATATACTATAGAAACTGTTATTTCATTAATCAATGCCTAGCTCTGACTGATGGCCCAACGGCAGACTATGCCACATAGTAAAATAAATGAATAGTGCACATTTTACAAACATGAAGCAAAAGTACTTAATTCTGCAAAATTTTACCTTATAAAAGCTAAACAGTTCAGTGCAAAAAATAGGCCCCCACTGCAACTCCAAGCCACTGAACACAAACACAATCAAATTTAAAAATTGATTAAAAGGTAGAACTATATCCTTGTGACAGTGCATGCCCTCTATCAAACAACACTCTTATCCAAAAGTTGTTTAACTTGCTGTGATGTCACAAAAACAAAGTCCTTAAAATCCATTGGCACCTCTAAATCCAAATGAAAAGTAACCTGAGATGGATAAAGCACTGGGAGGAGCATTCTGGGCAGGAAGAGGATAGTGGAGTCCCAGTGGCACTTCCTTTCTGTTGAAAAAAAGTAAAATAAAAAAAATGCTTTTTGCACTAAAAGAACCATTTGTTCGCGTAGAATATTCACTCAAAACGGTTTTCATGAGTTAATTTAGCTCCTTCTTGAGAAGAAAATCTGCTTGAGAAGCAGCCCTGACTGCCAGCATTACAAAATTGCACTAGAAGGTTCTGTGGAGACCAGAAAGCTCGCCAGGGGCCAGCAAATCTCACTTTCACTGGCAAGCATGTGTACGTTAATGGACCACTTGTGACCAACGGCATTACAAAAGGGTGCTGGAAGGCTCAGTGGCAATAGTAAATTGCAGCAGAGGCCAGGAAATCTGGTTCACACTTTCAAGCGGGATTTGTGGAGCCTTGCGTTGTTCCTCAAGCTGCAAAATAATTTTGCCATGTGCCAATTGGCAGAATTTGACAGGAACTCTGTGTTGCAAGCTTAACACGGAGGTTCCAAATCCCATTGATTCTGCGGGCAGATTTAGAATTCAGGCTGGGCCAAGATCTTAACAGATATGTACGCTCCTCTACACAATCTTCTAGACTGAGTAGTCATTCAAAATAAAGGTATCAGTGGAGAGATGACAGCCTTTCCACACTCTACTGCACACATTCAGTGATGAAGACACAGGTCTCAACGGAGAGGCCATTCTCTCTTTGTAGTCTACCAAACAGCTGTCATCAAAGTGAAACCTCTAAGCATAGAGACCAGTTCCTCTCCATATTGTGTTACACAATCATGACCAAAGAGAGAATTGCCTCTGAAGACATCAGTCTCTTTGCACACTCTATGTTGTGGAAACGTAGCTACTGCTTGCACATTTGGGCGCTCACAAATTCATACTGCCCCCTCTTAATATGTGTGTTTTTTCTTACTGATGTGTATTGCTCCCTGGTTGCAGTAGTGGGTGCTAACAGCATGTAAAGAATACTAAGCATCTGTATTGTATTAGCATCTGCATCACACATTGTTTATTTTCATTGTGCAAAAACAGTTATTCTTATTAAAATCCTGGTGGTGCTAGTGTGCCTGGTCCTTAGTAAGTAAACTTACATGGGAACGCGTATAGGCTGATGAACCTTTTGATTCACATGGAGTATCCTAGATATGTAGTAATCAATGTTCATTAATAATAAATATACCAATCAATAATTACTAAGAAAAACATCAATCAGTCAATTATATCAGCATTTCATGAATAACCACAACTCAATATACGTTTTAAAATGTTTATTTCCCTATTATTTACAATACTAATCCATATGGTTAATTCAAACTTTATTCAATAAGCTCGGAATTAGTTTGTTAGTGACCACCAATAACATAATCTAATCAGAACTTGAGAAAATATATACACTAATGCTTCAGCATAGGCCAACAAAGATGAATATAACAACATTAATATCAGAGTTCAGCAATCAGTTTGTCAATCATCTGTCCCTGTCAGTGTCACCCAAAGGAACCCTACCTAACCCATATTAGCAGTAGCATGTGGGATTTCATGCGAAAACATTTTGGAACATGAATTTAGAAATCATCTAACTAGGAGAAAAAACTATTCAAACAGCGCAGTTGGTACCTAGAAAGAAAAGCACAAAAGTTAACCAGTCACATTGTCATAGCTACCTATCCACGAAATGGACCATCAACAAGTCAGTCTTTATCTTCAGGTCATCAATCTATCAGCAATGCATCAGACTCTCAAGAACACAAGCCCAATGACAAAGTCTCGAATCGCATTTTCTGACATCTGATATCTAACATCTGCGTCAGTTCTCCCCTCATATCTCGCATCTTTCTGAAGTTTTCGCCTCTTGTCATGACATTATATCATAGTTGTCCAGTCCATCCCTCTAATTCCTAGTTGGTCAGTTAATCACCAATTATTACCCTAACCAATAATTCTTATTTTACGAATCTATAAATTCTAAGATTACGCCATTCTCAGTTTGTTGATTGGTTCACTGTACGATGCCCTCATCATCCAACTCATCAGGTTCAGGGTCAGTTGAACACATTAGGGGCCAGATGTAGCAACTGTTTTGCATGTCGCAAACTGCCAAAAACGCAGTTTGCGACATGCAAAATGGCCATCTCGATGCAGAGTCACATTTTGCGAGTCGGTACCGACTTGCAAAATGTGATTCCGACTCGCAAATAGGAAGGGGCGTTCCCTTCTTATTTGCGACCACATCGCGAAAGCGGTCGCAAACCAACTCGCAGTTACCATCCACTTGAAGTGGATGGTAACTCATTTGCAAAAGGGAAGGGGTCCCCATGGGATCCCTTCCCCTTTGTGAATGCCACAAAAAATATTTTTCAGAGCAGGCAGTGGTCCTGTGGACCACTGCCTGCTCTGAAAAAAACGAAACTAAATGGTTTCAGTATTTTTCCTTTTTGCAGCTCGTTTTCCTTTAAGGAAAACGGGCTGCAAAAAGAAAAAAGAAAAAAAGCAGTCACAGACATGGTGGTCTGCTGTCTCCAGCAGGCCACCATCCCTGTGAGTGCCTAGACTCGCTATGGGGTCGCAAACTGCGACCCACCTCATTAATATTCATGAGGTGGGTCTTTGCGACCCCATAGCGAGTCGCAGAAGGTGTCTGAGACACCTTTCTGCATTTCATATTTCGAGTTGCAATTTGCAAATCGCTATGACTCGCAAATTGCAAGTCGCAATATGAAACCTACCTTAGCTTCTCTACAGTGCAAGGTCATTCCGCTGCTGCACAAGGCCTGGCAAAACTAGGCCACAACTTCGGCTAAGTTAACTCTAAAATATAATGAAAAACATACGTTATACATCTTAATATGACATATTACTACATTGTTCTTGCACATTTTCAATATTTCATGCATTTTTAATCATTTTAGTACAATTTCATATAAGCTGACAGCCACTCTTCGTGGACACATTTTCAAACGTGCACATACATTTTCTATGTTACATTTTTCAAGCATTTTTTTGTTACTCATAACGCATTAACACTCATTAATAATTTTTAATTAACATATCTGCTTCAACAGTGGCAGTGGTAAGCTCGTGCTGCAGCAACTGGGTAATTTGTCCCATGCAAACCATTCTCAGAATCAGCACCTGTGCAGCACGTTCTTCCTCCATCACTGCTCTATGAGCTACGTGCAGGCACCAACTGCACCGACTGTTCTGCTCTCTACGTGTGCAGAGAAACTGCGGACCAGCTTCTATTCAAAGGCTGCCCCACCTATGTTCCCCACTTAGCCTCGTTGATCTCCACTCACCCGGTCCCAATGCTGAGGTCCCGACAAGCCCTGAAATTCAGTCCCGCTCCGCTGCGCAAATTCTGCATAGGAACTTCGTAGAGGGAACAAAAAAAGTGGACAAGTAATTCAGGTGTTCTGGTTCTGTTTTCCAGCAGAAATCCAGCAAACTAAAGACAAACAAGGTAAAAGCAACATTATTTAGGCGTGTATTAGTAAAAGGGCAAGACCTTGAGCACCACGATTTTTGACAGGGCAGAGAGTTCTATAAAAGACAAAAAATGCTTTCTAAAATGGATGAAAAGCTTGAAAGGCTCATTTGTTTTTGAGGTACGAAATAAGACTTTGTGCTATTAATGCATGTTTGCAATTTGGACATATGAACAATACCCTACACCAAAGGAATGATAGACAACTCTAATTTTGGCTCTCATTGAGCAGTATTACTAGGCTTGTAAAGCAACTATACAGTGAATGGTAATCCTTTGGAACTTGTAGAAATATACAGCCCAGACGTCAGTTGGTAAGAACCATTGCAATGACAAGTACTTTGATGTATGCTGATCAGTGATATTGTACCAATCTTAGTTGATGTTATTTATCATTCACAGATATGCATGTAATCCAGTGCTGAATAGGGAATCGGTGACAGTTCCTCAAGCACCTCCGAGTAGCATAGGCAGAGAAGTACCAGTGTCTTCCTTGTCTCTCACTCTCTCTTTGTAATCCCAACCCCCTTCCCCTTAGGGACTACCGCAGGTGCAGGGGACACTCCTGTTACTGAAGCTAGTCCTCAAAGGCATTTAGGAACTAAGCACCACCCCATCGAAGCCGCCGGAATTTCAGGTGAGTGCGTTGTGACATTCTACTAGAAACTGTTGACATCCTGGGGAGAAGTCTCAGTTGAGACACCAGTCCCTCCAAATACCCTGCTGTGGACAGCCATCAAACTAGAGTGATGTGTGAACAGACATTCCAATCTCTATTACTCTCAGTACGCTATTACACAACTTTTTCACCCTTGCAAGAAGTCTCAGAGGCCCTTACTATGTACCCTTGTCAATTTGGGGAAATGTGTCAGTGGGCAAGCCTCTCCCTCTCTATAACCTACTACACATGCCTATCACCCTGGGTAGAGGTCTATCTGGAGAGGTCAGTCTCTACAGACACTCTACTATGGATTCCCATAACCCAGGGGAGAGGTGTCAGCAGAGAACATAGTTCCCTCTAAATTGTACTATACACACTTGTCATCATGGGCAGACATCTCCTCAGAAAGGCCAGTCTCTCTCCAGACCCTCCTATTCATGCCAGTTTCCCTGGGAAGATATTGTGGCAGATAGGTCTGTCTCTACCTATCGACTAGTACACACACTTCACACTTACAAGAGAACTGTCAGTGCACAAGATAGTATTTGCCCTTCTTGCAACATACATTCAGTGCTGAAGACAGACATCTTACCAGAAAGGCCACTCTCCCCTCACACTCTATTACAGACACCTGTTATGAAAAAGACAGGTTTCACCACAGAGGCCTATCCTATTCTGTAGTCTGTTACACAGCATCAGCATCCAAAGGAAAAGTCTAAATGGAGATGTTAGTCTTTTTCCATAGCCTACTACACACAGTAATTAATATGTGAAGGAGTCTTAGCGGAGAACAAAATATATACCCACACCCTACCGCATACATTTACTATCCAAAAGACAAGGGTATCTAGTCACAGCAGTTCTTTATCACACTGTAGTGCAGATAGCTCATCCCTCATTTGTGATGCATTACTGTTAGCGTGTGCATGATTCTTAGTGGACAGGCCATTCCACCTTCAGAGCTTACTAAATTCTGTGTAAAGAGACATGTGAATAGTGTGGCCAAATGCTTTTAACAGCGTTCTAAACACACTTTTTATCATGTACTGTACTCTCAGCAGAAAAGCCAATATGTTTTTAACAGTGTCCTACGCACATTTCTTACTCTTACGACAAAAGAGCTAATACCTCACAGGTTGTACTACAAACACACATCATACAAAAGTGCCACCTCACACCCTACTATGCACACTCGTAATTCAAGAGAGAAACCTCAGTGGAGATGCAAGTTCCTCCACACAAACTGTACTGCACACACTTAAATCTATGAGTAATGTCTTAGTGCGAGACTTGTAGTACAGCAAACCATGCTCAATACCCGTCCTACTCTGTACAGTACTCTGCACTATGCAGGTTCGTAGCACTGGATAGAAGTCTTAACACAGAGGCAACTTCTTTGCTATAGTGTACTGTGAGAGGCGTCAGAAAATGGAGGGAAGCGAACGTATCTTCAGAAAGAGTTTTATTGATTTAACATAAGGCAATGTTAGTCTCGTATCAGATTGTCTTTTAATGGCTGTTCGTTCTTTTCCTTCTCTGTCTTCTATCTGGGTCTTCACGCTTGTTCTCTCGTCTTTCTTTCGTTTCCGAGGGTCAAAGCAGGAGGAGCATGTGAAGGAAAGAAGAACACAGGTATTGGGTAAGTAGGTTCTTCCGTATTTTCTCCCTTTCCAGCCGCCCCACCCCCCTTCTTCTTTCTTCTGTTGTTTGTCTGAATAGGGTCTTTCCTTGTCCTTATCCTTTTTCTTTTTTCTCACCTCTTTTCCTGCTGCTAGTATCTCCTTATTGTTTTTCTTCTTATTTTCCCTCTGCCCTTCCTTTATTTTCTTCTCGTTTTCCTTTCTTCTTTCTATTTTCTCTCTCTGTCTCTTTTCTCTCTCTCTCTCTCTCTCTCTCTCTCTCTCTCTCTCTGGTTGAAGGAGTACTTTCCCTTTTGTCTGTTTTTCTGAGTGGTCTATCACAATATATAGTTCTTACATCTATCTTGTCTTGGGGCTTTTTTTTCAAAATAAATGTTTTCTTAAATCTTAATTTATAGTACTTGAGACACCAAACAAACGGAAACTGAATTGGGCACAATAACAACAACAATAATTCAACAGGCGTCTTGCCACTAAGGTTTGGTTCAGGGTTTTTGAAAATATGGGTGCTCATAAAGGAGAAAAACAAAAACTGTGGCAGGCTCAAGGAGCAGACACGGGTTTCTTTGGGCGCTTGCCACGTTATTCACTGCTATGCCCCAGGACCCCAATTTACCAAACAAAATAAATCCAAACACAACACAAAACAGAAAAAAATAAAATAAAATAATCTGTTCCCGACCACCTACTGTCTTTCCCCTCCCATACCTGGTGTGACCACCCTCTCCAGAGCGTGGCCGGCTTCAGCACGGGCTTCCTCCTGGTTCCTGGCTTCCCAAGACTTCAGCTGGCCGTGATCCTTCTCTCGGATGGCGTCAGCAAGTCTCCGGGATGCATCTTCCGTCTCCGGTGGTTGCCACTATGTGTGATGGTGGGGGCCCTTAAAAAGCCCTGAGAGCCCGTCGTCCTCCGTTCCGCCGGCAGCACCCAGAAGTGCTTCCGGGTGAGGGCGTCCTCTCCAGAAGACTCCCCTGGGCCTTCAGCACTCTGATGTGTGCCCCCGGGGCAGCGAGGGGCTGATTCGGCGAAGACGCCCCGTCACATGTACATTCCACATTGCTTAGGTCAATTGTGTAGATTAGATGAATATAATGCGCAAGACTCTCTTGAGAGTTGGACAAATAAATACCAGGGTTGGCTCTGTTTGGGTGCTTTGCTCTTGCGAAAGTCTTGCAGGAGTTTTTTTTCCTTTTTTTAATTAGAAAAAGGGAACTCTAATAAAAACAAAAATATTATAAATATTTAGTGCAGCTCGTAAAAGAGCCTTTTAAAAATGTTTTTGGGAGTTTTAAAAATATTTTTGGTATTGTTTTCTCTTTTCTCATGGAAGCATAAAACACTCAGTTTTAATAAAAAAAGATGTCAGCTACCTCAGACTTTATGATGGGTAGCAGAACAAGTTTGCTTTTAAAAAAAAAGGAAGAAATTGTAACTTGGAGGAAAACGAAGGATAGCATTTATATTCCTATACTCCTATTTATATTTATGTGCCAGCTTGTGCTGGGCAGTTCTATAGAGCTCAGGTGAGAAAATGGTTTGTACAGGCAGCAAAAGGAAGCCTTGTTTAAATAGCCTGACTGGACAGTACTTGAGGTCGTACAGTTTCCCCAGGTGCAAATGATGTAGAAGCAGTTTTAATAAAAAGTTGTCAGCTACCTCAGATTTTATGTTGGGTAGCAGAACAAGTGTGCTTTTAAAAAAAGCAAGAAATTATAACTTGGAGGAAAAAGAAGGGAGCATTTATATTCCTATATTCCTATTTATATTTATGTGCCAGCTTGTCCTGGGCAGTTCTACAGAACTCAGGTGAGAAAATGGTTTGTACAGGCAGCAAAAAGAAGCCTTGTTTAAATAGCCTGACTGGACAGTACTTGAGGTGGTACTGCTTCCCCAGGTGCAAAAGATGTAGAACCTCCTGAGGTGCAGTCCTTTTCAGCAGAGCGAGCCTTCTAAGCACGGGCAAGTCTGTGCAGATGCATAGATTGTAAATGCTGCCAAATGCCAGTTGTGCATATGCTCTCTTACCTTACTGCACATACCTGTTACTCTTTGGAGAGGATTCAGCATAGAGTAGCTCTTCTCCATATGCTAACAAGAACACTCATGATCCAAGAGGGAGGTCTCTCTGAGATCTCAGTCCTTCAGTACATTCTACTATAGACATCTATTGCCCTCAGGAGGACTGTCACAGAAGAGGAGAGTGTATTCTCACATGCTACTGTTATGACCAATTCCCCAGGTGAGATTTCTACACACATTCATGATTACTATATATTTAGAACAGGATAATTCTAAATACCACAATGTATAATCTCTTGTGAATGATGTGGAAGTTGGAAAACTAATGATGCTGTTCATCCATTTTCCCACAGGAGCCATTTTTTTTAAAAAGGGGGTTACAATATAAACAAGGTAGATGATAATATTGAAGAGTAGCTCTTAAAAGAGTCTTTTTCTACACAGCTTTGCTGTCACAGGCAGTATTGAATTTGTCACCTCTCCGATCTTTATAACTGAGAAGGTGCTGGTCTCCAACTTCTGCTGAGGTACCAGCACTTGAAGAGGATGCCTCCTCTGCACCTATATGTATTTTGCCACGTGCAAGGTGTGCTGGATGAATTGACTTTAAATGATCCCACATCCCAGTGATATAAGAAATGTACCTGTGCCTGATGCATCTTGAAAACATTTTCCCACAAGTTTGTATGTCTCTATTTTTGAGAACACCTTTAAGCATAATAAAACAAATCCCAAACAAGGGATACCGTGATCGATTTGGCATCCACTGGTCCTGTACTTGGTCCTGCTACCTCCTCACCAGATTCAGAAGAAGATGACATCTTCAAAATTAAAAGTACACAAAAGCACTTTCAGAAAGCTGAAGTAGAAAGTAAGGATGCTCAATAGCTATCTACACACTAAAACCCAAATCGCAAACAAGGAAAAAGGGGTGGATTATTTCTTTTGCAACTGATGACATTGATGTTAGCCAGTGATAATCTATTTGATGTGTGTCTCTCCAATCTTATGGCTCTTTCAGAAATGTATTGAGAGTGTCTATTTTTGGCCTCTATGTGATAGCCAATAGGGTCAGAATACTTCAAATTTACTATCATATGCTAGGTACTATTTTGAAATATGCGGTCTCATGAGTAGTCCACGAGAGTGAAAGAAAAAGTTCTGCCCCCTTGGGCTGCATGTGGGGAATGTATGTCTGCTTTTGAGAGCCTCTTGTACAAGGTATATATTGTAATGAAATGAATATAGGTGTAAAATACACAATTAACTGACACCAATATTGAAAATTTGTATTAAACACACATTAATGAGATGTGCATTGAAGAGCATAAAACTACATTTCTGACTGTACAATCCTGCGAGTAGCTCGTGAGACTCCTGCAAGAGTAGAGACACAGCCATAAAAAGATAATTGAATAGATAACTCTAATGCCATGCATTATTAAAGATAAAAATGACCACCATCCTTTTCTCATTTAGGATCAGCTATTTCATGTGGATACATTATTAGTGCTGAGGAAGGATCTTCTTTTCTACTATTGTAGAACTTGTCTGACAAAATGTATTTATGTGAAAGTGATGAACAGGGACAGGTTCCACTACCTGAAGCTCCTAAGCCACCCAAGGAGTTGAATGTACAGCAATTTTTGAGTTGTCACCTGGTAGGAAAAAGGTGTATGCACATCATTTGAAATGCAAACTGTGCCATAAGGAGTTTAGTAGGGGCACAATGAATCAACATAGTATGGGGACAACAGGGATGGTGTACCACTTACAGGCAAAGTATCCCCAAAATCTAGCTTGTGCAGAGATGTAGAGGACTGTAGAGCTAGATATCTCAATCAGGTCTCTACATCTGTTCAGGCAGGGCAAACAGCCACCATCAGAGGTTGTGGTAAGGCAGGTCAATAACAACCCGGCAATTCAAGCAAGTCACTATTTTGCTGCCTTTGCAAAACCATCATCTTTCATCTGAGTTGAGTGCTGCAGCCCATGACAAGTTGGCACAGGACCATAAATGCCCTGCTATGCATTTTATTTTTTGTTCTGGTTCACAGTTCCTCATTTTTCTTAAAGTGCACTTCTGTTTTTCACTTCAAAAAACAAAAACACCAAACAATCAAAAAATCAAAAAATGGATACTAAAAGCAAAATGGCTCTTTTCAGAGCCACTTATTCTTGTTACAAGACATACAGATTTGTATGTTGTTTAGGGTATATATCTCTATATTGTCATTTTCTACTTGTCTATAGTATCAAATTAATTTATTCTAATAAATGTTAACTCCAAAGTTACTAATATTTTTTATTACTCACTTGTAGTTTTAGATTTAAATACTATTTACACTTTGAGGTGTTAGAAGCTCTACTGAAGATAATAACGTGGTTCACAACTTGTAATGGATGGTATGTGCCTGGAGCTTCAGCATATAACTTCAGGGGCATTAACAAACTGGCATATCCCTCAGTAGTGGGTTAGGAGTGTAGAAATGGAAAGATAATACTCTTCCCACACCCAAAAGACACACCCATCATCCAAAAGAAAGGTCTCAGAAGAGATGCCAGTCAATCCTCACAATCTGCAATGCACAGCTGTTTTCTTTGAGTGAGGACTGTGTAAAGGGCTCTCTCCCTCACTGCACCCTAATATGCACACCCATTCCCTAAGACAGAGATCTTTGCAGAGAGGCCACTTCTTGGTCACATTCTATTATATACACCCATCATTCTGGAGAGGAGTCTGAGCACAGAAAGCAGTCCCTCATCACATCCTATTACACTCACGTGTCAGTCAATAAAGAGGTTTCAGCAGACAGTGGAGTCTGTTCCCACACACTACTATGCACTGTTGTTTCCCTTGGAGAGCATGTGTATAGACAAGATTGTTCATCTCTACACCATACCAGATGCATCTTGGAAATAAAGTAATATTTACTGTTTAAAAAGCTAAGGCATTTGCTCAAATAAACAAAAGTTAAAGAGACTTAAAGAGACGTTACAGTTAGGTGTGATAATAAGAGGTGCTTTTGTTATTAAATACATCAGCAACACAATGGAAAACCCAAAGTTAAAAGGATCTTATAGTTAGGTAAAAATATCAGTGAAAACATAACGTTTTGAACACAAAAACCATAACTTGCACATCCGCCATGTACTGCTTATGACCTCTCATATTACATCACTCACAACATGTTCCAGGACATCATGTTTGACATCACTGATGACATCTCAAATGACATCATTGATGACACCATTGTTGACTTCATTCAAGTTTTGTTTGTACTCATTACTCTATGAAGGAGAACAGCATTGGAGGTTTGAAACTAAGTACGAAATATCTGAGCATAATATAAAGCATCATTAATACCATCGCACATACACGTCCCTCAGATGGAGCAACCTTGTTTTATGTGCAACATTGACCCTATACGATATACATGATGGTTAGCCAAGTTCATGTTAACAATCAACCACACACTGATGGGTAGCCCCTAGTGCACACAGTATTCAATCTGTATAAACTATTGAGAGAAAAACAAATTCTTCCAGATACCCAACTTCTGTTACATAGCTAATGTCCTACTATAGACAACCTTTGCATGTACCAAACCCTTCACAGTCCGCATATCTACAGTGAGACATGAATTGGATATGAGTTGAAAAGTGGGTACAGTAAATAGTTTTTACCCTATTGTTAGAAATGGGGTCTTTTGTTGGCAGTCAGGTTACCCCCTGTCCAAGCAAGGACCCTCACTCTAGTCAGGGCAAGGAGAAGCACACCTGGTTAACCCCCACTGTCCCCCTTGGTAGCTTGGCACAAGCAGAAAGGCTTAACTCAGAAGCAATGTGTAAAGTATTTGTACCAATACACAAAGTAATAGAGTGAAAACACAAAAAAATGGACACCACACCAGTTTAGAAATATAGGCAATATTTATCTTAATCAAAAAAGACCAAAACAACAAAAAGCCAACATACACAAGTCACGATATGAATTTTCAAAAGAATAAGAGTGTTACTCCATAGAAAACAACGGAAATGTTGATTTTACACAAAGTACCTGGTTTGCGTAAAAAAAAAAGCCGCACGAGCGATTGTGTGTCAGAAAAGTCAGCAATGCGTCGATTCCTTACTCACTAGCGAGTTTGTGCATCATTTTCTTCTCCAGTTGGGTCGGATGTGCGTCGATTTCTGGACGGGGCACCTCGGATCATGATGACTTTGACACCCAGGGACGATGCGTGAGAAATCCAGTTGCAAGGTGTTAGAAAACCACGCTACGTGGGGTTTGTGTCGTTATCAGCAGCTGAAAGATTGTGCTACGTCGTTTCTCCAGCAGAGATGCATCGATCTGTCAGTGGCAATGCAAGTGGAGGGTCGATTTCAGCTTCGACGTTGGTGGCGCATCGTTTATCAGCCGCATTGCAGATGAAGCGTCAAAATGTTTCCCTCATGGCGTTCTGTGAGTGGATTTCAGCTCTTGTTCTGACAACTTTGCCTTTCAAGGGCCCAGGGACTAGATAGGGCACCTCTTGGCAGGGCAGGAGTCTCAGAAGAGAGTCCAGGTGCTGGCAGAGGAAGTCTTTGATGGCCCTGAGGCTTCAAAATAGGAGGCAAGGTCAGTTCAAGCCCTTGAAGATTCTTTTTCAAGCAGGAATGCACAACAAAGTCCAGTCTTTGTCCCCTTTCACAGGCAGAAGCAGCAACAGCAGGATAGTCCAACAAAGCACAGTCACAGGCAGGGGCAGCACTTCTCCTCAGCTCTTCAGCTCTTCTCCTTGGAAAGATTCCTCTTGGTTCCAGAAGTTATCTAAAGTCTGGTGTTTTGGGTGCCCTTCTTATACCCAATTTTTCCTTTGAAGTAGGCCTACTTCAAAGTAAAGTCTCTTTTGAATGTGAAATCCTGCCTTTCCCAGGCCAGGCCCCAGACACTCACCAGGGGGTCAGAGACGGCATTGTGTGAGGACAAGCACAGCCCATTCAGGTGTAAGAGACCACTCCTCCCTCCACTCTAGCTCAGATGGCTCATCAGGTTATGCAGGCTACACCCCAGCTCCCTTTGTCTCACTGTCTAAAGGGGATTCACAAACAGCCTAACTGTCAGTCTGACCCAGACAGGGAATCCACAAACAGGCAGAGTCACAGAAAGGTTTAAGCAAGAAAATACCCACCTTCTAAAAGTGCATTTACAAACTAACAATTTAAAAACCAACTTAACTAAAAGATATATTTTTAAATTGTGAGTTCAGAGACACCAAACTCCAAATTTCTATCTGCTGTCAAAGGGAATCTGTACATTAAGAATATTTAAAGGCAGCCCTCATGTTAACCTATGAGAGAGGCTTTGCACAGTGAAAACCAAATATGGCAGTATTTCTCTGTTAGGACATGTACAACACATCAGTACAGGCCTCACCTTTAATATACACTGCACCCTACCCATGTGGCTACCTAGAGCCTACCTTAGGGGTGCCTTACATGTATAAAAAAGGAAGGTTTACGTCTGGAAAGTGGGTACACTTGCCAGGTCGAATTGACACTTTAAAACTGCCCACACAGACACTGCAGTGGCAGGTCTGAGCCATGTTTACAGAGCTACTAATCTGGGTGGCACAGCCAGTGCTGCAGGCCCACTAGTAGCATTTGATTTACATGCCATGGGCACCTCCAGTTCACTTTACTAGGGACTTACTTAAAAAGCCAATTACACATACATTTTATGCAGGAGCACTTGCACTTTTGCACTGGTCAGCAGTGGTAAAGTGCCCAAATAACCAAAAACAGCAAAAGCAGAGTCCTGCACACAGTCAAAACATAGGACGCAGAGGCAAAAAAGACAGGGGAGACCACACCAAGGATGCCAGGTCTATCACCTATGGAAAGTGTTTACCCTGTACAACACTGTTTGCAAACAGTGAAACTCTCATGGGGAATACACCACATAGAATTTAAAAAGTATCTATTAAAACAGAGTTCAATTTATGCAAAATTTGTCCAAAGAGAGATACTCCCTAAAAGTACTCAATACCTGAAGGTACTAAAGGTCATACAACCTGAAACCTTTTTACTCTGGTGAAAACTTTACAGATAACCCATCTACTGCAGCTAATAAACCACATGTACATAGGTTAGTACCTTGTGCACACAGTCTTCTGTCTTATGTAAATATTGTGATGCTGAGACAATTCTCTAAAAATACTCAAAGATGCTTATACTACTTAGGGCCATATGTATGAAAACTGACAAAATGATGCATTGCGGCAGCATTACATAAAAAAAACTTGCACTGTGTGGCACCATTTACTTGCAACATGGATGCGCGGGATTTATGGAATGGCGCACCATGTTGCAAGCTCCAAAGTTGCGTAAAAAACTTGCAAGCATCTTCAAAAAAATGACCCAATGTGTCGTACGCCAACTGGCCCCCATATAAAGCAAAGCTGATTTTCGTGTCCTATAGCACTTGTGAATGCTGCAAATCATCATTGCATCACTTGGGCATGGGTTGAGTGGAGGGAAGTGTGAAAAACTGTGACACATTTAAAAGAATTGACTGAATAGCAGACAAAAATAAATTAAAAAATGGAGGGAGTACCATCCACCAGTCAGGAGGGCAACAACCTCAACCCCAGGCAAGAGGACCAGACATCAGGGAAGGATGAAGAGGAAGATCAACTTCAGTGAGGAGGAAAAACCAAATATTAATACCTGGTAAAAATAAGGTTTCTAGGTGGCAGTGGTGTGCATCCCGTCCAAGTAGGGACCCTCACTCTAGTCAGGGTAAGGGAGTCACACAGCTAAGATAACCCCTGTTCACACCCTTGGTAGCTTGGCATGAGCAGTCAGGCTTATCCCAGAGGCAATGTGTAAAGTATTTGTACATCCAAACAATATCACAGTGAAAACACTATAAAAGCACTCCACACCAGTTAAAGAAAATAGCCAATATTTATCTGAGTTAAACAACACCAAAATGACAAATCCAACATATATAAGCAAAGATACAAATTTTTAAAGATTAAATCTTAGTATAGTGCTTCAAAACACAACAGCTCCAACTGGGGCTGTCATAGCATCTTGATGGAGTAATTCCCAAAAATCCAGTACCACTCTCAAGAGAGTGCGGGCCGGTCAAGAGCTGCACGAACCCTAGGTACAGTACCTTGGTGAATGAGGAAACAAAGATGGTGCATGCATGGAGTCAAGGAGGCAAAGTGTTGCTGGAGCTGTTGCAGAGTAAGTTCCTTACTGCTATGGGCCGATGAGGCATCGGTTCCTTACTGCTAGACAGGGGAGGTGAGATGTCGGTTCCTTACGGTTGTGGGGGAGGTGATGCAGCATTGGTGGTGAGGTGCTGGTTCCTTACGATCCCGGAGGGTCCAAAATTCCAGCAGGTCAAGATGCAAGAAGTTGACTTCACAGTGTCAGAATCATGCCACAAGGCCACAGGTGATGAGCAGAATCAGGTATCATGGAGATTGGTGACACAACACTCGGGACTCACGCTGTGGCACGACTTTGGAGGCACTGCAGCAGGCCTGCGGCATCAGTCGTGGTCATTACACTCAGCAGTGACAATGGTTCCTAGTGCAGGCAGCAGCACCGGATCCAAAGTAGCTACAGAGTTGATGTGCTTGTTTCTTTTGGGTACACCAGAACTCACTCCCAAGTGCCCATGAACTGGATTTTGCACCACTTGGCAAGTCAGGGCTCTCAGCAAGAGAACCCAGGTGCTGGCAGATGAAGTCTTTGATATCCCTGAGACTTCTGACTGGAGGCAAGTTCAGTTCAAGCACTTAGATAGCCTTGGAAAGCAGGATGTAGGAAGCAAAGTCCAGTCCTTTGACTCCTAGGACAGAAGCAGCAAGTAGCAGGCCAGCACAACAAAGCAACATCAAAGTGGCAGTCCCTCCTACATCATCTAGTTCTTCTTCCTGGCTAAATGTCCTCAGTTCAGAAGGATTCTAGCTTTGTGGGGTCAGAGGTCCAGTACATATACTCATTTATACTTTTCAAGTAGACAAACTTCAAAGAAAAGTCTTCGTAATGCACAAGACCCTGCCTTTCCTGCCTTAGCCGCAGACACACTCCAGGGGGTTGGAGACTTATTGTGTAAGGAGAGGCACAGCCCTATTCAGGTGCAAGGGTCAGTTCCTCTCACCACTCTAGCCCAGGAAGACCCATCAGGATATGCAGAGCATACCTCAGCGCCCTTTGTGTGACTGCCTAGAGTGAATTCACAAACTTCCCCCTGTAATCCTGACCCAGACATGTATTCCAAAAGCCGGGCAGAGGCATAGAATGGTAAAGCAAGAACATTCCCACTTTTTAAAGTGGCATTTTCAAACTTACAATTAAAAAACAACTTCACCAAAATACATATTTCTAAATTATGAGTTCAGGGACCCCAATTTCAAATTACACTTGAAAGATATGCTAAGGCACTCTCATGTCACCATGGGGAGAGATAGGCCTTGCAATAGTGAAAAACAAATTTAGTAGTATTTCACTATCAGGGCATGTAAAACACACCAGTACATGTACTACCTATTAAATACATTGCACTCTGCCCAGGAGGCTGCCTTGGGCTTATCTTAAGGGTGACTTACAAGTAGTAAAAAGGAAGGTTTGGGCCTGGCAAGTGGGTGCACTTGCTAGGTCGAACTGGCAGTTCAGAACTGCACACACAGACACTGAAGTGGCAGGTCTGAGGCATGTTTACAGGGCTACTCCTGTGGGTGGCACAATCAGTGTTGCAGGCTGTTGGACCTGGCTTTTTAACAGGGACATCCCCAAACTTTTTGCCTCCTTCCTCCTATTTTTTCTGACCTGTTGTTGTTGGCTTTTGACCTCTGGGCACTTTACCACTGCTAACCAGTGCTAAAGTGCATATGCTCTCTGTGTAAATTGTACTACTGATTGGTTTATCCATGATTGACTATTTAATTTACTTGTAAGTCCCTGGTAGAGTGCACTACATGTGCCTAGGGCAGGTAGATTAAATGCTACTAGTGGGCCTGCAGCACTGGTTGTGCCACCCACCTCAGTAGCCCCTTAACCTTGTCTCAGGCCTGCCATTGCAAGGCCTGTGTGTGCTGTTTCACTGCCATTTCGACTTGGAATTTAAAGGTACTTGCCAAGCCTAGAACTCCCCTTTTTCTATACATAAGTCACCCCTAATGTGTGCCCTAGGTAACCCCTAGAGCAGGATGCTGTGTGGGTAAAAGGCAGGACATGTACTTGTGTGGTTATATGTCCTGGTAGTGTAAAACTCCTAAATTCGTTTTTACACTACTGTGAGGCCTGCTCCCTTCATAGGATAACATTGGGGCTGCTCTCATACATTGTTGAAGTGGCAGCTGCTGATCTGAAAGGAGCAGGAAGGTCATATTTAGTATGGCCAGAATGGTAATATAAAATCCTGCTGACTGGTGAAGTCGGATTTAATATTACTATTCTAGAAATGCCACTTTTAGAAAGTGAGCATTTCTTTGCACTAAAACCTTGTTGTGCCCTTCAATCCATGTCTGGCTAGGTTTAGTTGACAGCTCCTTGTGCATTCACTCAGACACACCCCAAACACAGGGTACTCAGCCTCACTTGCATACATCTGCATTTTGAATGGGTCTTCCTGGGCTAGGAGGGTGGAGGGCCTGCCCTCACACAAAGGACTGCCACACCCCCTACTGGGACTCTGGCAGACAGGATTGAACTGAAAGGGGGCTTGGTGCATTTCTTAGACACTCTTTGAAGTCACCCCCACTTCAAAGGCACAACTTAGTATAAAACAGGGCCTCTGCCCTACCTCATCAGACACTTGCTGGAGAAGAAACCTGAACCAGAAACTACATCCTACCAAGAAGAACTGCCTGGCTGCTCAAAGGACTCACCTGTCTGCTTTTCTACAAAGGACTGCTGCCTTGCTGTTAGCCTGCTGCCTTGCTGAACTCTTGTCTGGCTGTAAAAGTGCTATCCAAGGGCTTGGATAGAGCTTGCCTCCTGTTCCCTGAAGTCTCAGGACCAAAAAGACTTCCCTTTTTCACTTGGACGCTCTGTGCGCCGAAATCTTCGACGCACAGCTTGTTCCGCGGCAAGAAAAACGCCGCACACCTACGCTGATCAACGCGACGCCTTTGGGACGATCGAAACTTTGACGCACGGCCTCACAAGGACAACGCCGCCCGACTTCCAAGGAGAAATCGACGCGACGCCTGCCGTGAGATCAAAACTTTTACGCACGGCCTCGCAAGGACAACGCTGCCCGACCTCTAGAGGAGAAATCGACGCAACGCCTGCCGTGAGATCAAAACTTTGACGCACGGCCTCGCAAGGACAACATCGCCCGACCTCTAGAGGAGAAATCGACGCGACGCCTGCCGTGAGATCGAAACTTTGACGCACGGCCTCGCAAGGACAACGCCGCCCGACCTCTAGAGAAGAAATCGACGCGACGCCTGCCGTGAGATCGTAATTTCGACGTGCAGCGCCGCAGAACGACGCGCAGCCGGAAAACAAGCAGGAAAATCCACGCACAGACCCGGGACATCTGGTAATCCCCGCGACCCACAGAAAGAGACTGTCCGCACGCCGGAAAACGACGCACGACTTCCCCGCGTGGAAAATAACGACGCAAGTCCGTGTGTGCTGGGGAGAAATCGACGCACACACCCTTTTTCCACGCACCTCTTCCTTTGTGGCCCTCTGAGGAGATTGTTCCACTCCAAACCAGGTACTTGTGCTTGAAAGAGACTTTGTTTATATTCTAAAGACTTAAGACACTTTGGCCCTCATTCTGACCCTGGCGGTCGGTGATAAAGCGACGGCCAAGCCGCCAACAGGCCGGCGGTCTAAAATATGCAATTCTGACCCTGGCGGGAACCGCCAACACAGCCCGCCAACTTAACACTCCGAGCGCCACAGCGGTACAAACAAACAGCGCGGCGGTTCCCGCCAACAGCCCGGCGGCAGACAAAGTACCGCCCACCCTATTACGACCCACCAATCTGCCACCTTTTCCGGGGCGGGAGCACTGCCGATAAGAACACGGCGGAAACAGACTACGAACGGGAAAACGCTCACCTCTACGCACTCCACGCGAGATTCCGGCAGTATGGTGCCAGAGTTACAGGTCATCCCCGCACTCCTATTCTTCCTCATATACCAGGAGCACGCCCGGCGGTGCGGAAGACATCGGTGAGTACTGCACCTACGACACAGGGGAGGGAAAAGATTACCGGCACACACCCACCCACCCACACCCACTACAACACACACATCAATGCATTCCCACAGATCACTGTCACAACCCACAAACCACCCCCCTCCGAAATAATGCAAAGACCAAAAGAAGAGATCATAAACGGGCAGATATATTGAAATATGTACGCCATTAATCCCAATAAATAAATAAACTATGTACAAAATATATACAGCTACTAAATGTAGTCCAACCACTGTCCGTGGATCACAGGGGTCCTGTGCAAAGGGGCAAGGCCCAGTCCCACGACAAGAACTCCACGGAGAGAACACTGCAGGGGCATCAGAAAGAAAATAGGACAGGCACCTCAGGGGGAAGGGAAGGGAAGGGGGGGCACCTCAGCCACTTGAGTACACGACGCCAGATCCACGAGGGGACTCCATGACCACTGGGCCATCCTGGGGAGAGCAAAGCCACAGTCCATACAGTCCATACAGTGGGTGGCCTGCCCACTGGGCCATCCTGGGGAGAGCAAAGCCACAGTCCATACAGTCCATACAGTGGGTGGCCTGCCCACTGGGCCATCCTGGGGAGAGCAAAGCCACAGTCCATACAGTCCATACAGTGGGTGGCCTGCCCACTGGGCCATCCTGGGGAGAGCAAAGCCACAGTCCAAACAGTCCATACAGTGGGTGGCCTGCCCACTGGGCCATCCTGGGGAGAGCAAAGCCACAGTCCATACAGTCCATACAGTGGGTGGCCTGCCCACTGGGCCATCCTGGGGAGAGCAAAGCCACAGTCCAAACAGTCCATACAGTGGGTGGCCTGCCCACTGGGCCATCCTGGGGAGAGCAAAGCCACAGTCCATACAGTCCATACAGTGGGTGGCCTGCCCACTGGGCCATCCTGGGGAGAGCAAAGCCACAGTCCATACAGTCCATACAGTGGGTGGCCTGCCCACTGGGCCATCCTGGGGAGAGCAAAGCCACAGTCCATACAGTCCATACAGTGGGTGGCCTGCCCACTGGGCCATCCTGGGGAGAGCAAAGCCACAGTCCATACAGTCCATACAGTGGGTGGCCTGCCCACTGGGCCATCCTGGGGAGAGCAAAGCCACAGTCCATACAGTCCATACAGTGGGTGGCCTGCCCACTGGGCCATCCTGGGGAGAGCAAAGCCACAGTCCATACAGTCCATACCAGACCCCACTGCCACTGGAGGAGGCAAGTTGGCCAGAGGACATCCTGCAGCCCTGCCCGAGATAGATCCTGCCCTGCCACGTCTGCCAAAGGGCCAGCGGTTCTTGCCCTGAAGGGCCCAGTTCAGCGGTTCATGAGACGGCGGGGCCCAGTTCAGCGGTTCTTGCCTTGAAGGGCCCAGTTCAGCGGTTCTTGCCTTGAAGGGCCCAGTTCAGCGGTTCTTGAGACGGCGGGGCCCAGTTCAGCGGTTCTTGCCTTGAAGGGCCCAGTTCAGCGGTTCTTGAGACGGCGGGGCCCAGTTCAGCGCTTCTTGCCTTGAAGGGCCCAGTTCAGCGGTTCTTGCCTTGAAGGGCCCAGTTCAGCGGTTCTTGCCTTGAAGGGCCCAGTTCAGCGGTTCTTGAGACGGCGGGGCCCAGTTCAGCGGTTCTTGAGACGGCGGGGCCCAGTTCAGCGCTTCTTGCCTTGAAGGGCCCAGTTCAGCGGTTCTTGCCTTGAAGGGCCCAGTTCAGCGGTTCTTGAGACGGCGGGGCCCAGTTCAGCGGTTCTTGCCTTGAAGGGCCCAGTTCAGCGGTTCTTGCCTTGAAGGGCCCAGTTCAGCGGTTCTTGAGACAGCGGGGCCCAGTTCAGCGGTTCTTGCCTTGAAGGGCCCAGTTCAGCGGTTCTTGAGACGGCGGACGGTCTATGGCCAACTGCTAAATGCCTGGTGGTGCCCTCCTGGGCAGCGGGGATGGTGCTCCTTCACTGCCCACCTGGGCTGTGGGTGGTGGGGCCCTCCTGGCCAGCTGGGCTGGGTCCTCCCTGGGCAGCGGCTATGGGGCTGGCGGGCTCTCCCGGGGCAGCTGTGCCGGTTCCTCCCGGGGCAGCGGCTATGGGGGTTGTGGGCTCCTCCTGGGCAGCAGGCCTGCTGCCTGACCTCTCCAACTTGCTGCCCTTGCCCTCCTTAGTCGTCGGCCTGTGGCCCTTTCCTCCCTTTGGAGCTGTGGCTGGTGACTGTCTCTGGGTGGTGTCCGGGGGGGATGTAGAAGGCGGGCTCCTGCGGCGCCCCTTCCGCCTTCTGCTCCTCTTCCCAGGGGGTGGGCTGGCTGTCCCCTTGCTGCTGGGCGAAGATCCAGACATGCGGGCTGGCGGGCTCCAATACCCCTGCACCCTTGTCAAGGGGGCTGCAGGGCTGGTGGTGGCTGAGGTGCTCTTCTTACCCCGACGAGAAGGAGGGGGGGGCTCAGGGTCAGGAAAGAAGTTAGTAGTGGCGAGGAAGAGCTTCTTGGGACAATGGAGAGTGGTAGGTACAGTGGGAATGGGAGTGGAGGGAGAGGATGTGGTTGTAAGTGAGTCACGTTTGCTGTCTTTGGGTGCAGGTGCAGGAGGGATAGGCTGTCGTGAGGTGGATGGCTGTTGGGTGGGTGGGTGGCTGCGTTTGTGTGGTGTGGAAGAGGGGGTGACAGACACAGTGGGAGAGGACACAGGGGACGTGTAAATGGCAGTGGGGGTGGTGACTGCACGTGTGCGGACTGGAGTGGAGGGTGTGCTGGTGATGGAAACACTGGCTGATGGTGAGGTGAATGGAGGTGTGAGTGTAGACGTCACAGGGAGGGAGGAGGGAGACGAGGAGGTGGGGGTCACAGAGGTGGTAGTGACTGTTGGCATGTCTGCATCGGAATGTTTCATGTGTGAATGTCTGCGTGATCTGTGGTGCTTATGTTTGGATGAGCTTCTCTTGGGTGTTGAGGTGTGTGCAGGCTGGTCTGATAGTGTGGGTGGGACAGGCAGAGGAACAGGAGACTGGGAGGAGGGAGTTAGTAGAGGCAGGCAGGAGACAGGGACAATGGCTGCCGTCAGTGCTGAGGCCAGAGCCTGGAACGATCGCTGATGGGCAGCCTGACCCGAATGAATGCCCTCCAGGTACGCATTGCTGCGATGAACCTCCCTCTCCACCCCCTGGATGGCATTCAAAAGGGTAGTCTGCCCAACAATGAGCGTTCGGAGGAGGTCAATGACCTCCTCACTGAGGGCAGCGGGGGTAACAGGGGCAGGGCCTGAAGTGCCTGGGGCGAAGGAGATGCCCGGCTTCCTGGCAGAGCGGGCACGGGGCGAACGCGGAGGGGCTGCTGGGAGGGCGGAGATGGTGCGCTGGGTGGCGGCTGTACCTGTAATGGCGGGGGGCACGGATGGTGCCACCCCCGCAAGGGAGCCCCCTTCCGAGGACGTGTCCGTGTCGCTGCAGGCTCCAGTCGTCCCCGTCGTGGAGCTCCCCTCGCCCTCCGTCTCACTGGTCCAGTCTGACTCTGTGGCATGGCCCTCCTGGGCCATGTGAGATGCAGCTCCCTCCTGCCCCGATGCCACTTCTCCTCCGCCTGATGATGCTGATGCACACAAGCACAGAAAGACAAACAAAAAGGGGGGGGGAGAGAGAAATAAAGGGATATTGAGTACATGGATCTCCGGTACAGTTAGCGGACATGACAGACACAGATGCCCCCTGCACTAAGTTGCGCACTTGGGGTACGCTACGCATTCCGTGGAACATGCCCTACACGCCTAGAGTTGACAACTGCACCCATGGATGACACGGCCCAGGGATGGCTGTACTGACAAACTACTGAGGGTGGTGGCTGGGGACACAGGGGCTTACGGGGGTGCCCAGCCTACAGATATCGCCCTGGCCTAGGGGGACCCCCAGCCCTCCTCCCCCACCCAGACACCTCCACTGCGCGACAACAGAGTAGATAATGCTTGTACTCACCCCCTTGTGTCTGCTGTGCTGCCCTCACGCGCCCATCCAAATCAGGGTAGGCCACCGCCAGGATCCGGAACATCAGGGGGCTCAGTTGACGGCAGGCACCCCGCCTACGTTGGGAGGCCATCCCCAGCAGAGACTTGGCGGTCTTCTTGGTCCCGCGGCGGATGTCCTCCCACCTCTTGCGGCAGTGGGTGCCCCGTCGATGGTGGACCCCCAGGGCCCGGACTTCCTTGGCGATGGCACGCCAAATCCCGATCTTCTCATGGGCGCGGACCTATGTGACACGTACAGGGAGGGAGAAATACCACGTTCAAGTTACTCAGCATTTTCCTTTCCAGTGGACCAACGCCCCCCATCCCCGCCAGGCCCCCCGCCAGGCCCCCCGCCATGCCCAACATGCCCCCCATCCCCGCCAGGCCCCCCGCCAGGCCCAACATGCCCCCCATCCCCGCCAGGCCCCCCGCCAGCCCCAACATGCCCCCCATCCCCGCCAGGCCCCCCGCCAGGCCCCCCGCCATGCCCAACATGCCCCCCATCCCCGCCAGGCCCCCCGCCAGGCCCAACATGCCCCCCATCCCCGCCAGGCCCCCCGCCAGGCCCCCCGCCAGCCCCAACATGCCCCCCATCCCCGCCAGGCCCCCAAGCCAGCCAGTGGCCCCAAATCCATATTGAATTAAACTCACTTGTTGGTCTGGAGGACCGTAGAGTAGCGCATACTGGGGGAGGACCCCATCCACAAGTTTCTCCAACTCCTCTCCAGTGAAGGCAGGGGCCCTTTCCCCAGTCGCAGCAGCCATTGTCCCTTCCAGACCGAGGTCACAGCAACACTTGCAGTATAGGTCCTCTCCTGTGAAAGTTCAAGTCGCAAGTGGATAAGTAGATAGAAAATGGCGGTCACGTCCGCGGCGGTGCGTACCGCGGCGGTGCGTCCCGCCACCGCCGGCGCCCTTCGCCATTGGCTCCTGAAAACCATAGGCTTCAATGTTAACCAATGCGGCTTCGCGCCGCGGTCTTCGCCCGCCGCCCGCCGCGGTGTGCCACGCCAGCGCATTGACCTCACATCCCATTGTCACACTTCACAGGTCAGGCAGCCGCCATTTCCAGGGCCCACATGGCTCAATTTCAACTGCGTCACACAGGTCTTGCATAGCCACTCAGACACGCCATTCACTGCATAGAGAATCGTATACTGTGCTAGCTGTGAGTACGTACCTGTGAGTTGCCTGACTGTGTGCTCCATGTTGTCCTTCCTAGGCACCGTCCGCTGGGTTGGGCGAGGAGACGGATGAATCCTCCCGTGTACCGACCGCTGGTGGACCTGTCGACAATGGAAGAACGCCACATTATCCTGACCTACCGTCTTAACCGTGCCACTATCCATGAACTGTGTGCCCAGCTGGAGCCCGACCTGATGTCCCCCATCCGCCAACCCACAGGGATTCCCCCTCTGGTGCAGGTCATGTCAGTACTACATTTCTTGGCAAGTGGGTCATTTCAGACAACCGTGGGAATTGCTTCCGGGATGTCTCAGCCCATGTTTTCGAAGGTGTTATCCAGAGTGTTGTCTGCCCTGATGAAATCCGTGAGGAACTACATCATTTTCCCTGAGGTGGGCGAATTGGCTACAGTGAAGGGTGATTTCTACGCCCTTGGACATATTCCCAACGTAATTGGTGCCATTGATGGGACCCATGTGGCTTTGGTTCCCCCAAGAGACAGGGAGCAGGTGTACAGGAACAGAAAAAGTTACCATTCAATGAACATCCAGGTGGTGTGTTTGGCTGACCAGTACATCTCGCATGTAAATGCCAAATTCCCAGGGTCAGTGCATGACGCCTACATCCTCAGGAATAGCAGCATCCCTTACGTGATGGAACAGCTACAGAGACACCGTGTATGGCTAGTGGGGGACTCTGGGTACCCCAACCTGTCGTGGCTACTGACCCCAGTAAGGAATCCCCGGACCAGGGCAAAGGAACGGTACAATGAGGCCCATGGGCGTACTAGGAGGGTGATCGAACGCACCTTTGGCCTCCTAAAGGCCAGGTTTAGGTGCCTGCATATGACCGGTGGATCCCTAATGTACTCACCTAAGAAGGTGTGTCACATCATCGTGGCCTGCTGCATGCTTCACAACCTGGCTTTGCGCCGCCAGGTGCCTTTCCTGCAGGAGGATGGTCGAGACGGTGGTGTTGTGGCAGCGGTGGAACCTGAGGAGAGTGACGAGGAGGAAGACGACGGGGCTGAAACAGACAACAGGGACAGAATCATTGAACAGTACTTCCAATAGGACACAGGTAACATTTCAAAGATAATTTAGTAAATGTTAACTACTCTGCAGCATCTCTGCTGCCTGTCTATTTGCCCCAGTGTATGATGACTGAGTTTTGGCTTTTCCCTCCCTATTTCAGATCTGGGGTCCCCACTACGAGTCCTGAGCTTCGTTTCCCCATGGACTACAGCTTTGTGGCAGCTGTTTGTTGACTTCACCATGTACAAGGACATATTTGCACTGTCATGTCAATTACAATCTATTGAAATCACAGCCAGACTCCTGATATTTTGGTGCAAAATAGGTGTTTATTGAAGTGCTCAAAATGGGATGGGTGGTTTCAAGTGGGTGGGGGCTATGGTGAAGGAATGTCCATGGCAGAGTCCAGAGTAACAGTCACACAGGTGCATTGTCCAGAGGCCTGTGGAGAGATGGAGCATGGGCAGTTCAAGGATGGACAGGGTGACAATGTGGGACAGTGGGATGACATCAGGTGGTATCCTTTGCTGGCGGGGGTCTTGACATCCTACTCTGTCTTCTTGCGAGATCTCAGGGCCCTCTTGCGGGGTGGTTCTTCTCCTGCAGGAGGTGGGGGTCTGGTGGGCTGCTGCTGTGCGGGGGCCTCCTGTCCACTAGCGCCGGCGGAGGTGGATGGCAGTTCTTGGTCCAGGCTAGTGGCAGGGGCCCTTGGGTGTTGTTCAGTGTCCGCCCTGCTGTTTACGAGGTCCTGCAGCAGCCCTACCATGGTAACCAGGGTGGTGTTGATGGATCTGATGTCCTCCCTGTACCCCCGATAGTGTTCCTCCTGCAGCACCTGGATCTCCTGGAACCGGGCCAGTACCGTCGCCATCGTCTCCTGGGAGCGGTTGTATGCTCCCATGATGGTGGTGAGGACGTCGTGGAGAGTGGGTTCCCTGGGCCTCTCCTCCCCCCCCTGTCGCACAGCTGCCCGCCGAGTTGCCCTGTTTCCCTGGGCCTCTGCCCCCTGGCCGGTGTGCCCACTACCACTGCCCCCAGGTCCCTGTTGTTGTTGGGGTGGTGGGTTATCCTGGGTGCCCTGTAGTGGTAGACACACCGCAGATTGACGCGCCCTGGAGACAGAGGCATGGGCCCGCTGGGTGGGAGCTGTGCTGGTGTTCCCAGAGGGGTTAGGGTCTATAGTGGCCTGTGCCTGTGTGAGGGGAACCGACTGTCCAGAGGTCCCCGATGGTCCGGGCTGGTCATCGGTGTCCAGATCGACAGAGCTGCTGTCATCGCTGACGGCCTCTTGGGTGGGGGGTGTGGATAATTCTGGCCCCTCCGCCGCGGTGTGTTGACGGTCGGGTCCTGCAGGGGTATAGAGGTATGGTTATAGTTTCAATGTGTGGCATATGGGTGTATCTGTGGGTTCCCGTGTCCCCAAGTGCTGGCATTCGTGTGTGGGGGCTTTGGTGAGGGTGGCTTGTGGGGGGGATGTGTATATGCATTGGGCATGCTTTGGTGATGGGTGTCCATGCTTAGTGGACGCATGCAGGCCTAGGTTTTGGGATGTGTGGGTTGTGATGGTGAGACATTGGCGGGGAATAGGTGTGCTGGGGGTGGGGGTGAGGATGGTGGTGGGGGTGAGGATGGTGGTGGGGGTGAGGGTGGGGGTGAGGATGGGGGTGGGGGTGAGGGTGGGGTTCGAGGATGGGGGTGAGGGTTGGGGTCTGATTTGGCATGCAGGTGGGGGGGAAGCAGTATTGAAGCTTCAACTTACCAGTATCCATTCCTCCGCCGACTCCTGCGAGGCCGTCAGGATGCAGGATGTTCAAGACTTCCTCCTCCCATGATGTGAATTGTGGGGGTTGAGGTGGGGGTCCTCCGCCAGTCTTCTGCACGGCGATGTTGTGCCTGGATACCATGGAACGCACCTTCCCCCGTAGGTCGTTCCATCGCTTCCTGATGTCTTCCCGATTTCTGGGGTGCTGTCCCACTGCGTTCACCCTGTCGACAATCCTCTGCCATAGCTCCGTCCTCCGGGCAATGCTGGTGTATTGTATCTGTGTGCCGAACAGCTGGGGCTCTACCCGAACGATTTCCTCCACCATAACCCTGAGTTCTTCGTCTGTGAAGCGGGGTTGTCTTTGGGGTGCCATGGGGTGGTGTGTATGATGTGTGGGGTGGAGTATGTGTATTTAAGTGAGTTGAGTGTGGTGGTGTGTGTTGTTTTGTGTGTGGATAGTGTGTGGGTGATGGTGTTGAGTGGCTGTGGCTGTTATGTTTTGGATGCTGGTGTCTCGCTCTTGTCTTCTTTACGAATTTTTAAGCGTAGGGGTTTGTGGGTGATGTGGGTGGGTGTTTTATATTGTATTGTGTGTGTGGGAGTGGTGTGTGTATGTGTATCAGGTGTGTGGGATTCAAATCGTCCAATGTGGGTGAGTTTTGTTCGTTTGTGTGTATTCTGACCGCGCCGGTGTGTCCCGCCAATGGAATACCGCGTTTGAATGACCGCCGCGTGGATTCGTGGGTCGTAATGGCATGGGCGTATTTCTGTTGGCGTGGCGGTGGAGGTTTGGTCACCTCCACCTTTCCGCCGACCGCTGGTCTGGCGGTCTGTTGTGGCGGTCGGATTTTCGGAGGTTTGCCTTCTGCGGGTCAGAATGACCGTGGCGGGTTTCCGCGACCGCGGCAGGATTATGGAGGATTTCTGACCGGCGGTAGGCGCCTTTTACCGCCGAGGTCAGAATGACCACCTTTATATCACTTTTCAGTGATATCTTTACAAATTCATATTGCAACTTTGATCGTTTTGACCTGCAAATACCCAGATAAATATTATATATTTTTCTAAACACTGTGTGGTGTGTTTTTGTGGTGTTATATTATGGTATTGTATGATTCATTGCACAAATGCTTTACACATTGCCTTCTAAGTTAAGCCTGACTGCTCGTGCCAAGCTACCGGAGGGTGAGCACAGGCTGATTTTGGATTGTGTGTGACTTACCCTGACTAGAGTGAGGGTTCTTGCTTGGACAGAGGGCAACCTGACTGCCAACCAAAAACCCCATTTCTAACACAGGCCCATTAGTAGCATGTGATGTACAGGCTCAGGGAACACAGTACACTATATTAGGGACTTACTAGTAAATCAAATATGCCAATCATGGATACATCAATCACCAATGCCATTTAGACAGAGTGCACTTGCACTTTAGTACTGGTCAGCAGTGGTAAATTGCCCAGAGTCCTGAAGCCAGCAAAAAAAGAAATTCTGCACAGGATCAAAACCAGGAGGTCAAAATATTAGTGCACATATTTTGGTGTTGGCATGGGCTCTATTTGATTATTCAGGGTGTGAATCATATATTGATATGTATTGGGCATGTGGGCTCTCACAGTTGGTTATGAATGCCTTTTTTTTCTTTTTCTTCAGAACTTTATTTTCTTTTCTTTTATTACACGGTTGTGTCACAACTTTGGGCTTCCTGAGAAGTGTTATATTGTATATCGTTTGGTACACTGTAGGGGAGGAATGATTCATTGACTTCTTTGTGTCATAATGTGTAGTGTTTTTGGTACAATGTCTATATTGTGTGTTTGTTGTAGCACTGATTAAGTTGTCGGCTTGTTGCCATTACCAGGAATCAAATGTTTGCGATTGAATTTATTTATAACTTTGGAAAGGGCAGCTCGGGGGGACAAGTGCCTTTATGCGTGAGTGCAGCTGAGTGAAGATAATAGCAGAATTCTGTAGATGAAATTCTTGGGTGCATAGGAAATTGAGTGAGCTTTAGATATTGCATCTTTCCAATTGGTGGCCATCTCCTTCAGCGGTGGATGCCACTGTCTACTGTTTTGGACTCTGGAGATCTATCTGTGTGCTAGGAACTTACTGGAATTCACAATTCACAGTCCCTTACCCATTTCTGCAGCATAGCAGGGTTATTTGTTGCTTCGAAGTATGTGAATATTTGAGCAATTTAATATCTAGGCTACTAATTTTGTTAACACTGCATGCAAGACAGTACCGTAGTGCAGATTGGTGTGTTTTACTGTGTGAAAGGCAGAGTGCAGGACACTCTGTAAAACATAACAAAATAACATGACTTTGACTCTGCAGTGGTGCTGATGACTGGAGGGAACAACGTTAAATATAAAATGGGCCCCTTGCCTGAACTCACTCTTTCATGCAGGGCAGGCCAGAAAGCTGACAAGCTGTGTTGCTTTGTGTGTCACTAAACAAATAGTCACAAATAGTTCCCCTTGATCTTGCAGAGGTTGTGTGAACAATGTTAAAGTACTGAAATTGCCTCATCTACTTTTAGTAACATATGTTCCACATAGCCTTGTGTACTTGAAAGTGGAAACATTCAGTCTGAATGTCACCAAAATCAGTCAGGGACAAACAACACCTCCTGTAGAGCAGCGTGCCCTTGATGACCAACCTGTTGAGGACACCGTCTGCCACCTATGGATGATGAACCTTCTGAGATCTCTTGGACTCTACTGATTCACCTTTTCCGATCTTGGCAGGTAAAAATGATGTTCCAGAGCCTCCAGAGTAACTGCGATCCACAGGACAGGCCCCATCTAGTTGTTCCTTACCAGCTGAAGACACCCAAGTTGAATTTCAACTACGAGTAGTAGGAGTCCAGCAGTGAGTGGCTAGATGAGGTGCGAGAGGTGATGTGCAGACCATGAAGGCAACACTAGGAGTCTGTAGGTGTCTGAGCTCTAATAAGGGTATAGCTAAAGCTATTACAGATACCTACATTTGGCTCCATTCATTTGATAAGTCCCCAGCTGACATCACTGGTGTCCTGAATCAGAGGAAAGAACATCAATTCTCTACTTCGGACACCAGTGAAGTAGCCACACAGCTGAGGGTCATCCGTAACGTCATGGAATCCATGGAGCACAAGTTGAACTCCTAATTAACAACATAAACATTTATGCTCCCAATAAACAATGTGTGGGACCTACAATCCCATATAATAATAATCCACGCCCAACAATTTTTCCAAATCCACAAAGAGTTTTGTACATGCTTTTTCTGAAAGGTGAGGCATGTGAGGTCATAATACTGTTCCACACATCCAAATATATCTAGCTCAGTGAACATGAAAACATGATCAACAAAATATGATAACCTCAATGCCCAAAGCAAATAGATAAGACAGCAATTAAATTAGCATGGTTGAACTAAAAATAAGCATATAATCATGCCCATACTCTTCAAGATTTTGCATCATACCTGTGCCACACAAGGATGCACATGTCACGACTTACGTGCTGCTTTAACCTGGAATCCGCAGAACGAGTGGCGAGGATCTTGTTCCTGAATGTTCGGCCTTGGCCCAGGTAGGGGTGACTCTTTCTGGTAGCCACTGTGCTGCAGGCAATGGGTACGCCAAGAGCAGGCCGTGTCCCTCAGAAGTAGTGCCAGAGGGAAAAAAACCCTGAAAGGGGAAAAACCTCCAAAAAGATAGGTACCTGCAACAGGAACAAAATGAATAGGTAACAACAGGAGCAAAATACAGGAAAATTCACTGGCACAGATGAGACCCAGCACAGGATACAAGGAAGCAGGAACGAAGACACCTTCCAAACAGAAAGTGTTGCAGCGCAAGGAGAGAAAGAATCACAGTCCTTAAATACCAACAAACAGAAAGTGACCAACAGGAAGTACAAGGACACCATATTAGATAGGGAAAAACACATAGAACAGAATGGACTAGGAGCCATAGAGAGTAGGGAAACAAGGAATGCTGGGAAGAGAGGGGTAATATGGGAAAGGGAGAAAACATAAAGGAAGGCACAATAAGACAACAGGAAAAAGAAGAAGAAGAAAAGAAGAACATGTGAGAATTTTGACAAAAGCCAGACTTTATCCTGAAGATGATATTCTGGTGCATCCCTACGCTTTTTGTATGCTATTCTCTTCATGTATCTCCTGGTGTTCAACAAGTTAGATCGAATCAATCTATGGATCTGTAAAAGTTGTCTGGAAAATGAAGTAACAGCAGGAAGAGAAGAGGTAGACTGAGGAGTAGTAGGAAAAGAGGTAGGATGATATCCATAAGAACAGAAAAAAGGAGTGACCTCAGAGGCACTATGGACAGTGTTATTGTAAGAGAGTTCAGCGATAAGAAGGTAAGTGTTCCAGTTGCTCTGGGTAGAATTCCAAAAACAGCGAAGGTACTGCTCCAATCCTTGGTTGAGACGCTCAGTCTGTCCATTGGTTTGAGGATGGAAACCCAATGATAGTGCTATATTGATATTCAGCGTCCTACAGAAATGTTTCCAAAACCGGGAGATGTACTGAGGTCCCCTGTCAGATACAATGCTGTGTGGAAGTCCATGGAGACGGAAAATATGATGGATAAATATCTGACTTAGTTCTTGGGAAGTAGGTAATTTTTTCAGGGCACCGAAGTGAGCCATCTTACTAAAGGAATCTATGATGACCATGATAACCCGGTTTCCTGCTGATGGAGGTAGTGAACACATGAAATCAGTAGAAATGGTGTGCCACGGAGCCGGTGGAACAGGTAATGGTTGTAGTAATCCTGCAGGTCTGGTACTTGACTTGAGCACATATGGGACAAGCCTGAATGTATCTTTTGGCATCCAATTTCCAGGTAGGCCACCAGAAAGACCGCAAGAGTAGTTCTTGTGTGGTCTTGATGCCTCTATGACCAGCAACCGGAGAATCATGGCACATTTGTAGTGCCTTTTCTATTACTCCATTGGTAGGGAGGTACAACAGGTTCTTATAATAATAATACCCCTTCTGTTTACGTATTAGGGGGTTTAGGTTCTTTAACTCTTGATCAGACAGGTTGGAATATTCCAGTTGTACTTCATCCAGGAAAGATTGAGCTACACCGATGATTTTACTGGGCTCAAGTAGATAATGTGATGGGGTAGGAGTACAATCTGGATAATGGCGAGACAGAGCATCGGGCAGAATGTTTTGGGATCCAGGAATATAGGTGACATAAAAGTCATACTGACTGAAGAAAAAGGCCCAACGAGCCTGACGACTGTTCTGGCATAAAAAATTACGTGAACATTGTAGATTACGATGGTCTGTTCTCACCTCAAAGGGCTCTTTGGAACCCATAAGAAACTGTCTCCACTCTAGGCAGGCTGTTTTCAGAGCTAATAACTCCCTTTCTAGTACTGAGTAATGCCTTTCCGACGCAGAGAGTACATGGGACAAATAGAAAACAGGATGTTCAAGACCGTCATCTTCTTGTAGTTGGAGTAAGGCAGCTCCGATGGCTCTTTCAGAAGCATCAGTAACAACAATAAATTGTTTGTTGGTATCTGGGTGTCTCAACATCGGTGCTTGAGTGAAGGCCTTTTTTAGACTCTGAAAAGCTTTTTCAGCCGCCCTTATCCAGACAAAGCCTTTCTTTAAATTCTCCTTCTTTAATGTTTGAGTTATGTGGCTGGTTTGTTCCGCAAAGTCTAAGATAAACTGCCGATAAAAATTAGCCAATCCTAGAAAACATTGCGTTTCCTTAATAGAGGAAGGGGAAGGCCAGTCTAGGATAGCTTGTACCTTTTGATGGTCCATTGCTATTCCAGTGGGACTAAGGTGATATCCCAAATATTTGACTTTGGTCTTGTCAAACTCACACTTTTCTGGTTTACAGGACAGTTGATGTTCCCGGAGTCTTTGGAGGACTTGTTTCGCGTGAAAGGAATGAAGTTCAGGACGTCTAGAATAAATAAGGATATCATCTAAGTAGATGACGACCGTATGATTCAATAGATCAGAGAACACAGAGTCCATAAATATTTGGAAAATTGAGGGGGCATTAGTGAGACCAAAGGGCATAACTCTGTACTCATAATGAGCAAATGGGGTCCGGAAAGCAGACGCCTTCTTTTATACGCAGAAGGTGGTAGGCTCCACGAAGATCTAGTTTGGTAAATCGTTGAGACCCTCTGACTGCCTCTAGTATATCCTTCATGAGGGGCAAAGGATAACGGTCTTTTATAGTTATCTTATTTAGACCTCGAAAATCCAGGCAGGGACGAAGATCATTCGTCTTCTTGGGTACAAAAAAGAGGGCAGCCCCTGACGGAGAGGATGATGGTACAATCAGACCGCTATGTAAGTTTTCTTGCAGATACTCCTTGAGAACTTCCCTTTCGGGTTCCGTGAGTGAATACATCCTCCCAAAGGGAATGATCGCTCCAGGTTCCAAGGGAATAGCACAATCGGAATCTCGATGTGGGGGTAACACAGGTCTGGATGGTTTTTGGAACGCATCTTGAAATTCTAGATAGTGATCGGGGACTCCTTGGACTGTATTGATGGAACATCCGGTAGTAATTTCAGTAGGCATCAACCTCTTGGGTGACCAATAAGTGTCTGAAGCAAAGCAGTTCTCATAGCAAAACTGTGAGGACAAGGAAATAGTCCGGGTTTCCCAATTTACATAAGGGTTATGTCTTATGAACCACGGAATTCCTAAAATGATAGTATGATTGGGGGATGATATTAGATCAAATGAGATGTGTTCTTGATGGTTCCCAAATTGTAAACTTAGTGTCAGGGTGGTAGTATCAACTGGACCAGAGGATATTAAGGATCCATCCATCGTGTGAACTTGTTCCAGGACTTCTTTGGGTCGTGTTGGTATTTGTTGAGTTGTGGCCCAAGTCTTATCCATATATATGCCACTAGCACCACAATCAAGTAAAGCCATTGTTCTTTCTTGACGGCCGTCCGGTAACTGTAACGTCACAGGTAACATAAACAAAGTTGTGGCATTGTCCTTGAATGAACTGATGGAAGGTATAGCAGATGATCCCGTCCCCTCCCTCTTTACAGAGGACGGGAAGTGGTGTTTTCCGATGGCCCGTGAGGACGAACGGAGCAGGTACGAAGCATGTGGCCGGCAGCACCACAATACAGACACAATCCTTTCTTACGTCTGTCTTCCCGCTCGCTAACGGAAAGTGGGCCTCCAGTGGTATCCACCTGCATATGTTCACTTTCTGTGTCTCTGGCTGGAGGACGAGGTTCCTCGGGATGATGCAAAAAGACACGTGAAGTGCTTGGCTGGGAAGATCCTCTGTTCTTGCTCTTCTTCATACGTCGCTCTTGGAGACGGTATTCGATGGAAAGAGCTTGATCCATCAGACCACGAACATCTTCAACTCGGGTGGAGTGTACTAACTCATCTTTAATCTCCTCTTTAAGTCCTCTACGGAATAAAGTCACCAGAGTTCATTCCACTCAGGTGGTCTCAGCCGCTAGCTGTCGAAAGCAGGTAATATATTGGAGGACATCTTGTGAGCCTTGTTGGATGTCACATAAGGCTTCTTCCACAGAGGCCTCCAATCCTGGAAGACTAAACATCTGTTTGAACCGATTCACGAAGGCGGGATAGTCCAACAATACTGGGTCATTGGATGATACCATCGGGGTTGCCCAGACCAAGGCAGGACCGGATAGCGCACTGATAAGATATCCCACCTTAGTCTTGTCGTGGGAGAATTGGGTAGGTCGGAAGGCGAAATACACAGTTAATGCATTGAGGAACTCTCGCAGTTTAGTTGGTTCACCAGAGAAACGAGGAGTAGAGGTGGAGACGGCCGGAACATCTGCACTGCGGAAAGCCAAAGCCTGTCGTAAAGCAGCATTCTCATTGCGTAATTGTTGCAGTTCCTGAGCCTGTGCTGAATGGTTGCCAGAAGAGATTGATCAGGATCTGCAGCAGCCGCCACTGAATAATCCATGGTGTTAGATGACGTCAGGAGTATTTGGTGCTGCAATCTGTCACGACTTACATGCTGCTTTAACCTGGACTCCGCAAAACGAGTGGCGAGGATCTTGTTCCTGAATGTTCGGCCTTGGCCCAGGTAGGGGCGACTCTTTCTGGTAGCCACGGTGCTGCAGGCAATGGGTATGCCAAGAACAGGCCGTGTCCCTCAGAAGTAGTGCCAGAGGGAAAAAAACCCTGAAAGGGGAAAAAACCTCCAAAAAGATAGGTTCCTGCAACAGGAACAAAATGAATAGGTAACAACAGGAGCAAAATACAGGAAACAACACTGGCACAGACGAGACCCAGCACAGGATACAAGGAAGCAGGAGCGAAGACACCATCCAAACAGAAAGTGTTGCAGCGCAAGGAGAGAAAGAATCACAGCCCTTAAATACCAACAAACAGGAAGTGACCAACAGGAAGTACAAGGACACCATATTAGATAGGGAAAAACACATAGAACAGAATGGACTAGGTGCCATAGAGAGTAGGGAAACAAGGAATGCTGGGAAGAGAGGAGTAATATGGGAATGGGAGAAAACCTAAAGGAAGGCACAATAAGACAACAGGAAAAAGAAGAAGAAGAAAAGAAGAACATGTGAGTGGGGGAAGTCAGACATGCCTGGGAGTGCGGTGCGCTAAAAAAGAACGAGGCCCATGCCCAATTTGGGGCCTCGCAAGGTGCAAAGCAGGCTGGGGACGCGGCGTGTCTTTAAACCGTGTGCCGCGGCCCGACCCGAATTTACGGCTCGTGCCGCGCCGCAGCGGCGCGACAGCACAAGGACAATCTAATACCTTGAATGTCAGTGAGCAAGAAATGCCAGGTCTTCTTGCTGGGCCATATGTTAACTGATAAATGGTGAATAATGCTATGCTGGGATAAGTAGGGTAAATGTGTCCCTCTGCTCCAGAGATTTCTCATATATGTTGACTGTGAGTGCAACCACAGATTGTTCCTTTTGTAAATTGTACACACATATTGTTAGATTAGAGCCAGACCGCAGAACCAGAAACAATGCAACACTTCCCCAGGGGAAGAAGACATGGGAGACTTATGGGCATGAAACTTTGAAAGTAGTTAACTAAAGTGAGCTGCATGAATTGCCACACCTAGCAGGTAATCAATGACAATGATGATGGTGGTTCTCCAGGCAGGTGTTGATGGGTTCATTATTTTTCACCAGCCAACAAATATGACCCAATTGCACAAAGGTGAAAGGGTGTGTGTAGTAGTGGCAGGCACCAGTGTGTGTCTCAGCACAGCCAGGAATCTGTAATCTGTAGTGACAAAACTATCCCAATTATACCTGCCCTATCCCTTTCTTACATAGTGCCGCAGTAGGCGACTATCTGTGTTGTGCTGTCGTGTAAAACCACCCAAATAAGACCACTTACAGTGCCTAAAGAATGGTGAAGGGTCCATACTTGACTCAAATGTGAGGTAGACTAACACTTGTCCATTATGTGAACTCCGACAAATCAACATATTTCTTCAAAGATGGCAGGTCAATAGCTACGTCATGTACTCAACTCAGCGTACTCAATGATAACATCTCTTAATTATTAAATGATGATGAAGTTGTGAAAGTAGAAATATATTTAGTACTATAGAATCTATCTTAACAACCTACAACCACCCAGCCTTATCTTAACACTACCTTACACTATGTAAACCTATCTTAAACTACCTACACCTACCTATCCTACTCTAACATTAACACTATCCTAAAGTATCTTAACTTATCTTCAACTATCTTAAGCACTATACACACATGACAAGATAAACACCATTCTCCCACTGCCCCTTACTACACATAGATTGGAATAATACAAATAGCAACTACATCTAAATATATACTAACTATACATATAAAGCTAAACAAATATATATATTTTTAGCATTTTTGGTTTATTTTTTTCAAACACTAGACATCAACCCCCAGTCACTTAAAAACCTAAAACTTTGAAAATAAATTTGTAAAAAAAACTACCTGCTAAAGTTTCGAAAAACTAGCACCTAACAACACTATACCTATACTAACCCCTAACTAACATACAATAAAAACAACAGAATACAAAAGGGAAGGGTAATGTCCAGAGGGGAAGTTCACACAAGTTCTGAAACCCGCACCATGGCATCTTTGATGTTGAGTACAGGTCTTGCATGCTGGCCTGCTCCTCTTGTAAGGCACTGATCCTCTTATTTATCTTATAGAATTCCCTGTGAATTAAATATTTGAATACAGATCCTCAGGCTCACCTTGGTCTCCTGGGCTGTGAAGTTGGTGGCTGGGAGGCAGCAAATGTCCTTGGTGCTGCAAACTTGAAGTAGTGTGGGAAGCACCGGATGCTGCTGGTTGGCGTTACCTTTCATATTTTCAGGACCCCTCCACCTTGGCCCTCTCTTACAGGTTGCCCATCTTCCAGAAGGCCTTGGAATTGAGCCTAATGTGGCGGTAGCAATCCTTCCAAAGTTCAAAGATTTTCACCTGGTCAGCTGTCATGATATCTAGGAAGGTAAATAGAAAAAAATTTATCTTAATCTGTAAATGTACATGATGTGTGTGAAAATAGGCTGACATTGTTATACAATCTTATGTGTCTGTCTAGAACAACTTGAACTGATGAGATAGAGATATGGACAATACAACTTCAGTACAACGACATCTCCTACTTGAGCAAGGCAAACTGAGTAAAGTGCTGTCAGTGTAGGTGCACAATATGGAAATGTAGTCACAATATGATGACAACCATATCATTCAGACTAATTAGTCACTCCCATAAAGATGTGTTATTTGAAATTGGACAGAAACTGAAACTTCAGGTGTTGGTACTGCATCATGCAAGTGGGCTGAAATATGCTCACCTACACATTTGAAAGTTGTCAAGTTAACACAGTCCAGATAATTTGTCTCTGCCTTGCGTAACTCATCATGAGTCACACAAGGCAGCACACATTGCAGACCTTACTTACTCAGAGTCAGGTAGCCAGAACTTGGAAGGGTAGTGGTTTATCTCCTACAAAAACATTACTGGTATACTTTTTACCAATTTAACCTCAGGCAAATGAACAGAAATCTGGCATATTTACTTAAACATACTTCAGTACACTCATTCTCCCAGACTGCATTCACCTGTGCATATTCTAAATAAGACAATGCATCCCAGTAGTGTGTATATACCAGAACTTTGTGGTATATAATGCAGGGAACCTTGCACCATGATGCAGATTGACTTTGCATATAACAAGCTCTTCTGGGGAGGGTTGTTATGACATTCTTCGTTTGCTTGGTGCCATAAGAGCTTTGGTTCAAAGTGGGAGGTATTTTAATATTCTGGCTACTCCATTGAGAGCAGGGGTACAGTACCCTTAATATGCAGGGGTAATTTAGGGACCCCAGGACACTGGCACTGAGCCAGCCCCTGGGGATGGGGCTCAAAGGGCGATTGTATGGCTCAGAGAAGTGGGAGGCATGGCCCCTCTCCACTTTATTTCAAAAACACGCCCCATATGCCCCCTTAAAATATACTCCATGCCTCCCCCGGGGCCCGGGCCCTGGCCCAACCCTGGGGACAGTTTCATAGAAACTGACGTGAGCCTGCACTTTTTCTTAATTTTACTACGTTTGCAGATCCTCTGCCAATTAAGAGCACAATTTAAAAAAATACATTTTGACCCCAGATGGGGTCCTTTCGGGAACCCACCACCATACCTGGGGGGTCAGGGTATCCCCACACTGCTCTCTGTGTCTATTCTGCTTTTATTAGGACTTCAGACTGAGTTCCGAGTCCAAGGGTGGCACCCACCACTTCCTGGTTGATGTGGTGGCAGCCAATCAGATCTCAGCAGCATAAACCATATATGATGATCTGTTGAGTATAATATGGTATTGTTGAGCGATAAGAAAGCTCTCATGATTCACTCAAGGCTTTGCATCTCATGAATTATGACCCCTTACCTCACTCGAATAAAGGTAATAAAAACATATTACACACACACAATTTCATACATTATACATACATACAACCATGTTACATACATATTCATGCATTAATTTGACTTCAAGAACATTCTTTTACTTATTTTATTTTTCTAACCTACCTACTCTTAATTTGTTGTGTATGTGGAAAGATTCCATTATCCAGGTTGTTGCCCACTCATATATCTTATTCCTCATTTGTACCTTTAATATACATACATAAAACACTATTTGATGATTCCACACAAGGTTTGGAACCCAGCTAAGTTTTAGTATGTCAGATATTATTGCATCCACCAGGGTGGAGTGGAGGTGTGATGGGAACAATATGGATGTAAGTGTGGGTAAAAAACAGAAATGGTTTCCATTCTAGGCCCAACAGAAAAATTGCTGAATTGAATTACACTAAACTTGCGATGAAGCTACAACTTTACTCAGAACCAATCTAAATGTATGTTAAACAAAAATGCCTTTTCCTATGTACAAAGCCCAAATTGCAATTCAGTAATCTGTTAACGAATCACAATTTTGGTTTGTGCATTGATATTTGGAAGGGGTGTGTTTGGGGCATCCCTTCAAAATACCAATTTGCATTGGCATGTGCGAATGATTTTGCAACAGAAACGAGGTTGCAAAAGATTTACTCTTTACCGCCAACTCTAAGTTGGCCCATTGGGATCCTTTCTTGTTTGAGAATGGCTGAATAAATATTTAGAGGCCTGATGGCCACTGAGTAGTATTAAAAAATAAAAATGAAACTTTTCATTTTTCATTTTTAAACGCATCTTGTTTTTCATTAAGGAACACAGGCTACAATAAAAAAATGATTGTTTTATTTAAAAACAATCACAGACATGGTTGTAGCTTCTTCCCCAGCCTCAATACCCTCCAATTACTACACCACACACAGAGCTGGGTATTACACGTCCTTATTCGTCTGGGTGTAACCCCAAACCCAACATTCCAAACCTGCATTCATTTCACCATGTTCTACTATCAGGAGCCAAAAGGGTTCCGTAATTAAGAACTCATAATATATCCCCCTTTGTTTTGAATTTCCTTTTACAAATGTATACACAATTACAGTTCTTCTGTGGCACTCTAATTACTCATCCCAATTGTGTCTTCAGAAACTTTGAATGGCAATAGGAATGTCCATGATCTGCTTTCACCATGTAAGAGCAAGAGCAGTCAGGGGTTTTTCAATTGTCCTTACAGAACCAGTCTCTACATTGACATTGCTATCTGACAAGTGATGAGCTACATTTTAGAAATGTGAGGAATCTCACATAATGGACTTTCCAGGATGTTTGGCAGTCACCATGTTTCCTTTGCTGGTTAGGACATGGTATGGCTCAGCATCGAATGGAGCATCAGGCTATCAGAATATCAGACTCGATCTCCTGAAGTGAAGACAATGGGCCTGATTAACAAAGGTCAACTTTGACTTTTGCTTTAAGGTTAGACCCAAAGTCTAAGTTTTGGACTTGTTGGTACACAAAGATAAGTTACAAATAGTATCTTTACATCCACACTCGGGCGGAATCTCCTGGTGTGGACAGTAAAGTTCGGGTGGCACACTTGGGGCAGAGATTCCGCCCCGAGTGCAGACGTAAAGATACTACTCGTAACTTACCTTTGTGAATATCAAAAAGCTGGTCTACACTTAGACTAAACTAAGTCTAAGTTTACCTTTGTGAATCGGGCCCAATGTGTTTTGCATGTTGTCTCTTGACTGCATAGGCCTTCATTTTCCTTTTATGATCTGTCTGTGGTATGGGTTTCTTCCTCAGTACCTGATCTAGTGTTGGTCCATTGAGGTAACTTGGTTGTCATTGCAAACTTGCAGGGCTTTCACCTGTGGTCGACTGAGGAGTCAAACGCTAAGTTTGCAAGGTACAATTCCATACAGTTGAAAGGTTGAGCTTTTCCAATGCAGCATGCTGAATAGCTTTTTTTTATATACTCATGAAACGTTCAACAAGGCCATTCATCTGTGGCCAAAGAGGTGTGCTCTTCTGATGCTTTATGTTAAAATCCCTGAGAAAGTCTCTGAATTCTCGTCTGTTGAAAGGTGGGCCATTGTCAGACTTTAAGATCACAGGAATGCCCCATGATACAAAGATGACGTCTGATCTATTAGTGGCTCTCTTTTGAGTGATAGATAAGAGGTCTTCTATCAATGGAAAGCAGAAGTATTTATCAACAATCACCATCGAGTGACGTACATTATCAAGAGGACCGAAAAAGTCAACAGCAAATTTTGCCAACTCTGACATGCTTAAGGGATGTGAGTGGTTTTCGATGATCGGAAGTTGCATAGATGACAGGCCTTCAACTCTTTCATCAAGATGAGGAAACCAGACTCAGTGTTGGAGAGCTTGTTTTGTTGCAACAATTATCCAATGTCCTTTATGGGCCACTTCAATTATCTGTTGTTGCAGACTATCCAGAATAACAGTTCTAAAAACCCCTCAGGATAATGCCTTCTTGAGTCACTGACAGTTTACCTTTAACATTCTTGAACTACTGGTATTCCCTGTCACTAGCAACTTCTGTATGGAGCTTTAAATCAAAATGTGCCATTTCAGTAGTGTTTTCAATGGTATGTTTGATTCTCATAAAGCTTTGCTCACATTCACGTAACCAATGAAAGGAAACATTCTTTTTTGCCAAGTCTCCCAATGGAGCACTCACAGTGGCAAAGCCTTGTATGTATTGGGAACAGTAACTGGCCATGTCAAGGAATGAATGTATCATGGAAACATCTTGTTGGGGACTGGCAGTTGACAAGGCTTGAATACCCTCTTCAAAAAAACATATGGCCAAAGAACTTTAACTTTGTATTATTGAATTCACATTTCTCAGCATTCAAAGTTAAACATGCATCAACCAGTAAATGACACCCTTGTTTGAGAGCTTTATCATGCTCCCTCTGTGTAGCTCCAAAAACAAATATGTCATCACTGTCGTGGAAAGAATTCATGACATGCTGTATGATACACTGACTGACATCATGAAAAAGATCTGCAGCTGATGACACATTGAAATGTAGGGCCTGATTTTGATCTTGGCAGATGGAATACACCATTACAAACTTGATGGATTTTCCGTCTACTGTATTATGATTTCCATAGGATATAATGGAATTGTAATAAGGCAGACAGGATATCTGTCACGTTTGTGACAGAGTAACCCCGTCCACCAAGATCGTAATCAGGCCCTTAGTCTTTAACATGAAAATAGATCAATATGTGTAGAAAAGGTTGCAATGTGCCTTCAATTCTCCTCAAGTTCCAACTGATGATATCCTTTGTTTTAATCAAGGTGAGAGAAGACTTTAACACCATTCAAGTATGTTATTATGTCAGCAATGTGAGGGCCTGGGTGTCACTCTCTTTCAATTGCCTTGTTCGCTTGACACATATCCACACAGATGGTACAGCTCCTTCACTGTCCTTTTTTGGGTACTACCACTATGGGAGAAACCCATGGTGTGGACCGGTATAACGCTGAAAGATATCATATTTATGTAATGGTTCAAGTTCCTTTTCAACAGTTTCTTGTAACTGAAATGCAATTCATCTGTGTCTTTGAGCAACAGGATGGACATCCTTATTAGTATGCAATTATACTTTCGTAGTTTTAAGCTTTCTTAACCCATGAAACGATGAAGGGAACGAGCATTCATGTTGACTGAGATAAGTCCCATACTAGCAGTTGTGCTGATACTGAGTAAATAGGCACTTGACGCCATACCTTGAAGCACATAAATGGGCGCTTGGACTTTTGTCTTCTTGTTTTTCATCGTTGCTATGACTGACCCTTGACTTTTCAATTGTGTTGATGTAGCCAATGAATATACTTTAGTTTTTTATGGTGTCATTTGTGGCAATGGAGATAGCTCACTATATTTCTCCCCATGCATAATGTTCATCGACACACCACTGTCGATAATGAAGGTATTGAAAAACCATTTACTTTCAGTATAATCTTCAGAAAATGTGTGAAGGACTTTGGTGCTTTTTCATTCCAACTTTTCTTTGACTGGTATTTTTCTTCAAATGCAGCCAGTTCAGCATGTGCACATTTTTCTGAGGTAAACATGAACATTGCATAATCATCTTCTTCACTTTCATTTGATACTAAAGAACGGTTTGACAATTAATTAAATGAAAATCTACTTCGTTCGGTGCAGATTTGTCTCAATTGATGTTGTCGCTTAGCCTTCTGGGTGTGTGTTGAACTTCGCTTCTGGAACGTTCGGGTAGCCAATGTGTCTTCTTTCTGTGACAAACTTACTTTTTGCTTTGCCTTGCAAACAGTTACAAAATGGTTCTCCTTCTCACAGTATTTGAATATCTGTTCAATGGCAGAACATTTACCTTCATGTGGAAACGACAATCCACACGTGAAACACAATTTCATTTTCCATGGAGACATTACTGTGTCTTTGGCCTTGTGCTTCTGTTTAATTTTCATGTTCATAACTGCCTCACTTGGGGCACCGCTGGCCTCCATGTCAGCAGCTTGTCGATCCTCATGCTCGTCAGCTCTGGCAGCCATGAGAACTCATTCCAAACTAAGAGTTGCTCTCATCATTCATCGCCTGAATTAATCTGACAGGCACCCATCAATAAATCTCAGACATATTACTTCCTTATCATTAAATTCAATAAACTTACAGTGCTTGATGAGTGTATCCAGTCTCTCAACAAATTTGTTTAGGGAAGCATCAACTCTTTGTCTTTCTTGACTAGAAAATGTACCTTTCATAATCTACATTCAGCATTGGATAGAACTTGAGATTCAAGGTTTCTTTAATTAGACAGTATGTAACTTCGTCAGCTTGCGGAATTTTCTTTATGACTTCTTTTACATCCTCATCAGAAAAATTCTAAGGGTATTTGATAATCTTTGTGACATCTGTTTCTTCTACTCCATCAATAAAATCATAAAATGTCTCTGTCCAAGCAGTCCATCTACCGCCAAATTGTTGTGTTATCAAATAGTGGTTTCAGGAAGGCAGCAACATTATAACTGTTTGGCAGACACTGAAAATGGAGTTCACTCTGATACTGTCTGTTGTCAGCTAGGACCCGGTTCCTCTGTACCATCTCTAAGGCCCTGTGATGTGCTGGCTTCTGGGTCATTTTGGACAGTCTGTGGAACTGTGACCTCTTTCTTGGTCTCCATTGGAAGAACAGTCCTTGACTTTTCTGATCACCTCTTCAGGTATGGACGGCTCCATAAGGACAACCCTGGGTACTTCTCCTGAGGCCACTTCCCAGTGATGTGGTTTGATGACTCTCTTTAATCAGTTCTGGTAAGCAGATGACCTTTACATGTAGCTGAACTGCTGTGTTTTGAGGCATCATTTTGTGCTTTTTGACAACTGGTTACCTCTGCCTTGCAGTATTTCTGATTGCAGCATTATCTTGCAATTTGCTGTTGCTATTTGCTGCACTTTTAAAACCTGGTTGTATTTTCCTTCGGCATTATCGCTCCCATATAATGTATAGCTTTATGTTTAATAGTAGTGTAGTCCATCTATTTACAGCTTTACCAGCAGGTTCTTGGCCAAAGATGTAGACTTATCAGTGAAGCTTTCTTTAAATGCTTCACACTGGCTGGAGTTGTGCTTTGACTCCACATACACCAAATGTTCTGCACTTTGACGGAGGCACAGGTGGCACACACAAGCAGTTTGCTAGGACCACAGCAAACTCTCTGGGACACCACTATTGATCATTGAGTTACTTATCTTCTGGTTCGTCACTAGTTGTAGTGTATCCAGCCTGGATACCTGCAAATGACTATGCCACACAAACAGCTGGGTATTACACGTCTTTAATCATCTGCATGTAACTACGTACTCAACATTCTAAACTTGCATTCACTTTATACTCTAACCCTTACGGCACAGTTCTACGGAGTTTACCAGGAACCAAAAGGGCTCAGTTGTTGTTTAACAGTCGTTAAGAGCTCACACAACACTACAGTGGTCTAATGACCTCAGCAGGCCACCATCCCTTTGATGGCAGCAAATCCTAGTGGGTAACAAATAGTGATCTACCTCATTATTATTCATGAGGTAGGTGTATTTGTGATCCACTTTAAATCGCTATTAGGCCAGATAGCACTTTTGTAGATTAGTAAAAGCAGTTACCAATAGCAATTTGAAAAAAATCGCTATTTAGTAATTTCTGATACCAATCTTCATACAATCAGTTAGTAAAAAGCTTTGATTTAACTTTACTTTCCACCATCCTGATTCAGCAAATACATACATTTGGTCAAAGTTAGGAGTTCAGAATGTAAAAAATCAAAAAGCAACTGTTAAAGGTAAAAGGGAGCACGGCTCACACATACCACATAAAGGCACAAACAAAAGTAAGACTTAAGAAAAGAGTTGAGGGGCAGATTTACTATTATCTTGCACCTGGGTAGCATCACTTTTTTAGGCACAGACTGGCACAAAACCAATGTTGTTATTTACTAAGCCCTGAAATGGAACTCTGCATGCCTTTGCATGGTTTCAGTAAATACAAAGTGTTGCAAAGCCATGCAAAGCACTGCCTTGTGTTTCCTTTCATTGGGAACGCATTCCAAGGGTGGAGAATAGGTGCTCCCATGCATCCACCCATGAAGTTTGGCGCATTTCCAGATTTACTAAAGCTAGTGAACATGGTAATGTACCAAAATGCTACTCCTTTTCTATCGAGGCGTAACGAAAATAAATATGTTTATTTCTTCTTGGTACTATCTCTTTTTACGTGTGGTACCTCTAAGGATTGTATTTGTGCAGGAAGGCATCCCTTCCTGGACAAACACAGTTCTACCTTTCATGTAGAAACCCTTTGTTAGACTTTTCATCCTTGGCGTGGTCTCCCTTAACTTTTTGAGTCTGTTTCCCAGGTTGCTGATGTGTGCTGTTTTTGTTACTCTGGACACTTTACCACTGCTAACCGGTGCTAAAGTGCAAGTGCTCCTATACAAAATGTGTATGTAATTGGCTTATCCATGATTGGAATATTTGATTTATTAGTAAGTCCTTAGTACAGTGCACTAGAGGAGCCCAGGCCTGTAAATCAAATGCTACTAGTTGGCCTGCAGCACTGGTTGTGCCACCCACATAAGTAGCTCTGTAATCATATCTCAGACCTGCCACTGCAGTGTCTGTATGTGTAGTTTTAACTGTAAATTCGACCTGGCAAGTGTACCCACTTGCCAGGCCTAAACCTTCCCTTTTTTTGCATGTAAGGCACCCCTAAGGTAGGCCCTAGGTAGCCCAGAGGTAGGGTGCAGTGTATGATTAAGGTAGGACATATAGGCCCTCATTATGATGTTGTGTAGCCATTTTAGTTATAGCGACGTACGTTATTTTAACATACTAGGCCGCTGTACACTTTAACCTAGGTATATTTTATTCAGCTTTGCCTTATTATTGTTACAATGACCATTTTTACGGTCTTGTTTTATTTTCTGTTTATCTAACTGTTTTTGCGTAGGCCAGCACTCTGTTCTCAAACAAGACATTCTTGAGCACTCTGTGCTTCTGCCAAGGCTACAGCACAGTACATTGCCGGTGAACGTGGTAGAAGTTTAGTCTCCAACATTCATAGAAAACACACATTCTTACATAGGGACATTTTCTCAGAACATCAGCTGTGTTATTATAAAAACACTTCCTTGTCCCTTGCACGTTAAAGGGAGATTCCAGCCAGAGAACCACAACTGTTTGCTGATTGCTGAATTCTTTGCTACAGATACTAAAGCAGACCGCAGGCCTTTGCTCAGGTATGGGTGTTGATGTCTTCTCAGGGGAACCTGAAAGGCAGAATTAGAGCTTAACATGCTGTGCTCAATTATAACCTAGATAGGAACTTGTCCATTGATCATAGAGACAATATGATAGCCTTGTTTTTATGCTTCACTCTTCTCGTCACAATTTTAATACTATCATATTGTGTCGTCCTGGTTATTGCAGCTCACGCTTTGCTATCTAAGATGCAGTTGTTTTATTAAACTCATTATTGAAACATATACTGCTTCTGTTTGTCATTTATATATGAGACTGAATTGTAAATGAGAGAACCGGATGAGACCTGAGTGACCACGACTTCCCTGAGAAGCCAAATATGTCATGCGCTCGGCTGCCTAGTCATCCCTATCCTTGGGTAGAGATGAAGCACTGCTAGTTAGCCGGAACAAAACCCAGATTGGAGCGACAGGTGTCACTAGCAGTGGGTTAGACTTAGTCTCCCACACCGTGGGCGATTCTGTCGCTCAAAATCCAGTAGTCTCATTTAGAATAATGAGAACCTACGCGACAATGACATTGGCGGTAAGTATGCTTACCGCCATGCTGACTGCCGCCAACATACCGCTGCCGCAGCGGATTACCACTACCCATATTAAGACACACACATAGCAATCCATCACTATACAGCCACACACACAAGTCCGCCAGCCCAAAGGTCAGTGATAAACTGGCAGTAGCAAAACCCACACCGTTACGCCAACAGAACTACGCCCACAACATTATGATCCACGAATCACTGCAGCGGACATTCAATGGTGGCACACCATTGGCGCTACATACCGCCACGCCCCAAATAACACACACCTGACACCCATACACACACCACACCCACACCACTATAAAACACACACACACATTACCAACAACCCTTTACAACTAAAAGCAAGTGCCACAAGAGAGATAGCAAGACCACAGACAAGATCACTGTCACACACCTATACACCATCCACGCACCTTACATCACACACCTCAACACATCACCCCACACACCCTCACCCACACCACTCACACTACCCCCATGGCACCACGACACCCCAGGTTCTCAGAGGAGGAGCTAAGGGTCATGGTGGAGGAAATCAGCCGGGTACAGCCACAGTTATTCGGATCACAGGTGCAGCAAACATCCATTGCTAGGAAGATGGAGCAATGGTGGAAAATCATGGACAGGGTCAACGCCGTGGGACAGTACCCCAGAACAAGGGATGACATCAAGAAGAGGTCGAACGACCTACGGGGGAAGGTGCGTTCCACAGCAGCAAGACACCAAATAGCTGTACAGAGGACTGGCGGTGGACCCCCAAAACTAACAACATGGGAGAAGCAAGTCTTGGCAATCATGCATCCTGAGGGCCTGGCAGGAGTAGGAGGACTGGACTCTGGTAAGTCAACTTTTTACTACTTTCACCCACCCTACCTGCATGCCATCACAAACCCCGCCCTTACCCTCAATCCCATCACTCCACTACCTCACACACACCCAACCATCACAACCCACTCATCCCAATACCAAGCACTGCATGCAACACCAATGCATGGACATCACTCACACATCGGTATGGACACCTAAAGCATGCACACTAGAGGGAAACAGCAAGCCCACCAAAAAACTACTCACACAAGGCAAAGCTACCAGGGCACTAACAACCATAGAGGGCAACACACCCATACACAAGATGTGACACGCAGAAACAATAACACTGCATTTACATCCCCACAGGTCATACAGCCAACGTCACCGCAGAGGAGGTGCCAGCAATATCCAGTCCCCCCCCCCAGAAGAGGCCCACAGTGACGACAGCAGCTCTGGACGCCTGGATCTGGATAACCAACCTGGCCCATCAGGGATCTCCGGACAGTCGGTAACCCTGGCAGAGTCCCATACCACCACAGAGCCTCCCCCTCAGGAAACACCAGCACAGTACCCACCCAGCAGGCCCATACCTCTGTCCCCAGGACACGTCAATCAGCAGTGTGTCTACCACTACAGGGACCCCAGGGCACCCCACAAACACAGGACGATCAGTGACCTGGGGTCAGTGGCAGTGGGCACACGGTTCAGGGGACAGAGGCACAGGACAACAGGGAAGCTGGGAGGACTGCTGTGCGACAGGGGGAGGACAGGCCCAGGGAGCCGACTCTCCAGGAGGCACTCACCATGATCCTGGGAGCATACCGACATTCCCAGGAGACGATGGGCCAGATACTGGACAAGATGCTAGAGAACCAGCGGCTGCATGAGGGACAGTACCTGGGGATCAGGGAGGATTTGAAAGACATAAACACCACCCTGGTCACCACTGCAGGGGTGCTCGCAGACATGGCCAACACTATAAGGGAGGCAGTAGCACAACAGCAGGCCCCTACCACTAGCCATACCGATGAACAACCCTCCCCTCCGCTGCCGCTATTGGATAGGAGACCCTGCTACAGGACCAACAGGCCACCATTACCCCTCCCCTGCAGAAGGAGAACCACCCTGCAAACAGTCCCTGTGATGCAGGCAGAAGCCAGAGACTATTGCCAAGACCCCCACCAGGAAATAAGACTCTCCTGATTGTCACCCTTGTGTCCCACTCTGTCAACCTGTCCACCTTGAACTGCCATTGCTCCCCTTCCTATGACCTATGTCCCCTTGGACACTGCACCTGTGATACAAATAGACTGGACTCTATCCTGGACTTCCCTCCATCATCACCCAAGCCCAGTGCACACCCCCTCTACTTATTAGCACTGAAATAAACACACTTTGATTTAACTATGTATTTGTTTAACAAGCTTTAAACACTGCAATACAACTGTACAGTAATGTATACAGAGGAATGACCTGTAGTTGGCTGCAGTCAACACACCAGGAACGATAGTGGGGCACAAATATCTACAAATAGAGATGCCAAAGGGTATAGTAAGTGTCCATAGAAGTGGGAAAATCAGCCTGCCAGTGACAATGTCAAACACAAAACATTCAATGTAAAGTGAATTTACAGTGTCTTACCTGTGTGTCATTGGAAGTGTTCTCGTATTATTGCACTTCTGTTGTCCTCATCCTCCTCATCTTCACTGTCCACAGGGTCCACTGCTGCCACACTCCCATCTCCAGCCTCAACCCTCCTGCAGAAAAGGAACATGGCGACGTAAGGCAAGGTTGTGCAACGTACAGCATGCCATGATGATCTGGCAGACCTTCTTGGGTGAGCAGTACAGGGATCCACCTGTTAGATGGAGGCAACGAAACCTGGCCTTCAGGAGGCCAAATGCCCTCTCTATGATTCTTCTTGTTCGCCCATGTGCCTCATTGTAACGTTCCTCTGCCCTTGTCCTGGGATTCCTCAAAGGGGTCAGTAGCCATGAGAGGCTGGGGTACCCAAAGTCAACTGCACATATTGAGGGACAACTGTTAGCCATACACTAATCCTTAGGGCCCACACCATACCCATACACCAACATCCACTGGGTGGGAACCAGGGCTCACCTATTAGCCACACCCGGTGCCTCTGGAGTTGAGCCATCACATATGGGATGCTGCTATTCCTCAGGGAAAAGGCATCATGCAAAGACCCAGGATACTTTGCATTGACATGGGAGATATACTGGTCCGCCAGGCACGCTATCTACACATTCATGGAGTGAAAGCTCTTTTGATTTCTGAACACCTGTTCATTTCTCCGGGGGGGAGGGGGCAAATTCTCCACCTGGGGGAAAGTGATGTAGCTGCGCATGTGTTTAATCAGAGCAGACAACACACTGGGCAGCACCATTGAGAACATTGGCTGAGACATTCCTGCTGCCAAGCCCACTGTCACTTGGAAGGAGCCAGTTGCCAGGAAATGGAGCACTGATAGCACTTTCTGAAGTTGTGCACCGTTGCGGGAGGCGGTTGAGAACCGCTGTGCAACTCCTTATTGGATACCATTGGGCCCTGGTGGTGTTGTTGCCCCCATTGACCAAGTGTATCCTTTGTCTCTCTCCCCCCCGTTTTTGTTTTGTCACCCTGTCCTTATATGCATTAGCATCATCTGGCGGAGGATCAGAGGCACCGGCAACGGGGAGAGCTGCATCCCACAGGGCCCAGGAGGCCGAATCCTCCGATGGTGAAGGCACCAGTTGGACGGAGGACGAGGGGAGCACCACGGCGGAGACAGGAGGGGACAGTTCAGACAGTGATACCTCCTCCGATGGAAGCTCCCTGGTGGTGGCGGACAACTCTGTGCCCACCCCAACTACAGGTACAGCCGCCACCCCCGTACCAGCACTGCCCTTCCAGCAGACCCTCACCATGTTTCCAGTGCCCGTTCACCCAGGAGGGTGGCATCTTCTTTGCCCCAGGCACGTCAGGCCCTGCCCCAGTTAGCCCTGCTGCCCTGAGTGAGGCAGCCATTGACCTCCTGCAATCCATATCTGTTGGGCAGTCAACCATTGTGAATGCCATCCAAGGGCTGGCAGCCCATTTGCAACAAACAAATGCATTCCTGGAGGACATTCACTCTGGCATGGCGGCGCAACAGAGATCAATCCAGGCTCTGGCCTCCTTCCTGATGGCAGCCATTGTCCCTGTTTCTAGCCTCCCCCCTCCAACTTCCTCTACCCAATCCCATTCCCCTCAACCCCAACCTATCCCAAGCACACAGGCAGACCAGCATGCACCCAGAACAACACACAGGAGTGGTTCAAGCTAAAAAATAGAACCACACATCATCCCATAGGCATTCACACAAACACCATCCGGATGCAGACATACCAACATCCACTGCCTCCACAGTGTCCCCCTCCTCCTCGTCATCCACCTCCCTCCCAGTAGTGTCTACACTCACAACTGCATGCACTACATCCTCATCCACTACAACCATCACGCCTATCACTACACGCCCCTCACTGGCAGTCACCACCCCCAAATCCATGCACATGTCCCCTGTGTCCTCTCCCACTGTGTCCGTGCCCCCTCCTCCCAAAGTACACAAACACAAGCACCCAGACACCCAACAGCCATCCACCTCACAACAGCATCCAGCCCATGCAACTGCACCCAAAATCAGCAGACACCTCCAACAACCACTTCCTCTTCCTCCACTCCCAAACCTTCACCCACTTCCCACCCCAATGTCCCTAAGAAGCTTTTCCTCTCCACCACTGACCTCTTCCCTACCACTCCCCCCCATCCTTCACGTCGGGCCAGAGTCGTCAGAACCCAGGCGAGCACCTCAGCCACCCAGTCCACGGCCACAGTAGTGTCGACAGCTACTGCAGGTGGGAGAGGATCCCGGGCACCAGGCAGCCACACTGAAAGGGTGCCTGTATCAGGTGCTTCAAGGAAGGGCTTAGAGGCACAACCAGCTGTGATAGGGAAGGGCAAGGAGGCACCACCAGCAGTGTCTAGGAAGGGCAAGGAGGCACCACCAGCTACAACAGGGATGGGCAAGGAGGCACCACCACCAGCGTCTAGGAAGGGCAAGGAGGCACCACCAGCTGCGACAGGGAAGGGCAAGGAGGCACCACCAGCTGCGACAGGGAAGGGCATGTGGCCTGCACCCACAGGCAGGAAGGACAGGAGGGCTGGTGCTGGGACTCATTCAGAGCCCCTACCACCAACCATGGTGCTTCAGCCCTCCGAGGCTGCAAGGGAAGGGCTGGAGCCTCCCCTCACCACTGCCAGCACCACTGGCAGCCCTAGTGGGAAGCTGTCTGAGGCTGCAGGGGATGGGCTGGAATATCCCCCCACCACTGCTAGCACCACCAAAAGCACCACTGCCAGCAGCAGCAGACCCAGAGGGCAGCCATCAGAGGCTGCAGGGGATGGGCTGGAGCCTACCCCCACCACTGCCAGCACCGACACCACCACCGCCACCAGTACCACTGAGCAGCCATCACCACCGGCGGACAATGTGTAGTACTGCCCCCATGAGCTGTTGTGCATCCTGGCCCCTGCAAATCCTGTGGGTCTGACACCCAGATGAGAGACTGTGACCTCGCACTCCCCAAAATCTGCATCACAGGTCACAATGCCCCCTCCAAAACCAGTGGAAGAAGCCATCCACTCACCCCATTGTTCCCAGGATGAAGCACACTGGGCACAATGCCCCCTCCAGAACCAGTGGAAGAAGCCATCCACTCACCCCATCCTTCCCATGATGAAGCACACTGGGACCAATGCCCCCTCCAGAACCAGTGGAGAAACCACCCACTTGAGAGACTGTGGCCTTGCACACCCCAGGACCAAGCAGTGGGCAAACCACCCACTTGAGAGACTGAGGCCTTGCACTCCCCAGGACCAAGCAGTGGGCAAACCACCCACTTGAGCGACTGTGGCCTTCCACTCCCCAGGACCAAGCAGTGGCCAAACCACCTACTTGGGAGACTGTGGCCATGCACTCCCCAGGACCAATCAGTGGGCAACCCACCCACTTGAGAGACTGTGGCCTTGCACTCCCCAGGACAGAGTGATGGGCATGTAGCCCCCTCCAGGACCAGTGGTGTTGTACCATCTTCCTGCTGGGGTGCCCCCCCATTTACCAGCCCCCTGAGGTGCATGTGTATCATCAACCTGATGCCCCTGCAGTGTTCTCTCTGTGTTGTTGCAGGAGTGAGGTGGGGCCTCGGCTTATGTGTTGTGGCCCTTTGGCCCACGGATACTGAGGTCTGGTCAGTGTCCCAACATTTGTAAATATGTCTATAATGTATTTTGATGCACTTATTCATGGTATTTTATCGTATTACACTCACTTTTTTCAAAGCATTATTCTTGAGGGGCACGGGGTGGATATGTAATGTTTGTGAATCTGGTTATGTGTATGGTGTTGGGGGTGGGGTGTTGCGTGTGTGTGTCACTCTCTTTTTCCTCCACCCTCTCTTCTGTGCTAGGCGGCAGTACTCACTGAGGTCATCTTCGCCGGCGTTGATGTTCATAATGCAGCAGAATGTAGACAAGCATCAGAAATATTTGCAGCTTGGGCTCCATGGCGTTTTGGTTGTTCCCTGAGTCTCCATAGCTGAGTCCTTTGACTTCTGTGCAGTGTTTACGCCAGGCTTTTGATGTCATTGATACCGCCCCAGAAAAGGTGGTGGATAGGCCAGTCATAATACAGTGGGTGGTACAATGTCTTCCGCCTGGCTGTTGGTGGTTACCGTTGCGGTGCTTGTTGATTCCGCCATGGCGGTCAGTGTTAAAACGGCTGTCTGAGCGGTTTCCGGCGTGGACATAATTCCATTTTGGTTACTGCCGGCCTGTTGGCAGTATTACCGCCGCTTTATCACAGACTGCCAGGGTTGTAATGAGGTCCATAGTAATTTCTTTTATATGTCCTAACAGTGAAATATTGCTAAATTCATTTTTCACTGTTGCAAGGCCTGTCCCTCTCATAGGTTAACCTGGGGGCTATCTTTACATATGATTAAAGTGTAGTTTCCCTTTGGGCGCAGATGGACATCTGGAGTTTGGGGTCTCTGAGCTCACAATTTAAGAATACATATTTTAATAAAGTTGATTTTAAGATTGTGTGTTTGAAAATGCCACTCTTAGAAAGCGAGCATTTTCTTGCTTAAACGATTCCTGTGACTGCCTTTTTGTGGATTCCCTATTTGGGTCAGTTTGACAGTTGGTCTGGTTGCACCTCTCACTAGACAGTGACACAAAGGGAGCTGGGGAGTCTGCATTTCCTGATGAGCCATCTGTGCTAGGAGGGAGGGGAGAAGTGGTCACTCACACCTGAAAGGGCTGTGCCTACCCTCACACAATGCAATCTCCAACCCCCTGGTGTGTGTATGGGGCCTGGCCTGGGAAAGGCAGGATTTCACAAACAAGAGAGACTTTGCTTTGAAGTAGGCCTACTTCAAAGGGCAAAATGGGTATAAGAAGGGAACCCAAAACCACAGACTTTAGAACATTTCTGTAAACCAAGAGGAACCTCTGCCTGGAGACGAGCTGAGGAAGAAGAGTTTCCCTGCCTGTGACTGTGCTTTGTGGAGCTATGCTGCAGTTGCTGCTTTTGCCTGTGCTAGAGGACAAAGACTGGACTTTGTGTTGCATTCCTTCTTGTGAAGATCTCCAAGGGCTAGATTTAGATCTTGCCTCTTGTTGTTTGAAGTCTCAGGGACAGCAATGACTTCTCTCTGCCAGCACCTGGAGCCTCTGGAGAACCTCATACTCTGCCAGGTGGTGCCCATCCAGTTCCTGGGGCCCTGAAAAGAGAAGCTGGCAGCCCAAGAGTGAGAAATCCATGCACCGACCGCCGTGTGGGGAAAAGATCAATGTGACTCTGATCTGCGGCTGAAAAATCAACACGCCGCCAGTTTTGCAGCTGAAAATCAACGCTCGCCTTCAATAAGACTGGAAGATCGACACCCAGAGCTGGGGAAACAACGTGCAGTATCGCTGACGGAGGCTGGTGAAAGTGCAACCTGCGCTGTGTGGTTTTCGGACCATTGTGCGGCTGAATTTCTGACACAAACACCTCTGGGCGTGTAAAAAAAACGCAATGCCTGCCCGGACCTGAGCGTGCTGACGGGATCAACGCATCGCTCTCCTGCGGAGAGAAAAAACTACGCATGCCGACCCAACGATACAAGGTCTCACTTGTGAGTGATATTGACGCATCGCAAGCCCTTTTTGACGCAAACTCACCCATGCTGGGTTATTTTTGATGCGCCCAAGGTACATTTTCATGCTAACAGTGTTAGCGTTGTGTTTAAAATTACATTAAGCCTCTTTTTACATTTTTTGTGATAACTTGACTTGTGTATTGTGGATTTTTTTTGTTTTAGTCTTGTTTCGTTTAGATAATTATTCTCTATTTTTCTAAACCTGTGTTGTGTCATTTTGTAGAGTTTTCATTAAGTTACTGTGTGTGTTGGCACAAATACTTTACACCTAGCACTCTGAAGTTAAGCCTACTGCTCGTGCCAAGCTACCAAGGGGGTAAGCAGGGGTTAGCTGAGGGTGATTCTCTTTTACCCTGACTAGAGTGAGGGTTCTTGCTTGGACAGGGGGTAACCTGACTGCCAACCAAAGACCCCATTTCTAACAGCCTTGCACCATAGTGAAAGAATGCCTATGTTGGATCCAGACAGCTTCATCTGTGGCATCACAGAGAAAGAGATGAAGAGCGCCATACCTTAGTAAACATGCTGCTTTTCAGCTTTTCCCAATTCATGCAACTTGGCACTGCAACTTGCCTAGCTCTGTTGCATCGAATGAATGCTAAGTAGATATGCCCCCATGTGTGTAAAAAAAAAAAAAGCCAAGCAAACAGGGAAAAATAAAGGATTCAATCATGATCTGGCTTAGTAATCTAGCATTTGCATTTCTTTATTGGGGTCAGGTGCCTCTTGAAAAATCTTTAAGTGGTTAGAAGAGGGTGAGGAGAGTTACGTCCTGTGCTCGGTGTGCAGTCTGTTCCCCTCTTGTGTATCTGTTTGCTACTGTAATGACCTTCTAGGCACTCCTCTCCCCACCTGCTTTGTTGGGCAATTCTGTGTGCCGAATTTGTTGCAAGAGTGCTTCATTGTAAAGGTGGTGATAGGCAAGGTATTTTTGGGGGGAGGCCCTTCAGGTGATCATTGTGATTCTTGAGCTCCCCTTGTTTTATTAGCATCCCTTCATTTCCTTGTTTAGCTGCTTACTTGTAGACATCAGAATGATGGGAGGTGCAGTCTTCATGTGACTGGAGGTATGGCCTTCAACTGATCAGTGATGTGGTCTATTTCAAACACGTCCTCCATAACATGGATGCTTGGCTTTATTTTCCCCTTCATGTGTGAAGGATCTCCATCACCGGCTCCACCTTCCTTGTTGCCTGCTGTATTCTTTTGTGGACACGTATTCTTGGAGGCCTGAGGCAGCACCTTTTGTGTTTTTTCATTGAGGATCTTCATACCCATTTTTGCAAGGAGCAATAGAAGTGTTAGGCTGCAATAGCAACTATTGGTTCTTGATTATCTGCCCTTTCCCTCCCCACGTCAGTGCACTGTGTCTTAATTTGTCTTTATAGGAGTTGTTGAAATAGATTCCCAACTAGAGGATGATTGTTAAACACAGCAGCGTTGCGTTTTATTATCCTACTCCATAGTCATATCCTTTCTTTTCATCTATGGGGTGTTATCAACTAACAATATGGAAGTGCACTTGCTGCCTCTGCAGTTGGTAGAATATGAAAGAATTTTTTTTTTTAGATAAATTATTTTGTTACATTTTTTTTAATATGTAAGGCAGTAAAAATACATTCACGAGACAAAAACCATTGTAAAGGCGTTTCTATAGAAATAGTAATAATCTTATAGGATTTCATTAACCCTATTGGTGAGTGTGTCAGCCAATGGCTGAAACACACACACCCTCCCTGGTGCACGCCACAACCAGTAGCCAATGCCAGGTAAGGGTTTTTAAAATCCACTGGTGCTTTGCAGCAGAGGATTTTTTTTTAAATGTATTATCCCTCGAGAGATACAGAAGAGCTTCCATGTCTCCCCCGCCCCCTCACCCGCCCCTCTCTGACGTCAGTTCACCAAGAGGCGTGCTGACATCACAGTTTGTTTTCCCCACTGAAGCAGGAAGGGCAGGTAAGGCCACTTTCTGTTACGGTGAGGAAAACGGGCCCCCCAAGGGATACAAATTAAAAAAAGTTGTAAAAATAAATTACATTGATGGGGGTAGGCCAGGAGCAGGGCTGACCCCCTGTGGGGACAATTTCTTTTTATTTTTATATATATTTGTGTGGTTTCCCCTGGGAGCCATGGTTCCCCCCAGGGAAACCACACAACCATATAAAAGTGATCTCTTTACATATACTTAAGGAGAGAGTGACACTCTCTCCATAAGTTTTATATATATAATCTCTCTCTCTACATATCTCTCTCTCTCTCTCTCTATATATATATATATATAAAGAAGAAAAAAAAAATATATATATATATGAAAGGTAGGTAGGTAGATAGATATTCGATAGAGGTTGTCTTGCAGCACTCGACTTCAAAGCAATGCACATACTCCAACCTATGTGTTTTGACCCTAGCTTTTAGGAAGCAACAAAAATGTCAATATAACTCTTGTGATTATGTTCCTGCTCGAAAAAAAGTCAGACTTTTGTCTAGTGGCAACATTGATGCCATAAAGTAGCACAGAAGGTTTATCATCCTGCTGAATCTGTATTTTATGTGAATAGCAGAGTGGATTAGTAAAGCCAGCCATTACCTGTGCTTTAAAACAAATGAAATGTATGTGCAAGGGGGCTATAGAGAGATGAAGTGCACTTTTGCAGGGTTGTAGTGAGGCAATCCGAGGAGGAGGTCATAGGAGTGACCACAGATGCTAAATACGGTGAAGATGGGTCTGTAACAAGGTGAAGGAATAGTGTGTCTTTTTTGTTTTTGTTTTTTTCAGTGTCTTCAGAGGACCTGCTGATTCAGCAAAGAAGCGGAGTTAAGGTGACTGATATTTACCGTTGCACACATCTCACACACACATCAACCATCAATTTTGTGATCCTTAAATGGTTCCTAGGGGTCTTGAGGTCCACTAGGTAGGAGATCTTCTCCCTTTTCTCCTTACCCCAATAAGGTCACACCCATTGGTCTTCTAGCGTCCTGTGCTCCACTGGCTCTATCATCCACACTTTGTGGCCTGGCTGAAACTGGACCACAGCAGCCTTTAGGTGACACCAAATCTTCATTACCTGCTGGCTGGCTTTCAGGTTTCCAGTAGCATTTTTCCAGAAGCGCTTCATCCGAGTCCTGAGAGCCAGCATGAAGCTGACTACATTCTTGGGAGGTTTCTTGGTATCTTGCTTCCAACCCTCTTTGACAAGGCTGAGAGGCCCTCTCACAAGAGGGCCATACAGGAGTTTAAGGGACTGGAACCCCACTCCTCTCTCTGGCAGCTTACTGCAGACAAAATATAGGCATGGCAAGAGGATGTCCCACGTCTGTCTCAAGGGTTCTGATAGGCTCAAAATCATACCTTTTAGGGTATTGTTGACCTCTCAACAAGCCCAATGGTCTGGGGGTGATAAGTGATAGCAAAATTGTAACTCCACACTTTCCCCACATTGACTTCATGTAGGCTGACACAACTTTAGTGCCCCTGTCAGACAAAACTTCTTTGGGGAAGTCTACACATGTGAAAATCCTATCAGGGCCTTGGACACTGCAGGGTCAGTCAGTCCTCAGAGATATGGCCTATGGGTACCACGTGCCAGGGTCCATCAAGACCAGGATGAACTTGATGCCTAGGGTAGTCTTCGGCTTCAAGGGACCAATAATGTTGATACATATTGTAAGAAATTGGTTTTCTAGTTGGCAGAGGTATATACCCTTGTCCAAGTAGGGACCACAATCCTAGTCAGGGTAAATCAGAACACAACCCAAATTATCCTGTGCTCACCCTCTGGTAGCTTGGCACAGAGCAGGAGCTTAACTAAGAAGGCAAAGTATAACATATTTGTGCAATAACTCATACAGTAACACAGGGAAAACACAACAGAAATACCCCACACCGGTTTAGAAAAATAGTTCATATTTATCTGAATAAAATAAGGTAAAAACTGTGAAAATCCAATGTTTAAAAGCAAAGTTATCAATTTTTAAAGAGTAAATTCCACTTAAGCACATAGAAACACAATAGCTCCAACTGGGTCTATCACAATGTCGTTGACGGAGTCGTTCCCATAAATCCAACACCATAGGCATCGGTCACGGGCCCCCAGGAACAGTACATTTGAAAACAAAGAAACAAAGACATTGCACGGAGTTGTGAAGGTGAAGCGTCGCTGGAGCAAGTGGGGCGTTGGTCCCTTACGGCGTCCGGGGAGGTGAGGTGTCAGTTCCGTACTGCGAGGCAGGGGAGGTGAGGCCTCGGTTCCGTCTGGTTGCAGGGGGAGCTGGTGCGGCATAGGGGTGAGGAGTCGGTCCCCTGTGACCCAGCAGGGTTGATGAATCTAGTTGGTCAAGACTTGATGACTCAACTTCGTAGTGTTGCAATCACACTGCGTGACTTCAGCAGGGTTGCAGCAACGTCGGACCTATGCTACAGGCTGCAGTTGTAGCATGCAGCCAGGTCCGTGGGGCAGGAGCAGCTGCGTCGTCGGTGCTGGCATCGCTGAAGTCCTTCATGGCATCACTGAAGATTGAAAACTAGCTAAACATCTAGGTGGTGAAGTGCTTTGTTGGTCCTGAGACTTTACCACAGGAGGCATGCTCAATCCAAGCCCTGGGAGAGCACATTGCGGTCCTTCCAGCAAAGCCAGATGCCGGCAAGCAGCATTGGAACTGCAAGGCAGCAGTTCTTCCCAGCAACACAGTCCAGATGAATCCTTTGGGCAGATAGGAGGTCCTCTGACAGGGTTCAGGTGTTGATCCAGAAGTGTCTAATTTGGTGGGTGGGATCAGAGACCCAGTTTATGTACTCAAAAATGGCTTTGAAGTGGGGGAAATTTAAAAGAGTAGTTTTGAAGTGCACAAGTTCCCCTTTCAGCCCAGTCGTGTCTGCCAGGATCCCTGTGGTGGGTTATCAGTCCTTTGTGTGATGGCAGGCCACTGGCCTTTGAAGTGTAAGAGAAAGCCCTTCCTTCCCAGGGAGACACATTCAGTAATGCAGATGAATGCAGATATGACTGAGTGTCCTTTGTTTATGGTTGTCTAGGTAGAATATACAAGGGAGCTATCAACCAGCACAGACCAGACCAGATGTGGATTGGAGACAGGGCTGTAAGGCACAGAAGGCAGTAAGTGCAGGGAAATGCCCACTTTCTAAAAGTGGCATTTCTAAAATAATAATATTAAGTTCAAATTCACCAGTTAGCAGGTTTTTATATCACCATTTTGGCAATAATAAACATGACAGGGCTACTCCCTCCAGATCAGAACCCACCACTTAAAAGTATATGGTGGCAGTTCTAATGCTAGTCTATCAGTGGAGCAGGCCTCACGGTAGTGGAAAACTAATTGGTGAGTTTTTCACTACCAGGAAATGTAAAACACATAAATACATGTCCTGCCTTTTACTTACATAGCACCCTGCGAAATGGGGTACCTAGGGCCAACCTCAGGGGTGACATATGAAGATAAAGGGGAGTTTAAGGCTTGGCAAGTAGTTTTAAATGCCAAGTAGACGTGGCAGTGAAACTGCACACACAGGCCTTGCAATGCCAGTCAAGAGACATGGTTAAGGGGCAACTTACGTGGGGGGCACAATTAGTGGTGCAGGCCCACTAGTAGCATTTAATTTACAGGCCTTGGGCACCTGTAGTTCACTTTACTAGGGACGTACAAGTCAATTAATTATGCCAATCAGGTTTGAGCTAATGTTACCATGTTTTAGGGAGAAAGCAAATGCACTTTAGCACTGAACAGCAGTGGTAAAGTGTCCAGAGTCCTAAATCCAACAAAAATGAGGCTAGAAAAAGAGGATTTGGGATAGTATTTGGGAGAAACTTCCCTTAGGTTTTTTTTTGCCTCCCCCTCTTTCATCTTGTGAGAACCCTATCCACCCTTTTAGTGATTCCCTCGCTCCCCCAGATCCTGTTTTGGACACTCTGGTGCTGACTCAGAGTTCCGCCTCCTGGCAAGCTCCCTAAGTGAAGTGAGCTTGTTGTCAATGAGGTGTTGGTTCAACTCTGTAAAGCAAGTACTGAGCGTGTGCTCTCTCAAAATCAGATCAAACAGCCCATTAAAATCACTTACTTTGCTGCCCCTCACTCAATCACTGAGTGCAATACTAAATTAAATCAAGGAAATACACTCAAGACTGGTTTGGCAGCCTTTGGCTGTGTCAGGCCTGCAAACCTGGATGTGCTCCAGTCAAGAACTCTTAAGTCATTTATCTAACTTTGCAGGGACCAATGTTTTGCACATACCAATGCTTCTTTACAAAGACCAATGCTTGTTTAGAACACGTGTTGCTTAAGCCTCCAGCATCCCTATGACTGGGTATGGCTTCCTATCTCTCAGACTGGGTGTGGCTGGATGCCGCAGGTATTTAAACCACAACCGGCCTAAATTAAGTGCTTGTTGTAAAGGTCAACCGCTGCAGAGAAGAAGTCTCTGCTTCTCCACGTTTGATTTTCATGTTCAATCCTGGATGCAGCTTCTAGGGAGACAAAAAGATGGAGAGAATTGATTACTAAAAAGTGCATTAATGTGCTGCACATGGCCGAAAGGCATTTATTTGTGTAAACCTGACACTTTCTGAATTGATATTTGTCAGTCGGAGCACGATGCGCCTAATAAGGCACATCACTGATGTTTAAGGTCACTAGGATGCGCGTTGCTAGTCACGTAATAACGCTGATCATTGTTGCTTGCTATCACAGAAAGGACATTTTTTGCCATCACTAAGTTTAATATGACATTTGCATAATTGATGATGGTGATATGGAACATTCTGTGTATGGTCTGAAAGTTTCATTGTGATGCTCAACTTACGTTGTGATGTAACAGAGATAAAACCGAATGCTTGTGTCATTGGAATTATCTCTATGTTCCCAGAGTGATGCAAACATTGCACTGTGATCTTTTGTTACTAACCCTATGCTCCTAGAGTGATACAAACATTGCACTGTGATCTTCTGATATTTACCCTATGTTCTCAGAATGGTGCATACATTGCACTGTGATCTTTTGATATCAAAACTATGCTCCCCGAGTGATGCAAACTTTGTTCCGTAAACGTTTGATATTACCCTATGCTTTCAGTGTTATCAAAAAGCACCAAATTGTGTTCCTTGGAGTTCTAAGTACAGTGAGTTTATTAACCCATGAGTGTCTGCAAACCCGAATTGCATGAGAATTTGTTGTCATTATTTGTTATATATTTAAGTGTCTATAGAGTCGAGTGATTCAGAAAGATATCCACGGAACCTCAAGACGCTTAGGTACGCATTATTTGAGGTGAAGTGGGACCAATCTGGGGGTCACAGTGGGAGTAGTCATAGATAGAATAGGAGGTTCAAAGTTCTTATTTAATTACATGTAATCCACGTCATTTCCCGAAAATTCCTACAGAGAGGGAGAGCCATTGAAAGCAGGAAAGGGGAACCTGACAGGTACACCTATCTTGCACATAGTAATTAGAGACTAGTGTATACATGGGTTATGAATAATGAGCTATTTGACTGATAAGTAATTTATCATAGGAAATCCCGACTCTTCGAGGACCACCACTAGTTGTTTGGATCCAGACCTGAGGCTCCAGTTTCTCTCTCTCTCTCTTTCACCCATCCCCTTTTCCCTTAGGCGTTCCAGTGACGATCATGTGCTTTTAAGTAGAAGGCATGCAATGTCTAAGATGAATTGGGAACAAGAAACTTCATCAACATTGTGTCTTCGTGGACAAACAGGTTAGTGCTTGACAGGCTGTCCCTAAATCTCATGCAGTACTTCTCTGGGCAGAGCCCAAACACAGTGATAACAATGGCTTTCATGGCGGCATACCTCATCTGATCATCTACCTCTAGTGTTCGAAGGGTAACTCTTCCGACAGTAGGCATGTGTTTTCAGAGACAAAGCTTCTCTGGCACCCTGTGCATCCTTAGGGCTATTTCAAAGGTTGAAAAACGTTTATTAATTTCATCCCCCACCACACAGCTAGACACCATGTTTTAGGGAATGTAGATCCTCATGTCTCCACTAGACACTAAATTGCCATTGTTACTGCTGGGACCTGTTTGCTGCTTGGCTAAGCGGTCCTGCTCTTTCTTATATATCTCATTAGCCAGCAAAATGTTCTCCACCTCCAATACAAGTTCCTTTCCTTCAGGGCCTTCTGGGGAGGTGCCTCCCCCATTTTGAGCTTTGCTAGCTGCAGCTTGAGCTGCCTTTCAGCCTTCTTGTCCTCCAGTTCCTCTTGGGATAGCTTGCAGGAGAACCCACTTTTCCCTGCTCTAGCAGGGAACTTCACTCCTTTTGGCAAGGAGTCTTCCTCCCCCTGTGGGTGCTACAGACAAGGACCTGCGGCTAGGCTATATCCTTCCTCCAAGTCCATCTACCCATCCTGAGGGCCATCATACTCCTGCTCATCTAAGGTGGCCTGAATTCTCCTCCCAACTGCCTCAAAGGTTCTGATGGCTATCTGGAGGGCCATTGTGGCAACCCTCCCACATTCAGTGCTCTCTCCTTGCAGAGCCTCTGCAGCTCTACCTTGCCGAGGTTGTCTACGTTGCTCAGCTGCATCTCCAATGTAGCAAAAATAATGCGAGGGAGGAGTAAAGATTAGGAAAAAGGAAAAAAAAGACAAATCAGAAACTAACAAGAATGTAAAAAGAATCATGTTTGATGTCAGAATATTAGTGTTGGATTTGAGTAATGAACAAATCACTGAGTGCCACTGCACAAACACAAGTACTGGATCCCACCACTGCCACCAATATAAGAAATTGGGTGATTAGTTGAGGTGGGTGTTAACCCTTCTCAGGCAACAACCACAGGCCTTGTCAGGAGAAACAGTAAAAGCTACTAAATTAATCTGTGCTTACCCCTCTAGTAGCTTGGCCCAAAGCAGTCAGGCTTACCTTAAAGGCACTGTGTAAAATATTTATGCAGCACTCAAAAATTAATAGTGAAACCACAAGACAATAAATATCCTAACCCAATTTAGAAAAATAGAAAAAAATGTAGATAATAAAATGGCTCAAAAATTTATTAAATACAATCAGTAGAACTAGAGCTATGACTTTTTAATACTTTTAGTGCAAAACGGCACCTAAAAGATCAAAGCAATTCCCGCAGGGATCTAGTCACACAAGACCAGGGCAAAGTCAAAAGTTATAGCAGACCGCAATGGAGTGCAGGTCGGATCCACAAGGTTGATTAGGTCCGGTTTCAGGTTACCTTCGCATTTTGAAGAAATCCTGTAGAAAATTTCCTGAGAAGGTAGTTCAGTGGGGCAAGGCAGCAGGCAGTGCACAAGGAGGAAGAGGTATCATCAGCAAGTCACTGGATGATGTTGTTTTGAACATTCCTACCTTCAGACTAAGTCACATTTTTAAAAATTAAAGACAAAGCTACAGGCTGCAGAATACCAAGCCTCCACGAGGCCAGATACCTTTGTAGAGAGGTCTCGCTTGAACAGAATTTGCTGCTGCAGAGAAGAACGTATTGGGAGCTACCATGTAGGCAGGCTGCCTGGCGATGCACCTTGGGCAACTCAGCTGGAAGGTAGGTCCAGGTCATTTGTTGGTTCTCAGGGCACTATTTGGTGAACATTTTATTTTTTAGGTCCCAGGTTATTTTTTTGGGATGAGTACCACCAACACCACTTACAAGGGTCCAGGACCTGGGGCATCACTTTGGGTAGTCAGGATTTACTCCATCAGAGACCCAGTGCAAGCTTCGAGGCCCCAGGTTCCTATAGCCTACACAGGAAGCTAGCCAAGTAGCCCTCTGAGTCACTTCTGGTGGTACAGTTCTCCTTCAAGCATCAAAGCAGGCCTTCTAGCAGCAGGGCAGCTCTCTATTAGCAAGGTAGTCCTCTGGGGGTCCAATGCAGTCCTTCTGAAGTCTTCCACAGGTCCAGGAGTGTACTGAAGAGTTGTTCTGATGGTCCATTATTTATACTTCGTGCCAGCCTCTGAAGTGGGGGAACAGCCTGGACTACTACATCTAGTTCTGGAAAGTTCTTCTCTTCCACTATCAGGGCTTCAAGAACTCTGGGGTGACAAAAGTCTAGTGTCCGGTTCCTTTGTGTGTGCTAGAGGCAAGTTCCTTTAAGTATATGTGGGGCAGGGAACAGCTTCGCTCCCAGCCCTATCTACACCCAGTCCTCATTGTCTTACACTTGGCAAGAACACACAAACCCCAACAGCAGAGCAATTCACACTCATGTAACCCATGTCACTGGCAGCAGCAATCAAATAGTTAGTGTAAGAAAATGCTAACTTTCTAAAAGTGTCACTTTCAGAATAGTGACTTAAAATCTGTCTTTAGCATTGAAGAGGATTTTACATTACAATTCATTTGAGTCCAAACATGACATTTTACCCGCTCTTAATCAAAAGTCAGCACCCACTAAATGTAATAAGGTAACCCCATGTCATGCAATTGAAGAGATCGGCCTCACAGTGGTGAAAAACAGCTTCAGGAGTTTCTCACTATACGCAGGGGTGTGGAATTTATTAAAATATCTACTTGTCCAGGGGACAGGTTGCTTCTCAAATCTACTTGTCCTGTAAAAAGATCTACTTGTCCCTTTGGTGCCATGTAGTGTGGCGACAAATTATGGCAGCAATCTCATTATGTAAGAGCTCTGATAATAGCCTCTCTGATTATGCCAGGGCTACTACCATAGTAGGGCTTGAATACTTGCGTTTCAATCCCTACTGTAGCAATTTCCTTATTTTGCCACCTTTCTGCAGATCTGCATACTGGGGCTGGAGGAAGCAGTAAGCAATAGTTCCAGGGCTGGAATGCCTTTGAGTCTGCAAACCTACTAACCTGCATGTTTTAAAGATTTTCACCAGCTTCTCTCTAATATTTTCCCATAATAAGAAAGGTTGGACATTTACTCCTGACAATGGCAGAATTAGAACTTCTTCCAGGGTTGGGAAGAAAGTGGCTGGAGGGAAGATGAACTTGCAAATGCTCAATAGATTTTCACATGAGCAAATCTACACATGCGTATTTACCCATGCTAAAATACAGTTCACCAATATTTGATAGGGGTACGACATATACCATGGGTGCACTTTTGTGACTTTAAGAATTTGGGGCCACATGTAGGTAGGTTCAGATTTGCGACCCACAAATTGCGAGTCAGAGCGACTCGCAATTTGAGATTTGCAAATCCGAATGTAGGATGGTGTCCCTGACACCATCTGTGATTCGCAAGGGCTTCGCAAATGCCCACCTAATGAATAATCATGAGGTTGGGTCGCATTTTTCGACCCCCTTGTGAATGGCGGCCCTCAAAGGGATAGTGGCCTGCTGGAGACAGCAGACCACCATGTCTGTGACTGCTTTTCAATAAAGCAGTTTTTTGTTGTTGTTTTTTTTGTAATGCAGCCCGTTTTCCTTAAAGGAAAACGAGATGCATTACGAAAACGAAAAATGAAACGTTTTCGTTTCATTTGCCTACTCTGAAATTTTTTTTACAGTGACATTCACAATGGGGAAGGGGTCCCATTGGGACTCCTTCCCTTTTGCGAAAGTGTTAGCACCCATTTGAAATGGGTGCAAACTGCGATTGGTTTGCGCCCGCGTTCGCGGTCACAAAACAATCCTACATTGCACTGCGAGTCGCAATTAGGAAGGGAACACCCCTTCCAAATTGCGAGTCGCAAGCCCGTTTTGCGATTCGGTAACCAGGTTACCGAACCACAAAACTGGGTTTGTGCATCGCAATGTGCTTTTTGCACATCGCAAACAGCGAAAGTCGCTGTTTGCGACATGCAAAAAGCTACCTACATGTGGGTCTTGGTCCCTAATTAGGTCTGGTGTTAACTAAGACATTTTGTTTTTATTAAACTTCTTTTTCTCTCTCTTTCGGCTGGCTTTACTATGAGTGATCGCATTCTGCTCTTCCACAAGGAGCATATTGGCACACAAAGTAGTTTTGTTCAGTGTCAGGAACTACAGTGGCAATCAGCGACGTAACGAAACTGGAGGGTGCCCCTTTGCAAAGAACATGGAGGAGCCCCCTCTCCAGACTCACTCAGGGCAGGTGCTGTGCTGAAGGGGCCCCCTGGAGGGCGGCTGCGGGCCGTTGTTATGCCACTGGTGGCAAATTGTGCTTTCAGATTTCAAAAACTTTTTTTTTTTTTTTTTGCCAGTGTTTGTTACAATGTTGAGGGCCTGGTCGCTCCCACAACAATAAAGTGTTACAAAAGCCATGTCAAAACAAGACACGCATTGATGAAACTAAAAGACTTATAAAAATATGTGAGATCAGTTGGCTTTGTCAGTGTTTGTTTATTTTCATGCTTCCCATAATCGTGTTGAAAATGGTTACACTGATTTTCCATTAGAAATATTTTTGGGAAATACTAGCATGCATCAACACATTTTACTAAATGACATTTCATTTGCATATAATCAGAGAGCATTCTGGGAGCATTATACTTAGCCTCATAGCCTAAACTTTTCAAACATGTGTATACACGTTTTATTTTTTTTTAGTACTGGAACCAACGTCAGTAGTGAAGTGTGACCTTAAAACATTTACTTACAGCACTCACCCTAATAATGAAGGTTTTCAAATAATGAACCGTAAATACAAGTTCGAACAGCATTATCTTTTGGTAACACATTACCTCAACTGCAGAGAGTTCCACTCTCTGTAAACAGGCAGCCAAAGGGTTTGTGCTGCAGAGGGTTGGGCATACTTGTCCCAAGGACAAAGTACACATAAAAACTTGTTGCCCTTGACCCCAAACAAGATGTCCCGGGCGTCGGGCGATAGGAATTCCACATCCCTGTATACGGCATGTAAAACTTACACCCACGTACCCTGCCCTACATGTATTAAATAGGAAGGTTTAGGCTTGGCAAAAGGTTTAATTTTGCAGGTCAAATTGGCAGTTTAAGATTAAGACTGCACTACAGGCTACAATGCAGGGCCTGAGACATGTTTTAAACTGCCATGAGGCCCATTAGTAGAATTTTAATTTACTCGCCCTGGGTACAAGTAGTACCACTTTACTAGAGACTTAATAGTAAATTGAAGTCACCAGTCAGGTGTACACCAGTTTTGCCATGTTTAAGGGAGAAAGCACAAGTACTTTGGTACTAATTAGCAGTAATTAGCAGTCCTAATGCCAATAAAAACAAATTCATAAAATAGAAGGGGCGAAAGCAAAATGTTTGGGGGAAGTCCACACTAAGGATCTCAGGTCTAGCACGTGCTTGGCAAGAAAAAAGTGAGAAATAAATGAATACCCTCCACCCTAGTATTATGATTGCAAGACTGATTTTGAACCTGGTGCATCAATACCTAGTACTCTAGTACCAGCACACACGGAACCAGAAACAGAACATACTTAGACAGTATTTAGATTAAAATATGGCTAACAGGTTTATTAGACCATCACAATCACCTACCTCCTCTTATACCTGTTTTAGTAAATCAGATCCGAAAAGCCAAATTGTTCACTAAACTACCTCTCCGAAAAGCATACAATTTAGGACTCATGTGGATTGTGGCTGGGGAATTTGAGTCCCATAGAGACTCGTGCCTGGAGGTGCTACTGCAAGAGGGGTGGAGGAGACAGACACACCCCCTCACTAGCGCCTGAAATTCATTGTGAACTACTAAAACACAGGCCGTGCTCGGACAAAGCCTGGGTCAAGGGTGGGCCCATCCACAGCCCAGAGGAGGCTGGGCCAACCCTCTTTCATCTGTGACCGTGGAGGTCCTGTCTTTAAAGTATTTTTTGAGTGACTTGATCACTGTAACATGTGGTGGTGGGCAAGAGAAAAGCTGTAGGAGGTTTTTCCACATCAACCCCACCCCCTAAAACTACCGCAATCAACATGATGTTACAGAGAGCTATGGGGGTCATATCCACTGAAATAGAGTTAATAGAAAGGAGACGGTCCGCTGGTTTTGGCAACGCATCTAATGCTAATGTAGCCCCCTTACCCACTAACAAGGCAGGGCTATTATCAGATGCCTCCTCCAAAGCAAATAGTTTGCATGCTCAAGCTGCCAATCCATTGCCTTCCACAGACTCCCCACAGCCATCTGTGATTGCTCAACAGTCCAGGTGGATCACTCCTGCAAGAAGAATCAACGCACCACATGCTGTGCAGCAGAAATTTTCATGCATCGCCCAACAGATCAACGCAGCCTCCGTGACTTCGTCCTGTACACCCAGGATTTCAACGCATCGTCCCCGGGGCGTCCAAAAACTGCACAACCCTAAGAGGATCCCAGTCTACATACCAGAAATCGATGCAAAGCCTGCCCTGCATGAAAACTCAACAACGCATCGTCTGTGTGTGCCGGAAAAATTGACGCACACCTCCCCGTTTTCCACACAACTGCTCCTTTGCATTCCCTTGAACGCAAACCAGGTACTTTTGTGCTTGCAAGAGACATTAGTTACTTTTTTAGAACTGAAGACTCTTTTTATCATTTTCGAAGTGATATTTCAATGTGTACTTATTGAATCATAATTGTTTTTACCTACATTTAACCAGATACATATTATATATTTTTCTAAACACTGTGTGGTGTATTTCTGTGGTGTTATACTGTGTTATTGCATGATTTAATGCACAAATACTTTACACATTGCCTTCTAAGTTAAGCCTGACTGCTCAGTGCCAGGCTACCGGAGGGTGGCAACAGGATAATTTGGATTGTGTGTGACTTACCCTGACTAGAGTGAGGGTCCTCGTCTGGACAAGGGGTAACCTGACTGCCAACCAAATACCCAATTTCTAACAGGATTGTTGTCTGGAGCTTCTACTTTACACTGTACTTTAATGCCATAATGAAAGGTGCACTTATCCCTACATCTTGGGCTGAAGCAGAAATAATACTGACAGACAATAAGGGTTCCAGATTGCTCCTGATAAACTAGCAGCCCATAAGAACTTCTAGATAGCCCTCAAAAGCTGTTTATTAGGATCATTCTGGGTAGGCTACAGGTTTGGCTAACCGCGAATGAGACACTGACCCCACTGCAAGCCGGTTTTCATGAGTGCACTAGCACCACAGATAAAGTATTCCAACTCCAGCCCTTATTTTAGAATATAGTTGCTCTAGGGGGTGGCCATCTCCATGTGGTATTCGTAGATCTACCATCTGCATTGGGCTTAGTACCTACATCAACACTCTGACAGGTGTTAACTGATGCAGGGATCCCCCAATACCTCTTGGACACTATTATTAGGCTCCATGAGCATACTTAAGCACAGGTGAGATGTGGCCAATTGGGTAAATTGACCAATATGTTCCCTGCCAATAGAGGGGATAGACAGTGCTGTGTTCTTGCCCCCACTCTAGTCACACTGTATATTAACGATCTGGTAGACTACCCTGATCAGTGCTTGGCAAACAATAGAGCCCCCACTCTCATGTTTGCAGACAATACGCATTCCAAATCACTAATGGGACCATTTTGACTGCTTCTGCAGGCAGAGGGGATTTGAGATTAATGTAGATAAAATGAAGTACATAGTGCTAAACCCCTGTCATTCTGCAGGACCTAATCCCACGTTAAATGGGACCTCCTTTAGAGTGTGTGCATATGTTGGAGTACTTAGGGATCACACTAACAGGGCAGCTTGAATGGCATGGCCACATTGCGCAGCGTAGGTTTAAACTCGAACAATTAACTGGGTGAATAGTGAAAATGCACTGAGGCACCCATTTCCAGCCCACATCTCCAGCATTCCAAATTTACAATCAGCAGGCTTCTCGGAACAGCCCTACATGGTGCAGAGTTATGGGGTTTTAGGAATCTGAGCACCCTGGTGGCAGCTGAAAATCGATATATGCGTAACTGACGGCCCTCCCTATCAGTACCCCCATGCTCCCACTTAGGTTGGAAAAAGGATCTCAGACGAACCTCTGATGGGATTGGTGTGAGACCTGTTGTGTATTGGAGAACGATTTGGGCAACACCTGAGTTATGCTCATATCGACAGGGCTTAAAAGAAGTTCTCCTCATCTACAAGTCCGATAACATTCCCTGGATTAAGTATGTAAAAGAGACCCTTATAGTGCTAGGGAATAAGAGACTTTTGTCTACCTCCAGGGAAGCATGTGTGATTTCAAAATCACCCATCAAGCGTAATTTTCGGCAGCATAAGAAAAGAAACATGAAGGGCAGTCTACATTAGGGGCCAGATGTAGCAAGGCTTTTGCGCCTCGCAAACAGTGAAAATCGCTGTTTGCGAGGCGCAAAAGCCACATCGCAATGCCTATTCCCATTTCGCGAGTCAGTAACCTGGTTACCGACTCGCAAAATAGGCCTGCGAGTCGCAAACAGGAAGGGGTGTTCCTATTTGCGAGTCGCATCGCGATATAGGATTGCTTTGTGACCGCGAACGCGGTGGCAAAGCAATTCGCAGTTACCACCAGTGTCACACTGGTGGTAACCCATTCGCAAAAGGGAAGGGATCCCATGTGAATGGCCTTGAAAACATTTTTTCAGAGCAGGCAGTGGTCCTATGGACCACTGCCTGCTCTGAAAAAATGAAACTGAAACGTTTCATTTTTCATTTTGTAATGCATCTTGTTTTCCTTTAAGGAAAACAGGCTGCATTACAAAACAAAAAACTGCTTTATTTAAAAAGCAGTCACAGACATGGTGGTCTGCTGTCTTCCAGTTTCCTAAAATTAATGAGGTGGGCCTTTGCGACCCCCTTGTGACTCGCAGATGGTGTCAGAGACACCATCCTGCATCTGGCATTGCGAGTCGCCAATTGCGAGTCGCTCAGACTCGCAATTTGTGAGTCGCAATGCCAGAATTTCGTACATCTGGCACTAGGGGCCTGATTACAACTTTGGAGGAAGGTGTTAATCCGTCCCAAAAGTGACACATATACCACCAGCCGTATTACGAGTCCATTATATCCTATGGAACTCGTAATACCGCTGGTGGTATATCCGTCACATTTGGGACGGATTAACACCTCCTCCAAAGTTGTAATCAGGCCCTAGGTCTCTTAACTGATGCCTTCATTATGATGAAGGGAGAATTTGAGGAACAGCAGTTTCTAGACGAGATTGAACCTGTAGCTGCAAGGAAGCTCTTTTAACAATTTCGATATGGACGCTTCTGCTCCTGTGAAGAGCTTAAAGAAATGGTGGAGCACATATTATTTTGTTGTCCAGCCTACCCGAGTATAGGAAAAAATTAATTATACCAGTGTGCCGGAACTTAGGTGTCAGGGCACACAAAGAGGGATTAAGATTTTTGAAATCACACACCAGGCAAAGCATAGTTTTTGCAGTCTCACTGTATTTACTGTCAATGTGGAGAATAAGGCAGAAGCTGAATACCCAGCAAGTAGTATCCAATAATGTTGAGATACCGCTTTTGCACTAAATGTCTTATCCTGCCATAGACCACAGTACCTCAGTTGAGTGAGGATATAATTTAAACTTATAGATGTCTTATTAGGAGACTTGTGTAAATGTTACAGTTGCCAAGAATGAAACTTTCAATTTATGTATTTTATGGCACTAGATTTAAATATTTATTCCATTCTTGTTTTATTTACAGTACAGACTCAATTAATTCATCGCTGTATTTTACCATGTACTTTTATGGCGATTTGCCGAAATAGAGAGTTTTGAGTGGGATACGATTTCCTGAGAGTCCTAAATGGTGAAGAATGGAAAACTGTGATTCATAACCCACAGTTTGGGTTGAATGAACATTAAGTCAAGGTTTTCAAAGTCTGTAACACTCCTGCAGTGTTTCAATATTTCTCCAAGGAGGTTTTGGGAGGTACTTAGATGTAGTTTCGTATAATTTATTTGGATGATAGTTTGAATTATTCATACTCTGGAAACACACACATAACAGATCAAGGTAGTCTTAAAATGGCTAGGAGATCATCAACTTTAGTGAAGATGGATAAGTGTCTCTTTCATATTACTACTCAACTGCTTTCAAGACAAGGAGATACAAAGTTTTTGTAGGTTCTATAGAAGTTTCATTCATCAGTTTTCTGACTCAGCAAGACCCATAATCAGGTGACTACATAAAGGCTAATGAGCATGACAAAACATTTAATTTTTAAAAAATAAAGTGTTTCGAGTCCTCTTATTTTGCAACATCCCAATGCAAAGCATCCACGTATTGTTGAAAAGGACAAAGAGGTTTTTATCTCAAAGAAATCCAGACACTGAGCAGGTTAATCTAATAGCTTATTTTTTGGAGGCATTATATGTTGGGATAGGAATACACCCATCACAGAAATCTGAACTTTTTAAAATCAGCTGGTACATTAAATTCAAGATAACTTAGACGGGATTTGTTTCTTTCTCCTTTCTGAATACAAGAATGCAAAGACCAGGTCCTAATAATGGTAAATCAGACACCTTGTCTTGACAGACGCAATCTGAAAATGAGAACAAACTGATAAATGATCCACCAATAATTTTGCCATCCAAAATTCATAACAGTCATTCTGTGGATCCTGAGTGGATGGAGTGCATGAAGTTGTGGTGTTCTGAGTGGTGAGCAGGTTCCATCAGGTGAATATGTTGTTGCTGCGGGCGCCTGTGGGGTCTAGAAGGCAAAGGGTGTCGGTGGTGGTGGGTTGGGGCTCAATGTTTCTGTATATGGTGGATATCTTGGCAAAGTAGTTGGCAAGGGAGTCACGTAGGTCTTGGGAGGGGAAGGTGCTGTTTTCAATTGCTAATGGGTAGGAAAACTCCTTGACAGTGCTGAAGAGTTTTTTGCTGTGGTTGGAGCTGGCTTGGATGTGAATGGCTAAGACATGCCTTCTGGTGTGCCAACGGCCATGAGCATCACTATCAGCATGCCTCCAAGCTGTACATAGTAAATTGGTCATCTAACCTCAGTTGAGCTGCTTCATTTGAATATTTACAATATTTGTCTAGATCCTCTTTCATTGCGGTTGCATTGACATTGTTTTTTTTCTCTGCCTTGAATGGTTGCCTTCTAGTGTGAATTTCTTTCCCTTTGTTCCAGGTATTCTTTTTTTTCATTGATTTCTTGATCATTTGAGCTGTGGTGCCCTTTGAATTGACTTGTTGAATTTCTTTAGGTCCATTTTGGCCATCACCTATGTTCAATGTATTGTTTAGCAGAACACTTTTGGTAAGCCTTCTTGATGGATGTGATCCTGGTTTCCATGCTTTTACCTTGTACTCACTCTTGTGTTGACCCTTATTTCTTTCATTGTGTTTTTGGTAGGTTGCTTTCTCCTAAATGTCTTTTTGACAATGTCCTGTTGATGGCCATGGTCAATATAACCTTAAGGGCTGAAACATCAACCTATTTATAATATGGACTGCAATAAGTGTTGGAATAAATTGTTCTAATTGAGTAAGTTCAATTTACTAACTGATATTTGCATTCATTGTTTTTCAACTGCAGTCTATTACTTGAATTTCATGTTATGCTTGATTGCACCTGAACCCCTTAATTTGTTTTTTCATTCAATAGTTACATTTTGACTTGGTTTTCATCACTGTATTTGATTTTTGAAACTGACTGCTGAGCGCATTTAGTTAATTCACAAGGGAATTTATCACATTTTGGCTTACCTTCTTTGTTTCCCTTAATTTTCCTGTGTGAATCCATTATTTGAGATACTGATATTACCCTGGTTCTTCAGTTGTTGTGTTGACCTAGTTTATTGTTATAGTAAATTAACATGGTCATTCTTGACTACAGTGCAAACAGAAAAACAGTTTACATATAAAGAATATTATATTATAGAACAGGAAAATGTAAACCAAAAGGAGGGACTGCTGCATCAAAGGAGGGCCATGGACTTGCAATCAGTTCAACTAAGACAGCAGGCTAAGAGTTGGCTTCATGATTCTAAAACTGCTGGAATATCTAAAACCCTATCAATAGCTGAAAGATATGTTTGGGGGGCAAGCGTATTAGTTGATGTGAAGCAATGTATTCAGAAAAGATTCATTTGTGGTCCGATAAAGATTTGATAGATTATATATATATATATATATAAAACCTATGGACATTTTGAGACTACTTGTTACATCTAAACTTTGGGTGGAACATGTAACCCAGGTATAGCAGAACCTGCAAGCAGGTAGTTACACAACTGAAGGTAATTACAGTTTCAGAAAAGAAAGCAAGAGTATGACCAGACTTAGGATACAGAGAAGTGTGGAAGAGTACCTCACTCCTGCTGGATCTGCAGTCCTGGTTAGGGCATTCTCACACCTTTGGGGAGAGAAGAACACCTTTCCATAAGATATATTACCAGGACTTTCAGCTTACTCATTGCAACTTCAAACGTCTAATGTTGGTTGGACTGGAGGTGAAGAAGATAATCTATAGAAATGGTCTCTGTTCATTGTTAAGGCTAGATTATAAGTCGAAGTTCATGTCTTCAGCACGAAAAACAATCGAAGGAGAAGCATAGGATGATGGCTAATAGAGTCCGCAGTAGGGCCCTCCATCTGCTAAAAATGTTATATCCTAAAGAATATAATATCTCCATTCTCTTTTTTCCCCATTGGGCATTAAAGATCAATAATTGAAACAGATATGTTTCGGATGGCATTTTTTTTTTTTAAGCCATTTATGCAGCTGCTAGGACAGGTTAGTCCAACATAACCACTATTCTGCCGGAAAATAAAAAAAAAGTAAACTGTGAAACAATCGCTCTTTTTCAGTGATCGCCCCCATTTCTTGCAGACTGGTTTTGAACTGTGTATGCTACGGAACTGCTTTCCAGTCCAGTGTATCTGCTCTGATCCCTAAAACGTGGTAAAATTGGTAAATCCCCAACTGGCATATTTAACATTCCAATAAGGCCATGGTGTAGGATGCAGGAAAATATACCAATAACTTGGAAAGCTAAATGTCACATGTGGACTGCAGTACACCATGTGCCATCCACTAGGAGGAGAATAAAAAAAATAAAAAAAACATTTTCAGGTTTACATCAATGGCCTGACTAGTCATTGGTTTTCCCTCCAGGAACCAGTACTTTGATATGAAATAATTAAGAAATAAACAACTATGATTATATCGTACGCAGATTCTTAACATGTTTTGATCTTCAATTGTTTCATTGAAATATGATTTGAATTTGATAACCAAGCTAATGCAAATACATTCATGTTATTTAACAATATTTGCTGAAGCATATCATTATTAGCCGTTATGAACAAACTGAGCTTCTAGAAAGTTAGAGGCATATTTACAATCTTTTGATGCAGGGCGGCGCAGCAAGCCTTCTTTTTGTGCAGCCCTGCGTCAAAAGAAAAGGGCAGGAATGCACTGTGTCTACAAGATACATCACATTCCTGTCCTTGTCCCCTGTGCTGGCGCACATGTGGCTGCTATGTGCCAACGCAGACACCCTTGTGCCATGGTACAAGGGTGTCTGCGCTGCAGGGATGATTGTTTTTGTGCAGGAAAGGGCATCTTCCTGCACAAAAACAATCACAAGAGGTGTTTTCCTCTTTCTATGTGCGCTGCAGAAGGCAGCACAAAAAAAGGAAAAAGGGAAGAGAAATAAAGGTATTTCTCCTTGTTGCACCTCCCTTATGCCTCCCATAGGGAGGCATAGACTTTTAAAGCATTCCCAGTTTTACAAATCCTTATAAATCTGGGAATGCGTCAAAATCTATGGGCGCTGTGTGGGAAAACCCACAATACCCATGCAATGCCTCTGACACAGAGGAAGGCAACACAGCGACTTGAGCTGCGCTGCCTTAGTCCATATCTGCAAGGCCATGTAAAGCCACACAAAGTGACTTTGTGTGGCCTTGTAGATATGGCCCTGCAGCCTGCGTCATCGGTGCATAAAAAAAAAAAGACGCACCAGCGGCACAAGCCGCTTTTAAATATGGTCCAAGTGATTGTATGTTAAGTGTTGTTTTCTCTCAAGAAACATTGTGTAATATTTTGGAAAGGCTTAAAGTCGATTGCACTAATTCTTATTGATTGTTTATTCTAAAAGTCATTAGCAGGCCTCTGAATGTTACAAAAGTGAGCATAAAGGGATAGAAGATAGGGAGGAGAAATTTTGTCCAAGTTATCAAGCCAGGCCGGGCACTACTTCAGCACTCACTTCAATGGAGGGTTGCTGTGGGGTGGCGAGTTGCCTTCGTTGGCTGTCCGAGTGGCTGTATTTGTTCCTCAATACACAACAGCTGCTCTGTGAGATATATCAGGATTGCTATTCATTCTGAACAGTCCTGTTGTTCTGAACCAGGTATGAGAGGGTATACCACGTTTGAAGCTCAAGATGGGCTTGGTATTTGAGAATCTGCTACAGCTAGCATATTGACCAGAAGTAGCAAAAAAAAAGAGTGTTCATTCTAGAAGAACAATAACTTTGTTAGAATAGGTCTTGCTTTTCAGTGCTGATTCATTTTCTAGATTTACGGTTTATATATTTGTTTAATTATAATTCAAATCATAAACATTAGATTGGGTTATTAACCCCTTGGGTGCTGAGGATGTAACGGTTACATCCTCGACTGCACTGCTGGGGTGCTGAGGACATAACTGTTATGTCCTGGAACCAGCCAACGGGGGAGCGCTCGTGCTCTCCCTGTGGGCCTCCCACCCCTCTCCCCTGACCCCCCACCAGCGATGTCTAATGATGTCAGAATGCGATCGCGTGCTGACCTCATCAGAGGTCGCCCCCATCGTAACCGAGGAGAAATAGATTAGTTCTCCTCGGTACGGGGAAGGTGGAGGACAGAGAGGCATCTTTGAGTATTGCTGCAACATGATCGCATAGCGATCGTGCTGGAGAAATGCCCACTAGACACCAGGGAGTTTATTTTTCTTAATGAAATTGGCATGAGGGGAGCGTCCCCTTGGGCAAGGGTCGCTCCCCAAGGGGGCCATTTTTGCCCCCCATGGGGGCAGATCGGCCTATTATTATTAACACCAGGGACACCAGGGACTTTTTTTTCTCTATAACTTCGTAACGGGAGCGACCCCTTAGGCAAGGGTCGCTACCCTGGGGGGGGGGAATTGATTTTAGGCCATTTCTGCCCCCCTTGGGGTCAGATCAGCCTATTTCTATTATGCCCATCTGCTCCCCTTGGGGACAGAAAGCACTTAGGCACGAGGGATTGGTGTGTGTGTGTTTTGTTTGGGGGCACCCCCTTGGGCAAGGGTCGCTCCCCGTGGGAGTACATTACTGTTGGCCATTTCTGCCCCCTTTGGGGGCAGACTGGCTTATTTTCGTAAGGCCCAAGAAAGCCCACTGGACACCAGGAAAGAATTATTATTATTTTTTTTAAAAGAGGGATGGAGTATGGCCATACCCCCACCCTAAATACATGGAGAAAAGTTGTTCTGCCCACTGGTGGGCAGATGGGGCAATTACCCCCGATCCACTCCCGTGGGGGGGGGGGGGGGGGGAAGCAGAAAGCCTACTAGATGCCAGGGAATTAAAAACAAATAGTGGAGTGGTGGCTACCAACCAGTATGGACATGGTTATGCCCCCACCCCAACTGAAAGGGGCAACGGTCTTTCAGCTGAATATACGACGAAACAACGACTGCAAAAAAAACTACTGCCTTAACAACGAGGTCTGAACACCGACCTCGTTGCTACTACTAATGATTTTACCACTAATGCCTTAACAACGATATTTCGTTGCAAAGGCATTCCTGATAAAATCATTAGCAATAGGCACCATTCACCCTACATCCCTCACCCCACCCCCCCAACCCCACCCCAAAACCTAAAACCCGCTGACCCCCCACCCACTCCCCAAAACCAAAAACGCCCCACCCCCCCAACCCCACCCCAAAACCTAAAACCCCTTGACCCCCACCCACTCCCCAAAATCAAAAACGCCCCACCCCCCCAACCCCACCCCAAAACCTAAAACCCCCTGATCCCCCACCCACTCCCCAAAACCAAAAATGCCCCACCCCCCCAACCCCACCCCAAAACCTAAAACCCCCTGACCCCCCACCCATTCCCCAAAACCAAAAACACCCCACCCCCCAACCCCACCCTAAAACCTAAAACCCCCTGACCCCCCACCCACTCCCCAAAACCAAAAACGCCCCACCCCCCAACCCCACCCCAAAACCTAAAACCCCCTGAACCCCCACCCACTCCCCAAAACCAAAAACGCCCCACCCCACCAACCCCACCCCAAAACCTAAAACCCCCTGACCCCCCACCCACTCCCCAAAACCAAAAACGCCCACCCCCCCAACCCCACCCCAAAACCTAAAACCCCCTGACCCCCCACCCCCTCCCCAAAACCTAAACCCACCACTTACCTTCGCCAAGTCCCTTCTTTGTACCTTAACCACGCATATTCGTTGTTCAGAACATACGTAGTTAAGGCACAAAAAACCGAAGTCGTGGTTAAAAAAAACGTTGTTGCGCTTTCGTTAACCACGACCTTCGTAAAAAAAAAGTCGTAAAAAAGGATGTTTCCCCTTTCAGCTCCCCCCGCACACTAAAATATCTTCTCCCAACGGCAAGCAAGAGAACATTTGATTATTTTGGTTTTTAATTTAAATTTGAGCCATGAGAGCTTGGCTAAACCTCAAAATCGTCCCACTTGGAATGGTGAGGGCTGCACTTTTGGACTTTGGAATGCTGTCAACTAGGGACGCTGCCATCTAGAAAAATCTACGAGACCTAGACACATCTGAAAACTAAACATCTGGGTGAGTACAGGGTGATGTGCTTCACATGCACCCCACACCATTTTCTTACTCACAATGCCCTGCAAACCTCAAACTTTGGTTGAAATCACACATTTTCCTCACAGTTTTGTGATGGAACGTTCCGGAGACTGCAGGAATCCACAAAATTCCTGCATCACAGCATTGTTGCTTCTATACCAATAAAATTTCTGCCACACTTGTGAGCCTAAAACATTTTTTTTTGTCAAACCGCCCTTTTGGACCCCTTTGGTTCCCCCTCAAATTAGACATGTTTTTGGCCCTTCCCTGTCACAGGCACTAGGCCGAGCTACACAAGTGAGGTATCATTTTTATCAGGAGATTGAGGGGAACGTTGGGTGGTATGAAATTTGTGCAAGTGCAGAGATCCCACACAGAAATGTTGGGAAAATGTGATTTTTGTTTAACTAAATTTGAGGTTTGCTGAGGATTCTGGGTAAGAAAACACTGGGGGATCCACGCAAGTGACACCTACCTGGATTCCATTGGTGTCTAGTTTTCAGAAATGTCTGGGTTTGGGGGGTTTCGCTAGATGGTTGCTGAGCCAAGGACCAAAAATGCAGGTGTCCCCCCTGCTAAAACAGGTAGTTTTGTAATTGATAATTTTGATGTGTCCACATAGTGTTTTGGGGCATTCTCTGTCACGGGCACTAGGCCTATCCACACAAGTGCGGTACCATTTTTATCGGGAGACTTGGGGGAATGCTGGGTTGAGGGATATTTGTGGCTTCTCTCAGAATCCAGAACTTTCCATCACTGAAATGTGAGGAAAAGGTGTTGTTTTGCCAAATTTTGAGGTTTGCAAAGGATTCTTGGTACAGCCCCACAAGTCACCCCATCCTGGATCCCCCTAAGTTTCTAGTTTTCAAAAATTCACAGGTTTGCTAGGTTTCCCTAGGTGCCAGATGATCTAGAGGCCAAAATCCACAGCTAGGTACTTTCCAAAAAAACACATCAGATTTCATTGTACAAATGTGAAGTGTCCATATTGCGTTTCCTGACGCGGGCACTAGTCCTACCCACACAAGTGAGGTACGATTTATATCGGGACACCTGGGGGAACACAGAATAGAAGAACAAGTGTTATTGTCCCTTGTCTTTCCCAAATTTCCTTCCAAATGTAAGACAGTGTGTAAAAAATTCTATTTGAGAAATGCCCTGTAATTGACATGCTAGTATGGGGACCCTGGAATTCAGAGATGTGCAAATAACCACTGCTTCTCAACACCTTATCTTGTGCCCATTTTGGAAATACAAAGGTTTCCTTGATACCTATCTTTATATTTCACCAAATAATTTGTTGTATACCAGCTATACAATGAAAACCCATTGCAAGGAGCAGCTCATTTATTGGCACTGGATACCTAGTGTTCTTGATGAACCTACAAGCCCTATAAATCCCCCTGCAACCAGAAGAGTCCAGCAGATGTAATGGTATATTGCTTTCAAAAATCGTCCATAGCTGGAAAACGTTATAGTAGAAAACGTGGACATAAATGGCCCTTTTTTCACCTCAATTTCAGTATTTTTTTTATTCAAGCTGTTACTTTCCATAGGGAAACCTTGAAGGATCTACACAAATGACCCCTTTCTGAATTCAGAATTTTGTCTACTTTTCAGAAATGTTTAGCTGTCCGTGATCCAGCTTTGGTTTCACACTCATTTCTGTCACTAACTGGAAGGAGGCTGAAAGACCAAAAATAGTACAAATGGGGTATGTCCCAGTAAAATGCCAACATTGTATTGTAAAATGTGGTTTTGTCATTCAAGTCTGCCTGTTCCTGGAAACTGGGAAGATGGTGATTTTAGCAAACCCTCTGTTGATGCCATTTTCAAGGAAAAAACATATGCTTTCTTCTGCAGCACTTTTTTCCCATTTATTTGAAAAAAACTAAAGTTTAGCTGTATTTTGACTAATTTCTTGGTCTCCTCCAGGGGAACACAGCCTGGCAGTGAATGGGTGAAAAATAAACATTTTAAAATGCATATTTTGTTCCCTAGAGCTCTTTCAGTGTGTAATTCATTTATGAGAAAGGATCTGGGTTTCTATTAAAATGTACTTTTATTGTCACATGGGGCTCAATGCTCCCAGAAACACATATTATGCCCAGTGGGTTGTGTAGTGGGTGCTGACATACTGATCTTAAGGTTTAGGATGGCACATTGACTGAGTCCTTAGTGCCAGGGAGCTAGAGTATTGAGTCATGTTGTTCTAGAAGGCAATAGAAAACATATCAGACTGCTAAAGCTTTTACACCTGCAGGCAAACCTGTCAAAATAACTCTTTTGACTGGAAGGAACCCTACTTTGAAAGAGTAGGTATGTTACCTCTAAATAGTCCTTCTAGCCCACCTCAGGGTGCAGAGTATTTAAAATCAGTGTATGCAAGATTTAAATGATGACATGTTTCTACAATGACTAACCCCCAAAGCTATTTTCACTGTGAAGGGCTGTAGATGATCCTATGATAAACTCTGAAGTGCAATTATAAACCTATTTTTGATAACTTTGGTTTAAGAAAAGCTACAGAGATGATTAAACCACTTTTTCTAATATCTTTTAAATGGCTGCGTTGCAGTTTGATGAACTGACCTTTAAAACGCAAAACCTTGCCTGCTTGAAGGACAACTAGGCTAATTAACATTAGCCTGCCAGCGCCCCCCCATCACCTTTGGTGCTTTCCCCTTAATGAGGTGTGAAAATTATTCCCTGACCCAAAACCTGGAGGGCTGGACCTGCTGTTCATAACACTGATGGAAAACGGAAGTGCTAGACCTGCCCCCTTTTGTACCCTGGACTGAGAAGTAGTCTGCAAGGATCGTATGGCTGACTTCCTCTGTTGCTATAAGGACATACTAAGCTGTATGAGTCCTTTTTTTTTGGAGTGATCAGCTCACCAGTTGTTACAGTACTGGACCCTGCTGACGGTCTTCACTTGGAGTGAGTCCTGGCCCCAGAATACTGTCCCAGAGTTCCTGGGAGCCTTGTATGTGACCAAGAGGAGCTGTTCCTAAAAGTGTGAAAAGTTAGGACTTCTAAGACCTCCATAGCTTCACAATAAATTCAGGGTTAGTGAAAGTTCAATAATATCCCAAAGGTTTGCTGTGAAGAAGGAAACCAATCAAAGAGGACTCCAATTTCCAAAGAGTATTTTGTTTATTACTTCACAGAGGTTGTTGCCACTTTCTTTTTCTGGATTAGGAGAAAGGTCTCTCCACCGCTCTCACACTTTAAATCGCCAACGAGTTTTGGGGAATCATGGGAAAAGCATCCCATTTTAAAAGAGCTTTGTCAGGTATAGCTTCAGCCTTGTCCCAATGGAGAAATTTGAGCTAAAAAAAAAAAAAAAAAAAAAAAAAAAAAAAAGACTCTCAGAACTGGGCAACAAAGTGAAAACTTTCTTATCAACAAGAAGACTTTCTCAGCCATGAAATTAGAATTTTCCCACTCAGAGGTTTTCTGCCAAAAAAATCAACTACTTCAGCAAGACTTCATGCAATGGATAGGCAACCTCGAGAGGACTTCCGTCGCGAACGCCTCTAACCTTTCGCTGCTTGAGGATTTCTATTTCAATCAAAAAGACTAAGTCAGAAGGTAAATACTTTAACCAGGTCGACCCGCTTGGTCTATCCAACCTTTAACTCCCTTGCGATTGGCCTGAAATTATCCCCATCAACCACAAACAGTAATTTAAGATTGCCACTTTAATTTTTCTTATCACGTTTTGCCCTAAAGCATAAAAATAGTATATCTCGATTTTTATCATTTTGTGAAATGTTTCTAATTAAAATGTTCTGTCTTTAGAAACTGGTTGCATGATATTTATATTGTTGTGCTTTTACTTTGTAATTGTTTTAATACTGCTAAATACTTTACACTTTTCCTTTTCTTATGTCTGTCTGCTCTATGCTAGAGATGCCAGGAATTGAGCCCAGATTTCTACGTTGAACGTGAGTTTTGGTCCTGACAAGAATTTGGACTTATTACTTGGTCAAGACTCACATTATCCCCAAATAGCACATTTTCTTACAAAAAGGAAAAATAAAATTTAATTATAAAACCCAACTGAAAAGACAGGACCATACATCCCTTATATAATCTGATGCATTTTGTTTGTGTTAACTGCAGTCCTCTCCTGATTGAAGGAAGCACTAGGTCATGGGTACTCTCAAACATTTCTTCACACTCCAAAATACACAGTCTGGATATGACTGGGAGCAGCACTGATGTGTGCCAGTAAGGGGGGCGAGAGGCATGATGGGTAGCATGGGGGATGAATTTTGCAAGAAGGGAAGACACTATGCAGGGGATTCAGAGACTACAAAAGCTATGGTAGGGCTGCTTATATTTCTCAAAAGCTTTTCCAAATGACTACAAAAAAGCTGCACTGTGAAACAAAAACATGTGGATATGGTTGAAATTTAACTATAGTGTAGGTGTGCATCCCACCCTCAAGAAAATGTTCAATTAATTCAAAGAAAATGGTTCATTTTGAAATACAAATCACACATCTAAGGATGACAAGCTCTATTAATGGTTGCTCCCCCCTTCAAAATAAAAAAAAAAACATTTTAGGATTTGAAAGTACAGTCAATCCAACGCTTTTTCCTTAAAGTATTTTATTATCATAATACAATAGGATTTAGATTAGGTATTCCATGGATTCTGATTATTAGATACTGTGTGACAAAGTTGGCAAAATGCACATTAATATTCATAAACAAAAATGAAAAGCAGCTGAGGCATAACAGGTTTCTCATTACACAAGAATAGATTATAAGAGAGAGACAGAAAACGTGCTAAGTGTTCCTCTGGATGCAAGAATTGCACTGCAACCCTCAAAAACTTGGAAGCTGCACGTGGAGTGGTATTCTGCTCTTAATATGATTGTGTGAATGAGGTATATATAATATAAAAGCACACAGGAGGAAAGAACATCTGTTGTATTCAATGAACACTTGCATACATTGAACCAAACATACATATTTTCAGTGTGAATACCAAGAGCAGAAGAATTTGTCTGAGACCACAATTGTGTGAGAATTCTATTGGTTAACTACCCAAGAAAAAGGCTTCAAAATCAGAGTAGTGTTACAGGTCAATAAGTTTTGTCTCAGCTTGTGTCATTTTCAAAGCAATAATAAATTTATAATTCCTTGCACTAACCAAACATCATTTTCAATGAGTAAGAAGAGTGGGATGAGAACTCTCAACAGAGACAAATATCCTTTGATAGCTGCAGAATTGTCCTTCAGATATGGCCACAGGTTTAGGCTCAACAATATTTCTTGTGCTTTTTCGACCCTCTGAGTTAAAGCCTGCAGTTTGGGAAAGTGTCTCAAATCACCATCTTCTAGTTGTCCTCTAAGGAATATGAGTTTCCATTTAAAATAATCTAATCACGAAGCTTCTTGGTGCCCAACTGAGATTGTTAAAATCTTAGAACGTCACAATGAAAATGAAGCAGGGTTAGCCCTATCACATCAGTGCAGAGCAGAACTGTCCTTGAATGATTTAGAACTGCTCATGATTTAGAACGGCTCAGTGTCAGGAAGCAAAGAAATAAACCTAACTATTACTTTACCATTGCTTATTCTCCTCACATTTGTATGCTGCAATAGGTCTGCATATTCTGTTTCTGTCTCCTGCAGTAGTATGTAGAGTCTATGGTTAAGTGCTTTTGCACAAAATAAAACAAAAAAGTCTCACTACAATATCATTTTGTTTCCCTTGTTTTCTTTTTGCTCAGAGCTGCTTAATGGATGGCACACTGCTAATCTATGAAAGTAGAGTATGAAAGCTAGCTTCTTAGCAAAGATACAAAGCCCCCCTCGCGGCTATCAAATGTAAATGACACTTAAAAGATTGTTAAATGTCAGGTGATGCAACTGGAAGAAAATGCACATGCTGTTCAATATAGCTTTTTTGTGTGACAGTGAAGTGGCAGAAGACAGAAGAGCATTGTTACAAATACCTCAACTAAACCAGTAATCAAGCCATATCATCTTCATTTTTTGACTCATCAACAGCAATGTAGAAGCAAGGGGTTATTTTAACTGTGTGGATGACCTACAATTGAACACTGACACTTACTGCCTCAATTCTATGTGTGCATGTGGAATCAGACAACTATAACGCACATAGGGCCAGATGTAGCAAAAAAGCAATTTGCGACTTGCAAATTGCGAGTCCCTGCGACTCGCAATTTGCAAGTCGCAAATTGCTATGCAGTACGGTGTCTCAGACACCGACTGCAACTCGCAATGGGGTCGCAAGGACCCACCTCATGAATATTCATGAGGTGGGTCGCAAATTGCGGCCCCATTGCGAGTATAGGCACTCGCTAACATGGAGGCCTGCTGACGTCAGCAGGCCTCCATGTTAGCGACCTGCTGTTCAATAAAGCAGGTTTTTTTTTTTTGAAATGTAGCCCGTTATCCCTAAGGGAAAACGAGCTGCATTTCAAAAAAATCCGAAACCTTTTGTTTCGTTTTTTTCAGGGCAGGGAGTGGTCCCTTGGACCACTCCCTGCCCTGAAAAAATGTTTTGGGGTCCAGTCTCAAACTGGAAGGGGTCCCATGGGGGCCCCTTCCAATTTGCGAGTGGGTTACCATCCACTTGAAGTGGATGGTAACTGCGACTCCATTTGCGACCGCGGTCGCAAATGGAGTTGCATACCACTGCGACTCGCAAATAGGAAGGGAACACCCCTTCCTATTTGCGATTCGGAAATGCATTTTGCGAGTCGGTAACGACTCGCAAAATGCATTTCTGCATAGGAAACACGCATTTGCTAGTCGCAAACGGCAGATTTTGCCGTTTGCGACTCGCAAAGTGTTTCCTACATCTGGCCCATACTTCCTTCTTATTGGTAGATTATTAGAACAGTTGACAAATATTTTTTCTGCTGCCAAAAGGAAATGTTTGCTAATTAGGTCTGCATCTGTAAATGGATCCTTATGTTTAACTAGCAAGTAGCAAATTTTGAAAGATGTCTCAGTTACAACCTCAAATTCATTATTCTGACAAAAAGAGCGTGCACTGTGATAGAAAAGATTGCATCCATGATAGTACCTTTGCAGAACGCAGTTCTGATTTCACTGGGAAGTTATATGTGAATCATGAATAACAGGTTTTATACAGCCACTCAAGGTAATATATTTTTAGAACATTCACATTCCCTTTGCATATCAGATAAGTAGTAGTCTCTTTTGACCACTCCACAAAAATATATTATTCCCTGGAACACCCTGTATTCACCCTGTATGGGCCTTGGTCTTTTGCAAGACTTTATCGCCAAGCAGCATGACGGTACTGTGGGGTTGCTTATGAACAAGGACCGCGAATCAGGATTTTTCTTCACAATAGATGGGACAACCCTTTTCATGAACTATGACATCATCCATCTCATGGCCAATGGCATGACCCAGTCTCACAACAGATGGCACAACCCTGTCTTGGTTATAGAGGTATGCAAGTAACAGATCTGGAAACACCCTTGTGCTGCTATTTGTGGAATACATTTTAAAATAAAAAGTGGCGTTTACAAATATGTATATACTGAGTGTTCAATTGTTATTGTGTGTTTTGAGCCTGCCCTTTGTGCACACATGTAGAAGGTATTCATGCAGGTAAGGTCAGATTAATAGTCAGAATGCCATGCCCAAAACTTTGTGTTCATTGTACAGTCAGGACACTTAATAAAATCTTGATACATGAGTGTTCGCGAAAGGTGACCTTCAAGTTAGTATAGTGCAAAATGCATGCGAGTAACACATGCCTTGCTGTACATGGTTCCTTCCTACTGTAAATTCCTGCATGAAATACACGCTTATTTTGTGCAACAACAAAAAAGTTTATCTTGGTGTTAAAAAAATACTGTTCTCTTGTCCTGACTATTCAATGAACAAAAGTGTTTTCTATATGAATGGCACAGTGGTGTCCTTCATGCAGGTAAGGTCAGATTAATAGTCAGAAGGCCATGGTGGTGTCCTTCAGTTTTTTTTTAGCAGTGGGTGTTTTCTCACTATTTTAAATGTGTGTTGCTCATGCATACATATATCTTTTCATCCAGTTAGTCCAGATGACAACCATGAACTAAGCCCTAATGACGATCTCTCAAAAAGATGCCCCCAACGTTGGCTGTCAAAATGCATTGGCGATTTAAAGCGCGAGAGAAGTGGAGCGAACTTTTTTCTATTCCAAAAAAAAGAATGTGCACCAAGCCCATAGAAGTAATAAACAAAATACTCATTGGAAATTGGACTCTTTTTGATTGGTTCCTCTCCTCAAAGCAAACTGTTGGGATACGATTGAACTTTCACTAATCCTGAATTTATTGCACATGGGTAGCTTTTTGATTTATCTTCCTGGACTACCAAAAAATACAAACTTTATAAATGCTCATTTAATTTCTTCAAGTTTGCACTTTTTGACTGTCCGCAACATTAATTTTGAATGTACAGTTTTAATTTATGTTGTTCTCATCACTATTGTGTAAATATCTTAAGTTTGAGGTTTATTTTGTGTACGCTGTAAGCAAGATTTGAAATATAGGATATGATTTTTAAAAACTGTTTAATTACACACAGGGTTTATCGGCTGTTTTGTGTAGTAGCAAATGAAAAAAGTAATAGCGAATGGGGTTCTGTTCTTTGTGGTATATATTTTAAAGCATATTGTTTTGTATTCTGCTTAAGTGCCTTGTTCCTTGAGTCATTCGTGTTCCATCATAAGGAATAACCCTGTTCTTCAAACTACCCTTAGAGAAAAAATAATTAACTAGCAACTAAAAACGGAACTGTAAAATAGCTGTTAGCATGATAATGCAGCTTAAAAAAAAAATGCAGGACCCCTTATAAGGCATGTCTAGACACCCTTGCCTCTTGGGTGCAGAACCCACTCTACCTCGCTTTGTTTACAAACCCTCCCTTCTCATCTGCCTTTTTCTTCGGAGCCCTCCACCCCCTTCCGAACGGACTTGCATTGAGGAAATACCCACTACAGATCCTTGATGTGGTGGATCTGATGCCAGCTTCCATTCAGTTGTATTTCTGAGAGATCAGAAGCTGGGGACTGTAAGTAGCATGTGTCCTGACCTCAAAGGAACTGAAGACAAGAGCGTGAACTTGTTGTGGATGGAGGCCATGCAAGGTTAATGGAAGACAAATAAATGGAGAAGAAGGCTGGAGGGCAGCACAATGCTGTGGAGATCTTATGCTAAAAGTGCAGTAGCAGCAACTTACTTTCTAAAGGCATTTTGTTCGCACCAGCAATGTGAAGTCACTCAGAGAGAGACATCATAGCAAAGAGTGTTCATTCAATATAAGCTTGTTAGAGAATGCGGCCCCCAAGAAACAGCAGTTCACGTTAATTGCTGCCCGAAGTTATTGAGCGCTGCTGTTTTTAAGGGCTCCATGCGAAGTTCTGGTGGTCTGCAAGCAGTTCGCAGATCCTACTATGACTACCACTGCACTAGATAAAAGAAGGCCAAATACGTAAATCTGACAATTTACGGAAACACACTAGATTTTTGTAGCTCTTATGGCAAGGAGACTATTTCAGATCATGCATCAGTTCTAATACATGTGAAAGCATCTGTAGTAAAAATCATTGCTGGATGAGTTTTGTGGTCTCAACAAACACTCTACTAATACTGCCCCTGGAGGAAATCACAAGCTTTATCTTCTGAATGTGGCACTTTTAATACAATTTCATGCTAATGAAAAGAATCAACAAGGTTTTTAGTGGAACTATGTAAAACATGCATCATTACTCACAATGTGGGCAACTTGACTACAACCTTTTGAGCTTGACAGCTCCCTTCCTTCACATGTCTAAAGAGCTCAAACAGAGTGTCTATTAGAACACAGTTCTAGATGCATTACAGACAGCATGGGATGGGTTCTATTAGGCAAGGACTGTTAACACGCTACATATTGTAAGTAGTTTTATTCTGCACCTGTAATAGTGTGATGTTGCACAAAGGCAAGTGATGCATGGAGGGAAATAAGTTAGGATATTAAAGCCAATGTGCACTCACACATTTTCTCATAGACACAAAATTGGTAAAACTGATACACGAGGCCCTTGGTCACATTTTTCTAGATTAAGTTATAGGTAAGAGGTATGTGAGCAGAACTAGAGCAATTGAAACAACAATTGTATATCTCTAGACAATAAAACACCAGGTTCTCACAAACTAGGTATTTATGTTAAATTTACACTGTTAAGCAAAAGAGTTCTGGAGAGCAATAGAGAATATACACGTTATGGATTCTGATATAACAATGCAGTGACTTTTGCTTTGACAGGCATACACTTGGGCCAGTTCTGTTCCATCGAAATATGTTAGCAGATTTAGAGTGAATCGAAAACTGTGATAGTACATAGCGGCAATAAAAGACTATGTTCCTACAAATTGGGTATGTGTGCTAATGTTGCATTTTAAATGCGTTCTGGTGATCAAGAGAGAGTGCATCCAAGACCTTCCAGGATTTATTTAACTGTGCAGTAGGTCTGTTAGGTTAAGCTTCATTCAGTTCTGTTGCATAACAGCAGTACGCCATTTGACCAAAGCGATCTTCTAATTTTGAGGGAAGGGAAATAAAGGATGTAGAAAATTTTGGAACTATGATGTCTTCTTTTTTATATCTCCATTATCTTCTGCTAAGGAATGCTTGTCATGTTCAGATGACCTTTCAAAGTTCCAGTCAACAGGTGCTAAAAGCTGCAGAGTTTTTTTGTGTGTCCAATATGGATTTAATATGAAAGTAAGAAGGCTCAGACCAAAGAGGAATACCAATAAGTAGGAAATCGGGATGTGATCTAAAAGCTGTTCCCAATTACAAAAGCACACCCACCACAAGTGGTACGTCAGGATCATACGGCAATGAAACATGTGGATCATTATCCACTGGTTTGCTTTCCAGATCAAAGACTGCGACCAGCCAACCTGAAAAAGAGAAATAAATTAAATTAGTGTGACAAAACACCAGTCATCTACTTTTGTTTACACCACAGCCATTAAATCACTACTAATGCAGCACAGATGGTTTTCAGTCAGCACTAGGTAAACTACCGAACTGCAAGCTCAAATACATTTGAAAGTAAGACACTCACTTCTCAAAGCTTTCTTTTTCAAACAATCCCTTTCCCTCTCGGACCTTTACACCCTAATCCTGCTTTACCACAGATGGTGCTCAATTGGTTGCACTGCAACACAACACTTCTAGCCAATACAATAGAGATATTATTTATTTTTTTGCCTGAAGAATAGAGGCTCCCAGTTAAGCAGTTCAAGGAAGCGGGAATTCCACACATCTGTGTAACATTTATGAACAAGTATCTAGTTAAATGGATAAATGTACCTGCTGAAGAGATATGGGTTTACGGTACAGGCTTCAGGTTGACATTTCAGCACATCTTTTCACTACTCCACAAGAAACACCAATAATTGAATATATCGATGATGGTACGCACTTGAAAAGCTGTTCCATCTTTACTAGTTAAAAAATATGAGCTAGTAAAGTGTTTGTTACTTGTGGTTTTAATAGCAGTATACAGAACCTGTGAAAGTATTAACCAATCCGTGTACTAAATTTATTAGTCTAGGTATGATGATGAATGGCTGAGGTAGAATCTTTGATTCTTCAGTCTCAAAATGGTTTTCAGAGATGGTGCTTTATCACCCTTAGCAATCTTAACTGGTTTTAAATAGACTCTAATGGCACTTTCTACAATCGCATCTACAAATTTAGTGAAACTGTATTAGTACTTCAATAAAATACAATTACTTTAACACTACCAACGCTTCGCTCAAGGGTATTAAACCTTTACCGTGACAGTACTAGCAATTCTTTGATTAGGGCTGAAGCACGTAGAATTCAGACCTTGTTATTCCGGGCAGGGTTGGTGGCACTAACAGCCCTCATTAAAAAGTTGTTATACCTTTTATATGATAACAGGGTCATTTTTGTTGTGAGATTCAGCAGCCTCTCTCGGGTCTCAACTGACATAGAGTCTGAACTATTTTATTATAAGTTCATTTTCATTTACAAACCTCACGAATGAGTTAGGATCTTGGTACTGTCGGGAACACAAAACAACCAGAGAAAGGGCTGCAAAACTGAAATAAATATATACACATCGAGAAATAGAGATATAAAACTAAGGGCTAAATAGCCTGTTTTTAAGGATTTCTCTCTTTAAAAAAAAAAACACGATGGGCTCAGCTGGGAGCTAGAAAACAAGAGAATAAAAGCATTTTGCAGAACTAATCGAGAAAGTTCGGTTTCTATAGGTCACCATTCCAAATTTACTTAGGAGGCAGGGGTGCAGTAGCAGAATTTGGTAGGTATAAAATACAAACTGCCTGAGTACATATCCTTGTTACAATTGTCATAGCTTTAAAGAAAACGTCAGCGTAATGATCAAATCACAGGGGAGATGTGTTTACACAAGGAAAGGCCACTTAGTAGCCTTGCACTAGCATTTTGCACAAGTTCAAGAGCTCATTGTCTATTCTAGTGCATCTAGATACACACCATTGTCGGGACAAGGCCCTCCACAACATCGCACCTGTCCACATCAACCACTGCTTCTCCTTCTACACCCCCTCCAGGCAAATCTGCTTAGTGCAACTGGCCCTCGCCACCATCCCCAGTATCCAGAACAGCACAGCTGGGGGAAGATCCTTATCCTAGCTTGCAGTGCAAAACTGGAACATAATGCCGTTTCACTCCAGGCAGTCCCCATTGCTGGCTCAGTTAAGGAAGGACTTCAAGACCTCTCTTTGACTTACCCGTATCCCACAGCTAGCGCCTTGAGACCCCCTGGGTGATAAGCCTTGCTCTATAAATGACTGACTGACTGATATTGTTGTAACAGAACCAATTTTTGTTAGACGTGGCATCCTTGGTGTGGTCTCCCCTGTCTTTTTTGCCTCTGCTTCCCAGGTTTTGACTGTGTGCTGGACTCTGTTTTTGCTGTTTTTGGTACTCTGGGCACTTTATCACTGCTGACCAGTGTAAAAGTGCAAATGCTCCCTATGTAAAATGTATGTGTGATTGCATTATATATGATTGCCATATTTGATTCACTAGTAAATCCCTAGTAAAGTGCACTAGGGGTGCCTAGGGCCTGTAAATCAAATGCTACTAGTGAGACCTGCCACTGCAGTGTTTGTGTGTGCAGTTTCGACCTGGCAAGTGTACTCACTTGCCAGACCCAAACTTTTCCTTTTTATACATGGACGGCCCTCCTAACGTAGGTCCTAGGTAGCCCCAAGGGCAGGGTGCATTGTATGTTAAAGGTGGGACATGTACTGATGTATTTTGCATGTCCTAACAGTGAAATACTGCCAAATACGTTTTTCACTGTTACAAGGCCTATCTCTCTCATAGGTTAACATGGGGGGCTACCTTTAAATAACTTGTAAGTGCAAATTCCCTTTGGGAGCAGATGGAAATGTGGAGTTTGGTGTCTCTGAACTCACAATTTAAAAATACATCTTTTGGGAAAGTTGGTTTTTAAATTGTCAGTTTGAAAATGGCACTTTTAGAAAGTGGGCATTTTCTTAAATCTTAAATTTCTTAAACCATTCCGTGACTCTACCTGTTTGTGGATTCCCTGTCGGGGTCAGACTGACAGTTGTGCTGTTTCTGAATCCCCTCTAGACAGTGAGACAAAGGGAGCTAGGGAGTAGCCTGCATATCCTGATGGGCCTTCCAAGCTAGAGTGGAGGGAGGAATGGTCACTTACACATGAATGGGCTGTGCCTACCCTCACACAAAGCAGTCTCCAACCCCCTGGTGTGTGTCTGGGGCCTGGCCTGGGCAAGGCAGGATCTTGTGAACAACAGTCTTTCCTTTGATGTTTGCCTACTTCAAAGGCAGAAAGGGGTATATAAGTAGTGGACCCAAAACCCCAGACTTCTAGATTACTTCTGGGATCAAGAGGAACCTCTGCCAAGGGGAAGTTCTGATAAGCTGAGGAGAAGTGCTGCCCCTGCCTGTGACTGTACTTTGTTTGGCTATCCTGCAGTTTCTGCTTCTGCCTGTGAAAGGGGACAAAGACTGGTCTGTGTTGTGCATTCCTGCTTGAGAAGGATCTCCAAGGGTTTGAATTGAGCTTGCCTCCTGTTTTGAAGTCCCAGGGCCAGGGCCATCAAAGACTTCCTCTGCCAACACCTGGACTCTCTGCTGAGACTCCTGCCCTGCCAAGTGGTGTCCTATCCAGTCCCTGAGTCCTTGAGAAGTGAAGTTGGCAGAAAAAAGATTGAAATCCACGCACAGAACGCCGTGCAGGGAAATTTCCTACGCACCACCTGCAACACGGCTGAAAAATTATGTGCCACCTGCTTCACAGCAAAAATCTACCTGCATGCACGGCTGGATAAACGACACAACACCCGCTTGCGGCTGCTTTTACTGACACAAATCCCACGTAGCGCGGTTTTTCATCATCGTGCAGCAGGATTTCACATGCATTGTCAGTGGGTGTCAAAAGTCAACGCAAGCCTGCGTGGATCCGAGATGCCCGTCTCGAAATCAACTCATCGCTCTTTTGCGGGAGGGAAAAACGATGCAGCGCCTACCCGACCGGAGAAGAAAACGATGCAGGTTCTGGCTTCCAAGTGGGAAATCGACACATCGATGACGATGGCCGGTGCAACTGTATTTTCACTGCAAACCAGGTACTCTGTGTAACAACAATGTTGCCATTGTTTTCTATGACACTTATTCTTTTGAAAATTCATATCTTGATTTGTGTATATTAGATTTTTGTCGTTTTGGTCTTGTTTGATTTAGTTAAATATTGGTACAAATACTTTACACATTTCTTCTGAGTTAAGCATGCCTGCTCATGCCAAGCTACTAAGGGAGGTAAGTGGGGGCTAACTGAGTGTGATTGTCCTTTACCCTGACTATAGTGAGGTCCTTGCCTGGACAGGAGGCAACCTGACTGCCAACCAAAGACCCAATTTTTACCAATATTCAATCAGGGAATTGATTGCAGGAGTTACAAAACCATGGCTCAATAAAAACAAAGTACCTTTTTCAATGAGCTAAAGTGACAAAAATATGCTTTGGTACTGTCACTATTTTGGTATACAAAGTCAAATTAGAATCAATCTATGTTCCCAGATTACTCTCTACCTTAAATGGTGATGGAAGAGTGTCTGTTGCATGTGACCAGCAAATTTCAGCAGCTGGAATAGGGGATGACTAATAGCAAGTCACTGTTGGTGGGGTTTAACTTAGGAAAGTTAACCAACATCCACTGCTTGGCGATATTATAACAACTAGCCAAAGCAGAGGAATGATGGGTGTTCCTCTAGGTGTTGTCTGGATACGTGTTGAACTGGGCCCCAATGTTATGGAGTAATTTGGGCAGGGGCCATGTATATGCCAAAATTAAACAAGTGGGGCAATATTATACAGGATACTACAGCTAAATTTCTAGTTCTCTAACGTAAATGGTTAAAAAGCCACAGCCTGATCCTGGCTTTCAGTCAGCGAATCAGTTAAGATGGTATGGTTTTTGGTATTAAAAAGGACCACCATCTACTAGCATACGGAGGTCATCAACCACCAGTTTGTTTCCATTTCAAGGGCAAAATTTGTCTGGAAGTATACAGAATATATTTTTCATTCAAGAATAGTTGCTAGAGATTACGTGATGTTTTTAAAGTATTTTACCTAGGTAAGATAGAAAAGAGATGGGGCAGGCCTGATTTCAGTCCTTTATGTTCAAAAAGGGCTTCTTGAGAAGGTGCTTTACTATTGCAGACCTCTAGATTTTGGAACACCCTAGGATGCCTGGGAATTAATTGAATTAAAGCAGAGGTTCCTCCTATAGGTGCCTTCTGTCTCTTCATGACTCTTGGGTGCAAATGTTGTTTGGAGAGTTTAAAGGATGACTTTCCATGAGGGTAGCCAAAATTGAGACTCAGTATTTCAGTTAAACTGAGAAAAGGAACACACACTTAATGCAGTCAAGATTACCATTGTCAGGATGAGAAGAAAAATAGCATGTCACTATTGCATAAAATTTAGTAATTGTAAAGACCCTCATAAACCTGCAGTGAAGGGGATTCATTGTTGACCGGCAAATACCGCAAGATTGTAGAAAAAGTCCTTTGCTAAGATTCAGGACACTACTAATATACTCAGCATGCTTTTTAAACTGGGCCTTGTTAGTGGTACCATAGGCATCTTTTGAGTCCTCAGAATATAATTTCCGCCAGCATCTCTTTAATTGATTCAGTTTTCATTTCAATTTAGCAACTGGGAGAGAGACAGAGAACCAGTCATTTATTTTAGTTAAGTGAGTTTGGGTTTTATTAATATTCTGGTTTGAAAGGAATTTGTGAATGACAGTAAGTCGATCATAAAAAAAGAAAAAAACATGAGCTGGGCTGCTGTTCTGTGGTCAGAGAAGATGTGATTAATTCTGTCTGAACTGCAGTAAGGAGGAGTACGGTGGTCTTCAAATAAAAAAATTGGACATACTGATGAAGACAGTTAACAGGTTCCGCAAAAGTATTTCTCCAGTAATCTGTAAAAGTCACTAGTGGTAGAAGTGCTACCACTAAAGTTTGGGAATATGGGGTCCAGCAAATGACCTGCATGTTGGGTTCTACTACAATCAAGTAAGTTAAGGGTAAAATCTTTTCTAGTATTTCATAAAATGAAGTGTAGGTTCATTAGATTACAGACGTCCAACACATCACATTTTTCGCTTAAAGTAAAATGCCCAATCTTCTCTGCCTATGCATGTAGTCAGGGCTGTTCTTAGCGCTGGTGGCACCCTGTGCGCCGTTTGTTGGTGCCCCCCCCCAATAACCATCTCCGCCATGGATTCCATCAATATAACCCTTAGACAGTGCCCCTCAAGTTTCCATAACCATTCTCTGTCAGATGCATTTAATTAGTTTTCTATCGCCATTCGTACCAATGTAGGGTGTCTGAGCACTTTACATTGCACACACATTACACAGAAACAATCCACCATAGGTGTGTAAATCAGTGCATATGAAATGTTACATAAAACCGAGGACTACAGGGTGTACGAGTCAAATGTCAGCCATACTAGTAGGCTGTATAGTTTACGCCCATGACATATTGTTTGGGGTCAATGGCAATGAGGTTTCATGCTTATTTTGTCCTTGAGACAAGTCGGGCCAAAGCCCTGCAGCACAAACCCTTTGGCTGCCAGTTTACAGAAAAGGGAACTTTCTGAAGTTGAGGTAATGTGTGTGTCCATATGCTAATGCTGTTCTAACCTACATTTATGGTTCATTAATGAAAAGTCTTCATTATTAGGGTGAGCGCTGTAAATAAATGTTCTAAGGTCACACTGCACTACTGACAGTAGTTCCAGTAAATAAAAACAAAGTGTAAACACGTTTGAAAAGTTTAATAATATGAGGCTCAGTATAATGCGCTCTGATTAGATGCAAATGTTTGCAGAAGCTTGTAAGCAAGATTGATGGTTCTTTGCTCTCAAAATAAAATGTTCAGAGAAAAATGCAAGTAGGAAAAAAAAAGTTTAGCTACTATGAAATTTTAGGTGCTATTTCTTTGAAGAGTCATTTAGTAAAATGTGTTGATACATCCTAGTATTTCCCAAAAATATTCCTAAGGGAAAATCAGTGTAACCATTTTCAACAAGATTATGGGAAGCATGAAAATAAACAAGCACTGCCAAAGACAACTGATCCAACAGTCTTTTGGTTTCATCAATGCGTGTCTTGTTTTGACGTGGCTTTTGTAACACTTCATTGTTGTGGAAGTTGCCAGGCCCTCACCATTGTAACAAACACTGGCAAAAAGTGAAAAAAGGTTTTGGGTTACCAGTGGCTTAACAGAGGCCCTGCAGCCACCCTCCAGTGTGCCCCCTCAGCACAGCACCTGCCCGAGAGAGTCTGAAGCAGGGAGACCTCCCTGTTCTTTGCAGGCCCCCCCCCCCTCCAGTTCCTTTGCACCACTGATTGCCACAGTGCTCCTGCTACTGAACAAAACTACTCTGTGTGCCAATATGCTCCTGGTGGAAGAGCAGAATGCGATCACTCACATCAAAGCCAGCCGACAGATAGAGAAATGGAATTTTAATACAAACAAAATGAATCCTAATTAGGGACCCAATTCTTAAATAAAGTCACAAAAGTGCACCCATGGTATATGTCTTTGAATTAGAGGCTTTCATAAATTCACACAAACTTACAGAAGTAGACCAGGAAATCACACTCCTGGAAAATATTTGTGAACCGTATTTTAGCACACGCAAATATTTGTTTGCAAGCTCACTTTCCTTCCAACCACTTTTTTCCCAACCCTTGAAGAGCTTCTACTTCTGCCATTGTCAGAAGTAAACTTCCAACCTTTGTCATTATGGGAAAAGATTAGAGAAGAGCTGATGAAAAACCTTAAAACATGCAAGTTAGTAGGTTTACAGACTCAAAGGCATTCCAGCCCTGGAACTATTGCTTACTGCTTCCTCCTAGTATGTAGATCTGCAGAAAGGCAGTAAAATAAGGAAATTGCTATAGTAGGGATTGAAATTGCAAGTATTCAAGCCCCACTATAGTATTAGCCCTGGCATAATCAGAGAGGACATTATCAGAGCTCTTACATAATGAGATCGCTGCCATAATGTATTGCCGTACTACACAGCACCAAAGGGACAAGTAGATTTTTTTTTAACAGGACAAGTAGATTTAAGAAGCAACCTGTTCCATGGACAAGTAGATATCTGATTAAATTTCACAACCCTGTATCTTATAAACTGCAAGTAACAAAAGGATCTCTCTAGTAACCCACTGACCTATTTGCATGCTATGCACTTAATCTGCCTGACACACGTTCTTTGCAGCAGATATATTAACCTTCTACGCTACCTTAAAACGTCCACTAGACAATCCATCTCTTGCTAGGCAGAACGTTAATCAGCAGAGTTATCCTGACATATTTATTGTTGCCTGGAAACTTCTGGAGTGCTTTTAAAACCATAATATATTTGCAAACACAGCACCCCCATCCGAAGTCAGCACCTGTTGTGGTGGCACCGGTCACAGCGCCCTAGAGCCAGCCCTGCATGTAGTTTAGTTACTGAAGCGTTGGGGGTAAATACAGTAAACACAAAATTGTTCAGCATGCTTGTAACATTACTAGAAAAAGCAGATTCCTCACATTCTGTGAGAGAACCAGAGAAGGCAGAGTCTCAAGTAATAACAAGTAACTGGTGCACAATCACAGATTTCCACCTCATAACAATTTGCAAAAGACATCCTAATCATTTTCAGGGATCAGTTCATCAATAACAGATATGAATACATCTGATAACTAAGGCACTGTAAAGAAGAGTTTGTCAACAGGGTACAAGATCTGCTATTGTACTGCAGAACGGAAATTAGCTCTGTACAACTCTGAGTTTTATAGTGCTGCTCGCATTTCAATTTGAAAAGGAAGCTACTCAATGGAGTGGTATCAAACAAAAGATATTCTCCCGAAATATATTCTCCCGTCTTGCAATGACATATGGTCTAATTGTGAAGGGCAGAGATAAAAAGGAATTATGCCTCTGGAAAATATATGTTCAGGCATATTCTCCAGCGGCATAAGAAATTTCATCAGTGCAAGCTGGATGAGAATGGCTGATGTGGAACAGCACGGACGGGTTGAGAATGAGTAAGTCTTCAAGTGAACGTCACATTAACAAAAACTTAGGCCAATGAACCCCGAGCAGCAAGAGTATCATGTACGGGTTTCGGAAATGTTGGTGGAAAACAGATCAGAAACAAAACAATTTGTACTTGGGTGTTCTGAGCAATGGTAACATAACCAAGATTGTCAGGCTGCTGTGATGGATGTCAAGTTACATGACTCTCAAATCTGTACCGGTTATGAACAATGAGAGTCTGAAGAACAGGCCTACAAGAGTTACACACTCTTAAATTGCACTTACTAGCACAGACCAAAGGAAAATGGCAAACCTTGTTTGTGAGGCCATCAGGCAGAGAGGTCTTTAAACATAGAGGTATAGGTTGTTTACCTCTGATGACCCAGGGCCCATCCTACTTTGGCTCTGCAAACTTGGACAAGTACAATCCATTCTGCACTCAACTTTCAGATTTGTGAGAGTAACAGTCATGGGCTTCTCAAGGAGGTAGTGTGTGGATGTTCTAGCTCAGCACGCTACAATCAACGGATAGAAATAATAAAGTTGCTGTCCAGTCCAGTGCCTGTCTTTGAAAGAAAGATTGTACTTTAATCACATAGATGTACCAAATACTGCACACTTCAAGGAAATTGAACAAGTCTCTGCTCTGATCCTGGGTGCTATAACTCACTCTTCGTCCCGCTTGGTCCTACATTTTCTCTGCAATAAGGCAGTCTTGAAAGGTTGCATTCCCAACCAGACTGAAGTTAGGTGTAGTTCTAGGGCCAGAGATGGCAAAAAAAAACAGATGCAGCTCCCAACAAGGACCATAAAAGTTAGGCAGATGTAGCCCCAGACTCGCCCATTGGTAATCGGAAGTTGCAGCCCAGACCGGCCAAAGGTAATTGGCAGACTTGGCCCAGACAGGGCAAGGTCTACAGTACTCATGTAATTGCAACCTATTGCAGTTCTGCCAAGAACAAAGTGAAAAAATAGGGGTTCTTCCTGGGCACCCAACAGCCAGTGGGGAAGTGCTGGACCTCACTCTTCCTGGACAGTCTCACGTCCTGCAGGACCAGACACGCTTCTTCCCTCTCTCAGTAGGCAGGCAGGCTTTTAGTCACTACAGGGCAGAAACGCAGCTCCTCCATAATAAAATCCTGTCTTCAAGTAATGTCCCCTCATCTCCATTGAGTCTGGCTTTCAGGCAGACAACAGCATTGGTTGCATAGCAGGTTTTTCAGTGCTCTTCAGAGAGATTCCTTGCTTGGTCATAAAGGAGCTGGAACTGGAACAAATTGGAGTGGTTTGGCCCTCACTTTTATACACAACTTCTAGGTAAGGGATGTGCATTTACTTTCTCAAACTTTAGAACAAGTCTTGGGGGTGTGGAGGCAGAGGTTTCTCCTTTCAAGTATCCTCTCCAGGCTGTTCTCTAAACATAACTTTTATGTAGATTAAGGCTTCTCACAGCAGGTAGCACTGACAACATAGACTCAAAAAGATGTGACATTTCTGCTGCTGACTGTAATCAGCACAACTGAAGGAGTAATTAGGGAAAGAAAAAATGACAGGAACAACTTAGAGACTTTCTCACCATTCACAACAGTGTTTACATTATCACCCCTCAGTTCTACTGTACACCAAATGACAGTGTTAAGGAACACTATTCAGCAGCTCCTTGCGAATCAAAAATGTTCATAGAATTTCTAAAGCCAGTCCGATCTCATTTCCCTCACTTCAATTCCTGAAGAGACAAATCTTTAGTCCCACATAACTCTGGGCATGTAATAAGTGAAACTAGGACAAGTGAAAGACTAAATTTTACACAGAAATCTTTAATCACAGGAATTGTTATGATAAAGCTATTGAAAGGTATCTATAGACATGCTACTGCTGTAGTCAAAACTACTTGAACTTAAAAGAATTGGCGGACAAGTGTAGCCAATAAATTAGAGACAGTACAGTCTGTCCTTGCCAGATTATCCAAGTCACCTGCCCACCTAGGCTGCGGATGCAGAACCTACCCATCCCTCCCACTTAAAGGCTTGAAAGCACAGGATTAAGTTTTGAAAGAATGGTTCACCTTCTTTAAAATAATCATTTAGCTGCACCATGCTACCTGGGTGCCATGTTTGGCTAAGGAATGAAAACTGGAATGATTGAACATTTCTGACATATTAAGAAGGACTACCCTGCACTGCAGCTTCCACCGTGAAATTCTTCATTGATGAATTATGTCCTGACCAACAAGTCTCCTTGGAGCAGAGAAGAGCAGTCCATTACCAAATATCTGACCTGCAATTCGGATTTTGGAATACATTTGTATTAGTCCTTGTGACAAATAGTATGCTGGCTGCTACTATTCACCCCATAAGGAAACATATTGTAACACATGGATTTTTGGGGTTTTGGTCTTGTTTTATTTCTTAAATTAAGCTTTGTTTTCTAACCTGGTGTGGTATCTTTTTGTGCAGTGTTTTTACTCTATGAAGTGTTGCATAATACTTTGCACAATGTTTGAAGTGTTGCACAAACACTCTACCCACTGTCTTGTAACTTAAGCCTGAGTGCTCTGTGACAAACTACCAGATGGTGAGCACAAGTTAACCTAGGGTGAGTAACTAAGATTGTGGTTCCTGCTTGGACAGGGTACATACCTCTGCCAACCAGAAACACAATTTCTAACAAAGTGTTTTAATATTTGTCACTTTGTTTTGTCACACATAACTTCATGTATTATTCCTGATCAGCTTATGCTGTGACCTACTAAAGCTCAGAATTTAATTTTTTGTTACAGTTTACTCAAGTGGATATGAATTACTCACTTGGGGTATATTAGAGTTGCTAATATTGTCCTTAAGTCTACTATTTAGAATTAATTTAATTGGGACAGCAGACAATCTTTGGAATATGAATACTGCAATGAGACATGTGTACTCATTTCGGCTTTCATTCAATTGTTAACTCACATTTGGCCCAATCATATTTCAATCAATCAAACAGGAGTTATAAAGCACAGCTAATCAGTTGCGAGGGTATCTGGTGCTGAGATCCAAGCAGCTCCGGTGGCATCAGTTAAAAAAGGCAGGTCTTGAGTCCCCTTCTGAATTCCTAAAGAGAAGGTGAAGTCCGGAGATGGAGAGGGAGGCTGTTCCAGGAGGTGGTGAGGTTGGAAAAGGAGAATCCTTTGCTCTTGCTTGGGTGGATGCAGGGGATGTAAGCGAGGGAGAGGGAAGTGTATCACAGTATTCTGGAGGGCTGGTGGAAGCTCAGGTGGTAGTTGATGTATACAGGTCCTTGGTTGTGCAGGGCTTTGTAGGCACGAGTCAGAATCTTGAATTGGCATCTCTTATGGATGGGGAGCAAGTGGATTTGCATCAGGTGAATGGGTAGTGTGGGTCCATCTAGGGAGGTTGAGGAGGAGTCTGGCCGCTGGGTTCTGAATGGTTTGCAGTCTCTTCAGGAGGGGAGTGGTAATTCCTGCATATAGTGCATTGCTGTAGTCCAAGCGGCTGGTGACGAGTGCTTGAGTGATAGTGCATGTGGTGGAGACTGGAAGCCATTTCAAGATCTTTCAGAGGCTGGGCAGCATGAGGAAGGAGGTGGAGGAGACTGAGTTGATCTGGTTCTTAATGGTGAGTTTGCTGTCCAGGATGAGGCAAAGGTTCCAGGCGTGGTCGTAGGGGTGGGAGAAGGTCCCAGTTCAGCAGGCCACCAGAAGTCATTCCACAGGGAGGTGTTGTTCCCAAAGATCAGCACTTCAGGCTTGTCCATGTTAAGCTTGAGACAGTTGTTTGCATCCAGTCAGTGACGTTGGTCATGCACTGGTGGAAGCTGAAGGGTCTGTGGATTTAGAGAGGATGAGCTGGGTGTTGTCTGCATAGGAGACCATGTTCAGTCCGTGGTTTCTGACAATGTTGGCCAGGGGGGTCATGTAGGTGTTGAACAGAGTAGGGCTTAGGGATGAACCTTGAGGGACACCACTGATTATGTTCTTGAGGTCTGAAGTAAAAAGTGGAAGGCGGATCCTGTGTGTTCTTCTGGTGAGAAAGGATGCGGTCCACTGGAGGGTGTCCTCTTCGATTCCGATTTAATCAAGCCTCTACATCAGGGTGTGGTGGGACACAGTGTTGAAGGCCGCTAAGAGGTCAAGGAGGATCAGGACAGCAGTTTCTCCTAGGAGGGTTCAGATGTGTCAGTGGCTCCAATCAGGACGGTTTTTGTGCTGTAGTTTGTGCAGAATAAGGATTGGAATGGGTCAAGAAGATCATAGTTTTTGAGGTATTCTGTAAGTTGGTGGTTAATAGCCTTTTTAAGAACTGTGGCAGGAAAGGGAAGCAAGGAGATTGGCCGGTAGTTTTTGTCACGGTCAGTGGATGGTTTCTGGAGGAGGGGCTTGACTTCAGTGTGCTTCCACTCGTCTGGGAAGGTGGCTGATGTGATAGATGTGTTGAAGATGGCTATAAACTTGTCACTGATGATCACTGTTGCCAAGGTTGAACATGTGGCAGGGACATGGGTCCATGGGTGCTCCTGAGTGGATGGAGAGCATGATGTCAGTGGTGCTCTTCCTGGTGAGCTGGTCCCAGGCATTAATCCAATGGTCGGAGGTTATGACTGACAGAGCGAGGAGGCTGAGGATGTTGGTGGCGGTGGGCTGGGGTTTGAAGTTTTTGTAAAAGGGGGGCATCTTGTTGTGGAAGAAGTCTGCCAGGGTCTCGCACAGTTCCTAGGAGGGGGTGATGGTGTTTTCAGTCACTGAGGGGTTGGAGAACTCATTGACGATGCTGAAGAGTTCTTTGTTCTGGTTGGAGCGGACTTTGATACGGTATACTAAGGCATTTCTTCTTGTTTCTTCCAGGAGTCGGTGGTACTGGTTAAGCAATGCCTTGAAGGTGGTCTGGTCGGTGGGGTCCTTGCTGGTGCGACATTTCCTTTCCATTTGGAGTTTGCGGTTCTAAGTTCTGGGGTGTACCATCCAGTATGTTTGGTGGATCTCTAGAGTTTGGTTAGTTTGATGGGAATAACTGTTGGTGCAGTCGAAGATCCAGGTGATGAGGTTCTTGACAGCCTGCTCAAGGTTGGTGGTGTCGGGTTGGGAAGTGATGAGGGTGTCGGTCCACTGGCTTTCGGATACTTTCTTCCAGCTTCGGTGTTGGGTGCTGGAAGGTCTATTTGCACCGCTGGGGGCTGCTGCGACTGTGAAGTGGATGATTGCGTGGTCTGTCCAGGTAAGGTCAGTGGCATGTCAGTACTTGACTTTGTTGCTGGCTGTGAAGATGGATTCCAATGTATGTCCTGCGTTGTGTGTAGGGTCAGTGACTAGCTGATGTTGTTCATGCTTTCGAGAAGATTGACTGCGTTGGCAAGGTCGAGGTGAAAGTTGAAGTCTCTGAGGAAGATGTTGTGTTCGGTGTTGATGGCGTGGATAGCAATGAATTCAGGGATGGCGTCAAAGAAGCCGGGACACAGTCCAGGAGTTCTGTAGGCGAGGGTGCCTATGGTGGTGGTTTTGAAGTATATTCTGAGTTGGAAGTTGAGGTGTTCCATGATCGGGGTGGTGGTGTCCATGTGGTGGTGTAGTTGATGGGTTCTTTGTGGATGATGGTGATCCCACCTCTGTGTTTGTTGGTGCGGTACCTGTGTGCTAATTTGTAGCCATTAGGCATGGCTGTGGCAATGTCAGGTGCAGATGCAGAGTTGAGCCAGGTCTTAGAGAGGAAAACAATGTCTTGGGTGAGGAAGATGTTGGTGGCCGAGATATCAATGGCAGGTTTGAAGACCGATCGGGAGTTGAGCATGAGGCAGTGGAGTTGGTCATGCCCAGTTGTGGTTGGCGCAGTGGCAGCAGTTGCGTACATGGGTTGTCCGGTGTTGCAGGAGAAGAATCAGTGGCAGCAGGTGAATGGTCCCACTGTTGAGTGCAGAGACATGCGAGAGCAGTTGTTATTGTAGGGTCTGGAATCCAAGGCTCTGAGCTTGGTGCCAAGTATAGCTGCAGGTGTCAGAAGATCCAGGGTTCCTGGCGCTGGGCGCGGACAGACGCAGACGGGCTTGTCGGTGGCCCACCTTCGGCGCATCCGCTTTGTGGCCTCCCTGCGGCCTACATTAAGTAGGTCCTGGGAGTGGTGTGTGGTGCAGGAAGTGGGAGAGGGGAGTGATGGGAAGCAGAAGAGTGGGAAAGGAAGCGGCTGTCACCACAGAGACAATGAAAACACAGGCACAAATTACAACCAACAAAAGCAAAAACAACAGGCAGAAAGGCAGAGTTAGAAGCAGGCAAAAAAGTAACAAGCATGAGGTTAAAGTAACAGGCAAGAACAATGGCAAGTAAAGTAACATTGGCATGGCAAGTAAAGTAACAGTGGCAATGACAATGACCAGCACAAAATAAAATGGTGGGTGACTACTGAGTCACAGTGCTCAAGCAGAGAGGTGTGGGCTAGCAACCTGGACCAGCTCAAAGGGGTCACACTGCAGCATCCATTAAGTAGGTCCTGGAAGAGGGTGAGGGGTGCAGGAGGCCACAAGTAGGAAGCGGAAGCAGCAGGAGAGTAGAGTGGGAAGGTAAGTGGCAGGCACCGCTGGGACAAAATAAAAACAGAGGCACAAATTACAACCAACAACAACAGCACAAAACAATGTGAAATTAGCAAAAAGCAACAGGCACAAAGACAGAATTAGCAGAAGGGAAAAAGTAACAGGCACCGAGTTAAAGTAACAAGAACAATGGCAAGTAAAGTAAAGTGAAAAGGCAAAAACGAGTAGCAAGGCAAGAACAATGGCACTGACCTGCACAAAAGAAAACTGGGGGGTGACTACTGAGTCACAGTGCTCAGGCACTGAGGGGGAACTGGCAACCAGTAAATGTTCACCAAGTTCGAGGTTCATATATTTGTATATTTTCTAATCCATTGCAATATGCGGGGCGTGTTAATGTAACCTTGCGGCTCGGTGCAATAGTTTTACTGCAGCTCTGTACACTTTTGATTTATAGCACTATTATTATAAGTAACATTAGGTTCATTGTTTGGTACTTTCTTGCATTCATAATTAAAGCTGCAGTTTAAAAAATGAAATTTGGCTTTTATCTTTCCTGATCGGTTTTTCTAAATAAACAATGATAAGCAGAAATAAGATATTTAAGACAACATTTTTTCCCATGCTTTAGGTAATTATTATACAAAATATATAATCCCTGCATATTTCTACACGTTTTGAGCTATACGATTTTTTCCTGTATTAAACTGACTCTAATATCTTTGTGCAACAAATATCTAACAGCTTTTTAGTGTTGTAAAACGTGGAATACTGTTTGAAAGTGGTTTAAGCCTCACGCAAGTAACCACCATCCTTGACAGGATGATTCATAAAATCCGCTAATTTAATCTGTGCTTAGCCCTCTGGTAACTTGGGTAATTGGCAGTCCTGTTTAAATTAGAGGCAATATCTAAAGTATTTATGCAGAAGACAAGCACTAATAAAGATACAACATAAGAAAAATCCTAAACCAATGTAGAAAAATAGGTTACATTTTCTTAAATAAAGATCATTCCAGAACAACAAAAAATCAATGAGTATAACCACAGATACTGAATTTCAAAGCTTAAGAAAGACATAGCACCACGAAGCAGAAAGCACCACTTGCAGTTATCTGACAGTGCTAGACTGAGGGGTTGGTAGAGAGTCACAAGTTCAGGCTGACCACGATCGAGCACAGTTCAGACACAGGCACCAGATTAGTCCTGCTGAAGAATTACCTCCTTAAGCCAGCAGGCAGGCACAAAGACCTCCAGTCGCGATGGAAGAAACTGTGAGGAGCGAAGGGCAGGCTGAGTGTTGCTGATAATCATTGCTTTAGCACGAATAGCCAGTTATTCTTAGAGCCTTGTGATGGTGGTCACTGCAAGCTGTTCTGGTAGCGTAAAGTACAAGTCTCATGTTGCCGGTCAAAGTGGACGGTGGCTGTTGACACGAAGAGTAGGTCTTATCAGATCTTTGCACAGGCAGTCAGAGTGCGGCAGAGTTTTGCCGCTAAAGGTCCCATTTGCGATCACAAAGAGCATAAACTTCACAATTATCACACTTGTCTTGTGGGGGAGTTGTCACTGATAACAACAAAGGGTCCAGGACTTGGAGGGCACCTCTTGGCGATCAGAACTCACTCCAGCAGAGTACAGCAGCGGATTCAGACAGGTCCAGTTGGTCCTGGTCAGCTGGGTAGTTGTAGGGAGGCCTCTGGAAACTTGTTGTCGCTGCAGCTCCTCAGACAGTCATTCAATGGAACCTTGGAGTAACTCTGGGTATCCTGGGATCAAGGCAAGCAAGTCCAATCTTCATTCCTCGGACAGTAAGGCAGTCATTCAAGCAGAAGGGCAGTCCTTCCTCTGAATCATCCACAGGTCCACGGGTGATATGATAAGTGAATGTGTGGGTCCTGTTTCTATAGCTGGTGCCAGTCTTTGTTTGGGGGAATTCCCTGACCTATCCCCAAAACTGGTTCTGGTCAGTTCTTCCAGTCCCCTGGTCCTGAGACCAAATTATCTAGGGGTTAAAAGGCATGGGCAGACCTGGTACCAAGTTCCTTTGTGTGTGCTGTGGGCAAGGTCCTTTGAAATGTAATCAGGGCAGAGAACAGCTCCTCCCGAGCCATCCTGCCTGGAAGACAATCTACCAGCTATATTCAGGTCCTATTGTTCACAGTCTGGGCCCAATACACATTCCTCATGGGGGAACAGTTAACATGCCCAGGAAACTGGAACCTCTTAGAAAAGGCCTCAAACTTTGGGCAGAAAAATGCCGACTTTCTAAAAGTGTTTCTTAGTCTCAACCAGGTTAGACCACATAAAAGTATATTAACAAAATTACACCTTAACTGACAATGACTCCGTAACTAGATTCAGCGTAGGTCAAGAAACTTAATTACCTTGACCCATTTATTTATAAACTTAATGACTTACAACATACAATTGTATAAATTCAATTACCATGCATGCATCATAAACATTGGATAACAAAACAAAAGTTGTATGGGCACCAATCATATCATTTAAAAAAATAAAAAATATGTTTTTTGAACAGAGGTTCATGGTTAGAGTCGGTGACGTATTACATTTTAGTGTTTCACAGACTCCGGTTATCACTACACTTACAAACATTGCCTTTGGTACAGCTGTACACAAAAAGAAGCTTGCTGCATTACCTTGATTGATTCAATTCAATTTGCATTTTTAAAGATCGCTACTCACCCGTATGCTCTCAAGATGCTGTGAGGTAGGTCTTCAAGATTCAGTCAAAGAGCCTGGTCTTAAGGTCCTTCCTGAATTGAGGTAGCGATGGCAAGTGCCTGCGGTGGAGAGGCAAGGTGTTCCAGTATTTAGCAGCAAGGTAGGGGAAGGATCTCCCTCCAGCTGAGGACTTCCTTATGTGGGATACAATGGCGAGCCACTGCTGGGAAGAGCAGAGAGGTCTGGAAGTGGAGTAGAAGGTGATGCAGTGGTTGAGGTAGCTGGGTCCAAGGTTGTGGAGAGCCTTGTAAGCAGGTACGAGGAGCTTGAAGTTGATCCTTTTCTCGGCGGGGAGCAAGTGGCGATCTCTCAGGTGTCCTGTGATGTGGGAGATGTGTCTGGCGGAGGCATTGTGGATTCATGGTAGCTTGCTCAGGTTCTTCTTGGTGGTTCCGGCATACAGGGCGCTGCCGTAGTCGAGTCTGTTTGTGATCAGGGCTTGTGTTACGGTCTTGCGGCAGTCACTTGGGATCCAGATCTTCCAGAGGAGTCGGAGGTGGAAACAGGTGGAGGTGACGGTATTGACCTGTCTTGTCATGGTGAGCACTTAGTCGAGGTTGCATGCGTGGTTTGCAAGGGAATCATCCTAGGATGAGGATCTCAGTCTTGTCTGAGTTTAGCCTAAGGCAGCTCTCCTTCATCCAGGTGGTGACTGCTTTCATCCCATCTTGGAAGTTCTTCTTGGCCGTTGTAGGGTTTTCAGTCAGGTAGATGATCAGCTGGGTGTCATTGCCGTAGGAGATGATGTTCAATCTGTAGTTTGATGACTGGGGCGAGTGGGGCCATGTAGAAGTTGAACAGTGTGGGACTCAATGAGGTTCCTTGAGGTACTCCGCTGCTGATCTCTGGAGGTTGTCACAGGTGTGGCGGGAGTCTGACTCTCTGCGTTCTGCCTATCAGGAAGGAGTGTAGCCACCAAAAGGCTTTGCAGCGTATACCTGCTGCATGGAGTCTGGTGCATAGGGTGCAGTGGGATACTGTGTCGAAGGCGGCCGATAGGTCCAGTGGGATGAGGGCTGCTGTTTGGCCGTGGTAGAGGAGAGAGCGGATGTCATCTGTGGCAACAAGCAGGGTGCTGTGGTTGGTTCTCAATCCTGATTGAGGACAACATCATCCTGGACATCTCCCAATGTGTTGGCAGAGATGAGCACTGATTGCTTTTTTGGCGACCTTGGCTGGAAAAAGCAGTAGCGAGAAGGGGTGGTGATTTTTTAGATCCGTGGGGTCGGTCGTTGATTTCATCAGGAGCATGCAGATCTCGGCGTGCTTCCAGTCCTTGGGGAAAGTGGCCAACTCCAGGGAGCAGTTGATGGTCTTGTGGAGCTCGGGTGCGATCTAGGCACTGGATTTGTTGAAGATGTTGTGGGTACAAGGATCGGTGGGGCCTCTGGAGTGGATATTACTCATGAAGGAGTGAGTTTCGTCCATCATGAGGGGGGTCCGGGGGTGCAGGATCTGTATGGGTTCAGTGGATCTTGGCTGGGGTGTTGTTGGTCAGAGTCTTGTGGTATGAAGCTGTTGTAGATAACCTTGATTTTCCAATCGAAGGAGGCGGCTCGTCTGTTGCAGAGGTCCTTGGATGGAGGGATGTTAGTGACCTCAGCTTGTGGGTTGGTGAAATCCTTCATGACGGTGAAAAGTTATTTTGTGTTGTGAGTGGTGGCTTTGATATGGGCCTACAGGGTGGTTTCTGGTATCTACACACAAAGAAGAATCTCTAGTTAATAATAATGATGGCCCCACCCCCTCCGCTTGGGACGCTTCCTGGTGGCTGCCCTCACTGGGAACCGCACCAACACCCACCAACCACGCCCGCAACAACACCCACCAACCACCCCCACAAACTAGGTTTCATCCTTGACTCATTGCTCTCCATGACCCAGGAAGTCAACGCAGTTTCGTCCTCCTGCTTCAACACTCTTTGCATGCTCTGCAAAATCTACAGGTGGATCCCCACTGAAACCAGAAGGATGGTTACCCAGGCCCTCGTCAGCAGCAGGACTGGACTACGGCAATGCCCTGTACACGGGAACCACGGCAGCTCTCCAGAAAAGACTGCAACGAATTCAGAATGCCTTCGCACGCTCCATCCTCAACATCCCCCACCACAGCCACATCACAGCCCACCTGAGAAACCTACACTGGCTTCCTGTCAACAAAAGGATCACATTTAAACCCCTAACCCATGCCCACAAAGTACTCCACAACGCCGGACCAGCATACCTCAACAATCGTCTCACCTTCTACACCCCGAACCGTCATCTTCGCTCCGCCGGTCAAGCCCTCGCCACCATCCCACGCATCCACAGGACAACATCTGGTGGCAGATCCTTCTCCTACCTCGCGGCCAAGACCTGGAACACCCTCCCCATCCACCTACAACAGACCAAGGACCTACTGACCTTCAGGAGACTCCTCAAGAGCTGGCTGTTCGAGCCATAGCAGCTCCCCCCCTCAAAAAGCACCTTGAGACCCTCACGGGTGAGTAGCGCACTCTACAAATACTATGATTGATTGATTGATTGGTTGGTTGGTTGGTCCAGTCAAATCTATGAGGTAAAGACCCAGTCAGGAATCTCAGCTAAAAAAAGAAGTTCATTAAACTCTGTGCTACAAAAGATCTGAATGTGAAAAGACCAAAGTGATCTGACACCAGCAGTAAGAGAATGCTTATTACAATGCAGTCCCTCCATCTTATAAAAACTCAAGGGAACTTCCAACTTGTATGCACCATCTTAGATTGAGTATAAAGGTAAAATGCCAGGTGTAATGAAATTCTTCTGCTCAATAAATACCAACTGATGCAAAATGTTTCACCCGCACTTGAAAAAAACCAACAACTTTAGGATTTTACCAAACAAAAGAGACGGTGGAGTTCGCAAATATAGAAAAAATAAAATAAGTCTGGCGCAAATGGGTTGCACAAGCGGAAAGAAATATGAAGATGTTAGATCATTTCAATGGGTTCTTTCAGTGTTCAGCTCTTTATAAAATGCAACCATATCATTCCACAAATTCCAAATTGCTGCATAGCAAACCGCATGTTACCAAGGGCTAAATGCATTTGCAACAGAAAGAAATTAAACAAATCCTCTTTACATGAAACACAGAAGGGAGCATATCTTTTAAAGGCCTTGATTTGTTCTTTCTTTTTAAAAATAAATTGTAACATCGTATCGAATTATTTGCCGCAAAGAAGATTACATCAAAGCTGCGTCTCTCTAAAGAAACAAAACAACATCTGTTATATTGGGGTATACCAGAACGAAACATAGCTTGTTGAATAATGAACTGTGGACAATAGCACATTTTTCTCGCAATAGCTACTGCCAATTCCCTTTTTTTCTTTTCTTTCATTTGTTTAGAGCAATCCAGTCTTGGTTCTGAGGAGACCCCTGAACAGGAGGTTGAAACGCACCAACCTTCATGCACTAGGGAGTTGTAGGACTCTGCAATACAAACAGGCAACCTGAAAAGTCGAGATAGGCACCTTGTACTAAAAAATTATCAGTTGTAACAACCTCTTTGGATGCTATAAATTTAGGAGTCCTGAAAATTGGGGTAAAACAGCCAACTCCAAATACACGTGTGTTACGGTTGATTTTTGGCTTATTAAACTCACAATAGTTGAATTTTCTTGTTGAACACATTATGATGGGTTTTGAGTGACTGTTTTGTGTAATGTAAAATATCTATTTATAGTTAAATAGTTATCTGTTGACTTGATTTGATCAGTGTAGGCCCAACCGATCATACAACTTTTGGTTTTGTTATCCAATTTTTTATGATGCAACAATGGTAACTGAATTAATACATTTTTTTAAGCCATTAAGTTTATAAATCAATGGTAAGTCAGGGTAATTAATTTTCGTGGCCTACACTGAATTTACTTTCCAATAGTGGCATTTTATGAATGGTAACTTAAAATCTGAATTTACCATTAAAGATGATTTTAAATTACAATTCACTTGGGAGTACACCGCATATCTCTGTCTGCTCCTGATCTGCAGTTAGCACCTAAGTGTAATAAGACAACCCGGTGTTAATCTATTCGAGAGACAGTGAAAAATTACTTTAGTTGTTTTTCACAGCTAGGACATGTAAAACTTGAACACACATCCTACGTTTCAAATACCAAGCGCCCTGCCCTTTGACCCTTTAGGGCGTACCTTGGGGGTGACTTAGAAGTATTAAAAGGGAGGTTTTAGGTCTGGCAAAGTTTTATTTTGCCAAGTTGAAATCGCAGTTTGAAACTGCAATACAGGCTACTGTGGGAGACCTGAGACATGTTTTGCTACCTTAGTTAGTGGCACAATGAGTGCTGGTGCCAGGGGCGTAACACAGGCAGTGCAGGGGCCCCAACCATTCAGGGGACACACATTCAGTCCTAAGACTATGAATAGTTGTGAGATATAGGAGTCTTGGGGGGGGGGGGCATATCACATTCTACAAATCATCATTTTGCATTACACCACTGCTGCTGCCCACTCATAGCATTTAATTTCACAGAACCCTGAGCACATGTAGCACTATATGCTAGGGACTCAGAAGTAAATTAAATGTGCCAATCATGTGTAAACCACATATTACCATAATCCAGGGAAAGTGCACAAGTACTTTAACACGGATTAGGAGGGAAATGTGCACAGAGTTCTAACCGCCAACAAAAATGGGTTCAGTAATGGAAAGCAAAAATCTGGGGTGACCCTGCATAAAGAGCCAAATCCAACAAGTGTGCTTAATTTCGCACTACAGATTCTAAGTTCTTCATAATTTCAAATACCCCGGCTCTTTCATCTTAAAGAGCAACACACATAGGATTTATGCAGTTTGTGGAAAGGGTGATGGTGTGACTATGTATAGGGAATAAATCACTGTCTGTTATAAAAATATTTTAAAAATTTTTAAGTAATTTTGAAGTTCCATGACCTTATGAAGGAACTTGGCCTTTGGTCTTGTTTCTCTACATGGCCACGCCACTCCTCAGTGACTTGTAATGGACGGTGATGTACTTTACATGAGGGTGAGGGTGTGTGTGTGTGTGTGTGTCCCACGATCGGTCCTCATAGCCAGAGTAAACCCTGTCAAATCCAGACAAACACTATCCTTGTGAGACCAGTCCCGGTAGTGTGTTTAGGTGCTTTCGAGTGAGTGTACCAACAAAATAAAAGTGCAATTATAGTTGCATTGCTCTACTTTATAACCTTGCATACTATCAAAGCGTGTGTGGAGTTAGAACACTAAATACACACTTCCTTACAGTCAATGGCCAGTCCTCATAATTATAGTTATGTTGTGTGTGTCAAAAAATGCCATTCCTACAGAACTCTGACCTATCCTTAATTACCCTAAAGTTATTACTACCACTGAGATAGAGATATAGATAGATAGATACCAAATTTTCTGAAATTCTTTCCATTTTCCCTACAACAAGGAGTGTTGATAGTTCTTAAAAGTTTCCATTAGTATATGCAAACCTGTAACATTAACATTGAGGCTGCTAACGTGACAAGGACCTTAAGATATTTTTCTCTTTAGAAATGCAGTAAAATTATACCCGATTTTAGGTTTATGTCAAAGTTGTCTCTTGTATTAGTATTTTAATGTACGCATCACTCAAGTTGCTGGTTTGTAACTAATTATCTAAAGCAACCAAGAAGAGGAACTGTACAAAAAAAAACAGTTCCCTAAAACCAAAGACAGTAAAGAGAAACCTATTTTAAGAAGAACAATTGCATCGAGCTTAGTAGCTTGAGATTGTTCATTCTTCACAGAAAGGCTGACTGTGATGATCTATGGGCCCTTTCCAATATGCACTGGATAATTACATTAGACCACAAGTTACATTTTTAGAATGGCATCTCTGGTTCACAAAAAAAGGATTTCTAAGGCGATCTGCCTGTTCTCAAGTGCACACCATCTTGGTCGGCTTTTAAAAAGAGTGGGAAATAAGAGTCAGCCAAGCAAAACAATTCGAAGTCCCATAAAGTGACGACTTGTGGAAATAACGAACACTATATACATAAGATACGAGGTAGAATCGTTTCGAATTAAAAAAAGAAAAGAAAAGAAGATATAGACAGAAAAGGAAAGACCAAGAAAAGGGGAAATGTTAAGAAAACCGATGAAGTTAAATGATGATATAAACAGGCATCTGTACAGCACTGTTCTGCTATCAGGCTGGTCTCAGTGTTGTCGGATTCGGCTACGTTGGTCTAAAGGACTGTCCCGCAGACTGAGTCTCTTTTCTGTATGAGTAGGAGTATCAGTAGTGTGGGTGCAGTTAAAAGTTGGTGTATGTGTAGAGTTGTATTGTGCGGTGTGTGTGGCAAGTGATCTTTACCAATCCGAGGACATGCGAATTGAAAGTTTGTTATGACCACAACACGGCTTCCAGTATCTTTAAGCAATAACAAACTACTGTGTCTAGTTGGGGTCCAACATCCCTTTAAATCATTTTAGCTGTGGTTTCTTGGTTTTGGAGTGGTGTCGTTAAGATGAGTACTCTTTATGAAAAGTGTAGTGCTGCTGTGGGTTCAGTGAATTCAGACAACATAGTGTCTCAGCTACCTTCTACGTCTGCATTTTTCTGACTCATTGTCTGTTAAAGCTGTGATTGTCTGTTATTACGGTGTTTGCCGTTGTGAGATCGGTGATGCCCTGCTACATGGAATGTCTGTGATGTTTTATGTATGCTCAGTGTTCTGTCGAATGCGACATGTTGGATGCGGTCTACTAGTTCAACGCTATCTTCGTGTAAACAATGTGTTAACCGACGATTACAATTTTGAAAGATGTTAAGGGAACATCAAATAAAAGTATACATGTAAAAAAAATTATGCAGAGATTACAGCTAATAATTCATCGCAAAAAAAAATCAAATGCTGATCGGGATGTAATTGAAGTTTAATAGAAATTACATGTATCTGAAAGCAAATGAAACTAATTCTGTGGCCAACCAGCAGATGTCACAATAGGACTTGTGTTCACTAATTCCCTATTAAAGAAAAGAAAGTAGTGCAGCAGTGAGATACAAGCAGGAAAGATGACAAAACAATGTGGCAAATAATTCTGAAAACCACTATATTTGATAAGGATATCAGCACTTGAAGCAAATTATATGGATTTCGCTTACCACTGTACTCCAGAACAGCCAAGACAAACAGAATTATTTACATAAGGATATGTGTACCCAGTATGATTATGAAACACATTTGTATGATTGTGACAGGGACCTGTGAAATAATTTTCACTAGTTATATATATTTATTCGTGTGATATGCTACTTAACAATTGTCGAGTGTTCGGGGCGGGGGGGCATGAATCATAAGAGGCACAACATCAAGTTGGTCATGTTGCCCTATCCTCTAACTCAATAATGGTGATGTATGGTTTATTTAACACTAAGGCATCCCAAACCAAAATGCTATAGGAATGGTGTGGGATGCTCAAGACTAAAACCATCAGATACTCACCTACTGTGTAAAACAACCCTCACCCACTCTATTAGTGGAACAATGTTCATGGTGACAGGTGGTGTTGGGGAGGATGAGGGTGAACCCCTTCCAGAACTATTGCCTTCCAATGAACACAACGGGTCAGTGCAAAGAGTTGTCTTCTTCCCCACACTGACAGCAGAACAGCAGAGAGACTATCACCTGTTACAGGGACAAATTTCCTCTCTTTCATAATTTACCCCGGGATAACCAACTGGTGTATCATTAACATTGACATAGGGTACAGCATCCCTGTCAACAACAAATTTACAGCCTGTGTGATCAGGTAAGAGCCTGTATCAAAGATGAGGTTTTTAAGATGCTGGATCTGGGGGTTATCAAGCCCTCATGTAGTCCTTGGTCCAGCCCAGTGGTTCTGGTACCCAAGGCTGCCCCACTGTATCTCTGGTTCTGTGTGGATTACATTGGCCTCAATTTAGTCACCAAGACTGATGCTCACCCCATTTTCAGAGCTGATGAGCTGCAGTTTACCTTGCTGGCAGGTTGGGCACTGCCACGTTTCTCAGTACCTTTGTTGTGACGTCTGGGTGTTGGCAGATTGCCCATGGGTGGGGCTGAAGGAGATTAACATTCTCCACCCCGGAAGGACACTTTTAGTTGCTGGTTATGCCCTTTGAGTTAAAGAATGCCAGTTCCACCATCCAGAGTTTGATCAACTGGGTCCTAGCACAGCTGAAAAACGTCAGTTCAGCCTCCCTAGATGACATTCCTGTCTTCATCTCCAGCTGGGACAACTACCTGCAACATCACAGGGAAGTACTTCAGGCTGTGAAACACCCAGGCCTGGTTAGCAAGGCCAGTGTATGCCAGACAAGGTAGGGTTCTGTGGGTGTACCTGAGCCACCAAGTTGGTGGAGGCCATGTGCAACCTCTCCAGCCAAGACCCAGACTATTATGGCCTGGAAGTCTTCCAAGAACCAGACCCAGATGACAGCCTTTTTGGGCTTCACTGGATATAATAGTATATTTGGTAAGGGATATGGTACTATTGTCGCCGCCTGAACAAGTTGACTTTCAAATAGCAGCCAAAAAAGGAGATTTGGACAGATGTGTGCCTGAAGGCATTTGACACCCGAAAGGAAGTCATGTGTTAAGCACACGCTTTTAAGGTACCTCACTTCTGCAAACAATTCCTTGTGCACACAGATGCTTCAGGATATGGTACTGCAGTTGTTGTTTCACAGCTAAATGAGAAGGGACTGGAACAACCTATAGCGTTTGTCAGCAGGAGGCAATCGCCAAGTGAACAAAGGTTGAGTGCAATTGCAAGGGAAGCATTGGTCTGGGCACTGAAGAAACTGACCGTATCTGTTTGGAACTCATTTACAGGTTCAGACAGAACACAGAGCCTTCAGATGTCTGATGCAAATGCGGGGTGAGATCCTAAACTGTTGAGGTGGTCCATCTCCCTACAGTGGAACATCGCCCTGGGACTGCCAATGCGGATCGTCTTTCCAAATTTTCTGCTTTTGCGATGGAAATTCCATGGAGTGGATAATTATCCTCGCCTTCTGCTGGGGTTGGGATTGGACTCATGTTGGAAATTACCATCTTTTGCATGATGCACCCACAGATTACTGCCTTGACTGTTTTTGCTGGCTGCAGAACTCTGTGCACTTTAGTCCTACTAACCCCTGGTAAAGTGCATGGATTCCTCGTTACAGCATGATACAATTGGCATACACCTGATTAGTATATTTAACTTACTTGCAAGTATATGGTACTAAAGCCCAGATTTAAGAGGTCCTAGCGCCTCCTTGCGACACATTGGCATCATCGTTTTGATGCTAATGCGGCCCAACAAGGCCAAAATCACAGCGCCACATTTACAAGGTGGTGCAAACATGCATTGCACCACTTTGTAACCCCTTGCGCCACATTCTGTCTGTGCCAGGTATAATGTATGCAAGAGAGTGTTCCCCCATTAGGGGGGCAGAAAAAATGGGGCAATGAAATCTAAAAGATTCATTGGCACCATTTTTAGCGGCATTTTTGACACCTGCACAGAGCAGGCGCTAAAAGGAAGTACACCATTCTTTTCAATGGGCCTCAATGTGCTTTGCAGGATTAACATAAAATATGTTGGCGCTTATCCTTCAAAGCTCCAAACTACCGTCAAAAGTTTTGACGCTAGTTCCCTAACTACCACCATAGTGTGCCATATGTTAAATACAGAGCACACATGGTGGCGTTAGGGGGTGCTACGGGGCCCAGGAAAAGTGGCACTGCCTTGTATGCAGCAACACTTTTCTTAAATTCTCCTCTAAGTGTACCCAAGGTGTGTAAGTTAAATTACATCAGTAGGTTTGAGCACCAATTGTGCCACCCACTGCAGTTCCAGGACACAATGACTGCAGGCTTATTACTTGTAGACTGGCTGTGCAGTTAATTATAGCAGTCAGGGAATGCCAATTTCATAATTATAAAAAGAGGCACACAGGCACTGTAACACTGGCAAAAAGGAGGTTTACCCCACTGCTATAAAAGATTGACAGGCCCTTGTGACGACAAGTCTATTCACAGAGAAGTCTCTACCAAAATTATCCCAAAGAGTGTTGCCTGATCACACTTATTCTTCTGGAGCTTGCTCTGTTCCTCCCTCTCCAACAGCAAACGCCCCCACTTCTGCCACGGATTCAGATTCTTTCTCTTCTTCCTACAAATCCCAAGCTACTAAATGATCTAAAAAGGTGCAAAGTTCCCACTCCCTTCCAATTCCAACTCCTTTCACTTTTGAACCTTTGGAGATTACCCATCCCAAATCTTCTGATTGGACCCCTGCTCCTCCGGTGGCTGAGTACATGCACCTCCACCTCCACAAAGGCTTTGAAAAAGAAGCCCAATCCAGGCTCAGATCCGAATGCCCAATGCCGGACTTGCTGCATAAGACTGCTCTCACCCCTGACATAGGTGCCACGATGCTGACCTTCCTAAAAAAAAGCTCAAGAAAGACCCAAAGAAGGGTATGGACAAGGCCATCTAGGCCTCTCAGGGCAAACTTCTTGATGTCTATGGCCCTCTGGCCAAGATTTTTGAACTGGCCCTTAATGCACGAGACAGATGCCCCCGTCCACCCGGAGGTCCTGGCAGGGTGGACGCAGCGGGCAAACTGCCTCCTAGGAACGCTAATTGTGCTCCGGCCTCTGAACGTCGCAAGTCTATTGTTATGGATTGATTCACAATTAGTTGAACTGGCTTAAGCTGAACCAGACCCCCTCGCTGAAGGGCAGCTTTTTGACGTTTGCTTTGTCAAAGACACTGCAAAATTTGTGAATACTTTCACATCTCTCGACAAGTCTCAATCATGCTGACCGGTAGTCAATGATTGTCCCAGGAATTTTGACTCTACATAAACTGCTTGGAATTGCTAGCATACTCCTTCACCATAAAGTCCCTGTCTCTGATAAAGAACAGCTTTTGCATTCTCCTGTGGATGGACAATGTGTCTGACGTCCGATACACCAATTGTTTGGGGCGAACATCTCACCTTCTGGCAAACACAGTCAGGGACTTTTGCCATTTTTGTCTTTCTCAGAAGATAAGGGTTCTGGTGGGATTCCTTCCAGGGATGAACAATCTGGTGGCAGATTGGAATTCCAGATTCCTCGTGGGTTATAGAGATTGGAAACTCCATCCCAATGTTTCCAAGAATATTATGTCATCATTGGGACTGTGCCAGGTGGACCTGTTTGCGGAGCACTTAAATGCTCAACTGAACAAATTCTGCAGTTGGAGACCGGACCAGACAGCCCTTGGCGATGGATGCCTTTCCACAGATTTGGACAGCTCAAGTGAAATATGCGTTCCCACACTTTGCCATGATTCAGAGGGTCACAGCTCAAACCAGACGGCAACTGACATCCTTGGTTCTGATCACCACGGTGTGGAAGTCACAACCATAGTTACCGACCCTTCTGGAAATGTCAATAGCCAGCTAACTCTGATGGCCTGGAAGATTTCGGGATACATGGTCAAACTGAAGGCATTTAATTGGCAGCTGCCACTTTTATATACCAGGTTTGGGCTCCTTCTACCCGCAAACGTTATTCCTCAGCATTAAAGAAATGGGAGGTGGTTCCCATGGAATCCGAATTAAAAGATGGTTTGAATTTTGTTTCAGAATGTGCTGAATCTGGATTATATTACAGTTTGGCAAATAATTTCAGGTCGGCTTTGTCTGCTGGGCATGGTCTAGATGATGGTAAATCAGTAGGTACTCATCCTCTGGTGTTTAAGTTATTAAAAGGTATTAGGGTGGCAAATCCTCCTAAACCTTGTTATTCCCAGTTTTGGGATGTGAACGATTTTCTGTCCTTATTTGAGGCATGACAAGACAATTTAGTTTTATCTTTGAAGCAGCTTCCCGTTAAGCTGACTATGTTTTTATGCTTGTTTTTTTGCCGAAGAGTGTCTAATGTAAGAGAACTGGATCTCGCAGGTAGGTTGTTTTCTCCAGGTGGTGTTTCCTTTTTTTATCTCAAAGAGGACAAAATCCATGTTCTGGTCTATTGATGAGCCAGCCTTTCCTCATAATGCATAAATGTTTAAAAGTTTATGAAGAGCGCTTTGCTGTACATAGGGCTGACCTTTTTGGTCCTCTGTTGTTGGCTCTTAAGAAACCATTACATCTGTTTTCGGCAGTGACCTTAGACCATAGGGTTCTCTAGGACATGTCAAAAGCTGGCATTGATATCTCTAGGTAAGGGGCTCATTCAGCTAGGGAGACCATGGTGTCCAAGGTATTTGCATTGGGTTCTAGGCTGGAAGATATTCTTTGTGCTGCTGATTGGTCTTCTGACTCTATGCTTAAGATTTTTTATTATAAACCTAGTGTGAATGCTTTTTCTGTTGTGGTTGGTCAGCTTTGAACCAGCATAATCGGAGCCTCCAGTCCAGCCATAGAAAAGAACATTTTCTAGCTTATTTCTTTCTTTTTGGAATCTAACCTAGTTGGATTGGGGTAAACCTCCGTTGAGTATCTTCATCTTTTGTTCCTTGTTATGGACATGGTTCACTTTTGAGATTACTGTTTTTCGCAAAGAAAAAGGCAGGAAAGATGGTGCGTCTCTTTTTGTATGTTAAGCCTTGACATTATCAGTGGCTAAAGGAAGAGGCGTGGTTAAAAACCTCATGGGATATGTAGTATGGTTACAGTTTTTCCATCACCTGCTGCATTTTGAGTAGTAAAGATTGAGAAGCATAATCCTCGGCTCCACGTCCTTAATCAAATCTAAAATTCTTGTTGCAAAGCTAGAACATTTTCTATTGCCTGTCAGAATGTGGGACACAGATCCTAGTATGTTAACACAGTTGTTTTATTTGTCTGTTATTTTATGCAAATCCTTTCACTGTGGGGCACGTACCAACAAAAATTGGTTTGTTTTTCACTCCTGAGGGCCTTTTAAACATCGAGGGTTGTTGTAAGTTGCTCCAGCTTGTATGCAGGAGGAATGCTTGATATATAGAGTGTTTTCTCCAAGACTGTTAATGCTCGTTATTTTGGGAATTTCGAGGCAGTAATTTTGATTTGTTTCCTTATTATCTGTAGAACCTATGAGAAGGACCTTTTAAAGATAGCGCACATGAAAATTCTAAAATAGCCCTGATAAATGTGAATCATTGGGATGTCCATTCCTTCTATAGTTTGTATGTAGGAAGGATGTCTGGCACTTAGGGGGTCATTACAACATTGGCGGGCGGCGGTAACCGCCGTGCAGCCGCCAATGCAGCCGCACTCCCGCGGTGCCCATTATGACATCCCGCTGGGCCGGTGGGCGGAAACAGAGTTTCCGCCCGCCGGCCCAGCGGGGATGTGGGCCGCAACATGGGAGCCGGCTCCAAATGGAGCCGGCGGTGTTGCGGCCGTGCGACGGGTGCAGTTGCACCCGTCGCGCTTTTCACTGTCTGCTATGCAGACAGTGAAAACCTGCACGGGGCCCTGTCAGGGGGCCCCTGCGACTCCCCGTACCACCAGCCTTTTCCACCAGGAAAAGGCTGGCAGTAGGGGGACTCGTAATCCCCTGGGCGATTATCACCGCTGGGGCAAATGTGGCGGGAAACCGTCGGCCCCGGCGGTGCGACCGCGGCGCTACAACTGCGATCTTAATCCCCTCTGAAGCAGCGCCAGCCTGTTGGCGGTGCTTCAGCCAAAACAGCCCTGGCGGTCTTGGACCGCCAGGGTTGTAATGAGGGCCCAAGTGTTCCAACTTAGTAGCTATGCTCACTATTATTTTTGAGAATTGTTGGGAGGATACCACATTGAAAGTTCATTCTTTTTAACTCGAGTCGCTATTCCCTGGATTCGATCTTTTAACTAATCCTGCTACTGTGCATACTTTCTGTGTTTTCTCGCAGATAACTAACATTTGGAATTTCATAAGAGCTACTATAGCTTTTTTTGATTCATCCTTTTCTGATCTAAACAGTGTTGAGGTATGAACTTCTTTTATAGATGTGTTTTTTGTTAATGCATGAATTCTTCTCTCTTACTGCTTGGGAAACTCTTGATCACTTCTATTTGGGTCTGGACTGTAGGGGCCTTTCAGCTGACTGGTCCCAGTCAGTTTGTTTTCACGCTGGTGTCATGACTTTCATGGTATTTTCTGTCTGGGCAGAAGAATAGGAATGTTATATTAATTCTCATATTATTTTACATATTCAATCAGTATTCTTATGTGTGGCTTCATAACTGTCTGTTATTCACGAATTGTCACATGCAGTATACTTTGGTGGTTTTTATTGGCATTTTTTCACAAAGTCATGTGGGAATTGATGTAGGGATTTTTCTGTTAAGGTGCAATTTGTTGTATATGTTTCTTAATACATGACACAGAGTTTATATGTGTGAATTTAGTTATAATTGTATCTTTTACCGCCCTGAGGAAGTCATTGAGATCATTTTCTCCTAAGACGAAACAAGTGTTGACCGGAGGGGGTTACTCTACTCTCTGGACACGCTATTTCGTGTCCTCCTGGTATCTTTAGTTAAGGAGGTGTTTATACACACACCCCTTACAAGCTTACGCGGACTATTAAATACAGCACTATATATCGGATAACTAACATTTGGAATTTCATGAGAGCTACTATAGCTTTTTTTGATTCATCTTTTTCTGATCTAAACATCGTGTTGAGCACTGAGGAAGTCATTGAGATCATTTTCTCCTAATACGAAACATGTGTTGGCTGTTTTCTGTTTTACCAGTATATGAATATTACATCTCAAGAATGAATTGGATTCATGCTAACCTTCCACGGTCTACTTTGTACCTGATTACTTGGAAGAGGACTTGACAATATACGTACATCGATTACTGACCCTTTATTCATTCACGAGTGCCTTGACATCTGTTGATTATGCTGTGTTTTTCTTAGAGAAACATTGGAGGATGGGGGAGGATCCTCCTGCCAGGAGCACCGTGCCTATGATTGTTTAGATTATGCACTAACTTGATGATTCACTGTGAGCGCCTAGTCCTATAACCTTCTTCCCATTGCTGTCCTTTCTTTTGTACAGGAGGGGAGAGGACAACATGAGTGGGGAAAGTAAGAAGGAGCTTAAGGGTGGGAAGGAGAAGCAATGGGTGAGCAAGCAACTTGGTGCAGGCAGAGGGGAAGCACTTGGGTGTGAAAGCAACACAGAGGAGTATGTTTTTGGCATCTGTATAGCACAAATCTAGCCACAATGCAGCAGAGTACTGTACATGGTCCAAGACAAGAATAAGCTCAAGTAAAAGAAGAGGAAGCAATGTTACACACGCTTAATGCACTGTGATGTATTATTCCGTAAAAAGAGAAGTACAAGAGGACGAGCACAACATGGAGGGGGCATGGATAAGAACATGAACGATACGGGGCAACACAGAATATAAGGGAGGCAGTCGGAAATAAAATGAACTCTCATGGAGAGTTCAAGTTTATTTTAAATGCGTAGTTAATTAAAACCAATGCATCATACATACACTTAAAAAAAAAGATAGAATCAAATAAATACATACCATCCCTTGTACATTAAAAAACAACAAAAAAAGGATCAAGACTTCCCATTTTTAATCTAGGAAACCTTCCAGGTGTAGATGTGCAGTCCTGCATGCCTAACCGCGACTTTCCTAGTGTATATTCCATGGAAGAGTAAACTTTTTAAATGTTATTACTAACAGTAACCCTAACAGTAACCCCCTATTTCTATAGGTATATTTATTTCCATATTGTGTTAGTTGTATAATACATCTTTTTCTGTGTGTCCACATCTTTATACAAAAGATTCTAAAGACTATAAAGGTATATTTTAGGTCCGATTTATTTTATCTGAAGTTTCCCTAGAATCAGTCCAGGACTCTAAGTCTATAGGTACACATATGTTACATTTATACTAGTTTAAAACTTGTTGTAGTTTTTTAGATATCAAGCGTAAAACCTTTGTAAATTTTACGTTCAAGACAAAGTCTGAAGGATTAAAGCAAGCAATCACTGCTTGTCTTCCCCTTTGGTTAAATGCTGCCTTTAATAGAAGTTTTCGTTCATTTCTTAAGCTGTTACAGATGCAGATCAGGTGGATTGTTCTTCCAGTCCACATCCGCACATCCTACACTGAGGAATTGTTTAGGTGCGTTCCCATTGGGGTCGATGGGCATCACCATGAATAATGCCAAATCGATGTCTGATGAAAAGATCCTTGGCAGCTTTTGACCACCCAGCCTCCAAGTAAGGCTGATATTTCAGAAGTTTATATTTGTTTATTATCATCCAAGAATGTGATCTGGTAGCCAGTAGGCTCTTATCTACAATTACCGATCTTTTCTTCACTGTTCGGTTTAAGATTGTTTTGAATGTGTTGTAGGAGAGATTTGAATCCCATAGATCCCATACTTCCAGGCCTTCTAATGCCTGATCTAAATACTGTCTTTGCTTGGCTTTAGGATTGGAACTAATCTCCTTCCAAAGTCCTTGGCAAAGCTGATTTTCTTTAGTTAGCTCTAAGTGTTTCCAGATTTTGATATAACTGGATTGCCTAACTAGGCACTGGATTAAATTACCAAACTCCAGCCTAATTTGTACTTGGGGGGTATACCCTGGTAACTTGAATAGAGACCTAAATATTTTCCCAGTGATTCTGTTGAGGATGGTTGCATCTTGTCCACACAGTGCTCGAATTTAGTTTGGCTGCAATAACTTGCAGCAAGGGACAGTAGCTAGGGATCATTGAGCTGCTTCTTCAGGGTGTGAAAAGCAAGCAGTAGAGCGTTTCCCTTATGATATAGTTCCTGCTTCTGAGGTAGAAAAGACCCCCGTTCGTCAAACAGTACACCCAGGTCTCTATATTGGTTTACTTGTTCCAGTACTCCCCTTTGGGTGTGCCATTTTTTAAATCTTGAGATTTTATTACTTATTTCCATCACTTTGTTTTTTTTCTGATTAATTTCCATTTAGTTCAGCGTATTCCGATAACTTGATGATGAGCCAACGTAATCCTACTTTGGTTTGACTCAGAAGTACTACATCGTCAGCGTATAACAAGTTGGAGATAGGCATGTCTCCTACTTTAGGGGCCTGGGCGTTCACGTTATTTAGTTTCACAGTCAGATCTGACAGAAAAAGATTAAAAAGAAATGGTGCCAGCACACAGCCTTGTTTCAGACCTTGTTTTGTCTTAATTTCCCTTGAAAGGAAGGAACCGTCACCAATCTTAACTCTAATCAATGTATCTGTGTATAACAGCTGGATGGCTTTTAGCAGATTTCCCGGTATTTCCCAGGAGGCTAGTTTCTCCCATAGAAGGCGTCGCTGTACCAAATCAAAAGCTGATTTGAAATCTACGAAACACAGATACAACGGTTGATTCTTTTGTTTACATTTGTCAATGACAGTGGGGAGACATGGAATAATTGTGGTGGTTCCTGGGTCCTTTGCAAAGCCTGCCTGGTTGGGGGGGGAATAGTACTATTCTCGGTTGCCCACCTGCTAAGTTCCTCCAGTAAAATCCCAGCATAATATTTGGCCTCTACATCCATTAAAGTAATCAAACAATAGTTTTCGGGATAAAATTTACTACCACCTTTAAATATCGGATAGATTATAGCTCCCCTCCATAATTTTGGAATACTTCCTAGTTCTATACAGTTGTTGTAAGTCAGGGACAGTTTTTTCCCCAAAAGGCTGGGCTCATTTTGAATAGCCCGTTTGGGATCCCATTAGGACCTGGAGCTCCTCCATTTTTACTGTTCTTCATTAAATTTACAACTTCTGACATTTTAAATGTAAAAATTCCAGATTTTATTTGGTGAGTGGGGAGCTTTAATATAGATCCTTTTGGGCTTGACTCTTTTGTTATATCGTCCAGGTTTTCGATAGTTCCCTTTTTTCACCAAAATGGTAGATTAAATATTCAGTCCATACAGATTCCGCGATATTGGAGCTGGTCAGGGTCATTGGGTCTTTGTTTAAGTCATTTATCATTTTCAAAAATCCCTGTACATTAGATTTTTTGCTTAGAAATAAGGCCTTTGCCCAAAAGACATGATTTTCCTGTTGTTTATGATCCCATATTTGCTTCCGATAAATATTATTTACATTTTTTTAGATCGGCCTTCAAACGTAAGTCTGTTGGATGTGTCTTATAATGGAGAGTATAACAGAAAAGAAACAAGTAGTGCATGAAAGGCAAGCAGAGAAAGCTCAGAAGCCAGCTAATCAAAAGTGATGGTACAGAGGCAATGCTTCATAGGAGAAACAAACATAAGGTTGACACGTTGGAGCATAAATGAACAGCAGGAAAATCAGTGTGACAGGAAAGCCAGCCAATGGTAAGCAAAGGGCAGCCTTCAGGACCCTGTAGGTTTTAAGTAAGCCCACAATGTACTTGCAACAGACAATTCATTTGCTGTGTAGTAGGTGAGATTTAAAGCAGGTTCTTTGTAAAGCCCTCAGTTGCTCCCTGGATGTAAAAATGTGGTAAATAAAATTCCCAAATAAATAATATTCTATTGTGACAAGAGAAATTATTAGCACAATTCAACTTTACGTCGTAGATTTATAAAACTGCATTTACAATCTTACCTTAAGAAGCATCCATGACACACAGGTGAAAGGCGTGCTCATTTCCAAGAGCAATGTTATCATTGGTATATAATGTCCGGCTGTGCCACAAATCACTGCACCGAAGTAGCCAGCAAAAGCAACCAAGTGATGAATGGCTAAGAAAATATCGCATGTCGAGAAATAGATGTTGAACATATGGAGGGCCACATTTTCAAACAGAAAGAAGCCTGTTGACACCAGAATAGTAATCCATGTCCAATCATGCTGTGATCGTATTGGGTCTGCATACAAGTCCGTGTCAAAAAGCAGGGCCCTCAAGCCAACGATAATACTTTGAATTCCAAACACTGCACGGGTGGCAGCCAAATTCCAAAAGACTTGCTCTTTGGCCGACAGGCAGCGATAAGTAGAAATGAAACAAAAAGACAACCAGTGTGAAAAAAGAAATATTACCAGGTAAATGCCAAAGCCGGCACCTATCACCTTGATACAAACTTGCCATGAAAAATAGGGTAACTCATCATCAAAAATGGGTGTTGTTCCATCATCTGCAAGAAACATGCTTTTCAATTCTAGAGTGAGGCGCACGGCTCAGTTTCTTTAACTTCTTCAGACACACTTTGGGCTGCTGTACCTCTAGTGATGTAATCCATGCCAAACTTTGATCTGAAAAACAGAATTGCACTAAAATTGGTAGGGGTTTCCCAGCAGAATATAAATATGTGTATTATCGTTCCATTGTGCTTTGACAACCAAACCTAAATAAACAACAATCTGTAATGCATTACAAATGAAAGCTATTTCATTTCAAGTAAATCTGTTACTCAATGCCAATGCATTTTTTCAGAAATTAAATGTTACTTAAAGGAGATCCTTAAAATTATTACACGTCTCCAAATGTTGAGTTAGATTTTCAACTTTACAAGGATTGTAAAATATACATTTCTCGTTAAAAGAGTTGATTCGGAAATCAAAGAATCAAGTTTCTTTACAATTCGCATACTTTGATGACGTGCCTAACCCTCACAATAATCACCACTTATCATCATTCGTAACTATTCAAATCTTACCAATCTTACCAAGTCACCTCCTTCATGGATAGGCCACCTTCCTATCAGTAACAGTTTAATTACTGGAAGATGCTAAAAGAAAATTCAAGGGTTATATTGCATAACTTGTTCCTCGCAAATAAGTTTGCTGTGTGCAGTGCAATTAGAGGTCAGCTTAGTAAAGCATGTACTACTCTGACCAATACTAATTCAAGTGCAAGCACCACTGTTAAGGGACAATGTAAGCTTTTACTGTGTGTACCCGCATTCAGTAATCGAACAAGAACCAAGTAATCCAACAAATTTAGTAACACTGAATGGGTGTTAAAACCACTCCACTAAATACAGGAGAAGAGGTGAAACAAGTACTGGCAAAACCAATAGGCCTTGCCTATACAATGTGAGCAAGTGGTGGCTTTGCCAATATGTGTTTGTAAAGAATTGGTTTTTAAAGTAAAGGAAAAAAACAAAAACAAAAAAAAGTGAAAATACTGTATAAGAAAAAAATCTTAGGGGATAACGAAACTGTACACGGAATTCAAAATAGTCAATCTTTATAAAAAGAGTAGTTTATTTGTCAAAATACTTTCATACCAGAACCCCTGGATAGAATTTAAAAAGAATTAAGTAGTGTCACCTTGCAACTGAAAATGCTTGCAAATAACTCATTTTCTTGCTACAGAGCTCAAAACTGAAACAAACGCTAGAGCCATGAAGTGCTCTGTGTCAGTCCAAGGTGCAAATATATGGACCTCTTGGTGATGAGAGATCTTCTGTTCAATCCTGTTAAAAACAAGCCATATGCCTAAAAAGCCAGCTAAAAGATTGTAGCAGTCTGTCCCCCCCAACTACATGAATTCTGCTTTTGCGTGCCAATATTTAGGATTTAATGCAAAATGAGGGATACATGAGACAATTCAAAACCAACACAGTAATGATGGGGAAAATAGCACTTGGAAGAGAGAGTAAGAAAATGTGCAATCCAGTGTGGTGCTTTAAGGAAAAGCAATAGCTAGTTTCAAAATGTGAGCAGAAGGATACAAGTCAACCACTCAAAGATGGTAGGTGATGCTCCAGGGGATGGACAAACACAAGACGAGGAAGGCAAAATATTGAACAAAAAACAAGCAAATAAGATTGAAAAGGAAGACAATCAATGATAAACAATGGGCTGATACAAGTATTGATATTGTGGACTACAGGTCTTCAACAAAATACAGCTAAAAGCTGTCTGTAGGGGAGATCTATAAAAGGGACAAATTGCTTGTTTCATTGTTAGTGCAACATTACGTAAGCCCACATATTTGCTTTCATTATGTTTTAATGAAATTTTATGTTCAAAATCTAGCTTGTAATCAATTAAAAAACAATATCTATACCTATGAAGCTATGCTAACAAAAAGGTTGATTTCATAGTCAAAGGACTGGAAGAGAAAAAAGGCAAATCACGTTACTACGTGGTAACTGTGGCTTTGAATATTTGTAGCATTTTGCCTCTTTCATATTTGTTAGACCTGGCAGCTGTTGGCGTGGTCTCCCTGTACTTTTTGCTTCTGACCTCCTGTTCTTGGACCCTGCGCTGTAATTCGTTTTTGCTGTGTTGATACTCTGGGGACTTTACCACTGCTAAAGTGCAAGTGCTCTCTGTCTAACAGATATTGGTAACTGGATTTCCAGGACTGGCACATCTGATTTACTGGTAAGTCGCTAGTAAAGTGCACTATGGGTGCCCAGGGCCTGTAAATCAAATGCTACTAGTGGGCCTGCAGCACTGATTGTGCCACCCATAAGTAGCCCTGTAAACATGTCTCAGACCTGCCACTGCAGTGTGTTTGTGGGCAGTTTTGCACTGCCAATTCGACCTGACAAGTGTACCCACTTGCCAGGCCCAAACCTTCCCTTTTACTACATGTAAGTCACCCATGAGGTAGGCTCTATGTAGCCCCATGGGCAGGGTGCAATGTATTTAAAAGGTGGAACACGCACTGGTGTGTTTAACATGTCCTGATAGTGAAATCCTGCCAAATTCAGTTTTCACTATTGGAAGGCCTATCTCTCCCATAGGTTAACATGGGGGCTGTCTTTAAATATCTTTTAAATGCAGTTTCCTATTGGAAGCAGGTGGAGATATGGAATTTGGGGTCTCTGAATTCACAATTTAAAATGACATCACTTCATAGAGTTGTTTTTTAAACTGTCTGTTTGAAAATGCCACTTTTACAAAGTGGCCATTTTCTTGCTTAACCATTCTGTGCCTGTGGAATCCACTTCGGGGTCAGACTGAATGCTGGGCTGTTTGCGGCATTCCTCCCAAGTAGGTCCTCCAGAGGCCAACAACCCCTGCAGCTCTGGCAGTGACAATGAATCCTACACTTGTTCTGCTTCGGGTGGGGTCCCATCCCTCTCTGTCTGGAGTTGAAACAATGGGCTCATTAGCCAGGGCCTTCTCAGTGGCTTCCCTGATCCATTACTACCTTGTTCTGGACTAGGCAAATCTGGAATGATTCTGGTCTTGTCCTTAGAATGATAAACAGTCTTGTGTTCTAGTCAACACAGCTGACATGGTTCAAGCCACGTATGCATTGGTCGTGGTGCTAAAACATGGGAAAATAAATCAGTGCCTTAGAGGAATGTAGCACCTTGCTTCTCTCTCTCACCCCTCCATCTATCATGATCAACTGCCATTGACTTCTACCTCAACTCAGGTTACAAGGTACTCCATGTCTTCCCCACTGACTACCACACCTCTGCCACTGGCTCCAGGAAGAATCTCCGCAGGTTTAAGATATTCCTATTAACCATAGTCCCACACGTTCCTGCAACTTTAACAACTGGAACCTACCTCCAATAGACACTCGCTTCTAACATCAACCCCATTCTGTAAGGGTGATTGTGTTTTGAGTTATCTGAGTCTCTTTACAAATTTCCATAATCACTTGAGTAATAGGGTCATTTTGGGTCCCTTTATACACTGTCATGGTTGCAGCTCTTTCACAGACTTTCACCTGGCAGTCTCTCATGTAATACCTCTGCTAATGACATGTATAGCAAGCTATCATCTTGGGCTTGGAAGAACCTTTCTGTCCTCACGTCTCCCTGTGTTCTTATTGACTTGGAACACAATTCCCGTTTGTAAGAAACTGGATTATTTGGGGTGGATCACTATCCATCTCAAGGAATAATCACAATGTCAACGGAAACCTCAAAATAAAAAAATTAACATCAGCTGAACCCTCTGGAAGCTATGGCATAGAGCAGGCGCACTTGTCTTAGGGCAATCTGTAAGATATTTATGAAGTGCCAAAACAGTAAGAATCCCAAACCAAACTAGGAAAAAAAAAGAGTAAAAGTTAATAAACAATATGACACCAAAGCAACAAAAATCCGATGTGGTGAACTGGAAATATGTATTTTTTAAGTTTTAAAGTGCCAAAAACTACAAAGCACAAATCAAAGTTGCTGCTTGCAGTAGACTGGGACCTAGGTGCAAATGAAGGCGGACTGTGATGTAGCATGGGTCCAATTCACCAACCAGCACTGTCCTGGTCAAGGGTGGTCATTATGCCCCTGGCGGTCAGAAATGTGGCGCTATCACCGCCAACAGGCTGGCGGTAAAGACCACCAAATAATGACCATGGCGGTGAGCCCTCCCATAGACAGCCACTGTACCACACCAACCGCCAGCCCGGTACGAGCACCAAATACGGCAGTAAGCCACCTATAGGCATGCAGAAGACAAGGATACGCCCACCATATTATGACATAGCACACCGCCATGATATCCGGGGCGGTAGCAACACCACCAAAAGCCTGGTGGAAACACATCATATAAAAGGAGACACTCACCTCCAGGGACATACAGGAGTCCGCGGCCACCATGGAACCAGAACTACAGATCTTCCAGATGCTGTACCATGCCATATCCGTCTTGGAGCACCAACGCCAAAGACGACGGTGAGTAAAGCCACCTAGCACACAAGTGAAGGGGGGGGGGGGAAGAGTGACACACACCATAAACAAAACACACACCCAGAACCAGATGTGAAAATAACAGTAATAGAACCCCGAAGTAAAGAAACCCAGGACACATACACAGTTCCAACCACTGTATTACTGCTGTATGAATATGTAAAGTGCAAAAACATACACTACTGCAGAAAGAAATACATGCAGGCCCAAAGGCCAGTCCAAAGTCACAAATGCTCACAGGCAAAGTCTTAGCCCCAACCTGACCCCTGACAACAATGGGACTCCACTTTTCTGGGGCATCATTTTGGAATTGGGCAGGCACCTCAGGGGGTGTGGGCTTCAGGGGGCACCCATTGGAGGGGGCTTCCTGCCCATTGGTTCTGGAGGGGGCTGCCTGCCCACTAGTTATTGATGGTGCTCCTTGGCCTCTGGTTCTGGATGCTGCTCTTTGGCCTCCGATTCAGGATGCTGCTCCATGGCCTCTAGTACCGGATGCTGCTCCTTGGCCTCTGTTTTGGGATGCTGCTCCATGGTCTCTGGTTCCGGATGGGGCTCCTTGGGCACAGTTTTGAGTGGGGCCTCCTTGGCCATGTTTTCGAGTGGGGCCTCCTTGGCCATGTTTTCGAGTGGGGCCTCCTTGGCCATGTTTTCGAGTGGGGCCTCCTTGGCCATGTTTTCGAGTGGGGCCTCCTTGGCCATGTTTTCGAGTGGGGCCTCCTTGCCCATGTTTTCGAGTGGGGCCTCCTTGGCCATGTTTTCGAGTGGGGCCTCCTTGGCCATGTTTTCGAGTGGGGCCTCCTTGGGCAGGGATTTTTGTGGTGCTTCCTTGGCTAGGGATTTTTGTAGAAACTCCTTGGCCAGGGATTTGGGTGTGGCCTCCTTGGCTTTGGATTTTGTTGTCACCTCTTTGGCCTTGGATTTTTGTTGTCGTCTCCTTGGCCTTGGATTTCTGTGGGGCCTCCTTGGCCAGGGATTTGGGTGTGGCCTCCTTGGCCAGGGATTTGGGTGTGGCCTCCTTGGCCAGGGATTTGGGTGTGGCCTCCTTGGCCAGGGATTTTGTTGGGGCCTCCTTGTCCTGGGATTAGGGTGGGGCCTTGGCCCTAGGTTTTGGAGGTGGCCCCATGGTCTTGCCAGTGTGTTTGGGAGGGGGCGGCTCTTTAGTCCTCCGTTTTGGGAGGGAGGAGTGTCCTTGGTGTGGGGGGCTAGCATAACACTCATGTGCCCCTTAGTGGCAGCTGGAGACTTTGGTGGTGGAGCTGTGTCAGACTGGGCGCTTCAATCAATCAATCAAAGAAATTTGTAGAGCGCGCTACTCACCCGTGAGGGTCTCAAGGCGCTGGGGAGGGGGGGGGGACGGGACAGGGAGGGTCACTGGTCGAACAGCCAAGTCTTGAGTTTCTTTCTGAAGACCAGTAGGTCTTTCGTTTTGCGAAGGTCGGTGGGGAGGGAGTTCCAGGTTTTGGGGGCGAGGTAGGAGAAAGACCTGCCTCCTGTGGTGGTGTGCTGGATGCAGGGGACTGTGGCTAGGGCGAGGTCGGTTGATTGGAGGTTGCGTGTGGAAGTTTACTCTTTCATTGAGGTAGGTTGGGCTGGTGTGGAGGGATTTGTGTGCGTGGATGAGGATCTTGAATGTGATTCTCTTGTATATGGGGAGCCAGTGTAGGGATTTGAGGTGTGGTGAGATTCGTTTGTGTCGGGGGAGGCCAAGGACGAGGCGCGCAGCTGTGTTCTGGATTCTTTGGAGTTTGAGTGTGGTGCCGGCGTAGAGGGCGTTGCCGTAGTCCAGTCTGCTGCTGATGAGTGCGTAGGTGACTGTCTTTCTGGTATCTGGGGGGATCCATTTGAAGGATTTTTTTAGGGTGCGGAGTGTGTGGAAGCAGGAGGATGTTAGAGCATTGAATTGCTGTGTCATGGAGAGGGCGGGTCGAGGATGATGCCAAGGTTGCGTGCGTGGGTTGCGGGCCTAGGGCGGTGGGCCACCAGGAGGCGTCCCATGTGGTTTTGTTGGGGCCGAAGATGATGACTTTGGTTTTGTTTGAGTTGAGGTTGAGATGGTTAGTGGTCATCCAGTTGGCAGTGTCTAGGAGAGCGGCGTGTAAGTTGGTTTTGGCGGTGGTGAGGTTGCGGGTGAGGGAGAGGATGAGTTGGGTGTCATCTGCATATGAGAGGATGGTGATTCCGTGTGCTCGGAGAATGTTGGCTAGGGGGATCATGTAGATGTTGAAGAGTGTGGGGCTGAGAGAGGACCCTTGGGGGACTCCGCAGGTGATCTTGGTAGTGTTGGAGTGGAAGGGCGGGAGGCGGACTCTCTGGGTTCGGTCGGTGAGGAAGGAGGAGAGCCAGTCTAAGGCTTTGTGGCGGATTCCTATGTTGTGAAGGCGTGTGCGGAGTGTGTGGTGGCAGACGGTGTCAAAAGCTGCGGAGAGGTCTAGGAGGATGAGTGCGACGGTTTCGCCTTTGTCGACTTTGGTCCTGATGTCGTCAGTGCATGCGATGATGGCGGTTTCTGTGCTGTGGTTCTTGCGGAACCCAGATTGTGAGGGGTCGAGGGTGTTGGTTTCTTCGAGGAAGTGGGATAGGAGAGTGTTGACTCATTTCTCTGCAACCCTGGCGGGGCACGTGAGGAGGGAGATGGGGCGGTAGTTAGAGAGGATCTCCGGGTCGGGTTTTTTTTTTTTTTTTTTAGGATAGCAGTAATTTCCGCGTGCTTCCAGGGATCTGGGTAGGTGGCAGAGTCAAAAGAGGAGTTGATTATGTTGTAGAGTATGGGGGCGGTGGTAGGGCTAGCTTTGTAGTAGATGCGGTGTGGACAGGGGTCGGAGGGGGAGCCGGAGTGGATGGAGTTCATGTTTTTTTCGGTTTCTTCATGTGTGGTAGGGGTCCATGTGGATAGTGTGGTGGGGGGGTCTTGAATGGGGGTTGAGTTGGGTGGGAGAGGGGTATGTGTGGTGGGTGTGTGTGATGTGAAGCTGTTGTGGATGTCCATGATTTTGTGGAGGAAGTGGTTGGAAAGGGCGTCGCATAGGGGCTGTGTGTGTGGGGGGTCTATGTTGCTGGCTTTGGGTTTGGCAAGTTCGTTGATGATGGTGAAGAGTTCTTTGCTGTTTTGGGAGTTGTTGTCAAGGCGTGTCTTGTAGTGAACTCTTTTAGCGGTGCGTATGAGTTGGTGATGGGTGCGAATGTTGATTTTGAGTGTGGAGAAGTTGGTTGAGGAGGGTTCTAGTCTCCATATTTTCTCAGCTTGGCGGCATTTGCGCTTGGAGTCTTGGAGTTCAGGGGTGAACCATGCGGTGTTCTTGATGTTGCGGGTGGTGATGTGTCTTCTGAGGGGTGCTCGTATGTCTGCGCAGGTAGTGATCCATTTGGAGAGGTTGTGTGCTCCTGTGTTGGGGTCGTTGGTGTGTGGGGGGGGGGGGTTATGGGCCAGTTGGGAGTTTAGTCATTCTGTGGGGGTGCTTGAGGTACTGGGCTGGGGTGGCGGGACCTTCATCTTACGGGCAGGATTCGGGCAGGGGGAAGAGGTCAAGGCGGGCAAGGAAAAGCTTCTTTGGGACAATGGGACGGGATGTGGGAGGAGGGATGGGAGTGGAGGTAGAGAGTGTGGTTGTAGGAGGAGAAGGTGTGCTGGACTTGGGTGCTGGTGCATGGACAGTGTGCGTGTGTGAGGTGGATGGCTGTTGGGGGTCTGAGTGCGAGCGTGTGTGTGTCTCTGGGGAGTCAGACAGGGTGGGGGAGGACAAACAAGACGTGTGGATGGCTTTTGTGTTGTGTCTGCAAGTGAGGTGGGTGTGCTGCATAAGGGGGTAGTGGTGACTGGACATGTGGTGTGCATGTCTGCGGGTCTGCTGTTGTGGTGACTGTGGGCAAGGCTGTACAGGTTCTGGGACTGGTGATGCAGTGCATGCAGGTGTGAGTGAGGATGTGACTATGAGGGAGGAGGGGGAGACAGTGGATGATGTGTGTGCAACTGTGTGTTGGCTGTGTGAGTGCTTGTGGACTGAAGTGTGCTGCCTGGGTTTGTCTGTGCAAGTCTTGTGTGTTGTTTTGGGTGCATGCTTGTCAGAATGCGTGCGTGGGATGGGTTGGGGATGAGGAGACTAGGACTGAGTAGTAGTACTTGGAGGGGAGACGGATGTAACAGGGACACTGGCTGTCTTCGGTGAAGAGGCCAGAGCCTGAAACGATCTCTGTAGGGCCACCAACCCACTGTGGTTGACCTTGAGGAACGCACTGCATTGCTGCATCTAGGATGCCAGCCCCTGGATCGCATTCACTATGGTTGACTGCCCTACAGAGATAGATCTCAGAAGGTCAATAGCCTCCTCATGGAGGGCAGCAGAGCTGACTGGGGCAGGTCCTGAGGTGAAAGAGTTGCCCACCCTACTGGGGGAGCGGGCACGGAGAGGGGGGCTACTGGGAGGGTGGTGCTGGTATGGGGGGGTGGCGGTAGAACCTGTAGCTGGGGTGGCCCCAGAGGGGTCTGCCACCACCAGGGAGCTCCCATCAGAGGACGAATCAGAGTCAGTGGTATCAACTCGTGTCCCTGCCATGGTGCTTCCCTCACCCTCCGTCTCACTGGTCCCCTCGGCGTTGGTGGACTCTGTCTCCTGGGTCCTGTGGGATGCAGCTCCCTCACTCGCCGGTACCCCTGCTCCTTCACCAGATGATGCTAATGCACACGGATGGATGACAAAACAAAAGAGGGGGAGGGGGAAGAAAGAAAGGGAGCACAGGGTCAATCTCAGCATAGATGGCAGACACATCACTGTCACACACTAAGACTGAGAATGGGCAGTATGGACCACACTGGCATACCATTGGCTAAGTACCACAACAGGAGGAGCCAGCCACACACCAACTGGGACCAGCTAAAGCCTGTCTGAGATGAGAAGCCACCTACCTAGCTATCTAATACATGCTTCCCACCCAATTAACCCGAGCTGGACCACGCAGCAATGTCTGAACTGGTATATTGGGGCATCCACTTACTAGTACCCTGCACCCAAATCCCATGCCAGGCAACAGAGATTGTTGACAAACCCACTGTACTCACCCCCATGTGGCTTCTGTGATGCCCTTAAGCGCCCATCCAGCCCTGAGTAGGCCACCGCCAGTATGCGGGCCATCAGGGGTGTCAGGTTCCGACGGGCACCCCTCCCTCGTTGGGAGGCAATCCCCAGCTCGGCCTCCGCGGTCTTCCAGGCCCAGCGTCTCAGGTCCTCCCACTGTTTCCTGCAGTGGGTGCCCCGCCTGCTATATACCCCCACGTCCTTGGCGATGGCACACAACAACCCCTCTTCTGATGGCCGCTGACCTGCAGAGGAAACATAGAAGGTGGAACACCATGAGCCTGACAATCCATCCTGTCACACATATGGGCCATAAAAAGCATTATCCCCTCATCAGGCACACACATGACCCCGTACCCCTGCATTAGCCCTGCCACCAACAATACCCCCCCATCTGACAGACTGCCTGCACACACACAATCTCCATGCAGCCATGTTGCATGTAACATACCATCTCCTCTGACGTGAAGGCTGGGGCCCTTTCCCCTGTTGTACGAGCCATGGCATGTTCAAGACACAGGTCACAGCAGTACACGCAGTGGAGATGTTTTCCTGAGGAAAGTCAGGAATCAAGTGAAATGGTAGAAAGAAAATGGCGGTCACGTATGCGGCTGTGACCACCTTCACTGTTGATCATCATTGGTTCCCATTCTCAATTGAGGGCCATATTAGCCAATGAGGAACTGTACGGCGGTGCAAACCGCGTCCCGCCATGACGCAAACGCCAGCGGAGTGAGGTCACTTTCACCTGTCCATGAATACAGGACTGGCAGGTGCCATTTTCTAATGCTGGTACACATGTACAGATTGATAAGTGCATCATTGTAGTCAGATGTACTCACCTACGCAATTCCAGTGCCCGACATACAAGCATGCGCTGTGTACACTGCTGCACTGTGTTCATGGTTTCTGTTGTCACTCCTTTCTTACATTTGGGTAGCTGAGGTACCAACCACTGCGGAGGAATAGGAGGCACACACCCATGTACCAACCCCTTGTGGACTTGGCTACACTTGAGGACCGGCACATCATACTCACCTATCGTCTGGGCAGGGCCACAATCAAAGAGCTGTGAGAACAATTAGAGCCTGATCTGATACCTGCTATCCATAGCACCACAGCAATCCCCCCTCTCATGAATGTACTCTCAGTGCTCCATTTCCTGGCAACTGGCTCTTTCCAGGTGACAGTTGGCTTAGCTGCAGGGATATCACAGCCAATGTTCTCTATTGTGCTTGCAAGGGTTTTTGGCAGCCTTGGTCAAACACATGTGCAGCTACATCGCATTCTCCTAGGTAGATGATTTACCCGCTGTGAAGGCTGGATTCTATGCAATGGGACATATACCACATGTTATTGGGGCCATCGACAGGACCCATATTGCCTTAGTCCCCCCCAGGGCCAAGGAAGAAGTGGACAGGAATGGTAAGAGTTTCCACTCACTCAATGTCCAGATGGTGTGCCTTGCTGACCAGTACATCTCCTACGTCACTGCCAAGTATTCAGGGTTGGTGCATGATGCCTTTGTCCTGAGGAATAGCAGTGTCCCACAGCTGATGGCACAACTACAGAGGCACAGAGTGTGGCTAATAGGCGAGCCCGAGTCCCCACCCAATGTATGTGGGTGTATGCCTTCAGGAGTCATAGCCCATGCCATTGTGCAGGCCTAATTTGTGTCCCTTACTTCTTGCAGGTGATTCCGGCTACTCAAACCGGTCATGGCTCATGATGTTTGTTAGGAATCCGAGAACAGGGGCTGCAAATAGGCACAATGATGCTCATGGGCGTACCAGGAGGATTGTAGAAAGGACCTTCGGGATCCTGAAGGCTAGGCTCAAGTGCCTCCATCTGACAGGTGGATCCCTATGGTACTCCCCTGAGAAGGTCTGCTGAATTGTTGTGTGCTACATGTTGCACTATTTGGCCCTCAGGCGACATGAACCCTATCTGCAGGAGGAGGGGGGTGACAATGTGGCAGCAGTGGACACTGAGGACAGTGAGGAGGAGGATGTGGACAACAGATCACATTTGATCCTGCAGTACTTCCAATGACACTCAGGTAAGACTGTTGAACTAAACATTACTACATTTTAGTGTTGTACTGTGTGACTGCAGCATAATGCAAGTCATTCCCTTTGCATCCCACCTGACTGTCAACTATGCCTTCCTTTATTGCAGATGTTGGTGTTGTTCTAACAGTGCACTGCTGTGATGTTTACAGACTGCTGAGACACATTTGTTGGATGGAACAACATGTTACTGGACATTTACACAGGATCATGCAGTTCATTACAGTTTGATACATTGTACATTACCTTAAGATAAAGCAGTATTACTAAAGTTGTGTCCAAGAGTATTTATTGAAAATTGGTATACAATGGGGAGTGTAATAGAGTGGGGTGATGGTTGGGAATAGTCCAGTGTAGTGGGCCAGTCTGTTTGTAGCACAGGACCAGTGTCCAAGGGGCCATAGGAAGGGGAGCAATGGCAGTTCAGAGTGGACAAGGTGACACATTGAACACCAGGGGGACATTCAGGAGGGCCTCACTTCCTGGCGGTGGTCTTTGTCTTGGCAAGTGTCTTTGCTGTCTGTCTGGGTCACAGGGACCGTTTGCAAGGTGGTTCACCTTCTGCAGGGGGGAGGAGTTCTGGTGACCTGTGGGTCCTGTTGCAGGGTCTCCTATTCACTAGCTGCAGCAGATGTAGAGGGATGGTCAGTAGACTGGCTAGTGGAAGGGGGCCACTGGTGTGATGTGTAGTCCCTCATGATGTTGGCCATATCACCCAGCACCCCTGCAATGGAGACCATGGTAGTGTTCAGGGCCTGCAATTCTTTCTTGATCTCCTGGTGGTGCTCCTCCTGCAGCTGCTGGTTCTCCTGCATGATGTCTATCACCTGACCCATCTTGTCTTGGGATTTTTGGTAATCCCCCAGGACTTTAGCGAGTGCCTCCTGGGCAGTCTGTTCCCTGGGCCTGTCCTTCCCGGGTGCATAGCTGTCCTCTGACCGTCCCTGGTCCCCTGTGCCTGTGTCCCCTGAATGGTGTGCCCACTACCACTGACCGCCAGGACCCTCATTGTCTTGCCTGTGAGATGTGGACTGGGGTCTCTGTACTGGTGGGCACACTGCTGATTGACGTGTCCTGGGCACAGAGGTCTGGGGACATGGGTGGCTGCTGTGGTGATGGATACGGAGGGGGGAGGCTCTGTGGTGGACTGGGAGTGGGCTAAGGTGACCGACTGACCAGTGGTCCCTGATGGGCCAGGGAGTTCATCCAGATCCAGAACTCCAGGGTTGCTGTCATCACTGTGGGCATCTCCTGGTGGGGGACTGGGTAGCCGTGGCACCTCCTTGCCGCTGACACTGGATGGGGCACCTGTGGGTATGTAAGTGGTGTATTATGCTACATGTCTGTGACATATTCTGCATCCCTAGCTTCCCCTATATTATTGCTGTTGCCCTGCCTTCTTTGTTTGTGTATGATGATGGATTGTGGGATTGTTAATTCTCCATGCTGTGCATGAATTGTTGGTGGGTGTACATGCAGGGCTGGAAGGGATGTGCATGCAGTGGGTATGGCATGCAGGGCTTGGCATTTAGGTTTGTTAGTTGTGGTGGTGCACTGTGTGGGATAGAGTGGGGTGCTGGGTGTCAGGATAGTGGCATGCAGGTATGGAGGGGTCATAGGTAGTAAATGTTGACTCACCAGTGTACAGTCCTCCGGCAACTCCAGTGAGTCCCTTAGGATGCAGTATTGCCAAGACTTGCTCCTCCCATTCTGTCAGCTCTGGGGGAGGCAGTATGGGTTCACCGTCAGTCCTCTGGATAGCGAGGTGGTTCCTTGGTGCAAAGGAACGCGCCTTCCCCTGTAGGTCGTTCCACCTCTTCCTGATGTCATCCCTTGTTCGTGGACATTGTCCCACGGCGTTCACCCTGTCCACGATCCTCTGCCATAGCTCCATCTTCCTGGCAATGGATATCTGCTGGATCTGTGGTCCAAACAGCTGTGGCTCTATCCTAACTATTTCCTCAACCATGACCCCAACTCCTCATCAGTGAAAAGGTGGTGCCTTTGAGGGGACATGGGTGTTGTATGGCGTGTGTGTTGTGCAGAGGGTGCTGAGTAATGTGGTGGGTTGTGTGGTGCGTGACGGATGAACTGCTGGTTGTGGTGTGTGTGTGTTAAGTTGTCTCTGTGATTTGCGTGGCTAGCTGTTGCGGTCTTTTCGTGTTTGCAAAGGTTTGTGGGTGATGTGGGTGGGTGTGTTTTATAGTGCTATTGGTGGGTGTGTGTGTATTTGTGTCAGGTGTGGGGTTTTTGCTCTGGCCAATGTTGTCTTGTTTTGCCTTTGTGTTCACTGCCAATGGTTTACCATCATTGAATGTCCGCTCTGGTGATTGGTGGGTCATTATTTGGAGGGCGTAGTATTGGTGGCGTAACGGTATGGGTGGTAGTACCAACAGTTTATCACATTCAGTGGGTCTGGCGGATTTGTGGTTGTTTTCTGTCAGTTTTGTATGTATGTGTCAAAATGTGGTGGACGAATGTCCGCCTCCGCGGCAGGATGCTGGCAGCAGTCAACGTGGCAGTATTCGGTATTTACCACCGAGGTCATAATGAGAGCCAAAGTTTTAAACTTCTGATCACTACAGGAGTAAACTCCAAAAGGACACCAAGATCTAATGGGAGGTCCTTAGAAAATCATATGTTCTCAGGCAGAGGCCAACTACAGGGTTCAATTGCCGCTGGCCAACTGGGAACTTCAAGGAACGCGCCTCTTGCAGCTTGCGTTCCAGGAGCTTGAACAGGAGGTCAGCTTTATGATCATTGGAGGCCAATTCTATGTCCTAGGTTCAAAAGGAACTGGTCCAGCCTCCAGGACTCTTCCCAGTTCAAAAACAGCAGATCCTGTCCTCTTCTGGTCCAAGAAGTGTTCTGAAATGGGTGGTTGGAGTTTTCATAGTTATCCCTAGCACTAGCTAGTGGATGGGAATTACTTCTGGGCACTCCCTAACCATATGGGGGAATAGTTCCCACTATGCTCGTTTTCAAGATGGCAAAGGTCTTCAGTCATAATCAACCTGAGCTCTGATGGCAGGATAAGTATGGGGAGTGTACTATGGCCTACACTGAATACCAAAATCCAGTTTGAGGCAGCCACTGCACTGTAAGATTTGTCAGCCATAGGGTGGTCTTCCCCTAAACATGTGCCTTCATCCCCCATTTCTGCTGATCTTGTTTTTGCTGGCATTATGACTCTGAGCACTATATCTCTGCTGGCCAGTGCTAAAGTACACGTACTCACTCCTTAAATCATGGTAACATTGGTTGTATGTCGGTACGCCGCCTGCCGAAACGAGTGCATGAACAACGAGGTCGGAACACCGACCTCGTTGTTACCACTAATGCCTTTACCACGAATGCCTTAACAACAATATTTTGTTGTAAAGGCATTCCTGGTAAAGGCATTAGTAATAGGCACCCATTGATCCTGCATGCGTCACCCTGACCCCCCAACCACACCCCAAAACCTAAAACCCCCAACCCCCCCACCCCGCCCCAAAACCTAAAACGTCCCGCCCCCCACCCCGCCCCAAAACCTAAAACCTCCCGACCCCCCACCCCCGCCCCAAAACCTAAAACGCCCGCCCCCAACCTAAAACGCCCCGCCAACCCCGCCCCAAAACCTAAAACACCCCGACCCTCCACCCCGCCCCAAACCCTAAAACGCCCCACCCCCCAACCCCGCCCCAAAACCTAAAACTTCCCCCAGACCCCCAACCCCGCCCCAAAACCTAAAACCCCCGACAGTCCACCCCCACCCCAAAACCTAAAACCCACCCACCCCGCCCCAAAACCTAAAACCCCACACCCCCCCCACCGCCGCCCCAAAACCTAAAACCCCCACCCCGCCCCAAAACGCACACAAAGCCCTCTACGACAAGGGACCGGAATACCTCAACAGACGCCTCAGCTTCTACGTCCCCACCCGCCTCCTCCGCTCCTCTGGCCTCGCACTCGCTGCTGTCCCTCGCATCCGCCGCTCCACGGCGGGTGGGAGATCTTTCTCCTTCCTGGCAGCCAAGACCTGGAACTCCCTCCCCACCAGCCTCAGGACCACCCAGGACCACTCCGCTTTCCGGAGACTCCTAAAGACCTGGCTGTTCGAACAGCGATAACCCCCCCCCTTTTTCCCCTAGCGCCTTGAGACCCGCACGGGTGAGTAGCGCGCTTTATAAATGTTAATTATTTGATTTGATTTGATTTGAAAAAAAACCACCCCCCCACTTACCTGAGTCGTCGCCTCATCATCCGCGTCGTCCTCCTCAGCCGACTCCCTTGTTTGTGCCTTAACCACGCATGTTTGTTGTTCAGGACATGCATGGTTAAGGCACAAAATAACGAAGTCGTGGTTAAAGAAAGCGTTGTTCCCCTTTCGTTAACCAGGACTTTGTTATTAAAGAGTCGGCGTAGAGGACGTTTCCCAGTAACATTAGCTTATCCCAAGTTGACTAATATGATTTACTTTTAAGTTCCTAGTAAAGTGGTACTACGTGTATCCAAGGCCTGTAAATAAAATGCTAATAGTGGGCCTGCAGCACTGATTGTGCCACCCACTTAAGTAGCTCTTTAACCATGTCTCAGGCCTGACACTACAGCCAATGTGTGCAGTTTAAACTGCCATTTCAACGTGGCAAAATAAACCTGTGTGCCAGGCCCAAACATTTCTTTTTAATGCATATGTGAACCCTAAGGTAGGACCTGGACAGCCCAGGGGTCAGGGTGTAGTGTATCTAAAATGTTGGACATGTAATTTTAAGTTTTACATGTCCTGAAAGAGAAAAACTCTCAAATGTGTTTTTCACTACTGCAAGGTCAACCTCTACCATAGGATAACATTGAAGCTTCCTTATTATATTTATTAAGCAGTAATTTCCAAATGGGAATGTTGTTTGAATGTGAATTTACCTTAAAAAACAGAAGACACGAGGCGTTAAGCTAAACAAGAAAGGTTTGTTTAGTTAAACATTGTGGCCAGGAGAGCAGTTACAGAACCGGGGTCTGAGGGTGATCAGTATAGGGAAAGGTGAGGAAGACATTGTGACGCGAAGGGTTAATTAGCTTGAGCAGTGTAGATGAGCGTGATGCTTGCTGAAACCCCCGAACAACGTGGAAAAGTTCATGATATTATTTTCAAGCTTGTTTGTGTAGAAGACTCCGTCTCAACCTTGAGAACGAGAGTACAGGGAGAAGATGGAATGAAAACAAAGGCTGGGGAAGGGCAGAGCAGCCAAGTGTTGATAACATAGCTAGAAAATGCCAGAAAGAGATATAATCCAAGCTTCGAGTTATTTAAGCACTGAAGTGCGGGTGAGGGATTTAAAGCTCGCAGATGGGGTTGTGAAAGCTGCCATGGCCCAGCGCTGCCTCCCTGTTTTGCTGTTCAGAGACCGTGATGCTTGAGGGGGAGAGAGGTCCCAGCAGGCGGTAGAGGGCTTCCCAGCATTTCGTGGACTAAGTTAAGTTCCACACAGGAATGAAAGGCCTTTGTTTCTCTGCTCTATTATTATGATTGATTATTTATGCTTGCACTGTGTTTATAATCTGAAGTATTCAGCTTGTTTATATTTTGCTTTCTGAACATCGTAGTGTGAGCTTGCTGCAGTAATTGAAACATGCATTTTGGTGTGCAGTAAATCAAAGCTTATCTGAAATATTCAGCTCGTTTATATTTTGTTTCCTTAACAAAGTAGTGTGATGCATTTTGGTATACAGTTAATCAAAGCTTATATCTGTCAATTAACTCTTTGCTTATATATATGCATAGATGCTCTTTGTAGTGTACTTATATATAAATAGATACTTTTCATTGCTATTCTTATTCTACTATTGTTAATGTGCTAAATGCCTACATTTACCTGAAATTCTAGTAAAGCTAAATTGTGTTCATAATTGGCGTGTGGTCCTTCATTGAGTGTCCTTATTGACTTATACCGAACAGGTGTCAACCAGTCACATGGATAAGACATTTTGGTACCAGAAGTGGGGCATAAGTCAATAATGCCTCTTTGGGGACGTAAGAAAAGTGAGGCAGAGAGTGGAAGGCAGCATGGGGCAGAAGCCAGATCCATTCCCTGGTGGTTAGCAAGTGACCCGTTCTCTGGTGTGGCAGGACTCCTAGGCAGCGCCGGTGTTATGGGAGGCATTAGATGAGAAAGTGACTCCTCTCTTAGTGGAAGATGCGGTTGAGAGTGTGAAGCTAAGAGGGGCGAAGCTGGAGCTGAAACAGCAGGGCAAGTGGGATGGCTTTTCCTGTCTGCGCTCAGTACGGTATACAGGAAAACATTAACACAAGATGCAGAGATAAGAAAACTGCGGGATGAGGTTGCAGCCTTGCAGGAAAGGCAGTTACTTATGAAAGAGACCATAGAAAGTGCAATGACCCGGGTGATCAAATGGAGGCAAGGTGCACCGCATTAGCAGTACGAGTAGCAAAACAGAAGAGTAGGCAGAAGCCTAAAATGCCCTCAACTGTGCAAGTGAGGGCACTGGTACGCAAACAGAAGAGTAGGCAGAAGCCTAAAATGCCCTCAACTGTGCAAGTGAGGGCATTGGTACGCAAAGAAAATTGGGATCCATATACTTGGGATGGAACAGTCTCAGACAATGATGACTGGAATTGGGAGGATGAGGTGGAAGTACGTGTAACAGAACTAGGTGGAGTTGAAAGTGGAGAAGGACGTGTAGTTGAAATTGAAGGTGAAAGGGGAAGTGTAATGGAGGTTCGCCCACTCGTGCAAAATAAATCAAAGGGAGTGAATGGTGGGCAAATACAGAATTCTTGTTTGGTAAGAGATTATACACAGAGTGAGTTGTTGGAGATAACTCATATGTTTAGGCAGATGCCTGCAGAGCCTTTGTTTAAATGGTTGGTGAGATTGTGGGACACTGGAGCAAAAGATGCATTACAGAATCCTTTTAAGTTAGGTCCCATCACAGAAGGAGACCCGTTTGAGCTGGAAATGATAGTACAAGATGATGTAGATGATGTAGTGAAGTGGAGCCTATGGCAGAGGCAGGGAAAAAAAGAGGGTGCCACAATATTGGGCCTTAGTGGAAACAGAACACATAACTGATGATCGGCCGGTCACCTTAAAAACATGGGTCCCCTTACTAGGTTGGAAAAGAGAAGGAGGGGTTGGCAATAAAGTAGGCAGAGCGCAGGAGTTTACCATCGTGAAGTGGAAATGGTATCTGCAGCAGAGAGCAAAACCGGGACCAGCAGGAGTGTCGAAGTTACAAGAAGAAAAGCTGGGGGCAGTGGACTTGCAGGCAATGGCCCCTGCGCCAGAGCCCTCTGAAATGGAATCCTCACCATTTAAGACAGCCCGGCCTTTTGAACGACTCACCGAAGAAGAACAGCAAAATGCATGGTTCACAGATGGTACCGCCTGGTACTATCAAGGAAAAAGACAATGGCAAACAGTTGCATTCCAGCCTGCTACAGAAAAGATGTTGCTGCGAGGAGGGGATAATGGATCAAGCCAGCTTGCAGAACTGCAGGGAGTAGCAGCAGTGATCGAACAAGCCCCCATTGGAGAGAAAACATTTGTGTACACTGACAGTTGGGCCACTTACCAAGGACTAGTAAGCTGAGCCCCAACTTGGCGCAAGGATGGATGGAAAATTAAAGTCACCCCCATTTCAGAAGGCGAGCAGCTATGGGAAGAGATGTGGGAGAAAGGGCAAAAATGTCAAATCTATGTGGGACATGTGGATGCCCATTGCCCATCGGATACCTCACTTGCATCTCTATTCAACAACACCGCAGATCAAATGGCCAAAACACGAACGGTGGTCATCAAGGAGGAAGCTGAAGCTGCTTTAGCAAACAGGGCCCATGCAACATCCGGACATCTAGGAGAGAATAGCACTTATGCATGGGCACAGCAACGACAAATTCCAGTTACTAGAGAACAAGTGCAACAAGCAGTAAAGGAGTGCCCCATATGCAACCAGATTAGACAAATGCCCCTGCAAAAGAAGCCTAGCGGCCATATCAGAAGAGGAACTGCAGCTGCTACGGTGGGGCAAATGGACTATATCGGGCCGCTACCAAAAGAAGGAGGAAAAAGCTACGTATTGACCATGGTGGACACCTACTCTGGCCTTATGTTGGGTATGCCCTGTAAGTCTGCAGATCAAAAGGCCACTTTGCGAGGGCTAAACTACCTGATAAAACATTATGGGGCACCTGATGAGATCCAAACAGATAGGGGCACACACTTTTCAGGGAAAACAGTGCAGGGCTGGGCGCAGGAACAGGGAATTTGGTGGATTGTGCACCTTAGTTATTATCCACAAGCTGTAGGCATGATTCAGAGATATAACGGATTGGTGAAAGAACAGCTAAAAAAGTTATCAGCACATGACAGACTTGCACAATTGATTTGTGAACAAGCGTACACCCCCCACATTGCCCCCCCGAAAACACCCAGAGAGGTGAGGGAGGATTTGGAAGCACAGAAAGAACAGTATGGGTGAACCATCCAGGGAAAGAGCCAGAGGCAGGAGAGATATTGAGTCAAGGGGTGGGGAGTACGTATATTTTACTTTTAAAGAACTCTAATGTACCTGTATTTGTACCTGCAGTGAGACTTACCCCACTGTCATAAACAATGACATCTCCGTCGATGACGTGGTTCCTGTTTGCGGTCAGACCGAATGTAGCAGAGAATGTCGTTACGGACCTTCATGTCACTTGTGCATCTCAAGCCGCTAATGTAACTGATGACCAGAGATATGTTTCACTTTGCAACGTGAAGGTACCTGGAGGCAAGTGGATGGCTGCCAAAGTTGTGACCTGTGACCTGGAAGGTAACTGGACAGCAAATCCGACATGCCAATGGACTGAACGAGTTGCAGGGGACGCCAGCAACAGTACAGGCTTTGAATTATACGCTAAACATGATAAGTAAATATTGTGATACCAGGACATATGATGGTTGTTACAATGAACAATGGAACCAAAGGAGTTCGATACTCCAAACCACCAGCCTTCATGTTTTATGTAACCGAAAGACACATGGTTAGCAACTTAAGCAACGTTTCTATAGTTCGATATAGAATAGGATGTAAGCAAGCTCTGCATGCAAGCATAATTAATCGTATTGTGTTACAGATAAATATTGCCAGGGGAATGTCCCAAAGTATGATCCATTATGTGCACCATGGACACCACAGTTATGGCCCTTGCCAAAGTTACGCATTAGAAGAGATCTAGGGTCCTTGATAGCTGGGGCCACCGGAATCGGGGTAGGTGCCCTGAATTCTATTGATGTTGAAGCCATTAGGAATAAGCTATCTTCTACAGGATATAGTACAGGAGAGGCCATAAAAGCAATTTCTCAATGGGGGCCCGCACACTCACAAGAAGTATGGAAAGTCCTGCGTGGGTTGTATCGCGATTGGCAATGGCATTATTTTACTTATGAACAATTTGGAAAAACGCTTTTAAAACACACAAGCTGTCTCCAAGGGCATCCAGTGCATACTATGGCAAAGCATTGTTAATCAACACTATGCAGACTTTAAAGCAGAATGGGGACAGCTTCAGGGTGAATATTGGAGACAACAATTGCATTTGCCTGAAGAAATATGGGTAAAGCCCATACAGTCACTGTGAGGGAGAAATGTGTTATGCTCACTTTGATATAGCAAGAAGTGATTTTCCTCCTGAAATTGGTGCCCCTTTATATTGCTCCCCGTAGTGATAGGTAAAGAATGGTGGATACCTCACACTGACAAAAAGTGGATTGATTAAACAAATCACACTGTAGATCCCACTAGATGTGCAGATTGGTCTAAGGGGTGGGTATGTACCCACACTGGACGGGTGCTAGATCCATGTCTTCACACAATACCGGGAGATTGTGAATGGTTACCTTATCCTATTAAATGACACAGACTTATATCAGATAGGGACAGAGAGCATATGTTATGTCATTAATCATACCTTACTTATTAACCGATTTATACAAACCACCAGAGAGCAAGTAATGTGTATGCACAATATTACCAGCATTATTGACATAAGCACTCACATCTTGTACCGACTGACTAAGTTCACCATAACCACATTACAGACGCAAATGCTTGCGCAGTTAGAGTGGAACATCTTGCTTGTTGTTAAGCTACGCAGATTAGAAGCAATCAGGCACTACGCACAAGTTACCTTTGCTAAATTTGATATGGCAGCTAAATACACCAACGATACAGCCATACTGATGACCATAAACGCTAAACAGCTTATGCACACTGCTTCATGCATCCAGCAAATAAGTGAGCATCATTGGTATGACATCTTCTTAGGCTGGGCACTAGGAGCTATGAAGACGCTAAATATAGTGTTACTCAGCTAATTTTGTTATTGATTGTTTGTGTTACGCTAATGACTATACTATGTAGACTATATGTATGCACAAAACAGCTTTATACTAAGATGCAGGTGCTTAGAATAACACTGACAAGTATTAGTAGCAGCCTCGCTAGCAGAATGTCAAAGTAAATGATATCTGTTTCGCATGCATCGCGCTCATCTAAGGGGTGGAGTGATCAGTATAGGGAAAGGTGCGGAAGACATTGTGGCGCGAAGGGTTAATTAGCTTGAGCAGTGTAGATGAGCGTGATGCTTGCTGAAACCCCCGAACAACGTGGAAAAGCTCATGATATTATTTTCAAGCTTGTTTGTGTAGAAGACTCCGTCTCAACCTTGAGAACGAGAGTACAGGGAGAAGATGGAATGAAAACAAAGGCTGGGGAAGGGCAGAGCAGCCAAGTGCTGATAACATAGCTAGAAAATGCCAGAAAGAGATAGAATCCAAGCTTCGAGTTATTTAAGCACTGAAGTGCGGGTGAGGGATTTAAAGCTCGCAGATGGGGTTGTGAAAGCTGCCATGGCCCAGCGCTGCCTCCCTGTTTTGCTGTTCAGAGACCGTGATGCTTGAGGGGGAGAGAGGTCCCAGCAGGCGGTAGAGGGCTTCCCAGCATTTTGTGGACTAAGTTAAGCTCCACACAGGAATGAAAGGCCTTTGTTTCTCTGCTCTATTATTATGATTGATTATTTATGCTTGCACTGTGTTTATAATCTGAAGTATTCAGCTTGTTTATATTTTGCTTTCTGAACATCGTAGTGTGAACTTGCTGCAGTAATTGAAACATGCATTTTGGTGTGCACTAAATCAAAGCTTATCTGAAGTATTCAGCTCGTTTATATTTTGCTTTCTGAACATCGTAGTGTGCGCCTGCTGCATTAATTGAAACATGCATTTTGGTGTGCAGTAAATCAAAGCTTATCTGAAGTATTCAACTCATTTATATTTTGCTTCCTGAACATCGTAGTGTGATGCATTTTGGTATTCAGTTAATCAAAGCTTATATCTGTCCATTAACTCTTTGCTTATATATATGCATAGATGCTCTTTGTAGTGTACTTATATAGAAATAGATGCTTTTCATTGCTATTCTTATTCTACTATTGTTAATGTGCTAAATGCCTACATTTACCTGAAATTCTAGTAAAGCTAAATTGTGTTCATAATTGGCGTGTGGTCCTTCATTGAGTGTCCTTATTGACTTATACCGAACAGGTGTCAACCAGTCACCTGGATAAGACAGAGGGCTATCTTTCAATGTTGAGAGTGGAGTTTTATACAGTTCTCTGAGTGCAATAAAAAAACATAAAACATTCCTTTCTTGGTTAAGAACATGAACAGTTGTCATGGAGTCATAAATAACAAATGCAGTTTCGTCTCGACCTTGCATGGGCACAATGTGGGCTAGCAAGTATGTGTCCAGATGTCTGGCTTGAGGGGCATGTGGTTGATGCATGTTGCTGTGTTCTGATTGGTTAAGTGTTCCTAACTACATGTGGAATCTACATTTAAGGTGTTTTTGGAAATGCACTCACTCCTCTGGCCATTTGTGTTTTATTAGGGCCAATCTCCTGGGACTACTGCGGTGTCGCTGTGCCTATCTGTGGGATCTGATCTACGTTTCCTGTTTGCGTGTTTGTCTGCCGGCTACATGCCTCCCCACCTCCCCAGTCAGTCAGTGGCCTCAGGTGATGCAACTTTGTTCTTCGTTATTGACTAGTCCAATATTAACAGGAACAGGTAAACAGTTCATTTTTGGTGCTTTTGGAATTGTAATGGAAAACACTCTCTTATGGTAAACTTGGATTTAAAATTATAATTCTGAAAATGCCTCTCTTAGAAAGTTGGTATTTTCCTACCTTAGCCATTTAGTGCCTGTAGCCCATCCCTGGGTCACATGACTGGATAATGCTGAAAGTTAGGGCTTGTCTATTCCTCCTTGAAAGCCACACACACCAGAGTGCATAGGTGTGCCTCAATGGGCCATCACAGGCAGGAGGGGAGGGCAGAGCTGAACACAGCCCTACTTTAATGAATGAAGTTTATTATGCATAATTAGATAAAAACTTAAGCAGAATTAATTAATTGTAAAAAATAAATCACTACAACACATTGCCATAAGAAAAAATACCCATACAAAAAATAAAAACAATTATCTACAGCCAATATGTTAAAAGAAGGGCCAGACAGCCCGCAGATTAAGAAAGCAGGATCTCACAAGATTCCAGTTTTTGCCGCTAACATTTGGTAACATTTCAGTTCAGAAGAGTGACTGTTGCCTTTAGGCAAGCTGTCACGGCTTGTCTGGACGAACAGATGCCTCGCTAGTTAAAAAGTACCCCCAGCAGCCTTCTCCTCACAGTTATAGCCCCAGGCAGATACAAGTTATTTTTCTTCTCCCAAATTACACAGTCTGCCTGGATCGCCCTACTTCTAAATAGCACTGAGGCTTAAGAGTTTTATACTCATTTAGAATAGTCCAGGCGTATGATCTGGCCAAGAGAGACATTTTACCTGTTAGTACTTATGTTTTCCTCATAATGTCATTAATCACTTTTTTTCCCCATAGGGGTCGAATGGCCAGATCATCAATTGCCAGATCGAAATACTGCTGAGATGGCTCATTTATGCTTGACTGCACCTCTTGCCAAAGAGCTTGGCACAGGCAGATGGTGGTCAATGATTTTATTATTTTCCAGACTTTTATGTCAGTTCCTTTCCTTGCAACTACTTGGCTTAATAGACCAAACTTTAATCGTGTCTGGGAGGCGAGACACTCAGAGGGAGATGGAAAAGAGATCTAAATATTTTTGTAATGATCGTATTTGAAGTTACCACTTGTCTACCTCGTAGAGCCTTGCTACTGTGGGTGATAGTCAAAGGAGGCTTTGCTGATATTACTTTTATTAGGGGCAGGTAGTTTGGGTTGTCTAGAGAACTCTGTAACGTGTGAAAAGCAAGGAGTCCATTATTTCCCTTCCTCTGCAGTTTCAACCTGTGCTGGCGGAAGGAGCTCTTGTCATTGAATAGAAGTCCAAGGTATCTATATGATCTGACTGATTCTAGTTGTTGATCTTGTAGATACCATTTATGGGTTTTCTGTATCTTACTGCTCACTTCCATGGTTTTTGTCTTTTTCACGTTTATCGACATCCCACTGGCTATCGAATAGTGCAATAGCTTGTCACAGCATCCCATTGGCTATCGAATTGTGCGATAGCTTGTCAATAAGGCGTTGCAAGGCGATTTTGGTTGGTCTTAAAAGTACCACTTCATCTGCGTATAGAATGTCGGAGATATTCTTGTTGCCCAGCTTGGGTGTGCGCATTTGCTACTTCCAGGGATGGGGACAGGAAAAGGTTAAACAGGTAGGGCGTGAGAACACACTCTTGCTTTAGGCCCTGGGAGCTATTAATTCTCCTTGATAAGTAGGAGCCATCTCCGATTTTCACCCTTATCCATGTGTCCGAGTACAACTACTATATAGCTTTTAGGAGACAGGCAAGAATACCCCAGTTTGACAGTATTCTCCAAAGGAGATTGCACTGCACACAGTCGCAGGCTGACTTGAAGTCCACAAGTCAAAGGTACATTGGTTGCTCTATCAGTTTTTTCCTGTCCATAATTACTGAGAGAGACAGAATGTTGGTGGTCTTGTACCAGCCCTGTCTGATTTGGAGGATGATTTGTTTCTCATCTGCCCCATGCAACAAATCCTTTAGAAGTAGCCCTGCAAAGAGCTTTGCCTCAGTGTCCAGTAAAATCGATAAGGCTGTAGTTTTCTGGCAGATGTCGATCACCCTCTTTAAAAAAATATGTGTAATTATGGAACTCTGGAATAGTTTCAAATTGGAGTGCACTATTGAAGACCACAGCGTGGCTGGCCATCCAGAATATTGAGATCGGATTTTTACAAAGCTTGAGGAATACCGTTTAGGCCTGGTGCTCTGTCCTTTCCGCTCTTTCAAATATAAGTGCATATTTGTTCATCAGAGAGACTAGAAGTGAGGATGTCAGACATTGTGGACCTTGTCGTTGAGGCTTCGCAGGGTGATGCCATAGACCCCGACGGTAAATTACACATTTTTGCAAAAAGAGACCAGCCAGTTTGATTCTGATAGGTTTGAGTTCGAGACTGCTGATGGGGCTTGTTCAGATTGTTTACCATTCTCCAGAAGTCCCTCAAGTTTTTCTTTTAGCTATGGTAAAGAGCTGTTGCTCTGAAGCTTTATTTTGTTGTTTTCGCCTCCTAGATGAAGATTCAATATGTTTTATCAGTTTCAGTTTGGTATAGATTGCAAGATTCACTGGTTGCTTCCTGGCCTTCATCAGAATTCTGTTACGATTAATCCTAAAGCTGCGGCTTGAGGCAGATATTTTGATCTTTTTCATGTCTTGCAAATGCTATTTAAGTTGCTGAGGCTTTGGTTGGTTATTTGTCGAACAAGCGACCAGAGGTTAATCAGTGAAGAGTGACCACTTTGTTACCGGGTTGATGGATTAGTTGTTAAAACAATACCTGACAAGGCAAGAGGTCGTAGTCCAATTTACTAAGTTGTATTTTCCAACCAGCAAGAGCTCTGTAATTTGTTGTAACAAGATCTCCCAGCAAGGATTTCACCTGCTGCTGTAAAAGGCATCCGGTGTTGAGTTTTATGAGTTGTTGCCCATGATCACTATCCGCTGTTTTTTTAGTCTGATATAATGTGATTAGGTGGAGTAGGGATAGGCTTACTAAAATGTAGTCGATTGTAGATTGCGAGCTGGCCGACGCTGGTACGGAGTCCTGTTGGTACCTCCCATTCAGTGCACTTAGGTTGAGAGATTCAAGGTCTTTAACCAGTGTCACTGCCTTTACATCCCAGGTCTGTGGTTTATTGGTCTGGTGGTCTGCACTGGGATTGCCCAGAGGAGGTCCTGCTGTATTATTTTATCCTCTCAGACGAAAGGGGACAGCAGGTTCATATTAAAGTCACCTGTGACTAGAACTTCCAGGCTTGTTAGGTGTTGTGTACTTGCTAGTAATTTATATATAAGTTTTGAATGCAACAGTTTCATGGCTCGGGATGGATTTACAGGTTAATTAAAAGGAGGGGTTTTGCCGTTTATCTGTGTCATCTGTATAGTTTAACTATTAGAATGTTATCTTCATACTCCACTAGTTTGCGTTCTGTATTGAGTGCTGCTGCAATAAAGATTGTCAAACACTCCTTGGGGCTGCCAAATTTCGTTGGTTTAAGTGCTAGGCTATTATAGCTGATGAAACTGTCCATTTCAAATGGTGGAGATGCCCATGTTTCTTGCAGGGGAATAATTTTATATTCCACTTTGAGGTTTGTCAACTGAGTGTTTTAGGTTTTGGTATGCGCACCACTTATGTTCTTTGAGCACGATTTCATGTTTGCTGTTACCTTTTGCACTGGTGGTTGCTGAGATGACTGTGCGTTGGTGTGTCAGGGGGTGGCTACAACCATGTAGTGCCTCTGTTAGCCAGCCCAAGGTTAGTCAAACAGAACTGTAATTGCCATTTGGAGAGTTGTTTTTTGTGCAGAGGCATTAGGGCAGATAGAGAAACCCTTTTGTCAATCGAATTCCTAAGAATTGAATGTACTTGCTTGCTGGCTTTTTGATCTTACACCAAGGTAGACTTTTCCAGAGGGGCAAGCGGAGTTGAATAAGCTACTGAGTAAGAATTGCTGATCTTAACACCCTAGTTTTGGAAGCATTCCTCTTCTGAAGAACTTTCCTGACTAGCCGGCTAGAGGCCCAGGTAACAAGAGTAGATTCTTGCATTTTGTCTTACTTGGGGGCCAAAAACCTGACAAATTCGATGTCTGCCGTAGATGTGTTTTCAAGTGATGGAATCAGCCTTCAATGATTTTAAGATGTTTATTTGTCCAGGAAAGTCTGCCCATAAGCTGGGGAGCCCTTAGTAGGTTGCTCTTGGGCTTGAGGCAGGCCTGGTGTCCTTGTCAAAGGGCCAGTAGCTGCTGGATCAGTGACAGCTGGGGCACAAGACTGTATGTTTTTGATGTAGATTGTAAGGGCTTGATTATGATTCTATCTTGGTCCTCCTCAAGGGCTATCTTAGGCTCTTGATGGAAGCAAGCCCCCTCCCTTTGGGCCATACAATACAGGTCTAGCTTAACTGAGGAACTTGGGTCTGAGAGGAGTGATGGGTCGGCCAAAGCTGGGGCCTGGCATTCTTCAAGGAGAGAGCCACTTTGGGATGTTGACCCAGCTTTTCGTCAAAAAGGGGATATGGTTTCAGAGTCCTTGGCAAGGCTTTACTAGGTTGGCTTCTCATTTGTGCAGGCTCTTCGGTGGATTAAATTTAATTTTTTCATCCTTTTGCTGGCACTTCTACCGGAACAGGAGATGGTTATTAAGCTCATTTTTAATTAGTTCCTGGCCCTGCGCTGATTCTTCCTTAGTATTTTTGTCATTGGTATACCTAGTTGCTCTGCGGTCGACAGATGGGGTTCCTCGGGTGGATCTGGGGGGGGGGGGGGGCGGAGGCGGGAAGGGGGAAGCTCATACTTAAGTTGGGGGCGTCATTTGTGGAGTTGCCTTTCTCCTCAACTAAGATGGTTTGTTGATGGGCTCCCTGTGTTTATGATGCTTCGGGATCTCATCCTGCTGCATTTTTGAATCGGTTGGGCCAGAGATGCTGGTACCTTTTTGCTGCAAAGAATGTCTAGGTTTAGTTTTACATCTTCGGTTAAAGAGATCAGAAGATTTGGGATAGTGGCGAGCTTGTCGATCAAGGGGTCACAGGTACAGTCAATATAGGTTGCTGCAGCATGATTTTGTACCCACATTATCAGGTTATTTAGGTCGGCCAGCTTCTGGTCAATCGCGGAGACTGATTTTGCCATAATGTTTACCAGGTCCACTCGGACGTCTATTTAGTTTGACTGGTAAGTTGGTGCATCCAGCGTTAGTTGGTATGTCCTGAATTGAATGTCCCACAGAGTCCCAGCTCCTGTTGCTAACCTTTCACCTTGAATTTGGGGGCAGGGTGCTCTATGTTGGATTTCTATGTTGGTTTTCTCTGGGGTTTTCGGGACTGCAGGTGAGTGCACTTGAGGCCTAGGGATGTATTTTAGGCCTTTGTAGTGGCATTTTTGGTTAGCCGTGGAGTGCTCCATCAATTAGTTTCCTCTTCTCTTGAGGGAATATGCCATTTGTCCTCTGGCCTGGCCTTGCTGAGGTTAGTTTGCAAGGATAAGGGTCATCTGTTAGTTGTGCCCTTGGTGAGTTCAGAATAGGAAAGATGGGTTCAATATAGGTCTGGGGCTTGTCTACTCCTGCCACCCTGCTGTAGTGTAGTAAGCATCTAATTGGTCCTACTGATCCCCCAGATGCTGGTGCGATTCCTGCCCTTTACCTTTACAAATGGTTATTCTGACCTCAATTGGTAGTGGTGCGCTGTTTCTCAGTAGTGGTCACGGACGTTTGGGGGTAGGGGTAAACTGTATGAAGTTTGTGGAGAAAGGGACCTCAGTGAGAATAACTCCAAGTCTGTTGGGGGCCTCCTTGTTCTCTCCATACACGGGCTATTACAACCTCAGTCCCCATATGTGGCCCAGTGAAGTGGTGCGAGTCGCAGTAGGAGCTATTTATGTTTAAGGTTGGTTAAACTGGAGCTGGCAGAATATTTGGGTCCCCTGAGATGGAGAAGATGGTGCCAACAGGGTCCTTTAGAAAGTCAAACTTGTGTGGGATTTTTGTGACTTTCTCAAACATACGGGACAGAGGTGAGGTTAGTGACTGGTTCACCTGTGCAGGTTTTGCCTTAATAATATCTGTTGTTAGAGTAGCTGCAGCTTTCGCTTTCTCCTTACAGGGGGTTGAGGCGCCCTTTCTCTGCCTGACCACATGTTCTTTTCAAGGTTGCTGGCCTTATGGGCTGTGCGCTTCCAGGTGGGGTTGGGGAAAGGTTTGAAGGGTGCCTTACGACGGAGGTCAGTCGGACTACTCTTCTGGGGGTTTCCCGTTGAAACTTTGCTCTCCTTCAGCTGTCGGGGAGTGCAAATGCTGAAAATGGGTTGCTTGGATGTAATTCCAGGCTAGCACAGAGGCACAGAGCCCTACTGACTCTTGAAAAGGCCATGTCCTGCCAGGCAGTTAGTCTCGAGCCAAGACAAGAAAGGCAGGATGCCTGTAGAATTCAAAAGGGAAAACTCTAGAAGCTTCTCCCCCACTTCAGAGGCAGAAATGGATATATATGCTGGACCTCAGACACAAACTCTGGAGTACACTTCTGGACCTGTGGATTCTCTGACAAGAAGGACTGTTGTGCTCCTGAAAGGACTGGCACTCTGCTGGACTACTGCCCTGCTATGCTGACCTGCTGCTTGCTGTCCTCCTGTCTAGGTGAGAAGGACCGGACATGCATCTGTTGAAACCATAACCACCATAGTGACTCCAAGGGCTAGTTGGCTGGCCTCCTGACTTGAGCCTCAGGTACATAAGGCTTCAACAACTTTGGCCACAGCACCTGGACTCTGCCATCTTTGTGTCTACCCTGCTAAGTGGTGCCACCCGAGTCCTCTACCCTTGGAAGTGGGTTTAAGGTGCTCTGCAAGCATCTATCAATCTAATGGAACCAACGCACCTCATCTTCTGCATGGCGGAACCCCAAAAATAAATTATGCATCACTGATGCTGTGTGGATCGTCTCTATTGCAAAGACCCACATTGCAGCCCATCGCTTCATCAGAACTGCAGCTGCGCAACGCATCTTCTGGTTCTGGCCCTCCCATTCCTTCTCAACAGCAGCCTCAACGAAGATCTGGACTGCACATCCCAGCCTTGCATCTTCTTGAAATCAATGCATCACCTCGACTGTGCAAGGCATCCTTCATGCTGGACTTCGCATCACAAGCCCTCATTGATGGGATGCTTAACGACGATGCAGGACCTTGCACGCCAGCTTCACTGCTTCTCTGAGTAGACGTATCACTTCAGATGCATGACACATCTTAGACATAGACTCTCGTAATCCTCCACAAACCAGGATTTAAGGTACTTTGTTCAGCTGGCCCAAATAGGTCCTTGTATCTGGCCTCCGCTTCATCACAGTTGGACTGAACTTGAGACTTTGTCCTGGTCCAGTGCGACCACAGATCTATAGTGGGCGCTTTGCAATTTTGCCGCTATTTTCACGGAAATCTTGAAAGTTAACTATCTCTAGTTTTACTGATTGTAGTTTTGGTCTTCTTTAATTTATTCTTTTTGTCTAAACTGATGTGGGATTGTGGGTTTTCACTGTATTGCTGTTTGAAGTGTTGCAGTGTTCTAGTGATTGGAATTTGTTGTTTTGGTCTTGATTTATTTAACCTTTTTCATTTGTTTTTATTTTTCGAACTTGGTGTGGGATCTTTATGTTTAGTGTTTTCATTGTTAACTGATGAAAGTGTTGCAAAAAATACTTTACACATTGCCTCTGAGTGAAGCCTGGCGGCTCTGTGCCAAGCTACCAGAGTGCTGAACACAGGTTAATATATGGCTTTCTTGTAACTACACACTGACAAGGATTGTGGTTTCTGCTGGTTTCATTCCCCTCAATTAGTAACCGAAGTTCTTCCATGTATTCACAATAAATGCAGCGGTAGAGGTCTGGTAGGACAAAACCAGACTTCTTCAGCAACCAGAACGTGGATCTACAAGAATTGTCTTGGCATCCAGTTTTATACTTTTTCAGGTGTGCCCCAACTGTTGTATGTGAACCCAGGCAGAATTTGACTCTGTAATGTCAAAAAGGATGCTCACAGCCCTTATTCTGCATATTCAGAGAAATCATCTCTGCCTATTCCAGCCAGCATATTGTTTGCTCCGAGAAGGCATTCCATAACTATTGAAGAGTAATTTATTCTAAGAGAAACGAGAGTGCTAGTGCAAAGTACCCTCAGGTACCTTAGACAGGGAAAAAGTAACTTTCCCAAAATTACTTTTCTGTAATATTTATTAAAAATCTAACTTCACAATTGGACTGGATATTTAATAAATATAAAAAATAGTTGTTTAATCATTTTTCCAGCTAATCCCATTCCAGAGATAAGGCATTAGTATTTTAATCTGTAGTCTGGTTTCTTACATAGGACTGCTAAGCCTGCCAAAGTGAAAATAGATTTGGGGTGCTAGTCAGTGTGAGGACATGCTAACATTAAATTTGGACATGTCCTACTTTTTAATGCCATGCACCCTGTCTTATGCGCTACAAGGGCTACATAGGGATCACTTAGTGATATTTAAAAGGTAAATGTCTACCTCTCATTGACAGGTCAAAATGTAGTTTTTACACTGCTACCGTCAGGTAAAAACAGAAGGCCTGAAGCAATGTTTGCACTGCCATGGTAGTGGATGGAACAATAGGTGCTGCAGTCTACTGGTGGCATTTAAATTCCAGGTCATGTGTCACTTTGTGCTACATACTACAATCTAACAGGCAGGTTAAATATGCAAAATAGGAAGCCAAATCAACCATTTTTAAACAAGAGTATAGGCACTTAACTAGTGATGAGCAGGGGTAATGTGCAGAGTCCTAATGCCACCAAAAATATAGGATCCAGCAAAAGGAAAAAACCCAGGGTGGCCACAGAGAAAAGGTGGCTATCCTACACCTTTTAACTGCTGTCCTCCCTAGGAACCTTAGGAGTTGCCCTGACCCCTATTCTCTAATTTTGAACCAGTCTATTGAGAGTTCCTCTCTCCCTTTGGTTTAGAGTCATGATGCTCCTGTCCTTTGTTAAACTTGTTAGGTAAACATCTGTAAGCTAACACCACCAGTTTTCTCTAGATCCCTCTCAAAGTCACACCTGATGGATATTTCCTTAATTGGGTAGAACACTGCTCCCTGAGTACTTCTGTCACCATCAATTGGTTTAGTAACATCTTCTCCTCTGTCCCTCTCATCCACACTATGAATCTAGGCATCAAACGGGCGCCCTTCCGATCTTTTGCCTTCTTTAACACTCTGAAAGTACTGAGATGGCTTCAGTACAAACCGTATAATCAGAGCATCCTTCATTTGCTCATAGCTTATTTGCTGAGCCACAGATATTCAATATCTGTCAAACCTTCTGTGGGACGTCATTCATTTAATTGGCTGCTTTAGAGACATCATTCAAAGCCTGAACTCAACAAATGATCTCTAAGCTCACAAATCATTCAAACATAGCTTGTCCCTTCACATACACAAGCTCAAGCTTGTTTAGAACCTTGGCAGCTACTCTGGTACAGTTGGAAGTGGAATCACATGCATGTGTATTGTTAATACATGTTATTTAGGTGGGAATAACCATTTCACTTAACATTCAAAAAACTGCCTTTACTCCACACAAGTTTCTTACAGCTAGTGATGAATGAGAACCTTTCTGTATCCAACTACTGGACAGCAGGGAGAGGAGGTAGCAGCTTCCCAATATGGGCTAGAGCTCCCACAAAAAAACATTAAAAAATTCAGCCATTCTGACCACCCCCATGGCGAGGGCGATCAGGGAATTTACCTCCAATCTGCTCTCTGCAAGACAAGACAAAAAAGATTGGAGTGGGTGTGGCACACCATAACCATCAATCCTGACTAGTCCACCTCTAAAGCTCCAACAGTCTTTCTACCCCTTTCCTTTAACAATATCTGCCTGGAGCACCCTCATGGCAAGCAAGAGAAAAAATAGATTATTCTCTGTGTAGTTTGGACACATTGGCAACAGATAGAGGGTAAATTCCCCTCTCACCATGCTATCTCCCCTGGGTGGTAGAAAGGCTGTCTGGTTTCTGGAGGGGGGTGAAGAGCAGCACTAGGATGGTAAACCACTGTTTCCCACGTTTTCCTTGATTTGCTGGACGGCTTGGAAACCCCTTCTGCCCCCCACCTCCCTACCCCTGGGACAGGCAGATAGGTGGTAAAAGCCTCACTCTGAACAGCCAGCAGGCTAAAAGCCCACTAGACTATTAGGGAAAAAAAGTGAGAAAAGGACAGGGGATTCAATGGGGGGGGGGGGGCTAACATGGGTCATTGTAACGGACCAAAGCTATTACCATGTGACAACCTCACTGCCACCACACTGACTTCACTTCACATAGTTCAAGCTTTGACCAGTCCCTGTCGTGAAGGACATGCATTATCACACAAGTGGGGTACCGTTTTTATCTGGAGAAATGTGGGAATGGTGTGTGGTGAGTATTTTGTGACTTCCTACAGATTTCAAAACTCTCCCCTCAAACAAAGTTGAGGAAAATCTGCAATTTTAGCCACAGGTTGACGTTAGTAGAGCATTTTCAGTATGGAAATGTAGTGGAATTCACTCAAGTCACACCACACTCCTCCTTGATGTATAGGTTTCAGAAATGTCTGGGTTTGGTAGCTTTCCCTAGGTAGAGTTAGAGCTCAGGCCAACACGCCAGAATGGGCCAATTTGTAAGGTAAAGCTTTGATGTGTCCACATTCCGTTTTAGGGCCTCCCACCCAAGAGGTGTACTATTTTATCAGGAGAAGTGTGTGAACAAAGAATAGTATAACATGTGTTATTATCACCTGGATTGATCTCCATTTCCAGCTTCCAAATATAAGCCATTGTGAAAGAAAGAACACATGTTGCAAAATGCTCTCTAAATCAAATGACAGTATGGGTACTCCCAAATCCAGAGGTGCACAAACACCCACTATCACTAAATTCAGTATCCCAGACCCATTTAAAAAATACATAGGTTTCCTTCATACCAATTTTACATTCATTAGATTTTACCATATGAAGTGTTGCATGGTCAATGAAACATCATTAGAAACTGTAGTTCAGTTGTTGGCTTTTAGGTATTGCACGTTGTTGACAAATCGTCCCTGCTACCCGAATCGTCTGACTGACATAGTGGAATGTTATTTTTGTAATCATGCATCGAGGCAAAATATAGCAGATGAAAACTATGTCACAAATTCCTGTTTTTCCCTACTTATTTTCACTGTTTTATTATTTCAATGATTACTTTCTTTGAGAACACCATGAGCAATCTATGCAAATGACCCATCATTGAATTCAGATTTTTGTCCAGTTTACAGATATATATATATACACATTTACAGATTCACCCATGAGTTTCACACCTGTTTCCCTCAAAAACTGCATGTAGGTAGAAACCACAGAAAATAAGAGGAGTCACCCCACCATGAAAAATAAAAATACTATGGTAAAAAAATATACTGGGTACAACTCTGTTCCTAAAAGCTGGGAATATGTAGATCTTAGCACATCAAAACATTTGTTTATGCCATTTTTACAAAGTAAAACCACACACTTTGTCAAATTAACATAAATGCTGCTATACGTTCTGCTATTTTGTTGGATCAAAGGAATCCACAAACCATTGGGTGCTTTTAGAATCCAGAACAAGTGAGGGGGAGGGGGGTTAAAAGAAGCAAATTTGGCCTGGATACCATTTGCAGAAAAAAAGTTAAGCATGAAATTCTCTCAATATATAAAATAGGCTCAACTATTCCAGAGGAGGAGGTGAGGGCAGAGGGGGCAATGGGATAATGGTCACTGCACAGCAAAACAATGTTAGCAACCATTTTACAAACACAAGATCTGGAACTCAATTGCAAAGAGAATCAGACTAAATTGATTGCATTAAATGAAGTGGGGTATTCTTTAATTTGAGAATTAGGTTAATTAAGGCCTAGCTCATGCATGTGGATGGGAATGCTTACTCTGAACAGCTATACATGGGGCGAAGTATTTTTAGCAGGATGGAAACAATAAAAAAATCCACACCTACTTGCAAGTGAAAATAAGGTGTTACACAAGGAAATAGAGTCATAGCAGAATTATTTTAGAGAGGTGGCATTGCTTCTCCACATCACTGTGAGGCAGAGGGTGAAGGGAGATAGCAGAAGAGGACTCCACAGCTGTGGGAGGGTACCCAAAGGGTGCACTACAGCTCATTTTTGTGGTGGCAGGAGACCATGGTTGGTGTTGGTCAAATGGTGTCTCAGTAAAGTAATGGAATCAGTCCTGAAGCCGGCTGAACTGTAGATAATAATGTCCTTTGCCGAGGTGACTGTGCTGAAGACTGAGCAAAGGATCTAGCTGCCACCACCAGAAAATAAACAAGAGAAAACATTGGTGTTTGGCGCTTGCAATGCAGATCACTACAGAACAGGGAGCAGACATAAGAGAAGGCAGCTGCGGTTGGAGGATCGGTAGCTCAGCAGGCACACTGGAAATCAGGTCTGCACCCCTCCATAACTGGACCACGCCTAGTGCCACGACTCCTAGCACTCCCGTCCCCCAGAGACACACCATTGTGAGCTTCACACCCTCGACCCAAGACGTTGCAGCAAACACTGCCACCACGCCAACCCACCCTCCAAGGTAGGACCATTCACCTGCACCCACTGCCACTTCACCCACCACAGCACACACCAGACCACCGACCAGCACCAGTTAAAACACACCACCTGGACAAAAACACCAACCTGCATGCGCCCTTCTCAACACAAGCTTACTATGCAAACACACCCCCAGGATTTGGGACCTCATCTGCACTGTCACATTTGACATCCTCTTTCTCACTGAGATCTGGCTCAACCTCACTTCCACAAACAACATCACCACTGCATTACCCAGAGGATACAAGATGACCCACTGCGACTGCATCAACAAGCCTGGCGGAGGGATTGCCATCATACATAAGACAGCCATCCAATACACAACCACAAATGACAACATCGCCCCAGCCATAAAACACTTCTAATTCTGACTCCAGACAGACAGCAAACCACCATCAGGGGCACCCTCGACTACCGTCCTCTAAGAGGGAGTCTATCCTTTTGCAACTTCATGACCCCCCACCACAGACTCCAACAACTACATTTTCCTTGGCGACCTCAACTTCCATCCCTATTCCCACAATGACATCACCACTATTAATCTCCTCAGCAGCATGAACAACATCGGACTCACCCAACCCATCCACGGCCCCATGCACACTGCAGGCAACATGCTAGATGCCATCTTCACCTCCAGAAACTGCACCAGGTACAGCAACACCACATAAATCTCCTGGACTGACTACTCCATTGTCTACTTCAACATCACCAGCTTACAGACCTGCACCCCCAATCTGCCCAATGTCCCCCATCGTAACTGGAGCAAAGAACCAAAGGACACATGGATCAACACCCTTAGAACCACCCACCCCATGTTCTCCAACAACCTAGACCACAGTGTCAGAAATTTCAACAACTGGATCACTGATTGCGCTGACAGCAACAACACCCACAGAAGGTCCACCAAGCAGGCTATCTGGTACACTGAAGGCCTCAGAACTGTTAAATGACACTGTAAACAACTAGAAAGGAGATGGTGCACCAGCAAAGACACAACAGGCAAGACAGCCTTGAAGACAGCCCTCAACCTCTACCAGATATTTGAGAGAATTGAAGAAAAAGGCCTTAGCCTCACACATTGAATCAAGCTTCAATAACAGCAAAGGACCAACACTGTCAAAGTATTTTCCAATCCTTCAGCTGCAACAAACAACATTACCCCTCACAAGAACTCTGTGACAACCTTGAAGAATTCTTCCACAAGATCACCATCTACAGAAACTTCAAACCCAAGCCCAAGGCCACAGACTTCTTCAAGCAACAAAATGACCCCGCTACCACCACAGACATCTGACTAACCAAACAGATCTAGCTCGTCCCACAGGACACGGCCTCCATCATGAACTCGGTCCACTCAGGGGCCCCAACCAACCCATGCCCTCACCACATCTCCAACCTAGGCAAAGCCAGAATCAGCCACCTTGTTCCACACCTCAACTTCTATGTCCACCGTCCCAAGGATTGGAAACACCGCAAAGTCAATGTCCTACTAAAGAAACTATTGGCAGGGCCCTGCAAACTCAACAACCATTGACTGATCGATCTCCATCATCCCGTTGCTGGCCAAAGTATTAGAAAATATCAACAAACAACAACTCTCCTCACATCTGGAATGGAAGCTCCTACTCAACTCCTCCTAATTCATATTGCATAGCAACAACAGCAATGAGAATCCTTATTGCAGCTACTGACGATATCTGAGCATTTCTCAACCGAGGACAGACTATGGCTCTGATCCTCCTAGACCGCTCAGCAGCCTTCGATACAGACTCCGACCACACATTCATCACAAGGCTGCACAACATAGGCATCCAAGGAGCCACCCTCAGCTGGATTGCCTCTTTTCTCACTGGAAGAAAGCAAAAAGTCTGCCTTCTACCCTTCACCTACGTAGCCAAGCAAATTATCTGTGGAGTACCCGAAGGGTTCTCGCTCAGCCCCACACTCTTCAACACTTACAGGTCACCTCTGACCAGCATCGTTAAAACCTACAGACTCAGCATCATATCCTAAGCTAACAACACACAACTCATCCTCTCCCTCCTCAAAGACACCACCAACATCAACTTTCACAACTGCATGACAGACGTCGCTAACTAGATGACGGGCAACCGCCTCAAGCTCAAAATTACAAGACAGAGGTACTGAGTTTTGGAAACAGGAAACAAAAGCTCCCTATGGGACATATCCTTGTGGCCTCAAAACTCAGACCTACTCCTATCCCCACTGACCACGCTAGGAACCTAAGCCTCATTCTGGACAACAAACTAACCATGATGACCCAGGTCAACTTCGTCTCTGCTTCGTGCTTCTTCATGCTCTGCATGCTTCATAAGATATTCAAATGGGTACCTCAAAGCTCCAGACGCACCGTCACCCGAGCCCTTATCTCCAGCCAACTGGACTACAGCAACGCTCTCTACGCAGGGATTGCTGCTCAACTTCTCCAATGACTACAGACCATACAGAAAGGTGCAGCCAGACTTGTCCTGGATCTCCATAAAACAACCCTCATCACCCCCACCTAAGAGAACTCCACTGGCTCCCTGTTCAGAAAAGGTGCCAATTCAAGCTCCTGACCCATGCATGCAAGACCCTACATAACTGCGGACCCACCTACTTGAAACCACCTCCTCAACTTCCATTAGCCCACCAGATAACTCCGCTCTGCATCCCTTTCTCTAACCTTCACCGCCTGCAACCGACATAGCAGATGCAGAGGTCATTCCTTCTCCTGCCTAGCAGCGAAGATATGGATGAGCTACCCTTTCATCTACAGACCTCCCCATCTCTTCCAGAGTTCCAAAAGTCCTTAAAGACCTGCCCATTCAGCTAATCAACCGCTCTCTGTCACTGCCTGGATATCCTCACTGGTGACATGCAGTGCTCTACAAATCTTTGGATTTATTAACTGACTTCTATATAGGAATGAAGCACTTTTCCAAAAGGCAGCAAATGAGGCTAAAGAATTGACATGCATTACTTCTCTCCCATAAAACAAGAGAGCCACACATGTAACCATTGGCACTTGAGGCCACATGATTCAATCCTCAGAATCCCTGAAAAGACCTCTGCACATTTTCATTTGCTCTCTTCTCTAAGGAAACAAAACCACAGAAGAGACTCACAACATTGTCTGTGACCTGTCCTTTCCGGAGATTCACACCACATACGATGCACAGTATACCAAAATACACGACTGACTCATAGAATTATAAAAGAATCAAAAAGAGGTATTAAAGTATTAAGTTGGGACAGGTGTCAATTGAGCACAAAATATAGTAGGATGTTTGTCTCAAAAAAGTGTAGTATGCACTGCTGTTCAGAAGAGTGGCTGCTTTCGCTATCATAAGTCATATGGTAAAAATGTAATACTGTATTTCAGTATATCCAATTCCTACAAAGTATGTCATGGACTCAGGAAGAAAGCAGTTGCTTCATTTGTCTTCTCATAAGGGACTCATTAGTGGTGGTTTTATGTCTGAGACAGGGCATGTCATCAGATATGCAATCAAGTCTCTGTAAAGCACGTGTTTTAATAAAGGTTACGATCTGAGAGGCAGAGGAAAGAGCATTGACTCATGGACAGAGAATAAGGGTAAGTTAACTTAGATCTATAAATGTGATTAGATGTCTGTCTGACAATCATATTTACCTTCATGGAAAGTGTGTGAGGGCAGCGAAGAAGGTAATCACTCTAAGCAATCATTAGCTGTCCCTACACTAACAAACACTGGCAAATAAAATAGGTATTCACTTAGCCCAGCTCTTGACTTTGCCATTGGTTTGCTGATTGCACCCGCATGGCTGGAAATCTTGAAATGGATTTTACATTAAACAAAACTCATCCCAATATAAACGCTGATGTTCATGCATTAAATGTTTAATCTACCTATTTAATATGGAAGGGGGCTCTGTTAGAATGGTAAACTATTATTTTTTTTACGTAAAGAAAAATAAGTATGTGTAAAGCAAGAAAATGGATGTGAGTGGCCTGATAGCACTTTTCAGTTGTCAAGCCCTCATAAAATAAATACATAATAAATGAATTAATAGAAAAAAAATTGTTTAACACGGGGAACGGTAAAGGGAGTGGGACCGGAGTGTGGATGGGAACTTTGAGGAGAGGAGCAATGAAGAGAAATGCTTTGTGGAAGAGACAGCAAATACAAGAGAAGAGAGTAAGGAAATGTGTAACAACGTAAAGAAATAAAATCACTGACAAACCCAACATACTAAGTGCTACTAGATGGCCCTGAAGTCAGATACAATTGCTTGAGAAGTCTTTAGCAAAGTTGCAGTACTTCAAATTGTTACTAAATGATCCTCTCGATTCAGATGCAGTGCTTGAAAGTCTCTCACAAATCTGCAGACCCACAAGGTGTTACTTGATGTCCCTCTCGAATCAGATGCAATAGTTGGAAAACTCCTTCTCAAATTTGCAGATCTCAGGCAATTACTCGATGTTTCTTTCAGGTCTGTGGGAATGCTTGAAGCTGCTGTCCACAAGCTGTTTGTTACTAAATGTTCCACCTTCAGTCAAATATAACTGTGTGAAAAGTCTTTCTCAAGGTTTCACTCCAATAATTTGGTGTTACTTGAGGACACTTACAAATTGGAGATGCATGAAAATTCTTTCACAAACATGTAGTACTTTGTTTTTACTTGATGTTTCTTTTGAGTCAGAAGCAACTTTTTAAGATGTTTTGCAAAGCGCTACAGTGTTGCAAAATGTTTCTATACGTTTCAGTCAAGTCAGGAGCAACTTCTTGAAGACTTTCGCGAAGCTGCAGTACCACAAAACGTTACAAATTATCCCTGTCGAGTCTTGAAGTGTATACATTAGACTTTCTCAGCGCACAGCCATTAAGAGCCAGAAGGATGTTTTGGAAACTGTGACACGGGTTTAAAGTGGATTTTACAGTTTTCTGCAAATACACCGATAGAGGCCTTATGAATAGCATTTGACCCTGGGAAAATATGTGGCCTTTTCTGAATTGAGAAATATGCAAAGACGTGTCATTTTATGACTGTTTGCCTACCATCACATTGTAACGGCATTACAAACGAGCTACGTCTGTTGCTTCCCTTGCTCATCTTTGAACGACTAATCATAAAAAAGAAGAAAGAAATCACTACACAAGTAAAACGACTTAATCTGGTTCAACTAATCCCACACAAGGGACTGCTCTGGACCGCATGGCACCCAGCTTAGTTGTTGCTTTGTCTAGCAGAGTGTGTATCCTATGGGTTACTAGCCAAGAGTTCAGTGTATGCACTGGGTTCCAGGTTATATAGGGCAGGCATTAGGAAGAAAGGTGCATAGCTGTATGCAACGAGCAGCAGAGTAGACAACGCTCTGGACAGCACAGTGCTCGTCTTAATCTCTATAATTTGTGCAAGTGATATCAGTAAATGTAGTAGTGAACTCGGTCAATGTGGTGAACAGCATCGTGCTCTGCTTAATTTATGGTTGTGCAGCAATGTGCACAGTGCATGGACTGGGAGACAAGATGCTCCCTTTATTTCTTGGGTAGCACGGTCCAGATGGCATGCTGTGGGCAGTACGAAGTTAGGCTTGCCATATGCTTTGTGCAGTAGGGCGCACAGTGCATACTCTTGACATAATGGTGCAGTGGGCGGCAAGATCTACAATGCATGCACTACACATCACAGTGCCCAGTTTAATTTACTTTTTTTTGCAGCAGGCTGCTTGGTACACGTATTAAATAGAAGGGTGAATAAAGAGTTGTCTGCGTAGCCCGCTGCTGTGCGTAGTTTATTATTTAAGCAGCAGGACGTTCAGTTGGATCCACTTGACAGTAGACAGGAATCGTGAAAAGCACAGAGTGCAATAACGTAAATGGGTGGGCGTCCTTGTGGTGGCAAATAAACACCGAAACAGAGCGACTAACAAAGACATTCAGTGAAAAAAAACAATTAAGTAGAGGAAAATGGTGAAGTTATTCAAAATTGTGGAGTAAATTAAAAAGAGGGTTTGCCATTAATTCCTCACATCTGAGCAAAAGGAATGATTGGAATTGAACTGTAACCCAAAGGAGGCAGATCGTAAAAGCTTCCTTGGATTGTAGGGCCAGGCGAAAAGTCACGAAAAAGGACTCCCCCAGAAAAAAAAACATTTTTAGGCCGGTACAAAGCGACTAACCATGATTCACGTGTGAACTGGGAGCCAGTGAAACGTTATTATGTATAACGAGATAGACTCTTCTATAACGTCCTCGGATACACGTACTTGCAGAGGTCTTGGAGGCTCGAGGCGTTAGACATGTCAAAGTAAGTACCACCTTAACAGCCTTAGCACGAAACTATGTCTGCCTGAGCTCTTTCGATGGTAAAAGGGAAGTTGGGGGATGACCCTATTCTGTGTTTCCATCAGCTCAAAACAAGCGGAAGGAACTCTTTTCAAATGAAGAATCACAGAAAAGTCTGTTTCCAATAAATTCTAGGATTCCCTCTAAGGAACGGGTTCTGGTAATCAAATCGCTCGGCGTAGGAACGGGACTATCTGATCCTCAGCGTGCACGGGGTACTAAGGAAAAATATCGGCCAGTATGATGCACCACATAAGCAACAGGCAGAAAGATTAGCAAACCACGCTCTTTATAGCGGACCTTTGTTTATGGCTTATGTTCTGATAACAGATCTGCGGTAGCTCATCTAAGTGCACGCTGGTTTGCTCTTTGAAAGGCAGCGTTACCAGCCTCTTCCAGCACGACAGACGGGTTAAGGACGTATCTCGATGTTTACCTCGCTCTCTTCTTGGTGGTTATTCTGTTCGGGTGAATCTCCAAGTTTTAACAGGAAGCTGCATAGTTGCCTCCTTTTATCCTTTTGAAAATGTCTAAATTACACGTCCACAATCTCTTCACAAAAACGAACGAATGCCTGCAATAAAGTTTCAAATTGGTCTCGCATTAGTTAACAGAGACCATGCTAATTCCTACAATCTTTCAGTCAGCGTATGTAGTACACGTTCAAGTCACAGCAGGTGTGAAATACGATGACAATCTGCTCGCTACTTACAAAGACCATTCCTGAATTCAGCCTTATGACCGTCGCAGGATGCTGAGCTTTTAACGGGTGTCACGTGGCCGTAATTCCGGGACCCATACTAACCAATACTACGGCTGTGCATATCCTGGGAGTCGCCTGGCAGTGGGCTGTTCTGGTAATATGTAAAATAGCCTAGGATTGGAGCACTGGGGGAGCCCAGCCAATCCTACTGTGCGCTATAGGAGTCGGAGGTGCTCTTTGGCTGTGGAGTGCGCATCCTGTTTTGTGACTCGTCTTCTTTCAGTCGACGGGAGCTGCCTTGATTTTGAGTGGGAGGGAGTCTGTTTTATAGGTCTCCGCGTTAGAGGACTTTTAGTTACTGCCAGGACGATGACGGCCTATTTCCTGCGAGTTTTGTGTATTTCCTAGTCCCTTCCCCTGATTGACTTGAATTTCTTAACCTTCCTCCACGGGGAGAACCAGACCGGAGAAGCAGCATGCAGAGCCAAGCTGCTGTTAGTGTGCAACAGCCTCTTGGTTTAATGTGTTTCTTTTTACTCGAGGACAGGTCCGAGGTATGTATCGACATACAGCATCGGGCAAAACAATGAGAAACGGCGAAATAAACCAGGTCAAGTGAGAGTAAAAGGGCGCTTTTATTAGAACAGGTATGCAGCTATGAAGCTCTCTAAACATTTTACAGTTTAGAATTAATTGCCTCACTAATAGGACAAACAATTCCTAACACCCCACCCGTAAACCCCTCCCAACAATAAAATCCCTTAGGCATTTTTACATGCAGGGCTGGCGTTAGGCATAAGCAGTGTGGGCAGTTGCCTAGGTCTGGGCGTAGTTCTGCTATGTGGAACTTCGCAAAGCGCTGAAAAGAACTCAGTGGAGTTTCGTGAGCAGCGGAGTTTGGGTAAGTTGCGCTGTATGCGCTGATTTTCTGTGGAAGGTCTCGTGCTGTAAAAGCAGCAGGAATGGCATCATGTGGAGCGCCAGAGGGCGCTAACTTTCTGCTGCTTGAGTAGAGAGCAGCAGCTTTCTCATCAGGAGCGGTCACAGCCTATCGCGACCACTCGCATTCAGAGATCACACTCATGCAAGTGCTAGCGCACCTGGTCCTTAGTAAGTAAACTTACAAGGGGACACGTATAGGTCGATTAACCTTTTAGACCGCATGGAGTATCCCAGCTGAGTGGTAGACCAATGGACCATTAATAAGCACTACAATCAATATTCAACCATCAAGAAAACCCCTATCTAACAAAAAAATTCCATCACTCTCAAGCAGGTTAATCGTTTTTTATTCCCTATTAGTTACAATTCTAATCAAAACCTTTATTCGGCTTTATTGTTAATTAAGCTTTATTAATCATCACAAAGCAATTGTTCATCAAGAAAATCTCGAGCAATCAAATCAACAATATAAGTCAGCAAATCCTTTAACATTTATGGAATTATTCAGCAAATTCAATCCAGTCAGTCAGTCGTCACCGTTAAGGTCACCACTGTCAGCCTACCTAACCCAAATTAGCATCAGCATGCGGGTCTTCATGCAAAAACAATTTAGACAAAAAAAACAAAACATTAATTTGGAAAAATCTATCTAAAAAAACCTCATTTTAAACAGCGCAGTTGGTACCTAGAAGAAAAAGCACGCATTAGTCAGTCATTGTTATAGCTACCTATCCAAGATAGATCAGCAACGAGTCAATCTTCGTCTCCAGGTCATCAGTCATCAGCAAAGTATCAGGCTCACAGATAGTAAGTCCAATTATCAGCACTTTGGACAGAGTCTCTTGACATCATCAACTTTCGCCTCTCCGCTCTAAATATCCTTCCCTTGTCATCACTTTTTATTAGGATCTCTCAGTCCATCCCACTAATTGCTAATTGGTCAACCTTATCAGAAGTTATGACTCTAACCTATATTTTTTGTTTACCACATATACACGTCAATTCAGGATTCAAGTTCCATTAGTTTGATTGGTTCTTCTGTCGATGAAAACATCATCCGGCTCATCAGGTAACACAATTGTTGCTCATAGTCTTTCAGTCAGTGCTTTCGTTGTTCAAGTCCTGGGAAATTACGTTTAGCCTACCCTACACATAATTGCATCAATGTGTCCTCATCATCTCCTGTCCACTGGTTCATTTACAGAATTTTCTAGCAGAGCTCTCTGAACTCTGTACAGTTCAAGGTCCTTTTCTCCAGTTCCAGTCCTCGGCAGCTTGTCGAGTCTCCACGTTAAGCAGGCAAGGCCCAGCGAAAACCCAGGCCTCCAGTATGGCTACCTTAAGAACACGAATTAGCATAAAACATAGGTTATACATTCAAATAAGACATATTAATACGGTTTTAATATATATTTTTCATTATTTAGCATCTTGTTAATACATATGGTGACCACTCCCAGTGGGCACATTTTACCCATACACGTTATTTTCAAATATTAATTTCTTTTTCAATAGTTATCATTAGTATTCATATGCTAATCATTAAAACTTTCTCATATTAGCATATCTGCTCCAACAGTCCCTCCTCGGATGACTAAATATATCATCACACCTTTCCTTGTCAATCGTTTTGCAAATTACTTTCAGCTACATTTTGATTTCTCCTTCTTGTATTTTCCATATAGATTCTTCTTCTGGGTTGTTCTTCCCTCCTCTGGTCATTTTTGGCCCTATTTAATTTAATTTTCTGCCATATTTTACATGCCCTCCGTAAGCCTAATATGACAATAATCACAATTAATATTCCTTGGATGATTTTCTACAGTATACCACCCCAAATTTGACTAAACCAATTTCCCACTGTAACAAAACCATTCCAAACCTTTTCCCAAACTCCTGGTCACTTCAATTCTTTTAAATCCTTACTTGCATTAGTTAAATTAGTAAGTAGATCGTATCTCTTTCTCATTTGCAGGAATGTAAGAACAACAGTGCCTTGTATTAATCATTTTACAGACTCCTCCGTCCTTCGCTAATATTATGTTTAAAGCAAGCCTATTTTGAAGCATCATAGCTCTATCCGCAGCTAGTTCAGTGTTTAGTAAAAGTATGGCTCCAGTAAAGTTAGTTAGCATATTATCCACCGTAGTAGACAGTTTTCGTATCTTATTTGCATTCAATATAACTCCCACAGAATGAATTATTGCTCCAAATATATCCTCTACAATTGCAGAGGCTGTTTTTCTCCTTTGTCTCATCTGGTGTAAATCAGTCATTTTCGGTATCTTTTTCAGATCATCTATTTGATAAATCTTAGGAAAAACTATTCCCAAGTAACATGTCCCGTACCATCCCCTAGGAAGACGGTAATAAGCATTAAGTCCACAAATATAATAAATTCCAGGAATCACAGGATCTGCACCATTCAGCATAAATGTCCATTTACTCTGAAACAAAAACACATGCCTACGTTCACTCGTTCCCACAAATAAAGTGTCAGTGTGTGATTTCGGCCTATATACACGAAGCTTCCCTACATGCAATGCATCTAAAGTTAATCACCCTTGTGTTTTAATAGCAGTGTAAGCATAATCATTCTTATAGGTTCTTCTCTCTAACCCTTTTTCTATTTTCTCTTTTAGTGCTTTTCTCCTGTCATCAGTATGCCCAATAAAACTCTTCTCCATAGGTGTTAGTAAGCAGGTTAAATTGTTACGATGCGCATAAGCCGTGCCAAAAGTCAGTGTAAGCTCAATGAATCCTCTCACTAATACTATATCATGATCCTTAGCTATCTTACTCAAATATCTAATTATGGGAACAAAGGAAAATACAACGTCATAGTTTGAATAAAAGTACTGTATATACTCCTGATTATAGAATCGGGTTAGTAGCAAACTATAAGTTATACCATAAGTCAGAGGTAGACAGTGATAAGTGACCCCCTCTTCCACAGGGGAAGGAATCTGCGTGCACACAAGACAATCCTTTGCATCCATCGTTTCCACATATTCACTCAACAACCAATAAAAGACGTTAGAAGACAGCTCTCCCTTTGCATTAGTATAATCATACAAATATTGCTCATCTAATTTAAACCCCTCTAAAGCTGTTAGTGTAGTAGTTTCAGATACAGATGTAACATCAGCTTCTCTCATCTCATGAATAGACAGTCCCACAATCATTATTACAAACAATATACCACACACAATCGCCATTCCTACACTCAAATACCTACAATACCTAATGTTCTTAATGTTATTATCTAATCCAGCCATGATCTGTAAAGAATCAGAAAGTAGAATGAACTCTTAATTAAGGTGCAACAAGAAAAATCAAAAATACACTTTTTCTTCCTTGTCTGGATTTTCTTGTAATGTTTTCAATTCTACTAGGGTGTCAATTATTTTCAATGCAAAACTTGCACAATTGGTCTTTTCTGTCATCAATTCCCACTTATCCTTGAACGATATGCAGTTCAGGGCGCAAAACCTTGCAACCTGATCTGCATACACATTTCCCAAGGAAATGTAATCCCGCGTCTTTTGATGTGCACTGCATTTTACTACAGCAATTTCTTCAGGTAACTGAATTGCATACAGTAATTCTTTTATCCTATCGCAATTTCGTACTGGTGTTCCACTGGAGGTCATAAAACCTCGCTGCACCAGGATTGTCCCAGAAATTTATGACGGGGAAGGGGACCTCGTTGTGAGACACCCCAAAATAGCGAACTCCTTTGCCAGATACTATTGTGCACTATACCAAGCGTCTGCACTGATCCATCTTGGTCAGGCCCGCCGATTATTGGACGAGGTTCCCCTCCCTCGGTTGACCACGGTGGAGGTGCAGACCTTGGAAGAACCTATTAACGCAGAGGAAATTGGGGCAGCCATCTCTGCACTAGGTACGGGGAAGGCGCTGGGTCCCGACGGGTTCCCCTCGGAATATTACAAAGCACTTAGAGAAGACCTAATTCCACACTTGTTGAACCTCTTTGCAGAAGTGGAGAATGATGGATCCTTCCCCCGAGAGTTAGACGCCGCCACTATTGTAGTGCTTCCCAAAACCCAACCCCCCTCGCTGACTGTGCGGATTATAGGCCGATATCGCTGATTAATACTGAGGTAAAAATCTTCGCCGCTATCCTCGCAGCTCGCCTCAAGAGGGTCCTACTGCAACTAATCCACCCAGGCCAATGTGGGTTTATGGCAAGCCATAGTACTCGACACTGTATCTGCCGACTACACGTGGCTCTGGCTGAACGTCGTCGATTGCCCCGAGACCTTGCCCTTTTACTCATCGACTTTGAAAAGGCCTTTGACTCGGTTGACTGGGGGTTCCTCTTTTTAGTGCTCCGACACATGGGCTTGGGACCGAGGTTCCTTCGTCTGGTCCAGGCATTATACACCAACCCTACAGCCTGTGTACAGGTCAACGGGGCCTTATCCTCCATTTTCGAGGTTCACACGGGCACACGGCAAGGATGCCCCTTGTCCCCCCTTCTGTTTACCCTGGCCATTGAACCTCTGGCTCAGATGATCAGGACAGACCCAGTATATCGCAGCTGGAAATGGGACCCCTCCCGAGAGGATAGGATAGCACTATACGCCGACGACGTCCTGTTGTACATGGGAGAATCCAGTGTAACGGGCCCATGAAGTCTCTGCCTTTTACGGCACTATGAACAGGCGTCGGGACTCAAAATGAACTCTGCCAAATCAATACTGATCCCAGTGGCTAGTTCGCGCGACTGCTTTGACTGGCAGGACACAATACCTCTATGCAGGCTCAGCTTTAAATACCTGGGCATCTGGGTGTCCCTCCTGCCTGAACTGGCATGGGCCAAAACCTGTCACCGTTGCTGGCACGCGTCAAGATGGACCTGCAAAGATGGCAGACCCTACCGCTAAATGTGATGGGCCGAGTGGCCCTATACAAGATGATGATCCTGCCAAGGCTCCTATACACATTTCAGAACTTTCCCCTCCCAATCCCTCGCTCCTGGTTCAGAACTCTTGAAAGCGCTACAGGGCTGTTCCTCTGGAGGGGTGCCAGGCATCGAGTAGCGGCACAACACTGCCGAAGAGGGGTATATGACGGGTGCCTGGGTGCCTCGGACCCCTATCTGTATTATTTAGCCACCCAGTTAATAGTGATCCACGATTGGTTCACCGGGGTATGGGACGACCCGGCCTATCAGATAGAGTTGGAGATCCTGGGCTTCCCACGTATCCTTGACGTGCTATATGGAGCACCACTTCCCCGAGACATGGAGGAGATAACTAGGGTGGTTTTCTTGGTGTGGCGCGCCGCATTACGATATGCCCGCTGGAACACCGTTGTCACCCTTCAGACCACACTGTGGAGGGGGAGATGGTTAAGTGTACCTGCAGCGCTGGAAGGGTTAGCAGAATGGGACCTGCTGGGCATTTCCTTGGTGGGAGATGTGTGGAGAGGGGAGGCTTTGAAATCATTTCAGGATCTGCAGGTGGACTTTCAGCTAACTCAGACACAATTCTTCAGGTACCTCCAGCTGAGACATGCCCTGAGGGTCCACTTGCCAACCGCAGGCCCCGTGCCAGAATTTAATCCACTTGAGGCCAAACTACTTATGGGGAACCTGGGGGGGAAGGTATCTCCCAAATCTATAAAATGCTAATTAACAATGCTCCCGGTGACCTAGGCTCAGTAAGAACCAGATGGGAGTCATGGGTTGGGGCCCTAGAAGAAGCGGAGTGGAGGGAGGCCATGCTGGCACCTGAGGTACTGGTGGTGTCGGCTAGAATTCGCACAGTGCAATTCTACTACTTATACGAAGCGTATCTGACACTGTCCAGACTGCACAGGGCGGGACTCTGCCCCTCTGCCCGGTGGCCACGATGCTCAAGTGAGCCTGCAAACTTTTTGCACATGGTTTGGACCTGCCAAGTGATACAGGCATATTTGGTCAAAGTGATCCAAGAACTGGGAAGGGCCCTGGGACAGGAGGTGCAAAGGTCCGCGAAGTTAGTCCTGCTAGGGGTGATGGAGGAAATGGGAGGATCATGCGCGAAATGCGCCCTGGCTGCCACAGCCATGCTAGTCGCCAAAAGAGACATTGCTGCTGCCTGGAACTCCTCCGAAGGCCCGTCACTCCGAAAATGGAGAAGGGGTGTTGATTGGTGCGCAAACCAAGAAAAATTGGTATATGAATCCAGGGGTTGCCCGCAGAAATTTGAGAAAATATGGGAACGATGGGTGGACTTGCTGCCATAAAACAAAGGGAGAACACGAATATGAATGTTGCAACAAGATCTGAATTGTTGTTTGCTTTCTGGTTCGCATTACTGTCAATTATTAGTGTTGATGATGGGTTGAAGATGGAATTCCATGTACCGTATGTGTCTTCTGCTCTGCACCTTTCCTTGCCTTCCCTTTTTCTTTTAAAAACAATAAAAATGTGTTTATAAAAAAAAAAAACTCGCTGCGACCACAATTGACCAAAATCATGAACAATTCCAAATCCATATTGACTATCAGTGTATATTGTCACTTGCAGCCTGGTATAAACATAACAAGCTCTAGTAAGAGCCACCAGTTCTGCTACTTGTGCAGAATACACACCGGGAAGCCATGATGCTTCTAGAGTTCCTGCAATCGTACATACAGCATATCCTGCTCTCAAGGTGCCTGTCCCATCTCTAAGACATGAACCATCCACAAAGACAATTTGATAATTTTCTTCTAAACGAGTACCTCTAATATCAGGCCTCGTCTTTGTACACAGTTCGGTCACCTCAAAACAATCATGCTCTATAGCCTCCTCCTTTTCAATTTCAGCAGTATCACTTGGCAATAATGTTGCTGGATTCAACACTGTGCATCTTTTCAAAGTTACATTTGGAGCTCCCAAAATGCTTGTCTCATACCTTGTCAGTCTGGCCCCCATCAAATGTTGTGTTTTCGTTCTTGTCAATAAAATCTCAACAGAATGTGGGACCATTACCGTTACTGGGTATCCCATGACCACCCTTTCACATTGTGAAATGTCCAACTGCGGCTACTGCTCGCAGACAACCTGGTAAATCTTCTGGAACCGGGTCCAAGGTAGCTGAAAAATAAGCTACTGGGCGATAAGCACCTCCATGGACCTGTGTCAAAACAGACAAAGAACAAGCATCACGTTTATGACAAAACAATGTGAAAGGCTTTGTGTAATCAGGCATTCCCAATGCTGGAGCTCTGCACAAACTCTCTCTCAATTCATTGAATGCCCTCATCTGGTCCTCATCTAGGATAATATGATCTGTAACTCCTTTGTGGGTTAACCGCTGTTGAAGTTTGGCTATCTCAGCAAAATTTGGGATCCACTTTCTACAGTACCCTACCATTCCCAGAACCATGCGTACATCCTTCTGGGAAGTCAGGGGATTTCTCTGCAAAATTATTGTTGTACTCTCTCTGGAAATTCTTCTCAGTCCTCAATCAATAAAACATTAATATAATATCCTCTTACTCCCTTCCTTGGTAATATCAATCAATAAATATTAATATAATATCCTCTTACTATATTCCTTACAAAAATCACTATAAAATTCTATCATTCTAATACCCAATATCACATGCCTAAATTCCCATACTACTACATTTACAACAATTACTACATCCCTTGTTACACTACAAAGCAACAAGACTCTCCACACATCTCCCCATATACAGGCAGAGTAAACCTCATATTGTAAATATGTGTCATGTTTTATATTACCCTCCAAAAACTTCCATCCAATTATAAAAGAAAAAAAGAGCCCCTAAATGTAACTCAGTCCTTACAACAAACAAACAAACTTCAAACCCCACGAAACCTGTACACAACCTCATTCAGTCAAGCTACACTCTACCTTCATCTGTGTGTGAGCCCTCGTAAAACTGATTGTTGTCAAAGCAAACCGCAACCTTTCAAAAAGCACACTTTTATAATCCCCTGGGTTCACGTACTCAACGTAACAAATTGGTCCCAGCTGCCAAATCCCTATGGGGATAATTATACCAATTAGGCAGAGCCTGATTTTAAACAGGAATCTGTGTGCTCAACACGCTCTGGGTGTATGAGTGTTTAGGCAAGGCCTAGATATGTGTGACGCAGTCCAAAATAATGCCATGTGGGCCCATGAATTCGGGGCTGCCTGACCTGTAAAGTGGGACAGGGGTATATGAGGTAACTGCGCTGGCGTTGTACACTGTTGTGGTAGGCGGTTGAATACCACGGCGCAATCCTGCATTGGTTAACATTGGACCCTATGGGTCCCAGGAGCCAATGACGATGTACGCCGGCAGTGACGGTACGCACTGCCGCGGACGTGACCGCCATTTTCTCTCTGTTCAATCACTTGATACCTGATCTTCGACAGGAGAGGACCTACACTGCAAGTGCTGCTGTGACCTCAGTCTGGAAAAGACAATGGCTCGTGTGTCTGGGGAAAGGGCCCTTTACTTCAGCACGGAGGAGTTGGAGAAACTCATGGATGGGGTCCTCCCCCAGTACACGCTATTCTACGGTCCTCCAGACAAACACTGTGAGCATGCTGTATGGGCAATGCCTGTGTGGAGTGGGGTGGATGAAAGATAGGGGGGGTGAGAATGAGGCGTGCATGAAACGACGGTGAGTGCATGTGCGTCATGGCAAGGGTAGGGATGCGGGCCAATGACTGTGACGGTGCCGATGGTAATTACTTCTCTTTTTCCCCTGTACAATTCCTGTAGGTCAGCGCCCACCAAAAGAAGGACATTTGGCGTGCCATCGCCAAGGAAGTCTGGACCCTGGGGGTCTACCACAGACGGAGCACCCACTGCCGGAAAAGATGGGAGGACATTCGCCGCTGGAGCAAGAAGACGGAGGAAGCCCAGCTGGGGATGGCCTCCCAATGTGGGAGGGGTGCCCGTCGCACCATGACCCTCCTGATGTTCAGGATCCTGGCGGTGGCGTACCCGGAGTTGGATGGGCGCTTGAGGGCATCACAGCAGCAACAAGGGGGTGAGTACACTCTCATTCTGCTGATTCAGCGCACATTGTAGGTGTCTGTGTGGGGGAGGTGGGCTGTGGGTTCCCCTAGGCCAGGGCGAGTTTAGTAGGACCCTTCTTAAGGCAGGCCCTGTGGCACCCCACCCCACCTGTGTACAGTGCTAACTACACCTAGTCAGGCTCCTGTGACATCCATGTGTGCAGAAATCGGCCATAGCCTTGTAACCCATGTCCCTGGAATAGAATAGTGGACTCCAAGTGTGCGGCGTAGTGCAGGGGGCTTCTGTGTCTGTCGTGTCCACCAACGGTAGCGGTATTGCATGCACTCAACATGCCTTTCTTCTGTCTTCCCCCCCCTTTTTGTGGTCTCCCTGTTCTTGTGTGCATTAGCATCATCAGGCAGAGGAGCACTGGCACCGGAGCAGGAGGGAGCTGCATCCCACATGGCCCTGGAGGGTTACACTACAGAGTCTGATTTCACCAGTGGGACGGAGGACGAGGGGAGTTCCAAGGCGGGGACAGGAGCTGACACCAGCGATACGGACTCCGCCTCCGATGGGAGCTCCCTTGCGGTGGCGGGCCCCTCTGTGCCCCCCGCATCTACAGGTACAGCCGCCACCCCCCCCACCAGCACTGCCCTCCCAGCAGCCCCTCAGCGTTTTCCCCGTGCCCGCTCACCCAGGAGGGTGGGCATCACCTTCGCCCCAGGCACCTCAGGCCCTGCGCCAGTCACCCCTGCTGCCCTCAGTGAGGAGGCCATTGACCTCCTCAGGTCCCTCACTGTTGGGCAGTCTACCATTTTGAATGCCATCCAGGGTGTAGAGAGGCAGTTGCAACAAACCAATGCATACCTGGAGGGCATTCACTCTGGTCTGACAGCCCTTCAGCGAGCTTTTCAGACTCTGGCCTCAGCACTGATGGCAGCCATTGTCCCTGTCTCTAGCCTCCCCCCTCCAACTTCCTCCACCCAGACCCAATCCCCTGTACCTCAGCCTATCCCAAGCACACCATCAGACCAGCATGCACACACGTCAACACACAAGGGAAGCTCTGGCAAACATAAGCACCACACATCCCACAGGCACTCACGCAAGCATCAGACACATGCAGACACACCAGCATCCACTGCCTCCACTGTGTCCCCCTCCTCCTCGTCTCCCTCCTCCCTCCCTGTCTCGTCTCCACTCACACCTGCATGCACTACATCCTCAGCCACTACCTCCATCACCAGCACACCCACCACCACACCCCGCTCACGTGCAGTCACCACCCCCACTACCATTCACATGTCCCCTGTGTCCTCTCCCAGTGTATCTGTGAGGCCACCTCCCAAGGTACACAAACGCAGCCACACACCCACCCAACAGCCATCCACCTCACAACAGCCTCCAGCCCATGCACCTTCACCCAAAGTCACCAAACGTACACCACCTACAACCATTACCTCTTCCTTCACTCCCAAACTCCCTCCAGCTACCCGTCCCAGTGTTCCTAAGAAACTTTTCCCGGCCAACCTTGACCTCTTTCCCTCACCTCCCCCACCCCTTCACTCTCCTAGGGCCCGACTCTCCAAGTCCCAACCCAGCACCTCAGCCACAACATTGGCGGGACCCGTGGTGCCAGTAGTCACCGGATTCTGGAGTGCACCAGGCAGCAGGGCAGCCAGTGTGGCAAGGAGCCAGAGCACGGACAGTCCCCCACCTGTCAAGCATAAAAAGTTGGCCAGTGTCCGGCGGGAGAGGGGAAAGAAATCAGCCACCAAAGCAGCTCCCAGGGGTACAGTTGGGAGTGTGGAGACAGCTGCAACACCATCCAAGGTGGGGAAGGGGCACAGTAAAACCGGGAAGTCTGGGAAGATCAGCACGGCGGACAAGACCGCCAGCAGCCGCGCTGCCCAGGACAAGACCGCCAGCAGCCGCGCTGCCCAGGACAAGACCGCCATCAGCCCCGCTGCCCAGGACAAGACCGTCACCAGCAGCCCCGCTGCCCAGGACAAGACCGCCAGTAGCCCTACTGCCCAGGATAAGACCACCACCAGCAGCCCCACTGCCCAGGAAAAGACCGCCAGCAGCCCCGCTGCCCAGGACAAGACCGCCACCAGCAGCAACGCTGCCCAGGCCGAGACCGCCAGCAGCCCCGCTGCCCAGGACAAGACTGCCACCAGCAGCCCCGCTGCCCAGGACAAGACAGCCAGCACCACCGCAGGACAGTGAGCGCCAATGATTACAATGCTACTGAGGCCGACACAGGCAGGATGAAGCACTTGGGCACAAAGCCCCCTCCTGAACCAGTGGAGAGTTACATCCACTACCTCAGTCCTTGGCAGGATGAAGCACTCTGGGCACAAAGCCCCCTCCAGAACCAGTGGAGATTCACATCCACTATCTCTGTCCTTGGCAGGATGACGCACTCTGGGCACAAGGCCCCCTCCAGAACCAGTGGAGACTTTTATCCACTTGAGAGACTGTGGCTTTGCACTCCCCAGGATTGAACAGTGGGCAACCCACCCACTTGTCAGGCTTGAGAGACTGTGGCTTTGCACTCCCCAGGATTGAACAGTGGGCAACCCACCCACTGTAGAGACATGAGAGACTGTGGCTTTGCACTCCCCAGGATTGAACAGTGGGCAACCCACCCACTGTAGAGACTTGCGAGACTGTGGCTTTGCACTCCCAAGGATAAAGCAGTGGGCAAACCACCCACTGTAGAGACTTGAGAGACTGTGGCTTTGCACTCCCCAGGATTGAACAGTGGGCATGGAGCCCCCTCGTGGATCTGGCGTTGTGCACTCATCTGGCTGAGGTGCCCCCCCCTTTCCTTCCCCCTGAGGTGCCTGTTTTATTTCTATCTGATGCCCCAGCAGTGTTCTCTCTGTCTTGTTCGGGTATTGAGTGTGGGCCTTGCCCATGCCTTTTGGGCTCAGTGGTCAACGGACTATGATGGTGGAATCCCTTGGACTTGTGTTCTTGGTGTATATAATTGCTTATAGTAAATGTATATATATGTAAATATTTTTGATTTATGTAATTGAATATATCACAATTATTCGACTAATTTCCTTTTGTCCTTACATTCTTACAGGGGGGGTTGGGGGGTGTAACTGTAATGTATCCTGCTGCATTTGTGTGTGTGTTGTAGTGGGTGACGGTGGGGGTGGGGGTGTTGCGTATTGCGTGTGTGTGTCACTGTTTTTTCACTCCCCTGTGTCGTAGGTGCAGTACTCACCGTGGTCTTTGCCGCGTCGTTTGTGCTCCTGGTAGAGGAGCAGGAAGATAAAGGCTGGGAGTAACTGAAGTTCCGGTTCCATGGCGTCCTGGTTCCTTCGTGGGATGTGTAGAGGTGAGCGTTTTCCCTTCCAAGTCCTGTTTCTGCCGTGTTTTTGTTCGTGGTGAATCCGCCCCGGAAAAGGTGGCGGATTGGACTGTTGAAAATCTGTGGGCGGTACATTGTCCTCCGCCTGTCTGTTGGCGGTTACCGCCGCGGTGTTTGTTTGTACCGCCTTGGCGGTCGGAGTGTTAAAGTGGCTGTCTATGTTGGCGGTTTCCGCCACGGTCGTAATTCCAATTTTTTTTACCGCCGGCCTGTTGGCGGTTTTACCGCCGCTTTAACACCGACCGCCAGGGTTGTAATGACCACCATAATGGTCAATTGACTACCATTGGAGTCAATGGGGAAAATCCCAGTGTGCAATCGGTCACTTGTGGGGTAAGCTTCAGGGAGCCCACTTGCAGTTAAGGTCTTGCAGGTCCCTAGACCAAGCCTCAGCAGTCAGTTTCTAGTTACCTTGCCCAGGGAGTCCAGGTGCAAAGGTGCTCTGGCTGTCCTTGGTTCTGATGGGATCCGCTGTACTGTCAAAATTACAGCATTTGACAAAAGCACATTTCACAGTGGACTCTACCCCGGAGAGCAGAGGCCTTTTTGGTTCCAGGACCTGGATTCCACAGCTGGAATTTTGCTACCACATCTGGGGGCTCCGGGTGCAGTGGTAGCCTTTTCAGCAGTCAATCATAGGAGGGTTGCGCCAAAGATGTTTTGCCACTTCTCTCGAAGTCGCGTCCTTCAGGATGCAGGATCTCAGGAGTGGGGTTGTTGCTGATGTCGGGCACTATGCCGGGAACAGCACCGGGGTCGGTGATGTCCGAGAAGCTGTCAGTCACCAGGCTGGTGACAGACAAGCCTCGGCAGCGGCAACAGTAGTGCATGGTTACTTTGTTGTCTGGAGGTCGTCCAGAAGGAGGTATCAGCTCAAAACTTGGTGAGGGCCTGCCTTCCACTCCCAGGGTACTGACTTTCTTTGAGCTCACTCAAGAGGGGCCCAACGGGTGCACTTATTGTGAAACAGTACAACAATTCTTCCTCAAGTTCCACCAGTTAGGGAGTCTGCATCAGTTTCTGGCATCCACTGGAGTCCCTCTTGCTGGGAGCAACGAGTTTTCACACAGGCACACATCGATAACACAGTTCCAGTATATGGTCTCCTCCGGGCACCTAAGTGTCCTCTCTGCATGATGGTGGAGTTCCAAGTCCTCTTGTCGGTGATGGCATCTTCTTTCTGCCTCTTCTGTAATTCAAAGTCAAAACTGAGATTCTGGTGCCAGGGGAGCCCTGTAAATCCTGGTTTAGGGCGTGTTAAGGGTGTTCGGACAGTTGCCAGTGGGCTACTGGTCCCTGCTGCTAGTCCGCCCCTGGAGTGACGACACACCCACTGTCGCGTAGGTTCTCATTAGGGTAATGAGGCTACTGGATTTGGGTGGTAGGATAGCCTGGATTGTGGGTACTGAGTACAATTCCACGCCAGGTGACACCTGTTGGCCTAATCCGGGGTTTCCGGCTAACTAGCAGGGCCCCACCTCTTACTGAGATGATTGTGGCAACCGGGCTAATGGCAAGATACACTCCCAGGGAAACATGGTACATCAGATCTCATCCCTTTCTCTCACGTACCAAGATCTCACTCAGGCAAAGACAACGGAGGCAGAATATATTTCAATAACCATTTATTATCAAAATATCTGCATCTTGAATAAAAGCAGGTGCATAACAATAACGAGGATTATAAAAGACAATAGGAGCAGGCATGTGACTAAAAGTGTAAAACACAAAAATTGCCCTACCATGCTGTCTAAACGGGAGTGGATCTCTAACCCATCACCTACACTAAGTATGAGCACAGCATGCTAAGCCTAATCCGCCCTTCGGGTTTCCCCTGGGACAACATTATCCCTCATACCTGGAGAAGAGGCGTGGAGCCTAAAAAGACACCATCTGGATCTAGGCTCGGTCGTCTAATCAGGTAGCTGTAGTGAAGCTAGCAGCAATCAGCATACAGTCATGGTCATCTGGCTGGAATCTCCCTCTAACGTGTCTAGGACGAAGGGGTGTTTTATAATAAAACAGCTAACATTCTAAGAAATGGTCCCAACGTATGAGTGTGTATTTTTCTGTGAATGTTGGAGACACAGCATACAATGTTTGCGCTATCTAACTGTAGCGTTGGAGAAAGCACAAAGTGAACTACATGTCCTACTAAGAACGTGGTGCTTTCCTAGGTGAAAGAACAATGAGATAGAGAAAATAAAACACCACCGCAAATGCAGCTATTGCTAGAAAAATAAAGCAATGCAGATTAAAATGTAATTGGGTTGAACTGCCCCACGACAGGCCTAGTTAGCTAAAACAACGTGTTTAGAATATTTCTAAAATAGCTATACAACACCTTCCCTTTAGTGGAAGGTGGTTCAAAACTATCACAAAAATAAGGCATACAAGCCCTAAACTAAAGCTTCTACTTAAGGCATCAATTGTGACAAGTTCAGGAAACACAGGCTGTGAGAAAAGGCAATTTCAAATGACACTACTTCAAAAGTCATAGTCATTTTGGAAAACACCAATTATATCCAGGACAATGGAAGCCAGGAGACGGTCCACTTCAGCAGGTGATAAAACATCCAAGTCATGTCAAAGGAAGACTAAAGAGCACTTGTGTTCCAGAGTCTGAACTTCAGCAGAGGCAGCAGCATTCCATGTAGTGCCCGTCAATGAGTCAAGAGTTGCAGCATCCACAAGGGGCAACTCATAGACAGCCACCCGCAGCAAATGCACCCTCAGCACACATGTCTGATAATGAGCCCTGTTAGGCTTTTCATCTTTGGCGGGGTCTCCCTTAACATTTAGCCTCTGTTTCCCAGGTTGTGGATGTGTGCTGGACTCTGTTTTTGTTCTTTTTGTTCCTCTGGGGACTTTACCACTGCTAACCAGTGCTAAAGTGCAAGTGCTCCTGTACAAAATGTATATTTAATTGGTGTATCCATGATTGGCATATTTGATTTAATAGTAAGTCCCTAGTAAAGTGCACTAGGGGTGCCCAGGGCCTGTAAACCATAATGCTGCTAGTGGGCCTGAAGCACTGGTTGTGCCACCCATGTAAGTAGCTCTGTAATCATGTCTCAGACTTACCACTGCAGTGTCTGTGTGTGCAGTGTTAACTATAAATTCAACTAGGCAAGTCTACCCACTTTCCAGGCCTAAACCTTCCCTTTTCTTACATGTAATGTGTTTTATATGTCCTGACAGCGAAATATTGCTAAATTCATTTTTCACTGTTGCAAGGCCTGTCCCTCTCATAGGTTAACATAGGGGCTACCTTTAAATATGAATAAAGTGTAGATTCCCTTTGGGAGCGGATGGACATGTGGATTTTGGGGTCTCCGAGTTCACAATTTAAAAATACATCTTTTAGTAAACTTGATTTTGAGATTGTGTGTTTGAAAATGCCACTTTTAGAAAGTGATCATTTTATTGCTTATACCAATTCTGTGACTCTGCCTGTTTGTGGATTCCCTGTCTGGGTCAGTTTGACAGTTGGGCTGGTTGCACCTCACACTAGACAGTGACACAAAGGGAGCTGGCTTGTAGTGTGCATTTCCTGATAAGCCATCTGTGCTAGGAGGGAGGGGTGCAGTGGTCACTCACACCTGAAAGGGCTGTGCCTGCCCTCACACAATGCAGTCTCCAACTCCCTGGTGAATGTCTGGGGCCTGGCCCGGGCAAGGCAGGATTTTACAATGAAGAGAGACTTTGCTTTGAAGAAGGCCTACTTCAAAGGAGAAAATGGGTATAAGAAGGGCACCCAAAACCACAGACTTTAGAACGCTGAAGAGCTGAGGAAGAAGAGCTGCCCTGCCTGTGACTGTGCTTTGTGGAGCTATCTTGCAGTTGCTGCTTCTGCCACAGTAAGAGGGCAAAGACTGGACTTTGTGTGCCTTCCATCTTGTGAAGATCTCCAAGGGTTTGATTTAGAGCTTGCCTCCTGTTGTTTTAAGTCTCAGGGACAGCAAAGACTTCTCTCTGCCAGCACCTGGAGTCTCTGGAGAGACTCCTACTCTGCCAAGTGGTGTCCATCCAGTTCCTGGGACCCTGAAAGAAGAAGCTGGCAGCTTGAGAGGAAGAAATCCATGCACAGAACGTCATGCGGGGAAAAGATCGACGCAACTCCTATCTGCAGCTGAAAAATCAACGCGCCAAAATCGACACGCTGCCGGCTTCGCGGCTGAAAATGGACGCTCGTCTGCAATGCAACCCGAAGATCGACGGCCGGGCCTGGGGAAACAACGCACAGCATCATTGACGGAGGCTGGTGAAATCACAACCCGCGCTGCGTGCTTTTCGGATCATCGTGCAGCTGTATTTCTGACACAAGTACCGCTGGGTGTGTAAAAACAATGCAAGGCCTGCCACAACTCGAGAATGCTGACCGGATTGACGCATCTCTCTCCTGCGGAGAAAAGAAACAACGTACACTGACCCGACTAAAGGAGAAACGATGCAAGGACTCACTCGTGAGTGAAATCGACGCATCGCAAGCCCTTTTTGATGCACAGTCACCCGTGCAGGGTTATTTTTGATGCACCCAAGGTACATTTTTACGCTAACAGTGTTAGTGTGTGTTTAAAATTAGAGGAAGACTCTTTTTGCATTTTCAGTGATAACTTGACTTGTGTATTGTGGATTTTTGTCATTTTGGTATTGTTTTGGTTAGATAAATAATTTCTATTTTTCTAAACCTGTGTTGTCATTTTGTAGTGTTTTCATTAACTTAATGTGTGTGTTGGTACAAATACCTTACACCTAGAATTCTGAAGTTAAGCATACTGCTCATGCCAAGCTTTGATTTTTCTCTTTTGCTTGGATTTTTCCCTACATCCATTTTTGTGGTAATCTTTGATTGACTTCTGAATTTCATTTGGGAACTTGTTTTCTGCCTTTTGGAACTTTGCACTTTTGTTGACTTTTTATCATGTCCGAATCTGGCGATGCATCAGTTGGAGCTCCTTTTGACCTAGAGAAATGCTCAGTTAAAGCAGTTCTGTAAAAGTTTTGTCTGTCCCATTAAGAGCTCAGCCAAGAAGGAGGAGCTACAAAAGGCTCTGAGGGCCTGGGAGACAGAGGAGGAGGAGGAAAAGGAAGAGCATTCCATACACAATGGTATTGTGGAGTGCCTGTTATACCCAGGGAGAGGGTCTCCAGGGCAGGTAGCAGTGTCTCATCAAAGGGTCTGACCCCTGAAGAATTGCAGGACAGACAGGCAGAGAGGGAGCACCAGAGGGAGTTGGAGAAAATGAGGATGGCCATTGAAGAGAAAAAGTTGTTGTAGGCTCATGAGCTCAGCTTGAGATGCTGGATCAGAGGAGCCAGTCTAGTAGGGATGGTCCAGCCACATCCCAGTGCAGCCTAAGAGGAGGGGGCACATTCCTAAAGCTCTTGTGAAGGATTATAAAAGGGAGGACGACATATACTTGTTGTTTAAGGGCTATGAGTCTGCTCTCCATATGAATCTGGACCCTGAAGCTCATTGGGGGATGGGTCTGTGGAAGCACTTTGAGGTAGAGGGGAGGGATACACTGACAGCCTTAGGGGATGCTCAGAATCTCACCTACACTATTATGAACAATACCCTGCTCACAAGGTATGGTCTCACCCCTGAGTAGTATAATGATAAGTTTAGGTCCTACAAGAAGAAGGAATCCCAATCATGGTTGGAATGTGTTGATTCTTATTGCAGGTCACTGGATGGTTGGGTGAAGGGCAGTAAGGTAACTACGTATGAGGGGCTTTACAATCTGATTGCTTGGGAGCACTTGTACAGTTTATGTTCTCCAGAGCTGCGCCAGCACCTGATTGACAGCAAGCTGACTGACACCAGGAAGCTTGCACAGGAAGCAGATTGCTGGGAGAGGACCAGGGTCCAGAAGAGGTATGGGGGAGACCACGCTAAGGGTGGGCAGGGTCCCTCTCAGAAGAAAGGCGGGTAAAGGTTTTCACGGGGAGTTCTCTAAAGGGCCCCAAACTGATTCCCAGGGTAAGGATTCCCAACCGCCTTGTGAGAAGAAGCCATGGTTCTCCAAAGGGAAGCCAATGGCAGGTGGTCCCCCACATAAGTACTATGCATGTGACCAGGTGGGTCATCTGAGGGGGGGACCCCAAATGCCCCTAAAGGACACCGGAACCCACTGGTGCGCCATCCCAGGGTTTGGCCAGTGTAGCGCTTGGGGAGGAGTTGGTTCCAGGTGGGTGGGAGCCAGCTGAGATGACCCTTGTCTCATTAGGGGGCAGTGAGATGGTCCAGAAAACCCTTGTGCCTGAGTACACTAAGAAGTAAAGGCAATGGGTGACCATCAATGGACAGAGGGTGAAGGCTCTGTGAGACACAGGAGCCAGTGTGACTACAGTGAGGAGTCAGCTGGTGTCTGAAGAGCAGATTGATCATCGGGTATTTCACCAAGTAGTTGCAGTGGACAACTCAGAGCACCTGTGCAGAGTGGCGCAGGTTCCCTTTCAGTGGAGGGTGGGGGATCTCAGGTTCCTTGATGCCTGTTGATTGTTTGCTAGGCAATGACCTGGAGGACTCCCCTTGGAAGGAGGTGGAACACAGATCTCACTTGGAGGTGTTGGGTCTGCCTGGGTGGGTATGTGTATCCACCCGGTCAACGGCAGCCCGTCAGGGTAATCAAGAGCCCCTATTGCCTGAAACAGTGGCCCAGGGGACACCCAAAAAGAGGAAGGGCAGGGGATGCGGGAAACCGGTCCCAGAAGTTCCCACTGTCCGGGAGGAGGCGGAGCCTGAGGGTGACGCCCTAGAGCCTACAGGGGAACAGGTGGCTGAACTGGGTGAGGTCCCTGAGCTGTCGCAGTGGCAGCAGGAAGGGGGGCCCACCAGGGACGCATTCTGTGCAGCACAGAAGACATGCCCTACTCTGGAGGGTTTGCCGCAGCAGGCTGCAGACCAGGCGGCTGGCAAGGAGCCAGGACCACACCTGATTTATTGGGAGCATGACCTCCTATATAGTGAGCCTAAGGTTCCTGAGCCTGGGTCAGTCCGTGTGTTGGTGGTACCCCAGTGCTTCAGGGCCTTCCTACTGGGGTTGGCTAATGATGTCCCTTTAGCAGGACATTTGAGGCAGGACAAGACCTTTGAGAGGCTTGTCACCCACTTTTACTGGCCCCTAATGCGCAGGCACTCAGGTGCACATTGCAGGTCTTGCCAGACTTGTCAGTCAAATAGCAAAAGTGGGGGGAAATGTAAGGCTCCCCTCCAACCTTTACCTATTGTTAGTACTCCCTTTGAAAGGGTAGGAATTGACATTGTGGGGCCTCTGGATCCCAACACAGCCATAGGCAACAGGTTCATCCTGGTCTTGGTGGACCATGCCACCCGGTACCCAGAAGCCATTCCTTTGAGATCAGTCACTTCCTCTGTGGTGGGTCATGCTTTGATGGGTTTTTTTACCCGCATGGGGTTCCCCAAGGAAGTGGTATCTGACACGGGTACCTACTTCATATCCACGTAAATGAAATCTCTGTGGAAAGAGTGTGGGGTAACCTACAAGTTCACTACCCCTTACCACCCCCAAAGTAAGGGTCTGGTTGAGAGATTCAACCGCACCTTGAAAGGCATTATCATGGGCTCGTCAGAGCCCTTGAGGCAGAAGTGGGACGTCCTCTTGGGAGGTACCTCAAAAGGGACTTGGGTTTAGTCCCTTTGAGCTCATCTATGGCCACCCTGTGAGAGGACCATTAAGTCTGGTCAAGGAGGCTTTGGAAAAAGCTCCTAGTAACCCCCCCAGGATGTATTCAGTTACATGTTGGCATTGAGAAACCAGACTGCCCGCTTCAGGAGTCTCGCACAGGACAACCTGAAAGCAAGCCAGGTGGACATGAAAGGCTGGTATGACCAGAATGCCACTGTGGTCGACTTTCAACCTGGTCAGAAAATGTGGGTGATGGCACCAGTGGAGCCTAGGGCACTCCAGGATAAGTGGACTGGGCCATTTGAAGTGGTGGAATGCAAGAGTGAAGTCACCTACCTGGTGGACTTGCAGTCTCCAAGAAACACTTTAAGTGTTCTGCATGTCAACCACCTCAAGCCGCACTTTGAGCGGACTGAACTGTCCATGCTGTTTGCGACAGATGATGGGGTGGAGGAGGAGAGTGAGCCTCTTCCTGACCTCCTGTCTGCAGGAGAAAAAGCTGGGTCTGTGGAGGGAGTGATCCTCTCCCCCTCCCTGACTGAGGAGCAGCAGGATGACTGTTGCCACGTGTTGGGACAGTTTGCCTCACTGTTTTCCCTGATCCGAAGAGTCACACACTTGTGCACACATGATGTGGACACTGGGGAGAATGCACCAATTAAACGAAATTTACAGGGTGACTGACAGGGTCAGGGCTTGCATTAAGGATGAAGTATCAAAAATGTTAACCCTAGGGGTTATTGAGCATTCCAGCAGTCCTTGGGCCAGCTCAATGGTATTGGCCCCAAAGGCTGCTACACCTGGTGCCACTCCAGAACTCAGGTTCTGTGTGGACTACCGGGGACTCAGTGCAGTCAGCAAGACTGACGCACACCCCATCCCCCGAGCTGATGAGCTCATTGACCGTTTGGGAGCTGCCAAGTACCTCAGTACGTTTGACTTAACATCTGGGTACTGGCAGATTGCCTTAACTGAGGGGGGCAAGGAGAGGTCAGTATTTGCTACCCCAGATGGAAACTTTCAATTTAAAGTGATGCCATTTGGGATAAAGAATGCCCCTGCCGCCTTTCAGAGGTTGGTCAACCAGGTGTTGGCTGGGCTGGATGAGTTCAGTGCCGCCTACCTGGATGACATTGCTGTGTTTGGTTCCACATGGGAGGAACACCTGCAACACCTCTGGAACACCGCTAGAGGCCCTGCAGAAGGAGGGCCTCACTATTAAGGCAAGCAAGTGCCAAATAGGGCTGGGTTTGTTGGTGTGCTTGGGACACCTGGTGGGGAGTGGCCAGGAGGCACCCCTACAGCCTAAAAGTGACACCATTCTGGCTTGGGAGCCTCCCAAGACCCAGACTGAAGTGAGAGCCTTCTTAGGTCTCACAGGATACTACAGGAGGTTTGTCAAGGGGTATATTACCATTGTTACCCCCTAGACTGAGTTGACTTCTAAGAAGCAACCCAGGAAAGTTACCTGGACAGAGGCTTGCCAGAACGCTTTTGATGCCTTGAAGGCTGCCATGTGCACAGCACCTGTGCTAAAGGCACCTGACTACTCCAAGGAGTTTGTTGAGCAAACAGACGCCTTATCGCATGGTATTGGAGCAATACTCTCACAGCTTAATGAAGAGGGCCTAGATCAACCCATAGCCTTCATTAGCAGGAGGTTACTTCACAGGGAACGTAGGTGGAGTGCCATAGAACGTGAAGCGTTTGCTGTCGTCTGGGCGCTGAAGAAGCTAAGACTCTACTTGTTTGGGACCCACTTCCGAGTTCAGACTGACCACAGGCCCCTCAGATGGTTAATGCAGATGAGGGGTGAGAATTCAAAACTGTTGAGGTGGTCCATTACCCTACAGCGGATGGACTTTACTGTGGAACACCGTCCTGGTACAGAATATGCCAGTGCTGATGGTCTGTCCAGGTTCTTCCGCCTTAGTGTTAAGAACTCCCGTGAGGTTGGGTAGTTGCTCCCCACTTTCAGCTGGGGGGAAACTTGTTCGACTTTTCATCCTTGGCGTGGTCTCCCTTAACTTTTTGCCTCTGTTACCAGGTTGTTGATGTGTGCTGGATTCTGTTTTTGTTACTCTGGGCACTTTACCACTGCTAACCAGTGCTAAAGTGCAAGTGCTCCTGTATAAAATGTATATGTAATTGGTTTATCCATGATTGGCATATTTGATTTACTAGTAAGTCCCTAGTAAAGTGCACTAGAGGTGCACAGGGCCTGTAAACCAAATGCTGCTAGTGGGCCTGCAGCACTGGTTGTGCCACCCACATAAGTAGCTCTGTAATCATGTCTCAGACCTACCACTGCTTTGTCTGTGTGTGCAGTTTTAAGTGTAAATTTGACTTGGCAAGTATACCCACTTGCCAGGCCTATCCCTTCTCTTTTCTTACTTGTAAGACACCCCTAAGGTAGGCCCTAGGTAGCCCCAAAGGCAGGGTGCAGTGTATGGTTAAGGTAGGACATATAGTAATGTGTTTTATATGTCCTGACAGTGAAATATTGCTAAATTCGTTTTTCACTGTTGCAATTCCTGTCCCTCTCATAGGTTAACTTGGGGGCTAACTTTATGTTAGACGTGACAGCCTTAGGGTGGTCACCCCTAACTTTTTGCCTGCCTCCCTCCACTTTTGAGATACTGGTTTTGCTGCTTTTTAGACTCTGCGCACTTTACCACTGCCAACCAGTGCTAATGTGCATATGCTCTCTCCCTTTAAACATGGCAGCATTGGATCACACCCAATTGGGCTATTTAACTTACTTATAAGTCCCTAGTAGAGTGCAATATATGTGCCCAGGGCCTGTAGATTAAAAGCTACTAGTGGGCCTGCAGCACCGATTGTGCCACCCACTTAAGTAGTCCCTTAACCTTGTCTCAGGCCTGCCATTGCAAGGCGTGTGTGTGCAGTTTCACTGCCAATTCGGCTTGGCATTTAAAAGTACTTGCCAAGCCTAAAACTCCCTTTTTTCTACATATAAGTCACCCCTAAGGTGTGCCCTAGGTGACTCCTGGGGCAGGGTGCTGTGCAGGTAAAAGGCATGACATGTACCTGTGTAGTTTACATGTCCATGTAGTGTAAAACTCCTAAATTCGTTTTTACACTACTATGAGCCCTGTTCTCTTCATAGGCTAACATTCGGGCTGCCCTCATACATTGTTGGAGTGGCAGTTGCTGATCTGAAAGGAGTAGGAAGATCATATTTAGTGTGGCCAGAATGGCAATACAAAATCCTGCTGACTGGTGAAGTTGGATTTAATATTACTATTTTAGAAAGTGAGCATTTCTCTGCACTTAAATCTTTCTGTGCCTTACAGTCCACGTCTGGCTGAGTTTAGTTGACAGCTCCTTGTGCATTCACTCAGACACACCCCAAACACAGGGTACTCAGCCTCACTTGCATACATCTGCATTTTGAATGAGTCTTCCTGGGCTCGGAGGGTGGAGGGCCTGCTCTCACACAAAGGACTGCCACACCCCCTACTGGGACCCTGGCAGACAGGGTTGAACTGAAAGAGGACCAGGCCACTCTTTGAAGTCTTCCCCCACTTCAAAGGCACATTTGGGTATAAAAGCAGGACCTCTGCCCTAGCACCTCAGACACTTCCTGGAGAAGAAACCTGAACCAGAACCTGCACCCTGACAAGAAGAACTGCCTGGCTGCCTAAAGGACTCACCTGACTGCTTTCTGAAGAGGACTGCTGCGTTGCTGTTACCCTGCTGTCTTGCTGCTCTCTTGCTTTGCTGCAGAAGTGCTCTCCAAGGGCTTGGATAGAGCTTGCCTCCTGTTCCCTGAAGTCTCAGGACCAAAAAGGCTTCTCTCCTGCAGCTGAAATCCCCGTGCGTCGAGAATTCGACGCACCGCCTGCCAAGAATGACGCACGGCCTCCTTGCAATGAAAAATTCACTGCACGGCAAGTCCGGAATGACGCAGCCTGACTTTGCAACAGAAGATCGACGCAGCGCCAGCTACGCAACCGGAACTTCAACGCACAGCCCTACTGGTTCGAAGCAAGCCGACTCAGAATGACGCCGCCCGACTTCCTGAGAGGAATTGATGCAGCGCCTGCCGTGCAGAAGAAAATTCCATTCATCGCCTACCGGAATCGACGCAGCCACTGTGACTGTGCTCCACAAGCCCAGGATTCCACGCATCTGAAAACCCTGCAGCCCGAAGAGGATCCAAGTCTGCGCACCGGAAATTGACGCAACGTCTTCCCCGTGTGGAAAATAACAACGCAAGTCCATGTGCGAGGGGGCGAATCCGACGCACACTCACCGTTTTCCACACATCTCCTCCTCTGCGGTCCCTTGCGAGGATTTTTCAACGCAAGCCAGGTACTTTGCCCTGCAAGAGACACTTGTTGTTTCTAGGAGAAATTAAGACACTTTTTATTGCTTTTACAGTAATATTTTAACTCTAAAGACACTTGATATCACTTTCAGTGATATCCCTACATTTGCTTATTTCATCTTTAATCGTTTTGACCTGCAGTTATCCAGATAAATACTATATATTTTTCTAAACACTGTGTGGTGTATTTCTGTGGTGTTATATTATGGTGTTGTATGATTTATTGCACAAATACTTTACACATTGCCTTCTAAGTTAAGCCTGACTGCTCAGTGTCAAGCTACCAGAGGGTGGGCACAGGATAATTTGGATTGTGTGTGACTTACCCTGACTAGAGTGAGGGTCCTTGCTTGGACAGGGGGTAATCTGACTGCCAACCAAAGACCCCATTTCTAACACTTTAAATATGATTAAAGTGTAGATTCCCTTTGGGAGTGGCTAGACATGTGGAGTTTGGGGTCTCTGAGCTCACAATTTTAAAATACATGTTTTAGTAAAGTCGATTTTGAGATTGTGTGTTTGAAAATGCAACTTTTAGAAAGTGAGCATTTTCTTGCTTATACCATTTCTGTGACTCTGCCTGTTTGTGGATTCCCTGTCTGGGTCAGTTTGACAGTTGGGCTGGTTGCACCTCACACTAGACAGTGACACAAAGGGAGCTGGGTGTAGTCTGCATTTCCTGATGAGCCATCTGTGCTAGGAGGGAGGGGAGGAGTGGTCACTCACACCTAAAAGGGCTGTGCCTGCCCTCACACAATACAGTCTCCAACCCCTTGGTGAGTGTCTGGGGCCTGGCCTGGGCAAGGCAGGATTTCACAATGAAGAGAGACTTTGCTTTGAAGTAGGCCTACTTCAAAGGAGAAAATGGGTATAAGAAGGGCACCCAGAACCACAGACTTTAGAACATCTCTGGTAACCAAGAGGAACCTCTGCCTGGAAAAAGAGCTGAAGAGCTGAGGAAGAAGAGCTGCCCTGCCTGTGGCTGTGCTTTGTGAAGCTATCCAGCAGTTGCTGCTTCTGCCAGAGTAAGAGGGCAAAGACTGGACTTTGTGTGCCTTCCATCTTGTGAAGATCTCCAAGGGATTGATTTAGAGCTTGCCTCCTGTTGTTTGAAGCCTCAGGGACAGCAAAGACTTCTCTCTGCCAGGACCTGGAGTCTCTGGAGAGACTCCTACTCTGCCAAGTGGTGCCCATCCAGTTCCTGGGACCCTGAAAGAAGAAGCTGGCAGCCTAGGAGGAAGAAATCCACACACTGAACGCTGTGCAGGGAAAAGATCGACGCAACTCTGATCTGCGAGTGAAAAATCAATGCGCCGCCGGATTTGCGGCTGAAAATCGACACTCGCCTGCAATGCGAGCCGAAGATCGACACCGGGGGCTGGAGAAATGATGCACAGCATCACTGAAGGAGGCTGGGGAGATCGCAACCCACGCTGCGTAGTTTTCGTATCACTGTGCGGCTGGATTTCCGACGCAAGTAGCGCTGGGCGTGTAAAAACAACGCAAGGCCTGCCCGACCCAAGAGTGCTGACCGGAACCAACGTATCACTCTCCTGCGGAGAGAAGAAAAAACGCACTCCGACCCGATTAAGGGAGAAATGACGCAAGGTCTCGCTCGTGAGTGAAATCGACGCATCACAAGCCCTTTTTGACGCACACTCGCCTGTGTGGAGTTATTTTTGATGCACCCAAGGTACGTTTTCACGCTAACAGTGTTAGTGTGTGTTTAAAATTACAGGAAGACTCTTTTTGCATTTTTAGTGATAACTTGACATGTGTATTGAGGATTTTTGTAGTTTCGGTCTTGTTTTGTTTAGATACATAATTAGTATTTTTCTAAACCTGTGTTGTGCATTTTGTAGTGTTTTCATTGAGTTACTGTGTGTGTTGGTACAAATACTTTACACCCTCACTCTGCAGTTAAGCCTACTGCTTGTGCCAAGGTACCAAGGGGGTAAGCAGGGGTTAGGTGAGGGTGATTCCCTTTTACCCTGACTAGAGTGACGGTCCTTGTTTGGACAGGGTGTAACCTGACTGCCAACCAAAGACCCCATTTCTAACAAGCCCTTATCGAGAACATCAGCAGATCAGCGTCCAATGAAAGTAAGTGCTGCGTGGTAAGACAGAGATCCAGTGCACATTCCAAGAGCCACCAGACGCAACGAAACACAGGCTGCACACAATCCAAAACCGGTATGAATGACAAGACACACTGTAGATGCTGCAGGAGAGGTGCTCTTAAGTACTGCATCATGCTTTCACAACACAGTTGTGCTGACAGCAGGGCTCTCAGTCCTCCATGTCGTAAAGGGACAGCCATTCCACAGTAAAAGTAGCAACAGCAAAATGCCACCAATTATAGCCAAAGTGATTGGAAACCCCCCGAAAACACTTGAAAAAAGTGAGTGTATGGCTGATGGTATTAAACCGAATATGGAGGAGAAGGTGTGAACGAAATGAGAACCAACCGCCTTAAAAACGTAGGCGATCCCACTTGTACTAGATGCATTGAACATTGGTCCCACGAGTTCACCAAAGTGTCTTGGAAAATCAGTATTTAAAAGAGACTGAATCTGCGCTGATGACCTGGAAACTTGAAACACATAGATCTCACGGGCGGATGTAAGCACCACATTTTTTTGGAACAGTAAGGCCTTTAGTCTGCTCAACTTGTCAAAATTAACATCAGAAGTAGCAATATATGGCCAGATGTCTGTTACTCCTTTGAATTGTACAGGGGGAAAAATGACATTCCCGCAACATGCAACAATTTTGGAGACGGAAACGACATAAGGTATTGCGGATCGCATTCCACAACAGCTCTCGCTGTTAAGGAGCACATAGCTGCCATTGCAGAGAACCTAGAACACAGGTCTAATCAAGGATCCCGGGCTCCCTTCAGATAACAAGCTAAATTTGCTGCGGAGGCATTACATGCCCTGTGCAGGGACAGCTGTTTACAAACCATTGAATGGCTCACATAAGTCTCACATTCGCTGTCGCTAAGAAAGACCTCTTTCATTCCACTGAAACATTTGCACCGAAAAGGGAAGCTCCCCCACCTTGTGTATGTAATTATCTCTCAGCCTTTTATATCTGTCTACTGGAATGTGTTTCAAGCAGGATGTAAATTGAAGTGTTGAAATACGTAGATTAATCACCCCATGTATTAACCATTCAGCAGATGGTACCTCAGCAACAGTAAAGCGCAACTTTTCTATTTTCTCTATTCTCATTATGATATATGTTGCTTCCTTCATTGTCATCATTTGTTGCTGTCACGTTAAATTAAATGTTGAAAAAATCTCCCTTGCGCTCACATGTTGCCAGGGGACATGACAGGCCTTCAGTGTTTGTAATGTCCATCTTAAATCGTAGCTGCCTTTGTCCATGATGCAGAAACAATACATAACTTTGAACTATATTTATTGCAGAGGACATTATGGGGATCATTCTGAGCCCGGCGGGCGGAAACCGCCGAAAGACCGCACCGCGGTCAATAGACAGCGGGGGTCATTTTGACTTTCCCGCTGGGCCGGTGGGCGATCGCCAGAAGATCGCCCGACGGTCCAGCGGGAAAGCCCCTGCAACGAGGAAGCCGGCTCCGAATGGAGCCGGCGGAGTTGCAGGGGTGCGACGGGTGCAGTAGCACCCGTCGCGATTTTCACTGTCTGCATAGCAGACAGTGAAAATCTTTGTGGGGCCCTGTTAGGGGGCACCTGCACTGCCCATGCCAGTGGCATGGGCAGTGCAGGGGCCCCCAGGGGCCCCACAACACCCGTTCCCGCCATCCTGTTCCTGGCGGGTTTTACCGCCAGGAACAGGATGGCGGGAAGGGGGTCGGAATCCCCATGGCGGCGCTGCAAGCAGCGCCGCCATGGAGGATTCTCTGGGCCAGGGGTAATCCGGCGGGAAACCGCCGGATCCCCTTTTCGGACCGCGGCTTTACCGCCTCGGTCAGAATAGCCCTGGAAGCACCGCCAGCCTGTTGGCGGTGCCTCCGTTGCCCTCCGCCCTGGCGGTCATAGACCGCCAGGGTTGGAATGATGGCCTATGTTATTTAGGGTGTAAATGCAGTCGGGCAAGGTGTTAGTTACATTATCTACGGCAGCTAATGCTTTCTGTAAGTTTTCCAGATCTATTTGCCTTATCCGGGCAGCCGCTTCTTGTTGGGAAAGTTTCCAAATTGCATGTATTTTTAATATATGAAGCGTTTTCTGGGTTGTCTTCTTGGGCCTATCTAAAAGTCCTGTAAATCGGCGTTATTGGACAGGAGACCAAGATGTTCTTTACCCGCATCTAGTGAGGAGACATTTTTCCATTCCTGGCATAGTTTCCCTACACTATGGGGGTCATTCCAACCCTGGCGGTCGGTGTTAAAGCGGCGGCCAACCCGCCAACAGGCAGGCGGTCAAAAAAATGGAATTCTGACCCTGGCGGAAACCGCCAACACAGACCGCCACTTTAACACTCCGACCGCCACAGCGGGACAAACAAACAGCGCAGCGGTCACCGCCAACAGATAGGCGGGAGACAATGTACCGCCCACCCTATCACAACTCACCAATCCGCCACCTTTTCCGGGGCGGGAGCCCTGCTGATAAAAACACGGCGGAAACAGACTACGAACGGGAAAACGCTCACCTCTACACACTCCACGAGGAATCTGGACAGCATGGAACCAGAACTACACATCCTACCAGCTATTGTCTACCTGCTCCTCTACCAGGAGCACGAACGCCGGCGCAGAAGACAACGGTGAGTACTGCACCTACGACACAGGGGAAGGGGGAGGAGAAAAGATTACGGGCACACACATACGCGACACACCCACCCTCACCCACAACTACCTACACATCAATGCAGAGCAACAACTCAGAGTGACACCCACCAAACCCCCCGGAAGAATGCCAAGACAAAATAAAATGATCATGAAATTCAAATATATTGTAAGGCTAAGTAAAAAAAAATTCCAACATCTATAACTATATACACATATGTAAATTGTCCTGTCCAAATTGGGTTTCAGTCATTGTACGTGGGCCAATGGGCCTCAACACATGGGCAAAGCCCACACAGGAGACCCGAATCCATTGGAGAGAACACTGCAGGGGCATCAGATAGAAAAACTACAGGCACCTCAGGGGGAAGGGAAGGGGAGGCACCTCAGCCACATGAGTCCACGACGCCAGATCCACGAGGGGCCTCCATGGCCACTGTCCCATCCTGGGGAGTGCAAAGCCACAATCTCACAAGTCTCTACAGTGGGTGGTTTGCCCACTGTTACATCCTGGGGAGTGCAAAGCCACAGTCTCACAAGTCTCTACAGTGGGTGGTTTGCCCACTGTGCCATCCAGGGGAGTGCAAAGCCACAGTCTCACAAGTCTCTACAGTGGGTGGCTTGCCCACTGTTACATCCTGGGGAGTGCAAAGCCACAGTCTCACAAGTCTTTACAGTGGGTGGCTTGCCCACTATGCCATCCTGGGGAGTGCAAAGCCACAGTCTCACAAGTCTCTACAGTGGGTGGCTTGCCCACTTTTACATCCTGGGGAGTGCAAAGCCACAGTCTCTCAAGTGGATTACAGACTCCACTGGTACTGGAGGAGGCATGGTGCCCAGAGTGCATCGTGCAGCCCTGCCCGACACAAACCCGGGCCTGCCCCTTCTGCCAATGGGCCAGCGGTGCTTGACTTGAAGGGCCCAGCGGAGCGGTGCTTGAGATGAAGGGCCCAGCGGAGCGGTGCAGAGATGAAGGGCCCAGCGGAGCGGTGCTTGAGATGAAGGGCCCAGCGGAGCGGTGCAGAGATGAAGGGCCCAGCGGAGCGGTGCAGAGATGAAGGGCCCAGCGGAGCGGTGCTTGAGATGAAGGGCCCAGCGGAGCGGTGCTTGAGATGAAGGGCCCAGCGGAGCGGTGCAGAGATGAAGGGCCCAGCGGAGCGGTGCAGAGATGAAGGGCCCAGCGGAGCGGTGCAGAGATGAAGGGCCCAGCGGAGCGGTGCAGAGATGAAGGGCCCAGCGGAGCAGTGCTTGAGATGAAGGTCCCAGCGGAGTGGTGCTTGAGATGAAGGACCCAGCGGAGCGGTGCGTGAGATGAAGGGCCCAGCGGAGCGGTGAAGAGATGAAGGGCCCAGCGGAGCGGTGCAGAGATGAAGGGCCCAGCGGAGCGGTGCTTGAGATGAAGGGCCCATCGGAGCGGTGCTTGAGATGAAGGGCCCAGCGGAGTGGTGCAGAGATGAAGGGCCCAGCGGAGCGGTGCAGAGATGAAGGGCCCAGCGGAGCGGTGCAGAGATGAAGGGCCCAGCGGAGCGGTGCTTGAGATGAAGGGCCCAGCGGAGCGGTGCTTGAGATGAAGGGCCCAGCGGAGCGGTGCAGAGATGAAGGGCCCAGTGGAGCGGTGCAGAGATGAAGGGCCCAGCGGAGCGGTGCAGAGATGAAGGGCCCAGCGGAGCGGTGCTTGAGATGAAGGGCCCAGCGGAGCGGTGCTTGAGATGAAAGGCCCAGCGGAGCGGTGCTTGAGATGAAGGGCCCAACGGAGCGGTGCAGGGATGAAGGGCCCAGCGGAGCGGTGCAGAGATGAAGGCCCCAGCGGAGCGGTGCTTGAGATGAAGGGCCCAGCGGAGCGGTGCTTGAGATGAAGGGCCCAGCGGAGCGGTGCTTGAGATGAAGGGCCCAGCGGAGCGGTGCTTGAGATGAAGGGCCCAGCGGAGCGGTGCTTGAGATGAAGGGCCCAGCGGAGCGGTGCAGAGATGAAGGGCCCAGCGGAGCGGTGCTTGAGACGGCGGTGCCCAGCGGAGCAGTGCTTGAGATGAAGGGCCCAGCGGAGCGGTGCTTGAGATGAAGGGCCCTGTTCAGCGGTTCTTGAGACGGCGGTGCCCTGTTCAGCGGTGCTTGTCTTGAAGGGCCCTGTTCAGCGGTGCTTGTCTTGAAGGGCCCTGTTCAGCGGTTCTTGAGACGGCGGTGCCCTGTTCAGCGGTGCTTGTCTTGAAGGGCCCTGTTCAGCGGCGCTTGTCTTGAAGGGCCCTGTTCAGCGGTTCTTGACATGTGTCTCCAGGGCACCATATCCGGCCAATATATGGAGTTCACTCGCCATCCGACTTCTCGCTTGCGGGGCCCTCCTGTGCTGGAGTCCCGGGCCCGTGGGTGTGCTCCTTCACACCTGGAATGGGGCTGGTGGGGCCCTCCTGGGCAGCTCGCCTGCTGCCGGACTTGTCGGCCGTGCTGCCCTTGCCATCCTTCCGTGATTCTCTGTGGCCCTTGCCTCCCTTTGTAGATGTGCCAGGTGGCACCCCACTTCCTGACGGTGCCATGGTAGTGCCTTTGGAGGCAGCCGTGCCGGGCCTTGCCTTTCTTGGTTTTTTTCCCATGGGGTGGGCTGGCTGTCCCTTTACTGCTGGCCGATGTAGCTGCCCTTGAAGGTGGTGGACTCCAATATCCTGGTACTATGGTCCTTGTAGGTCCAGGGGTTGTGGTTGCTGAGGTGCTGATTGGACTCTTACGAGATGGAGGGGGTGGGTCAGGTGATGGAAAGAGGTTAATTTTGGACAGGAAAAACTTTTTAGGAGCAGTGGGAAGGGTAGGTGCAGTGGGTATGGGAGTGGAGGAAGAGGATGTGGTTGTAGGAGAGTCAAGTGTGGTGTCTTTGGGTGCAGGTGCTTGTGACGGAGGCTGTCGTGAGGTGGATGGCTGTTGGGTGGGTGGCTGCCTGCGTTTGTGTGGTTTGGAAGAGGGGGTGACAGACACACTGGGAGAGGACACAGGGGACGTGTAAATGGCAGTGGGGGTGGTGACTGCACGTGTGCGGAGTGTTCTGGTGGGTGTGCTGGTGATGGACGTAGTGGCTGATGTTGTGCATGCAAGTGTGAGTGGAGACGTCACAGGGAGGGAGGAGGGAGATGAGGAGGAGGGGGACACAGAGGAGGCAGTGGCTGTTGGTATGTCTGCATGTGGCTGTTGCTTGTGTGAATGCTTGTGTGATGTGTGGTGCTTATGTCTGGATGAGCTGCCCTTGGGTGTTGAGGTGTGTGCAGGCTGGTCTGTAGGTGAGGCAGAGGAACAGGGGAGTGGGACTGGGTGGAGGAAGTTGGAGGAGGGAGGCAGGAGACAGGGACAATGGCTGCCGTCAGTGCTGAGGCCAGAGCGTTGAACGATCGCTGATGGGCAGCCTGACCCGAATGAATGCCCTCCAGGTATGCATTGCTCCGGTGCACCTCCCTTTCTACCCCCTGGATGGCATTCAAATGGGTAGACTGCCCAACAATGAGCGTCCTGAGGAGGTCAATGACCTCCTCACTGAGGGCAGCAGGGGTAACTGGGGCAGGGCCTGAGGTGCCTGGGGCGAAGGAGATGCCCGCCTTCGTGTGCGAGCCGGCACGGGGCGAACGCTGAGGGGCTGCTTGGAGGGCAGAGCTGGTGCGCTGGGTGGCAGCTGTACCTGTTGTTGCTGTGGGCACGGATGTTGCCGCCACCACAAGGGAGCTCCCTTCCGAGGACGTGTCTGTGTCGCTGATGTCTCCACGTGTCCCCATTGTGGAGCTCCCATCGCCCTCCGTCTCACTGGTGAACTCTGAGTCGGTTGCATGGCCCTCCAGGGCCATGTGAGATGCACCTCCCTCGTGCTCCGATGCCACTTCTCCTCCGCCTGATGATGCTAATGCACACATGAACAGGAAGAGCAGCAAAAAAGGGGGGGGGAAATAAAGACATGTTGAGTGCATGCATTGGCAACACAGTTGGCGGAGAGGACAGACACAGAAGCCCCCTGCACTACGCCGCGCACTTGGGGTACACTACTCAATCATTGGGACTTGGCCTACAAGCCTATGGACGACAACTGCACACATAGGTGACACAGGGCCATGGATAGCTGTACTTGGCACCCTACAGAGGTGGGGGGCGGGGGCACAGGGCCATGCCTTACGGAGGGGCCTAGCCTGCAGAAATCGCCCTGGCCTAGGGATACCCACAGCCCTCCTCCCCCACCCAGGCACCTCCACTGCGCGCTAAGATAGCAGAATGTGCTGGTACTCACCCCCTTGTGTCTGCTGTGATGTCCTCACGCACCCATCCTAATCTGGGTAGGCCACCGCCAGGATCCGAGACATCAGGGGGGTCAATTGACGAGTGGCACCCCTCCTACGTTGGGAGGCCATCCCCAGCAGAGCCTCCGCGGTCTTCCTGCTCCCGCGGCGGATGTCCTCCCACCTCTTGCGGCAGTGGGTGCCCGTCTGTTGTGGACCCCCAGGGTTCGGACGTCCTTGGCGATGGCACGCCAAATGTCGATTTTCTGATGGGCGCTGACCTATGTCACATGTACAGGGGGAGAAATAACCTTATTATAATTTTCTGCATGCTCGATGTGAGTGGCCCTCCATCCCCACCCTTGCCATGTGGCACATGCTCTCATCCGTCGTTTGATGCATGCCTCAATCGCTCCCCTCCCCACCATCTTTCATCCACCCGACTCAACACAGGCATTGCCCCCAAAGCATGCTCCCATTGTACTTACCTGTTGGTCTGGAGGACCGTAGAGTAGCGCATACTGGGGGAGGACCCCATCCATGAGTTTCTCTAATTCTTCAGAAGTGAAGGCAGGTGCCCTTTCCCCAGTCGCAGCAGCCATTGTATCTTCCAGACCGAGGTCACAGCAGCACTTGCAGTATAGGTCCTCTCCTGTGGATGATCAGGTCTCGAGTGATTAAGCAGATAGAAAATGGCGGTCACGTCCGCGGCGGTGCGTACCGCGGCGGTGCGTCCCGCGACCGCCGGCGCACTTCGTCATTGGCTCCTGAAACGCATAGGGTTCAATGTTAACCAATGCGGCTTTGCGCCGCGGTCTTCGACCGCCTACCGCCACAGTGTGCCACGCCAGCGCATTGACCTCACATCCCATTGTCGCACTTCACAGGTCAGGCAGACGCCATTTCAAGGGCCCACATGGCTTAATTTCTACTGCGTCACACATGCCTAGGCCTTGCATCGACACTCATACAAGCCATTCAATGCATAGAGAATCGTGTACTGTGCAAGCTGTGGGAACGTACCTGTGGGTTGATTGACTCTGTGCTCGCTGTTGTCCTTCCTAGGCACCATCCGCTGGGACTTGCGAGGAGATGGAGGAATGTTCCCGTGTACAGACCGCTGGTGGACCTGTCGACAATGGAGGAACGACATGTCATTCTGACATACAGGCTTGACCGAGCCACTATACAGGAACTGTGTGCCCAGCTGGAGCCAGACCTGATGTCACCCATCCGCCAACCCACAGGGATCCCCCCTCTAGTGCAGATGCTGTCAGTACTCCATTTTTTGGCAAGTGGGTCATTTCAAACAACAGTGGCCATTTCATCAGGGATGTCTCAGCCTATGTTTTCAAAGGTGTTTTCCAGAGTGTTGTCTGCCCTGCTCAAACACATGCAGAGATACATCGTTTTCCCTGAGGTGGGGGATTTTCCTACAGTGAAGGGTGATTTCTATGCCCTTGGACATATTCCCAACATCATTGGTGCCATTGATGGGACACATGTGGCTTTGGTACCCCCCAGTGAAAGTGAACAGGTGTACAGGAACAGAAAAAGTTATCATTCCATGAATGTCCAGGTGGTCTGTTTGGCTGACCAGTACATCTCCCATGTAAATGCCAAGTTCCCTGGGTCAGTGCATGACGCGTACATCATGCGAAATAGCAGCATCCCTTATGTGATGGAACAACTACAGAGACACCGTGTGTGGCTAATTGGTGACTCAGGTTACCCCAACCTGTCGTGGTTACTGACCCCAGTGAGGAATCCCAGGACAAGGGCAGAGGAACGGTACAATGAGGCACATGGGCATACTAGGAGGGTGATCGAGCGGACCTTCGGCCTCCTGAAGGCCAGGTTTAGGTGCCTGCATATGACAGGTGGATCCCTAATGTACTCACCAAAGAAGGTGTGCCAGATCATCGTGGCCTGCTGTATGCTTCACAACCTGGCTTTGCGACGCCAGGTGCCTTTTCTGCAGGAGGATGGTCCAGATGGTGGTGTTGTGGCAGCTGTGGAGCCTGCGGAGAGTGAAGAGGAGGAAGACAAAGAGGACGACACAGACAACAGGGACAGAGTAATACAGCAGTATTTTCAATAACACACAGGTAAGAATCAACACCGGCATTTTACATTTACTTACAGTCTCCTGCCTCTCTACTGTCTGTCCTTTTCACCCAGTGTATGCTAACAGAGTTGTGACTTTCCCTTCCAATTTCAGAGATGTGGGCCCCACTGCGTGACCTCTGCTTTGTTTGCCCATGGACTACAGCTGTGTGACAGTGGTATGTTGTCATCACAATGTAACTGGTCATTTTGGCACGTTTATGTCTAATACATATTTTCAAAAATACAGGCAGACTCCAGATTATTTGTGTGCAATAAGTGTGTTTATTAAAGTGCTCAATTTTGGGACATGGTTGAAAATTAGTGATGGGTGATGGTGGAGGAATGTCCATGGCAGAGTCCAGATTCTCAGTCTCACAGGTGCATTGCCCATATGCCTGTGGAAGGGGGAGCAGGGGCAGTTTAAGGTTGGACAGGGTGACAATGTGGGACAGTGGGATGACATCAGGGGGTATCCTTTCCTGGCGGGGGTCTTGGCATCCTACTCTGTCTTCTTCCTAGATTCAGGCCCGCTTGCGGGGTGGTTCTTCTTCTGCAGGAGGTGGGGTTCTGGTGGCCGGTTGTTCCTGTGTCGGGGCCTCCTGTCCACTAGCGCCGGCGGAGGTGGTAGCCTGTTCCTGGTCCATGCTAGTGACAGGGGCCCTTTGTGGTGCCACATGGTCCCGCAATGTGGTGACAATCTGGTTGAGAGCCACAACGATGGTGCCCATTGCGGAACTAATGTTTCTCAGTTCTTCCCTGAACCCCATAAACTGTTCCTCCTGCAGTACCTGGATCTCCTGGAACCTGGCCAGGACCGTCACCATCGTCTCCTGGGAGTGGTGGTATGCTCCCATGATGGAGGTGAGGGCCTCGTGGAGAGTGGGTTCCCTTGGCCTGTCCCCCCCCTGTCGCACAGCAGCCCTCCCAGTTCCCCTGTTTCCCTGGGCCTCTGTCCCCTGGACCGTGTGCCCACTACCACTGCCCCCAGGTCCCTGTTGTTGTTGGGGTGGTGGGTTAACCTGGGTGCCCTGTAGTGGTGGACACACCGCTGATTGACGTGTCCTGGAGACAGAGGCATGGGCCCGCTGGCTGGGTGCTGTGCTGGTGTTCCCAGAGGGGAGTAGGTCTGCTGTAGCCTGTGGCTGTCTGAGGGGAACCGACTGTCCCGAGGTCCCCGATGGGCCGGGCTGGTCATCAGGGTCCAGGGAGACAGAGCTGCTGTCATCACTGGGGGCCTCTTCTGGGGGTGGGATGGACATTTCTGGACCCTCCTAGGCGGTGTGGTGGCGTTCGGGTCCTGCAGGGGTATAAGAGTATGGTTATTGCTTCTGTGTGTGCCATAGCGTACAATGGGTGGGTGCCCGTGTACCCCAGTGCTGGCATTCCTTTGTAGGGGAGATGGGTATGTGCAGTGGGCATGCTTAGGTGATGGCTGTCGATGGTTTGTGGTGACATGCAGGGTTTGGTGTTGGGATGGATGGGTTGTGATGGTGAGACATTAGCAATGAGGATGTGTGATGGTGGTGGAGGGGAGGGTGGGGGTATGAGTTGGCATGCTGGTGGGGTGGGGGGGATGAAGTAGTGAAGATGAGACTTACCAGAGTCCATTCCTCCGCCTACTCCTGCGAGGCCCTCAGGATGCAGGATGTTCAAGACCTGCTCCTCCCATGTTGTAAATTCTGGGGGAGGAGGTGGGGGTCCGCCGCCAGTCCGCTGCACCGCGATGTTGTGCCTGGATACCATGGAACGCACCTTCCCCCGTAGGTCGTTCCACCGCTTCCTGATGTCGTCCCGATTTCATGGATGCTGTCCCACAGCGTTGACCCTGTCCACTATTCTTTGCCATAGCTCCATCTTCCCGGCAATGGTGGTGTGCTGCACCTGTGTCCCGAAGAGCTGGGGCTCTACCCGAACTATTTCCTCCACCATGACCCTGAGTTCTGCGTCTGAGAACCTGGGGTGTCTTTGGGGTGCCATGGGGTGGTGTGGATGAGGTGTGGGGTGGTGTTTGCGGTGATGAGTGTGGTGAGTGTAGTGGTGTGTGGTGTTTTGTGCGTGGTTGTTGTGTGGGTGATGGTGTAGTGTGCCTCTGTGTGATGGTGTTCTCTATTCTGTGCTGTCTCTCTCTGGGCTTCGTCTCTGATTTGTGGTCGTAGGGGTTTGTAGGTGATGTGGGTGTGTGTTTTATAGTTAATTGGCTGTGTGGGAGTGTTGTGTGTATGTGTCTCAGGTGTGTGTATTTCAAATTGTCCAATGTGGCTGTGTTTTGGAGCTGTATGTGTATTTTGAGCGCGGCAGTGTGTACCGCCAATGGAATACCGCGGTTGAAAGACCACCGCGTGGATTCGTGGGTCGTAATGGCATGGGCGTATTTCTGTTGGCGTGACGGTGGAGGTTTGGTCTTCGCCAGTTTAACGCTGGCCGTTGGTGTGGCGGACTTTTGTGGATGTCGGGTTTTTGGCGGTTTGCCTCTTGAGGGTCAGAATGACCGTGGCGGTTTACCGCGACCGCAGCGGTGTTGTGGCAGCCTTCTGACCGGCGGTAAGCGCCTTTTACCGCCGAGGTCAGAATGACCCCCTATATGTTTTTACAATACCCAAGTGTTCTAAGGATATATAGCGAGGGTCCGGTCTATTAGTTCTAAAACCCCCTGAGGAGTTTACAAAACGCGTATGGCACCCATTGGTGGCTACAGGCCACAATAATCACCCACCAGGACGTGATAATGACATGTCATATGTTCTATTTTGTACCCATTCATTAAGCTGATCTTCCAATGCATTTATATACTTTTGCCATTTGTAAAATTTCGCAGGGATGGGAATACTGGGCGCGTTCAGTTCTTTTATATTTGCCAAGCCTAAACAGCTCGTCTGTTGTACTGTTTCATTTAAAAATTTAATCTGAACAGGAATCATACAAGCTGTAAATAAACCTTCTGTACCTCTAAATTGCCAAATATTTGTTCCCCACACACTTTTTAAGCCAATCGAATTAAACCAGTGTTCATAACCTTCTATGGCCAATCGGGAAACAAAGGAATCAGAATATATAAATTTTGTATCAGTCAATAATGCATGCAAAACTTCCATTTCTGGTAATTTGAAATAATATGACTAAGCATTCTTGAAATTGTGCCCAGAGAAATATGCAAACTTGTCAGTATACGTTTTTGAGCTGTGCATATTTAAAAACAGTTTTTGGGGTACTAGCTCTGTGAATGAAATGATGTCCATAATGATCATAACAGAATATTTCTCCATAATTTCTTTTAAATTGGTACACATCATCATTTTCAAAAAACATATAATACTGTAGATCATACATAATAGTATCAACTGTTTTTACATCCCAATCAGCAGAAATCACTCCGGTTGTAATCACATCAGTCAGTGAAAGTTTGAACACATAAGGAATTTGAATGATCTCTGTAGGACCATAGATGTCGAATAAGACTATCCCATACAATCCCATCGGGAATTGGCACTGCTATAATGTTCACTAGGGAGAAGTCTGTGTATTTTATGTGAAGAAAAATTTGGTTTTAAAACTTCATCCACCAGTTCAACTCTAGAGCGATCAGGAAGGTAATAACCATGTGTCAGAAGAAAGAAAACAATGACAAACCCAATCCAAAGAAGAAAGGCAACCAAAGTCAGCGATAACCATTGATACTTCCATGGAGGAGTGAGACAGTTAATTTTTAGCCTATATATTAGCTTACATGCTCTAGACAGTTATGTCACAGTTGAGGAAGATGGGTCTGAAGAAAAGTCGTCAGCATCGATGAAGTAACCATCATCTGTTCAAAAAAAAAAGGAGGAGAAACTGCTGAAGATTCCCTCAGTGGTGTGTAGTATGTTTTAACATCCGTTTGTGTGGAATTTGTAGAAGGTTGCTCCATATTAGCAGGAATCAATGTAGAAGTTGTCATCGGTGGATCTAATGAAAGCTCATTCTCCACCCTCCCCAAGCTGGGAGAGGTATCAGTATTGTTAATGATGACTTGTAGGGGGAGATCCTCATTAGTAGTCAGAGGGATTTGGGTACTACCTTGGAGTCCCCTAGGTCTGCTGTGCAGGATCAACTACGTAGTGTAGTTTGACATTGTCGATTGAGACAAAGCGATTCTCTTTCGAACAAGGCAGCAGTGGCAGAATGACAATTCTGGTACCGTGTATTCCCAGGACTGTGACCGGTGCACAATAAGAAGTACCAAACTCCTTTTTGACAGCAATCTTTTCACGTACTAGATTTCCTAGCTTGGGAATCCAGCTGGTAGATGTTACTGGTACATCCCTGATTCCAGAGGAGGCAGCACTGGCAGATGCGTTGTCATCACGGAATTGTTGTAACTCCTGTAAGACAGTGACACGTTCACATATGTCAAAAGGTGTATCTGCCACTTCCATGCCAGGACCATCAATATCTGGAACATATATTTGAGTTCCAAACAGGCACTCGTATGAAGTACACCCTCCCAGGGACCTTCTGGGCAGACTATTAAGTGCTCTCTGTACTTCATACAGGTGTGTAAGCCAACTACGACCCGTGCCCAATACTCTACCTGTTAAGGGTTGCTTTAGATCGCGGTTCCGTTGCTCCACAACACTATTTCCTTCGGGATGAAATGGAGACGAGTAATGCAGTTGGACCCCTAATGAAGCCATGGTATCCCTGTAAGCCCTTGAGGCAAAAGCAGGGCCCAGGTCTAAATGGAAAGCTGCAACAGCATATGTACAGACAAAGACTTGCAAATAACAGTTTGAACGTCAGCCGAGCATTGTGACCAGACCCATAGAAATCTGGAGCATGAGTCTACAGCGACTAAAATGTATTCGTATGCACTATCTGGTATCAGCGGACCACAGTGGTCCAAGTACACACATTGTAATGGTTTGTTGGAAATTAAGAGGGATGTCTGTGGTGGGTGTTTAACACTGGAGCCTTTTATTTGTTGGCAGATGTCAAAGTAAAGGACATACTGCTTGGCCTGTTTATAAAGACCTGGCCACCAGTATTGTGATTGTAATATTGAAATTGTAGTGGCCACCCCAGCATGCGCCGATGCAACTTCCTCATATGCTGCTTTTTCATAATTCTGGTCTTAGGTCTTTGTAGGGAGTCACTTGGACCCCCACTCCTGGAATTTTTACTTCTGCACCAAACATGCCTCCCATCCGGTAGACATATTTAGTGGGATAGGCCTTGGGCATAGGTGTGCCTTCAGCCATCGTTCCTATAGCTGCTAATGTTTCATCATCCACTCTTGTTCTAGAGCATGTCACTGCTGCGACCAAAGCCATTGCTAATGCCGACTTTGCTACTTCATCAGCCAAAGTGTTGCCTTAAACGTGTATTCCAACACGTTGGTACCCTAGTGTGTGTACAACATGGACATGAGGTAGTTTTACCTTCAGATCCACTACCTTGCCCCACACAAGTCTGTGTTTTATTGTATTACCTTTTGAATCGATGAACCCATTTTGTCGCCAGTAATACAGGTATTCGTTGAAGGACTAGCCACAGTAGTACGGATTGCAGACAATCAGAGTCATATGCTCAGGATCCGTATGTTCTAGTGCCATCACCAGAGCCCTAAACTCTGCGAGTTGCACTGTACAGCCCCCTAGAGTCTGGGTGTATGTTTTTTCTGGATAGAACTTGCCATCCTTCATATACCCACTCACGACTGCTCAAGCAGCTGAGTATTGGTGCCTATAGCAGGTTGTGCCGAACCATCGGTGTACAAGATTGTTTTGTATTGTTCACTAGGTAATGTATTTGCTGCGACTGGATATTCAAGTTCATATTGTAGGAATTCTTGGGTCTGTAATTTGGAATCAAACACATAATCAATATCAGTGGCCGTCAGGGACGTTGCCCATTGAATCCAACATGGATGTAATGCTTTAGCGTTCAGAACGCTTGCTTTGGTAATGTTAGGATTCGCACTCACACACACATGCATCTTGCTGCTCCCTCACAAAATACATCAGCATGTATGAAAAAAGAAGAAACACGTCATGAATGTGTTTACAGCATAGCAGTAAAATGATCTTCCGTCTGAAGACCGAATATTACATTGCATGTTTGTTTATATTGACAAAAGCAAGTGTTGCCCTATTTGTGAACTGTGTGCCAAGCGGTTTATGGAGACATTGAATTCCTTCATATGAATCATCAGAAGTGTTTGATGACTCATCACCAGCATGTGTCTGATGACTCATCACCAGCACAGCATCCACACCCCTCATGATTGATGACTTATCATCAGAATGTGTCTGATGACTCATCACCAGCACACCAGTCTATAAATAGAACTACCAAGGTGTTTCCCGTGCTTAGCTTTGAGTCTACCTGTGCTTGCAGGTGTTCCCGGTTCAGCTGAAGTTCTGTGATTCTTTCAGGAGTCATCTTTTCAGTGCGATGCTTCATCAGAGCTTCCCTCTCTGGAGCGGATTACGTTCGCAGCGGCTGGAGAATTTACGAACAGTATTCCATCTTCCTCAGATAACTGAATCATTCCAGGAGAAGTCGGTTCATGAGTAATTCCCCTCTTGTCTCCCAGTTTTCAGCCTTCTAGAGGTTAGTGACCTTTTGGTGCATTATGAAAGACATTTGTCGATGCTGAGAAACCAGTGATACAAGACTATTGTCCAAAGACAGCATGAGAAGTATTTTTAAAAGCAGCATTGAAGTTAAGTGTTGTGAACTCCTGAAAGCATCGTTCGATATCTATGCAAACGTAAACGTTTATTCTGATTGTTTTGGAGCAAGTCTATTGTGTGAAAACGAATAACAAAAGTCAAATTCTATTAGTTTGATTTTATAACGATTTTGTTGTGAGTTAAAAAAGCGTGCCTAATAGTTGCGCTAATAAATATTGTGACTTTGCTGAAAGACTCGGTGATTGCCCAATTGAATTATAATAATTATTGTCATTTTTGCTGAAAGACTCTGTGATATTTGTAGTTCTTATGTTTTTCATTTGTTTTTTTGGTCTTAGAATTCCTGCACCAAGCCCTGAGGCAACTTTCTTAGAACAACCATGACCCTCCTTCGTGAACCAGTGTTTTGTTTTTCTTCCCCTCCCCAATCCCTGTTCCCTATCTCTTTCCCCCGGAGGCTATTTGCTTGTTCCCTATTCATTTCAGATACGAGAGAATAGTGTTTAGGGGTGAGGGTTTTATTCTCTTCGCTCTTGTGGAACCTGGAATTCAGGTGAGTGGGCATGGTCTTGTCAGAAATTTAAGCCCACAAAAATTAAGTCCTCCTGAGCAAAGATGTCTCAGACAGAGGTCAAAATGGAGGATCTTGTGCAGGCTCTGACGCAGGTTCAGGCTGAGGTAGCGCAATTGAGGGAGGAAAATTATTCCCTTAGAGAACAACTTGAGCGATACAAGATGAGAGGTGAGCCATGGTGAGGTGTAATTCCTAGAACAGACAATCCATTTCTAAAACCACCAACCTTTTTTCCTAATAAACCTACTAAACCTGAAGAAACAACACCTATGAAACTCACTATAGTGACACCTACACCAGTTCCATTGGCTCCGCCTGAAAGATTTACTGACGATAGTAGTAAATTTGATTTGTTCATGAATCGATGTTACTTGCAGTTTTTGTGCAGGCCCGCAGCTTTTCTAGATGATGCAGCAAAAGTTGCTTTTGTCCTTTTGTACCTTGCAGAGAATGCTGCTAATTGTTCTATCCCCTTCGTCCAAAAGGATGACCCTCTTTTGTATAATATCCCAGAGTTTCAAGCCCAAATGGAGAAACTTTTTTTCTCGACACACCTTCATGCAATCTAGTGATACTGAGTTATTGAATTTGAAACAAGGAAATAAAGACCTCTTAACATACTTAACCACTTTCAATAGATTAGTATCAGAAACCCATTGGCCAGAGAGTAAAAGAACCTCATTATTTTATCAGGGACTCGGAGATGAGTTGAAAGACGTTTTAGCTCAGATAGTTGAACCGCCCGAAAATTGTGGCAAATTTATCGATTTAATCATTAAACTTGATCATTGATTAAATGAAAGAAAAGTGAAACAGGTAGAGGAGATAATACACATCTTATTGTTGTACGTGCTGAGAAAAAAGAAGAGACTAAGAATCAGGAACGCAGTGAACCAATGCAAATAGGGGATATCCGTTCTCCGTTATCCATAGAAGAAAAAAATAGGAGATGTTCTTTAAAATGATGTCTCCTTTGTAGCAAAGCAGGTCATTTTGCATGAAAATGTCCAGTGAGACCCAAGATCAAGGCACCAATACCCAAAAAGACAGTAGCTTCAATAAACCTTTCCAGTGAAAATTCGTAAAAACTAGATAGCCCAAGTAAAAGTGAGGTCTATCCTTTGGGCAAAAGACAAAAGACCTCAAAGGGTTCAAGATATACTCTTCTTAGACCTCCACATCGTTGCATAATAACAGTGACCATGATTTCCCAAACCCAATTAAGAAAAGTCCAATCTATTCTTCTTGATTCTGGGGCAAAAGGTAAATTTTGGGATATTTCATTAGCTACAAGGTTAGGGATCACTTTTCTCCCCGAACAAGAACCTGAGGCTGTTTGGGCCATCGATGGTTCTGAATCATCCTCAGGATTAATAACCTATTATTCTGAACCTATTACAATATTCTGTGACAATGGTCACTCTGAATCTATTAGCTTCGATTTAGTTAACACTCCTACTTTTGGAGTTATCTTAGGAGTACCCTGGCTTCAACGACATAACCCAAGGATATATTGGGATATCAGGACTGTGCCACTAAATTCTCCATTTTGTCTTCAGAAGTGTTACCAAGAGTCAACAAGCTGTGATTCTTCCTAGGTATGTACGATCTCATCATCCACCAGTGACAGTTCAGTTCCAGAACAATATCAGGAGTTTACATATGTGTTTGATAAGATTCAAGCAACCAGTTTAACATCTCATCGTAGTTTCGATTGTAGAATTGATTTGGTTCCAGGTGCCACACTACCTTGTAGTAGGATATATGCTCTATCGGAGCCAGAAACAAAGTTTTTAAAAGACTATCTAGACGAGCTCTTGGCAATTGGCTGCATTCTCCATTCTACTTCCCCTGTTTTACCTCCTTTGTTTTTTGTTCTAAAGAAGAACAAGGATCTTAGGGTCTGTATTGACTATAGAGCCCTTAATAAGGAGACCATAAAAAACAAGTACCCACTTCCTTTGGTTCCGGTCCTTCTTAACCAACTTCACAAACCCACAATCTTTACCAAACTTGACCTTTGCGGAGCTTACCACCTCATTGAAATCCGTGAGGGCGACAAATGGAAAATGGCTTTTCGCACAAAATACAGTCTTTTTGAGTATTGTGTGATGCCGCTTGGTTTGTGTAACGCCCGCGGCATTTCAATTCTTTATAAACGACGTTCTTAGTGAATTCTTGGAACACTTTGTCATAGTCTATGTAGATGATATTTTAATCTACTCACACGATGAAAAAGAACATGAGAATCATGTTTCCGTTGTGTTACGCAAATTATGTGAACATGATTTGTATGCCAAGTTAGAAAAATTTAAGTTTCATGTTACTCAACTGGAAATTTTAGGGCTTGTTTTGTCAAACCAAGGGGTCCAAATTGAATAGAAAAAGATTGAGGCTATTTTACAATGGCCACAACCCACTAACGTAAAGGAAATCCAGATTATACTTGGATTTGCTAAATTCTATCGAAGGATTATCTCCCGCTTTTCTGACACTGTAGCACCACTTACTCAATTGTTACGAAAATAAGTACCTTTTAAGTAGACTTCTGAAGCACAACAAGCTTTTGACTCATTGAACAGGAGTTCTACTACTGCACCCATATTAAGGCATCCTGACCCCTCTCTACCTTACTATGTAGAAGCAGATGCTTCACAAGCGTCAGTAGGTGGAATCCTTTCTCAGTGAGATTTTGAAACTGGGAATATGCATCCAATAGCCTTCTCCTCTAACAAAAACTTTTACTGGCAGAACAAAACTATACAGTGGCCGTAAGAGAACTTCTAGCCATCAAATTGGCCTTTCAAGAATGGAGACATCATTTGTGGGGAGCACGTTTTCCCATCACTATTTATTCAGATCATAAGAAAATACGCTTTTTTAGATCTGCAAAAGCACTCACCCACGACAAATAAGATGTGTTTCTTTCTTTAATTAATTTAATTTCATAATTACTTATAGACGCAGTACACAACAGTTTAAGGCAGACACCCTGTCATGTCTCCAAAATAGCACAACACAATCAGATAGAAGGCAGATAACACCAATTCCAATGATTCCCCCTGAAAAAATTATAGGTAGTTGTTCGGACGGGCTCCCATTCCTGGACACATTAAAACATGAATTGCAGAAGGAAAATATGGAACAATGGTTAGTACATCCAATCCAATCAATTTCTGACAATCTATTTTATCATGATCAGGCTTTGTTTATCCCTAAGAATCTGAGAGAGCTGGTTATTCAATGGTGTCATTCGTTTTTCTTGAGTGGACATCCGGGAGAGCGTAAGACTAAGGACTTGTGCACAAGACCGTTATGGTGGGATTCCGTAGATACAGACATAAACGAGTTTATTCGAACATGTCCCGTAAGTGCTTGTAACAAGCCTTCACACACCACCCCCATAGGAAAACTCATTCTTCTACCAGTACCACCAGCTCCATGGCACACTATTAATATGGATTTTGTAACCGATCTACCGAAAGATAGGCGGAATACATGTATACTAGTGGATTTATTCTCAAAAATGTCCCATTTCATTACTCTCACTGAAATCCCAACTGCTAAAGAACTAGTTGAACCTTTTATAATGCATATTGTCTGGCTTCATGGCCTGCCAACTGTAATTATCTCTGATCGAGGTACACAATTTGTGTGTAAATTTTGGCAGGAACTATGTTCTTCTCTTCGTTTTGACCATTGGTTATCCTCTGCACATCATCCTCAAACAGAGAGAACTAACCAAACCGTGGGACAGTTCCTAGGTTGTTTAATCACCACCTTAACTAGCAGTTGGTTGCAAGCACTTCCCTTAGCTGAATTTGCATATAACAACAGCATTCATTCGGCTCATAACATGTCACCTTTTTATTGTAATCTAGGCTATCATCCCAAGTGCATACCATTCCTACCATCCCAAAAGGTACCTGCACTACATGCACATTTATCTGAATTACAAAATATCTGGAATAAGACCCCAAAAAAACTACTTGACACCAAGGAAAAGATGAAAGAACAAGCAGCCAAACACTGTACATCAGCACCAACATATGCAGAAGGGGATCAGGTATGGCTAAGCACCTGTTATTTATCCATATCAGGGGTAAAGTTATTAACCCTGCAGCTATGAAACTGAACCTTCCCAGTGAACATAAAATACATCCAGTATTTCATGTCTTGTTGCTCAAACCATTTCTCCTCACCACTCAACCTATTCCCCCACCACCTTCCATACTTAGGGATAATCATAAAGAATTTGAAGTCCATCGCATTGTTGATTCTTGTAGACGACAAGGCCATCTCTTTTATCTAATAGACTGGAAAGGCTACCCACCCGAAGAGCAGTAGTGGGAGCCAGCCGCCCATGTCCACGCCCCACAGTTAGTACGTTGCTTTCATGCACGATACCCCTCCAAACCACGACCAGTGAAAAGGCCTTTGGGGGGAGGTACTGTCAGGACACGCACTCTCACACGCACGCTTCTTGCTGCTCCCTCAAAATAAATCATCATGTATGAAAAAAGATGAAACATGTCATGAATGTGTTTACAGCACAGCACTTCCCTGTAACTTGTGAGGAAAATGATCTTCCGCCTGAAGACCGAATATTATAATGCATATTTCTTTGTATTGATAAAAGTAAGTGTTATCCCATTTGCGAACTGTGGGCCAAGCGGTTTATGGAGACATCACATTCCTTCATATGAATCATCAGAAGTGTTTGATGACTCATCACCAGCATGTGTCTGATGACTCATCACCAGCACAACATCCACACCCCTCATGATTGATGACTCATCACCAGCATGTGTCTGATGACTCATCACCAGCACACCAGTCTATGAATAGAACTACCAAGGTGTTTCCTGTGCTTGGCTTCGAGTCTTCCTTCGCTCGCAGGTGTTCCCGGTTCAGCTGAAGTTCCGTTATTCTTTCAGGAGTCGTCTTTTCAGTACAAGGCTTCATCGGAGCTTCCCTCTGTGGAGCGGATTACTTTTGCAGCGGGTGGAGAATTTACGAGCAGTACTTCATCTTCCCCAAATAATCAAAACATTCCTGGAGAAGTCTCCTTGCTTTCAGCCTTCTTGAGGTTAGTGACCTTTTGATGCATTATAAAAGACATTCGTTTATGCTGAGAAACTCGTGATACAAGGCTATTTTCCAAAGACAGCCTGAGAAGTATTTTTAAAAGCAGCATTGAAGTTAAGTGTTGTGAACTCCTGAAAGCATTGCTCGATATCTATGCAAACTTAAACATTTATTATGATTATTTTGGAGCAAGTCCATTGTGTGAAAATGAATAACAAAAGGCAAATTCATAAGTTTGATTTTATAACGATTTTGTTGTGAATTAAAAAGGTATGCTTCATAGTTGAGCAATCGAGCGCTAATAATTATTGTGACTTTGCTGAAGGACTCAGTGATTGCCCAATCAAATGATAATAATTATTGTTATGTTGCTAAAAGACTCTGTGATATTTGTAGTTCTTTTGTTTTTGATTTGTTTTGTGTATCTTAGAATTCCTGCACCAAGTCCTGAGGCAACTTTCTTGGAACAACAGTGATGCTCCTTCGTGAACCAGTGTTTTGATTCTCTTCCCTTCCCAAATCCCTGTTCCCTATCCCTTTCCCCCAAAGACTATTTGCTCATTCCCTGTTCATTTCACATACAGGAGAATTGTGTTTAGGGGTGAAGGTTACATTCTCTTCGCTCCTTCGGAACCTGGAATTCAGGTGAGTGGACATGGTCTTGTCAGGTAACAGCCTAAAAGGCTGGTACCAGGGATACGACAATGATGCATTTCACTTGGGCTAGAGGTCTCTCTTTAAGGACTGCCATATGAACAGCAGTGAGGATTTCCTCAGTGGGAGCAAAGCATTGTTCGGCTGTGGAATATAAGTGAGATTTATGTGCAATTGGGACGGTCTCACCCTCATTAAAAGTCACATAGGCGAAACCAATGGCACCAGCAATTACTCTGATGACCAAATGTTTTTTGTGGTCCCTTGTTTGTAGATGTTTTGCTTCAAGCATGTCTTTTTGTTATGCTTTGAGAATGCATGTGTGTTCGACTGTCCAGAATTTACTGGTTAAGTCAGGACATATCAGGTCATATAGGCCCTCATTACAACTTTTGCGGTAACTCCCGCCTACCGCCACGGCGATGGCTGCCAACATACCGGAAGGCTGGCGGAATACCGTTGACGGTCATGGCGGCGGACGACAGTAAGGTGGCGCTGCTGTCAGCAGCAGCGCCGCCAGCAAAACACCGCCTACCGTATCATGAGCAATGATACGGCCTGGCGGTGTTTTCCTGGCGGACGCTGCTGCTGACAGCAGTGCCGTGTCCCGTCTCCTGCCGGAGGACCCCCTGCAAGCAGGTAAGTCTGGTTCTCCGACAGGAGAGGGAGGTGGGGGGAGGTGTGTGCATGTGTGAGGGTGTTGTTTGTGTGGGGGTGTGTGTGTCTGTTTTTGTATGCATGCATGCGAGTGTGAGTCATGTTGAATGAGTACGTGAATGACTGAATGTGAGTGTACGTGTATGTTGTGTGTTGTGAATGCGTGTGTGCGACAATGTATATTGGTGTGGGTGTGTATGAGTGCATGCGTGGGTGGATGTGAGTATGCGTGTGTGTATGATTGTGTATGTGTGCGCGTGTGGGTATGTAAATGGGGGGGCAGGAGAGGGAGGGGGAGAGTGGGGAAGGACTCTGGGGAGGGGGAGAGGGGCGGATGAGACCCCAATCAGTGCCAGGGAATTCATTTCCTGGCACTGATAGTGCCTACCGCCATGGTTTTCGTGGCGGTACGCTTGCCATGAAAACCATGGTGATAGGTGGGGTCATAATCCCGAGGGTGGGATTGTGACGGCCGCCGGGCTGGAGACCGAAGTCTCCAGCCCAGCGGCCGTTACCACCCTGGCTGCTGGAGTGGTACATTGTTGGGTTGGCTTGAGCCAAACCGTCAATGTCATAATTTGGGAAAAGGTACCGCCAGCCTGTTGGCAGTACCTTTTCCCAAATTACCACCGACCGCCAGAGTAGTAATGCGGGCCTTAATGTCTTAATGCATTGTGCATAGTCTGTAATGTAAGCCAAAATTCAGGAAGCCTAAGACTGATAAGAGTTTTTTTATTGTATTTGGTGGATGTAGTTGTGCGCATTTTTCTAAAAAATTGGAGCGCCAGAATCTTGCCTTCATCTGACAACTCGTATCCCAAAAACAGGACACTGAGAAAGGCTATTTTTGTTTTTTGGAAGTTGAATTTGTAGCCGATTTTGGCAAATGCGACAGCAACGTGGGCTACCCATCTTAAATGTTGTATGAGGTCATCATCCACGAGGTAAATATTATCCACGTAGGACAACCCCTCAGGGTCTGTGTCATGTAATATTGATGTTACATGAGCTAAGAACAGTCCAGGACTGTTCTAGTAGCCTTGTGGAAGTCGGCAAAGCTTTTTCTGAGAGCCTAAAGCGCTAAAATTTGTTAAGTCCCTACTTTCAGGCACTATGGCCCTCATTACAACCCTGGCGGTCAGTGTTAAAGCGGCGGTAATACCGCCAACAGGCCGGCGGCAAAAAAAATTGAATCACGACCATGGCAGAAACTGCCAACATAGACAGCCACTTTAACACTCCGACCGCCACGGCGGTAGAAACAAACACCGCGGCCGTAACCACCAACAGACAGACGGAGGACAAAGTACCACCCACCCTATCACAACAGGCCTATCCGGCACCTTTTCCGGGCGGAACCAACGCTCTCAAAAGCACGGCGGAAACAGTACACAGAAGGGAAAACACTCACCTCTCGACACTTAACGAGGAACCATGATGCCATGGAGCCCGAACTACAGGTGTTACCAATGCTGCTCTTCCTCCTGCTCTATCAGGAGCAGGACAGACACCGTCGACGACCACGGTGAGTACTGCACCTACAACACAGGGGAGGGGTGAGGGAAAAGAGAGTGACACGCACACGCAACACGCAATACCCCCACCCCCTCCCTCACCCATAACAACATACACACAAATACATGCAGCAACATTACATATACACCCCCCACCTCCTGGAAGAACGCAAGGACAAAAGGAAATGATTGTAACGATTGTAATCATGAAAAATCTGATAGTGAAAGTTCAAAATTCAGTATATACAAATGTGTACACCAACTACACAAGTCCGGATAGTGTACCAATCATTGTCCGTGGACCAGTGGTCCCAAAATGCATGGGCGAAGCCCACACAAGATACCTGACTCGAAACGGAGAGAACACTGCTGGGGCATCAGGTCGAACATAAACAGGCATCTCAGGGTGAAGGGAAGAGGGGGCACCTCAGCCGGATGAACACACGACGCCACTGCTGCACGAGGGAGCTCCATGCCCATTGCTGTATCCTGGGGAGTGCAAAGCCACAGTCTCTCAAGTCTCTCAAGTGGGTGGTTTTCCCACTGCTTTATCCTGGGGAATGCAAAGCCACAGTCTCTCAAGTCTTTCCAGTGGGTGGTTTGCCCACTGCTTTATCCTGGGGAGTGAAAAGCCACAGTCTCTCAAGTCTCTCAAGTGGGTGGTTTGCCCACTGCTTTATCCTGGGGAGTGCAAAGCCACAGTCTCTCAAGTCTTTCCAGTGGGTGGTTTGCCCACTGCTTTATCCAGGGGAGTGCAAAGCCACAGTCTCTCAAGTCTTTCCAGTGGGTTGTTTGCCCACTGCTTTATCCTGGGGAGTGCAAAGCCACATTCTCTCAAGTGTCTCCAGTGGGTGGTTTGCCCACTGCTTTATCCTTGGGAGTGCAAAGCCACAGTCTCTCAAGTCTTTCCAGTGGGTGGTTTGCCCACTGCTGTATCCTGGGGAGTGCAAAGCCACAGTCTCTCAAGTCTCTCAAGTGGGTGGTTTGCCCACTGCTTTATCCCGGGGAATGCAAAGACACAGTATCTCAAGTCTTTCCAGTGGGTGGTTTGCCCACTGCTTTATCCTGGGGAGTGAAAAGCCACAGTCTCTCAAGTCTCTCAAGTGGGTGGTTTGCCCACTGCTTTATCTTGGGGAGAGCAAAGCCACAGTCTCTCAAGTCTTTCCAGTGGGTGGTTTGCCCACTGCTTTATCCAGGGGAGTGCAAAGCCACAGTCTCTGAAGTCTTTCCAGTGGGTTGTTTGCCCACTGTTTTATCCTGGGGAGTGCAAAGCCACAGTCTCTCAAGTGTCTCCAGTGGGTGGTTTGCCCACTGCTTTATCCTGGGGAGTGCAAAGCCACAGTCTCTCAAGTCTTTCCAGTGGGTGGTTTGCCCACTGCTGTATCCTGGGGAGTGCAAAGCCGCAGTCTCTCAAGTCTTTCCAGTGGGTGGTTTGCCCACTGTTTTATCCTGGGGAGTGCAATGCCACAGTCCCTCAAGTCTCTCAAGTGGGTGTTTTGCCCACTGCTTTATCCTGGGGAGTGCAAAGCCACAGTCTCTCAAGTGAATAACAGTCTCCACTGGTTCTGGAGGGGGCCTGGTGCCCAGAGTGCTTCATCCTGCCAAGGACTGAGGTAGTGGATGTCAGTCTCCACTGGTTTTGGAGTGGGTCTGGTGCCCAGAGTGCTCCACATGCAGTGTGGCCGGTCCCATTCCCTCACCTGGCTGTGTGGGCCACGAGATTGCCTAGGAACAGTTAGCATGATACACCATGGAGGCAGAGACATACCCCACACTGCTGCGGCTTCACCTTCCACCTGCAGGTGCAAACAGTGATGGAAGTCATGCCTCATGGAAGCTGGGCAGGGTCCAGGAACTCTCCTCCACCCTCGGACGACTGACCACTGGGGATGGTAGCCATATCAGCAGTGGTGCTACTGTCCGAGCACGTCGCAGGGCTGGTGGCGGTGCTTGCAGGTCAGCACCTGTTGAGGGACACAGCAGGACGACTCCTGCAGCCTCGGACGGCTGCCCACTGGGGAAGATGCTGGGCACTGTTGCTGAGGCTGCAGTCGTGCCGGTGGATGTGCAGGTGACGGTGCAGGTGGCGGGCCAGGTGGCGGTGCAGGTGGCGGTGCAGGTTGCGGTGCAGGTGCAGGTGGCGGGGCAGGTGGCGGTGCAGGTGGCGGTGCTGGTGGCGGGGCAGGTTTTGGTGTTTGCCGCCGTACAGGTTGGTGGAGTCGTGGACAGAAGAGGTGATACAAGTCCCTCAGGCGGTGCCACCGTGCCCTGTCCTGACCTGCTCTTCTGCTTTTTTCCCTTCCCCACCTTTGATGGTGTCGCAGGTGTCTTGCCACTGTCCCCTTTTGTTTTGGCGGAGCCCGTGGTGGCTGGTAGGTGCGGCTTCTTCATACGGGATGTGGGCACCTTCTTCACCTTGGCAGGTGGCGGAATGTCCTTGCCCTCGCTACGTGGCACACTGGCAGCCCTGATGGGTGGCACACTCGATGACCCTGCAGTTGCTGTCACCACTGTGCCTGGGGATTTGGTGGCTGAGGTGCTGGGCTGGGACCTGGAAAGCCTGGCCCTAGGGGAAGGACGGGGGGTGAAGGGAAGAAATCAAGGTTTGCCAGGAAAAGGTTTTTAGACACACTGGGATGGGAAGATGGAGGGGGTTTGGGAGTGGAGGAAGAGGTAGTGGGTGCAGGAGGTGTGCGCTTGCTGAATTTGGGTGAAGGTGCATGGGCCGGAGGCTGTTGTGAGGTGGATGGCTGTTGGGTGGGTGTGTGCCTGCGTTTGTGTACTTTGGGAGGAGGGCTCACAGACACACTGGGAGAGGACACTGGGGATGTGTGCATGGTAGTGGGGGTGGTGATTGCACGTGAGCGGTGTGTGGTGATGGGCGTGCTGGTAATGGAGGTAGTGGCTGAGGATGTAGTGCATGCAGGTGTGAGTGGAGACGATACAGGGAGGGAGGTAAAGGACGTGGAGGAGGGGGACACAGTGGAGGAAGTGGATGTTGCTGTGTCTGCATGGGGATGGTGCTTGTGTGAGTGCTTGTGGGATGTGTGGTGCTTATGTGTGCCATGTCCACTCTTGTGTGTTGATGAGTGTGCATGCTGGTCTGATGGTGTGCTTGGGATAGGCTGAGGTACAGGGGACTGGGTCGGGGCGGAGGAAGTTGGAGGGGGGAGGCTGGACACAGGGACAATGGCTGCCATCAGTGCTGAGGCCAGAGCCTGAAATGCTCTCAGTTGGGCCGCCTGCCCAGAATGAATGCCCTCCAGGTATACATTTGTTTGTTGCAAATGACTCTCAACACCCTGGATGGCATTCAAAATGGTAGACTGCCCAACAGTGAGGGATCTCAGGAGGTCGATAGCCTCCTCACTGAGGGCAGCAGGGCTGACTGGGTCAGGGCCTAAGGTGCCTGGGGCGAAGGAGATGCCCACCCTCCTGGGTGAGCGGAAACGGGACACACGCTGAGGTGTTGCTGGGAGGGCGTGCTGGTAGGGTGGGTGGCGGCTGTACCTGTTGATGCGGTGGGCACAGAGGTGCCCGCCACCGCAAGGGAGCTCCCATCAGAGGAGGAGTCGCTATCACTGGTGTATGCTCCTGTCCCCATCGTGGAGCTCCCCTCGCCCTCCATCCCACTGGTGGCTTCAGACTCCGGTGCTTCACCCTCGAGGGCCAAGTGGGTTGCAGCTCTCTCCTGCTCCGGTGCCACTGCTTCTCCACCAGATGATGCTATTGCAGACAAGAACAGGGAGACAAAACAAAAAGGGGGGGGAAGACAGAAGAAAAACATGTTCAGTGCATGCAACACCACTACCGTTGGCGGAAACAACACAAAGAGAGAAGTCCTCTCCACTAAGCGATGCACTAACAGTTCCTGGCAAATTCACATGCCTAAACCCAATTTCTGCACACCTGGAAGTCACAGGAGCCTGACTAGGTGTAGATGGCTAGTACAACTAGTGGGGTTGGGGTGCCACAGAACCTGCCTAACAAGGGACCTTGCCTACCAAGTCCGCCCTGGCCTAGGGGAACCCACTGCCTACCCCTCCACCCAGATGCCTCGTAATGCGCGGAGAGTCCGCTGATTGAGAGTGTACTCACCCCCTTGTGGCTGCTGTGATGCCCTCAAGCGCCCATCCAACTCCAGATAGGCCACTGCCAGGATCCGGGACATCAGGGGCCTCATGGTGCGACGGGCACCCCTTCCACATTGGGAGGCCATCCCCAGCTGGGCCTCTGCTGTCTTCTTGCTCCAGCGGCGCAGGTCCTCCCATCTTTTACGGCAGTGGGTGCTCTGTCTGTTGTAGACCCCCAGGGTCCGGACGTCCTTGGCGATGACACGCCAAATACCCTTCTTCTGGTGGGTGCTGACCTAGAGGAAAAGTATAGTAGGAAATTATTTACTCACCGGGCCAGACCGTCATACTCATTGCCCACCAGTTCCCACCCATGCCCTGACGCACATACACTCACCATCCGCACATGCAGGCCTCAGCCCCCCCATGTATCTCCCATCCACACCACTCTAAACAGGCATTGCCCACGCAGCATGCTCACAGTGTACTCACCTGTTTGTCTGGAGGACCGTACAGTTGCATGTCCTGGGGGAGGACCCCATCCACCAGTTTCTCCAACTCCTCCGAAGTGAAGGCATGGGCCCTTTCCCCAGACACTGTAGCCATCGTCGCTTCCAGACACAGGTCACAGCAGCTCCTACAGTGTAGGTCCTCTCCTGTTGAAGGTCAGGTATCAAGTGAGGGAACAGATAGAAAATGGCGGTTACATCCGCGGCGGTGGTACCGTCACCGCCGGCGTACATCGTCATTGGCTCCTGGGACCCATAGGGCCCAATGTTAACCAATGCTGAATAGCGCTGCGGTCTTTGACCGCCCACCGCAACGGTGTACAACGCCAGCGCAGTTACCTCATTTTCCCTTGTCCCACCTTACAGGTCAGGCAGCCGCCATTTCAGGGGGCCACATGGGATGGAAAAAAACTGCGTCACACCAATCTAGGCCAGGGAATACAGACAGATATCGGAACATTGCGAATTACCAACATTTCAGAAAATTACACATTGTGATACCTCAGTGTTGGATGACCCTCTGCTCACTGTTCTCCTCCATAGGGCACGTCCGCTGGGGCAGGTGATGAGATGGCAGCATCCTCCAGTGTACAGACCCCTGGTGGACCTGTCGAGAATGAAAGAGAGACACATCATAATCACATACAGACTTGATGGTGCAACAATCCTGGAACTGTGTGCCCAGTTGGAGCCAAACCTGATTTCAGCTATCCGCCATCCCACAGGAATCCCCCCTCTAGTGCAGGTTCTGTCTGTACTCCATTTCCTTGCCAGTGGGTCTTTTCAAACAACAGTGGCCATGGCATCAGGGATGTCCCAGCCAATGTTCTCTATCGTGTTGTCGAGAGTGTTATCTGCCCTGCTGAAACACATGCGCAACTACATCGTTTTCCCTCAGGTGGAAGATTTGTCCACAGTGAAAGGTGACTTTTATGCCCTGGGACATATCCCCAACATCACTGGTGCAAATTATGGTACACATGTGGCATTTGTCCCCCCCGCCGGAATGAACAGGTGTACAGAAACCGGAAAAGCTACCATTCTATGAATGTGCAGATGGTGTGTTTGGCAGACCAGTACATCTCCCATGTGAATGCCAAGTATCCTGGCTCAATGCATGATGCTTACATTTTGAGGAATAGCAGCATCCCTTATGTGATGGGCCAACTCCAGAGGCACCGTGTCTGGCTAATAGGTGAGGCCAGGGTCCCAACACAGATGACATAAGTGTCTGGGTATGGGATTGTCCCTAAAGGTTAGTGTGTGTCTAACAATTGTCCCTCGACATTTGCAGGTGACACTGGTTACCACAACCTGTCATGGCTACTGACCCCAGTGAGGAGTCCCAGGACAAGGGCAGAGGAACGCTACAATGAGGCACATGGGCGAACTAGGAGGATTATAGAACGCACCTGAAGGCCAGATTCCGGTGCCTCCATCTGACATGTGGCTCCCTATACTACTCACCGAAGAAGGTATGTCAGATAATCGTGGCCTGCTGTATGCTGCACAACCTGGCTTTGCAACGGCAGGTGCCTTTTCTGCAGGAGGATGGACCAGATGGTGGTCTTGTGGTAGCTGTGGAGCCTGTGGACAGTGAAGAAGAGGAGGCAGAAAAAGAAGATGTCGACAACCGAAACAACATCATCATGCAATACTTCCAGTGAGACACAGGTAAGAAGATGTAACTGCTTCCCACATCTCATACTATTGTTGGAGCTAGCATAAGTCTGTCATTTTCACTCAGTGTATGGACCCTGACTTGTTACTTTGGCTTTCCATTTCACAGATCTGGGTCCCACTTTGTGCCCTGTGCTATGTTTACTGCTGGCCTACAGCTGTGTTACATTGGTATGTGAACAGGTACATTGACATTGCTATATTTCAGAGATTTAGCAATTACAAATTTGTGAATGCACAGACTGACTCCAGCTTGTTTAGTGATTCAAGTGTGTTTATTTGTGTGCAAATAAGTGGAAGGGGTTGTAAAATGGGCTGGCTGGGTGATGGTGGAGGAATGTCCATGGCAGAGTCCAGTCTATTTGTTTCACAGGTGCATTGTCCAATGGGGCATAGGAAGTGGAGCAATGTCAGTTTCAGGTGGACAGGGTATCAAAGTGGGACAGAAGGGTGACATTCAGGGGGGTCTTATTTTCTGGCGGGGTCTTGGCAATGTTCTCTGTCTTGTTCCTGGATCTCAGGAACTGCTTGCGGGATGGTTCTCCTTCTGCAGGTGGTGGGGTGCTGGTGTCCTGTTGTTCCTGTGGCGGTGCCTCCTGTCCACTAGCGCCGGCGGAGGTGGAGGGCTGTTCATTGTCCAGGCTAGTGTCAGGGGCCCGTTGGTGTTCCAGTGTGTCCCTCCTGGTTTTGGGAAGGTCTGCCAGCACCCCTGCAATGGTGACCAGGGTGGTGTTGATGGACTTCAAGTCCTCCCTGATCCCCAGGTAGTGTGCCTCCTGCAGCCCCTGGGTCTCCTGAAACTTGGCCAGTATCGTGCCCATGGTCTCCTGGGAATGGTGGTAAGCTCCCATGATGTTGGAGAGTGCCTTGTGGAGTGTCGGTTCCCTGAGCCTGTCCTCCCCCTGTCGCACAGCAGTCCTCCCAGCTTCCATGTTATCCTGTGCCTCTGTCCCCTGAAACGTGTGTCCACTGCCACTTCCCCCAGGTCTCTGATCGTCCTGTCTTAGTGGGGTGGCCTGGGTTCCCTGTGGTGGTGGACACACTGCTGATTGACTGTCCTGGGGACAGGTGGATGGGGGGAGGCTCAGTGGTGGTTTGGGACTGTGTTAGGGGAACCGACTGTCCCGAGGTCCCAGATGGGCTGGGCTGGTCATCTTGATCCAGGCGTGGAGAGCTGCTGTCGTCACTGTGGGCCTCTTCTGTGGTGGGGACTGGATATATCTGGCACCTCCTGTCCGGTGACGTTGGGTAAGGGTCCTGTTGGGGTGTAAATGCATAGTTATTGTATGTGTGTGTGCCATCTTGTGCAATGGGTGAGTTACCCTCTGCTCCTGTGCTTGCATTATTGGCTTGGTCCTTGTGTGATTGGTGATTTTGGGGCATGAGTGAGTCTCTCTACTGGACATGCTTTGGTGATAGGTGCCCATGCATTGGTGTTACATGCAGGGCTTGGTTTTGGGATGTGTGGGTTGGGTTGGTGGGGTATCTGTGGGTTGTTGGTGTGATGGGTGTGAGGGTGGGAGTATGTGATGGCATGCAGGTGGGGTGTGGGGGATAAAGTAGTAAAGATTTGCCTTACCAGAGTCCAGTCCTCCTGCTACTCCTGCGAGGCCCTCAGGATGCATAATTGCCAAGACTTGTTCCTCCCATGTTGTTAGTTGTGGGGGAGAAGGTGGGGGTCCGCCGCCAGTCCTCTGTACAGCAATCTGGTGTCTGGATACCACGGAACATACCTTCCCCCGTAGGTCGTTCCACCTCTTCCTGATGTCATCCCGTGTTCTTGGATGTTGTCCCACTGCATTTATCCTGTCGACAATTCTGCACCATAGCTCCATCTTCCTTGCAATGGATGCCTGCTGCACCTGTGATCCAAATAGCTGTGGCTCTACCCGGACGATTTCCTCCACCATGACCCTGAGCTCCTCATCTGAAAACCTGGGGTGTCTTTGAGGTGCCATGATGTGGTGTGGGTGATGTGTGAGGTGGTGTCTGTTGTGATGTGTTAGGGAATGTGTTGGTGTATGTTGTTTGAGGTGTGTGGATGTTGTATTAGTGATGGTGTTGTGTGTCTGTGGATGCTGGTGTTGTGTTAGGTAGTCTCTCTCTCTGGCCTTCTTTCAAATTTCTGGTTGTAAGGGTTTGTGGGTGATGTGGGTGTGTGCTTTATATTGGATTGGGTGTGGTGTGTGTATGTGTATCAGGTGTGTGTATTTTGAATTGTCCAATGTGGTTGTGTTTTGTAAATGTGTGTGTATTTTGAGCGCGGCGGTGTGTACCGCCAATGGTTTACCACGGTTGAAAGACCGCCACGTTGATTTGTGGGTCGTGATACTGTGGGCGTATTCCTGTTGGCGTGACAGTGTGGGTTTTGTTATCGCCAGTTTATCACTGACCTTTGGTGTGGTGGACTTGTGTGGGTGTCTGTATTGTGGCGGATTCCGAGCTGTGGGTCGTGATACCTGTGGTGGTATTCCGCTGCCGCGACGGTATGTTGGCGGTCTTCTGCACGGCGGAAAGCGGGATTTACTGTCAATGTTGTAATGAGGGCCTATGTTTTGGCAGAAGAACCAGTTGACTATATCAAGAGTTGTTTTATATTTTTGCGCACAATGTTGTTCATTAATGCTGTACTATGTGTGTTTTGTATAGAATATGTTTTTGTGTGCCTATTCAAGTACCTATAGTCTAAGACTATTCTATATGAGTGGTCAGGTTTAGCGACTGGAAATAATGGATTGTTCATTGATGAGTCTGATGGTTCAATGACACCCTGGTACACTAATTGTGTGAGGATTTCCTTCACTGGGGCTTTTGTATCGTACTTTATTGGGTATTGAGGTTGAGGCTGAGGTTGGGATTTTATTGGTATTGTGTGGTAGGGAGAATCTTTGTCCCACCCTACATATACAGGTGGCCTATCTTTTTCGGCCAGCAGAATATCCTAAATAGAGATGACACGATCCCAAAAGATGGCGTCTATCATGTGTTCGATGTCCCCCTCTAACTGAATAGTTACTTTATACACTCTGGGGGTCATTCTGACCCTGGCGGCCGGTGGCCGCCAGGGCCACCGACCACGGGAGCACCGCCAACAGGCTGGCGGTGCTCCCACGAGCATTCTGACCGCGGCGGTTCAGCCGCGGTCAGAAGCGGAAAGTCGGCGGTCTCCCGCCGACTTTCCGCTGCTCGGGGGAATCCTCCATGGCGGTGGAGCGCGCTCCGCCGCCATGGGGATTCTGACACCCCCTACCGCCATCCTGTTCATGGCGCGAAACCCGCCATGAACAGGATGGCGGTAGGGGGTGCCGCGGGGCCCCTGGGGGCCCCTGCAGTGCCCATGCCAATGGCATGGGCACTGCAGGGGCCCCTGTAAGAGGGCCCCGCAAAGTATTTCAGTGTCTGCTTTGCAGACACTGAAATACGCGACCGGTGCAACTGCACCCGTCGCACCCCTGCAACTACGCCGGCTCAATTCTGAGCCGGCGTCCTCGTTGCAGGGGCATTTCCTCTGGGCCGGCGGGCACTCTTTTGGAGAGCGCCCGCCGGCCCAGAGGAAATGTCTGAATGGCCGCCGCGGTCTTCTGACCGCGGTGCGGTCATTTGGCGGCGGTACCTTGGCGGACGGCCTCCGCCGTCCGCCAAGGTCAGAATCAGGGCCTCTATCTGGTGTGGAGACACTCAAGCCCGCAGTCTCTACATGTAGATAATCATCAGTTGCTTTCACCTCCAGATGCTCTAGAAGGTCCTGGTGAACTATTGTGACTTCTGCTGCACTGTCTAGCAGTGCCAGCGCCCACTTGTTGTTCTTTAGTAAAGCCCTCTACTTGAGTGGCATGTCGTATTGCAACTGCTGCCAATTTTTTCTTATTAAATTTGTGGTTTCTCTTGTGGAAGTTTCTCTTCTTTTTTTTTAAACAGAAACGTCTGATGAGCATTGTGAGTCCTTTCTCGGTTTCACATACTAGGTCCGCTGATCTGACTCGCGCTTTTCCATTGAGACCTGAAAGGAACGAGATTGGCGTATATCAATATACTGATATCTGTCAGGCACTTTTATATTATCCCTATTTCTAAGGTTGTATCTATTTTGTGGGGTCTTCAAATGTGGAGATTCTCCCCTTCCCTTTTTAAATGTTTGTTGTTTTTTATCCCAGCATTTCTTAGAACCCTGAGGTGTTTTTTTTTGGCAGCATCCTTATTGAATCTACCTTGTACTTGTGGCTTAGTGGGTCTGGCTCCCAGACTATCTCGACCTATACTGGAGTAGTTTTCAGCGATAATTTTTGTCAGCTCACGTTCCTGATCCTATACCGGAACGTCACGGAGCCGCATGCGCACTGTCAGTGCAACTGCTTCCCATTTGATGTTACTTAATATAATTGAAGAAATAGTGGCAAAATTACCTATTATTTTCATCCCCAAATCTAGGGCAGGGGCTGTCCCATCTTCATCTTAAATGTATTTCAACACCTCCAGGAGATTGGCAAGCGTTGGTGTACCATGTGCAGTTGTGTAGAGTGTGTCAAATACCGTGCCCCATGTATTGCAGTTTTCAGTTGTGGGAACCATCCTGAAAGGCAAGCACATTGACAAAATTCTATTTTTATCCTGAGGTCCCTTATGTGGAAAGACTGCTTCCAGTGCATTTATTTTTTGAGCTAACCAAAACGGAATCTCCTCCTGTTTGGCGGGTACTTTACCCATGATCAAATGTACAGTTTCAGGATTAATTCCTGGTGTTGCTGCATGTGCTTGCCCTGGAGCAACCCGGCTGACTTTGTGTTTAATGTTTGCATAACTGTACTAACAATCTATATATTGTTATGATTTCTCTACATAAGCGCCGGACCTCAGCTACTGCCAAGCCTGCTGCATCAGGATGTGGTTAATATGTGGCCAATAAAGTCCAGTTCTGGCCAGCATTACTCAACGGACCTAACCTAGCAAGTAAAATTGTATGGGGAAGGGCACCATCAAGCCAATTATTGTGGTCTTGATAAGATAAAGGTATTTCTAAATATGCATAAGCTCTGTATTGTGCAGGTGGATTTACAGGTGTATAGTTGTGAAATGTATTTGTGTTCCCATCTACCGCTGGAAAGGTGATCCAAGAATAAACAAATTCTGCTCTGTAGGCTGCATGCGCCTCTACAACAAATGTAACTGGGTCTCCATGGGCTGTTAGGCCATTTGCCAATAAATGTGCAGTAAGGGGGCCTCTCATATTTACTGCTATTGCTACCCGTTGAGAGGTTGCCATATTACTGGTAGTAAGCTTTCAGAGATAAGGATACCAACTGGGGATCAATCCTTTTATGGTTCAAGCTTGAACAACCTACAGCTCAGGATAGATCCTACCTAGCTGAGGAGGAAGTCATCAATACCACAGACGTCTCCTGTATATAGTATAGAGGTGTTTTTTTTCTTTAGTGAGACAGAGATACTTGGGAGGATCCGATTATTCGTGCCTGACCAAATGTTGGGCGCCATGTCGCATAGTTTCTAATTAGGGTAGTGAGGCTACTGGATTTGGGCAGTAGAATCGCCTGGGTTGTGGGTACTGAGTACAAGTCCATGCCAGGTGACACCTGTCGGCCTAATCCGAGGTTTCTGGCCAGCTAGCAACGCCCCATCTCTTACCAAGATGATTGTGACAACCTGACTCATTGCAAGATAGACTCCCCACAAAATCGTGGTACACCAGATCTCATCCCCTTCTCTCATGTACCAGGATCTCACTCAGGCAAAGACAAAATAGGCAGAATATATTTCAGTAAGCATTTATTATTAAAATATCTGCATCTTAGATAAAAGCAGGTACATAGCAATAACGTGGATAATAAAATAGAATAGGAACAGGCATGTGACTAAAAGTGGAAAACACAAAAACAGTCCCACCATGCTGTCTAAACAGAAGTAGATATTGAACCCCTCAACTACGCTAAGTATGAGCACAGCATACTAAGCTTAATCTGCCCTTTGGGTTTCCCCGTGAGAAGATTATCCCTCATACCTGGAGAAGAAGGCCTGAAGTAAAAAAAATACACCGTCCCCATCTGGATGTCAGGATACTTCAATTCGATTTCCTCAGAAGCAGAAGATAACTCCTCAGTCCCGACCCGAGCTACTCACAACGAATATTAATCCTTCGTGCTGAGTACCCCGGAGGGGGAAAGGGGAATGGGATGGTAGAGAGACTGCCACAGAGATGATGAACGCCAGTACTCAGTCTGCCTCTTCACATCTAAGATTGGATACAGCACCTGCAAGAGTCACAGTCGCAATTACTAGGGACATACAACATCAGTTTTTCACTTTCTACTCTCAACACTTAATTCTCTTTAATTCTATTATTTCTTCACTCACCCTGAGTTCTCTGTAGCCTTGCTTCTCTCTATAAATGATAGCTCTTCTTAAAAAAATGCTTATTACTGATTCTGGAAGAACTTCTCAACCTTTGTTAGAGATTGGTTTTATGTTGCTCTATATATATATATATAGTTGGTGATAATGCGTTCTTCAAATCAGCTGATGCTATTTAATTTCTCCTGTCTTATTGTGACTTCTGTCAATACTTGTATTTGTAAATGCTTGTTTATTAAAGTTCGTTTCTCCTTTCTTACTTCGACATTTGTTGATAACTTGAATTTGTAAATGCTTGTTTATTACAGTTAGTTTCTCCTTCCTTACTTCGACATCTGTCGATAACTTGTAGTTGTAAATGCTTGTTTATTTAAGTTTGTTTCTCTTTTAAACTCTACTTTGGTTTATTACCATTGAATTTGTAAATGCTTATTTGTTAACAGTTCGTTTCTCCTTTAAACTTGGCCTTTGTTTATAACCTTGACATTTGTAGATACTTGCTCTTTTAAAGTTCGTTTTTACTTTGACTTTAATATCTTAAACAAGAACCTTCTAAACATAAGGTTAATTCATACATTAACTCTGTAGCCTTGCCGACTTCCACGGGAACAGTCTACTATCAAACTCTTCGAATAAACCTTGACAATATTTATCCGTTTTCTGTAATATAATCTTCAAATGTAATTTTACCTCACAGGAGTTTCTGTTCTGAAGCGCGCTCTCTCTCCACACAGCTGATTCCTGTCAGACCTCAGTTGAAGTGCAAGGCTTCCAGCTGGAGAGCTCGTAACCTAGCAACCAACTGATTGCAAGACTAGAACTGTAACTAACCTTCAGGACTCACAGCGGCCATCTTGGATCTTCTCTTCTTGATTCTTCCTTTGAAATAAGCGCAAGATTACTCTGCAAACCTTCTTCCAGTTTGGGCTTTGTTGTCTCCACTGAGGATATCTCTTTGCTTTTCTCATGCACTTCTTTGATTTGACTTGGCAAGTTTGTGTGGTCATGACACTGGATCAGGACTTGGTCGTCTAATCAGGTAGCTATAGTGAAGCCTGCAGCAATCAGCATACAGTCGTGGTCATCTGGCTGGCCTCTCCCTCTGACGTGTCTGGGACGAAGGAATGTTTTATAATAAAACAGCTAACATTCTAAGAAATGGTCCCCATATATGAGTGGGTTTTTTCTGTGAGTGTTGGAGACACAGCATACCATGTTTGTCAGCAACCCAATCTAACTGTAGCCTTGGAGAAAGCGCAATGTGAACTACATGTTCTAGAAAGAACGTGATGCTTTCGTAGGCGAAAGAACAATTAGAGGAAATAAAACAGCACAGCAAATAAAGCTATTGCTAGAATAATAAAGCAACGCTGATTAAAATGTAATTGGGTTAAAGTGCACCACGGCAGGCCTAGTTAGCTTTAAACAACGTGGTTAGAACATGGCTTAAATAGCTATACAGCACCACTATTTCTAAGGTTAGCTTCTGTTGACTGTACAGACCTCCTAGCCCACTCTAAAGGTGTAGCTAACCTTGTGGAGGTGTACATTTCCTAAATAACTAATTTTCCCGTGGGTCAACTTAGAAAGGGCAGGAGGGGCTTTGTCCTTCAGTGGGGGACAAGAGATTACACATTCAGGACGGTGAAAGCCTTTGAGGCTCACCTCCTTGATTACTGTAAACACTAGCCATCCTGGGAGGGAGGAGGTGTTACCTGCTTCCTGCCCAGGTCCTTTATCTCCGCCCTTGGAGAAGTGTTAGCATGACCAGCGGAAGGGCAGACTCCTGGCGTAGCGACAAATAGCTCAGGAGAGCCAGCCAAGGCAAGAGGAAGTTGGTATCTTGGTGGGCGTCCTCTAAGGACACCACCAGGGTACATGGTAAATAATCCGGCCCATGGGAATCGTGCTCAGGGTTAAAAAGCATGGTGTTTGATACAAACATGGGGGAAATCGGCCAAACCATCATGGAGACTTCCTGTGTGTCAGGCCATTTTATCCTGTGGACCGACGTTAAGTTTTAAATGCTATCATACTCAAAATAAGAGGCATCCTGCATCTTGGATTATAGAAGGCCTGCCTTAGGATGACTGACCTGTGCTATGGGCACTAAAGGAACTCTGCCTGCACTTGATGTGGGCAGAGCCAAACTTGAGCAGACAAGCTGCTTATGTAGACTGACATGACAGCTCTGCAGTCTTTGCTATTACTTGGGGCACACAGGGTGGCACAATCAGTGCTGCAGCCCTGGTGACCCCTTTACCCTCCCTGCCCTAGGTACCACTGGTACTATTTACTAGGTCCTTACAGGGGTGGTTAAGTCCTTGCCAATAGGGTTTGCGAACGTCACTGCGAAAACCCGAATTCCTTCCGAACAGCCGGTTCTTGGCTTGCTTCGCTGACCAGTTAATGAAAGAGTGTCCAACTATCCATATGGAAAGGAAAACCACCGCCAGTCCTGACACACAACCTGAAATAAGAAAAAAGAGTTAATAACCATTTACAAGCTAAGCATCCTCAATCTCTCTAATGTAGCGAAGAAAACTATCAGATGACCAATGTCCTAATCTTTTCTCCTCTTTGAGAGAAAAACTCACTCAAGCTGCTTCAGAAACTGCACCAATTCTAGAAGAATGAGTGCCAAAACAGAAAGAATCTTCTCCAACATGACTCATTCTTTCTCATTACACTCAAAACCTGTGATGCAACCAGCCGTGAGCCATCTTGGTGAACAAAAACCAGACCTGATTCAGCCCTCCTGCTGCTTTGAATTCCTGCACGGTAACCACTGGACACACAAGCCCGCTTATTTTATTTAGCAATACTTCAGTCCTCTTACCTCTTTGGTCCGTTTTAGAGTGCTCCAGGAAAATCTGTATGGTTTTGCCTGTCACTGCTATATTTTCTACTCTCAATCCCCCTGAATGACTTTTCCCCAAAAGTTTGGATATCCTGAATGCACCAAAAACAACCAGGACATGCATAACCTGAATAACAATTGTTCAAAAGAAGAAAAATATATGTAAGCAAAGCCCTTTACAAAACTCACCAACAATTTCATGGAGATAGGGTCCCTGATAAGACGACCTCTCTGATTTTCTTTAGCCCAACCTTGCAACATTTTCCTACCCATCTCACCAGCTGAGGACTCGTACCCCTAGAAAAACCTACCGTACAAACTCACCCCGCTAACCTACCAGCAATTGTGGTAGCTGACATCACTTATAATAAAACATAGTACATCATCTCTCCTTAATAAGCAAACTTGCTCGTCTTGACTCCTAGGAGACAACCCCATCCTTAGACATTCTTCCCATGCTCTTCTTTAAGAGGTTCTAGTAGCAAGAGTTCTCAACCAGTTCAAGCATTCTCAGTACGCCAGCTCCCGTACCTCCTGCAGCACCTGTGTTTTCTGCAAATCTGCTCCAGGCACCAAACCACAGAATCTCTGCCACTGTGAATGAGGCAATGAGTCTGCAATATTATTGTCCACACTTGGCACTAAATACAATATTAAACAGCAAACAACGTAGCATAAATCTTTGAAGTAGCCTTAAGAGATGCTTGTTCTTAACTTTCTGACCATTGACCAAATCTACGATAGTTTTGTTATCTACAATTAAATTGACTGTTTTGTTCTCAAGCTTCTTTCCCCATACTGACAAAGCCAATAAGGGAAAAAATTTAAAAAAGGTAATGCCCCAATTCTCTTCAACCCACTTCATTGGCCATTTCTCCACCCACCATCAGCCTTACCAGAACAAACCAAAACCGCTGGAGTAAGCCGCATCTGATAATATCTGGACCATCCAAACAAAATCCAAATCCAGAGACCACATAATGATGCCATGAAAACCTTTCAAAAACTTTAACCAAACTTCAAAGTTCGCCCTCATAGCTGTTGTAATCCTGACTCTGTTGTGTGGTAACCTCACTATAGACCTAGCAAAACCTAGCCTCCTACAAAACGTTCTGTCTGCTCTTACAACCTGGCAAGCAAACTTGAGATGACCTAACAGTGGTTGAACTTGGTTCAGTTGTAGCTTAGATGCTTGTATTGCTTCTTCAAGTAGCTCAATGATTTCTTTAACTTCGGTTCCAAGACAAACTAGACATGTATCAGGACCCTCTGTTTCTCAGGAGCAAAAGGTACCCCCAGCTCATGTGTCATATCCTGAAAATGTGTCAGAGCTACCTAGCAATCCTGTGTGCCTCCTGCACCTACAAACAATTATCCAAGTAATTGGTACTCATTCGTACTGTAAGTAAAGCACCATTGCAAAAAGGGACTAAATGACTAAATAAAACAGCAAGAAATGGCACATCCCATTGGTAACACTTTATCAACATACAACTGATTAGCAAATTGAATACCTAACATGGAAAAGTCCAAGGAATGAACTGGGAGCAAATGAAAGGCTGACTTTATATCACATTTTACTAAATCTGGTCCTGAGCCCACTGCTCTGACTAGACCTATAGCTAAATCCACTAGAGCAAACTGCATTGCAGCATCCTCCCTTGCTATATAATTGTTGACTGACAACCCTGGGGCCATGAGAGGCGATGAATCATGCAAAGTTTACCCATAGTTTTCTTAGGCACTACCCTAGGGAAGAAATCATGAAATTAGGTAAAGGCCAGTATGTAAAAGGATCTGCCATCCTTTGTTCTGTTACTTCTTTTTTCAGTTTTTGTCAGATTATAGGATGATGTTCTTTCACTAACTTTAAATTCTCTGCAAACCTGCGTGCCCTAGGACCCTCATAGCCAAGTCTGAAGCCTTCTTCGAAACCCCTTTCCAATCTTGAAGCCTCATCTCTGTTAGGCTAAAATGTCAATCAGTCGCACTAACGCTGTAACTTAATTGGCGTAGAAGCCTTTGTAACCAGGCTGGAAGGATCCCACCTGCCCTTGCCTTGTCCACTGCCTCCAAAACCTGCCTGTTCCCCAAAACACTTGAGGACTGTGTGCTCACCCCCTCATCTCATGCACTCATGTTTATACTTACTGGAATTTCTTGTTCGATGATCCATTTTGAAACTCCAGCAGGCACCTGAATTGAGACTTTGACTTCTTCCCCCTCTCGTCACCCCTCCAAATCTTCTCTTTCTTCGCATTTCTTAAATGAGCCCCAAAAGGCATGTAAGGCTGTCTTTTCAAACCTCCTGTTTTACCCTTCACCCCGTCCTCTTTCAGTTTCTCTTCTTTATATATAACCAACTGAGATGTGTCTTCATTCTTACCTTTAAACGTGGTTTCTTCCGCTGTACCATTCCTTGAATCTTTTTTACCTGTATTCTCTTCTTCAGCCTTAGAATCTGTACCCACACCTTTATCCACTGCCATGGTACACGTTCTTTTGTGTACATTTTTCAGTTGCTCTTGTGTATTATTCCCCTGCCAACTATATCACCATCGAGTCTCACCTGTTTTAAATCTGTTTGTTAATTCTGGAGATAACCTCTTTTGTCTGCCTTTTTCATGTGGGCCTTTTAAAACCTTGTCTTCTATCCATTGATTCCATATTTGTGTCACTTGCCTGTAGAACATGACTTTTGTGAACATTTTTAGCATCCCCTCCTTTTTTTGTCCCCTTCACGTTTTTGCTCTGTTTATGCTCTTGCCAATATGATATTTCCCCGTCTTCCAATTCATCATCATCCTGATCATCATAGTCCAACTCCCCCTCCATATGTCCCTCGACATTTGCAGAACTTACACCGAGACATTCAGCATCACCCACACCCCCATCATAATGCTTTCAATCCACTTTTTGGGCACCTGGAAGTGATGTGGATAAAGTCATCTTTTCCCACGTTGTTGGGATGGTTGCATAAAACATCTCCCTCTATTCTGGCCAGTCTTCCCAGGTCACTGCAAACCCAGCCGGCTGGACCTCACTCAATCTTTTGGAATCATGCAGTATTCTTCCTCTGCTGCCCTGCAAGCCGCCACAACCTGCAGGGACTGTGGGCCTATAATTAACCTTACCTCTACTACCATGGATTAAATCAGCCTCCCCAGGGATCCAGACCCATTTATCGATACTTGAAACCCCTTGAGGACTGCTGTGACTTTTAAACGTTTTGCTACTTGGCTCTTTCTGACCTGTGTCAACACTAGCATTTTGATCGCTAATAAGGTTTACTTTGGCTTTCTGATTATCTGCGCCCTCCCCACCACTTGTCAACATGTGCTCAAATGTCAATCTATTTACCTGTGGTGCAGTCACAACAACTTCCCTGATAGAAATGCATTTTACCGGTTAAAGTGCCCATTCAAATTTAGAGGCAGCCTCTACTTTGATATTACTGCGCTGTAACAAGTGCTTAAATATGGGCACATTTTTATTATGAGTGCTCATACTAAACAACATGCACAAGCACTCTGCTGCCCCGCCTATGGCACCGCACGACTTGCGGGCAGAGCCACCACAGCGAGCTGCCCACTGTGAACACTCAGCTCAAAGGCTTCCCCAGGGGCTGCCTTTCACTTGCTGGGCTCTTACCTGCTGATGCGGGTGTGCGTGCACAGCCTCTGCCTCCTCTTCCTGTAGCAGAAGACAGCTCCTTACGTGGTAAACCTTGTAATGCTTGGGCTTTGGCTGCTCCAACTAGCATTTCCTCGCTTCCCAACGGGCACCTTGAGCTTTTCATTTTTAGTTGTGGGGGCAAGCACGCTAATACAGCCACGGCAACACCACTGGCCGCAGCACGTTTAGGCCACTCCATACCTAGCCAGGCCTGTGATAGAACACCTGCCTGAATTAGATTTATAATCCTAAACACCACTCTGACTGCCTCCACTTTCTCCACCATTACAGCTCACCTCACTATAGGCCCGACCAACTAGGGAACCGGAAATAAAATTCACCCCTAATCTGTAGGACCACAGCGTCGGAACTAAGCCCAAGGTGGACCCAACAGCAAAACTAACCCCGTCCCCAGTGCAAAACTGCCCAGTGGGGAGTCCCCAAAGGCCTAGATTTCACCATTTGCCCAATGTTGCCCAAGGGTGGAAATCCTATGGATGCCACCCCCAAGAGCCCTCATTCATTTAAAAAAGAAAAGAAAGTGAAAGTGTTTATTTTTACCGCCGCTGGTTATATATATCACTGTCAAGCTGTTTTTGGGAATAGTGGGTAAGCTAACACATTGACAGGGAGAACCGAGCCAGAGCTGAGCCATAGGTCGGCTCCAGCTCTAAGAGCCCAAGCACGTACAGAGTTTTTAAAACGTTTAGCATGTAATTCATGCAAGAAGCATGTTATAATATGATAAGGTGTCTACAAAATTCAAAAAAGCGTATTTCTTTAACAGGCTGATAGGTTTTACATTAGCACATAAAATTATGTCACTGCATTGAGAAGAATTTATTGAAAGTAAGAGTTTTTAAACACGTACTGAAAATCTTTCCTGCCCGCACCCTGATGACAATGGTTTTAGAGAAATAAGGCTTGTCAGTTGTCATATGTACGCTAAGCAGCGGTCAAAGTACATAAAACAATTGATACTGCATTTAAAGTGGTAAGGTCAGTGAGTGTGGGGACAGGGTCAAAGGTGTGGCTAAAAATCTAAATATTCTGTAAGGTTTTTTGCTCTTTTACCCTCCGGTAGCAGCTACATATAAAATAGCGCACAGCTTAAATGAGAATTTTAAAAAAAAGGTGTTTATCAGTGGCAAATGCATTATAGTATATTATAAAACCTCTATTAGTTAATGCACAGAAGCGGTCTTACTGTAACCAGAGCAACACAGAATTACATTTTGGTTTGTGCAGTGGAGAATAGTGACTTGTGTATTGTTCATGCTACAAGATTCCAGACTGTGACAGAAAACACTGTGACTATGCAAGTCATTATTTTAAATTTGCATTACACACACTGTAAAATAGACTGCTACAAAAAGATAAGAAGGTGCTTCCTATACATAGATTTAGGTAATACCCAGACTGTACATGATGATTTTTGTTATATAGCCATTCCTTAAAAGAAGCACTTCGCAGCTCAGCTAGTAACTCCCTTGCACTACCACTCAAAAAGAGTAAGAGCCTGATTTATATGTTGGCAGTAATGGTCCCTCCATCAAGTTCTCCGCTGCCATTTAGCTGTTGCCAGTTCCATAGACGAAACCTCACATTCGAACTGCCATCACCACCAAGAAACACCACCCGAGTCGATGGCCGGAGAGGGAAAAGTAGATGCCAGCGGGACTTCATCCACCCTTTCCACTGTATAGATTTGGATGTGCCTTAACGCCAAGCAAAAAGTGGTGGTCCAACCTCCACTTCTGAGTTTGCAGATTGGGGGAAAAAGAGGTGAAAACTCACCCTTTTTCCGGTTACACTTCAGTTTTTGACTGGGCCCTACTGGACAACACCTGCCGTCACTGCTGCCACTGACAAAGGGAGAAAACACGACCCAACCTGTCCCCCCGTCACAAGACTTAAAGGTAGGGATGCTGTATTGACAGGCTACGTTGGGTAGGCACTAAATGTGAGGTCAGGACCACTGTACTCATATACATGTCACATTTTATTTTTTTAATCACTGTGACATGTAAATGTCGGGGAGACAAGCGTGTCACCTGGCTCAGGATACATTGGCACTACACGCATATCATACACATATACACTTGTCAGTGTGACGTCAGTGTTCATTGCCAAATGACTGCTGGCACTACAAACACAGTACATTCACACTTGTCAATGGTGTCCATGTGTGCACATTGTGTTGGTTGTTGTGGTTGTGTCATGTGTGGATGAAGTGTCTATGGTGCATGTATGTTGTGTCATGGATGTATGTCAATGTGTGTTTTCTGCATGTACATGTTGTGTTGGATCTGTAATGGATGATGGTGTGTTGTGTAGTACAGGGGGATACATGTGGCTACTGAACAGTGTGTGTGTGTGTGTCACTTACCTCGGTTCCTTAGCCCCTGCCATTGTATGATCTCCAATGGGTCCTGCCGCAGTCTTCCTCCATCAGAAATGTATCGCCAGCCCACCGCTTGCAGAGCTATAACATCTAAATACAACAGACGGAACACCTTTGACTTGACGGTCTTTTCGGGTCTGCCGCTGCTTGGCAATAAGACTCTCAAGATCTAAATCAGGCCCTAGACCTTTGTCATACCAAAGCTTCAAGTGATTCTTTCAATTAAAGCCAGTACCGACTCAACTCTATACATTTGCAGATTAACCAGTTGCACACATTTGCATTTCTTTCAAGCCAGCAGGCACCTGAGTAAGAAGGCTTGTTTATTGTTTAGCTGACTGCCAGTCTTCAGTTTCACAGTACAGGAGACTCTATATATGATACTTTAGCAGAAGCATTTAATATCAGAATTAACCATCCAAGGATGGTTGTCTTTAAAAAGTTAAATCCTGCCCACTTCCACCTTGGACGCTAGTGCTGCCACCTGACCAGCTTTCTACCACCACCACTGGTATGTTATTGCTCAGCTGGTACACAAATAAGCAAAATCACCTAAAAGTGGTATATTTAGCACCTAACTGTGTATAATTCAAACTGAAAATATAAATAGAAAGCAATTTTAAATGTGTTTTAGAACTGTGTTAATTATCCTTTGCTATTAATTAGACGAAACAAAGGCAGAAAATTCATGTTACAAATACATATATAGAATTTTGTTTATTTAAAGTCCTATAGTATCATGCCTAGGCCTCTGCAGCATTTTAAAACAACAGCAAATGCCTGGTATTTTTCTCTTCGAAACATGGCAACCCTATATATGTGTGACCCCTTAAAATTACAAAGTGTTCTGTTCAAAAGACTTTGGGCCTGATTACAACTTTGGAGGAGGTGGTAATCCGTCCCAAATGTGACGGATATACCACCAGCCGTATTACGAGTTCCATAGGATATAATGGACTCGTAATACGGCTGGTGGTATATCCGTCACTTTACCTTCACTTTTGGGACGGATTAACACCTCCTCCAAAGTTGTAATCAGGCCCTTTATCTCCTTCCCAGTTGCAAAGGTAGGTCACTGGGTATCAATAATAGGTATGCTGTGGCAAAAAAGGGTGCACTCTATATGGGATTTGTGGATGTGGCGAGTGCGTTTGATTGCACTAAAAATAGTAAATTCTGGAGCTTCATGTTGGACTTAGACTTTGACACTGCAATTGTCAACTTGTTGAAAGAGATTTACACAAGCACCACTGCAAAGGCCTTTAGTGTAAGTAGGGGTGTAAGAGAGAGCTGTTTGTTGGCACCCCTTCTTTTTACTTTATATATCAACAGATTAGGAAGGTTGCTGGTGGATGGATTTACCACAGATTGACCATCTCCCTGTTCCTGCCCTCCTGTATGCAGATGATGTGGTCTTCATGGCACGCTTATGCAATGCTTTGCAGCAGGTCCTAAGTGCCCTTACCAGCTTCATAGCAAATCTTTTTCTGAAAGTCCTTCATTATGTTTCTGGGTCCAGCTAAGAGTAAATATTGTCACATGATTCTGATATGCACTTAAGTCTAGCTTCCTCATTTGCTTATCTTGGGGTGCAGTTCGATTCTAGTGGTAAAAGGATCCAGCTTTGTAAGATAAGGCAACTTCAATATAGAGAAATCAGTCTCAGCAGTCCGTAGGTTTTCTAGGAAACCTGAGAAAAAAAATGAAATAAATAATTCAAATTTACAAGGCAAAGTTCTTAAGCATGGTTATATACAGGGCAGGGGTGTGGGGCTATACAAATTTAAGTTCAATTCAAGTGCTAGATCAGTTTCTGAGAAGGTTATTGGTAGTTTCCTAGTCCTGCTCCTTCTGTGTCAGCCACAAAGAGTCGGGCATGACCTTTAAGAGGATCATATATGGCTGCGCCCTCTCTTATTATGTCATAGGATATGGACACAAGAGGAGACCTCATATAAGAGACTAAGGGCCTGATTTAGAGTTTGGCAGAGGGTTTACTCCATCACAAATATGACGGATATCCCATCCACCATATTACAATTCCATTATAGCATATGGAAATTGTAATACGGTGGATGTGATATCAGTCACGTTTGTGACGAAGTAACCCCTTCGCCAAACTCTAAATCAGGCCCTAAGTGTTTAATATTATCAGTCCCTGAATTGTTCCTTAAAAATCTCCTGGCTGAGGGTCATTAAGGCCTTATGTGAAAAAATAGGTAGACCTGATATTTATGATGACCCGGAGGAGTTAAAAGAGATCAGTAAAGATTATCTAAATCACCTGTAGTTGCATATTCTCAAGGAAGAAAGGCTTAACAAAGAATTCCTTAACCACAGTGTGGTTTCTGACCTAGAAATTACTCAAAAAGAGGGGTTAGAGCCATAGTTGGTGTGGGTACGAAATACTTAACAAAGGTTTTTGTTACCATGCTTTGTAATTAATATCATACATATGCATGCTACATTCCTAGGCTGAATGACTGGACCAGCACTTATACATAATGCCTGTGTTTAAGTCTCTCATTGCAAAGCACCTTCCCTATACTTATTATGCGACATCCAGAAGAAAGTTAATCAAGCCGTTGTTATTAACAATTATTTATAGGGCAGCCTTAGCTTTTTTCCAACAACTACAGACTGTGAACACGCTTGGTATGTCATAAGGAACATGGAGGGTGTTAGACCTGGCATCCTTGACGTGGTCCCCCTGTCTTTTTTTTGCCTCTGCTTGCCATGTTATGACTGTGAGCTGGACTCTGTCTTTGCTGTTTTTGGTACTCTGGGCACTTTACCACTGCTGACCAGTGCTAAAGTGCAAGTGCTCCTGTGTATAGTGTATGTGTAATTGGCTTTTCCGTGATTGGCATATTTGATTTACTAGTAAGTCCCTAGTAAAGTGCACTAGAGATGTAGTCATATCAATATCACCAACACTTCCAAGACCTCAGAAACCAGGTAGTCAGTCAATACCATTCCTGGGGCTACGTCATTGTGGTGTCCCTTGCAGTAACACAGTGCAACTGCCTTGCCTCATTGCCCAAACACATGTGTGCTGCATCTCACAGCACACAAGTCATTGTAACTGTCCCAACAGTACCAGACATGTGTCGGTAGCACCACCACACCACACATAGACAACACATCCACATGAGGCAGCTACCACTCCATCATGCAGTCAGGGTGTCTCCTGGGTGCATGGAACATTGAACTGAACAGGTACTGGGGGAATAGCAGGCTGGACCTATATCATTGGTAACATGCCACTATCCAGACAAACTAAACTGAAGTAGTGTTGAACCACACATCTTGATGCTGAACTGAAATGTGCCACTACAGAAAATGTGTACCACAGAGAGCAAACAGCAGGTCACAACAGTCACAGGCTGAGCTTACAACTACTCTGACACAATGGAAATGGGGAAATAAACACACACATACAACACATGAGGTATGACTGTGAACATAATTGCGTATTATCTCACTACGACGGGTAGGGGATGGTGCATGGGCAAGTTCGGTGTTGGTAAGACAGCCAGTGCAGTGTACCCTTTGCGCTTGGCAGTATGAGCCACACGTTGGGATGGTGGGTGGAAATCTGTCTGCTCATGATAGCTCTGTGGGGCACTTAGCACACCATTCGTGATGTAATCAAATAGACTCAGTGCCACTTTTGGGCTGCATTGGGTGGCAGGACACGCTGCACTCGGTCCTGAAAATCATGCAGTGGAAAAGGCAAAGGGTCAGTGCATGGGACCCCCTGCACTGCCCATGCCAAGTGCATGGGCTATGCAGTAGCACCCAGAGCCACACCACACCATATCACCAAAAAACTTTGAATGGGGGTTTCACCGCCATGCAAAGGCTGGTGGAAATGCAGAAAAAGAGACCTGGAGGGGATTGTTGAACGTTATACTGTTCTGGTGTCACAGGTCAGATGGCAAAGCCAGTCCGTAAGCTGCTGGAAACCTGCTAGTTCTAGGCCTTTGGCCCATGGGGCACTCCACATTAACAGTTGCCACTACCACCTGTGCTGTTTGGGGTGGTCAAAAACACAATGGCAGTCAGGTGCCCATTGGACTGACGCACTTGAAATGAGGGACCATTATGGCTACCTGCAGAATCAGCTCTAACTAGCTTCAGGCCCTGACCTAAGTACAACTCTTGTTAACTGTCTATGTCCATAGACTTATTTACCATCAGCCACTGTCACATACAGAATGATGTACACAGCATACAATTCATACCCATGCTGCCCATCCCTGGGTCTAACCCTATGCTTGTGCTAAATGAGCTATACTGTCACCATGTTGCACTCATGTGTCATAGTGAAAGGAGGGCTGCTTTGAGGGGGAGGACATAGGTGTATAGTAAGGCAAGCACACATACACAGACAGAAGGTGAAACTGAACTCTGCCAGGTCCGTGAGTGTCATGCAATGTAGCACACACACACACAAACAACATGAGGAGCCATCAATAGTAACAAGAGCATAGTGTCCTGGCAGTGCCATCCCTGGGGCGGTGCATGGTCTCAGCATTGCATGGGTATTTGTGAAACATGTAAGACTGTGACAGGTGACCATTTCCATGTGTGGTGCTGTGGCGTGAGCATAGCAACACTCATTGCAAGGCCTTGCCATGCAAATGGATGCAAAGGGAGGGTAGATAAAGAAAAGATGGTATCAAGCCACAAAAAGGGTAGACATCACACTTAGAGGATATTACGCAGCCAGTTGTGCCTACTGGGCTTCCCTTCATGTGACATGCAGGTGGGGCATAGGGCTGTAGACTGCAGCCATGATGGACAGGAACAATCCTTTGGTGCTAAGGGGCATATCATAGGCCCCTAGCGCCACAGGAGGGTCACTTTTAGTGATGCTCCTGTGGTGCTAAGCACTGCACCGTATTGAAAAGGTGGCGTTAAGCCACCGTTTGTGGCTTAATGTCACCTTGTAAATATGGCCCCTTCCCACACAGCACTGTGCGTGGAAGGGGCATGCAATGGGTGTTGCAATACGCGTGCCACAGCAACACCTATTGCATTTTGATGCTGCTGCAGATTAATGGAATTTTGTAACCCTCAGGCAGTGTAACATCACCCCAGGCATGGCATTAGCAGGGTGCAACAAGGAGGAATACATTATACCTCCTCATTTTGTGCTTTTCCAATGTGTGCTGCATTGTGCAGCACGCATAAGAAGAGCAAATTGCCAGAAATGATTGTTTATGTGCGTGAAGGTGTCCCTACCTGCACATAAACAATCATTTGAAAATGACGCTTTGGCACTTCTCTGTGTGCTGCCTTCTACAGCTCACACAGAAGTGCCATTAGTGATTGTTAGTGTGCAGCAAGGGACACCTTCACACACATAAACAATCACACCCCTCAACGCATACATTCTTGCACAATGGTTCAAGGATGCCTGTGTTGGTGCTGGCAGCTGAATTTTGCACCAGCACGGGGGACAAGACAGGGGTGCACCGTATTCACTCACATACCTGCATTTCTAAGGTGCTGCAGCGCTGGCAATTTTTGCGCAGCACCGCACTGCACCACATTTCCATAAATCTGGCCCTATGATGACAATGAGCCTCAAATATCAAGTCAGTGACGTGACATATCAACTGCCACAACACAGATAGACTGATATTACACCATCTCATTGCAGACGATGATGCCTCTTCTGTGGATCTGCATGTCCTGGAGTACCCTGATGACCTGGATGACCAGCATGACCAGCTGACACCATCAGCCAAGAAGTCCTTGTAAACCTCCAAACACCACCTCCAGCCACAAGGAGGAGTAATGATGTAGCAGACATCCCACAGGCCCCACTTAGCACCCCAATAGTATGACCTGCCAGCACCGACACAGCTGGGGACTCAGAGGACCCAGGGACCAGCTTTGAGAGGACAGTGATAGGAGTCCAGCAGGAGCTGGCCAAGGAGGTGCGGTTGGGGATACAAACTATGGCAGCCAGCCTGGAGGGGATGCACACATGCATTGTTACGGCTTATGAACAGACTGCAGCCAACCGTGCCACACACTCCCCAATGCATCGAGTCCAGGAGTGTCTGAGGGACATAGCTGCTGCCATGAGAGAGAGGCCACAACAACTGCCCTCCCAAACTGGCATCAGTGTGCTTGAGGACAAGATGGACTCCATGCAGCGGGAATTGATCAGCCATTGATGCTATGGATGCCTACCACATGGATGTTGCTGCCATACTAAAAAATCAGCAGCTCTTCCTTGCTGCAGTGATGCCATATGTAGTTCCACAGATGGCAGCGGCCGGGAATTGGGAGTCCACATCTCCAACCACTGAAGTGTGTGTGGCTCCCTTTGCCTCCCCACTACCACCATCAAAGGTAGAGGAGACGCCACACACATCAGAGGATGAAGATGTGGAACAGATCATCTTCACCCGTAGGAGTTCCCGGTAGCACCAGCCAATGCCACATGGGCAGTGTTTTCCTTTGTCCTGTGCTTGACATCATGCCAGTATTAGCACTGTTGCAGATATGCACCCTTCACCGTCACACTGTTAACCTTTCTGCTATGGTCTGCAATTGTTGCTAACTTTTCAATTGGCAATTTATGTTCCCCTGCACTGAAAGCCACTTTACCCATGCATGTCCCATGACATGTCCCTCAATCCTGGACTTGTGATGTGTCACAATTGGATGGATTCCACTAATGGGTTCACAGACATGGACATTGTAAATATTGCACTATGACAATTGTGATTAAATACCACCTACGCAACCAGCATGTCTTTGTGTGTTGTGACACATCTACTATGCTTAGGAATTGTGATGTATGTAACGTCTTTAGTCACAGAGTGTCAGTACAAGAGTGCAGGAATATGCGGGCACATATCTACGCACATGGTACCGCCATGATGAAAGTTGATGCTGGTCTTATCCCCTACAAGCAATTCACTGAGTATGTCAAAAATGTTGAACACATGTATGCTTCACCCACTACATATGGCAGGAATGGTTGTGAAACAGTTCTTGGGCAATATTGTCAGCTGGGAGTAGCAGTAGAACACCTTGGTGTGAAACACAGGGACTCAACCTCATCTGTAATTGCCACTGGTCAGCTTAACAGGATAGATATGAAATGTAGGCTGTTGTCAGATGTCCCACAATGCCCAACATTCCGACACACCTTGAGTGGTAGGAATACTGGATGGCAGATACACAGACAAGTAGATGTGTTGTAGCTGCCAGTGTGACAGCTCATTTGTAAGAAGGTGATTAACATGTCAATAGAGGGATCTGGAGGCAGGATGGAATCCCTAGGCCAACACACAATTTTCACTGTACACCCAGGGGAAGACCCTGAGACCCAAGCATAAGACCCATGAAGTAAAGGAGTACCCGAAGAATTTTAATTAGAATTTAACTAAAATAAAAAGAAAGAACATCTATCCTAACCTAACTTAACCTACCCTAACTATACATAACCAACAACTGATCCTAACTACTCTATGCTAAACTTACCTAACACATTTAACGACACACTCTGAACATTGCCCCCCCCACCCCTTTTATATCACCAGACACATGCAGGACAACATATACTAAACTACACGAATACTATCTATAACTAAACAAATATATGTTTTTTAGTATATATATATATATATATATATATATATATATATATATGTATATATATGTATATATATATATATATATATATATATATTAATTGTTATATATATATATATATATATATATATATATATATATTTTTTTTTATTTAATACATAAAGGCCCCAATATCAACACCCACCCATCCGCATAGTAAAATGTAAAAAGTAGAAAACCCACCCCCAAAACCTACTTATCCTAACTAAACTAATAACCTAATCTAACCTGACACTAATCCCCGAAAACCCACTATAAAACATTAAAACAAATGAGGAGTGAGGGGACTGAACTCAAGGTCAGAGTCATTAAGCCATTCACAGATTGGCCCTCTTGAGTTTCCTCTTGATGAATTTGAGTCTCAGTGTTTTTGCTCCACCTCCTTCGCAATAGTGTCCAACGTTTTGAGGACCAATGTGACATCCCTCTTAAGGTCCTTTATAACACTCATGTCCATGGTAACAGTTGGGGTTGGCTGTGGCACGGATGTTGAGGGTGCAGCAGCTGGGGCTTTTGTGATGGTGGCAGCTGTGGCCCCCTGCACAGCTGTGGTGCTTGGTCCTCCTGTGTGAGGACCAAGTCAGTCCCCGGTGGATCGCTCCATGGGATAGAGGCGTGCTATCCTCCAGAACCCAGATTCCACTGCAAGTATGTGCCTATAGCAGACTGCCCTCTTATGAAAAGCTTGCAGTTCCTTGTTGTTCATGTTGGCAGCTGTTAAATTGAGACAGGCAACCATCGGTGTCAGCATTGTGTGAAGTATGTACAGATTATTAGCGTATACTCTACATCGAATGTCACATGCACTCCAACTCACATTCGAGATAATACAATGGCCCTGATGAATAAAACAACAATGCTGCCTTAGCATCATTTCATTAACACCAAAGCCACTCACAACAAGATTAGGAAACAAATCAAATTAGGTGTGCATTGATTTTATGCCATGTGTTTAAATGCAAAGGCAGCATCAACTTCACATAGATCAGGGCCACTGTTCCTCATCAAATGTGTCAGTTTTCAACCATACATCACCAAAACCTTAATCTGTTATTGTGAGTATGGGATGCAGTTGGTAACCATAAGGGGTTGGTGTTGATAGGTACACATGCAAGCCTGATCAATATGACTGTCACCTACACTGTGAGCATCACATCTACCTACAAATTGTGTTGTTCCTCACCCCCTGTGCTTCAGGGGGGATGGCCATGCAATCCATCATCTCAAATGTCCAGGTCATGCACCAAGGCATGCACAACTCATACATGGAGTCAGGGAGTGGACCATATGTTAGGAGGGCTGACAACTAGTGTAAGGAAATGCCTCCTTGGCATGGTTGCCCCCTGACTTTTTGCCTTTGCTGATGCTATGTTTACAATTGAAAGTGTGCTGAGGCCTGCTAACCAGGCCCCAGCACCAGTGTTCTTTCCCTAACCTGTACTTTTGTATCCACAATTGGCAGACCCTGGCATCCAGATAAGTCCCTTGTAACTGGTACTTCTAGTACCAAGGGCCCTGATGCCAAGGAAGGTCTCTAAGGGATGCAGCATGTCTTATGCCACCCTGGAGACCTCTCACTCAGCACAGACACACCGCTTGCCAGCTTGTGTGTGCTAGTGAGGACAAAACGAGTAAGTCGACATGGCACTCCCCTCAGGGTGCCATGCCAGCCTCTCACTGCCTATGCAGTATAGGTAAGACACCCCTCTAGCAGGCCTTACAGCCCTAAGGCAGGGTGCACTATACCATAGGTGAGGGTACCAGTGCATGAGCATGGTACCCCTACAGTGTCTAAACAAAACCTTAGACATTGTAAGTGCAGGGTAGCCATAAGAGTATATGGTCTGGGAGTCTGTCAAACACGAACTCCACAGCACCATAATGGCTACACTGAAAACTGGGAAGTTTGGTATCAAACTTCTCAGCACAATAAATGCACACTGATGCCAGTGTACATTTTATTGTAAAATACACCACAGAGGGCACCTTAGAGGTGCCCCCTGAAACTTAACCGACTATCTGTGTAGGCTGACTAGTTCTAGCAGCCTACCACAAACCGAGACATGTTGCTGGCCCCATGGGGAGAGTGCCTTTGTCACTCTGAGGCCAGTAACAAAGCCTGCACTGGGTGGAGATGCTAACACCTCTCCCAGGCAGGAATTGTCACACCTGGCGGTGAGCCTCAAAGGCTCACCTCCTTTGTGCCAACCCAGCAGGACACTCCAGCTAGTGGAGTTGCCCGCCCCCTCCGGCCAGGCCCCACTTTTGGCGGCAAGGCCGGAGAAAATAATGAGAATAACAAGGAGGAGTCACTGGCCAGTCAGGACAGCCCCTAAGGTGTCCTGAGCTGAGGTGACTCTAACTTTTAGAAATCCTCCATCTTGCAGATGGAGGATTCCCCCAATAGGGTTAGGATTGTGACCCCCTCCCCTTGGGAGGAGGCACAAAGAGGGTGTACCCACCCTCAGGGCTAGTAGCCATTGGCTACTAACCCCCCAGACCTAAACACGCCCTTAAATTTAGTATTTAAGGGCTACCCTGAACCCTAGAAAATTAGATTCCTGCAACTACAAGAAGAAGGACTGCCTAGCTGAAACCCCTGCAGCGGAAGACCAGAAGACGATAACTGCCTTGGCTCCAGAAACTCACCGGCCTGTCTCCTGCCTTCCAAAGATCCTGCTCCAGCGACGCCTTCCAAAGGGACCAGCGACCTCGACATCCTCTGAGGACTGCCCCTGCTTCGAAAAGACAAGAAACTCCCGAGGACAGCGGACCTGCTCCAAGAAAAGCTGCAACTTTGTTTCCAGCAGCTTTAAAGAACCCTGCAAGCTCCCCGCAAGAAGCGTGAGACTTGCAACACTGCACCCGGCGACCCCGACTCGGCTGGTGGCGATCCAACACCTCAGGAGGGACCCCAGGACTACTCTGATACTGTGAGTACCAAAACCTGTCCCCCCTGAGCCCCCACAGCGCCGCCTGCAGAGGGAATCCCGAGGCTTCCCCTGACCGCGACTCTTTGAATCTAAAGTCCCGACGCCTGGGAGAGACCCTGCACCCGCAGCCCCCAGGACCTGAAGGACCGGACTTTCACTGGAGAAGCGACCCCCAGGAGTCCCTCTCCCTTGCCCAAGTGGAGGTTTCCCCGAGGAACCCCCCCCTTGCCTGCCTGCAACGCTGAAGAGATCCCGAGATCTCTCATAGACTAACATTGCGAACCCGACGCTTGTTTCTACACTGCACCCGGCCGCCCCCGCGCCGCTGAGGGTGAAATTTCTGTGTGGACTTGTGTCCCCCCCGGTGCCCTACAAAACCCCCCTGGTCTGCCCTCCGAAGACGCGGGTACTTACCTGCAAGCAGACCGGAACCGGGGCACCCCCTTCTCTCCATTCTAGCCTATGTGTTTTGGGCACCACTTTGAACTCTGCACCTGACCGGCCCTGAGCTGCTGGTGTGGTGACTTTGGGGTTGCTCTGAACCCCCAACGGTGGGCTACCTTGGACCAAGAACTGAACCCTGTAAGTGTCTTACTTACCTGGTAAAACTAACAAATACTTACCTCCCCTAGGAACTGTGAAAATTGAACTAAGTGTCCACTTTTAAAACAGCTATTTGTGAATAACTTGAAAAGTACACCTGCAATTTTGATGATTTGAAGTTCCTAAAGTACTTACCTGCAATACCTTTCGAATGAGCTATTACATGTAGAATTTGAACCTGTGGTTCTTAAAATAAACTAAGAAAAGATATTTTTCTATATAAAAACCTATTGGCTGGATTTGTCTCTGAGTGTGTGTACCTCATTTATTGTCTATGTGTATGTACAACAAATGCTTAACACTACTCCTTGGATAAGCCTACTGCTCGACCACACTACCACAAAATAGAGCATTAGTATTATCTATTTTTACCACTATTTTACCTCTAAGGGGAACCCTTGGACTCTGTGCATGCTATTCCTTACTTTGAAATAGCACATACAGAGCCAACTTCCTACATTGGTGGATCAGCGGTGGGGTACAAGACTTTGCATTTGCTGGACTACTCAGCCAATACCTGATCACACGACAAATTCCAAAATTGTCATTAGAAATTGATTTTTGCAATTTGAAAAGTTTTCTAAATTCTTAAAAGACCTGCTAGGGCCTTGTGTTAGATCCTGTTTAGCATTTCTTTTAGAGTTTAAAAGTCTGTTAAAAGTTTGAATTAGATTCTAGAATCAGTTTTAGTTTCTTAAAAAGTATTCCAACTTTTAGAAGCATAATGTCTAGCACAGATGTGAATGTGGTGGAACTCGACACCACACCTTACCTCCATCTACAGATGAGAGAGCTAAGGTCACTCTGTAAACTAAAGAAAATAACAATGGGCCCCAAACCTACCAAAATACAGCTCCAGGAGCTTTTGGCAGAGTTTGAAAAGGCCAACCCCTCTGAGGGTGGCAACTCAGAGGAAGAGGATAGTGACTTGGAGGACAATTCCCCCCTACCAGTCCTATCTAGGGAGAACAGGGTCCCTCAAACCCTGACTCCAAAAATAATAGTCAGAGATGCTGGTTCCCTCACAGGAGAGACCAACACCTCTGAAATCACTGAGGATAACCCCAGTGAAGAGGACATCCAGTTAGCCAGGATGGCCAAAAGATTGGCTTTGGAAAGACAGATCCTAGCCATAGAGAGGGAAAGACAAGAGATGGGCCTAGGACCCATCAATGGTGGCAGCAACTTAAATAGGGTCAGAGATTCTCCTGACATGTTGAAAATCCCTAAAGGGATTGTAACTAAATATGAAGATGGTGATGACATCACCAAATGGTTCACAGCTTTTGAGAGGGCTTGTGTAACCAGAAAAGTGAACAGATCTCACTGGGGTGCTCTCCTTTGGGAAATGTTCACAGGAAAGTGTAGGGATAGACTCCTCACACTCTCTGGACAAGATGCAGAATCTTATGACCTCATGAAGGGTACCCTGATTGAGGGCTTTGGATTCTCCACTGAGGAGTACAGGATTAGGTTCAGGGGGGCTCAAAAATCCTCGAGCCAGACCTGGGTTGACTTTGTTGACTACTCAGTGAAAACACTAGATGGTTGGATTCAAGGCAGTGGTGTAAGTAATTATGATGGGCTGTACAATTTATTTGTGAAAGAACACCTGTTAAGTAATTGTTTCAATGATAAACTGCATCAGCATCTGGTAGACCTAGGACCAATTTCTCCCCAAGAATTGGGAAAGAAGGCGGACCATTGGGTCAAGACAAGGGTGTCCAAGACTTCAACAGGGGGTGACCAAAAGAAAGGGGTCACAAAGACTCCCCAGCAGAAGGGTGATGAGACAACCAAAACTAAAAATAGTAAAGAGTCTTCTACAGGCCCCCAAAAACCTGCACAGGAGGGTGGGCCCAGAGCCTCTTCACAAAACAATGGGTACAAGGGTAAAAACTTTGATCCCAAAAAGGCCTGGTGTCATAGCTGTAAACAGCATGGACACCAAACTGGAGACAAGGTCTGTCCCAAGAAAGGTTCCACTCCAAACTCCCATCCAGGTAACACTGGTATGGCTAGTCTCCAAGTGGGATCAACAGTGTGCCCAGAGCAAATCAGGGTCCACACTGAAGCTACTCTAGTTTCTGAGGGTGGGGTGGATTTAGCCACACTAGCTGTCTGGCCGCCTAACATGCAAAAATACAGACAGCAACTCTTAATTAATGGGACTAGAATAGAGGGCCTGAGGGATACAGGTGCCAGTGTCACCATGGTGACAGAGAAACTGGTTTCCCCTGGCCAATACCTGACTGGAAAAACTTACACAGTCACCAACGCTGACAATCAGAGAAAAGTACATCCCATGGCAATGGTTACTTTAGAATGGGGAGGGGTCAATGGCCTGAAACAGGTGGTGGTCTCCTCAAATATCCCAGTGGACTGTCTGCTTGGAAATGACCTGGAGTCCTCAGCATGGGCTGAGGTAGAGCTAAAAACCCATGCAGCAATGCTGGGTATCCCTGAACTGGTGTGTGTGAAAACGAGAGCACAATGCAAGGCACAGGGTGAAAAAGTAGAGCTGGAGTCTGGAAAAATGGCCCAGCCTACCAAGAGAACAGGAAAGTCAGTTGGGAAACCAACTGCAACACAGCAAAAGAAAGGGAACCTCTCTTCTCAGGAAGAAGTTCTGCCCTCTGAGGGAACTGAGCCTTTGGAGCTTGAACCTTATCAGGTTGAGCTCTTAGGCCCAGGGGGACCCTCAAGGGAAGAGCTGTGTAAGGGACAAGAAACCTGTCCCTCTCTTGAAGGCCTTAGGCAGCAAACTGCTGAAGAGTCCAAAGGCAAGAAAAATGGAACACATAGGGTCTATTGGGAAGATGGGCTCCTGTACACTGAGGCCAGAGACCCCAAACCTGGTGCCACTAGGAGAGTGGTAGTGCCTCAGCTGTTCAGAGAGTTCATCCTAACATTGGCCCATGACATTCCCCTTGCTGGACATTTGGGACAAACCAAGACGTGGGAGAGGTTAGTCAACCACTTCTACTGGCCCAATATGTCCAACATGGTTAAGGAGTTTTGCCTCTCCTGCCCCACCTGTCAAGCCAGTGGTAAGACAGGTGGGCATCCAAAGGCCCCCCTCATTCCACTTCCAGTGGTGGGGGTGCCCTTTGAAAGAGTGGGTGTGGACATAGTTGGTCCACTGGAACCTCCCACAGCCTCAGGAAATATGTATATCCTGGTAGTAGTGGATCATGCTACCAGGTATCCTGAAGCTATTCCCCTTAGGTCGACTACTGCCCCTGCAGTAGCCAAGGCCCTCATTGGTATCTTTACCAGGGTGGGTTTCCCTAAGGAGGTGGTGTCTGACAGAGGTACCAACTTCATGTCAGCATACCTAAAGCACATGTGGAATGAGTGTGGAGTGACTTATAAATTCACTACACCTTACCATCCACAAACTAATGGCTTAGTTGAGAGATTCAACAAGACATTAAAAGGCATGATCATGGGGCTCCCAGAAAAACTCAAAAGGAGATGGGATGTCCTCCTGCCATGTCTGCTTTTCGCTTACAGGGAGGTACCACAGAAGGGAGTAGGGTTCTCACCCTTTGAACTTCTGTTTGGTCATCCTGTAAGGGGACCACTTGCCCTTGTTAAAGAAGGCTGGGAGAGACCTCTCCATGAGCCTAAACAGGACATAGTGGACTATGTACTTGGCCTTCGCTCTAGAATGGCAGAGTACATGGAAAAGGCAACCAAAAACCTTGAGGCCAGCCAACAGCTCCAGAAGTTTTGGTATGACCAAAAGGCTGCACTGGTTGAGTTCCAACCAGGGCAGAAAGTCTGGGTTCTGGAGCCTGTGGCTCCCAGGGCACTCCAGGACAAATGGAGTGGCCCTTACCCAGTACTAGAGAGGAAGAGTCAGGTCACCTACTTGGTGGACCTGGGCACAAGCAGGAGCCCCAAAAGGGTGATCCATGTAAACCGCCTTAAGCTCTTCCACGACAGGGCTGATGTCAATCTGTTGATGGTAACAGATGAGGATCAGGAGGCAGAGAGTGAACCTCTCCCTGATCTTCTGTCATCAGACCCAAAAGATGGTACAGTAGATGGAGTGATCTACTCAGACACCCTCTCTGGCCAACAGCAAGCTGATTGTAGGAGAGTCCTACAACAGTTTCCTGAACTCTTCTCCTTAACCCCTGGTCAGACACACCTGTGTACCCATGATGTGGACACAGGAGACAGCATGCCTGTCAAGAACAAAATCTTTAGACAGTCTGACCATGTTAAGGAAAGCATCAAGGTGGAAGTCCACAAGATGCTGGAATTGGGAGTCATTGAGCGCTCTGACAGCCCCTGGGCTAGCCCAGTGGTCTTAGTCCCCAAACCTCACACCACAGATGGAAAGAAAGAGATGAGGTTTTGTGTGGACTACAGAGGGCTCAATTCTGTCACCAAGACAGATGCTCATCCAATTCCAAGAGCTGATGAGCTCATTGATAAATTAGGTGCTGCCAAATTCCTAAGTACCTTTGACTTGACAGCAGGGTACTGGCAAATAAAAATGGCACCTGGAGCAAAAGAAAAGACAGCATTCTCCACACCTGATGGGCATTATCAGTTTACTGTTATGCCCTTTGGTTTAAAGAATGCCCCTGCCACCTTCCAAAGGTTGGTGAATCAAGTCCTTGCTGGCTTGGAGTCCTTTAGCACAGCTTATCTTGATGATATTGCTGTCTTTAGCTCCACCTGGCAGGATCACCTGGTCCACCTGAGGAAGGTTTTGAAGGCTCTGCAATCTGCAGGCCTCTCTATCAAGGCATCCAAATGCCAGATAGGGCAGGGAACTGTGGTTTATTTGGGACACCTTGTAGGTGGAGGCCAAGTTCAGCCACTCCAACCCAAGATCCAGACTATTCTGGACTGGGTAGCTCCAAAAACCCAGACTCAAGTCAGGGCATTCCTTGGCTTGACTGGGTACTACAGGAGGTTTGTGAAGGGATATGGATCCATTGTGACAGCCCTCACTGAGCTCACCTCCAAGAAAATGCCCAAGAAAGTGAACTGGACTGTGGACTGCCAACAGGCCTTTGACACCCTGAAACAGGCAATGTGCTCAGCACCAGTTCTCAAAGCTCCAGATTATTCTAAGCAGTTCATTGTGCAGACTGATGCCTCTGAACATGGGATAGGGGCAGTTTTGTCCCAAACAAATGATGATGGCCTTGACCAGCCTGTTGCTTTCATTAGCAGGAGGTTACTCCCCAGGGAGCAGCGTTGGAGTGCCATTGAGAGGGAGGCCTTTGCTGTGGTTTGGTCCCTGAAGAAGCTGAGACCATACCTCTTTGGGACTCACTTCCTAGTTCAAACCGACCACAGACCTCTCAAATGGCTGATGCAAATGAAAGGTGAAAATCCTAAACTGTTGAGGTGGTCCCTCTCCCTACAGGGAATGGACTTTATAGTGGAACACAGACCTGGGACTGCCCATGCCAATGCAGATGGCCTTTCCAGGTTCTTCCACTTAGAAAATGAAGACTCTCTTGGGAAAGGTTAGTCTCATCCTCTTTCGTTTGGGGGGGGGTTGTGTAAGGAAATGCCTCCTTGGCATGGTTGCCCCCTGACTTTTTGCCTTTGCTGATGCTATGTTTACAATTGAAAGTGTGCTGAGGCCTGCTAACCAGGCCCCAGCACCAGTGTTCTTTCCCTAACCTGTACTTTTGTATCCACAATTGGCAGACCCTGGCATCCAGATAAGTCCCTTGTAACTGGTACTTCTAGTACCAAGGGCCCTGATGCCAAGGAAGGTCTCTAAGGGATGCAGCATGTCTTATGCCACCCTGGAGACCTCTCACTCAGCACAGACACACCGCTTGCCAGCTTGTGTGTGCTAGTGAGGACAAAACGAGTAAGTCGACATGGCACTCCCCTCAGGGTGCCATGCCAGCCTCTCACTGCCTATGCAGTATAGGTAAGACACCCCTCTAGCAGGCCTTACAGCCCTAAGGCAGGGTGCACTATACCATAGGTGAGGGTACCAGTGCATGAGCATGGTACCCCTACAGTGTCTAAACAAAACCTTAGACATTGTAAGTGCAGGGTAGCCATAAGAGTATATGGTCTGGGAGTCTGTCAAACACGAACTCCACAGCACCATAATGGCTACACTGAAAACTGGGAAGTTTGGTATCAAACTTCTCAGCACAATAAATGCACACTGATGCCAGTGTACATTTTATTGTAAAATACACCACAGAGGGCACCTTAGAGGTGCCCCCTGAAACTTAACCGACTATCTGTGTAGGCTGACTAGTTCTAGCAGCCTACCACAAACCGAGACATGTTGCTGGCCCCATGGGGAGAGTGCCTTTGTCACTCTGAGGCCAGTAACAAAGCCTGCACTGGGTGGAGATGCTAACACCTCTCCCAGGCAGGAATTGTCACACCTGGCGGTGAGCCTCAAAGGCTCACCTCCTTTGTGCCAACCCAGCAGGACACTCCAGCTAGTGGAGTTGCCCGCCCCCTCCGGCCAGGCCCCACTTTTGGCGGCAAGGCCGGAGAAAATAATGAGAATAACAAGGAGGAGTCACTGGCCAGTCAGGACAGCCCCTAAGGTGTCCTGAGCTGAGGTGACTCTAACTTTTAGAAATCCTCCATCTTGCAGATGGAGGATTCCCCCAATAGGGTTAGGATTGTGACCCCCTCCCCTTGGGAGGAGGCACAAAGAGGGTGTACCCACCCTCAGGGCTAGTAGCCATTGGCTACTAACCCCCCAGACCTAAACACGCCCTTAAATTTAGTATTTAAGGGCTACCCTGAACCCTAGAAAATTAGATTCCTGCAACTACAAGAAGAAGGACTGCCTAGCTGAAACCCCTGCAGCGGAAGACCAGAAGACGATAACTGCCTTGGCTCCAGAAACTCACCGGCCTGTCTCCTGCCTTCCAAAGATCCTGCTCCAGCGACGCCTTCCAAAGGGACCAGCGACCTCGACATCCTCTGAGGACTGCCCCTGCTTCGAAAAGACAAGAAACTCCCGAGGACAGCGGACCTGCTCCAAGAAAAGCTGCAACTTTGTTTCCAGCAGCTTTAAAGAACCCTGCAAGCTCCCCGCAAGAAGCGTGAGACTTGCAACACTGCACCCGGCGACCCCGACTCGGCTGGTGGCGATCCAACACCTCAGGAGGGACCCCAGGACTACTCTGATACTGTGAGTACCAAAACCTGTCCCCCCTGAGCCCCCACAGCGCCGCCTGCAGAGGGAATCCCGAGGCTTCCCCTGACCGCGACTCTTTGAATCTAAAGTCCCGACGCCTGGGAGAGACCCTGCACCCGCAGCCCCCAGGACCTGAAGGACCGGACTTTCACTGGAGAAGCGACCCCCAGGAGTCCCTCTCCCTTGCCCAAGTGGAGGTTTCCCCGAGGAACCCCCCCCTTGCCTGCCTGCAACGCTGAAGAGATCCCGAGATCTCTCATAGACTAACATTGCGAACCCGACGCTTGTTTCTACACTGCACCCGGCCGCCCCCGCGCCGCTGAGGGTGAAATTTCTGTGTGGACTTGTGTCCCCCCCGGTGCCCTACAAAACCCCCCTGGTCTGCCCTCCGAAGACGCGGGTACTTACCTGCAAGCAGACCGGAACCGGGGCACCCCCTTCTCTCCATTCTAGCCTATGTGTTTTGGGCACCACTTTGAACTCTGCACCTGACCGGCCCTGAGCTGCTGGTGTGGTGACTTTGGGGTTGCTCTGAACCCCCAACGGTGGGCTACCTTGGACCAAGAACTGAACCCTGTAAGTGTCTTACTTACCTGGTAAAACTAACAAATACTTACCTCCCCTAGGAACTGTGAAAATTGAACTAAGTGTCCACTTTTAAAACAGCTATTTGTGAATAACTTGAAAAGTACACCTGCAATTTTGATGATTTGAAGTTCCTAAAGTACTTACCTGCAATACCTTTCGAATGAGCTATTACATGTAGAATTTGAACCTGTGGTTCTTAAAATAAACTAAGAAAAGATATTTTTCTATATAAAAACCTATTGGCTGGATTTGTCTCTGAGTGTGTGTACCTCATTTATTGTCTATGTGTATGTACAACAAATGCTTAACACTACTCCTTGGATAAGCCTACTGCTCGACCACACTACCACAAAATAGAGCATTAGTATTATCTATTTTTACCACTATTTTACCTCTAAGGGGAACCCTTGGACTCTGTGCATGCTATTCCTTACTTTGAAATAGCACATACAGAGCCAACTTCCTACAACTAGGAATCTGGTATCCATAGGTCTTTCACATCTACATTAATGTGTCCAGGTGTAGACACCCATCAATACCTGATGAGCCAATACCATTACTTACACACCCATATCCATGCCAGCACACGTTTGGACTTGACCTGCATGCATGCCTATTACATTCCATATAAGTGTCACGTAAGTGGAGTACAAAATATATGGCACCATGGTGGGGGACAATTGCCCACCCAGTCCTACATGTACATTACAATACAGGAATGCACTCATTTGTGTAGAAAATGGTGCATCACTGTGATGTGAGAATGACAGAGCATCCCAGTGCCAATATTTTTACACCAGTGCACATCTAAGTCACATATGGGCCTACATGTGGCTTGTCATCACCTTGTTTACATGATGCTGCCCATTGAGCACCACAAGCCTCACAAGATATGACTCTCTGCTCATGCATGGGGAACCCATAAATGGGACACACTGTCACTATCCAGCCTACTTTGATATCTGATCATTTGACAACTCATCACTTCTAGTATTGCATGCAACACACAACTCACTCACATAAAAGCTTTAATCACTACACAGGACAGACATAATCACACTTACTATACACATCTGGGTCCTCAAATCTTGCCACTTCACCTATGGTGTAGGTGGCAGATCCACCTGTAAGATATTGATGGAAAACCATGATTAGTGTCATATCACTCTCACTAGTAGTGGACAACATATTACAGTGTGTACTATTTTAGAGGAGTGAGCTAATTATCCAGGTTGAGGACGGTGCAACAGACACACCACTACAAACTCATGATGACACTGACACTGTGGTGAGTGAGAGCCACACATCTGCACTCTACACTGGGCCTGAGACTCATATAGTGCTACACCCTGCAACAACCATAAGTGGGCAATCTATACGAAGATGGAACTCCATGGTATGAGGGGGAGTTGGGTGGCAGATACATGACACTACCCTGGTGCTCTGCAAGACAACCGACTCAGGTATTCTGGCTTGTCCTACATGCCACACAAAGGCACTTTGTGAAGGACAAGCGGCTCAGTTTTTAGTCTGCAATGATCATGCATTGAGTAATCCATGACTGATGTGTCAAAGTTGCTTGATGGTATCAAATGCCCCATTGCCAGTGCCCCCTTAGGCGGGTATGCCCTGTTGCTAACATTATGGCAGGGATAATGTGTATGAAATTATGACAATATAGCGCTGTACATGGATTGCCCTGGCGGTATCTTGGCTTATCATACATCACACAAGTGATGCCATGGTCCTTGAAATGTGTGACTTAGTGATGGTTGTGCATGACTCACCAAACATCTGACTTGCATTAGTAATATGGTAGGATATGTGAACTCCATGTCTATACTGGCACAGTTACACCTCATTCTGGTTGCAACCTGTCCACAAGCATTGCATGCAGCACGCCAACACATCTGCTACTGCCATTCAAGTGCGGTGAACAGTAAATAGTTTGCCAATGGGAGATTCACCAACAGGGCCACCGATCACCACACCAAGATGGCCAAGCAGATCCTGCTCCCTGGCCACCAGATCTGTCCAGCGATGCTTCAGCTGATGCTTGTTGTGGCTGCTGCGGTAAGCCTCTTCGGGTGGTGGAGCACATTGCTCCACCGCAGCCGCCTCGCCTCCGTCCAGTAGCCCTGGATCACATGACCCCCTTCTCTAACATTAATGGGAGGTAGTGGGCTACCAGCCACACCAAGCCTCCCAGCTCCTCCTCCCCCATCTTAGTCAGCCCCCCGCCAGACATATCCCTGTGGTACAGGTTGACAAAAATTATGATTTGAAACAAAGATAAAGTAAAGAAAACTTAAGGCCCCAAAATAACAATCCCAACTAACCCAACTTAACAACTATCCCAGACAGACACCCCACAGTACAAGTACAATGATAGATACAAAAAAACATTTGGGAAAAAGTACAGTCAAATACTACAAAAAACACAACAGGAGGGACACCACAAGATACAGTACAGTGCAAGAACACACCATGAACTCCAAGACACAACCACACAGTCAAAAGAGGCACAGACTGTAAAGAGAAACTGAAAGTACACCCACTCTACCATGCCTGTAAACAGGATTGCCTATTACATCACTTCCTGTCCCCATGTGTCACGTTTTCTGTTATACATGTATTTATTTGACACATCGGATATTTGTGTGAGTATTTCAGACGCATGATCTACATGCGTCTTTTTTTTTACACATTACCTTTATGTGTCGATTTAACAGTAAATAAGCATTGAGATGAGTGTGAAGGAGGAACTCACGCTAATGGCCCATGGGTCATGTACTTTGCGTTTGCGGATGTTTTCGACGCATTTGTGTCATTTTTTTTTTTTACTGTTTTCCTGATTGCATGATTTTGCCCATTGTCTATGGATGCACCCTGTATCAACATACAAATGGAATGGGCTGGCCTGCAGTGTGGTATTTTTGGTATGGCCACATGTGGTAGTCCATAAAACAATGTGATTTGGGTGTGATTGGTCTGTTACACCAATGTGTGTGTTACAGAATCAACAGCATGCAAATATATTCACGTCATGCATATGTATGCATGTGTGACAACAGTGTATCTACATATGTATGGCAGTTAGTACTATGCAACAGTTATGGAATGTGATTGTGAATAGTGTTTACTTATGTGATGTGTGTAGTTGTCTTACAGAGCATTACATTTCAGATGACATACACAACTCAGGCATCGTTGATGATGGCTGATACGTGCTATCTAGAAAATGTTACCCGACAACAGTCTCCATATGTTGATCTTGAGTATATGGTGACTTGTGTGTGGACTACACATATGTCTGACATGTGTACGTATTTGGTACATACTGTGATTGACACACTCTGGCTACATTCCACCCATATCATGTTTTGAACACAATAGTCAGATCAAAGTCATTACATTTAGCAGTGTTATTTAAATTTTTGTGTGGTGGACCTACAGCCCTAGCTGCATATGTTCTCATCCATTCTGATGTCCATTCCGCAGACTTGTCCATCTAAAGTGTGAGGTTATGTGTACCCTGTGTCAGGATTGGGCCCCATGGCAGTGGCAGGACTGATTTCCATGTATGCACTGTGCAGGCTCAATTTCTTCCATTGCTTGTCATACCTGGGCTAATCATGATGACCATTGTCACCAATGATGTCCCCACCTTATCATCATGCTCCATGCAGCCATTGCAACTCTCACACTGAGCTGTGTCAGTGGTCTTTACAAACATTACTGTCTCACCATATTTTGACATCCATTGCCTCAAGTGTGGGCCCCTTGTTTACCTCCTATTTGGACATGTTGTAGTTGTCTGTGATGAGCTATTGTACACATTGTCAACGTGGATGTAAATAATATGTTGTGGTCCATAGATTGTGTCCTTCAGTTGTCACATTCAAGCGATGAGGCTATTTGTGATATGTGTGATGGTAGCAGTTCAATCTTACTCATCACATGTGATATTGCTACTGTACTCATCAGGTTAGTGTTTGTGACATGCTCCCTGAGGTTAGACTTACAATCCTGTGGTATGTGTTGTGTAGATTGAAAATACCAAAGCCGGATTTTGTGAATAAGTGAGGTGTTTATTGACAAAATGTACAAGGTGAGTTATGTGATTATTAAGTGAAGAAGATCTCAACGATGTGCAGTCTGCGGTGTATCCCAGCAGCTGTGTTGTGCTGTTCCCCCTCATTTTATTCTCAACCATCCTCCGCCTCCTCTTCAGGCAGATCATCAACCTGCTCATATAAGGGGACGTTCGTCCAAACACATATGTTGTGCAGGATAGCACGTCATAATTATCATGCAGACAATGTGTGGGGCATATAGGAGGCTGCCTCCTGTGATGTCCAGGCACCTCAATCTGGACTTCAGGATGCCAAATGTCCTCTCCTAAATAGTCTGTGTCCTTTGATGTCCCTCATTATATGCACTCTCTGCTGCTATGCTTGGGTTAGAAAATGGGGTCATTATCCATGGCTGTATGCCATACCCCTGATCCACTGCAAAAATATTAATGGAGTAAGTTGTTAGGGCTTGCAACAGGTATGTCATGTAGCATGGCAGTTGATATTTTGAGCTGGTTGTGGCTCATGTGTATTTGTGGTATATTGTGAGTTCCTATCCTTGTGTAATGTCTCCTCAGCACTAGGTTGTTGAACATGACAATCTTGTGTTTGGCTCAAGGACATGGGACATATGATTTGGATTCCAAACTGATGGTCATAATGTATATACCATACATTGTGTAGTGCACCTATGTCTCAGTGTGCTATCACTAGAGGGGACATGACACATCCTCACAACACAATGAAGTCAGATGTGGTGGCAACATGGTAGCACTACAGAGCCTGGACATCCTATCCATTTTGACATGTGCAGATGATGTGTAACCTTTGAAATTGGTAAGTGAGAATGCACAACACATCTCCAAAATTGACTGCACTGTCCTGAAACATTTCGACTATGCAAGAATGTTCCATGTGTGACGTGTTACTTGGCAACCCTTTGTTGCATCCTGCACCAGTTTCTCATATGCAGCCATGCACTGACACTACCTACTTTTCTCAGGGTGCTTGGCTAGCTGCCTTGTGGAGGTGGATGTATCTCTGCAGGAAGGGACACTGCCCTATACATATGCTGTTTTGAAGGCCAAATGGCTCTTTTTGTTTCTGCAGCAGTATGCACCAAACATTGGTGGCACAATCATATGAGTTCTAAGCACAGTCTACTTCCTTACTGCAACCTGCATACAGCACCCCTGGGGTGGTGTTTGTTGTTGGCACTTCCTCAGGTTTTAGGTGACAGTTACATCTCAGTCAGCATCATCATGCTATGTATCTTGTGGTGACAGACCTGCAGTGACACACATTGCACATTCATTTCACACTACATACAGCATGGGAGGGTGGCCAATTTACAATGTGGCTTCAAGTCATTATGAAATGGTCATCCACCAAGTTGTACATACAGTGCAGGCCATGATTATGGTACTATGGGCTACTACATAGGTCCCTTGTTTATCCAGAGTGGCAGCTAATGTTTGTGGCAGCAATGAGGTGTCCAAGGGTGTGTATCCCATTGTTACAGGATGATCAACATAACTACCAGTGTCTCTCCTATCTTCCAAAACATGAATCAGCATTTATACTGTTGACACATGCACAGTGCAGGCTAGGGGATGGAGCTCAGCTACTTAGCAAATGTCTCCCTTGACACAGTGCATGTGAGGTCAGTGATGTCCTGTTTTCTCCTACTGGGTCCCACTATGATATCCATGATCTGCACTGTCTGACAGTGACTCTGCCCCATGTTGGGCCAATTATTGTATCTGGTACAGACATGATGGTGTTGTGAGTCACTGAGTGTTGCATGTGAGGTGGCACTACAGTAGGTGTGGTACCACTTATCACACATCTGGCACATGGTATGTGATGGGCATTGATCTTGTATTCCTATGTGTATGAGCTAATGTGTCAGGCAGATGTCTCTACACACTACAGGTAAGTCAGGTATGTGTTGATGAGATGTAGTTGCTATATGCGCAAGTTGTCTGGCATGTGATATATGTTCTGCCAGTGATTTGCACAGCATGACTTGAGGGTTCTGTGCCTATATGGAACTTACATGACATGGTCATGGTGTATGCTATTGACATGTCTGTGCTATTCTTTGTTTGGTGTACTGTGTGTAAAGTGTATGTAGTAGGCAACCAGTGGGCAGTTGTAGTGGTCTGTGTAGTTCTACTGTTAGCAAAGGATACATGTCTGCACCTGTCCTTTCTGTGGTGTGCCTGTCAAGTTGTGGGTGTGTTAGGTACTTGTGGGTGTATGTGTTTGTGGTGTGCACTGATTGTGCTGTTCTGCAACATGGTGGATATTTGTTGTCACCTGCACGTATGTGTTACCCTGGCCATGTGTTAATGTAGTGGTGTATGTCTTGTGTGTCCCACAAGGTTGGTGTGTTGTGTGTATATTGCTAGATTTGTTGACTTACCCACAAGTAGGCTATTTACAAATTGTCCACACTGGAATTGTTCATTGATCCTGATGTGCCAGAATATGTAGGCATCATGGATACTCCCAGGATACTTGGCCAAAATGTTTATGAATAGTCCCCCATGGTCCACTGTGGCCTGCACATTAATGGAATGCGTGTGCTTGCAATTCCGGTATAAGTGCTCTGTTGCTGCAGGTGGTACGAGCCGAACCTGGGTGCAGTCAATTGTACCAAGCCCATACGGGAAGCCATGGATTTGATAGAACCCCTGTTTGTCCTCCTGATGCATTTGCTAGGTGTTGGGGAAGCTGATGTGGCTGGGTGTCAGGGAGATGATAGCATATAACACCTTTGGCAGGAATGCAGAGAACAACGCATGTGAGACACCAGCAACCAGGGCACGCGTTGTTTGGAAGGAACCACTTGCCTGCATGTGCAGGACAGCTAGCAGCTTTCTTCACAGGTGGGATGTTGTGTGGGGTCTGCAGGCTGGCTGTAATTTTTGCCTCAATGTGGTGAAGCAGGTGTATTAAGGCTTGCCGGTTCAGTCTGTAGGTCCTAATAATGTCCAGGTCCCTGAGTCCAAGGATTGTTGTCCTGGTTCTGAAGAGCCTCTCCTGCCTTCTGTGTTGCCTTTGTGGGCCGCGTTGTAGTGGTGGTGATTGCTGGAGTTGTTGCTGTCCTCTGTGCCATCTTGCAAGCTGGATCATTATCACCTCCATCTTCTCCTGTGGGTTGGTAATGTTGCTTCTGTGTATCCTCCTTAAGTAGTAGTGTGTTTGCCTCATTTTAACACCTGCCCTGACCCAGGCAAATCGCTGTTAACGTCATTTTTTGGGCCTTCCTCCCACCCGTGTGTCTTTTTTGCCTGGGTGGATAAATACGGCGCTAGGGTGTTTGAGTCATTTTTTGGACGGGAACACCTACCTTGCCTTTCATTGACGCAAGGAGGTTTCAAGCATCCGAAAAATGACATTAACACCAATATTTTGATGCTAGATGGGTCTAGCTTAAAAAAATATGCCCCTAAATCTAATACAGATGCCATGCATCAAGACCTAAAAGCGTCCTGCAATGACTCTAAGAGCCTTGCGGGCAGACTGACTGATGCAGAACCTAGGATTAGGATCTTGGATGACTGATCTACCTCAGAGATAAAGCAAAATGAAACAATCACTACTAAAGTTAAGATATTATCTAGGGAAGTGTCCGAATTTATAGATTGTAATCACAGAGGTAATCTGTGGATTTTTGGATTAATGGAAAATGTGGAAGGGGATACAATCTAATGCGTAATTTTCTCAAAAAATAGATACCACAAACTTTGGTAATTACATTCCACAAGGACTTAGAAATTGAAAGAGCCCACTGGTTTTGGAGGGGGCTTTGTGCCCAGTGTGCTTCATCCTGCCAAGGATAGAGTGAGTGGATGCCTTCTTCCACTGGTTCTGGAGGGGGCTGTGTGCCCAGTGTGCTTCATCCTGCCAAGGATAGGGTGAGTGGATGCCTTCTTCCACTGGTTATGTAGGGGGCTTTGTGCCCAGTGTGCTTCATCCTGCCAAGGATAGGGTGAGTTGATGCCTTCTTCCACTGGTTCTGGAGGGGGCTTTGTGCCCAGTGTGCTTCATCCTGCCAAGGATAGGGTGGGTAGATGCTTTCTTCCACTGGTTCTGGAGGGGGCTTTGTGCCCACGGTGCTTCACCCTGCCCAGGATAGGGTTAGTGGATGCCTTCTTCCACTGGTTCTGGAGGGGGCTGTGTGCCCAGGGATGCAACACTTGGGGTGTGGCAGTTCACATTCCCTCACTTGGGTGTCTGAGGCATGAGATTTGCAGGGACCAGGTGGCATGATAGTCCATGGAGGCAGGGCTAAACTCCATCTGGCGTTGGCTACGGCTGCACACTGGTGGTAGTGCCGGTGCTGGTGGGGGTGCTGCCAGTGGTGGAGGGAGGCTCCAACCCTTCTCTTGCAGCCTCGGATGGCTGCCCACTGGGGCTGCTGCTGCTGGTAGTGGTGCTACTGTCAGCGTTGCAGGTGGCGGTGCTTGCGGCGGTGCTTGCGGTGGTACAGGTGGCGGTGTTGGCCGTGGTGCAGGTGCCGGTGCTGCCAGTGGTGGAGTGAGGCTCCAGCCCTTCTCCTGCAGCCTCGGACGGCTGCCCACTGGAGCTGCTGCTGCTGACAGGAGTGATGCTTGCGGCGGTGCAAGTGGCGGTGCTTGCGGCGGTGCTAGCAGCAGGGCTGGTGGCAGTGCTGGCTGCGGTGTAGGTGGCAGTGCTGGCGGTTGTGCTGGTAGCCACCAGCCCTTCACCTGCAGCCTTGGACAGCTGAAGTGCCTTGCCAAGTGTTTTGTGCCCCTTCCTCACCTTGGGAGATGGTGGTGTGACCTTGGGTCTGGCAGCTGGAGCCTTTGAGGTGGCCGTGCTGGGTGGTTGTGGCTCCTTCCCCTTGCTGGATGCTGTCCCCCTTTTCACCTTTCCAGGTGGCGAAATGGTTTTGGCCTTGGCATGGGTTGATGGCACACTGGCTGGGCTGACGGGTGCCCCCTTTGAGCATCTGATAGCTGCAGGAACCACAGAGGACGTCAACTTGGTGGCTGAGGTGCTGGGCTGGGTTCTGGCCACCCTGGCCCGGGGGGAAGGACGGGGGGAGGGGCAGGGAAGAGGTCAGTGTTTACCAGGAAAAGCTTCTTAAGGACACTGGGGCAGGAAGAGGGAGAGGATTTGGGAGTGGAGGAAGAGGGAGTGGTTGTAGGAGGTGTCTGCTGAGTTTGGGTGCATGTGCATGCGCTGGATGCTGTTGTGAGGTAGATGGCTGTTGAGTGGGTGGGTGCTTGCGTTTGTGTACTTTGGGAGGAGGAGTCACAGACACACTGGGAGAGGACACAGGGGACGTGTGCATGGATGTGGGGGTGGTGAATGCCAGTGAGGGGTGTGTTGTGATGGGCGTGCTGGTGATGGAGGTAGTGGAGGAGGATGTAGTGCGTGCAGGTGTGAGTGGAGACACTACTGGGAGGGAGGTGGATGACGATGAGGAGGGGGACACAGTGGAGGCAGTGGATATTGGTGTGTCTGCATGGGGATGGTGCTTGTGTGAGTGCCTGTGAGATGAAGTGTGGTGCTTGTGTTTGCCTTAGCCACTTTTGTGTGTTGATTTGGGTGAATGCTGGTCTGAAGGTGTGCTTGGGATAGGCTGGGGCTGAGGGGATTGGGACTGGGTAGAGGAAATTGGAGGGGGGAGGCTGGAGACAGGGACAATGGCTGCCATCAGTGCGGAGGCCATAGCCTGAAATGCTCTCTGTTGGGCCGCCATGCCACAGTGAATGCCCTCCAGGTATGCATTTGTTCTTTGCAAATGCCTCTCGACACCCTGGATGGCATTCAGAATGGTTGACTGCCCAACAGTGAGGGATCTCAGGAGGTCAATAGCCTCCTCACTGAGGGCAGCAGGGATGACTGAGGCAGTGCCCGAGGTGCCTGGAACGAAGGAGATGCCCACACTCCTGGGTGAACGGGCACGGGAAACACCCTGAGAGGCTGCTGGGAGGGTGGTGCTGGTACGGGGGGTGGCAGCTGTACCTTATGTTGGGGTGGACACAGAGGTGTCCGCCACTGCCAGGGAGCTTCCATCGGAGGTGGAGTCGCTGTCTGTGGTGTCCCCTCCTGTCCCTGTCGTGGTGCTCCCCTCCGTCCCACTGGTGCCCTCTCCGTCAGTGGATTCGGCCTCCAGGCCCATGTGGGATGCAGCTCCCTCCGTCGCTGGTGCCTCTTCTCTTCCGCCAGATGATCCTAATGCACACAAGGACAGGGTGACAAAACAAAAGGGGGGGGAGAGACAGAGGATACACTTGGTCAATGCGAGCAACACCACTACCCTTGGCGTACACAACACACAGGCAGCAACCCTATGCACTAGGCCATGCACTACCAGTTACTAAGATAATCAGTAGCCCATGGGGTACAATGCCTAACACCATTAGCTGCACACCTGAAACCCACACAACCCTTTTCATTAGTAGATGCCCACTAACACTATTGGGGTTGGAGTGCTTCAGAGCCTGCCCAACAAGGGACCTACCCTGCCAAGGGGCACCCACAGCCCACATCCCCCACCCAGGTAAACCTTAACGTGTGCACAGTCATGATTCCGAATCTGTACTCACCCCCTTGTGGTTGCTGTGATGCCTTCAAGCGCCCATCCAACTCTGGACAGGCCACCGCCAGGATGAGGAACATCAGGGGGGTCAGGGTACGTCGGGCACCCCTTCCTCGTTGGGAGGCCAGCCCCAGCTGGGCCTCCGCTGTCTTCCTTGCCCAGTGGCGCAGGTCCTCCCACCGTTTGCGGCAGTGGGTGCTCTGCCTGTCAAAGACCCCCAGGGTCCGCAACTCCTTGGCGATGGCATACCAAGTACCCTTTTTCTGATGGGTGCTGACCTGCATGGAAAAAGACAGCAGATAAGAGAATTAGTTAACCGTCCAGACCGTCACACTCATGGCCCACCAGATCACTGACATCCCTTGATTCACATACATTCACCACCATACATGCAGCACTCTGGCCAGGATGCCTCAGCCCCCTCCTACATGTGGCTTACACACACAGCAATCCATACATTCCTGGCCCATGCATCATGCTCACAGTGTACTCACCTGTTTGTCTGGAGGACCGTAGAGTAACGTGTACTGGAGTAGGACCCCATCCACCAGTTTCTCCAATTCCTCTGCAGTGAAGGCAGGGGCCCTTTCCCCAGACACATGAGCCATTGTCGCTTCCAGACACAGGTCACAGCAGCACGTGCAGTATAGGTCCTCTCCTGTTGAAGCTCAGGTAGCAAGGAGTGAATAGATAGAAAATGGCAGTCACATCCGCTGCAGTGCGTACCGTCACCGCCGGTGTACATCGCCATTGGCTCCTGGAACCCAAAGGGCCCAATGATAACCAATGCGAAGTTGCGATGCAGTCATTGACCGCCTACCGCAACGGTGCACAACACCAGCAGAATTACCTCATTTCCACTTGTCCCTCCTTACAGGTCAGGCAGCTGCCATTTCAGGGGGGCACAGGCCAAGGCACCTAACTGCGTCACAGCAGACAATGGCACAGCAACTGACTCTCGGATACACATACAGGTTCTGTAAAGGAAAAGATTAATCATTATTTCAATTGATGTGTGAATATGACCCTCTGCTCACCGTTTTCCTCCATAGGCTTCAACCGCTGAGGATGAGTATGAGATGGTGACATCCTCTGGTGTACAGACCCCTGGTGGACCTTGCGACAATGGAAGACAGACACATTATACAAACATACAGACTTGATCGGGTCTCAAGCCAAGAACTGTGTGCCCAATTGGAGCCAGACTTGATGTCAGCTATCTGCCAGCCCACAGGTATGCCCCCCCTAGTGCAGGTCCCGTCAGTGCTCCATTTCCTGGCAAGTGTTTCCTTCCAAACAACAGTGGCCATGGCATCAGGGATGTCTCAGTCAGTGTTCTCCAATGTGTTAACCAGAGTGTTGTCAGCCCTGCTGAAACACACATGCAGCTACATCCCCCCAGGTGGAGGATTTGGCCACAGTGAAAGCTGACTTTTGTGCCCTGGGACATATCCCCAACATCATTGGTGCCATTGATAGTACCCATGTAGCATTTGTCCCACCCCCCGGAGAAATGAACAACTGTTCAGGAATAGAAAAAGCTATAACACTATGAATGTGCAGATGGTGTGTTTGGCAGACCAGTACATCTTCCATGTGAATGCCAAGTTTCCTGGCTCTGTGCATGACGCCTTTATCTTGAGGAATAGCAGCATCCCATATGTGATGGGCCAATTCCAGAGGCACCAGGTGTGGCTAATAGGTGAGCCCAAGGTCCCCATCCTGTATAAGTTGGTGTCTGGATATGGGGTTGTCCCTAAGGGTTAGTGTATGTCTAACAGGTATCCCTCGATATTTGCAGGTGACTCTGGTTACCCCAACCTCTCATGGCTACTGACCCCAGTGAGGAATCCCAGGACAAGGGCAGAGGAACGTTACAATGAGGCACATGGGCGAACAAGGAGGATAATTGAAAGAACCTTCGGCCTCCTGAAGGCCAGGTTCCGGTGCCTCCATCTGACAGGTGGATCCCTGTATTACTCACCCAAGAAGGTGTACCAGATCATCGTTGCATGTTGCATGTTGCACAACCTGGCCTTGAGACACCAGGTGCCTTTTCTGCAGAAGGATGAGCCTGGAGATGGTCTTGTGGCAGCGGTGGAGCCTGTGGACAGTGAGGAAGAGGAGGCAGAGGAAGAAGATGTGGACAACAGAAGTAATATAATATAGCAGTATTTCCAGTGACACACCACAGGTAAGACACTGTAACTTCACTTCACATTTCAGTTTTCTGTTGGACATTGTACATAGCAGCTTGATTTCCCTATGTCTATGGCCACTTACTGTACCCTTTGGCATCTCCATTTTCAGATCTCTGTGGCCCACTCTGGCTCCTGGTATGTTTACTGCTGCCCACTAAAGGTCATACCAATAAATATATAGCTGTACATATGACTTTCAATGTTTCAGAATGTTGTACTAATACATATTTCAATTTTTTGACAGACTCAAGATTTGTATTTTTTCCAAGGGTGTTTATTTAAGTGCTCATACATAGAGGGGGATGTGCAATGGGCTGGGGTGATGGTGGAGGAATGTCCAGTTAGAGTCCAGTCTCTTGGTAGCACAGGTGCATTGTCCAATGGGGCATAGGAAGGGGAGTACTGGCAATTCAATGTGGACAGGGTGACAGAGTGGGACAGAAGGGTGACAACCAGGAGAGTCCTATTTCCTGGCAGGGGTCTTGGCAATGTTCTCTGGCTTCTGCCTGGATCGCAGGGACCGTTTGCGGGGTGGTTCTCCTTCTGCAGGGGGTGGGGTGCTGGTGACCTGTTGGTCCTGTGGTGGGGCCTCCTTTCCACTAGCGCCGGTGGAGGTGGAGGGCTGTTCTTCGGTGTGGCTAGTGTCAGGGGCCCGTTGTTGTGCCACTGCCTCCCTCATGGTCTTGCCCATGTCAGCCAGCACCCCTGCAATGGTGACCAGGATGGTGTAGATGTTTTTGAGGTCCTCCCGGATCCCCAGGTACTGTCCCTCCTGCAGCCGCTGGGTCTCCTGCAACTTGGCCAGTGTCTGGCCCATGGCCTCCTGGGAATGGTGTTATGCTCCCAGGATGTTGGTGAGGGCCTCCTGGGGAATCGGTTCCCTGGGACTGTCCTCCCCCTGTCGCACAGCAGTCCTCCAGGTTTTCCTGTTGTCCTGTGCCTCTGTCCCCTTAACCGTGTGCCCACTGCCACTGACCCCAGGTCCCTGATCGTCCTGTGTTTGTGGGGTTGCCTCGGGTCCCTGTAGTGGTGGACACACTGCTGATTGGCGTGTCATGGGGACAGTGACATGGGCCCGCTGGGTGGGTGCTGTGCTGGTGTTTCCTGAGGGGGGGGAGGCTCTGTGGTGGTTTGGGACTGTGGCAGGGTAACCAACTGTCCAGATGTCCCTGATGGGCCAGGTTGGTCATCGTGATCCAGGCATGCAGAGCTGCTATCACTGTGGGCCTCCTCTGGGGGGGACTGGATGTTGCTGGCAACTACTCTCCGGTGACGTTGAGTAGGGGTCCTGTGGGGATGAAAATGCAATGTTATTGTATCTGCATGTGCCATCCTGTGCATGGGTGTGTTTCCCTGTATGGTTAGGATAGCCCTGTCAGCTTTGCCATGTGTTTGTGGTGATTTTGTGGGCTAGGTGATTCTCTCTAATGGGCATGCTGTGGTGATGGGTGTCCATGGATTGGTGTTACATGCAGGGCTTGGTATTGGGATGGGTGGGTTGTGATAGTGGGGTACATATGAGGTGGTGGAGTGATGGGGGTGAGGGTAGGGGTACGAGTTTGGGATGGCATGCAGGTAGGGTGGGGGATATAGTAGTAAAGATATGACTTACCAGAGTCCAGTCCTCCTGCTACTCCTCGGAGGCCCTGAGGATGCATTATTACCAAGACTTGCTCCTCCCAGGTTGTTAGTTGTGGGGGAGGAGGTGAGGGTCCACCGCCAGTCCTCTGTACAGTTGCCTGGTGTCTTGCAACCACATAACACACCTTCCCCCGTAGGTCGTTCCACCTGTTCCTGATGTCATCCCTTGTTCTTGGATGCTGTCCCACGGCGCTGACCCTGTCCACGATTCTCCGCCATAGCTCCATCTTCCTAGCAATGGACGTCTGCTGCACCTGTGATCCAAATAGCTGTGGCTCTACCCGGATGATTTCCTCCACCATGACCCTTAGCTCCTCCTCTGAAAACCTGGGGTGTCTTTGGGGTGCCATGGATGTGCTGTGAGTGAAATGTGTGAGGATGTGTGGGGTGATGTGTAGTGGTGTGTGCTGTGTGGTTCATGGATGGTGTATGGATGATGGTGTTCTGTGGATCAGATTGAGTGGGTGCTCCTGGCTTGTGTCTCTCTCTGTTGGCAATCTTTTTTTTTCGTCAAAGGGGTTGTGGGTAATGTGGGTGGGTATGTGTTTTATAGTAGTCTGAGTGTGTGGGTGTGGTGTGTGTATGTGTGTCAGGTGTGTGTAGTTTGAATTGTCCAATGTGGTGTAGTTTTATAAGTGTATGTGTATTTTGAGCGTGGCGGTGTGTACCACCAATGGTTTACCGCGTTTGAAAGACCACTGTGGTGATTCGTGGGTCCTGATACTGTGGGCATATTCCTGTTGGTGTGACGGTGTGGGTTTTGCTACCGCCAATTTATCACTGACCTTTGGTCTGGCGGACTTGTGTGGGTGTCTGTATTGTGGCAGATTTCACAGTGTAGGTCATAATACCATAGCGGAATGCCGCAGTGGTCACAGTATGTTGGCGGCCGTCAGCACAGCAGTAGGTGGCATTTATTTCCAGGGTTGTAATGAGGGCCTAAGTTTTAAAAAAAAGTATAAATATGAGGCTTGGTTTGGTGAAGACCTGAAACAATCTATTGCTATCCATGAACAAAAAACCCTTTCCAACATAAAAGGCTTGCTTAATATGTGGTCCCCCAAACACATTTCTTGGTTTGGTCGAATAGATACTATAAAAATTATGATAGCTCCTCTGGTCAACTTAATTGCAAGCATATTTCTGATTTCCCTCTCCTCCTCCTTTTCCAAACTGATTGACAATGCTATATCAGATTTCCTTTGGAAGGAAAGAAGCAAGAATCTTCATGATCAAGCTGAAGATGAGTAATACTTCAGGTGGCATTAACCTTCTAGATTATGCCGAGATATCAATCAACATTACTTATTTCACAAGCATCTTCGTGGTTTCGGTTGTGTGATACCAAATTCCCCCTTGGCTTCATATAGAGGCTCAGCTTACAAGCCACTTACCTATCAGCGCCACCCTTTCAAGACATAATTTAGCCAAACTCCCCTTGGAACATTCTAGAATTATTACAGTGGATACAGCCTCTGTGCTTTGACACTTTGATAAGCATTTAGAACATCAAATGTCAGGCTCTGCTATGTCTTCCATTTGGTATAATCCTAAAATCAAGTTAGACGGTACATGGGCAACAAAAAGTATTAACTTAAAAGGGGACCCAGGCTCTCATCTGCACCCTATACCATTCTTGACTTTACATCACACATTTAATCTTGCGGATATGGACTTTTGTAACTTCCTTAGGTTGAAAAGTGTGATCAGAAAGTTGAAATCCCAACTTACCTGAGCTACTTAATCTTTTAGGTAATTTTAAGAAACAAGGACTTGCTGCTTCTCGAATCTTATAAATTCCTCCAAGTTATGTGTTAAGATCAATTACCTGAAGAATGGGAAAGATATTCACATTCTCTGTGAAACATGAGCATCTCAGACAACGATTGGGGAAAATTTGGAATTCCCCCTTTTGTGCAAAAAATAACGCCTGCTTTAGGACAATTCAGATTCTGGTCTATCCATATAACTTTCTGGACTCCAGTGAGACTCCACAAAATTGGCTTTAATCATCTAATATTTGCTGCATATGTGAGAAGGAGATAGGGGATTTACAGCACATGTTTTTCTCATGGAAGATGTTCTACCTATTAGGGTCTAGGACGCAATCACTGACATATGACACAACTGTGGTACCCTTTATAATTGACTTCTTATCCGTCACCTTGGGCATTCATGCAAATCATCTTCCCACGGAGCTTCATGATCAGAATTTACTGCTGGTTTAATCTCCTTCTCTCCCTGGGCACTAAAATGATGCTCACTGATAGAAACAGACCTCTGCGAGCTCTTTTGAGAAATGGTGGAACATGCTGTGCTCTGTTAGAGGGGCGTATAACATTCTTTATGCTAAATTACATGATAAACCTTGCTCTAGACTTCTTTGTGATGCCTTTGATGAATATATACAGAACTGCAAATTCCTATAGGTACCTCCTTTGACTTACAAACATTTGTTATGGAGAGTGTCTTCTGTTTTTCATTGTTATTTCTACTCCTTAAGACTTTCTACCTACATTGTATTGTAGATTTTGTTGTTATATTTTAATATAGTTACTTCTTATCTTTTCCTTTCTATGTCTGTTCTTTCTCGTTGCTTTTTTGGGGTTTCTTTCTCTTTTTCCCTTTTCTTCACCCTCTTGTGATGGCGTTCAACTAATGCTCATGCTTCTGTCACACAACTCTTGTCACTTTGGTTCAGTTGAGATTTGAGGTTCACCCGTGTTAGAGATATATACTTGTCTAGCCTAAACAGTGATGACCATGTAAATTGTATTTCAAGAATGATGTTCTTAATTGCAACATTTTCTTGTGACCTTTGTTAATAGTTTTTTTGTTTCTTGTATTGTGTCAGAAGCATATTGTGGTTTTATCTGTCATACTTTTGCTTTTTGAAAATTGTTAGAAATGGGGTCTTTGGTTGGCAGTCAGGTAATCCCCTGTCCAAGCAAGGACCCTCACTCTAGTCAGGGTAAGTCACACACAATCCACATTATCCTGTGCCCACCCTCTGGTAGCTTGGCACTGAGCAGCCAGGTTTAACTTAGAAGGCAATGTGTAAAGTTTTTGTGCAACAAATCATACAGTAACACCATATAGCACCACACAAATACACCACACAGTGTTTGGAAATATATATATATAATTTTTATCTGGATATTTGTAGGTCAAAACGATCAAAGATGCAATAAGTAAATGTAGAGATATCACTGAAAAGTGATATAAAGTGTCTTAAGTCTTTTTTAAAGCAAACAAAGTCTCTTTCAAGCACAAAGTACATGGTTCGCGTGAAAAATCTCCGCAAAGGGCCGCAGAGGAGGGAGAGAAGTGTGGAAACAAAGGGGTGAGCGTTGATTTCCCGTGCCGCACACGGCGATGCGTCATTCAGTTTCCACGCAGGGACGGCTGTGCGTCGATTTCTGCCACTCGGTTGTGGATCCTCTTTGGGTTGCAGGGTTTTCAGACGCCCCGGGGTCTGTGCGTGGAATCCTGGGCTTGCAGAGAGAAGTCACAAGCGCTGCATCGATCCGGTGGGTGATGCGTGGAATTTTCTCCTGCACGGCAGGCGCTGTGTTGATTTCCCCTCTGGAAGTTGGGCTGCATCATCCCAGGTCGGCTGTGCGTTGATCCGGTGTGCCGTGCGTCGAAGTTACGGTCGCAACGCAGGTGCTGCATCGATCTTCTCTTTGCAAAGTCACTCTGCGTCGTTCCTGTTCGGCGTGCGGTGAATTTATCACCACGGGGCAGGCTGTGCATCAGTTTTAGAAAGCTGTGCGTCGAATTTGCACCGCTCAAGGAGTCCAGTTGCAAGAGAAAAGTCTTTTTGGTCCTGAGACTTCAGGGAACAGGAGGCAAGCTCTATCCAAGTCCTTGGAGAGCACTTCTTCACCACAGCCAGAGAGCAGCAAGGCGGCAGGCCAACAGCAAGGCAGCAGTCCTTCCCAGGAAGCAGTCAGGTGAGTCCTTTGGGCAGCCAGGCAGTTCTTCTTGGCAGGGTGCAAGTTCTGGTTCCAGTTTTCTTTTCCAGGAAGTGTCTGCGTTGGAAGGGGCAGAGGCCCTGTTTATATACCCAAATGTGCCTTTGCAGTGGGGGAGACTTCAAAGAGTGGCTTAGAAGTGCACCAGGTCCCCTTTCAGTTCAGTCCTGTCTGCCAGTGTCCCAGTAGGGGGTGTGGCAGTCCTTTGTGTGAGAGCAGGCCCTCCACCCTCCCAGCCCAGGAAGACCCATTCAAAATGCAGATGTATGCAAGTGAGGCTGAGTATCCTGTGTTTGGGGTGTGTCTGAGTGAATGCACAAGGATCTGTCAACTAAACCTCGCCAGACGTGGATTGTAAGGCACAGAAAGATTTAAGTGAGAGAAATGTTCACTTTCTAGAAGTGGCATTTCTAAAATAGTAATATTAAATAAAACTTCACCAGTCAGCAGGATTTTATGGATCAAATCTGTTTATTATTATTTTCAATTCTAAACATCACATATGCAGTGCATCAAAATAGTACAGTTGCCGTGGTATGAGGCATGCTCCATGTATAGTGACAATGAACATGAACAAAACTTTAACTTTGTTTCCCTGCTACTGGCACGTCATACAGCCATCACTCGATCCCAAGCCTTGTTCCAATGGGATCTTGGTCCTCCGTATAAATCTATACTGCTCACTCACTCCCTTTCGCTCAATTCAACTCTAGCACCCTCAAGTAGGCCGGACATGTCAATTCTGTGAACTCCGTGGATAGTATTTGTAAGAATGGTTGCCAGAGTTCCTGAAAGTCGCCACTGCGCTGTTGTGAAGCCAAAGTGAGCATTTCCATAGCGAGGATGAACCACAGCTTATGGAGCCATGATGTTACTGTCGGGATCTTGTCAGTCCCCCACACGGCCAACAGCAGCTGCAGTGCCGCATTCAAGGCCAAGGCCATCTGTCATCCCTTCAGTGATCTCAGGGGGAAAGTAAGCAGGTTAGGCAGGCCCAGCAAAGTATACGCAGGAAATCTGGGGATCTGAGTATCAAACACCGCGTCAATAGTGTCTATAATATTCTCCAAGTACCGATGAAGCTTAGGGCAATGCCATAGTAAATGCACAAGCGACCCTCCACCCTGCACCTCCTCCAACAAAGGCTAGACTTAGTGGGATTCCAAGCATGAATCCTTGCTGGGGTGTAGTACCAATAGGAGGCCACCTTATAGGCTGTCTCTGTGCCTGCCGCATTGTAAGCCGTGTGGTGAGTCCTGTAAAAGATGCCCTCCCAATCCTCATCAGAGAGCTCCCTCTCCAGTTCCCTCTTCCACCTCAGCTGACCCTTAGTCTTAGGCGAACGGGCTTCCCCCCTTAGGAGACCGTAAAGCTCTGAAATCACCCGCTTATCGTACTTTTTCACTAAGATCCATTTTTCGAACTGTGTTAACGGCCTATCTATTAATGCTCTATTGGCTGGCAACATGGCCCAATGTCATATTTGGTAATACATCATCCTGTCTGCCTCCGTTAAGCCATATGCCTCCCTCATCTGGTCAAAGGAGATCACCCCCTGCTCGTCGAAAAGGTATCCTACCCTTTTGCAGCCCCCTTCATACCAGCGGCGTAGTGCCTCCTGTTGCAGGCCTGGGCCAAAATCAGGGTTCCCACCTAAGGGAGTCATTGGGGATGGGAATGTCGTCAAGCCCAATCTGCTAGCTACCACATCCCACACCCTCATCGACACTTCTGTGACTGGGGACGCATACAACCCCCGCGCTCTGTGATGGCGCCGGAGCCAGGGCTCCTTCCATATATGGGAACCCGCCGCCGCTTGGTCCATGAAACACCAATGTTTCTTGGAAGACAGGCGACTCCATTCTAATAAAAAACGCAATTGTGCTGCCTGAAAGTATCGTAGAAGGCAGGGGACCGCCAATCCTCCCTCCTACTTAGGGCGATACAACACCCGACGTGGTAACCGCGTCGCCTTTCCCTCCCAAATAAATTTTAGGACCGCTGTTTGGAGGGTTGCTATCGTCCGTGGCAAGGATGGCACCGTCCGGAGATTGTAGCAGCGGGGTCAAAGCCTGTTTTAGGAAGACTTCCTGCTGAGAATTAGGCACCTGTAGAGAAGCAATAGTGAAGAAAAAAAATCCCAGTCTCAATCTCATGGCTAGAAGCCTACCTTGCTCCTCATGCAGTTTTGTCACCACTTCCCCAGGGAATGAGCGCGCCAACAGTATCGCAACCCCTGCATGTTTCGATGATGCCGAAGACCAGAACTGCCTAGGGAACCACTTAGTTGCATGCAATAAATATCTTTTGGGACGAGATGTGTCTCCTGCAGCAGGTATATATGACTCCCCGACCTCTCTAAGGTGGACAGGATGGCTAGCCTCTTCGTAGGATTATTAAGCCCACGGACATTCAAGCTTGTACATTTAATAATCATACCCTAAGATGAGAGCAGTATTCAAGAAGGAAGGGACCTCACAGGAAGAGCGCCCCCCCGGGCCAGATGAGGAACCACCTCAAACACCAAGGCCTGAAAATATCTCCACACAGAAGCCAGCATCGCAGGGAAACACAACAACATTCAAACAATGCGCACAACAGGTGCTCACAACCAAGAAGTCCTCGCACATCCATCTTCACGAGGAAAAATGTCCACAGGGCCGTAGATCCATCCATGTTTGGTAAACCAGGTCCGATGCCCCCGCCGCCCCGACCCTCTTCAGCAGCCGGCAAGCCGTTAGCATCAAGGCCATCCGCAGTTCGGGTCTCTCCTACCTCCCTCCTCTAGGCTGAAGTTCCGGCGGCCACGCTGTTCAGAACGGATTCCCGCTCCGACCTCTGCTCCGAGGCCGTAGGGTGCTGCAGTTTCCTTCTTTTCTCCTTCCGCCGCCAACGTGGGGGGCCCCCAACAGGCAAGGTCGCCTTCTCGCTCGCATCCTGGCAGTTCTCCTCCAAGCCCAAGATCTGAATTGCTTCCGAAACAGATCTTACCTGCCGGAGCTGTTCCTCCCAACGGAAGACCAGGCGGAACGGGTGGCCCCAGGAGTAAGACACATCGTGAGCCCGCAAGTGCTCCGTGATAGGTCTAAATTCTCTCCGCCTCTGCAAGGTCCGCACAGAGAGGTCGTGGAATAATTGGAGCTCATGACCTCTAAAAAGTACCTGCTGAAGATTGCGAGCCCGCTGGATCTTTGCTTTAAGCACAAAATTGTGGAGACAGGCTAGGATATCCGGGGGGCTGTCTTCAGGGCCACCAGCATGGCCCACACGATGAACTCTGTCCAGGACTATCTCCTGAGTGTCATCCGGGCCCAGCAGAGAGCAAAACAGGCCCACCACATGTCCTCCTTTTCCGCCCCCACCGGGGCCCCTCTGATGCGGATATTTTGTCTCCTCAAACGATTTTCCAAATCCTCAACCGCTATCTGGAGGAGGTCCTGCTGCTCTCGGAGGCAGACGACCTCTTGCTGTAGGCCCGTCACCTCTTCACCTCGAGGAATCTCGCCATCTTCCAGCTGCGCCACTCGATCTCCCAGGGAGGTAACCTCTCCTCGCAGCTCCTTCACCTCCTGGGATATGTCCCTACGAAGCTCCTGGATGTCGCTCCGAAGCTAATGAAACAGGGAGGTCAAAAAGCCCTTCGTGATTGGGGAGCCCTCATCCGACTCCCTCTCCGTCCGACCCTCCAGGGGTCTCATCGCCAGTGGATCCTCAGCCATACCATCCGATGCCAGGTGGGCCCCTGTCAACATTTCTCTCACTGAGCGTACCCGCTTGGATTTGGACGCCGCCATGGCTCGCTGGCACGGACTTGGTTCGCCGGGTCACCCCCCAAGTTTCTCCAAGAGCTCCGCCCTGGACTAAATCACCAGGTGTCACCGTGTCAAAGAGTGCGCCTGGCCTTCGCACTTTGTAGCCTGCTCCAACGTATCTTCGCCTTATATAGCCTCTGCAGCCTCACGCAGGGGCCCGCACTTACTTGTACTCCTTGCTGGTGAGTATGGTGACCTCGGGTCAAAACGATGGCCTCTACTGTCTTTGCCCGTGCCTCCAGGCCCCTTCGCAGTCCTGGAGAGACCCTCTGGGGAGGGGGGGGCTCCCCTCCAGCCCCGACCAGGTCCTACAAGTGGGGTGCCTTCCGTGCCCTGGGGCGCCTACTAATCCTGGGGTCTAGGCCCCCTCTGTGGTCCCACCGCTCGCAGGGCCCAGCGCAAAACTTCTGGGGCTCCGGCCCCTCCGGTACAGGGCCCAGACAGCCGCCGGAGAGAGGCCCGCCTCGCGGCCCAGGCCGCCACCTAAGCCGCTCCACGGCCCGAACACGTTTCGGGGCCGGCCGCTCCTCGCTCCCCAGGAGCAGTGTCTCGCGCCGCTCAGCCCCCGTCGGGCGGCCACCAGCCCACAGCAGCGCCCGGCGCTTCGGGGGGGGCCTTAGGACGTCCCCCTGCCAGTCGTCGGTGTTCCGGGCCAGGGCGGCGGAGCGCGGACAGGCACGTCCTAGCGCGCCGCCATCTTGGCCACGCCCCCATCAGCAGGATTTTATATCACCATTCTGGCCGTACTAAATATGACCTTCGTACTTCTTTCAGATCAGCAGCTCCCACTCAAACAATGAATGTTAGCCTATGAAGGGAGCAGGCCTCACAGCAGTGTAAAAACGAATTTGGGAGTTTTACACTGCATAGGTACATGTCCTGCCTTTTGCCTACAAAGCACCCTGCCCTATGGGTTACCTAGGGCATATCTTAGGGGTGTCTTTTATGTAGAAAAAAATGTGAGTTTTAGGCTTGGCAAGTATTTTTAAATGCCAAGTAGAATTGACAATGAAACTGCACATATAGGCCTTGCAATGGCAGGCCTGAAACAAGATTAAGGGGCTACTTAAGTGGGTGGCACAATCAGTGCTGCAGGCCTACTAGTATCATTTAATCTACAGGCCCTGTGCACATATAGTGCATTCTACTAGGGACTTATAAGTAAATTAAATAGTCCAATTGGGTATAATCCAATGTTACCATGTTTAAAGGGAGAGAGCAAATGCACTTTAGCACTGGTTAGCAGTGGTAAAGTGTGCAGAGTCTAAAAACCAGCAACAACAGTGTCCAAAAAGTAGAGGGAGGCAGGCAAAATTTTAGGGGTGACCACCCTAAGGCTGTCAGGTCTAACAAAAATAATAAAATATCTGAAAGAAAAAAAAAGTTACATAATGTGACCAGTATTGCATGGTGACACCTAGCGGACATTACAGAGAGCGAATCCTGCTGTGCCTTCTTGTTATCTCTCTTGCTAATCCTCATCATCCTAACCAATCAGCCCCACTTGGCAGCACTGTATGGTAACACTGTTTTCAATTATTGAGGCAAGGTGTCTCAAGAATGAGGCAGAGAAGCCCAGCTGTGCCAAATTAAGGAAGTTCTCTCCAGAAATGGTTATATTGGGGGAGTAGTGACCCCAAGGGTAAGTAGCCCAATAGCTACTACTCTTCACTCCTCTTAACACCAAAAATATTAGCATTTAGATGGCCCCCTGACACCAGGAATTCAGATTCTACCAACCTAAGAAGGAGAATAATGAAGAGCCACAAACAGCAAGAACTGAGGAGCAGCAACTGACTTGGCCCCAACCCTGCAGGACTGCCTGCTGTTCTCGATAACTGCGCCAAAGTCAACTCGACCTTTAACTGCTCTGCCTCCAAAAGCCTGGGAGGACTGCAAGCACTTCCAAGAACTACCAACATATCCAGTGGAGTAGCAGAGCTACTTCCCTGCACCCTTCAGGCACCCAAGAAGAACCGTGACAGACCTGGACAGTGGAAAACCCAACACCAAAAAGCACCACTGAACATGTGCTCCCCAGTCAAAGTGGGCCAACTGTACCAGCGTGATCCTGGGACCCTCCAGAGCTGTACCCCACCTTGGGTTTGGCCAGATTGGTCCCCTAGTTGCTGCCTGGAGCCTCTTTTGTGCAGGAACCAAGAACTGCGAGATGTTTTTACGATGCAAGCCCGTCAGACAAGCACCTGCACACGTGCCCCCCAGCCCGAATTGCTGTGGACTGACATTGGCCGGTGTGACAAAGACCCTTGAGACCTAAGCCCCCCTTTCAGTTCAGCCAGACTGGTAACCCAGTCCCCACTTGCAGCCTATTTTCCCCAGGACCATTTACCATTAAAGTTAATGGGACACATGATGCTGAAAAGCACCTCTGCACCTGGATGCCAAGTGCCTGCAGAAGTGGTTTGGTGCTACCTTGAACTTTGTCCAGTACTTACCTTAACTCCAGTAAAACAGTCCTGTAAGTCATTGCCCAGTACCCGCATGCAGAATATGCTTCTTTTCCCAGAGGATAACATTATGCATGAAAGTCAATGCAAGTGTATTTGTTGTATACTTCAAAACTGCTAACTTAAAAAGTACTTACCCAATAACAAAGTTCTTGGTGTTAAAGCATATATAAAAATGCGTTATTTTTCTAAATTGGTGTGGATCTCCTCATTGAGTGTGTGTGTCGTTTATTAACTGTATGGATGCAGCAAATATCTAACACTCCCCTTTGATTAGGTTAAGCTGCTCAACCACTCTACCAGAAATGGAGCATTTGGGATATTTAAAGAAAGCCATGTCCTTTTCTAGGGGGTTACCTGGACTCTATACACAGCATACCTCATTTTGGTATGCTATATAAAGAGTCAGCTTCCTTCGCTGGCCCCTTGTTATTCTGTTTGTGACAATGGGCCAGCAGACAGAAGGACATTGGGTGGTCGACATTCTGTGCTAGCATGATGAGGGTGTGCTGCAGTCTATTGAATTCAAAGGAGCAGATTGAGCCGGCCACAGCACTGACAGAAGTAGGTGGGAAAAACAGAAAACATCAGGCCTCGGACATTGAGCCTCAAGCACTGTCTGAATGGCCACATGCATGCCTTCATGGAATGAGTCTCTTTACAGCACAAGGCTAATCCCAAAACCCAATCACCATTTGATCACCTACTAACCACTGGTTATGGAGGAGTATTTTGTCCAGTATAAACCATCTTAACGCTCTTTTCAGGGGTTGTAAGTGCTATATGAATGCTATTACAATACAAGATAATAATAATTGTTAATAATTCTTATTACAGATGGAGCAACATTGTGATCTACTAAATCAAACATGAGGTGTTTTTTTAGACTGATACTGAACTCACCTATTTGAAGATAGTCTGCTAATGATGATAAACAAAAAGGAGGCTCAGCAAAGTAAATGTTTTGCCTAGAATCACAGTTTTCTCAAACAGGGAAGCAATTCTTTGATCCCAGATTTTCTAGTCTTGTGCTGTGCTATTCCACTTCTAGATGGGTGTCTTGTTTTGGCATGAAATGTTAATGCTTTGTCTTGATAAGCAGAATCCGCATATTTTTTTGGCAGTTTTGTATAGCCTGAACCTTGCCCAAGGACACAAGAACACTTCACATGAGGCTATGTTATACTTTTTTTTTCTTTCTTTGGCAAAGGGAAATTTGCCAGGATTCACATAATACTGAGCTGGTGCGGGGATTCAAACTTGATTACTTATGTTATGTGGTCCACATCTGTAGCCGGTAAGCCAAATGGCCTCTGCTGAAAGCTTGGCTCATTTTAGGCTTGAGGTTCCAAAAGAGCTTTGTGCTGAGCCAAAGCCAGACATCTGGCTTGAGCATGGTCCGAGGTTTTAGTGACGCACCCACCTGTAGTTTGTGTGCCATGGGATGAACAAGAAATGCTCTTCACCCTGTCCTTGGCTAATTAGCAGTGATAGTTTATTCCGCTGCCAGTGGGGAAATGGAACATTATTTATCTGGCAACCGGCTGATAAAACACTACCAAAAAATGCTTTCTTTAGTGCAGAGTAGTGTCCAAAAAGCTGTCTCCCTTTTAAAAGTTGCATCTTATTTATCAGTGAATAATTTAATTTTATCCAGCAGCCACATTCTTTTTTAGGCTGTCATTTTCAGTTTTAAAACAAACACATCGTTTACTGCATTTTACAGTCCCTGCAAAAAAATGTTTGCAATGTAATCAGGACCACTGGAATAATGCAATTCTGCGGCGGCGGCATTTTTCACAAAATTACGAATTTACCATTTTTGCCACACAATTCATCGTCTGCAAATGTTTCTAGTTGTAAAGGATCAAAAACGAAAACATGGCGATACGTGTTCCTGTGCAGTAGAAGGCCCTTCAGAGATGTTGACTGGTCATCTTTCACTTCCTTATTGGTGTATTTGGGTGTTAAAATTGGTATCAGTCAGGGGAAGTCTTTTCAGAGACAGTGTTACTATGTGTAAAACTGAAAAAATAATGAACTGATACTATCACAAAATGTACGCGTTAACTGCATAATTTGCCACTTCTTGATGCATTCTTTATTCAACCACGCAACATAATTTGGTCTTCCTCTGCAAATTATTCCAGTGTCCCCTAATTGAATGCAGTTTGAACAGCTAACATATTAAATTGTAGTAATTTCAGAAGGCCACGAGGAATGCAACTGATTATGTTTTCCTTTCCAGATTATTTCTCAAGTGCAGCGTCTAGTTGTTATTAAAGGTGCTCTTTGGATGGCTCTAGCAGCAACGTAGCATCAAATGAGAGACACATGAAGTTGCATATGGTGTGAGTGTTTTCCTCTCGCCCTCTCAGTGATTTCTACGTTGCAGGTAAGCATTAGAAGGAGAAGGATGGTGAGCTCGGAGCCTACTTGTAACCTCATTCTTTAGTATTCAAATTCTATTTCAAAGGGGGAAAAGGAAATTCTCACACCTCACTGAACCCAAGAGCATAAGAGCGAATTTATCAAGAGCTGCAAATCAACAATTCATCACTTCAAACATCTTTGCATTCGGAGCCAATAAAGATAATTTTTGCTAAGTTTTAAAGTTGTACTAAATCGCTTTTAGTAATTGAATTCTTTATTAGCAGATCATTAAATTTTCAATATGAATAGTAATACAAATACAGAACAAACCATGAAGCATGTTCCATAAAGTTTACCTCTGCTCCAAGCTAAGGAAAGTGGAGAAAAGCATCAACAGAACCCACACAGAGCTTTAAATTTGAGAGGTGAAAGCATAAAATCTGTATAATAATTTTTGATAAATGGCACAACTTTCCATAATGTGATTTCAAGATACTCTGCAGAGCTTCGAAGCAGCATAAATTCAAGTAGAGAATCAAACGTATCTCCCAGAATAAATCTGTGATCCCTCAGTAAAGATTCGGAGTCAGAATATATCTGAGTTAAAGGGCTCTTATGGAAGTCTAGGCGAAAGGGCTCCCAAACAGGTTTTGGAAGACGAGCTCTCTCTCTAGTCTGGGAACATGCCTTTATACCGAAGTTCATATCAGCAAAACGCAACAGTTAGTGGCAACATGAGGATCAATTGGTAAGCAATGTCTTCATGGGAAAACAGGACAGCTTCCATTGATTTAGAAAGCCTTACAAACAACATGCTAAACATAACATATAACTAACTACAATTTGGAACAACTCATTTTCCCAGTGCTGACTTATATAGGACAAAGCAAGTCAAGGTAAGTTCAGCATATCACTCTGTGAGATCACTCCCATTCTCTCACACCTCTATTGACAAAACCTACTCATAAAGAACAATTTATCAAGATTAAACTAACATTTCAATACATTCTTATATTTTAAGTAGGTCAAATTGGTAAGAAATCCTCTATTCATTCTGTTGTTTCATAAAGGCATTTGCGTCATGACAAGTAATGCGCTTATGACCATGGTACAGGACAGAGCAAAACAAAAGAAAAAAGGAGAAAAGAGGAAACATGCTTTTGTCAGTGTTTTAAGCTAAATACATGTCTATGAGAACTCAATTTGCAAAGTGTGAAGTAATAACTATGACAAGGGAAACGTTGTAACAAGAGACCCAGGGTAATAAATTCTAACAAGGAAACAACGTTTCTCCTTAAGGATACCAAATGATAATTGGCCACTAGTGTGTATTATGCAAGCACAATTGCTAATTACTAAAAATAATTGTTAGAAATGGGGCATTTGGTTGGTATTCAGGTTACCTCCTGTCCAAGCAAGGACCCTCACCCCAGCCAGGGCAAAGGAGAAACACACCTGGTTAACGCCCACTCACCCCCTTGGTAGCTTGGCATGAACAGAAAGGCTTAACCCAGAAGCAATGTGTAAAGTGTTTGTACCAACACACATAGTAATAGAGTGAAGACACTACAAAATGGACACCACACCAGTTTAGAGAAATAGGCAATATTTATCTAAATCAAACAAGACCAAAACAACAAAAATCAACATACACAAGTCAAAATATTAATTTTCTAAAGGATAAGTCTTACTCCATGGAAAACAATGGAAAAGTTGATTTTACACAGAGTACCTGGTTTCCGTCAAAAATAAAACCACACAGGCTAGCGTGCATTGGAAAAGTCGCAAGTGAAGTCGTGCATAGTTTTATTTTACGGTCGGGTCAGTGATGCATCGTTTTTCTCCCTCGCAAGAGAGTGATGCGTTGATTTCCAGATGTAGCACCTCCGATCCGTGCACGTTCATGGTGACTTTGACGTCCAGCGACACTGCGTGAGAAATCCGGGCGCAGGGTGTTAGAAAACCACGCTGTGGGGTGTTTAACGTCATTATCAGCAGCCGCAAATGGGTGTTGCGTCGTTTCTCCAGCCCCGGGGCGTCCATTTTCCAGCTGCGATGCAGGTGGAGCATCGATTTTAGCTGCGAAGCGGGTGTCCCGTTGTTTATTGGCCGCATTGCAGATGGTGCATCGAAAATGTCCCCACACTGTGTTCTGTGCGTGGATTTCAGTCCTTTGTCTGCCAACTTCACTTTTCATGGGCCTAGGGACTGGATAGGGCACCACTTGGCAGGGCAGGAGCCTCAGTAGAGAGTCCACTTGCTGTCAGATGATGTCTATTATGTCGTTGACACTTTAAAACATGAGTCAAGCTCCTTGGAGATTTTTCTCAAGCAGTAATGCTCAACAAAGTCCAGTCTTTGTCCCCTTTCACAGGCAGAAGCAGCAATCACAGGATAGCGCAACAAAGCACAGTCACAGGCAGGGTCAGCACTGCTTCTCAGCTCTTCAACTCTTCTCCTTTGCACAGGTTTCTCTTTGTTCCAGAACTCTAAAGTCTGGGGTTTTGTTTCCAATACTTATACCTCTTTCTGCAGGAAAATTTCAAAGGAAAGTCTCCTTACAGGATCCTGCATTGCCCAGGCCAGGCCCCAGACACACACCAGGGGGTTGGAGACTGCACTGTGTGAGGGTAGGCACAGCCCATTCAGGTGTAAGTGACCACTCCTCCCTCCACTCTAAACCAGATTGCTCATCAGGATATGCAGGCTACACCCCAGCTCCCTTTGTGCCACTGTCCAGAGGAGATTCACAAACAGCCCAACTGTCAATCTATCCTAGACAGGGAGTCCACAAACAGGCAGAGCCACAGAATGGTTTAAGCAAGAAAATGCCTACTTTCTAAAAGTGGCATTTTCAAACTAACAATCAATTAACCAACTTCATTAACAGATGTATTTTTAAATTTTGAGTTCAGAGACCCCAAACTCCACATTTCCATCTGCTCTCAAAGGGAAACTGCACTTTAAGGATATTTAAAGGCAGCCAACCCCCATGTTAACCTATGAGAGGGATAGGCCTTGCAACAGTGAAAAACGAATTTAGCAGTATTTCACTGTTAGGACATGTAACACCACATCAGTATATGTCCCACCTTTAACATACGCTGCACCCTGCTCATGGGGCTACCTAGGGCCTACCTTAGGGGTGCCTTACATGTATAAAAAGGGAAGGTTCGGTGTACCCACTTGCCAGGTCGATTTGGCAGTGCAAACCTGCACACAAAGACACTGCAGTGGCATGTCTGAGTCATGTTTACAGGGCTACTCATGTGGGTGGCACAACCAGTGCTGCAGGCCCACTAGTAGAATTTGATTTACAAGTCCTAGGCACCTCTAGTGCACTTTACTAGGAACTTACTAGTAAAACAAATATGCCAATCAGGGAAAAGTCAATCGCACATATAATATCACATAGGGAGCACTTGCACTTTAGCACTGATCAGCAGTGGTAAGGTGCCCACGGTAACAGAAACAGCAAAAACAGAGTCTAGCACACAGTCAACAACCTGGGAAGCAGAGACAAAAAGTTAGGGGAGACCACGCTGAGGATGCCAGGTTTAACAATAATAAAATAAAATAATTGTCCAAGGAGATCAACAAAATGAATCAAGGAAGCATTGTGTGCAAAAAAGCATTATATTTGACATGATACATATGCAATGTGCTGAGTGTCCCATATGGCCAGAGGAACAAAACAAACAACAAAATGCTCATATAACCAGTACAAAGAATGAGTAAGTATGTCTCCATGAAAACAAAAATGACCACATTGATTTAATTGTTTAATTATTAGACTTGGCCCTTGTGTGATTTAAGGAGACCAATCAGTTGGTGCATTTTTATGTGTGTCAACAACATTTTGACCCCTTATGAAATGTGGGGTCTTATCAGGACCAGGAAAATGGAGGGACACCTAAGAATTAGAAAAACAGTCTTAGGCCCTCATTCCAACCCGGGTGGTCGGTGATAAAGAGGCGGTAATACCACCAATGTTATGACCATGGCGGAAAGAGCTCAGACAGACAGCCACTTTACCACATCGACCGCCAGGGCGGAATCGACAGGCACCACGGCGGTAGCCGCTAACAGCCAGGCGGAAGCCAATGTTCCACCCACTGTATTATGACAGGCCAATCCGCCACATTTTCCGGGGCGGTACCAACAACATCAAAAGCTTGGCGGAAACACTGCACAGAAGGGAACGACTCACCATAGGAAACTCAAGGAAGAACCACGCCGCCATGGAGCCCGAACTTCAGATCTTCCCAATGCTTTTCTACATCCTGCTCCACCACGAACACCAACGACGGCGAAGACGACCACAGTGAGTACAGCCGCCTAACACATAGGGGAGGGGGAGGAAAAAGAGAGTGACACATATACGCAACACGGAACACCCCCACCCTCAACACCATACACACAAGCAGATGCAGTAATAAAACATATTTACCCCGTACCCCTCAGGAATAATGCAAGGACCACAGGAATACATGAAGTGAGTTTAATAATATGAATATAGTAGAAATACGAACATTCAATCTAAAAGTGCCACAAGGGACACTGCCCAGTCCTCAATCTGCGTGGGCCAGGGGCCACATTACAAAGTCCAAGGCCCCACTTGACTCGTGCAACAACATGGAGAGAACACTGCAGGGGCATCAGTTCGAAAATAGGCAGGCACCTCAGGGGGACTGGGAACGGGGGCACCTCAGCCGGCAGATTGGAACAAATCCACTGGTCCTGGAGGGGGCAACATGCCCATTGCTTTGTCCTGGGGAGTGCAAGGTCACAGTCTCTCAAGTGGGTAACTTACCCACATGCTCTGGAGGGGGCAACATGCCCTGTGCTTGGTCCTGGGAGTACAAGGCCACAGTCTCTCAGGTGGGTGACTTGCCCATATGCTCTGGAGGGAGCATCGTGCTCTGTGAACTTCATCCTGGGGCGGCTGGGGTAGGTGGGTGCCATAGCCACTGGTTCTGGAGGGTTATCGTGCCCTGTGATCTTCATCCTGGGGAGGATGGGGAAGGTGGGAGACATATCCACTGGTTCTGGAGGGGGCATCATGCCCTGTGAGGGGTGAGTGGGTGCCATACCCACTGGTTCTGGAGGGGGCATCGTGCCCTGTGCTTCTGATCCTGGGGAGTGCAAGGTCACAGTCTCTCAGCTGGGTGTCATATCCACAGGATTTGCAGGGGGCAGGCCGCACAACAGCCCATGGAAGCAGGTCTACAGACTGTCCACCGGCGGTGATGGCTGCTCAGTGGTGGTGCTGCTTCTGCTGGAGGGGGAGGCTCCAGCCCATCCCCTGCAGCCTTGGACGGCGGCCCACTGCTGGTGGTGGTACTGCTGATGCTGGTAGGGGGAGGCCCCAACCCATCCCCTGCAGCCTTGGACGGCTGGCCACTGGTGGTGGGGCTGGTGGTGGTGCTGCTGCTGCTGGAGGTGGGTGGAGGCTCCTGTCCATCCCCTGCAGCCTTGGATGGCTGCCCAATGATGGTGGTGGTGCTGCTGATGCTGATGGGGGTGGCTCCAGCCCATCCCCTGCAGCCTCGGACTGCTGCCCACTGGTGGTGGTGGTGCTGATTCTGCTGCTGCTGGAGGTGGGTGGAGGCTCCTGCCCATCCCCTGCAGCCTTGGACGGTTGCCCACTGGTGGTGGTGGTGCTGCTGCTGGTGGGGGGAGGCTCCAGCCCATCCCCTGCAGCCTCAGATGGCTGCCCACTGGTGGTGGTGGTGCTACTGATGCTGGTGGGGGGAGGCTCCAGCCCATCCCCTGCAGCCTTGGATGGCTGCCCACTGGTGGTGGTGCTGGTGGTGGTGCTGATGCTGCTGCTGCTGGTGGTGGGCTCCTGCCCATCCCCTGCAGCCTCGGATAGCTGCACCACCATGGTTGGTGCTGGGGGCACCAACTGAGACCCAGCACCAGGCCCCTTGCCCTTTCTGGGAGCAGCTGGGGATGACTCCTTCCCCTTTGTGGCAGCAGCTGGGGATTCCTTCTTCCCCTTCCTGGCAGCAGCTGGGGCTTGCTCCTTGCCCTTCCTGGCAGCAGCTGGGGGTGGCATCTTGACCTTTCTGGCAGCAATTGGGGCAGGCACCCTTTCCGTGTGGCTGGCTGGTGGCCTTGATCCTTTACCACCACGAGTTGCTGTGGAAACTATTGAGCCTGTGGGCTGGGTGGCTGAGGTGCTTGCCTGGGTTTTACACACCCTGGCCAGACGTGAAGGACGGTGGGGTGGGGTAGGGAAGAGGTCAATGGTGGAGAGAAAAAACTTCTTAGGGACATTGGGGCGGGAAGAGGGAGAAGGTTTGGGAGTGGAGGAAGAGGGAGTGGTAGTAGGAGGTGCCTGTCTGCTGTGTTTGGGTGCAAGTACATGGGCTGGATGCTGTTGTGAGGTGGGGGGCTGTTGGGTGTCTGAGTGCTTGCGTTTGTGTACCATGGGAGGGGGGGAACAGACACAGTGGGAAAGGACACAGAGGACGTGTGCATAGATGTTGGGGTGGTGACTGCCAGTGAGGTGTGTGTTCTGATAGTTGTGCTGGTGATGGAGGTAGTGGATGACGATGTTGTGCATGCAGGTCTGAGTGTAGACGCAACTGGGAGGGATGTGGAGGACAAGGAGGAGGGGGACACAGTGGAGGCAGTGGATGTTGGTATGTCTGCATCTGGGCGGTGTTTGTGTGAGTGCCTGTGGGATGATGTGTGGTGCTTGTGTTTGCCATGTCCACTCTTGTGTGTTGTCCAGTGTGCATGCTCGTCTGTCTGTGTGCTTGGGATAGGTTGGGGTTGAGGGGAATGGGATTGGGCAGAGGAAGTTGGAGGGAGAAGGGTGGAAACAGAGACAATGGCTGCCATCAGAGAGGAGGCCAGAGCCTGGATTGATATCTTGCTGGGCCGCCAAGCCAGTGTGAATGCTCTCCAGAAATGCATTTGTCTGTTGTATTTGGGCTGACAGCCCCTGGATGGCATTCACAATGGTTGACTCCCCTACAGAGATGGATCACAGGAGGTCAATAGCGTCCTCACTCAGGGCAGCAGGTCTCATTGGGGCAGGGCCTGAGGTGTCTGGGGCGAAGCAGATGCCCACCCTACTGGGTGAGCAGGCACGGGTAACTCGATGAGGGGCTGAAGGGAGGGATGTGCTGGTACAGGGGGTGGCGGCTGTACCTGTAGCTGAGGTGGTCACAGAGGTGTCCGCCACCACCAGGTAGCTTCCATCGGAGGAGGTATCCATGTCTGAACTGTCCCTTCCAGTCTCTGTCGTGGTGCTTCCCTTGCCCTCCATCCCACTGTTGCTCTAATCGTCGGTAGACTCTGCCTCCTGGGTCCTGTGGGATGCAGCTCCCTCTGTCACCGGTGCCTCTGCTCCTCCACAAGATGATGCTAATGCACATAAGGACAGGGTGACAAAACAAAAAGGGGGGAAGAGACAAAGGATACACTTGGTCAATGGCTACACCAACACCACCGTTGGCGTACATACCATCCTCACACACAGGGAACAGCCCTACGCACTATGCAATGCACTACTAGGAACAATGCTAGTCACCAGGGCAGGGACACATACCGCCAACTGCAGCATACATGGGACCAACACAACCCTGCCCAGTAGTGGATGCCTATTAGCTAGGTTGGAGGAATTTCCCATCAGAACCCTGGCCAACATGGGACTTACTCTGCTATGTCAGGCCTGGTCTAGGGGCACCCACAGACACACATCCCCCACCCAGATACCACCCCACCAGACGTAATTTGTAATGATGGGCACGGTACTCACCCCCTTGTGGCTGCTGTGATGCCCTCAAGCGCCCATCCAGCTCCGTATAGGCTACTGCCAGAATGCAGCCATCAGGGGGGGGTCAGGGTTCCACGGGCACCCCTTCCTCGTTGGGAGGCCATCCGCAGCTGGGCCTCCGCTGTCTTCCGTGCCCAGCGTCTCAGGTCCTCCCACCATTTCCGACGGTGGGTGATCTGCCTGCCGTAGATCCCCAGGATCCGCACATCCTTGGCGATCGCACTCCATATACCCTTCTTTTGATGGGCACTGACCTGCAGAGGAAACATACACAGGGAAAGGTATTAGTTAGACCGTCCTGCCTGTTACACTGATGGCTCACCATAGCCCTTACCATCCCCTTTCACACAGACATGGCCCAGCATACATGCTGCATGCTGCCCAGGGCCCATCCACCAACCCCCCTACATGAGGCCTTCACACATAGCAATCTATGCATTCATGCTCCATGCATCGTGCTCACAGTGTACTCACCTGTTGGTCTGGAGGCCCATACAGCAGTCCGTACTGGGGTAGAACCCCATCCACTAGTCTCTTCAACTCTGAGGGAGGTGAAGGCAGGGGCCCTTTCCCCAGTCACACGTGCCATGGTAGGTTCCAGACACAGGTCACAGCAGCACATGGAGTGTAGGTCCTCTCCTGCTGAAGGTCAGGTAGCAAGTGAGTGAACAGATTGAAAATGGCGGTAACTGTCACCACCAGCATACATCACCATTGGCAACTGTAACCCATAGGGCCCAATCCAATTATAACCAATGAGGAGTTGCACAGCGGTTCCTGGCCGCCTCCTGCAACAGTGCACAACATCAGCAGAATTACCTCTCTTCCACCTGTCCCGCCATACAGGACAGGCGGATGCCATTTCGGGGGGTGTGGGGGGCAGTGCATGGAACATAACTGCGTCACAGATCACAATTGTACATACAGGACATATACCAGTAATACATTTAAAATTCACATCATGCATTGAACTGCAGTGGCTACAATGTACATTTTATGACCGGCTCCTCACTCTTTTGCCCCAGAGATTGCAACCGCTGCAGATGAATAGGAGATGGAGACATCCCCAGTGTACAGACCCCTGGTGGACTTGGCAACAATGGAGGACAGGCACATTATATTCACCTACAGACTTGACAGGGCTACTAACGCGGAGCTGTGTGCCCAATTGAAGCCTGATCTGATATCTGTCACCCCACTGGGATCCCCCGGCTTGTGCCTGTGCTCCATTTCTTGGCAACTGGTTCTTTCCAAGTGACAGTGGGCTTGGCAGGAGGAATGTCACAGCCAATGTTCTCAAAAGTGCTGACAAGAGTGTTGGGTGTCCTGATTAAACACATGTGCAGCTACATTGTTTTCCCCCAGGTAGAGGATTTGGCCACGGTGAAGGCTGACTTCTATGCAATGGGACATATCCCCAACATAATTGGGCGATTGATCAAAAACACATATTGAATCCCCCCCCCCCCACGGAAAAAATGAACAGGTCTTCAGAAATCGAAAAAAAATTGACTCGATGAATGTGCAGATGGTGTGTTTGGCGGACCAATACATCGCCCACGCCAATGCTAAGTATCCTGGGTAGGTGCATGATGCCTTTATCCTGAGGAATAGCAGCATCCCAAATGTGATAGGCCAACTACAGGGGCACTGTGTGTGGCTAATAGGTGAGCCCTGGTTCCCACCCAGTGGATGTTGGTATATTGGTATGGTGTGGGCCATAAGGGATAGTGTGTGGCTAACAGTTGTCCCTCGTTATTTGCAGGTGACTCAGGTTACCCCAACCTATCATGTCTACTGACCCCTGTGAGGAATCCCAGGGCAAGGGCTGAGGAACATTACAATGAGGCACATGGGCAAACAAGAACGATTATTGAACGTACCTTTGGCGTCCTGAAGGCCATGTTCCGGGGCCTCCATCTGACTGGTGGATCCCTGTGCTACTCACCCAAGAAGGTCTGCCAGATAATCGTGGCATGCTGCATGTTTCATAACCTTGCCTTGAGATGCCATGTGCCTTTTCTGCAGCAGGAGGAGGCTGGAGATGGCCATGTGGCAGCAGTGGACCCTGTGGACAGTGAAGATGAGGAGGCAGAGGATGAGGATGAGGACAACAGATCTGCAGTGATTAGACAATACTTCCAATGACACACAGGTGAGACAGTGTTACTTCACATTTCATTGTCAGTTTTTTGTTTCACATTGTCACTGGCAAGCTGTGATTTCCCACTACTAAGCCCACTCACTGTACCCTTTGGCAACTCTTTTTGCAAATGTTGGTGCCCCACTATCGCTCCAGGGGTTGTCACTGCAGCCAACTACAGGTCTATCCTATGTTAACATTACTGTACAGTTGAATTACAATGTTTAAACCTTGTTAAACAAATACATACTTCAATCATTTGACATACTCTATACTTGTATTTTTGCAAATTATGTTTATTGCAGTGCTAAGAAGAAAAGGGGGAGGTGCAATGGGCTGGGGTGATGATGGAGGAAAGTCCAGGGTAGAGTTCCAGTCTGTTTGTAGCACAGGTGCATTGTCCATAGGGACATAGGAAGGGGAGCAATGGCAGTTCAAGGTGGACAGGGTGACAGAGTGGGACACAAAGGTGACAATCAGGAGAGTCTTATTTCCTGGTGGGGGTCTTGGTAATAGTCTCTGACTTCTGCCTGGATCGCAGGGAACATTTGCAGGGTGGTTCTCCTTGTGCAGGGGGAGGACTGCTGGTGGCCTGTTGGTGTGGCCTGTTGGTCCTGTGGCAGGCCTCCTGTCCACTAGCGGCAGTGGAGGTGGAGGGCTGTTCAGTAGTCTGGCTAGTGGAAGGGGCCCGCTGATGTGACACTGCCTCTCTCATAGAGTTGGCCATGTCTGCCAGGACCCCTGCAATGGTGACCAGGGTGGTGTTAATGGCCTTGAAGTCCTCCCTGATCCCCTGGTACTGTCCCTCCTACAGCCGCCTGTTCTCCTGCATGTTGTCCAGGATCTGGCCCAGCGTACCCTGGGAATGTTGGTATGCTCCCAGGATCTTGGTGAGTGCCTCCTGGAGAGTCGGTTCCCTGGGCCTGTCATCCCCCTGGTGCACAGCAGTCCTTCCAGCTTCCCTGTTGTCCTGTGCATCTGTCCTCTGAACCATGTGCCAACTGCCACTGACCCCAGGTCCCTGAGTGTCTTGGGTAAGTGGTGTGCCCTGGGGTCCCTGTAGTGGTGGACACACTGCTGATTGACGTGTCCTGGGGACAGATGTATGGGCACACTGGGTGGGTGCTGTGGTGGTGTTTCCTATGGGGGGGAGGCTCTGTGGTGGTGTGTGACTGTGGCTGGGTAACCGACTGTCCTGAGGTCCCTGATGGGCCAGGTTGGTCATCCAGATCCAGGCAAGCAGAGTCACTGTTATCACTGTGGGCCTCTTTTGTGTGGGGACTGGATGCTGCTGGTACCTCTTCTCCAGTGTCATTGGCTGGGATACCTGTGAGGAAGCAAATGCAGTGTCATTGTTTCTGTGTGTGACATATTGTGCATGGATGGGTTGCCCTCTATGGTTGTTTTTTCCCTGGCAGCTTTCACTTGTGTATGTTAGTGTATGGTGGGATGATTAGTTCTCTCTAGTGTGCATGCTTTAGTGATAGGTGTCCATGCAGGTCTGTGAGTGGGGTCCATGCATTGGCGGTGCATGCAGGGCTTGGCAAAGGGATGAGTGAGATGTGATGGTGGGGTGTGTGGGTAGTGGTGGAGTGATGAGAGTGAGGGTGGGGGTATGTGATGGCATGCAGGTAGGGGGTGATAGAAATAGAAAGGTGACTTACCAGAGTCCAGTCCTCCTGCTACTCCTGCCAGGCCCTCCGGATGCATGATTGCCAAGACTTGCTCCTCCCATGTTGTTAGTTGTGGGGGAGGAGGTGGGGGTCCACTGCCTGTCCCTTGTACAGCAAGTTTTTAATACCTACAATAACCATGCATCTAGCTGTGGTTAGAACACATGTTTGTCTAAAGTCAGATCCTTTAATGTAAGAAGTTTAGCAGCAAGTGTTAATCTTTTCTCTCAGATACTTGGCTCACAAAAGCCTTTGTTTTCTTCTTTTTTTGTAACTCAGTTTTTTGCAGCTTTATTTACAATCTTCGTATTGCCTTCCATACCCTTACTCCATGTTCTTTTATAATGTTATTGGCACTCTAGGTAATCTTCTTAATTCTTTTGACAATTTATGAGTTTTTCTATCTTAGCCTATTAGCACAGGACATTCAATGGGTTTTCACAACTGTTTTTAGCATTTTTCAAGGAGGTTCGGGCAGTTCTTTATTCCAGTCAAGCAATTCTGATATAAGGATGTTTAGAAGTTTGCTCACATAATAAGTCCATTCAGGTGCTGAATATCGTCAACAAGGTACCCTGGCTCTTTTCGGTCTTCTGAATGTTTGTCGATCCCCTTCTGTGCCACTTATAATACTTGATTCTGTTTCTTCTGCAGTTGTCGTCGATATTGAATCAATTGACACACTCAACTTCAATTTCTTTTGATTGTAAACTTTTGGCCATTTAGCACTGTGAACGTCTCTTTTTGTTCCTCATTTGGTGTTTGTTCCTTCTCCTTGATCTTTCTGTTGTTCTTAGGATGTCTTAACTGTCACTCCAGTTTGAGTACTTACTTCTTCACTTTTTACACTATGAGCTCAAATGCCACTCTGTGAGATATCCATTTTTTCCTGTCTGCAGTCCTTCCCCCCATTCTTCTTCTTTCTGTTATGCATGATGAATATGTGCGACTTTTACAATTTGCTGTGGTACATTCACTAATGATCTTAATTCTGGCTCATAGAACACTATTTCTTCATATGGATCTCTTTTTCTCTGGGTTTGTGAAGCATGCACCCAATTTGGTACTCCAGTATATTTAATAGCAGTGTCTGTGATTAAAATCACCTGGTATGGGCCTTTCTACCTTGGCTTCAGATATGACTTTCTCACATGCTTATTTATCAGCACCCAGTCGCCATGGCTGAGGTTACAACTTTGCTCTTGAGGTGGATTTGCAGTGACAACTTCAACCTGCTGAAAGACAGAATGCACCAGATATGCTAATACTTTGCAGTATTCAATTACCATGTCACCTGTTATGTTCACAGGTGTATTTGTGTACGTACAGCAGTCAGTCTCATGGGTCTCCCCATAAGGATTTCATGAGGGGACAGACCTGTCAGGTGTACTTCGAAGACTCATCAATACCAACGGCAAAACATCAGGCTTTTTCAATGAAGTAGATGCAATTACTTTTGCCAATCAGGGCTTAATTGCGCCACTGGTTTGCCTCACAATGTCAGAATATGTAACCTCTGCTCCAGTTGTAGTGCTGTGCACAACATCTTAATGATCTCACTGTTAAAGTGAGTTCCTCGATCTGACTCCAAAGAAACCGGTATGCCGTACCTCTGCTCTAGTTCTTTTAAAAGGAGTTTAGCTACAGTGAGACTGTCATTTCTCCTTGTTGGGTAGACTTCTACCCATCAAGAGAAAATGCATATTATAGCCAGGACATATCTCAGCCCATTACAAACAGGCATCTCAATCAAATCCATACGTATTGTGTTGAAGGGGCCACCTTATCTCCCTGCATCACTCATTGTGTTCATTTTCCTCCATTCATCTGTTGGCATGTTACACAACAGTGACACGTTTCTTCTGCCTGACCCCTAAATATGGCATTAAACCAATTTTGTCTGAATTACCTCACCACTGCATCTCTACCTAAATGTGTGGGGCCTTGAAAATGTTATGTCATGGGAGACAGCAAACTACCTGGTATAACTTGTCTTCCATCTGCTGAAACCCAAACAACATTAGCATCCTTTCCACATCCTGCTCTGATACAACCCTGCTGTTCTGCTTCTGTAGCATTTTTCTGTGAAGCTTTCATTTCTTCCAATGTGTCAGCTTTAGGCACCAACATTGAAAAGACAGTGTTCTCTTGAGATTGTTGTTCCATTAAAAGTACAGGCCACAATTGCCAGTAGCTTGCCAATTCATCTGCATATCTATTGCCAGCTGTGACATGACCATTGTCGCTCCTGTGGGTTGCACATTTTACAACAGCAATTTCAGTTTGGAGTTTCAAAGCCTCTAACAATTTTCTCAAATGCTCCCCTTTTCTAATTGGAGAGCCAGATTAGGTCATGAAACTCTTTTTGTGACCATAAGTGACCAAAGTAATGGACAACACCAAAGCCGCATTGACTAGCTATAAAAATGGTCAATATCATCTGGGTTGTCAAGCTTCATGTTCTAAGAACAGCAATTATATCTGCAACCTGTGCTGAGGAAACTCCTTGAAGCCATCAAGCTTCTATAATTCCTTGAATTGTACAAACAGCATAAGCTGCTGTCAGGGAACCTTCATTTGTTCTTAAGCATGAGCCATCCACAAAACGGACATGATCAGGACTTATCAAAGGCTCATCTTTTATATCAGGTCTTGGCTTGGTGCATAAATCCATGACATTGTGACAGATATGTTCAAATCTATCAGATGCATCACTTTCAAGCAAGGGGAATAATGTACTTGGATTCAAAACATGGCATCTTATGAGTGTCACATTATCGGATGCCAATATCTGTTGTCCATAATGAGTAAACCTTGAAACTATCATACACTGGCTTTTGTTTTCTGCTAGGCAAAAACTCTATGGAGTCAAGGACCATAACAGTTAAAGGGTGTCCCATTACTATGCTTCCACATCTCCTGAGACTCACACTGATTGCAGCTACCTATTTAGACAACTAGACAGCCCTGCGGCAACAGGATTTGGGGTATTTGAAAAGTATTCTACTGGCCTTCTTGCTTCTCTGTGTAACTGGATAAGCACTGCGAGAGGGCAGCCCTCCCACCCACTGCAAAACAATGTAAAGCAATTGGTATAACCAGGCATTCCCAGTGCTGGGGCACAACAGAAACGTTCTCTCAGCTCTAGTAAATCTTTAAAACTAAAAAATTTTGTGGGTATTTTAGCAGCAGGTACACTTCATCAAAATTGTATTCATATACGTACACATCAGCAATGGCTTACAATTACTATAAATTATGACAGGTGGCGGTCTTTGACCAGGACAGCATCGCCTACCCGCACTGTGACTGCACGAGCTTTCCGTCTTCTGGAGGCATACGCATTTGTGCGGGCCCTCCTCGCTGCAGATTGGTCTGGTGGTGGTGTTGCCCACGAGGGGTGATGTGTGATGGCGTCCATTATTGTTCTTCCAAAGCAGAGCTGGCTGAGGGTTACTCCGGTGGTGGCATGAGGAGTGACCCGATACTCGTAGGAATCTATATATGGCACTTTCTAGGTTTCCGGATTCCGCCATGGCAATGCGGATTACTTTGTTTAGGGTTTTGACGAACCTTTCTACTTCTCCGTTCACTTGCGGCCATCGGGGTGTGACTCGCCAGTGTTTTGTGTTGGTGGAAGCCAGGAAGTCTGCCCACTCTCGGCTATTGAAGGGGGGGTCCATTGTCTGTGCGCACCTTGCCAAAAAAAACATGGGTGGCCATGAGTTTCTCGAACTTTGGGATGACCGTGTGTGCAGATGTGCAGTGTACCACTTCAACTTCAGGGTACCACGAGTAGTCGTCCACTACTACTATCATGTAGGACCCATCAGGAAGGCTCCCGAAGTCTGCGCTTACCCTTCGCCATGGGGCCATTGGCCCCTTTTCGGTGATGACCGGTGCTGGAGGATCTGGAGAACCACTGGCTTGGCAGACGAGACAACCTTTAACGGCTTCCTCTACAAGCTTGTCTAGCCCTGGGAACCACACTTTGTTCCGGAGGTGGGTCTTCGATTTGACGATGCCCTGGTGGGCTCCATGGGCGAGTGATATGGTTCGGGCTGTCAAACTGGATGGTATTACCAGGCGGAACCCTCTCAGCAGGCAGCCATCATCGCCTACTGAGAGCTCATGTCGTATGTTGAACAGCGCGTGTAGGCAGGCTTGAGCATCCTGTGTTCGGAAAACGTTTGGGCGTTGGAGGGGCCGCCAGTCTCCTGTACGGGTGGCTGTTATGGCAATTTGTAGGCATTCGTCCTGGTTGGTTGCTGTTATCACTTCACTAAGTGGTATGGGTAGAGGTCTGGCTCGGTCTACCACAAATCGCACGTACTCTTTTGTTTCTTGTGCCTCTGCGATTTCTTGGGGAGTGGCCAAACGTGCATGACGAGATAGAAAATCTGCGGGGTTCTTTGAGCCGGGTTGGTATTCGAGGGTAAAGTCAATTTCTTGGAGTTGTAGGATCCATTTTCCGATCCTGGGTGGCGGTTTTGAGGACGACCCCTTGAAAAGAGGCAACAGCGGCTTGTGGTCAGTTACCACGGAGAATGGCTTTCCGTACAGATAGAGGTGAAAGTGGCGACACCCCCAGTGGATGGCAATGGCCTCCCGTTCAATTTGTGAGTATCTCTGTTCCGTTGGCGTGAGTGTGCGGCTGGCAAAGGCGATGGGGGCCCATTCTCCGCAGTCTTGCTTCTGCGCTAGAACAGCTCCTAGGCCTGTGGGACTGGCGTCGACGACCAGCTGTGATTTCCATTGGGGGTCAAAAAACGCTAGCGCGGTGTCAGCTGAGAGTGCGTTTTTGGTTGCTTGGAAAGCGTGTTCTTGTTCCTCACCCCACTCCCATTGGTGGTTGGCTTGTGTGAGCCGTTGCAGAGGGCCAGTGATGTCCGCTAGGTTCTTCATGAATCGGCCACAATACGTGATCATGCCTAGGAAGCTTCGGACCCCAGATACTGAGGTGGGAGCTGGGGCTTCTTAGATATCCCTGACTTTGAGTCGCCATGCCATGCCGACGCCATGCTTGGAGTACCGATATCCAAAGAAACAGATTTCTTCCTTCAGAAAATCACATTTCTCTCGGTGGAGTGTTAGTCCTTGTTTCTGTAGTCTTGTGAATACAGCCCGCAGCCTCCTCAGGTGCTCTTCTACTGTGGGGGCATGAACCAAAATGGCGTCACTCATGTTTAAGACTCCTGGAAGTCCTTGCAGGACTCCTTTTATGACATGTTGGAAAACCTCTGCCGCACTGGAGATGCCGAAGTTGAGCCGTTTGTATCGCCAGAGGCTGTTGTGTGTGGAGAATGTGGTTATGGGCCGTGATTCGGGGTGTATTATGATTTGGTGATACCCCGACCTGAGGTCCATTTTGGAGAACCGGTTGGAACCAGTTAACTCGCTGAGGATGTCATCTATGGTTGGAGTCAGGTGTCTTTCTCTTTTGATCGCCAGATTCGGCATGCGCATGTCCACACAAATGCGGCATCTGGCTGCTTGGGTTTTCTTGCCACTACGATCGGAGATACCCACGTTGTGGGACCTGAGACCCGTTCAATGATGCCTTCTTGCTCTAGGAGGTAGAGCTCGCGTTCTACTTTAGGTCGGAGGTGGAACGCCACTCGCCGATGCCTGAGGGCCGTGGGGGTGACTGAGTCATCTATGTGGAGCCGGAGTGAGGGCCCTTTCAGGCAGCCAATGCCCTCGAACAGGGAACTGAATTCCTCTACCAGGTCTCGGAGTGCGTTAGCATGGATGCTGAATGCAAAATGCACTAGATCGAGGTCTTGGGCAGTTTGGCAGCCCAGCAGGAACCCAGCACCATCCTTTGATACGTATATCTTCGTGGCTTTGTCGTGGTGTCATGGGAGACTTCCGTTGTGAATACCCCGGCTATTTCTAAGGGTCGTCTGTTGCCAAATGCGAATACATGCGCACTAGTGGGTCGGAGTGGCGGCAGCAGCTTGGGTAATGTCTAGTACACACTCATGGACATCAGATTTATGGAAGCGCCGGTGTCCACTAGTGCTGAGATGGGAAATCCTTGGACGAGAATCCGGCATGTGGGTAGCCGCCGATTCCCAATGGTATGCACTACGTGGACTGTGTGATGTTCGTTGTCCATGTCACTGTCTGAATCTGGGTCTGGAGTGGTCTCGATCATTTTGAAAGATTTGTTTGCGGTGTGAGCTGTCGTTTTGGGCATAGATCGGCAGACTTTTGCGAAGAGGTTGGCTTTTCCGCATGCGCTGCATGTTTTGCCCCAAACTGGGCAGCTGGTGGGGTGTGGTGCTGGGCCGCCACACCACTTACAGGGTTTGCCTTTCAGCCTTCCTTTGTAGTTGTCCCCTTTTGGTTGCGGCATGTTCGCTGTTACCGCATTGGCCGCTTCTGATTTCACCTGGGCTGGTGGTGCTTGCTCCATGTGTGCTGCCCGAGCTCGTGATAGCTCTTGAGACCGTCCGAGGGTGAGGATGTCTTTCATGGGCATGTTTGGTTGTTGCAGGATGCGCTCCCGGGGCTTTGATGATGAGCACCCTTGCATGAACTGTGCCTGAATTTCGTCCTCCTCGTCGGGTAGTGTGCAAGTGCTGGCTAACTCTCTCAGCCTGGCATAGAAGACATTGACTGACTCGTCTGCTGTCTGACGGGCTTGGCGTAGCAGGAATCTTTCATAGTCCGGGTTCGCATAAGGCTCGAAATGCGTGGTGATTGCGCCTTTCAGGTTTTCGTATGTGCGTGGCCTTGCTTCTGTTATTGATTTGAAGACTTTGTGGATGTCTGCCCCTCTGATGTGAAGAAGGAGGGGTCTCCGTCTTTCTGGCTGGACGTCCAGAGCCTCGAAGTACGTTTCGAGGCACCCCATCCAGACTTTCCACCTCGCGGCCTGGGTAGGAGGGGCACAGGTGATGGTGAACGGCTTCAGGGGCGGTATGCTGACCATGGCGAAGGGAGCCGGTCGTGGTGGGGTGCCGTGTGATGGCCTTGGATCCTCGGTTGTTTCTTATGCCACAGGTCTGGGGTTGTCTCACCCGGCACCACCTCCTTGCGATTGGGTTGTGGGGTGCTGTCTGACCTCCCGTGGTGTAAACAGGTGTTTTCTGCCTTCTTTCTTTTTTTTTTTTTGATTGTTGGTGCTGGTGGCTAGGGTGTGGGGGTTTGAGGAAAAAGACCTCTTCCTGTAGGCAGGTATGTCTCACGTTGGTGTGTGTGGCAGCAGCAGTTGTCGAGGGAGGCCTCCTCACCTGAGGTGGATGCATGTAGCAGCAGGGGGCATGTCAGGGCATGACGGCCCTCTGACAGCGCTGGGTGCTGAAGTTCAATGTGGCAGCTGGTCAGAGATGATCGCGGCAGCAGGGCTGTGTACGCTACGTTTATTTATTTATTTTTTCTCCGCCGTCGGGATGGGTGGTGCCGGCGGTTGTCAGGCAGGGCCGGGCGGGCTGTTTGAGCCGGCAGGCGGTGTTGTGGGCCGCGTCTGTGCACGTGTCAGGCAGTGCACAGTGGGCGCGGCACCGGGCTGAGTGGTGCAGCGCGCCGGAGTGTCGATGCTACCGGAGGCGGTAGGCCCACTCTCGTCGCCAATTGTGAGGGTGCGTTGCTGGCATGCGGCGCGTAAATAAGAACACTACGCCCGGGTAAGGTTCTGTGCTCGTTTATTCTAGGCTCTCGCAACCGAACTAACTTCCCGCGTTTCCCCACCTTTATTTATACCCTCCCCCTGTGTCACTCTTGGTGTGATCCATCTCGCACCTGTTGCAAGGGGTATCTGCCCCCAACTCCTTCCGCTCCTAGTAAGTGGTCTTGCCCACTTCCTGCGGCAACAGTACAAGCGCGGGTCCTTGATAGATCCATAATAACTTACAAAATTGTACATTTGATTATTAATTTTGCCTTTAACCCAAACCCATCTAGCCCCTGGGCTTGCACTACCCCGAAAATGTCTGATTGAACTGTGCATGTGATCAGTACTTCTACCCCACATTTTAAAGCCTGAGATCAAGCAAAGTATGAGTGTTGAATATATGCCGGTATGCAGGGCTGGTGGCCTTTATCTTTTAAGTGCATCTCTTGCAAGAGAATCACATAGGCCTCTAACAATCTAAACCAAGTTAATATGCCCTGGCATTTTAATCTATTGCTTATGCTGTTCACATTGCAAGAAGCATTTTCCAACTTATTGGGGAACATTGCTTAGAGTATATTTTACTCCAGACTGCCTGCTGTATATTCTTCACTTTTTTCCCCAATACACTCCTCACCTGTGCTCACCTCCCATCACCTAATTCTCATAACCCCCACCCTGCTCCTGACACCCCTGACGCCTGACCCCTCATAGGCTCCATTCCAGGCAGGAGATCCTCACCCACCCTTTCCCTTCTGCATGTCTTCCTCTACCTTCCCCCTCAAGTGTGCACCCCCAAACCCTTGTCATGACAACTAGATACTGCCTATGGCCACTTAAGGCATTTCTGCGTGAAAGGTTGATATATTACTGCATAGCTAATAATTACAACCACACGCTCTAGCGCTCCTTTTTCTCCCTTCTTCCATGTATGGCTGCTGAATTAAATGCAAACGGTCTCCTGTTTGTTGCAAAGGGTGGGAAATCTTTGTCTGTCCCTTGAAAATAACACTCCAGTGTTTTGAAAGTTGTCAGTCAAGCTTATAAATTCCTTCAGGCATCGTGCTGAGAATGCAGGCATATTGGAAAGCACAATGCTGGTTTATACTTGAATGCAGCTGTTTGTTTGTATTTGGGGCAAGACAGCACCAGTTCAAGGCTCTGACACACATTAAAAGCTCCTGCAAATGCTTAACGCACCAGACATTGAATCGCGCTTGCTTTGCAGCACTTCGACCTTTCGACAGGGTAGCGCCTCAACTGTGCTACCAGAAAGGCAGCATAGAAGTGGTAGAGGAGTGGGAGGCTTCACTGCGCTGTCATTAGTTGCTGCTGTTATCAGGGGCTGATTCTCCAAGCTCTTGTCGTCCTGGTTCTACAATCCAGCGCTGGCGATGGGCTTGGCACTTGCAAATTATTTTAGTACTGGGTGTGTGGTCAGGGGTCGATCACTGCAGCACGTGCTATCTTGTACGACCTCGGGGAGCCATAAGGGTCTCAGCTGCAAAGCATGATGGGAGCACCCTACGCGGCTTTACACAACTCCTATTCCTGGATAAGTTTAGGAAATCTTTCATGCATTTCTGCAAAGGAACGCTTCTTGAAATTTCAACATCATATTTATTTGCCAATTCAGTCAATCTAGCATGTATAATTGCAGCTCGTCTTGTAATTTCTTTGCACAAATAAATCTTTTTTTTTCTTAATACTGATTCACATTATGGAAATCTGAACACCCTCTAATTATGTCTTCCAATTCTATTTTTAGTTTTGTAACATTTAGGGGTTTCTCCCTTTCTGTGCTTTGACTGGGACCTGGAATCTCTGTGCTATCGATCTCAGCATTTGCCCAGTCAGTTTCCTCAAGTTCTGGTGATACAGTCCAAACTTCAATAAAGTTTGTCCCACCTTGCATTGTCTGTGTTGCAAAAGCAATTCCCTCTCTAACATCTGTGTCATTATAACCCTAGCAACAGGTGTGGGCAGAGTCACAATAGAAGCAGTCATATTAGCAGGCTTGTACAGTTCAACTCTTATGGGCACATTATTTGGTACAACAGGTTGAGCAACAGGCTGTGTCATAACAGGCTCTGCTATTACAGGCTCTGGTACAATTGGTTGCGCTACAACAGGCTGTATTATAATAGAATGGGTCATTGGTAGTGTTCTTTCAGATTGGTATGCATTTCAATCGACAGGAGTTGTAGCAACCTTTCCATTACCAGCTGTCATCCCATAAGTGCTTGCCCCAGCAATATCTGATACAGGACCTTCATAAGTTAGCGGATGTGTAGCCAATAACTCAACTGAAATATCTCCTGAATCAATCTCAGATTCTGATTTTGTTTCATCTTTCATTTCTTTTTCTCCCTTAATCTTCTTCTTTTTAGGTTTTTCTGTTTTTCATGTTGCTTATTTTTCTCATTTGTAATTACTGGATACAGTCTAACTCCTTCCACAGCATTTTTTTTTCTCCATCTCTGATCTTGATTATCCCAAATGGCTTCTGCATAGTTTCCCACTGCTCTTTTTGTTCATCTTTGGTATCTCCCTATTATGAGCCATTTGCTCCCATGCAACTAGTGCTTCAAATTGAGTTGGTCTAGGAGGAGACTTCATTTCACAAAGTGCTTCTCATAATTTGTCTATAATTCTCAGATTAAATGTACCCCATCTAGGAAAGCTCAGTTGACCCTTTTTCTCAGTGATCTTGCACTATTGACAAAGGCATACACCCATATGTAACCCTTCCTCAGTCATCATATGGTAAGCTGGTGTACCCTCAGGAGGTTCCTCTTCACCTTCCCAAACAGGGATAGTCACATCACCCTTCATTAAACTCCTAATACCTTTAAAGGTTTCATGATTTTGAATTCAATTGAACCATTTGCAAAAAGATGGAAAGGAAGTTGTCAATCTTTTGATTCAGTTCTGTATATGTCAAATTTCAATAAGCTCATCTTCCAATCTCAGTGAGGCTCAGTATACCAAAAACCAACTGCTACACAACTCTCCACATACATAAACCAATCTCAGCATGGTGTTTCATACTAACCCTCCAAAACCAGTAAGGCACAATATGATGCAACAACCTGCTCCTCACAGCGGCTCACCCTCCTTTACAATTTCTTTGTATCCACAAAAGCATCAACTCTCATAAACTAAGCAGCATAAAATAACAATCTTTGACTGCATCTTCTAAAGAAAACAAAAGAGTAACTCAACAACCAGAATTTTCAGATATTTACACCTTCCACTTTTCAATCAAAAAGAGTTTGACACATATGTCAATGAAATATTGACCACTGGAAACTCACCGAATCAAAGCAGTGTTGCCTTTGCGCATCAGGTTTCACTACACTGACCAATATTAATACAATCACAACAGTTTTTTATTTTACCTATCTCAAAAGTGCAGCCAACAACATTTCACGACCTACACCACAAATCATTGGCAGACAAGAATACCATAAATAATTTCTTATTTGTTTAGTTCATGATCTTGGACTACTTCTTAATCTGATAACCTCTTTAATTCTTCAACAAAAGCCCATAAGCATCCTCATTTCATAAACACAATTTTTATGAACTTCTATAATACAACCAGTACACTTACCTCAATACCGATTATTTGAGCAAATGCACAATGATCAATAATCAACTGTTAATTTTGGCACATAACCTATTGATACTCACACCTCCAGATCTGCAATCATCTTAGTAAACCGCACTTTGTCAGTCTTCAAGCTCGGGCTTTGGGCATTGAGACATGGGCATTATCTGTCCGGGGACACTTTTTAAACTTAGCAGCTCCCTTTTTGCATTGCACAAAACTTTTTAATTGCTATCAACTTTGCAGCTCCATTTTCCCATTAGGCAAAACCATCCTCTGCTGCCAACTTTTGCAAGAGCACTGAGCCTATTGGGAACCTCAGTCATCAGTATTTAAATTCTATTTCAATAGGGGAAATGAAGTTCCAACACCCCGCTGGGCCCAAGAGGTGAAGTCTTGGTGGTAAGAGTGAATTTATTGAGTGCTGCAAATCAACAATTTATCATTTCAAACATTATTGCATTTTTGAGGAGTCCATAATTAGATTTTGTATTACACTTTAATGTTTTATTAAATGTCTTTTAGTAATTAAATTCTTTATTGGCAGATCATTAAAATTTCAAAATGAATATTAATACAAATACAGAAGAAAGCATGTTCCATAAAGTTTAGCTCCATTCTAAGCTAAGGGGAGAGGAGAAAAGCATCAACAGAACCCAAAAATAGCTGTAAAATGGGGAGGTGAAAGCATAAAGTCCATAGCATACATTTAATACATGACAGTACTTCCCATAAGGAGAGGTACAAGAAACTTGGTAGAGTCTCAAAGCAGCATAAATTCAAGTAAAGAATCAAAAGTATCTCCCAAAATAAATCTGAGATGCATCAGGAAAGTGTCTGAGTCAGAATGTGTCTGAATCAAAGGGTTCTCAACGAAGTCTAAGACTCCAAAACAGGTCTAGGATTAAAAACTGTCACTCTACTCTGGGGACATATGTTTATACAATAGTACGTATAGGTAAAATTCAACAATTATTGCTAACTTGTGGTGATATCCTGTCATCTGGACCAATTGTAAAGGGATGTCTTCATGGGAACAGGACAGCTTCAGTCGATTTAGCAAGCTTAACAAAGAACACCCTAAACATAAGATACAACTAACTACAATTTGCAACATGATTTTCAGTTCAGCTCACTTTCCAAATACTTCTTTCTATAAGACAAAACAAGTCAAGGTAAGAACAGTACAATTCTCTGTGAGATCACTCCTGTTCTCAAATACTTCTATTGGCAAAATCCATCCATAAAGAAACAATTTATGAAGATTAAACTAACATTTCAATATATTCTTATATTTTACTGGGGTCAAATGGGTAAGCGAACTGAAGCATAACACATCCTCTATTCATTCTGTTGTTTCAAAAAGGCATTTGCATCATGAAAAGTTGGAACAAAACAAAAGAAAAAAAGAAAAGAAAAAATGCATTTGTCAGTGTTTTAAGCTAAATGCATGTCTCTTTGAAACTCAAAGTGCAAAGCCTCCTTTGAAGGCAGCATTTGGTTGAGGCTACATGACATATAGAGGTTAAGTTTTAATTGGTGAAAACGCTTCCGCACTAGTTGTGGGGAGAAGTTGCAGACATTGGGAGAGTGAGCAGAGTGCTGGAATAGATGGCAAAGTGGTTGGGATGAGGAGGTATACGATGGGCTAAGAACTGAGAAGGTAGGCTGAGGGGATGAGCAGAAAGACTGAAGGGGTGAGTAGGTGGGCTGCTAGCGTGAGTAGTTACGTTGAGAGGAGAGCCTGGGTAGATTCACTGAAAAGCCAGTAGTCTTCAAATGGTAGGCATGCTGACCATAGAGTAGGCAGAACAAGCAGACTGAAAATCAAGTGGTTGTGCTGGGAAGAGAGTGAGCAGACCAGAGGGGAGCTCGTGTGTTAGGAGAGGAGCAGGGACACTGAGGGGACAAGTGATACACTGAACTCTGCAGAGCGTTAGAAAAGCTGGAAGAGTAAGTTAGTTGATGGGGTGACCTGATGAGCTGAGGACAGTGTGTGTAGCCTGATGGGAAAGCTGGAAGTCTAAAGGGCAAGGACGCAGATTGAGGGGAGAGTGGGCAGGTGGAAGGAAGAAGTGGCAATCATAGAGAAAGTGGACACAATGATAGAAGTGATAGGAGAGTGGGCAACCTGAGGAGTTCAAAAGACCACTAGGTGTGTGAATAGACAGTATGAGGGGAGAGCTGGTAGACTGAGGGGTGATTGGGCAGCTTTAGGGAGACAACCTGAGGGGAAGGCAGGGAGAATAAGGCAAGATACAGAGTGGGTTTGCTGAGAGGGTGAGTGTGTAGGCTGAGGGGAAAGCATGTAACCTGAGTGGGAAAGTGGGCGGACTGAGGAGGGATAGTGGGAATAAATAGGCACTGGGAGCCAGCTAAGCTGAGAGGAGAGCAAGTAGGCCTTGAGGAGAAGTTGGCAGGTTGTTCGAATATCTAGGTCCAGGAGTGGTTATTTTGAGAGTGAAAGCAGGCAGGCTAATAGGGAGAGTGGACAGCATGAGGGAGTGATTAGACAAACTGTGGTAAGAGTGGTTTTGCTTTGGGAGACATGTCAAGCAGGGGAGAGAGTATAAGGTTGAAGTAGGGAGAACAGTCACAAGAAGAGCAGGAATTAAGAGGGGACTGGGTATACTGGGAGCAGAGCTCAGGTTGAGAGGAGAAGTGGTAAACCAGAGGGGAACAAGCACAGTGTTAGAGGATCTGGAAAAGTGGTCATGAGTATGTAGGGTGAGGTTGTGAGCAGACAGGCCAAGAGGAAAGTGAGTAGACTAATGAGAAAGCAGGCACGCTTGAGACGAGCAGGGTGAACACGCATCGGTTCAGCTTGGTTGGGGGAAGAACATAGTGGGAGAAGCGTGGGCAGGAGGCGGTAGTCTGGAGCACAGCTGGCAAGCTGGGAGAGAGCATCTATAACCACCAGACTGGGAGGGTAGGGTGAGGGGCAGTGGGCAGGTGAAGGAGGTAGTCTGGCTGGCTAAGGAAGGAATAGACAAGCTGTGAGTGGGCTGGTTGAGGGAAGAATTGATGGACTGAAGGAAACGGGCACAGTGTTAGAACAGGTAGAGAGTCTGCTGACTGAGGTGGTAAGTGGGCTGGCTAAGGGGTAGGTGGTATTTACTCACCACAAGAGGAAAGTAACACTTTAAGGCTCTACCAGTGACACACTGAGATAGGCTTTTGACTAGTGACATCCTATCCTTGGAAACAACGTTGTCTATCTTTGTGCACAGAATAAACACCATTACTCCTAATTAGTACTCATTCACAAATAGACTATTAAGGATCATAAAGCTTATACATGGTGTACCTCCTTTAAAACTCCACAGGCACTTCACCAAACTTGAGTTCTTCAATATCCAAAACATTCCATTAAATCACATTAAGTCAACATCCTCTTTAATGCAACCGACACAATGCATTCCAATACATTACAGATTCACTTCCATGGGCAACAACAAGATACCATAACATAACACAAACACAGTCACTAAAACACACAATCTATTGGAAAATATATTATTGTGCAAAACCCTCACCAGTCCAACTCAGTAGACCCCTGCAATAGGCACTCTGATGAATCTCAAATCACCTTCCAGATTCTCAAACTCCAATTTTTGTAAATAATCTTAATTAGTGTGATTAGTTTAACTCATTAACCTGTGGCAGATGTTCTCCACCAAAACCTGTTGAAAGCTTTAATTATACTTAAAGAGGGATTTTAAAGACATACCTGTCTGAGTCTCTCATAGAGTTAGTCCCAAGCATTCAATAAAACTTGCATGCAGCAAGATTCCCAGTTATTAACCTCATAATTTAAATTGCAGAAAACAAAATGTAATTTAGTTAATCAGGGAATTACCAATTGAAATGATCATAAGTGTAAATCAAAGTCAATAGAGTCTACCTCCATAGGAAAAACAAAAAGTTCTGCTTTTCTCCCAATCTACACATTGTTTATAGAATTCTTGTTACAGCAGGCATACACATTTCATAGTACACATTTCATGGTATGACCACAACACCGACAAGCCATGCTCACAACCTTGGCATCATCCTGGACAATAAGCTGACCATGACAAAACAGATAAACGCAGTCTCTTCCTCCTGCTTCCTCACCCTCCACATGCTCCACAAGATTTTCATGTGGCTCCCCATAGACATGAGATGAACCACCACTTAAGCCCTGGTCACCAGCAGACTAGACTAAGGCAACGCACTCTACAGGTTATCATCTCACAATTCCTCAAGAGACTACAGGTGACACAGAACTCAGCAACTACACTCATCCTTGACCTCCGGAAGCAAACCCACATCACCCCCCACCCCAAGAAGCTCCACTGGCTCCCCATTCAGAAGAGATGCAAGTTCAAGATGTTGATCCATGTCTTCAAAGCCCTCCACAAAATAGGATCAGAGTACATCAATCACCAACTGAATTTCCACCTCCTGTCCAGACACTTGATCTCTGCCTCCCACTTCCTCGCCCACAAACCCCCTCATCTGCTGCAGTGGTGAATTATCCTTTTCCCACCTCACTACAAAATCTTGGCACAACCTCCCACTTCACCAATGCACCTCATCCTCCATGCTGGAATTCAGAAGAGGACTCAAGACCTGGTTATTAGAATGGGCCCCGGCAGTAGCAATATCAGCTCCTGAAAACCCTCATGGGTGATTAGCCATGCTTTACAAATCTATTTAGATTGGATTGCACATAGAAGAATTGGATTAGCAATAATGACACCTCTTCCAGTACCTAATTCCTATCATAGCCTATTGGTTAGGGTGATGCATAATTAATTAAGGATATGAGCTCACATATTATTAAACATAGAAATACAACAGCTTGTTTGACTATGGTAAAACTTGGCTTGATGGCCTGGAAATTAGCAACAGAAGAAACGATTTGCACATAATTCCTACCGAAGAGAATAGCAAAACATGACATTTGCATTAGAACAAAGACCACAGCTGAGACAGTATTTTCCATGATTTTCTTAAAAAAGAAAGACAAATTCAGGTAGAATGCTCATTCACATAAAAAGAACACACATTTTTACTCAATGAAATATGCAATGCAGCAGGCTTCGGCTTAGTCATGCTAATATATGCCTATCTAAATTATTCATTATTTTCTGACTGTGGGCAGACTTTAGTCATCGCACACACACAGGCTGGGGAGACCGGGCAAGCCTGGTGGTGATTAAGAAGAACAAACAGACTTAGAAGAGAGTGGACATACTGAGATGAGAGCTGTGGGGAGAAGTGAGAGAGAGTGAGTTCATTGGTAGAAGAGCTAGGATAGCCTGAGGCAGGGAGCAGGTAGTCTGAGGGGAGAGTGAGCATAGTGTTACAAGAGCTAGCATAATTGTCTAGCTGAGGTGTGAGTGGACCAGTGTAAGCACCTGTTTGTGGAGCCAATGGGCAAGAAGTGATTGGGCCACCATTGTGATGGTTGAGCCCTTTGACCGCTGCTGTCCTGGGGCCTGACCTACTATTTCACCACAAAATGAACAGTATGTACACCTTTCAGCACTCAACCTTCAGAAAAGCGGGATAGGGAGGGAATGTGGGGAACGGAGCCTCAGAGCTCTACAATTACCAAATAGCATGCAATAATGATTGTCCAGTTCAGTGCTTATCTTTTACAAAAGGGAAGTACTTTAGTAAGCCAAAACAAAACCCCATACAAAGGAATATACCCATGGGTACAGGGTTCCTGAACAGTTGCTTCAGGGAAAATACATAAAAAATTGTACCACACGTGCAGGCTTGCTGGGTTGGTGGCTTTAAGAAATAGGGCTATTGTTTGAGGGAGGTGGAACCCTACTCAAGCAACAACCACCATCCTTGTTAGAGTGAACCACAAAAGTCACTAAATTAACCTGTGCTTAACCATCTGATATCACAACACAAAAACAGTAAGGCTTCACTCAGAGACAATGTGTAAAGTACTTATGCAGCATACAATCAGTAATAAAGTGAAAAGACAGCACAAGAAACATCCCTAATCGATTTAGAAATGATATAGTAAATGTTAATAAACATATTGATACCAAAATTAAATATATCCAATCACTACAGCCAGAGGTACAATTTGTAAAGTCTTTTTGGTGCAAAATAGCACTTAAACGATCAAAGTGCAAACTGCAGGTTGGATTGGGCCCGGTCTCGTCTTACCTTTGGACGTAAAAAAAATTCTGAAGAGAAGGTAAAGTTCAGCAGGGGAAGGCAGCAAACGGTGTCGGAGTAGGAGTTGTTGTCACCATTAAGAGCTGAACAAGGTCTCGCTGAAGCTGTCAATGATGGCAAGAAAAAGCTCTGAGTCGGAGAATCTGGATTTCCAGGCCATAGAGATCCTAGTCATTGATAGAGAGCCTGTCACCATCGATCATGGTGAAGATGTTTACCTTTGGACTTAACTTTTTGGAAGTTGAAAACTTCCGGTGGGATAAAGCTGCATGTTATAGGGGAAGAGAGCTCTGCAAGGCTATATACAGTACTATCGCTCTGAGGTGCTGTTGAACAGGATTTGCTGCTGTGGAGAAGAACGTGGCAGGAGCTATTGCAAAGTCAGGTTGACCACCAATTCCCCTTTGGCGGATTGGCTGGCAGGTAGATCCCAGTCTTCTGTTGGTTTTTATGGAAGTTTTTGATGAAAAGCTTTACAAGTCCTAACTTTTCGGTTAAGGCAGGAGCAGCACCTCTAACACTACTTCCAAGGGTCTAGAGTAGAGGGGCACCACTGGGGGTTTGGGACTCATGTAACCACGCAGGAGGCCAGCCAACTAGTCCTTGAGGTCATTCTGATAGTCCTCGGATCAAGCAGCAAGGCAAGACTCTAGAAGCTTGGCAGCCCTCAAGGGAGCTAGGCAGGCCTCAATTAGGGCAATCCAGTGATAGCAGCAGACCAGTCCTCTAGGGGTCCAGGCAGTACTTCTGAAGTCTTCCATGGGTCCAGGAGTATAGTGAAGGAGTGTCCACAGGGTCCTATATTTATACCTTGTGTCAGCCTTTTGAGTGAGAGACTCATGTAGGCTAACCCCACATCTGGTTCTGGAAAGTTCTTCCCTTCCTCTGTCAAGGCTCCAAGAAGACTGGGATGACAAAAGACTAGAGTCAGGTTCTTTTGTGTGTGTGCTCTAGGCAGACATTTGAGTATTTGGGGCAGGGAATATCTCCTTCCCCAGCATTCCAGGTAGGATGACCTATCCTACCTACACCTACTCCTCTTTGTCTCACTATCTGGCAGGAATGTGAGACAAAAGCAGTCATGTCACTCGCAACACTAGCAAAGACACAAAAATGGTAGGAGCAGGAAACCTTCTAAAACTGCCATTTTCAAAATTGCCATTTAAATCCGACAGTATCTTTAAAGAGGATTTTAAATTACAATTAAATTACAATTGATTGAGTCTAAACATGACATTTCTACCTGTTCCAAAACGTTAATGTAGGAAAGTCCTCCTTTTTGCCCTGGTCACCCCCACACTGTTTGGACAGGTACTGGTGGGTACTGACTCTTGGCTGTGCCCTGGGTACTGCTTACCAGTCCCAGGGCCAGTGCTCTGTGTAAAGTGGATATGCAAATTAGGCTAATTATAATCGGCAAAGTTAACCTACCTATACGTCCCTAGTATATGGTAGGGCATGGAGGTTTAGGGACCCCAACATAGGTATTGCCCCCATAGGTGCACTGCTGAGGTGCCCAGTGTCATTTTAAAGGCAGGCCTGCCTTGCTGGCTGCTTTTAAATTAAAGTTACATGCAAATTCGACTTTGGATTTAAAAGTAGTTCCAAATTCTTAAACTACCTTATTTTTACATATAAGTCACCCCTAAGGTCTGCCCTATGTGCCCCTAGGGCTGGGTGCCATGTAACTATTAGCAGGGACCTTATAAAAATAGTTTTATAAGCCCTGGTTAGGTAAAACAGCCAAATTCGTTTTTCCCTCATTATAGTGAATGGCCTTGATAGGCTAGAATGGGGAGACTTTATTTTAATTTTAAAAGTCCCCTTAAATGACAGAACCAACGAGTTTGGTATCAAATTAATTGTTGTAATAAATCCCACAACTTCCAGTTGTGGGATTTAATATAACTTGTTCAGGTAAAGAGTTTTAAACTTTACCTAAAAGTTGCCAACTTCAGCCCTGCAGTGTTTTTGCTGCTGTGCTCTGATTGGCCAACCTCTGGCAGCCTGGCCAGGCTGCCTTGATGAGGTGTGAAGTAGCCTGGCTTCACACAAAGAGATGTGCCTGTGGGAGGAGATCTCTCCTCAGCAGATGGTGAGGCAGGAAGGGGGAGGACTGCCAAACTGGTCTTCAAGGGCAGAGAAGGACATTTGGAGCAACCCAGCAACACCCCCACATCCTGCAAACCCAGACAGTTAGGTGCCCTCTTGATTCGATTAGGAGAGGGCAGGAGAGGGGTGTGTTTAGGATTTTTAGCCACACCAGTGGGTGGGCTCAGCTAGATGTAACCTCCAAAAATCACTTTCAACCATGATGGATTTTTGAGGAATGTTGCCTCCTGGGATTGATTTTTGCCACACTTCCCAGGAAGTGGTCATCACAGGGGGAAGGACCCTGAACCTGATTGGAGAACCAGGACCACCCTATTTTTCACCAAGGAGCAAGGATAAAACTGGCACACCTGCACCCACACCTCAGATCCCCATCAGATTCCAACAAGGAAGAACCACAGGAGAAGAAGGACTGCCCTGCTGGACCCCTGGCCTGCACCTGGACCCTGCACTCTGAAGGACTGCACCAGTTGCACACCTGGGCTTCACCACAAGAAGGACTTTGCCTGGCTTCAACTGGTTCAAGGAGGGACTCCCTGTTTGCTACAGGTGAAAAATTGCTAACCAGAGTCCCCTGCCCCAGCTCCTGAAGAAACCAACCAGCTGACCACTGTCTGGTGGCCAAAAAGTATTTTGCGCCAGGTGCATTCTGGGAGTTGTAGTCCACACCCCCAAAGATCATCTCGGAGTCTCTGGAACCTTGGGGTGAACTGTGGACCCCAAAAGAACCTTAAAGGAACATCTGGGAGAAGATCCAGAAGTTTGGAGAAGTTTGGAGAACTTTGAAAAAAGCTCCATAGAGGGACCGACCCGCTGCGGCAACTCTAGCCGGCTTGCCTCAACCGCGACCCGGCCTGACTTGCAGGTTCGTCCCGGTGAAGAAAATCTCCAAAAAAGAGACTAAGGGGGTCATTCTGACCGCGGCGGACGGCGGTCGCCGCCCGCCAAGCGGTTCCCGCCGAAAGACCGCGGCGGTCATTCTGGCTTTCCCACTGGGCCGGCGGGCGACCGCCGAAAGTCCGCCCGCCAGCCCAGCGGGAAACACCCTTCCCACGAGGATGCCGGCTCAGAATGGAGCCGGCGGAGTGGGAAGGTGCAACGGGTGCAGTTGCACCCGTCGCGAATTTCAGTGCCTGCAAAGCAGACACTGAAATTCTTCGTGGGGCCCTCTTACGGGGGACCCTGCAGTGCCCATGCCATTGCATGGGCACTGCAGGGGCCCCCAGGGGCCCCGCGGCACCCCCTACCGCCATCCTGTTCCTGGCGGGAGAACCGCCAGGAACCGGATGGCGGTAGGGGGTGTCAGAATCCCCATGGCGGCGGAGCGCGCTCCGCCGCCATGGAGGATTCTCAAGGGCAGCGGGAAGTCGGCGGTACACCGCCGACTTTCCGTTTCTGGCCGCGGCTGAACCGCCGCGGTCAGAATGCCCAGCGGTGCACCGCCAGCCTGTTGGCGGTGCTACCGCCGACCTCCGCCATGGCGGTAATTACCGCCAGGGTCAGAATGACCCCCTAAGTCCGAACGTAGGAAGTTGACCGGGACCTCCCAGCCAGTGTATCCGAGGAGGGCTCCAAGGACGTCGGATCAAGATCCAGGTTTGCCCCGGCCGAAGGATTTTCACCTCGAAAAAAACGACTAAGTCCGAAGGTAAAAATCTCCACCGAGGGCTCCCGCGACGCGTATCCGAAGAAGAGTTCCAGGAGGTCGGATTGGACTGGCAGGTTCGTCCCGCTGAAGAAAATCTTCAGAAAAACGACTACGTCCTAAGGTAAACTTTTGACAGAGACCTCCCGCGGGCTGTAGCCAGGCTGGGCTCCATCGCAGTCGGCCTTAAACTTTGACTTTGCCCCGGTCGAGGTGTGACCAGATGACCAGATTGGCGCTTTTTGTTTCTAGGCGCTAGAAAACAATAATTTTTAAAAATTCATATCTCCGCTTCCCCTTATCCGATTTTATTCGTTTTTGTGTCATTTTTAAGATAAAAATATACTCTATTTTTATGAATTGGTTTTGGATTTTTAAACTGTTTCCTGTGTTTTATTTAATTACTGTTTTGTGATATTTGAATGCTTTACACTCTATCTCCTAAGTTAAGCCTTGTCGCTCGTTGCCAAGCTACCAAGGGTTGAGCTGGGTTTAATTTACTGAGACCTAACTGGACCCAAGTGGAGGTTAGTGGCCTATTGCTAAGTGTAGGTACTTACCTGCCCTTAACAATAACCCATTTTCCAACAGTTAGCACTTAGTAAATGTAATAAGGTAACCCGATGTTCTCCTACGCAAGAGGTACGTTTTACAGTAGTGATAAACAAAATATAACTTTTTTCACTACTGTTTACAAAACTGTTTCACTAGTTTAAATAACAGGTTTTTTAGGGCCTACCTTAGGGGTGGCATATGTATTAAAAAGGAAGGTCTAGTCCTGGCAGAAAATGTATTTTGCCTGGTCAAGTAGGCAGCTTAAAACCAGATTTTAGGCTGCAGTCACAGGCCTGAGGTCCTAAAGTGCTATTTTAGTGGGCGACAAAATGAGTGCTGCATTTTTCTTAGTATTTTCCTTAAAGACCCTGGGTACAGTGTAACACCATATACCAGTGACTTATAAGCAAATTAAATGGGCCACTCAGATGTAGGCCAATTTTACCATTTTGTATTGGGAGTACAAACACTTCAGCACTGGTTAGTAGTGGAGGGTGCATGGGGTCCTAAAGCTACCAAAAGCAATTTCAGAAAACAGGAGGAGGGAAGGCAAACGTTTGAGGGTGACCCTGCAGAGAGGGTCAAGTCCAACAGTGGGCCATAAGGTAATGATAAAGTGATAATGATAGAAATGTATAAAGCATGCAGTTACTAAAAGGCGGCAAGGCACTAAAAAGTTGGGAGCGGGAGTTCCAAAGAAGGAAGGAATTCTTATCAAAGGGAAAATACAGCCAATCACAGAGCAAAGAGCTAAGGGCCAGATGTAGCAAAAATAAAAATTGCGACTCGCATTTTGCGAGTTGATGCGACTCGCAAAATGCGAGTCGCAAATTGGAATGCCAGAAAAAAAAGCGATCCGATTTTGCGACTCGCAGCCGGACTCGCAACGCTGTGTGCGAGTCCGCAGTTTGCGAGGTCGCTGTTTGCGAGTGTGCAAAAAACGAACTCGCAATTAGCGAGTGGGTGTCGCAAATTGCGAATACCTTCAAAATTGCTTGCAGATGCAGCAGAACACTCCAGAAAGCATACCAGAACATTCTGGAAACACTTCCTGGCACATGATGATGACATCACAGCCAGGAAGTTAACAAATACACCTGGGAGGAGGGCTCAACAGTGAGCAGTGTCTCTGCCACTCACAGTAGGGTGCTGAGGAGTGGTAGGCACAGCACCATGGACGCAGCAGGGACCAGCCAGGCTGGCAGGAGGGACAGGAGATCATAGATAACAGCCAGGACAGATTAATGTGGCACATGGCGTTAATGTGCCACATGACTGGTTGGCATTTTCCTGCCCATGGACAATTTCAACTTGTATATAGTTTCTTCATGACATTAATAAAACAGTTATTTTTGTTCCACTTAACAAATGGTTAATAGGTGAGTATGGTGGGAGTTGACACGTACCGTCCAAAATATTGCGTTGCAATGTGGTCACGTCTCAGTCTGCCTTGATTAGCTAGACTCCTATCCTCATGATGGCGATGTGGTTGTTCTTGCTCTTCATCATAAGGATCTGGGTCTGCAGGGGTGAGAGGTAGCCCACGTCAGGTGGCTATGTTGTGGAGGATGGCGCATGCGACCACAATTTTGAAAGCGGTAATGGGGGTGTATTGGAGGGCGCCTCCACTGCGGTGGAGGCATCTGAATCTTGCCTTCAGCAGTCCGAAGGTGTGCTCGATCAGGTTCCTGGTCCTCTTATGCGCACTGTTGTATTGCCTCTCTGATTCAGTTCTGGGTGTTAAAAACTGAGTCATGATCCAAGGCCTGAGAGCATATGCACTGTCACCTGTTGGGCACAAAAGTACACGGTTAGGAAGTCCAGATTGTCGTGAACAGTGACCTGTGTGTATGTCTGCAAGTGTCTGTGGCTCTACCTAGGAGGTAACCGTCTCCAAATTCCCCACGTTCCAGGCGTTGATGTATCCCACTATGCCTAAAAATGTATGAGTCATGGGTACTGCCACGAAACTTAGCTACGATGTCCGTGATGACATAATGGGCATCACAAACAACCTGTATGTTGAGTGAGTGGGTACACTTCCTGTTGCGGAAAATGTGTTCCAGATTAGCAGGGGGGCATATTTGAATGTGTGTCCCATCTACACACCCTATGACATGAGGAAAGTGGGCAATGCGGTAAAAGTCCAGCTTGGTGCTGTTAATTTCTGCCTCATTCCTTGGTAAGTATATGAAGTGAGACATATGCGTGACTAAGGCATCTAGGAATGCCCTGAGGAACCTTGACACTGCACTTTGGGATACCCCACCTGCCACGGCAATGACCCCCTGATAGCTCCCTGAGGCCAAGAGGTGCAGTGCGCATAGTACTTGCACATGCGTAGGGATGGCGCAGCCACGCAGAGTCTTGTGTTCTAGCTGTGGTTTCAGTAAATCTATTAATTCTAGAATGGCTGCGCTGCTAAGGCGGTATTTGTCATAGATCTCCTCTTCAGTTTGCTGAAAAAGAGTCTGCCTGGTTCTATATATCTTCTCCTGTCTGTGGCCCCTCCTCCTCCTCTGCTGGGCTGCGTAGACTCTCCTCCTCACTGCTATCAGGTATATCTCCGCCATCTTGAGTAACCCAGATGCCTTCTGGGTCCCCTTTTATACTTTGGTAATGGTTACCACCTGCTCTGAGTTAGTGGTAAATGGGACATGCAAACTGGGCTTTTTGCGACTAGTCGCAATTTGCGAGTTGCAATTGCATAAGGTTTGCGACTCGCAAATTGCGACTTGCAATTTGCGGGTCGCAAAATGGGGTCGCACCGGATGCGACTCGCAAACGGGTCCCATCGCTTTTTGCGAGTCGGAAATGGGCTTTTTGCATCCCATTTCCGATTTTGCACTGTCGCAAATTGCGAATCGGCCCGTTTGCGAGTCGCAATCGTTTGCTACATCTGGCCCTAAGTCTTCAGTGCTTTCTGGAAACTATTGTGTTCCTGTAGATTACTAATAGCTCATGGAAGAGAATTCCACAGCTTTGTTGCAGCCACAGAAAAATACCTGCCACCCCACCTGCTCTTCCTAAATTTGGTAATAACCACAAGATTATGATTAGCAGACCAAAGATGTCTAGTGGGGATGTATCTCTGGAACATACTAGTCAATGCTCTAGGCCCAATATCTTGCACCACACTATGAAAATCCATAAAGCCTTAAATGAAATGTGTTTGTTCACAGGTAACCAGGGCAAATTGGAGATCCCCACCGAGACTGATTTAGGAATGTCAAGTATCAGTCTGGTGGCCACATTCTGTACTAGCTGTAGTTTAGGGATTGTGATATTATCGATCTCTAAGTAAAGAGCATTGCAGTAGTCTAGCCTAGAGGAAATCAAGGCAAGTACTACCTGCTTATGAGCATTCATCGGAAAGAAGGGGAACACCTTTCTCAACATCTGTACAATCCAAAAACGAGTGGCTACCATATGATTGACCTGGAGTTCAAACAATAACTTGGTATCAACAAGTACTCCAAGATTTTGGGCGAAGTCTGAAGGACTAGGTAACACCCCTAAAGTGTCAGGCCACCACAAAGTGTTCCAGATAGAGAGTTGATTATCAAAAATATGAACCTCTGTATTTTCCTCATTTAGTATAAGACAGTGACCACTCATCCAAGATGCCACTGCCTGCATATAATTCTTAAAGTTGGCTAAAGTATTCTCCACATCCTTACTGTTGGACACAGTGATTTGCATGTCATCTACATAGGATAAGGGCTGGAGCCCAAAGGACTGAATCAGATTGGCCAGAGGGGAGACATAAAGATTAAAGCGGGTTGGGCTCAAAGACGAGCCCTGCGGCACACCACGTGGTAAAGAAATGGGATCAGAGCTAAACTGGTTAATTACAACTGTCTGGTATCTGTCCTTCAGAAACAAGGTTAACATATTTAAAAGTGTCTCTGAATGTCCCTGCATTGACAGCTGGTCTGCCAAAAGGGCAGGAGAGATGGTGTCAAATGCTGTGGATAGATCCAAAAGGATCAGTGCCGCAGCCTGCCCTGCATTAACCACAGAGTGGATATTATCCACTGTTAAAACCAAAGCAGTTTCAGTCCCATGATCAGTTCTAAAAACAAATTAAGAGGGATCTTGAAGTTCAAGCTCTCCCAAGTATGCCACCAATTGCAAATTGAGCTGCTTCTCCAAGGTTTTAGATAGAGTGGGCGATAGAGAAATTAGCCTATAATTTTTCAAATCTGTAGGATCTAGATTCGTTTTTTTAACAAAGGCTTAACTTTGCCCTTTTCCACAGGTGAGGGTATGTTTCTGAGCAGATAGCTTTATTAATAGTGGTGGGAAGGAACGGAGCAACCGTCTTGGCTACCAGCTGCAAGACTTTAGGAGAACATGGCTTGATAGGAGAACCATATTTCATTGTAAAAAGGTAGGCCTCCACCTTTTCAGCTATCAGGCAGGAGAAAAGTGAAAGTCCTTTTCTCTGCTTAAGCACATAATGTCTGGTCTCAGGAGGGGTAACATCCCTCTGCCTGTTATCCAAGGTAGAGTTACAAGAATCGTTATTAACTAGATCAAGTTCCCTGTAGCTATTAAGAATTTTTGTTTGAAATAAGCTTGCCAGTCTATTACAAACTTGTTGGGTCCCTATAGTACTGTCTGGGTATGGCGGGCATTGAGAGAAGATTATTCAGTTGAAATAACTCTTTTAAGGACTTGCATGACCCAAGTTGGTTGGTACAAAAAGCATGTATTCTTCCTTAACAGAGTCTGTATAGTCATTCATCAGGTCCTTGTATTTACCTTTCTCATGCAGATCATAATTTTCATCCATTTCCTTTCATGGCACCTGCATTCTGTCTAAGCACTCTGAGTTTCCCAGAAAACCATGGGTGAGATGGTTGCTTCCTATGGGTAGAACTTTCTTTAGTAGACACAACAATATCAATGGCTGACGTAAGTCAGGCAGAGAATTCAGCTGCCGCCAGATCTGCGTTATTGTGGCTAGTCCAACTACAGTTCATTAAAGCTCGAGAAAGAGATTATTCCAAAAGCCCCTTTCTTTTAAAGGTTTTAATGCTATGAGCTTCAGGATTCACTTGGTAGTGAGAGTCATCCATCAGAAAAGGGACAGCATAATGTTCAGGCCAAGTTAATGCAGCGCCGCCAAAACCTTGTGGTGAACGTCATTACAGAAAATACTGTCCAATGTATGGCCTGCTCCGTGCGTTGGATCCTTGACCAGTTGTGAGAAACCACAGCTTAACATCCCATCTCTGAATTCCCCAAAATCTCTGCCTTTTTTGCACTCCAAGTGAAAATTTAAATCCCTCATAAAGGTAATATTATGATTACTAAAACGAGGTTCTACCAAGTGTGTGAGCATAGAGGCAAAGGAGGACCTCAGTCTGGGAGGCTTATAGGCCCAAATTCCTGGAAACGAACAAGTGGGGTAGATCTTAATGGAAAAGTGTAATACTTCACTAAGGGTTGAGGCCAACAATGGTTCAATAAGCCAGGAATAAGAAGATTGAAATATTATAGGCAGGCTTGTCTCCTACTTTTACCCTTCCCATCACATCTAAGGATGCTGAAACCAGGGGGAATGGCATCCACCAGGTCAGGGCCTGAAGACGCCTAAGTCCACATTTCAGTGATAAAGACCCAGTCAGGGTCATGAGCTAGGATCAATTCCGCCACTTCAATTTTATTTTTAATAAGGGAACGAGCATTGATCATAAACCCCTTAAAGAAGGGTTACCAAGGGAACTTAATTAACTATACTAGTAAGACTGGTGCCAGAGCGCAAGGAAGATACAGTAAAGGGGTGACCACAAACCCGCAGTATGTACACATGCAGCTACGATTGTGAAATAGCTCATCAAACTCTATAGTCAAAGAGCATTGGGAAACTTTGCTGCTGCTGGTTTTTTGAATACCTACCAAGAGTCTCATCTGTAGAAAAACAATTAGGGGTTTTAGTGCGAGGTGAGGCCAGATGGGCTTGCCTCTGGCGCACCAGTGGCGTGCACACTGCTCGCATCCAGTGCACGCCCACGTCCCCCTGTGTATTTACAGGTGTTTCAAAGTTTAAGCTCAAATGGTAAGCCGCTCATCTGCTTTGTGAGCGGTAACCGGAAATGAATGAAAGGGGCAGTTTCCTCTGCTCAATCGGCAACCAAAAAGCCGCGGCAAACCGGGGAAGCTGCATCTTAATCACAAGTATAGTTACATTTAAAAAGGTTTCCTACACAGTATTGATGCAAAGAACGAGAAAGAATAATGATTAAAATTTTGCCAGACAAATGTGGAGGAGCTCACTGCTTGCCAGACAAATGTAAAGAAGCTCGTCCTTCAATCTCCCAGTCTATGCAAAATCAATTACATCTTTTCCTGAAGCAAAAAGAAGCGCAGTGTCTGGTGAGCGCAATTTTAGAGGTTCAAAATTACAAAAGTGTAGTGGCAGCAACGTTTCTAGAGCAAAGACCCTCACTACAACGGTGCCTGTGCAAGAACCCTATTCAGAAGCTACCTGCTGTTCGTGACTAGTCAGCAAGTGTGGCTGCAGGCTCCTCACCGACCCAAAATAAATGAGCATTTGCAATGCAATGGGTCTCGGGTTTGCTCGAGTAGGAGCTATTCGCGTCGTAAATTCCGAACTGGACATTTAATTGCCCTATAACTTGAAAATAAAAAGTAAAACAGAAGTTTGCCTGCAGTCAAACGTCTTATCGACAAAAATACAATTATCCATGTAACAGGGTCGATGTGATGCAAAGCACTCGACTACTGCCTAGCGAGATTGCGCTACATAAGAAATAAGTAGAAAAAAGTAGTACAGAAACCATACAGAAAACACAGAGCCTCGTATGTTGTTAGTAGTTGGCCGGTGCGCTGGAGGAGGGCTAAACACTGGAAAAAGCATGATGTATGCGTGCCTTCCAATAATGAAAGCAATCGAATTTAAAAAGGCAAGCCCACAAACCAACCAAACTCATGGGCGTGCGGTGGGCGTGGTTACAAACCCATATAGAAATTGCAGCAGGGAGAGAGCGCTTTCCGCTCGACCCTAAAAAAAAACCTCTACCAAATAAGGGCCCACCCTTATATATTCTTCGTATATTTTTTATTTCAATACTCCCCTTTCGTGTTGTACATGTTCATTTATTCAAGGTAAACAGTTTCTAATTGCAAATAATTGTGAATGTTGTGAAAAGATGGGTTTCATTGCAATACCATAATTTAGCTCGTTCTATTATATTGTTTATTGATTTTTAGCATGCTTTTATATCTTGATTTTCTTATTATAATTCTTAATCAACAAGGTTTAATTGGATCTGATTTAGTGGTACCTCAGTTGTTTCTCCTAAACAGTAAATAATGTTTCATGGCATATAAGTAGGTAAAGGGGGAAGAAGGGTTTTTGCATTGATTGTTTATTATAATAAATTCAACAATATTCGGTCAGTATATAACCCACAATGAAGCTTTGTTAGGGGAACTTCGATCCATGGTTTGCAGGTTGAGTGTTGCATAGAGATGATGTTTGTGACTATCTTTTTTTCTTTAGGTCCTGCTCCTAATGAATAGCTTGTGCAACCTGTACTAAAAAGATAATATTGATTGTTCTATTGAAGCGTTCTGAGAGAGTCATCTGTTTTTTAGAGCTATCAACTCCTGGTCAGCATTAATGTGGGAGTGCAACCATGTTCCCGAGCTCGATCTGCTCAACCAACTGAAACCTCTAACTTAGATCTCCTATTAGCCCTACCAAGCCTTTGTTACAGATAATGACTGGCATCCTTGGCGTGGTTTCCCCTAACTTTGTGTCTTCAGACCTACTGTTTTGCTGACCTTGTTTTTGCTAGCTTTAGGACTCTGGGTACTTTACCACTGCTACCAGTGCTAAAGTGCATGTCCTCCTGCTTGAAACATTGTAACATTGAATTATTCACAGTTAGCATTCTTAGGGCCTCATACAAGAAACTGATGCATCAGCCCTGATGCGTCAGATTTCTTGCGCTGCCCAACAATTCTCCAACAATACCATGGATGTGCTGTATTTACTATACAGAACTCCATGGCGCACATTTTCACAGATGCGTCAGAAATTCGGATGCATCTGTGGTGCTAAACCGATGCATTGCTGGATTGCGTAAAAAAAATGGTACTACTTCAGCAATGTGAGGAAGGCTTCCATAGACAAAAGCCGTGCAACATTTTAATGCATGCTCTGACCAGGCTTTACATTTTTGACACAGTGAAGTCGCAGGATGACGCAGTGAAATGTTTTAAATTCACTGCATCAGTTCTGCGTGGCTCTTTGCCCGGGAACGCCTACCTTGCAAACATTATGCCTGGTGCAGATGTAATGTGACACAAGGCTTTGCAAACTGATGCATTGGGCCCAATGCAACAGTATGTAAGTCTCGAGCAGTTTAAAGCAATGCTTAGTGCCACCGCTGCATAAAAAAAAAAAAAACACAATGGTGGCACAAAGGCTTTATAAATGAGGCCCTTAGTTTACTTATGAGTCCCTAGTTATGTGCACTACCTGTGCCCAGGGTCTGTAAATTTAATGACACTGGTAGGCCTGCAGCACTGGTTGTGCCACCCACTCCAGTAGCCCTTCAAATATGACTTAGGCCTGCCATTGCACCGGACACCATGTCGACCTGGCAAGTTAACCCTTTTGCCATACCCAAACCTTCCTTTTAATACATATAAATCACACCTAAAGTAGGACCCAAACAGCCCAAGGGCAGGGTGCAGTGTATCTGAAAATAGGACATGTACTTTTAAGTTTTACACGTCCTATTAGTAAAATACCCTTAAAGTTGATTTTCACTATTGCAAGGCCTATTTGTCCTATAGGACAACATTGGGATTACCTCGTTACATTTTGTAAATGTAATTTTCAATTGGGACGAGATGGGACCTCCAAGTTTTTTGTCTCTGGAATCACAATTTAAAATCACAACTTATGGTGAAGTCAGATTTTAAATTGTAGATCTGAAAATGCCACTGTTAGAAAGTTGGCATTTTCTTACTTTAACCTTCTGGCGCCTTCTGCCTGTCTCTGAATCCACATCTGGGTGGGTGACAGGCGGGTTCTTGTGCATTCCCTCTAGATAGCCACACATAAAGGGAGCTTAGGTGTGACTGATTGGCCATCCTGGGGAGGATGGGAGGAAGGAGCTGACACTTACACGCGACTGGGCAAAGTCCTGATCCCACATCAAAGGGCTGTATAACCCTCTGTAGTGAGCCTTGAGCTAGGGCAGGAAGGGCAGGGACTCTGTGCACTGCAGAGGCCTCTCTTCTGCATCACCCTACATAGTGAGTCTGGAGCCAGGGCAGGATGGCAATGGACTCTGTGCACTTCAATGATCTCTCTTTGAAGTTTATCCCACCTCAAAGACACCACTGGGTATGAGAACTGGACCTCAGACACACCAACTTAGTACACTTCTGAATCTGTGGATACTCTGCCAGAGAGAAAGACTGCTGTGCTTCTGAAAGGGCTATCTCTCTGGTGGACTCTGCTGTACTCCTGCTTTCCTCTGCTGACCTGCTGCTTGTTGTTCTCCTTGCCTGGTAGTGAGAAGGACTGGACATGAATCTGTCCAACCTAGAACAAAAGTGACTCTAAGGGCTTGCTGGCTTGCCTTCTGTTTTTCTGAAGTCTCAGGGACATCAAAGAATGCCTCCATCCTGCAACATCACCTGGACTTTGATTGTTGTAAGTCTTGCCCTGCCAAGTGGTGCCAATCCAGTCCTAGGCCCTTGGAAGTGGGTATAAAGTGCTGTAACTGTCAGAACCTGTGCATCAATGCCATTGCGCTGATTGGAACTTGTGCATCTCCACAAATGATGATGCATCACTGCTCCTGCGAGGACCAAGGCCACTGCATTGCCATTGACAATGGTGCATTGCTGCTGTGATCAGTCACATCTCATTGCTGACTGTTCAATGCATCACCTCCATTCCCGATGCACCCCCGACTTTGCACACCTCAAATCCGATGCATTCCCTACATCTTTGGGATCAACACCAACACATCTCCTTCTTTGCTCCTTGCATCTTGTTCTCGTTGTTGACGCAACTCCAAACCAGGTACTTTTTCAGCTGGCCAGGGCTGGTCCCTGTATCTGATCCTTACTCTACTGCTGTTGGCCTGACTTTTCAGGTTTGACCCAGCCTTACGTGACCAGATAGCACTGGTTGGCTCTTTATGCTACTAAGCATTACGGCTAAGTTTGTTCTTTAAAAATTCATATCTCGACTTAGACTTATTGGGTTTTTGTCATTTTGCTCTTGTTGTGTGCATTACATTAAGATCTATTTTACTAACATGGTGGGTATCTTTTGTGTGGTGTTTAAACTGTTTTACTGTTTGACGTATTGTACAAGTACTCCACACATTGCCTATTAAGTTAAGCCTGAGTTCTCTGTGTCAAGCCAACAGAGCGTGAGCACAGGTTAATTGTTGCCGTGGATCTGACTCGCCCTAACTAGGATTTTGGTTCCTGCTTGGACAGGGCACATACCTCTGCGAACCACAAACCCATTTTCTAACAATGTGGAAGAAAGGTACAGAAGCACATATACAAGTCCAATATGAATAATCTAGGAGCCCAATAACTAGTTCAGATGTAAGGGTGATCAAAGGTGATCAAGAGTTGTCTTTATTTTCTACATTCCTCCAAAATCTTCATTTTATGGCACACATCAACGGAAAAGACAGTCGCCATGTGCTTCATCACTTAGACTTGTTAAAGGCTGAAATTCCTAACTAGTAGTAGACTCCTAATGCAAAGTAGAGGTAATTGTAAGATCTATAGATGTTTAACTTTCCTGGTCCAAGTCTCCCATGTGTACTATATTCAAATACTTCAAGTAAAAAAGGCAACCACCACCACAGAAGCTGGCGTGCACGAAGATGCTGCAAAGTTTACAGATCAAACAAACTATCCATGATATGCCTGACAAGTAGTATCCCTCTCTGTACGAATTCCATAGTGCGTATCTACAGATCGTGGAATTGCCTCTTCCGGAACACTTTGCATTTTGAACTTTGCATTTTGCCTTTTCCTTTGATGTGTGCCACAAAACAAATGTTTTAGAGAAATTTGGAAAATAAACACAACTCTTGATAACCCTTACATCTGAACTTGTTACTTGGCTCACAGATTATTGATATTGGACTTTTATGTGTACTTCGGTACCTTTTATCTACAAGTTTTCTGTTCTGGGATTCTTGCTCCAGGCTAGGCATCTCACCCTTGATGGCAGGGTGATTGGTTATGGACAGTCATAACAGCTGCATAATACTATACACACTTTGGCTCATGCATAGATGTGCAAACATAAGACGTAGCTACCATTGGTATTGCGTTTGTACGAATTTCTAACAATGACTACATCACAGGACTCACTTTTGTAATTTTGAGCACAGCCATTTTCAGTATTGTTGCACCTGTGTCATTGTTGCCATGTCTACAGCAGGTTTATTATTTGATGATTGGTAGGAAGTAAACTTTAAGGGAGCTCTATCCTTTGTTGGTAACTGTTAGAAATTGGGTTTCTGGTTGGCTAGGGTATGCACCTCAGCCAGGCAGAACTTACCCACTCTAGTTAGGGCAAGGGAGTTACACATCCAAGATAACCCCTGCTCACCCACTTGGTAGCTTGGCACGAGCAGTCAGGCTTAACCCGGAGGCAATGTGTAAAGCGTTTGCACAACACACACAACACATGTGACGCAATATCCCCACCACAAAGGAAACACAACACCAGATTATTTGAAAATATACTGTATTGTACACAATGCAATTATCAGACCAAACATCACATATCAGTACTATCCTGCTACCTTAGCAGTTGTCAGAATGTTACACATTAGTTACTCTGCAAATTAGCAGTAGTCACACATAACACACAGGTTACTCAATATTCTGCAACATAAGCAGTAGTCAGGAAACACGTTATCACATTAGAACACTTGTCATAAGAATATCATAAAACGCCCACAGTAGGAACATTAGAAAACATATGGCAAGTTAGGGAAACATATTAGCAAGTCATGCCCATAAGAGGAACATTTGCCCATATATGTAAAAGCATCATCACACATCATAAAACAGGTAGGCAATATATATTAATTCACAAAGGTGGTCATTACAACATTGGCGGTAAAAGCCGCTTACCGCCGTGCAGAAGACAGCCAATACAATACCGCGGACGCGGAATTCCAAAACAGCTATTATGACCCACATCTCGGAATCCGCCGAAATTCAGTCACCCACACAAGTCCGCCACACCAAAGGTCAGTGTTAAACTGGCGAAAACAAAACCACCACCTCCACGCCAACAGAAACACGCCCATGCTATTACGACCCACGAATCCACGCGGTATTCCATTGGCGGTACACACCGCTGCGCTCAAAATACACACACATCTCCAAAACACCGCCACATTGGACAATTCCAAATACACACACCTGATACACATACAAACAACACTCCACACACCCAACACAATATAAAACACACACCCACATCACCCACAAACCCCTATGACCAAAAATTAGTCACGAAGGCGACAGAGAGATAGCACAGAATTGACAATCTTACCACACAGAGGCACACAACACCATCACCCACACAACATCCACGCACAAAACACCACACACCACTACACATCACCACACACATCAACACTCACACCGCCCCACACATCACACACACCACCCCATGTCACGCCAAAGACACCCCCGCTTTTCCGAGGAGGAGCTCCGGGTCATGGTGGAGGAAATCCTACGGGTAGAGCCACAGCTATTTGGCTCACAGGTGCAGCACACATCCATAGCCAGGAAGATGGAGCTATGGCGCAGAATAGTAGACAGGGTCAACACTGTGGGACAGTATCCAAGAAATCGGGAGGACATCAGGAAGAGGTGGAACGACCTATGGGGGAAGGTGCGTTCAGCGGTCTCTAGGCACAACATCGCGATTCAGCGGACTGGAGGCGGACCCCCACCTCCTCCCCCACAACTAACAACATGGGAGGAGCAAGTCTTGACCATCATGCATCCTGAGGGCCTCGGAGGAGTCGGCAGAGGAATGGACACTGGTAAGTCAAATTTTAACTATCAGATCCCCCACCCTACCTGCATGCTATCATACACCCCCACCCTCACCCCCTCCCCTATCACTCCAGCTCCTCACTAATGTACTCATAACACAAACCACACATCCCAACACCAAGCCCTGCATGACACAACTAAGCATGGTCACCCATCACTAAAGCATGCTCACTGCACATACCCATAACAACCCCCTAACCATCATGACACAAGCCCCCACACACAAATGCTTGCACTGGGGTACACACACACCCACCCATTGCACACCATGACACACACACATGCAATAATCATGCTCTTATGCCCCTGCAGGATCACAAAGGACCGTCACCACACCGGAGGGTCCAGACATCTCCACTCCACCCACAGAAGAGGCCCACAGTGACGACAGCAGCTCTGCCCTACTGGATCCAGATGACCAGCCCGGACCATCGTGAGCCTCGGGACAGTCGGTTCCCCTTGCACAGGCACAGCCCAACACTGACCTTCCACCCTCTGGTAAAACCAGCACAGCACCCACCCAGCGGGCCCAAACCTCCGTACCCAGGACAGGTCAATCAGCTGTGTGTCCACCACTACAGGGAACCCAGGCTAACCCACCACCCCAACAACAACAGGGAGCTGGGGGCAGTGGTAGTGGGCACACGGTCCAGGGGACGGAGGCACAGGAACACAGGGGAACTGGGAGGGCTGGTGTGCGACAGGGGGCGGACAGGCCAAGGGAACCCACTCTCCACGAGGCCCTCTCCTCCATCATGGGAGCATACCACCACTCCCAGGAGACGATGGCGATGGTCCTGGTCAAGTTTCAGGAGACCCAGCGCCTGCAGGAGGAACAGTATTTGGGGTTCAGGGAGGAGCTCAGGACCATCAGCTCCGCCTTGGGCACCATCGTAGGGGTGCTGAAGGACATACAGCAGACCATGAGGGACACCGTGGCACTCCAAGGGGCCCCTGACACTAGCCAGGACGATGAACTGCCCACCACCTCCGCCGGCGCTAGTGGACAGGACGCCCCGCCACCGGACCACCACACCAGCACCCCACCCCCTGCAGACGGACAACCACCACCCAAGCGGTCCCTGAGATCCAGGAACAGGACAGAGCAAGATGGCAAGACCCCCGCCAGGAAATGAGACCACCCTGATTGTCACCCCTCTGTCCCACTTTGTTACCCTGTCCATACTTAAACTGCCCCAGCTCCACTTCCTATGCCCATATGTGCAGTGCACCTGTGAGACTAATAGACTGGACTCTGCCATGGACATTCCTCCACCATCACCCATAACCATTTTACAACCCCCCTCCATTTTTGAGCACTTAAATAAACACCCTTGAACCACAAAACTATGTTGAGTCAGTCTATGATTTGGTAAAATGTATTATCAATGACAGTGTCAAAATGCTTTTCTAGTTGTAAAGGCAACATACCGATGTCACACATCACAAGTCCTTGAAGGATGCATGCAGATGACACACATTGGTAAGCACACCTGTGAAACTGTAATGTAAAGGAAAAACTCAGTTACCAAATAATGCAATGAAATTACACACAGGATAGAGGAAGACGTGTGACAGTGATTGTAATGGTAAAAATGAAAATGTTCTCACCTGTGTGTCACTGGAAATATTGCTGTATGACTGACTCCCTGTTGTCGTTGTCTTCTTCCTCAGCTTCCTCTTCATCACTGTCCACAGGCTCCACAGGTGCCATAACACCGTCATATGGACCATCCTCCTGCAGAAAAGGCCCCTGGCGTCGCAAAGCAAGATTGTGAAGCATCGAGCAGGCGATGATGATCTGGCACACCTTCTACGGTGAGTAGAATAGGGAACCACCTGTCATCTGGAGGCACCTGAACCTGGCCTTCAGGAGGCCGAAGGTGCGTTCGATCACCCTCCTAGTCCGCCCATGGGCCTCATTGTAGCGTTCCTCTGCCCTGGTCCTGGGATTCCTCACTGAGGTCAATAGCTAGGACAGGTTGGGGTAACCAGAGTCCCCTAATAGCCACACACGGTGCCTCTGGAGTTGACCCATCATATCAGGGATGCTGATATTCCGCAGGATGTAGGCGTCATGCACTGAGCCAGGGAACATAGCATTAACCTGGGAGATGTACTGGTCAGCCAAACATACCATCTGTACATTCATGGAATGATAACTCTTCCGGTTCCTGCACACCTGTTCACTCCTGTGGGGGGGACCAGAGCTACATTGGTCCCATCAATAGCACCTATGATGTTGGGGATATGTCCAAGGGCATAAAAGTCACCTTTCACTGTAGCCAAATCTTCCACCTCAGGGAAAATTATGTATCTCCTTACGTGTTTCAGCAGGGCAGACAACACTCTGGACAGCACGTTGGAAAACATGGGCTGGGACATCCCTGATGCCATGGCCACTGTTGTCTGAAAAGATCCACTTGCAAGGAAATGGAGCACTGACAGCATCTGCACGTCAGGGGGATTCCAGTGGGATGGCAGATTGGTGACATCAGGTCTGGCTCCAACTGGGTACATAGTTCCTGGATAGTGGCACGGTCAAACCTGTAGGTGATGATTAAATGTCGCTCCTCCATTGTCAACAGGTCCACCAGCGGTCGGTACACCGGAGGATTCCACCATCTTCTCAATTGTCCCAAATGACGGTGCCTAGGAAGGACAACAGCGACCACAGACTCAACTTTTTTCCAGGTATGTACCCACAGTTACACAGAACACGACACCAAACACAAAACCCTTCCTGTATGTGTGTTGAGTGTAGGCCTAGCTATGTGTGACGCAGAAGTGAATGAAGCCATGTGGGCCCCTGAAATGGCGGCTGCCTGACCTCTAAACTGGGACAATGGGATTGTGGGGTAAGAGCGTTGGCGTTGCACACCATCGTGGTAGGGGGTCGTAGACCGCGGCGCAATGCTGCATTGGTTAACATTGGGCCCTATGGGTCCCAAGAGCCAATGAGGAAGTGCGCCGGCGGTGATGATATGCACCGCCGCGGACGTCACCGCCATTTTCTATCAGTTCAATCACTAGATACCTGATCTTCGACAGGAGAGGACCTACACTGCAAGTGCTGCTGTGACCTCGGTCTGGAAGCGACGATGGCTGCTGCGTCTGGGGAAAGGGCCCCTGCCTACACTGCTCAGGAGTTGGAGAAACTAGTAGACAGGGTCCTCCCCCAGTACACGCTACTCTACGGTCCTCCAGACCAACAGGTTAGTACACAGGTAGCACGTTGTGTGGGCTAGGCCTGGGTGGAGAGGGCTGGTTGTAAGAGGGAAGGGGGCAGAGTTCAGGGAACATTAATGGATGTGAATGAATGTGCCACATGGCTAGGGTAGGGAGGGGGGACACTCACATCGATGGTGCAGTTGGTAATGACTCCTCTTCTTCCCTTGTGCATGTCATGTAGGTCAGTGCCCACCAGAAGAAGGACATTTGGCGTGCCATCGCCAAGGAAGTCCGGACCCTGGGGGTCGACCAGAGACGGGGCACCCACTGCCGGAAAAGATGGGAGGACATTCGCCGCTGGAGCAAGAAGACGGCAGAGGCTCAGCTGGGGATGGCCTCCTAACGTGGGAGGGGTGCCCTTCGCACCATGACCCCCCTGATGTTCCGGATCCTGGCGGTGGCCTACCCTGAGTTGGATGGGCGCTTGAGGGCATCACAGCAGACACAAGGGGGTGAGTACACTCTCATTCTGCGGACTTTGCGCGCAGTGGAGGGGTCTGGGTGGGAGAGGAGGCCTGTGGTGTACCTAGGCCAGGCAGAAATACGTAGGCTAGGCCCCTCCGTAATGCAGGCCATGTGGCACTCTACCCCACCGCAGTAGAGTGCCAAGTACAGGTATACATGCCCCTGTGGCATCCATGTGTGCAGATGTCCATCATAGCCATGTAGGCCAGATCCCAGGAATTGCATCTGTAGAGGCCAGGAGCACGGCATAGTGCAGGGGGCTGCTGTGTCTGTATTGTCCGCTAACGGTAGCGGTATGCCATGCACTCAACCTGTCTTTCTTCTGTCTCCCCCCCCCTTCTTGTGCTCTCCCTGTTCTTTTGTGCATCAGCATCATCAGGCGGAGGTACAGTGGCACCGAAGCACAAGGGAGCTGCATCCCACATGGCCATGGAGGGCCACACCACGGACTCAGAATGCACCAGTGGGACGGAGGGCGAGGGGAGCTTCACGTCGGCCACCGGATCACCAACCGTGACACGGACTCGTCCGCCGATGGAAGCTCCCTTGTGGTGGCGGCACCATCTGTGCACCCCACTTCTACAGGTACAGCTGCCACCTCCCCTACCAGCACCGCCCTCCCAGCAGCCCCTCAGCGTTCGCCCCGTCCACGCTCACCCAGGAGGGTGGGCATCACCTTCGCCACAGGCACCTCAGGCCCTGCCCCTGTCACCCCTGCTGCCCTCAGTGAGGAGGCCATTGACCTCCTCAGGTCACTCACTGTTGGGCAGTCTACCATTGTGAATGCCATCCAGGGTGTAGAAAGGGAGTTGCAACACGGTAATGCATTCCTGGAGGGCATTCATTCTGGTCAGGCTGTCCTTCAGCGAACCCTGCAATCTCTGGCCTCAGCACTGATGGCAGCCATTGTCCCTGTGTCTAGCCTCCCCCCTCCAACCTCCTCCACCCAGACCCAATCCCCTGTACTCCAGCCTATCCCAAGCACACCATCAGACCAGAATGCACACACCTCAACACACAAAAGTAGCTCAGGCAAACATAGGCACCACAAAACCCACAGGCACTCACGCAAGCATCACACACATGTAGACACAGCAACATCCACTGCCTCCACTGTGTCCCCCTCCTCGTCGTCTCCCTCCTCCCTCCCAGTCTCGCCTACACTCTCACCTGCATGCACTACATCTACAGGCACCAAGACTCGCACTAGAACACCCAGCACCACACCCCGCTCACCTGCACTCACCACCTCCACTCCCATTTACACGTCCCCTGTGTCCTCTCCCAGTGTGTCTGTGACGCCCCCTCCCAAAGTACACAAACGCGGGCACCCACACACCCAACATCCATCCACCTCACGACAGCATCCAGTACCTGCACCTGCACCCAAAACACCTAAAGTGACACCTCCTACAACCACCTCCTCTTCCTCCACTCCCAGACCCCCTCCAACTACCCATCCCAGTGTTCGTCAGAAACTGTCCCTCTGCAAAGTTGACTTTTTTGCCCCCACCTACCCCCCTCCAATTCATCAGTCCCATCGTAGCGCCTCAGCCAAAAAGCCTCCAGTACCAGTGGTGGCTGTTCAAGGTGTGTGGAGTGCCCCGGCCACCGGGGCAGGCAGTGTGACACGGAACCAAGGCACTGCCAGTCCACCCCCTGTAAAGGCTCTGAAGTTGGAAAGTGGCCGACGGGACCGTGTGAAGACTCCTGGAGGCAAAACAACTCACAGGGGTCCCAGAGGGATTGCAGAGTCAGCTGTGACTCCTCCAAAGGTGGTGAAGGGCCAGAACAAGTCTGCACAGTATCACGGCGGAGAAGGGCGGCATCCTTCCCGGCGGCCGGGACGCCACCACCAGCACCGTCGTCACTGGTCCAGAGAGCACCGCCAGAGTCAGTGCCCAGGAGGGCCCAAGTATCGTCACTGGTCAGGAGACCACCGCCGGAGTCAGTGCCCAGGAGGGCCCAAGTATCGTCACTGGTCAGGAGACCACCGCCGGAGTCAGTGCCCAGGAGGGCCAAAGTATCGTCACTGGTCAGGAGACCACCGCCAGGAGGGCCCCGGCAGCCACTGCCCCGCTGGGCAATGAGGGACCGTCATGCCACACACCAATGCCCAGTCCAGAGACCGCCATGGCAAAGAACCGCTGAAGAGTCCAGAGACCGCCATGGCAAAGCACCGCTGAAGAGTCCAGAGACCGCCATGGCAAAGCACCGCTGAAGAGTCCAGAGACCGCCATGGCGAAGCACCGCTGAACAGTCCAGAGACCGCCATGGCAAAGCACCGCTGAACAGTCCAGAGACCGCCATGGCTAAGCACCGCTGAAGAGTCCAGAGACCGCCATGGCTAAGCACCGTTGAACAGTCCAGAGACCGCCATGGCAAAGCACCGCTGAAGAGTCCAGAGACCGCCATGGCAAAGCACCGCTGAACAGGGCATGCACCGCTGAAGAAGGAAAAGCCCGCCACATCAAGCATCGTTATCCCATGTGCAGCTGATACAGTGACGGGACAGGAACTGTCACGGGGAGACTAATCCAGTCAGGGCACCAGTCCCCCTCCAGAACCATTGGTGGCTGTTATCTACTTGAGAGACTGTGGCTTTGCACTCCCCAGGATGGTACAGTGGGCAACCCACCCACTGTAGAGACTTGAGAGACTGTGGCTTTGCACTCCCCAGGATGTTACAGTGGGCAACCCACCCACTGTAGAGACTTGAGAGACTGTGGCTTTGCACTCCCCAGGATACATCAATGGGCATGGAGCCCCGTCATGGATCTGGCTTTGCACTCATCCGGCTGAGGTGCCCCCCCCCCCGCCCTTCCCCCTGAGGTGCCTGTTGTATTTCTCTCTGATGCCCCGGCAGTGTTCTCTCCGTTTGTGGACAGGTATCTTGTGTGGGCCTCGCCCATGCATTTTTGGACTAGTGGTGCACGGACATTGATATGTGCTTATCTGCACTACTTCTCGTAATGTATATACTTTTGAATGATTTTATAATATATCTGTATATATTTGAGACATGTATATTGAAACATTACAATGTTTGAACTGATTTCGTTTTGTCTTTGCATTCTTCCGGGGGGGTTGTGGGTTGTTACTGTGATGTTTGTGAATGCATTAGTGTGTGTGTTGTAATATGCGAGGGTGGGGGTGGGTGTGTTGCGTGTGTGTCCCCCTGACTTTTGCCTCCCCTATGTCGTAGGTGCAGTACTCACCGTTGTCTTCGCTGGCGCCGGCATTGCTCTTTGTAGATGAGTGGGAATACAAGGGCCGATAGGATTTGAAATTCCAGATCCATGGAGTCCTCCTTCCTCGTGGGATGTGTTCAGGTGAGCGTTTTCCCATTGCAGAAACTGTTTCCGCCATGTTTTTATCCACGGTGAATCCGCCCCGGAAAAGGTGGCGAATTGGCGGGTTGTGATACTATGGGCGGTACATTGTCTTCCGCCTGTCTGTTGGCGGTGACCGCTGCACTGCTTGTCTGTACCGCCGTGGCGGGCGGTGTGTTAAAGTGGCTGTCTTTGCTGGCAGTTTCCGCCATGGTCATGATTCCCTTTTTTTGTCCACCAGCCTGTTTGCGGTACCCCAAAGTCTTTAGTCAGAACTTTAGATTATATATATGGATCCTTTTAGGGGTACCTGGTTTGATGAAGGCACCTCCAGTGCCTATAGAACGATAATTGGGGCCCCCGGCGCTCCTCTGCGCAAAACGGGGGCCTCCTGGGAGCATTTGGGACCAAAAGGGACGGCACGCACCCTCTCAGTATCCCTGATGGGCCCATCCTGGGACCCGTGATCACTGGGGGGCCCCCCCGGCCTCAACCGGCCCTCAGGAAGGGGGGGCAACATCCACGAGACTAGGAGAGAAGGAGGGGGGCACCAGGCACCCCCTCTGATTCTGTAATGGACCCCTCCAGGGGCCCATGATTTCTTAGAGTCTCCCCCGGGCCTGTCCTGGCCCTTGGCAGTGGGGGAGACAACAATTATCAATACTGGCCCTCACGGGGCCACGGGGCCACGCAAGGAAGCTGGCGGCGCGGGGCAACCTCCAGCGGGGTTCCCACCCCGCCCGCGGCCTCCTTCAGCACCTCCGGTGAGGCCTCCCTTCCTCGTCGGAAGGAATCCCAAGGAGCCTGGGGGCGAGGGAGTCTCCGATGAGGCTTTCTTCCCTGCCCAAGGCTCCCGCAGCACTCAGCGACTCGTCCAGACACTGGAAAGGAGGCAGGCACCAAAGTCGGTGCCTGCCAGTGCCCCGGGGGTACTCTACGGAGTGCGCTTCACCCCGGGGGCACGACAGGAGCGCTGGTGCTCCAAGTTTGGCAAAGAAATAGATTCTTCTGGTGCCCCGGGGGCACAAAGCAGCGCGCTCACTCGCGCTCGGTGCCACAACTTCCCCCGTGCTGCGGCGGTAATTTCTTTAGCCAGAATCACTGACAAAGTGGAAGCGCTTTCAAGCGCTAGGGGAATCCCCAAAGGAGCGCTTTCCTAAGTGCTAGATTAGGCATCAAGTGAAGCACCTCTTGTGCTTCAGAGTCACTGCAGGGGTCAGAGGCCACAGCACCCTGCCCCTGGGGAGCCAAGGTTCAGGAAAAGGCCCACAGGTGGGGGGGGCCTAGCAACAGGCCAGCACAAGGGAAAGGCAGCAAGTGGCAAGTCCTTTATAGTGACCAAGCAGGTCACAGGTCAGCACATCTGCAGCAGTCCATGGCGGTCCCTGGTAAGTCCTTCCAGCATTTCTGTGTCCAGTTCCATGATGTTCAAAGAGTCTCCAAATTGTGGGGAAAATTCCCCTGTACTTATAGTCAGTTCTTACAGTGTTTTACAATGGTAGGGAGAGGAGGTTCCAGCCAGTTACAACTGGTTCTGGGAGTGCCCCCTCTCTCCTTCAGCACAGGCTCCAAACATCAGTGGGGGGTTAACGACCCTATTGTGTGAGGCCAGGGCACAGCCTTTACAAATGTAGGTGTGCCCCGCCTCTCCCTTCTCTCAGCCCAGGAAGACTATTCAGTATGCAGATGCACCTCTGTGACACCTCCACCCTCCCTGTGTACAGGCTGTCTGAAAAGTATGCACAAAGCCCCAACTGTCACTCTGCCCAGACGTGGATTGGAGTCAAGCTGCAAAACACCAGAGTCATAAGCACAGATAAATGCGCACTTTCTAGAAGTGGCATTTCTGTGATAGTAATAACAAATACACCCACACCAGTAAGCAGTATTTATTATCACCATTACAACCATACCAAACACGCCTACGCTACCCCTCATAAATCAGACAATACCCTTTACACATAAAGCAGGGCATTTCTAATGCAATCCTATGAGAAGGCAGCACTCACAGCAGTGAGACACCAAGTTAGGCTGTTTGTCACTACCAGGACAGGCCATGCAATCTGGCACATGTCCTGCCTTTGTACATACATGGCACCCTGCCCATAGGGCTAGCTAGGGCATACCTTAGGGGTAACTTATATGTAGTAAAAGGGGAGTTCTGGGCCTGGCAAGTAAGTTTAGATGCCAGGTCCCTGTGGCAGAAAACTGCGCACACAGGCCCTGCGCTAGCAGGCCTGAGACAGGTTTGAAAGTCTACTTCAGTGGGTGGCGCAAGCAGCGCTGCATGCCCACTAGTAGTATTTAATTTACAGGCCCTGGGTATAGAGATACCACTGTACAAGGGACTTATAGGTAAATTAAATATGCCAATTAGGTATAAGCCAATCATAACAACTTTAGATGGGAGAGCACCTGCACTTTAGCACTGGTCAGCAGTGATAAAGTGCTCAGAGTCCTAAAGCCAACAGAGAGAGGTCAGAAAAACCAGGAGGAAGGAGGCAAAAAGACTGGGGATGACCCTGCGTAAGGCAAAAAGTCCAACAGTAACTATCAAGTGTTCCGTGTTTTTCTTATTTTTATGGGTCCTATTGTTTCTGCTTGTATCTCACCAAGGTGTATCTGAGTGCTCAAAGGGCACAACACAGGGAAGCCCCAGAGCCTCTGCAGTGCCCTCTGATTGCTGTGATATTTAAACAGGTGATACATTTGCGAGCTTTGTGGGCTTAAGCGTTACTGGCAGCTGCTACCAATGATCAGATACACTTTGTGCGGATTCTCCCCTGTTGTCACAAGCAGCAGTTGTGTAGGCCCTTCTGCCTTTCACCATCCCTATACTCCTCTCGAGGCCAGTGTTTACCCCCAGGTCCATGCGGTTCTCTGGACTGACCCAGAATGAGTCAACACTTGATCGGGAGAGCGGGATGGATGAGAGAGCAGGACATTGGTAAGACATACAGGCACAAGTGCACTGCATCATTTCTGTTTTTCGGTCAGGGGTCATAGGAACTCAGTTCTGGCTGGGAGGTATCAAGGGGGAGATTAACAGGCACAGTAACTCTGACTACTATAGCAGCTGCAATGTCTCCTTAGAGCACTTATGTGTCTCCCTTCAGTGCAGCACTCCCAAATAGACCTGTCGAGCTTTAATCTCTGCATGCTCTCCGGGTATTCCTGTTATGTTATCTAATTTTATACAGATATGTAGAGCACACTTCTTCCCAAGAAGATATCCTGGCTCTGAGCAGGAGTGGTTTTAGCCAAACCTGCTGCCTTGTGGGACTACTCCAAAAGCAAGGTCTTCAGGTTCTTGTGGAACTCAAGTGAGGTGGCTCTTATATGTAGCGATAGGTCATTCCACACTTTAGGAACGATGCAGGAGAAGGCTCGGCCTCTGGATTTAGCTTTCTGTATGCATAGGGTGTGTGGCAGTAGGAGTCTGGCCGCGCAGAGGTGTCTGGAATATTTGTAAAAACAGGTGCCATTGTTGAGGTATGCTGGCTCAGTGTTATCTAGTGCTTTGAAGGTGTGGAGCTTGAACTGTATTATACTCATTTATATAGTGGAGCTCCTTCAGGTGTGGAATGATGTGAGTGCAGCATAGGAGGTTGAGAGTGATCCCGACCAAAGAATCCTGAATAGTCTGTAACCTTCTGTTGAGTTTTTGGTTGATCTCTGCTTAGAGGGTGATCCCATAATCCAGTTTGCTTGTGCAAGTGCGTACTTGACAGTTTTCTGGGTGCTGATTGGGAGCCGATTGAAAATCTTTCTCAGCATCTTCAGCTTATGGAAGCATGAGGTGGTGACTTTTCTAACTTCGGTGGTCATGTCAAGTTTGCTCTCAATTACGATCCCAAGATTCTTAGAGTGGGTGGTGTGGGTGGGTGTCAGTCCTAGTTCAGTTGGCTAACAAGTGGAGTTTCACAGTGAAATGTTCCTCCTGAAGATCACATTTTCTGGCTTGTTAGTGTTCAGCCTCAGACAGTTGGTCTTCATCCAGTGGGTGATTTCAGCCAGGAAGTTGAGTCTCATCCGGGTAGTGGGCTTCTTGTCAACAAATGTTCTTACATTCAGCTGGCAGGTTCCAGGACCCCTCTGCCGTACCGACCTCTGGCAGGTGCTAAAGCAGAGAGCACTAAAGCATCTACAGCTGTTCAACTGCCCCAGAGCAATGATATGCAGACATCTCTATACTTGCCAAACCAGGGATACAATTGAGGTGAAAACGTCTGCCATCAGGCACGAAATATGTTGACCAACAGTAAGTAATGCCGCTAGTATATTGGCAAGGGTGAACACAAAAATGCACACAGAATAAAGACTGTGAGATTTATATTTTGTATATATATTTCTACTTTCTAGTGCTAATTATTTAAATGCTATCATCATGCTCTACTCCGACACTTGGGTTAAAATCATTCTGGGTGACGGCTCATTTTTATCTAGGCCCATCACAACCACTGCTGGCCTGAAACAGGGTTGTGTATTAGCACCACTTCTCTTTAATCTATATATATCAGACCTATCCCCAGCATTTGACGAGCTGTCAGCCCACCCACCAAGCTTAAGGGGCCGTCAAGTGTTCAACCTACTCTACGCAGATGACCTGCTGTTGCTTAGCAATACCAGGGTAGTCTTACAGAAACTCTTGAACTGCCTAGGAGGTTATGCACTAGCCAACAACTTAGAAATTAACTATGGGAATTCTAAAATAATCCCCCTTAACTGTAAACCGACCCCACACCGTAAGTGGCTGTTAAATTGGCAGTACATTGAGGAGGTAGCGGTGTACACATATTTAGGGGTCAGGTTCGACTCTAGGGGCACATTCTCAGCGCACAAAGAAGCAATAATAGAAAAGGCAAAAGCTCTAAACCGGGCTTTTGGCACCCTGGCAAAATCCACCCTGGGGCAGCCCCTAAAACCAATGACCATGATCATGCAAGCAAAAATATTGCCAACCCTTGCATATGGGACGGAAATAATGAGGGGGCGGAGGTAGCCACACTGGATAAGTAATTACTGAAATCCGATAAGCAAGTCTTCCCGTTACCTAGATAGGCATCTTCAGCCCAGGTCAGACTGGAGTTTTCCCTAACAAAGCACTCACTGGCAAGGTTAGTAGCTTTTGCGAACGGCTTCTATAAACTCTATTGCGTACCCATGGGGTCTTTAGCAAACCTAGTCTGGCACGAAATTACCCTTGCGAGGGGTAACAATAATTTTAAGGCACACTGGGAAAAAAGTTTAGCCTGGCTTAAACTGAGTGATTTGTGGGATAGCACATTGTCAGCCCTAGCCTTCAGAAAAGGAGCCAACAAGTCGGCTAAGATCTTAGGCCGCCTACAAGATATGGAGGTGCTATCAAACCGATCGCATGGATGGCTAGTACTTAATTCATATGTGTGGGATAAGGAACTTCGGATCCTATCCACCACATTACCGCGGGAAACCAGGCTGGCCCTTCTACGGATGAGGTTGGGAGATTTACCAACTCTGGACTTCCTTCCGAAATGGAAAAGAGATGCAGGATGGCAAACACAGGTTTGCAGACTATGCCATCAGACCAGGGAGACCCTAATTCATGTGGTTTATATCTGCCCAATCATTGGACGCCAGAAAAGGGAACTGCTGAGGAAAGAATGCAACATCTTAGGAGTCCGGTCATGCAGGTCGGCCATTATAACAGCCCTCGACCCAAGCAATGGGAATCTGAATACCAGATTAATCCAGTTTCTGAGAATCTTTACAGCCCTGGCAGGCCCAGTAACTCCAGTTTAGTAAAAGTCAATTGTCCCCTCCCATAATACTAGAACCCGCCCTGTGGTTACCAGCTATCTGTGATTTAGGGGCTCGGCCCACCCTGAAGGCATCTTCTGATTAATAGGTGGCCCTGTGCAGTGTTAGTTCAGCTCATTTCTTCTGCCCATTTGTACTTGGGAACCCCCATTGTCTCCATGTGGGGTACAACCCAGCTTTTGTATTTATTTTTTAATGTTGTCTATCTTTTATTGTACATTCGTGTTAGGACATTTTTTGGATGTATCTGATGTATCCTCTCAATGTGTTCCTTTTTTTAATGGTTTTTATTAACTAATAAAATACATTTCCAGTCTAGTGCTAATTAGCAGTAGCGAGATATGCTACAATGTAAAATAAAGTAAAGAACCTGTATGCCCGAAAGCCAATGTGGAGCTCAGATAAGGCCTTCACAGCCCATGATCTGTAGCAGACTGGGCCTAGAGTGCATCAGCAGAAAGCAACCATGCATACTAATGCACAAATTGCTAGTTTTACACATGTCTTTTGATAGTGTGAGTCTTATAGGAGCTTAGGTGTTCTCCAATCTGAAGGGCTGTGGGAATCTTGACTGCAGGATCTAATGTAGAGGTAGTGGATTATTATTTGCCAGATTTGCTACCATTCCCTTTTCCTGAGAACACTCTGCTTAAGTGTCTGTAGTGGGTTGCAATCTTAACACATTAAACTGCTGACAGTCATTAATTGAGGATTTCTGTACAGTACAGTCAACATGGGAGTTCTGTATGGTTAAAGCTGAACCACCAAACAGTTGATAGTTTTAAATTTTTTGTTGATATCACATCCACACCAATAATCACCGATGTCAAAATTCAGCTGCAGTGAAACTTTTTTTGGAGCACCTATATGACATTTATTCTTGCAACTTAGTGAAAAGATACCATCACACAAATATACCCGTATCTCTATTTGATCCCTCAAAATTATTGGTTTTTGCCAGAGAAGGTTAGGTCTAAAGCTCATTCTGGGGGAATCATTTTTCATGTTTCTGGGGGAATCATTTTTCATGTTTCAGCCTGCAGAAAATAAGCCAGGTCTTCCTTAAATAATTTAGAGCTGAAGATGATGAGTTTGGCTGAGCTTTGTGGCCCTCAAGCTACCATCAAATTCATCATCCATCATTGCAGGCAACATATACCCACTCAATGACACCGCTTGGTCATGGGGAAAGAAGTGGCAATGCAATATTGTAGCAGCAGGAGTGTACACTTTAGGACTGGTCTATTTCCTCCATCAGATATTGGCATCTACACCTGCCATGGGTGACCCTACCGCATGAGAAACTGGTATCCTGACCTTTTGTAGTCCTAGCTAACACACTAATCTAGCATGTGTGCGGAGGTCTAGCCCATCCATGATAAAGAGAAGGTCCAGTATCTGTTCTCTGGTCTGGAAGGGTGTACCAAGTGTGCCCTATTTGATTACATGGGACAGTGGTCATATCCTGGGTTACTGACATAAAGCGTACCAGATTGTGTTGATTAATAGTTCTGAGCAGACAGATTTCTTTGTTTCATGGAGGAAGCTCAGACTACTAGCCACTCTGAAGTAAATCTCTGCTGAGTTGCAACACCAAGACCCGTGCATTAACATTCCAAGTATGTAACAAGTGCTTGTATGCCTGGTGGATGTGTGGCACATGCAATAGTAGCAAAACTACATGTGTGGTATAAGTCTGAGTGATGAGACCAGATGGATCTATGTTGTATAGTCCGTGGTTTGCCATGGCACAAGATGTAAGATTTTATACAGCATTCCTAGAGAGTGGAATTGTATCGCCTCCATCCCTTGAGCTATATAGTGGAGGCCCAGACACTGAAGTGAAGAACTATGGAAACAGGACTACACCTAGAAATTATATGAGGACCATTAAGCAGGGCATTGCTGATTAGTCCTTCCCGATCAAAGCCATATGGTGGATAGTAGGGGAGAATGGATGAGTTAACATATTCTATTGTTAAGAGTGAGGACGTTTTAGGCAAGACCTGACCCATTTGGTTGTCCCTGAGTGCTACATCAGGAAGTCTGATGACAGCCAGGTGCAGATACTTCATACTTCATTGGGTTTATGTTTTAGATGCTCTTGTTTGGAGGCATCATTGTCACAATCTGCAGTGAGTTCCACTGCTTTTCACAAAGAGTGTGTCTGCATTACAGCCAGATAATGGCATTTGAGAGGCAACCACCTTGAACTGATTCCAGGACTTTAGAAGATGGATCCATATCCCCTGTCTAGAAAATGAAATTAGTATATAAAGGACTACTAAGGAGAGCTTCCTTGATTATTTTTTTCTTCTTTGCAGGAATTAAGGCCATCAGACCGTTGCTATATAGAGTTTACATTTCATATGCTGGCAAAGGGGCATGGAGTGACAATGTCCTTCAAGAAAACACGAAGAATATGTGAAAAATTTAACAACTTTAAATTAGTTATAATATTTGACATTCAGCTTTCTCCCAATGTATTTGTTAATCTTGCAAGCCTTATGGTGGTCTTACCCCAAACATTTAGCCTTCCTTCCCTTATGTTTGATGATTTCTTTTTGATGGCCTTAGGATTCTGCGCACTTTGCCACTGCTAGTCAGTGCTAAACTGTATGTGCTCACTCCTTAGAAAATTGCAACATTGGCTTATCCCTTATTGGCATATATAATTTACTTGTAAGTCTCTAGTAAAGTAGCACTACATGCGCCTAGAGCCTGTAAATGAAATGCTACTAGTGGGTCTGAAGCACTAATTGGCCATCCTCTTAAGGAGCCCTTTAGACATGTCTGAGGCCTGCTGCTGCAGCCTTTGAATGCAGTTTAAAAGTGCCAATTGGCCTGGCCAAATAACCCTTTTGCCAGGACCAAATCTTTCTTTTTAGTACATATAAGTCACCCCAAATGTAGACCCGTAACAGCCTAGAGGGCAGGGTGTAGTGTATTTAAAACACAGGACATGTATGTTTACGTTTTACACGTCCTGGTGTGAAAAACTCTTAAATTCATTATTCACTACTGCAATATCTACCTTTCCCATGGGCTAACTTTGGAGTTACCTTATCACATTTCATAAACTGTAATTTCCAATGGGGAGTAGGTAAACAGTTCATGTTTGGTTTCTTTGGAAGTGTAGTAAAGGAAGTCTTAACTTATGGTGTAGTCGAACTTTAAAGTACAATTTTGAAAATTACACTTTTAGAAAATTGGCATTTTCCTGCCTTAGCAATTTAGTGCCTGTTAGAGGTCCATGGGACACATCACTTGATGTAGTTGACAGTTTGGCTTTCTGTATTGCTCATAGACAGCCACACATAATAGAGAGTTTCGATGTGCCTGGATGGACCATCACTGGCAGGATGGAAGGAAAGAGCTGGGCACAGCCCCACTTACACTTGGACAGGCTGTGTCCTGCTTCCACATACATGGCTGCCTACCCCGTAGGTAGCCTGGAGCCAGGGCAGGAAATGCAGTATCCCTGAATACTTCAAATGGAATTTCTAGTAGCTTCTCCCACCTTCCAAAGGAACGGCACCATGTATAAATATTGGACCTCAGACACCACTTCTTCACCACACTTCTCGACATGTGGATACTCTGCCAGGAAGAAGGACTGCTGTGCTCCTCAAAGGACTGCTACTGTGTTGGACTGCTGCTCCGTGGGACTGCTGCCTGCTGACGTGCTTCCCTCTTGCCTGGGTGAGAAGGACTAGATCTGCATATGTTTAAAGCCAGGACCCCAGAGTGACTCCAAGGGCTAGTTGGCTGGCCTCCTGACTTCAGCCTTAGTAACAACAGGCTCAAGCAACCTTGACAACAGCACCTGGGGTCTTCTATATGTGAGTCTACCCTGCCAAGTTGTGTCATGTCAGTCCTAGACCCTTGAAAATGAAGTGAGTCTAGGGTGCTCTGCCAGCTCTGTGGACCCAGTGGAACTGATGTATCTCCTCTACTGTGTGTCACAACCATGAGCATAACTGACACATCGCTGCTGCTGCCCAGATCGAGCCCATTGCAAAGACCTGGATCACCTTCACAGCCTGTAGCCACTTTGGAACCATTGCTGGGTGACTTATCCTTGGCACAAGACACGGCATCTCTCATCAACAGCAGCCTTGACAAGGATGCCAGACTTTGCATAGCAGCCTCACAGCTATGCATTTCCCTGATTTTGTGGTGCATCCTTAATGTCGGAGTTTGTATCACAAGCTCTCATCAACAGGATCTTTGGTGAAGACACAGGACCTCGCTTTGCAGCCATGCTGCATCTTAGAACGCATGCTTTTTTTCGGCTGCATGATGCATCATCGACGTGGTTGCTTGCAACGCTCAGCAAACCAGGGTTTAAGGTACTTTGTTCAGAAGTTCTAATTGGATCCCTGTAGCCGGCCCGCATTCCAGCACACTCAGCCTGAACTTGTGATTTTGTACTGGCATAAGCAGATATCCACAGTTGGAGCTTTGTCCTTTTTGGAGCTATTTTTACTGAAATCTCTAGTTTTACTTATTGGATTTTTTGTGGTTTTGGTCTTGTTTTATTTATTAAAGAATACTCTATTTTTCTAATCTGTCGTATCCTATTTGTGTGATGTTTTCACTTTATTACTGTTTGAACTGTTGCACAAATACTTTACACATTTCCTCTGTGTTAAACCAGACTGTTCTTTGCCAGGATGCAAGAGAGTTGAGTACAGGTTAATATGGGGTTGCTTGTGCCTTAACCTGACAAGGATTTGTGGTTGTTCACACCCCAGTCAACCAACAACCCAGTTTCTTACAGTATTCCATGAAGTAATATGTATGCAGTGATCCTAGTCAAGTGAAACCTTCGAGCCATTTAATGAGAGACTGGGTGTGGCAGAATCTCTTGCAGAATTGGAGCCGGACACAAAGACTCTGGAACACGGTGTCCCTCCCCCTTCAGGGGAGCAAAAACCATTCAGTGGGGGGCCCTAAGATCCACGATATATAGGAAACTATGCCCCCATCACATTTTGCAGGGGGGCATCGTTTTGTATTACACCACTTGCCGCTGTACCATCCTCATGAGGATAAACAGCATTATAATCCACAAAAAAGATAATTTCCCTGACACAGCAACCAAGAAGTATGAAGAAGACAAATGTTGGTACCTGCCAAAGCCCTTTCACCAAATGACAACCCATGTACACTTCAGAACGCTGTTAGAAGCAGCGCTGTTATGCATATGAGGAAGGAAAGCGTCACTTTATCTGCTCTGTCTTCTCCTTTAGCAGGTTAGGATGGTGGGTAGATCACTGCTACCAAATCAGGGTTACAATACATCATAGCTGAAGGATTGAACTCTTTTTCATTAGGCGATATCTTAACTTCCATGTCAATATTTTCCTGGGTATTTAAAATTGGTAGAAGAAGGAGCCATCATAGATTGAGCTTGAAGCAATGAGGCAGCTGTGGTTAACCACTTAACAGGATCAGTTGCAGTACTTCTTAATGTGACCAAATGATCTTTGGAGGTTCTTCTTTGTGCCAGACGGTGAAGGCAAGATCATGGTGCAGGGGCCATCTTCTACTGCATTGGGTATGAAAAGTCTGAAAGATTATCTAATTGATGCTTTGTCAGGTATTCACTCCTGCTTCAGCTCTCCCTGGTCAGGGACATACTCGCCAGTAACTGTAATGCCAGAATCAAAATCTATATAGCCCTTTTACATAGTTATTTAATTGTTGTTTCTTGAATGATTTGTAACAGATCAACAAATAATTCAGGTTGTAACTCTGCCTACCCAGGGAGAAGGCGATCAGGCACAAATATCTTAACATCAAATAATTTCATAAGGTGTATGATAATGTGAAGACACTTTGTCGTTGACTATTAAATGCTGCATGTGCCAGATATAAATTATAGAACCAAAACAACCATGTAGCGAACATCTTGGTGGTCAAGGTTTGGTTAAGCTTGCCGTTGGCCTTCTCCACAAGTCTATTTGAACTGATGCGAGAAAGACAGCTATATTTCAACAGCAACAAAAGCTGAATATAAGGTTCTTTAGCTATAAGGCACCACAAATCTTGTTTAATGGCACAGGCAGTGGTAGTCTTTTGTGACCACGTCCATAGTAATCAATAACCAGAATATATTTATACTGGTTGACACAGGGAAATATTTGGATGTGCCACCTGCTTTTACAGAAGGAGTAGGTGTCAAAGATGTAGAAGTTCTAATCACTTGACAGCTGTTAAGGTCCTATACATAATTCATAGAAACTATAGTACATATAACCACTATAGAAGGGATAAAGTAACAGTGACCTATGCATGGACAGACACCATTGCCTTGTGAGTTGTCTTCATGAGATCTAGCTTAACTGCCCATTTGGTGTATGCCTATCCCCAAAAGCTTGGATTGATCCATAGGTACATTATCTTGTGTTAAATTGTAGACATATTTAGCTAAGATGGTTGGAGAGGGTATGCCCCTTTTCAGTGTTGCTTGTTGTGAGAAAATGCCTCTTTCTATCTGGGAACCCCATTTTTTCTTGACTGATGCTGCTGTTTTTTTTACTCTGCATACTTCAACACTGATAATGAAGCCCCACTGATATGTGATCTGACCCTTAATACATGTTGAAATTGGCTACACTCCTGACTGCCATATTACCTTCCCTGTAAGCCCCTAGAATATGTTGCCAAACTGCACCCAGGTCCTGTAATTTAAATGTCACTAATGGAGTGCAGCACATATTGTGCCACCATTAAAGTGGCAGTGCAATGCATGCCTCTAGGCCTGCCTATGTAGCCTGGGTATACATTTTAAAAACTGCCTATTCTACCTCACAACATAAACTTTTTGCAAGGCCTAAATCTTCCTTTTTGCTATTTATAAGTCACCTCTAAGGTAGGCCCTAAATGCTAATAGGGTATTTAAAAAGCAGGCCCTGTATGTTTTATGTTCACCTCACGGCAGTGAACACCCTCCAAAGTTGCTTTCTCACTGTGACTAGGCTGGCTGTCTCATAGGGAAGCACTGGGGTACATTATAACACCTTACAATGCTTAACTTCAGTTTGGGAATAGCTAGAAAAGTGACTCAAGGACTCATTTTAATAGTAACCTAAAATCCAACTTAATGGTCAAGTCGGATTTTGTAGTACTATTTTGACGGATATCCCGTCCTCTGTGTTATGATCTCATTATATCTTATAAAGATGGCAAAATGGTGGATGGGATATTGGTCACGTTTGTGACAGAGTATTCCATCCGTCAAGATCCAAATCAGAGCCTAAGTCATAAGACTAAACTTCTGACCAGGACAAATCTGGTCTCTGTATCCCGTGCTCCATCACAGTCGGCCTTAAAGGTCGGCCTCAAAACCTACACTTGTCCCAGGCTAGTGCAACCAGTTGCAGTGGGGTTCGTTTTGCCATTATTTTTATTAAAAACTTTCAAAAGTTCATATTTTTGGTCCATATTTTGGTATGTTGCGTTTTTTGTCTTATTTTGTTCATTAAAATATTCTCTTTTTCTAGGCATTGGAGTGGGATTTTATTGTGTTTTCAACATTGAATCAGCAGCACGGTTCCCTTTTCTTTGAATACCTACTTCTGTGGGATGGTGTAGGCTATACATGAACCAAAAGTACTTTGTCCTATAGGGAACCTATCTTTTCCAGTGCTGGTCATCTTTGATTTATTTAAATTTGGAATCAGTGAATTCCTTCATGTGCTGATGTAGTAAGTCCACATGGCATCTGTGCATGCAGATGTCTGAATGCGACTGAATGAAAATTGGACCAATCTCTAGGGCCAAAAGATACCTTGTATTGGTGCATTTTTTTCTGTAGAAACTACTAATGTCTTAGTGCGAGTTTATACAGCTTAGAATTCACCATATTTGAAAATTCCCTATATGGCTGTCACACAGGAAGGTACTTTTGTTTTCAACACATTCCAGGCTGCGCAGAGCGGTCTGTGTGCAGTACAGTTTTATGCTTGTATATAGTCAGGACATGTGGAGTCTGCGGTATATTATATTGGTACTGAAAAGTCATTATCTCTAGGTATAGCCATGTGGAAACATTTCTTGACCTGTATCTCTAAATATTTCATTGCAATCTTGTCTGCTTGTAGACTCTGCAAAATGGTGTGATAGTCATTTATTCAATCATTTTCTAAAAAAGGTGGGTGCAACCAAGTTACATGGCAATATAATGAAAGGGTTTATCTGCTTAATATGACAAGTATGCCCTTCCATAATTTGAGATCCATGTAAGATCTTACAATTTAAGTACAGTGTTATGGGGTTGAAAGTTGGCATATTTCACCCAGCAATTCAAGGGTTAGCCCCTTGTCTTCCATTGATACATTGCCCAGAAAAATGTCACTGAAAAATCAAACCACTGGGTATTCTCCTGAAACTCAATAGATATCTCCTATTGTAGGCATGGAAAGTATTTTGCTGGAGGATCTACAGGCTTATTCTAAATAAAATATCCTATGGCATGGCCCAATGGATCAAAGTATTTCCATGAATAAAATGTCTCTGTTGTGAATGCATTGGTACCAAAGACTACCAGTAGTTCTTTCCCTCCTATAGTGGGAAACCTGTATGATGTTAAGTGGTTGGCCAAGTGAGGTCCCACATAATCCTTTTTAGAGCTGCAGCACTAGCATGAGAGCAACCTCTGCCCTACCAGCCTTCATGAGGTTCTACTTGGCTTCAATTGGCCCAACACACAGGAAAGCAAAGCACTGGAATACTCAAAAGGATACCAAAAGACACAAACATACTTCATTAACCTAAACAATATTGTGCATGGGTACTCGCAAACACTTTTCCCAGGGGCCAAAAAGTATGGTCTGTGGTGTGACCGAGGGCTGCATTGATGTGGGTAGGGTATGGGGGAGGGTGTAGCGGAAGCAAAGTATGTTTATGTTGTGGGAACCGAGTCAGTGATCTATTTTGAGGGTTCCATTCCATACTTCCCTCTAAATGAAACCCCTACTCTATAGAGGAGTCAAGGGTTTGGCAATATTGTGTTATGCGGTATCTGAGTCACTATACCTCTATAGTGCCTTTGGGTAAGCAAGCTCTATTTGCTACCCTGGCTGAGTCAAGTGTACAAACTAAGTAACTTGAATACTGAATTGGAATGAAATGCAATTGCACAATGCAAAACCAGAAAACCTGGGATCAATCCCGACTTCCCTACTTGATCACATTGTGTAATCGTAGGCAATTGTTTGTTTCATTTTGCTCCTTTTTCTGCATTATAACATATGCAAGCACCATGAAATACAAGAGTTCATGATGTGCGCTGCACAAAACCTTCTCTTGTGTTTGATTTAATTAGCTTTAATGTTGTCCATATATAAAAACAACCCAGATCACCCAAAGTGGTACACATGACAGCTGACTTACCCCTGAGTTCACCATTGGCATAATTGTCAGGGTATCACTTTGGAAAAATACTTCTTAATGCACTGATATTATCTGATGTACCAAAGTGAAATGCTTTGGCATATTGCTGAAGGAAACATTTTTGAATTTTGAAGAGACTCTATCATATTTTTGCAAATTTGTTGCAAAATGTCTTAAAAAATTAAGGTGTTCCTAAAGCTAAATGTTGAATTACACATTCTTTGCTTCTTTCATTTTACATCACTTAACTTGTAAATAAATGCTTGCCCATTCATTTATCATCTTTTTTAATGTTAGTGCTCTGTCCTCTAAAGAGCACCCTAGTATTGTTCACCTAGGACTGCATAAAAAAGCCAGGAGGGCTCCCAAGCTGTATTGTGAGTATCACTGATATAGTACAAGGACAACATGTGTCTTCCTAAATTCTAACTCATTAAAGATGAGAGATAAGATAGATCATAGTAATATATCACTGGTAATAGGTAATTCCACTGTCTGTCCCAAAGAAAACAGTAAGAAGGTTGGAGAAAGATTATTAGACTCTTATTTGTCTACCAAAAATAACACCAAATGAACAAATCCCTTAAAAACATGACTAAGAAAATATTGCAGTGCTACATCACTTTAATAGCCATTAGATTTAACACCACCACCCCCAGCAAAAATGAAAAACACAACTGAAGAAAAATGTATGTAATGCAGGAGCATATGATATTTATTCAGGAGAATGGGTTTGTTTGGAGACAAGGTCTGATTTCTACAACTGTAGGTGTACAGGTTTAAAGAATGTTTCACTTAATATTAATCATGCAAAGACAAGCTAAACATCAATATTACAGCACAATAGCAGCAACCAGATTTCTCCATTGACCTCTTCAATATTTGGACATGCCCACTTGTATAACAATTAGTGTTTCACTTGAAATTTGGGCATAGCAAATATTATAGCACTGTATGGGCTGTTATATTTGGCATCCATCACTAGAACAGGATGTGAAAGCTCGTGGTATTCTACAAAAAGTACATAAATATACTGGAATATCCTTTGAAATAAAAGGCAATTTCAACCAGTCCAATGTTAAAAGGCAACCATGAAAAAGTAGGGGACACACGATTTTATAGCAATATAACAGCTATAATGTTTGCTATTGCCATATAAAAAAATATAAAAATGAAAGGATGGATTCTGCTTGTAGAATAATGGTATATTCACTTAGTCATTATAAGACCATCTCAAAGTGTATCCTGGTAGAAGTTAACTCTTATAAAGTAAGAATAAACAAATACTGCAGCACCATACGGGCCATTATATTTGGTATCCCCTATAGGAACAAGTTGTGAAAGATCATAGAATAATATAAAATGTACATAAACATACTCAATTTGCCAATTTCAACATGTCCATTGTTAAAAGGTAACTCTTGGAAAGTAAGAGATATAATATAGCAACATTTCAGATGCAATACTTGGTAGAACATACAAAATAATATTGACAAACACGTGGAAGGGTGCCATTAGGCAGCAAAATATTCACCTTGCCTTCAAATTATCATGCTAATTGGATCTCAATATTTGTTAACTAGGTACGAATATTGTAACAACACATGGGCCATTATATTTGGCATCCCCACAGGAAAAGCTTGTGAAAACTAATAGAATAATATAAATAGTGCATGAAAATACTGTAATGTCTTAGCAAAAAAAAAAGGTAGTCTCATAACCCTTGAAGTGTATTGGACACAAGATATTATAGTAATACAACAGCAGCAGTATATGAAATCTATTAGACCTGGCATCCTTGGCATGGTCTCCCCTAACATTTTGCCTCTACTTCCCAGGTTGAGGCTGTGTGCTGGACTCCGTCTTTGCTGTTTCTGTTACTCTGGGCACTTTGCCACTGCTGACCAGTTTTAAAGTGCAAGTGCTCCGTATGTGAAATTGTATGTGTAATTGGCTTTTCCATAATTGGCAAATTTGATTTACCAGTAAGTCCGTAATAACGTGCACTAGAGGTGCCTAGGGCCTGTAAATCAAATGCTACAAGTGAGCCTGCAACACTGATTCTGACACCCACATGAGTAGCCCTATAAACAATGCTCAGACCTGCCACTGCAGTGCCTGTGTGTGCAGTTTTTAAACTGTCAAGTCGACTTGGCAAGTGCACCCACTTGTCAAGCATAAACCTGTCCTTTTTAAAAATGTCAGGCACCCCTAAGGTAGGCCCTTGGTAGCCCCATGGGTAGGGTGCAGTGTATGTTAAAGGTAGGACATGTAATGATGTTTCTTTTACATGTCCCGACAATGAAATACTGCAAAATTAGGATTTCACTGATGCAAGGCCGATCTCTCTCATAGGTTAACATAGGGGCTGCCTTTAAATATTTTAAAGTGCAGTTTCCTTTTGAGAGCAGATGGAAATCTGGAGTTTGGGGTCTCTAAATTCACAAATTAAAAATACATCTTTTAGTGAAGTTAATTTTTGGATTGTTGGTTTGAAAATGCCACTTCCAGAAAGTATGCATTTTCTTGCTTCAGCCATTCTGTGACTCTGCCTGGTTGTGGATTCCGTGTCTGGGTCAGAATGACAATTGGACTGTTTGTGCATCTCTACTAGACAGTGACACAAAGGGTGCTGGGGTATAACCAGCATATCCTGATGGGTCATCTGGGCTAGGCTGGAGCAAGGAGTGTTCAATTATACCTGAAAGGGCTGTGCCTGCCCTCACACAAAGCAGTCTCTAACCACCTGGTGTGTGTCTGGAGCCAAGCCTGGGCAAGGTAGGATCCTGTAAACAATAGAGACTTTTCTTTGACGTTAGGCAACTTAACAGGCAGAAAAGGCTTCACCAACCTGTCTCTGAGTCTGCATGCTGTGGACTCTAGCTTGCCAGAGAGTGCCCTTCCAGTTCCTACGTCCATGGGAGTGAATTTCTGGTGAAAATCCTATGAAACAACACAGAAAACTCTATGTGACTTCACTAAAGACACCGCTGCATGAAGCCCATGATGCCGCCTAGACCCGGATCCGTGAACCTCTCCGAGGCACGAACACCCCACTGTCAACGCAGGCTCAACGTCGCTGCAGCCACTGACGTCCACACAAACACGTTTGTTGGAGTGTTGTACGTCTCTCGTTCGTGACACCTGACTCATCACAGCGCCTGTGACCCTGTGACGTAATCACGAGCCCATGAGGTCGCCCCGCAGCATCGTAACTTCAATGGACTTTGACTTTGCCGGAGGTGCCAAGGAACCGAATCATCGCAACCTCCTCACCTCCACCGCTCCACAGAAGGACCTAACGTCTCTTCTGATGCCTCTGCTCCTTCACCCTGCAACACTGGAACCTACGCTGCATCAGATCCAGTGACGCCTCAATCCCGACTCCGTGCACAGGCCTGTTTTCTACCTATTTTGCTAAGGTACTGTACCTGGGGGTCTGTGTGACTCCGTAAATGGCGCCAGTGGCATAACACTGTGGAAAACTACTCTATCACGACACCGCTTTAACATCAAATTGCAGTATTTGTGGCCCTAGGCACTATTTTTGTGTTTTAATTGCTAAAGTCATATTTTAATTGTGTATTGTGGATTTTTGGTCTTGTTTGATTTGGATAAATATTGGCTATTTTTCTAAACTAGTATGGTGTCCATTTTGTAGTGTTTTCACTATATTACTTTGTGTTTCTGCTCGTGCCAAGGTACCAAGGGGATGAGTGGAGGTTAACAGGGTGTGTTTCTCCTTAACCCTGACTAGAGTGAGGGTCCTTGCTTGGACAGGGGCCAACCTGACTGCCAACCAAATATCTAACAATATACCTTTATTAAAAAAATATTGTAAAACACAAGGAAGATGCAGTTTGATAGAGTGTAATACTGCCTTCACATAATCAGTGTAAGGCCAAATCTTATTAGTTCACCATTAAAACCTAGTGGATAACAAATATTATAGCACCATAAGACCATTATAGTTTGTATCACCAAAAGGAACCAGAAGGATGTGAAAGCTTGTGAAATAATATAAAAAGTACATACACATTTTGTAATACCCTTTGAAATAAAGGTCAATCACAAATGATTCATAGATAAAAGGTAGCCCTTGAAAAGTACGGGATACAAGATATTATAGCAAATGTAAGAGCTGTAATATTTGGAATCCCTACACAAAAAGATATTGCCAAATACTAGTAAAGTTGATATTAGGCTACTTTGTTTAACTAGCCATTATAAAAAAATTTCAAATTGTATCCTGCTAGGTGCTAGCCTTTAAAACTAGGGCCTGTTTGAACCATTATATTTAGTATCCCCAAATATAACAGGATGAGAAAGATTGTGTAATATTAAGTGTGCCAAAAAGTGCAAAAAGACTGTAATATGAACAATAAAATACAATTTCAACTGGTAAATTGTTAAATGGTAACAGCTGAAAAGTAGGGGATACACTATATCATATAAAAATGTATGGAATCCCCATTGAAAATAAAAACCCTAGGAATGTAGGAGATACCAAATATTACAGCACCATGTGTTATCCTCCACGAGAACAGAATGGGAGCACACAAGAATAATTATAAAATGTGCATGCACATACTGTAATCTGTTGTAAATAAAAGGCAATTTAAAGTGGTCAATGGATAAGAGGTATCTCTTGTAAAGTGTGGGATACAATATGTAATAGCAATGGATGAGCTGTAATATTTGGTATCCCCATAGAGAAAAATAGTGGAAAACAAAAGCAAGGGTGTGATTTGCTAAAGAAACTGTGTTGACACTTCCAATATAAGATCATGTTAAATTGTAATCCAGTATGCTTTTATCTCTGAAACTTAGGGGATCCCAACTATTGTGACCCATTATAAATCATTATATTTAGTATCCCTCAAAGAAACTGAATGTGAAAGCTTGTGGAACGATATTACAAGTGAAAAAAGATCCTCTAATCTCCTATCAGATAAGATCATTTCAGTTAGTAAAGGGCTAAAAGGTAGCTTTTTGGAAGTAGTGCATACAAGATACTATAGCAATGCATGAGACGTAATATTGGGTGTCTCCATGAAAACGATGTTGAAAAAAACAATAAAGGGTGCAATTTGGCAGATAAATACGGTCTTCACTAAACCATCACAAGACCATGCCAAAGTTTCCCCAGTGTTAGCCCTTGAAACGTAGGGGTTACCAGGTATTAAAACAGTATATGGGCCACTATATTTGGTATCCTCCAAAGAAACATGGATGAATGTGGAATGATATCAAAAAGGCAAAAATACACTGTAAACTCCTATAAAGTAAAACACAAATTCAGCTGGACACTGGATAAAATTTCACCTTTGACAATTGGAGACCAACAGATGTATATGCATACAAAATGATATTGGAAAACACAAGAATAGGTGAAGTGTGGTAGAAAAATACTGTGTTCATGTAGCCCATATGAATATGCTGTGTTATTTACCCATTTTGAATTGTTACGAAATGTGAAATACAAAATGAGACAAGAGGAGCATGCGCTGGAACCATTGGTATAATAAACTGCCTGCCTGTAACTGACCCCCTAAGAAACCAAGAAAATCATGCACTGCGAGTTGTTGACAATTGCCAGTTAAACAAGTCACAGAATGCAACATGGTGTTGACTAAAAAGTCAAGACTGACATCTCTCATAACATTCAGCTACTTCACACTAGGATTTCACCGAAAAGAAAATCATTTGTTTACGTTTGCCATTCTGGTTCGTCCAAGAACTGCAAGGTGAAAAGCAGACTGTGTAAAATTCCCATTATTAATTTGCAATAATCAAACTTCCATTTTGTTTAACATTCATGGAAAAACAGATATTTTTGAAAGATGTCCTCTAGTGCTTGCTGTTTAAGATGTATAGGTCCAAAGAAAAAAGATGTAGAATTGCATTGCTTTTACTTTTTTATTGCCACAGACACAGTATAGAGCAGGCTGGTAAAATGGCAGTAAGATAGCAACTTTACTCGTGTACGCATTTAAGGAAACATGCACTGCTATTGGACTTACTTTGCCAGTTACGGTCTGTCAATACAGATTTGTAGAATGTTCATTGTATAAAAAAACAAAGCATTTTATATCTCAGTTTTCCCCTCTGGTTTTTTTCATTGCCTTTTTCTTTCCTTCTACCTTTAATCTTTCTTCCCTTTCAGCTTTCTTCTTTAACTCCTGCCAGTGCCTCCTTTCTCTTTCGTTTCCCACCTGTGTGTTTATTTCATTATTTGATTCCATTTTCTAGATCAAAAACTTTCCTTCTTTTATCTCCTTCTCTGTCTCAATAACATATCTTTTTTTATTTCATGTTTTATAGTTTGTATTAATAGTGCTTTTCTGCTTGCTTCTTCTTGGCCAGCAATGATTGGCTGCAGTATGAGACAAGATTCAGGTAATTTATAACCTGAGCTGAGTTTGGTATCCACAAAAGTGCAGCCTTGTCCAGTGGCTTGCTTCATTTTCTACAAAATCTTTATGCATGTTGATGACCAATGGTTTAACATTAAAGGCTATCACAGACTGCCTTCACCAAACCATCAATGCACTTTCTGACTCTGACTGATCTTTAATATTAGAACACTCTTTAACCATGCAGTTTCATCCTGTCCCTCATATGAGTTTTCTCTCCAACCGTGACTTTCGTAGAGTGAAACAAAAAGGCCATTTAACACCTTATCTGCTGAGGCTTTTCCACTCGCAGTGCTAGGCTCTTTTTTGATGTTGGGCTTAGACTATCTTTCTTTACTTTTTTTCCCAAAAGGTTTGGATTAAAAAATTGTGGCCTTTTTCCCACACCTTGGATATTTTCAAGATACCCAGGGTTTGTGGATTCAACCGGCTGGAACTGAGATAATAGTCAAAATATAACAAGAACATGTTTTTTGGTTAAAAACTAGAAAACAATGCCGTGCAAGAAAGCATGTTTTTGAAAAAGGCATCGACAAAGGTTGCTGTCATAGGATCATCAGCTTCCTTGCTTCCAGGAACAAGCAGAGTTGTTAAGGAAAATCAACTTATTTTTAACACAGTTTTTGCATTTTTCTAACTGGTTGTCGGGTTTTCCTATTTTGTTGTGGTTTCAACGTATTTGTAGTTTGTGGTGAAAACATGTGTGAAACTCAGGAGCAAACCAGGAAGGCCATACATTTTAAAAACTAGACAAAGGGCCCAATATATATCCTGGTGGTAAGCATACTCTGTTGCAGTTGTGATAGAGTATGCGTCCTCCCAAGATAATGGCCCACCCCCTGATTTAGATGTGGGCAGACCTTAGGTTTAATTACCGCTGAGACTCCTATGTCTCTGCCATGATTAAACTCCTCTCGCTGCACTTTAGAGTAAAGGCTGAGGCTGATCTTTAATTCCATCCATCCGATTTAGATGGGCAGAATTAGAGGTCAGTTTTCACTATCAGGAAAACACAGGTGGTTAAGAGGCAGTGAAAACTGCTATATGCCCCCTTCCCATGGGAAATGACTCCCTTGGCAAGGGGAGAATTGTCTTTTTTATTTTCAAAAAAATGATGGGATCAGAAGAGAAATTATGGGATTTCTTTTTGAAAACTAAACAACCAAGAACTATTTGGTGTAGGGCTCCATCTTGTTGATGGAGCCCTGCACCAAACAGTGAAATGCATTAACAGGATCCACCTTGATGGCGGTTTCTGGTGCTGCTTTACAAATGACTGCCAGCTTGACCGTCATATAGAAATCTGGCAGGTGGTCCCTCCACCAAAGAGACAGAGTAATTTACTCCATCACCCTGGTGGAACAACGGGCTTTTCATCAGTAATTAATTTGGCCCCAGAATAACAAATATAGCAAAGGGTTATTAGCGTAGACTGAACATAGTTGCTCCCAAAAAAATGAATTGGTGAATTTAAAAGTAATGAAAAAAAGTAGGAAAAACAGCAATTTGTGTCAAAATTTTAATCTGTAAGATTTTCCCCAGATTGCCAATTCAATAAAGTAATATAGCTCTATGTCTATTAGACCATTCTAGCTACAAGGATCTATAGTGTTTATCGATTGGGTAAAAACATGTTTCTCAGAGCAAACAGCTGAACCGAAGCTCCAAATAATATGTCATTGTGTACAGACTATGCAGCCATTCCTCTAGTAAAATCTAATGAATTAAAAATGGGTATGGAAGAAACTTGTGTGTTTGTTATACTGAGTTTATAAATGGTGGTTATTTGTACGCGTGAATTTGGGATTACCCATACTATTGTTTCAGAGGGTATTTTTCAAAATAGTTTTTTTTCTTGCAAACTGGCTAAAATTTAAGCCAGGAATGAAGAGAAATATAATTGGTAATAACAAATGTTCTACTATTCTGTTTTTCCACACACAATGAAGATGGCACCCCACTTGTGTGGATGGGCCTAGCCCCAATGGCCAGATAGGCACAAAAATGCACCATAGAGATATCAACTTTTTGGCTTGAAAAACATCCTGTTTGGCCATGTGGGTAGCTGCAGAATTTAGGCCCAATCTAGACCACTACCATGGAATTTTATCAAACCCAATTTAGTTCTAAAACCTAGATATCCAGTGGAGTCCGGGTAGTGTCACTTGAGTGGCACCAACTATGTTCACAGTGACTTTCAAACCTTAAACTTTGACTTAAATTGAGCATTTTCCTCACATTTCTGTGGGAGAGAGATTTGAAATCTGTGGGAAGTCAGAAGAATCCTACTCTCTAGTTTTCCTACACTCCTCACAATAACAATGGCACCCTCTGCAGGAGGGCCTGTTGTCCACTAAAGGAAAGGTCCCAAAATGCAACGTGGAGACACCACATTTTTGTAGATCAAGTTGACTTTCCATGGTCCCTAGTTTAAGCTATTGTTGCTAGGCCCAGCCACACAAGTAGGACACTGTTTTTAATCAGTAAAAATGTGGAAATGCTGACTGGTAGAAATTTTGTGGATTCTTTCAGTTTCCCTCACTGAAATATGATGAAAATATGTGTGTTTACCCAAAGTGTTAGGATGGCCGGGTACTCCGGGTAAGGAAATGCAGTGGGATCCATGCAAGTCACATGACCATAGACTCTCCTAGGTGCTGTGTTTTCAGAAAAGGTTTAGTTTGGCTTGGTTCTCTGAGTGGGCCCAAATATCACAGCTACCCACATCGTCCAAGTAAGTTGATTTTGATGCGTAAAATTTAATGTCTCTATGTTGTGTTTTAGTGACTTTATTGTTTTGGGTGCTAGGACCTGCCACAGAAGTTGGATAACGTTTGTATCAAAAGAAATGTAGGAATGCTGTGTGGTAGGAATTTTGTGGTCTCACAGCAGATGCTGGAAGTTTCCCTTAAAGAAATGTGAGGAAAATGCATGATTTTAGCCAAAGTTTAATGTTTGTAGGGCTTCTGGGTAAGAACACCTAGACAGAGCTATACAAGTCACACTCTCCTGGACACCAATGGCTGTTTACATTTTCAGAAATATCTACTTTTAGTAGGGATTCCTAATTACCAGCTGACCCTGAGCCCGAATCGTGCAACCCTTCAGCATGGCAAATGAGAGGAAATGATGGTCCCATAAGGCAAAACTACAGCCAAAACAATCCAAAATTGCTCTTGTTTGCAAAAGGGAGGTGGATGCTGTTGGCCCCAGGGTGGCATAAAGCCAATTATGACCTTAGTGGTGAGGGATAGACCTGATGCCTGGGTGGCCACACACACTGCATATTCTTTTTCCTAATAAAAAAATAAATCTATATACATATAAAAAAAAATATATATATATATATATATATATATATATATATATATATATATATATATATATATATATATATATATATATATATATATATATATATCACTGTTTCCTTCGATTTGCGAAAGAAGAAACTGCACTCCAAAGTTGTTGAATAATCTTTGTGCTTTAACCCCTTCGCTGCCAGGCCTTTTTCCCCTCCTGTGCCGAGCCTTTTTTTGGCTATTTAGAGCAGTTCGTGCTTAGGCCCTCATAACTTTTTGTTCACATAAGCTACCCACGCCAAATTTGCGTCCTTTTTTTCCAACATCCTAGGGATTCTAGAGGTACCCAGACTTTGTGGGTTCCCCAGAAGGAGGCCAAGAAATTAGCCAAAAAACAGTGAAAATTTCGTTTTTTTAAAAAAAAATGGGAAAAATGGGCTGCAGAAGAAGGCTTGTGGTTTTTTCCCTGAAAAGGGCATCAAAAAAGGGTTTGTGGTGATAAAATCACCAGCTTCCCAGCTTTCAGGAACAGGCAGACTTGAATCAGAAAACCCAATTTTTCAACACAATTTTGGCATTTTACTGGGACATACCCCATTTTTACGATTTTTTGTGCTTTCAGCCTCCTTCCAGTCAGTGACAGAAATGGGTATGAAACCAACGCTAGATCCCAGAAACCACAACATTTCTGAAAAGTAGACAAAATTCTGAATTCAGCAAGGGGTAATTTGTGTAGATCCTACAAGGGTTTCCTACAGAAAATAACAACTGAAAAAGAAAAATATTGAAATTGAGGTGAAAAAAACATCAATTTTTCTCTAAGTTTTACTCTGTAACTTTTTCCTGCAATGTCAGATTTTCGAAAGCAATATACCATTACGTCTGCTGGACTCTTCTGGTTGCGGGGATATATAGGGCTTGTAGGTTCATCAAGAACTCTAGGTACCCTGAGCCAATAAATGACCTGCACCCTGCAGTGGGTTTTCATTCTATGCCGGGTATACAGCAATTCATTTGCTGAAATATAAAGAGTAAAAAATAACTATCAAGAAAACCTTTGTATTTCCCAAATGGGCACAAGATAAGGTGTTGAGAAGCAGTGGTTATTTGCACATCTCTGAATTCCGGGGTGCCCATACTAGCATGTGAATTACAGGGCATTTCTCAAATAGACGTCTTTTTTACACACTGTCTTACATTTGGAAGGGAAAAATGTAGAGAAAGACAAGGGGCAATAACACTTGTTTTGTGATTCTATGTTCCCCCAAGTCTCCCGATAAAAATGATACCTCACTTGTGTGGGTAGGCCTAGCGCCTGCGACAGGATATGCCCCAAAACACAACGTGGACACATCACAGAAAACAGAGCTGTTTTTAGCAAAGTGACTACCTGTAGATTTTGGCCTCTAGCTCAGCCGCCACCTAGGGAAACCTACCAAACCTGTGCATTTCTGAAAACTAGAGACCTAGGGGAATCCAAGGTGGGTGACTTGTGTGGCTCGGACCAGGTTCTGTTACCCAGAATCCTTTGCAAACCTCAAAATGTGGCTAAAAAAACACATGTTCCTCACATTTCTGTGGCAGAAAGTTCTGGAATCTGAGAGGAGCCACAAATTTCCTTCCACCCAGCATTCCCCCATGTCTCCCGATAAAAATGATACCTCACTTGTGTGGGTAGGCCTAGCGCCCGCGACAGGAAACGCCCCAAAGCGCAAAGTGGACACAGCCAAATTTTTGAAGGAAAACAGAGGTGTTTTTTGCAAAGTGCCTACCTGTAGATTTTGGCCTGTAGCTCAGCCGCCACCTAGGGAAACCTACCAAACCTGTGCAGGGGAATCCAAGATGGGGTGACTTGTGTGGCTCGGACCAGGTTCGGTTACCCAGAATCCTTTGCAAACCTCAAAATTTGGCTAAAAAAACACATGTTCCTCACATTTCTGTGGCAGAAAGTTCTGGAATCTGAGAGGAGCCACAAATTTCCTTCCACCCAGCGTTCCCCCACGTCTCCCGATAAAAATGATACCTCACTTGTGTGGGTAGGCTTAGCGCCCGCGACAGGAAACGCCCCAAAGCGCATCGTGGACACAGCCAAATTTTTGAAGGGAAACAGAGGTGTTTTTTGCAAAGTGCCTACCTGTAGATTTTGGCCTGTAGCTCAGCCGCCACCTAGGGAAACCTACCAAACCTGTGCATTTCTGAAAACTAGAGACCTAGGGGAATCCAAGATGGGGTGACTTGTGTGGCTCGGACCAGGTTCTGTTACCCAGAATCCTTTGCAAACCTCAAAATTTGGCTAAAAAAACACATGTTCCTCACATTTCTGTGGCAGAAAGTTCTGGAATCTGAGGGGAGCCACAAATTTCCTTCCACCCAGCGTTCCCCCACGTCTCCCGATAAAAATGATACCTCACTTGTGTGGGTAGGCCTAGCGCCCGCGACAGGAAACGCCCCAAAGCGCAACGTGGACACAGCCATATTTTTGAAGGAAAACAGAGGTGTTTTTTGCAAAGTGCCTACCTGTAGATTTTGGCCTGTAGTTCAGCCGCCACCTAGGGAAACCTACCAAACCTGTGCATTTCTGAAAACTAGAGACCTAGGGGAATCCAAGATGGGGTGACTTGGGTGGCTCGGACCAGGTTCTGTTACTCAGAATCCTTTGCAAACCTCAAAATTTGGCTAAAAAACCACATGTTCCTCACATTTCTGTGGCAGAAAGTTCTGGAATCTGAGAGGAGCCACAAATTTCCTTCCACCCAGCGTTCCCCCACGTCTCCCGATAAAAATGATACCTCACTTGTGTGGGTAGGCCTAGCGCCCGCGACAGGAAACGCCCCAAAGCGCAACGTGGACACAGCCAAATTTTTGAAGGAAAACAGAGGTGTTTTTTGCAAAGTGCCTACCTGTAGATTTTGGCCTGTAGCTCAGCCGCCACATAGGGAAACCTACCAAACCTGTGCATTTCTGAAAACTAGAGACCTGGGGGAATCCAAGATGGGGTGACTTGTGTGGGTCGGACCAGGTTCTGTTACCCAGAATCCATTGCAAACCTCAAAATTTGGCTAAAAAAACACATGTTCCTCACATTTCTGTGGCAGAAAGTTCTGGAATCTTAGAGGAGCCACAAAATTCCTTCCACCCAGCGTTCCCCCACGTCTCCCGATAAAAATGATACCTCACTTGTGTGGGTAGGCCTAGCGCCCGCGACAGGAAACGCCCCAAAGCACAACGTGGACACAGCCAAATTTTTGAAGGAAAACAGAGGTGTTTTTTGCAAAGTGCCTACCTGTAGATTTTGGCCTGTAGCTCAGCCGCCACCTAGGGAAACCTACCAAACCTGTGCATTACTGAAAACTAGAGACCTAGGGGAATCCAAGATGGGGTGACTTGTGTGGCTCGGACCAGGTTCTGTTACCCAGAATCCTTTGCAAACCTCAAAATTTGGCTAAAAAAACACATGTTCCTCACATTTCTGTGGCAGAAAGTTCTGGAATCTGAGAGGAGCCACAAATTTCCTTCCACCCAGCGTTCCCCCACGTCTCCCGATAAAAATGATACCTCACTTGTGTGGGTAGGCCTAGCGCCCGCGACAGGAAACGCCCCAAAGCGCAACGTGGACACAGCCAAATTTTTGAAGGAAAACAGAGGTGTTTTTTGCAAAGTGCCTACCTGTAGATTTTGGCCTGTAGCTCAGCCGCCACATAGGGAAACCTACCAAACCTGTGCATTTCTGAAAACTAGAGACCTGGGGAAATCCAAGATGGGGTGACTTGTGTGGCTCGGACCAGGTTCTGTTACCCAGAATCCTTTGCAAACCTCAAAATTTGGCTAAAAAAACACATGTTCCTCACATTTCTGTGACAGAAAGTTCTGGAATCTGAGAGGAGCCACAAATTTCCTTCCACCCAGCGTTCCCCCACGTCTCCCGATAAAAATGATACCTCACTTGTGTGGGTAGGCCTAGCGCCCGCGACAGGAAACGCCCCAAAGCGCAACGTGGACACAGCCAAATTTTTGAAGGAAAACAGAGGTGTTTTTTGCAAAGTGCCTACCTGTAGATTTTGGCCTGTAGCTCAGCCGCCACCTAGGGAAACCTACCAAACCTGTGCATTTCTGAAAACTAGAGACCTAGGGGAATCCAAGATGGGGTGACTTGTGTGGCTCGGACCAGGTTCTGTTACCCAGAATCCTTTGCAAACCTCAAAATTTGGCTAAAAAAACACATGTTCCTCACATTTCTGTGGCAGAAAGTTCTGGAATCTGAGAGGAGCCACAAATTTCCTTCCACCCAGCGTTCCCCTAAGTCTCTCCATAAAAATGGTACCTCACTTGTGTGGGTAGGCCTAGCGCCCACGAAAGAAAACGTGGACACAACATATTTTTTCACAGAAAACAGAGGTGTTTTTTGCAAAGTGCCTACCTGTGGATTTTGACCTCTAGCTCAGCCTGCCCCGGGGGGGGGGGAAATGCCCTAAAATAAATTTGACCCCCCACCCCCCCAAACCCCCCCTGCCCAGGAGCGACCCTTGCCTACGGGGTCGCTCCCCCTGCGTGACATTGGCGCCAAAAAACAAATCCCCGGTGCCTAGTGGTTTCTGCCCCCTTGGGGCAGATTGACCTAAGATCGACCAATCTGCCCCCAAGGGCGGCAGAAATGGTCTAAATACAGTTTGCCCCCCAGGGGAGCGACCCTTGCCTGATGGGTCGCTCCCCATCTCTAAAAGAAAAACACACAAAAAAATGTTGCCCTGGCGCCTAGAGGTTTCTGCCCCCCCCTGGTGGCAGATCGGCCTAATAATAGGCCGATCTGCCCCTAGGGGGGGCAGAAATGGCCTAAAATAAATTTGCCCCCCCAACCCCCACGCCCCCCTCGGAGCGACCCTTGCCTACGGGGGCGCTCCCCCTGCGTGACATTAGCGCTCCCTCTGGGCTCTGTGCACAGGACGTAATGGTTACGTCCTGGGCACAGCAGCACTGTGCCTCAGGACGTAACCATTACGTCCTGGGCACAGAAGGGGTTAATATGCTTCAATGTTGAGCTCAGTTCAGTCCTCAGCCATTACAAAACCGCTTGACACTTTTCGGTCATTTCGACCTTGCTTACAGGCATTTCCTGGTGTGCCCTTCTCAGTGTATATGTACATGAGAGAAACCTCCTTAATAACACCAACCGTGCTTGATATCCCGATTCTACCATACTGATTGGTTTCATCTCTCTTGTTGCCAAACGAAACCAAAACAAGAGGGAGAGGGCGAGGACGGGGCTCAAGAAGAACAAACGCACAAGAAGAGGGCAAAGAGATAAAACAAAGAAACACCAGAGCGCAAACAGCAGCATTGTTCAAGAATTAAATGTAATAAACTTGCCAAGTAGAGAAATATCGTCAGAAGAGGAATCCCTATTGAAAAAGCGTGTAAGCTTTTGCCCTGTAACTGATATGGACTTAGTACAAACATGAATTGATTTGTATAAATATATACGCAAAATCAAACTTATGGAAATATTCAAAGAAGCAAACATAAAGGAGAAAACAGACTTACCAAAACCTAGGTATATTTGACATTACAAGATAAAGACATGTTGATGACTTTGGTGAATTTAGATACGACACAAAGTCATAATTTAATTACAGAAGTAGAGGCAATATCACCGTTGGGAGTAGGTCTCACAGGAAAGAAACTAAAATCAAAGTTCTATCCGGGATTACCAGCTGGCAACAAAATAGATCTATTTGCTGAAATTGTTATTCATGATTTATATAAAAAACATTGACATAAACAGGAAAGTAACATATCTTTGTTGGAGAAACAAGCTCTTCGTAATTTACAAATTAATGCAACTTTGGAAATTAAACCTGCGGACAAGGGTGGCAATATTGTAATACAAAATAAACAAGATCATGTAAAAGAGGCAATGCGGCAACTTTCAGATGAGACGTGTTACAAACCAATAAGTTGCAAACCAACAAAGCAGTTGAAGGAGAAGATCCATTCATGTTTGAGATCATGAGAAGAACAAGGTCTAATTGATCAGGATGAGGCCAAATATCTAACGGTGGAACATCCGACCACTCATAGAATATTTTTCCTTCCAAAAATTCATTAATATCCAACAAATCCTCCTGGAAGACCTATAATATCAGCCAATGCATCATTATTAGAACCCATGTCAAATTATATTGACTTTTGTCTCGCACCTTTAGCATGTAATTTAAATTCATATTTGCGACACACAGGGGACCTGTTGCGACATCTGGAAGGTGTCCCCTGACAGAATTCTTACAAACTGATAACAATGGATGTGGTTTCACTTTACACAAATATTGAACATCATGCGTGTGAATTCTTCCTGAGTCAAAGAAATATTCAGTTTTTTCACCATAATGACATGTTGGTAGAAATGATTACTTTATGTCTAACTAATAACGTTTTTCTTTTCAACCAACAATTGTACTTACAAACCAAAGGCACAGCTATGGGTTTTTCCTTTTCTCCTAATTTTGCTAACTTAACAATTGGTTGGTTTGAACAACGTATTGCTTGGGCTGAAGAAAATGAGAAATAGTAGCAAAAAATAATAAGCTGGTTTAGGTTCATAGATGATCTATTTCTTATCTGGGATGGTACAGAGATGGAATTTAAGGAATGTTTCAAAATATTGAACAATAATGCAGTAAAAGTGAACTTTACATGTGAGATAAGTGAGACAAGAGTGACATTTTTGGGTATGGAAATTTATATCAAAGAAGGTCTAACACACACAACACTACATAGGAAAGCTACGGCAACAAATTCGATTCTGCATGCAAACAGCTTTCATCCACCTAATACAAAATGGAACATCCCCTATGGTGAATTTCGAATAAAAAGAATTTGCTCGGAACCTGGCGAATGTGAGAAACATCTTAGGGCTTCGGAAGAAAGATTTGTATCCAGAAACTATCCAAAGAAATGCCTAGTGATGGCAAAGGAACGCATTAATCAGGTTTCAAGAATGGAACTAACCCATAATACCAGGTCTTCATCCACAAAGGATTCAGATAATCAGTTACGTTTTATCACCACGTGTTCCAAAAATGTTACAAGTGGATCCAATAGTTGGTGATATCATGGGGGACCGACCACAAATGACATTTAGGCGAACACCTAACTTAAGGGACAAACTGACGAGAAGCCATTTTAGCTATGAAAACTGGTTACAGAGATCAGGGTTTTCGAAGTGTGGATACTGTAAAGCATGTAAGATTGGGAGAAATAAAAAAGAATATTCTATTGGCCATGGACTTGTGAAACAGATTCAACAACATATTACTTGCAAAAGTCGACTTACAGTTTACGTTATCGAATGCCCCTGCGTTGTGAAAAAATATAGTGAGCACAACATGTGAGACAAAAAAACGGATTTTAGAACATATCCGGGCCACTATAAATTTGGATAAGAGCTATGCAACATCAAGACACATGGAGCAGGCACACAACAGCCAATGGGAATTAATGACTTAGTATGCAATGGATCAAGTACCCATAAATGAATGGGGAGGAGATAGAGAGAAAAAATGGTGCCAGCTTGAATCAAAACATATTTTGGAGATTCTCTCACTGAGTCCCCTAGGGCTGAACCAGGATGAAGACCTGTTTGTACATTTATAATGAATATTAATAGGTTCAAACTTGGGTGAATGTAACACAAGTGGTTATGAATATAAACGGACCTTAATATTTTCCAGTACCCTTAGGATTTTTTAGTTTTTTAATGCAATATTTGTAAGATCCTCTAAATGCCTTACAGTGATTAGATGGCTTTAGAGTTAATGACACACTCAGGTGAATGATTGAGCATATAATATGGGGATGTAGTCAGTATGTATTATAGACTCAGCCTTGCTTGTATAGTGAATAGCAGAAATGAAGGATTTGGTAATTTTGCAAAAATTGTGTTACAAGATAACTAAATAGACATTATATAGAGTGATAGATAAGTATGAGGGTGATTATATATAGTGCAAAACTAAATCACCACTAAGGGAATTTGGAGATTTGATGCTAAGTGCACCATTAGATCATGATACTAATATCAGAGGTAGTTTTTGTATAATCGAGCTCCTCAGACCTTGTTAATGATAGAGGTATTTGTACCTGGAAACTATAAATTTAATTAAATAGAGGAATACACAATTTTTGCAAAATTTAGTATGATATGTTATAACAAGCAAGTATACAGATAAGAAATAAATGCATTAGAAACAGTTAAGTAGTCGCTAATACGTGAGACTACATTACCCATAATCCATTAGGAAACGCAAAATAGTTAAGATTATGAAATTGAAATAAAATTAATTTATAGCGTTTTCTTGATGGAAACAAGAGAGATGAAACCAATCAGTATGGTAACATGGAATATAAGGCACAGTTGGTGTTATTAATGAGGTTTCTCTCATGTACATAAATACTGAGAAGGGCACAACAGGAAAAGTTTCTGAGCAAGGTCGGGATGACCAAAACACATCGGGCAGTTTCGTAATGGCTGCGGACTGAACTGAGCTCCGCACTGAAGCATATTAAAGCACAAAGATTATTTAACAACTTTGGAGTGCGGTTTCTTCACCAAATTTGGCACGAATGCTAGATTCAGTTCTGCAGATCACAGTTTTTGTGATTTGGTGTTGGAAAAGGGGTTATTGGTAAGGGCAGGTAAGTACCTACACTTAGCAATAGGTCACTAACCCCCACTAACCCCCACTAGGTCAAGTTAGATCTCAATAAATTAATCCCAGCTCAACCCTTGGTAGCTTGGCAACGAGTGACAGGCTTAACTTAAGAGCCAAGTGTGTAAAGCATTAAAAATCCACAAAACAGTAAATAAGTAAATAAGTAAAACACAAAACACAATAAACATCCAATACCAATTTATAAGAATAGATTATATTTTTAGCTTTAAAATTTACACCAAATGATTACAATCGGATCAGGGGAACCGAAGATAAGAATTTCTAAACGATTTATGTTTTGGTAGTACATAGAAACTAAAAGTGCAGTAGACTGGGGCAAAGTCAAAGCTTGGGGCCGACCGCGATGTTACCCTGCATGGCTACAGCAAGCGGGAGGCCTCGATCAAAAGTTTACCTTCGGATTTAGTCTTATTCTTGAAGATTTTCTTCAGCGGGATGAAGTCACCAATCAATCCAATCCGACCTCCCTGGAGCCCTCTTCAGGTACGCATCGCGTGAGACCTCAGTGAAGAAATCTACCTTCGGACTTAGACGATCTTTCAGGATGGAAGTCTTTGTCCATACTGAAGTTGAATTTGGATCCCACATCCACAGAGCCCTCCTTGGTTACGCTGCACAGGAAGTCCCTGTCAACTTTTTACGTTCAGACTTTGTCATTTTTTGGAGCCGCCTTTGGATGACCCTCCACAGCAAGCCGATTTCAAGTCAACGTGCCTTTCCAGGAGCCCCCGGTGAAATCCTGGAAGTCTGGGGCTCCGGAGCTTTTCAGCAGGATGAACCTGCAAGTCAGGACAGGTCACGGCTGACGTAAGCCGGCTTGACATTGGGTCGGTCCCTTTTTGGAGCCTTTTTCCAAGAGTTCTCCAATCTTCTAGATCTTCTCCCAAAATGTCTTTGAAGGTCCTTTAGGAGTCCACAGCTCACCCCAAGGTTCCAGAAGCTCTGAGATGGTCCCTAAGAGTTAGGACTCTAACTCCCAGAATGCACCTGGCTCATACTCCAAAATCACCACTGGACAGTGGTCAGCTGGTCAGTTTCTTTGTGATTTGATGCAAGGCACTCTGGTTAGCTATTTTAAACCTATACCAAGCAGGGAGTCTTGACCCAGTTGAAGCCAGGCAAAGTCCTTTTTCTGGTGAAGTCCAAGTGTGTTGCTGCTGCAGTCCTTGAGAGTGCAGTGTCGAGGTACAGTTCATTGGTTCAGCAGGGAAGTCCTTCTTCTTCCGATGTTGTTCCTTGTAGGGATCTGATGTGTGAGTGTACCTCAGCCATATTTATCCTTGATCCTGGAGTGGAAAGCTGGGGGGAAACTGTCCAATCATAGGCAGGCCACTACCCTCTTGGGTGACCACTTCCTGGGAAGTGTGACAAAAATCAATCTCATGGAGCGACATTTAAAAAAAATCCAAAATGGCAGAATCTGAATTTTGGCGGTTAGGTCTGGCTGAGTCCACCCACATGTGTGGTTAAGTTCCCTTAACACACCTCTCTTCAGCCCTCTCCTAATCTAATCAGGGGGGCACCTGGGTGTCTGGATTTGCAGAAAATGGGGGAGGTCCTGAGATGCTCCAAATGTCCTTCCCTCCTTTGAAGACCAGCTTGGCTGCTGTGCCCCATCCTGTTTTACCATCTGCTGAGGCAGATCTACTCCCCTAGTGTTAGGACTCACACTCACACATGCACGCTTTTGTTGCATAGGCTCTCATTATCCTAATGAGACTACTGGATTTGGGCGGCTAAATCACTTGCACTGTGGGAGACTGAGTCTGAACCCACTACAGGTGACACCTGTCAGTCTAATCCTGGTTTTGCTCCGGCTAACTAGCAGTGCCTCATCTCCACCCAGGAGCAGGGATGATTGGGCAACCGGGCGCATGACACAATTGACCCCTCAGGGAAATTGTGGTCACTCAGATCTCATCCGTTCCTCTCAATTACGTTAGTCTCACATATACAAGGACAATCAGAGGCAGAATGGAGTTCAATAAGCTTTTATTGAGGTAACTGCATCTTGGATAATTAAGCATGTACTGCAATAACTAGGACTAGGATTAAAATTGTGACAAGCAGAGTAAAGCATAAAAATAACGCTACCATGTTGTCACTAGAATCGTTAAAAATAGCTCCTACCTAGGCTAAGTTAGAGCACAGCATGTTAAGCTCTAATTCTGCCCTTCAGGTTCCCCTGGGAAGACATCAGCCCTCATACCTGAGCAACAGGCCTGTAGTCTACATAAGCAGCGGCAGCAAAGCACTCAGCAATTAGCATACAGTCGTGGTCATCTGGCTGGAAACCCCCTCTAATGTACATGGGTAAAAGTTATGTTTTTATAATAAAACAGCTGATGTTCTAAGAAAGGATCCCCATGTAAGAGTGTGTATATTTCGGTGAATATTAGAGACAAAGCATACCACTTTTGCCGGCAACCTATCTTACTGCAGCCTTGAGAAAAGCACAGAGTGAAAGAAATGTCTTCTTTAAGAACACTGTGCTGGCTGAGACAAAAAATAGCTACATTGGGAAAATAAAACAAGACTGCAAATGTGGCAATTGTTATAATAATAAAAGAAAGCTGAATAACATATATCTAGGTTAAAATGTACAGCTGCAGGCCTAGTTTGCTAAAATAACGTGTATGAAGCTATAACTAAAATGGCTACACAACACTTCTTGCTGCTCTCTCACAAAATAAATCAGCATGTATGAAAAAAGATGAAACATGTCATGAATGTGTTTACAGCACAGCACTTCCCTGTAACTTGTGAGGAAAATGATCTTCCGTCTGAAGACCGGATATCACATTGCATGTTCGTTTATATTGATAAAAGCAAGTGTTGTCCCATTTTGTGAACTGTGTGTCAAGTGGTTTATGGAGACATCGAATTCCTTCATATGAATCATTAGATGTGTTTGATGACTTATCACCAGCATGTGTCTGATGACATCACCAGCACAGCATCCACACCCCTCATGATTGATGACTCATTACCAGAATGTGTCTGATGACTCATCACCAGCACACCAGTCTATAAACAGAACTGCCAATGTGTTTCCTCTGCTTGGCTTCGAGTCTTCCTTCGCTCGCAGGTGTTCCTGGTTCAGCTGGAGCTCTGTGATTCTTTCAGGAGTCGTCTTTTCAGTGTCAGGCTTCATCGGAGGTTCCCTCTCTGAAGCGGATTCCTTGCGGAGTGGCTGGAGAATTTACGAGCAGAATTCCATCTTCCTCAAATAATCAAAACATTCCAGGAGAAGTCTGTTTGTGAGTAATATCCCTCTTGTCTCCCTGTTTTTAGCCTTCTTTTGGTTAGTGACATTTTAGTGCATTATGAAAAACATTAGTTGAGGCTGAGAAACCCATGATACAAGACTATTTTCCAAAGATAGCTTGAGAAGTATTTTTAAAAGAATCATTGAAGTTAAGTGTTGTGAACTCCTGAAAGCATCGCTTGATATCTGCAAACTTAAACATTTATTCTGATTGTTTTGGAGCGAGTCTATTATATGTAAATGAATAACAAAAGACAAATTCACAAGTTTGATTTTATAATGATTTTGTTGTGAGTTTAAAAAGCATGCTTATTAGTTGAGCAATAAAACGCTAATAATTATTGTTATTTTGCTGAAAGACTCTGCGATATTGGTAGTTCTTTTGTTTTTGATTTGTTTTTGGTCTTAGAATTCCTGCAGGCAACTTTCTTAGAACAACAGTGACGCTCCTTGTAAACCAGTGTTTTGTTTCTCTTCCCTTCCCAAATCCCTCTTCACTATTCCTTTCCCCCAGAGGCTATTCGCTCATTCTCTGTTCATTTCAGATACGAGAGAATAGTGTTTAGGGGTGAGGGTGTTATTCTCTTCGCTCCCACGGAACCTGGAATTCAGGTGAGTGAACATGGTCTTGTTACCCAGGCACTTTCTTTGTCTTCAGCCCAGGCCACTTCACACCTCATCAAGGCAGCTTGGCCAGGCTGCCAGAGGCTGGCCAATCAGAGAAGGGAACTACAGAGCAGAAGTTGGCAACTTTCAGGTAGAGTGCTAGAACTCTTTCCCTGAACTTGTTATTTTAAATTCAACAATGGCATGCTGTTGGATTTATTATAACAATATGTTTGATACCATCCTGACAAATCTAGCTCCTTTTGAGACTTTATTAATTAAAATAAAGTCTCCCCATTTTAGCCTATGACGCCTATTCACTACAATGAGGGAAAAATGAATTTGGCTATTTTTCCTCACCAGGGCTTATAAAACATATTTCATAAGGTCCCTGCTTATAGTTACATTGCACCCACCTTGGGGGCACTTAGGGCACACCTTAGGAGTTACTTATGTGTAAAAATAAGGTAGTTTAAGACTTAGGAAGTACTTTTAATTCCAAAGTCGAATCTGAAGGTAACTTTAATTTAGAAGCAGCCAGCAAGGCAGGCCAGCCTTTAAAATGACACTAGGCATTTCTGAGGTCCCTAAACCTATATGCCCTACCATATACTAGGGACTTATAGGTAAGATGGCATAGCCAATTATAATTAGCCTAATTTGGATAATCATTTTAATCAGACAACAGGCCGTGGGCCTGTTTAGCAGTGCCAAGGGCACCCTCAGAGTTGGGAAAACATCAGCAAAAAAGTGAAATATGGGGGCAAAATTTAGAGGCTTCTGCAATTAGCCTACTTTTCTCACACATACACTGATTCACTCAGGTTCGTTGTCATTTGCACACTGAAACTTTCATTCATACAATGAGACACCCTGGTGCACACTATTGCACACACTAACAAACTCACATGGACACTGATGTACACGCTGATATATCCAGATATATACTCATACATACGCTGACACACTTAAGCATACACTGATGCATACACTGGCATAGCCAGGGAGAAACTCATGCATACTCTAAGACAGCCATGTAGAAACTTATGCAATCACTGATACATCCATACAGATACTACTGCATACACTGGCACATCCAAATACAAAATCATGCATGCACTGACAAACCCATGCCCACATGATTCCATACAGTTAGACACTCAGATTCATACTGATTCATACTAATGTATAGATTAATAAATCCAGAGACACATTAATACACACACTAACACACTGATGCATACACTGAGAGACCCAGGCAGACACTAATGCAGAAACTAACAAAGCCAGTTATTTAGTAATGCTTCCATTCAAACATACAGGTAAACACTATCATATACATTGACATACACAAGGTCAGATTTTCACCTACACCAACTTACCCAGGTACACTGGATGTGTCCCTTATCTAGTGGCACATCCAGTCACTCAGCTGTAGAAGCACTGACACACCCAAACACTCACCCATACAGTCACTAACACAGTCACTGACTCATCAGTACAGTCACAGTGACACAGATTCACTTACCCAGACAACTACTCTGACACCCACTCTCTCACACAACTTCTAAGATTTGTTTAAGTGTATTTTAAAACTATAACTTGTGTATAATGTTTTTTTTTTTTTAGCTAATTATGATTTATTTCTAATACATACATAGATATTAACCCCGGATGCCTGGGGAACAATGTGTTAGGAATCCTTTCATTAAGCACTCTCCCACAATGAAATACACCAACCCTGTACAGTGTTGCAAATTAAATTGAAGAGGGACAATCCTTATTATAAAAGTGCTGCTGATACTATTTTATACTTTATTCAGTATTTACACAGTTCTGAAGTAGTATTCTAATATTATTATTTTTTAACTTAATTTTGGAACCGCAGTACCATCTGCGGGTCTGAAGAAGCAGAACGGTGAAGCACTATGGTTTCCGTTTCAATCATGTGACCGGAATTGGCAAAAATCATTATTTTCTTTTTAAATACAATATGCATCCATTCTTTTTCATATAAATAGAAGGCTGAACATATTTACAACTCACAAACATATTTTATTTATTTACAGTAGAACACAAAACCTATCTTACAATTTCCGTGGAGCCACAACTCCAGTTTGGAACAGCAGGGCCTCTTGATGTGAGAAGAGCAATCTGGCATTTCATTGGTTACTTTTCAACCATACCTAGTTTTGGGTAGGACCACTCCCTAAAACAGTGATTATTCATCTAGCTCTTGAGGGAGAAGCATCTCAGCTGTGATCCTTCTACTACAAAACATTCCAGAATGGCTGAAGGGAGTGCTCCACTACGACCTGCACAGTCTGAAGATATTCTCAACAGGTGTCTTCTTCATCTAAAAAAGAGAGTGTATGGACATTTTTTACCATACCTAGTGGGGGAAAAAAGTATGCACAAGAATTGTGAAATGCAACCTCTGCAAAAAAGACCTCTCTTGTGGTACATCGAAGAAATACAGCCACGTAATGTTGAGTATGTGGAAACATTTGCACACAATCCACAAACAGGCATACCAATGAATGATGAGAGAATAACAACTGACCCATTTCGATGCTGAACCTCGTTCATCATCATCTAGCCAAGCTACTGCTCAGAATATCAGTATGCCGGCCACAGGCACCGAATTAGGTCAAATGGTAACATCCTGCAGCATCTGCCATAATCTTGTGGTTGTAAAAGTTATAAATGTTAATGACTTCCTTTTGCAGGTCAAAAACAACAGTTGTTAATTTTTTTTCTCAAGGTTTTTCTTCAAATTAGCTGTTATTGCGCACTATTGTATTGCATTTAAGTTTTTTCCCCAAATTATTTTTTTTTTAAATAAATGTAAAACTTGTTCTATCAAAAACTACAGAAAAACAGTTCTTGTTAGAACCACCACTGAATCAGAAAAAAACCTTTATTACTTATCAGTATTTCCATACCTGCGTGAGCGCATATACAACTTTTTATTTCCGTGTATAAGTTTATCAGTTTCTTTCTAGGTGTCTCAATCTATCCATATGGACGTTATAATTAGGTTGTCATTAGTGATGTCATCAGTGATGTCATATGAGAGGTCATCAGTGATGTCACTGACCGTGTCATGAGTGATGTAATATATAAGGTCATAAGCGGTGCATTATGGGAGCGCAAGTTATAGTTAGCTCAGGTAACTGTAACTGCTGTATTTCTTTGCTTTTATACGAGTACATTCATGTCCATGTAACCTTTGTTTTTTTTTCTGTGAATTTATAAGTTTTTTTTTATTCTAGTTCTATTTCCTAACTATAATGTCCCTGTAACCTCTGTAGCCTTAGTGTCAAAGAAGTTCCATTATGTGGGAATGAAACGTATTGGCTGTTGACTCTTTACTGTGATAAAGGAAGAATATAAAATAAAGAACCTTCAAACAGCATTCAAACTTTTATTGGGTGATGGACTCTTTATAGATACTTCAATATAAATATAACTATTTTTCTGGCTGTACTAAAGCAGTTATTTCTAGCACTAAGGATGCTATTGTTAGGAGTTTTGTTTTAGAGTACATTACCCCCAAATATTCCTGGCACTAAAGAATGTATCAGACAGCCCTCTGACCCACAGCTACACTACAGTATTTGTTTCCTGAAAGTGAATAGCAATGGTTGGGTGAACAGTTTAAATGGAAGGGGATTCCAGAGTTGGGGTGGGGCTACAGAAAAAGCAGTGTCTACCAACTTTACAAAACACATTTGAAGAATTAGTAGCAAAAGATTAAGTAAATTATTGCATGTTTCATTCATAACTAGCTAAAATGAGGATGGGGAGCAGAAAAACAACTTTAGATATTTAAACATCATTCTTTTGCATAAATGTAACCAGTGAAGTTGATAAATATTCATGGAGTATATTCCCACCTTTCCCATCCATTAGTCTGGCTGCTGCATATTGGATAAGCTGAAGACGAGTTAGGATTCTTTCTGTTGCACTTGATAGACACTATTATTGTAATCAGTTCTCAATTGGAAAACTGCATTGACCCCAAGAATAAGATATTTTGGATCAGGAAGTGATGAGATGCTGTGCCCAGTCTTCAGTTGGACAAAACAGCCACTCCTATTTGTGGCTCCTTGGGCCTCTGATAGGAAAGGTTCAGCCATATGAATACTACATGTTGAACTGTTTTAGAAGATACTGGACAAACATCCTGGATAGAGGCCATTCTTTGTTGTTCCAGGATTAAGGAAATACTTTCTGTCAGAAGTACTTCCTCTTTTGTGGTATTTAGCTTCAGAAACCTCTGTTGCCTTCCACCACCAAGTGCAGCAAGGGATGAGGGGATCTCTGTATCCTAAGTAATGGAGATTCTCAATTCTCAGCACTGCAAGAGACAACAGAGCAAATAAGTGAAACAGCCTGATTATTTAGGACTACTGTCCTATTCCCTCGGCTATCCTACGAATTTACAACCTCTTGAATCAATTTACTCACCTTGTCCACATTAATTCTACTGGAAATTGCATTTGGCAAAACATGTAAGAATGGGTTTCAGATGAAACATATGTTATTAATATTGCAGGCCACTTTTATAGCTATTAATGAGTCATTGAACCATTTTTTCTAAGTATTCACAAACTGAATTTAGCACTTACTATAGATAGCAGTATAAAGCAGTGTTAACTTAATGGAGAGCAGCCTTGCCACTGTTGAAGCTGATATGCTAATTAAGAAAATTATAAATGATTTATATGCTGTTCCTAATGTGAAAATGCATAGAGAAATTAATTGTAGAGAAATAATGTGCATCTTTGAAAAATGTGCCCTCGGGGATGGTCACCATGTATACTAAAACGACTGAAAATGTGAAAAATAATGAAAATATATGAGAAAAATGTAGTAATATGCCATAATGAGACACATAACATCTGTTTTGTATTATTAAGTTAGCTGAACTAAAGGCCTAGTTCCACTGGGCCTCGCACACTCTTAACATGGAGAAACCAGACGCCTTGCAAAGGACTGGAAATCGTGGACTGCAGGCTTGACCCGTTCGAAGTTCAAGTTACTTAGCTAGAATTTTCTGCAATGTACCGGCGGACAGGAGATGCTGAAGAAAAATTGATACAATTACGTGGAGAGCAGGCTAAATATACTTTCCCAGGACTGGAACAATAGAGGCACTGACTGGAGAGCCATATGCAACAATTTTGATACCTGAAGGGGCGGATGATGAGGACATCGCATGAAGAACCAATCCGTTTCGTGTAACTTGAAATTGATGAAAATTAGTAGATTTGGTAAACAAAAACTCCAGGTTAAAGTCATATCTGCTGACTGACTGACCAATTAGCAAATAGGGGGATGGACTGGGAGACCCTAATAAAAAGTCATGACAACGGGCGAGGAATCAGAATTGAGGGGAGAAAATTGATGACATCAGGAGACGCTGTCCAAGGTGCTGACATTGGGTTCATACTCTGTGAGCCTGATCCGTAGCTGACTAATTGATGACCTGAAGACGAAGACTGACTTGTTGCTGATCCATCCTGGATAGGTAGCTATAAAAATGTGACTGATGACTTTTGTGCCTTTTCTTCTAGGTACCAACTGCGCTGTTTATAGAGATTCTTACTTAGGTAGATTTTTCCAAATTATAGTTTTCTCTAAATTGTTTTTGCATGAATACCCCCATGCTAATGCTAATCTTGGTTATGTAGGCTGTTAGGGGTGACGTTGACGGTGACAAATGACTGACAATCTTAATTGCTGAATACCCATTATTAATGCTAGTACTCATAGCTTATGGTGTTGCTTTGTTGTGTTTGTTTTCTTTAAGAGATAATGGCCCTCATTACAACCCTGGCTGTCGGTGTTAAAGCGGCGGTAATACCGCAAACAGTCCGGCAGAAAAAAAAATGGAATCATGACCATGGTGGAAACCGCCAACATAGACAGCCACTTTAACACACTGACCGCCACGGCGGTAGCAACAAACCCTGCTGTGGTAACCGCCAACAGACAGGCGGAAGACAAAGTACCGCCCACTGTATTTCAAGACGGCTATCCGCCACTTTTTCCAGGGCAGAACCAACGCGAACAAAAACATGGCGGAAACAGTACACAGAAGGGAAAACATTCACCTCTCCACACCCCATGAGGAACCAGGATGCCATGGAGCCCGAATTGCAGATACTGCCGATGCTGGTCTTCCTTCACTTCCATCAGGAGCACCAAAGATGGCGGCGATGACCACAGTGAGTACTGCACCTACAACACAGGGGAGGGGGAGGGAAAAGAGAGTGACACACACACGCAAACGCACAACACCCCCACCCCACCCCCACCCTCACCCACAACACCTTACACACAAATACATGCAGCAACATTAGATATACACTCCCCCCATGCCCTGGAAGAACGCAAGGACAAAAGGAAATTATTTGAACGAATGTAATCATGTGAAATCTCATGATCAAAGTTCAAAATCCAGTATATACAATTATGTACACTGACTACACAAGTCTGGATACTGCACCAATCATTGTCCGTGGACCACTGGGCCCCAAATGCATGGGCGAAGCCCACACTAGATACCTGACTGGAAATGGAGAGAACACTGCAGGGGCATCAGATCGAAATGAAACAGGCACCTCAGGGGGTGGTGGGCACCTCAGCCAGATGAACGCACGACACCACTGCTGCACGAGGGGGCTCCATGCCCATTGCTGTATCCTGGGGAGTGCAAAGCCACAGTCTCTCAAGTATCTCCAGTGGGTGGTTTGCCCACTGCTTTATCCTGGGGAGTGCAAAGCCACAGTCTCTCAAGTCTCTCCAGTGGGTAGGTTGCCCACTGCATTATCCTGGGGAGTGCAAAGCCACAGTCTCTCAAGTGGATAACAGTCTCCACTGGGTCTGGAGGGGGCATGGTGCCCAGAGTGCTTCATCCTGCCAAGGACTCAGGTAGTGGATGTGATACTCCACTGGTTCTGGAGGGGGTATGGTGCCCAGAGTGCTTCATCCTGCCAAGGACTCAGGTAGTGGATGTGATACTCCACTGGTTCTGGAGAGGGCATGGTGCCCAGAGTGCTTCATCCTGCCAAGGACTCAGGTAGTGGATGTATTTCTCCACTGGTTCTGGAGGGGGCATGGTGCCAAGAGTGCTTCACGTGCAGTGTGGCCGCTACAATTCACTCACCTGGCTATGCGTGGTACGACATTGGTGAGTACAGGTAGCATGATACGCCATGGAGGCAGCAACATACCCCACACTGCTGCGGCTTCGCCTTCCACCTTCAGGTGCCAACAGTGATGACAGTAATGCTTCATGGAAGCTGCCTAGGGTCCTGGAACTCTCCTCCAGCCTCGGACAACTGACCAATGGGGATGGTAGGCATGTCAGCGGTGGTGCCACTGTCCGTGGACGTCGCGGGGCCGCTGGCGGTGCTTGCAGCGGTGTCTGTGGCGGCGGTGTTGGCGGCGGGGTCTGTGGCATCGGTGCTGGCGGCGGGGCTGGCGGCGGTGCATGGGTCAGCACCTGCTGAGGGAGAAAGCAGGATGTCTCCTGCAGCCTCGGAAGGCTGCCCACCGGGGAAGAGGCTGGGGACTTTCACAGCGGCTGTAGACGTGCCCGAGGCAGTGCAGGTGGTGGTGCAGGTGGCGGAGCAGCTAGCGATGTTCACCGCCGTACAGGTTGGCGTGGACAGAAGGTTTGACACTGGTCCCTCAGTCGGTGCCACCATGCCCTCTCCTGACCTGCCCTTCTGCTTTTGGCCGTTACCCACCTTTGATGGTGGCGCAGTTGTCTTGCCACTATCCCCTTTCGTTTTCGCTGAGCTCTTGGTAGCTGGTAGTTTTGTCTTCTCCCTCTGGGATGTGGGCACCTTTTTCACCTTGGCAGGTGGCGGAATGTCCTTGCCCTCGCTACGTAGCACACCGGCAGCCCTGATGGGTGGCACACTCCATGATCCCGCAGTTGCTGGCACCACTGTGTCTGGGGATGTGGTGGCTGAGGTGCTGGGCTGGGACCCGGAAAGCCTGGCCCTTGGTGAAGGACAGGGGGGAGGTGTAGGGAAGAGGTCAATGTTAGCCAGGAAAGGTTTTTTAGACACACTGGGACAGGAAGATGGAGGGGGTTTGGGAGTGGAGAAAGAGGTAGTGGTTGCAGGAGGTGTACGTCTGCTGAATTTGGGTGAAGGTGCATGGGCTGGAGGCTGTTGTGAGGTGGATGGCTGTTGGGGGGTGTGTGCCTGCGTTTGTGTACTTTGGGAGGAGGGCTCACTGACACACTGGGAGAGGACACTGGGGATGTGTGAATGGTAGTGGGGCTGGTGATTGCACATGAGCAGTGTGTGGTGATGGGCGTGCTGGTGATGGAGGTAGTGACTGAGGATGTAGTGCATGCAGGTGTGAGTGGAGACTGGGAGGGAGGAGGGAGATGTGGAAGAGGGGGACACAGTGGAGGAAGTGGGTGTTGGTATTTGTGCATGGGTATGGTGCTTGTGTGAGTGCCTGTGGGATGTGTGGTGCTTATGTTTGCCATGTCCACTCTTGTGTGTTGATGTGTGTGCATGCTTGTCGGATGGTGTGCTTGGGATAGGCTGAGGTACAGGGGATTAGGTCTGGGTGGAGGAGGTTGGAGGGGGGAGGCTGGACACAGGGACAATGGCTGCCATCAGTGCTGAGGCCAGAGCCTGAAATGCTCTCTGTTGGACCACCTGCCCAGAATGAATGCCCTCCAGGTATGCATTTGTTTGTTGCAAATGCCTCTCAACACCCTGGATGGCATTCACAATGGTAGACTGCCCAACAGTGAGGGATCTCAGGAGGTCAATAGCCTCCTCAATGAGGGCAGCATGGCTGACTGTGGCAGTGCCTGAGGTGCCTGGGGTGAAGGAGATGCCCACCCTCCTGGGTGAGCGGGCACGGGAAACACGCTGAGGGGCTGCTGGGAGGGCGGTGCTGGTAGGGGGGGTGGCGGCTGTACCTGTTTATGCGGTGGGCATAGAGGTGCCCGCCACCGCAAGGGAGCTCCCATCAGAGGAGGAGTCGTTGTCGCTGGTCTCTGCTCCTGTCCCCGTTGTGGAGCTCCCCTCGCCCTCCGTCCCACTGGTGGCTTCAGACTCTGTTGCTTCACGCTCCAGGGCCAAGTGGGATGCAGCTCCCTCCTCCTCCGGTGCCAATGCTCCTCCGCCTAATGATGCTATTGCACACAAGAACAGGAAGACCACAAAAAGGGGGGGAGACAGAAGAAAGACATGTTCAGTGCATGCAACACCACTACCGTTGGCGGACACAACAGACAGTGAGAAGCCCTCTGAACTATGCCATGCACTTACAGTTCCTAGATTTTTCACATGACCATGGAGTACGAGGCCTAAGCCCAATTGCTGCACACCTGGAAGTTAAAGGAGCCTGACTAGGTGTAGATGGCTCTTACCACTAGTGGGGTTAGGGTGCCACATAGCCTGCCTCACAAGGGACCTTGCCTACCAAGATCGCCCTGGCCTAGGGGAACCCACTGCCCACTTCCCCCGCCCAGACACCTCGTAATGCGTGCAGAGTCAGCTGAATGAGAGTATACTCTCCCCCTTGTGGCTGCTGTGATGCCCTAAAGCGCCCATCCAACTCCGGATAGGCCACCGCCAGGATCCGGAACATCAGGGGGGTCATAGTGCGACGGGCATCCCTGCCACATTGGGAGGCCATCCCCAGCTGGGCCTCTGCCGTCTTCTTGCTCTAGCAGCGCAGGTCCTCCCATCTTTAATGGCAGTGGGTGCTCTGTCTGTGGTAGACCCCCAGGGCACGCCAAATAGCCTTCTTCTGGTGGGCGCTGACCTAGAGGAATGGTACAGGGGGAAAGGACATTACTCAACCAGCCGGACCGTCATAATCATTGCCCACCAGTTCCCACCCATGCCATGATGCACATACACTCAGCATCCGCACATGTAGCCCTCAGCCCCCCCCATGTTTCTTCCAGCCACACCACTCAAAGCAGGCATTGCCCATTCGGCATGCTCACAGTGTACTCACCTGTTTGTCTGGAGGACCATACAGTTGCGTGTACTGGGGGAGGAACCCATCCACTAGTTTCTCCAACTCCTCCGAAGTGAAGGCAGAGGCCCTTTCCCTAGACACTCGAGCCATCATCGCTTCCAGACTGAGGTCACAGCAGCACTTGCAGTGCAGGTCCTCTCCTGTTGAAGGTCAGGTACCAAGTGAGTGAACAGACAGAAAATGGCGGTCACAGTCGTAGCGGTGCGTACCGTCACCGCTGGCATACGTTGTCATTGGCTCCTGGGACCCATAGGACCCAATGTTAACCAATGCTGAATTGCGCTGCGGTCTTCAAACCGCCCACTGCGACGGTGTACAACGGCAGCGCAGTTAAATCATATCCCCTTGCTCCACCTTACAGTTCAGGCAGCCGCCATTTCAGATGGCCACATGGCATTAATAATAAATGCGTCGCACCTATCTAGGTCTGGAATACACACAGTTACACGCACATTGCGGATTAATACATTTTCAGCAAATAACAAATTGTGATACCTCAGTGTTGGCTGACTCTCTGCTCGCTGTTCTCCTCCATAGGGCACGTCTGCTGGGGCAGGTGATGAGATGGTGGCATCCTCCGGTGTACAGACCCCTGGTGGACCTGTCGACAATGGAAGAGAGACACATCATAGTCACATACAGACTTGATCGTGCAACAATCCTGGAACTGTGTGCCCAGTTGGAGCCAGAACTGATGTCAGCTATCCGCCATCCCACAGGGATACCCCCTCTAGTGCAGGTCCTGTCAGTACTCCATTTCCTGGCAAGTGGTTCCTTTCAAACAACAGTGGCCATTGCATCAGGGATGTCCCAGCCAATGTTCTCTAACGTGTTGTCCAGAGTGTTGTCTGCCCTGCTGAAACACATGCGCAGCTACATCGTGTTCCCTCTGGTGGAGGATTTGCCCACAGAGAAAGGTGACTTCTATGCCCTGGGACATATCCCCAACATCATTGGTGCCATTGATGGGACATATGTGGCATTAGTACCCCCACGCAGGAGTGAACAGGTGTACAGAAACCGGAAGAGCTACCATTCTATGAATGTGCAGATGGTGTGTTTGGCAGACCAGTACATCTCCCATGTGAATGCCAAGTTTCCTGGCTCAGTGCATGACGCTTACATTTTGAGGAATAGCAGCATCCCTTATGTGATCGGGCAACTCCAGAAGCACCGTGTGTGGCTAATAGGTGAGGCCAAGGACCCAGTGAAGTCTGAATAGGTGTTTGGGTATGGGGTTGTCCCTCGATATTTGCAGGTGACTCTGGTTACCCCAACCTGTCATGGCTACTGACCCCAGTGAGGAATCCCAGGACAAGGGCAGAGGAATGCTACAATGAGACACATGGGTGAACTAGGAGTGTGATCGAACGCACCTTTGGCCTCCTGAAGGCCAGATTCCGGTGCCTCTGACAGATGGTTCCCTCTACTACTCACCAAATAAGGTGTGCCAGATCATCGTGGCCTGCTGTATGCTGCAAAACCTGGCTTTGTGACTGCAGGTGCCTTTTCTGCAAGAGGATGGGCCCGATGGTGGTCTTGTGGCAGCTGTGGAGCCTGTGGACAGTGAAGAAGAGGAGGCAGAAGAAGAGGATATCGACAAACGAAACAACATAATCATGCAATACTTCCAGTAAGACACAGGTAAGAAGATGTCACTGCCTCCCACATCTCATACAATTGTTGGAGCTAGCATAAGTCTGTCATTTTCACTCAGTGTATGGACCCTGACTTGTCACTTTGGCTTTCCATTTCACAGATCTGGGTCCCACTTTGTGCCCTCTGCTATGTTTCCTCCTGGCCTACAGCTGTGTTACATTGGTATGTGCACAAGTAAATTGACATTGCTATATTCCATGGTTATTGCAATTATACATTTTTGAAAGCACAGACTGGCTCCAGATTGTTTTGTGGTTGAAGTGTGTTTATTTATGTGCAAATAAGTGGAGGGGGTTGTAAAATGGGCTGGGGTGATGGTGGAGGAATGTCCATGGCAGAGTCCAGTCTATTTGTTTCACAGGTGCATTGTCCAAAGGGGCATAGGAAGTGGAGCAATGGAAGTTTAAGGATGGACAGGGTGACATAGTAGGACAGAAGGGTGACATTCGGGGGGGTCTTATTTCCTGGCAGGGGTCTTTCAATGTTCTCTGTCTTGTTCCTGGATCTCAGGGACTGTTTGCGGGGTGGTTCTCCATCTGCAGGGGGTGGGGTGCTGGTGTCGTGTTCCTGTGGCGGTGCCTCCTGTCCACTAGTGCCGGCGTAGGTGGAGGACTGTTTATCGTCCAGGCTAGTGTCAGGGGCCCCTTATTGTGCCACTGTGTCCTTCCTGGTGTTGACATGGTCTTGCAGAACCCCTGCAATGGTGACCAGGGTGGTGTTAATAGACTTCAAGTCCTCCCTGATCCCAAAGTAGTGTTCCTCCTGCAGCCACTGGGTCTCCTGCCATCGTCTCCTGGGAATGATGGTAAGCTCCCATGATGTTGGAGAGTGCCTCGTGGAGAGTGGTTCCCTGGGCCTGTCGCACAGCAGTCCTCCCAGCTTCCCTGTTGTCCTGTGCCTCTGTCCCCTGAACTGTGTGCCCACTGCCACTGCCCCCAGGTCCCTAATTTTCTTGGGTTGGTGGGGTTGCCTGCGTTCCCTGTAGTGGTGGACACACTTCTGATTGACGTGTCCTGGGGACAGAGGGATGGGCCCGCTGGGTGGGTGCTGTGCTGGTGTTTCCTGAGGGGGGAGGCTCTGTGGTGGCTTGTGACTGTGTCAGGGGAACCGACTGATGGGCCGGGCTGGTCATCATGATCCAGGCATGCAGAGCTGCTGTAATCACTGTGGGTCTCTTCTGTGGGGGGACTGGATATGTCTGGCACCTCCTGTCTGGTGACGTTGGGTAGGGGTCCTGTTGGGGTGTAAAAGCATAATTATTGTATCTGTGTGTGCCATTGTGTGCAATGGGTGGTGACCCGCTACTCCAGTGCTTGCATTCTTGGCTTGGTCCTTGTGTGATAGTTGGTTTGGGGTCTGTGTGGGTATCTGTACTGGACATGCTTTGGTGATGGGGGTCGATGTATTGGTGTTACATACAGGGCTTTTTTTTGGGATGTGTGGGTTGTGTTGGTGGGGTATCTCTGGGTTGTTGGGGTGATGGGTGTGAGGGTAAGGGTGGGGTATTTGATGGCATGCAGGTAGGGTGGGGGATATAGTAGAATAGAGTTGACTTACCAGAGTCCAGTCCTCCTGCTACTCCTGCGAGGCCCTCAGGATGCATAATTGCCAAGACTTGCTCCTCCCATATTGTTAGTTGTGGGGAGGAGGTGTGGGTCCACTGCCAGTCCTCTGTACTGCAATCCGGTGTCTGGAGACCACGGAATGCACCTTCCCCCGTAGGTCGTTCCACCTCTTCCTGATGTCATACCGTGTTCTTGGATGCTATCCCACTGCGTTGACCCTGTCGACAATTCTCCGCTATAGCTCCATCTTCCTTGCAATGGATGTCTGCTGCACCTGTGATCCGAATAGCTGTGGCTCTACCCGGATGATTTCCTCCACCATGACCCTGAGCTCCTCCTCAGGGAACCTGGGGTGTCGTTGAGGTGCCATGATGTGGTGTGGGTGATGTGTGAGGTGGTGTCTGTTGTGATGTGTGAGGGGATGTATTGGTGTGTGTTGTTTGAGGTGCGTGGATGTTGTGTAAGTGATGGTGTTGTGTGTCTGTGGATGCTGCTGTTGTTTAAAGTAGTGTATCCCTCTGGCCTGCTTTAATATTCTGGTAGTAAGGGTTTGTGGGTAATGTGGGTGTGTGTTTTATAGTGTTGTGGGTGTGTGGATGTGGGTGTGTATGTGTATCAGGTGTGTGTATTTCGAATTGTCCAATATGGTTGTGTTTTGTAAATGTGTGTGTATTTTGAGCGCGGCGGTGTGTACCGCCAATGGTTTACCGTGGTTGAAAGTCTGCTGCGTTGATTCGTTGGTCGTGATAGTGTGGGCGTATTCTTGTTGGCGTGACGGTGTCGGTTTTGGGATCACCAGTTTATCACTGACCTTTGGTGTGGCGGACTTGTGTGGGTGTCTGTATTGTGGCGGATTCCAAGCTGTGGGTCGTAATACCTGTAGCGGAATTCCGCGACCGCAGCGGCATGTTGGCGGTCTTCTGCACGGCAGTAAGCGGGATTTACCGCCAGGGTTGTAATGAGGGCCATTGTCTTTTAACTGATGAATTAATAAAGAATTGATTTGAAAAAAGATTGATCTAACAGATGATTTAGAATTGTAAGCAATAGGGAAATAAAACTTGTAAAACCTTTCCTGAGTAGTGGTTATTTTTGATTAGTATGGTTTAACGTTGTGTTTTCATAGAGTGTTTTCCTGATCATTGATGTTAGTTATTGATTCAATGGTCACTGCATGAGTAGGATACTCCATGTGATTCTAAAGATTCATCGACCTATACGCGTCCCCTTGTAAGTTTACTTACTAAGGACCAGGCGTGCTATCATCACCATGAAACCTTTGGAGGTTTTCCCCTGCCAGGACATGTAAAATATTAAATATACATGTCTTACTTTTAAAATATTGTGCACCCTGTCCCATGGGCTTTTAAGGTCTACCTTACAGGTGACATGTAAGTAATCAAAAGGAAGGTTTAGGCCTGCAAATGGATTATTTGCAAGTTCGAAATGGTAGTTTAAAACTGTACACCCAGGCTGCAGCAGCAGGCCTGCAGATATTTTTTACAGTGCTACTTTAGTGGCACAATTAGTGCTGGAACCTACTAGTAGCATTTAATTCACAACCCTAGGACATGTTGTACCAAATACTAGGGACTTTTAATTAATTAAATATTCCAATGAGTTGAATGCTACTTTTATCATGTTTGAAAGAAAGAGCACAAACACTTTACCTCTGGTTAGCAGGGGTAAAGTGTGCAGAGCCCTAATGGCCAACAAATACCACCAGTTCAGTTAAAGGTGGCAAAAATCTGGAGTGATCATCCGGGAAAGGCGAGTTTATAACAGCAACTTACCTGCTAAATGGAATTCTTTTTCCGTGTGTGGTGACTAAAAGAGTACTGATTTTTAAAATATTGATCACTGTTACATTTGGTGTATATTTATATTTTTCTGATGATCTGTAAAGGACTAGATATTTTTCCCAGAGACAATCAAATGTCCATTTATTAATCTGCTGTTGCCATAAATATGTGTTGGTCTCTCACTTCAATTTCAATTGGGTCGCCTTATCCTGTTTTATGATTTGTTCTTCTTTAATATCCTAATAAAGGTATAACCTTCAAATGTGCAGTAGAATCTTATGATCTGTACAAAATGCTTTGTCTAGTGAAGTGTGTCTTGAAACGTAAGGCTGTCATTCCACACTACGTGCATACTATCCAAATGTTAATGTGGTTTTAATTGTAATCTGCAACAGTTATACTTCATCTCTTTTTCAAAGTTGCTCTTTACAGGTATTTTATTAGCCAGGCTGTGACTCATCTATGTGCAGAAAGTGAGCGAGGCAGATATCTGAGCTACTTCTACAGCTGGCAAGATCATTTGAGAGTGCGACTAGCCTGGGCTGAGAGCTGCAGATATTGGAACATCAATGCTGCAGGTGGATGTAATATTAATGCTTTGTCCATATGCTAAGCAAGAATTGCAGCACCAAAATCCCTTCCTGGAATGGAAGCCTGGTAACATAAAGGGGTCGTCTCATATGCCACCAGAGTCACCCATCAGGGAGTCTGCTATCAAGTTCCTGTCCTGCCTACTGCGTTCACTGAAAGAGATGTTACACGGTAAAGGGTATTGCTGTCTAAGTCCCCCCTAGTTGCTAACAGATCCTGAGATCATCTACACAAGCATGACGACCTCTTATTGTAGTGAATGATGAAATAAATGCAGCTTCACAAAAGTCATATGAATTATTAATGGTATAAACAGTGGATGCTCAATACAGTCACACTATTTGAGCATCCATTTTCAGCTGGCATAAATTGAATAATACACTATAATATAGAATACCCTCATCTTTCACTTAATGCCTCTTGAGCGAATGAATATCACTCTAACACAGTACATGGCTACTCACAGAACAAGAAATATTTTTAACACGTGTCATTTTGTACCAGCACCAGACAATTCTTTATGAAAATTTAACATTTTGAGTATTTATGTATAAAAGGGGGAATAAATTACATGTTTTGAGGAAAATAAATAAAAAGTAAAAAAGAATAAAAACAAGATGACTCCAAGGGGCATATTTGTACTCTGTTTGCACCGAAGTAGAATAATTTTTTTTTACTCTAATTCGGTGCAAAACGAACTCCATATTTATACTTTGGTGCTAGACCCGTCTAGTGCCAAATTTATGGAGTTAAAGTCATTTTCTGGAAGTGGAGACCTACCTTGCCTTAATGAGATGCAAGGTAGGGGTTCCTGTGGAAAAAATGACTATATGGCCTTAACGCCATATTTAGGGGCAAATTTATACTCTGCTGCATATTTATACTCTGTTTGCAACGAATTAGTGTCATTTTTTTTACTCTAATTCGGTGCAAAACTAACTCAATATTTATACTTTGGTACTAGATCCATCTAGCACCAAGGCCCTGATTTATACTTTTTGTGCGCTGCATTAACGTCATTTTTTGATGCAAAAGTGGCACAAACTTTCAAAATATTGCCCCTTATTTATACTTTTTGCTGCAAAACTGCACAAACTCAGTTTTGCACCAAAAAGTTTAGCACCGGCTTGCACCATTTCTGTGCACCAACCGGGCACCATATTTATGGAATCGTGCAAGCCGGTGCAAAGGGTAGGCTAGAGTAAAAAAAAATGACTTTAGTCGGGTGAGGCTGGCAGTAGAGAAGAAGAGGGTTTAATGACTTTAGGCAGGTTAGAGTAAAAAAAAATGACTCTAACCAGATTAGCGTCATTTTATGGTGCTAAACCTATCATGCCACATGACTCCTGCTTTAGAAAAGGCAAGCGTCACGCCCACCACCCCAATGGCCAGCACAGAGTACAACGGTCTCCTGGGCATGGCCATTGCACCCTGTGCCATGTATGGGTGCCCATTTCAGGGTCCCATATGGCACTTTCAAAAATAAAATGCAATCTTACCTGTACTTACCTGGGATGGGGTCCCCCATCCTCCACAGTCCCTCTGGTGTGGGTGGGGGTGCCCCTTGGGCCTGGGGAGGGCACCTGTGGGCTTATTCCATGGTGTTCCACCATGGAAATAGGCCCACAGGTCCCCTAACGCCTGCCCTGACCCAGGTGTTAAAAAATGGGACAAAGCAAGCTTTGCCCCATTTTTTGACCCCTCCTCCCTCCCTTGCACCATTTGTGCATGGGAGTATAAATATGGAGTTAAGGCCATAGAGTCATTTTTTGCACAGGAACGCTGCCCTGCATCTCATTAAGGCAAAGTAGGTTTCCAGTTTTAAAAAATGACTTTAACTCTATAAATTTGGCGCTAAACGGGTCTAGTACCAAAGTATAAATATGGAGTTCGTTTTGCACCAAATTAGAGTAATAAAAAAGTGATGCTAATTCAATGCAAACAGAGTATAAATATGCCCCTTAGCATAAAAATATGATGCTAATCTGGTCAGAGTCATTTATTTTGACTCTAACCTGCCTAAGGTAGTTTTTTTTACGCTAGCCTACCCTTTGCACCGGCTTGCACCATTCCATAAATATGGTGCCCAGCTGGTGCTAAAAAATGGTGCAAGCCGGTGCAAAACTTTTTGGTGCAAAACTGCGTTAGTGCAGTTTTGCACCAAAAAGTATAAATAAGGCCCCAAGTCTTATGTGACTTTCACATCTACAGAACACTCTCACCCAGAACATTTTTTCTCTTTCATATTGCACCTTTATTCACCTGTGCACCCAGCATCACCAGTTATGTCTGAGGATTTGAACACTATGAACATGCTCTAAATTTCCTATTTTCCATATCACCATATTACACCTAATTTCCACAATCTTCCTTGGACTCACAAATTACAATTGTTCGTTCCTAACCACCTACGTTTCTTCACACACTTCCAGTCTTCACAACACTCATTTTGAGGACACTCTTTTTATCATTATAGATTGTTTGATATTTTTGCTAGTACTGCATCATCTTATCACTCAACCCCTGATTTACTTTAGTTCCATCCATTGTACTCCTTTTTTTCATTAGAGGAGAATGTTTTGAATTTGGCACCCTTCCTCTCTAATACTCAAAACATATTCAGAGAAGTGCGATGAGCTTAGCGCTGTTCTAGTTTGTATATAAACCTTGATCATTCAATTGATTCTCTGTACTACGCCAGCCTGGAGAGGAACTACTGTTCTAAGATGTATAACAGTCATACCTTTTAAACAAATTCTACATCTTCAGAAATACATTTTATCACGTTATCAGAGATAATAGCCTTCCCCCACTACCTCCTCCTTCAGAAAATCAATGGCTGTTGCTATAGTGCTGTAGTTTGGCCAATATCCATTTAAAATAATAATCAAACCTCACCAAAATATTCCCTTCACTAGCTGGTAACAAGTATGATCAGTTGAATGGGACCATGATATTCCACCCACGTTTACTCCAAGGAATTATTGAAATTTTAACTGACGACAAAGACCCTTCGGTCCATATTTATACTTTTGTAGCGTCACATTTGCGTCATTGTCGCAAAAGCAGCGCAAACTTACAAAATACAATTGTATTTTGTAAGTTTGCGCTGCTTTTGCGTCAAAAACCAGCACAAATGCGGCGCTAAAAAAGTATAAATACGGGCCTTCATGTGTTATGTTACATTTGCCACTAACAGTGCACTGATGGCATTTTGTCACAAACTCCACCACCATAGCACCCATCTTGGTCATGCAGTAAATATCTTTCACCTTCCCATTGGTCATTCTCCTCCCTGAAGACCTTTCCTGTGTAGGTTTTGCAATTGGTTTCTACAGTACAACCAATTGTATAATTCTCTCTCCCCAACAGCCTTCCATTAATATTGTGTTCTTCTCTCATGCTCCAAAATTCTGCATCCCTATCCCCCAACTTATTCCTGGATGACCAATCCTTTATTTACCTACTATTCTCTTTTCAACACTTCATCTCATGATAGTACTTTATTCCCCTATTCTTCACATATAGCTGTTTCTCTAATCCTCAAAATCTTCTCCCCTCACTCTTTTCTCTGATCGTCACACTCTTCACTGCCTATGGGCAACGTCAACTTGCAGTCCTCAACTTTTTTTTTAATAGCTTGCTTCAAGCCTCACATTATTCCTGAAGCAAACATAATGTTTACCTTCCCTTCTTGTCAATCTGCGATAAAAACACTCATAACCCTTTGAAGCCTGCGTTGGTAGTTAGTATTATATTCTTCATCACATCAAACCTATTAAGAGTCTTAACATTAGCAATCTTATTCTTAATAATGTCAAAGGCTTAGTGCTATTCCTCCACCTACTCAATCCAAACCTGTTTTTTCATCAATTGTAGAAGAGAACTAGCAATACCTTCAAAATCCCTGATAGATCTGAAGCAATATTCTGCAAGGCCCAACCTTGTATGATACCCCCCTTCAGTTTAGGGCTCCAACCCATTGATCATACTTCTACCAAGTTCACTCTTTGTTGTATCCCCTTTCCACTAATTATGTGTCTCAAATGTTCAAATGAGCATATTCTAAATTGACATTTCTCAGTCTCTACATACAAGCCACTCTTATCTAGTCTTCTCAGAACTTTTGTAAATACTGCTTCATGTCCCCCAACTCGCCACCACACTATTGCTGTAAGCTAAAATGTAATATTAGGAGTACACTGCATTGTAAATGCAAGCCAACAAGTTTTTCATGCTGAAATACAGTTGCTGTTTCCAACATCACCTAATGGAAGGTGGATGACAAGTGCATCAAGCACAAGAAACGTGCAATTCCAATACAGTCAAGGCCTCTGAAATATTTGGAAGAGGATTTTGCTTTACACAGTATTTTAGTAGAAACATGCGGTTCCATGTGTAAGAAAATGCCTTATCTGTAAGAATAAATGGAGCCAGCCATTCTGATGCCTCCATCTTGTTGTTTCGTGCCTTTAGTAACATTGCCAATTCAACCTCAATTGATCTTTCGTAAGAAGTGGCATTGGCTTTGCTTTGTGCACTACTGGTTTTCCCCTTTTATAATCACAGTCCCATCCTTAAACCCCTAGTAATCCCATATGATTACTTAAAAAAAGATTGCTTGGGGGGCCTGGCCTGGAAGGCAATGATGGCTGACGTGCTTGACTGAGCTTCGGTCACCCATTACTGCCCCAGAGCCCAAATATCCTGAACAATCAAGTCATGGAGCAGTAGAAGGGAGGCTGGTACAATCTGGAGTTGGTGGACAGCGGGGAAAGCCGTCTGCTTCAGAAGAGATGAAAAAATAGCCCAGCTCCACGCAGTGTGTGAATGACTCTGAAGCGGGCAATATGGCGACAGCGGGATGTGGACCGAGGCGGTGAGGGGGCAGCACACCAGCTCCTGTTTAAGCCCCTCAAGTGCTGGGGTGGAAACGGGCCAATACCTACCTGCCCTGCTCAACAATCGAGAGGTGAAGAGCTCTACCTGTCTAGGCAGTGAGGTAAGAAAACACACCTGGGGCTCAGCTTCTAAAGGCGAAGCAAGCGAGGTGGGAGACCCACACTGCGACGGCCCATTGTGCCCATAGTGCACACAGCCTGGGGAAAAATAACAAGCAGCAATAAAGAAAGAACTCCCACAAAGAGCATACTAATGTCAGTGATGGGTGCAGAAAGCCACCTTAGTCCGGAAGATTTGTGAAGCTTGGTCCGTAAGGTTACCCCAGAGCCACCAGAACAGACAAGATGGCAGCTATGAAGACCTGAGAAAGTGAGTGATCACTGTGAATGAACTCACTCAATTTATCCTTTATCTCAAGCGAAATGGCACACACCTGTTTAATACTGTGACAACTGGAAGTGGAGAGGCCCACAGCCTGCCCTTGGTACTCTTGCTAATGTAACCACCTGAGCGGTAAGATCAAGGACTGCATGAGTGGTGATTCACGTAGCCGTGCTGTGAATCAGTTCAGACACATGTGGAAGGAACAGGGGTCTCTCTCCCTACGCTCTCTCCTCACGAGAAGCAGTAATGATTGGTTCACTCAGCAATAAGGGAATAAAATATGGTTGAACCACAGACACCTGCACAGGGGAAGTTCTAGTGGGCAGTTGATCCAGTCTTCTGTGCAGCGCATACAGCAATTGCCGGCACAATAGATCCAGGTGCCGGTCATGAGAGACAGAACCAGTCCCTAGCGCACTTGGTGCAACAGAAATCTACCAAACACGATGTGCGGGGAAGAAGTGCTGGCCTACTCCTTCTTATTGCATCCTCCCAGACTGTTGACTGCTAAAATACCTCTCAAGACTCGCACATTGAAGGCAGTACACCCAAGGGACTAAAGAGAGTCACAACAACAAACAGCACCCTCAGAATCCTGATCCAATTGGTGGAGTGTGAATCTGAGGTCCTGGGGCACTCAGGCACAATTATATGACAAGTGGCTCCTGGCCTGATCCTAGACAGTGCCTTTACCCCAGCAGAACCCAACAAACGTATAGTTCAAATCACTATTAGGCAAACCCAAGCCAATACAGCAAAAAACACCAGGTGTGCCAGTGGTGGGAGAAGAAACTATGGCGCCAGCCCCAGATCCCAGAGGCGACACCCTAGCTGCATACACCTCAACAATCTAAGAAGCCATAAAAGATACAAAACAGTCTTTAGAGGCACAAATTGTTACCAGTCATTAATAAGGTTGGCATCTTATGTACTCAACATAGAAAAGTCATTGAACAGACCCGACAAACAGAAGCGAAGCTAAGAGAGATAGGGCCAGATGTACCAAAGGATTTTACCCATTCTGTGTCTATGGGAAAAAGCTTTCGTACATATGGCCCATACACCCAACCGTGCAGGATCTGCAGAAATGAGGCACACATCTTGAAAAATGAATGTCTGTCCTCACAGATCGTCTAGAAGACACTGTAGAAGATGCTGAAGGGCAGTCAAGATCTGATTAGTTGGGGTCCTACAAAAGGCAGGGGGACAGAACGTAGAGCTGTTAGTAGAGGAATGGTTAGAGACAACACTCCTACAGGGCTATCCCTCCTGTTTCTTTTCAGTTGAACAAGCGCATAGAATACGGGCGAGAGCCCCAGCGCTGGGGCAGTTTCCCCAACCAATTTTAGTCAGAATAATGAACTATAGAGACTGTGACAACTTTCTTCAATGATCCCGCAAACACAGTCTGTGGTCTATAGAAGGGCAGGAGGTCAACATATACCCTGACTATATTGTCACGGTACAGAGGCAGAGAGGTGTCTTTGTGCCAATAAAGAAAACACTGCGCCAGTTGGGACTTAAGTATGCCCCCATATATCCAGCTAAGCTCAGAGTGGTAAACAACGACAAAGTCCACTTCTTCTCCGTGCAGGAAGCAGAACAATGGCTGGAACATCAAGGATGTTCAATTGAGCCAGAGGCATCACCGAAGAATCCTGCTGGGTGGCAGCCGCACAAACTGCGAAAACAGCAAGGAGCATAATGCAGATTATCTCTAACGCAAGCCCAGATGAAGGCCGAACAGGAACGAATGGTGGCGACAATAAAAACAGCATGGATCTGCTGGACAACAACAGATGGTGACCAGTAGGTCCTGAGAGTAGAGGGAGCAGAACGGAATCCTTGAGCTCAGTGTCAGAAACCGAGGCTGAGCATATGCCAGTGGTCACCCGAATGACATCGGACCATATCGTTTGAGTACACATATAGGCCACGGGACACAAACTGTAGGTAAATTATACAGATAAGGAACCATTGAGCTAATGACAGATGGGCAGAACTTCCCTTTGATACCTGCGTCATGGAGTGGCTGTGTTCCACAGGAGAAGGAGCTCGACAAGACGGTTGGTGTATATCTGTCCTATCCTCTCCTCAAAGGCCCGCAGACTTTGCCCCTGCATGAACAGCTTTTAAATTTGGTATGAATTGTTCTTGTGCTTTGGGTATACACATACTGTGAATTGAGGGGTAGTCAAGTAATGGATCACAGCACACTAAGGTAGGGTCAGGGGTGTTACAGGGATTTTACATGACTGATACACATACAGAACACATGCACCAGCTGTGGGGCAGGAAGCACACCCCTTCTAATGGTAGTGAAAAGAGCTCCACATAACTTATCCAAATAGCTGAAATATCGACCCACGATCTAACATTGCTCTCATGGAATGTCAATGGGCTAGGTAATAAAGTGAAGAGGGGTCTGATCATCAAAGCTTTGAACAGATACAAGGCTGATATTATTTTTATACAGGAAACTCATATGATGGATGCACAACACAATAGTCTAGGCACAGGGAAATCCACAGTAGTGTCCTGTGCACGACACACCTCAGGATCACTGAGGGTAGCTATACTCATTCTGAAATCAATGACTTTCCATATTCTTAAGACATGGTAAGACACTTCAGGATGCTACACAGCTGTTCTGGGGTAATAGGAGAGGGAGACACTTCTACTTCTCAATGTATACCTACCACCAGGCCTCCAAACGCAGATGTTGACCACACTGGGACAACTCCTGATAGAATTCCCATGGGCCTTCGTGATTATAGGAGGCAATTTTAACCTCATTCATGACTCACAGATAGACTGGGTCAGTAGGAAAACCAAAAGGGAGGCCACAGCGGGTAAACTGGAGGAATTTCTCCAGGCAATGGGCCTGGCGGAAATGTGATGGGCCTTACCTGGGCAGGAGAGAGAGTACTCCCTCCATTCGTACACAGCACACAATGTCCTCCAGACTCAATTATGTCTTGACACCTGCAGACACACTGGGAAGACACACTATCTAGCAGGAGGCATATCAGACAACTCCCCGATTCATACCACTATATGCATTGTGAGATAGAGGGAGCTACATGAAGGTTGGTCAACAGAAAGGTAGTGAAGGCCCTAGATAAAGCCACAGAACTCTTCTTTATAGAAAGCAAAGGCAAGGTCCCTAGTGTTTGCACAATGTGGAAAGCATATAAGGCAACACTTAGAGGGGTGATTATAACAGGATAAGTGAGCGACAGGATACATCACCATAGACGACTGGATGAATTAGAGCGTAAAATAGAGACCCTGAAAAGTGACATTACCACTGGACCCAGAAAACCCCTTGCATAAAGATAAGGCAGCAAACAAACAGAGTATAGAGAAGTGATGCATCACAAGGTCAGGACAGTTTACCTCAACAAGCAAAAAAGAATATAGAAGCCCGCAATAAGGCTAAAAAACTGCTGGTGTGGATCGCAATAGAGATAGAAAATCAATGCATATCCAAGAGAGACAGCTAGAAACGGATGAGACCATAGGAGGCAGTAGGCAAATAGAAGAAGTATTTGCACAATACATGGTGATTTCTATAGACCGAGAATAGTGGTGTCAGGTGTAGAGATAAGAGAGTTTGTGGGAGATTGCTGGCTGAAGACTCTGAACCGGGAACAGCGAGAATCTTTGGAGTTTGACTTGACAGACTCTGAGGTTGAAAGACCACTAGCTCAACTGCAGGCAGGGAAAGCCCCTGGCCCCAGTGGTCTTCTTGCAGAGCTCTTTTGCAAAATGTCTAGACTAATGGTGAAGTCACTGCTGCAGATGACCCACAACACCCTTAGGGTAGGGGCTCTGCCACCAGATCTACATACAGCAACCATAGTCTTAATACCGAAGTCCTGATGGCCTCACCATAGGTGTGACTCATACAGAGAGATCCCTCTATTAAATACAAAAGTAAAGATCCTTGCAAAAGTGCTTGCTACTAGGTTGTGCATGGTAATATCAGCCCTAGTAAAGGCGGATAATTCAGGCTTTATGCCCTACAGAGCAACTAAATTAAACTTGCTACGCCTCAATAATAACTTCACACAGAAAGACACAGGGGACAGCCCTTGTGCAATTATATCGCTTGCCACAAATAAAGTTTTTGATTTGGTAGAGTTGCCATTCTTGTTCCAGCTCCCTGAAAGGATGGGATTTGGACTGCGGTATCTTAGCTGGATCAAATTGCTATATGAAAGGCCCTTGCCAGGGTAAAACTTAATGGCTGTCTCTTCGGAGGAATTCCCCATAGGCAGAGGCATTTGGCAGGGTGGCCCCCTCTGGCCACTGCTATTTGCATTGGCAGTGGAACCACTGGTGAGAATAGATGCTAGAGTCTGTGGCTAGACGGGGTGTTCAAGATGGGAGGAGCGAATCTCATTGTATGCAGATAACATACTTCTCTACCTGACCCGGACGCAGGATTCTCGACCTCATATTCGAGAAATAGCCCAGATCTTCACTGAACTTTCCAAATTCACAATCAATTGGGAAAAATGTCTCCTTTTCACCATCAGAGGGTTGGTGCAAAGTAGCCGACTACCACTGCATTTGCGAATGGAACCCCACAAATTTGAGTACTTCAAAATATGGATAGCCAAAATTGCTGATTCATATATACAGGCAAACTTAAACCCCTTGCTGCAGAGGCCGGAGAAGGATGTATAACACTTGTCAATTCTGCCACAGTCCCTTCCAGGCAGAGTGGCCATGTTTAAAATGATTGCCCTTCTTATATACTGCCAAAGGCCTTCTTTGCCCAAGTGAACTCTCTGCACAGATGCTGATATAGGCAGGGGGACAACCCCGGATTCTGTTAAAGACCCTTCAGCGCTCTAAGGCCCATATTTATACTTTGTTAGCGCCGCATTTGCGCCGCTTTTTGATGCAACAATGGCGCAAGCTTACAAAATACAATTGTATTTTGCAAGTTTGCGCCACTTTTGCCTCAAAAAATGACGCAAATGCAGCGTTAAAAAAGTATAAATATGGGCCTAAGTTTCAAGGTGGCATTGCGTGCCCCAATATCAGAGAGTACTATGAGGCTGCACAGGTCAGAGTGGTAAATGATTGAGTCAGGGTAGACAGATGGGGGATGGGCAACTACAGTTGCATGCACGTTCTATACAGAGGTAGACTGGATACTAAGGCATGCCCAGCAACAGGTTTGGTTCGCGCAGTCAGACGGGCGCTACTCAGAGAGATGAACTGGAACTCACAACTTACGCTCATGACTCCACTTTTGGAGAGCACATGGCTAAGAAGAGTAACTGCTCTGCAGGTCGTCAGGACTGGGACAGGATAGGTATAGCCACACTGGCAGATGTGTGGGACGCTAACATGGAGGTCCTGTTTGCCAAGCTGCAAAAAGAGTATCAGATGCCTTTAACACAATGGCTTAAATATAAGCAGTTGAGACACACCTTTTTGCATAGCACCGTCAAAGATGAGGAAACCCAAAAGGTATCCCCATTTGAGAATAGGCTGCTAGACAGACAGCTTAAGCACAAACCGTTCTCCCTGATGTATGGAATGCTGATGCGGAATAGTCAGGGAGCCTTAGCACACCTCAAAGATAGATGGGAGCAGGACATTAGGGAAATTGAGGAAGAGGACTGGTAAGATGCATTGGGCTTTCCAGCTGTGCTGGTGATTAAGGATAGCAATAAGCTTATCCAACTAAAACCCTTACATAGGTTATACTATACTAGACCATTGTTACACAGGATTGGAAATACCAACGATGCTCTGTGTCTTTGCCACTGCAGGATGGAAGGCACATTCATATGCACATGGTGGCACTCACCATGCATATGCCATTTCTGCGGCAGAGTAGTCAAATCGTTTGAAGGGGCAGTAGGAGGCACTATAGAGCTGACACCAGGCCTGGCCCTTCTGGATGTGTGACTACCTGCAAACCTCACCAAGTATCAAAAAGCACTGGTAAATTTGGGCCTTCCTGTAGCCAAAAGAGAGATCGTCCAGAAGTGGGATAATGAGATGGCTACATCCTTCTGGAAATGGGAAGAAGGAAAGCATTTCTGTAAAATAGTGGAACATGAGGTCTACAAGGGCAGGGGCTGTGAGAGGAAATTTGAAAAGATCTAGGGTCCATGGGACTTGTAGGCATAAACTCAGACATTTGGGGAATGGAACCTGTAACAATGAATGTAAGATGATTAGGTGGGGGTGGGTGGACAGGGAGGGGGTGGTATATGCTGGAACTAGTGTGTGATGCAGAAAGGTTACCCTATGATTGTATCAGTACAATGTTCATTCAATGTTACTATTGATAACAAATACAAATAAACATATATTTTTAAAAAAGGTTGATGGAATGTCTTCACCGTGGAGTCCTTTGTAACACCATTATATGCTCTTTGGTATTCAAGTTCACTGTTGTCCCATGGTCTGGCTGATGTTGCTGATGCACAAGCTATCACCTCTCTTGGCAACATACACCTTCACTGCCATTTTTCACCCTGAAACATTGCTTCCATGTATAACATGCCTAATAGATCAATATTGCTTTTGCCTTTTACTTCTGGAATAATTCCTGCACCTCCAAATGTAGTCCCACATTTACTAAGTGCTCTTTCAAACTACTTGTCTCCTGCCACCATGTACTAAGATCCATAATCTCCCAACACTTTATTTTCTCATCCAATTTTATTTCACATTTTGGCATAATCACTCATCTTCCTCTTCATTGCCCACATTATTCACCAAGACAAATGATTTGTCTTCATCTGCCTCATTAATTTTCCCTTTTACTTTCTGAATTTTATTCATCCTGTCCATCCTGGAATAATGTCCCTTCTTTCCTCACGTTCTTCACGCTGAGTTGATGTGTATGAGTGAGTCTGTGTTATAGAGGCCTGTGGAATTCATTTTGGATGCCTCAGGCCTGGCCTAGCATGAGATGGCAAAGTGACTGTGATTCTATACATTTGAATTACATGTCTGTGATCTTATAGCTGGAGAGAGGAGGACTGCCTTTACAAAAACCATGAGGCGTTTTTGTTCGCAAAGATCTCCTGATTAGTGTTCCTGAGCACTGACATTTCATGGAGAGCAGGGGTAATTGGTGGAACTGCATTTTTTATTGTGAGAAGTGAGGAAGTTTCTAGATGAGGCCTGCTATTTTGTCTGTCCCTGATTGCTCCTTCAGTTAGGCTGGTGCCAGCCAGGTGCAGAAACCGCACAACTTGTTGTGCCTCTGTTATGGGTGCTTCAGATTCTAGACAGCCCCAGTGAATCACTCTGCTCAAAGACTGTGGGGCACATTGATAAAAAAATCATGCAGCACAGCAAGCCACCTTGCTGCACTGCATGATCGGGAAAGGACAGTTATGCGCAGTATTTAACATGATACTGTGCATTCCAGTCTTTTCCCTGTGCTGGGGCACAATGTGCTGCCTAGGGACACCTTCCTGCACAAAAACAATCCTCTGAGGCATTTTACTCTTTCTATGTGTACTGCAGAAAGCAGCCTTCAGAGAGGAACTGCAGCACACATAGAGGAAACACGAGAAGAAATAAACATATTTCCCCTTGTTGAACTCACCTGAGGATTTGTACCACATTTAACGCATTCCCAGGTCTACTAGTAATGGTAAATCTGGGAAAGCACCAAAATTCATTGTTTGGTTGCCAGGGAACACCCATGTTTCACCCCTTTGCTTTGCTCTAGATTTGTCAAGCCACTCAGGGCCACGCAAGGTGCCATTGTGTGGGTTGATAAATCTTATTTAGCAGTTGTGTCACACTTGCACCCCCTTGCATGGTGCAAGGACGACATAACTGCATGATAAATATTTCCCTGTGTCTGGAGAGCAGTCTGGAGAAGTCACTTCAAAGAAGGACCACACCAAACCTGTTCTACAGTTTGATACAATGGACCCACTTCCTCAATTAACAAGTTGCATTCAAAAGTATTACTTAAACCTCTCTGCTTTCAAAGTCATTTAAGACCAGGGAAGGGAGTGCTCAGCAGAGTACTCAAATGGCAACAGGACAACAAGGACTGGTGTCTGCCTCACATCCAGTATCCTAAAGTTAAGGGTACTTCACCTGAAGTCTGCAATTTCTTCTGGAGGACTTGGATCTGCCTGAATCATCTGGAGGCCTGCTTGACTTTTGGGAAAGTGAAGGAGACTGCAACTGAATAATCCTCATAGGCCAAGAAAGGGGTTGCAACTGCATGATCATCGTGGACCTGGTTGGGGCTTTACCTGTCTCTAGTTTGATCAGGACCGCAACTGCTGTGACCACAATTCGCCAGGTCCAAGCTGTAGCTAGCCTCAACTAGGTGGGGCTGCCACATCGCAACCCATCATGATCACTTTGGTTGGTTTTCTACCTCGGCAGGTGCTGCACAGGCTTTACAAGCTGAGGCTGGACGTGTGTGCTGTTGGATGCCACATACGCTGTGCTTCCTCTGAAGCCCAATGGATTTGTTGCTTGCTATGGACCTAGGGAAGACTGCCAGAAAATCCAGAGACAAACAACGACTCAAACATGCCACCTGTAACTGAGGGGTTATGACTGAGTGTGAATTTGATTTTGGGCCTAAAAGCAACCCTTGTGCTTGATTTAAGTCTCTCCTGATTCCCAAAGGGGACACCCAACGCTGAGAGAGCCAGCTTGGAGGGATTAGCAGAGGAATCGGGGTGTGTAGATGTTATACAACCTTTTAATTATTAAACATTAATTTCCCTAAACTTGTATGCATTTAATATAAAGTGGCGCAAATATGAAGCACGAAAAATGGTTATGTTATGACTGTAGGAATATATAGGACCCCCTTGGGTTCACATGAAGGAAAATGGTACAATATTATTATTTCACTGTTATTTCCTAACATAGATGTGTTTTAGAGTTGAGAAATTAAGGTAAAATCCGATGATTTGGGTTAGACAATTCTAAAAGCATTACCTCTGCCATTCTATTCCTCTGGTAGATATTCTAGCCCTGGAGGATCTCATCTAGTTTAGATTTACTATTTGTCTGCAAAAATCAGAGTATTGCTCATTACCACACAACTCCTTTTTGTTCAATTAATATGAGGAAGAGCAATGGGAATTCTTATATTGACTCTGAAGTGTTTGATTGCAGAGCTGTATCTCAGAAGAATGATGGCTTGCCTGGAAATATTATTTTTATGATACCATTATAATTATTTTGTTTTCTTTAACCTAATGTAAAATTTGAATTTTAGTTTGTTAACATTTTTATTTTACTAAGCCTCCAAGACTTTCCTCGGATGTTGGTTTGTTGCAAAATGTAGGCATGACATCCTCAAAACATCATCAAATCACTGAAACATTAAATCATCTGTACAATATTGACTATAAGATGTATGCACAAAATGTACATGTGTTACAGTTTCCAGAAAGCTAATGCCAGATTAGAGGGGAAATGTTCATCTTGTTCTATGAAATCCAGAACCTCTGGGCCCTAAAGTCAGCTTTGTAAAGCAAATTAGTGAATTATGTTTATTAGACTTGTGATTGGGGGCTGTATAGAGAACACTGTACTTTTGTGGAGATATTAAAATTAATTGCTAAACTACATTAATAACAGGGTTAGATTGAGGATATGTGATATTACTGATATAGTAACACTTTCCAAAGGTATGTGATGACTGGTGTGAATGGCATAATATACAGAAATCATTAATTGCAACATTTCATATTACATTTAGAATTAGGCTAATAGAAAATCATTTATATGGTATTGTTTCCAAGAACGGCAGAATTACCCTTTTCTTTCCATGATAACTTTAAAGTCTTGCTCCAGGTGAACTGTGGTGATAATAGCCTTTGTCATGAACTCAGTAAAGGCTCATTGTGCATCCAATATATTTTGAGGAGCACTCGGAGGTGGCACCAGGTGACTGAATTGAAGCACAAGTATTATAAACATCTGTTTTATTTTTTCAGCTAATTAAATATACAATACATAGATAAACATGGCTTATTATTTGCCTATACCGATAGAATGTTACCTATGCACAAAGTTGAATATATTGCACTTTAAAAATTGAATATGCACTGATAGCATTTTACCATAAGAGATAGGCTTTTTTAGAAATATCCCCCTTAGGAACACAGAAAGACAATTATGTAATTCAGTGTTTCCAAAGGAATATATTTGTAATATCATAATCAATAAATACATGAACATTCTCAAACTTTGTAGTTCTGATTTGTTTGTAGGGCCTTTTTTAGCCCAAAAGTAGCTTGTTCAGTGGTAATATAGTAAAAACAAAATACCTGAAATATTCAACATATGATATCAAATTAAACATCTTTGTGGACTGTGCCAAGTTAGCTCTGTAACATAAAGTTTTAATTTCAGATTGAACAGCTACAATCAGTTTTTACAATAATCTTTCTTTGTACAAATGTTCATCTATTTCAAGAGAAAATAGGTTAGATATATGCAAATTGTATCAACTTATGTTTCCCACATCTGGGAAATATGTGTGTTCATAGTTTATCTGTGAATGACTAATTAGCAGCTTATCGTTCAGTAAAACATCATTCCAGCATTAAAAACATCACATCCACTCCTGTACCTCCAAACAAATGTTTTAAAAAAAGAATAACTAATATAGGAAACATATTTCAGTGTACACGTTTTGCACTTTTCACCTTCCTAAAAAAAGTCTGATCACCATGGACCATGTTCCAATTCATAGGTGATGTTTTAATGGATTGATATTTATCTCTGACAATTATACATTCATCTTTAATTGCTTTCCTATGTGTCCCACTGTAGTAAGGCTGTTTGGTAATATATAGGTATATCTATGTATGGTTCAGGAAGGCGATTAATTTTAAAAGCTTTCTTCTAACTGAAATCTTAACCACGCAACCTAAAAAATTCATATTTTAAGTGAAAATCATGCTATATCCGCTGTGGGCAAATATAACTCATGCTTAATTGTACATATTGTGTCCCAGAAAAAAAGAATGTACGGAAGCTGTCTAGTATATGCTATATTATGCACAGTTCAGGATGTTTTGACTACATATTTAAAGTGCTCATCAAGTTAAATAAACAAAAGTGCTGAAGTATAATAAAGTTACTCTTTTGTCTATGGCTAACTAAAAAGATTTATCAAAGGAATGACAGGATTGTTTTGAAAGACATGTCGTTCTTTTTATACAGCAAGTGATAGTCTGCAGTCATATTAAGAGTTCACAGGCATCTTGGTCTGTGAATTATTGAATTTGTAATGTAGAATTCTTTCAAAATTTGTGATGCAAAATTATGTTAAGAATTCAGATTTAACATTCAAGGACTAATGGTCAGTCTTTTGCTACCCTCTTTTGTAGAAGTGAATGTCACTCTCAATTAGATTTGCCTATTTTATCATTCTATGAGTTCAACAGGACTCAGGTAAGCCTGTTAGCATATTTGTTGATCATATTTTGATATGATTTTAACATATTTTTAAATGTATAACTCACATCTTCATCTTTGTTTTTCACAAGATCTTTCTTGGTGGGCATGAGGTACATCTGAAACTTGGCAGACATTAATGTACGATTTGAGTTTAATACTGAACATTCACAAGAGGAAACAGCAGGAACAGAGTGTGACCATGATGAATGAATGGTCATGTCTGAAGTCTACAGAATGGAAACCTCAAGTCAGAATCCAAATGGCTTGGCCATTTTCAAAGAACACTACCCGTGTCCCGGAGATGTAAGGGGGTGTGAAGCAGGCATCTGAACTGGCTTTTTCTAGGACTAACAATGACAACCTCAAATGGCAAAGGTCAAAATCTTTGGACTGGAGGGATTTATGTATTTGTTTGTGTTAATCAGGAGGGTGACTCTAAGTAACACTTCAAATTCAATGGCTGGAAGCCGTTTGCTATGTCTTTAATTATTTTATATAAGTATTAAACAAGGGAGTCTTGCTTTGTGACACTGCATAGGAAAATGAGTTCAGAAAAAATACAAATGTAAAGCACATTGCACCTTCACTGTACCTTAAAATAACCATTTAAACTTAGATTTACTTACCACTTACATTCATAATTCTTAAACTGGCTAATACAATATCACAACTGGTATTTTAAACAAGCAAACATTCATATTTTTTCAAGGATACCCTGGCAAATTAAATGATAAAGCATTGTCTGAGATTTAAATTCACATATAGCTCAAAAGAAAATAATGGCTGTATAAAAAGTAAAAAAGAAACTGTGCAAAATTAACAAATAATGGACAACCGAAATAGAAATAAGAAATGAATGTTCTATAGGAGTAAGTATAGCTTTTCACTTCACACTTCTTGCTACAGAAAACCAAATGTTAAGGCATTCATTTCCCTTTCACCCTTCCCCTAATGTCCCCTTGCATTAAAATTACACATATATATTTATATATATTTATAAATTGTATAAGTGTTATTAAACAGTATCCAGCAAACATTTTACACTAGATATTCCTGATAGAACCACCCCTGTAAGTTTCTCATTCTGAACCACCTGTCAGTGGTGTACAATTGACTTCGGAACCATGCTCAGTTCCACAAATATGATGTGACATCAGAGACTGGCTGTGGCTTCGCAGTAGGAGCTCGGCAGAATACGAAGGGCGAGTTCTTCAGCTGGATTCAAAGAAAAGTAAGCTAGAGGTCAGAAATATCGATGGGCTCTTTCTCTCCTGCACTTCAGATGTGTAGCACCTTCTACTGGAATAGCTAATGCCGCGAGAGGATGGTGAGATGCACCCATTTAGTTTGGTATTCCTATTCCTAATTGTCACATGATTTTTATAAAAATATAAATAACCAAAAACATTAAGCTGGGTTCCATCTCAGCAGGTGATTTCCGTTGTCCTCTGAGTATGTACTGGATAAGTAGTGTTTCTTGAAGCCCTATCCATTGTTGCTTGTTTTAATGTCTGATACTAAATACAAAAGGTTGTAGTCATTGCAGTGAGCTCAACCAGCTCTGAGAAAATCAAGACTCTCACTGCACTTTTGGCACAAAGTACACAATAGCAAGGGCATATTCAGTGGAAGGAATATGACAAAATGACGAAGAAACTGAAAAACTTTATAGATATGTTTTTGTTGTTTAAAAAAAGTATTTTTCAGTGCTGCACCTTCAGAGCCTAGTTTGAGCTTCTGGGATGTAGATTTCAATGCTGTCTGCACGCTCTGAGGCTGAATTCTGCCGAAACGAGGCTGCTCTCTTGACAGCCATTAGCCGTCTTCTTGCCTCCAGGCGCTGCCGGTCAGGTAAGTCTAATGACTTCTCTCTTGTGATGGGGAACTTTCCCCTTGGAGGCTTCTTTGGTATTGGAGGAGGAACCTTTTTGTCATCCTAGCAAATTATATGAAAAGAGAAACATATAAGTCACACAATCATCGCAAAAATACATTGTGCTTTGAAGATTATTTGCAAACATCACAGGAGAATTGCCATAGAACAGAACTTTTCAGAGCAGTGCAGATGTGTGTATCTGCATTAGTAATCACACTAGTAAAACGCTGCCATTGTCTTCTATACTCCAATACTCATGACAGATAAATGAGCATTCTATAAGGAACATGTGCATGCACACCATCAATACTTTATGTAATTTCAATATTAGGATCTCTGACATATAACTACTGGGTCAGGGTGTTTTATGTAGACCTGTATGTATTTTTTGTACTTTTCTCCATGAAATTTTAACAATAATGTTGCAAAAAATCTCTTAAAATTAGGTGAATGGCATTAAAGGTTTTTGGATGATATCACTCAGGACGTTTCTAAGTGAGGGCATACCCCATTGGACTGTGTTGAGCGTAAAACACCTTTTATCTAGAAATCCTTTACTTAAACCAGTGTGGTGTGGGCAAAAGTCATGATAAACTTCAAGTTTATACCCACTGAATGAAGACTTTGCAAAGTTAGGTAAAAGTCACCATGACAAAGTAGGACTTAGTATCTCTAGTTCTTTCCAAGGGTTGTCACTGTACGAATAACACTTTCCCTTTGGAGAGCCTCAAATTATATTTAAAAAAAACCTTTATAAATGCATACACTACACGAGTGAAGAATAATCACATGTCCCTACTCCAGCTAGAATGTCTCATATGGGAAGGCTGGTGTGCTGTGACACATTTTTTGTATTCAAAATCATTTATTAAGACAGTCTGTGTGCCACCAATTATGGCTGTTGAATTAAACAAAGTATTAAAATCACCAGCGCTCCACTGATAATATGTGTAACTCCAACAGTGCAGTCCTTAATATGGAACTAGTCTTTTTTGTAAACATCAAGCTTCAGATGCACACCCACTTGCCACCCATTCACCCATGAATATCGGAAGCTATCAACATCTTTTGCAGGACGGGGGCTGCAAGATCAGGTCACCCCTTGGAGTCTTGGGAGTGCTTTAACAATTTAATTCTGATCAGTGGAATTCATTGCATTTTTAAATGTAATTAGTAATGTATGTTTGAACTTGGCAAAAACACACTGCTTCTGTTTTAAGTCAACAAACTAATTGGCAGAAGGGGTGCCACATATAGCAAAACCGTAACATATCTTTAGTCGGAAAACAGAGGTTAATAGAAAGCATGTGATTAACTGTTGTATGAAAATCAGGTAGTTGCGTACTTTTGCAGGATGAGTATTCAAACCATGTTTAGGAAGGAGTGCAAAATAAAATAAAATTTCGAGTTCACAGACAGGATAAACAATGTTGGGGAGGGATATGGCTTTGGTCCTCAGTAGTATCAGTCATTTCTGAACCTGATTTAATTAATTTAGGGCCACATGCTCAAAGCACTTATCTAGTCACAAACACAGAATCGGCCCATTTGTGATTAGAAAAATGCTTATTGGGATGTGCATAGCCCACTTTGTGATTCAGTAACTTTTTACCGAATCGCGATTTGGGTTTTGCGATTCTGTATTAGGAAGGGGCGAGATTCATTCGCATATTACCACCAATTTAAAATTGGTGGTAAGCCATTCGCAAACAAAACCTGACATTTGTACATGTGGCCCTTAGGGGCATATTTATACTCTGTTTGCGCCGGATTTGCTTAATTTTGTTTTACGCAAATCCGGCGCAAACTAAACTCCATATATATATTTTGCCACTAGACATGTCTAGGGCCAAAATTATGGAGTTAAAGTAATTTTTTGCCTGTGGAAACCGACCTTGCATCAATGAGAGGCCAGGTAGGCGTTCCTGGACAAAAAACGACTCTAAGGCCCTGGCGCCTTACTTATCCTCTCGTGCAAAAATCATGCACGGGGGAGGGGTCAAAAAATGTTGCAAAGTCTGCTTTGCACCATTTTTTAACGTCTGGGTCAGGGCAGGCATTAGGGGACCTTTGGGCCTATTTCCATGGTGGAACACCATAGAATAAGCCCACAGGTACCCTCCCCAGGCCTCAGGGAGACCCCCTGCCACACCAGAGGGACAGCAGAGGATGGGGAATCCCATCCCAGGTAATTATGGGTAAGTACAGGTAAGTAGTTTTTTTTTTTTTTAAAGTGCCATTTGGGGCCCTGAAATGGGCCCCCCTACATGGCCCTGGGTGCAATGGCCATGCCCAGGGGACCCAGTGCCATGTGGGCATGACTCCAATCTGGGGCGGTGGGCATGACTCTGGTCTTTTCTATGGATGGTTTTGCGTCAGAAAATGATGCTAGGCTTGTTACAGTATTTTGGTTTTTACTCTAACCTGCCTAATGTCGTTTTTTGGGGCAAAACCCCCTTCTTCCATACCGCCAGGCCCACCCGGTTAACGTCATTTTTTTACGCTATCCTACCCTTTCCACCAGCCTCCACCATTCCATAAATATGGTGCCGGGCTGGTGCTCAGAAATGGTGCAAGCCGGTGCTAAACTTTTTGGTGCAAAACTGTGTTAGTGCAGTTTTGCACCAAAAAGTATAAATCATGGCCTTAGTCTTTAGCAGAAATCCTGTTAAACCTACACTGTGCCCTGCCCTTTGAGTTCACTAGGCCCCACCATAGGGGTGACATGCATGTTAAAAAAAGGAAGGTTTGGGCCTGGCAGGTGGGTAAACTTGCCAGGTCGCAGTGGCAGCTTAAACTGCACACACTAGCTCTGCAGTGGCAGGCCTGAGACATGTTTGAAAGGCTACTGTAGTGGGATGGCACAATCAGTGAGCATATATAGTGTACTTTACTAGGAACATACAAGTAAATTATATACACCAGTTGTGGACAAGCCAACTTTACCAGATTTTAGAATACAGAGCACCTGCACTTTAGCACTGGTCAGCAGTGTTAAAATGCCCAGAATCCTGAAAAGTCAGCAAAAATGAAACTAGACAACTGGAGGTCAGAGGGCAGAGGTGGGAAACCACGCCAAGGGTGCTGGGTCTAACACTTACATTGAGTCTTCAGTAAGTGTACTAAAACATTTTCCTAGGAAATATATAGAGGTTAACAAAAAAACAGGAAATGCAGGATAGGTTGTGAAGATACAGAATCACATGGGCAAGGTACCAGGTCCAAGTCTCCGTATACAGCTTTAGGATAGGACAATAAAAATGATCTTTGTTAAAGTGAAATCTCACCTCATAGGATCTGTGACAATGACTAGTGGCAATATAAAGGGAAGGTTCCATGTGAATTGTAGTTGGCAGCAGTTGATAGGCAGCCACTCTCTCTCTCTCATTAATATGCTGGTTAACATTATTGTGATAGAAATTAACCACAGCAATTAACTGCCTGACAGATACTTTAAAAAGTCAAATCTGGAAATAAGTAGAGTTGCAGTTAATTTCAGTGATCCTGCCTGCTAAAGAGACAGAGATCAAGATAATAAGCCACCCTTCGGCCAACCACTAATAGAGGGAACAGCTGGGGTGGCTAAAAATCATTATATGTATAGTTTCAAGCACCCAGGTCTGCTTCAGACATGCATATTTAGAATAATTTATCATGGTGGACCAAGAGGGATCATACCACTGGCTAGAAAGACTGACCACATTCCAGGACATTGGCTTGCAATATTGGGCAGCAGCTGCAAGGGGAGTTTCCTAGAGTAGTTAGTAGCATATCTTGATATACTAAACTTTGATGAGCCAGAATTCAAGGTCAGACAAATAGAGATATCTTTAATACACTGATTAGCAGGGTCATCATTTACAATGACCTTGTGGGCTTGAACAGTCAATGAAAAATAAATCAGGAATAACTGGCCCAATACCTTCTAAACTGTCTAAAGTTAGGAGACAGTCTACCTGCTCCGTAGACTCAAAGGGGTGAGGGGGCAGTGAACCTGGTATAACTGTCAATCAAAGGGGTCCCTTTTTTGGGCCAATGGCAGAGGCAATACCAACAAAAGTTGTGCAGTTGATAGGTTTATATAGATAGCCGAGAGGGGTTGCTTTTGCAGTGCTTTTCACAATGTTATTCCATTTAACCCATACAGCACAAAACCAACCAGTTGGGAATCCTTACAATTAATAACAACACAATCCCCCAGCTCCCCTTTAGGACTATTCCCCACCCAAGTGACTCACTGTACAGCAATATCACTGTACAACCCCCTGATAAAGCGGTTTCCAAGTGTTCTTCCCATCTAGTGTTTGACTTTATATTTAATTTGGATAACATCTTCAGTTAGATACGGATGCAGAGAAGGAACATTTTTGGCAATCACCATTGCTGTGGCTTCTGGGGGTAATTTCTGTAGCTTTGAATCTGACAAGTGACATGGATTATATAGAATATCTATACACATTAGAAGGATAAACAGTTCCTAGGTATGTTGGCATTTGAGTGAAATTGAGTACACCTCAGATGAGGCCTATCTTGGGCAACTCCGGATGATGGCATAACATTTATGCAAGAAGCCTCTGTAGTGTCAGTTATGGAACGATCAACGGTTGTTATGCTTGAAAGCCCTCCCCAAGCCAAGATTCTCAGGGTCAGTAATCAGTTCCCATCTTTTAAAGACCACTGAAAGAAGATGTGTAAGAGTCCGGGTAAGCTAGCTTTTTAAGAGAAGCTTCAATGGCCTTAAGCAAAGATAATATAGGCTATACAGAAGATTTGAGCACCTCCTCAAAACACTTGGCAAAGTTGTTTACTATTTGATCAATATCCGGCATTTTGTTCAGGGAGGGCCCACACATTCTTCCACACTGGAGATAAATGCATGGCTCCTGAATTTAATCTTTTTTCCACAGCTGTTCGATGAGCAAGATGTACCTCTGTTCTTTTTGGAGGGTTTGGGAACCCTCTGCATCAAGTCTGCTGCAAGGAGCACTGGTGGGGGGGGGAGTGCTCTCAACTGTAATTAGTAAGCATTAAAAACACATGAGTTGTGGGCTTCACCCATTAAATCAAAATGTAAAGGCTCCCTAACCAAATCTGTGCCTAAGGGGTTTGTCAGTGCCTTCTAGACAGCCTCCAAACTTTCTTCAACAGATTCACTTTCTGAGTTTATTGCCCCCATTGCATTACTTAAAAAACTTGCGATTAACGATGTGGAAGAGCGATCCTTAACTCGCTTAGTGGAGGCCATCATTTTCCTCTTCCCATTGAGTTTTCAATCTCTGTGGACATTATGGAAGGTCCAGAGTCCTAACGAATGTATGGGCCAAGAGGTTTGGCCCAGCCTTGGCCAGCAGCGAACAGGCACAGGTGGGACTGCCCTTGGGCAGTTCTTTGCTGGGGCATTCTCCCTGTGGTTCCCGTGCCATGGTAAACAATGGTGTTATAAACTGTGCCCCTGCAGCTGGTCAACCTTCTGGCATGGAAGAAGTCTGGGGTTTCTGGATTTGGGCCCCTGCAAAGGAATGGTGAGTTTCATTCTGCAGTAAGCAATGCACATCATGAAAGATGTTCCAGGTGCCAATAAGTTACTTGAATCAGGACCTTGCCCCCTGTTGCTATGAAGGCACAAAGAGGCTACCTTTCCTAGCACTTGGAGCAGCTTTCCAACCCAAGGGATTTGTGATTGAGATGGAAACCTAATTCCTCCAAAGTCCAGACAAATAAGAAGTGTAAGAAAATTGGTTATTAGCTCAGAAGGATGTGAGCCCTTCACAAGTAATAAGTCTGCACCCTACCATCAACTGGGAACCAAGTACCCCTTTGTAGCACTTGATCTTTCAGGATAGGGAGGAAGAGCAGTTTATGGCCTACTCAACATAGATGGTCTGGGCTAGTACCCCAGTAAGCTAGCATGCAATAAGCACCTCCTAATCAATCATTGTCCTGTCAGTGATTGATATCATACTACACAATAACAGATCACACCCCTTGTGAGCACTGAACCATATCAGCACAATACCCCTCCATCTATACTAGACACAATATAAAGGGAGTTTAAATATCAAAAGGTATGCCTAATGGTTTTGTAAAAGTGCCACGACCTTAATAACAATAAGAATATGTCATAATAACCCAATGCAAATTACAATCCCTAAGGATGGTATCATCCTACAATGACACTCATGAGGACCTGTAATGCCTCACTGTTAAGTTTGTGATTATCAACAAAACATTTAAATTACCTTCATTAATACATATCAGGACTCATTGTTAATTTTGTCACTACCAATAAAGCATTTTCATGACCTCAAACAAGATATAACAAGTCACTGTTATCTTTGTCGCCATCAAATTTGAATTATCAATAAACTAATTGCATAGGTCTTTCCCCTCCATTTATCAGGCTGCAGGACACCTGTAAGACCGACCATCAAGGTCCCTGAACTTTAACCTCAGCTCAGAAGTGCTTGAAAATGCATCTTACTTCTCCTGGGGCAGGTATCTAGTTTGGCTCCACCAGAAACTTTCTAACTACTAACATGGTGTACTGGTGGAGTTCGCTTTGCTCCGTGTAGCCCCAAAACACTCCTGAGTCATCAGTGGTGGTCCGGTCCCTACTAGGGCACCACATGAGAAAATATGCACATTTTTGAAGCCCACACAAGGGCTTATGGGGCTACTCCTTAGCTCCGCTAATCGTATCACGTGTGCTCTTCGAGCAGGCTGCATGCTTTCCTTGTTTTTATTTGTTGAATGTGCTTCAGGCTGCATAATTTTCATCTAGGCGTCTCTCTCATATTTGGGGCACCTAGAATGTCTCCAATCCTTGGTCCTCATGGGTACCAAATATCGTGTGACCCAGTAGGTTCACCATTTGGGTCTCTGTGGTTTAGAATTTCCAAAATAGCGATTTCCTATCGGGAAATTGCTATTTTGGAACTGCTACTTCAAGGAGGACTATGGGCATGAGGGCCCCCGTGATGCACCCCAAAAATAGTGGTGCACCTGTACAGCACACATATGCCCTTGGGCCACGTGTGCACTCTATTGAACTGTAAAACAAAAATCTTTGGTTGATTTTTTTAAATGCACATGGTTACCATCAACTTGGAGTGCATGGTAATTGCATTTTCTAAATGCCCAATTCACATTTAGGGAATGCTTTGTACATGTGCATAGGAATTGCAAATAGGTAATCCCTATTTTTGATTTCCTATTTAGGGTGTTGCAAATTGCGATTTCTACTGGGTAGAAATTGCAATTTGTGACTGCTTAAGCAGCTTTGTAAATTGAAAAGCTCATTTAGCAATTCTTCACTGAACGAAATAGCGATTTGGTTCATTAAGAAATACTAAATGGGGTTGTTCATCTAGCCCTAACTCCCATGGAGGGATTCAGTATCATCTTGCAGAATAGCTACTGTAAAACTTCACACTTGTATAGCACACTGCTCACCCATTAGGGTCTCAAGGCACTGTACACATACCACTGTAGAACCGCTCCTGGCTTTTCCCTGTGAGGCACCCACTCCTGGAAAGCCCCAGGGTGAAGCCAGCCATCCAAGAACTGTGAGGGCCATTGTGGAGATTAAACAAGCTATTGCCCACAGTTGGACCCATCAATTAGATTAGGCACCTAGGCGAGAATTATCTGGTCCAAGGGAATTGAACCCTGGTCCCGGGCCAGATCTCTACATCAGTGTCTGCTGCTCTAACCATTGTGCCACACTTCTCCACATGAAAGGGTATGAAGGATATGCGGGTCACAAGGCAGTATGTTTATTTGTATAATGTGGAGCCTGCCTAGCCAGGAAACAAACACAGAGTTCCATCTATTGAGTCTCATATGACTTGCTCCATAGTTCAGGCTAATTAGCTTTGGCCTAAATTTTCAATTTGTAAGTTAAGTGTAGGTGTAGGAGGCTGGCCTGGCTTGTAGTGGGTACCAAAGGTACTTACACCTTGTGCCAGGTCCAGTTATCCCTTATTAATGTAAAAGAGGTGTTTCTAGCAGCTTAGGCTGATAGAAGGTAGCTATAGCAGAGCAGCTTAGGCTGAACTAGGAGACATGCAAAGCTCCTACTACACCACTGGTGTCATATGCACAATATCATAAGAAAACACAATACACAGATATACTAAAAATAAAGGCACTTTATTTTTATGACAATATGCCAAAAGTATCTCAGTGAGTACCCTCAGTATGAGGATGAGAAATATACACAAGATATATGTACACAATACCAAAATTATGCAGTAATAGCAAAAGGAAGTAATGCAAGCAGTGTAAAGTTACAATAGATTGCAATAGGAGCACATAGGTATAGGGGCAACACAAAACATATACTCCAAAAGTGGAATGCGAACCACGAATGGACCCCAAACCTATGTGAGCTTGTAGAGGGTCGCTGGGACTGTAAGAAAACAGTGAGGGTTAGAAAAATAGCCCACCCCAAGACCCTGAAAGGTAGGTGCAAAGTGCACCTACAACCCCCAGAGAGCACAGAAGTCGTGATAGGGGGATTCTGCAAGGAAAACCAACACCAGCAATGCAACAACAGTGGATTTCTGGACCTGAGTACCTGTAAGACAAGGGGACCAAGTCCAAGAGTCGCGACAGTGTCGAGAGCGGGCAGGAGCCCAGGAAATGCCAGCTGAGGGTGCAAGGAAGCTGCCACCGGATGGAAGAAGCTTGGTGTTTTGCAAGAACGAAGAGGACTAGGAACTTCCCCTTTGGAGGATGGATGTCCCACGTCGTGAAGAAGCTTGCAGAGGTGTTTCCACGCAGAAAGACTGCAACCAAGCCTTGCTAGCTGCAACAGTCGCGGTTAGGGTTTTTGGATGCTGCTGTGGCGCAGAAGGGACCAGGATGTCGCCACTTGGATGAGGAGACAGAGGGGGCACCCAGCAAGGCAGGGAGCCCTCACAGAAGCAGGCAGCACCCGCAGACATACCGGATCAGGCACTTAGAAGAGGAGTGAACCGGAGTCCACCCGAAGTCAGAAAAGGGAGTGCCACGACGCTGGAGGACAACTCAGAAGGTTGTGCACTGCAGGTTAGAGTGTCGGGGACCCAGGCTTGGCTGTGCACGAAGGAAATCCTGGAAGAGTGCACAGGAGCCGGAGCAGCTGCAAATCACGCAGTACCCAGCAATGCAGTCTAGCGTGGGGAGGCAAGGACTTACCTCCACCAAACTTGGACTGAAGAGTCACTGGACTGTGGGAGTCACTTGGACAGAGTTGCTGAGTTCCAGGGACCACGCTTGTCGTGCTGAGAGGGGACCCAGAGGACCGGTGATGCAGTCTTTTGTTGCCTGCGGTTGCAGGGGGAAGATTCCGTTGACCCACTGGAGATTTCTTCAGAGCTCCTGGTGCAGAAAGGAGGCAGGCTACCCCCAGAGCATTCACCACCTGGAAACAGTCGAAAAAGCCGACAGGATGAGCAATACAAGGTTGCTAGTAGTCCTCTTTTCTACTTTGTTGCGGTTTTGCAGGCGTCCTGAGCAGTCAGCGGTCGATCCTTTGGCAGAAGGTGAAGAGGGAGATGCAGAGGAACTCTGGTGAGCTCTTGCATTCGGTATCTGAAGAATTCCCCAAAGCAGAGACCCTAAATAGCCAGAAAATTAGGTTTGGCTACCTAGGAAGGAGGATTGGCTACTAAGAGAGGTAAGAGCCTATCAGAAGGAGTCTCTGACGTCACCTGCAGGCACTGGCCACTCAGAGCAGTCCAGTGTGCCAGCAACACCTCTGTTTCCAAGATGGCAGAGGTCTGGGGCACACTGGAGGAGCTCTGGGCACCTCCACTGGGAGGTGCAGTTCAGGGGAGTGGTCAATCCCCTTTCCTTTGTCCAGTTTTGCGCCAGAGCAGGGCTGGGGGATTCCTAAACCGGTGTAGACTGGCTTATGCAGAAATGGGCAGCATCTGTGCCCATCAAAGCATTTCCAGAGGCTGGGGGAGGCTACTTCTCCCCAGCCATCACACCTATTTCCAAAGGGAGAGGGTGTCACACCCTCTCTCAGAGGAAATCCTTTGTTCTGCCTTCCTGGGCCAGGGCTGCCTGGACCCCAGGAGGGCAGAAACCTGTCTGAGGGGTTGGCAGCAGCAGCAGCTGCAGTGGAGACCCCGTAAAGGCAGTTTGGCAGTACCCGGGTTCTGTGCTAGAGACCTGGGGATGCATGGAATTGCCCCCAATACCAGAATGGTATTGGGGTGACAATTCCATGATCCTAGACATGTTACATGGTCAGGTTCGGAGTTACCATGGTGACGCTACATATAGGTATTGACATATATGTAGTGCACGCGTGTAATGGTGTCCCCGCACTCACAAAGTCTGGGGAATTTGCCCTGAACAATGTGGGGGCACCTTGGCTAGTGCCAGGGTGCCCACACACTAAGTAACTTTGCACCCAACCTTCACCAGGTGAATGTTAGACATATAGGTGACTTATAAGTTACTTAAGTGCAGTGGTAAATGGCTGTGAAATAACGTGGATGTTATTTCACTCAGGCTGCACTGGCAGGCCTGTGTAAGAATTGTCAGATCTCCCTATGGGTGGCAAAAGAAATGCTGCAGCCCATAGGGATCTCCTGCAACCCCAATACCTTGGGTACCTCAGTACCATATACTAGGGAATTATAAGGGTGTTCCAGTATGCCAATGTGAATTGGTGAAATTGGTCACTAGCCTGTTAGTGACAATTTGGAAAGCAGAGAGAGCATAACCACTGAGGTTCTGGTTAGCAGAGCTTCAGTGAGACAGTTAGGCATCACACAGGGAACACATACATATAGGCCACAAACTTATGAGCACTGGGGTCCTGGCTAGCAGGGTCCCAGTGACACATAACAAACATACTGACTACATAGGGTTTTCACTATGAGCACTGGGCCCTGGCTAGCAGGATCCCAGTGAGACAGTGAAAACACCCTGACATATACTCACATACAGGCCAAAAGTGGGGGTAACAAGGCTAGAAAGAGGATACTTTCTCACAGTAGGCCTAGATCTCTAAACCAATTTGAGGCCCATCTAAATGTGTATTTGGGTTTAATTTGTCCCATTACTCTTTCTGAGAACGTTAGATATAGGAACTCAGATTTCTGCTAGTTTAGCTAAATCTTTGACACTATTGAGAATGCTGTAATATACTGGTGGAGTCTGAGGCTTCTGTGTGTCAAAGTCATAAGTATGTTGTCCACACCAATATGATTCCAAGAATCGTATCCTGTTGTCTTATTTAAATAGAAAATGGTTTGTCAGGGATCTGAAACAGAAGGATGACGGAGGCATTCTAACCCTCTTTGTAGATCAAAAGGTTTTGATGGAAGACCATTTACTCATATCCTGGGTTTTGGAGCTTTGCAACGAGCCCGGGTTCATTCCTTCATTCTTGTATCGATACCTGTCTTATCCAGTAGTTCTTCTAAATATCTCTATCAAACCCAATCAAATGTCATTTCAACATCAAGGCTGGTGTTGCATTAAAGGTGGCTGGCCATGTGTGGTGATGAACTTAATTCACCTTTGAGCTGACGTAATTTCCTACTATTTCCAGTCCCTTTTATGGATGTAGTAACTTTAGAAGTGCAGTTGTGAATAGCAATGGGCTTACAGTTTTTTGGGTGAATGAATGTCCCTACCAAAACTCCTCCCTAGCACACTAACCTCTCCCTTACACCCATCCTTTCTCCACTCTAACCCCTCCCATTTAGTAGTATGTCCCTTTTTCCTGTGACTCCCCTGGGTCCTCTCACATTTACTATTAAGTAGTAAAATTACATGTATAAGGATCACCCTGTCAAAAAAAATAAGAGAGGTGTCAGTGAAGATTTACACTCGTAGGCTTGTAAATCACACTTTGTAGTGCCTTAGCAGTACTAGTGTCGTACTACAAAGGTACTTCAAAATACAGTTTGTGGATAGGCCCCAAAGTTTTCTGGGATATGAAGGTATAGGCAATGTGGGAGTGTGACCTGTGCACATGTGAAAAGACAGAATAATGTTGTGTGCTAGGATTTAAACTTCCCACATGTCTTTCAAGGCCCTGAAAGCTCCTATATGGACCTTTCAAGGCTTCTCCTAATCTCAACCCACTAACAAGTTCTGCACTCATGTCATGTTAAGATCCCCTCCCAGGATTACCCACAGTGTCTTCTAGGAATTAGACTGAATGTGAACTGAGCAAGTCACATTTGAATGTTACTAAATCTAAGTTCTGGGTCCTTTGTTATTGACCCTTTTGCCACGTATAAACCATGTCTGCAAAAAACTGATCGACTTGCTGCTTTGGAAGATGCTGATGCCCAACACTGTAAGGTATATGGTAGATGTTTCATTATGGTTTGGTCTTTTCGAAGTAGGTGAGTCTCCTGAAGGAGCACAATATCAGGTTCATCACTGCAAATCTAGTTCCACACTTTATATCTCCGATCAGGGAAATTTAGTCCTTTGACTTTGAGAGACATTATCTTGATAAGCATAATGAGTACTCACCAAGTTTGGCCCTGTAAGCTGAGTGCAATTATTAGCGCTAACTATCTGTATTACTCGGATTACCTTTTGAATCGTGTCATTGACAAAGACAGTTGAAAAATGTGTATGGATTGCATATCAATTGACAAACAACAAGCTGTGCACTGTTTCACCTCTGCTAAGTCACCACTCCAAATCATGTTTCCTATTGTGCAGGTAAAGGGACTAGAGGACATAATCAAATCCTGGTTACATTTTTATGACTTTAAACCATCCAGGCTCCTCTCTTGTAGACCTTGGGAAATGTGGTACATTGATACCTTCTGATGCTGGTAATGTTATTTCAAATGTGGTTCTTGCCCTCTATGTCTCCCACTCTATACTGTCTACTTCCCATCCAACTTGAGTATACCAGTTCACTACATAGGCAAGCCTTTTTTTACTTTCATCAGGCTGAATACCCCTTTGAGTATCTAGTTCAAGATTGGGTCAGGTCTTTAGATTCTTGTCCCACTAGTACAATTGTCCCTTGGATGCCCTGGTGAATTTGACAACAGAGTTTTTATATGATCTTGTGTGTGCACTGGTTTCAGTTCCCATTAGTCATTCCCAGCTGATGAAGTAAGTTAGATACCTAGAAACTTCAGACCCTCCTCATGATCACTTACCACTCTGTCCACTCCTTTCCATGTGCACTGTTGTGCTATTAGGAGAATCCAGCAATATTTAATATTCTTATCAGTCAAGATTTCATATTAGTGGTTGTTCTCTCTCCTCTTCTGAAATATATTCATCACCTGGTTCTGTTTTCAAAGCCTTGGCACTTGGTGTGTAGTTGCTTGAATTGGTGTTCTAGGTGTGCTGAAGATCTGTGGGAAAATTACTTTGATGATGCAGTGGTTTCAAGCCTGGATTCTGCTAGCTTCAAATTTTGATTCAGAGAACCCATTTTTCCCTTTATTTTAGCCATGCCTCTACCCATGTCAGCACTGCTGGACTAGCTGTGATGGGCTTGTCCAGCTGGGATTGCAAGTCAGCCATGCAAGATTTCATGAAAGGGGGACTATTGTCTGGGTTGCCATAGGTTCAGTCCCCAAAGAATTAGCCTCTCGCTCTTTTGAAGTCAAGAATTTTTTAATGTCTTTCCTTTTAAATCTATTTATGCTTTTTGGCAGCTAAGCTACCCCAACTTCTGCAAGTTCTTCTTTTCTGTGAGGAGGCATCACCATGACAGCTACCTTTGTTCTTGCACAATGGATGGAGTACTTCCTGAGCGAGAAAGCAGGGGCTCACTTTCAGTCTTTGTATTTCAGCCCCAATGATTATACTCTATATTAGAAAGGTCTTTGGGTTTCTCCCTTCTTATAGTTTCCATAAACTACCACGATAAAGATTAGTATTTTCACATATTCAAATTAGTAATTTTATGGTCTTATTTAATGTTTCTAGGGCTGTTGAAATATGGGTCCCTTCCATCGTGCAGTCCAAACCAGTACTTTCCTGTGCTTAAGTGAGCAATCATATGCTTTTCACTTTAGAGAGCTGAAGAAGTGAATGGGGAGACTCAAGTTATTTGTTTTGATGTTTTGCCCCTTCACAGCTGGATGAGCCAGTTCCGATTACTGCCACTCAGTTTTCCTCCTCAGTTCAGTGTCCACTGCTCTCCCAACATCTGTAGATCCCTTGTATATTCCTTCACCTGCATATAACTTAAAGTCTCTTTTTTGGGGGGACAAGTACATGCATGCTACTCTGTGTTGTTCTCCGGCTCTATGGAGTGGGCATGACATGGATTTCCAGCTTCTATCACTGATGCGGCTTCAACACACTGCTGACTTCATGGAAACTGTTGCTGCGCCGTCCGGGATCCAAAGAAATGGAATGTATTCCAACTGCTGCATCACACACTAGAAGATCCATCTCAGGGAGATGAGAAAGTACTCCACTTGCTATTTTCTGTTTCTATGGAGGAAATGTAGCACACTCTTTGACCTGGGTCCGGAGCCCAGAGCTGCGCAACTGTGTTACTACCCTGGTGCAATCTTGGCCAGAAGTCTATCAAAATCTAATTTTCACATTGATTTTGCATTATTCTTTCACCTACATGCTGCAAATTTAAAATGCAAAGCATTTTTCTGAGAAAACATCAGTAAATGGTCAATATAGGCTTTTTTATGTCTGACTTTTAAGCACAGGGGTCTACTGCCTTTTACTCCAACATGAGTTTAAGCATGTCCTATCTTTTTATGGTCTGGTGCGGCAGCACAGCTGTAGCCAGACAATCAAGTGAGAGCCACCAGGAGAGGGGCGTCGCATATGTTGGTAGTCAGGAGTACGTGTTTTGATTGGGCAAAAGTTGGGTGCTTCCACAAAAAGTGCTTGTCTTCCACACAGCTGCAATACTTTTATATATATTTAACCATGTACCTGAGCTTGAACCTTCAGGGGTGCACACATTCCACTGTGTTGCTATTAAGGTCTTAGTTAACTAGATCATTTATAGTGTTTTGTCTAGCAGCACAGATGGGATAAGAGCCGCCATTAACTGAAATGGATAACAGCTTCAGACTTGACTTGTGTACAGGGAATTGTTATGCCTGTTGCCATAGATGCGGACTGAAGTTATTTCAAAGGCAGTAATACAAGTTTAACTGTGGGTTCTTGTTACATTATGTTTCAGGCCACAGAAAGGTATTTGGTTACATGTAATCTCACAGATTATCAGCGTAGGCAAGGATTATGGTGCTGGTCACCCACTCTGACAAAACATGGGAGTAAAATTTCACTGTGATGGTTCTTGGCAGGCCCTATTAAGACGGACTGTATGGTGTTTTGGCCAGCTTCTGCACACTTCTACATGCCTAGGTTGTATACAGTGTCGAGGGTAGATTATTCACTTCCTCACTTCAGTGGCAAATTCTATGTCCGATTCCTTAGATGTGATCTGTTTAAAATGAAGAGTCATCACAAAATAACTACTTACCTATTGCGAGAAGACAAACAGCTCTTATGGGTGGATTGTTACTACACTGTGCTAAATCCCATAGGGAGGCATTTGATACATGGAATCTGGCAGATCAGGGTGTTGGTGCTGGTGAACCACCTGAATAAATCATGGGGATAGATGATTTGCACTATGGAAATCGTTTTTAGGATCTAATAGTAGGGATTTGGATTGATTTAACAACTGCATTTTGTACTTAATTGTAATTTTATTGCGATATACCTGAGGGTTGCCTTGTTGGAGCATGTCTGAACCAACAAAGTAAGTCTGCGTTAGTTATTGTGCTAGGTCAATGAGAAAGGTTATAATCCTGATTTCTTATAATGAAAAGTTACAATAAAGGCTGTATTGTCTGATCAATGGATTTTGAAAATCATATGTGAAAGTCAATAGACATTTAAAGGCATTTAAAGGTAGATTGCTATTAGTCTCTATTAAAGCCTACCTATAGATATTTTGTTACAGATAATCTATGGTTGCATCTCCGACAAACCATGAGTATAGAAGATGTTTACTGTTAGAATCCTTTTTAGGTCCTCTTAGGAGAGATAGTATTTTGCTTTGCCATCTGTAATTTTGTGTAGTAGGTAATTATATGACTGAATGTCTGGTTGTTGTCTTCTGGGAAAGCTTATGCTTCGAACAGGATTTCATTAATATTGAATCCTTCTATCCCTATTATATTATTGTTGTACCATTCCAAGATGATTAGTACACTAGTTCTAAATGTGGCTCCCACGCTTGAGCTTTACAACAATAGACTATTTGCAATACCTTTGCAAGATGGACATCTGCTAATATGTTTAGTTGGGTATTCAAAACATATGCCCGCTATGTTTCAGAAGACAGAATGTTTTCTTTTTTTCTACTTGTATTCTTTTACTTTATCTTGCATATGTTGTTGAGTTTCTGTGTGTTTTATTGTTTTGTGGTTTATCAGAGAGTGAATGGAAGGATGTCAATGGACTGACGAAGGGATACATGAGTGCAAACATTAGTGACAGAGTGCATGTATGAAAATTGTATTGAGTGCCTACACCCATCAGTGACACAAAAGGCATAAACTTTCATTCATGTCAGGCCAACTGTTATTGCCAATGTTTGTTTTAGATGCAAACAGGAAAAATACACTCTTCAGTTTTGCATCTCTAGAACTTTATGCAACTGGCCACAATTTTTGCTCACAATTACAGTTTTAAAAACAGATATGGTAATTTAGAAGTAAAAGGATTTTTAAAATATATATTGTTTTCTTTTTTGGGTGGTGGGGGCTGAATAGATTTACTTTGCAGTTCACTGGCCACACAAGAGATAAAATACTAAGGCCCAAATTTAAGAAAAGTGGTGCTTCATTCATGAAGTGCCACTTTTCTTTCTGCCCATTGTGCCCCCCCAATGCCACCATGTGTGCACCATGTTTAACATACGGTGCACCATGGTGCAGGTTAGGGACAATAACGCCATCATTTTTTATGCTGTTACTGTACTTTGCAGAATTAGCACCAAAAATGTTGGCGCTAATCCTGCAAAGTACAGAGGCCCATTAAAATAATGGTGTGCCTCATTTTAACCCTTGCTCTGTGCAGGCAATAACAATGCTGCTAAAAATGGCGCAGTGGAATCTCATTGATTCTACTGCTCCATTTTTGCAGGCCCCCTAACGGAGAAACTCCCCCCCTTGTGTACATTATACCTGGCACAGGCATAATGTGGCGCAAAGAGTTTACAAAGTGGCGCAATGCGTGCATTGCACCACTTTGTAAAAATGGTGCAGTGTTTTTGCCACACTATCCCCACATTAGCATTAAAAAAATGAGGCTAATGTGGCAAAGGTTGGCACAAGGCCCTTCTTAAACTTATATGTTCGATTCTCAGGGGATTTAGAATGCACTGTGGGGTCTACTGCACATATGCCATGAGGGAGATACAATCTCCACGCACTTTCTTTGGTGAGACATCCAGTGTACTTCCTCCAGACAAGATCTGTAGGTAAGGAAGGAGAAGTGGAGGTTGTGCTGCCCTTTTTGTCCTCTGGTCAGCACTCAGCTGTCGTGGGTATCCAACAGTTTTACTTTTGTGAGGGTGGTGGAACCTGGGACAGCCTACAGCTGCTGATGTCCTGTTTGCAATTGTGAATTGGACACAGACAGCAGACTAGACCTCCTGCACCATGAATTTTGCAAGGCTGACCTTGCCTCAGTGTCGTGGTTGCAGTTGTGAACAGGGCAGTGGAGCAGCTGACAGTTGCTACAAATGTCTAACGCCTTAACTGACCTGGCTATCCTAAACCCCAGCAAAATTGATGTGTTAGAGGTGCCAACTGTCCAGTTGGTGATAATTCAGTGGACTCACTCCCTTTCTCTTGGGTAAGGTGGGGGTCTGAGTGGGGCTGTTCTGCAGGATAGGGACAGACCCATATCCTACCCTTGCCCAGCAGAGCTGGAGATATTAGTATTCGGGAGCATAAATATATTATAATAAATATTTTTAAAATGTACAAATAAAACACAATTATTACTTAACTATAAAAGGAGCATTTTTTAATCTAGAAATTAATGTAAGATTACATTTTATTTAAATACAAATAACATACTTTTAATTAATTCTATACATCACATTAACTAATAATTAAAGCATAGTAAAAATGTGTTTTTGTTTGAGGTGGGAACTTCTCTCTTAGTTTAGAGTTCAGAAAATAATTGTATTTAAAATAGGGAAAAGTAAAAGTTTAAATTAAATATGAGTGGGAATGGAATGTGCCGGTTGAATTTGCAGGACTAGAACAATCTTCCAGGGCCCTTGACAAAGACTAGGGAACATTTACGAAGGAGTGGGGACCTGAAGTGGACCGATAACCCTGACCCAGCCCTTGGCCAGGGACAGAGTGTGTGCCCTCTAACCCCTCCCAACCACTTCCTCATCTTCGGTCTAGACAATGAAATGAATAGTGGAGACAGAGACAGCAACTGCCCATCTTGGCCAATTGGCAAGGCAAGAGAGGATTTATTTTTATATCCTTGCACCTTTGATAATACCAGGATGTTTTTAAGCCATCCTGTTCCTACCAGGCTGGGGTGGTGGGCTTGGAGGTCTGTTTCCATTTTTAGGTCGAGCGCATAAGGGCTGTGACCTGTTGTAAGTATTGTGGGCTTATAACTAAGCCCACCACACGCCCATCACTTTCACTCGTTCGTGGGCTTGCTTTTTAAAAATCTGTTGCTATCATTGGTAACTGCTTTACATTTTTTTCTCCTGGGGGTGGTTTGGTTACCGCCTTGGATATCAACCCTGTTATATGGATAATTGCACATTTGCCTGTATGTTTGCCTGTGAGGAAACTTCTTTTTCTCTTTGTGTCTCTTCTTTTCGCTCATGCTCATGGCAGCCATGGCACTTTGAATCGGCTTGCTTATGTCAATGGTTTTGCTTTTCATATTCAATTTAAGTGGCAAGAAAAGTCCAGTTAGGAATTTACAACGCTAATAGCTCGAACCCGAGAAAACGCGAGAACCATTGCATTGCAAATGCTTGTTTAACTCTCATGAGCTTGGCCGGCAGGCCAGGGAGAGAACTGTATAAGTGGTGCAGGCCATGGGCTCGTCTACTCAAATGTAATAACAGCATTGGCTCTCCTACTCTGCTGTCTTTGCTTTTAATAATTACGAAGTTTGTTAGCGTCCCAAAGTTGTTTTTCCACTATGTAAATAGCATGCTGCATTACAATTCCCATTTCATTATAGTATTCCTTCGTCTGAAGTGTGAACATCTTCATATTTATCACCAAATGTTAGGGAAACAGGATTGCTGCCCTTAAATATTTTAGAGTGGTTCAAGCCGATAAGATTGTGCGATTTCATTAATGCCTGTGAACCTTGGCAAATTTCAGCTTCTTTATTTTTTCCCAATTGTTCCCGGCCGTAGCGAATATTGAAATGGATGTAAACATTCACCATGCCTGCGAAGAGGCCACCTACATGTTGGTTTATACATTCAAAGTGGCAAAATGAAAATCCATCAAAGTAGATATGAACCAAATGGCAATACACCAGGAGTCTATGAAGTTTGTAATGTTTCCGTTCATCATTTTTCTTATTTTTAACGCATATTTTCCCCATGGGAACTCCGAGGTTACATCTAAAGACTACTTCGTCTGGTACCCACCTTATAACTTAGACTCACCTCTCACCTCCTCAGTGCATACCTGTATCAAATATGTCAGGATCAGTCAGAAATGTGTATGCCGTATATACGTTCGCTGTACATAGATTGATTGCGAGACAAAGCTATTAATGAAAAATTAAGCACTTTGATAGTAAACGTGCAGCAGAGCAATGGAGGTCCAACTGCAAACTAAAAGCTTTGACCCTTCACCTTGAACTGCTGCAATGGAATGAATATGATCTAGTATATTACCACAGTATTCACCCAACGTTACATTTTCCAACACTCGGCATCAGTAGCCACTGCAGAATATTCGTATACATTATAAGTTGCTTTAGTATTAAAAAATAATAATTGCTTCCAATACTTGCCCATGGAAATGCTGTATCTGCAAAACTGCGTGCTGTCACAACCCCAAAGCTCGGACAAGGGGTAGTTGGTGAGATCTGAAGGGGGAAAGCATGGTCACTGTGATTTGTTTAAAGCATTAGTGGGCTCTCTCACTCATACAAACCCTAAGCAGTCGGTGGAAATGAAGGTACATTTATTAAAAATTGTTTCACAGGTTCTCATTTTCTATTGCTAGTGCCAATATAACTCAATGGCCAGTTTTTAAAATTTGCACATTGGGGTTTTGTATTAAATGCTGCCCGAGAACGGCACACATTGAGTGTGTTCGCCACAATCATCGCTGACACAAAAAATGTGTACTTGAGACACGCTAATTCACCCAACACCAAGCTGTAATGTTTCTACCACACACATTCTACAAACACGAATTGACACTGAGGGAGGACAGCTTGCTTCGGGAATGGCGACACCCCTCTTTTAAATGTTTTCGGTTGAAGTAATACTGTTAGACACGGCCAGAAATATGTGTTTATTTCTTCTGGTGAAGACCGCGATAGAGTGAAAGATGGCCACACGTGCAGAACGAGCAGTACAGCGAGAAAGCCTGAGCCACCTCAGCGGAAAACTCCAGGACATTTGTCCTGCTAGAATTATCCAGTCTGCAACGTGCCACGCGACTGCGCTTCACTGAAATCTGAATATAGTGCACGACTCGGTGTCACCAGGCAACGATGGCATAGCCCAGATGTCTTCTCACCTGTGTTGTTATACCCTGAAAGGAAATGTTACCTCTCCTTTACAGGTGACTTGAATGTTTAGTCCACCTCTAACGTTCAATGGTTCCATATACTTCACCTAAAATAGGTGTTAGTTCATGAAATGAAATAATGGTTGATTCAAAACCCGTACAACGTACTATTATGTTCTTTACATTCAATTACTACTTATTCCTTCTGCTGTGTTCTGCACGAAAAAAGCGGGAAATAGCGAAAGATTGCCTCCGGCAGCCTTCTGTTAGGGTTGTCATATCACTCCTTGCTGACAGGACACGCTACTGCAGAGCTTAGTTTGCCCTTTATAACTCATTGCTGTCAAGTGCATTTGGTCTACCGGTTCACGTGAAGCAAATAAGCGTTACCCCGCGCCCAGAGACGGCACTGATTAGCTAATCGAAGTCTTCATTATATACACGGTGTCCAGCTGACATGGACAGTCCACTCGGGACATCTGCAGCAGTGGTTGGACACCAAAACTTGCTGTTTCTCCACGGGCTAAATAGGATGCTTAGGACCGAAGAGTCACTTGATGACGTGCATAGCGTGCGCAAGGTGCGCGCAAGTGCCTGCACATAATTACACTACATTCTGCTCTATTACGATCATTCAGGATCACTGCTGCTGAAATACACGTTGTTAGTGTTCACAGAGTCCCATCACTGACTGTGGTAAACAACACACAAATTATCGCTTACAATAGTAAGATGGCAGTAAAAATTCTGCGTGCACTGCTAGTGACTCCAATTTTCTGAGGATCCTCATCACGTGACTAGGATACTTAAAATAGACAGCTTATCGATTTTCTACTACATTAATCATCTTGAGTTTAGCCTGAATTAAGAGTGAGATGCCTCTGATGTCTAGCAATCCGCCAGTGCATTAATCAAGGTGCCAGGTGTAAGCTAGCACTTGTCAAAAGGAATCCTCCTGAAGATAGTTGGTTCAAAGACATCCGCCTCCAGTACACAGATGCAACATTCAATTCTAAGGAGGTGGGATTTGATATGAAATTTGCAAGTATTCGGTAATCATATGCTTGTAAAAAATACATAATAGTATAAACTATTTTTCAGCGTGTACAACAGTTCGTTATAAGATGCTGATGACACAATTGTTGCCATAAGCAACGGATGCTGTTTGTGACAGCATCTGCATTGATGAAACAATGTCCTGATTTCTTCTCATTGCATGTCCGTTTATTGGTTAAAATAGGTAAAACTGGCTTGATGAAATCTAACATTCCTTTTCTGACACATAAAAATACAATAAGGGGAAGACAACCTGTTACGACAACATAAGACACATTGCAAACCTTTGAGCTGTTCTTATTTTTCTTCGGAAAACTGCAGCTCTCAGTGTTCTCATCGATATTTAAAGCTTAAACACAATGTAGGCTACTCACGACATTCTAGAGATGTAATATATTTTATTAACGGTAGGCGCAAAACAAACAATAAGCAATTGGATTTTCAATAACACACAATGAAAATAAATTGAAATGTTTTCAAAATGTAGCTACTACAATTTCTCAGTGTGTTGATTCAGAGATGAACCAGCGGGTCTCACGAACATGCAACATTTTGCAAAACTGCTTTTTGAATGTTTTTTTTATTGTGTTTATTCATTGCATCAGTTAGCCTTGTAACAGAAGTGCTTTACATATTGATAACAGTGGAACATAAGAGGAGGTTCTAAATTGGGTGGCTAACATAAAGAAGATGTAAGGGAAGATGACATTTGGTGGATGGTGACACAAGACAGATGTCGACAGATGTACATTTTTTAAACAGTGCATATGTGCGTATTGTAGGAGTTGTCAGCAGGAGTGTGCCTATTCAGACTCTTGCACCTATATCTATAAGTTTTCTGTAGCAGGGCAGCGCAGCATGTTCCCTTAGTGCTCTGCCCTGCGTCACAGGGAAAGAGCAGGAATGCTCTATTACTTACCATTAATCTTCATTACTCATGGTCCTGTAGTCCTCGTCCTATTAATTCCTAGTGAGATAATCCTATCTTCCTTACAGAAAAGAAAAAGAACAAATAATGCTGGGAACCCTACCCTCCCATCCTCTCCCAAACCATCCAAAGAAGGCCAGACCTCGGGAAGTGAGGGACGGTCGTAATGAATGGGACGAGGACAACTGGACTAGAAGTAATGAAGATTACTTCTAAGTACTAGAGCGTTGCCCCCAGGTCCCTTCAGTCCTCGGCCCATTCATTACTAGTGAGAATCCCTAAGCCAAGACCTGGAAGGATGCCACCTCAGAAACAAGAAAAATCAGCACTCCAAAGGGCAACCACAAGCAGCCCAGAAACCACCAAGGAGGGCATTGACCAGGAAACTCTCAGCCAAATAAATGGTCAAAACCCCCAACAGGGGCAGGAGAAGACAAGCAACAAAGAGAAGCCCAAACAGCAAACAAACAGACAAGATGGAACCAACCCCAAGGCAACCACCACAGAGCCCACCAGGAAAGGAAACAAACCAACCAAAAAACGTGAGCCGCAGCCCACCAGGACCACAAAACAAATCAAGAGGACCCCACACCAGAAGGAACCACAATGGAGAACCCCACAACAGGGACATCTCAAGGAACCGAGAAAACCCCAGCAAGATGGAGCTGGGACAAAAGAAGAGTCACAAAAGAAAGCAAAAGCTTGTCAAGGAAGAGAGCCCTAACCAGACTGATCCAAAACTCCCCCATGAAGTCCACCACCCAAGAAGAAGGGCAAATAAACAGGAAGATCCTCAGGTTCAACAGAAAAAGGAAACAAAATCCCAGGGAAAAAACAAGGCAGGTGAAGCACTAAAGAAAGCAAAAGACCTCAAACACCCCCAAGCGAACCCAGCAAAATCAACAGAACAGGGGAGAAAGATCAAACCAGGCTCCAAACCAAACCATCCCAAACCATCCCAACTGCAAGAGGGGAACTGCAGGGAGGTGAAGCCAGCTGTGAGACACCCCATGAACACAACCAAGGTAACCACACAAGAGGAAATCAGCAAAGCCAAACCTCCCAGACCCCAAGAAGGGGCAGGCAAAAACACCAGAAGCAGAAACTGGGAAACTGGCACCCGAAAAGACAAGCAGAAAAAGCCCAAGCAGGCAGAGAGGCTAAAAGAGCACAACAAAGGAGACCCCTTGGAAGCCCCAGCCCAGACATAGAGGGCACTCAGGGTGACCCCCAAAACATGGGAACCCTGCTCCAAAAGGGAAAAAGAAGAAGAACCAGGAAAGGCCAGACAGAACAACACCAGCCAACCAAACGGCCAAAGGTGGCCACCCAGGACTGTCCCACAGACAGCCATCCCCAGCCAGGAAATCCAGTTACAGGGGATATGTGTCCACCAAGAGGGCCGCAACAGCTAATGCCCCCCCCCCCCCCCCCACAAAACCCACAAAGGCAGCGACCGATAGGAACAATGAAAAACAACAGAAGGACACTCCGAAAGCACAGAACCTAACCGAGCTAGGAAGAGAGATGAAACGAGGATGCATGACAGCCTCCGCACAAAGGGCCCCAAACATGACATCACCCAGTCCACAACAACAGTGAAAGGCAGGAGAAAACAAAACTGACAGACAAGGCGACCCCAAAAACCAGGGACAGACCGAAGGCACACAGAACCTCAGTCCGAAACGGGCACCCAGACTGCCATCAGTATCCAGGGCCGAAGGAGGCCAGCCCAAAACCGGGAAATGGCCAGCAGCACCCAGAGAACCAATGCAAGGGAGCAACAAAACAGCACTCACTGACAGAAGACCCTTACACCAGAGGACCAGAAAGAAAGCATAGACACAACCCGCACACCACAAGAGGGAGAAGTGCAGCAGAGCCAGAACAGAGGAACCCAGAGGCAAACGCCAACACCTGGCAGGACTGAAAACCCCAAAACAAAAAGCAGACAGCTGCCATGAAAGACCAACAGCTCATACCCAGCAGGCAGGGAGAACCAATACCCATGCAGCCATCCACCCTTCTACTAGACAGCAAAGTCCAAATACAGCTGTGCTGGAGGAACACAGGAGGGAATCCACCAGAAAAACAGAAGCCCAAAGGAAAAGTAGGGAGCAGACCCCAGCCAGCTAACCCGTAGACAATCAACTCAAAAAAAGTCTGGGGCAGATCCACAACCCCACACCTTTCCCCACAGGTGGCTCGAGCAACCAAGGAGCTAGGGGAGAAAGAGAAACCAACAGGATGCCGGGGAACAAGGATCCCAAAGGAGCCATGATGCCTCACCTACCCCAAACACACCCAGGCAGGCAGCATGGAAAACCACCAGTACCCAGACTGGAAAATCAGGAGGGAGACTCCCATACCCAGTAAAACGCACCAAACACACCCATAAGGGGAAGGCATGCTTGGCAAGCCTCCAGGACCTACTAACAATACCAGCCCCAGCAGCCGAAGGGGACCAGCAGGTAAAAACGTGACCCTTAGAAAAACAAACTGACTGCACCAAGCAGCCTAGGCAGGCCCAAACCCACCACAGAACAGGAAGGAATACCACAGAAGAACACCCTAGGCGAAAAACGGGGCACATGACCCCCAAAAATGGCCAGCCCTGATGGAGAAGAAAGAGAACAAGCACCGGGCCGCCAGTCCCACAGACAGCATAGGAGGCCCACAAAGGGAGAGAGCAAGAAACGGAAACGGCCCCTGTAGCAAAAAGGGGGAACAGGAAATACCAGCCTTGAAGCCTCCACAACAACAAAGGCCCACATACACTCCAAGAGCCAGAACTCCAGGTGGGATCAGAGAAAGCACCCCTCCTACTTGCTGAACAAGAAGAAACAAGTACCTACAGGCACACCCCCAATGAAACAGGACACACCCACAGGGACCCCACCAGGATGGGGAGGACCCTGGCATTCAAGACAACACACCCGCAAAGGTGGGACACATTTCCGTGCAGACACAGGGCTATTGACACAGTGGAGCCCATGGCCTACCCACTGGCCAGGAGAAGGGCAACTGAACCAAGAGCCCAAAACAAAAAACAGTCTGACCACAACAGGGATGACCACACGGCCCCCAGAAGCCCACAGCTGAGCCTGCCAAAAAATGCCTCCAGCCTTCCCACCATGCCAGGCCCTTAATGCACCGATTCCATATGCACCCACAGGACATCAGGGGCCCGTGTCCCTCTGACCCTAACAACCAGAGGGCAAGTACATACACGAGAAACCAGCAACGCCCCGCCCTGAGGGGGAAGCTATAATCCTGGCGTAAGGCACAGAAGGAGAATGCTGTTGCGAAAAAGCCACCCAGTACCTCATCACCATGCCAGGCACAGGAATTCCACAACAAGCATTGTTTCCATGTGCGTGACACAGTGAGATGGGACACACCAAGGCCCCATGTCCCACCTCACCCCAACAATCATCACACGTAATCACCAGTAATACTCACTACAGGGGAGCAGCAGCACTTGGCACCCTAGACCCTACACCCGGACACCATCAGCAACTGCAAGGCGACCAGGCCCCACGTAGCACCACACAACTCCCCCCAAGCCATGCAGGGAGGGAGGCGGGAATCCACCCAGCTGATACCCCTGCTCAGCTGGGATGCCAGCCAGTGACGAGAAACGCAACCCAGGAGGAGTCCCAGCCATGCAGGTGCCACCCTCCTTCCTTGTCTAGAACATCCTGTCAGCAGACAGAAAAAAGAACAGATGGAATGCTGAGTAAGTACGCCTTATGTACTCCCGGTGGGAGGGAGTCAGAGCATTCCTTGTTCTTTTTTTTCTTTGTCTGTCAGCGATATATGGTTATCTCACTAGTAATGAATGGGACAAGCGCAGGAGGGACCTGAGGGTGATGCACCACATTTATCCAATATGGTTCATTCCTGTCCTTTTTCCCTGTGCTGGAGCTCTTTTGGCAGCCTAGCACCAATGCGGGCACTCTTGCACCATGGTGCGAAGGTGCCTGCGTTGCATGTAGGATTGTTTTTGTGCAGGGAAGCACACCTTCCTGCACAAAACCAATCCTGAGAGGCTTTTTTCTCTATGTGTGCTGCAGAATGCAGCACAAACAGAAAGAGAGAAATACAAGGAAAAATAAAGATATTTCTACTTGTTATGACTTTCCTGTGGAGGTATATCTTTTTGGCGCATTCCCAGGTTTTCCAGGTTTGGTAAATGCATAAAAAACCATGGGAGGTGCATGGGAACACCCACGCAATGCCCATGGAAAACCTTCCTTGCACAGAGTAAGGCAACACAGCGAATTGTGCTGCCTTGACTTTGTGTGGCTTTGAATGACTTCCATATTTTTGAAGTCATTCAAAGCCACGCAAAGTGGCTTTGCGTGGTATCAAAAATATGACTTAGTGGTTTGCGCCATGCATGTACCACGTTGTGTAGTGTAAGCATGGCGTAAAGTGCCATTCCAAAACCAGGAGATGAAATTTGATTTCTCAGTTAAATTCAGCAAAGGAGCTATGGGAGTGGCTGAGAGGTACAGTTTTTCAAAGAACAAGGACAAGAAACTGAAATTAACTGTGCACATTGAGGGTTGAGTACAGTAAGGAGTTGGAAGTTAACTGAGTTTTTAGAGCACGATGCAGTGTGCGCTGTGACCAGCTGTGGGAAGGCGGTTGAAGTTCTCCCAAGTATAACTTTAATCCCAATGGTAAGTAATCTGTACTGTGACCTGTGGTTGGCAGACAGCCATTAAGTTTATTGTTAATGTGATTGTATGAATATATCTTGGCAGCTTATAGTGTGTTTATGTTGTGAAATGTATCATCCATCAAAAAGGAAAAAACATGTTGGGGGAGTCTCATCACGGGACAGTTCACATCTCCGAAAGCCAGTGCACTGAGTAGGAGCCTGGCTGCATAGAAAGGGAGATATTGTCAAATTCCTGATATAGGTCAGCTGGAATGCTTCAGGTCTCACGTTGAAGTTACTTTGTATTTCAAGAACCATTGTCTAATATCCAAGAGAGAGCATTGCATTTTTGTATGAAGGAGTGATGTGATGGAAGAAAACAGAATAACATCTGCGTATTATCCATATATAGATGATAGGAGCAACACAAAGAGGAAATTATGCCCCCCACTGGAGAGGAGGTAGAGGGTATGGGAATATTGCGTTCTAAATATCACTTATACTTTCGTTGTTTGTTGCAGGGCACCTAAAAGTAATTACACTGTTTGGTCATTTAAAACGATCGTGCAGCATAGCAAGAAGTGAAGCATCTTCACGGAAAAGTAACGTGGTGCCATGAATTAGTATGTTGGTGCATTACTGTCCTTTCTGTGCATAGACGCTGCATAGAGGCGGTGTGTCATAATAATGACTCTCATGCATGAAGATTGTTTATGACTAGTAAGTTGCTTCTGATGTCTGCATAAAATTATCCCTTTATTCTTTTAGCTACAGCTTAGATAACGCCTATTTTTAGCAGAGTGCAGAACAACACTTCCACACAGTTCCCCTGGTTACTTTGAAGAGCGGGTGTCATTTCATCAGGAAAATACTTCACATCTACTTGATGCAATAGATATTTCGCCATTAGGGCATTGGATCTGTGTTCCACTATACCTTTCACAAAGCCTTTCAGGATCCCGATGACTATCTTATAAATGACTTTCTAAGTTCAAAAGAAAAGGCAATGAAACAAATGGACAACAAATAGTTCGATGCTAGAAGGCTGGTACCTTCTTTCTCCCAAACAATTATGAAGAGTTTGATCCTTTAATGCGTTGGCCAAGCCCCAGTTTGTTGATCGAAGTTTCCCTGAATACACACTACATCATTGTGTGAGAAAGAACACTGTCCTTTGAGGGTTACCACTGGTCACACTACTGTTTAAACTTTCTGACCCTGACTATAGATTGCTTAATTGTGATCATTTTAAAAGTGGACTTAATTTGTTCCAGTGGATCCACATGGATCTATAAAGTTCTTTCAGAAGGATTTATTCCATGGTTAAGAAAAACAAAACAAAGCCTTGGAGTTGTCCAACAGTTTTAGTTGACTGCTTGTTAGATCTGACATCCTTGGTGTGATATTTCTCCAGACTTTTTCCCCTTCACTGCCCTATTTTGCTGAACTCAGTTTTGTTGGCTGTAGGACTCTGTGCACTTTACCTGTCATAACGAGAGGTAAAGTACTGGGCGTAACAAAGCCCCCCACTGCCCCCACGTTACGGGGGCCTCTGAGCTCCATGGGGTCCCATCAACACAGTACTCTGGCCTGAGAGCTCCTGAATAAGTCCGGATGGGGCTTCTCCGTGTACTTTGTATTGGGGCCCCTCAAGTTTCGTTACGCTACTCGGTAGAGTGCTTATACTCTCTCCATTAACAAGATAAATCTGGCAAACATCTAATTGCCACATTTAATTTACTTATACTTTCCTAGTAAATGGCACTACATGTATTAAGGGACTGTAAAATAAATGCTACCATTGGGTTGCATCACATAATTGTGCCACCCACTGAAGTAGCACTGTAAAACATGTTTCAGCCCTGCCACCAAAGCCTATAGTGCAGTTTTAAACTACAATTTCGACCTGACAAAATTAACCTTTTGCCAGGCCAAAACTTTCCTTGTGAATACTTAAAACATAGGCCCTACAGGCTTGCAGGGTAAGGGGAATGGTATTTAGTAAGTAGGACATGTGCACCTAAGTTTTACATGTCCTATCAGTAAAAAACTTCTCAAGTCGATTTTTAACTGTAGCATGGCCATCTCGCCCATCAACTAAGACCGGGTTACCTATTACACCTAATAAGTGATAACTTCAGTTTGGGAACAGATAAATACGTATTCCATTCATTTGAATTCCAATTTAAAACCATCTTTCAAGTTACTATTATGAAAAAAGCCACTTTTAGAAAGTTGGCATTTTTCTACCGACATCAAATGCACCTTTCTGCCAGTGACCACGGTCATAAAACCTTGCAAGTCTCTTCCCTGTGGTTCCTTTCAGACATGGGAACAAAAAAGGCCTTGAGTATGGGGAAGGATGTTCCTCTCCTGAGCAGGATGGTCTGGGGGTTGTACTCAGCCCTTCCTGAGCTTCAAAAGGTAGCCTGAGGGCTGTGCCCATGTCCTTTCCGACTGCTAAAGCTGTCTGCCCTGCCACTGACAAACGTTACTCACTCTTAGGCCTGCCTGTCTTTGCCGCTAGACAGATTGGAGCCAAACCCAGGAAATGGGGAAGGTTAGATCGAGGGGAGAATCCCTCACCTACAGACTGGCACTGAGTATAAGGGTGGCATTCTCAGAACCTCTCAAAAGAATGCTCCAGGACTTGTGGAAGATTCAGAAGAAAGAATGACCCACTGACTGAAGAAGGAAGACTGGATCTGCTTACCTTGAACCCAGGATCCACAGAAGTGCCTCAAAGTGTCAGTTGGCTGACCTCCTGTTTGAGCAATAGGCCACAACAAGCTTCCAGAGGCCTTCCTGCAGCAGCCCAGATGACCAGCACCAACTGGGCCTACCTCAGCCCCAATGCTAGCCTCTGCTGGAGTGAGTCCTGATCCTCAAGAGGTGCCCCCCAGATCCTGACCCGTTAGCTGGCATTAGAGTGAACTCCTACTTCAAAACAGAGCTGCAGGTGAAAATCAAGAGCACAGCTGTTTGCGACTGTGAGCGGGCTCCTCACGTCGGCAACTGACACAGCGGTTCCCGCCAATGCAACGTTCTGATAGTGAAGTAGAATGTTTTATTACTGTAACAAAGTAGTGTAACACAATAGACCGCCAGCGTAGTGGATTCCATGACGTATTGGACTCAGTGTATTAGTGCTGCTTGATGTGTATTTGTGGCACACACCTTACACATCACTGGTGAGAAAGCAGCTATAATGGTGTGTCAAATGCAGTATGCCACATCTGCACAAAGATAGTTGAAGGAGTAAGCACCACATAACTTTTAGGGTCTCCATGGGACAGGTGTCAGCCATGAGACACGTATCACAGAAAGAGGCAGCAATATGAAACATTCGATTTGATGTTTGTAAGCTTTTGGAAAAGATAATACTAGTGGTCTTCAGCAGGCCTGTGGTAGAAATCCACTCTGATTCTGATGGTATAGGCAATTTGTGGTCATGGTTAAGTATGTGCTATGGTAACACGTAAACAAAGTCATTACTCTAGGATTCAGTGATAGGAGCAAATGACAATACAGAGACACTAAAGGGGCGGAACATGAAACTAATTATGAATGTAGAACGTTTTGGCAGAAACAGTCGGCACTTAATTTACAATCCATACAAATAAAATATGCAGCAGGTGTTTAATAGTAACTGGAATCTTTTGGCATATACAATAGTTTATAAACTGTAGTGAGTGTAACAAAATCACAGCAACAGTTTACTTTTAAGAATTCATGTTATTTTTGCTCACAGAGAATTCAATAAACAACGTCTCCCAAAATCCACAACCAAAAGCAACATTTTTATTATGTAAATTTGTATAGGACGCCTCCGTCAACCACTTTTGTACCACACATTTATCTTTCAGTTTGAATACCTAGTTTCTTACCTTTGTTGGAGACTGAAGTGCGCAGACTCCAAATGCTTTTTGTAAATGGTTGACCTTTCTACTAGCAATGGCCTGCTAACACAGGACTGCCCTAACGCTTGGTAGGTCAACAGGGTTTGTTAATAAAGTGTAACTATTAATAACCAGTCAATTGAAAATGCTCATTGTAGAAGTAGCTCTGTTTTGTCATAGGTATACTTTTGTTGTTAAGCAATGCAATATTTAACTTTATGCTTTAAGCCCTAACATTGCCTATATGTAAACATTGCCAATTTCAAAGATCCTTCGTCTGCAGGCCCCATGAAAGTCTCCTCTAAAATAACATTCCCAGACATATCCCAGTTATGATGAGTGTTTGTTTCAGACTTCAGACTTCACAAACTTGACAACAGGAGTACCCTTCCTTCTCCCTTCTAATAATGGTACCCCCTGAGACTAAACTTTTAACTCTCCTGTATCATCCTTCTCCAGTGGCACCCAGAGTATAAAGGACAGCCCTTAATCTCTGGAATTATTGGTGAACCCACTTCAGCCTGACATCTGATTAAAAACTCAGCCTTTGAATCTCTGTTCCACATACAACCGTAAGCAGGCTGCCTTCCGCCGTCACCTAACTCATGGAGACTGAACATTTCTAAATATAAGATAGCTACTGAGCCACAGTTTTTGTAAGATTGTATTTGTACACAGGTGTTGGGGAACTGAGGCTTGGTGTTCTCGGCACAAACCCTGTCAGTGGATGGAAAAGCTTCCCTAATGTGAATGAGGAAGAGGGACATAGCCTTAAGCAATTAGAAATACAAACTAGAGCACGCAAAACTCAAGACCTCCATTATAGAACTAAACTGTGGCTATATTAAAAACTCAGGTGAACTGAGTAGAGCTGCCTTGGAAAAGAAAAATTCTCCTTGAACTCTCTTTTTACCTCCAAAGCTGAATATTTATTGGCTTGTCTAAAATAGTGTAATTACAAGCAAGGCAAGAAAGCAGAGTGACTCCTGAAGGTGCACCTGAAACAACACGAATTACAGTTAGTGATTCCAGACATCTAAGGAGACCAGGGCATCTTACAAACATGTCTCCAAGACATAGCAGAGACTTTTGCTGCTTTCCAGAATGACGTCTACAAATCAGAAATACTATCCTCAATATCCAGAAAACAGAATTTTTCCCCAATCAGAGCTTTTGAGTCTTTCTGACAATGAGAGTTCCCTTCTCAGTTTTGACACCTTTGAGGGGGAAATTGACTACTCCATAACTGGTTTGCTTTATATGAAATCCTCAGTTGGAGACAAAACTTACAAGGAAGCTGAAACTGCTGGTTGTTTCGCATTACATCCAAAAAAGCTCTGATTTCTGTACTGCCAAAACCTGGGAATGATCTTCTCTATTATGCTAGATCATCCTGATATTGTGTATCCTGACCCTGGCAAACAGGCTCAAAAAGTGATCAGGTCTGGGATCTGGCTACGTTTTCAGGATATGATGTCTATGCAACAACCCATCTGCTCAGGTGAATTGTGGGAGCTTCCTTTCCTATACATTCATGGTCCTTATTGGTATGAAATAGGGCTTACTACCATAACTGCTCTGCTCTTATTAGCTGTAGAGCCACTGACAATGGTTGTTAAGCTGTCAGACATCATCAAGGGAATAAGCACTCAAGCAGAGGAGGTGATGGCACTACTCTGCGAACATGACATCCTACTTGCCTTGAGGTGGTTCTACCTTCTCTGATCTACTTAATAAATGTGTTCTCTGCCTTCACAAGGTTATAAGGTAAGCTGGGACAAAATTAAAGTCTTACCCATGTCTAAAGCACACAATTGGCCTCCGATCATAGGTCTCCAGTTCCATTGTAACCTACATGGACTTACAGACCTAAGCATCTAAATTAATTGGGGCCTTGGCAGAATAATGAAGGATAACATAAATCCACTGATTTTCAAACTCCCCCGAAGGTTACAATTGCTCTTCCTATTTACCGCTGTCCCTTTGGTGCAGGATACAAGCTGTTAACATGGTGGCACTGCCGTGTTTCAATGATCCCTTCTGCATGCTGCCTGTCATCCCAGAGTTATCTTTGCCAAATAGCTAGAGATATACCAACATTTATTTAGGGTTCTGACGAACCATGGCTGAAGGTTTTAATTGCAAACTGACACTTGTTGGTGTGGGATTTCTCTTTGTCACATGCCAAAATATTAATGGGGTTTTGAACTCTCTCAACGGAATTCCTCCCTGAATATTACCCTCCCTGTATCTAGGTAACTTCTCAGACATGGCATATTTATGGTGCAGAATTTCAGCATTTGAAAACAGATAACACAAATCGACATGGATATCGGCATGTAAGAAAATACAGATCCTGTCATCCATTGGGGGGCCCCATATGGTAGGATGCTGCTTCCTCTTTACTTTCCTGCCAGGCATCATATGTGATTAGTGGGTGTTCTACCTACGTAAGCTATTTGTTTCAATACATAGTTAGGCCTGGTTTGACAGCAGAGTTTTCTTCCAGACCTATTGTTACCACTACTTTGAAATATACACGGAGTGGGCTTAGGCTCGACATAGAGCAATATTTGTCTTGCACCTCGTGCTGTTTGCTGTTTGGTATATTAAGCCATGTTCTGTATAGTATCTGCCCCGCAGTGCATGAGGAATTATTTTACATCTCAAAAGTACACTGAGCAATCTTTTTTTAAATCTTATCACATAGACGCATTGCATAAATTAAACAATTGTTTTATGTTTTTTTTTTCCACTGGGTGTTTTTAAAATGCATTAGTAGGTACTCAAAATGCAAAATGCTTTGCCAGTGCTTTTCAGTTATGCCTTTCCCCCACCTCTTTAAACTTTCTGCCGCTGGTCATCATATCATATATCTTCTTATTTTTTCTTTCTTTGCCTTCTCAGATTGTGTTTAAATGCTCCACTTTATCTTGTTTTCCTCCTTCTCAGTTTTATGGTCACCACTCCCAGGGCCTCCTGCATCTCAACCCATTTTCATTCTGTTACCCATTTTCCTCCTAAAGTTGGAAATACGCTGCACTTTGTTTTTTGCCTGCTCGCACTTCTAGCGGTTTTACCTACAAGATTGTTTCTTTAATTCTCTGTCATGATTTTCCTAACAACATTGCCACCTTCGTTTGTTGTACAGTTATATAACCTATACATTCAAAGCAGTGTTTAATTTGAACCGGTGTTTTCCTGTGCTCGGCACCAGCACTTTATTGTCAACACCGGCACTTATAAAAGCCTGCCACATGGTGACACTGTTTATCTAATTTTGTGATGAGTACACCCACAGCTGTTTAATAACTTAATAAACATGAAACAATGACCAATACCTGCCATCCAAAGTTACAAAGATAGCTAAGGCATCAGGCATTAGTCAGTTTTTATGTATATTAAATCCCTGAACTGTCAGATCTGAAGGAATATGATGATTACTAGTGGTGCTGGGACTAAAATTGGCAGCGCTGTCAGGGGCAATGGGCAGAACAAGCTGCAGTGCCCTCCTGACAAGGGCCCTGGCAAATTTTTTTATTTTTATTTTTTATTTTTACAAATTAACCACCGATTCAAGGGTGTAGGCAGAAAGAATTATATAAATGCACTAAAAAAAGTTTTTTTAAAAAATGAGCACTTTCTACTTGCTTTTCAAAGCTCATCAAGATAAATAAGGAAACGTTGCCTGTGTGGAGTTTCCCTTTCATGCCAGATACTCAATCCAAGCTCGTATGCAGTCTGTGCTAGGATTGCGACTAATAGCGCGGAAAGACTATTAAACTGTGAAAATAATCGGCTCAGTATCTCTTGGAAACAACCAATTTCTAAAATATGTGCAGGAATATTTTATCTTGCAGGGAGCAATTTCTTACAAATCCCACTCACCGTTTTCTCTGGGGAATCTATTGATTTCCATTCACTGGCTTTTAACTGATGCAGTTTTTCAAACTTCATGCTGACATCCTCGATAGACAGCTGCAACAAATCCCAAAACCCTGCAAGGTCTTGGGAAGTGGGCCTTGGCATGGCACTAGGGTCCTATAAGAAACCAAAAGCGAAACTAAAAGTTACTCATACATGCTGTTTCAAATTCATAAACAAGAGCCATCTCTATAACAGAAAGCATCGCAAGGCACGAAATGTAATTGTCCTGTTTGAGGAGCAGTAACAAAATCTTATCGAGGACACAGTTACCTTCACAGAGATGTGTGGGAGGGAATGCATTCATGAAGATGCTACTCATTTGTGTTTCACTTGTCCGATAACTCGTCCATTATAGCTCAAGTAATTCAGAGAGTGTGACATTCTATAGTTTGAAAAAAATATTACTTTGGCCTACGTCTCATGTGTTATCAAGCTTTCCGTTTGTGACTGTGGACATCTGATATGAAATATAAACTCATTCACACAGAGTAAAGTGGATGAACAGGTGAAGGCGCAAGTCGGGTTCATACTAAGCGCCTCGCTCCCCTCACGCCAAAAGCCAACCGACCCCAAAGCACACACCTCATCTAAATCTTTCAGCAAATTTGCTCTACCTATGCTGTTGCTGGTTCCAAGTGCTCTTCTTGTTAGTGCCTTCTCAAAACTGCTATTCAACCTGCAACAGTGGGCTCCTTAAGGCTCAATCCTTTCACCAACCCTATATATTTAACCTCTATTGTTAGCTACTTTTGAGACCCTTAAGAGCTCTGGGATCCTATTTCACCTGTATACTGACAATACTTAGATCCACTTCAACATCTCATCCCCGTGACATTATCCTTCTTTACAACACCTTGGCAACAATTCAGAAATGGATGTCAACTCAACCCTACGAAAACATGATTACTTCTCTTATCTCAGCAGATATCCAAGCTTCGTGTACAAGAATGGACAGAATCCCTCTCTGCCCCTGAGTGTCAATCCATCATTGTTCAGTCGATTGGCTTCTTCCTCAACAATCATTTCAGCCTCCAGAGTCAAATCGTGGCCATGGCCAAGGGTGCCCAGCTCCTTCTACGGCTTTTTTGGGGGACCAGGCAGCTCATTATTAAATATGGCTTAAAATGAGTTGTTCATGTGTTTGTTCTTCCTACGATTAGACTATGGGAACTTACTCCTCTCAGGAATCCCCAAAGCACACTGAGGTCCACTCAGCAGTTTTACATGCTGCGGACGGCTTTGTAACTGGATACAAGAAATTTGACCTGATCGCCTGTATCCTGCTATCCCTTCAGTTTCTCCCCTTTGAGGCAAGAGCCCATTTTAAAACTGCCTGCACCAAACACAGGGCCCTGCACTCTTCTTCGCCTGTCTACCGAAAAGGAAAATTAAAAAAGTCAGGCACAAAACAAAGTTCAAGAAACACACAATCCCTTTTCTTGGAGCCTCCTAACTTCAAACAAGAACTATAAATGAACCAATCATTTTTCAGTAATCGCCACATGAATGGCAAACTCCCTCTCACTCACTTTCCATATAACCCCATGGCATGCTACCTTTAAAAAGGAACTAAAGGATCTTCTCTTTAAAAGACACAAGGTACATTTGCGATCTCCCATTCACTCATGAATGTCTGTTTTTTTTTGTTTTCCTGCACTATATCTCAAATATAGAATTGCAATTATTTATGGTACCTGTAATCTTATAATGTGCTTTGATGCACCTGGGCTATGTCTGTACTATAAAAAATCAATAAAAATAATTTGCAAGTACATAGCATGTTTAAAAGAGGAACACATCTTTGGAGTAAAAAAGCCTGGGCAGTGAAGAGGAAGAGAGATCGGGTAGAGGAAGATGGATAATGGATAGGAAGAGACGGGACATAAAAGAACACAGGTGACAGCTGGTGAGGCACGTGTGAGAGAGAAAGGAGAGGACTTTGGAATTGAGAAGAAATGAGGAAGGAGAGAAAGCAGGGGATGAAAGTAATTCCATGGAAGTAGTGGGGCAGAATCTGTAGAGTGACATGCTCCTGACTGTGACTACCTGCACTACCAGCCATCAGGGGCACCTACCTTATGTTATGTTGGGGGCCCTAGGCCCACGTGCTGGACAATAAAGACGTAGACACGGATTGTAGCGGTACTGACTAGCCTCGCATACATGCACTCGGTATGTTTTATTTCCAGGGTCACCTGACTGGTGACGCCTGTGGCGGATGGTTGTGGGGTGGGTGTTCAGGTCCAGCACACAGGGAGTGGCTGGCACGCTACTACGTGCAGAAGGGCACGTGTGTCTAGAAGGTCATTAAATTGCTTCGAATTTTTTTAAAAATGTAAAACAAGTCCAACCTGTAAAAACAAAACAAAAACACACAAAACACCAAGTAAGTCAGATGCAGCTGGTAGCACCCGGGCATCTCTACACAAATCCATGGTTTAACCAATTACTATTTGCACAAACACTGGGCAGATGGAGTCTGGATTCTTCAACAGCTGGTTGGTTGTGTCAGTGGCAATTCTCGCACTGGTAGTCCTGCGTGCTCTCACTGTGATGTGGTTGGTGTCAAACAGTTGAAACTGGTGCATCAGGAGCGTTGGTGGAGTCCGCTGCAAAGGTTTCCAGTGAGGCAACCTGACTCCATGAAGGCTAATCGCACTAAGACTGGGAAGACATCTGTGATGATTTAACGCCCTCCTCTGAAACCTTGGGGTGTCCTAATACCTTGTCAGAGGAGCAGCTTCCAAATCATCTCTTGTTTAAGGATACCCTACTCAGGAATTTCCTTGAGGCCCTTTTCACTGGGTTGCCTGGGACCGCATGGACTATGCTGGGCTGTGTGTGGGCCATCTGCTGGCTGCTAAAGGCTCTCCGACAGGAGCAACAGCCAAGACTTTTGTGCAACTGTCAGCGTGGATGATACATGGTTGGTGTGTTCTTGCCAGCAGGACTCAGGTGTGGGTGGGCTATCAGATAATCTTTGGACAATTGGTCTCTTACATTGCCAGGAGTGCATGGTGGTCTCTTTATGTTTGCTGGGTAAGGCTCCACCCTGGTGATGAGATGCTCTTTCGTGACGTCAGTTCTGCTCACTGGGACCTCCTGCCAGCCCTGTCCTGTCAATAGGACTACGCATCTTCTTCCGTCTTGGATCACTCGCTGGTCAGGGCGTCTTTTCACATGTGCAACAGCCATTTTGTGGATGACGGTGGAGGTATGTTCACTTTGATGGATCCGGTATGCAGCCTTTTCCATACCTTTTTTCTCCTGGACAAGGTATTCAGGATGCAACTCAGGATCACAGTGGAAGAAAAGTGTGACCTTTCATTTGCATTGGTGGGAACACAGAACTCTCCTCCTGCCTGTAGTGGGTGTCAGTTTGTAGGCAGTGTGGGGGCACTCCATGAATAGTCTCTGGCCCGCTGCAGGGCAGTGCTAGTGCAGTTAGGGTTTAGATGCTGTCCTTCATGCATTCAGGCCATGCTAGGCCTTTCACCCCCTCTTGTCTCTGGGAGTGCTGATGGGGCTGGGCATTTGCATGGGGTAGATGGCAGGGAGCGCCTTACTTGTCTTGTCATAGGGAGCAGTGCCATTCTTCTTCCTCATGGCATCTGCAGCAGCGTCTCTTTTGCAGGCACCTGGTGGTCCTGCATCTTCTCACTTGCATTGGTGGTGTCCTGCCACCACAGGGTGTGTTGCGCTGTCTCCTTGATCGCAGTGGCTCATACAGTCACTGGGGGGTGCAGTGCACAGTGCCCTTCGTGCTGTTAGAGGTCCTGCTGGCTGATTAGCAGGGCTTTTCAGTGTTCAGGGGCTGCCCCTTCAGCAGAAGGAGGTGAGCAGTCTATGTTCCTCCCTGAGGCACTTCAGATGTTTGTGCTCCCCCAGGGGATCATGTCTCAGTGTCTCTCCAGGGGGCACCAGAGTCACTTCAACGTAAGCAGCTGCAGCTTGACTTACTCTGTGAGGCATGCTGCCTTGTGGTTTTGCTGCTTTGGGCTTTTGCTAGACTCTTGGCAACTTTGACTCTTTCCTGGTCTCGTTCACTTGGAGCTGTAGTTGCTCATTGGGGCTTCCAGCTGTGCATGTCTGCACAAGCTTCCTGGGGTGAGGTTTTGGCGCATTCCAGGCTAAGGACAATTACGGGGTGGCAGAAAACTTCTATGCAAGTGTTCACGTCATTGGGGCCATTTCTTTGATATGTGCAAGCTTTGCTTAAATACGGTGCTGGGTTTTTACATAATGCAAGGCACAAGTGTTCCCAGTATGGCTGTTTCTTTGCAGATCTTGTTCTTGATTTTGGTGCAGTACCACAAGTGAATACTCGGTGGCACTGCAGCCACTCCTCCTGCTGCAGCAGCTTTCCTTAGGCTGCAGGTGCATTGCCCCTCATGGAAGCTGCAGGGAGAGGTGCAAAGGGGGGCGGCACTCGGAGTGGTGCAGCAGTGCCCCTCCACCTGCCGGCAGCAGGCTCATGTGGTAGAATGTCTCTTGCAGGGCCACAGCACCTTTTCACGCTGGCAGACCCCTCTCCTGGACTGGGTGAGTGATGATGGGGGCAGGGAAATGTTCAGGGTGGGGCTGCTGCTCTTGCAGGTGGAAACTGCAGCGACAAACGCTGTGCAGTTCAACTTTGCTGGAAAGGTGTTCCCCCTTTGTTTTCTCGCTAGCACTGTTGGAGGCAGGTGGGGCGGCTTGCTGGAGCCTTGTGGACAGAGAAAGAGGCACGATGTCACTCACTGCTTTACTGCCAGTGTCAATTAGCCAGTGGCCTTTTCACTGCCTACTGAGATGGGCAGGGGCACTCCTTTGTCGAGGCACTGAACACCGCAGGCCCCATGCAGCAGCGAGGCTCATGCAAGCAATGCCCTTATCAACTATAGCAGTAGTGCAGCTGGAGTATGCTTACATCAAGCTCGTCAGGGGATACATGTGCTGAAGCTGCGCCGTGGCGGATGTATGTGCCTCACAAGAGATTATGTGCATGCATTTGCTATGTTGGGAATGCACTGCTCCTCTCACCTCTTGCAATAATAGGAGGCTATCTTGGTCAGGTTACGGGTGCCTCTCTTGCTTGGGGCATTGCATGCTGTGGGCTCCATCAGACCTGGAGGCGTCAGAGCACATTCTCAATTGGCATCCTGCCGACAGTGCTTCCTGCCACGCACCATCACTCTGCCGGCAGATTGCAAGAGGCTGGAGATGAAAAGACTCCCTCCTTTATCTTCTGAACAAAAGCAAGGTTCACCCTCTTCTTGGGGCTAATTACCCCTGAAATTACAGAACTCATGACAGCTTCTAGAATGTCATCAATTCTATAAATTAAATTATTGAAGAAAAAACTGTGCACTGCAGGGTACGTGAGTTATAGTTACCTTAGGGCACGAGTTGAGTTGCAGTTACTTGAAATAACTCTAACTGCTGAATTTCTATGGTTTTGTACGAGTAAAATCAGAACCTAATTATAACGTCCCTGCAACCTTTGTTTTTTTCAAGGAATAAATATTAAAATGGTGCACCTTCACACATGTAGAGGTATGAGGGAAATCTGTGACAATCTTCATAGTAGTATACCGTTAGAACCACTTTGTACTCAGGGGCGTATCTTCAGGGGTGTGTTTGGGATGTTACCCCCCCAACCACACACACACCGACTGACAAAAACCCACACACATTCCCTGTCATCTGTTTAAAAAGCCCCACAAAATATTGATTATTTTGCAAAATACTGTGTTTCTCTCACTTAGTATCCCCTTCTAATCCGCAGTCATCTCCCTTTCCACTGTTCTTTTAGCCCCTCTCGTGCACTCTGTTTCTCATAAAATATATTTCACCATTACATACCAGTGTGATTGTCAGGAAATTTGAAGCTCACCTCCCGCCCTCAATCTTACTAAGCATGCTAAGCCCCTGTTTGTACTACTTTCTCGGACTTCTGTGCATACGCTGTGCGGCACTGCAAGTTACATGTACGCTTTTATTTGGGACAATACTATTCGATTGCTCGTTCGCTGTTTCCACCACTAGAGGACAGTGTTCTTCTACAAACACACACACCTGATTAACAGTATATAACAATGTGAAACAACTTCAAACAAATGAGGATCAGGAATTCCACTTTATAGCGTGGCACTGTTGGTTCACTTGATTGAGAAGATTCCTTGTAATTTGGTTATCTTTTTCACGAACTAGCGTCTGATTTGAAAGCAAGTTTCGTGGAAGTACGGCCAATGACGAATGTATTCTTCTCGAAATACTTTTTAAAGAAGTTAATTTGGAGAAATAGTCCCTTTGTTTCGGCGTGGAATATCTTATTTGACGTGGTAAATGTGATGCATTTTACTTTCTCTAAAGCTGTAAGCAGCAAAGATTTTCTGAAGAACCTGATTTGAAGCATTTTCATGTTTTCGTTCTGAACAGTGTATCTTCTCCAGATATGAACAAAGCGGTTATTTTTCAGATGTGCAAATGTTGTGTGTACAGACATATGTTACCCAAATAAACTTACAATGGTTGCTAGAGAAAGTGTGAGTATATGTCTGGCCTTAGAAGCTCCTCTGCTGAATAAGCTGTTCTTTCTTGGAACTTAGAGACGTAGCTTCAAAGGGGGCGGCGAGGGAGGCGTTATTTGGGGTGTTTCACCCTCCTAATAAATGTGTTTTATGCGAATAGTTGGGTACAGGTGCTTTCAGTCGGGTATGGTGAGGTGTCTGTTGGATTTCACGTATAGTGTTTGCATCCACACACTGACAAAACACCCACACACAGATTTCTCTCTGCTCTGTTTTGAATGCCCTAAAAATGTTGATCAATATACAAATGATTATGTTTCTCATTTAGTACGCCTTCCAATCAGTATTCCTCTCCCTTTCCACGGCCTTTTAAGCCCCTCTTATGTGCCTTGCTTGTCATGTAATGTATTTTAACATTATATGCCAGCGTGACTGTCAGGAAATCTGAAGGTCAACACCAGGAGAGGTTTGCGGCACTTTGTAGGGGCGGGGTGACACGTGCGGGAGTGAAGAGGTGATTAATTAAAAAAAAAAGAAAAAAAGAAAAAACGTATGTGCATCGCCGCCGCCGATACCACTGCGCTGCTCCTCTGCTGCAGCTGCAGGCACAGGTTCCCAGCCTGTCCAGCAGCCAATCCAAACGCTGCTGACAGCAGAGTTTGGATTGGCTGGAGGGTACACCCAGGGGGGTCCCAGGCAGACTGGGAGCCTGTACCTGCTCTCTCCAGCCCGACAACACAGTGCCGGGCTGGAGGGAGCACAGTGTGCATGTGGTTTTGGCCAGCCCGAGACAGCTGGCCAAACTTACATGCGGAATGAGTGGGAGTGCTCTGCTATTCTCCCCCCGCCCCGTCATAGCCTGTGGCCCCGCCTGGTTTACTACAAAATGATAAACTTGGTTTATTATCATTTTGTACTAAAAGGTTTGCAGCTGCTGATGCCTGCGGGTGGGCAATGCTCCTCGGCCATAGCGGAGCAGCCGCACCTACTCAACACCCCCTAATCTTACTGACCAAGCTACGCCTCCGTTGGAACTTTACAGGCTGTACGGTTTCCTGATTATAAGGATCTATATAAATAAACATGTTTCTAAAGTCTCATTGTGCACAAGATCTTCTCTGCTCACATCTTCCTTCCTGGTCTCCTTGTTAACAAATCCCTACTCAACACAGGCCTTTCTGTATAGGGCTGCACGAAGGACATCATGCAGGGTCTCTGGAGGCTTCCAGTCACCCTGATTTCCTCTATTCATCATGGAAAAAATGCAGAGTGATACTTTGTCATAGGAATATCTGACATGGAAGAGATCAACTTTGAGTACTATCACAAAATGTGGCGCATTACGCTGCATAATTTGCCTTTTCTCATATATTTTGGCCCTATTCTGCTGCATAATTCCAGTGTACCTGTCTTAAGTTTAAGTATATTAAGCTGATGCTAGACCTGAAAAGAGGCTCATATCTTGGGCTTAGAATCTTTCGGTAGATGGTGCGAGAACATTATAGGCAGATAGATAGTCAACCCCCGAGTACAGGGAGAACTGGTTAGCTTTGGAGGTGGTCACTGCAAAATACCAGTCAGACCCATGAACATTAAAGAGTCAGTCAATCAATCAATCCATTTTTTATTATCTCAGCTAAAAACATATATCACCAAATTTAAAGTAATCATAGCATAATCAGCTAAAATGAAAATATTATCATACTCTTACAACAACTACAATCTGTTCAGTCTGAACAATATTAACATAGGGCAACTCCTGGGGCCCTTCCTGTGTGGCTTGCCAAGCAGACCAAGCAAAGGCTGCTACAGGAAGCAAATCTGATCCCGTATAGGTCCAGTAACAGACACAGTGCATCGTCATACCTTTGAATATCACAAATTTAAACAAGGGCACAATTATTTTTGTTTGCAGGGCAAATGTTTTTGTGCAAAATAAGACGAAATGGCTGAGTGTTTCAATCCCTTCCCCATTCCGCCCACAAAGTCCATCTCTGCTCTCTCTAGGGTGCCATTTTGAGGTGTAGGCACATACCAGTAAAACCTTGAGTTTGAACATCAGGTACCAAGAGCACTGAATCTCAAGCAAAATTATATCAAAAGCAGGAGATGGCTTGAGCACCAAATGCTGAATTAGAAAAGAGCCCTCTCAGGCACTACTAATGATCAGCTCTTGCTAACATTGCCAATAGCTGGCCTAGATGACCACAGCAGTGGATGCATTTATTGTGTTAGAAATGGTGTCTTTAGTTGGCAGTCAGTTTATACCCTGTCCAAGTAGGACCCTCACTCTAGTCAGGGTAAGGGAGATACACAGCTCAGATAACTCCTGCTCACCCTCTCAATAGCTTTGGCACAAGCCGTCATGCTTATCTCAGAGGCAATGTGTAAAGTATCTGTAAACACACACACAGTAAGACAGTGAAAACAAATGCAAACACAGACAGTAAGACAGTGAAAACACCCCAAAAGTACTCCAAACCATTTTAGAAACATAGCCAATATGTATCTAAATCGAACAAGATCAAAACAACAAAAATCCAACATTCACAAACAAAGATATGAATTTTTAAAGTAAAAAAAGTCTTAATCCATAGAATTCAATGGATGAGTTGTTTCAGCACAAAGTGCCTGGTATGCTTCAAAAATAAGGCAATATGGGTGAGCATGCGTCAGAAAAGCAAGCTATGCTTTGATTTCTTACTCGCAAGTGAGGCCGTGCATCAATTCTTTCCTCGCAGGGAAGGGATGCATTGATTTCTGGATAAGTAACCTCAGGTCTGTGCAGTGATGTGGAAGATTTTGACGCCGAGGGTCAATGCATGGAAAATTCCAATGCACTACTTCAATTTTCCAGCTGCGAGGCAGTCGCTGTCTTGATTTTTCTGATGCGCACACAGTAGTGCGTGGATTTCCCTCACGGGTTACCAGCTTCCACTTCTAAGGGCCCAGGGACTGGCTTAGGCACCACTTAGCGAGTCAGAACTCTCAGTAGAAGTGCCCAGGCACTGGCAGATGAAGTCTTTGATGTCCCTGAGACTTCAGAATAGGGAGCAGGCTCAGTCCAAGCCTTGGAGAAAGTTCACAAGCAGGATTTCAGAAAGCTAAGTCCAGTCCTTTCCCTCTTCAGGCAGAAGCAGCAGCAGCAGGCCAGCACAGCAAAGCAACAAGCAGAGTTGAAGGTCCTCCTCAAGCATCAAGCTCTTTTCCTTGGCAGAGGTTCCTCTTGATCCCGATGTAATCTGAAAGTCTGGGTTTTTGGTCCACTACTTATACTAATTTCTGCATTTGAAGTAGGTGTAGGAGGCTGGCCTGGCTTATAGTGGGTACCTTGTGGTACTTACACCTTGTGCCAGGTCCAGTTATCCCTTATTAGTAGATTAGAGGTATTCTAGCAGCTTAGGCTGAGAGAGGTAGCTATAGCAGAGCAGCTTAGGCTGAACTAGGAGACATGCAAAGCTCCTACTATAGCACTTATATCACTTAGCACTATATCATAAGAAAACACAATACTCAGAGTTACTAAAAATAAAGGTACTTTATTTTAGTGACAATATGCCAAAAGTATCTCAGAGGATATACTCCCTTAGGAGGTAAGTAATATACACAAAATATACACACACAAACCAAATCAGGTAAGTAAACAGTTAGAAAAGTAGTGCAAACACTGTAGGACACAATAGAATGCAATAGGGAGAAATAGGCCTAGGGGCAACACAAACCATATACTCCAAAAGTGGAATGCGAACCACGAATGGACCCCAGGCCTAGTATAGTGTGTAGAGTATCGCAGGTAGTGTAAGAAAACACAAAGGGTGTCCAAGATACCCCACCCCAAGACCCTGAAAAGTAGGAGTAAAGTTACCCTACTACCCCAGAAAGACAGTAAAGTCGAGATAGGGGATTCTGCAAGGAGAACAACTGACTGCAAAACACTGAAGACGGATTCATGGACCTGAGGACCTGTAAAGGAAGGGGACTAAGTCCAAGAGTACAAGAGTCACGCAAGTGTCGGGGGGGGGCAGGGGCCCACTAAACCCCGGATGAAGGTGCAAAAGGGCTGCCTCCGGGTGGAAGAAGCTGAAGATTCTGCAACAACGGAAGGTGCCAGGAACTTCTCCTTTGGTCAGAAGATGTCTGACGGCGTGTTGGAGGATGCAGAGTTGTTTCCATGCAGAAAGACCGCAAACAAGCCTTGCTAGCTGCAAGAGTCATGGATGAAGATTTTGGGTGCTGCCAGGGCCCAGGAAGGACCAGGAGGTCGCCCCTTGGAGGAGGAGACAGAGGAGGTGCTCAGAAACACAGAGCCCATGCAGACTCAGGCTGCACCCGCAGAAGCACCTGAACAGGCACTTAGAAGATCTGAGGACGACGGTCGACTCAGAACAACAATGGAGGGTCCCACAATGTCGAAGTCCAACTCAGCGAGTTGGGCAATGCAGGACTGAGTGCTGGGGGCCTGGGCTAGGCTGTGCACACTGGAAGTCTTGCAAAAGTGCACAGAAGCCAGAGCAGCTGCAGTTCACGCAGTTCACAGGATTACTGTCTGGCGTGGGGAGGCAAGGACTTACCTCCACCAAATTTGGACAGAAGGGCCACTGGACTGTCAAAGACACTTGGACCCAGCTCCTGTGTTCCAGGGACCATGCTCCTCAGGATGAGAGGGGACCCAGAGGACCAGTGATGCAGAAGTTTGGTGCCTGTGTTGGCAGGGGGAAGATTCCGTCAACCCATGGGAGATTTCTTCTTGGCTTCCAAGGGTGAAGGCAGACAGCCCTCAGAGCATGCACCACCAGGAAATAGTCAAGAAAGCCGGCAGGATGAGGTGCTACAATGTTGCTGGTAGTCTTCTTGCTACTTTGTTGCGGTTATGCAGGCGTCCTGGAGCAGTCAGCGGTCGATCCTTGGCAGAAGTCAAAGAGGGAAGTGCAGAGGAACTCTGGTGAGCTCTTGCATTCGTTATCTGGTGAGATGCCCACAGTAGAGACCCTAAATAGCCCACAGAGGAGGATTGGCTACAGAGAAAGGTAAGCAACTATCAGGAGGGGTCTCTGACATCACCTGCTGGCACTGGCCAGTCAGAGCTGTCCATTGTGCCCTCACACCTCTGTGAAAGTGTGAAAGTTAGTTTGGCAGTACCCGGGCTCTATGCATGGATCCAAAATGGTATTGGGGTGACAATTCCATGATCCTAGACATGTTACATGGCCATGTTCGGAGCTACCATTGTGACGCTACATATAGGCGTTGACCTATATGTAGTGCACACGTGTAATGGTGTCCCCGCACTCATAATGTCCGGGGAATTTGCCCTGAACAATGTGGGGGCACCTTGGCTAGTGCCAGGGTGCCCACACACTAAGTAACTTTGCACCTAACCTTCAGCAAGTGGGGGTTAGACATATAGGTGACTTATAAGTTACTTAAGTGCAGTGTAAAATGGCTGTGAAATAACGTGGACGTTATTTCACTCAGGCTGCAGTGGCAGTCCTGTGTAAGAATTGTGTCAGCTCCCTATGAGTGGCAAAAGAAATGCTACACCCCATATGGATCTCCTGGAACCCCATTACCCTGGGTACCTAGGTACCATATAAAAGGGAATTATAAGGGTGTTCCAGTGTGGCAATCAGAATTGGTAAAATTAGTCATTAGCCTGCAGTGACAATTCTAAAAGCAGAGAGAGCATAAACACTGAGGTTCTGGTTAGCAGAGCCTCAGTGATACAGTTAGGCACCACACAGGGAACACATACAGGGCATACTTTATGAGCACTGGAATCCTGGCTAGCAGGATCCCAATGACACATAGGCAAAAACAAACATTTTTTATGTTTTCTCAATGAATGCTGACCATTGGCACTTCCTAGAATTTTTCACATTCATGGTGTAATACAGATAATTAAAATATGCCTCTTTGCAGAAATGCAGTCTAATCCAAAACATAAATGGCCATAGATAAATCATATCTTTAATACAGTCAATGCCCAATTCAAGTTACAAGGCCCTTAAGGGGGTACCGGAACCTAGGAGCAAGAAACCTCTGGAACAATGATTTTCTGTCTTTTGACAACTGGACATTTTATGAAATTGTTAAGATCTGCACTATAAGGTGCTGCTGCAACTTTTCATAGTTTACATTAGGATTGCCTTTAGTTTAGCACCACCAACGTTATGCTTACAACAAAGGACAGCACCCTTAGTGTGGCTCATGATACATAATATATTCTCTCTTTGGTAGGTCCATGATAGTTTATGGCTGAACCTAATTCCTAGGTAATCTGCTCAAGTCAATTTCTAGAGTAATCTCTGTCAACACTCATAATTTTTCACTGCTAACTCACAGGAGCAGATTTATCAAAAATATTTGTACCGCTGGTCCCATGACTCTGAGTCCACAAGGACAGGGAATCAAATTGTACAAATTGGATTTCATCAATGAGGTAAAATTATAGTTCCCAGTTTGCTTTCTTAGCAGTGGTCCTAAACACTCATTGACAATACTACCTAGATTACATTTGACAATGTCTATTGCATTTGCTTGCCTCCTCCCTGTTCTCCTTGTTACACATTAGGCACAATCGCTCTCTATTAATGGGTTTAATAAGTGTGAGAGTGACGAATGCATAAATGTCATGTGTTTCTCACCAGATGTTGCCCTTTGTTTTACAGCGATTATACTACATTTGTGGTTTGGCCATACCTCTTAATTTTATGAATCTCAAAGGAGGGTGAGATTTAGTAGTTTTGGAGCCCATTGAAATTAGGAGAGGTGAAACTTTTTATTAGGGTGAGGAACGTTTTGATGCTGAATTCTAAGAGAGCCATGTTGCTTGTTTTGGGTGGTGAATATGAGGCCAGGGAGGGTGAAACCTTCCAAAACTAAGTGAGTAGAAAGATATTGGTTTTGCAAATGAAACAGGGCCGGGCCTAGTTTCTAGGAGGTTAAAATGCACTGGTGTCAACTAAACACACCACCTTTTGGTAACTTTGTTAAATTAAAAATATTTCCTGATTCAGTTCCTTTTTACCGTGTGCTCAGTCAACTGACATGCTCCAAAGTACATTTAGTAAAAATGTGTAACAATTCACATATTCAGGATACCCGTTTGAGATAAAGAGCACAATTTAAAAAAAACGTATGTTCACGTAAAAAGTCAATTCCAAGCTTCAACATTTTGTAACCGAGTGTTCTAAAATGTGAACCGATCAAGTGTTGTAGTACACTCAGTCTTAATTACCTATGTGTCCTTATATTCCTTTACTAGCTCAGCCCGATACACACTTCAGTTTCCATGACGACTTAAAGGTCGTATATAAAAAAAGATATAAGCGCAATTCACAGTTTATGCATCAGAAGGTTATTTTTTGAGCATTAACAACACACTCCCATTATGTGCTTTCGTAGCTGCAACATACTCGAGTGTCACCTAAGAGGCATGGTTTTCAGACACACACACAACACTGGGCCTTTTCTCACAAACTGCTTAACTGTTCAGAGAGATTTCACAACACACACATTAGCTTGACCTAAATTATACGCTTTGCAAATAATTGACCTTCTGCTGTCTGATTGGAGTGTTTTACAGCCAATTATGCCTGTGTATAAGAAGCACCCTTAATATGTCCATCACCGGTGCTGATTTTCAAGCAGATAATGCAACAGATGAATAGACCAGCTGTGCCCATCCAATCTTGGCACCAATAAACTTGTATTATTATCGAATCCACATGTTTGCTGCCCAAAGGGTCACTTACATCTACATGTGACAATCCTGGGACAGTCCCGTGACATTCTACCACAAATAGTAGATCGAGTTTAAGGAATGGAAACGAAAGTTTTTAGATTTAGTCAGGTGAGCTGTGTTTTCAAACTAACATCACTGGATTTCCTCTTTGATAAGGACGTCGCATAAAAGGGATTCACTGACCTGACTGCGTTAGCTGTCTGTCAGGCTTCCTTCAGCCACTGTGAGCTGAAGTGCCATTCCCTTGTTGCTTCAGTACACAGAAAAGCATACAGAAAGAGGGGGAATGAGTCACTCCTCTGCAGCCATGAGCGTTGATGCCAGCATCAGTCAACGTTTGGATCAACACATAGAACAGACATTGTCTGTGAATATATCACTCCACATTATGAAGCTGAGAAACAAAGGATTATATCTCCACCAAAGCCATGGCTCACACATATCAACCCTGTAAAGAGTCGAGTGCTGATGAGTGCTGCATGGTGCAGATTACTTCACTTTTACCCCCACTGATCAGATGAACGACTAAGTTCAATAGTTCTTACTCCAGCTATGGGCAGAGTAAAGAGTCTTAAATCCTAAAGCCTAATTTGTCAACATGTGTGCAGCCCTTTTTTCTTAATGCAGGCTAAGCCACGCAGATGTGTGTTGTGGTGGGTGCAGCCCAGGTTTACATACTTTGCAATGGCAGCTTTAAACTGCGGGGTCCTTGGCTGCAGCTTTTTCATAACAGGAACCACTGGGTAGGATATTTGGTGGCTCCTGATGTTTTCAGCAATTGGAGCCCATCCAACTGAGTGCAGACAGGGACTCAGGCAAGACTGTGACTGCCTTCAGGCTGAATCAGTAGTTGCATGGCAACTTCAGCAGCTGTGGTCTTATTAGATAGTTCAGCTTAACTTCAGCAGTTCCCCTCGTCTGATGCTGGCAGAGGCAGTACCAACTTGCATATCCACAGGTGCTGCCACTGGACATGATGATACTTGTGCTTTTCAAAGTGTTAGTGCAGATCATCACAGGAACTGCACAGAGATACGAAGAAAACCCCCACAGCATGGGTCACTCTAGCCTTTGCTCTCTAGGGCAGCCTGCTTTCACTGGATGTATCTTTCACCAGGGCTACAAGATGATTCCTTCCTGGACAGTCTGTTCTCCTCCTGCTCGGCCAGGCACACCCATTCCCTCTCTCAGAAGGTAGGAAGGCGTCTAGGAACTACACAAAGCCTCGGATCCTTCAGCAGAATGCGTACACTTCAGGGGCCATATTAAATAAAGTGCCTCAGGAGTGCACCAGGTGTGTGCACCAGCTTTGTGCTCCCCCAGAGCACTCTGGTATTACAGAAGTGGCAACAAACACTTGTGCTGCCTCTTTTGTAATACAGATATCTATTATAATCTGCTATGCTTGTGATGCATTATGTGCACTCCTCCATTGTTCTGTACTCTGCTCAGCCAGTGTGTGATGTCATGAAATGTTGGTAAGTGACTGGATGAGTGTGACAGTTAGAGAGAGTGGGCTGAGCAGAGAGGTTCTTGCTCCTGGTGGGGTTTCCTTATTAAGTAACTTGCAACATACCCTGTAAACTTTTAAATAAATCTACAACCCCTATCCTACGTGAACTGGCTAGCTGACTCCCACTTACTAAGGGAGTATCGTTTATTACAAAACTGGCGATGAATGGAAATTGAACGTACACAGGAGGAGAACCAATGAAAACAAAGAAGTGAAGATAAATTGAAGATTGAAGACTTAAGAAGTAAAAAGAGACACCCTGAAACCCCACCAGTATCTTCTCCACCAGACAGCCTGCAGACAACAGAAGTGTAAGGGTGGTGTACTGGCTGAACTTCTAATGTTCGCAGATGTATGAAGATGATGGTGTAATTAGTGCCAACGTTGTGTGGAGTTGACTTTGATACAGCATTTCTTCATTTTTGCATGACATACCTGTGGTGAGTGAGCCCACATTGGTTGAAGACATAACAGAAGTGAGTGAACCGGCACTACATGAAATGTGGCCATTGTTAGCAATTATATGTTGAATTAACCTTTGCTTGTGGAGAAGTATGGCGGACAAGTATGTCTGGGGATAAAGGGTGAGCCACCCTAAATTTTGCAGTGGTAATAGAGTGGTGGAGTTGTAAAGCGTGAGACAGCTGAGCTGCAGTGTTATCATTTGAATGGTGTGTGTGGTCCTGTATGTCCACGCGACGCACTGTCATCAGAAGCTGTAGTGAGCCTCAGGGAGGAGTGTGGATGCTCCAAAAGGAACATGTGACCAGCTGTCACCAGCAACTTGTAAGAGGCCTCAAGGGAGAGCGTTAACGCCCCAAATAAGCACTTGAGCACCTGTCACCGCAGCCTGAAGGGTCTAGTGGGTTGTGTGAGGCACTGCGCACAAGACTAGGGGGCGCATACTGCACCGTTGGAGTTCTGTTGAATGTGAAGGACTGTGTGTGCCAGACTGTACTGCCGAACCAGATCGTGTTGTACTCATTAGGTGTTAAAGCAGCATAAAGCTAAACACGTACATCCAAAGGACGCATTATTAAGGGAAACAATTCAAGGCTCACACACACATGCTGACCAGAGCAATGTGTGTCAATACAGCCATGTGCCCCCAGCTGAGGAGAGAGACCTTAAAAGACACTGAAAACAATGAAATACATAGCAGTAGTACCTTACAAAAATATTGACGCCTCATATCATTATCCAATTAACCCATTTTTGCACCAGTTTGTTCCTCCCCTTTTTCTTCAAGAAGGGTCATTGGATAGCCGATATGTGTGGGAAGGAGTCTGGGAGAATAAAATAGAGTGCCTACCTGCGATAGGAGAACAGGACGAGTACAGTGAAGGCTAGAGCTCCAACCTTCTACAAAAAGATGAAATATAACATTCATTTTAATGTGAAGAATGTAAATGGAGCCGTTTTTGAAGTGTTCGGCTAGACAGAAAAGACAGTGTACAGTCAGTGTACAATCAGTCAGTGAACTATGTGAAGGGTCGGGTGAGGCATCGCTCACCAGAGGGAAGGATTTGGGGGTTTCTGCCAGAGAATATTTTAATGCTATGCTGAATGTTTATATTTGATTTCAAATTGCATCATACATTTTTGCTCATTCTGTTCCAATGTTCAGTGGAGTAATCAGGAAAATGTGTTTTTTATTTGTTTTATGCGATGTGTCATTTGAGTCCCTGGTCCTGCAAGAGTACGCAGTAGAGGGTGTCCATGTTTTGCATGTGTATGATATATGTTTTGAGTCATTTAGCTCCCTAGTCCTCTGAGAGTATGGAGTAGAGGGAGAGTGTTTCTAAGCCTGCAAGCGTAGGCAGTTGAGGTTAAACATGAAGTGCTAGTCCTGATTCAAAATTCACAAGATGCCCTGTTGTTTTGGGATGAGTGTGGGTTGAAAGAGAACCATTGCTAAATTCTCAGGATGCTCTGTTGTTTTGGGATGAGTGTAAGTTGGAAGAGAGCCATTGCCAAATCCACAAGATGCCCTGTTGTGTGGTATGAATTGAAGGATACCCAATGCTAAATTCATGTAGTTTCCTGTTGTTTTGGAATGAGCGAGGGTTGAAAGAGTCCCATTTCTAAATTCATGATGTTGGATGAGGGTTCAAAGGTACCCACTCCGAATTTCTAGAAGAAGGGTTGAAAGACACCCTTTGCAAACCGCTATAGTGAGGGTTTAAAGAAACCTTAGTACTATGTGTTATGTTCTGGGCTGAGTGAGGGGTTAACTATACACATTTTGTGGTTTTGTGATTCAGTTGGTAGTTTCTGCCTGTTTGAGTAATAGTTGATGTGTTAAGTCTCCAGTGGGCCTTGTCTATGGATGTGCTTTTAGTTTTGTATGGATAGGATGGGATGCAACCACTGTGTTAATAAATTATAGGATTTGAATAATTTATAGGACTTTTTCAAGCTAAAGTCTCTTATGTTATCTGTTTGTATTTTATTTTCTATCTTATGTTTCCTCTTTGTATTTTATAATTTTCTAAGGGAAGGAGATGTCTCAAAATCTGCTATGCTTGTGATGCATTCTCTGCACACCTCCATTGTTCTCTGCTCTGCTCAGCCAGTGCATGATGTCATGGAATGGTGGTGAGTGACTAGAGAAGTGTGACAGTTAGAGAGAGTGGGCGGAGCAGAGAGGATGCTGCTCCTGGTGGGGTTTCCTTATTAAGTAACTTGTAACTTATCCTGTAACCTTTGAAATAAATCTAAAACTTCTTTCCTACTTGAACTGGCTACCTGACTCTTACTAAGGAAGTATATTTGATTACAACACTGGCGATGACTGGAAACTGAACTTATGTGTAAGGAGAATCAATGAAAACAAAAAGTGATGACAAGTTGAAGATTGAAGACTTAAGAAGGAAAAAGAGATGCCCTGAAACCCCACCAGTGACCCATCCTCGTCGCCATTGATGGAACACAGGTTGGCCAGTAGATTAAGAAAGGGTTTATTGAAAGTTGAATGTAGGTAGATGGTCAGCCCTGGTCTGTCTAGCTCAATTGCCCTTCAGAGAAACCTCATAACCCTGATATTCCATGGCATCATTGTGTAACCTGACAAGCAGGATACCACAATAGCGCTGTCACACATGTAGTACCAGCACTGTCATTAATGGGCTTTCCCTCATTTGCATGGGGGCATGGTCCTATGCAAATATTGGAATCTCTTTGTGCTGGCACATAATTACTGACGTGGATGCAGAGGCAAAAATGCCTTTAGGAGGTGCACTGAAAGAGAGGGTAAAGGGCATCCCATGGACCCCTAGACATCTCCTATTAGGTGGGAGCAGTCACTCACTGCTCCCACTGGCAAGAGGATCTCTCTCTCTCCATTTAAAAGTGCAGGCAGGTTGCTGTCTGCACAAAGAAACACAAAGCAGCTTTTAAACAACTGCTTTGTGTTTTTCATGAATGCACTGCCCTGGGGGCAGACGAGGAGGTCACCAGGCGCGGATATACCACAACTCTTCAATTACTCTGTGGTGCACTCCCTTCCTTGGTCATAAAGAACCTAAGAATGGAATAAAGTGGATTTGTTTGAAACCCACTTTTATACACCATTTCTGGGGTTTCAGACCGATTGGGACTGATTCTATTTTGTCTCCATGCTTCTATCCAGACATGGCTTTTGTGCAAAGTGATGTTTCTCACAACAGGTAGCAATGGGCTGGGTTCAAGCATGATCATCCAAAACATGGGCACAATTAAGCAGAAGTTTGATTAAGCTGTCGGTTCTCAACTTCCTAAACTAACCAGAGACAGACAAAAAGGCAGGTCCTGCCTAGAAACTTCCTCCCTTTAAACAACAGAAACCACAGTGCAAAGTACTATGTTTCACATAGGAGTGGAGCTTTATACTAAAGGCATCAGTAAACTACCCTCTTACTGACACAGAAAAAAAAGGTCTGGTCACACTAAGATTTCACAAAACATGGTATACTGCCACCACCACTTTATGTGATGTACCCAGTGCAGGGACAGTAGTCCACTGACTACTATGAGGGCACACATGGTGCACTCCTCCAGGTCACAGGAAAAGTCCTAATGCTTACATTACCGGAGACAGGCATCTGTGTGCATGCTAGATTACCTTGATGCCACGGCCCAAAAAAGACAGGGTACCTATGTCCGCTGCATTGGGACATTCCCATCCCAGCAGCCTGCCTACTCCAAGAAGATAGGGGCCTTGAATTTAGAACCATTGGTATTGATTATACACTGACTATGAGGTTCTTCTGATTTAAATTGTTTCATTATATTTTGCTATTTGAGAACATTATTAAAATGGCAGACACCTATGAATGAATGAATGAATTTGGGATTTGTAGAGCACAACTGTCACTCAAAAGAGAGCATGCTGGTGCCATACTTAGAGAGTTGTTGATTCCCGGAGAAATAGAAAAAGTTAGATTAATGAATTACAGAATGAATCATGGGCCTGAAATAGCCAGGTTTTAAGTACTTTTTTCAACAATGCTTCAGATCTAATAGCATGCATGTTGCTGGATAGTAAGTTCCAAGCTTTTAAGCCTAAGACTGCAAAAGACTTTCCACCACAGGATTTTAATTGACACAGGGGAGGTTTCAAGAGAGTCTCAGAGGAGAGTCTCATTGTTCTTTGGGGCACAGCCTGCTATTAAGGTATTTTGGACCCTAACACTTGAAAGCTCTATGGGCAAACAGAAGTAATTTGAAAAGGATCGCCTTATGGATTAGGAGCCAGTGCAACTTATTAAGCGCAGCTGATGCAGACCTTCTTCTAGGCAATTGTAGTACCAGTCTGGCAGCTGAATTCTGTACCATCTGGAGTTTGTGAATTATACTTTTTGAACAGCCTGCATACAGACAGTAGTCTGAGATTAACACAAAGCAAACTGTATTCCTGGCGGCCAGAGGCAAGAGGTTAAATAAAGATTTCATTGATTTTATAAGTTGAAACACATGCCGGCAACAACTAATACTTGTGGAAGGAAAGATAAGTCAGTATCATATTTTACCCCAAGATTCTTTGTGACAATTGGCGTATTGGGGGTGGAAGGGGGACAAAGTCTGGCCACCATTTCATAGAGGGAAACAAGTTGGACCAATATTCTCAGCACCCTCTTGTGTTTCATCTGCTCCTTGAGTCTCCTCATCCTCTTACATCCACCATCTTCCCCCATCATTCCCTATACAAGAACGTTTTTAGGTCAGATTACATCTGGGTTAGACAAGGTATCTACTGACAAAGATCTCTAATGTGCATCTGACAATACCTTTTTTTCAGGCAAGAATAAGAACATTGTGTTTGTCCTATTGTTTTATTGGTATGAGCTAATGTACAAAGATACTGAGGCTAGTTGTTCAATTTACTATATTTTGAATGTTGCATAAGCATATATTCAGTCCTCTCTGAGGTGTGAGATGCTGAAGCAGGATGGAGGTTGAGAGTCCACTTTATGCAAATCAATACTAACGCTGCTCCTCGTGGGAACAGTACGTTTTTGTGTGTATTTGATGTAATTTCCTAACAAGCCAAGTGTAATCCAAGAGGAGGGTCCCTTGCTTCCTGTGAAATAGAATTTAAACTATCCCTCACTGTCACGTCCAAAAAAGGCTAAAACCTTTTGAGGGTTGCTTGTGGTCCCTTTTGGATGAGGTCTTGCCTGGCAGTTTGGGATGTACTTTTCCAGTGAGGAACAGGGTCAGTACTGATTTGCATAAGGTGGCCTTGGTCTAGAATGGCAAATTGGGTGAAAACAATGGGTTTGTATGCCACCAGAGTGGCTGCGAGGGGTTTAGGGTATTTGCTAATATTTCTCTCATCAATGTATGTGTTTGACCATACCAGCTTTGCTCAAGCTCTCAATGACCTTTATATATCTAAGTATGTGTCGCTGCACTAAGCCATTTTGTACATTTAGAATGTTATCAGACCTAGTTTGGGGTTCTCAAGCTCAGCAAGGTCCATCACCTCAACATTAATAAAGAAGGGGGTATTTATGACTCTCAAACAGTAGAATTTCAAACGATTTCCCACTTCAGTGTAACATGTGAAGACATAAGATTGTTAATTTAGAATATATGTCTTTGTAAGTGTGTAATGTTTTATATTTATGCATGTGGCTACTTACTTTCACCCACTTACCCTCACATATTCATCTGCCATTTTAAACATTCAAGCTCATACTCAACTACTGATTTATTAACCCATCTTCCCACTTACCGCTTCATCCAGTCACTCGTCCACCCGTACAAACCCATACAAAGGCGCATAGAACCTTTTCCATCTTTTATCAAACACTTTTACAAACACTATTGGTGTTGTCAATTCTTGATACCCCCTTTTTTCAAGTGGTGGCTGAAGTTGCTGCACATATTAAGAAGTTATTTGAATGTATGTGCTTCTTCATTGACTGATGACTATGTGGTTGTGCAGAATTGTGAGTGGGTGAGTAAGAAAATGAATCAAAGGGTAAATGCAAGGCTAGATGAAAGGAATGATGATTAGGTGGATTCATGGATAGCTGATTGAGGGTATATATATGAATATGAGTGAGTGCATGTTTGAATGAATAGGCAAGTGATTATCTATTGCAAAACAACATGAAGGAACCCTTAAAGTGCTTAGCCTATCACTCTGTACTCACCAAAGGGGATCACCCTGTAGTGTTAAAAGGACTATCACTGTGGGAAAACAGGGCTGATTGCAGAGGCCCCCTAACTTTTTGCCCCCATTTTCCACTTTTTGCTGGTGTTTTCCTGCCTCTGATGGTGCCCTGGGTACTGCTAACCATTCCCAGGGCCTGTGCTCTGTGTAAAATGGATATGCAAATTAGGCTAATTATAATTGGCTAAGTTAACCTACCTATACGTCCCTAGTATATGGTAGGGCATGTAGGTTTAGGGACCACAGCATAGGTGGTGCACCCATAGGTGCACTGCGTAGGGGCCCAGTGTCATTTTAAAGGCAGGCCTGCCTTGCTGGCTGCTTTTAAATTAAAGTTATATGCAAATTCGACTTTGGAATTAAAAGTAGTTCCAAAGTCTTAAACTACCTTATTTTTACATATAAGTCACCCCTAAGGTGTGCCCTATGTGCCCCTAGGGCTGGGTGCCATGTAACTATAAGCAGGGACTTTATAAAAATAGGTTTATAAGCCCTGGTGAGGTAAAAACAGCCAAATTCGTATTTCCCTCATTGTAGTAAATGGCCTTCATAGGCTAGAATGGGGAGACTTTATTTTAATTTTTAAAGTCTCCTTAAATGATGCATACCAAGAATCTGGTATCAAATTAATTGTTGTAATAAATCCCACAACTTCCAGTTGTGGGATTTAATATAACTTGTTCAGGTAAAGAGTTTTAAACTTTACCTGAAAAGTTGCCAATTTCAGCCCTGCATTGTTTTTGCTGATGTGCTCTGATTGGCCAGCCTGCAGCAGCTTGGCCAAGCTGCCTTGATGAGGTGTGAAGTGGCCTGGCTTCACACAAAGGAATGTGCCTGTGGGAAGGAATCTCCCCTCAGCAGATGGTGAGGCAGGAAGGGGGAGGGCTGCCAAACTGGTCTTCAATTCAAAGGCAGAGAAGGACATTTGGAGCAACCAGCAACACCCCCACATCCTGCAACCCCAGACAACTAGGTGCCCCCTTGATTAGATTAGGAGAGGGCAGGAGAGGGGTGTGTTTATGATTTTTAGCCACACCAGTGGGTGGGCTCAGCCAGATGTAACCTCCAAAAATCAGATTCAGCCATGATGGATTTTTGGAGAATGTTGCCTCCTGGGATTGATTTTTGCCACACTTCCCAGGAAGTGGTCCTCACAGGGGGAAGGACCCTGCACCTGATTGGAGAACCAGGACCCCTCTGCTTTTCACCCAGGAGCAAGGATAAAACTGGCAGACCTGCACCCACACCTCAGTTCACTACCACATCCAACAAGGAAGAACTACAGAAGAAGAAGGACTGCCCTGCTGGACCCCTGGCCTGCACCTGGAACCTGCATTCAGAAGGACTGCACCAGCTGCACACTTGGGCTTCACCACAAGAAGGACTTTGCCTGGCTTCAACTGGTTCAAGGAGGGACTCCCTGTTTGCTACAGGTGAAAAATTGCTAACCAGAGTCCCCTGCACCAACTCCTGAAGAAAGCGACCAGCTGACCACTGTCCAGTGGCCAAAAAGGAGTTTGCGCCAGGTGCATTCTGAGAGTTGTAGTCTGCACCCCCCAAGGACCATCTCAGAACTTCTGGGCCCTTGGGGTGAGCTGTGGACCCCAAAAGAACCTTTAAAGGACATCTGGGAGAAGCCCCAGAAGTTTGGAGAAGTTTGGAGAATTTTTTTAAAAAAGCTCCATAGAGGGACCGACCCGCCGCGGCAACTCTAGCCGGCTTGCCTCAACCGCGACCTGGCCTGATTTGCTGGTTCGTCCCGGTAAAGAAAATCTCTGAAAAAGAGACTAAGTCCGAAGGTAAAAAGTTGACCGGGACCTCCCAGCCAGCGTATCCGAGGAGGGCTCCAGGGACGTCGGATCAAGATCCAGGTTTACCCCGGTCGAAGGATTTTCACCTAAAAAAAAGGACTAAGTCAGAGGGAAAAATCTCCACCGAGGATTCCAGCATCGCGTATCCGGAGAAGGGCTCCAGGAGGTCGGATTGGACTGGCAGGTTCATCCCGCAGAAGAAAATCTTCGAAAAAAAGACTAAGGGGGTTATTCTAACTTTGGAGGAGGTGTTAATCCGTCCCAAAAGTGACGGAAAAGTGACGGATTTACCACCAGCCGTATTACGAGTCCATTATATCCTATGGAACTCGTAATACGGCTGGTGGTATATCCGTCACTTTACCGTCACTTTTGGGACGGATTAACACTCCTCCAAAGTTAGAATAACCCCCAAAGTGTGAAGGTAAACTTTTAACCGAGGCCTCCCGCGGCCTGTAGCCGAGCAGGGCTCCATCGCGGTCGGCCTTAAACTTTGACTTTGCCCCGGTCGAGGTGCAACCAGATGACCCGATTGGCGCTTTTTGTTTCTAGGCGCTAAAAAAAAAAAATCTTTAAAAATTCATATCTCCGGTTCCCCTTATCCGATTTTATTAGTTTTGGTGTCATTTTAAAGATAAAAATATAATCTATTTTTATAAATTGGTTTGGGATTTTTAAACTGTTTCCTGTGTTTTATTTAATTACTGTTTTGTGATATTTGAATGCTTTACACTCTGGGGGTGATTCTGACATCGGCGGTAAAATGCCCTTACCGCCGGTCATAAGACCGCCATAACACCGCCGCGGCCGCGGTCAACCGCCACGGTCATTCTGACCCACAACGGCCAAACCTCCAAAAATCCGTCCTCCACTGCAGCCCGCCACATCGGCGGGCAGCGATAAACTGGAGATGACCAAACCTCCACCGTCACGCCAACAGAAATACGCCCATGCCATTACGACCCGCGAATCCACACGGCGGTCATTCAAACGCGGTATTCCATTGGCGGTACACACCGCCGCGGTCAGAATACACACACATCACCAAAACACAGCCACATTGGACAATTTGAAATACACACACCTGATACACATACACACACCACTCACACACAATCAACCAACTATAAAACACACACCCACATCACCCACAAACCTCTGCGACCATAATTACTGAGAGAAGGAGAGAGAGACACAGCAGACAATCCATAGCAAGACACACTGAGGCACACTACACCATCACACACACCACATAGTAGCACAAAGCATCACTCACCAACACACTCCTCATCACATACACCACCCCACACCTCACCCACATCACCCCATGGCACCCCAAAGGCACCCACGCTTTTCGGACCAAGAACTCCGGGTCATGGTGGAGGAAATCCTAAGAGTGGAACCCCAGCTCTTCGGCTCGCAGGTGCAGCACACCAGTATAGCCAGGAAGGCGGAGCTATGGCAGCGGATCGTGGACAGGGTCAACGCGGTGGGACAGCATCCCAGGAATAGGGAGGACATCCGCAAAAGATGGAACGATCTACGGGGGAAGGTCCGATCGATGGTCTCCAGGCACAACATTGCGGTCCAGAAGACTGGCGGCGGACCCCCACCCACCCCTCCCGAATTTACATCGTGGGAGCAAGAGGTCTTGACCATCCTGCATCCTCAGTGCCTCGCTGGAGTAGCCGGAGGAATGGACTCTGGTAAGTCCCATCTCAACTACTATATCCCCCCCACCCCACCAGCATGCCAACCCACACCCCCACCCTCACCCCCAACCCCCCAGCACATATCCTCCCTGACAATGTCTCACCAGCACAACCCACCCATCCCAACACCAACTCCTGCATGCCAACACAAATCATGGGCACCCATCACCTATGCATGACCACTGCACTAACCCCTCCCCCCCACTAAATACCCTCACAACACCTCCCTCAAGGGAATGCCTGCACTGGGGAACAAGGGCACCCATAACACGCACGCTATTGCACACACAGAAACAATAACCAAACTCTCTTACCCCATGCAGGACCCGAACGACAACACACCAGCCAGGAGGGTCCAGAAGTGTCCATCCCACCACCGGAACAGGCCCACACTGAGGATAGCAGCTCTGTCGACAGTGAACCTGATGACCAGCCCGGACCATCGGGGACCTCTGGGCAGTCGGTTCCCCTCAGGCAGCCACAGGCCACACCAGACCCGACCCCCTCTGCCGACACCAGCACAGCTCCCACCCAGCGGGCCCATGCCTCTGTCTCTAGGACAGCTCAATCAGCGGTGTGTCTGCCACTACAGGGCACCCAGGCTAACCCAACACCCCAACAACAACAGGGACCTGGGGGCAGTGGGAGCGGGCACACCGGCCAGGGGACAGAGGCCGGGGGAAACCGGGCAGCTCGGAGGGCTGCTGTGCGACAGGGGGGGGAGGAGAGGCCCAGGGAACCCACTCTCCAAGAGGCCCTCACCACCATCATGGGGGCATACCACCACTCCCAAGAAACGATGGCGACGGTACTGGCCAGGTTCACTGAGATCCAGGCACAGCAGGAAGAACGCTACATGGGGTTCAGGGAGGAGCTGAGAATCATCGGGACCGCAATGGGGACCATCGTCCTGGCCCTCCACAGGATAGAGGACGCGTTGCGGGACCATGGTGCACCACACAGGGCCCCTGTCACTAGGCCGGACCAGGAACAGCCTACCACCTCCGCCGGCGCTAGTGGACAGGAGGTCCCAACACCTCGACAGCCCCCCAGAACCCCACCTCCTGCTGAAGAACAACCACCCCGTAAGAGGAGCCTGAGACCAAAGAAAAAGACAGAGTAGGATGTCAAGACCCCCGCCAGCAGGACATACCCCCTGAACTCTTCCCACTGTCCCACATTGCCACCCTGTCCAACCATGAACTGCCTATGCTCCATCCTTCCACAGGCAAAAGAACAATGCACCTGTGAGACTGAGAACTGGACTCTGCCATGGATATTCCTCCACCCCCACCCATCACCCTTAGAATCACATGTACCGATATCTAGCACTGTAAATAAATCACATTTTGAACACTAATCTGTTTTGAGTCATGCTGTCTTATTAACAAATGTATTACATATTACTGTTCCATTTCAGTTCTGTCAATTAGTCATGACAACATACCAATGTAAATACGCTGTATTTCGTGGGCGAACCAAGCAGAAGTCAGGTACTGAGTCAGACAGCACTGAGAAGGGAAGGGAAAGGCAAAAATTACTGAAAAACATCTGTGGGGAACTACAGAAAGTACAGATGCAGGAGGCTAGAAGCAATTGGGAAATGGCGTGGGTGAGTCTTACCTGGGTGTCACTGGAAATACTGTTGTATCACTCTATCCCTATTGTCTGTGTCGTCCTCTGAGTCTTCCTCGTCTTCACTCTCCACAGGCTCCACGGCTTCTACAACACCACCATCTGGACCATCCTCCTGCAGGAAAGGCACCTGGCGTCGCAAAGCCAGGTTGTGAAGCATACAGCAGGCCACGATGATATGGCACACCTTCTTTGGTGAGTACATTAGGGATCCACCAGTCATATGCAGGCACCTAAACCTGGCCTTCAGGAGTCCAAAGGTTCGCTCAATCACCCTCCTAGTACACCCATGGGCCTCATTGTAGCGTTCCTCTGCCCTTGTCCGGGGATTCCTTACTGGGGTCAGTAGCCACGGCAGGTTGGGGTAACCAGAGTCACCTATTAGCCACACACGTTGTCTCTGTAGCTGCTCCATCACATAGGGGATGCTGCTATTTCGCATAACATACGCGTCATGCACTGACCCTGGGAACTTGGCATTTACATGGGAGATGTACTGGTCAGCCAAACAGACCACCTGGACATTCATCGAATGATAATTTTTTCTGTTTCGGTACACCTGCTCATCGTCTTTTGGGGGTACCAAAGCCACATGGGTCCCATCAATGGCACCAATGATGTTGGGGATATGTCCAAGGGCATAGAAATCACCCTTCACTGTAGGCAAGTCACCCTCCTCGGGGAAAATGATGTAGCTCCGCATGAGTTTCATCAGGGCAGACAACACTCTGCTCAAAATCTTAGAAAACATAGGCTGAGACATTCCAGATGACATGGCCACTGTGGTCTGGAATGACCCACTGGCCAAAAAATGGAGGACTGACAAAACCTGCACCAGAGGGGGAATCCCTGTGGGTTGGCGGATGGGGGACATCAGGGCTGGCTCCAGCTGGGCACACATTTCATGGATAGTGGCACGGTCAAGTCTGTATCGAAGTATTATATGGCGTTCTTCCATTGTCGACAGGTCCACCAGCGGTCGGTACACGCGAGGATTCCTCCTTCTCATCGCAAGTCCCAGCGGACGGTGCCTAGGAAGGACAACATGGAGCACAGAGTCAGCCAAACCACAGGTACGTACAGACAGCTTGCACAGTTAAGGAATGGCAATGGGTTGAAAGGCGTGTATGTGTGGCAATGCAAGGCCTAGGCCTGTGTGTCGCAGTCAAAATTAAGCCATGTGGGCCCTTGAAATGGCGGCTGCCTGACCTGTGAAGTGGGACAATGGGATGTGAGGTCAATGCGCTGGCGGGGCACACCGTGGCGGTAGGCGGTCGCAGACCGCGGCGCAAAGCCGCATTGGTTAACATTGAAGCCTATGGGTTTCAGGAGCCAATAACGAAGTGCGCCGGCGGTCGCGGTACGCACCGCCGCGGTACGCACCGCCGCGGACGTGACCGCCATTTTCTATCTGCTTAATCACTCGAGACCTGATCATCCACAGGAGAGGACCTATACTGCAAGTGCTGCTGTGACCTCGGTCTGGAAGATACAATGGCTGCTGCGACTGGGGAAAGGGCCCCTGCCTTCACGTCTGAAGAGTTGGAGAAGCTCGTGGATGGGGTCCTCCCCCAGTATGCGCTACTCTACGGTCCTCCAGACCAACAAGTGAGTACACCGGGTGCACATGGAATGGGCTATGCCTGTGTGGATTGGGGTGGGTGTAAGTTGGTGGGGTGGGGGGCGAATGAGGAGTGCAACGCCCGACAGATGAGAGCATGAGCCATATGGCAAAGTGGGTGGGGGGGGGCCAATTACATCTAACATGCAGGTCATTGATGATTTCCTCCTTTCCACCCTGTACATGTCTAATAGGTCAGCGCCCATCAGAAGATCGACATTTGGCGTGCCATCGCCAAGGAAGTCCGGACCTTGGGGGTCCACAACAGACGGGGCACCCACTGCCGCAAGAGGTGGGAGGACATCCGCCGTGGAACAAAGAAGACCGCAGAAACACTGCTGGGGATGGCCTCCCAACCTAGGAGGGGTGCCAGTCGCACCATGACCCCCCTGATGTCCCGGATCCTGGCGGTGGCCTACCCTGAATTGGATGGGCGCTTTAAGACATCACAGCAGACACAAGGGGGTGAGTATCAGCACATTCTCCTATCTTTCTGCGCAGTGGAGGCGTCTGGGTGGGGGAGGAGGGCTGTGGGTGACATTAGGCCAGGGCGCTTTCTGTAGTGTAGTCCTCTCCCTTAGGCATGGCCCTGTGCCCCCGGCCCCCACCTCGGTAGGGTGACAAGTACAGCCATTGAAGGTCCAGCATCTCCCATGTGCGCGTTTGACGTCTCTTGGCCTGTTGTCTTAGTCAGTAGTACTGAGTAGTGTACCCCGAATGCGCGGCTTAGTGCATTAGGCACCTGTGTCTGTCCTCTCCGCCAACGGTGTTGACATTGCATGCACTCAACCTGGTCTTCTTTTTTCTCCCCCCACCCTTTCTCTTCATCTTCTTGTGCATGTGTGCATTAGCATCATCAGGCGGAGGAGATATGGCATCGGAGCACGAGGGAGCTGCAGGACACAAGGCCCCGGTGGGCCCAGGAATAGACACCGAGGGCACCAGTGATCCGGAGGGCGAGGGGAGCACCACGACGGGGACCGCTGGTGAGAGCAGCGAAAGCGACACGTCCTCGGATGGGAGCTCCCTAGGGGTGGCGGCAACATCCGTGCCCCCCGCCTCTACAGGTACAGCCGCCACCCAGCACACCAGCCCCGCCCTCCCAGCAGCCCCTCAGTCTTCGCTCCGTGCCGGTTCGCCCAGGAAGGCGCGCGTCTCCTTCGCCCCAGGCACCTCAGCCCCTGCCCCTGTTGCCCCTGCTGCCCTCAGTGCGGAGCTCATTGACCTGGTAAGGACGCTCATTGTTGGGCAGACGACCCTTTTGAATGCCATCCAGGGTGTGCAAAGGGAGGTGCAACAGAGCAATGCGTACCTGGAGGGCATTCATTTGGGTCAGGCTGCCCATCAACGAGCGTTCACTGCTCTGGCCTCAGCACTGACGGCAGCCATTGTCCCTGTTTCCAGCCTCCCTCTTCTGACTGCCTCCAGCCTGTCTCTGTCTCCTGTTCCTCAGCCTATCCCATCCACACCATAAGACCAGCCTGCACACACCTCAACACCCAAGAGCAGCTCATCCAAACACAAGCACCACAGATCCCGCAAACACTCACCCGAGCAACACCCAGATGCAGACATGCCAACAGCCACTGCCACCCCTGTGTCCCCCTCCTCCTCGTCTCCCTCCTCCCTCCCTGTGACGTCTACACTCACACCTGCATGCACCCCAACATCAGCCAGTGCTTCCATCACCACCTCACCCTCCAGTACAGTCCACACTCGTGCAGTCACCACCCCCACTGCCATGTACACGTCCCCTGTGTCCTCTCCCACTGTGTCTGTCACCCCCTCTTCCAAGACACACAAACGCAGGCAGCCACCCACCCAACAGCCATCCACCTCACGACAGCCTACAGCACCAGCACCTTCACCCAATGACAGCACACCTGACTCTCCTACAACCACATCCTCTACCTCCACTTCCATCTCCACTTCTCCTACCCTTTACCTTGGCCCCAAAAAACTTTTCCTGGCTAACCTTAACCTCTTTCCCCCCGATGACCTCCCCCATCCATCTTCAAAGAGTCCCAAGAGCACCGCAGCCACCACCAGCCCAGCTTCGGGTTTCACTGTTGTGCCTGGGTTCTGGAGCCCACCCTTTGCCAGCAGTGACACATCGATCAGCAGCAAGGACACGTCCAGCCCCCCCCCGGCAAGAGGACCCGCAAAAACAAGGACCGCCGTGCGAGGACCGACAGGGCTGCCCCCAAGGAGCAATGTGCGGCCACTTCACCACCCACACCATCTGGGGGAGGCAAGGGCCCGAGAGCCCCATCAAAGGAGCGGAAGGGCAGCAGGAGCGCGGAGAAGGTGGACCCCACATGCCACATCCCAGCTGGGAAGGAGGACACTAAGGAGGCCAGGAGTCCGTCCCCGAAGGGTCCAGATACGTCACGGTCCGAGGGCGACTGAGCAGGGAGTCGAGGCCAGGTCTGGCTCCCTTGACCTGCTGGATGAGCACCGCTGAACAGGGCCCGCGGTGCAGAAGAGCACCGCTGAACAGGGCCCCGCCGTGGAGAAGAGCACCGCTGAACAGGGCCCGCGGTGCAGAAGAGCACCGCTGAACAGGGCCCCGCCGTGGAGATAGGCACCGCTGAACAGGGCCCGCCGTGGAGAAGAGCACCGCTGAACAGGGCCCGCGGTGCAGAAGAGCACCGCTGAACAGGGCCCGCCGTGGAGAAGAGCACCGCTGAACAGGGCCTGCCGTGGAGAAGAGCACCGCTGAACAGGGCCCGCGGTGCAGAAGAGCACCGCTGAACAGGGCCCGCCGTGGAGAAGAGCACCGCTGAACAGGGCCCGCCGTGGAGAAGAGCACCGCTGAACAGGGCCCACCGTGGAGAAGAGCACCGCTGAACAGGGCCCGCGGTGCAGAAGAGCACCGCTGAACAGGGCCCCGCCGTGGAGAAGAGCACCGCTGAACAGGGCCCGCCGTGGAGAAGAGCACAGCTGAACGGACCCGCGGTGCAGAAGAGCACCGCTGAACAGGGCCCCGCCGTAGAGAAGAGCACCGCTGAACAGGGCCCGCCGTGGAGAAGAGCACCGCTGAACAGGGCCCGCGGTGCAGAAGAGCACCGCTGAACAGGGCCCCGCCGTGGAGAAGAGCACCGCTGAACAGGGCCCGCGGTGCAGAAGAGCACCGCTGAACAGGGCCCCGCCGTGGAGATAGGCACCGCTGAACAGGGCCCGCCGTGGAGAAGAGCACCGCTGAACAGGGCCCGCCGTGGAGAAGAGCACCGCTGAACAGGGCCCGCGGTGCAGAAGAGCACCGCTGAACAGGGCCCGCCGTGGAGAAGAGCACCGCTGAACAGGGCCCGCGGTGCAGAAGAGCACCGCTGAACAGGGCCCCGCCGTGGAGAAGAGCACCGCTGAACAGGGCCCGCCGTGGAGAAGAGCACCGCTGAACAGGGCCCGCGGTGCAGAAGAGCACCGCTGAACAGGGCCCGCCGTGGAGAAGAGCACCGCTGAACAGGGCCCCGCCGTCTCAAGCACCGCTCCGCTGGGCACCGCCGTCTCAAGCACCGCTCCGCTGGGCCCCGCCGTCTCAAGCACCGCTCCGCTGGGCCCCGCCGTCTCAAGCACCGCTCCGCTGGGCCCTTCCTCTCAAGCACCGCTCCGCTGGGCCCCGCCGTCTCAAGCACCGCTCCGCTGGGCCCTTCCTCTCAAGCACCGCTCCGCTGGGCCCCGCCGTCTCAAGCACCGCTCCGCTGGGCACCGCCGTCTCAAGCACCGCTCCGCTGGGCCCTTCTTCTCAAGCACCGCTCCGCTGGGCCCTTCTTCTCAAGCACCGCTCCGCTGGGCCCCGCCGTCTCAAGCACCGCTCCGCTGGGCACCGCCGTCTCAAGCACCGCTCCGCTGGGCCCTTCTTCTCAAGCACCGCTCCGCTGGGCCCTTCCTCTCAAGCACCGCTCCGCTGGGCCCCGCCGTCTCAAGCACCGCTCCGCTGGGCACCGCCGTCTCAAGCACCGCTCCGCTGGGCCCTTCTTCTCAAGCACCGCTCCGCTGGGCCCTTCTTCTCAAGCACCGCTCCGCTGGGCCCTTCCTCTCAAGCACCGCTCCGCTGGGCCCTTCCTCTCAAGCACTGCTCCGCTGGGCCCCGCCGTCTCAAGCACCGCTCCGCTGGGCCCTTCTTCTCAAGCACCGCTCCGCTGGGCCCTTCCTCTCAAGCACCGCTCCGCTGGGCACCGCCGTCGCAAGCACCGTTTATGGTTCACTGTGCCCACCATGCCTCCTCCTTGACCAGTGGAGACTGTCATCCACCTGATGGACTGTGGCTTTGCACTCCCCAGGATGGTCCAGTGGGCAGCCCACCCACTGTAGAGACATTGAGAGACTGTGGCTTTGCACTCCCCAGGATGGTCCAGTGGGCAGCCCACCCACTGTAGAGACATTGAGAGACTGTGGCTTTGCACTCCCCAGGATGGTCCAGTGGGCAGCCCACCCACTGTAGAGACATTGAGAGACTGTGGCTTTGCACTCCCAGGATGGTCCAGTGGGCAATCCACCCACTGCAGAGACTTGAGAGACTGTGGCTTTGCACTCCCCAGGATGGTCCAGTGGGCAGCCCACCCACTGTAGAGACATTGAGAGACTGTGGCTTTGCACTCCCCAGGATGGTCCAGTGGGCAGCCCACCCACTGTAGAGACATTGAGAGACTGTGGCTTTGCACTCCCCAGGATGGTCCCGTGGGCATGGTGGCTCCTCGTGGATCTGGCGTGGTGGACTCATGTGGCTGTGGTGCCCCCCCTTCCCTTCCCCCTGAGGTGCCTGTAGTTTTTACATCTGATGCCCCTGCAGTGTTCTCTCCAAAGGACTCAGGTCTCCTGTGTGGGCTTTGCCCTTGTTTCTCAAGACTTTGGCCCACGGACATGCTGAAATCGTAGGTTGTGCAGGACTTGGTACTTCAGTTATACACTGATGTGTGTGTCATTAGTTTTGTTGTGGATATCTTTCATGGTTGTACGCTAATTTTCTGGAGCTTTTTTGTACATAAATATTTATTCAAAATATGATTATGTCCTAGCATTTTTCAGGGGTGTTTGGGTGGTGTCACTGTGACTTGGTGCGCTGCATTGGTGAGTACATAGTTGGGGGGGGGGGGGTCGCATATGTGTGTGCCCGTAACCTTTCGTCCTCCCCCTCCCGTGTGTCGTAGGTGCAGTACTCACCGTTGTCGTCTGCGCCGGACTTCGTACTCGTGGTAGATGAGAAGGTAGACGAGAGCAGGTAGGATGTTTAATTCGGGTTCCATGCTGTCCTCCTTCCTCCTGGAGTGCGTAGTGGTGAGCGTTTTCCCGTCCGTAGTCTGTTTCCGCCGTGTTTTTATCGGCGGTGCTCCCGCCCCGGAAAAGGTGGCGGATTGGTGAGTTGGAATAGTGTGGGCGGTACATTGTCTGCCGCCTGTCTGTTGGCGGTGACCGCCGCGCTGTTTGTTTGTACCGCCGTGGCGGTCGGAGTGTTAAGGTGGCTGTCTGTGTTGGCGGTTCCCGCCAGGCTCAGAATCCCATTTTTTTTACCGCCAGCCTGTTGGCGGGTTGGCCGCCGCTTTAACACCGACCGCCAGGGTTAGAATCACCCCCTCTGTCTCCTAAGTTAAGCCTTGACGCTCGTTGAGAAGCAACCAAGGTTTGAGCTGGGTTTAATTTACTGAGACCTAACTGGACCTTAGTGGAGATTAGTGGCCTATTGCTAAGTGTAGGTACCTACCTGCCCTTACCAATAACCCATTTTCCAACACTCACCCATTGGGATTCCAATTGCGGTGCTTCATTATAGAGTCCTCGTCCGTTGCTGGATGGGCTTAACCGTGGTAGCCAAGGGAGCTCTATGGTTATTGGGTGAGATCCTAGATTTAAAATCCTAGATTTAAAATAGTCTAGGGTTTCTTGAGGATTAATTTTATTTTCAAAGGGCACCCTTACAGAGTTAAAAACAGGTGGGGATGCACTAAGGAAATAAGCATCCTCTGTATCCCTAGGTCAACATGTTTCAGCCATCACACCAAAGCCTCACCAGGCTAGTTGGCTTTCATCTGGACCTTACAATGATCCTGCTAGTATTCTATTTATGGTTATTTATGTGTATCCAAATGTGAAACTTTTATTCATCATATTTATAAATGCCATACACACTGACTGATTTGGTGTCTGTGTTCACATTTCTCTGTTGCTGTGAGAGGGACGGAAATAATGAATCAAGCACAACATCATTACAGTTACTCTAAAATATACATGATGAGTGCAGCACATACAATATGTTGGTAATCTAAAGGATAATACCTACACAATGCATACCATCCTACTGTATGCAGAATATGTGCACATACTCCGAAAATAACTGTGATGGAGACTCACAATTCAACCTGCTTACACACTAGTTCTGCTTGATGTGAAATAATCACACTGATCACTTGGAAACATGTATAATGATGCACACAGATATATGTAATGATGAGAATACTAAGGCAGCACTGTCCAGGCCTGACTTAGGAAACAGTTGTGGGCCACAAGAACAGAACCCAACAATGCAACAAGTAACACTCAATGATTAAATGTTGAGTCAGTGCTTTTTCTTTTAAAAATGAAAAATACTTTAATACACACACACAACAAAATATTACCCACAAACTTACAATGACTTATGAAATGGCTCTTGGAAAAAATAGCTGGGGCTCCTCCTAAAGGGCCTAGCAATCTACCTGAGGGGCAAACTCAAGGATGGTCAGAATGGTAAAGTAACCCCCTAAATGTACATCACACCCATTAGGTCTGAGGCAATTTTAATAGTTTGTATGTTGGCAGACAATAAACCCTAAACCACTATATCCCCATAGTTGCTTACAGAAAATCATGTACTGTATACAATTATAAAAGACCAGCAACCTCATGGGCTCTGGGCAGGAGACAGTAATTCCACTCGGGATGCCGTCTTCACTGCACCCACTGCATACAAGCAGCAGAAATGTTTTTCAGTATCTTAGCACCTGAGAGGTAAAACTAGGTGAGGTTTGTTACCGCAGGATTGATTCTGTGAGGTCTCCACATCTCTCAAATTTAAATTGTCTGTTCCTCAAAAATAAAAATTGAGAAATTCTCTTCTTGGAGTGCATACCAAGCTAACCCAAACCACAGGTGTGGCTGACTTTCCCCTACACTCCCCTTCCAGCCCTCTCCTAATCTAATTAGGCAGGCTTGCATCTGACTGGGCAACAAGGAAGTGGGGGCTGGCTTGGCTACTGTGACATCTGTGCCTCTACAGTTGAAGTTCAGCTTATCTCCCCAGCCCCATCCAGTCCTACCTTCTGAAGGGCATAGATCTCCTCCCACCAAATGGCTGAATTGTTTGAGACTGCTTGACACCTATTCATACAGCAGCTTAGCTCAGGCTGTAAAGAGGCTGACCAATCAAAAGAGGTTGCTACAGGGCTGTTTTAGGCCAGTTCAGGATAATAAGTTCTAAAACTACTTTCCTGTAATAGTTATAATAAATTCAACCCTAGCAAGTTGTTGGATTTATTGTAACTATAATTTTGTCACTTTGAATCATATTGCTAGCTAACTGCAATCAAACGTTAGACTTTATTAAAATTCAATAAAGCCTTTCTATGTTAGCCTATTGGGCTAGCAGCACTACACTGGGGAAAAACAACTTTGGCTGCTGTCCCCACCAGGGCATCGAAAACATATTTTATGTTGTCCCTGCTTTTTATAAAAAGGCACCTTACCTCTGAAGTACCCAGAGCAGATCTTGGGGGTGACTTATATGTAATAAAAGGGTAGTTTTTAACCTTGGAAGTACTTTTAATTCCAAAGTCAAATTTGGACAGAGTTTTATTTCACAACCAACCTGCAAGGTAGGTCTGGCTTTACAATTTCACTATACCCCCCACAGTAGTGCACACCTAAGTGCATTAGGTCCACTGGGATATCTAAAGGTACATGCCCTACCATATACTAGGTACTTACAGTAGGGTGTCTTAGCTAATTCTAACTATACCAAACACCATATACCTTTAGGGACAGAGCGCTGGCCCTGGGCCTGGTTAGCAGAGCCGAGGGTGCTCTCAGTGTCAGTAACAACCGGTATCAGTCAAAAAGTGGGTGTGATCAGAACAAAAAGGCAAACTTTCTTACAATGCTTTATGGTTGCCTGTGGGAAAGCCTATGCTCCTTTCAACAGATCTGAGTTATTTATTGTCTCAAGCCAATGAACATGGCTATAACCTTGATTATTTCTATGGAAAAAGGTTATGCTACATGTCATATGTTGGATCTATTTATTATGCCAAGGCTTTACAAAGGCAGTTGGCCTGACAATTGTTGTGAAAAGAATATGTTAAAATCAAGAGGCCTTCAAGGATGGATTTTGTTTCACTGTGTTATAGACTGTAGACATGCTTTGTTTTATTTTGTTATATGGAATCTCGCAGATTACCATATTAGACAAGGACATTAGTGTTTACTACCTCCCAACATGATCTGAGGAAAAAACATTTGAAAGGTGAGGCACCTTTGTAGGCCCTCTCTCTAGGAGTTGTAGATTGCTTTGCCAACAGTAAATTTGTAGATAATTTTCATTTTATGATTGTATTCTAGGCAATTGCCTTGTGAGAATGTTTATGCTCAATACAGTAGATCTGAGTTAGTTATAGTCACAAACCAATGGTAAAGGCTAGAAACCTAATGAGTTGATTGATGAAACTGTTATGTCAGAGGCCATAGGTGTGATCTGTTCGTTAATAAATTTCATAACAAGGTTAATAGACCTGGCTATTTTATGGTGAAATTAAGGGTGGATTGTTATTACACTGGGATAAAGCCTTAGGCAGGTATTTTGTTAGATGGAATCTAACTGATTACAATAGCAGGCAAGGCTTTTTGTGCTGATGACACCTTCAGACAAACCATGGGAGAACATTTGCTCTGTAAGAATATATTAGGTGCTGTAAGAAGGGTTGTATTTTGTTTTTCTAAATGTAATTGTCTACATATTTAGGCCTGGCTAGTTTATGTTGAATTTAAGGATGGACTGTCATTACACTGGGCTAAAGCCTATGGGCAGGTATTTTGTTAGATGGAATCTCACTGATTAGAAAGGCAGGGAAAGGGTTTTGGTGCTGATGACACCCTCATACAAACCACAGGAGAACATTTGCGCTGTAAGAATATGTTAGGAGCTGTAAGAAATGTTGTATATTGTTTTGGGAAATGTAATTGACTACAGATTTATAATGCTATAATTGTATGATTGATGCTTGTCTTGTAAGAAGTGTATGCTTAATATAGCCAGCATGATGCTTAATATAGCCAGCCTGAGTTGGATATGGTGAAAAACCGCTAGCTCGATTTGCTTATTGTGGAAACCTAAATCAGATGCTATGAATCTGATCTGTGTAGATGAAAAGTTATTTTTAAAAAAAGCAGTAGGACTCACATATTTATCATGCAACGCATATGTTAAAGCCATTAGGTGTTTAAGGGTAGATTGTTAGTCCACTCTTTCAACACCTGTAGATGGTTTTTTGTTGAACTGAATCTCACAGATTCCCTATAAAGGCATGGATTTTGTTGTTCAATACTCTTTGGAAAACCACAAAGGATAGAAGATTGGCACTGGCGTAATCTGTGCTGATCCCTATTAGGAAGGGCTGACTAGTTTAGTTGTCTGATAGTCTCTAATAAAAAACACTAATTACAAATCAATGTATACATATATACATACATATACAAATATAGAGTGGTTTTAGGTCAGCTTTCTCCTGCTATTGGTCTGTTCGAGTGTCATGTGCACTCCACCTCCATACATAAAAGCAGACAGCAGGAGGCAGCGGTTCAGCCCCCTTCAGCAATAGCTTTATTGCCCTGTGAATGACTATATTTTGCTTGCTTGCACTGCACATCCATCTGAAAGTGAGTACACTTCAGTGTCAGGGCTAGCGTTTCTTGTCATTTAAAAAAATGTTTGTAGAACATACTGCTTGCTCCCTAAAAGTGCTGTTGGGTTGCTCACTTGCCACTGATTTTATCTGCTGTGTGCTACATCTCACATGACTACTGCGTCTAACCCCATTAACCATCTTGGAATGGTATTCTGTAAACTATCAATCTTTTACTATTCAAAGAACACCATTGTATTGCTTCTTCCGGTGTCAGCCATGTTTGAACTCTAAAGCAACAATACTACACTACATGCAACACCATGGCAAGACTGAAGAATGCTGCTATGCTTCTTTTTTTACTCTTTATTGAAAGCAAATACTCACCTCATTTAGGCAAAGGCGTTTTTCTTTGCCCTACTTTTATTCTTTTAATTTCCTTTGCATAGGCTTGATGGCTGCTTGTGTTAGATTTGTTGGCGAATGAGTGGGTAAATGCAAGAATGAATCAGTAAAAGGATGATGCATGAGTGCAAGGTTAAGTGATAAAGTGCATGTATGATGAGTTTATGAATTCCTAAACGTGCTAGTGAATGAAGGGACACTTTCAGTTATATGCTAAACCTATTGCCACTGCCAATGCTTGTTTTAAAATCCTGCGGCACACTACTGCAACATGGACTACTGGATTACCCAAAGTCCAATGTGGTTTCTGTAGTCAACATACATTACACAACTTTAATTTCACGATCTTTTGTCAGAAGAAGAAAGAGGATTTCAGACGCTTCAAATGAGTTGAGCTACAAAGCCATTTTTGTTTGCAAGAGAAGGGTAATTTTCAACATAGAGCAATTACCACCATGTGAAGCGAACTTGTAATTCATCATACACTAACATTTGAATTCACATTTTTAGAATGTTTAGTAAAATGTGGATAATTGACTGGTCACGAAAGCAGTTTGGTTGTTATGAAATTGTATATCCACTGTTCAGGGACAGCGACTGGCATAAAATTAAATCATCAAGTGTTTAAATACAGCTGGATGATATCAACACATACATGCAGATAACTGCTCAAATGCAGCTAGTACGAAGCTACAAAGAAACCATTTATAGTAGTTATTAAAACAGCAACAACTATCTGGGTCCGAAAACATTTGGGTGTAAATACATAGTAAGAGATTTAGGTTTGCATTACATTGCACAACAAATTGATACATGTAATATTATAACCAAGTCATTTACCTCTATGTTGTATGAAAACAAATGGAAATAGGGAGATAGTACTTGTTTTGTGCCTGCCAATTGACATGCCTTTGTGAAGTGTTGTACAAAATACAAGGTGCTTAACGCACTTGAATTTGCAGAGTCCGCATTATTATTTTTTAGGTCTCGACTAGGCAGTGCATGCAGTGTCTCTTTAAGACATGCTATATCTTATCTATGGGCCTCAAACACTCCCACCCTTTCATTGGATCTTTTTTCTGCTGTTTAGAAATCCTTTCTTTTTAGTGGGGCATTGGCTTTATTTGTCCCGCCTTTGGCTGTGTTTTTCACTTCTTGACTACTGCCCCAGTTACATGTCCCCCTACTCTTTTGCTTATTTATGTCTTTTTCGGCACACTCTTTTTTTCTTTAGGCTTGTTTAGACTATCCGTGTGTTTAGAATTTTGGCTTCAGCAACGATTACATAGTGCTTGTATCTGCATTTTTCTTTTAATTCCGATCAGCATGTTTTTTAAATCGTATTGCCATTCGCCATTGGCACGCAGGCACATTTGTTACATTCAAATGTATTTTTTGTTTTGTTTAAGCTGCATATGATTAGATGATTTACTCACAGACTCAGGATGTTGAGTCGATGCTGAGACTCAAACCTGGCCGTCCGTGCAATTTTACAACAATGGTTCTGATAGGCTTTTTTCTGTTTATGCATTGTATTATTATTTCTTGATTTAGGCACGGAGACACATTTGTTATTGTTTAAGCCGCATGCGATTAGGTTTATTTACAATCACAGGATTTTGAGCCAATGCCAAGATTCAAACCTGGCCGTCTGTGGTTTTACAGCATTTGGTGCTCTGAACAGACTTAAGCAATCTGGCCTGTACTCTGTCATAGAATACATCACTAACTGCTTCCACAGCAGCCTCGGACTCGGTGGAAGCTTGCATTACAGGTGTTTCTACATTCCTCTCAAAGACATACAGTGCAGTAATTTCAAGGCACTATCGGGGTCATTCCAACCCTGGCGGTCATCGACCGCCAGGGTGGAGGACCACGGAAGCACCGCCAACAGGCTGGCGGTGCTTCCCTGCCCATTCTGACCGCGGCGGTAAAGCCGCGGTCAGAAAAGGGGATCCGGCGGTTTCCCGCCGGATTTCCCCTGTCTGGGCTGAATCTCCATGGCGGCGCTGCAAGCAGCGCCGCCATGGAGATTCCGACCCCCTTCCCGCCACCCTGTTTCTGGCGGTTTTTACCGCCAGGAACAGGATGGCGGGAACGGGTGTCGTGGGGCCCCTGGGGGCCCCTGCACTGCCCATGCCACTGGCATGGGCAGTGCAGGGGCCCCCTAAAAGGGCCCCAGCATGATTTTCACTGTCTGCTTAGCAGACAGTGAAAATCGCGACGGGTGCAACTGCACCCGTCGCACCCCTGCAACACCGCCGGCTTCATTCGGAGCCGGCTTCTATGTTGCAGGGCCTTTCCCGCTGGGCCGGCGGGTGCTCCTTTGGCGGGCGCCCGCCGGCCCAGCGGGAAAGCCAGAATGGCCTCCGCGGTCTTTTGACCGCGGAGCGGGCAAATGGCGGTGACCGCCATATATCCCAAAACACACTTGCAAAGTATCCAGAAAATACCTGTGCAATGGGTAAGAATTTTTCTCCTCCCTCCCACATGAAAGCTGTCATTCATTCAGACCGTTTTGGTACTAGTTTAATATCTGTGTCAGGCTTCTTAGGTATGCAGCTTGCAATGCCTACCCTCTTTTACATAACCCTAATTAAATTATTATTCTGGCGATACTGCATGCTACTATTATAACTGTATATTGCCTTTGCATTATTTTTTTTATTACTTATTTCTGTAACTTGTCATTCTGTGCTTTTATAGAAGCAAAAAGGTTTTGGTAAACACTTTTCTGTTCTGACACGGTAGCTATTGATCATTAGTTTTCAGCTTCAGACACACCAGACTCAATGAATGTGGTCAATTGGGTATTTTTTTAAATGTTTTTTAACTCAGGTGCATTGCAGTGCATTTGATTCTTAAGAGTAACCTTCCAGGCCACATTCCTGTTTTTGTCACCTCAGTACAGAAACATTCTTCAGTGTGCTGCAAAGAGGACTGACGTACACGTTCCTTTTTCCATCAATGGCTGATAAGTCAGAACCACCATTCTTCTACCTATGGATGGGGACCTATGGGTAAAAAAGCCACCACGCTAGTCCTAGTGCGTCCAAGTTTAAGATCTTGACAGAGAGACAGAGGGCCTGATTCTGACCCTGGCGGCCGGTGACCGCCAGGGTCACCGGCCACGGGAGCACCGCCGACAGGCTGGCGGTGCTCCGAAGGGCATTCTGACCGCGGCGGTTCAGCCGCGGTCAGAAAGGGTAAACCGGCGGTCACCCGCCGGTTTACCGCTGCCCTTCTGAATCCTCCATGGCGGATTCAGACACCCCCTACCGCCATCCTGTTCATGGCGGGAAACCCGCCATGAACAGGATGGCGGTAGGGGGTGCCGCGGGGCCCCTGGGGGCCCCTGCAGTGCCCATGCCAATGGCATGGGCACTGCAGGGGCCCCCGTAAGAGGGCCTCGCAAAGTATTTCAGTGTCTGCTATGCAGACACTGAAATACGCGACGGGTGCCACTGCACCCGTCGCACCTTCCCACTACGCCGGCTCAATTCTGAGCTGGCGTCCTCGTGGGAAGGTTGATTTGCCCTGGGCTGGCGGGCGGCCTTTTGGCGGCCGCCCGCCAGCCCAGGGCAAATCTCAGAATCACCGCAGCGGTCTTTCGACCGCGGTGCGGTGTTCTGACGGGGTTACTTTGGCGGGCGGCCTCCGCCGCCCGCCAAAATAAGAATGACCCCCAGAGTGTCTCTACTCTGCCGCATATAGGTGTGTATATGTTATCATTCACGTTGCCAGCTTTTGAGGAGCCATGTCCTTTTCACTTTTCAAGGACTTCAGACCTCTGGGTTTTCAGCAGTGGAGGTCAAATGCATAACTTTGCTTATCTCACTGCACGTTTCTGAAAGATATACAGCGCGTATCAGTGAATGGATATGGTGCTTTACTGTACATTTGAGTTGTGAACAAACCAGTGCAAGGAAATTCCATTGAACTGTAATGATAATTATAAAAAAAACAAAAACAAAAAACGTTTGTAGTTATAAATCTGAAACTATGATTCTGAGATAAATACATACCTCTTTCGACTGGATGTTGGCAGGGGCGTCTCCTTTGCAATGGCGAAGGAGTGTTGCCTCCCTGACTAAGTCAGGAGATGAAAAATAAAACAATATTTCTTTATCATTTTATCTTTCAGCTGCTGGCTCAGCCAGAAGCATGTGAAGGGAGGGTGCAGGCTGGGCCACAGGAGGTGGTAGGGGGGAGGAGAAGAGAGTGCACCTAAGTGTATATGTGTGTTTGACCGGCCATCATAGGCCAGCCAAACACACATGCGCACCTAGATTTCTCCAACCCAGCTGTGTTGAACAGCTGGGCTGGAGAAACTGCACAGACCCCAGTGCAGTGTCTGAACAGCAGTTCAACCTGCTCAAACCAATCCTGACTCTGCTTTCATGCTAGGTTTAACATGAAAGCAGTGCTAGGATTGCTGGGGAGCCTTTGCTGGTGTCCCAGTGAATGCTGGGACATCAGAAGAAGAGGAGCGAGGCGGCAGCAATGGGAAGAGGTACGTTTTTTTAAATTATTTTTTTATTACCACCATCTGTCCCCGTCCCTAAACCCATTGAGATTTGCTGTGGCCGGCACTGGATGTTGGTCAGTGGTATGCCGTTGTGTCTTTTTCACATTTCTGTTGATATTAGTTGTAATGTTATTGAAGCTAAACATTTGTTCACTAATTTCTCCCACTTCATGTAAATGAAATAATGTAACTTCTTGTTCTGTTTACTTCTGGCCTAGTGACATTTATTTTTTAATTTTAGACTTGCACCTGTCATCAAAGAGTCATGATGGTTCTATTATAATATATTAACTCTTCCCCAAAGTAGAGATACTATAGATTTTAAAAGCCCACTTTGGCTATGTGATTTGCACAACATGTGAGATTCCTGGGGAAAAAGTTATCACAGCACATAGGGGGTCATTCTGACCCTGGCGGTAAAATCCGCAAGGGCCAACGACCGCGGGAGCACCGCCAACAGGCTGGCGGTGCTCCCATGGGCATTCTGACCGCGGCGGTACAGCCGCGGTCAGAAACGGAAAACTGGCGGTGTACCGCCGGTTTCCTGCTGCCCTGGGGAATCCTCCATGGCAGCAGCTTGCTGCGCCGCCATGGGGATTCCGAGCCCCATACCGCCATCCTGTTCCTGGCGGTTTTGGCCGCCAGGAAGAGAATGGCGGTATGGGGTGTCGTGGGGCCCCTGGGGGCCCCTGCAGTGCCCATGCCAATGGCATGGGCACTGCAGGGGCCCCCGTAACAGGGCCCCACAAAGATTTTCAGTGTCTGCCATGCAGACACTGAAAATCGCGACGGGCGCAACTGCACCCGTCGCACCCCTTCCACTCCGCCGGCTCCATTCGGAGCCGGCATCCTGATGGAAGGGTGTTTCCCGCTGGGCTGGCGGGCGGCCTTCTGGCGGTCGCCCGCCAGCCCAGCGGGAAACCCAGAATACCCGCAGCGGTCTTTTGACCGCGCAGCGGTATTCTGGCGGGCCCCGCCAGGCCGGCGGCTACCGCCGCCGGCCGGGGTCAGAATGACCCCCATAGTCTTTTCAGTTTAATTTTGGCTGGTTTGTGGAACAATGCTTTTTGAAGTAAGTAATTGATCCTGTTGCTCCTCAAAATTAACTTGTTTCTGTCGTACCCACTTCCTTCCTCTCTGACTGCCTTTTCTTAGTGGCACTAGATGAATTGTGTCAGCCTTACCTTACAAGATTGTTGTGATCCTTTCTCATCCATTTTAATAAACAAACAAGAACACAAATCTACTCCACACCACATAATTCCACCTACACAGTTCCAAAACTAACAATTCCAATCCATATAATTCTACTCTACACCACATACATCCACTCCACTCCAAACCAAAACACATGGGCAAAAGACATTGGGCCTGATTACGACTTTGGTGGAGGGGATTACTCTGCCCCAAATGTGACAGATATCCCACCCGCCGTATTACGAGTTCCTTAGGATATAATGGACTCATAATTCGGCGGGCAGGATATCCATCCCATTTGGGACGGAGTCAGCCCGTTTGCCAAAGTCGTAATCAGGCCCATTGTCATTTACAACGCCAAAAGCTCTAATTCTTGTAGTTGCGAGACCGATTACATTGCAAAGTCTCATTTGTGCTGTCTCAAATTTACAGAATGGGTGAATTAGCAAATATATTTAAACACTGCTTCATTCAAATGTATTTTGAGTAAATGAATTACTTCTGAGCGCCCGAAGATCAATGTGCGGTTTGTTAAGGCAATATATACCTCATATGTGATTCTCGAAGAATCAGATTGGATGAAGCAGACAAAAGGTTTGTTATCTATCTCTATAGTTGTTGATTTGAGACATCACTCAAGTGCATGCGCAAAAGGACGCCCATAAAGCTGTGAAATGACACTCCACACCGATGATTTACATTTTGGTAGTTTTATATTACTGTGTACATGGCCGTTCTCACAGCGCCTGCTCTCCTGCAGAGAAGATGTCGAAATGCACAGCTTTCTATTAATTATAGGATCGGCCTATTCTCAGGGGGCAAGGACTTGCATGAGCAGCTGAGCCAGGAGCATGTTTGATATGGATCTGTGACTCTCAGTGTCACACCTGTTTTGTTCGCTGCTCATGCCTCGCGTTCATGGATTGCCCTTGCCCTCTAGGGATCTCTGCTCCTTTTTGCTTTCATTTGGGCGAGAAGCAATACTTTCAGTGTCAGAGTTATTGAACATGCTGCAAAATGCTGAAAACTGTTTGACTGCTCAGGTCTCAATCATTGTTTGTATAGCACCTCCTCTTTTCTCCCCCCAGTGTGTCCGAGACGTAAGCAAGAACTGGCAACCAAATTTCCGTGGCAGTCCCCTGATCCCCCTTCTGAGCATGATATCCCATCACCACTATATCGCAGCCCTCGGTGGAGAAATGTAATGGCGGCCGTTTTATAATAACAATCTTACTTGGCTGCTTATTGACTCCTACAGCTCAGGCCAAGGAAAGCCTTTCACTTATTGAATCTATTCCTGGCACTGTGAATTGTAAATCCACAAGGGCGAAACCTCATCTGATTCACTTGGTGAATCTCGATAGGCCTTGAAACCTATTTCAGTTTCACAGGTTAGTGGGCTCTGGAACGATAAAAAAGTATCCTTAGAACAATTTGTATTTAGTGGTCTGGTTCTGGACATGGAATGCAGGGTGTAACTAAACATGTGTGGCCTGAATTCCTGTCTCAGTGTAGTTGTACTTTGCATCAAAGGTGACAATCCAAATGCAGTGTTCTTAAAATGATTATTGTGAGCAGCTTAGGTGCTGAGAAACAGGTATGGCGGTGGCATTGTATACTGTAAGAGATAATTGCAGGGTTTTCGCTCTAGGCGGGATTTTCAATGTTCGTATTCCTTTTTATTGTTTAAATGGCGACCTTTATGCTGCGAAACACATTTTTAACCATGTTTTCAGGGTCAGATTCTACTCCAGTGAACAGTAACGCGATAAGTTTCTATTGTTCTCTTTTCAATTGGTTTTAACTAACCACAAATACCAAGTTAACTTTGAACTTGCAATTTAATTTCCCTAGCTACAGAGTCACTGATCTATGTATCACTATCGCTACAATGTAAAACATTTCAATTTGAAATGCTGTGGCTGTTAAATAAAATAAAGGAACCAATACCATGCTATAAATCACAACTTAGCACAAGTCGTTTTAGTGGGAAATCCTTCAAACACCAACTATAGGTGCGGGAAATGCGCACAAATTCTATATAAAAACCATTTACGAAGAACCCTTCTCACCCAACAGATTGGAAAGGTCAAGAATGCAGCCACATTGTTTGGGCAATGAGAGGACATCATTAAGCAAAATTGCAGATTAACTAGTACAATGATATCTCAGTGACAATATTACACAGTACCTTTGGCCGCTATCAACATATGTAAACCTACTTACTTTATTGCATCTGCTCTCTGGCTCCTTCCAAAGCACATGTGCACCAGCAGGTAATATTTCACAACCTGCATTAACTGCATTTCTACCACATGTTTAGGAAGAAACCATGATGTTAACGGAGACAGGGTGGAAAAGTGCCTTTTTTGGCATGATCACCCCCATTTTCTTTGGACTGGTGCTGCTGGTTTGTGGATGCGCTTGTAGGAAGTTACAGTTGTCTCCCAAGTAACTCCATTAAAGTAAATTCCGGACACAAAGTTGTGGGGAAAAATGCTATATTTAATAACGGGTCCACGACAGGCACAGACACGTACAAACGGGACGAAGACCCAAGTGCGAAAGCCTGCCCGGAGATCTAGAACCTAAACAAGGTTCCACCTGCTTAACGATAAAAGAACTTAGGAATAACAAAAGTAAACATAGTGCTATAGTACAATAAAACGTTACCTAGTAATTATAACAATGTACGCATACACATATGTAAAATATAACATTATACGTGCTACACATACACGCATATACTACAGCTCTGCATTGGAATCTGCTAATTAGTCCCTAGAGCTGGTGCTCTGATCTGTAAAATATGGTAAAACTGGCAAACTCCTAACTGTCATACTTAACTTTCCTGTAACACAATACTATAGGGTGCCGAAGAGCACACATGGGATGTAAAATTAAATGTCACCTGTTGACTGCAGCACTTATTGTGCCATTCACCAGTGTGACAGGGAAAATATAGTTTATGGTGTACCAGTGTAGTCTAACTGCTACAGTTTAAACCTGCTGTCTAACCTGCAAAAATAATCCTTTTTGATCGGGAAGACCTCTCCTTTATCTATTAAAGAATCACCCCACACATGCTTTGTAGCCAACCCACAAGGTAGAGTGCATGAAATTTTAAAGTGGGACATGTAGAAATGTAATGTTACGATGTACCTACGTTGACAATGCCCCAAACACTATTTTCACAGTGGAAGGCTCTGACTGTCCTATGAGGAATATTAGAGTACTGATTGAATATTAATTCTGCTATCTAGGGCTTGTTACAAGCTAGAAAATCTGATCAACCACTATTTTTAATATATATTAAAAATGCAATTTAAAGGTCAATTTAGATTTCTAATAAATATTTAGAAAAGTAATTTTTAGAACACTACTTTTTCTCTTCCTGAAGCTCCTACAGGCATTAGCCTGCTAGCAGCTACCCTGCCTTAAGTTGACCTTAATGAGGCGTGAAAACTGCTCCCAGAGCAGTAACAATGGCCTTTGTGTAGGGAGTTTTTTTTCTACTTGTAAGCAGACCAATCATGTCCCAGGGACTTCATTAACATGAAAAGGGCCTGCTGTTTCATAAATAAATTTAAGGGGGATCTGGGCGATGCAAACCTTTGCTCCCCCAGCCAGACTGCCCCAATCACAGGGGGTAGGAAATTACACACCCCAACCCCCAAACTAGCTTTGAGTGACCACAAAGGTAGGGACTACTCACTTGCATGGCCACACCTCTGGGTGGACACACAGGATCTGCACAAAGGAGAACGGGTTTTCCCATCTTGGATTTTAGGGGTATGTTGAAAATGTGGGATTTTTTGCACTAGGGCAAACTTGAACTGCTGAAAGCCCGCATTGGTTAGGGAGTAGCCAGACGTCACCACCAACTAGCTAGTGCCACCCTTAATTGTGGTACTTCAAGGCACCCTCCTCAAATCACTTTCTGGACCTGCAGAAGATCAGAAGAGGACTGAACCTGCTATCTGTGACCTGAGAGGCACCCTAAAGGACGGGGACTTGCTCCCTCTTTCAACCTGGACAAAGAATTGGACTCCAAGACTTAACTCCTGTGTGGCTACTGGAACACAAGATGCTGCAGGGGACCTTATTTCTAAGGTGACCAGTTGGCCAGTACCAACTGAACCTTGCTGGTGGCCTCTGCTGGTAAGAGCTCTAGCCCCTAAGTACTATCTCTGAGGTCCTGGGAGCACTAGATGTGACCCAGAGGAGTTACTCCAGAAACCCTGAAAAGTTGGGACAAAGAACATTCTTGGACTTTCAGGATCTCTGGAGCTGTTAGTGGGACAGTGCAGCAAAGGTGTCTGAATTCAATATAACTTTGTCAGATCCAGCTAATAGACATACATTAAACATATGGGCACATGAAACCAAGGAATGCAGACATCCGATGCCATTCATCGTGTGTAATCCATTTTTCCCCTATGACACAGGTGACCAGGGGTATTCATTGAGACCATGATTGATGGCACCATCCAACCATTTACCAATCAGCCTGGAGAAGCATTCAAGATTGTACCAAAGAAGAAATACATTATAATAAAACAATGTTTTGGCATTAAAAAAATCGAGATTGTAGACCTGTTTGGCTATAGATTACAATACAGACCAAAATATTTTTTATAATATTGATGACAGTTGCATTTTACACAGGACAATGTGGAATGCACCTTGATGAGTACAGAGAAAATTATGGATACCAACTGAATGATGATGATGCCTGCAGAATGCAAAACTACTATGAACACATAATTGCAATGTCAATCGATAAGAAAAAGAAAAGTACCTAATAATTTAAAAACAGTTTTGTTGCAATCCTTCGAAAATACCATCCTATAGCATTATTTCAAGAGTCAGTGTTAAGTTCTTTTTAGTAATTGTCCTACATCTTCAGTTTCTGAACTGTTGCCCTTCTGTTCAGAATTAATATTGAAGACATTCTGGAAGGTAAGACAGACATCTCATCTGGCACTGGGGTGAAAGACAGGCACTAAAATAGTCAGGAGGACAGAGATTCATTGATGGCAGCTATTGTGCCAAACTGTGATGAAAGAGAAGAGGTGGTGCTACATTTTATTTTCCCATTTACTTGATATCCATTATAATGTACTGTAGCATTAAAGCTGTGGCCGTAGCATCTTCCACAGCATCTCAAAGATGTAGTATGCTTAGTGTAAAAAGAAGCAATTGGAAAAAGTGACTAGTGTTATGAAAAAACATGATTTGTTGCACAATTAACATATATAGTATTTGCGTACCCTGTGGACATATTTTTGGAAAAATATAAGATACTATTATATATGTAGGCATGTGAAATGAAATTTGCAATATGCATTGATGCAGTTATACTTTATTACTGTTTTGCATACATACGAATAATGCACATGCATAAATAAATGTGTGTGGCGGAAAGTTCCTGATTATGATTCATAGAATAAGGCTCAGTGGACATTCTGCCCACAGAATTATACTTTTGCAGACAATTGCAAGCTTTGTAGATTACCCTTTGCTTCACATCTGCAGTTACTTATAGATCACATGCATTCCTTGATGGTTACTCAGGAAATGTTGAACACCCAAAAACATTTAGGCTGGTGGGTAATTCCAACAGTTATGCCTGTTTTCGCACTCTGGAAATGTCCGCCTGCATAAATCAGGTTTAAATCCTTTTGAAGAGTTGGATAGGAGTGTGTATCGATTGATTTTTCATGGGGGTGTAGGTGAAGTATTGGGGAACATTTTTCCTTTTCTACTACATGAACAGTCCACTGGGGTATCTAAGCATCTTGTCTTCAGTACCTGCCAAAGATCTACAATTTATGCAGATTGTCATGGATTACTCACTGGGGTTCTTTGAATTCCATGAAAGTAGTTGCTTTCCATCCATCAAAGTCTAATGATGGGTAGATTTACAAATTTTATGGGATTGTGGCAGATTATTTTGGTTGAATATTTCAGTTTGAGCTTTTCTTTACAAGTGCAGTTCCCTTCTCACTCACAGCAAACACATATGTTGTTTTGGTACAGTTTGAACATTTTTACAATATTTACTTTTCCACAAAGGCATACATCCTGCAGTCAGATAAAACAATATAAGTTTGAGAGACTTCTTGCTGCTTAAGCATACATTCAAAATTATAGTGCCCCCCATGCTTCTATTCTCCATTATATGGTGTTGCCATCTACAACTCTAAATGCAACTTTGGACCTGGATGTTAAAATGCTTGTTCAGGAAATAGGTAAACACCAGAAGTCAACATTCTTTTTGCAAACTTGGCAATTGTCTCACCATGCTCCTCGTTTAAAAAAAAACTTTCCTTCTTTGGCAGGATAAGAGCTGTAAAGTACACTGAGTAAACCATTTTGAAATGTTTGTGATGGGAAATGTGTTAAAGTAGGATTGAGGAAACAAAGCAAAATGATTTAGTTCAATTAAACCATAATCTTAGTTAATTCAGGATTGATCAAAAGGTATTCATAAATATGCACCATACAATTTGCCACTTAACATCAATAAATATTTGCTGCTACCACTCAGTATTAGCGAGGAAACATCACTTACCAAATTCTGTTGACATAACCAGTAAAACTGCTGGAACTTCTGAGACATAAGAAGCTGGCCACTTCCCACTGCACTGCGGATTTTACCTAGAACTGAACAGATGAAAAGGTCTTGACAACCAGGAGACTTTATGTTTTGGCAATGCAAATCTATTCAGTCATTTCATATTAGCAAAGAACATTGTGATGAATCAATCCATTGACTTTTTAAAATATAATTCAGGCTATACTGAGGTTCATTAAAATACAACACTAAAGCATGTAACAATGAAGCAGAAAAATGACTGCTTTACAAAAGATTGTGTAAAGCAGCTGACATTTCTGTGAACACAGAATATTCTAAAAGTGCACACGCACCTAAAGCCCAGGTTGAACAACTTACTACCTTTTTTTATTACCATCTCTGCAGAAAATCGGATGATTTTTCCTGGCAGGAATTATTTAAAATCTTTGGTGACTATTGGGAACTGTTGATCCCGTATCCGAGGCAGTCAAGCACAGGCTACACATAGTGTGATGCTACTTCCTGAAACACAGTACAGCTATCATGAATACCTTAACCCTGACACTGAAGATCAAATTTGATTTATTCAGAGCCGCAAATAGATTTTTTTTTTTTTTTTTGCTTAACTATTTGGAAATCCTTCGCTCTTTTTTTAATTACTGTGTTATTGTTAATATTGTAATTATGTTTGTTAACCTAGGGATTCAAAATTTATGTAAGTCATAGCTGCAGACCAGATCTAGGAGAACACCTAATAAAAGGGATCCAGTAGAGATTTAATTCCTCAACATAGAAGATCGTCAAATAAGCAATTAATGAAGTGGGACGATGGGCATCCAATCCGTTCATTTTATTGTACTTATTGTCTGTATTTGGAAATGAGCCTCAAGTGCTGTCTATTGATAAAATATCTCCCCTCTCTGATCTCCCCTCTCTCATATATTTCTAAATGTATGTATCAACCCATTGACAGAAATTCTGAGATAACACAATGAGCACAATCTGTTTATGATTCCTGGCTTTTTGTACACATAAATGAGAAGACAATCCATTTTAGACACCAGCCGAAATTCTGACAGCAATCAAACTGAAATCCTTAATTTAGATTCAACAATCCCTGCAATATATATATTTCAGTGATCCACTTCATTAGGCCTACCTCCACCAGCTAGTTTGGCTATGAACATAATTCTGATGTATTATGCTTCAGCTGTGTAGAGAACTGGAAGGCAGTAAAGTAAGTAAGCAAAACCAACTTACATGGTATGGTAGTCTGTACCCCTACTTTGGTACGAAAAAGTAGACATACTCGCCTTCATTGAAGATCTAGTGCCTACAAATGACCTCTAGAATTCTACATACCAAGAATCAAGAAGTGGGTTGTGTAATTTCAGTTGTTAAATAATTAAATAGTAGAGTAAGTTAAACTATGTGTGTGCAGACTGCTGCAGAACCTAGTGAGAGAAGGAAGATGGCCTAATACAAACAGTTATTTTGATATGTGCCACCCCGAGCAGAAGATAAACAAACTGAGCACTTTCCTCACTTTGTATTTTCTTTCCTCACTTTGTATTTTTTCTGCACTGTAAAGACACACTTTCATCATCGTAGGGTCGGTGGGAGTAAACCCCTCCATCATAAGACACCTAGGAAAACACAGGATGTTCCCCTCTACCAGGCTTAGCCAGGCAGAGTGGGGGGTGGTTCTCAGTCACCACCTGCCAATCCACTAAGTCAAGTTCTAATTTGGGCAATGAATTCTGCTTTCCACGTAAGAGGTCATTATATAGAGTGGGGTGGGGAAAAGGGGCAAATTAGGCGAGCATCTATAAATGGTGTGATGACTACTGTGTTAAAAGCAGTGCTTCTGGGTTTAAAAAGCTTGTTATGTTCCAAACAAATTACTTCCTTTCGATGGTTTTGTTTGTACCTAAAAATGAAACATATTTGTGATTTAAAAATCAGTGCTGAATTTGAATCCAAATGGCTCTGTCAAAGTTTTTGTTAACAAGTCTTCAAAGGAAGAAGGCAGCTACTAATGTAGCAAATTCACTGATTGAGTAAATCAAATCGACAGCCAAAATGAACATAGTTGGTTTAGGAGTGCAATAATGAAATAAACAGCAAGGGTAGGGAGAGAGTTCAACTCGGAGATGTTCTATCTTACATACACTGTTGATAAAAACGTCCAAGATTGAGAAGAGAAAAAGGTAAAATCTCACTGATTAGCAAAAAATGTAAACATCACCTCATTGACCCTTCTATACAGATTCAAAATCAATGGCAACATTGAAAAATATTTCTCCTCTGTGGAAGAATCTAGAATACGATGTCAGTAAAAAGAAGATGCCACTGGTGGCGGGGTGTGTGACTGCAACCTCGAACACTGAAAGGCTCTGACCAATACAACATTTTTGGAAAAGAGAGGTAACAGGAACATACATATAAATTCATGGTTCCTGCAAGATAAGAGTGGATGTGGGGATGAAGCGTTAGAACTTCTGTTAAATGGAGATAATGCTACAGTCAGATGTAGTGCACGGAGTAACGTTGACTGACTTTTGACAGGCACAAGGCCAGGAGTAGAAATAAACAAAGTGCATAGCAGCCTAGAGGGATCATGCAGGTTGTTATCCTCTGGACAGAGGTAATGTTGCCCTCAAGGAAGATGGGTACTGGTTTAATCACTGGATCTAAGTAGATGGGCTGGTTTGGGGAAACCAATAGGAGACCTTACCTCCCTCCAGAATTGTGAAAAATATATATTTTTTCTTTGGTCCTCGTATTTTTATCTCTCTTTGCAGTGCTTTGTGCACGTGGAAATTGCCCAGTAGGAACGTTAGGAAGATAGCAATGGCTGTGGCAGTTTCTATGTTTTTATCAATGTGTTTGACACTGAATTTTATTTGCTGCCTCTATTTTCTGGTGAAAGTGAAATAAACTATTTAGTACTAAGAAGATGTTGTTTTTCAACCAATTGCTTCCGCCAGTATTTGAGAATCCCCTGCGGAAATTTGCCATGTGCTAGGAGCATCAAGGGGATTTTCTTAATTGACTATTGTTATGTACTTCAGGGGACAATTGTAATAATTATCAAATTGTGAAGGAAACTGTAGTAAGTATTTTTAGGGATTATGTTAACTAATTCTAATTATTCAAACAGAATTATCAGAAAATTAGAGAGACTGGCACAATAAAACAAAATGACAGCAGGAACACAATACAGCATTGCATTGAGAATGAGGTACAGTATGTTATTGTTGTACTGAGATTTGCAAAGGTCAAAGCACTGTACAGAACGTGCACATTATACGTTGCAAATGACTAAGGTACTAACAATCTTAATGTAACATTGAGGAAATGTGTGTGAAAAAGCTCAGCAAAGATAACACACTTTAGGAGCTCATTCTTAGACAAGTTTGCTTAGCACTACAATCAGCGGCAGCTCCTCCGCTATGATGTACGTTACTATATGGTATGGCCTTGAAAACATACTGCTTTTCCTAATTTACTAACTTAATATTTAGATTTTATGGAGCACTCCCATTAAAGGGAAAATACAATATTAGAGTGACAAAGAATTTAGAATGCAAAGCCAATAGGTTTAACATTTGTACAAAGGAATTCTGGCATTGTCATTGTGTGTTTGTGAAGTGGGAAACAAGTACAGACAAACGCATTTAGAAAGTGGATGCTTCACAGAGAATATTTGTTTTCTTTTCTGTTGCATTTTTTAGAAGCTTTTGTCAGAGCTTACTGTTCAGTGCTATTGTGCTGCTCACTGACTGTAAAATAGTCTATCATGCACTACAAAGGTTGTAAAAGGACACACCAAAAAGTTAATAGAAAAACAGTGAGACTGAAATGGCTCGTGTAGATTGAGCCAAGCTGTCTTTGACCATCTCCCAAGCCAATGCTAAAGGTTCCAAAGAAAAAAACAACACCATAAAGCATACATAGAATATACTACGTTTTCATGAATGGCACATGTTTCTTACATGTAAAACCTAAAAAATGATACAAGTAGTATGAGTGATGTTAGTAATCTCAACTATTTGTCGGAAGGCTATTTTTCATATACTAGCTATGTCTGACATCCCCCTCCCCAGCTCTCACCATGTCTCATAGCCTAGACATTCTAACCAGTCCATTTGCTTATGAGCCAGGTTTAGCAAATTTCTGATTACATTCTAAATTGTCTGTGACTGCAATTGCTCTATATAATATGCAAATTACATCAGGCAATATTTAAATCCTCATATTTTCCAAGTTTAAACACACTTTCATAAAATTTCAACATGCAGTGGCACTGCATTTCATTCATAAGCACATTTGTAAGTGGAATTTAGTCTAGATGCAATGGGGCCTTTTCACAAACTGCATTTTGCAGTACATTTAGTAGAACTACAGTAGTATTAATAATACATTGCTTATCACTAACTTACAGGAGGAGATCTACTTGGCATGGGCAGTGCAGGGAACCCCATGCACAGCCCAATCGCACATTTCCCTGCTCGAATTACGGGCAGTGAAATGCGCGACGGGTGCTGTCGTACCTGATGCACCACAAAATTGCCACCAGCTCAATTACAAGCCAGCGTCAATGTTGTGGTGAGTGTTCCACTAGGCCAGTGGGTGAAAACTCTGTTATAGCCCGCTGGCCCAGCGGAACCCTCCTAATATGGTGGGTAAAAGACCTCCATTACTGGTGGTGTTTTGCCTGCAGCGGCATCGGTGGACCTGTGAAAGGATGGCCAAAGTCGTAATGAGGCCCTATATGTAAATACAATGTATATATTAGTTTATTGCAAAATATGTTAACCCTTTTAAATGTAAACATTAATTAAAAAATGCATACATTTAAATTAACTCTATACATAATTTATATATTTTTAATATATGTTTATAAATGTTATACTTTAGTTGGATTTTTTATTAAATTTAACACATTTCATTAAATTCTTAAGTTAGCAATGTGGTAGTTTTTTTTTTCTATGTTTAAAATAAATAATTTAAATTAGATTACTCTAATATTTAGTATTAAAATATTTCCACTACCTTATTTCTTAATTTAATTCATTGTTATAGGGTTCCCTATACTTTGCCAGAAGGATGTCTCCATCCCAGTGGAAGAGACCTTTACCTATGTGTGAAATGTTATAAATAGTACCTTTGCGTAGATAAATTAGGCTTCTCCTAATGCATTTAGAGAATGGAGTCATGCAAGGCTACATTTTGCAGTAACTTTACACTTGTAAATGGGGAATAGCTAAAACTAGTAAAGTTTCTCAAAAGTGTGCGAGTAAACTTGCAAGCGTAGATTTACTCATTTGTAAGTTTACCTTTGTCAATAGCTTCCAAAGTGTCCAACATCTTGGATGAATAGCAAAATATGGCCATCCACAACTATAGGCTTTTTCGAAGTTTGCAGCTCAATTTACAAGCTTTGCAAAATCCAATAGCATAAGTAGTGATCAACAGGCAATATGGTACAAGGGGAGGCAGACGAGATATTGGGAAAAGGGAGAGAGAGGCAGGAGAGGCAGCAGAAGAAGGAGTTAGCAGTGGGGAAAGGTAACAGAAAGCAGCTGAACTGTTTATTTTTGGCAGATGAGGAGGAGGGGAGGAAGAGAAAGAGAGGCATTGTGGCAGTGTGGGGAGGAAATGCAATGAGGCCTGGGAAGATGAGGGTGAAGGTATATGTAGCAAAGTTGATTCAAATAGGTACTATGTTTATATTTTGCTACTCCTACTAGGTGGACCATCGCTTATGGAGAAATTTACATTAACAGTGCCTGGGTAACTGTAAAGAAGTTTTGCAACACAAGTTAGGATGAAGATATTTCTTTACACATTTCTGCATGGTTTCCGCTGACTTTCGTTTTTGCTGGCTCTAGGACTCTGGACACTTTACCACTGCTGACCAGTGCTAAAGTGCAAGTGCCCTATGCCTAAATGGTTTTGGTGATTGGTTTACCCATGATTGGCATATCTGATTTACAAGTAAGTCCCTAGTAAAGTGCACTATGTGTGCCCAGGGCCTTTAAATCAAATACTACTAGTGTGCCTGCAGCCCTGATTGTGCCACCACATGAGTAGCCCTGTAAAGATGTCACAAACCTGCCACTGCAGCTTCTGTCTATGCAGTTTTGAGTTGCCAGTTTGACCTGGCAAGTGCACCTACTTGCCAGGCCCAAATCTTCCCTTTCATTACATGTAAGTCACCCCTAATATAGGCCCAAGGCAGCTCCATGAGCAAGGTGCAGTGTATTTAAAAGGTATTCTTACTCACATAGGGAGAACGTTGAGGCTTAATCGAGTGCCATGCTAGCCTCACTTCAAATCATCAACACACATGGTGCGTGGTACTCCTAAACCATTAACCTGGAGCTCTCCTTTTAAGAGTCTTTAATGTAACTCTTCCTACTCAGGAGTTCCCAGACATCTCAAAAACTTGAACGAGGTGGTCTCACTCACATAATGTGACACGCTTCATCATCAGCAACCTGGTCCCACCCTGGTAAGATGATACTACCAGGGCAGACTAAACCTCAAGTGGGGCTATCTTAAGGGAGTTCTTGGATATTACCACACTGGACAAGGAACTTAGGACCAGATACAATTTAAAAATATCTCAGGATAAACCCCAAAAAGTATTTTTTTTATTGAGGCGGTATCCTCTATGTGATTAAAATAACACCATCAAGGTATTAAGAAGGGGTAATATCCAAGAACTCCCTCATAAAAGATTTCTAGGTTAATGGTAAGTATTGGACCTCTGAGACCACAACTTTAGAATCCTTCTGGACTGAGGACATTCTGCCAGGAAAAAAAAGGTAGATACTGTAGGAGGGACTGGCACTCTGTCTGTTGGTTTGTTGTGCTGGCCTGCTGCTTTCTGCCTCTGTCCTGGGAGTGAAAGGACTTGACTTTGCTTTCTACATCCTGGTTTCCAAGGTTCTCTAAGAGCTTGAACTGAGCTTGTTAGAAGTCTCAGGGACATCAAAGTCTTCATCTGCCCGCATCTGGGCTCTCTTGTTGACAGTCCTGACTCACCAAGTGGTGCCAAATCCAGTTCCTGGGCCCTTAGGAGTAGGTTCTAGTGTAAACAAGAACAACCAGGTATATTGACTCCAGAGCAACTTTCTAACCGGCTCCACTATCTGACTCCACACCACTGTCTGCACCAGAGCAGTGGTCCCCACTAGGTGCAACAACTGCGACTGAGGCTGCTGCAGCACCTTCGAAGTCCCACCACAGTGTGAGTCCTGAGTGCCATGTCCCTGACGTCCGGGACAACGGACTCCGAGTCCGCCACAGCACCCATGGCCCTGTGGTGTGATTGCAACACAGCAAAGTCACGCCTTGACTTGCTGGATTCATCGACCCAGCTGGATTGTAAGGAACCGAAGCCTCACCATTGACGCTGAATCACCTCCTCTGTAACCATAAGGAACCAACGCCTCACTTCCCTTGCCTGGCAGTAAGGAACTGACTTCTGACCATGCCAGTAGCAGTAAGGAACTGACGCCACACCGGCTCCAGGGACTCCTCACCTCCCCGACTCTATGCAATGTCTTTGTTTCCTTATTAGTTTTAAAGGTACTGTGCCTGGGGTCCATGTGACTGTGACTGGCCCGCACTTACTTGCGAGTGGCATTGAACTGTTGGGAACAACTCAGTCAATGACCTCGTGATAGCCGTAGTTGGAGCTATTGTGTTTCTAAGTGCTTTACTGAGATTTAATCTCTAAAAATTGGTATCTTTGCTTGTGTATGTTGGATTTTTGTCATTTTAGTCCAGTTTCAGATGAATATTGACTATTTTCGAAACTAGTGTGGAGTCTTTTTGTAGTGTTTTCACTGTGTTACTGTGTGTGTACAAATAATTCACACATTGCCTCTGGGATAAGCCTGACTGCTCGTGCCAAGCTACCAAAGGAGTGAGCAGGGGCTATCTTAGCTATGTGACTTCCTTACCCTGACTGGACTGAGGGTCCCTACTTGGACATAGTGCAAAGCAGTGGCAACTAGAGACCCCATTTCTAACATGCACACTTTGACTTATCTCCTGTATTAAGGATGTGTTGTTGAACTACTGAAGTAAGATAGGAGATATCCAACTACAATATTGGAGAGCTCAGTGAAATATTTACTTTAAAAGCTAGTGAATTGAAAGAGGGATTCAAGGACAGCTTTTAACCACTTCATTATAAATGCCTTCCTGGATGGAATAATTGTGAAAGCAGTGTATATTTAGGTAGTAGGAAAAAGAAAATCGGATATATTTTGTATATACCTTCACAAAAAAACAAATAGATGAGGTAATTTGCAGAATCAAGTCATCCTGCATTTGTCTAAAATTTTCCCAAGGAACGATAAAAGTGATGGAAGGTACTTAGGTTCTCTCTTAACTTACAACATCAACAATAGCAGGCTAGTATTACGGTTATCACACAAGGTTTTAAGTTTTATCAATGCAAGGTTCAAAATCAGACATAATGATGGGCTCAGAGAAATAAGCAACAAAAGGGAAACTCAAATTGCATTGATAACAGGGTCGTTAGTGGGTGTCTGCCTCAAATAAATAAATCCCCATGGAATCAGACACTAATGTGATCAACACATTAGATATCAAAAAAGCTTGTGCAGAATCTCAAATAGGTAACTAACTTAAAAGGTATTGTGATTCAAATGTGAGTGATGATTTAGGAACAGAAGTGAAAAGAGTGATATTTGCTGATTTGAGGAAGATTGCTTTTGAACCCTAACCAATCTACATAAACTGTACACTGAGAGCATAGTAGATATGCAACTTATGCTGAAAGCCAGCTTTACAAGTAGAACAGAATATTGATAATGGAATGCAACCTGGATGTACATTTCTGTCATCCAGTGAAGGAAAAGATTCTATTGATCTATTTGTGAGTTCTGACACACGTGAATATGAAAATAAAATCAGAGTTTTAACTGGGAATTCTCTGAAAAAGGCAAATCGTTATATGATAATAAAAGTGTCATTATCAAATAAATGATTATAGGTGAAATGGTAGTTGTCACAGGTAGACCTATGTGTTCCATCTATTGAATTATCCCTGCCTCCTATAATCTTTGTTAAATAGTAAAAGTTGTATTGGATAAAAACGTTTTTTATGATCAAACACTTTTTTCACAATATGAGTTGTGGCCATGATTCCTTCACATGATAATTTGCCCATGACCTGGTGTAAGAAAATGGTAACATAATCACGACACAGGATCAGCAGGACTTTTATCAGCATTCTGTACTTTGGTTTAGTTACATTAATGGCTTTTTCATCATCTGGGACGTTTCTAAAAAACAATTTATGACATACTAGGATTTCAATATTTATGTATTTATTTATACTTTATGAGTTAAATAATAATAATTCATATTTACTTTTACAAAATCAACGGAATATCAAGATTTGGAAATCTTAGTAGCAAAGAATTAAGGACAAATGTGTATGTATGATAAACCCAAAAGCAGAAATTTGAATCGCTTCGCCGGTTACTGACAGTCATCCTACATTCCCTCTTTTGAAAAGCTGACAGGAAATGAACATAAAATGATATTGATGTATAGCACCTAATATAATCGGAAAGATGTTTAAAAGGCTCTTGTCAATTGCACGTAATACAGAAATGAAAGTTATTTGCAGCTTTGCAAGTTTGATAATATTTGATGCATTATAACTAATATAAATGAGCCATGCGGTACTGAAGTACAAACATACGAAGTGATTCTGCAGTTGTGAGGAATGTTGATAAAATGTGTTCGTATGAAAATGTACGTATGGGTCTTTCCATGCTTAATATTATTTAAAATAGTTTTTTGTGTATTATGTGTTATTAATAAAATGAGCCAGTTGTTTTCAAAGGGGTCGCTATGTTACTATATAGACATAAGAATATCAAAATTACATTTTCTAGCAATATTTCTAATCTAGTTAGATCAATAGATATAGAAGTCGGTCAGTTATATCTGCCCCTGAACACAAATACTGGATTTTTTGGGGCGAGCATTTTATAAATGCCATGTTTGGCAACATGCAACTGCTCCATGCGTTAGTTGTCAGTGACAAAAATGAATAGAATGATTTAGAAAAGAAACCAATATTCATAAACTGTGTTTGAAGTTTCAAGAAAAAAGTGTGGCTAAAAGTCCAAGAAAGCATTTCTTTATACTGAGTTTGTGGCATGTGGAGATAAGAAAACGTTGTCATACTTAATGGTGTGGTATCATTGGCATTAAATAAATACTAATACATTTTGCAAACAGCGATCTGAGAAATATTTTACAGTATTACATTGTAGGATTATTTTTATGTGGTAGATGCAGCAAACGAAAATATGCAAATGGGAGCTAAATGTGATACCACCATGCACACTCAGTTAAAAACGGAATTAGACCGTCCTCTTTATAGTTGTTGTGCCCAGCTTAGTCTCACAATTGTGGGATTGTAAAATTATACGAAAAACATATAAACCGCCTTTTACTCACCCAAAACATCTTGGAATAGGTAGAATACATATAATCACTTTTATTTTTTATGTGATTGTGTTTTCTGTTAGACTTAAATATGTGGCATAAAGAGATTCATGGCGAAATATGTATTCCGCCCTTTCATACGTCACTTATTTAACTTATTAACTACTGTGATCATTTTATTAGGACAAGAAGGCATATCTTAATTAGAAAGATTAAAATGAGCATTTTATAGTTCTTGTATGAGAAACTACTTCCTTATAATTAATGAAACACCGTTCATATGGAGTGGGACTTCATGTCTAACAATGTCTGTGGGTCTTCATTTGCAGCAATGTAGTGCTGTAGTGTGTAGTGGATGCGTAATTACAGCGCCTTTCCAAGTGGCTGATGCAGGGCAACACACTAATATTGCGTTGCTTTCACTTTTTTAGGTTCACAAACTCTAATACATGCTTACTTGCATAATTTGTTCCAGGTTTAGCCTCCTGAAAATTGAGCGGGGAAACACTCCTGGGTGTGCTAATGTGTGCAAAACAGAATCCTTAGTCATGGAAATAAAATATTTATTGTGCTTCAGTTTAAGCTCTGTCAATCGTTAGTTATTGCTTTCTCACACAATGTGGTACATAATTAAGCTCAAGGGGAGAGAAAGCGGACTGTGTATGTAGTGTCATAAAATATAGTTTTTGAGGATGTGGTGTTAGCAGGAAGGTAGTGATTCTGTGTAACATCATTAAGCTAAACTAATTATTCAGTTGAGCCTTCCAGGACAAATTTAAATGAAAAGAAGGATATTATTCTGCTTGTGTTGTCAGAGCCAGGCTCTAGCATTATTGCACAGCAAGAGAGATTAGTGCTTAATTAGTAAAAAACTAAGTGGCAGTGCCCAGATTTCGTTGTGGTGTATCAACCTCATAGCTCTTCCATACCCTATTTGACACTCCCTGCCTTTTTATCTCACTCACTCGTGCAGGTTCCCGCTTTCACCCTTTGCAACATTTTTTTGGCTTTCTCTTCCTATGTCTGATGAGGAAAAACAAGTGGTGATCCCCACCAGCAACCACTGGTTCAAGTTAAGCATCGCAGATTACCAGCGTCCTACACATTGGAAATCTTACGCTTGGGAAGCTCTAAGTGGAAGGAAGCACTACTGTCATCTTGTGAAAGAGATAATGAATCAAATCCTAGCGGAGTGAGAGCATCAGAGTCACATGATGATGCCCTTTTCTGTGCTGCGTCATTTTAAAACTTTCAATTTTAAAACCAACTGCAACAATGTAAATTGGATAAATCTTCTATTTCCATCTATCTGCTGAGCAGACCAGACCTTCTTACTGTAATGCTTATTGCCCTCATGCCCTTATCTGCTTCTCTTAGTGCAGGAGTGGTTTCTTTGGAGGCACTAGGCTGCAAGGAGCCTAACACAACGAACCTGCTAACCAGCCCACCAAGAGAACTATTGATATTTTATTAGACGTATTTTATTGATTTTCAGTTCAACAAACTTGAACATCATGAGTTGTAGAACCATTCCACATGCTCCTCTGCAAACCCACCCTGTGTGCATACTGATGTGCTATCAGGGTCAATGGGTGTATCACCAGGTATGAACAGTAGTCCAAATAGTCCCTCCATTTGCCCCAGATCTGGTGATGTTTGTTGGAACAGTCCCTTGCAGTGTAAATAGGTTCCTCCTGTTTTGCACACCAGTCTATCCATGCCCTCCATTTGAATAATGGAGGGTGGGCTTTGGGATCTCCACTCACGCCCAATGTCTCTTTTAGCAACCAACGTTGCCAGACACACCATTGCAAAGTCTCCCCGGTAGCCCTCCACGTCTTCCAGGAGACCCAGCAAGGCCACTTTTAGTGTCAAGTCAATGGGCTCCTGTAGGATGTGGGAAAGGGTTTAAGCTATTTGCTGCCAGTATTGAGTCCCCTCAGGGCATTGCCATACCATATGAAAGACGTCTGCTTCCTGACTTGAACATCAGGTACAGGTGGGCTCAGAAATTAAGCCTGCACACCAGAACCATTGTGGTGTGAGATAGGTCGCATGTAAATATTTTAATTAGATCATCCACAGGCGGGCAGAGATGGCAATTTTATGAGTAGCCATACACGCCTCCCGCAATTCAGTATCTTCTAGGATGCCCATCCAATGCTCTCACTTTTGCTGGTGATCCTCAAGTGTCTCAGGACATTATAGACCAGGGAGCATTAAATTGATATTTTAACTACTTGCAGTGCATTATTATTAGTTAAGGCTTTTCTTTTTATAAGACTGGACATTTATTTGCTTGGAATATTTTTCTAAAGTGTTCAGTTTTAAAACCTCCTAAACATCATGAAATATAAAAGCTACTCTTTCCCATTTGGCTGTTGAGCAGACCAGTCCTTCTTACGTTAATGCTCATTGCTCTTATGTGCATGCAGGAATGGTTTGGTCAGGAGTGGGGGCAGGAAACATAATTGGGAAAGGGGCTGTCTGTCTTGCCACCATTTTTCATCAGACCAATAGGAACAATGCTAGGTATCATCTTAGTTAGACATTCTAGTTGTTTTGGCCCTACTGATCTGTAGGCTAGAGGCAATTTATACAATAAAAGGGCCGCAGTGTGCCAAAGACAAGCCTGTCTGTGCCTGCCCATGCTTTGACTGTGCACATCGTCTATCACACTGGCCTTTTTTCATTAGATATGGACATTTTGTTTTAATATTCTTCAACACCCTAGACATCTCAGACAAGGGCGTGGAGTGACAGTAATAATAAATGCCCACTATACAGTCAAGGTACTCACACTTTTAGAGTTCACCACAATTATTATCCTTCTCAATAGCATCCGGATCTAGACGATCTGAAGATCAAAGGACCTAAGGCTGGAAACCAAGGTCAGACCTTTTGACACCAGTGTAAAATTGGTCCTTCTGTATGGAGCAGAAACTCGAAGGACAACAGTGACTACACCAACACCACAAACAACAACATTGCCAACTCACTTCACCAAATCCACTGGCCAAACAAAATCAGCAACAACTACCTATGGCAGCAGAATTTACAACATTCTGCTCATGAAGAAATCATGAAAAAAGCTGAGGTGGATAGGTCAAACCATCTGCAAGCCCGCATCAAACACCACCATGCAAGCCCTCACCAGGAATCCTCAAAGTAAAAGGAAAAGAGGAAGGCCAAGAAACACTTGGCCTCGAGGCCTTGAGGCTGACATCAAATGTCAAATGATTACATCTCATTAGGCAACACCTATGCTGACCTTGTGGCACGTTATTGTGCTCTCCATGGCACATCCTTTAATAAGGAATGGAGTGATGGAAACAGCACCAATGAGACAAACCAATGTTTCTTCATGACAGTAATTACTACTTGGGAGGAAGTTAAGAGGTTGCAGGAAGAAGTACCAGAAGAAAAATGAAGAGGTTGGAGTAAAGCAGGTTATGTTCCAAGAGATCAGGAAGATGTTTGGGTTTCCAGTGAAGGTAAAGCAGTATTGGCAAGTAGTTTGTTGCCTTAAATGGCTAGATATTATCATGGTCAAACACATATTGGCAGAGATGCAATGATCAGAGCATTCAGACACACATGGTACAATCCCCGATTCAGATTGGTTGCAGAAGCAGTGTGTCACCGATGTTGTGAAGCATGTCAACAGATGAATGTAGGGAAACACTCTGTGGTTAGCCTGAGTCACATAGGTAGATCAGGAGGTCATTTCAACAGAATGCAACTTGATTTATTTGAAGTGCAATGAATGGAGGTATGTTTTGGTGGTGTGTGTGTTCTTCCATTTGTAAAAGCTTACTTGACTCACAGAAATGACAACCTTACATTTTCAAAGCTGCTTTTGAGGGAATTGATTCCTTGATTTGGATTTCCAACTTCTCTGGAGTCTGACCGAGGAACTCATTTCAATAATGAGATCGTAAAATTGTTGTGTGCTGTATTAAAAATTGAGCAAAGATTGCACTGCAGTTACAGACCAGAAGCTTCAGGATTAGTCAAGCAGATAAATGAAACTTTGAAGCCTCGACTGGCAAAGGTGTGTGCATCTACAACATTGAAATGGCTTGATATCTTGCCTCTTGTCCTGATGAGCATGCACAGCACACCCGACAGAAAGACAGGATTGTCTCCTCATGAAATCATTATGGGGTGTGCTATGAGGTTGCCAGCTGTGCCTGCAGATGCACTTTTGAACATTACAGATGACTTGGTGCTAGATTATTGCAAAAGACTAGCTGATGTGGTTCGCTATTTGTTTTATCAGGTTGAAGAAGCACTGCTGAACCACCACAAGAAGAGTGCCACAACTTGAGTCCTGGAAACTGAGGTCTGGTGAAGAAGCATGTCAGAAAGTCATGCTTAGAGCCACACTGGAAAGGGCTTTTCAGGTTGTCTTAGCGACGACAACTGCTGTGAAGTGTGCTGGTGTGCCAAACTGGGTTCATGCGTGTCACACACACAAAGTTCCAAGTCCTCTTGATGATACAGTGCCTATTCCTCTAGGGTCAGATACAGTGAGAAAAGGGGTCCTGGTTTGCCCAAACTGTGAGGACTGGACAAGTGGCTATCGCAGAACATGCACAGTCTGGGGAAAATCGGAGTGCGTCAAAAGCAATCAAAAGTGCAGGAGGGTTGACTCAAAGTCAGTCGACCCCTGCTAGCTCAGTGAATGTTGAAACTCCAGTTGTGCTTGAGAAAAGAACTGTGGTTGGAGACCAATGGCCAACAAAATGTCCAGACCCAGTAGTAAATGTGTCTCCTACTATTGCTGAAGTAACTGAAGAATCTGATCAAAGTGACAGTGAAGGTCGTGCAGCAAGAAGGTCAACAGGAAAAAGAGTGCTTAGTCGAAAATACTCAGCTTCTGAATGGACTTATTACACAGCTTATGAGAGGGAGAAGGAATTCATTGCCTTTTGTGTTGACAATGCTGATTCAGCTTATTATTTTAGAACTTGAAATTACTTTAGAACTGAACTTTGAAATTGCATTGCCTCTTGATGAACAAAGACATTATTTGCTGGAAGTGCTAATGAAAGATTATCAGATGGTTTATTATTAGAGACATTTGAACTTTTAGTAGAGGTAGAAAATCTTGCTGAACTTTCTAGCAGATCAAAATCTTTGCAAATAAGTGAATGATTTAAAAAAAAGATATTTTTGATTTTTGTTTTTGCTTTGCCCACACAAGGAACAGAAAATATGCTGTAATTAATAGTGAGCTGCTTTTTTGCATTTTTTTGGTTGTGATTTTTATTTTTGAATTCAATATTGTAGTCTGACTCTAGACAAGCTATGATATTGGATCAAAGTAAATAGAGTAAATGTAAGTATGTGTGCGTAGGTTTAGCAACAGCATGTTTGAGCATTTTGTTGATAGTTGGATTGAGTCTGCCTGTGAAAGAAAACGCTGAGAGCACAGTTACACAGATGCTAGGAGATTCACATGCAGAACAAGATCCCCTGTATGAGGATGAGAGATTGCTTCACATTGATGATTCAAATGGAGATTTATCTTCTAATTTATATTACAGGATATTGTATGAATGCATTGAGAGTATGGAAGGTGCAAGATTTTTATGTTTGTACACAGATCCCTTCATCGGTACAGGAAGGAATCACAAATTACATCTTGCCACTAACATGGAATTTCTTGAAGTGCGTTACTAACTCAGTTGTATAACCAGGAGTATATTCAATACTTCTATTCTAATTATGATCTTGTGTTTTCTTGGCAAGTAGTATTGCCAAAGTGAAATACAGTGACATTGTGGGAGGATTCTTTGAACTGACACGGACCTTTGGAACCACGTACGCACACAAAAACAATTTAACCTGCATTCTTACACCACTAAAAAAGGAGTTCATTGGTTAAGTAGATGGCAGAAGAAAATCAATGAAAACCACGATAGGAATGGGAGTCATTTTATAGGACTGGCAGAAGGATGCTGCACACATTACAATTAGTGATACACAAGGACACTTAGCTTTAGACTGGCAACACGTAGTAAAACCATGTATATATAGACCGAAATCAAAAACAGACACATATTTATTAGGTACTAGTAAATGTAGACATGTATTTTTGTTTAAGTGTGTTTGGAATTTCATTTTAAATAGAAAAGACCCTGCCATACCAGGTGTTTATTTTATTTTTGGTATGAATGCCTATTACAAGCTGCCAAAAGGCGGGCATGGTACATAGTACCTGTGTGTAGTATTTCCAAATTTCCCAAAATTTAGCATGTGGACAATTTTTAAAATCCAATCTGGAAAGAGAAATCGAATTCCAGAATGAGGAGAGGAGCTAGTGCTGCAGAGATTATTGGTAATATATTTGGTGCCATTATTCCTTCAACTTGTGTGATCTTTAATGATATTAAGGTGAGGAAATTATCAACCATTGGAGGTAAGCCAATGCTGGAGCTATGCTTTTAATGGATATTGAGATGGTTGCAGCGAGATCAATGGTTTTGCGAAATCGTCTTGCATTAGACATATTATTGGTGGAGGGCGGAGTCTTTCAAGCAAATCTGAAAAATGGCCTGGAAGAATTAAAAGCAACTAGGGCTTGCGAGGTAATAGGTAATGGATTTTCAACCATTGCAATGTGATATGGAAACTTGGGAAAGGGAGTTGTAGGAATGATCTTGAGACCTTTGTTGATTGTGGTTTTGTGTGCCTCAGTTGCACCTGGAACTTACAAACTATACAAACTTTGGAAAGAGAAAAGAGCTAAGAGTAGATAGAGGAGGGAGGAGTTTGAAATGGAGAAGATGAGGAGTGTTTATTATTCATACTTGAAGAAAATTGAGAATTACTGCTGACGAAAACATCAACAGACATCAAGGCTTTGAGATGTCTCATTGAAATGAGAGAGGCCTTTTTGTGACAGCGTAGATTGCGGTCAGAGGAGGGACTTGTGGAGTGTAAAATTTGGTAATGCTTTAGTGACCCAGACATCAGCAGAAGGTGACAATTTATGTTTTATGTTTAACAAGCCTAATGTAGAAAGCTGCACTGACACATATTTTAAAAGTGCTCATGTTTTCATTTGTGGTGGTCACAATTGTGCCTGCCGGATTTAACAATGTGTTAACAAGATTTAAATGATGCCAAAGTTTATTTTAGGCACCAGAGTAACTGTTAGTATTAAAACAAATTCATACTTTTAATGTTTAAATGCACTTCTCCGTCATATCTAACATGATGTCTTAACAAGTATAATAAATAATGAAATGTTTTATTATTTCTGATGAGATATTATTAACATAGAATTTTTAAGTCTGCATATTATGTGAGTTTTTTAACAAGTATATTAATGCATCCATATTTCTTGTGTTGGCCTGTAGAGCTTGCATTTGCAGTGATGTAAAAGTGATGAATCATTGTTTTCTCTAACCTAAATTTTTCAAGCAGGTGTTGTTCTTATGAGTAGCAGAAGTTCTTTGTTCTATTGTACAGAGTTGGAAATGGGGTCTTTGGTTGACAGTCAGGTTACCCCCTGTTCAAGCAAGGACCCTCACTCTAGTCAGGGTAAATGAGAATCACCCTCAGCTAACCCCTGCTTACCCCCTTGGTAGCTTGGCAGAGCAGTAGGCTTAACTTCAGAGTGCTAGGTGTAAAGTATTTGTACCAACACACACAGTAACTTAATGAAAACACTACAAACTGACACAACACCAGTTTAGAAAAATAGGAAATATTTATCTAAACAAACCAAGACCAAAACGACAAGAGTCCAACATACACAAGTCAAGTTATGAATTTTTAAAGATTAAACTCAAAAATAGCGCTTAGAAACAAAAATGCTTCGATGAGGTGTTAACACGGCGTCATGACGGAGTCGTTCCCAACAAGCCGACACCAGCGGCGCCGGACACAGAGTCGCGTAGACCCCCAAGTACAGTACCTTTGGTGAAGAGTGAAAACAAGCCGATGCGCGAAGTCGGGGATCGCGGCGTCTGTGCGAAACGTTGAATCCGCTCACTTCGAGCGGCGTCGGTCACGACGTGGTGCGGCGACTTCCACGGAGTCGCGGACTTCAGCGGGGCTGCAGCGACGTCGGGCCTGCGAAGAGCGTCGCGTTCCAGTGAAGGTCACGGCGTCAGGTGCAGGCGGCGTCCCCGGATTCAGCAGCGGCGTCGGTCCAGAGTCGTCCGAAGTCAATTTCCTTGGATTTCCACCAGCTTTCCTTTCAAGGGCCCAGGGACTGGATAGGGCACCACTTGTCAGAGCAGGAGTCTCTCCAGAGACTCCATGTGCTGGCAGAGAGAAGTCTTTGCTGTCCCTGAGACTTCAAACAACAGGAGGCAAGCTCTAAATCAAGTCCTTGGAGATTTCTTCACAAGATGGAAGGCACACAAAGTCCAGTCTTTGCCCTCTTACTCTGGCAGAAGCAGCAACTGCAGGATAGCTCCACAAAGCACAGTCACAGGCAGGGCAGCTCTTCTTCCTCAGCTATTCAGCTCTTCTCCAAGCAGAGGTTCCTCTTGGTTCCAGAAGTGTTTCTAAAGTCTGTAGATTTGGGTGCCCTTCTTATACCCATTTTAGTCTTTGAAGTCACCTTTCTTCAAAGGGGACTCACACCTACTTGTGAAATCCTGCCTTGCCCAGGCAAGGCCTCAGACACACACCAGGGGGTTGGAGCCGGCTTTGTCAGAGGCAGGCACAGTCCTTTCAGATGAGAGTGACCACTCCACCCCACCCTCCTAGCAGAGATGTCTAATCAGGAAATCCAGGTTACACCCCAGCCCCCTTTGTGTCACTGTCTAGTGCGAGGTGAAAAACAACCCAACTGTCAAACTGACCCAGACAGGGAATTCACAAACAAGGCAGAGTCACAGAATGGTTTAAGCAAGAAAATGCTCACTTTCTAAAAGTGGCATTTTCAAATGCACAATCTTAAAATCAACTTTACTAAAAGATGTATTTTTAAATTGTGAGTTCAGGGACCCCAAACTCCACATGTCCATCTACTCTCTAGGGGAATCTACACTTTAATCATATTTAAAGGTAGCCCCCATATTATCCTATGAGAGAGACAGACCTTGCAACAGGGAAAAACGAAGTTGGCAGTATTTCACTGTCAGGACATATAAACCACATTACTATATATCCTACCTTATACATACACTGCACCCTGCCCTTGGGGCTACCTAGGGCCTACCTTAGGGGTGCCTTACATGTAAGAAAATGGAAGGTTTAGGCCTGCCAAGTGGGTACACTTGCCAAGTCGAACTTACAATGTAAAAATACACACAGAGACACTGCAGTGGCAGGTCTGAAACATGATTACAGAGCTACTTATGTGGGTGGCACAACCAGTGCTGCAGGCCCACTAGTAGCATTTGATTTACAGGCCCTGGCACCTCTAGTGCACCTTACTAGGGACTTACTAGTAAATCAAATATGCCAATCATGGATAAACCAATTACATACAATTTACACAAAGAGCATATGCACTTTAGCACTGGTTAGCAGTGGTAAAGTGCTCAGAGTTGAAAAGCCAGCAGCAACAGGTCAGAAAAAAATAGGAGGCAGGAGGCAAAAAGACTGGGGATGACCCTACATAAGCAAAAGTCCAACATACAGATACTGTTAGAAATGGGGTATTTGGTTGGCAGTCAGGTTACCTCCTGTAAAAGTAAGGACCCTCACTCTAGTCAGGGTAAAGGAGAATCACACTCAGTTAACCCCCGCTTACCCCCTTGGTAGCTTGGCACAAGCAGGCAGGCTTAACTTCAGAAGCAATGTGTAAAGTATTTGTACCAACACATGCAGTAACTCAGTGAAAACACTACAAAATGACACAGCACATGTTTAGAAAAATAGATAATATTTATGTAAACAAAACAAGACCAAAACAGTAAAAATACAACATACACAAGTCAGGTTATTAATTTTTAAAGAATAAGAGTCTTAATCCTTAGAAAACAGTGAGAATGTTCTAATTTCACAAAAGTATCCGGGTTGTATCAAAATAAACCCGCACAGGTGAGTGTGTGTTGAAAAAGGCCAGCGATGCGTTGATTTCTCACTCGCAAGCGAGACCATGCGTTATTCCTCCTCCAGTCGGGTCGGCATTCGTTGTTTCTTCTCTCCCGCAAGAGAGCGATGTGTCGATCGGGACAGGCACCTCAGGTCCGGGCAGCCTTTGCGTTGTTATTCCGCACCCAGGGATGGTGCGTTGAAAATCCAGTTGCACAGTATAACAAAACCGCGCTGCGTGGGGTTTGCGTCGTTATCAGCCCCCATTAGCGGGAGTTGCACGTCGTTTCTCCAGCCGCGTTGTGTCGATCTTCCAACCGCGATGCAGGTGGAGCATTGATTTCAGCCGCGAAGCCGGTGGTGCATCGTTTATCTGCTGTGTCATGGAAGGTGTGTCGAAAATTTCCCTGCACAGCGGTCTGTGCGTGGATTTTCAGTCTTTGTCTGCCAGCTTCACCTTTCAAGGGCCCAGGAACTGGATAGGGCACCACTTGCAAGGCAGGAGTCACAGCAGAGAGTCCAGGTGCTGTCAGGGGAAGTCTTTGATGGCCCTGAGACTTCAACAACATGAGGCAAGCTCAATTCAGCCATTGGAGATTCTTCACAAGCAAGAATGCACAACAAAGTCCAGTCTTCATCCCCTTTCACAGGCAGAAGCACCAACTGCAGGATCGCTCCACAAAGCACAGTCAAAGGCAGGGCAGCACTTCTCCTCAGCTCTTCAGCTCTTCAGCTGTTCTCCTTGGCAGAGATTCCTCTTGATTCCAGAAGTGATATAATTTTCAGGGGTGCTGTTCTTGTACCCCTTTCTGCCTTTGAAGTAGGCCTACTTCAAAGGAAAGTCTTTTTTGTTTGTGAGATCCTGCCTTGCCCAGGCCAGGCCCCAGACACACACCGGGGGGTTACAGACTGCATTGTGTGAGGGCAGGCACAGCCCTTTCAGGTGTGAGTGACCACTCCTCCCCTCTCCTACCTCCAGAGATGGCTCATCAGGATATGCAGGCTACACCCCAGCTCCCTTTGTGTCACTGTCTAGAAAGAGGTGCAAATATTCCGACTGTCAAACAGACAGGGAATCCACAAACAGGCAGAGTCACAGAATGGTTTAAGCAAGAAAATGGCTACTTTCTAAAAGTGGCATTTTCAAACACACAATCTCAAAAACAACATTTCTAAAAGACGTATTTTTAAATTGTGAGTTCAGAGACCCCAAACTCCACATGTTCATCTACTCCCAAAGGGAATCTGTGCTTTAATAATATTTAAAGGTAGCCCCCATGTTCACCTATGAGAGAGATAGGCCTTGCAACAGTGAAAAAACGAATTGGCAGTATTTCACTGTCAGGACATATAAAACACATTAGTACATGCCCCACCTTAACCATACACTGCACCCTGCCCATGGGGACACCTAGGGCCTACCTCAAGGGTGTCTTACATGTAAGAAAAGGTAAGGTTTAGGCCATATTAGTGGGTATACTTGCCAAGTCGAATGGGCAGTTAAAACTGTACTCACAGACACTGCAGTGGCAGGTCTGAGACATGTTTACAGAGCTACTAATGTTGGTGGCACAGCCAGTGCTGGAGGCCCACTAGTAGCATTTGATTTAGAGGTCCTGGGCACCTCTAGTGCACTATACCAGGGACTTACTAGTAAATCAAATATGCCAATCATGGAAAGCCAATTACACATACATTTTACATAGGAGCACTTGCACTTTAGCACTGGATTGCAGTGGTTAAGTGCCCACAGTAACAAAAACAGCAAAAACAGAGTCCAGAACAAATCAACAACCTGGGAAACACGGGCAAAAAGTTAGGGGAGACCATGCCAAGGATGCCAAGTCTATTAGAGACCTTTAGTTAAATTACCTTGGTTCAGAACATTTAAGCCTATGAACATAACGTGAAGTAAAATTGTTTCAAGTAACATGCGGATTCACATGGAACAGAGACAAGTCCATTGTAGACTCTGGGAAGAATTTGAATTGTTGCAAGTGGCAGAAAATTTAAACTGACTGTTTGGATTCATACAGAAAGAGGAGATGACTTCAGATCAAACCTGAAAATGTTTTGGACTGTTATAGCTTGAAGTCATGTCACTAATTCTGATAGGGCGTTGCCCTTTTTGAGTGATGTGGGGCCACTGAACTGAGAAATCAGGATGTTTTAGGTGTTTTAGTGGGGAGGGACTTTAAAAGTTTTAGTCATTCTTTCCATGACTCTTCAGATCGCTAGATATTATGTTAGGCTTTCTTTGGCTATCAAGGACTCCTGACTCTTTGCAGCTCTCTCTCTGCACTTCCGTGATGATGTTTCTGACTGGACGTTGCTGATGATCTACGTGCTTTGCTGATGAAGAATCCTTGAATGCTGGCCCTAGGGTAGGTATATCTCTCTGTTGATGCCTTTCCCTTGACATGTCTTTTTTCTGGAATAGAAGGTAGCATGCTGACACTCATCTAATTTGATTTGACAAATGCCAACACAGTCTGATCTGAGATATGTTTCTGTGGCACAAGTCATTTCGTTAATGATATGTATTATTCTTCTTCAATGTTTAATTTTGTTGATGTCAATTAGATTAAACTTGTTTTGTCATTTTAGGCAGCCAATGGTGTTGATTTATCTTTATAATCTGATTTTGTGTACAGTCTACATAACATTAGCTTTGTGGTTGTAAAATGAAGCTTTGAAACTTTCATTGATTGGCGTTTTCCTTCCGTGGCTACATTGGCGATGGTGTCTAATTGTTGTGATGGTGCTGAAATAATTGTGCATGGTTAACCACACTCCTTACTGGGTCAAAAGATCTCTCACCCTCAGTGAAGCATTTTGATTCCTGTGAAGGATGGTAAATGGTGTTAACACTGTTATACCTAACACAGGCCCATATCATTACTGCTTTTGTTCTCAAAACCTTTGAGATGCACATTAACCAGCTTTCTGGATTTATGGAAACAAATCATGTCCTGGATCTTGTACAGTCTGGTTTCTGTCAGTCCCACAGTATGGAAAAAGCTTTGCGTTGGTTTTAGAAGACTTGTGAATGTTAACAAACAAAGCAGGAATGTACAGCACTTGTGTGATTAAGGCATTCAACACAGTATTGCATGCCATCTTGTCATTCAGACTGTTGGAGATCAGAATCATTGGGATTGCACACTAGTGGTGCAAGTCGTACACAGAACATAGGTCCCAAGCAATCTACCTGCCTCCTTTTTGCCAGAATTCAAGTAATTGAACCAAGGGGTGCCTCAGAGGACTACCTTAAGTCTGGCTCTTTTTAAAACCTATATTTATCCATTGGTTCAATTACTTAGAACTTTTGCCTTAACTACATGAACTATGCAGATAGTATCAAAATAATTATTGCATAGACTGATTGGACGTGGCTGTGAGTCCTTCCATCAGTGTATGTTGCCTGTGAAGGATTCTGAAAGAAGACTGCCCTTTTTTCTCATGAGTGTATGCAAACATTTCTCCTTACTAAGACAGTGCTATTTCCATGTACTAGGCCTTGCAAAATAGGTAGATCTAGAGCACAATTATGACATAGGACCGTTTTAATGCGCCCACTCGTGGATGCATATAGAACTAAATCTATGGTTTGCAGAATCGAGGTGCCACCCATGAACTTTACTCTGTGATCTGTGGTAGACATTACGTGTTTACCAGCTGGTTAAGCATTTATTTCAAAGCCCATGCTGTGATTACAGAAAGTTAAAAAAAGGGGTCTTACATTCTCAACAGGAGGCCTTTTCTCTGAAACATCAACCCTTTCCCGACCCTTCATCCTCTAGATTCAATCTCCTGATCAAGACGGAGTTTATTGTTCACTTATTTAACCAATGACTCTACGCTTCACTCCTTTTGTTTTAAAATTTTAAATGTCATGACTGGATCTGCATGTGCGTTGGATGTATTTTGTTTTATTTGCTACAATCACCTCGTTATGCAGCATCTACTGTTTCCGTCCCAGTTCACATATTTACCTACACATAAAGTCAAATTTGGAAGCTCAAGTCTCAATTTGTCAGAATTTCATAATTTGGAATGTAAAGGCCAGCTGAAGGTACCATTTTCATCAAATTCTCCAATGCCAAGCAGAATATTAGATTATTGTTTTTTGTCCAACTCCTACTTCTGTGTCCCATCCGTACATGGATGTTAAATGACTATTGGAGACATATAAATCTGTAGTTTAAGCAGGCAATGTCATTTTCTGACATGCATCATACTCCAATTCACAATATGCAAACATTTACTAGTTTTGTCTGGGCCAACAGTACCTGCGTAGCTAATTTCTGACTACTAGGGCATGCTAAACCCATTCCCTGTTCTGCTTCAGAGCGCACAAATCTGCAATGTGCTATTGAAGTGTTATTCAGATGTAACATTGTGGAGCAAATGGTGTAAAAATACCACTTTTGCTTTTGTGTGCTGTCCCCTCGTCCTCTGTTACAGTGCCTCCAGCAATCAAAAGAAAATAACTTACAGACTGGAAAAGTGATATTACTGCAATGATTATTCATACATCCTCTAGGACTTGATGAAGAATGATCTTCAAAGAACATTCCGGGGGAAAGGACGGAGCAAGAGGAAAATCAATAAGGCGATCAAGCAGTTTGCAGACTCTCAAGGCTATTGTGCGTCACAGACATTTATACATACAATAAAATGAAGCTGACATAGATTGTACAATGTAATTGCATCTGCTATACACTACGTTCCTTCATTCCCTCTGGCTATAAGTAAATGTACCAAATCTGTTCCAAAATAAATGATGTTCGCCTGTAAGTGTATTGGATACTGTGGCCACCCATGACACAATAAAAGGATGCAGTATTTTATCTGAAATAACTCCTGCAGAAATAACAATCTATCAGCCCTCTCTATAATGTTTGCAATCCACTTTGCCATAATACTACATTACTGATAGTTGCTGCCTTAATTTCGCATTAAAGGAAACCAGACACGACTGGTAACAAAAAGTGGTAAAACAAATCCCATACTCTTGCATAGTTTTAGAATCAAGGTATGTCAAAAAATAAATTGCTCTTTTATCTGATACAGTTGGTACTGGGTCAAATGAAAAGTGGGGTCTGGGATGAAAGTCATACTGTGTCAAAACTATTCAGGGAACGTGGGGTGCAGAAATTGTCTAGTGGCAGGGCTGGATTGCATTTTACCGAGTGGGGAAAATACATCCAAATGTTTTCTCTCAAATGCAAGATTTTGGAGACTCTGGACCTCATTAAGAGTTTGGCAGGTGGGGGAGGCCGCCCGCCAAACTCGTTCCCGCCATCAGGCGGCCTGAACCCCACCGGCCCTATTAGGAGTTCACCGCAGTGAACAGGGGTGAACAGGGCCTTAACATTGCAGCTTGATTCTGATGGAGACGGCTGCAATGTGGCAGTGCGGCGGGTGCAGTAGCACCCGTCGCGCATTCCACTGCCTGTAATTCAGGCAGTGGAATGCGCGATGGGGCTGTGCATGGGGGCTCCTGAGTCCCCCATTTGGCCAGACTGGCAGGTGGGGACTCGTAATTACAACCACTGGGACGGGCAGGCTGCAGGCTGGCGGCAGGCTGGCGGCAGCCTGGCGGTGTCAGCAGTTGGACCGTGGCAGCTCTGCCACAGTCATAATGTTACGATCAGACCGCCACTTTTGCGGTGGTCCAACTGCGACCATGACCCTGGAGATCTGGTAACCACCAGGGTCATAACGAGACCCTCTGTCTCCTATCAGTTTTGTTCTGATTTCTTTTAAGACGCCGGCCATGGTGGCAAAAAGAAGGAACAAATCTCACAGTAATATGAATAATTCTTATATCTCGGTGAAAGCACGTTTAAACCTGATTTTACATGACAATAATAACAGCTCAAAAGAAAAAAAAAACTAGCTCCTTTTGAAGCTATTCATTATTTTCCATACATAATCTTGATCACAAGACCATCTGCCATGTCATGCTGTGTTTGCGCTGTTTGCTTTAGGAGCTACCTGTCACTTAGGTGTATAACAAAGGGTACACATTTCTAATCATCAGCATTTTCAGAAATTTGCAACAGAATTCATCCGGCAGCAATGCAGATCACAGAATGGGAGACAATGCATTAGGACTGGCCTTGAACAGATGTGAACGAGGAATTCTGCAGACAACTGAAAAGGCATAGCATAACACAGAGTAGGACTATAGACATTTTATGGAGTATATCAACGGAAGGATCCATAAGACTAAATAAGTGGTGATAGTGGTAGAATATCTGTCATGATGATTCAATAATGAGAGCAACTGACAAGGACTATTTGCAGAGTATATGTCTGCTGCGGTTAGGAAAGACACACACAAAGTGGGGAACTTTGGGATTGCATGGTCATTGAGGCTTTGGTCAATGGCAGCTAGAAAGGGGAAATGCAATGGGAAATCCATTAGATTGGTGCGTTATTTCTCCTACACCACATGCTTGTCTTCCAACCCACCCCAGCTTTGGTGCATCACTTTCCAAGGACTTTTTCACAGTTTGTCAATGAACAACATCAGAATTGTGACATAACACAGGACAGCACCGACTATTGAATGCTGAGAACATTGAGGGTAGCAGAAAAGCAAGGGCTATGACATACATACATTCAAAGCTAGACAAAGAAAGGACATAAACTAATTGTCCTAAAAAAGTTTCAATGGCACACTTATCTATTATACATGACATTTCATACAGGCTGGTGTCTGGTCGTTTGTGCCAACTGGCCTCTAGAGTTGTGCTGTTTAGGGAGCCTTTAAGGTTTGGACCCCAGCTCCTATGCTTTCTCCCTTTTCCATGCAGGGCCAGCAGGCAAGAATGAAATCATATTGATGGATGGATTACTGTAGTCCTATGGAGGACAGCAGTAAGATGCGGGCATACATCTGGCTGCCCTACCGGTGTGCACCATGCAGTTCATATACCACACTGTTTATATACTGTGCTGGAAGTGCGGCAGAGAGTCATAAGCCATGCTCCTAGTGCCCCCTTCTGCTCACCTTTTCACCCTTTGTCAGTCTCTGCTTCCTTGGCTGCAAAAGGAAATCCCAAAGCTGCCCTTAGGTATTTCCTGATTTTCTGCTCATGCGCTATCACATGCATGTTAAATCAAATGATACTCTGGCACTGAGAGCGAACTTTAGCTTCATAATTGATTTACTAGCATGTATTTAAATGCGATTCTCAGTGCAGCTATATTCTTTGTTCTTACCTTCCACTGGAGCCCAGGCACTGAGAAGTCACATTTTTTCATGCTCATTCAACATACTGCATTTCTAACCAAACTGTAAATTAATAAACATTTGCCCAACAAAGCCTTTTGCACTTCTTCCCCTGAACCTTAGTAATTCCTTTGGATGATCCTAAGCAGGCTGAGGTATACTCATATTACATATACTACGAAAGCCATCAAATGCCTCTATCTTCACCTGGTATAAACATGTGGCCCTTTATTGTCACCGTTTTTTTGTCCAATAAGAGGACTGTCTTAGTTTAGATCAATATAACTATGGTTATGTCAGAATATTGTTGGCAAATATTGCCTGACATAAATATTTTGCCCTAAATACTGTTTACAGAAATATCGCCCATTTGATATAGACTTTCTATTTTCTCTCAGATGACATTTTGGTTATGCTATTCTGGTACCTTCCCACAACTACATTGCTGATTTACATGTTGTCTTATGCTTACTGAGCTGCATAATGCTTTAACTATCATATCTCACTGACCATCTTGTATGGGACTTCAATACCAGCAGAGCCAGCTAATCTTCTACCAAACTCCATAAAGAAACAAGGACAATAGCATACAGATGGAAGTAGACAACAGTCTGAGTAGAAATGAATGTTGTCACGTGGTTCATTCAGTTGTGCATTGCTTGAAATCAGAAATCTATTGTGACTCTCCTAATCGTATATCAACACCCTGCACTATTCATCTCCATGTATTACTATTTTCATTCCTTTTATGAGTCTAAAATATAACATTCCATATCAAGCATCCAAGCTGTATGCATCTTTCTCCTAAGTGCCCTCTTGTTACTCGCTCAATTTAGAAACATGCAGAAACTGAAAAACATCAAATTGTTCCTATTGCTATGTGAATATTTCCCTAACACACCAATGATATATACTTTGTATATCTGCTTTGGTGTCAATAAAGGCATAGAAATTTAAAAAAATGAAAATTCTGCATTCCTATTCCTGAAAGAACCATGCTATGCACCAAAATTGATCTACAAAAAATTCCATATTCAGCACTTTACATGCATACATTATTTGCCCATGGTTTAAATGGGAATGCCCCCTCCACTTGTATACTGGCATGTACTTCTGCCCTCTTGAGTGCCTGCTGACTACCCAACCGCATGTGAACCTGGTATCCTGACTTTTATTTTGGCCCTGTTGTCACACTAATCTAGCATGGGCATTAGGGCATAGGTCTGTGCATGACTATGCGAGGTCCAGGTCCAGGACCTGTCCAGCAACTTGGAGGAGTCACCAAGCATGCAATTTTAGACTATTGTCCCTTTCCTCAGTACAATCATAAAGCAGTCAAGGTAGCATACCATTTTTGTGAATCTTTAGTATGATCAGAACTTTTTATCAGAGTCAGTGGAAATGTGTGGCCTACTGACCACTATTGTGTAAAGTTCCACTATAATGTGAAACCTAGAATTTAGCTCTGACATCCTGAGTACATGTCAAGTGCATGCATGTGTACAGTGAGCCTGTGACATAGATGGTAGTAGGACTTGCGTGTGTGTGAGTCTGAATACTGAAGCCAGTGAATGCCCCTGGTTGCAGCATCGTAGAAGATGGTAGATGAGGAGGAATTCCCCAGATGCTTCTTATTCTTCTAGAGCACTGCCACTTGGTAGATGGTAGGTACGGATTGGGGGGCTGCAGTTTCAGTTGTTCAAGGTGAGAACGTTTCTTCACCAGGCCTGCTATTTTGTCTGATTGCAGCTTCAAGGAGGTTGATGACAGCCAAGTGCAGAACATTCACACCTAACCAAGTCAATGTTTCAGGTCTTCCTGCTTGGAGCCAGCCTCAGTGCTACCCGTTGTGAGAAGCATCACTTTTTGAAAAGCCTGTGTCTGGAGAGCAGCCTATGAATGCCACTTGAAAGTAAACCATAGCAAACTATTTCTGAGATTTGAGACAGTAGATCAACATCCTCTGAAAAATATGTATAAAAGTGGGATTTAAATACTCCACTTTGTTCCAGCACAAGGTTCTTCTTGACCAAAGAAAAAAACTGCTCTGCAGGGTACTCAAAGAACTGCTGTGTAACTTGTGCTGGTGTCTCTCTGACAGCCAGTCTCACAGAGGTGAGGGGATATCCCCTAATTTCTGCATTTTCTGCTGGATGATCTAAGGGCCTTTCTGAAGAACCTAGAAGTCTGCCTGCCTGCTTAGAATGGGACAGAGTATGATTGCTTCCGCAGAGTGAAAAAACGCCCAGAAGGAGAGGTCTGTATATAGTGCAAGTGAGGGGAACCCTAGAGAAAGCCAGAGGCCCAAGAGAGTATGCCAGGAGAGGCCTTGTGCTGAGAAATTGCCTCCCCAATCTCCCTGCACATCTCCTGGAGTGAACTGTGCCAAGTGTATGACAGAAGCATATAACCTGGCACCCAGCAAAAGGTTTGGTCATCTGGTGCTGCAGATGAAGAGTGAAGGATTGCATAACTGCTGATTGGAAATTCCGATCTGCCCAGGGGCTATCACTGCCCAAGAAATCACTGTCAGAAGAGTTGGCCTGCAGGCTGCAGATATCCTCACTGAGCCCGTGCCCACAGCAGACTTCAAAAGCTATTGCTGTTGACCATCCTGGGTCCGACCATGCCAATGCTCATGGTCCATATATGTTCGCCTGCCTTAGCGATGAGACCTTCCAAAGGATTGGGTAGTTCTAACTTTCAGCTAGGGGGCACACATGTTAGTCCTGTCAGAGTTGGGGTGGTCTTCCAAGAAACATTTTGCCTTCCTCCTCCATTTTGCTGATCTCGTTTTTGCTGACCTTAGGGCTCTGGTTATTTTAAAACTGCTAACCAGTGCTAACATGTTTGTGCATACACCTTAAAACATGTTAATACTGGCCTCTGCCAAAAGGACATATTTAATTTGCTTGTAAGTCCTTACTAAAGTGGTACTACATGTGCCCAGGACATGTATATTAAAAGCTACTACTGTGCCTGCAGCACTTATCGTGCCATCCACTTCAGTAGTTCACTAACCATGTCTAAGGCCTTCCATTCCAATCTGTGTGTGTAATTTTAAACTACAATTTCTAGTATCTCTGGAATAACAATTTAAAATTCTAACTTATGGTGAAGTCAGGTTTATTTTTTAATTCTGAAAATGCCACTTTTAGAAAGTTGCACTTTCCTGCCTTAGCACCTGCAGCCTGTACCTGAAACACATGATGGGGTGTAGCTGATGGTTGAACTTTGTGTATTCCTCCTAGACAGCCACACACACTAGGGAGCTAAGGTGTGCCTGGATGAACCATCACTAGCAGGACGAAAGGGAGGAGCTTGGCACAGCCCCATTTACACTAGGCTGTATCCTTCCTCCCCACACAGGGCTGCGGACACCCTATAGTTAGTCTGGAGTCAGGGCAGGGAAGGCAGGATACCTGAAAGTGAAACCCCCACTTCAAAGGCACAACCAGGTATAAATACTGGGCCTCAGTCACAAACTCTTCAGTACACTTCTGGACCTGTGGATACTCTGCCTGGAACAATGACTGCTGTGCTGCTACAAGGATTGCCAGTCTGCTGGACTGCTGCTCTATAGGAACTGCTGCCCTGCTGAACTGACCGGCTGCTCTCTTGCCTGGGAAGGAAGAATTGGACCTGCAACTTCATCTTGAACCCAGGACTCCAGAGTGACTCCATGGGCTAGACTGCTGATCTCCTGATCTGAGTATTAGGGAGATAAGAGGCTTTCAATTCAGCTCCTGGACACAGCTGCAGAGAATTCCTGACCCCCGAGCGGTGCCCCGCAGGTCCTAGACATTTGGTGTAACTTAGTGATGTTAAACCAAGCTTTTGGCCTCTTTGCAACTGTAAACTGACCTGTTCCCACCATGACCGCTTTGCTCGCACCACAAATCAGTGTGAAACTCCGACAGTCCGACTCTTTGCACTGCAGCATCGACCGCTCGTGGGGACTGCCACCACAAAGCTCCAGCAATGCCCGTCTGCGATGGCAGCTGACTTTTGGCATGAACTTGAGAAGGTAAACCTTCAGGGGGACTAGCCTGGAACTGTATCAGAACTGCACTCCATTACAGTTGGCTTGAACCTTTAACTTTTCAACCGGTCCAGTGCGACCAGATATTCCAAGTTGATGTTTTTTGCTCTTGAGCACTATTTTATACCTTATTCTTTAAAAATTCATAACCCCAGTTCTACTGATTGGAATTTTGTTATTTTGGTGAGAGTTTATTTATTTATTACATTTTCTAACTTGGCATACTTTTTGTGTGGTGTTTTCCCTGTATTACTGTTTGAAGTGTTGCACAAATACTTTATACATTACCTCTAAGTTAAGCCCTGGATGGGCACACAGACTCTGCACAAAGGGACATGGGTTTCTCCAGTCTTGGATTTTGATAATAAGCTGCACTGTGGGATTGCTTGCAATAGAGCAAGCAGGAACTGCTGCAAAAGACAGTAAGGCTGCCCCTGAGAATGTTTACCCTATTGGACATGGAAGACCCAAAAGTATGACCACTAGTTGTTGCCAGGCATGAATGTAGCACCCCTAGGCACCATCTTCAGACATTCCTTGCCTCATGCATCCGCAAATGTCCATTTAGCTGCAGGAAGTAGGGTGACCTAAACATATTAGTTGAGTTCATCTACACTGTATAACCTACCTGCATATGAGGGGAATTTTTTCCTGCCCAGGAAATCTGCATCAAAGGTTTCTTGAGCAAAGCAGTCATTTCAGTCTTGGTTATCCACTGCCCAGACTAGCAGAGCTTTTCAGTGTTCTGGTACAATTACAGTGCAAAGCACAAGTTACCAACAAAAGACATGCAGGCAACATAAGCATAGAAACTGTGGGGGAGTAGCTTAAGATTAAAATCATTAACTTAAGTAAAAACAAACTATAAGGCTGAGATCTCTACAACTGACAAGAAGGTATATGTTTAGGTACACATTGAATCCTTAGTCACTAGAAAAGGACTGTGCGTAAAAATCAACGTCTCACTTTTTCAAATTGCATGTTGACAAGTTTTCCTTATTAGATGATACTTTGTTGAATATATTTTTGATACAGTTTGCTATTACTGCAGCATATTATAATACATCTTTGCATAATGGGCTATTACCTTTTCAAATAATGCCTCTATAAGGAGGTTTCCTCTTTTGTGATTGCAGTGACAATGTGAACATAACAAATGAACAATGCACATGTAGAAGCTATCCCGTTTGTAACAAATGCTACTAATTGATATTTATTCCCCGAAAATGTCCTATGCAAAGACTTATCTCACTAACAAGTCATTCCTTTAAATATTGAAACCATGATACAGAGTACATTCATATCGGGTAAAGTAATAACTGTCTCTATGGATACCTACAGAAACAGACATTGATAGCTGGCAAACTTCCAGGGCCATCTGGTCTGCACATCCATTTTGACAGACTGATAATATCAATACCAACGTGCAATTATTTTTCCAAAAACTCTATTTTTGTCTTAGTTTTCCAAATCCTTTGGTTTGGAATAATTTTAAAGAGTGAATAATTTGCAGGAAAAACATAAATTCTAATTTGTAGCACTCACTAAAAGAAGTATGTGCTTGTTTCAATCCTCTTTTGATCCCCTTGCTGCAAGGCAATGGCATTGTAAGTCTCATACGGCAGATTTTGTGTGAGAAAGAGTGTGCAGTACTTGAAACTCCATCAAAAATATCACAAGTTCATAAACTACTACCTCAATCCCTAAAAACAATAGATTATTTATGCTTACTTGAACCAAGTCATTGTAGTCCTACCTATTGAAAGTTTCTGTAACAGGCTTTAACATTTGTTTCAAAAATACAATAATGTATTCATACTGTACCCTCTTCAGATAGGTCATTTTCTTCTGCTTCTCGCTCCATATCTTTACACCATCCTTCCAACCGCTTTGTTTCTGCATGCAGTAGTTTCATAAACCAAGTCCCATCTTGCCGGCATGGTGATATTCTGCCTGTGTCCACAGTCTCCTGTGTTTGTTCCAACCATGGATCTGGTGGAGGCAGGTTGGATGTGTCAACTGGAGACCTATAGTCTTCTCTGTAACTAAAGAGCCCCTGTGTTCTCACAGTCCTTACTGCACCATACTGTGTGGGTGTGTTTGGCTCAGAGTGCCGCTGGAATGATGAACCAAACTGAAGACCCTTGTCCTCCATAGTGATGTTTCCAGGGAATCCTTCAAGTTCAAGATCAGCCTGAACTGCTGCCGTCACACTGTTTGACCGCTTAAACCTCCCATGTCTGAATGACAATAACAAACAATGTTATTAACATGTTACACCACAGTATGACATCACTTTCATTTTATTCTCTTAATCTTATTTAGTGAAAAGTGCCCATTTCAAAAGCAGATGGGAATGAAAAAAAAAAGATTTTCTGATTTTATTTGCCATTTCCACCATTGCATTCTATGTGATACTAAGAAAACCATTGAAATATTCACTTCCTCTGTTTCTAAGGGCAAATTGGACACATACAGAAGGCTTTCAAAATGTTATTAGGTCCCCTCTAGCTATAGTACTTAAAGTAAATCAATTTGAATAGGGACACATTGGGTATAAAGGCAGGAGTTATGTTGACACTCATTCAATATAAAGGTATAAAAGACACATTAAAAACAGTGCACTTTAGCAGGATGAGCTTATACCCTCTTACATGGAGCATTGATGCAATAGGGCAGGTACCTAGGTTCAACAATAGAATTGTAAAAGCCATATGCATGTCTTATAGGTCCTAGATAAACATGCCTCTAAAATTATGAGAGCCATATGTGTGTGATAGAAAAATGTCAGACAGAGAGGACTCAAATAGAGAGCAAGATACACTCATCGGCTTAAGGAACTTCTGACTTTGCTGGAAATCTCAAAGAATTCTGGGAGTACGCCTGGCAAGATTAGATTGTCGTGGAATCCCAGAAACTCTTACATGGGCATATTTATCTTGCACACAAAGAAATCAAAAAAATACTTGTGTACATTTCTGCATGTTGAAACGGGACAAACATTTGGATTTTCTCTTTAAACATTTGTATTTTTCTCTATAAATAAAATATCTTTCACCTATACACCTACCAGGAAGAACTGTTTTGTTTTGCTAATAACTTTGACACCGCTTGACAAATCTTTAAAATAATTCCAAAAAAAGTGTATCTTTCTCAGCTCCTTTCTGGAACATTTTGGGGTGATCCATCTAGTGGGGATCAAATTAAAAACAGAGGGGGAGGTCCAAAAATGTTAATTTCCTATGTTCTTTTCCATAGGAAAAGTCTGCTGCAATTACAAGAAAGCAACTGAATGGAATTACACCAAATTTGTCAGAAAGTTTGAATTATGGTAAATCTGTTCAGCTATTTTTTGAGAGATTTGTGTTTAAAGCAGTGCTCAGGGTGGTTATGAATGGGTTAAAAAATAGGTATATATGGACTTTTGTCCTCCGGCCAGGCCATACACCCAAAACCTGTGGGCACCCAAACACCATGCAAAGATACCAACAGCCATGCACAGCCGAGGACTGGGTCACAAGGCCTGCATTTAACCACGTCACACTCTGCTGTGTCCTCACAGGTGGCCAAACCCTGCTACTCATGCCCTTTGGCCGTGCACCACAGTGGGTTCTGGGGGGTTGGCCAGAGGGCCTGGCCTACAGCTAGGCCCTGCATCAAAGCCCACCACAGGAGACCAGCTGCCCTCTTTGGAGGGCCCTCACCCATCCATAGTTTTTTATTTTTTTTAAAACAAATTTTGTGGTTGCCACTGTACTCCTGTGGTACCCACTACTCAAGCTTCACTCCTTGGTGCTCCAGTAATGTGCAAGGTTCACCTGGAGATAGTGAGATAGATATTGTAACAGTGAGATGGTTTTCATTACGGCTCTTATCGTGAGGAACACTGTATTATGAAGATGATAATGACTTCTATTACATGTATTTATCTATTGTTATGTAGACACTCTATGTTCTCAACTAAGTTACTGAGGTAATTTATTAAACACATTGAGTATCTTTTTGAACATTTTCACAGAATCACTAAAGGACAAGAATTTCACTTTCCAACCCAAAAACTTTACGCACAACAGTAAGTTACACTGCTCTGGTTTTCATTTATATCATTTTGCTTTTTTCCATGACCAAGCATGATTTTGGTTACATGATAGGTGTAGAAAAATAGGAATTTATCTTTGTTTCTTCAAAGAAGTCCTTTGTGTACCTCAAAATCCCATGGAATTTTCTATACCCTCTATAGGCCCTCATTTCAACCTTGGCGGTAACCGCTGGGCGTCCGCCAATGCGGCCGCACTCCCGCGGGGCCTATTTGGAGATCCCTGCTGGGCCGGCAGGCTGAAACCTGGTTTCTGCCCGCCGGCCCAGCAGGGATTTTGGCCGCAACATGGGAGCCGGCTCCAAATAGAGCTGGCTGTGTTGCGGCTGTGCGACGGGTGCAGTTGCACCCGTCGCACTTTTCACTGTCTGCTATGCAGACAGTGAAAAGCTGCATGGGGCCATGACAGGGGGCCCCTGCACTGCCCATGCCAGTCCCTGTGACCCCCATTTCCGCCAGCCTTTTCATGGCGGTTCAAACCGCTATGAAAAGGCTGGCGGGAGGGGGACTCGTAATCCCCTGCCCCAGGGACTAAAGTGGTAGGAAACTGCCGGTCAAAGACCGGCAGGGTTGTAATGACCCCCATAATGTTTGCAAAATATTGGCACTAGCATTGTAATCGCATCTCTCAGGAAAAATAAGTCTTTTTTAATTTCGCAATTCAATATAACAAAGGTATAAATGTTCAAAAGCAGGATGACTGATGGGTCTAAATGGAAGTCTAAGTGTATATATTGGACACAACACTTGTTTGGCTGTGATTCTTTTCATTCAGTTACATGTCACTTATGACTCCCTTTCGCTTTCTGCATTGAACATGATGAATTAATAGCTACCTTACAGATTTACTCAAACTACCAGTAATAATGTGCAGTATTTGTATGGTCCTTTGGGAAGAGTTCTAACTCTCCAAAAGATTCTGTGGTTTATGATCCATTATTGTATCTAAAAGGATGACCAAGAAAACATGTATTGATAAACAATGAAAGTAAGATGTGGGAATTGAATAGTAAGTTCTGTTGTGGGACAGTTTTGGTCTATGATTCAATCTACCTCACAACCAGCAAGTACAATGTAAATAATGTTGTTTAAATCATTGTCTTATTAATGCTGGCCATATACCTCCATAAAAGTGAACTTGATTTGGGATTATTTCCTTGTTGACCCTTGTTGCGTTCATTTATGAAATCATATAATGAGATATAGACCACTAATGCTGCTATACTATTTCATAATGTTTTGGGAAGCCAAGCTACTAAGGGGAGAGATTATAGGATTACTTATACTTAAATCTCGGGTTATGGTAATGGTTGTTGCTTGCTCAATTGGGAGCTAGTAAAAGGTCAGTGGTTCATATAGTAGTTCATTGGTATGCTAATAAACATGGTGGCCTATCAGACCTAACAAAGCGTGCAGTAACCGTCTATATTAGAAATGTGATTTGAGCCCCTGTGACTGCTTTGGCATTAGATCTACAACGCTTCACACATTTGTTATACCCTTGAAAAAGCCTAGCAATTACACCTAATTAAGGGGCAAAGACGTGTTGGCTGAAAAATCATCATACAATAGACAGCCTCTACTAAATGAACCACCAACCTGTACTATGACAATAAGGATAACATAACTAAATAAAGAGAAAATAAATTAGAATAAACATTGAAGAACTATGCCCCATTTTATGAATTTTCTGTTGCCTGCAATTACTATGTTTAATGTAAGTACTTCCATGTATCAGTATGAAAATGTATCTCACAACTTTTTGGTGCATGCAATTTCAAACTTTATTCAAGTGTATAAACATCACAGGATAGTGCGTTCAACACTGTAGTCAATAAAGATTGTGCAGTCACTAACTCATAAAATTATAACTTAAGGTGTCTGAATTGTGGGTAACGAAGGTGAACAAAACCCACTCACACATCATACACATTTCACATCAAGACTGTGGTCTCCCTCCCCCAGACAAAACACTCTGAGAATGGGAAACCCTTGATTATTTTTGCAATTATGTATATCACTTTTATATGAGAGTGAATTTTATTGTTTAAGTAACTGAAAAGCACTCTACATATGGAATGTTAAGTCAGATTGTATGCAACCTTTGATGGCGTTGTTGTAATAGCGAGTCCAATGTATGAATGGGGTGTCTTTAGACATGGTAAATAATAACTTATGTGGTTGTAGTTGATGCCTCAGTATATTGAATACGTGTTGTTCTTTTAGAGAGATTAATGGATATTTGTTGTGGATGGATGTTGTCACCTGAGTCTGTCTGAAGTTTTAATTTACCTTTATTTTATGTATGTGTTGGGCATTTACTTTTTGTGGTCATTTGCTGTAGTTAGATGTTATTGAAAGTGTTTTGTTCTTGTGATAACTCATGTGCTATAAGTTAAGATACAAAACCAGGAAACAATTGTCGGCTGGTGTTGTTATACACATATAACGTGAAATATTGTTTTACAAATTCCATCTGCAGGTTTTTCCTAAATGTTCAATGTTGTTTGTAAGTCACGTTCCAGACAGCGAAAACTAACTGGTGCACTTCAAGTCATTAATTCTTCACAAAAGTACAATAAGGTATAGAGACAGAGCATGAGCTTAGGGTCGGCCTTCATTGTCTTTTTATGTGTTTTCATTGTTTGCCAAAGCTTGGATTGGCTGTACATCAAGAGCAGCGCATTTCATGGATTGGTACATTGACACATTGCTTTTTTTTCTAAATATGCTATGGCAAAACTATTGGAGCCAAGCCAACTCTCATGAAGGTATGTTTATCTAACTATGCATAGATATACTGTTCTTAACACTATGTATATGTACCTTGATGATACATATTTTTTCCAGGTACTTAAATGTGGACTTTAGCATAGTGTCGCTTGCCTGATTTTTGTTTACAGTTGAGCTTGATAATAAAATCTTTGCTTTTTGCACTGTGTCCAATTACGGAAGATGCATTCAGTCTACTCATATGTTAGTCCTCAATGAGAGCACCTATCTTTCACCGATATAAGTCTATCACAATCCTTTCACCTTAGTATTAACTGATGTAATTTGCTTGTTCCTGCCCTATTACATTTATTCAAAATGCATAGATGCTCTTTGTTATGCCATTTCAATGGTTGTTTTGGTTGATATGGTTTTAATCAGTTTGTGCAAGCTAGGTGTTAGTTCCACCAGAGAACATTAAACTCTTGTTCCTAACTCCTGCTGATAAAAGTCTGCTGCTATTTTATACAGTGCACTTTGCCTTTATTAGGCATTGGAGCACTTGTCTACACTAGCAATATCGACAAATGCAAAATATAAACTAGAACCTAGTTCCAGGTGAAAACATTAGGCTCTTGACCCTCACTTTGTTTTTTCCTTTTTTTTTTTACATTTAGCCATCATTTACCACAATCTGACTCAAGGGAGGCCCCAGAGAACTCAGGCATCCTCCAGCCACTTTTAGTCACCAGGAGACTCCTATCCGGAAAACAAAGCTGAGTCACCGATCGTTTGTTGCTTAAGATCCACAAAGCAAGCTTAGGAACAGAGGCAGTGCAAGGCCTGCAGAGGGGAAACTGATAATGTAAACTTTCCAAACAATCTCTCATAGGAACCCAGAGTTCCCGCTCCTTCCTCCTCCTCTTCATATCCAAAGTAGAGTTGTAAATTAGCGCCTCCAACCAATCCAGCAATGTCAGGGGGGAAAGCAGTCAACAATTTTCTACAAATTTCACATCTAGCCAACAAAGTAATATAAAAGAGTACCTTAATCTTTCTTCTATTAAGTGTTAACTGTCTTTGTTCCTGAAAAACCCCAAAACCAACGAGGGAAGGGCCGACCTGACAGTTAATCAAAAGTACCTCCCTTATTACCTCCTCCACCTTACTCTGAAACTTGGTCAACTGGGGGCAGCTCATAAACATATCAAGATCTTCCACGTTGTCAAGACCACATTTCTTACAGGCTAATACCGTTCCTTGCCCCATCCTAGATAGTTTTGCAGGTGTCCAGTAGGCCTTATGAATAGTGAAAAGGTGATTCCTTCTCAAAGATGTCGGTTGAACTGTCTCGTATAAAAGGGCATTAGAAGATTGTCATAGATCCATAAGCTGCTGACCCGGCAGGTCCTTCCCCCATAGTTTCTTCGGAAGAGAGAACGCTCCATCCACTGTCTCCATAATCAACCAGTACAGCTTTGTTATCTCCTGTCTCGAAGGGGGATTAGAGCATAAAAACTCTTCCAACTCGTTCGAGACCCCTACTTCCTCCTTTACATACTTCAACCAACTGGAGATTTGAAAGTATTTGAACTTGGGGTTGAAAAACTTATACAGCAAGCCCTTAGGATGTACACCATTTAGTTCCATCATAGCCTTGAACGTTTGTCCCTTCTCAGAGTCCCCAGGTTCCTCCCGTAGTTCCCTGGAATTCTTTAAAAAAAAGCCCACGCATAATACTGCACATCAGGTAACGCCAACCCTCCTTTCTCTCTCTTCCGCCTCAACTTTCTCCAAGCAATGCGTACCTCTTTAGAGGCCCAACCAAAGCTACCAATTTCTCCCTGAAGCTTACTCAGCCATTGTTTCTCAAATATCAACGGGACCGCATTGAAAATAAATAAACATTTAGGAAGGACCAACATCTTTACCAAATTCACCCGTCCTATAATTGTAAGGGGAAGACTAAACCATTTCTTCATCAGGTGCGTGGTTTCCCTCAAAATGTTCTTAAAGTTAACTTCTGCAATTTTATTTATTTCTTACGTTATAGTGACCCCTAAGTATTTCACCTCCTTTTTCACTGGGACTCCGGTTACCTCCAAATTCCACACCATTACTTCAGATTTTTCACTATTTACAGAAAAAACACTAACCTTCCCAAAACCCCCACCTGGTCTTTCAAAGCATCTAAAGTTTGGGCCCAGTCAGATGTGTATATTAATATATCTTCCGCAAAGATATTAATCTTCTTACTCCAAACCCCACAATGAAACGGGAGTACCCTCTGATCCCTCCTAAGTTTTCACACAAAAGGCTCTCAAGATATATATTAAAAAGCAATGGTGATAACGGACACCCCTGTCTAGTACCTCTTTTAATTTTGAAAGAAGTGGATAAAGTCCCATTCACCAGAATCCTTGCCTTAGGGTCTTGATTTATCCCCTGCAACATCCCTATAAAACTTTTCCCCAAATTAAAAAAAATCACAAACCTTCCTCATATAGACCGAGTTCACTGTATGGAAAGCCTTAGTGGCATCCACCAAGACTATCGCCAAAGGATCCCGGCATGCAAAAGCCAAATCAATTGAGCCTATCAAAGTATGTGTCAAATCCTGCATCCACCTCACCTTCATAAAGCCTTTTTGATCTTGATGGATAATTTTGCCCAGGACCCCACTTAACCTATCTGCCATAACCTTCACAAAGATTTTATAATCATTATTTACCAGGGAGATTCGTCTATATGCATCGCAAGATCTCAGATCTTTCCCAAGCTTCAGAATCACCGTAATGTTTGCTTCTTTCCATGACACCGGCATATTACTTCTCCCCTCTAAAACATCATTACACAAGTCCAAAAAAAGGACTTAATGCTATCTCCCAGACATCTGTAAACTTCTAATGGCAACCCATCGGGCCTGGGGCTTACCCAACCTTGTCTGATTTTAGAGCAAACTCTAACTCCTCAAACTCAATTTGCTCATTCAAGGTTCTATTATCCTCTTCGCACAGAGACCCCAGTCCTGAGCCCTCCAAGCAGACTGTCACGTCATCCGGGTGCACTTCCAACTCCTCGGCATACAAATCTGTCAGAAGATTACCCATTACATCAAACTTCCACAGGAGCAGATGGCTTTTACCCAACTCCCACCAACAGATGGGTGCTCAGACTTTAACTGTTTATCTGAACTCTACATCCGCTAGGGGGGAAAGGGAATGGGAATAAAAAAAGAGAGACCACCTCCAGATCCAGTTCCAGCCTGTGGTTCCCACTTGAAGATAGGATATTCAGTGTGTGTCTCTGAAAACATGCACCTTTCGTCTTATTGGGATTTCTTTAAAGGAAGGACCTGGATCTTTTGAGAGACTAGCCTCTCCTAAGAGAACAATGTTAACATAATATCTTCTTTTCTCCAAGAGTCAGTTTCCAAGGTTCTCTGGAGAACAGTTCAAACGTTCACAAATATACAAACTACTAATGCCTTTTACAGGAAATGAAAACTCCTTCTCAAGGTTCAGTTTTCTCAATCACAGCCTCTAGGAATTAGTCTGAGCACTGAGGCTCGTCTCTAAGACTGAATAGTCTGCAAAGCAAGAGTTCTTGAAAATATACGTACATATATATATTGGCAAGCCTGGAAATAATACAAAATAATTCCTACTGCAGTTGCTTGAAACTCTGTTAAGCCAAAACACATTCTCCTCACAAACCGATAGCCAGTTGTTAGAGGAAGGAAAATAATTCAGCTTCTTCAAAAGGGAAAAAGTAGCTGGTGTGCACACCGTAAGAAGAAAAATAATTATTTACTCACAACTGGAAGAATTCTCTATGAAACAAAGTACCTCAGGAACACTGCTCATTCTGCTCAGGATGACAGTTGAAGTGCAGGGCTCCCAGAGAGAAACAGCTGGAGGGAAGCTTCAGCATACGACTAAGGTAGAAATACTAGAGTGCTGACCTCACAAGTATTTACGGCCACCATCTTGAGAGGCAGTTAAACCTGAAGAAACTAGTTCTAAGAACAGTCTCCGCAAGAGCCACCGGAAGTGAGTACGCCGCTGCAACCAACGTGGGTACAAGGAAAAGGGGAATCGTTTTTACTGAGGGAAGAACTCAACAATGCTGGCAATAGTTTCCTGACAAAATCAGAGAAAAAATCTTGAAAGAGTTTGCTGATCTCCCTACTATCTTTTTTTAATCTTCCCACGTTAACATCTCTAACCTCTGTCACCCTGTTCTTTTCTCTGTCAGCTTTCAATTTCTATGCTAATATCTTCCCACAATTTTCTCCATATTCGAACTGCTCCAACCTATACACCTCACACCTCTTCTTGACCCTACCCTCGATCACCCCCTCTAGCTCAGCTTGCAGTCTTAGGCCAGCCCTGTGTAGGTTATCCACTTCCTCTTCCTCAAGCCCTGGGCTAATCAGTGTGGTTTCTATCTGTTGGATCCATTCCTCCAACTTCTTCTTCTGGGTGAACACGCCCCTGGAGAGCTCTCATCCAGGCATTCTATTACTGTCCAAATACTTTTAACGAGCTTTAACAAGCGAATAGCGACGATAACTGGCAGCGTATTTAAGAAGATCGGCTAGACTCTAACTTTTTAATAAGGTCATCCACCTCCTTTGCATCTTTAAAATGAAGCATTTTATTATCCTCCTTATATTGTTGTCTTCTAAACGAGGCAACACTAATTAGCCTCCCTCAAAGAAATGCCTTAAAGGAGTCCCAAACCATGGCTGACGAGGCAGAACCCACACTGAGATAAAAACAAAAATCCCTTACATCAGCTTGTCACTCTGCCACTATCTCTCCTTCTAACAATAATGACCTATCTAGTGTCCATGTCCCCTGAACTACCCTCCCGGTTAAACCAATTCTCAACCAGATAGCAGAATGATCAGACATGTGAGCCCCAACATGAAAAATCTCCTTCACGCACTGGCCCAAATCCCTATCTCTCAGAACAAAGTCTATCCTAGATTGGTGCCTATATTTTTTATTATTAAACCTATATCCTCTAGATAGGCCACTCTCCCTCCAAATATCGGATAGACTAAGCTGGGAAATTACATATAGAAGTTGACACATTTTCTCATTGACTCTGGACCTACTCCCTGAGGATCTGTCTGGGTCATAATTTAAAATCACATTAAAATCCCCCAACCAAATAATAGGATCAAGACATAACAACAAGTGCTGGCTGAAATAGGTCTACTAATGAAGCAATATCATCCTTATAGGGGCCATAGTATCCTACCACCGTAAGTGGCTTATCCTACACGTCAGTCTTCCAATAACTCATCTTCCGGCCCTATCAATCGGGCCCTCCTGAAGGAAGATATTAGGATGATTCTTGACCCCTTTACTGCCCCCACTCTGTCCTGAACAGATTATCCCTTGTATCCATCAATAAGGCTTAAGCTCTTCCATACACTCTTGTCTCGAAAAGTGTATCTCTTACAACTCTAATATCTCCGCCTGAGCATCCTTCATATATTGTAACAACATTTTTTCGCCTACTCACCACCTGCAACCCATTATTATTTAAAAAAGGAGCCTATCTTCCTTCTCATCCATCCTCTGCCTGGTGAAATTGTGGTGACACACATGCTCCCCCCTGAAAACACCATAATATCTATAATTCTGAGGACCATTTTTGTTGTGCCTTGACCCCCTCTCCCCACCTCCCATACCTGCCCCCAACTCTAACCAATACAAAACCCCCACAGGAAACCCCCCCAATACTTCTTCTTCCGGGCGAACACGCCCCTGTAGGGCTCTCATCCAGGCATTCTATTACTGTCCAAATACTTTTAACGAGCTTTAACAAGCGAATAGCGACGATAACTGACAACATATTTAAGAAGATCGGCTAGACTCTAGCTTTTAAATAAGGTCATCCACCTCCTTTGCATCTTTAAAATGAAACATTTTATTATTCGCCATCACCCTCAATGTAGCGAGGAATTTCAACTGCGTCGAAGCTCCCAGCTTTCTAAGCGGCTCAATTTTCATTCCTAGTTCCCATTGCTTGCTCAGGGTTGTCCCTGAAAGATCTGTCCTAATCTCGAAAGAGGCTCCCTCAGCTGAGATTTACTTCTTCTTTAGAGCAGCTACTAGGATTTTTTCCTTAATTGTATACGTATGGAAACACACCAGAATTTGTCTGGGTAATACTCGATTTAACTGCCTCTTAAAAGGGTTGCGATGCACTCTTTGAATATCTTTTTTAATTGCTGCATCTTTCAAATCCACCTGAAAACCCTGTTAAATCAGCCAAACTACCAGACCTTTTAAATCATCAGCTTTGAATCCTTTGGGAACTTTTAAGAGCCTCAAGTTGTTACGTCTCTGTTGATTTTCCAGGGTTTCAAGCTTGCCTCTGATGCTTTCCTCGCCGGTTTTCAGGGTCTGGACAAATTCCTTATTTTTCTATACTTCCGCCTTTGGGCCCCCCACTTCTTCTTCTTCCAACACTGCGGTCCAGCGTGCCAGGTCGTCATTTTGTTTCCCAATGATTCTCATAATTCCCTTATCTCATGTTGATTGGCGCCTGACTTCTCAAAACCATCCTTAATTTTAACAGCCAAACTTTTCAAGATTTCTGATATTGAGCGGTTCATAGGGCTCCTGGGGCTTCCCACCCGCTCTTGTCCTGATTCTTCCTTAGTTCCTGATAAGGTCATGGCCAAATGATCCTCAGAAGTGGGGAGGGTACATATTCTTGATACGTAGCCCCTCCTAGTTCTGCCAGGTCTTTGTCTGTAAGTTCCAAAGAATCCCGAGCGGGAGGGGGCATTCTGGAAGCACAAGCATTCTCCTTCTCCCCTTGCCCTCGCAGCAATTCAGCCAAAGGGGAGAACCTATTTGACTCAATAAGCGTGTGTGTCATCTGTGTAGCCTGAGAGTCTCTACAGAGAACCCTCTCTGTCATCTCAGCTAATTCAACTAAACCAAAACGCAAGTCTGAACCCACACTCCGAACTCGGGAACCCCCGGTCCATGAGAGTCAAACTCATCTAATTGAGACTTAGGAAGCACCCTAAAATATGTCCTTAATGAGGGGGTGACCTTTGGCCGAATAGAACATCTACACTTTGGTGGGTCACAATTCCTATCTCTACCGTGAACTCCTTGCGCATCCAGTAATAGTTTTAGTGCTTCCCTAACTGGGAAGTCCTTTGCCTTTTCTTTGCTCCCAGAAATCCTTCTCCCACTTCCTAAGTCATAAACTAGGCTTCTTCCTGGATTCCTCCGCACCCCAGGCTCTTTTATGAATATTCGGGGGCCCCCTTGAACAGACCTCTTACCTCCAATCACAACAAACTCAACAGGATCCATGTTCTGCTGCTCTGATAATGTAGATGAAAGCACAGTAACTTGAGCATCCGAGCCTGTGTCCCCGTCAAACCTCGTCAGGCTACTCACACTTGTGCTGACTCTGCAGCTTCTCCCCCCGGAGGGGAATCCGCGCTGCTGCTTCTCTGCCTTGCTTGAGGTCCGTCGCTCCTCCCCCCCGGCGCAGTGCGGCCAGACACCCTGGAACCTAGGGGGCCCTCCAACTTGACGAGCCCTTCAGAAGGCCGGGTAAGCTAAAATTGCTCCCACTGCTGCTACCGTCATTCCTCCTGCCTCATCAGCTCCGTTAAATGCCACCCGTGGAGCCCCTCCATGGCCCGCTTTTTAGCGGGCCGCCATGTTTTCCTCTATGCCACCCTGGCTCCACCGTCTCTTGAGACTCACTTTTGGTGATAAAAATCTACTGCTACTCTACATATTGCCCTCTGCAGTTTGTTTTTATCAGTTATTGGAGCATTTGTCTGCACCAGCAGTATCAAGAAATGTAAAATGCTTGGAAGATACCTGACTTGTATTTTAAGATTGTTCATATGAGGATTGATTGTAATAGTATATCTTTAAATGTGAAAATGCTTTGAAAGCATTTGGACTTAGAATTTAAACATTGTTCATAATTGTTGATTGTAATGGTTGTAAGTAACAAAACAATACACTTAGGCCCATACTTATACTTTTTTACGCAAACCAGCACTGGCGCTGGTTTGCGTAAAATGTTTTACCACCGGCTAACGTCATTCCAACGCGCCAGGCGGGCACCCTATTTATAAACTGACGTTAGCCGGCGCTGCGGCCTGGTTAGAGTAAAAAAAAATGAATCTAATCGGGCAACACAGGCGTATGGAAGAATGGGGGTTGTGCGTCAACAAATGGTGCAAGTCAGGTTAGAGTCTAAGATCATGGCTCTAACCGGACTTGCGCCATTTTCTGACGCACAACCCCCATTGAAATGACTCCTATCTTAAGAAAGACAGGAGTCATGCCCCCCTGCCCAATGGCCATGCCCAGGGGACTACTGTCCCCTGGGCATGGCCATTGGGCACAGTGGCATGTAGGGGGGCCCAAGTTAGGCCCCCCTATGCCACTTAAAAAAAACATTTACTTACCTGTACTTACCTGGGATGAGTCCCCCCATCCATGGGTGTCCTCCAGGGGTGGACGAGGGTGGCAGGGTGTGTCCCTAAGGGCAGGGAAGGGCACCTGTGGACTACTTCCATGGTCAGAGACCGTGGAAATTAGCCCACAGGTCCCTTAACGCCTGCCCTTACCCAGGCGTTAAAAAACGGCGCACATCAGATTGTGCACCATTTTTTAAGGCCTGCACCTCCTGTGTGTCAAAATGACGCGGGAGTATAAATAAGGCGCACATGCCTTAAAGTCAATTTTTGGACGGGAATGCCTACCTTTCATGTCATTAACACAAGGTGGTTTCACGCATCCAGAAAATGACGCACACTGCTGAATTTTGACGTTCGTGGGGTCGGGCGTCAAAGTATAAATATGGTGTTAGGTTTGCGCCGAATTTGCGTCAAAAGGTATACATATGCCCCTTATTATCATTGGGAACATTAGAACAGTACACCTGTACTTACTCAGATGTGGAGGTTAATACTGTTAACTTGTACTTACCTATGAAGGCAATATTTTGGCTACAATATTTTGTAGCATAATATTTTTCTAAACAATATTCTGACATAAAACCTTGCATTTCCTGGAGCCAGTTTGTGTGCTTTGAAATATTTACTTTGCAGACATGTGACCTTATAATTGTTGGGTTCTGGCTTTCATCTTAGCAAGTACCTGCTGTTTGATTGCTTTAGTCTGTAGTGCTATTTTCTAATCACTCCTGTGTGTTAGTTGTTTAACTTAGATGTTGCTAAAACATATTTTTGCATTTTAGTTTTTTTTTTACTAAAAAGGCATAAATGCTGCCTTTAAAATACAATGAGCATACTGACCCTTGGTCACCAATTCCAGCTATGCAATATTTTGCAATGCATGCCTTTTAGGTTTACTACTAACAGTGCAAATGTCATCTTCTGGCTCATTTTTATAACACTTTTCTTTGAGAGTATATCTTAAATTTGCTAATGCAGTCTGTTCAGGAAAGACTCTTGCCTGACAGCTTTCATATTTTTGTAGCCTAAGATGTTGCTTCATTGTGGGATTTTCTTTTTTAACACAGCAGTGGACAACACAATGTAAGTCACTTATATGTCTCCAAACCCTTATATTTACAAAAAGTCAGTCTTTTCATCTTTGCTAATGCTTGTTTGTTTAGGCCTGGTTTATTTTCTTCAAACACGCTGGGCATATGTTCCTGGCCTTTATTTGGTTTTCCCACCATCCTTGGTATTTCGTGTCTTTGATGTTCACAAATAATAGAGAGGATGTTTATTGTTCTCTTAAACGTGGGTGTATATATCTTTAAACCTAAAAAAGGTAGGCTGAGTATCCAACAGGTGTCAAGGGTAGATTTATGTATTTCAACAAAAAATTCTGAATCTGCCCTGTGGTCAAATCACTGTTCAGCTCGGGGATTCCAAGTTGGCCACTGTGTTAGTCCATGCTGTTGACTGATTCAGAGCACCAGTCAGCAGCAGTGACGTCACATTAGGGACATCGTAGTTATCAAGAGGCCATCCAGAAGGGACGGAGTTGTCGGCTGCAGGAGGTGAGTGAGACGTCAAGAGGCAACATGCGAGGTAGCAGATGGAGACTGGATCAGAGAGAACCTTGAAAGAGAGACATTGGCCCATCCATGGAGGGAAGGAGGGAAGAAAACACTATGAAGGAGGAACACGCTGTAGCTACTTCTCCCAGTTTTCCTAAGGCAAAGGAGGATGCTGTGGGCCCCTACGCCACAGCCCTGGAGGCTCATGGCCGAAGGCAAGTATCGGGAAGGGGGTGTTCAGAGTTAGTGGGTGGGGCTTTGGTCAAAAGCGGGCCACGTGTGAATCATCCAGGATGATTAACTCCGTTCACAGCACCGGTGAGCACAAAGATGGCGGGCACTATAATAGACAACAGGTACCCCATGAGAGTGTGAAACTGATTCATGCCTTATTGATTTTCTAAGGGCCATATCACTCCTGACCTGGGGCCTCTAAGTAAGGAACATGTTATTCCTGGCAAGCCAAGCAGGAAGAAAAGAGTTCAAGCCTACCTTGGGCAGGACCTGGAGGAAGAGAGAAAACAATTGACCTGTTATTTTGTTCAAAGCCATGCAGAATAAAACCCACAGCATCTATGTCTCAAGCCTCTGTGTCTCACTACTCAGCCTGTAGGGGACAGGGTAGAAAGAAGGTGGGAACCATAAATACCACATGCCCTTTTCTAACCTTGTTTTCACACTAGTGCACATTTTAATGAAAGTAGTATATTTGTTGTTTAAATGACTTTAGGAGTGATAACTGTGTGTGTATAACACTAAGCTTTTGTGGCGACATGGCATTCCATATGTAACATGCATACTTGATTTTCTAAGAGTTTCAGAATATCGGAACTAAATACTTGTGATGCTCCCATTTGTCTACGTAGTTAATATTTGTTATAAACATTCAGCCTAAACATATAGAATTAAGTACTGACTGGAACACTGTGTAACATGTATGCCACTTATTACTTAACTCTATATTTTCTATTAGTGAGTACCTGAATTTGGGAAGACTAAGGGCCTGATTTAGAACTCAGTGCAGGGATTAGTCCGTCACAACAGTGACAGATATCCCGTCTGCCGAAATCTAAATGCCATTATGTTCTGAGAGATTTCCATTTTGGCAGACAGGATATCTGCGACCGTTTTGACGGAGTAACCCCTTTCGTCTATATCACACTCTAAATTCTTACCTCCACTTATTTGAAACGTGTTACTGCGCAAAAGACTATTTCTTAGTTGCCAAATTATACTAGAAGTACCCTCAGAAAAACTAAATGTCCTTTACAATTTTAGGTAAACTTTTGCAGTTGCACGTTTCAGGATTGTACAAGCAAGAGTTGCATTTTTGCATTGAATTATCATATCCTCATGTAATCATTGTATTCTAGTCTATCATACATCACGAGTCATTCAGAGTTCCCATTTTAGTTCATTCATTGTGATTCATCATTGGCGCTTACTGCGGATAACTGAATGTCAGCCTAATGAATGCCTTCTTTTGTAGATGCCAGACCATCGTTTTACCAGCTACACTATGATGCCCACATTCGCTGTGCTGCACTGTAAGCAATTTTCCAGTACATACATTCATGTACACGGAATGCATATTTTGTGAGAAAAGAAAAACAGTATCAGTTCATTTGGGCCAAAAGATTTTGCCTTTCTTGGAGAGAACAAAAAGTTGCAAAGATCATTCCTACAAAATATATTTGGGCACAAAAATTATTTCAGTAAATTGTTTGCCTGCATTACCGTTTATCATCTTCCACTTGCACTCCAACCGAGTGGTATTCCCGAAGACTTTTGCTCTCTGTATCTGAATCCGCCGTTTCCACCTAAGACAACAAGCAAATATAATTGAAAATGAGACTAGGTATGGAGAATGTTTCATTATACTACACATAAACAGGACTTTGAAGCAAAGTCCATGGCTGAGACCTGATACAAAGTTCATAAAGACAGACTGAACGATGGATTGCAAAGGGGGCTCAGAAGTTTATAGATTTGGGTGATGGATTATGCTGCTTAGTTTCACAATGTTGGTAACACCTGTCAGTTTTCATAAGATTTTGATGTGCAAACAATCCATCGGGACCTGATCCAAATTAGGAACTTGCTGTTGGAAAACATGTTACTCGGAGGAATAGATTGTATTGCACATTCATGGCATAAACACGATTTTATGGCAAGACCGGAGGCTTCTATTATGCTTTTCTTTTCTTGTTTAATTCATTAGCAGCAGTCATGACTGAAAAACTACAAATCTCAAAAGGCAAAGAAACGTGGCCAATGGGAAGAAACATGTACTCCATAGGTATGCACCATTCACGGGCCAGAATACCCCTTAATACTCATCTTGACTGTGAACAGCCCTCTTTTCTTGCTGTTCGCAGTCAAGATAAGTATATTTGAGGAATTTGTTGTTCATTATTAATCGTGTATATGTATTCTACTGTTTAACTTTATGTGCTTTGCCCTTCTTGTGCTTACTGTTTTTAGCATTTCTTCCAGAACGGCTTGTAGCCGCATTCCTCAAAGTGCCTCCCTTACATGTGCACTTCATTTCTTAGAACCTTCAACGTTCCTCTCACAACAGTCGTCATTTTCAACGACGGTTGGGAGAAACATCAAGTTCCTTTGCCTTTTCCTCACGGTTTGCCTCACCTCTCCGCTTTGTCTGCTGTTTCAGCCTGCTGCCCACGTTTCCATACGCTGGAAGGTTTGGTGAGGGTTCCTCACTAAAGGCAGAGGACGCGGCTCCTCATAGGCCTCCCTTAAGGGAGGGGTAATTGAAAATTAATCCTCTCTAAAATGTACAAAAAAATCCAAGTACATTTCTTCTCCTATTGTTATATCAAATATTATTGATACTGGTGATGACATCCAAGATGCTGACTCAGATGCAGGCAAATCTGATAACATTAACTTGGACATATTTCTTCCCCCTCCCACTAAGAAAGCGAAACTTTCAGCACAAGAGGCCTCAAAACCTCTAACAATTACTGACATGGAAGGGGTCCCTATGTTTGACACAAATAATATACACCATCCACAATACACGGAATGGTTTCCTGTGGACCATGTGGGGGATTACGTGGCTTCTAGACTATGCACTCCCCTGGATAAACAAACTAGGGTGAAACTACGCTCTGAGTGCCCTCGTCCTTCCTTGCACTTGAAAATAACTAATACTCCCTCCATTGATCCTTCCCTTCTTACCTTTCTTACCAAGTTTGGTAAGGATCCCTGCAAGGGCATGGTCCACATGCCAGGATAAACATTTGGACATTGTGGGTCCATTGACTCACATTTTTGATTAGGCAAAGGCAGCTCGTTTGGATAATTCTTCCATTAACCCAGTTGATTTGTCTTTATGGGTTCAACGTTCCACATGTCTTTTGGGGAATGCCAATGCTGCAGTCATGCACGAGCGCAGAAAAGGTCTCCTTCTCAAGCTTGACCCCAAACTTGTCAATTTGGCTGTTTAGGACCTTGGCATCAAGGTGGAAGGTCTCCTTTTTGGGGATTCCTTCATAAAGGAACTTAGCAAATTTGTGGCAACTTTCCCTTCGTTGGACAAAGCCCAACAATCTCTTAAAAAGATGTTTGCCAGTCTGGTTTTTGCCAGGGCTGGCAGAGGCAGGAACCGCTTTGCTGGCCACGCATACAACAATCAGGGTTCCTGTGCTGCATACAACACCTCGTACCAGGAATACAGACCACAGTTCTACCCACAGAGAGGCTGTGGTTTCTGCAACAAAGGCAACAGTGGTTCCAGATACTCGTCCCAACCCGGTAAGTCACATTTCTGGCCTTCCTACTGTAGGAGGTCATCTTTTATTGTTTCTACCAAAATGGCAGTCGATTACTGTGGATCCATGGGTTCTAAACAATGTAAAAGGTTATGCCATTGAGCTTTACTCAAAGCCTTTTCAGCTGGTGCTTCCTCACCCTCCCCAGTTCTCTGTGGAAATGACAAACCTAATTTAGACAGAAATTCAGTCTCTTCCTCAAAAACACGCAATTGTTCCTTGTCATCTCGACCCTTCGAGTTTCATCAGTTCAGTTTTTCTATTTCAAAAGAAAAACAAAAAGATGCACCAAGTCATCAACTTGAAGTATTTCAATCAGTTCGTCATTTATCGTAATTTCAAAATGGAGACCATCCTGGATTCTCTCCTTCAGTGCGACTGGATGATTTGTTTGGACCTACAGGATACATATCTTACAGTTCCCATACATCCGGATGCCAGGGAATATTTACAATTCCAATGGCTAAACAAGACTTTTAATTTCTCCTCTCTTCCTTCCGGCCTCTCCTCCGGTCCCTGGTGTTTCACAAAACTCATGAAGCCAGTTGTAGCCTTTTTCAGAGCTCAATGAGTCAGCTTAATCATTTACCTGGACGATATCCTCGTCATGATCCAAAACCTTTCTTCTCTTCAATCTCATGTCCAGTTAGCTTGTTCTCTTGTGTCAGATCTCAGTTTTCTGATCAACAATGAAAAGTCTTCTCTGGTTCCGGTTCAACAAATAGAGTTTCTAGATTTTCTAGTGGACTCCATCACTGCTACTCTACATCTTCCTTCAGCAAAAGTAAAATCCATAAAATCCGAGATTCTGCAAACTTTGCGCAAATTACTAATTTCCATAAGAAACTTAGCAAGAATAGTAGGCCTCCTTTCTTCTTCAATTCAGGCCATTTTTCCAGGCCCTCTTCATTACAGAGCCCTTCAAAGACTCAAGATACGTCATCTTCAAATGGGTCTTGCTTACACAGAAAACATCTTCCTAGATCAGGAATCTCTTGCAGAATTACAATGGTGGATAGACCATTTAGATGCCTGGAACAGCAGGACTATATTTGCATCAGCCCCAGATATTGTATTAGAATCAGATGCAAGCTGTTCCGGCTCGGGACTCCGATGTGGTCCAATCTCGACTGGGGATACATGGTCTCTAGAGGAGTTGAAGTTGCACATCAACTGTATAGAGATGCTTGCCGGCTCCTTTGTCTAAAAGTCTAGCAAAAGACAGAGTTTATAGCTCAGTTCTTCTCAGGATGGACAACATATCAGCGGTCCGTTATATCAATCATTTGGGAGGCACAAAATCCAAACCTTTAGCAGAATTAACAAAATGGTTTTGGGAATGTTGCCTCCTAAAAAGGATTTTGGTTCATGCAGAGTACCTTCTGGGAAATCTAAATACAGTGGCAGATTGTCATTCTCGATATCTGCAAGATTCAAGCGATTGGAGGCTTCATCCCAAGATTTTCAAGGCTTTTTTTCGGAAATGGGGTCCTTTCCAGATAGATCTATTGGTGTCTCATCTCAACGCTCAACTGCCCCAATTCTTCAGTTGGCATCCAGATCCCTTAGAGTTAGCGTTCAATGCCTTCTCTCAGAACTGGTCAATCTCAACTACGCTTTCCCTCCATTTATCATGATAAGCAGACTTTTGGCTCAGAAAACATGTCAACGGGCAGTGGTGGTTCTCATAGCCCCCTTTTGGCAATCCTAAGTGTGGTTCCCTTCCCTTCTGGAGTTGTCAGTAGACTTCCCTTTTCTGCTCACGTCCTTTCCAGATCTCCTCTCCAACCCCCTCGGCCTTCCCCACAACTTGATTCTAGAGAATCTTCTTACCCTCTCAGTGTGGAAATTATCAGGGATTCCCAACCAATCCCTTCTATTTTGGCAAAAGCTTCAAACTTCATCGAACACTCTTGGGCTCCAGTAACAAAGAAGGCATACAGATCAGCAAGGTCCTTATGGCATGGGAAAACATATTGATTCCCTTTCAGCGGATGTAACTTTTATTGTTAATTTCCTTGCGGCAGAAGCTAGCGAAGGTAAGACTTATCGTACTATCAATTTGTACAGGTCAGCCATTTCCTCTTCTCACCCTTTCATCAATGGAAAACCGGTTGGCGAACATCCTCTGGTCTGGCGTCTGTTCTGTTAAAGGGAGTAAAGTTTTCTAATCCTCTGCTACCAAAATACAGTTCTTTGTGGGATGTCAATGTTGTTTTCAACCTTTACTTATCTTGGACAGATAATACAATGCATACCTTAAAAAGGTTATCTGCTAAACTTTCCATGTTACTTTACCTTGTTACTTTCAAATGTCTTTCAGATGTTAGAGCTCTTGATATCACTGCTCGCCATTTTACCCCAACAGGTGTCTTATTTAATATTCATAGACGTACTAAAACGAATCTGGCATCAGTTTTTTATTCCTATTTTCCTTTCCATCTTAAACTGTGTCTAGGTCAACTACTGAAGATACATGAACAAAAGACAGCCGATTTGAGATGTTCCTCAGCATCCCAACTCCTTATTTCATTTAAGAAACCATTTAAGCCTGTTTCCTCCCCTACTCTTGCTCGTTGGGTCAAGTGGGTTATGTCCTTGGTGGGTATCGACACCCCCTCCTTTGGGGCCCCTTCTTCCAGGGGTGCTATGGCTTCAAAAGCTTTTTGGGATGGTTCTCGGCTCGAGGACATTCTCAAATCGGCTGACTGATCTAATGATAATGTGTTTAAAGTATTTTATTGTAAACCGGTACAACATGCCTCCTTGACTGTGATTAATTCGCTTTAAACAAGCATAATAGGAGCCTCCCTTCTTGCCATAAAATGTAAATTTTCCTAGTAATTTATGAAGGAAAGTCTTAATTTTATTAAAGACACGGAGGCGAGTATTATCCTTCCTCAACACTTACTGCTCATTTTTTCTCCCTCCCTAACAGCATCATCAACTCCTTCACAGGGTTCCTCCTAAGCACCTCCTTCCGGTTCGTCACCATTTGAGCTTTCCTGCAGCTCCATCTCTTCACTACAACCATATGCAGCCAGACGTCCTTGTTTTCTCCAAATCCAAGTCTCCGTTTGTGAACATTTTACAAGACTCTTTAGCTGTGGTTATGGCAGTTTGCATTTTTTGCTCCATTTTACCATTGTTTATTACTTTCTAACCCTCACACAAGAAAAGAGGGCTGTTCACAGTCAACATGAGTATTAAAGGGGTAGTCTTGCCCATGATTGGTGCATATCTATGGATTACATCTTTCTTCCCATTGGCCACGTTCGTTTGCCTTTTGGGATTTGTAGTTTTTCAGTCTTGACTGCTGCTATTGAATTAAACAAGAAAAGAAAAGCATAATACTCGCCCCCGTATCTTTAAAAAAATTAAGACTTTCCTTCATAAATTACTAGGAAAATCTACATTTTACAATACACCAACAAATTACCACATAGAAATTTGCATTAGTCTGTGCACAATCAATGAGATCAATAAAATATGATCTATAGCCACCGTTACTTCTTCACATGTACCCAGTACAATAGTTGTTGCTTGACAGTTGTTTTCTTCTACGTATTTTGTGATAAAGAAAATAAAAAATCTTCAGCGACCTGTGGAATTTTTTTTCAACATTTAAATCTGTTTTAGAAAACAAGGATGGCATTCGTTCATTTTCATGGTGTCCCTCCTGACTTTTCAAATTAACATTCAAGATCGTCAACCATAGCCTGACACATTAATTCTTTCAAACCCTACCTTGGCCAGCATGACAGATTTTGTAAAGATTAAAAATCAAAATGCAAAGCATCAGATTGACATGCAAGTTGGAAATGTGTTTGTCACTCGCAATGTCAACATTGTGAGTCCTTACGAACTTCAAGGGGAAGGGGGCAGCAAAGTATCAATCCCACCTGCAATCAATCAATTAATCTATCAAACAAGATTTATAGAGTGTGGCTAATCACCCAGGAGTGTATTCAGGTGCTGAGAACATAGCTGCTAAGGGGTTCAGTTGAACAGCCAGGTTTTGAGTCTTTTTCTGAATTCCAGAAGAGAGGATGAGGTCCGTAGATGAAGAAGGAGGTTGTTCCAGGAATTTGCTGCATTTAGGAGGAGTGTCCCCCACTGTTGCTTCAGGGGATGCAGTGGTGTATGTGAGGGAGAGGGAAGCAGAGCGTATGTGTCTGGAGGGTTAGTGGAAGTTCAGGCAGTGGTTGATATATGCTGGTCCTTGATTATGAAGGGCCTTGTGGGTGTGGATCAGCATCTTAAATTGACATCTCCTCTGAATGGGGAGCCAGTAGAGCTTTGGGGGTGGTGTGGGTTTGTTTGGGGAGGTTTAGGATGAGCCAAACTGCTGAATTCCATATGGTCTGCTGTCTTTTCAGGAGGCGTTTGGCGATTCCTATGCAAAGTGTGTTGCCGTAGTCCAGCTGGCTGGTGACTAGGGCTTGAGTGATGGTTCGTCTGGTGCTGCTGTGGAGCCATTTGAGGATCTTATGGAGCATGTGAAGAGTGCAAAAGCAGGTGGAAGAGACTGCGTTGATCTGGTTTTTCATGGTGAACTTGCTGTCCAGCATGATGCCAGGGTTGCGAGTGTAGTCTTTTGGAGTGGGTGCAGGTCCTAGTTTGGTAGGTCACCAGGAGTCATTTGACAGAGTGTTGTTATTGAAGATCAGCACTTCCATTTTGTCTGTTTTTAGATTTAGGCAGTTGTTATTCATCAAGTCAGCAATGCCCGTCATGCACTTGTGGAAGTTGGCCTTCATGGTTGAGGGGTCTTCTGATAGTGAGAGGATGAGCTGGGTGTCGTCTGTGTAGGATATGATGTTCATACTGTGAGTTGTGATGATGTTGGCCAAGGGGGGTCAGGTACATGTTGAACAATATAGGGCTGAGGGATGAGCCTTGAGGGGCACTGCAGATGATGTTCTTGGATTCCAAGGAGAAAGATAGTAGGCTGATTCTCTGGGTTCTTCCAATGAGGAATGATCCATCCATTTGAGGGCTTCTCCTTCGATTCAAAGGCAATAAAGACTCTTAATAAGGGTGTGGAGGGATAGAGTGTTGAATGCTGCTGAGAGGTCATGGATGATCTAGCCTTCCCATTTCTCCCTGGTCAAGGAGGGTTCTGATGTTGTTAGTCACAGTGATCAGGGTAGTTTTGGTAGTTTTGGTGCTGTGGTTGATGTTGGGAGGGGTTCAAAAGATTGTAGATCTCCAGGTGTTCTGTGAGTTGGTGGCTAATGGCCTTTTTGAGAACTTTGGCAGGAAAGGGGAACAGAGGGATGGGATGGTAGTTCTTGAGTTCACTGGGATTGGCAGAATGTTTCTTGAGAAGGGATTTTACTTTTACATGTTACCATACTTCTGTGATGGTGGCCGTGGTTATGGATGAGTTGAAAATGGTGGTTAGCTTGCTGCTGATCATCTTGCTCCAGTGGTTGAAAATGTGGTGGAAACAGGGGATGCTCTTGAGTGGATGGAGTTCATGATGGCTGTGGTGTTTTGTTTGGTGAGCAGGCTCAGGTGGTGAGCAGGCGGTTGGAGATAGCATTGGGGTTTGCATCCAGGGGAGCGAGGAGGCTGAGGGTGTCGGCAGCGTTTGGTTGGGGTTCAAGGTTTTTATAGCTAGTGTAGATCTTAACATGGAAGAATTCCACCAGGGTGTTGCAGAGTACCTGAGAAGGGGTGATGATGTTTTTGCTGGCTGAGGGGCTAGAGAACTCCCTGATGATGTTGAAGAGTTCTTTGCTAACAGGGCCCCACTAAGATTTTCAGTGTCTGCATAGCAGACACTGAAAATCGCGACGGGTGCAACTGCACCCGTCGCACCCTTTCCACTCCGCCGGCTCCATTCGGAGCCGGCATCCTCGTGGAAGGGGGTTTCCCGCTGGGCGGGCGGGCGGCCTTCTGGCGGTCGCCCGCCCGCCCAGCGAGAAACTCAGAATTACTGCGGCGGTCTTTTGACCGCGCAGCGGTATTCTGGCGGTTCCCGCTTGGCGGGCGGCGGGACAACTCCACTGAGCATCCTCTCTTTTTGCTCTCTCTAGGAGTTATCATTTGCACTGCTGTTTTCAAGCAGAGAGGTGATAGGTTGGTATAAAATATATTGTGTGTTCTTCACCTGAAAGTCGGTTGTTCAGCATTGTCGGCCTCTCAATGCTTCTGTGCGCTTTTGGTTCTAAGGGCTACGCAGTGAGCAGTGCATGGTAATATCCAAAAGCTATGAAGCTCAGTCATGCCAACCCCTCTCATAAGTGTTTGCTCTGCCCACTCCTGGATATCATGAAATGAGAGTGGACATCCTGCAGCCCTAAATATTTCTGAAAACCTCTGTCTGTGCTTGGGTTCTACAAAGACTATGAAGTCTGGCAGCTACCTAATATGTTCTCCTTCCTTCCACGATTTTTCCTTGTATCACCCATGTCACCCATGCTTCATAGTTTAAAGCCACTCACCTTCCATCTACTTTTACCTTCTTTAATCGCAGATTTTGCTCAGCAACTGTGTGCCTACTTCTGGACTCTTGTAGGTAGGCACAGCAAACTTCAATGAGACTTTGTAGTGCCTTATAATTTCTATCTCTTTCCATTCCAGTGTAGGCCGATCTCTGCCACCATCACTGTTAAGATCCATAATTGCAGCAGTAGCTTTGGCTTCATGGGATGCTGCCACTATGTATATTAATTATCAAAACACCCTTTGTTTTTATATGATCTTGCTATGGTTTTGTCCTTGAGAGATTAGAAATTATGGTCTCATTTGCCTGTGGTGGTAGCCTTCTTCGATTTCAAAGACTGTGAGTCCATTGAGTGGGATTTCTTAATGGCTGTGTTGTGGTGAATGGGACTTCCGTGCTCTTTTCTGGCCTGGATCACACTCCTCTATGCACATCCTGTAGCTAGGGTTTGACTCAACGGGGTGACTTCTTCTTCCTTTGTCATAACTAAAGGCACACAACAGGGCTGCCTGCTCTCACCCTTGCTGCTTGCTCCCACCCTTACTGTTTGCTCTTGCGATAAAACCTCTAGCCGCTAGACTGCAAAAAGGTCAGCACAAGTATGAACTTTACTACTCTATCAGCCAACTTTTGATCTTTCTATACATGGACAATATGACCCTGTCCTTGCACAACCTACAAATTATTCTAAATAACGTTCCCGGATAGTTTATTCGCTTCGGAGGGGTGTCAGGTGTGTAGATAAAGTGGCAGAAATCACTACTATTCCTGCTAACACCAGCCACCCAACCAATTGTCCTAGATTTCCTGCTACAGTGATGCCAGTCAGACCTCAAATATCTGGAGATCATGATTTAGAAGGATTGACCGGAAATCATATGCCCTAGTTATGGTACAGCACTGTTGGTGCTCACTGACAGCATTACTTGCTGGATTTCTCTCCCTCTGCCATAAGCAGGTCACATCGCCTCAATAAAAATGGTGATACTGCCCAAATTCTTCTATTTATTTCTGAACATATCCCTCCCACTCAAATGCTTATTTTTTCAAATGTTAAAGACTCAGATAATAAGGCTGGCATGGGCAGGCAAGCAGCCCCAGCTACACTGGGATATTTTGACTGCGCCATCCATTTCCCAAAGGAGGTGGGGTGTTTGAATCCCCAGACATGGGGTTGTACTATCTCTGTGCTCAGGCTCGCAAACCCATATACTAGTACAAACCATCCCCATTCCTCCCACACTTTGTGGTAGGATAGGGATACATGGTCCCTATCCTCCTTTCCTTATTCTTGGGTTCTCCCTCTGGCACCTCATCACTTACCGATTCTGCTTGGCACGGACTATGCTGAAAACTGGGGAAACCACTCCTCTACTCTCCACTTATACCTCTACCATATCATCCACTACTCCCTGTTATGCATGAATAATCATGGAGGCTCCTGCTACAGAGGCTTGGATAACAGTGATGGGGGAACCCCTATGGGGTATAGACATTTGTATCCTGGACTGTTTTCTTTGGTGATGAGCTTGTTTCTCCCCTGGATACTTTCTTGCATATTTGATTGTGGCACAATGTTAGGCAGTCACACCTGAGTTCTCTGATGAACCTCCTACTCTGGACATCCTCCACAATATGCTCCAAGTAGATACTGCATGCCATCCATTCTGTTTTATACTGCACTGCATAGGAACAACTCCTGGGCACTTGTGTGCTGGCGCACACACAATGGGAGGCAGGCCTGGGAGTTAATCTCACAGATGAACAATGGTCTTACTGTTGTCTACAAACCAGGTGAGTAGCTCCTAGTGGTAGACTTTGCATTATTCACTTTAAATTCCTTCATAAGCTAAACTACACGCCAGCTAGATTACATCATTACTGACTTCGCACAGATGATAAGTGTGACAGGTGCAGGCTGGCTTAGGGCTGATTAATTCCGTCTAGCATGAGGACTTGATCAAGTGACTGCCTCCTAGATCTATCTATACACCAAGTGCTCTATAGTCGCCAAATGAATCTGTATTCAGTTTTAGTGATTCTTTTAGGCTTTTAACTTGCCATTACTAATTGATTTCATGCAACTATTGTCTGGAGAAGACAGAAGGCATCTACTTTCTCTTCATCTATTGGAAAGGGTGATGGGGAGGCTGAGAGTGAGATGTTGGCACTGTGCTCATAATGAATTCACAGCACACTTGTTTTGGAGTTTGCACTCTGTTTATTGTCTTTTATAAATGTAATAAATAAAGAATAAAGAAATAATTTATGGTCCAAAATGTCCCATTCTTGTGGGCCAACCAGTACTAAATTCCATGCTATCAGTTATGGTTATGAATAGGTATTGGTGATGGCCACCATAAACCTGATGATATTTGTCATCAGTCACCTCATGTTAAGAGTGGGTCGTAGACTGAAGACTGTATATGAGATTATAATATTTTTAACACCAGCTTCTTGCCATGAGCTGCTAATTTAAGGAATCGTTGTCACTGAAAATGAGAGCTCCAACAAATATGCCATCGTATCACAACTGTTTTTTTTTAATCCTTCGTTAAAGACACTTAATGTAGGGTTGAGTTTGTGAAGTGACTACAGACTGAAAATACATACTTTTAAACAAAGATCTCAAAAGAGTTTGCCAGCAGAACCATGAAGAGAGACACTTTGAATTGTTCTCAGATAAGATTTTAGAAGGGTCAAAAATGAAAAAAAACAAGACTGGTAGGAGAATAGAATAGCTACTGTTCAAATAGTTAATACATAAAACATGAATTAACTAACCATAAAAAGATAGAAAAATAAAATTGAGACTTAGGAAAACTTGATTCTCCCCACTTACAAATAAAGGAATACAGGACTTGGATGAATGGTTAGATTGTTAAAAGAGTAGAATAGACCACTCTGACCTGGGGCATATGGTTTGAGAAAACTAAATGTTATTAGAGTACAAATCAGGTGAGCATACGTTGTTCGAGAGCAATGGCCAACAAAGGATGCATTACTCCAGATAGACTAGATGGGAATTCCTAGTCTCACCAGCTTATAGCAATAAAACATATTAAGAGTGAGATGGCAGTTCCAAAATTCACCCAAGAATGAAATGTCATCTGATGTATCAGGGGATTTCTCTTCGGGCCAGATGTACAAAGCCCTTTTGCATTTCTTAACAGTCCGAATCAGTATTTCGGGCCATTAAAGAAATGCAAAACTGCCTTTTCTGATGTACAAAGGCCTTTAGGAAATTGCAAATTGTGTTTCTACTCTGTAGAAATCACAATTTGCGATCCCCAGAATAGGAAATCGCAAATAGGGATTACCTATTTGTGATTCCTATAATGATGTACAAAGCATTTCCTAAATGTGATTTGGGCATTCAGGAAATACAATTACCATTGACTTGAAGATGATGATAACCATGTGAAATTAAAAAACAAAAACACCCCAATTTTTTTTTTTTTATTCCAATAGAGCAAACACCTGACCCCTGGGCCTATGTGTGCTCTACATGTGTACCACTATTTTTGGGGTGTACGGTGGGGGCCTTTTGCCCACGTCCATCCTTGGTTTTGCATTTAATAGGAAATCATTATTTGGGAAATGCAAAACTGTCCTATTGACACAAATGCAATGGGATTCCTTATTTGCAATTTCCTAATAGTGATTCCTACTTTGTAGCAATGGCTATTAGGAAATCAGTATCTCTGTACATAGCATTTTGCATTTCTTAAATCACGATTTCTATGAAGTCGCTATTTAGGAAATGCAAAATGTCATTTTAGTGCACCTGGCCCTTCATCTCTTCTCCTGTGACAAGAAAGGTGCCACTCATGATTTTCCAGTGATGGTCATCTCAAAACTTAGGGCTGGATGTATGAAAGTATTTTGTCACCACAAATCTTGCAATTCACAAAATCACATGGTTTGCGACCACAAAATACTTTTTTCTAATGCACCAAACCTATTTAACAGGATGGAAAAGTATTTCTTATTTGCAAAATGGGTTTCATAGGCCCTATCAAATCAAAATCTGGAATTGGTGAAAAGGGGCATTCCTTCCAAATCACGATTCGGTATGCAATGTATCTATGATATGCGACTGCAGTTCTGGTTGCAAACACTGAACAGCTAGGGACACCTCAAAGCAGGTGGTAACTGATTTGCAAGGTTGACAGTGGCCCTTTGGGGTCTATCCCCCTTTGGAAATTGTGATGGCAGCCTCAGGGACAGAAGGCAGTGGTCTTCCTTTTCACCCTAATGTTTTTTCAAATGGAAGATATGTATATGTTTAAAGCACCCACAATCCTTTAAAGAACAACAGATGCTTTACAAGGTTTAACATTTGGGAATGAATACACAGAGGTGGTTGATTGCTGATGCTTGCAGTTCACCATTTCTTCTTTTCTAGCCAATCACAGGGGGGTTGCAAATAGTGTAATTAGGCAGGTTGTATTGTGACCCCTTGTGAATGGTGATTTTGTGATGCAACCTAATAGAATTTGTTCGAAAAATGTAGGTGCTTTATCATGACCACTTTTTTTATGAAAAGACTTTTAGGGCATCTGGCCCTTTGTCTGAAGGTCGTTTAATGATAAATAATGAGTGATTCTGAGCTCACATTGTAGAACCTGTGTTCATGTTCTTTAGCTTTCATGATTGAAGGGAATTTCTGGTGCTCAATGATGGATGTCCAAACACCCAATATAGTTAATGGTTCTCTATCATTCTCAATTTTTACAATTCACTGAACCATACCTATTTAATGTGAAATGATAGGACGTGGAGGCTATTATGAGTTTCCTGAACTTCCATTAGACTTGCATTAATTCTCAACAAAGTGCCCTTGTGCTATTGAAAAAAGCTCAGCGACAGACTATTTGATTTTGAGATGGTCGAGATTTTTTTTTTACGGCTTAAGAGATGCCAACGTGATTGCACCAATACACTGCTCCTTCTGTGCTTCCTTCCATTCCTTCAAAGCACTCAGCTCTAGGCTTTGGGGAGTTTACTCTACTTCTACAGTCCAGGAACCCCAAAGATACAAGCTCCACCTCCAGACTTCCAGGAATGTGGCTCTCAAAATCATCAAGGTAGGCAAAGACCTCTGAGATCAGGCAGATAACATACTGTTGCGGTACATAAAGGAGAGACTTTCATTTCCTGTTCTAAGTAGGGAAATGAATTCTAGACAAAGCTACTGCCACATAAGCAAATGTTTGTTCTCAACTCCTACATCCAGAAATTCAGGAAGGACTTAAATATTGAAAACTGATAATATGTTAAGACGATGACCTTGACGTAATAGACGTGCACGTACTGATACCAATGGTGTACTTTCTAAACTTTAAGTTCCCATATCCTCAGGGTTTCCCTAGGATGAACCACACCCACATTTACAATAATGTGACAAAGCCATATATTTAAAAAATGATTGGAGCTGACAATGTAATCTCCAATTTCCTCTGTCATCAAAGATGACTGAGGTTTCTATACAAATGTACAAATCCCATTTAAGAAGTCTATAAACTTTAACCAACTCTCAAAATGGGATTCCTAATGTTTCCTGATTCACAATTTGTGTGTGCTGGTTTACGAATTCCAGACACAAACCATTTGAAAAAGTTACTGACTCCTAACCTATTTGCAAAAAGGAAGTGGCTATCTTTTAATCCCTTCCGCTTTGTGAACTGGGGTAAAATTTTCAGGGGGAGTAGACAGTAGTCCACTGGACCACTGGCAGCCCTCAATGAAATGTTTAAAAACAACTTTTCTTTTAGGGGAATCAAGATCTTCATTCCAAACAATCACTTACATGGTGGTCTGCTGATTTATGCAGGTTACATCACTGTGATTACGACCAATTAGATTATGTTGCAATTTGCAACTTACTGAATGAATATTAATTAGGTAGGTTGGATTGCAAGAATATACACATCCTTATTTTGCAAACCTACCTATGAGTACACAGATCTGTTCACAAAATAAGATTCTGGTCACCAGAAAACTAGCCACAAAGTGCGACAACAATTTGGAGCAAGTACCTTAATGCATCTGGCCCAGTGCTTAATTTGTAAAAAAAACATAAGTGCAGGGCCCTTGTCAGGAGGTCACTGTAGCTAGCACCACCTATTGCTCAGCCAGCACTGCCATTGCCCCAGCCAGCACTGCCAATGGCCGAAACAACACAAATACAAACTAAAACACTCCTATAAGTATCACAGTTCTGACTATACCAATCCCCCAAAGCTTTAAGAATTGCGTGGGCAGCAGGTGTTGATTAATTTGATGTATATTGAACTAAAAAAACAACTGTTGGTGTGTTCATCTCCAAATTACAAACAGCACCATCATGTAGCAGATTGTCACAAGAGCCAATGTTGAAAATGACGTGCCAGTGCCAAGCACTGGAAACCAGTGGCTCAAATTAATCACTGATCTGACCCCCTTTTTAGGAGTTGATCACAATTTCCTGAGTCCTTAAATGGGATTCAAACAATAAAATAAACTATTATATGGTTACAAGCGTTCCAATTTTGCGAAATGGAACATTTGCGTTCGCAAAACAGGTTAGTATCTCTGGCCCTTGGTCATCTTAAACAGGTCTGCATGTAGGCTTTAGGACCTATATAGACCCTTTGTCCACAACGGAAACCAAAATGTAAAAGAAAAGAATACAAAAATGTGTTAGTTCTAAAAGATCTGATGAAATCCCTAACCGGAGAGGAACAACACTATGTACAATGATTGATACATGGCATTAAAATCCCTCTCCTTGAGTTGTAGGTTATCTCATGGATGATAATGTCCATCAGATGAGATAAGCACAAAGCATAGGCAGTATGACAAGTGCTCAGACTTTGACGTATCATTCTTAAAAAAGTGGTAATGAGAACTTCTGCAAACATGGCAGTAGTTGTTCAAAGCAAAGGCAGTGAAAAACGTTAGTTAAACAAAATGACAGTGGGGAAGGGCTTGAATGAGTAGAAGACAGTGGAAATGTGGCAGTCAGCAGAGATCAGAGTGGTGAAATGGCATTCTAAATACAGGACAGTGCTGGGTAGCTTTCTAAAAATATGACAGTGTATGACTTCTAATCTGGAGAGACAGCTCTGTTAAAACGCCCATTTCAAGAGATGGTGGCAGTAACTTCCAGGGATGAAGTGCATTCTGTAGAAATGGCAGCTGGAGAGAGGCCATCTGAAGACATGGCAGGCGTTTAGAAGAAAATTAGTAAACCCCCGGTCTGCATTTAAGGCATTAGTGAAGTGTAAGTGTGAAGAAATTATAGAAAATGATTTTCATGGAGACGGCTGTGATGAAGCTTTAGTCCCCTGTAAAGATGGCAGTGGAGAGGTACCAGTCAGGAAATAGGACACAGATGAAATGACCCAGATGGATTTGGGGAATGAAATGGTAGTCTAAATATTTGGCAATCTAACAATCAGAAAAAAAATGTTGCTAGAGAAGAATGTTGTTGGTGCTTTATGTGGGGTAAGCACCCTCTGCAGTACATTACATAGATATTGAAAGTACCCGTGGAGATCCTTTAGAAGGTCACAGAACTCTGAGGTGACAATGTTCTTTATATATACAGTAGAAGGCATTTTACTCCTTATAAAACGTGGTCTAACCACTACCGTTCCTCTAACATTTTTAAACTGTGTCAACTTTACATGACAGAGTATTGTTGCATATTTAGAGAATAAATGATCCTCAGAATCTATAGTATGAAATTAAACACAACAAAAGAGAACTAGTAATATATCCAGTTTAATATCACTTTAAAATATGGTTGTAATCCAGTAGGTGTGGTAACACTTAAAGGGGTTCCTGCTTTCCTGCAACAAACTGCAACAACACAAAATATAACGCTGCCAGACGGCTAACGTCTGCGAACAGATCAGAAAAGATGAAAAGCGAATTCTCCTTTTCATTGCTTAAATTGCAGTGGCCATTCTTTCATACAGTTGTCTGTGGTAAGCAGCATTGGGAGGTAGCAGCTAAGCTGCAATGCTTCGGAGCTAAAATGCAATGTGGTAAAGTGCAGCTATGAAAATAATATTCCCGAGAGAGCGTGAAAATGTTCCTACCGACAAATCTACTTCTACACTTCCTATATTCTTATATTACAGATGGGCTAGTCACTAAATGGCCCTAAGGGACCCAAACCATCTGAGAAACATGTTTTCATCACAGTAACCAAGCACAGTTCATCTTCAAAACCGCTGCTTACATTATTTTTTTAAACAATTATATTCTTCTTGGTTTAGCAACATTTAAATGTGTCATAAATCGTGAGAGGGGCTTTCAATCAATTCTTAACATTTTTCCAGTGCTCTCATCATTTTTTTTTTATCCTATCGGAACCCTTACAGTTGATCATCTACATGAAAAGATATGAGCCAAAAAGCATGCTTTAGTATTCAAAACCAAAAGCTTCCTAGAATATTGTACCAAGGCTAAATATGGGGCAACTTTTTTATGTAAATGAAGTTCAAAACTTCATTAGAAAGCGTTTTCTCTATTCTGGTCGCTATGTTGTGGGTCCTTATATTTTTGCAACTCAGCCAAGAAAATGAATGCAATTGGGTGAAAAAAACTATTCAAGTTGATGCATGCTAATAGATCCTGATTATGCCACTGGATAACTTTGTATCCGGCACTGCTTTTTTCAGTTTCCCTACACTGATGCTTCTATAGACTAATATGTTTTTATTTTGTGATTTTCCTATCTAAGTTAGCTGTTTTTCTACTATTATTCAGAATAAGATTCTCTAAAGGTCTCTGGTCACTGGTTTAGGAAAGAGCATTTGATTTCGGCTTGGTTTATGTAAGGGCATTTGATTTATATCCATTAGGAAAATCTTCATTTTTGCATCATAATATTGTCAGAAAATATCATCTGGCAACAATAGTTTGTCCTAAATTATTATTATATTCAATAATTGAAACCCATTGGGAAGATACTTTCATAAACACTATTTATGAGACAATTGTGCTCATTACGACTTCGGCGGTCCTTTTCCAGGACTGCCGAAGCCGCTGCAGACAAAAGACCTCCAATGCTGGAGGTCTTTTGCCCGCCATATTAGGAGTTTTCTGCTGGACCAGCAGGGGAAAACAGCGTTTCCGCCCACTGGCCCCGCAGAAAACTCACCCTACATTGATAACGGCTTGTAATTGAGCTGGCGGCAATGTTGTGGTGCGTTGGGTGCAACAGCACCCATCGCTTATTTCACTGCCCGCAAATTTGGGCAGTGAGATGCGCGATGGGACTGCCCATGGGGGCCTCTGCACTGCCCATGCTAGGTGCATGGGCAGTGCAGAAGCCCCCAATGGACCCCAGACACCCCCATTCCACCAGCCTTTCCATGGCGGTGTTAACCGCCTTGCAAAGGCTGGTGAATGGGGTCTCGTAATCCCCAGGGCAGCGCTACTTACAGCGCTGCCCTGGCGGATAACAACCGCCGGGACCACCAAGCTGCAGGCTGACGGCAGCCTGGCGGTGTCGGCGGCTGGACCTTGGTGGCTCTGCCACGGACATATTAAGGCAGTCAGACCACCCGGTCTGCATTGGTCCGACCACCATTGCGTGGCCGGCGGTCTTAAGACCGCCAGCCTCGTATTGAGGCCCAATATGTCTGTAAGATGATATTTGTGCTAACGATATTGTGACATGCAACTCATTCCTGCTCTAAACACTGGTTGGTAGTTTCTGAATTAAAGAAGATTGTAACGCTCCACTATTTTTACCTCAATATATTGTTAACCCAGAATTTATGCCTACTTTAAGTATTTTACATTTCCAAAGAAACGTTTAGGGGAACATGAGTGACAATTAGCATTTGCAAGGTATATTCTCTCCATCATCATGGTTTTGGGTAAAAAACTTTTGTTGTATACTTGACTTCTTCTAAAGTAGTATCAATATTTAGATTGGTAGTTTTGAAAGCTGTTTGGAACAGAATCTCGAAATGTTTTAATGCTTCTCTTTAAGAAAGTACATAATTTTGTAGTGTTTCCTCCAGTTTTTCCTGTTTAGTTCCACCTGTATAATAACTCTGTGTACCAAGACACTACTAATCAGTGCTGCCACTTGTGTGCTTCTCCCATTCATATGTACTTTTACATTGGTTGTGGCCAATTGGTTTATTAAACTGTCAAGTAAGGCCTTTGTAAGTTGGTTCAAGGACTGCAGCAATGGCATGGAAGCTAAAAGTAAGAAAACTTACCTTAGCTAATTCATTCTAAAGTATGCTTTGTAAGCCCACTGTGCTGGTTGCTAAATGTCTAAAAAGTGAAATATGTTAACTATTAAAGAAAAGTAGGTCCCATAAGTGAACACTTGCGAAAAACTGTTTTTCTCCACAGAAGCCAAACTACATTTCCATGAAAAGACATGATTTTGAATGTAAATTGATTTTCATAAAACAGTCTGGAAAATGGCAAAAAAATTATTCAAATTTCTTTTTTAAGTTTAATAAAACTCTAATTCAGTGGTGAAAGTAGATATTTGTTCAATTTAGTACAAGCATACCTTTTGACAGTGTAATTTGTCTACCTGAGAGCAAACGGTATTAAACCCAGTTTGCATACTTGCCCCATGCCAGTCTCTGTAATACATATCTTGGAACAAATGCAACTGCTTCTTGGAGAAGGAAGGCTGAAGTGGTTAAAAATGACCACTTAGCAAAGATGGGTCACCTTGGAGGGCACAGGAAAAGACTGCAACACAGAGGACTGGCACAACAGCTCATTATGAGAGAGAATACAGATGTTCATGTGACTACACAGCAGAAGGGAAAGCTGGCTGTGGCACAGAGAGCAGAGGTGAATGACGGACAGTTGGAAAATTTACAGTAAAGCAAGAAAGGGAGTGCTGCAAAAGAAGGTGTTGTTTCTGTAGGAAAGTTGCCAGAAAGGGAGGGAGGAGTTCTGTAATCATTGGCTACTAATGAGCAGGATAAGAATGGCATCTCAGCACCAGGTGTTCAAATCAATCCTGGGGCTAGGTGAACATCTGGCAGAGAAAAGGAGATTATACCTGACTGCTGGAAAAAAAGTACTGATGTGCTTTTGACTCTTGCTGGCACCTATGAACTGACACTGCTCACAAAGAGTCAAATCTTTGGGCTACTGTTGCTGCAGCAAGGATACAACTGACATATGGATGCGGCCCTGCTCTGAATAAAGTTCAGCTTGCAGATGGAACTGGACCCTGGGATAATCCTGAAAGGAGACAGCCCTTGCACCAATGAGGCTGTCCTGAGGACTTGAGGGCTGCAGAACTCACCAGGAGTGACTGCTCAAGTATCAAGAGACTTTTGGGGCTACAGGCCTGATAAATGCATTTTCCATTATCAAAAAGTGGCTGTCCACTTGCAACTTTTTGCTAATGGAAAATAATTTTGCAAACAAACATAGACAAGCTGGGGCCAGGGCAGGGAGGCAGAAAAATAAAATCAACTCTTGGAGTGAACACCTCCAGAACCATCTCTGACTTCAAAGTGGGCAGCAGGTATAAGTGATGGACCCTCACACACAGCTCTTCAGTACACCTCTGGACCTGTGGAAGACTCAGAAGGACTGCTGTGCTGCTCTGCAACAGGACTAATACTTTGTTGACTTGCTGCCCTTCTGCCTGTGTGAAAAGGACTGGAGACACATCTTGAGCCAGGACCATCAAAGTGACTCCTGAACTAGTTGGCTGGCTCCTGATCACAACCTCTAGGTAGAAAAGGCTCCAACCACTTTGAACCCAGTACCTGTACTCTGTCTGCTGAGAGTCCTACCCCACAGTGGACCACCCCAGTCCCTTGGAAATGGACCTGAAGGTGTTCTACCAGCCCAGCTGTGGTTGACACCAACACATCTCCTCACAGCTTCTGTTTGGAACCACTGCAACGTGACTCATCCCGGAACATGACTTCGCATCACAGCTTGCAGCCTCCGCTGAACCGCAGCAGTGAAAGTGATCCTCGATGCTGACCATTGCATGACAAGTCCATCGTCAACAGAATTCGTAACAATGATGCAGAGCTTTGTATCGCAGGCACCTCATAAACAGCATCCTTGAAGACGACGCAGGGCTCCACATCCTCGAAGATGGAACACACAATACTACGCTACTAGGATTTAAGTTACTTTGTTCAGCCGACCTAACTTAGTGTTTGTGTCTGGCCTGCACTTCATCAAAGTCAGCCGGAACTTGTGACTTTGTCCTGGTTTGGTGTGACAAGACAACCACAGATGGCACTTTGTGTTTCCAGGCTCTATTTGTATTTAAAACTTTGAAATTGCATGTCTCCGGTTCTACTAATTGGATTTCTGTTGGTTTCATCTGACATATTTTATCAATTTCTACTCTATTTGGTGTGGTATTTTACTTGTGCTGTATTTTTACTTTATTACTGTTTGAAGTGCTGCATAAATACTTTACATATTGCCTCTAAGTTAAGTCTAATGGTTTTGTGCAAAGCTACCAGAAGATTAAGCAAAGGTTAATCTGGGGTTTCTTTGTGATTCACCCTGACAGAGATTGTGGTTGCCAATCACCCAATTTCCTCAGATTTCAACAATGACATATGTGGCTTGGAAAGGTCCTTGACCACCTTAGTATCTTGCCCCGTTGTAGGATTTTGAGAATCAGAAAAGTAATGATGACTCAACGTAAAAGCTTGACTAGTAAAATCATGATGGTTATTCAACCTCTCTCCTTCACTGTTTGAAAATGTACCTATATCCCCATCTACCAAGAAAAGAAAGTTGCTATTCACTAGCGCCATCTTGCTGTTTTTTACCTTAAAACCTTAAAATCCATATTGTGAGTGTCCCTTAATTAAATAAAGTTACTTGTTTTTGTGTCGTTTTGCTTAGTGCTTTTTTCAATATCTTTCAAAAATGGTTTGGGAATTATTATATGTTGTGGTCTAAGTTGTAATGCTGTCCAGCACAGCTTGAATTTATCATACATTGCTCTGGCAAATTTCCTGCTGACTGTGACATACCTATCAGGGATTAATTTGAAATTCACTGAGAAATGTGTTGTGACCTAATTTGAATGTGTTTATTAAGTGGGCAAGGGTACTCTCCTCCCAAACAAAAAATCAATTTTCTGAAAGTAATTGAGAGATTTTAAACCAGTATCTTTAATTTGAGACTGAAGACTGATATTTCAAAGGTATCACCCAGAGATGTTGTTTGTTCAGTGTTTTCAGACACATCTTCATGGGTCAGTACTATTTTTATTAGTGTCAATGAGCAGTGCAGGACTTGAAAGGAATGATGCTGTTGGACCTAGCCATTTATGAAGGGTGCCCCTCAGATGTTTGCTTTCTGTTGCTAAACCCCTTTTTGGGGGCATTAGGACAGTGTGCACTTTACCTCTGCAAACCAGCGCTAAAGTACACTCTCCTTTAAACGTGGTAAAATTCAGTCGCGGCTCGCAGGGGCTACGGGGCAGGGTGGGGCCCGTGGGGGGGACATTAATGAAATTACATAAATAAGTTTTAAAAAACTTATCGCCGCACCGCCGATCCTTGTCATCTCAGCAGCAAGCACAGGCTCTCAGCCTGCCCTGCAGCCAATCCTAACACTGCTTAAAGCAGTGTTAGGATTGGCTGGGAGAGACCAGCCAGGGTGCTCCCAGACAAACTGGGAGCCTGTGCGTGCTCTCTCCAGCCCTGCAACACAGTGGCAGGCTTGAGAGAGCACAGTGCGCATGTGTATTTGGCCGGCACAAGACGGCCGGACAAACATACATGCGCACTGAGGGTAGTCCCCTTAGTGCTTGTCACCCCCATGGCCCTACCCCTTTAACAATGAAAGGATAATAAACATAGTTTATTATCCTTTCATTGTTAAAGGATTTGCAGCGGTTGCTGCGGGCGGAGGAGCCACCACTGGTAAAATTGGACTACACCTAATTTACATGTTTAAATTATTTTCAACTCCCTGCTAAATGATACTACCTTCACCCAAGTATGTAAATGAAATGTTACTAGTGGACCTGCAGCACTCATTGTGCAACCCACTAAAGTACTCAAATGGTTGGGGGAAAAAGCAGGATGTATTTTAGCCTGGGATTCCTGCATAGGTATGTTAGGCAGATGATGGGACCCTCTCATAAGGGACGAAATGTGTATAACATTGTACTTTAGCTCACAGGTGGCTACATCTGTAATCGTACAAAAAAGGAGATAGATTGATTGGCGAAGATGGATTTGGAAATTGAAAAAAACACAGGCAAAGGTAGAGACATACCAGAGGAGGAATGGATAATATAAAAGATTTGTGAAAACATGAAGTCAGATCAAGGAGCCACTCAAAATACGAATTACTCATGAAGTAGTGATCCTTGAACTATTAATCAGTATATGTAATTGCCTGAAAAATACAACTATTTGGCTATTTTTTGTATCTTTATTTTCTGCCTCATGAAATGTAATGTTATATTGATTCAATTCCCATATACCAAAAAACATTTAAAACTCTCAAATAGTATCATTATTATGAATGCATAGTCCTTACTGTGTTTTGGCTACATTATCTGGTGCAAAAAGAAAAACAATTGATCAGCTGCTGTGAAAATCACAGAGCCCCTAAAATATTGGATCAAGATTGCAAAGGTTGCACCAGTATCAGGAACAGTTGCACTGGTGCAGTTTCACACCATTGGTACAGCTAGCTGCATGTGCATCAAGAATAGTTCCACCTACCCTTATGTTTGTTTCACAGATTTGTATGTGCAGATCTTGCTTTTGCACTGGCTGTGTGGTGCCATTTACTGTCCAGCATTAGTGCAAACAGTGGTTTCTAACTTAAAAACATAAATGTAAATTATATGTTGGGAAATAAATTTCTAAAGCAAACTACGTAGTATAAAATTCTACTGACTAATAAGGTATTTAAGTTCCCATCGGGACTATTGAACACAATAATAGTCATTCTGTGCTGGAAATAGTGCAAGATTGCAAAAGAGTAGGACTGAAAAGTGAATATAGATATTAAAGGAAACTGTAGTCATGTTTTTCTAATAAAGATGATTTCATTATTAACATATATATATATGTATATATATATATATTAAAGCAAACAGTTTCGAACCCCAACTTTCACAGAATGACAAGTCACTAAGATTCATCTTGGGCACCAACCTCATCCTCAAGGAACACTTTGACAAAAAAAAACAAGGCCTGGTACCAGCTTTTGTTTTTAAATAAAATGAAGCCATTTCTTCCAGGAAGTGGCTTCAGAATTGCTGTTCAGGCCCTCATACTCTTGCATTGAATTGTGGTAACACCCTGCTTCATTGCCTCCCAGACTCCAAACTGGCACCCCTTAAGGTTATTCTAACTACTACAGCATATCTCATCAAGGGCCTGAAGAAATAGGATCACATCACCCCCATCCTTTTGAATTTCATTGGCTCCCCTTGCTGGCCCTCGCCATCTCGAAAACAAGCTGCATCATTTACAAAGCCATCACAACCAAAACACCCATTTATTTTGCAGATAAGCTCACCATCTCTAGTGGTTCCTAGCACACCTGAAGCCAGGACACCATCAGATTGCAGACTAAGGAAGTGTAAAAAAAACTAAAAACCAAGACATTGGGCTTTTTGCATTCTGCTTTCATAAACCCATAATCTGGAACAGCATCCCCATATCCATCAGGAACATCCAAATACTGCTCAGACTTGGGGAAAAATTGACTACTCAGCTCTTTAAAAAACACTACATCACAATGTATTAACATCCTCAACCCAACTGATTCTCTTATCACTCATTGACTTTATGCTTGCCTTTGGCCCTGTTCAGTGCTCTGCTGCCTTTTGGTTTGGTCTGCGCTTTAGAAATACCATATACATACATACTGGCATGCAAACCAGCAAAGAATATTCTAATTACTGTGGGTATATGGTGATGACCATCCAAAGCATTGTACCTAAATGAAACACAACGTAAAACTAACTGCAAAGAAAATCAGAAATTACTCCAAATCATGAAATGCTGCATAACAGCTGAGAAGGGCAATAGTACAATGCTACAAGTTCAGGAACCTCTTTTGGGGTAGTGCTGATTAACTCAAAAAAATCAGAAACTATACAGACAGGGTACTCTACAACTTGTATCACTCTACCACAGTACAGCCTTCGATCTACTATTCAACATGCATTGTAAAACATTATCACAGAGTACGCACCGAGTGGCTGCCACTAGCTGTAACTGAAGTGCACGCTGGATACATTTCCATAGACTTTCAAACGCTGAGTTACAATATTCGAGACAACGTGAGGACTCGATGGACATTTTAAAGTGGTTGTGTGGGAGAAGTATATTTAGTTGCTTAGATTACGAAGTTTGAGCAAGTTAAACATTCATGAAATAACACCTCAGTTGCTATTCGGTGGCCGGTGGCAGTTGGCTGCCCGTCTTGAAGGAAGTGGTTCGTGTTTTTCGCAGATTATATTTCCTGAACACCACATAGATTGGAAGCGGGAGGTTTGCCTCTTTTGTGTCACATGTCTGGTGGTGCTTGTTCCATAAAACCACATTATGGAGAGCAATAGGCACGTCTCTTGTGCTTCATTTCATGAAGTTTTGAGAAAAGTGCATTGCTTGCAGGGATGGTAAAGTCGCCGGTTCCATGTGACATAATGGACTAATATTTTAGGATTATTACCAGTGAACGCTCTAAATTTAGTTTGCACCTAATCTGATCATGAAGTTAGGGGATTCTTCTTTCTTTGGCAGTGTGGGGTGCACATATATTGCAAAAAAATAGGCAGCGGGCAATTAAAAATACAATGAAAAGCAGAGTCTTTATTCTTATTCAGCCGCGACTGCTGCAGATATGAAGGGGAGGGGCAGGGGGACAACGGGACGACAGGGATAGGGAAAAGGGGTAGGCAATACATTTTTTTTTTTTTTAAAGCTTACCATCCGTCCACTCCTGCTGCCTTGTTCGTCCTCCTTTCCTGTTCTAGTGTCCTAGCATTTTCTGGGACACCAGAAGAGGCTTCCCAGCAATCCTGGTGCTGCTTACCTGCTAAACATAGCATGGAAGCAGCATCAGGATTCGTCTGAGTGGCAGTGACTGCTGCTCAGACACAACCCTGAGGCCTGTGCAGTTTCTCAAGTCCGTCTGCGTGCACAGCCGGGGTGGAGAAACCTAAGTGTGCATGTGCATTTGGATGGCCGTTTTAGGCTGTCCAAACACACATGCACAGTTAGTGCACACAAGTCCTCATATCCCTTCCCACCTCATGAGGCACAGCCCCACCCCTCCCTGCACCTGCTGGCTGAGCCAGCAGCAGAAAAATACAACAATATTCACATTTAGATTTATTTATTTTCTTCTGGCTCTTAGCCAGTGGGGCGACACTCCTCCGCCATTGCAGAGGATTCTCCCCTGTTCTTATCTGATTTGATCATATTGTGGAAGGCCTTTATAGCTTAGAGGTGTTGGTTATCCCAATGTGGTGTGAGGTAACACTGCTTGGTTGAGTAAGAGGCAGCAGGCACCTGATAAGCTAAATAAATCATTTAACTTGTTTTGCTTCGTTTAGATTTGATCACAACATTGGAATTCTACAATATGACTGGGTGGGATGTAGGCCTGTTTGGGTTTACATAACATATTGACTGTAGATTTGGCAGCTGAAGCTTCATTACACAATACATTGAGGAGTTTAGATTCAGCTTGCACTTTGTTTAATTGTGACATTGCACATGCGGTTGCCTTGCTGGGAAGTGAGGTAGACATCCTGTTTGGTGTGTTGCTGAGTGTTTGAGGATTTTGCATTTGCCGCTTGAGCAAATATCTGAGATAGCACCCTAGTTTGCTTCGACTTGATTGTATCACTACTTTGGATGAATGCTACATAATTTAGAGGTGTGGTAGGGAGTCCAGTTTGCTGAGGTTTAAAATAGCTTTCCTGAAGGGTTGGCACTGCGGACTTCATTACATGAATGGCACTCGATTTGATTTGACCACAAAGAAGGCTGCTTCTCAAAGTGGCTTCAACCACACCACTTAAACGAATTTGAATGGCAGATGTGCAGAATAGTTGTGAGACTGTCGAGATTCGGTGAATCTGTACAATGTTTTGCCTATGACAGTACCACTCAGGCTGTCACTACAACTAGCGAAAATAGCACATAATGCACCTGAATTATATTTGAGCACATTTGCTGTTCTTCTGTCCAACAGGTACTACCCCTACAGCATATGACAGTCCTTATGCAATTAATTGATACATCCTGCAAACTGCACTCTGGACCGTATGATGCAGACCCATGAGGTGCCACAAACAGTAAGAGTACATCAATTCTGTTGGACCATATGAAGCAGCACTACATACATAAATAATCATGGTAGACACAGCTTCCCTCCACAAGCCAATGAACATTCAGCATTATGGTGGTGTTTAACCATTTATTTTGATTATGGGGTACAGATATATAGGGCCCTGCTCTAGGCTACTAGCCTCCATATTAATAACCCAATTGACAGATTTGTTACATGAAGCAGATACAAAAGTCAGCAGGGAGCCATTGCCTGCTTACTGCACATTGGTAATACATACAACTTCACTATTTTCATAGTTTTTTATTGGAGAAAAAATGTTATAAAATTTCCCTTCAAGATACAACTTTTCACTCATCCAACTAATTCATGTCACTCCTAAAAATGCTTTACAATGATAAAATTTTAGTCTCACAAAAAGTAAAATAAAAGTCTCAAGGGTTAATTCTTGATAACACGTTTTTCGTGGCACACCAACTGCTTCTTCAGAGTTGTGAAAATTAGCACACATAAAACAATAAATATACGTTATTACTGACTAGTTTATTATTTTTCTGGCGCTTAACCATGCCCACGTCACGGAATGTGCCTACTCCAAGGAAATGAATGTAGGCCTAGCTGTACAGTTAGCACCTGTAGGCAGTGGCCCAACCATGTGCAAGCCCAGACTCAGTGGGACTTTTGAGCGCAGTCTGAAAGTCACTAGTGGCTTGAGAGAGTGTATCAGTTCAATTCCAAACTGCAAATAATAGTTGTAGAGATTTCACGATAGTCATATACAGAAAACAACACTGTTGAGGAGCCAAAGCCAAGGGCCTACTTCTACAGGAATATTCGGACAGTTCCAGATTCTCAACTGACACTGTGTGTGGTTCTGAGGGTCACATGTTGCAAGTACAGCTATCAGGCTAATAACCATGAGAGACTTGCTACATGAGCCAGGTTTAGACTACCTGAGTCTGGCTTGCGAACCTATAACAGTGGCTGGGCCTAAAAGTGCACTAGATATAACTTGCAACTTGGGTTATCACATAGTGTGAATATCACGTCTGTCAAATGACTATATATTTGACATGATAAAGATCATAGGCAAACATTAGTTTATTAAAAGTGTTTCTTTGGTGGTACATTTGGGCAGTATTAACCACTGGGCTTCTGCATGGGCTGTAGTCTAGCGTTATAGTAGACAGTCGTTTCTGGAAAGTGGATGGGTAGCTCAACTCAACTCTAACAGTTTATGAAGACTATTTATTTCCTTTAGATTTTGGTAGAATATTTTATTATTTTCTGTATTTTCCCACAACACATATGAAAACCTCAGACTAAACAACAGAGTTCTGTGATTCTCCTAAACAGTGCATACAATTTAGAACTGAATGTATTGCAATTTAAGCCCTTCCTTAGATCATCTCCCAAAATGTAACCAACAATAAAGTGATCAAATAGTGACATGTCTTCATTTATGGGTATTTTTTTAAAAACTTGGGTGGTCTTTGACTTTTTAATATTTTTTAGTACCCCGTTTTGTCTTATAAAGAAAATTAGATAATGAGCACAGCAGCCACAATCACAAATTAAATACAAACTATTCACAAATGTGCCTGCCTCTGCTCTCTTGTGAATGTGCCAGATGTCTTGTGGTCTTGATTTACTGCTGATATCACCCCAGAATCATAAAGGTCAGCAGAGAAAACAGGGACACATGAGACCCACTCTTTACTGGATAAAGTTAAAGTGTTGCCAGGCATGCTTTCAGTATACTTATACATTGTGTTTTCTTCCAGCCATCACACTCAGAACCAATACATGACTTAGTGCAGGGGAGACCAACTATGGGAGCCTCGTGATGCAGACGGGACAAACCCAATCACCATTTTCCCACCACGGTGTTCTTCCCTTACGAGCATGGCCATCAGTGTGTTTATCTAACTTTTTGATCTCAGTTCTAAATAATCACTTATAACCATGTGTATTAATTATTTATGTTTAAATATTGTTTTACACATGGCATCCTGGAAGGTAACTTTGACTTGCCTTGTGGAAGACTTCGATGGAACATAGGGCCAGATGTAGCAAGCATTTTGCATGGTGCAAACTGCGAAAAATCGCAGTTTGTGCCATGCAAAATGCCGTTTGTGATGCTCATTCACAATTTGCGAGTCGGTACCGACTCGCAAATTGTGAATGCGACTTGCAAATAGGAAGGGATGTTCCCTTCCTATTTGCGACTCGCATTGCTATGCTAAGTGCTCCCTTCCTATTTGCGACTCGCATTGCTATGCTAAGTTGCTTGCAATTCGCAGTTACCACCAGTGTCACACTCGTGGTAACCCATTCGCAAAAGGGAAGCGGTCCCCATGGGACCCCTTCCTCCTTTGTGAATGTTGCCAAAAAGGGTTTTTCAGAGCAGGCAGTGGTCCAATGGACCACTGCCTACTCTGAAAAAACGAAACCAAAAGGTTTTGTTATTTTTTTTATTTTGCAATTCGTTTTCCTTTAAGGAAAACGGGCTGCAAAATAAAAATAAAAAAAAACTGCTTTATTTAAAAAGCAGTCACAGACATGGAGGTCTGCTGACTTCAGCAGGCCACCATCCCTGTGAGTGCAGGGACTCGCTATGGGGTCGGAAAATGCGACCCACCTCATTAATATTAATGAGGTGGGTCTTTGCCACCCCATAGTGACTCGCAGAAGGTGTCTGAGACACTATTCTGCATATGGTTTTGCGACTTGGAAATTACGAGTCGCTCTGAGACGCAAAACCTAGTTTTGCTACATCTGGCCCATAGTCCCTCACAGCAGAGGTGAAAAAAGGTCGGGACCTTTCAATTTATGGGGCCATGAATATATAACATGAACTTTAACCTGCAGTGAATTCAATATGAAACCGGTTTCCAGATAAATCGATACACCGCCCTCATAAGGGGCCGCATGACTTTCCCTATTTGGTATTGGAACCATAATTTGACCGTTTGTTACTTATGAATGTGCTAATGTTGAAAGATTATGCAAAAGAGGAAATATCACAGAACTATAAACAGTAATACATTGATTAAATTCTGTGTGTTACTAATATGAATTTGTTTATGTATTTATGACCAGTGAGAGTTATTGCATTTTTTTTTTTTGGTCTATTTTAAAGATCTCTACCCCGTGAACCTTAACAGGCTCCAACCCCGTATTGACAGATTTAGAAGTGTTGGGATGAAACTTCTAAAATGCTGCTGTGTGCTGATCGTCCTCTCAAAACCGTTCCCTTCTCCTGGTTGGTTAAGTGTCGACATACTAAGACTAACACCAGCTGACAGGAAGTACTGACTGTGGAAAGGCTCTTTATAAACTAAGGTACACTTTTACATAAGTTAACAATTGTTTGCTATTCACAGATGTATTTTACTAGTGGTTCACTAGTAGTATCTTCACGACTGTGCAGTCTCTCCACTTAAAAACATAGAGCTGTCCTATATTTTTATGTGCAGGTACTCTGTAGATGTAAAGATACTACTTGTAAAATAGCAACAATTGTAAACTTACACAAAAGTTTAAAGCCCCATGGTTCTTCTTGTTTTGCCCTTCCCCATAAGGGCCCAACACGATTCTCCTTGGTGTGACCTTAAGGTTTTGCGTGAGGCACGGATGGGTTTTAGGTGTTTTTACTTGCCACAAGTATTTCTGAGATATTGTATTACCAAGTGAATCGGTGACAGAGAACTATCTCAATCTCTGCTATATTGTACACATCATCAGAGACGGATTTTTTGCACTTTTTAACAAACCAAACCCATTGTGCCATCCAAGGAAAGAAGCCAGATCATTATAAGTACAGTTTATGCTCTTCATGTCCAGATCTGCTTCACACGCCTTTACTCTTTTCTTAAAAAAACAAGAAAAAAACAAGACAAAGTGGAGAAAGTGCGAAAGGAAGAAACCCTAAAGAAAGTGACAAAAAATGAAAAGCATAAATCACCTAAATAAAATGAAAGCAAAGCATGCTTTCTCTAACTAAAAGTGAAAATAGCAGATAAAATACAGATCTCCTCCAAATCTTAATGGTCCTGCAACAAATCATGCACACAGAGGATGGGGTACGTCGTTGGGTTACTTTGAGACGTCTGAACTTGATTTTAACGCCCCGAATTTAATGCCCACGACCAGGCCGAGTGCTGACCTAGATTGTGGGGGGGGAGCTGACCTCAGGGGGGCGCTGTGTTTAGTAATCACTTACGAAACTTGCAATTTGAAAGCACCTGCTGTAAAGTTCCTTGTGCGCCCAACCTTCAGGAAACAATTAAAATGTCAAGATAATTCTTGTGATTAATGTTCCTGCTATGGAGAGAGATGGGAATTTTGTCTAAAGTGGCGTAGAGGGTTAATATGCCTGCTGCAAAGAACAGAATTATATTTTATGTTGATAGCTGAGTGGATTTGTAAAGCCAGCTTTTACACAAGCCCTTTAAAACATATGAATCTATGTGAAACGGGGCCTATGGAGAGATGAGGGGTACATTTGTCGGGTGGTTGTGAGTGAATCCGAGGAGGTGGTCATGTGGTGGTGTGTGCCAAAAAAGACTTTCGCACAGGGCGCCACCAGTGCTAAAAAGCCAGCTCTGCCCAAAACTTTGCAAGCTTCTAAACCACTTCGACCTCAAGAGAGCCGGTCCAGCAGCCAGGTTTATCCGCAGGTTACCACAGAATCGCCAAACATGAGTAATGGATTGTATTTTGGTGTATGGGTCCCTAGGTTATGTAACACGGAAGGAGCGATAGAAGCAAATAAGTGACTTGGAATACTATTGGGTTAGTTTTAAGTTTGGTTACCATCAGGCCAGCTGCTGACAGGATTCAGGTGAAGCTACTGTTCATTTAGTAAGTGTGTCAACTAATATGTGATGGTCTGAGGTACAGACCTTTAGACAATGGTGACTGAAGAGACTAATGTGTGTTAACAATTATTTTTTTCATTGATGTGTTGTCAGTAATAGGAAGCTTCAGCGCCCCCTGCCTTCCTGACTTTGCCTATGTCTGTAGAGATCAAACCAGGCTGTGAAAGGACTGACACTTATCTACTGTCACCCTCAGGTTTCTAAAGACCTGAGTAAATCAGTGCAAGAATGCCTGCTTGGAGATGCAAGGGTACTAGTATTTGAGTTAACACTATGAAAATATACAGTAAACAAGAATTGATTTCTAAGAATATTACTTCCTGCTCATTAACCTCTTCAGTGCGGTTCCTCCCTAGTGCGGGTCACGACCAGTGGCCGACACCAGGGAGGGGGTAAAAAAATCCTCAGATGCATCGCACCAGAGGGTTTTTTATTATTAAAAAAACCCCGGGAGACACGAAAGATCTTCTGTGTCTTCCCCTGTCCTCCCACCCACCCCTGCGAGGCACGCTGACATCACTATCTGTTTTCCCGACTGGAGCAGGAGTGGGGAAAACAGGCCCAAATGGGCCTTCCGGATGTTTGGGAAGGCCTCGTTTGAAAGCGGAGATTCTTCCCTTTCAGACGAGGCCTTCCTGAATGGGTTTCCTGGAAGGGCCAGGAAACCCCCACTATACATCAGGAATTTCACTTGCGGGGGTTGGCCCCCTCGGAAAACGGGCTGCCCCCGGTGGCAATTTATTTTTTAAAGGTAGGTTAACTCCTAGGGGGGGAGCTCAATCGCGTCCGCTCGCGCCCCCCAGGGGTGTAAAAAATGTAAAAACAAAAAAAAATGAAATTGACAGGAGGTCGCCCGTGAGCAGGTCGACCCCCTGTGGGGGCTTTATTGTTTTTAATAACTGTATGGTTTTCCTGGGTGGTATGGTCCCCAAGGAAACCATACAGCTGTTAAATATATATATATCTATAGAGAGAGAGAGAGAGATATCTATAGACATATCTATGTAGATATATATATCTATATATAGCTATATCAATATAGATAGATATATCTAAATATAGATATGTATATATATATAGATATGTCTATATATATAGATATGTCTATATATATATATCTATCTCTCTCTCTCTCTATATATATATATATATAGATATATTTATATTTTATATATAGATCACTTTTGTCAAAGCGTGTGTGGTTTTCCTGGGGGCTGCGATTGGCCCCCAGGAAAACCACACCCACATATAAATGTATATATATATATATATATATATATATTCACCACCAGTTCTCTTGCAGTTGCAGCTTGCATCTTCAAAACAATGCACATACTTCAAATGATGCATTTCAACTGTAGCTTTTAGGCAGCAATAAAAAAGTCAAGTAACTCTTGTGATTATGTTTCTACTAGAAAAGGATCTGACTTTTGCCCAGTGGCTGTTTTGATGCCATAAAGTAGCACAGAAGGTTTATATGCCTACTGCAAGGATCAAAACTGTATTATATGTGAACAGCTGAGGAGATTAGTAAAGCCAGCCATTACCTACGCTATAATACAAATAAAATGTATGTGCGAAGGGGGCTATGGAGAGATGAAATGCACTTTTGCTTGGTATTAGTGAGGGCATCGGAGGAGGAGGTAATGGGAGAACCAATAATGATTGTTGGACTGGGCGCTAGAGGCGCTAAAGACTGACGATTGGTGTGTGACAAGGTGAAGTAATAGTGTGTCTTTTTTGTTTTTTGAGTGTCTTGAGAGAACATGCTGATTGAGGAAAGAAGCGAAGGTAAGGTGACCTCTACTTTTGCAGGTATCACACACACACCCACCAGCAACTTTGTGACTGTCTACGTAGGCTAGTGTTTTAGAGCGACAGTTTAGCCAGGAGCACAGATGGCATCTTGTTGGATAGCTGCTGCTAAAGCTCTAACTCTGGTTATAGTGGACAGCTCTGACGTAGGATCAGAGACGGAGACAGTAGATACTGAGACAGCATCTGAGGGATAGGACAATGGCGCAGACTCTGGGAGTGATATTTCAGTCGGAGGAGTCCCATTCGATAACTCCTCTTCCAGTGATTATGAGGGAAGTGATGAGGACAGTCTTGCTATCCCTTCACAAGCAAAGTCTGTGCAGCAGGACAATAGCGGGTTAGCCCAACCCAGAGAGCAGGTGCATTCAGTGGCAAGCACAGAGACAGTGTTCTCTTGGGAGCTCCTCAATTTAGTTCAGCCCCAAATTCCACCACCCAAATCGTATTGTGGTGTCATCAAAATTATCTATCATAAAACAACCTGGTTTTGTAAGGCAGGCACCTGCGTTTTTGGTCCTGGGCTCAGCGGCCATATAGGGAAACCTACCAAACCCAGACATTTTCTGAAACTAGACATCCAGGGGAGTCCACAGAGGTGTGACTTGTGTAGATTTCCCAAAGATTTCCGACCCAGAATACCCTGCAAAACTGAAATGTTGAATAAAAACTCTATTTTGTCTTGCATTTCTGTCACACAAACTACAGGAGTATGCTGGGATCCACAAAATTCATACTACCCAGTGATTCCCCACCTGTCCTGATAAAAACGCTACCCCACTTGAGTGCCTGCACCTAGTACCTGCGTCAGGAATGGATCACCCCGGGGTCAACAGTTGCCCTCATGTAAGGACCAACATTGACCGTTGTGTGACCTATTCCTGACATGGGCACTAGGCCTACCCACACAAGTGAGGTACCATTTTTATTGGGAGACTTGGGGGACTGCTGGGTGGAAGGAACTTTGCGGCTTCTCTCAGCTCCCAGAACTTTCTATCACTGAAATGTGAGGAAAAAGTGTTTTTTTCCAAATATTGAAGTTTGCAAAGGATTCGGGGTAACACAACCTGGTAAGAGCACCACAGGTTACCCCATCCTGGGTCCCATAGGTGTCTAGTTTGAAAAAATGCACAGGTTTGGTAGATTTTCCCAGGTACCGGCTGAGCTAGGACCAAAATCCACAGCTAGGCACTTTCAAAAAAACACGTCAGTTTTCAATATAAAAACTTGTCCATGTTGCATTATGGCCATTTCCTGTCGTGGGCCCTAGGCCTACTGACACAAGTGAGGTACCGTTTTTATCGGGAGACCTGGGGAAATGCTGGGTAGAAGGACATTTGTGGTTTCTCTCAGATTCCAGAACTTTCCATCACCGAAATGTGAGAAAAGGTGTTTTTTTGCCAAATTTTGAGGTTTGCAAAGGATTCTGGGTAACAGAACCTGGTGAGAGCCCCACAAGTCACTCCTCCTACATTCCCCTAGGTATCGAGTTTCCAAAAATGTATAGGTTTGCTAGGTTCCCCTAGGTGCCGGCTGAATTAGATGCCAAAGACCACAACTAGGCACTTTGCAAAAAACAGGTTAGTTTTCTTTGAGAAAATGTGATGTATCCACATTGTTTTGGGGCATTTCCTGTCACGGGCACTAGGCCTACCCACACAAGTAAGGTACCATTTTTATTGGGAGACTTGGAGGAACACTGGGTGGAAGGACGTTTGTGACTTCTCTCAGATTCCAGAACTCTGCAGCACTGAAATCTGAGGAAAAAGTGTTTTTTGTTGCCAAATTTTGAGGTTTGCAAAGGATTCTGGGTAGCAGATCCTGGTGAGAGCCCCACAAGTCACTCAATTCTAAATTCCCCTAGGTGTCTAGTTTCCAAAAATGTATAGGTTTGCACCGTTTTCCAAGGTGCCGGCTGAGCTAGAGGCCAAAATCCACAGCTAGGTACTTTGCAAAAAACACGTCCGTTTTCATTGGAAAAATGTGATGTGTCCACATTGTGTTTTGGGGCATTTCCTGTTGCGGGCACTAGGCTTACCCAAACAAGTGAGGTACCATTTTTATTGGGAGAATGCTGGGTGGAAGGAAGTGTGTGGCTCCTCTCAGATTACAGAATTTTGCAGCAGTGAAATGTGAGGGGAAAGTGTTTTATTTGCCAAAGTTTGAGGTTTGCAAAGGATTCTGGGTAACAGAACCAGGTGAGAGCCCCACAAGTCACCCCATCATGGATTCCCCAACGTGTCTATATTTGAAAAATGCACAGGTTTGGTAGGTTTCCCTAGGTGCTGGCTGAGCTGCAGGCCAAACACCACAGCTAGGCACTTTCCAAAAAACACGTCGGATTTCAATGTAAAAATGTGATGTGTCCATGTTGCGTTTCCTGTTGCGGGCTGTAGGCCTACCCACACAAGTGAGGTACCATTTTTATCGGGAGACGTAGGGGATCACAGAATAGCAGAACAAGTGTTATTGCCCCTTGTCTTTCTCTACATTTTTTCCTTCCAAATGTAGGACAGTGAGTAAAAAAGAAGTATATTTGAGAAATGCCCTGTAGTTCACATGCTAGTATGGGGACCCCGGAATTCCGAGATGTGCAAATAACCACTGCTTCTCAACACCTTATCCTGTGCCCATTTTGGAAATACAAAGGTTTCCTTGAAACCTATTTTTTTGTCTTTATATTGTACCAAATGAATTGCTGTATACTGGTATACAATGAAAACCCATTGCAAGGAGCAGCTCATTTATTGGCTTTGGGTACCTAGGGTTCTTGATGAACCTACAAGCCCTATATAGCCCCGCAACCAGAAGAGTCCAGCAAAGGTAACAGTATATTGCTTTAAAAAATCTACCATAGCTGGAAAAGTTATAGAAGAAAACGTGGCCGGAAATGGCTCTTTTCTTCACCTCAATTTTAATATATTTTTATTTTAGCTGTTACTTTCTGTAGGAATACCTTGAAGATCTACACAAATGACATCTTGCGTAATTCAGAATTTTGTCTACTTTTCAGAAGTATTTAGCTCTCTGGGATCCAGCATTGGTTTCTTACCCATTTCTGTCACTAACTGGAAGGAGGCTGAAAGCAAAAACAATAGTCAAAATGGGGTATGTCCCAGTCAAATGCCAAAATTGTGTTGAACAAATTTGGTTTTCTGATTCAAGTCTGCCTGTTCCTGAAAGCTGGGAAGATGGTGATTTTAGCACCATAAACCCTTTGCTGATGCCATTTTCAGGGAACAAAACAAATGGTTTCTTCTGCGGCCCTTTTTTCCAATTTTTCTGAAAAAAACAAAAATGTAGCTGTATTTTCACTAATTTCTTGGCCTCCTCAAGGGCAACCCACAAACTCTGGTTACCATCAGAATTTCTAGGATGTTGGAAAAAAGGACGAAAATTTGGCGTGGAAAGCTTAGGTGGAGAAAAAGGTATGAAGGCCTAAGCGCAAACTACCCCAAATAGCCAAAAAGGGCTCAGCACTGGGAAGGTGGGGGAGAGGGGAGGCCCAGCAGCTAAGGGGTTAAGATGACACTGATAATATGCCTCATCTATGTTAATGTTTTTTTTGTTATGGGCTGGACGCAACCTAGCAGCACATTTCCTAAAGTTTTACACAATGCAACACAGAAAGGGAACTTATTGTGCTGCGTTGCATAAAACGGAGAAAGCAGAAATGTGTCATATCTGCTAAGATATGATACATTTCTGCTTCCATCTTGCACTGGACCAATATGTGCTGCCTAGCTTCAGCACGGACACCCTTGTGCCATGGTGCAAGGGGACCTGAAATACAGGCAGGATTGTTTTTGTCAAGGAAGGGATACCCTTTCTGCACAAAAACAATCCTAGGAGGCAATTTCCTTTTTCTATATGTGATGTGTAATGCATCATGCATTAAAAGAGGACAAATCAGGAGAAGCGAAAATATTTCTCCTCATTACACCATTCTCGAGAGACGCACCATTTTAGTACAATTCCAGGTTTACTGATTTTAGTTAATCTGATATTGCATCAACTTCTAAGGGGAGATGTACATGAATACCCCTGCTCCACTCATGCAACACCTACCACTACAAAATGTAGTGCAACGCAGTGCAAACACATTGCATTACACTTCTACACAAAGTCACATAAGGTGGCACAAATCACACCTGGCACAACTCATTAAATATCACTTAAAGATTTCCATTGCCTTGCATTGACTTGCATGACACAAGGATAGTGCACATCCCTGGTATATCTGGGCCCTGGTTTGAAGTGACAGGCAGATGAGGTATGTCTCTGTACCAGTTGTTAGAAATGGGGTTGCCGGTTGGCTAGGGTATGCACCTAAGCCATGCAGAATCCACCATTTTGTCAGGGCAAGTAGGTTACACACCAAAGATAACCTGTACTCACCCCCTAGTAACTTGGCGCAGAGCAGTCATGCTTATCCCCAGAGGCAATGTGCAAAGCATTTGTGCAACATGCTCACACCAGTAATACAAAAAGTACATCACAAAAGAGACTCTACACAGGATTATAAAAAATATATATTGTACTTATAACTGAGACCAAAACAACATTATTCATAAATACTGTGCATATCAGACCAACACTGGAGTTTTACTTGCCCAGATCTTTAGAGACCCCAAAATGACGTATAGTAGAGAACACCAGGGAATGAAATGCAATAGTAAAACATCTAAAGTACCAAGTGTCCCGATAAGCACATCAGTAACAATAAGCTCATATGGGTGCCTGAATTCCTGTGCTCCTATTAGCCGGGTTACGGTAAGCTTTGAAAGCCTGATTGGAAAAGATGGTTTGCAAGTATAAAACGTAGGCCACAGAAGCCCTTGCGCACCTACTGCAGGTGATACAGCACTTTTAGAGATTTCCTCAATGCAACACTTTCCTGGGGCCTCTGTCGAGGATTTGTCCAGCAATGTTGGATTACAGACCAAGAGCTCCGCAGAGCATGTGCCCTCAGGTACATCCTTGAAAAAAAGGTGGGGCACACACTAAAGGTTTCACAGGGAGACCTCTCTGGATCCCCCTCATGCAGGGAAATCCAGGATGGCTGCCCGCAAACAAGCGGTACTGCTGCGGGAAGTACAGGATACCCCCAAAATATCTGGTCTTTGACCAACAAAGGCAGTTTCACAACGCCGCTGTCATCTGGGCAAATGGAGGCCATTGGGGTGGTGGCAGCTTCAGTCAGGCGGCTGTTCTCAAGCCCCATGTCCAAACACATTTTTCTCTAGAGAGAATCCTTTTTTTCTGTGGAGAGATCCCTTTCCCTGGAACCCCTGAAAATTAGGAGATGAGCAAATCAACTTTCCCTAGAAGGGGATGTAAAGGTCTTACTGATCCTAGGGTGGAAAGGCAAATTAGAGGAGTTTGACACTGCCCACAAATGTGCACAAACTTCCAAGTCTAACCACATCTTGAAATACCCATTTTCTCACCCCTTAAGTGGGATTTACGGGTGTGGAGACCACTACACACTACAAAGAGATTTGTGCACTCATAAATGGGTTTACACCTGCCAGAAATCCTTTTCTGAATTCCTGAAGATGGGAACAGGTAAATTCAGATGTTAACATCTATATATTAATAATATACACATTGTAAGTTAGTAATAAAGGGCAGCCTATTCGGTTACAGATAGCTAGCATATGAAATATTGATGCCGGATCAATCATCCCCTCACTTTTAATCTGAACCATGTTGCTTACTGCACATAAAATGGACAGTGGCATACTACATGTACTTCCTGGATAAAATGTTACCGCACTATTACTTTGCAAATGCCATTTGACAAATGCAATCAATATCAGAATACTTAAGTAACTTAAATATAATTTGGCCTTGTAAGAAATTGGGGTGTTAATTGACGGGGTGAAACCCTACTCCAGCAGCAACCACAATCCTTGTCAGGGTGAAGTGACTAGCAAACCCCAAATTAACCTTGGCACAGAGCAATCAGGCTTAATTTTGAGGCAATCTGTAAAATATGTATGCAGCAATTCAAACAGAGTAACACACAACAGAAAAAAATCACTCAGAAATTTTGAAAAATAGTATAAAATGTAATAAATAATTTAAGACCAAAACAACAAAAATGTAATCAGTAGAACCTGAGAGATGCGGTTTTAAACATTTAAGTGGAAATAGTGCCAAAGGCACAAAGCTCTAATTGTGGTTATTTGATTGCGCTGGACTGGGACAAAGTCACAAGCTCTGAGTCACGAGTCCGAGATGGAGTGCGGGCTGGCTACAGGGACTAAGCAAGGCCCTCTGATTAATAATAACTAAAGTCCTGGTTGCAGAGCTTTCCTAAGTCATGTGTCAAGGGTGCAGTGTGCAGCTGAGGTGAAGCTAGGTCCTGGAGATGAGGTGCGTCGCCCATTAATGGTTCTGGGAAGCTTCAAGCTGCGATACAAAGTCCTGCATCATTGTCAAGGATGCCGTCGACAAGGGTTTGTTATGTGATGTCCTGGTCGAAGATGCTTCACGCACCGGCTGGTTTCAAAGAAGTTGCTGGGCTTGCAGAGTCCTCTGCCCATATCTAGAATGCCCTCTAAGAGGGGCTTGCGGAGTGAAGACCTGTATCAAGGTGTGTCACGCAGTGGCAGTTCTGAAGAGGCTATGGGCTGCAATGCAAAGTATTGCATTGGAGATGCATTGCACAGCAGTCCACTTCTGAGTTTGGTAGGACAATGCAGGACTTTCTGGAAGGTGATGTATTGCAATGCGTTGATTCTGCTGGCACCACAGTTGAGCTGGCAAAGCACCTTCCGGCCCACTTCCAAGGGTCCAGAACTGGGGTGGCACCACTTGGGAGGACAAGACTCACAGCTGGCAGAGTCTGGTTTCAAGATGGAGAAAGCCTGTTCTCTCCCTGAGGCTAATAATCGGGAGGCTAACCAACTAGCCATTGCAGTCACTCTAGTAGCCCTGGGTTCAGGACATGGGGCCAGTCCTCCTCATGCAGGCAGGAGGGCAGAAGGGCAGCACAGCAGAGCAGCAACGTGGCAATCCTTCTTGCAGTATAGCGGCACAGCAGTCCTTCTTCTGAGTCTTAAACAGGTCCAGATGTGTACTGAGGAGTTTGGGGCTGAGGTCCAATATTTATATCTGGTACCCACTTTAAAGAAGGAGAACGTTCTGGTGGTTTCCACTACCTGAGGCACTGAGAATTTCTGCCTCCCTGCCCTTGCCTCAGCATGTCTGGGGTCACAAAAGACTAGTGGCAAACACTATGAGTGTGTTCAGGCGGGACCTTTGTGATGTGCAAGTGTGGTAGGCAACAACTCTTCCCCCTCATGAAGTCAGAGTGGCTCATACTGCCAACACCTGTCTTCCGTATGACTCACTGTTTGGGAGCAATCCACACAGACCAACTGACAGCTACACCTAGTCATAAGAGCCACGGACACGCTCCAGGCACCAAATGCTTAGAATAGGAAAATGTCAACTTTCTAAAAGGGGCATTTTCAGAATTGTGACTCAAATTCTGACTTTACCATTAAAGTGGGCTGTTATTACAATTCTTTAGACACCAACCTCAAACTGCCCGCCTGCTCCAAATTGAACGTTAACACTTTTTAAAGGTAATAAGGAAATTCAATGCTATCCTATGAGAGAGGTAGGCCTTGCAGTAGTGAAACACAAATTTAAGTGTTTTTTACTACCACACATAAAACTTAAACATATATTTCCAACCTTTTAACTACAATGCACCCTGTCATCTAGGGGTGGCTTACATGTTTTAAAAAAGGAAGGTTTGGGCCTAGGTTGAAATGACAGTTTAAAACTGCACACAGATGCTGCAATGGCTGGCCTGAGACATGTTTTATAGGGCTATTTAAGTGTGTGGCACAATTACTGCTGCAAACCCACAAGTAGCATTTAATTTATGGGGCCTGGGTACATGAGGTACTGCTTCACAAGACACTCACAAATAAACAAAATGTACCAAATGGTTTTAAGACAATTCTGCCATGTTTAGAGTAGAAAGCACACAAACACACACACACATATTATCACTGGTTATCACTGGTAATGTGCACATGGTCCTAAGCCCAACAAAAATGACATCACCAAACAATAGGAGGTGTGAAGGCAAAAAAGTTTAGAGGTGGCCCAAAAGTCCAACAGGCCTGATACTCTCAAATCTGTAATTATCTCTGAGGTACCTTTTTAAGCATTGTGATAGAATATTGTTTACCTAATTCAACTATCTTGACTTAACATAAAACACAGGCCTTTACATATTTTGCTAAAAGAGCTTGGCTTCACCTTACTTTTCCTGAAAGGCATCTGAAATGCACAGACATGGCATATATTAGGTATAAATCTCATGACACTTGGTTACTTTCTAGCAGAGATCTTTGGCTGTTGCAGAATATTTTTACATATAATAATCCTCTGTGATGTTATTGGCAGAACATTTTAGAATGAATTTCAAGTGTAGCAAGCTGAACAATAAGAGTTTTCACACCATAGACCTGGCAGTCATCTTGAAAGCTTTAAGGCACAGGATCAGCATATTCAAGCCAGAAGTTCACACCCAGTTGTTGGTCAACCTAAATATAAAAGGGTTTGCCCTTCTCAATTTATCAATTCACTTTCAGACCGTAATCATATCACAAATATTATCCAAGGTTTACCTTGAAGCTATGGCTTAGCTGTGTTAGGCTAGTCAATTGAACTCTAAGATGAACCTGTGTATTTCTGTGGGCTTGACTATGGGATACTGCCCAAGAGGTTGATTACTGACATTGGTGTCAGCTGCCAGATGTGTGTAACATAACAGCCATTAACCTGCGATCACATTCCAGACTTATTCCTTAAAATTCCTTAACAAAGGCCATATGTGTGTGTGTATATATATATATATATATATATATATATACAACAAATTCTTGTAATAACAAGAAAGGTCAGGACACTTCCAGTGTGATAAAAGCTTTTACTCTTCACAGATTATTCCTCCCAACGCGTTTCAGCCGTAGCCTTGTTCACAGATGGGGGAGTTTAGCACATTGGCATACAAATACCTGAAATCAGTAAAACTAAAAAACGGACAAGTCTGGCATATATATTAGATTACTTGAATAACATGGCGGCCATATTAAGCTGGTCCCTTATACGTAATATAACTTTCACATTTTGTTACTATTCTTTCTTTTGATGTTATTGGGCCTGTATAACAAGTATCTTCATTAGATTTTTTCTTCTTTCATATTGTTGTTTACCAATGTCCTCAATCTTTACATAATGTTGTTATGATCTCTTATATTTGATAGATGTCATATTCTTATTCTAATTCAGTCTTGTGTGCTACATTACATATATCCATGTGCTAATAACCCATAACCCCTGTGAGAAAACAGGGCTGATTGCAGAGGCCCCCTAACTTTTTGCCCCCATTTTCCACTTTATGCTGGTGTTTTCCTGACTCTGATGGTGCCCTGGGTACTGCTAACCAGTCCCAGGGCCTGTGCTCTGTGTAAAATGGATATGCAAATTAGGCTAATTATAATTGGCTAAGTTAACCTACCTATAAGTCCCTAGTATATGGTAGGCCATGTAGGTTTAGGGACCACAGCATAGGTGCTGCACACCTAGATGCACTGCTGAGGTGCCCAGTGTCATTTTTAAGGCAGGCCTGCCTTGCTGGCTGCTTTTAAATTAAAGTTATATGCAAATTCGACTTTTGAATTAAAAGTACTTCCAAAGTCTTAAACTACCTTATTTTTACATATAAGTCACCCCTAAGGTGTGCCCTATGTGCCCCTAGGGCTGGGTGCCATGTAACTATAAGCAGGGACTTTATAAAAATAGATTTATAAATCCTGGTGAGGTAAAAACAGCCAAATTCGTTTTTCCCTCATTGAAGTAAATGGCCTTCATAGGCTAGAATGGGGAGACTTTGTTTTAAATTTTAAAGTCTCCTTAAAAGATGCATACCAAGAATTTGGTATCAAATTAATTGTTGTAATAAATCCCACAACTTCCAGTTGTTGGATTTAATATAACTTGTTGAGGTAAAGAGTTATAGACTTTACCTAAAAAGTTGCCAATTTCAGCCCTGCATTGTTTTTGCTGCTGTGCTCTGATTGGCCAGCCTGCAGCAGCTTAGCAGAGCTGCCTTGATGAGGTGTGAAGTGGCCTGGCTTCACACAAAGGAATGTGCTTGTGGGAGAGAATCTCCCCTCAGCAGATGGTGAGGCAGGAAGGGAGAGGGCTGCCAAACTGGTCTTCAAAGGCAGAGAAGGACATTTGGAGCAACCAGCAACACCCCCACATCCTGCAACCCCAGACAGCTAGGTGCCCCCTTGATTAGATTAGGAGAGGGCAGGAGAGGGGTGTGTTTATGATTTTTAGCCACACCAGTGGGTGGGCTCAGCCAGATGTAACCTCCAAAAATCAGATTCAGCCATGTTGGATTTTTAGAGAATGTTGCCCACTGGGATGGATTTTTGCCACACTTCCCAGGAAGTGGTCATCACAGGGGGACGACCCTGTACCTGATTGGAGAACCAGGACCCCCCTGCTTTTCACCCAGGAGCAAGGATAAAACTGGCAGACCTGCACCCACACCTCAGATCCCCACCAAATTTCAAGAAGAAGGAACTAAAGGAGAAGAAGGACTGCCCTGCTGGACCCCTGGCCTGCACCTGGAACCTGCACTCAGAAGGACTGCACCAGCTGCACACTTGGGCTTCACCACAAGAAGGACTTTGCCTGGCTTCAACTGGTTCAAGGAGGGACTCCCTGTTTGCTACAGGTGAAAAATTGCTAACCAGAGTCCCCTGCACCAACTCCTGAAAAGTGACCAGCTGACCACTGTCCAGTGGCCAAAAAGGAGTTTGCGCCAGGTGCATTCTGGGAGTTGAAGTCCGCACCCCCCAAGGACCATCACATAACTTCTGGACCCTTGGGGTGAGCTGTGGACCCCAAAAGAACCTTAAAAGGACATCTGGGTGAAGCCCCAGAAGTTTGGAGAAGATTTGAGAATTTTTGAAAAAAAGCTCCAGAGAGGGACCGACCCGCCGCGGAAATTCTAGCCGGCTTGCCTCAACCGCGACCCGGCCTGATTTGGTGGTTCGTCCCGGTAAAGAGAAATCTCTGAAAAAGAGACTAAGTCCGAAGGTAAAAAGTTGACCGGGACCTCCCAGCCATCGTATCCGAGAAGGGCTCCACGGACGTCGGATCAAGATCCAGGTTTACCCCGGTCGAAGGATTTTCATCTCGAAAAAATGACTAAGTCCGAAGGTAAAAATCTCCACTGAGGAAACCCACATCGCGTATCCGGACAAGGGCTCCAGGAGGTCGGATTCAACTGGCAGGTTCGTCCCGGTGAAGAAAAACTTCAAAATAAAGACTAAGTCAGAAGGTAACTTTTTGACCGAGGCCTCCCGCGACCTGTAGCCGAGCAGGGCTCCATCGCGGTCGGCCTGAAAGTTTGACTTTGCCCCGGTCCTGGTGCAACCAGATGACCTGATTGGCGCTTTTTGTTTCTAAGCACTAGAAAAGTAACAATTCTTTAAAAATTCATATCTTCGGTTCCCTTTATCCGATTTTATTCGTTTTTGTGTCATTTTAAAGATAAAAATATAAACTATTTTTATAAATTGGTTTTGGATTTTTAAACTGTTTCCTGTGTTTTATTTGGTTACTGTTCTGTGATATTTGAATGCTTTACACTTTGTCTCCTAAGTTAAGCCTTGACGCTCGTTGCCAAGCTACCAAGGGTTGAGCTGGGATTAATTTACTGAGACCTAACTGTATCTAGGTGGAGGTTAGTGGCTTGTTGCTAGGTGTAGGTACCTACCTGCCCTTACCAATACCCATTTTCCAACAACCCCCCAAAAAACACAATACCTATAATTTAATTAAAGAAACCCTACATGTGAAAAAAACAATACTGCTGAAAACGAAACATATATCACATCTATATCTGAAACTTACATTGATATTATTTGCACTATTCAAATTTTTCAAATTTTCAAAAAATTTCAAATTTTTACCCAAACAAATAACTAACCCAGATGACTACACATCTCCTCGCTGGAGTTCAACCCTCCAGGCGAAAGTGTCATACACCTAATAATATATTTAGACTCCAGAATGCGCAAAGTTTTTTGTCTATTGCCACCTCGTATATTGCTCTTAACATGATCACATACCAAATAGCTCAATAGTTTGTCATTTCCTTGGTGTACCTCTTGAAAGTGTCTCGCTACCGGGTAATTGTGATCATTATTACGGATGGCCCTCATATGTTCGAGGACTCTCTTCTTGGCTTTGTGGATAGTACTGCCCACGTATATCCTGTCACAAGGGCATCTCAAACAGTGCACACAGTAATATATATATACACACACATATGTGTGTGTATGTGGTATTCATATTGCAGGAATCTTATGGAAAAGAAGCAGAACCCTGAATGTGTGCCAAAATGATTCACTTTTGATTTTATTTTTTTAAATATTGATCTGCTTACCCTGTCTGGGGTTCGTTATAGTCTGGGAGCCGGTCTGACAATTCAGAGAATAGGACCCTTGAGGTTAAACATGAAGTAAAGAAAAGCACACTATTTTGGCTGTATTTTTCTGCCTATCTGTAGCTGGAACTGGTTGCTAAAATGAACAACAGGAGTTAAGGAGTATGGCAATAGATTGCTATTATATTTCAGAATGTTGTGTGGCCCTTTAGCATCCACTCCTCATGAGAAATGTATTTTAACAGACTATTTTAATGCCGTATGAAAACCAGAAATCACATGCACAGAAAATTGTGCAAACATGCAGACACATTATTTAGGACCTATTGGAGACATGCTTTCATGTAGACAATGAGCAATTACACACATATGGGGAGACTCTTGTGGCCTGATTTAGGACTCGGCGACCGGGTTACTCGAACACAACGGTGACAGATATCCCATCCGCCAAAATCTACTTCCCATAGGACAGAATGAGATTTAGATTTCGGCTGACGGGATATCCGTCACCGCTGTGAAAGAGTAACCAGGCCGCCACGTTCGAAATCGGGCTCTTAGTGTTGAGTTGGGATTTTCTCCCACAGAGTGAGACGCCCACACTGGCAGATTGTTGCTGCAATGATCTCACAAAAAGCTGTTTTCCTCTCACCCCTGACTGATTTGTACCTAGCTTTATGTTCTTAACCTCATATTTCTCACGAAATTAAACATGCAACCATATTACTGTCTCTTGTCAACTTCTCTTCCTACTTTCTGCTCTCCTCTTTTCCCCTACTCGCTGACCTCTGAGATCTCCTGACACCTAGAACAAAATTCAATACCACTGCTCCCGCCCGATGTTTCTGGGTAATTGAGGTCTCTCTCTCCATTCAACTGAGATTTTACCATCACACCTTTTCAGTGATCCAATGCACTAAATAAATTCTCAATGTGACAAAGCATATATAGATGACTTTTCAGTTATCTCATATGGTACCAGACCAACAACGTGTATATACATATTTGCCAGATTGACATGTATTTGAGAAAAGCTGTATATTTAACGCAAGCATTGATTTCTGCTTATGGAACACTACAGATGCACTTTTCTCTGTAAATTCTAGTAACAATGTATGGTAAATGGAGGCTCCGTTGTCACAGTTACTTATTTCATGGTGCAAGCTTAACACTTTTGTGATACTGGAACAGACAGACACGGAAGTGCTAAAGATCTCACTTATTTCGGAAGTCACATGCAGGACTGATGACGAGGGAAAAATACAAACAAGTTACTTCAGAATAGATGATAATAGCATTCTACCTGTATTCCTATTGAGGAACGTCGCTTCTTAAGAAAGTCTTCCGTTCTCGTTGCGAGAACCGCCTTGTCACTGGTGCTTTTTACTGAACTGCTCTCCGATGCATGGCGCTGTGCTGCTGCAGTCTCCAGGGCAAGGTTCATTGCTTTATTACTATCCAGACTGTCCGTGGAATTGTACAGTCCTCGGCCGTCATGGGGCCACGGGGATATCCTCTGAGTCCTACTGTCATGGTAGGCATCCTGCGTAGATTCTGTGCTGCTCTGTGCCGTTACTGAAATCAGTGGCTTGGACGTTGTGCGAGGCGGGACTGGGGGAGGCGTTTTCTTGTAACTTGTATAGGTAACAGCTATACAGGAAAAACAAACACACAACAATTACTTTACTCACTACACACATCTTTCCGTATCATGTACATGTAAACAACAAATGTACTCAGGGATTAAAATGAATGGCTTCTGAAAACAAATGCCTACCACTGACACAGTTCCAAACATAGGGAGTTAGCCACAAAGCATAACAAAAATAATATTGGATTTCTATATAAATAATGAAACAAGTATCTGCAAACACGGCACAACTGATTTTCCCTTTCACGACCTCTGGAACGCTTGTCGACAGCAACACCCACCTGGGCACACATTTTCAAAAGTCTGCGCGAGTGCTTGAATTACGCAGCCCAATTTTTTGTTGCAAACGAGGCCCTTCATAATGCCCAGAAAAACGGGGCCGGTTTCTCAACGTTGCGCCACATGAGTACTTCTCTAAAGCCTTAAAAAATCTGGGACTTCTGTAAACTTCCGCAGCACTGTGAGGGACCTGGCATAGGACATGCACTGTTGAGAGCAGTTAAGGCCTAGAGAAGCATGCATGCCACTGACACATAACAGGCAGTGCTTAATTTGTACATAAAAAGGTGCCAGTGCCCATAGCCCTCCTCTTAAACACGCGGCTGCTGCAATTAAATGGGTGAACACGGAATACTGAGGCGGCATAATCCTGAAGCCATCTCGGGCCTCTTTAATCCATATAAAGCCACTCCCTGCCCCTTCAGCTCACTCTTGTAGCTTTCTACTTTCTCCCTTTGTGACGCTTTTTCGTTTTTCCCTTCCTCCGTCTTTCCCATATGTGTCTTTTGGTCGCCGCACATGCTTGAGGCAGAAGAATAAGCCCCGGCCCTCAAAAATAAGTGGCTGCTCAGCACCGGAAACAACAATCACAAATTAAGCACTGATAACAGGGTTGCATGCTCTCCTCAGTGAGAAACTGTGAACGTTCTATGCCAACTGGATTGCATTAGTAGAAGTTGCAAAACGATTTAAAAGGTTTCTTCAACGAAAATTGCACGCAATCGCTTTAAAAAGTAAATTACTTTTACCACGTTTCCAGAACTCTACATTGATTTTGGTTGTGTACCATTCTACATTTTATTATACAAAACATACAATTATATTTTTTTTAAATGATGTTATATGCAATACAAATTATATACATCAGAAGCAATTATGTACACTAGCACAACATTTCTGTTGAAATTATATTAACCGATTATACATTTGAAGGATACAGTGAAAAGAAATACCCAAGACAATATCAGATCTTGTCAAGAAAATGTATTACAATCTTTGTGAACCACACTGTATGGAGGTGGGGGCGACTAGTGCAGGCCTGAACATCAACAGAAATGAAATACTAAGAAACAATGAATATACAGCCTTCTCACTAAGGCAGGAGGTTTCACATGATTGGTCACCTAAGCCACAGCCCGGTTTACTAGCTATTACCAAAGTTTCAGCACAACATATTTGCATATTGAACTGTTACCAAGACAAATTATGTACAGATCACCATAAAATACTATCAGCTATAAACATCTTGGTGATACCTACTGTAAACAACTACTTCAGTCATCCCCAAAATATTTAATAGTTACCTTGCTGAAAGACTAAAGCAGTAACCATCCTAATTATGAAAATAAACTTTTTTTTAGAAAAATGATTTAAATATTTATATAAACATTGCACCTTTACCTAACACAAATATTTATTTGTGTTCAAATAATTAGTTTGATCATTACTGTTGGAGCTGGCCCTCTCTGCAGCATCACTCGCAAACCTTTACCTTCACTCCTCCTTTTTTTGCTGAAATTCATTGTTGTTGGCCTTAAGACTGCGCACTTTACCACTGCTAACCAGTGCTAAAGCTTTTATGCTCACTCCCCTAAACCTGATAAAATTGGCTTACACCTGATTGGCATATTTCATTTACTTATAGTTCTCTTTTAGTGTGGTATACCATATATCCAGGGCCAGCGAAGTGAATGCTACTAGTGGACCTGCAGCACATATTGCACAATCCACTTAAGTAGCCCTTTACAACATGTTCCAGGCCTGCCATTGCAGCCTGAATGCAGTGTTGGACTATCAATTTGACTTGGCAATATAACCCCCTTGCCAAGTCTCAAACTCCCCTTTTATTACTTATAAGTCTCTCCTAAGGTAGCCCATAGGTTGACCATAGTGCAGGGTGCACTGTAATTAAAAGGATGGACATTTACTTCTCAGCTTTACATGTTGTGGTAGTGAAAAACTCCTAAATTCAGTTTTTCTAATGTAAGGTCTACCTGTCCCGTAGGATAACATTGGGTTGCCTTATTACATTTAAACAGTCCTCTGTAATGGTAAAGTTGGATTTTAAATTACAATTTTGAAAATGCTACTTTTTAGAAAGTTGGCATTTTCCTGCCCTATTCAATGCCTTCAGCCTGTACTAGGTCACATGACTGGGTGCAGTTTGCAGTTGGAGTTTGTTTATTCTTCTCAGACAGTCACACAATAAAGGGATTGGGTGTGGCTGAAGGAGCCATCAACTGGCAGGATGCAACTGAATAGGTTGTGCTCTACCTGCACACAAAGGGGTTGTAATCACTGTATTGTCCCTGCAGTCAGCTTGGAGCCATGTATAAAAAAGGGACCCTCAGATCCACTCTTCAGTTCACATTCTCGACCTGCGAAAGGACTTTCAAAGGACTGTCTGCTGCTATGGCCTGCTGACTACTCTTCAAGACTGCTTTGTTGCACTTGGAAGTACTGGTTTGCTGCCTGGAGCATTCCTTTAACCATCAGTGGCCTGCCCTGCTGCTTGAGCCCTGCTTCATCATTAGAACTCAGGACTACCAGAGTGACTACAAGGGCTAGTTTGCCGGCCTCCTGTTTAGAGCCACAGGTACATAACAGGCTCCTACCATCCCGAACCCACACCTGGATCCATCCTGAGTGAGCCCAAAGCCCCCAAGTGGTGCACCTCCATTCCTGCAACCTTGGTTGTGGTGTTAAAGGTGTTAAAGGTGCCCAGATAACGAAAATCCAAAACTTGAAAATTAGAACATTTTTGGCTAAAAACTGCTCCGAGTACCATGGGAAGACCGGGACTAAACTGCTTGTCAATCCACCCAAGGTGCTATTGTTAGTTAGCCTACTCCAAAGCAACACATTCTGTTCAGCGGTGCCTCTGAGAATGGGTTTCCAGCCTCTAGGTACTCTTGTTGCACAAGACTCCTGCTTTGTTCCTTTGAAGACATTTAACTTCCAAAACAGGGCATCCAAATGTAGAAATCTTCACTACGCTTTCGTCCAGCGACTCCCCAATGACGACGCTTCCTCCTCAGACGCAGCCTGCAGCCTTGCCCTGCTGAACTTTATCTCCTGAAAAAAAATTCTTCAAAATTTCTTCCAAGTCCGAACGTAAGCGCAGAGCGGGCACAATCCACGTCTTTTATCTGACCACGCTTCATTGCTGTTGGCCATATTCTTTTACTTTGTCCCAGTCTTTCGCAACTAGATCTCTGCGGTTGTTGTTTTGATCTTTTAGTTGCTAGTCTTTACTAAATTGTTTTAAAATATCACAATTCCAGTTTATTCTACTGATTGGACTTTGTTGTTTTGGTGTCAACTAATGTTTTACATTTACCCTATTTTCCTTGTGTTGCGTTTTCACTTTATTACTCTTTGTGTGCTTCATAAACATTTTACACACTGTCTCTAATTTAGGCCTCACTGCTTTTGTGCCAGTCTATCAGAGGGTTAAGCACAGGTTATTTTAGTGACTTTTGTGGTTCACCCTGACAGAGATAGTGGCTTTTGCTTCAGCAGGGGTCACCCACTCATTCAACCAGCAGCCCAATTTGTCATAATGGCATACAGTCAATTGTATTTATCTCATTGCACTCACAATGAGGAAACTCAAGAGGTCCCGTCCGCACCTAGAGTAAGTGTTAAACTGTGTAATATAGAGTACTCCACTTTAGTACTAGGACTTTACAAAAAGCTAACTGTTAATACTTGTAAATATATTTAACTATAACCAACACACGTTGGAATGACTAAGATGGCTGCATCATATATTTATAGTGAACAATTACCACTTGCTTGTAGACTCAGGTCTGCACCCCTAGTTTTGGTAGTTTGGTTACAATAATAATGTCTCTTTTTTATTTAATATATTATTTAATATAAATATGCATAGAACCTTGAAATGTTGACTGCTCTATCAAAGACAAAGGCATAGCAGGTTATAACTCCTGGTATATGCCTGCTGATGCTAGCACTACAATATTCTAATAGAAAGCTCTCCCTTGTTTCTCCAGGGAATGTGGATAGTGCACAGGAATGAGAGTGTCAGAAGCTGTGGATGATGGAAAACTGAACTTCCCCCCAAGCATCACAGTAACACTGGAGCCACAGATATATTGAAAGTGGTATTCTCTTCAGCTCCCGTGACTTCCTCTGACTAGCTAAATGATGAAAAGCAATGTAGCAGAGATTACAAAGAAAAAGGGCCTGACTTCTCTTTAATTTCACAGCCGTCTATGTTTGACAGTTGCTGCTGCAGTTCTACAAACAACCATACACAGAGGGAGGCGTGAGATGAGCAGAAGCTGGAGAGCTGTGTAACCCTGGTGCCTTTTGGGAGGCTGTTTTTAAGCTGGTAAATTAAGTTCTCATGTGAATTAAAATCCAACTTTACAATTGAAGACGGTTCCAAATTACAATTCTTTAGAGACAAACTTGACTTTCCTACTTGTTCCCAATTAAAAGTTACCATATATTAAATATAATATCTGCTCCTAAAAAATTAAACTTAAACATTTCATTTTTGGTTTTGAAATCCATCCCATTTTCCTTTAGGGAAAACAGGCTGCATATCTAAAGAAAAAATGCTTCATTTTAAAGTAATTACAGATGTAATGGACTGCTGAACCCAGCAGTGTGATAGCTGCAATTCCTAATGAGTTGCAAATTGCGATCCACCTCTTTAATGTTCATGAGTTAGGTTAATTGCAACCTACTAGGAAATAAAAAGGGTCATACATTAAGAATACAGATATCTGAACTACGATTCGGAGATAATCGCAATTAGAAAATTTGTAGTCCTAATGTTGGTACATCTGGCTCCTTTTTCATTGGGCCTAACTTGGTCCGTATATCTAGCCTGCTCAATCTTGGTTAATCTAAACTTTTGACTTTGTCCCCATCAGCACAACCAGATTACCACTGTTGTCTTTGTGCTTTTAGGAACTATTTTTACTTAAGTGTTTGAAATTGCATACCTCCGGTTCTGATTAATGGATTTGTTTTTTTGTTTTGGTGTCAAATAAGTTATTAAATGCTCCTATATTTTTCAAAATGTTTCTAAATTGGTGTGGGAATCTTATTGTGTTGTTGTTTCACTTTTTTACCATTTGTGTGCTGCATAAATACGTTACCCCTTGCCTCTAAGTTAAGCCTGACTGTTTTCTGCCTAGCTACCAGAGCATTAAGCACAGGTTGCAGGGTTACACTGAAAAATTTGAGATATCTGGACTGTAAACCTATGAAGTTTCCTCAGACCTGGGTTGATGGACAGCCCATGGGCCACATTAAAAACATAAAATAAAGACACTTCCATCGGAGGAGAGAGATGTTTTCTCCCATTGCCAATTTTGGGCCAATCGACCCAAAGCTGGCCCCATGATCCTGAACATTCTGATTGACTCTCAGCAGAGAAAAATCAGTTGTGGCCTTCATTTCAAGACAGGTTCCTCATCCCTGGATCTGGAAAAAATATAGGCCCCCTAAGGGTGCATGATAGACAAATCCTGATGTTCAGAATTAGGTGAGCGGGCCCCCAAAGAATCACCGAAGTGTAAAAATTCAGAAAAGTTGGTTTGTCTCACATGGATGCCAATTCACCTGTGGCAGACAAGCGTCCTCTGTAGGAAAAAAACATGCAAAACGTAACTTGCATGCCAAAGTCAGTGTTTCTGACCCCACAATATTTATAGAAATAGGTAACAACACATAAAATCATAAAGTCATTAAATACCAACACAAACAAACCAGTGAATATTACTGAATCTATAGATGATTCATTGATAGTGTTAATGTAATTTTAAATTTGAACAAGAAGGTCATTTATGACACTTGTAGTTGTTTCTAGTACATCATGGGTGAGGTCATGAGCATTGCTTTTGAAGTACAAGTTATGGTTTGCATGGCCATTGTGAAGTCATGGACTGAGGAGCTGACCCTAACAGGCACAATTCATTGTTATTTTGGTTTTAATGAGTAACCATAACTGTAATTTAACTGTATTTATGTAAATGGATAATATTTATCTTAGCTCAGCCAATCCCCTACATGGAGACATTTGACAAAGGCACAGAATTATTAGAAAAAAACGTATTGATGGAAGATCTTAAAAGCATGTGAATGAGTGTAGTCTTGCAGCAGCAAACGCTGAACGTTAACATGGAATTCAAATAAAAAGAGTTACTGAAATGTGCTGCGGCAAAAGTTATAGATTTCACATTACTGATCTAAGCAAGTGTTAGACTTGGCATCCTTGGTGTGGTCTTCCCTAACTTTTTTCTCCTGTTTCCCAGGTTGTTGATGCATGCTGGACTCTGTTTTTGCTGTTTTTGTTACTCTGGTCACTTTACCACTGCTATCCAGTGCTAAAGTGCAAGTGCTCCTACGTAAAATGTATGTGTAATTGACTTTCCATGATTGGCATATTTGATTTACTAGTAAGTCCCTAGTACAGTACACTAGAGGTGCCCAGGGCCTGTAAAACAAATGCTACTAGTGGGCCTGTGGCAATACTTGTGACACCCACATTAGTAGACCTGTAAACAAGGCTCAGACCTGCCACTGCAGTAGCTGTGAGTGCAGTTTTATAATGCCAGTTCGACTTGGGAAGTGTACCCACTTGCCATGCCTAAACATTCCCTTTTTATATATGTAAGGCACCCCTAAGGTAGACCCTAGGTAGCCCCATGGGCAGGGTGCAGTGTATGTTAAAGGTGTGACATGTACTCATGTGTTTTACATGTCTTAACAGTGAAATACTGCCAAATTTGTTTTTCACTATTGCAAGGCCTATCTCTCTGATAGGTTCACATGGGAGCTGCCTTTAAATATTACTAAAGTGCAGATTCCCTTAGGGAACAGATAGAAATTTGGCGTTTAGGGTCCCTGAGCTCACAATTTGAAAATGCATCTTTTAGTGAAGTTGGTTTTCAGATTGTGTGTTTGAAAATGCCACTTTTATAAAATAGGCATTCCCTGTTTAAACCATTCTGTGACTCTGCCTGTTTGTGGATTCCATGTCTGGGTCAGTTTGACAGTTGGGCTGTTTGCACCTCTCTCTAGACAGTGACACAAAGGGAGCTGGGGGTAGCCTGCACATCCTGATGAGCCAACTGTACTAGGAGGGAGGTGAGGAGTGGTCATTTACACCTGAAAGGGCTGTGCCTGCCCTGACAAAATTCAGTCTCCAACCCTCTGGTGCGTCTGGGGCCTGGCCTGGGCAAGGCAGGACCTTACAAACAAGAGAGACCTACTTCAAAAGCAGAACGGGGTTTAAGAAGAACCCCCAAAACCCTGAAAATTAGATTACTTCTGGAATCAAGAGGAACCGCTGCCAAGGAGAAAAGCTGAAGAGCTGAGCAGAAGTGCTGCCCCTGCCTGTGATTACGCTTTGTTGGTCTATCCTGCAGTTGCTGCATCTGCCTGTGAAAGGGGACAAACAGTGGACTTTGTGGTTGAGAAGGATCTCCAAGGGCTTCGACTGAGCTTGCCCCCTGTTCTGAAGTATCAGGGCCATCAAAGACTTCCCCTGCCAGCACCTGGACTCTCTGCTGAGACTCCTGCCCTGACAAGTGGTGCCCCATCCAGTCCCTGGGCCCTTGAAAGGAGAAGCTGGTGAAAATCCAAGAAAACAAACTTCGGATGACTCTGGACCGACGGCGCTGCCAAATCCTGTGACACCAGCTGCCACCGACTGTGGTACTTTCTGGAGTACTACAACCCTTGCAGGCCCGACATTCAGCAGCCTCGCCAAAGTCCATGGTCCTATGGAAGTCACTGCACCATGTCATGACTGCCTGATATCGACTATGCCCGAAGAGCCCGGATTCAATGCTTCGCACCAACAGCGCCTCACCTCCACCGCTCTGCAGCAAGGACGCAACGCCTCTTCATGACGCCTCCGCTCCTTCATCCCGCAGCACCGGAACCAGAGCCACCAGCGACGCTGCGATCCCCGACTTCGCGCACCTGCTTGTATTCACATTTTACTAAGGTATAGTACCTGGGGGGTCTGCATTACTCCGTAACCGGAGTCAATTGGGTCGGATTGTTAGGAACAAATCTGTCACGTCACTGGGTTATCACCTCATGAAGCATTTTGTGTTTATAAGCGCTATTTTTGAGTTTAATCTTTACAAATTCATGACGACTTGTGTATGTCAAATTTTTGTCATTCTGGTCTTGTTTTGTTAAGATAAGTATTATCTATTTTTCTGAACTTATGTTGTGTCATTTTGTAGTGTTCTCACTAGGTTACTGTGTGTGTTGGTACAAATACTTTACACATTGCTTCTGAAGTTAAGCCTGCCTGCTTGTGCCAAGCTACGAAAGGGGTGAGAGGGTGTTAACTGAGTGTGATTCTCCTTACCCTGACTAGAGTGAGGGTCGTTGTTTGGACAGGGGGTGACCTGATTGCCAACCAAAGACCCCATTTCTAACAGCAAGATAATATGAATAAAATACTGTTTAACTGCACTGCTTAAGAGGGGAAACATTCTTTCTATTCAAGACAAGATGAAGTAAACACTTGCACGAAATATAGAAGCAATGGTATGCTGTAATTAAAGTACCCAGAGTATAAACAACTGAAGCCAAATCATTTAAGCAAAGCAAATACTTTAAAAAAGTTTCAAGTACAATTGATAATCGCCTTCAATTAGTGAATCAAATGGAATGCTAATAGAATTCAGAAACTTTTTCAGTCACTATTGAATCTGTCAGTAAAGTCGTTTGAAGAGAACCCACTCTCTTGCAGGCTGCTTTCAAATAATTTAGACGTTCTCAGTGATGTTCATTCCACCAACATGTTTTCACAAATGATCACTTGATGCATCTATACTGATCATCACTGTGTCTGAGCTGGCACTAGGAAATGCATCTGTTTTGTGCACTCTGAAGTTCTTCCCAAGCCAACATCCGTCTCCTTCCTCGAATCCCAACATTAGCAGTTTATCCTCCATTGAGGTTGGCCTAAGCTTGTGACTTTGACCTGGTCCAGCATGACCAGTTACCTGCGAGTGGTCCTTTGTGCTGTTATATGCTGTTTTCAACTAAAATTGAAAAACTTATAACACTGACTATGCTGTTTGGATTTTTGTTGTTTTTTTGTGTCATTTTATTTATTGAATTTTACTCTTTGCAAATTAGTTTGGGATTTTTTTGGGGGGAGGAGTTTCACTTTATTACTGATTGAGTGCTGCATACTTTACGCAGTGCCTTTAAGTTAAGCCTAACTGCTTTTGTGACAAGCTACCGGAGGGTTAAGCACAGGTTTATTTAGTAAACTTTGTGGTTCACCCTGACAAGAACTGTGCTTATTATTTGAGTGGGGCTTTGACCCTTCTAAACTAGTGACCCAATTTCTGACATGCACCCATTTTCAATGTCAATTTATACAAAGTTAAAAATGGGGTCTCTAGTTGGCAGTGGTTTGAACCCTGTCCTAGTAGGGACCCTCACTGTAGTCAGGATAGGAAGTTACACAGCTAAGATAGATAACCTCTGCTCACCCCCTTGGTAGCTTGGCACAAGCAGTCAGGCTTATCTCAGAAGCAATGTGCAACATATTTGTACATGCACACATTAACACAGTGAAAACACCACAAAAGTACTCCACACCAGTTTAGAACAATAGCCAATATTTATCTGAACAAAACAAGACCAAAACAATAATAATCCAAAATACACAAGCAAAGATACACATTTTTAAATATTAAATCTCAGTAAAGTGCTTAGAAACACCATAGCTCCAGCTGGGACCATCACAACGTCTTGACGGAATCATTCCCAATAGTCTGACATGGAATTGCACGGACCCCAGGCATAGTGCCTTTGAACATGATGAGGAAACAAAGACTTTGTGTGGAGTCGGGGAAGTGAGGCGTTACTAGAGCCATTGCAGCATCGGTTCCTTACTGCTATTGGGGACGTGAGGCATTAGTTCCTTACTGTGCGGCAGGCGAGGTGAGGCATCAGTTCCTTATGGTTGCAGGGGAGGTGATGTGACATCGGTGGCGAGGCATCGGTTCCATACGATCCAGCGGGGTCTATAGATCCAGCAGGTCAAGACAAGAAGCATCAACTTTGCGGTGTCCTGATTAAACCACGGGCCACAGTTGCTGTGGTGGAATAGAGTGTCTGGGAGGCTGGGACCCAGCGCTCAGGACTCAGGCTGTGTCAGGACTTTAGAGACACTGCAGCGGTGTCAGGCCTGCGGCATCAGTCGCAGTCGTTGCACTCAGTGGGGACTACGGCTCCGGTGCAGACAGCGGTGTGGAATTGGACCGTGGCACTGGTTCCGAAGTTGCTCTGGAGTTGATGTACTAGGTTTCTTCTTGGTTACACCAGAACTTACTCAGAAGGGCCCAGGAACTGGATTTGGCACCACTTGGCGAGCCAGGACTCTCAGCAAGAGAGCCCAGGTGCTAGTCGATGAAGTCTTTGATGTCCTTGAGACTTCTAACAGGAGGCTCAGTTCAAGCCCTTGGAGAACTTTAAAAAGCAGGATGAAGAAAGCAAGGCCCAGTCCTTTCACTCCCAGGACAGAAGAAGCAAGCAGCAGGCCAGCACAACAAAGCCACAGGCAGAGAGAGTGACAGTCCCTCCTACAGCATTTGTCTCTTCTTCCTGCCAAGATGTCCTCAGTCCAGAAGTCTTCTAAGGTTGTGGTCTCAGATGTCCAGTACTTATACTCATTTCTGCCTTTGAAGTACGCAAACCTCAAAGGAAAGTCTTTGTAGTGCACAAGACCCTGCCTTTCCTGCCCTGGCCACAGACACACTAAAGGGGATTGGAGACTGCTTTGTGCAAGAACAGGCACAGCCCTATTCAGGTGCAAGTGTCAGCTCCTCGAATCCGCTCTAGACCAGAAAGACCCACCAGGATATGCAGGGCACACCTCTAGAATGAATTCACAAACAGCCCAACTATCATCCTAAACCATATGTGTATTCCACAGACAGGCAGAGGCGCAGAATAGTTAAGCAAGAAACTGCCCACTTTTGAAAAGTGGCATTTTCAAACTTACAATTTAAAAACTAACTTCATCAAAAGATGTATTTTTGAATTGTGAGTTCAGGGACCCCAAACTCCATATCTCCATCTGCTTCCAATGGGAAATTACACTTAAATGATATTTCAAGACAATCCCCATGTTATCCTACGGGAGAAATAGGCCTTGCCATAGTGAAAATGGAAGTTAGCAGTGTTTCACTATCGGGTCATGTAAAACACTACAGTGCATGTCCTACCATTTTACACAGCATCTTGCAGATGGGGCTGTCTTGGGCCTACCTTAGTGGTGACTTAGATGTAGTAAAAAAGAAGGTTTGGACATGGAAAGTGGGTGCACTTTCCAGGTCAAACTGGCAGTTAAAAACTGCACAGACAGACACTGCAGTGGCAGATGTGAGACATGTTTACAGAGCTACTCATGTGGATGGCACAATCAGTGCTGCACGCCCACTAGTAGCATTTGATTTGCCGGTCCAGGGCACCCATGTTGCACTATACTAGGGACTTACTAGTAAATTAAATATGCCAATCCTGGATACACTAATCACCAATTCAATTTAAACAGGGAGCCCTGGCACTTTAGCACTGATCAGCAGTAGTAAAGTGTCCAGAGTCCTAAAGCCATCAAAAATTAAATTCAGCACATGATCAAAAACAGGAGGTAAGAAGCCCAAAACACAGGAGAACCCTGCAGAAAGGGGCATTTCCAACACAGGCACATTAAGGTATAAAGCCACGTGTTAGATTATATTTATTATGTCTTCAAACAGTTGTGTGGCCTCCAACATAGTTCAAAACAGTGTATGGATAATTGTTCATCTTCCTTTAACATAATGTGCTAGGTTAAATGTGATGGCACCTTTGGGATCCCTCACCTTCCAATACAAGTGTTACTTAAAAAAACGAAACAGCAGTTATCAGTTAAAGTAATCTCTCTAACGCATTAGAGAGAGCCAGAAATGTGGTTGAGGTAAAAATGAAGACACAGAAAAATTGAAACACTCTGACATTCAACTATTGAGAGGTTCAAAGAGGGCATACAGATTTACATAGTGACAGTATTAAATATGTCATTAAGTGGTAAAGATATCAACGTACAATCTAAACATGTATGTTCTGAGCTAAGTAAGGCCATGGTCACATGTACTAAAGAGCTGCTATTGATGTTTAAACTTTCATTTTTTGCATATTACTAACATCCATTGTATCTAACTTTTGACCACAATGTCAAAGTAAAAGGACACATCCAAAAGTGAAAAACAGAGACAATATCATAAAAAAGGGGCTCTTCATTTTCAATATTGGTTTTGTGGTACAGAATTAACAGGAGATGCTGGCGCGCGATCCCCTCCTTTTAGTTTTGGATTCAGGAATTGCACCGGGAGTGGTGTGGGACACAACAGCTTATCCCACCCACACTAGAGGTCGATAGGATCTCCGGACTCAGAGAAGAGTGGGTAATCAGATGCATTCAACACAAATAAATGCCATGAGAAATCTAAACAATGTTAAACACCATGACCAATGTGGCCACAGAAATAAAACTCAAAACTGAATTTAGTTTTGAAGCTTTTTGCAACCAGGGAGCTAAGGTAATGTAAATGGTATGCACAACTGAATTATAAACATGCATGGAAGCCATAGGCTGACCGAAATGTCTGAGAAAATGTAGCCTACTAAACATCAATACCTTTAAACACTCCAATAAGATGACTCACAATAATAAGGCAATGGTTTGTGCAACAGAAACAGAGTTCTAAGTAGTTGATGGTGACATTGGTAAAGTTCAAGCTACAGTACTCAAAATTTGGGCTGGGCCATTCCTACTCTGATCACGTATCTGGACTTGCATGTGCGGGAAAAGTCTAACCCCAAGGTTCCAGAAGCTCTGAGATGCTCCTTGGGGGTGTGGACTACAACTCCCAGAATGCACCTGGCCACTGGACAGTGGTCAGCTGGTTGGTTTCTCCAGTAGTTGCTGCAGGGGACTCTGGTTAGCAAGTTCACCTGTAGCAAACAGGGAGTCCCTCCTTGAACCACTTGAAGCCAGGCAAAGTCCTTCTTCTGGTGAAGCCCAAGTGTGCAGCTGGTGCAGTCCTTCAGAGTGTAGGATCCAGGTGCAGGCCAGGTGTCTAGCAGGGCAGCCCTTCTTCTCCTGTAGTTCTTCCTTGTTGGAATCTGATTGGGATCTGAGGTGTGGGTGCAGGTCTGCAAGTTTTATCCCTGGGTGAAAAACAGGGGAGTCCTAGTTCTCCAATCAGGTACAGGGTCCTTCCGCCTGCGATGACCACTTCCTGGGAAGTGTACAAAAATCTATCCCAGGGAGCAACATTCCTCGAAAATCCATCATGGCTGAAAGTGATTTTTGGAGGTTACATCTGGCTGAGCCCACCCACTGGTGTGGCAAAAAATCCTAAACACACCCCTCTCCTGCCCTCTCCTAATCTAATCAAGGGGGCACCTAAGTATCTGGGTTTTCAGGATGTGAGGGTGTTGCTGGGTTGCTCCAAATGTCCTTCCCTGCCTTTGAAGACCAGTTTGGCAGCCCTCCCCTTCCTGCTTCACCATCTGCTGAGGGGAGATCTCATCCCCCAGGCACATCTCTTTGTTTGGAGCCAGGCCACTTCACACCGCATCAAGGCAGCCTGGCAGGCTGCCAGAGGCTGGCCAATCAGAGCGCAGCAATAAAACACTGCAGGGCTGAAGTTGGCAACTTTTCAGGTAAAATGCTAAACTCTTTACCTGAACAAGTTATATTAAAACCAACAACTGGGAGCTGTGGGATTTATTATGTTAACCATTAATTTGATACCAACCTTCTGGTATCTTTTACTTAAGGGGACTTTTAAAATTAAAATAAAGTCTCCCCATTCTAGCCTATGGAGGCCATTCACTACCATGATGGAAAAACAAATTTCACCAGGGCTTATAAAACTATGTTTGTAAGGTCCCTGCTTATAGTTACATGGCACCCAGCCCTTAGGGGCACATAGGGTACACCTTAGGGGTGACTTATATGTAAAAATAAGGTAGTTTAAGACTTTGGGACTACTTTTAATTCCAAAGTCGAATTTGCATGTGACTTTAATTTAAAACCAGCCAGCAAGGCAGGCCTGCCTTTAAAATGACACTGGTCACCTCAGCAGTGCACCTATGGAGGCACTACCTATGCTGGGGTCCCTAAACCTCCATGCCCTACCATATACTAGGGACTTATAGGTAAGTTAATTTTGCCAATTATAATTAGCCTAATTTGCATATCCACTTTACACAGAGCACTAGCCCTGAGACTGGTAAGCAGTACCAAGGGCACAGCCAAGAGTCAGTAGCCACCAGTAGCTGTCCAAAAAGTCTGGGAGTGACCAGGGCAAAAAGGAGAACTTCCCTACAGGCACCATCTGTCTGTTATCCAGGGACACTAGGGTAACCTCAGCTGTCTTTCCCATGATAACTATGGCCATCTCCTCCCCAAGAACTACACTGGTCAACCCTGGGGTATGCCCACCATTGGGGGGCCTGAGCCCTTTTGGAATGCTTGGCATCACCCTATCCATAGGTGTTGACACAGCTATGTAAAACAAAGATTGATCATGTGTCCTCTAGCAATCACGTTGTACAACCCCTTGTAATCGCTCAATTCACTGCCCTTCACACAACCATCTAGTGCTCTGCAGAAATTATCCTCACAATGCACCCACGTCTGCTCAGGCAGCTCTGGCTGTCCCTAAACTTTTACCTATATCTTTCTGGGGTGAGCTCATATTTCCTGGTCAGGTCATCTTTCATGAGGGGACACTTTATCCTGTCTCCTTTCCCTAGTGGTAGCAGGTCATCCATCCTTTCATTGGAAATGTGCCTATAGAGGCTGGTTCCCCAGTCTTCTTCAGGAACCATATAAACAACCTCATGGGCCTCAAACCAGTTGTCTATGTTATGTCCCACAACAAAGTTAATGCTGCCACCAATACTGCTGGACTCTGCTTACTTGGCTCTGATGTCCAGCTCCTTGAGACTGAGCTCATGTGTCATCCTTCTTTCCTCATTGCCTGTCTCTCCCTTACTAAGGCCCTCTAAGCCTCAGTCTTAATCTCCTCAGCAATAGATTTTTTATGGCTAAGGCTTTCTAAGCCATCCTGTCTTCTGCTGCCAGTTTCAACTTATTATATACGAATATTCCCCAAGATGAAGCAATTGAAGTCATTCGACACACTTTGAACAACAATAGTCAATTGCATACCCCTCCGACATAATTTTTAGTTGAACTGGCCACATTGTGTTTGAAACATAACTTTTTCAAATATAATGATCAACTATATCGCCAAGTTAAAGGTGTGGCAATGGGCTGCAGTTTTGCCCCAGAGGTCGCAAACTTGGTAATGGACTTTTTCGAACAAAAATGGGTTTACCCACAAACTAACCCATTCAGAAAACATATTAATCACTGGTTCCGCTATATTGATGACATTCTGATTATTTGGCAAGGGCCAGAAGAGACTTTAGATGCATTCCATGAATGGCTAAACCATCGCACAGTGGATTTTACTTTCACTATGAACAAGGATAAAGAAAAAATCAATTTCCTTGACCTATGGTTATGGAATAATGATGGCAATCTAGCCGTCAAGCTATATAAAAAACCCACTGATCGTAACACTCTCCTGCATTTCTCAAGTGGACATCCACGCTCACTTAAACAAAACCTACCTTTTGGACAATTCCTAAGGATTAGGAGAAACTGTACAGAAAAAACTGATTATTTGGAGAATGCAGATGAATTGATTAAGAAACTTATTGATAGGGGATACCCTAGGAAATTAGTTAAAATGCAGCTAAAAGAGCTTGGTTTACACCAAGAGAAACATTGCTGGTCCCTAAAGAGAAATCAAAAAAGCTCCCGCTTACATGTGTGATCACATTTAGCCCTAAGGCAAATAAAATACGATCAATCATTGAACGTAATTGGAAAATTATTAGTGACTTGCGCATAGATCAACCACTGTTCTCATTCAAAAAGGCACGCAGTTTAAGAGATCAATGGGTCAAGGCAGAACAGCCTCAAACTGATAGAAAGAAAGATCTAAGGACGCTTTTACAACTGCCAGCGGTCCAAGGGCATTATAAATGTGGAAAATGTGTGGCCTGCCAGTTTACACAAGATACTAAAGAGGTTAAAATAAATGGGAAAACACATGTACAGAAAGATTTCACAAATTGCAATTCGAAAAATGTTATTTATTGCATTATGTGCCCATGTGAGAAAGCATATATTGGACAGACTTCACAAGTAGTCAAAACCAGAATCCTCCAACATCGGTCTAGAATCAAGTGTGGAGTCAAGGGAGCCCCTCTTGTTGAGCACTTCCAAGAATGGTTGCATACAGCGGAAGACATCCGGTGGACAGTTCTACTGACAATACAACCCAACGGATCATTAACAACTAAGAACCTTCTACGAATGGAAGCAAGATTGATTGAAAAATTTCAAACTGCAAAAACAGGACTTAATGATGCTGATGAAATATGGGCTCTAATTAAGTAAAAATGGTCTATTGCCAGAAATTCGTAAATTACGCTGGGGTTACTGCTTTATTAAAGAATGCGCCAAATGTGATATGTGATATCAGAGATATAAGCAGGCTACATCGATGGGCATACAGTTTAGTGTTTGCCTATACAATTGGTTTAAGATTATGATAGGTAGCCAGTTTGAAGAAGGACGAAATGCTCTTGTTTGACTATAATATAAAAAGAGCAGTGTTAATCATATAAGTCCCCAATAATAGATAAGCTCAGACAACTTGGCAAATTCAGTCAATTACGACAAAATGGAACGCTTGAGCAGCCATATAGATAGTAAAGTATACTCCCCACCTCATATCACCCAAAGATGCATTTTAGTTACCCTTTGGTAGTTATAATCATTAGAAGATTTACGAGTTTAACAGTGTTAAGATGGCCGCCGGGATTTAGATGTTTGTTAAGAAGGGTTGGAGTTCCCACAATTCTATGGGGACGCCAAGGCAACCAGACAGTATTCGGAAAGACGCCAGTTAAGGACGTGAGCAGCCTGCCGCCGAGTAGCGAGTGCTGCACGGAACACGGCTTCAAAATTACACGTGTTCCTAAACGCGAGCGTTCCCAATTTAGACGCCGGTCACGGTAAGCCGAGAGTCTTGTAAACGAAGTGGCTCTGATTTCGGTGATAGGTTTGAGATACAGCTATAGAAAGTATATATTGACGAGACCACTCGTTTTTTCGCTAGAGAAAGGCGACTAGAAGTATCTTCAGTCGGCTCTGAACAGGAATTGATTTTAAACAAGTTCGGTTCCCCAGATGCGGGCTATAAGAACTAAGGTAAATATGTGTTAGATTTCATTGTGCAAACAAAGTAGAGATATATTTGAAATAAAGAAATTATCCAGTAGAGATAATGTCAATAATTAGGGCCCTAGGATTTTTTTCTACAGTTAAGCTACTTAATTGATTCTCTGGTTGTAGTAGGACACACAACAAATACCTGGGCACTATTGGTTTTAGATAGATCTTAAATAAGTTTGTAACACAAAATAAAAACGTTTTGTAGATGTTTTGTATATATGTATGATACACTTTGGGTGATTGGGTTATAAATGATATGTGGTAGGCACATTTGTAAGAATTCTTTTTGGTTTTCTTTTTTTAGAATTCCTTCTGCCCTTTTCCAGTCCTGATGAGGCCTTAAATTGAAAGGCCGAAACGCGTTGACTTTATAGAGTGCAAGAGCACTGGGTTCATTAAATAATTGATGAGAATTTAAAGAGTGTAGGTGCACTAGAACACACTAGTGTGAAAGCAATATTTAACACTAGATAAGTAAGTGTACGCAGAAGCCCAGTACCTTAGCATGTAGAAGTGGATTACATGTGAAATGTTAACGGTGACCACTATTTAAATGTATAGGGCTTATGTTTGTGTCTCTGTCCTCCTGTAATACCACTAATTGTGATTGTATAAGTCCTGTGTTTGTGTAGGTCGATTGTTATACCTAGTAAAGTACAATTTGTTATGTGTTTTCAGTCATTGTATTGCATACAAGCCTCTTCATTTTTCTAATTTCCCTATCGTTTTTTGACTATTATAATTGGTTCTGAAATAATTCTTAGTAAGAAATAAACTCAATAGTAACAGAATTCAAGACTGTGCTTATAACTTAGGTTAAATCTGTCTCTACCCGCCAATTCTTGTTTTGTTGATGCCAGTTTCAACTTGGCCAGCTGCAGTCTGAGCTCGTTCTTCACCTTATTGTCCTTCAGTTCCTCTGAAGACAGGCCCTGGGGAGACACACAGCTCCCTGCCCCATCATGGGAATCCTCCTTGGGTGAGTTGTGCTCTACTTGCAACTCAGGGCTTACGTTTGGGTCTCCCACCTCCTCGCCATCATCCGCATGTGCTCCCTCCTACTCCAGGTCACCCTCCTCTGGAGTGGCCTACAACCTCTTGACTTCTTCATAGGCCTTAAGGGCTATCTGGAGGTCCACCTTTGCCATAGCTAGCATGGCCTTCTTGCCTATATTCAGCCCTTTTTCCTTGCATAGCCCCTGTAGCTCTGATCAGTTGAGGGCTTCAACGTTGAGCTGCTCCAGCCTCTTGGCACAAAAACAAAGGAAGACAGGGTAAAGGAGAAAACAACCAATGGAAAACTAAACAGAATTCCAAAAGAGGTCAACTCTGGCATAAAAATATTTATATGAGATGTTTCTGTTACACAAATCAATGTATGGTCCTGGACAAACACAAGTACTGGACCCCACCACTGAATACCAATCTGAGAAATTGAGCTGTCAGTTGAATGCAGGGGGGAGTGAACCCCTTTGAAGAAACAGCCACAATCCCTGTCAGAGTGAACCAGAAAAGTCATTAGATTAACCTGTGCTTAACCCTGTGGTGGCTTGGCACAAAAACAGCCAGGCTTAACTTACAGGCAGTGTGTAAAGTATTTATGCAGGACACAATTGAAAACACAACACAGGAGAAAATACCACACCAATTTAGAAACATGGGTTAAATTGTAATAAATTATTTGACATAAAAATTTCAAAAATCTAATCAGTAGAATCAGAGCTATGATTTTGTTTTATTTAAGGTAAAAATAGTGCGTAAAAGATGAAAGCACCAACCCTAAACATTTAGTCAAAGTCGAAAAATATGGCTGACTGCGATGGAGCACAAGTGAGATGCAAGAAGTGGATTGGGCCCCATTGGCAGCAACCTTCGGACTTAGAAGAGATTTGAAAGAAAAATGTTCTGAGAAGGTAAGGTTTTGCGGGTCAAGACTGCAGGCAGTGTCTGAGGAGGGAGAGTCACCATTGGGGAGCTGCTAATCTATGCTGTGGTGCAGATTTCTTCATTCAGGGAAACTTTCCTGCACAAGAACAATCTTGGGAGGCTTTTTCATCTTTCTATGTGTGCTGCAGAATGCACCACACAGAGAAAGAGGAAAAAGGAGGATAAATAATGATATTTCTCCTCGTTGCACCTCCCCTGGGGACGAGTAGTGTTTTGGAGTACCCCAGGCTTACAAGGTTCACTAAATTCTGGGAATTGTCAAAATGTATGGGTGTTGTGTGGGAACACACATTGCAATGCCCATGGAATGCCTCCCTAGTGCAGAGTAAGGCAACACAGTGATTTATGCTGTCTTGGCTTGCTCCATGTTTATGAGGTCATTCAAAGCCATGCAAAGTGTCTTTGCATGGCTTCATAAATATGATTTGGTGGTTGTGTCATGGTTGCGTCAGAAAATGTGATGCAATGGCGGCCCAAACGGCTTGTAAATATGCTCCTAAGTCACTAATCTCCAGCAGGACAAGGCTGGAGGCTGTAACTGAGAGGAGTTCCAGGAGGACCCTTTTCGGTCCCTGGGGCTCTTATCATGATGCCAGCTGACAAGCCCCTGTTAGTCCTTGGTTCAAGCAGTGGAACCAGGCTCAGCAGCAGAGAAGGCCTCTGAGAACTGAAGGCAGGTCGCAAGCAGCAAAGCTGTCCTTCCAGGTGCAGCAAAGCAGTTTTATGGAGTATACAGCAGGCCAAAGCAGCAGGCAGTCCTCTGAGAATCCTTCCGAAGGTCCAGAACTAAAGAGAACTGAAGAGTGGGTCTGAGGGTCCTTTTTCCATATCTGGTACCTTCTTTGAATTAGAAGTTTATGGAGAAGTTTGTGCTGGCTATTTGCATCAACAATGCAGGGGTGACAAGTCTGCTGTGTGAAGGCAGAGCACAACCTATTCAGTTGCAAGTGGGGCTGCGCCCCCCCATCCTACCAATTGAGGACCCATCCAGGCACAGCTAATTCCGTTATAGTGTGGCTATCTGGAAGCAATAAACAACGTCCAAATCCCAACTACACCCTGTCCTGTGTCAGGCATCAGTAATTAAATGTCTAAGGCAGGAAAATACAAATTTTCTAAAAGCGGTATTTTCAAAATTGAAACTTAAAACTTGCCTTTACCATTGAAGAGAATTTTAATTACAATCTCTCAGACACCAAACATGCAATGTTTACCTGTCCTCAATTTAAGTTAGCACTATGGGAGAGATGGGACTCACAGGAGTGAAAAACTAATTTAGTGGCATTCCACTACCAGGACATGTAAAACCTAAAAGTACATGTTCTACCTTTTAATTACAATTGACCGTGCCCTGTGGGCTACCTAGGGCCTAACTGACGTTTATGCAATGAAAGGGTTGTTTAAGGCTTGATAAGGGTGTTGTATTGCCAAATCTGCATTCAGGTTGCAATGGCAAGCCTGGGACATGTTTTAAGGGGCTTCTGAAGTGGGTGGCACAATAAGTGCCTCAAACCCATTAGTAGCATTTAATGTTCAGGCCCAGGGTATACGGGATACCACCCTACAAGGGACCTATAAGAACATCAAATATTCCAATCAGGTGTAAGCCAATTTTACCATGTTTACCATGCTTAAAGGACACAGCCCAAGCACCATAGCACTGGTCAGTGGTTGTAAAGATTACAGAGTCCTATAGCAAACAAAAATAAAATACTTGGGACAAGACCATCCTAAGAATGACAGGTCTAACAAATGTTAATCAGTAGGAAAACCTATCATGAAACATCTGCAATCTAGGAGTTGTATATATGGAAAACTGACATACTCCTTTGAGTAGTGATGTTGAATTAGTCATCTGCAATTTGTTAGCAAAAGTATATATTCATTGGAGAAGAGGGTGAGGACAACAAATGTGTCTTGAGATTTCATCTTCTGCAGCACTTCAGACATCCAGCACATTAGGACTCATCCTTATACTGACTCACAAAAGCCAGGTGAATCAATTGTGTGTTTCAAGTTGTCTCAACACCATTTTCAGTGTTTTAGATGTACATTCTCACAATAATGGCAATCCACGATATTTTGTGGCTACCAAAAACCACAAACATCACATATGCCTAATCTGTGAAGAGACAAAGAGAAAGAGAGAGAGAAGGAGAGACCGAGAGAGAGAAAGCGCCTTCTGCAGGGAACGTATCTTTTAATAGGATACTCCACTATCCCTTACTCAGTTCCTTGGCCTATCTCTAACCTAAAAATCATTCCCACTCGCTCAGTTTTAAGCTCTAAATCCTCTTTAAATGCTGTTCCAGCTTTCATTAGCATTTCTTCTATCAATTCCTGGCTAATCAAAGTGTACCTTAGCTTAGGGCAGTTATAAAGATTCTATTACTAATGCTTTATGGAGGTTTTGGGCGATCGCACTGATTGGAGCTCATGTCGTAAACTAGGGTCTATCTCTATATTACAAAGTAAAACTAATAAGAGGTGTCCCCTATATATTCCGGCTGCACTATTACCTATTACCTACCTGGAACCCCAAGATAGCTAATTCAAAACATGTAAGCTCCCCTGATCCTGGATTGTACCTTCTCCCGTGTGGGAGGCAAATCAAATTACATGTTGCCTTGACTATCAGCTCTCTTTGCCACCAGTCTATTGTCTGTGATTTTTATATCAACTGTGATAACGTGTAGCATTAGTTGTAGTAGATGGAACTCCACCACAACTAATAGTGACTCTATTCTTGTTAGGTCTACTGAATGTTTCAGTAATCTAAACCTGAGCTGAACTTCTCGTAGCTATGGCACAGAGCAACAGGCTATCATAAGAAAATGTGTAGAACATTTAGAAGTAGCAATATGGATCATAAAGTTGAGAAGACAACACAATAAAAATTCCACTCCAGTATACAAAATCATAGAACATATATTTATGACCAAAATGACAGCAAAATGACATAAATTCTATAAGGGGAACCAGAGGTATGAATTTTTAAAGTTTTAAATAAAATAGCAATGAAAAAGCACAAAGCAGCAACCACAAGCAACTGGTCGTGGTAGACCAGAACAAGGGAAAGGTTTGAGGCTGATCAAAGGGTTGACTTCGGACATAGGAAATTTTATGGGGAAAAAGTTGATGCTGATGATTTGCCAGTGGGGCAAGCTGCAAACTTGAGCAGAAGCGGAGCGTGATGATGGCAGGTTGCTAAAGCACAGGGTCTCAGTGCATTCATCGGCAAAGGTGGGAAAGCTCCAAGCACATGAAGGCCCTCATTCTGACCTTGGCGGGCGGCGGAGGCTGCCCGCCAAAGTCCCGCCGTCAGATTACCGTTCCGCGGTCGAAAGACCGCCGCGGTAATTCTGACTTTCCCGCTGGGCTGGCGGGCGGTCGCCTTCAGACCGCCCGCCAGCCCAGCGGGAAAGAGGCTTCCACGATGAAGCCGGCTCGGAATCGAGCCGGCAGAGTGGAAGCTGTGCGACGGGTGCAGTTGCACCCGTCGCGTATTTCACTGTCTGCGCAGCAGACAGTGAAATACATGTAGGGGCCCTCTTACGGGGGCCCCTGCAATGCCCATGCCAGTGGCATGGGCACTGCAGGGGCCCCCAGGGGCCCCGCGACCCCCCCTACCGCCATCCGGATCCCGGCGGTCGGACCGCCGGGATCTGGATGGCAGTAGGGGGGGTCGGAATCCCCGCGGCGGTGCAGCAAGCTGCGCCGCCGTGGAGGATTCAATGGGGCGGCGGTACACTGGCGGGAGCCCGCCAGTGGTGCCGGTCCGACCGCGGCTTTACCGCCGCGGTCGGAATCCCCATTGGAGCACCGCCGGCCTGTCGGCGGTGCTCCCGCGGTCCTCCGCCCTTGCGGTCAAAGTCCGCCAGGGTCAGAATGACCACCGAAGTCTGAAGTCCATGCCCAGGAAAGCCTTGACGTTGATCTGATGTTGCTGGGCGTCGGTCCAAGCAAAGTCCCCTACATTAGGAATTAGAAACGTTTCTGTAAGTCAGACCTTTTTCAGCAAGACGAATTGGTGATTCAACATTGATGGCTGTGTTTTTGGTGACGACCCAGGTCTCTATCAGTTTTCCAGGCAGAAAAACGACAAAACGTTTATATGTCCCAGCTTTTGCAGTTTAGGCAGGAGGAATTCACACTCACACCAGCCAAGGGTGCCCACCAAAAGAGCAAACCCTTCCCTGTGTTCACTCAAAACCAATTCTAGGGGCTGATCCTCTCTCACTGGGATTGGTGCCTGGATCGCTCGAAGGACAAAGATGGGCAGGCCCAGATTTGGGCTACATCTAACAGTGACAGGGTCAGAATCCTTCGAAGATATGCATGGGGCTGGGCAAAGCCAGCCCCCAGATCATCCTCTTTGGGGAAGATCGTCTTCTCCCACAAGCCCTTTTGTCTGAACTCTAGAAGCAAATTCACACCTAATTTAGAAGCTACTCAACTTCTGGAAGTCAGTGAAAAGCTCAGGCAAATGGACATCTAGAGGTTGTAGGCAGGCTAACTGTAACTCCTTAAAAGTACTTTGTATAAAATATTTGTTACAAATACAACTTTACCAATCAATTCTATTTGAGGTAAATATTTTAAAACATCCAAAAAGTATTTTTATATGATTCCTAGGCAAACATAATAAAGCTACTCAGCGCTTTCCTATGAAACGACAAACCCTCCTACAGTGAAAATAGCTTTTATAAGTATAACATTAAACTTTACACATCCTTCTTTTAAATATCATGCATCCAGCCTTATGGGTATTTAAGACATGGTTGGGGGGGCTATTAATATTTAAAAGGAGGGTGTATGCCTGATATAAAGGATTATTTTAATAGGTTTCATTTGGAGTTGAATCCTGCACCGCAAAGTTACTAAGCAGGCCTGCAGTCATCTTTTGCATTGCCATTTTAGTGGTGGCACGAGTGCTGTAGTCCACTAGTGACATTTAACTCACAGGTCCTGGTAAACTTTGAGCCATATACTAGGAACTTGTAGGTAAATTAAATATATACAAATTCTAAATGAATGTTGTTAGGGATTAGAACACATACACTGGCCACTGGACAGTGATGTCTTAGTGTGCAGACAAAAACCTAGCAACAAAATCTAGAAACAAAAGTGTGAACAGACAAAAAGATGCATTTTCATATATCAACCCCTATTGTGCACAGTTTCATAGTTATCTGTAATTATATAACCTCCAGATGTTGCTTTGCGCTTCAACAATGCAGACACAATAATGGGGATTAAAAAGAGATTAAAAAGAGATTGTGTAATTGTATGGTTAAAGAGAAATCTTCTTGAAGAGGCGACCAACAGTAAATGTTGCAGTTTTGCAGTAGTCTGATATAATATTCACCGATTTATAAAGGTGTATGTCGAAGAGTCCAGGGTCAATGTGTAACCTTAGCGGACACCTCAAGTGAGCCCACCTCAAAACAGAACCACAGTCATTAGTATGGATAAACGTTTTAGCAAAGATGGTAGCATATTGTTGAGGCATTATATTAGGCTGCAACTCCCAAATATTTGCACTTCATGTCACTGAGCTGTTTTACTAGTACTGGGGAGAGATATTGAATACATTTCTTATGGAATTCAGAGAACAGTATACTTAGTCTAGGAGTCATTCCTTACAGAATGTATTAAATCATATTTCCTACCTGCTCCCTGATGATCAGGCAGTCTAGCATGATGAAGGCAGTGATAAACCTCATGGAGGGATGCCAGCGGGGCTCCTGCATACGTAGGGCAAGGCTTTTGGCAGGTGGAGCCAAGTGGGTGAGGAACAGGGTGCCCCATTTACAGACCTTGATTAGTCTAAAGTGATACAGTATTATAAGCCTGTCTACAGTAATGCATGCTTCTGTGAGACTCATTTTAATGTGCTACGTTTTATAATGTTAAAACAGTCCTCTACAAATGGTTTCAAATTTAGATACCTATGTCAAGATCTTGAAGTTAGCAGCCCATGGTATAATACCCTATCTGTCCTGACATCTCTTGAGGAAATTACCACTGACAAATTCAGAGTGTTCCTTGCAAAAAAGTGAAGGCAGCATGCCTAACACTATTATATCAAGCCACTTTATAACAATTAGCGCCAACTCACCAATCGTAGGAGACTGCCACTTCACTTGCTTGAATCCTTTTATAACTATATGTACAGTCCATTTTTTAATTCAGTTTTATTTGTTAAAAAGTATAGGGCTGATAGCCATGATCAACATTCATTTTCACAACCTGTCTCGCTTTCTTCTTATTGAAAACTACATATATTCCATCACAATATTTTATTTCTTTAACTCCAGACCTTAAGAATAATTAACAAGATGGAATAGAACACATCCACTAATCTCAAAATTGTATTTGTATATAAGTGGCATAAGGAGTTAGCATTTGCCCCTCGCATGTAGCCTGCTGGTGTGCCAGTTCAGTGGAAGGAAGTCCTCTGTTCCTGCAATACAGGGTCACCCTCAATAGGGTGGAATGACTAGCATTGTGACCCAGCATTTGTGTGCCAAATGGGCAACTGAGTCCAAGCTTACCACTGGTGAAGTCAACACAGTCTCTGCTGACAGTAGACCAGTGGTTCACAAAGTCTAAGTGGGGAGAAGGAAACTTGAGTTTTGCTGGGCAGATGAACCATTGGTCTACGCATTCCTACTGCTCAACCAAATCATCAATATGAACCATAATAATCATGTCTTGACCACAGATCTCTTTTTAATAAAATGGCTGTCTAAAGAATTTAATTGTGATGTTCCACTGTACTGTCCAAGTGCTTGTAGCTAAAAATCTTCCTCATGAGAACTGCTTGCTAGAAGGTGCTGTACTAGCTAATGCAACAATGTTTAATGTAGCATGTATGAGATTGACTTTCCCAGGAGAGGACAATGGAGACTCTGACTGGAGTATAAGCTGCAACAATATTGTTACCTGACGAGCCGGATGATGAGAACAGTACGAAAGGAGACAATCATCGACATGTGAACCATGTAATAGTAGAAGTGTAGAACTGAGGTTTTATTTTTATTGGACAAAGTGTGAACATGCGATTCTTTAACCAATTAGGATGTGGAAAGTAGTTTTAGGAAATCTAACTTAGCTGGACTGCACAGAGAGGACATAGCCCATTTCTGCCCAATAACTGTCTTGAGAAGAGACATGCTTAACTTTATTGCTTAAAGGACTTTGCTTTTTCTGAACTTTGATGCTGAATCCTGATGCCTTAATGACCAGATGATGTCCTGATGACAAAGACTGTCACAGCTTGCTGATCCAAACTGAGGATAGGTATATTGACTATGATGTTGTTTGCTATGTCTATTTGCTTTTGTTTCTAGGTACCAGCCACTATTTTGATAGAGCCATAGTTAGATGTTTTCCAGATTTGTGTGACTAAATAGTTTTGCATGAAACACAAATACCTTATTCTAATCTGGTGCTAGTTAGGGAGCTTACTGATGAACTATATGGAATAACAGAGGTGTTATGAATGGTTGACATGAGAAGTGTTATGAGTGGTTGACTTCCATCTTACCGCTGCTGACCTTGTTTGCATTCATTGAACTACTATATTTCTTTTTCTTTAAACACTCCATTGCAAGGCATGTATTTCTTGATCTCTGTCCCTGAGGTTCTGCCTCCCCCTTCACTTTGCTTTCCTCTCCTCTCTATGTTGCTTCCCCTTCCTACTTAGCAAAGCCATTTCCAAGCAGGGGTTTCCTTTGAATAACTCACCTAGCTTCAGTGTTTCTGTGAAGTGAAAACATTCCTTTGAAAATAGAGCAGTATTTGTTTGTTTATTTAGCCTTCATTACAACCTCCATAGCAAAGCACAGGAGATCCCGGCTAACTGAACAAAAATTGACTCCTTGTCCTTTAACAAAGGCATGTTGGCTTAATAACATGCAAAGATTGAACATCGAGGCCAACAGTGGAGTTTATTGAAAATTAACCTTTAAAAAACACTTGATGTTATTGAACTGTTTCTGTTTTGTTTTTGTATCGCAAGTAATGTTGTTCTCATTTCCTACACACATTATGGTAGGCACGCACATGGATACAAATTACGAACTGCAGGAGCACGTTTCATATTGTCTTCGAAAAAACTGTTACTTGGTGCACGTTTCCGGAGCGGTAATTATGACTGAGCCACACAAGGATTACAGAGCTCAGGAAGACTGCGTCAAGGACTTTCCTGTACCAAACAGTTGCAACAATACCAATTAAGACCAGCTAAACTGGATAATGGTAACGTGTCATTTGTACCACACAGAAACAGCAGTCAGCATGATGCTCTGTATTAAAAATGTTATTTCGCTTTTAGGCGAATAGATAAAAAATCGATGTATATTTCCATAAAACCAAGGTGCTTCAATCGTCATGACAGGGAAATCAGGCATTTTGCATTTTTTATAGTCTTGTTATTCGATTTAACACAGAGTACACAGACAAGTAATTATTTGAGAGAGATCATGTTTTATTAATAAATTTATGGCACAGAAGAAGCACATGGCAGCTAATAAATCTACAGTTTGGGGGCCTAACAGAGAAAATAACCTAGAAATGGAAACATGCACAGTTTGAATTGAAATGTGATGGACATTTGTGCCCACCTTTCGTATTTCTGGTACTATGTTAAACATGAAAACAATTTGCATTTATATTTGAGTGAATTATTAATAATTATTAAGGTGAAAGTATTATTTTCAAGTAGAAATAGTAGAAATGAAATGAGTTGTGTTTAAATGAATATAAAATAAACACACTTATAGTGAAATAAATGGTTTTCATAACGTGAAAAATAAGTATACGTTTAAAACTGCTTTGACATAACATGAATGATGTTTTTGACAAATAATTTGCTTTGCATGTTTGATTTGAATTTAATGTGTGCAATAGGTATTATTAACGTATTAATTGTATTAATTGTATTCACTGTATTAATGTGCAATTAGACTTTAACACGACTAGGCCTAAACTTCATTTTGCAGGCAGCAATGGAAAAATGTTGGTTTAATGTTCCGCTTTAACATGAATTCTTTTCTCTAAGCAGCAAATGCAGTGTTGAATGTTTTATTGTATTCCAGGAGAAGAGCATGTTTCAAATTTAGTTAATGTAACAATATCTAGTTGCTGAATTGCACAGGAAGATTCATGAAGCTTAAGTGAAAGAATGTTAGTTTAGTTTAGTGTGTCAATGCACAGAAGATTCATGAAGGGTATGTGAAAGAGTATTTGTTTAGTTTATTGTGTGTCCTGGGTAAGGAACTGTTAGTAGCAGATTATTAGAAAATGTAATATTTTAGCAGAACCATAGGAAGTCACAGTAAGGAACAATGGATATTTGCTGAAATATTTCTGAATGCAAGAGAACTTGGTGGTGCCATCTACAATGATTCCATGCTGAAATTAACATCCAGAGTGCACCCATCAGGAGGATCAATCAAATGAATTTGGGTTATTTTAATTAGTGAAGAACTTTAGAATTGTAGTTAGTCTGTCCAGAACCTTCTTGAAGTCAGTCAGTTGCTCGCTCTTATGATAATAAGTTCTATGCTTGCTTAGTCTGCTCTCTCACATTTGTACTCTGTTTCCCTGGTGACTTTTCTCTTTATAGTCTTAACTGCCCTATTCTCATATGTGGGTCAGTACTAATAAGGCCAAGTAATCCTGAACTGCTGAACTGTCCGATGTGCAGCTTGTGTTCTGCACCGTCCTGATGCTGCTGTCAACTGACACTGGAAGAAGGTGAATGCTCTGTTCGACTAATCAACACTGTGGTCCTCATTACAACATTGGCGGTAAATGCTGCCTACCACCGTGCTGACGGCTGCCAACATACCGTGACCACGGAGGTATACCGCTACGGGTATTTTGACCCACACAGAGAAATCCGCCACTATACAGACACCCACACAAGTCCACCAGACAAAAGGTCAGTGATAAACTGGCGGTACCAAAACCCACACTGTTACACCAACAGGAGGAATACACCCACAGTATCAGGACCCACAAATCACCACAGTGGTCTTTCAACCACGGTAAACCATTGGCGGTACACACCGCTGCGCTCATAAAATGCACACACTTACAAAACTCCACCAAATTGGACAATTCAAACTACACATACCTGACACACATACACACACCACACCCACCCACGCCACTATAAAACGCACACCCACATTACCCACAACCCTTTCAATGAAAAAAAGATTGCTAACAGAGAGAGACACAAGCCAGGAGCACCCACTCAATCTGAGCCACAGAACACCATCACCCATAAACCATCCACGCACCTCACAGCACACACCCTAACACATCACCCCACACATACCACTCACACCACATCCATGGCACCCCAAAGACACCCCAGGTTTTCAGAGGAGGAGCTAAGGATCATGGTGGAGGAAATCATCCGGGTAGAGCCACAGCTATTCGGATCACAGGTGCATCAGAAGTCCATTTCAAAGAAGATGGAGCTATGGCGGAAAGTCGTGGACAGGGTCAACACTGTGGGACAGCACCCCAGAACAAGGGATGACATCAGGAAGAGGTGGAACGACCTACGGGGGAAGGTGTGTTCCGTGGTTGCAAGACACCAGGTAGCTGTACAGAGGACTGGTGGTGGACCCCCACCTCCTCCCCCACAACTAACAACATGGGAGGAGCAAGTCTTGGCAATAATGCATTCTGAGGGCCTCACAGGAGTAGCGGGAGGACTGGACTCTGGTCACCCACCCTACCTGCATGCCATCACAAACTCCTACCCGTACCCTCACCCCCATCACTCCACCACCTCACAAATACCCCACTATCACAACCCACCCATACCAACACCAAACCCTGCATGCAACACCTATGCATGGACACCCATCACAGACCTGCATGGACTCCCATCACTAAAGCATGCCCATTAGAGAGAATCATCTAGCCCACAAAATCACCACGCACACAAGGAAAAGCTGACAGGGCTACCACAACCATACAGGGAAACACACCCATGCACAAGATGGCACACGCAGATACAATAACAGTGCATTTACATCCCCACAGGACCCCCACTGAACGTCACTGGAGAGGAGGTGCCACGAACATCCAGTCCCCCCACAGAAGAGGCCCACAGTGATGACAGCAGCTCTGCATGCCTGGATCTCGATGACTAACCTGGCCCGTCAGGGACCTCTGGACAGTCAGATACCCAGGCACAGTCCTATACCACCACAGACCCTCCTCACCAGCACAGCACCCATCCAGCGGGCCCATACCACTGTCCCCAGGACACGTCAATCATCAGTGTGTCCACCACTATAGGGACCCCAGGCAACCCCACAAATCCAAGACAATCAGGGACCTGGGGTCAGTGGCAGTGGGCACACGGATCAGGGGACAGAGGCACAGGACAACAGGGAAGTTGGGGGGCTGCTGTGCGACAGGGGGAGGACAGGCCCAGGGAACCCACTCTCCACGAGGCACTTGCAGGGATCCTGGGAGCATACCAACATTCCCAGGAGACCTTGGGCAAGATACTGGCCAAGTTGCAGGAGACCCAGCGACTGCAGGAGGGACAGTATGTGGGGATCAAGGAGGACCTGAAGGACATCCACACCATCCTGGTCACCACTGCAGAGGTGCTGGCTGACATGGCGAACACCATGGGGGAGGCAGTGGCACACCAACAGGCCCCTGACATTAGCCTCACCGAAGAACAGCCCTCACCCTCCGCCGACGCTAGTGGACTGGAGGCCCCACCACTGGAACAACAGGCCACCAGCACCCCACCCCCTGCAGAAGGAGAACCACCCCAAAAATGGTCCCTGCGATCCAGGCAGAAGCCAGAGAACATTGCCTAGACCCCTGCCAGGAAACAAGACTCTCCTGATTGTCACCCTTGTGTCCCACTCTGTTACCCTGTCCACCTTGAACTTCCATTGCTCCCCACCCTATGCCCCATTGGACAATGCACCTGTGATACAAAGAGACTGGACTCTAACTGGATATTCCTCCACCATGACGCAAGCCCATTGCACATCCCCTTCAACCTCTTAGCACTTAAATAAACACCCTTGGAACAAATACAAGTCTGGAGTCAGTCAATTGATTGAAATATGTATTAGTTCAACAATCTGTAAACATTGCATTTCATATGTACAGTTATATATACATTTGTATGACCTGTAGTGGGCAGCAGTAAACACACCAGGAGCCGGAGTGGGGCACAGAGATCTGAAAATAGAGATGTCAATGGGTACAGTATGTGGCCATGGATATAGGGAAATTATGCCACCATGTCCAATGTCCAACACAAAACTGCAATGTAAAGTGAAGTTACAGTGTCTCGCCTGTGTGTCACTGGAAGTACGGCTGTATGAGAGAACGTCTGTTGTCCACATCTTCATCCTCTGCCTCCTCTTCCTCACTGTCCACAGGCTCCACTGCTGCCACAAGACCATCTCCAGGCTCATCCTCCTGCAGAAAAGGCACCTGGCATCTCAAAGCCAGGTTGTGCAACATGCAACATGCAACGATGATCTGGCACACCTTCTTGGGTGAGTAGTACAGGGATCCATCTGTCAGATGGAGGCAGCTGAACCTGGCCTTCAGGAGGCCGAAGGTTCTTTCAATTATCCGCCTTGTTCGCCCATGTGCCTCATCAATCAATCAGTGAATCAAAAAATGTATTAAGAGTGCTACTCACCCGGGAGGGTCTCAAGGCGCTGTAAGGGAGGGGAAGGATGCCCTATTGCTGCTCAAAAAGCCATGTTTTTAGGAGCTTTCTGAAGGTCAGGATGTCCTGGGTCTTGCGTAGGTTGGTGGGGAGGGAGTTCCAGGTCTTGGAGGCGAGGTAGGAGAAGTATCTGCCTCCGGAGGTGGTACGTTGGATGCGTGGGACTGTGGCGAGGGCGGGGTCAGCAGAGCGGAGGAGACGAGTGGGTGTGTGGAAGTTCACTCGTTCGTTGAGGTAGGCTGGTCCAGTGTTTTGGAGGGATTTGTGAGCGTGGATGAGGACTTTGAAGACGATCCTTTTTCTGATGGGCAGCCAGTGAAGGGATCTGAGGTGAGCAGAGATTTGTTCGTGGCGTGGGAGGGTGAGGATGAGACGTGCGGCTGCGTTCTGGATATGCTGGAGTTTCTGCTGAAGCTTGGCTGTGGTACCAGCATAGAGGGCGTTTCCGTAGTCTAATCTGATGCTGATGAGTGCTTGGTTGACGTTTTTTTTGGTTTCTCTGGGAATCCATTTGAAGGTCTTCCGTAGCATGCGAAGGGTGTTGAAACAGGCGGATGATATTGTGTTGATTTGCAGGGCCATGGAGAGAGATGAGTCTAGGATGATGCCGATGTTGCATGCGTGGGTGGAGGGTGTTGGGGGTGATCCGAGGGTGGTGGGCCACCAGGAGTCATTCCATACCGTCATGTTGGGGCCAAAGATGATGATCTCTGTTTTGTTGGAGTTGAGTTTGAGGTTGCTTGCTGTCATCCATTTGGTGGTGTCGAGGAGTCTGGCGTGGAGGTTTGTCTTGGCGGTGGAAGGGTTCCTGGTGAGGGAGATGACGAGCTGGGTTTCGTCTGCGTACAAGATGATGGTGATTCCGTGGGGGCGGAGGATGTTGGTGAACGGGGCCATGTAAATGTTGAAGAGGGTAGGGCTGAGGGAGGACCCTTGGGGGACCCCGCAGATGATCTTTGTTGCTGAGGACTGGAAGGGTGGGAGGCGGACTTTCTGGGATCTTTTGGCAAGGAAGGAGGTGAGCCAGTCTAGGGCCTTGTGCCGGATTCCTGTGTCAGAGAGGCATGCGTGGAGGATTTGGTGGCAAACAGTGTCGAAGGCTGCGGAGAGGTCAAGGAGAATGAGAGGGACGGTCTCGCCCTTGTCGACTCAGGTTCTGATGTCGTCGGTGCAGACGATGAGGGTGGTCTCAGTGCTGTGGTTCTTGCAAAATCCAGACTGGGAGGCGTCAAGTGTGTTGTTTTCCTCTAGGAAGTAAGACACTTGGGCGTTCAGTATCTTATCAGTGACCTAGGTGGGGAAGGGGAGAAGAGAGATGGGGCAGTAGTTGGTGAGGTCTTCAGGGTCTTCTTTGGGTTTTTTGAGCAGTGCAGTGACTTCAGCGTGCTTCCAGGTGTCTGGGAAGGTTGCGGCGTTGAAGGAGCTGTTGATTATGGCGCAGAACTGGGGAGCGATGATTGGGGTGGCTTTGTTGAAGATGTGGTGGGGGAAGGGGTCTGTGGGGGAGCCTGAGTGGATGGAGTTCATGTTTATTTCGGTTTCTTCATTGTTGGTAGGGGTCCAGGTGAGGAGTAGGGTGGGGGTGGGGGGATGTTGTGTTGTCGGTCATGTCTGTGGTGGAGATGGTGGGAGCGGATGGTGTGAAACTGTCATGTATGTCTAATATTTTGTGGTGGAAGTAGTTGGAGAGGTAGTTGCAGAGGTTTTGTGTGCGTGGGGGATCAATGGTGTAGGATTTGGGTTTAGTGAGCTCTTTGATGATGGGAAAGAGTTCCTTGCTGTTATGCAAGTTACTATCTATGCGTTCTTTGTAGTAAGCCCTTTTGGTGGTCCGGATGAGTTGGTGGTGTTTGCGTATGGCAGTTTTGAGGGTGGAGAAGTTGTTTGTGGAGGGCTCTTGGTGCCATGCTTTCTCAGTTTTGCAGCATTCACGCTTGGAGTTCAGTGGTAAACCAGGGGGCGATCTTGATGTTGCGTGTGTTGTTGTTATTTTTCAGTGGGGTGAGGGAGTCTGCGCAGGTTGTTAGCCAGTGCGTGAGGTTGTGAGCAGCGATGTTGGGGTCGTTTGTGAAGGGGGTGGGTTTTGTGTGAGCTTGGCGGTCAGGTGTTCTATGGGGATCTTGTCCCACATTCGGTAAGGGGTGGTGTGTTGTCGGTAGTGGGTGGTGGTTTCGCGAAGGACAAGTGGACAAAGTGGTGGTCGGTCTACTGGAGTTCGGTGGTGTGTGTGACTGTGATGTGGTTGCTTGAGGTGAAGATTGCGTCCAGCGTGTGTCCTGCTGAGTGAGTGGGTTAGGTGACCAGTTGTTTGAGTCCTAGGTTCATGAGGTTGTGTAGCAGGGCTGCGGAGTTGTGGTCGTGGTGTTTTTCCAGGTGAAAGTTGAAGTCACCAAGGAGAATATAGTCTGTGGAGGTGAGGGCGTGGGAGATGATGGTATCAGTGATGGCATCACAGAAAGGGGGTGCGGCCTGGTCTGTAAATGAGGGTTCCTCTGAGGGTGGTGTTGGCGTTTATGTGAATTAAGAAGTGTAGGTGTTCTGTGTTGTCTAGGGTGTCGAGGGTGTTGGTGGTGATCTTGATGGTGCTCTTATGTATGATGGCGATGCCTCCTGGTTTGTTTATGCGGTCTCTGCAGGAGAATTTGTAGCCTTCTGGGATGGCTATGGCTATGTCAGGTTCTGATGATGGGTTCATTCAAGTTTCCGTGAGGAAGGAAATGTCAGGGGAGTGTTTTTTGATCAAGTCCCAGAGCTCAATGGCATGCTTGTGGACATTGCGGGTGTTAAGGAGTAAGCAGTTAAGGTGGTTGTGGGGGGTGTTGTAGTGGTGCGTGTAGGTGTTGTTGGTGTTTGTGGGGGTGCAGGAGAACCGGCATGCATGACATGTGAAAGGTCCCTGTGTGTGCTTGGGGTTGGCCTGAGTGTAGGAGGGGTGTTGTCCTGGATTGAGGGCGTGGAGTTTGGTGGAGGAGTAACGCTGCCTCGGGGGTTAGGCAGCGAAGGCCAGGGGGACCGCGCAGACCGCAGCGGCCGCCATTAAGAAGGGGAGGTGGGAGGGAGGAGCAGCTGGGAAGTGGGAGGGGGTGGCCAATGGGAGCGTGAGGGGGGCGGGCCGCAGGGGATGCAGCAGCAGGGATAGGGAACCAGAAAGAGCCAGAGGGAGAAGAAAGGCAGCAAAAACAGCAGAAACTAAGTGTGGGCACAAGAAGGGCACAAATACAAATGAAATCACAGGTCAGAACGAAATAAGGGCACAATTACAAATGAAATCACAGGTCAGAACGAAATTCAAAATCCAGGAAATTAAATACAGAGCAAGTGCAAAGAATGCTAGATACTCCTACCACAACGGCAGCGAGGTCAGCAAGGACGGGGTCAGGGACACGAGGGCAGAATGGAAGATCTGCTCAACGTTGAGGAGTCGTTGCCTGGACTTAAGGCAGGTCAGGGGTCACTCATTGTAATGTTCCTCTGCCCTTGTCCTGGCAGCGACTCCTCAACGAGTCACCTGCAAATATCGAGAGATACCTGTTAGCCACACACTCACCCTTAGGGACAACCCCGTACCCATACACCAATGTATACTGGGGACCTTTGGCTCACCTATTAGCCACACCCGGTGCCTCTGGAGCTGAGCCATCACATATGGGATGCTGCTATTCCTCAAGATAAAGACATCATGCACAGAGCCAGGATACTTGGCATTCACATGGGAGATGTACTGGTCCACCAAACACACCATCTGCACATTCAGAGCTCATTTCTCCGGGGGACACAAATGCTACATGGGTATCATCAATGGCACCAATGATGTTGGAGATATGTCCCAGGGCATAAAAGTCAGCCTTCACTGTGGCCAAATCCTCCACCTGGGGGAATACGATATAGCTGCGCATGTGTTTCAGCAGGGTAGACAACACGCTGGTCAACACGTTGGAGAACATTGGCTGAGACATCCCTGATGCCATGGCCACTGTTGTTTGGAAGGAACTACTTGCCAGGAAATGGAGCACTGACAGGACCTGCACTAGAGTGGGGATACCTGTGGGGTGGCGGATAGCTGAAATCAGGTCTGGCTCCGATTGGGTACACAGTTCTTGGATTGTGTCCCGATCAAGTCTGTAGGTTAGGATAAAGTGTCTGTCCTCCATTATCGCTAGGTCCACCAGGGGTCTGTACACTGCAAGATGTCTCTATCTCATATTCATCCTCAGTGGTTGAAGTCTACAGAGGAAAACGGTGAGCAGAGGGTCATATTCACACATCTATTGTAGTAATGATGCATATCTTCATTTACAGAACCCGTATGTGAATCTGAGAGTCAGTTGATGTGCCAATGTCTGCTGTGACGCAGTTAGGTGCCATAGCCTGTGCCCCTCAGAAATGGCAGCTGCCTGACCTGTGAGGAGGGACAATTGGAAATGAGGTAATTCCACTGGTGTTGTGCGCTGTTGCGGTCGGCGGTCAACGACTGCCGCGCAACTTTGCATTGGTTAACATTAGGCCCTATGGGTTCCAGGAGCCAATGGTGATGTACACCAGCGGTGACGGTACGCACTGCCATGGACGTGACCGCCATTTTCTATCTGTTCACTCACTTGCTACCTGACCTTCAACAGGAGAGGACCTACAAGGCAAGTGCTGCTGTGACCTGTGTCTGGAAGCGACAATGGCTCATGTGTCTGGGGACAGGGCTCCTGCCTTCACTTCGGAGGAGTTGGAGAGACTGGTGGAAGGGGTCCTACCCCAGTACACTTTACTCTATGGTCCTCCAGACAAACAGGTGAGTACACTGTGAGCATGATGAGTAGGCCATGAATGTATAGAGTGCTGTGTGTGTAAGCCACATGTATGGGGGGGTCTGAGGTGTCCTGGGCAGAGTTCTGTATGTATGGTGGTCAATCTATGTGCGTAAGGGGATGGGAGGGATATGGTGGGCCTTGAGTATGACAGTCCGGACGGTATGACTAATCCCTTTTCTGCTGTCTTTTTCCTGCAGGTCAGCGCATATTAGAAAAAGGGTATTTGGCGTGCCATCGCCAAGGAGGTGTGGACCCTGGGGGTCTTTGACAGGCGGAGCACCAACTGCTGCAAACGGTGGGAGGACCTGCACCGCTGGGCAAGGAAGACGGCGGAGGCCCAGCTGGGGCTGGCCTCTCAACGAGGAAGGGGTGCCCGTCCTACCCTGACCCCCCTGATGTTCCGCATTGTGGCAGTGGCCTATCCGGAGTTGGATGGCCGCTTGAGGGCATCACAGCAGCCACAAGGGGGTGAGTACAAATTCAGAATCATGACTTTGCACATGTTAGGGTATTACCTGGGTGGGGATGTGGACTTTGGGTGCCCCTAGGCCAAGGCGAACATGGCAGGGTAGGTCCCTTTTTGGGCAAGCTCTGAAGCACTCCAACCCCAATGGTGTTGGTGGGCATCTACTACTGGTCAGGGCCCTGTTTGTTTCAGGTGTGCAGCTGAGGGTGTTATGCTAGGTACCCCATGGGCTGGTGAGTATCTTTGAAACTGGCAGTGCATGGCCTAGTGCATAGGGCTGCTCCCTGTGTTTTGTGTATGCCAACGGTAGTGTTGTTGCTGCATTGGCCAAGTGTATCCTCTGTCTCTCCCCCTTTTTGTTTTGTCACCCTGTCCATGTGTGCATTAGCATCATCTGGCAGAGGAGCAGAGGCACCGGCGATGGAGGGAGCTGCATCCCACATGGGCCTGGAGGCCGAATCCACTGAGGGTGAGGGTACCAGTGGGACGGAGGGCGAGTAGAGCACCACAACGGAAACAGGAGGGGACACTCCAGACATTAAGACACTACAGACAGCATCTCCTCCTCCGATGGAAGCTCCCTGGCGGTGGCAGACATCTCTGTGCCCACCCCAACAACAGGTACAGCCGCCACTCCCCCTACCAGCACTGCCCTCCCAGCAGCTCCTCAGCGTGTTTCCCGTGACCGCTTACCCAGGAGGGTGGGCTTCTCCTTCACCCCAGGCACCTCAGGCCCTGCCCCAGTCAGCCCTGCTGCCCTCAGTGAGGAAGCTATTGACCTCCTGAGATCCCTCACTGTTGGGCTGTCAACCATACTGAAAGCCATCCAGGGTGTCAAGGGCATTTACAACAAACAAATGCATACCTGGATGGCATTCACTATGGCGTGGCGGCCCAACAGATAGCATTTCAGGCTCTGGCCTCTGCACTGATGGCAGCCATCGTCCCTGTATCCAGCCTCCCCCTCCAACTTCCTCTACCCAGTTCCAATCCTCTCAACCCCAGCCTATCCCAAGCACACCTTCAGACCACCATTTACCCAAATCAATACACAGAAGTGGCTCAGGCAAACATAAGCACCACATTTCATCTCACAGGCACTCACACAAGCACCATCCCCATGCAGACACACCAGCATCCACGGCCTCGACTGTGTCCCCACCTCCTCGTCATCTGCCTCCTTCCCAATAGCGTCTTCACTCGCACCTGCATGCACTACATCCTCATCCAATAACTCCATCACCGGCACGCCCATCACTACACACCTCTCACTGGCAGTCACCACCCCCACATCCATGCACAACTTCCCTCTGTCCTCTCCCACTGTGTCTGTGACCCCTACTCCCATAGAACACAAACACAAGTACACACCCACCCAACAGCCATCCCACCTACACAATAGCATCAAGCATTTGCACCTGCACCCAAACACAGTAGACTGACATCTCCTACAACCACTTCCTCTTCCTCCACTCCCAAACCTTCACCCTCTTCCCGCCCCAATGTTCCTAAGAAGCTCTTCCTAGCAAACACTGACCTCTTCCCTACCCGTCCTTCCCCGTCCTTCACCTCGGGCCAGGGTGGCCTAAACCCAGCCCAGCACCTCAGCCACCAAATCCACATCCGCTGTGGTGTCTGCAGCTGTCAGAGGCTCAAAGGGGGCACCCATCAGCCCAGCCAGTGTGCCACTAATCCCTGCCAAGGGCAAGAACATTCTGCCACCTGACAAGGTGAAGAAGAGGACAGCATCCAGCAAGGGGAAGGAGCCAGAACCACCCAGCAAGGCCACCTCAAAGACTCCAGCTGCCAGATCCAAGGTGACACCACCATCTGCCAAGGGCAGGAAGGGGCACAAAACACCAGCCAAGCCACGCCTGCCGTCCTAGTCTGCAGCTGAAGGCCTGGTGGCTACCAGCCCATTGCCAGCACCGGCACCTGCACCGGGGCTAGCACCGCCACCTGCACCGCCGCAAGCACTGCCACAAGCACCATTGCTTTCAGCAGCGGCAGCCCCAGAAGGCAGCCGTCCGAGGCTGCAGGAGAAGGGCTGGAGGCTACCCCCACCACTGGCAGTAACAGCACCTGCACCGCGGCCAGCACCGCCACCTGCACCGTCGCAAGCCCCGCCACAAGCACCGTCACCTGCATCGCTGACAGTAGCACCACTGCCAGCAGCAGCAGCCCCAGTGGGCAGCCGTCTGAGGCTGCAGGAGAAGGGCTGGAGTCTCTCCCCACCACTGGCAACACTACCACCAGCACCTGCACTGCCAACACTGTGCAGCCGTTGCCGTCAGCGGATGGACTGTAGCTCTCCCTCCATGGAGTATCATGCATCCTGGCCACTGCAAATCTCGTGGCTCTGACACCCAGATGAGGAACTGTGACCTGGCACTCCCCATGTGCAGCATCACTGGGCACCAAGCCCATTCCAGAACCAGTGGAGAAAGGCATTCACTCACCCTAGCGTTGGCAGGATGAAGCACACTGGGCACGAAGCCCCCTCCAGAACCAGTGGAGAAAGGCATCCACTCACCCTATCCTTGGCAGGATGAAGCACCCTGGGCACAAATCCCCCTGCAGAACCCGTGGAACATGTCACCCACTTGAGAGACTGTGGCCTTGCACTCCCCAGGACCAAGCAGTGGGCAAACCACCCACTTGATAGACTTGAGAGACTGTGGCTTTGCACTCCCCAGGACCAAGCAGTGGGCAAACCACCCACTTGAGAGACTTGAGAGACTGTGGCTTACCACTCCCCAGGACCAAGCAGTGGGCAAACCACCGACTTGGGAGACTTGAGAGACTGTGGATTTTCACTCTACAGGACCAAGCAGTGGGCAAACCACCCACTTGAGAGACTGTGGCTTTGCACTCCCCAGTACCAAGCAGTGGGCAAACCACCCACTTGGGAGACTTGAAAGACTGTGGTTTTGCACTCCCCAGGACCAAGCATTGGGCAAACCACCCACTTGGGAGACTTGAGAGACTGTGGCTTTGCACTCTCCAGGACCAAACAGTGGGCAAGGAGCCCCTTCCAGGAGCAGTGGTGTAGTACCATCTTCAGGCTGAGGTGCTCCCCTTTCCCCTTCCCCCTGAGGTGCCTGTGTGTTTTCGACCTGATGCCCCTCCAATGTTCTCTCCATTTTGAGGCAGGAGTCAAGTGTGGGCTAGGCGTATGTTTATATCCCAGTGGGCCACAGACTATTTTTGTGTGGACATTGTGCCTCATTTTGTATACAGAGTATATATTGTAAAAACTGTTTATTTATTTATGAACGTTTTTTTCTCTACATTTCAAATATTACACTCATTTGACCCCATTCCTTTTGTCCTTGTGTTATTCCAGAGGGTTACGGGATGTATATGTAATGTTGTTGCATGTATTTGTGTGTATGGTGTTTGGGGTGAGGGTGGGGGTGTTGCGTGTTGCATGTGTGTGTCACTCTCTTTTCCTCCCCCCCTTCCCTGTGTACTAGGTGCAGTACTCACTGTGGTCGCCGCCGCCGCCGTTAGTACTCCACGTAGATGAGAAGATACACCAGCATGGGTAACAGCTGTACTTTGGGCTCAATGGTGTCCTGATTCTTCCTTGAGTGTCGAGAGGTGAGTGGTTTCCCTTCAAAGTACTGTTTCTCTGTGCTTTTGATGATGTTGGTACCGCCCTGGAAAAGCTGGCGGATGGGCGGGTTGTAATGGGGTGGGCGGTACACTGTCTTCTGCCTGGCTGTTGGCGGTTTCCGCCGTGGTCATGATTCCTATTTTGTTACCGCCAGCCTGTTGGTGGTATTACTGCTGCTTTAACACCAACCGTCAGGGGTGTAATGAGGGCCCATATGCTGTCCCAGGAGGAGAGGTATAAATAAATGTGGTTTCTTCTTTCCATTTCTAGCTTGGTCACTTGCACCACCATGTATTGTATGGTTAGTTACCCTAGTTAGATGTTTTCCAAATTATTTTTGTCTTCTTTTCTTTTTCCTTTGCCCGCAATATGTCTCCCTCATCTGCTTTGAATTCTAACAATAATGTTTATATTGTGCTATTGTTAATCTATAATATTCTTTTGGAGTGTCTAACAGCATTGATGTTGAGTAGGTTGAATCTTTTCAGACATTTAGGTCAGTCGATGGTTTTCATGTATGTGTACAACTTAGTTTTGTGTTCCCTTTATGTAACATTGATTTTGGTGTTGTAATAATGCTTTGAAACTTCTTTCAGATTGGAGTTTGATTTAGTGTTGAATTATTTATGGTCTAAAATTGTTTATAGTTTCGTGTTATTGATTTGGAATTGTGTGTTTCTGACAACTACCTCCTTCACCAAGTGCAAAGATTCAGTCGATCTCAAGGGTTGAAATGTTGGTGTTGATTGTGTCTCACCAGTGCACCTATGGTTTCAGAACCCAAAGAAGGAAGAGGACTTCTGTGGGCACGCCAGCACATTTATTTTGACGCAACAAACAGTATTTACAAAAAGTGTGGCACGGATATTGATATTAATCATGAAAGCAAGAAAAGATATACAGAAAAAATAAATATCAACTTATTGTGTGTTCATCTGACCAACAAAGGGGTGAGCTATAGAAAGCTGACCCTGCAGAGTTGTAAACGGAAAATGGAGTTAAGAGCTTGGAATACAGTCTGTTAGCTAAGATAAGAATCACTGTGGAAGTCCATATTATTAAAGGGACATGATCTAGCTCCAAAACTACTTAGGTGAACGAGAAGAGGAAGAAAAAGACTATTCTTTCGGGTGGGATGGTGGGTGGAATTATGACTTCTGGATGAGCATTCTCCAATCTTTGAGGTAGGGTCCCCAAATGAGCCATCTGTAGTATGGCATCACACCAGTCGTCTAATGTCAGGACTTTGGTGATTTCCAGTGTCTCAGAATGCTGACTTTGACCACAGCCAACACTGAGACTAGCCAACTTTTATCATGGTTCTTGTGCCCAGCAGTTTCACTGGTATCATGCAGAATGGTCATTTCTTGGGATGGAATAAGCTGCAGATTGCGTGTGATGTGTAGGTGAGAACAAACTGAATTCCAGTAGGGCTGTAGTGGAGGCCAGTCCATTATATGTGAAACATGTCTCCAAGTGGGGAATGGCATCTCCAGCATAGGGTTGTATGAGAGAGTTTTGCTCTATATATCTACTATGGAGGCCAATGCCAATCATGTAGGATTTAAAAATAGCTGGATTTAAGGCAGGATTCTCTTAAGCTTCTATTGTGATCTTGGAGAAGGTCTGGCGAGTCTTCATTTGAGTACTGCTTTGTGGGTCTTTGGTGCAGTTTTAGTGAAAAGATTTTACTGTGGGTTTGGAGTAAAGGTGGTTGACTGGTAGCTCATATAATCCAGAGCCTATTTATTTTTTGCTTCCCAATTTATGTAGGTATTTCTGCAGGGTAGAAGCTTGGAGGTTGTGAACGTGAGGCTTTGGACAAGCCAGAGTGTAGTTGTAGATAAGGCCATTGTAGGTTTTGGCCTAAATGGAATTCAGCCTGCAGAGTCAAGAACAACTTCAAGGAGGTTGTGTTCATCTGTTTTTCTGTTGCGTGTATGTCCTGTGTTTGTCGGCTGGGACAACTGATATGGAGATTATCGATCTTCAAGTTGCCAATGAACCATAAAAGAGTTTGAAAGTTCTATTTACTGTGTTGCTCCAGATAGCTGTGACTCTGCAGCCAAGATTTAAAAGAAGCCTTTATCATAAGGGTGGGATGGCCATCACATGTTAAAATGTTGGCATTGAAGGGCCTTTAATGTTGGAATGAAGGTTTCTCTCAATGCTAACCCACTTAGAAGTTTCCAGGTCCAGGCAGAAGTGATATGCCAATTTTGATAGGTGTTGGGCAAAGCTATACACTTATGTATTTGGTAGATATCAGCCACCTGGTGTGGTGGCGACATGTAGAATTGGGTAAGCAAGTGCCCATGCCAAACGGAAGTTTAGTTCTGGAGTCAATGGATCTCAATGTTCCCAAGGGAAAGGTGACTGGGAGCACACTCACGACATAGTTATATCATGCAGAGTCCACCATTGTGATGCTTTTTACTCTGCCTCAAAAGGAACATTTGGAGTTCATCCCACCTTTGGAAGTCTCTCAGCATTTGATCTATCAGGGGGCCAAGACCTTGTATCACAGACAGGATACTGCCACTTACCAGGATTCCTATGTATCCAGTTTTGAAGGCTTTCATTGGAAGGGGTGTATCCCCAGTGGTGCAGATATGGTGTATTTCAATACTGTGAGTGCCTCACATTAATTCCAGTATGTTTTCCAGCCCAAGAATACTGAAAATGAAGCAATCATGACCATGACAATAGGCATTCATGTTCTGTGTAATGCCAAGGTCAAGAGAATGTCATCTTTAAAGTGTCAGTTTTATTTGGCTTGTGCAGGTGTTGATGGCCTCAATCTCAGGTGATGTTCTTATGGAAATTGCAAGGGGTTCCTGTGCAGCCTTGATGAGTGCTCCTGTAAATATTTTATTGTGTATGAAATCCATGCAGTGGGGCCATTGTATAGCAACTGCACCAACTTCATGAAATTGGAGCCTGTGGCCATTATAGCCATATTCTAAAAAAAGGACCCCTATTTAGCCCAGTCAAAGCCCTTTTCAGCATAAGGGGAGAGAGCCATTTCTTAGAGGTCTTTCCAGCTTTTCCATATAAGATGCAGGAGGTTTGGTAGATGGTTTCTGGAGGAGCTGAAGAAAAACAAACTACCTGATTTTTGTGGATCAGCTCAGAAATTCTTTATTAATGTGGAAGGGAAGGACCTTAAATAGCATTTTCATGTTACTGGTGAACAATGATATAGGACGATAGCTTCCACATTCCAAGGGGTCTCTCCCCGGTTTGGGTATTAACTTGATCAGTGCTTTATTGGATTCAGCTGGTAGGCTTCCTGATTTCCATTCTAAAGACACATCTAACTAGGGGAATAGAGACAGGAACCATTATCGTATAAACAACTGGGGGGAGAATCTATCTTCTCCTGTGGCTTTGCCAGTGGGCATAAACATGATAGTTTCTGAAATGTTGCTGTCTGAAATGGGTCTATTAAGTTTGTCTCGCACAACATCTATCAAGCAGGGAACACACATGGCAGGCATGAAGACTTTGTTTATGCCATTGTCAAGTAGGGTTTCTGAGGTGTATAGGGACGTGCAGATTGAAGCAAGTTTTGTGTGATGTTGGAGGGGAGGATAAGCAGTTCTTTGTTGTGGTTATGTGGAGCTGGATTCGTGTTGTTTAAGTTGAAATGTCAAAAGTCTACCTGCTTTCTCCCCATACTTATAATGTCTGCCGCCTAAACAGTGCAGGGCCTTGTACTGTGAAAAGTTTATTCAGCTTGAATTTTTTGGATAGTAGGTGTCCGAAAGTGGAGGTATTCAGAGAAGCACAGTATTGATGTTGTAGTTATGTAATATTTGCTTCTAGAAACCATCAGTGTTCTTTCATTTGTTTGTGGGTGGTATTTATCTCTGATCATGACCTGTGAGAGCTATGCAATGTACACATCCCATAATGTGTGAGACGATGAGACTGAGTGTTCAGTAAAGGTCATGAAGTCTCTAAAGTGAAAGAGCAATTGTTTTTTCTCTTCTGGCAGTTTGTAGTGAAGCATATTAATCCTCCAAGCCTTTGTTTTCAATGTGTGTACTTAGAGGTCCAATCTTAGGAGAATCAATGAATAATCAGCAATTCCACTAGTTATCAAAGTGCACAGGAGAATTGCAGGAAACATGGTGGAGTGCATTACAATGTAGTTGATCTTGGATTTAATGCCTTGCGGGCATGGCATGAAAGTGTATTCATGATCCGTGGGTGAAAGAACCTCCATTGTTCAGCCAAGGTGCAGTCGTGCAGCAGGTCTTTGAGCAGTTAAATGTCAGGGGTATTGTGAGGGTCAGGCCGTCCAAATCACTCGAGTAACTAGTCGGAAGCAAATTCCAGTCACAGCCTACTACCATCTGATGATTGCCAACACCAACCGTCTGTTAAGTTTTGAGAAGGAGGATTTTGCCTTGGTGGGGGTGTATACTTTGCCGACAATGAGATGGCAGCCTTGTAACAATATCTCAGCAAATGCATATCTACCAAGGGTGTCTGACCACCTCGTTTATATCTTCGCTGGTAGCCATTTGTGAAAAAGGACTGTGACTCCGCATTTCCTAAATGGTTTACAGTTTGATGTAGTTGAGTCTGTAGCAAATAGTATGATTCTAACCCAATCTCATTTGAGTTTGTCAGATTCATCAGGGGGTTATGGGTCTCCTGAATAAGGCCAATGTCTGCTTTTTGGATGCAGATTTATTTAGGACTTTTTTCCTAGGGATGTGATTTGTCATGCCATTGACATTTGATAAACATATGTATAACCGCTTGAGCAGGACATTATCGGGGTGTATGTTACATGGATGTGGCTGAACTCACAGGGTGGACTCTGGGGCCCAAGGATCAACCAGATAAGAATTTTAAGGGTTGTATTCAAGGAAGTTCAAGTATGATCATAGTTTGAGAGGGGATTTGGATTTGTCTCTGTCCTGGGATGAGGCACCGACATAACCACGATATTTAGCCTGACATGTTTTTTTCTGACTTTGTATGGTTTGGGGAGTTTCAGTTGAAGCATGTGTATCCATGTGGGAAGGCGCAAGTATTGGAACTGAATTGGTCGGTGATGATAAAGTGTCTGTGAGCTTGGTCTAGGATATCAAGGAAGGACTCCAGTACCTGAGGGTCTGAAAATTCTCTAGTTTTTACGTTTGTAGTCACTAGCATCAGAGCACGGTTTTGAAAACTATGGCCCTCATTCTGACCCTGGCGGTCTTTGACCGCCAGGGCGGAGGACCGCGGGAGCACCGCCGACAAGCCGGCGGTGCTTCAATGGGGATTCCGACCGCGGCGGTAAAGCCGCGGTCGGACCGGCACCACTGGCGGGGTCCCGCCAGTGTACCGCGGCCCCATTGAATCCTCCGCGGCGGCGCAGCTTGCTGCACCGCCGCGGGGATTCTGACCACCCCTACCGCCATCCAGATCCCGGCGGTCGGACCGCCGAGATCCGGATGGCGGTAGGGGGGGTCGCGGGGCCCCTGGGGGCCCCTGCAGTGCCCATGCCACTGGCATGGGCATTGCAGGGGCCCCCGTAAGAGGGCCCCTACATGTATTTCACTGTCTGCTGCGCAGACAGTGAAATACGCGACGGGTGCAACTGCACCCGTCGCACAGCTTCCACTCCGCCGGCTCGATTCCGAGCCGGCTTCATCGTGGAAGCCTCCTTCCCGCTGGGCTGGCTGGCGGTCTGAACGAGACCGCCCGCCAGCCCAGCGGGAAAGTCAGAATTACCGCCGCGGTCTTTCGACCGCGGAACGGTAACCTGACGGCGGGACTTTGGCGGGCGGCCTCCGCCGCCCGCCAAGGTCAGAATGAGGGCCTATGTCTCAGTTCATGATGTTCTCATCTTGGTCTTTAAGCAAGGAATTTTCTCCAAATAACACTGGTCTCAAATGAGAAATCTGCTGACAGAGTTATTGTATGGTTTTTGGATATATATGGCTCATGTTGCTTTGCCATGTGGATAATTAGGCAGGTCTGCTGATGTTGGAGGAGGCAGAGTATAAAAGATCTAGGTGACTCTTTTTCGGCATTATGAGATACTCATAGATGATGAGCCATCTGAAATTCCAGCATGGAATTGAATTCTAGGTTGAGGAGATGGGGATAAAAGCAGTTAGGAAGCATACTATTTAATCTTTTTCCTCTGTTTTCAGTACTCCATACAGCCAGATATTGTTGCATCTGCTTCTGTCCTCAGCTCCGTGATCCGTTTATGGAGATTCCAGATATCATTATCCCAGTCCGGACCATGAAGTACTATAGATTGATAGGCTTCCAGACATTGGTTTGAGCAATTCAGCTGTTGTCTAACAAATGTAAATTCCATATTGTGGGATTTGAGCCCTTTAGCTGTATCCATGGAGGATTATTCCAATGCACCAATGGAGGATTTTATCGACATAAGTTCTTTCATAAGAGTGTCCAGTGTTAATGTTGGTACTGTGTTTTAATGGACTTTGGCTTTCTGTGTAGATTCAAGAGTTTTTGAAAACAGTAGTTGCCTGGATGCTTTGGAGCCAGGCATTGGGCCGATTAGTCACCAGTTGGAGGTGAGGAGAGATTTGAAGCAACAGGTTATGTAGGATGTTTTGTGTCTGAAGATAGTGGGGCTCACTGCTATGTGTTCCTCTCAGAGATGTGAGTGGTCCAAGCTGACCTGTAGTTGAGAAAATTGAAGCAGGAGTTTGAATAGGAAGTGTTATGGCCCATCCTCTGTGTCATCAGGGATTTGATTATTTTTCTGTGGGCAGTGACACTCACTGCTATGTGTTCCTCTCAAAGATGGAAGTGGCACAAGTTGCGGGTGTACCAGAGTTAGATGATTGTAACCCATTAAAGATGGAGAGAATAATTTCTTTCCAGATCCCTTTATAGCCTCCTGGTTTCTGTCGACGTTTTCAACTTTCAGGTTGGTGCCTCAATGGATTGCTCGCGATAACTTTCTTCCCACGGTGTAGGGGATAGCAACTTTTAATTTGCCTTCAGAGTGCAAGTTGAGGTAGGCTGCACATGGTGCACTCATTGAGACAGGAAAGGGGGCGACTTATCAAGCACACATGTAGAACCAGCACCTCCAGATGTGGTGGTTCCTCTAGGTGTGTGGTTCCGAATGCTACAATGGAAACAGGCAGTGGCAATGGCAATGCAATGCAGGGGGGATCTTGCGATGCATCAGGCCAAAACCCAGAGTCTGTCGACAAGGCTTGGATGCTGCAGCTAGTGTTGCCTCTGTACCATGATTGTTATGTCTCCTGACTTCCTAGGGTGTGGGAGTTTCTGTTATAGCAAAAATATAGAGCTTGTTGTGCCAAACCCAGCTTTGGAAGTTCTGCAAAGTATACCATACTGGGAATGCAAACTTCAAAATACCTCTTTGGAGGAATAGACATTTTGTTTTTCATATAGGCAAGACTAGAAGTGTGTTATTTAAAACATGAAATTCAAAATCCTTGTGAGGTCAAAGAGTCAAGCTATTTTTCTACACCAAAAAATATTGCCAGTGTTGGTGTGCAGGACATGTCTTTTTATCGTTTATGAGTATGAACATTGTAATTGCTGCACAGCTAAAACTGCAAAATGTTGCAACGCATAAGTGAGCCATTGAGTTCTACCCCTTTCCTTTGGTGATAGTTCCCTCTCATTCTGTATATCGTAGGACAGAAAAGTAGTAGCAGATCTGAGCGCACACAGCAATACAAAGAAGGTGAGGAGAAGTAGTAAGCAGTGCTGCAGAATATATCTTCAACAAACTAACTCTCCATCATGACATTACATATACATAGATTGACCTTTGGGTCAGCCCGTTGCTATTCTTTGAAGGATGTGTTGTCTAACTCAATTGTCTTCTCTCGATTAAATGGCTTTCCTCTCTGTTCTTGTGTTTGGTATTTTTTTAGGACAGGACGGGGTAGGTTTTAGGGTTTAAAGTAGTGGTGGGGGAGCAGGGTATTTTTTAGGACAGGACAGTCTAGGTTTCAGGGTTTAGGGCAGGGGGTTGGGTAGCTTTTATGACAGGGTGGGGTATTTTGTAGGACAGGGTAGATTTTACAGTTTAGGGTGGGGGGTTGGGGTATTTTTTTAGGACAGAATGGGGTAGGTTTTAGGACAGGACAGAACAGCGTGGGAGTCAGGGTATTTTTTAGGACAGGGCAGGGTAGGTTTCATGGTTTAGGGCAGGGAGTCGGGGTACCTTTTAGGACAGGGTGGGGTAGTTTTTAGGACAGGGTATGTTTTAGGGTTAAGGGCAGGGGTAGAATGTCAGGGTCGTTTTTAGGACAGGGCGTTATAGGTTTTAGGACAGGGAGATATTAGGGTTTAGGGTGGGGGTTGAATACTTTTTAGGACAGTGCGGGGTAGGTTTTAGAAGAAGATTGGGTAGCTTTTAGGGCTTGGGGTGTGGGGTTGGGTAGTATTTAAGACAGAGCAGGGTAGGTTTTAGGTCTCAATGTGGGGACCGGGTCATTTTTAGGTCCGGGAGGGATAGTTTTTAGAACAGGGTAGGTTTTACGGTTTGGGGCGTCCGAGTAGTGCTTAGAACAGGGCAGGGTAGGTTTTAGGACAGGGCAGGGTACCTTTTAGGGTTTAGGGTGGGGGGTCGGGTAGGTTTTAGGACAGAGCAGGGTAGGGTTTGGGAGGGGGCGGGGTAGTTTGTAGGACAAAGTGGGGTAATTTTCAGGGTAGGTTTTAGGGTCTAGAGTGGGATGAGGGGTCAGGGTAGTTTTTAAGACTGGGTCGGGTAGGTTTTAGGACAGGGCAGGGTAGCTTTTAGGGTTTAGGGTGGGGGTTCAGGTAGTGTTTAGAGCAGGGCAGGGTAGGTGTCAGGACAGAAAAGGGTAGATTATAGGGTTCAGGGCAATAGGTCAGGGTACTTTTTAGGACAAGGAGAGGTACTTTTTAGGACAGGGTAGGTTTTAGGGTTTAGGGTGGGGGGTCGGGTAGTTTTTAGGATAGGGCAGTGTATGCTTTAGGTTTTAGGGCAGAGTGTTGTAGTAGTTTTTAGGACAGGGTGGACTAGTTTTTAGGACACTGTTGCCTTTATAGTTTAGGTTGGGGTGGGGTGGGTGTCAGGGTAGTTTTTAGAACAGGGTAGGTATTACAGTTTAGGGCAGTGGGTATGGGTAGTTTTTAGGACTGGGCGGGGTAGGTTTTAGGACAGAGCAGGGTAGCTTTTAAGGTTTAGGGTGGGGCGGAGGCAGGGTAGTTTTTAGGGCAGGGCAGGGTAGGTTTTAGGGTTTAGGGTGGGGATCAGGGTAGATTTTAGGACAGGGTAGGTTTTAAGGTTTAGGATGGGGTGGGAGGGTCAGGATAGTTTTTAGGATAAGGTGGGGTAGTTTTTAGGACAGGGCAGGGTAACTTTTAGGGTTTAGGGCAGGGGTTGGGGTAGTTTGTAGGACAGGGTGGGGCAGATTTTAGGACGGGTCAAGGTAGTTTTTAGGGTTTAGGGTGGGGGTGGGAGCGTGGTTAGTAGTTTTTATATCAGAGCAGGGTAAATTTTAGGGTTTAGGGTGGGGGGTCGGGCTAGGTTTCAGGGTTTAGGGTTGGGGTAGTTTTTAGGACAGGGAGGGGTAGTTTTTCAGACATAACAGGGTAGCTTTTAGAGTGATAGGGCGGGGTCAGGGTAATTTTTAGGACAGGGCGGGGTTGGTTTTAGGGTTTAGGGTGGGGTGGGGGTCGTAGTAGTTTTTGGGATAGGGCGGAGTAGTTGTTAGGACAGGACGGGGTAGCTCTTAGGTTTCAGGGTGTGGGGTTGGGATAGTTTTTAGGACAGGGAGAGGTAGTTTTTAGGACAGGATAGGTTTGACGGTTTAGGACAAGGGGGTCTGGTAGTTTTAGGACATGGAGGGGTATGTTTTAGGACAGGGCAGATTAACGTTTAGGGTTTAGGGTGGGGGTTGGGGTATTTTTTAGGACAGTGCAATGTAGCTTTTAGTGTTTATGGCAGGGCAGGATAGGTTGGGGTTAACTCTTAGGGCAGGGCGTTGAAGGAGCAGTTTTAAGGTACTGGGCGGTGGGTGGAGTATGGTGCCAGGTGTAGGAGGCAGGGCGGGGGGATTTTACAACGTATGTTCCTTTATCATACATGCTTTTGCAATCAAATTTGTTGTAAAGGCATGCGTGGTAAAGATGCGGTCGTTGTAGCGACCGTGTTGTAAAGGCATGCGTGATATACGCATGTGTTTTTCCATCATGCATTCCCTGCATGCTGTCATTTTACTAACTGTCTCGATGTTTCCCATCTTGCTCCCAATCCCACTAGCCATGTCCAATTTTTTTTGGGGGGGGGAAAAGACTCGACAGCTGCAAAATGCTTTTGGTTCACTTTGCTTTGTTTGTCTTGCTGTGGACACCTTAGGCCAGATTTTGAGTTTGGTGGTTTGAAAACCCGACCGCCAGACCTGTGGCGAGGAGACCACTGTGGAGCAAGTGGTCTCCCCGTCAGCGCCTTTTCGAGTTTTCCACTGGGCTGACCGGCGGAAATCAAAGTTGCACAGGGGGCCCCCTAGCATGACAGTGCTGGGGAGGAGGACCCCTGCACTTGTTCTCCGCCAGCCTTTCATGGAGGTTAAACTGCCATGAAAAGGGTGACAGAGAGCATGGTTTAATCAGCACGGCTGCGCTGACTTTAACATCGCTGTGGATGATTACAACCATGACCACCAGGGATCGGAGATCCTGGAGGAGACGGCGATCTTTTGGCAGCACCGACCGCCAGTCTTATAATATGGTGGTGAGACCGCCATAGCCACTGTGGTTTGACCTCCACCGAGGGTCTGGTGGTCTTCAGACCGCCAGACTCGTAATCGGGCACTTTATCTCTTTTTTCATACTTTAATTTACCATATTGATGTGACTGTCCACCATTTCTGAACAGAAACTGAAACAAAAAATGGCCACCTTGCTTCCAGTGCTTAATTTGTGCTTGTTGTTTCTGGTGCTGAGCACCGGCACTTATTTGTGAGGGCCGGGGCTTATTCTTATGCCTCAAGCATTTGCTGCGAGCAAAAGACACATATGTGAAAGACGGAAGAAGGAAAAACTAAAAAGCGTCATAAAGGGAGAAAGTAGAAAGTTGCAGGATGAGCTGAAGGGGTAGGGGTGGCCGTAAATGGATTGAAGAGGCCCGAGATGTCTTCAGGATTACGCTGCCTCAGTATTCAGTGCTGGCAGATTTAATTACAGCAGCCTCGTGTTTAAGAGAAGGGCTTTGAGCACCGGCACCTCTTAATTTACAAATTAAGCACTGCTTGCTTCATGACTCACCAGCAAGCAAGCATCACGAAGCACAGATGCACTTGCAGCACAATGCATTAGTGCAGATCTGCGCCATCTAGAAGATGTGTTTCTTTATTAGAAAAAACATTACATTATTGACAGTCATGGGTGTACATGCGACTTAACACATGCTGTCTCATGCCTCTATCAACAAACATTGCCAAAGCATTTTTGGTGAGCATGCTTGAGCCAACTGAAGTTTACATAATGCGGGCACCGAAGAGATATAAAGTGGACATTTAAATAGAAAAGGAATGGCAATGATCAGTATTTCAGCTTCATTTTCACAGAATAGGCCGATAAGTAATGAAGAAATGCCTAAGCCCTTTTTCTAGAGCAGTTGAGTATACGTTTTGGACAGAATCAAGGCTCTCGCATTACGTCACCATGCAGGTTCCTAGATGTCTTTTTTTTTAGCCGATGCCCATATGTAAACTTTTGCAATTCAATGGAATGCACGCATAACCAAATTCCATGATATCCATTCGAATGAAAGGAAGAAAAAGCAGTGAATGCTTTCGGTGAAAGACCACGTTAAAAACAACTGGAGTCGCTGCTGCTTTGTTTTTCAGTTACACATTGCATTCTGCTAGGAAGATGTAAGCGCCTTTCTCCTACGAATCGATATTGCTACCGCACACAGTTGCCCAAGGGAAAGTACTCTTATTTTTTGTGAGCGAATTAAAGCGAACAAGGTGCAAATCCATATGAACAGACAGCAGTTAAAACGAGAAGGGCCTATAGGTGTTCGCGTGCAAGATGTCAAACTTCCAACAATTTTCCAGCTTACCAGAATATTGTTTTCGGAAACCACCATAAACCTATGATTTTTAATAGGGAGAAGTATCCATGAGATATATAAGGAAGATGATCAAGTCCCAACATTTAAGTATACCTGCTTTTCCGAGGGCTGGAGAGATGTGCGAATTGTGAACCCCTCACTTGGCTTACTTAAAAAATGCTACTCGCGTTAATCATTTGCGTCACCACCACCACCATCTGAAACAGAGTAGGGAATTTAGGGCCACATGTACAAAGCATTTTTTTAGGCGCAAACGGGCCTGACTTGAATTATTTTTTTGGGAATGTACAAAGCCCAAACTGCGATTCTGTAACTTGTTACTGAACCTCAGCTTGGGTTTTGTGATTCAGTATTAGGAAGGGGCATGTCCAGGGTGTTCCTTCCTAATACCGAATGTAAATAGTATGTATGATTGTTTTGTGACCATGAATGCAGTCACAAAACAATCACAGTTAGAACCAATTTCAAATTGGTGCTAACCCATTTGGAAAGGGGAAGGGATCCCAATGGGACCCCTTACCCTTTGTGAATCCATGCCAAAACGTTTTTTAAGAGCAAGAAGCCTTCTCTTAAAAAATTAAACTGAAACGTTTAATTTTTTTCTTTTTAAACACAGCCTGTTTTCCTTTAAGGAAAACGGGCTGCATTAAAAAAAAAAAAGATTGCTTTATTTACAAGCAATCACAGATATGGTTGTCTGCTGACACCAACAGGCCACCACCATCCCTGTGATTCTTGCGATTCCCGTGGGTCACAAATTGCGACCCACCTCATTAATATTAATGAGGCAGGAGTATTTACGACTCACCATTTGGAACTGTGATTCCCTAATTGCGATTTGCAAGGAATGGTAATTCCAAATATTCGTACATTTGACCCCATTTGGATAATTCTGGAAAAAAATTAGGAAATTCAGGCAGTAAGATATAAATATGTCTAATACCTGCTCCCACCCACGAAAAACTTCAAAATACCATCTGTGCTAGCAATACCTCAGTTGTCAAATTGACAATGTTTCTAGTGGATTGTAAACTGGAAATCTGACCTCGTGTGAGAATAACTTGTAGCCAGACTTAGCCATAATTACAAGTATGTGATCTGTTGCTTTCCTTTGAAATGACCTTCTAAATGTCTTTCCAACTGAAGGGAAAGCCATGAAATGAACCCACATATTGGAGCAGGCGAGGCAAGGATTGCTTGGTGACCTCTACATCTCACTTTATGACGTGGGAGTACCTTTACGTGGCAGTTGTGATGATAAGTAGTTCTCATGTCGTTTATATATACATTTTCTGTTAATAGTTTATATGCTTAATCTTCCTAGACCCGGGATTCTCATTTCTTGGACTCTCTGTCTGTTCCATGTCTCTTGAGCTCTATCATCTATAATCATGTAACCACCCATACTAGCGAGCAGTCCATTTGATACCACCACATACATCTGCCTTCTCTGGAAAAATTCCAGTGCTCCAAATCCGACGATTCTAGTGGAGGTTGTAGGCTGGAGTAGTGGACTTATGAGAGTCGTTGAGCACACAGCGTTGTAAGTGCATGGTAAAAGCACAGTATATCTTCCCATCTCATCATTTCCTTGAAAATTCCAGATTAGTAAACACTTTCCATTTGATTTGTGATGTTCCATTCCTGCCTTTCTATAAAGGCGGGACTCTTTTAACTGCTGGAGATAAGTGGAGGATGTGACACTGTGTTCCGAGCACAAATAGGATTTGGAAAGAAGATTTTTGTCTCTCGATTTTAGCAGATACAAATGCTTACTAACACGCTCCTCCTTCCCCTTAGATTCCTCTTATTTTCCTTAAATGCTGCCTTTCTGTTTGCATGCCAGGCGTGGTGGTGTGTGTCATGTGTCCCTGCCACTGGGGATGGCCAAGCTAGTGACTTTCTGGGATAGGCCAATGATGGTGTCACAATAGATACAGCCTTTCTTTTCTCGTGCTCGGGGGTTATTGCTTCAGCCATACGCAGCAAGACATTTATTGTACATTTATTGTAATGTAATTAGGAAAACATAGGAAATGGCAGTCACTGTAACACTAGGCCATTGCCGAGGCCTGTACTGTCATTGACATTGGGGTAGGTTTTGATGCGAAGGGCCCAGAACGTCTAGTTTTTCCCCTGAGGTCCAGTTTTTGCAGGTCTTGGAGCGGAGGAGTACACTCGAAGACCATACAACAGTATAGGACATGGAGGGGCACCTCCTTGGGATCCGGACTCACTCAAGCAGAGGCCAGCAGAAGGGTACCGGCAAGCCTAGTTGGTAGTGGTCAGTTAGGTAGTTTCGGGGAAAGGCCTCTGGAAGCATGTTGTGTCCCTGTGCTGTGGCTCAAACAGAAGGGCAGCCAACTGACTTTTGTCACTTCTGGGATCCAGACCTACTTCTGGCTTCAGACAGCGGGATAGTCCTTCTGTGTTTTTATGGATGCAGGACTCTTCTGATGAGAGGTTCTGAAAATGTCAATTATATATTTAATGCCAGCATGTTTGCGGGGGTCACACCCTTTTTCTGACCTAAACTGTTTTTGGGCAGTTCTTCCCTTTTCCCTGGGTTTGATTCCAATATGTCTAACGAGACAAAGGTAGGCAGGCCCAGGTGAGGGCATCATTGGGCAGTGACAGGGCAAGCATCTTCAGAGGGCAGAAAGGGGCTGGGTATAACCTTCAACCATCAAGCTACCCTCTGAAGCACAGGAAGGGCTGATTACAACCCACAGGCCATCCTCGTCAGGAGAGGAACATCCTTCCCCAAACCCAAGGGTCTCTTGCTCCCTGTCTAAAAGGTATACACATCACACCACAGGACAGCAATTAACAGTCATGTGACCACGAACACTGATAGAAAGGCACATTTGCTATAGGCTACAAAGTGCCAACTTTACAAAGAGTGGAATTTTTTGAATGGTAATTTAAAATCCAGCTTTACCTTTAGAGAGCATTTAAAATCACATTTCAAATAAGTGGAAGAAACATTTCTCTATTCGCTCCCAAACCGAAGGTATCGCTTATTAAGTGTAATAGGGTAACCCAGTGCTAGTCTATGAAAAGGTTAGCCTCGCTTCAATGAGAAACAACTTTTTTTTTATTTTTATTACCGGGACATGTAGAACTTAAGCACACATTAACTTTTTTTAAATACCATGCACCCTGCCCTATGAGCCTTAGAGCCTTCCCTAGAGGTGATTTACTTGTATTAAAAATGAGGGTTTAACCCAGGCAGAAGTTTTATTTTGCCACGTTGAAATTGCAGTTTAATCTGTACTAAGGAGACAGGTGCAACAAGTTAGTATGTACACAAGCATCGGGTGATTTATAGGAATCCAGCGCTCAGAGAAGATACACCCATCAGTATGTACAAATGAATCTTATATCAAAAGGCGGTGTATCTAAATGGGAAGAAACATCCCACTTCCCTTACTGCAATCCCAGGATTGACATGAAACAAATACAATTTTAGGGCACACTCCACTTTCATACAGAGTCCATGAGCACTTGTGTCTTTGCACAGAAGGTTTTATTCTCTGCCAATCCCGTTCCTTCTCATGGTCATCAAATACTGCACCATCTTTGTTATCAAATACAGTCAATTTTCAGCCTATCACAGATTACAGTCAACTCTCAGCCAACACATGCTTCTTCATCTGGGATTAGACATGTGACTTCATCAGGGCTGTAAATAATACAAATAAACCACTGTTTGTAAAGCATTCAACAACAACGTCTGTGGTGCCACTACCAACAATCCCCCCTTTGGTGTATAAATATAAATGAACAAAAAATTGTGTAAACCAAATTTGAGATGCAAATATTCATCACCCAGTTATTGAGTTACTATGATGCATTGTTAAAATTTGCCTTCCCATTGTCTGGTTAATTATTCGTGCATTGATAAGACAAACTGGAATCATGCAGATACATTCAAATAATTAGGTGGATAAAGTCAAATACCAGTTCTAAAATGCAGTGGTGATAAAATACGTGGGAGCAAGCATGCAGAGCCCATAAATTTCAAATCGATCCAAGAGCTAGCGCTCAACCTCATGCAAAGTGCCCATAAGCATAATTCCATTGTTACCTCTTCAATTGGTAAAGCTTATGTCAACCACTAGCCCGTATTCCAATGCCTTTTCAATGGCTTCCTGCCAAATTAGTCTCTATTTGTACCAATGTGCCACTAATTTATCTAAATAAATCCAAATAATAAAAGTACATGTCACTTCTTGCTAATCAACATCTTCAGAGCTGAAACTCACCTATGGTAAAGTTTAGCCAAACCAAGTATAAACTACAGTTCTAAAATCTGTATTTTTTTAGACTAAATCCTAATCCTAATAAGAAAATGTGTCATCCAAACCGTGAGAAACTCCAGTCAACAAACAAATAACTTGGCTATCTAGTAGAAATGCGTGTGACAGCTGGGCAATTTAACAATACCTTCAAGGCCTGGGTTATGGCTCCCAATAGACAATTAACTTCCAAACTCTAAAAGCCAAAGACATAAAGACCAATTGAGAAACAGTGTATACCCCAAAAGATCCTGCCAGCCGCTAAACCTGTATGTACATCAAGAGTAACAACCTACTTATGATTGCCAGTCTCATATCCCAAACATAAGTCAACCATGGATGTAAGGCCTGCAGCCAATCTCCTGCAAAAGCCATTTTAAAACCAAATGTAAACTACGGTGTTACGTGCTTCAAACAATCCTCTCTCAATCCTTCCCAGGGCTCACCTCTAGGACTCAGTCGGTGTGTCACTTTTTGAAAATAATCGCTACAACAACTTCAGGCACCTCACAAATAGCAACAGTCATCTAGTGTGTGTACTTAGGCCAGCCCTCGGATGTAACTGGTGCACAACTCACAAACGAAATGCTGTGAAAAATAAGAAAATGCATCAGTCACGCCTTGTCTATAAACAGCAAGTTAGCAATTCTTCCAATTGTTACTTGCAGGAAAAGAACCACATCACAGGTTACCTAAGTAAATGCATGCACTTCTTGTGTCCGTCACGATGGGAGCCAAAAAATCAGTGCTTAATTTGTAAATAAAAACGTGCCGGTGCCCAAAGCCCTGCTCTTAAACACGCGGCTGCTGCATTTAAATGTGCGAGCACGGAATGCTGAAGCAGCGTAATCCTGAATCCATCTCAGCCCTCTTAAATCTATTTACAGCCACTCCCTGCCCCTTCAGCTCACTCTAGCAGCTTTCTGCTTTCTACCTTTGTGACGCTTTTCCGTTTTTCTCTTCCTCCGTCTTTCCCATATCTGTCTTTTGCTCACAGCAAATGCTTGAAGCAGAAGACTAAGCACCAGCCCTCAAAAATAAGTGCCGGTGCTCAGCAGTTGGAAACAACAAGCACAAATTAAGCACTGCAAAAAATGTGACTATACTTGCGTTGGAGTTTTGAAAAATGGGAAGGATGCAATGAAGACCCAGAGGCTGGAGTCAATCACTCCATTCCAACTGAATTCTGGGACACGTAGAAATGGAAAGAGTATTTTGACGCTTGAAATGCTTATTCCCATGTTGGTTTTTGATAACAGAAAAGCTGCATTACAAGCCCAGAGGCTGGACTTAGTCACTCCATTCAAACTGGATTCAGAGCTTGTAGAATTAGAAAAGGTATTATGAAACTTAAGTTATCCTTTGATGATCAAAGCAACTGCTGCTAAGACCAACTGGACTCAACAGTGCTGACAATGTAGCTTCAAGTATCTTACCAATTAGTAATGAAAACCTGCCTACATGACTGATCAGATTTTCCAATGAGAACCATAAATTCAAGAGACCCCGAGCAGCGGGAATTCCAAGTGTTAGACTTGGCATCCTTGGCGTGGTCTCCCCTTACTTTTCGCCTCTGTTTCCCAGGTTGTTGATGCGTGCTGGACTCTGTTTTTGGTGTTTTTGATAATCTGGGCACTTTACCACTGCTATCCAGTGCTGAAGTGCAAGTGTTCCTATGTAAAATGTATGTGTAATTAGCTTTCCATGATTGCCATATTTGATTTACCAGTAAGTCCGTAGTACAGTGCACTAGAGGTGACCAGGTCCTATAAGCCAAATGCTACTGGTGGGCCTGCAGCACTGGTTGTGTCACCTACATAAGTAGCCTCTTAACCATGTCTCAGGCCTGCCATTGCAAGGCCTGTGTGTGCAGTTTCACTGCCAATTCGACTTGGCATTTAAAAGTACTTGCCAAGCCTTAAACTCCCCTTTTCCTACCCATACGTCACCCCTAAGGTAGGCCATAGGTAACCTGTAGGGCAGGGTGCTGTGTAGGTAAAAGCCAGGACATATGCCTATGTGTTTTATATGTCCTGGTAGTGTAAAACCCCTAAATTCATTTTCCACTGCTGTGAGGCCTGCTCCTTTCATAGGCTAACATTAGGGCTAGCCTCGTATACTGTTTGAGTGGTAGATTCTGATCAGAAAGGGGTAAACAGGTCATGTTTAGTATGGCCAGAATGGTAATACAAAATCCTTCGTATTGATGAGGTTGGATTTTATATTACTATTTTAGAAATGCTACTTTTAGAAAGTGAGCATTTCTCTGCACATAAAATCTATCTGTGCTTTACAGCCTGTCTCTAATCCACGTCTGGGCTGGGCTGGTTGGAAGATCCCTTGTGCGTTTCACCCAGACAACCACAGACACAGGATACTCAGTCACACCTGCACTCATATACATACTGAATGAGTCTTCCTGGGCTGGGAGGGTGGAGGGCCTGACAGTTACATTTCAAAGGGTGGTGGCCTGCCCTCACACAATGGATTGCCAACCCCCTAATGGGATCCTGGCAGACAGACCTTTACTGAAAGGGGACCTTGTGCAAGTCTCCCCCCCTTTAAAGACACTTTTGGGTATATAAACTGGGTCCCTGACCCCACCAACTCAGACCCTTCCTGGGACAGATACTCTGAACCAGATCCTGCAACATGCCAGGAGGAGCTGTCTGGCTGCCCAAATGACTCACCTGGACAGCTTTGCTGTGAAGGACTGCTGCCTAGCTGTTCCCCTGCTGCCTTGCTGGCCTCTGGCTCTGCTGAGAAGTGCTCTCCAAGGGCTTGGTTTGCCCTCCTGTTCCTGAAGTCCCAGGGCCAAAAAGACTCCTCCTCTGCAAGGAAACTCCTAGTGCGGCTAAAATTGATGCACAGCCTGCCGGAAACAATGCACAGCCTGCCCCGAGGTGAAAGAATTACAGCATCGCCGACATGGTATGACACAGCCCGGCTCTCCGAGTGGAGATCGATGCAATGCCTGCATTACGACCGGAACTTTGACGCACAGCCATACCGGATTGACGCATTGGCAAGCAGGAACGACGCAGCCCGACTTCTTGCATGAGGAATCGATGCAGCGCCTGCCTTGCGACAGAAGCTCCGACCCATCACCATACCAGATCGACGCAGTACCTGTGACTTCGTCCTGCATGCTCCAGGATTTCTATGCATCGTCCCTGTGCATTAAAGGACCCCACATCGCAGTGAGAATTCAAGAATGCGCACCGGAAATCGACGCAAAGCCCTTGCAGCGTGGGAAGAATCGACACATCGTCTGTGCGCATCAGGAAATCTGACACACACCTCCCTTTTTCCACACCTCTCCTCCTCTGCAGTCTTTGTGTGTGTAATTTTGACGCATACCAGGTACTTTGTGCACACAAGAAACATTTGTTGATTTCTAAAGACTTAAGCCTCTTCTTATCATTGCAAAAGTGATATTTCATAATATGCTTATCATATCTTGATCATTTTGACCTTAATTTACTAAGATAAGTATCTTATATTTTTCTAAACCTGTGAGGTGTATTTGTGTAGTGTTTTCACTGTTATTGCATGATGTTTTTGCACAAATACTTTACACATTGCCTTCTAAGTTAAGCCTAACTGCTCAGTGCCAAGCTACCAGAGGGTGGGCACAGGATAATTTGGAGTGTGTGTGACTTACCCTGACTAGGATTGTGGTCCCTACTTGGACAAGGCTGTATACCTCTGCCAACTAGAGACCCCATTTCTAACAGCTTGTAAATCAAATGCTACTGGTGGGCCTGCAGCACTGGTTGTGCCATCATACATGAGTAGCCCTGTAAACATAGCTCAGACCTGCCACTGCATTGTCAGTGTGCGCAGCTTTAAACTGCCAATTGGACTTGGCAAGTATACCCACTTGCCAGGCCTAAACCTTCAATTTTCTTACATGTAAGTCACCGCTAAGGTAGGCCCTAGGTAGCCTCATGGGCAGGGTGCAGTATGGTTAAGTTAGGGAATATACTGATGTCTTTTACACGTCCTGACAGTGAAATATTGCAAAATTCTGTTTTCACTGTGCGAAGCCTATCTCTCTCATAGGTTAACACAGGGGCTGCCTTTAAGTATTTTTAAAGTGCAGATTCATTTTGGGAGCAGATAGTCATTTGGAGCTTAGGGTCTCTGAACTCAAAATTAACAAATACATCTTCTAGTAAAGTTTGTTTTTAGATTGTGTGTTTGAAAATGGCACTTTTAGAAAGTACGCATTTTCTTGCTGTAGGAAGTTGGCTCTGTATGTGCTATTTCAAAGTAAGGAATAGCATGCACAGAGTCCAAGGGTTCCCCTTAGAGGTAAAATAGTGGTAAAAATAGATAATACTAATGCTCTATTTTGTGGTAGTGTGGTCGAGCAGTAGGCTTATCCAAGGAGTAGTGTTAAGCATTTGTTGTACATACACATAGACAATAAATGAGGTACACACACTCAGAGACAAATCCAGCCAATAGGTTTTTGTATAGAAAAATATCTTTTCTTAGTTTATTTTAAGAACCACAGGTTCAAATTTAACAGGTAATATCTTGTTCGAAAGGTATTGCAGGTAAGTACTTTAGGAACTTCAAATCATAAAAATTGCATGTATACTTTTCAAGTTATTGACAAATAGCTGTTTTAAAAGGGGACACAGTGCAATTTTCACAGTTCCTGGGGGAGGTAAGTTTTTGTTAGTTTTACCAGGTAAGTAGGACACTTACAGGGTTCAGTTCTTGGTCCAAGGTAGCCCACCGTTGGGGGTTCAGAGCAACCCCAAAGTCACCACACCAGCAGCTCAGGGCCGGTCAGGTGCAGAGTTCACAGTGGTGCCCAAAACACATAGGCTAGAATGGAGAGAAGGGGGTGCCCCGGTTCCGGTCTGCTTGCAGGTAAGTACCCGCGTCTTCGGAGGGCAGACCAGAGGGGTTTTGTAGGGCACCGGGGGGGACACAAGTCCACACAGAAATTTCACCCTCAGCAGCGCGGGGGCGGCCGGGTGCAGTGTAGAAACAGGCGTCGGGTTCGCAATGTTAGTCTATGAGAGATCTCGGGATCTCTTCAGCGCTGCAGGCAGGCAAGGGGGGGATTCCTCGGGGAAACCTCCACTTGGGCAAGGGAGAGGGACTCCTGGGGGTCACTTCTCCAGTGAAAGTCCGGTCCTTCAGGTCCTGGGGGCTGCGGGTGCAGGGTCTCTCCCAGGCGTCGGGACTTTGGATTCAAAGAGTCGCGGTCAGGGGAAGCCTCGGGATTCCCTCTGCAGGCGGCGCTGTGGGGGCTCAGGGGGGACAGGTTTTGGTACTCACAGTATCAGAGTAGTCCTGGGGTCCCTCCTGAGGTGTTGGATCTCCACCAGCCGAGTCGGGGTCGCCGGGTGCAGTGTTGCAAGTCTCACGCTTCTTGCGGGGAGCTTGCAGGGTTCTTTCAAGGCTACTGGAAACAAAGTTGCAGCCTTTCTTGGAGCAGGTCCGCTGTCCTCGGGAGTTTCTTGTCTTTTCGAAGCAGGGGCAGTCCTCAGAGGATGTCGAGGTCGCTGGTCCCTTTGGAAGGCGTCGCTGGAGCAGGATCTTTGGAAGGCAGGAGACAGGCCGGTGAGTTTCTGGAGCCAAGGCAGTTGTCGTCTTCTGGTCTTCCGCTGCAGGGGTTTTCAGCTAGGCAGTCCTTCTTCTTGTAGTTGCAGGAATCTAATTTTCTAGGGTTCAGGGTAGCCCTTAAATACTAAATTTAAGGGCGGTTTTAGGTCTGGGGGGTTAGTAGCCAATGGCTACTAGCCCTGAGGGTGGGTACACCCTCTTTGTGCCTCCTCCCAAGGGGAGGGGGTCACAATCCTAACCCTATTGGGGGAATCCTCCATCTGCAAGATGGAGGATTTCTAAAAGTTAGAGTCACCTCAGTTCAGGACACCTTAGGGGCTGTCCTGACTGGCCAGTGACTCCTCCTTGTTATTCTCATTATTTTCTCCGGCCTTGCCGCCAAAAGTGGGGCCTGGCCGGAGGGGGCGGGCAACTCCACTAGCTGGAGTGTCCTGCTGGGTTGGCACAAAGGAGGTGAGCCTTTGAGGCTCACCGCCAGGTGTGACAATTCCTGCCTGGGAGAGGTGTTAGCATCTCCACCCAGTGCAGGCTTTGTTACTGGCCTCAGAGTGACAAAGGCACTCTCCCCATGGGGCCAGCAACATGTCTCGGTTTGTGGCAGGCTGCTAAAACTAGTCAGCCTACACAGATAGTCGGTTAAGTTTCAGGGGGCACCTCTAAGGTGCCCTCTGTGGTGTATTTTACAATAAAATGTACACTGGCATCAGTGTGCATTTATTGTGCTGAGAAGTTTGATACCAAACTTCCCAGTTTTCAGTGTAGCCATTATGGTGCTGTGGAGTTCGTGTTTGACAGACTCCCAGACCATATACTCTTATGGCTACCCTGCACTTACAATGTCTAAGGTTTTATTTAGACACTGTAGGGGTACCATGCTCATGCACTGGTACCCTCACCTATGGTATAGTGCACCCTGCCTTAGGGCTGTAAGGCCTGCTAGAGGGGTGTCTTACCTATACTGCATAGGCAGTGAGAGGCTGGCATGGCACCCTGAGGGGAGTGCCATGTCGACTTACTCGTTTTGTCCTCACTAGCACACACAAGCTGGCAAGCAGTGTGTCTGTGCTGAGTGAGAGGTCTCCAGGGTGGCATAAGACATGCTGCAGCCCTTAGAGACCTTCCTTGGCATCAGGGCCCTTGGTACTAGGAGTACCAGTTACAAGGGACTTATCTGGATGCCAGGGTCTGCCAATTGTGGATACAAAAGTACAGGTTAGGGAAAGAACACTGGTGCTGGGGCCTGGTTAGCAGGCCTCAGCACACTTTCAATTGTAAACATAGCATCAGCAAAGGCAAAAAGTCAGGGGGCAACCATGCCAAGGAGGCATTTCCTTACACAACCCCCCCCCAAACGAAAGAGGATGAGACTAACCTTTCCCAAGAGAGTCTTCATTTTCTAAGTGGAAGAACCTGGAAAGGCCATCTGCATTGGCATGGGCAGTCCCAGGTCTGTGTTCCACTATAAAGTCCATTCCCTGTAGGGAGATGGACCACCTCAACAGTTTAGGATTTTCACCTTTCATTTGCATCAGCCATTTGAGAGGTCTGTGGTCAGTTTGAACTAGGAAGTGAGTCCCAAAGAGGTATGGTCTCAGCTTCTTCAGGGACCAAACCACAGCAAAGGCCTCCCTCTCAATGGCACTCCAACGCTGCTCCCTGGGGAGTAACCTCCTGCTAATGAAAGCAACAGGCTGGTCAAGGCCATCATCATTTGTTTGGGACAAAACTGCCCCTATCCCATGTTCAGAGGCATCAGTCTGCACAATGAACTGCTTAGAATAATCTGGAGCTTTTAGAACTGGTGCTGAGCACATTGCCTGTTTCAGGGTGTCAAAGGCCTGTTGGCATTCCACAGTCCAGTTTACTTTCTTGGGCATTTTCTTGGAGGTGAGTTCAGTGAGGGCTGTCACAATGGATCCATATCCCTTCACAAACCTCCTGTAATACCCAGTCAAGCCAAGGAATGCCCTGACTTGAGTCTGGGTTTTTGGAGCTACCCAGTCCAGAATAGTCTGGATCTTGGGTTGGAGTGGCTGAACTTGGCCTCCACCTACAAGGTGTCCCAAGTAAACCACAGTTCCCTGCCCTATCTGGCATTTGGATGCCTTGATAGAGAGGCCTGCAGATTGCAGAGCCTTCAAAACCTTCCTCAGGTGGACCAGGTGATCCTGCCAGGTGGAGCTAAAGACAGCAATATCATCAAGATAAGCTGTGCTAAAGGACTCCAAGCCAGCAAGGACTTGATTCACCAACCTTTGGAAGGTGGCAGGGGCATTCTTTAAACCAAAGGGCATAACAGTAAACTGATAATGCCCATCAGGTGTGGAGAATGCTGTCTTTTCTTTTGCTCCAGGTGCCATTTTTATTTGCCAGTACCCTGCTGTCAAGTCAAAGGTACTTAGAAATTTGGCAGCACCTAATTTATCAATGAGCTCATCAGCTCTTGGAATTGGATGGGCATCTGTCTTGGTGACAGAATTGAGCCCTCTGTAGTCCACACAAAACCTCATCTCTTTCTTTCCATCTTTGGTGTGAGGTTTGGGGACTAAGACCACTGGGCTAGCCCAGGGGCTGTCAGAGCGCTCAATTACTCCCAATTCCAGCATCTTGTGGACTTCCACCTTGATGCTTTCCTTAACATGGTCAGACTGTCTAAAGATTTTGTTCTTGACAGGCATGCTGTCTCCTGTGTCCACATCATGGGTACACAGGTGTGTCTGACCAGGGGTTAAGGAGAAGAGTTCAGGAAACTGTTGTAGGACTCTCCTACAATCAGCTTGCTGTTGGCCAGAGAGGGTGTCTGAGTAGATCACTCCATCTACTGTACCATCTTTTGGGTCTGATGACAGAAGATCAGGGAGAGGTTCACTCTCTGCCTCCTGATCCTCATCTGTTACCATCAACAGATTGACATCAGCCCTGTCGTGGAAGAGCTTAAGGCGGTTTACATGGATCACCCTCTTGGGGCTCCTGCTTGTGCCCAGGTCCACCAAGTAGGTGACCTGACTCTTCCTCTCTAGTACTGGGTAAGGGCCACTCCATTTGTCCTGGAGTGCCCTGGGAGCCACAGGCTCCAGAACCCAGACTTTCTGCCCTGGTTGGAACTCAACCAGTGCAGCCTTTTGGTCATACCAAAACTTCTGGAGCTGTTGGCTGGCCTCAAGGTTTTTGGTTGCCTTTTCCATGTACTCTGCCATTCTAGAGCGAAGGCCAAGTACATAGTCCACTATGTCTTGTTTTGGCTCATGGAGAGGTCTCTCCCAGCCTTCTTTAACAAGGGCAAGTGGTCCCCTTACAGGATGACCAAACAGAAGTTCAAAGGGTGAGAATCCTACTCCCTTCTGTGGCACCTCTCTGTAAGCGAAAAGCAGGCATGGCAAGAGGACATCCCATCTCCTTTTGAGTTTTTCAGGGAGCCCCATGATCATGCCTTTTAATGTCTTGTTGAATCTCTCAACCAAGCCATTAGTTTGTGGATGGTATGGTGTAGTGAATTTATAAGTCACTCCACACTCATTCCACATGTGCTTTAGGTATGCTGACATGAAGTTGGTACCTCTGTCAGACACCACCTCCTTAGGGAAACCCACTCTGGTAAAAATACCAATGAGGGCCTTGGCTACTGCAGGGGCAGTAGTCGACCTAAGGGGAATAGCTTCAGGATACCTGGTAGCATGATCCACTACTACCAGGATATACATATTTCCTGAGGCTGTGGGAGGTTCTAGTGGACCAACTATGTCCACACCCACTCTTTCAAAGGGAACCCCCACCACTGGAAGTGGAATGAGGGGGGCCTTTGGATGCCCACCTGTCTTACCACTGGCTTGACAGGTGGGGCAGGAGAGGCAAAACTCCTTAACCATGTTGGACATATTGGGCCAGTAGAAGTGGTTGACTAACCTCTCCCACGTCTTGGTTTGTCCCAAATGTCCAGCAAGGGGAATGTCATGGGCCAATGTTAGGATGAACTTCCTGAACAGCTGAGGCACTACCACTCTCCTAGTGGCACCAGGTTTGGGGTCTCTGGCCTCAGTGTACAGGAGTCCATCTTCCCAATAGACCCTATGCGTTCCATTTTTCTTGCCTTTGGACTCTTCAGCAGCTTGCTGCCTAAGGCCTTCAAGAGAGGGACAGGTTTCTTGTCCCTTACACAGCTCCTCCCTTGAGGGTCCCCCTGGGCCTAAGAGCTCAACCTGATAAGGTTCAAGCTCCAAAGGCTCAGTTCCCTCAGAGGGCAGAACTTCTTCCTGAGAAGAGAGGTTCCCTTTCTTTTGCTGTGTTGTAGTTGGTTTCCCAACTGACTTTCCTGTTCTCTTGGTAGGCTGGGCCATTCTTCCAGACTCCAGCTCTACTTGTTCACCCTGTGCCTTGCACTGTGCTCTTGTTTTCACACACACCAGTTCAGGGATACCCAGCATTGCTGCATGGGTTTTTAGTTCTACCTCAGCCCATGCTGAGGACTCCAGGTCATTTCCAAGCAGACAGTCCACTGGGATATTTGAGGAGACCACCACCTGTTTCAGGCCATTGACCCCTCCCCATTCTAAAGTAACCATTGCCATGGGATGTACTTTTCTCTGATTGTCAGCGTTGGTGACTGTGTAAGTTTTTCCAGTCAGGTATTGGCCAGGGGAAACCAGTTTCTCTGTCACCATGGTGACACTGGCACCTGTATCCCTCAGGCCCTCTATTCTAGTCCCATTAATTAAGAGTTGCTGTCTGTATTTTTGCATGTTAGGCGGCCAGACAGCTAGTGTGGCTAAATCCACCCCACCCTCAGAAACTAGAGTAGCTTCAGTGTGGACCCTGATTTGCTCTGGGCACACTGTTGATCCCACTTGGAGACTAGCCATACCAGTGTTACCTGGATGGGAGTTTGGAGTGGAACCTTTCTTGGGACAGGCCTTGTCTCCAGTTTGGTGTCCATGCTGTTTACAGCTATGACACCAGGCCTTTTTGGGATCAAAGTTTTTACCCTTGTACCCATTGTTTTGTGAAGAGGCTCTGGGCCCACCCTCCTGTGCAGGTTTTTGGGGGCCTGTAGAAGACTCTTTACTATTTTTAGTTTTGGTTGTCTCATCACCCTTCCCCTGGGGAGTCTTTGTGACCCCTTTCTTTTGGTCACCCCCTGTTGAAGTCTTGGACACCCTTGTCTTGACCCAATGGTCCGCCTTCTTTCCCAATTCTTGGGGAGAAATTGGTCCTAGGTCTACCAGATGCTGATGCAGTTTATCATTGAAACAATTACTTAACAGGTGTTCTTTCACAAATAAATTGTACAGCCCATCATAATTACTTACACCACTGCCTTGAATCCAACCATCTAGTGTTTTCACTGAGTAGTCAACAAAGTCAACCCAGGTCTGGCTCGAGGATTTTTGAGCCCCCCTGAACCTAATCCTGTACTCCTCAGTGGAGAATCCAAAGCCCTCAATCAGGGTACCCTTCATGAGGTCATAAGATTCTGCATCTGGTCCAGAGAGTGTGAGGAGTCTATCCCTACACTTTCCTGTGAACATTTCCCAAAGGAGAGCACCCCAGTGAGATCTGTTCACTTTTCTGGTTACACAAGCCCTCTCAAAAGCTGTGAACCATTTGGTGATGTCATCACCATCTTCATATTTAGTTACAATCCCTTTGGGGATTTTCAACATGTCAGGAGAATCTCTGACCCTATTTATGTTGCTGCCACCATTGATGGGTCCTAGGCCCATCTCTTGTCTTTCCCTCTCTATGGCTAGGATCTGTCTTTCCAAAGCCAATCTTTTGGCCATCCTGGCTAACTGGATGTCCTCTTCACTGGGGCTATCCTCAGTGATTTCAGAGGTGTTGGTCTCTCCTGTGAGGGAACCAGCATCTCTGACTATTATTTTAGGAGTCAGGGTTTGAGGGACCCTGTTCTCCCTAGATAGGACTGGTAGGGGGGAATTGTCCTCCAAGTCACTATCCTCTTCCTCTGAGTTGCCACCCTCAGAGGGGTTGGCCTTTTCAAACTCTGCCAAAAGCTCCTGGAGCTGTATTTTGGTAGGTTTGGGGCCCATTGTTATTTTCTTTATTTTACAGAGTGACCTTAGCTCCCTCATCTTAAGATGGAGGTAAGGTGTGGTGTCGAGTTCCACCACAGTCACATCTGTGCTAGACATTTTGCTTCTAAAAGTTGGAATACTTTTTAAGAATCTACAACTGGTTCTAGAATCTAATTCAAACTTTTACAAACTTTTAAACTCTAAAAGAAATGCTAAACAGGATCTAACACAAGGCCCTAGCAGGTCTTTTAAGAATTTAGAAAACTTTTCAAATTGCAAAAATCAATTTCTAATGACAATTTTGGAATTTGTCGTGTGATCAGGTATTGGCTGAGTAGTCCAGCAAATGCAAAGTCTTGTACCCCACCGCTGATCCACCAATGTAGGAAGTTGGCTCTGTATGTGCTATTTCAAAGTAAGGAATAGCATGCACAGAGTCCAAGGGTTCCCCTTAGAGGTAAAATAGTGGTAAAAATAGATAATACTAATGCTCTATTTTGTGGTAGTGTGGTCGAGCAGTAGGCTTATCCAAGGAGTAGTGTTAAGCATTTGTTGTACATACACATAGACAATAAATGAGGTACACACACTCAGAGACAAATCCAGCCAATAGGTTTTTGTATAGAAAAATATCTTTTCTTAGTTTATTTTAAGAACCACAGGTTCAAATTTAACAGGTAATATCTTGTTCGAAAGGTATTGCAGGTAAGTACTTTAGGAACTTCAAATCATAAAAATTGCATGTATACTTTTCAAGTTATTGACAAATAGCTGTTTTAAAAGGGGACACAGTGCAATTTTCACAGTTCCTGGGGGAGGTAAGTTTTTGTTAGTTTTACCAGGTAAGTAGGACACTTACAGGGTTCAGTTCTTGGTCCAAGGTAGCCCACCGTTGGGGGTTCAGAGCAACCCCAAAGTCACCACACCAGCAGCTCAGGGCCGGTCAGGTGCAGAGTTCACAGTGGTGCCCAAAACACATAGGCTAGAATGGAGAGAAGGGGGTGCCCCGGTTCCGGTCTGCTTGCAGGTAAGTACCCGCGTCTTCGGAGGGCAGACCAGAGGGGTTTTGTAGGGCACCGGGGGGGACACAAGTCCACACAGAAATTTCACCCTCAGCAGCGCGGGGGCGGCCGGGTGCAGTGTAGAAACAGGCGTCGGGTTCGCAATGTTAGTCTATGAGAGATCTCGGGATCTCTTCAGCGCTGCAGGCAGGCAAGGGGGGGATTCCTCGGGGAAACCTCCACTTGGGCAAGGGAGAGGGACTCCTGGGGGTCACTTCTCCAGTGAAAGTCCGGTCCTTCAGGTCCTGGGGGCTGCGGGTGCAGGGTCTCTCCCAGGCGTCGGGACTTTGGATTCAAAGAGTCGCGGTCAGGGGAAGCCTCGGGATTCCCTCTGCAGGCGGCGCTGTGGGGGCTCAGGGGGGACAGGTTTTGGTACTCACAGTATCAGAGTAGTCCTGGGGTCCCTCCTGAGGTGTTGGATCTCCACCAGCCGAGTCGGGGTCGCCGGGTGCAGTGTTGCAAGTCTCACGCTTCTTGCGGGGAGCTTGCAGGGTTCTTTCAAGGCTACTGGAAACAAAGTTGCAGCCTTTCTTGGAGCAGGTCCGCTGTCCTCGGGAGTTTCTTGTCTTTTCGAAGCAGGGGCAGTCCTCAGAGGATGTCGAGGTCGCTGGTCCCTTTGGAAGGCGTCGCTGGAGCAGGATCTTTGGAAGGCAGGAGACAGGCCGGTGAGTTTCTGGAGCCAAGGCAGTTGTCGTCTTCTGGTCTTCCGCTGCAGGGGTTTTCAGCTAGGCAGTCCTTCTTCTTGTAGTTGCAGGAATCTAATTTTCTAGGGTTCAGGGTAGCCCTTAAATACTAAATTTAAGGGCGGTTTTAGGTCTGGGGGGTTAGTAGCCAATGGCTACTAGCCCTGAGGGTGGGTACACCCTCTTTGTGCCTCCTCCCAAGGGGAGGGGGTCACAATCCTAACCCTATTGGGGGAATCCTCCATCTGCAAGATGGAGGATTTCTAAAAGTTAGAGTCACCTCAGTTCAGGACACCTTAGGGGCTGTCCTGACTGGCCAGTGACTCCTCCTTGTTATTCTCATTATTTTCTCCGGCCTTGCCGCCAAAAGTGGGGCCTGGCCGGAGGGGGCGGGCAACTCCACTAGCTGGAGTGTCCTGCTGGGTTGGCACAAAGGAGGTGAGCCTTTGAGGCTCACCGCCAGGTGTGACAATTCCTGCCTGGGAGAGGTGTTAGCATCTCCACCCAGTGCAGGCTTTGTTACTGGCCTCAGAGTGACAAAGGCACTCTCCCCATGGGGCCAGCAACATGTCTCGGTTTGTGGCAGGCTGCTAAAACTAGTCAGCCTACACAGATAGTCGGTTAAGTTTCAGGGGGCACCTCTAAGGTGCCCTCTGTGGTGTATTTTACAATAAAATGTACACTGGCATCAGTGTGCATTTATTGTGCTGAGAAGTTTGATACCAAACTTCCCAGTTTTCAGTGTAGCCATTATGGTGCTGTGGAGTTCGTGTTTGACAGACTCCCAGACCATATACTCTTATGGCTACCCTGCACTTACAATGTCTAAGGTTTTATTTAGACACTGTAGGGGTACCATGCTCATGCACTGGTACCCTCACCTATGGTATAGTGCACCCTGCCTTAGGGCTGTAAGGCCTGCTAGAGGGGTGTCTTACCTATACTGCATAGGCAGTGAGAGGCTGGCATGGCACCCTGAGGGGAGTGCCATGTCGACTTACTCGTTTTGTCCTCACTAGCACACACAAGCTGGCAAGCAGTGTGTCTGTGCTGAGTGAGAGGTCTCCAGGGTGGCATAAGACATGCTGCAGCCCTTAGAGACCTTCCTTGGCATCAGGGCCCTTGGTACTAGGAGTACCAGTTACAAGGGACTTATCTGGATGCCAGGGTCTGCCAATTGTGGATACAAAAGTACAGGTTAGGGAAAGAACACTGGTGCTGGGGCCTGGTTAGCAGGCCTCAGCACACTTTCAATTGTAAACATAGCATCAGCAAAGGCAAAAAGTCAGGGGGCAACCATGCCAAGGAGGCATTTCCTTACACTTGCTTAACCCATTCTGTGACTCTGCTTGTTTGTGGATTCCCTGTCTAGGTCAGTTTGACAGTTGGGCTGTTTGCACCTCTCCTCTAGACAGTGACACAAAGGAAGCTAGAGTGTAGCCTGCATATCCTGATGAGCCATCTGTTCTGGGAGGGAGGGAAGGAGTGGTCACTCACCTGAAAGTGCTGTGCCTGCCCTCACACAATGCAGTCTCTAACCCCCTGGTGTGTGTCTGGGGCCTGGCCTGGGCAAGGCATGATCTTTCAAACAAGAGAGACCTTCCTTTAAAGTTTGCCTACTTTAAAGGCAGAAAGGGGTATAAGTAGTGGACCCAAAACCCGATCACTTCTGGAATCAAGAGAAACCTCTGCCAAAGAGAAGTGCTGCCCCTGCCTGTGACTGTGCTTTGTTGGGCTATCTTGCAGTAGCTGCTTCTGCCTCTGAAAGGGGACAAAGATTGGACTTTGTCGTACATTCCTGCTTGAGAAGAAACTCCAATGGCTTGAACTAAGCATGCCTCCTGTTCTTGAAGTCTCAGGACCATCAAATACTTCCCCTGTCAGCACCTGTATTCTCTGCTGAGGCTCCTGCCCTGCCAAGTGGTGCCCTATCCAGTCCCTATGCCCTGGAACGGTGAAGTTGGCAGACAGGAACTAAAAATCCATGCACAAAACTCCATGCAGGGATATTTTTGCCGCACCTTCTGCACACAGCTGATAAACAACGCACTGCCGGCTTTGCCGCCTAAAATCGATGCTCCATCTGCATCGCAGCTGGATAAATGAAACGTAACACCTGCCTACAGAGACTCATAATGACGAAAACACCACACAGTGAGGTTTTCTGATAATGTGCAACTGAATTTTACACGCATCGTCCCTGAGTGTCCAAGTCAACCCGACTCTGTGCGGATTCATGGTGCCCCGTCCAGAAATCGATGCGAGATAGAAAAACGATGCATCAGAGACCCGACAGGAGAAAGAAATGATGCACGGCCTCACTTGTGAGTAAGGAATTGATGCATCACTACCCTTTTCTGCTGCACGCTCGCCTGTGTGGCTTTATTTTTGATGCTAACCAGGTACTTTGTGCAACACAGTATCCTCACTGTTTTCTAAGGATTAATACTCTTATTCTTTTGATATCTTGACTTGTGTAGGTTGATTTTTTGTCATTTTGATCTTGTCTGATTTAGATGAATATTACCTATTTTTCCAAACTGGTGTGGTGTTCTATTTTTAGTGTTCCACTGTATTACTGTGTGTGTTGGTACAAACACTTTAAACATTGCTAAAGTTAAGCCTGCCTGCTCATGCAAAGCTACCAAGGAGGTGAGCAGGGGTTATCTGAGTGTAATTCTCCTTTACCGTGACTAGAGTGAGGGTCCTTGCTTGGATAGGGGGTAACCTGACTGCCAAACAAAGTCACCATTTCTAACACCAAGTAATACTTATGGTATTTGTGCGGCCTACTCTAAATTGCAGGTCTTAATTAAAAAATACAGAGAAGCAAGTGTCGCATAGCCTGACCAGACAATGCCACAGCTTGATTGGGAATGCCATAACCATTTAATAAAAATAAGGCCTAGCCTTTAGGTTAACTGATTATAGTTTGAAGTTCTGTCATCTCGTTCAGGCCATTTAATACAGTTACGAAGTGTAAGATGAGACATGCTTCCTTCTGAATCAATCAATCAGTCTTGTATAGCACACTACTCAGCCATAGGGTCTCAAGGTGTTGAGGGGTGACCTCAGAGATCAGTCAAAGAGCCATGTCTTGAGGTCCTTCCTAAAATAAGGCAGAAATGGCGACTGCCTGAGGTGCGGTGGTAAGGTGTTCCAGCCTTTTGCTACCAGGTATGAAAAAGATCTTCCTCCAGCCGCAGACTTCTTTTTTCGGGGTACGTTGGTGAGTGACTGTTGGGACAAGTGGAGGGGTCTCGGAGTACCAGTTCATGTGGTTGTTGAGATAGGTGGGTCCTTCGTCATGGAGGGCTCTGTAGGCATGCCACCTCTGTTGATATTGCTACCTCTAGGGTCCGGATGAATAACTGCTAGCACGGTCCAGAGAAAATCATTCTCCCTGTGCTGTTTCTCAATAAAATGATTGACCAATGGAGCAGTCATGACTTTACTTCTGATGCAGGACTTGTGTTGGGTAATACATTGTCAGATCTCCTTATTTATTATCCCTATATACAAATTCTTACATGGGCAAACAATTGCATACACTACATTTTTAGTCTTGCAATTGGAGAACAAAGAATGCTTCCAGGATGTTGTGTCATGTTGAAAGCTGCTTCCTACTATTGTTCTATTGCAATTCATACACCTACCATACTTACGACAACCCACAATCAGAGTAAAATTCCAAATTTGGCGTAGATCTTTTTTGGACTTAGATGGAGGGGTTTATGCTCGAACAATCTTTCCCCCAATGCTCTGTTCTTTTTTCAAAGCAAATAAAGGTTTTTTCAAAAGATCCATCCAACTGTGAAAGTAAATGCGAATTCTGTAGAATGATCTTCTTGAATCAGTTACTTTGTGGACAATATGTCAAAACACATACCATATGATAGCTAGGGATCTGATCTTTCTTGGTCAACAATACCTCATGCAGTGAGAACCGCGCTCTTTTCATACCATTTTTTTTGCAATCTTTTGGGATATCCACGTTTCTTACGTTTATACGCTGATATCTGTGCATGCTGGAAAAAAATATTTTTCTCCAGACAATTTTTTCTAATCCGTCAAAATTGTCCATTGGGCGAATTCTCTCAAAGGCTCCTTGAGTGATGGCTTCTATAATGAAGAACTTTATTCCGGTCTGTCGGGTTTGTGTATAAAGTTGTAACCAGACCACCAATTTTGTTTTTTAGTTGAACATCAATTAGTTGATGTTGTTGTTACTACTGGTCATGGAGCATTTAATATCAGGTGATCTCTCATTTAACCAAGAAGCAAATTGCTGCAAGGAGTCATCTTGGCCTAGCCAAATGCAAAACACATCATCAATGTACCATAGCCAAATAATTAGCAGATGCAAGAAAGGATTATTATGATAAATTAATTTATCTTCAAATTGGACCATATAGCATACTGCTAACTCTGGAGCAAAGGGACAACCCATTGCTGTCTCTTTGATTTGCCAGTAAAAAGTCCTCATTGAACTTAAAGTAATTACTTTTAAGAACAAATGTGGACAACTGTAGAATGAACTCAATCGGTATTCGATGAGGTCTTAGTCTCAGCTCCTAGTAATGTTCAATAGCTTCTAAGCCATCATCTTAGGGAATTTGTGCATAGAGGGAGATTACATCAAAAGTTACTAACCTCTGAGTTTTAGGGTAAAGAAACATATCCTATATTTGTTAATAAAATCAGTCATGTCACGAAGATATGATGGAACTAGCTCCATGAATGGTTTAAGAATGAAATCCACAAATTTAGCAATTGGTTCTAAAACAGAACCACAGCTGGAAACTATTGGATGCCCAGGAGGCTGTTTATCATTTTTATGACTTTTGGATACTAGGTACAAAAAAGGAGTCCTTGGATTTTCCTTGTTTAGAAATTCATACTCTTTGGGCCCTATATGCCCATATTCAAGTGTCAATCTCAGAGTTTGTGAAAGTTCCCCTTGAATTTCCTTTGTGAGATCTCCAGTGTTTCCCGATTGAACTCTTGATTGAGGACTGTCTGTTGCCTTCTTGTTTGTATTGCTCAGTTGCCCAAACCACAATAGCACTGTCTTTCTTTGCTCTAAAATGCTTAGGGGCATATTTATAATGCTCCGGCGCCACCTTACGCCACATTAACGTCATTATTTTTTACATTAATGTGACACAACGAGGCTGAAATGCCTGCGCCGTATTTACATGGTGGTGAAATGCATGCATTGCGCCACTCTGTAACCCTTTGCACTACATTATGCTTGCACCAAGAGCAGGAATTAAAAGGGGGCTTCCATTCTTTAGAATGGGGCCCTCTGTACTCTGTAGGAGTAGGGCCAATATTTTGGTGCTACTCCTACAGATTACATCAATAGCGTCATGAGAAATTACGCTACTGCCCCCTGCTCTGCGCCTTGTTGCGCTGTATTCTAAATACAGCACACACATGGTGGCGGTAGAGGGGTGCTAAGTGGCGCAGGGAAAGTGGCGCTGCACTCGGTACAGCGCCACTTTTCATAAATCTCCCCCTTAGTATTTCTTTTTAAATTCAACTCTATTACCCCTGGAGGCTGGGGAGCACATTTGTGCATTCCCCAGTGAAAGCTATAAACATTGGGCACCCAACTGGAAAGATAGACTTCTGCCATTTGAGGGTCTGGTTGGATAGATTGAAGGGAGGGGTTTTGACACTTGGAATCTTGAGGCCAGATCATGGCCCCACTAAAAATTAAGCTCTTAATTTCACAGCCCCATGGTAGACAGGAGCAAACTTTAGGGACGACATCTGTGGTTCCAAGGGAAACCCTCTGAACAACCCCTCACTTCCAAGGCATATTACAGTATAACTACTGGTGCATCACTGCAGCAATCTATAAACACTTGCAGGGATGTGGGACCGGAGACCCTGGACCGCATGGTGCAGAGGAATCTCTTGTGCACAGGAGTATTTACTGCCCTTGGAATGGACCGCACACCCTTTCTGAAAAGTGGCTGGCCTGGGCAGACTGCCTGCTGTTGTGTGGCCCTCTGAAGTGTGCTCTCCAATAGCTGGTTAGGTTGCTCCCTGTGCTCGGTGGCAGTCCCATGGACATTAAAGACCTCCTACAAGGGACCTACACCTTCTACGTGTGTCATCTGGAGAGCGGTGCCCTCAAAGTACTGCCCACATTCAAGGAGTGTGGCCATTCATTGTGGGGCCTCGACACGCATTAGTATCTTGTTGGTTGTGATTGAATTCATCGGTTGCAGGACTCTGCAAGGCCCGCTTTGTGAATTGTGCAAAATTTCTCTTCTGCGACACGTAGACTGCACGCTCAATGTGTATGGTGTCCAAGTCACAGGTTGCAACCCTCCGAGGTGGGGGCGTATCTGGAGCAGTGCCACATTCTACCTTGTGTGGCACCGCTGAACCTGTGTTCTTTGTGAGTGGCCCGAACGGTCTGGTTCGGCTCAAGACGTGCCTCATTCCAGGGAGGTACGGACATTGGTGACTTTTCGTATGCAATCAGGATTGTCTGGTGTGATTCACATCGTTGAGCACCATATTTTGTGCCTCATTCTAGGGATGTATGCATTTGTCAGTTTTTGTGTGCAATCCAAATCGTCTGGTGCGACTCAAATCATCCCACACCAGACGTTGTGCCTCCTTCTAGGTAGGCTTGGAATTTGGTAACTTTTCATATGCAATTGGATTCATCTAGTTTGACTCAGCTCATCATGCGCCAGATGTTGTGCCTCAATCCAGGGAGGCAGACAGCTAGTGATACTTCGTGAGTGACCAGATTGTCTGGTATGACTTAAGTCATCACGCAACAGACGCTGTGCCTCATTCCAGTGATGTGCATAATTTGTAACTGTTTGTGTACTGGACTGTCTGGCCTAGTTAGGCACTGTTGTGATCAGTGTGTGTCCTACAGTAACCCTTCCCCTGAGATTTGCAGACCTGGGACCACACCTGAAAGCACGGTGTGGAGACCTTTAAGTGAACTCCCGAGTGGTGGCCAAACCTCCATTTATCAACTGTTGCCTGATCAGCCTGTTATCAATTGTGTGCCCTCACCTTTTCCCCAGGGACCCTGAATAAGTGTGACTCCATCCACAATTGGCCTAGTATCTGGGGAAAGGTTGCTTTCAACTCCAGCTCATGGGGGGTGGGGTAGTAGCGATTGGTGGAAGGGTTGAGGGAGGTTTGGGCCCACAGGGTCTGCGAGTACAGTGACAACTGACCTGTCAGATATCAGTGAAACATATTAGGGTGCTGAGAGAAAATGTGTGTGAATGGGTGCTATTGAAGTTTGCCTGATATCCATGGCACCGCTTAGCGGTGTGGAGTGAGTGTGGTGTGTGTGAGTGACTGCCTGTGATTGACTACAGCGCACAGTGGGGTTGCCATACATTTGTTTCCTTGCCAAAAGACTGTCACGGTTGGCATTGGTTTTACTCTGGGTGGCTTATGCCACAGAGCTATTTAAAAGTTCTGTAATTATTTGTGTGTACCCATTGCCACTAATGTGGAGAACCAGGGTGCACTCTAGGACTGTGGGATACTGAAGTGGGATGCTTGCTGGAGTGGGTCTCTTGCTAACAACTTTTTGCACAGCATAAGGGTGCTGGGAGAGAATGTAGGATTTTTCCCAAGTGTATATACTGCTAATATTGTTTTTAACATGGTTGGGCCTAGAACTGCTAGTGATATTTCTGAATGTGATTTATGCCCATATTTACATGATGTTCATGTTATGTTAACTAATGTGTGTGTTGAATACAAACTTTATTTAAATACACCTCGTGTGAAGCCTCTTTTGTGACGCTTAGTGTATTTTTTATGCAAGAGTGCTGTGACTTTGCTTTTCACATTACCTGTCTGAAAATCCTGACTGCTCAGTGCCAAGCTACCCAAGGGTTATACAGTGAGTGTAATCACCCACCCCTGACAGGAGTGATAGGGTCCGCCTGGCTAGGACCTCGCCTCAGCCCACCAGAACGTGCTGCCTCCAACATCCAAAATTTTACTGCAAATGTAACATTGATATTACCAATGATGTTATGAAAGATGGCATGAGTGCCGTAATTTGTAGGGTAATTAGCAGTGCATGGCAAGGGTGCACGTTATAATTACCTTAGGGCACGAGTTATTGTTACTTGAGGTAACTCTAACTATAATTGGTGAATTTCTATGGTTTTGCACGTGTAAAATGTGAGCCTAACTATAACGTCCCTGTAACCTTTGTTTTATTAAGTGACTTTTTATGTTTTTTTAAATTCTATTTCCTAACTAAAACATCCCTGTAACCTTTATTTTTTTCAGTGAATTTCTATGTTTTTTTTAATGTATCGTAATTTAATTTACTATATGTTAATCCAGCCACCACCGTGCATGGCCTTTGGCTGTGCACGGCGGTGGTTGGCCACAGGGCCTGGCCTCTGTCCCAAGATGGCTGACAACAGTGCAACAACTTCTGTTATTGAGGTGTTGTCAGCCAATCAGATCTCTGCATGAGATCGGGAGGAGTCGATACAGCTATATAGATTTGTATCTATATATATATATATATATATATATATATATATATATACATATATATATATATTATTTTTTTTTCACTGAAATAATCACAGAGATCTTACAGTTAGGCTCACATTTTAAACAAAAAAAAACGATAGAAATTCAACTGTTATAGTTAGAGGTATTTCGGTCTAAAGGTCCTATGGGAATAAACATTGGAAACACAACTTTTTTCACCCTCTTCTTCTTCTTTGCCCCAGCATGACGTATCACCCTGAAACTTTCGGGGTGCATCAAGAATCACAGTGGTACTTTTTTGTGGAAAATTTCATGAAGATTCGTCAAACGGTGCCAATGATATAAGCAAGTCAAAAAATGCTTTTTCTATGGAAACATGGTCCCAAGTATACATACCTCGAAGTGACCATTACTAAATACTATACGTGAAAAAAGTTGCGTTTCCTAGGTTAATTCCCATAGGACCTTTAGTCCAAACCACTGGAAGGAATTACACCACATTTGGTAGAAAGATAGCTTTCCGTACCCAGATCACGCTTTCACTTATTTGGTGTAAATCCTGTCATTAGATTTTTAGATATTAAAGGGAGATACCATAGGCCCTAGATAACATTTTGGAAAAATAAAAACTCCTAAAGACTATCAACACCAATGGTTATCTTCTCTACACCAACACCAAAGCTCTATAAAAGCTCCGTAGTTGCCTACTGAGATTTCACTGTTGATAGAGCCATATTAAAATAAAGCCATCCCATAGCAACTGCAAAATATCAAGACCCCACAATCAAGAAGACCCTTATTGTGGGAATAACTATTGAAAAGTCTTCCAATGTTTTTCCTATGATTTAAAAGTGGATGCTTTCCTAGACTTTTCAGCAACTTCTGCTAACTGACTTCTTTAAACAAAAGCTGCCTGTCAAGATACCAAGGTTTTCCACTGGAGAAGGTGGCTGTTATCACCCAGTGCCATCCCTTGTCATGAAGATCACATCCACAACCTACCTCTAGGCTCAGTCAATAGGACCTGTGAGGTATAAAGGGGATCGGGAAGAACCTACTTCCTGGTTTTCTTTGGTCCTTTCCTCTATTCCGTTCTGCTAGTGCCTCTAGATTTAGTTGTCTTCCCTTCTTGCTTTTTTCTTTCCATAGGAATACCCTGAAGCACATAGACTATAATGCATGCATAATTTGCAGTTGATAGTTCTCCTCACCAGATACCCAATTATCAGGAAGCGTTAGCTCCTCTTCTATATAAAAGTATTGTTAGAAATGAGGTTTGTGGTTGGCAGTCAGGTTACCCCCCCCCATCCAAGCAAGGACCCTCTCTCTAGTTAGGTTATGTCACACACAATCCAAATTATCCTGTGCCCACCCCCTGGTAGCTTGGCACTGAGCAGTCAGGCCTAACTTAGAAGGTAATGTGTAAAGTATTTGTGCAATGAATCATGCAATCACACAGTATAAACACCTCAAAAATACACCACACAGGTTTAGAAAAATATAGAATATTTATCTGGTTAAAATAAGGTAAAAACGATCAAGATTTGATAAGTACAAGTTGAAATATCACTTTTATAAAGATAAGTTCTTAAAAACAGCAAGTGTCTCTTGCAAGCGCAAAGTACATGGTTTGCGTCTAAATTATCCTCACAGGACCGCAGAGCAGTAGATGTGTGGAAAATGGGGAGGTGTGCGTGGGTTTCTCTGGGCGCACCCAGACGATGCGTCAATGCTTTTCCACGTAGCAAGGGCTTTGCATCGATTGCTGGCATGCAGACTTGGATCCTCTTTGGGTTGTGGGGTATTTGGAAGCCCCGGGAATGATGCAGAGAAATCCTGGGCATGCAGGGAGAAGTCACAGGAGCTGCGTCGATCCAGTGGGCGATGCAGGGAAATCTTTGTCGCACCGCAGGCGCTGCGTCAATTCCTCTTGCAGGAAGTTAGGCTGCATCGATCTCCACTCGGGAAGCAGGGCTGCTTTGTTCCGGTTTGGTGTTGCAGTGATTTCTTCACCACAGGGCAGACTGTGCATCGATTCCGGCAGGCTGTGTGCCGATTTTCGCCGCCAAGGAGTTCTTTGCAGAGATTAAGCCGGCCATTACAACATTGCCAATAAAAGCCGCTTACCGCCGTGCAGAAGACCGCCAACACACCGCCGCGGAATTCCGCCACGGTCATTATGACCCAAAGGCCGAAATCCGACAAAATTCACACACCCACACAAGTCCGCTACACCAAAGCTCAGTGATAACCTGGCGAAAACAAAACCTCCACCGTCACGCCAACAGAAACAGGCCCACACTATCACAACACACGAATCCACGCGGCGGTCCTTCAACCGCGGTATTCCATTGGCGGTACACACCGCCGCGCTCAAAATACACACACTCTTACAAAACACAGCCACATTGGACAATTCCAAATACACACACCTGATACACATGCACACACCACTCCCACACCCAATACAATATAAAACACACACCCACATCACCCACAAACCCCTACGACCACAATTACTGAGAGAAGGCCAGAGAGTGACACCACCATCAACAAACTAGCATCCACAGGCACACAACATCCATCACCCACACAACTTCCACGCACCTCACACAACACACCACTACATATCACCACACTTATCACCACACACACCACCCCACACATCACCTACACCACCCCATGGCACACCAAAGACAGCCCAGGTTCTCGGAGGAGGAGCTCAGGGTCATGGTGGAGCAAATCGTCCGGGTAGAGCCACAGCTATTTGGATCCCAGGTGCAGCACACCTCCATTGCAAGGAAGATGGAGCTATGGCGAAGAATAGTCGACAGGGTCAACGCAGTGGGACAACACCCAAGAAATCGGGAGAACATCAGGAAAAGATGGAACGACCTACGGGGGAAGGTGCGTTCCGTGGTCTCAAGACACCACCAGGCGGTTCAGCGGACTGGCGGCGGACCCCCACCTCCTCACCCACAACTAACAACATGGGAGGAGCAGGTTTTGGCGATTCTGCATCCTGAGGGCCTCGCAGGAGTCGGTGGAGGAATGGACTCTGGTAAGTAAAATCTTAACTATTACATCCCCCACTCTACCTGCATGCTATCACATACCCCCACCCTCGCCCTCACCCCTATCACTCCAACTCCTCACAAATGTCCCAACATCACAAACCACACATCCCAACACCAAGCCCTGCATGCAACAACAAAGCATGGACACCCATCACTGAAGCATGCCCACTGCACATACCCATACACCCCCCTAAACCATCATCACACAAGCTCACACACAGGAATGCCAGCACTGGGGTACACGGTCACCCACCCATTTCACACCATGACACACACAGATGCAATAATCATGCCTTTCCACCCCACAGTGATGACAGCAGCTCTGTCCAACTGGATCTAGATGACCAGCCCGGCCCATCTGGAACTTCGGGACAGTCGGTTCCCATTACCCAGTCACAGGCCACTACAGACCTTCCACCCTCTGGAAACACCAGCACAGCACCCACCCAGCGGGCCCATACCTCCGTCCCCAGGAAACGTCAATCAGCTGTGTGTCCACCACTACAGGGAACCCAGGATAACCCACCACCCCAACAACAACAGGGACCTGGGGGCAGTGGCAGTGGCAGTGGGCACACAGTCCAGGGGACTGAGGCCCAGGAACACAGGGGAACTGGGAGGGCTGCTGTGTGACAGGGGGCGGACAGGCCAAGGGAACCCACTCTCCACGAGGTCCTCTCCTCCATCATGGGAGCCTACCACCACTCCCAGGAGACGATGGCAACGGTACTGGCCAAGTTTCAGGAGACCCAGCGCCAGCAGGAGGAACAGTATTTGGGCTTCAGGGAGGAACTCAAAACCATCAGCTCTGCCCTGGGCACCATCGTAGGGGTGCTGAAGAAAGTACTCAACACCAGGAGGGACACTGTGGCACTACAAGGGGCCCCTGGCACTAGCATGGACGATGCACTGCCCACCACCTCCGCCGGCGCTAGTGAACAGGAGGCACCGCCACAGGACCACCACACCAGCACCCCACCCCCTACAGAGGGAGAACCACCCCACAAACAGTACCTGAGATCCAGGAACAAGACAGACAACGATGCCAAGACCCCCACCAAGAAATGAGACCACCCTGATAGTCATCCCACTGTCCCACTTTGTCACCCTGTCCATATTGAAACTGCCCCAGCTCCACTTCCTATGCCCATATGGGCAATGCACCTGTGAGACTAATAGACTGGACTCTGCCATGGACACTCCTCCGCCATCACCATTTAACTCCCCCCTCCAATAATTTATATTTAAATAAACACACCTAAAGCATCAAAAGATCTGGAGTCTGTCTGTGATTTCAAAATAGTGTATTTGCAATTACAGTGACAAATTGTTCTTTAAATAGAAATGTCAACATACCTATGTCACACAGGTCTAGTCCATGAGGAATCTAAGCAAATGAGACACAGTGGGACCCACACCTGTGAAACCGTAAGGGAAAGTGACAACTCAGTGACCATACACTGGGTGAAAACGACAGACATGAGAGAGGTAGAAGTGTAAAAGTACACGTAGTAGGCAGGAATGTATTTTCACCTGTGTTTCACTGGAAATATTGCTGGATAACTGAGTCCCTGTTCTGCATGTCTTCTTCCTCTGCTTCATCCTCTTCACTGTCCACAGGCTCCACAGCTGCCACAACACCGCCATCTGGACCATCCTCCTGCAGAAAACGCACCTGTCGTCGCAAAGCCAAGATGTGAAGCATACAGCAGGCCACGATGATCTGGCACACCTTCTTTGGTGAGTAGAATAGGGATCCACCTGTCATGTGAAGGCACCTGAACCTGGCCTTTAGGAGGCCGAAGGTCCGCTTGATCACCTTCCTAGTTCGCCCATGGGCCTCATTGTAGCGTTCCTCTGTCCTTGTCCTGGGATTCCTCACTGGGGTCAGTAGCCATGACAAGTTGGGGTAACCAGAGTCACCTAATAGCCACACACAGTGGCTCTGGAGTTGACCCATCACATAAGGGATGCTGCTATTCCGCAGGATGTAGACGTCATGCACTGAGCCAGGGAACATGGCATTCACATGGGGGATGTACTGGTCGGCCAAACATACCATCTGTACATTCATCGAATGATAACTCTTCCGGTTTCTGTACACCTGTTCACTCCTGTGGGGGGGGGACCAAAGCCATATGGGTCCCATCAATGGCACCTATGATGTTGGGGATATGTCCAAGGGCATAGAAATCACCTTTCACTGTTGGCAAATCCTCCACCTGAGGGAAAACGATGTAGATCCGCATGTGTTTCAGCAGGGCAGACAACACTCTGGACAACACGTTGGAAAACCTAGGCTGGGACATCCCTGATGCTATGGCCACTGTTGTTTGAAATGACCCACTTGCAAGGAAATGGAGCACTGATAGCACCTGCACTTGAGGGGGGATTCCAGTGGGGGATTCCAACAAAGGGTGGAATGTTGATCAAACAGCAGGACCTCGGTTTTTTCACTTTATATGTGAAGACAATGTACCTGCATCCATAGTGCCATTGCTCACATATAGGAGAAGATGCTCTTTAGAAAGTGAGATGATAATTTGGTCTATGAAACCACCCCAAACCCAAAGGACTAGACCAGAGAAGCGAGTGGATGGGAAAAGGGTGGGACTACATGACGATCCCTGTAGGGCACAGCAATTAATCTAAGAAGCTTCTGAATGGTAAATTAAAAGAATTACCATTTGACTTCCTGCATATATAAAGAGATCTATCCAGCTAAGGTCATAATTCAAACATCTACATCATCTAGAATGCAAAGTACTGTGGTATGGGAGACCATGTCAAAATTCTACAGAGAGATGTAACACAATCAGGGCAGCATTTTGGCTTTTATTGAGTAGCATTTTGAGATTATAGGAAACTGCCAAATGGAGAAAAGTCTGAATATTGGAGGGGATGGAAATCGAATTGAGAAAGATTCAGGAAAGAGTTGTTTTTTTATTAAATCTGTGAGTTCTGGCTGATAGCCTTTTCAGAATTTTAAGGAGAAAACAGAAGAGAAATTAGGCAAAACGTACTTAAAATATTAGGCCCATATTTATACTTTTTTAGCGCCGCATTTGCGCCGCTTTTTGACGCAAAAACGGTGCAAACTTACAAAATACAATTGTGTTTTGCACGTTTGCGCCATTTTTGCATCAAAAAATTACGCAAATACGGCGCTAAAAAAGTATAAATATGGGCCTTAGTGTCTGCTGGGGTTTTATGTTTTAAGAAAGGGACAACAAATGTGTCTTCAGGTTCTGGAGCTATGGCTGGACGAATGGACAAATTACAGAGGTGGGTCAGAAAGGGATGACGGATGTTAGAAGCAAGTGCTATAATGAGTAGGACAATGATCACTTGGGGAGGTGGATTTATATAATCTTAGACTCCTTTTTATAGACTTTTAGGATTCTGGGCACTCTAGCACTGCTGGCCAGTGTAGTGTGCTCTGTACTCTAAACATGGTACCTGACTTTTCCACAATTAGCATATTTAATTTATTTGTAAGTCCCTAGCGAAGTGAACGGTATGTGCCTGGGGCCTGTAAAATACATGCTATTAGAAGGCCTGCAGCACTAATTGTGCCACCCACTATAGTAGCTCTTCAAACATATCTCAGGCCTGCAACTGCCAAGCCTGTGTGTGCAGTTTTAAATTGCCATTTTGACTTGGGTTAAAATTGGAGGTTTGGTGACTTGTCATTAAGGCTGTGCGGCTTGAGCAGGTGTGTATAAATGCACCAGTTGTTTTTGAAGTGTAACCACTTGCCAGGCCCAATCCTTCCTTTTCATTGCAAGTAAGTAACCCCTAAGGTAGACCCTAGTTAGCCTCAAGGGCATGGTGTAGTGTATTTAAAACATTGGAATTGTACTTTTAAGTTTAATATGTCCAGATAGTAAAAGACTCTTAAATGTGTTTTTTCACTATTGTAAGGCCTATCTCTCCTATAACATTGGGATTACCTTAAAATATATTTTACGTATAAATTCCTAATAGGATTTGGTATCCCTTGACTCACAATTTAAAATCACAACTTCTGGAGAAAAAGGATTTTAAATTGTACGTCTGAAAATGCCATTTTTGAAAGTTGGCATTTTCTTACTTTAATCATTCTGTGCCTCTGCCTATCTATGAATATGTCTGGGGTAGATGACAACTGGGCAGTGTGCATTCCTTCTAGTCAGTCAAACAATGGGAGCTTAGGAGTGACTTAATGGGCCTTAATGGCCCATTATTTGGTTTGGTGGAGCAGAGGTTTGCACTTCCTCACTTACACCTGAATAAGGCTGCACCTCTCCCCACACAAAGGGCTGCATAACCCCCTGTAGAGTGTCTGGAGCAAGGGAGGGCAAGACAGGGACCTTGTGGACTTCCATAACCACGGTACCACAGAATAAATACTGAGCCCCAAGCCCCACCAAATCAGATCTCTACTGGAACCAAGGACACTCTGACAGGAAGAACGACTGCTGTGTTGACAGAAGGGACTGTCACTCAGCAACTGCATTGCTGTGGTGTCCTACTGCTTGCTGTGCTGTAGGAGGGACTGCCACTGTGTTACTTGATTTGCTTTGCTGTGTTGGACTGCTGCCTGTTGCTTCTGCCCTACAGTGAGAATGACTGGACTTGTTCTCTACATCCTTGCACCCAACAGTCTCCAAGGGCTGGTTGGCTTGCCCCCCTGTTCTTCTGCAATCTCAGAGACACAAGGGCTGCTTGCAACTCTCCTGGTGCTGCTAAACTCTACCATCTGTAAGTCAAACCCTTGCCTGAGATGCCCCTCTCCAGTCCTGGGCCTCAGAAGTGGGTTCTGCATCGAAGGTACTGTTCAATGGACCCTGTGTAGGTTCTGTGTCCAGCCTCCCCTCCATCATAGTCAGCCTGAATTTTGGACTTGCACAGGTTCCTTGCAAACTCAAGTAACCTTTCTACAGCTATAGACTTCTAACCACTGTTTTCACATTTAGGGGGTCATTATGACCCTGGTGGCCGGCGGTACACTGGCAGTAACCCGTCAACAGGCTGGCGGTGTTCCGCCAGTGTATTATGACGTGGCGCATTAGCCACGGCCATACTGCCGGCCCCTCCACTTGACTGCCAGGCTTCCGCCAGGTGGTCACAATCACCAGGGCAGCGCTGCTCTGGGGATTATGAGTCCCTTTCCGCCAGCCTGTCCATGACTGTAAACACTGCCATGGAAAGGCTGGCAGTAAGGGGGACTCTGGGGCCCCCAGGCACAGCCCCATTGCGCATTTCACTGCCCGAATTTCGGGCAGTGAAATGCGCTGCTGCACATCAATATTGCCGCCAGCACGGTATAGTGGCGCCAGCAGCTTTGGCGGTCTTTTTGAAAGACCGCAAAAGTCGTAATGAGGACCTTAATCTTAGATCATACCTCGACTTCTACTGATTTTTGTCATTTTGGTTTTGTTTTAATCAGATAAAGATTATCTATTTTTCTAACCTGGGTTTCTGTGGTGTCTTTCACTGTGTTTCTGTAATTAAGTGTTGTGCAAATACTTTACGCATTTCCTTCTAAGTTAAGCCTGCCTGCTCAATGACAAGATACTGGAGGGTGAGCACAGGTTACTTTAAGTTGTGTATCTGACTTACCCCAACTAGGATTGCGGTCTGGACTTCGACAGGGTGGATTCCTCTGCCAACTAGAGACCCAATCTCTAACAGAAAACAAATGTGTTTTCAGGTTCTGGAGCTGTGGCTGAATGAATGGACAAATTACAGAGGTGGTTCTCAACAGAATGAAGGATGTTAGAAGCAAGTGCTATAGTGAGTGGGACAATGATTGCTAGGGGAGGCAGATTTAATCTCAGACATGAGACTCTCAGATTCTTCCACAGAAAGACCATTGAAATTTGAGAGAGGTGGGCTAACAGAAAGATATCTCTAGGGTAGAGAAGAGAAGTGAGACTGAAGTGCAGCTATCTCTGATGGAAAAAAGAAAATTACTAACAGCAGAGCTCATGGGTAGGAGGATTTTCTTTCCTGCGAGCTGCATGCACATTTGATATTCTCCCCATGGTGCATTCATGAGATCTACTGCTCCCAATGTCCTTTCCTCTCATTGTTTGATGAAGGTGAGTTCCTCCTGGAAATGCTGAGCCACTACACCCAATGCAAGCTGTTAGCAAAACAATGTAAAGTCTACGCCAGACCTGTCCTAGGTAATCAATATATATTCTTGTGGACACAGGGATCTGGGTCCAGCCCTTCTTCCACCAAACTAGGATCACAGAGAATAAGGGATACAGAGGTAATGAATTAATTATTAGAGGTTTTAAACTAAGGTATATTAAAGTCTGCCTTCTGGCCAGAACATCCGGGACAACATTGAGTAAACGCACTTACAGCATGACTTATGTTACCTATACTGACTAAGGTTTCGATGTTTAAAATAGTACATTCACATACCTTTGACATTTAATCAGACAATAAATTATGACATTTCACTCCAGGGAAAAACATTGCAAAAAAAGAGCCCTGTGGAATGGTAGATTAAATGATGGAAGACCCATTATGAGCAGTTTGCACAGGTCAAAGAAACGAAAAACATTGAACATGAGGAAATTAATTTGTGCAGACCTCTCAGGGGTTGATTACAATTTTACCATTTAAGTGTAAGGTGGAACCCGTCTGTCAGGTTACTGCGTTTGGCAAAATGTGTCAACCCTAAGCACCAACATATTATGAACACTTCAAATGTATTTAAGATCCAATTGTAGATGCTGTTCATGGTTAATAGAGTGCAATTAATAAATGACAGTCACGCTTGATAATGCAAATTATGGTTTTCAATCCGATATACACAATTTTTTCTATAAACGTACCTCTGAAAATGTGCATTCTCCAAATAAATGTTTCCAAACTCTGGGGAAAACTAAGCCATTGGGGCATTTCGCAGAATCTGTTAAAAGCAAAAATTGCCCTCTATTCAGACACCTGGGTGAAGATAAGGGTTAGCACCAGCTGGGCCACAACAAGAACAATCAGGTCAAACAAGGGCCTGAAGCAAGGCTGTATATTGGCACCATTCCTATTCAACCTATACCTGGCAGACCTCCCAGACCACCTGGAGTCAGTGAGAGCATTTCCCCGCAAACTGGCCGGCCATGAAATCCAATCACTTCAATATGTGGATGACACAGGCCCTCATTTTGAGTTTGGTGGTCTGAGGACCGCCACGGTGGCAGTGGTGGTTGCACCACCGCCAGCCCAGCAGAGAAAACCACCATGTTATGGCCATGGCGGTGTACTCAACGGAACACAGCCAATACACTGCCAGAACCTGAAAGGATCTCTGCAGGCCAGCCACAGCACCGTGAATGCCTTCCAGGAATGCACTGCTCTGCTGTACCTGAGCTGCCAGTCCCTGGATGGAATTCACAATGGTTGACTGACCAACAGAGATCCTTACTGAGGACAGCAGGGCTGACTTGGGCAGGAGCAGAGGCGCCTGTGGTGAAGGTGACCCCCACCCTCCTGGGTGAGTGGGCACGGGCAACTGGGTGAGGAGCTACAGGATGGGCAGTTCTGGTAAGGGGGTAGCAGACAAGGATTGTGCTGGGCTGGTCCCAGATGGGTCCACCACCACTAGGGAGTGTCCAGAGGAGGAGGAATCCGAAAATGATGCAGATGATCCTGTCTCCCCCGTGGCACACCCCTTGCCCTCCGTCCCACTGGTCCCCTCGGGTCCGCTGGTGTCAGCCTTCTGGGTCTCGTGGGCAGCTGCTTCCCCACTCGCCGATGCCTCTTCTTCTTCATCTGATGATGCTGATGCACACATAGACAGAGGAGGAGAGGAAGGGAGAGAGGGAGAGAGAGAAAGATAGGGTGGAAAATGATCAATACCTACCTACCATTAACACAGATCAACATGTACATCTCTCCAATTATATTATGGCATGCCATGCCATTACAATGACACTGCATTACTGCATTTCAGAAAGCACACACTGCAAAATCCTGCTATTGTGGGAACATTTTGACTTATTGAATTGGTCAAGGCTGAAACACTGCAAAGCACTATTGTGATTGCAAGGGTGATGTCATGCATGACATTTAAACAATAGGGTTAGACTCCAGGGACCTCCCAGAGGACTTACCACATCTACTACAATACAATAGTTGGAAAGGCTAGTACACAAAATGATAGCTACTACAGTAGATTTTGCTGTACTATTTTCCCACAGAGAGTCACATGTAGCACAATGCCATGGTTGTTTCTCTACACATATCCTACACTCTTAAATCAACATATGTCAGCATGGTAATGTATCATGGCCAAAATACTGTCCCATTGAGGCCATCCTTGTAGAGGACCCCTGTTGCCACCCCCAGAATCAGTCCATGGCAGCTACTGTGATAGAGATAGCCTCAGTCATAGTGGAAGACACATAACGATGTGATAGTACTTACACCTCAGGCACATTGATGCAGATAGAAGAAGCTGGTCTGACACAATGCGTAGGGTGTCCACACTCACCAAACCATTGAATATGTCAATTGGATATACACTGACAGCATTGTATTGCCACACATAATCAATTCAGAGCCTTCCAGGGTGACTGATACCCATTGAAATGTGCCTCTATCATTGATCACATGCACATCTGCCCACAAGTAAGCCACTCAATCCCCAACAAGGCCTATCATGTGGGAGGTGGGAACCTGTGCTTGCCCCTGTGTGGCTGGTGTGCTGCCCTCAAGCATCCATCCACCTCAGGGTAGGCAGCTGCCAAAATGCTAGCCCTTAGGGGGGTCAAGGTCTGACGTGCACCCCCCTTATTGGGAGGACGTCCCCAGCTTGGCCTCTGTGGTCTTCCGGACCCAGCGTCTCAGGTCCTCCCTTTGCTTTCAGCAGTAGGTGCTCTGCTGGCTATGGACCACCAGGGTCCACACTTGTTTGGCAATTGCACGCCATATGCCCTTCTTCTGATGGGCGCTGACCTGCATGGGTGACACAGACAGAAGGAAAAGTCATGTAGAGGGGCAACACATTAGCAGCAGTAGACTATTCACATCATACACATCACATGCCCACACTAATGTGTCTTCACGGCATAAACACATGCATTCCATGGCCCCTGCATGCATCCACTACCTTTGTGGCGTGGAAACTCCTTACAGCCTCAAACACCCCTATCACATAGGACAATGGAATTGAGCTCACCTGCTCCTCTGGTGCCCCATAGAGCTGTACATACAGGGGTAGAACCCCACCCACAAGCTTCTCCAGCTCCTCCTGGGTGAAGGCTGGGGCCCCTATCACCTGAAGGACATGGTATGGTGGCTCCTAGAGACAGTACACAGCAGCACACATAGTGGTGGTCTTGTTTGCACGAGTGTCAGGAGTCAAGTGAGCTAGGCTTCAGAAAATGGCAGTTACAGCTGCCGCGTACATGACAGTCACCGCTGGCACTGATCATCATTGACTCCAGTACCCTATAGGCAGCAATGTGATCCAATGAGGAGTTGCAAGGCGGCTGTGACCGCCTACCGCCATGACAACATACACTGGCGGAATTAGGTCACTTCCATCTGTCCAGTGAACGCGGGACAGGCGGCTACCATTTTAGGCACATTTAATGGTTTGTAAAGGAAAAATTAGTGCATCATGCTAGACATATGTACTGAACGCTGTGCAGGCCTATGTACTGCCATCATGGCTGGGCCCATCAATGTGATAATCATGCCACAGTGGTGTACGATGAGTGGATGTCAATTCCAGTGCATGTGCTGTGGCTCAGTACCTCATAGGCGGTAAAAACATATTAGGCACTGGCATTTGTACATACGTGGGTGGTGCTGTACAAATATGCAGCTTTTACATGGAACATTAGACATGTGATGTGTGTGACATACTGTTGTTCAGGGCCTGCAACGGGCAGCTAGGTTGGTTTACATGGGCCCTCAACATGGCCATAAAGGTATGTGGCAGCTGTTGGGGCCTGTCTACAGTGTTTGTTGTGTGCAACAAGGATCTTGTTAGCTATAGCCTGTGTTGAGTGGTCATCAAGTTGTACATTCTCATCTCTCTATCCTAGATACCCAGTATTGGGAGACTTAGACACGCACCAGTATACTGCCTCCTAGTGGACCTTTCAACTCTGGAGGAGTGACACATCATCCAGACCTGTCGTCTGAATCATAACACCATAATAGTACTATGTGCCCAGTTGGAGACAGATCTATTGCCTGCAATACGTAAACCCTATGCCATCTCTCCCGCAGCACAGGTCTTTTCTGTGCTATACTTCCTTGCCTCTGGCTCTTTCCAGATTACAGTGGGCTTGGCAGCATGGATGTCACAGCCTATGTTCAGTCTTGTGTTGACAGATATACTGTCTGCTTTACTGAAACACATGAACAGCTACATCAGGTTCCCCCAACGTGTGAATTTGCCTACTGTTAAGGCAGACTTCTATCATATTGGACGCATCCATCATGTGATGGGCGCCATAGGTGGCACCCACATTACTTTAGCGCCTTCCAGGGCCAATGAACAAGTCTACAGGAACAGGAAAAGCTACTACTCCATCAAAGTACAGGTGCTGTGTCTTGCAGACCAGTACATCTCCCAAGGGGCAGCCAAGTATCCAGGATCTGTGCATGACTCCTTTGTTCTAAGGAACAGACCTGTCCCACACATGATGGCAAAACTACAGAGAGAGAGAGCTTGGCTCATTGCTATGTTTTCAATAGGATGCGTGTCAATGTAATGTTAATTGTCATCCCATTCAGCCCGGTGCCTCTACTGGTATTGTAACAGGTCCTACCTTTGTGCACACAGGTCACTCTGGCTATCATGCCCTTCCCTGGCTGTTGCCACCAGTGAGGTACCCTACCACGGATGGGGAACACCATTTCAATGAGGCCCCCAGCACAACAAGGCATGTTATAGAAAGAACATTTGGGCTTCTGAAGGCAAGATTGAGGTGCCTCCATGTCTCAGGAGGTGCCCTCCACTACACTCCCCAGAAAGTATGCCAGATCACAGTTGCCTGCTTCATGCTACACAATCTGGCCCTGAGATGTCAGATTCCATTACTAGCTAATGAGGAGGGGGAAGATGGAGCAGTGGCTGATGATGAAGACATGGAAAGTGATGAGGAGGCTGATAAGGAAGGTGCAGGTGAATCTAGAACTGAGGTGATCACTCATTACTTCCAGTAACATACAGGCATGTTGTGTGCGTAATGGCAGGTGTTTTATTTCCAAATTTCCTTATAACAGTGCTCCTCATGGTCAGGTACATCATTGGAGTTGGTCAGTGTACCTATCCCTTGGTGTGACTTGTAGTGGGAGACAGATAGCCTATCAGGAGCTGTGTTACTGATGTCATCTCACTATCATGTGTGGTGAATGCAGATTGGTAAGTAGACATTTCCTATGTAGAGGCATGTGGTGTGTCATTTGTCCTGCAATCTCCTGTGCAGATGTTTTCCCAACTAAAGATTGTGTAGTGTGTCTCACTCCCTATCGAAACTGTTGGCTGTGGCATTCATTGACAGTGTCCTTTCCTCACACTAGTAAGTGTAGTTATTTACCCATTTCAGCTGTGAGCTACTGCGTAATGGTCATGTCAGTCCTGATCTTGTGAGTGTGACATTGTCTTCTGTTGTCCCCTGTGTTGTTGCCAATCCACACTGTGCACAACAACAATGTACTGCATATGTGCTGTGGCTCCCACCATGCCTACTATCCTGATGTGAGTCCCTGTCTTGGTCTATTTGCAGGTTGGATTTGTGGATCTGTTCCTGTGTGTGGCTGAGCTAATGACTCCCTTGCAACTGGAATTGGGACACTGTCTGGTGTAGGGTGCCACCTGCAGGGAATATCTCCCTTTGCTGTCCATGTGACATACTTTCGGTGAAGGGGAATTACCACATGTTACATTTTGGCAGGATTTACATTCGCACATTTGACAATAAAGACACAAAAACAGTTCCTGTGTTGTATGTTGTTTATTGTGCACAAAGTGTGAAAGAGTTGATGAGTGGGGTCATGGTTGGAGTAATCATCAGAGTAGGTGGCCTAGGTGTAGGCAGTACAGGGCCAGTATCCAAGGGCCATGTGAAAATAGAGTGATGGAGTAATGACACTGAATAGCCAACATGGTGTCTCAGTGGCACACAAAGGAGAATTTTCAGAAGAGGGTCACTTCCTGGCAGTGGGTTTGGTCTTGGAATTTGCTCCAGCAGGATGGCTGGATGGATGACAGCATTTCCGGGGGGTTCCTCAATTGCAAAGGGTGGGGTGCCAGTGGCATGTGGTTCCTCTGGCAGGGCCTCCATTCCACTTGCTGAGGCTGATGATGATGGCTCAGTTGGTATCTGGCTAGTGGAAGGGGCCTGCTGGTGGGTGGAGAAAGCACGCAGGATGGTTGTGAGCTCCTTGAGCACCGCTGCAATGGAGGCCAGGGTGGCATTGTGGGTCTGCCACTGCTACAGGGCTTCCTGGTGGTATTGCCTCTGCAGCCTTTAGTTTTCCTCCAGAATGTTGAGTATGTGTCCCATCTTGCCCTAGGATGGCTGGTATGCTCCCAGTGCTTGGGAGATGGTTTCCTGGAAAGTCGAGTCCCTTGAAGGCCCCATCTCCTGGCCCACAGGTGCCTTCCCACATCCTGTGACCCCCTGAACCTGTGCCCCTGCACGGTATGCCCACATCCACTTACCCCAGGACCGTCATTGTCTTGGGTGTGAAGGGTCGACTCAGGTCCCTGCATTGTAGGGCACACTGCTGATTTACCAGTCCTTGGGACACAGGTTTGGGGAGCAGTGTTTGGCTGAGATGTAGAGGCCACAGGTTGGGGGGATTGCATGTGGGAAGGTTGAGTGCTGTGAGTGGTGGACAGACCAGGTGTCCCAGATGAGCCAGGTAATTTGTGTATGTCCAGACATCCTTTGGCATTGTCCTCACTGGGGCCTTCAAACTGGGGAGGGCTGGCTGTCTCTGGCATCCTCTCCATGGTGGTAGTGGCAGGGGTACCTGTGAATTAAGTGGGAGGGTATCACATGGTGGAGCTGAGATGTGAATGTTGGTCTCTGTGTCTCATGCCATAACTCCATTTTCCTGGCTATGGATGTTTGCTGGACCTGTGCTCCAAGCAGTTGTGGCTCTGCCCTGCCGATTTCATCAACCATGACCCATATCGTGAGATAGGCCATTGAGGTGGTCAGCTTCTATAAATACTTGGGATTCTGGATAGACCACAGTGGCCACCAGGCAGCTCACATCACTGCTCAACAGAGGACTGCTAGCTTCCTAGATAGGGCCTTTTGTAACATAAGAAAACCAATTAACACTCCAGACCTGTCTTCGCTGTTGAGGTTAATAGGCTGTAAATTCCTCCCCACAGTGGCCTATGGGGCCCTGACCTTCAAACACAAAATGGGCAAATGGTTAGATAGAGCATAGTCAACATGCTACCGAAGAGTCTTTTGGCTCCCAAAATTCACCTCACATACACAAATCCAGTTAGAGTTTAGTCTTACCTCACAAAAGAGGATGTTAAAAGCTAAGTTTTTAGCCTGCAGTCTGAAAGCCAAGCGTGCAAGGGAGGGCATGCTTGAAGGCTTCATTTGGAAACTGATAAGCAAACCGGAAACGCATTGGCACAAGTTTCTCACCCAGTCCTCGGAGGATCTAGAGGCACATACAGTGTGGAAAAGTGGGCTACCAGCATTGGCGGCCTCCAAATTATTGATGAAACAAGCCAGGCAAATCTCAGCAGAGCAAGATGCGCATGCAGTGAAAAAACTGGGTCATGGTCATGGCAGACTGGCTTTGATGCTGTATGGGCCAGGGTTTTGGCCTCTCCACCTATCTCTCACCATTAATCCCAGGATAACATAGCAGTTAATGGGCTAGGTCTCTGGGCTAGTCCCCTTGAAGGTTTATTGGTATGGGCGGAGGAACACAGAGGAAGTGGACAAGCAATGCCGTCTTTGTGCCAAGAGTGAGGAGAGTTTGACCCATGTGCTATGCATCTGTGAGAAATTGACACCTTTAAGAGAGTTCTAGCTGAAGCCTCTCTGGGGCACCTTAAACAGCCTGTCAAGGAGCCTTAGAGACCTGCCTGAGTGGGGAATTGGCGCAAGTAGCAGCTCCCTTTACAAAGTTTATGAAAGCGGTAACAGCATTGCTGAGCTCCTGGTAACCACTAAGGGGGCCATGTGAGGTCAGAACTCTCACAAGGACTGTCTGCCAAGTTATGACTTCACCCCCACGACACATGTTTTTAAAGTCCAAATGAACTTCAAGCTGGTTTTCTCTGAATGTTTTTTTGTTTCAACACTTTTATCTTTAATGTAGTAGTTTTTATCAGTAGATGAAGATTTTAATATGTAATGATTTCAAATAATCGAGCAAATAAATAAATAAATCAAATACAATGCATATTTCAAAAGTTAACACTGGAGTCATTCAGTAGGTACATTTATATCAATGCCTTTTCATTAGCTGACTGCAGTACCTTGTATTTTCAAATGACATGCAGATGCCATCTGTGATTTTCTTTTTAATATTTGCAGTTCATTTGAATACAGTAATTGTATTGTATAGAAAATACAATTATAATATATACCCTTTACAATGTACATGTTAGATTCAACATAGTATCCCAGAACATTGTCTAGGAATGCCACTCAACTTAAGTATGCACATGAACTGTGTCAATGACATTCTAACATGAAACCAATGCTATTTTATGTTTTGGGTGTTTAAAACCACTAACAAAATATTTTAAAACAATTACAATGTCTACATCTTCCCAGAAAGAAGCACAGTAAAATCAAGTAACTATCCAAAAGGTTGGAAAAGTCTGATCCTCAAAAAACATGAAAATCAGAGCTAGCTGCATGACCTTTGCCACATAGCCTATTTCCTGGGTTGACAAATCGAACACACATAATTTATCTGCAAAAGATGTGCGACAACCAGCCGTTTGAAAAATAGGAAATAGATATCGTCTCTGTATGTCCTCAAAAACTGGGCAGCCTCAGAATAGGTGGTAAGTTGTTTTTGACTGTCTCTAAAAATCTACAAAGCTCATTCTTTGAAGTCGATGTGACACCACTCACTTTCAAACTAATATAAAGGTAAGTATTGGCGAAAACATAAGTAAGTCTTTTTAACACAATGTTTCAGGTTGTTGTTGAAAATCATTTATATAAGGTCTGTGGTGGTATTGTTCACCACTTATGAGATCGTTTACAAGATCCATTTCAACTACTGTACTTTTAAGCATTATTGCACACTGTACATTTGTTGGTTCTACCCAGCTACTCAATAGATCAACATGATATTCAGCAAATAGGTAATTATAAAATTATGTACATAGAATTTTGTAGTGGACACTTGCTCTTTCAAAATATAAAGACATATAAAGTGCACTATTTCTCTAATTGTAAGTTACGGTTTATTTTTTTTGTTCATATGCCTAGTAACATTTTCAAGTAAACTAACTTTATGTAATGTTATTATTAAAGCTTTTAGGAGTATTCTGCAAGTTGTAAAGTTGTAATCATGACAATTTACTCATTACTTCTTGAGATCATACTACACATAGATGTGAAAGCTACTATGGGGGTGATTCTGACCTCGGCGGTAAAATGCCCTTACCGCCGGTCAGAAGACCGCCATAACACCGCCGCGGCCACGGTCAACCGCCACGGTCATTCTGACCCATAACGGCCAAACCTCCAAAAATCCGTCCTCCACTGCAGCCCGCCACATCGGCGGGCAGCGATAAACTGGAGATGACCAAACCTCCACCGTCACGCCAACAGAAATACGCCCATGCCATTACGACCCACGAATCCACACGGCGGTCATTCAAACGCGGTATTCCATTGGCGCTACACACCGCCGCGGTCAGAATACACACACATCACCAAAACACAGCCACATTGGACAATTTGAAAAACACACACCTGATACACATACACACACCATTCCCACACAATCAACCAACTATAAAACACACACCCACATCACCCACAAACCCCTGCGACCCCAAATACTGAGAGAAGGAGAGAGAGACACAGCAGACAATCCAAAGCAAGACACACTGAGGCACACTACACCATCACACACACCACATAGTAGCACAAAGCACCACTCACCAACACACTCCTCATCACATACACCACCCCACACCTCACCCACAACACCCCATGGCACCCCAAAGGCATCCACGATTTTCGGACCAAGAACTCCGGGTCATGGTGGAGGAAATCCTAAGAGTGGAACCCCAGCTCTTCGGCTCGCAGGTGCAGCACACCAGTATAGCCAGGAAGGCGGAGCTATGGCAGCGGATCGTGGACAGGGTCAACGCGGTGGGACAGCATCCCAGGAATAGGGAGGACATACGCAAAAGATGGAACGACCTACGGGGGAAGGTCCGGTCGATGGTCTCGAGGCACAACATCGCGGTCCAGAAGACTGGCGGCGGACCCCCACCCACCCCTCCCGAATTTACATCGTGGAACAAGACGTCTTGACCATCCTGCATCCTCAGGGCCTCGCAGGAGTAGCCGGAGGAATGGACTCTGGTAAGTCCCATCTCAACTACTATATCCCCCTCACCCCACCAGCATGCCAACCCACACCCCCACCCTCACCCCCAACCCCCCAGCACACATCCTTCCTGACAATGTCTCACCAGCACAACCCACCCATCCCAACACCAACTCCTGCATGCCAACACAAACCATGGGCACCCATCACCTAAGCATGACCACTGCACTAACCCCTCCCCCCCACTAAATACCCTCACAACACCTCCCTCCAGGGAATGCCTGCACTGGGGGACAAGGGCACCCACAACACGCATGCTATTGCACACACAGAAACAATAACCAAACTCTCTTACCCCATGCAGGACCCGAACGACAACACACCAGCCAGGAGGGTCCAGAAGTGTCCATCCCACCACCGGAACAGGCCCACACTGAGGATAGCAGCTCTGTCGACAGTGAACCTGATGACCAGCCCGGACCATCGGGGACCTCTGGGCAGTCGGTTCCCCTCACCCAGACACAGGCCACACCAGAGCCGACCCCCTCTGCCGACACCAGCACAGCTCCCACCCAGCGGGCCCATGCCTCTGTCTCTAGGACAGCTCAATCAGCGGTGTGTCTGCCACTACAGGGCACCCAGGCTAACCCGACACCCCAACAACAACAGGGACCTGGGGGCAGTGGGAGCGGGCACACCGGCCAGGGGACAGAGGCCGGGGGAAACCGGGCAGCTCGGAGGGCTGCTGTGCGACAGGGGGGGGAGGAGAGGCCCAGGGAACCCACTCTCCAAGAGGCCCTCACCACCCTCATGGGGGCCTACCACCACTCCCAAGAAACGATGGCGACGGTACTGGCCAGGTTCACTGAGATCCAGGCACAGCAGGAGGAACGCTACATGGGCTTCAGGGAGGAGCTGAGAATCATCGGGACCGCAATGGGGACCATCGTCCTGGCCCTCCACAGGATAGAGGACGCGTTGCGGGACCATGGTGCACCACACAGGGCCCCTGTCACTAGGCCGGACCAGGAACAGCCTACCACCTCCGCCAGCGCTAGTGGACAGGAGGTCCCAACACCTCGACAGCCCCCCAGAACCCCACCTCCTGCTGAAGAACAACCACCCCGTAAGAGGAGCCTGAGACCAAAGAAAAAGACAGAGTAGGATGTCAAGACCCCCGCCAGCAGGACATACCCCCTCAAGTCTTCCCACTGTCCCACATTGCCACCCTGTCCAACCATGAACTGCCTATGCTCCATCCTTCCACAGGCAAAAGAACAATGCACCTGTGAGACTGAGAACTGGACTCTGCCATGGATATTCCTCCACCCCCACCCATCACCCTTAGAATCACATGTACCGGTATCTAGCACTCTAAATAAATCACTTTTTGGACACAAACCTGTTTTGAGTCATGCTGTATTATTAACAAAGGGATAACATATTACTGTTCAATTTCTGTTCTGTCAATTAGTCATGACAACATACCAATGTCAATACGCTGTATTTCATGGGCGAACCAAGCAGAAGTCAGGTACTGAGTCAGACAGCACTGAGAAGGGAAGGGAAAGGCATAAATTAATAACAAAGATCTGTGGGGAACTACAGAAAGTACAGATGAAGGAGGCTAGAAGCAATTGTGAAATGGCGTGGGTGATTCTTACCTGGGTGTTACTGGAAATACTGTTGTATGACTCTGTCCCTATTGTCTGTGTCGTCCTCAGAGTCTTCCTCCTCTTCACTCTCCACAGGCTCCACGGCTTCTACAACACCACCATCTGGACCATCCTCCTGCAGGAAAGGCACCTGGCGTCGCAAAGCCAGGTTGTGAAGCATACAGCACGCCACGATGATATGGCACACCTTCTTTGGTGAGTACATTAGGGATCCACCAGTCATATGCAGGCACCTAAACCTGGCCTTCAGGAGGCCAAAGGTTCGCTCAATCACCCTCCTTGTACGCCCATGGGCCTCATTGTAGCGTTCCTCTGCCCTTGTCCGGGGATTCCTTACTGGGGTCAGTAGCCACGGCAGGTTGGGGTAACCAGAGTCACCTATTAGCCACACACGTTGTCTCTGTAGCTGCTCCATCACATAGGGGATGCTGCTATTTCGCATCACATACGCGTCATGCACTGACCCTGGGAACTTGGCATTTACATGGGAGATGTACTGGTCAGCCAAACAGACCACCTGGACATTCATCGAATGATAATTCTTTCTGTTTCGGTACACCTGCTCATCGTCTTTTGGGGGTACCAAAGCCACATGGGTCCCATCAATGGCACCAATGATGTTGGGGATATGTCCAAGGGCATAGAAATCACCCTTCACTGTGGGCAAGTCACCCTCCTCGGGGAAAATGATGTAGCTCCGCATGAGTTTCATCAGGGCAGACAACACTCTTCTCAAAATCTTAGAAAACATAGGCTGAGACATTCCAGATGACATGGCCACTGTGGTCTGGAATGACCCACTGGCCAAAAAATGGAGGACTGACAAAACCTGCACCAGAGGGGGAATCCCTGTGGGTTGGCGGATGGGGGACATCAGGGCTGGCTCCAGCTGGGCACACAGTTCATGGATAGTGGCACGGTCAGGTCGGTATCGAAGGATTATATGGCGTTCTTCCATTGTCGACAGGTCCACCAGCGGTCGGTACACGCGAGGATTCCTCCTTCTCATCCCAAGTCCCAGCGGACGGTGCCTAGGAAGGACAACATGGAGCACAGAGTCAGCCAAACCACAGGTACGTACAGACAGCTTGCACAGTTAAAGAATGACAATGGGTTGAATGGCGTGTATGTGTGGCAATGCAAGGCCTAGGCCTGTGTGTCGCAGTCAAAATTAGGCCATGTGGGCCCTTGAAATGGCGGCTGCCTGACCTGTGAAGTGGGACAATGGGATGTGAGGTCACTGCGCTGGCGGGGCACACCGTGGCGGTAGGCGGTCGAAGACCGCGGCGCAAAGCCGCATTGGTTAACATTGAAGCCTATGGGTTTCAGGAGCCAATAACGAAGTGCGCCGGCGGACGCGGTACGCACCGCCGCGGTACGCACCGCCGCGGACGTGACCGCCATTTTCTATCTGCTTAATCACTCGAGACCTGATCATCCACAGGAGAGGACCTATACTGCAAGTGCTGCTGTGACCTCGGTCTGGAAGATACAATGGCTGCTGCGACTGGGGAAAGGGCCCCTGCCTTCATGTCTGAAGAATTGGACAAGCTCGTGGATGGGGTCCTCCCCCAGTATGCGCTACTCTACGGTCCTCCAGACCAACAAGTGAGTACACCGGGTGCTAATGGAATGGGCTATGCCTGTGTGGATTGGGGTGGATGTAAGTTGGTGGGGTGGGGTGGGGGGCGAATGAGGAGTGCAACGCACGACAGATGGGAGCATGTGCCATATGGCAAAGTGGGGGAGGGGGCAATTACATCTAACATGCAGGCCATTGATGATTTCCTCCTTTCCACCCTGTACATGTCAAATAGGTCAGCGCCCATCAGAAGATCGATATTTGGCGTGCCATCGCCAAGGAAGTCCGGACCTTGGGGGTCCACAACAGACGGGGCACCCACTGCCGCAAGAGGTGGGAGGACATCCGCCGCGGAACAAGGAAGACCGCAGAAACACTGCTGGGGATGGCCTCCCAACCTAGGAGGGGTGCCAGTCGCACCATGACCCCCCTGATGTCCCGGATCCTGGCGGTGGCCTACCCTGAATTGGATGGGCGCTTGAAGACATCACAGCAGACACAAGGGGGTGAGTATCAGCACATTCTCCTATCTTTCTGCGCAGTGGAGGCGTCTGGGTGGGGGAGGAGGGCTGTGGGTGACATTAGGCCAGGGCGCTTTCTGTAGTGTAGTCCTCTCCCTTAGGCATGGCCCTGTGCCCCCGGCCCCCACCTCTGTAGGGTGACAAGTACAGCCATTGAAGGTCCAGCATCTCCCATGTGCGCGTTTGACGTCTCTTGGCCTGTTGTCTTAGTCAGTAGTACTGAGTAGTGTACCCCGAATGCGCGGCTTAGTGCATTAGGCACCTGTGTCTGTCCTCTCCGCCAACGGTGTTGACATTGCATGCACTCAACCTGGTCTTCTTTTTTCTCCCCCCACCCTTTCTCTTCATCTTCTTGTGCATGTGTGCATTAGCATCATCAGGCGGAGGGGATATGGCATCGGAGCACGAGGGAGCTGCAGGACACAAGGCCCCGGTGGGCCCAGGAACAGACACCGAGGGCACCAGTGATCCGGAGGGCGAGGGGAGCACCACGACGGGGACCGCTGGTGAGAGCAGCGACTCAGACACGTCCTCGGATGGGAGCTCCCTAGCGGTGGCGGCAACATCCGTGCCCCCCGCCTCCACAGGTACAGCCGCCACCCAGCACACCAGCCCCGCCCTCCCAGCAGCCCCTCAGTCTTCGCTCCGTGCCGCTTCGCCCAGGAAGGCGCGCGTCTCCTTCGCCCCAGGCACCTCAGCCCCTGCCCCTGTTGCCCCTGCTGCCCTCAGTGCGGAGCTCATTGACCTGGTAAGGACGCTCATTGTTGGGCAGACGACCCTTCTGAATGCCATCCAGGGTGTGCAAAGGGAGGTGCAACAGAGCAATGCGTACCTGGAGGGCATTCATTCGGGTCAGGCTGCCCATCAACGAGCGTTCACTGCTCTGGCCTCAGCACTGACGGCAGCCATTGTCCCTGTTTCCAGCCTCCCTCTTCTGACTGCCTCCAGCCTGTCTCTGTCTCCTGTTCCTCAACCTATCCCATCCACACCATCAGACCAGCCTGCACACACCTCAACACCCAAGAGCAGCTCATCCAAACACAAGCACCACAGATCCCGCAACCACTCACCCGAGCAACACCCAGATGCAGACATGCCAACAGCCACTGCCACCCCTGTGTCCCCCTCCTCCTCGTCTCCCTCCTCCCTCCCTGTGACGTCTACACTCACACCTGCATGCACCCCAACATCAGCCAGTGCTTCCATCACCACCTCACCCTCCAGTACAGTCCACACTCGTGCAGTCACCACCCCCACTGCCATGTACACGTCCCCTGTGTCCTCTCCCACTGTGTCTGTCACCCCCTCTTCCAAGACACACAAACGCAGGCAGCCACCCACCCAACAGCCATCCACTTCACGACAGCCTACAGCACCAGCACCTTCACCCAATGACAGCACACCTGACTCTCCTACAACCACCTCCTCTACCTCCACTTCCATCTCCACTACTCCTACCCTTTACCTTGGCCCTAAAAAACTTTTCCTGGCTAACCTTAACCTCTTTCCCCCCGATGACCCCCCCCATCCATCTTCAAAGAGTCCCAAGAGCACCGCAGCCACCACCAGCCCAGCTTCGGGTGTCACTGTTGTGCCAGGGTTCTGGAGCCCACCCTTTGCCAGCGGTGACACATCGAGCTGCATCAAGGACACGTCCAGCCCCCCCCCCGGCAAGAGGACCCGCAAAACCAAGGACCGTGCGAGGACTGACAGGGCTGCCCCCAAGGAGCAATGTGCGGCCACTTCAGCACCCACACCATCTGGGGGAGGCAAGGGCCCGAGAGCCCGATCAAAGGAGCGGAAGGGCAGCAGGAGCGCGGAGAAGGTGGACCCCACATGCCACATCCCAGCTGGGAAGGAGGACACTAAGGAGGCCAGGAGTCCGTCCCTGAAGGGTCCAGATACGTCACGGTCCGAGGGCGACTGAACAGGGAGTCCAGGCCAGGTCTGGCTCCCTTGACCTGCTGGATAGGCACCGCTGAACAGGGCCCGCGGTGCAGAAGAGCACCGCTGAACAGGGCCCCGCCGTGGAGATAGGCACCGCTGAACAGGGCCCGCGGTGCAGAAGAGCACCGCTGAACAGGGCCCCGCCGTGGAGATAGGCACTGCTGAACAGGGCCCGCGGTGCAGAAGAGCACCGCTGAACAGGGCCCCGCCGTGGAGATAGATAGGCACCGCTGAACAGGGCCCGCGGTGCAGAAGAGCACCGCTGAACAGGGCCCCGCCGTGGAGATAGGCACCGCTGAACAGGGCCCGCGGTGCAGAAGAGCACCGCTGAACAGGGCCCCACCGTCTCAAGCACCGCTCCGCTGGGCCCTTCCTCTCAAGCACTGCTCCGCTGGGCCCCGCCGTCTCAAGCACCGCTCCGCTGGGCCCTTCCTCTCAAGCACCGCTCCGCTGGGCCCCGCCGTCTCAAGCACCGCTCCGCTGGGCCCTTCCTCTCAAGCACCGCTCCGCTGGGCCCCGCCGTCTCAAGCACCGCTCCGCTGGGCCCTTCCTGTCAAGCACCGCTGAACAGGGCCCCGCCGTCTCAAGCACCGCTCCGCTGGGCCCTTCCTCTCAAGCACCGCTCCGCTGGGCCCCGCCGTCTCAAGCACCGCTCCGCTGGGCCCTTCCTCTCAAGCACCGCTCCGCTGGGCCCCGCCGTCTCAAGCACCGCTCCGCTGGGCCCTTCCTCTCAAGCACCGCTCCGCTGGGCCCCGCCGTCTCAAGCACCGCTCCGCTGAGCCCTTCCTCTCAAGCACCGCTCCGCTGGGCCCCGCCGTCTCAAGCACCGCTCCGCTGGGCCCTTCCTGTCAAGCACCGCTGAACAGGGCCCCGCCGTCTCAAGCACCGCTCCGCTGGGCCCTTCCTCTCAAGCACCGCTCCGCTGGGCCCCGCCGTCTCAAGCACCGCTCCGCTGGGCCCTTCCTCTCAAGCACCGCTCCGCTGGGCCCCGCCGTCTCAAGCACCGCTCCGCTGGGCCCTTCCTCTCAAGCACCGCTCCGCTGGGCCCCGCCGTCTCAAGCACTGTTGATGGTTCATTGTGCCCACCATGCCACCTCCTTGACCAGTGGAGACTGTCATCCACATGATGGACTGTGGCTTTGCACTCCCCAGGATTGAACAGTGGGCAGCCCACCCACTGTAGAGACATTGAGAGACTGTGGCTTTGCACTCCCCAGGATTGAACAGTGGGCAGCCCACCCACTGTAGAGACATTGAGAGACTGTGGCTTTGCACTCCCCAGGATTGAAAGGTGGGCATGGTGGCTCCTCGTGGATCTGGCGTCGTGGACTCATGTGGCTGTGGTGCCCCCCCCTTCCCTTCCCCCTGAGGTGCCTGTAGTTTTTACATCTGATGCCCCTGCAGTGTTCTCTCCAAAGGACTCAGGTCTCCTGTGTGGGCTTTGCCCTTGTTTCTCAAGACTTTGGCCCACGGACATGCTGATTTGGTAGGATGTGCTGGACTTGGTACTTCAGTCATACACTGATGTGTATGTCATTGGTTTTTTGGTGGATATCTTTCATGGTTGTACGCTAATTTTCTGGAGCTTTTTGGTACATAAATATTTATTCCAAATATGATTATGTCCTAGCATTTTTCTGGGGTGTTTGGGTGGTGTCACTGTGACTTGGTGCTCTGCATTGGTGTGTACATAGTTGGGGGGGGGTCGCATATGTGTGTGCCCGTAACCTTTCGTCCTCCCCCTCCCGTGTGTCGTAGGTGCAGTACTCACCGTTGTCGTCTGCGCCGGACTTCGTACTCGTGGTAGATGAGAAGGTAGACGAGAGCAGGTATGATGTTCAATTCGGGTTCCATGCTGTCCTCCGTCCTCGTGGAGTGCGTAGAGGTGAGCGTTTTCCCGTTCGTAGTCTGTTTCCGCCGTGTTTTTATCGGCGGTGCTCCCGCCCCGGAAAAGGTGGCGGATTGGTGAGTTATGATAGTGTGGGCGGTACATTGTCTGCCGCCTGCCTGTTGGCGGTGACCGCCGCGCTGTTTGTCTGTACCGCCGCGGCGGTCGGAGTGTTAAGTTGGCGGGCTGTGTTGGCGGTTCCCGCCAGGGTCAGAATTCATTTTTTTGGACCGCCAGCCTGTTGGCGGGTTGGCCGCTGCTTTAACACCGACCGCCAGGGTTAGAATCAGGCCCTATGTAATAATTTTTTACATATTCATTTGGGCATCATAGATTTTAAGCTCCATTACCTCAACGAATACTATTGAATATAGAACTGCGGCCACATAAAATGAAGAAATGTAAAAGACCGCAGGTAGCTGATTGTCTCGTCAATACTGAGAAGCTACTTTGTTACAGTAACTCTGTTTCACTTAAGCTCAAAAGGGAGAAAGGGATGTGGCACCACAGGATGATCTTGCCTCCAGCTCACTGCAGGAAAGCCCTTGTTCCTTCCTTAAGTACAAAGCTATACAATATTTTATGTTCCGCCTAGTTGGCAGACAAGTCTGCCACCTAGGCAGAAACTTCTGCCGTGGAAATGGACACGTCTGCCACAGAGATGGAGACCTCCAAACCCAGGAGAAGTTCTCCCCATGGGAATGTATGGTGGAAATAATGAAAGTTTATATATATATATATAATTCATAATATAAATGTAAATTCATTTGAACAGTTATTACAAATCTGAAATTAATAAAATAGATTGTTACACCACATTACCTTCTCAAATTAGATGTATTAAATGCATTAATTTAAATATATTAATTGAATGTATAAACATTAACTTTTAATCAAAAATGTGTTGAAAAAAACTCAGTCTCACTAATATATTAGTTGGTATTCAAAAGCAGCAGTTTCTTCATTGGGGTGTGGAGGCGTTGACAGACCACACTTGTTGACCCCACACTCATTGCCATTACCAGAAAGTGCCAAATTGCCATAGATTATTTACTGCAGTATGCTGTTGTGTTTTTCATGTGTTTTCTGGGTAAGGCAGGGCGTGGCCAATCCTACTGATTGGCTGTGAGCAGGTAAAGAGCTGCTGACAGCCTGGTGGGCGTGTCAAGTTGGACAGATCTGTTACTGTGGCCAACCAGACGTGTACTTTAAGCTTCTTGAACCAGTACGGCTTTTGAGTGAGGGGGAGATGGAGCATAGTTGTCCCAGCCTCCTTTGGAATGCTACGTTCACCTGCTCACACCAATTCTTTCTTTGCTCTCATTCTGTTTACTGTTAAAAACAGCATGTGAGCAACGCACAGACTGTTTATCCTGCCCAGATTGTGTGCTTCTAGGCCCAATTGTGAGTAGCTGTTTTGTTTTCTAATATTATTTGGTGATTATATGCAGGCATATAAGGCGTGAGTCATGTTTGATGGCAGGTGATGTGCATTCTCAGAAGCATGGTGCAGGCCCATCCATGCACTCTCTGCTTGCAGCAGGCCTTCTATGACAATGGTGAAATTCCTCATAGCAGCACTGTTAGTTTACATCTTTCTGCAAACAAAACTCCCAACAGAGTCATCATTTAACCTACCACAAGGCAAGTGAGGCACCTCCTTGGAGGTTTGTCTTGAACGAGAAGTTTGGAGGTTAACCATGAGTTATTATCCTTTACCAAAAGTCATATGTCAGTCTGGGGCTCCTTTGCTTAATTTTTAGAAAATATTAACTATTTGTTGTGTTCTTGTAAAACTAAAGACATTTTTAAATTGATAGGTACATCGCTGTCTGTTACTCTGTACAGTGGCAGTTTCTTCAGATTCGGCACCTTGTTCAAAGTTGGAGTAGGTGGTGTAAGAGCCATAACTTGAGAAGATATTGCTATCAGGTTTGAGAATGGACTTCTTCATCATCGCCTTTTTGCATAAATTTCTTTTTTTAGGTTTTATGGAACACAAAGTCGACCCAAAGGTACTGAAGCACTTTACATGAGCACGAGTTAAAGTTGGCAGTTACATTACACAATGGCATTTTTTGTAGGCATGGTGAGATTAAGCGATTTGCCCAGAATCACAGGATGTTAAGCAGACGCCAAGACTGGAACTTGGCAACATCCTCTCCCCATTTGCTTTGCACCCCCCTATGTTTGATTCAAATTTGCTTGAACTTTATATTTAACTTTCTGTCTCACAACATTTTCAAAGCACCAGCCGATAGTGGTATTCAATATTGTGTTAAGTTGGTTAAAAGTTATACATTTAGTTAAACTGGTTTTATGTTTTAAAAAGGTTTAACAATTTAAAACTTTAATGTAGTTTTTTCAATTGTGTATTACATTTAAAAAAACATAATGATCATAATTATATATTTGTAATAACTAAAAAACAAACACATGTACTCAACAAATTTAATTCATTTAACATTAGTTCACATGGGTTGTTATTTTAATTCTCTGCCTCCACTGATTTTATAGGGAAGCCTTACTTTGCTGCCGTCTGCCAGGGGAGCTCCATCTCCAACATCCCTCACTTGAGGCCAGGATGAAGGTCTTCAACAGAGGTCAAGTGCTCTTAAGAGCAGGGGGAAGCCTACACCCTAATTTGCTGCCTCTTGATATTTGAAGTGAACTCCATCTCTCAGCATCTCTCAGTTGAGCCCAGTTGGAGGGGCTCCAACAGAGTTCAAGTGCTCTTAATCATGAAGGAAAGCCCGCGGCACGGGACACTCATGGGATGTTCCCGGGCAAAGACTGGGCCACGAGCGGGCCTGCCTGCACCCGTCCATGTCCAGATGAGGCTAGGCTGGGCCTCCTCTGTTGGCTCAGTGATTTTCAATTAACTCAAAAATAAGCCTGATAAAAGGGCAGATTGATGCCACCAGGAGGCAATCATTAGCCCCACCTTTAAAAATTCACAGTACTGTTGACTCCAGGGAGACCCAGAAATTCAATACAATGCCACTGGAACTGCAAGGGGGAAATCCATAACAGGAACAGAACTGTGTAAATTCTAGAGGAGCCTCCTGTGTTAATCCTGACACAGGGACAGATCATGTATCAGGGCACTAGAGAACTTCAACTTCTCCCCATCTAAAAAGACAGGATCACTGTACAATATTAGAGGAGAGGAGGGAAGAGGAACCACATTTAGTTTCAGCTACCAAAAAGGCAGAATGCACATGCATATACTAGAATGTATGTATTCTTGAGAAACCAAGTTCAAAGGATTTTTCTAAATTGGAATCATGAAAATCAGACTATTGCTGTAAACATTTTGCTAAGCTGGAAGACAAGCTAACTGATTTTTCAATGTTTTTTAGACAAACTAAAAAATATTAGGCACTAATTTAAAGGAGCTCAAATGTTCAGTGCAAGAGGTTAGCAACTTTCAGATTTGTTTTGTCTAGTCAGCCTCATTTTTCTATTTAGACCATTTGGTCTATTCGGTTCCTTTGGCAAACTTTTCAATTTGTCACAACATTTAGAATCGACACTCAATCAACTTGTTCAAGATGCAACTGTGAAAGATACAGCTAGTGCTAATCTATTTAAACAGGATTTACCACAAGTTCTTCCAGAATGTACTCCATACATTGTTATTCTGCAGAATGTTCTGACTTTACGCACATCAAAGAAAGCGGATGTTATCACCTTAAAAAACACAGGGGCATATGTACAACCCCTAGCACCACTTTAGTGTCACTTTTTGTGGCGCTCTGGTGGCGCTGTGTACTTCACTATATATACAAGGCAGAGCTAAGCCACCTTTTGTGGTTTATCACCACCTTGTAAATATGGGCCCCTTCGAAGCAGTTTTCTGCAGCAGAGGGGCATGCAACGGGTGTTGCTGCGGGCGGTCCACCGCAACACCAGTTGTTTTTGATGCTGCCCAGATTTACAAAGAATCATAAATCTGAGGCAGCACCAAAAATGAATGCCACCTCAGGGATGGCATTAGCATGGCACAACAAGGAGAAATACTTTGAGTTCTCCTCGTTTTTGCTTTTTCTATATGTGCTGCATTCTGCAGAGCACATAGAAAGAGCAAAAGGCCATGAATGATTTTTTAGGTGCAGGAAGGTGTCCCTTCCTGCACATAAACAATCATTCAATAATGACAATCTGCTACTTCTATGGGTGTTGCATTCCGCAGCACATATAGTAGTGCCAAATCGCCACTGTAGACTGTTAATGTGCAGGAAGGGACACCTTCCAATAAATAAACAATTATTCAGTTCAATGCAGACATCTTTACACTATGGTGCAAGGGAGCCTGCATTGGCAGCTAAATTTACTGACAGCACTAGGAGAAACACAGGGGTGAGCCGTATTTTCGTAAATATTGCACATCCCTGAATTTCCAAACTTTTGGTGCAGCACCGCACTGCACGAGTTCCATGTAAATTTGCCCAAAAGTTGTTTACTGGCTTAAATCCAGTGCAGAATAGGCTCTTGATTTATCTCCAGAAGTAATTTTCGTAACAAGAATTCCCTTGTTGGGTATACATAGGAAGGAGATTGTGGGATTGTTAACTTTAAAAACCCCAGTATTGTGAGATCTCTTTTACAACCTTTACACAGATTGAATTTCGTCTTTGGCTGTAAGAAAGCCATGCCTTTAGGGTATTTTTATAGGCCATTTACTTTGATAGCAGCAAATGCTAAATCTCCCGGCTCATAGGACTTTTAATATTGAGAAAAGGAATGGTTTCAAGGGTCTAGCTACCCTGGATAGTCAGTATTGACTTGCTCCAAATAACATATCTAAGTCCTGCGAGAAACAATGGGGGTGATTCTGACCCCGGCGGTCACGGACCGCCGGGGCCAGGGTCGGCGGGAGCACCGCCAACAGGCTGGCGGTGCCCCGCAGGGCATTCTGACCGCAGCGGTTTGGAGGGGGGAAGACTGGCGGGCGGCCTCCGCCGCCCGCCAGACTTAGAATGACCCCCAATGTCTCTTGAGAAAGGCTACTGTACATCAGACTACATTAAGGTCACTGACAGGAGAGTGGGTATGTAAATCTTCCACAGCAAACTATTGTGTTAAGGTGCTTTTGTGGAATGCTACAGACATTCAACAAAACTCTACAACTTGACTGGCTAACAGTTTTTAGGGTTTATGAAATAATCTTTGTACCGTATTAGGTCTCATGATACCTTTAATATAGATGGCATTCCTTCTAAGTGCCATCTGGCTATCCTGTCTCATGGTGGTAGCACAAAAGAGGGTTTATCAACTTTCGTTTCAGTTAATTTAACATTGTTGGAGGTGAAGTAATTATGTATTACCCCATTTTATCTATTGAAGCTTTGAAAGATTTCTTTTTCCATTGATATTTTACTAATCAATTTTCGTTGTAACCTTTTTGATGACTATCCCACTAAGGTTATTGATGATTTATGAGAGTATATAGTAAATGTATTTGATAAATACAAAAAAGAAGTCCTATTCTTGTGGTTAGGGGATTTCAATGTATGTCTTTGTACTATAGGTATCAGCACTTTGTGTGGTTTAACTGGTACAGAGGTAGAAGAAAGGACTCATTTTAAGCATGTACTGTATGGAGAAGCTCTAAATTAGATTATAACCTCCGGGAACTTGGTTTTTAGGCTTTCAGGGATTCTCTGTTCCCCCACCTATAAATGAAATGGAAACTGTAATGATATTGATCACAATATTTTATCTTTTGATCTGATACAAGCAAGACTACAATGTTGGAGCTAGTTGCATCAGTGATCATAATCACCACTCCCGTTCCTTGGGTTTGAATTTATATGATAATCCTAGTGGAACAGTAGGACGGGAAATAGCATATAAAGGAAATAAAGGAATTAGAATTAAATGAGAGAATGTGTGTTTGTGCAACAAAGTCTTTAAACTCCTCATTATATTTTGTTAACCCCCTCCTAGTTTGTAGAAAGTAGCCCTCATTTTCCATCTACTCTTGTGCAAAGATCTCCATCACAATGGCAGTGATCTCTGCAGAAAAAAAGTAAGAGAGTTGATAGCAAAGGTCGCTAAGCCAAGGTACACTTTAGCAAGACCTGCAGTGATTGCATCTGTACTATCTAAATGCATAGCATATTGCCTGAAGCAAGCTGAAATGGTACACTTGGAAATTTTGACAGGATTTACATTTTCCATGCTACTGTTCAAACAAAGTCCCTTGATTCCCATTTACAGTTTGTATACAGTACACCCAAGAGCAGAAGATGGTATATTGTATTTCTTTTCACAACGCCTTAGATTAATTAGACATTCTCATGCCCGGGGAGGAATCAATGTAGACAGATCTGTACCAATCTACTTGAGTGGGAGGACTTTTGCATTTGTATTTGCAAAGTAGAGAGACCATCTTCCCTGAATACCCTTTTACATTCAGCCGATCACACCTATAGAAAGCATTGTATCTTATTGAAACCAAGTTTCGGGCCCTGAATGTACAGTATTTTGTGAACTTTCTTTCATGTTTCTATAAAAGGATGAACTAGTTCCCCTTGAACTATAAGATCCTAGAAAGCACTTCAATCAATCTGATTAGATAGCTGCATAAAGTTTTTATACCTTATGCACTCATTTTCAGAAAAGCTTCTTAAAGATGATGTGCACTGTACAAAGGAATATCTGTCACTGCATGGCATTTCAATAGCCCAAAAATAAATTTGTGTATGAAGGCACACAACATAATGTGTACATTCTTAAATGTTTACCCATAATATTGTATTGGTCTTTGATTGTTATCAGTGTATCCTTGAAAATAAAGCTTCTGGACAAAGGGATAACAAGGCTATATCCAGTTGTCTGGAGCCATCTAATAATGAACCATGCATGATCAAAAACAAATTTCTTATTTCATAGCTGGGCCATATCATGACTGTTCTGAGCAGCTTTTTTGCATGCAAAATGTCTAAAGTTCAATTATATCACCTGGAATTTCTCTGGGATAATGTACAACTTTTAAAACAGAATTATCGGAAACAGTGATCAAGGATTTCCTCCTCCTGTGGCATATCCACAAACTGTTTCATAGTACATTTTGTAGTAGTATAGTAGTACTACAAAGTACTACAAAATGCTATTCGCAAACCACATGAGGAGGACTCTATCTAGTTCTGTCCTATCTTTTCTGTGCAGAGCTCTCCACCCAGACTGTAGCGTCTCCACACATGTAGGTGTACGTTTTAGTATTAAATGTGGCAGAGACAAAGAAAGTGGCTTGAAAATGGGAAACATTTATGGTTAAAGATGAGGGGTTTGGAAGGAGTATGGTCAAGTTAAGGCAGAGCCATGCAACCACCTGCAAAATTGAATGCCCACTCTTATTCACAAACTGCACTTCTAAAGCTACTACTGCCAAAATTACCCAGAACAGTGCTAAATGAACTCCAGAGCTACAATAAGTTCAGCACCATACATGGCCTTTCACAGACACTGCAACACACTCCCATTTTCTGAAGTTTAAATTAAAAACAAATCCCACCTAATGTAAAAAAGTATATTTTTCATGATGTATTAATATTATCTAACCAGATATATAAAATTATTTAAAATTAGTTTAGTTACCTGGTAACAACATTTAAAGATACAGTATTTTTAATTTAAAAAGGTTGTTATAGTATGTTACAATTAAAATGTTTTATTTTTAGAATGTGTTTTACATTAAATTACACATATGCATATTTGTTTTACAATTTTAAATAATTTACTTTCATTTAACACATTTTCCCATTGAGTTTTATTTTAAGTCCCTAACTTTGTTATTTTCTATAGGAGAGTCTTGCAGTGTTAGTGGTTGCCCATGTGTGGTGCTGGGAATGCTACTGCTCTTTTTTTGAAGTAGCAACTTTACACTTCTTCATTTGGCTCCACTTTTTGTGCAAGTGGGTGGGGACATGTAAGTCTGCACTTTTGACTAACTTTACACTCTGATTTTGCGACAAGCCCAAAGTAGTAAAGATGCTAAAAACAGTGAAATTACTACCACTAAATCTACACATGTAGATTTACCTTTGTGAATAGGTCCCTCTGCTTCCAACTTGTTCTCTCTAAATGTCATTAATTAACACAAAGCAATTCACAGTCATGATTGAACTTTAGGCACCTTGCACGCAAAAACACCTGCTCTGGCTGATCGTGCATGATTGACCACTGCTGACCGATGATTCTAATCAATATCCTTGCAAGGACAAGGCATAAACAAAAGCGTGTGGTTATACTACTCCATTGTAAACATATGTTTTAATTGTCAGTTTAAAATACATGAACTAGTAATACTTCCTTACTTATCCTTATTGCTTGTTCGTAGCTTCAGGTGGAACAGAACTGTAATGCTAAATCCATACTATCAGTTGCTGTTAAGACAGACACAGTGTTACAAACCTAAAAATACAAAGCTTAATTAAATTATTTTCTTTGCAACTTTTCTCATGTGCATATCTTCATATCAAACAGTCAAAGTGAAGCTTTGAACAAATTCAATACCTTTCCCAGTCATTTGGGGCTTACCCTGTTGAAGTACTATTATTAACATTAATCTGACAAATCAAAGTGATTACATATCTAGACAGGAAAATCAATAACATTAATCATTCCCAAAATGAAAAAGAAGCCATGTGTGAAATGATGGTCAGCCATTTTTAAAACCACATAATTTAGCAAAGAGACAACTAATCAATATCAGGCATTTTCTGTAATGAAAGAAAACGAGGGTTAGGGGAATAAAGCACTCCAGCTCAAGTTTTTTTGCTTTGCTAGGGGTATAATAAATTAACTAAATACACTTTGTACGAACCTACATATTATGTTTACTTCTACATCAGGAGACTCAGACAAGTAAAGAGATTGATTTTTTGATTAAGCCCATCAGGATATTTTTTCTGAGACTTCACCCTTTCCTTTGGAGAGGATAGGTGCATTTGTGAAGTACATCCATGAGATATTCAATACAATTCAATTGGTGTAGGGGCATATGATCATGTCTTGTACAATATGATAATGCATATAAGATGGAAAAATATATTACTTTATTATAGGCTTTTCTTTTGGGAATCAACAACAGGTTTGACAAATGAGTGCACCTGATGAGAAAAAAGCTAGATATAGTATCTAGGTTAGCTACCTTGCCTAAAGTGCCTGGAGCATAATATTAATATCTCCACAGGAGGGGGCTTAGAAGACTCACATTAATAGTTTATCCCAATCAAGAATGAACCAGCTAGAAGTGAGTTGTTCAGTTTTGGCTTCTACAAGGTAAGTCTCAACCTATTAGTTTGTCAAAGCTTGTTTGCATTGGTGCTGTTGGACACTTTGGGGCAACATGGTCCATGGTACATGCGTGGCGTACACCACTAAATCATATTTTTTAAAGCCATGCAAAGCCACTTTGTGTGGCTTTGAATGGCTTCAAAATATGGAGTAAGGCAATGCAGCTCAAATCGCTGAACTGACTTACTCTGCGCAAGGGAGCCATTCCAAGAGCGTTGCATGGGTGTTCCCATGCAACTTCCATGGTTTTTGATGCATTCCCACATTTACCAACCCTGGTAAACCTGAGAAAGTGCCAAAAGCCTCTGCCTCCCCAGGTGATGTGTAATGGGGAGAAATATATTTATTTCTCCTTGTTTTTTCCTCTTTCTATGTGTGCTGCATACTGCATACTGCAGCACACATAGAAAGAGGAAAACTCCTCTCCAGATTGTTTTTGTGCAGGAAGGTGATCCTTCCTGCACAAAAACAATCCTGCATGCAACACAGGCACCCTTGTACAATGTTGCAAGGATGCCTGCATTCGTGCTAGGCAGCCAAAAGGAAGCCTGCATAGGGGGAAAGGAAAGAAATGCACTGTATTACATTAATACAGCACATTCCTGCCCTTTCCCTGTGAAGCAGGGCAGTGCAGCAAGGTGCGTGGAGGAGATGGCAGGGAGAATATGAGATAAGTAAACAAAGAGGAGAACAAGGTAAGAAGATATGCACCACTAGAGAGCCAAATGAAAAATACAACACCAGTCATTTAACGCTGGCAGTTGAAAGATGCATCTCATCCATCTCATCCAATTCAGAGCAATGTATAGAAGAACCTCTCTAGATGTGGGATAAACTCAAACTTAGGGAGAAAAGCCATTAAGCAGGGAACTTAAATAGATAAGGAATCTATCCATCATGTGCAAGGACCTGGCATGAAGCAAATCCTATGTATTGTATTGTAGACAATGTATCTTTGACACAAGACAGGTAAGTTTATCTTCAGGCGTGACCTAATACGTAAATCAGTGGAACTCATTCAGAGGTGTAACAAAACACAACATTGGGGTTGACCAAACCATCTTTCCTACAGATTGTCCATTTGTTGAATCACATGTGTAAAGGTATGTTAGAGTAAAGCTGGAAGAATAACCTACTTTAGCAAAAAAGAGACTATGGATTGGCTTGTGAAAACACATTAATACTCAATGCACCACAATGCAGGGTTATGCTGCTTCACATTTAGACTTGCAGAAACATAAATTTAAAGCTATTTGTGGTTTGTCTGATAGTCTTTGGTGGATGAACTGCTCTGAAAAACCACTTCCAATTTCAAGTTTCCAGCTAAATTTGAGATAAACCTTTATAAGCCACCAGTCCAAAGCATGTGTGTGCTGCAGCCTCTGTGGTCTTAAACCTTAACTGTACTCATTTCACTTCTACTGGATGATGTATGACTCCTCCCAAAATCTGAGAGCAGTACATTAATGTACGGGGATGGAGCAATTAGCCTGGTATATGCACCTCGGAGTCCATCATGGTTCTAGCAGTGGCCACAGCTTCCACATAAGATCAGTTTTCACTCCTTGACTTGCTGCCACAAACCTACCTCAAAGGGTACTTATTCTAGACACACACAGGGACTGATTCAGAAAGGAATTTATGAGTAGATGCTGTAATATTACTGCAGTATATCTTTACATATTCTTCAATGTCTTTATGAGTTGGCCCCTGTGAGAAAGTCATCCTTTAGCATGTTCACCCCAATGCTTCTGATTGATACTGGTGGTAACTGACCCTGGCTTTTCCCCGGGCTCTGTTAAACAGTCCCAGAGTCAGTGCTCTGAATACAAGGTAAAAGGTAAAGTGGTACAATTGCATTTGGCAATGACAGACTCCTGTAAGTCCCTAGCAGGTAATAAGGCACGGAGATTCAAACTACCTATAAGTCCCTAGTATAATAGGACAAGGATGTTTAGAGGCACAGTAGATTTACTGCACTGGAGTATGCACTTCTGAATTGTCTGTCGTCATTTTTAAAGGCAGCCCTGCCTTGCAGACTGTCTTTAAAAAGAAAAATGTGTGCAAGTGTGACTTAGGAATTAAAAGTATTTCCAAAGTGATAATCTACCTTATATTTACACATAGGTCACCCCTATAGTCTTCCCTAGGAGCCCCAGAAACAGAGTGCCATTTAACTATAAGCAGGGACATTATAAAATATATTTTATATGTCCTGATGAGGGAAAACTGCACCTTTAATTTTTCTTCATTATAGATATTTAGCTCCAGAATATAACATGGAAATATTTTACATAAGCATAAGTATTGCTAGGAAGGAGCTAAATGTGTCATGAAAGAACTCAAAAGATTAGTCATGATAAATCCAACAACTTGCCATTGTTGAATTTATCATAACTGATACAGAAAAGATAAGCCTTTTGTTTCTGTAAGTCAAATTCCAGCCTGCTAGTGGTGTCTCCTGATTGGCCAGCCTCAACAGGATTAACCAGGCTGTTTAGATGAGGTGATAAGTAGCATGCAAAGAGGAGTGGTTATCTGATGGGGGGTGGTCTCCAGCTACAGAAGCCAGGCCAGGAAGTTGGCTGAGTAAATCAAACTGGGCTGCAGGACAGAAAGGAATGCCAGTCAGTCCTGCCCTCCCACCCTGTACCCCACTGATAGATAGTAGGCCATGTAACAGAACTTACAGATGTCCAGAGGGGGAGTGTTAATGGAAATGAGCCATACCAGAAGGTTAGTTTAACCAGGTCTTGCTCCTCTGGAGGAAAATTGCCCATCTTGGAATTTTAAAATGCAGTGCTTCATGGGGCAAAAAAATGGCACACTTTGGAGGAAGCTGTCATGCTTTTGTTTGGCACCCTGCAGCTCATTGGACAGGGGTGCCCTCCCTGCTTGTCCCTCAAGATGACTGAATAAATATGACTGATTTACATTGTGACTCAGACCTGCTGCTTGAAACTACATGAAGAAGGACTGTCCTGCTGAAAGCCTAGTTTGCAACCCCAATGACTGCACATTTAAGTACTGCTCCTGTTGCACACTGGAACAACAGCCCTAAGGACTTTGCCATGCTTCAAAAAGAACTCAGGAGTGGACTTCCTGAAAGCAACAGATTAAAAGAGCTTGCCTGCACCAACTATCACAAACATTCCCAGCCTGGAGTGTGTGCTGTGGACTTTTTAGAATTATACCACATGCACTGTATTGGAAAATGGGTTATTGGTAAGGGCAGGTATGTACCTACACTTAGCAATAGGCCACTAACCTCCACTTAGCTCCAGTCAGGTCTCAGTAAATTAAACCTAGCTCAACCCTTGGTAGCTTGGCAACGAGCGACAAGGCTTAATTTAGGAAACAAAGCGTAAAGCATTCAAATATCAGAAAACAGTAACTAAATAAAACACAGGAAATGGTTTAAAAATCCCAAATCATTTTATAAAAATAGGAAATATTTTTAGCTTTAACATGACACCAAAATGAATGAAATCGGATAAGGGGAACTGGAGATATGAATTTCTAAAGAATAATTGCTTTCTAGTGCATAGAAACAAAAAGTGCAAATCTGGTCATCTGGTCTGACCTCGACCGGGGCAAAGTCAAAGTTTAAGGCCGACCGCGATGGAGCCCTGCTCGGCTACAGCCCGCGGGAGGACACGGTCAAAAGTTTACATTAGGACTTAGTAGTTTTTTGTAAAATTTTCTTCAGCAGGACGAACCTGCCAGTCCAATCCGACCTCCTGGAACTGTTCACATTGCGGGAGCCCACGGTGGAGATTTTTACCTTCGGACGTAGTTGTTTTTTCAAGGTTAAAATCCTTTGGCCGGGGCAAACCTGGATCTTGATCTGACGTCCTTGGAGCCCTCCTCAGATATGCTGGCTGGGAGGTCCCGGTCAACTTCCTACATTCGGACATAGTCTCTTTTTTGGAGATTTTCTTCACCGGGATGAACCTGCAAGTCAGGCCGCGTCGCGGTTGAGGCAAGCCAGCTAGAGTTGCCGCAGCGGGTCAGTCCCTCTATGGAGCTTTTTTCCAAAAGTTCTCCAAAGTTCTTGTAACTTCTGGATCTTCTTCCAGATGTTCTTTTAAGGTTCTTTTGGGGTCCACAGCTCACCCCAAGGTTCCAAAAGCTCTGAGATGCTCCTTGGGGGGTGTGGACTACAACTCCCAGAATGCACCTGGCACAAATTTCTTTTTGGCCACTGGACAGTGGTCAGCTGGTTGGTTTCTTCAGGAGTTGGTGCAGGGGACTCTGGTTAGCAAGTTTTCACCCGTAGCAAACAGGGAGTCCCTCCTCAAACCAGTTGAAGCCAGGCAAAGTTCTTCTTGTGGTGAAGCCCAAGTGTGCAGCTGGTGCAGTCTTTCGGAGTGCAGGGTCCACGTGCAGGCCTGGGGTCCAGCAGGGCAGTCCTTCTTCTCCTGTAGTTCTTCCTTGTTGGAATCTGATGGGGATCTGAGGTGTGGGTGCAGGTCTGCCAGTTTTATCCTTGCTCCTGGGTGAAAAACAGGGGGGTCCTGGTTTTCCAATCAGGGGCAGGGTCTTTCCCCCTGTGATGGCCACTTCCTGGGAAGTGTGACAAAACTCAATCCCAGGGAGCAACATTCCTCAAAAATCCACCATGGCTGAAAGTGATTTTTGGTGGTTACATCTGGCTGAGCCCACCCACTGGTGTGGCTAAAACTCCTAAACACACCCCTCTCCTGTCCTCTCCTAATCTAATCAAGGGGGCACCTAATTGTCTGGGTTTGCAGGATGTCATGGTGTTGCCTTTGAAGACCAGTTTGGCAGCCCTCCCCCTTCCTGCTTTACCATCTGCTGAGGGGAGATCTCCTCCCCCAGACACATCTCTTTGTGCTGAGCCATGCCACTTCACACTTCATCAAGGCAGCCTGGCCAGCACAGCACAGCAGCAAAAACACTGAAGGGCTGAAGTTGGCAACTTTTCAGGTAAAGTTTAAAACTGTTTACCTGAACAAGTTATATTAAATCCAACAACTGGGATTATAACAATTAATTTGATACCAAACTTCTGGTATTTGTTACTTAAGGAGCTTTCTAAAATTAAAATAAAGTCTCCCCATTCTAGCCAATGGAGGCCATTCACTACAATGAGGGAAAAACGAAATTGGCTGTTTTACCTCACCAGGGCTTATACAACTATTTTTATAAGGTCCCTGCTTATAGTTACATGGCACCCAGCCCTAGGGGCACATAGGGCACACCTTAGGGGTGACTTATATGTAAAAATAAGGTAGTTTAAGATTTTGGAATGACTTTTAATTCCAAAGTCGAATTTGCATGCAACTTAAATTTAAAAGCAGCCAGCAAGGCAGGCATGCCTTTAAAATGACACTGGGCACCTCAGCAGTGCACCTATGGGGGCGCTACCTATGCTGGGGTCCCTAAACCTCCATGCCCTACCATATACTAGGGACTTATAGGTAGGTTAATTTTGCCAATCATAATTAGCCTAAGTTGCATATCCACTTTACACAGAGCACTGGCCCTGGGACTGGTAAGCAGTACCCAGGGCACAGCCAAGAGTCAGTAACCACCAGTACCTGTATAAAATGTTTGGGGGTGACCAGGGCAAAAAGGAGGACTTTCCTATACACTGTGGGAACTGTAGTCCTAAACTTCCAAGGACCATCTCAGAGCTGCTGGACCCTTGGATTTGTGTTTGGACACTTTGAACCTTAAAGAATAACTTCATGAAGAAGTTCCAGAAGTTTGAAGCAACTTTTGGAAAAAGCTCCACAAGTGGACCGACTCGCCATCGTGAGTCAAGCCGACTCCCTTCAACAGTGACCCTGCCAGGATTACCGGTATATCCCCTGAAAGCTCTGGCACTCCAGACTTCCTAGATTTGACAGGGGTCCCATAGAAAAGCAGTCCAACAACATTTCATCCAAATCGGCTTACTGAGGTGGACCTGACAATGTACCGAGCGAAAAGCTCCAGAAAAATGTCTACGTGCAAAGGTAAAATTTGGACCAATGCCTTCCAATCAGTGTATCTGAGCAGGGCTACATCGTAGTCTTCCTCAGACTTTAACTTTCCCCCGGTCAGGCACAACCAGATGTCCCTCGTTGGCGCTATTGATGTCTAAACACAGGAAAGCACATTTTTTTTATTTAATCTTCAAAAATTCATAACTCCAGTTCCCTACATTGCATTTTCGTTGTTTTTGGTGTCATTTTAAAGATAAAAATATTTACTATTTGTATATATTGGAATGGGATTTTTATTGTGTCTTGTGTCATACTTATTTACTGTGTTGGTGTATTTAAATGCTTTACATATCTGTCCCCTAAATTAAGCCGGTTTGCTTGTTACCAAGCTACCAGGGTTTGTGCCAGGGCCTAATGTTTTGAGACCTTGACTGGACCTAACATTGTCTTGAGGGAACAATTGTTAGTGGTAGGTGTGTACTTACCTCTTCTAATTATCAGTCTCCAACAGCCCCAAACACCTAAAATTGAATTAAAGTGGGAATAGTCATATACTATTAGTACAAATAGAAGCAACTGTGTCCTCTTTGTAATTTTACTAGCGGCGGTAGGACATTTCAGACCCAATTCATAAAGCCATTTATGAGCATTATGAGGTAATACTCCTTTAGTTCTATTCACGTACTCATATATGCTTTCCAGAATCAGTCCTACTGTATATATCCTTCAAATATAATACCTCTTTCTTTCCCATCTAATCCACTAAAGGTCGTTTTCTGCTCCTTACTGGATTTTCTCAAACTTTATCATTATTTTACTCTTCATAACTCAGTCTCTGCAAGCTTAAACCTGCTATTTCTCTGCCTTGTTCAGCTACTTTTCAAACATTTACAATATTTTCATCCACACTGTTTTCCCAGTACCCACCTTAGTTAATTTAAGGCACTGTCACAAGAAAGTAATACCATCACATTGCCCATGTCATAAAGGTGGCAGACAGCTGGCAGATGTTTTCTTTCAAGCTGTGAGAGAAGATAGTACATAATGCATAGCCATTCAAGCGCAATCTGTGCATAGGTTGCAAGGAGAAATAAAACTAACTCTTTCCTCAAACAGAGCTTATCCTTTGGTTATTTTCCAGTAATGTCCCTCACAAACTCTCAGATAAAACAAGCATTGTTCACAGTAGAGGCCACCACATATATCAAGGAGGGGGCAGGGAGTGGGGGGGTCGACGAACGACATGGGAAGCATTTTAAAAAAGAAAAGAAAAGTAACCACTTGCCTTGTGCCTCCCATCTCCCGTCACCGTCTCCTGCCTCCTCAATCCTCTTCTGGTGTCCCAGCATTTCCTGGGACACCAGCAGGGGCTCCCCAGCAATCCTGGCGCTGCTTACATGCTAAACATAGCATGTAAGTAGCATCAGGATTGGTCTGAGTGGCAGTACACAAGCCCTGGGTTTGTTCTGTTTCTCCAGCCTGGATGTGTAAACAGACGAGTTGGAGAAACCTAAGTGTGCATGTGCGTTTGGCCGGCCAAAAACGGTAGGCCAAACACACTTGCACACTTAGTGCACTCTCCCACCTCCCCGTGGCCCAGCCCCACCCCTCCTTGCACCTACTGGCTGAGCCAGCAGATGTAAAATAAAAAATAAAACGATTGCGTTTTATTTTTCATCTGCTGGCTCATCCAGGGGGACGACGCTCCTCCACCACTGTAGAGGAGCCGCCCCTGATTCGTTCATCATCTATCTCACTTCCAAGCTTTGTCACAGAAAGTTGAAACAGACCGAAGTAGTGGCATGCAGAGCTAAACTGCAACTGCAAACAGTATGAGAACATTTCAACTGCCATCTGCTAATCTCAAGGGGGGGTAATTGAAAGCTAACGTGAACAAAATCTGAAATGAATAGTACGGCTTCCCTTGGCTTTGTAAAAACCCTTCCTAAAACGCACTTTGGGGGGGAAGATTATAAAAAATGAACATTTTACATGCTGTGTATTTCAACATTCTTGCTTTCGTAATAAGACTATGATTGCAGTTTCATAAATATGCTAAATGACTCCTGTTCATGCTTAATACCTTCATTCAACTTCTGCACATAAAATGTGAGGTTAATGATTTAACATAAAATGTTTGGTACAATAAATCATTGTAGGGAAATTGCTGGTGGCTGGATACCAAAGAGGGACTTAAAGTGGATGAAATAAAAACATATATTATTAATGCAAAACGGCGACTGTACATAAAAATGTTATTGGAAGTCAGCGCTGAGTGCCATGATCTCTCATAGGCACTCAGCCTACCATCCTATGTTATTATATGGTCATTAACCTTTCTGTTACTTGCAACGTCCTTATCGTCGGGAGTATTTTATACCATATATCACTGTCACATGCAGAGTCCACAGATGCATCTGTCATGTACCTATGGTTCACCAAGCAAGAACATTTCCTGTGCAACCACGACTAAGGGAGCCAGAACTGACACCAGCCCATCATAGGCCACCATGAGTGTAAATGTACACAGTCAAGCCCCCTCATCCACTAATGATCAGCGCCCCTCCTAACCACTTACCGCCCCGTCACATACTACATGCTGTCTAAAAAGTGGAAACGCAGCGCCCTGCAACCTATCCACGGACACCGCTACTCTACACACACCACAATTTTGTACAGGACCAGGCTCGCAGTTTTGTTTGTAGTTATAAAGTTTGAATTAAAAGCACTAATGCTAGCTACAAGATGAATTTCCAAGCAAATAATGTACGCACTATGTATCTTTGTGTTTATGCCAATGTATCAGATAAAAACATTAAAGGTGGTTGGGAAAAAAGTAGTCAGTTTGCAAACCGCTACAGCATTGAACAGCAAGTGTGACTGTGCTCGATCCTCTTGCTGTCTTCCAAAATGTGTTGAGCTCATGAAGAATGTATAAATTGTGGGGCATGTAAAATTTGTTTCCCTTTGTTAATGATGTGCAAGAATTTTCTCCAGTAGAACTGTTGTTAGGATGCCTCTTTTCAGCTTTTAGGGGGTATTCAGATGGGCAGTTGAAAGACTGCTTGTGTCATGGTGTTACATGTTTAACACACGTTTACCTGTGGTGGACCTGATGGTTGAGGTGACATTGGATGATGTCATTGCAGGGATACAGTCATCGTCTTGAGAGTACCCAGCTTGAATAGCCCTCAGGTAACTGTGACTTCTTGTTCGGAAGCATCCGGGAAGGTCCAGGGCATCCATTGCCTGAGATTCCATTTCACTGAAGACCGATTCACACACAGATTCATACTGCCCATTGATCTCGGCTTCACTCATCTGGAATAAAAAATACGAGTTATCCACAATGTCATGGTCAGAAGCATTTGTCGTCTCTTAATCACTATTAAGATTACGAAAAATCCCATTTGCACAAATACACATGAAAATTTTTGAACCCAAACTATCAGATTTTATTTGAACATCATCAATTTAAAATGACACATCAAATAATATTTATTTTCGTACATAAGGACCCTCTTTTCGAATTTGTTATAAAGTGTAAAACATGCACAAACAATATTTGTGATCGCTTTTACCCTTTGTGTGGTAAAAACAATTTGAAAATGTTTACTGGGTTTATTGCACTTGGGTTTGCCACTACTTCGGTATGAGGCTTGTGGCCACATGATGAATGACCACCGTGAGCTGTTAGTGAAAGCACTCCCCTCACTGCGCAAACACTCATGCACACAAGGGCTCTCTCCAACCCGGCACTGTATTGCCAAGTTTGAGAGAGCCAGCCGAGGCTCCCAGTCTGTGTTGGACCACCCAGCCAGGGTGCTTTAGCGAATCATAATGCTGCTCTGAGCAGCGTCTTGGTTGGCACAGGGCAGGCTGGGAGCCTGTGCCTGGAGTGCAGTGGCAGTGCGGCGGCAGCGGTGACTAGGTCCGTTTCATTATTTGTAGATTTTTTGTTTGTTTTTGTTTTGTTTTGCTTTGCCCCGCACCCACCCCGCCACTTTTCCGAGTCACCAGATGTGACTGGCTTCAGGGATTGGTGAACATTAGTGAAGACTTTAGACAACCTCCTACATCCCTCCGCCTTCTCCTGCCTAGGTGTCCTTTCTCCTACTAAACTAGGAAGGTCCAGTCTCTTCAGAGGTGCCTGATTAAACTGCACTACTGGCAACAATGTCAGAAACTGCCTTGTTGGTTATGTATTGCAGTCCAGTCCTCTGAGAAAAAAAGGAATCCCTAAGCATCCCTATGGTAGCAAGGACAGAGCAGGAAAAAGCAATCAGCAGAGGAATAAAAGTGGCATGTTCCATATCACAGCATAACCAAGCAACGTTATTAAGATATCAAGAAAGCAATTGAAAATTTGAAGTTAACAATTAACAAGCATTGGCAATGTCAAATGGCCTGAACATGGAAAGAATGTTGCATGGTAACGTGAAGCATTACAAAGAAATAGCATGGGAATTAATATGTATTTGTGTGTAATCAAAGAACTGTAGAATAATATTGGTGCAGGTTTAAAAGGTCAGGTGACAGTCGCATTGTCAAGCCAACCTTAAAATCCATATAGGTTAAAGACTGCCTTCCTCCCATTTGTGGTGCTGCCAGAGAAATATAACACAATTCAACTAGTTATCTAAAACATTTTATAGCACTGCAGTGTCACCTTTCTCATCACAGAATCTGTGATAGCAAATAAGGCACAACTAAAGAAACCTAAACGCTGAAAAAGGAGCATGAGGAATATAAACCTGAATGATCTTTCATCCCTCAGCAATAACTTTTTGGCTCCACTGGTGAATATGTCACATGTCCATAACCTAACCGACCACTACAACTCCATGACAAACATTCTAGACACAATTGTGCCCTTACAGCTAAAATCAATGTCCACCAAAGACTCCAAACCATGGTACAAAGGCAGCCTAAATGCAGAAAGACATTATTTGAGACTTGATTCTCTCCATCCCTCTAACACCCTAAGCACTTGAGGACGCTGATAAACATCTATAACAAACACACTCAAAAGCAAACACTTGAAAGCACATTTCTTCAGAAACCAACTAGATAAAGCTAGAAAACAACGCAAAAAACTATTTCAGCTCATCAAACTACAATCAAACTACAATCAAGTAAACAAACCGACCATTCCCCAATGTGATCCTGCCCACAGCTAAACTGCAAGGATTTTACCTCCTTCTTCCTGGAAAAGACAAAAAAAAATTAAGGTGATCTACTGACAGCAAGGGAGCACCTTTCGGTCAAAACACATCTCAGCATCCCCCCCTCTCCCTGGATCACTGAGACTACATGTCTCACAGGCCACACCCCCAAAAACATTGCCTCATGGAACATATTTAAAATCTTTAAGGATAGTAGAATTCTCAAAATTGTAACAACACGGAGACCGTCAAACCACTTCAACAAAGCTATTAGAAATGGGATCTCTAGTTGGTCGTGGTTTGCACCCTCTTCAAGTGGGGACCCTCACTCCAGTCTGTGTAAGGGAGTCACACACTTCTAAGATAAACTATGCTCACCCCCTTGGTAGCTTCGCGTGAGCAGTCAGGCTTATCTCAGAGGCAATGTGTAAAGTATTTGTACACACACACACACACACACACACACACACAGTAACACAGTGAAAACACCACAGAAGTACTCCACACCAGGTTAGAAAAATAGCAAATATTTATCTGCGTAAAACAAGACCAAAACAACAACAATTCAGGATACACAAGCAAAGATACACATTTTTCAATATTAAATCTCAGTAAAACGCTCAGAAACACAATTCCTCCAACTGGGGATATCAAGGTGCCATGACAAAGTCATTCCCAAAAGTCCGACGCAACTCGCGAGGGAGTGCGGGCTGGTCACGAAGTCGCATGGACCCCAGGCTCAGTACCTTTGGAAATCAAAGCTGTTGCATGGAGTCGGGGAGGCAAGGTATCGCTAGAGCGGGTGCGACATCGGTTCTTTACCGCTAACAGGAAGGTGAGGTGTTGGTTCCTTACTGCAAGGCAGGGAAGGTGAGGCTTCAGCTCCTTACAGTTGCAGGGGAGGTGATGTGCTGTCAGTGGTGAGGTGTCAGTCCCTTACGATCCGGCGGGTTGATTAATCTAGCAGGTCAAAATGTGAGGCTTCAACTTCGCGGTGTCAGTATCACACCACAGGGCCATAGATACTGCGGTGGACTCGGAGTCGGGTGTCACAGATGTCGGGGACAATGCAGACTGTGGCAGAGCTTCAGAGACACTGCAGCGGCTTCGGGCCTGTGTCGTTGGTCGCAGTGGTTGCACTCAGGGTAGACCGTGGCTCCAGTGCAGGTAGAGACATGGAGTCAGATAGCCGCACCAGTTCCAAAGCTGCACTGGAAATGATGTACTTGGTTTCTTCTTGGTTACACAAGAACTCACTCCCAAGGGCCCAGGAACTTGTTTTGGCACCGCTTGGCAAGTCAAGAATTTCAGCAAGAGAGCCCAGGTGCTGGCAGATGAAGTGTTTGATGCCCCTGGAACTTCTAACAGGAGGCAAGCTCAGTCCAAGCCCTAGGAGAACCTTTGGAAGCAGGATGTAGAAAGTAAAGTCCAGTCCTTTCACTCACAGGACAGATGCAGCGGGCAGCAGGCCAGCACAACAAAGCAACGGGCAGAGTGTTAGTCCCTCCTACAACATCTAGCTCTTCTTCCTGGAAGAATGTTCTCAGTCCAGAAGGATTCTACAGTTGTGGTGTCAGAGGTCCAATGCTTATACTCATTTCTGCCTTTGAAGTAGGAAAACTTCAAAGGAAAGTCTTTGTAGAGCATAAGACCCTGCCATTCCTGCAGTGGTTCCAGACACACTCCAGCGGGTTGGAGACTGCTTTGTGTAAGCACAGGTCCAGCCCTATTTAGGTGCAAGTGTCAGCTCCTCCTAGCACTCTAGCCCAGGAAGACCCATGAGGATATGCAGGGTGCACCTCAGCTCCCTTTGTGTGACTGTCTAGAGTAAATTCACAAACAGCTCAACTGTCATCCTGGCCCAGATGTGTATTCCACAACCAGATAGAGGCACAGAATGGTTAAGCAAGAAAATTCCCACGTTCTCAAAGTGGCATTTTCAAACTTACAATTTAAAAATCAACTTCGCCAAAAGATTTATTTTTAAATTGTAAGTTCAAAGACCCCAAATTCCACATCACTATTTGCTCCAAATGGGAAATTTCATTTAAATTACATTTCAACGCAGTCCCCATGTTAACCTATGGGAGAGATAGGCCTTGCAATAGTGAAAAACAAATTTAGCAGTATTTAGCTATCAGGATGTACAAAATATACCAGTACATGTCCTACCTTTTAAATACACAACACCCTGTCCATGGGGCTGCCTTGGGCCTGCATTAGGGGTGACTTACATGTAGTAAATGGGAAGGTTTGGGCCTGGCAAGTGAGTGCACTTGCCAGGTTGAACTGACAGTTTGAAACTGCACACACAGACACTGCAGTTGCAGGTCGGAGACATGTTCACAGGGCTACTCATGAGGTGGCACAGTCAGTGCGGCAGACCCACTAGTAGTATTTGATTTTCAGACCCTGGGCACACATGGTGCACTACTAAATCAAATATGCCAATCATGGATAGACAATCACTAACACCATTTACACAGAGAGCACTACACTTTAGCACTGGTCAGCAGTGGTAAAGTGCTCAGAGTCCTTAAGCCAGCAAAAATGAAATTCTTCACAGGATCAAAAACAGGAGGTCAGAAGCCCAAAAAACGGGGGAAACCCTGTAGAAAGACCCATTTCCAACAAACCCTTTACCATCAAATTTCTTCAGTGAGATAAAATTGTCTATACTACTACTCTGGACAAGATAGTAAATGCCTCACTCTTTCATAGCATTATTCTAGATTGCCTAAAGCCTGGGGAGGTAACCCCTAATGTTGGAAATCCCATGGCAGATCACGCAGACCTAAACAACATCTGGCCAATCTCAAACATTCTGACACTGGCGAAGCTCCTGGAGAAATGTGTTAATGTTCAATTATGTTACCATGTAGAACATTCCAACTTTTAAACCAGTTCCAATCCGGCTTCGGCCAGGGACACAGTACTAAATCGGCTCTAATACAGATAGTAAATGAAGCACTAAAAATGCTAGCTCAAAGAAATTGGGCCTTCTAATCCTCCTCGACCTCTAGTCAGCTTTTGACTCAGTTAAACATAACAGCCTCCTAGGCTTACTGGAACTTATGATGGGTTAATCAGAGCCTGTCCTACATTGCTCCACCTCCTTTCTACACAATGGAGCCCAAAGAATCAAGGTTAATCAGTCCCTATCCAATCCTACACCAGTCGCACTAGGGATACCACAAGGATCAACACTATCTTTCATTCTCTTTAACCTTATCATGAAATATTTAACTAAAATTCTGAAATGATCCCACATTCACTATGACATGTACGCTTATGATACCCAATTGTATCTGAAAATCTCTTCCCCAAAAGATATCTAGTCTCTCAACATCACTCTACTAATAACCCAAAACTGGTTCTCAGGCAACCCCCTCAAACTCAATGCTGTCAAAATGGAATTCCTCTTATTAGCCCCACCCAAGCAGTCACACATTGGAGAATGGATGAAACAACTAACAGCCCTTAACTGCTTACCACACATGATAGATTCCACTAGATCACTAGGGATATCACTAGACAAGAACTTGAACATGCAGGAGCACATTAGTGCTGCCACTATGGGAGCTAACTTCCAGATGAACATCTTAAGAAAAATAAAACCCTTCCTCCCTCTCAAAGACTTTAAATCAGCTGTTCAAATCCTAGTGATTTCCAAGTTGGAATATGGAAGTGCAACCTATGCCCCCTATCTAGATCTAAGTTGGCTCCACTAAGGGTCTCCCTTAACAATGTTGCAAGGCACATCACAGAATCGAAAAAAGATGCAACAACATCACTCTTGACCTGCAATCCCTAAACTGGCTCCCATACGAAGCAAAGATTCATAAAGCCCATAAAGCCCTACACCTCAACACCCCATAGTATCTAGCATAAGAACTGGTGCTATCAGGTGGCTGCAGATCCTCTAGAAGCACCAGCACCTTATTGTTGAAACTACAGAAATTTCATACAAAGAAATTGTACAATTGAGCCTCTCAGGCACTGCCTCAGGAATTTAAAACTCCTTGCCCCCAAAAATCAGACTGAACCCCACAACAGCATCATTTGAAAAGGAATTTAAGGGGCTACTGATAAACACATTTCTGCTCCAGAGCTCACAAACTCTACTTGCCAGACCGTAATTGAGCTCAATGCCCACACCCATGTAATTTAGTCATCTATTATTTTCTTGATTATTGAACGGGTGGTTTGGACCTTGTAATGGTCTCTTACCTCAACTTGGAGCTACCTCATCCTGTACCATTTTTGATTATGTTGGTGTTGGTTTTACTTGTTTCTTCCTTCTTTACCATATATAAAGGGCTCTGACACTCTCAAGGGTCAAGTTCGTGCTATATAAAACTTTATAAATAAAATAAATAAATAAATCAAACATGTGTGGAGGGCAAGTTCTTTTTTGTGGAAGCACAAAACATCTGCCCATCAAAACATGTACTCTAGGCTCCCAACATGTGGATGGGCCAAAGACCGTTTCTAGTCACAACATTGTCTGGCATCGACTGCGCTGTCAAGCCAGACTGTAAAAAGAAGTAAGAAATCAAGAAAAGGAATAAAGACGAATGTCAAAGATTTAAAATAACGTGAGCGAAAAATTTGGAAATATCCACAAAAAGAAAGCTAGGAAAATAGACTAACGTTTATAAGACATGGCACAAGGGCTTCAGAGCATCATTTATAACAGAAGTCTTACTGGGATAAGTCAATAAGGGAACAACTGGACTGAGGTGCTGGGATTTTAGCTTGCAATATGCTCTAGGAGGTCTGGCCTGCAGGTGATGACTGTTGAATCATTGTTACATCAAACTGGTGTACAGTTTATTTGACATTAATTCATAAGGGAATTACATTCTGTTTTTAACATTGTCAAACCTTTGAATCAGATGGCTAAGCATCCAGTGGAAAGGTTTTGGAGCAGCTTCAGGTTCAACCAGCGTGATACTCAATGAGGCAATAACAAAGTTAAATACAGAATGAACAATGTCCACTTGGTGAACCTGTGGCTCAATGATGGTGAACCTACAGCTCAACATTTTCAAGAAGGGTATTTCACCTTTGCTTGGAACAATCTGGGCAAAGGACCCTTTCAAAATTCCACAGATTGATGCTAACTTGATAGACACGGTTTTATTCTCCATTATGGCTCCATGCGACAGCACTGAAGTGGCCAGATGTGTATTTAGAAAAAGGCAGAGGCACAGAATGGTTAAAGTAAGAAAATGCCAATTTTCAGACTCACAATTCAAAACCCAACTTCACCATAAGTTGTGATTTTACATTGTGAGTCCAGAGACACCAGACTCCAAATTTCCAGCTTTTCCCAATTGGAGGTTACACTTAAAGGCTGCTTCAAGGTAACCGTAACATTAACCTTGAAAGGCTACTGTTGTGGGTGGTACAATCAGTGCTGCAGGAACATTAGTAGTGTTTAATATTCAGGCCCTGGAACATATTGTCCACTTTACTAGGGACTTACAAGTAAATAAATTTTGCCTATTATGAAGAAGCCACGCTTACCATATTTAGAACACAGCGCCTGGTCAGCAGCAGTAAAGTGCCCAGAATCCTAAAAGCCAGCAAAAATAAGGTGAGTAAAACAGGAGATCAGGGTGTAAAAAGTTGGGGGAACCCTCCCCAATGATGCTAGGTGTAACACTACTGATTTACAATTTGGTTTTGTGATTCTGAATTTGAATGGGCGTGTTTAGGGCATTCCATCCAAATACTGAACCACAGTGGTATGTATTAATGTTTTGCAACTAAATTACAGTCACAAAACATTCATTTTTTACAACTACTAAAAGGTAGTGGTAAACATTTACAAATGGGTAGAGGTTTCCAGGGGGCCCCTTTCCCTTTGAGAATATTTTACAATATATTTTTAGGAACAGGCAGTGGTCACATGGACCACTGCCTACTCGTAAAAAACGTTTTATCTTTTGTTTTTGAAACACATCCTGTTTCTAAGGGAAATGTTCTGTATTTAAAATGAGAAAAAGCAGTCACAGACAAAGTGGCCTTCTGAGCCCAGCATGTCCCCATCCCTTTGATGGTCATAATGCCTAAAATGTTGCAAACTGCAACCTATCTCATTAGTATTCATGAGGTAGGTTGATTTGCAATCCACTGAAGAATTGCTAATTAAACATTGTAGGGTTTTATACTTTAGGAATTGCGATTCCCTAATTGCAATTCAGTAAAATCGCAATCTGGAAATCACAATTCCTAATTTTTGTACATCTGACCACAAGTCCTGTTTTTTCAAGGCAGCTGTTGAAGACAGCGTTCATAACTGATGCCTATCCAGATACCCTTGTGAACAGATCAGAAAATTGGCCCCACCTGGGAAAAAGTCCTGGGTACAGAGATTCAAGTCAAGTGGAGAACCAAAAAACGTCCAATTTATCCCTCACATGAGGCATAGCATCTACTTGCTACAGTTAGGGAGGTATTTGTATTTTCTCTGATTGCAAGACATGTCTGCAATGCTAGTGAGCTAAGCAAGGATTTTTAACATGGAAACTGGCATTACAATACAGTGTGGCACCTGCCTACTGTGTAAACCAGATCCTAAACTCTCCACACACAGTTTTAATCTGGAGTAACATAGTTCCTACTGCTGGTAACAACTAGACTTTCCCATGGTCCTTTGTGTGCTAAAAAAACAAAATTGTTGAGTGCACCTGTTAAGCTAAGGAGATAATCAATTCACCCTGTCATCAGCCAACTTCCAAATGATTCCATCATCTGCCAATACAAGCCCAGTAAGTCATAAAAGGCTGTTAAGATCCTTGGTCTGTCAGAGACCTCTCTTTAAAAGAAACAAAGGGCAATATCTATGGACCACGAGCTATCCAGGCAATACATTCCATCCATATGCCCTTTACTCTCATGGCCAGTGTATGTACTCCATTTGAAACTTGCACACAGATGTCTTCTTGGAAGTCAGCCAATGGATGTGGAGAAGGGAAAGGGTATGAAAAGTCTCCATATCAATTATATGTCACATTAGACAACTACAGTCCAATAGGCACACACAATTTTATGGTTTAAAAGTTATGAAACTAACATATGTAGCTCAAATCGGGTTACAAAATAGAGTTTTTCTGGCCATATTTCTTAGGATATCATTTTGCTGTTGATATTATTGATCAAACCTGAGGTTCAAATTAACTATTTTTTTATTTACAGGGACATGGGTTCTGCTGCAAATGTGGTTCCAAATTTAGTGCTGTATAGAAGATAACTGGAAGGGAGAAAGTGAAACCCTTATATACTCAATTCCACAGTTCTCTTAACTGAAACCTCTTCATCAGGAAAATGAAGAGTTCTGAGTGGGACATGTTGTTGTGGCTATTCAAAGATGTCCTGTCTTGTTTAGAATGTTACCTGTGAGTTGTATGTCACAATATCTAGGACATATATATTATCCTACAAAACTATTTTCACCTAAATCTCAAAAACTAAAAGGTGTTGTGTACATATGTAAGCATAGATTTACTATTCTTATCTTCATAACCACATAGCTTGACAATATATATAGATATCAAAGATATATATTGTCAAAGTACATATAGTACACTTGTACTTACCTATGTAAACTTCCCTTCACAATATATTGATATTTGATATTTTGATCACACTATTCTGGTAGTATAACACTCCAGAGTGCCCCAGTCTTCTGGTATCCACATATCTGGAGCTTCCCTAGAAAAAAATTCTAAATGTCTCACAAAAAAGGCTTTAAGGAGAAAACGTTCTTGTAACAGTTTTTAAGCTAATATTTTTTAAACTGGTCCACCAACCTAAATCCTTGTGGAGTGAATATTAAAATTCTTTACAAAACGGCTGCAGATCTCAAATAGTTCCTAATAGTACACTGCTTAACTAAGATTACTGTAATAGCAGTAATCTGTTATTAGGTTCTGGGCCTTCAGGATTTCAGACATTTAGGGCCATATTTATACTTTTTGACGCAAAACTGCGCTAACGCAGTTTTGCGTCAAAAAAATTAGCGCCGGCTAACGCCATTCTGAAGTGCCATGCGGGCGCCGTATTTATTCAATGACGTTAGCCAGGCGTTAGCCGCCGGCGCTGCCTGGTGTGCGTGAAAAAAAACTACGTACACCAGGCAGCGCCGGCGTAGGGGGATATGGAGATTGGGCGCCAAAAAATGGGGCAAGTCAGGCTGAGGCAAATTTTTCGCCTCAACCCGATTTGCGCCATTTTTTTCGACTCCCAACCCCCATAGAAATGACTCCTGTCTTAGCAAAGACATGAGTCATGCCCCCTTGCCCAATGGCCATGCCCAGGGGACTTCTGTCCCCTGGGCATGGCCATTGGGCATAGTGGCATGTAGGGGGGCACAAATCAGGCCCCCCTATGCCACAAAAAAAAAAAAAAAAACACTTACCTGAACTTACCTTAATGTCCCTGGGATGAGTCCCTCCATCCTTAGGCGTCCTCCTGGGGTGGGCAAGGGTGACAGGGGGATCCCTGGGGGCATGGGAGGGCACCTCTGGGCTCCTTCCGAGCCCACAGGTCCCTTAACGCCTGCCCTGACCAGGCGCTAAAAAACGGCGCAAAAGCGGCCGTACGTCATTTTTTTTGACCCGCCCACTCCCGGACGTGAGTTTTGCCCGGGAGTGTAAATACGGCGCACATGCCTCAGAGTCAATTTTTTAGACGGGAACGCCTACCTTGCATATCATTAACGCAAAGTAGGTGTCCACGCTAAAAAATGACGCAAACTCCATGGACTTTGGCGCTAGACGCGTCTAACGCCAAAGTATAAATATGGAGTTAGTTTTGCGTCGGAATTGCGTAAAAAAAAAGACGCAATTCCGGCGCAAACAGTGTATAAATATGCCCCTTAGTTTCCCAGCAGGCAAGCAATTATTTACCAGCACACCTAGGGCATATCATTATTCAGAATGGCCCCTATGTATTCTGCAGGAGTAGTGCCAACTTTTTGGTGCTACTCCTACAGAGTACATCAACAGCGTCACATAAAATGACGCTATTGGACCCTACCCTGTGCCATGGTGTGCGTATTTTAAATATGGCTCTCACATGGTGGCGGTAGGGGGCGCTAAGGGGCACATGGAAAGTGATGCTGCACTGGGTGGAGCACTATTTTCCTTAAATGTGCCCCCTAGTTCCAAATAACCTTGTGAATTTGTTCAAGGAAATGACTCTATCAATTCTTGGGTGAGGTCATGGAGGATGTGTAGTCAAGAAAGACGTATCAATAGATCCTCCATATTATTTTAATAATTATCAGGAATCTGCTCACAGCAGGCAATGAAGTCTTCCTCTTATTTTGTTTCCTGACAGAGTGTGTGGCTAATACATTCTCTAGACATTTCTCAGAGTTCCCTTTACTAGGTTTCCAATAGTATGGTATGTTTACTGCTCTGATAGAGTGTCATTAGGCAGGCCAAGTGTCCCAGTGTTTGCCCTCGGTACAATGGAGACCTCTGTCACATGAATAAAAGGCTTGTATCTGTCCTCCTCTACACCTTCTGCCAACAGGTTGCGTTCAGTCTATTTCAAAGGCATCCCAATACATCTAGTAACCCTCAAACATAATATGCCATAAAGCTTTGAGATGACTATTCTAGTATCACCCTAAAACACTATGCCATAAAATACTGATTTGGACCTCCAAATGAATAGACCTAGGTGACAAATAAATACTGTGTCCTAAATACAGTCTGCAGAACTATCACCTGTTGGAGTTACTATAGAAAATCTACACCCAACGAGACAATATTTATGTAAAAAATATTTAGAGCACAATATTTATGTCAGACAATATTTTTGTATAATATATTCTGACATACTACCTACTATGGTTATTTATATTCATCATACAGGTTTAAGTAACTTGAAAAGTAAAGGGATGACCAAAATATATTTTCAGATTTGCACATATTCAGTTACACAACAATAATGCTGAAACACAGCGCACCAAAGCCACCATCAATCTATGTTTTGGGAGAAATAGACAAATTAATAATTTAGAGGAATAAGGATTGACATGCCACCCTAGCAGTTCACTGCTGGGTTTGTGCAGGACACATGTGATATGTTCAGGGGTTGTACACATGATTATAAAATAGCCTTTTAAATTACACATATGAAACTGGTCTGTGGTGCTCAAAGACTCATATGATTAATATGTAATCTGTGAGGTAATACTAATTCACAGACTAATATTATGTCATGGAGCCACCTTTTCCCTAAGTACAAGGGTATGCACAGAGAGGAGAATGGCACAATATTTTAGTGAAATGCATTCTACAGAGACCTGAAAGAAGGTGGCAGGCCAATGTCCGAATGTGGTGCTGCTCAGCTCAAAGCACACTGATGGACATATGTTCAAAACCAAAATCAGAATGGCAAATACTATTTGTGGCGAAGGTGCCTGGAAATAAAAGGCATTTGGAACACTTCCACTGACTCCAGACGTGTGAAACTGCACTAGCTGCCCTGAAGAAAGAAAAAACATCAGGTCATCAGAGGATCACGTGTAAATCATCTGAGATTGTGACAGATGTGAAATCAATGATATCTGACACTGCTAATTTCAGCTCCGGATTGGATGACATGGATTGACAGTTGAGACAGTGAAGGATCAACTTCACCACATTAACAACTCCCCTGACTGAGGTCGAGGCCTCTGGAACTTACACAGGAAAGTGCATGACCTAGAGGACAGGAGTTATCAAGACAATGTCATGTCCTCAGACAGGCTGAACATTGTGGAACAAGATTACATACCATTCTTCCTATTAACATTTCACCCCAAACTTGCTGCACTAATTATTTGATTCTCATCACCCTAGAAATTCTCTGAAAAAAACAAAGATTACAGGGAGGCTATAGTTAGGAAATAGAATTAAAAGAACCATAGAAATTCACAAAAAAACAAAGGCTTGTTAGTATATTATAGTTGGGTTTATTTTACACACACAAAACCATAGAAATTCAAGACACTATAACCTGTGCCATAAGGTATCCATAACTCACACCCTTGCCATGCACTGCTAATTACCCCACATATTACATCAGTTATGCATCTTCTATGACAGCATTGATAATTACACTACATTTGCAATAAAATTATTGACGAGAAAACTGCATGGCGAGGGTGCCATGTACAGTTACCATAAGGTATGAGTCTCCTGGGTAGCACCACTATATTTATATATAGATATGTATATCTACCTTCAGCAAGAAAGATGTCAAGTCTGTGACCTGAATAATTCTTAACAAACATAGTTCATAATTTGCAAGATGATTCCTTTACTTCCCCACCACTAGTAACACATTACAACCATGCATGATTCTTGCAATATTAAATAGTCTGTACAATAGAGTATGCAATCCTAGAAAGGTGAGTACAGTTATGGAATTCAGAATCCTAGACAGGAAGACTCAAATGCAAAAGGGAAAATCATAACCTGAATCCAAATCCCAAATGTTTATATAAAATACTTTTCTCAGAGACAACCAGGTCCTTGATTACCCTGAATGAAAGCAAGATGAAGCCTAAATCCTGGCATCTAGATTCTCTCTTTAGTAAATAAGTAAAATAATTGCCTAGCAAGAAACGCTCTGAAAGATGAGGTCTTTATAATGAATGGATCTAAGATCATTGTCATCATTACAGATCTCAAGAGAGTCCTGCTGCACTCTGGGATATGTAGTTTGTCTTGAATCCAGTTGCATGCTCTGTATATTGTAAGTACCATGTCCACTACGCTGTATACTTACTGACACCTATGCTCTGAATACACCACTGACTCCCTCTGCAGTCAAATACTGCCATCGAGGTTTGGTAAAATGCATGTCCATGCCTGCCCAGCGTAACCAGGTGAACGCAGTCCATGGCCCCAGGGATCTCATGTGCATGGATCATGACACTGTGGCATAGGGTGTAGACACTAACAGAGTTGCATCCTTACAGTCAGAGAAAAGGCTTGAATCCGTTATGAGGCACTGGGCTGAGAGGAACAGAGGAGACAATGGGAAACATGACAATGTCAGAGGCAAATCCAGATTGCTGCTGATGATGGACATACACCTGACAGAAATAGCAAGCAGATGCTGGAAGACTCCCTTGGCCTGTCCCGATGCTACTTCTTGAAGTTGCCCACTATCTCTTACACTTCTGCTGACGTCTGATATGTTCTTCCTCAAGGCCTGTGCTCAGTGATAAAAATAATGAAAATACTTCACCTAATACCTTTGCTGCTATGAGGGTGTTATCTCCCCGGTATATCTCTTGGACACTGAAACCTGAATAGGCTATATATGGCTTGCAGTACCTTGCATGTCACATAATGAGACCTGCTACTAGATGTGAATATTTTACATAGGTACCATGTCACTATGTTAAATTAGGGTGTGCAGCTGAACGGTTGGTAGACCTTGAGAGACAACTTGAATATTGTAAACCACAATTTTAGCATGATATTCCCCCAGAGTTTTTCTTCTTTTGCTGAACCCATTTTTTGGCCATATGACACTGCACATGTTACCCCACCTAACCAGTGGTAAAGTGCTTGCACTGTACCTTTTATATAGGGTAATTTTGGCATACACCTAACTGGCACATTTAACGTACTTACAAGTCCCTTGTATATGGTGCTACCTATCTACAGGGCTGGCAAATTAAATGCTCCTAGTTTGCTGCAGCACTCATTTTGCCACACAGTGAAGTAGCAGAGAAAATATGCACCTGATAAATGCAGGCAACTTTGGCAAATGGCTTCACCAAGCCAATTGTAGAGCAGCTGCCAATCACCTCCAAGGCCTTGCACATTGGCTCCCAATCCTCTTAGAGCCATTCCTCAGATTCAGCTTGGCCTGCCAATGACTCAACAATAAACACTTTCTCTACCCAAAACCTTGTAACTCTGAGGGAACTTTCTACTGTGATGAAACTGGTCCTTTTATCCAACTGCCGATCCACCACTGTCAGCCTTAACTTTTGACTTTGAACAGTTTTAGCGCAACCATGTTGACACTTTGTGCTTTTTGATGCTATTTTTAACTCAAACTTTGACAATTCATATCTGTGGCTCTACTTATTGGACTTTTGTCATTTTGTGTATTAAAATATTCTCGATGATAAAAAAAATTGCTTGTTTTTTTATGTTGGTATTTGATTCTGAACAAACCCAGACCACTGAAAAGTACATGGCCTTTCTCACTTGCTGAAGTTGCCAGATGACCTCAGGGTTATGTTAGATGAAGAAGTCACAAAGGAGGTGGACGGAGAGCAGGAATTAAGGATCCCCCATAAGATTCAACAAAATACTAGGCCTTTTTCCTGACCTGATATGGATGAGGTGGCGCTATGCATTACTAAACTACACAAACTCCTAACCAGTGCCCTCTGTCCCTCATTGGTATAGGTTGTGAGTACTCTGAGGGGTCGACCTAACAGTAGTGAAAGAGTATGTACGAATGTGAGTGCTTTCTGGAAAGGCCATCATAACTAAGAGACCCAAACACTTGTGTCCCTGCTCCTCCACTCCCCATATATTTCATACCCCACTGCCCCTATCCTCGCTACTCTGGAACCCATATTCATTCCATTTCCCATCCTGTTGGACATGGGTATTGCATCACATACCTGTTTCCTCCTGTTTACTAGATATTGCACCCTGACGCCTTCTACAGAAAAGTACACCTGACTGGTTTGGACTTTAATCCACTCCGATGGCCCTTGGCCCTTGGCAATGTTGCAATAGATAGCGGACTGGAGTGGCTCATGGGTGACTAATCTTCACCTGCCTTGCCTTAATTTCCTCTGTCATCAACACTACTGTTGGGTGCATAGCGAAGGAACCTTTTGTTTTTGAACTGAGTCGTGATTACTGTGTTTACTCAAGGTAGTTGATCTGCAATGTCTATATCTTTGGCTGTATTTAAGGGGGTTCCATCTATTTACTTTTCTTTCATAAAATGTTTGGTTATATATGGACAGTGTTGGTGTACTATGTGCATATGCCATGATGACTGTTGTTTTCTGCTATTAAAAATAATTGCTTAAAATAGTAAAAACCATCGAGTTCTAAACAAAAACAAGAAGGCTTTAGGGCAAATATAATTCTTAGAGTTTTGGACTAGAAAGCGTATTTTATGCAGGAAAAATCTGGGTTTGTTGTGGTTTTGTCTCCTTTCCATTTACCCTCTCACAATTGTAAATGCAAAAAGTTCCACTCGCTCTACAACGTCCCTTATTTCCTTCAACACCTATCCAGTCTCATGAATAAGAATCATGCATTTGTTTTGTCTGTTATTATATAATTACAGCAATGGTGTAAAGCTGATTTCCAACATGATACAACGTGCATCTACCTGACTGGTACATTTAGTTTGTTTGTAAGACCCTAGAATATGGTGTTACATGTATCCCCTGTATGTTAAATGCTGCTAGTAGGCCACAACACTCATTGTGCCACCCACTAAAGTAGCCTTTTCAAACATGGGTCTGGCCTGTCACTGCAGCCTGCTAGGGCACATTTAAACTGCAATTTTGACTTGGCAAAATAAACCTTTTGCTAAGCTTAAACCTTCATTTTTATGACTTATAAGTCACCCCTAAGGTAGGCCCTAAAGGTTCTAAGGGAGCAGAACATTTTATTTAAAAAGTAGGGCATGTGTACTTAAGTTCCTAAAGTAATTTTTCACTGCAGCAAGGCTTACTCTCCCATAGACTAACACTGGGTTACCTTATTAAACTTAATAAGTGATAATGGATCTTCTGTCGTGTGATGTTTATTCTTTCCAGAAAGGTGACAAAAGAGCTATATATGTAGGGAAGAGTGTTCCTCTCCCTAGTAGATGACCTAGGGAGTTGTACTCAGCCCTTCATGAGCTTCAAAGGCTAGTCAGAGGGCTGTGCAAACTCACTTCCTGACTTGTGATGTTGCCTGCCCTTTACCTGCAAATGCAGCTGACACCTGGGCCAGCCTGTCCTTTTTCAATGTAGAGTGTTTGGGGTTAGACCCCGGGGAATGGGCCTCTCATCAGAACACTCCTGGACCTGTAAACGATTCAAAGGAAGGACTGTCCTGCTGTATGAAGAAGGAATACTGGACCTGTACACATTCAACTTGGGACAGCAGAAGTTACTATAAAGGTCAGTTGGCTGACCTGCTGTTTGAGTTCCATGGACATAACACGCTTCCAGAGGCCTTCCCTGTGACTGTCCAGCAGAGTGAGTCTTGATCCCCAAGAGGTGACACCCCAGGTGTTGGGCCACTGGCTGGACCATTGGTTGGTGGGAGAGTGTACTCTTCCGCAATGAAATCTGCAAGAGCTTAACTCCAGGTGAAATACAGAAGATTTGGCATCTTTGTGACCGCGAATGACAACTCATGCCTTTCACCAATGCAAAGATACAAAAGCAACTTACTCTTTGTGTAAACAACGTCTGCCCTTGTCTCCTGCCAACTCAAAGCTCTGACAGCTACCTGCACTTGAGGCCGACAACGATCTCCTATTGGCTCCTACCAAAATAACCTCCGGCTGAGGTTTTTCTCAGGTGGACTTGGACTGTCTGAGAAGGTAAACTCTTCACTAGGATGACCCTGGTCCTTTCTATCTGACCTGCACTCCATCATGATTGGCCTGAACTTGGGACTTTGACCCCAGTCCAGCATGAGCAGAAACCCACAAGTAGCACTTTGCGCTTCTTGGTGGTGAAAATTAAAAAAAATCATAACTCTTGTACTACTTGATGGATTTTTGTTCATTTGAGTGTCATTTTATTTAAACAGTGTACTATTTTTCTAAATTGGTTTGATATTTTTCTTGTGTTGTGTTTTCCCTTTATGACTTTTAAGCCTGACTGCCTTGTGCCAGGTTACCAGAGGGTTAAGCGTAGGCATATTTAGTGTGTTTTGTGAGTCACTCTGACATGGATTGTGTTTATTATTTGAGTGAGGGTCTCACCCTTCTCAAATAATTACCCAGTTTCTTACACATACTGGTACCAGTATTTAGAACTAACAGTTATATATAGCTCAAAGGATCTACTTGGCTGATACAAAAGATCTTTCCCAAGACATTTTTATGATGCTTTCCTAATCCAGCTTCAGTAGGGCAGCTGATGCAAGTTTAGATCACTTAGAGTTCCTGACCACCAGATCTGGAGGCATGTGAGTAGGGCTGGTATCCGAGTGATCATTCTTACCTAAATAAGGAAGGTAGTTAATGGTGTTGTTGATGTGCACCAAAGGATTAGGCCCGGATATCTCTGGTCTCTACATCGTTATTTACAGACTTCAAAATTAAGCACTGTAGGAGATGTAATAGAACCATACCTAGAGACAATCCCTTTTATCCACTTAGCTAAGAGATGCAGACATAATTTGTGTGCTCCAGGGGAGTCATTACTATCCATGCATCAGCTGTGAATAATACCAGGTGCATCCTTGAGTGGTGCAGTGTTTGGTACATCTCAGTAAGACTTGGTTCAATAAAATTTTCAAATGGGTGGTCAAGATTCTCTTTTTTAATTTTGACAGACGTTGCACGTCTCTATGAATCAAGACCTGTTAGAAAAATATCATAATGCCTATTTGCAAAACAATCCATTTGATTTCCGTCTGATTTCTGACAAGCTGCCCTTGTATTTAGGCCTATAGATCTAATGGTTAATGTAATGTCTCTAGAATAGGCAAGCATGGCTTTGAATAGATTGCTTGTGTCTGCTTTGGGTGGATTTTTTGATTACCCCACACTCCCTGCCCTACTACCTTACCTTAGCTTATTGAAGGAGCATTTTTGATGAGCGAGTGAGGAAGGGGCGAAAGAAATCATCAACACTTGAGGGGCTGGTGATGTTTGGCCAATGGCTATGCTCGTCCCTTTCCTTCTTACTTGCCAGAAGCATGTGTACATCCTGCTGATTCAGCACTTCAGTGTTTATGAGGTGCAGGAACTTGTGGGGTATAGAGTATTCGATACTGACTGAGTCCCTTAGCAGTAAGATGTGCCACTCTTCATCTTAAATACATTTGGAGGTGCAAAACCCAGCTGACAAAAAGAGAAACCCAAGGATACTGGTACCGTCAAGGGATCCACAGGGTTAACACTCTGTCAGATAGTATTTGCTCTCTCAAATAAAGGCAATGCTAAAAATTACTATGATGTGGTTCCTGGCGGCCTCTTAGTAATGGGAACCATTTTCACCAAAATTATTCCTGGATCCCTCAAGTGGTGGAGATGGGAGAATACTTTGAGGTCTAAACTGCAGGCACCACTAAGTCCTCACTTCTAGCGTTCAACTCTGCCACCTCATGTAAATATTGGGCAGTAAATACTACCACCCAATCCCTACACGGTTGGGATTTGTCAGGCTGAAGATAGATCCAGAGCCAGTGATACATTATCTGACTGGTGGCCTCTGCCTCTAAATTAGAATGGTTTTTTGTTAGGTGGGCAGTGACTCCTATGCAGAGGGAGTTAGAACTCAAATTCTAACTAGTTACTCTGAGGCAAACGTTGGTACTTGCCTGAAGGGAGGCTATTGCCTATATTCAGAAAAATATTACTAGGGTCTTCCCCATTGCCTGCTTTTAATTAATATTTGCAATGGTCACATATCATTGCTTAGGTATTACACACAGAAATCAGGTGGTAGCAAAGAAAGTCGTTTTGAATAAAATATTAAAATAAAATAAAAAAGTTTGGCCTGCCCTCTCCCAGACTGAAATGTGATTTTACTTGAAAATCATGGCCCAAATTTATATTTTTTTTAGCGCGGCATTTGCGCCGGTTTTTGACGCCCAAATGGCGCAAACTTACAAAATACAATTGCATTTAGCAAGTTTGCGCCGGTTTTGCATAAAAAAATGACGCAAATGAAGCACTAAAAAAGTATAAATATGGGCCCATATTTCTTATTTTTGGATACCAATGCAGAAGCCATTTCTTATAAGAAGCTACCATCATAAAGCTAGCAGCTTAATGAAATATTGATGTTAGAAGTTTATGAAAGATGGTGGAGATTTTTCTGCCGAGCTTGTCACTGAGATGTCTCTTCATGTGGCATTTTCTACAGAGCAGACGCTTTATTGTACTCCACCATATCACAGTTATAAATTAGAAGTCAGGATGAAGTCCTTTCTTTGTTTCATTTATGTGTCAGGTATGACCTGCTCATGACTTTCATTGTTAGTTGCTTGGCATGTCAAAGTGTGGCAGGCTGGTTCCATTTGACAGGCATACTATTTCCCAAAATTTTCTATGGTCAGACCTATAGGAAAATCTGCCACTGCTCAAAAGGTGCCCTGACATGCCGGTGTGTGGGACCATTTTTTGGCTGTTTGTGTGCCTGTTTTATCGTCTGGCGGATCATTATTTTCTCTGGTATTGCAACAAAAATTGCCTGCAACAAGCACAACTGTATGCGGTCATCCATATGTTCCAAAATACATACACAGCTAGTCTTTACAAGTTAATGACTGCCGTGTTTTCCAAATGTTGCTATCTGGTTCATTAACAAGGGTCACGTTTATTTATGTGCCCATCATTAACCCTTTAACCGCCACAGATGAAAGGTTACGTCTGGTGGCTCGGCGTTGAGGCACCACAGACGTAACCATTACATCCTGCAACCGGCCATCGGGGGAAGTGCTAGTGCTCCCCATGAGGGCCAAGGGCAGGGCTGGAAGGGAAATCACTTCCCCTTCCACCCCCAATGATGTCTGATGATGTCAGCGTGCAATCGCGTGCTGACCGCATCAGAGGCCGCCACTGCTGCGCTGGAAGCTCAGCTTCCAGGGCAGATCGGAATAGAAATGCAAAAACATTTCTCTTGCAATCATGGGCTGGGGGCAGGAGAGGCATCAAGGGATCCTTTTCTTTTATCTTTCTCTGAGTTAATGACTGCCCTGTTTTCCAAATGTGAGCCACATTTTTTAGCTATCTGATTCATTAACAGGGGTCACGTTTATTTTGGTGCCCATCATTAACCGCTTAACCGCCACGGATGTAATGGTTATGTCCGGTGAAGCGGCGCTGAGGTGCCACGGACGTAACCAGCACGTCCTGTTACCGGCCCTCTGGGGAAGTGCTAGCACTCCTCCCGAGGGGATCTCCCAACCCCCCAGGGCAGGGCCTTTTCTTTCCTTTGATGTCTCGTGAAGCGATCAGGCTGCAGGAATGCCCACTAGACACCAGGGATTTTGTGTTTATGCTTGTGTTGGTGCGTAATTGGCATAAGGGGAGCAATCCCTTTGGCAAGAGTCGCTCTAAAAGGGGGGGGGGGGCATTTTACCTAAGGCCATTTCTGCCCTCCCGGGGGTAGATTGGCCTTCATTACTTAGGTGGATCTGCCCCCGGGGGGGAGGGGGCAGAAGCCCTTAGACACCAGGATTTTTTTTTTAATTCTGTTTATAAGGGGTGAGACCCCTTAGGCAAGGGTCACTCCCAGGGATTTTGTTTTTGTTTACATTGATCAGGGAAGGGACCCCTTAGGCAAGGGTTGCTCCCTAGGGGGCAAATTGGCCCATATTGATTAGGCCGATCTGCCCTCAAGGGGGCCAGAAACCGCCGGGCACCGGGGATTTTATTTTTATTTTTTTAAAGATGGGAAGCGACCCCTTAGGCAAGGGTCACTCCCCGGGAGGGCAATTTTATTTTAGGTCATTTCTGCCCCCCTCTTGGGGGCAGATTGGCCTATTTTTCTTAGGCCAATCTACCCCCAATGGGGGCAGAAGCCACTAGACACCAGGGATTTTTAATGTGCCGATTTCACACAAGGGGTGCGACCCTTTAGGCAAGGGTCGCTCCCCTGGGGGGCAAAATTATTTTCGGCCATTTCTGCCCCCTTTGGGGGCAGATCGGCCTATTTTTGTAAGGCCCATCAGGGAGGCAGAAAGCCCACCAGAGACCAGGGAAGATTTTCTTTTATAGAAAAGAGGGTTGGGGTATGGCCATACACCCACCCCGAATAAATGGGTACAAAGTTGTTCTGTCCACCGGTGGGCAGATGGGGCAATTATTCTCGATCCACCCCCCCCAGGGGCAGAAAGTCTACTAGATGCCAGGGAATTAAAAAAAATAAAAAATAGTGGGGTGGTGGCTACCAACCAGTATGGGCATGGTTATGCCCCCACCCCAACTGTAGGGGGTAACAGTCTTTCAGATCTCCCCTCGCACACTAAAACATTGTACCCCCCAGCAAGCAAGAGGATATTTGATTATTTTGGGTTTTTGTTTTACATTTGGACCATGAGAGCTTATCTTACTCTCAAAATCGTCCCACTAGGAATGGAGAGGGCAGCACCTTTTGGACTTTGGGATGATGCTATCTAGAAACACCTAACAGATCTAGACACATCTGAAAACTAAACATCTGCGTGAGTCCAGGGTGGTGTGCTTCACCTGCAACCTGCACCATTTTCTTACCCACAATGCCCTGCAAACCTCCAACTTTGCATATTTTTTCCTCCATTTTTGTGATGGAACCTTGCGGAATCTGCAGAAATCCACACAAATCCTACCACCCAGCATTGTTGCAACCATACCAATAAAAATGCTGCCCCACTTGTCAGCCTAAAAAAGTTTTTTTTCAAACTGCCTTTTTGGACCCGCTTTGGTTCCCCCTCATTTTCGACCTGCTTTTGGTTCTTCTCTGTCACAGGCAATTGGCCCACCTACACAAGTTAGGTATCATTTGTATCGGGAGACTGAGGGGAACGTTGAGTGGTAGGAAATTGGTGCCGGTGCAGTGATCCCACACAGCAACGTGGGAAAAATTCTTTTTTAGCTAAATTTGAGGGTTGCTGAGGATTCAGGGTAAGAAAACACTGGGGGATCCACGCAAGTCACGCCTCCCTGGACTGCCTCCGGTGTCTAGTTTTCAGAAATGTCTGGTAGGTTTCCCTTGATGGCTGCTGAGCCCAGGACCAAAAACTCAGGTGCCTCTCCTATCCCCCCGGGAAAACAGATAGTTTTGTATTTGACCATTTTGATGTGTCCACATAGTGTTTTGGGGCATTTCCTGTCACGGGCAATAGGCCTACCCACACAAGTGAAGTACCATTTTTATCGGGACACCTGGGAGAATGCTGGATGGAAGGAAATTTGTGGCTCCTCTCAGGTTCTAGAACTTTCTATCACCAAACCGTAAAGATTTTTTTTTTTGTGCCAAATTATGAGGTTTGCGAAGGATTCTGGGTAACAGAACCTAGTGAGAGAGCCACAAGTTACCCCATCCTGTTATCCCCTAGATGTATAGTTTACAGAAATGTCCAGAATTGCTAGGTTTTCCTGGGTGCCAGCTGAGCTGGAGGCCACAATCCACAGCTAGGCACTTTGAAAAAAACAGGTCAGTTTTCTTTGGGAAAATGTGATGTGTCCACGTTCTGTTTTCAGGCACTTCATGTGGCGGGCAGCAGGCCTACCCACACAAGTGAGGTACCATTTTTATCGGGAGTCCTGGGGGAATGCTGGGTGGATAAAAATGTGTTGCTCTTCTCAGATTCCAGAATTTTTTATCACCAAAATGTGAGGGAAATAGTGTTTTTTGTGCCAAATGTTGAGGTTTGCAAAGGATTCTGAGTAACAGGACCTGGCAAAAGCCCCACAAGTCACCTCATCTTGGATTCCCCTAGGTGTCTAGTTTTCAAAAGTGCACAAGTTTGGTAGGTTTCCCTAGGTGCCGGCTGAGCTAGAGGCCAAAATCCACAGCTAGGCACTTTGCAAAAAACAGGGCAGTTTTCTTTGGGAAAAAGTGATGTGTCCATGTTGTGTTTCAGGCATTTCCTGTTGCCGGCACTAGCCCTACCCACACAAGTGAGGTACTGTTTTTATCGAGTGACTTGGGGGAATGCTGACATTTGTGGCTCCTCTCAGATTCCAGAACCTTCCATCACCGAAATGTGAAGAAAAAGTGTTTTTTTACAACATTTTGAGGTTTGCAGAGGATTCTGGGTAACAGACCCTGGTGCGAGCCCCACAGGTCACCCGACCTTGGGTTTCCCTAGGTGTCTAGTTTAATTTTTTTTTACAGGTTTGGTAGGTTTCCCTAGGTGCCTGCTGAGCTAGAGGCCAAAATCCACAGCTAGGAACTTCGCAAAAAACAGGTCTGTTTTCTTTGGGAAAATGTGATGTGTCCATGTTGTGCCCTGGGGCATTTTCTGTTGCAGGCACTAGGCCTACCGCACAAGTGAGGTATCATTTTTATCGGGGCGACTTGGGGGAATACTGAGAGGAAGGAAATTTGTGGCTCCTCTCAGATTCCAGAACTTTCCATCACCGAGATGTGAGGAAAAAGTGTTTTTTTGCCAAATGTTGAGGTTTGCAAAGGATTCTGGGTAACAGAAACTGGTGAGAGCCCCACAAGTCACCCCATTCTGAATTCCACGAGGTGTCTAGTTTAAAAACATTTATAGGTTTACTCAGTTTCCCTAGGTGCCGGCTTAGCTAAAAGCCAAAATCCACAGCTAGGCACTTTCCAAAAAACATCAAATTTCAATGTAAAAATGTGATGTATCTATGTTGCGTTTCCTGTCGCGGGCCCAGGCCTACCCATGCAAGTGAGTTACCATTTTTATCAGGAGACTTGGGGGAATGCTGGGTGGATGGAAATTTGTTGCTCCTCTCAGATTCCAGAAGTTTCCATCACCAAAATGTGAGGGAAAAGTGTTTTTTGTGTCACATGTTGAGGTTTGCAAAGGATTCTGAGTAACAGGACCTGATGAGAGCCCCACACGTCACCCCATCTTAGATTCCCCTAGGTGTCTAGTTTTGAAAAATGCACAGGTTTGGTAGGTTTCCCTAGGTGCCGGCTGAGCTACAGTCCAAAAGTCCACAGCTAAGCACTTTGCAAAAAACAGGTCTGTTTTCTTTGGGAAAATGTGATGTGTCCATGTTGTGTTTCAGGCATTTCCTGTTGCCGGCAGTAGTCCTACCCACAAAAGTGAGGTACCGTTTTTATTGGTAGAATTGGGGGAATGTTATGTTGAAGGAAAGTTGTGGCTCCTCTCAGATTCCAGAACTTTCCATCACCGAAATGTGAAGAAAAAGTGTTTTTTTTGCAAAATGTTGAGGTTCGCAAAGGATTCTGGGTAACAGAACCTGGTGAGAGCCCCACAAGTCACCCGACCTTGGATTTCCCTAGGTGTCTAGCTTTAAAAGAATTGCAGGTTTGGTAGGTTTCCCTAGGTGCCTGCTGAGCTAGAGGCTAAAATCCACAGCTAGGAACTTTGCAAAAAACAGGTCAGTGTTTTTTGGGAAAATGTGATGTGTCCACGTTGTGTTTTTGGGCACTTCCTGCTGCGGGCAGTAGGCCTGCCCACACAAGTGAGGTACCATTGTTATTGGGAGACTTGGGGGAATACTAGGTGGATGGAAATTTGTGGCTCTTCTCAGATTCCAGAAGTTTCCATCACCAAAATGTGAGGAAAAAGTGTTTTTTTCCCAAATATTGAGGTGTGCAAAGGATTCTGGGTAACAGAACCTGGTGAGAGCCCCACAAGTCACCCCATCTTGGATTCCCAAGGTGTCTAGTTTTAAAAAATGCACAGGTTTGGTAGGTTTCCCTAGGTGCCGGCTGAGCTAGAGGCCACAATCCACAGCTAGACACTTTGCAATAAACAGGTCTGTTTTCTTTGATAAAAAGTGACGTGTCCATGTTGTGTTTCAGGCATTTCCTGTTGCCTGCACTAGCCCTGCCCACACAAGAGAGGTACTGTTTTTATTGAGTGACTTGGAAGAATGCTAGGTGGAAGGAAATTTGTGGCTCCTCTCAGATTCCAGAACTTTCCATCACCAAAATGTGCGGAAAAAGTGTTTTTGTTGCCAAATCTTGAGCTTTGCAAAGGATTCTGGGTAACAGAACCTCGTGAGAGCCCCACAGGTAACCCCATCTTAGATTCCCCTAGTGGTCTAGTTTTGAAAAATGCACAGGTTTGGTAGGTTTCCCAAGGTGCCGGCTGAGCTACAGTCCCAAGTCAACAGCTAGGAACTTTGCAGAAAACAGCTCTGTTTTCTTTTGGTAAAATGTGATGTGTCCATGTTGTGCTTTGGGGCGTTTTCTGTCACAGGCACTAGGCCTACCGCACAAGTGAGGTATCATTTGTATCAGGGAAACTTGGGGAATGCTGAGAGGAAGGAAATTTGTGGCTCTTCTCAGATTCCAGAACTTTCCATCACCGAAATGTGAGGAAAAAGTTTTTTTTTTTGCCAAATGTTGAGGGTTGCAAAGGATTCTGGGTAACAGAAACTGGTGAGAGCCCCACAAGTCACCCCATTCTGAGTTCCTCGAGGTGCCTAGTATTAAAAAATGTATAGGTTTACTAGGTTTCCGTAGGTGCCGGCTGAGCTAAAAGCCAAAATCCACAGCTAGGCACTTTCCAAAAAACACATCAAATTTCAATGTAAAAATGTGATGTGTCCATGTTGCGTTTCCTGTCGCGGGCACTAGGCCTACCTACGCAAGTGAGGTACCATTTTTATCGGAAGACTTGGGGAACACAGAATAGAAGAACAAGTGTTATTGTCCTCTGTCTTTCTCTTCATTTTTTCCTTCCAAATGTAAGACAGTGTGTAAAAAAGACGTCTATTTGAGAAATGCCCTGTCATTCACATGCTAGTATGGGGAACCCAGAATTCAGAGATGTGCAAATAACCACTGCTTTTCAAATACAAAAGTTTCCTTGATACCTATTTTTGACTCTTTATATTTCACCAAATTAATTGCTGTTCACCCGGTATAGAATGAAAACCCACTGCAAGGTGCAGCTCCTTTATTGGCTCGGGGTACCTAGAGTTCTTTATGAAGCTACAAGCCCTATGTATCCCCGCAACCAGAAGAGTCCAGCAGACGTAACAGTATATTGCTTTTGAAAATCTGACATCGAAGGAAAAAGTTACAGAGTAAAACATAGGGAAAAATGACTGTTTTGTTTACCTCAATTTCAATATCTTTTTTATCTCAGCTGTTATGTTCTGTAGGAAAAGCTTGTAGGATCTACACAAATGACCCCTTGCTGAGTTCAGAATTTTGTCTACCTTTTAGAAATGTTTAGCTGTCTGGGATCCAGCATTGGTTTCACACCCATTTCTGTCACTAACCTGAAAGTGGCTAAAAGCACACAAAAAAAGGAAAAATGGGTATGTCCCAGTCAAATGCCAAAATTATGTTGAAAAATGTGGTTTTATGATTCAAGTCTGCCTGTTCCTGAAAGCTGGGAATATGGTGATTTAGCACTACAGACCCCTTGTTTATACAATTTTCAGGGAAAAACCACAAGCCTTGTTCTGCAGCTTTATTTTGGCTAATTTCTTGGTGTCCTCCAGGGGAACCCACAAACTCTGGGTACCTCTAGAATCCCTAGGATGTTGGAAAAAAAGGACGCAAATTTGGCATGGGTAGCTTATGTGGACAAAAAGGTATGAAGGCCTAAGCGCAAACTTCCCCAAATAGCCAAAAAAAGGCCTGGCACCTGAGGGGGAAAAGGCTTGACAGCTAAGGGGTTAATGAAAGGCACTTTTATTTTGATGCCCAGGTCTATTTTCTGTCTCACTTTGACCATACACATGTTTGGTAAGCGGAGAGACAGCACAGATAAATTAAGAGATGAGGTTCATCATGAGCAGGTGCATTTTTCAGTGCAGAACACAGTGTGTATTTTTTGCGTCAGCGGCAACCACAGTTTGAAATTTCTGTAAGTTAACATATGTTATTTAGACAGAATGAGTCGGTAACAGAGAGGGTCAATTTCAGTTCACTGTCTAATGTTTATGCATTAACTTCCAAAGATTCTGATTAATACCTATGAACTTTAGACCTCTCAGACTGACAAATTAAGCTGCTCAGTTCTGCGCTGATATGGTCAATGTTGGAAATGAGGTGTCTGGTTGCCAGTCAGTATGCACTTTGTCCAAGCAGGGATCCTCACTCTAGTCAGGGTAAGGAAAATACACACCTAGGATAATCCCTGCTTGCTCCCTTGGTAACTTGGCACAAGCAACCAAGCTTCTCTCAGAGGCAATGTGGCAATCAAACACAGTAACACAGTGAAAACACGACACAAGGACTCACCTCCAGGATAGAAACAAGACCACAATGACAAAACTCCAACATACACAAGCAAAGCTATGAATTTTTAAAGTAAAAAGAGTCTTAATCCATAGAAGTCAATGGATACATTGTTTTTGTACAAAGTACCTGGTTTGCATCAAGACTAAAGCTGCATAGGCAAGCGTGCATCAGAAAAATCAGCAATCCGTTTATCCCTTACTCGAAAGTGAGGCTGTGTATTGTTTCTTCTCCGGTCGGGTAGACGATGCATCGTTTTTCTCTCCTGCAGAAGAGCAATGCATCAATTTGCAGACGGGCAACCTCGAGTCCGGGCAGGTTCATGATGAATTTGATGCCCAGCAACGATGCGTGTGAAATTCCGATGCATGGTGGTGAAGAGCTCGCTATATAGGTCATGCATCGATTTTGTCAGGCGCACACGGGTGTTACGTCAATTTTTCAGCCGCAATGGAGGTGGTGTGTCAATTTTTCAGCCGCGAAGCAGGTGCTGCGTCGATTTTTCTCCTGCACTGCTCTTGTGCGTGAATTTCAATCTTGGTTTAAGCAGCTTCTCCTTTCAAGGGCCCAGGGAATAGATTAGGCACCACTTTCAGGGTAAGAGTCTCAGCAAGAGAGTCCAGGTGCTGGAAGATGAAGTCTTTGATGGCCCTGAGACTTCAGAACAGGGGGCAAGCTCAGTCAAAGACCTTGGAGACACTTCACAAGCAGGAAAACACAGCAAAGTCCAGTCTTTGTCCTCTCACATGCAGAAGCAGCAACTGCAGGCCAACTCAGCAAAGCACACTCCGAGGCAAAGGGTCAGTACTCCTCCCCCAACTCCTCAGCTCTTCTCCTTGGCAGAGGTTTCTCTTGATCCAGAGTGTAATCTAAAAGTCTGGGGTTTTGGGTCAACTACTCATTCCCCTTTCTGCCTTTGAAGTAGGCAAACTTCAAAGGAAAGTCTCTTTTGTTCACAAGATCCTGCCTTGCCCAGGCCTGGCCCCAGATACAAACCAAGGGGTTGGAGACTGCATTGGATGAGGACAGGCACAGCACTTTCAGATGTAAGTGTCAGCTCCTCCCTCCCCACTCTAGCCCAGGAGACTCATTGGGATTTGCAGGCTGTACCCCAGCTCCCTTTTTGTCACTGTCTAGAGGGAATTCACAACAGCCCAACTGTCAGCCAGACCCCCCAGACTTGGACTACGCAAGCAGACAGAGGCACAGAATGGTTGAAGCAAGAAAATGCCCACTTTCTAAAAGTGGCATTTTCAAACTTACAATCTAAAAAAAAAACTTTACCAACAGATGTACTTTTAAATTGTTATTTCAGAGACTCCAAACTCTACTTCTCTATCTGCTCCCAATGGGAAACTATACTAAAAATATATATTAAAGGGCAGTCCCCATGTTAACCTTTAAGAGAGATAGGCCTTGCAACAGTGAAAAACGAATTTAGCAGTATTTCCCTGTCAGGACATTTAAAGCACATCATTACATGTCCTACACTGCACCCTGCCCATGGGTCTACCAAGGGCCAACCTTAGGGGTGCCTTACATGTAAAAAAGGGAAGGTTTGGGCCTGGCAAGTGGGTACACTTGCCAGGTCGAATTGGCACTTTAAAACCGTACACACAGACACTGCAGTGGCAGGTCTGAGGCATGCTTACAGGGCTACTCATGTGAGTGGCACAATCAGTTCTGCAGGCCCACTAGTAGCAATTGATTTTCAGGCTCTGGGCAACTTTAATGCACTTAACTAGGGACTTACTAGTAAATCAAATATGCCAATCATGGAAAAGCCTAGGGGCACAAAGAAAGAGAACATCTGGGAGGAAATATGAAAAGCAGGATATATTTTTAATAATAATGAGGTGTCTTTCTGCCCAGGTTTGAATTGTAAACCAAGGATATTGAAGACAAAAATATAATGGTTGACTGTGGCTCTGGTTTTTATTTAAAAACCTATAAAACACCTGGATACCGATTTTTATATGGCTCATTCTGAAGTACTTTCAACACTGTGGTAACCTTTATTTTCTGAGGTTCATTCAAGGGATCTGGATTTTCTCGTAGTGCAGTTGAAGAGATGTCGAAAATGTGTTGCAAAAAATATATTTTTCAAACATAAACAGCGACTTAGAATCATTATTAATCGTTTATAACAGATATTGTATGATTCTTGCTTTAATTTTTTTAAAAGTATCTATAGTTTTCAAATTCCACTTTGGAATGGTGCTTGGTATGACAGAACAGCAGGATGCAACGAGTTTTACTGTGTTTTATTAGTGGAAAAGTGATTTCTTATCCATTTTTTAATTGTGCATGTTGAAACTACAAATCGGGCATATATAAAGCACGTTTTAGATGATAAGTATGTTTTACGTGCGTTTTCTATATGTTTTTGATCCAAAGGCATTACGTATGCTGTCCTCACAGAAGTGATGTAGCACAATGCCATTGTGTCATACCTTTCAACTTCTCCGTGTTGAAGTAGTACAATGGAATGGATGGATGAAGGACATCTAGACCAGGACGCCAGACCAGGAGCCTGTATATCGCCAGACTAGAGACAAAACGTTGCAAGAAGGAAAGAAACAGAAGCTGAGCCTTCTCCACTCATACTCCACAGATCTACGCCAGACCTGGTCGCCTATCCTTGCCCTTCCTCCAATGATAGTATCTTACTTGGACCATGCCTTCTGTTCATGGATCTATTGCTCTTGCCCTAGTTTTACACTCTTCAAATACTAAAACATACATATATACATACATGCAAACGTCAATGTTATTTGCATCTCATGTACCCAATGCAACATTTATGCAATCATACTGGGATGCTTTTGTATCAACAGTGTCGATCAAGGTGGACTAGAAGCAAAAGGCCAGATTCACAGCCCCTGAACTAGAAATGTTGCTACATGAGGAAACTGTAAAAGTACTACCGCTGGTTGGGCATGAGAAAATCCAACTTCGTTTTGAAGGAAAAACAACATTCAGACTTAGAATTTGGTAAAAATTAATAAGGATGAGTGAAAAAACAAGAAAATAATAAAGATACAATACGTTAAGTGAAAGAACATGGAATAGGAACAGGATGTGCCCCTCAAATGGATCTGAAATTGTCTCTAATAAGTTCTTGCAATAATGTTCTATCAATTAAGGAAAGTGGTAATGTGAACACTTATTATGATTAGGCGGATTTGTAATCAAATTAAAAATTTCAAAATAAAGTTTTGTGTAAGTGCACACAATTCAAGTTAATCTGCGACTGGACAGCAAAGGTACACAAAAGTGGTAGTTTTTATGGGTCTACAACAAGTTAACCCTTGAGTTTTCCAATCTTAAAAGAACGTAGAGGACACACAAGACACTGCCCTAACCGATGAGGTGAAACTAGTGAATATTAGTGAAACACATTACGAACTGTTTGAGGCTTTAAATAACGAAGTGTCACCAAGCGCTGCCACACTATGTAAAAACAGTCAAGAATCGGCTTTGAAATTTGCAGTTTTTCGGGTTAGCAGAAGCCTTGGGAGCCACATGAAAACTACAGTCTCATTCCAGGCTGCAATTGTAGAGGTGTATATGATCAAAAAAAATAAGAGCTGCACTAGTTTCTCGGATATTAGCCATACAATCATTTTTTCGTATATTAGCTATACAATCAGAAGATACTGCTGAATCCACAGCATTAAGAACCACAGACATTACCACATATTCTCAGAACCTTCCCAGACATAGAGGCCATAACCAACCTGTTACAAACATCGTGTGTTCAATTCCGAAAAGGTACGTGTGGAAGTTGAAATTGTGCTCTAATTCTGGAGTATACATGTGATTTTATAATTGCATGTTAATTTTTGGTATTTACAACCAAGTAATGTGTTAGAAAAACAGCATGTTTAAATATATATACATATATATTTATATACATATACATATATATGAAAAACCCAAAGGCTACATGGACCTTATAGTTAGGTTCTGAATTTACTCAGACAAAACCGTAGAAATTCAGCAGTTATAGCTACCTGAGCTAATTATAATTTGCGCTCCTGTAATGCACTGCTTATGACCTCATATATTACATCACTCATAACATGGTCAGACCATTGGGTCTGGTGAACATTTCTACCTTCATGCTTAGTCTTGTTTTTGGAAGTTGGACTTCTTTGGTGGGATTAGGCTGCCGGCTGTAGCCAGTGATATTTGATGCTGTTGGAGGCCACTTGGTCAGATTTGTTGCTGCATAGAAGAAAGTAGTGGGGGCAGCAAGAAAGTCAGGCTCATCAATGATGCACCTGTGGAAGATTAGGTTGCAGGTAGGTCCCCTTCTTTTGTAGGTTCTCCGGGGAGAAACTTTTAAAAACATTTTTAAGTTTCAGCTTTTAGGGTTTCGGCAGGATGAGTACCCTCTGACACATATCCAAAGGCACCATGACAATAGTGACACCACTTGGGGGTTAAGACATACTGCAGGAGAAGCCACCAGCAGGTTTGAGGGCGGGTGCAGGTGGAAATAGTCAGCTGGGCTCCTGAGGAAGGTGGGCTGTTTTCTGCTTTTATGTCCCTGTAGCTTAAAAGGGGATTATCCAACTGATGCTTGGAATCCACGTCTTTGTCCTGGGTACAAATGAAAGCAGGTCCAGCCCTTTGGGATTCTCTCTACAAGTCCAGTACCAGGTGCAATCCTTCTTCTGTCTTCCACAAGTCCAGATGTGCTCTAAAGAAGGTTCAAGCGGTGTCACATTTACTCTCAGTGCCACCCTGTGGGTGATAAAAACTCCTGGCCACTCCCTAACCAATGGGGTAAAAGTTCCTAGGGGTGATAATGTTAATATTGGATTCATTGCTGTTGATGCACACAGCGATAAATTCATATACATGAACAAAGTTGCATCACCATTATTAGATTCTCCTGTCATCAACTCTCCGTCAACTCCGGCACATGGGTGTGTGGTCAGACGAGTTCTGAGACCTATGCTTGAGGTTACTGACTGATAGGTCACATGTGGTTAACACTGGGCCAAACACACAAATAATAAAACTTAGATCAGATCACACAGATAGGGCAGAAACATCACAATGGTCCCCAGAGACTCGCCCCAAATAAAACACACACTGCCAGATAAGTGCATGCATTCCCAGAAACACCTTAAAGTTAGATGTCATATGTAGTTAGAAACACTTAGCTAATCAGAACACAGCACATGCAGCAACCACACATCCCTCAGTCAGGAAACCTGGAGACATACTCACTGGCCCTCATTGTGTTCAGGAATGGGTAAGGCCAACCTGCATTCATTATATGAAACTGTATTTATGACTCCATGATAACTGTTCACAATGTTTGCCAAGAATGAATGTTTTGTATTGCTTTATGGTACTCAGAGATTTGCATCAAAACCTTCCTTGCCATAATGTTTAATTAAATAAACAGTTCCTGTTTTGCCAGCTGCTTTTTGTCTTTTGTTTTTTAAGGTAAACTCTCATTTGAGAAACAGCCAAACCCACTGTTGCAAAACTTTCTGTGGGTTTTACTGTAAACTACTCCACAGTGCCCCTAAAGCCAACGTGGCAGAACCAATCTTCTCCTGTGCAGAGCTCCTTGTGCTAAACCAGATGTGTGGCTATGATTATGGACAAGCCCCATATTGTTGTCACATTAGTGGTGGCAAAATAAGTGCTGCAGTCTACTAGTGACATTTACTTTCCAGGTGCAGTGCACATGGGATACCATTTACTAGGGAGTCGACCTAAGTTAAAGGTGCCAATCGGGTATTAACCAATTCAACAAGTTTTTATAAGGTCAGACCACAGGCACTGTGGCCTGACTGGCAGGGTCCCAGTGCACTGAGTTTAAACACCAACAGCATCAGTCAAGAAACATTTTCTTACGCTGCCCATTAAAAGGGAATAGTGCTGCTTTTAATTTTTTTTTCCCATTTAGAATTCTTTGCCAATTAGATAAAACCCCTGCTGGGGTGTTGTTTTCTGATCAATGGTTTGCGAGGGAAATTACAATCGCAAACCATTTGATCCATTTCTTGTTAATTTGCGGATAGGAAGTGGCTTCCCCTTTGACTTCCCTCCTCCTATTTGTAATGTTGCAGGGTAGAGAAACCTCCTTTATTAGTCAGAAAGACTTTTCCAACTTGGAAAATGGCTTTGGTAAATAATATAAAGGTATTTTGCTGTTGAAAACCTTAAGCCAATGTTAAATCTCAGGCTTTGCAACAGCAAAAAAGCCTTTATACATCAGGCCCTAAATATCCTGTGGTTGTTAGCTATCTGCTCCCTGAATTACAAAATACACTACAGCACTGTATATATTTTTGAACAATTGTGGAAAGAGAGTGTCTTTACTGGACTCCTCATATCTGTCTCATTAATACTTTTAAACTTTGGTGGTATAGCTCCTTGTGCAGCCAATTATGCTTCCTTATATGGGCTAATCTTTGGTTTTACTCACTAGCTAGAATATTCTACCAGGATATCATGAGGAGTAACAGTAAACTGTTTCTAAGCTTGCTGTCATCTGTACTACTTTCCTGGTCCTAGCACCAGTGCTTTAAATGGAAATATAGAAGTGCAGTTACTCAATCTTTAGAGTACCTGTTTGCTCCTGAAAAGTGCCGCCACTCTTCCATAAATGTATTGCAGGAGTACTGAGAAGTGCAGGTACTCTACCTTCCCAATTAAAGAAGTGCAGGTCCTCAGTACCAGACAGTACCTGCTCATATAAAGTAATCGGATGCAGCTCGCAGTAGAGAAAAGCGGCAGTGCAACACGTGGGGGACAAAAAATAATAATAATTTTAAAAAAACATATGTTTCCTGCTGCACTACGCCGCTCCAATCCGCTCCGGTCCTCCACTGCAGGCACAGGCTCCCAGTCTGCCCTGTGTCCAATCCTAACACTGCCTTCATGCTGCTGGCAGCATGAAAGCAGCATTAGGACTGGATGGAGCTCCCAGCCAGGGCACTCTGAGGCAGAGTGAGAGCCTGCCTGCTCTCTCCCACCCGGCAAGACAGTGGCAGGTTGGAGAGAGCCTAGTGCACATGTATGTTTGGCCAGCCCAAGACGGCTGGCCAAACATACATGCGCACTGAGGGGGAGTGCTGTACCCTCCCCCTCTGTCTCTGTCATGCCCCATGGCCCAACCCATTTTACAGTAAAATGGTAGTAAACCTAGTTTATTATGGTTTTACTGTAAAAGTTATGCAACTGCTGCAGCTGGCGGGGGTGTCACTCCTCCACCATAGCAGAGGAGCCACCCCTGAAATCTCTGCCCAGGACTAAATATAGTATAGGAAGAACTGAATGAAATCAGCAAGAGGGCTAGTTAATCAGTGAGTATGTAAGTGAGTAACTGACTGTTGTAAAGGTGGAAGTAAAATGGACTTGGCGGTGTCAAAAAATGCCAGGAACATTCATTCTCTCAATACCTATAAAACCAGAAAATTGCAAGATGGCTCAGCCATCCACAAAATGTGCTGTCCTCCATCCTTACATGTAGCAAACAATATAATTCCTCGTGATTACATCAAGAGTGTGTTTACTTGTGCAAGCAGACTAACAGCCAAACAAATGAATTATAATGGAAAGGGCTGATGCCAGGGGAATGTCCAGAAATCCCTTTGAAGTAGACTGGGCTGATTAGGAGCTTTTCTCATCCATTGTGGATGTTGCCTTGAAAGATTTTGGGGGACAATGTTGATACCACTAGCATTTAGTGTACAGAAGCGTAAACAGGCAATGTAGGGACTTTATAGATATGGATTATGTTGCACTTTTTTGCTTATGTAGGGTCATCCCCAATCTTTTTGCCTCCTGACTCCTATTTTTGGTGACCTGTTGCTGTTGGCTTTTTTGAACTCTAAGTACTTTTACCACTGCTAATCAGTGCTAAAGTGCATATGCTCTCTGTGTAAATTGTAATGTTGATTGGTTTATTCATGATTGACATATTTGATTTACTAGTAAGTCCCTAGTAAGGTGCACTAGAGGTGCCAGGGCATGTAAATCAAATGCTACTAATGGGCCTGCAGCACCGGTTGTGCCACCCACATGAGTAGCTCTGTAATCATGTCACAGACCTGCCATTGCAGTGTCTGGGTGTGCAGTTTTAAATGTAAATTCGACTTGGTATGTGTACCCACTTGCCAGGCCTAAACCTTCCCTTTTCTTACATGTAAGACACCCCTAAGGTAGGCCCTAGGTAGCCCCAAGGGCAGGGTGCAGTGTATGGTTAAGGTAGGACTTATAGTAATGTGGTTTATATGTCCTGACAGTGAAATATTGCTAAATTCGTTTTTCACTGTTGCAAGGCCTGTCCTTCTCATAGGTTAACATGGGGGCTACCTTTAAATCTGATTAAAGTGTAGATGGACATGTGGAGTTTGGGGTCTCTGAGCTCACAATTTAAAAATACATCTTTTAGTAAAGTTGATTTTGAGATTGTGTGTTTGAAAATGGCACTTTTAGAAAGTGAGCTTTGTCTTGCTTATACCATTTCTGTGACTCTGCCTGTTTGTGGATTCCCTGTCTGGGTCAGTTTGACAGTTGGGGTGGTTGCACCTTACACTAGACAGTGACACAAAGGGAGCTGGGGTGTAATCTGCATTTCCTGATGAGCCATCTGTGCTAGGAGGGAGGGGAGGAGTGGTCACTTACACCTGAGAGGGCTGTGCCTGTCACACAATGCAGTCTCGGACCCCCTGGTGAGTGGCTGGGGCCTGGCCTGGGCAAGGCAGGATTTCACATTCAAAAGAGACTTTACTTTGAAGTAGGCCTACTTCAAAGGAGAAATTGGGTATAGGAAGGGCACCCAAAACCACAGACTTTAGAAACACTTCTGGAACCAAGAGGAACCTCTGCCTGGAGAAGAGCTGAATAGCTGGGGAAGAAAAGCTGCCCTGCCTGTGACTGTGCTTTGTGGAGTTATCCTGCAGTTGCTGCTTCTGCCAAAGTAAGAGGGCAAAGACTGGACTTTGTGTGCCTTCCATCTTGAGAAGAAATATCCAAGGGCTTGATCTACAGCTTGCCTCCTGTTGTTTGAAGTCTCAGGGACAGCAAAGACTTCTCTCTGCCAGCAGCTGGAGTCTCTGGCAGCCTAAAGACAAGAAAATCCAAGCACAGAGCGCCGTGCGGGGAAAAGATTGACAGGAATCCGATCTACGGCTAAAAAAACGACACGCCGCCAGCTCCACAGCTGAGAAACGACGCTCGCAGGAAACGCGACCGAAGAATCGTCGCACGGAGCAGGAGAAACGATGCACAGCATCGCTGACGGATGCTGGGAGATCACAGCCTGCGCTGCAGGGTTTTTGGATCATCGTGCGGCTGGATTTTCGACTCACGTACCGCCGTGCGGAGTTATTTTTGATGCACACCCGCCCGTGCGGGGTTATTTTTGATGCGCACCAGGTACATTTTTACTCTAGCAGCGCTAGCGTGTGTTTAAAACTACTTAAAGACTCTTTTTGCATTTTTATTGATAACTTGACTTGTGTATGGTGGATTTTTGTCGTTTTGGTCTTGTTTTGTTTAGATAAATATTTCCTATTTTTCTAAACTGGTGTTGTGTCATTTTGTAGTGTTTTCATTAAGTTACTGTGGGTGTTGGTACAAATACTTTACACCTAGCACTCTGAAGTTAAACCTACTGCTCTGCCAAGCTACCAAGGGGGTTAGCAGGGGTTAGCTGAGGGTGATTCTCTTTTACCCTGACTAGAGTGAGGGTCCTTGCTTGAACAGGGGGTGACCTGACTGTCAACCAAAGACCCCATTTCTAACAGATTATGAGTCATTACTAAAAGTATTCTTGCTATACATTTTGAATTCTATGTTTTGCCCACCCGCACGTGAGCATCAGTGAGGAAGTAAAAAAGATGATAGCAATTTCACTAAGCATATGTTAGATGACTAAAGAATTATTCTCACCTTTGCTTGAATCTTCCAGGAGCTTATTGCAAGAAATGCAGTAGCCACTTTGTTGATCTTATTCACAGTCCAATTATAGTAACTTTGCTAGGGACAGCCTATTGCGTCCTGATTGTCTTGCATATGAAGAGCCTGAGAAATAGGAGGCTGAAAAAGATCCAGGGCCAAAGGAGGCTTCCCACCACATTTACAGGATTCTAGATAACATCTGTCCTACTTAAGAGTCTCCTTCAGTGATTTCAGCAGCTCGTAGACAGCTTAGGCTAGTCCAGCAGTAGCCAGTTTAAAAGACTTTCAGGAAAAGCATGTTGACTGAAAAAATTATGGGGGTGATGACCCCGGCTGACGGTGGTAAAATGGAAAAAAGTATTGCCAAGAGGCTGGCAGTACTTTTCCACATATTACAACATTGGCGGTTTGGCTCAATCCAAACTGTCATTGTACCACCCTGTCCGCCACAGTGGTAACGACCACCGGGCTGGAGACTTCAGTCTCCAGGCAGGCAGCCATGACTAGCCCGCCCACGGGATTATGACCCTGCCTACTGCCATGGTTTTCGTGGCAACCTTACCGCCACGAAAACCATGGAGGTAGGCACCATCAGTGACAGGGAATTCCTTCCCTGTCACTCATAGGAGTCTTTCCCGCCCCCCTCCGCCTCCCAGGTTTCCCTCCCAAGCCCCCACTCTCCAGACCTCCCAACGACATACACGCACCTTCACCCACCAACGTACACACGCAAGCACACACTCCTACTCACATTCATGCACACATACATACATCCATTTCACACACACATCCACACACACTGACATACATACATGCACACATGCATGCATACAACACAACATACACGCACTCACACAGCCATACACACACACACAGACAACACATATCACACCCCCCCATTCACGCACACACAGACATATAGACATACCCCCCACACACACACACACAACACCCCCTTCTCCTGTCGGAGCACCCGACTTGCCTTTTGGTAAATAGACAGGACGGGGCGCTGCCAGCAGAACACCGCCAGTCCGTATCATGGGTCATGATATGGTCTACAACGGTCTACTGGCATCCGCTGGCACGACCACAGCCGTATTTCAGACATCAGTCTGACGGAAATCCAGATATGGTAATAATCTGACTGACGGCTGGTAGCCACGGCGATGGTCTTTTGGCAGCCGTCGCTGCAGCAGTAGGCAGTATATACCGCCAATGTTATAATGAGGGCCTAAGTTTTGTGGACATTTGCCTTATTTGTCGGACATAACCTTTACATCTGAGTCTTGCAGAAGATGATGATGAAAGCAGGAGCTGCAAACAAATGAATTAGGGCCTGATTTATCATCAGGTGGAAATTGAATACCTATAATCAATGGATGAGATGCAAATTATGGGAAATTACAGATGATAATCTGCCAGTAAATTTGTTTTCACAATAGGCATGATATGATGGAGTAAAGTCCACTGATCTATATTCTTCTAGATTTAGAACTTTATGCAGAATTTGGGTGATTATTCTTTTATCATCATAAATTCCCAATACTGAAAATGGAACTCTTCAGTGAGACCAGCTGCTATGGCTGATCTAGCAAGACGCCATGGCATGCAGCTTAATTTACCACCCCTTGTAGTGGCCATTTCTTTTTCCAATACGGAACGTTCATCCTGGGATTTTACTTTATTTAACCATTTTTACTGAACCCCTATGTACACAGACTTTAGCCTGGCCTTGTTTGCCTTTTTGAAGTCAAAATATTTGAAAAGGCAGACGTCTTCGACATGCAGTCAGCTGGTGGGTCAGTTGCTAGCCCGATTGGAGTACGGCAAGATGGCCGTCTCGCGCGATCTGTGTGTGTTCAGGTCGGCCTGGTTTTAAAATGTATCACAGCTATCATATGAGTGCCAGGCAGTCATCGCCACAGTCAACTGCCCAGAGCTGCGGCTAGTGGAAACGCCTGTCTCTAGATCCAAACAATCCAACGACGACGCAAGGATATTGGCTGGCCAAAGTGGAGCGGACCAGAGTGGATAGGAAAGCAATGTCGGACCAGGAGTTCGCCGGAGAAATTGAGGAGTCGAGAGAGGAGGCACGGCATGACCAATGCGGGTGGTGAGCGGAGGATGCATGTAAATATGTTATTTGCTACAGTGAAGAGCTTTGATCAAGGATTGATTCGGCTTGCTGGAGTCGGAGGAAGTCTTCTTTGTTAAAGGGCCTGTTGACGGCAGTCATATATATTTTTTTCCGCTTTTTACCACTGCAGAACATTTCCAGACATTTTGGCAGATTAAGAAGGGGAGTATCATGATGTAAGAAGCATGCATTATTATATGGGGCAGGAAACTGGATAGTATCTGATCAAAGAACTAAAAGTGGAATGGAGAGAGAGTAAACAGAGGCTTATGAGAAAAAGGTGATTAAGTAAAGCAAGTGTCAGCAAATGAAAAAAGGGGGCGAGGCATCATAGAAAGTGGGGACTACAGCTAATCACTCACCTTTTATGCAATAGCTGAAGCAGTTTGGAGCTGGGGGTGTTTTATTTTTTCCTTTCTTCCTCAAATTTGTAAGCAGTATGAAACGTATAGCTCAAGATACTGTTTCAAACCCACGCTTGGTTAGTAGAGTTCCCAAAGTTACCAAGACACAATATAAGCCCCCAGGGATGCAAAATCAAAGACCAAGGATGGGGTGTAGTAGACAGAACCATCTAGACCCCTCCTTAGGAGACTCCTTGGAGGAGCGAGAATCTATTAATTCTCCCAGGCACTCCGATTCTCCAACATCTGCCCCAGCCAGTCTACGAACACTGTACCAAATTCACCACTATGGCAAGAAACAGGAATATGGTATTATGATCTCATAGCAGAACAGTGAAACAGTATTCTTATCTTCAACATCAGGAGAGGCTCACTCTAGCCTAGTACAAGACACAAGCCTTTTTTTAGATTTCAGTACGGACATCTCTCTGCCTCCTCCTCCTCTACTCTCTTTGGACGGCCCTGGTTCCATGGATGATATGGACTCAGTCAAAAATTCCTTAGATAAAAACCTACATATCCCCTGTTTTTATCAAGCAATATCAAAGGGAGTGATAAAGAGCAAGAAAAGGAAAAAGCTGGGCTAGTGCCAAATGCACTTTCAAGCAGTCAATCAACACTAACTTGGGTCAATGAGGGTACAGGAACTGTCACGGGATAGATCACAGAGACAATTTCTAGTAGAAAGTTGGCAGCGCTCTGGTTGGGCTTGATAATTCAGTTAGTACTGGCTTTGTGGCCCTTTCGGGACAGTTATCAGTGGAAACAATGCTCTCAAGATCCTCAAAGAACTACATGCAATGAAAACTTTACATAAGTAGGCCCATAGGGGAATTAATCAACAACTGGGCGAGTTGAACTCTAACTTGACTCTTCTTTCTGCATGTGTAACTCAGGCAGAGCAGAGAGTCTCTGATTTGGAGGATATCCAGTCTCACTATGGCACAACAACAGATAAAATGCAGGCTGTACTTGAAGAGCTACAGCGAAAGCTTGATGCTTATGAAAAATAGGTTGACGCTCAAATCTGAGATTTGTTGGGATCCCCGAAGACCTAGCAGGAACTTCCTCTGTAGCTGAAGTGATATAAGACCTTATTAATATGTTCTTCCTGAGAAAACTACAGCTAATATGGATTTATACATCATGCGGGCACATAGGGTTCCCCCAACAAGAACTCCGGCGGAAAAGTATCCACAAACTATTTTGGTCAACTTTGAGGACTATAGGATCAAAGACCAGGTCTTATCGGAAGCAATCAGAGCCAAAGTGTTCAACACAACAGACAATTTTTGTTTCTGTATCTTCTCTGACATGTCTGCGACAGCAGCACGCCAACGGCGCAAATTTTTCAATCTCATTGATGAGTTCAATAAATATGGGATTCCAGCAGGCATTGTGCAGCTTGCCAAACTAAAGATTTGTCACAACGGTCAGGACCTTCAGCAAGTGATGGATTACTTGGAGAAACTAAAATAATAGGCTTTAACTAAAGTTATGTTTTGCCCCCCTTTCCCCTTCCCCCTTTTCATTTCCTTTCTCCTCTCTCTTCCCCTTTCTCGGCTCTCCCCTCTTGTGATCCTATTCTTTACATTCTCAAATGTGGGGCTTTGCGGGGGATGAAGGGGCGGTGGGCAAGAAGGGGGATGTTGGGGTTTTTCTTTTGTTTCTTTTTTGATGGTTATGTGAAGTGTATGGATGTTACATAGGTAATCTCTAGGACATTTAAGTAGAACATTAACAGCCTAGTTCTATCTTGCCTTATCCAATTGTGGCATTAGAGTGCCATATCAGTGCACTCCTATTTAACGGGGGTGAGGTGGGATGGGGAGGGAGGAGGGTCACAGGCACAAGAGAGGGGCCACAAAGGATGTAAGGTCATGACAGGTTTGGCCTTATGGTGTAGGTGTGGGATAGTACTATGTGGGGAGGGGCTGTTTTTTTCACTGGGTAGGGGTAAAAAAGCAGGTGATATCTGTGTATCTTTATATAAGGGCTGATCTAGAGCTAGGGAGGTGAGACACAAAAGGGCTTTAAAAGCAAGGTTGCAGATCTATATTAGTCTTGATTCACTCCCCTTAGGATTCAACAAAAGGAATGACAGGGAATAATCTAAAAATAGAATTGTGCAATGTGAATGGGGCCAATAACAATGTGAAATTCCCAGCAATACTCAACTGGTTATTCTTTCTTCAGGAGACTCATCTAAAACTTCAGGGGAAGCTACCCAAACTCCATAATTTCATTACTCAATCATTCTTTGCGTCAGCTAATGCAGCAGTTCGGGGAGTAGGCATTTTAATCACACAGGATTTTCCTGGGGTGGACAAACAGACATTTAGGGACCCACAAGCAAGCTGGATAATGATTAGTTCATTAGTGGCAGACAAGGATATTAATTTCATGAGCTTCAATGGCCCTATCGAAGATGATACAACTTCTCTACAAGTTTTGTACAATCAACTGTCAGTACTCTCTGGCTTTTAAATTATAGGAGGGGACTTTAACATTATACCTAACATGTGGATGGATACATCACATAGGAACCAAAAACAGAATAAACCAAGAGCACCTCTGCTGCTTGCCAAGTTGATATTGGACTTAGCACTGCTAGATGCCTGGCGGGATGACCATCGTCAGATGAAGGAATTTACCTATTTTTCTAAAAGGTTTACTACAGCTTCAAGGATTGATTTTATCTTAGTTTCATTTGTTAGGTAATCAGGGATCAGGTATTTTTGCCCATCCATTTTTGGATCAATCTGTTCCCAGGGCTAATGTTACTGTAAAAAATAATCAGACGAGCCAGCCACGTTGGAGTTTTGATAAGTCTCCTTTAGTAGATGAAGACTGGGTTGCAACTCTCAAAGCATCAGTCACCAAATTCTTGAATATTAACAAAAGTTCGGCTTCTATTTTTAATATCTGGGAAGCGGCCAAAGCCCATATATGAGGTGAAGAGATTTCTTATAAAGCTCATAGGGATAGAGAAGCTAAAGAGAATAAGCTCAAGTTACAGCAATAATTTTATGAAGCATCTAGGAGCCACCAAGCATAATACAGTCAAGAGTCAGCTTTGAAATTTGAAACGACGCAGAATAGTCTTAAAGGCTTTTATATATCACAGGAAATACTTAATTGACATACAATTCTTCAGAAACAGTATGAGAAGAATGGGCATATAGGGAAATTATTGGCCTGGTCTACAAAAAAAAATCTAATTTGAATTTGATTAAAGCTATATTTGATGGTGATCAAGGCGTAGTCGTGCATCAACCTGAATATACTGAGGTCTTTCTTTCCCATTATACAAATGTTTATACTGCCTCAGGGCAAGTTCAATTACCTCAGATTGCACATTATCTAAATTAATTGGAGCTACCAAAGTTGGATGGAGAGGCACAAGCCTTGTTATCACATACTATTACTTGTTCGGAAGTCATCAAGGCAATACGAGATGCACAGAGTGGAAAGGCCCCCGGAGAAGATGGTCTTCTAGCTGAGGTATATAAAGTATTGCTGAGTCAAGTAACTAATATTTTGGCCAATTTATATAATGAAATACTGGAAGGAATAGAATTTCCACCCTCTTTCACAAGAGCCATAGTTGTTAGTTTAAAAAAAAGGGTAAGCCATCAGAGAATCCAGGTTCATATTGTCTGATTAGTCTCTTAAATCAGGATTATAAGCTTTTTACTAAAATCTTAGCTGTCCGAACGACTCAGGTAGCTCAAGGACTTATTCATGATGACAAGTGTGGCTTTCTTCCTGGCAGGCTGTTGCCTACAAATACAATTTTTTTAGTTCAGACGATTGATTATTTTTTGCACAACAAATATCCGTCAGCAATCATAAAGTTTGATGCCGAGAAGGCATTTGACCTGGTCCAACGGGGGGTATTGTTTGCAATTTTGGAAAGATTCAGTTTTCCAGGGAAATATATACAGACCCTGTGTAGATTATACTCCAAGGATGAGGCCAGGGTTTTTAATCAATGCAAAGATAGCAGGAAAAGTGCAGATATCACGGGGTACGTGGCAGGTCTGTCCCCTTTCTCCAGTACTTTTCGCACTTTTCATTGAACCTTTGGTTTCGGCTATTCGGCAAGATAATTCTATTTGTCCTTCTATTAGCTGGGCATCTAAAGTCAAACTGTTTGCTGATGATATGGGGCCACATGTACCAATGATTTTGCACGTCGCAAACAGCAAATTTGGCTGTTTGCGATGTGCAAAATTCAGTTCCCGATGCACAACCCCAGTTTTGCGATTCGGTGAACGGACCACTGCCTGCTCTGAAAAAATGAAACAAAAACATTTCATTTTTTGTTTTTGTAATGCATCTCTTTTTCTTTTAAGGAAAATGGGGTTCATTACAAAAAAAACTGCTTTATTTAAAAGCAGCTACAGACATGGTGGTCTGCTGTCTCCAGCAGGCCACCATCCCTGTGAGGGCCGCCATTCCCAATGGCGTCACAAATTGTGACCTACCTCATGAATAATCATGAGCTGGGCTTTTGCGACCCCCTTGCGAGTCACAAATAGTGTCAAGGACACTATCCTACATACGGTTTTGCGACTCACAAATTGCGAGTCGCTCTGACACGCAATTTGCGAGTCGCAAATAAAAAGATTGACACATGTAGCCCATGATTCGTTATTTCTAGGCGGAACCACTTAATATATTAATATATCCAGAACCTTTACAAAAATGAAGACTTTTTCAGATTTTGGTGGCTTTAGGACTAACCATTCAAAATCTGAGGCTCTTTTGTATAATGCTGAAAGGTCGGTCCTACCAGCGGAAATACAAGCACAGCCCCAGTTTTCAAGTCCTATTAGGTATCTAGGGATGTTTGTATCACATGATGTTTCTGATCTGTCCCAGCTGAATTACGTAGATGTTTTTAGAAGAGCTCAAAGTCTACTTCTGAAATGGAAGGCTTCTTCTTTGATGATCATAGGGTGAGTGGCATTAGTCAAAATTATGATTCTTCCCTTTTTCCTATTTGTTTTTTTGAGTATAATTCTTAAAATTCCCCAGAAATTCTTTAAAGATGTAGATTCAATGATTAGAGAATTCGTATGGACCAATGAAGATCCTAGATTACAGCTCGAAAGATTAGCTCTAACTGTGAAGGACAGGGGGCTAGCGCTCCCTAACTTCAAAACGTATTACAAGGCCTCTTTTTTAGACTGGGCAGCAAGTCCTTAGATAAAAGAAGATGTATCAGAGGGAATCTCTAAGAAATGCCAGGAGTGATACTGGTGCCTGTAAAAACAGTTCCTGTTCATAGCAGGAACCCCAGTAGCCTCCTTGGAGTCAAACACTAAAAGAGGCCCTAATCAAGTGTTGGCTAATGGGATGAGATTTCATTGAAAATAGAAGACTTTTTTCTTCTATATGTAGCAGCAACAAGCTACAGGTACAAATCTAGCTGCACCAGATTATTATTCAGGTTTTGCTGATCTCGACAACACTTTCTGCTACCCCTTTTCTCCTGCAGGTGATGGCCAGTGGCACACATGCCCTTTCATTGTTCACAAGAGACAAGCATTGACCTGTCTGGCCTAGTCCAGCTTGCTTTCCTCACCAGTCCAGATCTTGGGTCTGACAAAACCTAGACTGCACCCTCATTCTCATCCTCTCCTGGGAACAAAGAGACACAAGGAGCGGGCTGTGGGGAGTAATGCCTCCAATTGGATTTCTTCATGGACTGCCAGACTGCTGGACTGTGCACTCTGCTACTAAGAGAATGTGGCTGGTGAAGCAACTTGGAGATGGCGGTTTGCAGTGTCCTTCATCCACTGTAAATGTCTAGAGGTGAGTTTGAGCTTCAGTGTTAAGCTGAAGCCACCTTAAGCCATTGATATATTTTTAAAGACAATCTACAGCAATTCTAAATGATCACCCTTGAGGGATTACAGACATTAAAACCATTAAGGATAGCTTCAGACTACCTAGTTTCTCTGATTCTTGTTTTGCACCAAGAACAGGACTAAATAGATAAAATAGTCAAACACTAATTTACTATCAGTTTTGGGTCAACAGTATCACTGCCTAATTCTTAAATCATAATGTTTCTGGACTCAAGAGTTGTAAATAGGACCTGAGTAAGAGTTTAGCAAACAGGTTATTCATTACAAATATGACCGTTTTTGCTGATGTTTGTAGCTCAGAACTTGGGCCTGTGTTTGGTTGTCACCCACTGACACATACCATACCCAGATATTTCTGAAAACTAAAATCCCAGGGGTGTACATGGTGGTGTAACTTGTGTGGATCCTACTGGGTTTTCTTACCCACAGTGCACTGCAATCATCAAATTATGGCTAAAAACACATATTTTCCTCAAAGTTCCAGAATGTGCAGGGATGCACAGAATTTCCACCAACCAGTGTTCCTACCCTTCTCCCATAGAAAATATCAGTGCCCCAGTTGTGTGGCTGGGTCCAGCGCCTGTGACTGCAAAGGCTCCAAATCACAATGTGGAGAAAAGTCATCAAATTTAGCTCAGTGGCTCATTGAAATAGCTGGATTCTACGATGTGTTTTCCAGTGTTCCTTGTGCCATTTATTTCAAAAGAGATGTCTTTCAACAGCACGACTTAATCCAGTAGTAAAGAATAATTATTAATAAGTGCATCAAATATTATGGCAGACATAGCCCCCTGGATCAGAATAATAGTGAGGGAGAAATCAGCCCACCCCCCAAATCAGCCAACTGGCAGGACACTGTGCAGTTCAACAAACAGGCAACAGTGAATCCCCATGTTTTTAAGATCATTTTATACCCTGAGTATGCCGTGCAAGGAAAATGAGACATTCTCAATAAAGGGAACAACATGAAGCTTTGTGCCCTCATACCAGAATTGGAAAATATAATTTCCACCGATATCAACGGAGTGGCGTTTTTACCCCCAGATAACTGGGATAAAAATGGGCGTACCGAAATAACCTTCACCAACTCTCCTCCAGTAAGCAGCCTAAGACGAAACAAAAAAGCACTTAGAAAATTGGGGTATACTAATCAGAGAGGTGATCCCTCTTCTTAACAGAGAAACATGATGTCCCAAATGAAGCCTTCCTCTATGGGAAGGAAAAGAATAACAAGGAAAGGCTTGCAACCAGTTCCATCTTAAGGGGCACCAAATAGGGAATTAGACCCTCACAAAACATGGAAGGGTCTCTGTTAATAACAGCAAACAAAGAAGGGGGTGTCCATCATTGCATTATTAAAACACAGAGATCCCTGGATTGGCGTAGCTCCCAAACGCTCTTAGCTCCCGACCCTAGCAAACAGCCATTGGCAAATTCCAACCGAAAAACAAGTTCTGACTTGAAAATCAGTTCATGGAGTATACGAGGCCTAACGGACTGTGAAACTAAGGTGGCAGCTACAGGGAGTGCAGAATTATTAGGCAAATGAGTATTTTGACCACATCATCCTTTTTATGCATGTTGTCTTACTCCAAGCTGTATAGGCTCGAAAGCCTACTACCAATTAAGCATATTAGGTGATGTGCATCTCTGTAATGAGAAGGGGTGTGGTCTAATGACATCAACACCCTATATCAGGTGTGCATAATTATTAGGCAACTTCCTTTCCTTTGGCAAAATGGGTCAAAAGAAGGACTTGACAGGCTCAGAAAAGTAAAAAATAGTGAGATATCTTGCAGAGGGATGCAGCACTCTTAAAATTGCAAAGCTTCTGAAGCGTGATCATCGAACAATCAAGCGTTTCATTCAAAATAGTCAACAGGGTCGCAAGAAGCGTGTGGAAAAACCAAGGCGCAAAATGACTGCCCATGAACTGAGAAAAGTCAAGCGTGCAGCTGCCACAATGCCACTTGCCACCAGTTTGGCCATATTTCAGAGCTGCAACATCACTGGAGTGCCCAAAAGCACAAGGTGTGCAATACTCAGAGACATGGCCAAGGTAAGAAAGGCTGAAAGACGACCACCACTGAACAAGACACACAAGCTGAAACGTCAAGACTGGGCCAAGAAATATCTCAAGACTGATTTTTCTAAGGTTTTATGGACTGATGAAATGAGAGTGAGTCTTGATGGGCCAGATGGATGGGCCCGTGGCTGGATTGGTAAAGGGCAGCGCTCCTTAACTGCTTCCCGTACAGACGCTTACCAGGCATTACTTTTGGCTTATCAGGGCCTCACATACCTGTATCTACCTACGTGATCAACACCCAATCTACCCGTTACTGCTCTTGCAGCCCCCCATTTTTTCCCTTAGTTTTATGATCTCATTAAGGCTTATCAGGGCTTCTCATACTTTTATCAATCTACGAGATCAACCTACGCTATCAACACTCAACCTACCCGTTGCTGCTCGGGCAGTGTCATTACCCTTAGTTACATTTTCCTAACAAGATATTCTTTTCTTTATTTCAGCCTACTTAGCTGATTATTCTCTACTACTCTGGCCGCACGGCCCAGCCTTGATGAAGTCACTTGTGTGACGAAACACGTGTTGGCTGTTTTTTCATGATGACACTTTGATTTCTAACGTCTACAAATAAAGGACACCGTCTACTTACAAGACTCAAGATTTCTCTTTACCGTTTACTTCTTCTAAACCTTCAAACGCACAACCAGGGATCTATCATCCCCACCATATGATTGGACAATATAGTCTGTGTGCTGTGGCCTATTTGTTCTAATTTTATCCTTGGGTACTCTGATACCCATCTGTGTGCCGTTTGGGTAGTAAGGCACGGGTCCATGCTGCACCAGAATTTGCTCTAGTTTACTTACCTGTGTAATTACTTTTGTTGTATTACCTAGAAGTGCGACACGAGTCACCCCTACTACCCTTGTGCTCCTTTATAGTTCTTATTCTGTCTGAAGAAATATCTCAAGACTGATTTTTCTAAGGTTTTATGGACTGATGAAATGAGAGTGAGTCTTGATGGGCCAGATGGATGGGCCCGTGGCTGGATTGGTAAAGGGCAGAGAGCTCCAGTCCGACTCAGACGCCAGCAAGGTGGAGGTGGAGTACTGGTTTGGGCTGGTATCATCAAAGATGAGCTTGTGGGGCCTTTTCGGGTTGAGGATGGAGTCAAGCTCAACTCCCAGTCCTACTGCCAGTTCCTGGAAGACACCTTCTTCAAGCAGTGGTACAGGAAGAAGTCTGCATCCTTCAAGAAAAACATGGTTTTCATGCAGGACAATGCTCCATCACACGCGTCCAAGTACTCCACAGCGTGGCTGGCAAGAAAGGGTATAAAAGAAGGAAATCTAATGACATGGCCTCCTTGTTCACCTGATCTGAACCCCATTGAGAACCTGTGGTCCATCATCAAATGTGAGATTTACAAGGAGGGAAAACAGTACACCTCTCTGAACAGTGTCTGGGAGGCTGTGGTTGCTGCTGCATGCAATGTTGATGGTGAACAGATCAAAACACTGACAGAATCCATGGATGGCAGGCTTTTGAGTGTCCTTGCAAAGAAAGGTGGCTATATTGGTCACTGATTTGTTTTTGTTTTGTTTTTGAATGTCAGAAATGTATATTTGTGAATGTTGAGATGTTATATTGGTTTCACTGATAATAATAAATAATTGAAATGGGTATATATTTTTTTTTGTTAAGTTGCCTAATAATTATGCACAGTAATAGTCACCTGCACACACAGATATCCCCCTAACATAGCTAAAACTAAAAACAAACTAAAAACTACTTCCAAAAATATTCAGCTTTGATATTAATGAGTTTTTTGGGTTCATTGAGAACATGGTTGTTGTTCAATAATAAAATTAATCCTCAAAAATACAACTTGCCTAATAATTCTGCGCTCCCTGTATAAGTGAAATTAAGAAAGGCAATCTTATTGCCTTGCAGGAAACCTGGGCTCTCTATCCGTCCCCTGGCCTGGCTTCACAGCCCACAAATCATCAGCAGTATCCTCATGGGCGTGGGGCCATGCATATGGAGGGGTGTCAATTCACATAAAGCATGATTTGGCTTCTACTGCCACAATGCTGTACAAAGAAAATGGTGACTACATCTTTATCAAACTTTTCCTGGCTAAGACAGACAATGTAATAACTGTGATCACAGCCATCATCTTAGAGTGTATCTATCTTTACCCAGCAAAAGCGAGAAGGGAGGCAATGTTGACCACACTACTCCCCATTTTGGAAGATCTAATGACCATTTACCCAGATGACATGTGGGTCATGATGGGTGATTTCAACGTGAAACTAATGTCTTTAAGTTTGGACTCTCAATTTGTGGCCCTGAATGATCAAATATGGGCCATATGTCGGTTTCATAGGCAGGCCCAAAGAACTGAAAAAAGGGAGTTCCTTTGGCCTCTTTTCTAAACAAGTTCGGCCTGCACTTACTAAATGGGAGATTAAGCACAGACTCACCTGTTGCTAATATACATATCTCCTGTTTCAGAATGGCCATCCTGAAATATATCTGGGTATTGGTGGCTTATTTACGAGACATCACTAAGTTCGTTGTGATCCCTTCCTTGGTCAATGACCACACCATCCTCATGTGTGAAGTCCGGGCATTACCGCCTACCCGTCCCAAACGAAGAAGCTTTGGCACCCAGGAACAGCTGTACCTTGTCAAGAAAATGAAGTGGTCAATGGTGAACCAAGAGAAGCAAGGAGAAATAGTGGATCTTTTCTTCAACATGACCCAGCAAACAAGCAGTGAAACTGTTAGTGCAAATTTCTGGGGACCCTGGCCGACCACCTGAGAAAAAATCTAAACAGTTTTTAGGACAGGGCGGGGTAGATTTTAGGGTTCAGTATAGGGGATAATGGTAGTTTTAAGGACGGGGTGGGGTAGGTTTTAGGGTTTAGGGTGGGGTCAGGGTAGTTTTTAGAACAGGGTAGGGTAGGTTTTAGAATTCAGGGTGGGGGCAGGGAGATCAGGGTAGTTAGTAGGACAGGATGGGGCAGGGTTTAAGGCTTCAGGATGGGGGTGGGGTAGATTTTAGGTTAGGGTGGGATACTTTTTAGGGTTCAGTGCAGGGGTAGGGGATCAAAGTAAATTTTAGGTAAGGGTTGGGTAGGTTCTAGGGTTCAGGGTAAGGTCAAGGTCATTTTTAGGACAGGGTGGGGTAGGTTTTAAGGTTCAGGGCAGGGGCAGTGGTCGGTGTACCTTTTATGACAGGGCGGGGTAGGTTTTATGGTACAGGGCAGGGCCAGGGGGGTCAGGTAGTTTTTTAGGACAGAGCAGGGTAGGTTTTAGGGTTCAGGGTGGGGGCGGGGCAACTGGGGTAGTTTTTAGGATTTTAGGGTACAAGGCAGGGGGTCGGGTAGTTCTTAGGATAGGGTGGCATAGGTTTTAGGATTCAGGGTGGTGTAGTTTTTGGGATAGGGTGGGGTAGGTTTTAGGGTTCAGGCCAGGGTTGGGGGTTTGGAGTAGTTTTTAGGACAGGGAGGGGTATGTTCTAATGTACAGGGCAGTAGCAGGTCGGGTAGATTTAGGACAGGGTGGGGCAGGTTTTAGGGTCCAGGGCTAGGGTGGGGGGTCAGGGTAGCCTTTAGTACAGGGCAGGGTGGATTTTAGAGTTCAAGGTCTGGGACGGGGTAGGTTCTAGGACAGGGTGGGGTAGGTTTTAGGGTTCAGGGTGGGACAGGAGTCGGGATAGTTTTCAAGACAGGGCAGGTAGATTTTAGGGTTCAGGTGGGGGTGGGCAGATCTCAGTAGTTTTTAGGACAGTGTGGGGTAAGTTTTAGGGTACAGGGCGAGGCTGGGTAGTTTTTAGGACAGGTTTGGGAAGGTTTTAGGGTTCAGGGTGGGAGCCAGGGGTTTGGGTAATTTTTAGGACAGTGTGGGGTAGGTTTTAGTGTACAGGGCGGGATGGGCGGTCGGGTAGTTTTTAGGTCAGGGTGGGATAGGTTTTAGGGTTCAGGGTGAGAATGGGAGGTCAGGTAGTTTTTAGGACAGGGTGGGGTAGGTTTATGGTTCAGGGCATGGTCTGGGGTCGGGGTAGTTTCTAGGACAGGGTGGGGTAAGTTTTAAGGTTCAGGGCAGGGAGATGGAGTAGATTTTGGGACAGGGTGGGGTAGGTTTTAAGGTTTAGGGCAGGGGGTCAGGGTAGGTTTTAGGACAGGGCAGGTTAGGTTTTAGGGTTCATGGCAGGGGTGGGGGTTGGGGTAGTTTTTAGGACAGGGTGGGTTATGTTTTAGGGTTCAGGGTGGGGGTGGGGTTGTGGTACCTTTTAGGACAGGGCACGGTTACTTTTAGGGCTCAGGGGGTTTAGGGCTCAGTCAAGTGGTGGAAGGGGCACCTTTAAGGGCATAGGTGGGGTGGTGGAGTATGGTATCAGGTGTAGGGGGCAGGGGAGAATTTACCACGTATGTTCCTTTACCAAACATGCTTTCACAACAAAATTCATTGTAAAGGCATGTGTGGTAAAGGCACGCATGGTAAAGACGCTGTTGTTGTTGAGACCGTGTTGTAAAGACTTGCGTGATATACGCTTGCTTTGTTCCATCATACGTTCATATGAGATTGTAAAATCCAGGGACAAAGAAAATTTTGTCTATGGGTCAACAAATGCTTCGAACTGATACCAATATTGCTCCTGGGGAATGGGAAACCTATATCAAGGAAATTTATGTGGACATCTCAGTGGCCCATAGTCCACCCAGGCAGCCAGAAAAGAACCTTGACTGCCCCATGATGCATCCTGATCCAGACTGTGAAGACATTCTGCTAGCATCAGCCTGTCAGGACATGCCACTAATAACTCCAGCTCAAGTAGTGCTTGCCATCAAATCAATGCTAGCAAGCGGTGCGCCAAGCCCAAGCGGCATCGCTGCTGCAGTATAGAAGTGTGCCTCATCTTGATGGGCTACAGGGATGGTACCTCTATTCCAGGAGTGCCAATTAGGGGGGAAGAGAAGTGCTATACCAGCATATTAAACCAAGAACTCTAGGCATGGGCTGAAAAAAGGAAGCTGATTCCTCCATCTCAAATGGGCTTCCAAAAGGGCTGTCACAATGAAGACAACCTAATTTGCATCTACCATTTGATTGAAGACACAATAACAACCAAGGGAAGGGCCCTATACGCAGGGTTTACCAAATTCCAGACTATGTTTTACAGCGTGTTGTGGCTGAAATTTTGGGCGAAACCTAGCAACTGGGGGATACCCCAGAAATCACTAAAAGTAATCATCACCCTCTATTCAGATACCTCGGTAAAGATAAGGGTTAAAACTGGATGGGCCACTACGGGTAAAATCCAGACAAACAAAGGTTTGAAGCAAGGCTGCATACTGCACCACATATATTTAATCTGTATTTGGCAAACCTTCCAGACCACCTGACATCAGTGAGGGAATTCCCACCTAAAATGGCCAGCCTCGAAGTTCAATCAGTCCAATATGCAGACAACATGGTTCTTTTATATCAGTCACCCAGTGACCTCCAGAGACTCCTCCCACCGCTAACTGACCATTGAACGGCCAATTGTCAGGAGAGAACACAGGGAACACAAAGGTGATGATAATCTCCCAGAAACTCATAAAAAAGGGGTCATGGTGCATCGAGGGAAAGTCCATTGAGGTTCTGACCACTTATAGATACTTGGGAGTCTGGCTGGACCATAGGGGTCGCTTAGCAGGACATATCACTGTCCAACAGAGGGTAGCTAACTTCCTGGAAGGGGTGTTCTCCAGATCTATTGCTGCTTTTGAGGGAAACAGGATGTAAATTGCTCCCCACAGTGGCCTGTGAGGCATTGACCTTTGGAAATGGAATGGCCAACTGGCTGGATAGAGCACAGTCATCGTTTTACCGAAGAGTATTTTTGCTCCCAAATTGCACTTTGCACGCTCAAATCTGGTCAGAGTTTGGGCTAACCTCATGGCATTGGCTACTCAAAGCCAAATTCCTACCTTACAGACTGAAAGACAAGTAGGCGCAGCAGCGCATGCTGAAAAATTCTATCTGGAAATTCATAAGCAACCCAGCAACAAACTGGCACAAGTTTCACATCCAGGTCTTGGAGGATTCAGAAGCACATTAAATCTGGACGAGTGGGCTTCCAGCACCCGTGGCGGTCAAACTATTGATCAAACAAGCTAGGCTAATTTCAGTAGACCAAGATGCACAAGCAGTGAAAAAAGTGGGCCATTGTAGTCTGGCTTTATTGCTGTATGAGCCAGTGTTTCTGCTATGCTACCTCCCCCTACCCTTCAACCTAACTATGAAACAGCTAATTTGCTTCTGCTTCAGGCTAGTCCCTCTAAAGGACTATTGGAATGGGCACAGGAATTCAGAGGAGGAGGACAGGTGATGCAACTTCTGTGCTAAGAGAGAAGAATCATTGACCCATATGCTCTGCATCTGTGAGGAGCTGATCCATGTGCTCTGCATCTGTGAGGAGCTGATCCCACTAAGGAAGTTCTGGCTCTGACCTCTCTGGGGCATTTTAAAAGTCCAGACCTGCAGGGGTGCCTTAGAGGTCTGCCTGAGAGGGGAATTAGCACAAGCGGCAGCCCGCTTTGTGAAATTTATGAACACTGCAGTATCACTGCTGTCTCCTTGGTAACTACAAAAGAATGTGGGTAGAACTTTCATAAAAGATTAACTTCCAACTGAAGAGCAAATTTACTTGCCAACCACCCCTTGTCCTACCCGGACCAGAACAGCTTTCAGGCAGCCTGAAATGGGGAATATTTAGAGGTCAGGGGAACCTGTCTGTCTATCAATTACTCCATCTTCTTGACACTAGATTTTAATGCACAATTATTCTTGTTTTTTATCTAACGACCTGTTTATGTGTGTGCTTTTATCTTCATGACAATGATTTATATAAATCTCTAAAGATTTTTTTAACTTTTAGATTGTAATTTTAAGTAATCATGCAATAATAAATCTGAATTTGAACTGAATAAAATAGCTAAAAAAGTGGCTTGCATTTGCAAATCAGGGCAGTTCTAAACTTGTATAAATTAACAGTAAAGCTGTTTTGCAATGTATGGGAAACAATGCATTTGTGCTTCCTGAAGGCCATGTTTGTGGCAACATCAGGAAAATCAACTTTAAAAAAAAAAACAGACAAAACAGAGGCAAGAACACTCACCTATCAGACCAGCCCTTCTGGCACAGGTTTGCATAAATAACCACTGTTCCTAAATACGGAATCTTGGGCACATTTTGAAAATCCATAGGTTTCTTTCATACCTATTTTTTAATCCGTGCTGAAGGTAATTTTTAATAAAAGCTGTAGAGTCCCCTGATAGAGCCTTGTTTATCAAACACAAAACCTTGAAAGTGATCTGCTTTTGAGCTGGAAGCCAGTGTAAATTGTGCATCATAAATTTAGCACAAGTCGCGCGTTGAGTACTAAGATTAACAGGGCTACAGTGTTTTTGGTGAAATGTACTTTATTACATGGGAATTGTAGTAAATTCAAGCATAAAGAATTGAAATAGTAAACTTATGATCCTAACAATGAGGTACTACTATATTCCACCCTCAAAAGAGAGGTACAGTAACACTTTTCTTGACATTTGGTACCTACAAGCAGAAACTAGACTTCTCACTGTCATGACCCATCCAAGAAGCATTCCTAATTCTGGTGGCCAAAAGGCGTCTAGCCAAAGAGCTCTATGACCACTGACTACCAGAATTTATGTTTTTTTTTCACTGAGCTTTAGTTTGTTGCCCTCGCCCACTTCCAAAGTGACAAATAGAGTCATTGTCTTCATTTAATAAGATTTCAGTTGGCACCCATGTAAAATCCGACTCCTAACTCTGTTAAGATGTTTGCCAACAGGTTTACGTAAATATTGAAAAGATGGGGTGGCAGAAAAGATGGGGTGGCAGAAAAAATGGGGTGTAGGACTCGATGTTGGATAAAAGCCTTTGACATGTAAGCATATAATCTAGGCTTCGTTGGTGATAGCTGACAACATGATGAACAAGATCAGACAGTTACATTTGCTGCTGATACATGCAGGATCATTTTGAATAATGACAATTATTGTAATTAACATGTAGAAATAAATGTGTAGACCTTAAACAAAAAGCAGTATTTTAAATGGAAATGTGCACAGTTAATTTCTACGGCCAAATGAATTTAGCTAAAAGCACTTATGAATGCATTTTCTTTCTTTAATTTACCCTGACCTAGGTAGGGAATGTGAAATATAAAACTTTCAATGACGCAAATGTGCTGAGACAATAGATTCAATAAAAGAACTGCTATAGTTAACTTTCTCATAGTCAATGGAAGAGTATGGGAAAGGAAATTATCTCATATAGCAATGTAGAGACCTAACTATGAACTGGTTTTGTCTTGTAGTAAGAGACGCTGGAATCCAAGTTTGAATTGATAGTCACATTACAATTTGTAGCATATTTGTGTCTAATGTTTAGAAGCCGCTTGTTGTAGACTGCTTAGACACAGCTGCCTGATTGGAGGAGCTGCTGAGAGATGGCAACAAATTGTAGCAAATGAATCATATGGAAAACTATCAAAAGTATGTGGTCCTAGAGTAGGCTCAGAACTCTCACTTTCCAGATTCCCTACAGTTCCCTTTTCTGAGACACTTCTCAGATTCATTCTGAGAGACCCTTTATTTCCCTTGCTTGAATCTGGGCTGCTCTGAGACTCTACGGAATGTCTTCAGCCTCTCTTTATGGGAAGTTCTGCTAAACACTTCATGCTTTCACATCCTATATTTGGAGCTCTTCATGTATTCTAACTGATGCTTTTCACTCATTGTCCATAGCTTAGAATTGGGCTTAACAAATATTCCACTCGCTTGATGCATTGTTCTTTATTGTACTGATGATTTTGTGGATTATACTGATGGCGTTTCAATAAAGAACAATTTCAAAAAGACTTCATAAGGCTTTGAAACTCACACCAAAATCTCATCTTTGTGTCCCATAAAATTGCATTTGATTTATGATGTTAGATAGATTGTTTTTGTTTTGCAGCTTCTGATGAATTCCTTACTTACTTCAGAGGTCCTTCTCTGTGTGCCAAGTAGTAGTAGTAATATGAAACAGGAATTTTCTGTTCCAGGATGAGTTGGTAATATTTAAGCAATACCCCAAATATTTATTTAAAAGTCCTTGCTCCACCGAAGTTGGTCGCAAGAGGAGAGTTTGCATAATGGGAAAGAGAAGCTGCAAAAACTAAAAAGTGCCCTGAGATAGATAAATGTCCATGTCCCAATGCCCGAAGCCTGAGTTTGAAGATTGATGGAGTGTGGTTTTCTGAAGCGTTGATGATTTGGAGGTGTGAGTTTCAATAGGGTTATGTGTCGAAATTGAACATTGAATATTGTTTAATGTAGTATTGATATTGATGGTGAAAGTTGAATGAATCATTGAAGCTTATGATTGCTGATGCTTATGCACTTTTGTCGGAGAAGATGAAGAGGTTATCATACTAAGAAGTAGTCCAAGATCCCCGGATAGATAAATAAGAGTTGATTTATTGGTATTCTTGTCTGCTAATATTTTTGTGTTGCAGATAGTGAGACTTTGTTGACTGCTTTTTTGAGACAGGAACAGTAACAATTTGTTGTTATTGTACTAATATTGGTCATTGTTAGTGGAACCTGATGCACAAAGGTGACGCTGCATTGATTACTTGATTTTCTGCTGGTCGGTGTTTCATTGTTGTGCCAAACTCTCTTTGACTGAAAAAGTTGGAAGGTGTAAAAATATGAAGATTCTGGTTGTTAGTTTGTTCTTATATTTCCTTTAGAAGAGTCAGACTGTTATTTTACATTACATAGATTATTGGAATTGATGCTTTGTGTGAACACAAAGAAATTGTAAAGGAGGGTGAGCCATTGCAAGGAGCAGGTTGTTGCATCATATTGTGCTGCGCTGGTATTGCTTGGTTAGTGAAATGCGACGCTGAGATCTGTTGTGCTGGCTGCGTGAAGAGTTGCACATTAATTTGTTAATTGGTTTACAGAACCACTATGAGATTTGGAGAAGGAATTATTGAAAATTGACACATACGGAACAGAAACACTGAAGATTTATATTTCATGTATTTGCTATTTGCTGATTTAAATTTTATATTTTTTCAAAGCCATTATTAGTTTAATGAGAGCTGATGTGACCATTGCAGTATGGGAGGGTGAAGATGCACCTCCTTAGGGTATACCAGCTTACCACATGATGACTGAGGAAGGGTTACACACTTGTGTATGGCTTCTCCAAAGGTGCAAGATCACTGAGAAAGAGGGTTCGTTAAGCGTTCCTAGATAGATTACATTTAATTTGAGAATTATGGACACATTATAAGAAACACTTTGACATCAAGCCTCTTCCTAGACCTACACAATTTGGAGCACTAAGGCCCATATTTATACTTTTTTAGCAATGCATTTGCATAATTTTTTGACACACAAACGGCGCAAACTTGCAAAATACAATTGTAGTTTGTAAGTTTGCGCCATTTTTGCATCAAAAAGCAGCGCAAATGCAGCGCTAAAAAAGTATAAATATGGGCCTAAGTGCGTGGGAGAAGATGGCTTGTACTAGGAATAGTGAGAAATACCAAAGACAAACAAAAAGGGCGATGAGAAATTACACAGATGCAATTTGGGACAGCCATCACCAGAGATGGAGAAGAAAATATAGTAGTGGGCACTAGATTATAGCAATCTGAAAAAGACAAAAAGCTCAAAAGGAAAAAGATTAATGAAAGAAAAAGAGACAAAACATGAAACAAAGTGAAAGTGATTCAGGAGATAATATTTTAGATGAGTTATTAGCTGCACGTCTACCCCTTTTGTGGGCCCTGTGACACTTACTGTGGGACAACAACTAATATTGAGACAGTGGCTACAGCCCCTGTTAATCCAAACATATATTGAATTGAAAGACCTTTACCAATGACCCAACTCATTGCAGCATACCCGGTAGCTCAATCTGTTGTAGCACAGCCCGTGATAAAACGGTCTGTTATGGCACAGTCTGTTGTCAAACCCATTATAACAAATATTGTGTCTGCTCATGTTGAGGCTGTAGAAACAGTGATGCCTGTAAATGTTACTGCTTTCATTGTGACTGTACGAGCACCTGTTGCTAAAGTTATAACAGCACAGTCAGTAGAGTTGTGCACATGCTCCAATTATTATTGTCAGTAGCTTAAGGAGTTGTCGAAGGAGAGACAGTGACAGGGTTTTTCCTTGCTTCACAGAAATCACATATTGTTGTGTGGACACCACCACAGACTATTCAATCATTAATGGAATGGAGCATTTTCTTTATGACACAAACAACACAAGGTGAAATTAATTTAGTTGAGGGTAAGGTATTTCCCCCAGGATTTGAGAAAGCTGCCATGAAAAATACAAAAACTGCGAACACAGAAAGCTTGTGTACTAGTTAGAGTACAGAGAGAGATCATTAAATGTCCTGGGATTAAACAAAGAATTGGAGGAAATCTTAAAAGGGTGTTTGGATTTGGATTATATAAATCAGTATCAAGAAAAAAGAACAGATTTAAATTACTAGACAAGCTACAACTGTACATGACAAATTGACTGAATTAGCAGAGAAATATAAAGTCAATCTTTCAAAAAGCTTTCAAATGCAGAAATGTTTTAGGGTATATTTGGATGATAAATCAATTGAGACAATGTGTTCTTCAGTTATGCAATTGCATATTACTGAATTAGTACAATGTGTTTGAAAATGGAGTGACTTTGAGCAATTAGAAAGCAAATGGGCAAAGAAACATGAAAAGAAAAAGAAACCAATGGAGATGGCTGAAATAAAAACAAAGCCATCTTCACATTTCCTAGACGACGAAGAGGCTTTGGTTTATCCATTAAGAGAAATATCAAGTGGAGGATATGTTCATGTTTCTTGGAGTAGGGAAGATCTCTTAGCATTTATGAACAATTTCCCCGAGTTGAGAGAAAATCCTCTGCAGTGGTACGCACCGGTTAAAAGGTTTGCGAAGATTTCAAAAGTGTTGTGAACCAATGTCAGCATTTTCTTTGACATTGTTGTTCCAAATTATTTGTAGTCTGAATGTATAATTGATGTACATTGGCCAAATTCAAAACCGCCGGAAAATCCTCACACTAATGCACCATCACCTACTGTGATTGACAAAAACAATGAGGTGATTACTTTATTGAAAGGCAGAGTTCCTCCAAAGGATTTGGATTTTGTGAGGTTGAACAGGATTCAGCAGGAGGTCAAATGCATCTTGAGCTGAATGATATAGGATTCTTTATTTTGCAGTTTGTTCTTGGTTTGAGACCAGAGATTAGTCTGCACATACAGCACAATGTGATTTGTTGGCAGACATGATGAGATCCTGAAATACACCAAGTACGGTAGTGATGAACAGGAGATTAAACAGAAAAAGCTTAAAAAGAAGTTTATGTTGGTCCAGATGAAAATGGCGCATAAATGTTTTCAGAATCAGTCATTTGCAGGATATGTTGGCACAATGCAGGGTGTCCATTTCCAGAATGGCATGCAAGGAGTTGGGTTACAAGCTGGAATGCAAGGTTGCCTGACAAAGCAAAGGTCGAGGAGTTCCGATTGATGGGAGTACAGTTATAGATGTTCCAACATTGAAGAAAATCACTCCTTGTCACTTCTGTAACAAAGTTAAACATTAGAAGCACAAATGTAGGTTCAATCCAGACTGAACAAGTAATAATAATCAAATGCAGGGAGGACACCAGATGCAAATACAGAATGTGCCTGTTCAACAAATACGAGTGCCAGTGAAAAACCAAGTTCAAATGATGCAACTCCTACAAGCCCCTATGGTACAACAGATTGTGGGTAATCCTAAAACCAACATGAACCAGATGCCCTCAGTAAATAAAAGCTAATGTCAGGTCCAGAATCAGAATGCAATTCAGTAGTTTCCTTTGATTGGCACAGAGAGCCTTAACTCTGAAGTGTTACAATAATGGTGCCTGAGAGGGGAGGCAGAATGCGTTCTTGGTGCAGTCTTAGAGGTAGACAAGAGTGGACCATTGTAGAAGGTGACATAAATGGCCACCAAGTGTCATTTCTGTTTAACGCTGGTGCTACCTGTTCCACTGTTAGAGCAGTGTAATTCCCAGACCTACCCTTCTTGAGAAAGAAGATCCAAGTTGTATGTGTTACAAACAAACAGATTACAGACCTAAGTTCAAATGCAGTCTCTGTAAAAATAGGCTAATTTGAAGAAAATCACCAATTTGTTGTGTGTGATTTGAGTCCTGTAAACCTGGTAGGATCTTTTGTGCAAGTTAAATTCTACAATATATTGGACACCTGATGGGGTTGAATTACAGACCAATGATGAGGATTCTGAGTTTATGCTAGCCCAGCAAGATGCAGTAGGGCTTTACCCAATGAGAACAGTAGAGGCATTGTGCCCAGATGTGAAAAAGCCTGTGAATCCAGAGGTGGGGGGTTTGAGAGGGAAGGATATTGAACTAATCCAAGGTGTAGAACCAATCCATATTACAATTAGGCCTAATCCAGAACACCCTCATATCATATAACCCCAGAACAAATAGCAGAGATAAAACAAGTAATTGAATAAATGTTGTAAAAAGGAATTTTGAGCAAAATAATCAGGAGGCCAAACAACTCACCAAATATGGGATTACAAAAACCAAGTGGTAAATATAGGATAGTACAGGATTTATGGAATTTGAATGACATTGTAATCCCATGTTGTGCTGTGGTATTGAATCCAACCACCATACTTTACCAATTTCCATGCAGACCAGAATTGTTCACTGTTATGGACCTTTGTCAAGCTTTCCCCTTCATTCCATTGCATTGGAATAGCCAATCCTTATTCTCATTTGTGTTTCGAGAGAGAGTCTTAGCATGATGTTGACTCCCACAGGGGCACAATGGGAGTCCTTCAATCTTTAATCAGATACTAAAGAAAAATCCAGAGACATTGAACATGCCACGTAATTTACTCCTTGTGAATACATTGATGACCTACTTGTGGCATCGAGCACAAGAGATGCTTGCAAATAAGACACCATTGCTATACTAAATCATAAAGTGTCCCCAAGCAAGTTACAATAATGTCAAAAGAAGTCCAATATTTGGGGGATATAATTTAAAAAGGAACAAGAAAATTGTAATGAGAAAGGGTAGAGGTCATTCTTTGGATGAGCCCTCTGAGCACACAAAGAAAAATCAGAATGTTTTGGGGAATGGTTGGCTACTTTAGACAGTGGACTCCAAACCTTTTGTTGGTGGCTAAGGTTTAATGAGGCTGACACACAGAGATGTGCGTGATCTGATTACGTGCGACAATAAATGCATAAAGGCTTTCTCAGAGAAGTTTCTGCCATGCCTGATTATACCAAGGATTTTACCTTGTTTTGCAGTGAAAGGGAGGGCTGCACTCTCTCAGTGCTTACTCAGATGCATGGAGATGCGAGGAGACCCAAAGCTTAATTTATAGGGATAGTGATGGGACATCCTTTAATTGTTACAATCCCTCATTCAGTTGAGATTTTGCTTAACAGAACCAAAACCCAATACATGACTAATTCTAGATTGACCAAGTGTGAGCAGCAAATCCTCGCCAGAGAAAATGAAGAGTTAAAGAGCTGTCTAGTTTTGAATCTGAGTACACTGCTTGCCTTTCCCACAATGGATGCTTCTGATAAATTTGAGCATGACTGTCTTAATGTCACAAATTTATGCACCAACCTAAGACCCGACATAAAGGTTGAGCCTTTAATTAGTCCTTATTATGATCTTTTTGTTGATAGCTCATGTTTAAGAACAAATGATGGTTCTCTGAGAGCAGCTTACACTGTCTGTACAATTCAAGCGATTGTGGAAGTCCCCTAACTTTAAGGAGTTACCTCAGTACACACTGCAGAATTAATTGCCTTTACCAGAACTTGCAGCCTGACCGCCCAAATGAGAGTGACTATTTGTACAAATAGTATGGCTTTGGTGTGATCCACAGCTTTGGTCACTTATGGTCACAAAGAGGTTTAATGACATCATCTGCCTGGCCCAGAAGGACTGGCGAGCATGTGAGAAAACTCCTGAAAGCTTTGCAGCTTCCAACTGAAATTGCTGTAGTAAAATGTGCAGCTCATAGGGGTGGCAATGATTATGTCATAGTCAGCAACAGGTACGCAGACCAAAGGGTACACTATTGTGCAATTGTGGTTGGTACATTTAATGGAACATTCACAGGTGAACTTCAAGAGGATACCGTCTTTTCAATGTTGATGTCTATAGCTGACGCATGGGAAGAACTCAAAATTCACGGGGAAATGTTTCAGAAGCATAATGACAGGTTTGGATCAGAGCAGAATATGGGAAAGATGCTAATAGCATTTGGGTTTCTGCAGATAGGAGACCAGTGTTGCAAGACAGTTTGCTATCACCCATGACATGACATTTCTAAGGCCCCACACATTTAGGTAGGAATGCAATTGTCAGGTCGTTTAGAAATAATTGGTTTAACTCCAGATTTAGGACTTGTGCAGAAGAATTGTGTGATTGCTGTATAACAAGGCAACTTCATCAAAATACCTGTTTGTAGTGGGCTGATATATGTCCTAATTATAGTGTGCATTTTCTCTCGATGGGTGGAAGCCTACCCAACCACAAGAAATTACAGTCTCCCAGTAGCTAAAATGCTACTAAGTGTACTGGTACTGAGGTACAGAATACGAGTTTCTCTGAAGTCAGATCGAGGAACTCACTTTAACATTGAGAACATCAAGATGTTGTGTGCAGCCTTACAAGTGGAGCAAAAGTTGTATTGTAGATATCAACCTGAAGAATATGGTATAATAGAACAACTCAACAGTACTATCAAGTCCTGACTGGCAAATGTTTGTGCATCCACTTTACTGAATGGCCTGATTCTTTACCCTTGGTGTTGATGAGCCTTCGACGTAAACCTGGCAAGAAGACAGATATTCAGGGGAAGAGCCAGGAGACTGCCTGCTATACCTGCAAGTATACTTGTGAACATAACAGATGAAATGAACTCAGTTACTACAAAGGATTGGCGGATATGCTGCTCTCTGTCTCTCACAGGTTAAAGCTGTCACCCCATAACCACATCTAGAGCAGTGGCTCAATTTAGAATGTGACAAAGTCCTGTTTGGCGCCAAGGTGGAAAGGTCCCTACCAGGTGATTGTAATCACAAGCACAGCTGTCAAATGTGCTGGAGTGCCAAACTGGGAGCATGCTTTGCATACCCAGAGAACTAGAGATGCATATGAAGAAATAATGTTTTATGAGCCAGAACTAAGAATGCTGGTGACTGCACCACCGCAAACTGTACAAGCCACACAAGATCAAGGAGAAAAACAGCAAGAAGAAAGGGGTGAGGAACTGCAGACTGGTGAAGTTTTCCAATTCTCTGATATGTCACAGATTGGCATTAGAGTTCCTGGTATAGAAAGTGGAGAAGCAAGAACTCAGACTGGAGTGACAGTGAAGACACCTTGAGGGCAACAAGAGGATTACAAAGGAACAAGCACTGAATCAAGAACAAAAAGAGATACCCACAATATTAACTGACCAAAAGCCTACAGTAGAAAGAAATTGAAGTCAAGTGTGTCAGTTGGATCTATACCACAAACAATTGATGAGTAGACAAGAATCAAGCGGTACAAAACTAAGAAAATCCAACAAAGCCAGAGTACTTTGTCAAAGATATTCAGCACCAGAATGGACCTACTACATGACCCAACTGCTTAACATTCCAAAATAAGATTTGCTTCACTTGAACAGAGAATCACCTGAACCAATCTTGAAAAGTGTCTAAAAGAAAACAGACGGTTGTGTAAAACGCATTACCTAAACTGTGCTAATAGACTAAATAAAAACTGATAAATTGCTAAGCAGAAAGAATTAAGAAGATTTATCTAGGCCAGAGGCTACAGTAGAAGAGTAGGGATAACATTTTAGAAGAACACGGGTAGGTTTAAGGAAGGCCATACAAAGATTGCTGTAAATAAAGCCGCAAGAAACCAACGGAATTTCACAGAGAAAAGAAGAAGAAAAATAAAGACGCTTTGTAAAATAAAATAGGGACACCAACTTTGCTGTTACACTCATCCTTTAAAAAGATCTGACTGTAGATTAACATGTGTATTCTAACCAGAGCTAGATGCAGGTTCATTAAGTATTACATTTTTATAAGAAGCTTTATTAGCTATGCCAATGTTATTGTTGATACACTTTACACCAGATACAGAGAAATCTGTATTTTCATTTACTAACACAACATCTGTTCCTGCGATAGATGAGAATGAGTTGAAAGCATCATTTGTAGACTACATGAAAGATTATGTTTATGCTAGATTAGTTCAAGCGTATACACGAGTTATAGATGCACAGGATTGTTATGTGTGTGCACACTTATCTCCATCGAGTGATGAGGGGCTGGCATACCATCACATTCCTCTTTCATATGCCACATCTTTTTACTTAGTTTAGTTTATGGGCAACAACATTTTGAATATTATTACTTTAACTTTCACATGATTCTTTCAAAGGTGCCTTTACTACAAAGCATGACCTTACATCAATAGGCCAAAGAAATGGAGTCAGCTTGTCATTGTTTTAGACCTTTTCTACCTCCATATACTGTTAAGACATATGAAAATAATGTAAGCTGTTCAATGAATTGGTTGGACCTGTCAGCATTAGGGTGGTCTTAACCTAAACATTTTGCCTGCATTGCCTCACTTTTGCTGCTCTGTTTTTGTTGGCCTTAGGACTCTGGACACTTTACTGCTGCTAACAAGTGCTAAAGTGCATGTACTCACTCCCCTAAACTAGGTAAGATTGGTATATGTACAACTGGTATATATAATTTACTTGTACGTCCTAGAAAAGGGCACTATATGTGCCCAGAGCCTGTAAATTAAATGCTACTAGTGGGCCTGCAGCACTGATTGTACCACCCACTTAAGTAGACCATTCTCAGGCTTGCAACTGCAGAGCTTGTGTGTGCAGTTTGACTTCCCTGTCGAGTTGGCATTTAAGACCCCTTGCCATGCCTTAAACACTCCTTTTATTACACATATGTCACCCCTAAGGTAGTATCCAGGTAGCACACAGGGCAGGGTGCTATGTAATTAAAAGGCAGGACATAAATGTTTATGCTTTTACATGTCTTGGTAGTGAAAATCTCCCAAATTAATTTTTACTACTGTGAGTCTTAACCCTCTCATAGGTTAACATTGTTTCTTTTTTTTATTACATATAATAACGTATAATTCCTGACTGAGAAGGAGTAAAACAGCTATGTTTAGTACGTGTGGAACTGCAATGATAAAGCCCCTTTAATGGTAAATTTGGATTAACTATAACAATTCTGAAAATGCCACTTTTAGAAAGTTGCCACTTTCTTGCTCTTAGCTCTTTGTGCTTGCAGCCTGTCTCCAATATACTTCTGGGCTAGTGGGACAGCTGGCTGCCTGCATTCCCTCTAGACAGCCTCACACAAAGGAAGGGTAGGTGTGATTGAGTGGCCATCTGCATTTTGATGGGCTATCCTGGGCAGGATGGGAAGGAGAAGTAGACATCTATACCCACACAAAGGTCTGCTTAACCTCCTGTAGTGAGGCTGGAGACAAGACAGGAAGGGAGGACCTCTATGCACTTCTAAGACCCATATTTAAAGTCATTATCACTTCAAAGGCTCCCCTGGGTACAATACCTAAACCTTTGACTCTACCAAAACAGTTACTTTCCGGACCTGTGAAGAACTCTGCCAGGAAGGACTGCTGTGCTGCTACAAGGACTGCCACTCTTAACTGCTGCTGTGGGAGAACTGTTTTTCTGCTGTGCTGCTGTGCTGGCCTGCTGCCCACTGCCCTCCAAGAAGGCCTGGACGAATTTCTCTTGAGCTCAAAGTGACTCCAATGGCTTGCTGGCTTGCCTTCTGTTCTTCTGAGGTCTCAGGGACATAAAAGACATCCAACACAACCTGCAACAGTATCTGGACTTGGCGTGCTTCAAGTCTTGCCATGTGAAGTGGTGCCAATCCGGTCCTGGGCCCTTGGAAGGGGGTATAAAGTGCTAAAACTACCAAACTCCATGCAGCGTTGTCATTATGGCAATCAGAATTGATGCATCCCCTTCAGCACAAACACATCACTGCTTCAGGAGACATCACATTGTCGGCTGCATGGCTTAATGATGCATTGCCTACACATAAGGGGTTCAGCAGTAACCAATCGCCCATGGCGCGGTTCCGAACCAACAAATCGCCTACATCACCAGGATCGATGATTACGCATATACTCATCTGCTCCTCGCATCGTCCCTCGGCGTAACCCTGAACCAAGGTACTAATTTCAGCCAGCCAAGGCTAGTAGCTGTATCTGATCTTGGCTCTTTCACAGTCAGTCTGACTTCTTCGATTTGACCTGGTCTAGCATGACCAGATAACCCCTGTTGGCCCTTCATGTTTTGTAGCACTATATTTGCAGATATTCTTTAAAAATTCATATCTCAACTTCTACTTTTTGGTTCTGTGTTGTTGTGATCTTGTTTTGTTCATTACATTAAGCTCTATATTTCTAACCAGGTATGGTATCTTTTTGTGCGGTGTTTTCACTGTTTTACTGTTTTAAGTGCTGCACAAATACTGTAGACATTGCCTGCTTTGTACCAAACTACCAGAGTGGGATCACTGGGTAATTTATGGTGTGTAACTGACTTACCCTGACTAGAATTGTGGCCCCTACTTGGACAGGGTGCATACCTCTGCCAACTAGAGACCCTTTTTATAATATTAGTGATTAGCGGTGAGGCTTGGACAGTTCCTTAAAGTAATTTGGTGTGCACTACCAATTCATTCCTGAGACCAATTTGAATCAATAATTCTTGAGTGACATTGGACTAACTTTTCCTAATTTGCATTTGTAATTATTTGTCTATTCTCTCTGATTGGCAAGTCTCTGACAGGAGATTCTACATCTATGCCTGTAGAAATTATTTTTTTTATCTGGCTAAGTGTGAAAACTACACTGTGGCTCAGCTCAAGGATTTCTGCAAGGGGTTTGAGCTTTCCATTAAAGGCTTCACCAGGAAGGTGGAGTTGCAAAAGACACTGACTGCCTGGATAGAAGCTTGTGATGCATCAGCTGTGACATCAGAGGAAGAGGATGTGATACTGGATGAGGGTGAGGAGCAGGATTCACTGGAGAATCTGGGACTGTCTGTGGTACGGGGAGCCAATCTCTTGACGGGAGTAGTGGTTCCTAACAGGGCATGGAACAGCATGTCCTCCAGAAGCCTGTGAAAGTTGAAACTGGAGCTGGCCAAGCACAAACTAGAGAAGGAGAAAGCTCTGGGAGAGGGAAAAGGCTGTGGAGCAAAAGAGGCTGGCCATGGAGACAGGGCAAAGGAATTTGGACCATGAGTTAACTCTCAGACAGCTGGAAGATAAGGCCATTCAAGTTGAGTCCAGCAGTAATGGTGGCAGCCTGTCTGCAGTATCCACTGGTGAAGAAATGGTCTGTATCCCACAAGATTTGGTGCCCAGTTACGTGGTGAGGAATGACATAGATAAGTGGTTCTCAGCCTATGAAGTGGCTCTAACAGTGCACAAGGTTCCTGAGAAGTATTAGGGAAATATTTTGTTGAGGTATATACCAGCAGTGGGGTGGGATACCCTCCTGACAACAGAAGTGGGGGACCAAACACACTCTCCCATGAAGGCCATACTTATCAGTAAGTTTGGGTTAACCCCAGAGAGATACTGACAGAGGTTCAGGAGTAGCCACGAACTTCCCACACAAACCTAGGTGGATTTTCTTGATTATTCCAGAAAGGCAATGAAGGCCTGGGTGAGGGGGAGTAAGGTAGATATAATTTGGTCAGCTGTACAACCTAATTATGAGGGAGCATATGCTTGAAGTTTGTTTTCCAGAAGTGCACCAACACATGGTTGATAGCAAGTTGACTGACCCCAGAAAGCTTGCTGAAGAGGCGGACCACTAGGTCAGTTCCAGTGTCCAAAAAGGCATCTGGCAGGTCTCCCATAATGATGATCAGGGTTCCCACCAGAAAAATTAGGAAATTATAAAAAAGGAGATCTCACAAGGCCCCCAAAACAGTTCACATGGGAATGCGACCCGTTATCAGTTTGGCCACCAGAAGAATATCTTCCCTGACAAGAGTCAGAACAAGGCCCATAAGTGCTATGAGTATTACAAGTATGAGTACTACAAGAGGGGTCCCAAGTGTTCCAAGAGGCCAAAGTCTCATACTGGAGGTAAGACATCAGGGGTGGTGAGTGCCGTGGTTGGGGAGGAGTGTGTCCCAGTTAGTGGGTGTGAATTCAATGAGGTTACCCTAGGGTACCCGAGTGACGGAGATGGTTAAAAAAACCAATGTGCAATTCAATATTGCAAAGGTTAAGCAGTGAGTTACCACCAATGAGCAAGGTGTTGAGGCTCTGGAGGGCATAGGTGCCAGCATGACTATGGTAAGGAATCATCTGGGGGCCCGAAAGCCTATTTTACCCAATGTATTCCACCAGGTTGTGGTAGCAGACAACCGTGAGGGTCACTACCCTGTGACCCTTGTTCCATTTGAGTGGGAAGAGGGGTGCCAGAACTTCTGAAGGTAGCTGTGAGCCCTGCCACACCTGTAGATTGTTTTCTAGGGAATGACCTATAGCACGCTACCTGGAAGAAGTGGAGATCAGGTCACAGCTGTAAATGCTGGGGGTACCTGCAAGCGTGTCTGCAACCACCAGGTCCATGGTGGCCCAGAAGGGGAGACAAGAACGTCTGGAGCCTGTAAGAATGTCCCAGAAAGCTGCCAAAAGAATTATGTATTTACCAAATACATTTCTTTTACCAAGACCTAGGTCGGGAATATGAGATATAAAACTTTCAATGACACAAATATGCAGAGACAATGTATTAAATAAATGAACTGTTATGCTCCAACTTTCTCATAGGCATAGTTGAATAAAACATAATAATGTATTAAAATGTTTAGATTAATTTCCATACAGTGTTTATTTATGAATACGTTTTCTCAATAGATCCCTACCCATAAACTGTTTTTGTCTTGTAGTAAGAGGTGCTTGGATTCAAGTTTGAATTGATAGTCACATTACAATTTGCAGCATATTTGTATTTAATATTTAGGAGCCTTCTTTTTAGACTGGTTAGACAATGGAAGATCTCCTGGTCCACTGATGACACTTATGCCTGATTGGATGAGCTGCTGCGAGACGGCAACAAGTTGTAGTCAACAAGACTAGAGCAGACTTAAAACTCTCTCTTTACAGACTCCCCGCTGAGTCCTTTGCTGAGACACTTCTCAGATTCATTCTGAGAGACCCTTTTTTTGCTTGCCTGAATCTATGCTGTTCTGAGACTTTTCTGAGTTTCTTGAACTTCTCTTTATGGAAAGTGTTGATCTGAAATGTATGCTAGAAGTTTCATGCTTTCACATCTTGAATTTAGAACTCTTCATCCGTTTCACCTGTTGCTTTATTCTCACTCTTCATAGCTTTGCATAGGGATCAACTTATATGGAACGCAATTTATGCTTTGTTCTGCATTGTACTGATTATTTGATAGATTATATTGGTGAATTTTCAATAAATAAACAATTACTAAAAGAGTTAATAAAGTTTTGAATCTCACACCAAAATCTTAACATTGACTCCCATGAAAAGGTAATTGATTTATAATGTTACATAGATCGTTTGTGATTTGAAGCTTCTGATTAATTCATTATTTACTTTAAAGGCCCTTCCCCGTGAGTCCAGTAATAAAAAGCAGGGACTTTATGTTTGATGATGAGTTTGTAAGATTTACACCATAAACCAAATACTTACTTAAAAGCCCCTATATCTCCATACATTGTGTTCTGGAATATGGGTGTCGAGTAACATTTTCTTGCCATTCCGTAAAATAAAGAGGCATTCCAGGCCATTGCAGTGGAGAAGACCCCAGATTTGGGCGCATATTTATTCTCTATTTGCGTTGAATTTGCATCATTTTTTTACCCAAATTCAGGACAAACCTAAATCCATAATTATATTTTGACATTAGACAAGTCTAACGTCAAAATATCAGAGTTTGCACCATTTTTGAATGCATGAACCTACCTTGCGTCAATTAGATACAAGGTAGGCGTTCCCTATCTCCATAGCCCCCTATTCATCCCCCTGTGCTAAAATGGCACACAGGTGGGAGGAGGGGCCAAATCATGGTGCAACGATTATTTAATGTCTGGGTCAGACCAGGCATTAGGGGACCTGTAAAGATATTTCCATGGTTAAACACCATGGAATGGGTCCACAGGTGCCCTCCCCACGTTCCAGGAACACCCTGACTCACACCAGAGAATGGGGGACTCCCTCCCAGGTCAGTAGGGTAAGTATAGATAAGTATTTCATTTAATTTTTTAAGTGCCACTGGGGGCCCTGAAATGGGCCCCCTGCATGGCACAGGGTACAATGGCCATGCACAACGGACACTGGTCCCCTGTTCTGGCCATTGGAGTTGAGGGCATGACTCTTGTCTTTTATTAGACAGGAGTGATGTGGTACAGATGGTTTTGCGTCAACCTTAGCGCCGGCTTGCAGGATTCCAATAATTTGGTGTTCGGCTTGCGCTTTGGAATTACGCAAGCAATCGCTATACTTTTTGCCGCAAAACTGTGTTTGTGCAGTTTTGTGGCAAAAAGTATAAATATGGGCCTTGGTCTCTCTGTAGTTGCATGCAACAGAACTTTACACAATATAATACTCCTGGTAGTGTCTGAATATTCATTTTCCTTTCTTGTCCGTTCTACCGCTGCACAACTTTAGGGATTAAGGGATAGAGGCAATAAAAGGAGGGCATGGTGGTATACGATCTGCCCTTTATTAAAGCATATACATATTTCATTGAAAACATGTCTGAAATGCTCTGACAAGCCTATTCAATAACAGATGTCTCATCGTGGGGACGGTATAGCAAGGTCTGATGAAAAATGAAAATGTCTTATGATTCTGATGCAAATGCTTAGTGCAAAGTTTAAAACAACTGCTAAAGCAAGATGTAACATGAAAACTTTAATTTCGGACTAAACCTTGTCACCTCTGAGAAGCCCTGTTTCAAGCACATCTCTGTAGTTTTCCTCTTTCTATCATGACGTATTTGTACAAGTGTGCTGACCTAGCTATAGTGCATAGCATCACTCTGAGAAATATTTTTTAACTGGTATTTTATCTTTATTGGCGTTTCACCGCTGTATCGCCGAATGTTCTAAAATGAGTCTCATTTGTTTACAAGACTATATTAACTTCTACTTTTGGTTATGATTAAAGTCACAAGGCTTAATATAGATATGGTTTTATTTGACAAATGAAATGAAATCTAGTTAATTAATTCCTCTGGTATTCTAATCAAGAAGTAATTTAAAATGTAATCATTACTGTTTAATTATATCACATATCTTGTCAGGCTGTCGGTTGATAGAATATTCATATTCAAATCTATCTTGTAATAATCTTCAGTCTTTCTACTTCTGATTATTTTCCAAAATACTCAGCCTTCGTGTGAAGCCATTATACTTCGGTATGATGTGGAAATAAAAACGAGTAAATAGATATCTGCAGCATTTACTTCTTGAAAGAGTGCGATTTAGGTTTAAATTAAAGTCCAAATACAAATGAAAAATCACAAATGTTACTTTGACATTTCTATTCTTCCCCAAAAATAGAACATGTGCAGAATTAAATGGGACGCGTTTAATTTCTGTCCGTCTCACATTGCCATTACTAGAGCCACGGTCTGGCTTATTATTATCTTGTTAGAAATGGGGTTTTTGGTTGGCAGTTAGGTTGCCCTCTGTCCAAGCAAGAACCCTCACTCTAGTCAGGGTAAGTCACACACAATCCAAAATCAGCCTGTGCTCACCCTCCGGTAGCTTGGCACGAGCAGTCAGGCTTAACTTAGAAGGCAATGTGTAAAGCATTTGTGCAATAAATCATACAACACCATAGTATAACACCACAAAAATACACCACACAGTGTTTAGAAAAATATAGAATATTTATCTGGGTAATTGTAGGTCAAAACGATCAAAGTTGCAATACGAATTTGTAAAGATATCACTGTAAAGTGATATTAAGTGTCTTTAAGTCTTTAAAAAGCAATAAAGTGTCTTTCAAGCACAGAGTACCTGGTTTCTGGTGGGAAATCTCCTCAGAGGGCCACAGGAGAAGAGATGCGTGGAAAAAGGGGTGTGTGCGTCGATTTCCGCTCAGCACACACAGACTTGCGTCGTTCTTTTCCACGCGGGGAAGTCGGGCGTCGTTTTCCGGCGCGCAGACAGTCTCTTTTTGTGGATCGCGAGGATTACCAGATGTCCCGGGTCTGTGCGTGGATTCTCCGGCTTGTTTTCCGGCTGCGCGTCGTTCTGCGGGGCTGCGCGTCGAAGTCTCGATCTCACGGTAGGCGTCGCGTCGATTTCTCCTTGGAAGTCGGGCGGCGTTGTCCTTGCGAGGCCGTGCGTCGAAAGTTTTGTCTCACGGCAGGCGTTGCGTCGATTTCTCCTTGGAAGTCGGGCGGCGTTGTCCTTGCGAGGCCGTGCGTCAAAGTTTCGCACTCACGGTGGGCGTCGCGTCGATTTCTCCTTGGAAGTCGGGCGGCTTTGTCCTTGCGAGGTTGTGCGTCGAAGTCTCGATCGTCCCGAGGACGTCGCGTTGATCAGCGTCGGTGTGCGGCGTTTTTCTCGCCGCGAAACAAACTGTGCGTCGAAATTTTCGGCGCACGGAGCGTCCACGTGAAAGGCAGAAGTCTTTTTGGTCCTGAGACTTCAAGGAACAGGAGGCAAGCTCTATCCAAGCCCTTGGAGAGCACTTTCACAGCCAGACAAGAGTTCAGCAAGGCAGCAGGGCAACAGCAAGACAGCAGTCCTTTGGAGAAAGCAGACAGGTGAGTCCTTTGAGCAGCCAGGCAGTTCTTCTTGGCAGGATGTAGTTTCTGGTTCCGGTTTCTTCTCCAGCAAGTGTCTCATGAGGTAGGGCAGATGCCCTGTTTTATACTAAGTTGTGCCTTTGAAGTGGGGGTGACTTCAAAGAGTCTCTAAGAAATGCACCAAGTTCCCTTTCAGCTCAATCCTGTCTGCCAGAGTCCCAGTAGGGGGTGTGGCAGTCCTTTGTGTGAGGGCAGGCCCTCCACCCTCCCAGCCCAGGAAGACCCATTCAAAATGCAGATGTATGCAAGTGAGGCTGAGTACCCTGTGTTTGGGGTGTGTCTGAGTGAATGCACAAGGAGCTGTCAACTAAACCTAGCCAGACGTGGATTGAAGGGCACAACAAGATTTTAGTGCAAAGAAATGCTCACTTTCCAAAAGTGGCATTTCTAGAATAGTAATATTAAATCCGACTTCACCAGTCAGCAGGACTTTGTATTACCATTCTGGCCATACTAAATATGACCTTCCTGCTCCTTTCAGATCAGCAGCTGCCACTTCAACAGTGTATGAGGGCAGCCCCAATGTTAGCCTATGAAGGGAGCAGGCCTCACAGTAGTGTAAAAACGAATTTAGGAGTTTTACACTACCAGGACATATAACTACACAGGTACATGTCCTGCCTTTTACCTACACAGCACCCTGCTCTAGGGGATACCTAGGGCACACATTAGGGATGACTTATATGTAGAAAAAGGGGAGTTCTAGGCTTGGCAAGTACTTTTAAATGCCAAGTCGAAGTGGCAGTGAAACTGCACACACAGGCCTTGCAATGGCAGGCCTGAGACAAGGTTAAGGGGCTACTGAGGTGGGTGGCACAACCAGTGCTGCAGGCCCACTAGTAGCATTTAATCTACATGCCCTAGGCACATGTAGTGCACTCTAATAGGGACTTACAGGTAAATTAAATAGTCAATCATGGATAAACCAATCAATAGTACAATTTACACAGAGAGCATATGCACTTTAGCACTGGTTAGCAGTGGTAAAGTGCTCAGAGGTCAAAAGCCAACAACAACAGGTCAGAAAAAATAGGAGGAAGGAGGCAAAAAGTTTGGGGATGTCCCTGTCAAAAAGCCAGGTCCAACATGACCCCCTACCAGCCTAAAGCCAGGGGAGAACAATCACTATCCTGATGTACTTCCCTGTTTGAGGCGACAGAACAAGGACCCAGGCCCACAACAGCAGGGGCATGCTCCAGTTCTTCGCCTTCCTGACTCCAATTGGATCCCTCTGTCCATACTCTCAGGGCCCACTAAGCCCATCCATGGGGAACCTTTCTCCTTTCCTGCGGATCCCATCTGTGCAGCACCTAACCTTACATTGCTCACAGATGTATCCCAGGAGCAGGATAGTACCACCAGGACCAACCCAGTGGTGTTGCCCATTCTATCCCCGGGGTGTGACACTTGTCCCCTCCCCAGGGATAACTCTGTCCACCCGGACAGCAAGCCACTGTGGTTACTGACAGTTGTCAGGGATGAGAGCCAGGCCCCAGGCCTCTCAAAGCTCTCCCACCACCGTGGCTGTGGAGAGTGGGGGGCGGTAGCCCCAGGTGCTGGGCACCCTTTAACCACTCTCCCTTCCACCAGGTCAGGGATGACAGCCTGAACCGGGTCCTCCCCTCTGGGGCTCTGTACTCTCCCTCCTGGAGCGGTACCCCCAGAGTCCACCATGGTCAGGGTGCTTATAGAAGTCGCCCTGTACCATTCCTCCACCAGTGCAGGGCTGTTAACCTGCAACTGGCCCTCCATCCTGGGGTCTGTACCTTCAGGTTGGACTAGGGCCCGGGGTGAGGCTTCCCTCCCCCTGCCCTCCCTTCTGGGGTCCAGCACCCTCCAACTAGGAGTGGCCTCCTCAGAAGACAATAGGGTAGGGGCACTGTTATCAGTAGCCCCTCTCTCCAGGTCCGGGGGGACACCCTGAACCTGGTCTTCCAGCCCAGGGTCTGTACCCTCTGACTGGATCACTGCCTGGCAAACCAGGACTTTCTGGGAGGCACACCTACCCCCCACCAGGTCAGAGTTTAACCTCTGCACCTGACCATTCAACTCAGAGTCGCCACCCTGAAGTTGAACAATTGCCTGGCGCACCAGGACTTTCTGGGAGGCACACCTACCTCCCACCAGGTCAGAGTTTAACCTCTGAGCCTGGTTCCCCAACCCAGGGTCACCACCCTGAGGTTGGGCAATTGCCTGGCACGCCAGGACTTTCTGGGGGGCACACCTACCCCCCACCAGGTCAGAGTTTAACCTCGGAACCCGGTTATCCAACCCAGAGTCAGCACTCTGAGGTTGAACAATTGCCTGGCACCACCAGGACTTTCTGGAGGGCACACTGACCCTCCACCAGGTCAGAGTTTAACCTCTGAACTGGGCCATTCAACTCAGAGTCACCACCCTGAAGTTGAACAATCGCCTGGCACGCCAGGACTTCCTGGAGGGCACACTGACCCTCCACCAGGTCAGAGTTTAACCTCTGAACCTGGTTCTCCAACTTAGGGTCACCATCCTGAGGTTGGACAACTGCCTGGTACACCAGGGCTTTCTGGGGGGCACACCTACCCCCCACCAGGTCAGAGGTTAACCTCTGAACCTGGATATCCAACCCAGAGTCACCACCCTGAGGTTGAACCATTGCCTGGCAGGCCAGGACTTTCAGGGAGGCACACCTACCTCCCACCAGGTCAGAGTTTAACCTCTGAGCCTGGTTCTCCAACCCAGGGTCACCACCCTGAGGTTGAACCATTGCCTGGTATACCAGGACTTTCTGGGGGGCACACCTACCCCCCACCAGGTCAGAGTTTGACCTCTGAACCGGGTTAGCCAACCCAGAGTCACCACCCTGAGGTTGGGCAATTGCCTGGCACCCCAGGACTTTCTGGGAGGCACACCTACCTCCCACCAGGTCAGAGTTTAACCTCTGAACCTGGCCATCCAACCCAGAGTCGACACCCTGAGGTTGGACAACTGCCTGGCACGCCAGGACTTTCTGGGGGGCACACCTACCCCCCACCAGGTCAGAGTTTGACCTCTTCACCTGGTAAGCCAACCCAGAGTCACCACCCTGAGGTTGAGCCATTGCCTGGCATTCCAGGACTTTCTGGGGGGCACATCTACCCCCCACCAGGTCAAAGTTTAACCTCTGAACCCGGTTATCCAACCCAGAGTCACCACCCTGAGGTTGAATCTTTGCCTGGCATGCCAGGACTTCCTGGGGGGCACTCTCACCCCCCACAAGGGACACGCCGTCCCCAAGGGCCACACAAGAGTCTGGTTGGCGCAGGTCTCCCGACCTCTGCCCATCCGGCAGAGTCTGGGTTTCCCCCAAACCAGAAACGGTCTCACCTGGGTCATTCCTGGGGGGCTCTGCTCTCAGAGCTGACCCCTGACTTTCAAGATCCTCCACTGGGGTCTGCCACCCCCTCTCAACCCTATGTCTGGACTTCTGCACCCCCTCACTAGGAGTGGTACTGCCAGACACCAGAACTGTTGGGATGCTGTCTACAGTCATCCCCCCAAGTTCTTCTGACACTGCGGGGCTTCCCTCAAAAGGTGGCCCTACGGTACAGGTTAGGCTCTGAGACCTACCTGGGACACTACAATCCTCTCCCACCTCACTTGGTCGGGAACCACCTAGACCACTCCCTTCAGGAGCACCCCCAAATGCCTCTTCAGACTCTCTGGTACTCACCCAAAAGTCTGCCTCCACTGTAAGTTCCCTGGGGTCAGAGAACTCACACTCCACCTGGTGTTGGCGTAGCTCTGGAAAATAAGGACCAGACATATGCTCTCCAGCAATTACATCACTCTGCCCTTCACATGTATTAACCACAGTACCCTTCACCCAACCACCCAGTAACTCAACCTTGGAAAAGCACTCTACTTCACCCTCCTGAGACTGGTGAGACAGTATCTGTCTGTCCCTGACACTCAACCCAAACTCTTCTGGGATGTCTCTACACTCTATATCCAGGACGTCCACCAGGGGGGAACCCTTTTCTCTGTCACTCTCTGCTAGAGTCAGTAAAGTGTCCCTCCCCCCAGTAGGAATATGACTCCCTGTGCCAGTTCCCCAATCCTTCTCAGGGACCCTGTGCATAACGGGAACTACCTCATACCCTTGAACTGCCTGGGGTGTGTCAACTCCCTTCTTCAAGTTGAGCACCACATCTCTGGGCTTGTGCCCTTCTTCAGCAGTACTAGATGCAAGATTTTTGCTGCCACCATCTGAACTGGACTCAGCCCTTCCGGCCTCCAGTTTCAGCTCTTTACAGCTCAGCTCTTGAGCTGCAATCTTTTCTTCTTCCAGGGCTAAAAGTCTTTTTGCCTCAACCTCTGCAAGATACTCTTCTAATTGTTGCTCCTGTCGCCTTTGACTTCGGAGCCATTCATCTATTTCTGGGTCACTGTCCAACTCTGAGTAGCCTTCCTCCTCATCTGAGTAGTCTTCTTCCTCATCTGAGGGGTACTTAGTCATTTGGTTTCTTGCTGCCTCTCTCTCTGCCCATCTTTCCTCCCCCCAGACTATGTAGTGATGGAGCATCTCCGCTTTAGTAGATCTCCTTGCTACAGGAAGGCCCCATTTTCTGCAAAGCTTCCTTAGGTCAGCCTTAGTGAGGTGGTCCGTACGAACAAAGAATGAGTCGGTACACAATCCCATTTTGATAAGATCTTATCAGCAAAAACCAAAATCCAAAGTCCAAAATATCAATAGTATATCCAGGAGGACATCAGAGAACCAAGAGCCAAAAAAGATGAAAAATCAAGTTGACCTTCAACTGTGGGTAGGTAGTGAAATACTTAGCTACTGTATGTCACTGCGCAAACACAAGTCCTATCCTCACCGCTGATCACCAATGTTAGAAATGGGGTTTTTGGTTGGCAGTTAGGTTGCCCTCTGTCCAAGCAAGAACCCTCACTCTAGTCAGGGTAAGTCACACACAATCCAAAATCAGCCTGTGCTCACCCTCCGGTAGCATGGCACGAGCAGTCAGGCTTAACTTAGAAGGCAATGTGTAAAGCATTTGTGCAATAAATCATACAACACCATAGTATAACACCACAAAAATACACCACACAGTGTTTAGAAAAATATAGAATATTTATCTGGGTAATTGTAGGTCAAAACGATCAAAGTTGCAATACGAATTTGTAAAGATATCACTGTAAAGTGATATTAAGTGTCTTTAAGTCTTTAAAAAGCAATAAAGTGTCTTTCAAGCACAGAGTACCTGGTTTCTGGTGGGAAATCTCCTCAGAGGGCCACAGGAGAAGAGATGCGTGGAAAAAGGGGTGTGTGCGTCGATTTCCGCTCAGCACACACAGACTTGCGTCGTTCTTTTCCACGCGGGGAAGTCGGGCGTCGTTTTCCGGCGCGCAGACAGTCTCTTTTTTGTGGATCGCGAGGATTACCAGATGTCCCGGGTCTGTGCGTGGATTCTCCTGCTTGTTTTCCGGCTGCGCGTCGTTCTGCGGGGCTGCGCGTCGAAGTCTCGATCTCACGGTAGGCGTCGCGTCGATTTCTCCTTGGAAGTCGGGCGGCGTTGTCCTTGCGAGGCCGTGCGTCGAAAGTTTTGTCTCACGGCAGGCGTCGCGTCGATTTCTCCTTGGAAGTCGGGCGGCGTTGTCCTTGCGAGGCCGTGCGTCAAAGTTTCGCACTCACGGTGGGCGTCGCGTCGATTTCTCCTTGGAAGTCGGGCGGCTTTGTCCTTGCGAGGTTGTGCGTCGAAGTCTCGATCGTCCCGAGGGCGTCGCGTTGATCAGCGTCGGTGTGCGGCGTTTTTCTCGCCGCGAAACAAACTGTGCGTCGAAATTTTCGGCGCACGGAGCGTCCACGTGAAAGGCAGAAGTCTTTTTGGTCCTGAGACTTCAAGGAACAGGAGGCAAGCTCTATCCAAGCCCTTGGAGAGCCAGACAAGAGTTCAGCAAGGCAGCAGGGCAACAGCAAGACAGCAGTCCTTTGGAGAAAGCAGACAGGTGAGTCCTTTGAGCAGCCAGGCAGTTCTTCTTGGCAGGATGTAGTTTCTGGTTCCGGTTTCTTCTCCAGCAAGTGTCTCATGAGGTAGGGCAGAGGCCCTGTTTTATACTAAGTTGTGCCTTTGAAGTGGGGGTGACTTCAAAGAGTCTCTAAGAAATGCACCAAGTTCCCTTTCAGCTCAATCCTGTCTGCCAGAGTCCCAGTAGGGGGTGTGGCAGTCCTTTGTGTGAGGGCAGGCCCTCCACCCTCCCAGCCCAGGAAGACCCATTCAAAATGCAGATGTATGCAAGTGAGGCTGAGTACCCTGTGTTTGGGGTGTGTCTGAGTGAATGCACAAGGAGCTGTCAACTAAACCTAGCCAGACGTGGATTGAAGGGCACAACAAGATTTTAGTGCAAAGAAATGCTCACTTTCTAAAAGTGGCATTTCTAGAATAGTAATATTAAATCCGACTTCACCAGTCAGCAGGACTTTGTATTACCATTCTGGCCATACTAAATATGACCTTCCTGCTCCTTTCAGATCAGCAGCTGCCACTTCAACAGTGTATGAGGGCAGCCCCAATGTTAGCCTATGAAGGGAGCAGGCCTCACAGTAGTGTAAAAACGAATTTAGGAGTTTTACACTACCAGGACATATAACTACACAGGTACATGTCCTGCCTTTTACCTACACAGCACCCTGCTCTAGGGGATACCTAGGGCACACATTAGGGATGACTTATATGTAGAAAAAGGGGAGTTCTAGGCTTGGCAAGTACTTTTAAATGCCAAGTCGAAGTGGCAGTGAAACTGCACACACAGGCCTTGCAATGGCAGGCCTGAGACAAGGTTAAGGGGCTACTGAGGTGGGTGGCACAACCAGTGCTGCAGGCCCACTAGTAGCATTTAATCTACATGCCCTAGGCACATGTAGTGCACTCTAATAGGGACTTACAGGTAAATTAAATAGTCAATCATGGATAAACCAATCAATAGTACAATTTACACAGAGAGCATATGCACTTTAGCACTGGTTAGCAGTGGTAAAGTGCTCAGAGGTCAAAAGCCAACAACAACAGGTCAGAAAAAATAGGAGGAAGGAGGCAAAAAGTTTGGGGATGTCCCTGTCAAAAAGCCAGGTCCAACATATCTCTTAAACTATTTTCAAAGAAAGCAGTGCACACGATAATATTAGTACACCGCACAATGACTCATACTCAAGAGCTATCCACATCTCCTCTTGAAGGCCGTAGGATGGGTCCCCCATGTAAGAATTATAGCCTCGGGGACAGCAACGCGTCCCCTGGGGAAGTCTAGTATAAAACCAAGCAAACCACGCGATGCCCCTGGACGCACCAGGGCCTGTGTGTGCCCTCTGTGAAAGAAAGGGATAGGACTGCTCACGAACCTGTTGCTGGTCCACAACAGTGTGACGAAGTGGCACTTGTCAAAAACCAGAGCTTTACAAAATATTTAAATGAACAAAGACACAGTCAACATGGTTAACATTGTCCTTTCTGAATGTAATGTATTGTTACTTGAAAAGCCAGTGGATTCTGAAGCTGGTGATCTCCTTCAGTGCCAGGACAAGGCAATAAATACCAGCCAGTCTTCTGCAAACCAAACAGCTATTCAACAGTGCCTACACAGGCACGTTTCAGAGGTAAGTGTTGCAGAGTATGTTCTGTGGCCAGGAATATATCTTCTTTTAGCCACCTTAATTTATTGTTGGGAATAATTTATGTATTATAATATTTTATGAAGATCAGACATTTTCTCTGCTCAGTTTTTTTCTTGCAGGTGAAAACTTTATTCCATTAAAACGTAGTAGCGCTAATACCAAACCCCCAAAAAACTAGTTTCCTCCCTTCTACAAGCCAAAAGGCTATGGATGTGTCATCTTGAATGAGCTTCACTGTCTCTTGCACAGCATAATTGTGACACTATTAATGCCTTTAGTAGGGCTATATCTGAATCATTTAAAAAAAAAGAGGTGAAGTTGGGGAATTTGAAATGGTAAATGACTTTTTAAAACATTTTCTGCTGTCCACCAATGGATTTCCTGGCAGGAACTTTACAATGACATTACGTGTACCTGACTCCCAAAAATCCACATTTAATCCAAATTCTACATTTTTAGTGTCTCCAACTCTATATCCTCTCCTTTTGCAAGGTGCTTAAAAATTGTAATTTAAAATCTGACTTTACAATAACAGAAAAGTTTGCATTATAATTCCAAAGACACCAAACATTAACTGGTTGCAAGTTTCCATTTGGAAGCTAGAGTTTAGTAAATGTAATAATGTAGTTCCAATGTTATCCTAAGGGAGAGGTAGGTCTTGCTGTAGTAAAAAACACATTTAAGAGTTTTTCACTATCCAGTCATGTAAAACTGAAACGTACATATCCTCCTTTTTAAATGCACTGCACCCTGCCCTCTGGGCTGTCCAGGGCCCACCCTATGGGGGATTTACATGCATTAAAATGGAATGTTTGGGCCTGACAAAAGGTTTATGTTGACAGGTTGGAATGGCAGTTTAAAACTGCACCCACAAGATGCAAAGGCAGGTCTGAGACATAGTTAAAGGGCTACTTAAATGGGTGGCACAATACATGCTGCAGGCCCACTAGTGGAAGTTATTTTTCAGACCCTGGGTACATGTAGTACCACTTTACTAGATAAGTAAATTAAATATGCCAATTGGATGTATGCCTGTTTTACCATGTATTATCAAGAGAGTACATACACCGCAGTATTGGTTAGCAGTGGTGAAATGCACCGTCCAAAGGCCAACAAAAATACATTCAGCAACAAATGGAGGGTAAAGGCAAAAGGTTTGAGGATGACCCTGTGGAGAGAGCCAGGGACAACAATGAACTTTTCAATTCCTCATTTTCAGAAAAAAATGCAGCTCTTTTTTCTTTTCTCAGGGCCACAGAAGCTGAAATGTTGCATTTAAAGTGTAGATTGGATCTAAAATTATTCTTTAAGGGTTTCCATAATTAATTTGTAATGTTGTGTAATTTAGTACAAAGTCAATAGTTATCCTACATTTGCAGTACAATTTACTGTTTGCCTTAGCTAATATAAAAATGAAGGAGCATCCATGGGTACATTCATTTTCTCCATTCTTATCAGCTTAATAAAGTTAGGATCTGTCTCTCCCACTGCCAAACCTCTCATTCCTCACCGGAGCTTATCCAATGGGAACAATTGTTTAAATTCTGATGTTGTCTTTCAAGTGTCATCATTATCATCTTTATTTTAATGTGCATATTTCTTTTATTTGTTGTGTGCAGCTTCCATCTGGGAGAACATTCACCTAGTTGAACCTTCAGCTATGTGACTGAAACCCCTGAGACGTTTATTTAGTAGAACATTGAAAGCATCACACTGGGAACAACCATGCTTTTATTCTCTCTCTGAGACTGATGGGATATCAGATATTGTATCAAATTAACTGGAAGTTCATTTTAATATGAGCTGGTAATGAGATTTGACAAGGCTCACAATGTCAACCCCCAAAAGGAAAAACTAATTTCTTTGAGGAATCCCTGTCTCACTCTTGGTAGCTTAGCAGAAGCAATAAAGTATTTTTTCAAATAACATGCATTGAATATGTGTATAATGACTAATAAACAACCATGCAGGATGTAAATAAAGCACTGCTATATTACTTATTTGTGTATTATTTGTAGGGAGGTTCTCCCCCCTTCATTTCCCCACCCCCTTTTTCACCCCCTTGGGTTGCTTCCTTCTCCGGTGATGTAATGATCATTGTCACCTGAAGAATTCAACTGTCTCGCCCGACCAACTGGAATTGTGATGTGGTAATAGACTGTCATGGAAACCTTTGCTGGTGTGATTTTACATTTACAACACTGACGATGATCCATGCTGTGTGGGGACACACAGTCAATTTCCAGTTGGCAGGAAGTATGTAATATAATTAAAAGTAATGGCTAAGAACCTATCTCATGAAGGACTAGGTATGTGTGGCAAATCCTACTTGCTCAGAGAGAGAATCTCACAAGATGCAACATTCGCCTTCTTCGAAATAGCTTGCCCTTATCAGCGCTACACTGTCTAACACTCTGTTAACACCCACCTGAGATTGTTTCATCAATAGCAACTGCGAAGTACTGAACTACAAGGTGTCCTCATTGCACGGAACTGCAATATGTTTTGGAAATCTTCTCCTGAGCTTCAGTGCAGCCTTTGCTACTTACACACCCTTAACCACCAAAATGATATGATGTATCAATTCTCGAGGAGGTTAAAAATTCCAGCTCTCTAGAACAAAACGAACGGTGGAAACATAGCTGTTAGACCTGACAGCCTTAGGGTGGTCTTCCCCCAAACCTTTTGCCTGCTTGCTGCCAATTTTGTTAAATGTGTTTTTCTTGGCCTTAGGACTTTTCACTTTATACTGCTAACTGGTGCTAATCTACTTGTGCTCTCTCCCTAAAACATAGTTTGATTGGTATATACCTAATTGGAATATGCAATTTACTTATAAGTCTCTAGTAAAGTATACTACATGTGCCCAGGGCCTGTAAATTAAATGCTACTAGGAGGCCTGCAGCACTGTTCGTGCCATCCACATAAGTAGCACTTTAAAACATGTCACAAGCATGCCATTGCAGTCTGAATGCAGTGTTACACTGCCATGTCGAGTTGGCATTTAAAACCCCCATCAAGACTTAAAATCTCTTTTAATTACATATAAGTCACCCCTAAGGTCGGCCCTAGGTAGCCCATAGGGGAGGGTGATATGCAATTAAAAAAAAGAACATATACGTTTAAGTCTTACTTGTCCAGGTATAGGAAAACTCTCAAATTTGTTTTTCACTCCTTTAACTGTAAAGCCAAATTTGTTGTTACAGTTTTGAAAAATGCCACTTTTAGAACATTGGCACTTTCCTTCTCTTAGCCCTAGGTGCCTCAACCCTGTCTCCAATACACATCTGGGGTGGGAAACAGCTGCATTTTGTATATTTCTTCTAGACAGCTATACACAAAGGGAACTAGAGTGTCTCTGATGGGCCATCCTGGGCAGGATAGGAGGGAGGAGCTTGACACAACCTCACACTTACACCTGACTTGGCTGTGTCCTGTCCCCGTACAAAGGACTGCTTAACCTTCGGTAGTGAGTCTGGGGCCAGGGCAGGAAGTGAGGACCTCTGGGCTCTTCAAAACCCTTCTTTCAAGTCTCCCCCACTTCAAAGGCACCACTGGGTATGAGAACTGGACCACCGACCCTACCAACTCAGTACACTTCTGGACCTGTGCATTCCCTGCCAGGAAGAAGGACTGCTGTTCTGCTACAAGGAATGCTACCCTGCTGGATTAATGTTCTGGAAGAACTGCTTTCATGCTGTGCTGACCTTCTGCCTGCTGCCATTCCTGCCTGGGTGAGAAGGACTAGACCCACATCACTGGAACCTAACACCCAGAGGGACTCCAATGGCCAGCTGACTGGTCTCCTGTTTGCTGATGTCTCAGGGACCCAAAAGGCTTCCACCTCACCTGCTGCAGTTGTGCGTCAAACATTTTAACGCCGGCTAACGCCATTCCAAAGCGCCATGCGGGCGCCTTATTTATGGAATGACGTTAGCCGGCGCAGCTGACTGGTGTGCGTCAAAAAAAATGACCCACACCAGGCAGCGCCGGCGTAGGGGAAAATGGAGCTTGGGCGTCAAAAAATGGGGCAAGTCAGGTCTGAGGCAAAATATTGGCCTCAACCCGATTTGCGCCATTTTCTTTGACTCCCAACCCCCATTGAAATGACTCCTGTCTTAGCACAGACAGGAGTCATGCCCCCTTGCCCAATGGCCATGCCCAGGGGACTTATGTCCCCTGGGCATGGTCATTGAGCATAGTGGCATGTTGGGGGGCACAAATCAGGCCCCCCTATGCCACAAAAAAATAATAATAATACTTACCTGAACTTACCTTAAGTTCCCTGGGATGGGTCCCTCCATCCTTGGGCGTCCTCCTGGGGTGGGCAAGGGTGGCAGGGGGTGTCCCTGGGGGCAATGGAGGGCACCTCTGGGCTCCTTCCGAGCCCACAGGTCCCTTAACGCCTGCCCTGACCAGGCGTTAAAAAATGACGCAAAAGCGGCTGGACGTCATTTTTTCTGACCCGCCCACTCCCGTGCGTCATTTTTGCACGGGAGTTTAAATAAGGCGCACATGCCTTGGAGTCATTTTTTAGACGGGAACGCCTACCTTGCATATCATTAACGCAAGGTAGGTGTCCACGCTAAAAAATGACGCAAACTCCAAGATCTTTGGCGCTAGACGGGTCTAACGCCAAAGTATAAATATGGAGTTAGCTTTGCGTCGGATTTGCGTAAAAAAAAACGACGCAATTCCGGCGCAAACAGAGTATAAATATGCCCCTGTGTATTCTATGGTGTTGAAAAGATTCTGCCCATTGTTATCCATCCTACAGTATAGGTTCCCTTCATGATCTGTTAGGCAAGGCCAGCCTAGTTCTTCTGTCTTGGTGTTTAAAGATCCTGCCAAGAGTTGTGTGACTAGGGACATGCCTCTGTGACTCAGCCAGACAAAAACAGTAAGGTGTGTTGGCACAAGACCCACGACCCTACTCCACCAGGCTTGCTGCAGTACCACATGGCGATGATGTTGTCCAACATGTGTGCACTCTTTACACCTTGTTGGACTGGAAGAAAGCCTTTAGTGTCAAGTTAATCACCCACAACTCCAGCACTGCCAGACACCAGAGGTTCTCTGATTTCACCTCTCCCAGATGACCTCCCCAAGACAGTAACAATGCATTCATCATGACAGTTAGTTATGGGTGGGACAGGGAGAGCGGTCTGCCGTTGGTCTAATTGCAGTCCATCAACCACAAGTGTAGGTCTTTCTCTGTTTTATCTGACACTGGGATGGAATCTAGAGCTTCCCTTGGTGCTGATCCCACTGAGACTTCAAATCCCACTGCAGAGCTTGCTTGTGCCATCTGGCAAGGTCCACTAACAGGATGTAGGAGGCCAAGAGGTCAAGTAGCCTCTAAGGCTCGGTCACTGAAACCAAGGTCAAGGATTGAAACATTAAGATCATAGCCTGAATTTTCTGGACTTGCTGAGGCAGAAGGAAGGTTTGAAACAGCACAGTATCCTGGATGGCTCCAATGAAAGGGTGACTTTGTGAAGGAGTCAAGTATGACTTTAACACATTGATGGTAAACCCCAAGGATGTCAATAGGTTGACCATCATTTAGAGGTGGCTCGCGACTGTTTAGAGCAAGATCACCTTTAGCGTGCAGCAGTGTAGCTATGGGAAGACCATCATTCCCACCCTACTCCAAATAGAAGTGACCCCGCCATCATTTTTGTAAACACTCGAGGGGTAATGGGAAGCCAAAGAGGATCAAGGAGAACTGAAAGTGCTTGTGTCCTACCTGAAACTGCATGTAGCGTGGATGGGACTGCAGGACAAGGATGTGGAAACTGGCTCCCTGCAAATCCATTGCCACTATCCAGTTGCCTTGATCCTGGGCAGTCAGAACTTTGGCCGGGGCGAGCATCTTGAATTTGTCCTTTGTGAAGAAAAGTTCAGGGGGCAAAGGTCTAGAAAAAGATGAAACCATCTGTCTTTCTTTGGCACCAGAATGTTGTGGGAGTAGCAACTAGTCCTGATCTCTGATGCTGGTACCCTCTCTATGGTTCCCTTCTCCAAGAGAGCGCAAATGTCTTTCAGAGAATGGAAAACTGATCCTCCAGAAGTTGCTGTGGTGTAGATGGCATGTCTGGAGGGGTGGAGCTGAAGAGCAGGACATAGCGGCATTGGACTATTTGAAGCACATTTTTCTCCAGCCTACAATTAGAAACAGTTTGTGGCTGGGAGTCAGCCAAATGGGTTTTGCACTGCTGTATGCTGGTTCAGGCTTCTACCAGTGGATTCAGTAGTTTGTCTCTCCTGGGGCCTGGGCACTGGGTGCCCCAACGTCTATCTTGAAAGGACTGGGAGGTCTGTTGCTGTGAAGGTAAAGTGTGTTGTGGCCTCTGTTGCAACCTTCTTCCAAAGCCATGAACGGGGCAATATTGTTGGGGTCAAGAAAGCGTGCTGTTGCTTTGCTTTTTTTAAAGCACTCTAGTGCTCAATCTGCCTTGTCTCTGCAGAGGCGGGTGCCATCATATGGCATGTCTATGAGGGAATGTAGGTAATTGCTAAAGAAGCCTGCTGAATGTCTCCATGCATGGCACCGAAGCACCATATTAGTAGCAACTGACCTACCCAGACAGTCAGTAGTGTTCAGGTTCAATCTGATGACATACTTCACTGTGTTTTGACTATTCTGAAATATTTGTTGGAGGCTGGCGTGAAGGCCGTATGGGACCGCGACTATGATGAAGCTTACTATGTCCCACAATGCACGAAATTAACGCCTGAGGAGGCAAATTGAGTTGACACATTGAAGGGCAAGGCTGCCAGAGAGTATTCTTTTCCTGAAGGCCTCTATGTGTTTTAAGTCTTTGTCTGGTGGAGTGGTTGGTAATGCATTTGGTTTGAGTCATCTGGTAGAAGCCTGAACCAAAAGGCTCTCTGCTGTTGCCTGCTGCAGGATGGAAGATGGGTCCCCTGGAGTTGATCTGTGTCATCAGGCTATTTGTCTATTGATAGAAAGGAAGAGCATGCTCACTAGGGTCTCTGTGAGGGCTTCATTGAATAGAAGAAGTGGTTCTGAAGAGGTCTTCTATGGCTGCAGGACATCAGTAAGCACATTTGTTTTAACCTCCACTGAGAGAAGCTGGAGTTTAAGAACTTCTGCTTCTCTTCTACTCATCATGTTGAAATAAGCGGTTTCCTCCATAGAGAGACTAAGTTGTGAGTTATGTCTTGTCTCTGGAGAGGTGTCAAGGGCACTAGGCTAATCGAGATCCTGAAATACAATCTCACAATAATATAAGGGTGATTCATCATCACCACTGTTGTCCTATGATGCTGGGTGTGAAAATCTATGCGGGAAAGGAATTATGTCAGAATCTAAATGCTGTTGGATAACTTGAGGTGTGTGCAACTTTGATCTAAGTTGTGGTCGATTTACTTCAGAGTCTTAAGGGACTATTGGTTCCCCCTTGGCCATCTGCAGTGTCACAGCTGGCATTGACGCATGAGGGGCCAGATCAGTAGTTGGTCTGGGGTCGAAGCTGGCATTGTTTCCAAAGTCGGGATGGACCCTGGCATTAACCTGACAGTAGGCCTCCTCGGATGATGGGCTAGTTTGGGACTAATGCAGGAGCAAGTTCTACTGTGGGAGACTGAGATCTTGTGTTACCCTTATGTCCACACAGCATTTGCTGTAGAAAGTGGTGAGAAGATGATGGGACATGTTTTGACTTCTTGTGTTTCTTCGTTTTTGGCCTACCTGGAGACTTGGTGTGGGGTGAAGACCTCTCTTAAGAGTGACATCAGGACTGAGAAGGTGTCCACATCCTCAACTTCAGTCGGGATCGAGTCTTCCAAGCTTTTCTGTGTTCCTCAGTGACATAGAGTTTGGTCGTACAGTCCCACGTTGCCTTCGAATTTATCTGCGCACATTTGTTGCACATCTTCAAGTCATGCAAGGAGTCAAGACATCAAAGATGGGCCTTGTGCAGGTCCGTCACAGACATCTGTTTGTGGCAATCCTTACAGGGTTTGAACCTGCGAATTTTAGGGGAAACATGTCCCTTGCACATTGGTGATTTTTTTTGCACTTTGTAAAATGTATTCTGTCAAGTGACAGAATTCGAACGAAAGAGCTCCAGATCCACATCTGTAAGCATGTAAAGAAAGTTAATGACTACAAAACACAGACATGTTGGTTATATTGGGGCACCCAGTGTCACTTCCAGACCAGGACAGAGCTTACATTTAGCCACACATTGCATGTAAAGAAATTGCTGAGCAAAATGTCCTTATCCAGTCTGGCTACTAAGGGGTATTCACAAGGGGATAAATCTGCACACAGAAGTATCCATCAGAATCTGGATCTCCTCATAGACACCTTTCTGGGTACCTGGGCAGATGTCAGTTATCTGGATGCCTGACGTGAGAAACAGCACTCCTGTTTCTAAAATTTGGGGTATTGAAGTTTAAACAATAGATGTACTTGACCAAAGGTGGCTTCTGACAATTTAGTAAACTGTAGGAACAAATGACTGATTCCCAAATGAAGCACCTGGTTCCAACAGCCTTTGTTGATTATGTACACTATCTTGAAGAGGACCTTTTGCTTCAAAGGGAACTAGTACAAAACACTTCAAGTTGATGAAGTGTGGTCGAAATATCAGAGTTTCAAAATGACAGGACTGTAAAGTTTTAGAGTTAATCCAGTTTCTAAAAACTGACATATGTGAACTTTGAAGAGTCTGAGTCTGAATTACCTGCTGTGCTCTTGGCCGACATGTAAATGACTTAACATAATTATTTTGAAAATAATGCCACAGCGTTTCATGGATACCTGTCATGCCAATACTGTTGTTAAATAGCAGACAATGTGTTCATAAGGCATAAGCCTCAGTCAGAAGCCATCTGGAGAAACAACCTAATTCACAGAATAAACAACATAATTACACCCGAGTGCCCCTAGTTACAGAACTGTGACTCGGCATACACCAGTACAAAAGGCCAGCTGTTAAATGCAGGAAGAACATCGTATTATCAGTTGTGTATAAAATGGGATACATAGAAGGTACACAATACTATTTTCATAAGACGTAACAAAAAGAGCAGGTTCGTACGGTTACCTTTTCATGAACTACAAAGAATGATAGCACCCAAGTATTCAAATACGCTTATAATCCAAACTTAATTTTTCATTCATGTTAAGTGTTCTCTTCACAAACGCATAGCTTTATAGAACATTCAAAACATTTTAAAACGATAGAACATACTCGTGAATAAATGAATGCTGACAAGTCACAGGTAACAATGGAATGACGACAAGCATGTATCACATAAGTCATGGAGTTGTATATGAGTGTATAAGCCTTAACTGCCTCCCTTTACCATTTTCAAATGGTTAGCTGAGAAATTAAGATTTGATTCTAAATAGTTACTTTAATGTGAAGGGAGTCTTATATTGGATCATCTTTCAGAAAATAGATAATAGGGTGATATTTATGTCAAACTAATAGTATACGAATCAAACCAGTTTTTACTGTGGTGAATCCTGACTAAATAATGACCCTTTGACCAATAACAGAGATGTAGGCGTACCTTGGATTATAGTGAAGCCTCTGGAGTAATTGATAGTCTAACATCAAGTTTCTGACATTGGGTAGTCAAAAACAAACATGGGAATCAAAATGCATGCCAGCTCTAATAAGAAGGATACAAGACAATGTTTGGAGGGGGCTATATTTAGCACATTTTAGCACTACGGGCAGCTGCACAGGATCCGATTGTGGCACTGGCTTTTAGGAAAGTGTTATAAGAGGGGGAGGTAAAAGATTCCTGTTTTAGAAAAGATGTATTGCATCCAAAAAAGGTATCAGAGGGTCCACGTTTTTTTAAAGATGCATATGAAAGTGAAATTAACCTTCCCGCCTCAGATGAACGTGTTTATACAATGCCTTACTTGTGGCAAACCAGCCATCGGTAATCAAAAATAGAGTGCAATAACTTTGTGTGACTTTTGAATGAAATTCAGGCAGGAATTGCCCATTTAAAAAAAATGAAAATAGAAAGTAAAACTCACAGTTCTGAAACTACCACAGACTCACTCTCAGAGTGATTAAGGAGATGGTTCATTAATGATAGAAAGACTTGGAGGCTGATGGTAGCTTTGATAAATGAGGTGATGGATAAATAATGTCTTATGGACAGTGCATAGACGCATTACAATACAAGGCTATTTCGGGAAGCGCCAATGCAAGCAGCCTAGTGTAGAAGACGTGATCCTGGACTCAGTCCTAAAGTCATTATTTTTCTAACTGAATGTTGGAGCATGTTAGCAGAAAATTATTTTATCCCCATTTCAGTTTCACAAGCGTTCTGTATTGTAAAACTGCTAGAGAGGTTTTACATTTTTAGAGAGGAAGTAAGTAGTATCTATACAGTTCAATGCATTTTAATGGGAACCTGGTAGAAGAGGGGTGAGACAAACTAGAAAACTTGAAATTTCACCTGAGGGTTAATATTTGTAATGTGTAAAATGTGATAAAGAGCAATCTGGCAGCACCATGCTTTTATTCTGTGACCCATATGCCCATCCCCATTTCTGACGAGATTAGAAGGGCGTCATTTAGTGATTCAGTGATGTGCTGTAACAGGATAACTACCAAAAACCAAGGCATGACCCTTCTGCCCATCTCTCTGTCCCAAAACCTCATTTAGAGGACAAGGTATAAACATTTTTAGATAGTGCAGCTCCAGTAGGTCCACTCTCAGAACCTTCATGCAGCCCTGGAGATGGTGAAAGTATGATCAGATAGGTTTCCACATTTAGGGCTCACCATACAATGTCATAGGCACTGGTATTTTCCTTATCAGGGCTGTCATATTAAACCATGGCAGTTGCAGACTAAAATTGTCCATAAACAGCCGCCCTTGAGCTAGAAGCAAATTCTTACAGTAGATGGAGGACATCAGTTATGGTTTTTTTCAAAGATTTTGTGCTCACTACATGGCTTCCGTCCTGGAGGTGGAAGTCAGTTTGTGGGAAAACTATGCGCCGACAACTCTATGTGAAATGAACCTGTAGCATCTGTGGGCATTTAGGTAGTGCCTTCACCTCTTCAGACATAAGGCAGCTGGCCTTCCAAACATAAAACGAGGCTTCAAGTTAGGTATGGGGCTTCTAATAGTAGAAGGGTGAGAGGCAGATGGTGGTGAACTTAAAGTCTTCTGTGCCCTCTATTGCTATGTGTTGTTTGATGACACACATTTGCTTTATTGGAGAGGACTGATAGAAAAATTACCTCCTCTCCTACTTTACTGATTCAGCCCTTCAATTTTCTTCTCAGGTTGGCAAACCTAATGCTGCTGAGATGTCCAAACAAACCGCATCAGACCCCAAACGGGGTAACTAAAAGCAATAGTTCAAGGGCCACCAGAAGTACAATTTCCATATGGTGGGGAAGAGAGAATTCAGATTGACTCAAAAAGCTCACCTTTTAGGAATGCTCTGTTGAAAATATATTTTACTGTTAAAGGCTGTTCCTGAGTCTCTGTTGGTGATTAATAGATTTAGAAGCACATGTTAAGGAAAAGCGGCATGGCACTGAGTACAGAGATTGTAAATGACCTTAATTCACAAAAGGTGGTCGTCAGTTCAGGAATCAGATATACATTCGGAAATCAGTGGTAGAAACAGGCTGATAAAAGAGCGCTAGTTGGTAAGGATCTCCCTAGTTTCAATGGTTAGGTCCGAAGTGCTGATACATGAACAGACGTTTTCTTAAAGGAGGAATACAGATCATTCACTTCAAGGTGTAGGTGAACCAACTTTTGAAAAAAAGATTTTGATATACCAGGGATGATTTCAAAGAAATCACTGGATGCAATTTTTGATTTTTGGAGTACCCGGATACGACAATCATATTGTATGATTTCTATTCAGCCCTTGTAGTTGAGCTTGCTCAGCAAAGTGAGTTGATTTGCTTCCATTTCCTCTGTTTTTCATGCATTCTGTAAAGTGCATATAAACTATATGCAATGTATTTGTCTATCTAAATCAAAATAAATGAAAAATGAAAACATGCAGCCTCAATGGTGGGATCGAACTACAGGAGGTCGGTCCTGCTGTTCTGCTGGCATGCAATTTTGTATTCACCTTTGGTTGCATTACTATGTAGCACATAGAGCAACGACATACTTTCACATACGTTTCACGATACATCTGGCCATATTTTGTTTTATTCCCTGTATTCACGCTAATAAAGAGTATGACATATTTTGCCTAGACGACTGCATTTTGCTCTAGCTATTATAGTGTGCAGTGCAATTTGTGTGATGCAAATTTTGTGATGAAAGTCAGCTATCAGAATTAAACATTGATAGGAATCAGGAATATATCAGAGCATGGTCTAACCCACTGAAAGCAAACTTGGGTTTAGATAGCTGAGAAAAGTTCATCTGTAATGTGTCTAGCAAATAATGTCAGTTACGAATGGCTTTATAAATGTGAAATATAAGCCTGGGAAAATACAGGGTACTGCCACCTTGATCTCAGGATAATCCTGTGAGGAAAAGCATTCTTGCAGACTTTCAATGAGGAAATCCTGCAAAAAAGAAAAAGAAAAAGAATTCTCTTGTTAGATTTTACTGAGATCAAACTGGATTCACCCTGTTAATTTCCACAACCGTAACACAGGTTCCCCACCGATTAATAATGCTGGGTGTTCCCAAAGATGTTTCTGGTGCCCTGTTAAAATGAACACATGATATTGGGATGACTTTAGCAGACTTTAGGTATGGTTTTAGGCATGGGATGGAATGCTGCGGTATGTTGAAGCGAGAGAAGTGTCCTTGATGGAATTACGAGCTGGTTGCTATAGAACAGCACATGGTAAAAGTATTCCGATAGTTTAAAGGAACACAAAAACACCGTGAATACAAAGAAAGGTTAATCACATGCCAATATGTAAAGCAGAGTTTTAAATATGCCAAATAATGAAAGCAGTTTTGCATCATTTTGCAACTTAAATGTTTGAATATTTTGTACACAGTGATGAAGTAGCTAGAAGAACAATATTCGTCCCTATTTCTATGATCAGTAATATTTATCTAGAATAACACCATAACAAGTAAGACCCTTACATGTAATCTTACATTGTCACAGTGGACGTAGCCGTGTTGCCGTGTTCTTGCTACTGATTGACATTTCGTCTACCCTTCTAGGACTGCATAGCATTGTTGAGTATGGGGCGGGCTGACTCATAAAATGTGTTGCTACAGTCAACTATAAAATCCTCTCCCATTCTTCGACAGTGGCAATTTATAGGATTATAGATGGGTAACAGTGAATCATGGTGATGAATTTCACTGAGGTGTTCTGAGTGACATCAAATAGATAACAAGAGCTATGGTGTCACTCAGAACCCTGGGGTGAAATACATCCCTGTAATTCAACTTTTATCCATCTATAATTTTATGGTATGTATGGCCCCCAAAATCATCTGCCTCTTCTTTAGACTGCTACGCAATATCAGAGGAGTAATGGGGGAGCCAGACATAACATGGGCTCTGTTATGAATTTGTGTCTCAAATGTTAAAAAAACTTGACCTTGCCTGACATCCTTGACCTAACCTCACTACATTCCTTGCCTTCTGTCCCCCTCCTGCAGCTGTGCTTTCTGTCAAAACAGACAAGTAGCTCTGCACTGACAGGCTCCCAGAGAGTCTTACAGCCATACATAAGAAATAGCATCCTGCACTGTGAGCATTTGCAAGTATGGTTTATGCCATGGTGTTTTACACATGACTTTTTACTAAACAAAGGTATATTATCAGAAACAAAGCACAAGGTTGAATCTGTGCAGCAAGAAAAATGACAACTGCTATGCTTTATTTGTATGGCTCTACATGTTTTCTTCTGTCTACTGATTCTAGGTTGGGATCTGTGAGACAATAAACATTTTGAGCCAAAAGCCAAGTGGTATGTAAATGTCATAAAAACACAAGATGGAAATATAGGGCCACGTCACAAGTTACCTATTTTGTATTTTATTATATGGTATCTTACTAAATGTTTATTTTGGTGTACTTAGCATCAGAATGCTGTTTTCTTGAAAGGGAAGCTGACAACGGACACTGATTTGAATTAGAACGCTTAGGTTTTGTTTATATTTAATGAATACATTTTTGATAAAGAAATAAATAATAGTGAGGGCAAGTGGGTTTATGCAATTATGTGGGAGCAGCGTTTACTGGACAAAGTTGGATTTATTTTATTTTGTGCATAATTTGCAGATTTAAAAAAAATGGTTCTAGATCAAATGTATAAACGTAATACTGCCAGAGATTATGCCACATAATTTTAATTTTCTTGCCTTACATTTTAGGTAACCCTATCACATATTTTGGTGATCTATTGTTGTGTAATCTTAGTGGGCCTGACAATTGTAATGATCTTCAGAGTGGCCTGGGGATGTCATAGTTATGTTATTAAAACACATATTTTGCAGGCATCTATGAAATGGTTTCCATATTTCACGATTCTCTGTGAAATATGGGTTTTTATTCGCCTCCATTTTGTGCGATTAAAGGACTCAAACATGATATATAAATATCAATGTTGCAAACAGTAACTTACCCACTTACCATTTGCTTTCTGATTTAAATATTTATATATGCAATTTATAGTATCATGTTTAGTTTTCTTAAGCTAAATTAATTGATTAATATACTTCATAAGTAGGTTCAACTCCGATCCTTTGTTTACTTATTCCTCATATACCATTTCCATAAAACTAACAATTATGCCAGAATCATGCAACATTATGCCAGAAGTATGTTTATGAGACCTGATTAGATCACTATGCACAATAATGAAGTTTAAGGAATGAAGCGGAAACATTTAGTTCCATTGAGTGTAATAACCTCAGAATCAGCATATGCTCTGTTTTTGCTCACCACTTTCTTTCCAGCGCGAAAAAGTATATTATCTATTCATATTGGTATGCCCCATTCCCCCCACATGAAATGCATCAACAGCACCTGCACACATCGACTACAACGAAACCCTTGATGGCTGGACATAGGTTCATCAAAATGCCCAGGTCTCAGAGGTAACCTCATGCTCTGTTGGGCCCCCAGACACAGTCTAGGGCTGATTCTCTTTCCTGTCCACATGGCCTCGGTAGCCTAGATTTTGGTGCTGATTGTCTACGGGATAAACAAGGAGTGCATGCAAACTACATGAAGTAGATAATACTATTGAGCCCTGCTTGCGTTAGGTCCCTTCAGCTACCTTGATGACCTGTGGGCAGCACAGACTGTATTGTAGCACTACTGGGTAAGCCAAGATATGTAACTGCTATCCCTTGCTTTGATGTAGAATTCCATATCTTGCTGCTGCATGAAGACATCATTGTTGTTTCCCATGCATAGTATCTATATCAAGCCAGGAACCTCGAGTGAAAAAGTGAAATATGGAATGAATGCTAAAGTATGAATGAAGTTCCAACACTGGAAATACATTGATGCTCAATTTGTTCCCAGTCAGTATTTTTTCAAAGTAGCTGTAAGAAAACAAGGGCTTAGCAAATGGGATTAAACATCATGGCTAGTGAATGTGTACACCTGAACCAGGTGCCACGGGATAACGCTTGAAGTTAGTGTGTGCGTTCCAGAAGGTGCATCATGTAGACATGACGCAGTGAGTTAACCAGCCTCTCTGTGTCTGTTTGGATGGGGGCACTCATACATTCAGGGGATTCAGTGACCATAAGGGTAGATTTGGTGCCAGACTGCAGCTACAGTTGGGGAGCACTACTGCCACCCTTAAGAATCAGTGCTGGTTGCCCTTTTATAGAAGCTCAAAGCGTGGCCCATGTCACCTTATTGCATTTTTCTCTTTTACTCACGATTGTCTGTTGCCTTCCTGCTCCTATGACTCTTCTATATTCTTTTCTGCAAGGAACTAACAACCTAAGCCCAGTGCGCACTCCTAGTGATTTTGCTGTACAATTTTTCTTTTGATTGTGACCTCCACTGATGTTGTAGGCCTCAAGTTGTCTACATCTGTGCCTGTTACAATAGGTGACACCTTCATTCCAGATAAAGTCACACTGATGAAATGAGGGTGCACTCGCTTATTCAGATATGCTAGAGTTTAATAGTGAAATTATATTTTTTTCATAAATGGTGCACACAAAGGGTAGCCAAAAGTGTACACAAGCAATGAATGCAGCTGTTCGAGGTTAAGTTTCTAAAGTTGGAACTAGCAAGCTGTGTAAAACTGCTTCTCGGAGTCTCAGTCTGCCTCTATCCTTTGGCACCTAGCACAGTATGGACAATCTACTGGCCCATTCACCTGCCTACTCAACTCTAAACCTTTCCCCAGCACAGATTGCATGGTTCAACACGCAATGGTCACAGCTCAGATGGAAACCATTTTGATCCTTTAGATGTGTGTGTAGGAAACAATAATATTTAAATTATAATTTGCTTTCCCCTTTTTAAAGCATTCCTTTATTGATTTTAATATTAGCAACGCACAGAGCATCGTTACAGTGCATTTTGCAGACATAAAACCTCCATTGAGCTTGGACAATACTTAACCATAGTTCCTTAGCAATGCAACTCATGAGTCAACAAAGAACATAGCAGGTGGATAAACAAATAACCAGTGAACAAAATGAGCCTATGAGAAACAAACAATAAATAGTCAGTGTGAGAAATTGCGTTGTTGGTGGACTGGGTTGTGAGCCTTGGTCAATCAACAGACACAGGGGGTCATTCTGACCCCGGCGGGCGGCGGGAGCCGCCCGCCTGGAGGGAACCGCCGAATGACCGCACCACGGTCAAAAGACCGCGGCGGCCATTCTGGCTTTCCCGCTGGGCCGGCGGGCGACCGCCAGAAGGCCGCCCGCCGGCCCAGCGGGAAACCCCCCTCAACAATGAAGCCGGCTCCGAATGGAGCCGGCGGAGTTGTAGGGGTGCGACGGGTGCAGTGGCACCCGTCGCGATTTTCAGTGTCTGCAAAGCAGACACTGAAAATCTTCATGGGGCCCTGTTAGGGGGCCCCTGCACTGCCCATGCCAGTGGCATGGGCAGTGCAGGGGCCCCCAGGGGTCCCACGACACCCGTTCCCGCCATCCTGTTCCTGGCGGTAAAAACTGCCAGGAACAGGATGGCGGGAAGGGGGTCGGAATCCCCATGGCGGCGCTGCAAGCAGCGCCGCCATGGAGGATTCTCTGGGCCATGGGTAAACCGGCGGGAAACCGCTGGTTGACCTTTTCTGACCGCGGCTTTACCGCCGCGATCAGAATGGCCCAGGAAGCACCGCCAGCCTGTTGGCGGTGCTTCCGCGGTCCCCGGCCCTGGCGGTCATGGACCGCCAGGGTCGGAATGACCCCCACAGTCCCTTGCAGAGTGAACCACAAAAAGTCACTAATTTAACCTGTGCTTAACCCTGGGTAGCATGGCACAAAAAAAGCAGTCAGTCTGAACTTAGAGGCAATGTATTAAGTATTTATGCAGTACACAAATAGAAACACAGTAAAAACACAACACAATAAAAATCCCAAACCAATTGGGAAACATGGAGAACATTTTAATAAATTATTTGACACCAGACCCATTAAAATCCTATTGGTAGAACCAGAGTTTTGAAATTATAAAGTTTAAGGCTCAAAATAGCAAGTCATCAGTTTTGGAAAATGGCTTCCTGGGCATCCTTAGCACCACGACTAACGGTCTAGGAGTGGATAGAGACCTTATGCAGGTTTAAGGTTCACTCAGACTGCATTCAGATGTTAGTCAAAGATGGTGGGAGCCTGTTATGTCCCTGTGACTCCGATTAGAAGTCCAGCACAACTAGCCCCTCGAGTCACTTCTAGAAGTCCTGGGTGCAGGTGAACATGCAGAGTTCCACCGCAGGGCTGGCCTCTGAAGGTTCAAGACAGGCTCCAGGCAGCAAAGTAGTCCTTCTAGGTACAGCATCAGTCTAGCATAGTGCACAACAGGTCACAACAGGAGGCAGCCCTCTGAGAGCCCTTCCGCAGGTCCATTGGTGAACTGAAGAGTGGGTCTGAGAGCCCTATCTTTATACCCTGGTGCCCTGCTCATAGAACTTCGGAGAAGTTCCAGAAGGGTTCTTTGAAGTTCCAGGGGTTGCCTGCCTATTTTGCCCGGGCACTGTGTGGTGGCTGAGCTCAGCCTATTCAGGTGTAAGTAGGGCTGTGCTTGGCTGTGTCCCCATCAACTCAGTTAATGGCCTCTGAGAAAGTCATCCTTTTAGCACGTTCACCCCCAAGTTTTATGACTGATACTGGTGGTAACTGACCCTGGCTGTGCCCTGGGCTTTGCTAAACAGGCCCAGGGCCAGTGTCTGAATAAAAGATACTCGGTAAAAATGGTACAATTACAATTGGCAATGACCAACTCCCGCTAGTCTAAGTAGATAATAGGGCAAGGAGGATTCAAGCTACCTATAAGTCCCTAACATTTTATAATAGGGCAGGGAAGTTTAGAGGACCAGTAGTTGTCCTGCACTCAAGTGTGCACTGCTGTGTTGCTTGTTGTCATTTTTAAAGGCAGCCCTGCCTTTCAGACTGTCTTTAAAAAGTAAAATGTGTGCAAATTCAACTTTGGAATTAAAGGTACTTCCAAAGTGATAATTTACCTTATTCTTACCTATAAATCACCCTAAGGTCTCCCGTAGGTGCTTGTTAGAAATGGGGTCTTTGGTTGACAGTCAGGTTACCCCCGTTCAATCAAGGACTCTCACTCTAGTCAGGGTAAAAGAGAATCACCCTCAGCTAACCCCTGCTTATCTGGTAGCTTGGCAGAGCAGTAGGCTTAACTTCAGAGTGCTAGGTGTAAAGTATTTGTACCAACACACACAGTAACTTAATGAAAACACTACAAAATGACACAACACCAGTTTGGAAAAATAGGTAATATTTATCTAAACAAAACAAGACCAAAACGACAAAAATCCGACATACACATGTCAAGTTATACATTTTTAAAGATTAAACTCACAAATATTGCTTAGAAACACAAAATGCTTTGATGAGGTGTTAACACGGCGTCATGACGGAGTCGTTCCCAACCAGCCGACACCAGCGGCGCCGGACACGGAGTCGCGTAGACCCCCAAGTACAGTACCTCTGGTGAAGAGTGAAAACAAGTCGATGCGCAAAGTCGGGGATCGCAGCGTCTGTGCGAAACGCTGAATCCGTGCACTTTGAGCGGCGTCGGACACAACGTGGTGCGGCCACTTCCACGGAGTTGCGGACTTCAGCGAGGCTGCGGCGGCGTTGGGCCTACGAAAGTCATCACGTTCCAGCGAAGATCACGGAGTCGGTTGCAGGCAGAGTCACCGGATTCAGCAGCGGCGTCGGTCCGAAGTCGTCCAAAGTCGATTTCCTTGGATTTCCACCAGCTTTCCTTTCAAGGGCCCAGGGACTGGATAGGGCATCACTTGTCAGACCAGGTGTCTCTCCAGAGACTCCAGATGCTGGCAGAGAGAAGTCTTTGCTGTCCCTGAGACTTCAAACAACAGGAGGCAAGCTCTAAATCAAGCCCTTGGAGATTTTTTCACAAGATGGAAGACACACAAAGTCCAGTCTTTGCCCTCTTACTCTGGCAGAAGCAGCAACTGCAGGATAGCTCCACAAAGCACAGTCACAGGCAGGGCAGCTCTTCTCCTCTGCTCTTCGGCTCTTCTTCAGGCAGAGGTTCCTCTTGTATCCAGAAGTGTTCTAAAGTCTGTGGTTTTGGGTGTCCTTCTTATACTCAATTTCTGCTTTGAAGTAGGCCTACTTCAAAGTAAAGTCTCTTTTGAATGTGAAATCCTGCCTTGCCCAGGCCAGGCCCCAGACACTCACCAGGGGGTCGGAGACTGCATTGTGTGAGGACAGGCACAGCCCTTTCAAGTGTAAGTCACCACTCCTCCCCTACCTCCTAGCACAGATGGCTCATCAGGAAGTGCAGACTACACCCCAGCTCCTTTTCTGTCACTGTCTAGTGTGAGGTGCAACCAGCCCAACTGTCAAACTGACCCAGACAGGGAATCCACAAACAGGCAGAGTCACAGAAATGGTATAAGCAAGAAAATGCTCACTTTCTAAAAGTGGCATTTTCAAACACACAATCTTAAAATCAACTTTACTAAAAGATGTATTTTTAAATTGTGAGCTCAGAGACCCCAAACTCCATATGTCCACCCACTCCCAAAGGGAATCTACACTTTAATCAGATTTAAAGGTAGCCCCCATGTTAACCTATGAGAGGGGCAGGCCTTGCAACAGTGAAAAATGAATTTAGCAATATTTCCCTTTCAGGACATATAAAACACATTACTATATGTCCCACCTTAACCATACACTGCACCCTGCCATTGGGGCTACCTAGGGCCTACCTTAGGAGTGCCTTACATGTAAGAAAAGGGACGGTTTAGGCCTGGCAAGTGGGTACACTTGCCAAGTTGAATTTACAGTTAAAACTGCACACACAGACAATGCAGTGGCAGGTCTGAGACATGATTACAGAGCTACTTATGTGGGTGGCACAACCAGTGCTGCAGGTCCACTAGTAACATTTGATTGACCGGCCCTGGCACCTCTAGTGCACCTTAATAGGGACTTACTTGTAAATCAAATATGCCAATCATGAATAAACCAATCAACATTACAATTTACACAGAGAGCATCTGCACTTTAGCACTGGTTAGCAGTGGTAAAGTGTTCAGAGTTCAAAAGCCAACAGCAACAGGTCAGAAAAAATAGGAGGTAGGAGGCGAAAAGATTGGGGATGACCCTGCATAAGCAAAAAAGTCCAACAGTGCTCCATGGGTTGGGTTCCATTTAACTATAAGCAGGGACATTATAAAGGATATTTGTATGCACTGGTGAGGGAAAACTGCACTTTTCATGTTTCCTCTTTGTAGGTACTTAGCTTCATAGGTTAACATGGGAATGTTTATCATAAGCATAAGTACTGCCAAGAAGAGGTTAAATGTGTCATGAAAGGACTCAAAGGATTGGTAATGATAAATCCAACAAATTGCCCCTGTTGAAGTTATCATAGCTAATACAGAAAATAAGTTATAGAACTTTCTTTTCTGTAAGCCAAATTCCAGCCTGCTAGTGGTCTCCCCTGATTGGTCAGCCTTAACAGGATTAGCCAGGTTGCTTTGATAAGGTGATAAGTGACTTGCACTGAGCAGAGGTTATTCAATGGAGGGAGTACTACAGCTGCAGAGGCAGAGGAAGGGGGCTGGGTGAATCAAACTGGGCAGGACAGTAAGGAATGCAATCCAGGCTGCCCTCGCACCCTGAACCCCACAAATAGATAGAAGGCCCAGGAAAATAATTTGCAGATGTCCAGGGCAGGAGTGTTAATGGACATTAGCCACACCAGTGGGTTGATGTAACCAGGTCTTGCTCCTATGGGGGAAAATCACCCATCTTGCATTTTATAGTGCAGTGCTTTATGGGACAAGAAAATGCCATACTGTGGAGGAAGCTGTCATGCGTTTGGGTGGCACCCTGTAGCTCACTGGACAGGGTGGCGCCCTCCTTATCCGCCAAGATGATTTAATAAAATTGGCTGATCTGCATTGCAACTCGGATCTGCTGCCCTGAACCACAAGAATGAGAAGCACTGCCCTGCCAGAACACTGGTCTGCAACCCAGAGGACTGCACTTTGAAGTACTGCTCCTGTTGCACATTGGAACAACACGTCTAAGGGCTTTCCTTGCTTCAAAAAGGACTCAGGATGCACTTCCTGAAAGCAACAGGTTAACAGAGCTTGCCTGCACCAACATAAAAGTCCCCAGCCTAAAGTGCGTCCAGTGGACTTTTAAGGATTTGGCCAGGTGCATAGTGAAGACTGAAGTCCTAACTTCCAAAGGACCATCTCAGAGCTTCTAGGCCCTTGGATTTGTGTTTTAGACACTTTGTTTTGGACACTTTGAACCCCCAAGAGGAACTTCAGGAAGGAGTTCTAGATGTTTGAAGAAGTTTGGCGCAACTTTGGGAAAGAGTTCCATAAATGGACTGACCCGACATAGTGAGTCAAGCTGACTACCCTGTCTACCCTAATCCAGACCCGGCCAGGATTTCAGGTTCAACGAGCTGAAATCTCCAGACTTCCAGCATTTGACCAGGACCTCACGGAGAAGCAGTCCAACAATGTTTAATTGAAACCGGCTTGCTGAGGAGGACCGCACCATGTCGAGAGAGAAAGGTTTCAGAAAAGTGTCTAAATGCAAAGGTAAAAGTTTGACTGAGGCCTCCCACTCAGTCTATCGGAGAAGGCTCCATTGCAGTAAGCCTCAAACTTTGACTTTGTCTCAGTCAAGCGCGACCCGGTGGTATTGATTTCTAAGCAGTAGAAAGCACATTTTTATATTTAGTCTTTAAAAAATCATAACTCTGGTTTCCTATAATGGATTTTTGACATTTCTGTGTCATTTTAAACATAAAGATATTTACTATTTCTATAAATTAGTGTGGGGGTTTTATTGTGTGTTGTGTCATACTTATGTACTGTAGTGGAGTATTTAAATGCCTTCCATACCTGTCTCCTAAATTAAGCCTGCCTGCTGTTGTCAAGCTAGCAGGGGTTGAGCCAGGGGCTAATGTTTTGAGACCTTGACTAGACCTAACATTGTCTTGTTCTGTGACTGTCTGGGGTGAATTCACACAAAGTTTCAACTTCCATGTTTAACCCAGTAATGTGACCTTAGGTAGGCTGCAGGCACAGAGGGCTAAGGAAAATGCCAACATTCTGAAAGTGTCATTTTCAAACTGGTAATAATAAATCTGACTTTACCTTTCAAGAAGGTTTACCATTACAAGTTCATAGATACCAAACATTACATATCGGCCACCTCTGGTTTAGGAATTAAGGCTTATTAAATATAATAAGGAATCCCCCATGTTATCCTATGGGAGGGTTACCTCACAGTAGTGAAAAGAAACAAATTTGGGAGTTTTTCATTACTAGAACCTGTAAAACTTAAAAGTACTTGTCCTACCTTTTAATTACACAGCACCCTGCCCTATGGGCTACCTAGGGCCTACCTTAGAGATGACATGAGTAATAAAAAAGGAGTTTAAGGCTTGGCAAGGGTTTTTAAATACCAAGTCAACATGGCAGTTTGACACTGCCTTCAGGCCGCAATAGCAGGCCTGAGACTTGTTTAAAGGACTAGATAGGTGGGTGGCACATTAAGTGCTGCAGACCCACTTGTAGCATTTAATTTACAGGCCCTGGGTATATAGTGTACTATTCTACAAGAGACTTACATGAAGAATTAAGTATGACAATGAAGTACATGCCAATTGCCAATCAAACCATTTTTAAGGGAGTGAGCACAAGCACTATAGCATGGTTAGCAGTGGTAAAGTGCTCAGAGGCCAAAGGCCAAGAAGCACAAATTCCGCAAAAAATTAGGAGGAGGAAGGCAAAAAGTAGAGGGGTGACTGTGTAGAGATGGCCATTTCGAACAGCAATAGGTCCCTTACGAGCTCATTCACAAGGAGGGCTCAAGACACCCAGGTCCCATGATGGAGCAGCAGGGAAATAGCAAGGGAGTGTGGGCGCATCAGGAACCCTAGTCTAGACATGTATGTGTATCATTCCCCTACCCTAGTACGGCTCTGAGTGCATTAAGCACTAGCCTTATGTACTGTAATGCTTATCTGCTTCCTGAAGGTGCTCTGGTGCTTGAATTGTCTTCTAGCTTCTCTATGACCCCGTTCCACTGCGTGTATCAGATCCCAAGCCTTCTGTCACTTTGGGGCCTGCACGCCTATTTCTGCTCATTTGCATATGTCCCTCAGACAATTCCCAGGCTGTTGCTGCCTTCGCTAATACCAGTACTAGGTCAACAAATCTACAAACATGTTTGGCTTTTTGGTGTGCACTGTCAACCCCAGTAAGTAAGTCCCTATCTCTTTAGAGACCAGTATTCCTGGCAATTCAGATAAGCACCCTAGCACTTCCTCCCGGAATCTCTCTACCACCAGACAGAGCCATACTATGTGAATAAAGTCAGTCTCTGTGTCCTTACACCTAAGGGAGTTCGTTGATGCCTCAGGGTACATGCGCCATACTGGCTTAGGAGTCAAGTAAGTATGATGTAAATATTTGATTTGGGTGTACCTCAGTCTGATGTTTTTGGAAATAAGCTTCACAATGCAAATGCTTGGAGCCAGCTTGAGGCGTATGTGCACCTCCCACCACTCCTTCAGGTCCTCCTGCCCTGCCCCCAATAACTGCAATACAGATGCAAAAAGACAAGTGAAGGCCTGACCAGCAGCACCATGAATGAGCATGACCTGTGGAAGTGGCAAAGTGTCCAGAGCTTTTTGACAGGCTGTTCAGTTAGTTGTTGCCTGTTTTATTAGGCCATTATATTTTCAAGCTCTCTTCCTGGAACAAATTATCCCAGACCTGTGTGTCCACCTCGCTCCATAGTAGCACCTCATAGATTGCTGACAGTCTAGTACACCCCAGCAGGAACCACAGTGGAAGTTCTGGTGTTTGTGGGGAGGTGCCAGTTTTTTTGTGTACACAGGTCTTCCAACAGCATTTTGCCATTCTGATTAAAGGCTGGTCTCCTTTGGTACCTTTGTCTGTGCTCAATGCCCTTTCTAGGATGGGACTCCACCCCACTTTAAGCCATAATGTCCAGTCTTTCCTTGTTTTGTGGTGCTGCCACCCATCACATCCGTCAATGGAGCTGTGAAGCTGCATAATGTAGGTCATATTTAGGTGTGCTTAAGCCACCTTTCTCTAGTGATTTATAATCTTCCTGAGCATCACCCAAAGGTGCACCCCCCCAAACCAAGGAGATGAGCAGACTGTAGATCTCCAAAAAAGGGCTTCTTTAGCACCACCGATAAAGCTGAAAAAAAGTATAATGTCCTAGCCAGTACAGACATTTTGCTCACTGCTATACACATTAGGGTGGATAACTGTAAGGCTGTCCAATATGACAGGGATGTCTCATCAACATTATTTCTTTACTCAAGTTACCATCGATTACGTCCTTCTCATCGTGGAAGAGGGTAACTCCCACATACTTGATGGCTGTGAATTCTAGTTGTAAACTCTCTGTGGGAAAGTCAACCTGGCACCTCTCAGGTATATTGACTAAAAGGAATAAGCAAGATTTGTCCCAATTAACTTTCAGCCTTGATGACATACCAAAGTCATCAAGCAGGTACAGGAGTGAAAGCAAGCTGCCATTGCACAGGGTCTTATTGTGAAGGTAGATTAGAGCATCATCATTGTACAGAAACACTATGGGGGTCATTCTGACCCTGGCGGTCACCGACCGCCAGGGCCAACGACCGCGGAAGCACCGCCAACAGGCTGGCGGTGCTTCCTGGGCCATTCTGACCGCGGCGGTAAAGCCGCGGTCAGAAAAGGGGAACCGGCGGTTTCCCGCCGGTTTTCCCCTGGCCCAGGGAATCCTCCATAGCGCCGCCATGGGGATTCCAACCCCCTTCCCGCCATCCCGTTCCTGGCGGTTTTTACCGCCAGGAACAGGATGGCGGGAACGGGTGTCGTGGGGCCCCTGGGGGCCCCTGCACTACCCATGCCACTGGCATGGGCAGTGCAGGGGCCCCCTAACAGGGCCCCATAATGATTTTCAGTGTCTGCTTTGCAGACACTGAAAATCGCGACGGGTGCCACTGCACCCGTCGCACCCCAGCAACTCCGCCGGCTCCATTCGGAGCCGGCTTTATCGTTGCTGGGTCTTTCCCGCTGGGCGGGTGGGCGGCCTTTTGGCGGTCGCCCGCCTGCCCAGCGGGAAAGTCAGAATGACCGCCGCAGTCATTTGACTGCGGTGCGGTCTTTTGGCGGTCTCCGCCCGGTGGGCGGTGCCCGCCGCCCGCCGGGGTCGGAATGACCCCCTATATGCCAGTCTCTGCCCGCTAAAATTCCCAATTTGAGACAGTTGATTCTCATGAGACAGGCCAGGGGTTGCATCTCCAATGTGCAAATAATGGGGTAGAAAGGGCACCCCTGTCTGGTATCCTGGCATACACGCAGCACTTCATATATTGTCTCACGTGTGCACATTGTCATCATCAGTGCCATGTATAGGGGCTGCAACCAATGACAAAACACTAGGCTCTGCCCCTTTCTCTGCACAACCTTTGTTGGACCTGGCCCTCTCTGCAGGGTCACCTCAAAAATGTTTGGCTTTTACCCTCCAATTTTTGCTGAATTTGTTTTTGCTGGCCTTAGGACTCTGTGGACTTTACCACTGCTAACCGGTGCTAAAGTGCTTGTGCTCACTCACTAAACATGGTTATATTGGTTTATACCCAATTGACCTATTTATTTTATTTATAGATCCCTTGTAAAGTGGTATACCATATGCTCAGAGCCTGTAAATTAAAGGCTACCAGTGGGCCTGCAACATTCGTTGTGTCACCCACTTAAGTAGAACCTTAAACCATATCCGAAGCCTGCCACTGTAGCCTGAATTCAGTTCTAAATTGCCATGTCGAAATAGCATTTAAAACCCCTTGCCAAGCCTTAAACTCCCCTTTTATTACATAAACATCACCCCTAAGGAAGGCCCTAGATAGCAAATAAGGCAGGGTAGCTTGTAACTGAAAGGTTGGACATGTAATTTTTAGTTCCATGTGTGCCGGTAGTGAAAAACTGCTAAATTTGTTTTTCACTACTGTGAGGCCTACCCCTCCCATAGGATAACATTGGGGATTCCTTATTACAATTAACAAGCTGTAATTCCCATTTGGGAGCAGGATGCTATATCATATTTTTTGTCTTCGGAATTCTAATGAAAAACACAATTTAATGCTGAAGTCGGGTTTTTGATTACAATTTTGAAAATGCCACTTTTAAAAATTTGGCATTTTCCTGCCCTTAGTGCCTTTTGCTGCAGACTATCTTGGGTCACTTGACTGGGTGTAACTGACAGACTTTGTGAATTCCTCCCAGACAGTCACACAATAGAGGTATTACGAGTGCCTGAATTGGCCATCTGCTGAGAGGAAGGGGGGCAGAGCTGATCACAGCCCCACTTGCAATTGAATGGGGAGTTCTCTGCCTTCACACAAATGACCTATCATCTCCACATTGTCACTTCAGCCAACTTGGAGCCAGGGCATGTGAATCAGGAAATTCAATGCACTTTAAAGCCAGTGTTTAGAAGCTTTTCCCACCTTCCAAAAGGAGGACATCAGAGTATAAAAATAGGACCTCAAACACCAACTCTTCAATTCACTCCCAGACCTGTGGAAGGGCTCTCAGAGGACTGTTTTGCTATACCTGGAAGGAATGTTCTGCTGCCTGGAGTCTGCCATGAACTCTCAAACACCAGGCCTGCCACTGAGACCTGCATGTTTACCTGAATCCAAGACTACCAGAGTGACTCCAACGGCTAGTTTGATAGATTTCTGTTCAGAGATACAGGTACAGAAAAGGACCCCACCATCTTGAATCCGGACCCAGCCTAAGTGAGTCCCACTCCCAGGTGATGGCCTCCCAGTCCTGGGGTGCTAAAGGTGCCCAGATGGCCAAATCCCAAAAGTGAGGGCTTTTTAGGCCAAAAATCCTCTGCGAGCAGGAGGAGACTGGGATGAACTTGCTTTCCTATCTGCCAGGTGTGCACCACAGGTCAGATTGACTTTGCGGCTTCTCCCACTACATTCTTCTCCGCAACAGCAAATCCTTTTCAGCGGTCCTTCGCCAAAGGGGTATCTGGCCTGGTGGAACTGTCTGCAACAGCAGCCCTCCGCCTTGTCCTGCCGGAGGTTTTTGACTTCCAAACAACAGACTAGGTCTGAAGATATAAATTTTCACCCTGGCTTCAACTTACAGCTCCCCAACAACAACGCTCACTTGTTGTACACCGCCTGCAGCCTTGCCCCTCTGAACTTTACCTTCCCAGAACATTTTTCTCAACATTTATATTAGGTCCAAAGGTAAGCAGTGACCGGGCCCTATCTACTTCTTGCATCCAAACCGCACTCCATCCATATTTTTAGACTTTGACCTGGTTTTGCATGACTACATGTCTACCGTCAGCGCTATGATCTTTTAGGGACAAATTTTTTACTAAAAACTTTAAAAATCCATAACTCTGGTTCTACTGATTGGATTTTTGCTATTTTGGTGCCAAACAATCTATTACAATTTACTCTATTTTGCTAAAGTACTGTGGGATTGATGTGTTTTCACTTCATTACTGTTTGTGTCAGCATTATTACTTTGCACATTGCCTCTAAATGAAGCCTGCCTTCTTTGTGTGCCAAGCTACCCAGGTTTAAGCACAGGTTAATTTAGTGACTTTTTTTAGGGGGGTCACTCTGCAATGGATTGTGGCTATTGCTTGGCCAGGGCTCACTGCCCGGTCAAACAACAACCCAAATTCTCACAGCCCTCATCAAATACATCCAACCCAAGGTGTCAAGAGTTTTCTCAACATCCAGAGAGGCAACCCAGTGTTCAGTTTGGTGTCTCAATGGCAAATCCTTGACTCTAAACAAGTGGCAAAAGTTTAGAAAAGTGCTCCATCCAGGATTGAAGCCATCCCGGTATTGGCATAATATAGTCTCAGCAAACTGTATCAATTGGTTTGCCAGTACCTTCCCTAAAATCTTATGATCTAGGTTAAGAAGTGGGGGCAGGCAGTAAAACGCCACTGAAAGAAGGTCTCTACCCAGCTTTGGGAGGATTACAATCAGCACCTCTTGCAGAGTTAAGTACAATTTGTAATACATTTTCAAGAGTAGATTAAAAGACGTTAAACTGTGTTGTCTATTCCCGTGAATACTAATATACAACATTCAGACACATGAAGGAAATCTACCATCTCTGCATGGTTACCCCAGATTTTTCACCTTTCTCTGTCTGAACAAGATGTTTTTTGGACTTAGAACTCTGTGCTCTAGCACCTATACTAATCAGTAGCAAAGTGTCTGTGCTCCACCTTTAAAAATGGTAAAATTGACTTGTGCTTGATTGGCATTTTTAACTTGCTCATAAGTATGTGGTATAACGATTCACCCAGGACCTGGAAGTTAAATGCTCTTTCTGGATTGCAGCACCTATTTTGTCATCTGTAGAGTAGGCCTAGTAAACATGGCATCAGGACTAATGTGTAGCTTGAATGCACCAACCTAAAAACCAACTGTATCCCTAGATATACCTTGTTGCCCACAGAGTAGGGTGCCTAATATGTAAAAATAGAACATGTACAAAACTAGAGGTGGCATGTTCCTCCAATTACTAGCCCCCAAAGAGTTATTTTCAATAAAAGGGCTGAAGCTGGATCCTAGAAAATGGCAAAGCATTTATTATAAGCTTTAATCTATAAAGTTTGACTGGAACTGGCTAAAATAGTCATTAAAAAGCTATTCTTTATATTTATTAAAAGTTCAATTCATTGTTTAAGTTGGAAGTTTAATAAACACTTACTAAAACTAACTTTTAAAAATTAGCTTCTCCCTACCTGAAGCCCCTAGAGGATAATTTGCATTAGCTCTCCAATAGCTGCCCAACGAATGCTTAACTTTTATGAGGTGTGAAAACTGCTCCAGAGCAGAACAATGACTTAGGCTGGTGACAGGATGGACTAGGTGTGGGGCATTTTATCCCTAGCTGCACAGGAATTAGAGTTGGGGTAACCCTGGAAATTCATTAACTTGAAAGGGACATAGGTGGTACCAGCCTTTTCATAGTTTAGTGAAAGGACAGAATCAATAAAGGGAAAGACTTTGCCCCCAAGGCCCACACTAGCCAGGCTGGCTCTGAATCCAGTAGGAATAAAGATACTCTCAGAACTAGTATGGAGTGGACTGCTCATTTTACTTGCATACCTCCTGTAGGACACACTCTGCACAAGGAGAAAGGTTTTTTCTAGTTTGGAATTTAGGAATTAGGGCACTGTGGGAATATTTGCAGTAGGGCAAACAGGAATTGTGGAACCATTTCCCAATTGGTTAAAAAATGTCCAAGAGTCACTTCCACCCACTAATTGGTGCTAGTCATAAATGTGGCACCCCAACAAACCCTCCACAGAACACTTTCTGGACCTGTAGAAGAGCAGAAGAGGACTGGACCTGATTTTTGCAACCTGAGAGGAGCTTGGAAGGACTGGGCCTGCTCCCTCTTTTACCCAGTACACACAAGTTGACTCCAAGACTCAACTGGCTGACCTCCTGCTTGGCTACAGACACACAACAAACTGCAAGATGCCTTTTTCATGATTGACCAGTTGACCAGTACCAGCTGGATCTGGACTGGAACTTGTTTATAGCCTCAGCTTCAGTAAGTCCTTGCCCCTAAGTGTTGTATCCAAGGTTTTGGGAGGCTTAGAAGTAAACCTGAAGAGCTGCTTCAGAAATACTGAAAAGTGGAGACTTAAACAATGTTTATACTTCCAAGACCTGTAGAGCCATCAGGGGCTCGTGGCAAAGGTGGCAAATTTCTTTGCACCTTACTCGGATGCAGCTTCAAGTTTGCCCACTGGAGGATTTTAAGCTCCATAAAAAAGACCAAGGGTCTGAACTAGAACTCAGCAGATGGGTTACTCCATTACAGCGATGACAGGAATCCTGTCTGCCAAAATCTGATTCCCATTCTATTCTATGGGATTTCAATTTTAACGGATGGGTTATCCTTCACTGTTGTGAGGGAATAACCCTTCCGCTGAGTTCTACATCAGGTACTAAGTCAGAAAGTAAAATCTTTTACTGTGATGAACCTGCTTGGTGTACCCTATCCATGCTCCAATAGGGTCATCATGAAATCACACCTAGGTCCTGGTCTATCGCTTCCATAAACCATCATTAGCACTTAGTACTTTTTGGAGCTATTCTTACATTAATCTTTACAAATTATATCTCAAGCTTCCCTTTTTGCAGATTTTTTGTGTTTAGGTGTCAATCTGTTTATTTGAATGTATTCTACTTCTATAATATTGTTTGGGATTGTTATTATTTGGTGTTTGACTTTATAACTGTTTTGGTACTGTAGTAAAAATATAACAAAATTGCTCAAAGTTAATCCTGTCTGCTCTGTGCCATATCTATCAGAGGGTTAGGCTCAGGTTAATTTAGAGGTTTTGGGGTTCGCTCAGACAGGTTAGTGCCATTATTTCTTAAGGCAGGTGACGGTCTATCCCAAATAATAGACTACTTTCTCACAGTAAGCCATGAGGGACCTTATTGCATGAATTGATCATGATCTTTGCTCTCTGGGAGAACTAGAAAGGGATCTCTAGAATTTGCCCAGTTTAAGGTTTTGGGACTTCTTCTTATTCGCAGTTGACCCAGACCCATTTTTGAACCAACCAAGGAAAATAGCTTGGTCAAGGGATGTCAAATTCTTAATTTTGCAGTTCATGAAACTGAATACTTGTGAATTTGTCCTATCCATAATACTGCTGATAGGCATCTTTTTTGTGTAACGGGCAACGGGCATCTGCAAGGTTTTCATGGTAGACCTGTGCAAACTTGAGGAGAAAAAATAAGTGACATCCACCCTTCTCTAAAGAGAGTGGGGCAACTGCCAATGTGACCTTTGCAAGGGTTTCCAATAATGGAGCCTGGTGAAGCTCTAGTGATAAATACATTGTAATTCTCCTGACTTTAGAAGAGATGGAGAAACACTGGTTTGCTGGGGTGGGCCAATAGAGGTTGGAGGGTGTGGGAAATCTGCCAAACTTAATGGATGCCCTGTTCAGCATTTAGGAGGTGGGGAACTCCAGGACTTCCACTGGCAGATTCTGAGCTGGCTCTGCCAACAGAAACCCTTCAGCTGGCAACCTGTTCACCCCTACACTGTCAACTCAGAGTGGCATCCACCTTGGGGCAAAGCAACTGTTACTAGATTACCTTACCAGATGATGCCTGATGCTCCTGCGGCATGGTGAATAATCAGTGACCTTAAGATGCAGGTAAAAGAATTCCATGGGCCTTAGGGATATGTATTTTCTTTTAAACTAACATTCACTTTTAGAGTTAAAAAAAAAAAAAAAAAAAAAAATGTCTGACTCTCACTATCAATAAAATTCCCTGTCAGAAATATTATGTTCAGAGCCTCCACTGACCTGATAGGCTGGTAAGCCTTTCCCCAGATGTAAACTCATTAACCAAGACTATATTATGGAGGCCTTTGATTTCTCATATGGGGATTTTCACCTTCTTAATTGCGAGCCATTTTCTCACCTCTGCACTACCAATGACATTATTAACCTGTCCCTCTTCTCTGTCTCTCACTTACTCTGTTGCCCTCATTCTCTTCTCTGCCTCCTTTTGTTTTTTTCTTTTTCTTTAATCTGGACCTGGCCCTCCAGGATGGTCATCACCAAACATTTTGCCTCCACCCTCCTGTTTTCTGAACCCATTTTTGCTGACTTTTAGGATTCTGTGCACTTACCACTGTTAACCAGTGCCAAAGCGCTTGTGCTCTCTCCTTTAAACATGGGAAAATTGACTTGCATCCATTGCATGTTTAATTTACTTGTAAGTCCCTAGTAAATAGGTACTAAATGTACCCAAGAACTGTAAATTAAATGTTACTAGTGGGCCTAAAGCACTTGTTGTGCCACCCACTTGAGTAGTCTTGTCAAACATGTATCAGGCCTGCAATTCCAGCCTGTGTGTTCAGTTTTAAACTGCCATTTTGACCTGGAAAAATAACATTTTGCCTGGCCTAAACCTCCGTCTTTAATACATATATGTCACTCGGGCTAGACACTCCACAGTCCATAGGGCAGGGTGCAGAGTATTTACCAAGTTGGATATGTAAGTTTGATTTTTACATGTCCTGATAGGTGACAAATTCCTAAACGTATTTTTCACTACTGTGAGGCCTACCTCTCCCATAGAATAATATCGGGCTACCTTATTACATTTAATAAGTAATTATTTTCAATTGGACACAAGTAGGAATGTGGAGTTTGGTGTCTAAAGAATTGTAATCTAAATTCCTCTTTAGTCGTAAAGATGGATTTTAAGTCACAATGCTGAAAATAGTGCTTTTAGAAAGTTGGTATTTTCTTGTCCCAGCCACTTGATCCCTGCAGCCTGTATCCTGAGTCATATGACTATCTGTAGATGGCATTTGTTTTTTGTGTATTGCACACAGACAGAGAGGCAAAGGAGGAATGGGTATTGGCAGGATGGGCCATCTCTGACTTGATACCACACTTGCACATCACAAAGGCTCTGCCTCAACACACTCACAAAGGGTTAAGGCTAGTCTTTTGTGGCCGCGGAAAGGCTGCGGCCAGGGCAGGGAGGCAGGAAATTCCAAACATCTCTAGGGGGTCGAAACCTCCAGAACCTTCGCCTACTAAATATTGGACCCTCAGACCTAACTCTTCAGTACACTGCTGGACTTGTGCAAGGCTCAAAAGGATTCCTGTACTGCTCTGCTGCAAGAAAGACCACTACTCTGCTGCCCTGCTGTCTGAGTGAAAAGGACTGAGCCTGCATCTCGAACCCAGGACCACTAGAGTGACTCCTAGCGCTAATTGGGTAGCCTCCTGATCAGAGTCTTGGGGGCAGAAAAATGCTACAGGCACTTTGAACCCAGCACCTGGACTCTGTCTGCTGTGAGTCTTACCCCAAGGAGGTGCCACCCCATTCCTAGACCCTTGGAAGATGGCCTGAAAGTGCTCAGCCAGCTCAGCTGTGGTCTCTTGGGCAGAAATGACACAGCTCAACGCATCTCCTTGTAGTTCCACTTCCGCACTGCCTCTGTGTGATGCATTCTTGACACAGGACTTCACACTGCAAACCTTCGTCTATGGAATCCTCAATGGCAATGCAAGAGATCTCATTGCAAGCCTCATCAACTGGTTCATCAGAACTGCAGCAGTGTGATGCATCTACGATGCAGGACCTCGCATTGCAGCCTGCAGCTTCTCGGAAGTGCTGCTGCATGATGCATCTTCGAAGCAGGATCTCACAACACTCCTCAACCAGTATTTAAGGTACTTTGATCAACGGGCCCAACTTGGTCCCTGTATCCGGCCCACGCTCCATCTGCAGTCTGCCTGAACTTGTGATTTTGTCCTTGTCCAGGGAGACCAAATAACCACAGTTGGTGCTTTGTGCTTCTAAAGAATATTCATACTTAAATCCTTAGAACAGCATATCTCTGGTGCTCCTAATTGTATTTTTGTCATTTTGATGTGAAATAATGTATTAAATTGTACTCTATTTTTCTAAATTGCTGTGGGATTATTCTTTTGGTGTGTATTCACATTATTACTGTTTTTCAAATGTTGCATACATACTTTAAATGTTGCCTCTTGCATAGGTCTGAGGGCTTTGTGCCAAGATACCAGAGGGTTAAACACCGGTCAATTTGGGGTTGCCTGTGATTCATCATCAGAGGAGTTGTGGTTGCTGCTTGAGTAGGACTTCATCCCTCATAACGAGTAACTCAATGTCCTACAACTACTCTGCAGACCCTCTCTTGATATATGCATATTCTATCTCTTTTTCCCTTTAATGATGACTTCTGTTCCTCATACATCTTCAGCAAATAATCCTGTTCTACCTACCGTTAGAGAACTAAGGGCCTCATTCTGACCCTGGCCGGCGGCGGTAGCCGCCGGCCTGGCGGGGCCCGCCAGAATACCGTTGCGCGGTCAAAAGACCGCCGCAGGTATTCTGGGTTTCCCGCTGGGCTGGCGGGCGACCGCCAGAAGGCCGCCCGCCAGCCCAGCGGGAAACACCCTTCCATGAGGATGCCGGCTCCGAATGGAGCCGGCGGAGTGGAAGGGGTGCGACGGGTGCAGTTGCACCCTTCGCGATTTTCAGTGTCTGCATGGCAGACACTGAAAATCTTTGTGGGGCCCTGTTACGGGGGCCCACGACACCCCATACCGCCATTCTCTTCCTGGCGGCCAAAACCGCCAGGAACAGGATGGCGGTATGGGGCTCGGAATCCCCATGGCGGCGCAGCAAGCTGCGCCGCCATGGAGGATTCCCCAGGGCAGCGGGAAACCGGCGGTACACCGCCGGTTTTCCGTTTCTGACCGCGGCTGTACCGCCGCGGTCAGAATGCCCATGGGAGCACCGCCAGCCTGTTGGCGGTGCTCCCGCGGTCGTTGGCCCTGGCGGTTTTTACCGCCAGGGTCAGAATGACCCCCTAAATGTGTCAGATGAATAGAATGAGATCAGTAGGATCCTCTGCCAATCTTTCTTCGAAGTTTTACGTCTCTCACTTCTTGTCAGGGCTTTATTGCCCAAGAGAAAATATACATTTCTGACACCTGCATCAAAGGATTAATAACTACCCTATTCAAATTTTCCTTAACAAATGTTGGGTTTTGCGAAAATAATTTGTCTGAGGCTTCTGTCTGCTAGACTTATGTAACACCTCTCTCAGAGGTCTAGAGGAGAAACATCTAGGACTAGGCTTTTTCCTATCCATGCGCAATTTTCTGGTCAGACCTCTGTTTCTTCTCTGCTTGGGGTAAAGCTCTTAGGGCCAGATGTAGCAAGCATTTTGCATGGTGCAAACTGCAAAAATCGCAGTTTGCGCCATGCAAAATGCTGATTGCGATGCTCATTCACAATTTGCGAGTCGGTACCGACTCGCAAATTGTGAATGCGACTCGCAAATAGGAAGGGGTGTCCCCTTCCTATTTGCAACTCGCATCGCTATGCTAAATTGCTTTGTGATCGCGAATGCGGTCGCAAAGCAATTCGCAGTTACCACCAGTGTCACACTGGTGGTAACCCACTCGCAAAAGGGAAGGGGTCCCCATGGGACCCCTTCCCCTTTGTGAATGTTGCCAAAAAGGGTTTTTCAGAGCAGGCAGTGGTCCAGTGGACCACTGCCTACTCTGAAAAACCGAAACCAAATGGTTTCGTTATTTTTTTAATTTTGCAACTCGTTTTCCTTTAAGGAAAACAGGCTGCAAAATAAATAAAAAACTGCTTTATTTAAAAAGCAGTCACAGACATGGAGGTCTGCTGTCTTCAGCAGGCCACCATCCCTGTGAGTGCAGGGACTCGTTATGGGGCCGCAAAATGCGACCCACCTCATTAATATTAATGAGGTGGGTCTTTGCGACCCCATAGCGACTCACAGACGGTGTATGAGACACCGATCTGCATCCGAATTTGCAAATCGGAAATTGCGAGTCGCACCGACTCGCAATTTCCGATTCGCAAAATCAGACCTACCTACATCTGGCCCTATATGTACAGGACAGTTTACATTACAAGACACACTATGCAATAAAGAGACACTTGGTCCTTTTCTGAGGTGCTCAGTAATTTTCTCTACGTCAAAATGATAGGTGAGTAGAAGCACTGACCATCCTTGCCATTCATTTCAACCTCATAGAGATGTACTTTTTTGCATAAAAATAGCAAATGAACTTCGTAGTAAACCGTCCTTGGAAAAGTAAGTTTGAAGAAACATCACGCTCACATGTTGCTTCCAGCAAGATGAGTTTTATGCAGAGAAAGTGACAATCATTGGGGTTATCAGAATCAATCAGCAACATAACTCGCTTTGGAGTCACCATCGAAACTACGTAGTTTTCATTATCCTCTTCAATTTATTTTAGTCCATGATAAGAATATTTTCATTGTTTGTAATTCTTTTTTTGCGTTAAATATCAATTCAGTCCTAGGTCGGCTTGATGACTCACATTCTTATTTTGTTCAAATAATTCAGAATAAAAAAAACAAACCTATACACAGGCATACAGCGAATTGTATTCAGTGCTATTCACCCACCGGTCTGTTAAAGTGTCATTCGCATTTTGCTTTCACTCACTGCAGTATATGCAAGGGGCAAAGTGCCAGCCCCCTTTAACCATTAGTTGGGTTTCAATGTGAGTGACAGCAGTTAGCCTCTCCAAGTGTTAAGATGCCTGAAAAGGAGTTCACTTCTCTGCCAGGGCTGAAAACGTGCCTTTTGTTGATGGCTCACCCCTTTACTTTTCTGTTTGTCATATATTGAATGCACATGTTGACAAAGAAACAACAACAAAATTGCATGCTTGCCAAGGCCAGGCTTCTTGGTATTTTCAATACTTGCTAAAAATGTTAATAGTATTGGGTCAGTAACACCAAGGATGTCATGATTAAAGAGATTGGAAACGTATTTTACTATTATATTTAAGCATTCGAATAAGTGTAAGGGGAGTCCGATGCGTTTCCCAAAAGTTGTGAATCAGCACATCAAATTGTGTAAGCTCAATCGTACTAAATTATAGATTGTTTACATTCAAATAGCAGCTCTATCTAGTTTCTTTACATGCATAATTGTATTCATAATTCAGAAAATGCAGACTGAAATTGCACTTCCTGAAGACAATGCCAGTTGGATTAAGGAGAACGATTTTTGCTCTGGGATCCCCAACACATGCACATGTATTCCGGAAGAGCTTCATAACTTCCTTATTTGCATTTCATTGCGTTTCTTCTCATAAACGAGTGTTATATTTAAATATACCAACCTTTACAAATGTTGTTTACAAATCGCTATGGGAAGCCGTTCATGTCAAAATTACGGCTCCCCATATTGGACACCTCCTGAAATGCATAGTGTGCTGCAAAATGAATATGACACACACCAGAATGAATGTACTATGTGTCAAAATAATTATGATACCTGGCAGAGTGAATCTGAATTGAACCAAAACAAATATGAAACCTGGCAAAATGAATATGCTACTTAGTGATTAATATGAATAACACACACACCAAATTGAATAAGAAATATACTGAAATATATATAAATCATACTGAAATTAATATGGCCCTCACTGTAAACAATAAAGCAATCACTGAAACAAATACAATATTCACCAAAAAAAATGGCGCATTTCTTGAAGTGACTGACTTATGCCAAGAGAAATATGCCATACATTGAAATTAATATGGCAGATTGAAAATAATATAAGTATTGAAATTAATATATTATACTCTGAAAAGAAAACAATGCACATTGAAACTAATACAATGTACATTGAAATGAACATTAAACATGTTGCAATGAATTTGAATTGTGTTGAAATGAATATTACTGAGATGGCAATGAATATGAGACAAACAGAAATGAATAGGAGATGATTGAAAATGAATATGGCTTCTGTTGAAATTAATGCAACCCCATTGAATTGAAGTTGACATGTCTTCAAATGAGTATGACCACAGCTGAAATTCACATGAGATTTGTTAAAATGAATATGGCACGCCTTGAAATTAATATGACACATATTCAAACTAATATGATACATATTCAAATTAATATGATATATGTTAAAATTAATATGACATGTGTTATTATGAATATGACATCCATTGAAATAAACTTAACATTGATTGAAAAGAATATAACACATGTTAAAATGAATATGACCTACTTTGAAATTAATATGACCTTCATTTAAATTAATTTGACATGTTTTAAAATTAATACGAGTAACGTTAAAATGATCATGACATTTATCACAATGAATATTGCTTGCATTGAAAGTGATATGATATACATTGACACGATTACAATATATGTTGCAATGGATATAATTCATGTTAAAATTAAGACGTGTTAATATGAATGAAGCATCCATTGAAAGAAATATGACACATTCTAAGATGAATATGACATGCATTGAAACAAATATGAACTCCACCGAAATGAATTCAACATGTCTTAAACTGAATATGACCAATGCTGAAATTAAAATGAAACTTGTCTAAATGAATATGTTGTGCTTTGAAATTGATATGATACACAGCAAAATAAATACTGCATATATTGAAATTAATATGACCTATGTTGAAATGGATATGACCCGTGTTAAAATGATTATGACAGGTGTTAAGGTGAATATGACATCCATTGAAAAGAATGACATTCACAGAAAGGAATATGACACATGTTAAGATGAATATGAGCCACTTTGAAATGAACATGACACCTGATGAAATTAATATGGCCCACATCAAAAGTTATATCACATTCTGTAACATGAATACCACACTTTTTTAAATGAAAATGAAACTGTGAGATAAATGTAACATGCTTTGAAATGAATTAGGCAAATATTGAAATGAACACAAGCCATGTTTAAATGAATATGACTGCTGTTTAAATGAATATGGCTTGCTCTGAACTTATGTGGATTTGCTTTAAAATTAATATTACATATTTAAATTAATGTTACATATTTACAAAGGGTCGCATTACGAGTTTGGCGGTTTGTGCACCACCATGGCAGCAGTGTGACCGCCATCTGCTTGGCAGTCAGACCACAGTATTACAATGCTCACAGTCCCATAGGGAAGGACTGCCGCAGTCCCGCCAGCACCATCAGGCAGCGCAGACCACCGCGGTGGCGAGGCAGGCCAAAAAGGCCGACGGAGCCAGTGTTTCGAATGGAAACATTATGATGTTGCCTACTGCTAGCGTGACCGTGGCAGTCCAACCACCACATCCCAGCAGGTGGAAACGGAAAGCATAAAGGAAGCAACTCACCTGCAGGCAGTGTTACATGACCTGTGTCGCCATGGAGCCCATCACACAGCTGGTGCTGCTCATCGATGGACCCACACAGCACCCACATTGCAACACAATGGAAGGTCAATGGGATGCACAATAGGTTGTAAAACGAATATCCAAAGCTCACAATGCAAACAATACCTGCATAATAGTGATGGCGACATCAGGAGCATTAATGGACACATTTCACTTTGCACATGCCCCTAAAACAGCATTTGCATAGGAACTGACCCTTCATTTATCTCAGGGACAAACAATATTTGAGCCAAGTGATATGCCTAGCTGCGAAATGTGTAAGTGCAAGTCAAGAAAGCACATACAACGGCAACAGCATGGTCCAAACGTCTAGATGATGTAGCTGTAAGGTACACACATCAAAGTGGACACATGGTCAGTAAAATCCAAAGGAAGCTACCACAATTTAACACCCTCCATGTGTGGACAAACAAAACTCTAGCTCCCGCACATGAGACGAAACTACAATCTATATCAGGGGACAAATCTACACCATACATGCTGACATTGGCCAACACAAGATGAAATACTTACCCTAGCAAGCATAACACAATGCAATGATACCCCAATTAGATCAACACCCACATATCCATACAGTGAACATCTACCCTTGTCTTGGGTGACCAAGACTTCCCACAAAGTCAGATATTAAAAAACAACAGCAAATGTGGTGGATGTGTCTGTGGGTGTTGTGGTGGTGTCTGGGGGTATGGTGACTGAGGTGTGTCTGTGCTGTTGTAGGAGGCTGACCTGGCTTGTAGTGGGTACCTTAGGTACTAACACCTTATACCAGGTCCAGTTATCCCTTATTAGTGAAATGTAGTAGTGTTCTAGCAGCTTAGACTGATAGAGGTAGCTGTAGCAGAGCAGCTTAAGCTGAACTAGGAGACATGCAAAGCTCCTGCAATACCACTTATAGTTACACAGTACTTATACACAATAAAAGACAATACTTTATTTTAGTGACACAAGACCAAAATTATTTTAGAGGCAATACTCCTTCTGGAGGTAAGTATTATACACAATATATACACTAGACACCAATATCAGGTAAGTAAATAGTCATAGGATAGTGCAAACAATAGAAAATACCATAGAATGCAATAGGAAGAAATAGGCCTTGGGGCAACACAAACCATATACTAAGAAAGTGGAATGCGAATCACAAATTCCCCCCTAGGCAAGTGTAGTTTGTAGAGGGGCACTGGGAGTGTAAGAAAACCACAAAGGTTGGTAAAATACCCCACCCCAGAGCCTAGGAAAGTATGAGTAAATTACTGCAAGTTTCCTTAGGACACACTAAAAGTCGTGAATAGAGTTATTACAAGAACCAAGCAAGACTGCAAGCAAGAAATGGTGGATTCCTGGACCTGAAGGCCTGTAAAGAGAGGAGACCAGAAGTCGCAGAAGATTCCAGGAACAACAGGAGCCCCTGCCAACCTAGAAGATGGTGCAAAAGAGGATTCTCCGGTTGGAAGAAGTCTGCAGAGGAGCACCAAAGAAGATGGCTGTGGGTTCCTGCATGATGCAAAGGATGTTCCACATGGAGATGTTGGATGCAGGCGAGTTGTAGCGCTGGATTAGTCCAACAAGCCGTGGTTCAAGCAATGTCGCAGATTGTGTCAAAATGGCGCTGCCTGGACCCAGGAGGGACCTGGGGGCCTCAACTCAGACTGAGGAGGCAGAGGGGGCTCCCAACACTGGAGGGAACCCACAGATGACCAGGCAGCACCCACAGAGGTCCCAGGACATGGGGACAAAGAAGGTGCAAATTCTGGTTGCTGCAGCACTACAAAAGAAGGTCCCACGCCGCCGGAGAACATCTCAGCGAGCTGAGCATCATAGGATAGAGTGCTGGGAAACTGGGCCAGGCTGTGCATGAAGGATTCTTGCAAATAGTGCACAGAGGCCTCAGGAGGTGAAGATGATGTGGTGCACAGGGGTACTGTCGCAAACGGGGAAGGCAAGCTCTTACCTCCTCCAAATTTGGACAGCTGGACCTTAGGACAGTCTGTGTCAAAGGGGTCCACCACCTGTGTTCCAAGGAGCACGCTCTTCATCAGGAGAGGAGTCCCAGAGAACCTGTCGTCATCTTAGAAGTTGCCTGCTTGAGCAGGGAAGTGACTCTGTCACTCCACAGGAGATTTCTTTGGTCCTTCTGGTGCAGGGTGAAGACAGGGAATCCCCAGAGTGTGCACACCATGGAAACTGTTGCAGTTGCTGGCTGGAGCTGAAGTTGTAGAGTCACAGTAGCCTTTCTGGATACTTTGTTGCAGTTACAGTGGTTCCTGGAGCAGTCTGCGGTTGATCCGAGGTCCGAGGATGAGGCAGGAGTTGCAGAGGATTCCTGGTGGAAACTTGCAAGCCAAATCTGAAGAGGAACCCACAGGAGAGATCCTAGGTATCCCTGAGAGGGGGATTGGCTACCTACCCAGGTATGCACCTATCAGGAGGGGTCTCTGAAGTCACCTGTTGGCACTGGCCACTCAGAGATCTCCAGAGTGTCCCCACACCTTGGAAAACAAGATGGCTAACGCAAGGGACACAATGCAGGAGCTCTGGGCATCACTCCTAGAGTGGTGATTGACAGGGGAGTGGTCACTCCCCTTCCCACTGTCCAGTTTCTCTCCAGAGCATGGACAGGGGGTCCCTCAACCGGTGCAGACTGGCTTATGCAAGGGGGGCACCATCTGTGCCCTGTAAAGCATTTCCAGAGGCTCTGGAAGGCTACCCCTCCCAGGCCTGTAACACCTATTTCCAAAGGAAGAGGGCATAACACCCTCCTCCCAAAGGAAATGCTCTGTTCTGCCTTCCTGGGACTGGGCTTCTCAGACCCCAGGAGGGCAGAACCCAGTCTGTGAGGTGGCAGCAGGTGTAGCTGGAGTGCAAGCCTCAGAGAGCTGGTTTGGCAGTACTGGGGGTCCATGGTGGAGCCCACAGGATGCATGGGATTGCCCCCCCAATACCAGATTTGGAATGGGGGACAATTCCATGATCCTAGACACCTTACATGGCCATATTCAGAGTTACCATTGTGAAGCTACATATAGGTATTGACCTATATGTAGTGCACAAGTGTAATGGTGGCCCCGCACTCACAAAGTCTGGGGATTTGGCCCTGGACTGTGAGGGGGCAGCTTTGCTAGTGCAAGGGTGCCCTCACACTTAGTAACTTTGCACCTAGCCTTCAGTAAATGAAGGTTAGACGTATAGGTGACTTATAAGTTACTTAAGTGCAGTGAAAATGGCTGTGAAATAGTGTTTGCACTATTTCATTCAGGATGCAGTGGCAGTCCTGTGAAATGGTTTGTCTGAGCTCCTTATGGGTGGCAAAAGAATTGCTGCTGCCCATAAGGATCTCCTGGTACCATATACTAGGGACTCATAAGGGGGGGTCCAGTGTGCCAATTGGAATTGGCGTATGAAGTCACTAAACTATAGTGACTAATTTGGAAGCAGAGAGAGCATAAGCACTGAAGTTCTGGTTAGCAGAACTTCAGTGACACAGTTAAGCACTACTGACAACACACACAGTAGGCCACAAACTATGAGCACTGGGGTCCTGGCTAGCAGGATCCTAGTGAGACATTAAAAACACACTGACATACACAGACAAACAAGCCAAAAGTGGGGGTAACCATGCTACAAAGAGGCTACTTTCTCACAGGTGTTGTCTGGGTGTATGGTGGGTGTGATGGATGTGTCACTGGGTGTTGTGGTGGTACGTGTGGGAATGGTGGATGTGGTGTGTGGGTCAGTATGAGTGTCTGTTGAAATGGTGGCTGATGTGGTGTCTGTGGGTGAATGTTGAGTGCCTGCATGCCGGTGTGCCTGCTAGAGTTTGTGTCGCTGTGTGCTGCTTGTGTGTGTTGAGGTTGGTGCATGCAGATGTGTCTGTGTGCTTAGGACAAGTAGGGGAATAGGGAATTTGGATAGGGAAGGAGGATTGGGGATACATTGCTGTCATCATTGAGGAGGCCAGAGCCTGAAAAGATTTCTGTAGGCCAGACACCATCGAAATCATGAACACCATCCACTCCTGCTCTCCATATGACCCCTGCACTCACCACATCCTCAACGAGGTCAATAGCCTTCTCACTCAGGGCAGCAGGAGTAATAGGGGCTGGCATTGAGGTACCTAGGGCAAAGGAGACGCCCACCCTCTTAGGTGAGTGGACATGACCAATTGGGTGGGGAGCAAAGAGGAAGGGTGGTACTAGTACTGGCGGACAAGGATGGTACAGGAACAGGTCCTGATGGGTCCCCCACCACTAGGGAATGGCCACTGGAGGTAGAATCTAAAGATGATGAGGTTGATCCTGTGTCCTCAGTGGCACTCCCCTCACCTTCTGGGCCACTGGGTCCCTCCATGTCGGTGGTGTCATGACTGGAGGTACTGTGGCTGGGTGCTTCCCCACTTGGTTTCGCCCTGTCTCCTTCACTTGCCTGGGATTATGCTCCAAATACAAAGGGGAAAAGGGTCTTCACATGTTCCTGATCACACCTGAACAAAAGCTGTGTTATTTACGAACAGTACCATGATATCAAGTAGGCCCCAGCAACAAACTACTTCAAGGTGGCTCCTACATGAATCATACATATGCATGTATGTCATATGAACTGTCAACTGTTGCCCACAGAAAAATCAGGTCTCAGATCTTATCATAATAACCATTGAACAAGTAAAAGACCCTATCACTTTAAATGCTTTGCCTCATGGAGCATACCTGTTACCTGTTGTCATACAATAGAAGGCCAACACCACGTTCATTCCAACAGATCCCACACAAGGTCATGCAGACATCTGTTTGTCACATACTCAATAACACAACAATAAGAAATGATGCTCCAAATCCTGCCATGTTGCTGACAGCAGTACAGTATCCTGAAGAACGTGACATGGAAATACTCACATCAAACTGGATACATGTCAACAATGCACACTTCACCATGTGTAAATTGGCCTAATTGAGTCATGGAGGTAGTACTAATATTGCTCAGATATACTACATATTTGGCAAGGAAATGTACACTGTAGTCAGAATGTGCAAATTGACAGGGGAATATGTTGCTAAAATACATAACACAATGAAACAGCTAGCCCCCGGAAAATCACCACCACTACTATATGGCACCCCTTACGATGACAAACTCTGATTGCATCAGTAGAAGCCATTAGTTATTTGTATATTGGAGAGGCCCAGGGATTTACAAGAACTTGTAGAAGGCCTGGAAATGTTGCCCAATGGGAAGCTACATCACTGTCTCCATTTAGGTCCTGCAAACCCAGATGTCCGTGGGTGAATGTTCTACCCAACCACATGTGATTCCAACAAAACTGCAAGTCACTCCATGTTGTGTGCCAACAGTCAGGCAACAAATCTTTCCCATTTAACATGTGCAGTGTACTTTGCCACTTGATGCCATATCAATGGCATGGAAATGGACACTGTGTTTAAAAACTCTAGTCCTTCATGTCATATCTCTCATTGCTACTGAAGTTGTACATGTCAGATGACATGCAATGACAGGTGAGAGTATGTGTGAGCCAACAATCAATGGTGACACACTCCTGTCTGTGGCACCACATACAATGTAGCCCCATTGCATGTGTCCAATTCCAAAGACAGGTTGGCATGCAACTATATGTCAGGGGATACAGAAATCTTCCTGTGAACACAGGTAGACGAAACATGAAACAGCAGTGTACACATTTTGTTAAAAGAGAATGGGACATATGCTAACATGTCAGGACAAGGAACAGTGAAACAGGGACATAAATCATGTCAATTGACATTCACCACTTACCAAGGGAAAGTTTTGATCTGTAGCTGCACCCACAGAACAATGCATGCTCCGTCACAGGTGTGATGCCACCTTCACATGTCAGACAGTTGTGAGGCACCAGCACTCATCACACACTGAAAACAAGTGGCCTCTTGGGAGCAGATGCCAATTTACTCACTTAACCAGACACATGGCTGAGGACAGTGATCCATCACTTCTTTTTCTTTGGACTGTAACACTGAGGAGTAGTGGTCTGTTGCGTAGAATTTAGACCCACTACAACAACAAACCTTCCTTGATTGATCACTGTACAAAGCAATGTGTTGTCCTCTGAGAGCAATTGTTTTGTGGATTGTACTCAGTTGTGATCTAGGTCCATGGGCTACTAGGCAAAGCACATCAATATGCACCAAATTACACATATACACAAACAGTTACTCATCTTGTGTGTCACACATGGTCCACCCACAGTCATCAGGAGGAGATGTCAGAACCTAACACATTAACTTGGCTGTGTGACAGGCAGTAATATATCCTGTACTCATTGGGGCTGCTGTGCTCCCTGCAAATGCCCATCAAGGTCCGGGTATGCTACTGCCAGAATGCGGGCCAATAGGGGGGTCATGCTTCGAGGTGTGCCCGCTCACGTTGGGAGGACAGCCCTATCTGAATCTCTGAGATCTTCTGGCCCAGCACCTCAGGTCCTCCACCTCTTGCAACAGTGGGCACTTTGCCTGCTATGGAACCCCAGGGTCTGCACCTCCTGGGCGATGGCTCTTCAAATCTCCTTCTTTTGATGGGTGTTTACCTATATGGGTAACTGTTGCAGTTGCAGGCTGGAGCTGAAGTTGCAGAAGAAAAGTATCCCTTGTGGATACTTTGTTGCTGTTACAGCAGTTCCTGGAGCAGGCTGCAGTTGATCAGAGGTCAGAGAGTGAAGTAGTAGTTGCATAGGATTGCTGAAGAAAACTTGCAAGCAGAATCTGAAGAGAGCCCACAGGAGAGACCATAAATAGCCCTGAGAGGGGGGATTGGCTACCTCATCAGGTAAGGACCTGTCAGGAGGGGTCTCTGACGTCACCTGCTGGCACTGGATACTCAGAGCCCTCCAGAGTGCCCCCACACCTTGCAAGGCAAGATGGCTGAAGTCTGGGACGCACTGGAGGAGCTCTGGGCACCACCCCTGGGGTGGTGATGGACATGGTAGTGGTCACTCCCCGTTCCTTTGTCCAGTTTCGCGCCAGAGCAGGGGACAAGGAGTTCCTGAACCGGTGTAGACTGCTTTATGCAAGGAGGGCACCATCTGTGCCCTTCAAAGCATTTCCAGAGGCTGGGGAGGCTACTCCTCCCCAGCCTGTAACACCTATTTCCAAAGGGAGGGGGTGTAACACCATGCTCTCAGAGGAAATGCTTTGTTCTGCCTTCCTGGGACTGAGCTGCTCAGACCCCAGGAGGGCAGAACCCTGTCTGTGAGGTGTCAGCAGCTGTAGCTGCAGTGCAAGCCTCAGAGAGCTGGTTTGGCAGTACTGGGGGTCCATGCTGGAACCCCCAGGATACATGGAATTGGCTCCCCAATACCAGATTTGGAATGGGGGAACAATTCCATGATCTTAGACATGTTATATGGCCATATTTGGAGTTACCATTGTGAAGCTACATGTAGGTATTGACCTACATGTAGTGCACACGTGTAAAGGCATCCCCGCACTCACACAGTCCCGGGAAATGGCCCTGAGCTATGTGGGGGCACCTTTGCTAGTGCAAGGGTTCCCTCACACTTAGTAACTTTGCACCTAACCTTCAGCAAGTGAGGGTTAGACATATTAGTGACTTATAAGTTACTTAAGTGCAGTGAAAATGGCTGTGAAATAGTGTGTGCACTATTTCACGCAGGCTGCAATGGCAGGCCTGTGCAAGAGTTTGTCTGAGCTCCCTATGGGTGGCAAAAGAACCACCGTGGCAGGATCTCCTGGAACCCCAATGCCCTGGGTACCTAGGTACCATATACTAGGAACTTATTGGGGGGTCCAGTGTGCCAAATTGAAATTGGTAAATGAAGTCACTAGCCTACAGTGACAAATTTAAAAGCAGAGAGAGCATAAGCACTGAGGTTCTGGTTAGCAGAGCCTCAGTGACACAGTCAAGCACTATACAGACACACACATTAGGCCATAAACTATGAGCATAGGGGTCCTGACCAGCGGGATCCCAGTGAGACAGGCAAGAACATACTGACATACAGGTAAAAATGGGGGTAACATGCCAAGGAAGATGGTACTTTCCTACACAACCCCCCCCCACCCAAACGAGGGACAATAAGGCTAACCTTGCCCAGATGAGTCTCCATAATAGAGGATTGTGGTCTGTCTGAACAATGAAGTGAGCCCCAAACAAGTAGGGTCTCAGCTTCTTCAGTGCCCAGACTACAGCAAAGGCCTCCCTCTCTATTGCAGACCAACGCTTTTCTCTAGGGATCAACCTTCTGCTAATGAAAGCAACAGGTTGACCCTGGCCCTCTGAGTTCAGTTGTGATCGTACATCCCCTACCCCTAATTCAGAAGCATCTGTTTGAACAACACATTTTTTGGAGTAGTTGGGCTCTTTAAGACAGGTGCAGAGCACATTGCCTGCTTAAGCTCCTCAAAAGCTTTCTGACAGCTAGCTGCCCACAATACCTTTTTAGGCATCTTTTTGCTGGTGAGGTCATTAAGAGGGGCTGCAATGGAGCCATAGTTCTTAATGAACCTCCTGTAATACCCAGTGAGACCTCAGAAGGCTCTCACCCGGGTCTGAGTAGTAGGGAGAGCCAGTCCATAATGGTGTGAATCTTCCCCTGTAGTGGTGCAATCTGTTCTCAACCTACCAGGTGGCCCAGATAAACCACTTTCCCCTGCCCTATCTGGCACTTTGAAGCCTTGATAGTTAGGCCTGCCTTTTGCAGGGCCTCCAAAACCTTCCAGAGGTGGACCAGATGATCATCCCAGGTGGAGCTAAAGACAGCAATATCATCCAAATATGCTGCACTAAAAGCTTTCAAACCTTGGAGGACTGTATCCACCTGCCTCTGAAAAGTGGCAGGTGCATTTTTAAAACCAAAGGGCATAACTGTGAATTGATAATGCCCTCCTATGGTAGAAAATGCAGTTTTCGCTTTAGCATCTTCTGACATTTTGATCTGAAAATACCCTGCAGTCAAATCAAAAGTGCTTAGATACTTGGCACATGCCAGTGTATCTATTAGCTCAATTGCCCTGGGTATAGGATGAGCATCTGTTTTGGTTACTGTATTGAGACCCCTATAGTCCGCACAAAACTGCATTTCTCTCTTTACTTCTTTGCTATGCGGTTTGGGGACAAGCACCACTGGGCTCGCCCAGGGGCTATCAGAGGGCTCAATAACTCCCAGGTCTAACATTTTCTGAACTTCAGCTTTTATGCAATCTCTGACATAGTCAGGTTGCCTGTAAATTTTACTTTTGACAGGTAAACTGTCTCCAGTGTCAATTGTATGTTCACACCAAGTAGTTGTACCAGGTGTGAGTGAGAACAGTTCAGAAAACTGATCAAGGAGATTTTTACAGTCTTCCTTCTGTTTTGGAGAAGAGATCAGGGAGAGGGTCACTCTCTTCTTCCTGTCCCTCATCTGTAGCCATAAGTAGGGTTAAGTCAGCCCTGTCATAGTAAGGCTTTAGGCGATTGACATAAAGCACCCTAAGGGGGCTTCTGGCAGTGCCCAGGTCCACCAGGTAGGTGACCTCACCTTTCTTTTCTATAATTAAATGGGGTCCACTCCATTTGTCCTGGAGTGCTCTTGGGGCCACAGGCTCCAATACCCACACCTTCTGTCCTGGGTGGTACTCTGTCAGGACAGCCTTCTGGTCAAACCATTGCTTTTGGAGCTCTTGGCTGGCCTGAAGTTTTTTGCTGGCCTTTTTCATGTACTCAGCCATTCTACTTCTCAGGCTAAGTATATAGTCCACAATGTCTTGTTTTTGAGCTTTTAAAGGTTGTTCCCAACTCTCCTTAACAAGAGCAAGGGGACCTCTAACGGGGTGACCAAATAGGAGTTAAAAGGGGCTGTAGCCCACTCCTTTTTGGGGTACTTCCCTGTAGGCGAAAAGGAGGCATGGTAATAGTTCATCCCATCTCATTCTGAGTTTTTCAGAGAGTCCCATAATCATACCTTTGAGAGTTTTATTAAACCTCTCAACCAGTCCATTAGTTTGTGGATGATAAGGGTGGTGAACTTGTAGGTAACACCACACTCCTTCCACATTGCTTTTAGGTATACAGACATTAAGTCACTACCTCTGTCTGACACCACTTCCTTAGGGAAGCCCACACTGGAAAAGATTCCCAGGAGGGACTTTGCCACTGCAGGAGCTGTAATGGTCCTTAAGGGGATAACTTCTGGGTACCTTGTGGCATGGTCCATCACCAGAAGGATAAATCCATTGCCAGAAGCTGTTGGAGGGTCAAGGGGCCAACAATATCAACCCCTACCCTTTCAAAGGGCAGCCCAACCACTGGCAGTGGGATCAAGCGGGCCTTTGGGGTGCCACCAGTCTTGCCACTGGCTTGGCAGGTGACACAGGAGTGACAAAACTCCTTTGTGTCTTCTGACATATGGGGCCAGTGAAAATGGGGAACAAATCTGTCCTATGTTTTACTCTGGCCTAAATGCCCAGCTTAAGGGATGTCAGGAGCCAGAGTTAGGAGGAATACCCTGTACTGAAGGGGGATGACCATTCTCCTAGTGGCACCAGGTTTAGGGTCCCTTGCTTCAGTATAAAGGAGATTATTCTCCCAATAAACTCTGTGTGTGTCAGTGACATCACCATTTTGCTGCTTGACAGTTTGCTGTCTGAGGCCCTCCAATGTGGGACAGGTTTGCTGTGCCACACTCAGCTCTTCCCTGGCTGGCCCCCCTGCACGCAAAAGCTCAGCTGTATCAGCTTCCAGCTCCTCAGTGTAGGTTCTGCACAGGGAGAGAATTCCTCTTCCTCAAAAGGGGAATCATCAGTGGAGGGAGGGATAGTGGACAAGGGTTTGCCCTTCCTACCCCTAGTTTTTGGGAGCACTTGGTCCATTATTCCAGGATCCAAGTGTCCCTGTCCTCTTTGCTTCTTGGCCTGAGCCCTGGTAAGAGCAAAGATATGCCCAGGAATGCCCAGCATTGCTGCATGGGCCACCAACTCCACTTCAGCCCAAGCTGAAGTCTCCAAATCATTGCCTAGCAGACATTCTACAGGTAAATCAGTGGCCACCACAACTTTCTTTGGACCAGTAACTCCCCCAGTTGAGATTTACAACAGCTATGGGGTGGTTTACAGTGTTGCTATGGGCGTCTGTCACTTGGAACTGGTGACCACGTAGGTGCTGCTCAGGGGCAACCAGTTTTTCCATCACCATGGTGACACTGGCACATGTGTCCCTGTAGGCCTCATCCTGAACACCATTAATCAGGGGTAGCTGCTTTTACTTATCCAAATTAAGGGGACAAGCAACTAAAGCGGCTAGGTCAATGCCACCTTCAGAGACTAAAACAGCCTCAGTGATCTCCCTAACTAGACTAACCCCAACTACATTACCAATGGTGAGCCCAGCTACACCCTTTGATTGGCTATTATTAGTGTTTTTCCCACCATCACTGCTATTACTAGGGGCACTAGTGGTTGCAGTTGGGGTTGTGGTGGTGGGAGGTTTGGTGTTTCGTTTTGGACAATGATTGTCAGTTGCCCAATGGCCTTTGGCTTTACACATATAACACCAAGGTTTCTAATCTTTGTGATAAGAGGATTTGGACCCACCACCCCAGAGGATTTTTGTGGGCCTGACGAAGACTCTGATGATTTTTTATCTTTGTCCCCACCCTTGTCATGTGACTTACCATCCTTCTTCTTGCCATCCTTGTCACCCCCTGTATGAGGTTTTCTGCTCACCCTTGTTCTGGCCCATTTGTCTGCCTTCTTTCCCAATTCTTTGGGAGAGGTCAGATCTGAGTCCACAAGATACTGATGTAACAAGTCAGGCACACAATTATTCAAAATATGCTCTCTCAGAATAAAGTTATACAGGCTGTCATAGTCTGTCACTTTACTGCCATTTAACCAGTCTTCTAGGGCCTTCACAGAACAGTCTACCAAGTCTGTCCAGTCCTGTGATGACTGTATTGATATTGGTATTGACCTATATGTAGTGCATGCGTGTAATGGCGTCCCCGCACTCACAAAGTCCCAGGAAATGGCCCTGAACTATGTGGGGACACCTTGGCTAGTGCAAGGGTGCCCTCACACTTAGTAACATTTCACCTAACCTTCAGCAAGTGAAGTTTAGACATATAGGTGACTGTTAAGTTACTTAAGTGCAGTGAAAATGGCTGTGAAATAGTGTGTGCACTATTTCACGCAGGCTGCAATGGCAGGCCTGTGCAAGGGTTTGTCTGTGCTCCCTATGGGTGGCAAAAGAAATGCTGCAGCACATATGGATCTCCGGGAACCCCAATGCCCTGGGTACCTAAGTACCATATACTAGGGACGTATAAGGGAGGTCCAGTGTGCCAATTGAAATTGGTAGATGAAGTCACTAGCCTACAGTGACAAAATTGAAAGCAGAGAGAGCATAAGCACTGACGGTCTGATTAGCAGAGCCTCAGTGACACAGTCAAGCACTATACAGACACACACATTAGGCCATAAATTATGAGCACTGGAGTCCTGACCAGCAGGATCCCAGTGAGACAGGCAAAAACATACTGACATACAGGTAAAAATGGGGGTAACATGCCAAGGAATATGGTACTTTCCTACAGCAGTATTTCATTATCAGGACATGTAAAATACCCCAGTACATGTCCTACCTTTTAAATACACTGCACCCTGCCCATGGGGTTGCTTTGGGCCTACCTTAGGGGTACCTTACATGTAGTAAAAGGGAAGGTTTGGGCCTGGCAAGTGGGTGCATTTGCCAGGTTGAAATGGCAGTTTAAAACTGCACACACAGACACTGCAGTAGCAGGTCTGAAACATGTTTACAGGGCTACTCATGTGGGTGGCACAATCAGTGCTGCAGGCCTAATAGTAGCATTTTATTTACAGGTCCTGGGCACACATGTTGCACTATACTAGTGACTTACGGGTAAAACAACTATGCCAATCATGGATAAACCAATCATCAGGTCAATTTAGACAAAGAGCACTTGCACTTTAGCACTGGTCAGCAGTGGTAAAGTGCTCTGAGTCCAAAAGACGGCAAAAACTAAATGTAGCACATAGTCGAAAACATATATTTATTTTAGTTAATTAATTTGTGTTCATATCATATCCTTTCAGAATATGCAATATTAATTTCAATATGTTTTGTTAATTTTAAAGCAAATCAACATCGATTCAAGGCAAGCCATATTTAAACAGTAAGCATTTTAATTTACACATGGCTTGTGTTCATTTCGATATGTGCTTTATTCATTTCAAAGCATGCTGTATTTATCTCATATAGTTTCATATCCATTTCAATAAGTGTCATATTAATTTTAATGAATGTCATATTAATTTTGATATGGGTCATATCAACTTCATTAGATATCATATTCATTTGAAAATGGTTCATATAAATCTTAATATGTGTCAGAGTGCTTTAAATGAATGACATATTCGTGTCAGTGGATGTCATATTCATCTTAACACCTGACATTATAATTTTAATATGGGTCATATCCATTTCAACATAGGTTAAATTCATTTCAATATATGCAATATTCATGTCGCTGTGTATCATATTGATTTCAAAGCATAACATTCATTTTGACAAGTTTCATTTTAATGTCAGCATGGTCATATTCAGTTTAAGGCATGTTGAATTAATTTCAAAAGGGCTCATATTCATTTCATGTCATATTCATCTTAGCATGTGTCATATTCCTTTCAATAGATGTCTCATTCATATTAACGCATGATATTGATTTTAACATGACTCATACCAATTGCAACACATATTATAATCATGTAAATGTGTATCATATTACTTTCAATGCAAACCACATTAAATTTTTTATAAATGTAATGTTCATTGCACATTATATTCCTTTCAGAATAATGCATTTTCATTTCAGTACCTTTTATTCATTTCAAGCTGTTATATTCATTCCAATGTGTGTCATATTCCTCTTGGCATATGTCAGTCATTTCAAGAAATGTCTCATTCTTTTTGACAAATATTGTATGTGTTTCAGTGATTGTTTTATTATTTACAGTGAGGGCCATATTTATTTCAGTATGATTGATATATATTTCAGTATATCTCTTATTCAATTCTGAGTGTGAGTTATTCATAATAATCACTAAGTAGCATATTCACTTTGCCTGGTTTCATATTTGTTTTGGTTCAAGTCAGATTCACTCTGCCAGGTATCATATTTATTTTGACACACAGTACATTCATTCTGGTGTATGTCATATTCATTTTGCAACACGCTATGCATTCCAGGAGGTATCCAATATGGGGAGCTGTAATTTTGACATGAACGGCTTCCCATAAATCGCTGACCATAAATTATGTGACACCATGATACGTGCACTGCTTACCTAAATATATGTAACAGAATGAAGTAGTATACATGCATCTACTCTGTACTAGTCCCTCCAAAAGTTCATAGGGAAGTAATCTACACAGTTTCTTTTAGTTCTTCCAAGAACTCTTGTGTATCTTCTAGCGAATTCTTGTGTAGGTTCCATTACATTAAATTAACGGTTTAAATCCAGGCAGTACTCGGAAGTATGTGCGTAATTACACAAATCTTGTATCTGCATCAGAAACTACAATACGGAGTCCACCTCTACCTTCTACTATCAACGTGTAACTGCATTGAATACAATATCCTTCCATGCAAATCTCCCGAGGTTTCTGGAAAACAGTTTAACAGATCCAAAGACACATCCAGTGCGTCAAACCAAAACGCCAAATATACTATTGGAAGGCCTCTCTTTCGCATTACTACTTCCTCAAGTCTACCCATAAACAACTAAAGAGCGCCAAACCAAGCCTGATCGTCCAATATGTGTCCTCATTCTCATGACTCGTGAGGACCCTTCTCCAGTTCCTTTTTCCAGGCAAGCAATGCCCCGGCACTAACAGAGATAGGCCCTCATTCTGACCCTGGCGGTCGGCGGAGAGACGGCGGTCGGACCGCGAACAGACCGGCGGTATTAAAAATGGCATTCTGACCGCGGCGGTCCCCGCCGCGACCGACCGCTACTTCTCCACTCCGACCGCCGCGGCGGTCATGACCGCGGGGCTGGAGTTTGCGCACTCCGGCCCGGCGGTCGACCCAAGACCGCCAAGGGTATTATGACCCTGCCTACCGCCGCGGTTTCTTGCGGGCGGGAACCGCCGTGCGAACCATGGCGGTAAGCACTATCGGGGCCAGGGAATTCCTTCCCTGGCACTGATAGGGGTCTCCCCCACCCCCCACTACCCACCCGAGTCCTCCCCCCACACCCTCCACCCCCCTGCCACCCCCCAGAGGTGGTACGAACCCCCTCCCCACCCCCACCCCGACATGCACATACATGTACCCCGACATGCACACACCCCCAACATGCACATATACACACCCCCTACACACACATACACAACGGGGACACATACCCGCACACATACATGCCGACATGCGCACCTGCCGAACAGCACACATTACCCATAGACACAGCAGCACCCCCCGCCCGCATACACGCACTCACACACCCCCTCTACACACTCACACGCACACCCCCATGCACGCCCACATCACACAACACCCCCCCACCCCCTCCCCTCACGGACGATCAACGTACCTTGTGCGTTGGTCCTCCGGGAGGCGACGGGAGCCATAGGGACGTGACCGCCAACAGAAGACCGCCAACAGAAGACCGCCACACGGAAATGTGGGTCGTAATTCTGTGGGCGGTGTTCTGCTGGCGTGGCGGTGGAGGTTGACCAGTCTCCACTTTCCCGCCGACCGCCAGTGTGGCTGCTGGCGGTTTTCCGGCGGAACGCTCCCAGCGGTCAGAATGCGCACAGCGGCACACCGCCGCGGTCGGCGGTCTTCACCGCGGTGGTAACTCAGCGGTCTTGCGAAAAGACCGCCAAGGTCAGAATGAGGGCCATAATCTCTGGATATTTTGGTTAAGGCATGCTTTCTTGTTGAAATACAAAATCATTGTTTCACCTTTATATTCCTGATAAATATGCCTTAGAAGATACACGTCATACGTTTCTTTTCCGCACAAATGTTGAATTCAGTTTTCCGCCCTTAAAATGTTTTTAGAAGTATTTCTGTCAAAAGCAGAAATACATCTATTTTAAGGGTAAGAAGGGTTTTTCGCACATCCTACAAATTATTGTCAGGTTAGGAGAAGCGGGATCTCCATGGGAAACGACATTGCGCCAATGGAGAAACAACAACAAAACTGAGGAAGGACAAATGTATGATTAATACATGGAAATATATATAAAGGTGCACAGATGCAACCAAGCAAATGAGTATTCTGGCAATCTGTGACTGATGCAGCTTCCATGGAGCACTCCTGGAATTCTTCAGGAAAAGTATTTCTGATTTTCAGCCCGAGGATGAAGATGAAACTATCAATATAAAAGAACATTTTGAAAAATGCCCAATGCCAACTTAGTATGAAATATTTTTTTTAAAGATGAACTTAAAGATTCAGGCACATATCGGACTGCTTGAAACCTAGATGCAGCACTGCAAGAATGGGATTTCTAATGGAAAACAAGCATTCATTAAATTTTTTAGTGGAACCACTGCTGTTATTCACCTAATATTCTACATCCAAAAGACTGCTGAAATACCAGTAAGAAAGTCCTGACCAACAAGTAACCTCACGGTTAGGGGGAGACTGTTATTGTCACTACTAGGTGATAACATTGTAATATCGAGTCTATGCAACTTGCATCAAAAACTCTGCCCTAGCCATGGAAGACGTAAATATCTGGACAAGGGAAATGCCCAAGGGGAATACTCAACGCTAACCAAAATAACAGTTCCTGAAGGTTCAAAGGAACTGAACCCAATTGGTTTGAAATGCTAGGATTTTGTAACAGAATTGTCCACGGCCTGTATGTCAGCATAAACCAGGTGCATTGATCTTTATACTAAGGTATGAATGAAGCACTAATAAATATGCTGTTTCTATACTATGGGCTGCTTAGATTATCTCAGATCTTTGAGTTTGAAAAAAAAGGAACACGTTGTGACAACTTGTTAATGATAAGTACACACACCAGACCGCTCTGACTGCTGTGGAGGTGGGTATGCTAATTTATGTTGTTTTTGGCAGAAACTCGCATAATCCAATTTTTAGAAAGAACAAGAACATCTTAACCTAGCACATGCATTTTGTAAATGGGATCTGTAATATGGGATTGTTTTGAACCATGTTCTAAATCGTGCATTTTGATCAAAATAGTCTGTTTCCAAAAACTTTTCATCAGCTTCTTTAACAGAGCATCATTAATTAAAGGCTTATCTGAAAAGTGTGTTCTTCCTTACTTCAAGTCTGTTAAGGAACATTTTTTAGTCTAGTGAAAGTTTCCAGTTCTATCTTGAAAATAAGCTATTTTTCTTGACTTTTACCTGAATCCTTAGCTCTGAAGCAGAAATAGCTAACTATGCTCAGATTTCCATCAACATTCTACATGAAACAGGTGCAACAATATAACTTAGAGTACGGTCTGATGCTGTGGGAAGGCATAGCTCTCATCTGATTGCTTTGAGAACTAGGTCAAAGTCTGTGGTATTCAATTTATGTTGACTTTTTAGGAACATTATAGGAATTCCTAAGGCCCTATTTTGCAGGTAATAACGGTCAAACTGCTAGAAACTACAAGTTAAGGAGTGGGAGTTTATCCATACGAGTACACCACCTAGCTGCTTGGAGTACATTACAAAGGCGGTCATTCTGACCGCGGCGGTCGCCGCCCGCCAAGCGGTTCCCGCGAAAGACCGCACCGCGGTCAAAAGACCGCGGCGGTCATTCCGGCTTTCCCGCTGGCCCGGCGGGCGACCGCCAGAAGACCGCCGGCCGGCCCAGAGGGACAGCCCCTTCAACAATGAAGCCGGCTCGGAATGGAGCCGGCGGAGTTGAAGGGGTGCGACGGGTGCAGTGGCACCCGTCGCGATTTACACTGTCTGCTAAGCAGACAGTGAAAATCTTTGTGTGGCCCTGGTAGGGGGCCCCACGGCACCCGTTCCCGCCATCCTGGTTCCGGCGGTGGACACCGCCAGAAACAGGCTGGCGGTAAGGGGGTCGGAATCCCCATGGCGGTGCTGCAAGCAGCGCCGCCATGGCGGGTTCCCTGGGCCAGCGGGAAACCGGCGGGAAACTGCCGGCTCCCCTTTTCCGACCACGGCTTTACCGCCGCGGTCAGAATCGCCCAGGAAGCACCGCCAGCCTGTTGGCGGTGCTTCCGCCGCACTCCGCCATGGCGGTCATGGACCGCCAAGGTCAGAATGACCCCCAAAGTGTTTCGAGCAATAGTTAATTTGCTGTATGCATTGATAGGAGACCATTGTGGGTAAAATGGAGCCTTTGGTTTGGACAGAAGTTACTTACTCTCCACCAAATGTCAACCATATATCGAACATAGGACTCAATGTGCAAGCACCTGCAATAAGTTACCCATACCTATGTTTTGAATAATAATTTGCATAAATAAATTTAAATTAAACCTTTCCTCAGCATAAAAAGGAAGAATTGTTTGTTTACAATTTGGGTTGTAGGATTTAAGGGAATTTGACCGCCCATGGAAACTAGGGGGTTACCCAGTGTGCAGATTGTGTGTATAGTAATAAGACATAAACTCACATCATCCTCCATTATTGTATTTGTTAAATCCCTGAAAAATATTCTTGAGCCCCCAGATCCTATAATTAGGAGCTAGCAAATAAACATGAAACTCATCTAGCCCCAATTAGACGGATTATATTTATCCAAATTATGGAAACACTATGCATTAAGACTGTGTAAATATTCTGTAACTGTGTAAATTTTCCCCTTTTTAGGTCAAGCGTAGCAGCGTGCAGCTTTTTGACCTGTTGTAATCTGTTCTGTGGGCTTTAATCACTCCCATCTCATGCCCATCACTTTAATTCGTTTCTGGGTCTACCTTTTGGAAAGCCCTTGATGTCATTGGTAAATGCTTTATGTTTGTCCCACCTTGAGGCTCTTTTGTTGCTGCCTTGGAGACTGACCCTGTTACAAGGATTATTGTATGATCAGCCAGATAGCTTTGTGTCGGCGCACTATTTTTACTTTTGCCTCACCGCTTCGCTCATGGCAGTATGTTATTGTCTGCGGGGTCTTTTATATATATTTTTTTGGCAGTTTTATGTAGCACAAACTCAACATGAAGGTATTGGAGTGTTTTTGTTTTGCAGTTTTATATAGCGCTAACTCGACACAAAGGTGTTACAGCGCTTTACATGAGCACCAGTTACATTACACAAGAAGACATTCATTTTTGGTAGCAAGGGCAGATTAAGTGATTTGCCCAGAAACACAGGATGTTGAGCAGGCACCAAGACTGGAACCATGTTCCCCAGCATCAAAGTCGGCTGCTCTGGTCCATACGCCACATCCTCTCCCCTAAGGTTCCTTGTCTGGTGCATGTTGGGGCAAACTGGGAATAGCTCATTTAAAAAAAATGTTAGTGCTTGGTAATACAGGTTCTCCCATTTCATAACGCTTAAAAGCAGGTGCCATTCTTAACAAAATTGCTATAATTCATTTGCATCAACCGTGCAGAGATGTAGAGGTGAAAAAGCTATGTCAGGATTCTAATCTGTGACGTTCTCACTCTGTCAAGACCTCTGCAGTGGGTGCATTAACCAACTGACTTGAGTACAGCGTAACACTATGCAATAGTACATGCTCTTGAAAACCTCTGGAGGGTCACCAAGCACATAGTTTAGTTCTAGGCAAGAAGATGTCAAAAGGTGTTGCCTCGAAAATGGTGGAAAAGAAGTCGTGACTCCAGACCCAAGCACTTCATGGCCTCAAGCTTGATAGCTAAAAACAGCTAGCCTTTGGATGTATATTGGGCCTCTTCGAATAGAGTTTGGTTAGCACAATCTCAATGCAAAGGTATTACAGTGATTTACATGAGCACCGGTTACATTACACATTAACACATTCATTTTTGGTAGCAAGGGGAGATTCACTGATTTGCGCAGAATCACAGAATGTTGAGCTGGTGCTGAGATTTGAGCCATGTTACCTCACTTCAAAGCTGGCACCTCTGGCCCTTATACCACTCTCCCCTAGAGTTCTTTGTCTGGTGCGTGTTGGAGCAGTCTGGGAATAACTTTTTTTAAATATAGCACTGGGTAATACAAGTTCTGCCATTTCATAGCGCTGCAAAGCGGATGCCATTGTTAACAAAATCGCAATAATACATTTGCAGTTGAGCAACCTTTTCTGTTATTCTCTTTGTATACAGTCAATGTTTTTAAAAGTTAGCCTTGTATTACCAATGTAGAGGAATACGTCCTTTAAATGTTTAAAACACAAAATATATGGCTGCCCTCTTTTCCTTGCTACTAACTCTTTTGACCACCTCATTCTCTGGGTTAAATGCCACAAAGGTGCCTCTTTCTGGCTCGTTTGGTGCTAGAAAGGGTTGCATCTCTAGGGTGTTGTGTAGCCATTTTAATTATAGCTTCATGCACAGTAGTTTAATATTTTAGGCCACTGTGCATCTTGACCTAGATATATTTTATTCAGCTTCACATTGTTATTCTTACAATAACCAGTTTTACGGTATTGTTTTATTTTCTTCTATCTAACTGTTTTTGCTTAGTCCAGCACTGTGTTCTCAAACAACACATTCTTGATCACTCTGTGCTTCAGTCAAGGCTACAGTCTGGTACATTGCCGGTAAACGTGGTAGAAGTTTAGTCTCCAACATTCGTAGAAAATACACATCCTTACGTAGGGACATTTTCTTAGAACATCAGTTGTGTTAATCATAAAAACACTTTCTAGTCCCATTACACGTCAAAAGGGAGATTCCAGCCAGGGAACCACAACTGTATGCTGAATGCTTCGCTGCAGATGCGGACGCAGATTACAGGCCTTTGTTCAGGTATGAGGGTTGATGTCCTCCCAGGGGAACCTGAAAGGCAGGATTAGAGCTTCACATGCCGTGCTCAAAATATGATTAGATAGAAAATAGTCCATCGATTCTAGTGGCAGTATGATAGCATTATTCTTATGCTTCACTCTCATCGTCACCATTTTAATATTGTTGTGTTGTGTCGTTCTGGTTATTGCAGCTCACGCTTTTCTATCTAAAATGCAGTTGTTTCATTAAACCTATCTTTAAAACTTATAATGCTCTTATTGTCATTTCTACATGAGACCGAATTGTGAATGAGAGAACCGGATGCAACCTGAGTGACCACGACTTCCCTGAGAAGTACGATATGTCATGCGCTCGGCTGCAATCATCTCTACCTTTCGGGAGAGATGAGGCACTGCTAGTTAGCCGGAGCAAAGCCCGGATTTGGAGCGACAGGTGTCACCCACCGTTGGTCAGACTCAGGGCCTCATTCCGACCCTGGTGGTCTAGCCGGAGGTAGCACCGCCAACAGGCTGGCGGTGCTACATGGGCAATTCTGACCGCGGCGGTAAAGCCGCCGTCAGAAAAGGGCAACCAGCGGTTTCCCGCCGGTTTACCCCTGCCCAAGGGAATCCTCCATGGCGGCGCTTCTTGCAGCGCCGCCATGGGGATTCCGACCCCCTTCCCGCCATCCTGTTCCTGGCGGTTGTTACCAGTTGAAACTGATGACTTTATGTGAGTAGAAACAGCCGACATGCGTGTCTCCAAGCCCGATAGGGTGTACAAAGTAACGCTCAGCCACAACCGCAGTATCCTATAAAACATGAAGCAAAAGCACTAGTGAGAGAAATACTCACGCAACTAGAGTACCAGGGTGTGATTGAACCCTGTGTCTCGCCAATGAATAACCCCTTATTCCACGTAGCTAAACCGGACCATACATACAGAATAGTCTTAGACTACAGACATTTAAACAGTCATTCACGCACCTATGCTATATAAAATTCACATAGCACTGCACTGATAAGCAACATAGTGCATAAAAAATACAAAACAACATTAGACATTTCCAATGGGTTTTTCTGCAAGAATATAGCACCTGAAAGCAGGGACTTAACAACCTTTAGCGCACTAGGCTCTCAGAAAAAATTCTACCCTTTGCCTCAGGGGTATAAGAAGAGCTGAGGACTGTTCGCGGCTTGTGTCACTGCCATTTTACACGAGATCGACCCTGACGCATTGTCCTATGTAGATTATATATATCTCACGGATGATGAGTTACTACAACATTTAAGACGGGTAGCCTGCATTGTTGTAGGGTTTGCCGAACTTGGCTACAAATTTAACTTCAAAAAAACAAAAATTGCCTTCCTCAGCGTCCTGTTTCTAGGATATGAGCTGTCAAGTGAAGAGCCTAGCACCACAATTTTTAGAAAAATGCGCAGTTACAACCACCGAATAAAATAAAAAAACTCCAATCATTATTGGGTTTCTTATACTTTGGTAGAACATACATTCCAGATTATGCTACACGCATAAAACCTTTATATGACTTAATACGTCCTGCTTTTTCAAGTAAATTCTGGACAACTGAACATACACGCATTTTTAGAGAATTGGAGACAGACATGCTTGCAGCACAACATTTACACACAAGGGACATCAAAACACATTTGGTCATCAGGGTAATAGCTGGGGCCATCGGTTTCACCTATGTGACATTCAATGAAGGTGAGACAGTCCCGATTGCATACAAACCACATTTGTATTCAGCAGCTGAACAACGCTTTGCTCCCACAGAGAAAATACTCACTGCTGTGCAGATGGCTGTTTTTAAAGAAAGACCTCTCGCTCAAGGGAAACGCATTATTGTTGTTTCTCCAATCCCAGCCAAAGAAGCTGTTACAAAAGCCAGCGTTCCGAACGCGAAAGCACTACATCCATGTTGGATACAATGGGCTACGTCTCTAACAGTCACTGATGTAGACTACATTGTTGACCCAAAGTTACAAACTCAGGAATTCCTGCAATATGAAGTAGAATATCCAGTTCCAGCAAATTCCTTGCCTATTGATCAGTATCATAGAGTCAAGCACACCGATGGCTCTGCACAACCTGCAGTTGGAACTAAACATCAATATTCTGCTGCTTGCGCAGTAGTAAGTGGCTATATGGAAGGGGATACATGTTGTCCTCTATAAACCTTTACACAGACCCTATGGGATTGTACCGCACAATTGGCTGAGCTAAAAGCTATGCTGATGGCACTGGAACACACGGATCCGGTACAGCCTACGCTGATTGTTTGTGATTCTTATTAATGTGTCCAGTCCTTTAATGAATACCTGCATTATTGGTGCCAGAATGGGTTCAGAGACTCCAAAGGCAACACCATTAAACACAGACTACCATGGGGGAAAGTAGCGGATCTGAAAGAGATGCTACCGAATGTCCATGTTGTGAATACACTTGGACACCAGCGCGTTGGAATACACGTTGCTGGAAATTCATTGGCTGATGAAGCCGCAAAGTCAGCAGTGGCAGTAGCCACTGTAGCTGCAGTTCCAAACTAGACGCAGACATTTGGGCTGCCGTGAAAGCTACGGCTGATGGTATGCCCCATCCTAAAGAATTTCCTAACAAATATCAATATCATATGGGAAGTATGCTGAACGCTGAAGTTAAGATACCAGGTGTATGTGTATGAGACGTCCCTAACATAGATATAAGACCACAATTGATCAAAGCAGCGCATGAGGGGGTGGCATCTGCACATGCTGGTGTGGCGGTTACAATTTCAATCTTACAGGCCCGTTATTGGTGGCCAGGTCTCTATAATGAGACTAAGCAGTATGTCCTTTGTTGTGACATCTGTCAACAAATTAAGGTTTCCACGGCCAAGCGCCCACCGCAGACACCCCTCTTAATTTCAAACAAGCCGTTACAATGTGTGTACACCTGATAGTGCATACAAATACATATTAGTTGCTGTTGATTCATGCTCCAGATTTGTATGGGTGTGTCCACAACGCTCAGCTGATGCTCGGACTGTTATTAAAGATTTACGAGTCTTTATCGGTACATATGCAGTTGCGACGTTCCATCCGGACCAGGGCCCTGCTTTCGCCTCAAGGGCATTCAGGGACACCATGGCTTCATTGGGGGTCCAACTGCAGTACTCGTCTCCATTTCATCCCGAGGGAAATAGTGTTGTGGAGCGATTAAACTGCGATGTAAAGCAATCCTTAACAGCCAGAGTCTTAGGTACGGGTCGTAGTTGGCTTAATCACCTGTACGGAGTCCAGAGAGCACTAAACAACCTGCATAGAAGGTCCCTGGGGGGTCGTACTTCATATGAGTACCTGTTCGGAACTCGAATGTATGTTCCGGATCTTGATGGTCCTGGCGTGGAGGCAGCAGAAACACCTTTTGACATAAATGAACGTGTCACGATCTTACAGGAATTGCAACAATTCCGTGACGATAATTCTTTCAAAAGTGCCGCCTCCACAGGAATTAAGGATGTGCCAGTAACATCTACCTGCTGAATTCCCAGAGTTGGGGATCTTGTACGTGAAAAAGTCACAGTGAAAAACGAATTTGGCCCTTCTTATCGAGCAGCAGTCTCTGTACTAAGGATACACGGTACCAGAACTGTTATTCTACCACCATTGGCAGGTGCCAAAGAAAATTGTTTCGTTTCAATTGACAATGTCAAGTTACACCATGTGGCCGATCCTGCATGGCCGACCAAGAGGAACATCCAGTAGTTCCCGAATCCCTCTCACTACTGGAGAAGAAGTTCAGCTACAAGTTGTTTATACCAACACTGATACCTCTCCGAGCTTGGGGAGGGTGGAAGATGATCTTGCATTAGTTCCACTAACATCCACTAACTTAGAAGCATTTGAACAAGTCAACTCGACTACAAGCCAAATGGATGGTGCTGTCTATAGTGTGCCACCACAGGAAACACCAACTCCACCACTGACAACGGCTACGCCAATTGCACGAACTGCCTCTGGTTATTTTGCCGACTTCCACGATGATTTCTCAGACTCATTCGCCTCTTCGACAGCTGATTTGTCTAGTGCACCTAAGCTAATAAACTGGCTTAAAGAAACATATTTCATTTTTCCATGGAACTATGTATGGCTTTCTCTGACTGTCATAGCCTTTTTAATTTGGATTGGTTTTGTTATTACCTTTTTCTTATTAATACATGGTCATTTTCTTCCCAAAAGATCAGCGGTTGAACAGGTGGAGGAGGTTTTGAAACCACATTTTTCATCACATAAGGTCTGAAGAGACTTATCTTTTGTGAACATTTCCGCAGTGCCAATTCCGGATGGGATTGTTTGGGACAAAGTAATGTTTGATATATATGGTCCCACGGAAATTATTCAAATACCGTATGTGTTCAAATTATCGATGAATTATATAGTAATACCAGGCATTGTATCTGATGAACGAAGATGTTTACCAATTCAAAGAAAATTATGGTGATATGTTTTGCTATAATTATTATGGGCACCACTTCATACCTAGAGTGAGTAGTCCCAAAATGATATTTAATTACACGCAATGGGAGCATTGTCCAACTCCACCGCAAGGGAGTTCTAAAACTTATACTGAAAAGTTTACCTATTTTTCTGGGCACAATCAAAAGAATGCTGAGTCATATTATTTTAAAGTACCTTCTACTAAGGATATACACGTTATTGACCAATACAACATTTATATATTCAGAATCTTTTGTTTCCTGGTTATCAATAGAAGGCTATGAATATTGGTCCAAATCAAATGATCTGAAAAGTGTCTGGGGAACGAAAAATTGTCAGATCAAGGGAAAAGAAACATTGTTTAGAGCATGTCTCATTCCTGTTCAAATGATCTTTTTAAATGAAACAGTGCAACAAACCAGTTGTTTAGGCTTAGCAACAATCAGGGAATTGAACATGCCCAGCATACCGTCCCCTGCTAAATTTTATACATGGCAAAAATACACGAATGCAACTAAAGATGAGCTCGATGGGTGGGTCCAGAATGGTACGTTTAATGTTTCACTGACACGTCCAGGCGGGTGGTTATTGTGGCCCATAGATACCAACGGGTGTCATCAATGTTTTCTTACCTCCCTGGGTTTTTTTAGGATGAGTAGGCCAAACCCTTGCTATATAGCTCCAGAATATGCAGATATCATTACAACATATAGTGTAGGAAAATTATGCCAGCAGTGGCTAAAATCATCCTCACTAAACACGGTTAAAACACACCTCAATCTCTTGTCTAACACCACTGACTTACAAGATTTCTTGTCAGGCCCCAGAATACCACGTAGGAAGCGTTTCTTAGATGCAGTATACAATGAACTATGGAAACTTTCCCAACAAGATGCTGCTGCCCGGTTAAGGCAAATAGATCAGGAAAATCTGAAAAAGGCATTAGCTGTTGTGGATAATGGGATCAACACCTTGTCCGACCGGATATATACAATTAACAACATTGTCTCTTCTGCTATAGACATTATACAATCTGATATGTCTTCTTTATACCATGGACAGAGTCAGACCAGGTCCATTATGCAGTTGGGTTGGACACTTCAAACATTGAAGGCGGGTCGCGTTCCATGGCAGCACGTCAGTGCAAGGGAAATATTTTCTTCCTTTAATCTAACGCGGCAACAACAACTAATGGCTAAAAAGGAAGCGACTTATGTCATGCTTAACATCGAGAAACTAGAAAGGTTGCCTTTTACCATGGCCGAAATACCATTGGCAGAGTGGTTAATACATGGGGTTATTAATCTGCCTATTTCAACACTACAATTCACCTCCTGTTTGAAACACATTCTGGTAGGTAGATCTGAAAAGATGGGAGATAGTTACATCCATGAGGTGTGGGAGCTTCCCTTCTCGTACAAATGCTTCAATGGCGTGAAAGAGGTCTTTCTTAGCGGTAGTGAATGCAAGACTTCTGTCAGCCATTCGATGATTTGTAAACAGCTGTCCTTGCATGGGGCGTGTAACGCCTCGGCTGCAAACTTGGCTTGTTATCTTAAGGGAGTTCCTCTTCCCTTGATTAGACCTACGTTCCAGGTGCTTTCAAACTGCAGCTACGTCCTTCTCAATAGTGATGACTGTTGTGGCATGCAAGCCGGAATAGTTTACGTTGTTTCGGCCTCTAAGGTCGTTACATGCTGCGGGAACATACTGTTTCCCCCAACTAAAATGAAGAAGGTAGCCGATATCTGGCCTCACATTGCTACTTCAAACGTGAATTTTGACAAGTTAAATAGACTCAACGCTTTATTGTTTCAAAAGCATGTGGCCCTTACATCTGCACGCGAGACCTACGCACTTCAAGTGGCAAGGTCATCATCACAAATACAGTCCCTGTTAAATACAAACTTTCTGAGACACTTTGGTGAACTCGTGGGACCAATATTTAATGCGCCCAGCAAGGCTGGGTTAGCAAATTTTTTCAAAGCTGTCAGTTCTGGTTTTGTTCACACCTTCTCCTCCATATTCGGTTTGATACCTTCAGCTATCCACTCAATTTTCGGTAGTATTTTTAGGGGATTTCCGATAACTTTGGCTTTATTAGCCGGCATCTTGCTATTGCTGTTGTTTATGTGCAATGGCTGTCCCGCCGCAACACGTACAAATGACGGCGCTCCCATCAGCGCAGCTGTGTCGTGAACGTATGATGCAGCATTTTGGAGCAACACTCCTGGAACATTTGGAATGTGGCTGGTCCTTGTCATTCAGACCGGTTTTGTATTGTGTGCAGCCCGTGTTCCAGTGCGTCTGGTGCTCTTTTGAACATGCACTGGAAGTTTGTCTTTCACAGCAGCGCCCCCCAGCAATAGATACTGATCTGTTGATGTTCTTGCTGAGGATCCATCACCAGACATGCGCACTGAGGCTGCGTTTGCTACGTGAAGCTAATTATGAGTTACCATTCCTGGAGGAAGTTGCCATCAACTCATCAATGGGCACTGCACGGGATGTCCCCTTGGTTGATACTGGAGCTATGGAACACACCTGTTCCTCGATCATTTTTGGCGCGGACTTTCCAGTTTTGTCATTTGCCGAAGTGGAGGATCTCCTGCTTTCCATGACTCGTGCTTGATTTGGAACTTTTCTAAATTGACATTTTCATTGAATTTGATTCTAAGCCACATGCTCATGTTTTAATTTGCCAAGTAGTGTGCTTGTGTGTCCTTTTAACTTGTCAAAATTGTGTAGGGTTTTAGGTATATTTTAGGTTGAGACATTTTAGTTTTGGCTTGAACCACTTTCTACCGACAAGGGGAGGGTGTTGTGTAGCCATTTTAATTATAGCTTAATGCACGTTAGTTTAATATTTTAGGCCACTGTGCATCTTGACCTAGATATATTTTATTCAGCTTTGCATTGTCATTTTTACAATAACCAGTTTTACGGTCTTGTTTTATTTCCTTCTATCTAACTGTTTTTGCTTAGTCCAGCACTGTGTTCTCAAACAACACATTCTTGATCACTCTGTGCTTCAGTCAAGGCTACAGTCTGGTACATTGCCGGTAAACATGTTAGAAGTTTAGTCTCCAACATTCGTAGAAAATACACATCCTTACGTAGGGACATTTTCTTAGAACATCAGCTGTGTTAATTATAAAAACACTTTCTAGTCCCATTACATGTCAAGAGGTAGATTCCAGCCAGGGAACCACAACTGTATGCTGAATGCTTCGCTGCAGATGCTGACGCAGATTACAGGCCTTTGCTGAGGTATGAGGGTTGATGTCCTCCCAGGGGAACCTGAAAGGCAGGATTAGAGCTTCACATGCCGTGCTCGAAATATGATTAGACAGAAAATAGTCCATCGATTCTAGTGGCAGTATGATGGCATTATTCTTATGCTTCACTCTCATCGTCACTATTTTAATATTGTTGTGTTGTGTCGTTCTGGTTATTGCAGCTCACGCTTTTCTATCTAAAATGCCTATCTTTAAAACTTATACTGCTCTTATTGTCATTTATATATGAGACCGAATTGTGAATGAGAGAACTGGATGCGACCTGAGTGACCACGACTTCCCTGAGAAGTACGATATGTCATGCGCTTGGCTGCCCAATCATCTCTACCTTTCGGAAGAGATGAGGCACTGCTAGTTAGCTGGAGCAAAGCTCGGATTTGGAGCAACAGGTGTCACCCACTGTGGGTCAGACTCAGTCTCCCACACTGTGGACGATCTTGATGCTCAAAATCCAGTAGTCTCATTAGAATAATGAGAGCCTACGCGACAAGGGTATCACAGCCAGTCTGTAGGAATGAAGCAAAAACACTCCCAAGATGGCAGCCTTGTTGTGTCCTCCCTCCTGCAGTGACAGGCGTAGGAGGGTTGCTGTTGCACCTGGCATACATCCACTACACTCCAAACCAAAACACACAGGTAAACAACATTGTCATTCACAACACCAATAGCTCTAACTCTCACACATGCGAGACCTACTGAATTGAAAATGTTTGTGTTTGTTTGCATAGTTTTTCTCACTGCTGTGATAAATAAGTTGTTAACTTCTCTTGTTAGGATTAGTGGTATACAGGACAGGTCTGAACAGGTTATTTTTCCTTCTTGATAGTTGTACGATGTTTAATGTTTTTAATTAACAGTTCTAAAGAACATACAGAGAACAGTGGATGGCAATGGAGATACTGTTTTTCTTTTAGGGTGTATCTATAATGATATTCACTAATCCTTTTCAGGAACTGCAAAGGCGCTATTATCACCAGAACGTCATTCACTTGAGCAATGACACCCTTTGCTGTGAAAGAACATGTAGGGAAAGGGTCTTCTTATTAGTGACTTCAGTAGAAACATTAGGCAATAACATCCACAGAAACTGTGGGGTTAATTTGCAATACTTGGGGTTAATTCAGATCACAACATGCCTTGTAAATGCTATAAAGAGATAGGGCAGAATTCATAAAGTTTAAAGTGTAATTGAGTTACATTTAGGTGCAAGAAATATTGGATTGGTAGGTGTAACTTGTGAAGTCACAGAATCAAAATACTGGGATTTCTATGTCTCCAAATTCTATTAAATGCAACTTTTACATTGTGTCAATGATATGTTTGGGAATTGAAGTGTAAAAAACTTTTATTATGGGGAAAGAGGTGTAGGGCATTAGGTGGATAGTGACAACACTTCCTGGTGCTGTTTAACATTCAATAAAGGATAGTGACATCAAATGCATTACATGTACATTAAATGTGTAAGACACACAAACACCACTATAATTTATGGGAGTGCAAAGAAAGGTTAGAGTTCCCAACCTGACATGGTTTTTCAGCCTGAAACAGGACCTAATAGGTTAGTGACTATATTACTTGTGTTGGACTACCATACAACCCCAACTAATAATTAACTTTTAAACATTGTGCCCAGTGATTGGATACAGAACTTGTGTTTAGGAGTACCACTTAGTTTTAAATGCTGAAATTAAAAATCCCTAAATTTAAATATTTGCAAAAATGAATGTTTGATTTGACTGGATCATTTTGATTTTTCTAAATTATTTTTAAGTCAAAGTTTTGTCAGTAAGTTTTGTTGGGGAACATAAAGATGGATCTGGCTACCCTGGTTAAACTTACCGCAGTGAAGCAGCAAAGCAAGGAAGCGAACAAGTGCCTGAAAGCCAGGAAGGTGGACTGCAAAAAGTCCCTCAAAGCCTGGAGGAGGCCCACCACCATAAATCATGTCTGAGAATGAGGCGGATGAAGAGACGGTGCAAGGGGGAGCTGCCTACCAAGGACCAGCATCACCTGCGTTATCCGGAACTGAAAGCAGTGTGTCCTCTTGCAGCATGACCCCAGCAAAAATGAAAGATTTAAAGTTTGAGCTAGCTGACAGCAAAGCTGAGAGAGAATTGAGTCCTAACTTTGTGTTAGGGTATGACACTGATAAATGGTTCACCTCCAACGAAAGAGCTTTAAGGATGGTCAGGTTGGGATAGCTGCACAGGAGGACATTGTTGTGAAGGTTAATACCTACAATGGGGTGGGACACCATGCAAAACCAGCTTTTCTAGATCCTTGTAGATGGTTTGAGACCATCATAGATCACACCACAAATGTCAAAAAGTGTGTTGTAGTGACAAGTCTTTTCTCACTGTACTGTGAACATCAAATGTATTTATTCTTCTTGCAGGGGAAAGGTTGGACAAAACATGCAGACCAATCACATTATTCTAGTGAAATGATTTTGGGATCAAACACACAAATATTCTGAAAAGGTAGTTATGTCAATAGGAACTGTTCCCAATTGTTTTGGGACTGTGGATGAGGTTTCTTGTGGTGAAACAACATACATGTTGAATGAAAGGACACCACACCACTGCCACCATGGATTGAGATGAATTCATCTCAAGGAAGGAGATTAATGGTTAATGGGGGTAAAAGGCTCACTGCTACCAAGATAGATTATTTATGTAAAATGTTGTTAGCAATGCTACCACTGCCTTAATATAGATTTCATAGTTTCGTTGTATACCTGTCATATAAGACCACTCTAAATGTGTTCATAGCTTTGATACGTATTTGGAGCTTAATACAACTATTTTAAGAAAACAGAAATATTCATTAAGACTGCCTGGAAATGCTCTAAGTTCAATAGTCCGAGAAACCAAGGCACTGAACAACCTAAGTGTCTTGCTGAAGAGCTGGCCACCAGAAAGAGGGCTGTAAAAGATTTTTAAAAATCAGGGATGCTTCAGACAATGTATATGACACTTAACAAGTTCCCACTAAGGGTGGAAGGCCTTACCTGCAGATTGACCATGATAGACCTGTGAAGAGACAGGGAGGCAAGCCTGCCTTCTAATTCTGGATCAGTTCAAAGCTCAGTGAAGGCCCTGACACTGGCCCTTTCTCCCCTGAAAGAACATACAGACAATCCAAGGGCATACCTCTTCTGTAGGAACTACATATAAAAGCCTGATTCACAATTACATGCCTATCACACTCATTATTCGCACACAAAAGCTGGAAGGAGGATGATTGGTGGTCATGAACTTTGAACTTTCACTATTTCCTGGAGATCTAAACTGCACTGAAGTGATCCTTGGGAAACTGTTGCCTCTGAACCTTAAACCTTCAAGGTCTAAACCAGCTTTGGGAGATGATGGGGGGCTGAAGTGATTTATTGCCAATGAGGCAGTCCACTTTTCAAAACCTGCAACTCTGCTAAGCAAACCACATCACCCTCGTCAATGGGGGAACTGGCAATATCACCTCCAGCTCCTCTTTAAGGGAACATTCCAGTATCCAATGAGAGGAAAGAAAGGAATGGCATATATGAGATTTGAGAACCAGAGCATAGAAGTTTATCCAACCCTCAAGTACTCATTTCTAGCACCTTGTAGCAAAATTAGACATGATTTTTGAAGGTTTCAAAAAGATCTATTCGGGGAGTGCCTGCACAGTTGAAACAGGAGGAGAACATTTACTCCAATCAGCAGTAGTTCTGCAAGAAAAAGAAAGCCTGAACCAGCAAGTTGGTAATCAATATGGTCACTCCTCAGATGTGGATTGCTGTCAGTAAGAGAGGGTAACCCTATATCCACTTCTACCTTCGTCAGAAGTAGCAGTTGTGTGTTTCATTTCTAATGATGGAAATCTTTGTTACTGTACTGTGTATCCTGAGTAAAACTAAAGGTCCTAGGGAAATGGGTAAGGGCTGCGAGAGCTGTGTAGGCTGTGATCATGATGCCTGGGGTCCACAAGCAGAGATTTTAAAAATGAGAGCAACACTAGATTTTTGCATATGATGTAAGATTGGCAGGATGTTGGAAAGAAAGCACCAGGAGATTAATGCAGGCTAGCTTGAAATAGGTTCTTGCTTGAATCAGGAGTCATGGTATATCCTTCGGTACAGGGCTGATGTCACTAAAGATTTCTTTAAAGTACAAGACGGATTGATATCACTACATGTAAATAGAGCATGGTGTCTTCCGTGGAAGTCTAGGAAATATTGGTCCAAGTTGGAGAGCCACAGTTGTTGGTTTTGCCTATGTTTGTGAGGCAATTTTGCAACAAATTGCAAAGCCAATAGCAAAGCTGATGACCATCTTGGATTGTAGATGTATATATTTCCAAGATGCCTGTCATGTTGCATTTAGATGCAATGTGGCAGCTGTCTGGAATGCATTTAAAGTTACATTCCAACATTCCTAATGTACTTTTCTATGCTTCTAAGATGGTCACCAAATTGCACATAGATGTAAATTAGTGGCCATCTTGGAAGCCTGGTAAGTAACATTTCAATATGGCTGCCTTTGTTGCTGTTGGCTTCACAAATGCTTGCAAAATTGTGTCAAAATCATTTACAAAGCCATCAGCTGTGATCATCCATCTTCGAACATTATTTTCTAGATTTCCAACTGCCTCCCAATTTTGTGTCTAGTTGCAACATGACCGCCATCTTGGAAGCAAAGAAAATAACATTCGAAGATGATTTTCTAATATATATGGCCTTGCCAATGCTTACGTAAATCACATTGGGCAGCAGGTGAAGGGCAGAGATTAGAGAGAGAGGTTGGGGTAAAGATGAGAGGCCCGGGAGGACTGAAAGAGAGAGAGGCACCGAAACACAGCAGTGATCTCAAGGAGGAGAGCACAATATGGAGGCAGCGTGAGGGCAGGATCATAGGAATTGAGCATAACTGGTGGATTGGGTGGAGAGTGAGGTGCAAGAGATAGAGAAGAAAACAGGAAATAAGACCGTGCATATATGCATGCTTATCTTTTGCTAATGCTAAACTAGGATGAAAAAAATAGAACGAACATGGTTCCAAGACCTCAGGAGATGAAGGATACAATCACCTCAAAAACACTGAGTACAGTGAAAATACTGGGCAAAGAAAGTAAACATGCCACACAAAATACATTTTTTATACATGTCAAGTTTATGTAGATTTGTCAAAAAGAGATACATTTAGTAGTTTACTCCTTTTGATGTGCACATAATACCACACCATCCAACCGATCGGCTACAAGTTCAGTTGAGTGATATGAAAAAGGAGGGAGGGTCTGGTTTAGGGACAGGTTTGGATCAACACTAGGAATTTGACAAGGTGCAAAGCTTCAACTTTCTTCCACGCTGCCCACTCTCTCTATCCCACCCACAATCATGCTACGTAGTGATGGATGTTCTACCAGAGGCAGAGATTTCCTGTTCCTAGAAGTTCGGCACATGAGTGCGTTCTGTGACAGGCAATCAGGCCTTGCAATAGGAGGTACTTCACGTTACTCAAAGTTGTGCAAAGTTAGCAACTTCACGTCTTCCCTGTGGAAGCGTTCTCTTTGTTCATCCTTAATTAGCACAAAACATCACGTTCTCTGGTGGCAAATAATTTTAATTTCGCTGTTCACCACTGGAGAGTGTGTATTTAGTTTGTGTATGGGTTGAAAAGTTAAGGGTATTTTGCCTGTTGTGCACAAACATGTGGTGAGGTGTCATGTTTCAAATTGTATATCATGTTTAATTGTACAGAAAGCAAAGATAATTGCGTCATGGTAAACTTACCCTAAGCAAACTGAATACCAGTCTAACATAACATAGTTAATCGTAAAGCTTTAAGCATTTTTATATATTTATAACCAGCCTAAACTTCAGATGCACTCTGTTTTTCCCACATTTGCTTCGATTCATTTTAGCAAATTAAACTCATCATAATAGGGACATTTATTAGTGTGCTCCAGTATGATTGTGTGTAACTGAAACCTCTCATCTGTGCACTCAACTTCAGACATTGATAAAGGGAGCATTATTTGGAAACCATTAGCTACTGTGATTCCATTTTGCAATACTAATACCATTAAACAAAAAGGCATTAAATAACGAAGTAGTGTAAATGTAAGTCTAACCATGGGTAAATATACTCATTCAGGATGTTAATATTTAGCAACCCGACTACATTTCTTTCACTATATTCGGTTTATTGATCATTTTCAAAACAGACCTGTCATATGCGTGATTCTAGGTATTGCTTCTGAATCTTCACAATGGTAACAAAACATGTAAATTAATGCATGATTGAGTAAAGCAACAGATGGTTCGAGATAAGTAGTTGAAGAAATGTTCAAAAGTTTATTCCAACCTGACTGACACAGCTGGCCTGACTGAGTGTGCTCACAGCCCTCATATAACTCTGATTCCTTGACCGGAATTTAGGAGAGTTGTAGTTTGGCGAAGGATCCAAGATGTGAACAGTAGGCATTTCACTTGCAGTTTGTAGATAACTCTGGCTATAAAAAAATAAATTAAAAAATAAACAGAATTAAGTTATAGCAATTTTGCAGTTCATAGATGTGAAATATTTGAACAGATTCAGTTGCCTGTAACAGCAATAAACATATTATTAATCTAGAGACTGTACCATCTTACAAAACAAATCGGTAGAAAAGGCCAGTATCGATTGTCATGTCTTTGATTATTCAGTCACAGGTAACCACATATTAAGATTTTTGAATACATGTTATCTGATCAAGCCAGCGAGTGGCAGCATTTCATTCATATCTCAGCAGTCAAACCTTTTCTTTGATCCTTGATGTCGCAGTCACCACTCAGCAATACTAAGGAGGAGTCTGTGATTGTTTTTCAGAAACTTAAGTGAGTTTCGACTGAAAGATTGTCTCAGTGACCCTCTGGTGTAGCTTGAAGGAGCAGTCAGGACCAAACTCAAAGAAGGTGGTATGAAGGTTGAGACTAGATACAGTTATCAGATCCAACATAAAGACAGATTCCTCAGAAGAAGCATACATCGAACCCCATTCCTCCCCTCCAAAGACTCAAACATGCAGGGCACATCACCACACATCATAAACAATGACTTAAATCATTAAACATCTTAAACCGAAATATGTCTCTGTGATCCCACTCTAGCCAAAACAAGCAGGGGTCCTTTTTTCATCTGTTAGAACACTTGGTGTAGTTTAATAAATGATTCCCTAGACATGGCCTTGTTACCAAGCTCGAAAAAAAGAAAACCCGCCAAATCACTCTGCCACTCCAAAGATCGGACCTTGATTCTGTTCTACACCCCAACTATTGCTCAGCCTCAAACTTTCCATTACTGGCTAGTTGAAATGTCAGTAGCCAACCAACTACATACTACCATTGCCAAAGATGGACTGCTAGATAATCAAACATCTGGCTTGACATTGTAAGCTTATACTGTTTATGTAATCTGCCCCCTCTACAGGGGAAGGCTGCAGGAAGGAATATATAAACCCACTGTACATTGCACATTAAACCAGGTGCCATTTGAAAGAGAAACTGTGAAAATCGTCAGTAATGTTCATCACATTCTCAACGAAGGAAGTACTATCTAATTGTATAAATATAATTGTATTAAACTCTGGCCACATTTAGTATATTTACCATAACAGCCTCAAGAACATAAACATCACATGGCCCTTTTTGGAAAAATTCTAAAATGCTCACATCCTTCTTATGCAACAGAAACCTAATGGCAAGGATAGGTGATCACACCTCAACAACAGCGGGTATAGTATGTGGCATACAACAAGGCTTCATCCTTACACCTACCTTACTCAATCTTTGCAAGAAGCCTCTAAGTCTAATTCTAGTAGACTCAGGTGGCACCCTATATCAATATGCCTACACCCAATTATATCTGAGTACCTCTGCAATTGAACACACAGTCATATTATGGAACCGCCTCATACTCTTAAAACAGGGACGAGAGACAATTTCTTCCTCCTAACACCCCTAAAGACAAACGTTCTCATCATCATGTGCAAAGGGTTTTAGCATCCACGAATTCTCTGATTCGGTAAATCAGAGGGGTTGAGAATGGTAACATCCTTTTATAAATATACTAAACCCATTTATTCATTTGGAAATATTTTCTGAATTGTTAAATGTTTTTAGGAAACCATTATAAATTATTATTTGGAAGGTACATGTAAAGGGTCCCTTTCAAACACCAAATCCTTATGGTATGTATTAATGTTTTGCGACCGAAATACACTTACAAAACATTCCGATTTTGCCAAGAACTCGAAGGTGGTGACAAGCTATTTGCAAACAGGAAGGAGTCCACAAGTGGTCCTTCCCCAATGTGGGTATTGTCAAAAATGTTTTTAGGTGTAGGCAGTGGTCCATGAGAGCACTGCCTAATCGTAAAAAATAATTGTGTAACACAATTGTTTTTTAACTGTATCAAATTTTCCTTTTTGAAATAGAGCTGTTTTATGCAAAAGTAATTACAGACATGGTGGTATGCTGACCCCAGCAGCCCACATCCCTGTGACAGGGGGCTATCATATAGGGTGTAATCAGTAACCTACCTCACGCATTTTGATGAGGTAGGTCAAATTGTGACCCAATATGATTCTTTATTTTGTGAACAGACCTGTTAGTACATAGGAGGGCTCACAAAACACCATTGCATTCGGTAGACGTCAGTGTGCTAATGGAGGCCCCTTTTTACCAAATCCATTTTTGTACATTCCAAGTAAGAATTTGCGAATACTTCTTAGTCGCAATTTATGGTGTCTTTTTTGGAATCTTTGTACATGAGGCCTAGAATTCCTACTAATAACCAATGATAACAAGAACACATTAGATCCATCAATTGTCAACACACTGAACCTCAATGATCCTTCCCCAGCCACGAATCACACCTGACCAGTCTCTCATCCCCCACTCGTTCACACACTCATCTCCAGATGTGATCCTTGTAATGCCATTCTGGCCATATTTCATCTACTTCGGCTGCCCCATACAAAGTTCCTATACTCAGTTAACAGGCTGATTAATTCAGCAAGGGAACATGATTTAATCATCCATTTATTTAAAGATTTCCAATGGCTCCCCATTGTGGCTAGGATACAATTTAAAATCTGCTGTCTCGTTCCAAATGCCATCCTTAATGCCAAACCACCATTGGGAGGTGCTAGTGGACTAAGGAATCAAAGCTTTCTGCTACTGGAAGATCAAAATTCTAAACCACCACTGACCAAAACAATCATTTCCAGGAGCAGCTACCACTGGGTGGTCCTCTAATGTCTCTTATCACCATCAGAAACCAGTTCAAAGTACACCTGTTAAGACCTTTCCTAACCTAGCGATATTCCGCAATTCACAGGATGGCCGCAATTGTATACTAACCAGACATTCTTACTGATTACCCTGCTGTTTATTGTCACACATTTTGATGTAGCATTCTATTTATATGTAAAGCCCCCTAACAATTATTGGCCTCAGTTTGCTATATAAGTGAGATAAAAATAAAAAATTAAAATAAAATTGCATACTCAAGCAACATGCAGGGCATTTTTCAGTTTCTACCCAGTCCCATGTAGGTGTGAGTCAATAAAAATCCAACCTTCGAAAGCTGCATCCATCTAAGGGTTAAACAAGGTGGTAGTGGTCAGGCAGCACTTATTCTGACATTCACAATCTTTACTGCAAATACACAAAAAATAGATAGCTTGATCCACAAAAAAGAATGTGGATGTGTTGATTTACTCACATGTAAATTTACTCTTGCGGAGAGCTGTATGTCTCCATTGTTTTACTATTCGCTGAGAGTAGATTTACAACTCAGTTTAAAATTAATAACTATTTGTTATTGTATGAACTCAAATATATTATTTGGATAATATTTAATTTAAAGTAACTTTTAATGCTTAAACAATGTTATATATATTTAATTTAGAAGTCCAATTAATGTGCCACTTTTCTTGCCCTGTTTTTTCAGGCCTCCATGCTTTGGAACTCCCCTCTTGCATACAATATGCCTGACACAGGCATAGTGGGGCTTAAATGGTCGCAAAGTGGCGTAATGAAAGCAATACACCACTTTGTAAATCTGGAGCGGGGTAAGGCCACCTTAGCATTAGAACAATTACGCTAGGGAAAGGTGGTGCAAGGGGCATGTAAATATGCCCCATAGTACTAAAGCACATACCTACGTATTTGAAAACCTTCACAGGGAAACGCCTCATAGAAAAGACAGGAGATAATATCTGCATATTTAAATACGTAGGTGCATGGTCTTGTTGACAAGGAGCTGCAATGGAATGTCAAAGTATGAAAGAAGGATCAAGGTTTATATTGAAGTCTGGGAAATAGGATGAGACAAGATGTTTAGCAACTAGCTCACCTTCTGGAGGAAAGCTAATGCCAGGAATAAGAGAGAGAAAATTGTTGAACAGTGTCAACCAACAGAGTAGGCCCCAACTTGATAACTGATAGTGTTTGAAATTGTGCATGCTGTAGATCTTGAAATTCTTATGTTTCTTGAGTAATTACAAAAAGAAACATGAATAGTTTCCTGAAAACTGACATCTTCTGAAATTAATTAGTCTTGTGTTATTGAGTCAGTCTAAATGTTGATGCCAGTACAAGTAGGCATTTTGATGTGATCCAAAAAGAGCAGCTGAGAATGTTTTCTGTGTTCTCTTATACTCGTCTCATAGAATGACATGCATGTAAAATAATACTTACTATTGCAGGGAGGTGCGTGATACTGCCAGGAAACGATTTAATTGTAGAGGGCAAGTACACATTACTTTGTTACCAGATGTGCAACCAGGGCGCTTACACAGGAGAGAATTGTAAGCTGATGATGTTCCTGTTATCTAAACCTTCTAAAAGGGAACGCTGCATGAATGAACCCACAAAACATTATAAATGAAACCAGAGTGTTGGGAGGAATGGCATAATTTTTTGTGATCTCCCGTTAATTTCCTGTCTGATTTTACCTTCATTAGAACTCTGTGTGCTGCTGTAGCTGAAGAGAAGAAAATCCTGCCAGCATATGAGGTGAGCCAGAGGGAACTGCACATGAAAGCCAAGAGGAGAGGCCAGTGAAGACGGGGAGACAGTGACACAGAGGTGCCTAGAGGAGGTAAGAGGGTCCACATCCTCAAACAACTGTTGCCTAACTTAGTGGTGGGAATGATATTAACAAGAGGAATTGCAGGAGTCTCTGGAACCATATGTCCATAGGAAGCGATACCTTTCTGGCCTTAGATAAGGGTTACATGATTAAGTATACCCTCATAAAAGCACTTGTTGTTAAATATGATTTGGCCCCTAATAAGTAATGCTTAAACATCAGTGACACAAATGCAAAAAGAACATATGGTGGACAGAATGAGAAACAAATCAAACCTTCACCCCCAGTCACAGATCTGGGTTGAATGCATCTGTTTTTTTTTTGCTCACCAGGCCATTCTAGTTGGGACCCAGCCATAGGCAAATCAGTTTTGGCCCTGCTTCCCATGGGAGCAGTCCAACCCAAACTGCCAGGCGAGCTCCTCCCTGGACCAGAAACCAGAACCCTTGGACCAATTTCGGGTTTTCACTCCTCATCAGCCAGGATAGTCTGAAACTGAAGGTATATAGTGCATGGGACCCACATTGGGCATACCCTTCCCACTTAGGGTGGCAAGCGCAAAAAGAACAGATGATGGACGGTATGCGAAACAAATCAAACATTCAACCCAGGGTTGATTTCATGGATCACTTGGATAGGGCACTGAATGGTTGGGTGAAGGGCAGCAAAGTGAGTGACTATGATGTGCTGTACAATCTGGGAGAGCATTTTAGTATTTACTTTGCAGAGATACAGCAGCATCTGATTAATTTAAAGTTCACTTTTCTTAGGGAGTGTGCACAGGAAGCGTACCTCCTGGTTAGTACCAGAGTGTCAAAGAAGCTATCTGGAGGGGGCACCAGAGGGGTAGAAATGATCCACACCAGAAGGAGGAGGAGAGGAAGACAAAAAACATAAAGAAGTTTTCTAAAGGCTTCCAAAAGAGATTTTATGGGATGGAATCGAAGTCCAATCCTGAAAAAAGAAGGGTCGTTATAATAGGAAGAAGTCCCCAGCCTGCTCTCAGCCCAAGACTCATGAATGTTGCCAGTATGGGCATTTCAAGGGGAATGCCATCTGCCCCTGCAGGAAGCATTACTCCAATGGTGAGCATACCCTGGGATGGCCTGTGTAGAGCTGGGGGAATAGGTTGCCTCAGTTAGTTTTTGGGGGTGTTCAGATGTTACCCTAGTGTCGTGGATGACAAAGAAATGGTGCCTAAGGCTCAAATGTCTGACAGTAGTAAAGAGTATAGGCAGTGGGTCACCATCAAAGGGCTGAGGGTGAAAGATCTGAGATACAAAGAAGCCAGTATGACACATGTTAGGTTATAACCGGTGTCCACGGAGTAGATAGTCCCTTATGTAGTCCACCAGGTTGTGAAAGCAGAGAAGCTGGTGAAACACCATCCAGTGGCTCTATTTCCCTTTGAATGCGGGTGAGAGGGGACTGAAGCGGGGCTATCTTAGGCAGTTTTCTGCAAAGCAAAAAGGGAGTGCCCTACTCTTGAGGGCCTAAGGTAAGAGGCCAAGGCACAGACAGCTGGTGATCCCTCTGGTTATTACATCATTTACTGTTAGTGCTCCCCTCATGCTACCAGACCTTCTTCCTGGAGTTGGCTCATGATATCGCACTGGTGGAACATCTGGGGCAGGTAGCTGGTGACATTTCTGTTGAACACGTCATTTACTGAGAGAATGGTCTCCTGATAAGAGTGTTAAAGGTCCTTGAGCCTGATGCAACCCATGTGTTACTGCCCCTCCCCCCCATGTTACGGGGCTTCTTACAGGAGTAGGCTCATAATATCCCCCTAATAGGATATCTGGGGCAGGTCAGAACCTTTGTTCCACTAGTCACCCACTTTTATTGGCCCTGAATGAGGATGCAGTCAGATGCATTCTGCAGATCCTGCATAACCTGCCAGGCCTGCAGAAAGCAGAAGGCTCCCTGGCTTCCATTCCATGTGGCGGGAACCCCATCTTTGAAAGGGTGGTTATTGATATTGTTGGGCCCCTTAGGCAACAGGTTTATCCTGGTATTGGTGCACCATGCCACTAGGTACCCTGAGGCCATCCCCCTGAGGTTGGTGACTGCACCTGGGGTGGCTAGGGCACCAATGGGGATATTTCCCCTTGTGGGTTTCCCCAAGGAGGTTGTGTCTGATAGGGGCACCAATGTCATGTCTATGTACATGATGTCCATGTGGGAGGAGTGTGGGGTAACCTACAATTTCTGTACTCCATTGAATCCCCAGATTCAACAAGACCCTAAAAGGCATGATTAAGGGTCTGCCAGAGCCTTTGAGGTGTATGTGTGGCATTACCTTGCTACGCCTACTATTTGCATACAGAAAGGTGCCTTTGAAGGGAAAAGAGTTTAGTCACATTGAATGTCTGTTTGGCCACCCTATGCATGAACCTCTACATTTTGTGAAGAAGGGGTGGGAGCTCCTTAGAAATTCCCTCAAGATGTATTGAGCGACATGTTGATCCTTCGGTATCAGATGAAGTGCTTCTGGAGTGAGGACACTGAGAAACTGGATTCCAGTCTGGAAGTAATAAAAGGCTGGTATGACAAGGATCATGAATGTAAACCTCCTCAAGCCCCACCTTGAGAGGTATGAGGTTACTATGCTCTTGCTGATGGATGATTGTGAGGAGGAAGAGTGAACACCTTCCAGTTCTCCTGTATTCCAAGGAGCAACATGGGTCACTGGAAAAAGTTGTCCTCTCTCCCACTCTGACTCTCAAGCAACAGAGGGATTGTTGCCACTGGTTGGGTCACTTCAGCTCTTTATTCTCAATAACCCCAGTGCTCACTGATTCATAGACCTATGACACAGACATGAGGCACAGCATACAGGTCAAAAATACAATCTAAAGGATGTCTGACAAGGTGAGGGTCAACATCAAGGATGAGATATCTAAGATATCAGAGTTGGAGGTGACTGCACCTTACTGTACTCCTTGGGTCTCCAGTACCTTTGACTTGACATCAGGATATTACAAGATCACCCTAAGGGGGGGGGGGGGCAAGGCGAGATTAGCGTCCTTCACCCCAGAGGGCCATTTTCAAATCAAAGTGATGCCAATTGGACTAAAGAATTCCCCTGCCACCTTACAGGGTTTGGTCAACTGGGTCCTGGCTGCCCTGGAAAAAGTAAGAGCAGACAACTTTGATGACATTGTTATTTTCAGCTCCATCTAGGAAGACTACCTACATCACCTCTGGGATGTGCTTCAGGCCCTGCATCAAACAGACCTAGTCCAGTAGGTGCTAGATAGGGAAGGGATCATGGAATAATCAGGCCGCCAAGGCAGGGGAGGCTAGGTTCAACCTCTCTAGCCAAGATTCAGATGATTATGGCTTGGGAGTTTCTAAAGATCTGTACCCAAGTTAAAGCTTTCTTAGGCCTCACTGAGCTCAAATCATGAAGCAACCCAAAAGGTGATATGGACAGAGATGTGACGTAAAGCCTTCAATACCTTAAAGGAAGCCATGTGCACAGCATCAGTACTCAAGGTATGTGACTTTGCAAAACAATTCATAGTGGAGATAGATACATCAGAACATGGCATTGAGGGTGTTCTCTCACAGCTGCACATCAATGCCTTGGATGAACCCTTAGCCTTCATCAGCAGGAGACTACATCCCAGGGAACAGAGGTACAGTGCAATTGAAAGGGGAGTCTTTGCAGTTGTCTGGGCACCCAAGAAGCTGAGACCATACATGTTTGGTAGGTCTGGGCGGAGTTTGCAGAGTTGCGCTACGTTGAGTTCCATGAAGTGCCCAAAAAACTCAGCCGTGCTATGCGGAGTTCTGCAAGTGGCAGAGTGCGTTAGGTCGTGCCATTCGTGCTGTCACCATAGTATATAGTACTGTATGTACCCAGGGCTAGTAAATTAAATGCTACTAGTAAGTTGTAGCACTCACTGTGCCACCTACTAAAGGAGCACTATAAAAGAAGTCTCCACACCTGCCACTGTAGCTTGGGTATGCAGTTCTAAACAGTCATTTCAACCTGGCAAAATAACGTTTTTGCCAGGCCTAAACTTTCCTTCTTAGAACTTCTAAGTCACCCCAAAGTAGGCTGGCCCTAAATGTCCTTAGGACAGTGCAAACGTGGTTAATGTTTTACATATCCTGGCAGTGGAAAACCCCCCAAGGTTGTTTTTCACTGTAGCAAGGCTGATTCGCCCATAGAAAAATACTGGCTTACTTCATAACAACTTAATTTAGTTTAAAAGCAAATAGAAACATTTCCTTTCAAGAACTCATTTTAATAGTAATTTAAAATCCAACTTAATTATTACACTTTTAGGAAGTTGCCATTTATTTTCCTAAGCAAAAAGGCCTTTCCGTCTCTGTTCAATGTCACCTGATTGTTGAATAGCTCCTCTGTGGTGAGATGTATATTGCTCCCAGGCAGTGGACTACTGGATTAGGTGTGGTGAGGTGCTTTTTTTCCTTGAGCAGGGTGGCCTTGGTGGCTGTGCCCAGCCACTTCTTGAATTTCAAAACAGACCTACCATGTCATTGGCAGCTATAGCTCACAACTATGTCTGCATTCGTTTGTCTTCATAGTCAGCTGGAATTCAAACCCAGAAGGAAAGGTGAGCTGTGCCAAACTCATCTGCACTGACCACAGGGAAGAGTTTGCCCATTAGCTAAGCCACATATCTGGATGGGCACAGGGAGCTCTGAACAGGGGAAGAATGGTTCCGCAATTTTGTATTGTTGGAAAATGGGTTATGGGTAAGGGGAGGTAAGTACCTACACTTAGCAATAGGCCACTAACCTCCACTTAGGTCCAGTTAGGTCTCAGTAAATTAAACCCAGCTCAACCATTGCTAGCTTGGCAACTAGCGACAAGGCTTAATTTAGGAGACAGAGTATAAAGCATTTAAATATCACAAAACAGTAATTAAATAAAACACATGAAACAGTTTAAAATTCCAAAACCAATTTATAAAAATAGATTATATTTTTATCTTTAAAATGACACAAAAACGAATAAAATCGGATATGGAGAACTGGAGATATGAATTTTTAACGAATTATTGTTTTTTAGCGTCTAGTAACAAAAAGCACCAATTGGGTCATCTGGTTGCACCTCGACCGGGACAAAGTCAAAGTTTAAGGCCGACCGCGATGGAGCCCTGCTCGGCTACAGGCCGCGGGAGGCCTCGGTCAAAAGTTTACCTTCGCACTTAGTCTCTTTTCTGAAGATTTTCCTCAGCGGGACGAACCTGCCAGTCCAATCTGACCTCCTGGAGCCCTTCTCCGGATAAGCGTAGCGGGAATCCTCTGTGGAGATTTTTACCTTTGGACTTAGTCGTTTTTTTGAGGTGAAAATCCTTCGACCAGGGTAAACCTGGATCTTGATCCGACGTCCCTGGAGCCCTCCTCAGATACGCTGGCTGGGAGGTCCCGGTCAACTTTTTACCTTCGGACTTAGTCTCTTTTTTGGAGATTTTCTTTACCGGAACAAACCTGCAAATCAGGCCGGGTCGCGGTTGAGGCAAGCCGGCTAGAGTTGCCGCGGCAGGTCGGTCCCTCTATGGAGCTTCTTTTCAAAACTTCTCCAAACTTCTGGGGCTTCTCCCAGATGTTCTTTTAAGTTCTTTTGGGGGTCCACAGCTCACCCCAAGGGTCCAGAAGCTCTGAGATGATCCTTGGGGGGTGTGGACTACAACTCCCAGAATGCACCTGGTGCAAACTCCTTTTTGGCCACTGGGCAGTGGTCAGCTGGTTGATTTCTTCAGGAGTTGGTGCAGGGGACTCTGGTTAGCAATTTTTCACCTGTAGCAAACAGGGAGTCCCTCCTTGAACCAGTTGAAGCCAGGCAAAGTCCTTCTTGTGGTGAAGCCCAAGTGTGCAGCTGGTGCAGTCCTTCTGAGTGCAGGTTCCAGGTGCAGGCCAGGGGTTTAGCAGGGCAGTCCTTTTTCTCCTTTGGTTCTTCCTTGTTGGAATCTGATGGGGATCTGAGGTGTGGGTGCAGGTCTGCCAGTTTTATCCTTGCTCCTGCGTGAAAAACAGGGGGTCCTGATTCTCCAATTAGGTGCAAGGTCCTTCCCCGTGTGATGACCACTTCCTGGGAAGTGTGGCAAAAATCAATCCCAGGAGGCAACATTCTTTAAAAATCCATCATGGCTGAATCTGATTTTTGGAGGTTACATCTGGCTGAGCCCACCCACTGGTGTGGCTCAAAATCATAAATACACCCCTCTCCTGCCCTCTCCTAATCTAATCAAGGGGGCACCTAGTTGTCTGGAGTTGCAGGATGTGGGGGTGTTGCTGAGGTGCTCCAAATGTCCTCCTCTGCCTTTGAAGACCAGTTTGGCAGCCCTCCCCCTTCCTGCCTCACCATCTGCTGAGGGGAAATTCCCTCCCACAGGCACATCTCTTTGTGTGAAGCCAGGCCACTTCACACCTCATTAAGGCAGCCATGGCCAAGCTGCTATAGGCTGGCCAATCAGGGCACAGCAGCAAAAACAATGCAGGGCTGAAACTGGCAACTTTACTTAAGGGGACTTTACAAATGTAAATAAAGTCTCCCCATTCTAGCCTATGAAAGCCATTCTCTACAATGAGGGAACAAAAATTGGCTGTTTTTACCTCACCAGGGCTTATAAAACTACTTTTATAAGGTCCCTGCTTATAGTTACATGGCACCCAGCCCTAGGGGCACATAGGGCACAGCTTAGGGGTGACTTATATGTAAAAATAAGGTAGTTTAAGACTTTGGAACTACTTTTAATTCCAAAGTCGAATTTGCATATAACTTTAATTTAAAAACAGCCAGCAAGGCAGGCCTGCCTTTAAAATGACACTGGGCACCTCAGCAGTGCACCTATGGGTGCACTACCTATGCTGTGGTCCCTAAACCTACATGCCCTACCATATACTAGGGACGTATAGGTGGGTTAACTTAGCCAATTATAATTAGCCTAATTTGCATATTGATTTTACACAGAGCACAGGCCCTGGGACTGGTTAGCAGTACCCAGGGCACCATCAAAGTCAGGAAAACACCAGCAAAAAGTGGAAAATGGGGGCAAAAAGTTAGGGGGCCTCTCCAATCAGCCCTATTTTCTCACATGTATTTAGGTAGAAAGGTGCTCTTTCGGATATTGTTCAGTAAAACACACAGGAAGTGCTGCATAAGTGGGTAGGATCACCCCTGGAAACTTTTACCCGTTGGTTTGGGAATGGTTTTGCTCACCCAAGCTGGCACTGGGCAAAAAACGTTTACTGACAAACCTCTCCTCAGAACAGTCCTGGACCTCTGAAGACCAGAGCAAGAACTGCCTTGCTGGCTTAGACCTGAAGGAAGACTGGACCTGCTGGTCTTGCTGTAGTTGGAGCTACAGGGATGAAGCAAGCTTCCAGAAGCCCTTACCTTTCCCCTGACCCTGCAAATGTTCAACTGACTAGTACCAATTGGACCTGCCTTCTGACCGTGTTGCTTGCCTCTGTCGGAGTGATTTCTAACCCCAAAATGGGACCACCCAAGTCCTGAAATCCTTGCTGGTGTAGGAGTGTATTGTATTGTAGTCACATTTATATAGCCCTTTCCACCACTGACGAGAGATTGAGGCACTTTACACTAGGCAACACTCTTCTCCGGAACCCAAGGTTAATAGTTACTGGATATTGTTAGCTATTGAGATCAGTTTTGTGTGTTTAAGATAACTATTCCATGCATTCACCCCAGTTTGTTTTTTGTGGATTAAATTAATAATAGTTAGTTGTGTTCACATGCAGATGATTGGGGTGATCAACAGGTGAGCTGGATGCGATTAGATATTGTGAGGTTGCAGTTGTATGAGTTTCAGTGGAGGAGAGGTTGCAATATAAATGTGTTCTGGGAAGTTTGAAGAAATACCTCAATAGAGATTAAGGCAAACATGTTGTGCTCAGCATGAGGAGGCATACAGATGATGAAAGAGAAGGAAACAAATAAAAAAAAGAGAAAGCATATAATACTAAATATATGGGTAACAGGAAAGAAACATTAAAAATGCTTAAGTGGATGTCAACTAATGTTCACCCTCCAGACTGGTGCACAGTTAATTACAAATGCAAAGAATGATACAGTTGGATGTGATTTTGATTGGCATGGCACAAGACAGAGGGTGAGAACAGCTTCCCAGAGAGTAGAAGTGTATTGCCTGCTTTTCTGTGGCTGGAAAGTGGTGTTTCAGATACTGAAGTAATCAGAATAGTGACTAGTCTCTTTGGAAATTTAATGAAGACTCTGATAGGAAACAGGTGGCCTAATCAGACTTCCTAAAACACTGCCCTTGGTAGGTGGTGGGGGTGTGGTGAAATTACAGATTTTATTGTGCAAGCTGAAGAGGCCCTTTGGGTTAGGGCCACTCATTTGTCTTTTGTAATCACACTTTCAGTAGGGCTGATGACAGAAACCTCACACCTCTTTGTGCCTCTGTTGTAGGTGCACCACTATGGAGACAACCCTGCTGTGAGGGGGCATCCCTTCACAAAGGCTGTGTCTGGAAGAGCAGCCTGAAAAGGAATCTGTTCTGAGGCCCTTGCTTTCCAGTTTCAAACTTGTGGTTGGCTGCAGGTAGCAAATACATTTCGGCAGCATGTGCATGTGCTGAGAGGAAGGGCCAGAAGAAAAGTGAACCCAAGCGCTATATGAAAAATGTCCTAGTGGAATTAGTGTGCATCTAACAGGGGAAAGTACCAAGGACGGTGGCTTTTATCTTGCCCCTCCTGACGTGACAGAATGCTTTTGTCAATTTGATGGTAGTTTCTACTGCCGACTTCAAAGCACGAAGGTCACGTTTGGAACAGTAGCAAGTAAATCACATCCATGCATGAGCATGTGTAGCACACTTCTAGCATTGGTGTGATCTTTGCAGCACTAGTGGATTAACAGCAGAATCAGTGTTCGAAAACTGCAAACTTGGCATTCTAATCCTGGCTTCTTCATGTGCTATAAGTGCATTATGCCAACTTTTTCTCCAGACAGCCAACAGGAGACTGGGATCACTGTCTAGCGGAAGCTGTTGGCATCGAATCATCAGTCTAATTCAAGTGTCTGCTTTGACCTGCTGAAGGAAATCTGACTCTGTGTAAAGACTTTCGACATTGTCTCTAAATTAAGACTGACTGCTTTGTGCCAAGCTACCAAAGGGTTAAGCATAGGCTTATTCCTCATCTGACATATATTTTCAAGTCAACTGCTTAATATTAACCACTGATAAGGCATGTCCATTCAGGTCCTATGCACAACTCTCAGTAGTTTGTAAAAATACCTTACACATTTTCCAGAAGTTTGCAGACCGGCATATACCATTAAGGCAATGTTTCCAGCCATTCTGGGATGTATAATTTCTCAGCATTTTCACCAAACTTTTGGAAAGAAATATATGCACCTTATATATCTCTAGCTTTTATAAAAACTGTTGAAAGCACAACATGACAACTATTTAATGTCAGCCTATGCACATAAGTCCACAGATAAATACAGTTTTGTAAGGAGAAGCTTTAGATTTTCTCATATGTTTTAGGAGAAGGGCATTAATTTACACTGTAACTTATTTCTAATATATTTCACCAACTTGCACTAGTTGCACATTTTTTTAATGTAATTAATGCACATTTATTAAAAACCCTTGCATACTAATATAAATAAAACATTTCATGACAAGCTTCGAGCAAAGCGTAAAACAAGCCTTGACGATTATTCAAATTGTGAGTAGCTTGAAAGGGTATTAAAAAGTGATCAGTTTGAAAGGAGCACAATCATGCTGTAAAAATAAAAAGATGAAGGAATAATAGTGGATGCAGGAAATAAATAGGAAGGGAGTGTAAACCAACCCTCTTTAAGGGTTGGGTTAATGTTTTTATGAAGCAAGGGATGCTAAAATGTAACTTAAAAGCAATTCATAAAAAGATAGTCATATGGTAGCAAGATGTCATAATGATACGACAGTGACAAACTGATCATGGGGGACATGAGAAGAGTGGGACGACCTTGGGGATCCAGGCTATAGTTCCTTGCAGGACGCTGCCTCTGTAGTTTCTGCCTTTGGTGGATTTAATATCTTTGCTGCACAACCCAAATATATTATGAAACAGACTGGATCACAGAACTTTTGCACACGCGGATTCCATCTTCAATGAAAATAGATTTTAGCCAATAAATGTGATCAGTTAGCAAGGATTGACAAGAGCATGTGATGTGCTTGATTGGCTCTCAATGGCAATTGCATAACCTGCACTGCTGCCTTCTGTCCCGGTTGCACCAACTTGGAGGCAGATCTAAGATCAGAAGAACACCAAACCGGAACTGGATGAGCTGCTATTTCACACATTTTGAAAGAGCTGCTGCCAGGTATTGTTGTAGATGCAGAGCTCTGCAAATGTTGATTACAAGGTGGGTGTGAGACCTCTTTGCCAACGAGTTATTTTCCTCAATAAACGAAAGCCACCACATGTCCTTATTAATCAATGTTTTGAAGATGGAAAATAGGACTATCATTACCCAAATGTCCATGAGTTGCAATGTTGCAATTGTCTAGTTGAGATATGTCACGGTGGGGGCTGGTGCGCCTTGGTTTGTTATTTCCAGCCATAGGAGATGGTTTAATCAGTCAGACTTGTTGTTGTGGATTTTGTATCAAATCTTTATGTATGGTCCCTACCATGAAATTTTTGGTGTGGTGAGCCCAAATTCCCGCCTTTCTTGTACTGGAAAGGCAGTATTGGATAGTCTGAAGACCTTCCTGTATGTACTGTAAACCAAGCTACCAAGGAGGGGTGAGTTTCTACCTTGCATGGCTTCAGATCCATAAGAGATAGCCAGTATTAATTTTGCCTTTACTACTTCCAGGATCTGTGTCAATGAGGGCCTGTCTCAATGACAGCCCAGACAAGTGGGTTGCCTGTTTTCTGAAGGCATACTGGAGGGCTCCTACCCCATTCCTAATGTATTGTTTTTGGGGCCTCAAGGTGCAGCTGCTATCAATCAGAACACCTAGGTGCTTTATTGATTTTCTTTTGAGATGTTATTTCTGTTTAGGAACCAGTCACCCTCTTTTTTAAATTGTATTCCCCATGAAAATTACTTTAGAGTTTGTGTGGGTTCACTTCATCTTTACAGTACAAGCTCCCCAGATCTACCCCACTAATTTGGGGGAGCGTGCATGATGTTGCTGAGGGAGTCTACCAGGTCTGTTAATAAGAGGTTGAAAAGGAGTGGGGCCATCAGACCTCTGCTTCAAGCTGGTGGAGTTGGAGTAAAATATTCTTGATACTGTGCTGCCACCCCCCACCTGTTTCTGTGCAGCTCAATGATAGCTCTTAGAAGAGATTGAGAAATCCTAGTGTTGCCCATAAGAGAAGTCTTTACATGGAATAAAAAATATCCTTGAAGTCTATGAAACAGATATAGCGGAGGGTACTGTTGATTTTGTTGATCATAAGGGAGATGGCCATTATATTGGTGAATTGCCAAAGACTATAGATCTTTGAGGAGGTGTCTGCCACAGTATTTGGCACCATAGCCCAAGAGGAAAATTAGTCAATAATTTCCTAGATTTGAGGGGTCTCCACCCTTGGAATGAGATGTATGATGGTGCCTCAGCATAAATCCAGGATCTGGCCTGCGTTTATGGAATGCATGTACAGTGGTGTTAACATTTTTGACTTTGCTTTGAAGAGTGCCCCTGAAAGGCCATATGGACTAGGTGCTCTGACTACCCTGGTTCTGTTAATTATGTGATCCTCATTGCAGGGGTTAGAGATTGTGGTTTGGTCTCGATGTCTTGTTGCCACCTGTTTAGGGTGTACAACTTTGGGGGGCTGTGTTTTTCCCACATAAGCAGCTCAGGCATCTTTGGAAATGTCAGCATTGTTTGTTGCTGAGCACTCCTTTTTTGGCCAAACTTTACTTTTGTATCTTTAATTATGAGGTCCTGGATCAAACAGTTATGCATCAGCTGTCACAGTTCTCTGTTAATTTTTACTAAGCTCTCCCACAAGGTGACTGGGTTCATGAAGATGTTCCTGTTATTGGCTAAAAAAAGCTGCTATCGCTGGCTCAATTGTATGTACCAAGTTGTCCTTACAGTACAATCTTTCAAGTACATTGTATGTGAAGGTGCACCCAGGGACTGCACTATTGTGTAGGTTGGTATTCCAAGACTTACTTTGGTGCATGGTGAAAAATTGTCACTTTGACTCTGTGGTGCGATACAGAATGTGTTAACGCAAGGGAATAATAGCCTCTTAACAAGAGTATGATAGATTATTGATTTAGACCTTGCAGTACTATGTACAGAGCTAGGGATTTGGTCTCATTTGAAGTGACCATTTAGCACCCTCAAACCAAGAAATGAACAGTGGTTGATGAGCATTTTGCCCAGGTGATCCTTGTTGGTTCTATCAGGTTTAACTTGTTAATGGTATGTTCTAGTGGTGGTTATATAAAATTGTTATCTCATCATTTGGGGGCTTGTGGAATCAATTTAGGTTGAAGAGCCTGTGACGAATAATAAGGTGTAAGGTTTTTCCATTAATATAGCCTTACGCATTGTCATTTACTAACATGTCCCCATTTAAGATTTTTTAGTGGGTTTGTGTAGATGTTAAATATTAACAGTTTGAGATCTGTCCCGTGGGGCAGATTTTCAAGATAGACCAGATTATAATCTGGTATCTTTTCAGGGCTCAATTGGATGAGAGGTAGATTGAGATGCCTCCCTTGGGTCTACCTTTGGATTTATTCTTACCCGCTGGACTGTTAAACTCAATACAGCTGATTAGTTGTTGTTAGACCTGTCAGACTTTGGGTGGTCTTCCCTCAAATGTTATACCTGCCTGCCTCCAATTTTGCTGAATTTGTTTTTGCTGGCCTTAAAACTCGTTCACTTTACCAGTGCTAAAGTGGTTGTGCTCACTTCACCAAAAATGTGTTTGTTTGCTATACCTAATTAGCATATTTAATTTACTTATTCCTCCCACGGCCTGTAAATTAAATGCTACTAATGGACCTGCAACACTGATTGTGCTACCCACTTAAGTGGCCCTGTAAACATGTCCCTAGCCTGCCATTGGAGCCTGAATGCAGTTTCATACTGCCATGTTATAAATGCCATGTTGACCTGGCATTTATAACCCCTAATCAAGCCGTAAACTCCCCTTATATTACATATAAGTCACCCCTAGGCCCTAGGTAGCCCCTAGGGCAGCGAGTCACTTAATTAAAATATAGGATATGTACCTTTCAGTTTTACATGTCCTAGTAGCGCAACAAAAACTCCCTAATTCCTTTTTCACTTCTGTGAGGCCTACCCCTCTCATTGGATAACATTGGGGATTCCTTATTACATTTCATAAGCTGTAATTCCTGATTGAGAGGAGGTAGATCCATCATGTTTAATACCCATGGAATAGTAATGAGAAAAACTCTTTAATGGTAAAATCAGATGTTTTGCTACAATTTTGAAAGTGCCTCTTTTAGAAAGTTGGCATGTTCCTGCTCTTATCACTGTGTGATTGCAGCCTGTCTCTGATCACTTGATTGGGGTGGATGACAGCTGGGCTTTGTGGATTCCCTCTAGACAGCAACACACAATGGGAGCTTAGGTGTAATTTGAAGGGCACTGATCGGCCATCCTGACAGCATGGGAGGGAGGAGCTGGACACAACCTCACACATACAGCAGAATAGGCTGTGTCATGTCGCCACACAAAGGGCTGTATACCCCCCTGTGGTAAGTATGGAGCTAGGGAAGGAAGGACCCCTGTGCACTTTAAAGACTTCTTTGAAGTCTCCTCGAGTTCAAAAGCACCACTGGGTATAAGAAATTGACCTCAGACCCTACCACCTCAGGACACTTCTGGACCTGTGGATACCTAGCTAGGAAGAAGGGCTACTGTGCTGGTACAAGGACTGCCACTCTGCTGGGCTGCTGCTCTGAAATAACTGCTGCCTGGCTGTGCTGGATGAGAACGACTGGACCTGCATCTCTCGAACCCTGAACATAGAGTGACTCCAAGGGCCAGCTGACTGGTCTCTAATCTGAAGTCTCAGTGACATAAAATACTTCCAACCAGCCCAAATGGAGCCTGTCAGCTGTGGTGCCACCCCATTCCTAAGCCCTTGGATGTAGCTGTTGAGTTGCTGCTCCAGCAGAACAACTTAAATCTCCGCCATTCCATGTACAGAACTGGCGCATCTCCGCTGTTGCATGGATAAAACTGGCTCATTGCTTTTGGAATTTCCTTCTGTGCAAGACTCCTGCTTCTCCATGGACTACAGCTTTGACGGGGATGCCGAACTCCACAATGAAGCTACTATGCTCATTGGAATCAGCACATTGGCTTGACATCAAAGAGGCTGTCACATACACCTATTCTCCATTGCACCTCGGCTCCAATGCATTGCCATCGCTGCATGGGGGAACTTCAATGCAATTCCTTGACTGCGTGGGGAAGTTTGACGCATCTCCTCAACAGTGTGGTTCAGAGCCAATGTAATGCTCCCATACCTGGATTTTAATGGACTTTGCTACAAAGTGCCTAACTGTGTCCCTGCAGCCTGCCCGTGCTCCATCTCAGTCAGCCTGAAGTTTTGACTTTGTCCCGGTCTGGAGCAACCAGATTGCCCCGGTGGGCACTTTTGGCTTCTAAGTGCTTTTCTACTGTTTATTCCTTAAAAATGTATAGCTCAAGTTCAACTTATTGGATTTTTGTTGTTTAGGGCTTGTTTTATTTATTACATTACTTTCTATTTTTGTAACCAGGTGTTGTATCTTTTAATGTGGTATTTTTTATTGTTTTACTGTTTGAAGTGTTGCACAAATACTTTACTCAATGCCTCTTAAGTTAAGCCTGACTGCTCGGTGCCAAGCTAACAGTGGGTGGGCACATGTTAATTTAGGGTGTGTTTGTGACTTACCCTGAATAGGATTGTGGTTCCTGCTTGATTAGGGTGCATACCTCTGTTAACCAGAAACCCCAACAGTGGTGTTGAATCTAACACCCTTGAAGGATAAGTATATCACACTTATGCAGGTGCGGTAAAACCTCTCATCATATAAAGTCAATTTCAAGCCCCTGACATTCCATGAACAAATTGTTAATCCAGGGACCGCCTCACACTTTGAGCTTCAATGTCCCAAAACAGAGGTCAAGATTGATGGAAGCCACAACCAAGATGAACCAATAGGATTAAGAATACTTTGGTTTTGGTCAAAGGTTATATACCTTCTTCCTTTGGTTGGGGGGTGGGTCCTGTTCACAATTACAGGCCAATGACAACGTTTTTACATGTTACTCAGGATTAATTATGCTGATTGTCAGTAGGAGTTTGGGAATGGCTGGGTCCAAATTTGAGGATAGACCTTTCATACAATCCAGGATAGAATGTGTTGTATAGGAGACATTCTCGTTTCATTATTGCATTCCTGTGGAAGGGAGCAGGGTAGGTGTCATTCAGACATTCTGTTACCTTAATTCCCCACTCCCTAAACTGCCCCTGGGATTCTAAAATTAGCTTGGAGATTGTTGGAGAGGTCCACATTATTAGTGTGGGCTCTTTATCCTGCCTTCCTCATCATGGTAGAAACTGAACCAAGACTATTTCCAGAGATATTATATATGGTCTAGAACAGGGAGGGAATGAAGCAATCTCACCATGCTGCCACAGTTCAGTATGTCTTGGGAGTTGCTTTGCTTCATAATCTGGGTAGAACTGAAGCTGTGAGCTTGAGCATGTAGGGCTTGTGGCAGGCAAAGCATTAGATGTTGTTGGGTCCTTTGTTTTTTTTTTCTAACCTTTGGGTCCTTTAGATCTTGCAATTTAGTGGAAGGGACTCCGAGTGTTCTGGTTCTTGTGGGATGCAAGCACTAGAGGCCTGGGAACTTAACTGCCTCTCCACTCCGTACTTTCTGCCATCCCGGTCCATACTGGATCAGCCACATTCTTCTGACGGTTGGTTGGAGCGTTGTTTGTCCCCAGGGGGGTATTAGTTGGTAGAGTTGGTAACTTATTTTGTAGTGTGCTTTGATGACTCGCCAGCTGGGGGCCTTGCAACTCCACTGGAAGATTTATAGCCAATAGGGTTGTGGATTTATTTTGCACTGTCTGTCCGATGGACATGACCACTCCTCGTCTCTTGCTCTGACTGCCTCACCCTTCCATGATGAGACCGGCTGCTGCTTAACTTTGGCAGTCAGCTGAGGTGGTTTGTTCTTCCACTGCAATAAAGTTGGCCTGTACCAGTGATGGCTTGATTTGCAGAACCTCTTTCAGTTGGGTCAGGGAGGGCTGGAAGATTCAGCTGAATGGAGTTATGTTGGGTCGGCTTGAGCCTGAAAATGGGAAAGATGTTTTGCTCCTTGAAGCCTGGAAGCCCTTGTTTTATAAATAATAAATGTGTTTTTACGCATTATTTTTCTTCCCTTCTTGGTGAGTGGTCTATTGTCCCTGCTGGAGAGCCTGCTGCCTCATGGAGGGTGTAGCTATCTGACTTTTGTGAGAGCTTTTCCTTTGGGCAGAGATGGGGGATCCTGGGGGATTGACGGGTGGGAGATCATGAGTATTTTCCCTTTAGACTGGGTTGGCACCACCAGGAGAAGTAATATCCGAGATGTGAGTCAGGCTTGTGGTAGGTGAAGTTTTATTTATTCCAGCATATTATGAGATATATAGGTAACAGGTAGAACATACAAAGTGCTCAGCCAACACGTGTTTTGCCCTCTATGGTGTATCCACCAGGGCTTTCTCAAGGCATGGAAATATATTCAGCGTCAGCTATGTTGAAGAATTCAATATATTTAATAAAAGGTAGCTGCTACCTGTTACCTATACATCTCATAATATGCTGGAATAAACACAACTTCACCTACCACAAGCCTGACTCGCGTCACAGATATTACTTCTCCCTGCAAAACTTTGGAACCTCGTATGCTAATATCTAAGCACCTTCTATGTCAATGAGACGCCTATAAATAAATACTAGCAAATGGGAACTCACCTTTACCAGTTCGACTATTTCATATATGGGGAACTAGGGTCCAATCCCCCAGTCTGAGCTCCCACGACCTCTTAACATTACCAGTGAACAGACATTTTCTCAAGAAGTAAAAACTGGATCCTCACTTGCCCTGACAAGTTTATCACTCTTGTTCAAGTTCTCCAACTCAGGTCCCCTTAGCTCATCTTACCCACAACACAATGCTCTGCTTTGTCCACAACACATCGCTCTGCTCCTCAGCTCATTTGCCATAACTTGACATGGGTCCACCCTAATTGCACTCAGTCTCTAACTTGTTTAAACAAAGTACCATTTGAGCTTATAGGTTCACTGGTAGTTGAACAGAGAACAATACAACTTTTACCATAGTGAATCAGACTTGTCTTTAGTACTGCCTTATTTCTATTTTGGGCATGTACACATGTACAAATAGTCAACCAATTCTGTATATGTTTGTGGGGCCTTTACTACCTATTGTGTTTTGTAAAATGATCTAGGGATTATAGAGAAATTAGAGAAGCAATAGTTTGGATGAAGTCAACACTGATGTCATGAATAATATAATTTTATATGTCATAAGTGAGCTATAATGTGAGGTGCATGGCTGAACTAAAACTGTTGAATTGTAGATTTTTTTTGGGCTTAGAAATGTTAGTTTTTTAACCCATTCAAATACCTACCTAATCAAATTTTATGTATATGTTTTAATCAAAACAACCTCCATGTGGCCACACTGAAAACAAGATGGGCGCTCACCAATAAGTTTCAACTGTGAGATTCAAGTGAAACCAGGCTCAGTAGCCCTCTCAGTGCATTCTGGTCAATGTGGCCAATCTTTGCAAAGCGGCAGTCTCGATGACTGTTACTTTCTTTAAAATATGAATTTTTTCTTAGCTCCAGGCATGTGTTTTGCTCTTCATGAGGTCCTTGGTGGAGCACAGCAGTTTTTGAGCATTCTACTGGTTAGCAGCATAACATTCAAAGACCAATGTCTTTTTAACTGTCCAACCAATCCAACCAACAGCATGTTACTGGAAGGGTCCTCTTCTTCTGGTGTGACTCATTGGCCCCAGTAACCATTTTCTGCTGCTCCATGTGGCTGCACTCAGAACAGGGCTCTCACTCACCAATAGCTTTCTGAAAGCCAAACTCAGAACTCCTCTCAGTCTTTTGGTAGAGCAAAGCAGGTGAATTCATGAAACGTGAAACATATGTCTGTGGCCAAAAAAATTACATATTCTAAGAAATAATAGCCATCAAGGTAAGAACATAAAAATATTGGACTAGCCTAAGTTATCCGACTCTTCTTCACTGGAAAAATAATATTTAGACTTAAACAGTACAGCAGTACCACAGGGTGGAAGCTTCTACAGCGGTTCCATTGGTCGCACTATGGAACCTCAGAGGAGTGCCACACTAGACCCAGTAAGTATACCATGGTACCAGTGGCCCAAAAGTTTTTTTGTTGTTGGTTTTTTTTATGTTAATCACTGATGAGATCCCTTTGGGTCTCCCCACAAATGCTTGGGCTCGGGGTAACCATACCCTGCCCCCTTATATCTTATTTTATAGTCTTGCACATGAACTGAATCCTATAAAAACAGCTGCAACATTTTTCTGAGATATTGGGGGTGGCCAATCAGAGTGTGAGGTCTCACTGTACAGTCCAGGGGAACACAAGAACCCATTGACCAACATGGAAAAAGGCTTCTTCACCCAATGGGATTGAAGCATTTTTTTTTAAATGTGTCCGACTCCTGCAGGGTTGTATGTCCAGAGATCAAAAATTTGTTTAGATTAACCCCTTTGTGATCATATCAAGCACCTCTTTGAACACATATTTATTTAACACTACTGAACGGATTTACAGTAAAAAAGAAAAAACACACTCTCTATTCAGATAGCTGTTTTCATTGCTGTGTCTGCATGTATAGCCCACACTAGTGTTGTAATTGCACTTGATCTATCCATTTACTGCACTGCATATTGAAATGAGCAACCTGTCCTACTGTCCAAACTTTCTGGTTAAAATATTACAAGCTACTACACTTAATCAACAAATGCATGCTAACACATGACAACCAAAGGTGCTATCAAGTGGGGGCTGGTTTGGGCCCGGTATGAGTGGCCATGTGCCCAGCCTAATCCTGCAGCTGTGGAACTCGAGGTCCTGCCAGTGTGACAAATGAATGAGAATAATGATAAATAGATGATAATTTATTAAGTGTCAATAAGTACAAGAGAAGATGGAGACAAGTGTGAATACAAAGCTGGGAGCAGAACCTACAGAACCTATCGCTCCAAATTTTTTATCTTTCTTTATAGTGGCTATTTTACAGAAAAACAATATCAACCTCAGTCCCTTACTCACACAAGCTGCAGTCTAGTGTCCTTTTTACAGTGGAAGGGGAATATCTTTTGTTTTTATAGAGGCAAAATGTTAGATGGTAGAGAGTTAGGCCACATAATGGGTAAAGAGAGCAAAATACAGATTCTTTTTTTAAAGTACTTGTTGCTATCTTTATTGGACAAAGCAGATCAAAACATAGCTGGGAGACCTGAAATACATTCTGAATGATAGAGGAGCTTTGGTTAATGGCTGATACATTCTGTAATCTGACAAGTGAAAAGGAAAGACTTACTTCCTATGCCCTCTAAATATCTGTCAGTTGTCTTTATTTTACACAAGAAGTAAAGACAGACCAACTGTTGTTTATTTTCAGTGCCATATTGATTTTAACTTCCCAAAACCACCTTTTTAACCAAAAGTCTCTTCTTAAACCATTGCTTCAATGGTATTTCTGTAAAATTCAGTGGTTCAGGTGCTATAAAGAGATTTACTATTTTTTTTAGCTCTAACTGCCATCCTAATATCCAGCTGATAGCTCTGTGAAGTGAGCACACAAGGTTCAGATATGTAAATGCCTCATGTTGGTCAGAGCTTCAAACCTAAGATAGCTAACCCAGCCATTCATTCTACTAAGAGCTATTAGGAGTGCCATTGCTGGATAAAAAAGTCTAATACAGTAATGAACACAATGGGGCAGATTTTAGAAAAGTAGCATCCAATGCAGCGCCACCTTTCCTGCGCCTGTTAGCGCCCCCCTAACGCCACCATGTGTGCGTCGTATTTAAGATACGGCGCTGGCGGTAGTTAGGGAACAGGCATCAAAAATGTTGACGCTAGTTCGGAGCTTTGCAGGATTATCAGCAAAAATGTGGATACTAATCCTGCAAAGGCCATTGACGCCCATTATAAATAATGATGTGTCTCCTTCTAACGCCTGCTCTGAGCAGACGTTAAAACTGCCAAAAAAAGACACAAAACAAAATCTCCTAGAGTTCTTTGCAACATTCTTTCGGCCCCCGTAATGGGGGAATGCCTCCCTTGCATACATTATGGCTGGCCGAAGAGAAGCAATTTACACTTCAACTTGGAGCGGCTCTTATAATTAAGCAATATTATCACAGGGGCACTGGCAAGTAGACATTATTGATTTAGGTGACATCCACCCCACCCCACCCCACCCCATCCCACCTAGTGTCACCTCCACACTTAATATTGCTACTGTAAAACAGATCCTTTGAATTTGGAGTGACATTCACAATATTGTTTGTTGCATAACATGTTTTCATGGGACTATTTAGGTGGAAGGTTACAAGAAGAATTCCTGAAGGATTGTGAATGCCTAGTTTTGAGGGTCACAAAAAGGAACATATTTTTAAGGGTGATAACATGTCAGTCACTATATAAATCATTCGCTGGTAGTATCTTATTAATTTTAGAAGTTGTGGTGAGCTTTATTTAAGAGGATTTTGTCCTAGGAAATATGTTGATCCTCTGCTGTATTTTGTAATCATGGAGACAGATTCAAAGGTTTTTTAAAGAAAATGTTTTAATAGTTATCCTCTTGAGAGAGAATACCCCTTTACAATGTTTTCTTTAGAAATTGTGTTAAATTTATATGATTTATTGATCCATATCTAAAATGCGTCTGGCTCCATGTCTAGTATTTTATTTGAGTAAAGCCTGCAAGGGCTCTAAAATTTAGATGCATAACAATTGGTCTATATCTGTGTTTCCTGGCCCTATTTGATGAAATAGGTATGAGAGAAAATGATTTTCCCTCATGATCTGAGTAATTATTTAAAGCTCTCTAGAAGCTAAAACAAGGACACATTTTCATTAATTCACAAACACCGTACTCAAAAATCAATATCATGCTGTTTGAAACATGCACTTTCAATAGCATCAGCAGGCTGTCAGTTGATTCTGAAGTATTTTATTAAAGCTTCAGTGGAGAGTTGTAATGAACAACTAGAATGCTAACATTGTATATTAATGGTAGCTGTTTAGCACACCTGAACACTATGTTGTTGTAATCAGAGCTGCAGTATTGAAAGCAGTTCTCTGGAGGGGACTGCAGTAAACGAACAACATATTTCATCTGTTTTTATTGTAAACTATGGTGGGTGATATTGAAAGTTTAAATGATGTCAAATAAGTCACGCATGCTGAGTGAAATGTATTTGCAGTGCCCTAGTTTTCTACTGTATTTTCAAAGTAGAGTTCTAATTTACAACTAGAGTGCTAATATTCTCCATTCAAGATAAAATTGAGCCATTCCCGAACTTCAGTTTGTTGGAACAGGAACTGTTGAATTTGAAGTCTTTCCTGCGTAGCAGGCTACTGCAGATGTGAAAATAACTGTTTGAAATAAACGTGAAGGAGGATATAGGATTTTAGCCATTTGAGGTATATTATACTTTTAAAGGTGCTAAAAATAGCAAAAGAGAGACTGATTTCCACCTAAGTTTAGAATCACCTTTCCACGTCTTTTTACTGAGCCTATCCATCTTTTCTCTTGCCTAATGCCACACTCATTTCAAAATAGGAACATTTTGGTAGTCATTGATAATATTCTATTTGAATGATGTATGCGTGTAGATTTTGTAGACAAGCTTTAGACAAGCTGCACGCTATTTATAGACAGATCTCATATTTATTTAGGGCCTGATTCACAAAGGTAAGTTACAGTGTAAAGCTAGTATAAAAGTGTAAGTTAAGTGTCACTATCCTGGCCTACCCTTGTGTGGTTGGGTGACATCTCTCCCTAACCCCCTCTCTAATCGTCCATAAACCCTCTTACTCCTCTAATCCAGTCCCCGTTAGTAGTAAGTCTGGCGTCTTCCCACCAATTCCCTTATGTCTCTCCCATATTTACTACTAAAATCTATATTTACATGTGCAGAGACTTCACCGATGGGGCAGAGAACTCTGCACATAGAAGTATAGATAAGTGTAGGCAAAATTTACATTTTGCAGTATGTGTTGTAGTACATTTGTAGTGCCATAACATGTTCTACTAAGTGCAGTCTGTAAATCAGGCCCTTAGCTTTTTCTTCTTCTTTTGCACTTCTTCTGGTCCATAGCTCATAAATACCAACATTTGAAATCAGAAAAGAGGGAGATGTTGGAAAATAAAGTGGGGGTATCTATTTTCCCCATCGACCTGCATTGAGGTGAGGGTAATTTCAGGCAGGAGAAAGCCAAAAGACAGACGTTTTTAACTTAAATCATAGGTTTCCCGATAGAATACCATGTGTTGGCATGTACGGTAGCTACATCAACCTGCATGAATGGGAACTGGCTTTAAATACTTTTACTGTGAGTTAAGTATAAGGAAATTATCCAATATAATTAAAATACATATGTATTGTCAATAAAGCTGCTGTGCATGCCTTACACATGACTGCTTTTAAGGTAATTAATTAAAACATGTTTTAAAATAAGTAACATTGTAAATCAGACAGTGAAGCTGCCATCGACTAAACAATTTTCAAACTCAAAATAATTAAAAAATCTGGTATAAACAAACAGAAAGTAATGTTTTCAGGGACTTGTTTAATTCAGAAGAGAAGCCACAGAATTGAGAAACATTTTCAAGTACATATTCAGCTTTCTGTACCGGAAAGTAAATTACTAAAAAGCTGTCTTCTCCAACAGCATGTCTCGCAATGCAGCACACTCTAAAAGCTGAATGAATAGTCTGTATTACAACGTCATATCTAGATTTTTATAGGCAGCTGTTATGGAAAGAAGGTGCAGTAGTTTGTGGGTTTATACCGTAGCACTACCTATGAGTCTCCTGGTTAGATATCGAAAATCTAGGAGCCAATCAAAATGCATTTTGGTAGTGTACAGCTGTCTGATATACAATTATATATACTGTCCCTCTGTTCACGTTGCAAGGTTTTGCACAGAGAAACAAATAGACCACAATATATATCCTGTGATTGTGGTGCAGAGCATTCATGGTTACTTGAGGAATCACATGGAAACTTCTTTTCCAGGTCTCAGTTTCCATTCACTGATTATTCTTTTGAAGGTGTGATGTAGAAAAGGTGGGTTCTTGTGAAATGGAGCCAACTCAAAACTCCAGCAGTCTAGTCAAATATTTAGTGACAATAAAGGTATTTTATTATCCTTCAGATGGTTATTTTCTGATTTATGTGGTATTCACTGCACTATAAATAAAGATGTTTGTGTGTGTCTTATTTAATTCATAAAAAGTTTTCAAAGACCGTTTCCAACGGTGAACAAAATGAGGGTATGAGGTTGAAATGAAATAAAGTCCTTGAACATACAAACTTTAAGACCTGCAAGTTATTTAAAAGTGGTCATCTTTAACCAGATTTGTAAACTTTTGCCAATAGATGCTACCCTGTACAAGCAGGTTCCAGTTTTTGGAAGTTGGGAAATATATCATAGTTGTGTTCTGAAAAGCTAGCTAAAGACTTTTTTTATAGTCAGAAAGAATGGGTCAGAAGTAATAACCATCCTTTAATTTCCACCCCCTTCTAATACTGTTTTTTAATATTACCTAATTTTAACTAATGTCATTCTATTGTTAAGCTTTAAAAAGCTTCACTGATGCCACTGTTACCTAAATATCTTCAGAAGAGAACCCATAGCCACCCTCCTACCGAACTATAGTTGGTTCTAAATCCTATACATTTTAACTACCTCTTTTGACCCAGTTTCCTTTTTAAATGTCCCATTTTCCTCAACTTGTTTTAATATGTCCTTAGGAAAGATTATCAATTTTGATCTATGTATCTGGTTCAATGGGCTTCAAAAATAAATGTTGCTTCTGCATTTCTTGAACTTGTTAGGGGGAGAGAATCCCAAACCTATCACTAAAATGACCTTTAATTTGTAACGAATATTGAGCTGTGCTAATGACGTATTATGCTTTGTAATGGACATTTTCCCTGAATATTAGTTTAAAAAGTCTTTGTCTGATAACACCTCCCAAACAATTAATCTTCTCCAGTCAAAACCAGTGTTTCTGATCCAGTGTGATTTCAAGTACACCGTTTTACGCTGTTTTGAAACACGTTGCTAGGGAAAGGAGCTTTATGTACAGTCAAAAATCAGTATTTAAATCATATGCAGACTTTTATAGATGCACTGGCGGATTGTGTTCTAAAATGCACCCATATTCGCACTAAAGTCTTACATAAGATTCTCCTAGCCCTCCTGTATAACAACTTGTCTGCCCAACCACTTCCTGTAAGAGTCCAGCCAGTTGACAAAACCCCTGATGAAACTTTCAATAAAGTCCCCTGTGTAGAGCTGATAAAGAAATACATACGCTTTTTTCAAAATCCATGCAACTCAAAGTGGACGATACCTGGATGAATTCAAATGATAAATAAATAACGATTAAATAATATTCTTGACTTTCATACACATTTAAACGATCGGAAACAGCAAATGACGTGCGTGAATTGCAAAAGTCTTAGATATTCCGCAAATGCAGACATTTTGGGATTTTTTTTAATGGAATATATTATCTTTGTAAACCGTTCCTGTATTTAAGAAGTTAGTGGTAACCACTGAGAGTCGCCTTTTGTTTGTGTGATCTAATTACTTCAACAAAGATACGTAAAAACAAGGAAATACCCGCAAACATAATCAAAAGCAGAGTTTAAATTAAAAGCAACACCAACGATTACAGCAGCCAATTTTAAATCTTCCATCAAGAGGAGGTCATTTATTATAAGTAAACATGTAGATGGTGTTTCATTAATTTAACTATACACTTCCTAACCATAATGCTTACTGAACTGAATTGCTTCCTTCGCCTATTCATTTGACATTAGTTTGCTGTCCCTACTTTCTCACTTTACCGAAGTCACATCTATTTTATGCAAACTCGTGTTTTCCATTCAGACTTAAAAGCTCGTACATGATTCTTCTGTAAAGTCTTCATGGAAGCAAATACTGCCTATTTCTGTAGAGTTTCATTTCTGAAATATAGACATTGTGGATTTTTAAGAAAAGGATGAATATAAAGTTTCTAATATTAAGTCTAGCACTCAGACACCGCTGGATTCAATTGTAACAATCCAAAAGAAAAACGTAATTTTGACTTTCAGTGTTGGCCTAACTGGACCAAATAATTGCTTTATTCGAATGAACAGGTCGGTATCGCTGTTCTTTCACCTGTGTAGGGGGTGCAGCCTGGGCCCTGCTTGTGTGAGGGCTCTAGCGCCCTGTGAACAACTGCAGACTCAGAAGGGCAGTCAAAAGCTGCTCTTTACCTCCACATCGATAGTCAAATGGTACCATGTTTTTGATTACCTCATCCAGATGGCGAAAGGACAAAAGTTAGGTGCCACCAGGCGGCCTGTCTGCTGGGGTGCAGCTTGGTCAGTAAGATTAGGGGGGGTGGGCGTCAGGTTTTCCAACAACCATGCATGGATAGCACGTTAAAATACATTAGTAGAGAAGCAGTGCAGGAGGGGAGTTTAAGAGAGGTGGAAAGAATGCAGACTTTAAAGGATACTTAATAAACAATAGTTGTAAAATAACAAACATTTTTTAAGACGTTCAAAACAGAGATGAGAGACAGAGTGTGTCTCTGTGTGTGTGCATGTGTGTATGCATTTTTGTCTGTGTGTAATCTGACAGACTCCTGACTGAAAACACCTGTACCCAGGTATTTACTATTTACTAGAGAATATATTTATTGGGGGGTAACACCCCAAACACCCCCCGTCCTTTCACACAGTCTCAGTAATTTAAACCTGAGCCTCACGTCTTGTAGCTATAGCGAAAAGCAAACAGGCTTACTTTATAAAAAGTATTTAGAATTGCAAAAAAAATTAAAAATTAAAACAAAAGGAAATAAAAATCCACAGCCAGTTAATAAAAATCCAGAAAGATTTTATAAGACAAATGACACAACAATTAGTAAAATTCAATTAGGGTGATCAGGTATTTGATTTTTAAATGAATTTAGGTTAGCAAGCTCTAAGAAACAGTATAACATCTATGGGTGTGCTGGACCAGGACCTTTGTGCACACTGAAGCTGACCATGATGCACTCAAGGCCTAGTACGAGGGCTGGATCAAAAAAGATATCCTTAACTTCTGACCTATTTTTTCTGAAAGTCCAAATCCTACAGTGAGGCAGGGTTGAAGGCTGCATGCACCACAGTCTCCTCACAGTCCATTGATTTTGGTGGGGAAAACTCTGAATGGCAAAATTAAAAGTTGATACCCACTAACGCCCTCTTGTTGCCCGATTAGTTTTTGGATTTCACTCAGTCAGGCTTTCTTCACTGAGACTTGGGTTCTGTTTTTTGGAGCTTGAAATACTCCGGCAGGACAAACCTGGAAGCTGTAGTCTGGCTGGTCAAACCAAAGATGTATACCTTATCCTCAAAGGTATGCTGAAACCTTCTTTTGGGTATCAAACGGTCCTGAGCAGGATGAATCAGATTTTCTTGCCCACTGAGGTCACACTTAGGGAGGATAGCTTTGGATGACTGGCGTGGTCTTCCAGTGGTCAAACATTTTGCAAGTCCCAACCTTTTCTTCTTTTTGGAACAGTTCATATTAGTCACTACTACACCGCTGAGGATTACCAGTAAAGGACTCTTGCAGCTTTTGATGTTCCTGTAGCTACACAGGAGGTCAGACAACTGACACTTGGAGTCCACTTCTTAATCCAGCGTATAAGTGAGAGCAGGCCCAGTTCTTCTGGTCTCCACAAAGGTCAAAGGCACGCTAAGGATGAGATGCTACTTTGTACAGTTCAGCCAGTGGGCAGCTGTGACTTCCGGACACTCTCTAATTAATGGGCAACCCCTTCCACGTTTGCAATACATCCTGTTTGCCTCACTGTAAACTATCCCACAGTGCATCATGCCGCTTGAAATCCAACATGGTAGAGCCCTTCTGCCTCTGAAGGCTGTTGGTGGCCCACCCAGGGTTTTTTCAAGAAAATGATCCCTTTCTCCCTAATCACACAAACCTGGCTCTGAGTCCAGCTACCCCTCCTATTGAGATAGAACCCAAATGGCTGTGTACCATGGGATCAGAAGGCCTCTCTTCCCCAGGTCTCAGTTTAGACCTAGCCATGAATGTGCAGGTTTCGCCCTAGTCCCTTTAAGTTACTGAAGTTCCCGAACCCTAAATCAAATCAAATCATTAACATTTATAAAGCGCGCTACTCACCCGTGCGGGTCTCAAGGCGCTAGGGGGGAAAGGGGGGGTTATCGCTGCTCGAACAGCCAAGTCTTTAGGAGTCTCCGGAAAGCGGAGTGGTCCTGGGTGGTCCTGAGGCTGGTGGGGAGGGAGTTCCAGGTCTTGGCCGCCAGGAAGGAGAAAGATCTCCCACCCGCCGTGGAGCGGCGGGTGCGAGGGATGGCAGCAAGTGCGAGGCCAGCGGAGCGGAGGGGGCGGGTGGGGACGTAGAAGCTGAGGCGTCTGTTGAGGTATTCCGGTCCCTTGTTGTGGAGGGCTTTGTGTGCGTGGGTGAGAAGACGGAAGGTGATCCTTTTGCTGACTGGGAGCCAATGCAGGTGTCTCAGGTGTGCGGAGATGTGGCTGTTGCGGGGTACGTTGAGGATGAGGCGGGCCGAGGCGTTTTGGATGCGTTGCAGGCGGTTTTGGAGTTTGGCGGTGGTCCCGGCGTAGAGGGTGTTGCCGTAGTCCAGGCGACTCGTGACAAGGGCGTGGGTCACGGTTTTTCTGGTGTCGGCGGGGATCCAGCGGAAGATCTTGCGCAGCATGCGGAGAGTGAGGAAGCAGGTGGAGGACACGGCGTTGACTTGCTTGGTCATGGTGAGAAGAGGGTCCAAGATGAAGCCGAGGTTGCGGGCGTGGTCTGCGGGGGTCGGTGCGGTGCCGAGGGCCGTGGGCCACCAGGAGTCGTCGCAGGCGGACGGGGTGTTGCCGAGGATGAGGACTTCCGTTTTTTCAGAGTTCAGCTTTAGGCGGCTGAGCCTCATCCAATCTGCGACGTCCTTCATACCCTCTTGTAGGTTGGTCTTGGCGCTGGCGGGGTCCTTGGTGAGGGAGAGTACAAGTTGGGTGTCGTCGGCGTAGGAGGTGATGATGATGTCGTGCTTGCGTACGATGTCGGCGAGGGGGCTCATGTAGACATTGAAGAGTGTCGGGCTGAGCGATGAGCCTTGAGGTACGCCGCAGATGATCTTGGTGGGTTCTGAGCGAAACGGAGGGAGGTAAACTCTTTGGGAGCGGTTAGCGAGGAAGGAGGCGATCCAGTCCAGGGCCTGGCCTTGGATCCCGGTGGAGCGTAGGCGGGTGATTAGGGTGCGGTGACAGACGGTGTCAAAGGCAGCCGAGAGGTCGAGGAGAATGAGGGCGACTGTTTCACCGTTGTCCATCAGGGTTCTGATGTCGTCTGTGACTGAGATGAGGGCGGTTTCCGTGCTGTGGTTGGTTCGGAATCCGGTTTGTGAAGGGTTGAGCAGGTTGTTGTCTTCCAGGAAGGTGGTCAGCTGTTTGTTGACGGTCTTTTCTATTACCTTGGCTGGGAAAGGTAGAAGAGAGATGGGGCGGAAGTTTTTCAGGTCGCTTGGGTCAGCCGTAGGTTTCTTTAGTAGGGCGGTGACTTCAGCGTGCTTCCAGCATTCGGGGAAGGTAGCAGAAGAAAAAGAAGAGTTGATGACGGTCTGGAGGTGCGGGGCGATGATGTCGTCGGCTTTGTTAAAGATGAAGTGCGGGCAGGGGTCCGAAGGGGCGCCGGAGTGGATAGAGTTCATGATGGATTTGGTTTCTTCCGTGTTGATGTGGGTCCAGTTGTTGAGGGTGATGTCCGGGGAAGCGGGTTCAGTGGTGTATGGTTGGGTCTGGTGTCCGAAGCTGTCGTGGAGGTCGCTGATCTTGCAATGGAAGAAAGTGGCGAGGGATTCGCACAAATCCTGTGAGGGCGTGACGGCGTTGGCGCTGGCGCTGGGGTTGGAGAACTCTTTGACGATGCTGAAGAGTTCTCTGCTGTTGTGGCTGTTTTTGTCTAGTCTGTCGGTGAAAAAGTTCCTTTTGGCAGTGCGGATCAGGTGGTGGTGTTCGCGTGTAGCGTTCTTGAGGGCGGTCATGTTGTCCGCGGTGTGGTCCTTGCGCCAGGCCTTCTCAAGGGCACGACAAGTTTTCTTTGATTCTTTGAGGGTGTCAGAGAACCAGAGAGGTTTTTTGGTGTTGGTCTGTCGATGCGTGCGTTTGAGGGGAGCAAGGTTGTCAGCGCAGTTGGAGATCCAGTTTGTGAGGTTGAGAGCTGCGTCGTTGGGGTCGGTGGTGAGGGTGGGTTGGTTGGCGGCGAGAGCGGAGAAGAGTTGCTCTTCAGGGATCTTGTTCCACTGTCGACGAGGGGTGGGTTGAGTGCGGAGGTGGGAGGTCTCGCGTCGGAATGTGAAGTGGACGCAGCTGTGGTCGGTCCAGTGTAGGGCAGAGGTGTGGCTGAAGAAGATGTGTTTGCTGCGGAGAAGATAGGGTCGAGCGTGTGTCCGGCGATGTGGGTGGCGGTGTTCACCAGTTGTTTGAGGCCGAGGTTGGCGAGGTTGTCGAGCAGGGTGGTGGTGTTGGGGTCGTTGTTTTGTTCCAGATGGAAGTTGAGGTCGCCTAGGAGGATGTAGTCCGGTGAGGCGAGGGCGTGCGGGGAGATGAAGTCGGCGATGGCGTCGCTGAAAGAGGCGCGAGGTCCGGGAGGACGGTAGACGAGGGATCCTCTGAGGGTGGTCCTTGGGTCGGTGCGAATCTGAAAATGCAGGTGTTCAGCGGCGAGGGGGGGGTCTTCGGTGGAGGTGGTGACGCTGATGGAGTCTTTGAAGATGATGGCGACACCTCCTCCTACTTGGTTGGTGCGGTCTTTTCTGGAGATCTTGTAGCCTTCGGGGATGGCGGTAGCGATGTCTGGAGCAGAGGAGGCGTTCATCCATGTCTCCGTGATGAAGGCGACGTCCGGGGCTGTGGAGTCCAGGAGGTCCCAAAGTTCAACGGCGTGCTTGTGGATGGAACGAGCGTTGATCAGAACCCTACCCAACTGTCTTTCCTGAGAAAGGATGAAAGGCTGCTAAAAGGCCCACCAAGCCATTGTGTCTGCTCTGTGAACAGTATTCACACCTCATCAAGGGGAAATCATTGACAGGAAGGGCAGCTATAGACATGCTAATGCTAATTAGATTACTGGAGCTTCAGGCAGGAAAACTATAACTTTATTAAAAAAAAATCCTCTGTAGAGTCATTAAAAATCCAACTCACTATTGAACTGAAAATTTGATAAATAATTAAAAAAAATAGTTGAATGGACTGTTGCTCATTATAAACCAGAGTTCTAAATGACATTTTAACTTTGCTTGAGGTTTTTTCATAGAAACAACTAAAGCACTATACAGTAAAATAGCTTTTGGGGAGAATTATTGTAGGAACATGCCAACCTCAAGTTCTAACAACTTGCGTAACACTGGGCAATCTACCTTGTGGGCCACATGCCCTACCTAGAGGTAACTTAACTGACAGTCAAAAATAGATGTCCTTCCAGTCAAAAAGTCTTATTTTGAGAGGTAAGCCTGCAGGTTTAAAAGCTGCTGCATCCTGGCTAAACAAATAGGCCTCAAGCCATGTTTCCTTTACAGTTTAGTCAAATAATCAATCAATCAAGCAGTGATTTGTAAAGCACAGCACTGTCACCCTTACAGGACCCTGGGCGCTGGGGGAGCTGTGTCTCCTTCGAAGAGCCATGTCTTCAGCTGTTTCCTGAACACCACTAGGGAGGGGGCTGTCCTGAGGTATAGTGGTAGGCTGTTCCAGGATTTAACTGCGGTGTAGGAGAATGAGTGGCCGCACCTACAGGAGCGATGGATGAGGGGGACGTGTGGGAGGTGGAGTGAAGCTGTCTTGTGGGGGTGTGGATTTTCAGTCTGTGGTTGATGTACGTTGGTCCTTGATTGGGTAGCGCATTGAAGGCCAGAGAGAGGATCTTGAATTGTCACCTCTTCTGGAACAGAAGCCAATGATGGGTTTTGAGGTCTGGGGAGGTGCTAATGCATCTGCGAAGTTCCAGGATTATTCTGGCTGTCGTGTTCTGTATGGTCTGCAGTCTTTTGAGTACCTTGGAGGGGATACCGGCATATAGGGCATTGCCGTAGCCGAGGCAGCTTGGGATGAGTGCCTGGATGACTGCTTTTCATGCGTTGATGGGGATCCATTTGAAGGTTCTTCGGAGCATCTGGATTATGCGGAAGCAAGAGGAGGCTACTGAGATGACTTTGCATTTCGGCAAGAGTTGGCTGTCTATGATGATTCTGAGGTTACGAGCATGGTCCGAAGGGGTGGGTGGGGGTCTGAGTTGCGCTGGCCACCAGCTGTGGTCCCATACATTGGAGTTATTTCCGAAGATCAGGACTTCCATCTTTTTGTGTTGAGTTTAAGGCAGCTGTCCTTCATCCAAGCAGTTACTTTATTCATGGCAGTGTGGAAGTTGTATTTGACAATGTGAGGGTCTTTGGTTGAGGGAGAGGATCAGTTGGGTGTCTTCGGCATAGGAGAGTATAGTGATGCTGTAGGATCTAATGATGTCAGCGAAGGGGGCTATGTAGATGTTGAAGAGGGCGGGGCTGAGGGAGGGTGCCTGGGGTACACCGGACATCACAATTGTGGGTGCAGAGGTGAAGGGTGGGGGGCAGTGAGAAAGGAGGAGATCCACTTGAGGATATTTTGTCGACTACCGATGTGGTGGTATTCACCCCACACCTTTAACACAGTTTACAATGTGCCTGTTTATCCTTCCGTGATAAGAAATCACCTCAGGTCATTTTTTTATCACTACTTTAAACACAGATCATGTGGAGGTACGTGCAAGGACGTCCATGCTTTAGCGATTTGTCATCTGGTTAGCATGACCAAGACAACAACACTGGTTGCTAACTTCCTGTATGTAGGTCTTGGTGTTTGTCCTAGGATGCAATTCTCAGATGCCAGTAATCATGTTGCTCCATTAATCTCAGATTCCATACCAGTGACCTCCTTCCATTATCTTCTTACGACTATGCAGCCCCAGAATATGTGGTTTAAGTTGCCTGTCAACTGAAGGCATTTTGGGGACATGCCAATGGATTCAGATTAAATTCTGTTAAGTCAATCAGAAGTAAAATATGCTGTATATAATATCTTATATTGAATTACCTTGAATCTCGCATCCTTAGAGACTTTCAAGGGGAGTTCAAGGATCTGCACCCGTTCCATATCAGTGAGTTGTCAGGACTATTTCCTATCTCTCCTGCAGTGTCAAGATTAATTTCAGTCTGTTCAGCTACTGCATAGTATGACGTAGTGGCCTTTTACTCCTTCCTTGTATCAACACCACCTGCAATCTCCGGCTGCATTTCTAGACAGTTTTAAGAGCTCAGGGAAACTGCACTATAGGTCAGAAATTCACCTGACTGTAGGTTATATGACAGACACAATCCGTCAAAAATGTTTTCAGCATACATATCGTCAAGGAAGACCATGGCAGCTCTTCCAAAGGGTTCAGAGTTTGTTTGCGCACTAATTTTCTTCAATTCTGAATAGGCCACTGTTGTCTTGGACAAGTATTTTCTCCAGCATTACTTTGCCACTGCTAGCAGACTGGATTGACCCCCGTTTCTTGGCATTCTTATTACTATCTAACAGCACAGTGCAGCTGTGAAGCTATGTCGTACTTCTCATAGTCAGGTGCCTTAAGACCTCCAGTGGAAACAGGCAGCTGTAATTTCCATTATGCTATTTTACACCTCCCATCTTCTCACACCAATTAGAGTAGTAAGATATCCAACATTTTAAATATATGCTTAGGCACCACAAAAACTTAAAGTACATTAACTATTTTGTCTATAGTGTGCAACAACATTTTGTTCCAAATTGTACAGAAGCTTTCTCTGCACTAATAATCTTATCCAAATTTCCCTTTATCCACATCTCCATAGTAAACCTAGATACCCAGATATTTAAACCCCCTCTCAGACCATTGTAAAGAAAGTGCGGGCAGCAAATCTGGCCACTCTCCCCACAGAGAAGGAACAGAGAGTACTTGCCACTATTAGGTTTGAGGCCTGATACTCTTCCAAAGCGGTCTAACTGAAGAGAAGGGGGTCCAAGTCAAATTCTTAACATAGAGCAAGACAGTAACTGTATATGGCAAGATTAAATGACTATTGTCAGACAACAAGATTCCTTTAGATTTCTTTTCATTTCTAGTTGGTGCTGCCAACAGTTTGACTGATAATTTGAACAGAAGGGTTAACAATGAGCACCCCTGCCTTATTCCTCTATGCACCTTCCAAGGCCACTGAGATTATTTTACTGTCATGGGTAATATTCATAAGTGGACTACAAAATAAAGAGGTGGCTAGAGTAATGTCAGTGCACATACCCCTAATTGTAACACAGTGAATATATACATAGACCAAGTGTTCAAGAAAGAGGAAGAGTGGCCACCCCAACCCTCCAAGCTGGAACAAACCCAGTAAGAATATTATAAAAAGTTATTTCAAGTACTCTTTTTAATCCAGTGTATTCAGAGTTAGTCCAGTAATGAGTCTTTATTCTATTCTCTCCATCATATACTTTAAGCCAACTAAATGCTTCTAGCCAAAACATCTTTTGTCCAGCCTCTCTGCCAAGACTTAATCAGGGCTATGTTTCCAGTAGCAATACTCTCCCAATCACAAATCAAAGATAGTATGATTGAATTTACCAATCTGAGAGAGACCTTTCTTTAACCTTCCTATTTCAGTCCTTTCTCAGTATTCCAAATTCTGCAGTCCTGTCAAAGCTTATAATCACCAGGTCCTTGCAGGAGCAGATACAGATAATTCAATCTTTTTGCCATAATTGGTCTTAATGTATCCTGCAGGGGCTGGCCCTGCCTTTGGCACTTGATAGGCTTGCTCCACAACAAAGAACGGGTACAATCCTCCTGGTGCCACCTTCATTTTAAGGGAGTCCTCCAGAAAGGTTGTCATATGTGAACCTTTGTTCCGCTCAGTGATCCCAACTGTTCTTAGGTTGATGTGCAGGACCACCGCAAAATCCTCAGCTTTTGATTCAAGATTGTTGATTTATTTTTTGTGACCCACTTTAATGTCAGACTGCACCTTCATTAAAGTCATTGCCACATGTCACTCTCTCCGCAGTTTTATTCCGGCCAGCTCTCAAAAGATTAAATTCCAACACTACAGAACCTATTTTCTGCTTGAGAGCCATTTGCGACTCACGTATAACTGTCAATATATTGTCCAGTTTGTTCTGATATGCCTCATCCCCATATGAGTCATTAGTTTCTATGTCATCCAATGAGGGAGAGCAATTCTTTACGGTGCCCCCTTACCCTGACTGTCATAAGCAGACAAGATTAATTTACCAGTTCTTTGTAGGGGAGTGGGTTCCTGAGTCATGTATTTAATGTTTAAACTGGTGGCCCTGCACCCTTTCCCCCAATCCCGGTCTCATTGTTTTCACTTCTGTCAATACCATACAGGGACTCTCAATCCACCTACCTGCCCCCATATCACCAGAAGTGTTCAGTGGTTGACATACTGATTACATCACTTGTTGTATAGAGTAATCATTGTGACAGCCTATCATGCATACTGAACGTGGGAGGGGTGCTGCTTACATTTTGGAGTCACAGTACATTCCTTAGTAGCTCAGGTTTCTTAGGAGCTGGTTATGTTTTTCTCATCACAGGTCAGTCAACAATTCAACTGTTTTGCCTAGGATGGGGGAAGGAAAGAACAGTAAGGGGAGCCTAGCTTCATTAGGAAATGGGCCTCATGGTTAGCAGGTTCACACATACCATTTTCCAGGGCCACCCTTTTCCCCAGTCTTACCTCAAGTATCAAGTATTGTGGTGCACCTGAGAGATGGTCTGTCCTCGCTTTCTGTATCTCACCAGCCAGAGGGATGCTCCATGCCAGGAGCACACCCTCCCCTTACTGACATTACAGCTGACCTCCTGCCCCAGGCAGTTAATTCACAGCCCCACAGTTACTTGCACTGAGCCAATCTGCAGTGCTCCTTGTTTTGTGCTTTAGGAGGAGAATGTAATCATGCTGTGCTCAGGCCTTCCATGGTTGCAGCTCACCAGCTGGGGATCACTCCAGGCTATTTTAGGTTGCCAACTCGGTTTCTGGTTGCATCTGGCTGTGGAGTCCAAAACACTGGTTTCTGCAGTCAGAGCCAAATTTGTGGGGAGATTTTTGACAACTCCCTCTTCATTTTTAATATGCCATTTGGGCCGGATGTTTGTGGAAATGTGTCAGAAGGAGCTCAGGCAGCCACATCAGGCACCATCAGCTCCACGCCAGCCTCCAACGAGCCTTACTAGAAAATTAAATATGCCACTTAGGAGTTACCCAAATCTGTTATATTTTAGGGGGTCTGAGCACATACACTCAGGGCAGAAGTTCCCTAATGTGTAAAGTTTAAAAACCAGCAGCTTCAGCCACAAAAATGTAGGTGTCCATGCAAAAGGGGGCACTTTCTCATGGTAGCACACACATAAGGTTCAGAAAAAAGTTAATAGTACATCCAACATGACCGTTGTTCCTAATCAGTGAGCTTAATCATGACATAGATAATATAATTAAAAATCTTATTTTGAATCCGTTATTCCTAAAACAATAACATGAATGAAGGAATGAGAATTTTGATTTCGATTATGTGAAATAATCATAAAAGCATATCATACAATAAACATCCATATAAGAGAATAAAATCAGAAGCTTAAAATCCATAAATCTCATAAACACAGTAACACCTAGGGATAAAAAAACAAGACAATCATCATACTGAATTTAAAAACCTCAAACAGTTACAATAAAATCCCATAGTTCATAATCTTATTCCAATAACGTGCGCTCTTCAAAAAACAGCAAACCGCCATGACAACAGTATTTTGTTCATCATTTGTAGATAAAGGAAGGCAGGACAATGTTGATAAAAACCCTTGGCTTTAGGGACGGGCAGCAGGAGCCTCCTTCTGGAAGGATCATAGTAACTGCAAAACAGAACCAGCTGTTCTATGGTCTGAAGCAGAAGATAATTGCAAGGACAGACATTGATTGAGGATAGCTCATATTGCACAGGAGAGAAACAAGGGCTAAAATGGACAGAACCTAACCTAAACCTGGCGAGACGTATTCTCTCCCACAGGTTTCTAACAAAAGAAAGATAGTGTTCCCGGCCGTGTAGGAGGCTGGCCTGGCTTATAGTGGGTACCTGATGGTACTTACACCTTGTGCCAGGTCCAGTTATCCCTTATTGGTAGATTAGTGGTGTTCTAGCAGCTTAGGCTGATAGAGGTAGCTATATCAGAGCAGCTTAGGCTGAACTAGGAGACATGCAAAGCTCCTACTATACCACTTATATCATATAGCACTATATCATAAGCATCACAATACTCTGAGTTACTAAAAATAAAGGTACTTTATTTTAGTGACAATGTGCCAAAATTATCTCAGAGGATATACTCTCTTAGGAGGTAAGTAAAATACACAAAATATACACACAAACCAAAATCAGGTAAGTAAACAGTTAGAAAAGTAGTGCAAACACTGTAGAACACAATAGGATGCAATAGGCCTTGGGCAACAAATACCATATACAAAGAAAGTGGAATGCGAACCACTTAGGGACCCCAGGCCTAGTGTAGTGTGTAGAGGGTCGCTGGGAGTATTAGAAAACACTAAGGGTGTCCAAGATGCCCCACCCCAAGACCCTGAAAAGTAGGAGAAAAGTTACCCTACTTCCCTAGAAACACACTAAAGTCGTGATAGGAGATTCTGCAAAGACCACAACAGACTGCAAAGCACAGAAGACGGATTCCTGGACCTGAGGACCTGCAAAGGAAGGGGACCAGGTCCAAGAGTCACAAAAGTGTCCAGGGGGGCAGGAGCCAACTAAACCCCAGATGAAGTTGCAAAATGTCTGCCTCTGGTTGGAAGAAGCTGAAGATTCTGCAACACCGGAAGATGCCAGGAACTTCTCCTTTGTGAAGAAGATATCCCACGGCGTGCTGGAGGAAGCAGAGTTGTTTCCACGCAGAAAGACCGCAAACAAGCCTTGTTAGCTGCAAAGGTTACGGTTGAAAAAAGTGGGTGCTGCCTGGGCCAAGGAAGGACCAGGAGGTCACCGCTTGGAGGAGGAGACAGAGGGGGCACTCAGCAACACAGAGAGCCCACGCAGAAGCAGGCAGCACCCACAGAAGCACTTGAACATGGGTTCAAAAAAACTGAGCATGGCCGTCATCTCAACACTACAAAGGAGGGTCCTACGAAGCCGGTGGTCAACTCAGCAAGTTGAGCAATGCAGGACGGAGTGCTGGGGACCTGGGCTATGCTGTGCATGAAGAATTCCTTGCAAAAGTGCACAGAAGCCCTAGCAGCTGCAGTTCACAGGATCACTGTGTGGGTTGGGGAGGCAAGAAAACCCTCCACCAAATTTAGACAGATGGACCACTGGACTGTCGGGGTCACTTGGATCTAGCTCTTGTGTTCCAGGGACCACACTCGTCAAGATGAGAAGGGACCCAGAGGACTGGTGAAGCAGAAGTTTAGTGCCTGCATTAGCAGGGGGAAGATTCCGTCGACCCATGGGAGATTTCTTCTTGGCTTCCAGTGCAGGGTGTAGGCAGACAGCCCCCAGAGCATGCACCACTAGGAAAAAGTCGAGAAAGCTGGCTGGATTAGGCGCTACAATGCCGCTGGTAGTCTTCTTGCTATTTTGTTGCAGTTTTGCAGGCATCTTGGAGCAGTCAGCGGTTGATCCTTGGCAGAAGTCGAAGAGGGAGATGCAGAGGAATTCTGGTGAGCTCTTGCATTTGTTATCAGACGAGAAGCCCACAGGAGAGACCTTAAATAGCCCTCAGAGGAGGATTGGCCACCTAGTCAGGTAAGCACCTATCAGGAGGGGTCTCTGACGTCACCTGCTGGCACTGGCCACTCAGAGGCCTACATTGTGCCCTCCCACCTCTGCATTCAAGATGGCAGAGGTCTGGGACACACTGGAGGAACTCTGGGCACCACCCCTGGGGTGTGATGGACAGGGGAGTGGTCACTCCCCTTTCCTTTGTCCAGTTTCGCACCAGAGCAGGGGCTGGGAGATCCATCAACCGGTATAGACTGGCTTATGCAAGGAGGGCACCATCTGTGCCCTTCAAAGCATTTCCAGAGGCTGGGGGAGGCTACTCCTCCCCAGCCCTTAACACCTATTTCCAAAGGGAGAGGGTGTAACACCCTCCCTCTGAGGAAATCCTTTGATCTGCTTTCCTGGGACTGGGCTGCCCACACCCCAGGAGGGCAGAAGCCTGTCTGAGGGTTGGCAGCAGTGGTAGCTACAGTGAAAACCCCAGAGAGCTGGTTTGACAGTACCTGGGGTCCATGCTGGAGCCCCGGGGATGCATGGGATTGGCACCCCAATACCAGATTTGGCATGGGGGGACAATTCCATGATCTTAGACATGTTACATGGCCATATTCGGAGTTACCATTGTGAAGCTACATATAGGTATTGACCTATATGTAGTGCACGCATGTAATGGTGTCCCCGCACTCACAAAGTCTGGGGAACTTGCCCTGAACTATGTGGGGGCACCTTGGCTAGTGCCAGGGTGCCCTCACACTTAGGGGGTCATTACGACCTCGGCGGTCTTTTGAAAAGACCACCGAGGCCGTGGGAGACAGAATACCGCCATTGCCGGTGGTATTCCTGTCTCCCTATTATGACATTTCCTCTGGGCCAGCGGACGGTAACCGTGTTACCGTCCGCTGGCCCAGCGGAAATGTCACATCAACATTGCAGCCGGCTCGTAATAGAGCCGGCGGCAATGCTAATGTGCAGCGGGTGCAGTAGCACCCGTCGCGCATTTCACTGCCCGAAATTCGGGCAGTGAAATGCACGACGGGGCTATGCCTGGGGGCCCCTGCACTGCCCATGCCAAGTGCATGGGCAGTGCAGGGGCCCCCAGGGGCACCCCAAGTCCCCTTACCGCCGGCCTTTCAATGGCGGTGTGTACCGCCACGGACAGGCCGGCGATCGGGGACTCATAATCCCCAGGGCAGCGGTGCTTGCACCGCTGCCCTGGGGATTATGACCGCCAGGCGGAATCCTGGTGGGAAAATGGAGGTGGCAATTCCGGCACAGTCCTAATTGCTGGCGGAACACCGCCAGCCTGTTGGCGGTGTTACCGCCAACATACCGCCGGCCGCCAGGGTCGTAATGACCCCCTTAGTAACTTTGCACCTAACCTTCACTAGGTGAGGGTTAGACATATAGGTGACTTATAAGTTACTTAAGTGCAGTGTAAAATGGCTGTGAAATAACGTGGCAGTCCTGTGTAAGAATGGTCTGAGCTCCCTATGGGTGGCAAAAGAAATGCTGCAGCCCATAGGGATCTCCTAGGTACTATATACTAGGGAATTATAAGGTTTTCCAGTGTGCCAATCAGAATTGGTAAAAATGGTCACTAGCCCTCAGTGACAATTTTAAAAGCAGAGAGAGCATAAGCACTGAGGTTCTGGTTAGCAGAGCCTCAGTGACACAGTTAGGCACCACACATGGAACACATTCAGGCCACAGACTATGAGCACTGGGTTCCTGGCTAGCAGGGTCCCAGTGAGACAGTAAAAACACCCTGACATATACTCACAAACAGGCCAAAAGTGGGGGTAACAAGGCTAGAAAGAGGCTACCTTCCTACAGGCCGGGACTGGTTTTTAAAAGCAATAAAGCCCTTGTGGAATGACTACGCAATGTCAACTTTTCTCTGCCCTCTCTGGCTTGCTGAATAAATAGCTCCTTCACAAGCTTTCTGTCTGAGAGTTTTAACAATTCCGGGTTATAAAATAATTCACGACGCCCCAGAGACAAAGCAATACATTTAATATAATTTGGCCACAGGATTTTATAGCCTTGCTCAGACCCAAGATAATCCTCAATGATCTTCCTGTTAAGTGTAGTGAACTCCCAATGCCACACAGCAATTCACAGCATCAGAAGGGCAATTTTAGCATGATCTTCTCCAAACTCCAGGCCCAGCTCCTCATGCATGAACAAACTACAACTGGCAGGGCCCACCCCCAATAATTTCCTGCAGAAGTGATTCCATTCGCGCTGAATGGCCTTACAGTTGAAATATCCCCAAAGTGCTGCACCATACAATCAAACTGGTAAACACTTTGTATATCTGCAGCAACGGCAGGATAGGTGTACTGCCAACCATTCAAGCAAATCTAAAAAAAGAACCCACATAATTGAATGAAGTGCATACAACAATTTGTAAGACATGGAGTCCAACTGCAATGCTGGTCAAACCAGACCACTAAGTTGGAGAAGGAGGTCACCCTTGTCACTACCTGCTCCTTGATCGTAACGGGTCAGAGATTGAACGGATTGAATTCCGCTTCCCATAAACCATGAAATGTTTTTTGGAGGTGTTTACATGCAATTGTTGACACCCATAAAGTGAACAAACAAATCCACCAACGTTTTAAGCTCATTCATCGCACGGGAAAATAGTACTGCGTCCTCAGCATATAGTAAAGAGGGCACCAGGGTGGTCTTTACCGTGGGCAGCCAGGTATGAATTCAGGCTATTAATGTATTGCAAAAATAAGATAGGTGCCAAGACACACCCCTACCTAACTCCCCTTGACAATTGGAAGGCATCAGAGCACCCCCCTGCAGTACCAAACCTTACTGAAGCATTGGTACCGTTATGGAGAGCCTGAAGAAAATTGACCAAGGATTGAGGTAGCCCAAGACCCTCCAGAATGGACCACAATAACATATTCAGAGTAATACTTCAGTTGTTCATGTAATTTAGGTTGTTTTTTATCCTAATCAGGCCTTCTTCAAGGCTACAGGATCGGAAATAGTGTTGTATCAATAAATGTGTCATCAAACCACCATCTTGTCACTTATAGACCAATAAGGTCAGTGCGTGTTCTATATTCATGACTAAGTATGCACAATGAGTAGTCTGTGAAGAACATTAGCATAAGAAATATGGAAAATGAGTGCATGCAATAGCAAATGGCGTATATAGGTGAAATGTAAATTTACTGTAGTAGGCAGTGAGTCCAATGGGGTGAAAAAGGCAAATAAAATGAAAATAATGAAATACTATGTAAGAAGTGTTTTACCACACAAAGTCAATTTATGCCAAGTAGTGTTCTAAGCGGATCTCATATGGAAACTGCAAATAGGGTGCACTATTGTAAACCTGGATACGTTGGCTGCAATGGCCTATTCACCTTCTGTATAAAAATATGAATATAAAAACAGTCTAGTAGCTAAGAAAGCTAGTGGTACGTTGATTTGGCTGTGTGTATAGGAAAGTCTACTCAGAGAAGACCAATGTTTTAACAGTAATGCTGTAGCTAGTAATGTATGTGCAAACAATCAAAACAATCATAACAATCAAAACAATTATTATTTGGCAGTGTGGTCTGGGAACATGGGCAGTGGCCTGGACAGATAACAAGCGAAGTGTGTCTAAAGCCCACACCAGGAATGACTTTTTTGTACTTTATGTAATGTATTGTGGCAGTGTTGTGGATATGTGACTGTGAGCTAACTCCACCCAGAAACGTGAAGTGTAGATTGCGTGGCATTTTATGACATGTGAATACCACTATCAGTGAATTTAGAGAGGTGAAGTGAGTTATGGAGGAGTAGATAAAGCATGCTTTATATAGAACAAAACATAGGTAAATTGTTTATAAAATAAATAATATCTTTGTTGGGACAGCATTTGATCTAGGGTAAGATACAGATGGACGCTAACTTAGGTGAGCTCAGTGGAAATAAATTCTCAATGCAGTAGAAATATGCTACAAAGTATTGATACAAACAAAATAGGTAGAGAAATAAAAGGTTTCCATGGAGTATATACACCAAGTCAGGAGTGGGTCATATAGTGTATGAATGTAGAAAGGCTTAAGGAAAAAGAGGCATGCTAGTGAATGAGCTTTCAAATTGTCAGTCATAGTAAATATACCCTTGGACAAGAGTCAAATATAATCAAAGGAGGAAACAATGTGACAGGTGTGACAGACCTGTGGGTTTCTAAACCCTGCCCTATTGGGTCAGGCCTGGAGGCTTTTGAGCATTGAAATAGTGAGGACATTCGAAAACACTAGTGGACTAAACAGACTTCTAGTATGTTAAGCTTAATGAAATTCTCAAGGTTTGCTGTAAGAACGGCAGCCATGTTAGAGGAGAGAGAATTTGAAAACAATGTGGTCCTTCTGTACTCAGCAATGCTCCTTTGATGGTAAACAGGTTTGCTGAGTCACAAAACAAGATAAAATACAAATACCGAAAAAGTAGGGTATATGTAGGATTAAGAATAGTTGTATCAAAGAATTTGGCTTAAACATTTCTCAATGTGAAATCATTTTAATGCGTTGGTATATTATTGAAAGAGATCTATCATAGTAGATCAATGACAAAATGTAACATAAATATTCTGACTTACAGCAAAAGGTAGTTAGTAGTGGGATCAGTGCTGTTTTTCAGCTGTTATATGAAGGATGTAGTATACAAACTGTAACACATTCATATTCAAAAAGATTAGATGAAATGTCATGGATATTATTTTCTTATTTCCATTTTCAACACATTTCTGTGTAAATAGAACATCTGAGTTTGAATGTCAACACGTGTGTTGACAAGTTTACTATATCATGTATATTAATACCTCAACCGACGCCTCAGCTTCTACGCCCCCACCCGTCTCCTCCATTCCACCGGCCTCGCTCTCGCCGCCGTCCCTCGCATCCGCCGCTCCACGGCGGGTGGGAGGTCCTTCTCCTACCTGGCGGCCAAGACTTGGAACACCCTCCCCACCAGCCTCAGGACCACCCAGGACCACTCCGTATTCCGGAGACTCCTCAAGACCTGGCTGTTCGAGCAGCAGTAACCCCCTTCCCTCTAGCGCCTTGAGACCCGCACGGGTGAGTAGCGCGCTTTATAAATGTTAATGATTTGATTTGATTATATTTAGCATTGTTATATAATAATATTCAGTTATACAATGTATCATACATATATTAGATATTGATATATAAAATCACAGGTGGACTCAACAGTCAATACGCATCAGTCCAAGCAGACAGAGAGGTGGTGCCCAGTGGGAATATGCCCTATAAGATAAAAAAGGGGTACTGGTGTACTAAGTATATCTATTTGGAACAATAATAGGTGTGTTAAGATCATACATTAGGGCCCAAGTAAATAATGTAATTCCCTTTCTTGATTGATACCCAACTCCAGTGATCTTATTTTGGTAATCCATTTTTGCTTCTGTTTCATCTCCTGGAGTGGAGCCTCACATTGTCAAATCCATGGAACTGAAGTTCTATCTTATGTTAATTCCAATGGCATCTTAAATAGTGACTATAACATATAAGTTTTGAATAAATTCACTGACCAAAAGGTACAAATAATCATATTGTATGGCCTGAGCTGAGCTAAGCGGTGACAGCTATTCCTTTAAAGAGCAGACGATGTTGCTAGATGAACTAGTGGCACCAGCATTGGCCTAATCCGGACTAATTACAGATTGCAACTAAAAGTAACAATTTGTTCACTCTAAATTATTAAGTGTTTGAGTAAATGTAGAGTTACAATGTCACCACATGACACTAGACCCAACATTTCAAAGCAGGATATTAATTTTACAAATTCTTCCCTTCAATTGTGGTAGTCCGATGGTGCAAGTGAACTGAACCAAGACTACAACTCCCATAATACACTGGTGTATTATAAAGGCCTAGCACTGCTAATCTTGTGAAGTTGGAGTCGCGTGTAAATCCTAGTAAACATTATAATTCAAGCTATTGTTCTCTACTGCTTTGAAGATATGCTAGGTAAAAACACCAGATGCCACTGATATTATGTCATTGTATAGCTTACTAAAGGATGTTACATTATGAAATTGCTCTTCATAAATGTACCTTGATTCTGCTTGAAAACACCTGATAAAGATGTGGTGGGGCGAGGGTGGAGAAAGAATTGCTTGTCTACAGCCCTATTCACTGCATTTCCCCTCTTTTTATGTACTGGACAAAACCTTAAATTCCATTAATATGAAAGTTAGTAATATAGCCTGATAGCCTTTGCGTAGGGCTATGCCAGCTGCTAACGGTCTTAAGTCCAAGATATGGGCCTAATCTGCAGGTAAGAGACTATAACAAGGGTGAGGGCTGTTAAGAACTGGTACAGCCAGAGGTAGAAGGGCTTCAAGGCTATTAGAATGCTCCACTCACTGAGGGTAGAGTGTTCTAAACTCAAATATCAAAATAAATATTGGAATGTTGGAGCAGAAGGAGTAAACCCACCAGTATCGGCCCTGAGATAATCCATTGCCTTCTGTAATAGTCTCAACATTCCAATATAGAGAATCTGAAAATTACCAACATGGTTTGGTTTAAAAAATGATGTTACTAACAGGATTATAAGGGTAAATCCAATTTCAATGCACTAACAGTTCTTTTTTTTCACTAGGTTTTGCAAAACATTGAATATGTATTTTTGAATGAGATACTGCATTTAACAAACTAAGGCCCTTATTACAACCCTGGCAGTAAATCGCACTTTCCGCCGTGCAGAAGACCGCCAACATACCGCTGCGGCGTCGGGATTCCGCTACAGGTATTACGACCCACAGCTCGGAATCCGCCACAATACAGACACCCACACAAGTCCGCCACACCAAAGGTCAGTGATAAACTTGCGATACCAAAACCGACACCGTCCCGCCAACAGGAATACGCCCACACTATCACGACCCACTAATCAACGCAGCAGTCTTTCAACTGTGGTATTCCATTGGCGGTACACACCGTCGCGCTCAAAGTACACACACATTTACAAAACACAACCACATTGGATAATTCGAAATACACACACCTGATTCACATACACACACCACTCCCACACACCCAATCCAATATAAAGCACACACCCACATCACCCACAAACCCTTACTACAAACATTTTGAAAGAAGGCTAGAGAGAGAGACTACCTAAAACAACACCAGCATCCACAGACACACAACACCATCACTTACACAACATCCACGCATCTCAAACAACACACACCAACACATCCCCTCACACATCACAACAGACACCACCTCACACATCACCCACACCACATCATGGCACCTCAAAGACACCCCAGGTTCTCTGAGGAGGAGCTCAGGGTCATGGTGGAGGAAATAGTCCGGGTAGAGCCACAGCTATTCGGATCACAGGTGCAGCAGACATCCATTGCAAGGAAGATGGAGCTATGGCGCAGAATTGTCAACAGGGTTAACACAGTGGGAGAGCATCCAAGAACACAGGATGACATAAGAAAGAGGTGGAACGACCTACGGGGGAAGGTACGTTCTGTGGTATCCAGACACCAGATTGCTGTACAGAGGACTGCCGGTGGACCCCCGCCTCCTCCCCCACAACTAACAACATGGGAGGAGCAAGTCTTGACAACTATGCATCCTGAGGGCCTCGCATGAGTAGCAGGAGGACTGGACTCTGGTAAGTCAAATCTTTACTACCTAATCCCTGACACCCGACCTGCATGCCATCACATCCCGCCACCCTTACCCTCACACCCATCACCCCAACAACCCACAGATACCCCACTAACACAACCCATACATCCCAAAATCAAGCCCTGCATGTAACACCAATGCATGAACACCCATCACCAAAGCATGTCCAGTACAGAGACTCACTCATGCCCCAAAATCACCAATCACACAAGGACCAAGCCAATCATGCAAGCACAGGAGTAGAGGGTCACTCACCCATTGCACAAGATGGCACACACAGATCCAATAACTATGCATTTACACCCCAACAGGACCCATACCCAAAGTCACCGGACAGGAGGTGCCAGACACATCCAGTCCCCCCACAGAAAAGACCCACAGTGATGACAGCAGCTCTGCACGCCTGGATCAAGATGACCAGCCCGGCCCATAAGGGACCTCGGGACAGTCGGTTCCCCTGACACAGTCACAAACCACCACTGAACATCCCCCCTCAGGAAACACCACCACAGCACCCACCCAGCGGGCCCATTCCTCTGTCCCCAGGACACGTCAATCAGCAGTGTGTCCACCACTACAGGGAACCCAGGCAACCCCACTAACACAGGACGATAAGGGACCTGGGGGCAGTGGCAGTGGGCACACGGTTCAGGGGACAGAGGCACAGGATAACAGGGAAGCTGGGAGGACTGCTGTGCGACAGGGGGAGGACAGGCCCAGGGAACCCACTCTCCACGAGGAACTCTCCAACATCATGGGAGCTTACCACCATTCCCAGGAGACCATGGGCACGGTACTGGGCAAGTTTCAGGAGACCCAGTGGCTGCAGGAGGAACACTACCTGGGGATCAGGGAGGACTTGAAGTCCATCAACACCACCCTGGTCACCATCGCAGGGGTGCTGGCAGACCTTCTCAACACCAGGAGGGACACAGTGGCACACCAACGGGCCCCTGACACTAGTCTGGACGATGAACAGCCCTTAACCTCCGCCGGCGCTAGTGGACAGGAGGCACCGCCACAGGAACAAAGGGACACAGCACCCCACCCCCTGCAGATGGAGAACCACCCCGCAAATGGTCCCTGAGATCCAGGAACAAGATAGAGAACATTGCCAAGACCCCCTCCAGGAAATAAGAACCCCTTGAATGTCACCCTTCTGTCCCACTATGTCACCCTGTCCATCCTTAAACTGCCATTGCTCCACTTCCTATGCCCCTTTGGACAATGCACCTGTAAAACAAATAGACTGGACTCTGCCATAGACATACCTCCACCAGCACCCCAGCACATTTTACAACCCACTCCACTTATTTGCACAGGAATAAACACACTTCAATCACAAAATAGTCTGGAGTCAGTCTGTGCTTTCACAAATGTGTAATTGCAATATCTATGGAATATAGCAATGTCAATGTACTTGTTCACATACCAATGTAACACAGCTGTAGGCCAGGAGTAAACATAGCAGAGGGTACAAAGTGGGACCCAGATCTGTGAAATGGAAAGCCAAAGTGTGAAGTCAGTGCTCATATACTGAGTGAAAAATACAGACTTATGCTAGCTCCAACAATAGTATGAGATGTGGGAAGCAGTTACATCTTCTTAGCTGTGACTCACTGGAAATATTGCATGATGATGTTGTTTCGGTTGTCTATATCCTCTTCTTCTGCCTCCTCTTCTTCACTGTCCACAGGTTCCACAGCTGCCACAAGACCACCAGCTGGCCCACCCTCCTGCAGAAAAGGCGCCTGGCGTCGCAAAGCCAGGTTGTGCAGCATACAGCAGGCCACGATTATCTGGCACACCTTCTTCGGTGAGTAGTATAGGGAACCACCTGTCACATGGAGGCTCCGGAATCTGGCCTTCAGGAGGCCGAAGGTGCGTTCAATTATCCTCCTAGTTCGCCCATGTGCCTCATTGTAGCTTTCCTTTACCCTTGTCCTGGGATTCCTCACTGGGGTCAGTAGCCATGAAAGGTTGGGGTAACCAGAGTCACCTGCAAATGTCGAGGGACAACTGTTAGACACACACTAACCCTGTGGGACAACCCCCTACCCTGACACCTATGTCAACTGTAATGGGACCTTGGCCTCACCTATTAGCCACACACGGTGCCTGAGGAGTTGCCCCATCACATAAGGGATGCTGCTACTTCTCAAAATGTAAGCGTCATGCACAGAGCCAGGATACTTGGCATTGACATGGGAGATGTACTGGTCTGCCAAACACAGCATCTGCACATTCATCGAATGGTAGCTCTTCCAGTTTCTGTACACCTGTTCATTCTTGCGGGGGGGTCCAAATGCCACATGTGTACCATCAATGGCACCAATGATGTTGGGGATGTGTCCAGGGCACAGAAGTCACCTTTCACTGTGGGCAAATCCTCCACTTGAGGGAAAACGATGTAGCTGCGCATGTGTTTCAGCAGGGCAGTCAACACTCTGGACAACACGTTAGAGAACATTGGCTGGGACATCCCTGATGCCATGGCCACTGTTGTTTGAAAGGACCCACTGGCCAGTAAATGGAGTACTGACAGGACCTGCACTAGAGGGGGTATCCCTGTGGGATGGCGGACAGCTGACATCAGTTCTGGCTCCAACTGGGCACACAGTTCCAGGATTGTTGCACGATCAAGTCTGTATGTGATTATGATGTGTCTCTCTTCCATTGTCGACAGTTCCACCAGGGGTCTGTACACCAGAGGATGCCGCCATCTCATTACCTGCCCCAGCGGACGTGCCCTATGGAGGAGAACAGCGAGTAGAGAGTCATCCAACACTGAGGTATCACAATGTGTTATTTGCTGAAACTTTATTAATCCACAATGTGCCGGTATCTGTCTGTTTTCCCGGCCTAGATAGGTGAGACGCAGTTTTTATCCATCCCATGTGGCCCCCTGAAATGGCGGCTGCCTGACCTGTAAGGTGGGATAAGGGGATATGAGGTAACTTCGCTGGCGTTGTACACCGTTGTGGTGGGCGGTCGAAGACCGCTACGTAATTCTGCATTGGTTAACATTGGGCCCTATGGGTCCCAGGAGCCAATGACGATGTACGCCGGCGGTGACGGTACGCACCACCGCGGACGTGACCACCATTTTCTGTCTGTTCACTCACTTGATACCTGACCTTCAACAGGAGAGGACCTACACTGCAAGTGCTGCTGTAACCTGTGTCTGGAAGCGACGATGGCTACAGTGTCTGGGGAAAGGACCCTGCCTTTACTTCGGAGGAGTTGGAGAAACTAGTGGATGGGGTCGTCCCCCAGTACACGCAACTGTACGGTCCTCCAGACAAATAGGTGAGTACACTGTGAGCATGCCGCATGGGCAATGCCTGCTTTGAGTGGTGTGGATGGAAGATGCGGGGGGTCTGAGGCCTGCATGTGCGGATGGTGAGTGCATGTGCATCAGGGCATGGGTGGGAACTGGTGGGCAATGAATATGACGGTCCGGAGAGGTGAGTAATTTACTTTCCCCCTGTACCAATTCCCCTAGGTCAGCGCCCACCAGAAGAAGGGTATTTGGCGTGCCATCGCCAAGGACGCCCGGACCCTCGGTGGGTCTACCACAGACGGAGCACCCACTGCAGTAAAAGATGGGAGGACCTGCGCCTCTGGAGCAAGAAGATGGCGGAGGCCCAGATGGGTATGGCCTCCCAACGTGAAAGGGGTGCCCGTCGCACCATGAACCCCCTGATGTCCCGGATCCTGGCAGTGGCGTATTCGGAGTTGGATGGGCGCATGAGGGCATCACAGCAGCCACAAGGGGGTGAGTACAGTCTCATTCAGCTGACTCTGCATGCATAACGAGGTGTCTGGGTGGGGGAGGTGGGCAGTGGGTTCACCTAGGCCAGGGTTTGAACCTTTTTTAACCCCTTCGCTGCCAGGCCTTTTCCCCCTCCTGTGCCAGGCCTTTTTTTGCCTATTTGGGGCAGTTTGCGCTTAGGCCCTCATAACTTTTTGTCCACATAAGCTAACCAAGCCAAATTTGCGTCCTTTTTTTCCAACATCCTAGGGATTCTAGAGGTACCCAGACTTTGTGGGTTCCCCTGAAGGAGGCCAAGAAATTAGCCAAAATACAGTGAAAATTTCGTTTTTTTCCAAAAAATGGGAAAAAGTGGCTGCAGAAGAAGGCTTGTGGTTTTTCCCCTGAAAATGGCATCAACAAAGGGTTTGTGGTGCTAAACTCACCAGCTTCCCAGCTTTCAGGAACAGGCAGACTTGAATCAGAAAACCCAATTTTTCAACAAAAATTTGGCATTTTACTGGGACATACACCATTTTTACAATTTTTTGTGCTTTCAGCCTCCTTCCAGTCAGTGACAGAAATGGGCATGAAACCAATGCTGGATCCCAGACACCTAAACATTTATGGAAAGTAGACAAAATTCTGAATTCAGCAAGGGGTCATTTGTGTAGATCCTACAAGGGTTTCCTACAGAAAATAACAACTGAAAAAGAAAAATATTGAAATTGAGGTGAAATAAACATACATTTTTCTCTACATTTTACTCTGTAACTTTTTCCTGCAATGTCAGATTATCGAAAGCAATATACCGTTACGTCTGCTGGACTCCTCTGGTTGCGGGGATATATAGGGCTTGTAGGTTCATCAAGAATCCTAGGTACCCAGAGCCAATAAATGAGCTGCACCCTGCAGTGCGTTTTCATTCTATACCGGGTATACAGCAATTCATTTGCTGAAATATAAAGAGTAAAAAATAGCTATCAAAAAAACCTTTGCATTTCCAAAAAGGGCACAAGATAAGGTGTTGAGGAGCAGGGGTTATTTGCACATCTCTGAATTCCGGGGTGACCATACTAGCATGTGAATTACAGGGCATTTCCCAAATAGATGTCTTTTTTACACACTCTCCTATATTTGGAAGGAAAAAATGTAGAGAAAGACAAGGGGCAATAACACTTGTTTTGCTAATCTATGTTCCCCCAAGTCTCCCGATAAAAATTATACCTCACTTGTGTGGGTAGGCCTAGCGCCCGCGACAGGAAACGCCCCAAAACGCAACGTGGACACATCCCTTTTTTTTTAAAGAAAACAGAGGAGTTTTTTGCAAAGTGCTTACCTGTAGATTTTGGCCTCTAGCTCAGCCGGCACCTAGGGAAACCTACCAAACCTGTGCATTTCTGAAAACTAGAGACCTAGGGGAATGCAAGATGGGGTGACTTGTGGGGCTCTGACCAGGTTCTGTTACCCTGAATCCTTTGCAAACCTCAAAATTTGGCTAAAAAAACACATGTTCCTCACATTTCTGTGGCAGAAAGTTCTGGAATCTGAGAGAAGGCACAAATTTCCTTCCACCCAGCGTTCCCCCAAGTCTCCCGATAAAAATGATACCTCACTTGTGTGGGTAGGCCTAGCGCCCGCAACAGGAAATGCCCCAAAGCACAACGTGGACACATCCCATTTTTTGACAGAAAACAGAGCTGTTTTTTGCAAAGTGCCTACCTGTAGATTTTGGCCTCTAGCTCAGCCGGCACCTAGGGAAACCTACCAAACCTGTGCATTTCTGAAAACTAGAGACCTAGGGGAATCCAAGATGGGGTGACTTGTGGGGTTCTGACCAGGTTCTGTTACCCAGAATCCTTTGCAAACCTCAAAATTTGGCTAAAAAAACACATGTTCCTCAAATTTCTGTGGCAGAAAGTTCTGGAATCTGAGAGGAGGCACAAATTTCCTTCCACCCAGCGTTCCCCCAAGTCTCCCGATAAAAATGATACTTCACTTGTGTGGGTAGGCCTAGCGCCTGCGACAGGAAATGCCCCAAAGCACAACGTGGACACATCCCATTTTTTGACAGAAAACAGAGCTGTTTTTTGCAAAGTGCCTACCTGTAGATTTTGGCCTCTAGCTCAGCTGGCACCTAGGGAAACCTACCAAACCTGTGCATTTCTGAAAACTAGAGACCTAGGGGAATCCAACATGGGGTGACTTGTGGGGCTCTGACCAGGTTTTGTTACCCAGAATCCTTTGCAAACCTCAAAATGTGGCTAAAAAAACACATTTTCCTCACATTTTGGTGACAGAAAGTTCTGGAATCGGAGAGGAGCCACAAATCTCCTTCCACGCAGCGTTCCCCCAAGTCTCCTGATAAAAATGATACCTCACTTGTGTGGGTAGGCCTAGCGCCCGCGACAGGAAATGCCCCAAAACGAAACGTGCACACATCAATTTTTTTTAAAGAAAACAGAGGTGTTTTTTGCAAAGTGCCTACCTATGGATTTTGGCCTCTAGCTCAGCCGGCACCTGGGGAAACCTAGCAAACCAGCGCATTTTTGAAAACTAGAAACCCAGGGGAATCCAAGATGGGGTGACTTGTGGGGCTCTGACCAGGTTTTGTTACCCAGAATCCTTTGCAAACATCAAAATTTGACCAAAAAAACACGTTTTCCTCTCATTTCGGTGACAGAAAGTTCTGGAATCTGAGAGGAGCCACAAATTTCCTTCCACCCAGGTTTTCCCTAAGTCTCTCGATAAAAATAGTACCTCACTTCTGTGGGTAGGCCTAGCGCCCACGAAAGGAAATGGCCCAAAACACAACGTGGACACAACATATTTTTTCACAGAAAACAGAGGTGTTTTTTGCAAAGTGCCTACCTGTGGATATTGGCCTCTAGCTCAGCCGGCCCCAGGGGGGGGCAGAAATGCCCTAAAATAAATTTGACCCCCCCAAACCCTCCCTGCCTTGCCTACGGGGTCGCTCCCCCTGCGTGACATTGGTGCCAAAAAACAAATCCCCGGTGCTTAGTGGTTTCTTCCCCCTTGGGGGCAGATTGACCTAAAATCGGCCTAAATACAATTTGCCCCCCAGGGGAGCGACCCTTGCCTAATGGGTCGCTCCCCACCTCTAAAAAAACAAACAAACAAAAAAATAATAATTGCCCTGCCGCCTAGAGGTTTCTGCCCCCCCTGGGGGCAGATCGGCCTAATAATAGGCCGATCGGCCCCCAGGGGGGGCAGAAATGGCCTAAAATAATTCCCCCCCCCAGGGAGCGACCCTTGCCTTGAAATTCACACAAAGAAAAAAAACTCCCTGGTGTCTAGTGGTTTCTGCCCCCCTTGGGGGCAGATTGGCCTCATCAAAATAGGCCAATCTGCCCCCAAGGGGGGCAGAAATGGCCTAAATATAATTTGCCCCCTAGGGGAGCGACCCTTGCCTAAGGGGTCGCTCCCCACCTAAAAAAAAAAAAAAAAATAACAAAAAGAAAATGATCCCTGGTGCCTAGAGGTTTCTGCCCCCCTTGGGCGCAGATCGGCCTAATAATAGGGCCTTCACGAAAAATGCCCCCCCCTGGGAGCGACCCTTGCCTAAGGGGTCTCTCCCTTTTGTCACTTTCTGAAAGAAAAAAAAAATCCCTGGTGTCTAGTGGGGTTTCAAAAGCCAGATTGCAAGCAATCTGGCTTTTGAAACCCTGGGAGAGACTTCAAAGGGAAGGAAATACATTTCCTTCCCTTTGAAGCCCCTCCGGGCCTCCCCCACGTGATTGAAAGAGAAATGCTTTGCATTTCTCTTTCAATCGCGCTAGAAGCAGAGCTTCCAGCGCGATGGGGGAGGCCCCTGTGTCAAATCAGCGCGCGCTCGCGCGCTGACGTCACAGGGGGGGGGGTGGGGGGGGGGTTGGGGGTGGAAGGGGAAGGTCTTCCCCTTTCATCCCCGCCTTGGGGGGGAGGGGGGTGCACAGAGGGGGCGCGCTAGTGCATATAAAGGTAGGATTCTAAATGGCATCAATAATATGTTAACTCAAATAAACATATTAGCTTGTGTGTTGCTTTTAATAGCTATGTGAAATTTATGTTATTATGATACACACATACACTTTTTAAATCACAGTTTGTTAATGAATGTGTCTAATCATGCAAATACAAAATTACTCTCTCCCAAATACCATCACTGATGGCTACTATAGCCATCACAACAAATATAAATTAATCTCCATTTCCCTGCTGAGTCCTCTATCTTATGTTTTGAGTTTTGTAACTCCTTCTTTTCTTCATACGTCTTACTAGTCCTTTTTTCCATTTCTACTTCCTATTTCCATTACCTTCCTCTCTTCTCCCTATTCATTTTTCCCTGCAAAGATCTAAATCCCTTATGTAAAGCAAAGAAGAAAATTATACAAATGCCACTAATCAAAATGGGCCATAGTAATCAACTACTGAAGATTCCATGTCAACTACTTATAGCGGAAACTCTTTTGGCTAAGGTTCCTTGAAAACTAGTTGTTTCTAAGTCTTCTAATTCAAGTTTTAAGCTAGAAATGTTCTTTGCAAATTCCTCTATCTCTTTACTTTTGACAGGTCTGTATGAACAAAAGTGGCGCACTTTCGGCATCTTGCAGACTCTACCTTTAGCGGCTAACAATATATCTTAAGATAGTAGATCTTGTGAGACTATAAATCTAATATCTACTAATTCTGTATTTACTGCAAGTAAAACACCCGACATACTAGTGGCTAATCTGTCCACTACTTTAGAAATCTTTCTAATCTTCTCATTTAGGACTACTCCTACTGGTGGTATAATAGCACTAAACATATTTTCAACTAATTGCGTCCCTTCATTCGTACTACATCTAGGTCTATGAAGTGTATTCATTGTTAAGATGTCTAAAGTATTCCTATGATGCACGACATTAGCACCTGAATAGGGCTATGCCTGTCCTTACACAATGCAGTCTCCACCCCCTAAAGTGTTTCTGAGACCAGGGCATGAAAGGCTGGGTCTTGTGTACTGCAAACATATTCTTTTGTTAAGTTTGCCTACTTCAAAGGCAGAAATGAGCATACGTATTAGACCCAAAACCCTTCTAGAACACTTCTGGATCCAGAAGAGACTCTGTAAAGGAGAAGACCTGATGTGCTGGGAGGAGGAGTACTGCCCCATTGTTGTGTGTGCTTTGCTAGGTTGGCCTGCAGTTGCTGCTTCTGCTTTGGAGAGGACAAAAACTGGACTTTGCTGTGTATCCTGCTTGTGAAGTTTCTCCAAGGGCTTGGCCTGAGCTTGCTTCCTATTAAGAAGTCTCAGGGACATTAAAGACTTCACATGCCAGCCCCTGTTTTCTTTTGCTGAGGACCCTGACTTGCCAAGAGGTGTCCACTCCAGTTCCTGGGCCGTTCTGAGTGAAGTCTGGCATAAAACAAGAAGAACCAGGCACACCAACTCAGGACAACTCCAGAAGAGGCACCTCTGTATGACTCTGCGCTGATGCCTGCACCCAAAGCCATGGTCCTGCTGAAGTGTGACAACCGAGAACGACACCTCAGGCCCTAAGCCACTACAGCACCTCTGAAGTCCCACAACCTTGTGAGTCCTGAGTGCCAAGTCATGGAGATCTGTGAACAACTCTGTCACAATGCAGTGATAGCACCAGTGGGAACTAGTGTGTTTCTAAGAGCTTTATTGGGATTTAATCTTTTAAAATTTATATCTTTGCTTGTGTATGTTGGATTTTTGTCATTTTGGTCTTGTTTTACTTAGATAAATATTGGCTATTTGTCTCAACTGGTGTGGTGTCCATTTGTAGTATTTTCACTGTGTTATTGTGTGTGGGTACAAATACTTAAAACATTGCCTCTGAAATAAGCCTGACTTGTTGTACCAAGCTACCAAGGTGGTGAGCAGGGGTGATCTTAGAAATGTGGCTTCCTTGCCCTGACTAGAGTGAGGGTCCCTACTTGGACAGGGTGTAGACTCAATGCCAACTAGAGACCACAATTTCTAACAAGTTTCCTGAGTAAAAATGTGTTATTTCACTTGTGGATGGAGGCTGTTTCTTTTCTTTATTTAGGATTCCCTCCACTTCTACAATCAGTTTATCTATCTTGTGCAAGGTACATTTCTAAGACATGCGTTGCTGCCTTTGGGCCCTTTTTGTTGGCTGTAGGAACCTCTGCTGCTTTTCTCTCTCCCATGACTCAATGTCTATTGAAAAGTACCAACACACAGTTTTTAGGCTGGCATGTGCTTCTTTTTCTTTCAAGAATATTCTCCTAATGCCTTTTGTCTTATTGCCAGTATGTTAGTCTTACCGCTATGATGGTGAAAGTGCAAGCAGACCCACACTGACAGTTGTTTAAAGCAGAGCTAAGATGGGTGGCCCTGCCTTGTCTCTTCCTGGCACTGACGGATGTAGGACTGGCCTGCCCTTAGCCCGGGCGTTGCCCAGGCGCATCCCAAACAGCGGGGAAGGCAGTCACACCATGTAGCGCCGGTAATTTCCCAGGGCCCTACTCAGCTCATGCCCCTTACATGATGTGGCACATTATCCTGGGACAGGTAGTCCCCCTTTCAGTAGCCCAGCATCTTGCGCAGCAGGGATGGCGGTAGTGCTATGTAGCATGGGTGATTTCTCAACAGCCTCCCCTGCTCACACCCCTTACACAATGTGGCACATTACCCTGGGACAGGTAGTCCCCCTGTCAGTAGCCCAGCATCCTGTGCAGCCGGGGTGGCAGTCACACTATTTAGCACTAATGATTTCCTAGGGGCCCCTCTGATCACACCCCTTACATAATGTGGCACAGGATCCTGGGACTGGTTGTCCCCCTGTCAGTAGCCTAACATCCCCTATGGCAAGGTAATCTTGCTCTCTTTGACCATCTTGGATGGTGTCTATTGATTTTCTTCCATGTCACTCAAACCACTTGACTCTGTGCTATTGATAATGGTTTGTGTTATGCGTTCAGCAAGCAAACCAGATCTCATTTGATCTCTGCTCTTTGGCCACTCCTTGATCTTTTGGGCTCCCCAACTCCTTTCTCTTTTTCCCTTCCAAAGGATCATTCATTTGCACCTGTGGTTGCTCTGCAATGCTTCCTCCTTCTGATCTTGTCTCTTCTTCTTCCTCCACACACGATTCCACATCTCACTGAAAGATTGCAGGACTTGGATGGCAGGGGAACACTTGCGCATGACACCCCCCTCTGGACCTTCTGGACTATATGAGTATTTCATGTAGCGACAATCCTTTTTTTCAGACAGGGTTACTTTGAAGACTCATCAATACTAAAGGAAGAGCATCTGGCGATTTCAAACACGTGGACGCACACCCTTTGGCTAAAGGAGACTTCAGTGTTCCATTAATCTGTTAAACAATTCCCAAAGCTTCTGGTCTGTAGCTACAATGTAATATTTGGTCCACTTGTAGTACCACACACAGCATTCTAAGGATTTTATTAGTAAAACAAGTCCCTTGGCGTGACTCCAGAGAAAACAGAAAGTTATCTAATACTTAACAAAACAACTATTTACTAATAAAAGGCTTCTGGAAAAACACTACACGCGCAAAGGAAAAATATTGCATGCAAAGCAACCACAATGAATATGTGGGCAGGCCTCTTAACCTAAAATGCATAAAGCTGATGTTCAAAATGGCATCAGTGTTATGTTAACCTAAATCAATTTAACATATTAACTTCTGTGTTGATTTTGATGGCTAAGTGTGGTTACCTACTACAAATTATATGATTAAAATGCACACATTATTTAACATTTTACATACACTTTGTTAATGAATTCATTTAATTGTGAAAATATAAAATGATGCTCTCCCATACCAAATGACATAGAAGGGATGTGGACATTAGAGCCAACTGCTTTCGTGCATGACTGATAAATATGCATTTCTGGATAAGCAGCCACTGTCTAATGTAAAACTGGAGTTAATGGTGCCTGCGTACCAAGCTGACTTCTGGAATTAGTTTTTTGATCAAGGGAACTTTGGATTTGCTTCACTCTCATGAGTAAGGAATGCAAACATGGGGTTAAACACAACTGAATAGTCAGTTGAAAATAGTAGTTCCTCCTTGTCAGCAACAAGTGCAAATTATCCAGATAACAACTACCGCCTAACTCATTCTGGGAACCTTTGGCTCCACATTTACTTATGAATTATTGACTATATCATAGAAATTGAGGTTACACAGGCAGACCACCTCACAAATGTATTAAGATAAATATTCAGTGAGTATCTTGATTAAGAGTGAATCAAAATGAATGTATCCCAGTACAGCCATGCCTCAATGACTTCCAGTGCAGAAGAGAATTTTTGTAAAGTTTTTTGTCTAGTTTGCAAAGTTTATTCTGGTACTAGCCCTAACTTTCACCAGGAAAAATCATATTGGTCATTGTACTTTTATTCTTGTGACAAAGCCGTCTATTAGAGGCCCACCTTAGATGACAGCGAAATGGAGTTTCTTTCTTGACTCTGGCATTATGCTTTTGGAACCAACTACCATCCTTATCCACAGATGAGCAAAATTATTTTTACTTTAGTAAAAGACTTGGAATGTATAAATGAACAGCCTTGGTATTAAAGTGCAGATCTTCTCCTGGATTTCTGTGGTCTAACATTATAAAACAAATGACTAGAACTGTGATCTCAAAATAGTACATAGAAAATAACCGAACATAAAGCAAAATCCATAGGTGTCTGGCAATGTGTCTAAGAACGCGCCTAAAGGACATAAGCAACAAAAAAATCCCCATCGGCTTCGAAGCAATGCACTCGTACTTTCTAAAAAACAAAAAAAATAAAATATGTATATGCACACTGATCCACTGCTCAAAACACATCTCTGTGATTGGGATGCACTTCAATTATTCAGCGCAATGCCGATTTCAACTCTGTTAAGATGATATAAATTCAGCAGCTTTCTCAGAGATAAACATTTGAAGGACATATTTTTAATAGTCTGCGATTCTAATGAGTTCCCCGCTTTTGAATTAAGACACAATGGGCCTGATTCTAACTTTGGAGGACGGTGTTAAACCGTCCCAAAAGTGGCGGATATACCACCTACCGTATTACGAGTTCCATAGGATATAATGGACTCGTAATACGGTAGGTGGTATATCCGCCACTTTTGGGACGGTTTAACACCGTCCTCCAAAGTTAGAATCAGGCCCAATGTCTCTGTATTTTTGGAAGATTATTATTAACTTTAGTCAGCCAGACAGGGCATTTAACCCATCGGGCATTCTGGGGGGCCGAAACCATTGGAGGCCGGCTTTCAAAGACACAGAGCTGCGTTTGAGCCTTCGAAAAGACTCCCTAGCTCACTGAGGTTTATTACAGCATGCACAACAGGGTAATACGAAAGGGGGGGTGGGGGGAGGGAGATGAGATAGCGAGATAAATTAAGGGAGGTTGGGTTCGAGTAGATTTGAAAATTTTTCCCAGGGATACTATTGGCTCACACTCCTACCCTGCAGGTGCTATCCAGAAAGGCATTCACCTGTTGTTTTCCCATACGAGGCTGTATGACATAACGATCTAACAAAAACCTTTCAAACAGTGGCAAAAAACGAAACGTATAAAATATTGTAAAAATGCATTGGCTGTATCTTATTCTATCTATGTTTCTAAGTGCATTTGATTGTAAAATATATATTTGTACTCCTAGTCTGTAATCTGAAATTTAATATAATGTCAACAACTATCATATTTAATTGTTTTTCAGCCACTGTCATGACATTAAAAAAAAAATTGAGTCTATGGTGGTCATTATGAGTTTGACGGTCCTGCTCCGCCACACTGGCGGTAACACTGCCGACAGCATGGCGGAGCAGGACTGCCAAATTATGACCATGGCGGTGAATGGGCTGCAAAGCAGCCAGTTCCCCACCTGTACCGCCAGGGCGGTTGGGCCACCGGGCCGAAGCTGTACCCACCTTTGGCCCGGTGGTCTACCTTATACTGCTGACGGTATTATGAGTCTCCTTTCTACCAGGGATTTCCTGGCAGCAACCCGGCCAGGAAATCCCTGGCTGAAAGAATACTGGTGACAGGAATTAACATTTCTGTCACCAGTATGTGACTCCCTCACCCCCCGAAAGAGCCACGGGACCACTCCCACACCCCGAACCCTGTAAACACCACCCTCCCCCACCTCAAACCCCGTACATAACCCTGTCCCATCCATACATGCACACACTACACACCCACACAGAGTCACACACATACGCGCATCCACGACACCCCGCTGACGAATGTATGTCGGTACCACGCCTGCCAGAACAACGCATGCCTGAATAAGGAGGTTGGAACAAAGACCTCGTTGTTACCACTAATGCCTTTACCACGAATGCCTTAACAACGATTTTTCGTTGTAAAGGCATTCCTGGTAAAGGCATTAGTGATAGGCATGCATTGTTCCAGCATGCATCCCTCCTGGCCCCCCACCCCCACCCCTAAAAATTACTGCGACACCCCCCACCCCCCTAAAACCACACCAACCCTTGCCCCTGAAACTACCCCAACCCCCCACCTCCTCACTAAAATTACCGCAACCCCCACCCTACCCCCAAAACCTAAAACAACCCCAACCACCACCCATCCCTGAAACCTAAAGTACCCCCACCCCTAAAACTACTCCGAGCCCCCCACCCTGCCCCTAAACCTAAACCCCCTCAACCCTCCCACCCCGCCCCTAAAATTACCCGACCCCCCAACCCACCCCTAAAACCTAAAACCACCCCAACCCCACCCCATCCCTAAAACTTAACTACCCCAACCCCCACCCCTAAAACCACCCCAACCCCCACCCCTAAAACAACCCCAACCCCCACCCCATCCCTAAAAACTAAACTACCCCAACCCCACCCCTAAAACCACCCCAACCCCCACCCCTAAAACTAAAAATACCCGACCCCCCACCCCTGCCCCTAAAACTAAAACCCCAACCCCCCACCCCGCCCCTAAAACTAAAAATACCCCGACCCCCCACCCCGTCCCTAAAACTAAAACTAAAACCCCAACCCCCCACCCCGCCCCTAAAACTAAAAATACCCCGACTACGATCCCCCAGCCCACCCATAAAACTAAAACTAAAAACCCAACCCCCCACCCCGCCCCTAAAACTAAAAATACCCCGACCCCAACTCCCAATCCCCGCCCGCCCCTAAAACTAAAACCCCCACCCCTAAAACTAAAAATACCCCGTCCCTAAAACTAAGACCCCCCGCCCATGAAACTAAAAATACCCCAACCCCCCACCCCTGCCCTTCCTACCTGACCCGACCGCCCACCCGTGGCTCTAAAACTAAAACCCCAACCCCCCTCCCCTGCCCCTAAGACTAAAAATACCCCGACCCCCCACCCCCGCCTCGCCCCTAAAACTAAGACCCCCCACCCCTAAAACTAAAAATACACCCACCCCTGCCCCTCTTACCTGACCCGACCCCCCACCCCTGCCCCTAAAACTAAAACCCCAATCCCCACCCCTAAAACTAAAAATACCCGACCCCCCACCCTCGCCCCTCTTACCTAACCCCACCCCTCACCCCCCTAAAACTAAAACCCCAACCCCCACCACCGCCCGCCCCTAAAACTAAAAATACCCGACCCCCCACCCCGCCCCTAAAACTAAAAACCCAAACCCCCACCCCGCCCCACCACTAAAACTAAAAATACCCGAGCCCCCACTGCTGCCCCTAAAACTAAAACCCAACCCCCACCCCACCCCTAAAACTAAAAATACCCTGATCCCCGCCCCTAAAACTAAAACCCCAACCCCCCAACCCCGCCCCTAAACCTGAAAATACCCTGACCCCCACCCCACCCCGCCCCTAAAACTAAAACCCCAACCCCCCACCCCCGCCCCACTTACCTGACTTGTTGCGTCGTCCTCCTCAGCTGACTTCCTTGTTTGTGCCTCAACTTCGCATGTGCGTTGTTCAGCACATGCGTGGTTAAGGCACAAAACAACAAAGTCATGGTTAAGGAAAGCGTAGTTCCGCTTTCGTTGCCCACGACTTCGTTGTTCCGGAGTCGGCCTTCAGGGCGTTTCTCCCCGCTGACAAGCATTCACACATTCATTCAAAATACATGCACTCAAATGCCCACAAACACCCTCCCCTCCATTCACACACATTCACACCCCCATTCACGCACATAACACTCAACACCCCCTCACACCCCTCCCCTCCCTTGTCAGACGATCCCCTTACCTGCTCGTAGTGGTCATTCGGGAGGGAAAGGGGTCAATGGGGCCTGGTCCGCAGGTACCGCCCAGCACCACAACACAGCCACGCTGATTACAAGGTCGTAATATGGTGGGCGGTGTTGTGATGACATGGCGGTGCCAGCGGAGCAACCTCCACTTGTACTCCGACCGCCAGTATGGCTGCTGGCGGCTCTCTGCCCAATTTACGGCAGAGAGCTGCGAACAGTCATAATATGGCAGTCTAATGACTGCCAACACTGGCAGTCTCCAGGTGGCGTGACTTTGGCTACCAACTGTTTTGACCGCCGAAATCATAATGAGGGCCTATGTGTGATCCTGTAAATTGTCTTTTTATGCAATTCCTTTGGTATTTGTAGTGGTGTCACAATGCATTTCAGAATATTTCACAACCTGTACTCTTCTTATGTGTGAACCTGAATTTTTTTTTTAAATAATTTAAAAAACAAATGTTAACAAATTGCTACCTTTTTTCTCATAAATGGGATACCTTAGATAAATGTTTCCTGTGTGAATTTAAGGTCACATTTGGTCTAAGTGTTACCATTCTGATAATGTGTTTGTTCTCTCAAATAATGCTGCTTACTTTTAGTCTTATTGGGTGCCTCACAAGTAGAACACATAGAACCAATAATAGAAGTATGACAAGATTTTACCTTGTTTTGTTTTGAAGCATCCAAGGAAGCAAAGCATTGTTTATATATATGATACATAAAATGCAGCACGTGTGCAGTTATATGGAGCCATACATATCAAAGTTCTTTGTTGTACTAGTTATTTCCTCTTCGTTTGTGGTGCACCCTCCTGTTTACTGAATCCATTTTGGTGGGCTTTTAGGACTGTGCACACTTTACCATGGCTAACCAGTGCTCAAGTGCTTGATCTCCCTTCTCTACGCATCATAAAATGGCTTGCGCCTGATAGGCATATTTAATTTACTTGTAAGCCGCTGCAGAGAATGGAATACATATACCCAGGGCCTGTAAATTAAATGCTAATAGTGGGCCTGTTGCACTTACTGTGCAGCCCACTTAAGTAGCCCCTTAAAACATGTCAAAGGCCTGTCATTGCAGCCAGAATGCAGTTTTATACTGCAATTCGACTTGGCAATATAACACCCTTGTCAAGCTTTAAACTCCCCTTTTATTACATATAAGTCACCAGCAGAGTAGGCCTTAGGTAGCCCATGGGGCAGGGCGCATAGTAATTAAAAAGTTGGACATGTTCTTTTAAGTTTCACATGTCCTAGTAATGAAAACCTCCTAAATTAATTTCACTGCTGTGATGTCTACCACTCCCATAGGATAACTTTGTGTTGCCTTAGTACATTTTAAAAAGTGATAACTTTGATTAGGAACAGGTGAAGAGATCATGTTTTGTGACTGGGATATTGTAATTAAAAATCCTGGACCCTTGGTGGGGTGCCCAGACAGCCAAAATCCAAAACTTGGGACTTAGAAAATATCTGGTTAAAAACTTCTCTAGGAACCCAGAGGAGACTAGGACCAAGCTGCTTGCCTATCCACTCTAGGCGCATCACTGGTTGGCCTGACTTTGCGGCAGCTCCTGGTACGTTCTTTTCTGCAGCAGCAAACCCTAATCAGTGGGCCTTTGCAAAAGGGATAGCCTGCCTTCTGGATCTCTCATCAGCTACAATGTCCAGCTTCATCCCACTGTAGAGTTTTGGCTTCCAAAAAAATTACTAAGTCCAAACAAAGAAATCTTCACCACAGCTTCATCCAGCAGATCCCAAAGATGATGTATTCTCCTCAGACACCACCTGCAGCTTGGCCCCATTGAACTTTACCTTTGTAGAACATTTTTCTTTGAAATTTCTTCTAGGTCCATTGGAAAGCGATGATTCAGCCCAATCCACTCTATGTATCTGAATTGTGCTATATTGTGGTAGGCCATATTTTTTTACTTTGACCTTTTCTCACATGACTAGATGTCCGCAGTTGGTGTTTGATCTTGTAGTTGATAGTTCATAACTTAAAATGTAAAAATGAATTACTCCAGTTCTCCTGATTGAATTTTTGTTGTTTTGGTGTCAAATAATGTATTTAATTATTTACAATCTACTCCATTGTTCAAAATTGGTGTGGGATTTTTCTTGTGTTGTCTTTTTTCTATATAACTGTTTGTGTGCTGCATTAATACTTTACACATTGCCACTAAGTTAAGTCTGACTGCTTTTGTATCCATTGTCCAGGCTACCAAAGGGTTAACAACAGTTTAATTTAGTGACTTCTGTGGTTCACCCTGACACGGATTGTGGCTGTGCAGGGTTAACACCCTACTCAACTAACAACCCAATTTCTTGCACTTATCATAATGTAATATTTTATCTTATGTGACACAAATTTTGCTTTCATAACATAATCAGCTTTCAGGGCACATTGTTTCATATAGTCATAAAATGGGAAAAGTGTCAGGACAACAACTTGCATTGCTTCAAACACAGAATGATCTCAGAGAGAAGAATCCCATTATCAGGATGCAGCAGTGTAGCATTAACTGTGATGGGTTTAAGGCACTGATAGGAGAAATCACGGATCTTATATCAGTTATTTGTGACCATCTTTTGCTTCCACCTTTCCTATTCCATTACATAGTGGCATAGTTATGGAGAGCTCCACAGTGCCACACATTGCTGCCCCTAACATCAACCCCTTGTTCAAAAACCCTGATCGTTAACAGCCACTCTTAATGCTAACTCCAAAACACATGACCAGCAAGAAAATGAAGAATTAATGTCATCCTGTGATACTCTAGCTTTCAACATTTATGTCATCATATCCACATAATGGCTAAACATTCCTAACTTAAAAGGACTTGGCTTTCTGTACCTTGACCCTAAACAATTACGGTGTATGTTAATAAACGTCTCCACCTTTTCTTTAACAAATTCTCAGAATGAGCTTAAGACAAACTGTAAGATATTGGGCTGTTGGTTGACTAGACTGTGAGCCCTGGTCAAACAGCAACCACAAGCCTTATCAGGGTGAGGCACAAGCCAACCCTAAATTAACATATGCTCAACCCTCTTGTAGATTGCCACAGATCAGTCAGACTTATTTTAGAGGCAATGTGTAAAGTATTTGTGCAAACACTCCAAACAGTAATAAAGTGAAAAACACACAAAATGGAGCCCACACAAGTTAGGAACATAAAGCTTTCTTTATTGAATATAATAAGACCACAATGACAAAAATCCAATCAGTAGTACAGGAGATATGCAATTGTAAAGATTTTACTGAAAATAGCCCTAAAAAGCACAAAGCACCAACTATAGATATCTGTTCACTCAAGACATGACAAAGTCATGAGTTCAGGCTGACTTCCATGGAGTACAGGCTTAGTTAGGATCACTGAACAGAGTACCGTAAATCCTGGTTTGTGGAGTATTGCGAGGATCAGTGTCCAAGATTTGTCACGCAGCTGAAGCGATGCATTGGTTCTGAGATGTGGCGAAGCTCTAATGAAAAGGCTTGCATCATTGTCATGGATCTCATTGATGGGGTTTGCAATGCGAAGTCCGGCATCAAGGATGAGGTGTGCAGTCAGGATGATGCATCAGTTCTGAGGAGCTGCGAGGCTATGATGCTAAGGTCGTCATCGTCATAGAGGCTGTAGTTGGTGAGGATGCAACAGTCTGAGTCAAGAAAGCTTTGCTCAGAGGCAGATTCGATGGGGCTGTGAAGGTAATGTGAGTCTTTGCGACAGGTCCAATCCACAAAGTTGTGGAGATGCATTGGTTCTGCTTGCACCACTCAGCAGAAGAGATGCATTAGTTCTGCTGGATCCTCGTCCAAGGACGCCACTTTGAATGGTCCAGTACTCGGTTAGCACTAATTGGCAAGGTAGACTCACAGATGGCAGAGTCTATGTGTGGGTGCCAGGTTGTTGAAATCCTTTTGTGTCCCTGAGGCTTTAAATAAAGAGGCCTGCCAGCTAGCCCTTGGAGTCACTCTGGGGTTCTGGGTTTAAGAGATGTAGTCTCAGTCCTTCTCACCCAGGGAAGAGGGCAGCAGGCCAGCTCAGCAGGGCAGCAGTTCTTCAGAGCAGCATTCCAGAAGAGTGACAGTCCTTTCAGCAGAACAGTAGTCCTTCTTCCTGGCAGAGTATCCACAGGTCCAGAAGTGTATTGAAGTGGCAGTGTCTGAGGTCCAATGTTTATACACAGTTTTTGAAGTGGGGAGAAACATCTAGAGGCAGGCAGTTTAAGTGCACATGTGCCCTGCCTTCCTGACCCTGGCTCCAGAATAACTAGAAGGGGTATGCAGCCCTTTGTATGGAGACAGGTCACCGCCTATTCTAGTTTAAGGAGTGCTGGCCCAGCTCCTACTTCCCATCCTGCCAGTGAATGACCATCCAGTCACACTTAAGCTCTTCATTGTGTGCAGCTGTCTAGGAAGAAAACACAAAGCCCAACTGTCAACTACACTTAGTCATGTGACCCAGAGACTGGTTGCAGGCACCTAAAGGCTAAGTCAGGAAAATGCCTATTGTCTAAATGAGGTGTTTTCAAAATAGTAATTTAAAATCCAACTTCACGATGAATTGGGATTTTCCATTACAATTACAAAGATACCAAACATGAACTGGTTGGTTACCTGTTCCCATTTGGAAATTATTATTATTAAAATGGGGGAGGTAAGCCTTGCAGTAGTGAAAAATGTCTTTAAACATTTTTCACTACCAGGACAATTAACACTTAAAAGTACATGTCCAACTTTTAAAATACACTGCACCCTGTCCAGTGGGCGGTTCAGGGCCTATTCTAGGGGTGACTTACATACAATAAAAAGGATGGTTTGGGCCTGGCAAAAGGTTTATTTTGCCAGGTTGAAATGGCAGTTTAAACTGCAAACACACTAGCAGACCTGAGGTATATATTAACAGTGCTGCAGGCCCACTAGTATCATTTAATTTGAAGGGCCTGTACAAAGTTTGCTAGTGACTTACAATTAAAACAAATATGTCAATTGGGTATAAGCCAATTCTACCAAGTTCTAAGGAGAGAGCACAAAGACTTTAACACTCACTAGCAGTGTTAAAGTGCGCAGAGTCCTAAGGCCAGCTAAAACTAGTCAGCAAAACAGGAGGTCTGAAGGCAAAAAGTTAGGGGGAAAACCCTCCAAGGATGCCAGATCTAACACATATCTAAAGCAAATGTATATAAATTTAGATTTCAGGTTAAAACGTTTTTCACTATTTTCTCTGACTATGAAATATTTAAAAATAAACATCTCAACTTCCTTTGAACTTAAATATTTGTCAGCACCTGGATATTTACTTTTAATTCATTAGCATGAAATAAAATACATTTTGTTTTATAAAAAATGCAAATTAGCAACAGTAATAGCATATTGTAAAATATTTACAAACTGTGAGAATACTTTCACATCTTAAAATGAAATTTAGAATGGCAGCCCAATCCATGGTGGAGGTGAGGAGTTCTTCATCAACCACCCAGTTGTCCCACAGGTCTCCTAGGTTCCATTTATCCTTTCACAAGAGTGCCTCATATGATGGCCTTGACCTTGCCAATCATAGTGCATATTTATTCTCCCATACTTTCCCTTGTGCCCAAATCATAGCCCCATAAACTAAGAAGTGATGAGTAGGGGTCTCAAAGTTGTTGATGAGATCCTGAAATTCCTCAATCTACCATTTGCAAAGAGGCCCCCAAGGTATAAAGACCAGTACCCTTCCAATCTCGTAGTCCCTTCCAACCGAGCTGGGGGTGTAGTACTGTCAAAGCCACAAGCTGGAGATCCCTAGCATAGGATTATCTGAAACATGGAGTACCCTGGACCAGGTATATTTGAAGGTGTTGATCAATACATTGTCAAAAGTGGCCTGGAATCTACATTGTGGCTGAAGTAATAGCTGCATCCATGTGGCACACGTAGGGACACCCATTCCCATCCCTCCTGCGGGGCCCCCAACAAGTCACCCCCCCACCTGGCTGCCCAGGACAACTGCTCTGCTGAATATTACAATTCAAAATCAGGTATTGCAGTAAACCCATTGGTTGCAGGAACATGGAGTTTAATCAGTAATATCCTGACTCCTTGCATGCCCTATAGCAAAGTCAGTAGTATGTCATCTATTTCCCATAAGATGGTGCGAGGCACCCAGATGGGGAGGGTAGGAAAAAAATATAGTATCACTATTTTGGCTAGTGCAGCTCTGCCCACAACTGACAGGAGTAAAGTATACCAGAAGGCAATTGTGCGGTGCAGGGAAGCCAGCATTGCTCATATATTTCCTTCTAGTAACTGATATTCAGTCTGATAAATCTGTACGCCTAGATAACAGAAAGTGCGTGGTTCCCATTGTAGCACCTCATCTGTTTCTGTATGTCTATCATTTCTCTAAGGGTCATGAACAGAGTACACATTGGACTTACACCGTTAACCTTCAGGGCAGAGACGGAATTTGGTAAGTGCCTCAGTGCTGCACCCACATCAGCCCGCTCCCCACACAGTGAGAGCTAGAAATCGTCTGCATACACAAAACATATTAGGCCTGATTTACATCTTGGCGGGTGGAATACTCCGTCACAAACATGACGGATATCCTGTTTGCCATATTACAGTCTCCATAGGATATAACGGGATCGTAATACAGCAGATGGGATATCCATCACGTTTGTGACAGAGCATTCCCCTCCGCCAAGATCTAAATCAGGCCCATATTGTAGTATTATCTACTTTTAACCCTATATAGAAGGGACTCTGACAGAGCAACACTGCAAGGGGTTCAGCCGCCATTGTGAAAAGTAATGTGGATAGGGGAAACCCCCTGTCTTATACCTCGTACGATGTTACAGGGGTAGGAAATAAAACCACCTGTTTTAACTCAAGTGGTTGGAATTGTATAGAGAAGTTTGATCCCTGTAATAAAGACTGACCAGCCCCATGCTGGTCATGACAGTGTACAAGTAATGCTATCTTAAGGAATCAAAGGTTTTCTCCATTTGCACTGCCATCATCAGTGCCTGAAGAGCAAAACATGCAATTCATGAAAAAGTTGCCTGACGTTAGGGGCTGTGCTACAGGTCCGGAAAAACTCAGACTGGTCTGGGTGTATTAGATCCTAGATGTGGGGTAGTGACCAATATTTTACTAGGAATTTAATAATCCATGTTTAGGATTGAAAGTGGGGAATAGGAGGATACTAGGTTTTTCTATTTCTGCTGTTTTAGGAGCTGTACCAACAGGACCCTTTGCATAGAGGGAAGTAAGGACCCGTAATCCCTAGCAAGACTGTAGAGTTTAGCCAACCTGGTAGCCAAGACATCAAAATATGCTGAATAGAATTCAACAGACAGGCCGTCAGTTCCCAGGTCAGATTTTGATGGCCCCTTTCACCTCCTGCTCTTGTATGTCGCGCCCCAGCTCTACAGCTATCTCCCATCCCAGTCTAATTAGACCTGAAGTTTAATTTTAGACCTAAAATCTAATTTACAGGTAGCAAAGTTAGACTTTTGGACTACATTTAGACCCAAAAAATACGTTACTTATCGGTACACCGTGGCTCCCAGTATTGATATCTTTCATTGATTCACATGTTTGAATCTTCCCCGACATCATGGTGGGTGCCTCACGGTATTTAAAATTAGCAATATTAAAAAGTACATTGAAAGAACATAGAAAAAAGCAAGTGACATCGTTAACCAATTCACATTGTTTTCATAGACCCAAACTTCAGCCAATCGGCGCCTGGATCCAGGACCAATTCTCCCCTGCAGAGCCCCCATACCTCAAATTTTGAGCACAAGTGTCAATATATATATCTATGAGGTATAGGAGTGGTAGGCCTAACATGGAGATGGGTGGGTCGCATGCGAATCTATGAAAGATATCAATACTGGAGAACCACAGTGTACAGGTAAGTAACTTGTTTTTTCTCCAGTATTGAATATTTCATTGATTCAGATGCTTGAATCAGTGTAGCTAGCAGTAAGTAAACATAGAGTGTGTAGGCAGAACCACTCTTCATGAGGTCTACCTGAAATAAGAATCATTTTGACAGAGCTATCAGCTAGCGAAAACAGCTGGAACACAGGCAATCAATCACAATAATACCTTAACACAGAGCATATGAACAATAAAACAAACTAAAAGATAATCTGTACCTTAATGAAAAAGGTGACATACAACTGTCTGCCTGACAGCTGTATCCGCCTTCCATGGCAAATTCAAACAGTAATGCTTAGTGAAAGTATGGGCATTCGACCATGTTGCTGCCCTGCAGATGTATGGGAGCGACACTCCCACAAATAAGGCTGTGGATGTAGCCATCTTTCTGGTTGAGTGTGCAACCACTTCTCCGGACAATGGTTTTACTACTGTGTCATGGCAAAAATGAATAGCTGTTGATACCCAGCAAGCTATGCTGCTTTTTGACAGTGCATAACCTTTTTTAGGAGGTGCGAAAGAGAGGAGAAGTTGATCAGATTTTCTGAAAGGTTTTGTCCTGTGAATGTAAAATTTCAAGCAGCTTTTGGCAACTATAGAATGAAGAGCCTTCCACAACACTGAAGAAGAATTCTTCAAGTGTGTTGTCAAAATTATAGGTTTATTCAAATTGAAAGAGCTAGGAACCTTAGGAATGAATTTTGGGTTTGTTCTGAACAATACATTATCGTCTTTGAATTGTAGAAAAGGCTCATAGATTGTAAAAGGCTGAATCTCCCTAACCCTCCTGGCCAACGTGAAGGCCAAGAGAAGGGTCGTCTTCTATGAGACATACTTTATGTCCACCTTATGAATAGGTTTGAAAGATGGCTTGATGAGCTGGGAAAGAACCATATTCAGTTGCCAGGATGTGGTCGGGTTTGATTCTTGGGAAGACCCTGAGCAGGCCCTTCATGAATTCCTTTAGCAGTATAGTGGACCATAGGAAGATTTCCCCAGTCTTTATGCGAAATCTGGAAATTGCTGCTAAATGCACCTTGATGGATGAGTGTGCCAAGCCTGATTTTGCCAAGTGAAGACGATATGGCAGCAGCTGTTTTGGAAAAGAGTGAAAAAAATGTAGGTCATTTGTGATACACCAACAACAAAATCTCTTCCATTTTGCCATATAAGATTTATTTGTGGGAAAAGCTATTGCCTGTTCCAGGATAGATTGAATTATGTAGGTATAATTAGAGATCCAAACTCATGTTCATGAGGTGCCATGATGAGAATTTGAAAGGCTGTATTTGTGGATGCAATATCTGACTGTTGCCCATTGAGATTAGGTTGCCCATTGGCTGGAAATGGATGGGTGGAGACTCCAAAAGTAGGAGAGGTTCCATACACCAATACTGTCTCAGCCATGCCAGGGCTATTAAAATGAGATGACATGACCCTTTCTTCATCTTGTGTAACACCCTGAGAATGAGCAAGAATGGTGGCAATGTATTGGCAAACATTCCTGTCCACTGAATCTGAAGTGCATTTCCCCGCTACCCTCTCTGGGGGTATCTGCTTGCAAACCTTTCACACTTTTTGTTGAGTTTTCAGGCACCCCATTTCTTGAAGACCTGAGACAGTTGTCTGTGACCCATTTCCATTTGTGGCATTGACTGGTTGCCCTGCTGAGAGGATTCATCCATACATTGTCTATGCCTGGGAAATGTTGGACTTGAAATGATATGTTGTGTTTTAGTAACCACTCCCAAATGTGCTGGGCCTGAGAGGAGAGGTTCTTTCACCTCTGCCCCCTTCCTTGGCAGGGTAAAACATTGGGGTGGTGTTGTCTGTTTTGACCAGGACAAGGGATCTGCTAATTCTTGGTAGAACGACTGTAGCCCTAATAAAACAGCCTTCAGTTCTAGCATATTAATGTTCATCTGTGTTTCCTGGACAGACCATTTTCCATAGATTTCTAACTCCTGAAGATGTGCTCTACAATTGTCCAAGGAAGCGTTTGTTGTCATTATGAAACTTGGCTATGCTGCTTTGAAAGAGAGACCTGAAGATATATTGCCTTCCTTTGCCCACCACAGAGTTTCCTCATCGTAGGGGTGATGTGGACAATATCCTCAAATGAGCTGTTAGTTTGAATCCACTGAGCATCTAGCTGCTCCTATAAAGGTCTCATTTATAGATGACAGTTTGGAATTAATGGGACACACTAGGATAGCATCCCCAACATTGATTTGTACATCTTCACCGAAAGGTCCTTTCTTCTTAGGAGGGAAGCAGTTATATGCATTTTTATTTGTTCTCTCTCTGTGGTCAGGTAAGCTCTGGTGACCGTGGAGTCTAGAATGGCCCCCAGAAATAACAATGACTGGGTTGGAATGAGAGATGACTTTTCCGTATTTAGTTGGAGCCCAAGAGACTTGAATGGCTGCACACAAGCCAAGCTAGATGCTTTTGTAGAGCGGAATGTGGATCTCTTGACTAACAGTCATCCAGGTAGGGGAATACCTGGTGACCGCGTCTTCTCAAGAAAGTAGCTGTTGGTGCTATGCACTTTGTAAAGACCCTGGGAGCTGACCATAGCCCAAAAAGGAGAACCTTGAATTGATAATGGCACCCGCCAGCTCAAACCTTAAGAACCGACAATGGTTTATGTGGATGGAAATGTGGAAATATGTGTCTAAGAGATCAAGAGACGTCATTAAATCTCTTCTGTTCTCCATCAGCAGTGTCTCCTGCAATGACAGCATTTAAAAGGGTTGCTTCTTTATGTGTTTGTTTGGCTGTCTGAGATCCATGACGTGTCTCCATTTCCCTGACTTTTTCTTTATCAGGAAGAAGTTGGAATAAAAACGATTGCCGTGTTGTCGGAAAGGAACTTTTTCTATAGCACCCTTCAAGAGAAGCACTGAAATGTCCTGCTTTAGAAGAGTGAGGTGTTGATGTGCTGTCTTGTGAGGAGGATTGACAGAGGGGCTTTTGCAGAAATTCCAGGGTGTGTCCTTGATGTATGATGTCTAACAACCATTTGTCTGTGGTGATACTCTCCCACTGATTGTAAAAAGCAGAGAGTTGATGGTTTGAATGTTGTCTGTAGTGGCATGTGGTGTCCAGTGCTGGAGAAACGCCACTGTCGTCTTGCACAATCTTGGGCTTTTCTTCCCACCGAAGGCCTCCTTCGAGCTAGTTGCCTCGAGTAAGTGGCGTGGGAGCCTCTGCAATGCTGCTGTACTCCGTTGTACTAGGGTCAATATCCTTGCAGTGATTACGGTTGGTACCTGTAGGACTGGTAAGAAGATCTCTGCGTGTATTGTCCACTATCTCTTCCCCACAAAAGGTCTGAAAAAGCTTCCTTACAGCCTTCCTAGGGAGCGCGCTGTGTCTGTGTCAGCCTTGATGGCCTGAAGAGTCCATCCACATGCTTGCAAAATAAATTCTCCCCATCGAGGGACATTTCCTATATCTTGGCTTGGAACTCAGGGCAAAATGAGGTGGCCTTTAACGAGCCCTGTGGGCACAAGACTGCTGCTCCTGCCATCTGCCTAAAGGCGATAGAAGACATGTCCATTGCCATATCAATGATCTCTGACAACGCCCTGGCACCCTACTGCAGATTGTCTTTACCCTCCTTCTTTTTGTCTTCAGGAAGGTGGTCAAGAAGGGATGTGAGATCTGACCACATTTGGCGATCATAGCGACCCAGAATGGCCAGTCCATTAAACGCTCTGATGGAGGTGGCTGCCATCGCTGCAAGACGTTTGCCAATGCTGTCAAGTCTTCGACCTTCTTTGATGCTCTATCAAGCACGCCAGTGAGAAATCTGGAAAAACAACAGATGATAGACGGAATGCAGAGCAAATCAATCATTCACCCCCAGTCACAGATCTGGGTTTAATCCATCAGTGTTTTTGCTTGCCATGCTATTCCAGTTTGGACCCAGCCATATGCAAATCAGTCTTCACTCTGTTCCCCACAGGAACAGTGCAGCCCAAGCTGCCAGGCCATGTCGTCCCTAAACTAGAAACAAGCATCCTGGGACCAGTTTCAGGGTATCACCCTTCGTGAGCCAGGCTAGCTTGAATCTGGTGGCACAGCAAGCACGGGACCCAGGTCTGGACATACCCTTCCAGCTTGGGGCAACAAATGCAAAAACAACAGATGATGGACGGAATGTAGAGCAAATAAAAAATTCACTCCCAGTCACAGATCTGGGTTTCATACATCAGTTTTTTTGCTTGCCATGCCATTCCAGTTTGGACCCAGCCATATGCAAATCAGTCTTAACCCTGTTACTCATGGGAACAGTGCTGCCCAAACTGCCAGACCAGGTCCTCCCTGAACCAGAAACAAGCATTCCTGGGACAGATTTCAGGGTATCACCCTTCATCAACCATGCTAGCTTGAATCTGGTGGCATAGCAAGCACAGGACCCACGTCTGGGCATACCATCCCACTTTGGGGCAACAAATGCAAAAACAACAAATGATGGAGAAAATGCAGAGCAAATTAAACATTCACCGCCAGACACAGATCTGGGTTTAATCCATCAGTTTTTTTCCTTGCCGAGCCATTCCAGTTTGGACCCAGCTGTCCCGGGGTGGCGTGGTGAGCAAAAAACAATTGATTAAACCCAGATCTTTGTGACTGGGGGTGAATGTTTGCATTGTTCAGCATTCCATCCATTATCTATTCTTTTTGCATTTGTCACCCCAAGAGGGAAAGGTATGCCCAGACGTGGGTCCCGTTCTCACTGTGCCACTGGATTCAAGCTAGCCTAGCTGATGAAGGGTGATATCCTGAAACCGGTTCTAGGATGCTTCTTTCGGGTCCAGGGAGGATCTGGCTTGGCAGTTTGGGCTGGACTGTTCCCATGAAGAACAGGCTCAAGACTGATTGGCATATGGCTGGGTCCACACTGGGGTGGCGTGGTGGGGAAAAAACAATGGATTAAACCCAGATCTTTGGGACTGGGGGTGAATCTTTGCATTGTTCAGCATTCCGTCGATCATCTGTTCTTTTTTCAGTGAGAAATCTGGGGCCTTATATTTTTTGTCCATGAGAGGAACCACATCAGTTACTGACGTTTGGTTCTTCATCAACTCCATGCCTTCCTCGTATATGGAAGTGACAATAGGGATAGATCAGACAGATTCCCTTGTCAAGTCCTCAAAATGGTGCAGAAAAAATTATTTTTGAGCGGGAGAGGTAGATCAAATCTCTTGGAAGCACATTCCATTATATCATGACATCCCCTGATATCCTCAGGAGGAGAACGTGACATGGAAAGTGTAAGTGACGGAGATGTTGGAGCGATGTAGTCATCGCATTCCTGACCCAGTGCATCAGGGTCTTGGAGTAATTCTCCTTCCTCAGGCTGATCATCTGGATCGCTTTCTATATAATCTTCACTGATGGTGGTGGTGGGAGGTATAGGTCTGATTTCCTGTGTCCGGTGTGGTATTGGAATTGTAGGCAGGTACCACAACAGGTGCCTCTGTGAGTGCCAGAGAGAGAAGGACTGGCTCATGTGGTTCAGGAAAATATTTATAATAATTATTTAGCATGTGCCTTAAGTCAGTGACTAAAGAGATGGGCACTGCTTTGGTATCTCCTCCTGCAGCTTGTTGTTCTTCTTTGGGCTCTTCCTAGGGATAGTACTACTGAAATGAGTCATATGGATGGGATATGGGTTGCTGCCAGGCCGTGAATGAATAGTCCCATTCCAACTAACTGGAAGTGTCCTTGTCAGGATCATCACCATCCTCCGATTCCTGATATTTAACTCACGGTTGTTAAGGGTTGCATGCAGGCCTGCAAATCCTTTCATCTGCCGATTCCTCAGTATCAAGAAGGTAGGCAGGAGGCAGTGGGGACACCATGCTGGGTGACATCAAATCTGGTATAAGCTAAGCAGAGACATTTTCAGCAAAGAATGCTACTTTTTTCCAGCTCATTAACGGGCTTGTCGACGAGGCTGTTGACAAACACAACTTCTTCATAATAGTTCTAGTCGCTGACACTGGTCTTGTTGTCGCTGAGTGGTCGTCGACGTGGTTGTCGATGGAACAGTAGTCAACAGAGCAGTCGTTGATGGGATGTCAATCATCACAGATGTAGAAGGAGTAGCTGTAGACAAAGTTCTCGTCAAAGCTGCTGCATCAATGACAGGTCCGTTGATGGTCTCATTGTCATTGATAGGTTTTTTTCTGAGGAGTGACAGGCACAGAAGAAGATGAGGTGGATGATTTTGTTTGCCCACAGACTGTAGAGGAGTTCTTAGAGACTGTTTTTTCAGATTTAGATTTTTTCATAGCCTTCAGTCTTTTAGAGTCTTTCAAGGACAAGGTGGAGCCCTTGCGTTTTCACTCTTGTATAGATCGACTTGGACTCTCCCCTCATCTTAACCAGATTGGGATCTGGACTTTTTCTTTTGAAGCAATGGAAGTAGTAAAACTTAAGAGTTTTTGCAGAAAACGTTCTGCAGTGCTTACAATTCTTGGGGTGTGTGGTTAGGATGTAAACAATATTGACACTCCTTATGAGGATCCTCAGAAAATAGTCTTGCCTTTCCACAGGACCTGCATGTTGTGAAAAGCCTTTTCTTAGATTCTTCTGACATAATAAAGATAAAACACAGTACCTTAAATCTAAATCCAAGGTAATCCTGGAGAGGAAAAAAGGGATCAAAAGCTCACCAACTGTAAAAACTGAGCAGAACTCAGTGAAACTCCCTCACACACGACATGCAGTTAGAAATCTATGGTGTGTTGGCTCTGCATGGGAGAAGTGATTCTGGGTCCAGCCTCTGATTGGCTGAAGTTTTGATCTATTAAAACAGTGTGAATTGGTGAACAATGTCACTTTCTTTTTCTATGTTTTTTTAATGTGCTTTTCATTGGTTACTTTAAATACTGTCGGGCTTTGGGGCTTTCCACCATGACGATGGGGAAGACTCAATCATGTGAATTTATGAAAGATTCAATACTGGAGAAGTCTAACTTAGACCAGAAGTCTAATTGTACTAGTTGCAAACTAGACCAAGATTCTAAACTTAAGCCAAAATTCTGACTTTACTACTAGTAAAGTTAGACTTCAGTTCTAAACTTACACTTTTGGTCTACATTTTGGGAATCAGGTCCTCAGTCTACAATCAAATGAGCTGATCAGCTGTGCCTAGAGTAACTTTTGTAGGCAGCATACTTATATCAGATACAGTGGTGCAACTAATGACAGAGGTGGTCATTCTAACCCTGGCGGTAAAAACCGCCAGGGCGAATGACCGCGGTAGCACCGCCAACAGGCTGGCGGTGCACCGCTGGGCATTCTGACCGCGGCGGTTCTGCCGCGGTCAGTAGCGGGAAACCGGCGGTCTCCCGCCGGTTTCCCGCTGCCCTGCAGAATCCCCCATGGCGGCGGAGCGCGCTCCGCCGCCATGGGGATTCTGACACCCCCTACCGCCATCCTGTTCCTGTAGGGGGTGCCGCGGGGCCCCTGGGGCCCCCTGCAGTGCCCATGCCAATGGCATGGGCACTGCAGGGGCTCCCGTAAGCGGGCCCCAAAAGGAATTTCAGTGTCTGCTTTGCAGACACTGAAATTCGCGACGGGTGCTACTGCACCCGTCGCACTCCAGCAACTCCGCCGGCTCCATTCGGAGCCGGCTTCATTGTTGCTGGGTCTTTCCCGCTGTGCTGGCGGGCGGCCTTTTGGCAGTCGCCCGCCAGCACAGCGGGAAAGCCAGAATGGCCGCCGCGGTCTTGTGACCGCGGTGCGGTCATTTGGCAGTAACCGCATGGCGGGCGGCGACCGCCGCCCGCCGCGGTTAGAATCACCGCCAGAGTGTGTACAGTAACATCTTTCAAGCTGATTAGCCCCCCCCCAGGCTGCCTCCAACATGAGCAAACACTGCAGCCATCACCACTGCTCCTAGTTTATCCTCTTGAGGGTACTGAGTGGCACAGCCCCCAGAATCATATGAACCAAGCCACTGCCAAGCAGACTCAGGTGTGGAGAAAAGGGGTTCTTTTCATCTAGTTGTATCCTCAGCTTTGCAGGGAACAGGAAGGCATACTAGACATTCAGCTCCCTGAGCTCCTTTTTCACAGAGAAGAAAGAAAGAAAAAGATCATTGTCGGTGTACTGCAGCAGTTGTAAGGAAAGATGGATACACAAGTACCTACCGCTGTGAAAGGTCCAGCACTCTGTGCCTTCTGGAGGATATTGTCTTGATATCTGTATTCTAGTGGGCGTGCCACCACCGGCTGAGGTGGTGCCCCTGGCGGGTTTGATGGGACCCTGCACTCTCTCAAGAGTGCGGTGTTTAGACAGGCCTTCAGGTGCAACCACCTCCTGCAGTCAGTCCTCCAAGTAAGTGATCATGGACAATCCCTGCACGTGTTCAGGGAGGCCATTCACTCTTATGTTATTATATCTGGCCTCATGATCCTGTATGCAAAACCCCAATACCTTGACCCTATCAGTTACAGCTCCCAGCTCCGCAGCTCCTAAGGTCCGTCTTGATTCTACAGAGACGATCTGCCATCTTCTGGTGGTCTTGTAAGAGCCCCATGTCTACAACCAGGAAGTCAATTTTGCTCTCTAGTGCTTCTCAAGTAGAGCCAACGGAAGACAACATGGTGTACAATTTATCCTTGTCAGGGGAGGTTTGCTCACCCAAGGTCTTAAAATAATTCCAGTGTCCTCCTTATCGCACTCTGACCTCCCCGTAGTCAAAGAAAAGGGTGGCAGAAGTGCAAAAGGTGGCCCAGGCACCCCAGCACTGATGATCAGCTGTTCAGCACAGGGTCACTCACACTACTTGTGGCTGCTGGATTAGGTGATGGGAAGGATTTCCACACCACAACAATGCATAGTTCAAGGGGGAACAGTGGGGAAAGCAGAGGCGTTTCTCATGTTGGAGAGGAGTCAAAGCCCCCAGGATGAAGCAGAGAGCAGTTGGGTGGGGGCATGAAGTATCCTATAGTTCCCACTCCACGGTCTATACCCCCAGCAGTAGTCCCTGGCACAGGAGGCTTCAGGCAGGAAGGCCGCCCCTGGGGATAAGCAGTAGTCAAATGGAGTAGGGCCAGTCTCCACGAGGGCCACTGGATCACTTCTGTTGTCCAAGAGGGAACAGCATTGTCCACCACCACAGACAGTAACCAGCTGCTGACCCAGGTGGCCCACAAGAGGGCCAGTCACTCTTGGAACCTTTCTGCTCCAAATACGCCATAGCTCCCGAGCCTCTCCTATCAGCTTGCAGCAGCCACCATCTTAACCTGCGCACCACAACTGCTCTCAGCACCGGGGATCAAGATGAGACTGACCATGCCCGGTTCGGTGCCAGGAGGTGCCCCAAAGTGTGCACCAGTGCCTCTCAATGCAGGATGGTCATCTAGGCACCAGGATCAATGAGGTTGCCTGGGGCCAGGGAGAGCACTCCTTCAGCATGAATTGCTCAGCATGGTGGCTAGCCCCGTCCCTACATATTAAAGGTTTTATATAACATCCAGAATATGAAACAAAGGACCAAATGCTGGAGAACATGTATTCAGCAGGGTCTGTCCAGCACAGAGTTCCTTGTGGAGGTACTGCCTTCTTGAAAACAAGGACTGAAATTGCCTTATTGATTTCCCCCCATTCCCAAAGCCCTGAATACCCTGTCTTTACCCCCATCTCACCACCTTTTATTTTTGCCTAATTCATGCAACTGCAGTTGCTTCCCTCATTTAACTTGATGTGTCAGGACTTCCAGAGCAATTCACAGAGAAGACTTACAATGAGGCAGAGGACAATCTGTTGTAATAATAAGCCAAAACTCTAAAACCAAAATATTTGCCATCCCCTTTCAAGACTTGGAAAATATCTCCCTCCCCCCCCCGCCTGGGATGTATATTATTTCATAATTTGAATGAAAGAAAATGATGTAATATCTTTTGCAGAAAGTTACGACTATGTTTTATATTTTTACATTTTTAAACATTACAACTTCCTCGCATAATAATAACTAATGTGATGCATTGTATGCATTGTGGTATTTGTAGTGTTGTATCCAAATATACCCGTAATATATACTGGAAAAACATCATGTTTTTACATATAATGGTTGAAAAAAGATGGTACATCCATGATGTTTAATGTAACATGACCTGAGCATTTAGAATTCTTTAGGTCTTTTGCAAGTAAGAAGATGCTTGAGACCAATAGACTACATTACTGGATCGGATGTCCTGAGTGCCTTTTGCATATTTTAAACAGTGTAAAAGTTTTGAATAACGTTACAGTTTTATTTTTACAAAAATGTTAACTATCAGTAACTTTTGTAAGCTTTCTGAAACTCTGTATAGGCAAAAATGATTGTACATGTGAAATGGCTATGTTCACATATCTTTGATGCATGCTTTACCTGATCCTAGTGTATTTTTGAGTATATCCACAAATTTATATTTTACAACACTCTCACTTTAAGCACAACCACAACTTTTAGGCCCTGATTTATACTTTTTGACGCAAACCTGTGTTAGCGCAGGTTTGTTTCAAAAAGTTTAACGCTGGCTAGCGCCATTCCTTGACGCCAGCCGGGCGTCATATTTAAGGAATTAAGCTAGCAGTGGTAAGATGCTAACAGGGTGGGGGAGGCGTAGGGGAAACAGGAGGTTGTGCGTCGAAGAATGGTGCTAGTCAGGTTAGAGTCAGAAAAATTACTCTACCCTGACTAGCGTCAGTTTTTGATGCACAACCTCCATGGACATAACTCCTGTCTTAATAAAGACAGGAGTCATGCCCCGCCCCCTTGCCAATGGCCATGCCCAGCGGACATATGTACCCTGGTCATGGCCATTGGCCACAGTGCCATGTGGGGGGCCCAAGTTAGCCCCCCCCCCCCACCCATGGCACTTAAAAAAATAAATTAAAAAAACTTACCTGGACTTACCTGGGATGGGTCCCCCCATCCTTAGGTTTCCTCAAGGTGTGGGTAGGGGTGTCCCTGGGTGCAGGGAAGGGCATCTGTGGACTGTTTCCTTGGTCTTTGACCATAGAAAAGGGCCCACAGGTCCCCTAATGCCTGCCCTGACCCAGGTGTTAAAGAATGGCGCTAAGCATGCTTAGCGGCATTATTTAAGTTCCTCCTCCTGTGCTTGATTGTTGTACGGGAGGATAAATAAGGCGCAGAGGCCTTAGAGTCATTTTTTGCCTGGAAACACCTACCCTCCATCTCATTGACGCAAGGTAGTTATCCGCAGGCAAAAAATAATGTTAACGCTAATATTTTGACGCTAGATGGGTCTAAATATAAATAAGGAGTTACGTTTGCGCCGGATTTACGTTAAAAAAAATGGCGCAAATCCTGCCCACACAGAGTATAAATATGCCCCTTAGTACTTTTGTTTCAGACTTACCTTGTGGACTTATCTTAGATTTTGTATAGTAACAGTCATTTAGTGCACAACCTATTGATCATACATTCCCAAGGGTCTCAGCTGCCGGGACATCTTGACATCTTGCCTGTGGCTGACTGCAGGGTTTGGCTAGTTTTTTGGCTAAATTTTTCTTCCATAACAGGTGTGGAGTGTCTTTACCTCCATGGATTTGTTAGCTGACAGGGGACTCTTGGTACAGTGGATAGAATCCTGGATTTTCAACAGACTGTCAGTATTCATCTTTAAAACCATTGACAGAAGGTGGGGAGACAGCAGGTGAGTGGTGTACAGATGGCAGGTGTTTATCAGCCATGCTGACAATTCTAAATGCAGCAGTCCTTCTTTTATGGCAGAGGGCTGATGAATTGTCAACTTTTGCCGATTCATCCACATCAGCTAAACTCTAAATAAGCCTCGAAACCAAACACAGGCTTAAAGGTGGCTACATAACTACCTCGATCCTTTCAGCCACAGCCAGGGCACAAAGAGCAGCTACTGACAGGCGTCTCAACTTTAATGTATCCAACTGTCTGTGCTAAATAATATGAACATGCAACGGCTTTAACATAGCAGTTCATTACCTTAACATTTGAAGGTGAGTAGTCCTGCTATTCTTGACTGACTAATTAATATTGTGACATAAGGAAAGTTAAATAGTTGAAGAACAAGACTGAGAAACTCACAGCCACCTTTTGAAATAATTTCTTTTGCAGTTGGTTTCAACAGCAGTTGATCTCACTATATTTTCTCTCAGTTATGTTATCAAGATATGTTACAGTAAATATTAGTATGATGGTCATATGACTTGCAGCAGCTTCAAATATAATCCATATTTGTATGCAAATTTGGTAAAGGTTTTCAATTCTTTTTACTGTATTAAGTGACTGTCACCTGACCAAGGTGACACACACAGTTACGTACCATCATTAAGTAATTGGCTTACTGTTAATGTTAGAGTACTGGGATGAAAAAGTTTTCTCTTCACTAAAGTTGAGTGAAATCTTTGTGTGTGAAAGTCTAACAAGTAAGACTAAGAGCCTCATTATGAGTCTGGTGGTCGGACAAACCGACCGCCAGACTCGCTGTGAGGAAACCGCCGCAGGTCTCCCCACCAGGCCCATTACAAAGTTTCCACCAAGGTTTCCACCGGTCAGCCTAGTGTAAACTGTGTTTCGGAATTGGTCTTGGCTTTACATGGAACCGAGGCCAATGCCGTCGCACAGGGGGGCCCCACAGCACCCTCAGAATGCGCAGTGTCTGCAAATCAGACAGTGCACATTCCAACGGAGCTGAGCAGGTGGGCCTCTGCACTGCCCATGCCATAGGCTGGCAGTAGGCCCTCAGCACTGGCCTACTGCCACCCTTTCTATGGTGGTCAGACCAGCAATGGAAAGCCTGGCGGTAAGAAGAGTTGTAATCAGCCAGGCGGCCTGAACTCAGATTGCCGTCGAACCATGGGGAACCATGTTCTTGGTGAGGCTGGTGGTACCCTGGTGGTTCGACCGCTAGGGTAGTAATGTGACAGTCAGACCACCACAGTTGCAGTGGTCTGACCATCACCACAAGGCTGGTGGTGCTTGGACCACCAGTCTCATAATGAGGCCCTAAGACATTCTCACATTATCACTGTCAGAGCTTTGCAGAATCAGCACATGGTTATATTTGTGATAAATTTGTAATATCCTAAAATTGCATATATGTCAAAAAGTGTACCCAGCGTGGAATCAAAACAATTTTCTACATCTCTAACACAATAGTGACCTGTACCCCAAGTCATGGAAAAAATACACCCAGTGTAAATAAATACACATGATGGATATTTACTAAATTAGTCAATTGTGTTGACTTTGATAGAAGGTTGAGGTATATAAAAGATTGTGAGTTCCTTTGCTTCCATTGTTCCAATCAGTGTGTCTTTGTTACCTTCTGATTCATCAGTAGTTTAGAACAGATTAAGGGCCAATTTAGAGTTTGGTGGATGGGGTTACCTGGTTACAAACGTTACAGATATCTTGTCAGCCATATTACGACCCCATTATATCCTATGGGAATCATAATATGGCAGACGGGATATCTGTCATGTATATGATGGAGTAACCCATCCGCCAAACTCTAAATCGGGCCCTAAATTCTTAAGTGAGTTCAAGAATGTCAACCTATCTGCATCTTAAATGGTTTTAAAATGCAAGGATAGTTAGTTAGTGCTTAATACCTTAACCGAGTCTCATTTAGGGTTGTAAATGAATGTCGCCAAAGGTTGATCTCAAGGTGCCACTTTATTTTTATTAAAACTGAAACAAGAAATATTTTTTTAAAAAGAAATGAAAAAACCCCAAAAAGTGGACTTTCAACTCAAAAAGAGGACTTTTACCAGGAAGACTATCTTATTGGCAGTAACTGTTTTCTGGATTATCCAGCTACTTATTTGTGCTATGAGGTGATGTATCATGACTGTAATTGAAAATTGCTAAATTATTTAAAAGGGAAATATTGATTTAGAAAGATGTATATGCTTTGCATGGCCATTTATTTTGAGATGCTTTGTAAAACAGCAACCTACCTACATTTTGCAATCAGATTGCAAGCTTACAAACACTGTAGAATTATGATAATATTGTTCACAAATTGTTCACAAATTAAGCAAAACACATTAATATTTTATGGAAATTTAGGAGGTAGCTATGCAGTTAAATTATTTTGGGCTCTTATGATCTATCTTCACTTTTGTCCTGGAAAATATATTTGTTTTTCGGACATGTTAATGTGAGGCTAATGTTGGAGCAAATATGTTAATATGAGAATATTCTAATGATTTGCGTATACATACTAATGAAAAATAATGACAATTGAAACTAATAATTGAAAATAACGTGTAATGTGCAAAATGTGCCCACGGGGAGTGGTCACTATCTGTGTTAACAGTACTAAAATAATGTGAAAATGTAAGAATTATGTATTAATATGTCATAACTGATGATATAATCTATGTTTTATGATGCTTCGTATCCTTAACTTAGCTGAACTAGAGGCCTGGTCGGCGCTGGGCCTTGCTTGCTTAAACGTGGAGACGCGATGAGCTGCCGAGGACTGGAACTGGGGAAAAGGACTTTGAACTACACAGAGTTCAAATGAGCTCTGCTAGAATTTTCTGCAATGTACCAGCGGACAAGAGACGATCAGAACAAATTGATACAGTTATGTGTAGAGTAGGCTAGATGTACTTTCCCAGGATTTAAACAATAGGAGCACTGACTAAGAGACAGTGGGCAACAATTGTGTTACCTGAAGAGCCAGATGATGTTCTCATCGACAGAGGGACCAATCATATTAATGGAACTTGATGCTTGAACCGACGCAAACAAGTGGTAAACAAAAACTATAGGTTAGAGTCATAACCTCTGATAAGGTTGACCAATTAGCAATTGTGGGACGGACTGAGAGACCGTAATAAAAAGTCATGACACAAGAAAGGAAATCAGAGTGGAGAGGCGAAAGTTGATGACGCCAGGAGACGCTGTCCGAGGAGCTGAAATTTGGGCTTGCTCCCTGTGAGCCTGAACCTTGCTGATGACTGATGACCTGGAGACGAAGACTGACTCATTGCTGATCTATCTTGGATAGGTAGCTATAAATGTTGACTGACTAATGTGCTTTTTCCTTCTAGGTACCAACTGCGCTGCTTAGAATGTTTTTTTTCCCCCCTCTTAGTTAGATTTTTCCAAATTATTGTTTTTTGATTAAATTGTTTTTGCATGAAGACCCTCATGCTGATGCTAATCTGAGATAGCTAGGTTGACAATGGTGACTTAATGGTGACTTTGACTGACTGACTTGCATTGCTGAATTATTCAATGTTTTAAAAATTGCCAAACTTAGATTGATGTTGTTTTGCTTATTAATAAAATCTTGATGAATTATTGCTCATGATGCTAATAAAGTTTGATTAACCATGGATTCTCGAAATAAAGATTTTTGATTAGATTTGTAACTAATAAAAAATAAAACAAATTAACCTTCTTGGGAGTGATGGTATTTTCTTTTTAGTCTAGGTTTTATGAAGTTACATGGTTTTGAGTTTAATGTTTTTGATGTTTCTCTGGTCACCACTTGACTAGGATACTCTATGCGATCCAAAAGATTCATCGACCTATGCGCGTCGCCTTGTAAGTTTACTTACTAAGGAGAAGGCGCACCAGCAGTTTTTGGTAGCAGCTTGATGGTTAGTTTCCTTAGGGAACTAGTTAGGTGGTAAGTAGAGGTTATGGTGGTAGTTTAAAAGTTGAATACAGTTGTTCGAATTTTTATGAGGTTTGAATTTTGTTTTTCTAAAATGGCAATGGTAGCAAAGATGATGTTCCCTTAAGCCCAGAAGTGACTTTCCCAGATCCTGGATCCCGTTGGTAAGATTGAGTATGTTCTCGGCATGTTTTGAAATAGTATGAAAGTAGTAGATTGCGCTTGCACAGGCTTAAGCAGACCGCAGGTGAATTGTAATGTATGTGTGTTAAAGTAGGGGGTCTGCGTACTCCAGTTTAGGGTTAGTAGGAGTGTGCGTACTTCAAAATGTGAGAGTAGGGAAGTCATCGAACTTCATATGTGTGTGGCGCTTTGTGCTAAAATATTGTCCACGTGGTTGTTGGTGATGTACGGACCCTGCGTGGTCTAAGACTCAGGAGTATATTGACAAGTGTAGGAGACACTTGGGTATATGTTGTAATCTGTCTGGTTAAGTAGGTTGATCGGGCGTGGTCAACAAGTCAGAGCGAATATTAGACGAATAAAAGAAGCTTCGACTGAGATTTGGTGAGTCCAATGTGCACCAGTCAGGGCAAGTGAGGGTCCAGTTTTTACTTCTTGAGAAAATGCCTGTTCACTAGTAATGTTAAGAGGTTGTGGGAGCTCAAACCCGGGGATTGGAGCCTAGTCCCCCATATATGAAATAGTTGAACTGGTAAAGGTGAGTTCCCACTTGCTAGTATTTATTTATAGGCGTCTCATTGCCGTGAAAGGTGCTTAAATATTAGCAAACGATGTTCCAAAGTTTTGCAGGGAGAAGTAATATCCGAGACGTGAGTCAAGCTTGTGGTAGGTGAAGTTGTATTTATTCCAGCATATTATGAGATATATAGGTAACAGGTAGAACATACAAAGTGCGCAGCCAACACGTGTTTCACCGTCTATGGTGTATCCACCAGGGCTTTCTCAAGGCTGTGGGAAATGAGAGTAAGTAAATTAAGAATGAGAGTAAAAAATGAGAGGTCATATAGACCAATAAGCACCGAAAGGTGGGTACCCAAGATCTTAGGAAAAGGGCCATGCTATACCATCAGACCCAAAAGCACAGTCAGCAGAAGATCGTAGCAAAAGGAAACGCCCATGTAAAGATCAAGAAATAAATGTAAACTATTCCTTTCGTGATATCAAAAACGCAAATGTTGAAAAGGAAAGGATAAACCACCGTGCTGAGTGACTGAGTGCACCAGGACAAACCCAGAGATCAGTTGCAAGTAAAGTTTGCGGGTCAAATTTTACTTGCGAACGTGGGGGACTGAGAAACAGGAATAGCTAAGGAGCTAGAAAGTGCCATTAGTGAAAATCCGCAAGGTCCCTGAAGCGATTGTGTCCCTTCCTGTAGTAACCCAGCAGGTTTGTTTTAGTTATTCTTTGGTGAAGAAGCTTGCAATAAAATTGCATTAGTTGAGTGAAATTTAGTTGAGGCGGACGAGCGCAAGACTTTGTCAGCCGCTGTGAGTCAGTGTGACGTCAGTGTGTGCAGCGCTGGGATAGGTTGGTTAGTGAGGAGAAGCAATTGGTTGAGTAAACGGGTGAAGCGAATCTTGGGAGTAAAAGTCATTTCATTTATTGAATTGTAGTACATGAAGTTTATCAAGGTGATTAGGAGTGTGATAAAAGGTGAATCATATATCAAAGCATCAGTGGGGGAACCAACCCCCCGGAGGATTCTCTGGCTCATCTCGTGATGACAGAAAAGGGCATAGCTTCGTGTCTTTGGTTGAAGCAATGGAGTAAACTGACTAAGAATCAAGGGACATTAGCTTTTCCAGAGCATGGAACGTTCAATTTGAGAGTTTTGGATCAGTTGCGATTATCATTGTATAACATGAGACCGTTACCGAGACCGGCACAGTTTGAAGCTTTATCAGTTTGGGAGTTAGTGGCTAGACAGCAGCAAGAGCTGAAGCTTAGCAGAAGGATAAAGAAGATAGAAAAGTCACTAGGTGAAACTAGGTGGGATTGGGAGCAAAAGAGATGGAGAATGGCAACTATGAAGGAGATTAAATTGCTCCCCGCAATCACAGAGAGTGACGAGTCAGATAGAGGGGACAATGGCAAGGAAGAGGAAAGTGAGGGAAAGAAGCAAAGAAAGAAGTCTTATGTGGATGATGAAGATTCTAATGTTGAGGATCTCATTACACAGTTGCTGAGAAATAGATTTCCACCCATGACAACTTATGCAGGAGGTCAAGGGACTAGTGCTACATCCCCTCCTGCTACTTCTGGAACATCCCAGGGAGCCGCGGGCACTGTACCAGCAGAAGGAGGACAGTTACCAGGGGCAGTACAGAGTACACCAGTTGAAGGAACGAGTGCCGTAGCTCAGGCGCAGGTACATACACCGTAGGCTACAAGGATTTATCCGGATGTGCCAGTTCTTGAGACTGTTTCAAATATTGTAGTGCGGAGGGAGCAGGTGCTCCCGCAGCCAATGTTGGTCCAGACTGACCCGACTCCAATGTTATTGCCACCAGCACAGACACAGGGTATGTCGAAGTTTAACCAGTTTACAGGGACTTCGGTAGATCTCGCACCAGTTATGAATCAGGCAATGGGAGTACCACTCACACAGGGTACAGGTGCTAGAGTAGCCCCAGATGCAATATCACTACTGATTACTGTTGGTCCAGCGGTGCCTTTATGTGCCCAGAACAAAACAGAAGTAGGGGGACAGGCAGAGATGTCACAGAGTTTGGTGAGAAGGGGAGTGGGAGACTCAGTACATTTGACATCATCCTCAGGAACTTGTCCGGGTGAGCTCAAATCTCCTATGGGATTTAGTCCTCTTGTGACATTGCCAGATCCATCGAATGTCTCTAATGCAAATCAGAGTTTGTGGCTTTTGACACTACAAGCCTTGGGAACGGGGGCACAGCAGCTACCAGTGACTAATCCGAGTAACATCTCATTACAAGGGTTAACAGCTCAGCAGTTAACTAGTTGGCTGGATAGTCTAAATTCTTCACAAGGCGCATCCAAAGGGGAAGATCGGTTGAACCGAGTGGGACTGAATATTGAAGCAAATGAGTTAGTTGAGGGGGCAATGGGATTGAATAGGTTAGAATCCTACACTGACGAAGAGCTGAGGTATTTGTGCCCAAGGATTACAAAAGAAGTAGGGAAAATACACCAGAAGTTAGCATAAGTAGCAGAGAAGCATGATATTGATCTTAAGACGACGAAACATTTGAGACGAAGTTACAGATTAGATTTGGAGGCAAAATATTTTGAACACATGAGATCAGCGGGAATGAAAGAACAGTTGAGGGATTTGCTGCGGAGTGCGCAGATTTGGGGAGCATTGGAAAAGTGGGAAGGCAGATGGGCAAGGAAAAAAGAGAAACGAAAAAGAGATTCTCAGGATGAAACGGAGGGAGCAGAGAAAGGGGAAGCGGTTAAAATGCTACAGATGAGAGGGATTCCAGGGGGGCAGTTTGTTCATGTCCCATGGCACCGGAGTGATAAATTGTCTTTTACAAATGATTATCCCAAATTGAGAGAGAAGCCAGTCGAATGGTATCAGCAGACTGAGAGGTTTGTGAAACTCTCTAAATGTTTGTGGGAAGACTTGAAAACTTTATTTGAGATAGTTGTGCCAGCTGATTTATGGGTTGAGTGTAAGAGTGCCGTAGACTGGCCAATAAGTGAACCTGAAAGGGATAAGATTACAGGCGCACCGTCACCTGAGGTAATGAAAAATTATTATAAGGTGATTGAGTTTCTGAAAACTGGAATTTCTCAGAAAAACATTGATTGGCAGAGAATTGTCAGGACAGTCCAGGAAACGAAAGAGTCAATACACACTTATTATGAAAGATTGTTAAAGGCTTTCAAGGAGTACAGTGGCAAGGAAGCGGTCGAACCAAAAGACATGTTGCATTTTGTGTTCAGATTTGTTGAAGGATTGAGACCTGAAGTAGGGCAGATGATTAAGAATCATTTGATTTTCTGGTAGGCAAAGCCGATTGATGAGGTGTTGCAGTATGCTAAATATTGCAGCGATGAAATTGAATTGAAGCAAAAGAAATTGAAGGAAAAGTCAATGGTGATTCAGATTAAGGCAGCACAGTCAGGAGTACAAGAAGCTTTAGTGACGCCGATGCCGCCGCAGCAGAAAGCTGTCATGTTTCAACCTCAAGTGAGAGGTAGAGGACATGGTATGGATATGATGCGTGGTCCAGATCTAAGTACTGTGGTTGTTCAGAATGACATGCAGGGCATGAAAAGGATGTTGCCATGACATGTATGCAGAAACGTGGGACACTGGAAGCAGGAATGCCCATTGATGGTGCAGGAAGGAATGGTTCAGCAAAGCGATGTTGGTGCAGTTCAAACTGTAAGAGTCCCTAGAATGAGGGGCACAGTCCCGAATGCTCAAAACCGAGGTCAGAATTTCTTGCCTGTACAACAGTTGCAGGTGCCTCAAGCACAATTTACTTCTTTGACACCAGTACAGCAGCAGATTCCTATGGTGCCTAGACAGCAAATGCACATACCCCAAGCCCCGATGGAGCAGCAACAAGTTATGCTTACTCAACTGGTCGCAGGTCAGAGACCAGATAACAGTAACAATACAGTGCACCAGTTCCCATTTTACAGTCAGGATGAAGTAAACAATGAATGGATGAGCGACAGTTCAGATGAAGGAGCTTGTATTCTTGCCGCATCCCTAGAGGCAGATCAGAGAGAGCCTTTTGTGAAGGGAAAGGTAATGGGACATAAGGTCTCGTTCCTAGTTGACACTGGAGCTACGCGCCCCACATTGAGGAGTGTGGAAGTAACAGATTTACCCCTTTCCGGAAGGACAGTTCAGGTTGTGGGAATGGAGAATATGCAGTTAACAAACCCCATCACAGAACCAGTGCAAATCGAAATCAGAAATTATTTGGGACTGCATAGATTTGTGGTGTGCAATTCAAGTCCCCTGTCTTTGTTGGGCAGAAACTTATTGTGCAAGACCAAATGTTCCATAAATTGTACAGATGCAGGGATAGAAGTCCAGACAAATAGTGATGATGAGGAGGAGCAGGCGTCAGCCATGGTTCTTAATAATGCATTCGAAGAGTACCCATTGATTGAGATTTTTCCGATGTTCACACTGAAGGAGTTGCACGCAGACTGGCAGGGAACCTTAAAGGAGAAAGTCTGGGATTTCACAGGGAAAGAAGTGGGATTGATCAAAGGAGTGGAATCTATTAAAATCACTTTGAAGCCGAATGTTGAGTTTCCGAAACTTCCACAATATAACATGGTGCAGGATGTAATGATGAAAGTGGCGCAGATAATTGGAGATTTCCTGAAGCAGGGAGTTCTAAAGGAAGTGTTGAGCAGCCCATGTAATTCACCAATAATGCGATTGAAAAATCCTTGTGGGAAAGTGCGGGTTGTGAAGGATTTGCGAAAAGTGAATGACATGGTGGTTAAGTGTTGTCCGATTGGGCCCAAGCCAGCAATGATACTGTTTCAGATTCCATGCGAGGCAGAGTGGTTCAATGTAGTCGATCTGTCACAAGCTTTCTTTTCAGTACCACTTCATGAGGATTGTCAGTTTCTTTTCAGTTTCAAATTCCTAGATAAAGTCTACAGCTGGTGCAGGCTTCCACAAGGGTATACGGGGTCACCATCCTTGTTCAATCAGATTTTGAAAAATCATTTGGAGTCGTTAGAATTGCCTTGTCAATCGACTCTAGTGCAGAACATTGATGACTTATTGATTGCCTCCAGAACAAGGGACGAGTGTAAGCACGACTCGATTGCCCTGTTGAATCATCTGGGAGACTTTGGACACCAGGTCTCGCCAGCAAAGTTGCAGTATTGTCTGAAGTCTGTCAAATACTTGGGTCTTCAAACTGAGAAAGGGCTGAGAAGAATCTCCAGAGAGAGGATTACAATGATTCTGCAGAGAAATCCCCCGACTTCCTAGAAAGATGTGCGCATGTTTTTGGGAATGGTAGGGTATTGTAGACAATGGATTCCAAATTTTGCTGAGATAGCAAAACCCCCACAACAGTTGACACACAAAGGAGTTACAGATCCCATTAGTTTAGATGAAGATCAGATGAGGGCTTTCATTGAATTGAGAGAGAGTTTGTGCAAAGCTCCAGCATTGGGAATGCCTGATTAACCAAAGCCTTTCACATTGTTTTGTCATGAACGTGATGCTTGTTCTTTGTCTGTTTTGACACTTGTCCATGGAGGTGCTGATCGCCCAGTAGCTTATTTTTCAGCTACCTTGGACCCGGTTGCAGCAGCTTTACCAGGTTGTCTGCGAGCAGTAGCAGCAGTTGGTCAAGGCCTTTCCCAATGTGAAGGGGTAGTCATGGGATACCCAGTGACAGTAATGGTACCACATTCTGTTGAAATCTTACTGACAAGAACGAAAACACAACATTTGACGGAGGCCAGACTGACAAGGTATGAGACAAGCATATTGGGAGCTCCAAATGTAACTCTAAAAAGATGTACAGTGTTGAATCCAGCAACGTTATTGCCAAGTGATACTGTCAAAATTGAAAAAGAGGAGGACATAGAACATGATTGTCTTGAAGTGACAGAACTATGTACAAAACCTAGACCTAATATCAGAGATACTCGATTAGAAGAAAATTTGTAAATTGTTTTTGTTGATGGTTCATGCCTCAGAGATGGAACAGGCATGTTGAGAGCAGGATATGCTGTATGTACTATTACAGGAACCCTAGAAGCATCTTGGCTTCCTGGGGTATATTCAGCACAAGTGGCAGAATTGGTGGCTCTTACTAGAGCATGTTATGTTTCTACCAGGCTGAGAGTAACAATATACACTGATAGTCAATATGGATTTGGAAATGTTCATGATTTTCGACAATTGTGGTCACAAAGAGGGTTCATGGCCTCAAGTGGAACTCCAGTACGAAATGGTGACAGGATGACCTGAAGAGATTGCTGTAGTGAAATGCAGTGCACACCAGAAAACACCAGACTACATTTCCCTAGGAAATGGGTATGCTGAAAAGGTAGCCCTGAACTGTATATCGTTTAAGGGTAAGTGGGAACCAATGCCAGAAGAGGAGACCAGTTGGGCAAATTTTGCATTGAAGGTAATTGACACCCTAGAAGAATTGAAAATATTGCAAGAAAATGCAGACAAGGAAGAAAAAAAGCTGTGGGCAAAGCTGAAATGTGTACAGAGACCAGATCAGATCTGGGTATCTGAGGAGGGTCAGGTGGTATTGCCGAATTGTCTGTTGTCTCAGATGGCTCGGTATTACCATACACATTGGAAGGGAAGCCACGATTAGGTTGTTCAAAGTTGATTGGTTCAATTCGAAATTCATACAAGCAGCTGAAGGAGTGTGTCACAGATGTGTAATCTGTCAGCAACTAAAAGTGGGAAAATCGACAGTGGTAAATTTGACACACATTGGAAGAGCAGGAGGACCATTCAGCAGAATGCCATTGGATTTCATTGAGATGCCTGCATGTGGTGGATTGAAGTATGTGTTCGTAATTGTGTGTGTGGTTAGTCATTGGATTGAAGCGTACCCCACACGTAGAAATGATAGTCTCACAGTTGCAAAGATACTCCTTAGAGAACTGATACCAAGGTTCGGATTTCTGATCTCTTTAGAATCAGATAGGGGAACACACTTCAATAACTAAGTGATTAAGCTCTTATGTGCAGCACTAAACATTGAACAGAAGCTCCACGGCAGATATCGTCCAGAGGCGTAAGGACTTGTAGAGCAAATGAATGGTACCCTGAAGTCAAGAATTGCCAAAATGTGTGCTGCCACAAATCTGGAATGGCTGGATGCATTGCCTCTAATATTGATGTCAATGAGAAATATACCTGACAGGAAGACAGGATTGTCCCCACATGAGATTCCTATGGGGAGAGCAATGAGATTGCCAGCAATACCAGCCAATGCTCTTGCCAATATTACAGATGATATGGTGTTGGACTACTGCAAGGGTCTAGCTGATGTGGTTCGATCTTTTTCTCAGCAGGTACAAGCCGTTACCCTGCTACCTATACATGACCCAGGCCACAATCTAAGAGCAGGAGATTGGGTTGTGATCAAAAATCATGTGCGCAAGACTTGCCTAGAGCCACGTTGGAGAGGTCCATACCAAGTGGTGCTAACAACTACAACAGCTGTGAAGTGTGCAGGATTGCCTAACTGAATACATGCAAGCCATACAAAGAAAGTGGTGAGTCCTCAGGATCATGAAGAAGTGTTGCTGAGAATGCCAGCAGCTGCAAAACGAATAGTTTTACCCGAACCGGAGCAGGTTGAGCCGGAAGTGGACCCAGAATTTGCGGAAGAAGGATCAGTAACCCCAGTAAGAGACGAGGGTGTGGAAAATCAAGAGGCAGATCCAGAAATCAATGCAGCGGAAGTGACAAGAGATCAATGCACAGGAGAGGTTCTCACAAAAACTAAAGGTGCTGATACGCAAAGAGAACAAGTGCCAGACCCTGAGGGGGAAAGAGTTGAGGCAGGTCAAAGCAAAAGTGATCTGACTCCTCCTGTACCCGTTGCAGGTCCATCAAGAGAAGGCACTTCAAACAAAGTGAAGGAGAAAAGTCCAATCTTGAAGAGATTGTTGACAGAAGGAGTGAGAAAAGGAGATCATTGGCCTGTGTCTCAAATAGGCAAGAAAAAGGACTTGGTAATAAATGAAACAATAGAGGAAGAATTAGATACCACAAAGAAAGATGAATTGAGTGATGGAGAACTAACAGTAGAAAGGAGATTGAAAAGAAAGAGAGTGGCAAGCCGAAAATACGTGGGACCAGAGTTGGCATATGCCGCAACAAGTGATTGGCCAAACGAGTTTATGTCCTTTTGTTTTGATAGAGAAGTTCCGAATCAGTATTTTGATGCAACCTGAAGGAGAAAAGCAAATAGACTGAGTTGTTGAACAAATGAAAGAAATTGAGATGATAGATTTTTCCAGAAAAGACACTTATAGCCTGATATGACACTTAGAAACCTGGAGATGACCAGCTGCTAACCGATTTTGACAAAGGAAGTAAAGGGGTCCTGTTGTGTGAAGTTGAAGCGTGAAGAAAGAAGTATATTTAGATTTTTGATTTTTTGTGTGTTGCATATTAATTTAGAGTTAAATTCTGCTTTCTCATTCTTTACAGATCATGGCTGGATTAGATAATAACGTTAGGCATATTAGGTATTGTAGATATTCGAGTGTAGAAATGGCGACTGTGTGTGGAATATTCTTTATAATAATGATTGTGGGAATGTCAATTCATGAAGTGAGAGAACCAAAGGTTACATCTGTTCATGAGACTACTACACTAACAGCTATAGAGAAGTTTAAATTAGATGAGCAATCTTTGCACGATTATACTAACGCAAAGAGGGAGCTGTCTTCTAACGTCTTTTATCGTTTATTGAGTAAGTATGTGGAAATGATGGATGCAAGGGATTGTCTTGTGTGTATGCAAATACTTTCCTCTGTGGAAGAAAGGGTCACTTATCATAATCTACCTCTGACTTACGGTATAACTTGCAGTTTGCTACTAACTCGATTCTATAACCAGGAATGTATTCAGTATTTCTATTCTAATTATGATTTAGTGTTTTCCTTTGTTCCTATAATTAGATATTTGAGTAAGATAGCTAAGGATCATGATATAGTATTAGTCAGAGGATTCTTTGAGCCTACACTGACCTTTGGCACAGCTTATCGTAACAATTTGACTTGCTTATTAACACCTATGGAAAAGAGCTTTATTGGGCATACTGACGACAGGAGGAAAGCATTAAAAGAAAAATTTGAAAAAGGGTTAGAGAAGAGAACTTACAAGAATGACTATGCTTACACTGCTAATAAAACACAAGGGAAATTAGCTTTAGATGCATTACATGTAGGGAAGATATGCATATATAGGCCAAAATCACGCACTGACACTTTATTTGTGGGAACGAGTGAATGTAGGCATGTGTTTTTGATTCAGAGTAAGTGGACATTCATATTGAATGGTGCAGACCCTGTGATTCCTGGAATTTATTATATTTGTGGACTCAATGCTTATTACCGACTCCCTAGTGGATGGCATGGGACATGTTACATGGGAATAGTGTTTCCTAAGATTTATCAAATAGATGATTTGAAAAAGATACCGAAAATGACTGAGTTACACCAAAAGAGACAATGGAGAGAAACAGCCTCTGCAATAGTGGGGGATATTTTTAAAGCAGTAATTCCTTCTGTAGGAGTTATATTGAATGCAAACAAGATTTGAAAGCTGTCTATAGTAGATAATATGCTAACTAATTTTACAGGAGCTATACTTTTACTAAACACTGAATTAGCTGCGGATAGAGCTATGACGCTTCAAGATAGGCTTGCTTTAGACATAATATTGGTGAAAGACGGAGGAGTCTGCAAAATGATTAATGAGAGGCACTGTTGTTCATATATACCTGAAAATGTGAAAGAGATAAAAGATTTGCTTACTAATGTAACTAATGCAAGTAAGGATTTGAAGGAGCTGAAGGAACCAGGAGTGTGGGAAAAGGTTGGAAATGGATTTGTCATAATAGGTAATTGGTTTAGTCAAATTTGGGGTGGGATATTGTGGAAAATTGTTCAAGGAATACTTATTGTGATCATTTCTATATTAGGATTGTGGGGGGCATGTAAATAATGGAACAAAATTCAATTAAAAAAGGCTATAAATAATCAGAGGAGGGAAGAATAACCAAGAAGAAGAATCTATAGGGAAAATGTAAACAGAACAGAACAAAATGTAGCTGAGAGTAATTTGAAATGATTGACAAAGGAAAGGTGTGATGACATATTTAGTCATCAGAGGAGGGACTGTTGGAGCAGATATGCTAATATGAGAACATTCTAATGATTTGTGTATACATACTAATGAAAAATAATGACAATTGAAACTAATAATTGAAAATAACGTGTAATGTGGTCACCATCTGTGTTAACAGTACTAAAATAATGTGAAAATGTAAGAATTATGTATTAATATGTCATAACTGATGATATAATCTATGTTTTATGATGCATCTCATCCTTAATTTAGCCGAACCAGAGGCCTGGTCGGCGCTGGGCCTTGGTTGCTTAAACGTGGAGATGCGATGAGCTGCCGAGGACTGGAACTGGAGAAAAGGACCTTGAACTACACAGAGTTCAAATGAGCTCTGCTAGAATTTTCTGCAGTGTACCAGCGGACAGGAAACAATGAGAACAAATTGATACAATTATGTGTAGAGTAGGCTAGATGCACTTTCCCAGGATTTGAACAACTGGAGCACTGACTAAGAGACAGTGGGCAACAATTTTGGTACCTGAAGAGCCAGATGATGTTCTCATCGATGGAGGGACCAATCATATTAATGGAACTTGATGCTTGAACTGACGCAAACAAGTGGTAAACAAAAACTATAGGTTAGAGTCATAACCCCTGATAAGGTTGACCAATTAGCAATTTGTGGGACGGACAGAGAGACCGTAATAAAAAGTAATGACACAAGAAAGGAAATCAAGGTGGAGAGGTGAAAGTTGATGACGTCAGGAGACGCTGTCCGAGGTGCTGAAATTTGGGCTTGCTCCCTGTGAGCCTGAACCTTGCTGATGACTGATGATCTGGAGACGAAGACTGACTCGTTGCTGAACTATCTTGGATAGGTAGCTATAAATGTTGAATGACTAATGTGCCTTTTCCTTCTAGGTACCAACTGCGCTGCTTAGAATGTTTTTTTTTCCTCTCTTAGTTAGATTTTTCCAAATGATTGGTTTTTGACTAAATTGTTTCCGCATGAAGACCCACATGCTGATGCTAATCTGAGATAGGTAGGCAGACAAGGACGACTAAATGGTGACTTTGACTGACTGACTTGCATTGCTGAATTATTCAATGTTTTAGAAATTGCCAAACTTAGATTGATGTTGTTTTGCTTATTAATAAAATCTTGATGAATTATTGCTCATGATGCTAATAAAGTTTGATTAACCATGGATTCTCGAAATAAAGATTTTTGATTAGATTTGTAACTAATAGGGAATAAAACAAATTAACCTTCTTGAGAGTGATGGTATTTTCTTATTAGTCTAGGTTTTATGAAGTTACATGGTTGTGAGTTTAATGTTTTTGATGTTTCTCTGGTCACCACTAGACTAGGATACTCAATGCGATCCAAAAGATAAATCGACCTATACGCGTCCCCTTGTAAGTTTACTTACTAAGGACAAGGTGCGCCAGCACTAATAATGTTAGATAAGGGCAGTATTTATGCTACAGCTGGCTTCGTTAGAATCATATTTGCATCTGTATCACTGATTTTTTGCAGCACCTTGCCTAAAAGCAAGAGTGGATGAAAAGCATGAATGATATCTTCTTGATTTGTACATTCAAATATATTGCATGACTCATGTAGATCTCAATAGCTGCATATAAGAATGTTATATTCACTTTAAAATTGGGTTGTTTTACAAAAATATTTCCTGAAAACCCAGAGTTTAAAAAGAAGACTGAGAATTCTGGATGCTGTTACTTTCATTCAAGTCCGAAACCTAGGGCCAAATGTACGAACACATTTTCCCATTGACACAGAATGGGAAAAACCCTTTGCTACATCTGGCCCCTAGAACCAATGTAGATATGTCTTCTGATTTTGCCCCTTTCACATGTTATTCAACACAAGAAGCCTTGTGAACAGAGTGACTATCCACTCAGAGCAGTGTTATAACATCAAACCTTGGTAATATAGTGCAAACCTATAACCTGCCTTAGGTAGCAATGGTGAACCTCATGTTTAAAGATATAATAATAGTGCATGATTGCATGGACTTCATTGCAGAAAAGACCTGTGCCTCGTATCCATTTACTCAGACTTCTCAGGGAGGTAAAGGGTGATGGGACGAAGGTCAAAAATAGTGAAAACAGCCTTCAACTTTGTGTATACGATATGAAGTTAAGAATTACCCAGTGTCAGTCGCTACTGGGTAGTTACAGTTAGAATCGTGTTTCCACAAGATCCAAACTATAACTACCCAATGCATTTTTTGTTTTTGTTGCTAACTTTGGTGCTGTTTGATGAATCTCCAATAAACTGTTGAAAAAGGTGCTCTTCCTTGCCTAGTTCTTACATGGAAAACATTGGGGTGATCCATCAAGCGGGCCAAGAAAAAAAGGAGAGTCCAAAACATTTTTTCCTATTCATTTTCCTATAGGAAATTTATACACAGCAACAGCCTAAACTGCTGAACGGATTTGAACCAAATTTGGGAGAAAGCTAGATCTAGGTCCAAAATGAGTGCTTTTTTTGTGTTTTGGTGTAAATCTGTTCAGCTTTTTTTGAAGAATTAATGCTGTAAACAGTTTGTATATCTAGGGACACGAGGGCACCGCAGATGCTGACAGATCTCAAACTGAGATCTGATTGGCTGTTACCACCTCAGCAGGAAGTCATAGCAGCCATCTTAGGATTCAGGTCTCGGTCCTGAGTCCTAAAAAAAAAATATAAAGAGACATAAGGGGACAGGGTAGATATATCCTGACCTCTTGGCCTGGTGGTGGGGTCCCAGAAGGAACCCGTCTGGGGTCAAAAATGATTTTTTTATGTAAATAAAAAACAAGCACAGGCTCATTGTTTGTTTTCTTAAGCCCCCTCCCCGCGTGGGCTAGATCCTAGGAAGAAAATATATTTATAGTTTGGGGAGCGGAGCGCACACTGCCCACATCCTCAGGCAATTTTTGGCACTGAGGACCCCATCTCCTGGGGCATGGCTGCATATGTAAAGGGGAGTGGGGCACATGCCCCCCTCCCAGGACCACTTTTGACCCCGGGGACCCCATCCAACGGGGCCCAGCTGCATTGGTAAAGGGGAAGAGGCATGTGGCCCCACCTCCCAGGGCTGCTATCGGCCCTGGGGACCCCATCCCCTGGGGACTAGCTGCATATGTGAAGGAGGAGGGGGGTGCACTGCCCTTCTGCCTGGGCAGATTTCAGCCCCAGGGACCCCATTCCACTGGACCCCCCTCCCCTTAAATGTAATTAGTGATCCTGGAGGATGGGTTCCCAATGAGCCATAAGAGGTTTGTGAAAGGTGTGCGGCAACCTTCTCTTTAAATGAAAAAAGTCCTGGAGTCCCCAGTGCCAGGCCCTGTGTTCAACCCCTGCCACACATAGCCTTTGGGGGTTGGCCATAGGGCCTGGCCGCAGGCCAGTCTTTGTGGACAACCCCCGCTGTGCATGGCCAAAGGCCATGTGCAGCGTGGGGTTGGCTGCATGTGGGCATTGGCACAGTCGGGCCACAGGCCATTCCCAGTGCCCATCCCCCACCATGCATGAGCGAACGCCCTGCACAGTATGAGTTTAGCTACATGTGGGGGTTTGCTGCAGGGCCTAGTCGTAGGCCACGTCCTACAGCTAATTTCCTGCTGTGCATGGCCTCAAAAGAGGCTGGATTAAGGTATGGTAATCATATATTGCTTTATGTTGAACAAAGAAACCTACAAAGTCACTGAAAGAATCAAACATTAAAGTAGCATTATAGTTTGGTAAAAGGTTTAGTTTTAAACTATAAGACACACTGATATTCATCAGTTATAGTTATAGTTATCTCAATTAACTACATCTCATGCCCAAAGGTAGCTATAACTCACACCCTTGCCATGCACCTTTTATGACCCTACATATTACATCACTCATGACATCTTCTTTGACATCATAAATAATATCACTGTGTATGGCGGGCGTTAGATAGAGTTTTCCTAAGGCACAAGTTATGGTTTCTTGAGATAACTCTAACTATAAATGGTGAATTTCAGTGATGTTTAGAGTCTAAGGCTTAACATTTCACCTAACTATAAAGTTACTTTTACCTTTGTTTTTTCAGTGAATTGTAACTATAATTGAATTTGGTTTTCATGCTCAAAATTTGTCTTGGACCTCCAGATGTTTCTGACCTTTAACAGAAGGTTGAGGAGAGTGACTGAAATTAAAAGGAGTAAAAACGAGGTTCAAGCTTTAGAGGTTTCTGAATGGTGGGCTGATTACAAGTAAAATCAAAGAGGTCTCAGGGATCACCCTTCGAGTTTGAGGGAATACATGTACATGACAGTACATGTATATTTTAATATACAGTTTATAAAACTAAACCATTGAATACTTTTTAGCACCATACTCAACCAACAAGTGATTGGATGATGTTCCAGATCACTGTAGGTGCCAGTCGGAGAGATGAGTTTGAACTTTATTTTGTCAATGAAGAGGTCATGAAAGGACAGTACACATGTTGGACCAAATTCCATGTAGCACATAAACCATTAGCTCACTACAATTCTTGAACAATAGCAACAGTTACAAGATATATGCAACTCCTAACAACAAAAGTGTCATATATTCTCCATCTTGTCACGTGAGCATATAAAGCAGAAACTAATCTGAATATGCAGAATGTTAAGCACCACAGTGCAATGTGTATAGCGTGCCTAACTCATTCTACACAGAACAAACTCCTTCAGTCTATGGATCTTTGTACAGCATCCCCTGACAAAAGGGGTTAGAAAAAAATCTACTCTCACTGTGTTATAATTTACTTGCTTCATCATCGGGTAACACCATTTCCATCACCAAGATTTACCTTTTCATTGATAAACCTACTAACAGCAGTTTTGTTTTTCTCAGGGGAAGTTAAAAGGGTTTTAAATACTTTGCAAGAACCAATACAGAACAATCAGAGTAAAACCATGCTCGCTGAGTCATGCTGGTCATTTGTTCTCACTGTGTTATAATTTTCTTGTATTGTGATTGGTTAATAAAAATGGATAATGCTGAACACCCTTCATTATTTCCATCATCAAGATTCGTCTTTTCATTGACAAACCCACTGACAGCTGTTTTATTTTTCTCATGTGTCCTCAACAGGGTTTGAAATACTTCATACTAAGCAATAGAGACATAAGAGTAAAACCACCATGTCTGGATCTTCTATTAATAGTTTCTAAACGAAATAAAGTGCTGTTTCCCAAGAAAGGCATTAGGTTACTGGTTCCTATCATTTCGACTTCTTAGGAACTCTACTGAATCACTACCAGAAGCCTGACAACTTAACCAAAGCACTTTCTATGATTTCACTGTCAAAACAATACACAAAAATACAGACACAAGGTCACATCAAGCAAATACTCAAGTTGTGAAAAGTTTTATTTAATTCAACAACAGAAAAATGATAAAAAGTTAAGTTTTAATTTTAATGGAAAGCTTGTAGCTTTTCAAAATGTGCTTATATTTCTAAATGAAAAAAAGATATGCTAGACTCTAGCACATCACTTAATGCTTTTTAGACTCTGACACCCAGGGTTCTGCGAGTCACATGTTAAGCACCACTGCATTAAATTGGTTATATTAGGGCCATAGTATATGGTGCAAGAATAACACTAAACGGCCCAGAAATGACTCCAGTGTATGTGCCCTGACCACTAAAACATTGTAAAATTGACGAACCCCTAATTGACCTATTTAACTTCCCATTAAGGCCATAGTATATGGTGCAAGAATACCACTAAATAACACTAAATGGCACAGAAAATGTAAAAGTCCTAAAAGTCACCTCTGGACTGCAATACAAGTTCTGCAATCCACTAGGCTGACAAAGGAAATATGCCTTCAGGCCTACCTGTGTAATCTGACACCTGCAGCTTTTAAACATGCAGGCAAACCTGTCAAAATAACCCTACTTTTGAAGTTGAATAAGTACTTTTGAAGTTGAATAAGTCACCTCTAAGTAGGTTTTGTAGACCACAAGACAGGGTGCCTAATATTTGAAAGTGGTACATGCAAGAATGTAAAGTTGGCATGTACTAATAGTGGCTAGCCCCCAAAAGCTATTTTCTCTGGGAAGGCCTCTAACATCCTATCCGTAAAAATAAAATTCAGGATAAAATTATGGCCCTGATATCTACAGTTTGGGACAGGTTACTGGCATACATTAAATTACTATTTTAATGTTTTTTAAATATGCAATTCAACAGTGAAGGTTAATTTTTCATAAATATTTATGAAAAGTGGCTTTTAAATAATGACACATCATCCCTCTGTGCCTCCAGTAGGCTTATTAGCATTAGCCTGCTGGAAGATAGCCCTGCCACTCTTTCCCTTATTGTGGTGTGGAAACTGCCTCCGTAGGAGGAACATTGCTTTAGGCCTTTTCACAGGAAGACCTGGGTGTGAAGTATGTGAGAAATATCAGCTCAGTAAGGACAACTGGGGAGGGTCCAGGATCTTCACTTTCTTGAAAGGGACCAGGGTGAGAACTTCCTATTCATAGTTAAGCATAAAGGGAGACCTGGAACAGAGAAGCCCTTTGTTCCAGGAGGAGAGGACTGCTCATTCCCTTAAACATACCTCTAGCTGGCGCACAAGTTCCCTTCATGAGCAGAAAGTTTCTGCAATGTTGGATTTGCTTCAGAATAGTGCACTATTTGACAGTTTGCAGTAGGACAGAAAGGAAGTGAGGCAAAAGTAGAAAGGTTTGTTCCTAAGAACTTTTTTCTCATTGGTTATGGAGTGTCCATGTGTTACTCCACTCACTGGCTAGTGAAATCCACAAAGCAGGCACCTTAACCACAGCTCAGCAGAACACTGTCTGGACCTATGGAAGAACGGAGGACTGGACCTGCTGTTTGAGACATGTGTGGAGACCTGAAGGTCTGCACATGCTCCCACATGTCCCAGCATGAGGAAGTGGACTCCAAGGATCAGTTGGTCAGGCGCCAGTAAGGCTACAGGCACACAACAAGAAGCAAAGGGCCTTTCCTGAAGTGCCCAGTGGATCAGTAGCAACTGAAACGGGACTGGAACCTGCTGTGGCTCTTCCGAAGTGAATCCTAAGTGCTTTTGCTGAGGTCTTGGGAGCTTTGATCAGGAGGAGCTGCTCCAGAAACCTCTTTGCGGCAAAGGTGTTCAATCCCAAAGCAATTACTTTAGATACAGCTTTAGGCTTGACCTGCAAGAGGTTTTTGGGCTCCATAAAAAGGAGTAAAGGGCATATTTACAAATAAGTGGTGCATCAGTCCCAATGCTCCACTTTTCTTACGTCATCCCTGCCCCACATACTGACACTATGGTTGTGCTGTATTTACAATACAGCACACCATGGTGGTTATTAGGACAATGAAATCTACATTTTATGCTATTGTGGTACTTTGCTGCTCTTGCACCAAAAATGATGATGCTAATGCAGCAAAGCACAAGGAGGTCCATTGATCAAAATTGCTGCATCATTTTAATGTCTTCTCTTAGAAGGCGTTAGAAATGATGGAACAAATGGGGCAGTGAAATGTTGTAAATCTCACTACGTCATGTTTTTCAGGCCCCCCTGGCTCTGAACACCCCCCTTGCATACATTATACCTGGCACAGGCATAATGTGGAACAAGGGTTTACAAATTAAGCCTGTCTGCTCTGTGCAATAGCTACTAAGGTGTTGAGCTCAGGTTTACATTATTGGGACTTTGTTTTATTTTAACAAGTTGTGGCCTTTTTCCTTGTGGTTATGGCAGACTCCCATTCACCCCAACTGCTATTTCACATTCCTATAGCTGCTATGAGTGGCTAGTTTTGCTTCTGTTGGTTTACAGACAACACATTAGGAACTCCTTTGGATGATTTTTGGTGATCCACCTTTGCCAGGTGAACTACCAGTTCGGCTTAGAGTAGTGACTTGATAAAGCCACAGATAAATGGATGTTGTTGTGTTAACCTCTGGTCGCCAGCAGGACTTTGAAAAAATAAAAAAAAGGATTTTGCCATAACTGCCTTTATTAAACAATGTTCAAAGGCCTTGTTAGACTTTTCATCCTTGGTGTGGTCTCCCTTAACTTTTTGCCTCTGTTTCCCAGGTTGTTGATGTGTGCTGGACTCTGATTTTGCGTTTTTTGTTACTCTGGGCACTTTATCACTGCTAACCAGTGCTAAAGTGCAAGTGTTCCTTTACAAAATGTGTATGTAATTGGCTTATCCATGATTGGCATATTTGATTTACTAGTAAGTCCCTAGTAAAGTGCACTAGAGGTGCCCAGGGCCTGTAAACCAAATGCTACTAGTGGGCCTGCAGCACTGGTTGTGCCACACATATAAGTAGCTCTGTAATCATGTCTCAGAACTGCCACTGCAGTGTCTGTGTGTGCAATTTTAACTGTAAATTCGACTTCGCAAGTGTACCCATTTGCCAGGCCTAAACCTTCCCTTTTCTTACATGTCAGACACCCCTAAGGTAGGCCCTAGGTAGCCCCAAGGGCAGGGTTCAGTGTATGGTCAACGTAGGACATATAGGGGGTTATTACAACTTTGGAGGAGGTGTTAATCCGTCCCAAAAGTGACGGTAAAGTGACGGATATACCACCAGCCGTATTACGAGTCCATTATATCCTATGGAACTCGTAATCAGGCTGGTGGTATATCCGTCACACTTGGGACGGATTAACACCTCCTCCAAAGTTGTAATAACCCCCATGGTAATGTGTTTTATATGTCCTACCAGTGAAATATTGCTAAATTAGTTTTTCACTGTTGCAAGGCCTGTCCCTCTCATAGGTTAACATGGGGGCTAACTTTAAATCTGATTAAAGTGTAGATTCCCTTTGGGAGTGGGTGGACATGTGGAGTTTGGGGTCTCTGAGCTCACAATTTAACAATACATCTTTTAGTAAAGTTGATTTTAAGATTGTGTGTTTGTAAATGCCACTTTTAGAAAGTGAGCATTTTCTTGCTTATACCATTTCTGTGACTCTGCCTGTTTGTGGATTCCCTGACTGAGTCGGTTTGACAGTTGGGCTGGTTGCACCTCACACGAGAGAGTGGCACAAAGGGAGCTGGGGTGTAGCCTGCATATCCTGATGAGCCATCTGTGCTAGGAGGGAGGAGGGGAGTGATCACTCACACCTGAAAGGGCTGTGCCTGCCCTCACACAATCCAGTCTCCAACCCCCTGGTGAGTGTCTGGGGCTTGGCCTAGGCAAGGCAGGATTTCACATTCAAAACAGACTTTACTTTGAAGTAGGCCTATTTTAAAGGAGAAATTGGGTATAAGAAGGGCACCCAAAACCATAGACTTTAGAACACTTCTTGTGAGAAAACAGGGCTGATTGCAGAGGCCCCCTAACTTTTTGCCCCCATTTTCCACTTTTTGCTGGTGTTTTCCTGACTCTGATGGTGCCCTGGGTACTGCTAACCAGTCCCAGGGCCTGTGCTCTGTGTAAAATGGATATGCAAATTAGGCTAACTATAATTGGCTAAGTTAACCTACCTATAAGTCCCTAGTATATGGTAGGGCATGTAGGTTTAGGGACCACAGCATAGGTGGTGCACCCATAGGTGCACTGCTGAGGTGCCCAGTGTCATTTTAAAGGCAGGCCTGCCTTGCTGGCTGCTTTTAAATTAAAGTTATACTGTATGCAAATTCGACTTTGGAATTAAAAGTAGTTCCAAAGTCTTAAACTACCTTATTTTTACATATAAGTCACCCCTAATGTGTGCCCTATGAGCCCCTAGGGCTGGGTGCCATGTAACTATAAGCAGGGGCCTTATAAAAATAGTTTTATAAGCCCTGGTGAGGTAAAAACAGCCAAATTTGTTTTTCCCTCATTGTAGTAAATGGCCTTCATAGGCTAGAATGGGGAGACTTTCTTTTAATTTTTAAAGTCTCCCTAAATGATGCATACCAAGAGTTTGGTATCAAATTAATTGTTGTAATAAATCCCACAACTTCCAGTTGTGGGATTTAATATAACTTGTTCAGGTAAAGAGTTTTAAACTTTATCTGAAAAGTTGCCAATTTCAGCCCTGCATTGTTTTTGCTGCTGTGCTCTGATTGGCCAGCCTCTAGGAGCTTGGCCAAGCTGCCTTGATGAGGTGTGAAGTGGCCTGGCTTCACACAAACGAATGTGCTTGGGGGAGAGAATCTCCCCTCAGCAGATGGTGAGGCAGGAAGGGGGAGGGCTGCCAAACTGGTCTTCAAAGGCAGAAAAGGACATTTGGAGCAACCAGCAACACCCCCACATCCTGCAACCCCAGACAACTAGGTTCCCCCCTGATTAGATTAGGAGAGGGCAGGAGAGGGGTGTGTTTATGATTTTTAGCCACACCAGTGGGTGGGCTCAGCCAGATGTAACCTCCAAAAATCAGATTCAGCCATGATGGATTTTTAGAGAATGTTGCCTCCTGGGATTGATTTTTGCCACACTTCCCAGGAAGTGGTCATCACAGGGGGAAGGACCCTGCACCTGATTGGAGAACCAGGACCCCCCTGCTTTTCACCCAGGAGCAAGGATAAAACTGGCAGACCTGCACCCACACCTCAATTCCCTACCCATCCAACAAGGAAGAACAACAGAAGAAGGACTGCCCTGCTGGACCCCTGGCCTGCACCTGGAACCTGCACTCAGAAGGACTGCACCAGCTGCACACTTGGGCTTCACCACAAGAAGGACTTTGCCTGGCTTCAACTGGTTCAAGGAGGGACTCCCTGTTTGCTACAGGTGAAAAATTGCTATCCAGAGTCCCCTGCACCAACTCCTGAAGAAAGCGACCAGCTGACCACTGTCCAGTGGCCAAAAAGGAGTTTGCGCCAGGTGCGTTCTAAGAGTTGTAGTCCGCACCCTCCAAGGACCATCTCAGAACTTCTGGACCCTTGGGGTGAGCTGTGGACCCCAAAAGAACCTAAAAAGGACATCTGGGAGCAGCCCCAGAAGTTTGGAGAAGTTTGGAGAATTTTTGTAAAAAAAGCTCCATAGAGGGACCGACCCGCCGCGGCAACTCTAGCCGGCTTGCCTCAACCGCGACCCGGCCTGATTTGCTGGTTCGTCCCGGTAAAGAAAAATCTCTGAAAAAGAGACTAAGTCCGAAGGTAAAAAGTTGACCGGGACCTCCCAGCCATCGTATCCGAGAAGGGCTCCATGGACGTCGGATCAAGATCCAGGTATACCCCGGTCGAAGGATTTTCACCTCGAAAAAACGACTAAGTCCGAAGGTAAAAATCTCCACCGAGGATTCCAGCCTCGCGCATCCGGAGAAGGGCTCCAGGGGGTCGGATTGGACTGGCAGGTTCGTCCCGCTGAAGAAAATCTTCGAAAAAAAGACTAAGTGTGAAGGTAACATTTTAACCGAGGCCTCCCGCGGCCTGTAGCCGAGCAGGGCTCCATCGCGGTTGGCCTGAAACTTTGACTTTGCCCCGGTCGAGTTGCAACCAGATGACCTGATTGGCGCTTTTTGTTTCTAGGCGCTAAAAAAAAAAAAAATCTTTAAAAATTCATATCTCCGGTTCCCCTTATCCGATTTTATTCGTTTTGGTGTCATTTTTAAGATAAAAATATAATCTATTTTTATAAATTGGTTTTGGATTTGTAAACTGTTTCCTGTGTTTTATTTAATTACTGTTTTGTGATATTTGAATGCTTTACACTCTGTCTCCTAAGTTAAGCCTTGACGCTCGTTGCCAAGCTACCAAGGGTTGAGCTGGGTTTAATTTACTGAGACCTAACTGGACCTAAGTGGAGGTTGGTGGCCTATTGCTAAGTGTAGGTACCTACCTGCCCTTACCAATAACCCATTTTCCAACATTTTTGGTGAGCAGTGGTGGGATCCTGTACTTGTGTTCAGTATCACGTTACAGTTTTAAGTAAAACAAATTAAAAATCCTTTAAATTGTCCTAGTGCAAAAATTGTTTTTAATTTTTAATTTGGATTAATTTCAATTATTGAATTTTTGTGATTTTTCTAAATTCTTGTTTCCAATTTTTGCAAAAAGTTTTTGTTGACACAAAACTAGGGAACCATGGAGCTTGATCTGGCTAGCCTACCCACACTGACAGTAGTCCAGCTTAGGGGGTTGTGTACTGAAAGAGGGTTGCCTGTAACCACTGACCTCAGGAAGCATGTCCTGATCAAATCCCTGACAGCATGGGCTGAGGCCCAAGAGGTAGACGCAGAGGAAGCTCCAGAGGAGGGAAAAGTAGGGGAGGATGCTAGCTCTAACCACTCAGGGGAGGGAGGGCATCTGAGCCTAAGTGAGGATGAGGAAGACCGGTCCTCATTACACACAGTCACTAGGGGCAGACCCAAAGCTAGTTGGGGGAAGGGGGTCCCTTCAGGAAGAGATAACCTGTCCCTCAGGGAAAGAGAGCTGGAGGCCCAGCTAGCATTCATAGCTTTGGAGGCAGAGAAGCTGGCCCTAGAAAAGAAAAAGTGGGCAAAGAGAGAGAAAAGAGATGGTGGCAGCAACAGAGAAGTTGAGGTGTCCATGGGTGGGGGGGTTTGCCCCAGATTACCCAAGGGGGTTGTTCCTGCTGATGTAGAGGGGGATGATATAGACAAGTGGTTGGAGGCCTTTGAGAGGGCACTCCATATGAGAAGGGTTAGGCCTCAATACTGGGGTTCACTTTTGTGGGAGTTGGTCCCCAACTCAGGGAGGGATAGGCTTCTGACCTTAAGGGGGGAGGAGGCAGATTCATACCCTAGTATGAAGAGCTGCTTAACCAAGAAGTTTGGTCTGACCCCAGAGCAGTATAGAATGAAGTTCAGGGACACACAGAAGGTCAGTACCCAGTCTTGGGTTGACTTTGTAGACACCTCACTTAAGGCACTAGAGGGCTGGATTATTGGTAACAAAGTAAATACTTATGAGGGGTTATACAATCTGATCATGAGAGAGCACATCTTGACCAATTGTACCCAAGAAAGGTTACACCAGCATCTAGTGGACTCTAAGCTGACCAACCCTAGAGAGCTAGGGGAGGCAGCTGATGAGTGGCTGAGAACCAGAGTGGTTGTCAAGTCCCAGGGGGGAGACTCCAAGAAGGGGGGTCAGGTCCCCAAAAACCTAAGGAGGGAGGTGGTAAGCCCACCACAGAGACTCCCTCTGTAACCCAGAACCCTAAGAAGGAGGAGAGTAAATCCCACTCCCACTCTGACAAGCAGAGACAGGGAGACATAGGGTTAAAAAAGCTCTTGGACAGTAAGGCTTGCTTTGACTGTCAGCAGACAGGTCACTTCAGAGGAGATGCAGCCTGTCCAAAGAAGGTGGTTAGCACTGGGCTGTCCAGTGTAGCCATGGAGGAGGACTCCTCAGATGATGAAGTCCTCCTAGCTTTGAGCTGGGAGACAGGACCAGATGGGAAGCTGGTGATCCCTGAGGGTGGGAGTAGGCACTTCCACCCCATTCAAGTGAATTGGATCCCTACCACTGGCCTGAGAGACACCTGTGCCAGTCACACTATAGTGAGTGACCGGTTAGTGACCCCAGACATGTATGTCCCAGGAGAGACAAGGAAAGTCAGGATAGCCACAGGGGAGGTCACCTCCAAACCTGTAGCCATAGTGCCCCTAGAGAGGGAAGGTATCCTTGACTGGTTTAGGAAGGTAGTCAGTGCTGACCTCCCCCTGGATTGCATCCTGGGCAATGACCTCCCAGAGGTGAGTCTGGTCCCAGATGGGGTGGTCGCCCAGGACGCCCCCCCAACCCAAAGTCCTGGGGAGTCAGTCCCTACAGTTAGGAGACAGGGGTCCCCAAGAAAAGGAAAGAAGAAAAGGAAGGGTAGGCCACTCTTTAAGAGAGTTCCAGGGAGCCAAAGGCCTTCTGCCCCAGTAGGGGGGGAGCCCAGAGTTGGCACTGGTGAGGCTTCACCTGACCCCAAGGAAGTCCTGAGTAGTCAGGCAGCTGTCCAGATGCAGGGTGTTGCCCCTGCACTGACAGAAGGGAGAGTGGAAGGAGGGTGTCTGCCACAGGAGGTGGTAGCCCCCCACTCTAGACAGCAAGAGGGGTGCCAGGACCCCACAGTTGCCCCTAAAGCAGCTCAGCCACCTGTCAGTGGAGAGCTTAGGGTGTGGTTCTGGGTACTGACAGCTGTCAGTAGCCTCTGCTGGGTGCTAGCCTTCCTGGCAGCACTGTACTTGGCCTGGGAGACAGACCCCAGGGCCAATAGCAAAGTAGGCCCCCTGACCCTGTTGGTCATGGTGGGTTGCTCAAGTGTTGGGTGACCTCTTTGGGTAAGCTAGGTGTTGCCCTAGCAAAATTAGGAGTAGGGGAGGTGGGCACCTCACTCCCCAAGTTGGCAGAGAGAGAGGAGGAAGACCCCCCTAGAGGGAAGTTTCAGTTTGAGATGGGTCCTTTCACTGTTGGGGTGGGTTCACTACCCAGAGGGAGTGACCCTGACAGGAGGATGTAAGGCAGAGTAGGCCCTGCAAAGGGACAGCCAGTTTTCTTCACTGTCTTCCTCGCCTAACAAGCCAGGAAGACTCTCCCAGGGCTGGGCTGAGTCTCCTGGGCGTGTGGGCTGGGGGGGGGGGCTTGTGTGAGAAAACAGGGCTGATTGCAGAGGCCCCTAACTTTTTGCCCCCATTTTCCACTTTTTGCTGGTGTTTTCCTGACTCTGATGGTGCCCTGGGTACTGCTAACCAGTCCCAGGGCCTGTGCTCTGTGTAAAATGGATATGCAAATTAGGCTAACTATAATTGGCTAAGTTAACCTACCTATAAGTCCCTAGTATATGGTAGGGCATGTAGGTTTAGGGACCACAGCATAGGTGGTGCACCCATAGGTGCACTGCCTAGGTGCCCAGTGTCATTTTAAAGGCAGGCCTGCCTTGCTGGCTGCTTTTAAATTAAAGTTATATGCAAATTCGACTTTGGAATTAAAAGTAGTTCCAAAGTCTTAAACTACCTTATTTTTACATATAAGTCACCCCTAAGGTGTGCCCTATGAGCCCCTAGGGCTGGGTGCCATGTAACTATAAGCAGGGGCCTTATAAAAATAGTTTTATAAGCCCTGGTGAGGTAAAAACAGCCAAATTTGTTTTTCCCTCATTGTAGTAAATGGCCTTCATAGGCTAGAATGGGGAGACTTTCTTTTAATTTTTAAAGTCTCCCTAAATGATGCATACCAAGAGTTTGGTATCAAATTAATTGTTGTAATAAATCCCACAACTTCCAGTTGTGGGATTTAATATAACTTGTTCAGGTAAAGAGTTTTAAACTTTATGTGAAAAGTTGCCAATTTCAGCCCTGCATTGTTTTTGCTGCTGTGCTCTGATTGGCCAGCCTCTAGGAGCTTGGACAAGCTGTCTTGATGAGGTGTGAAGTGGCCTGGCTTCACACAAAGGGATGTGCCTGTGGGAAGCAATCTCCCCTCAGCAGATGGTGAGGCAGGAAGGGGGAGGGCTGCCAAACTGGTCTTCAAAGGAAGAGAAGGACATTTGGAGCAACCAGCAACACCCCCACATCCTGCAACCCCAGACAACTAGGTGCCCCCCTGATTAGATTAGGAGAGGGCAGGAGAGGGGTGTGTTTATGATTTTTAGCCACACCAGTGGGTGGGCTCAGCCAGATGTAACCTCCAAAAATCAGATTCAGCCATGATGGATTTTTAGAGAATGTTGCCTCCTGGGATTGATTTTTGCCACACTTCCCAGGAAGTGGTCATCACAGGGGGAAGGACCCTGCACCTGATTGGAGAACCAGGACCCCCCTGCTTTTCACCCAGGAGCAAGGATAAAACTGGCAGACCTGCACCCACACCTCAGTTCCCTACCACATCCAACAAGGAAGAACAACAGAAGAAGGACTGCCCTGCTGGACCCCTGGCCTGCACCTGGAACCTGCACTCAGAAGGACTGCACCAGCTGCACACTTGGGCTTCACCACAAGAAGGACTTTGCCTGGCTTCAACTGGTTCAAGGAGGGACTCCCTGTTTGCTACAGGTGAAAAATTGCTATCCAGAGTCCCCTGCACCAACTCCTGAAGAAAGCGACCAGCTGACCACTGTCCAGTGGCCAAAAAGGAGTTTGCGCCAGGTGCGTTCTGGGAGTTGTAGTCCGCACCCCCCAAGGACCATCTCAGAACTTCTGGACCCTTGAGGTGAGCTGTGGACCCCAAAAGAACCTTAAAAGGACATCTGGGAGCAGCCCCAGAAGTTTGGAGAATTTTTGTAAAAAAAGCTCCATAGAGGGACCGACCCGCCGCGGCAACTCTAGCCGGCTTGCCTCAACCGCGACCTGGCCTGATTTGCTGGTTCGTCCCGGTAAAGAAAAATCTCCGAAAAAGAGACTAAGGGGCATATTTATACTCCGTTTGCGCCGAATTTGCGTCGTTTTTTTCGACGCAAATTCGACGCAAAACTAACTCCATATTTATACTTTGGCGTTAGACGCGTCTAGCGCCAAAGTTCATGGAGTTAGCGTCATTTTTTTGCGTGAACACCTTCCTTGCGTTAATGATATGCAAGGTAGGCGTTCCCGTCTTAAAAAATGACTCCGATGCATATGCGTCGTATTTATACTCCCGGGCAAAAATGACGCCCGGGAGTGGGCGGGTCTAAAAAACCTGCATTAGCGCCGGATTTTAGCGCCTGGGTCAGGGCAGGCGTTAAGGGACCTGTGGGCTCAGAATGAGCCCAGAGGTGCCCTTCCCTGCCCCCAGGGACACCCCCTGCCACCCTTGCCCACCCCAGGAGGACACCCAAGGATGGAGGGACCCACCCCAGGGACATTAAGGTAAGTCCAGGTAAGTATTTTTTTTTATATTTTTTCGTGGCATAGGGGGGCCTGATTTGTGCCCCCCTACATGCCACTATGCCCAATGACCATGCCCAGGGGACAGAAGTCCCCTGGGCATGGCCATTGGGCAAGGGGGCATGACTCCTGTCTTTGCTAAGACAGGAGTCATTTCAATGGGGGATGGGCGTCGTAAAAAAATGGCGCAAATCGGGTTGTGGCGATTTTTTTGCCTCAGCCTGACTTGCACCATTTGTGGACGCCCATACGCCATTTTCCCCCTACGCCGGCGCTGCCTGGTGTACGTCGTTTTTTTCAACGCACACCAGACAGCGCCGGCGGCTAACGCCGGCAAACGTCATTGAATAAATACGGCGCCCGCATGGCGCTTCAGAATGGCGTTAGCCGGCGCTAATTTTTTTGGCGCAAAACTGCATTAGCGCAGTTTTGCGTCAAAAAGTATAAATATGGCCCTAAGTCCGAAGGTAAAAAGTTGACCGGGACCTCCCAGCCATCGTATCCGAGAAGGGCTCCATGGACGTCGGATCAAGATCCAGGTTTACCCTGGTCGAAGGATTTTCACCTCGAAAAAACGACTAAGTCCGAAGGTAAAAATCTCCACCGAGGATTCCAGCATCGCGCATCCGGAGAAGGCCTCCAGGAGGTCGGATTGGACTGGCAGGTTCGTCCCGCTGAAAAAAATCTTCGAAAAAAAGACTAAGTGTGAAGGTAACATTTTAACCGAGGCCTTCCGCGGCCTGTAGCCGAGCAGGGCTCCATCGCGGTTGGCCTGAAACTTTGACTTTGCCCCGGTCGAGGTGCAACCAGATGACCCGATTGGCGCTTTTTGTTTCTAGGCACTAAAAAAATAATAATTCTTTAAAAATTCATATCTCCGGTTCCCCTTATCCGATTTTATTCGTTTTGGTGTCATTTTAAAGATAAAAATATAATCTATTTTTATAAATTGGTTTTGGATTTGTAAACTGTTTCCTGTGTTTTATTTAATTACTGTTTTGTGATATTTGAATGCTTTACACTCTGTCTCCTAAGTTAAGCCTTGACGCTCGTTGCCAAGCTACCAAGGGTTGAGCTGGGTTTAATTTACTGAGACCTAACTGGACCTAAGTGGAGGTTGGTGGCCTATTGCTAAGTGTAGGTACCTACCTGCCCTTATCAATAACCCATTTTCCAACACTTCTGATCTGCGGCTGAAGAAACGACATGCCACTGTCTCCGTGGCTGAAAATTGACGCTCGCCGGAAACACGACCGAAGAATCGATGCACGGAGCAGGAGAAACGACTCGCAGTATCGCTGACGGAGGCTGGGAGATCGCAACCCGCGCTGTGTGGTTTTCGGATCATCGTGCGGCTGGATTTCTGACGCAAGCACTGCTGGGATGGAAAAACGATGCAAGGCCTGCCCAGACCCGAGAGTGCTGACCGGATCGACACATCGCTCTCCTGCGGAGAGAAGGAATGACGCGCCCGACCCGACGAAAGAATAAACGACGCAAGGCCCCACTCATGAGTGGATCCGACGCATCGCAAGCCCTTTTTGATGCACACTCGCCCGTGCGGGGTTATTTTTGACGCACCCAAGGTAAATTTTCACGCCAACAGTGTTAGTGTGTGTTTTAAACTATATAAAGATTCTTTTTGCTTTTTAATTGATAACCTGACTTGTGTATTGTGGATTTTTTGTTGTTTTCTCTTGTTTGTTTAGATAAATATTTCCTATTTTTCTAAACCTGTGTTGTGTAATTTTGTAGTGTTTTCATTAATTTACTGTGTGTGTTGGTACAAATACTTTACGCCTAGCATTCTGAAGTTAAGCCTACTGCTCTGACAAGCTACAAAAGGGGTAAGCAGGGGTTAACTGAGGGTGATTCTCTTTTACCCTGACTAGAGTGAGGGTCCTTGATTGAACAAGGGGTAACCTGACTGTCAACCAAAGCCCCCATTTCTAACAGGCCTCAACTGAGAATCTTGAAAAGCACACTTTACCATAAACAATTTAATACCGTTTTCCTTTCTATGCTACGGTACTTATAGGCAGTATTGATGATGTTGAGACTCAAACATTCAGGCCCAGTAATTAAACAGTGATATTAGTATTCAAATCAGACCACAAACGGTATGGAGCATATCGGGCCAATCTTGAATGTATTAGATTTTGCCTACATGTCATAGTGTGATCTGATATTAACCAAAAAAAGTGCCTCGAAAATGTCCTAAGGGCACTCCGAATCTTAGGATGACTCTGCCCCTCAGTGTCATCTTTGGTGCTGTACCCACTGGATTCTGCCATGACACTAGGAGGTCTGTCCAGAAATCTATGATCAATAGAAGCTGCGGTCTGTAAAAAAAAAAGAAACATGCCCCTTCCTATGAGGTTTCTGTGCACTCCTAATTCTAAATGTGCATGCTTCAACTGATTCTTCAATTTTCTAGTTATAAATGTCTTGCAAATTGAGACACAGCCCATACACTTCAAGCAGCTACAGGAAATTTCAAAGTTTCCAGGACCCTAATCCTTTTATTTCCACAGAAGGAGCAACCTGGTGCAACTAGTGTAATATAGCTGAGCAGCAAGTGAAAATTTCTGACTGACCACAGACGGTTCTTTGAAGAAAACTACACGTGGTCTGCATGGGCTGAGCTGGATATGCAGTAAGTATTTCAAATTTTGATTTTTACTTCATGCGGTACAAAACATTCTCATGCCAATCCATTACCCCACTTTCCTGTTATACTTCCAAAAGGGTGACTCAGATGTAAGATAAAACATTTGATGTAGCTTAGTATCTTAGCGTGTCAGAGATTGGCATGGGTTCCTTTTTCCTCTTGATACAGTGAATGACAAAATCTTTGTCTCATGCCTGTCTCTTTTGACACAGTAAAACTCTCCTTTTCTGCTGAGCATAGGACCGTGTCCTATATTAACACTGTTTGTGAAACATACATGCAAATAAAGCCAAGATTGACAGAAGTGTAAGAAACACATAGTGCTGTGTGGCAGTGGGGGAAACAGCTTAATTACTGGTATTAAACCTGCCTTCACATAAGGCAATCTAGTCAGCTCAGTGCGTAATAGGTACAAAAATAAGTGTGAGTGCCCTTGTCAGGAGGCCATTGCAGCCTAGCCCACCCATTGTCCCTATGAGTGTTGCTAATGAAAGTACCAACACAAATTCTAACCTGACAATTCAGACTTTCAAAATACATTAATTATTATAGCTTTGGGTGGCAGGTATTTGTCAGTTTTAATGTATATTGAATTATTAAAGAACTAATGTGCTCATCACAAAATTAGACAAACAGTGCCATCATGTGGTGGGCTGTCATAACTGCCAGTGTTGACAACAAGGTGCCAATGCTCAGCACCGGAAAGCACTGGCTCAAATTAATCACTGAGTCATCTATAAAACTCTCTATCTAACTTCAACAACTCATGTGGACATTAAATATGTCCAGTCACCAAAATGTTTCCACTCACATATCAACTTGGGGGTAAACTGTAATCATGGACTCCTTTTGTTTGTGATTAAAAGCAAGCATGCCTCTGACAAGGGCTCAGATATTGTTTGCCTCTCACAAAGTTGAATTTGCAATTGGAAATCCTAAATCCTGAGCCATGGTGTGTGGATTTTCCAGTGACAATGTGTACATATGGTTGAGCAAGAGCTGTGAGTTTGGAAGATTTTCATTAGTTATCGGTTCATGGGAAGAGACATAAAGCGGGGAGGTTAAAGGTGTATCAAGCAGTGGACATGCCTGCAAAACCAACAACCACAGATTTTGTGGATATTTAGAAACATTTTTCAACCTTGGAATTAATTGTGAATCTACTCCTAAAAGGTAGGACTACGTTTTTATTTCCAAGGAGAAACGTATGAAACACTCCAGGTGTAATAGGGACGATACCCTCAAATTATTTCCAGATGGAGGAAAAATGAAACTAAATGTTGCACACGCTAAAGAAAGTATCCTGAATGCTTCCTCCTGTGAAGTGTCCAAACCTCCAGCACTGTGCCGGCTACTTTTAGTGAGGTTAGAAAACATTGGAAATGTGACTTCTCCAAGGTATTCTTGAGGATTTTGTGTGTCCTAGAAACACTGAACAGTGTTTAAATCGCAGAAAGAAACCTAGAATGTTTCGTTTTTCAGGTTTGTAAAAAAACACTTTGTAGACCCGTAACAAATCGATCGATGCTGAGTGTTTGAACACTTCGAAGGCTTTTAGCACTTGAATTAATGTACTTGTGCAGTCTGTGATTTTGGTGAAAGACAAAGACTGTACCAATATTTCATTATTACTATATACATTATTGAAAAAAACCATAGCAGGAAACAATGCATTCCAGGGCTTGCCTGGATCAACACTTTGAGCAAAACATCGAAGATCTTACTTTTGGAGTTCTCCCACAGGCCTGGGCACCAAGGACTTAAGCAGAGGCTCAGGTCGGGCGGACGCCTTTGGTGATGTTTTGGGGCTAGTGTCAGAATCTCCGCTTTCCTCGTCTCCCATGGCTTTGATATAACTCCCGCTCCGCATTCTCCTGCACGGGATCTCCTCATCCTTATTGCCAGCAGGATACCCTCCCCATTCATCTTGAGGCACCTAGCACATTGAGAAAAAAAACATTTTAAAGTTCTTCGTAGCCGTGCATGCCTTCCCACATTCGATTACAGCGAGCACACGATAAATCAGAGAAATAATTCATGGATTATTGTTAAATGCCCAGTTGGTTGATGTTTTTCAGCTGCTAAATTAAAAAAAATATATATTTTATAAGAATACTGCTTCCACCATCTAGCCTGCACTGGTAGAGTACATACAGCAGCCTGTCTTAGAATATGCAAACATGTTAATTGCATGCTGTCTATTTTAATCATAAAAGTAGCTTTACAGTTGCATAAATGCCTTTTACATGAGCAGCCACGAGCCTCTCTCCTAAAAGGCACATTTACAGCTTTTGCAGCTGTTAATTGTGAATAATTAACTAAATGACCCGCTTGCCCAACATGAAGAGAGCCGATATTAAGATTATCTGGCAATCCTTCTTCCTGCACTTCATGTCCTGTTCTGGAAATCATCTAAACAGTGAGTGGCTTTTATGTTATAAATGTAATTTATTTGTAAGTTAGTACCGTGCAACATCAGTATGACGGTTGTGACAAGTAAAATATCACTTCCATCTCCCAGCTCGTTATTTACTTCCCCTTCACATCCGCATTGGGTGCAATTAGTGTGGGCGCCTACCTATAAATCAGCAAATGACATAGTTAACACTACATGGCGTGCATCCGAATGCACAAATTGAAAACTATCTTTGATATACTCAATGGTATTTCACAGTCAGTGGCAGTGCGGTGACGTAGGCAGAGCCCGCCAGTGTGTTCAAACTGTGCTGTGAGAGTGACGCTGCGGCCAAGGCCTGACTGACCACTTGGGAATTGAGGATTTTCCCTGGGCTTCCCATATCTTTAAGCACTCATAACTGTCTCTCTAATAGTAATGGACATCATAAACTTAGTCCGTTTTGAACTATTTCTCTTCTCATAGGATTCAGTAACAGCATATATTTTAATTGTTATATATTGCAACTGAATTTGCTACACCAGGCAGCACCTGCTGGAGAGCCCAAGGTTATTTTACTGTTGGATTTTCGGATTACTATTTTGTGTTCAAGCAAACCACTCCATGCATTCACTCCACATTTCCCTGTGGAAGAGTAAATTAATAGGAGTTAGGAGTTTTTATTGTAAGGGATAGTGCAGATGTTTGGTGGAGTTAATAGGTGAGCCTGAGGAGATTAGGGGCCGTATTACAAATGCCACAAGCTGTAATGGAACTTGTAATACGGCGGACGGGATATCCGTCACATTTGGGACAACATAATCCCCTCCGCCAAGGGCGTAATCAGGCCACAGGTGTTGTTAGGCTGCAGGAGTATGACTTTTAAAATAGGAGGGGTTGTGATCTTGGAAATGAGTAATGAGGAAATTGCAGAAATACATTAAAAGCGATGTAAGTGACCTGGAGAAGAGGGTGCCCAGAGAGAGAGAAAACAAATGAATAGGATGGGAAAGGGGCAACTGAAGGAAAAGGGAGAAGTAACAATTAAAAAAATCACGTAAAATTAAATGATCAGCTGCTTATGCTGGATTTAATGAGTAAAAAGGCCATCCGGCGAATTGAGGATGCAAGACTCTTGACAGGAACAACATTATTTGCAAGTAAAGATAATGTTATACTTTGTATGCATTAGAGTCGGGCGAACAGTCTGTGTGATGTTAGGCTACCACTCAACCACCACTTCAGAAAGGTCAACTGGTCAGCTCATGAGTTGGAGGCTTAAAATAATGGCTGGGCGGAAAGAAGATTCTGGTAATGCTAGAATGGATGTCTACTCGTTTAGCACATCCTATTTATTGTAAAGCAAAGCTGTATCCATTTTGGATGCCTCTGGTTTGAAATGGCACAAGATGGAGAGTGAGTGCACCTTCCTCAGACAGTGGAACAGTATTGTCTGCAGCCCTGTGGATGATGGGCCGAGTACCAGACACTGAAATTCAATGAAAACAATGATAGGAGAGGCTGCCGATTACACTTCCTAAAGCACTACATTTTGGTAGATGGTAGGGGTAAAGGGTGGAACACCTGTTTCTGTTGGGCAAGGTGCTACGGAGTCTAAGGGGAGGCCCAGCCTTTTGTGTTCCTTGATCACATTTTTAGTTGGGCTGATGTCAGCCAGTGCCAAACCACTCACCTGTTTGTGCCTTTGATGTTGGTGATGCAAGTTGCAGACTAACCTGCTATAAGGGGCCTCACTACACAAAGGCAGTGTCTGTAGAGCAGCCTGGAAAGGACATTTGATAGGAGAACCATTCCAAACTAGTTCTGCTGCTTGTAGACTTTGGAAACATTATCACTCTTGTTTTAAGGCAGTCCCAGACTGTGTTATAACCAGCAGTCGTATAACCCAATACTTGAAAAGGTTATCTGAAAAGCAGTAATGGAGGATGGAGAATGGTACCATGTAGGATACAAAATGCACTGCTGCAGTACTAATAAACGAACAGCAGAGTACACTGAGTGAAAATGGGATGTATACAGCAGGAAAACCATAAAAAAATTAGACGTCCTCCACAATAGGTACAGGAGGTAACACACCGCGAACAGAGATAAGATCACCTCTACATCGAGGACACAACATGTAAACACACTTTAAAAAAAAAAAAACAACAGCATTACAATTCAGGCCAGATCAGTTTGTTTATGTCTCTGTGCCTGTAAAAAAAACGCTTAGTTTCTGATGCAATGAAAAAGCCCTGGGGCATCTATTCCCGATTCTGTTTACAATCATAATTGCTCCTATTCAGATGAGTTCTTTCTGTGTTTTTCTGAGCTCCTTGAAGCTGGAAGTGTGGGCTTCTTCCACGTTGAGTTGAATGTGCGATTAAGCACAACAACTTGGAGAGTAACACTTACTGAATAACAGGTTATACATTTTGTTTCCGTGTACCTCAAATGAAGAAGAGCCTTGTACGTGCCTGCTCCCTGCACCTCACATGCTGCCTTATGATTGTTTTCCCGTGTACCTCACATCACTGTCATCTATTTGTTTCCTGTATCTCACACGAATAGCATCATCTCTACTTGTCTTTGTACCTCACATGCACAGGTCATATATGCCTGCTACTTGCACCTCATATGTAAAGTCGGGGTGCCTGCAAATCACATTGTCATGCAAGTTTTTCCCTGCATCTTACATGTACAGCATCATGTCCCCTTCCACCTCACGTACCATGCGTCATGAGTGCCTGCCCCTTATGTGCAGCGTCATATGCGCCCCCTCAATGCACCCCATACATACAGTGTCAGTTTACCTCCTGCACCTCACATAGCTTTGTGACACTCTTCCCCTGCACCTCAAATACAGAGCTCCCTCTCCCTGCTCTTTAACGGCACCTCAAGCGCTCAGTTCCTGTGTCTGCCTGTTTCTAGCACCGTACGTGAAGAGCGGCATGACTGCCTGCTCCCTGCTCCCAGCTCCCTGAACCTCAAATTACAGCTCTATGATCCACTGCGCCTCACCCGCATACCGTGTCTGGCCCGCATCTGATAAACTTAGCTCTAAGTTTACCTTTCCCCCGACCGCTTTCTCCATAAATGCCTGAGGTGGTTCCCCACACATTAAATGTGCAGCCCTCAGTCCTTTTTTGATCTCTTTATAGAATACACAGCCGCTTGTCCGTCCTGCCTCTGCACCTCACAAGCACAGATCACAAAGACAGGTACTGCACTTTCTTTTCCATGACATTTTTAAGTGCCTACTGTGTATCTCCTAAACAAATTATTTAAAGACACAAACACGTTTTGGATAAATATTTCACTGTGTACTGAGGCACATCCTGTAGTCTAATGTTTCAGAAGTGCTCCTTTAGCATCACATGTAAATAGGAACACATTTATTCAAAAGATTTGACACACAGTATATAGCAAGATACACTATTTAGAATATTTTTTTTTCTAAAATATACTTTCGAAGAAACTTGTGAAATGCCACTGTAGAGGGAAAAGTTCATTCTCCACCCTCATGTTGCAATTTGTGTTTGGTTTCCAGTCTAACTCTGAGTATTGTTAAAAATTGGGTCTCTGGCTGACAGTCAGTTTGCACTCTGTCCAAGCAGGGACCCTCATTCTAGTCAGGGTAAGGGCGATAGTGTAAAGTATTTGTACCAACACACACAGTAACACAGTGAAAACACTACAAAATGGACAAAACACCAGTTGAGGAAAATAGCAAAAATTTATCAAAATCAAAAAAGGCCAAAATTACAAAAATCCAACATACACAAACAAAGTTATACATTTTCGAAGATTAAACTTGAATATAGCGCTTAAAAACACAAATACTTTAATTTGCTGTGATCACGGCATCTTGAAGGAGTAGTTTCCATCAATCCGATGCCAATGACACCGGTCACGGAGTCTCACAGACCCCAGGTACAGTACCTTATGAAAATGAGGAAACAAGCCAGTGCAAGTAGTCGGGGATCGAGGTGCCGCTGAATCCGGTTCGGCGTCAGTTCCGGTGCTGTGGAGCAAAGGAGCAAAGGTGTCAGTGTGAGGTGTTGGGTCCTTGCTGCAGAGCTGTGGAGATGAGGTGACATCGGTGTGAAGCGTCGGTCCTTACACTTCCGGTGGGGTTGATGTCCAGTGGTCAAGACACGATGGGGCAACCTCATGGGGTCGCAGTCACTCCATGAGGCTGCAGGTGCCACTGCGGAGTCGGATGTCATGAACATCAGTGACACAGCACTTCAGGACTCACAAAGTTGTTGGCTTCAGCAAGGCTGCTGCGGCACGAGGCATGCAATGTTGGTCGGGGTCATTGCACTCCAGTGGAGATCACGCCTTCATTTGCAGGCTGCATCGTAGAATATGGCAGCAGTGTCAGTCCGGGCATTGTCCGAAGTCGGTGCACTTGTATTTTCTTGTTTTTTCACCAGATTCTCCATTCAAGGGCCCAGGGACTGGATTAGGCACCACTTTGCAAGGTAGGAGTCTCAGAAAGAAAGTCCAGGTTCTGACAGAGGAAGACTTTGATGGCCCTGAGACTTTAGAACAGGGGGCAAGCTCCGTCCAAGCCCCTGGAGAAACTTCACAAGCAGGATACACTGCAAAGTTCAGTCTTTTTCCCTCTCTAAGCGAGAAGCAGAAACTGCAGGCCAACCCAACAAAGCACATACAGCAAAGGGGCAGTACTCCTCCTTTAGCTCTTCAGTTCTTCTCCTTGGCAGAGGTTCCTCTTGATACTAGAAGTGTTCTAAAAGTCTGGGGTTTTGAGTCCACTACTTATACCCTTTTCACTCTTTGAAGTAGGCAAACTTCAAAGGAAAGTCTCTGTGGTTGACAAAATCCTGCTTGCCCAGACGTGGCCACAGAAAATACCAAGGGGTTGGAGACTGCATTGTGAGAAGACAGGCACAGCCCTTTTAGGTATAAGTGTCATCTCCTCCCTCCCCACTCTAGCCCAGGAGACTCATCAAGATATGCAGGCTACACCGCTGCTCACTTTATGTCACTGTCTGGAGGGAATTCACAACAGCCCAACTGTCAGTCTGACCTAGACATGGAATACACAAGCAGGCAGAGGCACAGAATGGTTAAGCAAAAAATGCCCACTTTCTGAAAACCTATACCTAAAAAGCAACTGTTAAAATTGTCCACAACGAATACAGCTTGAAGAGGAATGCTAAATCAGTATTTATTAATATTAATAATTTATATATCTGAAGACATCTCAGCCATCCACTCAACACCAGCACCGGTCAAATCCCCTTCGAATACTAACATTCTTAATGGAAATCAGCCGAGCCTGAGTTCCACAATAGAGTTTCAGCATTACCCAATATGTTTCTAATTATAGTGTCAACATATATATAGCACATCTCCCTCTCATAAACACAACTTACTTCAGTTTTGATATCTTACTTTGTATCTCATAGACATTCCTATATAATTGTATAAATTGGAACAAATTAATTCCTTTACACTAGACTTTTGAAAATATTCACTCTAACCTATAGGGGGTCATTACAACTCTGGCGGACGGTGTTAAAGCGGCGGTAAGACCGCAAACAGGCCGGTGGTCTTACCCCAGCTTATTATGCATGGTCATCCGCCGGTTCTCCGTTCCGCCCGCCGGGCTGGAGACCTGGGTCTCCAGCCCGGCGTCCGTCACTATACCGCGGCGGTATTTTGACCCGGCTTACCGCCGCGGTTTTCCAGCGGTCTGAACCGCCATGAAAACCATGGCGGTAAGCACTATCAGTGCCAGGGAATTCCTTCCCTGGCACTGATAGTGGTGTACCCCACCCCCCACCCCCACCTGACCCCCTCCCTTACACCCCCCACCACCCCTGCCACCCCCCAAAGGTGCCAGGGCCCCCCTCCCCACCCCGACCCCCAACATCACATCACTCACTCACACACGACACGCACGCAGGCACCACCTACATACTTACACGCACACACGCCGACATACATGCCTACACAGTCATACACGCACACCCACATTCAAACATACACGCACACATCCATACAGACATACCCACAGACATACACGCACTCACACACCCCTTCTACAGACACACACGCACACCCCCATGCACGCACACAACACACAACGCCCCCCCACCCACCTCCCTTCACGGACGATCGACTTACCTGGTCCGACGATCCTCCGGGAGGGGACAGGAGCCATGGGGGCAGCTCCGCCGACACCACACCGCCAACAGAACACCGTCACGGTGAAGCACAGGATGAGATTCGCTGGGCGGTGTTCTGTTGGCGTGGCGGTGGAGGTGGAGCAACCTCCACTTCCCCACCTCCCTCCAGTATGGCTGTTGGCGGCTCTCCGTCGGAACAAGGACGGCGGGCTGCCAACGGTCATAATACGCCGAACGGAAGACCGCCACCACTGGCGGTCTTCAGCACGGCGGTACCTCGGCGGTCTTGCGAAAAGACCGCCGAGGTTGGAATGACCCCCCTAGTCTTCTATGAAAACATTCACTTTAAAGTACAGGCCCTCATTATGAACATGGTGGTGAACACCGCACCGCCAGCGATCGCGGTAACAACCGCCAATCAGACGTGTGGTCCAAACCGTCAAATAATGAACCAACTGAACCACAGGCATCCTGAAAACCACTCACTGCCAGCAGAGGAATGGCGACAACGACGGCAGAGCCCGCCCACATGCCGATGGAAAGGCCCTACCCGCCCATCAAATAATGAAGCACTAGACCGCCGTAAGTTCCGGGGCGGGAATCACCACCACACAAAGCCAGGTGGAAACAAACCAAATATAAGGAAACACTCACCGGAGGCTCACACAACACGCCAAAGCAGACATGGATAAAGAGTTGCAGATCATGCCAGCCCTGCTCCTTGCCATATACCTCCATGACTGAGACCACCGACGAAGACGACAACGGTATGTACCGCAACCTACTAAACAAGGGAAGAAAGGGCACAGTTACATACCCCCCCAATCCACCCACCCTGCAACGCTCCCACAACCCTTCACAGCAGCACAAGCCATACACCCCCCAGCAAGAGGTACTTACCCGACACAAGGCAAATCCAACCTGCCCAAAGTACATACATGTGCCCAACACCCTCAAACAATGAAACGAGAGACCACGGATCCAGAGTGTGCCTTAAACAACACAGGCCACACATTAACCTTTATTCTGCTCACTGAGCAACAGAAGTGCACATAAGGCCAATGGCCAGTCCATAGGTAAAGAAGTCCGAAGGGCCACAAAGGCCACAACTTGACTCCCACAAGTGCATCGGTACTCCATCTTATAGGGGCAACAATGGGGCATCCAGGCACCTCAGGGAACAGGGGTAGGGAGTGGTGGAGGTGGGGACTTATGACTGGGGGGGGGCATAGATTTCTGTTAGGAAGGTGGAGGGGGCTTAGGTGTTGTGACAGCAGCTGGTGGAGCGTACTTGTCCTGGGATGCAGCAGATGTTCCTGGGTCAGCACGTGGCCTCTTCCTCACAGGGGAGGTAGCACGGGAATGGGAAGGGCGGACGGGGCGGGCTGAGAAGTGGGAGGAGTGCACATTGCAAGGAGGTGAGCACATCTAGGGACGAGACGGGGTGGGCCATTGGGTTCTAATAGGTCAACACGGGATAGGAAAAGTTTCTTAGGTGCACTTGGGGTGGACCTGGAGGAAGGCATGGGAGTAGAGGTAGAGGGAGTGGTTGTGACAGGTGTAGGTGCACGTGACATGGGTACAGGTGACTGGACAGTATGCTGAGGTGTGGTGGATGTGTGATGGGTGGGTGTTTTGGTGCGTCTGAGTGTCTTTGGAGGAGAGGGGGTGGAAACAGTGGGACAAGACAGGCTGCCAGTGAAAATGGATGTTGTCTGGGTGTCTGCAAGTCTGGTGAGTGTGCTGCATGTGTCAACTAAAGTTGTTGTGGTGAGTGCAGGTGTGGTGTCTGGGGTGCATGAATGAATGTGTGCTATTGTGGTGACTACAGGAATAGGGTCAGCAACATGGAATGAGGGTGCAATGCCTGTGGGTGTGCATGTACAGGGGACAGACAGGGAGGCGGAAGTGGTGGACACACTGGGGGAAGTGGATGTTGGTGTGGGTGCATGTGTATGTTGGCTGTGTGTATGCTTGTGGTGGGAGGTGTGGTGCTTGTGTTTTGAAGTGTGCTTCTTGTGTGTTGAGGTGTGTGCCTGCATGTCAGAATGTGTGCTTTGGACGTGTGAAGGGAGTGGGGTGCTGGAACAGATAGAGGTGGTTGAAGGGGGTACGGAATGACCAGGGACAGTGGCTGCCGTCAAAGAGGCGGCCAGAGCCTGAAAAGATCTCTGTAGGCCAGACACCACACTGTGAAAGCCTTCCAGATAGGCATTGGTCTGCTGCACCTCTGATGCTAGCCCCTGGATGGCATTGACGTTGGTTGTCTGCCCTACACAGATGGTTCTCAGGAGGTCAACAGTCTCCTCCGTGAGGGCAGCAGGGCTGACTGGGGCAGGGGATGAGGTGCTTGGGGCAAAGGAGACGCCCACCCTTCTGGGTGAGCGCGGGCACGGGCAACTCGGTGTGGAGCAACTGGGAGGGCGGTGATGGTATGGGGCAGCGGAAGATGACACAGTAGGGGTGGGCCCACTAGGGTCCGCCACCACCAAGGAGCTCCCATCAGAGGAGGTATTGGAGTCACTACCTCCAGTGGTAATTCCCTCCCCCGTGGTACTCCCCTCGCCCTCCAGCCCACTGGTCCCCTTGGCCTCAGACGACTCTGCCTCCAAAGATCCATGGGCTGCTGCCTCCCCACTCACCGGTGCCTCAGCTCCCTCGCCAGATGATGCTGATGTACACAGACAACACAAGAGAACAGGCATGGGGAGACAAAACAGGAGAGACACTTTTAAATAGCTGAATGGAGGTACATCAGTGGTTCACACATACACCCACTCTGAAAATATTCCACCAGGCAGCACCTACCACTATACACATGGCTATGCTCCTGACTAGTGGCCAGAACCCTGTTCTACAGCCATTCCCCACAGAACTTAAGGACCTGACGTACTGCAGACTTGACTTTTAGACCCCTACTCCCCACGGGGGCCATTATGTAGATGGACATCAGTCAGAGTCCCTGCCACTAGAGAGCATAAATACAAACGCACACACACACACATCCAGGAAGGAGCCAAAATATGGTACATGTACTCACCCCCTTGTGACTGGGGTGCAACCTTCAAGCACCCATCCAGGTACGGGTACGCCACCGCCAGGATGCGTTGCATCAGTGCCCGACGGTCACCCCTGCCTCGTTGGGAGGACTTCCCCAACTGGGCCTCACAGATCTTCCTTGCCCAGTGCCGCAGGTCCTCCCACCTCTTCCTGCAGTGGGTGCCCTGCTGGTTGTAGACCCTTAGGGTCCACACCTCCTTGGTGATGGCATGCCAAAGTCCCCTCTTCTGGTGGGCACTTACCTATAAGGGACACACAGAAAAAGTGACACTGAGGTTAGACAATGGGCAATAATATACAGCTGGCTATACGTCCACTCTGGGATGGACATTTCAAACAGCCTAACAGCACACACACATGCAGCATGTCAGGAACTCTGGACTATACAGTGTGACACGTGCGCACATGTTTGCAGCCATCAACCACCATTACACACATCCATGCCCCCAATCCTCCTACTCACCTGTACCTCTGGCCGACTGTAGGGCTTGGCTTACAGGGGCAGGACCCCATCCACGAGCTTCTCCAATTCCTAGTTGGTGAAGGCCAGGGCCCTTTCCCAGGCAACATGTGACATTTCCATGACCAGAGGCAGGACACAGCAGTACACTCAGTGGAGTCACTGCATGCACGAGATCAGGGAGTCAAGTGAAGTTGGGGTGACGAGTTTGCATACGCACAGCAGCGGTGTGCACAGTCACCACCGACGGAGATCATGATACGCTAAGAATGCCCATTGACAACCATGTTAACCAATGAATGTGCGCACGGCGGTAAACACCGCCTTACACTATTACGTCAACCGCAAGCGTTATGAGGTCACTTCCACCACAACACTTCTGGCTTACAGGGGGCAGACATGTTGGCCTTAACCACGCAGTTGTAAAACCCTCATCAGTGCAATGCAGGCCCTATTGTCCCCTAAACACCCATAGGCATGAAACAATATACATTACCTCACCTGAGCAGTCCTGATATATCATTGTAGTCATGTTGCTGTAATGTCACACACACTAAACATTTGCTTCATCGACAATCATGCCAGCAGTGCTGAATGAGAAACAATGTGAGGAATTCTATCCCCCTCTTGCAGGAGGAGGGTGCTGTATATCCAGACCAGCTTCCTCAGAGAGGGGATGAGAGTGATGGTGATAATGAGGAGGGGGAGGATGTAAATTCTAGGACCCAACTGATTCAACATGTGGTGCATTTCCTGCTACTCAGATGATAATAAATGAGTTATAATACAGTGGCATCCATACTTCACTTTGTTTAAACTTAACAACAGTGGACATTGTAATAGGTGAACTGGTGTTTTATTTGGTGCAGGGGTTAAATTGTGCAGATTACAGTGATGGGAGTGGGCTACTGGTGGTTGTACAATATGGCAACATGGTCGCAGCATGGCAACATGGTCCCACTGGGTCTAACCCTCTGTGCCTGTGTTCCCTGCACAGGTCTGGTGGTACCACTTGTACTGGGGCCATCGTCTTCCTGCCTGTGGGTAGGGGTTGACTGTGGCATCTGTCCATGTGTTCCACCAGTCTGTGGCCTGGATACACAGGTGTGGGGACGGTTGCCCTGGGCTGATGTTGTTGGCTGGGTGGTAGGGGTGTCAGTGGTGTCCTGGGTGGGGCTGTTGGAAGATGACAGTCCAGGACTGTGTGAGGGGCCAGGGTGATCGTCAATGTCCAGGGTTCCATCCCCAGTGTCCTGGGGGGGTGCCTCTGTCTCCCTGTGGGACCCTGCCACTCCTTGTCCTGTCCGTCAGGGTGGCATGGGTGGTGGTGCCTGTTGGGGGGAATGGACATGTGTGTTACAATTGCATGATCAGATGGGGTGCACAGGACTAGGCAGGTTTGTGCAGGTTTTCACACATTGGGGCCATGCAGGGTGCTTTTGTGAGGTTAGCATTGCATTTTGCTTTGGATATGGAGGTGTATTGTGGGTGCTTTAGGCCATTGTTATTCCTTGTTGGGGTGGGTGGCTGTGCACAGGGGAAGGGATGTGGGCCTGTTAGTGGGTTTGTGGGCATGCAGGGGGACAGGATGTAGTGATTGTGGCCTGGGTGGGGTAGTGGTCCTGGTGGCTCTTGGAGGGGTGGGGTGGTGCATGCATTACAGGTGTGATGGATATGGGGTACATGTAGACGACTTGCCCAAGTCCATTCCTCCAGTGAGTCCAGTGAGTTCCTCAGGTTGCAGGATGGCCAGTAACTTTTCCTCCCAGTCAGTGTAGTCAGGTGGTGTTGGTGGAGGTCCTCCCCCAGTCTTCTGGACTGCAATGTAGTGCCTGTATGCCATGGACCTGACCTTCCCACGCAGGTCGTTCCATCTCTTGCGGATGTCGTCCTTGGTGCTTGGATGGTGTCCCACTGCATTAACCTTGTTGACTAATGTCTGCCAAACTCCATCTTCCTGGCGATGGGTGTGTGCTGGACCTGTGCCCCAAATAATTGTGGCTCGACCTTCAATATCTCATCCACCATGGTCCTTAGCTCCCTTTCTGTAAACCGTGGGTGTTTGGGGGGGGTGCCATGGTGTGTGTTGTGAATGGTGTGTTGTGTGGATCTAGGTGAGGGTGCTGTTGTGTGGTTGGGTGTATGTATCGTGGATTGTGGAGTTAGGTGTGTGCTTCTGGGGTTCTCTGTATTAGTTGGCCTAATTTCATTACAAAGGATTGTGGGGTGTGTCTTTGAGTGTTTTATAGTGTTGTGGATGTGTGTCAGGTGTGTGGATTTCAAACTTGCCAATGTATGCATTTCTGACTGTTGGGTCCACTTGCCTCTTGTGGCGGTCTGTGCCAACAATGGTCGTTCGGCTTCCATTGACCGCCGCAGTGATTTGTGCTTCATTATTTGGAGGGCGGGGAGTTTGTGTGCTCGGCGGTGGTGGGGTGGGAGGTCCAGTATTTCCGCAGACATGGTCCTGGCGGTGACTGGTGACAGGGAGATTTTTGTTGGTTTCTGATTTTTTATTCATTATATGGTGGATTTCTGTCCCCCACAATGGTGGTCTTCTGTTCGCCGTCGCCACGGCTGTCGACGGTGTCTACTGCGGTCTTCATAATGAGGGCCATAGTCTTTTAGATACAATGGAGTATTGATATTCCTGTCAGATATCCTTAAAACTGTACCTTTGGAATTATTATCATTCACAATAGTTTTCTCAGACATTTGATTGTCTTTTGCAATGTCAATCCTTCCTTCAAGATGTGAATCGGTTTGTCTGCCAGGACTTTCTTTGCCTCTGTACCTGACTACTCTATTTAAATTCCACACTTGGTGATCATAAGTTTTGATAGCATTTGTGAACATCGTTATTACTCTCACAGGTTTGGATAATTTTCCTCCTCCATCCTCCCATGCAGGTCTTTTTACCAGCACCCAATCTCTATCCGCCACCATAGTTTTCTTAACCGAGTTCCTTCTGTCAAAATTTTGTTTGCTTAACTTTATGCCTTTTTCTTCTTTAAATCTCCAATTCTCTCTGCACCCACTCCTTTTCCTGTGTCACTCAAGAATGTATTCACCCAGGCTCGTTCAAGAACAGTATTAGGTTGCCTACCTCAAAACAATACAAAAGGAGATTTCCCTGTTGTAGTGTGTGGAGTAAATCTGTATACACCTACTGTCTTCGTCACCTCTGGCATACAACTTAGATGGTTGCTCTTTGCCATAATGACTGTCTCTTTTAGAACACAATTGAATCTCTCAACCATACCAATACACTCTTGATGATGAAGAGATTTGTGTTTTATGCCACAACCTTTTAGAAACTCTTCCATCTCTTTGGATACTAGTTGTACACTGTTGTCAGTGAGAAGAGTCAAAGGAATTCATTCTCTTGCTATCAATTGTTTCAAATATACAGTCACATTTTTAGTTTCAATATTTCCGGTAAAGCAAATTTCAAACCACATGGAGAATATATCCATCACCACCATAATGTAATTCTCTGAATTGTCACCATGAATGGGTACCAATATATCCAGGGCAATATCTTGCCATAGACCAGCCGGTCTATTTCTGATTAACATAGGTTGTACTTTGGGTTTCATAGCCTTTTCACTAACAGCACACTGTACACATTCTCTCACCACCCTTTCTGCTTGCATGTCCATACCAGGCCACCAGTAAGAAGAATTAAACCTCTCTTTAGTCATAGAAATGCCCATATGGCTTTCACATGCATGGTCTAACAATACCCTTCTTCGGCTGCTAGGGGAGACTAACCTGGTGACTCTAACCAACAAATCTCCATCCAATGCCAGTTAGGGGCTTATTCTAACTTTGGAGGAGGTGTTAATCCGTCCCAAAAGTGACGGAAAAGTGACGGATTTACCACCAGCCGTATTACGAGTCCATTATATCCTATGGAACTCGTAATACGGCTGGTGGTATATCCAACACTTTACCGTCACTTTTGGGACGGATTAACACTCCTCCAAAGTTAGAATAACCCCCTTAGTCTTTAACACCCCAGAGATCCCTACTCTCAATACCACCTTGATCTTTGTACTTCCATCCTACTTGCAACAAATATAAATTTAGTCAAAATACTATATATCTTAACCTGATTGCGCCACTTTTCTTCAGGTATGATTTCATAATCAATTTCACAAACACACTCTGATTGCTCTGAATTCTCACTCATATCTCTCTCTAACTGTTCGCTCAAATCTGGCAGTAGTGTTGACAGGACATCTGCTAAATTGTTATCTACCCCTGGAACATATTTATTTATAGACTCACCACCCATTTAGTAATTCTTCTTGAAACTGTATCAATCCCTTTTGAGTTGAATACTACACATAAAGGTTTGTGATCAGTTCACGCCACAAACTAACCTCCCCATAAAAATTTCTTCAATTTGTGGATAGCCCAATGTACCGCTAGAGCTGCTCTCTCTCTAACTGAAGATTTGGTTTCTGCTACCTTTAAATTTCTGGAAATGAACATAATGTTTTTTTCGGGTTCTACTCCACGTTGCTGTAAAACAGCACCTAAGTTTCTACTACTGGCATCAGTAGTTAACATTGATTTCTTTTTGGGATCAATTCTTTAATTTTGGTACCATTGCAAGTTTTCTTTTTAAATCTACAAATTCTTTTTCACAATCTGCACACCATACAAATTCAACCCCCTTTCTCAACAACTGTCTCATATTAAAACACGATCCAGCAAAGTCTTAAAAAAACGTATTATAAAACGTATGCATAGAAAATGCATCCGTTCTTCTTTAGTTGTCAGAGAAACCATATCTTAGATAGTGTTGATCAAGTCTATTTTTGGGAACATACCATCACATGTGATTGTGTGACCTAAGTAATCAATGGTGTTAGTACCAAATTTGCATTTCTCTACTTTGATTGTTAGATTGTATTCGGAAAGTTTTCTCAGTACTTTCTTGAGTCTTTCATGTGTTCAATAGTATCCTTTCCACAGACCAAAATATCATCTTGATACACGCATACATCATCAACCTCACTCATGAGTTTTTCCATCACACGTTGAAGACTGTGGCCACAAGATTAATCTGAAAGGTAGTCTAACAAACCTTTACTTTTCAAAAGGTGTTATAAAAGCAGTTAGACTTCTACATGATTCACCTAGCTCTGTCTTATGGTGGGCTGAAACTAGATCAATTGTAGAATTTTTTTTAGCTCCTCCCAACATTGTTAACAACTCTGAGATATTCGGAAGAGGGTATTTATCCACCAAGACACACCTGTTAAGTTTGCAGAGATCTACACATAGTTTTATGTTCCCATTGGGTTTTCTTGCTATCACCACTGGTGCCAACCATTCCGTACCTTCTACTTCTTCTATTACCCCTTGGTCTTGTAACTTTTTAAGTTCACTAAGCAACTCATTCCTTACTCCAATAGGTATATTACGGACCTTGCTACTGGAAGGCACTGCTCCTGGACTCACCTGAATCTTATGGGAATATCCTCTCATACATCCTTCAACATCCCTGAAAATTTCAGATAAATATTTTGTTAACTCAGTCTGAAGTTTAGAAGAAACATCACTATTCTCAACATTGTTTACAACGTGTCCTCTCTTATCAATAATAGGCAGAGAACTGTTCGGTTCCAACATCACACCAGGATCTTTCTGATCACACCAACATAAGATGTTGACCCCTCTCCTAGACACATAGATTTTCCCTGAAGCATAATGTTGATCATATTCAATCCGGTCCTCAAAATAACTATGCAAATTAATTGGTTATCCCCATAGGCACAATGCGGGATATCAGGTTTCATCAATTTGACCTTCCCGTTAAGTTCATTCTCATAGAATTTATTAGCAATTGTGGTGATTTGGGCTCCAGAATCAAACAACACCCTAGTCTTTTATCCTTCAACCTGAATATAGTCCAATGTGCCACTACTATTATTGTCCCCAACCTGTAAACTATTTGTCCGCACTCAAAGTCAGATTTTCTATCATGTTCACCATCACACTCAATCACTTCATTAACATCTAGTTTAGATTTCTTCAATCTACAAACAGAAGCAAAGTGCCCCTTCTTTTTGCAAAATAAACAAGCTCCTTTGAGCACTGGACATATTTTGTCATTAGCAAAGTGTCGTTCTTTGTCATACCTATAAATTTTTTTATAAGTTTTACTTTACGCACCCAAATTATGTACAATTTGCTCTTTTAAATTCTTTTCCTCCCTAACCACATTTACATCCTTACTAATATCTTTTTTCATTACCTCCACACACTTCACGGAGTGTTCTATTTTCTTAACAACTGTTATGACCTCCTCTAGATTAAGTCATTATGTAACCACAGTTCATCACATACCTTTTCAATACTACACCCCAACATACATTGATCTCGAATTCTCTCATCAAGCAAACTTCCAAATTTACAAGAAGATGCTAAACGTCTGAAATCAGTTATATAATTTTCAATAGATTCCCCCTCATATTGTAATCTTTTACCAAAATAATACCTTTCAAATAATACCTTTAAATAATGTAAGTCAAGCTTTCTAATACAAGTTTCATATTCATTTAAATCAAGTGCTTCATTATCTGGAATATCAGGAAGGTGATCGAATACTTCCTGACCTTCGGACCCAAGAAAGTGAAGTAACAGTGCCGTTCTTCTCTCAGTACTCAGTGATGTGCCACACACTCTGGAATATCTTTCAAAAACTTTTTGTCTATTTTCCCCACATAATAGGTGGATCTCCCGGAGTTGTTAAGAAAAATGGGGGTGCTGTAACATTCTGCATATTTACATATGAGTTTATCCAACTTCAAGTTAATTACAATTGTGTGACACTAACTATAATCTTGTATGTCTGTAAAATACCTTTCAACTTTGAACTGTTCCTGAAGAAGTAAAAAAAAAGTGTCACACCATTAATCCAATCACCAAACTAATGGGAAAATTAACTGTCCAACTATCTTAAAATTGAAACAAACTTAACAGATGGACTTTGTAATAGGCGTGCCTATCACCGATAATAATGAGGAAGTATATTTAAAAAGCATGTCTATCGCTGTGCACAGATATAAGATAGGCAAAATATGTTACGGCGTGCCATCGCCAATGACAATCAAGAGGAAATGTTAGGTGTTATTTATTCAAAGTGAATATCGCTGACAGGCAAGACAGGCAATATATGTTTAAAGCGTACCAATCACCAACGAAAACATCAGAGTGAGAAATATACATTCCCGGCTGTGTTTTGCTAGGCAATGGCGTATCCAAGCTCCCAAGACAGGCAAAATAAGTATAAGGCATGCCCATCGCCAACAAAAACATCAAAGTGAGAAATGTTTATTACCATCCGTGTGTTGCTAGGCACTGGTGTCTCCAAGCTGCTCATTATGTCATGCTGTATAACACAACATAGCAACATCTTGTCATTGCTAGATAATGAAGTTGACGTCTCAGGGCTGAGAAATTCAGTACAAATAGTGTTTTGCAGGGTACACCATACGAAATAAATAATCATAGCTGTGAACCACAATGCCACTAAAAAGCTGATAGAGATTGAGCACAAGAGAATTATTATGCAAGAGAGTAGTGAGAAAGAAAAAAATGAAAAATAAACAAACACCGACTCCTCACTCAGCATGCCGCAGATAGCTTCTATGCAAATCATACCGGAGTATTCAAAAGAGGGATCACATACCCCTTGCCCAGTATAAATCCTGTATTTATGGGTCACAGTCCCAATGTTGAGATGTCAGTTTTCCAGAAGTCCGTCTTCACCCTCGTCGCCAGTGTTAAAGTTGTCCACAATGAACACAGCTTGAAGAGGTATGGTAAATCTGTATCTGTTAATATTAAACAGTTATATCTCTTAAGACATCTCAGCCATCCCTCGCACCAGCACTGGTCAAATCCCCTTTGAATACTAACATTCATAATGGAACTCAGCCGAGCCTGAGTTCCACTACAGAGTTTCAGCATTCCGCAATATGTTTCTACTAATAGCATCAACATATATATATAACACCAACTTTACCAAGTGATGTATTTTTAAATTGTGAGTTCCGAGATCCCAAACTCCACATCTCTGTACTCTCCCAATGGGAAACTGCACTTAAAAGATATTTAAAGGCAGTCCTCATTTTAACCTATGAGAGGGATAGGCCTTGCAACAGTGAAAAACAAATTCAACAGTATTTCACTATCAGTACATTTAAAACTCACCAGTACATGTTCCACCTTTAAGATACACTGCACCCTGCCCATGGGGCTACGTAGGGCTTACCTTAGGGGTGCCTTGCATGTTCAAAAATGGAAGGTTTGGGCCTGGCAAGTGGGGACACCTGCCAGGTCGAATTGGCAGTTTAAAACTGCACACACAGACACTGCAATGGGAGGTCTGAGCCATGTTTACAGCGCTATTCATGAGGGTGGCACAATCAGTGCTGCAGGCTCACTAGTAGAATTTGATTTGCAGGCCCTGGGCACCTCTAGTGCACTTCACTAGGGACTTACTAGTAAATCAAAAATGTCAATCATGGAAAAGCCAATTACACATGCAGTTTACACAGAGCACTTGCACTTTAGCACTGGTCAGCAGTGATAAAGTGCCCAGAGTATCAAAACCAGTCAAAAACAAAGTCCAGCACATAGTCACAAACACAGGAAGCAGAAGCAAGAAGACAGGGGAGACTTCGCCAAGGATGCCAGGTCTAACAGTTCTGTACTGAAACACCTAAGAATATATGCAATCAGCATCTCTACTGGGACTCAAACAAATGTGCTAGTTATTGCTAATTGTTACTATGTATTTTAAGGAAGTGGATGGGTGCACACTGGCAGCTAGAAGGAAACGCTGAAGGAAATAACTTGATAATCACAGCTCAAGAATAAACTGGATGTATTAGTGTAATAGCAAGAAGATCTTTAAACTATGACAAATGTGACACTATACGAAACAGATTTATGAATAATGAAAGCATATCATAAATAAAACCAGCATAATGTTCATGCACACATGGTATGATATGCAGGGCTTACTGAAGACTTCATATATGTCTCATGAGCCTGACAGTCCTGTAAAGAATTACCCGTCTTTCAGTCAGTCGAGTAAGGGAAGATGTTACATCTGTCTGATTTGGTGTAGGTCAACTTGGTCCTTTTAACTGAGTGGGGCATGATGGTATGTTTTTGCCTTCAGTTCAGGCCCACAGCTATGGAACGCACCTTTAATGGTGGTATAGACTGATAAGGTGGGCGACAAGGCTATATGATTGCATGTCTTTGAATAAAATGCATGCTGATTTAGTTTTAGATTAAGAGTAAATGGTAGAGCATGCAAATGGGTCAAGAAGGACGTTAATACATTGGGATATTGAAGATATTAATTCATTGAAATGTATTTTGTAATTAATTACACATTATTACTCACTACTGCATGCAATAACAGATGTTAAACCTGGGGCATATGTAATAGAGGTATAAAATGTAGGGAAAAACTGACTCCATTCTGCCTCAACGCTCCCTCAACCTCCTCAGAAGCAATTGCCAGTTCACAGACTGCTGGTTCTGGTACTCTCTTTGATTTTACTGTGATGAAGGCTCAATTAGCCCAAAACAGTAGAATAGACATTTCTTTACCAGGATATTTGAGAAACCCAACCGGGACAAATGTGAGAAAAAGAGCCATGGTCCGACAGGCCTACAGGGCACTCGGGCAGATTCAGATAGACCAGTCTGGCAGGTCAAAGTGTGGCCTGGATTTGTGGTTGTATGTGGGCCTGTTGTTTGAGGTGATAAAACTGTGTGTGGCTGTGTCATGTCCGGTGTTGGGAACACCTTAATATAATGACTACGAGGCACTACTGGGCAGCACCTTAGTATATTGACTATGCAGCATTACTGGGCAGCACTGTGTTGGGGGCACTTGATTTCAATGGGTATCCTGAGCAACGTGGTGTGGATGTCTCCCAGGGCGTGTAAGGAGCTGCATATTTCATATCTAGTGTGCCACAGCATGTGGTGCAGGTATAGTTTGAAAATAAATCAAATGCTATCTTACTCACCATGGCAGCTGCAAACACAATTTTTTCAAGCTTCTTTCTCTCCAACTCTACCCTGCTGCTTATTGCAGAGGGGCTGAATGCGTCAATCACTGCCCATTTCCAAATCCTAGTGTATCCCTACTCTGCCCACTTATGTCTATTTTTAATGTTTTTACAAGGACACAGGACTGAGGGCTGGATTTAGATCTTGGCAGAAGGGAATTCTCATTCACAAATACGACGGATATCCTGCCCACCATATTACAATCCCATTATAGCCTATGGGATAGTAATATGGCAGATGGGAAATCCGTCCCTTTTGTGACAGAGTATTCCATTCATCAAGATCTAAATCAGGCCCTGAGTCTTAAGATGGCTGTAGCCTCATCATTGTTGATGTGGTGGCAACCAATCAGATCTCCTTTGGAGATGTGTCTGCCCGAGCATTGTCTGTGGCATGAAACATTCAATGTTTTTGAGCCTTAAATGCTCAAAAGCTACAGTACAAACTTACAAATAAACAACAAAAACACACTTTCTAAGACTAAGATCTAGCTTTCCGCCAGATTTGGTGTAATTCAGTTTAACAGTTTCTGCGGTATCGCTGTTCAATTTTCCTCTGGAAAAATGAACAGGGAAAACATGTTTAGGGACCTCATTCTGGTTTCAGATAGCTAAGGTTATCTGTGAACCATTTGTTGCTCTTCATGAGATTAGGCTTGCAGGTAGACAAGAGGGCAAGTTATCTTATGCACACAAACATTTCTTCAGATGTACTATTATTTCCTTAGCTGTCTCCAGAGGATTACAGTTAAAGGGCCTGATTTACGAAGGTAAACTTTCACTTTTGTGTAAGTTTATGATTGTTTGCTATTCAAACAGGAATTTACGAGTAGTATCTTTACGAGTGCCGAGTCTCCGTACATAAAATGATAGGTGTTTTTATGTGCAGAGACTCTGCACTCATGAAGATACTATTTATACCTTTGTGAATGGCAAACAATTGTAAACATACACAAAAGTGTATGTTTACATTCATGAATCAAGCCCAAAGTGTCTGTGGAACACAGTGTTCTTGAGTGGAGGAAAGGTTATTTCTTATAGGTCTTGTTTTATTAGAGATGTTAATTAAACTATGGCCACTTGGGATAACTGCTAGTAGCTAATAATAAAGAGCAGTTTTGTAATCATGGAAAATAGGTCAAAGCAATGTCCTCATGAGTGATTTTGGACATTGATGAGCTGGGAGAAAGCAAGATTGTCCATTTCCTTCATAATGTTTTGAATCTACAAGCTGAAAGATTCAGCTACCCAGCCATACAGTATTCAATAGACTATGGTGGTCATTCTGACCTCGGCGGTAAAAGGCGCCTACCGCCGGTCAGAAATCCTCCATAATCCCGCCGCGGTCGCGGAAACCCGCCACGGTCATTCTGACCCGCAGAAGGCAAACCTCCGAAAATCCGACCGCCACAACAGACCGCCAGACCAGCGGTCGGCGGAAAGGTGGAGGTGACCAAACCTCCACCGCCACGCCAACAGAAATACGCCCATCCCATTACGACCCACGAATCCACGCGGCGGTCATTCAAACGCGGTATTCCATTGGCGGGACACACCGGCGCGGTCAGAATACACACCAACGAACAAAACTCACCCACATTGGATGATTTGAATCCCACACACCTGATACACATACACACACCACTCCCACACACACAATACAATATAAAACACCCACCCACATCACCCACAAACCCCTACGCTTACAAAATCGTAAAGAAGGCAAGAGCGAGACACCAGCATCCAAAACATAACAGCCACAGCCACTCAACACCATCACCCACACACTATCCACACACAAAACAACACACACCACCACACTCAGCTCACTTAAATACACATACTCCACCCCACACATCATACACACCACCCCATGGCACCCCAAAGACAACCCCGCTTCACAGACGAAGAACTCAGGGTTATGGTGGAGGAAATCATTCGTGTAGAGCCCCAGCTGTTCGGCACACAGGTCCAATACACCAGCATTGCCCGGAGGACGGAGCTATGGCAGAGGATTGTCGACAGGGTGAACGCAGTGGGACAGCACCCCAGAAATCGGGAAGACATCAGGAAGCGATGGAACGACCTACGGGGGAAGGTGCGTTCCATGGTATCCAGGCACAACATCGCCGTGCAGAAGACTGGCGGAGGACCCCCACCTCAACCCCCACAATTCACATCATGGGAGGAGGAAGTCTTGAACATCCTGCATCCTGACGGCCTCGCAGGAGTCGGCGGAGGAATGGATACTGGTAAGTTGAAGCTTCAATACTGCTTCCCCCCCACCTGCATGCCAAATCAGACCCCAACCCTCACCCCCATCCTCGAACCCCACCCTCACCCCCACCCCCATCCTCACCCCCACCCTCACCCCCACCACCATCCTCACCCCCACCACCATCCTCACCCCCACCCCCAGCACACCTATTCCCCGCCAATGTCTCACCATCACAACCCACACATCCCAAAACCTAGGCCTGCATGCGTCCACTAAGCATGGACACCCATCACCAAAGCATGCCCAATGCATATACACATCCCCCCCACAAGCCACCCTCACCAAAGCCCCCACACACGAATGCCAGCACTTGGGGACACGGGAACCCACAGATACACCCATATGCGACACATTGAAACTATAACCATACCTCTATACCCCTGCAGGACCCGACCGTCAACACACCGCGGCGGAGGGGCCAGAATTATCCACACCCCCCACCCAAGAGGTCGTCAGCGATGACAGCAGCTCTGTCGATCTGGACACCGATGACCAGCCCGGACCATCGGGGACCTCTGGACAGTCGGTTCCCCTCACACAGGCACAGGCCACTATAGACCCTAACCCCTCTGGGAACACCAGCACAGCTCCCACCCAGCGAGCCCATGCCTCTGTCTCCAGGGCGCGTCAATCTGCGGTGTGTCTACCACTACAGGGCACCCAGGATAACCCACCACCCCAACAACAACAGGGACCTGGGGGCAGTGGTAGTGGGCACACCGGCCAGGGGGCAGAGGCCCAGGGAAACAGGGCAACTCGGCGGGCAGCTGTGCGACAGGGGGGGGAGGAGAGGCCCAGGGAACCCACTCTCCACGAGGTCCTCACCACCATCATGGGAGCATACAACCGCTCCCAGGAGACGATGGCGACGGTACTGGCCCGGTTCCAGGAGATCCAGGTGCTGCAGGAGGAACACTATCGGGGGTACAGGGAGGACATCCGAGCCATCAACACCACCCTGGTTACCATGGTAGGGCTGCTGCAGGACCTCGTAAACAGCAGGGCGGACACTGAACAACACCCAAGGGCCCCTGCCACTAGCCGGGACCAAGAACAGCCATCCACCTCCGCCGGCGCTAGTGGACAGGAGGCCCCCGCACAGCAGCAGCCCACCAGACCCCCACCTCCTGCAGGAGAAGAACCACCCCGCAAGAGGGCCCTGAGATCTCGCAAGACAGAGTAGGATGTCAAGACCCCCGCCAGCAATGGATACCACCTGATGTCATCCCACTGTCCCACATTGTCACCCTGTCCATCCTCGAACTGCCCATGCTCCATCTCTCCACAGGCCTCTGGACAATGCACCTGTGTGACTGTTACTCTGGACTCTGCCATGGACATTCCTTCACCATAGCCCCCACCCACTTGAAACCACCCATCCCATTTTGAGCACTTCAATAAACACCTATTTTGCACCAAAATATCAGGAGTCTGGCTGTGATTTCAATAGATTGTAATTGACATGACAGTGCAAATATGTCCTTGTACATGGTGAAGTCAACAAACAGCTGCCACAAAGCTGTAGTCCATGGGGAAACGAAGCACAGGACTCGTAGTGGGGACCCCAGATCTGAAATAGGGAGGGAAAAGCCAAAACTCAGTCATCATACACTGGGGCAAATAGACAGGCAGCAGAGATGCTGCAGAGTAGTTAACTTTTACTAAATTATCTTTGAAATGTTACCTGTGTCCTATTGGAAGTACTGTTCAATGATGCTGTCCCTGTTGTCTGTTTCAGCCCCGTCGTCTTCCTCCTCGTCACTCTCCTCAGGTTCCACCGCTGCCACAACACCACCGTCTCGACCATCCTCCTGCAGGAAAGGCACCTGGCGGCGCAAAGCCAGGTTGTGAAGCATGCAGCAGGCCACGATGATGTGACACACCTTCTTAGGTGAGTACATTAGGGATCCACCGGTCATATGCAGGCAGCGAAACCTGGCCTTTAGGAGGCCAAAGGTGCGTTCGATCACCCTCCTAGTACGCCCATGGGCCTCATTGTACCGTTCCTCTGCCCTGGTCCGGGGATTCCTTACTGGGGTCAGTAGCCACGACAGGTTGGGGTACCCAGAGTCCCCCACTAGCCATACACGGTGTCTCTGTAGCTGTTCCATCACGTAAGGGATGCTGCTATTCCTGAGGATGTAGGCGTCATGCACTGACCCTGGGAATTTGGCATTTACATGCGAGATGTACTGGTCAGCCAAACACACCACCTGGATGTTCATTGAATGGTAACTTTTTCTGTTCCTGTACACCTGCTCCCTGTCTCTTGGGGGAACCAAAGCCACATGGGTCCCATCAATGGCACCAATTATGTTGGGAATATGTCCAAGGGCGTAGAAATCACCCTTCACTGTAGCCAGTTCGCCCACCTCAGGGAAAATGATGTAGTTCCTCACGGATTTCATCAGGGCAGACAACACTCTGGATAACACCTTTGAAAACATGGGCTGAGACATCCCAGAAGCAATTCCCACGGTTGTCTGAAATGACCCACTTGCCAAGAAATGGAGTACTGACATGACCTGCACCAGAGGGGGAATCCCTGTGGGTTGGCGGATGGGGGACATCAGGTCGGGCTCCAGCCGGGCACACAGTTCATGGATAGTGGCACGGTTAAGACGGTAGGTCAGGATAATGTGGCGTTCTTCCATTGTCGACAGGTCCACCAGCGGTCGGTACACGGGAGGATTCATCCGTCTCCTCGCCCAACCCAGCGGACGGTGCCTAGGAAGGACAACATGGAGCACACAGTCAGGCAACCCACAGGTACGTACTCACAGCTAGCACAGTATACGATTCTCTATGCAGTGAATGGCGTGTATGAGTGGCTATGCAAGGCCTAGGCCTGTGTGACGCAGTTGAAATTGAGCCATGTGGGCCCTGGAAATGGCGGCTGCCTGACCTGTGAAGTGTGACAATGGGATGTGAGGTCAATGCGCTGGCGTGGCACACCGCGGCGGGCGGCGGGCCAAGACCGCGGCGCGAAGCCGCATTGGTTAACATTGAAGCCTATGGGTTTCAGGAGCCAATGGCGAAGGGCGCCGGCGGTGGCGGGACGCACCGCCGCGGTACGCACCGCCGCGGACGTGACCGCCATTTTCTATCTACTTATCCACTTGCGACTTGAACTTTCACAGGAGAGGACCTATACTGCAAGTGTTGCTGTGACCTCGGTCTGGAAGGGACAATGGCTGCTGCGCCTGGGGAAAGGGCCCCTGCCTTCACTGGAGAGGAGTTGGAGAAACTTGTGGATGGGGTCCTCCCCCAGTATGCGCTACTCTACGGTCCTCCAGACCAACAAGTGAGTTTAATTCTATCTGGATTTGGGGCCACTGGCTGGCTTGGGGGCCTGGCGGGGATGGGGGGCATGTTGGGGCTGGCGGGGGGCCTGGCGGGGATGGGGTGCATGTTGGGCATGGCGGGGGGCCTGGCGGGGGGCCTGGCGGGGATGGGGGGCATGTTGGGGCTGGCGGGGGGCCTGGCGGGGGGCCTGGCGGGGATGGGGGGCATGTTGGGCATGGCGGGGGGCCTGGCGGGGATGGGGTGCATGTTGGGCATCGCGGGGGGCCTGGCGGGGGGCCTGGCGGGGATGGGGGCATGTTGGGGCTGGCGGGGGGCCTGGCGGGGGGCCTGGCGGGGATGGGGGGCATGTTGGGCATGGCGGGGGGCCTGGCGGGGGGCCTGGCGGGGATGGGGTGCATGTTGGGGCTGGCGGGGGGCCTGGCGGGGATGGGGTGCATGTTGGGCATGGCGGGGGGCATGGCGGGGGGCCTGGCGGGGATGGGGGGCATGTTGGGCATGGCGGGGGGCCTGGCGGGGGGCCTGGCGGGGATGGGGTGCATGTTGGGGCTGGCGGGGGGCCTGGCGGGGATGGGGTGCATGTTGGGCATGGCGGGGGGCCTGGCGGGGGGCCTGGCGGGGATGGGGTGCATGTTGGGCATGGCGGGGGGCCTGGCGGGGGGCCTGGCGGGGGGCCTGGCGGGGATGGGGGGCATGTTGGGCATGGCGGGGGGCCTGGCGGGGGGCCTGGCGGGGATGGGGTGCATGTTGGGCATGGCGGGGGGCCTGGCGGGGGGCCTGGCGGGGATGGGGTGCATGTTGGGCATGGCGGGGGGCCTGGCGGGGGGCCTGGCGGGGATGGGGGGCATGTTGGGCATGGCGGGGGGCCTGGCGGGGGGCCTGGCGTGGATGGGGGGCGTTGGGCCACTGGAAAGGAAAATGCTGAGTAACTTGAACGTGGTATTTCTCCCTCCCTGTACGTGTCACATAGGTCCGCGCCCATGAGAAGATCGGGATTTGGCGTGCCATCGCCAAGGAAGTCCGGGGCCTGGGGGTCCACCATCGACGGGGCACCCACTGCCGCAAGAGGTGGGAGGACATCCGCCGCGGGACCAAGAAGACCGCCGAGTCTCTGCTGGGGATGGCCTCCCAACGTAGGCGGGGTGCCTGCCGTCAACTGAGCCCCCTGATGTTCCGGATCCTGGCGGTGGCCTACCCTGATTTGGATGGGCGCGTGAGGGCAGCACAGCAGACACAAGGGGGTGAGTACAAGCATCATCTACTCTGTTGTGGTGCAGTGGAGGTGTCTGGGTGGGGGAGGAGGGCTGTGGGTCCCCCTAAGCCAGGGCGATATCTGTAGGCTGGGCACCCCCGTAAGCCCCTGTGTCCCCAGCCACCACCCTCAGTAGTGTGTCAGTACAGCCATCCCTGGGCCGTGTCATCCATGGGTGCAGTTGACAACTCTAGGCGTGTAGGGCATGTTCCACGGAATGCGTAGTGGACCCCAAGTGCGCAACTTAGTGCAGGGGGCATCTGTGTCTGTCATGTCCGCTAACTGTACCGGAGATCCATGTACTCAATATCCCTTTATTTCTCTCTCCCCCACCCTTTTTGTTTGTCTTTCTGTGCTTGTGTGCATCAGCATCATCAGGCGGAGGAGAAGTGGCATCGGGGCACGAGGGAGCTGCATCTCACATGGCCCAGGAGGGCCATGCCACAGAGTCAGACTGGACCAGTGAGACGGAGGGCGAGGGGAGCTCCACGACGGGGACGACTGGAGCCTGCAGCGACACGGACACGTCCTCGGAAGGAGGCTCCCTTGCGGGGGTGGCACCATCCGTGCCCCCCGCCATTACAGGTACAGCCGCCACCCAGCGCACCATCTCCGCCCTCCCAGCAGCCCCTCTGCGTTCGCCCCGTGCCCGCTCTGCCAGGAAGCCGGGCATCTCCTTCGCCCCAGGCACCTCAGGCCCTGCCCCTGTTACCCCCGCTGCCCTCAGTGAGGAGGTCATTGACCTCCTCCGAACGCTCATTGTTGGGCAGACTACCCTTTTGAATGCCATCCAGGGGGTGGAGAGGGAGGTTCATCGCAGCAATGCGTACCTGGAGGGCATTCATTCGGGTCAGGCTGCCCATCAGCGATCGTTCCAGGCTCTGGCCTCAGCACTGACGGCAGCCATTGTCCCTGTCTCCTGCCTGCCTCTACTAACTCCCTCCTCCCAGTCTCCTGTTCCTCTGCCTGTCCCACCCACACCATCAGACCAGCCTGCACACATCTCAACACCCAAGAGAAGCTCATCCAAACATAAGCACCACAGATCACCCAGACATTCACACACGCAACATTCCGATGCAGACATGCCAACAGTCACTACCACCTCTGTGACCCCCACCTCCTCGTCTCCCTCCTCCCTCCCTGTGACGTCTACACTCACACCTCCATTCACCTCACCATCAGCCAGTGTTTCCATCACCAGCACACCCTCCACTCCAGTCCGCACACGTGCAGTCACCATCCCCACTGCCATTTACAAGTCCCCTGTGTCCTCTCCCACTGTGTCTGTCACCCCCTCTTCCACACCACACAAACGCAGCCACCCACCCACCCAACAGCCATCCACCTCACGACAGCCTATCCCTCCTGCACCTGCACCCAAAGACAGCAAACGTGACTCACCTACAACCACATCCTCTCCCTCCACTCCCATTCCCACTGTACCTACCACTCTCCATTGTCCCAAGAAGCTCTTCCTCGCCACTACTAACTTCTTTCCTGACCCTGAGCCCCCCCCTCCTTCTCGTCGGGGTAAGAAGAGCACCTCAGCCACCACCAGCCCTGCAGCCCCCTTGACAAGGGTGCAGGGGTATTGGAGCCCGCCAGCCCGCATGTCTGGATCTTCGCCCAGCAGCAAGGGGACAGCCAGCCCACCCCCTGGGAAGAGGAGCAGAAGGCGGAAGGGGCGCCGCAGGAGCCCGCCTTCTACATCCCCCCCGGACACCACCCAGAGACAGTCACCTGCCACAGCTCCAAAGGGAGGAAAGGGCCACAGGCCGACGACTAAGGAGGGCAAGGGCAGCAAGTTGGAGAGGTCAGGCAGCAGGCCTGCTGCCCAGGAGGAGCCCACAACCCCCATAGCCGCTGCCCCGGGAGGAACCGGCACAGCTGCCCCGGGAGAGCCCACCAGCCCCATAGCCGCTGCCCAGGGAGGACCCAGCCCAGCTGGCCAGGAGGGCCCCACCACCCACAGCCCAGGTGGGCAGTGAAGGAGCACCATCCCCGCTGCCCAGGAGGGCACCACCAGGCATTTAGCAGTTGGCCATAGACCGTCCGCCGTCTCAAGAACCGCTGAACTGGGCCCTTCAAGGCAAGAACCGCTGAACTGGGCCCCGCCGTCTCAAGAACCGCTGAACTGGGCCCTTCAAGGCAAGAACCGCTGAACTGGGCCCTTCAAGGCAAGAACCGCTGAACTGGGCCCCGCCGTCTCCAGAACCGCTGAACTGGGCCCTTCAAGGCAAGAACCGCTGAACTGGGCCCTTCAAGGCAAGAACCGCTGAACTGGGCCCCGCCGTCTCAAGAACCGCTGAACTGGGCCCTTCAAGGCAAGAACCGCTGAACTGGGCCCCGCCGTCTCAAGAACCGCTGAACTGGGCCCTTCAAGGCAAGAACCGCTGAACTGGGCCCTTCAAGGCAAGAACCGCTGAACTGGGCCCCGCCGTCTCAAGAACCGCTGAACTGGGCCCCGCCGTCTCAAGAACCGCTGAACTGGGCCCTTCAAGGCAAGAACCGCTGAACTGGGCCCCGCCGTCTCAAGAACCGCTGAACTGGGCCCCGCCGTCTCAAGAACCGCTGAACTGGGCCCTTCAAGGCAAGAACCGCTGAACTGGGCCCTTCAAGGCAAGAACCGCTGAACTGGGCCCCGCCGTCTCAAGAACCGCTGAACTGGGCCCCGCCGTCTCAAGAACCGCTGAACTGGGCCCTTCAAGGCAAGAACCGCTGAACTGGGCCCTTCAAGGCAAGAACCGCTGAACTGGGCCCCGCCGTCTCCAGAACCGCTGAACTGGGCCCTTCAAGGCAAGAACCGCTGAACTGGGCCCTTCAAGGCAAGAACCGCTGAACTGGGCCCCGCCGTCTCAAGAACCGCTGAACTGGGCCCTTCAAGGCAAGAACCGCTGAACTGGGCCCCGCCGTCTCAAGAACCGCTGAACTGGGCCCTTCAAGGCAAGAACCGCTGAACTGGGCCCTTCAAGGCAAGAACCGCTGAACTGGGCCCCGCCGTCTCAAGAACCGCTGAACTGGGCCCCGCCGTCTCCAGAACCGCTGAACTGGGCCCCGCCGTCTCCAGAACCGCTGAACTGGGCCCCGCCGTCTCAAGAACCGCTGAACTGGGCCCTTCAGGGCAAGAACCGCTGGCCCTTTGGCAGACGTGGCAGGGCAGGATCTATCTCGGGCAGGGCTGCAGGATGTCCTCTGGCCAACTTGCCTCCTCCAGTGGCAGTGGGGTCTGTTATGGACTGTATGGACTGTGGCTTTGCTCTCCCCAGGATGGCCCAGTGGGCAGGCCACCCACTGTATGGACTGTATGGACTGTGGCTTTGCTCTCCCCAGGATGGCCCAGTGGGCAGGCCACCCACTGTATGGACTGTATGGACTGTGGCTTTGCTCTCCCCAGGATGGCCCAGTGGGCAGGCCACCCACTGTATGGACTGTATGGACTGTGGCTTTGCTCTCCCCAGGATGGCCCAGTGGGCAGGCCACCCACTGTATGGACTGTATGGACTGTGGCTTTGCACTCCCCAGGATGGCCCAGTGGGCAGGCCACCCACTGTATGGACTGTGGCTTTGCACTCCCCAGGATGGCCCAGTGGGCAGGCCACCCACTGTATGGACTGTATGGACTGTGGCTTTGCTCTCCCCAGGATGGCCCAGTGGGCAGGCCACCCACTGTATGGACTGTATGGACTGTGGCTTTGCTCTCCCCAGGATGGCCCAGTGGGCAGGCCACCCACTGTATGGACTGTATGGACTGTGGCTTTGCTCTCCCCAGGATGGCCCAGTGGGCAGGCCACCCACTGTATGGACTGTATGGACTGTGGCTTTGCACTCCCCAGGATGGCCCAGTGGGCAGGCCACCCACTGTATGGACTGTATGGACTGTGGCTTTGCTCTCCCCAGGATGGCCCAGTGGGCAGGCCACCCACTGTATGGACTGTATGGACTGTGGCTTTGCACTCCCCAGGATGGCCCAGTGGGCAGGCCACCCACTGTATGGACTGTTTGGACTGTGGCTTTGCTCTCCCCAGGATGGGCCAGTGGTCATGGAGTCCCCTCGTGGATCTGGCGTCGTGTACTCAAGTGGCTGAGGTGCCCCCCCTTCCCTTCCCCCTGAGGTGCCTGTCCTATTTTCTTTCTGATGCCCCTGCAGTGTTCTCTCCGTGGAGTTCTTGTCGTGGGACTGGGCCTTGCCCCTTTGCACAGGACCCCTGTGATCCACGGACAGTGGTTGGACTACATTTAGTAGCTGTATATATTTTGTACATAGTTTATTTATTTATTTGGATTACTGGTGTCCATATTTCAATATATCTGCCTGTTTATGATCTCTTCTTTTGGTCTTTGCATTATTTCGGAGGGGGGTGGTTTGTGGGTTGTGACAGTGATCTGTGGGAATGCATTGATGTGTGTGTTGTAGTGGGTGTGGGTGGGTGGGTGTGTGCCGGTAATCTTTTCCCTCCCCTGTGTCGTAGGTGCAGTACTCACCGATGTCTTCCGCGCCGCCGGGCGTGCTCCTGGTATATGAGGAGGAATAGGAGTGCGGGGATGACCTGTAACTCTGGCTCCATACTGCCGGAATCTCGCGTGGAGTGCGTAGAGGTGAGCGTTTTCCCGTTCGTAGTCTGTTTCCGCCGTGTTCTTATCGGCGGTGCTCCCGCCCCGGAAAAGGTGGCAGATTGGTGGGTCGTAATAGGGTGGGCGGTACTTTGTCTGCCGCCGGGCTGTTGGCGGGAACCGCCGCGCTGTTTGTTTGTACCGCTGTGGCGGTCGGAGTGTTAAGTTGGCGGGCTGTGTTGGCGGTTCCCGCCAGGGTCAGAATGCCATTTTTAATACCGCCGGTCTGTTCGCGGTCCGACCGCCGCCTCTCCGCCGACCGCCAAGGTCAGAATGAGGGCCTATGTCTAAGTGTTGCATGGAAGGCCTTCAGTATTAAGAGGATCTTGGGAGTTCTGTTTTTCTTACAATTTCTTTCCTGAATGTAAATGGATTGTTTATTTTCAGCAAGATCTTTAGAATTTCAGGGTGCTGAAGGATTTGGCTTGCACGTGTGTTGTAACTGGGTTATGAGCATTCATATAGCATTCCACACAAAAAATGTTGAAATTGTTTATAATGGTGTTGGCATTGTATGTGGAGTTGATGGGGTAAAAGATGAGTTCCAGGATTATGTTGCCTATGAAGAAATCTTTGAAATGGTCTGAAGGCTTGGTCTTCTCTTTTGTGTTGACCTTGGTTTGTTGGTAGTATGTTGATCAGGGAGATAGAGATGGCAGGATAGCCAGTCCAGTCCAAGGGTATGAGTGGTTTGCTTTGGTTTATTAATGGTGTTGAGACCACAAAATCGAGGATGTGGCCTTTTTTAGTGTGTTGGTTGTGTAACATGCTGTGCCACATTGAGGCCCATATTTATACTTTTTGACTCTGAACTGTGCTAACGCATATCAGAGTCACAAAGTTTACTGCCGGCTAGCGCCATACCAAGATGCCGGCCGGGCGGCATATTTTTGGTATGACGCTAGCTGTCAGTAAGGTCCAACTATCGTCATAGAAAAGGATGCTAGCCGGGTGCGGGAGTTGTAGGGGGAACAGGAGGTTTAGCGTCAGAGGATGATGCTAGTGCGGGCAGAGGCAAAAAAACATGCCTCTGCCCAGACTAGTATCTTTTTTTGATGTTAAAAGCCTACGGACAGGACTCCTGTCTCAGTTGACAGGAGACATGCCCCCCTGCCCAATGGCCATGCCCTGGGGACTTATGCCCCCTGGACATGGCCATTGAGCACAGTGCCATCTAGGGGGGCCCAAGTTAGGCCCCTCCATGGCACTTTGAAAAAAGAAAATACTTACCTGGACTTACCTGGGATGGGTCCCCCTATCCTTAAGTGTCCTCCAGGTGTGGATGCGGGTGGGTGGGGGTGTCCCTGGGGACAGGGAAGGGCACCTGTGGGCTGTTTCCATGGTCTCTGACCATGGAAAAAGGACCACAGGTCCCCTAACGCCTGCCCATACTGAGGTGTTAAATAATGGCGCTAAGCAGGCTTAGCCCCATTATTCAAGGCCCTCTTCCTCCCGTGCATGATTTTTGCACAGGAGGCTAAATAAGGCACTAGGGCCTTAGTAATTTTTTGCCCTGGAACGCCTACCTTGCATCTCATTGAGGCAAGGTAGTTTTCTGCAGGCAAAAAATGATTTTAACTCCAATATTTTGGCGCTAGACATGTCTAGTGCCAAAATATAAAGATGGATTTAAGTTTGCACAGGATTTGCGTATCTGGGGCAAACAGAGTGTAAATATGCCCCTGAGTGTTTCAATAAGGTTGAAGAGGGTGTCTCTAGTTTTTTTGAGCTTACATTGTCTGAAAGATTGCAATCACTCAGGAGGTTGATGTGGCCATGTTGATGGAAAAAGTGGTGAGGAGATTCACAGATTTATCAGTTAAGTCCTTATTCAGCCTGGAAGGCCTGTCGATGAAATTAAATGTGGCAGTCTGAGTTACAGAGAGAGAGGGAAATGTCATGTCAGCAGCTCCATGGAGTTGAGTGTTACTTGTTTGCCTTTTGTGAAGGACAAGGAGGAATTATGGATGACAGTGAGGCCTCCTCACATTTTATGTGCATTGTCCACATGATGGATATTGTAGTCTGTCGGAAGAACGACATATAAGATGTGTGAAGATGTGGGGATGTACCATGTTTCTGTGATTAAGAGGGTGTTAAGCTTGTGATATGTGATGAGGTCTGGCATACTGCAGACAGGATTACTGAGCATGATTTGGAATGTGTGCCTTATGGTTTGAAGGACTGAGGTAGTTAGTGGGATGAATGTGAGATTGGGCCTATGTGTTGAGCGAAATTCTATGTAAATATCTGAGATGTCTACGTCTGGGTGTGATCATGGGGATTTGTAATATGGGGTGCTGAATGAGGCACATCAATATAATCTCACCTTACGGGTGCAACTGAAACAGGGTTCTGGACCAAGGACCTTCAGCCCCTAAGAGACCAAAACAGACAAAGGTCTTTGCTGGGGATTCCTGGATGATGGTACACCCCAAGGAGTTGATTGAAGTAGTGAGAAGGCAGGAAGGGATGTCATTTCCTGTACAGATGGATGAAGAAAAATGTAGTGATTTCAATTCCTGTGCAGATGGAAGATTGGAAATGAAATGCTCTTGCTTGGCTTCTTTTATAAAGACGTTTTTTGCCAGAAAATAGTGATGTCATGCCTTCTGTAGATGAATGTTGGGAAATCCAGTGAGGTCACTTCCTGTGCAGATGGGCCATTGAGTACAGAACATGCAACCAACCCTCAGATGCATAAAGGTTTTAGGAGGCTGGGTCGCTACAGGCCACTTGGCTGTTCAGCTATACCCTGCAGGCCACACAATGGAGGTCATTACAACCCTGGCGGTCGGTGTTAAAGCGGCAGTAAAACCGCCAACAGGCCGGCGGTAAAAAAAATGGAATTACGACCATGGAGGAAACCGCCAACATAGACAGCCACTTTAACACTCCTACCGCCACGGCGGTACAAACAAACACCGCAGCGGTAACCGCCAACAGACAGGCGGAAGACAATGTACCGCCCACAGAATTACAAGCCACCAATCTGCCACCTTTTCCGGGGCGGATTCACCGCGAACAAAAACACGGCGGAAACAGGACTTCGAAGGGAAAACGCTCACCTCTACACACCCCACGAGGAACCAGGACGCCATGGAACCTGGAACTTCAGATACTCCCAGCCTTTATCTATCTGCTTCTCTACCAGGAGCACGAACGCCGGCGGCGAAGACCACGGTGAGTACTGCACCCACGACACAGGGAAGTGAAAAAACAGTGACACACACACGCAATACGCAACACCCCCACCCTCACCCATGACAACACACACACCAATACATATTGATACATCACAGTTACACCCCCCAAACCCCCTGGAAGAATGCAAAGACAAAAGGAAATGAGTCAAATGATTGTAATATATTAAAATACAGTAATCAAAAAGATTTACATATCTACACATTTACACTATGAACAATTATATACACCAAGAACACAAGTCCAAGGGATTCCACCATCATAGTCCGTGGACCACTGGGCCCAAAAGGTATGGGCGAGGCCCACACTCAATACCTGAACAAGACGGAGAGAACACTGCAGGGGCATCAGATAGAAATAAAACAGGCACCTCAGAGGGAAGGGAAGGGGGGGCACCTCAGCCGGATGAGTGCACGACACCAGCTCAACGAGGGGGCTCCATGCCCATTGATGAATCCTGGGGAGTGCAAAGCCACAGTCTCTGAAGTATCTCCAGTGGGTGGGTTGCCCACTGTTCAATCCTGGGGAGTGCAAAGCCACAGTCTCTCAAGTCGATAACAGTGGGTGGGTTGCCCACTGTTCAATCCTGGGGAGTGCAAAGCCACAGTCTCTCAAGTCGATAACAGTGGGTGGGTTGCCCACTGTTCAATCCTGGGGAGTGCAAAGCCACAGTCTCTCAAGTCGATAACAGTGGGTGGGTTGCCTACTGTTTAATCCTGGGGAGTGCAAAGCCACAGTCCCTCAAGTGGATAACAGTCTCCACTGGTTCTGGAGGGGGCTTGCTGCCCAGAGTGCTTCATCCTGCCAAGGACTGAAGTAGTGGATGCTTTTCTCCACTGGTTCTGGAGGGGGCTTGGTGCCCAGAGTGCTTCATCTTGCCAAGGACAGAGGTAGTGGATGTAACTCTCCACTGGTTCCGAGGGGGCTTGGTGCCCAGAGTGCTTCATCCTGCCAAGGACAGAGGTAGTAGATGTAACACTCCACTGGTTCTGGAGGGGGCTCGGTGCCCAGAGTGCTTCATCCTGCCAAGGAATGAGGTAGTGGATGCCTTTCTCCACTGGTTCTGGAACGGGCTTGGTGCCCAGAGTGCTTCATCCTGCCCGTTGCGGCCTCAGTAGCGTTGAAATCATTGGTGCTCACTGTCCTGCGGTGGTGCTGGCGGTCTTGTCTTGGGCAGCGGGGCTGCTGGTGGTCTTGTCCTGGGCAGCGGGACTGCTGTTGGCGGTCCTGTCTTGGGCAGCGGGGCCACTAGCAGTCTTGTCCTGGGCAGCGGGGCTGCGGCTGGCGGTTTTGTCCTGGGCAGCGGGGCTGCTGCTGGCGGTCCTGTCTTAGGCAGCGGGGCTGCTGGCGGTCTTGTCCGCCGTGCTGATCTTCCCAGACTTGCCGGTTTTAATGTGCCCCTTCCCCAGCTTGGATGGTGTTGCAGCTGTCTCCACACTCCCAGCTGTACCCCTGGGAGTGGCTTTGGTGACTGATTTCTTTCCCCTCTCCCGCCGGGCACTGGGCAACTTTTTATGCTTGACAGGTGGGGGACTGTCCGTACTCTGGCTCCTTGCCACACTGGCTGCCCTGCTGCCTGGTGCACTCCATAATCCGGTGACTCCTGGCACCACTGGTCCCGCCGATGTTGTGGCTGAGGTGCTAGGTTGGGACCTGGAGAGTTGGGCCCTAGGAGACTGAAGGGGTGGGGGAGGTGAAGGAAAGAGGTCAAGGTTGGCCGGGAAAAGTTTCTTCGGAACACTAGGACGGGGAGCTGGAGGGGGTTTGGGAGTGGAGGAAGAGGTAGTGGTTGTAGGAGGTGTACGTTTGCTGACTTTGGGTGAAGGTGCATGGGCTGGAGGCTGTCGTGAGGTGGATGGCTGTTGGGTGGGAGTGTGGCTGCGTTTGTGGACATTGGGAGGTGGCCTCACAGACACACTGGGAGAGGACACAGGGGACGTGTGAATGGTAGTGGGGGTGGTGACTGCACGTAAGCAGGGTGTGGTGGTGGGTGTGCTGGTGATGGACGTAGTGGCTGAGGATGTAGTGCATGCAGGTGTGAGTGGAGACGAGACAGGGAGGGAGGAGGGAGACGAGGAGGAGGGGGACACAGTAGAGGCAGTGGATGTTGGTGTGTCTGCATGGGTCTGATGCTTGCGTGAGTGCCTGTGGGATGTGTAGTGCTTATGTTTGCCTGAGCTTCCCTTGTGTGTTGAGGTGTGTGCATGCTGGTCTGATGGTGTGCTTGGGATAGGCTGAGGTACAGGGGTGTGGGTCTGGGTGGAGGAAGTTGGAGGGGGAGGCTAGAGACAGGGACAATGGCTGCCATCAGTGCTGAGGCCAGAGTCTGAAATGCTCGCTGAAGGGCTGCCTGACCAGAGAAAATGCCCTCCAGGTATGCATTGGTTTGTTGCAACTGCTTCTCTACACCCTGGATGGCATTCAAAATGGTAGACTGCCCAACAGTGAGGGATCTGAGGAGGTCAATGGCCTCCTCACTGAGGGCAGCAGGGGTGACTGGGGCAGCGTCTGAGGTGCCTGGGGCGAAGGTGATGCCCACCCTCCAGGGTGAGCGGGCACAGTGCAAAAGCTGAGGGGCTGCTGGGAGGGCGGTGCTGGTAGGGGGGGTGGCGGCTGTACATGTAGATGCAGGGGGCACAGAGGGGCCCGCCACTGCAAGGGAGCTCCCATCAGAGGAGGAGTCCGTATCGCTGGTGTCAGCTCCTGTCCCCGCCGTGGAGCTCTCCTCGCCCTCCGTCCCACTGGTGAATTCAGACTCCGTAGTTTCGCCCTCCGGGGCCATGTGGGATGCAGCTCCCTCCTGCTCCGGTGCCACTGCTCCTCCACCTGATGATGCTAATGCACACAAGAACAGGGAAGCCACAAAAAGGGGGGGGAAGACAGAAGAAAGACATGTTGAGTGCATGCAATACCGCTACCGTTGGCGGACACGACAAACATAGAAGCCCCCTGCACTACGCTGTGCACTTGGAGTCCACTATTCAATCCCAGGGACATGGGTTACAAGGCTATGGCCAATTTCTGCACACATGGATGTCACTGGAGCCTGACTAGGTGTAGTTGGCACTGTACACAGGTGGGGTGGGGTCCACAGGGCCTGCCTTAAGTAGGGTCCTTGCCTACTAAACTCACCCTGGCCTAGGGGAACCCACAGCCCACCTCCCCCACCCAGACACCTACAATGCGCGCTGAATCAGCAGAATGAGAGTGTACTCACCCCCTTGTTGCTGCTGTGATGCCCTCTAGCGCCCATCCAACTCCGGGTACGCCATCGCCACGATCCTGAACATAAGCTATCCCCAGCTGGGCCTCCGCCGTCTTCTTGCTCCAGCGGCGAATGTTCTCCCATCTTTTCCGGCAGTGGGTGCTCTGTCTGTGGCAGACCCCCAGGGTCCGGACTTCCTTGGCGATGGCACGCCAAATGTCCTTCTTCTGGTGGGCGCTGACCTACAGGAATAGTACAGGGGAAAAGGAGAAGATATTACCGCCCGCACCGTCACAGTCATTGGCCTGCATCCCTACCCTTGCCATGACGCACATGCACTCACCGTCTTTTTCATGCACGCCGCATTCTCAACCCCCCCTATCTTTCATCCTCCCCACTCCACACAGGCATTGCCCATACAGCATGCTCACAGTGTACTTACCTGTTTGTCTGGAGGACCAAAGAGTAGCGTGTACTGGGGGAGGACCCCATCCACGAGTTTCTCCAACTCCTCCATGCTGAAGGCAGGGGCCCTTTCCCCAGACACACGAGCCATTGTCTCTTCCAGACTGAGGTCACAGCAGCACTTGCAGTGTAGGTCCTCTCCTGTCGAAGATCAGGTATCAAGTGATTAAACAGAGAGAAAATGGCGGTCACGTCCGCGGCGGTGCGTACCGTCACTGCCGGTGCACATCGTCATTGGCTCCTGGAACCCATAGGGTCCAATATTAACCAATGCAGGATTGCGCCGTGGTCTTCGACCGCCTACCACAACGGTGTACAACGCCAGCGCAGTTATCTCATATCCCCTTGTCCCACTTTACAGGTAAGGCACCCGCCATTTCATGGGCCCACATGGCATTATTTTTGACTGCGTCACACATATGTAGGCCTTGCCTAAACACTCATACAGGCTAATTTCAAATTTCTAATATTTTCAGAGTAAGCTGTGTTTACGTACCTCAGAGTTGGTTGACTCTCTTCTCGCTGTTCTCCTCCATAGGCACCGTCCGCTGGGGCATGTGAGGATATGGCGGCATTCTCCGGTGTATAGACCGCTGGTGGACCGGTCGACAATGGAGGAGCGACATGTGATCATCACCTACAGGCTTGATCGTGCCACAATCCAGGACCTGTGTGCCCAGTTGGAGCCAGACATGATATCATCTATCCGCCATCCCACAGGAATCCCCCCTCAAGTGCAGGTGCTGTCAGTACTCCTTTTTCTAGCAAGTGGGCCTTTTCAAACTACAGTGGCCATAGCATCAGGGATGTCCCAGCCTATGTTTTCCAACGTGTTGTCCAGAGTGTTGTCTGCCCTGCTGAAACACATGCGGAGCTACATCATTTTCCCTCAGGTGGAGGATTTGCATACAGTGAAAGGTTATTTTTATGCCCTGGGACATATCCCCAACATCATAGGTGCCATTGATGGGACACATGTGGCCTTGGTACCCCCCCCGCAGGAGTGAACAGGTGTACAGAAACCGGAAGAGTTACCATTCCATGAATGTGCAGATGGTGTGTTTGGCAGACCAGTACATCTCCCATGTTAATGCCAAATTCCCTGGCTCAGTGCATGACGCTTACATCCTGCGGAATAGCAGCATCCCTTATGTGATGGGACAACTCCAGAGGCACCGTGTGTGGCTATTAGGTGAGCACATGGACCCAATACAGTGGGAATAGTTGTCTGGGTCTGTGGATGTCCCTATGAGTTCGTGTGTGTCTAACAGTTGTCCCACGCCATTTGCAGGAGACTCTGGTTACCCCAACCTATCATGGCTACTGACCCCAGTGAGGAATCCCAGGACAAGGGCAGAGGAACGCTACAATGAGGCCCATGGGCGGACTAGGAGGATTATAGAGCAGACCTTCGGCCTCCTGAAGGCCAGGTTCCGGTGCCTCCATATGACAGGTGGTTCCCGATTCTACTCACCAAAGAAAGTATGCCAGCTCATCGTGGCCTGCTGTATGCTTCACAACTGGGCTTTGCAACGACAGGTGCCTTTTCTGCAGGAGGATGGTCCGGATGGAGGTCTTGTGGCAGTTGTGGACCCTGTGGACAATGAAGACGAGGAAGCAGAAGAAGAGGACATCGACTACAGGAACACGGTGATCCTGCAATCCTTCCAGTGAGACACAGGAAAGAAGACAACACTGCCTGCTACATCTGATTTAAATGTATACCTCTCTACTATCTGTCATTTCCACCCAGTGTATGGTCACTGAGTTGTCACTTTCCCTTACGATTTCACAGATGTGGGTCCCACTGTGTGACATCTGCTATGTTTCCTCATGGACTATAGCTGTGTGACATAGGTATGTTGACATTACATTTGAATGAACATTTTGCCACTGTAATTGCTAATACACTATTTCGAAATCACAGACAGACTGCTGATTGTTTTGTGCTTTAAGGGTGTTTATTTAATTTATCAATGTTGGTTGGGGTTGTAAAATGGTGATGGGTGATGGTGGAGGAATGTCCATGGCAGAGTCCAGTCTATTAGTCTCACAGGTGCATTGTCCAAAGGGGCACAGGAAGTGGAGCTGGGGCAGTTTAAGAATGGACAGGGTGACAAGGTGGAACAAAAGGATGACAATCAGGGTGGTCTCATTTCTTGGCGGGGGTCTTGGCATCGTTCTCTGCCTTTGTCCTGGATCTCAGGGACCGTTTGCGGGGTGGTTCTCCCTCTGCAGGGGGTGGGGTGGTGGTCTGGTGGTCCTGTGGCGGTGCCTCCTGTCCACTAGCGCCAGCAGAGGTGGTGGGCAGTTCATCGTCCAGGCTAGTGTCAGGGGCCCCTTGTTGTGCCACAGTGTCCCTCCTGGTGTTGACGAGTTCCTTCAGCACCCCTACAATGGTGCCCAGGGTGGAATTGATGGATTTGAGTTCCTCCCTGAAGCCCAAATACTGTTCCTCCTGCAGCCACTGGGTCTCCTGAAACTTGGCCAGTACCATTGCCTTGTCTCCTGGGAATGGTGATAGGCTCCCATGATGTTGGAAAGGGCCTCGTGGAGAGTGGGTTCCCTGGGCCTGTCCTCCCCCTGTCGCACAGCAGCCCTCCCAGTTTCCCTGTGTTCCTGTGCCTCTGTCCCCTGAACCGTGTGCCCACTGCCATTGCCCCCAGGTCCCTGGTGTTGTTGGGGTGGTGGGTTAGCCTGGGTTCCCTGTACTGGTGGACACACTGCTGCTTGACGTGTCCTGGGGACAGAAGTATGGGCCCGCTGGGTGGGTGCTGTGCTGGTGTTTCCAGAGGGGGGAAGGTCTGTAGTGGCTTGTGCCAGTGTGAGGGGAACCGACTGTCCCGAGGTCCCAGATGGGCCAGGCTGGTCATCTAGATCCAGTTGGACAGAGCTGCTGTCATCACTGTGGGCCTCTTCTGTGGGTGGAGTGGACATATCTGGACCCTCCTGTCCGGTGACGTTGGGTAGGGGCCCTGCAGGGGTGTAAAAGCATGCTTATTGCATCTGTGTGTGCCATGGTGTGCAATGGGTGGATGACCGTGTACCCCAGTGCTTGCATTCCTGTGTAGGACCTTGAGTGATAATGGTTTAGGGAGGTGTATAGGTATGTGCAGTGGCCATGCTTTGGTGATGGGTGTCCATGCTTTGGTGTTGCATGCAGGGCTTGGGTTTGGGATGTGTGGTTTGTGATATTGGGAAATGTGTGAGGAGTTGGAGTGATGGGGTGAGGGCGAGGGTGGGGGTATGTGATGGCATGCAGGTAGGGTGGGGGATGAAGTAGTAAAGATTTGTCTTACCAGAGTCCATTCCTCCAGCTACTCCTGCAAGGCACTAAGGATGCAGTATAGCCAAGACCTGCTCATCCCATGTTGTTAGTTGTGGGGGAGGAGGTGGGGGTCCGCCGCCAGTCCTCTGTACCGCGATGTGGTGTCTTGAGACCACGGAATGCACCTTCCCCCGTAGGTCGTTCCACCTCTTCCTGATGTCATCCCTAGTTCTTGGGTGCTGCCCCTCTGCGTTGACCCTGTCCACGATTCTTCGCCATAGCTCCATCTTCCTAGCTATGGAGGTGTGCTGCACCTGTAATCCGAATAGCTGTGGCTCTACCCGGATGATTTCCTCCACCATGACCCTGAGCTCCTCCTCAGAAAACCTGGGGTGTCTTTGCGGTGCCATGGGGTGGTGTGGGTGATGTGTGGGGTGGTGTGTGTTGTGATGTGTGGGGTGATATTTAGAGGTGTGTTGTGTGAGGTGCGTGGGTGTTATGTGGGTGATGGTGTTGAGTGCCTGTGAATGCGAGTTTGTAGATGGTGGTGTCTCTCTCTGGCCTTTTGTCGCAATTGTGGTCGTAGGGGATTGTGGGTGATGTGGGTTTGTGTTTTATATTGTATTGGGTGTGTGGGAGTGGTGTGTGTATGTGTATCAGGTGTGTGTATTTCAAATTGTCCAATGTGGTAGTGTTTTGTAAGTGTATGTGTATTTTGAGCACGGCAGTGTGTACCGCCAATGGATTACCGCAGTTGAAAGACCTCAGCGTGGATTCGTGGGTCGTGATAGTGTGGGCGTATTCCTGTTGGCGTGACGGTGGAGGTTTTGTTATTGCCAGTTTATCATTGACCTTTGGTGTGGCGGACTTGTGTGGGTGTCTAGATTTTGGCGGATTCCTGGCTTTGGGTCATAATGACCGTGGCAGAATTCTGCGGCCGCGGCGGTGTGTTTGCGGTCTTCTGCACGGTGGTAAGCGGCTTTTACCGCCAATGTTGTAATGACCCCCAATATTTTTTGAAGATAAAACCATAACATGGTTATGCCATCTAGAATCCAGGTCAGGCTACTTTCCTATCATCTCTACCCTATACTGCATGGTTTGGGTGCAAAATTACAAAAGACCAGTGCATAGAGACAGCATTGACCTCTTCAACTCTGTTGTGAGTTGGCTGACCAGGAACTCATTCATAAGTATTCAGTACAAAAACATACTTCACAAAATTACTTCTGAACGCTGATGTTAAACCCCACTACAATTGCTAAGTTGTATTTTGTTTTTAAATTTACTTAGGAGAGAGAGTTATTGCCAGTTTAATTCGATAAGACATGTTTTTTAAAGATTTTGTTTATAGGTATTTCATGAAGGCACAACATTTAGCCGAAAGAGATAGCTCTCGGCGCATGATATATATACAGATGCATACAGTACAGCTGGGTCTCAATCGGTACATAATTAGGTCATGACTTTTCTGTGTTTAATGTTGGCATCCAGCATATACAGCGCATAGATCACAGTTGCATAGCGTTGCAGTCCCCCTCCCGCTCTGACCAAAGGACATTTGTGACCATCGATAAATATTACCAATTAAACTATTAGCGCTTTAACTAAAGCTTGTAATCATGCACTGGTAAGACATTTCGGTGCTGTGATATGGCTGGGGCATTCATGGGTATCTGAGCTATCTAGTTTGGGAGGTTGGTGTCCCACCGTGGTCTCTCCTCGGTACCAGTAATGGAGTGGGGCACCCCCGGGGCAGTCACAATCAACATCCCCACTGAATCAGTGGATACAGTACATGTGTGCTGGTGTCAGAGCAGTAGCCTCTGCCCCACACCTCTCGCATTTGGGATATTACGTCTTCTTGATGGCAAGGCATATGTTCCATCATATCTCCGTTCCCCCTCGTGTGGGTCCATAGTCCAGTGCTAGCAGGGCGTACCCCCACCCGTTTCCAGGACCCCATCTGCCTCTCGTCTCCGCCCTTCCCAAGCCTCCGCAATGGAGCAATAGGAGGTGCAGGCATCCCCGAGCCTTCTGCCTGCGTAATGCCTGTTTTTGTCCTGGGCCCAGGTTGATAAATCCCGTTTCCTGTCTTCCAGGTCATAGCTATCCGACGCCTGAGCAACACCAGAGCTAGGTCCAGGAACCTGCTGCCAACTCTTTTGGAGGCAGGTCTAGCATGTAAACCCAATAGACAGAAGGAAGGGTCCAGGTTCAATGGAGTATCAAGGGCACCCCCCAAGGACTCCTGTGCTTCCCGCCAGCACCTCTGTATCTCGGGGCACTCCCATATCATGTGGTCCAAGTCTGGATCCACAGCGTTGCACCTAGGGCATTCCCTGGGTTCGCCTCTGTAGATCACCCTGAGTCTGCGAGGGGTAAGGTAAGTTCTATGTACATAATTTTATTGAAATAAATGGAGACGTGTATTGCGCAATACCCTATGAGGATGTTCTAGCACTTTCTGCCACTCTGTGTCCATCAACTCCTTGCCTATTGTCCCCTCCCATTTCACTCTTAGTGTTTGCAGAGATTCCAGCGGAACCTCGTCAAGAGCCCTGTAAAGCCTAGCAATCAAGTGAGTGTCCTTCCCTATAGTCAATAAAATTTGGAGTATTCTATGCGTCTCTGGCTCTGTGTTCACTATGGGCCATCGTCCGATTCAAAATCTGGTATGCCCAATCCACCTCCATCAGTGGGGCGGTGATGAGTGGAGAGAGATGTTCGCTGTCGGCCCCCATCCCAGAGGAGTTCCCTGAGGAGCGCATTCAGCTCCCTAAACCAGCCCACCAGTATATTCACAGGGAGGTTAATGAAGTAGTATAGGAGACGGGGCAACATAATCATTTTGGACAATGACACACGAGCCATCATAGATAGCTAAAAAGCCACGCACAACATCAGAGACCGAAGTCTTTTACCTTGGTTGCCATCTCGTAGGTCTCCCAGATCATGGAACATTTGTATACCCAGATACTTGAATGTGCAGGGGGACCACGTATTATCCCCAGGACAGGAAGAGGGGCATTCGATACCCGCGGTCAGTGGAAAAACGCATTTCTTTTTTCTATTCACATGTAGACCGGATGGACCACCGAAGTCCTCAAGCAGATGGAGTACTCATGGGATCCCTGATGTACCATCCCGCAGGTAAATTAGTAGGTCATCCGCATAGAGCAATACGACATGGTCGGTAGAGCCCCACTGTATCCCCCTACCGTGTCCCTCCATTCGGAACTGAGCTGCGAGGGGCTTGATAGCTAGGGCGAACAGCATGGGAGAGAGAGGGTATCCCTTCCTAGTGCCTCGGAATATGGGATAGGCCGATACTGTTCTGCCAGTTTGGACCCTCGCCATTGAGAGGCAATACAGTAGTTCCACCCAAAGCACCCAATTCTCCCCCAAGTCCATGTGAATCATTACTGCCCTTGGGTAGTCCCATCTTACTGAGTCGAATGCCTTCTCAAGGTCAACTGAGAGGAGTACAGCTCCGGGATGTCGTTCATTGTGTGGCATATGTAAAACTGAAAATAATTGCCTAAGATTCAGAGAGGTGTTACGCGCAGGTACAAAACGATTCTGATCCTTGTTTATGATTTGGGGAATATGCCGGAGCAGCCTGTTAGCTAGGGCCTTTCTCAGGATCTTGAAATCACAGTTCAACATGGATAAGGATCTGAAGTCGGTCACTGAGGCATCACGTGAATTGGTCTTGGGTAAGGGGACCACCAGTGCCTTCCTCAATGTCTCAGGGAGCATGCCCCTTTCAAATGCGTCTGTATAGAGCTCAACTAATGCGGGGGCGGGGATATCTGCATATGTCTGATAGAACTCCATAGGGAGTCCATCTGTGCCTGGTGTTTTGCCAGCTGCAAGCTGTGAAATGGCAGTTTTGACCTCATCTAAAGTCATCGGTTCCCCAGGAAATCCCAGTCAGCAAGCGCTAAAGTCCTCAGTGGGAGCGACTGTAAGCGATTTCCCAACAAATGTGGTAGGTCTTCCTCAGGTTGCCTATAGAGGAACGTGTAGTATGTTTTGAATGCTTCATTTATGTCGGATGGCACGTTAACAGGGCCCCCATCCGTCCCACGGACGCTCGTGATCGGGACAGCCTCCCCACTGGGCCGCACCAGCCATGCCAACATTCTGCCGGATCTACCCTCCTCTACCCTATCTACCCTAGGAAGCTAGGTGTTTCTGGTAATTGTGGCAGCGCAGCCTTTCTAGGGTGTGATTGTATGTCTTTTTTGTACTAAGGAGTTGTTGCCCTACCGTCTGGTCCTCGCCCCATCCGTTGTCCCTGTCGTGTATCTCCTTTTCAAGGTGGTTTAATTCCAGCTCAAGGGTTCGTCTAATCCCCACCGATTGTCCCATACAGTAGCCTTGTGTCGTAACTATTAGGGTTTCAGTGTACCCCTTATTAATGCTAAGATGTTCCAGGAGGTGGGACCTAAGAGCCTCTCTGTATGCCGGGTATTCTAGTGCCAGCAGTTGAAGTCTCCACATCAGGATGGGGCCCCTAACTCCGGAGCAGCATCAGGTAATAAGTAACGGGCTGTGGTCGATAGGGTTTGGCCTAGGTATTCGGACTGGGCAATCTCGAGAGTTAGAGTTCCAGTGCACAGTACCCGGTATATTCTAGTATGCAGTTGATGGAGGCCTGAGTAGTATGAATAATCCCTGTCCTGAGGATGCTTGACCCGCCAGACATCCCCCAGGGTGTTACCCACTCATTCAGACACTTTGTCATCTTGTGTGCCGTCGCCCCGGGCAAGGGAGGAAGAGAGCGGCCCATTACCGTATCTAGTACACAGTTAAAGTCCCCTCTGATCAGCAACTGTCCTCCTCAGGGTCTAGCCAGTCATCCAGAAAGGGTTTGTAAGAAAGGAATTTGCTGCTGGTTAGGTGCATACACACAGCTCAGCACTACATGTTGTCCGTGTAATCTGCCCTCAACTATTACATATCGGCCTTCCTGGTCTATGTCTGTGGACATGGCTTCAAATGGGACTCCGGCCCTAACCCATATCTGTGTGCCCAGTGTAAATGCCGAGTATGTGGTAGCAAATATCTGCCCTCTCCACCTACGTCGCAGCCTGTCCAGCCGCAGCCTGTCCACCTCTCGAGAAGTAATAGGTGTTTTTTGGAGAAGTGCTCTATGTACCCCTCTTCTTTTGAAATATGCTAGGATCTTGTGGCGCTTGATAATATTCCCCATCCCTCGGATGTTCCAGGTTACTAGTTTGTAGTCCGCCATTGGATGGAGTCGTAATCTGGAGGGAACACGCACCCCTCCCAGTGGCAGTTACTCTTCAACTCTCCCTCTCGGTCCCCAGTCACCAATGTCAGCCTCGGTTCAGCAATGTTGAATCTCCTGCGAGCAACAAAAACATGCAGCTTCCATCCCCAACCTCCAATCCTCAGGGCAACATTGCAACTATCGGTTGCTCAGCATATATAGAACAAACTTAATAATAACATTAGATCATGTAGTGTTCTCACCAGTCGATTAGTATCGGTTGAGAAACTGGGTGGGTCCGTGGCCATCATGGCCCCAAAGTCAAACAAGAACCCTCATCGAGTGGTCGGTGACACCAGGATAGCGTCATCCCAAGTCATCTGCTGTTTGTGGGGTCACCTTTGGAGACTCATAAGAATGGTATAAGTCAGAGTCTGTGGAGTGGGCATGATCGTCCGAGTCCCCTCTGCTGTGGTCTCAGTTCGGGTGCGCACTCCGCACAGACGCCACTGCCTCTAGGGCAGCTCTTCTGTCCAATGCTTTTTGTGCTGGGGTCAATACTCGGTCGGACCCTGAATCGTTGTGTCTCCGCTCTCCTGTGAACACGCTGTGTCGCCAGTCCCATTTTGGCTTGGGGGTCTCCCCCCACTTTACGTGATTCCAACCACTCCCATGCTTCTTCAGGGGTTTGGTAGAAGACAGTGTGTCCCTCCATGATCACTCTCAGCTTGGCTGGGAAAAGGAGTGAGTACTGAATGCCCTCATCTCGGTGTGCTCGCTTCACTGCCGCATAAGAGGCCCGCCTGGCCTATACCTCTGATGTGAAGTCTAGGGAGAGGGTTACTGTTCCATTGTCAATGCTAAATGGCCCAGCCTTTCTGGCCAGCTGCAGCAGTACATCACTGTCCCTGTAATGCAACAGCCTACTGTACGTGGGGGTCAACCCGGAGCAAGAGGCCTCGCCGGCACCAGATGTGCACTTTCCAACACAAAGAAGGAGGTGAGTTGCTCCGGGGCACCTGTGACCTCAGCCACTCCTCCAGAAAGGTCACCATGTCAGTGCCCTGGACGCTCTCCGGAAGACCGATAACAAGTATGTTATTCCTTCGGCTCCGGCCTTCAGCATCTTCGGCTCGTCGTTCCAGCTGTTGAATACAGTCTGTCAACTGTGAGATGGTAGCTTTAATCTCCTGGTGCGCTGGGGTCAGTTTCATGAGCGTGGTTTCAGTGCACTGAACTCTGTCCACTAGTTTCTGGTGGTCTGCTCTCAACAGGCCCAGTTCTGCAGACACCTGGCAAATTTTCAGTTGGAGCATTGTTTTGGATTTCTCTATGGCTCCCAGGATCCTGTCCAGCGTGGCCTGTAAAGAGTGCAGAACGGGGCTCACCATGTCTGCTTGGGTCATGTCACTTGTGCGGCACCGCCCCTGTGACTTAGCTGTGTTCTGGCTTTTGGTCGTCATTCAGTGTGACAAGTTGTAGATTCAAAGAGGGTCTGGCAGGGGTCTCCGGGGTCTCGCTCAAAGTCGCCTTTCCACCCCTCGAAGTGAAGCTGGCCAGTGGAGGGCCCGATGTCTTGGGATGGGTCGTCGCCAGTAGTGCCTTTTCCTGGTATGCTGTTTACCCTCACTGATATGTCTGCCAAGGATGTGGGGGTGCAGGTGCGTCCTATCGCCACTAAAGCCAGTCGCCCTGTCTATTGCCCCTTGGGGGGTCCTACATGTCTCTGTGTTGGATTGTAGAGGTGGCATGGATTCATCTGGTGCAAAACCCATATGGTCCTCAGCAGGGCCTTATCAGCCTCCAGGGGTCCTGGTCTAAGGGCACACTGTACTCCTGATGCCTCCGGGCGTCTAATGCGCACCACCACAGCATGTCTGGTCATCCAGCACTCCAAAGGCATCCCCCTCAGTGCTGTACTGTACACCAGGAGAGTAGGGTGGCCCAGTCCAGCCTCTCTTCTGGCATTTACCACCCCCCCAGGGCCTGACATTGTTTCCCACTCTGATCAGCGAGAGGGCCCTTCTCACTTCCTCACTGCTTCTTCACGGGGCCCCAGTTGCTTGGCCCCCCGCTGACCCTTCCTCACTGTGGGGGCACCGCCAGATCCTCCGAGCCACACAGGTCTGTCATGGCCCAGCCACCTCACCAGGCGCATACTGGCCTCAGGTGCCGCCTCATCAGGCACTGCCGTTGTTATTTCCAGCTCTGATCCGCAAGGGGCCCATCTCACTTCCGTAGTGTGTCGGCGCGGGCCCTGGGCCTCCAGCACTGCCCCATTGCCTGGCCCCAGTTGCTTGGCCCCCGCTGCCTCCTCATCATCATGGGGGTGCCTCAGGATCTTGGAGTCGCACCGGTCTGTTGTTGCATAGCGCACAATGGTCACGGGTGCGGCCAGTTGCCTGGCTCACTCACGGTGCGTTCCCCACAGCTCCGACCCTCACCATGGTTCTCCAAGTATAGTCCCCATTCCTCTCCTGCGATTGGTGCCCCTTTCAGATCCCTGATGGGGTAGGATCAACAGGATATTTGCCGGGACTGAGCTGAGCGGAACATTCATGCGTCTGCCATTATCGCCGGTCAGGTCTAATACGATAAGACACATAAGGAAGAAGACATGATCTGTGCCATTTACACATGTCTGTCTCTGCTTTTTACAATATAAACAGGCATTACATTTAGCCACCATTTAAAAAAAGAAACAGGGGGTGTGGCTTGACACTCAAGGAAGATGGAGGCCTCTGTATAGCTCTCACAGGGATGGCAGGAGAATTTCTTCTTAGGGGTTTGGCTTCTCCCTTTGTCGCTCACTGCTGTCTTTAATGCAGGGAGTTGGGATTCGTCAGAGCGCTGCTCTCTTGTTTTTTCAGGCTGGGAGGATGTAGTGGCATGCTTTTTTCTTCCATAATATGCTTCTCTCCCTCACAGTGCCTGCCGTTTTCGAAGAAGATCGCGATGGAATGCCTATGATGAACTGAATACAGCAAACACAACACTTGCAGCAGGGGCATCTTACCTCATTTGGTAGGCACTCCTAACAAAGTTTTCCTCCCCGACATTTTTGCATACCTTTCTTCTGGATGGCCTCTCATGGTGTTTGGCCCTGATACTTACTGCTCAAGTCCTTTCAAATATCTCAGTGTACTTTTGCACATTTCTCTTGCGCTGTAACAATTCCTTGCTGCTATATGTGTTTAAGAACATGGATCATCGCTTACTACATAGAACTTCATGGGCAGATAAAAAAGTCTTAAGATACCCCCAAAGTGCTCCTCTGGTTCTTCAGACAAATATACCATTCATTTTCCTCATCGTTTAACAAAACTGGAGATGGAAGATTCTATTCCTCTCAGGACTCATCCATCACATCTTTCTTCAGCTGTATTCACAGGTGCAGTTATTTTTCCACACAGTGTTAGGGAAAATTACCACTAAAAGACTAAAAAAGGATGACCCTTCCTCCACTAAACCTAGTCCTTCGGCATTTCTAGGAAATTAGGGCCTTATGCTCTTTCATGGAATGGACAAATGTGAAACTTCAAAGTATTGTTGACAGGTGGTCAAGATTGGAGGACAGAAATGTGACAGCTAAGCAACATATTTCTACCTTTACCACCACAGCTCTTAGAGTCAATCATCTTCAGTCTCAAGTCTCCTTACTTCAAAAACAAGTTGAAGATTTAAAGAACAAAAGTAGACAGAATAATTTACGTAGTTATGGTTTGCCAGAGTGTTTTGAAGGTCCTGATCCCATTCTATTCTTCAAAACACTGTTTCCTAAGCTGCTGAATTTACCAGTCACCTCTTCTCAATACACAGCATGTTAACAGACTAGGGGCCAGATGTAGCAAGAAATGCTTTTGCGACTCGGAAATTGCGAGTCGGTGCGACTGGTGCGGAATGGTGTCTCAGACACCTTCTGCGAATCGCAAGGGGGTCGCAAAGACCCACCTCATTAAAATTAATGAGGTGGGTCACAATTTGCGACCCCCTTGCGATTCCCTGCACTCACAGGGATGGTGGCCTGCTGGAGACAGCAGACCTCCATGTCTGTGACTGCTTTTTCAATAAAGCAGGTTTTTTTTTTGTAATGCAGCCCGTTTTCCTTAAAGGAAAACGAGTTGCATTACAAAAGAAAAAATGAAACCATTTGGTTTAGTTTTTTCAGAGCAGGCAGTGGTCCATTGGACCACTGCCTGCTCTGAAAAAATATTTTGGGCGACATTCACAAAGCTTTCGCGGTCACAAAGCAATTCTGCATCGCGGTGCGAGTCGCAAATAGGAAGGGAACACCCCTTCCTATTTGCGAGTCGCATTCCCATTTTGCGTGTCGGTACCGACTCGCAAAATGGGAATGTGCATTGTGATGGCCGTTTTGCATGGCGCAAACTGCGAAAATCGCAGTTTGCGCCACGCAAAACGGTTCGTACATCTGGCCCTAGGTCACTTGCCTAGAACAGCCTTTACTTCCGATAGAACCAGAGGCATTATAAACTAATTCCTTGAATATACTGAATTGCTTAAGGGTATTTTGTCAGCCAAAACCATGAAGAAAATCTCTTGGTCTAGTAATAATATTTATTTTTTGCACAATTGTGCTACAAGTACTGCAGACAGATGTAAAGAATTTCTGTCCATGCTTATTTAAAGTCACCTACAAGAATAAAACAACTACTAATGAAGTTAACGAAGATCTCTCTTGTTTGAAAGTGTTTTTTTAGGATTGCAGGGTTGAGACTATAGATACTTCCAGATTTTCTAAGGCTTAATGTCTTTTACTTAACTCATTTTTTTTATCGACGTCCTTTCTTCAAAGTGATATTGGCTTCTTTTTGCATGCGTTGAGTGATTCTTAGAATGTTTAGATAGACATTTTATAACTTGGTTCATCATAATAAAGTTACTTTTACTTTTACAGGAATTGTGTTTTCTTATCTATATTTGTGATGTTCCTTGTCGAACCCTTCTCCGCAAATCTCCCTTTTCTTTTTTTCCCAGAGCCAGTATGTGAAACTTTTTCATGTGGTTTCAACACCCCTTAGTCTCTTTGAAAGTATTTTTAGATATGTTCTGCCTCATGTTATTTTGTTTTATTTTCCTATTTTCTGGATTTATGATATCCTTTGCATATTCATTTGCCACTCTCCTCTTTCCTTGTTTCTTCTCTTAGCCCTGAGCCTTCTTTTTATTCCTCTTATTTCCTTCTCTCTCTATTTGATACTTCGTACTTGGTTCTTATTATTTATTCTCCCTATATTATCAAATCTATTCTTCAACACTCTTCCTTTATGTTGTTAAAAATTGTATCCTGGAACATTAAGGGATAGGATTTGCCAATTAAAAGGCAACATGTTTTAACACATTTATTGAAACCTAATGCTATTATTTCTCTCATTCAGGAATCTCACCTTACAGCATCCAAATCTTTAAAACTGAAGAGAGGATGTGTTGGAAATATTTTATTTTCTCGAGGTAATGGTAAGAAGAATAGTGCCACTAGCCTATGTCATAAATCTTTTAATGTTCGCTTACTATCACAAGAGGTGGTGAAGTTTAATTACCTGTTTTTGATCAATAAAGTTCAAGTCTCTGTCTTTAATCTATATGGCCCCACTAGTGTGGATTGCCAATTTTGGTTAGATGTTACTCAAAAGCTTTTACACTCGTCCAGAGGATCACTTTACTTTTCCAGGTGATTGTAATCAGTTTGTTGAACCTTTTATTGACAGGATCTCTGCTTCTATTTAGGTACCTAATAAATCACAAAAGGGTGTTTGTTTGTGGCCTTAAACAATGTGCATTAATTGATGCCTGGAGACTTTCTAATCCCACTTTATGTGAATACACTTATTAATCCCCAGCTCATCACATACAATGTAGAATTGATTATATCTTTATCTCACATTCTTTATCACAAACTTTACATTCTACAGACATGGGTTCTATTCTAATTTCTGAACATGCACCACCTGTTTCTGTTCATTTAGACATCTTACCCAGCAATGTCAAGCCTAACAGGTGGAGATTCAATAATCCACTATTATTGGATACATCCTCCACTTCTGCTTTTTCTTCTTTCTCCATTCAAATAAACCACACAGATGACATTTGCTTTTCACTCTGTCTGGGACGCTTTGAAGCATCAGTTTGAGATTTTATTAACAGATTTATTTACAGAAAGAAGAAACTTTTCTTCAATAAAATAAATGACATTTTAATCAAAATCAAACATTTGGAACACTCGTATCACACTTCCAAATCAAAAGATTGCTGGCAAGAACGTATAAATGCTAAACTTCAGTTTAATACATTTTCCACATATAATGCATCATCATTCTTTCTCAAATCCATTGCCAAATACTATGGAGGCCAAAATAAGTCAGGCAGACTGCTAGCAAACAATATTAAAATTAAACATAATTAAAAATAGCTCTTCGAATCAGCTGTACCAAGACTCTGACATATTGAAAAAATGTCTTCAGTTTTATAAAATATTGTATTTGTCTGAGTATATTCCGATCAACCCTAGCATTTGTAGGTATTTCTCAACAACGCAAATTTTTTTTTAAACTCAGTTCGTTTTTATGGATTTAGAAGAGGACATTGCTTTGTTAGAACGTCAGGCTCCATTATCCTTTCTTAAACCTGACAAAGCTTCCCAGCCTGATGGTATCACTGCAGAATTCTCTACACAATTTTCCAAATTGTGCCTCCCTCAGTTATCTCTTCTTATTGCTTCCTTTCTTCACCTGGGTAAATCATCTGCTCCCTTCTTAGGCACAATCATCTGCCTCATTCCAAAGGAAGGCAGGGATCTAAATTTAGGTAAAAAGTACAGGCCCATTTTTCTTGTCACTATTGAGTACAACATGCATTCAAAAACTGTAGCTCTTCATTTAGAGTGCCTTTTGCTAAAACTTCTAGGAAAAGAACAATCCAGATTTGTCAAGCAGAGGTACATATCTGATAATAAATGATTATTGTTAGATTTTTTATCTAAATCTAGACATTCAACTGAACCCTCAGCAGCAATTAGTCTGATGCTGAGAAAGTCTTCAACCATATAAACTGGTCCTTTATCCCCACACTCTAAAATGGTTTGGTTTTGGGCCAGAAATCATTACCCTCATCTTACTTTTGTATACCTCTCTTTACTTTGCTATTTTTGCCAATAAGCCTATTTCCCTCTACTTCACATTGGGTAGAGGTGTCCTTCGAGGATGCCCCCTTTCACCTTTTCTCCTTAATCTAGCATTGGATCCTTTAATCTAGAGTATCAGACATAATCTTAATTTATGGGGTTTCTCATGGAACGACCAACAGATTTTAAATGGCAGTTTACACAGATAGCATTTTCTTTTTTATCTCAAAATCTCATATTTCAATTACAGCTTTTTTCATGCTTCATATTCTTATTCTGTTATCTCTGATTATGAGCTAAATCGTATTAAATGTGAAATTCTACTCCTTAGCAAATTTACTTTTAAACAGGATTTTGTGATCACCAAGTTCTCTTGGAACACAACCAAGATTAAATATTTACATTTATGGGTTCCTCAATCACTTAAAATGTATTTTTTATTAAGCCTAGACAACTATATATATAAATTAACTGCTTTAGTTGATCCTTGCCATCCTTTAAATTTCTCCTGTTGTGTCCGCCTTGATATCATAAAAAAGATTTTGGTACCCATTGGTTTATACACTAACGATAACATTATATTATCTATTGGTTTAAACAAATCAATTCCATACTTTCCTCTTTTTATGGAAAACTCTGTCTATCTTTCTTAAAGCTAAAACATCCTAAATGGGATGGTGGCATTAATTTCCTTGACTTTCATAAATATCACTCAGCTTTTAACTTTAAACAAACAATTTACTACATTTTAGAATCCTCTGATTATTCTCCATTGTGGATAGAGTTAGAGAAATATTTTCTCTCTCCTTTTAATTTGCCAGAATATTTGACATTCTCTAGGAGTCGTCAGGCTTCTCCACACTTATTTGTAAACATCTGTGTACATTGTTGGAACCTTTGTTGTTTTATGAACCGACTGACACGATCTCTTTACTTAATTCTACTATTTGGTACAACACTGCATTATTATATAATAATAAACCCTTTTATTAGAAAGCCTGGAGGAAAAGAGTTTTAACTTGGGTAATAAATGCTTTATTAATAATTATTTTCTGACATTTAAAAAGGATCAAAACCTTTTTAATCTTCCACCTTCCTTTCGAAATAAACTACAAATATTACAACCCATTATAACCAATGCTCATAATTATATTCAATCCTGCCCTTGACAACCTTCCACACCTACTTCTAAATTAAGTACTCTTTTACATACAACTTCTAAAGCGTCTGATATTTACTATCTTCTACAACAACCTCACATCAATAGACATAAAGCCGACATTGAATTAGCCTGGGAGCATTACTTGGGTGTAACTTGGCCCATTTTCACTTGGAGACAAATTTGGAAAACATTATGCAGAACTTCACACGCTACTAACACTACCCAAACATTGTTTAGTATTTATAACAGACGTCTCTTTTCTCCTTCAACACTTCATCACATGTACTGAGATCTTCCTGAAAGTTGTTGGTCATGTCATTCACAATCTGCAGATATAAAAAATCTATTAGTCCCATGTACCTAGTAGAGACTTTCTGGACACAAGTTTGGAATTAAATCAATTCTATTTTCAAAGTTTTAATACCCTTTATTTAATTTACATTTTCTTATGTAGTTTATCCAAGAACTTGAAAGATATTTCAGCACACATAAAAATTATAGGTCTATTTTTGACAGTGCCAAATAACAAAGAACTGGAATGATTTCTCCCAGTTATGTTTTTAAGCCTCACTTGATTTTACGCGTTCTGTTTAGAAATCTTCTCATCAATGTCATCCTCACACAGAAGAGGTCCTTAAACCACCTGGACTTTCCTTTTCCTTATGTAGATGACATAGTTATATTTATATTTTTAAACTGTTTAAATGTTTAAGAATTGTCTTTTACCATTATTAGACTGCTTTTAATTTTGACCTTGTATATTTTTCTTGCAACATTGTCTGCTTCCTCTTCTTCCTCCCCCTGTTCAATTGTAACTTCTATATAACTGTTTAATGCACTACGATGTTGTATTTTGTTTAACTCTGATAAATCCTTTTTTAAACGAAGAAAAACAAACAGTACTGCAAGACCATGCAGTAGACTTCGTTACACTGGAAAAAGAGACAGGGTGTTATATTAACGGATGAGTTATCTTACCAGCTATATCAGCTGGGAAAGTCTGTCTATCAATTGATATCCATTGATAGGTTGGCACAGAAGGTTAAGGCAACTTCTAAAAGGGTTAAAGCAGCTGATGATCTTTTTGCATCCAGCACCTTTTGGTATAATACTTACAGTACATTGTTGAGTTTGTTAATGCACCTACTAAAGAGATCGTTGTGTAATATGCTTCTCACAAGTTAAAATAATCATAAAACATCTCGGTGGGCGAACTAGCCCTCTGCAACGCACTGTAGCATGTTGATCACATTTTGAAATCTAGAACAAAGTTGCACAGTTGCTGAAAGTGTTGTGGGGGACGGTAGAGCTGAAAAAGTGGGACGATGAGGGAAGAAATTAGGAGAATAAGACAGATGCAAGGAGGAAGATGCAATTTAGATGCTTAATTGCACCAAAAGCACTTAGTGGGTGGAAGAGACGGAGTTTTTTTTAATCTTTATGATAGAAAAGAAACATCGTGAATCTCACTGTAACTTTATTACACATTATTTCACAGGTTGCCTGCAGCGAGCAAAAACGTCTGCAGTTCTTCGCCCGAGAGATCAACAACAGCAGATCTGATGACATTCAGAGTAGTTCCATTTACAAATGTGGGCCACACTTTTAATTGCCCATTTCTCAGGCATGGGCCAATTTTAATTTTAGTGCCCCTATTCCCTGTCCCCGTCTGACTCTGAACTAATTCCCTGGTAGTAGGTGGTGGATGAATTACCTCATCATTCATATCCTAAAACATACTGCATCTTGAAAATGCCCTTTACTGCCATGTACTACGAGAAGCTACTGGTGGTAAGGGAATGGGTATCCTAGATGGCGAAACACAAACTATGACAACTCACCTACATATTACAAAAACTTGCCTCATCATTCTACTGTAGGAGTTTTATAACTACAAGTCCTCTTTGTGCTACTGAAAAATCAACTGACTACAAATGAACATCTGAAACCACTTTAGTTTCACTCACTTCTTTTCTGTGTATTCGAAGCAAGGGATTAAATGCCAACCAGTGAAGTGTTTCTATATGAAGGATTCTTAACATGATTTTCATTCAGACATCCCATTGATTCATTCTATCGCCTTTCAGCATTTCATTTTCAATGTAATCCAATTCAGGGGGAGGCATAATGAAGCTTCAGGAGCAGCTGATGCATTACACCACCCTTACTGTAAGCTTTGCCAACATAAAGAGCATAATTATTAAGACAATCACGTCCATCACTGTTTCACAGAAGCAGATGCACATTTTGCAGCCCTTCCAGGAATCAATTATGCATAATGATAATCAAACAGTTTCAAAAAGAGAACACAGTGGTTCCTACAGCAAAATGGCAGGCCTGGTCTCTATACAGGGCGTGCATTCCACGGTAGCTGTGCTGAGTGTGAAACAAGGGTCAGGCTTAAAGTTTACAGTAGTCGTTTCTGCTATGTGAAGAGTGCAGAGTCGTTTCGGGGTCTTTGTTCCAAAACTGATACTGGTTTAAAAATTAATGAGCAGCTCATTAAAAAGGCAAATACATTTTGGAAACTTGGCAATGCTAGAGAATATAAACATGGCGTGAAAACCCCTTATTACTGGCATTGAAACTTACACTGTGGAGGAGAGATCAAGGGATAATATCCTGTGCTGTTAGTGCTCCGTCTGCATTAAATAACACCATAACAAAGTGACAGGTATTTATGCCACTTCCTGACAGACTTCTGGAGGCACCTTCAGGTCGATGTGCTACTTCCCTTGATGAACAATCACTTCTGGTCTATGTCACTGTATTAATTATTGAATATGTACTATAGTTTATACTTTATTGAATGTGCATTGAAAACTAACTTTTGCTCCCTGAGCACAGGGGCCGAAAGCCTAAAACCCTCTCCTTTTTGCTTCCATCTGCCAGCACTTCACTCTGCAATCCAGCCATTGTGGGGCAAGAGTCCAATGAGCTATCATTATACCCAACAATCGAGGGCTGCCATTCTGCTGAACTGCTGCTCTGACGGACTGCTGCCCTGCTGTGCTGGCCTGCTGCCCTCCTGCCTCGGTGAGAAGGACTGAACCTGCATCTGTTTGAACCCAGGACCACCAGAGTGACTTCAAGGGCTAGCTGGCTGGCCTCCTGACTTGAGCGTCAGGGACAGATGGCTGCAACAACCACAAGTCTGAACACCTGGAACTTGCCATCTGTGCATCTACCCTTCCAAGTGGTGCCACTCCAGTCTTGAACTCTTGGAAGTGGACCTAAGTTGCTCTGCCAGGCTCTGTGGAGTTAGCAAAATGGATGCATCTCTTCTGCTGCGTGGCACAATGCCGAGCAGGTGTGGTGCATCGCCGATACTGCATGAATCTGTACCATCCCAAAGACTTGCACAGCATTACAGTAAGTTGTTCCATCAGAACAGCTGCTGCTTGATGCATCATCGGAGCAAGCCCATGCTTCCCTCGTTGACAGCAGCCCGGACTCTGCATCACAGCCTCACATCTCCTCTGAACCAACGCATCGCCCGATTGAGTGACACATTCTCGATGCCAGATATCACACTGCAATCCCTCATCAACGGGATCCTTGTCAACGAAGCTGGACCTTGCTCCTTAGCCTTGCCGGGTCTCAGAACTGACGCTTCTCTTCAGCTGCATAATGCATCTTCAAGACGGATCCTTGCAATGCACACACAATCCAGGATTTAGATTACTCTGGCCAGTGGGCCTAACTGGGTCCCTGTAGCCAGCCTGTGCTCTAGAAGGGTCAGCCTGAACTTGTGACGTTGTCCTGCTCTAAGATGACCAGATATCCACAGGCAGCACTTTGCACTTCTTGGCACTATTTTTACTGAAATGTGTAAACCTGCATATCTCTCATTCTATTGATTGGATTTTGGTTGTTTTGGATTTTTTATTTATTAAAAATAACTCTATTTTTCTAACTTTGTGGTGATCCTTTTTGTGTGCTGTTTTTCACTTAATTACTGCCTGGAAGTTAAGCCTGACTGGTTGTGTCGAACTACCAGAGGATTGAGCATATGTTAATTTAGGGTTGGCTTTTGCCTCACTGTGACAAGGAATGTGGTTGCTGTTTGACCAAGGCTCATACCCCAGTCAACCAACAACACAAAATGTTTACATTGGTGGTAGCGGTGACATTAGGACTTGTCTTTGTGCAGTGCTATACAGTGACTTTGTGTATACTACCATCCCCTAACAGAGACCAATTCAAGTTTAAATTTCCCTTGATTGGTCCTTTTGCTGTTTCTAAATTCTCTCTCGGACTGTTTTGTCTGGATCTGCCTCTACAATGATGGGGTTGGAGCTGGCCAAAATAAATGCATACACTGTGGCCCAGCTCAAGGAATTCTGCAAAGAGAAGGGACTTCCAGCCAAAAGCAACAGGTGGAGCGACAACAAGTACTAAGAGCATGGGCAGAAGCCCATCAGTCACAGGCTACAGCTACTGACTGATGGAGATGGAGATACAGAAGGAGATGATGATGTACACAGACAAGTAGAGGATTTGGATCACAGTCCTGAGAGGCAACAGTCTGCTGAGAGGGATGATGTACCCCTTGAGTTGGAACTCCATGCCAGAGCAGAGAGTACTATGTTTTTCTAAGGCCTGTTCCCAGGGGAGCAGGTGGATAGGAAGGCAGAAAGGAAGTTCTGACAGGAGCTGGCCAAAATCAGGATGGAGGAAAAGAGATTTAACATGGAACCAGAACAAAGGAAACTGACCATAGAGGCAAGAATTGCTTTAGAGGTATTGGCGCATGAGGCAAGCCTTAATGAGCTGGGCTCTAAGGCCAGGCAGGCAGGGTCCAGGTAGATGGTGGCAGCAATTCCACTGTGCACTCTGGAGCCAGGAGGGCCTATATACTCAAAGGTCTGTGACCTGACTTTGTTTTGGGATACAATATCAATAGGTGGCATGAAGGAAATGAGATGGCTATGCAGATGAACAGGTTCCACACCATTCCTGCACCCTCAGTGCTCATCTCTCCTGAGCCTGGACATTAGGTTTGTATGAAAGCACATCTGTAATGAAACTTCGTGAACAATATGTGAAATGATGCAAAAGTAATTTCAAAATATCTTGAGTTAAATCTGAATGCCCGGGCATACATCACATTCACGTCACATTCAGAAGTCACCATAGATATATACAGAGGTAATAATCCTAGCAAGATATTGACCAGACCAGAAAATACATAGCAAAATATTACCTTGACCCGAAAACAAATATAACAAACTGCAAAAGTTTGTACTTGTGTGATTAAAACCTTATACAGCACTACTAGAGATCGTAAAGGGCCAAATATTAGATGTTCCAAGATACTAGAATGAATAACCACTTCATGCCAGGCATTGCTTTTTTCTGTGAAGACAAAGAAGCTTACTGTTAGCAAGTCCATGTTTTGCTGAAGTATCATAGGCTACCTTCATTTTACTGTGCCTTTCGCCCGTATTTTCCTATTGATTTTGATCAACTATTGAACAGTATAATAAATAATTATCAGACTTAGCAGTCAGGCTCTGTACATAGACCCGATCCGATAGGGTATTATTTTCTCTTTGTTTCCGATGAAATGATATAGTGGTATGCACATTGGCACTAAGGTGATCACAAACAGGAAAATGGGACTCGCCATTTATGGAGGGAACATAGGTAGATAGGTCCCCTCGTACTCGATAACAATATTTTTTGTTGCTCTCGAGAGAGCCTCAGAATCCATATGGTTTTTGAAAACTTTATTATGAACAGCACATCGACTGCAACAGCAAAAACTATGGATCAATTGCAATTTGGGTACTTAGTGCTGCTACACTGCATTCACTTTATTTAGTTCTGTGATTATTTTATTGTGTAATTTCTACTGTTTAGATTTCAATAAGATTTGCGTACATATTTTAGGTGTTAATAGTGTATCCTCATATTTATTAGCAGGTGCATCTGCTCGTTCTATTTCCACTAAATCGCAGCTCTTGTGTTATACTTTAAATGGTCTCACCCTTCATACCAACTTCTTTTTGCAGGCCTTTGACTGCTCAACCAGCCTACTCCCGGAATGTCAAAAAAGGTATGAGGACAACATTCTAGCTCACATAAACTGCCTAGTATCCTGGTCAGTAGGTAAGACATGCTATCTCGTCTTTAATGAATATAAGCCCCATGGTGACAATGCTGCGTGTGACATTGAGTGGGGCATGTTCTTCAGAAATTAATTTCCATATTCTAATGAAGATATACTAATTACAAGTGTAACTGAGCAGAGACAACTCTCAGGGAGTAAGACTTTTATCATTCATACCGTGTGCTTCTTTTACAATATTATCAATATGATGGTCAAAGAGTAGGTTGTATCTAGTAATAAAGGTTATTATACCAGTCAGTGTAGAAATAATGAGTCAGCTTTGTATAGGTAACTGGGATAGCGATTAATAGTAGAAAATACGTACCTGCCTAGCCTTCAAGTAGTGTTGTCACATCCCCTTTTTGAGGGGATCGAGTTCTACATAGGATAGACACTGTTGTGTTATTTTGTACTTCTATGGAAGAACTTGCAGACATCCTCCTAAAGTTGGACTATGCTGGATATTGAGTGTAATGTTCAATGCACGCTTTCAATCTAATTATATACTTTAATGTCTGTAAAAGATATCAAAAACGTCAAATGTAGAAACACAAGATACTCCTGAAATAAGTCAGAGTTCTGTGTATCAGGCCATCAGCGACTTGTCTTCAGTATACGAGAGCTTCCCACTGTACCAGAAATATTGGCCATGAATGCATGCATATTTAAGCAAGACCACTGCCTGAAGTGCTCGGTGTGAGTGAAGCGGTATTAAATAAGTGTGCCAGGGTACAACCTGCATTTCTTCTCCTTTTTGCACATGAGGCACTTTGTGATTGCAGCACAGATGCTTAAGTGGCATCTTCTGCAACATACATTAATTGGCCATACATGTGGAGCCAGTTTGATCCTAAGGGGAACTTATGGCCTTCAAATGGGATCATGACACCATGCAGATGAGGGACGATTTTTTCCTAGTGCCCGCACCATATTACTTATGTGGGTGCAGGGGGAAATAAATCATCTGGAGGCAAAATGATTGTGAGCCACATATGAAATGGGATACAGTCAATCCACCCAACAAGGGCAACATTTAGAAGGGGGCAGATGACTTGCCAGGAACCACTCTAATCCCCACAAACGGGTGTAATGCCGCACTGTAGTCAACTGCATCCCTGTCCCCTCTTGAAAATGAGTCTTTCACATGTAGAACTGTGGTTTAAAGATAAAGCACTGCCTATCACTCAGAAGCAGGGCAGCCGTCCTTCTGCAGCATACACAAGTCTAGGAAAGTACTAAAGAGTGAGTCTGAGGGTCCCCTTCATAGTGCTTTCTTTGGAGACAGCTTTAGTTGTCTCACCAGACTATTGTTTTTAAAAATAAGATTATATACTATACTTTCATATAGAAGTGTTTTGTTAGTGGCCTTCATTCATAGGTCTGTTAATCTGCCACTCACACTTTGCTTCTGCCCACCATAGCATACAGTATGGGACATTGAGCCAGCCCCTTTCAGGCTCTGTCTGCACTAACTGCGAGTGACTGCATTTTGTCTGTAGACAATGTAAACATCAGCTAAAAATCTGTATCTGTTATGCTATGTGCAAAATATTGGTTTTGAGCTGCGTTGTAGCATATACATTTCTTGGCTATAAGGGACCCTAGTTGATCCTCAGTGCCTATGTTTTGACAGCTATTCATTTATATAATCATTACAATCGGAGGCTTTTCTCAGTCAGAATAAAAAAGACACCTTTCAGCCACCAGGGATGCATTGTTTGACTAGAGCTTCCTACCACAGGGTTTCATATTCTGTACTGCTGTAAATGATGGTTGTGCATGATCCTGAATCCTTGTGGTAAGCTCAACAATGTAAACGTGTCACACAAAGGTACTGCTAAAGGATATGCATAAATATTAAAGTGTATCAGAACAAACACAAATATGCACTGTATTAATATATGGGATACTGTTTTGTTCTATTTTTTAGCATATTTTAGTACTCTACAAATTGATCTATTTTCCTCCTTGCATTCATTGATTTCATTGAAATGCAGAGCAAGTAAAATAAAGCCAGTAGACTCTGCTTCACACAAGCTCAAACCACATTTTAGATGGATTGTAAATGTAGAACTCGTGAAAGCAATCACAATGACAGAGATATAGAAGCAGTACATTGTGGTTATATTGATTCCATTTCATATTTGAGGCACATTTACTAAGGCCAGACCAAATGGCTTTGCCAATTCTTGTTATATTCTGTGTCCACTTCTTCCAGATTCTTCCCCCTACAGAAGTATTTGAAATGTTCATGCCTCTCTGCACCAGTTCCAGTCCATGTGTTGGTACAATAAGTTAATGTGATGTCCTTTGTGTGTGAGCTGAGGAAGTGTCTTTGATGTGCAAGTGTAACAGTACGGCCATTCTCATCAAGTCAGGATGGCCAATCTTGCCTACAATCACACCCTCTATTGCATGACTGTCTGGGAGGGATACACAAAGGCTAGCTGCCAACAATACCTAATCATGTGACCTAGGAACAGGTTGCAGACACCAAACAGGACAAGAAATGCCAACTTTCTACAAGTGGACTTTTCAGAATTGCAATTTAAAAGTTGACTTTGCCAATTCAGAGGGTTTTAAATTACAATTACTCATACACCAAGCATGATATTTCTATCTGCTGCTAAACAAAAGTAATTATTACTTAAATGTAATAAGGTAACCAACTGTCATCCTTTGAGAGATCTAAGCCTTGCAATGCTGAAGAACAAATTTGGGAGTTTTAAATAAAACACATCCCGCTCTATGGGCTGTTTAGGGTCTACCCAAGGGTGCATTATATGCAATAAAAAGGAAGGTTCAAGCCTGGAAAAAGGTGTATTTTGCCCAGTTAAAATTACACTTTAATACTACACACAGGCTGCAATGGCAGACTTGAAACATGTTTATAAAGAGCTACTTAAGTGTGTGGCACAGTAGGTTCTGCAGGCCCATTAGTGTCATTTAATTTACCAGCCTGGGTATGGTATAAAACTAGGGACTTACAAGTAAATTAAATATGCCAACTGGGTGTAAGCCAATTTTACCTTGTTTAGAGGAAAGAGAACAAGCACTTCAGTCCTGAAACTAACAAAAATAAATTCAGTAAAACAGATGAAGTGAAGGCAAAATGTTTGGGGATGACCCTGCAGAGAGGGCCATGTCCAACAAGAAGCAAGCTATTTGTCAATTTTCATTAGTTTGGCAATACTCCTCCACCGTCTCACAGGGGTGCAAGATTATTGGAGAGCTTCCTTAATAGGTAGATAGTGGTGTGAATGAGGTAAGAAAACTGAAGTGTTTCACAAAGTGGGATCTTACAGGTGTATAAACTTTGAATGCAAATTTAGATGGATTACAGTAATTTGCACAACCGATTCTGAAAAATGAAATGCCCAGGTCTGATTTTTTTATACCTCCAGTAAAGTCATATGTTGTGAAGATATGTTGAAGTGTCTGATTAAGCATTGTCAGAAAACCATGACTAGAGGGATGGAATGATTATTGTGTCAATGACATACATTACTTTGACAAATAATATGCAGAAAACAGTCATTAAATGAAAGAACTAGTAGGGGTTGAGTTTAGTTGAGGTCAGTTTAAAATATTCCACAGAGGTTATTACTCCACAACCCAATTATGGATATGTGGCTACTTTCCCACAATGACCTGTGTGATGAAGTGTAGTTAGGAGAGAGAGTTTCCAACACATTTTAAACCAGTGCCTGAAGCCTTAGACTTTTTGTGAGGGTGTCATGAGCTGTTTGCATGATGTCATACACCGTCAATCCTTTCCCAATGACAACCTTTCTACAACGTCAAAAAGATCTGGATAGTTTAAGATAGCAAACTATTCACACATCTTTCACTTATTTGACATACAGCAAAAAAGTGCAAAACTGAGACAATTTAACTGCACCTCTTTTTGATTCAAGGTGCAATAGCTTGTGCTGACTGCAAGTTGCACAGTTTAGGGGTGCTGAAAATACTGGCTCCAGAACTACCAATGCTGGCTGGTAAATGGAACCCTGCACCATGCAATTAAAAGCTAGTATGCCCAGCCTGGAGAACAACATCTAGATCCACTTTTACTGAGTTCATAAACACATGTTGATACTATTTCAGCATGATTAATGGGCTGGCTCCTTTCTGTTCCTCTTTACCTGCTATTGACTGAGGTGAAAATGGAAATGGTGGATTGTTGTGGTTGGGGTGGGGTGGGAGGGTGTGTGGAGCAGGACAGACTGATGGCAGGATGGGAAGGAGCCTTCCAATGTGCCCTGTGTGGATGGAGGGGGTTAGATTTTTACTGTTCCTGCAGCCCCAGCTAGGACTGGCACTTGATATCAAATGTCAGTATTTTCTAAATTCAGCAGAGTATTCCTGCATCCAATATTCCAGAGTGCAGAAAACCTTTGAATCCTATGATATGGCAGAGGGATATTCCCTTGAGAACAATGATCTGATCAACCTGCAATTGTTCCCATAAGAGGGCATTCACATGGAAAGTAGTAAGTATGAGCCCTTAAACATACTCCTACCTACTACCACTTTGCTCTGCACTGTAAGCCTAAGTTCTGGCCAGTTGCTGCCAGAAAATAAGGGCCACATGTAAGAAGGTATTTTGTATTTCCTAACGGTGTGAATCACAATTTCGGCCTGTTAGGAAATCCAAAATGCCATATTGGTATGTATGAAAGGCATTTGTGGTGGTGCAAAATGCAATTTCTACTTAGTAGAAATCACATTTTGGGAATCACGACATAGGAAATCGCAAATAGAGATTTCCAAATTGCAAATCGCTAACCATATGTGGTAATAAATGGTCATTTAGGAAATGCAATTGCGATTGATTTGGATCGGGTGGTAACCAGTTGCAAACTATAAACAGGCACTCAAAATGCATCTGGTTCTTTCAGAATGGCACCCCTGTATATCTTGGCGAGGAGGATGAGGATTTTGCCTGGCAGGCAGAGAAGCAGTGAGAGACAAGAGAGGATATTTAGTGTGAGGGTCACCCTATTTGAATAGCCTGAGGTGGAGATATATGAGAAGTACAGACTCAATAGGGAGGTAAATTAGGAATTAATTGCTGAGTTACAGACCCCAACACTCAGAAGCAATGCAATCCTACCACATGTGCAGGTATTGTGTTGTATATACCTTTTAACTTCAGGCAGTTACCAGGGAGTCATAGCAGTGGCAGGGAGAGTGTCACAAAGTGCATTTTCCAGGTTCTTTCCCGTGTTTCAAGACAACATGGTTAGCAAAGTTAACCAATAAATGTATTTTCCCAATACCCCCCAAATAATTTCAACAAACTAAATTGATGTTTTATCAGGTAGCACAGTTTCCCAAATCATTGGCTGTGTTCATGGAACACATATTGACGTATGCCTCCCTCCCTTAGCAACTGAATTCTTATACAGGAACAGGAAAAGCTGAAACTCACTCAATGTGTAGGTAGTGTGTGATGCCTCCTGTATCATATCAGACCTTGTGGCCAGACTCTCAGACAGTACCCAGTACACATTCATGTTCTGCCACAGTGGAATACAAAATCGACTGTCACAGGGTGAATTTGGCAATGTTTGTTTACTAGGTAAGAGAGTCACAGACTCAATGAATACAGTTGCCAAGACGGTATGTGTAATGTGACCTAATGGTTTTCCTTCTCATGCTCTTAAGGTGACAGTGCATATGCCTTTTGTTCCTGGGTAACTACACCATACCTGACTCAAAGGACAACATGGCACACAGGAAAATTCGCAATTAAAGAGAGGACCTTTGGTACCCTGAAGTCCCAGTTTTTCTGCCTCTACAAGACCAGCGGAGCACTACTGTACACACATGAGATGTGCTGCAAGATCATCGCCACATGTGCCATACTGCACAATATTGCATTGAAGAAGGGTCTGCACAACACCAATAGAGCTTGAATCCAACTCAGATGATGAGGAATTACCACCACTAAAGGTGCACATGAGGATACATATGCAGCAGAGGTATGAGCACAATACACAGAGATCGCCAACAACTATTTCTGAGATAAGAGTAATTAAAAAATCAGATAAATAGTCATCACACATGATGGTAATGCATGGTGCATAACTGAAAGACCAACTTTTATTCAGGTAGCCACAACATTCTTTCCCTCAAAAATCAACTGTAACACTGTTCCAACTGAACAACAAAATATGTACTGACAAACAAAACAAAGTCGACTCATTACTCTGAGTTTTCAGTGGTTCACCACGTCCGGCCTCTGTAATTGGGTGCCTTGTCAGGAACACTGGGCTATGGAACTGTTGACATGTCAGTCCCAGAAGTGTTTCGGCGTGAAGGCCTGGAAGTGCATGACTCCTGAATAGAGCCCGCCTCACTATCAGGTGGGGAGAGGATGCTGGAGATACAGAGGTTGTGGATCTGGATATTCTTTAGGGCAGAGGTCACTTGCACTAGCCCAAGTGCAACATCCTGAAAGCAGTGCCCTGTGTCAGTCTGTATGTTAACAGTTCACCTTGCTAGTGTTGTCGTGGGTACTACCAATCGGTTGATGGAATGGGTGAAGGAATTAAAGAGTGCCAGGTACTACCAGTGCCTCTGTCTCTGCACATGGTTCTCCTTATCCATGGCAGCAATCCACCAGTCCCGACCTTTCTTCAGTTGCTGCATCAACCTAGACCCTCCCACCACACTTTCTGGTTGCAGTGTCCCCTCAATGAGTATCTCCAAGGAAATTGCAATGGGTGTTCTGGCAGTCCACCACCTGTTGCATGACCTTCAGCCATCCTGCTGGCCACCTTCTCCTCTGTGCGAAACCTCAGGTCATACCAGCGCTTGATTATCTCTGGAATGGTCCTCTGGGTGACACCTATGGAGTTCAGCTTCTCCAGGATGCTGGTCCAGATCTTTGTTTTTTGGCTGTCTGGTACTGTGAAGTAGGCCTTCCTAAACAGTTGGCCCATTTGGGAGACACATTCTCATGTCACGAGCTTCAGCTTATTTTCTGCAAATTTCACCTTCCTCTTCCTGCCCCCTGAATCCTTGTTCTCATCTTCTTCGGACATGGTGTTCTCCAAGAATGATGGAATACACTTGCAGTAGTGATGCTGGAGGACTCCTTACTTCCAGCACCTTACTAGGCTTCTGGGTTGTGGCCACATCCTGTATTTGTAAACTTCCTGGTCTGACATCATTATTGTGCATCAAAAATGTGACTTTTCCTATTTTGCGATTTCCTATGAGGAAATCACATTTTAGTGATTTCCAAAATTGTGATTTCCTAATTGCAAATCCATAGAAATCGATATTAGTGGTACTGGTGGTTACATACATACCCTTTTGTGATTTGGAAATCACAAATCGGGCATTTTTTACCTATGGCCCTAAATTCTTTCTGGAATCTGTCACTGAAGCCCTCCTCACATCCTAGCCTGGACTGGACTGGAATATTCTTGGGCGTTTTAATCAACTCAGCAAGTTAAATATTTCAACACCAATGTTGTGGCACTTGGGACTTCAGTTAAGGTTTTTTTGGATGGGCTGCCAATCTGCTGATGAAGGGAAAGCTTCACCACGGCTGACCCAGTGCAGCTTTTCTGCTACTTTTCAGGTTCACTGTTAGTCTGCTGGTGTATATTTGCTAAAGCTAATTCTGCTGATATTGCTGGAGCCCTTTTAGCAAGAGTGTAAACAAATATAAGACAACCAGCCATGCCATTAGCCCCATGATTAACTGGTAAGCAATTCTTGTAAAGATAAGTACCTAAATTGAGACGTTGTTCACAAATCTACAATCAATGTCTCTGACACACTAGGAGATTTCTCCCAGAGGGTGTGGGGCAGATGTGAGAATTAAGAAACCAGACTTGAGTGCATTCTAGTTGGTAGTACATGCAGTGGAGCTGATCCTCCTGGCCCCAAACCACTCCTGATTCAGACCTCATTATCCTACCTTTTTAAATTAGGTGAAAAAATCCCTGGGCAAATTACATTTGTAGGAGTTTGGATGTGAAGTATTGAACCAGATCTGGATTTCAGTGACACAAATGTAGAATAAACAGACAGATTGCATAGGTGTGCCACAAAATAACTGTTTCACCTTTTGATATAAGGCAGAATTCTAGATATTTATGGGATGCTATGCATACACTATGCAAATGTGCAAGACTTTGGAATAGCATGATTAAGATAAATTTAATTTACTCAGTTTTTGTCATCTGGATATGAAACACAGTCTTTTTCTGACCTGCTGTGAGATCACTAATGTGTCACAGGGGAATAAATATGTACCACACTGGCATGCTGTGAGTAGCAAACATACTATATTGTTTTGTAGGCTATATCTGTACACAATGTAAGGAAATGAAGATTGGATGGTACTGCCAAGTGACTGTAATACGTGCAGCATGAGCTGGGTGGTCAGTCATTTGCATAGTGCAGCAAGGAGAGTGTTATTCTTAGTTGCTTTGTTAAAAGTCATTTGCTGTCACAAAGTCTCTATTATCTTATTTCCAAACAGATATGAAATACATTCACAAAGGTACAATTATACTACTACTTCACCATTTCCAAGTGTAAATTAGCTACTAGGTGCAGATTTACATGTCTCCATCTGCTCAAAACCAGGGGTGGGGCATTCTACAACAGGATTTTAAAAAAATATATGTTCATTGGAAATCTGCAGACAGAGGCAAGGACTAGCTATCACTGTGTTTTCTATGAGTGTGAAGTTCCTACTATTACAGGAGTAGAGATCTACTTATGAAAGTATGTTTAATTATTATGGTAAAAAAACAAACAAAAAAACTAAATTAACTTGAAATAATTATTATTAACCTAGAACTGAAAAAAATCTCAGTACCATTTTTACATTTATATAATCATTATTTACCAAACGTTACTAAAACATATCCGTTAAATTGTTTTGAAATATTGTTTATTGGCTCAAAATGCAGAGAGCATTTAAATAAAAATTGAACAATCATTGCGCAGCCTTGTCATCTTGCAGAGGGGCTTAACGGTTTGTGTCTGGCTATCCCTCTGCTCTGTGAATGGATTCGCTCCGGTAACATAATCATCACCAACCAAAGCACCATGGACAAATTTGCACAGCCCGGTGTCACAGCTCAGGTACTTGGTGATGCATTCCCAGGTCCTATTGTAACAGGTAACACTGCCCTTCTGGAGGTTATTGTGCAATCATGCAATGCTCTTGATGCAAAGAAAGGAGTGGGGGGCTCCGACATGGTGCTTCTCCACCAGGATCATAAACATGCAGTGAAGAGGATTACAGAAGCTGAGGCACGTGTATCGGGAGTGAAGAGATGGTGACCACCCTGCAGAGGAGAGTCGCCAAGCTGGAGGCCACGGCTAAAGAATTAGCCTTGATGGTCGAGGACACAGAGGGCAGGGCTCGCCGGAACAATCTGCAGTCTGTGGGCTTCCTGGAGGGTTGTGTGGGCCAATCCATAGACGCCATCCTGACACAGTGGCCAAAGTCCATAATCCCTGCGGAATTCCTCTCAGCATGCTTTGTGGTACAGCCTGCCCACAGGGCCTTGACACAGAAGCCTCCTTGATGGGAGAGACTGAGGCCAGGGATCGCACAGATCCTGAACTACACGGACAGAGATACAATACTCAACTATGCCCGCCATCATGATAATGTAATATATCAATCCAGCCACATCATGGTTTTTCCAGATTATAACAGGCTTGTACAACAACAACGCCAATCCTTTATGGTGGCCAAACAAAACCTCCTCAATCTAGATCTTCAGTATATGCTCCTGTACTCTTCTTGTCTGAAAGTCATCTTCAATGGTAAAACCCTCTTCTTTGAAATATCCGATGAGGTGTTCAACTAGATGGATGAGAAAATGCAGCTGCATCCCCATATGCCGCCCCACATGGACTCTGATTCCTCTCACAGCGAAATGAGGGGCCGTCCCACTACGTCAGCCCGAAAGCAGTGCAAGTGCTCAAGATCCTCCTGCCACAATATGCAACAGAAAGTTAATCCTGAATTATAGTTTTCAAGATACACTAATTTACTATTGTATCAGTGCAATACAGGGGGTTTCCATTGCTTTGTTTTACTTTGGTTGTTCATTCACAATTGTACTGACTGCATACACAGCAGTGAGTCCCACTTTCTCGCCACTACCGCCACCCTGGGAAGTGGTAAATTTCTCCAGGGCTACTAGTTTAGGATTGGATGGGGAATGGGGATCCACTGAATGTGGTGCTGGGTGGTTCCCGGTTGGGGGACACCTACCACTACAGTCTGTGATAGGTACTTCTAGTTGTTTGACGTATGGGGGAGGGGGTAATGTTTTTGGAATGTTTATTGTTACCTGCTGTTTGTATGCACAGACTCACTCCTCATGCACACTGTCACGAAGCCCTACTGCCATGTGCCAATCATACCCATGATACGACCATAACTGAACCCGCTGATCGAGGAGGTAATGTCCACTCTAGTCATGGAATGTTAGGGGACTACTTGGAAAGATCACACGAGGAGCAATCTTGAAATATGTGAAGAGACAGGGGGCTGAGATTGTAATGCTCCAAGTAACTAATCTCCTTGGCAACAAAATCCACTACCTCAGTAGATTTGGCTGTTGCCTGGTGTTCCATGCAGGTTTCAGGAGGAGGGGGGTTAGGGTCACCTGTATGCTTATTGTTAGACGTTTCATCCTTGGCGTGGTCTCCCTTAACTTTTTGCCTCAGTTTCCCAGGTTGTTCATGTGTGCTGGACTCTGTATTTGCTGTTTTTAGTACTCTGGGCACTTTACCACTGCTAACCAGGGCTAAAGTGTAAGTGTTCCTTTACAAAATGTGTATGTAATTGGTTGATCCATGATTGGCATATTTGATTTACGAGTAAGTCCCTTGTAAAGTGCACTAGAGGTGCCCAGGGCCTGTAAACCAAATGCTACTAGTGGACCTGCAGCACTGGTTGGGCCATCCACCTAAGTAGCTCTGTAATCATGTCTCGGACCTGCCACTGCAATGTCTGTGTGTGCAGTTTTTAACTGTAAATTCAGCTTGGCAAGTGTACTCACTTGCCAGTCCTAAACCTTTCCTCTTCTTACATATAAGTCACCCCTAAGGTAGGCCCTAGGTAGCCCCAAGGGCAGGGTGCAGTGTATGGTAAAGGTAGGGTATATAGTAATGTGTTTTATATGTCCCGACAGTGAAATATTGCTAAATTCATTTTTCACTGTTGCAAGGCCTGTCCCTCTCATAGGTTAACATGGGGGCTACCTTTAAATATGATTACAGTGTAGATTCCCTCTGGCAATGGATAGACATGTGGAGTTTGGGGTCTCTGAGCTCACAATTTAAAAAACATATTTTAGTAAAGTTGATTTTAAGATTGTGTGTTTGAGAATGCCACTTTTAGAAAGTGAGCATTCTCTTACTTAAACCATTTCTGTGACTCTGCATGTTTGTGGTTTCCCTGTCTGGGTCAGTTTGACAGTTGGTCTGGTTGCACCTCACACTAGACAGTGACACTAGGGAGCTGGGGTGTTGCCTGCATATCCTGATGAGCCATCTGTGCTAGAAGGGAGGAGAGGAGTGGTCACTCACACATGAAAAGGCCGTGCCTGCCCCTACACAAGGCAGTCTCCATCCCCCTGGTGTGTGTCTGGGGCCTGGCCTGGGCAAGGCAGGATTCCACAAACAAGAGAGACTTTGCTTTAAAGTAGGCCTACTTCAAAGGGCACAATGGGTATAAAATGGGTAAAACAAAACCACAGACTTTAGAACACTTCTAGAAACCAAGAGGAACCTCTGCCTGGAGAAGAGCTGAGGAGCTGAGGAAGACGAGCTACCCTGCCTGTGCTTTGTGGAGCTATCCTGCAGTTGCTGCCTCTGCCTGTGCTAGAGGACAAAGGCTGGACTTTGTGTTGCCTTCCTCCTTGTGAAGATCTCCAAGGGCTTGATTTACAGCTTAAATCCTGTTGTTTGAAGTCTCAGGGACAGCAAAGACATCTCTCTGCCAGCACCTGGAGCCTCTGGAGAGACTCCTACTCTGCCAAGTAGTGCCCATCCAGTTCCTGGGTCCCTGAGAAGAAAAGCTGGCAACCCAAGAGTGAGAAATCCATGCACCGACCGCCATGCGGGGAAAAGATTGACGCAACTCCGATCTGCAGCTGAAAAATCGATGCGCCTCTTGTTTCGCGGTTGGAAATCGCCACCTGCAGCTCGAGAAATGACACGCAGCATCGCTGAAGGGGAGACCGGGGAGATCGCAACCCACGCTGCGTGGTTTTTGGACCATCGTGCGGCTGAATTTCTGACGCAAACACCGCTGGGCATGTAAAAACGATGCAAGGCCAGCCCGGACCCGAGAGTGCAGACCAGATCGACGCATTGCTCTCCTGCGGAGAGAAGAAACGACACACGCTGACCCGACTACAGGAGAAATGACGGAAGGTCTCACTTGAGAGTGAAATCGGCGCATGGCAAGCCCTTTTTGACGCACACTCACCCATGCTGGGTTATTTTTGACGTACCCAAGGTAAATTTTCTTGCTAACAGCGTTAGCGTTGTGTTTAAAATTACATAAAGACTCTTTTTGGTTTTTAATTGATAACTTGACTTGTGTATTGTGGATTTTTGTCACTTTGGTCTTGTTTTGTTTAGATAAATATTTTCAATTTTTCTAAACCTGTGTTGTGTCATTGTGTAGTGGTTTCATTAAGTTACTGTGTGTGTTGGTACAAATACTTTACACCTAGCACTCTGAAGTTAAGCCTGCTGCTAGTGCCAAGCTGCCATGGGGGTGAGCGGGGGTTAGCTGAGGGTGATTTTCTTTTACCCTGACTGGAGTGAGGGTCCTTGCTTGGACAGGGGGTAACCTGACAGCCAACCAAAGACCGCATTTCTAACATTTATATATCAGAACACCCCAGGACACCAATATCTGGCTAGATTGCCTGGGTTGATACATTGCTGTCACTGGTATCTTATAGGGTGAACCTATCACACTGTGCTGCATATATGTTCCTTCTCCGCTGGGACAATCATCTGTAGATGAATTTGTGCGGTTGTGGAGAGCATTCCCGACAGTCCTAACAGTGGGGGGGAGCTGATATGACATCATGAATCCTCAGGTAGATAGATGGCACACACAAGAAGCTGTGGTGCACAGTGGTCCGACTAAGCTTGCTTCCCAAGTGACAGCACTCGGGCTTTCAGATGCCTGAAGGGTACACAGGGAATTAGATTCAGGATGTACATTTCTCGACAACCCGTGGGTCATTCTCAAGAATGGATTATTTTTATGTACCCACTTCTTATATACACAGAACATCTGGTACTGAGAGATAACCTGATGGATGCCAATCCTGGATCCCCAGGCAATTTCAGGTAGCTTTGCAGCATACTTCACAGGGAATGCATGCACCAAAGGAAAATGCCAGGCAAGATGCAGGAAGGACACTGTTAAATGACTGCATCCGGGCCATCGATGGGGCCTGCAGGGATACATTCTGTGTAACCTGCATGGTGTCATATATGTGCGATGCAGCTAGTGAAAGTGAACCTAACGTTACTGGAGTTGCTGCATACCACCACGCACACGTGGCCACTGTGTGTCCCCTATCTCCATCTTTAATTCTCCTCTCCAGACTGCCCTAGCGAGAAAGGGATACCACCCGCGTCTGCTGTTATAGCCCTATAAACGTGCATGACCAGATGTCGCCCGCCACCCATCTAAAACCAGGCTTGGAAAGTATGGGACGTGGGAGACCCTGCTGGAAAAGAGGTCCAGAAGTCCCTACGGATTGACAAAAGGCTGACATGCCCTGGCCCGAGTGTAAAAGCAGAGTGGGCTGCCACAAATGAAATGAATTCCTCATATCATAGCCTCCTTCTTGCCATGGGGTCATGTCCTTCGAACTAGTGAGTGCCCAGAACATTGGTAGATCCCAAATATTAAATTCCCTGGCAAAGAGGGCCCTTCCTAATACCAGTTTAACTGTGCTCTCACAGCTGGGCTTGTGTTGCACCAAGAATGGCATTGGTTCATTCCCCCTACCACCTGTCATGAGGACCTGGTAGTCAGAGGGCATAGGATTCATCCCACAACAGTTTCTTCTGCCATATGTCCCCCTCCGTGAGCCAGTGCACCACATGCTGAATTTGCGAGGTCAGACAAAAGTGTTCCAAGTTACGCAACACCAACCCCTCCCTTCTCCAGGGAGTAAAACAGGATGTAGTTGGCAACCCAGGAGTGGCCCCTCGCCCAATCCAAAGAAGAGAAAAAAATGTTCAGCTGATAAAAGATGGTTGAGGGTATGCGGTCACATGAATGTTGGATGCAATAAAGGCAGGACAGTCAGAGGACCATTTTAGAAATGACTACACGTCCAATAAAGGAAAGTGGTAGAGTGTTGCAGAATTGAATGGAGGACACAAGGCTGCCAAGAATACTAGAGTTGTTATATTGCAACCTTTCCAAAGTGGTATGCGTGACCATCATGCCCAAATATCGGAAGATGTCGGTCTCCCAATGCAAGGGTAAGACCGGTAAGAATGTAGGGTCCGAGGACCAAAGAGCTCCCAACGGAAAGATCAATGACTTTCTATAGTTAATCAGAAGACTCAACACATCTCAGAACCTGTCTAGAAGGTCTAGTAAGTGGGGATGTGAATGGTGTGGTGTGGATAAATAAAAGAGCATGTCATCCACATACAAGGATACAAGATGAGTGGAGGCACCCAAAGTAATCCCCCCAAGGAGCCATCTCCTGACAAATCTAGATGGCCATCCTCTTTGCCCAGTCCATCCTCTTTATGGATTGGACAAAGAGATGCAGGAGAGGGGGCAGCCTGGTTGTGTGCCCCTACTGACGGGCCAAGTTTCCGAAAATATTTTGCCCACGCACGCCTTGGCAACAGCTGCGTATAAAACAACTGATCCCAGGAGCGGAACCAAGGACCAATTCCCATAGGGTTCAGGACTTATGACCACTCCACAGTATTGAAGGCCTTCGCTATATATATGGACACCGTAGTAATGTCGTCCTCTCTATGTGACACCTCATGCAAGACTTGGATCAGCCGCCTTAAGTTCATAGTGGTATTGAGACCAGGAATGAATCTACATTGATCCTCATGGATCAAGTGATGCTTGATGGGACCCAGCCAGAGTGCAAGAGCCTAACAAAGGATTTTGGTGTCCGTGTTAATCATGGACATAGGTCTATAGGAAGATGGATCTGAGCCGTCAGACTCCGGTTTAAGCATCATGGAGATATAACAATCCTGCATAGTTTCTGGTAGGACCCCAGCACTATAAGCACCCAGGTATACTTCTAATAGGTGTTGGTGGCATAATAAGGAACAGCCTGGTAAAACTCTGCTGGCAGGCCATCAGCACGTCGTGACTTGCCCTAAGGGAGCCACTGGAGCGCTTCACAAATTTCTTTCAGTATGAAAACATCTCAGTCTGTGACTGCCTCTCACTCTAAGTGAGGTAGGGGCATGAGACACAGAAAGATTCAACACGAGCCTGGGCCGGCGAGTGAGGGGTGCAATGGATGCCCTCCAGGGGAGTTCTAAAAGTCTCAAAGATGCCCTGCTGTGTGTATACATCCCTGCCTGCTGAGTCCTAGAGGTGGAGTACTGTTAGGCAAGGAGTCTTCTTCTAAGAAGCCAGGCCAAGAGATGGCATGAAGTATCACTCTCTCCTTGAAGGAGCTGGCAGTATGATCTAGCAGTGTATTTTCCATCCTCAATATGACACAGAGTGGACAGCTCTGCTTGGGGTGCCAAGGTGTCGATCTGGACCTGCTGTCACAAGCATGCTAATTCAGTTTCCCCCTGCAGGAGCTCCAACTGGAGCATCTTCTGCACCCTGCAAGAGAGTCCCACACAATGCCCTGAATCACTGCCTTCATCGTCTCCCACTCGGTCGCTTGATTTAGTGTAGAGGACCAGTGCAAAGTCAAAGTAGTCTGAAAGTGCCCCTGTGCCTGTCTTCCACTCCTCCACATCCCGAAGAATCTTGGAGGCCAATGTCCAACCCCGAAGCAAGGGAAGTGCTGTCCCTCAGCCAAACTCACAAAGTACAGGGGCATGGATGGAATGATACCGAGAGAGTTGGTCCACGAGTGCACCTTCCCCTCCAAAGGACCTGTAATCAATATGCGGTTGTATTGACTGTGTGTATTGTGGGTAGGGGAAAAACACCGGTATAAGTGGCCCTCCAACTATCACAAAGTTCCGAATTAGCTACCGGAGACCGTCATCCTGGGTTTAGTGGTAAGTCGAGGTGGGTGTCTGTCCAGACCACCATCCAAGATGCAGTTAAGATCCCCCACCCTGAGGAGTGATCCTTCAATGGCTGGCGTTAGGACTTGCTGGATCTTAGAGACAATTGTGTGTCATATACACATATGTTTGTGATGGCTATGTTGAACCCATCTAGTCATTACCTCTCAATATCAGCCTCCACATGTGTCAAGGCAAAGGGAACCTGGGGGCCTATCCAAATAAGTAACATATTTGTTAAATTGTTTGTAATTAATGTAATTTTTCATGCAAATCCACATCCCCCTCAAAAATTCAGAACATGCACATGCACGAAAATAGAAACACTACCCACATCAGCTGGGCACCGAGATGGGTAAGGTATTCCACACATTCAATCTCTTTCTTTTTTGTCTATGACTGGGAGGCGCAGTTGCAGGCTTGCCTAGACCAGTTGCTGGGCTTGGCCCCCACCTCAAGTGAGTTTCTTGCTAAAGAGTCTGGACTTGACAAATTAATATGTGGAGATTTATCTGTTCTCTTGTGGTTTGTTCATCACCTTAGGCCCTCTGACTTCTGGTGGTGGGAATGCCTCACTTAATCAGAGATGAGTCTACCCCGATCTGGATAGAGTGAGAGAGCCACCACTAAGGCATTGCAAAAAGGTCAAAGAAAAGGAGAGCTGTAAATAGAAGCCAGAATGTGAACGACAATTCCATGCACTTATGCCAAAATACAGCAGAACAGATGTAGTCTGCCATACAACACCCATCTCCTAGCAGGCTGCCAGCGGGTGTGAACAGGTGTCTGGGTATTTGCCAGTTTGCCAGGCTGAAAGTAACATGCTCACCTGCCAGGAGCACAACACTGCACACAACAGAAGCACATCCCAACAGAGCCTGAAGAGCGGAAAACAGTTATAGCATTGCAGAATGTCCTCCAGAACTCATACCTTCTGTCTAGGTGATTCAGAGAACACTCTCATAAGGAGTTCATTGGGTAACAGTCAAGAATGAAAAGTCCAATGTTCATAATGAGAGAGGTGAGTCCAAGAAGTGCAGAGTGGCAAAACATGAGGCACCAACTGGTAAAGTAGAAACCACTGAACACCAGTAGAAGAACAATTAGCAGCAGGGTAGAAGCTACAGAAAGCCCACAGATTAACACCGCACCATAAAATAGATTCTGCTGACAAACACTGTGCATTGCAGATCTGTGACTCTGCAGGAGCAGATTAAGCTGTGCCCATTGCAACCCCAAGTATTTCCATTTCCAGGTGAGGCGTACTCCACATCACCACCCTCCTCCAAGTGCTACAACAGATCAAGTAAAAAAATACAAAGGCTGCTTCCACTACCAGGCTGGGGATGGGTGCGGACTAAGAGGATGACGAATCAACAGGATCGGCAAGAAGAGCATAGCCCAAGAACAAGAAAAACAGAGAAACATCCCAAACTAGGAAGAGACTTTGGAACCATGAACCATGATCATCTGAGTCAAATTCTGGTAATACCCTACCTGTATCAAGGAGGGGTTGAAGCACCACAGTCCATACCCCTGGACTGCTCAGGCCAAAGCAAGACCACCGTGCAGACACACCAGCCCCTACAAAGGGTGCGCAGATGTGAAGTCTGACTAGCTCCACCACAAGCACTATGCAGACTCTCAGGCCATGGCTTCAAGAGGAAAAACAAGCCTCTGCAATGCCCTATCGAAGCTACTGAACCTCTGTGAGTCTCTTTCCTTAGGTCGCTGTCCACATTCAAGATCCAATTCCTGCAGAGTAATTCAACAACACACCGCCACTAACATGAAGAAGGAGAGAGCCACATCAAAAGTCTGTGGTGGGGTTAAGGACGCTGCCATGAACCAAAGCAGACCTGCAGGCTATTTACACCAGACACAGACTTTTCTTGACAACAGAGAGTGAGCACACCACCTTATCACCTGCAAATCAGGAGGATAACCACATTCAGCAGACTAGTAAGGCTCCAGTCTCATCCACAGTAGCATCTTTAGAAACCCCACACAAGCATGTATCAAGTCCAGACTGCTGAGGAAACAGCTGCTATGAGGTGTGACCACATCCTCCTTAGCCCAGCCTAGCAGGATAAAAGGATGTGTAAGTTAGGGCCCAAGTCCTTTGTAAACCCTGCAGCTGCTCTTTTTAATCAGATACAGCAGTGGTTCTTAACCTTTTGACTTCTGGGGACCCTCACCTAGTCATTATTGAAACCTGAATAATTATTGGAATCTGACACCCACTGAATCATTCTTGGAATATGGGGACACTCACAGAGTCAATACTTGTCATCAGGGACCCCAGTCTATGCTTTATTGATGATTTGAACCACAAAACAATACACAAAAAAAGAAACAAGCATGCATCAAACAAATGCACATATGATGAAATAATTAATGTAATTTGCAAACAGATATAAAAAATAAAATGTACATTTTATTAGGAACGTTTTCTAAATGCAATTAAGGCCATACTATATTCTGTTTGATGCACCTGCACTGCTCCCATTAATCAGTTTGAGAATGCTCCTTTAATTTTTTGCCTCCAATTTCGAATTCCTATACATTTTCACAATGTTTTAATATTTTGATTTGTACATTCTACTACTTTACTTATATACACTGTTAGAAATGGGATCTTTGGTTGGCAGTCAGGTTACCCCCGTCCAAGCAAGGACCCTCACTCTAGTCAGGGTAAAGGAGAATCATCCTCAGTTAAACCCCGCTCACCCCCTTGGTAGCTTGGCACAAGCAGGCAGACTTAAATTCAGAGTCTAGGTGTACAGTATTTGTACCAACACACACAGTAACTCAGTGAAAACACTACAAAATGACACAACACAGGTTTCGAAAAATAGGTAGTTTTTATCTAAACAAAACAAGACCAAAGCGACAAAAATCCACCATACACAAGTCAAGTTATTAATTTTAAAAGCAAAAGAGTCTGAAATCCTTGAGAAAACAGTCAAAACACTGTTAGCGTTGAAAAGTACCTGGGTAGTGTCGAAATAACACGCACGGGCGAGTGTGCGTCGGAAAAGGCTAGCGATGCGTAGATTTCTCAACCGCGAGCGAGACCGTGCAGCGTTCTACTTCTCCGGTTGGGTAGGCATGTGTCGTTTTTCTCTCCGCAGGAGAGCGATGCGTTGATCCGGGAAAACACTCAGGTCCGGGCAGGCTTTGCATTGTTTTCCCGCACCCAGCAAGGTTTGCGTCAAAAATCCTACTGCACGGTATCAGCAAAACCGCGCTATGTGGGTTGCGACATATCAGTCTCCGTCAGCGGGTGTTGCATGTGGTTTCTTCAGCTGCGTGCATCCATCTTCCAGCCGTGATGCCGGTGCAGCATTGATTTCTGCTGCGAAGCCGGCGGCGCGTCATTTTTCAGCCTCGTCTCGGAAGGTGCGTTGATCTTTTCCCCGCACAGCGGTCTGTGTGTGGATTTTCAGTCTTGTTTTGCCGGATTCACCTTCCAAGGCCCCAGGAACTGGATAGGGCACCACTTGGCAAGGCAGGAGTCTCAGCAGAGAGTGCAGGTACTGACAGGGGATGTCTTTGATAGCCCTGAGACTTCAACAACAGGAGGCAAGCTCAGGACAAGGCCTTGGAGGTTTCTTCACAAGCAGGAATGCACAACAAAGTCCAGTCTTTGTCCCCTTGCACAGGCAGAAGCAGCAACTGCAGGATAGCTCCAAAAAGCACAGTCAAAGGCAGGGCAGCACTTCTCCTCAGCTCTTCAGCTCTTCTCCAGGCAGAGGCTCCACTTGATGTCCAGAACTGATCAAAAGTCTGTCATTTTGGGTGCTCTTCTTATACCCATTTTGGCCTTTGAAGTAAGCTTACTTTAAAGGAAAGTCTCACTTGTTGGTGAAATCCTGCCTTGCCCAGGCCTGGCCCCAGACACACACCATGGGGTTGGAGACTGCACTGTGTGAGGGCAGGCACAGTCCTTTCAGGTGTAAGTGACCACTCCTCCCCTCCCTCCTACCACAGATGGCTCATCAGGATATGCAGGCTACACACCTCAGCTCACCTTGTGTCACTGTCTAGATAGAGGTGCAAACAGCCCAACTGTCAAACTGACCCAGACAGGGAAACCACAAACAGGCAGAGTCACAGAATGGTTTAGGCAAGAAAACGCCCACTTTCTAAAAGTGGCATTTTAAACACACAATCTCAAAACCAACTTTACTAAAAGATATATTTTTCACTTGTGAGCTCAGAGACCCCAAACTCCACATGTCTATCTGCTCCCAAAAGGAATCTATGATTGAATCATATTTAAAGGTAGGCCCCATGTTAACCTGTGAGAGAGAAAGGCCTTGCAACAGTGAAAACGAATTTGGCAGTATTTCACTGTCAGGAAATACAAAACACATTAGTATATGTCCTACCTTAAAAATACACTGCACCCTGCCCAGGGGGCTACCTAGGGCCTACCATAGGGGTGTCTTACATGTAAGAAAGGGTACAGTTTAGGCCTAGCAAGTGGGTACATTTGCTTAGTCGAATTGGCAGTTCAAAACTGCAAACACAGACACTGCAGTGGCAGGTCTGAGCCATGTTTACAGGGCTGATAATGTGGGTGGCACAACCAGTGCTGCAGGCCCACTAGTAGCATTTGATTTACAGGCCCTGGGCCCCTCTAGTGCACTGAACTAGGGACTTACCAGTAAATCAAATATGCCAATCAAGGAAATCCAATTACACATACATTTTACATAGGAGCACTTGCACGTTAGCACTGGATAGCAGTGGTAAAGTGCTCAGATTAACAAAAACAGCAAAAACAGAGTCCAGCTGTTGGAAAATGGTTTATTGGTAAGGGCAGGTAAGTACCTACACTTAGCAATAGGCCACCAACCTCCACTTAGGTCCAGTTAGGTCTCAGTAAATTAAACCCAGCTCAACCCTTGGTAGCTTGGCAACGAGCGACAAGGCTTAATTTAGGAGACAGTGTAAAGCATTCAAATATCACAAAACAGTAATTAAATAAAACACAGGAAACAGTATAAAAATCCAAAACCAACTTACAAAAATAGATTATATTTTTATCTTTAAAATGACACAAAAACGAATAAAATCAGATAAGGGGAACCGGAAATATGAATTGTTAATGAATTATTGTGTTCTAGCACCTAAAAACAAAAAGCGCTAATCTGGTCATCTGGTCGCACCTCGACCGGGGCAAAGTCAAAGTTGAAGGCTGACCGCAATGGAGCCCGGCTCGGCTACAGCCCGCGGGAGGCCTCGGTCAAAAGTTTACCTTCGCACTTAGTAGTTTTTCTGAAGATTTTCTTCAGCGGGACGAACCTGCCAGTCCAATCCGACCTCCTGGAACTCTTTTCCAGATACGCATCGCGGGAGCCCTCAGTGGAGATTTTTACCTTCGGACTTAGTCGTTTTTTCAAGGTGAAAATCCTTCGACCGGGGTAAACCTGGATCTTGGTCCGACGTCCTTGGAGCCCTCCTCTGATTTGCTGGCTGGGAGGTCCCGATCAACTTTCTACGTTCGGACTTAGGGGGTCATTTCAACCTCGGCGGTCTTTTCACAAGACCGCCGAGGGACAGCCGTGCTGAAGACTGCCAGTGGTGGCGGTTTTCCGCTCGGCGAATTATGACTGCTGGCAGCCTCCATCCTTTTCCGGATGGAGAGCCGCCACCAGCCATACTGGCGGTCGCCAGGGAAGAGGAGGTTGCTCCACCTCCACTGCCCCATCAACAGAACACAACCCACCGAATCACGTTACATGATTTGGCGTGGTGGTGTTCTGTTGACGGGGTGCTGGCGGCGGAGCAGCCCCCATGGATCCCGTCCCCTCCCGGAGGATCAACGGACCAGGTAAGTTGATCGTCCGTTAGAGGAGGGGGGTGGAGGGGTGTTGTGTGTTGTGTGCGTGCATGTGAGTATGTAGAGGGGGTGTGTGAGTGCGTGTATGCATGCGGGGGTGTTGTGTGTTTGGAAATGTGTGCGTGTTTGTCTGTATGTATGTCTGTATGGATGTGTGTGTGTATGTCTGAATGTGGATGTGCGTGTATGACTGTGTGTGTGGCTGTTGGCATGTTAGTTGGTGTTTGTGCGGGTATGTGTGTTGGTGGTGTCTGCGTGCGTGTCGGGTGTGAGTCTGTATAGTGATGTTGGGGGTGGGGGTGGGGAGGGGGGTCCTGCCAACTTTGGGGGGGACAGTTGGGTGGGGGATGTCGGGGAAGGACTCAGGGGTGGGGGTGGGGATGGGGGAGACCCCTATCAGTGCCAGGGAAAGAATTCCCTGGCACTGATAGTGCTTACCGCCATGGATTTCATGGCGGTTACCAACCCCATGAAATCCATGGCGGTCAGCCGGGTCATGATACCGCCGGCGGTCTTGTGACGGCCGCCGGTCTGGAGACCCAAGTCTCCAGCCCAGCGGTCGTCTCCGCCCTGACGGTCGGTTCGGAGAAGTGGCGGATGACCATGGCGGTAACCGCCATGGTCATGATTCCATTTTTTTTACCGCCAGCCTGTTGCTGGTAAGACCGCCGCTTCTCCGCCAACCGCCAGGGTTGTAATGAGGCCTTAGTCTCTTTTTTTGGAGGTTTTCTTCACCGGGACGAACCTGCAAATCAGGCCAGGTCGCAGTTGAGGCAAGCCGGCTAGAATTGCTGTGGCGGGTCGGTCCCTCTATGGAGCTTTTTTTCAAAAGTTCTCCAAACTCCTCCAAACTTCTGGATCTTCTCCCAGATGTTCCTTTAAGGGTCTTTTGGGGTCCATAACTCACCCCAAGGTTCCAGAAGCTCTGAGATGATCTTGGGGGTGTGGACTACAACTCCCAGAATGCACCTGGCGCAAACTCCTTTTTGGCCACTGGATAGTGGTCAGCTGATTGATTTTTTCAGGAGTTGGTGCAGGGGACTCTGGTTAGCAATTTTTCACCTGTGGCAAACAGGGAGTCCCTCCTTGAACCAGTTGAAGCCAGGCAAAGTCCTTCTTGTGGTGAAGCCCAAGTGTGCAGCTGGTGCAGTCCTTCAGAGTGCAGGGTCCAGGTGCAGGCCAGGGGTCCAGCAGGGCAGTCCTTCTTCCCCTTTGGTTCTTCCTTGTTGGAATCTGATGGGGATCTGGTAGGGAACTGAGGTGTGGGTGCAGGTCTGCCAGTTTTATCCCTGCTCCTGGGTGAAAAACAAGGGGGTCCTGATTCTCCAATCAGGTGCAGGGTCCTTCCCCCTGTGATGACCACTTCCTGGGAGGTGTTGCAAAAATCAATCCCAGGAGGCAACATTCCTCAAAAATCCATCATGGCTGAAAGTGATTTTGAGGTTACATCTGGCTGAGCCCACCCAATGGTATGGCTAAAAATCATAAACACACCCCTCTCCTGCCCTCTCCTAATCTAATCAAGGGGGCACCTAGTTGTCTGGGGTTGCAGGATGTGGGGGTGTTGCTGGGTTGCTCCAAATGTCCTTCTCTGCCTTTGAAGACCAGTTTGGCAGCCCTCCCCCTTCCTGCCTCACCATCTGCTGAGGGGAGATCCCCTCCCACAGGCACATCTCTTTGTGTGAAGCCAGGCCACTTCACACCTCATCAAGGCAGCTTGGCAGGCTGCCAGAGGCTGTTCAATCAGAGCACAGCAGCAAAACAATGCAGGGCTGAAATTGGCAACTTTTCAGGTAAAGTTTAAAACTCTACCTGAACAAGCTATATTAAATCCAACAACTGGAAGTTGTGGGATTTATTATAACAATTAATTTGATACAAAACTCTTTGTATCTGTCACTTAAGGGGACTTTTAAAATTAAAATAAAGTCTCCCCATTCTAGCCTATGAAGGCCATTCACTACCATGAGGGAAAAACGAACTTGGCTGTTTTTACCTCATCAGGGCTTATAAAACTATTTTTATAAGGTCCCTGCTTATAGTTACATGGCACCCAGCCCTAGGGGCACATAGGGCACACCTATGTAAAAATATGTTAGTTTAAGACTTTGGAACTACTTTTAATTCCAAAGTCGAATTTGCATATACCTTTAATTTAAAAGCAGCCAGCAAGGCAGGCCTGCCTTTAAAATGACACTGGGCACCTCAGCAGTGCACCTATGGGTGCACTACCAATGCTGTGGTCACTAAACCTACATGCCCTACCATATACTAGGGACTTATAGGTAGATTGACTTAGCCAATTATAATTAGCCTAATTTGCATACAGATTTTACACAGAGCACAGGCCCTGGGACTGGTTAGCAGTACCCAAGGCACCATCAGAGTCAGGAAAACACCAGCAAAAAGTGAAAAATGGGGGCTAAAAGTTAGGGGGCCTCTGCAATCAGCCCTGTTCTCTCACACCAGCACACATCAACAACCAGGGAAACAGGGGCAAAACATTAGGGGAGACCACGCCAAGGATGCCAAATCTAACATACACTTTCGTATTCTGTTAATATTATTTAATAGTCCAAGCAGTCATGTCCCCAATAAGTAGATTTCGCGGACCCTCAGGTGACCAATGGTTAAGAACCACTGATATACATGAATGATACCAGAGGAACGCTAGGAAACCAAAACCCATTTATGGCCCTCTGCTATGATTTGTACTGTCAGAGTAATTCTGAGGTTTTCCCATCAGGAGATGGGTTTTCACTCATGATGAATGACTACGAGGGACAGGTGTAATGGGTTAGTTCTCAATTAGGATGTATGGAAAACATTTGACAGTACTGCTGGTAATCCAGTGCTTCTATATAATTTTATATCGACAATTAGAGCGGTGGGGTAGGAATTAGGAAAACACATTCATACTTAGTGCCTTAGACTGTCAACACAGCCTTTCGCTCACTTTTTTTCTATACAGCACTATTTATTATATAGCAGTTTTATTATGTTTAGCATTTAGCAGCAGAAAATATGATTGCATCATTGAAATATCCCGCTGACTTCATTTGTTTCAAGTGAGTCATGTAATAAACACCCTTGGGTTTTGGTTTGCCGCTTTGACGTGTGTCGTTGTTTCCAGTGGCGCATGCTCATTGAACCTGACGCGTTGACCTTGGAGCCCAAGGGCTGCCAGCTGTCCTACTCAGCTCAAGGAAATTTCGTGGCTGTTTTTCTGAAATTCTTGAATTGGTGCCTACGAAGTTTTTACTTGCAGCCGAGGTTATACCAATCTGATACTATGTGACTCACTTGCTAATGGGCAGCAAATGAACATCTGATGCTAATGACGTTTAGAGGCTATAACCCAGAGGCAAACGTGACTCATGCAAAAATTGAACGAATAGCTTTTCTTTGTGCCAAGCCACCGAGCAATCAAATCCCGTAACCGGCCACACGTTAAAGACAATTAATTGCATAATGTTCGGCCACATTTCTTAAATGTATAGACATTTTGGAATTTTCACGATGCGAAAGCCATGATGCAATCCCTTGAAACTTTAATTTATCCCAAAACAGAAGGCAGTCACCATTCTTAGCACCGTTTGGTTGTTAACTGCTGCAAATAACAAGATTGCTAACAATGGGATCTATTTGTGGATTCTTAAAATTGAAGTTTTTAATGTTTGGTACAACATTAAACAGTGATGTTTTAGAGAGATCTGGTTTACAGAGGAACCCTTTACACGAGATGATCAAAAGTTCCAAACAGACATTTAACAATTTACGACCGAAAAGTATACTATGGGTAAACTACTGATAACTGTTCCCTAGACTATAATTACTGCAAACACCTAAGATCCGGGAAGCCTGTTCACCACTGAATAATACATACATTTGGAGAGCACTTTGAGTGAATAACATACTTTCAGACTTTCACCTCAGGTGCCACTCGAAGTGAACAGATTACATGACAACACCTCTACAATCTGGAATGAGTAATCGCATCATGATCGATAGGCTCGAGTTCTCTATTGTGGGTAAAAAATACAAAAATAGAACAGGGCAGATACAGGTGGCCATTTTCCCTATTTCAAGGGCAAGTACCTATCTCAGAAAGCTGCTCTTATAAATAGTTGCTTCCTTATGCCTTTCTGGAACCCTAAGAGATAGAAGAAATAACCTCAGAGGATTGTGGTAAAGCATGTTAGGGCCAGCTTAGTACCTGCAATTTTACATGTAATATTTTACTTAGCATTTCTTTTTTGTAAGTAACCTTATGGAGTGCTTTTCACTCATGCAATAATACATTAAGTAATCACTGTACATGTTGCTTATTTCTTGTGAGCATTGAGGTAATCTAGTCTGTACACTCTAAGGATGAGAACATAGAACGTAATGCTCTAAGTATTCTGATTGTCGATGGAGACAGCTTCGTGATTGCAGGCATATCATAAAGTCAAGCCTGCACCACTGACACGGTGTGGCACAAAACGTGCTTGTATTATAGAAAAATGCATCTGTGCCATATTCAGCAAAGAAGCACGTTCAGTGGGATTATCATAAAACCTGGCACCCAGTGCCCAATATGCAGCTTGGCTGACTCTGCTACTGATCCCGACCTCTACCATGCACAGGACAATATTAATCATTTTTGTAATGTTGGTTTTCATGTTTTGTCTGGGTTAGCTAGCTCATGTTTTTTATACAAGAATAAGACTGTTGCTGTTAATGCTCTAAAGGACATTTTTGCATCTCTCTTGTGTTTTGTCTTGGGTACGCTGGGTGACAGTGAAAGGGTAGATCTGTTTCCACAATTTCCTTGAGAATCTGAGTAGTCATGTTCGAGGTTGCAAAATGGTGCACTGTGATCTAGCTAGGAACAGTGTCAACATTTCCTGATTGTATACGTGAACTGAGTCCCTATTCGCTGATGTTTTTGTTTACCCGATACATAGTCCTACTTGATTCGTAGGAACCATAAAACATGGTGCCACCAAAGTTGTAGGTAAGGTACGTATTTAACGGGTCCCCTGAGTAGTTGTTCAATACCCAAGGTATACCCTTTCACCTTCACATGGAGCTGTCTATGCGTTAAAGATCAATCCTCCTCAGCTTAATAGCAAGCCCGTATTTTAGTGTGTAGGTTGTTCAAGCTGTAACCTTTAAAAGGACCACTCCATCATAGTGTTTCCTCTGTGACCCCTATTCTTTAAAGTGGCAAACTTAGTTAACATTCTGGTTAACTGCAGACAGGCTGTCTCAACATATTTGGTACAACAGGGTCTCCCTAACACAGGAGTGGGGAAGTTACCTTTATAGTAATAGTCCACAAAGCTCATAAATGTGAAGTTTTCTATTCATGTGTCGATTTTCCTGCAGTAGATAGAAATACACAAACATTTCATACATAAATTGAGGTAGCTTCACCTAATTAATACAGACCATATCACCAGTTAGAAATACCATTACCTTGTCAGGTAATGGCTCCAAGGTGCCCTTCCACATCCACTGTTAAAGTCGAGTCTGGATCCTCTCAGTAATAATGGGGTGACCTGGCTTGCCTTAACCGGCTACATACCATATCCAAATATAGCCGCATCAAAAGTTGGTGAACTTCATACCCTATTTAATGGGCTACTTCAACTATACAGAATATTCAGTTTGTTATGCAAATGATAACAACTGTCCCAGCTGAGGCTGTTCAACCTGTATAGTCAACGTTAGATGTGCCTGCAATTAGTCCTGTCACTACTAATGGAATTATGGGAAAGGTTCTCACCAGATGGGAAGAGATTCCGTTCTGGATAGCTCAAAACCAAATCAGCTTGAAACACTGTTTCCCCAAATGGGACCTCAAGATAAACATAAGATTCTTACTATGTGCCTACCACTTGGTATGGTTCTCCCCTTTGAAGATTGTAACACTTAGGGCACACCTCATTGTTACTGTACATTCCATAACACATGATACACCATCAATAGTGGTTTTGCAGGATGTGCTAAAACAGATTCAAAATGAATATGCGGCTGCCCCTGCTCTGGACACGGGGATGAAATTAATAAGTAATTTTGCCACAGTTTCCTCAATGAAATTAAGTAATATTAAAGGGGAGGAGGCAGCAGCGCTGGCAGTACACCAATGACTCTCACAAGTTCCTGTGCAGGATCAAGAAGACAAGTTCCTAAAAATGTTGGTGACACCTATACATCTATAGGTTGAGGTAATTTGGGGGCCAGGAGTAATAAGTCATGGCATAAAGGTAAATCTGACCAAGATAGTTATAAACAGACAACAGAATCCTCTAGAAAATGCTGGGATCATAAAAAATAAAGATAAAACAAAAACACAGGTGGATCGCTGCAACCAGAGCCTGAAACTTACATAATCGTGAAACACCTACACAGCCTGATAGGTATCAGTATACTGGTACACACCCTTCTTGTTCCTTTCAGTACTCACCAGATTAACGCTCTGAGAGAGGAGGACAATCTGTGCGCAGGCATGGAGAGTACGTGAAAATGAAAACAGACTCACTACCCTAATCTGACATCATCATAAAAAAGGAATAGAAACTTCCACAACAAAAACACCAGTTCAAAAAGAAGAAAGTGGCAGGTATTTTTGTTAACTATGCCACACATACTGAGAACACTCCGTCTGAGCAAGATGTGGGGTTTGACACTGCTAGACAGTGCGGAAGAGGTCATGATCGTTTGCTATAATCTTCAAGAGTTTCTGGTTTTGGGAGTAACTAGTAGATTTGTACATATAGAAACACCAGATCAGAGGGTGAGCCCATCCAACATTCTAGATGAATTGGACATTCAAATTGAGAGTGACACAACTCACACCTGATGAAGCTGAAATGAAGGTTTTACATTTATTAGCGCTTAAACGTAGTGTGAAAATAATCATGTGTGACTTTAACCGAACTAATAAAGATTGTACGGGGACAAAATGTGCCCTCAGAGTAGTTTGCCAACATTTATAAGCGTGCTTTATATAACGTGGTGTATTAGAATTGCACTAATCCGACATAATCGTAAACGTGTGCTACGATTTGCTCGTTTGAAATGTTTTAGCTTAGCATAACTTTAGTGGAGGCTTCGGCCTAGTTGCCTGGTCTCACGGTTTAGATGCTCGTATTTTTCCAATGTGCTAATAAACGTGTATTTTTGCTTGAAGCTGTACTTTTCCACTGAGATCGTTCACATGCTTATCTTAAAGTTTCGTGCCAGCTTGGCATTTTTCTCTTTACTCCAAGGTCGATCTGCAGGTGCGGACAATGGAGGCTCTGAAAGTGAGCTAATTGGTATAAAATGTTGCAACTTTCGTACCCATCTCCAAGGATAATGTATGCTTAAGTAAAAGCTTGAGAACTGTTGTTTTTGATTGGACAATTTGAAGCTAACCTATGAACCCTCCAATGGAAGACCCTACTGGATTTGAACTGTTGTCTATAAAACCCAGGTGCACGAGAAGAAGGCAGCCATTATAGCCATTTTTTTGCGGCCATTACAGCCATTACCCGGACCTCATAGCCATTATTGGACATCCCGCCATTTTGTAGACTTTGCAGCTATTATGGCCCACTTTGCTGCGACGCCATTTTGAAATAGACTTTGATGCTTTCTCTAATCGAGAGAAAGAGATTCTAAATGATTCTTGCCCTAGAGACTTTAACTTTGATTTAATCCCTTGCATGAAGTAGTAGTTTTACCTTGCCGCCGTGAGTCAATTGCCCCGTCCACCTTGCCCCTTTGCCCCGTCCCATGCCGGTCGAAACGGTACCAATGCTGATCGAGAAACGGTACCTGTGAGACGAAGACTTCCTTGTATGCTGATCGTAATTGGTAAATATGAAAGGAAATTGTAAAAAATTGCATTGTGTTTCTTTTAGGTAACCAACTGCTGATTTTGATAAGAGCCCTAGTTAGGAGTTTTCCAAATTTATGTTGCTAAATTGTTTTTGCATGAAGTCCCACATGCCGATGCTAATTTGAGGACAGATGAGGATTCCTTCTGTTGCACGATGCAATTTGAGACCTTGTTATGCTGACTAAATGTATGCAATTAGTTCATTACAGATTATCGTATTAGTGATTTGCATTGCCATTATCGAATGCCTTGTGATTCAAATGCTACATAGATTGCACTTGTTTCGCCGCTATGGACAGCTATTAATGTTCATTTACGTTTATCATTTGGTGTTGAGACACATTTCTATTGTGCTAGCTTTGTTAATATAGGGAAATAAATTCACTAACTTTGAATAAACTGGTGTGGTTATTCCTGACTGAAAGGTCAGGGTTCGCCGAAATGTATTCTGGATTAATTGTCAAGTGTTATGTTGATCAAGGTATTGCTTATGTTCGTTATTGATTATTGATTTGATGCAATTGATCGATATAGAGTACGGAGAGTTCCACTTAGTCAAAAGATTCATCGGCCTAAAGAGCGTCCAAATACAGGTAAATTATTAGTACGGACCGCTCTATCAGTAGATGGTAGCAGAGGACGGTTTCGTCTTTTGGGACCCCGTACTCTTAGAGTACATGGTGTTGAATTAACGGTTACGCCCTTTGAGACCCCATTCGAGAAGTTGAATTAGATTTTCTTGGGTAAAATAGATTGACAGAATGATGATGGGCTAAGTCCACCGCGACTTTCCCGGGATCTCGGAGCTTGCGAATGGAGAGAATGGAGGTGTGGAATCGGCGTTGGCGGTACTAGTGATGGTATGAGTGAAGCTAGGGTTTTGCGCTTGCACAGCTAATTGCCGCAGATTGTGTGAGAAGGTTGCGAGGAATTTTTTCTTTTTAGAGGATAGCGGAGGTGCGACTCCGAGTGTAGAGGTAGAGAAGTCGTCGAACTTCATAGAAATAGCGGAGGTGCGACTCCGAGTGTGAGAGTAGGGAAGTCGTCAAACTTCATGTGCGTGTGGCGCTTTGTGCATAAAAAGGTCCACGTGGTTGTTGTTGTTGAGACGGGCCCTGCGAGGTCAAGAGACTCCGGAGTATGTTGTTTTATGTTGTGGTCTGGGCGGTTTAGTAGGTTGATCGGGCGTGGTCAACGAGTCGGTACGTGTGTTAGGGAGTGAAAGAAACTTCGACTTCGGGCTTTGACAAAATTCTAAGTGCACTAGAATAGATCACTGACAAGTTGAGAGTAGGTCTGCGGGTCAGATTTGCTTGCGAACGTGGGGACCGAGAAAGATGGAATAACTGCCGAGGCTAGTGAAAAATCCCTAAGGTCCTGAAGCGATTGTGTTACCCTTCCTGTAGTAAACCGACAGATCTGTTTTATTTTTGGTAGCTCGCGATACATGCAAGAAGTTGTTTCGAGAGGAGCTGAGTGAAGGAGGACTAGCCGCGAGGCTTTGTCAGCCGCAGTGTGTGTGAGTGTGACGTCACTAGGAGCCGCGCTGGGATAGGTTGGTTGCAGAGAAGGGTCGCGCACGGATTGGACGCAGTCCGTGGGGCTCGATTGGAAGGGGAAAGGCAAGCGAAGAGTATTCCGGGAATTAAAGTCACTTATTGATTACAAACTTTGTGAAAATAAAAGACGAGAAAATGAAATTTTTTAAAGCATTAAAGAGTGCGATGAAGGGGGAGTCTTACATTAAAGCGAGCGTAGGAGAGGAGACGCCGCCCGAAGGTACACCAGCTTACATTGTAATGGAGGAAAAAGGGGTAGCTCCGTGCCTTTGGCTAAAGCAATGGCACAAGTTGACAGAGAAACATGGGAGCGTAGCATTCCCGATCCACGGGACATTCAATATAAGGATTCTGGAGAATTTGAGATTCACGATGTATGACATGAAGGTGCCTCCAAGGCCAGCCCAGTTTGAGGCTCTAGCGATTTGGGAATTAATGGCTAGACAGCAACAGAAAAATAAGTTCGAAACAAGGATAAGGAAGGTAGAAAAGACACTAGCGGACGCTAGGTGGGATAATGCACAGAAGGTGTGGATGTCAGATGTATTGCAGGGGATAAAATTGTTCCCCGCAATTACTAAGGAAGAAGAGGAGACAGGTAAGAAAGCTACCTGTAAGACAAACAGGAGGTGTTCCAAGGATAGAGAGGACGAGGAGAAGTTGAGAAGAGAAGAGGAGTTAGAGGATGAGGAACTAATAATGCAATTGCTGAACGACCGTCCACCACCTTATGCGGAGAGTGGACAAGGTCCAAGTACCAGTTCTGCCCCTCCGGCACCGGTACAGAACAGCGAAACTCAGAGTTCAGGAGCATCATCGAGGTCTAAGGACCCGAGTTTACTGTTCACCCCGCAGGTACCGCAGGTTAGGAGAATATATCCAGATGTGCCTATGTTGAAACCAGCAGAAAATTATCAGCCGCAGGTCCCAAGATATTACAGCAGTGACAACAGTACGGGAATGGTTCTAGACCCGACTGTAATGGGAATACAGAATGGTCACAACCCAACATTGGCACAAGCTGAATCAACCCAGTTTTTGATGCCTCAAAAGCAGATGCAGGGGGGAACAGCACATGCTCAGATGACGGGGAGCCAGATGGGCATGCCGGCAATGATGACCCATAGCGTGGGAATGAATGTGCCTCAGAACGTGGGAAATGGACAAAACCCAGATGCGATATCACTACCCATTACTGTAGGTCCACCGGTACCTCTGTACAGTCAGCCTAACTTAGGTATGAGCGGTCAGGGATCAATGCTACAGAATGGGACCGAAAGGAGGTGCATAAGAAAACACTCCAGGGATAACTCCTATAGCGGCTCAGCCAAATGGATCTGGGTCCTTGATGGAGTTTAGCCCCATATGTGCTCAGTCGACACTGGTGAGGTCGAGTCCCCCACTGATAATACCTCTGTCATCGAACACTGAAAAGCTGCCGCAACCATCAATGGCAGTCGATGTGAACGCTACACTGATGGGGTTGAATGCGCAACAGCTGACACAGTGGTTCAACAGTTTGAATTCCACACAAAGCTCAGACAGTGGGAAGGGAGAAGATTATATGAATAGGATGAGGTTGAACATGGAAGCACAAGAATTGGTGGAAGGGACTATGGGTGTGAATAGGTTAGAGTCCTACTCGGAAGAAGAGCTGAGATACCTATGCCCAAGGATCACGAAAGAAGTGAATAAGGTACATAAAAGTTTGCAGGAAATAGCTGACAAAAACGGGGTTGACATAGACAAGACAAAACACTTGAGCAGGAGCTATAGATTGGATTTTGGGACCACAGATTTTGAACACATGAGGTCAGCAGGCATGAAGGCGCACCTGAGAGAATTGCTGCAGAGTGCACAAGTGTGGAGGCGTTTGGACAAGTGGGAAAGTAGGTGGGTAAAGAGAAAGGAAAAGAGGAGGGACAGTGCTACAGAGCACAATGAGAAAAGACCACAGAGTAGTGATACAGTAACTATGTTACCAATGAGGGAGACAGCAGGGGGAAAATTAATACATGTACCCTGGCACAGAAGTGACATTCAGTCTTTTACGGATGATTTTCCCAAATTGAGAGAGAAACCGATTGAATGGTATCAACAGACTGATAGGTTTGTGAAGCTTGCAAAATGTCTTTGGGAAGATCTAAACACTCTCTTTGAGATTGTGGTTCCGGCAGATTTGTGGGAGGATTGCAAAAGAGCTGTAGGTTGGCCGACAAGTGAACCAGAGAGAGACAGGGATACGGCTGCACCATCACCTATGGTGATGAGCTTGTACTACAAGGTGATTGAGCATTTGAAGACGAAGGTTGCCGCGAAAAATGTGGATTGGCAGAAGATCGATCGAACGGCCCAAGAGGCTAAAGAGTCGATTCATAGTTACTATGAGAGGTTGTTGAAGGCGTTCAAGAACTACAGTGGCACGGAGACAATAGAGGCGAAGGACATGCTTCATTTTGTATTTAGATTTGTGGAAGGGCTGAGACCAGAAATAAGTCAGATGATAAAGTCGCATTTGATTTGTTGGCAGTCGAAACCTATTGATGAGGTGTTGAATTATGCGAAATACTGTAGCGACGAAATTGAGGTGAAACAGAAAAGGTTGAAAGAGAAGGTGATGATGATGCAGCTTAAGGCAGCTCAGACAGGTCTGCAAGGTTTGCAAGGGTTGCAAGGGTTCCAACAACAGGTACCGCAACCGCAGCCGCAGTTGCAGGGAAATATGGCGTTTCAGCCACAGGCCAGAGGCAGAGGCAGAGGAGGTTTTGCGAATAATGGCCCGGATTTGAACACTGTTGTGACTGGTGTGCAGGCAATGAAGAAGGTGATGCCGTGTCACGTGTGCGGAATTGTCGGTCATTGGAAACGCGAGTGCCCGATGGTGGTGCAGGAAGGTGCAGGTGCAGGTGCAGGTGTAGGTGTTGGTCAGCAAAACAATGATGTCAATGCATTTCAGACAATGAGGGGACCGAAAATGAGAGGTCCAAACCCAAATTTTCAGACCGTAAATCAGTTGCAGGGATTACAACCTATGCAGCCGCAGCAGATGCAGATGCCTCGTATGCAGATGACGCAAATGCAGCCAATGCAACAGCAGTTTCCCATGGTACCTAATCAGCAAATGCAAATACCTTTGGCACCAATGAGTCAGCAGCAAGTGATGGTTCCTCCACAGGTCTCGGGTCAGGTAATGAGTACAAATGGCACCGTACAACAGTTCCCATTACACAGTGAGAGTGGAATAAACAATGTATGGGAAAGTGAAAGTTCAGAAGAAGAAGGAGATTGTGTGCTTGCAGCATCCTTGGAAGTTAATCAAAAGGGTCCGTACGTAGAGGGAAGAGTAATGGGTCATCGTATTTCATTCTTGGTTGACACAGGAGCAACACGTTCAACTGTTAAGAGCAGTGAAGTACCAAATTTGCCACTCTCAGGGAGGACAGTTCAAGTGGTGGGTGTAGCAAACAGGCACCTGACAAACCCAATTACAGATCCGGTACCAGTCAGCATTGGTAATTATCAAGGGTTACATCAGTTTGTGGTATGTGACTCAAGCCCGATAGCACTGTTAGGGAGAGACCTATTGTGCAAATTGGGTTGTTCGATCATGTGTTCGAACGAAGGAATAACCATCCAGACGAGCAGTGATGGGGAAGAAGAGGACAGTGTAGAGGGGGATGAGATGGAAACTGTCAATGAAGACTATCCTCTGATTTGTCTTTTCCCGATGATAACTGAAGAAGATATTCCAGCTGAATTACGGGAAACAGTCGGAAAGGAAGTGTGGGATATGACAGGGAAAGAGGTGGGATTGATGAAAGGAGTGGAACCAGTGAAGGTGACTGTAAAGCCCAATGCAATCTTTCCCCAGACCCCACAATACCACATGGCACAAGACACCCTCATGAAAGTTGCCCAACTTATTGACAAATTTGTAAAACAGGGGGTACTGAAAGAAGTGTTAAGCAGTCCATGTAATTCACCAATAATGGGACTAATAAAGCCAAGTGGAAAGGTCCGACTTGTGCAGGACTTGAGGAAAATAAATGACATCATAGTCAAATGTTGCCCTGTCGTACCAAATCCAGCTGTGATAATGTTTCAAATTCCTTGCGATGCCGAGTGGTTCTCAGTCATCGACTTGTCACAAGCATTCTTTTCTGTGCCTCTTCATGAGGACAGCCAATTCCTTTTTTGTTTCAAATTCCTAGACAGAGTATACAGTTGGTGTCGAATTCCTCAAGGGTTTTCTGAGTCACCGTCAATCTTCAATCAGATTCTAAAGAAGGATTTGGAAGCATTAGAATTGCCATTCGAGTCAACCCTAGTACAGTATATCGATGACTTACTGATTGCATCAAAGACAGAAAGTGGCTGCACAGCCGATACCATTGCTCTGTTGAACCATTTGGGAAGGAATGGACATAAGGTGTCTCCTTCCAAATTACAGTTCTGTCAGAAGAAAGTGAAATACTTGGGTCACCAGATAGAGAAAGGGTCACGGAGAATAATGAAGGAAAGAATAACGAGTGTACTTCAAATGAGTCCACCAAAGACAAGGAGGGAGGTGAGGAAGTTTTTGGGAATGGTGGGTTATTGTCGCCAGTGGATTCCCAACTTCTCGACTCTAGCAAAGCCTTTACTGAAGTTGACCCAGAAGGATGCCTTGGATCAAATTGAGCTGAAAGGAGACGAGATGGATGCTTTTGTTGAATTGAAGGAATGCATGTGCAGGGCTCCAGCTTTAGGTATGCCTGATTACACAAAGCCTTTCACATTGTTTTGTCATGAACGTGATGCATGTTCTTTGTCTGTCTTGACTCAAGCCCATGGTGGCGTAAACAGACCAGTAGCGTATTTTTCAGCTACTTTGGATCCGTTCGCAGCAGCACTCCCAGGGTGTTTGCGCGCCGTAGCAGCAGTTAGTATCAGCCTCACTCAGAGTGAAGGAATAGTGATGGGACACCCAGTAACAGTCATGGTCCCTCACTCAGTCGAGATACTTTTGACCCGCTCCCGAACGCAACACATGACTGGAGCAAGACTCACAAGGTATGAAACGATAATTCTGGGCTCACCGAATGTGCAGCTGAAAAAGGTGCACTACGTTGAATCCAGCAACCTTGCTCCCTGGTGAAAATGCTGAAATTGAGGACGCTGAAGACGTCGAGCATGACTGCCTTCAGGTGACTGAATTTTGCACAAAACCTCGACCTGACATTAAGGATACTAAGCTTGATGAAAATGACCAAATTGTTTTCGTTGATGGTTCATGTCTAAGAGATGGGATGGGGATTTTGAAAGCAGGATATGCTGTATGTACTGTAACAGGTGTCTTGGAAGCGGGGTGGCTTCAAGGAGTCTATTCTGCACAAGTAGCAGAACTTGTAGCCCTTACAAGAGCATGTCAACTGTCTGCATTGATGAAAGTCACCATTTACACTGATAGTCAGTACGGGTTTGGAATTGTGCACGACTTTGGACAACTATGGTCACAGAGAGGTTTCCTGACTTCTTCAGGATCCCCAGTGAAAAACGGGGAGAGAATAAGGGAATTGTTACACGCCATTCAAATGCCAGCTGAAGTTGCAGTGGTAAAGTGCAGTGCTCATACAAAAGGACAGGACTATGTTTCTCTGGGAAATGCATATGCGGATCAAGTCGCAAGATTTTGTGCCTTGAACTGTATATTACTCAGGGATGAATGGAATTCGATAAGTGAGCCAGAACTCGAACCAGCTGAAGCATTTGCCTTAAAGGTCATAGATACAATAGATGAACTAAAAGCATTGCAGAATAACGTCAGGGAGGATGAGAGAGATTCCTGGATTAAATCACAGTGTATAAAAAGACCAGACGAGTTATGGGTTTCGAATGAGGGAAAATTTGTTTTGCCAAACAGTCTCTTATCACAGCTTGCGCGGTTCTATCATGGGCAAGCTCACCTAGGGAGAGATGCCATGATAAGATTGTTCAAAACTGATTGGTTTAACCCCAGATTTCGTCAAGCTGCAGAAGCAGTTTGCCATCGATGTGTCACTTGTCAGCAGATGAACCCAGGAAAGGGAACAGTTGTGGGAACAGTAAATGGGCCACATTGGCAGGGCCAGTGGCCCATTTAGTAGGATGCAGATAGACTTCATTGAGATGCCTGTGTATGGAGGTCTGAAGTATGTGTTGGTGATTGTGTGCATTTTTAGTCACTGGATTGAGGCATACCCCACACGTAGAAATGACAGCCTTACAGTTGCAAAGCTATTGCTGAGAGAGTTGATACCACGTTTCGGATTCCCGATCTCTTTAGAATCAGATAGGGGAAGTCACTTCAATAACGAGGTGATAAAGTTACTTTGCGAAGCGCTGAACATTGAGCAAAAACTGCATTGTAGCTATCGCCCTGAAGCCTCAGGATTGGTGGAGCAGATGAATGGTACACTGAAATCAAGAATGGCGAAAATATGTGCATCGACAAATTTGAAATGGCCTGACGCATTGCCCTTGGTGCTAATGTCAATGAGAAACACCCCTGATAGAAAGACTGGATTGTCTCCGCACGAAATTCTCATGGGCAGGGCTATGAGACTTCCTGCAGTTCCCGCAAACGCGCTTTTGAATATTACAGATGATATGGTGTTAGACTACTGCAAAGGTCTGGCTGACGTGGTTCGCTCTTTCTCTCACCAGGTGGAAGCAACCACCTTACCACCGATCCAAGGTCCAGGACACGCACTGAAAGCAGGTGACTGGGTCGTGGTAAAGAAGCACGTGAGAAAGTCGTGTCTGGAACCCAGTTGGAAAGGCCCTTTTCAAGTGATCCTGACGACAACTACCGTTGTGAAGTGTGCGGGGGTTCCCAACTGGATTCACGCCAGTCACACAAAGAAAGTGTTGTGTCCCACAGATGAGGAAGTTGAAGCGCTGAAACTGCCAGTGCCTGAAAAAAAAGTGCTGAGTGCTGAGACAGAGCAAAACCGAACTGAAAGCGAACAGGCAGGAACGGAAGAGAGAGAGATATTCTCTGAGGACGAAGAGACTAACTCACTTGGGGAAGACCAAGGAGAAAGTTCAGACAGCGACGAAGCAGCTGAAGGTGACAAAGAACCTGAAGCAGCTGAGGATAGCAAAGAGCCTGAAGCAGCTGAGGGTGACAAGGAACCTGAAGCAGCTGAAAGTGATACAGAGCCTGACGAAAGTAACAGTGACGAAGGGCTCAAAAAAGGTGAAAAAGCAGGAGAGCCTGATCAGAGGAGGGCTTTCCCAGAAGCAGACGATACAGAAAAAGAAAAAGAAAACGTGATTGATTCCCCAGAAGGAGGGGACAAGGCAGAACAGAACGAAAAAGTTCAAGCTTCCTCAGAAAAGGTCGCAGGTCCATCAAATGGACATTGTGCAAAGAGGAGACTAAGCATATCACCAATAAAACAAAGGACTGAAGAAGGTTTGAACGACGGAGAAAGGCCAAAAGTGAAAGAGAAAAGAAAAGAAGTAACTGTCGCGGTACCATCCCCGAGTGAAGAAAAAGACTTGACAAAAGTGGAAAGTACCAGCGAAGCAGAATCGAAAAGAGAAGCAAAATTGAAAAGGAAAAGGATACCAAACAGGAGATATTCCGGTCCAGAATGGGCATATGTAGTCAATGACGATTGGACTGACGAATTTGTATCTCTTAGCCTCGAGAACGAAGAAGAAGCGATACCAATAGAAAAGAAAAGTTTTATGGACTCTGTCGATTGAAAGGGTGATAAATGACATTGCTCGTTACAATCTAACGTATACAAACAACGAGCTGAGACATTGCTAAACCGGATGAGAAACTTGCTGAACTGATAAAAGACTGAGTTATTGCCGAATTGAGACAAATGCTGCTAACCGATAAGTGACTGGCCTCTTGAAGAAGACGGTGTGAACATTGCGCTCGCTCAGCTTTGTAACTGAATTGCTAAATAGTTTCTTTTACAGGTGCTTCCAGCTCTCTGATTCTATACAGATCATGACTGGGTACGCTACACAAAACAGTAGAAAGAAATATTGTAAATATGTGTGTATAGGCTTGGTAACTGCATGTGTACTAATAATAATGGCAATAGTGCTTGGAATGCATGGAAAGGGTGAGAATGAGAAAATTGATGCTTCTACTCTTGCTCCTGTTACTGTCACTGAACTAACTGCACTGAAAAGATTAGAATTAGATGAGAGACACTTGCATGATAAGAAAGAGCTTTCGTATAATGTTTTCTATCGCTTATTAACAGAATATGTTGAGACTATGGATGCGAAAGATTGTTATGTGTGCACACAGATACCGACATCAGTAAAGGAAGGGGTGACTTATCACCACATGCCTCTTACATACGGGATTACATGTAGTATAGTAATGTCTAGATTTTATGGTCAAACTAACATACAGTATTTTTACTCAAATTATGATGTTACCTTTGCATATGTTCCTATAATAGCGCAGCTAAGCCAAATTGCTAAAGATTGGGATGCTAAAATAATGAGGGAATTTTTCGAGCCAATGCTACCTTTTGAAACGGCTCACGCTCATAGGGAAAATCTTACCTGCTCGCTCTCTGCAGTAGAAATAAGCTTTTTAGATCGCACAGATGATAGAAGGGCACAAATGAATGCGAAATTAGAAAAGGAACTACATAAGAGGACTTCAGTAGATAATTATGATTTTGCCGCAATAAAGACACAAGGGAGAATAGCTTTAGATGCTTGGCATGTAGGGAAATTTTGTATATATCGAGGTGAATCTTATTATGACAATATTTTTGTAGGAGCGAGTGTGTGTAAACATACGTTTATCTTTAAGGCCAAATGGACATTCATGATGAACGGACTTGACCCTGTCATTCCAGGTGTATATTACATTTGTGGGTATAATGCCTATTATCGTCTTCCAAAGGGATGGTGGGGGAGATGTTATTTGGGTATAGTGTTCCCAAAGGTTTATCAACTGGATGACCTATCGATGATTCAAAAGACATCTGGATCCCATCGTATCCAGAAAAGAGAGACCGCAGCTGCTGTGGTAGGAGATATATTTGGAGCCATGATTCCTTCATTGGGAGTTGTGCTGAATTCCATCAAAATAAGAAAGTTGTCTACTATAGTGGATAACATGTTGACAAAGTTTTCAGGTGCTATAATCCTGATAGATGCTGAACTTGCAGCGGAAAGAGCTATGACTCTTCAAAACAGGCTTGCTTTAGACATTCTTTTAGCAAAGGATGGTGGTGTTTGCAAAATGCTTGGTGCACGACACTGTTGTACGTATATTCCCGACAATAGTGTGAAAATTAAAACTATGCTTGCTAATCTAACAAAAGAGAGTGCAGATTTGAAGGAACTGAAAGAACCAGGAGTGTGGGAGAAGGTTGGAAAAGGGCTTGCTTCAGTGGGAAATTGGATTGGGGGAATTTGGAATGGAATATTACTGAAAATAATAGAGGGAATTTTAATAGTTATAATTTGCATATTTGGAATTTGGGGAATAAAAAGGGGAATAATAATGATTATGGAAAGAATTAAAAGAAGAAAGGAAGAGAAAATAATGAAAAGAATGGCAGAAGAATACAAAGCGAAAACTAGGGGAATTAAAAGGAAAAGAGAACTGACAGAATTTTAATGGAATAAAATTTGTGGGCATGATTTAGTGAGATGACAAGTAGTCATCAAAGGAGGGATTGATGAAGCTGAAATGAAGGTTTTACATTTATTAGCACTTAAATGTAGTGTGAAAATAATCATGTGTGACTTTAACCGAACTAATAAAGATTGTACGGGGACAAAATGTGCCCTCAGAGTAGTTTGCCAACATTTATAAGCGTGCTTTATATAACGTGGTGTATTAGAATTGCACTAATCCGACATAATCGTAAACGTGTGCTACGATTTGCTCGTTTGAAATGTTTTAGCTTAGCATAACTTTAGTGGAGGCTTCGGCCTAGTTGCCTGGTCTCACGGTTTAGATGCTCGTATTTTTCCAATGCGCTAATAAACGTGTATTTTTGCTTCAAGCTGTACTTTTCCACTGAGATCGTTCACATGCTTATCTTAAAGTTTCGTGCCAGCTTGGCATTTTTCTCTTTACTCCAAGGTCGATCTGCAGGTGCGGACAATGGAGGCTCTGAAAGTGAGCTAATTGGTATAAAATGTTGCAACTTGCGTACCCATCTCCAAGGATAATGTATGCTTAAGTAAAAGCTTGAGAACTGTTGTTTTTGATTGGACAATTTGAAGCTAACCTATGAACCCTCCAATGGAAGACCCTACTGGATTTGAACTGTTGTCTATAAAACCCAGGTGCACGAGAAGAAGGCAGCCATTATAGGCAATTTTTTGCGGCCATTACAGCCATTACCCGGACCTCATAGCCATTATTGGACATCCCGCCATTTTGTAGACTTTGCAGCTATTATGGCCCACTTTGCTGCGACGCCATTTTGAAATAGACTTTGATGCTTTCTCTAATCGAGAGAAAGAGATTCTAAATGATTCTTGCCCTAGAGACTTTAACTTTGATTTAATCCCTTGCATGAAGTAGTAGTTTTACCTTCCCGCCGTGAGGCAATTGCCCCGTCCACCTTGCCCCTTTGCCCCGTCCCATGCCGGTCGAAACGGTACCAATGCTGATCGAGAAACGGTACCTGTGAGACGAAGACTTCCTTGTATGCTGATCGTAATTGGTAAATATGAAAGGAAATTGTAAAAAATTGCATTGTGTTTCTTTTAGGTAACCAACTGCTGATTTTGATAAGAGCCCTAGTTAGGAGTTTTCCAAATTTATGTTGCTAAATTGTTTTTGCATGAAGTCCCACATGCCGATGCTAATTTGAGGACAGATGAGGATTCCTTCTGTTGCACAATGCAATTTGAGACCTTGTTATGCTGACTAAATGTATGCAATTAGTTCATTACAGATTATCGTATTAGTGATTTGCATTGCCATTATCGAATGCCTTGTGATTCAAATGCTACATAGATTGCACTTGTTTCGCCGCTATGGACAGCTATTAATGTTCATTTACGTTTATCATTTGGTGTTGAGACACATTTATATTGTGCTAGCTTTGTTAATATAGGGAAATAAATTCACTAACTTTGAATAAACTGGTGTGGTTATTCCTGACTGAAAGGTCAGGGTTCGCCGCAATGTATTCTGGATTAATTGTCAAGTGTTATGTTGATCAAGGTATTGCTTATGTTCGTTATTGATTATTGATTTGATGCAATTGATCGATATAGAGTACGGAGAGTTCCACTTAGTCAAAAGATTCATCGGCCTAAAGAGCGTCCAAATACAGGTAAATTATTAGTACGGACCGCTCTATCACACCATTAAAGTGAATTTCTGGGATAACTTAACATACACATATGACATTCTCCTGGCTGAGGTAGATTGGCTGTCAAGTGTAATATTACCGTCCTTCTCAGTTTTTGTCCTGAAGCAGTTAAACAGGGTACAACGAAGATTGGGGGCTTGCACAAGCCCCAGCATTCTATTGTAATAAATATAAAATACTCATATGCTCACATACACAAATGCAACCACAAAAGCTACTGTGAGGGAGATTCTCTCACAACTTGTGTAACAGGCAGTAATTGAACCCTGTGTCTCTCCTCTGCATAATTCTCTTTTTCCTGTCATGAAACCAGGTGATTCCTATTGCATTGTCTTAGACTACAGACATTTAAACAGTCACACATACGCCTTTGCAATTCAAAATTCACATAGCACAGGTCTTATAAACAACATAGTACATAAAAATACAAAATGAGATTGGACATTTCCTGTGTTTATTTCTGTCAGAATATAGCACCTGAAAGCAGAGACCTAATCACCTTCAGCACCCTAGGCTTAAAAGGCTGTTTTATTGACTCCCTCAGGGGTATAAGAACAGCCCAGGATTGTTTGCTGCCTGAGTAACATAAATTTGACATGAAATTGACTTGGAGGTGTTGTCCTAGGTAAATAACTTCTATCTGACGCACAATGATTTAAACACACACTTAGCGTGAGTATATCGCATAGTGTTGGGATTTGCCAAATACAGCTACAAATTAAATTTAAAGAAATCAAAAATGTATTTTATTAGTGTCTTGTTTTTGGATCACAAACTGTCCAATGAAAGCAAAAGCCTTGTCCCATACTTCTTAAAGAAGTGTGCTCTTGTATAATCACTGAACACCATAAAGAAACTACAGTCATTGTTTGGCTTTCTAAATTGTGGTACAACATACACAGCAGATCATGCACAGCGGATTAAACTGCTGTATGATTTAATTCATCCAGATTTTTCAAATACACATTGGACATCTGAACATACATAAATACTCAGATCTTTGCAACTGACATGCTTGCATCCAGACACTTACACTCCTGTGTCAATACAACAAACCTAGTGATATGCATCATTGCAGGATCAACTGGCTATACATGTTACCCTCAACAAAAAAGACACAGTGCCTATTACATATACATCACGTTTATATTACAATGCCGAAATGTGGTTTGCATCCACTGAAAAAATATTGACTGCAGTTCAAAAGGCTGTCATAATGGAAAGACCATTGGCTCAGGTGAAACGGATCATAATTGTAACCCCTGTTATAGGCCTAGTGGCTGTCATTAAGGCAAGTATTCCTAAAGCAAAAGCCTTACATGCAAGATGGATACACTGGGACAATTTTCTGACAGCTACTGATGTAGACTATGGGCCCGATTACGATCTTGGCAGATGGAGTTACTCTAAATGTGACGGATATCCCGTCTGCCGTTTTACGATTCCATTATATCTTATGGAGATTTAAATACAGGGGACGGAATATCTGTCCCATTTGAGAAGGAGTATTCCATCAACAAATTCTTAATCAGGCCCTATGCCTTTGACTTAACTTTGCAGACTCAAGAATTCCTTCCATATGAACCAGAATACTCTGTGGCAGGTGACATTTTGCATCTCGGGCAGTATCATTTTATCATCTATACTACTGATTTAGCACAACTTGTGACTGGCACCAAACAACAGTACGAGCCCCCTTGCACAGCAGTTTGTGGTGACATGAAAAATTGTGAACTTTAGCCAATAAAAACTTTTCAGCAGTCCCTGTGGGTTGGCACAGCCCAGCTCACTGAATTACAAGCATCGACTCTTGCACTTGAGAATAGGGATCTTGAAATCCCCACATTGATACTGTGCAATTCGTATTAATGTGGCCAGTCTTAAAATAAAAACTTGCATTATTTGCATCTGAATGGATTCAGAGAGTGCAAATGAAATACTATTATGCATAAATTGCTCTGGGAAAAAGTGCCACATCTTAAGGATTGTTTGCAACAGGCTCATGTAATTCATACATTGAGTCACCAGCATGTTGGCATGCATGTTGCAGGGAATTTAATGGCTGACGAAGCAGCAAAAATAGTGGTTCAGACCTCTGTAGCAGCTGCGATTACTCATTCTCACATGAGGGTGGATGATGACATCATAGCTGCTGTCACTGCTTCAAGCAGTGCCACTCCTTTACCTAAAAAATATCCAACAAAATATTCCATCTGTTGAGTTTCCAAAATAATCCTTTTGCCCGCATTCCCAGGGTAAGGTGATCAAATGATATTCAGCAAGGACCACAGGATAGAGCTAATTATAACTGCACACGAGGGGTTGGCATCTGCACATGCTGGTGTGGTGGCAACAGTTTCTCTACTTCAGAAATCCTATTGGTGGCATGGTCTGTAGAAGCAGATGAAACAATGTATCCTCAGCTAAAAATGTCATCACTGCACACCCACCACATACACCTCTCTTAGTTTCAAACAAACCGCTCCAATGTGTATATATAGATCATTGTGGACCTTTACCTTTTTAATGATGTATTTAAATACACTCTACTTGCTGTAGATTCATGTTCTACATTCATGTGGGTGTGGCCTGCAGTGATCGGCTGATGTTCAAACTGTTATTAAAGATTTTCAAGTTCTTGTAGGGACATAGCAGTAGAGTCATTTCACTCAGGCCATGGTCTTGTGTTTGCCTCTAAGGCTTACAGGGACACCATGGGAACCGTGCGTGTTGTTGTACATTACTCCTATACCTATCATCCTAAGGGCAGCTTGATAGACGAAAGAAAGAGCTGTGACTCAAAGCAGTCATTTAAAGCTAGCGTATTAGGTTCAGGTCGTAGTTGGATCCATCACATGTATGAAGTCCAGAGAGCTTTAAATAATCTACCTAGAAGATCTTTGGGAAGCCAGACCCCCTACAAGGTCCTTTTTTGGCATTCAGATGTACACCACAGGACTTGATAATACTGACACAGTAGTGGCAGATACACTTTTTCACACATATTGGTTTACTGTTTTTCAGGTGATAAAAGATTTCCATGACGAGCGACCAAATGAAATTGTCAAATCCTCTACTACTGAGGAAATGAAGGAGCAACCAGCATCTTCCAGCTGAACTCCAATGATTGGGGATCTAGTCCAAGAGAAGATTATTGATAAAAAAAGAGTTTGGCCCATCATACTGAGCACCCGTGCCAGACCTGGGCATTCAGGGTAAAAGAACTGTGATTTTGCCCCCATTTGCTGGTTGTAAAAACAAACGCTTTGTTTCAATTGATCTGCTAAAGCTGCACCATGTGGTCAGTCTTACACAGTGGGTCAGGAGAGATCCGAAGTAGTTTCCTGCCTCCTCTCACTATTTTGCATGAGATCCCTCTGCAAGACTTAAGTAACACAACTAATGCTTCTCCCCAGCTGGGAAACACAGGAGTTGAATTTCCATTAGTTCCTGTTGCTACTGTCAATACAGAACACTCTCCAGATGTTTCCAGTCTTCAAATGCTATTTCCAACACTGACATTTTGTATTATCAACTACCTTTGGAAGTGACTACCAGTTCTCCTTTATAACCTGAGGTCCACTGACTACCTCTAGTTACTTTATTGACATTGATGATTTTTCTTCAAATTCTTCACACGCTTCTTTGCATGGAGACTTATCTGATTCCTCCATTGTCCTACATTTGGAATACCATTTCACCGTTATTCCTCTTCATTTGGATTGGATTTGTTACAGTATTCTTTTTGATTTCAAATGGACATAACTTTCCAGAATGCACTGCTCCTGAACTGGTAGCAAAGATGTTGAAGACTCATTCTTCCTCACACAGGGTTCAAAGAGACCTGTCCCATGTCAACATTTCTGCATTTCCTATCTCTGATGGGACTGTGATGGGAAAAGTCCTGATTTATATTTTTGGTCCTCCTGAAAGTCTACAAATATATTTTTATTATTTTCAGAAAGTATGAGAAGAAGCAAATATTTGACAATAGGACCGCAGATCAACCTCGTTCTCCATCTAGAGAAGGCAACAAACCTTAATCACCCCCATTTTAGCATCCTCCCACTCCCTCTCCCACAGTCATTTTGGTTCCACATTGTTCAGATAATAAGACAGAATACCAGACTACTCCTCATATCATGTCATAAAAGTATACATGCATTTTCAGTGGTCATCCCCTATCAGGCATTTAATGAAAAGACAAAAGTTCAAATGATGAATGCACCAAACATTTGCCCCATACTTTACCGAATTTACGGGGACAGACCCTACTGATGTGCGTGACTTTTTCAGCCGCCATTAACATATCCATGCACCTTTTCCATTCCTATAACGTTGGGCTCCCTACGGACCCCTAATGTCAGGTTATATCCCTCTTGGTGACCACCAATTCAAGATTATACAACACAAGTTGGACTCTAGGAAGATCAACTTTGTTTGGTGTCCCTATGAGGAGGAACTTGGGATCTAAAGGAACTGGTCTGGATAGGACCTCGCCAAGCGCCCCTGTACTCCTGTATGTGGGAATAGTACCAGAGTGCATGGAGAAATGAGCCCTCAGTATTCTGACACCATAGACAGTATGGATCCTGGGTCCTCCCCATAGCATGGAAGAAGCACACGTCATAGTATAACCTGTGGAGTATCTTGAATTGGACCAGTTGCAGTGTAGATTTTATAGCCACCTGCCTTGGATGCATCGGGGCTGCCGCCCAATCGTCTTCCATTTCTCCCACCTCCCGCATCCATTTCTCCCTGAGTCTCACCTACTTGTCTGGCATGTTATTGTTGAGGGATTTGTAAGTGAAGAACGTTGCCCCCTCCCCAGTAAATCAATCAGTTGTCACACCTCTCAAAGGGCGAAGTCGGGGGCACTCTGCCAAGGTAGTCCTGTGCCCTTCATGCATGTCTTATTTGTGCATATTTCAAAAATTGATTATCATGCATACCATAGTTGGACTTAAGTGAGGCAGATCTCATGATAACACCATTCTTGAGTACGTCTCCCAGCTTGGAGATCCCAATCAAGTCCCATGCCTTGGAGCCACATAGTTTTCTCACCTTAGGGTACCAACATCCTTCTCAATAAGGCATTTTGTTTGTGGGTATACCATATCACCCAATGATTTTCATAGCACTCACACAGGCTCTAAACAGCACATGCGTGGCCTGGAGGAGGCTCAGAGGTCCTTGGCCCATATAGAGATAATGTAAATAGAAGGAAGTGGTCCACTGCAAACATTCCAAGTGGGACATTGGGAGATCAAGAGGTGCAAAGACCCAATCATTAATGTGCTGTTTCCGATAAATGGAATGTGACCACTGTGAGAACTATGCTCTCCAAATTGGAAAACTACTCTGTTGAAATTGTACATTTGTATTTGAATTCTGATAATTATGTTAAAATGTTCTGCTATTATCTTTATGCTCATCACTCTTTACAAAGAGCTAGAATCCTTGAGCTCATTTTAATTAAACAAAATGGGAACATTGCCTAACACCACCAGTAGGTAATTCTAAAATATACATGAGAAAGTTTGCACAATTTTCAGGACACAACAGCTTAGACTCAACTTCCTATCATTATAAACTTACCCCTTCCCCAGTGAAAAAAACATGCTCACACAAACTATATTGATCTATTGGGATTCCCTTATATCCGAACTGACTCTACAGGGTTATGAGTATTAGTTGAAACAATATTGATTTAAAAATTGATTTGGGGAAGACTCCATTGGCAAGTACACTGTACTGATCCTTTATTTGGAGTATGTCTAAAACCATGACAAATAACTTTCCTGAACAAAATAGTGCAACACACAACTTACATGGGTCTGGCTAAAACTAAAGAAATGAATACACCTAGCATTCCCTCCATTGCATGTTTTGAAAATTGGCAACATTTAGCAAACTACACCGAAGAGCAATTAAAGGACATGATACAAAATGGTACACCTCATTATTTTAATTTCAGGTCCAGACTGGTAGTTAGTGTGGCCAGTCAACACTATAGGCTGTTATGCACATTTCTTAAACTTCACTTAGATTTTATAGCTAGTAAACCAGATCTCTGGAACTGCAGTCATAACATTCAGGGGTAGTGACCACCTATAGTGTGGGGAAATTCTGCCAATAATGGTTATGATATTCCACATTAGCTACAGTGAAAGAACACCTATCTCTCTGATCTGAGGACATGGATTTACAATATTTCTAGTTAGGTCCTAGGACACCTAATCAAAAATGCTATATAAATGCCTATATAATGAGATTTGGAAACTTTCCCAGTGAGACACTGCTGAACAATTAAGACATATTGATAGGTAGAATTTAGCTGGTGTGGACAATGGTATGACTATGCTGTCAACTTCCATTTCTAGTTTGAATAAAGTGCCATCTACATTCGATATCATACAAAATGAACTGACCAGCTGAGATTGATTATACAATTAAGGTTGCAGGTTTCAAAATTAAACCATGTACTATGGAAATACCTGAACACAACAGAGTTGATTTTGCCCTTTAATTTAACATGTATACAGAGACTTGTGGCAAAACAATTTGCAGCTTACTCCATGGTGAATATTGAGCAGTAGCTAATCTGCCTCCTTCTGTGTAGTTAATCCGCGGCTTTATATCTTTAACAGTCTCTGTGTTGGAAAATGGGTTATCGGTAAGGGCAGGTAAGTACCTACACTTAGCAATAGTCCACTAACCTCCACTTAGGTCCAGTTAGGTCTCAGTAAATTAAACCCAGCTCAACCCTTGGTAGCTTGGCAACGAGCAACAAGGCTTAACTTAGGAGACAGAGTGTAAAGCATTCAAATATCACAAAACAGTAATTAAATAAAACACAGGAAACAGTTTAAAAATCCAAAATAAATGTATATAAATAGGAAATATTTTTAGCTTTACAATGACACAAAGACAAATAAAACCGGATAAGGGGAACCGGAGATATGAATTAAAAAAAATTATTGCTTTCTAGCGCATAGAAACAAAAAGCGCCAATCTGGTCGCACCTCGACCGGGGCAAAGTCAAAGTTTAAGGCCGCCCGCGATGGAGTTCAGCTCGACTACAGCCCACGGGAGGCCTAGGTAAAAAGTTTACCTTAGGACTTAGTCCTTTTTCTGAAGATTTTCTTCAATGGGACGAACCTGCCAGTCCAATCCGACCAACTAGAACTCTTCCTCGGATCTGCTTCACGGGAGCCCTCGGTGGAGATTTTTACCTTCAGACTTAGTCGTTTTCGAGGTGAAAATCCTTCGACGGGGCAAACCTGGATCTTGATCCGGCATCCTTGGAGCCCTCCTCGCGGATGCGCTGGCTAAGAGATCCTGGTCAACTTTCTACGTTCAGACTTAAGGGGTCATTGCTACCCTGGCAGACGGCGGAGAAACGGCGGTAAGACCGCCAACAGGCTGGCGGTCTTTTTTTTGGAATTATGACCATGGCAGTTACCGCCATGGTCATCCGCCGCTACTCCGTTCTGCCCGCCAGGGCGGAGACGACCACTGGGCTGGAGACCTGGGTCTCCAGCCCAGCGGTCGTCACTATATCGCCGGCAGTATTTTGACCCGGCTTACCGCCATGGATTTCATGCAGGGAATTCCTTCCCTGGCACCGATAGGGGTCTCCCCACAACCCCCACCCCGACTCCCTCCCCTACACCCTCCACCACCCCTGCCATCCCCCAAAGGTGGCAGGACCCCCCTCCCCACCCAGACCCCCAACATCACATCACTCATGCACACACGACACGCACTCAGGCACCACCAACACACATACACACACACACCGACATACATGCCAACATCCACACACACACAGTCAGACACGCACACCCACATTCATACATACACGCACACAACCATACAGATATACCTACAGACATACACGCACTCATTCCCATACTCACAACACCCCCGCAAGCATACAGGCACTCACACATCCCCACTACATACACACACACACCCCCCCATGCACACACACAACACACAAACCCCCCCTCCCCTCAAGGACGATCGACTTACCTGGTCCGGCGATCCTCCGGGAGGGGACGGGTGCCATGGGGGCTGCTCTGCCGACACCACACCGTCAACAGAACACCGCCACGCCGAATCACAGGACATGATTCGGTGGGCGGTCTTCTGTTGATGTGGCAATGGAGGTGGAGCAACCTCCACTTCCCCGCCGCCCGCCAGTATGGCTGTTGTCGGCTCTCTGTCCGAAAAAGGACGGAGAGCTGCAAAGAGTCATAATACGCCAAGCGTAAAACCGCCACCACTGGCGGTCTTCTGCACGGCGGTCCCTCAGCGTTCTTGACAAAAGACCGCTGAGGTCAAAATGACCCCCCTAGTCTCTTTTTTAGAGATTTTCTTCACCGGGCCGAACCTGAAAGTCAGGCTGGGACATGGTTGAAGCAAGCCGGCTAGAGTTGCCGCGGCGGGTCAGTCCCTCTATGGAGCTTTTTTCCCAAAAGTTCTCCAAAGTCTTCTAAACTTCTGGATCTTCTTCCAGATGTTCTTTTAAGGTTATTTTGCGGTCCACAGCTCACCCCAGGGTTCCAGCAGCTGTGATATGCTCCTTGGGGTGTGTGGACTTCAACTCCCAGAATGCACCTGACGCAAACTCCTTTTTGGCCACTGGACAGTGGTCAGCTGGTTGGTTTCTTCAGGAGTTGGTGCAGGGGACTCTGGTTAGCACGTTTTCACCTGTAGCAAACAGGGAGCCCCTCCTTGAACCAGTTGAAGCCAGGCAAGGTCCTTCTTGTGGTGAAGCCCAAGTGTGCAGCTGGTGCAGTCCTTCAGAGTGCAGGGTCCAGGTGCAGGCCAGGGGTCCAGCAGGGCAGCCCTTCTTCTCCTGTAGTTCTTCCTTGTTGGAATCTGATGCGGGTCTGAGGTGTGGATGCAGGTCTGCCATTTTTATCCTTGCTCCTGGGTGAAAAACAGGGGGTCCTGGTTCTCCAATCAGGGGCAGGGTCCTTCCCCCTGTGATGACCACTTCCTGGGAATTGTGGCAAAAATCAATCCCAGGGAGCAACATTCCTCAAAAATCCATCATGGCTGAAAGTGATTTTTGGAGGTTACATCTGGCTGAGCCCAACCACTGGTGTGGCTAAAAAAAACTAAACACACCCCTCCCCTGCCCTCTCCTAATCTAATCAAGGGGGCACCTCATTGTCTGGGTTTGCAGGATGTGAGGGTGTTGCTGGGTTGCTCCAAATGTCCTTCTCTGCCTTTGAAGACCAGTTTGTCAGCCCTCCCCCTTCCTGCTTCACCATCTGCTGAGGGGAGATCTCCTCCCCCAGGCACATCTCTTTGTGTGGGGCCAGGCCACTTCACACCTCATCAAGGCAGCCTGGCAAGGCTGCCAGAAGCTGGCCAATCAGAGCACAGCAGCAAAAATACTGCAGGGCCAAAGTTGGCAACTTTTCAGGTAAAGTTTAAAACTCTTTACCTGAACAAGTTATATTGAATCCCACAACTGGAAGTTGTGGGATTTATTATAATTAATTTGATACCAAACGTCTGGTATCTGTTACTTAAGGGGACTTTTTAAAATTAAAATAAAGTCTCCCCATTCTAGCCTATGGAGGCCATTAACTACAATGAGGGGAAAACGAATTTGGCTGTTTTACCTCAACAGGGCTTATAAAAATATTTGTATAAGGTCCCTGCTGATAGTTACATGACACCCAGCCCTTGGGGCACATAGGGCACACCTTAGGGGTGACATATATGTAAAAATAAGGTAGTTTAAGACTTTGGAACTACTTTTAATTCCAAAGTCGAATTTGCATGTAACTTTAATTTAAAAGCAGCCAGCAAGGCAGGCCTGCCTTTAAAATGACACTGGGCACCTCAGCAGTGCGCCTATGGGGGCACTACCTATGCTGGGGTCCCTAAACCTCCATGCCCCACCATATACTAGGGACTTATAGGTAGGTCAATTTTGCCAATTATAATTAGCCTAATTTGCATATCCACTTTACACAGAGCACTGGGACTGGTAAGCAGTACACAGGGCACAGCCAAGAGTCAGTAACCACCAGTATCTGTCCCAAAAATTGGGGGTGACCAGGGCAAAAAGGAGGACTTTCTTACACTCTACATTCCAATTTACATCCTGTTGATAACGTTATCAGTTAGGCAGGTGTGAAGCTTTGGGGGATAATTTTGTTCACAATTCCTTGTTCACCTTTCAATGCAAGTGTGTGCATGGGGAAACTGAAGTCTTCCTTAATGGAAACAATTGTGAAACTTCATTTGGCGATGCATTACTTTGTAAAGAGATCACATAGCATGGAACGTGTTTTGTGTCTATGAAACATTTAGGTGGTCATTACGACCCTGGCGGTCTCCGACCACCAGGGGTAATGTAGCGTCCCTACCGCCAACAGGCTGGCGGTAGGGATGCCCGCATTACGACCGTGGCGGTAGCACCGCGGTCGCACCGCCGGGGCCGGCGGTTTCCCGCCGTTTTTGCCCCGGCGGTGATAATCCGCCAGGGCAGCGCTGCAAGCAGCGCTTCCCTGGGGATTATGACACCCCTACCGCGAGCCTGTTTCTGGCGGTTTGCACTGCCAGGAAAAGGCTGGTGGTAAGGGGTGTCCTGGGGCCCCTGGGGGCCCCTGCACTGCCCATGCCAGTGGCATGGGCAGTGCAGGGGCCCCCTAACAGGGTCCCGGCCAGCTTTTCACTGTCTGCATAGCAGACAGTGAAAAGCGCGACGGGTGCAACTGCATCCGTCGCACGGCCGCAACACTGCCGGCTCCTATGTTGCGGCCTCATTCCCACTGGGCCGGCGGGCGCAAACTTGGTTTGCGCCTGCCGGCCCAGCGGGAATGTCATTATGGGGGCCGCTGGAGTGCGGCCGCATTGGCGGCCGCACAGTGGTTACCGCCTGGCGGGCGGCGGTAGCTGCCCGCCAAGGTCATAATGACCCCCTTAGTGTTATTTGAAAGGCACACCAGTCTCCTATATATGCCCAGTGTTCCAATTGCTCTTGAAAGGGAGTTATTTGGTTCTCAATGACAAAGGGCCTGATTTAGGTCTTGAGGGAGGGGTTTGGGGGGAATCTGTCTCAATGGCGACGGATATCCCACCTGCTGGAATCTAAATCCATTATATTCCATGGGATTAATATTTCAGCAGATGTGATATCCTTCACCATTGTGATGAGTAACCCCTCTGCCAATATCTACATCAGGACCCAAGGTTGTTGTGGGATGAAACCAGTTGTCCCATATATGGTGGAGGTCTCCAGGAATGTGACATGCTGTAGCAATATATTATTTGCGTCCACGCATATACTAAGGGAAATTACCGTATGGTCTTCCATCCCTATTTTTAGTGTGAATTTCAATAAGCAGAGCCGATGAAAGCCTTTTTGTTTCAGAATGATGTTTCTGTAACATCTTATAGACAGACGTTTGATCCTCAAATTTCAAAGTCTTCTTCTAAAGTCCAGTTGTTACTGCACACTATCTTGCTGTACACTTTTTCAAAGAGAATGGGTCTGATTTTGTGAGCACATTCCAGACTGTATTTGGAGTTATCCTGTTCTTTCTGCACTCTTTGGTTTCCAGTGTTTTTGGAGGTACACCAATTATATTATTCCTATTTGTCGCTATTTTATGTTTTTTTCTGCTCTGCAATGGGTGTTCCACTACCATGAGGCCAAATAGTAATGAATCTGCCACATGTCCCATAGTCTTGTGAACGCATGATATAGTAATTCAGAGTGTCTTTGCTACAGGAACTGAACATGAACTGATCTTTGTAATTTAGACCTGTGTGGTGACAATACACGCAGCCTATGTTCCGCTGTCTTCTGTGCCCTTTCAAGAGTGCACTGGACTTGTGTCTGACAACGCAATTGATTCAAACTGTGGATATAAATCTGCATGTGAGTTTGTTGAGGAACCAAGTGTTGTCCCATGAGGCTGCCATTGCTGCTGTATGCTTATTATGAGCCATCACTTCTGGTGGATATGGATCCTTTAGCTCATGGATTTCTGGAATCTGGCTCTAACCTAGTGGTTTTACCACTGGCTGTCCTGCCTCCAAAATCAGCTGAGTTGGCTGGATCTGACCATATTTGTTATTTGGAACCTGCTTCTCAGCCAACAGTGGATCTGTCATCTGTGGTTTCAGGTTCCTTTCTGGATCCCATTGACTTTAAACACAGAAAAATGTCAGGTAACTCCTAGAATTTGATTCATCCCTTTGTTTTTTAATCAAATTGTTTTTATTAGTTTTCTTAGCTTTTAATAGGCATATTGTTTAATAGATATGACTTTTGTTTGCTTTTCTTATTGAAGCACATTTCATATTATATACAGATATTGTTTCATGTATACATTTCAGGTTAGTTTTATATTCTTAGTTTAGCTTACACTCCTCTCTCATGGCCAAGAGGAGACTGTGGCAAAGAATATTAGGGCCTGCATAGTGGCATCGGTTTTAAATGCACATTTTAACTTGCCATGTCTTTTCTACTAGTAACCTTTTACATGGCTTTTCACTCATGAGATAATGTACTCAGAAATCACTGTACATGTTGCTTGTTTATTGTAAGCATTGAGGCAATCTAGTCTGTACACTCCATCCAATGATGAGCACGCAGAACATGATGCCTTAAGTATTTTGATTGTCCGTGGAGACAGCTTCGTGATTGCAGACATATCATAACATTAAACCTGCACCACTGACACAGTGTGGCATGAAAAGTGCTTGTATTGTTCAAAACTGCCTCTGCACCATATTCACTAGAGGAACACGTCCATGTGGAATATCTTAGAACATGGTATGCATGCCTGAGATGCAGCCAGGCTAATTCCAATGCTGATCCTGACCTCTTCCCTGCACAGGACATAGCCTGCACTACACCAGACTAGATTCCTGGCTTCCTGGTACATCTTACCCAGGCATGGAGGGGTCAGGCTGTCCCAATTGATATGGCACAGGGTACTCCCACTATTATTTCCATAATGTTGGTAGTAATAGATAGGAGTGTACGAACATAATAATACTACCATGAATTACCTGTTTATCTTTTTCACCATTTCAGTAATGCTGTTTACTTGGCTTTGTCTCATTTGCCTAATAATCACAGCTCATGTTTTTAGGCAAGAACAAGACTTACTAAAAGCACTCTAAAAGTAATTTTCATATGTTTCTTGTGTCTCATCTTAGGGGCGCTGAGTGGCAACAAAAGAGTAGATTTGTTTCCACAATTTCCTTGGTAATCTGAGTAGTCATGTTCAAGATTGCAAAACCTATCCAGTACCCTGGTATGTTTAGGGGTTCAGATGTGGCACAGTGAGCTAACTAGGAACAATGTCTACATTTCCTGATTGTATACGTGGACTGAGTCCCTGTACGCTGATATTTATGTTAACCAGATACACAGGGGATTTGTAGGAACAGTTTAACCGGATAATCAATTTGTAGGTTTTTTGTTTGTCCAGGTCCTCTACCAGACTACGAGTGGGTATCCTGAATGTGCATGAGTCCAACCCCAAGGCCCAGCTAGTTGTGAATATGCAGCTTCTTTGAAGAAACTGTACACTTCTCATGGAAAAGATAGTAATTATTTCTATTGCATGCTTCCCAAACAATTGCACGCTTCCCGAATAAACGTCTCCGAATCAAAGAAGCCCTTTTCTTTTATCCGCATGCTTAGGCCTGCAGGGAAAATCATACAGGATGATCTGGAAAACTTCTCAAAGTTGAGCATATCCACTTATCATATAGCAGCTTTTGGGGCTTCACTGTTGTCAGTGATTCACACCTTGCACATGGAGTCCCTGGTAGTCCATCTGACAGGAAGAAAATCAACACACACCAGTAAACAGATGATAACCACCTTAAGACTTAAGAACTGCTTCACAACCACTGAAAATGGCATGTTCAAGCCCTATCCCACGAACATAATTGTTCTCATCAATATTGTTAACAAACAACTATTGGTACAGGAGAGCCTTATTCTGATGAATATTAATGACTTCACTTAGCAGCTGAACAACATTGCCAAGCCTTTGGGCTTCTTCACTCGTATCAACTTTATGAGGCACTTTGAGCAAATGATAAAATTTGCCCATCATCAACTGTTCCCATTCCGAAGAGTGGGATTATTCCTATCAATAGATATCTTTAGAACAGCCATTCAAGCAAACCCTGCTCCAATCTCATTTTGACTGAGCATATCTAAGATCCACATATAACCCTGAAAGCTGTTCTTCATAAAGTTGCAGGCCTCAACAAAAATTGTGGACTGTCTCTATGCAATGTTCATCTCTGCTTGATGATTGACTAGGTCTCCTCCATTGGGCCCTTACAATGTACTATTATATTACAGTGCGTAAATCTCTTTATGTGACCATACCTCAAACCATTCCGAAAATACCATAGGGAGGTTATGTGAAGCCTTAAAAAAAAAAACCTTCACCCTTATTGTGCTGAACTTTCGTCCACCCAGGAGTATGATGGGCCCCACAAGCATCCTTTTCCCAGTTCACTACCTATGTGCCCCTACAGCCACTGTGAGAGTGCGAGGAGCAGCATCTCCATTGTACAAAAAGGTCCATAACTATCTTTGCTACGTAGGAGGCCTAAACTTAGGGCTCAGCCCTGGTGAAGTCTAAGCTAAGAATGGTATTCAGGACTGGATGTTTACCAGTAATCCAGATCTGGGTCTTCTCTTCTCCAAAGCAGAGACAAATGTTTCTAGAAGCCACAGTGTCATTATATGTGACATTATATGTGAATATGTCAAGCTGCCAACTTCTCATGAATAAAAAGCCAAAGGCATAAAATCCTTTCTTGCTGATGAATTCTTCACAAGGTTGGAGAAAACTAGGAGTCAGGAATCCAGGCGAAAAAGTCCCAAGAAAGAAGAGACAGGATCAGCTGAGCGGGCAAGAAAAATAAAGTGAGTACTGCAATGTTGCAGTGCACCCCCCAACAAAACGGAAGCCTTTAAATAGTAAATGGACAGGAAAATCAAATTACACGAACACAACTATTAACATGTATTTTATAAATGCATCTGCAAAATCAAAAGTAAAAGACAAGCTACATAAAAATACATTTGAAATTGTTATAGCAATTACAACCCATTTAGAGTGCATGTGGAATGCAGGAAAATGCATTGTACTCACCCTTGATGACATGACTCTTCACATTCAACCGGAATTCAAACTGCAATCAGACTAGTTGAACATGATCAAGTAGTGTTAAAACCAAATGTGGAAGCGATTTAGAAGGTACTTTGTGAAAGAGCTGCTGGAATAATGAAGTGAAAATGTGCGCAATCACAAAATCAGGCTGCCTTTATACAATTAGAGTTTCACTTGTCCTTACTATTCAGATACCTAATAAATTCATCCCAAACATCCGCAAAACACTTTAAGGCACCGATTCGCCGTGCATATGCTTTTTCGAAAATAGAGATTCTCCTGAGTTTGTCTAGCCACCCTTGCACAGTAGGTATTTTCGAGGTTCGCCAAATTTGTAAAACAAAGGATCGAGCAACTGATAACGCCACACATAGAAAATATTGTAGATGGAACCTCAAAAATTTTGAGTAGCAGGGAACACCCGAAATAGTATCAATAAAACATTGGGTCATATAGTAGCTTGTACACATTTGCTAAGAGCTGAACGTACATCCTGCAAGAAGCAGGCCAACTTAGATCAGAGCTAAAAATGTGCAGGCAATCCCCTGCCTGCATCTAAAACACTGATTCGAAATATTGTGGAGTATTTTATGAATTGCAGATGGGGTGCAATGGGTCAGACACCTCTGAGAGGAAGCCCATTCTTTTAAAAAGTGCAGCTTTAAGAGACTTATATCCAACCCTGGAGACATGCTCCCATTCACCAGGGGGCATTTGATACCCAACTTGCTCTGTAAGGCGATCTAGAAAGGAGTAATTCAAGAGTGAACCTGAAACTTTCCTTAACGCCCTGTACAAATTGCCAATCCCCAATAGCCTCAAAAAGATAAGCAATTTTGTAAGGGTCTGCCTGGTTTTGCTCATCTCCAGGCAACTGTTTAGAAGAAAACCTGAAATCTGGAAGAAGCTATGGCAGAATGCTGGTAGCCTAGCCCCAAACGTTGTTACATTTCCTGCCAGGTTAACAGTCGACTACCAATAAAGAAGTCCACAAGCATTACATATCCAGGAGCATTCCAGACCCTGACTAGTGGTTTGGGAACATCTAGGCCTAAGAGTTCGCACTCGCTCAGCTATATGAGCTTATGATAAGACGGTACTTTCCTTACACTGTAAAAGTGTTTCAAAACAGTTGCCATATTGACTTGTACCTTGTATCTTGTCAGTTTCTGTAGTACAGACATTTTGAGAAAAGGCAGAAATATTGATGCCAGTTTCTTGTGCCATTCTAGAAAGAAAACATTTTAATATCCATCAGACACCCCTTCTCTTCAGGCTGCTGTGTCCAGCCATGATGCCTGATTATAGGAAAAAGGTCTGGGAGGCCCAGCCCGGCTTGGTCCTTATCTGATTGCAGGATAAGGTACTTAACTTAGGGTACTACCTTTCCAGACAAAGTTAATAATAAGAGAATGTAACTCCCTAAAAAAGCTTGTACTGATTTTCCTGGGGAGATCTGAGAAAAGAAAAATAGGTAATATGGACATCTTCACCAGGGAAAACACCTGGTCAATGTCAATGGGAGAATTTTCCACCTTGCCAACACGTTTTAGCTAGCATTGCTTTGTAATTAAGCGAGAAAAGATCTGAATACTGATTTGTCACATAAATCCTTAAATAGCGGCTCTGTCTATTATATTGGCTAAGTAAAATCAAAGGGAGTACCATTTGTGGAGCATTAAATAAGAGAGATTAGTTTTTTCCGGGATTGATTTTACACCCTCCAACCACCATAGAATCCTGAATTAGGTTAATTGCATGCTCATTATTGGCGCCATCAGCTTGCAGATAAAGGACGATGTCATCTGTGAAAAGCTTATTTTTCAGCATTCCTTCAATTGGAGGTTTTACACTGGCTGCACTAGGAATTCTTTCCGCCAAGGGCTCTATAAAAAGAGCAAAGAGAATAGGCAACAAGGGGTATCCCTGAAAGGTACCCATTTTCACCTGGCATATGTCGACATCTCTAGCGCTGTTGATAATGTGAGCTTCTGCCCCCAAGTACAGGTTCTGGATCATATTGACTACTACCACTGGAAAACCGAATCTGCTCAAGTTATAGAGCAAAGTATTTCAGTTTACAGGATTACCAGCTTTCTCGGCGTTGAACATTATAACGACGGCAGGGTCCTAATGGTTGGGAAAAAAGTTGATTGCCTGAATCAAGAAATGTGAATTGGATGCCATCATTCTGTTTGTCAGAAAGCCGTTCTGGTCTTTATGGACCAAGGCTTGGCTTAGTTTGTTAATGCGTGATGCCCACACTTTTGCAAATAATTTATAATCTGCATTTAACAGACTAATCGGATGATAAGAATTCATGTTTGGGGATATTTCACTTTTTTCACAAAGTTTATGACAATGGATTCCTTGAAAGTAGATGGTATGTCCGAGATAGTCAAACACAGTATTTCATTTTCTTGTTCACTTATTCAATTTATATGAGGGAGATAGCTCCAAAACTTTTGCATTTCTACATAATTGTTTACTTGCTATTGACCATTTTCCTAGCAAAACTTCCTGGGATTTAATGTTAATAGTGGGGGACTTAAATATTCATTTCCAACCTTTTGTCAAGTATAAGGGGCTATTTCTTTAGGAAGATTGACAATAAAGCACCCACAAACTGCCAATATGGAGAAAGGCCAGGAGGTCTGTCCATGCTTGTCACAGTACTCTTCTTTTATCAGAACTTGCCTAAAAGTGTGTAATAGAGATCTCCTTCAGACACTCCCTCACAGCCCATCTAATGAGCTCTAAACTTAAGAAGTTACATTGATTTTGTTTCTGATTTGTGTTCAGTAGTGGAAACATATGAAACATATAATGCTCGAGCATGCCTGGATATGGGCCCTGTGCTCACTCTGATACTGGAACCAAGCTATACCCGACTGATGAGTCTTAATGAGGTCAAAACTGGTCTTAAGTTGCCTGTGTTCCAGTTCAGGGAAGACCTTACCTGGACGTTCGAGCTGGGCTGTTCCCAGTGGAGTAGGGACAGGACTGACTTGGATATGGAGGGTCTAAATTGAGGTGGCATAGTGTGCAAAGTATCAATGGACTGGGATGTGGGCTGAGAAATTACCAGTGGTTGAGATGAATTCAAACATTCCACCCATCATGTGTTTGTATACTTCAGTATGATTTTAACTAGTTCAAGACATCTTGAAATTGCCTTCTCCCAAGAAGAAGTAATCAGTAACATAACCTCTCAGAAATGTAGGAAGGCTGCCAGTTAAAATAAGGCCCCTACAGATTTTAATAGAACCAATATTGGTGCATAGGCCCCATCTATAGTAAAATTGTTAAATTTGATTGTGCATCCTTTTTTCATCCCATTATATGGCACGCTGCAAGATTACTCTGATCTTCACAAAGGTTGCAAGGGACAATCCAGTTCCGCTCATTCAGCTGAATTATTCGGTCAGAAAGATCAACAGTAAACTTGTGTTAACCCATCTGGAATAGTAGATGAAGATTAACCACATTCTTTTCCCATTAACCCATTCAAGAAAAGATTTGAAAAAGAAAATAATATAGTAGACCGGATCCCCACAAAAGGGATAAGAGTAGCAGAATTTTGGCCACACATTGCTACTTTTAATGGGAATTTTGACAAGCTGAGCAGACTTAAAGGTGCTATTGTTTAAAAAACAAGTGACCCTGACATCTGCCAGCGAGACGTATGCACTCCAGATGGCGAGGTCATCAGTTGAGATACAGTCTCTATTAAATATACCAATCTCCCCAGGCACTTTGGCAAATTTATCAACATAATTTTTAACACATATAGCACTGAAGGGATTGTGCACTTTTGTAAGGCTGTCGGTTCTGGGTCAGCACCTTCCAGACCGTGTTTGGAGTCATAGCTTCAGCCATACACTCACTCTTTTCGAGTGTATTTGGTGGATTACCAGTTACGTTGGTGTTAATTGGTGTATTATTGCTGCTATTATGTTTTTCTACAGAGAGGCTGCCCTATTTCTTCCAAGCAGAGTGATGAAGCTACCACTGACCTGGCTGTGTCATGATCGCATGAGGCAGTACTTCAGAGCCTCCTTGCTTGAAGACATGGGGCCTGATTGACCGTTGACATTCCCACCAGTACTAACATGTATGCAGACAGTTTTCCACTGCATCCGGTGCTCCTTCGAATGTGCACCAATAGTGTGTCTAGCCATACACACCATATCTCCTGTGGACAAGGATCTGTTACTGTTCTTGATGAGGGTTCATTCACAGTCGTGACCCTTGAGACTGAGGTTGATTTGCGAGGCCTCTTATGAGCCACTGCTTCTGGGTTTCCTGGCTTCAACGACATCAGGCAAAATGCACCATGCTGCCCTCGCAGGTCATTCTGCATTCGAGGTTTCTGCTCACTTCTGCTCCATGAATCCCGCTGTTAATCCTTTGATTGATCTATTGCCTGCCAAAGTGGAATTCTTTTTGGTCTCAATCTCCATTGATGACATCGGAGACCTTTTGCAAGACCATGATTATTGTTGATTTGAACATTGGGTATTCAAAGTGTAGAACGTGACACCAAATTGCTTTTCAATTCGGCTTGTCTGTAGGCCTTCTCTGCTTGTCACTTTTCACATTGTATCTCTTATGTATGATTTTAAATTTGCTTTTAGATTTTTAGTTTAGTGCATTTTTAGACTTTGGATTTTGCGCCTTTGTTTCATCAATAGCGTTGTGAGTCCATTTTAGTCTGCCTAGGTACAGGAGTTTAGCTTAGATTTGGCTTTCAGGCCTGTGCCCTTTTACCTAGATAAACATGCTCTGTCTTATTATTCAGTTTTATTCATTTTAGCATTGCTTGCAGTTCTTGCACTTTGGGAGAAATGCTTTGATTATATCATCAGTTGCCATTCCGTGAAAGCATCATTATAAGTAATGTATGTATTGGATTGTCATCATGTCCCTTTGCTTCATGTTAAGACAAGGACATAATGTGAACATGTCAGGCATTTTGTTATGATATTGCTGATCTAAGTTTGCACATGCAGTTTAAAGGGGAGGTACATACCCCTGTCAGGATGTCTGCACGAACAATAATATGGGCCTTATAAAAACACTCGGTGAGACCAATGTCATTAGAGGGGGTTCCACCCTGGATATTCCATCTATACTGCACATCACTTTGCAGCAGACCTCAACCTTTGTGTCTCTATGAAGCTTTATTTGGAGACTGGAGGCCACCCTTATTCTAAGGTGGCAGGGGTCGGGGTACTTCGCATGGAAATGGCTTGGGCAGATTAGGTTTATCACACCTTGCTTTCTTGAGGGGTGCAAATACACTTTAGGGATGAATTTATGTATTCATGTGTTTTGCAAAATGTAGGGATTGTTTATATTCACATCCCTAATCTTCACAATCCTGTTTTTCTCTCTTGTCATTATCCTAATAATTGCAGCTCATGTATTTTATCATAGATTGCAGTCTTTTCACTAAACACATTGAAAACTATCCGGCATCTCCCTTCTTGCCTCTGTGTGTGTGTAAGAGATATATTGGCAACAAGAGAAAAGGGTAAGACTTGTTCCACCACGTTTTTTCCTGAGAAGATTTCAGAGTCCATGCACTAAGCTGCCAGAATTCACCTTCACTGTTTGCGTTTTGGAGCGGTGCTGCTAGAAAGCCAGAAGGATTGGGCCAACAGCTGCCAACTGTTGTGGGAGTTACTCAGTCACCTACGATCAGAGGTGCAGCCACTCCTAATCTAGCAGTAGGGATACGAATGTCCTTACGACAGCAGCCGATATTCAAACTGGTGTTTGTGTCACTTTTGTGAGAAATATACAAAAGCTACTGTTCATTTCTTATTATTCCATTGTGCCTACATGGGTTTAGGAGTTGGCTAATACCAATCTTTGATGAGGAGGGCAACCTGATTACAGGAGGGCCCTGTAGTATCTGTAATGACTACCCACTGTTTTTATAACATATTGAACTTGTGAATATATGAATTCTTCATAGAGAATATGCAATATTGTGATGGAACATTTTTATTGGAAGCCAGATAGTTTATAATCAAACATTGTGGAGTATGTCTAGCTATTGTTCTTAGCTATTTGCATTTTTATTCACATGGTAGACCACACAGTCTTTTATGTGGGATATGTGTAGTACCATTGCAATAACATATACATTTCACATACTGTGTTTTAATGTCCCATTTTTCCTGGAACATCATACATTTATTTTTCTGGCTGTAAAAGCAAATATTAAGGGAATGAAAAGCAGTTCTTTTGATCACATAAACGTATTTATGTATTTGAGTAACATAAGGCTAATGTACTCATTCTAGCTTTTTGTATCTCTATGTTTACATTATGGAAGATTTTTTATGTGCCATGATGTGTTGCTCATGCTTATCAGTTTGTGCTGGGCTGGAGGCATGATACTTTAAACTTCCAGAATGTACACACTTTCAGAAGCAAAAGAGGCTACTTTATTCATTGACATTAATCATATTGATGCTCAATCATGATAGTTACCTGCACTTAAATATTCCCTTAAAGTTACAAATTCTACTATATGCCACTCTTATGGATACTTTCCATATAAACCTTGCATTAACGTGTGGACAAAGCTACTCTAAATGAAAGAGATTGGAGAACTCTTACAGCATCTATATATCTTCTACATGTAATCTGCCTGGGGTTTCAGGATCAAGTTGCACGATATATCTAGACTCCTTCCTTCACAACACTTTTTCCTTATTTTCGCCTCTATATTTTCAAGGGATGGAATCAATAACAAAGTATTTGAGACCCATACTGTTGCTAGTGTGTACTTCCTCAAAGTGGCAGGCAACTGGATAACTCCTGTCTTTATTTGTCTTTATTGTTTAATGCTCCAACCTGCACTTGTATGCGCATATGAACTTTTAAAATGGCACTGCCTACACAATTTAGGTTACAAGGACAAACTAGCACATAAATGGCAAATTGAGTTTTACAGCGATACCTTTCCTTGATTTTTATGGAATTCTTTCTGAATGGAGAAAACAAATATGTTTTGTGTATGCCATACTGACAGGCTTTAAAGTTCATGCCCTTCATAAAGACCCAGTTTGTTTGAAGCCCATTACCCTGTTATTGTAGTTTTAGGCTACTGGTGGGTTCTCCTGCATCAATCTTGCCCTTCTAATGGTTATTTCTGGTCTGGTTGGGACAATCTTCTTTATAGTAGAGTCATTTTGGATGAGATGCCAATGCTTCTGACTATATGTGGTGTTACAAATGGGGTCTTTGGTTGGCAGTCAGGTTACCCCCTGTCCAAGCAAGGAACCTCACTCTAGTCAGGTTAAAAGAGAATCACCCTCAGCTAAACCCTGCTTACCCACTTGGTAGCTTGGCACGAGCAGTAGGCTTAACTTCAGAGTGCTAGGTGTAAAGTATTGGTACCAACACACACACAGTAACGTAATGAAAACATTACAAAATGACACAACACAGGTTTAGAAAAACAAAACAAGACCAAAATGACAAAAATCCCCAATACACAAGTCAAGTTATCAATAAAAATGCAAAAAGAGTCTTCATGGAATTTTAAACACACACTAACACTGTTGCTGTGAAAATGTACCTTGGGTGCGTCAAAAATAATCCAGCACAGGTGAGTGTGCATCAAAAAAGGGATTGCGATGCTTCAATTTCACTCACGAGCGAGACCTTGCTTCGTTTCTCCTTTCGTCGGGTTGGGGCGCGTCGTTTCTTTTCTCCGCAGGAGAGCAATGCGTCGATACAGTCAGCACTCTCTGGTCTGGGCAGGCCTTGCGTTGTTTTTACACGCCCAGCGGTGTTTGCGTCGGAAATCCAGCCGCACTATGATCCGAAAACCACGCAGATCGGGTTGCGATCTCACCAGCCTCGGTCAACGATGCCGTACATCGTTTCTCCAGCCCTAGACATCAATATTCGTGTCACGTTGCAGGCGAGCGTCGGTTTTCAGCTGTGAAGCTGGCGGCACGTTGGTTTTTCACCTGCAGATCGGAGTTGCGTCGATCTTTTCCCTGCACTGCATTCTGTGCGTGAATTTCTTCCTCTTAGGCTGCCAGCTTCTCCTTTCAGGGTCCCAGGAACTGGATGGGCACCACTTGGCAGAGTAGGAGTCTCTCCAGAGACTCCAGATGCTGGCAGAGAGAAGTCTTTGCTGTCCCTGACACTTCAAACAACAGGGGGCAAACTCCAAATCAAGCCCTTGGAGATCTTCAGAAGATGGAAGGCACACAAAGTCTAGTCTTTGCCCTCTTACTCTGGCAGAAGCAGCAACTGCAGGATAGCTCCACAAAGCACAGTCACAGGCAGGGCAGCTCTTCTTCCTCAGGTCTTCGGCTCTCCTCCAGGCAGAGGTTCCTCTTGCTTTCCAGAAGTGTTCTAAAGTCTGTGGTTTTGGGTGCCCTTCTTATTCCCATTTTCTCCTTTGAAGTAGGCCTACCTCAAAGCAAAGTTTCTCTTGATTGTGAAATCCTGCCTTGCCCAGGCCAGGCCCCAGACACACACCAGGGGGTTGGAGACTGCATTGTGTGAAGGTAGGCACAGCCCTTTCAGGTGTGAGTGACCACTTCTCCCCTCCCTTCTAGCACAGATCGCTCCTCAGGAAACGCAGACTACACCCCAGCTCCCTTTGTGTCACTGTCTAGTGAGAGGTGCAACCAGCCCAACTGTCAAACTGACCCAGACAGGGAATCCACAAACAGGCAGAGTCACACAAATGGATTAAGCAAGAAAATGCTCACCTTCTAAAAGTGGCATTTTCAAACACACAGGCCCTGGGCACCTCCAGTGCACTTTTCCAGGGACTTACTAGTAAATCAGATATGCCAATCTTTATAAACCAATTAACTATACAATTTACACAGAGAGCATATGCTTTGCTGTTAACCAAGGTTTTTCCCTATTCTGTTAAGTTGCTTTGTTTCTAGCAGCAGGCATTATTTCTTTTGAAGAACCACTTTCAAGGAATCACTCCACAAATTCCTCCTACGCCTTAACCAATTCACCTGCTTTGCAACAAATTCTTCTCATTTTAACTTTCCACAATAGGGAACGCTACATGTGAATGTTTTATTTCAATTTTATTATTTTTAACATACACTGACGGATCTAAGAATGTTACATTTGTACATCTGATACTGCTGGTGAATTGAAGTTTATGCTGGTTCAAATTCATTTTCTTAAAACATTGCTTAGCATCATCAATGGACCCTTTTCTAATGATGAACAGAGCATTTATATATTTTATCCACATTGTAACATGCTCTGACCATTCTTCGGGTGTTCCACTTGGAGCCGTGTTCTTCCCAACAGCCCATGTGCAGATTTGAAAAACTGGGGGTGAAGCAGGTGTCCATTACTGTACCCTCCTTATGCTGGACCACCTCATTATTCAACAAATAAAAAATAGACAAATGAGGCACCATTTTATGATACTTAATAACTTCTGTGTGTCTCAAGAGTTTCAATGTTCTCACGCTGAGAACATGTTTACCTGCTACGAGTCCATCATAATGTCTAATACTTGTAAAAATTCCCATTACCTCCAGTGGCATCATCATATACCCTTCCTCCCACAGTACATCATGAATGAGTTGCAGAGAGTCATCAGAGTCCTCTATATATGTGGGTAGATTCTTGACATGACCATGCAAAAAAAATCCACATACTGTGAGGTGTCATATTTACTGGCTTTGCCCAACATTTTGGGGTGACCAAGCGGATTCATTGCATTTTTATGTATTTTTGATATTAAATAGAATACATGGACTTTTGGATCATCATTTCTCAAGAATACATATTCTTCTTGATTCAGTAGCCCTATGTGACCCATACTGTTAACTCCCTATCATTGTTAATCTTTATCTCACTCAGAACATCCTTAGTGATTCTCACATAGCATGTCTCATCATTTAGTTGGTTTAGTGCTTCTTCCTTGCACATATGTAAAGGCCACAATGCTGTATCACAGCCTTTATTCAATTTTCTTTTTACACAATCTGATTTTTCATTCAATATCCCCATTAAATCATTATACTCCTCCTGTGATGTTGGAAATCCTTCTTTCTCCAACATGTGTCTTGTACAGAATGTTTATATCTTGTGCCATACTTCTGAGTATATGTCTGTTGTGTCTCTGTGCACTGATGGAAAGAATGTTGAAACCAATTTGGCTCCTATAACCTTGTTTGAAATGCATAATAGCGCATGCTCTAGTTCTTGCAAATCAATCACGAGTTTGAAGTCCAACATTTGCACATTTTGTTGAGTGTCTGTTGAGGTTTTCATTCATTATATGGTGTTTACTTTGCATGTTGCATTCTTATGAACATTTAGATATCTATCCTTGCTTGGCTGTCATTGAATAATTTCTCTGGGTGGTATGACACACCTAAAAAGAGAATCTGTTCTTCTGCTTTCATCGTTTTGTTGTTGCTGGCAGATTAATTAGAGAATTAGGTTTTTCTATTATTTCTTTTTTCTCTATGTTGGTTTCAAGGTGATATGGGTGTCTCTGTTTACCATAACTTCTTCTCCTTTGGTTCCTCTCCTTTCTAATTCTTTTTATGTTTCACCCATTGGTCTCGAATTGAGGCACCTTTAAAACCCTAAAAAATGCAATTCTTTGATTACTGTGAGGCATAAGATTTTGTAGCCTTATTTTGTACCCTTACTGTGGAATGCTAATTACCTCACATATTATGTCAGTTATGAGCTGTTCTATGACATCATTGATAACATCACTGCAACATCTGAAACAATAACATTGATGGCAACGCTCTGCATAAAGAGGGGGCAAGTTATAGTTACTTTAGGATGCAAGCAATAGTTATTTGAATAAGTATAATTGGTGAATTTCAGTAGTTTTGTTAGTTCCAAACACCACGTTAACTGACATTTCCACCTAACTATAATTATGTTTTCAGTCATAGAAACAATGTCACTTAACAAATCAAAGGTTGCAGGAACGTTACAGTTAGGTTCTGAATTTGAAATTGAGTAGTGAGAGTTATTTCAAGTAACTATAACTCATTGTCTAAGTGAACTATAACTCTAGCCCCCATCATGATTTTGGTGGGTTGATTTCAGCCCCGGGGACCCTATTCCCCAGGACCCACTATAATTCCATTGGGGGGGCAAGCGGCACACCTTTCCCAGCTGATATCGGCCCCAGGGACCCCATCCTCTGGGGCCCATCCTTTCATTATTCATTTTTTGGAGGTGGGGCATGCAGCCCCCTTTCTCATGGCCAGCTTCTTCCCTGGGGACCCCATGGCCCAGCCTCACCATCTACTTTTTCTTGGGGAGGGGGAGGGACGCTGCATGGCACCCCCATCCCCTGGCTGATTTTGGCCCGGGGGCCCCATCCCCAGGTCCCGGCCATCAGTCCTGGGTACCCCACAAGGCACCCTGTGTGCATTGGGGACAATGGGGGAGCCTCAAAGCCCCCGTGGTCCCAGCCAGCTTCCCACCTCTTTTGAAGTTGGCATAGCTGTCACAGACAGGGAGCTGCCAAACATGCAGTTCCCTCTCTATGAGAGCAATTGTTTCCTCTGTTTCCCTGACCGCCAGCAGAGAAACAGAGGAAACCTTCACTTACAGCAAGCAAGAGCTGTTTGACAGCTCTCGCTTGCTGGAATAAGAGTATTTGCTCTGACTTGGTAGGAGCTGTCAAAGCTCCCAACAAGTGAGAGCAAACAACTATGTTTCGGGGGTGGGCACCCAGGAACATAGAATGAGCTGGGGGCTAGCGGTTCCCAGGGCCATTATTGGCTCATTGAGAGGAGCCAGGCAGCCCCCTCAACATTTCACTAAGCCCTAGGGAGGCAGTGGTCCCCGGGGTCCCGCATCAGACCCAATTCATTCTTTTAATTTAGCCCCTGGAGAGCGGGTACCCAGGGCTGTGGAGGTGCCATGGGATCTCCCAAGTGTAATTCATCATGTGCCCTGGGGAGGTGGCAGTCCTTGGGGCTGTGGGGGGGGGAGTGCGGGTTGCCCCCATGTTAATTTGATCTTTAGCCTTGGGGAGGTGGTGGTCCCAAGGGCTCTGGTAGAGGACATATGGGCCTCCCCATATCAAATTATACTCTTGGCCCAGGGAGGTGGTGGTCCCCGATACATGGGGGGCCACATGGCACCCGACCTATTACTCTGTGATCTCCCTGGGGAGGTGGTGGTCCCTGGGCAAATCCAAGCTCTAGGAGGAGGACCCCATGTGCCCCTCCTTCTTAAAGTCCCCAATTACCTGGCCCATTTGATGGCAACATAATAAAAAAAAAGAACGGTAGACTGTGCTTTTTTTTTACCTCGGAAAAATCTGATGATCTGTAAGGAACCTCTAGACCAGGGTTAGGGGCTCAGAGTGACCATAGCCTGGCCACTTTTTTCTTCATTGCTGAAGTATTGGAAGCCAATCAGATATCAGCATGGGAATAGCTGGATCCGCGGAGGATCTCTGTCCCTAGATAGCTATTTTTTTAACCTTTAATATCCCCCAAACTACTGAATGATTTTACATCAAATTACAAAAGCACAATCAGTGCAACATCGACCTTCCTGCCAAATTTGGTGTAATTCCATGGGGAAAACGCATTTTGGGGTCCCGCTTTTTTCTCAGCCCCGGCATGACAGATCACCCAGAAACTTTAAAAACATCAGCTGAACTGACCAAAGTATATGGTTTGAAAATGTCTTGAAGAATTGTCAAGCGACTTCAAAGTTATTAGCAAAACAAGAAACACTCTACGGAAACTAAGTGCTAACTAAAACTACCTACTGGCAACCACCAGAACACAACTACAACCTGAACCACTGAACGGAATTACAACAAATTTGGCAGAAAGCTAGCTCTTGGTACAGAAAGTGTGCCTTCTGTGAATTGGTGTAATTTTGTTCAATAGCTTTTGAGATATTGAAGGATAAAAAAAATAGATATATGGGTAGAGCCTTAACACAGATCTTATGGTGAGATTTGATTGTCTGTCAGCACTTCCACCAGAAAGTGCTGCTGACCAATACACATGATAGAACCAACTGAAATGCATTGTAGTGAATGGCAGAATTTGGTCGCAAAAAGGAAAATGTATAAAGGGTGATAACAGATTTTAGTTACAATATGAATCATTTGTTGTACACTATGAAAAATCTTTCTGCTGTGATTTCATGAATCATGTTTGAGAGAAAACTATTTTCTCATGATTTTCCCATAACATTAATGGAAGGTGCTCCAGAAGCTAAAATGGAAGCATATTTTCTGTAAATTCGCATAATCTTTCTCAGCCATATGAGAATGAAGTGTGACATTCTCAGTAAAACATGTACTTCTAACACAAGCAGCCTGTCAGTTGATTCCCTTGTGTTCTACTTCAGCCTCCCGAAGTGTTCTAAAGAACAACTAGAGCACTAACAGTCTTACTTATGATAAATGTGTGGCACACCTGAAGCCATCTTCATTGAATCAAACTAGTAAAGCTTTAAACATATACTTTAGAAAGGAACAAAATGAGGGGGTTCATTTTATCATAGGAATTATGGTTAGTGCTGTAAAAAGAAAAATTAGGATACGTTTTAAGTGAATTCTCAAATATTTTCCTCTTTTATTTCATTAAAACATTCTGAAATGTAGGCTGAAACATGCACTTTCAATACCAGCAGAAGACCACTGGTTAACTCCCTGGTGTTCCCCATTTAGTGCAGTGCTCTAATGAAGAACTAGAATGCTAACATTCTCAATAAATGCCAACAGTGTGGTACATCTAACTGCCTTCTTGTTGAAAACTGAAAGCATTTTCTACTGAGGATACTGCAGTAAGGAAGATTGGGGAGCTTTCTAACAAATAAGTCCCTAAGATAGCCAACAGAGAAAAAAGAACACAAATGTTGCACAAATATCACCCAAATTTAGCCCTCTGACCAAAGTGTGCAAAACCCACATTTTTTATTTTTTTGTAGTTTTATGTAGGACAAACTTGACCCAAAAGTATTGGAGTGCTTTACATGAGCATCAGTTACAATACACAAGGACACTTTCCTTTTGGGCTTTAGGGATGGGGAGATGGGTCCATAATCACAGGATGTCGAGCTGACACTGAAACTCCAACCTGGTTCCCCAGTTACAAAATCTGCAACTCCCCACTATGTGTAACATATAATCAAGTGATCATATGGATAAAAAGCATCAAGATATCAAATAATTAAAAAGTGCTTTGTCGCTGCTTGAGAAGTCATAAAGTATGTCCTCATTTTAGTTTTTTAGTGCACTAACCATAACTTCTTCAGGAAAAAAAACCCTCTCATTTTAATAATTTCTAAAGGAAATGCTTCAGGTATTACAGTTTTGATTACATCAAGATGAAATCAGGCGTGGCAGACTTTTGTAATAAATATAGAATGTTAGCAGTATAATTGTTCATTAGAATACTGTGGGGAGGCAGATGTCAGGGGCATAGATTAGGTTAAATGAGGGCAGGGAGAAGGGTACAGAGGCAACAGGTTGACCACGCTGGGAAGGAGAGAGGGGCAGTGGCAGCACAACGGACCATGGAGGGCAGGGGCTACAAACCAACCATGCAGGATGCAAGAGAGGCTGTGGCAATATGACAGACCATTGAGCACGGAAGGAAAAGACAATGACAGTACAACCATGCATGCTAACAAGCTTGATTCAGGCAGAAGACTCCTGATGCTATTAAGCCTAAAATGGCTTATTTTTATCTGTCTCCTGCCTACAATTCCCTGTTTTTCAATGTAAGCCAGTGTGAAATCTGATTTCCCCAGGTTTATTTTCAAAGTCCCCCTCTTATTAAGTTCAAAGTGTTGGCAAGCATTGGATAACTGAGGGCAGGAGACATGGGGTAGGGACATGGACTCGGTTAACGGAGGGCAGGATGGGCATGGGCATCAAACTTATCTTACAGGGCAAGCATCAGGGTTGCAGCAGCACACCACACCGATCAAGTGGGACAGCAATGCAGCACAATTGATCATCAAAAGCAATAGGGAGAGGACAGGTCCATGCACATGGACAACAGAGAGCAGAGGGGACAGTTGGAGCATAACAGACAATGAAGAGCAGGAGGGACAGGCAGGGACAAGGCAGGGAAACAACAGACCAGACAAGGCAGAAGGAAGGGGATAGAGGCCTCCACATGGAAATCGGAGGGCAGGGGACAAAGCTACAGCATGCCGCAGCACACAGCTAGGTTCGGGGTTGGGCACCATAGCAGGACCTGGCCCTAGGAGGTGGTGGCCGTGAGGGCCATCAGTGGATCCTCAAGGGGGCTACGCACCCCCCTTCAACGTGGAGATAGCCCCGTGGAGGTGGTGGTCTCTGAGGCTTGGGGGTCTGAGTCAGACCCCCTTTACATTATTCAGTATTTCCCCAGGGAGGTGGTGATCCCCAGGTCTGCAGGGTGACCGGGGGCTGCCCGTATCATCTTTTTAATTGCCCCAGGGAGGTGGTGGTCCCCAGGGTTGCAGGGCGAGGTCTTAGTACCCCTCCACACCCAATTTCTATAATGCCCTAGGTGGTAGTGGTCCCTTGGGCACAGGGAAGGAAATAGGGCCCCCCACATATTAAAAACATTTTGCCACGGGGTGGTTGTCCCTGGGGTGCAGGGGGCCACGTGGCCCCCCCACACATCTTTATTTATTCGCCCTGGGGAGGTGGTGTCCCCGGGGCTGTGGGGGAGGCCGACGGGCCTCCCACGCATAATTTAAATAAAGCCCCTCCCCATTAGAAATTAACATTTCCCCCAGGACTTGGCCCACTCGGGGACTTGAAAAAAATGAAGCACGGCAGCCCACCCTTCATTTGTTGAGATGTTTTGCCAGATTCGCTGATCCTCCGCAAATCTCTGTGAAAATTTTGAACAAATGCTTTTTAGCTTGGAGTGGGGTCCTTCTGGGTCCCCACCACCACAGCTAAGGGGTCAGGGTGTCTGTACCCTGTCCTTTTCCCTTATTTTAAACTTTTTTGTGCCGAGTCCCAACATGGCTGACAAAACGTCCTTGTTGAAATGTTGTCAGCCATTCAGATCTCAGCACGAGATTGGGAGGGGTTGCAAATCCTTTGCATCCCTGGATATACAAATTTGTATTTTCCTTAATTTCTCTAAAAGTACTGAACAGATTTACACCAAATGACAAAAAGGGGTCTTTTTGGACCAAAAGATACCTTTCAGCCAAATTTGGTGTAATTCGTTCCAGTGGTTTTGGCGCTATCGCTGTTCAATATTTCCTGTGGGAATTAACATTGGAAACGCTCTAAGTTTCACCCCCCTTTATCTCAGCCCCCACTTCATGAATCACCCCAAAGTGTTATAGACAGCAGCTCACGCTAGTGTCAAAATTTTGCGGGAATTTTCTTGAAGATTGCTCAAGCAGCACCAAAGACATAGGTAAGCAGAATACAGCTTTTTCTATAGAAACTAGGTCCTAACTATAATTACCAAGTGGCGATTGCCACTAGGTTATATTTGTGTATATATATATATATATATATATATATATATATATATATATATAAATATATCAAAAACGAAGTTGTCCTCATGTGAAAGCGCACTCCCAACAGGTTAATATAAACGGGAAGAAAAAGCAAAGCCAGCAACTCACAGTGAATTCTTTAAGCAGTTTCATTATTCCAGGCCTTAAGTTATAAAATCATCTCTGGACACGTGTTTCAAGGTCAATCCTTTCTTCAGCAGAGAAAAATATAAAAGTGTTTCACCCTCGTAGGTGCAGCCAGTGCTGGAGGTGTTCCAGGCATCTCTTTCTTACTGAAAAGACCGGCATGGCTTCAGCTTGTCTAATTACAGGCACCTGATTAGTCTCTTTAAATACTAGTCCGCCCCAGTGGGCCTCTCAAGTGAGCAGTGCATGCTGGTTGTGGTGGTCCTGCAATTTTTTCATTTTGCCCCAAGTGGGTTGCTGGAGCCAAACGAAATAATGACCCTGTTAGAAATGGGGTCCTTGGTTGACAGTCAGGTTACCCCCTGTTCAAGCAAAGACCCTCACTCTAGTCAGGGTAAAAGAGAATCACCCTCAGCTAACCCCTGCTTACCCCCTTGGTAGCTTGGCAGAGCAGTAGGCTTAACCTCAGAGTGCTAGGTGTAAAGTATTTGTACCAACTCACACAGTAACTTAATGAAAACACTACAAAATGACACAACACAGGTTTAGAAAAATAGGAAATATTTATCTAAACAAAACAAGACCAAAACGACAAAAATCCACCATACACAAGTCAAGTTATTAATTAAAAATCAAAAAGAGTCTTTAAGTAGTTTTAAAAACACACTAGCGCTGCTAGAGTGAAAATGTACCTGGTGTGCGTCAAAAATAACCCGCACGGGCGGGTGTGCGTCAAAAATAACTCCGCACGGCGGTACTCGAGTCAAAAATCCAGCCGCACGATGAGTTGAAGATCCCGCCGCGCAGGTTGCGATCTCCCAGCCTCCGTCAGCGATGCTTCGCGTCGTTTCTCCTGCTCCGTGCGTCGATTCTTCGGTCGCGTTTCCTGCAAGCGTCGTTTCTCAGCTGCGGAGCTGGCGGTGCGTCGTTTTTCAGCCGCAGATCGGATTCGCGTCGATCTTTTCCCCGCACGGCGCTCTGTGCGTGGATTTTCTTGTCCTTAGGCTGCCAGCTTCTCCTTTCAGGGTCCCAGGAACTGGATGGGCACCACAGGGCAGAGTAGGAGTCTCTCCAGAGACTCCAGGTGCTGGCAGAGAGAAGTCTTTGCTGTCCCTGAGACTTCAAACAACAGGAGGCAAGCTCTAGATCAAGCCCTTGGAGATTTCTTCTCAAGATGGAAGGCACACAAAGTCCAGTCTTTGCCCTCTTACTCTGGCAGAAGCAGCACTGCAGGAAAGCTCCACAAAGCACAGTCACAGGCAGGGCAGCACTTCTTCCTCAGCTAACAGCTCTTCTCCAGGCAGAGGTTCCTCTTGGTTCCAGAAGTGTTTCTAAAGTCTGTAGATTTGGGTGCCCTTCTTATACCCATTTTAGTCTTTGAAGTCACCTTTCTTCAAAGGGGACTCACACCTACTTGTGAAATCCTGCCTTGCCCAGGCAAGGCCTCAGACACACACCAGGGGGTTGGAGCCGGCATTGTTAGAGGCAGGCACAGTCCTTTTCAGATGAGAGTGACCACTCCACCCCTCCCTCCTAGCAGAGATGGCTAATCAGGAAATGCAGGTTACACCCCAGCTCCCTTTGTGTCACTGTCTGGTGTGAGGTGAAAAACAACCCAACTGTCAAACTGACCCAGAGAGGGAATCCACAAACAAGGCAGAGTCACAGAATGGTTTAAGCAAGAAAATGCTCACTTTCTAAAAGTGGCATTTTCAAACGCACAATCTTAAAATCAACTTTACTAAAAGATGTATTTTTAAATTGTGAGTTCAGGGACCCCAAACTCCACATGTCCATCTACTCTCTAAGGGAATCTACGCTTTAATCATATTTAAAGGTAGCCCCCATATTATCCTATGAGAGAGACAGTCCTTGTAACAGTGAAAAACGAACTTAGCAGTATTTCACTGTCAGGACATATAAACCACATTACTATATGTCCTACCTTATCCATACACTGCACCCTGCCCTTGGGGCTACCTAGGGCCTACCTTAGGGGTGCCTTACATGTAAGAAAAGGGAAGGTTTAGGCCTGGCAAGTGGGTACACTTGCCAAGTCGAATTTACAGTGTAAAAATACACACACAGACACTGCAGTGGCAGGTCTGAGACATGATTACAGAGCTACTTATGTGGGTGGCACAACCAGTGCTGCAGGCCCACTAGTAGCATTTGATTTACAGGCCCTGGGCACCTCTAGTGCACTTTACTAGGGACTTAACAGTAAAACAAATATGCCAATCATGGAGGACCAATTACGTACACATTTTAAACAGGAGCACTTGCACTTTAGCACTGGTTAGCAGTGGTAAAGTGCCCAGAGTAACAATAACAATAAAATCAGAGTCCAGCACACATCAACAACCTGGGGAACAGAGGCAAAAAGATAAGGGAGACCGCCAAGGATGAAAAGTCTAACAGACCCAAAGTGCAAAACCTTTGTAGGCGAATCCAAAGTAAAATTGTCAGATTTGCTGTGAATAACCCAACCTGATTGCTCTTATGTGACAATCCATTTTTAGTCACACAGACCTGCTTCGATGTGCAGTGGTGCTGCCTTCCCGGCTGGACAGGCCGGTTAATTATCAAAAACGAAGTTGTCCTCATGTGAAAGCGCACTCCCAACAGGTTAATATAAACAGGAAGAAAAAGCAAAGCCAGCAACTCACTGTGAATTCTTTAAGCCGTTTTATTATTCCAGGCCTTAAGTTATAAAATCATCTCTGGACACGTGTTTCAAGGTCAATCCTTTCTTCAGCAGAGAAAAATATAAAAGTGTTTCACCCTCGTAGGTGCAGCCAGTGCTGGAGGTGTTCCAGGCATCTCTTTCTTACTGAAAAGACCGGCATGGCTTCAGCTTGTCTAATTACAGGCACCTGATTAGTCTCTTTAAATACTAGTCCGCCCCAGTGGGCCTCTCAAGTGAGCAGTGCATGCTGGTTGTGGTGGTCCTGCAATTTTTTCATTTTGCCCCAAGTGGGTTGCTGGAGCCAAACGAAATAATGACCCTGTTAGAAATGGGGTCCTTGGTTGACAGTCAGGTTACCCCCTGTTCAAGCAAAGACCCTCACTCTAGTCAGGGTAAAAGAGAATCACCCTCAGCTAACCCCTGCTTACCCCCTTGGTAGCTTGGCAGAGCAGTAGGCTTAACCTCAGAGTGCTAGGTGTAAAGTATTTGTACCAACTCACACAGTAACTTAATGAAAACACTACAAAATGACACAACACAGGTTTAGAAAAATAGGAAATATTTATCTAAACAAAACAAGACCAAAACGACAAAAATGCACCATACACAAGTCAAGTTATTAATTAAAAATCAAAAAGAGTCTTTAAGTAGTTTTAAAAACACACTAGCGCTGCTAGAGTGAAAATGTACCTGGTGTGCGTCAAAAATAACCCGCACGGGCGGGTGTGCGTCAAAAATAACTCCGCACGGCGGTACTCGAGTCAAAAATCCAGCCGCACGATGAGTTGAAGATCCCGCCGCGCAGGTTGCGATCTCCCAGCCTCCGTCAGCGATGCTTCGCGTCGTTTCTCCTGCTCCGTGCGTCGATTCTTCGGTCGCGTTTCCTGCAAGCGTCGTTTCTCAGCTGCGGAGCTGGCGGTGCGTCGTTTTTCAGCCGCAGATCGGATTCGCGTCGATCTTTTCCCCGCACGGCGCTCTGTGCGTGGATTTTCTTGTCCTTAGGCTGCCAGCTTCTCCTTTCAGGGTCCCAGGAACTGGATGGGCACCACAGGGCAGAGTAGGAGTCTCTCCAGAGACTCCAGGTGCTGGCAGAGAGAAGTCTTTGCTGTCCCTGAGACTTCAAACAACAGGAGGCAAGCTCTAGATCAAGCCCTTGGAGATTTCTTCTCAAGATGGAAGGCACACAAAGTCCAGTCTTTGCCCTCTTACTCTGGCAGAAGCAGCACTGCAGGAAAGCTCCACAAAGCACAGTCACAGGCAGGGCAGCACTTCTTCCTCAGCTAACAGCTCTTCTCCAGGCAGAGGTTCCTCTTGGTTCCAGAAGTGTTTCTAAAGTCTGTAGATTTGGGTGCCCTTCTTATACCCATTTTAGTCTTTGAAGTCACCTTTCTTCAAAGGGGACTCACACCTACTTGTGAAATCCTGCCTTGCCCAGGCAAGGCCTCAGACACACACCAGGGGGTTGGAGCCGGCATTGTTAGAGGCAGGCACAGTCCTTTTCAGATGAGAGTGACCACTCCACCCCTCCCTCCTAGCAGAGATGGCTAATCAGGAAATGCAGGTTACACCCCAGCTCCCTTTGTGTCACTGTCTGGTGTGAGGTGAAAAACAACCCAACTGTCAAACTGACCCAGAGAGGGAATCCACAAACAAGGCAGAGTCACAGAATGGTTTAAGCAAGAAAATGCTCACTTTCTAAAAGTGGCATTTTCAAACGCACAATCTTAAAATCAACTTTACTAAAAGATGTATTTTTAAATTGTGAGTTCAGGGACCCCAAACTCCACATGTCCATCTACTCTCTAAGGGAATCTACGCTTTAATCATATTTAAAGGTAGCCCCCATATTATCCTATGAGAGAGACAGTCCTTGTAACAGTGAAAAACGAATTTAGCAGTATTTCACTGTCAGGACATATAAACCACATTACTATATGTCCTACCTTATCCATACACTGCACCCTGCCCTTGGGGCTACCTAGGGCCTACCTTAGGGGTGCCTTACATGTAAGAAAAGGGAAGGTTTAGGCCTGGCAAGTGGGTACACTTGCCAAGTCGAATTTACAGTGTAAAAATACACACACAGACACTGCAGTGGCAGGTCTGAGACATGATTACAGAGCTACTTATGTGGGTGGCACAACCAGTGCTGCAGGCCCACTAGTAGCATTTGATTTACAGGCCCTGGGCACCTCTAGTGCACTTTACTAGGGACTTAACAGTAAAACAAATATGCCAATCATGGAGGACCAATTACGTACACATTTTAAACAGGAGCACTTGCACTTTAGCACTGGTTAGCAGTGGTAAAGTGCCCAGAGTAGCAATAACAATAAAATCAGAGTCCAGCACACATCAACAACCTGGTGAACAGAGGCAAAAAGTTAAGGGAGACCACGCCAAGGATGAAAAGTCTAAGACGTGTCCCCCCCAGCTAAAAGTGGGGAGCAACTACCCAACCTCATGGGAGTTCTCATCACTAAGGCGGAAGAACCTGGACAGACCATCAGCATTGGCGTGCTCTGTACCAGGACGATGTTCCACCGTAAAGTCCATCCCCTGTAGGGAAATGGACCACCTCAACAGTTTTGGATTCTCACCCCTCATCTGCATTAACCAACTGAGGGGCCTGTGGTCAGTCTGAACTCGGAAGTGAGTCCCAAACAAGTAGGGTCTTAGCTTCTTCAGTGCCCAGACCACAGCAAACGCTTCGCGTTCTATGGCACTCCACCTACGTTCCCTGGGTAGTAACCTCCTGCTAATGAAGGCTACGGGTTGATCTAGGCCCTCTTCATTAAGCTGTGAGAGTACTGCTCCAATACCATGCTCTGAGGCGTCTGTTTGCACAACAAACTCCTTGGTGTAGTCAGGTGCCTTCAGCACAGGTGCTGTGCACATGGCAACCTTCAGGGCATCAAAAGCTTTCTGGCAAGCCTCTGTCCAGATCACTTTCTTGGTTTGCTTCTTGGAAGTCAACTCAGTTAAGGGGGTAACAATGGTACCATATCCCTTAACAAACCTCCGGTAATATCCTGTGAGACCTAAAAAGGCTCTCACTTCAGTCTGGGTCTTGGGAGGCTCCCAAGCCAGAATTGTATCAATCTTAGGCTGTAGGGGGGCCACCTGGCCACTCCCCACCTGGTGTCCTAAGTACACTACAGAACCCTGCCCTATTTGGCACTTGCTCGCCTTAATAGTGAGGCCTGCCTTCTGCAGGGCCTCTAACACTCTCCAGAGGTGTTGCAGGTGTTCCTCCCATGTGGAACTAAACACAGCAATGTCATCCAGGTAGGCGGCACTGAACTCATCCAGTCCTGCCAACACCTGGTTGACCAACCTCTGAAAGGTGGCAGGGGCGTTCTTCATCCCAAAGGGCATCACATTGAAGTGGAAGTGCCCATCTGGGGTAGAGAATGCTGATCTCTCCTTTGCCCCCTCAGTTAAGGCAATCTGCCAGTACCCAGATGTTAATAAATCAAACGTACTGAGGTACTTGGCAGCTCCTAACCGATCAATGAGCTCATCAGCTCGGGGGATGGGGTGTGCGTCAGTCTTGCTGACCGCATTGAGACCCCGGTAGTCCACACAGAACCTAAGTTCTGGAGTGGCACCAGGAGCAGCAGCCTTTGGGACCAAGACTACTGGGCTGGCCCAAGGACTGCTGGAGTGCTCAATAACCCCTAGGGTTAACATTTTGGAGACTTCCTCCTTAATGCAAGCCCTGACCCTGTCAGTCACCCTGTAAACCTTATGTTTAACAGGTGTACTGTCCCCAGTGTCCACATCATGTGTGCACAGGTGTGTGACTCCTGGGATCAGGGAAAACAGCGAGGCGAACTGTCCCAGCATGTGGCGACAGTCCCTCTGCTGTTCCTCAGTCAGGGAGGGGGAGAGGATCACTCCCTCCACAGACCCATCTTTCTCTCCTGCAGACAGGAGGTCAGGAAGAGGCTCACTCTCTTCCTCCACCCCGTCATCTGTCGCTAGGAGCATGGATAGCTCAGTTCGCTCAAAGTGTGGTTTGAGGCGGTTGACATGGAGGACCCTCAAAGGGTTCCTGGGGGATTGCAAGTCTACCAGATAGGTGACCTCGCTCTTTCTTTCCTCCACCTCAAAAGGCCCAGTCCACTTATCTTGGAGAGCCCTAGGCTCCACTGGTGCCATGACCCACACTTTCTGTCCAGGCTGAAACTCAACCAGAGTGGCATTCTGGTCGTACCACCGTTTCATATCCTCCTGGCTTGCTTCCAGGTTCTCCTGAGCAAGACACCTGAAGCGGGCAGTCTGGTTTCTTAGTGCCAGCATGTAGCTAAATACATCCTGGGGTGGTTTACTAGGAGTTTTCTCCAAAGCCTCCTTCACCAGACTGAGCGGTCCCCTCACAGGGTGGCCATAGATGAGCTCAAAGGGGCTAAAGCCAAGTCCCTTTTGAGGCACCTCCCTGTAAGCGAACAGAAGGCATGGCAAGAGAACGTCCCACTTACGCCTCAAGGGCTCTGACAGGCCCTGAATCATGCCTTTCAAGGTGCGGTTGAATCTCTCAACCAGACCATTACTTTGGGGGTGGTAAGGGGTGGTGAACTTGTAGGTTACCCCACACACCTGCCACAGAGACTTCATATAAGTGGATATGAAGTTTGTACCTCTATCAGATACCACCTCCTTGGGGAACCCCATGCGGGTAAAAACCCCCATCAAGGCACGTCCCACCACAGGGGCAGTGACCGTCCTTAGAGGAATGGCTTCTGGGTACCATGTGGCATGGTCCACCAAGACCAGGATGAACCTGTTGCCCATGGCTGTCTTGGGATCCAGAGGCCCCACAATGTCAATTCCTACCCTTTCAAAGGGAGTACTGACTACAGGTAAAGGTTGGAGGGGAGCTTTGCATTTCCCCCCACTCTTGCCACTTGCCTGACAAGTCTGACAAGACCTACAATAAGCAGCTGACTGCTTGTGCATCAAGGGGCAGTAAAAGTGGGAGACAAGCCTCTTATAGGTCTTGTCCTGCCCTAGATGTCCTGCCAAGGGCACATCATGAGCCAAACCCAGTAGGAAGGCCCTGAAGCACTGGGGTACCACCAGCATACGAGCTGACCCAGGCTCAGGAACCTTAGGCTCACTGTACAGGAGGCCATCCTCCCAATAAATCAGGTGAGTACCTGGCGCCTCGCCAGCCGCCTGGGCTGCAGCCTGCTGCCGCAGCCTCTCAAGAGTAGGGCACTCCTTCTGCGCTGTGCAGAATGCTTCCCTGGTGGGTCCCCCTTCCTGCTGCCACTGTGACAGCTCAGGGATCTCCCCCAGTTCAGCCACCTGTTCCCCTGTAGGCTCCGGGGCATCACCCTCAGGCTCTGCCTCCTCCCGGACCGTGGGAACTTCTGGGGCCGGTTTCCCGCGCCCCCGGCCCTTCCTCTTCTTGGCGGTCCCCTGGGCCACTGTTTCAGGCTCCAGGGGCTCTTGACTACCCTGATTGGCTGCCATAGACCGGGTGGATACGCATACCCACCCAGGCAGACCCAACATCTCCAAGTGAGACCTGTGTTCCACCTCCTTCCAAGGGGAATCCTCCAGGTCGTTACCTAGCAAACAATCAACAGGCATGGTTGGACTCACAGCAACTTTCCAGGAACCTGAGACCCCCCCCCCATTCAAAGGGAACCTGCGCCACTCTGCAGAGGCGCTCAGAGTTGTCTACCGCAACTACTTGGTGAAGTACCCGGGGATCAATCTGCTCTTCAGACACCAGGTGACTCCTCACTGTAGTCACACTGGCTCCTGTGTCTCTCAGAGCCTCTACCCTCTGTCCATTGATGGTCACCCATTGCCTGTACTTCTTAGTGTTATCAGGCACTAGGTTTCTCTGGACCATCTCACTGTCCCCTAGTGAGACAAGGGTCATTTCTGCTGGTTCCCACCCACCTGAAACCAACTCCTCCCCAAGCGCTACACTGGCCAAACCCTGGGGCGGTGCACCAGTGGGTGCCGGTGTACTTCTGGGGCATTTGGAGTCCCCCCCTCACATGACCCACCTGGTCACATGCATAGCACTTACGTGGGGGACCACCTGCCACTGGCTTCCCTTTGGACAACCATGGCTTCTTTTCACTGGGGGGTTGGGAATCCTTACCCTGGGAATCAGTTTGGGGCCCTTTAGAGAACTCCCCCTGTTTGCCCTTACCCCCCCCTTTCTTCTGAGAGGGACCCTGCCCACCCTTTGGCGTGGTCTCCCCCATACCTCTTTTGGACCCTGGTGCTCTCCCAGCGGTCCGCTTCCTGTGCAAGCTTCCTGGAGTCAGTCAGCTTGCTGTCAATGAGGTGCTGGCGCAGCTCTGGAAAACATAAACTGTACAAGTGCTCCCAAGCAATTAAATTGTAAAGCCCCTCATACGTGTTTACCTTACTGCCCTTCACCCAACCATCCAGTGACCTGCAAAAAGAATCAACACATTCCAACCATGTTTGGGATTTCTTTCTCTTGTAGGATCTAAACTTCTCCTTGTACTGCTCAGGGGTGAGACCATACCTGGTAAGTAAGGCCTCCTTCATGACAGGGTAGGTGAGATCCTGAACATCCCCTAAGGCTGTCAGTGTGTCCCTCCCCTCTGCCTTAAAATGCTTCCACAGGGCTGCCCCCCAATGAGCTTCAGGGACCAGGTTCATGTGGAGAGCTGACTCATAACCCTTGAACCACAAGTAGATATCATCCTCCCTCTTATAATCCCTCACAAGGTCTTTTGGGATGTGTACCCTTCTCTCAGGCTGCACTGTAGGATTGCTGCCACCATCTCTACTGGACTGGCTTCTATGATCCATCTCTTTCAAGCTAAGCTCATGAGCCATTGCTATCTTCTTCTCCTCAAGGGCTAGCCTCCTCTGCTCCAATTGGTACTCCCTTTCTGCCTGTCTGTCCTGTAACTCTTCAGGTGTCAGACCCTTGGAGGATACACTGCTACTTGCCCTAGAGACTCTTTCCCTGGGAATAACAGGCCCCCCCACTATGCCATTATGTACTGATTGCTCTCCCTCCTCATCCTCATCCTCCTCCTCATCCTCAGTGTGCCCTCCAGTGCTTCTGGTTGTCACCCAGGCCCTCAGCGCCTTTTTCAGCTCATCCTTCTTGGAAGAGCTCTTAATGGGACAACCAACATTTTTACAAAACTGCTTTAGCTGAGCCTTGTTATAACTATCCAATTGCTTCAGGTCAAAAACAGCTTCAACTGGTGCATCTCCAAGTAGAGACATGATAAAAGGTTAAAAGAGTGCAAAGTTCCAAATGCAGAAAAGCAAGTTCTCAAATGAAGTTCCAGAAAAGTCAATCACCAGATCAGCGAAAAAGGAAACTGAATGCAGAGCAAAAACAGTCCAAATAGAGAAAAACAAAAATCACAAGACTAGTAATATGTGGTCACGTAGTGGTCTGAACTCAAAACAGTAGTGTACACTTAATCACTGTATGTCAAGTACAAATACAAGTCCAAATCCCAATCGCTGATCACCAATGTTAGAAATGGGGTCCTTGGTTGACAGTCAGGTTACCCCCTGTTCAAGCAAAGACCCTCACTCTAGTCAGGGTAAAAGAGAATCACCCTCAGCTAACCCCTGCTTACCCCCTTGGTAGCTTGGCAGAGCAGTAGGCTTAACCTCAGAGTGCTAGGTGTAAAGTATTTGTACCAACTCGCACAGTAACTTAATGAAAACACTACAAAATGACACAACACAGGTTTAGAAAAATAGGAAATATTTATCTAAACAAAACAAGACCAAAACGACAAAAATCCACCATACACAAGTCAAGTTATTAATTAAAAATCAAAAAGAGTCTTTAAGTAGTTTTAAAAACACACTAGCGCTGCTAGAGTGAAAATGTACCTGGTGTGCGTCAAAAATAACCCTGCACGGGCGGGTGCGCGTCGAAAATAACTCCGCACGGCGGTACTCGAGTCAAAAATCCAGCCGCACGATGAGTTGAAGATCCCACCGCGCAGGTTGCGATCTCCCAGCCTCCGTCAGCGATGCTGCGCGTCGTTTCTCCTGCTCTGTGCGTCGATTCTTCGGTCGCGTTTCCTGCGAGCGTCGTTTCTCAGCTGCGGAGCTGGCGGCGCATCGTTTTTCAGCCGCAGATCGGATTCGCGTCGATCTTTTCCCCGCACGGCGCTCTGTGCGTGGATTTTCTTGTCCTTAGGCTGCCAGCTTCTCCTTTCAGGGTCCCAGGAACTGGATGGGCACCACAGGGCAGAGTAGGAGTCTCTCCAGAGACTCCAGGTGCTGGCAGAGAGAAGTCTTTGCTGTCCCTGAGACTTCAAACAACAGGAGGCAAGCTCTAGATCAAGCCCTTGGAGATTTCTTCTCAAGATGGAAGGCACACAAAGTCCAGTCTTTGCCCTCTTACTCTGGCAGAAGCAGCATTGCAGGAAAGCTCCACAAAGCACAGTCACAGGCAGGGCAGCACTTCTTCCTCAGCTAACAGCTCTTCTCCAGGCAGAGGTTCCTCTTGGTTCCAGAAGTGTTTCTAAAGTCTGTAGATTTGGGTGCCCTTCTTATACCCATTTTAGTCTTTGAAGTCACCTTTCTTCAAAGGGGACTCACACCTACTTGTGAAATCCTGCCTTGCCCAGGCAAGGCCTCAGACACACACCAGGGGGTTGGAGCCGGCATTGTTAGAGGCAGGCACAGTCCTTTCAGATGAGAGTGACCACTCCACCCCTCCCTCCTAGCAGAGATGGCTAATCAGGAAATGCAGGTTACACCCCAGCTCCCTTTGTGTCACTGTCTGGTGAGAGGTGAAAAACAACCCAACTGTCAAACTGACCCAGACAGGGAATCCACAAACAAGGCAGAGTCACAGAATGGTTTAAGCAAGAAAATGCTCACTTTCTAAAAGTGGCATTTTCAAACGCACAATCTTAAAATCAACTTTACTAAAAGATGTATTTTTAAATTGTGAGTTCAGGGACCCCAAACTCCACATGTCCATCTACTCTCTAAGGGAATCTACGCTTTAATCATATTTAAAGGTAGCCCCCATATTATCCTATGAGAGAGACAGTCCTTGTAACAGTGAAAAACGAATTTAGCAGTATTTCACTGTCAGGACATATAAACCACATTACTATATGTCCTACCTTATCCATACACTGCACCCTGCCCTTGGGGCTACCTAGGGCCTACCTTAGGGGTGCCTTCCATGTAAGAAAAGGGAAGGTTTAGGCCTGGCAAGTGGGTACACTTGCCAAGTCGAATTTACAGTGTAAAAATACAGACACTGCAGTGGCAGGTCTGAGACATGATTACAGAGCTACTTATGTGGGTGGCACAACCAGTGCTGCAGGCCCACTAGTAGCATTTGATTTACAGGCCCTGGGCACCTCTAGTGCACTTTACTAGGGACTTAACAGTAAAACAAATATGCCAATCATGGAGGACCAATTACGTACACATTTTAAACAGGAGCACTTGCACTTTAGCACTGGTTAGCAGTGGTAAAGTGCCCAGAGTAACAATAACAATAAAATCAGAGTCCAGCACACATCAACAACCTGGGGAACAGAGGCAAAAAGATAAGGGAGACCGCCAAGGATGAAAAGTCTAACAGACCCAAAGTGCAAAACCTTTGTAGGCGAATCCAAAGTAAAATTGTCAGATTTGCTGTGAATAACCCAACCTGATTGCTCTTATGTGACAATCCATTTTTAGTCACACAGACCTGCTTCGATGTGCAGTGGTGCTGCCTTCCCGGCTGGACAGGCCGGTTAATTATCAAAAACGAAGTTGTCCTCATGTGAAAGCGCACTCCCAACAGGTTAATATAAACAGGAAGAAAAAGCAAAGCCAGCAACTCACTGTGAATTCTTTAAGCCGTTTTATTATTCCAGGCCTTAAGTTATAAAATCATCTCCGGACAATGTGTTTCAAGGTCAATCCTTTCTTCAGCAGAGAAAAATATAAAAGTGTTTCACCCTCGTAGGTGCAGCCAGTGCTGGAGGTGTTCCAGGCATCTCTTTCTTACTGAAAAGACCGGCATGGCTTCAGCTTGTCTAATTACAGGCACCTGATTAGTCTCTTTAAATACTAGTCCGCCCCAGTGGGCCTCTCAAGTGAGCAGTGCATGCTGGTTGTGGTGGTCCTGCATTTTTTTCATTTTGCCCCAAGTGGGTTGCTGGAGCCAAACGAAATAATGACCCAAAGTGCAAAACCTTTGTAGGCGAATCCAAAGTAAAATTGTCAGATTTGCTGTAAATAACCCAACCTGATTGCTCTTATGTGACAATCCATTTTTAGTCACACAGACCTGCTTCGATGTGCAGTGGTGCTGCCTTCCCGGCTGGACAGGCCGGTTAATTAGCAAAAACGAAGTTGTCCTCATGTGAAAGCGCACTCCCAACAGGTTAATATAAACAGGAAGAAAAAGCAAAGCCAGCAACTCACAGTGAATTCTTTAAGCAGTTTCATTATTCCAGGCCTTAAGTTATAAAATCATCTCTGGACACGTGTTTCAAGGTCAATCCTTTCTTCAGCAGAGAAAAATATAAAAGTGTTTCACCCCCGTAGGTGCAGCCAGTGCTGGAGGTGTTCCAGGCATCTCTTTCTTACTGAAAAGACCGGCATGGCTTCAGCTTGTCTAATTACAGGCACCTGATTAGTCTCTTTAAATACTAGTCCGCCCCAGTGGGCCCCTCAAGTGAGCAGTGCATGCTGGTTGTGGTGGTCCTGCATTTTTTTCATTTTGCCCCAAGTGGGTTGCTGGAGCCAAACGAAATAATGACCCAAAGTGCAAAACCTTTGTAGGCGAATCCAAAGTAAAATTGTCAGATTTGCTGTAAATAACCCAACCTGATTGCTCTTATGTGACAATCCATTTTTAGTCACACAGACCTGCTTCGATGTGCAGTGGTGCTGCCTTCCCGGCTGGACAGGCCGGTTAATTATCAAAAACGAAGTTGTCCTCATGTGAAAGCGCACTCCCAACAGGTTAATATAAACGGGAAGAAAAAGCAAAGCCAGCAACTCACAGTGAATTCTTTAAGCAGTTTCATTATTCCAGGCCTTAAGTTATAAAATCATCTCTGGACACGTGTTTCAAGGTCAATCCTTTCTTCAGCAGAGAAAAATATAAAAGTGTTTCACCCTCGTAGGTGCAGCCAGTGCTGGAGGTGTTCCAGGCATCTCTTTCTTACTGAAAAGACCGGCATGGCTTCAGCTTGTATATATATATGCAAATGTATGTGTAGTGTTGTTTGCGTGCGTGTATGCATGTGTGAGAATGCCTGAATGGATGGCTATGTGAATGCGTGTCTGTGTGTCAGTGTGAATGTGGTATGGATGTGTGCATGAATGAATGGATGCCTGTGAGTATGCCTGTATGCCTGTGTGCGTGAGTGTGTGTATGAATGGGATTGGAAGGGGGAGCGTGGATGGATGGGGGGCATCTGGGGAGTGTTTGGGTGGAGGAGGCCTCCTATCAGTGATCAATTCCCTGTCACTGGTGGGGCCTACCGCCATGCTTTTTGTGGCATTACGAACGCCACAGAAACCAAGGCGGTAGGCAAGGCCAAAATGCCTGAGGTGGTACAATAGCAGCTGACGGGCTGGAGATTCCGATCTCCAGCCCGGCAGCTGCTACCGCCATGGCGGTCGGAGTGGTACATGAAGCCAACCCGCCAATGTCATAATGTGGCGGTATATACTGCCAGCCTGTTGACAGTACTACCGCCACATTATCACCGACTGCCAGGCTCAAAATGACCCCCTTAGTCCCCTATCCTGAACATATAAGAAATATTATAATGGGGCAGGATAGGGATACCCTAACCTTAGATGGACCCCCTCCAAAAATAAATCCGCAATAATTACCACAAACCTGTAGGACTTCTATGGGCTTGAAAAAAAATGTCAGTCTTGGACAACTTGTTCAATTACAGACCCAAGAAGCCCATCCCCGGGGCACTATTTGATAAGGGGAGGAGGCAGGGACATTAAAGGTACCAAGGAGCCCGCCTCTGGGGCCAAAATTTGAATAAAAGAGGAGTGGGAAAAATGGCCCCCCTCCCTGGGCCTTCAAAGGTCCTGTGGAACACCCCAGACCGGATCACATGCTGTGCAGGGGAGCCCACCCCATACACAGTGATTTTGTGCTTGGCAGGAGCATTTTAAAATCTCGCCCACCAAATAGGAGTAAACACAAAGGGCCTGATTACAACCTTGGAGGATGAGATACTCTGTCACAAACTTGACGGATATCCCTCCCGCCGCATTGCAAGTTCCATTATATCCCATGAAACTTGTAAAATTGCGGGAGGGATATCCATCACGTTTGTAATGGAGTATCTCATCTGCCAAGGTTGTAATCAGGCCCAAAGTCTGCTCCTAGCAGGCAAGTGCTTTAAAAATGCTTCCACCGACTAGGAGCAGACTTTTGATTTATTTCCATGCCGCACTGATGTGGGCATGGAAAAGATCAAAATATTGTTCCCACCCTAAGGGAGCAGCATAAATAGCTGCTCCCTGCAGACAGAAAAAATGCCAGCCTCCTGCTGCATGTGGGGAGCCACCTGGAGCCGGGGGGCCTTGGGGCTTCCCCACATTCCCAATGGGTGTATGCCCTGGGTTTGCACCAGGGCTTCCACCTTTATGTAATGTGGGCCCTGTGGGACTGTGTCACCGGGGACGATAACAGCTTGGGAAGGGGCAGTGCACCCTGGGTACCCCACAGCATGTCCCTCATTAGGGCTGCAGGAGGATGCACATGGCCTCAGCAGCTCTGAAGGCTCCCCACATGCACCCATCCCAGGTGCAGCAGGAGCTGGCATTGCTTCCACCCTGTGGGAGCAGTTTTCTTTTGCTCCTGCCAGGTGGGACAAGCTCAGTGTTTTTTTCGTGCCCGAGCATGAGAATGGAGAAAATACAGTATTTCGAAGATTCAGGACCCCAGAACACAGTCCCTGAAACAGCCAAGGGTTGGGGTCACTGGGCCATGGTATGGCTCTTTGAAATGGGCCGCGTGGACCCCATCTGGGGGATGGGGTCCCCAGGGCCTCTTCAGGCTTGGGGAGGGGGGAGCACACTCCCGTCCCTTAATTTCTTTATGGCCCCAGACACCATCACCCTCAAGCTCCGCCTCACCATCAACCGCTTATTAGCTGCCGCCACCTTCCCCAATGACTGGAAACATGTTGAGATCAACCCCCTCCTCAAGAAACCCTTGGCAGACCCCACCAACCTAAAACTTCAGGCCTGTCTCCCTATTCCCATTTCCTGCAAAAGTCATAAAAAGAAAAAGGCAACAGCCAACTCGCCATGTTCATAGAAGACCACAACATCCTCAACATCTCCCAATCTGGATTCTCATTGGCCTTCGACACAGTCTCCCATCACACCCTGATAAGAAGACTCCATGAAGCCGGCATCAGAGACAAGGCCCCTCCACGCGATCCAATCCTTCCTCTCCGGCAGAACTCAATGAGTGAGACTCGCCCCCTTCCTTGCAGACTGCACACCCACCACCTGCGGAGTGCCCCAAGGATCCTCCCTCAGCCCCACTTTGTTTAACGTCTACATGGCCCACTAGCCACCCTCGTAAGGAGCTATGGAATCAACATCATCTCCTACACTGACAACACCCAACTCATGCTCTCCCTCTCCAACGAACCCAACACAGCCAGACACAACTTCCATGAAGGCATGGAAGCAGTCACCAACTGGAGGAGAAACAGCTGCCTTCAACTCAATGCAAACAAAACAGAAGACTAATTATGGGCCCTCAACCCAACGTGTGGAACGACTTCTGGTGGCCACCCACCCTTGGAAACCCACCCACCCCACCAGCCAAGCCCGCAACCTTGGACTCATGCTGGACTACAACCTCAGCATGAACTATCATATCAACTCAGTCACCTCCACCTGCTTCTGCACTTTCCACCTACTAAGCAAGTCCTTCAAGTGGATCCCCCTCGAACATAGAAAGACCGTCACACACCCCCTCATCATCAGCAGACTGGACTATGGCAATGCACTCTACACCAGAATCAACAAGACACTCACCCGCAAACTACAAAGCATCCAGAACGCCGCTTCTAGACAGGTCCTCGACCTACTTCGACACTGCCATTTCTCGCAACACCTGCGTACACTGCACTGGTTTCCCATGGAAAAAAGAATCACCTTCAAGATCCTCACCAATGCACACAAAGCCCTCTATAAAACTAGACCAGCCTACCTGAATCAGCGACTCAACCTCCACGCAGCTCAAAGGCCCCTACATTAAGCCCAGCTCTCTCTCGCAGAAGTACCCCCCATCAGGAAAACCAGAACAGGAGAATGCTCCTTTTCCTACCTCACAGCCACTGCCTGGAACGCCCTCCCTCTCCACATCAGACAATGCACCTCCCTACTCAGCTTCACGAAGGAACTGAAGACATGGCTTTTTTAAGAACCACCTTACCGGTATACGCTATACTTCCCCCCCAGCGCCTTGAGAACCTAACGGGTGTTCAGTTGCGCTATACAAGCACTGATTGATTGATTGACTGATGTTGTCCCCGATGCCTCTTAAGGGCTTGGAAAGTGGCTGCCACAAATCCCCAACCCCTAAATAAGATATGCACCACCCCAAGGCCCTGGCCCACTCGTTGAATTTGTGGCAACTTTTTTTTAAAAAAAGCATTTTGGCCCCAGACGAGAATCTTATGACATTATCGTTTGTTTCTCTTAGGACCTAAGGTGGCTGTTGCCAAATCATAGCACATGCCATCAGTGATGTAATACGTGAGGCAATAAGCAGTGCATGCTGATGGTGCAAGGTATAGTTACTACAGTTATAGTTAGTGGGTTTTTTATAGTTTCAAATGCAATGTCTTAACTGACATTTTCAACTAACTGTAATATCACTTTAACCTTTCTTTTTGTCTCAGTGAATTTCTCAGTGTAAGAAAACAGGGATTTTTGCAGTGCCCCCTCACCTTTTGCCTCCATGTTTGTCCCCTAGATACTGGTTTACTGACTGAGAGGGTGCTCTGGGCTCTGCTAAATAGGCCCAGGGCCAGTGCTGTGATTAAAAAGGTATACAGTAATGAGAATAATTACAATTGGCAATGACAGACCTACGTATGTCTCTAGTATATATTAAGTCAAGGGGAATTCAAACTACCTATAAGTCTCTAGTATATAATAGGTCTGGGAGCCTTAGAGGCACAGTAGATTTCCTGTACTAGAATATGCCTGATGTAACTTTAAAGGCAGTCTTGCTTTGCTGACTCCCTTTAAAAGCAAAATACATGCAAATTTGACTTCCAAAGTGGTAATCTACTTTATCATTATTTATCTCACCGCTAAGGTCTCCCCTAGGTGCCCCAGTCCTGGGGGGCCATGTAACCATAAGCAGGGATGTTATAAAATATGTTTTTATATGCCCTGGTGAGGACGAAATGCCCACTTCATTTTTTCTCATTGTAGATACCTAGTTCCATGGGCTAACTTTAGAATATTGTATTATAATAACTAATACAGAAGATAAGTTATAGGACTTTCTTTTCTGTGAGCCACAAATCAGCCTTTTAGCAGCCTCTTATGAATCACCAACCTTAACAGGCTTAACCAGGCTGCTTTGATGAGGTGACAAGTAGCCTATATAGAACAGAGCTCATCTGGCGGATGGGGCTCTGCAGCTGCAGCTTACAGGCCAGAAAGGGGGCTGTGTAAATCAAAGCAGGCTTCAACAAGAACAGTTAATATCAATCAGGGTGCACTGTTCCACACTAGAGAAAAAATATAAGGCAACCTATGTTTGTACTGAGTATCCTCAGGAGAGCCCTCAAGCACCCACTTGGGTGACTGATATCATCATCGGGCTTACTCCTCGCCAGACTGGTGCTGCAATGCCTGGCGGGCAACCCAGCAATCTGGGTGGCACTCAACCATAGTGAAATTGTTAACAACACGGGTCTGTAAAAACTAAATAAAGCAAGGAGAGTGTAGAAAACAAGACAGAGTACTTAAAATTAGCTCTGACCCTAAGCTATTATTTTTAATGCGATAGAGGAAGGGTTCAGGCCAAGATTAAAAACAAATATTTCAGAATGTTAACTGGAAATAATGTACCAGGACATTCTATGATAAGGGAAGGTAGTTTACCTCATCCTACATGGTCAACATGTTTCGCGTCTATGGTTGGTCACAAAGTGATCCCGTGACGCTTCTTCAGGACCCACGAAAAAACAGTCTTTAATAATTAAACTACTTCTCCTATGTGTCAGAAATCAATTAAGTGCATTTATAGTCACTTACAGAGTAGGAGACAAAGTATGTATATATCAGTTGGTCAGTACAGTCGCCCTGTATATAATCAAAAAGACACACAACAGTTAGTGCCAGCGGACAAAAAACGAAACACGAAAACACATACAATTTCAGAAAATGACAGTTGTGGTCACCCATAATCTGTGAATAGTCAATGTACACTTATGTAAGTAAAGTTTGGTCAATCAAACAAATTTGTAAGTTGATGCAATGCTTACCATCCCTTATTAGTGATTGGGCTTCTTAGGTCTGCGCTAGCATCAACCAAGGAGGGTCAACTGAATAAAAATAATAATGGTATAAGGTAATTAAGCATCGCAACAGATGTTTGGAGATATATATTTGAACAAGTTAATTTTCAGACTCGTATTAGTAGTTATAATGTTAAATGCATATGTACACACATCAAGATAAAACCACTCATTTATGATGTTTAATGAAAGTACTGTGGAGGAGCAAAAAGGGTATATGACCCTGTCTCTTATGATAAAAGATATAACTGCCAAACTGGTTATGCAATATTATAAGAGTAAGGTCTAGAGATTATCAAAAAAGTCTCCATAACAGGTCGAGTCCATACGGAGGCAATTGCCCAGGAGAGCGGAGACTTTAAGGTGACAGAGGTCACCCTGTATGGGAATAAGTCTACTGATGTAGCAATACTGTCCGTTGTGCATGCTCATTAAGCCCGGTAAGCCCACACTTACTTTTGAAACTTCCTTGGCTTGTCCGGGGACCTACCCCTGCCGCGCGCCTGTAGACGGCGTTTCAGCGTGGCTCGGGATTATTTAAACAAGCGCTGGATAGCGCGACCGTGCCGGATCCAACCAGCTGGTTGTTCCGGGTTTACAAAAATAGACATAGGACTACCAATGTGGCGGCCATATTGGGTAGTCCGTCGATGGTGAAGGCTTCCAATGTCAATATTAGCCCCGTCGAAGAACGGAATGAATAGTGGGTGCCATCTTATAAAAGGTTATAAGGATGTAAGAAGGGGCACAGAGCGATGGAAATGTTCCTAAGATTACCCTTTCTTTGTTTTGGATTTAAGGAGGTAGTACTTTGGTCCAGTAGTGATAATAAAATCTTATTGTCATAAAAAAAAAAAATTTTTAAAGGATTTTCAAAGAAAGGATTATTGAAAAAAGGGGAAAATTGAGAACTCGGGTAAGTGAGCGAGAATATTCAAGAATGATGGGACTTCTTTAAAGAGTATTGGAAAGAAGCATTCCAATAGGGTAGAAGACGGATAGGTATTGGTCTATCAAACAAGTACATTATAAGACCGGAATACGGAGACCCATAGTTTTCTCTAAAGTCTAAGGTGTTAATAAGTTCCAAGGTATGTCGTCATTCAGTCCTTCTTTATGGGTTTTCAATCGGAAGACCCATTTCTGTTCAATCTTAAACAGTAGGTTTGAATTGCTGCTGTCATGTCTTAGTGTTTGTAGTACTATCCACCACATATCATCCGGACCGTGTTTAGCATCCCAAAAATGTGCACTAAGCTTAGTGGTGACGCGGGAACATCTGATATTGCTCCGGTGTTCATTAATTCGTAACTTAACAGGGCGGGTGGTCATCCCAATATATTGTAAGTTACACGGACAGGAGATTAAATAAATACACTGTCGTGTGTTACAATTTGTGTGTTTTTTCAGGTGCCAAGTCCCAAAATAGTTGAGATCAATGCTATCAAGATGTTTAGTAAAGGGGCAGACATTACATGAGCCACATGGGTGGTGACCCGTCACTGGAGGTAGATTCCACAGTGTAGTTTGTTTTTGTGTCGGATTCGACACACGAGGTCGGGTGTGAACCAGTATGTCTCGTATATTAGTTGACCTCTTAAAGGCAAACAGTGGTTTAGGAATTGTTGTCCCTCCACTCTGTAGTATACTCCACCGTTTATTGATCAACTTCTTGATGGTGTTGGATAGTGGAGTAAACGTGGAAACACACGTCATACGTGTTTCTGGATCTTTCGGTGTTGAATTTAACAGAGCTTCCCTATGATTATTACGTGCTCTTTTGTAAGCACAATTAATAATCTTGTTAGGATAATGTCGGTCCTGTAATTTGCATTTCAAATCTCGTGATTGGGTGTTGAAGGTTTGTGTAGTGCTGCAGTTACGTCGTAACCTCAAAAATTGCCCAAATGGAAGGTTATCCCGCAATGCCTTTGGATGATGACTATTGTATACAAGTAGACTGTTACGATCTGTGCTTTTATGAAAAGTAGTGGTGATAAGTGTGCCGTTGTCAATTTTAATGACCAGATCCAAAAATGTTACTTGTGAGAGGGATGAGTGAGCAGTGAATCTCAGAAATGGATCAAGGGAATTGATCCAAGTAGTGAATGCCTCACTTTCGTCAAAGGGACCACTCCAAATAATGAGAATGTCGTCAATGTACCTTTTCCATAGGGAAATTTTATTGAAAAATGGATTAGCTGTTTGTAGTATGAAAAGTTTCTCAAAGTTGTACATATACAAGCAAGCCAGACTGGGGGCAAAGGTACTACCCATTGATGTCCCTTGAATTTGGTGAAAAAGTGAGTCTTCAAATTGAAAGAAGTTGTTTTTCATTGCTAGAGTAGCGCATTGCATAATGAAGTGAACTGGGGTGGAGGATGTCCATGTACTAGCGAGTAGGGCTGTTTCCACTACTTGTAGGGTCAGGTCCTGTGGGATGTTAGTGTACAGTGCTTCTACGTCAAGTGTAATTAGGGCTTTTGCTTCATTAGATAGGTTAATGTTCTCAATATTGTTGAGCACATGAGTCGTGTCCTTCAAATAAGTACTGGATTCTTTCACCAGAGGTTGGAGGAAAACGTCACAGAATACAGAAAGGGGCTCTAGAACGGATCCGATGCCTGATACAATGGGTCGCCCCGGGGGTGGGCAAATCCCTTTGTGAATTTTTGGAAGACAGTAGAAATACGGGGTCCTAGGGTGAATAGTATCTAGGAACTCTGCTTCCTTGGGGGAAATCCATGTATTGTTTTTTGCTTCTTCTATCATACTCCTGATTATTTTCTGTAAATCTGTGGTAGGGTCATGTGTCAGATGAGCATAGTGAACTCTGTCACTTAAGAGTCGTAAACATTCCGGCCTGTACTCCTCAGTGTTCATAATCACAATTGCACCCCCTTTGTCAGCGGGTTTTATAATGATAGATTGATCAGAGGCTAGGTCATTCAAAGCCTTCTTTTCGGTAGCTGGTAAGTTCATGAATGGTCTATTAGGACAAATATTCTCTATGTCTGTCATGACCGCTTTTTCAAAAGTCAACACTTCAACAGGGAGTGAATGAGTAGGGGGAGTGAATGTAGAAGGTTTTTTAAGGCCTGTATCGTTGTTCCCAGGCAAGGACGGCCTGTCTAAGAAGAAAAAATGAAGTCGTATTTTCCTGAAAAATTGTGCAAGTTCACAATTAAGACGGAAAGGGTCTTCTGGTGGAGTGGGGACGAAGCCCAAGCCTTTATTCAGGGCTGTCAGTTCATCAGTGGAGAGATTTCTGTTGGAAAGATTAACCACTCCTTGAGGCAGAGGCAGAAGGGTCCATTGGAACAGAGAGGAACCTCAAATGGTTACCCGAAGCCAGGGCAGAACTCCCCCTCCACCGAGAGCCTAGTGGTTAATCTTTCCAACAGAAATCTCTCCACTGATGAACTGACAGCCCTGAATAAAGGCTTGGGCTTCGTCCCCACTCCACCAGAAGACCCTTTCCGTTTTAATTGTGAACTTGCACAATTTTTCAGGAAAATACGACTTCATTTTTTCTTCTTAGATAGGCCGTCCTTGCCTGGGAACAACGATACAGGCCTTAAAAAACCTTCTACATTCACTCCCCCTACTCATTCACTCCCTGTTGAAGTGTTGACTTTTGAAAAAGCGGTCATGACAGACATAGAGAATATTTGTCCTAATAGACCATTCATGAACTTACCAGCTACCGAAAAGAAGGCTTTCGATGACCTAGCCTCTGATCAATCTATCATTATAAAACCCGCTGACAAAGGGGGTGCAATTGTGATTATGAACACTGAGGAGTACAGGCAGGAATGTTTACGACTCTTAAGTGACAGAGTTCACTATGCTCATCTGACACATGACCCTACCACAGATTTACAGAAAACAATCAGGAGTATGATAGAAGAAGCAAAAAACAATACATGGATTTCCCCCAAGGAAGCAGAGTTCCTAGATACTATTCACCCTAGGACCCCGTATTTCTACTGTCTTCCAAAAATTCACAAAGGGATTTGCCCACCCCTGGGGCGACCCATTGTATCAGGCATCGGATCCGTTCTAGAGCCCCTTTCTGTATTCTGTGACGTTTTCCTCCAACCTCTGGTGAAAGAATCCAGTACTTATTTGAAGGACACGACTCATGTGCTCAACAATATTGAGAACATTAACCTATCTAATGAAGCAAAAGCCCTAATTACACTTGACGTAGAAGCACTGTACACTAACATCCCACAGGACCTGACCCTACAAGTAGTGGAAACAGCCCTACTCGCTAGTACATGGACATCCTCCACCCCAGTTCACTTCATTATGCAATGCCCTACTCTAGCAATGAAAAACAACTTCTTTCAATTTGAAGACTCACTTTTTCACCAAATTCAAGGGACATCAATGGGTAGTACCTTTGCCCCCAGTCTGGCTTGCTTGTATATGTACAACTTTGAGAAACTTTTCATACTACAAACAGCTAATCCATTTTTCAATAAAATTTCCCTATGGAAAAGGTACATTGACGACATTCTCATTATTTGTAGTGGTCCCTTTGACGAAATTGAGGCATTCACTACTTGGATCAATTCCCTTGATCCATTTCTGAGATTCACTGCCCACTCATCCCTCTCACAAGTAACATTTTTGGATCTGGTCATTAAAATTGACAACGGCACACTTATCACCACTACTTTTCATAAAAGCACAGATCGTAACAGTCTACTTGTATACAATAGTCATCATCCAAAGGCATTGCGGGATAACCTTCCATTTGGGCAATTTTTGAGGTTACGACGTAACTGCAGCACTACACAAACCTTCGACACCCAATCACGAGATTTGAAATGCAAATTACAGGACCGACATTATCCTAACAAGATTATTAATTGTGCTTACAAAAGAGCACGTAATAATCATAGGGAAGCTCTGTTAAATTCAACACCGAAAGATCCAGAAACACGTATGACGTGTGTTTCCACGTTTACTCCACTATCCAACACCATCAAGAAGTTGATCAATAAACGGTGGAGTATACTACAGAGTGGAGGGACAACAATTCCTAAACCACTGTTTGCCTTTAAGAGGTCAACTAATATACGAGACATACTGGTTCACACCCGACCTCGTGTGTCGAATCCGACACAAAAACAAACTACACTGTGGAATCTACCTCCAGTGACGGGTCACCACCCATGTGGCTCATGTAATGTCTGCCCCTTTACTAAACATCTTGATAGCATTGATCTCAACTATTTTGGGACTTGGCACCTGAAAAAACACACAAATTGTAACACACGACAGTGTATTTATTTAATCTCCTGTCCGTGTAACTTACAATATATTGGGATGACCACCCGCCCTGTTAAGTTACGAATTAATGAACACCGGAGCAATATCAGATGTTCCCGCGTCACCACTAAGCTTAGTGCACATTTTTGGGATGCTAAACACGGTCCGGATGATATGTGGTGGATAGTACTACAAACACTAAGACATGACAGCAGCAATTCAAACCTACTGTTTAAGATTGAACAGAAATGGGTCTTCCGATTGAAAACCCATAAAGAAGGACTGAATGACGACATACCTTGGAACTTATTAACACCTTAGACTTTAGAGAAAACTATGGGTCTCCGTATTCCGGTCTTATAATGTACTTGTTTGATAGACCAATACCTATCCGTCTTCTACCCTATTGGAATGCTTCTTTTCAATACTCTTTAAAGAAGTCCCATCATTCTTGAATATTCTCGCTCACTTACCCGAGTTCTCAATTTTCCCCTTTTTTCAATAATCCTTTCTTTGAAAATCCTTTAAAAAAAATTTTTTTTTATGACAATAAGCTTTTATTATCACTACTGGACCAAAGTACTACCTCCTTAAATCCAAAACAAAGAAAGGGTAATCTTAGGAACATTTCCATCGCTCTGTGCCCCTTCTTACATATCCTTATAACCTTTTATAAGATGGCACCCACTATTCATTCCGTTCTTCGACGGGGCTAATATTGACATTGGAAGCCTTCACCATCGACGGACTACCCAATATGGCCGCCACATTGGTAGTCCTATGTCTATTTTTGTAAACCCGGAACAACCAGCTGGTTGGATCCGGCACGGTCGCGCTATCCAGCGCTTGTTTAAATAATCCCGAGCCACGCTGAAACGCCGTCTACAGGCGCGCGGCAGGGGTAGGTCCCCGGACAAGCCAAGGAAGTTTCAAAAGTAAGTGTGGGCTTACCGGGCTTAATGAGCATGCACAACGGACAGTATTGCTACATCAGTAGACTTATTCCCATACAGGGTGACCTCTGTCACCTTAAAGTCTCCGCTCTCCTGGGCAATTGCCTCCGTATGGACTCGACCTGTTATGGAGACTTTTTTGATAATCTCTAGACCTTACTCTTATAATATTGCATAACCAGTTTGGCAGTTATATCTTTTATCATAAGAGACAGGGTCATATACCCTTTTTGCTCCTCCACAGTACTTTCATTAAACATCATAAATGAGTGGTTTTATCTTGATGTGTGTACATACGCATTTAACATTATAACTACTAATACGAGTCTGAAAATTAACTTGTTTAAATATATATCTCCAAACATCTGTTGCGATGCTTAATTACCTTATACCATTATTATTTTTATTCAGTTGACCCTCCTTGGTTGATGCTAGCGCAGACCTAAGGAGCCCAATCACTAATAAGGGATGGTAAGCATTGCATCAACTTACAAATTTGTTTGATTGACCAAACTTTACTTACATAAGTGTACATTGACTATTCACAGATTATGGGTGACCACAACTGTCATTTTCTGAAATTGTATGTGTTTTCGTGTTTCGTTTTTTGTCCGCTGGCACTAACTGTTGTGTGTCTTTTTGATTATATACAGGGCGACTGTACTGACCAACTGATATAGACATACTTTGTCTCCTACTCTGTAAGTGACTATAAATGCACTTAATTCATTTCTGACACATAGGAGAAGTAGTTTAATTATTAAAGACTGTTTTTTCGTGGGTCCTGAAGAAGCGTCACGGGATCACTTTGTGACCAACCATAGACGCGAAACATGTTGACCATGTAGGATGAGGTAAACTACCTTCCCTTATCATAGAATGTCCTGGTACATTATTTCCAGTTAACATTCTGAAATCTTTGTTTTTAATCTTGGCCTGAACCCTTCCTCTATCGCATTAAAAATAATAGCTTAGGGTCAGAGCTAATTTTAAGTACTCTGTCTTGTTTTCTACACTCTCCTTGCTTTATTTAGTTTTTACAGACCCGTGTTGTTAACAATTTCACTATGGTTGAGTGCCACCCAGATTGCTGGGTTGCCCGCCAGGCATTGCAGCACCAGTCTGGCGAGGAGTAAGCCCGATGATGATATCAGTCACCCAAGTGGGTGCTTGAGGGCTCTCCTGAGGATACTCAGTACAAACATAGGTTGCCTTATATTTTTTCTCTAGTGTGGAACAGTGCACCCTGATTGATATTATAGGTTTATCCTAGGGAGACTGTGCACTGGACCAGATAATCTCCCAGTCCCCACTTCATTTATAGAGTTCAACAAGAACAGCACAGAAAGGAATGCCAGCCAGGCCTACTCCATCTCCCTGTGCCCTGAGCCAGATGTCAGACCAAGGAATGGAAGTTGCAGATGCTCTGGAGGGGGGGGGGGAGTGGTAATGGAAATGAGCCACACCAGTAGGATGGTTTAGCCAGGTCTTGCTCCACCATCTTTGATTTTCAAAGTGCAGTGACTTGTGGGACAGGAATATGCCCCACTTTGGAGGAAGCTGTCATTCATTTGGGTGGCACCCAGTATCTCATTGGATAGGGGTACACCTCTGCGTGTCACCCCAGACCATTGAATAAATATTTGAGAGATGTATAGCAACTCAGATCTGCTGCCTGAAAATACAAGGAGAAGAAGGACTGCCCTGCTGAAACTCTGGTCAGCACCCCAAAGGACTGCTCTCTGAAGGACTGCTCCTGTTGCACACTGGGAGCTACAGTCCTGAGGACTTTGCTTTGCTTTGCTTTCAAAAGGAATAAACAGTACCCCCCTGAAAGCAGCAGGTTAACAGAGCTTCCCTGCACCATCTTCCTCAAGAAGTCCCAAGCCTGGAATGCGTCCAGTGGACTTTTAAGGATTTGCCAAGTGCATTGTGGTAATTGTAGCTCCAAAGTTCCAAGGACCATCTCAGAGCCTCTAGACCTTTGGACAATTTGAACTTGCAAGGGGAACTTCACAAAGAAATTCCAGATGATTGGAGAAGTTTGGAACAACTTTTGGAAAAAGCTCCATAAGTGGACTGACCCGTTGTCACGAGTCAAGCTGACTGCATTCAACAGTGACACGGCCTGAATTTCAGGTTCATCATGCTGAAAGCTCCGGCACTCCAGACTTCCAGGATTTGACCAGGGCCTCACAGAAAAGCAATCTAATGATGTGAGAAAAGCTCCAGTAAAGTGACTAGGTCTGAAGGTAAACTTTGACAGAGGCCTCCCGCTCAGTTTATCCGAGCAGGGCTCCATTGTTTTGGTGACATTTGAAAAATAAATATATTTTCTATTTTTATAAATTTGTGTAGGATTTTTATTGTGTGTTGTGTCTTACTGATTTTTTGAATTGGTGTATTTGAATGCTTTTCACACCCGTCTCTTGAGGGTGTATTATGAGGATGGCCATAGTCCTTGGCCTGCCTCCAGCCTCTGAGCCCAACCCCTTACAGGCAACTAACCGCTGCTGTACAAGGCTTTTGTTCGTGTGTAGTGTGAGGATTGCTAGGCCCTGCTCTGACTCCCCTCCCCGGGACAGCAAACCCCCACTGCGCACCTTGATAATTATGGGCCTGATTACAACTTTGGAGGAGGGTGTTAATCCGTCCCAAATGTGACGGATATCCTGCCCACTGTATTACGAGTTCCATAGGATATAATGGACTCGTAATACGGCGGGTGGTATATCCGTCACATTTGGGACAGATTAACACCCTCCTCCAAAGTTGTAATCAGGCCCTATGTCTGAAAAGTAACTTTTTTAAAGTTGTGCTTTCCCTGCCCGAAGTCTATGGGACTTAATTAGCATTGGCTGCCTGTATGCAGCTGGCTGACTGCTGCTTCGATGAGGAGTGGAATACTGTTAAGAGCAGAGACAATGGGTTTGGGCTTCTCTGGATGACTAGAGGGAGGAATATGACCCAACTTAACTCAACTTAATTCAAGCACTACAGTTTAGCAGTGACAAGGCCCTTCACTAATTTAAAAGGGACCAGGGGCCTACCTTCACTTTTATAGATTAATGACAAGGGAAGCATGGAAAATAGAGGTCCTTTCACCTCAAAATGGACTTTAACCTCCAGGCTTATGTTTCAGTGGAAGAGAAATCTGGCACCAGAGCCAGTTTAGAGTGGTTCAGTAAGGAGGGAAGCCTTAAACACAGTGCTACATCTTCCGGAAGCTCCCTATCTGTTGGAAATTACAGAAAATAGTATACAAGGGGATAGTTTGTAGTGAGGCAAACAAGGTTTGCTTCAAACGTGTGAGGGTTTGCTCTTGAGATCTTTTCACCCCTTGTCCTAGAGTCCCCCACCTAAAATAGGTACCTCACCCCCAGCTCTTCAGAACTATGTATGGACCTGTGGCAGAAGAGAGGAGGACCGGACTTTCTGTCTGTAACCTGTGAGGAGACCTGAAAGGCTGGGCCTGCTCCCACTTCTACTCAGGACTAAGAAGTAAACTCTAGTGTTTGGTTGACTTACCTCCGTTGTGGCTTTAACAACATAACAAGCTGCAAGAGGCCTTATTCCTGGAGGGACTAGTGGATTACTTATAACTGATCCTGTAATGAATCTTGCTGGTGAACTGTACTGGAATACGTCCTCATCTAAAGAGTGGATAACTGGAACTATCACAGAAAGTCTGAAAAGTTGGAACTTAGAAAAATGCTGGGCTTCCAAGACCTCTGGAGCTTCAGCAGGACTTTGCAGCAAAGGTGCCTGATTTCGATGTGACTTCATCTGATACAGATTCTGGCTTCCCCACTGGAAGGCTTTTAGCTATATAAAAAAGACTCAACGCTTTACCCAAAGACTAGTGTTCCTTCAGCTTTAGATTAAATGCCATTATCATAAAAACAAAATTCGACTTCACTTAAAAAAAACAAAATATCGTACAATCTCCAATATTCCCATGATAAAGGTTAAAATGGACTGTAAATTGTTTAAGGTTCATTGTAGAAATATCCAGGATTAGAATCTTTATTGAAAGAAAATTGAAACCCTGACCAGGGAACTAGAAGGCATTGAAAAATCTGTGACAACTAAGGTACACATTAAAAGTTTAATGAGACAAGTTGATTAATTAAAAAATATTAGATCAATAAGCCTCGAAGTAACAAAGCAAAACTGACACTTTTAAAAAATAGGCAGTGTTACAGGGAGGGAGGGGAAAGGAACCTACTAAACTATCACCTGAAACTAAAACAGAATGATAAAGTTACATACTCCATTCTCTCATCAGAAGAAATTTGAATTAAAAAAACAAGAACTATTAAAAAAATGTATAATATGAAAAACTATGCAGAAGGCACAGAACAGACTCACATTTTATGAATAATTTTTTTCAACACCCTTAATATACCCCACTAGTAGAAAAGGACCAAGATCTAGTACATGGTAAAGTAGTATTAAAAGAAGTACAACAATTGATTCAGTTAATGCAAGGGGGAAGTCAGCTGGTCCTGATTGGTTAACATCTGAATTTTCCAAGCAGTTCAAGCATTTAAAACTGGAAATACCCTTGTCACATAACATAACCATTACATATGAGACCACATATGTCCTGAATTCATGCAAAGATCCTTAGTTACACTCTTCCCAAACCCAATTAAAAAACACACAAACAATTCAAACTATAGACCAATTCACAATAACGTTTATAACATTCTTTTTTCTGTTTGAGATCACCAGGAAAAAGATGGTGCTCCCAAACAGGAAAAAAGAAAAATGCTCCTCATACGCTGGAAGAAAACTTCCATAGTGGCAAGGACATTTTGTTGTTTGAAACAACCTCTTCCTTTAGGAGTGTGACTGTGGCTGTTGCAGATTACCAGGTCTGGGAATTCGATTACTGCAAGCAAGAAAATGCATGTGCATAGTTTAATTTCTAAAACAAAACACAAAAACTTACTAGCTTTTTCCCATTTTTTCTCAAAGGTGCTCATTTTCCTTCCATCACATACACCTACATTAATATTTTGCAGTAACTTTACTTTTCCCTTCCTACAAGGGAAAGATATGCACTCATGCCTTTGGCAGGAGCAAATCTCCAACATTTTCAAAGGTGGTATGGGACTACTGACAAGTCTGTGAATACCCGCAATCAAGCAAGTTTGTGAAGACCCTTAAAAATCCACACTCCTCTCAACCTCAAATTCTGTGTGAAAATTTACATTCAAGAAAAACTTTGTGAGTAACTCATATGTGGAGTAAGAAACCAACTTGTGAGGATTGTAAAAAAACTATTGGTGCATCTAAGTCACACACACACCAAATTTATTTTAAAAAAAGGTATATTCCATTTATTTGCATAAAAAAGAGTTGTCCAAACCAGTTTTACCATTAACAAAGTGCTGCCAAATGTGCTGTTTTAAATACACTCTCATTAGTCACAATTAACATGTTATCTATGTTATTTTTTATCATTGACAGGTTCATTGGTTATTTGATTGATATATGCTGTTATAGGCTATTGAATTAATAATTGAATTGATGGTGATATGTAATAATATCTGCTACCACATTTTCAAGTTTGAGTTTTATTTACACATGTGCTTACCCTTCAAAGTAATTGTCTGTTTGGATTTGTGTGCATGCGTATAGCCACATCATACCACAATAACCACTGTGGAATGTTGGGAATTATTCTGAACTGTCACACCACTCTACTCTCAAACTATGTTTCCCAATATTTTAACTGTAGCATCAACTTTTAAAAGAATAGTTGTGTGATCAGTGATCAACTGAAGCTTTGAGTAGTTTACCTTAATGTAATTACACTTTCCACAAATAGCTTGCAGATCTCCACCAGTCTAAAATGCTGATGTTCACATCATTTTTGTGCTTAAGTAGAATCATAGTTCAGCCATTAGCGCTAATGTTTTCTGGTGCAAATAGTGCCTAAGACATAAGAACCTATCTGTAAGCCACTCTTTCAGAACATATAGCTCCAAATACTGTACATAACAGACATTTAAGATCAGTCTCTCCAAACCTCCTTTAGGGTCAAAATATCTGAATTTCTACTAAACAAAGTCGTGGGCTTTCCATTTTGGTTGAAAAAGCTAAAATTCTCAGGCTTCATTTGTCACTAATCCAAGCACTTCAAATTCTCAACTGCCGTACAGAAATAAAAAGCTTTTTTCAAAATACATCCTAGCATGCAACCTCCTATCTCCTTCAGTACGTTTCTATGCACTAACATAAACTCTTAAAGGTGGATAATTCCATAAAGGTACACATGAACAATTTATTAATTCATCCATGCATACAATTTAGAAGATCAGAAAAGAAAATGAAATACCAAGTAGAACACTGGGGACCTTAAAGGAACACCGTATTAGGCAGTTGGGATGTTTTTATTGAGTTTATAGGACAAAGAGAAGACATGCTATTTCCTTAGTACTTCACTATCACCTCCTCATGAGAACAAATGCAAAATTAGGTAGTTATAAATTATAGCTGTCAGCCTTTTCTCTGATCAGGGAAGATGTGAGTATATGACTAGACATGAACATAAAACATTTGTGAAATTTGATTTCACAAAAAATTATCAAATGTACTTCACCATTAGCTCAAGTGACAACTGAATGCAAGGGCTTATGAACAGTCAGATGAAATACCAGTGGCAAACCCGTTCAAAAACATAGCATCTCTTGCTGCAGCTCTGGTGTGCCTACAAGAAATTATCTGCTCAAATCAGTTTTTGTGATTAGAAATTACATAAAACCACACACCTGTAAAATGATGAAAAAAAGTTTGTGAAGTTCACTAAATGTGGGAGCCTCAAATTTTACAAGATTTCTCCTGCACAAAACAAATTATTTTTTGCGCGCAAGGGCCTCAACTGGTTTTCATTTGGCTATCTCATCTGAAGTCTTCACTTGAACTTGCATAGTCAGTTATTAAAAATCAGATTTTTCATTTAATCCAATACAATGTAATAACTCCCAGCATGGACTTTCTCTGACACACTCTGTTTTTCAGTGCGATACCTAGCATGATATTCTAGAGCTGTCTTGTGAAAATAAGTTTTACTGTATAAGCACACATTTTCTACATTTTCATTGATTAATTTTGAGTTACTTGAGCAGTATCCTCAATGTGATTCTCAATCCAATATGTATGAGGAATATTGAAATTACAGTATCATCACCATGTAGAAATCAAATTCACAAAGACTGCATTTGAATCACTGGCATTGATAATAAATGCAAATTTCATCTTAGCATCTGAAACAATATGCTACTAAATGCACTGCAGTGGGGATGGCTCAAGTTATAGATTGGATGCAGGGGTGTAGCTTGGTCATTAAGATTGGTGGAGGGGTGAGGTTCAGATTTTCCAACAAATACAACAAGCAGGGCACATGGGAGGGGCTGAAGGGGCAGTGGAAAGGGTGACAAATGTGAATCCAACAGACACTTTACCGTACCCCACTGAAAGCACCTGTACCAAAGTATTTGCCAGAAGATACATTTGTTAGGGGGGTACATTTATCAGCAACCCCCTGAAGGTATGCCCTTGATTGGACCAGGGTTGTAGAATGGTTAATAAAATACGTTTACAAACAATTCTTACCTGAAGGTAATGGCATGGTCGCAAAGAAGATTTGATTTCCTGATGAACCAAAGGCTTGTCCAGATTTAGAGATGACTTGCGATAGGCTTCTTTTGCCTGGCTTACTGTCAGCGTAGACCAAGAACTCCTTTTCATATATTTGCCCTCTGGAGTCATGGCCAGCCCTTCACAAGCTGAACATTTCACATCATTGTTACTTTTGGAAGTTTTCAGAGAAAGATCTCCAAAATGCCCTTGAAGAGGTTCAGGATAGCAGTGGGAGATATGATCCACATGATGCCTATTCATCACGCTAGGTGTTCGATAAGTGCTATCACTGTCTAAATTGTCATCAGAGCTCCACCAGCCAGTCATCCCAGTTTTATGTTTGTTATCTGGTTTACGCTCTTTACTTTTACTCCTCTTACTGTGTTTATGATGGCCATGATGGTGATCATCCCCCCGACTGTCTCCTTTTGTCCCATTGACATTGCTTTTGGATGACCCTTCCAAAGAATGAGATTTGGTAAAAAGTTTTTGGACAGAATGAACGAGGTGACGTATTCGTCCTGGGCTTTCAGTGCGCTGTTCTGTTGCTGTAGATGTCCTCTGGTATTGTAAAGTATGAAAACCATCCTGATGAAGGGGAAGCTGTTTCTCAAACTGATCTAAAAGGTTTGCAGGAATTCGATTAATTTTACTACTAGTGTGTGACACTGCACAGTCATCTCTAGTATCAAAATGCGTATTATAGTGCATTCTGGGAAAAGTGCTACTTGACATATGATCGCTCATCATCATGGGCATTATCATGCATTCGGAGTGAATGGAGCTCCTTGGTGAGCACCGGTGATGGTCCATTTGGCAGCTCTCCGTAGGGCTGAGCAGATATGATTGCCTAGGTTCCTGCCCATGGTGCATGTGATCATGAGTGTGCTCACAATCCTCAGAAGGTCCTAAGCCACAAGTATGACCGGGACATAGCTGTGTTTGATTGCGGCTGCCAGATAATCCTTTCATGTTCTTTAGGGCAGGAGAGTATCTTTCTTCATTGAAGTGCTGAGAAGGTGACCATGAGTGTTCCTGTTGATCTGTTAATTGGAAAAAACAAGTCAGTGACTGCTGACTGTCATCATGATAATACTTTATGGGTTAAATATTAACTACAAAAAAATCTCAAATATCAATTTACCCACTAAAGTGTTTCCATATGCATTATTACCTAGTGAAACAACAAGCATATCATAAACAGGAGCATTACAACAGACTAACAAGATCAGCTATTCGCACCCTCTTTAAAAATAAAGTCAGAATGCATCCCATTATGCTCCAGTCCGCTACTGGAGTACATTCGTGGCATTTTGTACTGCAATGGGAAATCCAAAAGTATGTATGGGAGGTGGCAACTAAAATTCATATGAATTCTAAATTACTCTCTTTCAAAACCATTTTCGCATGCATAAATGTAACTGGTGTAGTGAATCCTAGTTTGTTTTAATGGGATAACAGGAGTTAGCTTAGCCTTTGGCTTGCAGACTCGTGCCCCATCACCTAGTGACTTTTAACCTACTTAGCTTGCACTGTCTTAACCCATTTAATTATTTAATTAATCTAAGATGGCTGCCTTGTTTATAGTTAGGCCACTTGTTATGCTTTGCATTATCAGTGCCACCGCGCTAAAGCATCAAGATCAAGCGACAAAGACAAACAAACAGTAGGTGTTCACACTTAGGGATTTTCCATCTCTATACTTTCGAGGGATTTGTTTATAATAATTGCCGCCCCAAGCATGTCTATTATCTATTGTTTGGGAACACACCTACATCAGAGGTCCTGGTAGATCAGTATAAATACATCGTACTTTAGACAGATAATCAGAGGAATTCCAGCCAGAGGGCATCGCCACCATCGCTGATATCGATGCTGCACGTCATCTTGACGCTGACCCAGTCTTCGTGTCCCTGCGGAGTCTGCGATAGAGACCTCATTCCAAGGTAACAAGGGTTGGCGGCTCCTCTCATGGACATGGCATTGGCAGATTAGGTTTAACAAACCCAGCTCTCGTTTAGGTAGGAGGTTAGGCCTATCATATTAGGGTATTAGGGCATATTACACCTCTTATGTCTTTTACATGCTATTGCAAGATGGTGGGGATCTTTGTAATAATGACTCTCTTCTTCACAATTCTGTTTCTTGCACTGTTCATTATCCTAATCATTGCAGCCCATGCAACTTATCGCAAATTGCAGTTGTGTTAAATAAAAACTATTGAAACTTTACTGCATCTTTGTCATTACCTATGTTTGATGAGACATAATGTATCTGTGAGAGAGGGGTAATCTCCATTTAACCACGACACTCCCTGATCTTATTCTCGAGTCCATGCGTAAAGGCTGCCTCAAATCACCTTTTACTATTTGGGTTTTTGGTGAGGTGCTGCTAGTGAGCCGGTAAGGTTGGGACGACAGTTGCAACTTGCAGGATAGGCATAGTCGCCTACAAACATAAGTACTGTCATCCTTAAACCAGCAGTCTTGCCTAGAGCAAGAGTCCAAACTACGACACTGGCATACATTTGCACACCCAGAAAACATGTAGCCCAAATACCTTTGTGTTTTTGTTTGTTTATGGGGAAGGGGTACACCTACATTAGTTGTGTGTGTGTTCACTCCCTCTTGTCTCCCTAGGTGTTAATTTACTGCTCCGGACAAGAGTAAATCTTCCAACTGTATCCAGGCTCCCCCTATGCCTTCTTATTTTTTGGAAATATTCACAAACTTGCTGATTCGTGGCATCATCTCCACCCTGAAACGTCCACAACTGTTTACTGGAGCAGATTTACTCACATTTGACATTATTATACTATATTGGTGTAATGTTACATGTTAGCAAATACTTGGAAGAGTGCAAATTTAAATTGTTGATTACTAAACAAACAATTACAGTTTAAAATTGAGATAGCTGAGCATCTAACTAGATGTTTGGTAAGCCAATACCTCGGCGTAGATAATCAGATGCTGGTTTAGATAGAAGGCAGGTAGATGCTCTATAAGGGTCTTGTAAACACTCAATAACACCAATACTGATCAAAATAGGTTATGAGTAGTGAGCTATTTGTTGAAACGTCAGTAACTATGTGAGCGAGCCCCATGCTACATTTACATACTCCCCGCCACATACTGACAAATTCCTTCAGAATGGTGAACAAAATTATTTTTAAACTGCAGATATTTGCCAGCCTGCCATTGTTTTGAGGTGCCTCATCTTATAACATACGTTTTTCCAAAGTCCAACACAGAAAAAACAGGACAGAACTCCAGCTGCCAACTTCCGAGTATTAAAGTTTTAAAAAAGAATACGTGTTCCTTTCTATAAACAGAGGAGCAATAATTAAATTCCCCTTTTTGTATGCATTTTGTTATGTATCTAATAAAAAGGCACTACGTGGTGAGCATTTAAGAATTTAAGTTATGAAAAAAGACAGTCTTTTCTCACAATGTTAGAATTGAAATTGGTGCTATAAGGCCCCCATAAATACTGCAGTTTAATATTTTGAGAGTAAAAAATTATATGCCTGATTTATAATTTGGCGGATGGGTTAATCCAAACTCAATGGATTTCCCGTCTGCAGCATCTCCATAGGCTATAATGGGTTCGTATGTCTGTCATATTTGTGATGGAGTAACCCCATACACCAAACTCTAAATAAGGCCCTTAATCCCTTATATTTTGAGTTGTTAAACAATTAGCAAGCTTTAAGGTGAACATGTGACTCTTTACAATTGTCACAGAATAGAGATCACGCTGTGATTTGCAGTAGCGGACAGTGACCCTCAACAATGGAGGGTTGTTGAGCTGCAGTCCAGTGACAGGCATGGTAAAAAAAATCACAGTGCCTTTAGGTTCAAATTCCAAAGCTGTTAATCATGCCTTGTTATTAGAACGGGTCGTGACTGAGCGCGCTGGAATTAAAGCTGAAGACAATGCGATTTTCTCACAGTGCCTGTCAGTAGAGCACAAAAAGGAAAATGTACTTACCCACTCTCCTGCTCCTCATCCTCGTCTTTGTTTAATCAGTGCAATGGCATTTGCTGGAGCCTCAGGCAGTTTCCCTCTCCAAATTCTGACACTGCTTTCATGCTGCAGATGAGCAGCATCAGAGCAGTGCCAGGATTGACTGGAGCTGGCTGCCTCAGCACTCCAGCAGGCACAGGAGGCCTGTGCCTGCTCTTCACCCAGGTGACTCAGACAGATGAGTGGAGAGGTTTACACTGCACATATGAGGCTGGCCGGATCAAGACAGCTGGACAAACTGATATGCGCAGTGTACACTAGGGGAGTGAGTGTCAGCTGCCAGTCAACAGTATTGTCCTGCCCCCAAACACTGCTCGGGTTGTGAGCAGTGAAAAATAAAATGGTAATTTATTCTATTACCATTTTATTTTTCACGTTTGCTGCACTGGCAGCAGGGAGCGATGCTCCTCTGCCCTAATGGAAAGGATACCTCTGGTAGCCTGTGATGGTTAGTCATACTGAGCCTTCAATGAGCCTGATTCTGAATGGGAAGTTACCTCTATTCAGTGAGTAACAAGATTGCTGGCTAAACCTGGACTACAATTCCTCTGGTAATAATGCACGTCTGGTCTGTTCCTCTCCTAGACATTTCACAAACTATGAGCTAGAGAAATCTCAAGGTGGAAACCCAGGTGGAAAATCAGGAATGATCACATAAATCAGGTGCAGTAATACTGAGTTTTACACAAACTCGCCCTTTTGCATGTGAAATGCAATCTGAATTGGCAATTGATTCCATATTTTATATCATGAAATTACTGATACGAAAGGGTATCAGTAACTTTAGATATGATGATATCAATGCAGTAATACTGCAGACATCACTTAGTCTCCCATTACAAGAACACAGTTTATTGTGATGGGCATGGCAAGAAGGGTTATTGGGCCCACTGGAAATATAACTTGTGTTTTTTTCACACAGAGATTTTGCCAGTTGAAATTTCTTTGCGAAAGACTGGGAACACATGTGGGAATTGCCAGAGAAACACGAATTACTGCTTTTTCCCACCAAAAGGCAAGAATACCCTAGAATTACCAATATCTCAGTAACAATAATAGTAAGGGTTAAAATTATAGGGATTTTTAAGGGCCACTCGTAATGAAGGTCTTGTTATGGAGCCCTATCGTTTTAAGATGAAAGTATGATAACTTATGAAGCAGTTCTTTAAACTGCTCTATTCCAAACTGCAAAATGCATTGGCAAAGTCATCAGTTATGGCATTAACTATCAACATATGACCTTGTCAATACATGTTTCATTTGAATGGTTGCTTCTAAAGTCTAACAAAAGCATTCAAAGGGGGCCATCTATGCATGTGTAGGCTTGGCCACACTTGAGTTTGTGTAGATCCATGTGCATGCAGGTAAAGTCATAGGTGGCTTTCCTGATTTTTTTTAAGGATCAACAAAAAAAAAATCAAAGATGATCACCCATACACCTGAGGCAGGTGCACACATTAGCAGGTATGGGAGAGCATTTTCGAAAGTTTTGGATCCAAAATAGTTACGAAAGTGTGTGATGCACACCAATGAATACACATTTGCCATGCAGTAGCTGTATTAGGAGAGCTGTCTGGCTCTTGCAAAAGACAACAAATGAATTAAAAAGCAAACATTGAGACCTGCCTTTGATGTGCACTTCTTTCAGTGTAGATGACAATGTTATGCTTTGTCATATTTCCTAGCACTCTCAGACGGGAACCAGTGACTAAAGAGGGCTCACCCATTGCTCTATGCTGTATGCTTCAGGGGTGAAAGCAAAATGTGAATGACACAGCAACAATCCAATGGATGAAAAGGGTTAACTGAAAGTCCTTGCATTAATGTATGCACACGTAACCGTAGTACGTCTTTTTTTTAAATGTAAAAGGTCTTGGCTAAGACCAGAGCTAAGAGGTGGTAGATAGCTCGTAATAAGCACACATCCTATCCTCACTGACAAATTTGATCTTTGCTGCATCAAGATGTGTGTTGTCATTTCGATCCACTTATAATTGGGCACCGAGCTAAATAAGACAATTACCCTTCATTGATGACTCTACAATATTATATTCATAGAATCAAAACAGACATTCCTTTGTAGTGCATGTCACGGAAATCAGAACTAGCCGTGGAAATATACATTCTTAGACTATAAACACCAATTGTATGAACTAAATGGAAAGGTATTTGGGTTTAAATACATAACGTACACAGTGCTGAAGATTGCAGGCCACATTTCTAATACACAGTTAACACATACTAGCTGCATGTCAATTACAAGACAATTAAAAGCACAAACCAATGAGCCAATGTCAGATTAGAGACAAAAAATAACATTATGGGGATTAATTACGCTAGTGCTCCATTGGTTTTCGTGTGCTAAATTAAAACGTTTAGTGGGCAGTGAACACAACTAAAGCTCGACCAATGCATTATGTAGCAACTATAATATGTTAGTGTATATCTACCGCGGCTCCTATGTTATGACCGAGGACCGTTGCCCCCCCGCCAGCAGCAGCTGCAAATTAAAAAGTAAAATGATAATAAATAATGTTTGTTATTGTATTATTTTTCAAGGGGCGGGGCCCTGGGAGATGACAGGCAAGGAGGGGGAGTGGTGTGCACTCCCCTCAGTATGCATGTGTTTTTTTTGCAGGCCGTCTCAGGATGGCCAAACGTACATGCGCACTGAGCTCTCTCCAACCCGAGATGTGTTGCCGGGTTGGAGGCAGCAGGACCAGGCTCCCAGTCTGCCTGGGAGCGCAAAGCCAGGACACTCAGGCCAATCCTAATGCTGCTTTAATACTGCTAGCAGCATGAGAGCAGTGTTGGGATTGGGTGCAGGGCAAGCTGGATGCCTGTGCCTGCAGTAGGTGGAGCCAGAACAGTGCCTAATCGTGTTGGCTTTGTTTTGTACTCCACCCCCATTCCCCCATCTCCCCAGCCCACACACCCTACCACTTTGCCTTGACAGGAGCCGCCTCTGCATATATCCTATCTGACTAGCTGTCTGGTAATGGAAATCAAGCTACAAAAAAAGAAATTACAACATACAAGCACTTCCATGATAAATAAAACAGTGCAAACACTGCACTGCAGTAATACAACCCTCGCTGAGAAGATGTGTTAAGTATGCTGCAGCTAGATAAATGTATCCCTAAAGACCTAGAGCGCAGGTGGACGTGAAGCTGGTGAATTGATTGTTTGTTTGCTGAACGTGGTTGTGCTGTTGATCGAAATCTGGATTTGGAAAGCCTAATTACAGAAGCATACTAAAAATAGAACTATGGCCCTTTACGATTTATGAATCATCCTAAAAAAAGAGCTTGTTTCCAAAACCTAATATTCTCTCTTTCATTCTCTTCAGCAATATCTACCCACTCACGTTTATCGAAGACAGACATCGTAGGACGTATTAGTTCACCTGCGTTTTTCAGCTGTCTCTGGAGTATTTCAGTTTGCTGTACACAACCGAATAGCCTCAGAGACTGCAATGTTTTTACTAAATTAAGACTCCATATAAAACAACGCGTTTCACTGCAAATCCAGCCCTGAGCAATTTGGGTTGGCACGGGGAGAGACCTATAGATGCAAGAGATCCTAAGTTGCTTAAAGCATTGTGGGCATCGATTCTGTGTTCAAAACAACAATCTGTTGTGAAAGTGAAAGTATTACGAATCGGGGTTATACAAAGCTGCTTTCATAATTGCCGAACCTAAGGGTCTACCTCACTCTCAGATTTAGGACTAGCGCGCTGAGGTTAAAAAAGTGAATATGTCAACATAACAGCGAATCTGAAATCTGAATGATATGGGGAAGGCGGCAAATCCCCATCCTAATTACATGTACTACGGAGGAGGTGAGACTTCTGTTGAATTGCACAGGCCTCCCTCAAATCAGAAATGTAGTTGTGGAGTATTGAGAATGTAGACTCTAGAGTACCGACTGATTTTTCACTTTGTCATTCATGCTTAAACAAAAATCAAGATCTCTCTTTGTAAATATCTCCCTCTCTATACACTTACTGCCTGGAATTATTTTTTTCTTGCCTCTAGTTTGTCTCAATTCACCCTCGTCCCCTTCTGCTTATTTCAATTTAGGTGGGCTTAATGGACTTGTGTCTAGCTGAAAATGTCCCTAAAGCTGGTAGACTAAACATAAATCACCTACATGATTCCTGCAGCAAGTCTTGTTTACATCCTCTGATATCTGTCTCTAATTTCTTCACCCTTCAAGGGTAGGAAGAGTGTAGTAGGAGTATGGCCTAATACTAGAGTCACTAAATCACCCATTGGTAAATATTCGCAAAAGATGGACGGATAGTTTATGTCTAGAATCTCTAGATCGTGCCTGTATTTTATTGAGAACGGCTTACATTTTTTGCTCAAGGATAAAGTTTCATTCTTAACTTGGAATACAGCATTAGGGAAATGTAAAAAACAATAAAAATAGCATGTTTTGTCAACCCCTAGTATAAAAACATTTCTAATACTTAAAATTAATGCTCCATCTATAAATACCAAGTATTAGTTTCATGTGTCCGTATTGTTGGTATCTCTGGATGTAATGCATGGCATATGGGGAGGTGAATTTAAAGCATGTTGTTTGTGAGGTCATGACGCCAAGAGGTGATCTGTGTAATCTGACATTTCAGGAATATTTCAAGCACTGCTCCTACTCTCTAGTTCTCAAATCGTAATGCATCTTCTGATCTTAAACGCCAAAGCTCAATTGGTGTCTACTCTATTTTTTTCATTTTCTGAATCTAATTCTAGTAAGTTTTTAAAAATAATTTCAAAATCTAAAGTTCCTACCAATTGTGGAATCTCTGGACTACATAACAGTATTTTATTAATAATCTATTCGATGATTAACCGAATCAAAATGTATACATTTATACAAATCGTCTTCATATGGAAATTATCATTGGTTATATATACATTTGATTTTCCAAAGGACACAATTTTGTTTTAAATCGAGCTGAAACTAAACTCGTCAAAAAGCTTTCTGTACTTAACAAAGAGTTTAAAACAATGCTATCGATAGTAAATTCAATGTGTTCCAGACTCCCTTTCAGCAAGACTAACTTGAAGCAGTTCGATTTCGTTAGACAATGATCCTGTACGCAAATCAAATTAAATGTTTGACAGTGTCTCTTCGGAATAGGTGTATTTGAGTTTGAGCCTGAAACAGAGAAGGAACAGCTTTGTTGGAAAATGTAAAATAGAATGTTACCTGCCACATTATGACATTTAGTACTGGCTAGAGACTGCTGTCAGGTTTGCAGCTAATATAGTTTTGAATAGCTCTCAGCGAAATGCAGGCAAACGAAAGGCTTTTATGACTGCTAAGCATCATTCTCGATGTCCCCTGCGATCCCAGTCATAAAGTTTGCCAAACTAACACCCAGGAACAGGAGGCACTTTAAGCAGTCAAGGAAAGAGCTTTCAATATATTAAATCGTTCACTAGCCTAAAATACAGATTATGTACTGAAATACCACAATAAGTTCTATTTTGTTTCCCAGGTAAAAAAGTAAAGTTGTCATTATTAAGAATACCAATTGCTCATTGTCTTATGTTCATCTTTCATAGGCAGTGTTTTAGATAATAATATAATGATTGATTGGCAGGTCCATTACAGCACAACAATCTTTTGCACATTTTGACAGGAGCGATAGAACTGCCATAGTTATAGTGAAAGGCAACATGCACTCAACAGCATACAGTTGACTTTAAGTTCTCATTTCTTTTGGAATCAGAAGATGCAATTAATGTTGTCACACATTCTTGTAACATCTCTGATAGTGAGCGTGGATATGATGACCATGCAGCTCAGTATTATTCTCCATATTTCCTAAATTTCTCTTGTTTTCAAGTGAAATACAACACACGTTATAGGGTAGCGTGCATAAATAGCATCCATTTCAAGTTCTAGGTGAGAGTATTTTAATTTTCAGTTCAAATAACTTTATTCGATTTGACATAGCAAATCACAAAAATACAATCAAATAGATCAAATACATCAGCTACATCTTAAACACGAGACATAAAATCAAGAATTTAAAACAATCACATTCCAGAATGGGCAAAAAACACTCCTGATAAAAACGTGACAAATTACAAACTTTGGGGTTCTCTAGAGACTGAAAATACAGTAATGCTGGCCTTGCATGTTGACAATTTAAATGTATAAGAAGAAGGCCTACACACTTATATCATAATCTTGCCCACTTCAAGCAGAAAAATATAAAATGTAAAGTGAATTGTGCAGCTGTCCTATCACAGGTACAAGTTGGCGGTGGGGCAGCGAACGTACGCCAACCCATAAAAAGTTGCAGGAACAAATTCAAATGAAAATAGGCTGAAAGTCTTCTATTCCGAGCCAGCATATCCAATCTTAAGTATAACTCTAAATTACTCTAAAGTTTTCCCAGCGCATAATGATTACATAAAACATTTGACAATGAGACTCTAGCCTTTTCATCATGCCTACATGCCAAAAATCCCTCTTTAGCCCAGGCGATGTCAGCTTTACAAATCAACTCAGGATCAACCAATCAAGAAATCAGTACATTTGTAAGGCGTGCTACTCACCCGCGAGGGTCTCAAGGCGTTGAGGGGGGGAGCTGCTACTGCTCGAACAGCCAGGTCTTGAGGTGTCTCCTAAAGGTCAGCAGGTCCTTGATCTGCTGTAAGTGGATGGGGAGGGTGTTCCAGGTCTTGGCGGTGAGGTAGTAGAATGATCTGCTGCCGGTTGTTGTCCTGTGGATGCGTGGAACGGTGACTAGGGTGAGGTTGGCAGAGCCGAGCTGTCGGTTTGGTGTGTAGAAGGTGAGTCGTTGTTGATGTTGAGGTTGTGAGATCGGACAATGTTGGCGAGTGGTGCCATGTAGATACTGAAGAGGGTCGGGCTGAGGGAAGATCCATGGGGTACGCCGCAGATTGTCTTGGTGGCTTCAGATCGGAAAGGAGGGAGGCGGACTCTCTGGGTTCTGCCGGTGAGGAAGGAGGTGATCCAGTCCAGGGCTTTGTCGTGGATCCCTGCGCCGTGGAGGCGTGTGCATAGAGTGTGGTGGCAATGGTGTCGAAGGCGGCCGAGAGGTCAGGAGGATGAGGGCTGCGGTTTTGCCTTTGTCCAGCAGGGCCCTGATGTCGTCGGTGGCGGCGATGAGGGTGGTCTCAGTGCTGTGGTTGCTGTGGAAACCGGATTGGGACAGGTCCAGATTGTTGTTTTCCTCAAGGAAGTGGGTCAGTTGCCTGTTGACGATCTTCTCGATGACTGTTAGACCTGACAGCCTTAGCGTGGTCACCCCTAACTTTTTGCCTGCCTCCCTCCACTTTTTGGACACTGTCTTTGCTGGCTTTTAGACTCTGCGCACTTTACCACTGCTAACCAGTGCTAAAGTGCATGTGCTCTCTCCCTTAAAACATGGTAACCTTGAATCATACCTGATTGGACTATTTAATTTACTTATAAGTCCCTAGTAATGTGCACTCTATGTGCCTAGGGCCTGTAGATTAAATGCTACTAGTGGGCCTGCAGCACTGGTAGTGCCAACGACTTAAGTAGCCCCTTTTCCTTGTCTCAGGCCTGCCACTGCAAGGCCTGTGTGTGCAATTTCACTGTCACCTCGACTTGGCATTTAAAAGTACTTGCCAAGCCTAAACCTCCCCTTTCTCCACATATAAGTCACCTCTAATGTGTGCCCTAGGTAACCCCTAGAGCAACGTGCTGTGTGGGTGAAAGGCAGGACATGTACCTGTGTAGTTTACATGTCCTGATAGTGTAAAATTCCTAAATTCGTTTTTGCACTACTGTGAGGCCTGCTCCCTTCATAGGCTAACATTGGGGCTGCCCTCATACAGTATTGAAGTGGTAAGTGCTGATCTGAAAGGAGTAGGAAGGTCATATTTAGTATGGCCAGAATGGTAATATAAAATCCTGCTGACTGGTGAAGTTGGATTTAATATTACTATTCTAGAAATGCCACTTTTAGAAAGTGAGCATTTCTTTGCACTTAAATCTTTCTGTGCCTTACAATCCATGTCTCGCTGGGCTTAGTTGACAGCTCCTTGTGCATTCACTCAGACACACCCCAAACACAGGGTACTCAGCCTCACTTGCATACATCTGCATTTTGAATGGGTCTTCCTGGGCTGGGAGGGTGGAGGGCCTGCTCTCACACAAAGGACTGCCACACCCCCTACTGGGACCCTGGCAGACAGGATTGAACTGAAAGGGGACCTGGTGCACTTCTTAGCCACTCTTTGAAGTCTCCCCCACTTCAAAGGCACATTTGGGTATAAAACAGGGCCTCTGCCCTACCTCATCAGACACTTGCTGGAGAAGAAACCTGAACCAGAAACTACATCCTGCCAAGAAGAACTGCCTGGCTGCTAAAAGGACTCACCTGTCTGCTTTTTACAAATGACTGCTGCCTTGCTGTTGGCCTGCTGCCTTGCTGAACTCTTGTCTGGCTGTGAAAGTGCTCTCCAAGGGCTTGGATAGAGCTTGCCTCCTGTTCCCTGAAGTCTCAGGACCAAAAAGACTTCTCTTTTTCACTTGGACGCTCCGTGAGCCGAAATTTTCGACGCACAGCTTGTTCCACAGCGAGAAAAACGCCGCACACCGATGCTGATCGAAGCAACGCCTTCGGGACGACCGGAACTTCGACGCATGGCTTCGCAAGGACAACGCCGCCCGACCTCCAGAGGAGAAATCGACGCGACGCCTGCTGTGAGATCGAAAATTCGACGCGCAGCCCCGCAGAACGACGCGCAGACGGAAAACAAGCAGGAAAATCCACGCACAGACCCGGGACATCTGATAATCCCCGCGAACCACAGAAAGAGACTGTCCGCATTCCGGAAAACGACGCACGACTTCCCCGCGTGAAAAATAACGACACGAGCCCGTGTGTGCTGGGGAGAAATCGACGCACACACCCTTTTTCCACGTATCTCTTCTGCTGTGGCCCTCTGAGGAGATTTTCCACTCAAAACCAGGTACTTTGTGCTTGAAAGAGACTTTGTTTGCTTTTTAAAGACTTAAGACACTTTATATCACTTTTCAGTGCTATATCTACAAGTGATATCTCTACAAATTCACATTGCAACTTTATTAAACCACCATGAACTCTATCCACTCCGGCGCCCCCTCGGACCCCTGCCCTCACTTCATCTTCAATAAAGCCGACGACATCATCGCCCCGCACCTCCAGACCATCATCAACTCCTCATTTTCTTCTGCTACCTTCCCCGAAAGCTGGAAACACGCCGAAGTTAACGCCCTACTAAAGAAACCTACGGCTGACCCAAGCGACCTGAAGAACTTCCACCCCATCTCGCTCCTCCCCTTCCCTGCCAAGGTAATAGAGAAGACCGTCAACAAACAGCTTACCAACTTCCTGGAAGACAACAACCTTCTCGACCCTTCACAATCCGGATTCCGAACCAACCACAGCACTGAAACCACCCTCATCTCAGTCACAGACGACATCAGAACCCTGATGGACAACGGTGAAACAGTCGCCCTCATCCTCCTCGACCTCTCGGCTGCCTTCGACACCGTCTGTCACCGCACCCTAATAATCCGCCTCCGCTCCACTGGGATCCAAGGCCAGGCCCTGGACTGGATCGCCTCCTTCCTCTCCAACCGCTCTCAAAGAGTCTACCTCTCACCTTTTCTCTCAGACCCCACCAAGATCATCTGCGGCGTCCCTCAAGGCTCCTCGCTCAGCCCAACACTCTTCAATGTCTACATGAGCCCCCTCGCCGACATCGTACGCAAGCACAACATCATCATCACCTCCTACGCCGACGACACTCAACTTATACTTTCCCTCACCAAGGACCCCGCCAGCGCTAAGACCAACCTACAAGATGGCATGAAGGACGTCGCAGATTGGATGAGGCTCAGCCGTCTAAAACTGAACTCTGACAAAACGGAAGTCCTCATCCTCGGCAACACCCCGACCGCATGGGACGACTCCTGGTGGCCCACGGCGCTTGGCACCGCACCGACCCCCTCAGACCACGCCCGCAACCTCGGCTTCATCTTGGACCCTCTTCTCACCATGACCAAACAAGTCAACGCCGTGTCCTCCTCCTGCTTCCTCACCCTCTGCATGCTCCGCAAGATCTTCCGCTGGATCCCCACCGACACCAGAAAAACCGTGACCCACGCCCTAGTCACCAGCTGCCTGGACTACGGCAACACCCTTTCCTCCGTTCCACTGGCCTCGCGCTCGCTGCCGTCCCTCGCATCCGCCGCTCCACGGCGGGTGGGAGGTCTTTCTCCTACCTGGCAGCCAAGACCTGGAACACCCTCCCCACCAGCCTCAGGACCACCCAGGACCACTCTGCATTCCGGAGACTTCTCAAGACCTGGCTTTTCGAGCAGCAGTAACCCCCCTTCCCCCTAGCGCCTTGAGACCCGCACGGGTGAGTAGCGCGCTTTATAAATGTTAATGATTTGATTTGATTTGATTCGTTTTGACCTACAATTATCCTGATAAATATTATATATTTTTCTAAACACTGTGTGGTGTATTTTTGTGATGCTATATGGTGGTATTGTATGATTTATTGCACAAATACTTTACACATTGCCTTCTAAGTTAAGCCTGACTGCTCGTGCCAAGCTACCAGAGGGTGGGCACAGGATAATCTTGGATTGTGTGTGACTTACCCTGACTAGAGTGAGGGCTTTTGCTTGGACAGGGGGTAACCTGACTGCCAACCAAAAACCCAATTTCTAACAATGACCTTCACCGAGAACGGGAGCAGGGAGATGGGCAGGTAGTTTTTGAGGTCCTTTGGGTCCGCCTTGGGATTCTTGAGTAAGGTGTTGAGCTCGGCGTGCTTCCAGCTTTCCAGGAAGGTGGTGGTCTCGAAGGAGCTGTTGATGATCATCCATAGTTGGGGGGCGATGATGGAGCTCGCCTTGTTGAAGATGTGGTACGGGAAGGGGTTGGATGGTAAGCCAGAGTGTTCATGACTTTGGGGGTATCATCATCGTTGAAGTGGGTCCAGGAGAGCAGGAGGTTGGTGTGGCTGGGGGCCAGTGAGTTGTAGGTGTTGGCAACTGCCAGTGGGGTCTTAGTGTTTTAGCTGTCGTGGATGTCTGCGATCTTGCGGTAAAAGAAGGTGGCTAGGAAGTCGCAGAGGTCTTGCGAACGTGGGATGTCATTGGTCCTGGAGCTGGGGTTGGAGAGTTCCTTCACGATGTTGAAGAGCTATTTGCTGTTGTGCGTGTTGATGTCGATGCATTCCTTGAAGGAGGATCTCTTGGCGGTCAGGATGAGCTGGTGGTGCCTGCGGATGGCGTTCTTGAGGGCCGTGCGGGTGACTGGTGTCTGTTCGTGGCGCCACTTCTTTTCGAGTTTTCAGCATGTCTGTTTGGAAGTCTGGAGGTTGGCGGTGAACCAGGTGGTCTTTCTGATGGTGCGGTTGTTGGAGGGTTCTTATTGGGGCAAGAGCATTGGCGTAGTCGTTGTTAGACCTGACAGCCTTAGGGTAGTCACCCCTAACTTTTTGCCTGCCTCCCTCCTCTTTTTGGATACTGTTTTTGCTGGTTTTTAGACTCTGCGCACTTTACCACGGCTAACCAGTGATAAAGTGTATATGCTCTCTCTCTGTAAACATGGTAACTTTGGATCATACCTGATTGAACTATTTAATCTACTTATAAGTCCCCAGTCATGTGCACTCCAGGTGCCTAGGGCATATAGATTAAATGCTACTAGTGGACCTGCAGCACGGATTGTGCCACCCACTTAAGTAGCCCCTTTTTCTTGTCTCAGGCCTACCATTGCTAGGCCTGTGTGTGCAGTTTCACTGCCACCTCGACTTGGCATTTAAAAGTACTTGCCAAGCCTAGAACTCCCCTTTTTCTGCATATAAGTCACCCTTAATGTGTGCCCTGGGTATCCCCTAGAGCAGGGTGCTGTGTAGGTAAAAGACAGGACATGTACCTGTGTAGTTATATGTCCTGGTAGTGTAAAACTCCTAAATTCGTTTTTGCACTACTGGGAGACCTGCTCTCTTCATAGGCTAACATTGGGGCTGCCCTCATACACTGTTGAAGTGGCAGCTGTTGATCTGAAAGGAGCAGGGAGGTCATATTTAGTATGGCCAGAATGGTAATACAAAATCCTACTGACTGGTGAAGTCGGATTTAATATTACTATTCTAGAAATGCCACTTTTAGAAAGTGAGCATTTCTTTGCACTTAAATCCTTCTGTGCCTTACAATCCACGTCTGGCTAGGTTTAGTTGACAGCTCCTTGTGCATTCACTCAGACACACCCCAAACACAGGGTACTCAGCCTCACTTGCATACATCTGCATTTTGAATGGGTCTTCCTGGGCTGGGAGGGTGGAGGGCCTGCCCTCACACAAAGGACTGCCACACCCCCTACTGGGACCCTGGCAGACAGGATTGAACTGAAAGGGGACCTGGTGCACTTCTTAGCCACTCTTTGAAGTCTCCCCCACTTCAAAGGCACATTTGGGTATAAAACAGGGCCTCTGCCCTACCTCATCAGACACTTGCTGGAGAAGAAACCGGAACCAGAAACTACATCCTGCCAAGAAGAACTGCCTGGCTGCTCAAAGGACTCACCTGTCTGCTTTCTACAAAGGACTGCTGTCTTGCTGTTGCCCTGCTGCCTTGCTGAACTCTTGTCTGGCTGTGAAAGTGCTCTCCAAGGGCTTGGATAGAGCTTGCCTCCTGTTCCTTGAAGTCTCAGGACCAAAAAGACTTCTTCCTTTCACTTGGACGCTCCGTGCGCCGAAAATTTCGACGCACAGCTTGTTTCGCGGCGAGATAAACGCCGCACACCGACGCTGATCGACGCGACGCCCTCGGGACGATCGAGACTTCGACGCACAACCTCGCAAGGACAAAGCCGCTCGACTTTCCAGGAGAAATCGACGCGACGCCCACCGTGAGTGCGAAACTTTGACGCACGGCCTCGCAAGGACAACGCCGCCCGACTTCCAAGGAGAAATCGACGCGACGCCTGCCGTGAGACCAAACTTTCGACGCACGGCCTCGCAAGGACAACGCCGCCCGACTTCCAAGGAGAAATCGACGCGACGCCTACCGTGAGATCGAAACTTCGACGCGCAGCCCCGCAGAACGACGCGCAGCCGGAAAACAAGCAGGAGAATCCACGCACAGACCCGGGACATCTGGTAATCCCCGCGATCCACAAAAAGAGACTGTCTGCGCGCCGGAAAACGACGCCCGACTTCCCCGCGTGGAAAAGAACGACGCAAGTCTGTGTGTGCTGAGGAGAAATCGACGCACACACCCCTTTTTCCACGCATCTCTTCTCCTGTGGCCCTCTGAGGAGATTTTCCACCAGAAACCAGGTACTTTGTGCTTGAAAGACACTGTATTGCATTCTAAAGACTTAAGACACTTTATATCACTTCCCTGTGATATTTCTACAATTTTCCATTGCAACTTTATTCTTTTTTTGACCTACAGTTATCCTGATAAATATTATATATTTTTCTAAACACTGTGTGGTGTATTTTTGTGGTGCTATATGGTGGTATTGTATGATTTAGTGCACAAATACTTTACACATTGCCTTCTAAGTTAAGCCTGACTGCTCGTGCCAAGCTACCAGAGGGTGGGCACAGGATAATCTTGGATAGTGTGTGACTTACCCTGACTAGAGTGAGGGCTTTTGCTTGGACAGGAGGTAACCTGACTGCCAACCAAAAACCCCATTTCTAACATTGGTGATCAGCGGTGAGGATAGGACTTGTATTTGTGCAGTGACATACAGTAGCTAAGTATTTCACTACCTACCCACAGTTGAAGGTCAACTTGGTTTTTATCTCTTTTTGAAAATCCGTTTTTTCCTGACAAATTTCAAAAACTAAATCCTCACTCAACATGTCTCTGACTGGGTCTCAGACAGGGGACTTTGACCTAGTCCAGTTGGATACATACACGGTCAAACAACTAAGAGGATTATGCAGTGCATTAAGGGTACCCACCCAAGGGGCCTCCAGAAAGGAGGACTTTCAAGTGGCGCTGAGGGCCTGGGCAGAAGCCCATTTAGAGGATGATGAGGAAGAGGAGCCAGAAAATGGCCCCTCAGAAGGATTTTCACTATCTATGGATGGTGTTACCACTGCAATTGTGCACCCTTCCAGACCAGGGAGCAGTGTCTCCATGCAAAGCCTGACCGCAGAGGAAAGGAGAGAGGAAAGGGAGTTCCAATTGCAAATGGCAAAACTGAAAATTGAGGCACAACAGGAGGAGAGGAGGGCAGAAAGAGAAGCCAAACAAGCTGAGGCTGAAAGAGCAGCCAAACAGATTGAAGCTGAAAGAACAGCCAAACAGATTCAAGCAGAAGCTGAAAGGGCAGCCAAACAAGCAGAAGCTGAAAGAGCAGCCAAACAAGTGGAAGCTGAAAGAGCGTTGGCTGAAAAGAAACTATTGTTGGCTCATGAACTGAGTCTCAAGGAGCTGGAGATCAAGGCAAGACAGTCTGAATCCAGCAATAATGGTGGCAGCATACAGACAGGACCTGCTGGAGAAAAGAAGGTTCGTATACCCAAAAATGTGGTGCCCAGTTTTGTGGTGGGAGATGACATAGATAAATGGTTAGCTGCTTATGAAGTTGCACTAAGGGCTCATGAGGTTCCTGAAGGGCAATGGGGGGTAGCTATGTGGGGTTATGTGCCGCCATTGGGGAGGGACACACTTCTCACATTGGATCCACAGGATCAAAACACATACCCACTCCAGAAAGCCACTTTACTTGCCAAGTTTGGGCTGACCCCTGAGGGATACCGTCAGAGGTTCAGGGACAGCACCAAACAAACCACACAAACATGGGTAGATTTCTTTGATTTCTCTAGTAAGGCACTGAATGGATGGGTGCGGGGCAACAAAGTAGCAGATTATAAAGGTTTATATGACTTGATCCTGAGAGAGCATATGCTTAATGTTACTTATACCGATTTGCGCCAGCACCTAGTGGATAGTAAGCTGACTGATCCCAGGAAGCTTGCTGAGGAGGCGGACCTCTGGGTTAGCACCAGAGTGTCCAAAAAGGTACCTGGGGGGGACTCCCACAAAGGTGGTCAGGGTTCCCAACAGAAGAAAGAGGGGGGAGATAAACTTACAGATAAGGAACTCTCTAAAGGCCCCCAAAAGAATTCCCAGGGAGGGGGTGGCAACCCTTCCTTTTCCAAATTTGGGAAGAAGCCAGGGACATTTGACAGGTCAGGAAAATCTAGCCCCAAATGCATGGAGTGTTACCAATATGGTCACTACAAAGGCGATCCACAGTGCCCCAAGAGGGCACCGTCCACTACCGGACAGGCACCTGGGTTGACTAGTGTAGCACTCGGGGGGAGATGGACCCCACTAGCTTTGGGGAGCAGGTAGAGATTTCCCTAGTGTCCCTGGGAGAAGGAGAAATGATGTCCAAGGTCCACATGCCTAAAAATACTTCCAAGTACCGGCAGTGGGTCCTCATTGATGGGCAGAAGGTGGAGGCTCTGCGTGACACAGGAGCCAGTATGACTACTATCAAGAGTCAGCTGGTGTCCACAGAGCAGATAATCCCTAATACATTCCACCAGGTCATAGTCGCTGACAATCGCGAGAGTCACCTACCGGTGGCTCGGGTTCCCTTTGAGTGGGGGGGGGTCTCTGGTACTCTGAAAGTAGCTGTGAGTCCTGCCATGCCTGTAGATTGTCTGTTAGGCAATGATCTAGAGCATACTGCTTGGAAAGAAGTAGAGCTCAGATCTCACCTGGAGATGTTAGGGTTACCTGAGTGGGTCTGCATGACCACCCGGTCCATGGCTGACCGAGAGGGAAGTCAAGGGCATCTGGAGCCTGGAACGATGGCCCAGGGAGCTGCCAAGAGGAGGGACAAGGGGCGCGGGAAACCGGCCCCAGAAGTTCCCACAGTGGCTGACGGGGCTCCTGAGGAGGAGACTCCCGAGCCAACTGGGGAAGACATTGTCACCCTAGGTGACTTACCGGAGCTTGCTGGCTGGCAAGTTGAGGGTGGACCCACCAGGGAGGAATTCTGCAAGGCGCAGAAAGAGTGTCCCACTCTAGAAGGGTTGAGGAAACAAGCCTTAAACCAGGCAGCAGGTGACGCCTCTGGCAATCACCACCTATATTGGGAGAACGATCTCCTCTACAGTGAGCCTAGGGTTCCGGTCTTTGGGGCAGCACGTGTGCTGGTGGTCCCCCAATGTTACCGAGCCTTCCTACTGGGTCTGGCTCACGACATTCCCCTGGCAGGACATTTGGGACAAGACAAGACCTTCAACAGGCTTGTCACCCACTTTCACTGGCCCAAAATGAGGACACACTCAGACAAATTCTGCAGGGCTTGTCCTACCTGCCAGGCTAGTGGTAAAGCAGGAAAGAGGGTTAAAACCCCCCTGATTCCACTTCCTGTCGTTGGCACCCCCTTTGAAAGGGTGGGCGTCGACATTGTTGGCCCCTTGGACCCCAAAACTGCCTTAGGCAACAGGTTTATCCTGGTTTTGGTGGACCATGCCACCCGGTACCCAGAGGCAATCCCTCTGAGGACCGTAACTGCATCGGTGGTAGCCAGAACCCTGATGGGGATATTTACCCGTGTGGGATTCCCCAAGGAGATAGTGTCTGACAGAGGCACTAACTTCATGTCCGCGTACATGAAGCATCTGTGGGATGCGTGTGGTGTAACCTACAAGTTCACCACACCCTATCACCCCCAGTCTAATGGGCTTGTGGAGAGATTCAACAAGACCCTGAAAGGCATGATTGGTGGCCTCCCTGAGGCCATGAGGCGTAAATGGGACGTCCTCTTACCATGCCTTCTCTTTGCTTACAGAGAGGTCCCCCAGAGGGGGGTAGGGTTCAGTCCCTTTGAGCTTCTCTATGGGTACCCCGTCAGGGGACCCTTAAGCATTGTCAAGGAGGGATTGGAGAACGCTCCAAAGACACCCCCTCAGGACGTGGTCAGCTACATGTTGGCCCTCCACAATCAGATGACCCGCTTCTGGAAAGAGGCCCAAAGTAACCTGGAGGCCAGTCAAGAGGTGATGAAACAATGGTATGACCAGAAGGCCACTCTGGTAGAGTTTCAACCTGGAGACAAAGTGTGGGTAATGGAGCCAGTAGAGCCCAGAGCTCTCCAGGACCGCTGGTCTGGCCCATTTGAAATAAAGGAGCGGAAAGGGGAGGCCACTTACCTAGTGGACCTCCAAACCCCTAGGAACCCCCTAAGGGTGCTCCACGTGAACCGACTAAAAGCTCATTTTGAGAGATCGGAGATCAACATGCTTCTGGTCACAGATGAAGGAATGGAAGAGGAGAGTGAACCTCTCCCTGACCTCCTCTCTGCCCAAGAAGGTGATGGGTCCGTAAGCGGGGTCATTCTGTCTGACTCCCTGACTCTAAACCAGAAAGGAGACTGCTATGAGCTGTTGGAGCAGTTCTCCCCCCTCTTCTCCCTTACTCCGGGACTGACCCACCTCTGTGTTCATGATATTGACACCGGTGACAGTCTCCCTGTGAAGAACAAAATTTACAGGTTGTCAGATAAGGTGAAGGCCAGCATCAAGGAGGAGGTCTCCAAGATGTTGACGCTAGGGGTTATTGAGAAGTCCAGTAGTCCCTGGGCCAGCCCAGTGGTGTTGGTCCCCAAGGCTACTGCCCCAGGCGCGAAGCCAGAACTCCGGTTCTGCGTGGACTACCGGGGTCTCAACTCAGTCACCCGGACTGATGCTCACCCCATCCCCCGAGCTGATGAGCTCGTGGACAGGCTAGGCGCTGCCAAGTTCCTGAGTACGTTTGATCTTACTTCAGGGTACTGGCAGATCGCCCTGACTGAGGGGGCTAAGGAAAGGTCCGCCTTTTCCACCCCTGACGGCCATTACCAGTTCCGGGTGATGCCGTTTGGATTGAAAAATGCCCCCGCTACCTTCCAACGGTTGGTTAACGGGGTCCTGGCTGGCAAGGATGCCTTCTGTGCAGCCTACCTGGATGACATAGCTGTCTACAGTTCCAGCTGGGAGGAACACCTGCTCCACCTCAAGGAGGTGCTTCAGGCCCTGCAACAGGCAGGCCTGACCATCAAGGCTAGTAAGTGCCAGATTGGGCAGGGTTCCGTGGTGTACTTGGGACACCTAGCAGGTGGTGGCAAGGTGCAGCCACTCCAGGCCAAGATCGAAACTATCAAGGCCTGGCAACCACCTCGAACCCAGACTGAGGTGAGAGCCTTTTTAGGCCTCACCGGATACTACCGCAGGTTTGTCAAGGGCTATGGTACCATTGTGTCCCCCTTGACAGAACTCACGTCCAAGAAGCAACCTAGGTTGGTGAATTGGACAGAGGCTTGTCAGAAAGCCTTTGACGCCCTGAAGGAAGCCATGTGCACGGCCCCCGTGCTCAAGGCCCCTGACTACTCCCAGGAATTTATCGTGCAGACAGACGCTTCAGAGCATGGCATAGGGGCAGTCCTAGCACAGCTAAATGAGGAGGGCCAAGATCAACCGGTAGTCTTTATTAGCAGAAGGCTATTACCACGGGAACAGAGGTGGAGTGCTATTGAAAGAGAAGCTTTTGCTGTGGTCTGGGCACTGAAGAAGCTGAGGCCCTACCTGTTTGGGACTCACTTCCTAGTTCAGACAGACCACAGGCCCCTCAGATGGCTCATGCAGATGAGGGGTGAGAATCCAAAACTTCTGAGGTGGTCCATTTCCCTACAGGGGATGGACTTTACGGTGGAACATCGCCCAGGGGTTGACCACGCCAATGCTGATGGTCTCTCCAGGTACTTCCGCCTTAGCGATGAGAGCTCCCAGGAGGTCGGGTAGCTCTCCCCACTTTCAGCTGGGGGGGACACATGTTAGACCTGACAGCCTTAGGGTAGTCACCCCTAACTTTTTGCCTGCCTCCCTCCTCTTTTTGGATACTGTTTTTGCTGGTTTTTAGACTCTGCGCACTTTACCACGGCTAACCAGTGATAAAGTGTATATGCTCTCTCTCTGTAAACATGGTAACTTTGGATCATACCTGATTGAACTATTTAATCTACTTATAAGTCCCCAGTCATGTGCACTCCAGGTGCCTAGGGCATATAGATTAAATGCTACTAGTGGACCTGCAGCACGGATTGTGCCACCCACTTAAGTAGCCCCTTTTTCTTGTCTCAGGCCTACCATTGCTAGGCCTGTGTGTGCAGTTTCACTGCCACCTCGACTTGGCATTTAAAAGTACTTGCCAAGCCTAGAACTCCCCTTTTTCTGCATATAAGTCACCCTTAATGTGTGCCCTGGGTATCCCCTAGAGCAGGGTGCTGTGTAGGTAAAAGACAGGACATGTACCTGTGTAGTTATATGTCCTGGTAGTGTAAAACTCCTAAATTCGTTTTTGCACTACTGGGAGACCTGCTCTCTTCATAGGCTAACATTGGGGCTGCCCTCATACACTGTTGAAGTGGCAGCTGCTGATCTGAAAGGAGCAGGGAGGTCATATTTAGTATGGCCAGAATGGTAATACAAAATCCTACTGACTGGTGAAGTCGGATTTAATATTACTATTCTAGAAATGCCACTTTTAGAAAGTGAGCATTTCTTTGCACTTAAATCCTTCTGTGCCTTACAATCCACGTCTGGCTAGGTTTAGTTGACAGCTCCTTGTGCATTCACTCAGACACACCCCAAACACAGGGTACTCAGCCTCACTTGCATACATCTGCATTTTGAATGGGTCTTCCTGGGCTGGGAGGGTGGAGGGCCTGCCCTCACACAAAGGACTGCCACACCCCCTACTGGGACCCTGGCAGACAGGATTGAACTGAAAGGGGACCTGGTGCACTTCTTAGCCACTCTTTGAAGTCTCCCCCACTTCAAAGGCACATTTGGGTATAAAACAGGGCCTCTGCCCTACCTCATCAGACACTTGCTGGAGAAGAAACCGGAACCAGAAACTACATCCTGCCAAGAAGAACTGCCTGGCTGCTCAAAGGACTCACCTGTCTGCTTTCTACAAAGGACTGCTGTCTTGCTGTTGCCCTGCTGCCTTGCTGAACTCTTGTCTGGCTGTGAAAGTGCTCTCCAAGGGCTTGGATAGAGCTTGCCTCCTGTTCCTTGAAGTCTCAGGACCAAAAAGACTTCTTCCTTTCACTTGGACGCTCCGTGCGCCGAAAATTTCGACGCACAGCTTGTTTCGCGGCGAGAAAAACGCCGCACACCGACGCTGATCGACGCGACGCCCTCGGGACGATCGAGACTTCGACGCACAACCTCGCAAGGACAAAGCCGCTCGACTTTCCAGGAGAAATCGACGCGACGCCCACCGTGAGTGCGAAACTTTGACGCACGGCCTCGCAAGGACAACGCCGCCCGACTTCCAAGGAGAAATCGACGCGACGCCTGCCGTGAGACCAAACTTTCGACGCACGGCCTCGCAAGGACAATGCCGCCCGACTTCCAAGGAGAAATCGACGCGACGCCTACCGTGAGATCGAAACTTCGACGCGCAGCCCCGCAGAACGACGCGCAGCCGGAAAACAAGCAGGAGAATCCACGCACAGACCCGGGACATCTGGTAATCCCCGCGATCCACAAAAAGAGACTGTCTGCGCGCCGGAAAACGACACCCGACTTCCCCGCGTGGAAAAGAACGACGCAAGTCTGTGTGTGCTGAGGAGAAATCGACGCACACACCCCTTTTTCCACGCATCTCTTCTCCTGTGGCCTCTGAGGAGATTTTCCACCAGAAACCAGGTACTTTGTGCTTGAAAGACACTGTATTGCATTCTAAAGACTTAAGACACTTTATATCACTTCCCTGTGATATTTCTACAATTTTCCATTGCAACTTTATTCTTTTTTTGACCTACAATTATCCTGATAAATATTATATATTTTTCTAAACACTGTGTGGTGTATTTTTGTGGTGCTATATGGTGGTATTGTATGATTTAGTGCACAAATACTTTACACATTGCCTTCTAAGTTAAGCCTGACTGCTCGTGCCAAGCTACCAGAGGGTGGGCACAGGATAATCTTGGATAGTGTGTGACTTACCCTGACTAGAGTGAGGGCTTTTGCTTGGACAGGAGGTAACCTGACTGCCAACCAAAAACCCCATTTCTAACAGTCGTCAATCCATTTCTTGAGGTTGCGGGCAGCTGTGTCTGTATCTGTGGTGTTGGCTGGTGGGGCTCAGGCGAGGGAGGGGATCAGCTGGTCATTGGTGACCTTGTTCCAGCTGCGGCGGGGGATCTGTTGCGAGTGGTGGTGCAATGTGGGTTTCTCAAAGGTGAAGTGGATGCAGCGGTGGTCGGTCCAGTGGGGTTCGGTGGTATGGCTGAAGGTGACGTGGCTGCTGGCGGAGAAGATGGGGTCAAGCGTGTGTCAGACGGAGTGGGTGGGTGACTTGACAAGCTGTTTGAGTCTGAGGTTGGCGAGGTTGGCGAGCAGCGCGGTGGAGTTGCTATCATTGGTGTTCTCGAGGTGGAAGTTCAGGTCTCCGAGGAGGATGTAGTCTGTAGAAGCAAGGGCTTGCGTGCTGACGACGTCGGCGATGGAGTCACTGAACTGCTGTCGATGTCCGGGGGGGTCTGTAGATGAGGGTGCCACTCAGGGTGCTCTTGGGATCGATGTGGATCTGGAAGTGCAGGCGTTCGGCGGTGCCAAGGGTGTCTTCGGTGTTGGTCGAGATTCTGATGGTGTTCCTGTGGACGATGGTTGCGGTCTCTGCAGGTGACCTTGTAGCCGTCCGGGGTGGCTATGGCGATGTTGGGTGCCGATGATGGGTTAATTCGGGTCTTCGTCAGGAAGGCAACTTCCGGGGTAGGATGAGTCGAGAAGGTCCCAGAGTTTGATGGCGTGCTTGTGGATGGAGCGGGTGTTGAGAAGGATGCAGCTGAGGTGGTTGTGTCTGGCTCTGGCAGGTGGGGCGGCAGCTCGGAGGCTGATGAAGCTGCAGCTCCGGCAGGGGAAGGGTACGTGGATGAGCTTCGGGGAGGCCTGGAAGCAGGTGGCTGATCGGCCGGCATTGAGGGCGTGGAGGGTGTTGGCCCCATAGTGGTGTCGGTGGCGTGGTGGTCATGGGGGCTGGGGGGTCTGGCGCTGGGCGTAGTCCAGGTGCGGACGGGCGCAGACGGGCTTGCCTCTGGCACGCCAGTGGCGTGCCCACTGTGCGTGGCCACGCAGCGGCCGCCATTAAGAAGGGGAGGTGGGAGGGAGGAGCAGCTGGGAGGCGGGGGCGAAGCACGAATGCGCAGGGAACGCAGTGGTGGGAAGAACGAAGGGGGAGCAGGCGAGGCAAAGGAGACACAGAGAGAGAGCATGAAAGGGCAAAAAGCAGAGAAAACAGTAAAGAGGTAGAAAAAGGCAAAAAAGCGGAGAAAACAGTAAAGAGGCCTCTAACTCGCAGCTTCAGCAAGGGCGGGGAAACGGACACGGGCGCAGTCAGGTGGAGCTGCGTGGTGTGGGGAGCTCTCCTGACCTCAAAATAGGTCAAGGGTCAAGGATCACTATAAGGACGTGGTTTACCCAGCTCACCCAGAATTAATTTTATATACTATAGCCACGGTATAAGTAAGCAATGATCTAGGTTCAAGCAATCCCTTAAAATCATTCTATTCAGCTCAAGATCACCTTCTAACTGAACTGAAAACCAAAAAAGAATAGGGAGAATTTGAATGAAATCCTGTATAGATCCCACGTCCAGCTCATCCAGTAAGATCTCTGAAGGGACACTCTGGCGTAACTGTAATATTCTCCTAAAGAATTCATTGTCTGCAATTTGTATCTTGGGACAGGGCTTGTACCCCCATATCTCTCACCCATATGACACTGTAGGGATGAATTTGGCTTTGTGGAGGTGTAACATAGACCTCAGTTAGATATGACCTAAGCGTCTAGCAAAAACATCAATGCTGTGGGCTACCCTGTTGAAAGACTGAACATGTGCTTTTATCAGGGGGGTCCACAGCAATTTATGGTCTTCAAAAATGCCAAGATAGCGAAAAGTATCCACTTTAGCAATGTGATGGTTCTTAATGCGATACAACTTGGGTTTTACATTTTTCGAACCTATTATCATTGAATAAGATTTGGTGTAATTATTCTTAATCCCAAAGAATTCATAAAATCATAAAATCTCTCCAATAAAAACTGTAAACTGTTAGATGTATGCACAATTAAAACAGAATCATCTGCTTACAGCAGAGCTGGAACCAGTTTGCATCCAACCTTCAGAACATCAATTCAGAGGCCATTTTATAAAAACTGTTCTAAAAGTTAATGTAGAAAATAAAACGCATTGTGTCCAGTAACCCTGCTGGAACCCTTTCCCTAACTGAAAGTGCGTAGTGCATTCACCAGAAGTTCCATATCCAACTGAAGCTTCCAGCCTCGAATGAAAATTACACAGAAAGGCTATAAGAGCCTCATCCACCCCATGTCCCTCAGCACAGACCACAGTTTTGATCTGTCCACTGTGTAAAAAGCTGTGCTGAAGTCCATGAAGGCTAGAAGAACGCTCTCTCCTTTAGCGGCTGTAAATCCAGGTTTGGATTTTGGTCCACTGTTCCACGGCCCTCTCTAAAGCCATATTGGATTTTCGTCAATATTTCATTGCTATCGTCCCAGTCCACTAACCGGTTAAGTAGGACCCAGTCCAGTACTTTCACTTCCATGTCTATCAATGAAATCGGTTGATAGCACGCTGGATCTGCTCAGTACCCATTTTTAAAAATGGGAATACTCAATGATTGCTTCCACAAGGTCGGAATCAAAGCTTGTGCAGTGATGTTAAGGTGTAAAGTGATTACAGGAGCCCGTAAATCAATACATAGTTTAAGGAGGTCCTCAGGCATCTCATCTGGGCCGGGCGCTTTTCCAGCTGAAAGGCCTATTATTCCTGCCTTCACCTCAGCCAGAGTAAATTGTAATTTTGGCTCCGTTACCCAAATCACCATACTGGGTGAATCATCACCACTTGCATAGATTGAAGAGAAGTGGTCTAACCATTTCTGGGATGGGGTGGACTGGCCCAAGTCTGGAGTTGCCACCTTATTAAAAAGTGGCTGGTTAACAACTTGCTATAAGGCTGAACTATCTCTTAGAATACAGGTCTCCTAAAGCTCTTCCCAGGCTTTTTTAAATCCACTTATTCTGTTCTTGTGTGCCTGTGGGTAAAGCCTCCAAACCTCCTTGACAGCTTCTCTAGACCTCAGCATCTTTAAAGCTTAATGTGCCTTAGTGCAATCCTTAAAGAATCATTTGCAACCACAATGAGCAGCCTTAACACACTTCTTGGTGAGGGCACCCTTCACCTCTTTACATATATTAGAGAAAGAATCTACTATGGCTTGATCAGGGGAATCATCTTGCAGACACACTTCAAAATCCATTCTACACCTCTTTACTTAATTCTTCAGGAAGTCTTTGGGGATGATCTTACCCCAACCTATTTGCTTACCTTGTTCTCTAGGCAAAAGGATTTCATTATATTAATTGGTATGCTTCTTTGCCTGGAAATCAAAGCAGCCAAATGTGTCTATAAGAGAGTTGTGATCACTCATAGCATTCCACATGACCCTAAATTTGATAAGGGAAAGGCCGAGGCAAGCAGACACAAAAACATAGTTGCTAATTGAGTTACTGCCTCTGCCCTTGAAGGTAGGGACTAAATAAGTGGAATCATAGTGTTCCATAGTCAGGAGATTAAAAAGATCAAATTCACCTAAAAACTCATTTTAAATATTACCCTGATAAGTGTGAGTAAAGTGAGTCCGCTCCATAGCCATTGACTGAATAAATGCTCTCCGGTTGGAACTACATGAGGCGCAAGGATGTATATTTGAATCACCTTCTACTATAATAATGGGAAAAAGGTCCAGGCTAATGGGGCCACAACTCCCCCAAAGTTCATTAGCTCATCTTCCAACATATCCTAAGATGAGGGAGAGTTATAAATGTTAATACCGAGGAATCGGACCCTATCAGGAAAAGACAGAGGAGCCCCCAATACCTATACTTATCTTGAGTCAAAAACTAACAACTCCATATCACAACTCAGCCCTAGACTCACAAAAGTTACAAGGTCCCATTTTGGTCCACCATGTAGAGAGGCAACAGAATTAACCTGGAATGCTGTTGCCCATGTATAAAAACAGCTTCCATTGGTATCTCAAGTCTCCTGGAAACACACTGCACCACAGGACACGCAATTCAACAAGATGGTCATTGGCCAGCAGGGATCATATCCCAGCTTCAATCCAACAACGTCTTCCCAAAATGTTCTTGCACATCCCAGGACCTTCCCTGGGAGCCTGAGGCACCTTTAGAATTTCTTCCGTAGTACTGTCTTTCAGGCTCCCTACTTCTCCTACATTCCCACTGATGGAACCGCCCCCTCCATGATATGTGAATCTATATCTGCTAGCGCCTCAAACCTATTGTAAGTTGGAATCCCGCTAGTGATAAATCTGCCACAATTTGGGGCAACAGGTATCCTCACCATACTTCCATAAAACTGAGTATCGACTTAGGCAGAAGCCCTGGCAATTAGAGGTACGGATTGTAAAAGTATCCCAGGGGCAGTAATACGATGTTACTAGGACCAAGCTGCATGCTCAATTGCCCAAACAGTCAATTTTTTGCCACACAATGATACAATCCCCCCGCCTGTCCACTAGTTCCGTCCCAATTAATCCCACCCTCCTCATCAGCAAAATCTAGGAAGCAAGTGAGGGAGGAAAATTTCAATATTGACCCAACCAAATCACAGTCTTATTGAGTAACTTCACGTGTGACTCCTTTTGTCCTTTCCTCAGGGCAGGAACCAAAAAGATTACGTAAGGGCAAGAGGAAGGAGGCAGTCCTATTATTGGTGACTTTTCTACTTCAATTCCTCCATCATCAATTACGCCCAAGCCTTTCCCTTGGGTAGTATTGGGGATTTGCCCCTTACCATAAACTTTAGTAACACCCCCCACATAGAACCGTCGTAGAGCATAAAGTCGCCAGGGATTGGCCCAGTATTGAAACCTCCACTGGGTAAACCGGCTATCAGCTCGGAAGGTAGGGTAGGTATTAAATTGAGGGGTGGCCCTGGAAAGTTAGAGGCCAACATGCACAGATTTCCACTTTTCCCTGTAGTGACTGTCTCTAACGTGGCTGAGCGACAACTGGCCTTGTCAGATACATCCCCCAACTCCTCAAGATCTAACAAGGCTCAGTCTATAAAACACAGGTGTTTAAATATCAGAAGCAACTTCTCACTCAGAAGGGTCAACGCCTTAGCCAATATCCCTTCAGCTTCGCTCTAAAATCCCCCAGACATCTGGCACCCCTCATTCAACAAGTGCTCTGCCGGTATTCTGGTAGGGACTACCTCCGTTGGTAACACCACGCAATCCTTTTATTCACAATAGCCCTAGATAAGCGCTTGGGGCGTTTAGGTTCCTTTCAACTAACAGAGCTCACTGGCATGTGGGGGCATGAAGTCAAAGAGGAAACCTCTATAACGGGGGCGACAGAGGCCAGGAGGGATTGATCTAGCAATCAATCAGTAGCGGGCCTTAGTGGGGCTGTGGAGTTATTGCTTCCACTTGCCCCCCTGCTATGCTGAGGGACAGCCTCCTTTCAGTACTATCGATTTCATTACCAATAGCCGTCATGGCCCTCTGTATCATACTATCAAGTGCTGTGGATACAGGAGAAGGGGGAGCCACACTTTCCCCTCCTCCAAGTTTCCTATTGCCTGTAATGTCACAAAGCTTTAGCACTCACCCTATTCATACCGATTAGGGTACAGAACATGCTGCAGGCTTGGGAGATTCGAAAATCAGGAGGGGCGGCCTGGCCAGGCCTTGTCTGGGTGCTGATGGGCGCAGACGGGCTCATGCTTGGCCAGGGCTTCATCCTAGCGTGTTCTGTGCAGCGGATTCCTGGGGCACTTTTCAGCTCAATTGAAGAAGGCCCCCTCAGGAGCAACACTCAGCTGCTGCGTCTCGGGGTGCCATAGATGGTCGAAGATTAAGGCCCTGATTCTAAGCTTGGCGGGCGGCAGTAGCCGCCTGCCAAGCGGGAACCGCCAGAAGACCGTACCGCGGTCAAAAGACCGCGGCGGTCATTCTGGGTTTCCCACTGGGCTGGCGGGCGACCGCCGAAAGTCCGCCCGCCAGCCCAGCGGGAAACACCCTTCCCACGAGGAAGCCGGCTCAGAATGGAGCCGGCGGAGTGGGAAGGTGCGACGGGTGCAGTTGCACCCGTCGCAAATTTCAGTGTCTGCAAAGCAGACACTGAAATTCTTTGTGGGGCCCTCTTACGGGGGCCCCTGCAGTGCCCATGCCCTTGGCATGGGCACTGCAGGGGCCCCCAGGGGCCCCACGACACCCCATACCGCCATCCTGTTCCTGGCGGGCGAACCGCCAGGAACAGGATGGCGGTATGGGGTGTCAGAATCCCCATGGCGGAGCAGCTTGGATTCCCATGGGCAGCGGAAAGTCGGTGGTACACCGCCGGCTTTCCGCTTCTGGCCGCGGCTGAACCGCCGCGGTCAGAATGCCCGGCGGAGCACCGCCAGCCTGTTGGCAGTGCTACCGCCAACCTCCGCCATGGCGGTATTTACCGCCAGGGTCAGAATGACCCCCTAAGTCCCCTGAGGTGTTCAAGGTCCTAGAAGGTTAGGTACCTGAGAGTCACTGATCAAAATGACCCAAAAACCAATCTAGCAGGAGCGCTTTCCAACGTGATTGAAATAAGCCCCACCCCCTCAGGAGCAACACTCAGCAGCTGCGTCTCCTGGCATGGTAGATGGGGGGAGATGAAATCTCCTGAGATGTTCAAGGTCCCAGTAGGTCACAATCACTGGCCAAAATGACCAACAGCTTTTTAGGATTTCCACAAATTCAGTTTTTTCAAACTTAATCACAAAGAATCGCAGAGATAGTTCTGATCTCTAACAAGATGGGAATGGCATTTGTCTTCAGGGCAATGAAAAACGCCCTAGTTAAATGTAATAATAAAGCTAGCTATCCTCACAGTTTGGGCACAGAGTGGGCACACTATTTCTACTTCACACATTTAGATCACACATATGTGGGTTTATTACAATTTGTGAGCTACACTATGGGAACTGCATCCAAATTGAAGTCTATGTTTGTAAAACAAACAGAAGGTTTTGCTTTAGAAACATTGAAAAAACATTGAAGGAAACACATTACAACAGCGGTCTACAAAAGACAGATTGCTGTGTCCTAGGCTTATCATCCTTGATGCTGTCTTCTACTGAGGGATTTTGATTTTTCAAACCTGTTCTGTTGAGAGTTTCCTGTGTGAAGAGGGTGTCTTATGCTATCCTTGTTGCAGTGCTGGCAACCTAGTGTAGAACGGGTCTTTCAATGTACAAAGATGAGAGCAGCATGTGTACACCTACAAATAATAAAAACTCAATGTTGCATTCATAAAACTTCATAAGGGGAAGGTCAACGTGTTTTACTGCCTATATGGTGACAGCAGATTTATCAAGACGTGGGGGCCCTCCCACTAGGCATTAGTTTCTTCCTGGGTACTGCAGTTACCCTAATCATGGATGGTTCCTTAACATTTATGAAGAAAGCATACCCAAGATAGCATCAGTTAATCCTCCTTCATTTACATTATAGTGGTGGAAGAGGATCCCCTGACTCTGACTGAAGAGAGTTGGCACCTTGTGATGACAAAATTCATAATTATCTAGTGTGATGCCCTTGATGACATCACACCGAGGGATCAGGAATCCTGAATGATCACAAATTCTGACTGAAACACAGTAGGTTCAGACTGGATCAAAAATAAGCCCGAGCACTGAAATAAAATATCCCCATTATCAAATCAGATTATTTAAAAAGTGCCCCACATTTGCAAATTAGGGCAGCTTTGAACCTGATAAGACAAGCTGTACATGTGTTTTCCAACAAATGGGTGATTGTATGTATTTGTGCTTACTGCAGAGAAAGTATGTGGTAATACCAAAGGGAAAGTAACGGCCCACCAAAGCATACAACAGGCCCACAAACAGCCATAAAACCTGTCCACACACTGATCTGTCAGGCCAGCCCATCAGGCATGCCAAGATTGCCCTATATATCAGTCCAACCCTGAAACACAGCTGCTGACTGAAAGAAATTTAACTTTAGCTACCAGTAACCCCAAACCTAATTCATGTTTGATAGGCAAAGGTCCATCAGAATTAATAGTACTGTAATAGAACACTCATTATGATAGAACCTGTATGTTCTTCACTTGGTTAGAGAAAAGTGCAAAGGTTAGGGAAATCCAAGTTCAAGGCTGTTTTCCACAATCACCTAAATGTGACAATAAGTGAGATATTCAACATCTATATGTTTCCTCTCACCTCTGATTCCTATGCAGGTAGATATTACATGTGCACATTGTCTTCCCTGAGTCCACTGTTGGATGCAGAAAAATAGTTATGCCTAAAAAGCCCCAAAACCACATCCCTGGTCTCCAGTTGGAACAAAACAATTGACTTAGCCCTGCATCGAGCAATTAAACCATAACATATAAATGTGTTGGTTTACAATGAACATTAATTTAGCAGCTATGATAATTAAAAGGTTTTTCTTCCACTACTTCACCACTCATACAAAATGTCTATAATCCTTGCAGTAGTGATCATACCCCTTAATTACTGCAACAGCCTCTTCATTGAACTACTCAATAAATCAGTATGTTTCAGAAAGGTTAGGATAAATAAGGCTGTTCATCTTCTAATATGCCTTAATCAGTTTTGCCATATCACACTTTCTCTGGAGGTCCCTCAATTTGATCCCTTTTAAGGAAAGAACAATTTTCAGATCTCTCTGTATAGTCCATCATTTTGTATTTTATTGATCATCTGTTTACTTAGTCAAGTTGTTTGACCCATACTGCTATTCAAGAAGATTATGAAATGCAAATCTCAAACTTATCTGTTTAGTTATTGCGATAAATAAATGTGGTTGAAGAACACTTCATACGCAAGAAATAATCTGTATGGAACTCACTCCTAGTGCATCCAACACTCAAAACTAACATTTTCAGGTTCCAAGGCTCCAGGAACCCCACATCTTTATGTAGTGTGTAGTGTTATTTGTGTGTTGACTACTGATATCGTGTCGCACCACATTGTACCTGGCTTAGCTGCCTACTGACTTTAGTGCTCACTGGTTATGGACTCCATTTTGTATTCAGCCTAGACTCCATTTTGTGTTCAGCTTAGCTTCACCGCCACGTTAAAGTATTTTTCCGTACAAACATGTTATGCAATGTGTTTTATATTTCTGCATGTTTTCATTCTCACCGAAGAGCTAGGACTGGTACATAATATGTAGGAGGTAAGCAGTCAGTATGATAAGACTGTACCAGGCTGGTGTTTATTACAGGCAGGGAATGGTTTGACTTTGGGAAAAGTGCCTTGGGATGGTGGCCAGTTCCCAACGCATTCCTTTCAAAGTTTACCTAAACTAGCCAGTATTTTTTAATATTTCCTTCTGAGAGGAGGGTTTTTTCTAGAAGGCCCTTTCCACGGTTGTTTAATATATAAAAAGTTGGCCCTGCTCAGTAGCAATGAATTCCGAGACCTCGATTAGGATTGGATGTCAAATGCCTGACATTTGTCCCATGAGCGTGGGGATCTCTTTCTCGCAGTTTAACGGGGGTCATCTTATTGCTGGCGTGAGAAAGATGAAGCATCTTACAGGCCCTACGGTGATGAATTTTTATTAATTATTTGTTTTGTATTGTGTATGAGTATATATATATATATCAATATAAGAGTTTGTATCCTTGTATGTATATATTGGCTGTTTATAGATTGAAGATTCTTTATACATGATCTTACGTTGTTGTTGCACATTTTGAAAGTACACTTTTTACTTTTCAAACCTTCCTTCACGAACCTTGCAAGAAGCTATAATAAACGTCTTCTTCAGATTAAGAAGTGCATTCCAGAGAATCTTTTCGACTCCTTCCAGTGTGTATATCTTGGCTCAGTCAAAAGTAAAGCAAAACATGGAGGTATGATTGCCAATAATCATGAATCAGCTATTGCTTTTACTCTCTCCAACACAGGCTGGAGGTTAGAACCCCAAACCTGCTAAACAAACACAATAAATGTATGAGGCCTCCCTGGATTTTTTCATACTTCTGTACAGATTCCAAGAATCCATGTCGCAATCACTTTGCGATGAAAATAACGGAATCCATAAACAGAAATGTTTATTTTATGAGACTGTACTCCAGGGTGGCTTAAATACCTTTAAGCATTTTAAAAGAAAACTAGCAGGGAATGAGCCCTTTTGCAGATTTGCAGAAAGGAAAATGCTGTTTATTACCACTTTTGAGGAAGGGTGGATATCATGACCCACTTAAAGTTGCACTTCGTATGTGTCACATGTCCTCTCTCCAATTAAGAATGATAATAAATAGCACATTGCACTCTACACATCTGCATATAGAGGGTATCTGTGTGAGTGTCTGTGAATGAGATTTTGTTACTACACTTTCACAGTATAATCAGGACCAATGGAATTATGAGGCCTGAGAGAGCCAAATTATCCTGCAGGGTTGCCTTAATTATGTAGCATGAAATGTCAAAGTATGCGGCATAATGCAGCACATGTTGTAATAGTATCACTTCATTATTTTGCCATTTTTAAACTTGGTAGCACTGTCTAGGCATTAGCTGCACCTTAGTAGTACCAGTTTAACACCCAAATGTAGCAATCAGCCACTAAAAAGTGACCATTCCAGCTTTGCAAAGGGCCTTCTTTTGAACCATTTGAGCTAGAAACCATTGTTTTGTTCTGCAGATTAATAGGCAGATGATAGGTTATGTGGTGAATGAGGCAAATCTATAATTATGCGTAACTGCACAATCGCGTAGCTCCAATGGCCCAAGTATAATTCGGATTGAGATATGTTAAAAGGTTGTACAAGTGGATGCAGAAGTTTCATAAAGGAAACAACTTATGTTCTGCTTCATGAGATAATAATCTACATGAAAATCTAGTCATAATTTCAAGGCACATTATATCCTAAATGTTATATCTCCAATGTTGACTGATATGTGCTCAACTGGAATTTATTTCAGAGACATAATGGACAGATTTGATTAAATATACACTCAGATTAGTTAGTTGCTATGGTGATTGTGATCATGTGATAGGCACTTATGATTCACAAGTTGAAAACAAGAGCTTTTGAATTGGCCTTCTTCTGAATGCCCTGTATCTTACTTCTTTAATCCTCCTCGCACTTCCTGCCTTGGTGGGTAACACCAGATGAAACAGAATACACACTCTGCTAAATTAATCACTCGTCCGCCTACTCTACTTGTTCTCCATCTGATGTTGGTGCTTTGGTGAAATATGAATGGAACTGAATGGGCAAGATAAGTGGCCTTACACATTTTTATTGACTCTAAACACAAAATACAATTTAGGTATCTGTTTTTTATAACATGCGGGACCAAAAATTGTATCAGAGTACTAGTACATTTATAATTTGAAAAACTGATCAAATTATACAATAAAAAGATGCACTCATAATACATGAAATTCTGTAATCCCTGAATAAACAGCAGTCTCTAATTTCTTTATAATCAGCAACTTGGGAAGCACACAGTCGCTAATTAAAAAAAAACAAGTCAGAATTTTTACATTAGGGGTTTGATTGCCACAATGTCTGCTTCTAGAACCAGCAGCCTTGGTGGAAGACAGATAAGGTCACGGACCATAATTGAAGCAGCTGCAACATAGAATGTTGCCTTTCTTTCTTCTGCTCTATTTTAATACAATGACAAGCAGAGAGAATATGTTTATATTTTTGCACTACTTACATACATGCTACTTACTTAGAGAAATATTTGTGCATCTTGAACATATCCTGAGCTACTGCAGCCTTTTTCAACCCCTTGGATGTGTTGCACGGCTCGCAGCCACCCGACGCCACTGTGGGTGTGTGCATAGGATGGCTCCTGGCCGTCCTTGCACCCACCCACGGGGGAAGCACTGGTGCTCCTGCCGTGGGCCTCCCATCTAAGTACCCCCACCAGGGATGGCAGTGAAGTGCTTCTGTTTCCACCCCTGAATCCTCCCTCAATGATCTGAAAGTGTTGGCATTCATGTCGCGTCACCAAAACCCGACGGAGGAAAGGGGGAGTATTTTCCTCTGGGGAGGGTTGAGGCAGAAAAAGAGGCATCAAGGGAAGGGAAAGGGTTTTACTTCCCCAGATGTCTCTTTGGAGTGAATTCCTGCTGCACAATCACAAAAGGGTCAGCAATCATACAGCAGGAATGTCCACTAGATGTAGGAGGCTGGCCTGGCTTATAAAGGGTACCAGATGGTACTTACACCTTGTGCCAGGTCCAGTTATCCCTTATCAGTAGATTAGTAGTGTTCTAGCAGCATAGGCTGATGGAGGTAGCTATAGCAGAGCAGCTTAGGCTGAACTAGGAGACATGCAAAGCTCCTACTAAACCACTTATATCACATAGCACTATATCACAAGAATCACAATACTCAGAGTTACAAAAAAAAAGGTACTTTATTTTAGTGACAATGTGCCAAAAATGTCTCAGAGGATATACTCCCTTAGGAGGTAAGTACAATACACAAAATTTACACACAAACCAAAATCAGGTAAGTAAACAGTTAGAAAAGTAGTGCAAACACTTTAGCATACAATAGGATGCAACAGGCCTAGAGGCAACACAAACCATATACTCTAGAAGTGGAATGCAAACCACAAATGGACCCCAGGCCTAGTGTAGTGTATAGAGGGTCGCTGGGTGAGTAAGAAAACACTAAGGGCCTCATTCCAACGTTGGCTGGCGGCAGGCGCCGCCAGCCAAACGGGAACCGCCAAATGGCCGCTCTCGCGGTCGGGCGAGTTGCAGGGGTGCGACGGGTGCAGTTGCACCCGTCACGATTTTCACCTGCACTGCCCCACGACACCCGTTTCCGCCATCCTGTTCCTGGCGGTAAAAGCCGCCAGAAACAGGATGGCGGGAAGGGGGTCGGAATCCCCATGGAGGATTTCCTGGGCCAGGGGAAAACCGGCGGGAAACCGCCGGATCCCCTTTTCTGACCGCGGCTTTACCGCTGCGGTCAGAATGGCCCTGGAAGCACCGGCAGCCTGTTGGCGGTGCTTCCATGGTCCCCGGCCCTGGCGGTCATGGACCGCCAGGGTCGGAATAACCCCCTAAGTGTTTCCAAGATACCCCACCCCAAGATCCTGAAAGGTAGGAGTAAACTTACCCTACTTCCCCAGAAACACACTAAAGTCGTGATAGGAGATTCCGCAAAGACAACAACTGACTGCAAAGCACAGAAGACGGATTTCTGGGCCTAAGGACCTGTAAAGGAAGAGGACCAAGTCCAAGAGTCACGAAAGTGTCCGGGGGGGGCAGAAGCCCACTAAACCCCGGATGAAGGTAAAAAAGGGCTGCCTCCAGGTGGAAGAAGCTGAAGATTCTGCAACAACGGAAGATGCCAGGAACTCCTTTGCACAGAAGATGTCCCACAACGTGCTGGAGGATGCAGAGTCGTTTCCACGCAGAAAGACTGCAAACAAACCTTGCTAGCTGCAAAGGTTGTGGTTGAAGAAAATGGGTGATGTCTGTGCCCAGGAAGGACCAGGATGTCGCCCCTTGGAGGAGGAGACAGAGGGGGCGCTCAGCAGCAAAGAGAGCCCATGCAGAAGCAGGCAGCACCCGTAGAAGCACTTGAACAGGCATTCAAGAAATCTGAACACAGTAGTCTTCTCAACACTACAAAAGAGGGTCCCACGAAGTCGGTGGTCAACTCAGCGAGGTGAGCAATGCAGAATGTAGTGTGGGGGACCTAGGCGATGCTGTGCATGAAGGATTCCTTGCAAAAGTGCACAGAAGCCCTAGCAGCTGCAGATCATGCAGTACACAGGATTATTGTCTGGCGTGGGGAGGCAAGGACTCACCTCCACCAAATTTGGACAGAAGGACCACTGGACTGTCGGGGTCACTTGGATCCAGCTCCTGTGTTCCAGGGACCTCACTCGTCAAGATGAGAGGGGACCCAGAGGACTGGTGATGCAGCAGTTTGGTGCCTGCATTAGCAGGGGGAAGATTCCGTCGACATACGGGAGATTTCTTCTTGGCTTCCAGTGCAGGGTGAAGGCAGACAGACCCCAGAGCATGCACCATCAGGAAACAGTTGAGAACGCTGGCAGGATTAGGTGCTACAATGTTGCTGGTATTCGTCTTGCTACTTTGTTGTGGTTTTGCAGGTGTCCTGGAGCAGTCAGCAGTCGATCCTTGGCAGAAGTCAAAGAGGGAGATGCAGAGGAACTCTGGTGAGCTCTTGCATTCGTTATCTGGAGAGAAACCCACAGGAGAGACCCTAAATAGCCCTCAGAGGAGGATTGGCCACCAAACCAGGTAAGCACCTATCAGGAGGGGTCTCTGACGTTACCTGCTGGCACTGGCCACTCAGAGGCCTCCACTGTGCCCTCACACCTCTGCATTCAAGATGGCAGAGGCCTGGGACACACTGGAGGGGCTCTGGGCACCACCCCTAGGGTGGTGATGGACAGGGGAGTGGTCACTCCCCTTTCCTTTGTCCAGGTTCGCACCAGAGCAGGGGCTGGGGGATCCCTGAACTGGTGTAGAATGGCTTTTGCAAGGAGGACACCATCTGAGCCCTTCAAAGCATTTCCAGAGGCTGGGGGAGGCTACTCCTCCCCAGCCCCTAACACCTATTTCCAAAGGGAGAGGGTGTAACACTCCCTCTCAGAGGAAATCCTTTGTTCTGCCTTTCTGGGGCTGGGCTGCCCAGACCCCAGTGGGGCAGAAGCCTGTCTGTGGGTTGGCAGTAGAGGTAGCTGCAGTGAAAACCCCAGAGAGCTAGTTTGGCAGTCCCCTTGGTCCATGCTGGAGCCCTGAGGATGCATGGAATTGGCACCCCAATACCAGATTTGGCATGGGGGGACAATTCCATGATCTTAGGCATGTTACATGGCCATATTCGGAGTTACCATTGTGAAGCTACATATAGGTATTGACCTATATGTAGTGCACGCATGTAATGGTGTCCCCACACTCACAAAGTCTGGGGAAATTGCCCTGAACAATGTGGGGGCACCTTGGCTAGTGCCATGGTGCCCTCACACTTAGTAACTTTGCAGCTAACCTTCACCAAGTGAGGGTTAGACATATAGGTGACTTATAAGTTACTTAAGTGCAGTGTAAAATGGCTGTGAAATAACGTGGACGTTATTTCACTCAGGCTGCAGTGGCAGTCCTGTTTGAGAATTGTCTGAGCTCCCTATGGGTGGCAAAAGAAATGCTGCAGCCCAAGGGATCTCCTGGAACCCCAATACCCTGGGTACCTAGGTACCATATACTAGGGATTTTTAAGGGTGTGCCAATCAGAATTGGTAAAATGGTCACTAGCCTGCAGTGACAATTTTAAAGAGCATAAGCACTGAGGTTCTGGTTAGCAGAGCCTCAGTGACACAGTGACCTTGCTAGCAGGATCCCAGTGAGACAGTAAAAACACCCTGACATGTACTCACAAACCGGCCAAAAGTGGGGGTAACAAGGCTAGAAAGAGGCTACCTTCCTACACTAGACACCAGGGATTTATGTTGCTTGCAGATCTTGTTGTTTGGGGGGCGGCCCCTTGGGCAAGAGTTGCTCCCCTTTTGGAGGTCAATATTTTGGCCTATCGGCCATATGTTTTAGGTCCATCTACCCTAAAGAGGGGCAGAAGCCACTAGACACCAAGGACTATTATGGTATGCAGTTCTTGTTGTTTGGGGAGAGGTCCCTTGGGCAAGGGTCACTCCCTTTGGAGGTTAATATTTTAGCTGTTTCTGCCCCTCTTAAAGGTAGATCAGCCATATGTTTTAGGCCCATCTTTCCCCAAGGGGGGCAGAAGCCACTAGTCACTAAGGAGTTGTATTGAATACAATTCTTGTTGTTTGGGGAGCAGCCCCTGGGGCAGCGGTCGCTCCCCTTTTGGGGTGATTATTTTGGCTGTTTCTGCCCCCCTTGGGGGCAGTTTGGCCATATGTTTTGGGCTCATCTGCCCCCAAGGGGAGAAGAAGCCACTAGACACCAAGGATTTTCAGTGAATGAGATTCTTGTTGCTTGGGGAGCTGCCACTTGGGCAAGGGACATTCCCATTTTGGGGGTGAATATTGGGGCCATTTCTGAGCCCCTGAGGGCAGATCAGCCTTATGTTTTAGGCCCATCTGCCCCCAGGGGGGCAGGAGCCACTAGACAGCAGGGATTTTTTGTGAATGTGATTCTTGCTGTTTTGGCAGCAGCCCCTTTGGCAAGGTGCGTTCCCCTTTTGGGGATGCATGTTTTGACGATTTCTGACCCTTTTGGGGGCAGATTGGACATATTTTTAGGCCCATCTACCCCCCCCCCCCCCCCGGGACGGTTCCTGTGTGTGTGAACTGGAGTTCGGCTGACGGTATGCACGTACTGGCATTTGTCTGGCTGTGTGTGTAGACTGCCGCTTAGCTTGCGGTGTATGTGGACTGGTAGCTGGCTGACGTTGAGTATTGACTGGCTTCTGGCTGGCAATGTGTGTGGCTGACATTTGGATGGTCACAGTGTTTTATCATGTTAACTGTTTTATTTCTTGTAATCGTTTGCATTTGTGATCATAATGTTTTATTTCTACTTTTTACTCTAGTTCAAAGCTTTTGATTTCCCTTGCCTGGACTCATGCTTGTGGTTTCGGCACTGGTAGATCTGCAGTTTGTGTAGTTGCATGTGTTTGGTAAGGAAAACTTTTTTGTACTGTTAACTCCAAATGAGAATCATTGCAATGCATAGATGTTTTTTTTGTAAATGGTGTAATAATAGCAGCATATTTAGCTTCTGTTTCATTATTCTAGTCTTGAGAAACATACTGCTTGGGGCCTCTGAAGACATCAGTTTCATTTCTAATGTTGCAATGTGTGGATACAAAGTGAAAGTCAAAGTAGCAAGAAACGAAGCAAAAGGTCGTTGGAATGTAGCACCGGCGACAATTTAAAAAAGTAAAAAGTAGCATTGTAGCCGTGAAGGTCGGATTGAGGAGCAGTGGTTGTGGTTGAGTTTCCTAAATCTATGAGCTACCGGGACTCTGATGCCACATTTTCTGGGCCACCAAAACTTGTCAGCATATCATTTCTCATGCTTGCCGTAGGGGTTTCTGGGGCCTCAGTGCACATAAACACTTACAGGACACCACACGTGAACTACATGTGGAAATTCCCCCTTGGAGTTCCTGCAGCCCGCGTCTTGGCTCTTGGTCTAAGGGTTCTTCCTACCTCTGTCACATCACAGGTTAATTAAGGAGCTACAGTGGGCTGCGATGTTCAGAAAGCGAGTTACCTGTTGTACGTGAATACGGGATCCACGCAGGTACTACACCAGTTTCTGGGACAGACTCACGACCACTGGATGCTAAACGGGGCTCGCAGTTGTGCCTCAAATATAATTACAGCAAAGGTTTAGAGAAATAGCCTCAGGCTTGATGCAACTACAGGCTGAAAACTGTGCTGAATGTTCCAGGGATGATGTTCAATGTAGCGGGGATGCTGAGGAACGTCCTTGTGATGCTGCTTTGTGTACAGGGATGATGTTCATTATTTTAAGCAGAGTCTGTTAACTGAGCCATCCTGATGATAGTAGTTGCATGGTGCTGCTCAACATGTCATGATTTGGCTCGGGTTAAAAAGATATTGTTAAGGATGTCGTACGTGGTACTCATTGTACTAGATGGACTGCTCAATGCGATAGGGGTGCAGCTGAAAGTTGTGGCAGGTGCTAAGCATGACCGAGGCTCTGTTAAATTTGCCACAAGTGCTGCTCAAGTTCCATAGTGTGGCTTAAAACCTCCATTTTGTGTTCCTCTGTGCATCTCCCCTGTGTCCTGATACAGCCCAGTGTTCAAGGATTGCAAAAAGACCTAGGTAAGGAGCCCAAAGATATTTCTGGGTAAATAGTATTATTTGTTCAAAAAGTGTTTGTTTTACTGTGGACTCTCTGTGTTTCAGGCAGCCTGGCCTCTTTTAAAGTGGTGTTTTTTTAAAAATCGTTTTTGCCGTGACTGTGTGAATTCCCTTGCTAGTTTGTGGCACCCCCCCCTCTTTGCTCCCCCTTTTTTCCCCCCTATTCTTGGTAAAAAGGCTACCTACATCTCTCAGAGTGTGGTTTTAGGAGACTGTTTTAATCTGTTCGTGTGATTTAAATTGTGCTTAAAAACTGTCTGCCCCCCTGTATTTTTGCCTTAAAAAAAACCCGATTTTATAGTGTGCGCCCAGCACTATTGCAGTGTTTGTCTCTTAAACAATCTCCCCCTTACCTGGAAAGTAGACTCTGCCAGCTTGGAAGTGTGGATTCAGCCTGTCTGTATCCAAGGAGATACTGAATAGAGCAGCAGTTGCCTTTCCCCCTGCCCACAGGGACTGGACTTAGCTGATTGGCTCCCTGAGTCTCTGCTGCACCTGAGACCCGCCCCCCCCCCACCTGCTCTGGCTCCTTAAGTTTGTGGAGGGAAGGCCAAAGACAGGCACCTCCATTTTGTGTTCCTCTGTGCATCTCCCCTGTGTCCTGATACAGCCCAGTGTTCAAGGATTGCAAAAAGACCTAGGTAAGGAGCCCAAAGATATTTCTGGGTAAATAGTATTATTTGTTCAAAAAGTGTTTGTTTTACTGTGGACTCTCTGTGTTTCAGGCAGCCTGGCCTCTTTTAAAGTGGTGTTTTTTTAAAAATCGTTTTTGCCGTGACTGTGTGAATTCCCTTGCTAGTTTGTGGCACCCCCCCCCTTTGCTCCCCCTTTTTTCCCCCCTATTCTTGGTAAAAAGGCTACCTACATCTCTCAGAGTGTGGTTTTAGGAGACTGTTTTAATCTGTTCGTGTGATTTAAATTGTGCTTAAAAACTGTCTGCCCCCCTGTATTTTTGCCTTAAAAAAAAACCGATTTTATAGTGTGCGCCCAGCACTATTGCAGTGTTTGTCTCTTAAACAATCTCCCCCTTACCTGGAAAGTAGACTCTGCCAGCTTGGAAGTGTGGATTCAGCCTGTCTGTATCCAAGGAGATACTGAATAGAGCAGCAGTTGCCTTTCCCCCTGCCCACAGGGACTGGACTTAGCTGATTGGCTCCCTGAGTCTCTGCTGCACCTGAGACCCGCCCCCCCCCCACCTGCTCTGGCTCCTTAAGTTTGTGGAGGGAAGGCCAAAGACAGGCACCTCCATTTTGTGTTCCTCTGTGCATCTCCCCTGTGTCCTGATACAGCCCAGTGTTCAAGGATTGCAAAAAGACCTAGGTAAGGAGCCCAAAGATATTTCTGGGTAAATAGAATTATTTGTTCAAAAAGTGTTTGTTTTACTGTGGACTCTCTGTGTTTCAGGCAGCCTGGCCTCTTTTAAAGTGGTGTTTTTTTTTTTTTATCTTTTTTGCCGTGACTGTGTGAATTCCCTTGCTAGTTTGTGGCACCCCTCCTCCCCCTCTGCCCCCCTTTTTTCCCCCCTATTCTTGGTAAAAAGGCTACCTACATCTCTCAGAGTGTGGTTTTAGGAGACTGTTTTAATCTGTTTGTGTGATTTAAATTGTGCTTAAAAACTGTCTGCCCCCCCTGTATTTTTGCCTTAAAAAAACCCCGATTTTAGAGTGTGCGCCCAACACTATTGCAGTGTTTGTCTCTTAAACAATCTCCCCCTTACCTGGAAAGTAGACTCTGCTAGCTTGGAAGTGTGGATTCAGCCTGTCTGTATCCAAGGAGATACTGAATAGAGCAGCAGTTGCCTTTCCCCCTGCCCACAGGGACTGGAGTTTAGTTAACTTGCTCCTTATATAAGTCCCTCGTGGTTGTTGCATATGCTGTTGTGATAGGTTGTTGGGAGATGGTGTTTCATTGGTTGCTAGCTCCAGGGATGCAGTTATGATTGGTGGATAGGGCTGAGATTCTGATTGGCTGTTGGTTCTAGGGCTGTGATTGGTGGATAGGGCTGAGATTCTATTTGGCTGTTGGTTCTAGGGCTGTGATTGGTGGATAGGGCTGGGATTCTGATGGGCTGTTGGTTCTAGGGCTGTGATTGGTGGATAGGGCTGAGATTCTGATTGGCTGTTGGTTCTAGGGCTGTGATTGGTGGATAGGGCTGGGATTCTGATTGGCTGTTGGTTCTAGGGCTGTGATTGGTGGATATGGCTGGGATTCTGATTGGCTGTTGGTTCTAGGGCTGTGATTGGTGGATAGGGCTGGGATTCTGATTGGTTGCTGGTTTTAGGGCTGGGGGCTGTGATTCTTGGTCAGAAATAGGGCTATGACTGGTGATTAGGGCTGGGTCTCCCAGTAGGTGGCTAAATCAGGGTTTAAAATAGGATTGGCTAGGGTTAGGACCAACTTCTTATTGGCCGTTAGGGCTATAAAAGGCCAGGATTCAGGACGTCTCAGCCCGGGTGTCGAGGAAAAGGGTGGAGAGGACAAGGGCAGTTGTCTGTTTGGGCCTGTTCGGGACAGGTAGGGACTAGGGACTAGGGACAGAAATGATGTCCAATTCTCAATGGACCAAGAATGGTTCCATCCCCTACACATCCCTCAACATGCAATCACATATTCTACAAAGGCTTCCAACTCATGCATCACAAACTGACCACAGACAGATTGCATTGCCCCACCACCCAACACAATAACCTACATACAACACATATACACATACCCCCCACAACTACTACAGTCAAACACCTTCATTCTCACAGCAAACACTACTCTGTCCCCTCCCACTAACACTACCTGCCACCACCCACATAATACAAAACTACAACATACATTTCTCTCATTTTCAGTTTCCCAGATACACACTCTCTGCTGATATTAACCAACAACACTATCCGCTGTTCGCTCCACACAGACCACCTGTCATCATAACAATGCCCAAACCCTGCATTCAAACACATCATCTACAAACACTTTTCCCCTCTCCTCACCAATTACACACAACCATACAATCCCCACATTTCACTCCACCACACATATTACCCCTTCCGGTCATCTCAACTAATACTTACTTCCCTGACACACACCCATCACCTCTTACACACTTCATACATTCATCTCCAAAACACATCAACACCCCATCTAACACTCAAATTCCACTTAGCAGCACTAACTCACATACAAATCCCTCACCAAAAACAACTACACCAATAGCCCCTCTCATTATTCCACAAAAACAATACCGACCACAAACATCAGCACATCAAAGCAACACAAACTTACATTACACTCATCGTCATACCCACTCCCACCCCCAGGACTACACAAAGGATACAATTTCCATCCTATCTCCACCCCTACCCCCCCACTCTTCACAAACACCTACCTCAAGCACCCCAACCCAGCAACTTTAATTCACTCGCCTCTCCTCCATTGCACAATTTAGAGCCTTACATCATGATCCACATGCTCCTCCACCACCCCTAACCCATACTCCATCCACACTAAACAAACGCAAACAAAATAAAAAACATGCCACTCATAGCAACCTTGCATCCCCTTGTCTGTTACATAATAACACTACCCTACAAAAAACACTACACTCCTCATGGCTCTCTCAGCCACCAAGTCCACCACCCACACACACAGACCCAACAAAATGCCTCCTTAACCTGCTGGAAGAGGAACACTACATTGAAAAGCAAGACTATTGTGAGCCTCAAACAGTTATCACAACTAGCAACACTCCTGCTTCAAGCTCACATTACACTACTTACACTTCTACTAAACAAAACAACACTACCACTAACACACCTTATCTAAACTGCCAGCTCATAAATGCTCGATCACTCTCAAAAAACAAGCACCACATCTACGACCTGTTCACAGACACACAACCTGACTTACTATTCATTACGGAATCCTGGTTGGGAGATGACATGGCACCAGTGTTGCACGAAGCCCTTCCTCCGGGCTATCAAAACATCACACAAAACCGTATAGGCAAGAGAGGAGGTGGACTAGCTATTATATTCAAACAAGCAATAAACCTCAGTAAAACAGGCAACATCTCCATACAAGGTTGTGAAGCCCTCCTTACCAGATGCCACCCTACTCCAACTTCCTCCTGTAACTTTCTCCTCCTTTACAGACCTCCACCTAACAACTCCACTTTCCCTGATGCTTTTCTTGACACAGTCTCAAACCTTATTACACTATACTCCAATCAATGCATTCTTGGGGATCTAAACATTTGGTTTGACAAACCCAATATGCCCCATCCAAAAGCTATCACCACTGGCCTACTCGCATTGAACCTACATCAGATTGTACACAATCCCACACACATCGCTGGTCACATCCTAGATGTCATTTTTGCTAAGCCTGAACTCGTTACTATTCATAGCATCACACCAACCACCTGGTCAGACCACCATATGATAACTTTCTGACATACAACTCCACAAATCAACGCACCCCACAACTACTTACATACATACACCTATCGACCATGGAGCAAACTCAATTTGAATCACTTAGAAACACAACTAACAGCAAACACAGATCTAGATACAATTAATTCTGTACCAAAACTTTATGAGTGGCTACAGGAAGCTTTTGATGTCCTAATACCACTCAGAAAAACTAAACACGACAAAAGAAAACCAACACCTTAGAGAAACACAGAACTTAAAAAGATAAAGCAACAAATCAGAAAGTTGCAGCGGACCTGGCTCAAAACAAACAACAGTCAAGACAAACTGCAGCTACACAAACTTAACAGAATATACAAATCATCAATCAAAAAAGCTAAAAAAATATACTACTCAGACAGAATTCAAAATGCTCAATCTACAACCAAGGAATTTTATAAAATTCTCAATGAATTTCGAAAAACCTACATGCATGGAAGAAAGTCATCCCACCACTCAAGATTTCACCAACAAATTGGCAACTCACTACACAACCAAGGCAGACACACTGGACTCCTATTTAAAACAGAAGAAAACCATCAGCACCAACCCCTTTACTAAAATACACTCTAAGAATAAACCATCCCAACCTCTACAGTCCTTCAAACAAATATCCCAGGATGAATTTATGGATTTGGTCAAAGCAAGCAGACCTTCTGGTTGCCCTTCTGACCCTTGCCCACCACAAATCTTCAAGAACATCCTGCTATCTACTTCTGCTGCCACACCTGTAAGAAGAATCATCAACAACTCTTTAACTTCAGGAACTTTTCCTGCAAACATGAAAAAGGCATACATACGACCATTATTAAAGAAAACAAACCTAGACCCGCAAGACCCCAACAACTACAGACCAATCACAAATGGACCTTTCCTGGGCAAATTGATAGAAATAGCAGCATTCGCCCAGATGTCACAATTCATTGAAGACAATTCTATACTTTCAGACTTCCAAACTGGATTCCACCCAGGAAGAAGCACTGAATCAGCACTCATGGCCATCTGGGACGATCTTAAAAACACAGTCGACCGAAATGGAGTTGCTGCACTACTTCTCTTGGACCTCTCAGCTGCCGTTGATACGGTTGACCATGAACCCTAACTCAAAGACTCCACGAAGCCGGCATACAAGGGATTGCTCTCGACTGGTTTACTTCCTATCTCCAAAAAAGAGCGAATATCATCCACTCGCCCCCCTTCTCGTCCGAACCCTACCTCACAAAAGCAGGGGTCCCCCAAGGGTCAATCATCTCACCTTTGCTTTTCAACATCTACATGATATCTTTACCAGAACTGATCAATGATTTCCATCTCACATGCTACAATATGCAGATGACACACAAATACTACTTAAATTAGAAGACCCCAAAAACATTGAAAACTCACAAATCTTCAGTTGCCTCAGAGCCGTTGATCAGTGGATGACCTGGAGCCATCTCAAACTAAACACCTCCAAAACAGAAATACTCATATGTGGTGACTGGAAACATTATGACCCTCTGTGCGTCTGGCCTGACGATCTCGGACCACCTCCTCAATTATCCAAGGAAGTGAAAAACCCTTGAATCACCATGGATTCCAAGCTAACTATGAATGCCCAAGTAGACAAATTAGCACGCACAAGCTTCATCACCTTAAAGACTTTACGACGCATCTTCCCCCACCTCGGATTTCCACACAAGGTGCAAGCTACTATCTCGCTTGTACTATCCAAACTGGATTATGCCAATAGCATCTACCATGGATCATCTCTATCTGTTATGAAAAAACTACAACGTATCCAGAATTCCGCAGCCAGACTACTACTACATATAAAGCCCCAAGCCCACATCTCCCCTGCCTTGAGAGCACTACACTGGTTACCTTTGCCAGACGATGCACTTTCAAGCTGCTTTGTATCACCCACAAAGCTATACATGGAACAGGACCGCTTTTTATCAGAAAGAAAATTACCAAATACATCCAACAAAGAACCCTCCGCTCAAGACTGGCACCCCGCCTTAGAACACCACCATACAAGAAAAAGACTATAGGTGGTACATCCTTCTCCGTCCAAGCAGCCAAACTATGGAATTCATTACCCCCAACTATAAGAGCCACAGATAACTTTCTTGTCTTCAGAAAACTACTCAAGAGTTGGCTCTTTCCTTCATAACCACCTTTTTCAAACAACTATGAACTGCATATGTCTATGTGGATAAATATATTTTCAGATTATTTGTATATTTCTATTTATTTATAGTTTCTTTGGAAAATATGTATTGCTACTGTCATAACAATAAAATACACACACACTCTTTAAACCTGTCTAAGTATTTTTTACCCATGATTCTAATTATGCATTGTATGTGCATATGTGTGTGTATTCATGTGTGTGTGTGTGTGTGTGTATATATATATATATATATATATATATATATATATATATATATATATATATATATATAAATATATATGTGTATGCATGTGTATATGTTGTTTCTGTGCTTGGCATGTTCGTGGATCATTGCATGGCTCCTGGTTTTTTGGGTTGTTATACTAGATATCTATGAATTCCTGCTCTCATCCTATCACACTTATCTACTCATCACTCTTATATCATGTCTCTATCAAACTATCCTCCATTCTCACTCTGAGTCATCCCTTCTACCACTTTCATCTCCTAAATATCTCTGCCTAAGCTCTTCCCTCCACCTCCACATCTAACTCACCAAACCTCACTCTACCTCTGTGACCTCCCACACAACCCTACTAAATTCTCCTGCATTCATCTCACCCTGCTACTATGCTCTCCCTAACCCTTCCACATACTCTTCCCCCTCCGTCCCCCTTTATTCATCCCAAGCCTTTGGGTTGAGTAAATGAAGGATATACTCCCAATTAACACTTCTGGATTTCTTTCCTCCTCCACCCCTCCATTACTCCAGTCAATCTAACTAACAAACTCTCATATCCACGGCTCAAATTAACTCATAATAATACTAAAAATATACTCATTATTAAACTATACTAATCCATCACTAATTCTTGTTGGCTTCCGGAGTAGCGTGCTACTCATCAAAAAAGCGCTTAGACGCCTCGTCAGGGGTAGTAAGCGCTATATAAATACGATTACAATACAATACAATACAATTGTGTGTGAAATCCTCCTTGGATTTGTGTACAATGAATGTTGTGTTGTTTTTTGTGCAATTTTCTTTTGTTTTTCATTTCTAATGGGATATTGTTGGTGCTTGCTGTGTCTGTGCAGAGTAGGCGCAGGTGATCATGAGTAGCTGTCTCTGGCAAGTGAGTGGTATTGTATTCAAGTATAGAGGTTTGTGTTTGCTTGACTTTTTCTTCCAGGTTACTATACACCAGTAATTTTACTTTCTGTTTGTTAAAGCAACACTTTGTTTATTACTAATTTTACACAGTGTTGGTTATTGTTGACTTGTTTATCAAGTTACTTTTATTAGTAGGAATTATGGCTAGCCTCAGGATTACCACTCCGTAGGTTGTTGGTATGCTTTTCGAATCTTCCTCTGACCATGGTTATGAGACCGACACTGCATCTGAGGCAGAGAAGGAAGTACAATATTCAGACAGTGAATTGTCTGTCCAAGAGGAATCATCTGATGATGAAGGCACTCTCAGTGCCAAGGAAGTGACTCTTTTAAAGAAGGACACTGATGTGGCGATCAGGCATTTGGATTGCAGTCTGAGCTGAAAGACTTTCCATCAGAAGATCTGAACTCTAGGTTGCCCCACACATGGTGCAGCTGGCGTTGCCTGCCTTTACTGTTGTTGCAGGGTGTAGAGTAAACACTGAAAACCTTTTGCCTATAAATTTCTTTCAACTGTTTATGGATGATCTATTTTTGGATGAGATTGTTGACCAGGCCAATCTATATGCTGAACAGTATTTGAGTAACAGCAGTGCCAAAGTTAATCCACAATCTAGACCTACCTGGTGGACTCCCAATAATCTGGATGAGTTTGGCCTGTCCTTGATCACTTTGTACATCGATTTTCATTGATCTATTTTTCCAGAGAAAGCAATAGCTGTAAATGAGTCTTTGGTCTTGACCAAAGACTGTTTGGTTTATAGGCAGTACATTCATAGCAAGAGGGCACGTTATGGAATTAAGATGCATATGCTGTCTGAGAGTAGTACTGTCTATTGCTATAATTTCAGCGTATACACTGGTAGGATTCCTCTATTGTCCCCCCTGGTTGCCCGTCTACTTTCAGAGTTAGTGAGAAAATTATGTGGCAACTTGGTAGAGAACTTTATAACAAAGGTCACCATTTATACGTAGTTAACTTGTACACTGATGTGCAATTGTTCAGGGAATTGGTCCAATGTTGCTTGTGACACAGACCTCGCTGACTGTAAAGGTTAACCCAAAAAAGCTTATTTGTAAAAAAAACTTCAGAGGGGACAATGCAGTGACTTGAGTAGTGATGAACGTCTAGCTGTGAAATTTGCAGACAGGAGAGATGTCTACAAGCTGACTACCATGCATGATGAAAGCACTTCACCTGTGACTGAGGCCAGGTTGCTGAAGTATGCAAACCTGTGTGCATTTTACACTACAATAAGCACATGGGTGGTGTAGATAGAGTAGATAAGAGATTGGAACCTTACACTGCTATTCGTACAGCCTACATTTCATAAAATAAGTTGGCTATCCATTTGTTTAATCTAGCAACCTTCAATGCTTTTGTTGCATTCAAAGAGTGTTCTCCAGGGTCAAAGATTACATTTATTCAGTTTCAGCAGTCTGAGAACGGCAGCATTGTTCTAGTGGAACAGGCATGTGTTCCTTGAATTGGAGTGATAGAGGATGTGGCTAGATTCAAAGACTGCCATTTTCCTGATTACATTCCTCCCACACCTAAAACAAACAATCCCTGTGGAAGATTGCAGAGTCTGTATCTGAAGAGGCATGTGGAAGGAGAGTCGTCTGTACTTCTCGAAGTGTCCTTATAAAGCTGGGCTGTGTGTGCCCACATGTTTTAAATTGTACCACATGCAACAGAGTTATATGGAGCCACCATGGCCACAAAAGTGAACTGACTGCTCTGTATTGTTTTTATTTTTGTTCAGATTTCACAGCTAGCATTAGTGTGATGTATTTAGTTAGAGCTCTTGTGTTTGTAGTTATAATTTGTGTTTACTTTCAATTGGTTTGTGTTTTCTTTTTGTTAGAAAAATGTGATAGTGGTGTGCGTGGACTGGTGCTTGGCTGGCAGAGTGTGTGGACTGGTGCTTGGCTGGTGGGGTGTGTGGACTGGCGCTTGGCTGGCAGTGTGCATGTACTGGCACTTGGCTGGTGGTGTTTGTGAGCTGGTGCTTGCTGGTGGTGTATGAGCTGCCGCTTTGCTGGCTGTATGTGTGAGCTGGCATTTGGCTGGTGGTTTGTGAGTAGTGCCTTGCTGCTGGTCACTACACAAACTGCTAGCCAAACACCAGTCCACACACTCCATCAGCCGGTGTGATTGCTGTGTCATGCATGTGGGTGTATGAAAGTGATGAGCCCTTGACTGGAGCTGTCTATTGATGTACGTGTTGTTATGTTCGAGGCTTGCAACTGGTGGTGTGAATGGCCTTTTGTGTGTCACGTATGAAAGGTGTTGAATGGCCTGTAAAGTGGTTGGTGCCTTGATGTGGCTTTACAGCTCACAAGCTCTGAGGCATTGGTTCAGTTTTTTAACCTTTTTATTACTAACAGTGTATTTAATTTTTGTGAAATCTCTTGCTAATAACATTTTACATTTTCAACCTTCTCTCATCAGTGTGCCGAATCCATCCACTATGTGTTTGTACTTGAGGAATAGATGGTTTTGCAGTAATATTTGTCTTTTGTGTCTTTCTCTGCCAGGGTGTACTTTTTTTTCTCTACATTGTCCGTTGTTGTCAGTGTTGAAATGTGCTGGGCCCTCAGCTGGCATGTGAATGCTTTTGTGTGTGTCACATATGAAATGTGTGAGAATGGCTTGTCAAGAGGTTGGTGTCTTGACACAGCTTTAGAGCTCACGAGATGTGTCATTGTTTCGATTTTTTAACCTTTCAATTATTAAAACTTTATTTCATTTTTGTGTAATCTCTTGTTAATAAAATTTTATATTTAGAACCTTCACTCACCCTTGTGCCAAACCCAACCAGTATGTGTGTGCACTTGAGCAATAGATGGTTGTGCGTAATATTTGTCTTTTTGGTCTTTCTCTGCCAGGATGTACATTGTTTCTAGGGAAAATCTACCAACTCTACATATTTTCATAAACTAGACACCCAGGAGAGTACAGGGTGGTGTGCCTCTCGTGGATCCCAAGAAGATGTCTTGCCCACAACGCTCTGCAACCCTCAAATTGTGACTAAAATCATGTCTTCCTTGCATTTCTGTGCAATATTCTTCAGAATCAGAAGAAAACCACAAAATTCCCACCACCCAGCATTTCCCCACTTGTCCTAATAAAAATGCTGCCCCATGTGTGTGAATGGGTCTAGTGCCCGTGACAGGATATGATCAAACTAACATCAATGGGAGGCTTCACAAAGGGACTCTAGTTGACCTTGCTTTGATTTCTTATGGTGCAGGCACTATGATGTACCATTTTTATAGGGAGACTTTGGGAAATGCTGGGAGGAAGGACGTTTGTGGCTCCGCACGGATTCTAGAATTTTACATCACAGAAATGTGAGGAAAATGTGTTTTTAGTCAGAGTTTGAGGTTTTTAAGCGATTCTGGGTAACAAAACATGGCAAGACCCACACACGTCATCCACCCGGGTAATCCCTAGGTGTTTAGTTTTCAAGAAGGTTCATGGTGGCTCGATTTCTCTAGGTGCCAGCTGAGCTAGGGTCCAAATCGTAGAGCTTCTCACAGTGGGTGGAAAAATTGCACATTGCATTTTGGGCTGTTTCCTGTCACTGGCACTAGGCATGCCCACACAAATAAGGTACTACTCGTACTGGGTGGAAGGAAAGTTGTGGCTCCCCATGAATTCTAGAACTTTCCATCATAGAAATGTGAGGAAAATGTGTTTTTTTGGTGAAAGTCTGTGGTTTGCAAGACATTCTAGGTAACAAAACTTGGCAAGAGCCACACAAATCAGCCCACCCTAGATAACCCTAGGTGTCTAGTTTTAAAAAATGTACATGTTAGCTAGGTTTCCCTAGGTGCCAGCTGATCTAGGGTACAAACGCTAGAACTACCCACATTGGAAAAAGAGGGTCAGTTTTAGGTGGAAAAATGTGCAGCATATATGTTGTGTTTTGAGCCATTTCCTGTCACTGGCACTAGGTATACCCACACATTTAAGGTACCATTTTATCAGGAGACTTGAGAAAATGCTGAGTGAAAAGATGTGTTGCTCCATGCGATTTCTAGAACTTTCCATTACAGAAATGTGAGGAAAATGTGTTTTTTTAGTGAAAGTTGAAGGTTTGCAAGGGATTCTGGGTAATAAAACGTGGTGAAAGCCATGCAAGTCAGCCCATCCTAGACACCTCTAGCTGTCTAGTTAAAAAAAATGATCAGGTTGGTTTGGTTTCCGTGTGTGCCAGCTGACCTAGAATCCAAGATCTACAGCTATACACATTGAAAAATATACTGCATCCATGTTGCCATTTGGGCCTTTTCCTGTCATCAGCACTAGGTATACCCACACAAGTGAGGTACCATTCTTATTGGGAAACTTGAGGTAGTGCCAGTTGGAAGGAAGTTGTTGGCTCCCCGTGGATTCCAGAACTTTCCATTACAGAAATGTAAGAGAAATGTTTTATTTAAGTCAAAGTCTGTGGTTTGCCAGGCATTCTGAGTAACAAAACGTGGCCACAGCCACACAAGTCAGCCCATCCTAGATACCCCCAGGTGTCTAGTTTTCAAAAATGTACATGTTGGCTAGGTTTCCCTAGGTTCCAGCTGACCGAGGGTCTAAAAGCTAGAGCTGCCCATATTCGAAAAAGAGGGTCAATTGTGGGTGGAAATATGTGCGGCCTTTATGATATGTTTTGGGCTGTTTCCTGTCACAGCACTAGGTATACCCACACAAGTGAGGTACCATTTTTGTAGGGAGATTTGGGGGAATGCCCGGTGGAAGGAGGTTTGTGTGTCCCCTCAGATTGCAGAACTTTCCATCACAGAAATGTGAGGAAAATGTGTTTTTTTCTCAAGGTTTGAGGTTTGCAGGGGATTCTGGGTAAAAGAAATATGGTGTGAGCCATGCAATTCAGCCCACTTTGGATACCTCTTGGTGTCTATCTTTCAATTATGTACAAGTTGGCTGGGTTTCCCTGGATGCCGGCTGAGCTAGGGGCCAAAATCTTGAGCTACCCAGTTTGGGAAAAAAGGGTCAGTTTTCGGTGGAAAAATGTGCTGCGTCCATGTTGCGTTCTGGGCTGTTTCCTGTCACAGCCAAGTGCCTGTGACAGGAAACAGCCCAGAACGCAACATGGACTTCCTAAACAAGTGAGGTACTATTCTTATTGGGAGACTTGGGGGAATGCTGGGTGGAAGGAGGTTTATGGCTCCCCACTGATTCCAGAACTTTCCATCACAGAAATGTGAAGAAAATGTGCTTTTTAGAGAACTTTGGTGGTTTGCAAGGCATTCTGGGTAACAAAACGTGGCAAGAGCCACACAAGTCAGCCCACCCTAGATACCCCTAGGTGCCTAGTTTTAAAAAATGTACATGTTGGCTAGGTTTCCGTAGATGCCAGCTGATCCAGGGCCCAAAAGCTAGAGCTACAAACATTGGAAAAAGAAGGTCAGTTTTGGGTGGAAAAATGTGCTGCGTCAATGTTGTATTTATGGATATTTCCTGTCACAGTCACTAGGTTTAACCACAGAAGTGAGATACCATTTTTCTCGGGAGACTTGTTGGAGCATAGAATAGAAGAACATTTGGTATTACCATTTGGGTTTCACTTTTTTTTAATTTTAAATGTAAATCAGTATATAAGAAAGATGACATATTGAAAAATACCTTTCAAATCGGTAGTACAGGTAACCACAAATTCAGAAATGTAGAAATAAACACTGGTCCTAAACTCTATATCGTGTGCCCATTTCATAAATACATAAGTTTTCGTGATACCCATTTTTCATTCTGCCTATTTCACTATAAGAATTAGTTTATACTCCTTACTCAATAGAAACCCATTGTATGGCACAGCTCAGTTGTTTGCTGTGGGTACCTTGGGTTCTTGGGGAACCTACAAACTCTATAAATCCCCACAACCAGAGTGGTCTAGCGATGTAATAGTGTATGACTTTTGTCATCTACCATGGTGACAAAAAGATGACAGATGAAAATGTTGTCTCAAATGCCTATTTTCCCCTACCCATTTTCAATATTTCTTTATTTCAACAGTTATTTGCCTTGGAAAAACCTTGAAGGGTTTACACATATGACCTCTTGCTGAATGTGGAATTTCGTCTAGTTTCCTGAAATGTTTAACTTTTCTAAATAACCCATGGCTTTCACACTGGTTTCCACCACAAACTGGCTGTAGGTTCAGAACACACAAAAAAGGGAGAATTGGCTACCTCTTAGAAAAATGCCAAATTTGTGATACAAAATTATTATTTTTTTCTTCAGCTATGCATGTTCCTGAAAGCTGGGATGATGGTGACTTTAGTACAGTAAACAGTTTGTGGATGCCATTTTTAGGAAAAAAACAGATACTTTTATCTGGAACACTTTTTCCCTATTTTCTTAAAACTCAAATAAAAAAAAGTTTGCTTAATTTTGCCTATTTTCTTTGTCCACTACAGGGGAATTTACAAACCCTGGGTATCTTTAGAATCCTCAGGATGGTGGAAAAAAGGATACAAATTTGGCATTGGTACCTTATCTAGAAAAAAGGTTATGAAGGTCTAGGCGCAAACTACCCTAAAGAGCACTGAGCAGTAAAAGGCCAAGCAGCAAAGAGGTTAAAAATAAAATGTTGACTTGCATCGAAATGTTTCTAATATCTGTTTGCAACAAATATCTGACAGGTTTTTGATGTGTTTATTTATTTAATTATTTATTTATTTTTAACACTTATAAAGCACACTGCCACCAAAGTAGTATCCTGGCGCTGGCCAAAAGCGCAGACAGATGGATAAACTGCTCAATAACAAACTGATGTAGAACACCAGTCACGTCCTTTAGGGAAGAGCCGGGTCTTAAGGGCTTTTACTGAATTGTAGGAAGTTGGTTAGTTCTCTAATTGGGCCGGGAGCTGATTCCAGAAGCATGGCTGCTCTGTCCATGAATGACCAACTACCTTGTCTGGTTTTACTAAAACTTAACCACACAAGCCATGTTAGCCAAGGAGGAACAGAGATACCTTTTTGGGATATATCTTCTCAAAAGAGTCCTTTGTAGAGTGGCCAGTCCTTACCCCTGCAGTGCTCGAAATACAATACGAAGTGACAAACAAAAATCTTTGTTTAAGTGGTAGGCAGTGTAACTCCTTCATAGCTAAGTAAGCAGAGGCCTTTCTAGGTCTGTGTAAAGTGAGATTGGTGGCTGCAGCTTGTACTCTTGACAGCTGGCGTAATAGGTAATTTGGGGCACCTAACAAGAGAGCATTCCAATAGTCGAGCGGACTCAGAATGGCACTACATATCACTAGGGCTCTGACTGTAGATGAAAGCACCAGGAGGATCTTACATAGGGCTCTCAAAAACGCAAAGCAAATGTCCACAGTTTTATTCACGTGGCTCTCCATACTAAGCTTTTTGTCGAAGACAATCCCCAAGTTCCGGACTGAGTATGCCGGTGAGAGAGCGTAGCTTATATATTCTATATTAATATGCAAATGCTTATGAACTCATGTGTAATAATGCCGCATATAAGCTGTATTAATATATTTTGCTTAAACGTGCACCTGAAATGTGACCACGGGGAGTGGCCGCCAATGCATACGTGGATTAACGAAAATGACTAATGTTTATAAATTCTTGTATTAGACTTAGTTTTGTACTAATTATTAATGATTATGTTATTAAAGTTTGCTAAATAAATGTGTAGGCCTTAAGTTAGCATGAGCCAAAGCTTAGCTGCCTGGCTCTCATAAATAATTTATTTTTTCTAACGTGCAGTGTGCTGACTCGCAAAAGGACATGAACTCTTGTTTTCTTCAAACTAGAAGCTGAATGTAACTATAGTAGATCCGTTCTCATGAACTTCATATTGCTTCTAGAAAATGTTTAGTTAAAAAGCAACAGAGTAGATTAGTATAATGTACAAGGTCGCTCAAACCGGTACGGACAATGGAGCTACTGACCAAAAGATGTGCAAAGAATTACAGAAGGATGAAATCATACAGGACGTGCTACCTCTGAAGGCGTCAATCACATGGTCCAATAAAATGTCTGTAAAATAATATGGGGTGAAAGATTAATGACATAATCTGTTTCCTAATAGGGTAAAGATAGTGGGGTATAACCATGAACCAATGAAATTTTAAGGGAATGTACAATGAAAAAGGGATAAAAACCCATGACACAGGGAGCCATTTAGATTGGTTAGGGAGATGCTGCTGTTTTGATCCAGAAACTTTGTCACTCTTTTTGGTGACTTATTTTTTTGGTTTTGCTTAAACCATTCCTTTCCTTAGATTGCCCATTCACACTTTGCCTTCTTATGAGGGAAGTGCCCCTTTTGCCCTAGAGCTGAGTTTTGACTGATGGCGAATCAACTGATGTCCTGAAGATGAAGACTGAACCTGAGTGCTGACCTAAACCTTGGAGGGTAACTAAGACAATGAAATTGTGATTTGTCTGTTTGCTTTTCCTTTCTAGGTACCAACTGCTTACTTTTGACAGAGACCATAGCTAGATGTTTTCCAAATTGGTGTTCTAAATTATTTTACATGAAGCCCAACATGCTAATGCTAATCAGTGGGTAGGACAGGGGTTCACTAAACTGACGCAAATAGACAAACAACAGAATTGATGCTTTGTTGAACCGACGCGTTAATGACACTCTGCTAAAGTTGATCTATGTTCATGTTGTGTTATGTTTTAATGTTTGTTATTCTTGCCTTGTTGAAATCTTACCAGAGTTGCCATATTGTGACTATGCTATTGAGTTTCTTTGTTTTGAGATTAATCCATCTTCTCGTAGAATTGTAAATCAATAGGGAATAAACATCACTAAATTCTACTAAACTGGTGTGGTTATTCATGACTGCAAGGTCATGGTGGTGTCTTAAGTTGATTAATGTCATTGACTAAAGTGAAATGCATTGTTGTGATAAATATTGATTACATTATTGACTTATTGATTGACATATTGATTAGTTATCTTGTCCTAAGGTGTCTCTCAACTGGGTCAAAAGATTCATTGGCCTAAAACGAGTCCTGATGTGTAATAAATTATCATAAATGGACGCGTTAACACCGGCACCATACTTTTGCACTAGAAATTTTATTTTTATTCTTCATGTTTGCAAACATGCTCATATGAAAGAGGTTAAGAGGTCTGCTGGAAAGGTGATGATGTGACCATGTACTATATGGGATAAAGAGTATTACAAGTCACCTCGGAGTTCCATAACCTTTTAAATTAACTCTGGCTTCTGCTTCATTCCTCTATATGGTTATGGAATTCCTCAGTGACTTGCCATTCATATAATGTATAGCAGGGGATAAAGTATCTCATATATAATGTACACAGTGTTTTTTTGTTTTGCTTAAAAGGACATTGGACATGGCACAAAATTGTAGGCACTGAGACTTATTTTTCGTCATTACACTTTGACCCAGAGCAGGAGAAATAAAGGCAGAAAAGACAGAAAGGCGCAGGAAGGAAAGAAGAGGTAAAAAGTAATGAATTAAATTAAATTAAATTAAATTAAATCGAAAATGGAAACGTGAAAAATTTGAAAGCAAGAGGAAAAAGCATTCATGAATGCAATAAAGTGACAGGAAGTGGTCAGGGTTCAAAGAAAGAGGCTTGATGTTTAATCAAGGGTGGGCAGCCTAGGTTGTCAGCAGCCAGGGCATTCAGACCCTTTTGGTAGCCTAAAAAAAATTCGGCTCCTCTTTACTTATTTTTTTAAACAATAAGCACTAAGTAAATGCCATGAAAAGGGAATGTCATCCATATAACGTCAGTTGCTTGCATATTGTTAATGCCAAAGATAAAAAGGTATGTGTCAGAAATTGGCGTACTTATTTGGGAGTGAGGTAATCCTACTAACCTAATAAACAAAATCTGGCTGAGTCATAACACATTTCTAAGAGAAACTCTACTTGGTCACTGGTAGCCATACCACAAGCGGCAGGCAATTACCCAGGGAAATGTTTAAGCAGTACCAAACGAATTAACAGTCAAGAAATCAACACAATAAAATTCCAAAATCGAATTAGAAAAACCATGGAAAATGTAATGAGCAAAAACACCAGAATGATTAAAGTCAAATAAAGGGAAATAAACATATGACATTTCAAATTTTTGAGACAGTACAAAGAAAACACAAACACCAAACAGAAGATACTGTTTACTGTTGACCGGGAACTAGACACAATTTCTGGCTGACTGTGATGAAGTGGAGGTCGGTAGGCAAAGCAAGTTGCACTAGTCAAAACTATTATCTTACGACTTCGTTTATTTTCTGGATCATCAAGTTCTCTAGTCAGGCAAGGCAAAAAGCTGCAGTCAGCTATGGTCTCCCGATGCCAGATGTGCTAATGTAAAACTCCCACTGAAGCAGTTGATTTTTATGTCAATGCTTCTTTGATGGGAAAAGTGTATGTATGTAGCTCCCGAAGTTACTTTGGTGTAGCAAAGGTCACTTTTTCTGGACTCAAAATCCACCACTGAGTTAATGATGCACGCTGTAGTCAGCTGGGGCTCCAAGATGCCAGAAACCTTCATGTTTCAAGTGCATCAATAAAGCTCTGAGCTGGATAACACGATTTTCTTGCCTGCGGAGCATATGTCCTCCTGACAAATCTCCACACCCTGTTCTAGTCCTCCTGAGATGAAAAAATGATCAAATTAATCAGCTGCTTTGAAAGTGACTCTTAGTCACTCATGCAGCCTTTAGGGCCATAGAGCAACTTTATAGGCATCGGATCTCTCTCCAGCCTTGGTTCATGCAGGGTCCTGATGAGCTGGTTTGGAGGCTAGCTTGGAGGCAGGATACATGAATAATGTGGTCCTCCAAGTAAGAAAAGCCCAACTAATTGAACCATAAAAAGCAGTTCCAGTTCTTGGCTACCAGTAAAAGTCTAGAGTCAATGGGTACTTTTTAGCAGCCAGGCAGAGGATTTTTTCTTCAAGGTGAATTTGTCTCAGGCCCAATAATGTTCAGAGGGGGTGATGGTGTGGTGCCCATCATATCTTGTGCACCAACCATTGTTTGGAGAATTACCTACACTCAGCCTGGCAACCTTCTTGCAGAACTCACACCTCCTTTGTAGCAAACCTTTCCAGAATCCCTCAACCAAAATGCCCCTAGTCTTCCTTGAACTTTTATATGGAGGTGCGGATTCCTTGCCTCTAGAATGGCTCCTGGAATCAGTTGTTCCAGTCCCTGATAGCTGCATTTGGTAACTTCACTTCAAAGAATAGTTTATGAAAGTAGCCATTTGCCCTGGGAAGTGGCCACTGTTAATAATAATCTTACCTATCCTGCTGTCAGAAGATATAGGAATAGGAATACATGATTTTATTACTACCTTCTAATGAAAACTGGACCTGTAAATGGAAAATGCAGTTTTACCTACAGAGAGTGAAAACAGCTTTCTATAACTCTTTATTGTAGAAGCATACTTTTCCCTACTTCAAGTACACCCTACTTTTATATAGTACAAATTCCTATGGGCTCAAATGGATGCTGTATTGGTAATTCAGCTAAAAGGCAAAATACGTTTTGCTACATTGAGGAAAACATTCCTTGCCATGTGTCACTGCAGTACTTTTAAACTGCAGTCCAACAAAACCACAGTGGTACTCTCTGAAGGCATACATTTTTGTCATACATTTGGGTGGTATAAATACACACTGCAGCCTATATATAATACTTAACTTCCATACTACTAGTGCATATTCTGAGCCCAATTGAAATGGTCTTACAGCAAAGCTAAATAACCCAGGTGAGTGAATCCAATTGTGTTGTACAGTTTTAAGAACAAAGCATATGCACTGTGGTCCTGAGTCAAAATACCAACATGATTCTGTCCATAAAATGTCAAAGAATCCTGACTGACCTGGGTGAAAGGGCAGATTTCCTACAGCGAATTGAACAACTAATTCTACATTTGATTGCAAGTACTATCTTAGGCATTGATCGTTAATGTTGCATGTAAAGGTTGCAACACCTTTATGGATATTAGAATAGATATGCATGATTTACAAATATAACAACACACATAAATAGATATAACTCACTAGACTTAATCTTAAAGGAGTAGAAATGTTGAAGTATACTACTTGAAACATAGACTCGAAGTGCAAGACGTAAATATAAACCGAGATTCAGTACATTGACGGCTCATAAAGTAGTAAACACAACTAAGTATGTGAAACTGACTTTCCAGCAGTAGAGTTTTCCAGAGTTGGATCTTTTTACTTTCGGCAAACACAACTGGTGCCCAGGTGTGACTTCATGAAGGGGAGAGGTTACTGTTATCTGTCATGATAAACAGGAGGACTATTGCCTATATATAATCCTCCTTGCTTGTCTAACACAAAGAACAGTTGTTAAAATGCCACACTGTGCTTGATTCATTATAGATCACAAAGCCCCAAATTGTGCTTCTGATTTTTCAAATCAAGATTCTATTCTATCGGTAGTCCCTGCTATAGTTCTGGGAAAGGGAGTACTCATCTTCAATGAAAAAAATAGGCTATCAACTGTTTAAGGAGTATCTGTTTACCCTTCTACAAACAATCCAACACTACCTCGCACTGTCAACATTCAAGATGGAGAAACCCTTTCTCCCTAGTGCAGAGGCTTTGTGCCCACCCAAAGGAACGGCCAGGAAAATGACTAGTCCTATCCTCTCTGGTCACTAAAAACTTGCTCTGGAGGTAGCTTTCTCCCACTGGGTTTGGTGCTAACCTGAATAGCGGTCTTTCGAGGAGACATCTACTTGCGGCAGGGCAGACCTTTTTGAGCTAAATTAAAGTCCTGGACCCAACCCAACTGATCTTCCTGCCAGAGGGAGAAAAAGCATCTCCTCAGTCCCTGGCCATTTGTTCTGCACTGGGACCAGTTTTCACACTTCTTTCACACCTCTTTCGCACCGCTTTCACATCTCATTCAGGCCAAGTGCAGGCTGGGCAGTGGCTGAAGAGCTAATACATATCATCCCCAACAGTTTCAAGCAGGATAAAGGTAACCTTATACATTTTTAATTTCCAAAATAATTACTATGAAATCAACTTCAATATTAGGTTTTATTTTGTTTAATATAAAAATAAGTCTTTGAACGCTGTCTGTAGCTGGTACAGGTCGAAGGTGTAGTCTATACCTTTCCTATGTACCAGCTTCCGCCTCACCAATGGCAATACTGTTACGGGACTAGTCACTGGTAGAGTATGCTATTTCTAATGTCACACATGTTCCAGTCTAAATGTCATGCACCTTACCTTGTGTGCAGTAAGGCTTAGGGGAGGCATATTTAATACTCAAAATCAGATTTTCTTCAATCCTAAAAAAGGTCCGAGCATCACGGTTCATGCTGCTGCTGTCCTGCTATGCAGGATAAGGCTAAATAGTGAATATATGTTTTGGTGCTCACTGTAGTGGTTGGCACAATAGATGAGCAGTCCACAGGTGGCACTACATTTTCTCTGCCAGAGGTGTATTTCTGCACCATATACAATGGCGTCTTTGGAAAGCTAATTGTGCTAATCAGTTTAAAGCCAATGTCATATTTAAAGGGGAAGCACAGGCATTTTACTTCCCTTTCTCATGGGTGAAGTGCACAAACTTCTGAAGCCGGCAAAGCAGATAGGGCACAAATGTAGGTACATCACACAAAGTACGGTCTTTTCCTAAAGGCATGATACACAGGAGCCACATAATACCCATCTGCATACACTAAAACTGACTGCTTATCAAAGAGAGGTGTCATTTCAAGACTCTATGCACAGTCTCCAAGAATCCATATAGTTGGCTTCTAGATTTTCAACCATGGTCCACACCACCCGCCGGCCCTTTAAGCTGCTATGGACGGCTTTTTAATCCATTGCCAATACTGCCTGCCAGGCTCAAAATAATTAATGACAAAACCTTCTTCCATCAATAAGGTTTGAAAAAGACTTCCTGGATTTGGCTGCCAAAAACATACTGAATACCAAGCTGCCTTTCACATGCTTAAACAGGACTCCTTTTAATTGTCTCCTATGTGTGAAACAACACTGTTGGGTATAACGCTGAAGTGCGCTTGCCTTGTGGCATGTAAGACCCTCCAGAACCATATTGTGCCGGGATGTGGTCCCAGTTTATTTGCAACTCATCCAACTATCTGTATGAATGATGCAGGGGTTCTCTCAGATTGTCCTTTAGAGCTTGCAGATTTGATCACAGGTTTTCTGCTGAGGCTGATGCTTACTGAACCTGATTTTTCGATATCCTTTTCTAAGTTTAGATACCAAACCTCGTTAATATCAGTGGAGTCACAGGCTGTGGGAGACCTGGTAGGACACTAGTTTTGAAAAGATTTCCAGGCTTGGATCTTTTTTGGCTCCTCTCAAACATTTTTACGAAAGGAGAGATTAGACAGTTGGCTTCTTGTCCTAGCTTTTCTTTCAAATTGTTGCATCTGTTGAACTGGCTTCCTCTGGGAATTCTCGTCATACCGTCTTTCTGTTGGTAAGAGTTGTTTGTGTCTTGCTGGACCTCATTTTACTTTTATTATGTTTATTTTTCCATCAGGAAGCCAACAAATAAATCAATGGTATTTTTAGTAGGAGCAAACATTTAGGCCTCCCCTATCCGCTTCTTGTGTCTGGTGCAAAAAAAGTGAGAATCGACAAGTGCAGTGCGCAATGAGCAGTCTCCAGGGAAAGGGAAGGGCAAGAGTTGTTAAGTGCCCCATTGGTGCTTGGCGCCTCGCTTTTCTGTTACCTCCACTAAGCAGAAGTAAAGAAAAAGTTGGTAAGGCAGCCAGGGAGTGCCACCAGGGTGCCAAGGTTAAGGATAGTGCGCAGCAGGGGTAAGGCCTGTAGACACTAGTAACAGGAGGAGCAGAGTGAGGCATCAAGGGGCAGGTGGACAACTAAGGGTGCCGGCAGCTCACCAGGACAGCCTAGTCATTCACAACTCTCCACACCTTGAAAACGATTCACTGTTGCTTGAACTTTTTGGACTTATCAGCTGATGTCAGGTGTGGGAACTAAGATGCTCCTGTACCAGAGTCCAGAGTACAAGATCCAGAGTCCAGGCAGACCAGCAGGCCCATTACAGCAACAACAAATACAGTAACAGTGGGCAAGGGATGCGGAAGAGCACCCAGCAAGGTGCAAGTTACACTGTTGACCTAGCCTGGTTGCTCCTGCACCTACCAGCTCAACCCTTTGGCAGCACCTCTACATGCTGCAACCCCGCTCTCACCAAGGAAAGTGCAATGCACTCCAATCTTTATACCAGAAGACCTGATTTCCTAGCAGTCAGGTGGGTCAGCAAGTCCACTGTGGGCCAAGGTTCTGAGGTTAAGCGAGGTCTGGTGTTTTTTGTGGTTTGGAGGTTGCCGATTCGGCTAAGGCAAAGGCTGATCAGACGATCGCAGCACCACAGTCTCACAGCTCTGCGACTCTGCAACTCCTCCTGCCCCAGCACACCAACCCCAGAGCCCACCGAGGTCCGCTGAGGACTGCTGAAGTCCGCTATCAGCTGCTTTCTATCCCCCCAGTGGGGGGAGGGAGCGGCAAAGGCGGAAAAGGAGGCAAGCGTGAAGCTTGGAGCATGGTGATAGGGTAATGGCAAGGGAGGTGGGAGAGCCGAGGCTGGGTTTTGAGATTCGGGCTCTGGCTTTAAGCACCATGCACCGCCCCCTGCTCACCAAGTGTTCCAGACACTCTCCAGGTCATGGCTCCCGGTCCCAGCTCGCTCACACACTAGCCTTTCCTTTCTTCAAGGTCAGACAATGGTGTGCATTTTCCACCTCTGAGTTATCTATTTGCTGCAAGGATAGCATCAACGGCATTCTCCTATCTTACCCAAAATTGCCAGGTAAATGTTAAATAATGAAGGACTCTGTGCAGAGCCCTGCATCACCCCACAACTCATTTTCTTGAAGCATTAGGTAAACATTTTAAGATTAATTGCTTGCACCCTGTCAGATACGTATGATTTGAAGCAATTATTTTTCATGCCTGTTATGCCTATAGCCCTCAGCCGGTATAATAGGTTCTCATGTGAGACTGTATTGAAGGTGGCAGAGAGGTCCAAAATGATGATCACTGCTCTTTTACTTATATCAAACTTGGATTTAACAAATTCTGCCACCTCTAGGAGGGCAACCTCAGTGCTAAAACCCTCACAAAACCCTGACTGGGTATAACACAGAAGGGCATTACTCTCTATGAATTAGGAAATCTAAAAGTTGACTAGATTTTTCAGATTTTTTCCCAAGGCAGAGAGGAAAGAGATTAGTCTGTAATTACTCATACAGGTAGGAATCAAGTTTACTTTGTTTTAAAAAAGGAAGAACTAATGCCTTCTTCTATGGTCTAGGAAAGGTGCTTTCTTTCAAGGACTGGTTAAAAAGCATGTTTATACGTTTATTTACCTTTGACACCACCCGTCTTAGAATCCTTGGTGGGCAGGGATCAAGTGGAGAATCCGATTTAGCCATGAGGAACACTTGTTTCTGAGGCTCAGCCATGGAAATTTCCTCACATTTTGTCAGTTCTTATCTTCTTGAGGGTAGTGGGAATTCCAGGAGGTGGAAAGGATCATTAGCACTGTTATCAGTGGACATATTAAAATAAATGTTTGAGCTCTTCTCCTGAAAGTAATTTGAAAGATTGCCACTTAAAGTTTGGGGGACATCCAAGTTTTGTTGAGTGCCAGCTGGTAAGAGGAATGCCTTTACTATCTGAAAGAACGCTTTGGAAGTGATGCCATCTTTTCCTATATTATCAGTTTGTACTGTGAAAGCCTCAGCCCGGGATTTCAACACTGCCTTGCGGAAGGACCTAAGAGCAGCTTTGTAAATAGCCTTATCATATCCCTTTCTCCATTTTCTAAGCATTTACATTGATATTTTCTTCAGATAGTGCTGACGTAAACCAGACAGCTGAAGGAGACTTACGTTTCATGGTACCTTTTTTATAGGAGCCACTTTATTCAGAGCCTTGTGAAGGGCCATTTCAAAACTTTGTCTCACTTTTATCTCTGTTAAATTAAGCACGTTGGATATATTGGCTTCAGTGACTGTATGTCAAAGATGCATTTCTGTTTCTTAACATCCGATTTGACATAGACTGGTGAGTTACAATAAAGAGGAAGTGAATAATGTTCTGATCAGGTAACTGTATAAGGTGTGGTATGTAGAAAATGGGCACATTTGAGATACTTAGGTCTAAAGTATGCACTTTTATGTGTGTAGGACCTCTGTTTCTAAAGGGAAGATTTAATTCTTCCATGGCTTCCTTTAAATGTGTGGCCCATTTATTATTAAGTTAATCCATATGGACAGTAACCTCTCCAAGTACTGTAAAGTTGGAATTTTGTAAATTCAAAAGGGCTATCACTTTGAATAGTAATTCGCCAACACTCAGGCTGATATGTTAATGCCCCAGAGAAAGAGAGGTTGTTAGATACTTTCAGGGAAAAAAACAAACCTTCTTATTTAACGATGTTTTTCATTATTTTTGAAGTACGGTTTACATTAAAACATTGGATCACCGCCACAACGCCCTCAACTTCATTTTTCGGGTTAAGAGAAATGTTCCTGTAACCATCCATTAAGGTAAGTGCAATGTCCAGTTCTGATATATCATTTATCCATGTCTCCATAATAAATAAAACATCCCAGTAATTTCTTACTAACAGCTTCCAAATGTCCAATTTACGTTTGGCTAGGGACCTGGCATTAAGTTAGCATGCTCTTAGGTGGCTAGTAGAGTCTACCTCCTCCCCTACGGATGTCATATCATCCTTTTCCTTGCCGGCATGTCGAGAGTATAGCTGTCTGTGTGTAGGGAGCATAGCCAACCCAAGCATTTACATTTTCCCTCTACTAAACGAGGAACCTTCACATCTGTCATTCCAGAGCGATAGCAAGGCTTCCATACTGTAAATCTTAGGTGCTCCGTGCAAATGGGGAGTGGTTTGGGCATAGTAACTGGTGCTTGACACTTTCAGGAAGAATACAGGCACAGACAAGCTTGACTTTGACCTGCCTCAGGCACGCCTATGGCGCATCTGTACTCCAGGCAAATAAGAGACGAGTCACTGTCAGAGAAGCCAATAAAGCTCTAAGTCAAAATAGCAATTAGCAATGTGGCTCCAACAATAAGTAAAAATGGCTGAAATTCCTTTGGCAATACTAATCTATTAATTTGCCGTTGGTTAACAAACTACAAAAAACACACATTCCACACATTTAAAATATTCACCCCAATTGTTTAAAAAGTAAAAATAGAAAACTCAGTGCTTTCATTAAATTGTTCAACAATTACCACTCTACAGGCTCAGTGTCTGAGCTCTTGCTGCCATTTTATGGACAGACCAAGAAGCAGTGAGTCACCGGAAGAGAAGCCACTATAACGATAACTCAAAATGATGCTTAGCTATATGGTTCCCACAAAAAATAAAAATGGCTGAAATTCCTTTAGTTGGATTTTCCTTGCTTAACTTCTGAGTCAACCTCCCCCATTAGATTTTCTCTGGCAACACTAATCTCTTAATGTGTCTTCGGTCAACAAGCTACAAAAAAACACAGAATGCCCATTTACAAGACTCCACTAGGTTTTATTGAGATTCCAAACTGTAATGGTTGGAAGTACATCTTGGTACTTACCTGCATGTTTTCTAAATTAAATAAACAATTTCATACAAGAAAAACAGATAACCTTCAGAAGCCAAATTGTTGTTGAGACAGTTGATACCGTGATTTGACCTTCCAACTTCTATTGAGACTGATCGTAATACCCATTTTAAAAACGAGGTCTTGCATATAATCTGAACACCGTTTTAAATCAGTCAGAGGTTTCATTGTAATTATCAACCTCAATACTCTGGTGCTGTGGAAAGAGTGAAAGGAACTTTGTAAAACAAATTGACAACTGGTTTGAAATAGCCTGATGCTTTTTTCGCTTATTTTGAGGAGCATGAGAAGAACTTCCGAGAGAAAGACTGGGTTATCTCCCCATGGAGTCATGGGTAGAGCACTGACGTTTCCATATGTTCCTTAAGCTGCACTAGTTTTAATATCTGATGACATTGTGCTAGATTATTGCAAGGGTCTGGCAGATATGGTGAGATGCTGTCTCTCATCAGGTCAATATGGCAACAAAGGAAATCAAGGATATTGCAAGTCAGGAATGAGCCTGGGAATTGGATTGCAGTCCGAAAACAAGCTTTGGAAGGTGGCGTATCAAGTGATCCTGAAGACAAATACTGCTGTGAAATGGGCAGGTGAGCCTCAGTGGATCCATACTGGTCATGCAATGAGAATGAGAGTTGCAGAAACAGTGGATGTATCACTTGGTTCAGAGACAGGCACACAAAGTCGAGCTCGAGGACAAGCTCAAGTTTGCAGCATTAATTTAGAGGGGGTGAAGAAATTGAGAATTTCAAGAATTTTGAAACTGGCGAAGACAATGAGCAAAAGTAAACTGAAGAGTTGAAGTTTCAGGTTAGTGGGATCTCTGACAAAGAACCCGAAATTCCTGAAATACAGCTTCAAAACACAGATCAGAGTGAAGAGCTGTTACAGTGTAAGAGTCAAAGGCATGAGTCACAACTAGAAGAGGAAGTTTCTGACCTGAGCAGTGAGAGGTTGCAGTTGAAGGTAAAAGTTAAAAAGACTCCCAGAGGAAAGAATAAGTTCACTGTGAATAGAGGAGACAAAGACAAAACTGATCAGAGCTCAAGGTTAAGCTCATGTTCAAGTTTGAGTTCGAATTTGAGTTTAAGTCAAAGTACCTTGGAGAGTAAACAATCTCTGGTAAGGACTGTGGCTGAAAGAGAAGAGTTGAGGAAGACAAACCAGGAAAGAAAATTAGAAAAATAATACACTGTAAGCCAGTAGAGAAGAAATGTGAGAAACCTGCAGATGTAGAACTCGTGGAAGTGATCCACCAGTAGCTAAGAGATCATTGAGAAAGAGTTGCATAAAAGCACCCTTTTTGGCATGGTTAGCTCCCACTGGTATTTGCAACTGAAAGTGCACTGGGTTCCTTTTTACCAGGTCCCCAATCCCAGATCTCTTTCCCCAAAACTGCACAGTTGTTTCTCCAATATGCAAAATCTTTAGCACCCTCTGTAAGACCCAAGTAAATAGTACCCCTGGTAAATAGGGCCTGGGGTACACAATAGAGTCCCTAAGGGCTGAAGCACGAATTGTGCCACCCTGAAGGACCCCTTGCCAAGCACATGACAGGCTGCCACTGAGGGCTGTGTATCTTGGTGCAGACTAAAGTGAAAACACAGCATGGCACACAGTCTGTATGCCCTGTCCCCTAATCTGCATGCAATATATGTAAGTCACCCCTCTAGCAGGCCTTACAGTCCTGAGGCAGGGTGCATTATATTACAAGTGAAGGATATGCCCCTGCTATGTCTTTGTCGATTCCCAGACATAGTAAGTTACCAGGGAAGCCATTTTAAATATATGTGCTGGACACTGGTCACTACAAGTTCCCCAGATACATGATAGCTTCACTGAAGAGAGGGATATTTGGTGTCAAACATTTCATATTGTTGAACCCACAGTGATGCCGATGTTGGATTTACCAATACATATACCCGAGGGCACCTTAGAGGTGCCCCCTGAAAAACCTCCAACTACTAATGTTTCACCTGACTGGTCCCGACCAGTTCAGACACCTTAGCCACATTTCTGACCCCCTAAGGTGAGAGCCAGGGCTCTCAGAGCCCAGAGACAGAAGCCTGCACTGAGCGGGGGTGTTGACTCCTACTCCAAGCAGGATGGATATTCCAAGGCAGGAAGCTTCAAAGGCCTTGCCACCTTTGTAATGCAGCCCAGGTCTCTCCAAATGGCACAGATGACCACTCCACCTATCCTAACCCCACTTTGTGGCAGCAAGACAAGCAGGAAAATTAGGCAGATTAGGAGGTGTGCCCACTTCATGCCAGTCCCACCCCTAAGGTGGACGAGCTGAAGTGGACACCACTTTTTAAGTTCCTCCATCTTGGTTTGGAAGGAATTAGGCCACTAGGGTCAGGGTTATGCCCCCTTTCCAAAAGCTCATCATAGAAATGGTGTAGTCACCCTAAAGGTGAGCAACCCGTTGGCTACCATCTGACACTCCATGTAACACCCCTAAATTTTGTATTTAGGTGGCACCCTTGAACTGCAGAAGTCAGATACTGACAACCTAAGAAGACCAAGGACAAAGAAGAGTCACACCTGCAGAAGAGGAGAAAAGAAGCAGCTGACCTGGTACCAACCCGGCTAGCCAGTCTGCAATCCTTGATCGACTCAGCACTAAAAAAGATGGCTTGTCCTGAAGCTAAACCTCCAGAAACACAGGAGGACTGCCTGCCTTCGAAAAAAGGCTCAAGACTCCAGTGAGCTGCAAATCTGGTCCCGAGCCAAATCCAAAAAAGGATTCTGCAGCCCCCAGAATCACAAAGACCCGACTCCAGAAGTCACCACTGCACCCTCTGTCCACTACCAGAGGTGAAGTGGGCTACTGGTGCTAACAAAGTTCCCCAGCTGTCCAGAGCCTGAGTCCATTGTGGTTTCACCCCTCCTGGACTCCCTGAATTCACCTGCAGCCTCTGCACACAGGCCCCCTCTCCCACAGCCTCTGAGGTTAGAGAAACCAGACACCTAAAGCAACCACTACACCTGTTGCTGCCGGCCCGAGTTGAAGTGAACCCCTGGTGTCAAGAACGTTGCCCAGCTCTCCTGAGCTCAAGTCCACTGTTCTTTATTCCCTTTGAGACTCCACGACAACGTCTGCAGCCTCAGACCACAGGACCCCCCAACTGCCAGTGCTCCTGGACAAGGAAACCAGACGCCAAAGGACACCCCTGTATTCATCGCCTCTGGGCCCTGGTGAAGAGGGCCAAATATGCACCTATAACCCCGAGCACCCCATGCTTGCGACTTACCTGTTGGTTGTTCCTGACTGGCCCCCCCAGCCAGAACCTGCACCCTAAATCCACAAAGACCAATCTGCATGGAAATACACTGGGCACACAATGCCATACTATACCCCTGCACTCAGCTGTCCCAGTGCTGCCCGGAATACCCTATTGATGTCGTCCTGACCCTTGCCCCGTGCTCGCCTTAGGTCTACAAGATTGGTCCTGTGAGTCATTGTAAAGTGCTTGTTTGCTAAATGTGTATTCCGTCAATAGGTTAACATTGAAGAACTCTGATATTGCACTGTTGATTTTTACAAGTGAAAAGAATGTATGCTTAAAAAGTACTTACCTTATAATGAAGATCTTGATTTCAAAGTATATATAAAAATAAGAGGTTTTTTTTCTAAATTGGTCTCAGATTTATTCTTTGAGTGTGTGTCTCATTTATTGCCTCTGTGAGTACAACAAATGCTTTGCACTACCCTCTGATAAGCCTAACTTCTCGGCTACACTACCACAAAATATAGCATTAGTCCTATCTACTTTTGCCTCTGCAAACCAATTGAGGATCCACTGGACTCTCTGCATGGTGTACTTCTTTCTAGTACACCATATAGAGATCCAGCTTCCGACAAGTGTTCCAAATTAAAAATATTCCTCACCCGAATGGATGTATTTAGCTACAGTTTCTGAAGAGGAAGAAGATGAAACTGAATTTGATTACTATAGTTTCATGATTCAGTGTCAGTACAAGTTTGAGAGTGAATCTGAGACTGAGTTTGAGACAGAAGAAAAAAATACCTTGAATTGAATAATGAGACTTTTGAAACATTTTGAGACTGCCATTCAATAAAGGAACTGAGATATGAAGTAATTTATTTTAAATGATCTTTTGAAAAGAGTAGCTGTAAAGATTATTTTAAATTTTTGGTTTGTATATCACTTTAACAAAATAAGAAGGAAAGAAGAAAAATCTTTTTATAAGAAAGAATTTGTGCCTCAATAAATGATGAAATACAGCAAAGGTTGAAAAACAGTAGTGTTAATAAAATTGATAATAATATTAGTCGTTTTAGAGAGAGTGTTATGCTATTGACACCTTTGGTGTATGATTCAGATTATATTATTAATGCTAATTTTCAAATTACTACTAAAAGAAATGAGCACAAAATGATGTACCAGTTCATAGAGAATATTTACTTAGTGGATTTAAGGATAATGTTTGCTTATTAAAATGAATAAAGAATATGTAGCTATAAAAAAGATTAATATGTGTTACATTTGTGCTCATCTTCCTACATTACTGGAGAGGGTTCCAGTTATGTTCAGTTACCTATTTCATATTCTGGTAATATGAACATTACAACTTTTAATCAAGAGTATTTCCTTTCCCCCTATTTGACAGATTTTAATGTTTTTTTAGAATATTTGCCTCTGAGAAAAGATAATAAAGGAAACAAGGTGAATTCTTGAGAGTGATTGCACAAAGCAGACATGATACTAACACTATTCAAGATTATAAATGTATTTTGAGTAGCAAAGAGCACAATTTCATTTTGAAAATAAATGAGAGGGGAGTAAAAGTTGTGAGAAACTGGGAAGAACAGAAAATTGTGTTACAAAAGATATTGGAGGAAGAGGATTTTTGATTGACAGGGTAATATCCTAGATTGAGAATGGAGCAGGAAATGAGAGGTGAACTGTGTATGGTGAGGTGTGGTTCTTCAAAAAAAGGTAAAGTAGAATTAGTAGGAGAAAGTGCGTGTGCTATAGAAGTTATGAAGTCAGTGGGAATTATTTGATTGGAGGAGAACCTATAGTGAGGGGAATTTATTATGTTTGTTGGAAATTTGCTTATTTCAATTTTCAAAAATTGGATTGGTTCATGATGGAAAACAGCTTTGTTGTTTCCTAGGGTTTACCATATGGATGAGATAAATGAAGAACCTAGGGCCAAATGTGCATAGGTTTGGCTTTGCAATTTCCTAACTGCAAATATTTGCGGTTCGCAAATAGGAAATCGCAAACACCAATGTACCAATGTATCAATGTGTCTTTGACACAATGTGCAAGTTGCAGTGGGTGGCAAATAGACCTACCTCAGTAATATTCATGAGGTAGGTCTCGCTTTGCGACCAACTGTGAATAGCAAGAATCACAGGGATGGTGGCCTGCTTGGGTCAGCAGACCACCATGTCTGTGATAGCTTTTTCAATAAAGCAATTTTTTTTAAATGCAGCCTTTTTTCCTTAACCCCTTGTACGCCATGGACGTAATGGTTACATCCATGGCTGTGCCTCTCAGGTGCCACGGACGTCACCATTACGTCCGAGTACCGACCCTCGGGGAAAGCGCTAGCCCAAGCGCCACACCACACTCCCGGTCAGGGTTGGAAGGGGAATTGCTTCCTCTTCCACCTGACCCCCCCATGTCGTCAAAGCGTGATTGCGTGCTGACATCATCAAAGGGTGCAAGAAGCACGGGAAGCCATTTGCTTCCAGCGTGTCTTCAAGGAGGAGGTGAGTTTCCTCCAGGATTGACCCCTCTGGTTGTCCACCCACTTTTGGAGTTAGTGAGAAAATTGTGTGGGAACTTGGTAGACGACTGTTTAACAAAGGTCACCATTTAAATGTAGATAACTTCTACACTGGAGTTCAGTTGTTTAAGGAGTTGTTCAGAGTGGACACTGTTGCTTGTGGCACAATCCGCTCTAATCGGAAAGGCTATCCAAGAGAGATTGTCTGTAAAAAACTTGAGAAGGGACAGTGCAGTGCCTTGCGGAATGATGAGCTGCCAGCTCTGAAATTTGTAGACAGGAAGGATGTGTACATGCTAACTACCATCCATGATGAGAGTACTTCACCTGTGGCTGTTTGGGGGCAAGTTGTTGAAGTGTGCCAACTCTGTGCATTTTAGACTACAATAAGCATATTGGTGGTATTGATAGAGTAGATCAGAGGTTGGAACCTTACACTGCTGCTCGTAAGTTTTATGTTTGGTATAAGAAATTAGCGGTTCACCTGTTCCACATTGCAACTTTATTCGTTTTGACCTACAATTATCCTGATAAATATTATATATTTTTCTAAACACTGTGTGGTGTATTTTTGTGGTGCTATATGGTGGTATTGTATGATTTATTGCACAAATACTTTACACATTGCCTTCTAAGTTAAGCCTGACTGCTCGTGCCAAGCTACCAGAGGGTGGGCACAGGATAATCTTGGATTGGTACTTACCTGCATGTTTTCTAAATTAAATAAACAATTTCATACAAGAAAAACAGATAACCTTCAGAAGCCAAATTGTTGTTGAGACAGTTGATACCGTGATTTGGCCTTCCAACTTCTATTGAGACTGATCGTGATACCCATTTTAAAAACGAGGTCTTGCACATAATCTGAACACCGTTTTAAATCAGTCAGAGGTTTCATTGTAATTATCAACCTCAATACTCTGGTGCTGTGGAAAGAGTGAAAGGAACTTTGTAAAACAAATTGACAACTGGTTTGAAATAGCCTGATGCTTTTTTCGCTTATTTTGAGGAGCATGAGAAGAACTTCCGAGAGAAAGACTGGGTTATCTCCCCATGGAGTCATGGGTAGAGCACTGACGTTTCCATATGTTCCTTAAGCTGCACTAGTTTTAATATCTGATGACATTGTGCTAGATTATTGCAAGGGTCTGGCAGATATGGTGAGATGCTGTCTCTCATCAGGTCAATATGGCAACAAAGGAAATCAAGGATATTGCAAGTTAGGAATGAGCCTGGGAACTGGATTGCAGTCCGAAAACAAGCTTTGGAAGGTGGCGTATCAAGTGATCCTGAAGACAAATACTGCTGTGAAATGTGCAGGTGAGCCTCAGTGGATCCATACTTGTCACGCAATGAGAATGAGAGTTGCAGAAACAGTGGATGTATCACTTGGTTCAGAGACAGGCACACAAAGTCAAGCTCGAGGAAAAGCTCAAGTTTGCAGCATTAATTTAGAGGGGGTGAAGAAATTGAGAATTTCAAGAATTTTGAAACTGGCGAAGACAATGAGCAAAAGTTAACTGAAGAGTTGAAGTTTCAGGTTAGTGGGATCTCTGACAAAGAACCCGAAATTCCTGAAATACAGCTTCAAAACACAGATCAGAGTGAAGAGCTGTTACAGTGTAAGAGTCAAAGGCATGAGTCACAACTAGAAGAGGAAGTTTCTGACCTGAGCAGTGAGAGGTTGCAGTTGAAGGTAAAAGTTAAAAAGACTCCCAGAGGAAAGAATAAGTTCACTGTGAATAGAGGAGACAAAGACAAAACTGATCAGAGCTCAAGGTTAAGCTCATGTTCAAGTTTGAGTTCGAATTTGAGTTTAAGTCAAAGTACCTTGGAGAGTAAACAATCTCTGGTAAGGACTGTGGCTGAAAGAGAAGAGTTGAGGAAGACAAACCAGGAAAGAAAATTAGAAAAATAATACACTGTAAGCCAGTAGAGAAGAAATGTGAGAAACCTGCAGATGTAGAACTCGTGGAAGTGATCCACCAGTAGCTAAGAGATCATTGAGAAAGAGTTGCATAAAAGCACCCTTTTTGGCATGGTTAGCTCCCACTGGTATTTGCAACTGAAAGTGCACTGGGTTCCTTTTTACCAAGTCCCCAATCCCAGATCTCTTTCCCCAAAACTGCACAGTTGTTTCTCCAATATGCAAAATCTTTAGCACCCTCTGTAAGACCCAAGTAAATAGTACCCCTGGTAAATAGGGCCTGGGGTACACATAAGAGTCCCTAAGGGCTGAAGCACGAATTGTGCCACCCTGAAGGACCCCTTGCCAAGCACATGACAGGCTGCCACTGAGGGCTGTGTATCTTGGTGCAGACTAAAGTGAAAACACAGCATGGCACACAGTCTGTATGCCCTGTCCCCTAATCTGCATGCAATATATGTAAGTCACCCCTCTAGCAGGCCTTACAGTCCTGAGGCAGGGTGCATTATATTACAAGTGAAGGATATGCCCCTGCTATGTCTTTGTCGATTCCCAGACATAGTAAGTTACCAGGGAAGCCATTTTAAATATATGTGCTGGACACTGGTCACTACAAGTTCCCCAGATACATGATAGCTTCACTGAAGAGAGGGATATTTGGTGTCAAACATTTCATATTGTTGAACCCACAGTGATGCCGATGTTGGATTTACCAATACATATACCCGAGGGCACCTTAGAGGTGCCCCCTGAAAAACCTCCAACTACTAATGTTTCACCTGACTGGTCCCGACCAGTTCAGACACCTTAGCCACATTTCTGACCCCCTAAGGTGAGAGCCAGGGCTCTCAGAGCCCAGAGACAGAAGCCTGCACTGAGCGGGGGTGTTGACTCCTACTCCAAGCAGGATGGATATTCCAAGGCAGGAAGCTTCAAAGGCCTTGCCACCTTTGTAATGCAGCCCAGGTCTCTCCAAATGGCACAGATGACCACTCCACCTATCCTAACCCCACTTTGTGGCAGCAAGACAAGCAGGAAAATTAGGCAGATTAGGAGGTGTGCCCACTTCATGCCAGTCCCACCCCTAAGGTGGACGAGCTGAAGTGGACACCACTTTTTAAGTTCCTCCATCTTGGTTTGGAAGGAATTAGGCCAGTAGGGTCAGGGTTATGCCCCCTTTCCAAAAGCTCATCATAGAAATGGTGTAGTCACCCTAAAGGTGAGCAACCCGTTGGCTACCATCTGACACTCCATGTAACACCCCTACATTTTGTATTTAGGTGGCACCCTTGAACTGCAGAAGTCAGATACTGACAACCTAAGAAGACCAAGGACAAAGAAGAGTCACACCTGCAGAAGAGGAGAAAAGAAGCAGCTGACCTGGTACCAACCCGGCTAGCCAGTCTGCAATCCTTGATGGACTCAGCACTAAAAAAGATGGCTTGTCCTGAAGCTAAACCTCCAGAAACACAGGAGGACTGCCTGCCTTCGAAAAAAGGCTCAAGACTCCAGTGAGCTGCAAATCTGGTCCCGAGCTAACTCCAAAAAAGGATTCTGCAGCCCCCAGAATCACAAAGACCCGACTCCAGAAGTCACCACTGCACCCTCTGTCCACTACCAGAGGTGAAGTGGGCTACTGGTGCTAACAAAGTTCCCCAGCTGTCCAGAGCCTGAGTCCATTGTGGTTTCACCCCTCCTGGACTCCCTGAATTCACCTGCAGCCTCTGCACACAGGCCCCCTCTCCCACAGCCTCTGAGGTTAGAGAAACCAGACACCTAAAGCAACCACTACACCTGTTGCTGCCGGCCCGAGTTGAAGTGAACCCCTGGTGTCAAGAACGTTGCCCAGCTCTCCTGAGCTCAAGTCCACTGTTCTTTATTCCCTTTGAGACTCCACGACAACGTCTGCAGCCTCAGACCACAGGACCCCCCAACTGCCAGTGCTCCTGGACAAGGAAACCAGACGCCAAAGGACACCCCTGTATTCATCGCCTCTGGGCCCTGGTGAAGAGGGCCAAATATGCACCTATAACCCCGAGCACCCCATGCTTGCGACTTACCTGTTGGTTGTTCCTGACTGGCCCCCCCAGCCAGAACCTGCACCCTAAATCCACAAAGACCAATCTGCATTGAAATACACTGGGCACACAATGCCATACTATACCCCTGCACTCAGCTGTCCCAGTGCTGCCCGGAATACCCTATTGATGTCGTCCTGACCCTTGCCCCGTGCTCGCCTTAGGTCTACAAGATTGGTCCTGTGAGTCATTGTAAAGTGCTTGTTTGCTAAATGTGTATTCCGTCAATAGGTTAACATTGAAGAACTCTGATATTGCACTGTTGATTTTTACAAGTGAAAAGAATGTATGCTTAAAAAGTACTTACCTTATAATGAAGATCTTGATTTCAAAGTATATATAAAAATAAGAGGTTTTTTTTCTAAATTGGTCTCAGATTTATTCTTTGAGTGTGTGTCTCATTTATTGCCTCTGTGAGTACAACAAATGCTTTGCACTACCCTCTGATAAGCCTAACTTCTCGGCTACACTACCACAAAATATAGCATTAGTCCTATCTACTTTTGCCTCTGCAAACCAATTGAGGATCCACTGGACTCTCTGCATGGTGTACTTCTTTCTAGTACACCATATAGAGATCCAGCTTCCGACAAGTGTTCCAAATTAAAAATATTCCTCACCCGAATGGATGTATTTAGCTACAGTTTCTGAAGAGGAAGAAGATGAAACTGAATTTGATTACTATAGTTTCATGATTCAGTGTCAGTACAAGTTTGAGAGTGAATCTGAGACTGAGTTTGAGACAGAAGAAAAAAATACCTTGAATTGAATAATGAGACTTTTGAAACATTTTGAGACTGCCATTCAATAAAGGAACTGAGATATGAAGTAATTTATTTTAAATGATCTTTTGAAAAGAGTAGCTGTAAAGATTATTTTAAATTTTTGGTTTGTATATCACTTTAACAAAATAAGAAGGAAAGAAGAAAAATCTTTTTATAAGAAAGAATTTGTGCCTCAATAAATGATGAAATACAGCAAAGGTTGAAAAACAGTAGTGTTAATAAAATTGATAATAATATTAGTCGTTTTAGAGAGAGTGTTATGCTATTGACACCTTTGGTGTATGATTCAGATTATATTATTAATGCTAATTTTCAAATTACTACTAAAAGAAATGAGCACAAAATGATGTACCAGTTCATAGAGAATATTTACTTAGTGGATTTAAGGATAATGTTTGCTTATTAAAATGAATAAAGAATATGTAGCTATAAAAAAGATTAATATGTGTTACATTTGTGCTCATCTTCCTACATTACTGGAGAGGGTTCCAGTTATGTTCAGTTACCTATTTCATATTCTGGTAATATGAACATTACAACTTTTAATCAAGAGTATTTCCTTTCCCCTTATTTGACAGATTTTAATGTTTTTTTAGAATATTTGCCTCTGAGAAAAGATAATAAAGGAAACAAGGTGAATTCTTGAGAGTGATTGCACAAAGCAGACATGATACTAACACTATTCAAGATTATAAATGTCTTTTGAGTAGCAAAGAGCACAATTTCATTTTGAAAATAAATGAGAGGGGAGTAAAAGTTGTGAGAAACTGGGAAGAACAGAAAATTGTGTTACAACAGATATTGGAGGAAGAGGATTTTTGATTGACAGGGTAATATCCTAGATTGAGAATGGAGCAGGAAATGAGAGGTGAACTGTGTATGGTGAGGTGTGGTTCTTCAAAAAAAGGTAAAGTAGAATTAGTAGGAGAAAGAGCGTGTGCTATAGAAGTTATGAAGTCAGTGGGAATTATTTGATTGGAGGAGAACCTATAGTGAGGGGAATTTATTATGTTTGTTGGAAAATTGCTTATTTCAATTTTCAAAAATTGGATTGGTTCATGATGGAAAACAGCTTTGTTGTTTCCTAGGGTTTACCATATGGATGAGATAAATGAAGAACCTAGGGCCAAATGTGCATAGGTTTGGCTTTGCAATTTCCTAACTGCAAATATTTGCGGTTCGCAAATAGGAAATCGCAAACACCAATGTACCAATGTATCAATGTGTCTTTGACACAATGTGCAAGTTGCAGTGGGTGGCAAATAGACCTACCTCAGTAATATTCATGAGGTAGGTCTCGCTTTGCGACCAACTGTGAATAGCAAGAATCACAGGGATGGTGGCCTGCTTGGGTCAGCAGACCACCATGTCTGTGATAGCTTTTTCAATAAAGCAATTTTTTTTAAATGCAGCCTTTTTTCCTTAACCCCTTGTACGCCATGGACGTAATGGTTACATCCATGGCTGTGCCTCTCAGGTGCCACGGACGTCACCATTACGTCCGAGTACCGACCCTCGGGGAAAGCGCTAGCCCAAGCACCACACCACACTCCCGGTCAGGGTTGGAAGGGGAATTGCTTCCTCTTCCACCTGACCCCCCCATGTCGTCAAAGCGTGATTGCGTGCTGACATCATCAAAGGGTGCAAGAAGCACGGGAAGCCATTTGCTTCCAGCGTGTCTTCAAGGAGGAGGTGAGTTTCCTCCAGGATTGACCCCTCTGGTTGTCCACCCACTTTTGGAGTTAGTGAGAAAATTGTGTGGGAACTTGGTAGACGACTGTTTAACAAAGGTCACCATTTAAATGTAGATAACTTCTACACTGGAGTTCAGTTGTTTAAGGAGTTGTTCAGAGTGGACACTGTTGCTTGTGGCACAATCCGCTCTAATCGGAAAGGCTATCCAAGAGAGATTGTCTGTAAAAAACTTGAGAAGGGACAGTGCAGTGCCTTGCGGAATGATGAGCTGCCAGCTCTGAAATTTGTAGACAGGAAGGATGTGTACATGCTAACTACCATCCATGATGAGAGTACTTCACCTGTGGCTGTTTGGGGGCAAGTTGTTGAAGTGTGCCAACTCTGTGCATTTTAGACTACAATAAGCATATTGGTGGTGTTGATAGAGTAGATCAGAGGTTGGAACCTTACACTGCTGCTCGTAAGTTTTATGTTTGGTATAAGAAATTAGCGGTTCACCTGTTCCACATTGCAACTTTATTCGTTTTGACCTACAATTATCCTGATAAATATTATATATTTTTCTAAACACTGTGTGGTGTATTTTTGTGGTGCTATATGGTGGTATTGTATGATTTATTGCACAAATACTTTACACATTGCCTTCTAAATTAAGCCTGACTGCTCGTGCCAAGCTACCAGAGGGTGGGCACAGGATAATCTTGGATTGGTACTTACCTGCATGTTTTCTAAATTAAATAAACAATTTCATACAAGAAAAACAGATAACCTTCAGAAGCCAAATTGTTGTTGAGACAGTTGATACCGTGATTTGGCCTTCCAACTTCTATTGAGACTGATCGTGATACCCATTTTAAAAACGAGGTCTTGCACATAATCTGAACACCGTTTTAAATCAGTCAGAGGTTTCATTGTAATTATCAACCTCAATACTCTGGTGCTGTGGAAAGAGTGAAAGGAACTTTGTAAAACAAATTGACAACTGGTTTGAAATAGCCTGATGCTTTTTTCGCTTATTTTGAGGAGCATGAGAAGAACTTCCGAGAGAAAGACTGGGTTATCTCCCCATGGAGTCATGGGTAGAGCACTGACGTTTCCATATGTTCCTTAAGCTGCACCAGTTTTAACATCTGATGACATTGTGCTAGATTATTGCAAGGGTCTGGCAGATATGGTGAGATGCTGTCTCTCATCAGGTCAATATGGCAACAAAGGAAATCAAGGATATTGCAAGTCAGGAATGAGCCTGGGAACTGGATTGCAGTCCGAAAACAAGCTTTGGAAGGTGGCGTATCAAGTGATCCTGAAGACAAATACTGCTGTGAAATGTGCAGGTGAGCCTCAGTGGATCCATACTTGTCACGCAATGAGAATGAGAGTTGCAGAAACAGTGGATGTATCACTTGGTTCAGAGACAGGCACACAAAGTCAAGCTCGAGGAAAAGCTCAAGTTTGCAGCATTAATTTAGAGGGGGTGAAGAAATTGAGAATTTCAAGAATTTTGAAACTGGCGAAGACAATGAGCAAAAGTAAACTGAAGAGTTGAAGTTTCAGGTTAGTGGGATCTCTGACAAAGAACCCGAAATTCCCGAAATACAGCTTCAAAACACAGATCAGAGTGAAGAGCTGTTACAGTGTAAGAGTCAAAGGCATGAGTCACAACTAGAAGAGGAAGTTTCTGACCTGAGCAGTGAGAGGTTGCAGTTGAAGGTAAAAGTTAAAAAGACTCCCAGAGGAAAGAATAAGTTCACTGTGAATAGAGGAGACAAAGACAAAACTGATCAGAGCTCAAGGTTAAGCTCATGTTCAAGTTTGAGTTCGAATTTGAGTTTAAGTCAAAGTACCTTGGAGAGTAAACAATCTCTGGTAAAGACTGTGGCTGAAAGAGAAGAGTTGAGGAAGACAAACCAGGAAAGAAAATTAGAAAAATAATACACTGTAAGCCAGTAGAGAAGAAATGTGAGAAACCTGCAGATGTAGAACTCGTGGAAGTGATCCACCAGTAGCTAAGAGATCATTGAGAAAGAGTTGCATAAAAGCACCCTTTTTGGCATGGTTAGCTCCCACTGGTATTTGCAACTGAAAGTGCACTGGGTTCCTTTTTACCAGGTCCCCAATCCCAGATCTCTTTACCCAAAACTGCACAGTTGTTTCTCCAATATGCAAAATCTTTAGCACCCTCTGTAAGACCCAAGTAAATAGTACCCCTGGTAAATAGGGCCTGGGGTACACATAAGAGTCCCTAAGGGCTGAAGCACGAATTGTGCCACCCTGAAGGACCCCTTGCCAAGCACATGACAGGCTGCCACTGAGGGCTGTGTATCTTGGTGCAGACTAAAGTGAAAACACAGCTTGGCACACAGTCTGTATGCCCTGTCCCCTAATCTGCATGCAATATATGTAAGTCACCCCTCCAGCAGGCCTTACAGTCCTGAGGCAGGGTGCATTATATTACAAGTGAAGGATATGCCCCTGCTATGTCTTTGTCGATTCCCAGACATAGTAAGTTACCAGGGAAGCCATTTTAAATATATGTGCTGGACACTGGTCACTACAAGTTCCCCAGATACATGATAGCTTCACTGAAGAGAGGGATATTTGGTGTCAAACATTTCAAATTGTTGAACCCACAGTGATGCCGATGTTGGATTTACCAATACATGCACCCGAGGGCACCTTAGAGGTGCCCCCTGAAAAACCTCCAACTACTAATGTTTCACCTGACTGGTCCCGACCAGTTCAGACACCTTAGCCACATTTCTGACCCCCTAAGGTGAGAGCCAGGGCTCTCAGAGCCCAGAGACAGAAGCCTGCACTGAGCGGGGGTGTTGACTCCTACTCCAAGCAGGATGGATATTCCAAGGCAGGAAGCTTCAAAGGCCTTGCCACCTTTGTAATGCAGCCCAGGTCTCTCCAAATGGCACAGATGACCACTCCACCTATCCTAACCCCACTTTGTGGCAGCAAGACAAGCAGGAAAATTAGGCAGATTAGGAGGTGTGCCCACTTCATGCCAGTCCCACCCCTAAGGTGGACGAGCTGAAGTGGACACCACTTTTTAAGTTCCTCCATCTTGGTTTGGAAGGAATTAGGCCACTAGGGTCAGGGTTATGCCCCCTTTCCAAAAGCTCATCATAGAAATGGTGTAGTCACCCTAAAGGTGAGCAACCCGTTGGCTACCATCTGACACTCCATGTAACACCCCTAAATTTTGTATTTAGGTGGCACCCTTGAACTGCAGAAGTCAGATACTGACAACCTAAGAAGACCAAGGACAAAGAAGAGTCACACCTGCAGAAGAGGAGAAAAGAAGCAGCTGACCTGGTACCAACCCGGCTAGCCAGTCTGCAATCCTTGATCGACTCAGCACTAAAAAAGATGGCTTGTCCTGAAGCTAAACCTCCAGAAACACAGGAGGACTGCCTGCCTTCGAAAAAAGGCTCAAGACTCCAGTGAGCTGCAAATCTGGTCCCGAGCCAAATCCAAAAAAGGATTCTGCAGCCCCCAGAATCACAAAGACCCGACTCCAGAAGTCACCACTGCACCCTCTGTCCACTACCAGAGGTGAAGTGGGCTACTGGTGCTAACAAAGTTCCCCAGCTGTCCAGAGCCTGAGTCCATTGTGGTTTCACCCCTCCTGGACTCCCTGAATTCACCTGCAGCCTCTGCACACAGGCCCCCTCTCCCACAGCCTCTGAGGTTAGAGAAACCAGACACCTAAAGCAACCACTACACCTGTTGCTGCCGGCCCGAGTTGAAGTGAACCCCTGGTGTCAAGAACGTTGCCCAGCTCTCCTGAGCTCAAGTCCACTGTTCTTTATTCCCTTTGAGACTCCACGACAACGTCTGCAGCCTCAGACCACAGGACCCCCCAACTGCCAGTGCTCCTGGACAAGGAAACCAGACGCCAAAGGACACCCCTGTATTCATCGCCTCTGGGCCCTGGTGAAGAGGGCCAAATATGCACCTATAACCCCGAGCACCCCATGCTTGCGACTTACCTGTTGGTTGTTCCTGACTGGCCCCCCCAGCCAGAACCTGCACCCTAAATCCACAAAGACCAATCTGCATGGAAATACACTGGGCACACAATGCCATACTATACCCCTGCACTCAGCTGTCCCAGTGCTGCCCGGAATACCCTATTGATGTCGTCCTGACCCTTGCCCCGTGCTCGCCTTAGGTCTACAAGATTGGTCCTGTGAGTCATTGTAAAGTGCTTGTTTGCTAAATGTGTATTCCGTCAATAGGTTAACATTGAAGAACTCTGATATTGCACTGTTGATTTTTACAAGTGAAAAGAATGTATGCTTAAAAAGTACTTACCTTATAATGAAGATCTTGATTTCAAAGTATATATAAAAATAAGAGTTTTTTTTTCTAAATTGGTCTCAGATTTATTCTTTGAGTGTGTGTCTCATTTATTGCCTCTGTGAGTACAACAAATGCTTTGCACTACCCTCTGATAAGCCTAACTTCTCGGCTATACTACCACAAAATATAGCATTAGTCCTATCTACTTTTGCCTCTGCAAACCAATTGAGGATCCACTGGACTCTCTGCATGGTGTACTTCTTTCTAGTACACCATATAGAGATCCAGCTTCCGACAAGTGTTCCAAATTAAAAATATTCCTCACCCGAATGGATGTATTTAGCTACAGTTTCTGAAGAGGAAGAAGATGAAACTGAATTTGATTACTATAGTTTCATGATTCAGTGTCAGTACAAGTTTGAGAGTGAATCTGAGACTGAGTTTGAGACAGAAGAAAAAATACCTTGAATTGAATAATGAGACTTTTGAAACATTTTGAGACTGCCATTCAATAAAGGAACTGAGATTTGAAGTAATTTATTTTAAATGATCTTTTGAAAAGAGTAGCTGTAAAGATTATTTTAAATTTTTGGTTTGTATATCACTTTAACAAAATAAGAAGGAAAGAAGAAAAATCTTTTTATAAGAAAGAATTTGTGCCTCAATAAATGATGAAATACAGCAAAGGTTGAAAAACAGTAGTGTTAATAAAATTGATAATAATATTAGTCGTTTTAGAGAGAGTGTTATGCTATTGACACCTTTGGGGTATGATTCAGATTATATTATTAATGCTAATTTTCAAATTACTACTAAAAGAAATGAGCACAAAATGATGTACCAGTTCATAGAGAATATTTACTTAGTGGATTTAAGGATAATATTTGCTTATTAAAATGAATAAAGAATATGAGGCTATAAAAAAGATTAATATGTGTTACATTTGTGCTCATCTTCCTACATTACTGGAGAGGGTTCCAGTTATGTTCAGTTACCTATTTCATATTCTGGTAATATGAACATTACAACTTTTAATCAAGAGTATTTCCTTTCCCCTTATTTGACTGATTTTAATGTTTTTTTAGAATATTTGCCTCTCAGAAAAGATAATAAAGGAAACAAGGTGAATTCTTGAGAGTGATTGCACAAAGCAGACATGATACTAACACTGTTCAAGATTATAAATGTCTTTTGATTAGCAAAGAGCACAATTTCATTTTGAAAATAAATGAGAGGGGAGTAAAAGTTGTGAGAAACTGGGAAGAACAGAAAATTGTGTTACAACAGATATTGGAGGAAGAGGATTTTTGATTGACAGGGTAATATCCTAGATTGAGAATGGAGCAGGAAATGAGAGGTGAACTGTGTATGGTGAGGTGTGGTTCTTCAAAAAAAGGTAAAGTAGAATTAGTAGGAGAAAGTGCATGTGCTATAGGAGTTATGAAGTCAGTGGGAATTATTTGATTGGAGGAGAACCTATAGTGAGGGGAATTTATTATGTTTGTTGGAAAATTGCTTATTTCAATTTTCAAAAATTGGATTGGTTCATGATGGAAAACAGCTTTGTTGTTTCCTAGGGTTTACCATGTGGATGAGATAAATGAAGACCCTAGGGCCAAATGTTCATAGGTTTGGCTTTGCAATTTCCTAACTGCAAATATTTGCGGTTTGCAAATAGGAAATCGCAAACACCAATGTACCAATGTATCAATGTGTCTTTGACACAATGTGCAAGTTGCAGTGGGTGGCAAATAGACCTACCTCAGTAATATTCATGAGGTAGGTCTCGCTTTGCGACCAACTGTGAATAGCAAGAATCACAGGGATGGTGGCCTGCTTGGGTCAGCAGACCACCATGTCTGTGATAGCTTTTTCAATAAAGCAATTTTTTTAAAATGCAGCCTTTTTTCCTTAACCCCTTGTACGCCATGGACGTAATGGTTACATCCATGGCTGTGCCTCTCAGGTGCCACGGACGTCACCATTACGTCCGAGTACCGACCCTCGGGGAAAGCGCTAGCCCAAGCGCCACACCACACAACACCATTGCTTCCTCTTCCACCTGACCCCCCCATGTCGTCAAAGCGTGATTGCGTGCTGACATCATCAAAGGGTGCAAGAAGCACGGGAAGCCATTTGCTTCCAGCGTGTCTTCAAGGAGGAGGTGAGTTTCCTCCAGGATTGACCCCTCTGGTTGTCCACCCACTTTTGGAGTTAGTGAGAAAATTGTGTGGGAACTTGTTAGACGACTGTTTAACAAAGGTCACCATTTAAATGTAGATAACTTCTACACTGGAGTTCAGTTGTTTAAGGAGTTGTTCAGAGTGGACACTGTTGCTTGTGGCACAATCCGCTCTAATCGGAAAGGCTATCCGAGAGAGATTGTCTGTAAAAAACTTGAGAAGGGACAGTGCAGTGCCTTGCGGAATGATGAGCTGCCAGCTCTGAAATTTGTAGACAGGAAGGATGTGTACATGCTAACTACCATCCATGATGAGAGTACTTCACCTGTGGCTGTTTGGGGGCAAGTTGTTGAAGTGTGCCAACTCTGTGCATTTTAGACTACAATAAGCATATTGGTGGTGTTGATAGAGTAGATCAGAGGTTGGAACCTTACACTGCTGCTCGTAAGTTTTATGTTTGGTATAAGAAATTAGCGGTTCACCTGTTCCACATTGCAACTTTATTCGTTTTGACCTACAATTATCCTGATAAATATTATATATTTTTCTAAACACTGTGTGGTGTATTTTTGTGGTGCTATATGGTGGTATTGTATGATTTATTGCACAAATACTTTACACATTGCCTTCTAAATTAAGCCTGACTGCTCGTGCCAAGCTACCAGAGGGTGGGCACAGGATAATCTTGGATTGGTACTTACCTGCATGTTTTCTAAATTAAATAAACAATTTCATACAAGAAAAACAGATAACCTTCAGAAGCCAAATTGTTGTTGAGACAGTTGATACCGTGATTTGGCCTTCCAACTTCTATTGAGACTGATCGTGATACCCATTTTAAAAACGAGGTCTTGCACATAATCTGAACACCGTTTTAAATCAGTCAGAGGTTTCATTGTAATTATCAACCTCAATACTCTGGTGCTGTGGAAAGAGTGAAAGGAACTTTGTAAAACAAATTGACAACTGGTTTGCAATAGCCTGATGCTTTTTTCGCTTATTTTGAGGAGCATGAGAAGAACTTCCGAGAGAAAGACTGGGTTATCTCCCCATGGAGTCATGGGTAGAGCACTGACGTTTCCATATGTTCCTTAAGCTGCACTAGTTTTAATATCTGATGACATTGTGCTAGATTATTGCAAGGGTCTGGCAGATATGGTGAGATGCTGTCTCTCATCAGGTCAATATGGCAACAAAGGAAATCAAGGATATTGCAAGTCAGGAATGAGCCTGGGAACTGGATTGCAGTCCGAAAACAAGCTTTGGAAGGTGGCGTATCAAGTGATCCTGAAGACAAATACTGCTGTGAAATGTGCAGGTGAGCCTCAGTGGATCCATACTTGTCACGCAATGAGAATGAGAGTTGCAGAAACAGTGGATGTATCACTTGGTTCAGAGACAGGCACACAAAGTCAAGCTCGAGGAAAAGCTCAAGTTTGCAGCATTAATTTAGAGGGGGTGAAGAAATTGAGAATTTCAAGAATTTTGAAACTGGCGAAGACAATGAGCAAAAGTAAACTGAAGAGTTGAAGTTTCAGGTTAGTGGGATCTCTGACAAAGAACCCGAAATTCCCGAAATACAGCTTCAAAACACAGATCAGAGTGAAGAGCTGTTACAGTGTAAGAGTCAAAGGCATGAGTCACAACTAGAAGAGGAAGTTTCTGACCTGAGCAGTGAGAGGTTGCAGTTGAAGGTAAAAGTTAAAAAGACTCCCAGAGGAAAGAATAAGTTCACTGTGAATAGAGGAGACAAAGACAAAACTGATCAGAGCTCAAGGTTAAGCTCATGTTCAAGTTTGAGTTCGAATTTGAGTTTAAGTCAAAGTACCTTGGAGAGTAAACAATCTCTGGTAAAGACTGTGGCTGAAAGAGAAGAGTTGAGGAAGACAAACCAGGAAAGAAAATTAGAAAAATAATACACTGTAAGCCAGTAGAGAAGAAATGTGAGAAACCTGCAGATGTAGAACTCGTGGAAGTGATCCACCAGTAGCTAAGAGATCATTGAGAAAGAGTTGCATAAAAGCACCCTTTTTGGCATGGTTAGCTCCCACTGGTATTTGCAACTGAAAGTGCACTGGGTTCCTTTTTACCAGGTCCCCAATCCCAGATCTCTTTACCCAAAACTGCACAGTTGTTTCTCCAATATGCAAAATCTTTAGCACCCTCTGTAAGACCCAAGTAAATAGTACCCCTGGTAAATAGGGCCTGGGGTACACATAAGAGTCCCTAAGGGCTGGAGCACGAATTGTGCCACCCTGAAGGACCCCTTGCCAAGCACATGACAGGCTGCCACTGAGGGCTGTGTATCTTGGTGCAGACTAAAGTGAAAACACAGCTTGGCACACAGTCTGTATGCCCTGTCCCCTAATCTGCATGCAATATATGTAAGTCACCCCTCCAGCAGGCCTTACAGTCCTGAGGCAGGGTGCATTATATTACAAGTGAAGGATATGCCCCTGCTATGTCTTTGTCGATTCCCAGACATAGTAAGTTACCAGGGAAGCCATTTTAAATATATGTGCTGGACACTGGTCACTACAAGTTCCCCAGATACATGATAGCTTCACTGAAGAGAGGGATATTTGGTGTCAAACATTTCATATTGTTGAACCCACAGTGATGCCGATGTTGGATTTACCAATACATGCACCCGAGGGCACCTTAGAGGTGCCCCCTGAAAAACCTCCAACTACTAATGTTTCACCTGACTGGTCCCGACCAGTTCAGACACCTTAGCCACATTTCTGACCCCCTAAGGTGAGAGCCAGGGCTCTCAGAGCCCAGAGACAGAAGCCTGCACTGAGCGGGGGTGTTGACTCCTACTCCAAGCAGGATGGATATTCCAAGGCAGGAAGCTTCAAAGGCCTTGCCACCTTTGTAATGCAGCCCAGGTCTCTCCAAATGGCACAGATGACCACTCCACCTATCCTAACCCCACTTTGTGGCAGCAAGACAAGCAGGAAAATTAGGCAGATTAGGAGGTGTGCCCACTTCATGCCAGTCCCACCCCTAAGGTGGACGAGCTGAAGTGGACACCACTTTTTAAGTTCCTCCATCTTGGTTTGGAAGGAATTAGGCCACTAGGGTCAGGGTTATGCCCCCTTTCCAAAAGCTCATCATAGAAATGGTGTAGTCACCCTAAAGGTGAGCAACCCGTTGGCTACCATCTGACACTCCATGTAACACCCCTAAATTTTGTATTTAGGTGGCACCCTTGAACTGCAGAAGTCAGATACTGACAACCTAAGAAGACCAAGGACAAAGAAGAGTCACACCTGCAGAAGAGGAGAAAAGAAGCAGCTGACCTGGTACCAACCCGGCTAGCCAGTCTGCAATCCTTGATGGACTCAGCACTAAAAAAGATGGCTTGTCCTGAAGCTAAACCTCCAGAAACACAGGAGGACTGCCTGCCTTCGAAAAAAGGCTCAAGACTCCAGTGAGCTGCAAATCTGGTCCCGAGCCAAATCCAAAAAAGGATTCTGCAGCCCCCAGAATCACAAAGACCCGACTCCAGAAGTCACCACTGCACCCTCTGTCCACTACCAGAGGTGAAGTGGGCTACTGGTGCTAACAAAGTTCCCCAGCTGTCCAGAGCCTGAGTCCATTGTGGTTTCACCCCTCCTGGACTCCCTGAATTCACCTGCAGCCTCTGCACACAGGCCCCCTCTCCCACAGCCTCTGAGGTTAGAGAAACCAGACACCTAAAGCAACCACTACACCTGTTGCTGCCGGCCCGAGTTGAAGTGAACCCCTGGTGTCAAGAACGTTGCCCAGCTCTCCTGAGCTCAAGTCCACTGTTCTTTATTCCCTTTGAGACTCCACGACAACGTCTGCAGCCTCAGACCACAGGACCCCCCAACTGCCAGTGCTCCTGGACAAGGAAACCAGACGCCAAAGGACACCCCTGTATTCATCGCCTCTGGGCCCTGGTGAAGAGGGCCAAATATGCACCTATAACCCCGAGCACCCCATGCTTGCGACTTACCTGTTGGTTGTTCCTGACTGGCCCCCCCAGCCAGAACCTGCACCCTAAATCCACAAAGACCAATCTGCATTGAAATACACTGGGCACACAATGCCATACTATACCCCTGCACTCAGCTGTCCCAGTGCTGCCCGGAATACCCTATTGATGTCGTCCTGACCCTTGCCCCGTGCTCGCCTTAGGTCTACAAGATTGGTCCTGTGAGTCATTGTAAAGTGCTTGTTTGCTAAATGTGTATTCCGTCAATAGGTTAACATTGAAGAACTCTGATATTGCACTGTTGATTTTTACAAGTGAAAAGAATGTATGCTTAAAAAGTACTTACCTTATAATGAAGATCTTGATTTCAAAGTATATATAAAAATAAGAGTTTTTTTTTCTAAATTGGTCTCAGATTTATTCTTTGAGTGTGTGTCTCATTTATTGCCTCTGTGAGTACAACAAATGCTTTGCACTACCCTCTGATAAGCCTAACTTCTCGGCTATACTACCACAAAATATAGCATTAGTCCTATCTACTTTTGCCTCTGCAAACCAATTGAGGATCCACTGGACTCTCTGCATGGTGTACTTCTTTCTAGTACACCATATAGAGATCCAGCTTCCGACAAGTGTTCCAAATTAAAAATATTCCTCACCCGAATGGATGTATTTAGCTACAGTTTCTGAAGAGGAAGAAGATGAAACTGAATTTGATTACTATAGTTTCATGATTCAGTGTCAGTACAAGTTTGAGAGTGAATCTGAGACTGAGTTTGAGACAGAAGAAAAAATACCTTGAATTGAATAATGAGACTTTTGAAACATTTTGAGACTGCCATTCAATAAAGGAACTGAGATTTGAAGTAATTTATTTTAAATGATCTTTTGAAAAGAGTAGCTGTAAAGATTATTTTAAATTTTTGGTTTGTATATCACTTTAACAAAATAAGAAGGAAAGAAGAAAAATCTTTTTATAAGAAAGAATTTGTGCCTCAGTAAATGATGAAATACAGCAAAGGTTGAAAAACAGTAGTGTTAATAAAATTGATAATAATATTAGTCGTTTTAGAGAGAGTGTTATGCTATTGACACCTTTGGGGTATGATTCAGATTATATTATTAATGCTAATTTTCAAATTACTACTAAAAGAAATGAGCACAAAATGATGTACCAGTTCATAGAGAATATTTACTTAGTGGATTTAAGGATAATATTTGCTTATTAAAATGAATAAAGAATATGTAGCTATAAAAAAGATTAATATGTGTTACATTTGTGCTCATCTTCCTACATTACTGGAGAGGGTTCCAGTTATGTTCAGTTACCTATTTCATATTCTGGTAATATGAACATTACAACTTTTAATCAAGAGTATTTCCTTTCCCCTTATTTGACTGATTTTAATGTTTTTTTAGAATATTTGCCTCTCAGAAAAGATAATAAAGGAAACAAGGTGAATTCTTGAGAGTGATTGCACAAAGCAGACATGATACTAACACTGTTCAAGATTATAAATGTCTTTTGATTAGCAAAGAGCACAATTTCATTTTGAAAATAAATGAGAGGGGAGTAAAAGTTGTGAGAAACTGGGAAGAACAGAAAATTGTGTTACAACAGATATTGGAGGAAGAGGATTTTTGATTGACAGGGTAATATCCTAGATTGAGAATGGAGCAGGAAATGAGAGGTGAACTGTGTATGGTGAGGTGTGGTTCTTCAAAAAAAGGTAAAGTAGAATTAGTAGGAGAAAGTGCATGTGCTATAGGAGTTATGAAGTCAGTGGGAATTATTTGATTGGAGGAGAACCTATAGTGAGGGGAATTTATTATGTTTGTTGGAAAATTGCTTATTTCAATTTTCAAAAATTGGATTGGTTCATGATGGAAAACAGCTTTGTTGTTTCCTAGGGTTTACCATGTGGATGAGATAAATGAAGACCCTAGGGCCAAATGTTCATAGGTTTGGCTTTGCAATTTCCTAACTGCAAATATTTGCGGTTCGCAAATAGGAAATCGCAAACACCAATGTACCAATGTATCAATGTGTCTTTGACACAATGTGCAAGTTGCAGTGGGTGGCAAATAGACCTACCTCAGTAATATTCATGAGGTAGGTCTCGCTTTGCGACCAACTGTGAATAGCAAGAATCACAGGGATGGTGGCCTGCTTGGGTCAGCAGACCACCATGTCTGTGATAGCTTTTTCAATAAAGCAATTTTTTTAAAATGCAGCCTTTTTTCCTTAACCCCTTGTACGCCATGGACGTAATGGCTACATCCATGGCTGTGCCTCTCAGGTGCCACGGACGTCACCATTACGTCCGAGTACCGACCCTCGGGGAAAGCGCTAGCCCAAACGCCACACCACACAACACCATTGCTTCCTCTTCCACCTGACCCCCCCATGTCGTCAAAGCGTGATTGCGTGCTGACATCATCAAAGGGTGCAAGAAGCACGGGAAGCCATTTGCTTCCAGCGTGTCTTCAAGGAGGAGGTGAGTTTCCTCCAGGATTGACCCCTCTGGTTGTCCACCCACTTTTGGAGTTAGTGAGAAAATTGTGTGGGAACTTGGTAGACGACTGTTTAACAAAGGTCACCATTTAAATGTAGATAACTTCTACACTGGAGTTCAGTTGTTTAAGGAGTTGTTCAGAGTGGACACTGTTGCTTGTGGCACAATCCGCTCTAATCGGAAAGGCTATCCAAGAGAGATTGTCTGTAAAAAACTTGAGAAGGGACAGTGCAGTGCCTTGCGGAATGATGAGCTGCCAGCTCTGAAATTTGTAGACAGGAAGGATGTGTACATGCTAACTACCATCCATGATGAGAGTACTTCACCTGTGGCTGTTTGGGGGCAAGTTGTTGAAGTGTGCAAACTCTGTGCATTTTAGACTACAATAAGCATATTGGTGGTGTTGATAGAGTAGATCAGAGGTTGGAACCTTACACTGCTGCTCGTAAGTTTTATGTTTGGTATAAGAAATTAGCGGTTCACCTGTTCCACATTGCAACTTTATTCGTTTTGACCTACAATTATCCTGATAAATATTATATATTTTTCTAAACACTGTGTGGTGTATTTTTGTGGTGCTATATGGTGGTATTGTATGATTTATTGCACAAATACTTTACACATTGCCTTCTAAGTTAAGCCTGACTGCTCGTGCCAAGCTACCAGAGGGTGGGCACAGGATAATCTTGGATTGTGTGTGAGTTACCCTGACTAGATTGAGGGCTTTTGCTTGGACAGGGGGTAACCTGACTGCCAACCAAAAACCCCATTTCTAACATTGGTGATCAGCGGTGAGGATAGGACTTGTGTTTGTGCAGTGACATACAGTAGCTAATTATTTCACTACCTACCCACAGTTGAAGGTCAACTTGATTTTTCATCTTTTTGCTTTTGGTTCTCTGATGTCCTCCTGGATATACTATTGATATTTTGGACTTTGGATTTTGTTTTTTGCCGGTAAGATCTTATCAGAATGGGATTGTGTACCTACTCATTCTTTGTGCGTACTGACCACCTCACTAAGGCTGACCTAAGGAAGCTTTGCAGAAAATGGGGCCTTCCTGTAGCAAGGAGATCTACTAAGATGGAAATGCTACATAACTACATAGTCTGGGGGGAAGAAAGATGGGCAGAGAGAGAGGCAGCAAGAAACCAAATGACTAAGTACCCCTCAGATGAGGAGGAGGACTGCTCACATGAGGAGGAAGACTGCTCACATGAGGAGGAAGACTACTCAGATGAGGAAAGAGACCCAGAGAGAGATGAATGGCTCCGAGGTCAAAGGCGGCAGGAGCAACAGTTAGAGGAGTATCTTGAAAGGGTTGAGGCTAAAAGACTCTTAGCCCTGGAAAAAGAAAGGATTGCAGCTCAAGAACTGAGCTGTGAAGAGCTGAAACTGGAGGCCGGAAGGGCTGAGTCCAGTTCAGATGGTGGCAGCCAAAATCTTGCATCCACTACTGCTGAAGAAGGGCACAAGCCCAGAGATGTGGTGCCCAACTTGAAGAAGGGAGTTGACACACCCCAGGTGGTTCAAGGGTATGAGGTAGTTCCCGTTATGCACAGGGTCCCTGAGAAGGATTGGGGAACTGGCACAGGGAGTCATATTCCTACTGGGGGGAGGGACACTTTACTGGCTCTAGCAGAGAGTGACAGAGAAAAGGGTTCCCCCCTGGTGGACGTCCTGGATATAGAGTGTAGAGACATCCCAGAAGAGTATGGGTTGAGTGCCAGGGACAGTCAGATACTGTCTCACCAGTCTCAGGAGGGTGATGTAGAGTGCTTTTCCAAGGCTGAGTTCCTGGATGGTTGGGTGAAGGGTACTGTGGTTAATACATGTGAAGGGCAGAGTGATGTAATTGCTGGAGAGCATATGTCTGGTCCTTATTTTCCAGAGCTACGCCAACACCAGGTGGAGTGTGAGTTCTCTGACCCCAGGGAACTTACAATGGAGACAGACTTCTGGGTGAGTACCAGAGAGTCTGAAGAGGCATTTGGGGGTGCTCCTGAAGGGAATGGTCTAGGTGGTTCCCAGCCAAGTTAGGTGGGAGAGGATTGTAGTGTCCCAGGTAGGTCCCAGGTCCTAGAGGGTTCCCTGATGGAACACCAGGAGGGAAGCCTAGCCTGTACCGTAGGGCCACCTGTTGAGGGAAGCTCCGCAGTGTCAGAAGAACTTGGGGGCGGTGACTGTAGCCAGCATCCCAACAGTTCTGGTGTCTGGCAGTACCCCTCCTAGTGAGGGGGTGCAGAAGTCCAGACATAGGGTTGAGAGGGGGTTGCGGACCCCAGTGGAGGACCTGGAGAGTCAGGGGTCAGCTCTGAGAGCAGAGCCCCCCAGGAATGACCCAGGTGAAACCGTTTCTGGTTTGGGGGAGAACCAGACTCTGCCGGATGGGCAGAGGTCAGGAGACCTGCGCCAACCAGACTCTTGTGTGGCCCTTGGGGACGGTGTGTCCCTTGTGGGGGGTGAGAGTGCCCCCCAGGAAGTCCTGGCATGCCAGGCAAAGATTCAACCTCAGGGCGGTGACTCTGGGTTGGATAGCCAGGATCAGGGGTTAAACTCTGACCTGGTGGGGGGTAGGTGTGCCTCCCAGAAAGTCCTGGTGTGCCAGGCAATTGTCCAACCTCAGGGTGTTGACTCTGGGTTGGATGGCCAAGTTCAGAGGTTAAACTCTGACCTGGTGGGAGGTAGGCGTGCCTCCCAGAAAGTCCTGGTGTGCCAGGCAATTGCCCAACCTCAGGGTGGTGACCCTGGGTTGGAGAACCCGGTTCAGAGGTTAAACTCTGACCTGGTGGGGGGTAGGTGTGCCCCCCAGAAAGTCCTGGTATGCCAGGCAATGGTTCAACCTCAGGGTGGTGACTCTGGGTTGGATACCCAGGTTCAGAGGTTAAACTCTGACCTGGTGAGAGGTAGGTGTGCCTCCCAGGAAGTCCTGCTGTGCCAGGCAATTGTCCAATCTCGGGGTGTTGACTCTGGGTTGGATGGCCAGGTTCAGAGGTTAAACACTGACCTGGTGGGGAGTAGGTGTGTCCCCCAGAAAGCCCTGGTGTGCCAGGCAATTGCCCAACCTCAGGGTGGTGACCCTGGGTTGGAGAACCAGGTTCAGAGGTTAAACTTTGACCCGGTGGGGGGTAGGTGTGCCCCCCAGAAAGTCCTGGTGTGCCAGGCAGTTGTCCAACCTCAGGGTGTTGACTCTGGGTTGGATGGCCAGGTTCAGAGGTTAAACTCTGACCTGGTGTGGGGTAGGTGTGCCTCCCAGAAAGTCCTGGCATGCCAGGCAATTGTTCAACCTCAGGGTGGTGACCCTGGGTTGGATAACCGGGTTCAGAGGTTAAACTCTGACCTGGTGAGGGGTAGGTGTGCCTCCCAGAAAGTCCTGGTGTGCCAGGCAATTGCCCAACCTCAGGGTGGTGACCCTGGGTTGGATAACCGGGTTCAGAGGTTAAACTCTGACCCGGTGGGGGTAGGTGTGCCCCCCAGAAAGTCGTGGCATGCCAGGCAATTGTTCAACCTCAGGGTGGTGACTCTGGGTTGGATGGCCAGGTTCAGAGGTTAAACTCTGACCTGGTGGAGGGTCAGTGTGCCCTCCAGGAAGTCCTGGCGTGCCAGGCAATTGTTCAACTTCAGGGTGGTGAATCTGAGTTGGATGGCCAAGTTCAGAGGTTAAACTCTGACCTGGCGGGGGGTAGACGTGCCCCCCAGAAAGTCCTGGTTTGCCAGGCAGTGATCCAGTCTGAGGGTACAGACCCTGGGCTGGAAGACCAGGTTCAGGGTGTCCCCCCGGACCTGAAGGGAGGGGCTACTGATAACAGTGCCCCTACCATAATGTCTTCTGAGGAGGCCACTCCTAGTTGGAGGGTGCTGGACCCCAGAAGGGAGGGTAGGGGGAGGGAAGCCTCACCCCTGGCCCGAGTCCAACCTGAAGGTACAGACCCCAGGTTGGAGGGCCAGTTGCAGGTTAACAGCCCTGCACTGGTGGAGGAATGGTACAGGGTGACTTCTATAAGCACCCTGACCATGTTGAACTCTGGGGGTACCGCTCCAGGAGGGAGGGTACAGAGCCTCAGAGGGGAGGACCAGGTTCAGGCTGTCATCCCTGACCTGGTGGAAGGGAGAGTGGTTAAAGGGTGCCCAGCACCTGGGGCTACCGCCCCCCACTCTCCACAGCCACAGGGGTGGGAGAGCTTTGAGAGGCCTGGGGCCTGGCTCTCATCCCTGGCAGCTGTCAGTAACCACTGTGGCTTGCTGTCCGGGTGGACAGAGTTATCCCTGGGGAGGGGACAAGTGTCACACCCCGGGGGTAGAGTGGGCAACACCACTGTGTTGGTCCTGGTGGTACTATCCTGCTCCTGGGATACATCTGTGAGCAAAGTAAGGTTAGGTGCTGCACAGATGGGATCCGCAGGTAAGGAGAAAGGTTCCCCATGGGTTGGTTTAGTGGGCCCTGAGAGTATGGACAGAGGGATCCAATTGGAGTCAGGAAGGCGAAGAACTGGAGCATGCCCCTGCTGTTGTGGGCCTGGGTCCTTGTTCTGTCGCCTCAAACAGGGAAGTACATCAGGATAGTGATTGTTCTCCCCTGGCTTTAGGCTGGTAGGGGGTCATGTTGGACCTGGCTTTTTGACAGGGACATCCCCAAACTTTTTGCCTCCTTCCTCCTATTTTTTCTGACCGGTTGTTGTTGGCTTTTGACCTCTGGGCACTTTACCACTGCTAACCAGTGATAAAGTGCATATGCTCTCTGTGTAAATTGTACTATTGATTGGCTTATCCCTGATTGGCTATTTAATTTGCTTATAAGTCCCTAGTAGAGTGCACTATATGTGCCTAGGGCCTGTAGATTAAATGCTGCTAGTGGGCCTGCAGCACTGGTTGTGCCACCCACTACAGTAGCCCCTTAACCTTGTCTCAGGCCTGCCATTGCAAGGCCTGTGTGTGCAGTTTCACTGCCACTTCGACAAGGCATTTAACAGTACTTGCCAAGCCTAGAACTCCCCTTTTTCTACATATAAGTCACCCCTAATGTGTGCCCTAGGTAACCCCTAGAGCCGGGTGCTATGTGGGTAAAAGGCAGGACATGTACCTGTGTAGTTATATGTCCTGGTAGTGTGAAACTCCTAAATTTGTTTTTACACTACTGTGAGGCCTGCTCCCTTCATAGGCTAACATTGGGGCTGCCCTCATACATTGTTGAAGTGGCAGCTGCTGATCTGAAAGGAGCAGGAAGGTCATATTTAGTATGGCCAGAATGGTAATACAAAATCCTGCTGACTGGTGAAGTCGGATTTAATATTACTATTCTAGAAATGCCATTTTTAGAAAGTGAGCATTTCTTTGCACTTAAATCTTTCTGTGCCCTTCAATCCACGTCTGGCTAGGGTTAGTTGACAGCTCCTTGTGCATTCACTCAGACACACCCCAAACACAGGGTACTCAGCCTCACTTGCATACATCTGCATTTTGAAAGGGGGCCTGGTGCATTTCTTAGACACTCTTTGAAGTCACCCCCACTTCAAAGGCACAACTTAGTATAAAACAGGGCCTCTGCCCTACCTCATCAGACACTTGCTGGAGAAGAAACCTGAACCAGAAACTACATCCTGCCAAGAAGAACTGCCTGGCTGCTCAAAGGACTCACTTGTCTGCTTTCTACAAAGGACTGCTGCCTTGCTGTTGGCCTGCTGCCTTGCTGAACTCTTGTCTGGCTGTGAAAGTGCTCTCCAAGGGCTTGGATAGAGCTTGCCTCCTGTTCCCGGAAGTCTCAGGACCAAAAAGACTTCTCTTTTTCACTTGGACGCTCCGTGCGCTGAAATTTTTGACGCACAGTTTGTTCCGCGGCGAGAAAAACACCGCACACCGACGCTGATCGACGCGACGCCTTCTGGACGACCGGAACTTCCACGCACGGCTTCGCAAGGGCAACGCCGCCCGACCTCCAGAGGAGAAATCGACGCGACGCCTGCCGTGAGATCGAAATTTCGACACGCAGCCCCGCAGAACGACGCACAGCCGGAAAACAAGCAGGAAAATCCACGCACAGACCCGGGACATCTGGTAATCCCCGCGATCCACAGAAACAGACTGTCCGCGTGCCGGAAAACGACGCACGACTTCCCCGCATGAAAAATAACGACGCGAGTCTGTGTGTGCTGGGGAGAAATCGACGCACACACCCTTTTTCCACATATCTCTTCTTCTGTGGCCCTCTGAGGAGATTTTCCACTCCAAACCAGGTACTTTGTGCTTGAAAGAGACTTTGTTTGCTTTTTAAAGACTTAAGACACTTTATATCACTTTTCAGTGATATCTCTACAAATTCACATTGCAACTTTATTCGTTTTGACCTACAATTATCCTGATAAATATTATATATTTTTCTAAACACTGTGTGGTGTATTTTTGTGGTGCTATATGGTGGTATTGTATGATTTATTGCACAAATACTTTACACATTGCCTTCTAAGTTAAGCCTGACTGCTCGTGCCAAGCTACCAGAGGGTGGGCACAGGATAATCTTGGATTGTGTGTGACTTACCCTGACTAGAGTGAGGGCTTTTGCTTGGACAGGGGGTAACCTGACTGCCTACCAAAAACCCCATTTCTAACACAGCTCATCAGCTGTGAGTCACTGGTTCAGTTTATTGTCCTTTCAGTTATTAACAGTGCATTTCATTTTTGTGAAATCTCTTGTTAATAAAATTTGATCTACTGAACCATCCTTCACGCTTGTGCCAAATCCAACCAGTATGTGTGGTAAAAATAACAAAACCTGCTCCGCTGTAATCAGGCGTCTCAGCACACCCGTGACACGATAGGTGTCTCGGGTGGGACCCCGATGATGAAGCATGCCACCAACTTGGTTGGTGGGTGAGGGGTCTTTTTAACATACCCTAAGTGCATTTCTTTTCACAATTTTAGTGTTTGGAACATCACATAAGTACGTGGACACCTCAAAATGATCTATTGCAAAACTACCTGTGTTTGGGGGGCACCTATATTTTTGGTCTGGGGTGCGGCCTTCATCTAGGGAAACCTACCAAACCCAAACATGTTTTAAAACAAGACACCCCAAAGAGTCCATGGAGGTGTGGCTTGCCTGGATCCCCCAACATTTTCTTACCGAGACTCCTCTGCAAACCTCAAAATTTGCTTAAAAAAGCATATTTTCCTCACTTTTCTTTGTAGATCACAGCTTCAGCACAGATTTCCTACCACCCAGCATTCCCCTCAGTCTCCCAAGTAAAATCATACCTCACTTATGTGGGTCCCCAAAGCAGGGTCAGCCTAAAAGATGTATAAAAGAAAAATATGTGCTTATCAACTCGCTGTGCTAACCCCTCAATCTCTACAAGTTATTGGCATTTTTCTGTTGCAGGCACCTGGACCACCCACACAAGTGAGGTATCATTTTTATTGGGAGACTTGGGGGATGGCTGGGTAGAAGAAAATGTGTGGCTCTTCTCAGATTCCAGAACCTTTTGTCACTGAAATGTGAGGAAAAGGTGTTTTTTGGCAACATTTCGAGGTTTGCAAAGGATTCTGGGTAACAGAACCTGGTGAGAGCCCCACAAGTCACCTCATCTTGGATTCCCTTAGGTGTCTAGTTTTCAAAAAAGTGCAGGTTTGGTAGGTGTCCCTAGGTGCCGGCTGAGCTAGAGGTCAAATTCCACAGCTAGGCACTTTGCAAAAAAACAGCTCTGTTTTCTTCGGAAAATGTGATGTGTCCAGGTTGTGTTTTGGGCTATTTCCTGTCACAGACGCTAGGCCTGCCCACTCATGTGAGGTATCATTTTTATCGGGAGACTTGGGGAAACGCTACGGGGATGGAAATTTGTGGCTCCTCTCAGATTCCAGAACTTTCTGTCACCATAATGAGAGGAAAAAGTGTTTTTTGGGCAAATTTTGAGGTTTGCAAAGGATTCTGGGTAACAGAACCATGTGAGAGCCCCACAAGTCACCCCATCCTGGATTCCCCTAAATGTCTGTTTTCAAAAATGCGCAGGTTTGGTAGGTTTCCTTGGGTGCCGGCTGAGCTAGAGGCCAAAATCTACAGCTAGGCACTATGCAAAAAACACGTCAGATTTCAATGTAAAAATGTGATGTGTCCATGTTGCATTTCCTGCCACCGAGCATTAGGCCTACCCACGCAAGTGAGGTACCATTTTTATCGGGAGACTTGGGGGAACACAGAATAGCAAAACAAGTCTTATAGCCCCTTGTCTTTCTCTTAATTTTTTCCTTCCAAATGTAAGAGTGTGTAAAAAAGACGTCTATTTGAGAAATGCCCTATAATTCACATGCTAGTATGGGCACCCCTAAATTCAGAAATGTTCAAATAACCACTTCTTCCCAACACCTTATTTTGTGCCCATTTTGGAAAAACAAATGATTTCTTGATACCTATTTTTCACTCTTTATATTTCACCAAATGAATTGCTGTATCCTGGTTTAGAATGAAAACCCATTGCAAGGTGCATCTCATTTATTGGCTCTCGATACCTAGGGTTCTTGATGAACCTACAAGCCCTATGTATCCCCGCAACCAGAACAGTCCAGCAGACGTAATGGTATATTGCTTTAAAAAATCTGACATCGCAGGAAAATGTTAGAGAGTAAAACATTGAGAAAAATGGCTGTTCTTTTACCTCAATTACAATATGTTTTCATTTCAGCTGTTATTTTCTGTAGGAAACCCTTGTAGAATCTATACTAATTACCCCTTCCAGAATTCAGAATTTTATCTACTTTTCAGAAATGTTTAGCTTTCCAGGATCCAGCATTGGTTTCACACCCATTTCTGTTACTAGCTAGAAGGAGGCTGTAAGCACAAAAAATAGTAAAAATGGGGTATGTCCCAGTAAAATGCCAAACTTGTGTTGAAAAATGTCTTTTTTTTATTCAAGTCTGCCTGTTCCTGAAAGCTGGAAAGATGGAGATTTTAGCACTGCAAACTTTTTGTTGATGCCTGTTTCAGGGAAAAAACCACAAGCCTTCTTCTGCAGCGCTTTTTATCTCATTTTAAAAAAACAAACAAAAATGTCACTGTATTTTGGCTAATTTCTTGGTCTCCTTCAGGAGAACCCTCAAAGTATGGGTAACTCTAGAATCCCGTGGATGTTGGAAAAAAAGGACTCAAATTTGGCGTAGGTAGCTTAGGTGGACAAAATGTTATTAGGGCCTAAGCGCGCACCGCCCCAAACAGCCAAACAAATGCTTGCCATCTAAGGGGGAAAAGGCCTGGCAGCGAATGGGTTAAAGGAAAATGGGATGTGTTTCAAAAAGAAAATTGAAACATTTTCTTTCCATTTTTTAAGAGTAGGCAGCGGTCTATGGAACCACTGCCTGCTCTTAAAAAATGTTTTCACCCACATTCACAAAGTGATGGGGGCTCCTTTGGGACCCCTTACCATTTGTGAATGGGTTATCACCTCGTTCAAGGAATTGGTAAAATGTGAATGTTTTGAGACCACATTTTGGTCACAAAACAGTCAAATATACCAATGAAGTTTGGTATTAAGAAGGGACACTCTATATACGCCCTTCCTAATACCAAATTGCAAAACCAGAATGCAATTTGGTAACAAGTTACAGAGTTGCATTTTGCCTTTTGTACAGTGGAAAAAGCATTTTTCCGGTTGCAAACGGCCCATCAAGCCAACTGCGACTGGAAAAATGCTTTGTACATCTCGCCCATAGTTTGAGATGGATGAGACCTAGTTTTGGATATGTCGTTTTAGATATATTGGGTAATAATATTCCTTCTGTAGGACTGTCGATGACTGATGTTAAAATTATGCTTTTGTCTACAGTAGTAGATAGGCTTGCAGTAGATAAAACAGAGTCATTTAAGGTAGGAAATGTAAAAATTGTACATATCAGAGATTGCTTTAGATATTGTCTTGGACAAAGAGGGCAGAGTTTGTAAAGCAGTAAAGACTCGGCGGTGTTGAACATATATCCCATATAATAGGAGACTTATTGGTTCTATTATTACTAATCTAGCTAATTTCTCGTATGAGTTTACATCTTTTGGGGAACCTGGCTTATGGGAAACTGTAAGTTCTTGATTTAGCAGGTTAAGAAAGAGTTTTGGATAGGTTGGAGAGTAGATAGGTAATTAAGGTGGTAGTGATAAACAAACGATATTAACTTGTATAATAATCATAATGATTTGTGCAGTTGTTCTCTTTCTTTCACCAACATTTTCTGAGTGCATTATTAGAAGATTTAGAAATAAGGCTAAACTTAAAAACAGGTTACAGAAGAGGAAAAGATCGATGGAAATGGAATTGGAAAGTTTCAAGGATCTTTCTCATGACCATTTAAAAATGGTGAAGGAAACTTTGAAGAAGAAACTAAAGATAATGAAGTTTATGAACTAATGGCTGATTAAGAAACTGCATAAATGGGTTCAAGTGATTATTAAAAAGCAATTGGGGAGAGGGTTGTGAAAGGTTTTTATAAATGTGCGATTTTGGGTGACAATTTTTTTTAATTAATAAAGATTATCATAGTGAATATAGCTGTAACCAATTAATTTATATTGTTGCACTTAAAACAATTTCATTTGGAATTTTAGTGTTTTTGTGTAAATGTAGTTTAGTTATACCATATTTTTGCAGTGACACCGTTTTATTAAAATAACTGCTATCTGATGTTCTTTACATCTTGCTCAATAACCCTCCCAAATAATGTTTCCTTGTGTGTTGTCTCACAGTTTTCACAGGACACAGTTATGCCATTGGGTGTTTTCCTTAGAGAGCATGTGTTGAACATCTCTGGATTATGGTAATGCTGTGTAAGTTAACACAAGATTTCCTCTGCCTTAGAAATGGGTTAATGCTTTATATTTTTATTGAAAATGTGGTTCTGATTCGTGCAATATGTGTTATCACTAGTCATGCCATGCTGAATTCGCAGTACTTTTGATTACCCATGTGGAAATTGTGTATAAAAACCCTCGGTTTTGGGGGTGAGTGAGATACTTTCCCTGAGCTACTAGAGATGCTGTCCCATTATTGAGAGACTTCATATTCTATTAGGGATTCTGTCTTTATGACATTTTGCTGCTTATTGGGACTAGGTATCATTTTTAATTTCTGACTATGTACTATGTATCTGAGCCTTCATGGCATTGCATTCTTATTTTATGTATTGCCCGTTTTGAGATTTTTTAATAAAACCCTTTAACTTTTCTTCAACCTAGAACGCAGTCATTGAGTGGACTCAGTCAATTTTTTTAATTACTCTGTTATTTGTTGGGCCTGATGCCTTTTATTGCACGATCAAGGGAACTGGAGCAGAGATGCTGAAAGTAATTTGGGGATGATCAAAATATTGGGGGGCAGGTAAATATTGAAGTTCCCATAGAAGCAAGAATCTCTCTGACAAGCACAAGATGTCTGTCTTCAAAATTCAACCACAATACATCTCAGTTGTGGCCTTCTTCAAGAACATTGTCTTATCAGTTTCATCTGCTTCTGTCAGGTGAAGGTTTTCAAATGCTTCCTGTGTCATTATGCAACAACTCATGTTCATGTCTATCAGCATTCATAACATCTAATCAGAAGTTTGTAATCCTTCTTTTATTTAGTAGATTGTTTCTTGTAGCATGATACTCACCTGAAACAGTTTGCAGAGTGTTGTACAAAGAAAGTAGAAGCAGAAGACTTGCAAAATGTAGGGCTGATCAATACAACATGATATAAGTGCCATATAGCATAAAGAGTAACAATTATGTTGCAACTAACAGGAAGTGATATCAGGGACCTTTACAATCAGGAGTAAAGTGAAAATACATGAACATAGAATGAATCAGTGGCATAATAGAATCTTAGTCACAATTAGCTGAGAGAGCAGCATGGTTGAAAAACCTTGAACAGTTTGGGTAAGTAGGGAGCATACTTGCTGTATAAGTGATCAGTAAATGAAAAAGCAGCAAAACAGTTGTGGAAATCAATAGGCAACAGAATCAAACATGAATTGACATTGGCACAATAAAGATATAAATTGGGCTAAATATGGGTAAGGGACATCTAAAGGGGTTGAAGGCAAAGTGAATGAAGACGACGTTGAAAGATTATGGGGGTCAAGAATGACGGAAGCACCGCCAACAGGCTGGCGGTGCTTCATCTCCCATTCTGACCGCGGCGGTAAAGCCGCGGTCGCACCGCCGGGGCCGGCGGTGTCCCGGCGATTTTCCCCCGGCGGTGATAATCCGCCAGGGCAGCGCTGCAAGCAGCGCTGCCCTGGGGATTATGACCCCCTTACCGCCAGCCTGTTTCTGGCGGTTTACACTGCCAGGAAGAGGCTGGCGGTAAGGGGTGTCCTGGGGCCCCTGGGGGCCCCTGCACTGCCCATGCCACTGGCATGGGCAGTGCAGGGGCCCCCTAACAGGGCCCCGGCCTGCTTTTCACTGTCTGCATGGCAGACAGTGAAAAGCGCGACGGGTGCAACTGCACCCGTCTCACGGCCGCAACACCGCCAGCTCCATTTGGAGCCGGCTCCTGTGTTGCGGCCTCATTCCCGCTGGGCCGGCGGGCGCTAACATGATTAGCGCCCGCCGGCCCAGCGGGAATGTTGGAATGTGGGCTGCGTTATTGTGGCCGCATGGCGGACGCTTGGCGGTTCCCGCCTGACCAAGGTCAGAATGACCGCCTATGTCTTTTTCACCATTAAATATTTTAATATGAGAAAACTGGTTGCAAAGGGAGACACAAGGACAATGTGACTTAGCCCATCCATAATCTGAAGCACAGTGGAGAGAGCTGCACTGAAAAGCTACAAATACATCATGAGGTTTGGCTGCAAAATCCGTAGGTTTTCCTAAGAAATAGACGGTAAAATGCAGAATAATTGGGTTGTAGTATTTTAGGAGAACTTTAATCTCCGCGTTTCTAAATTAAGAAATTCAGAGTGAGAAATTATTTTTTAAGGGGAGTGGAGAACATCAGTATACCTGGCCCACCCCAAAAAGGGGCACAGATAGCTACACTGAGAACATAGGCAGGTTCAAGTGATGAGGCAGTGAGATTCAAATGTTACGAAGTGATTTACATTTTCAAAAAAGGGAAGAGGATTTTCCAGATTCTTTTAACATTTCTGAAGCAGAATCTGTGAAGTGTAGTATTCTGTTAAAAATTGGAGGTGGTTAAAATTGGAGGTGTAGAGAGCTCTTTTACTTTTGCAATTCAGTGTTTAAGAACTTCCAGCTATAGACAGCTTCTCAAAGAGAGATCTAGGAAGTTGAAGGCTCAGAATTGTATAAGTGAGACATGCAGTTCGCATGGAGCAATGCACTCCAATCAGTACCAAGATAAGCAAAAGTAGGGATGATGTAGTCCTATGTTTTTTCTGGTAAGAAATCAGTTGACAACATGAAAAACATCCCACAATGAGGTAAGTCTTTTTTGATAGGCAGGTGAGGACGGAACCCCTTACTAGAGACAGATATTACCATGGCCTTGACTGCTACTTTTGGATCCTGAAGAGATCTTTTGTTTAAGAAGACGAAATCTAAGTGACTTAGGATACCATGAATAGGATAATTGGGGTTTAGGTTAGTGCAAAAATGAAACGCAGGGATTTGTTATTAGTAGTCTATTTGGGGTGCTCTGCAGATTTGGGGATTTCAAATCAGAAAAGATGATTTCCAAGGTCAGATTCTAGGATATGAATAGGTGAATCTTATAAGCCTTTGCATTTAAGGTTACTTTGCTACATCTATGTGTGTATGTGTAATAAAGTAACTTCAAGGAGGTAAAAGAAATCAAATGAAGATTAATTTCTTGTGAAAGAACCCAACCACCAAAAAACACCGGAAGACTGGTGCTGTTTCCAGCTGCTGCTTTCAATCTGCCCCACAACATTCACCATGACATACCAAAGGTCATAGTTTCAAAAGCGACTTTGACATTCCATTACTCAGAGCAGCAACACATACCAAAGTATACAATGCAAAGAATATTTCATCTTAAGAATGGATTCTGAGGTATCCAATTTGAGATATACTTGGGGGCTGCTGGAATACTGATGAAACAAAATGGTGAGATCTTTCAGAAGTTAACTGAATGGCTCAACATAAAGAATGAATAGAAGGAGTGCTTAAAATGAACCTCGTGGAAAAATATATGACATGGGGTAACATCAGAGAAGAAGTTCTTTAATTTTTGTATTAGTTGGGATTGCTGTCAGAGGTAAATATGGAAACATTTCTGGATGGGTTGCTTCCTCAATATCAATCTTATTTTTAAGAGTATTCAAGAGAATGTGATGGTCTACAATGTCAAACACTGCAGTCAAATACAATATGATAAGAAAATGGTAGTGGACTTAAAGGTGCAGGGGATTTTGTCAATCACTATTAATATGCTCATCCCAAAGTGTGGTCTGCCTTACAATTATAACATGGCGGGAGAGTCATTTTCCTAGATGTGATTATTTAGTTGAGAGGAAACACATTTTCAATACCGTAAGAAAGAAAAGATGGACCAAAGATGAAGAAGTAGCGATCAACTTTATAGGAATAGAGGTAAGGTTTTTAAGGAGAAGTTTAACATGGTTTTGTTCAAGAAAGGATAATATGTACACCTTTGATGCAATCAGGTAAATCACCATTATGGAGTTCGGAATTTGTGAGGTCCACAGATGTGGGAGAAAGGATTTCATACTATTTTTGAAAAGGAAATGAGGGACCAAGTAATCAGAATACAATAAAGGTTTCATGTCTGAGACTATTGAGGAGGATTTCTGCTCATGCACCTGTAACCTGCTCATCTCCAACTGCACAACATGCAAATGAATGCAGCTTTCCATTACATATTTCAAGCAAATGCTTGTCAATGCTGGTTGAAAAGGATTTTTCCCTACCTGCTCTCTTCAGCAGAGTTAGAAATGGGGTCTTAGGTTGGCAGTCAGGTTACCCCCTGTCCAAGCAAGGACCCTCACTCTAGTCAGGGTAAAGGAGAATCACCTTCAGCTAACCCCTGCTTGCCCCCTTGGTTGCTTGGCATGAGCAGTAGGCTTAACTTCAGAGTGCTAGGTGTAAAGTATTTGTACCAACACACACAGTAACTTAATGAAAACACTACAAAATGACACAACACAGGTTTAGAATAATACAAAATATTTATCTAACCAAAACAAGACCAAAATGACAAAAATCCACAATACGCAAGTCAAGTTAAGTCAAGTTTAAACACGCACTTACACTGTTAGTGTGAAAATGTACCTTGGGTGCATCAAAAATACTCCAGCATGGGCGAGTGTGCGTCAAGAAGGGCTTGCGATTTGTCTATTTCACTCACAAGCGAGACCTTGCGTTGTTTCTCCTTTCGTCTGGTCGGGCGTGTCGTTTCTTCTCTCTACAGGAGAGTGATGCGTCAATACGGTCAGCACTCTCGGGTCCGGGCAGGCCTTGCGTTGTTTTTATCCAGCCGCACGATGATCTGAAAACCACACAGTGCAGGTTGCGATCTCACCAGCCTCCGTCAGCGATGCTGCACGTCGTTTCTCCAACTCTGTGCGTTGATTCTTTGGTTGCGTTGCAGACGAGCGTTGATTTTCAGCCACGAAGTCGGTGGCACATTGAATTTTCAGCACCAGACCGGAGTCACGTCGATCTTTTCCCCGCACGGCGTTCTGTGCGTGGATTTCTTTCTCTTAGGCTGCCAGCTTCTCCTTTCAGGGTCCCAGGAACTGGATGGGCACCACAGGGCAGAGTAGGAGTCTCTCCAGAGACTCCAGGTGCTGGCAGAGAGAGGTCTTTGCTGTCCTTGAGACTTCAAACAACAGGAGGCAAGCTATAAATCAAGTCCTTGGAGATCTTCACAAGATGGAAGGCACACAAAGTCCAGTCTTTGGCCTCTTACTCTGGCAGAAGCAGCACCTGCAGGATAGCTCCACAAAGCCCAGTCACAGGCAGGGCAGCTCTTCTTCCTCAGCTCTTCTCCAGGCAGAGGTTCCTCTTGGTTTCCAGAAGTGTTCTAAAGTATGTGATTTTGGGTGTCCTTCGTATACCCAATTTCTCCTTTGAAGTAGGCCTACTTCAAAGCAAAGTCTCTCTTGAATGTGAAATCCTGCCTTGCCCAGGCCAGGCCGCAGACACTCACCAGGGGTTGGAGACTGCATTGTGTGAGGGCAGGCACAGCCCTTTCAGGTGTGTGACCACTCCTCCCCCAGCACAGATGGCACATCAGGAGGTGCAACCAGCCCGATTGTCAAACTGACCCAGACAGGGAATCCACAAACAGGCAGAGACACAGAAATAGTATAAGCAAGAAAATGCTCACTTTCTAAAAGTGGCATTTTCAAACACACAATCTTAAAATCAACTTTACTAAAAGATGTATATTTAAATTGTGAGCTCAGAGACCCCAAACTCCATATGTCCATCCGCTACACTTTAATCAGATTTAAAGGTAGTCCCTATGTTAACCTATGAGAGGGACAGACCTTGCAACAGTGAAAAACGAATTTAGCAATATTTCACTGTCAGGACATTTAAAACACATTACTATATGTCCTACCTTAACCATATACTGCACCCTGCCCTTGGAGCTAGGTAGGGCCTACCTTAGGGGTGCCTTAAATGTAAGAAAAGGGAAGGTTTAGGCCTGGCAAGTGGGTACACTTGCCAAGTCGAATTTACAGTTAAACCTGCACACACAGACACTGCAGTGGCAGGTCTGAGACATGATTCCAGAGCTACGTATGTGGGTGGCACAACTAGTGCTGCAGGCCCAATAGTAGCATTTGATTTATAGGCCCTGGGAACCTCTAGTGCACTTTACTAGGGACTTCCTAGTAAATCAAATATGCCAATCATGGGTAAGCCAACTACATACACATTTTTTAAAGGAGCACTTGCACTTTAGCACTGGTTAGCAGTGGTAAAGCGCCCAGGGTAACAAAAACAGCAAAATCAGAGTCCAGCACAGATCAACAACCTGGGAAAAAGAGGCAAAAAGTTAAGGGCGACCACGCCAAGGATGAAAAGTCTAACAAGCAGTATAACCCTTAATGTGCCCAACACAATTATTCCAATGTAATCAACATTTACCATGTCAGGTGGCTAAATGGCATTTCAGGAATTAGCCCTTATGTGCCCAACACAATTATTCCAGTGCAATCAACATATATCATGCCAGGTGGCTACATTTGCATTTCAGGAGCAAAGATATATTATTAAATTAGTTAGCATCTGCATACTAACCTATGCTTAGTCAAGCAAACAAGGAATGATGCTGATCCTTGCCCACTGCTGCACCCTGACTGCCACTGAACCAAAAAGTTAACAAAGTTTGTATGTCAGAATACTGAGGTAGAAAGGTTTAATCTAAATAAATATTAAGGACCAGATTTACTAAAAAGTCATGCAATGAAATGCGGCAGGACAACTTGCTGTACTACGTGATGAGGATAGCGCCAGAATGCTGCCTAGTGCCAATATAGGCATTTTTGCACCTTGATGCATGGGTGTCTGCGTTACAGGAAGGATTGTTTTGTGCAGGAAGGGACACCATTCTGCACAAAACCAATCCTCAAAGCCATTTTCCTCTTTCTAAGTGTGCTGCACACAAAGAAAAAGGAAAGAATGAGGCGAAATAAACATATTTGACTTCATTACGCCTCTGTTGGGAAGGCATTCAAATTTGAGGCTTTCCCAGGTTTACTATTCTTAGAAAATCAGGGAGTGTGCCAAAATCGATGGGTAGATGTGTGGGAACACCCAAGTTCCAACCATGTAACATCTTACTGGTACAGACTAAAACAAGGCATCAACTTGGTGGTCCTGCATTACTGTAAATATACTAAGCTAGCCAGAGCCACATAAAGAGGCTTTGCGTGGCCTAGTAAATCTGACTAATGAGCTTGCATTAATTTGTATCACCTTGTGCGACGCAAGGGCAATGCAAGCCCTTAGCAAATCTGGGCCTACTAGTCAACTATTGACTCCCAATGATTGTCAAGGTAAGTACATATAAGTCTAGATTAGATTTTTTAACATTAAAGTTGCTTGCTTTGACAATTTATATATATTGTCGATGTACGTTGATGGGAAATTAAGGACAGAAAATCTATAATTGCCCAAATATACTTACATTGAAAATATTGTGGATGTACATATTTTGCTTTTGATTGTCTTGAAGGTCGATTTTAAAATCTCAATATTGTGATCGACCATACTGCTGTGAAGAGCACTCTAGAGCACTTCAGAGATCCCACCATATTTCCTAAACATTACTGCCTATCCTCATACCACTTCCCACTTCCTTGCTATCTCAGAGCTTTAAAAGACACTGACAAAGTGGTCCTAAACTGATACGAGGACAACAACTGATACCTGGGTTTCAGAGTGAAAATGAGTGCTGACCACAGTGGCTCTCTCATTCATATTCAAGGTGTCAGTTTTAACTGTGTGCTAAACTGAGTACATCTGTGAAAAGAGTTGCAGGTTTCTTTTATTTCTATTTAATCAGCATATGCATAATTATTTAAAAAATACATTAAGACATATCTGCAGTAAAATATCAATATAGTGTCCATATCTAGAATATCCAGCATTGGTAAACCAACCTCTTTTCTATCCCTTGTTCCGGTATCTGATTGACATTTGCCCAGATATTGATAAAATTATTACTTGCCCCATTCTGTAGTCTTTGCAAAAGTTTTTGTATCCTAAATGTCAACATCCTATCAACAAAAGTCCAAAATTCAGTAGCTCTGATGATGTCCGCAGCTGGGTTATACCTGATCTAGTTATCAACACAGATTTTGACACAAATTTTCAGAATTCCTTCCAGAGGGCCTCATTACGACTTTGGCGGTCCTAAAAATGGACTGCCAAAGCCATGGGGAGAAGGCCACCATCATAACTGTGTCATCCCCTTGAGCGTATTACAATTTTCCCACCGGGCTGACCAGCAGAAACATTGTAATATCCGTTTCTGCCAGGCTGACCGGTGGGAACAGTGCTAGAATTTTGGCCTCATCTCCTTTTTTAAGGGACCCAAGGCTAATATCCAGTCAGCAAGGAGGTGGTGAGTTCAGCGCCGCCCTGGCTGGTTACATCTCTGTGACTGCCGTCACCCCGTCAGGAACAATGTTCCTGGTGGGAACGGTAGTTTCCTCGTTGGTCCGCCCGCCAGGGATGTAATGTGGCGGTCGGACCGCCACAGTTGTGACGGTCTGACCGCCACCGTGAAACTGCCAGTCCTAGGACCAACAGCAATATAATAAGGCCCAAAGTCCTTTTGATAGGTTCAGTTCAGATAGGTTCAGTGATACCAACGAAGTTATCTGTAGCCTTCTTGTTATATTTACTGTTTAAAGTGTGCAAGGCTAACGCAACACAATATTTGCTATAGAATTTTCCTAATTTTCGTCTCTGCTGTGACCCTAAAGTACTGATCATGACAGTAAAAACAGCCAAATGGCAATCCTAGCTGTTGCTTGGCTCAGAGAGTCTGGTACATATATGATAATGACCCTACAACATTCAAAGAAGTGTATTTTTTTTTTATAATTCTTTCAGTAGCATGTTATATTATGCCATTGCCTTGGGTGCCAGTTGCTAGAAGTGATAGATTCTAATGATGAACTTAGAAACATCCCTCTATTCAGTGACTGGATAAGGTTCTATAATGATAACTGAGTTGTAAAGCATACAGTTTGCTATATTTTCTGAGGGAAGAGCCTCTGAACCGCTCCGTTGTAGCGGTCAGGCTTGCTTGCTACATGCAGTATGGGGGCTGGTCTGACAAGATTTTCCAGGGCTACTTTTTGTTTCCAGTCTGGACCTGTATACTATTGCCCATATTTATACTTTTTTAGCGCCGCATTTGCGTCGTTTTTTGACGTAAAATCGGTGCAAACTTACAAAATACAATTGTATTTTGTACGTTTGCGCCGCTTTTGCGTCAAAAAGCGGCGCAAATGCGGTGCAAAGAAAGTATAAATATGGGCCTATATATTTAGTTAGGCTAGCCATCTTTGACTGTGTACTGATATGTGCATCTTCTATTTCTGAGTTGTGCAATTCTAACCCTGAAACACACAAGAAACTACAACAGTTTGATTTAACTTTTCGATTATTGCAACTAGGGCAGCTTACTTTTAATTTCTTCCACCTATGTAAGCATATTACAGAAGAGCTGCAAAGCTCTTTCTCTGTGACAATGCATATGTTAGATCTGACAGCCTTAGGGTGGTCACCCCAAACTTTTTGCCGGCCTCCCCTCCGTTTTTTGAGACAGTTTTTGCTGGTTTTAGGACTCTGCGCACATTACCACTACAACCAGTGCTAAAGTGCACACACTCTCTCCCTTAAAACATGGTGACATTGCCTCATACCAAAATGGCATATTCAATTCACATGTAAGTCCCTAGTAAAGTGGACTGCATGTGCCCAGGGTCTGTAAATTAAATGCTACTAGTGGGCTTGCAGCACTGATTGTAACTCCCACAGAAGTAGCCCCTTAACCATGTCTCAGGCCTGCCATTGCAAGGCGTGTGAATGAAGTTTCACTGCCACTTCGACCTGGCATTTAAAAGTACTTGCCAAGCCTCAAACTCCCTTTTTCTACTCATAAGTCACCCCTAAGGTAGGCCCTGGATAACCCACAGTGCAGGGTGCTATGTAGGTAAAAGGCAGGACATATACCTGTGTGTTTTATATGTCCTGGTAGTTGAAAACTCCTAAATTCGTTTTCCACTGCAGTGAGGCCTGCTCCTTTCATAAGCTAACATTAGGGCTACCCTCATATACTGTTTGAGTAGTAGGTTCTGATCAGAAAAGGGAAGACAGGTCATATTTAGTATGGCCAGAATGGTAGTACAAAACACTTCTGACTGGTAAGGTTGGATTTTATATTACTATTTTAGAAATGCCACTTTTAGAAAGTGAGCATTTCTCTTCACTTAAAATCCTTCTGTGCCTTACAGCCTGTCTCCAATCCAGGTCTGAGCTGGGCTATTTGACAGTTCCCTTGTGCATTTCACCCAGACAACCACAAACACAGAATACTCAGTCATACCTGCACACATCTGCATACTGAATGGGTCTTCCTGGGCTGGAAGGGTGGAGGGCCTGACACTTACATTTCGAAGGACAGTGGCCTGCCCTCACACAATGGACTGCCAAACCCCCTACTGGGACTCTGGAAGACTGGGTTGTACTGAAAGGGGACCTTGTGCACTTCAAAACCACTATTTGAAGTCATCCCCATTTCAAAGGCACTTTTGGGTATATAAACTGGGTCCCTGACCCTACCAATGTAGACACTTCCTGGGACAGCCACTGTAACCTGCCAAGAGGAGATACCTGGCTGCCCAAAGAACTCACCTGGACTACTTTGCTGTGAAGGACTGCTGCCTTGCTGTTCCCCTGCTGCCTTGCTGGCCTCTAGCTCTGCTGAGAAGCGCCTTCCAAGGGCTTGGATTGAGCTTGCCTCCTGTGTCCTGAGGTCTCAAGGCCAAAAAGACTCACTTCTGCAAAGGAAATCCTTGTGTCACAAAAATCGACGCACAGCCTGCCGGAATCGACGCACAGCCTGCCTAGCAGTGAAGGAATCACTGCATCGCCGACAGGAACGACGCAGCCCGGCTCCCCGAGAGGAGATCGATGCAGCACCAGCATTGGGACGGGAACTTCGAGGCAGAGCCCACTGGATCGACACATCACTGAGCCAGTACATCGCAGTCCGGCTTCCTGCGGGAAGAATTGACGCAGCGCCTGCTGTGCGACAGAAACTCTGACACATCGCCCACCAGATCGACTCAGCACCTGTGACTTCATCCTGCACGCCCAGGATTTCCATGCATCGTCCCTGGGCATCAAAAGACCCTGCATCACAAAGGGGATTCAAGCCTGCACGCCGGAATTTGACGGAAAGTCCTTGCTGCGTGGAGAAGAACTGTCTGTGTGTGCCTGGAAATCTGACACACTCCCTTCGTTTTCCACGCATCTCCTCCTCTGTGGTCTCCGTGCACATAATTTTGATGCATACCAGGTACTTTTTGCTTGCTTTTAAAAACTTAAGACTCTTACTATTGTTATCAAAGTGATTTTTGAACTTGTGATTATCAAATCTTGATTGTTTTGACCTTAAGTTATTCACATAAATATCTAATATTTTTCTAAAACTGTGTGGTGTATTTTTTGTGGTGTTTTCACTGTGTTATTGCATGATTTATTGCACAAATACTTTATACATTGCCTTCTAAGTTAAGGCAGACTGCTCAGTGCCAAGCTACCAGAGGGTGGGCACAAGATAACTTGTATTGTGTGTGACTTACCCTGATTAGGATTGTGGTTCCTATTTGGACAAAGGTGTATGCCTCTGCCAACTAGAGACCCCATTTCTAACAGTATACCTCTGGTTCCTTAATATCTCTGGGTTTGTCTAGTGAGACAATTTCTAATCCCTGTTGACTTTATGTGAAGAAGATGGATCTTCTACTCACAGCTCTGCTTCAGTCACTCCTACTACTGTGGTCTCTGCACCTTTGTTTTCTTCAGTACCAGATTCTTGACTATTTAGTTCTTTCCATAACTTCTTCATGACCAATGAATTGAGATGACTCAGTTGGATTGTTTATTTGCTCTTTCCTCGCTTTACTCTCTCTCTCCTCCCTATCTATATTACATCAGAGGGCGGGGTTCCTGGTGTTTTTTTCTGCTGATGCATTCAGTTTTCCTTCTACGTGCAACTTAATTGATAAACCCTCAAATGTCTTTCCTTTTGAGTGTGTGCATCCTGCGGAAGGCTATGACGCCAGCTTGAAGAAGGTGGACACGAATTGCAGCTTTTACACATATCCACATGCAAAAAACAGACCCAGTGCAACAGTATCCTGCAAGGAAGAGTGACATATGTTCCAATTTTCACCTTCACAATTCACTGACATTGAGACTTTTGTTCCCAAGGGAGCAATGGTCACCTTGTTCATTCTGGGGACAAAAATTCAATAAAAAATATTCGCTAATTGTTGGGTGGGCCAAGCAGGGGAGTAGCTTCAAGGGCATGTTCGGGGTGTTGCCCCCCCCTAGTAAATGTATTCTTTAGTAAATAGTTATAGGTGCTTTGAGTATGGTGAGGTGGCTGTCTAATTTCACCTAGGATTTTTACATGCACACACAGACAAAACTTACTCTCAAGTTTGCAGTTCTTAAAACTGTTGTTTATTTTACAACATATTGGGGGTCATTCTGAGCCTGGCGATCGGTGATAAAGCGGCGGCCAACCCGCAAACAGGCCGGCGGTCAAAAAAATGGAATTCTAACCCTGGCGGGAAGCGCCAACACAGGCCGCCACTTTAACACTCCGACCGCCACGGCGGGACCGACAAACAGCGCAGCGGTCACCGCCAACAGGCAGGTGGCAGACAATGTACCGCCCACCCTATCACAACTCACCAATCCGCCACCTTTTCCGGGGCGGGAGCCCCGCCGATAAAAACACGGCGGAAACAGACTACGAACGGGAAAACGCTCACCTATACACACTCCACGAGGAAGGAGGACAGCATGGAGCCCGAATTACACATCCTACCAGCTATTGTCTACCTGCTCATCTACCAGGAGTACGAACGCCGGCGCAGACGACAACGGTGAGTACTGCACCTACGACACAGGCGAGGGGGGAGGAGGAAAGCTTACGGGCACACACATGCGCCATACACCCACCCCCCCACCACAAATACCTACACCCCAATGCCGAGCAACAAGTCAGAGTGACACCACACAAACCCCCCGGAATAATGCAAAGACACAATTTAAATGATCTATAAAATATATGTATAAATAGCTCCATTGAAGGAATGGCAAATATGCCATATAAAAGATACAAAAATAAGGACTGAACATAGTCAACAATATATCCTTGGTCAAAAAGTCCTGCACATTCCGTCAAAGTTCCATAGTCCGTGGGCCAATGTGCACAAACACATGGGCAAAGCCCACACAGGAGACCAGATACCATTGGAGAGAACACTGCAGGGGCATCAGATGATAAAACTACAGGCACCTCAGGGGGAAGGGAAGGGGGGGCACCTCAGCCACATGAGTCCACGACGCCAGATCCACGAGGGGCCTCCATGCCCACTGTCCCATCCTGGGGAGTGCAAAGCCACAGTCTCACAAGTCCCTACAGTGGGAGGCTTGCCCACTGGACCATCCTGGGGAGTGCAAAGCCACAGTCTCACAAGTCCCTACAGTGGGAGGCTTGCCCACTGGACCATCCTGGGGAGTGCAAAGCCACAGTCTCTCAAGTGTCTACAGTGGGAGGCTTGCCCACTGGACCATCCTGGGGAGTGCAAAGCCACAGTTCATCAGATGGATTACCGACTCCACTGTTATTGGAGGAGGCATGGTGCCCAGAGTGCTTCCTGAAGCCCTGCTCGACACAGAACCGGCACTGTCAATGGGCCAGCGGTGCTTGAGATGAAGGGCCCAGCGGAGCGGTGCTTGACAGGAAGGGTCCAGCGGAGCGGTGCTTGAGACGGCGGGGCCCAGCGGAGCGGTGCTAGAGATGAAGGGCCCAGCGGAGCGGTGCTTGAGATGAAGGGCCCAGCGGAGCGGTGCTTGACAGGAAGGGCCCAGCGGAGCGGTGCTTGAGACGGCGGGGCCCAGCGGAGCGGTGCTTGAGATGAAGGGCCCAGCGGAGCGGTGCTTGAGATGCAGGGCCCAGCGGAGCGGTGCTTGAGACGGCGGGGCCCAGCGGAGCAGTGCTTGAGATGAAGGGCCCAGCGGAGCGGTGCTTGACAGGAAGGGCCCAGCGGAGCGGTGCTTGAGACGGCGGGGCCCAGCAGAGCGGTGCTATAGATGAAGGGCCCAGCGGAGCGGTGCTTGAGACGGCGGGGCCCAGCGGAGCGGTGCTTGAGATGAAGGGCCCAGCGGAGCGGTGCTTGGGATGAAGGGCCCAGCGGAGCGGTGCTTGACAGGAAGGGCCCAGCGGAGCGGTGCTTGAGACGGCGGGGCCCAGCAGAGCGGTGCTAGAGATGAAGGGCCCAGCGGAGCGGTGCTTGAGACGGCGGGGCCCAGCGGAGCGGTGCTAGAGATGAAGGGCCCAGCGGAGCGGTGCTTGAGATGAAGGGCACAGCGGAGCAGTGCTTGACAGGAAGGGCCCAGTGGAGCGGGACTTGACAGAAAGGGCCCAGCGGAGAGGTGCTTGAGACGGCGGGGCCCAGCGGAGCGGTGCTAGAGATGAAGGGCCCAGCGGAGCGGTGCTTGAGACGGCGGGGCCCAGCAGAGCGGTGCTAGAGATGAAGGGCCCAGCGGAGCGGTGCTTGAGATGAACGGCCCAGCGGAGCGGTGCTTGACAGGAAGGGCCCAGCGGAGCGGTGCTTGACAGGAAGGGCCCAGCGGAGCGGTGCTTGAGACGGCGGGGCCCAGCGGAGCGGTGCTAGAGATGAAGGGCACAGTGGAGGGGTGCTTGAGACGGCAGGGCCCAGCGGAGCGGTGCTTGAGATGAAGGGCCCAGCGGAGCGGTGCTTGAGATGAAGGGCCCAGTGGAGCGGTGCTTGAGATGAAGGGTCCAGCGGTGCGGTGCTTGACAGGAAGGGCCCAGCGGTGTGGTTCTTGTCCCGCCGGGGCCCTGTTCAGCGGTGCTCCTCCCGGCAGGGCCCTGTTCAGCGGTGCTCCTCCCGGCGGGGCCCATTCAGCGGTTCTTGTCTCGGCGGGGCCCTGTTCAACGGTGCTCCTCCCGGCGGGGCCCGTTCAGCGGTTCTTGTCCCGGCGGGGCCCTGTTCAGCGGTGATCCTCCCGGCAGGGCCCTGTTCAGCGGTGATCCTCCCGGCAGGGCCCTGTTCAACGGTGCTCCTCCCGGCGGGACCTGTTCAGCGGTTCTTGTCCCGGCGGGGCCCTGTTCAGCGGTGCTCCTCCCGGCGGGGCCCTGTTCAGCGGTGCTCCTCCCGGCGGGGCCCTGTTCAGCGGTGCTTGTCCTGTGTGTCTAGGGAGCCAGACCTGGCCAAGACTTCCCTCTCATTCACCATCCGAACTTGCAGTCGCGGCGCCCTCCTGTGATAGAGTCCTGGGCCCGTGGGTGTCGTCCGTCACACCCGAAATGGGGCTGGTGGGGCCCTCCTGGGCAGTTCGCCTGCTGCCTGACTTCTCCGCCCTGCTGCCCTTGCCCTCCTTCGCTGGAGCTCTGTGGCCCTTGCCTCCCTAGGATGATGTGGCAGGTGACGGGGCAATGCTACTGTCCTTGGTGGCAGCCGTCTCAGGCTTGTCGCGCCGGGCCTTCTTCTTTTTTGTCCTCTTTCCAGGGGGGGGGCTGGCTGTCCCCTTGCTGCTGGCCGATGTTCCTGCCCTAGGATCTGGTGGACTCCAATAGCCCTGCACTATGGTCACAGTAGATGCAGGGCTGGTGGTGGCTGAGGTGCTTTTTTTACTCTTACCAGATGGAGGGGGTGGGTCAGGGATTGGAATGAGCTCAAGGTTGGAAAGGAAAACGACTTGGGAGGACAGGGACGGGTAGCTGTAGTGGGTATGGGAGTGGAGGAAGAGGATGTGGTTGTAGGAGAGTCAAGTGTGCTGTCTTTGGGTGCAGGTGCTTGTGACGGAGGCTGTCGTGAGGTGGATGGCTGTTGGGTGGGTGGCTGCCTGCGTTTGTGTGCTTTGGAAGAGGGGGTGACAGACACAGTGGGAGAGGACACAGGGGACGTGTAAATGGCAGTGGGGGTGGTGACTGCACGTGTGTGGACTGTAATGGAGGGTGTGCTGGTGATGGAAGTACTGGCTGATGCTGGTGTGCATGCAGGTGTGAGTGGAGACGTCACAGGGAGGGAGGAGGGAGATGAGGAGGTTGGGGACACAGAGGTGGTAGTGACTGTTGGCATGTCTGCATCTGGATGTTGCTTGGGTGAATGCTTGTGGGATCTGTGGTGCTTATGTCTGGATGAGCTGCCCTTGGGTGTAGAGGTGTGTGCAGGCTGGTCTGATGGTGTGGATGGGATAGGCAGAGGAACAGGAGACTGGGACTGGGTGGAGGGAGTCAGAAGAGGGAGGCTGGAGATAGGGACAATGGCTGCCGTCAGTGCTGAGGCCAGAGCGTTGAACGATCGCTGATGGGCAGCCTGACCCGAATGAATGCCCTCCAGGTATGCATTGCTCCGATGCACCTCCCTTTCTACACCCTGGATGGCATTCAAAAGGGTAGACTGCCCAACAATGAGTGTCCTGAGGAGGTCAATGACCTCCTCACTGAGGGCAGCAGGGGTAACTGGGGCAGGGCCTGAGGTGCCTGGGGCGAAGGAGATGCCCGCCTTCCTGGGCGAGCAGGCACGGAGCGAAGGCAGAGGGGCTGCTAGGAGGGCGGGGCTGGTGCGCTGGGTGGCGGCTGTACCTGTTGTGGCGGTGGGCACGGATGTTGCCGCCACCGCTAGGGAGCTCCCTTCCGAGGACGTGTCGGTGTCGCTGATGTCTCCACGGGTCCCCGTTGTGGAGCTCTACTCGCCCTCCGTCTCACTGGTGTACTCGGAGTCTGTTGTATGGCCCTCCAGGGCCATGTGAGATGCAGCTCCCTCGTGCGCGATGCCACTTCTCCTCCGCCTGATGATGCTAATGCACACATGAACAGGAAGACAAAGAAAATGGGGGGGGGGAGAAATGAAGACAGGTTGAGTGCATGCATTGGCAACACCGTTGGCGGAGAGGACAGACACAGAAGCCCCCTGAACTAGGCCGCGCAATGGGGGTACACTACTCAGTTATTGTGACTAGGCCTACGTGTCTATGGACGACAAATGCACACATGGGTGGGGCCGGACCATGGCTAGCTGTACTTGGCACCCTACAGAGGTGGGGGGCGGGGCACAGAGCCGTGTCTAACGGAGGGGCCTAGCCTACAGAATGCGCCCTGGCCTGGAGATAGCCACAGCCCTCCTCCCCCACCCAGACACCTTCACTGCGCGCAAAGATAGCAGAATGTGCTGATACTCACCCCCTTGTGTCTGCTGTGATGTCCTCACGCGCCCATCCAAATCGGGGTAGGCCACCGCCAGGATCCGGGACATCAGGGGGGTCAATTGCCGGCTGGCACCCCTCCTACGTTGGGAGGCCATCCCCAGCAGAGACTCGGCGGTCTTTCTGGTCCCGCGGCAGATGTCCTCCCACCTCTTTCGGCAGTGGGTGCCCCGTCTGTTGTGGACCCCCAGGGCCCGGACGTCCTTGGCGGTGGCATGCCAAATGTCGATCTTCTGATGGGCGCTGACCTATGTGACATGTACAGGGTGGTAAAGGAAATCGCATCAGTTTTCTGCCTGGTCAATGTGAGTGCCCCCCCCTCCCCAACCTTGCCATGTGGCACATGCTCTCATCTTTCGTGCGTTGCACTCCTCATTCGCTCCCCTCCCCACCATCTTACATACACCCCACTCAACACAGGCATAGCCCATTCAACGTGCACCCTGTGTACTAACCTGTTGGTCTGGAGGACCGTAGAGTAGCGCATACTGGGGGAGGACCCCATCAACAAGTTTCTCCAATTCTTCGGCAGTGAAGGCAGGGGCCCTTTCCCTAGTCGCAGCAGCCATTGTATCTCCCAGACCGAGGTCACAGCAGCACTTGCAGTATAGGTCCTCTCCTGTGGATGATCAGGTCTCGAGTGATTAATCAGATAGAAAATGGCGGCCACGCCCGCGGCGGTGCGTACCTCGGCGGTGCGTACCGCGACCGCCGGCGCACATCGTCATTGGCTCCTGAGACCCATAGGGTTTTATGTTAACCAATGCTGCTTTGCGCCGCGGTCTTCGACCGCCTACCGCCACGGTGTGCCACGCCAGCGCAGTGACCTCACATCCCACTGTCACACTTCACAGGTCAGGCAGCCGCCATTTCAAGGGCCCACATGGCATGATTTCTACTGCGTCACACTGGCCTAGGCCTTGCATTGCCACTCATACAAGCCGTTCCATGCATAGCGATTCGTGTACCGTGCAAGCTGTGTGAACTAACCTGTGGGTTGCTTGACTCTGTGCTCCATGTTGTCCTTCCTAGGCACCGTCCGCTGGGACTTGCGAGGAGAAGGATGAATCCTCCCGTGTACCAACCGCTGGTGGACCTGTCGACAATGGAAGAACGACATATCATACTTACATACCGGCTTGACAGAGCAACTATACATGAACTATGTGCCCAGCTGGAGCCAGACCTGATGTCCCCCATCCGCCAACCCACAGGGATTCCCCCTCTGGTGCAGGTTCTGTCAGTACTCAATTTTTTGGCAAGTGGGTCTTTCCAGACAACAGTGGCCATATCATCTGGGATGTCTCAGCCTATGTTTTCTAAGGTTTTGTCCAGAGTGTTGTCTGCCCTGATGAAATACATGCGGAGCTACATTATTTTCCCTGAGGTGGGCGAATTGGCTACAGTGAAGGGTGATTTCTATGCCCTTGGACATATCCCCAACATCATTGGTGCCATTGATGGGACCCATGTGGCTTTGGTTCCCCCCAAAGAAAGTGAGCAGGTGTACCGAAACAGAAAAAGTTATCATTCGATGAATGTCCAGGTGGTCTGTTTGGCTGACCAGTACATCTCCCATGTAAATGCCAAGTTCCCTGGGTCAGTGCATGACGCGTATGTCATGCGAAATAGCAGCATCCCTTATGTGATGGAACAGCTACAGAGACACCGTGTGTGGCTAATTGGTGACTCTGGTTACCCCAACCTGTCGTGGCTACTGACCCCAGTGAGGAATCCCCGGACCAGGGCAGAGGAACGGTACAATGAGGCCCATGGGCGAACTAGGAGGATCATAGAAAGGACCTTCGGGGTCCTGAAGGCCAGGTTTAGGTGCCTGCATATGACAGGGGGATCCCTCATGTACTCACCAAAGAAGGTGTGCCAGATCATCGTGGCCTGCTGTATGCTTCACAATCTTGCATTGCGACGCCAGGTGCCTTTTCAGCAGGAGGATGGTCCAGATGGTGGTGTTGTTGCAGCTGTGGAGCCTGTGGAGAGTGAAGAGGAGGAAGACGACGGGGACGACACGGACAACAGGGATACAGTCATACAACAATACTTTCAGTAGCACACAAGTAAGAAACAGCCACCCCAATTTACATTTACTTGAGGCCTCAAGTGTCTCCATTGTCTGTGTTTCCCCCCAGTTCCTGTTAACTGATTTGTGACTTTCCCTTCCCTTTTCAGAGCTGTATGACCCACTGCCTGACTTCAGCTTTGTTTGCCCATGGACTAAAGCTTATTGAAATTGGTATGTTGTCATCACAAAGTAACTGGACATTATTGAACCGTTATGTGTAATACATTTGTTAAGAATACAAGTAGACTCCTGTTTATTTAAGTGGAATAAGTGATTTATTTTAAGTGCTACATATAGGTAAATGATTGGGAAGCGGGGATGGGTGGGGGTGGAGTAATGTCCATGGCAGAGTCCAGTTCTCAGTCGCACAGGTGCATTGTCCATATGCCTGTGGAAGGATGGAGCAGGGGCAGTTCAAGGTTGGACAGGGTGACAATGTGGGACAGTGGGATGACATCAGGGGGTATCTTAGGCTGGCGGGGGTCTTGCAATCCTACTCTGTCTTCTTGTGAGATCTCAGGTTCCTCTTGCAGGGTGGTTCTTCTTCTGCAGGAGGTGGGGTTCTGGTGGCCTGTCGTTGTGTGGGGGCCTCCTGTCCACTAGCGCCGGCGGAGGTGGTAGGCTGTTCCTGGCCTGGGCTTTTGACAGGGGCCCTTTGGGGTGCCACATGGTCCCGCAATGTGGTGACGATCTGGGTAAGGGCCAGGACGATGGTCCCCATTGCGGAACCAATGTTCCGCAGTTCCTCCCTTAACTCCATGTACCGTTCCTCCTGCAGTTCCTGGATCTCCTGGAACCGGGCCAGTACCGTCGCCATCGTCTCCTGGGAGCGGTGGTATGCTCCCATGATGGAGGAGAGGGCCTCTTGGAGAGTCGGTTCTCCGGGCCTGTCCCCCCCCTGTCGCACAGCAGCCCTCCCAGTTCCCCTGTGTTCCTGGGCCTCTGTCCCCTGGACGGTGTGCCCACTACCACTGCCCCCAGGTCCCTGTTGTTGTTGGGGTGGTGGGTTAACCTGGGTGCCCTGTAGTGGTGGACACACCACTGATTTACGTGCCCTGGAGACAGAGGCATGGGCCCGCTGGGTGGGAGCTGTGCTGGTGTTCCCAGAGGGGGTTGGGTCTGGTGTAGCCTGTGGCTGTCTGTGGGGAACCGACTGTCCAGAGGTCCCCGATGGGCCGGGCTGGTCGTCTGGCTCCAGGGAGACAGAGCTGCTGTCATCGCTGGGGGCCTCTTCTGGGGGTGGGATGGACATCTCTGGACCCTCCGTGGCGGTGTGGTGGCGTTCGGGTCCTGCAGGGGTATAAAGGTATGGTTATTGCTTCTGTGTGTGGCATTTCGTGTGATGGGTGGGTGTCCGTGTACCCATGTGCAGGCATTTCCTTGTGGGGGCTTTTGTGAGGGTGGCTTGTGGGGGTGATGTGTGTGTGCAGTGGGCATGCTTTGGTGATGGGTGTCCATGCTTTGGGGTCGCATGCAGGGCTTGGTGTTGGGATGGGTGGGTTGTGATGGTGAGCCTTTTGCTAGGGGTTGGTGTGATGGGGAAGGGGGTGAGGGTGGGGGTATGATTTGGCATGCAGGTGGGGTGGGGGTGGGAAGCAGTAGTGAAGATTTGCCTTACCAGAGTCCATTCCTCCGCCTACTCCTGCGAGGCCCTCAGGATGCAGGATGTGCAAGACTTCCTCCTCCCACGCGGTAAATTCTGGGGGAGCAGGTGGGGGTCCGCCGCCAGTCTTCTGCACCGCAATGTTGTGCCTTGATACCATGGAACGCACCTTCCCCCGTAGGTCGTTCCATCTCTTCCTGATGTCCTCCCGATTGCGTGGATGCTGTCCCACCGCGTTAACCCTGTCCACTATCCTTTGCCATAGCTCCATCTTCCTGGCAATTGTGGTGTGCTGCACCTGTCCCCCGAAGAGCTGGGGCTCTACACGGACTATTTCCTCCACCATGACCCTGAGTTCGGCGTCACTGAACCTGGGGTGTCTTTGGGGTGCCATGGGGTGGTGTGGTTGAGGTGTGGGGTGGCGTTTGTGGTGATGAGTGTTGTGCGTGTGGTGGTGTGTGGTGTTTGGTGCGTGGATTCTGTGTGGGTGATGGTGTTGTGTGCCTCTGTGTTGTGGGATTCTCTATTCTGTGCTCTGTCTCTAGCCTTCGTCAATGATTTCGGGTCGTAGGGGCTTGTGGGTGATGTGGGTGTGTGTTTTATATTGTGTTGGGTGTGTGGGAGTGGTGTTAGTATGTGTATCAGGTGTGTGTATTTCGAACTGACCAATGTGGCTGAGTTTTCTATGGGTGTGTGTATTTTGACCGCAGCGGTGTGTACCGCCAATGGAATACCACGTTTGAAAGACCGCCGCATGGATTTGTGGGTCGGAATGGTATGGGTGTATTTCTGTTGGCGTGACGGTGGAGGTTTGGTCAGCGCCATTTTTTCGCTGACCTTTGGTGTGGCGGATTTTTGAGGATGTCGGGTTTTTGGTGGTTTGCCTGTTGCGGGTCAGAATGACCGTGGCGGTTTACCGCGGCCGCGGCGGTGTTATGGCGGCCTTCTGGCCGGCGGTAAGCGACTTTTACCGCCGAGGTCAGAATGACCCCCATTGTCTTTTAAGAAGCCCTAACAATTCACACTGTTATCTCTTCCCACTGCCCCTGAAGACCCTCATGCTATGCTTTGCAAACATAGGTTACCATGATGTGCCAGCGTGATTGGTGGGAAATGTGAAGCTCACATCCCCAAGACTTACTGACCAAGCTACACCCCTGGGGTCAAGGGAAAACAAATTCCATTATGCTGCATGGTGATAGTGGGAAGACGGTAGTAAATTAAGTTGTATTAACAGTTTCTGTTCACAACACTCTCATGCACAAAGGTATAGTTATATGCATGGAAATGGTTAAAACTTTAGAACAAGAAAATATGCATAAAAGGAAAACTTCACAAGAAAATTGCTGGGTGGAAAACATGTGCCTTGGACATAGCAAAATATTGCTCTGTAATTGCGTCGGCCAAAAGAAACAGATGGTCAACAGATTTTACAGGGAAAAAGCAAGGAAAGAAAGTTTATCCAGAGCAATACAAACTCAATGCAAAAATGCATGAAAAGCGGAAATCACAATACAAGTTCCATCCTTAAGATAATCCAAAGCAATGTTAAGGCCTAACATTGACTCTATAGCATGTGTACGGCTTCCAACATATCTCCACTTCTTCTTCACCTATGTTCTAAGCCATTGCCTTTGTGACACGGGAAGCGGAGTCTGCGAATTGGGCAATGGGGTGTTCTTTGTATCAGAAATTCCAGTGATCATGGACCACTTGGACTTTAGGAATGATTATCACCTGCTCAAGAGAATTCTGCAGCAAGCAGTTGCTCCACATTTACATCTGGCCCACAAAGACATGCTGGTGATGTGATGCCTACCACTGTATATGGCAAATAGAAAACGTGCACAAAGCATATCAGAGAATGGTATATTTTTGTCAAGAGAGAAGTCTAGCATACAGCAGAACTCCTTTATTGCCACTCCTCATAGCATCGCATTTTAGAGAAACATGTAAACCATGCATACTCAAAGTACGGCCCAGGGGGTGCATGCGGCCCACTTGACCTTTACATGTGGCCCCCCTTAGACAACAGGAGGACAGGATTGCTCCTAACTCGATTGTAAATAAAGAGGCAATTGTTTATTTCAATGTTAACTAGTGTTAAGGAAAGAACGTAACCAGGGAGTCCTGAGCTTCACTTTAGAAGCAAGTTCATTTTTAAAGACATCTTGCAGCAAAAGGGTACAAATATAACAGCCACTTCAAAATTCAAAAAGTGTATAAAGTTAACACGCAGTCCATTTCACCTAAGTATAATGAATTGTATTAGTGCAATGAGAAGTATTAATTTAAATGTGATCGTTTTCAAACAAGAATTTAGAAACATTAATTTTCACTTCTATTCTGACAAATACGCCAATAGTGAATTAAACAAGCAAGTCAGATGTTATGTGCACTTTTTGAGTGGCCTGGGTTCCTATTATAGAGGAACAACATTATAGTTTATTAAATCAAACACAGAAGCAGATTTGTACGGTGCAGACCCTGATCCTAAAATTAAGCAATTGCCTAGGATCACACAATTTGGAAAAGTGGGGAAGCTAAGATTAATCCCAGGTTTTCTAGTTTCATATTGCTCAATTCAGCCACTAGATGTATATACCCTTCGCTTCACCTACCAATACTTAACCGCCAGTCCTCCCAACCCCCTCGCCCGACCGCCATTTCACTGGCATTGATGCGGCCCTCGGTCCCATCGCAGACCAAACTTTTTGGCCCCTGGGAAAATGTTTGCGAGTAGCCATGATGTAAAGCATTTCAAGCACTAAATGCCTCGCAATACTGAGCAATGCACTATTAGATTGCACAGTCACACTACTCTTTCAGACAGAAGAGTGCTTTATTTTGATTGTCACAACATGAAGCCTAATGTCAAACATGCTGTCTACGTTTCAAAATGCAAAAAGAAGCAGAACTTTGATCCAGCTTTCAGTAGATTATGTCGCATGTCACAGCATTAGAAATGTGTGCAGTAGTAATGCTTGCAGGGACTTCCGCCTCTGTCAGAGAGGATGTAACACCATGCTTCCTAACTAATAACAAACTAAATCCATTCTTAAAATGACTACAAAGGGTAACAGCCATTGCATCATTCAGGTCAATCACATGGTGCGGCTAAAAGAGGACTGCGTGTTATCTCTGTTCAGAAATAGTAGCTTATTATTTGTACAGGAGGTATGTTTCAGGGGCAAACCATAGTGAGTCAGCATAATTAACTTCTAATGCATCCCAAAATAGATTGCAAGTCAGTTCATTTGTTTTATCAAATTAGAAAATGCAAATTCCCATACGTAAACACATGAAAACGACCTTACATTGGCTCTACATAAGATTGAGCAATAGGGAAAACAGAAAACAAGATTTTGCAACATTGCAGATTATTTTTCATCAATTTGCGAACCAGCATAAAGTAAGTTCTATCTGTTCCTAAAAGAACATAGACATGAAAATCTAGACTGAACGCTGTCATTGTGATATAGAAAACCGTAAAATCTAGAATGAACTCTATCGTTTGGATATTTAAAAATATATTATACCGAGGTTGGAAATTGAAATTGGCAGCTAGAGAATGTATTCTCAAAATAATATCGTCTAATATTGACTGTCTGGAAAGAGATTTAAATCAATATAAAAAACACAAGTTAAAGAATGTCAAAGTTGGTGCAAATAGTTCCTTAGGAGCACCTATACTTTAATAATATTATTCAGACTATGGGAGTTATTAGGCTAGCCCTGTATTTCGATAAAGCAGTATAGCTCTATCAACTGTGTGCAGTCCCAGGTGTCTTTAACATATAGAGCATTGTTTCCATGTTTAACTTCAACACGGCCTGAATGGCAGGACCCATGTTGGAAGTAAAAATGCCTGGCCAGCATGGCTTATTTTCAATGGTAATGTCTACCCCAAAACTGACAATGAGTTTGGCAATGGAAAAAAAAGTTACATTGGTAATTACTCATGTTTTACATACGGAATAAGCAGAATATATCCCAACTGGACATGTATTTACTATAAAGAAGATCTTCAAGGTAGACTGTTAAGGAGCAGTGGAGATTTTATGGCGAAGGCATGTTCCCGCCAAGTGATGTGGCCCACTATATATCTGGATGCCCGCTTTCTACTGTTAACTGCATATGTCCATGTTAAATGTTCAAACGATGGTCAGATTAATACTAGGAAAGTAAATAGTGTTAGGTGAATTGACGGGAGCAGTGAAGGACGATTAGAGAAGCTGTACTTTTGGACTGGTTTAGGGTGCGGGATCCTAGGGCCACCCTGTGTTATACTGCTGTAAAACAATCAAAGATGCGTGATTGGAGGCATGAAGAGAAGGTGATGAAAAAATAAGATTTGCATGGCATTCAAGTAAACATGGTAGGAAAAAAACAAAAGAAGAAAGGATGTCTCCAAATGATGAGGTGTACCTATCAAAAAAGGAGAGGAGCAAGAACTGATTTGTGAAGGGCTCTAATAGGAACAGCAGTCAGTGACGGTCTCTTAGAGTCACACCCCACTGGCAAAGAGCAGTCAGATGCAAAGAAAAAAAAATACAGTTTTGTACTTGATCTCAATCTCCAGATTGGTTCTAACAATGAGCACAGGAATTTGGTAACTGCTGTCAGCAGAATAAATAATATTGCTTACATGGTGGAGTGACACTTCCATTGAGTAAAGGGCACAGCCTCTCCAATAGTAGAGGTAAAAATATTGTTTGAAGCTGTTTGAGGAGAACTCTGTAGTAAGTCAGTTAAAATACAGTCATTCCTTCTCATAGAGGAAAAAAGGGGGAGTGACACTGGGTGATAACTAAAGGGGCAGGAAGAAACAGTAGTGGTTGTTTTTCTGTAAAGGTAATGTGGCAGCCATTTTGAATCATGTTTAGATACTGGTTACAAGAGAGTGATTTGAATAGTGAAGTTTGGCAGAGGAGAACTTTGTATGAAATAGCTAAGGGTTTCGGGGATGACTGTACTGGATAGTGCGTATTAAGCTATAACAGATTTGAGAAAGAGGATGAGTTCCATGGGTGAAGTAGAGGAAAAGTCTAAGAGAGTGAGTGTGGTTGGGGTGAAGGAATGGGGAGGTGGCATGGTTAGTAATACAGTCAAATTATCTGGGACAGTGGTGATACTGGAGGAAAAGTATGATGAGTGTAGCCTGAGTGATAGATGTTTTGGGTGGGGAAATGAAGTTATTGATAGGTAAGTAAGAGATTTGCAGACACGGATTGAATGCTGAGATGTGAACTTCATCTTAATGCCATTTGAAAATACCTCTGTTTTCCAAACGGTAGTCACAAACATAAAAGCTTAAGTATCCTTTCGATCTTTCTTTTGCCTGTAATATTTCTACATATTCTCAAAACCCTGCGTAGGAAAACACAGACGAGCAATTGATATTGACAGTGACAGTTGAACCAGGACACACTAAAGGAAAACCAGATGTGTCCGGACAACAATGCAACATTGAAGATTACAAATGTAAATACGTCTTGCTGCATTGATATTTTGTTTTTGGACCCAAGAAATCTGAACTGAATGTCTAGATCTAATTTTACACTCACACTCCATAACGAGGACCAAAAGGTTTTGCAGCCTGTGCTAGTGTCCATAAGTGCTAGCACAATCACTTTATAGTACAAGTGGAATAAAGGATGCACAGCCTTGTCATTATTTCTCAGTCGGCAATCATGGTACGGCTGAATACTTTCCAGTTAATGTAATTATTTAATGCCATTTATTTATACATAGACAGGCAAACAAATTAAATGTATAAGGTAAATCATCCAAGACGATGTTAAATGAGTAACATTTGGCAACACATTGAAACCCCAGAAACAACTGCACATTGTGCAGAGAGAAAACACCAAACAAAGGATAACTAATACCTGTTCAAGCAGAAAACACAAAACTATAGGATATTAAAACGTATCTTTAGTGTTTAAATGTCAGAATCTGTGAAACTCAGGACGCAGATGATATAAATTTTTACCATGTGGGCAACCTTCAACTGATTGTGGACACATTTGAAGCTGTGCCTGGCTATTTTGGAGTAATGTTTACACTGACAACTGATGTTAATGAGCATTGCCAAAGCCAATCGGTCTTGGCTCTATAAAGTAGAGCTATTGGTTTTGCCAATTGTTTTTTATTACAGTAAATTACATAATAGTTCTGTTGGATTAATTTACAAACACACTTTTACATTACATTACACTTTTATATTATTTTACATCCTCACAAATACAATAATCAGTCTTGTCAATGGTACAGCAGAGATATAAATCATCGATGTTTCGACCCCTAATATCCAATGTGCATTGGACCACATTAACCTGGTTCTTCATCAGGGCAGTAGACAAAAAAACATAGAGAAGCATCCTCGTCTTCTGAGTGAAACTCTTTAGAAAATAAGGTGTCAGAGGGTAACCGATGACAGAAAACATTACTGGCCTTTCTGAAGTGGTGCAATTACTCATCTACACGAGGTAATGGCTTTATAGTGTGTCTTAATGAAATAGAAAGAGGGTGCGTATCCTTTTTGGTCTAGTACCTCACATCAAGCCAAAACAGCCACTAGAAGAAACATCTGCGCAACGCGTCAGTAAGAACGAATGACACAATTTGATTGTATTTGTGAGGTAATAGCCACTACTGCTTCAAAAAATCTCGATATACACAATGGATTGAATTATGTTCCAATAATTTGTACATTTTACTTGTAAATAGCACGATTACTACTTGCACAATCACTTTTGATTCACTTCACATGGAGCACCTGTCCTGTCACTCTGCAGTATGTTGATGAATATTACATTTTGTTGATACTGGATAACCTAATTCACATATTCTTACCTACGTGCATATATGTTGTATTGATACTTTTGCTTGACCCTAGGGGATGATCTATTAGCTGCACTTTACAGTAATGTAAAAGTGTGATTGTACATTAATCCAACAGATCCATTATGTGATGTACTGTACTTGACCAAGGTTCTGGTGAATGTTTTTTTCTAGTCACACTCATTAGGACCCATTCGTACGCATGGTCATGGACTTTGCAGTGGGTTTTCTAATTCACAAAACAATTCAAAGCTGTTCCTGCTGCATGTGCATGCATCATGACGCATGTACATGTGTGCTTCATGATGCATGTACATTTGTGCATTATGATGCATGCGTTCACGGGAGGCTTGCAACATGGAAGCAACTTTCAATCGATCAATCTACCATGGCAAATAGCCATGATAGAGTGGAAAATTAAGAGTAAACACATGTAGTAAGACAAAGTCCCACTAGTGTAAAAAAACACAAACCAAACAGCCCAGTAGTAATTGCAACTGCCAGACATTTCTGAAAAAAATGTAAAGTGGGACAGGGAGCAGGGAGGACAGCAGAGGGTGCGGGAGGGAAGTAAAAATAGGGGCACTCATTTCGAGCCAGATGATCCTAGGACTGCAAGACTCGCATTGGCGGTTGGACCCCCACCAATGCGATGGTCCCACAGCCACATTATGACCGTGGCGAAAGCGCCACTGTCCGACTGCCGGCACCACCACTTTTCCGCCGGCTGATGGCCTGGCGGTGCCAGCGGTCTAAATCCAACAGGGTAGCGCTGCAAGGAGCGCTTCCCTTGTGATTACGACTTCCATGTTCGCCAGCTTTTGCATAGCGATTCCACTGCCATGCAAAATCTGGCGGAGACGGGGCTCCGGGGGTTCCCTGGGGGACCGTGCACTGCCCATGCACTTCGCATGGGCAATACAGGGGTCCCCATGGGAAGCCGCGTCACGCTTTTCACTGCCTGAATTACAGGCAGTGAAACACGGGATGGGTGCTGTAGCACCCGATGTACCACAACAGTGTCAATGTTGTGGGTAGTTTCTCGCTGGGTCAGCGAGCGAAAACTATGTTTCCACCTTCTGGCCCAGCAGGAAACTCATAATACGGCCAGTGGACGGAAAACCAAACTGCCCGTTTTCCGACCTAATGAGTTTGGCGGGCGGTCTCCGCCTCCTGCCAAACTCGTAATGAGGCCCAGAATGTTTAGAGGCAAAAAAATAGGAAAAAAATGTGTGTAAAAACAATAAATACTGAAACTGGCAGCCCAGAAGCACTTTGCACATACTTAACCCTCAATAAAAAAATAACAAAAAAAGTAAGGGGGTGTGGAACATATTATTAGGCCTGGGTGGTAAACTCCACTCTGCTGGTGGAGTTCACAGAGTTTTGCGACTCTACTCTCCATAGTTTGGCAAAAACTCTGCCTCTCGCCGTGTAGCAGAGTTTCCGAGCACTAGTTCCTAAGCAGTTCAAACACACACCCTCTAGCCATTATTATGTGCAAGACCTTTACCCTTTACATGATATTCCTTTGCTGTTATCTCCCAGAGACTACCCCCTCTGATGTTGAGGTCCAGGAAGCAGCAGCGTCTCAATGGACTCATGTTTCCAGTCTCCGGGCAGGCATTTTCCCAAGCATCGACCTGGTAAGCAATGGAAGGGACTGATAGAGGGACAGATAGAGAACTTAATGCATCATGGCCTAGCCAATGTCAATATATGTGTGCATGTCACAGGCTGAAACGCTGGCATGACTGACTTAACCTGTCATCCTTCTTAGGTTCATAAAACAAGTCTATTTGGGTTGACTATCAATAACACGGCAAATGAAGATTCAATAGAGTTAAGAAAGGGTGGACTGTGTTAATAAGGTGGTAATGCACATTGGGAAATATTTTGCAGAAGACAAGGTTCCCGTTTACCTTGTTGATAAATGCATGCCTGGTGTGTTGAAGCTGCAGAACCTTTATTTGTTTCCCAAAGGCTCTTTTCGTTTTTGGATTTCGCAATTCGAGTTTTGCTTGAATATGGAAATGGGCGCAAGAGCTTGCTATAGATGGGAATTTGTACTGCAAGTGGTGCCTAATACTTTTTTTCCTTTAGTAAATGCTTTGTTTCCTTTAGTAAATGCCCTGTAGAGTTCAGCAAACCATTCTGTGGTGGGCAGGCTTAGAGAGGCACCTACGTCTGGGAACCGATCGGAACGGATGGTTGTGTGAAAGGGAATTTACATGGGCTGGGGCAGAGGTCTTTGTCCTGGTTTGCCACAGAGAAAATATAAGCTGGAGCACGTAACCTTGAAGGAACATGAGGTGACCACTAAAATCATGACAGGTTATCTCTAATGGCTATGAGGGTGAGACCACAAGGTAACCAGGCTGAAACAGGTGACGCTGGTGGAGCAGGCCCACGTTACATGCGCCCCACAAGTATGCACTTTTTACAAAAGAGACAAACATTTTTAGTAGAAATCAGGTTGTTGGCCAAAAGTTACAGCATGAGTCTCTAAAAAACGGACATGGTGAGTGATGTAGACCAGCGGACACCAACTGTGCTGCTTTTTGAAACATACTTCAATATTGTCTCTGAGAGACACTGCTTTTCTTGTGCTGTTTTAATAATGTATTTATATCTGGTTGCATACAGTGCTCCAAGCACACTTCTGTCTGTTATATAAGTGCACTTTCCAGTATGATTTTACTCCATGGCCTGCCAGGCATTATTCATCACTTGAATGAAAGCAGGTGATCTGCTTCAGATCATACTATCTGCCTGCCTCATGTGCTAGCACAGCCAGGCTAACTGCACACTGCTTGTACCGGTGAAAGTGAGAGTTGGAAAGCTGCACAGGTGAAAGTGAAGCCACTACAGGCAGTGTCCAATAAGGGCCACGTGCACTGATGACAGCAGGCTCACTACAGGCCCAGTGCACAGGTGACAACGGGCTCACTACAGGCAGCATGCACAGGTGACAGCAGCCCGAGCTGGGAAGAGCAGGCAGTGATCAGCTGGATGCGCTGATTCATACCTTCCGGTCTCCGCGTGCTTACCACAGCATTCCTATTGCTGGAAACGGATGGTGCGGCCCTGCTGAAGAGGGGTTTACCTCACATAAAGGACCTCAGCAGTGGGAGCTGCCAGTCGCCGACCTGCTCAGACTACAAGCCTCATGACATTCACAGACTAGGGAACAGCGGTTTAACTTTACTGCCCAGCTCCCAACACAACACCCTATGTACAATCAAGATATAGGGCCAGATGTAGGAAACGATTTGCGACTCGCAAACGGCAAAAATGGCCGTTTGCGAGTCGCAAATGTGAGTTTCCTATGCAGAAATGCATTTTGCGAGTCGGGACCGACTCGCAAAATGCATTTCCGACTCGCAAATAGGAAGGGGTGTTCCCTTCCTATTTGCGACTCGCAGTGGGATGCAAATGGAGTCGCAGTTACCATCCACTTGAAGTGGATGGTAACCCACTCGCAACCCCTTTGTGACTGGACCCCATATTATTTTTTCAGGGCAGGTAGTGGTCCAAGGGACCACTCCCTGCCCTGAAAAAATACGGAAACTAAAGTTTTCGTTTTTTTTTTTAAGTGCAGCTCGTTTTCTTTTAAGGAAAACGGGCTACACTTAAAAAAAAAAAACTGCTTTATTTAAAGCAGTCACGAACACGGAGGTCTGCTGACTACAGCAGGCCTCCATGTTTGCGAGTGCCTTGATTCGCTATGGGGCCGCAATTTGCGACCCACCTCATGAATATTCATGAGGTGGGTCATTGCGACCCCATAGCGAGTCGCAGTCGGTGTCTGAGACACCGTACTGCATACCAATTTGCGAGTTGCAAATTGCGAGTCGCATGGACTCGCACTTTGCAACTCGCAAATATTTTATTTGCTACATCTGGCCCATAGAGATGTAAAGTTAGAATACATCATTACCTGCAGCGTACCGGTTAGAGACTCCAACAATGCAGGGGGATCTTTATTTATTTACAGGTTCCACAACATCCAATTTGCGGTACTGTTTGTTAGGGGCTGGCGCTCCATGTAATGATAACTTGAAGGATTTATTCAGTTGAATTTACCATTATCCCACATGATTGTGTCACTCTTCTTTACTAGGACGAGGCCTAAAATTCTGCTGCTCGAGAAACTCTGCGAAATTGCGTGGAGTTGTTAGGTAACGTGGCAGAATTCTGTGAAATAAAACTCTGAAAGGTCTGCCCACCCCTATATATCATGAAGAGATGGAGGGGACCAAGAGAAGAAGAGCCTACTCACAAAGGTAAGTACTTGAATAAATCTACACATGCACAGTTACACTTACACTTCACAGTAAATTTCCTATATTTGGCCATTCACAATTTCCCAGGGTAAGTTCACTACAAAATATAGCCTTACCTGTCTCCACCCCCTGAAAGTGGGTGGAGCCAAATGTACAAGTGTGATGTTGCTGCAGCCAAAAAGGACCCTGAAGTAAGTCCAGCACCACACATGACTATCCACTGGTACTGCAAAACCCTCCCATAGAAAATATTGGAGGCAGGAGGAAGGAGAAAGGAACTAAAAATAGACCTAAAGCAAATAATGTTACAAGAAATTAATTTATTTTGAGTTTCAAAAAATATACAAAACAGCCATCTAATCATCAGCAAAAAGCGCTCATGCAAAGCGCACACTTAGGGCTTGATAACAAGTCATTCGGACTGGTGTCCATGGGTGGGATATCCCTCTACCTAGTCACAAGTGGCCCAGTGTTGCAACACCTAGTTTTCCCAGGTGAGGGAGCATTAGACCAATTTTTACCCCCTTGTAAAGTCACATTAGGCCCCCATGCTCTGTCAAGCTTTCACTTTCCCGCCAAAACTATTTTTCACTTTTCCTCTCTTGACTCCCACTTCCTACACTCGCACCGCACAGGAAAGCTACTGCTTTCTTTTGCACTCACCCTGAGCAAGTCTAAATGGGATTGCTAAACCCCTTGGAGTAGAGAATATTGTGCGAAATTCTACACAGTAATTCTGTGTCCACACAGTTATCCCCCATCCCAAGGGATCTACTAATAAAAGGCAGAATTCCACATAAAGATACTGACTGGTAATTGTGGCCGCTGGGAATCTCAGCATGTAATTCCATCTAACCGATAATCAGGGCCTAGGTCTATGTTATGCATTAAAAACTATAGTTCTTGCCAACATATAGCTAAGCAGCCTATATCCAACACCTAATAAGATATTTGCACAAATATGATCAATCAAAATATGTTTTTTTGTCCTGGTTAGCTAGTGGAAATGTAGGTTCAAGAATGCAGCAATAGCCTAGCACCAGTGCAAATTTGCCACAGACTAATGCAAATTTCCCTATTACTGGTCCAATTTACATAATCTGGTCCTGATCAGCCTTTTAGAATACAGCTTGCTACAGGTTTTGCTAGTCTGTAACTAATTGAGTATTGCAGCTTGACATCAGAAATGGTACTCAGTTATATATTTTTTATCATTTTGTTCCTTGGCTCTTGTTAAGAATGGTTCGTAGAAGGGAACCTCCAGGTTGCTCTCTCTGTACAAGGCACTGAATGAGAAATCTGTTTGCTGCCTTTCAGTTCTGATCTGTACACTTAGTCAAATTCCCCTGCTGCAATCCTTACGTCAACACTAATGAATGCTTTTCGTTCAGACGCCATAAACTTTGATAATTGTGTTCCCCATTTTGGATAAAAAATGAATGAGATTACAGTCTGCATACATAGCCTTCACTGCTGATAAAATGCCATTTACATCAGACTCGCCATAGCCCCCGAAGTAGCCCAGTGAAGCAACCACGGTCTAGGACACGAGAAAAGACACAATGTAGCAAGCAGGCACTTGGCACACACCAGTTGCCATTAATAATAGTTACAAAAAACGTTCAAGCACGCTCCAGCCTTTCATTCGTGAGATCTGGAGGACATTCTACTGGGCACTGTGCAGAATGAATTAGCCGCTTTGGTTGCCATTCATGAGCACAGATTGAAATTAACCCTGTCCGAGAGGAGGCCTTGGTGATGAAGCGCTGTGGCCTGCCTTCACTCCCACCCTTACAGATTTGTGGAAGGCGAGCTCAGTGACCTGGGAAAGGGATACTTCCACACATTGAGTTTTTTCAGTGCTTGCAGATTAGTCTGGCAAAACATCCTCCCCAGAAGGGTCAAACCACAGCAGAATCAATCCTCATATCCTCATATTAAGAAACAATAGGAACGTAACCTCTACCTGCAACAGGACATAGGCTCCGCGCCGGCCTTCTTATTAGCTTAATGCCTTGTGAATACTTGTAGAATACCACTGCTATGCTCATACCGAAGAGCAAGATGCACTGGCAGCACAGTGACGTGCATCAACGGTTGCCATGGAAACTGCAAGGCATGGTATCTGAATCTAATCATAGAACACGTTATTACAGCAGGATGCATACAGTTTGTGTTTACAAATATTTCCTAGGCTTTCATAGACAAGTTGAGCATGAAAGCAAATACGTGCATGTATGTATGTCATACACAAAGGTAGACAGCTGCTTGAGATGGGATTATAGCATGAATGACCCATAACTGTAGGCACAGAACACTATGCCTACGGCTCCTATATGTCCGCCAGTCCCCACGGCCTGATTTACAGAGACATTTCAGCTTCCTTTCAGGGCAATGTAGGCCATCATATATGAAATAATTTCCACCAAAACGGCCACTCAGAAGGAAATGTGTTTTGTGCAATGCCAATACTCACTAGATATAAAAGAACTGGTGGGGTGCTGCAAACTAATTTTCTACCAAACTAATCAAAGTCGGTGATAACTAAGATTTAAATAATATTATCTGCAGTCAAACAGTCGTTTAATATGAGGGTAAACTACATTTTTGTCATGATGTAGTCTTCCTTCATAATTTTGTCTAGAGGTTTCATGGGACTTGGGCCCTGATTTATACTTTTTAACGCTAAACTGCACTAAAGCAGTTTAGTGTCAAAAAGTATACCGCCGGCTAGCACCATCCCAAGACGCTGGCCGGGCGTCATATTTATGGTATGACATTAGCCAGCGGTAAGACCCGGCTAGCGCCTTGAAAAAGGATGATAGCCGGGTGGGAAAGGTGTGAGGGGAACAGGGAGTCAAAGGATGACGCTAGCACGGGCAGTGGCATAAATACGCCTCTACCCAGACTTAAGTCATTTTGTGACGTTAAAATCATATGGACATGACTCCTGTCTTAGTGAAGACAGGAGTCATGCCTCCCAGCAAAATGGCCATGCCCAGGGGACTTATATCCCCTGGGCATGGCCATTGGGCACAGTGCCATGTAGGGGGGGGCAAAGTTAGCCCCCCCAAGGCACTTTAAAGGAAAATAAAAAATAAAAACCTGTACTTACCTGTACCTACCTGGGATGGGGTCCCCGCATCCTTGGCTGTCCTCCTGGTGTGGGTGGAGGTGGGTGGGGGTGTCCCTGGTACCAGGGAAGGGCACCTGTGGGCTCTTTCCATGGTCTCTGACCATGAAAACATGCCCACAGGTCCCCCAATGCCTGCCTATACCCAGGTGTTAAATAATGGCACTAGGCAAGCTTAGCGACATTATTTAAGGCCCCCATCCCTCTGTGCTTGATTTTAGCACAGGGGCTAAATATGGCAGTAAGTCCATATTGTTATTTTTGAGCTGGGAATGCCTACCCTGCATCTCATTGAAGCAAGGTAGGTTTCCACGTCCAAAGCATGGCTTTAACTCCATTACTTTGGCGCTAGACGTGTCTAGTGACAAAGTATAAATACAGAGTTAGGTTTGTGCTGAATTAGCCTCACAAAAATGACGCTAATTCAGTGCAAACCATGTATAAATATGCCCTTAAGTGTAACTAGTTTTCCATGTTTTGTTTATTTTACAGGCAGAGAGCAATAGAAAGATTGTTCCATATCTACATCAGAAAGTCTACTCAAGTTGAATTTGTTTCAATGATCGTTTTAGACAGGGTACCTAGGGATACAAAGGGAGTGAAGGAGCTATAGATTGAGTGAGTGAGAGAGAGTGTGATAGATTGAAAAAGGCGGAAGGACGGGGCAAAGACAGGGAGAGCTCTCAACTCTGAAAGCTCTCCAGAATGAAAGTCCTAAAAGTAAAAGAGGAGTATTCTTAGTTTCCAGACTGTAGACGGCCTCCCATCTAAAAATTTAACATATAGATTCCTTGCCTAATGTCTGGTGCCACACAATAGTGCAGTAATGTTTTGCCCTCGCCTATTGTTCCATTTAACAGTACCTGACAGCCTTTGCATATCTTGACTATTCCTATCCTAATAACAATTAAGAAAACAAAAAATGAGCACTGCGATTAATTATTTTAGTTATGCATAATGACGCGAAACAATTATTTCATGTATGTCAGAAGGCTGTACAAACATGCTAATCATCCTTAAGCATTTTAACAATTCCATCAGAAGTCCGCGGATTATGCGCCAAAAATCTTTGCGTGTAGGGACACCCTTGTTTGAGGGTTTAACCTTCAGTCACCAGGCAGGTCGCTCCCCCCATCTGCCACGCAGCCCCCTGTGGGTTGAACCTCCATTGCCGCTTTTGCCGCCTGACTACTCGCTCCCTTTTTTATTCTGTACCCCTGCGCTTGGCTTCTGTGCCACTTTGTTTTTTCATTCTGTGCCCCTGTTTTTTGCTTTCTGTACCCCTGTGCTCTGTTGTCCCTCTCCCGCCGTCTTTTCCTGCCGTTATTTCCCCGGGTTTTCCCCGGGGTTTCCCCTCGCCGCTGAGCCCCTGCTGCCCCGCCCCCTTCTCTCCCATTGGCTGCCCCGCTCCCACCTCCCAGCTGCTCCTCCCCCCTCTGCCCTCATATGGAGGCCGCGAAGCGGTGGTAGAGGGAGACCTTTGACCCTGTCACCAGGCAGGTCGCTCCCCCCATCTGCAACGCAGCCCCCTGTGGGTTGAACCTCCGATGCCGCTTTTGCCGCCTGACTACTCGCTCCCTTTTTTGTTCTGTACCCCTGCACTTGGCTTCTGTGCCACTTTGTTTTTTCATTCTGTGCCCCTGTGTTTTGCTTTCTGTACCCCTGTGCTCTGTTGTCCCTCTCCCGCCGTCTTTTCCCGCCGTTGTTTTCCTGGGTTTTCCCCGTGTTTTTCCCTCGCCGCTGAGCCCCTGCTGCCCCGCCCCCTTCACTTCCATTGGCCGCCCCGCTCCCACCTCCCAGCTGCTCCTCCCTCCCTCTGCCCTCATATGGAGGCTGCGAAGCGGTGGTAGAGAGCGACCTTTGACCCTGTCACCAGGCAGGTCACTCCCCCCATCTGCCACGCAGCCCCCTGTGGGTTGAACCTCCGTTGCCGCTTTTGCCGCCTGACTACTCGCTCCCTTTTTTATTCTGTACCCCTGCGGTTGGCTTCTGTGTCACTTGGTTTTTTCATTCTGTGCCCCTGTGTTTTGCTTTCTGTACCCCTGTGCTCTGTTGTCCCTCTCCCGCCGTCTTTTCCCGCCGTTTTTTCCCCGGGTTGTTCCCTCGCCGCTGAGCCCCTGCTGCCCCACCCCCTTTACTCCCATTGGCCGCCCCGCTCCCACCTCCCAGCTGCTCCTCCCTCCCTCTGCCCTCATACGAAGGCTGCCAAATGGCCGAGTGCAGCGGACGCGCCGCTGGCGCGCCTAAGGCAAGCCCGTCTGCGCCCGTCCGCGTCTGGACCGCACCCAGCACCAGAACCCCTGGAACCCGCACCCCCCGCAACACCAGACTGCACTATGACGCAAGCACCCTCCACGCACTCAACACCAGACGAGACCACCCCTGCTACCGGGCCACCCCGAAACACACCCAGGGGCCTTTCACCTGCCGTAACTGCAGATTCACCAGCATCCAACCCTCCACACCACCAGCCAGAGAACCCAACCACCTCCGCTGCATCCTTCTCAACACCCGCTCCGCTCGCAAGCACGCCATCGAACTCTGGGACCTCCTAGACTCCACCGCCCCCGACATTGCCTTCCTGACGGAGACCTGGCTGAACGCCACCTCAGCACCAGACATCGCCATAGCCATCTTACAGGGCTACAAGATCTCCCGCAGAGACCGCACCAACGGAGTGGGAGGAGGAATCGGCATCATCCACAAAGACTCCATCAAAATCTCAACCAACACCGATGACACACTCACCACCGCCGAGCACATGCACTTCCGGATCCACACCGACCCCAACACCACCCTCAGAGGAACTCTCATCTACAGACCTCCCGGACTCCGCCCACAGTTCAGTGACACCATCGCCGACCTCATCAGCACCCACGCCCTCGCTTCCACGGACTACATCCTCCTCGGGGACCTGAACTTCCACCTCAAGAACAACAACGACGCCAACTCCACCGCCCTGATCGACAACCTCGCAAACCTCGGACTCAAACAGCTCGTAACGACACCTACTCACACCACTGGAGACACGCTCGGCCCCATCTTCTCTGCAAGCCCCCACGTCTCCTTCAACCACACCACCAAACCACACTGGACCGACCACAGATGCGTCCACTTCACCTTCAGAAAACCCACCACACACCACCGCACCCAACAGCTACCACGCTGCTGCTGGGGCAAGGTCACCGAGGACCAACTGACTACCGCCCTCGCCCTGAGACCACCCACCGACCCAGACACCGCTGCGACCAACCTCACACAGTGGATCAACGACTGCACCAACACCCTCGCCCCTCTCAAGACCTCTACAACCAACCACACCAACAAGAAAGCCGCCTGGTTCACCGAGGACCTCCGAATCTCCAAGCACACCTGTCGGAAGCTGGAGAAGAAATTGCTCCACAACCGAACACCAGACAACCACACAGCCCTCAAGAGCGCCACCCGCAGACACCACCAACTCATCAGGACCGCCAAGAAGACCGCCTTCAAGGACCGCCTAGACAACAACGCACATAACACCAAAGAGCTCTTCAGCATCGTGAAAGAACTTTCCAACACCAACGACATCCCGCCATCTCAAGACCTGTGCGACTCCCTGGCCACCTTCTTCCACCGCAAGATCACCGACATCCACAACAGCTTCAACTCCGACCCCCCGCACCCACCACCGAGTCCATCACCCCTGCGACTACCACTCGCACCAGTCACCTGACCGTCTGGTCCAGCGTCAGCGATGAAGACACCATCAAAACCATGAACTCCATCCACTCCGGATCCCCATCGGACACCTGCCCTCACCACGTCTTCAACAAAGCCAGTGCAACCATCGCGCCCCACCTCCGGAAAACAATCAACTGTTCCTTCGAGACAGCAACATTCCCAGAAAGCTGGAAGCACGCCGAGATCAACGCCCTTCTGAAGAAGCCCAAGGCGGACCCCAAGGACCTCAAGAACTTCCGGCCCATCTCCCTGATCCCTTTCTCGGCAAAAGTGACCGAGAAGATTGTCAACAAACAGCTGACCCGCTACCTCGAAGTTAACAACATCCTGGACCCTTCCCAATCTGGTTTCCGCAGTAACCACAGCACTGAGACCGCCCTCATCGCCGCCACTGATGACATCCGGACCCTGATGGACAAAGGAGAAAGAGCCGCCCTCATCCTCCTGGACCTATCAGCAGCCTTTGACACGGTCTGCCACCGCACCCTATCAGCACGCCTCCATGACGCCGGTATCCAAGAGAAGGCCCTGGCCTGGACCACATCCATCCTCTCCGGCAGAACCCAGAGCGTCCGCCTCCCACCCTTCTGCTCCAAAACCACAGAGATCATCTGCGGCGTCCCACAGGGATCCTCCCTCAGCCCGACACTGTTCAATATCTACATGGCCCCCCTCGCCCACGTCGCATGACAACACAACCTCAACATCATCTCCTACGCCGACGACACCCAGCTGACCATATCCCTCACCGAAGATCCCCACACCGCCAAAGCTAACCTCCACCGAGGAATGAAGGCCGTAGCCAACTGGATGAAGGACAGCAGACTGAAGCTGAACTCAGACAAGAAGGAGGTCCTCATTCTCGGACCCACCCCATCAGCCTGGGACGACTTTTGGTGGCCCACGTCACTAGGCACAGCCCCGGAACCCACGGACCACACACGCAACCTGGGGGTCATCCTCGACTCCACTCTCTCCATGACCAGGCAAGTCAACGCCGTCTCCGCGTCCTGCTTCAACACCCTCCGTATGCTCTGCAGGATCTTCAAATGGATCCCCCTCGACACGAGAAAAACTGTTACCCAGGCCCTCATCACCAACAGACTCGACTACGGGAACGCCCTCTACTCAGGAACTACAAACAAGCTCCTGAGACAACTCCAACGCATCCAGAATGCATCGGCCCGACTCATCCTCGTCCCCCGCCGCAGCCACATCACACTCCACCTGAGAGGCCTGCACTGGCTCCCCGTCAACAAAAGGATCACCTTCAAGCTCCTGATCCACGCACACAAAGCACTGCACAACACCGGACCCACCTACCTCAACAACCGACTCAGCTTCCACACCCCCACACGAAGCCTCCGCTCAGCCAACCTCGCCCTCGCCACAGTCCCCCGCATCCGAAAAACCACCGGCGGCGGCAGATCCTTCTCCTACCTCGCCGCCAAGACCTGGAACACTCTCCCCACCATCCTACGACAGACCCAGGACCTGCTGGCCTTCAGAAGACTCCTCAAGACCTGGCTCTTCGACCAGTAGCACCCCCCCTCCACAGCGCCTTGAGACCCTCGTGGGTATGTAGCACGCTTTACAAATGCAGTGATTGATTGATTGATTGATTGATTGAATGGGTCAGAAGGTAGTGCTACTTTACTTTGACAGTGTGGAGGATTTTATTTCTTATTTCAAGGTTTTAAGCCTTTTTTAAAATAAGAGGAGGGATTCGATAAAATTGAAATCAGGGAGAAAGAATGCGACACAGTCAAACTGCTGTTAACGCGAACATAAGGGAAATGGAAGAAAACAATGCAGTTAGGAGAAAACTACCTACCTGTCGCTTATTTTAAGCTTATGACAGAATAAGGAAGGGGCCAGCTTGAGATATGTGTCAGTGTTACACTATCTCCAAGGGGCCATTGTGCTGTCACTAAATGCCTTAAATGAATTACTATAAGCTGCCATTGATATGTTCACATTTAAAGTCAAACTATGATGTCAGAACTTGCATATAATAAGAAAATAAGTTATAGGCATGTATGTAAAGAGTTTGCTCCTTCAAAGTATTAACTATGTATCCCTTCTCATCAGGATTTACAAAAATCTTCTGTTCATTTTTTAAAATCTTGTTATTAAATTTGTTTTAAATCAGAGATAGAAAGGTTTTTAAAACTATACATTACTCGAGTAAAAAGCTGACCAAACACAGTATTTCACAATCAATTACAGGACACATTAATTCAAAATGACAACATCATGTCATCCCGCACATTACTTTTATCTCTTTTCTTGGGTACCTTCCAAGTCATGTATCAGATAGAGAATTAGATAAATGCTACATGGATCTACTACAGCTCTTCTAACAACTTAGGCCCTGATTCTAAGCTTGGCGGGCGGCGGTAGCCGCCCGCCAAGCGGGAACCGCCAGAAGACCGTACCGCGGTCAAAAGACCGCGGCGGTCATTCTGGGTTTCCCACTGGGCTGGCGGGCGACCGCCGAAAGTCCGCCCGCCAGCCCAGCGGGAAACACCCTTCCCACGAGGAAGCCGGCTCAGAATGGAGCCGGCGGAGTGGGAAGGTGCGACGGGTGCAGTTGCACCCGTCGCGAATTTCAGTGTCTGCAAAGCAGACACTGAAATTCATTGTGGGGCCCTCTTACGGGGGCCCCTGCAGTGCCCATGCCACTGGCATGGGCACTGCAGGGGCCCCCAGGGGCCCCACGACACCCCATACCGCCATCTTGTTCCTGGCGGGCGAACCGCCAGGAACAGGATGGCGGTATGGGGTGTCAGAATCCCCATGGCGGCGCAGCAAGCTGCGCCGCCATGGCGGATTACCATGGGCAGCGGAAAGTCGCCGGTACACCGCCGGCTTTCCGCTTCTGGCCGCGGCTGTACCGCCGCAGTCAGAATGCCCGGCGGAGCACCGCCAGCCTGTTGGCGGTGCTACCGCCAACCTCCGCCCTGGCGGTATTTACCGCCAGGGTCAGAATGACCCCCTTAGTGTCTCAAAGGGCAGTCAACTAATATAATTATCAGTTGAATTAGAAGGTTTAAGTTGTTGTGAAGAGCCCATAAGATCCAAAAGTAAATTATACCTTCTCAGAGAAAAAGAAGAGCTATAGGTGTCTCTCAGCTGTACCGCTAAGTGATGCTCATGAGGGTAAGGGTGTTAACAACCCCGAAATTACTACATACTGATATTTGCAGCAAACTAATATCTACCATATGTGACTGTCATACAGCTAATATGAATAGGATTTATCACAATACTTATTGATAACAAAGTGAACAAAATGGATAGAAGGAGGAATGCTAGAAAACCCCCAAACATATTTTATCACACATCCTCAATCAATTTACCGGAATCCATCCTAAATTATGATTAGCTAAATTATGGTTTAGTCATCTTTGAATGTTTGATGCTAAGTCATCTAAATATCCCACGCACATTTATGGCATCAGGCTTTGTAAGAAAATTGATTATTATTTGGGGGAGGCATTTGCCTACCTTAAGGAATAATAACCTTTCTCATCAGGGTGAACACTCAAAGTCACTAAATTGACCTGAGCTCAACCCTCTGGTAGTTATGGCACAGCGGAGACAGGTCAGCTTAGGGCATGGTGCCTTATTTATGCAGTGCCAAAACAGTACTAAAGTCAAAATACCAACTAATTAAAACCCCAAACCAATTTAGGAAATGCATTAAAATGTTATCAACAAAATGTCACACAAATAACAAAAATCCAATGAGAGGAATTGGAGCTATGAATTTCTACAATTTTAAGTAGAACTAGTAGCAAAAAATAATAAAGCAATAGGTGCCAATGATAGTCTATGGGAGTGCTAGACTGGGACTTAGGCATGATTTGAGCCCAACCATGATAGATTCACCAAGTGGCTTGATTCCACTGAAAGTCTGGATGTTGCAAAGTTTGAAAAAGTTCCACTTCAGAAAGGGACTTTGATGCTTTTTTGAAGAAAAGCATTGACATTTCTTCCACGTCTAACATGGAATGGGACTTTATCCCTGATTGAGAGGACGCCGTACGTGGAAGGCTGATGAAGTTGTAGCTGCTGCTGTGGAAATGAAAGACAGATAACTGAAGCAGGTTGGTCCAGCTGATGCTCTGGAGCATTAGCTCCCAACCTGTGGTCCGTAAATTCTCCTCAGGGTGTCCCCAACCACTTAGAAAATTCAATAATATTAACAGATTAGGTCCCAAGCATTCAGTAATGACTCAGGGGGGGAGTCCCCGGATTCAAATAATGGTTCAGTGGGGTCTCTGGGTTCCAGAATTGATAAAGTGGGGGTCCACAGAAGTCAAAAGGTTGGGAACCACTGCTCTGCAGCTTAGAAGATTTCTCACAGGAAAAGTCCCAACAAAGAATGGTACTTTGCCATTTATTCAGGGGTGCAAATATTTCTATATGGGACACAGATTAAATTCAGTCCAATCCTGTGGAACTGCTAGTAGATACTTATCTAGGTGGGTCCTGCTGAAGCTCTGGAGGAAAAGTTCTCAAAAATCTTCAGACTTTTTTCTCATGCCCAAACCACCACAGGAGTGCACATTTAAGGCCCCCAGTACTTCGGGGGTGAGGAGGGGGCCCTTAGAGACTCTCAGTGTGTCAGCCAAAAGCCACTAGCAAATCCCAGTCCAGGTCCAGTTACCAATGGTGAACTGAGTACTTCAGGAAAAAGGCAGGCGTCTTGAAGCTTGCTGCAACCCTCTAGCTACATAGGAGGTCAGCTAACTGGCCCTAAAGTCAACTTCCCATGGGTATAGGGAGAACAGGTCTAGTCCTTCAGGGCTCCTCTTCTGTAGAAGAACTCAAGCCTTTCTCCTACCATCCAAGGTAATGCTTCCATCATTTGGGCAAACACCATTGGCAAGAGGGTGTAGGACCATCTGTTCCCTTTTGTATTGGTAGGACATCAGCTATCACAATGTTATTACAGACAAGAGTTACCTAAAAACGTCAAGCCTTCTTCTTTGGATAAAGCCCTTGATGAGTCCCAACAAACCCAGGCATCTTCAACCTCGTTGCAAACACAAGGAAATTAGCAACAATTGTTACATTGACGTTAGTTCAAGAATACATAATTTGTGAGTCATATTCATGACAAATTAGGTTTAATGCTAAATCATTTGCTTGGGGCAAGTATGCTCCAAGGAGTAATACACAACAGGAGATGAAGTCTTAGTGGTTACCAAATAGGAGACAGATCTTTGTTCTTTTTGCCATATTTGCTGACTGCCAGTTGACAGGGCAATATGGTAAAGTCAGAGGAAGGCTTACATGAATGCTAAGAAATATAGGGAGAAGTCCAACATCAAACAAGAAGGCCACATTTGAAAGGTGTGCTGAGTTTTAGTTCTCTGGGTCTCATCTTCTAAGGGTATCATCTTCTAAATGTTAAACTTGGGTTAGATACCTCCTGATCTGCACAGCCATACTGCCTTTGCCCTGTGTGCAATGTTCTGGCTGGCATGTGCCTTGACACTTGGCTGTGATCACCACCGAGTCACCAGCAAGCAGGTGATATGTGACCCCTCCTTTGCCAACCATTCCTCAATGCCATCATTATAATCAGTTAATTCCCTGACAAAAATTAGAGGTTCTAAACTTTAAGAAGTTAGCCCAGCAAGCTATCCTGTAAGGCCTTCTTTAACTTTGGGTATCTCAATTCAACAACTGCAGCAATACCTTTTGCATAGCTAGATAAACAATACAGCACCTTGTACAAATCATGGTACCTGATAGTTTATGTGTCCTTTTTATACACATTTTATTTCACATACCCATGGAATTTCTGTTAAACATGTATACTACAATTTAACAAAACAGTGGCTGATAAGCTGAATACTAACTACCAAAAGATAGGTTAAACAGAGAAAACAAAAACTTCAGTAACTGTTTACATTCTGTAGGATGGCTACGTAGCATAAGGTTCGATTACTAATAATGCTATAGGAATTCTTTCCAAATGGCATCAAAATGACTATATTATATTACCAGAATTGTATAAGACATATTTTTGACAGTAGCTAAGTAGGCATGTCTATTACCCAAATATTATTAATTATTTATAAATCTACATTTCAATTTCCTTAAGATACATTTTCTCCAAAACATTTGGGGAATTGGCAGACCAAAGCTTCTCGTGCTTGTATCTGTTTTTTTTTTTTTAAAGTAAAATTGCCAGAAAACAGTCACAATTCATCTTTAATTTTTACATACTGTAATTGTCAATGTGCATATACATTTTTCTTGTAATAAATGTGTATAATATAGTCAATAAAAAAAATTTAAAAAAATGAAGTCACTTCAATTCTTGCTCTTATGTCATTTTTCTTTATTTTGTCTCTGGATTTTGAAGCTAGATATTTCTGTGCAAAGGCAGTTTCCTCATAACTCTGTGGTAGATAGATGTGATTATTTAATTGCACTTCTTTGTACCAGAATGCTTTCTGATTCTCCCTTGCTCTGTGGCATTCTTTCAAATTCCCAATAGATTGTTAAATATCATCTTCTGCTGGGAGAACCATACCTTTGTTTCCAAATCATCTATTATCACCTTTTATTTACTGTTTCATAAGTGATAATCTGACCACACAATGATGTTTTAAAAGCATCTAAAACTATTACAGAATCTGACGACCTTATATTCCTATCAAATAAATCATTTATAAAACTAATAACGTCTCTTATTGAAATGTAATTTTCCAGCAATAATCTGTGAAATTTCCATCTTTTACTTTGGGTGTTACGGTAATATTCAGGTTGATTACAGGATGGTCAGAAAAAACATTATGAAAAATAACTAGTCATTACTCTTCAGGGTTAGGAAAGAAGAAAAAAACTCTAACTGGGCAGCCAATATGTATTTAAGAGATAAGCATGTGAACTCTTTTTTTGCTCTGGGTATTCTCTCCTCCAGTGGTCATAAATAATTACATCTCTTAAAATATTGAGACTCCCTTTGCTCTGCAATTTCTCATTCTCTTAGGATTCAATTAGGAGGAACATAGCAATAGTTTGTAAATAAAATGAAAACAGCCTGATGATTATTTCACCTCTTAAAGGGGCCATGGAAAAAAGCAGATGTTTATACAAGATTGGCTCTACCTCTTTGAGGGTATACATATTTACAAATATAATATTCCTACAATTAACTAAATAATTTAACCAAAACCATTTTCCTCCAAGATCTGCCTCATAGTTGTGAATTTTTAAATGCATTCTTTTTAAAAAGTATTGCGATCCCTTTGTATGCTGCAGTTGCGAAGCAGAAGAAGCAATATTTGGCTCAGTGTTTCAACATACTGAAATCACTTACACGTGCTACAGGAACGTTTGTTACATCAGACTTGTGTATATTAGTCCACAATTCTATCACCCTGAACTGCAACCGCCCTCCCCTTAGTGCCTTGAGACTCTTATGGGTGATTAGCTGCACTCTAGAAGAACCTGAATAACGTCTTTTCATTGGGAATATTTAACATTGCTGTATTGAGAAAAAAAGACTAGGGCCCTTATTATGACCTTGATGGAGGGGTTTCCTCCATCACGAATGTGACGGATATCCCGTCCACCTTATTACGATGTCCCTTGAATATAATGGGATCGTAATAGGGCGGACGGGATATCCATCACATATGTGATGGAGGAAACCCCTCTGTCAAGATCATAATAAGGCCCTATGTTTCTTGCTCCCACATCTTATATGAAACTTTTTCTATTGATAACCCTTCCTATCAAAAGAGTAATGCCTTCCAAATATTTTTCCTTTTAATCTATTGGCATGAATGTCCCTATAGAGCAGAGGTCTTCAAACTGGGGGGCGGGCCCCCCTAGGGGGGCCTCAAGTGATCCCAGGGAGGGCGCCAAACTCTGGCCAAAATAAATATTTTACAGATAACATGCCTTTGTTTTAAGCAGAAGCATGTTATTGCAGTTTTAAAAAGGTAACAATACTTAACTGCAATGTTTAAATAGGTTTAGACATATTTAAACATTGCCATCTTTCTAAAATAATTGTGAAAAATTCTGAGGGGGGGCCCAATGATTTTTATTTTTCATCTGGGGGGGCGCGGCATTAAAACGTTTGAAGACCACTGCTATAGAGTGTAAAAATAACTTTCTTCAGTGTGTGCTCCTATAAAGTAATGTAAGTGTGCATATAGTGCATGAGAAGTGGTTGACTGCTTGAGAAAAGTGCCAGTGTGTTCCTATGAAATGCCCTATAAAGTGCTTGCCTGATGAAGTAGTTCAGCACACTACGTAGTACCTTCTCTGGCTTTTCTCACTGACTTTGAATGCTTCACCTTCTACCTCAATCTTCCCTGAGGCCTTCCATGAGATTTCTGCGACCTCTGGTGTTTAGTATACCCTAACTGATAACTCTTTATTCAGCATAATTTTGTATAGTGTGTTAGTTAGGAGGAATTCACATCTGCATGCACAATTCATTCCATCTTTAAGCTTGGGCCACTGTCTATCCTACAGTTTAGATACTTCTATAAATGTACTTAGGACATCAATGTCAATTGACTTGCTGTAAAAAGACTTTCAAATTCGCCACCTTCAAAAAAGGGAACATTGGTGGTTATAGAGCACGTTTATTTTAATTGCTGGGAAATTTATTTTGAGCCCTAATGGAAAAGGCTGGTGTAAGGGGTTTAAACTCCCTTCTTGGTTTATTAGTCTATAATATTATTTTGGACGATATTGGAAAAGATAATACTTTTTCAGTTTTAATGAAGTAAATTTTAGTGGCCTCTGAAAAGATTCACTCTTCAATCCAAAGTCTACAAAGTGTGCTCTGATTGTACAAGGTAATCTGGTGTTTCTTGCTGGGGCCATTGGTACTCTGTGAGCTTGAATGCTCCTCTTCAAAGTGAAGTAAGATGTGCATTTTGATCACAATACTTAACATCTCCTCTTCTGGTGTGCTCTTTCTTGAATTTCCACAAATGGGAGGTTCAAATAGTGTTATCTGTTGTCCAGATCTTCCTGCTTTATTATATTATATTTTCAATCAGCTCTTTTTTGGATTAGATTTTCATATTTGTCTCTATGACTTCTAAGTCAGACATCCTTTGTCCATGGGGTCTAGAGGTTTGTTGGTTGACTGGTGCATGAGCCCTGGCCAAGCAACAGTCATAATCCCTTGCAGGGTGAACCACAAAAAGTCACTCATTTAACCTGTGCTAACCCTGAGTAGCTTGGCACAAAAAGCAATCAGGATAAACTTAGAAGCAATGTGTTAAGAATTTATGCAGCACACAAACAGCAATTCAGTAAAAACATGATAGCAAAACAATCTCCAAACAGTGTAACAAGAGTTATGAATTTTTAAAGTTTCAAATAGCAAGTCCTCAGTTTTAGAAAATGGCCACCTGGACATATTTAGCACCACAACAAAGGGTCCAGGAGTGGATGAAAACATCTTGGGGTCAAGACTCACTCAGGCTTGGTCCAGATGTGGGTTCAAGATGGTGGGAGCCTGTTATGTCTCTGTTACTCTTCACACAGGGCCAGAAAAACTAGTCCCTGGAGTCACCTCTGGAAGTCGTGGGTGCAGGTGAAGATGCAGGGCTCCACAGCAGGGCTGGCCTCTGAAGGTTCAAAGGAGGCTCCAGGCAGCACAGCAGTCCTTCCTGGTACAGCAGAAGTCTGGTGGAATGCACAGCAGGTCACAGCAGCAGGTAGTCCTATGAAAGTCCTTCCGCACGTCCAGTAGTAAACTGAGGAGTAGGTCTGAGAGCCCTATTTTTATACCCTGCTGTCCTGCTCCTAGAAGTTGGGAGGTGTCAAGAAGGGTTCTCTGAAGTTCCACAAGTTTCCTGCCTCCCCTGCCCTAGATCCTAGCTGACGGACTGACAAGAAATGGTTGTTAAACCTATTGTGTTGCAGCAGAGCTCAGCCTATTTACATGTAAATGGGGCTGTGCTTAGCTCCGGCCCCCAACAAGTCAGTAAATGGCTTATTCAGGCTCTGCTAATCCCACTATTATGTGACTGCCTGGGGTGAATTCACAAAGTATCAACTGTTAGTTACACTCAGTCATGTGACCTAAGGCAGGCTACAGGTAAGGAGGGTTAAGGGCAGGTAAATGGGAACTTTTTGGAAGTGGCATTTTTAAACTTGCAATGATAAATCTGACTTTATCATTAAAGAGTATTTTTCTTTACAAGTTCATAGATAGCAAACATGAGATATCTACCACCTCTGGTTTAGGAATTACAGCTTATTAAATAGAATAATGAATCCCCAATGTTATCCTCTGGGAGATGTAGGTTTAACAGTAGTGACAAAAAAGAATTTGGGGGTGTTTCACTACCAGGACATGTAAAACTAAAAGTGTACATGTCCTACCTTTAAATTATACAGCACTCTGCCCTATGGGCTACCTAGGGCCTACCTTCGGGGTGACTTATTTGTAAAAAAAGGAGAGTTTAAGCCCTGGCAAGGGGTTTTAAATGTCAAGTCGACGTGGCAGTGGGGCACTGTCTTCTGGCTGCAATGGCAGGCCAGGGACATGTTTAAAGGTGCTTCTTAAGTGGGAGGTAGAATAAGTGCTGCAGGCTCACTGATAGGACTTTACAGGCCCTGGGTATATGGTACAAGGGACGTACATGTAAATTAATTATGCCAACCAGGTATGTGCCAATCAAACTATGGTTTAGGGCGAGAGCACAAGCATCTTAGCACTGGTTAGTGGTGGTAAAGTGCACAGAGTCATAAGGCCAACAAGCAAAAATCCAGCAAAAAGTAGGAGGAAGGCAAAAGGTTTAGGGGTAACCCTGTAGAGAGGGCTGTTGTCATAGTGTTCTAACAAAGAATGCATATTTTTGTTGACCTAATCAAACATCTCTTTAATAATTATTATTGAGTTTTCCTGGGAAGCTTCTAACTTGAGAATCTCCAGTAAGATGTTAAGGATCAAGCCTTCTGCAGTCCTTTTTGTTGGCCCTAGAGCCTGGCAATATTTGCTAATGTTTAGCCCAAGTTTATCTCTTTGTAATTCTACTTCAGCATTTTGGTCACCTTCTTGACGGGATACAGTCAGTGAATCTGATAGAGCAACAGAGCCATTAAACTCCAGAATTTCCTTTATTGTCGATTACCGTGCCTCAGAACACAAAGGGAAAGAAAAAGCCCCTGTCATGTACTCAGTTAATCAACTCCCTGAAAATCTGACATACTGGTTCCAGCCACTCGTCCACCTATGTGTCTCTTATTATGCCACTGTGAAATACCATTACTGCTCTCTAGAGTTGATCAGTGGAGAGATGATCCACCCTCCCACTGATGATTAAGGGATCTATTTTTCCCCAGTCCACTCAACTTGTTTACATTTCATGAATACTTATGCCTAACCCCACATCAGACAAACCAACTCACTGTACTTGTGCAAGCAATGCTCTGGTTAAGGCACTGACTGTGTTGGTGCTGGCAAACAACTTGCAGAGTATCTGATTCCTCCACATGATATCCCCTCTGGTGTGGTGGCAGGTAACATGACGAGGTGGTGAGTCACTAGCTGTCTCTCACAGCATCAGGTGAAAGTTTTGTCAGGACTTTTGGCTACTAATTTCAAATGACAGTCATCCCAGAGCTTACAACTCTGGTTCCAGGCTTGACGCAGCACAAACTCCCATCATGCATGCGTGCTGATGTGGTTCATCAAAGGTTGAACTTACAGGTGGCATCAACCCACCATTCTTCTCTGTCACTGCAAAATCCATGTGCATATGAACTATAACTGTGGCAGTTTATTAATATAACATTGATGGTGGGATATTGGTAATTATTATTGCCTGTAGAGGTGTTTCTTCCCAAAGAGTTTTCACCCTCTGAGAGTCACTAAATGAATGAACGCTACTAGCCCCATTGCTATTAATATTAATCTCCAGCATTTATGAGTTCACTCTGCCCTGGTGGTTTTATGGAGTTGTAAATTCATTCCACCTGTTTTTTTTTTTTTTTTTTTAACGAAAAGCTCCCCAACTAATGCTCACACGTCTTGGTAGCTTATCTATGGTAATTAATAAATAAAGTTACTGATCTTGTGGCATCTGACTCTGACAACCTCCACTTAGACTGTTCTTGGAAAAATATGATTTATTCAAATACAATGTGAAAAATGGAATACCTGCTTTCAAAATATAGAAAATAATGTTGTCTTTCCATGGCCCTGAAACAGGTAGATGAAATAAATCATAATTACCAAAGGAAGTGGAAATTGTATAAGGCACTGTAAGAAATTTGGTTTTGGCTAACTGTGGTGTGAGCTCTGGTCAAGCAGCAACCACAATCCTTGTAAGGGTGCAGCACAAACCATACCTAATTTAACCTGTGCTCAACCCTTTGGTAACTTTGCACAGAGAAGTCAGGCTTAACTTAGAGGCAATGTGTAAAGTATTTGTACAACACTTCAAACAGTAATAAAGTAAAAAATACCACAAAAGGGGTTCCCATACCATGTTAGGAAAACAGTACTCTCCTTGATAGATGAAATAAGATGAAATTGACAAAAATCCAATGGGGTAGAACTAGAGATATGCAATTTTTAAAAGCTCAGTGGAAATAGCACCAAAAAGCACAAACCACCACCTGTGGATATCTTGTTGCAGTGGACCAGGACAAACTCACAAGTTCAAGCTGACCATGATGGAGCATGGGCCAGCTACAGGGAGTCAGTTAGGATTGCTGAACAAAGTACCTTCAATCCTGGTTTGTGGAGCAGTGCGAGGATCCGCATTGGAGATGTCACTCAGCTGGAGCGATGCATTGGTTCCAGTGAGGCTGCAACGTGAGGACCTCCATCATCTAGAATCCTGTCAATGAGGGTTGGCAATGCAAAGTCTGGCGTCAATGATATGTTGCGCATTCGAGCAATGCATTCGTTCTGAGGAGCTGCAAGGCTGTGATGTGGAGTCTGTCATTGTCACTGAGGCTGCCATCGACAAAGGATGCAATGGTCTCTACCAAGGATGCATTGCGTGGCTGCAATTCTGAAGAGACTATGAAAGTGATGCAGGTTGTTGCAATGGGTCTAATCCATACAGCAAGGGCAGTGCATCAGTTCTGCTCGGGTTTGCGCCATGCAGCAGATATGTGTCTGTTCCGCTGGATCCACAGAGGTTAGCAGAGCACCATACGTCCACTTCCAAGAGTCCAGGACTGCGGTGGCACCACTTGGCAGTAGGTGGCAACAGCAGGGCAGCAGTCCTTCAGAGAAGCAGCCCAGCAGAGTGACAGACCTTTCATCAGCACAGCCGTCCTTCTTCCTGGCAGAGTATCCACCAGTCCAGAACTGTACTGAAGAGCTTGTGTCTGAGGTCCAGTATTTATTCCCAGTTGAGCCTTTGAAGTGGGATAAGCTTCTAGAGGCAGGCCTTTTAAGTGTACGTGTGCCCTGCTTTCCTGGCCCCAGCTCCAGACTAACTACAGAGCGTATACAGCACCTTGTATGCAGGCAGGACTCAACCTATTCAAATGTGAGTGGGACTGGACCTAGCTCTTCCTGGCAGTCATAACCCATCCAGGCACACCTACGCTCCCTATTGTGTGTAGCTGTCTAAGAGGAATACACAAAGCCCAAGTGTCAATTACACCCAGTCATGTGACTCAGAGACAGGCCACAGGCACCAAATGGCTAAGGCAAGAAAATGCCAACTTTCTGAAAGTGGCATTTTCAAAATTGTAATTTAAAATCCCACTTCACCTTACGTTAGAATTTTTCATTACAATTCCAAAGACACCAAATTTGAATTGGTTACCTGTTCATATTTGGAAATCATTGCTGACTAAATGTAACAAGGTAACTCCAGTCTTATCCTATGTGAGCAGTTGGCTTTGCAGTAGTGGAAAAAGAGTTTAAGAGTTTTTCACCTCTAGCATATGTAAAATGTAAAGGTACATGTCCTACTTTTTCAATACATTAGATCTTCCCCTTTGGACTGTCCAGGGCCTATCCCAGGGGTGACTTATATGTATTAAAAATAAAGGTTTGGGCCAGGCAAAAGGCTTATTTTGCCGGGTCGAAATGTCAATTTGAAAGCTGCACATGTCTAAAGTGCTACCCAAGTGAGTGACACAATCAGTGCTGCAGGTCCACTGCTAGGCACTTAATTATAATGAAATGCCTAATTCTAATCAGGACCTCAGATGTTGCTGTCCGTCTTTCTCCAGAGGCACCAATCTATTTCCTTACTCATCCTCTTTGTCATGAAGGCTTTAGAAAATGGTGTGTCTAGCACTAGCCCATAGCAGCCTAAACTAGGCCAGTTTTTAAGGAATCCCCAAAATAGGCACGTCAGTGGTCATCATGAAAATCTAGATGGATGCAGCCCTCCTAGTTCAACATTGTAAACAGTGATTTGGGAAAATATTTCAGTATTTTCACATCTAGATGAAAGATGGATGAAAAAGTTTGGGAGTGTACAGTTGAGATTTGAAAAACATTGGTTCTATGTTGACAAGGTGGGTGCACCCATGGTTGACACTTTATCCTACCACTACACATCAAGCCATTAGAGTAGTAGTAGAAAATCTGTTGACAAAGAAATTGTTTCTTTACAATTAAGGGAATCCCGAATAGTCACCCCTGTCACTGAATGGGATGGAATGAAAAAAGAGAACCAATGGTTTCTTACCCATCAAAGAAGACATAAGCCATAAACACCAATCACTCAAACTTCTGCCACCTACCAGAGCTGTCTGATCAGCAATCTAACGCAAATACTGCAATGTAAATATTAGTAGTTAGCCTCTTTTGTGAGTCCCATCTTATTATTTTCTTATTGTTTTCATATGTACCCATATACCCTATAGCATGCCTGTTAGACTTGACATCCTAAAACACCCCTTTTTTTGGATCTTTGAGCAGAAGGTGATATTAAGACCTCTTACATGCTTTGTTCATATGATTAATTCCTCCTTTCACAAGAAGCAAGATGTGAAATTACCACAACTTTGTGCTTCACCTCAGTCCGAGGAAGAAATAAGACTCCATAGCCTGGATGTCAGGAGGAGAGCTCCCCTTATTCAGAGAGGGTGGCTTCCGTTAGGAGTTCAGAATCCATTTTTGATCATTTTTGTCTGCTTCAAAAGGGTTATAAACTGACAATGTCTTTTCTGAGTCATTGTGTTAGATCCCTCATCGTACTGGGCAATAAGGCTGCTGGTCTGTCTATGTTTCTCGGTATCCAGGATAGATCCACTAGGTGGGGGGCAACCTCAATTGCCTAAACGTGATGTGTCTTAATTTCTAAGATATATAAAGGGACTACCTGTGCTTCACCTTCCAACATTTGTAACCACTATGAGATTGGTCAGGAGGTAGAGTTGGTAACCATTTTCGGTTCAAGAGTACTGTTGTCTTTGAAGTTAGAGAAGTAATTTCTCTACAGTGTTTGTCTCTTTATTACATTGGTGTTATCTGACTAGGCAATTTTGAGTTGTTCTGGTTTTGCCTTGTACATCCTACACCTGACTGGACGGAAGCAAGGAAGGAATAGGCCGTAATGCCTTGATTGCTTGCCAGTAATTGCATTACTGTAAGTGCAATCCCTTGCTTTTATTCCTTACTTCCCTCCCTCCCGATCAGTCCATGCCAACTAAGCAGAAGCATTTATGATGCTTTTAATGAACAGAAAGAGTGGAAGGAGAATAGGCTCTTTATTGGATTTTATTTTCCGGGTGATTGGTTGTCTGCTGATGTAAGAATGCTAAAAACCTGTAAGGAATGGAAGCATTGGATTGTACTCAGAAAATGCAATTACTGGCTAGTAATCAGGGAATAATAGAAAGTCGCACAGGAACTGGTTACTTGAAAATTTAACAAAAAATTGCTACCATTACAGGAAAAGTCTTAGCCAACAGAAACAAACTGAACCTGATTAGCTGAACAGAATTTAGCCTCAAACTATTACTTTCTAATATTACCCAAGATACATAAAAGTGACCAGAAACCACCAGGGCACTGTATTATTATTAGATATGGCTATGTATTAGAGCCTTTGGGATTTTTTTTCCTCAAACCCTTTGCTAACAGCACTTCATCAGAAGCATCCAGGACATCACCAAATAAATTGAAGACTTTTCATTTGACCATGAGAGTGAGCTTCTGGTAACACTTGAAAAGTAAAGGGTAGCATAACAACCTAGTGGGATAAAAATGGATGAATTTCACTCTTCTTTTCTGTCTGTGGAGCGGAATTAGGGCTGATCCGCTACTCGTTTGGTGGAAAAAAACACAAAAAGCATGGTTGCTTTCTGAAGCACCACAAAGAGCTCGGCAATGAACTTGCCTTAATGCTAGCTATATTATGTTATATATTTTTCCTACAACCCTACCAGTGCACTTCAAAGCAATTCCCCAACAAGGAAGTCTGTGTGCAGTGCCCCCCTGCTAGGCTTCTTGATAGGCAGATGCCACACTCAGGCTCCCTAGCTGGTGAAGTTTCTTTGAAGAGCTTAGTCGGAGGCTGTCCACTGAAGGTAAGCTAATGTAATTGCCATTATTTTCCCTGTAAGGGTCAACTCTTGACAGCGACGGCTGCAAAATAATTTCATTGCTTTTACTCCTCAACACCCAGAAGGAGGAATTCTTGTTTTGCAGGGCACTTCACCTGCATTTTTTACTTTTTCTCTGCTCCACATCTGGTGAATTTGGAAACAATGAAAATGCCCACAGTTTTACATACACATACTATGGGTAGAGAAAAGGGAAATTCACCCATCCTTACCTATTAATGACACCCTCAAGAAGACAACTAGACCTTTTTCACATTCCTACAGAATTTATCACCAAATATGCCAGAAATGTCCTCACTCAAAACTATTTCCATTTTAGCAAACTTCACTATATCTGTCAAGGTAATTGCGGTGGGTGCTTACATTACCTCAAATTTAGTTATCCTGAATATAGAGACCTGTGAACAAATACATATCTCGAGTCTAGACAATCTATTTAGTGACCGCCTGTGATTACACAAAAGTGAACCTAACATCTGTCACATTGTTTGTAGAAAAAGAAAAAAATTATATTCATCATCGCTGGCCATCTGAGTCTTGTTTGGCAGATTGTGTGCATTTCTACTGTCATAGAGGATATATAAGATAAGGAAATAGTGTTGAGAGAGCGTTGAGATGTACCTTTAATTGTCAAGTCTTCTGGGGGTCTATGGAGATATTTTAAGGAAGGTTTTGAGTTCTCACATCTTTCAAAGTTAAGGGTCAGTCTACTTGTTTGATTCTGCATCCCATAGTTTTTCTGGAATATTTGTATGTACAATGTTACTTCATTGAGGATACTCCAAAACAGGTTGGTTTTCAAGACCTGCACAAGTTGCAGAATATGAATGATTAGGGCAGAAATGGGTCGGCCTCATCGGAATTGTTCCCCAAAAACGTTGCCTTATGTGATAAGTTTTGGCTTGTGCCATCCAGTTGAGTCACTTGAATAGGATAGACGTTGGGCCCACTTCACAAAGGTAAACTTAGATGTTTGGTCTAAACTTAGAGTTTAGGACTTTGGGAATTCATTAAGGGCATTTACTAGTAGTATCTTTTCGTCTGCACTCGGAGAGTCCCGGTTTTCAGTGGATTGTCCTATAAACATGACACTTTTCTTAATTTTAACTACATGCCCTGATTTGTGGGACAAAGGTCAGGTCATTCTGAAAAGCAGAACTGAAAGGTATGCTCTCCTTCCAAGGGTGCATCTGAAGACTTAAAAAATATAAGTCTTTTATCTGTTTCTGGTAGGTAGCAGAAGGAAAAGGTTCACTATATGCAAATATATATATATATATATATATATATATATATATATATATATATATATATAAAATATATTTAGTCATATTTTCTTGAGATAAAAATAACTATAACTGCTGAATTTCTATGGTTTTCTGTGCATAAAATCTGAACCTAACTATAATGTCCCTGTAACATTTGTTTTTCTTAGTGAATTTCTAAAGTTTTTTCTTTTTAATTCTACTTCCTAACAATAACATCCCTGTAATCTTTTTTTTTTTTCAGTGAATTTCTAGTTTTTTTTTAACGGAAGTAATATTTAATTACCATAGGTTAATCCAGCTGCTACCACGCACGGCCAAAGGTTGTGTGTGGAAGGGGTGGCCCCATGTGCAGCAAACTCCCGCAGGCAGCCAACCCCATGCTGTGAGTCTGTGAGTGAGTGAGTTGTGAGGGGCTGTGTGGGTGTGTGACTGGGTGTGTGAGGTTGTATGAGTGGGTGTGTGAGTATGCCTGTGAGTGGCTGTATGGGTGTGTGAGTGGCTGTACAGGTGTGTGAGTGGTTGTGTAGGTTGGTGTGTAAGAGTGTGTGTGAGTAGGTTTTTAGATCTGTGAATGGGTTTGGTAGTGGTATTGGGGGGTGTGTGAGTGGGTGTATTTTTTTAATTGGGCTCTGGATCTGTAGACCCATCATCGATTCACACGGGGGCTGTGCTGAGCGCCATGGAGGATCTGCTGAACCCAACATGCATCCCCAAAAAACATTTTTGGGCAATTTCCTGTCCATGAACGGTCACTCGGAGACCCCTCCATCAGTCCCATGGGATCAGTGTACCTCTACGCTGACCCCTTCAATCAGTTTTCACTTTTATTTTTCCTGACAGGAACTATGTCCCAATTAACACAATGGCTGCCGCAATTTTTCTGTCAGGTGTCGACCAGCCAATCACGGCATTTTTGTTGGAGCATGGATCTGGGGATTCACCATGGTGGAACTGCATCTCTAGATATACATACATCTTTTTTCTTCAATAACTTCAAAAGTACTGAACAGATTTACACCAAATTACAGTCTTTCAGGACCAAGATCAAATTTGGTGTAATCCTGCCAAGGGGTTTTGGCTGTAGCCATTTCTAAAATCCTTAAGGGAAATTGCATGGGGAAAAACATTTTTGGCCCTCCCCCCTTTTTCTCAGGCCCCGCTTGATGAATCACCCAGACAACAGCTGAAGTGCGTGGCAAACTAGTTTTGAAAATTTCATGAAGACTCATCAAATAGCAAGAAAGTTATTAGTTACACATATTTATAAAGATATATAAATAAATATATTTATTTATTTATTTACAAGACTAGGCAAAACACAGAACAGGCCAGACATATTAATAGGACGAAAGACTTTAGTCCTACTTTATGTCTGGCCTGTCTCCTTTCGCTTCTCAAAATCTAGTCACCCTATCATGCAGGCACCTTTGCAGACAGTGCAAAAGTTTCTGCATGCCCCTCAGCAGACTGATTGTGCGTCGGCACTAGGAAGAGAGCAGAACTGCGCAATATCTTTGTATACATGGTGCTCTTCTGTTCTCTCGCTCTCATGCGACACAGAACATCAACTTTGGCTGCTGCACTACATTGTGTGACAGGTTTGGAAGTCTGGGCCTATATTTTTTCTGACAAAATATTGCTTGTTTGTACAATGTCAGCACAGTGTAATTTCCTTGTTTTATGTTCAAATACTATGCTATAATTTGTAACCAGAAAATGGTACCAAAGAAAAACTATGCATTAAATGAAAGCTAAATGTTCGATTTTTGCATGCCTTCGGTGTAGAAATTTAACTCAGCCTAATGTTTCATTTACAAAGGGTGAAGTATTTGACATTAAAAGATTTGCTTTGTTCAGTGTGTGTAAAGAAGATCCACAAACCACAGTAGGAATCGTGTGATAATAGTCTATATTTAATGGAAAGATTTCTTAGTTTAGAAAATTATATGAGTACTTATAAGCCTTCCAGTAGAAAAGCACACGTTTTTATTACATGGCTGACATAAGTATATCTATATTTCATGTTTATGTTCGTTTTTTAAAATAAAACAACTAAAATGTAGACGTTTTTTATTGAAGGTATTTATCCACATAGGTGTTTGTGTCATACAGGTATCAGAGACAGCAGAACTGTATCCTTCATGCACACTTGAAAAAATATGGGTGGTCTATGAACTTTACCAGGTGTTTAAACGGTTCATTGACTGGTATTTTAGTAGTCCAGATAAGCGTGGGAAAATTATTGCGTATAACTGCAGGTCTATTACTATTTACATTTTCCAAACGATCTACTGACATTCTAGTTACTTGCGGTTCCTCTAGCTCTCGCTTATCGATGTGGAAATATCTGAATCCTTCACCTTTTTGGTGAATAGCTGCACCTTCTGTGAGTAGTTTTTAGAAGTAAGATGTCCTTCTTCACTGAAGCCCCGTTCATATGTAAGTCACACTTAAGCCTTTGTGAGACACATCTACATTTAGAAAATGCTTTGTTACTCACACATAAGCCTGATGCGTGACAGATCTCTTCATAGAAAAAACGCTTTTTGAATCGGGCAGATAAACAGAACTCTATCTGGAAAAAAGTAGGTTGACTCCCCTTACTTTACTTGTCAAACAAATATATACATTGAACAATTAGTTAATCACACAGTGCAGAACAACCATTAAAATTCTGAGGTCAAGTCAACGATCCAACTGCACTAGAACTCGCACAGTGTTCTTTAATATGCTGGGAAGAAGCCTATTTAAAAGCCCAAGTTAGAGCCTAGACAATGCAAACAGTACGCAAAGGAAGCACATGCAGGACAATGTTCCCAAAGGGAACCCATCACTTGCACAATGTTAGTGAAAGGGGCATGTCCAGATTTGAGACCAAATTCCAAAATGAATTGAAACTAGCCCAAACCAGAGACCCTGGAAAATGAAATATGAAATGGCGGTTTTCAGGTACTGGATCATGTTACAAAACAAAAGTGTGATTTTAGTAAAAATAAACATTATTCAAGTAGTAAAGTAGGCACATGGGAGTTGTGGCTTGAAGCCCGGACAAGATGGCGGCATCCTGCTGAGGGGCTGAGGAGAGGCGCGTGGCAAAGTGATGCAGTGACTGCTTCTCGGACATATTTTGACTTTTGCCTGCATGGAATGGACGCAGAACACAGCTAGAGACCGCAGATGTCATTTTTGGAGCTTGGGTAGGCACATTTGCTTCTTTTAGCAGCATTGTTCGTTAACCTGGATATCGGCTACTATTTTATAACAGGAGGTGTGCGCTGTATCTAATTTAACGCTTCAAGTCAGTCAACATTTTCCAGTCACACAGTAGCCTCTTACCCCAAAACAATGAGGGATTCCAACAATATACCTGAAGGTTATCTTTTATATTAAATACAATATTATCTTTGTTACTGCATTGTTTTTTTTTGTTAAATAATTGAGACACTACCATTATTTGAGCCTTGGATTTGTGGTTCATATCAGTACTTGCTTTACTCCTCATTTGTCTGCCCACTACTTTCAGTTTATGGGCAGACTAAAGATATTAACACAATCCTCCAAGTTGTCTGATGAAACATTGCATTAAATGTGTTCTGACACTTTCCTCGCATTGCAACATGGAGAACTCTTCTATAAATTATAAGTTATCTTCTCTCTGTCCATCTTCAGCCAGCCTTACTAATACTTCACAATCTACCACTAGTAAGGTAACCACTAAAATATTTACGAAAGACCCTCATTCTCCCACAAAAACTCTCCCGAATGCCTCATTTGATCTCCTACTTGAAGAAATTAGGGACCTGAGCCCTTTTATGGAAGAGACTAATGTCAAACAAGATTTGGGAGTGAAGTGGTCTCATATTGAAGAGTGAATCACTACTGCGGAGCAACAAAGAATCAATCTCAATGAAACTTCTCTTGAACTGAACGCTTCAGAAACAGGTTGAAGAGCTCGACACCATAACAGATGGAATAATCTTTGCAGCTCGTTGAAGGCTCAGAATGGCCAAATTCTATCGCTTTCATCAAAAGTTTTTTTACCTCAGGTTATGAAACTTCCTAGTGACCAATTATTTAACATTCCATGTTTAGTACTTCTTGGAATACACAGATCTATTGCAGGTCATCTCTGCTGCTACACATCTCAAGCACATCTCTGGTCAGGTCATAATATCTTCTTTTCTAAGGATTATGCTAAGAGCACTGCTGAGTGACGATCAGCCTTCTTGAGCATGAGACCTACTCTTCGTTCTCTTGGAGCATGCTTTGGGCTTTTTCACCCATGTGCCTTTAAAGTTACATATAACAACAAGACAATGGCTTTTGAAGATTCTTCCTGTTTAAGGGCTTTCCAGAATAAATGCAGAGCAGAGACTATGAACAATGGCATTTCAGCTCCTTCATCTACTTGAGTTTTTCATTCTACATTATACCTTCTTTAACAGTAATAGTTGGCTTTTTTAAACATGATGTGTTACTGCCTCTTATCTTTATAACTTAATGCAATATTATTGAAAATATGTTTCATGTTACTCGTTTAAGAAATCGTTTTAATAGTTGTTTTCTCTATTTCTTTCATCAATGTATACACTTGTTCTTCTTTTTCTTTTTCTTTTTGCCGGTGTTGTGTTCCCTTGTGTGTAGCCTCATCTATTTGCATTGTGCACCTTGTCCTCCCTCTGAAGTTTGGACGTGCCATCTTTTTTACGTTGCCTCCCCCGCCCTTATTAAAGTATTTCTAGATATGTTCCCTGTTTTTATTACTTGTTTCCCTTTTTCTATCTCATGCCTTATTCTCCTTACCGCTACCCTCTTCTACCCTTTCCGCTCTTCCTATTTCTATACACTTATAGTATCTGTACTTCTCTCTTGCATTACCATCTCTTTTGTTGCCTATCTGGTTTTCCTCATATTTATTGTCTGATTGTATTTGTCACAATGTTTCTTTCCAAAGGTTTTGGCAATGGTATCCTAGAGAGTCAGAGGTTTAAATTCTCCAATTAAACAACAAGGGGTATCATTTAGCAAGGCTTAATGTTCACACTACTTTCCTTCAAGAAACACATCTCACAGATAGTGAGTCTATGAAATTACATAAAGGATAGGTAGGTGATGTGTTTTTGTTTGGTCCTAGAAATGGTAAAAACATGGTGTCATAATTTTATGTCATATGTCTTTGCATATTCAGCAGATATCTCACGAATTAGATAAAGAGAGGAGATGGTTATTGATCAAATTGTATATTGATAAGATTCCAATTGTACTTTTTAATGTATATGGTCCTAATGCTCTGGATTATCAGTTTTGGTCCACTATTCAACAGAAACTTTTACAAAATCCGGATTGTAATTTTGTTTTAGCAGGAGACTGCAATCCGTTTGTTGATCCATTTACTGATAGACAGTCTTCCTCTCACTATATCCCAAGCAAATCACAAAAGACATTTGTGCATGCTATTCAACAGCGTCACCTATCTGATGTTTAAGCAATCCCACACTTACGGAATATATGTATTACTCACCAGTTTACCACACCCAGTCTCAAATAAAGTGTATTTTCATATCTCACTCTCTTACTCAATCCTTACACACAGAAGATATTGGTGCTATCTTAATATCTTCTCAGGTCCCAATCTCTGTACAACTAAACCTTTCACCTTCACAGATAGATTCCAAAAGATGGCGTTTTAATAATTCTTTATTGTTAAATAACGGTTATACCTCTTCTTTCACTTCCTTCATTCACAAATACTCTCTACATAATAATACGAATGACATTTCTTTTCATAAAATCTGGGATGCCTTTAAAGCTTCAGACCAAGATTTTACGATTAGGTATGTTTCTAAGAAAAAGGAATCCCCTCACAAGCAGTCCTTACAAATTGTTGAGTAAATAAACTGCTTTCAACATATATATTATAACTCTCACATGCAGCAATCAGTACAGCAACACATTAACATTAAACTTCACTTAAATAAAGTATCCCCAGACAGCACATCCTCTTATCTTCTCAAATCTAGTGCCAAATTCTATGAGGATCAAAATAAACCTTGGAAATTATTAGTAAACTATCTTAAAATAAAACACAACAGATTACATATAGAATCCAGGATTGATTGTGATATGTCATATCATAAAGATTCAGACATTTTAAATCAACTAGATTTCTCTTTTTTGGAAAAACAGACATTGCACATTCAGATCTACATCTTGCGCACCTCTCCCTTAAAAAACATAAAGCTCCTGGACAAGATAGTTTCATAGCTGAGTTTTATGCTTTTTTCTCCAAATTACTTGTTTGAAAATTATGTACTCTTCTTCCTTCCTTCACCAACTCTTCCAATTCTTCTGGCTCTTTTCTAGATTCTCTTATATGTCCTATCTCAAAAGAGAGGAAAGATCTCCGTTATTGCAGAAATTACAGACCTATTTCCTTTGTCAATGTGGACTATAAGATTTTCTTCAAAGCATTATCTCATAAACTGCATCCTTTTCTTCCTAAGCTCTTGGAAAAAGAACAGTCAGATTTGTTAAAGGTATTTATCAGATAGCACACATTTGTTCTTTGATATCGTTTCCAAGTCCATAGGGTTTCCCTGATTCTATTGCAGCCATTGCCCTTGATGCCATAAAGGCTTTTGATTGCATGAATTGGAAATTTCTGTTTCATACTCTGACCTGGTTTGGTTTTGGCCCTAAATTTATCTCGTTATTTTTTTCTTTTATATACTTGCCCGAAGCTGTTATTTTCGCTAATAGTTTGACAACGTTGTTTTTTTTTTTTTTACCATCGGTAGAGGGGTCCAAAAAAGCTGTCCCCTTTCTCTTTACTTTAGCACTTGAACCTTTCTTATCTAGGATTGGACAAAACATAAACATACACAGACTCACTTATAATACCCAACATGTTAAATTAGTTGCATATGCAGACAATATTTTATTATAAATTTCCAAACCACTTACATCCCTTCCTGCTTTTTCTGCAGAAGTCAACTCCTATACATCTGTATCTTGATATAATTGAAATACTGACAAATGAGAAATTTTACCCTTAAATAAATTCACTTTCAAATGAGACTCTGATTACTTTAATTTTAAGTGGCAAACCAAGAACCTTAAGTATGTAGGCCTTTAGTTTACCCAATCCCTTGCTACATTTATTTCTATTAGTGATGATACTTGTGTTACAAGATTATTTCATTAACTAGCAGTTGGCATCCTCTACACGTATCTTGTTGCGGCAGACTTGATGCTATCAAGATGATGTTAGTTCCTATTATTCTTTTCACCCTGTCTAATATACCTCTGAATACTCCCCTTAAATCATTCACAAAAATGCATTCACTCTTCACCTCATTTCTCTGTTATAATATGAAGCCAGGTAAACATCCTTTATGCCGAATTTTTTATAACGAAGTCCTGGTTAACGAAAGCGGAACAACGCTTTCTTTAACCACGACTTTGTTATTTTGTGCCTTAACCACGCATGTCCTGAACAACGAACATGCATGGTTAAGGTACAAACAAGGGAGTCGGCTGAGGAGGATGACGCAGATGACAAAGTGACGACTCAGGTAAGTGGGGGGTTTTAGGTTTTGGGGAGGGGGTGGGGGGTCAGGGGGTTTTGGGGTGGGGTTGGGGGGGTGGGGCGTTTTTGGTTTTGGGGAGGGGGTGGGGGGTCGGGGGTTTTAGGTTTTGGGGTGGGGTTGGGGGGGTGGGGCGTTTTTGGTTTTGGGGAGGGGGTGGGGGGTCGGGGGTTTTAGGTTTTAGGGTGGGGTTGGGGGGGTGGGGCGTTTTTGGTTTTGGGGAGTGGGTGGGGGGTCAGGGGGTTTTAGGTTTTGGGGTGGGGTGGGGTGGGGTTGGGGGGGTGGGGGGTTTTTGGTTTTGGGGAGTGGGTGGGGGGTCAGGGGGTTTTAGGTTTTAGGGTGGGGTTGGGGGGGTGGGGCGTTTTTGGTTTTGGGGAGTGGGTGGGGGGTCAGGGGGTTTTAGGTTTTGGGGTGGGGTTGGGGGGGTGGGGTGAGGGATGTAGGGTGAATGGTGCCTATTGCTAATGATTTTATCAGGAATGCCTTACAACGAAATATCATTGTTAAGGCATTCGTGGTAAAATCATTAGTAGTAAAGACGAGGTCGGTGTTCCGACCTCGTTGTTAAGGTTAGTAGTAATTTAAGATTCGGTGTTCCGTCATATAACCAAGAAGCCATGCATGTCTTTATATAAGCCAAAGCACACCAAAGCTAAAGGGGGAGTAAATTTCCTAGATTTCTCTACTTATCATTAAGCAGTCTTATTAAAACAGTCAGTCCACTGGATAACAAGTACATTATAATACACTCCACTAAGGGTTTACTGGGAGTGCACATTCCTATCACCTTTTTCCTTTCATGAGTACTTGTCATTTATGCAGAAGCCTCAAAAATGCTCTACTCCAATTTTTCAAAACACTTGCAAATTACTATATTCCATCACTTCTTACTTTCCCACAGATCTCCTTTCCTTTTTAGGCTCTACCATTTGGCATAGTAAATATTTATGAATAAAAATAGACCCATTTACTGGGAAACTTAGAGAACAAAAGGATTGATTTGGGTTTACCAATTGTTCAATCATGATTCTCAGCACTTTTTCACAAGCTCAAGCACTCTTTGGCCTTGCCCTTGCCTTTCACACTAAACTTACAACATTACAAAATACCATAGTTCAAACCAGTGCTTAATTTATAAATAAAAAGGTGCCAGTGCCCAAACCCCTCTTCTTAAACATGCGGCTGCTACAATTAAATGTGTGAACGCGGAATACTGATGCAGCGTAATCCTGAACCCATCTCAGGTCTTTTCAATCCATATAAAGCCACTCCCTGCCCCTTCAGCTCACTATTGCAGCTTTCTGTTTTCTCCCTTTGTGACGCTTTTTTGTTTTTCCCTTACTCTGTCTTTCCCATATGTGTCTTTTGCTCACAGCAAATACTTGAGGCAGAAGAACAAGCCCCGGCCCTCAAAAATAAGGGCCGGTGATCAGCACCGGAAACAACAAGCACACATTAAGCACTGGTTCAAACGTAGACTCGCTTTAAATCCCTTCTTCACCGAATCCAATGCTTTCCAATAGCCTTGCTACAATTTTATATACAAATCCAAAAGCCTCTACCATGTATTTACACTTACAGCTCATTTCCAGTGACCCCGCCCCACTAAAAACTGTACTGAATCAGTATGAGAATTTTATTGTTCCAAAATGTTTCCCATTTCAACCTGGAAATATATATGGATTAAAATCAAAAAAACTTATTGAGCTACAAATACAGCACAAAAACTATTTTATATATTGTTAGAAATGGGGTCTTTGGTTGACAGTCAGGTTACCCACTGTTCAAGCAAGGACCCTCACTCTAGTCAGGGTAAAAGAGAATGACCCTCAGCTAACCCCTTCTTACCCCCTTGGCAGCTTGGCAGAGCAGTAGGCTTAACTTCAGAGTGCTAGGTGTAAAGTATTTGAACCAACACACACAGTAACTTAATGAAAACACTACAAAATGACACACCACCAGTTTAGAAAATTAGGAAATATTTATCTAAACAAAACAAGACCAAATTACAAAAATCCGACATACACAAGTCAAGTTATGAATTTTTTAAGATTAAACTCAAAAATAGCGCTTAGAAACACAAAATGCTTCGATGAGGTGTTAACACACCCTCGTGGCGGAGTCGTTCCCAACAAGCCGACACCAGCGGCACCAGACACGGAGTAGCGTAGACCCCCAAGTACAGTACCTTTGGTGAAGACTGAAAACAAGTCAATGCACGAAGTCGGGGATCGCGGCGTCTGTGCGAAACATTGAATCCGCGCACTTCGAGCGGCGTCGGTCACGACGTGGTGTGGCTACTTCCACGGAGTTGCGGACTTCAGCGGGGCTGCAGCGGTGTTGGGCCTGCGAAGGTCGTTGCGTTCCATCGAAGATCACGGAGTCGGTTGCAGGCGGCGTCACCGGATTCAGCAGCGGCGTCGGTCCAAAGTTGTCCGAAGTCGATTTCCTTTGATTTCCACCAGCTTTCCTTTCAAGGGCCCAGGGACTGGATAGGGCGCCACTTGTCAGAGCAGGAGTCTCTCCAGAGACTCCAGGTGCTGGCAGAGAGAAGTCTTTGCTGTCCCTGAGACTTCAAACAACAGGAGGCAAGCTCTAAATCAAGCCCTTGGAGATTTCTTCACAAGATGGAAGGCACACAAAGTCCAGTCTTTGCCCTCTTACTCTGGCAGAAGCAGCAACTGCAGGACAGCTCCACAAAGCACAGTCACAGGCAGGGCAGCACTTCTCATCATCTCTTCAGCTCTTCTCTAGGCAGAGGTCCCTCTTGTTTCCAGAAGTGTTCTAAAGTCTGTGGTTGTGGGTGCCCTTCTTATGCCCAATTTCTCCTATGAAACAGGCCTATTTCAAAGTAAAGTCTCTTTTGAATGTGAAATCCTGCCTTGCCCAGGCCAGGCCCCAGACACTCACCAGGGGGTTGGAGACTGCATTCTGTGAGGGCAGGGACAGCCCTTTCAGGTGTAAGTGACCACTCCTCCCCACCCTCCTAGCACACATGGCTCATCAGGAAATGCAGACTACACCCCAGCTCCCTTTGTGTCACTGTCTAGTGTGAGGTGCAACCAGCCCAACTGTCAAACTGACCCAGACAGGGAATCCACAAACAGGCAGAGTCACAGAAATGGTATAAGCAAGAAAATGCTCACTCTATAAAGTGGCATTTTCAAACACACAATCTTAAAATCAACTTCACTAGAAGATGTATTTTTAAATTGTGAGCTCAGAGACCCCAAACTCCACTTGTCCATCCGCTCCCAAAGGGAATCTACACTTTAAACAGGTTTAAAGGTAGCCCCCATGTTAACCTATGAGAGGAATAGGCCTTGCAACAGTGAAAAACGAATTTAGCAATATTTCATTGCCAGGACATATAAAACACATTACTATATGTCCTACCTTAACTATACACTGCACCCTGCCCTTGAGGCCACCTAGGGCCTACCTTAGGGGTGCTTTACATGTAAGAAAAGGGAAGGTTTAGGCCTGGCAAGTGGGTACTTGGCAAGTCGAATTTAAAGTTAGAACTGCACACACAGACACTGCAGTGGCAGGTCTGAGACATGATTACACAGCTACTTATGTGGTTGGCACAACCAGTGCTGCAGGCCCACTAGTAGCATTTAATTTACAGGCCCTGGCACCTCTAGTGCACCTTACTAGGGACTTACTAGTATGTCAAATATGCCAATCAGGGATAGACCAATCAACCATACAATTTACAAAGAGAGCATATGCACTTTAGCACTGGTTAGCAGTGGTAAAGTGCTCAGAGTTCAAAAGCCAACAGCAACAGGTCAGAAAAAATAGGAGGCAGGAGGCAAAAAGATTGTGGATGACCCTGATAAGCAAAAAAAGTCCAACATATATATAATAGACTTTTTCTGACACCTGGTCTACTACACAAGATTAATGCAAAATACCCAGATAATTGCTGGACATGTTCCTCCAAACAGGCTGACTTGAAACACCTACTATTCACATGCCCCTCTGTGTCTCTTTTTTGGACACAGGTTGGAACCAAATACATTCTGTATCTTTAGTTAATATGTATCGTTTTTTGAATACCTTTCTTATTGCTCAATTATCATTAATGATCAGACATTTATATACATGGCTTATGTAATTACTTCCCTTTCTTTTTTCCCCTCCTTTCCCCTCACATTCTTCCTAAGTGTCTTTTGTTATTTTCATGCACTATTTGCTGTGCATTTTTACTCTGTAATATTTTTCCTGAAAATAAACTTAGTTTTTTAAACGTAAAAAAGTAGGCATGTAGCAATAAAAGTGCAAAATGTTTATTTGGATTTCAGCACAAACATTGTTTTGCAATAGAAAGTTGAATGAAATTAATGCAAAGATGCTCTTTGAGCTGCTTTGCATTATTTGCATTAAGGCGGTGTATCGTGGGTGGTACAAAGGTATTCCCATGCAACCCCCCATTGTCTTAGATACAAAGCCCTATCTAGTAAAATTGTAGACTGGATTGTGTGCAAAAAAGTAACACCTCCTTGAAAAAAGTGTAAAAAAGGAGAAATGTTTTTGTTTCTCAAAACGTTTCTGATTTTTGCAGGTGTGCTGCACTGCCCAGCACATGTCCAAGTGGGAACATTTTAATAGTTTATATGAACATACTATTTATATTCTAAAAGATTATCCTTCCAGTAGAAAAGCGATGCTAGACATCACTGAGAAATCGTTGCACTAGGTATTAGTAGAAATGGAGCTGTCCTGCTCTTTCTGTCTCAAGCAATGTACTGCAGCTCCTTTGGTTACTGTGCTGCATTGCATAAGAGCTTTGTAAATCTGCTCCAATATATTTAGCAACAGTTTGAGCCAAATCTAACAAAGTATTAAAAACTTAAACATTTTGAAAAATATGCTCATGTTATTGGCAAAATAGCTCACTCACTGATGTGAAAGAGATAGAGCATGACAGCTACAGTTGATTTTCGAGGCTTTTCTAACAACTGTATAGCTTGGAAACAGACTTTACAGCAACTCCCTCTTTCCAACTAAGAAACAAGATCTCCGGGTCCATGTAGTATACTTGCTGATATTTTGTTTTAACTGATTGAAGAAACATTCAAAAAGATTTGCAGACTCAGGTAAATATCACAGCTCCGAAGTGGAGAAGGATATGAAATTTGAGAAGGTAGCATTAAGGGGAAAAGAAGGGATATTGTAAGCGCATAATAGCTTCTGCCACGAAAAAAGGGTTGTGCTAGAAAAGATGTTGAAAAATAAACTTCAAAAGAATTATCATTGAATGCACCTTACTTCCTGTAAAACATATGCCCTTGAAACCCCCATAATACGACCCTAGTAATTCAGATATGGCAACTACCACCCCATCTCTCATTTCCCCTTTGACTGTGTAATAGTGGAGACTAGTGTAGCTAGGCAGCTCCCTTAATCTCTGGAGAAATGTAATCTCATCATACCATGGCAACTGAGGCTGCCCCCTAAGAGGTGTAGAGCTAGACAGCCACAAAAAGGTCTGGACCTACAGTATGCAGCTGGGTGGATCCTGTAGGGTTTATCCGCTTCATTTGACATAGTAGCACAGAGTGTCCTCCTTACAAGACTTGAAGTGATGGGACTTTCTGAGAAGTGGCTTGTTAGGTTCCATTCTACTTCGAGGGAACACTATCAGTCACACTGACTTTGTCACTTTACAGGTTTCTCAGCTCAGTAGTTCAACCTGACGTCCAGCAGGGTCCTCACTGTTGCCAATTGTGTTTAAAATGTATGTTAAACTTCCAACAGACTTTATAAGGTCCACCAACTGCACTGAAATGGTCTCCACTGTCCATACTCAACTGGTTGTTCTTTCGGATCAAAACTCCCTGCAAACACTCCCACAGTCCAAAGTTTCTTAGGCGGCCTTCTGCAGGCACTGAGCAATATATTCCTGAAACAGATGTCAATAAGGTCCAGCTGCTGCTCACTGGAAAGAATTAAACGGCACTGGCCAGATTACATCACATGGCCACAGCCTTTAGGCGCACCCTAGTGCACTGTTTTATACATACAGAGTTTGGATTATGAATCATCCATTACATTCCTAAAACTATTTAAACACATATATTTCACATTGTGTAGTCTACCAATATAGTTGTCACCCGAAAATGATTGTGACATCTTGAGCTACACCCAATAGTGAGGCAGCACAATGTAATATCTAACCTCTACGGGTTTCTCAGGAATGAGGAAAGAGAACCAACAACACATTCAAAACAGAGGGTTCCAGCTTCCCCACCTGTTAATAATGTACTGATCCACCTGCTGCACAAATGCAATTTACTGACAGGAGTGCATGATGTCCACATCGCAAGTATATCGTCCTTTACCACTTCATGTTCGCCTCTATGAGAAATCCTGGCAATTACCTCCCGTCTGGCACAGGAAGCTCAGATGATATATTCTGCCTGCGAAAACGGCGGGAGATAAATACGCTTCTATTAACAGCGATGCTCCTTCCCACCAGTCTTCCTCTCCTCGGCAGTGGCGCTGCTGATATTAAACTGTTGCTAAGGAACCCAAAAAGCATGCGTAAACTACTTTGTTCAGTATCTTGAAAACTGGGAAGGACTAAAGAGATAGACCAGACCGAGTAAATCCCTGCCAGAGCTACTCACATCAGAGCAGACACGTGCACAGCCAGTCTGACACAGTTCTCTGAATTTGGAGTAAATTCGCTGACAGGTTCCACTACGCCCGCTCAGCCTTAGGTGAAAATCAACAGTTCAACTCGACGAGAAGAGCGAAAACAAGTTCCCGTGCACTGTCCTGAATGCATCTGGCATTATGGGCCTGATTCTAACTTTGGAGGACGGTGTTAAACCGTCCCAAAAGTGGCGGATATACCACCTACCGTATTACGAGTTCCATAGGATATAATGGACTCGTAATACGGTAGGTGGTATATCCGCCACTTTTGGGACGGTTTAACACCGTCCTCCAAAGTTAGAATCAGGCCCTATGTCTTTTGCAATAGCAGGAGTGACCGAAAGCAAGCACAAGTAAAATATACAATCTCATCTAGGCGAGACCTGAATGGTGCTAGATAAATGCATGGATGAACAGTGCAAATATGAGCAGATTGTTTTATGTTAATTGAAAAGCACAGCAAAAGTGCTGGAAAAAGTTTTCCTTCACATTTTATATGCAAGGACTCACCCTTAGATTTTACAAAAACTCCTCTAGCAAATGTGGTTCATGTGCACATATTGATTACAATACATTTTTGAGGTCTGAGTCTGCATAGTTGTCAATTTTCATCTTTAAAAAAAACTGTTGCAATCTTTTCCCAGGGTTTGCACTTAAGGCACGCTTAGGGGGTCTTGTACACACCTTCATAGGAAAATGAATGCAACCAGAACCCTAGAAAAATACCGTTTCCCTCCCAAGTATGAAGAAATATTAAATTGCACACTCTCAACACAACCGTGATCACACGAACAGCAGTCATGATAGATTCGCATTCGACAGATGATAAACCTCGTGCAGCAAATCAGCATGTACAGGGCTCTTTCAAGGATCCGTCCTGCTATTGTCAACCCTCAGATTGGGATCTGGAGTACATCCTCGTTACAGACTTCCGTTAAGCATTGCAGTCCGTATCTGTAGCCCAGCCTACTTCTGTGCCTTTAGGCGTTTTTTTTTCTTCCTTGTGCTTTTATTTTTAATTCCTTGTATTTTTGTGCTATATGCTTGTAATAGAAAAATAATAACTTTCGCACTAGTGTGGCAAAGTCAGCCCTATTGGCTTTGTCATTGCTTATTTTCTTGATTTGTGTTTGTGTCAACTGACACGGTTCAAAACCCATATTAAAACATAATCATATTACTTGTTCCAGTTAATCAAATCTTGTAACATCCCATGACTGAGGAATCCAATAGCATGAATATTGCAATAGTGTATGAGCTTAGTAGCACCAAAGAATCCCTGGCCAGATTTGGAGTGCTACACTACTGCAAAAGAGAGATGCTCTTCGAAAGGTTTCGAATCCTTGTAATGTTCAAGTGAACTTAAGTTTTCCCTTATTAAAGGATGACGGTACCCCTGGCTTTGTGGGCAAAAAAGGAGAAGCTGTATTTATATGCACGAGTGGCCTCATTGAGCCGAACTTGCATGCACACCAGAGTTTGGGGTCTTGCTGTTGGAGGCCCAAGTGCCACGATGCGCTATGGATTCATTGCTGCCGGGTCCCGAAAAACAGTGGAAGCTGAAAGGATTGTGGTAGGGCCATATTATAGCTTAAAGCATATTTCCTCAAAGCCTTTGCCTATGCTGGGTCATAAAGAGCGAGAGACGTTGAAAGAAACAAGTGATGTGCTGGCACATCATAAACTGACCAGTCCTAAAAACATGTTATCCCGATTCCAGTGAGGGAGATTTAAAGTCTGTTTGGAAACACAGGGGATAGAATATTTTGTTCTAAGGACTCTGAAACTTTGTAGCTTTGAAACTTTGTAAGCATTTAGCTTGATCTGTAGTCCTAATCCAGGAAATGGAATAGGAATTTCCATTGCCTACGTTACCAGTTTGTCGCATTGTACAGAGGGGAGGGTGAAGTTTTGACCACTCTGCACAGAGCATGGAGTGTGGAGTTCCGAAAAAATCAGCGAAGTGTAACAGAGTACCAAAAAACTCCCAAAAGTGGAGAGGAGTTTTTCCTCTTGTGCGATTCGCCAACATTAAGTTGCAATACAAGAGAAATCTGTAAATTGGCGAGAGTGAGTGAGCTTTCTGAATGCAGGCAGTTGTGTCAGGTCACTACCACTCACATTGAAAAAGCTGCCACTCGCATTGAGGAAGCTGCCACTTGCACGGAAAATCTACCCGAGTGGCAGAAAGAAGTTAGCGCCCTTTGGTGCTCTGCGTGATGCCATTCGTGCTAATTTTACAGCGTGGGAGAAATTCCTGGTGCTAAAAATAAGTGCAAACAGTGCGACTTACCCAAACTCTGCCACTTGCGGAACTCCGAGTAGTGGGATGGAGCTTTTTTTAGACACTTCGCAGAGTTCTAGGAGGCAGAACTCTCCGAACTCCACCCAGGCCTAATTGTACAGCTGAAGTTAAATATTTGCACTGGGACGAACTCAAACTGCAACTCAATATTATGCAAGATGAGATTCAAACCAACATTTTCTGTTCATTACATCAGAGATACAGTGGTAACCATTATTTCTCTATCATGTATGTGTTTGCTATCAGTTTTATACTGCTTTGGGTGTTATTTCTCTATTCATGTATGTGTCTGCTAACAGTTTCATACTGCTTTGAGTGTAATCTGATGGTCATTTCAGAGCACAGGATGATGATAACAGAGTGATTAGTTGAGGGGAAATGCACCGTAGAAGGAGAAAACATCCAGTTGGTATAGTGACTCTTACATCTCATATTAAATCGGTGGTCGCTCTTCAATAATCGAGCACACAAAGATTGTTTTGGATGAAATGGAGAACTTCATAAAAAATTGTGTCAAGAAGATTTAAAACTTACGATGCTCAAAGAACCATTTCAGGAGTTGTCAAGCCAAGTTGAAGATCTGAATTTTAAAATAGACACAAATTGTTGTGTATAGAACGTGCTGCCTGCAAGTGATTTTAGACATAGTAGAACAGTTTAAGTAGCAGCTTTTACTGTTACCAAACATGAATGCTCATCCCTTGAATTCTAAATAATGCAAATTGCAGCCAGGAAAAAACAAACATTCCCCACTAGAGGGAAGCTAGTGATAATTCAGTGTCTAACCAAAAGGGACCAAAAAGGCACCTTTACTATTTGCACAGTTTGAAATGGGTAGTACCATGTTCTATTAGTAAGTTATTCTCCATTCTAAGGTGCACAACTTGAAATGGGAGCAATTTGATGCCTGCTAATTTGCAGACCCCATGCTATTGTAAATCATTGGTGCACAACTTGCAGCTAAATTTTTGTGGCCCCATCAGTATCTGGCGCTTAATAGAAAGAGAAACATCAGAAAGATGAAAAGCAGAGTGCACCTTCCATGGACTCCTGTCTGTGATCCCTAACTTACACAGAGATCTATTTAGAAGATACACAGGGGGTGTCAGACGTAAGCCATCTAACTATCCAACATATGGCAGGAACATCCTGGAAGCGAAGGACAGTAAAAAGAAAAAGACAAAAGATGGTGTTCATCAGTTTTCTTTTTTTTCAAAAACAAAATCCAGCTGAAAAATAAAAAGCTTTTGGAAAGTGAGATGACTGACGGGCCACCATCTTTGACAGTGCCATTCATCTAACCTTTCCTACAGCCATGATTGAGGTTCCTGCAAATGTATAGAGATGCCAACATTGCTGACAGGCATCTCTAAATTTGACAGGTGGAGTAAAGGCAGATTGGTTGATGTAAAATATTCCGCCACCCTGTCTGTCTTTACACCGTTTGCCTAACCATAAACCATGCCCTCTCTTTAGAGAGTCACAATGACTAAAAACAATGGCTTGGAATGCTATGCCAAGCAATTGCCAATGATTAGACTATTTGCAAGAATTGGTCCCATCACATTTTGTTTGTTTGGTTGTTCGTAGGATGATTGGAACATGAGACTAGTGCAGCTTTCCTAGCCTACTACTGCCAATGTTTGTGAATTCCAAAAAGTACTACATTTGCATCCACTCAAGGAGTACTTCTGTGGTTGCTAGTTTACTACTTTTTTGGGTGAAAAAAGTTTCTCTATCTAGAAAAGTTTCTGATCCATAGAATGAAAACAGGTAAAACCTCGTAGTGAAATCAGGACGACAAGAAACCCCAACATAGACAAAGCAGATTCGACTCAGGGACCTCAGACCCAACTACTAAGACCAGTATGCATTTATTTAGGGGGGGGTCACACCATACCTCCTCCCGATTCTACACCCTTGTAGATACTTTTATAACCTGAGCTACCTCACTGGCTAAACAGTGTACCAAGATTATAAATTGGGTCTTGTTGTTTCATTTCTTCAATAATACAAGCCTAAAATGAGCTAAAGTTTTGCAAATGCATGACAATCACCCTAACAACATGGGGCTAGTGGACAGCTGTGTCAATGTCTGCTTGAATTTTATGCCATAGAATATGCTATGCTGTGCAGTGCTGAGAGAGACTCCTAAAATAAATAATTGCTCTATGTTATGATTTTGAACTATCTCATTCACAGTGCATGCAATCTAAGCAGAAAAAAATCGCACTAAACATTCATAATTAATCATCTTTCTAAAATGCTGCAGGCCTATAACATCTCAGCAGTTTTTCTAAGTCTGACTATGACAAAAAATATTAGCAGGAGTAAGTGAAATGAGATCCAAGTTTTCTTTAATGGAGAAATATCAACATTATTTTATGCACCTAAAAATGAAACACACTTTTAATTTAAAAGATGTCATTGGACGTGTTCGAAATGGGGTCTCTATTTGGCAGTGGTTTGCTCATTGTCCAAGTAGGGACCCTCACTCTGGTCAGAATAAGGGAGTCACACACCTAAGACAACCCCTGATGACCCTCTAGGCACCTTGGCACAAGAAGTCCAGCTTATCTCAGAGGCAATGTGTTAAGTATTTGTACACACACACACACACACAAACATGCGCACACACACGCACACACACACACATGCGCACACACACGCACACACACACACGCGCACACACACACACATGCACACACAGTAACACAGTGAAAACACCACAACAGCACTCCTCAACAATTTAGAAAAATAGCCATTATTTATTTGAGTAAAACAAGACCAAAATGACAAAAATCCAACATAGACAAGCAAAGATACAGAATTGTAAAGATTAAATCCCAATAAAGCATTTATAAATACAATAGCTTGAACTGGGACTAACATGACATAGCTGATGGAGTGTTTCCCAACAGTCTGATGTCACTCGCTAGGGAGTGCAGCACTGGTCATGGAGGGACACAGACCCCCAGGTGCGATACCTTTGAAAATGAAGAAACAAATGCATTGCATGGACCTGGTCTGGCGTCGATTCATCAATGCTACCGAGGAGGTGAGGCATTGGTTACTTACTTCAAGGCAGGGGCGGTGAGGAGTTGGTTTCTTACAGCTGCAGGGGAGGTGTTGCGGCGTCAGAGGCAAGGCATTGGTTCCTTATGATCCAGCGGGGTCGATGAATCCGGCAGATCAAGAGCAATAGGGTTACCTTTCAGGGTTGCGGTCACACCAATGCCCATAGTCGCCACGCCAGAGTCAGGTGTCACGGACATCAGTGACACAGCATTTAGGACTCATGATGTCAAAGGAATTCAGAGGAGCTGCAGTGACTTCAGGCCAGCGGTACTAGATCGGCGGTGTTTTCATAGCTTTCTTTTAATTCAGGATCCCTAAGAAGGTACTTCCATAAATACTAGATTAGCATCAAAGTCATGTTGCTTCAGCACTCGGTGCATCAAGACTAAGGCCCTCATTCTGACCTTGGCGGGCGGCGGAGGCCGCCCGCCAAAGTCCCGCCGTCAGGTTACCGTTCCGCGGTCGAAAGACCGCGGCGGTAATTCTGACTTTCCCGCTGGGCTGGCGGGCGGTCGCCTTCAGACCGCCAGCCAGCCCAGCGGGAAAGAGGCTTCCACGATGAAGCCGGCTCGGAATCGAGCCGGCGGAGTGGAAGCTGTGCGACGGGTGCAGTTGCACCCGTCGCGTATTTCACTGTCTGCGCAGCAGACAGTGAAATACATGTAGGGGCCCTCTTACGGGGGCCCCTGCAATGCCCATGCCAGTGGCATGGGCACTGCAGGGGCCCCCAGGGGCCCCGCGACCCCCCCTACCGCCATCCGGATCTCGGCGGTCCGACCGCCGGGATCTGGATGGCGGTAGGGGGGGTCGGAATCCCCGCGGCGGTGCAGCAAGCTGCGCCGCCGCGGAGGATTCAATGGGGCCGCGGTACACTGGCGGGACCCCGCCAGTGGTGCCGGTCCGACCGCGGCTTTACCGCCGCGGTCGGAATCCCCATTGGAGCACCGCCGGCCTGTCGGCGGTGCTCCCGCGGTCCTCCGCCCTGGCGGTCAAAGACCGCCAGGGTCAGAATGACCACCTAAGTTTTGAAACATTATCTACTGTAGTCTTTCTAAAGGTTTTAATGGCTTCTTCCATCACAATAAACTCCTTCTTGCTAGGTGGTTTGTACTTTCCTGAAGCAGTACATCTTATGTCTTCAGATAGATGCACTGATTTTCAATAAGAGGTCCAATTCAAGACTACATGAATTGTTATGGGTCAGTCTTAAAGATTTCCCATCATTCTTGATGGACCGTCTTCAATGGTTTGCTCCTTGCCGCATCCTCTGCTCCTCAGAGAAGTTAGTGGATGTACTGTGCAGGGCTCGATGCTTAGAAATATCCTGCCCAAAGACCTAAATAATATTTCAATAATTTCTCCCTCAGCAGAAAAACGGGAAGGCTGTCTTTAAATTAATCACTCTAGCACTGCTTTCATTGGTTTCACATTTAGTGTATTCATCAAATGATCATTTCAATACGACTTCAGAAACCTTCGGGTTGATATACACTGTGCAAAAAGTGCATAACATAAGTATTAAACTGCATGCTCCATTCAATCAGGAGTTCAAACGGTGAGTGACAATGATTTCTACTTGGATGTTGCTGAAGTACCTATTACTCGAAAAGGAGGGATCAGGAGGAATTCTGGTCCAGTGTATATCCTCCTAATGGAAACGTCAGAATATAAGTGATACACTGTTCCAACCATAAAGAACGGAAACTGGTGGTAGGGGTCCTAAATTCTAGGAGCAAGAGGCCTCACACATCCATAGGATGTCATGCTTCATCATAGACACTGCTCCTCGTCAGACCGGCACTGCAATGTCTGACGGGCACCACCCCTGGTGGGGGGGCTCTTTGCCGGAGATCTTTTTTATGGTGGTGCCGTGACCCCAAAGGTGAGAGAAGTGTCAGAGGAGATCAAAAGAAAGCGTGGTTAAAATTGACTCTCAAAACCGCCACTGGGACAATAGTTTTATTAGACCAGATGGACGGTCAGGGCCAAGGTTAAAAAATATAGTCACAAGAGTGAATTTAGAAATTAAGATCAATCACTCTATAGAGAAAAAAATGTCAGAGGGAGGAGTCTGGGGATTTTCCAAAGCCTACCCTCTCATGGGTCAACATGTTTCGCATCCTGGTGGTCCATATGGGTCCAGTGATGCTTCATCAGGACCTAGATGACTATGTGTATCTCCTAATTACTAAGGGCCACATATGTTTCCTTAAAAAATTTGCAAGTTACTGAAGACCAGAGAATACCTGGGAAAAGTAACAGTCACTTACATAAATATGGAACCGATAATTCCTAACTGTCGCCCGTCCTAAATTAGAGAACGAGCTTCATAGGAACACAAAGACCATTGGCCCAGCGCTAATGAAGTTTGTTGGAGCTGCTGTAGTCAGGCGGCAACCTACCCCGGTCCGTGGTTCCTTTTTTCAGGAGTTTTTAGAGTGATTGATCTTAATTTCTAAATTCACTCTTGTGACTATATTTTTTAACCTTGGCCCTGACCGTCCATCTGGTCTAATAAAACTATTGTCCCAGTGGCAGTTTTGAGAGTCAATTTTAACCACGCTTTCTTTTGATCTCCTCTGACACTTCTCTCACCTTTGGGGTCACGGCACCACCATAAAAAAGATCTCCGGCAAAGAGCCCCCCCACCAGGGGTGGTGCCCGTCAGACATTGAAGTGCCGGTCTGACGAGGAGCAGTGCCTATGATGAAGCATGACATCCTATGGATGTGTGAGGCCTCTTGCTCCTAGAATTTAGGACCCCTACCACCAGTTTCCATTCTTTATGGTTGGAAAGTGTATCACTTATATTCTGAAGTACCTATTAGCCATTTTGAGAAAACAAACTGAGCAATCATATCACAGGTACCGAATGGCCTTAAAGGAAATTAGACAAGCAATGTCAGCAAAGCAAACAACACATGTACTCTTCTTCGTGTCCTTCTGCAATCAAACAAAAGGGTTACTTGATGACTCACCGTCATAACCTGATAGAACAATGTAACCATGCTTGAAATTCCATGGATGGACAGGCTATCCAAGCGATAACAAACCGTGAAAAGCTTAGGAATGCCAATTAGGATGCCCCCGAGCAAAATAAAGAATTGATAACGAGTATTTTTCATACAGCTAAAACTGTCTGTAGGTAGGTCTTCAAGCTCCTTAATGATTGCATATTGTAGATAAGTGAAAATCTGCAAGCTAGTATAACTGAGAAAGAAAGTAAGGGCCTGTAGGACAACATGAGGAAAAGCGAAAACATGCACGTGCAGGACAGTGTAAAAGGGAATGCCAGTATCAGTGTATAAGTCAGTATAACATGAAGAGAAATTAGCAGCTTAGACTGGGGGTTATACTGAAAATATAACAAAAAAAAGAACTTCCAAGAGGGCTAAAGGAAATGAAAGCTTCAGTTTGCAGAACCGTATTATACAGAAGGAGAGTCCAAGCCTAAAGTTTAATTAGTCAGAAGAACATTAATAAAAAAAAAGCCAGCAGGGTGTTCTCCCACAACAGGAAAACAGCAATCTGCATGACAGTGTCACAGAGAAATATCATAAAGGCTCATTGAAAAATAGAGAAGAGCACTAGGGCAGTGAAGTGGAGAGTGGTGGTGAAATCCTGTAGAAGGAGATTCCTTCCTTAGGCCTAATTATGTGAGTTGAGACACTACCACAGACGGTCAGAATTACTTCGCACTTAAATGAAGCAGGGGAAGACCCTCTGTTCACACAGTTACTGTGCTCCATAGAAAACTCCAAACACACAACTTTACCGTCTGCAAGAAGACCCCGCTTAATTAGAATTTCCTAGTTTCTGCCTGAGCACATGTCCACAATCTGATACATGTAAAGACTCAAAGACAAAAATAACTTAACACATTCGAACATTCAGTTTCTATGGAGACTGAAATAAAAGTGAAATGTCTAATGGGAGTTTTTCTTTTGCCTGATGTTTTACAGATTAGGAGTACTTCTCTTTCCCGTAGGGGAAGTTATTATTCAAGAACAATTTCTGATATGCTCTTCTGTGTCATCATTTAAGAATGTTATTGCGTCTGACATTTAATTCTCAATTTCGATGACTTTTATCTTATTCATGCATTTTTCAGTGCAATTCGCTTTATATTTAATGGCAAATTATTTTTTTAATCAATTAAAACATAAAATACCGGTCTGATTTATCGTTTCTACATAAATTGCACATAACAGTATTATTGGTTTTAATTAGATAAGCTGCATAAATAGTGCACTGCTTTCATTGATGACTAAAAAACAAGAGCCTGGAATATCAACATAAGTATGTACAAGTTACGATTTTAGCCAATGAGATTCAAACTTCCTCAATGTTGTTTAAAATTGCAATTGACAATTCGAAAGTATAAGAAATTGTAATGTTTGCACTGTTCTTGTCTAGCATAATCCTCGTCTTCCAGTAGTATAAAAAGTTGTCGAATTTGCACAAGTACAATTATACAATGCACCACATGACACAGGCCCCTGCGGGTCCTGTTGCACAGCCACCCCCTTCTCAGGATTCCCCAGTTCAGTCTAAAGCTTATTGCTAAATGTAACATCTGAGAGTTTTAAGGACCCTTTACACACATTTTGTAGACGGCCCCATTCATTTTGCATTAAGCCATTGATAGTAGCTTTATCTTGACTTGAAAGAATGTCCTACTCCTTACGGACCACTAAGGCGAAAACGTAAACGTCTGAACTATTGAGAAGTTTGAAATTCATAATAGTCTGCTCTATGTTTAATGTTTCTTCTGAATGCCCACTCAGGTGTGGCTCAGCAAAGTGTATGCATTGCTTGCCAGCTCCACAAAACTTTAGAGGAAAGATAGACCTCTATCCATAGGTCCGTGGCTTCAGGAGGGGTGTTTGAGATGTTACACTCCCCAAGTAAATGTATTCTCTAGTAAATAATTGGGTACAGGTGCCTTTAGTCTTGTATGAGGTGGCTGTCTGATTTCACCAAGGATTTTTACATACATACTGTTGGACCTGGCTTTTTGACAGGGTCATCCCCAAACTTTTTGCCTCCTTCCTCCTATTTTTTCTGACCTGTTGTTGTTGGCTTTTGACCTCTGGGCACTTTACCACTGCTAACCAGTGCTAAAGTGCATATGCTCTCTGTGTAAATGGTACTATTGATTGGTTTATCCATGATTGGCTATTTAATTTACTTATAAGTCCCTAGTAGAGTGCACTATATGTGCCTAGGGCCTGTAGATTAAATGCTGCTAGTGGGCCTGCAGCACTGGTTGTGCCACCCACTTCAGTAGCCCCTTAACCCTGTCTCAGGCCTGCCATTGCAAGGCCTGTGTGTACAGTTTCACTGCCACTTCGACTTGGCATTTAAAAGTACTTGCCAAGCCTAGAACTCCCCTTTTTCTACATATAAGTCATCCCTAATGTGTGCCCTAGGTAACCCCTAGAGCAGGGTGCTGTGTAGGTAAAAGGCAGGACATGTACCTGCGTAGTTATATGTCCTGGTAGTGTAAAACTCCTAAATTCGTTTTTACACTACTGTGAGGCCTGCTCCCTTCATAGGCTAACATTGGGGCTGCCCTCATACACTGTTGAAGTGGCAGCTGCTGATCTGAAAGGAGCAGGAAGGTCATATTTAGTATGGCCAGAATGGTAATATAAAGTCCTGCTGACTGGTGAAGTCGGATTTAATATTACTATTCTAGAAATGCCACTTTTAGAAAGTGAGCATTTCTTTGCACTAAAATCTTGTTGTGCCCTTCAATCCACGTCTGGCTAGGTTTAGTTGACAGCTCCTTGTGCATTCACTCAGACACACCCCAAACACAGGGTACTCAGCCTCACTTGCATACATCTGCATTTTGAATGGGTCTTCCTGGGCTGGGAGGGTGGAGGGCCTGCCCTCACACAAAGGACTGCCACACCCCCTACTGGGACTCTGGCAGACAGGATTGAACTGAAAGGGGGCTTGGTGCATTTCTTAGACACTCTTTGAAGTCACCCCCACTTCAAAGGCACAACTTAGTATAAAACAGGGCCTCTGCCCTACCTCATCAGACACTTGCTGGAGAAGAAACCTGAACCAGAAACTACATCCTGCCAAGAAGAACTGCCTGGCTGCTCAAAGGACTGCTGCCTTGCTGTTGGCCTGCTGCCTTGCTGAACTGCCTGGCTGCTCAAAGGACTCACCTGTCTGCTTTTCTACAAAGGACTGCTGCCTTGCTGTTGGCCTGCTGCCTTGCTGAACTCTTGTCTGGCTGTAAAAGTGCTCTCCAAGGGCTTGGATAGAGCTTGCCTTCTGTTCCCTGAAGTCTCAGGACCAAAAAGACTTCTCTCTTCCTCTTGGACGCTCCGTGCGCCGAAATTTTCGACGCACAGCTTGTTCCGCGGCAAGAAAAACGACGCACACCGACGCTGATCGACGCGACGCCTTCGGGACGACCGAAACTTTGACGCACGGCCTCGCAAGGACAACGCCGCCTGACTTCCCAGGAGAAATCGACGCAACGCCTGCTGTGAGATCAAAACTTTGACGCACGGCCTCGCAAGGACAACGCCGCCCGACTCCCCAGGAGAAATCGATGCAACGCCTGCCGTGAGATCGAAACTTCGACGCGCAGCCCCGCAGAACGACGCACAGCCGGAAAACAAGCAGGAAAATCCACTCACAGACCCGGGACATCTGGTACTCCCCGCGAACCACAGAAAAAGACTGTCCGCGCGCCGGAAAACGACGCACGACTCCCCGCGTGGAAAATAACGACGCAAGTCCATGTGTGCTGAGGAGAAATTGACGCACACACCAGTTTTCCACGTACCTCTTCTCCTGTGGCCCTCTGAGAAGATTTTCCACCAGAAACCAGGTACTTTGTGTTTGAAAGAGACTTTGTTTACTTTCTAAAGACTTAAGACACTTTGGGGGTGATTTTAGCCTTGGCAGACGGCGGAGGCCGTCCGCCAAGGTACCGCCGTGAAATGACCGCACCGCGGTCAAAAGACCACGGCGGCCATTTAAACATTTCCGCTGGGCCGGCGGGCGCTCTCCGAAAGAGCGCCCGCCGGCCCAGCAGAAATGCCCCTGCAACGAGGACGCCGGCTCAGAATTGAGCCGGCGTAGTTGCAGGGCTGCGACGGGTGCAGTTGCACCCGTCGCGTATTTCAGTGTCTGCAAAGCAGACACTGAAATACTTTGCGGGGCCCTCTTACGGGGGCCCCTGCAGTGCCCATGCCATTGGCATGGGCACTGCAGGGGCCCCCAGGGGCCCCGCGGCACCCCCTACCGCCATCCTGTTCATGGCGGGTTTCCCGCCATGAACAGGATGGCGGTAGGGGGTGTCTGAATCCCCATGGCGGCGAAGCGCTCCACCGCCATGGAGGATTCAATGGGGCAGCGGTAAACCGGCGGGAGACCGCCGGTTTACCCTTTCTGACCGCGGCTGAACCGCCGCGGTCAGAATGCCCTCGGGAGCACCGCCAGCCTGTTGGCGGTGCTCCCGTGGTCGGTGACCCTGGCGGTCACCGGCCGCCAGGGTCAGAATGCCTCCCTTTATGTCACTTTTCAGTGATATCTTTACAAATTCATATTGAAACTTTGATCGTTTTGACCTGAAGATACCCAGATAAATATTATATATTTTTCTAAACACTGTGTGGTGTATTTTTGTGGTGTTATGCTATGGTGTTGTATGATTTATTGCACAAATGCTTTACACATTGCCTTCTAAGTTAAGCCTGACTGCTCGTGCCAAGCTACCAGAGGGTGGGCACAGGCTGATTTTGGATTGTGTGTGACTTACCCTGACTAGAGTGAGGGTTCTTGCTTGGACAGAGGGCAACCTGACTGCCAACCAAAAACCCCATTTCTAACATTGGTGATCAGCGGTGAGGATAGGACTTGTGTTTGTGCAGTGACATACAGTAGCTAAGTATTTCACTACCTACCCACAGTGGAAGGTCAATTTGATTTTTCATCTTTTTTGCCTTTGGTTCTCTGATGTCCTCCTGGATATACTATTGATATTTTGGACTTTGGATTTTGTTTTTTGCCAGTAAGACTTTATCAACAATGAGATTGCTTACCTACTCACTCTTTGTGCCTACTGACCACCTCACTAAGGCTGACCTAAGAAGGCTTTGCAGAAAATGGGGCCTTCCTGTATCAAGGAGATCTACTAAGATGGAAATGCTACATGCCTACATAGTCTGGGGGGAAGAAAGATGGGCAGAGAGAGAGGCAGAAAAAAACCAAATGACTAAGTACCCCTCAGATGAGAAGGGGGACTGCTCAAATGAGGAGGAAGACTACTCAGATGAGGAAAGAGAACCAGTGAGAGATGAATGGCTCCTAGCTCTAGAGCGGTGTATGGAAGAGCTAGATGAGCAGCTTGAAAGGGCTGAGGCAGCAAGTCTCTTAGCCCTGGAAGAAGAAAAGATTGCAGCTCAAGAGCTGAGCTGTAAAGAGCTGAAACTGGAAGACGGAAGGGCTGAGTCCAGTTCAGATGGTGGCAGCAAAAATCTTGCATCTAGTACTGCTGAAGAATGGCACAAGCCCAGAGATGTGGTGCCCAACTTGAAGAAGGGAGTTGACACACCCCAGGCGGTGCAAGGGTATGAGGTAGTTCCCGTTATGCACAGGGTCCTTGAGAAGGATTGGGGAACTGGCACAGGGAGTCATATTCCTACTGGGGGGAGGGACACTTTACTGACTCTAGCAGAGAGTGACAGAGAAAAGGGTTCCCCCCTGGTGGACGTCCTGGATATAGAGTGTGGAGACATCCCAGAAGAGTATGGGTTGAGTGTCAGGGACAGTCAGATACTGTCTCACCAGTCTCAGAAGGGTGATGTAGAGTGCTTTTTCAAGGTTGAGTCACTGGATGGTTGGGTGAAGGGTACTGTGGTTAATACATGTGAAGGGCAGAGTGATGTAATTGCTGGAGAGCATATGTCTGGTCCTTATTTTCCAGAGCTACGCCAACACCAGGTGGAGTGTGAGTTCTCTGACCCCAGGGAACTTACAATGGAGGCAGACTTCTGGGTGAGTACTAGAGAGTCTGAAGAGGCATTTGGGGGTGATCCTGAAGGGAGTGGTCTAGGTGTTTCCCAACCAAGTGAGGTGGGAAAGGATTGTAGTGTCCGAGGTAGGTCCCAGGTCCTAGAGGGTTCCATGAGGGAACACCAGGAGGGAAGCCTAGCCTGTACCGTAGGGCCACCTTTTGAGGGAAGCCCGAAGTGTCAGAAGAACTTGGGGGGGTGACTGTAGCCAGCATTCCAACAGTTCTGGTGTCTGGCAGTACCCCTCCTAGTGAGGCGGTGCAGAAGTCCAGACATAGGGTTGAGAGGGGGTTGCAGACCCCAGTGGAGGACCTTGAGAGTCAGGGGTCAGCTCTGAGAGCAGAGCCCCCCAGGAATGACCCAGGTGAAACCGTTTCTGGTTTGGGGGAAACCCAGACTCTGCCGGAAGGGGGGAGGTCGGGAGACCTGCGCCAACCAGACTCTTGTGTGGCCCTTGGGGACGGTGTATCCCTTGTGGGGGGTGAGAGTGCCCCCCAGGAAGTCCTGGCATGCCAGGCAAAGATTCAACCTCAGGGTGGTGACTCTGGGTTGGATACCCAGGTTCAGGGGTTAAACTCTGACCTGGTGGGAGGTAGGTGTGCCTCCCAAGAAGTCCTGCTGTGCCAGGCAATTGTCCAACCTCAGGGTGTTGACTCTGGGTTGGATGGCCAGGTTCAGAGGTTAAACTCTGACCTGGTGGGGGGTAGGTGTGCACCCCAGAAAGTCCTGGCATGCCAGGCAGTTGTCCAACCTCAGGGTGTTGACACTGGGTTGGATGGCCAGGTTCAGAGGTTAAACTCTGACCTGGTGGGAGGTAGGTGTGCCTCCCAGGAAGTCCTGGTGTGCCAGGCAATTGCCCAACCTCAGGGTGGTGACCCTGGGTTGGAGAACCAGGCTCAGAGGTTAAACTCTGACCTGGTGGGAGGTAGGTGTGCCTCCCTGGAAGTACTGGCCTGCCAGGCAATGGTTTAACCTCAGGGTGGTGACTCTGGGTTGGCTAACCAGGTTCAGAGGATAAACTCTGACCTGTTGGGGGGTAGGTGTGCCCCCCAGAAAGTCCTGGTATGCCAGGCAATGGTTCAACCTCAGGGTGGTGACTCTGGGTTGGATACCCAGGTTCAGAGGTTAAACTCTGACCTGGTGGGGGGTAGGTGTGCCCCCCAGAAAGTCCTGGCGTGCCAGGCAATTGTTCAACCTCAGGGTGGTGCCCCTGGGTTGGAGAACCAGGTTCAGAGGTTAACCTCTGACCTGGTGGGAGGTAGGTGTGCCTCCCAGAAAGTCCTGGTGTTCCAGGCAGTTGCCCAACCTCAGGGTGGTGACCCTAGGTTGGAGAACCAGGTTCAGAGGTTAAACTATGACCTGGTGGAGGGTCAGTGTACCCTCCAGGAAGTCCTGGCGTGCTAGGCAATTGTTCAACTTCAGGGTGGTGACTCTGAGTTGGATGGCCAAGTTCAGAGGTTAAACTCTGACCTGGTGGAGGGTCAGTGTGCCCTCCAGGAAGTCCTGGCGTGCGAGGCAATTGTTCAACTTCAGGGTGGTGACTCTGAGTTGGATGGCCAAGTTCAGAGGTTAAACTCTGACCTGGTGGAGGGTCAGTGTGCCCTCCAGGAAGTCCTGGCGTGCCAGGCAATTGTTCAACTTCAGGGTGGTGACTCTGAGTTGAATGGTCAGGTGCAGAGGTTAAACTCTGACCTGGTGGGGGGTAGGTGTGCCTCCCAGAAAGTCCTGGTTTGCCAGGCAGTGATACAGTCTGAGGGTACAGACCCTGGGCTGGAAGACCAGGTTCAGGGTGTCCCCCCGGACCTGGAGGGAGGGGCTACTGATAACAGTGCCCCTACCATGTTGTCTTCTGAGGAGGCCACTCCTAGTTGGAGGGTGCTGGACCCCAGAAGGGAGGGCAGGGGGAGGGAAGCCTCACCCCGGGCCCGAGTCCAACCTGAAGGTACAGACCCCAGGTTGGAGGGCCAGTTGCAGGTTAACAGCCCTGCACTGGTGGAGGAATGGTACAGGGTGACTTCTATAAGCAGCCTGACCATGTTGGACTCTGGGGGTACCGCTCCAGGAGGGAGGATACAGAGCCCCAGAGGGGAGGACCAGGTTCAGGCTGTCATCCCTGACCTCGTGGAAGGGAGAGTGGTTAAAGGGTGCCCAGCACCTTGGGCTACCGCCCCCCACTCTCCACAGCCACAGGGGTGGGAGAGCTTTGAGAGGCCTGGGGCTTGGCTCTCATCCCTGGCAGCTGTCAGTAACCACTGTGGCTTGCTGTCCGGGTGGACAGAGTTATCCCTGGGGAGGGGACAAGTGTCACACCCCGGGGGTAGAGTGGGCAACACCACTGTGTAGGTCATGGTGGTACTATCCTGCTCCTGGGATACATCTGTGAGCAAAGTAAGGTTAGGTGCTGCACAGATGGGATCCGCAGGTAAGGAGAAAGGTTCCCCATGGGTTGGCTTAGTGGGCCCTGAGAGTATGGACAGAGGGATCCAATTGGAGTCAGGAAGGCGAAGAACTTGAGCATGCCCCTGCTGTTGTGGGCCTGGGTCCTTGTTCTGTCGCCTCAAACAGGGAAGTACATCAGGATAGTGATTGTTCTCCCCTGGCTTTAGGCTGGTAGGGGGTCATGTTGGACCTGGCTTTTTGACAGGGTCATCCCCAAACTTTTTGCTTCCTTCCTCCTATTTTTTCTGACCTGTTGTTGTTGGCTTTTGACCTCTGGGCACTTTACCACTGCTAACCAGTGCTAAAGTGCATATGCTCTGTGTGTAAATGGTACTATTGATTGGTTTATCCATGATTGGCTATTTAATTTACTTATAAGTCCCTAGTAGAGTGCACTATATGTGCCTAGGGCCTGTAGATTAAATGCTGCTAGTGGGCCTGCAGCACTGGTTGTGCCACTCACTTCAGTAGCCCCTTAACCCTGTCTCAGGCCTGCCATTGCAAGGCCTGTGTGTGCAGTTTCACTGCCACTTCGACTTGGCATTTAAAAGTACTTGCCAAGCCTAGAACTCCCCTTTTCATACATATAAGTCATCCCTAATGTGTGCCCTAGGTAACCCCTAGAGCAGGGTGCTGTGTAGGTAAAAGGCAGGCCATGTACCTGCGTAGTTATATGTCCTGGTAGTGTAAAACTCCTAAATTCGTTTTTACACTACTGTGAGGCCTGCTCCCTTCATAGGTTAACATTGGGGCTGCCCTCATACACTGTTGAAGTGGCAGCTGCTGATCTGAAAGGAGCAGGAAGGTCATATTTAGTATGGCCAGAATGGTAATATAAAGTCCTGCTGACTGGTGAAGTCGGATTTAATATTACTATTCTAGAAATGCCACTTTTAGAAAGTGAGCATTTCTTTGCACTAAAATCTTGTTGTGCCCTTCAATCCACGTCTGGCTAGGTTTAGTTGACAGCTCCTTGTGCATTCACTCAGACACACCCCAAACACAGGGTACTCAGCCTCACTTGCATACATCTGCATTTTGAATGGGTCTTCCTGGGCTGGGAGGGTGGAGGGCCTGCCCTCACACAAAGGACTGCCACACCCCCTACTGGGACTCTGGCAGACAGGATTGAACTGAAAGGGGGCTTGGTGCATTTCTTAGACACTCTTTGAAGTCACCCCCACTTCAAAGGCACAACTTAGTATAAAACAGGGCCTCTGCCCTACCTCATCAGACACTTGCTGGAGAAGAAACCTGAACCAGAAACTACATCCTGCCAAGAAGAACTGCCTGGCTGCTCAAAGGACTCACCTGTCTGCTTTTCTACAAAGGACTGCTGCCTTGCTGAACTCTTGTCTGGCTGTAAAAGTGCTCTCCAAGGGCTTGGATAGAGCTTGCCTCCTGTTCCCTGAAGTCTCAGGACCAAAAAGACTTCTCTCTTCCTCTTGGACGCTCCGTGCGTCGAAATTTTCAACACACAGCTTGTTCCGCGGCAAGAAAAACGACGCACACCGACGCTGATCGGCGCGACGCCTTCGGGACGACTGAAACTTTGACGCACGGCCTCGCAAGGACAACGCCGCCCGACTTCCCAGGAGAAATCGACGCGACGCCTGCCGTGAGATCAAAACTTTGACGCACGGCCTCGCAAGGACAACGCCGTCCGACTCCCCAGGAGAAATTTACGCGACGCCTGCCGTGAGATCGAAACTTCGACGCACAGCCCCGCAGAACAACGCTCAGCCGGAAAACAAGCAGGAAAATCCACGCACAGACCCGGGACATCTGGTACTCCCCGCGAACCACAGAAAGAGACTGTCCGCGCGCAGGAAAACGACGCACGACTCCCTGCGTGGAAAATAACGACGCAAGTCCGTGTGTGCTGAGGAGAAATCGATGCACACACCAGTTTTCCACGTACCTCTTCTCCTGTGGCCCTCTGAGGAGATTTTCCACCAGAAACCAGGTACTTTGTGTTTGAAATAGACTTTGTTTACTTTCTAAAGACTTAAGACACTTTATATCACTTTTCAGTGATATCTTTACAAATTCATATTGCAACTTTGATCGTTTTGACCTGAAGATACCCACATAAATATTATATATTTTTCTAAACACTGTGTGGTGTATTTTTGTGGTGTTATGCTATGGTGTTGTATGATTTATTGCACAAATGCTTTACACATTGCCTTCTAAGTTAAGCCTGACTGCTCGTGCCAAGCTACCAGAGGGTGGGCACAGGCTGATTTTGGATTGTGTGTGACTTACCCTGACTAGAGTGAGGGTTCTTGCTTGGACAGAGGGCAACCTGACTGCCAACCAAAAACCCGTTCTCTCTACGTTTTGTGGTCCTTAAAACTGTTGGTTTTGCTTTACAACATATTGGCCCTCATTATGACCTTGGCGGGCGGCTACAGCCTTCTGCTAAGATCTGACTGCCAGGATCTCGGGCGCAACATAGGAGCCGGCTCTAAATGGAGCTGGCGGTGTTGCAGCCGTGCGATGGGTGCAGTTACACCCGTCGCGCTTTTCACTGTCTGCATAGCAGACAGTGAAAAGCTGCATGGGGCCCTGTCAGGGGGCCCCTGCACTGCCCATGCCAGGGGCCCCGTGACTCCCCGTACCGCCAGCCTTTTCCTGGCAGTTCAAACCGCCAGGAAAAGGCTGGCGTTTGGGGACTCGTAATCCCCTGGGCAGCGCTGCAAGCAGCGCTGCCCTGGCGGATTATCACCGCCGGGGCAAATTTGGCAGGAAACCGCTGACCCCGGCGGTGCGACCGCGGCGCTACTGCCGCGGTCGTAATCCCCTCTGAAGCACCGCCAGCCTGTTGGTGGTGCTTCAGCCAAAACAGTCCTGGCGGTCTTGGACCGCCAGGGTTGTAATGAGGGCCATTGTCTTTTAAGTAACCCTAACAAATCACACTGCTATCCCTTCCCACTGCCCCTGAAGACCCTCATATGTTGCTTCTCAAATAATGTATTTTACCATGATGTGCCAGCGTGATTGTTGGGAAATTTGAAGCTCACAACACCCCAATCTTACTGGCCAAGAAACACCTTGTCTATGAGCCATAGCCATATCCCTAAAAAATCACGTCAGATTCTGGCTTTGACAAAATCCCCAGGACTGGTCATAGAGATCTGCCAAATGAAAAATTGGCATACATGATTCTTCTTTGCACTTAAAAAGAGAACGGTCTGGATGACAGACAATTTTCCTAAATAAGTTTTGTCACCATGTGCCTCTGCAAATAAACTTTTTTTTATTGGAAAATAGTTTCCCAATGGATAACATCATCCTTTATATTCCAATGAAATATGGGCATGGCCATTTCACTCTTTTTGCTGCAAGTATTCTTTCTCCTTTGTATGTAAGTATTTGGTGGCACTTAAATAGCTTGAACCTAGCTGTGAAGTGCTGGTGCACAGAACAGAAGGGTGAGAGCCCACGTTGTTCATGGAACATTTAAATAAAATATTGTATTCTAACAGGTGAGGTGATAATGCTCTGTAAAAAGATTAGTTTTCTGCTTCTTTTTGAATTTAAGGGGAATGGAAGAATTTCTGATTTAGATGGGGAAATCGTTTTAGAGCTAGTCAGAGACTATGAAGACTTTTTGCATTTTCTTGACTTGACATGTATGGGTGTACACCATAGGTGGCTAATTGTGTTATATGTGATGGCCTTCGAAGTGCCGCAGATGGTCTTGATGATGATGTTGGCCTAGAGGAGGAACTAATGATGTTTCTTTGAAATTGCAATCAAATGTATCCAGGCTCTTGATGAAATGAGCTGCCACATGTATTATGGGGGTGCATTTAAACAATGAGTTTCCTCCTTTAAGGTGGGAGTCGTCTAGAGCTCAAATTGTTGGGAAGCTTTCACTTTATTCAGGAGAGAGAGCTGGTAAGATCTTAGCTTATATTTCCTGGCAATGTGTTCCTTGAATGAAAGGTTTGTTGGAGGATGAATTCAAGTGATTTTGATTTGCTGTCAACTTCTGCATGAAGCCTCTAGGTTAATATATGCAAGCCATATTAGAATAAAAGGTTGCTTGGCATTATTTGAAAACAGAAGAGATAAGCTTTACGGCATGTGGGGTGAGCTTTAAGCATGTACTTGACATCCTAATATAAATTAGCGTGAGGCATGATTTAAGTCACAGCATGTCATCCAAATAGGAAGTTTTGAGGTAATGGTCTGTGACATTATTGTACTGATTAATATTTCCGTGTGTTGGGTGGCCAGTGTTTCTAGGGGTTTCATACAGGGACTGTCTATTATGTCAAGAAGATTGATCCTTGGGACAATCTGCAGGATAAGGGGAGAGTCTGGGACCTTGAGTTTTCAATCAGGATGGGCAGTAGGTAAGATCCATTTTGAACTACTGCAGGAACATGTTCACAAAACCCAATCATGGTTCAGGGTCCTGATCAGAACTTGGTAGTCGACTGTGTCAATGGCACATGAGAGATCAAGCACGATATGAAGTCAAGGGTCGTTTTTTCATTGAAGATGATGGCATTGTCCACTACTTAAAATGTGGCTATCATCATAGTACACTGTGGTCTGAAGCCAGATAAATTGAAGAGGAGGTTAAGCATGACAATATGATCATGTAATTAGATGAAATCAATCAAAGAATTGAGGACTGTCACTTGGTATTTGGTGAGGTCAGCTAGATCCACAGCCAGTTTTTCAGCTGAGGTGATCCAGACCTGGTTTGAGGTCATCTGGGACATTTCCTTGACTGTCAGAGGAACTGGCAATGTTGAGCAGTATAGGAGCCTTTCCAATATGTATCTCTTAAAGGGTGATGGCTGACTGTTCTCTTCTAATGAGGTAGCCTTGAGCAAGTTGTGGCTATCAAGTGGCATGCAAGAGGAGATTCAAGGTTGCCTGCCTGGTGATAAATCTGTGCTGGATGTTTGGGGAAATGGATGTCTACTTCATATTGTTGATGTGGTCCTGATATGTTTTATCTTAATGAGGAAGAAGTAGTTGATAGTGTTTCTCTTGTTAACTGATTGAGGCAGTGCAGCTATTGGAAAGAAGTTGGTTGATGCACTGTTTGAGCTTTGTTCAAAAAGAAATTATCACAGACAAGACCAGAAAACACTTTCAGTCAGTAAGTCATGTGTCAGTTGAGGGCAGCAGGAGACACTACAATCAAGCCCTGCCGCGGATTCATAGAGCCATTATCAGCACGAGAGTCATTTTCTGAGAGGTGCAAACCTGTTAATTGTGCATTCTCACTCATGTCAAGATCTTTTCTCCCATGATGCTACAGCTGTTATTTCTAAACAGGCAGGCATTGCCACACACTACTGATGGTGACATTAACTTGTGGTGTATGCTTGGATGTATGCAAGTTTTATTTCCACAGTCAATTTGTAGGCAAGATATGAAGATGGTGGAGTTGCCAGATAACACAGTAGCCCAACTCCTGACATCACAGTGTAAAGACAGAAAGTGAAAGATTATGTTTGATACTAATTTCCATGCACCATTCATATTTTGGAATAGCACAGTCCACATATTTAGTTTTCAAAAACATGCAGCAACCGTGAGGAACATGAGCGAGAGGTAGCTCATACCTGCAAGTTTGCACGTGACAGTGGTTCCCGGTGTAACAAAATCAGAAACACAAATATCAGCACTGTGAATTATTTAAGAAGAACACCATTCTCACAATGGCCACGGTGGAGCACATGTGATGCAATAACATGTACAATAATCACATTTGGTCTCCAGGCTTTGAAAGGGTCCATCAAGGTGGTTAAGTGGCTTAATGTGCCTTTACAGAGAGATATTTGTGCACCCTGAATTGCCTGAAAGTAAAACACAATGAGTAACATGTCAGTCATTCGGTCGCCTAAGAAAGAACTATGAATTATATGATTTCACACAAAACCGAGGCTGCCATTGTTAAAAAAGCACACGTACAGTCACATTCAGAGATTAAGTTTAACTTAGTTCACCTTTTGTTAGACTGGTAAACTCAAGAGGCAAAGTATAAAAGGAATAGAGGCTCCTGAAATTCAAGATTGATACTAATTTAATATGCTGAAGAAGCTTATGGTTATGTAGTAAACAGGTGTGTCTAATACATAAACACAGGCAAGGAGGGATAGGTGAAGCAGTGTATTGCTTGCCTGACCAGCTCACTGAGGGGATGCACTGGTAGGCATGCACTAATATGCACTTCACACAATGCAGATATGTGCTGTATTTTATTTGAACCCTTTAAAATCCAGTGAGATTTAGGAAAGCACACAACCGAATTTAGGCTCTCGGTAACTCTCATTCCACAATTCCCAGTATCTTTACTTATTAGCTTATTTTGTCACCTTGTTCATCAGAGCCATCAACCACGGCATTCCAGTTATCAGTCAATCATCCATCCAATCAATTTGTGCCTAGAATGAGAGGTGAAGAGATCATGCTAACACTTACTCAGTTATAGCAATTGTTAATTTAAAGTGGCACCCATGATTACTAGGGAGTATATGCTCCTAGATTTGGTGGCATGATCAAAAGGACATAGTATGGCCACTTCAAAGCTTTCAAATGGCACATGCTTTTCTGGCAAATATATAGAAGGAGCTTTGGTCTTGCCTTCCAATTTACCACTGACCTGATATTGAATGCAGTTCTTGAGACACAACCCCTTCTTGACCAGAACAAAATGAGGTTGTATTTTGTCTCAAGCTATCAAGAAAAAAATAATTGTACATCTGCTGAAATAACACTTCTTAAAGGCAGCCCTGGTAGACCTACTTCCATCCATGGTTTTTCAGCACAATCTAGAATAAACCAAATTCACTTTAGGCCTTAAAAACACAGGGGTATCCCCTGCTACTTGCTGTGCAGCCTGTCAAGAGAGACAAACAGGTTCTGCAACATTCAAAAGTACATTTTCTGGAGATTTCCAGCTGAAAGAATGTCTCTAGTGTCAGAATCCAGGTTTTTCTGTCATGACTTTGGATACTAATGTTGGTGCTTTGAAAATTAGATATCTTATCTCCAGCTCCCCTCCTTTTGTTGCGCCCTTTTCAGTTTATAGAGCTATATGATCTAAATTGTCGAGACCATAGCCTTACATTACCTCTGGTAAATATCTTGTGATAAAGTAAACACTTCAACTGCATGGTAGTAAAGCATGAAACTATCCAGGATAAATTTTATGGCCAGAAAACACATTATTCATAATACATTGACCACTTTTACTCTTTGGTCACTTCTGCTTTCTTCTGTCTGCAAGCATCATTTCACTATAAAGGGTTCTTTCTGTAGAGACAGCTTGATCTGGTCTCAATACTTCACATTTTAGCAGAGTGACTCTTAGAGCACCATGATCAGTTTTTCTAAGGTGCCTACAAATATTGATGTTAAACGGTTTGTGTTGTTACCTTTTAACTTTTGTCCTGCATTTTGCAAGTATGTGTGTTAGCTGTACCTCTGTTATATGGAATCTAAGATTAGAAACGTTAGTAGCAGTCTTCACTTACTTGGTACATAGAAGATCCTCACTTCAACAGTACTAGTACGCATTGCATTGGTCAGAGTCCAAAATAGTGTAGGAAATTGGATTTCTGATTGAGAGAGGTAAAGGTTCTTCTCAAGCAACAACCACAATCCCAAAACTAGGTTGTGCTTAACCCTCGGGTAGCTTGGGTTGTGGCTTGTGCACCAAACACTGCTGACATGAGCTGAGAGAGCTTTCAAGCATTGCAGTATACAGCCCTGATTTTGGGGGCCTGTCTACCACTGCAGCACTCTTTGAGAACCGCCAATGCTGGTGGACACCTCTGTCTCTCAGTTTGAGTTATGGCTTGGAGACTGCCTGATATCTGGGGATTGAAGGGATGAAAGGGGCATGGGCCTCTGAACGGCCAGGGCTCGGAGCCTAATACTAGAAGCCTGCCCTTGGGGCAGACGTGGTGGCTGGGGACCGAGGACTGTCTGCCATGGACTAGACTTCAGTGTGGGTGACAGTGCTGCACCTGGAGTCTTGTGGACCATCACTTCTTTTCATTGCTCTCCCAGTTGAGGAGCAAGCACAGCACTGGGGCCGTAGACTGGAGAAGGTTGCAGGTGCACGCACGCCATACAGGACAAACTGGTGAGGCCCTTAGCTGTGCAGATAACTGAGGACCCCCGTCATTAAAACAGGCTTCTGTGGCCCATTGGAAGGTTGTTCATCCCCCCTCCCTGTGCCAGCAGTATTGTTGCCTCTCATCTAGTCTGGAGCTGGTCTAGCAGACAACTGGGTAGATAGAACCGGTGAGTTCAGGACTTTTAGTTGGCTTCTTTTGAGTGATGAGGGAGCTGGCCTGTAGGGCCCTACATTGACTTAGACCTGCTGCATGCCTGGGAGGTGGATGGACTTAGAGAAGACTGCTCATGCCCCCATGAATAACTGACTAACCTGCCCATGAGTTAGGTTGTGTTGTCACATCTCCTTGTTATACCGCCCAATGTCACTAGATCCCTGAAGGGGCTGGCCACAGCACATTACTTGTCCACGACCCTGCAGGAGACAGATGACGGGAGATATTTGCTACACAAAAGGGCTCTCCCCAAGCCCTTCATCAATGATGCTATGCTCCCCGTCATCACCACGAGGACCAATACAATGGAACCTACACAGGTTATCCAGGCCACGTCAAAGCTTGTCCACCAGAACTTACCCCTACGCATAAGTTGGACAAAATTCTGGTGGCATTCACGGAATCCAGGGAGGCATTTGAAGCCACATTTGACTAGTTTACTAATGATATTAGGATCCTTTCGGAGAACCAACAATACTCTCAGAAAAGGGTCTCACAAAAACCCAAGATATAGAGAAACTTCAGCCAGCCACTCAAAACATCACTAAACAAACACAATCTATCCTGGAATGCCTGCGGGTAGCGAGGAGCACGATGGACGATGCAGAGGGGTGATTCAGCTGCAACAATGTCCAGATAGTGGGTCTCCCTGAGGGAGCAGAAAGGACAGATCCAGTGACTTTAATAAAGCAATACCTATCACGAGATACTGCTCCTTCCACACTCTCTCTGCATTTCATTCTTGAGATTTATACAGGGTATTGGTTCTGTATCTGCCTCCTGTAACTCTGCAGTGACCTCTGGCAGTGAAACTCGAATTATTGCGATCAAGATGCTATCTTGGCAGTGGCATGTGAACAGAAAAATGTCCTTGTAGACAACACAGAGTTGATGTTTTTTTCCAGACTATACAATGGCTGTTCAAGTGCAGAGATCATCGTTTTGGCAGGTTAGGAGGAAGCTCCAAAATCTTGGACTTAAGTACGCAATGATGTTCTCCATAAAGTTACAAATCTCTGATGGCCAAACTACTCATATTTTTACACAACCAGACACAGCAAGGGAGTGGACAGAGGCCTTCCATAAACAGGGTCCGCTGGAATTCCCGTCTCCTTCTCCGGCCACCCCAAAGCTGGAACACTCAACAACCATAATCTGTAGACTGCCCAGCATGATGACTGTTGCAGACCCAGAGGAAACAGAATAACGCAGTTGGGTTGGTGACATCCTTGCGGGACCCTTCGGAGTCTCTACAATTGCTTTCTCCGGAATTTGCCATGTTGCGAGATGATCTGAGGGCCCTGGCATGTGCATGCCAGCGCAGTCTATTACTGACCCGGGGTAGCTTGCCTCCTGCTGTGCCCAGTGACTATAGGCTCTCCATCATGTGGTTAGTCCCCATTTCTGCTGCTCAACAGAGAGAACCCAGCACTGGGGAATGTGGACCTGAGGGGTCGGCCTGAAGTATGCTTTGCTGGGACACAGTGCTGGGAACCACTCTCTCTTACAATGCATTCTGTGTCATCTGCAGGGTGGGACACCTCCACTCAACATAGCATAGAACCCCTCCTGTCCCCTAGCTACTTACACCCTGGGGACTGAACTGTTTTGTATTGTTCTTGCCATTCCCTCCCCTTGTTGGGTTGGTGTTTATTTTTTTGTTGCTCATTGTGGATGGCCCAGTCCTGATCTCTCCATTAGATGCCAGGTGCTTTCATCCAGAGTTCTATCATTTATCACATATTTTCAATGCAGTTAGCCTAATACCAGGTGTTATATTGAATGTGGCACACACAGGCTGCTTTACCATCACCCCAGTCCCTCCCATGAGTAGACAATCTTCATAATTCTCTAATAACTATCACTTGACTACTCAGAATGTTCTTTGCAAAAACTCTTTAAGGTGCATGCAGTACTCCGTTGGCAGACACATATTGCTTTAACAAGAAACACACTTGAGTTTCCGGGTAGTGATATAGATTGCAGGCTAATTGAAGAGGCCAAATAATAGGTGCAACCTTTCAGCATATGCCAGAGAGGTGGTGGTATGGATTAAGGCAGGAGTCCCCTTGAGACCTGAAAAAGCCTGTTGACCCTGAAGGTTGCTATACACATGGCTCACTTAATGGCCACTTCTGTAGCTTAGGGGTAATTTACTCTTCATATCAATCAATTGACATACTGGTCCCATTTGATGACCATTATTTTTTAATGCCCCTATGCCCCCGGGTCATTGGGAGGGACTTCACTGCTCTCATAGATGGTCATCTTGCTCATTTGATGCCCCCTCTCCCTCAATCCCCGGTCCTGCTTAATGGTAGCATGCTTTGACAGTGGTTAAATTATTTAGGCGACACCTGGCATGTCAAACATCTCTGACAGCAAGAATACTCTCTTTATTCCCTGGTTCACAAAGTCCATTTACGCTTGGACAAATTTCTATATTGTGCACTATTCCATACGTAAGTGACAGATATCTGATATCAACCTAGAGTTATATCGGATCACAATCCATGTTAATGAAAGTTGCTTGGGGCACTCCACCTCCTCCTATCCTCATGTGGAGTTTTTCTCCAGATTCAACTTGATCACATTAATTTTCAGGAACATGCTGGAACCTTCTCCCCTCTCTGATAAAATGGGAAACTTTTAAAGTTGTCATAAAGGGTCTTTGCATTAAAATGACAGTCGAAGGTCCAACTGTCCTAGCTCAAGACATAGTGACCACTGAAACCTCTCTTTCAGGGCTGGAGCAAGCAGTCATCCACTCACCTGACAAAATAAATGATTTAATAGAGGCATACATCACTTATTATGATACAATAGAGCTCTTCCGTTGCCATGATCACAGTGCCTACCATGCTAGAATCTATAACTAAGGAGATAAATTGAGCCAACTGTTGATGAGATTTGCTAACCCTCATCTGCCTCACTCCATCCCCCTTCTCATCTTGCTTCCCATCATCTTGCTTTCCACTGAAGGCGAGGCCCATACTCAGTTAGCTATCAACACAGCTTTCAATGACTATTATACAGAGTTATATGCTGACACTAGCCAGTGCCTGAGGGCTTATGTGATCATTTTGTTGCTCCCATCCTACTTCCTGGTTAACTCCAGAGGCCTGTGTAATCCTGGATCCCACCATCACTATTCTAGAGATACTTCTGGTGCTGTAGGGCTTACCCCAAGGAAAGGCTTCCAGGACAGATGAGCTGCCACAGCCAAATTCCATACACAGCTTGCTTTGGTTTTGGCAGTTAACTGGTGGAACTGTATGATGCCATCAACTTAGCTGGGTCACTCCCCCCTACATCAAACACTGCACTCATCTCTTCTATTCTTAAGCCATATAAGTGAGTCAGTAGAGTTGGCTTCATATCATCTGCTTTGTCATAAGAAAGATTTTGACTAAGCCACTAGTGAGTCGACTAATCCTGGAACTACTGGCTAAAACAGGAAGAACAGGTGAGCTATGTATTGGCAGTGGTGACTCCTCAGTCACCCCACTGATGAGAGCCAGCAGATGTAAATTTGAAAAATAAAACGATGATCAAACAATTGTATTATAATTTAATTTTTCAGCACTGTCACTGAGCCAAGTCTGAGCCAAGTCTTGGGGGCGGTCACATCCTGAAAGATAGCAGCAGGGAGGACAGGGACGGCTCCTTCATAAGGATGGAGGAGCGTCACCTCTGCCCCCCCCCCCCCGCCAGCAGCTGCAAAGCTTTTCCCAAAAAACAATAATAAACTGTGTTTATTATTGTTTTTTGGGAAAAGGGGCGGGCCACAGGGTGACGAACACTCACCCTCAGAGCACATGTGTGTTTCGTCGTCCGTCTCGTGCCAACCAAACACATGCACAAAGGGCTTTCCCCAGCCCACCAACATAGTTGGGATGAAGAGAGCCTGCACAGGCTCCCAGTCTGCCTGGGAGCCCCTTGGCTGGGCGCTTCCAGACAATCCTAACACTGCTGTATGCAGTGTCAGGATTGGTGCAGGGCAGGCTGGAGCCTGAGCCTGTCTGCAGGGAGGACACGGAGGAGCGGCATGTGGCGGTAAGGTAAGTGGTTTTTAAAATGTTTTTTATTATTTTTTATTTAATTTAATCCCCTCCGTGCGCCGCCCCACCCCTTTTGCTTCACGTGATCCATGACTGAGGGTGGAGGAGTGGTGGCACTGCAGGTGTACATGTCGATTTAGCCCGCTGTCTTATGACTGCCAAATCGACATGTGCACTTAGATTTTACTAATCCAAGCTGTGTTGCACAGGGTGGAGAACAGGCACAGGCCCCCTGTCCCTGGATGAGCACCAAAACAACCCACTCAGACCAATCTTGGCACTTCTCACATGCTGGGTAATTGTATTACCAGCATGAGAGCAGCGTCTGGATTGCACAGGGGAGTCTGGGAGCTTGTGCACCAGCCCATGGACTGCCAGGAAAGAAGTGGAAGAGCACTGAAGCGGCAGGTGGCAGGTAAGTTCTCTTTTATTTTTTTTATTATTCTCCCATGAGCTGCCCCATCATTTGTTGTTGACAGCAGCTGCCACTGTGTATTGGGCTATAATACCTCTCACATATGTGCAGATCATCTCCTCTTACTTCTTTGTGACATAAATATCGATTTAGCTGCTATGATGCAGGTCTTGCCTGAATTTGCAACCCCTTCAGGTCTTACGGTGAATTGGGCCAAATCCCGTATCTTCCTGCTGCAGCAAGGGAAGGCCTCCTCTTCATCCACTGCTAGATCACAGGGTTCGGTTTGAAAATGGTAGTTAGGGAATCCACATACATCATACTCCTACTGACCTATGAGACGGGAACCTGGGCAGAGTGATATGTGAGCTCTGAACTCAGATCACATTCTGGACGTCTCTGCCTCTGTCTATAATTGGCCAGGTGGCTTTAGTGAAGATGGTGGCACTTCCCTGACTCCTTTACTATTTCACTAAGCTGCTCTGACTGCGATGTTCCCTTTTTAAACAACTAAACTCCTCCTTAGTGACACTGATATGGGGAACCGGACAGCACTGGGTCTCGCTCCCCATGTTGAGACTCCCAGTATTGAGGGGAGTTCAAAAGCTTTTACTTAGCTGCATAACTCCAGTGGGTGGCTTGTTTGCTTTCTGTTCTCTCTCTATACATGGCAGGCCTCACATTAGCAGAATTTTAGGATGGCACTGTGAAATGTTTTCTATCCCCTCACACCCACCTGGATCTTCAGTCCACTGGGCTGCCTCGAGTGGGAAGGACCTGCTAAACAAGGACTAATAGGCTTATACACTCGGCAATGGCATTTGCTTGAGCTATCCCGTTGCTGGGCCTACCAAGCACAAGAAGACAACTGCATGTGGGGCATCTTTGCCTCAGGCGATAATAGGGAGGTAATGAACTTCCAGACACTTTTCAAAAACTGCTGTCTCCCACCTGGATAATTTCTGACATATCAGCATATATTACACGCTTTACCCCTGTTCTTCTACATTCTACATCAGCTACCCTTGAGATTAGATGTAATAAACACTACACATACCAGCTGCTTGGGGAAAACTAAGGAGATGGATTTCTAGAGCTTTCCTACAACAGTTCAAAAGCTCACACTTAAATCTAGGTATAGGTGACATGCACATGGCCTTCTTTAGGGTTTCAACAAAGTTTTTCTAGCAGGCCTCTGTCCAGATCACCTTCTTGGGCTGCATTTTTGGAGTCAGCTCAGTCAAGGGGGGCAACCATGGTGCCATATCCCTTGACAAACCTCCTATAGTATTCAGTGATGCTCACAAAGGCCCTCACTTATGTCAGCTCCTGGGGCTGTGAAGGTTCCCAGGGTTTCCAGGCAGAAGAGTTTCTACCTTGGCTTGGAAGGGCTGCACCATGCCCCACCCACCATGTGACCCAGGTACAGTAAGAACACCCTGCCTTATCTGATACTTGCTGGCCTTGATAGTCAGGCCTGCCTGTAGCAGAATAATAAACAAGGGGGAGGCAGAGCCTGAAGCACCTTTTGGAAGAGGAACGGGCTTTCCTCCCAGCTGGAGTTGTAGACAACTATGCCATCCAAGTAGGCATCACTGAATGCCTCAATCTCATCTCGGACCCTGGTAGCTAACTTCTGAGACAAGGCAAAGGCAGTTTTCAATCCAAAGGGCATCACTCAAAATTGGATGTGGCCCTCTGGTGTAGACAATGCAAACCTATTTTTAGTCCCCTCACCCAGAGGAATCTATCAGTTACCTGCTGTGAGAACAAAGGTACTCAGAAACATGGCAGCTCCCAGCTTGTTGATGAGGTCATCAACTCGGGGGATTGGGTGAGTGTCAGTTTTGGTAACTGAGTTTGGCCCCCTGTCCTCTACACCAAACCTGGTTTCCAGGTTGGCCCGAGAGGGAGAGCTTTGGGCAACAACGCCAGTGTACTGGACAAGGGACTGCTGAAGTACTCAGTACCCTCTAATGCAAACACGTTGGAGACCTCTTCCTTATTACTAGCCCTCAGCATGTCAGACAGTCTGTAAATGTTGCTTTTTTAAGTGAATGCTGTCCCCAGTATCAATATCATGGGTTCACAAATGTGAGAACAGGAAGGCAGACTGCCTCAGTAACTGGGGTCAGGGTACGTGAGAGGTTAACAGCTGCACTAAGCCATCTTGCTACTTTGAAGAAAGGACGTCAAGGAGAGCTTCACTCTACCCCATCACCCCATCATCTGTCAGTGGGATCATGGTGACTTCAGACCTTCATGGTGTGGTTTAAGGTGATTGACAATGAGTATCCTTTAGGTGTTCTTGGGAGGTCTTAAGGTCCACCAAGTAGTTGACCTGCCCTTTTTCTCTTTAAGGGTTCCATTACACACATTTTTTATCCAGGTTGAAACCCAACCAGAGTGACCTTTGAGTTATACCAGAGCTACATGACTCCTGGTTGGCTCAGAAGCCTTGTTCCAGAAGTGCTGCATCTGGTTTCTGAGAGCTAGGAGGTCCTTTAACAGGGTGGCCTTAGAGGAGTTCAAATGAACTAAACCCAGTTCTCTTCTGTGGCACCTCCCTGTAGGCAGAAAGCAGACATACTAAGGGGAAGTCCCACGTCTGCCTCATGGGCTTAGGCAGGTCCATAATCATGACCTTTAGAGTCCTGTTGAATCTCTCAACAAGCCCACTGGTCAGAAGGTGATAGGATGTGGAGAACTTATAAGTTACCCCACACTCATCCCACATTGACTTCATGTATGTGGACATGAGATTTATGCCTCTCTCAGACACTACTTCTTTGAGGAACCCCACCCAAGTAAAATCTCCATCAGGGCCCTAGCCACTACAGGTACAGTCATAGACATCAGATGTATGGCCTATGAGTATTGTCAATATCCACCCTTTTAAAGGTGGTGCCAATGAAAGTTAAGCAAACCAGGGGATCCTTTAGCTTTTACCCTGACTTCCCACTGGTCTGGCAGGTGGGACATGACCTTAATCAGAGGCCATCTTCATCCAGGGCCAATAAAAGAAGGTCACAATATTGGCAAAAGCCTTTCCTTGCCCCCAGATGCCCTGCCATGGTATATCATGAGCCAGACCCAGTAGGAACGCCCTGTAGCACTGAGGGACTACCAACAGAGTTTCCCCATGCTCAGGAACCTTAGGCTCACTATATAGCAGATCATTCTCCCAATAGATAAGGCGATCTACAGAGGTGCCACCAGCTGCCTGGGACTCAGCTTGCAGAACTAAAGGCCTTCTAGAGTTGGGTACTCTTTATGAGTTCCACAGAACTCCTCCTTGGTAGGCTCCAGGATGGCATCCTCATGTACCCCCTCAACTTTGCCTGTGGGAGTTTCAGGGGGTGGTTTCTCATGCCCCTTGCCCTACCCCTTTCTGGAAGTGACCTAGGCTATTTTTCCAGGCTCAAGGCACCCTTGACTTCCCTGTTCGGCAAACATGGACCATGTGGTCAGGCACACCCACTCAGGCAACTCTAACATCTTCAGTTGAAACCTAAGCTCAATTTCCTTCCAGAGAGTGTGCACCAAATCCTTCCGTTGCAGACAATCAATAGGCATGGCAGGACTCACAGCTACCTTTAGAGAACCTTAGACCCCTTATCTCAAGGAAACCAGAGCCACTGGGTAGTGACTCTCACGGTTGTCTGCTTCTACAACCTGGTTGAATGTATTGGGGATTACCTGCCCAGAAGACACCGAATGCTGGCTCCTGTGTCCCCCTGAGCCTTCACCCTCTGCCTATTTATGGTGACCCACTGCTTGTATACAAAAATATTAGAAGGTATATGGGCTTGTGAACCATCACCTTGTCACTCAGAGACACTAGGGTAACCTTTGCTTTCTCCATTGCACTAACTTGGGTAATCTCCTCCAAAGGCACTACACTAGCCAGTCCTTGGATGTGCCCACCAGTGGGATGCTCTGCCCTCTGGGGACACCTGGCATTTCCTGCACATGCCCATACTTATAACACTCAAACTTTCCTGTCTTTTTATGAAAAAAAACATTTTTTTCTGGTCAATTTGAGTCTGGATCTCATTCCCTTGTGAACTATTTTGGAGGCATTTTGAGAACTTGTTGTTTTTCTGTTTATCGCCTCCCTCTTTGTTCTGTTGGAGACCCACACCACCCTTTTGGGGATCCCACTCAGATACCTTTTTGGACACTCCAGTGCTGGCCCAGAGGTCTGCCTCCTTTGCTAGCTCCCTGTAGTCAATCAGCTTGCTGCCAATCAGCTTTTGGCAGAACTTTGTAAAGCAAGTATTGAGAATGTGCACTCTCAAAATTAGATTGTACAGCCCATAAACATCACTCACTATACTGCCCCTAATCCAACCACTTAGTGCTTTACTGGTATGGCAGTTTCTGGCTGTCCCTGAACTGGAGTGATAGTTCTCAGGAGTCAGTCCAAACTAGGTGAGTAAAATGGATATCATGGGAGTGTACCTCATCTGATTCCCTACCTCTTATCTAAGAAGGGCATCCTTCCCCATGGGGGGACATATGCCTCCAGAGGCTGGCTCTTCAGTTCTCCTTTGGGACCATGTGCAATCATTGAAGCTGTCTCATAAGCAGAAAACCATTTATCCATATCATCCCCCACCACATAGTTGGGCACCAGGTCTTGGAGTACGCAGATACTCACCTCCATGGGACACTAGATTGCTGCCCCCATAGCAGCTGGATTCTGAGGCTTATTTTGCTTAAGTCCAGCTTCTTTACTCATTTCGTGAGCGGACAGACTTTTTTCACTTCCAGAGTCAGTTTCCTCTCCTCAAGGGTCCTCTGAGCAATAGCCTCTTCTGCCACCATCTTTGCAGCAGCCTCTGCTCGATTGCTTCCATGTCCATCTTGAGATTGGAAAGCCGCGACCTGAACTCTCTCTCTGCTCGCCAGTCTTCTCAGCTCCTCTGAGGACAGATTTCGGGTAGATATGCTGCAGCTGGATCTGGCAGGACAACTGACTCCTGCGGGTCACCCTCCTCTCTGAAACCATAACCAGGGTGTTCCCATCACCTCCCTTCCAGGTCTTCCTCTGGCTTCTCCACACATCCCACCTACATATCCTCCTCCTGTGCAGTGTCCTGTAACTGGCGGGCCTCCTCCGAGGCCCTGAGAGCCTTCTGAAGTTCCTGCTTCTTGGAGCTCTTTGTTGCTGGAAGCCCTCTCTCAAAGAAAAATTCCTTAAGCACAGCCACACTGTAGCTATTCAGGTTGTTCCGCTCAAACTCTATGCTTGTAGCAGGTAGAGCTACAGGTACAAAAACAAGTCAGGTTGAATAGAAGTGTGAAGTATTAGGTAACATGTAACAAGCAAACATGTAGTGAGCCATGATTGTGTGTAGTGAAGTACCTTTACAAATTATATTTGTTAGGGATTCTACTGTGGAATGCAGGAGCTTCCTTTGAATGATGATGGGTGTCTGGATTTGGGGCTATTGGCGCTTCGCCTGGAGCGGTCTACAGTGCTTTTATGTCACCGAAACCTTTAAATAAATCCTCATTATAATCTATGTTTGGCTTCTTTATAATTGCCTACAATAAAGTGACTTTGGAAAAAGGCCAATCAAATAAAATAAAAAAGTGGTTCAATCCGGTTTCAGATTATCTATATGGGAATTTAGTGTTACACAAAATCACTGAGTGACTCTGCACAAACCCAAGTACTGAATCCCACCAATGAACACTAATGTAGGTAATTGTTTTTTTTATTGGGAAGGGGTGAAGACCCTTGTCAAGCATCAATCATAATCCCTGTAAGGGTGAACCACAAATGCCACTAAATTAGCCTGTGCTTAACTCTCTGGCAGCTTGGCACAAAAGCAGTCACGCTTAACTCAGAGGCAATGTGTAAAGTATTACTGCAGCACACAAACAGGTATAAAGTGAAAACACAACAGAAGAAACATCCCACACCAATTAAAAACATGGAGTAAAATATAATAAATAACTATAAACCAAATTGACAAGAATCCAATCAGTAGAATCGAGATATGCAATTTCAAATAGTTAGGTAAGCATAGCACCCAATAGCATAAAGCACCACTCATGGTTATTTGGTTGTGCTAGACTGGGGGAAAGTAAGAAGTTCAGGCCCACTGCGAAGGAATGTGAGCCGGATACAGGGACCAGGTTCGTACTGCTGAAAAGCCAACTTCTCAAAGTCTGATGTGAAGCATCCAGTTTGCAGTGGAGGAGTCTTTCAGGGCAGGGAAAGTGTCATGGATGGTCATCACTGTAGTACAAAGAGTAGGCTGGGAATTGCGGCTAGTCATCGCTGTAACTCAAACATTTTGTTGGGCATTGGGTAGGTCATTGCTAGAGCATTGTGTTGACAGCAATGACCTGTACCGCAAAGTGCAGATCTTGAATTGCCAGTCGCTGTGAGTGGTCGATGAATTGTGAAGAGTTCCAACTGAGCTTTGCATTGGTAGTTGTCGTGGGTGCCTAATTCCCAGCATGACTGAGCAAGTTCACAGTTGTGAAGAGCCCAAAACATCAAGGTTTCTCACAGGAGGAGCTCAACTGGTTCCAGCCAAGGATCCATGACCTAGGGAGGAATCTCTTGAGGATCAGGAACTAACTCCAGCAGAAGCCAGCAGGGCTCATTCAGGTCCAGTTGCACGTTTAATCCGGTTCAGTTCAGCAGGTAAGCTTGTTGAGATCCTGTAGTTTAGAACAGGAGGTCAGCCATCAGATCCTTGGAGTCACTCTGCCTTGGATTAAGGTAGTAGATCCATTCTTCCTTCTTAAAGGACATGGCATTCCTCAGGCATAAGGGCAGTCTTCCGGCAGCCAACCAGTTCTCCTTCTGAGGTATCCACAGGACCAGGGGTATAGTGAAGATTTGGTCTGGGGGTCCAATTTTTGTAACTTATGCCAGATTTGATGTGTCTGGAGTTTCCCCCCCACAGATGGTGTTGGGTTTTATCTTCCTCCATTCCCCTGTTCCAGGATGTCTGGGGTGACAAAAGGCAAGTGTCAAGCCCTTAGTGAATATGCTGAGCAGCTCCTTTGAAATGTAAGTGGGGCAGTGCACAACTCCGCCTCTCCTATCCTGTCAGGATGTACTATCCTGTCAATACTTAGTCCCCTTTTGGGTCATTGTCTGGGAGTAATACACAAAGGCCAATGGCCAAATACACCTAGTCATGTGACCCATTATACAGGCTGCAAACACCAAATGGTTAGAACAAGAAAACACCAACTTTCTAAAAGTAGTATTTTTAGAATTGTGACTTATAATCAGACTTTACAATTAAAGAGGGTTTTAAATTACAATACCTTTGAATGTAAACATGATATTTATTCCTGGTTCTAAACAATGCTATGGGGTTCCTACTAAGGTAATAGGTCTGCGCGTCAGGACAAAAGAACTTCAGAATGTAGGGGATTAACTCTATCCACACCATCAGGAGTTGTTGGACAAATTTCTGCCTAGCTCATAGTGCCTCACCTGAACTCCTAAACCAACCGGGGTGGAAGGTGACCTAAACATGACATTCTGACTGCTCAAGGAAGTCGTGGAAACAGATCTCAGTCTTTCCTTGTATTACTCATGCATGCCCAGGTGAAAACACATAAGGTGTATATGAACTGAGTTTTTAATATTTTTATTAAAACAAACCTAACCTTGCATAAAGGAAATGAGTTGTGATGATTAAGCAGATGAAACAAAGCAAAGTGACCATCATGATGAACACAGTAAAGACAATAAAGAATCCAACTAGGGCAAATAAGGTTCTAGAAATTCTAGAGTTTCTAAATGTACCTATCTAGCCATAAGACCACACTGAGAGCATAGCAAGCATACCCTACTGCCTGGCCCGATCTAAGGGATTAGACCCAGCTCTACACCTGAAAACAGTGTCAGGAGTTGGCTGCAGTGTAGATGTCAATCCTTGCAAAAGCTGGTAGGTTTGAACCAGCAGAGATGCATGTCCAACACAGCATTCGTCTCAGGAAGGTCACAGTTGGAATGTCCTCTGCCCTTTCCTGGTCAGTGCACCATTTACATAATAACGCCATACTCTGTTGGAAGCACAGCTCTGATGCACTGCTATGTCTTGATGTTATAAGCTGTCCCCTGAATGGGCAACACAAGAACTAGGATATAATGTACAGTTTTCCTAGCCTTGAACAGAAAGTACTGATTACATGTCATGCAAAGGCTAACTAAACAAGCAACATGTACCACATATTCCTAGAAGAATGTCATGTGAGAAATGCATGTACAATGTCACTGCTAAAAAAAAGTGCAGCTAAAAATAGGGGGAACCATCTCGGGTCCAAAATGCCCTCACGACAACAAACTTTATTACTTATTAAATGCGATAAGTAACTCAATGTTTTCCTATGGGAGAGGTGAGTGTTTCACTACCAGCACATGTAAAACTTAAAGGTACATGTTCATTTCTAAACACACTGCGCCCCATCGTATGAACTTCTGACTTTGCCCCAGTCTAGTGCAACCAAATAACCTTGAGTGGCCCTTTGTGCTTTTGGGTGTTTCACTTACCTAAATATTTTAAATCGCATGCCTCCGGTTCTACTGATTGGATTTTTTGTCAGTTTAGTTCAGATTTTTTATTACTTTTTCCTTTATTTTTCTAAATTGGTGTGGGGGTTTTCTTGTGTTGTGCTTTCACTTTATTACTGTTTGTCTGCTGCATTAATACTTTACACAATGCCTCTGAGTTAACTGCTTTTGTGCCAAGCGACAAGAGGGTTAAGCACATGTTGCGTGACTTTTGGGTTTCACCCTTACAGGGATTATGCCCATTTTTTAAATACACTGCACCCTGACATATGGACTGGTTAAGGCCTACGGTAGGAGTCACCTGTATGCACTAAAAAAAGAAGGTTTAGGCCTGATAAAAAGTTTATTTTGCCAGGTCAAAATGGCAGTTTAAAACTCCACACAGGCTGCAATGGCAGACCTGAGATTTAGTTTAAAAATGGCTACATAAGTGAGTGGGACAGTATGTGTGCAAGCCCACTAGTGGCATTTAACTTATAGGTCTTTGGTACATGTAGTACCACTCTGATAGGGACTTAAAACTAAAGTAAGTGTGCCAATTGGGTGTAAGCCAATTTTATGACGTTTGAACGAGTGTGTACATGCATGTTAGTGCTAATCAGCAGTAGTAATGTTCACAGACTTTTAAAGCAAACATGCACTAATTGCAGCAAAACAGGAGGGAAGAAGGCAAAAACATTGAGTGAAGGCCACCCTAGGCTGTCACCTCTAACAAGTAGGTCCTGCTCTCTCTTGGGAAATCGCTTCAGCTTATGCTGTAGAGAGGCTTGTTAGAATAAAGGGTTTGTTTCAATGGAGGGTGTTTACCTGTGGTGCCTTGGGGACACCAGTGAACCCTCAAACTGCAGACCAGCTGTAGTCCTTCAAGCACTTGAATCTTATGATAGGAAGACAGAGCAGTCCACAGCTCACTAAAGGTGGAGCTGGCCAAAAACTCCGACTTCAGCAAAAAAGCAACAATAATTCTCAGGAAATAAATATCCAACCAGCTCTATTACTTTACAAAATCTCAAAAAGTACTATTATGTAGAAACAGATAGGTACTGCACACAAATTTATAAATATATACCAAATTACAGTGGGTTAAATAATTTGTAAGTCTTCGCAAGGGACACTACTGGAATTGGCTAGGTCCCAATCACTTGCACTTAAGATCTGTCAGAGGTAGTGACTAACCACACAAACCTTGTTGGTTGCAATAATCGGTGAGTTTCTATATGAGAATTTACTTCCTTACAAGATCTATCATCTTTACCAAATACTTAACACTATCAAATGAAGTCTTCTTCTAAGTTGAACCACGAAGGCCTACTACCTTTATAATAACTTTCCTTAATGACTAAACAAGTGTTTACTTTGATATCAGGCTCTAACTAAAGAGCTGAACAACATTTTAGTCAGACAAAAAGTGATTAAAATAAAGGCTGTCTCAGAAGACCTAAAGATCCAAAATGGCCATAGCTTGAGAAAACAAAGCGTAAAACATTAGGCTATGGTCTCTTGAGAGAAACCAACCATACTTTTGGACAGGCTCAAATTTACTTAAGAGAGCCACAAACTTTCTAATTCTCCCCTTTTTGTTTATAGGTTGCCTAGCAACCAGTCAAGAATGACTTGGGGCTTCAATTGGCTCTCCCTATCTTGGCTTTAGGGCCATGAGTACAGCAAGGAAGAACACTTTCTGGAGTTTTGTTGCAGACACCTTAGTTCTCAGTCGTACGACATGTGTGGCATAGTCAAATTCACTCCAAGGCTGCTGACCCACCCACCCATCTGCTGTCCTTGAGCTCTATGGGTTCTCTCAGGATTTGTCACCCTTTCATGCTCTCTTACCAACATCCGCATGGTACCCTGAATCCTCACAGAATTTGGATGTTGCAATGCCAAGGGTACACAGATGGTGCACCAGGCAGGGAAACTTTCCCAGAATTACATGTTCAACTATGTCCCCGCTGTCTAACTACCATCTTGAGCAGGCAACACAGCTTAAACCTCTAAATGGGTTTATATTTTAATAAGTGCCAGAAGTTTAAAGGAATTCAACACCTGGCTGGCTGTGGTTAGTGTTTTCTTTGGCTTACAACACACACACACTGCACCAGCACATTCTGATTGTGCAGTAGCAGCTCCCATGGTTGGGTTCTGTGCCTGCAATCCTTTCCTGCCAGGGAATCTTCCAAACTTCACCTTTACAGTGATACCCCACAGGTCTACCATGGTAGATCTGGCTCAGTGCCTGCAATGCCTAGTTACCCAGGCCTTAAGTCTCTTGCAGTGTGCACAACTGTCCACAATTATAAGATACTGCAGAGGGCCCACCTACAGTAAAGTACACCATGGCCCCTCCTTCCAGGCACTTCAGTTGGTCAGCTCCGCCTTAGACCCAGGAGAGAATCAGGGTCGGTTTCCAAGAACACACACCAGAAGTGAGAACAGAACCAACACTCCTGAAAGTATCTGGTTATTTTTCAAAGCTCCTACATGCAGTTGCCGCTGTCTAGTTTTGACATATAAGAGTAGTAGAGTTTTGATAGAAAGAGCATTTTTTGTTTTGCTAATAACTTTAGCGTTGGCCCCCATTGCTTAAAAAATAAATGAAAAATACAAAGAAGAGGACATGGTAGTGACACACTTACCCTGTAGTCATTGTGGAGGGTCCCGAGGGACGCCCAAAGACTCCAATTTTTTTTTTTAAATCTGTGTTTTTTGCTTGTCGCAGTCCCACTGGACTACTGTGGGAGCAAGCACAGCCTGGTGAGGAACAGCCTGCTGTTCCGTTTCTCTATATGGTCACGGAGCTAGTGGCAATATTCGTATAATGCATAACAGACGTATTTTACCCCATATGTTTTTTTTCATCAAAATATGATGTGAAATGTCTTGATTTCAGAAGCATAAAAGGCTGATTTGTTCTTTCTGGATTCCTCCTATATAGGGGATTCCAAAAGTCAGGGAGGAGTGCTTCACTCACAAGTCATCTTGTCAACATGAAAGCGTAACTGTCATAAAACAGTCTTTTCAGTGAGTGTTAGAAATGGGGTGTTTGGTTGGCAGTCAGGTTACCCCCTGTCCAAGCAAGGACCCTCACTCTAGTCAGGGTAAAAGAGAATCACCCTCAGCTAACCCCTGCTTACCTCCTTGGTAGCTTTGCACGAGCAGCAGGCTTAACTTCAGAGTGCTAGGTTTAAAGTATGGGTACCAACACACACAGTAACTTAATGAAAACACTACAAAATGACACAACACAGGTTTAGAAAAACAGAAAATGTTTATCTAAACAAAACAAGACCAAAACGACAAAAATCCACAATACACAAGTCAAGTTATCACTAAAAATGCAAAAAGATTCTTCATGTCATTTTAGACAGAATGCTAATGCTGTTAGCGTGAAAATGTACCTTGGGTGCATCAAAAAAAAACCTGCACGGGCGAGTGTGCATCAAAAAGGGCTTGTGATCGGTCAATTTCACTCACAAGCGAGAACTTACGTTGTTTCTCCTTTATTCTGGTCAGCGTGCATCGTTTCTTCTCTCTGCAGGAGAGCGATGCGTCGAACCAGTCAGCACTCTCGGGTCCGGGCCGGCCTTGCGCTGTTTTTACACACACAACGGTGTTTGCGTCAGAAATCAAGCCACGCGATGATCCGAAAATCACGCAGCGCGGATTGCGATCTCACCAGCCTCCGTCAGCGATGCTGCATGTCGTTTCCCCAGCTCCGGGAGTCAATCTTCCGGTCGCGTTGCAGGCGAGCGTTGATTTTCAGCCACGAAGCCGGCGGCGCATCGATTTTTCAGCTGCAGATCGGAGTTCCGGCGATCTTTTCCCCGCACTGCGGTCGTTGCGTGGATTTCTCCCTCTCGGGCTGCCAGCTTCTCCTTTCAGGGTCCCAGGAACTGGATGGGCACCACTTGGCATAGTAGGAGTCTCTCCAGAGACTCCAGGTGCTGGCAGGGAGAAGTCTTTGCTGTCCATGAGACTTCAAACAACAGGATGCAAGCTCTAAATCAAGCCCTTGGAGAGTTCTTCTCAAGATGGAAGGCACACAAGTCCAGTCTGTCCTATAGCACAGGCAGAAGCAGCAACTGAAAGATAGCTCCACAAAGCACAGTCACAGGCAGGGTAGATTTTCTTCTTCAGCTCTTCAGCTCTTGTCCAGGCAGAGGTTATTCTTGGTTTCCAGAAGTGTTCTAAAGTCTGTGGTTTTGGGTGCCCTTCTTAAACCCATTTTGTCCTTTGAAGTAGGCTTACTTCAAAGGAAAGTCTCTCTTGATTGTAAAATCCTGTCTTGCCCAGACCAGGCCCCAGACACACACCAGGCGGTAAGAGACTGCATTGTGTGAGGGCAGGCACAGCCCTTTCAGGAGTGAGTGGCCACTTCTCCCCTCCCTCCTAGCACAGATGGCTCATCAGGAAATGCAGACTATACCCCAGCTCCCTTTGTGTCACTTTCTAGTGAGAGGTGCAACCACCCCAACTGTCAAACTGACCCAGACAGGGAATCCACAAACAGGCAGAGTCACAGAAATGGTTTAAACAAGAAAATGCTCACTTTTTAAAAGTGGCATTTTCAAACACACAATCATAAAATCAACTTTACTAAAATATGTATTTTTAAATTGTGAGCTCAGAGACCCCAAACTCCACATATCTATTTGCTTCCAAAGGGAATCTACACTTTAATCAGATTTAAAGGTAGCCCCCATGTTAACCTATGAGAGGGACAGGCCTTGCAAAAGTGAAAATTGAATTTAGCAATATTTCACTGTCAGGACATATAAAACACATTACTGTATGTCCTACCTAACCATATACCATATACTGCACCCTGCCCTTGGGGCTACCTAGGGCCTACCTTAGGGGTATGTAAGAAAAGGGAAGGTGTAGGCCTGGCAAAGTCGAATTTACAGTTAAATACTGCACACACAGACACTGCAGTGGCAGGTCTGGGACATGATTACAGAGCTACTTATATGGGTGGCACAACCAGTGCTGCAGGCCCACAAGTAGCATTTCATTTACAGGCCCTGGGCACCTCTTGTGCACTTTACTAGGGGCTTACTAGTAAATCAAATATGCCAGTCATGGATAAGCCAATTACATACACATTTTGTATAGGAGCACTTGCACTTTAGCACTGGTTAGCAGTGGTAAAGTGCCCAGAGTAACAAAAACAGCAAAAACAGAGTCCAGCACACATCAACAACCTGGGAAACAGAGGCATAATGTTAAGGGTGACCACGCCAAGGATGAAAAGTCTACCATTGAGTGAATTCTGTCAGGTCCAAGGATGTCCTAAGTTCTGAAATGGGTGTTGTTAGCACTTCTCTGCTGGACTGAAACGTTTTTCCATGAAAGGAAGACATCCATTCCCTCAGTACAGAAGAGCGCTCCAAGCCATGTGATTGTTTTAATTTCTATGGGTACTAATAACTAAATGTTGAGATGTTAGACACTCCCGCTGCCCATGCCCCACTGTCCATTGCCAGACACAACCTGTCCATTGCCAGACACAGCCTGGGAGGGGAAAGTGATAAGACTGATAACGTAGAGAGAGCGCGTCAAATGATACTCACAGTATATAGTTATTTGCATTTGACACAATGCAGCCAGTGTGAAGTATGTGTCGTCCCCGTATCTGGAAATACACAGGTGCGTCTGGCAAAATCGAACCTTTTAAATAATTAATCAGCCGAAATGTGTATCTCCAGTGTTGCAGCTCTTTCCTGTAATGATGTAAATCAATACTCAGGCAAACTGCACGACACAGCTTAGCGCCTGGCAATCCTCCCCCCCAAATCAGCAGCTGGGTGCCAAGTTTTTAAAGAAACTCAAGAAAATGTTCACGCTTTGAATATTTTAAGACGAAGCTGCGTGAAACACATTTTCTTCTTGGCACTCAAACTATAAATTGTGCCCATGTACGAAGTCTGAGGAAACCACAGCATTAATAATTCACTTTGATAAACTACTGGTAATTGCTGTCTGACTTGCTTAAACACTTGTCAGGTTTGCAAACTACATTTTATGCCCCAGATGAAAGTGGAAGTTGAATAGCATACTGGAAGAATTATACGTTTGAACCAGTTAGCGGTTTTCAAATTACATAATATCTCCATTATGTTTTACAAAACAGCATATCACAAATGGATATTTGTAAGTAGGACTTTTTTGCTTCTATGTTTCCTTTCCTACTTTTCATGCTGTTTTCCACTGAAAAAACACACAATTTTGAGATACTAACAAACACACTTAGTAGTAGGTGATATCAGCGTGCTGAAGGAGCTGCCCTGAAAATGGTAACCTAAAACAGCTTACCTACCATAAGTCTATGGGCCAAGCGTTCACGGATCCCAGGAGTGAAGATCCTTTGAAGTTTACTCTATGGGCTATCCTAACACAGACATTGGGTCGAACATATATGAAGGAGAGGCGATAAGTTCATAAGAGATACAATGCGGGAAAGCATCAAGGATGAAAAGTGAATGGCAAAGGTAGGATGGAGCTACAATTTTTATTGTGATCACCAGTCACAGAAGAAAAGAAAAGCCTTTGAAAAGATGGTGATAGCCTTGCAAAGGATGACAGGTTATATGATCAGGAGGAAAAAGGAGGGAAGATAAAAAAAAAAGCCATGTCTAGAACAGAGATGCTGGTGAGATACTTTGTATATTATGCTTCATAATCAACCACCCACCACCCTACATATATTTGGTATGGTACTTCAGAGCAGAGGGTTAGAGAGACCCAATGGAATGCAAAGAGCATAAAAGAGAAAGTGGGGGAGATTAGTTGACTAATAGGTTTAGTGTTCTCTCGAAAGATGTCTTGAGTAAAGGTAGATGTTAGATCTGACTGTCTTAGGGTGGTCTTCCTCCCAATGTTTTGCCTACCTCGTCCACTTTTCTAACCTTGTTTTTGCTGGCTTTAGGACACTGTGCACTTGTATAACTGCTACCTAATGCTTAAGCGCTTGTGCTCTCTCCCCTAAATCATGACAACATTGGCCTAACCACAATCGGCATATTTACACAGAAAGGGTGTTTAGGTATGACTGATGGGCCATCCACAGCTTGATGGGCTATCCTGGGCAGGATGGGAGGTAGGGACTGACACTTACACCGGAATAGATAGTGTCCTGCCCCACACAAGGGGCTGCATATCCCCTTATAGGGAGTCTGGAGCCAGGGTAGGAAGGGAGGACCCCTGTGCACTTAAAAGACCTTTCTTTGAATTCTCCATCCACTTTAAAGGCACAACTGGGAATAACTACTGGACCTCTGAAACCAGCAAACTCATTACAATTCTGTACCTGAGGACACTCTGCAAGGAAGAAGGATTGTTGTGCTGCTGAGAGGACTGCTACTCTGCTGGACTCTGCTGAAATTTACTGGACTCCTACTTTGCTGTGCCTGCCCTGCAGCCCTCCTTACCTGGAAGTGAGAAGGACTGGACCTGCATCTCTACATCTTCAGAATTAAAGTGACTCCAAGGGCTTGCTAGCTTGCTTCTTGTTCTGACATCTCAGGGACAACAAGGACTTCACTCAACCCTGCTACAGCCTCTGGACTCTGCCAACTGTAAATCCTACCCTGTCAAGTGGTGCCAATCCAGTCCTCAGCTCAAGGAAGTGGATTCCTCAGCTGTTTCCACAAAACCCCACACATCGCCATCACTGTGCTGATGAGAACTTCCACATCTTTCCTTGACACAAACGCATTTGCATTGCCGCTGCTGCTGAGGATGCAGCAATCGCAGTGCAGACTGTGTGGCTCGGAATCAACGCATCATCCTCAGCCCTGATGGGTCACCTTCGCATTGCCGGCTGCACGGCACAAAATGTCCAACAATAAGGGATCAGTGATGACACATCCTGGACTGTTTGGATCAGAACGAATGCATCACCTCCACATCGCCTCCTCTGCTCCTCGCATCAGCATTACGACATTGATGCCTCCTCCATCCCAGAGGTAGCATTTCAGCAGGACAATGTTGGTCCTTATATTTGGCCCATGCTCCATCGCAGTCGGCTTGACTTTTGACCTCTAACTTGGTGTGGAGTCTTTTTGTGGTGTTTTCACTGTGTTACTGTTCCAAGTATGGCACAAACATTTTACAATTTGCCTCCTAAATTAAGCCTGCATCCTCTGTGCCAATCAATCAGTAACCATACACAAAACAAAACACTGTCCATTGTTCCTGCAACATATAGTAGAATATTGGCTCTCTTACCAGTTCATTCTTTAGTGTTTGCAAACTGCAGGTTCAGTTTAGACCAGAAAGCGTACAACTTCTTCACAAAGTCCCTAGTAGTTTGAACTTTATTGATGACCATCATTCAAGAATGGCCGGCACTGGGTGCGAATAGATCAAAAGTATTGTATACCTCAATTAACATTTAAAAAAATGATTTTTTAGTCTCCAAACCCACTAAAGAACATTCTATTTTCAAATCACATAGGGATATAAGCTAGAAATACAATTTCTCAGCTCCTTTCAGTCTGTACTGGCTGTCCTATGAATTTTGCTGGACAACCATTCACCTGTGGAAGAAACACCAAAGCTCTTTCTCAATTTGTATATAATACATTATGTTACAGTGTATGCATATTAAGCACATTCATTTAAGTACACATTCAGTTCCTCAGAAATTATGGCATCCTTACACTGAACAAATCCAAATAGTTGTATGTGTCTGAAGTGTAATTGCATGTCATAGAACTGTGTTTCAATCAAACATCAAAAACAGTAACCTATGCTTCGACTGAAGCAAATACAAGAGCACATTAGTGCAACTTACTGCAGGCTCAGACATGATTTATACCTAGATGTCTATGCCTTATTCACTATGCACTTTCTATGAGTGGTCATGTCCTACTCCTGGCTTTATTTACTACTTATTCATAACTTTTTAGGAGCAAGGTTTCCATGAGTAAGCACTCAAGGAAAATGTTTATTTGAGATAGTATGGCTGGGTCTGTATTCACAATTGGTAGAGGCAGAACCAGTTATGTTTTCATTGCTGGAATTGATATATTCAGAGTGTGTAAGCAATAATTTACCAATATACCTGCGTGTTTAGCTAGGGTGAAATGTTATCCTACTTCAAAAACTGTTGTATGCAATAACCAAACGCAGGCTGGCCTTTCAGTCCATCTGGCATTTTCTCGTGGGCTGGATCCATTGGAGACTGATTTTGAAAGCGAAGGCCGCTGCCAGTGCCTCAGTCACTTTCTCAGGCTTTCAGAGATTAACTGCAGCAGGCACATTGAGGATACAAAGAAAAATAAAGAAAGAGAGAGGAGGGGAGGGAAAAGGAGGGAGTTGGATGTAAAGGGATCAGAGAGAAAGAGTTGAAAAAGAAAGAGAGAGAATGAACAGATGGAAAGTGTGGGGACAGAAAGAAGTGGAACTGAGTGGGGCTGGTTTGGATATATCTTCTATAAGTTCTGGGGCTGATTTTGGTCCCCAGTCCAGCCAGGACAATAACTAAGGGTCTGAATTATGCCATGTTTCATCTGCACAAACACTTACCCAAAGTGAGATTAGTATTTGGAGAAAACGTTCTTTGGTCTTTGATAGTCAAGCAAGTACTGTGATGTGTTTATTTCTATACTGGTTCTTTGCAGAAATTCTCACTGACGATGATGCTTCTACCTCCTCTGTTAATATTTTTCACTTGTACCTCCTCAACCAGTAGTGGAAATTGAAATTTACATAACCTTGACTCCATTGTATCACTACAAGCTCTTTCTTGTTCTTAATGCCTGATTCTAACCCATGTTTGTTCCGTACAAATAATAGCTATTTCTGTATGTGAGATATAGATGTTGTTACCTTAAATTGAAATCAACGGTCTTGATTTTGCAAGGTAAGCATGCACTTTTGTATATTTTTATTTTTTTGGTATTTGTTAACAATGAGTTAATAGTAAGTTCACGACTGCAGAGACCTTTGCACATATAAAGATTTGAAGATATGACTGGGATAACAGAACTTATCTGCGATGTTTAAATATGGTTAGACTTATTTAAACGTTGCCAATTTTATTTATCATTGTGAAGGAATCTTTTCGTTATGGGAGCCCGATGATTTTTTTTCACCAGGTGTGCAGCATGAAAAAGTATTAAGACCTCTGATTAGACTGAGGATGGAGAATGACAAAGGACATTTATGGCTAAAGAGACACTACAGAAAGGTACTAAAAACGAGAACCAAAATGTTTACTACCTTGCATTACTGATTACACTGCACTCTTATCATGAGATTGGGGTCCTCTTGGGACAATGCTGGCAAATTGCAATTGAGTAATATTTAATCAATTATAGTATCTTAAGCATTTAAGGTTTGCTGTAAAGGCCAGTTTCTTACGGCCTGATCTGTCTTATGTCTTTTTTTATATCTAATATCACCTGCTGCTCCATCCGGGTTAGCACATCACCTACCTCCACAGAAAACGTGGCTGAAATATTGGAATCAAGGACAGAAGCTGTCTGTAGCACCTTAACGGAGCAGAAAAAAAACAAAAACGTTTGATCTAGACTGTGAATAAATACGTTCTCGGTGCCAAAAAGAAAAGAGACCCTGCGGAGACAGTGGGGAGTGACAATCCAGAATAATGCATCCTGTTCTGAGACAATAAGAAATTTAGGCCCATATTTATACTTTTTTAGCGCCGCTTTTGCGTCATTTTTTGACGCAAAGGCGGCGCAAACTTGCAAAATACAGTTGTATTTTGTAAGTTTGCACTGTTTTTGCATCAAAAAGCGGAGCAAATGCGGTGCTAAAAAAGTATAAATATGGGCCTTAATGTGCAAGGAAGAATCTTACATAAACAATCTATCAACCCTGAGCAGCGTACAGAAAACAAATCATATATGCTCTTTGTTAGACCTGACAGCCTTAGGGTAGTCACCCCTAACTTTTTGCCTGCCTCCCTCCACTTTTTGGACACTGTTTTTGCTGGTTTATAGATTCTGCGCACTTTACCCCTGCTAACCAGGGCTAAAGTGCATATGCTCTCTCCCCTAAAACATGGTAACCTGGAATCATACCTGATTGGACTATTAATTTACTTATAAGTCCCTAGTAAGGTGCACTTTATGTGCATAGGGCTGGTGAATTAAATGCTACTAGTGGGCCCGCAGCACTGGTTGTGCCACCCACTTAAGTAGCCCCTTTTCCTTGTCTCAGGCCTGCCATTGCAAGGCCTGTGTGTGCAGTTTCACTGCCACCTCGACTTGGCATTTAAAAGTAGTTGCCAAGCCTAGAACTCCCCTTTTTCTACATATAAGTCACCCTTAATGTGTGCCCTAGGTAACCCCTAGAGCAGGGTGCTGTGTGGGTAAAAGGCAGGACATGTACCTGTGTAGTTATATGTCCTGGTAGTGTAAAACTCCTAAATTCGTTTTTACACTACTGTGAGGCCTGCTCCCTTCATAGGCTAACATTGGGGCTGCCCTCATACACTGTTGAAGTGGCAGCTGCTGATCTGACAGGAGCAGGAAGGTCATATTTAGTATGGCCAGAACGGTAATACAAAATCCTGCTGACTGGTGAAGTCGGATTTAATATTACTATTCTAGAAATGCCACTTTTAGAAAGTGAGCATTTCTTTGCACTTAAATCCTTCTGTGCCTTACAATCCACGTCTGGCTGGGCTTGGTTGACAGCTCCTTGTGCATTCACTCAGACACACCCCAAACACAGGGTACTCAGCCTCACTTGCATACATCTGCATTTTGAATGGGTCTTCCTGGGCTGGGAGGGTGGAGGGCCTGCTCTCACACAAAGGACTGCCACACCCCCTACTGGGACCCTGGCAGACAGGATTGAACTGAAAGGGGACCTGGTGCACTTCTTAGCCACTCTTTGAAGTCTCCCCCACTTCAAAGGCACATTTGGGTATAAAACAGGGCCTCTGCCCTACCTCATCAGACACTTGCTGGAGAAGAAACTTGAACCAGAAACTACATCCTGCTAAGAAGAACTGCCTGGCTGCTCAAAGGACTCACCTGCCTGCTTTCTACAAAGGACTGCTGCCTTGCTGTTGCCCTGCTGCCTTGCTGAACTCTTGTCTGGCTGTGAAAGTGCTCTCCAAGGGCTTGGATAGAGCTTGCCTCCTGTTCCTTGAAGTCTCAGGACCAAAAAGACTTCTCTCTTTTACTTGGACGCTCCGTGCGCCGAAAATTTCGACGCACAGCTTGTTTCGCGGCGAGAAAAACGCTGCACTCCGACGCTGATCGACGCGACGCTCTTGGGACGATCGAAGATCCGACGCACGGCCTCGCAAGGACAACGCCGCCCGACCTCTAGAGGAGAAATCGACGCGACGCCTGCCGTGAGATTGTAATTTCAACCCGCAGCCCCGCAGATCGAAGTCTAGAGGAGAAATCGACGCGACGCCTGCCGTGAGATCGTAATTTCGACGCGCAGCCCCGCAGACCGACGCGCAGCCGGAGAACAAGCAGGAAAATCCACGCACAGACCCGGGACATCTGGTAATCCCCGCGATCCACAGAAAGAGACTGTCCGCGCGCCGGAAAACGACACCCGACTTCCCCGCGTGGAAAATAACGACGCAAGTCCGTGTGTGCTGGGGAGAAATCGACGCACACACCCTTTTTCCACGCACCTCTTCTCTTGTGGCCCTCTGAGGAGATTTTTCCACGCTAAACCAGGGGCTTGTGCTTGAAAGAGACTTTGTTTATATTCTAAAGACTTAAGACACTTTATATCACTTTTCAGTGATATCTCTACAATTTCCCATTGCAACTTTATTCTTTTTGACCTACAATTATCCTGATAAATATTATATATTTTTCTAAACACTGTGTGGTGTATTTTTGTGGTGCTATATGGTGGTATTGTATGATTTATTGCACAAATACTTTACACATTGCCTTCTAAGTTAAGCCTGACTGCTCGTGCCAAGCTACCAGAGGGTGGGCACAGGATAATCTTGGATTGTGTGTGACTTACCCTGACTAGAGTGAGGGCTTTTGCTTGGACAGGGGGTAACCTGACTGCCAACCAAAAACCCCATTTCTAACATTGGTGATCAGCGGTGAGGATAGGACTTGTATTTGTGCAGTGACATACAGTAGCTAAGTATTTCACTACCTACCCACAGTTGAAAGTCAACTTGGTTTTTATCTCTTTTTGAAAACCCGATTTTTTTCCTGACAATTTTCAAAAACTAAATCCTCACTCAACATGTCTCTGACTTGGTCTCAGACAGGGGACTTTGACCTAGTCCAGTTGGATGCATATACGGTCAAACAACTAAGAGGATTCTGCAGGGCATTGAGGGTACCCACCCAAGGGGCCTCCAGAAAGGAGGACTTTCAAGTGGCGCTGAGGGCCTGGGCAGAAGCCCATTTAGAGGATGATGAGGAAGAGGAGCCAGAACATGGCCCATCAGAGGAATTTTCACTATCTGTGGATGGTGTTACCACTGCAATTGTGCCCCCTTCCAGACCATGGAGCAGTGTCTCTATGCAAAGCCTGACCGCAGAGGAAAGGAGAGAGGAAAGGGAGTTCCAATTGCAAATGGCAAAACTGAAAATTGAGGCTCAACAGGAGGAGAGGAGGGCAGAGAGAGAAGCCAAACAAGATGAGGCTGAAAGAGCAGCCAAACCGATTGAAGCTGAAAGAACAGCCAAACAGATTCAAGCAGAAGCTGAAAGGGCAGCCAAACAAGCGGAAGCTGAAAGAGCAGCCAAACAGGTGGAAGCTGAAAGAGCTTTGGCTGAAAAAAAACTATTGTTGGCTCATGAACTGAGTCTCAAGGAGCTGGAGATCAAGGCGAGACAGTCTGAATCCAACAATAATGGTGGCAGCATACAGACAGGACCTGCTGGAGAGAAGAAGGTTCGTATACCCAAAAATGTGGTGCCCAGTTTTGTGGTGGGAGATGACATAGATAAATGGTTAGCTGCTTATGAAGTTGCACTAAGGGCTCATGAGGTTCCTGAAGGGCAATGGGGGGTAGCTATGTGGGGTTATGTGCCCCCATTGGGGAGGGACACACTTCTCACATTGGATCAACCTGATCAAAACACATACCCACTTCAGAAAGCCACTTTACTTGCCAAGTTTGGGCTGACCCCTGAGGGATACCGTCAGAGGTTCAGGGACAGCTCCAAACAAACCACACAAACATGGGTAGATTTCTTTGATTTCTCCAGTAAGGCACTGAATGGATGGGTGCGGGGCAACAAAGTAACAGATTATAAAGGTTTATATGACTTGATTCTGAGAGAGCATATGCTTAATACTACTTATACAGATTTGCGCCAGCACCTAGTGGATAGTAAGCTGACTGATCCCGGAAGCTTGCTGAGGAGGCGGACCTCTGGGTTAGCACCAGAGTGTCCAAGAAGGTACCTGGGGGGGACTCCCACAAAGGTGGTCAGGGTTCCCAACAGAAGAAAGAGAGGGGAGATAAACTTGCAGATAAGGAACTCTCCAAAGGCCCCCAAAAGAATTCCCAGGGAGGGGGTGGCAACCCTTCCTTTTCCAAATTTGGGAAAAAGCCAGGGATATATGACAGGTCAGGGAAATCTAGCCCCAAATGCATGGAGTGTTACCAGTATGGTCACTACAAAGGCGATCCACAGCGCCCCAAGAGGGCACCGTCCACTACCGGACAGGCACCTGGGTTGACTAGTGTAGCGCTCGGGGGGGAGATGGACCCAAGTAGCTTTGGGGAGCAGGTAGAGATTTGCCTAGTGTCCCTGGGAGAAGGAGAAATGGTGCCCAAGGCCCACATGCCCAAAAATACTTCCAAGTACCGGCAGTGGGTCACCATTGATGGGCAGAAGGTGGAGGCTCTGCGTGACACAGGAACCAGTATGACTACTATCAAGAGTCAGCTGGTGTCAACAGAGCAGATAGTACCTAATACATTCCACCAGGTCAGAGTCGCTGACAATCGCGAGAGTCACCTACCGGTGGCTCTGGTTCCCTTTGAGTGGGGGGGGTCTCTGGTACTCTGAAAATAGCTGTGAGTCCTGCCATGCCTGTAGATTGTCTGTTAGGCAATGATCTTGAGCACACTGCTTGGAAAGAAGTGGAGCTCAGGTCTCACCTGGAGATGTTAGGGTTACCTGAGTGGGTCTGCATGACAACACGGTCCATGGCTGACCGAGAGGGAAGTCAAGGGCATCTGGAGCCTGGAACGATGGCCCTGAGAGCTGCCAGGAGGAGGGACCAGGGGCACGGGAAACCGGCCCCAGAAGTTCCCACAGTGGCTGACGGGGCTCCTGAGGAGGAGGCTCCCGAGCCAACTGGGGAAGACATTGCCGCCCTAGGTGACTTACCTGAGCTTGCTGGCTGGCAAGTGGAGGGTGGACCCACCAGGGAGGAATTCTGCAAGGCGCAGAAAGAATGTCCCACTCTGGAAGGTGTGAGGAAACAAGCCTCAAACCAGGCAGCCGGCGACGCCTCTGGCACTCACCACCTATATTGGGAGAATGATCTCCTCTACAGTGAGCCTAAGGTTCCGGCCTTTGGGGCAGCACGCATGCTGGTGGTCCCCCAATGTTACAGAACCTTCCTACTGGGTCTGGCTCACGACATTCCCCTGGCAGGACATTTGGGGCAGGACAAGACCTTTAACAGGCTTGTCACTCACTTTTATTGGCCCAAAATGAGGACACACTCAGATAAGTTCTGCAGATCTTGTCCTACCTGCCAGGCCAGTGGTAAAGCAGGCAAAAGGGTTAAAACCCCCCAGATTCCACTTCCTGTCGTTGGCACCCCCTTTGAAAGGGTGGGCATCGACATTGTTGGTCCCTTGGACCCCAAAACTGCCTTAGGCAACAGGTTCATCCTGGTTTTGGTGGACCATGCCACCCGTTACCCAGAGGCAATCCCTCTGAGGATCGTTACTGCACCAGTGGTGGCCAGAACCCTGATGGGGATATTTACCCGTGTGGGATTCCCCAAGGAAATAGTGTCTGACAGAGGCACTAACTTCATGTCTGCATACATGAAGTCTCTGTGGGATGCGTGTGGTGTAACTTACAAGTTCACCACCCCCTATCACCCCCAGTCTAATGGTCTTGTGGAGAGATTCAACAAGACCCTGAAGGGCATGATTGGTGGCCTCCCTGAGACCATGAGGCGTAAGTGGGACGTCCTCTTACCATGCCTTCTCTTTGCTTACAGAGAGGTCCCCCAGAAGGGGGTAGGGTTCAGTCCCTTTGAGCTTCTCTACGGGTACCCTGTCAGGGGACCCTTAAGCATTGTCCACGAGGGATTGGAGAAAGCTCCAAAGACACCCCCTCAGGAGGTGGTCAGCTATATGTTGGCCCTCCGCAACCAGATGACCCGCTTCTGGAAAGAGGCCCAAAGTAACCTTGAGGCCAGTCAAGAGGTAATGAAACACTGGTATGACCAGAAGGCCACCCTGGTAGAGTTTCAACATGGAGACAAAGTGTGGGTAATGGAGCCAGTAGAGCCCAGAGCTCTCCAGGACCGCTGGTCTGGCCCATTTGAAATAAAGGAGCGGAAAGGGGAGGCCACTTACATAGTGGACCTCCAAACCCCTAGGAATCCCATAAGGGTGCTCCATGTGAACCGACTAAAAGCTTATTTTGAGAGGTCGGAGATCAAAATGCTTCTGGTCACAGATGAAGGAACGGAAGAGGAGAGTGAACCTCTCCCCGACCTCCTCTCTGCCCAAGAAGGTGATGGGTCAGTAAGCGGGGTCATTCTGTCTGACTCCCTGACTCTAAACCAGAAAGGAGACTGCTATGAGCTGTTGGAGCAGTTCTCCCTCCTGTTCTCCCTTACTCCTGGACTGACCCACCTCTGTGTTCATGATATTGACACTGGTGACAGTCTCCCTGTGAAGAACAAAATTTACAGGTTATCGGATAAGGTGAAGGCCAGCATCAAGGAGGAGGTCTCCAAGATGTTGACTCCAGGGGTTATCGAGAAATCCAGTAGTCCCTGGGCCAGCCCAGTGGTGTTGGTCCCTAAGGCTACTGCCCCAGGTGCGAAGCCAGAACTCCGGTTCTGTGTGGACTACCGGGGTCTCAACTCAGTCACACGGACTGATGCTCACCCCATCCCCCGAGCTGATGAGCTCGTGGACAGGCTAGGCGCTGCCAAGTTCCTGAGTACGTTTGATCTTACTTCAGGGTACTGGCAGATCTCCCTGACTGAGGGGGCCAAGGAAAGATCCACATTCTCAACCCCTGATGGCCATTACCAGTTCCGGGTTATGCCATTTGGGTTGAAAAATGCCCCGCTACCTTCCAACGGTTGGTTAACAGGGTCCTAGCTGGCAAGGATGCCTTCTGTGCAGCCTACCTGGATGACATAGCTGTCTACAGTTCCAGCTGGGAGGAACACCTGCTTCACCTCAAGGAGGTGCTTCAGGCCCTGCAACAGGCAGGCCTGACCATCAACGCCAGTAAGTGCCAGATTGGGCAGGGTTCCGTGGTGTACTTGGGACACCTAGTGGGTGGTGGCAAGGTGCAGCCACTCCAGGCCAAGATTAAAACTATCAAGGCCTGGCAACCACCGCGAACGCAGACTGAGGTGAGAGCCTTTCTAGGCCTCACAGGATACTACTGCAGATTTGTCAAGGGCTATGGTACCATTGTAACACCCTTGACAGAACTCACTTCCAAGAAACAACCTAGGTTGGTGAATTGGACAGAGGCTTGTCAGAAAGCCTTTGACGCCCTGAAGGAAGCCATGTGCACGGCCCCCGTACTCATGGCCCCTGACTACTCCCAGGAATTTATCGTGCAGACAGACACTTCAGAGCATGGCATAGGGGCAGTCCTAGCACAGCTGAATGAGGAGGGCAGAGATCAACCGGTAGTCTTTATTAGCAGAAGGCTATTACCACGGGAACAGAGGTGGAGTGCTATTGAGAGAGAAGCTTTTGCTGTGGTCTGGGCACTGAAGAAGCTAAGACCCTACCTGTTTGGGACTCACTTCCGGGTTCAGACAGACCACAGGCCCCTCAGATGGCTCATGCAGATGAGGGGTGAGAATCCAAAACTCTTGAGGTGGTCCATTTCCCTACAGGGGATGGACTTTACGGTGGAACATGGCCCAGGGGTTGACCACGCCAATGCTGATGGTCTCTCCAGGTACTTCCGCCTTAGCGATGAGAGCTCCAAGGAGGTCGGGTAGCTCTCCCCACTTTCAGCTGGGGGGGACACATGTTAGACCTGACAGCCTTAGGGTAGTCACCCCTAACTTTTTGCCTGCCTCCCTCCACTTTTTGGACACTGTTTTTGCTGGTTTATTGATTCTGCGCACTTTACCCCTGCTAACGAGGGCTAAAGTGCATATGCTCTCTCCCCTAAAACATGGTAACCTGGAATCATACCTGATTGGACTATTAATTTACTTATAAGTCCCTAGTAAGGTGCACTTTATGTGCATAGGGCTGGTGAATTAAATGCTACTAGTGGGCCCGCAGCACTGGTTGTGCCACCCACTTAAGTAGCCCCTTTTCCTTGTCTCAGGCCTGCCATTGCAAGACCTGTGTGTGCAGTTTCACTGCCACCTCGACTTGGCATTTAAAAGTACTTGCCAAGCCTAGAACTCCCCTTTTTCTAAATATAAGTCACCCTTAATGTGTGCCCTAGGTAACCCCTAGAGCAGGGTGCTGTGTGGGTAAAAGGCAGGACATGTACCTGTGTAGTTATATGTCCTGGTAGTGTAAAACTCCTAAATTTGTTTTTACACTACTGTGAGGCCTGCTCCCTTCATAGGCTAACATTGGGGCTGCCCTCATACACTGTTGAAGTGGCAGCTGCTGATCTGACAGGAGCAGGAAGGTCATATTTAGTATGGCCAGAATGGTAATACAAAATCCTGCTGACTGGTGAAGTCGGATTTAATATTACTATTCTAGAAATGCCACTTTTAGAAAGTGAGCATTTCTTTGCACTTAAATCCTTCTGTGCCTTACAATCCACGTCTGGCTGGGCTTGGTTGACAGCTCCTTGTGCATTCACTCAGACACACCCCAAACACAGGGTACTCAGCCTCACTTGCATACATCTGCATTTTGAATGGGTCTTCCTGGGCTGGGAGGGTGGAGGGCCTGCTCTCACACAAAGGACTGCCACACCCCCTACTGGGACCCTGGCAGACAGGATTGAACTGAAAGGGGACCTGGTGCACTTCTTAGCCACTCTTTGAAGTCTCCCCCACTTCAAAGGCCCATTTGGGTATAAAACAGGGCCTCTGCCCTACCTCATCAGACACTTGCTGGAGAAGAAACCTGAACCAGAAACTACATCCTGCCAAGAAGAACTGCCTGGCTGCTCAAAGGACTCACCTGCCTGCTTTCTACAAAGGACTGCTGCCTTGCTGTTGCCCTGCTGCCTTGCTGAACTCTTGTCTGGCTGTGAAAGTGCTCTCCAAGGGCTTGGATAGAGCTTGCCTCCTGTTCCTTGAAGTCTCAGGACCAAAAAGACTTCTCTCTTTTACTTGGACGCTCCGTGCGCCGAAAATTTCGATGCACAGCTTGTTTTGCAGCGAGAAAAACGCCGCACTCTGACGCTGATCGACGCGACGCTCTTGGGACGATCAAAGATCTGACGCACGGCCTCACAAGGACAACGCCGCCCGACCTCTAGAGGAGAAATCGACGCGACGCCTGCCGTGAGATCGTAATTTCAACGCGCAGCCCCGCAGATCGAAGTCTAGAGGAGAAATCGACGCGACGCCTGCCGTGAGATCGTAATTTTGACGCGCAGCCCGGCAGACCGACGCGCAGCCGGAGAACAAGCAGGAAAATCCACGCACTGACCCGGGACATCTGGTAATACCCGCGATCCACAGAAAGAGACTGTCCGCGCGCCGGAAAACAACGCCCGACTTCCACGCGTGGAAAATAACGACGCAAGTCCGTGTGTGCTGGGGAGAAATCGACGCACACACCCTTTTTCCACGCACCCCTTCTCTTGTGGCCCTCTGAGGAGATTTTTCCACGCTAAACCAGGTATTTGTGCTTGAAAGAGACTTTGTTTATATTCTAAAGACTTAAGACACTTTATATCACTTTTCAGTGATATCTCTACAATTTCCCATTGCAACTTTATTCTTTTTGACCTACAATTATCCTGATAAATATTATATATTTTTCTAAACACTGTGTGGTGTATTTTTGTGGTGCTATATGGTGGTATTGTATGATTTATTGCACAAATACTTTACACATTGCCTTCTAAGTTAAGCCTGACTGCTCGTGCCAAGCTACCAGAGGGTGGGCACAGGATAATCTTGGATTGTGTGTGACTTACCCTGACTAGAGTGAGGGCTTTTGCTTGGACAGGGGGTAACCTGACTGCCAACCAAAAACCCCATTTCTAACACTCTTCATAAATAGAACAAACATCTAAGATTAGAAAATGTACTTGAAAATGTAACGAAGAGAGTTTTTCCACTGCTAATGCCTGAGAAGATATGTGCAAGCATACTCCGAAAAGTGTGCTTAAGTCATTACTCAAGGCACAGTACTGAGGATTGTTCTACTGAAAATCGACTCCAGAATATTATGGTACACAAGTGTCTGGGAAGGTTATGCCCAGACGTGGGTCCCGTGCTCACTATGTCACCAGATTCAAGCTAGCCTGGCTGAAGAGAGGTGATACCCCGAAACCGGTCCCAGGATGCTTGTTTTTGGTCCAGGGAGGACCTGGTCTGGCAGTTCAGGCTGGACTGTACCCATGGGGAAGAGGGTCAAGACTGATTTGCATATGGCTGGGTCCAACCTGAAATGGCATGGTGAGCAAAAAAACTGATGGACTAAACCCAGATCTGTGACCGGGGTGAAAGTTTGATTTATTCTGCATTCCATCCATCATCTATTCTTTTTGCAGTTGTCGCCCCAAGTGGGAAGGGTATGCCCAGACGTGGTTCCTGTGCTCACCATGCCACCAGATTCAAGCTAGCTTGGATGAAGAGGGGTGATTCCCTGAAACTGGTCCCAGGATGATAGTTTCTGGTCCAGGGAGGATCTGGTCTGGCAATTCGGGCTGAACTGTTCCCATGGGGAACAGGGTCAAGACCGATTTGCATATGGCTGGGTCCTAACTGGAATGGCATGGTGAGCAAAAAAACTGATGGATTAAACCTAGATCTGTGAGTGGGGGGTGAATGTTTGATTTATTCTACATTCTGTTCATCTGCTCTTTTTGCTTTAATAAATTCCAGCCTTAAAAGTATATAAGACATTGCTGGTTCACATTACTAAACCGTTCCCATAGTAACAGGTAACATATTTCAGAGAACATTACAGATTCATTCTACGAACCTCATTGTCATTACAGACAGCAAATACTAAAGTGTATTACTGAAGAGTCTCACACTGTAGAAGGTAAATCACAAGTACGAAATAATGAGAGATCTTCCCCCACTTCTAGAACAAGTAATATGGGAAACTGTGACTTCATAACTAATTATGCAAATGTAAATGCTATTCTACAGCCTTTGTTATGAAGAAGGGGGAGTAATATATTCCCTTACCTCAGAGGTGTCCATTCCTAACCCGTCTTAGTACCCCAGGAACGGGACGTATAATTTGAAGAGGGGGAGCAGGATGGTCAAAATGTAGCCGCGTGATTTCTGCATTAGTGATTTATGGCCTCTGGAAAAGGCATACTGTGAGGAGTACTAGAAACGCTGAGCTCTGCGGCTAATGCTGTTTGCGCTTATCACGGGATACAGGGAAGAAAACAAATCACACACTCCCTGCTGTGCGGGGAAAGGTTTTTAAATGAGAATGACATCATTTCCAGAGCCGACAGGTGAAAAGGCCTCGACTTTTTTCACCACTGGACGATGTAACAGTAGTTGTTATGCTGCGATACACACTGTCGCGCTAAACACCTTCTTCTTTTCCCCCTTTGACGACTTTCTGCGTACATGGTAATTACTTGTTGTGCTTTCTCTATCACAGCACAGTTTTGTTTGGCTAGTCTGCTTACACAGTGAAGCTTGCATGTCAGGGGACAACGAGTTGAACCTCAGGAGCTAAAGTCACCGTTCCAAACTTAGAGACACACATAAATTGATTTTAATAAAGCGTCTTCATAATTTGGTGCATAAAAATGCTGACAGTTGCACCATATGAATTATCCCGTTTTGCAAGTGTTGAAAATTGCATAAAGTAAATCTTACAAATAACGAAACGCGACAGATTATTTTGATCTCAGAAGAGCCCTGAAATGTCCTGTTTGATATATGCTGTTTTTCCAAAATAAGGCATCAAATAAAAAGAAAATCGACTGATATAATAATGGGAATATTGGGAACTACGTTTCATTCACAAAATGACTGTTTCATATGTAGTAATATAGCAGTTTGTTTTCTACAGGTAAGCTCCCTTCTAGCTCTTCAGTGTCAGAGAATCCTTTTGTGCAGAGATGTGTCTACTGTGAGGCAATTTGTTTTATTTTGATACATCTACCAAACGACCGCCCATCTCTCTTTCCTGCCCCAGAGACATCAGGACCAGTGCCTTCGTAAGGATTTTGGGGGCCCTGGGCAATACATATTTTGGAGCCCCCCCTTTAAAGAATTTCTGTTCATTTTATTAATCATTTCTATTTAACTCTAACCCCCATGAAGCAAAATAATACTAAATTACGTTTTCAATTTTAACAAGGTCACAGAAAACAGTTTAAATATGTTTTACCTCGGCCCCAAAATCCTTAAAATGGCATGGCGTAGAGAGAGAGAGATAGTCAGAGGTAGAAATAGGCAGACAGAGAGGCCTAGAAAGTGAATAGAATACACAGATAGTCACATGTACAGAAATTTGCTGTTCTCAGGAGGCCCCTTGTTAAGTGGGGGGCTTCGGGCAATTGACCACTTTACAATAACAAAAAGCGAAACACTTCTAGTAAGTAATCCAAGATCCTTGGACCCTTTATCCTTGGAATGGAGACAAATACTAAAACGCATGTGTGTCAGTCACTGATGAATATTTCGAAAATTTAAGCTAAGTCCTCAAACACCCATTTAGGTGTTAAGCTTTGTCAATTGTTCTAATGGTGAGCCGGCTTCCCTAAAAACACTTGTCGGGGTCTCACAATAAGTAGAGTCAGGCGGCTCCCAAAAAGTTGTCATCAAAATAACCTGGATATCCCAAATACATAATTTATTCCGTGATTATCAGGGAGATGGTTAAAAACAAATGTATGACGTCAAAGGAGAATCAGAACTCCTGAACTCAAATGGTGTACTTGTGTCTGCCAAGTGGTCCTATGACAGGTCTGTGACATTCATCAGGACCTGTATCCCTTATTTGTTATGGACACTCTCCATGCAGGTATTCATAGATCGTGCAGTCAATGTTACTAAATGCTTGCTGATGATCAGTTTTTCAGTTGCCACTTTGAAAGAGAAACTGCAGTCAATGTGAAAATAAAAGACAGACATACAGGAAAAAACAAAATGTTAAAAATCAATGATAAAGTAATATACAGACAGTACTGATATCACTGGTAGTCCACAGAAAAGCACATAATTACAGTACATGCTACTGTGAAAAGTGATAGTGCACAGCACACGTGTAAAATAGAGTCAAGGATTCCTGGATAGCCTACTTTGCTCATATGCATGAGGAGAAAATCATGTGAACTCCACATGGTGGTCAAATTAAACCATCATTTTTCCCAAACATATGTAGAATAACTAAAGTAGCAAAGCTATCTAGGGTCTCCACAGTGCATCTTGAGTTTCAGCAGGACAACATTTGCAGATTGCCTTTCAGGTGTTTGACCCCTTTATGTATCTTTAATCCACTTGCCACCCCTTTAGTCCTTCCGAGGCTAATCCTGGACCATAACCATTGAAACACAATGTGTTAAAATTGTGCGAATCATTTTTACCTATGCCATTGTCCATGGGAAACTATGATGGTAGTTTAGCTAAACAAGAATCCCGCAACAAGATTCCATACCCTTTTACAGTAATACATACTTACCGGTATTCCAAATAATGAACCATCACTCATTGCTTGCACATGTGCAGAAGAAACTTTACAATCTTTGACCAGATTACAGGACAGCCTCTTCCTTGATATTCACAGGAAAAAGGTTGAAAATGTACAAAACAGCAAATCTGCTGCTACCACTGACAAAACAGATGTACTGTATGCTCATTCTTGTCAAGCAATCAGAAACCTGTTAAGGGAGCATGTCGCTGAAACAATAACACATTTCAAGCTTCCACATGATTTCGAGTCACTCAGTTAGGAGAAAGGTCATGGAACATATTGTGTGGCTTCGGCTCCAGGACCACCCAGAAAATCATGTGCTGTTAGATTTCAAGGATCGCCAGACATTAGTTGATGAAGGCCTTGCTGACTATGTTATATTTACTCTTGTGGGCTAGAAAAAGATCTTGATCTTCAAGAACTGACTTATTTGAATTATCTCCTTTTATTGGAAGAAAATAGTTTGAAAGGTTATGCAAGTACTTTTCTAAGCCCATTGTATAGAGCTATAGGGTTCTACAAGACTGCACACTGCACCCACCCACTTGCAGTTTAAATAAGCAGCTGATAAATGGGATCTAACAAAAAAATGGGAAACAAAAAAAAGACCAAATGTATGCACATACAGATAGATGGTCTGGTCTATTGAGCTGTAATGCAAACTCCTGTAATGACCCTTTTCTTCTATTTTTTTGTGATCCTTTGATTTCCTGTAGCTTCTCCGCTCCTGAAGACGGCTGACCTTCACTGTAGGCTGTGCAAATAACTTTTAACTGATCATGCTTCTTCCAAATTTGGGAAACCTACAGGAGAAATTGATAGCCAACAAGCTGCCTGCCTTCCCTGAGAAGTTGACTATCTTTGACTCGTGGCAACTGGGGTCGCACTGGGTCCTTGGCACAGGATCCCTGCTGGGTATTGCTCTCAGTAAACTAAGGTTCATTATTGAGAGTACCGATTCCACAGGAGCTCCGCATCACCACTGTTGTTATGATTCAGCTAATAATGGCACAGACAGCACAGCACTGAAGTAGTTTCACTCATTCCAGAAGGAGCAGTTTTCTTGGTTTCTGACCCCCTCACTCCCTCCTTTCAAGACAGCCTGTTCTACAGTATGGTGCAAGATGTCACAGGGTCATCCATATCCTATCTATCTCATGTCCTTATATTTGAGCATCTTTCCTTTCAATTAGCAATCATGAGTTCAAGTCACCCTGTAACAATTTCCTTGTATTTAACATTGATGTAATGTAATTGATAAAACATCTATTGAAATTATAATTATTACTATATTTCGAGCATGCAAAAATGGGTGTATCGTGCTGCTCAAAGAATGGTTATTATAGCTTCTTCTTTTCATTTCTAATTGTAGGCTACGTGATAAAAATAAACTGGGATATACATTGAATTGTCTATAGTGAAAGTGGAATAAAACCTTAATAAACGCATTCAAAAGAAAAGGCGCAACACATCTTTTTCAGTATAATTGCTTAAGTTATATAATCGTACAAATAGTCTATAAAATACATTGTAATACATTTTTAAATGCAAAAGAAAAGTTGTATGTTATCAACAGTTAATATACATTTGCTTTTTTCCTCCATATACTGCTACAATAAATGCATGGCCTTTACACGTCATTGGTGAACAAGTTAAGTGGTGTATAATCAATATATGTGTGTTCGGAGCGTACCTAGCAGAAGTGGGACGTAGACAAAGGCGCTGTGTCGTCTGCTCCTTTGTTCCATGTCATAACAAATATTTTTCAGCACTTTTAATCGGACTCTTCTCTATACGCGTGTGATTGTTAGGAAACATTCTAAGGCCTACCAGAACTGTGATGTCATCAAGGATACCTGGCCCTGATGTGTGCTCTCCATTGGGGACATTTAAAAAAAAAATGCACTACGACGGGTCAGTTATGTGGCTTTCTCATCTTTTTTTTTACATTAAAACGGTTATTTATTTATTTGATGTGTTACTGTATATTTTAATGTGGTGATTGTTTTTATGATAATTTTTAGTAATCGAACAAAGCTTAATTGAATCAATCATTTCTAAGTATTCATGAAGTTACAACTGAGAGTTGGTTCAACTTAATTTTCATTACATTTCTCTGTCCTCTTCTATAGAGCACCTTTGGGCTCAGGAACTAGTGCTGATTTAGATATCGATTCTCACATTAATCAACGTTGCATTTAGCTACACAAGCATAAATGACACTTTTGTGTATGGATAGCTCACAGTTTCCGACTCACACCTATATTACAAATGCTTCACTTTGCAACATTTACAATGGGTAACTTGTAATTCGACATTTAAAAAAAAGCTCTGTGAATCGGGCCCGTGGTGCGAGAACGGTTTTAAGCAAGAACAGGAACCACAATTCAATTGAAATATGCAGATTCTACTTTCAAATGTGTAGTTATTTCTAATTTTAAATTGGTGCTGTTTTAATATAAGGGTCCGAATCTTAAAAATGTATTCCCGTTTCTCATTAATTGAAGGATACACATTTAAGCATTTGAACAACTCAGGAGGATAGGTGATGTTTTTGTGATTTTCAAGGTCTGTTAAGGTAATTGTCACAATATAGAAACATGGCATATCCTTTTTGGTGTACATTATAACTTCTACAGCATGGGTAAGGCAGAGGAATGGCAATACTTCACATATTTTAGAAAATATAACACAATATTCTACTTTGATCTTCTCTGCTTTCTGGATATTTCTGCTCATTCCTTTTACAGTGCTGGCAACTTGAAAGCAGGAGGTTGGAGTAGCCATCTGTCAGAATGACAGATACAAATATAATGTCAGCAGATTAGAAGTATGCCTTCAGTCTTCATTTAGGGCATGGTTCCTAATGTGGATATCAAGGTTTCAGAGTGAGATTGCAGTTTCATCCGCAACAAGTAATGGGTAATGATTCCCTTCCCAAAACTCAGTATACATAGTTTATGGCATGACCATGATAAATAGGATTAAATCGATGCATTGAGATAAAGTTCAGCCAGACAGTTCGATGAATTGACTGTGAATGTGATACTAACACATGGTAAAATGTAATTTGACATGTGCATTGTGGTAATAAATCAGTAACGCTATGTATGTGTGGATAGATAGATAGATAGATAGATAGATAGATAGATAGATAGATAGATAGATAGATAGATAGATAGATAGATAGATAGATAGATAGATAGATAGATAGATAGATAGATAGCCCAGTGATGGTCACCATTGGGTAGTTATAGTTACAACCATGTTTCCATAGGACATTGATTTTTTTTGGTTTGCTTATAACTTTGGTGCTGTTTGACAATTCTTCATGAAACTTTCTAAAAAACATCTCATCCACCTCAGCGTATTCCTTGAAAGATTTGGGGATGATCTGTCAAGTGGGTGCAGAGAAAAACATCTCAAAACACATTTTCCCTACACAGTTTTCCATAGGAAAATTGAGCAGGGATACACAGAAATAGCTGACTAGAGTTACACAAAATTTGACAAAAAGCTAGACCTTTACCCAGAAAGTGTGCTTTTTCGACTTGGTTTAAATCTGTTCAGACATTTTTGAAAAATGAAGGTTCAAAATATATGTATATTTCATGCTGCAAAAACTATAACTTACACCCTCCCCATGCACTGCTAATTACCTCACATATTATATAACTCAAGACATCTTCTATGACATCATTGATAACATCACTGCAAAAGCTGAAACAACATTATTGATAACACTGTGAATGGTGGGGGCATGATCTATAGTTATTTTTAGGGCAGGAGTTATACTTATGTGAAATAACTATAACTGATGAATTACAGTTGATTTCAGGAGATCTCCTCCCATTTTTTCCACAGGAACAATTAGACAAGGATAAAGAAAAAAGGCTGAACAGCAAATTAAGCAGAAGCTAGATCATTACTCACACACTGCAATTGTTATGATTTAGTAGAAATTTGTTGAGAAATAATATTCCAAACTTACAGATGTAACATTTTAACAGTCGAATTGGCTAAGAGGGCTTTTTTCCCCATCAGCCATCTTGCTCCTGTGGAAGTGAAACATTGTAGCTGAAGCTCACGCTCTGCCATTATACAATTAGAGGACTTGGTCCCCATGTCCAGAAAAGTTTTTATTAAAAGGTATAAGACCCCCGGGAGTCAGCAGGCCCTTGTGCACTTCCACTGGACAAATAAAAATAAAAATGTGGGGTTGGGGTCCACGGGTTGTTGCCCCTAATGGGAACTTGACCACTTGCTGGGGTTGGAAGCAGGGCCTAGGCATGCCAAAGGCCATGTGTGGCAGGAGGCTATCCTCTTGCAAGGGTTGGGTGTAGGGCATGGCATGTTGTGCAGCCAACCTCCTGCTGCACACAGCCTAAGGCCGTGCACAACAATGAGCACTAGGCCTGGGTGCAAGCCAAGCCCTACAACCAATCCCCCCTACTGGGTTATTCTACATACCAATTCCCTGAAAAAAACAGTGTTAACGTGGGGTCAGATGTGTGGAAGTCAGTAAGATTTTAACCTCTTTGTTTGTGTGGACACTCTTGGAGTCAGAAGTGACCTGCATTTTTATCTCTGAAGTAGGAAACAAGAAGTCAGCCATCTGACCGTTGGGAAAATGTCCAGTCTTTAAGTGCCAGGAGGAATCAGGAGTCCATGAGTATTATTTCTTTCAACAGGGCCTTCTTCTTCAGGTGTAGTGTTTCAAGGTACTGTAAAGTTCTGAGGAAGTGGTGGTGAGGTGCCAGTCTTACCAGGTGCACCAGCCAGTGATTGAAGCATTCTTCCCACCCAGTCCTATCAACTTTTTTACCCTATGCCCATCTCCATTTGTAGCACTTTCTCTTTACCTTACTGTGAAACCTAAGAGAAGTCCTAAATCCAAAACTCTAAGCCCTTCTTCCACCAGAAGGAGCCCAGCCTATGGCTGTTCCTTAACTACTCCCCTATTTAGATAAGGAACCTACCTTCAGTCAGAGTCAAAACAGGTTCTCGGTCTTTCTGCATGTGGAGCCAAATCATTTCAGAAGACTCATTCCATGGCCAAGAGGCTAGCTATTGTCTTCTGGAGAGGAGGATCATAAATTCATGGTAAGAATGTGTAATGGCCTCTGAAGGTGAGATGAGTGCCAAAACGGGTTCACTGCCAGTTTTGGAGTGCAAAGTACATTTTATAAGGTGACTTTTTTTAACCAAAATTATAAAAATTCTGAATTCACCCTTAAATTAGATTTTGTTAATTTAGCAGAAAATTACTCTGATACATGTTGTTAACATTTTCCCAGATGAAAATCTGAGTTAATGTACAAATATTATTCCTATCCATAGATGTAAACAATAAAAGCAGGTTTTCAACATTTAGTCAATGTGATTTTATACAATATAGTAAATGACCAACGTTTGGGAAATGTACAGCTGAAATATCCCAATAGTAAATTTATGGTTGTACTTTGAGCTATGCATGTCTCAACAAGGAGGTGGGATTAATTACTTCTACTACAAAACATAAGTCTCTGCCCAAAGGAACAGGATTGCATGTAGGTGAAAAGGTATGCATAGGCATACATCAACAGGTGTGGAGATCTCCACCAATTCCAGTCTGCCTTTTGGATGTGTATGTTTCAATGTGGAGTCTTTTTTATTTTCTAATAGGTTCTGCAAATTCCTGTTTTCACTGACTCATTTCAGTAGCATTTTTATTTTTGTACTAGTGACTTTCTAGATGTTTTAGCCACTAACAGAATTTTTTGAATACTTTTGTACCAAACCTTCACGTTCAATTCAGTGAATTCTTATTTCCTCCTCACATCACTCGCACACTTCTTGTCATTCACAGTATATTTGCATTTCTATCTGTATCTCCGCATCCTACCAATTATACAGTATTTGAAGAATATTCTTGAGTACAAAACAAACAATGCAACTTGTATGATAACAGCAGCTCGGCATTAAGTCAAATAATAGAGAGGGACTCTGAGAGTGGATAAGATAATGAGACCTCATCTGAGGATGAGCATCATGGACATTAATCTGGGAGTAATTTTTGAACCGGAGGAGTTTCATCTGAAGAAGACTCCTGTTCAAGTGGATGTGAGAAACATGACCATACAACCAGTGAGGAATTCATGGTGTCAATCCACAAGCACATACTGTTCAGCTGAAAGACACTGAGAACAAAGCACAATATAGAACATCTCCAGAGAGCATGAAGACCATAGCAAGAGTCTGCCATCTAATACGTTGTACCTGCAATACCTCCATTCACTGAAAATGCTGGATGTAATGTCAATATTGCAAGCTTGTTGCCCATGCACTACTTACCACTTTGTGTGGATGGCATGCTCCTTGAGAAAATTACTCAGCAAACAAAATTGCATGGTACCTCACTGTAGGTTGTACCAGTTGATTACCACTTCCCTTGAAGTTGAAAACATCTTGAGGCCTTACATTTGTCATGTGCATACTGAGTAAATCATCAGTACAGTCTTCCTGGTCTTCTCTCAAGAGATTGGCAAAAAACTGCTTTCAAGCTAGGGTGGCTGCTGCTGTTCAGGCACTAAATACCATGTAAGTAAGATTGGCATAGAATCAAACTTTTTATGTTGTAAGTGAGTTCCACTTGTTATGCATGCAGCCTAATAGTGTATACTATAAAAGACTCCCGTATAAACCCACCTGGTTCTTCTTCATCATTAGTAAGTAATGAAAAGATTTTGTGGGACATTGCTCAGTCACCATTTACCAAAAGTTATAACATTTAAGTGGCACATTTCTATACAGGGGGAAGCAGCTGTTCAGTTAGCTCTACAGACTACAAACAGTAATGTGCATAACTATTTGAAGTCACTGCAAAGGACTGCCCCAGGAAATTATTTGAAACAAAAACTCCAAAAACATGAATGCATTGCCTTGTGTTGCAACAAATCTCTGGCTTTGAGAATTCTCAGACAGATGGGAAGTAGATGTGTTTATTGCATTTCTGAAGTCATGGTTTGGTGTCAGTTGGAAGAAGTGCATGACTTAAACTGTATACTTAAAAGAAGTACTTAAGAGCGGTTGAAAATATGACCAGCTACATCAACAATATGATACTACTTGTAAACCTTCCACATGGTGTAAGACGATGGCAACTCATTCTTAGAATATCATTGGAGGAAATTAATAATTTCTTACTTAGAGTTGGCTGCTGTCATTAGTCTCACTGCTACAGAAGCAGTAGTCTCTACTTAATGTATTGTGAAGAACATTGCAAGACTGGAGGAGTAGCAATTTGCATATTGCATTCTTGCAGTAGAGAAGAAAAGTTAACCAGTTCAAAAATGCAGCGTTTGTAGTTGTTAGACTTTTCATCCTTGGTGTGGTCTCCCTTAACTTTTTGCCTCTGCTCCCCAGGTTGTTGATGTGTGCTGGACTCTGCTTTTGCTGTTTTTGTTACTCTGGCCACTTTACCACTGTGCTAAAGTGCAAGTGCTCCTTTACCTTTACAAAATGTGTATGTGATTGGTTTATCCATGATTGGCAAATTTGATTTACTAGTAAGTCCCTAGTAAAGTGCACTAGAGGTGGCAGGGCCTGTAAAGCAAATGCTACTAGTGGGCTTGCAGCACTGGTTGTGCCACCCACATAAGTAGCTCTGTAATCGTGACTCAGACCTGCCATTGCAGTGTCTGTGTGTGCAGTTTTACCTGTAAATTCGACTTGGCAAGTGTACCCACTTGCCAGGCCTAAACCTTCCCTTTTCTTACATGTCAGACACCCCTAAGGTAGGCCCTAGGTAGCCCCAAGGCAGGGTGCAGTGTATGGCTAAGGTAGGACATATAGTAATGTGTTTTATATGTCCTGACAGTAAAATATTGCTACATTCGTTTTTCACTGTTGCAAGGCCTGTCCCTCTCATAGGTTAACATCGGGGCTACCTTTAAATCTGATTAAAGTGTAGATTCCATTTGGGAGCGAATGGACAGGTGGAGTTTGGGGTCTCTGAGCTCACATTTAAAAAATACATCTTTGAGTGAAGTTGATTTTAAGATTGTGCGCTTGAAAATGCCACTTTTAGAAAGTGAGCATTTTCTTGCTTATACCATTTCTGTGACTCAGCCGGTTTGTGGATTCCCTGTCTGGGTCAGTTTGACAGTTGGGCTGGTTGCACCTCACAAGGGCTTGATTTAGAGCTTGCCTCCTGTTGTTTGAAGTCTTAGGGACAGCAAAGACTTCTCTCTGCCAGCACCTGGAGTATCTGGAGAGACTCCTGATCTGACAAGTGGTGCCCTATCCAGTCCCTGGGCCCTTGAAAGGAAAGCTGGTGGAAATCCAAGGAAATCGACTTCGGACGACTTCGGACCGACGCCGCTGCTGAATCCGGTGATGCCGTCTGCACCTGATGCAGTGACCCTCGCTGGAACGCGACGCTCTTCGCAGGCCCGACTCCGCTGCAGCCCAGCTGAAGTCTGCGACTCGGTGGAAATCACTGCACCACATTGTGACCGGTGCCGCTCGAAGTGCGCGGATTCAACGTTTCGCACAGACGCCGCGATCCCCGACTTTGCGCATCGGCTTGTTTTCACTCTTCACCAAATGTACTGTACTTGGGGGTCTACGCGACTCCGTGTTCGGCCCCGCTGGTGTCGGCTTGTTGGGAACGACTCCGCCACCATGCCGTGTTAGCATCTCATCGAAGCATTTTTGTTTCTAATTGCTATTTTTGAGTTTAATCTTTAAAAATTCATAACTTGACTTGTGTATATCGGATTTTTGTCGTTTTGGTCTTGTTTTGTTTAGATAAATATTTCCTATTTTTCTAAACTGGTGTTGTGTCATTTTGTAGTGTTTTCATTAAGTTACTGTGTGTGTTGGTACAAATACTTTACACCTAGGACTCTGAAGTTAAGCCTTACTGCTCTGTCAAGCTACCAAGGAGGTAAGCAGGGGTTAGCTGAGGGTGATTCTCTTTTACCCTGACTAGAGTGAGGGTCCTTGCTTGAACAGGGAGTAACCTGACTGTCAACCAAAGACCCCATTTCTAACAGTGACAAAGTAGTTAAGTGTGCAATTGTAATAAACCTGTACAACTGAAAAGACATCACTCCACAACACTAAGGAACGTTTTGTAGCCAGTATGCCATGTGTTTCACATGGCTCTCTCTGCAAGATCATCCTCAAACTTTTTGCCTTTGCCCTCCACTATTACCGATTTTTTTGTTGGCTTTAGGACTGTGCACTTTACCACTGCTTCCAGAGCTAGGGTACCTGGGAAAAAGAAGGACCTTGGACACCAACTCTTCAGTATACTTCTGAACCCATGGATACTCTGCCAGGAACAACGACTGCATGCTGCTAAAAGGACTGCCACTCTGCTGGACTTCTGCTCTTAGGGAACTGCTGCCTTGCTGTGCTGACTTGCTGCCTGCTGCCCTCTTCCCTGGGGAAGAATTGGACCTGCACATTCATCTTAAACCTAGGACCAAGAGTGACTCAAAGAGCTAGTCTGCTGGCCTCCTAATCTGAGCCTCAGGGATATAAAAGGCTTGTCATCCCCCCAACCAGCTTTAGCAAGTTCCTGACCCCCAAGTGGTGTCTCTCAAGTCATGGACCCCTGGTGTGGCTCTCAGGCTCTTGAAATCGAGCTTTTAGGTTCTTCGCAACTGCAATCAGGCCCATTTGCACCAGAACCGAGCAGCTTCCACCAAAAGTCTGTGCAAATCTCTGCCAGCCCGTCTCTTTGCACCACAAGCATCGATCGCCCACAGAGAACTGCCACCACAAAGTTCCAGCCCCCCAACCACAAAGCCCAGCCTGCTCTTCATTCCACGCCAACCACAGGCTGCAACTCTCACCTTGTTTCCTGCGACTCTTTCCAATGCAAACAGGACTCTTGACATGCCTCATCGCTGTCAGCCTGGACTTATGACTTTCACCCGGTCATTCAAGACCAAATAGCCGCAATTGGCATTCTATGCTTTTAGTCACTATTTTTCACTTTAATTTTAAAACATTCATAGCTCTGGTTTTACTGATTGGATTTTTTTTTGCTCTGATCTTGTTTTATTTACTAAATTCTTCTCTGTTTTCTAACCTGTTGTGGGATCTTATTGTGTGATGTTCTCACTGTTATACTGTTTGAAGTGTTGGACAAGTACTTTACACATTGCCTCTAAGTTAAGCTTGAATGCTCTGTGCCACTCTAACGGGGGCAAGCACAGGTTCATCTGGGGTTTGCTTCGGCCTTTCCCTGACAAGGATTGTGGTTGCTGCTTAACCAGGGCTCACACCCCAGTCAACCAGTGGTATAACAAAACATCAGGGAGCCCCCTCCACAGTACATTGTGGGACACCCCTCGAGACTCACTCAGGAGCTCTCAATACTGTGCTGGCGCTTGCCCCCCACTGTGGGGCTGTGGGGGGCTTTATTACACCTCTGCAGTCAACCAATAACCCAATTTCTACCATTATGCCTCTAAGGAAAGAAGAGTCCCCTCACACCTCTAGGGCTCGTTGCTACTGCACAGGCTGCACTAATAAAAACTAATCCCAATTCACAAAGAAATTGCTGTGACTTATGTTTGTAGCACTCCCTGCTTACTATTAAATTCCCGGAGTAGCTGATTGAATTTAAGAAGAAGTCAGAAGTCCCACAAGAGTAGGACACACATATAAAAATCATAGTGAATTGGGCGCCTTGTCTTTTAAAAAGCTCATAGTCTCTTTGTGAAATATGTTTCAAATAGGATGACATATGAACAAACTAGATTAGCAAATGGGACAAGAATGACATGGAGAATGGAGATGTGCAAAAGTTGTGGCAGTGATTGCTTATTGGGCTTTCATGCATAGTTGCAAACTTTGTTTCTATGAGTAATTAAGCCATTCTCTGTAAGAGTGTTGTTTCTTTACAGTTACAAAGACTCTCGAAACCAATCCAGGCTGAATCATAAATGTCAGTTTAACATGAATTAGTGATAGTACCACTACCTTTTGTCAGGTGAGGGGGGTTCAAAGCAGACACACCAGGGTGAAAATTGTCTACTCAAGGCGCAGACTGATGAGATGGAAATGGTGAGAAACCAGAGTGTAAGACAAATGACTCTGACATAAAGTAATAACACAATAATTTGAAAGAAACAACTAAAATATTGAGGAAATGGCTGTAGCCAATAACACATACTGTAGATGTAAATAAGTCTTTATTTATATTTTTGGGTCCATGCCCAGAAATATAGAATTGCTTCCGTAATATCCCTTTGACAATGGCGTGAATTCCCTTCACACTTTGTCAAGCAATTTATATAGCACAATAACAGTCAAAGCTGCCCTTGCACTTTGATAAATGATAGCAAACAATAACCGCATAAATCTCAAAATGCAGAGCCCCATGTTTTGTGTTGAAATGCCAGAATATAATTGGAAATATTTGCCACAAAGAACTTTTCAAAAATGATGGATTTCTATGAGTATTTATCATTGATTATTCGAGACTTTATAGTTTTATTTCTTCAGAAGAGGATTATTTAGCGTTCTTCGGTATGCAGTTGGCAAAGATTTGTGAAGAACATGGCTAAATCATGCACAACCTGTTTTGCGAGGACAGCAATCTGATTCCAAGTTCTGCTAAGGCATGGTAAATTGTGAATATATATATATATATATATATATATATATATATATATATATATATACATACATATATATATATATATATATATATATATATATATATATATATATATATATATATATATATATATATATATAAATGTGTAGGATAGACGTGATTTCGCCTACTATTCCATACGTATTTAGCAAGTTTTTTGGCTAGTAATGCGCTCCAAAAGACACTAACCAAATTACCCCTTGGAAAAGGAAACTTAATGCAGAATAAAGACTAGTCACTTTTCAGGAAAAGCATCCTAAATCATTGGAAATGCCAAAGCTTAGAAAAACGACATGAAAACTTGCTTAGTATAGGTAAATCATTATATCGTGCTCGTACGTTTTCCTCTTTAAACCATTGAAATATCTCAAGCAAAAATGACAGTATTCGGATGCGTATCTTTTCCGAGGAATACCGACAGAAAATGCGCAAATATGTTATGAAATCAAAAGAACACTTTAAGGAATGCATTCATTTTCAGCACCGCAAGACACAATTGATCATCATGGTATTGATGCACAAAAAGCAGTGCAATCGGGGAATGTGCAAGACACGTGCAGCATTTGGACCACTCTTCCTATGCACCCTCAGTCCTAGCGGTGCAGTTCGAATTTCTTCTCAGGATGGACTGAAACCATATAGTCTAAACTTTTTACATATGCACACATGTTTACTTGGGTGTGTTTTTCATGGCTTGAGACATACTAAAATTTAAAATACTGCGAACACGTGTGTGGGTAGCCATCACCCGTTTGCAGGTAATCAAAAAATTAAATGTGGAAGAGAACATTTGCTTTCTATTTCTGCTGGAATTATCCATTAGCATCAGCTCACAACTCCAGATGAACTCATCTTGCATGTGAGTATTCACTGTGACTGCTACTAATCTCCAGGCGAATTCTTAGAATTTATGATTAGTTCTAAACAAAAATCTGCTCAAAACATAGTAGTAACTTTACGGGAGCAAGGCGTGGTGTCAGAAATCCACCCATATATGCTCACATCCGGTAAGTGACCTAAAACACATGTTATTTGTAAGCTTCACCAACTTGCTTGTTTCCATTCCTTTCACCTTCATCTCTCTTTTTCTTAGTAGCCTCCACAAAGATTGGAAATCAGATTTTTCTAATACTAAATTGCTGGACCTTTTACTTTCCACTGTTTTTCAGTAGATTACCATTAACTGGAAATGCGCAGCTAATATATCCTACAAAGCCTGGTTCCATGCAGTATGCCATCATCACAAGCTGGATAGACATTATGCAGGACACATTCTTTTACCTCACAGTAGTGACTCTGTTTGGTTACCCCTTACTACCTTTTTAAACACTACTAATGCTATCTCTTACACTTCTCAACCTTTGCCATAACACACTTTCAAAGCTCCCTGATCATTAGTGAATTTTCTGTATTAACAATATTTAATGTGTTTACTTTTCTGATATTTTCTTTAAGCTTATGTTTAATTGATTGTTATTTGTGCAATTTTGTTAAGCTGATCTGTTAAAAAAATATGGTTGAAGTATTTCCTGTTCCCTCCCACCTCCCTTCCTCTTCTCTTTCCTTCCATTCCCTAGAAAACAGCTAAATTCCATAACAAAAAGCTTATGTTTTACTATAGCCCTCGAGCGTGCCATGGTGGGTTATACCGGATATTAAAGGCCCGCTCCAACGTTAAAGGCCCGAGGTGAAGGAGAGGGCCATTAACAAGAGAACGGGGCTTTAATTGCCTGTATAGCCCAGCTGCAAAGGGCTATAAGGCGTTCAGAACATTCAGCCACTAGAGGGCAGAATGTTCTAATAAATAACACAAAGTCCTCACGGAGCCGAGGGGATAAGTCCCCTCTGCTCCATGAGGCCTTTGTTCACAACTATTGCTGTGAACAAAGAACATTGGAATGTTGAAGTTCCGGGCTTTTACCAGCCAGTAAAAGCCCAGAGCTCTCCATTGTCTCTAGTGGAGCTCCCATCATTCCAAAGTTCTAATATTCCTTAATCTATCTATATACACTATATTTCTTTTTCATTGTTACATTAGCACAATGTTCATCATATTTATAAATTTTTATGTTGTAACAATTATTTGTTATCATGTTCCTTCTCTTCTCCTAATAACGCTTTTTGAAACATTAAAAAAAGAAATCCACCCATCAAAACTAGTGGTGAAACTGCACTGCTCTAAGACATTGCCACTTTTCATACATTGCGTTAGAAGAATGTAAAACAATCAAACATATATTCGGGAAATAGCCAACATCCCAGCACTCCACATCTGCTTACTATTCTGAGTTGTTCCATTTCCACAAACCTTTCCGGAGCATTCTACCACAAGCCCAATATCAGACAGCTGAACTGTGCTTAACTTTCACCTTCGAATCTCTACATGTTGGAGATATAAGCTCTGTCAAACTGTGGCAAAATAAAATCATATAATGCACCCAGCAGCCTCACACCCAAAATCAATCATTTGTATACACCTCCCCCCACTTGGAGCTTCCTTGCATTCTCCATACTGCCACTTTCTACTCATGCCATAAGAGCTTGATGCATCCTCATGTAATGCAGCGTTATGACAACTGTAGTTAGAGAAGACCGACTTTAATGAAACTGCCTTATTCTAATTGTATCTTTATTAATACTGGTTCATTCAATCACATCTACTCATGTACATGCAGTGGAACTGACCCTGCATTAGCCCTGGCTGGAGAGAGCTGATGTCTAGAAGCTTGAACTGAGGACCTGGGTGATGCATGAGTATTGAAGAGGAACATAACCAAATTTGGCACTTTTTCCACTTTCAGACAACCAGGACGAGATGCAAAGGCTTTATCTGAGACACCGCACTCTTGGCTGCTTTGTATCAGCGCTTATAGTGCTTATCTTGAACATGCAGCACAGGACACGCTACAGCTTTTCCAAGGGAGAGTAGGACTCCATTGCCACAAAATCTGTTCAGCCCTGAAGGGAGGACTAGGAAGCGGGCTGGTTTGCATCAGTGTTTATAGCTCTTGTGTGGAACCCACAATGGAGTGAGCAACCAGGCAAAGAGCGGGTCCTTCTGCACTTGCCTCATGGGTAATTGTGAACCTACTAGCACTGCTTGTCCAGCTTTTAAGACACTACTCTTGATAACTTTTTAGAATCTGCTGCTGAGGTGATTAGCAAAAGAATTGCACTCACTCAGAGGCTTTTGTCTTTGAAGGTGTTATTTCCAGTAGCATAGGCAGACCCTCTGCTCATTACTGCTAAATGCTTGAGATTCAAGCAATGCTAACTCCATTCTTAATCTGGCTGGAGCTCTAGAGGCTCATTCGTCATCTTTTGAACCAATGGTTAAGCAGAAAAAGAAGGGGCTATGCTCTGAGAGTCTGCAATGGAAAGTTGGGCAAATGTGTTGTGACCACTGATACCTCACTTGTTTACTCATTAGATGTATTGTATGTATTGAGTCAAACACAGGCTGGGAGTCACGATCTTTTAAAGGAATTATTAGAGCCAATATATGATGATTTAGAGTGTATTAACCATAATGGAATTCTCTTGGATTCTGGAAGGTCTAACCCCAATTTAACATACCTGTGACTCTTGTTCTCCCCTGTGCTCTCCTACTAATCACCCTTCAGCCCCAACTAGCCTCATCCCTACATCCCAAACTGGTCCTATCTACCCTCAGGATGACATCCCAACTACATATACTATGTATCATCCTTTGGATAATACTCATGTGCCCATTATATCTATCCACGACCAAGCTGAGTCTTCTACTAATTGTTCCTCTTGTATTAGACCAGCTAAAGTTTCACTGATTGTTAAGCTTTCTCAACCACTCTCCTCTCTCAATTTGCGCCCCTCAGCCTGCCCTTATGTGTTAATATTAGCCAATGTCCCAATATTAAATGTCAAAGATGTTAATCAATTAATCAATTAATGAATAAGGTTCTACACTGGCTATGTGTGCAGAGGGGCTTTAATGTGTGTAATGCTAATCAAATTATTTCTGTAAGAAGAGTTCCCTGGGGGGCCTTCAGCTAAATCTTTTGCAGGGGCCTGCATTGTAATTAATTCAAAAATACAATTTATGTTCCCAATTTGTTATTCTGTGCTAAATTGTCTGTTATTAATCAGAGCAGTATTATTGCTATATCGTTTGACTATTTTTATAGATCCTCAAGGTCGTCGATGTACTTGCCGCCTTTTACTAAATTGACAGTGCCCCATAGCAAAATTCAGGGCTGATCATTAATTGGTAATGACCCTGCTTTATCAAAAATACTTTTGGCCTTACAGAATGTGATTAATAAAGTAGCCTAACTTGAGCCACTATTAAATTCAGCCCTGTTTAGCAATTTATTGCACCCTATAACCAAGTTGGTAAGCAGGGGTTCTATTGCTGACTCACTGAGTAATGCCAATTTGGTCAACCTCATTAGTTAAAACATTGTGGGTATTAAATAAAAGCTTGCATAGCCTCATTAGGTTTCTATGATTAACAACTATGCTATAGTTTTATTAAAGGAAACCTGGTCTACTACCTCTGCTAAACAATGGTTTCCCCTTTTTTCAGTTCCAGCTATTTCATGAAGTTCAAGGAGAGCCAAAGGAGATCTTAGAGCATGGGTTTAATTGTCTTCAACATATTCAAACACCTCCTTGGAATTGGATTGTGGAGAGTTTCAGGCATTTTTGGTTAACAGATTGAACAATCACATTTTGTATATTATTAGTTTTTACAGTAACAGTTTTATAAAGCGAAATAATCCTCTTTCACTGGTTAATTGATTTTATTGATAGTTTATCTCTCTGTTCCAAATTTTCCATTTTCCATTGAAATTTGTTAATATCAAGTGATTTTAATGCAAAACTGAACATGAATAGTTTTGTTGTTTGCTGTTTGGGGGATCGTTTGCATAACACTCTTTTTTCGGGTCATGCTTCTGAATTTCCATACCTGGGGGTCGTTTTTATATCATCTTCTTGGGACCTTAATGTTTTCTTAAGGTAACTAAACTTTATGCACTCAATGGGCACATTGTTTGATCGTTCGTGATCTTAGGGAGTAAAACATATTGCACCTCTCTTGGAAGTTTATAAGCTTCCATATATCAATTGACACTTATGGGGCCTGGGTTTTGGGACTAGCCAACAGCATGTCCCTACAAATGGAAGAGAACCACTTTCTGAGGTGGCTTTTTTCATTGACGCATTGTACCCCTACTTACCTATTTTACAAGGAGCTAGGTATTTCTTTTCTTGAAGATCTTATTAAAGTTACCCATTTAAAATTGTGGATCACAATTTGGACTAATTCCCAATGGGCCCTGTGTCCTTCTGCAAATACTTGCCAGTCAGGAAACACCCTTTGCTGTCCTGTATTAGGCCTATTGAGGTCCCTTAGGGTTGATTTTACTGTGCTCTGCCAAAGATCGTAGTGATTGGTGTGGGTTCGCCGCATAATAAATTAATAACCTAAACAGACAGCACTTGAGACCAAGACTTTTGCCCAATGACATTCATATGTAACCATCCACATGAGGCTGAAACATACAAACACATAAAACCAAGGAGCTGTATTTGGACATGGCCACCATTGTATCTTGTGCAGTAGGTTGTTACAAGCTTGGCTTGCAGGAATTGACAATGAGAAGCAGAATAGGTGGGCTTAGTTTGTTCTTCCCTTCTCAAGCAGCTCCAAGGTTGCTAAACCTCTCCTATATTTCTTCTGCATCTCTACAGGTCTCTTCCAGGATCTTATTCGAACTACATAGGCGGCCACGCTAAACTAAATTGAGGGATGAATGGAAATATGCTGCTACAAACCACTCAAGATGAAATAATTCATCTTGAAGTTACTTCCATGTGAGTATGATTGCTGGCATGTTGGCTGACACAAACCTGGTCTTCTGATTCATATATGTCTCAGTAGACAAATGTCCAATTGTTCTCTCATTGATTTATCAAGTTAAAATATATGTTTTGAGCATTTTACCTTTTATGTAAGTGCTAATTAAAACATAATATTCTCACCCTCATACTGTTTAGAAGAAACATGGATAAATGCCATTTATCACCCAAATTCATGTCAGATTTTTAACTTGTGGTACTGACAAATTTATATTTTTAAAAACATGCACAAAATTCATTTTAGGATAAAAATCACATAAGTTGAATTTTTATGAGAATCATATTTCAGAGGCACATGCCAAATTTTCAATCCAGAACATGTTTGTATAATGACTGCTAAGGAACACTAAACATTATGTAATGACAGTGGTAACTATATATGCAGGACACCAAAGATATTATCTTCTCTAGACCTTTCAACATGTGATTTTATTATTCATGCAGTGTACTCATTTTATTGAGCTCAGAATGATTAAAGGCTGAGTGGAACTTGTTAGGGAGCAAGCATTTGGGTCAGCGCTTAGTCACTTTGCTAACATCCTGTTTCATCTGACTCTTTCATAGTGCTCATTTAAACTGTGTACCTGAGGACATTAAGAGGTAAAACAAAGATACTGAGAAGGAGATGCAGAATAATGGCTCTCACTTAGAGGCTTAGGGCCTGATTACAACTTTGGAGGAGGTGTTAATCTGTCCCAAATGTGACGGATATACCACCAGCCGTATTACGAGTTCCATAGGATATAATGGACTCGTAATACGGCTGGTGGTATATCCGTCACTTTACCGTCACTTTTGGGACGGATTAACACTTCCTCCAAAGTTGTAATCAGGCCCTTAGTTTGGTTTCAAACATGCAATGTTTTACTTAAAGATCATGCTACAATTTGTCAAGTAACTTAAAAATACATGGCAAGTGCAGATCCAAAATAGCAATGTAACAAAGTTACCTTTTATGCATGGTCATCCCAGTTTGTTTTGCCTTTGCTGGCTACTATGTTTGTATACATTAGGACTATGGGGGTGATTCTAACCCTGGCGGTCGGTGATAAAGAGGCGGCCAACCCGCCAACAGTCTGGCGGTCCAAAAAATGGAATTCTGACCCTGGCGGGAACCGCCAACACAGCCCGCCACATTAACACTCCGCCCGCCGCGGCGGTACAGACAAACAGCGCGGCGGTCACCGCCAACAGGCAGGCGGCAGACAATGTAATGCCCACCCTATCACAACTCACCAATACGCCACATTTTCCGGGGCGGGAGCCACGCCGATAAAAACACGGCGGAAACAGACTACGAACGGGAAAACGCTCACCTCTACGCACTCCACGAGGAAGGAGGACAGCATGGAACCCGAATTAAACATACTACCTGCTCTCGTCTACCTGCTCATCTACCACGAGTACGAACGCCGGCGCAGATGACAACGGTGAGTACTGCACCTACGACACACGGGAGGGGGGAGGAGGAAAGCTTACGGGCACACACATATGTGACCCCCACCCCCCCAAACTATGTACACACCAATGCAGAGCAACAAGTCACAGTGACACCACCCAAACCCCCCTGATAAATGCAAAGACAAAATTAAATTGTGAATAAAAATGTATGTACAAAATAGGCTCTGAAAAGTTATGGTCAACTAGCCAAAAAATCAATATCAAAATAAGTCTATATACAGTGCAATGGATAACCGAGGCAATTAGTCCTGCACATCAAAAGAAAATCGAAGTGTCCGTGGGCCAAAGTGTAACAACACAAGGGCAAAGCCCACACAGGAGACCTGAGTCCTCTGGAGAGAACACTGCAGGGGCATCTGATGAAAAAACTACAGGCACCTCAGGGGGAAGGGAAGGGGGGGGCACCACAGCCACATGAGTCCACGACGCCAGAACCACGAAGGGGCCACCATGCCTACTGTGCCATCCTGGGGAGTGCAAAGCCACAGTCTCTCAAGTCTCTGCAGTAGGTGGGTTGCCCACTGTTCAATCCTGGGGAGTGCAAAGCCACAGTCTCTCAAGTCTCACAAGTGGGTGGGTTGCCCACTGTGCCATCCTGGGAAGTGCAAAGCCACAGTCTCTCAAGTCTCACAAGTGGGTGGGTTGCCCACTGTGCCATCCTGGGGAGTGCAAAGCCACAGTCTCTCAAGTCTCACAAGTGGGTGGGTTGCCCACTGTGCCATCCTGGGGAGTGCAAAGCCACAGTCTCTCAAGTGGATTACAGTCTCCACTGGTCAAGGAGGAGGCATGGTGGGCACAGTGAACCGTTAACAGTGCATGCAGGAAGGGCCCAGCGGAGCGGTGCTTGAGACGGCGGGGCCCAGCGGAGCGGTGCTTGACAGGAAGGGCCCAGCGGAGCGGTGCTTGAGACGGCGGGGCCCAGCGGAGCGGTGCTTGACAGGAAGGGCCCAGCGGAGCGGTGCTTGAGACGGCGGGGCCCAGCGGAGCGGTGCTTGACAGGAAGGGCCCAGCGGAGCGGTGCTTGACAGGAAGGGCCCAGCGGAGCGGTGCTTGAGACGGCGGGGCCCAGCGGAGCGGTGCTTGAGACGGCGGGGCCCAGCGGAGCGGTGCTTGACAGGAAGGGCCCAGCGGAGCGGTGCTTGACAGGAGGGGCCCAGCGGAGCGGTGCTTTAGACGGCAGGGCCCAGCGGAGCGGTGCTTGACAGGAAGGGCCCAGCGGAGCGGTGCTTGAGACGGCGGGGCCCAGCGGAGCGGTGCTTGACAGGAAGGGCCCAGCGGAGCGGTGCTTGAGATGGCGGGGCCCAGCGGAGCGGTGCTTGACAGGAAGGGCCCAGCGGAGCGGTGCTTGAGACGGCGGGGCCCAGCGGAGCGGTGCTTGACAGGAAGGGCCCAGCGGAGCGGTGCTTGAGACGGCGGGGCCCAGCGGAGCGGTGCTTGACAGGAAGGGCCCAGCGGAGCGGTGCTTGAGACGGCGGGGCCCAGCGGAGCGGTGCTTGACAGGAAGGGCCCAGCGGAGCGGTGCTTGACAGGAAGGGCCCAGCGGAGCGGTGCTTGAGATGGCGGGGCCCAGCGGAGCGGTGCTTGACAGGAAGGGCCCAGCGGAGCGGTGCTTGAGACGGCGGGGCCCAGCGGAGCGGTGCTTGACAGGAAGGGCCCAGCGGAGCGGTGCTTGACAGGAAGGGCCCAGCGGAGCGGTGCTTGAGACGGCGGGGCCCAGCGGAGCGGTGCTTGACAGGAAGGGCCCAGCGGAGCGGTGCTTGAGACGGCGGGGCCCAGCGGAGCGGTGCTTGACAGGAAGGGCCCAGCGGAGCGGTGCTTGACAGGAAGGGCCCAGCGGAGCGGTGCTTGAGACGGCGGGGCCCAGCAGAGCGGTGCTTGACAGGAAGGGCCCAGCGGAGCGGTGCTTGAGACGGCGGGGCCCAGCGGAGCGGTGCTTGACAGGAAGGGCCCAGCGGAGCGGTGCTTGAGACGGCGGGGCCCAGCGGAGCGGTGCTTGACAGGAAGGGCCCAGCGGAGCGGTGCTTGAGACGGCGGGGCCCAGCGGAGCGGTGCTTGACAGGAAGGGCCCAGCGGAGCGGTGCTTGAGACGGCGGGGCCCAGCGGAGTGGTGCTTGAGACGGCGGGGCCCAGCGGAGCGGTGCTTGAGACGGCGGGGCCCTGTTCAGCGGTGCTCTTCTGCATGGCGGGGCCCTCTTCAGCGGTGCTCTTCTGCACGGCGGGGCCCTGTTCAGCGGTGCTCTTCTGCACGGCAGGGCCCTCTTCAGCGGTGCTCTTCTGCACGGCGGGGCCCTGTTCAGCTGTGCTCTTCTGCACGGCGGGGCCCTGTTCAGCGGTGCTCTTCTGCACGGCGGGGCCCTGTTCAGCGGTGCTCTTCTGCACGGCGGGGCCCTCTTCAGCGGTGCTCTTCTGCACGGCGGGGCCCTCTTCAGCGGTGCTCTTCTGCACGGCGGGGCCCTCTTCAGCGGTGCTCGTCCAGTAAGTCAAGGGAGCCAGACCTGGCCTGGACTCCCTGCTCAGTCGCCCTCCGACCGTGCTGTTGCTGGACCCTTCGGTGACGGAGTCCTGGGCCCTTTGGTGTTCTCCCTAACACCCGGGATGGGGCTTGTGGGCCCCTCCTGCTCCGCGCTCCTGCTGGCTGACTTCTCCGCCCTGCTGCCCTTTCGCTCCTTAGATGGGGCTCTCAGGCCCTTGCCTCCCCTAGCTGTTGTGGCTGGTGAAGTGGGCGAACTTGGCTCCTTGGGGGCAGCCGTGTCAGTCCTCTCACGGCGGCCCTTTAGTTTCTGGGTCCTCTTGCCTGGGGGGGGCTGGCTGTCCCCTTGCTGCTGATTGAAGTGTCACTGCTGGCAAAGGGTGGACTCTAGAACCCATGCACCACAGTGACACTCGAAGCTGGGCTGGTGGTGGCTGAGGTGCTCTTGGGACTCTTTGCAGATGGAGGGGGTGGGTCAGTGGAGGGAAAGAGGTCAAGATTAGCGAGGAAAACTTTCTTAGGACCAAGGTAAAAGGCAGGAGAAGTGGTGATGGGAGTGGAGGAAGAGGATGTGGTTGTAGGAGACTCAGGTGTGCTGTCTTTGGGTGCAGGTGCTTGTGCTGGAGGCTGTCGTGAGGTGGATGGCTGTTGGGTGGGTGTCTGCCTGCGTTTGTGTGTCTTGGAAGAGGGGGTGACAGACACAGTGGGAGAGGACACAAGGGACGTGTAAATGGTAGTGGGGGTGGTGACTGCACGTGTGCGGACTGGACTGGACTGGACTGGAGGGTGTGCTGGTGAAGCACTGGCTGATGGTGGTGTGCATGCAGGTGTGAGTGTAGACGTCACAGGGAGGGAGGAGGGAGACGAGGAGGAGGGGGACACAGAGTGGTAGTGACTGTTGGAATGTCTGCATCTGGGTGTTGCTTGCATGAATGCTTGTGGGTTCTGTGGTGCTTGTATCTGGATGAGCTGCCCTTGGGTGTTGAGGTGTGTGCAGGCTGGTCTGATGGTGTGGATGGGATAGGCTGAGGAACAGGAGACAGACACAGGCTGGAGGCAGTCAGAAGGGGGAGGCTGGAAACAGGGACAATGGCTGCCGTCAGTGCTGAGGCCAGAGCATTGAACGATCGTTGATGGGCAGCCTGACCCGAATGAATGCCCTCCAGGTAGGCATTGCTCCGATGCACCTCCCTTTCTACCCCCTGGATGGCATTCAAAAGGGTAGTCTGCCCAACAATGATGGTCCTCAGGAGGTCAATGACCTCCTCACTGAGGGCAGCAGGGGTAACAGGGGCAGGGGCTGAGGTGCCTGGGGCGAAGGAGACGCCCGCCTTCCTGGGCGAGCGGGCACGGAGCGTAGGCTGAGGGGCTGCTGGGAGGGCGGGGCTGGTGCGCTGGGTGGCGGCTGTACCTGTAGAGGCGGCGGGCCCGGATGTTGCCGCCACCGCTAGGGAGCTCCCATCCGAGAACGTGTCGCTGTCGCTGGTGTCACCACCGGTCCCCGTTGTGGTGCTCCCCTCGCCCTCCGGATCACTGGTGCCCTCGGTGTCTGTTCCTGGTCCCACCGGGGCCTTGTGACTTGCAGCTCCCTCGTGCTCCGATGCCAATTCTCCTCCGCCTGATGATGCTAATGCACACATGCACAAGAAGATGAAGAAGAAGGGTGGGGGGAGAAAAACGAAGACCAGGTTGAGTGCATGCAATGTCAACACCATTGGCGGAGAGGACAGACACAGGAGCCTCATGCACTAAGCCGCGCATTCGGGGTACACTACTCAGTACTTCTGACTAGGACAACAGGTCTAGAGACGACAAAGGCGCACATGTGTGATGCTGGACCATCTATAGCTGTACTTGTCACCCTACAGAGGTGGGGGCCGGGAGCACAGGGCCATGCCTAAAGGAGAGGACTACACTACAGAAAGCGCCCTGGCATAATGTCACCCACAACCCTCCTCCCCCACCCAGACGCCTCCACTGCGCAGTGAGATAGCAGAATGTGCTGATACTCACCCCCTTGTGTCTGCTGTGATGTCCTCAAGCGCCCATCCAAATCAGGGTAGGCCACCGCCAGGATCCGGGACATCAGGGGGGTCAGGGTACGACTGGCACCCCTCCTAGGTTGGGAGGCCATCCCCAGCAGTGACTCGGCGGTCTTCCTGGTCCCGCGGCGGATGTCCTCCCACCTCTTGCAGCAGTGGGTGCCCCGTCTGACGTGGACCCCCAGGGCCCGGACTTCCTTGGCGATGGCACGCCAAATGTCCACTTTCTGATGGGCGCTGACCTATTTGACATGTACAGGGTGGGAAGGAAAAATCATCAATTTTCTGCATGTTAGATGCGATTGGCCCCCCCTCCCCAACCTTGCCATATGGCACATGCTCTCATCTGTCGTGCGTTGCACTCCTCATTCGCACCCCACCCCACCAACTTACATCCACCCCACTCCACACAGGCATAGCCCATTCAATGTGCACCCAGTGTACTTACCTGTTGGTCTGGAGGACCGTAGAGTAACGCATACTGGGGGAGGACCCCATCCACAAGTTTCTCCAACTCCTCAGACGTGAAGGCAGGGGCCCTTTACCCCGTCGCAGCAGCCATTGTCACTTCCAGACCGAGGTCACAGCAGCACTTGCAGTATAGGTCCTCTCTTGTGGATGATCAGGTCTCGAGTGATTAAGCAGATAGAAAATGGCGGTCACGCCCGCGGCGGTGCGTACCGCGGCGGTGCGTACCGCGACCGCCGGCGCACCTCGTCATTGGCTCCTGAAACCCATAGGCCTCAATGTTAGCCAATGCGGCTTCGTATAGCGGTCTTCGAAGTGTGTGCCACGCCAGCGCATTGACCTCACATCACATTGTCCCACTTCACAGGTCAGGCAGCCGCCATTTCAAGGGCCCACATGGCATAATTTGTACTGCGTCACACAGGCCTTGCATTGCCACACATACACGCCTTTAAATACATAGATAATCGTGTGCTATGCATGCAGTGGTGAACGTACCTGTGATTTGCTTGACTCTGTGCTCCATGTTGTCCTTCCTAGGCACCGTCCGCTGGGACTTGTGAGGAGAAGGATGAATCCTCGCGTGTACCGACCGCTGGTGGACCTGTCGACAATGGAAGAACGCCATATCATACTACGATACCGACTTGACCGAGCCACTATACATGAACTGTGTGCCCAGCTGGAGCCAGCCCTGATGTCCCCCCTCCGCCAACCCACAGGAATTCCCCCTCTAGTGCAGGTTCTGTCAGTCCTCCATTTTTTGGCAAGTGGCTAATTCCAGACAACAGTGGCCATGTCATCTGGAATGTCTCAGCCTATGTTTTCAAAAATCTTGTCTAGAGTGTTGTCTGCCCTGACGAAACACATGCGGCGCTACATTGTATTCCCTGAGGAGGTTGATTTGGCCACTGTGAAGGGTGATTTTTATGCCCTTGGACATATCCCAAACATAATTGGTGCCATTGATGGGACCCATGTGGCTTTAGTACCCCCAAAAGACGATGAGCAGGTGTACAGAAACAGGAAAAGTTACCATTCTATGAACGTCCAGGTAGTCTGTTTGGCTGACCAGTAAATCTCCCATGTGAATGCCAAGTTCCCTGGGTCAGTGCATGACGCGTATGTGATGCGAAATAGCAGCATCCCTTATGTGATGGAACAGCTACAGAGACAACGTGTGTGGCTAATTGGTGACTCTGGTTACCCCAACCTGCCTTGGCTATTGACCCCAGTGAGGAATCCCTGGACCGGGCAGAGGAACGGTACAATGAGGCCCATGGGCGAACTAGGAGGATCATTGAAAGATCCTTTGGCCTCCTGAAGGCCAGGTTTAGGTGCCTGCATATGACAGGGGGATCCCTGATGTACTCACCAAAGAAGGTGTGCCAGATCATCGTGGCCTGCTGTATGCTTCACAATCTGGCATTGCGACGTCAGGTGCCTTTCCTGCAGGAGGATGGTCCAGATGGTGGTGTTGAAGCAGCTGTGGAGCCTGCGGAGAGTGAAGAGGAGGAAGACGAAGAGGACGACCCAGACAACAGGGACAGAGTTATCCAACAGTATTTTCAGTAGCACACAGGTAGGAATCACCCACGCCATTTAACATTTACTGAAAGCCCCCTGCATCTTTCCTTTGTGTATTTCCCCCCAGTTCTTTTAAACTGATGTTTGATTTTCCCTTCCCTTTTCAGTGCTGTATGACCCACTGCGTGACTTCTGCTTGGTTAGCCCATGGACTAATGCTTATTGACATCGGTATGTTGTCATCACATAAATAACAGAACATTATTGATAAGTAATGTGTTATACATTTGTAAATAATACAGGCTGACTCCAGAATGATTTCAGTGCAATGAGTGATTTATTTTTAGTGCTAGATATTGGTACATGATATTAAAACGGTGATGGGTGAGGGTGGAGTTATGTCCATGGCAGAGTCCAGTTCTCGGTCGCACAGGTGCATTGTCCATATGCCTGTGGAAGGATGGAGCAGGGGCAGTTCAAGGTTGGACAGGGTGTCACTGTGGGACAGTGGAATGACATACGGGGGGATATTAGGCTGGCGGGGGTCTTGGCATCCTACTCTGTCTTCCTTTGAGATCTCAGGTTCCTCTTGCGGGGTGGTTGTTCTTCAGCAGGAGGTGGGGTTCTGGTGGCCCGTCGTTCTGTGGGGGCCTCCTGACCACTAGCGCCGGCGGAGGTGGTAGGCTGTTCCTGGCTAGTGACAGGGGCCCTTTGTGGTGCCACATGGTCCCGCAATGTGGTTTCTATACGGTTGAGGGCCTGGACTATGGTCCCCATAGCGGTAGCGATGTTCCTGAGTTCATTGCTGAACCCCATGTACCGTTCCTCCTGCTGTGCCTGGATCTCGGTGAACCTGGCCAGTACCGTCGCCATCGTCTCCTGGGAGTGATGGTATGCTCCCATGATGGTGGTGAGGGCCTCTTGGAGAGTCGGTTCCCTGGGCTTGTCCTCCCCCCCCTGTCGCACAGCAGCCCTCCCAGTTGCCCTGTTTCCCCGGGCCTCTGTCCCCTGGACGGTGTGCCCACTACCACTGCCCCCAGGTCCCTGTTGTTGTTGGGGTGTTGGGTCAGCCTGGGTGCCCTGTAGTGGCGGACACACCGCTGATTGACGCGTCCTCGAGACAGAGGCATGGGCCCGCTGGGTGGGAGCTGTGCTTGTGTTCCCAGAGGGGGTTGGGTCTGCTGTGGCCTGTGTCTGTGTGTGGGGAACCGACTGTCCAGAGGTCCCCGATGTCCGGGCTGGTCATCAGGTTCTAGGTCGACAGAGCTGCTGTCCTCGCTGGGGGCCTGTTCTGGGGGTGGGATGGACAAATCTGGACCCTCCGTGGTGGTGTGTTGGCGTTCGGGCCCTGCAGGGGTAAAGGAGTATGGTTATTGTTTCGGTGTGTGCCATGGTGTGCATTTTGAGTGCCCTTGGCCCCCAGTGCTGGTATTCCCTTGTGGGAGGTGTTGTGAGGATGGTGGGGGGGGTGTATGGGTATGTGCAATGGTCATGCTTTGGTGGTGGCTGTCTATGGTTTGTGTTGGCATTCAGGGGTTGGTGTTGTTTAGGGTGGGTTGTGCTGGTGAGACATTGGCAGGGAGGTTGTGTGCTGGGGGGTTGAGATTGGGGGTGAGGGGGGGGGGGGTTGGCATGCTGGTGGTTGGGGGGGTGAAGTAGTTGAGATTCGACTTACCAGACCGCCGCGTTGATTGGTGGGTCAGAATGGCATGGGCATGTTTGTGTTGGCGTGACGGTGGAGGTTTGGTCATCTCCAGTTTTCCGCGGCCCGCTGATGAGGCGGCCTTCCTTGGATGTCGGATTGTTGGCGGTTTCACAGTTGGTGGTCAGAATGACCGTGGCGGTTTACCGTGGCCGCGGCGGTAGAATGGCGGACTTCTGACCGGCGGTAAGGGCCTTTTACCGCCGAGGTCAGAATGACCCCCTATATGCCATGTGATTCTGAAATTCAGTGCCACAGTCTGTGTGCTCTAGCCCTAAAATGGAATTGGTAAAATTGGTTTCACCCATTTGTGTTCTATTTATCTGTACTGTAAGACCAATGGAGATGGGCAAAAAATGTGCGTTTTGCATGGAAATTCAATGCCATATGTTTGTTGCAGTGTGCATTTACCCTACCCCATAGATGACAAAAATATATGTCTGCCAGGATCACCACTGTAATTCAGCTGGCCTGCAGCTTACATGTTCTGAGGTAACATATGGCAGGGAAAAGTGCATTTGACATATAGGAAAAGCCTATGTTTATATACTTACATCTTAAGTGTGCCTTGCCAGCCCACAGGACAGGGCGCTACTATATAAAAAAGCACATTACATATTGGGATTAGTGTGCTCTCACTGTGTAATAGAAGAGATTTCACGATGTAGGCTTCATTCCACTTTTTCATGTACAGATGGGTTAAAACCTTTATTTTCTGTTTTTGTCCGGGCAAATACTGAAAAATGCTTCAACAGTAATTTCTTAGTTAATTTTCAAAATTGTAATTAATGGTGAAATCAGATTGTTGGTAATGTAAGTGGAAAAGTATATTTATAAATATGTACTTTGCACTGCCTGACATAAAAATGGGCTACAACCAGTTTTACCACAGCGCTGCTCCTTGGATGGGAGAGTTAATGACTATGAAACAGAGGACAATAGCCTGCCTCTGAGCCCAGAAAAAACTGATGGGTGCTAAGGATCTATTGAAAGGTATCCCAGTGGTAGAAGAGTTCTACCACATTGAAACATGAGATCCTGGAAAACTTTACTGTAACGCTACAAGTGCTACAACGGAAGTGGGGGCACTAAAAAAACTTTAGGATTGGTGGCCCAATTTTACCAGTAACTGGTTATTGCACAGAATAAATCTTGCACTCAACCTCCACCTCCTGCGAACATTTCTGGATGTTGGAAGATCTACCTCTGCAAGAAGACCGTGCAGGAAGAAGACTCCTGCTGGAATAAGAGAACTCACTCATGGAATTCAAGGAATTCTAAATCCTGTTGACAATCAGGAAATCGAATTGGTCTCCAAGGGTTACGTGACTGGACTTACTTTTATAAGAAACAGAAACTTTGCCAGCTGTTGGAAAAAAAAGGGTGCCTAAGTATTTTTTTCTGGCTCCATAGGATGGGGTATAGGTGTTAAGGGCTACCTACGGAGTTCTTGTGCAAGGGAACAGGAAGACTAGGTTCATTCCATTCAGAGCTTTTTGCTGCGCTGAAAACTATTTCAGTGGGACATCACAGTGAAGGTTTGAGACCACGTGGGGCACTGCCCAGCAACAGCCTTGTCCAGATAGAGAACTTTGACTTTAAATGATTGACTAAGTCTGGAGGTGCAACCTTGGATGGGGAGAGGTTGCAAATCAACCAAACTGCTGAAGCTACCTAGTCAGCTAAGAAAGGTTTTTCCTGCTCGGAACTTCTGGCATGAAAATGAATAGCTTCCATGAGAGCTCAACTGAGATGTAGCTGACTTCAGAACACCCTCTTTGTCCACAGCATTGGACCTTGCCTGCTGGATGATATTGATCTAATTTCAGACTAAATTGGAAGGTGAAATTCTTTGACTGGGATTACCTGCTATGTGTATCTGTCCTCTGTTCTACAGTGGTTGGCCAAAAATCACATCTAGGTCCCAGTCATGCACGAATAATGACTTTTGGTTGACACTTTGTTTTTACTTGGTTATTTTTCCATCATACCTGCATTTCCCGTCAACCTATTTTAATAATCTTGGTTTATTTTTATTTGCTTACATTTTCTCTATTTGTCCAAATCGGTTTGAGAATGTTAGTGTGTCATGTACTTTTAAATCATTGGTACTGCCGAACTTAACACCCACTTCTCAGGGAGTTGCATTTTACATGTGCCAAAGGTACAAGGGGTTTAGCAGAGATTCTCTTGGAAATGTGTTTTGACTAAACAGAGTGACTTTATTAAGTTGGTAAATGTAACCCACTCACAAATTATTAGCCTACTCCTGACAATCAATAACTAACTATTCGGTAAGTAGCTTTCATTTATGAAATGAGTACAGTTCCTTCAGGCTGAAATGTAGGACAGTTGTTGTTTTGTAATAGGACCAGTTTTCTCAGTGTTCCATTGGTGATGGGGAAAAGGACTCTTCCATGTTCTGCAACCTGACACTTCACATCTTGATTGGGCCACTATATCATGACCACTTTTTTCCATCCTGAATTATTTTTTTCACCACAACGTATCCTCCAACAGTGGTAAATTAAATTTTGTATAATTTTGAGTGCCACATACTTGAAAATTATCTGTTATTCACTTTCAGTGAGCTTCTGTTTCTTTTCTCACAAACTTCAAAAGGGTTAGGGTCTCATTATGAGTTTGGGGGTCTGACGAGCCAACTGCCAAACTCGGGGGGAGGACGTCCACGTCATACCAGTGGTGTAGCTCGCAAGCATATTACAATAATTCCACCAGGCTGACCAGTGGGAACATTGTATGACTGGTTCCCGTCGCGCTGATCCGTGGGAACAGTGATACGATGTTAGTCTTGGCTCCCTTGAACTCGCTGAGACCAATAATATAGCACACCAACACCATCAGAATGTGCACTGTCTGCAAAGACCCCGGGCACTGGCTTTCCGCCAGCCTTTCCATGCTGGGGTGACCCACATGGAAAGGCTGGCAGAAATCTGAGTGGTATTGAGCCAGGCAGAGTACAACTCAGACTGCTGTCAGCCGGTCGGGAACGATGTTCCTGTCGGTGATGGCAGTCCCCTGGTGAGTCTGCCCACCAGGATTGAAATGTGTCAGTCAGACCACATGGAGTGCGACGGTCAGACCGTCACTGCGATCGTGGCAGCCCTTAGACTGCCATTCTCGTAATGAGGCCCTTTGTCTTGCTTTTGTCAGACCATTATTCCATGAAGAAATCCAATGTGCGCACTTTTCTCTTTGGTGTTTTTCTGACTCACTGGTCTTGTTTCACTGATTCAAAAAGAAAAAGAAATTTTTAATTATGTTATTATAATTGGGTAAGAACATAATGCTTGGGTTATTCGACAACGGCAGTTACTTATTTAGAACTGCCATTAAAGAGTCAGGTTGCACAATTTGAGAGGTATAAAAAGCCTAACTAAAACTAGCAACAATTATTGTATTTTTATGTTGTTTTATAAATCATAAGTGCGAACTCTAGCTCCACAGTACTAGGAACTCTCAGCAATATTCCCTCCGCTAACATGCTGGTCTCGCACATTTCTGGGGTGCTGCTCATTTGTCAGAGAAACAAATCAACATGCATTAGATTTGCTTGCCCTAGCTGTTTGTTTAGCAAGCAGCGACGTCTGCAAATTGGATGAAATTGGTATTATACCATCTCGGAACCATGTACACGTGGACAATGCTTTTCCACGATAAACCTCTATTACATTGTTTCTTAGTCATTTCCATCTTCGCTACCTCTCTAATTATATGCTAAATATGTGCATAATTCGTCTACATGACGGCATATCTCTTATATACCTATTGTCAACAGTCCATGAGGTTGATATAGTTGACGTTGCGGCCCATGGTATAATATGAGGTAAATTAGAGCCTCAAATTACTTTCTGAGCTGTAAAGAAGCATTGAGGTGTTACTTCACTAACATTCGAAGACAGGGACATTGTAAAATGAACATCTACTTCCCAGACGTGTGATATTGCCAAAATTCAATGAACGTGATAAGGTAGCCTTTTTGTGGCTTGCGTGGAAACTGGCAAAACGAATACTGAACAAACACTTTTCCACATGGAAAAGGTGCATGTCAAATCATGGTGGAGTCTCTGTATTTTACTTCTCTTTGAATGAGCCAAAAATGGCCGCACAACTGAGTGCCAGGCAAAACAATTCTAGTGCAAGATAGGTTTTGTAGATGGATTTTTCACTCTACCCACATGTACTATCATATTAATACATTGCATGCTGCACTTTAATACCATAATATACAAAAGTTATCTATTAATTATGAAGTTACATTAATAATCAAGATCCAGCGCTGTACCAAATTAGTCTGTGGTAGCTCATAATTCTTTGATATATGTAAAATATGACTATGGAATTGTAATTACATTATATTGTAATTGCATTTGTATACCACTTTCTACCCCTGGTGAGGTGTTAACGTGCTCTATGGTGACCATTTGTGCTGAGCCCCATACTTAAGATGTATGTACAGATTTAACTTATACGTTTAACAAACATAAGTATATGGATACCCAAAAATGTGCCTTACTAAACTGTGGCACTAAATAACAGCCTCAGATCAGACTTGTAGCTATTATAAATGTTGTTTCTTCCAATATTAGCATCACATACAAAGTGGAGACTAGGTTCTCACTTGTGGTGGGTTTTAGGTTGTATTTTTAACCAATAAGATTTTTCCTGCTAAAACAAAGCAGCCCAAATTTAAACCCCTTATCCATTATAACCATCTCAAAAATGTGCATTAAGAAATAAAAACTTTTTAGGATTATTAAACAGTCTCTTGATTTTCACCACTGATCCCATAGAAGGTATCTCTGCATTGTGTTCATATTGAATGTTTAATGTTGTATTCTTCTACCAGCTTCGTGGTTCTTCAGGTTACACAATATCTATATATCTAAATACGTTCCTTTGGCTTCAAGTTTGTGCCTTCCAACACTTTGTCAATCATGTAAATACTGGAAAGGTACTGAAAAAGATGATTGGAAAATACATCAAAAATGGTGCCATTAATTTGTAATCTCGGAGCTCGCAGTCCTAACCTGGTTACCAGGGTAAATCCAGTACCAATATTCCCACTTGAGCACTCATCACTTGCTCAAATATCCGCTTGCTCATTCACTCACTTACTGCATCACTAAAATTAGTAAAAGAAACATCTAATGTGATAGCTAGTCTCTGAGACAGTGTTGTCTCATTGGTATTATTTTACAATGTGGAAGAACGTGAAATAGCTCTGCAGACACAGATATGAAGGAGTGCCTGCTCCTATTCAGAAATAAAACAAATGTAATAGTCTGACTTGAAATCTCAAAGGATTGCTTTGCTGTGTGGTTTCAATTGTTGTGTACCTATTCCACATCACAACTATTCCACGCCACAGGGTGATGGATTAACTGAAAATCTGCGGCTGTATTACAGAAGTGCTCAACGGGACGCAACAGGTGTTTGCACCCTTTTCTTAATCCCTCAAAGGCACTTCTGCATTATGTAGAGTGTTATAGATGCCTGTGTGGCCACTTCTATAATACCACGTTGCTCATGCAGACATTTTATGCCACAGTAATTAAAAAGGGGTTGTTCCTCATTTGCATGAGCATTTGGTGTCATGTGTATGACGGAACACCTTGTCTCTGAGCTGGTGCCATGTTACTGCTGCTGGGAAAAAGGCACCTGGCTCACAGGAGGGGTATCCCTGTGTGCAGATTAGTAGGAGACACACAGCCTGTTCTGCACTGGGGTACTTTTGCAAGGGAGCAGCAGTGCCCATGTACTCTGCACATGGATGAAGTCACACAATCCACCGCCCTGCACAGATTACAGTGCCTACCCCTACTGGTGCACTGCCAGTCTGATGCTCGCAATGACATTGGGAACGTTGGTTTGATACTGCTGCTGCCTATGTCCCTGCGGCAATTCCAACACAAGCAAGTTTATGTCTGTTGCTGGGAACAGCACATTATTTTTCATAATCAGCAAATATCAGAGCAGCGGGGTGAAATTAGCCCCCGCAGCCACAGAGGCTTGGGGGATGGGCCAGCTTCAGGGGCCCCCTCAACACTGTGCACTGTGCATGGGCGGTGGGCTGTGTCCTGAGAGTTCATGGGGGGATCCAGGAGGGGGCCCTCCGTCTCTGTACTTTGCAGGCCCCCCCCCCCTCAAGTTTTATTATGCCACTTTATCCCAGTTGGTGCTGGGTACACAATATACAAGTGTATAATGGGGCAGGCCCAACATGTAATACATTATTGTGCTATGGAACTCATTTAAAGTTAGAGACCTCTGGGTGATTCTGAGCAATCCACAATCTAATTACAACTTGTAATTCAATTACAAATTGAAATTAGATTGTGGATTCCTCAGAGTCACCCAGAGGTTTCTAACTTAAATGAGTCCCAAATGACTCTGATGTGTTGATCCTGATCCACATGGGCATAGAGGGTTGCACTTGTTGTTTATTCCCAATATGCGATAAAGCACCATTCGTATGAGTGTCTTCGTATGAGAGAGGCACATGTAATTTAGTGCAATTGTCATGGTCTGTTTAAGATACTGGTAACAATAAATGTCCCTTGTGCACTGTTACTGGTATTCCCAATGCTGTTGCATTGACGTTTCTTCCCTCATCCTGGTGATATTCTCAAGATAATGCATTTACGTTAAACAAACTGTGCTATTTTACTCTTTATAACAATAATATCATGCTTAGACATGCATTCTACTGCTGGATTTCCTCGAGTCCTAATTATTTTTCATAAAATTCCATTAATTTCAGTCATGTAGAGGAATTTGACAATTTACAGTATTCAATGTTCACCTAATACTTGTTTCATGTCAAAAAGCACAAAATTATTTGCAGCAATATGCACTGAGCACAACAAGGTATCTTTGACTGGGCATGTTTCTTTGCTACGCTATAAGGTATCTTTTAGCACTTCGACGTCTGCCTATGGTTTAACTATGTTATCAAGTTTCTATGGCACATACAATGCCATAGCTACGTTCCTGCTTTAAATGCTTCTCAAGTACTCAAGATTCCAATTGTTTCACAACAACCCGGTAATATTAAAATATTCTTTAACGCATTGCTTGCTGAGTAGCAAAAATGTTTAAATTAATCGGAAAGGCCTGTCCTGATGCACAGAAACTTTCAGCAATTTAGCACAGTCACCTTTTCACGCCACCTATCTCTATGTTATTATGCATATTCTTGCAATATTACATGTATTACAATTCTTGTTCTTTTTCCTTTGACCAGTAAAATTACTCCGTTCTTGGGTATCCGTCAATTTGAACGCACATCAAACTTTCCTTGGCTCTTAGAGATTAGTCAATGTATTTGTGCTTCATGGCATTGTATTGTCAGCGATTTGAAGGGGTTTCGGGCATCCTCTAGAAAGAGCAGCATAAAATGTGACAGAGGCCAATGACAGATCACACATCTCCTTACTTTCCTTGACACCAGCTTTCTATGTTTCTTTCTTATGCCACTTGGTCATGAATGCAGTTGCAGTTTTTGCATTTTCTCACAGAAAAAGAGAGATACAGGGAAGGAGAGAGAATAACAATGTTTTCCAAATACGTTCTGAGAAGTAGAACTTCAGGACATTTTTTCCAAATTAACACTAACAGATATTACGATTTATACTAATGTCAGCAAATCACAAAATAAAATGCCATCATATAGATGGTAAAGTGCAAGTACATACCCGGGCTAAGAGTAAGGAAAAAAGAGATCCTATAGCGCCTTTGTGCCAGTTTCCTGTTCAACGCTTACAGGTGTAAACTTATTCTAATAGCAGCAAATCATGAAATAAAGTGCCATCACACCATTGAAGAGATAGTAAAGTGTGAATTCGAAGCGCCTGGATTACACCAGCCGTGTCATTCAGTCGGCCCCTTATAACTCTACCTATGCAAAAGGCACCATGACAACATGGCAGTGTCCCAAACTTGGACGATTCACTATGGTCAGAAAGGGAACAGATCATTCAAATACACCCCCAAACACACACATCCTCTTTATAAATCCATCTGTAAACATGTACGGATGCGCAAGAAGAAATACAAGATTGGAAAACCCAGCGATCGCATGCATCCATATCTAATGTGAGTGGAGCAACCAAGGAGGACTCGTCATGTTTTGTTTAACTGTATTTTAAGACATTTTAAAAAATCAAATCAGAGAAACTGTTTTAGAAACAAGAATCAAAGAAGAGAGAGGTCCGTTTGTAATAGATTTCAGCTAAAAAAAATGGAGACCTTTGTTATGAAATTCCACAACACATCACAGTGTATTGCACAACTTTATATACTGTATTTACTATGCAAATGTGCATATCTCCTTCCCTTCTTTACATTCCTCTTACAACAGAAGCATAACATGTGGTCTGTTCTACACATTGGAAAGGATGGAGGGTCTATATAAAAAAGAGATCAGTGGATGACCCAAGAAGGGGAAAGCAGAATCTATGCGGCCTACTGGTCCCCTGCTAATCCTGCAAAGCAGTGAGATTTTACGCTTCTGTATTTCTGTTTCTACTTTGCACTCCAAAGGAAATCCAGCAACGAAGGGCTAACTGGCTTCAGACACCAGAATTTAAAATCCATTTAACAATTTTGCTTCCCACCACAGTTAATCCAGCTTCCAATCCAATTAATCACTTCAGAAACAAATTTGTGTGCCCTGGGTGAGCGAAAATTTCTCACCTTAAATCACAGACCCTGAATCGACAGAATTCCACCTTCCCAAAAGGATTTACTGACATAAAACTACCGTCCAGTACAATGGCTCAAAAATGTGCTGCTAGTAGTGAGTTTTCAGAGAGGTATGACATCTAAAAGTAGGTAAAGAGCTGCAAATTAGTAAGTGTTTGTGTATTCATATAGCACGTTAGGAATTGTATTTCCCTGGGCTGCCAAACATTTTCTTCTGTCAAATGTAAAGGAGGGTGTGAAGAGAAACAAAAACAATTTAAACGTTCCATAATACACATTTGCTCTTTGTTTCCTCATGTAGACTTTTCAACCTTGATGATGTTGCGCATGCATTAATTACACACGCCAGAGTCCATAAAAATACTAATGGTCAAATTTTTCAGGAGTACTCCTGGTATTATTTTAGCATTTCATGAAAAATAAATAATTCCTCCACAAGTATGAGCAATAGCACAGCAGCACATTTCCTACTTTTTCAGTCTATCTTTTATAAATGATGCCGACGATGTTGACATTTTCCTTTATACATACTTCTCTATGTATAACCATAAGCTGTTTCCTTGTATTTTTAGTAAGCTATTGTTTCGACTTCAATTGCAGAATGCAGAATCCATATTCTGAGTCTCAATACAGTGTTTAGGATTCGGAAGGAAAATGTGACTGAGTAAAAACATATTTCATACATTCAACCGATAAATTACATCTAACATCAAGTGGTAAATTACAGCAGTCAGCGGCTAGCATTAATAAGCGATTGCAAAACAGGAGAGCTATGAACACAGTAGCAGATCCTAAATATCAAATACTGTACATAGGCTCAGATATAATAAAATCTGTCTAATAAGTTTTCTCCAATCAGCGTACTTTCTAGAGGCTCAATAAAATCATTGTCTGTGAATTATATACTGTCAATAACCTATACCAGACAAAGGAAATCTATCTCAACGTCTTTGGGTAAGAGTCTTAAAGTTTAACGTTTCAATGAAGTACAAACTGCTTCTAAGCCAGTTGCCCTTCCCCTAAGCCCTGCCACTTTGCTTTTAATTTGAAAACTGACCAATAATCCAGTCTCACACATGTACCTCCTGCCCTAGTGGCCATGCTTGAATCACTGGTCTATGCATGACATTCAAAGCTACATCATTTCAAAAAGACATGGAAAACAGGTAATGCTAGTGTGGAATCAATTAAAATGAAGGAAGTGTTTGCATTGCAAATAATCCATCACAACCGAGATACTTGTTCATGTAGAAAACTGAATTGGAGGTAACTCTATCCTACAGGGAAGGCAAGTGAACTACTGAGAAACTGAGAGAAATTCCAAGTTGACCATCATCAAATAAAGTACATGAACCAAATGAAGAAAGCAGACGTGTTGACTTATTCACAAATTGTATAGTTAGAGAGGCAGCAATTAGCACAACTTTGTTGGTGTCTGAAGTACTAGCTGTTGGAAAATGGGTTATTGGTAAGGGCAGGTAAGTACATACACTTAGTAATAGGCCACTAACCTCCACTTAGGTCCAGTTAGGTCTCAATAAATTAAACCCAGCTCAACCCTTCGTAGCTTGGCAACAAGCGACAAGCGTTAACTTAGGAGACATGTGTAACCAATTTAAAAATCACTAAACAGTAAATAAGTAACACATAAAACACAATAGAAATCCAACACCAATTTATAAAGATAGATATATGTTTATCTTTCAAATGACACCAAAATGAATAAAATCAGATAAGGGGAACCGGAGACATTAATTTTTGAAGAATTAATGCTTTTTAGCGCTTAGAAACGAATAGTGCCAATCTGGTCATCTGGTCGCACCTCGACAGGGGCAAAGCCAAAGTTTGAGGCCAACTGCGATGGAGCCCTGCTCTGCTACAGCTCGCGGGAGGCCTCGGTCAAAAGTTTCCAATTCGTCTTCCTGGAACTCTTCCTCGGATACGTGTTGCAGTAGCCCTCACTGGAGATTTTTTCCCTTCGGATTTAGCTGTTTTTTCGAGATGAAAATCCTTCAACCGGGGCAAACCTGAATCTTGATCCGACGTCCCTGGAGCCCTCTTCGGATACACTGCTGGGAGGTCAACTTCCTATGTTCAGACTTAATCACTTTTTCTGAGATTTTCTTCACCGGGACAAACCTGCAAGTCAGGCCAGGTCGCAGTTGAGGCAAGCTGGCTAGAGTTGCCACGGTGGGTCGGTCCCTCTATGGAGCTTTTTTCCAAAAGGTCTCCAAACTTCTCCAAACTTCTGGATCTTCTTCCAGATGTTCCTTTAAGGTTATTTTGAGGTCCACAGCTCACCCCAAGGTTCCAGACACTCTGAGATGCTCCTTGACTACAACTCCCAGAATGCACCTGGCACACACTCCTTTTTGCTCACTGGATAGTGGTCAGCTGGCTGGCCAGTTGCTTCCGATGCTGGTGCAGGGGGACTCTGGTTAGCACTTTTCACCTGTAGCAAACAGAATGTCCCTCCTTGAACTAGTTGAAGCCAAGCAAAGTCCATCTTGTGGTGGAGCTCATGTGTGCAGCTGGTGCAGTCCTCCAGGGTGCAGTGTCCAGGTGCAGGTCAGGGGTCAAGCAGGGCAGTCCCTCTTCTGGAGTTCTTCCTTGTTGGAATCTGGTAGGGATCTGAGGTGTAGGTGCAGGTTTGCCAGTTTTATCCTAGCTCCTGGGTGAAAAACATGGGAATCCTGGTTCTCCAATCAGGTGCAGGGTCCTTCCCTCTGTGATAACACTCCCCGGGAAGAGTGGCAAAAATCAACCCCATGGAGCAACATTCCTCAAAAATCCATCATGGCTGAAAGTGATTTTTGGAAGTTACATCTGGCTGAGCCCACCCACTGGTGTGGCTAAAAACCTTATACACACCCTTCTCCTGCCCTCTCCTAATATAATCAGGGGGGCACCTAATTGTCTGGGTTTGTGGGATGTGAGGGAGGTGCTGGATTGCTCCAAATATCCTCTCTTGCAACGAAGACCAGTTTGGCAGCCCTCCTTCTTTCTGTGTCTCCATCTGCTGAGGGAACATCTCCTCCCCCAGGCATATCTCTTTGTGTTGAGCCAGGCAACTTCACACCTCATCAAGGCAGCCTGGCCAGGCTGCCAGAGGCTGGCCAATCAAAGCAAAGTAGCAAAACATTGCAGGGCTGAGCTGGCAACTTCTCAGGTAAAGTTTAATTTTTTTACCTGAGCAAGTTATATTAAATCAAACAATTGTAAGTTGTGGGATTTATTATAACAATTAATTTGATACCAAACTTAAGGTATCTATTAGTTGAAGTGTCTCATCCACTTCAGTATTAACAAACAGGTTGTTGGAATCCCTTTCTCATATCCCAATGCATCTTACCTGTATCCTGTTCTAAGCAAAAACTAATAAATGTGAGAAATACCTACCACCCACCCCATTCAGCATCAGCGTTCTTTGATGAAAATCAGGAAGTGAGGATACTGGGTGAGAGCACTTATTAAGAGCACAAAGTAATCCAACGTCTGGGTGGAGTGCGGTCAAAAACTAGAATGCTGACAGCAATATGCTGATCCAAGATCCAGCATTACACATGATGTGTAGCCAAAAGCCAAAATACTACTCACAGTGTATTCGGAAGCCCTAGATGAAGCTGAAAAAGTACACTATGCTTGTCTCAAGAACAAAAACTCGGGAGGGACATAATCTAAAGTGCCATATTTATAAAGGCAAACCACAGTGTATGGACGCCATGCATGTTTAAAGGACTTACAAAAGCTGGTGCGCCCACCATCTGAGAATAGTGGAAAGATCTGTAAAACAATATCAGCAACAGGATCAAGAGGACAACAATAGGCTTCCAAATAGGCACCTTGTAAGGTAGTAGAAAACATAGAAAAAAGAAGCAAAGAAATAGAAAAGAAAATGAGAAGAACTGATTGAAAGCCTCTTACGCATTGAGAGAAAACATATGAACACCAAAAGAGGTTCACAAACATTGCATAAATCACCTTCATATCACATAGAACTGGTGGCTCAAGTTAGACCAAAAAAGACCAATGTGCTCAAAAAGTTCAAAGTGTCATCGGGTATCGATGTGAGTTGGCACTACTCTTCTTGACTGCTGATGCCATTCTCCATTGATCCCACTCTCTGAATCCAGTGGCATACCAGTGCCGATAGTTTAGCACTGCAGTCTCCTCTTAGGTCAAGTTGTAAGACCTTAATGACAGGCCATCGGATTTGAGTGGCTGTATGCCTCATGGTTGTGCAATCTTACACCAAAGGTGCCTCAGGAGTCCTGCAGTTTATCTGGTTCTTGTGATGTAGAATGCGTGTTGTCACCTTTTGAGTACTTTTTGACATGCTATATTGTCCACATTTGTAGTGCGCCAAGACAGGTGGTAAGCCCCATTGAGAGTGGATAGTGGGGGATCGTGTTTTTGGTAAAGCTGCTATGATGAGTTTATCTCTTATGTTGGGACCTCTCTTAAAAGAACAAAGGGGTACGTCCTTATGGTCAATGGTGTCATTTATCAAGTACCAATGTTTAAAGATGATTTTACATATGGCATTGCTGTGACAAAAATCAAGCGATCATTGGTCTCCTCCCACACGCTAGGGGTAAGCAAATGTTCCCTGGGTGTGTACCATGCTCTTTTTCTTATCTCTGGAATAATCCTGTCAGGCAACCTCTGTCTGCGAGTTGAGAAATCAGTATCTCAGATTCACAAAAGAAGTCCTCTTTCTTGTAGTAGTTCCTCCAAATCCTGAGGAACTGCCCATACTGAAGGTTATCTCTTAACCCTCTCGGATGGTGGCTGGAAAACCTGAGGAGGGAATTCCTTTTTGTGGGGTTCCTATACAAAAAGGCATAGAAGAACCCATTGTCTGCTCTAACAGTGAGGTCCAGGAAGGAGATGTGTGATTTACTATGTTCCTCCATAAATTCTGAGGCAATTAATCCATAGACTGAAGTTTGCAATTTCCACATCAGTGCCTTCCCATGTAAGAAAAACATTGTCAGTGTAAAAATACCATCTGATGATGTTGGATCTAAAAGAGTTAGTGTCATTGAAAAGATTTCTATTTTCAAAATCATCCATGAAGAGGTTCCTTAAATCTGGAGCGAGGCCAGCCCCCATGGCCACACCTTTTTGCATTGGTAGTAATATGGGTCATGAGAATGGAAATAATTCTCTCCAGTGCTATTCCGGTCAAGTCAACAAATAATATATTGAGTATCCAGTGCGGTTGCTCCCTAGTGTTCAAAATGCCTTTGACAACCCTAAGGGCCTCTTGCATAGGGATTTTAGTAAAAAGTGCCTGGATATCCATAGTCACTGAAAACTGGGTGGAGGTATCAAGGGGTTTTCTTCAATCTATTTGATGAAGTTCACACTGTCCCGCACAAACAAAGGAGTGTACTGCATAAATGGCTTCAAGAAGATGTAAATGAATTAGCAAATAGATTCTAATAGTGATCCACATCCTGAAGCAATTGGACAATCAGGAGGACTGATGGTATTTTCATGGTCCTTCGGAAAGATATACACAACTGGAGCCCTAAGATGGGTCACATTCGGAAAACGGTGTTCATGTTCAGACAGGTATCCTAGTTCCAAACCCTCATCTGTAATACTCTTAATCAGAGATTTGACCTTCGAGGTGGAATCACCTCTCAATTTAGTGCTGTGTTCCTCTTCTGTTAATTATCCTAGTATTACTGCACAATAGGCTTCTCTATCTTGTAGGACTATTCCCCCACCTTTGTCTGCTGGCTTGATTGCAATATCAGAATTGCGTGCAAGATTGGTAAGTGCGATACTTCAGTCTGTTGTGGTGTTATAGTGCACATACTTCCTAGTGTTGAGTACTTTGCTAACCTCCTTGCCAATAACATTCTTGAATGCCAGTATTTCTGCTGGAATAGAACTCAAAGGAGGGTTAAACATTGATGGGGGTTGTAGGCCTGTGGCACACTCCCAGGTTTCAAATATAGTGGACAAAAAGAAGTTCCTGAGTGTCAGTTTCCTGAAGATCATCTGTAGTTCCAAGGTGACAAGGAATGGATCTGCCCTATTGGTGCGAAGAAAATGCAGTCCTCTTTTGAGAACTGTGATATCATAACGGGTCAAGGTATGCTGAGACAAATTCAATATGGGTGTTAGTGTAGGAGTGGTGTCTGGGACCGTGTTAATTACTTTTGGCAATGTTGTTTCCTGATCTGTCATTCACAGTGACTCATCTGTTAGTAAGTGCCTCATCCTTGTCCCCAACTCTGTCCTCTGCCTCAACTCCTGCCTCACTTGCCATGGTATCCCCGGGGTGTATTTCCCCCTGGTGGCCATTGGTCTCTTGTATCCTGTTCTAAAAATTCTGGGGCTCGATATTCTGGGTCCTATCAGTATATGTGGTTGCACTTGTACTAGGTTCAGAGTCTGAATAATCTGATGCTGAGGATTACAAAAATGTGATCCCCTAGCAGCGATACTGTCTTACTCTGTTCATAAATATGCCTTGGTTACCTTGATTGCAATAGCGCTCAGTTAGGTATAGATAAATTAGACTTTTATCAAAGTTTCTTATGTCTTTTGCAAGTTTCTATAACTTCCTCTGTTGCGTCACAATCCGCAACTATGAAACAGTCTTTTCTAGGGCAGTTAAATCATCCTTGGCTTTGGTCAGGGCCTGATCGTCTAAAATTTATTTGACTAAGTCCACTATTTCCTTCTCCAGTCTCTTCACATGTTGTAATGTTGTGTCAGTGCCCAAAACCATCCAATGATGGGAACAATTGTTACCTACAAAGCTAAACTTTTCCAGAAATTTAGGGTCATCTACAAATATGGCTGGTTCATTTCAGATTTGTATGCATACTGGGACAGTATTAGAGTGAAGATATGGAGTCATTTCCCGGTTTTTGCTTAGAACACGGACACAGATAAGACTCATTGTGGTAGGAGAAAGTGATTTTAGCACCTGTTTATTAATAATGCAGTGGATGAGATACTTCAACCTTCCGGTGTGGTGTTTACACCAGTATGCCCTTCATGGAAATTGATTATGGTGTCCCAATGCTGGTTTCTGAACACTGACGTGGACAACATGAGTTAGTTCAAGTAGGATGGTATGCAATGTGACATTTCCATGTTTTTATTCCCGGTTTCCCCTGCTAATGGATTTTAAGATATTCTGTGTATCGGTTTCCATGACTGCACTCAGTGGCCCCATCCCAGACTATACAGGTTAGTGCCACTGATTGGTTCTGGAGGCGGGGGCACATGATGCACCAAGTGCATGGTGGATGATATAACCATCTCATGCTTCCTTCCACACTTCTGCTTTTGCATGCTCACTTGTTGTGACACCCAACAAAGGATGTGTTGTTTCCTTGTCAAAATACTCATTCTAACTCTTTTCTCCATACTTCTTCACTGTCTCTATTGTGTATGGGATTTATTCCCTTTACTGAGTGAACTTTTTTTTTTTCATCTCCCGCAGAAAGAAATGTGCATGAGTTTCCTTTCATGAAAGTTCTGACATTTTCGCCCTGATTTTTTCAGGTCTGGTAAGGCTTGTTCTTCAAATTTTCATCATTTTCCTCAAACAGTTGTATTATGAAGTCAAGAGTGATTTTGATTACTGTAGGAAAGTACCATAGTGCCTGGCATGTTACCCCCATTTTCACTGTATGTATGTTTGTTTTTGCCCATGTGTCACTGGGATCCTGCTAGGTAGGACCCCAGTGCTCATAATGTATGCCCTGTATGTATTCCCTGTGTGGTGCCTAACTGTATCACTGAGGCTCTGCTAACCAGAACCTCAGTGTTTATGCTCTCTCTGCTTTCACAATTGTCACTGCAGGCTAGTGACCATCTTCACCAATTCTAATTGGCACACTGGAACACCCTTATAATTCCCTTGTATATGGTTCCAAGGTACCCAGGGTATTGGGGTTCCAGGAGATCCCTATGGGCTGCAGCATTTATTTTGCCACCCATAGGGAGCTCAGACAATTCTTACACAGAACTGCCACTGCAGCCTGAGTGAAATAACGTTCACATTATTTCACAGCCATTTTCACTGCACGTAAGAAACTTATAAGTCACCTATATGTCTAACCCTCACTTGGTGAAGGTTAGGTGCCAAGTTACTTAGTGTGTGGACACCCTGGCACTAGCCAAGTTGCCCCCACATTGTTCAGGGCAAATTCCCTGGACTTTGTGAGTGCGGGGACACCATTACACGCGTTCACTACACATAGGTCACTACCTATGTGTAGCCTCACAATGGTAACTCCGAACATGGCCATGTAACATGTCTACGATCATGGAATTGTCACCCCAATACCATTCTGGTATTGGGGTGACAATTCCATGATCCCCCAGGTCTCTAGCACAGAACCTGGGTACTGCCAAACTGCCTTTCCGGGGTTTCCACTGCAGCTGCTGCTGCTGCCAACCCCTCAGACAGGTTTCTGCCCTCCTGGGGTCTGGGCAGCTCAGTCCCAGGAAGGCAGAACAAAGGATTTCCTCTGAGAGAGGGTGTTACACCCTCTCCCTTTGGAAATAGGTGTGAAGGGCTGGGGAGGAGTAGCCTCCCCCAGCCTCTGGAAATGCTTTGATGGGCACAGATGGTGCCCATCTCTGTATAAGCCAGTCTACACCGGTTCAGGGATCCCCCAGCCCTGCTCTGGTGCGAAACTGGACAAAGGAAGGGGGAGTAACCACTCCCCTGACCAGTACCTCCCAGGGGAGGTGCCCAGAGTTCCTCCAGTGTGTCCCAGACCTCTGCCATCTTGGATTCAGAGGTGTTGGGGCACAATGGACTGCTCTGAGTGGCCATTGCCAGCAGGTGACGCCAGAGAACCCTCCTGATAGGTGCTCACCTCTTTCAGTAGCCAAGCCTCCTTTCTTAGTAGCCAAACCTCCTTTTCTGGCTATTTAAGGTCTCTTCTCTGGGCTAATCCTCAGATAACGAATGCAAGAGCTCACCAGAGTTCCTCTGCACTTCCCTCTTCGACTTCTGCCAAGGATCGGCCGCTGACTGCTCCAGGATGCCTGCAAAACCGCAGCAAAGTAGAAAGACGACTACCAGCAACATTGTAGCGCCTCATCCTGCCGGCTTTCTTAACTGATTCCTGGTGGTGCATGCTCTGAGGGCTGTCTGCCTTCACCCTGCACTGGAAGCGAAGAAGAAATCTCCCGTGGGTCGACAGAATCTTCCCCCTGCTAACGCAGGCACCAAACTTCTGCATCACCGGTCCTCTGGGTCCCCTCTCATCCTGACGAGCGTGGTCCCTGGAACACAGGAGCTGGGTCCAAGTGTCTCCCACTATCCAGTGGCCCTTTTGTCCAAATTTGGTGGAGGTAATTCCTTGCCTCCCCAAGCCAGACAGCAAACCTGTGTACTGCGCGATTTGCAGATGCTCCGGCTTCTGTGCACTTTTCCAGGACTTCCTTTGTGCACAGCCTAGTCTGGGTCCCCAGTGCTCCGTCCTGCATTGCCCAACTTGCTGAGTTGGACTCCGACGTCGTGGGACCCTCCTTTGTGACTCTGAGTCTACCGCTGTCCTCAGATCTTCTAAGTGCCTGTTCCAGTACTTCTGCAGGTGCTGCCTGCTTCTGCGGGAGCTCTCTGCATTGCTGAGTGTCCCCTCTGTCTCCTCCTCCAAGGGGCGACATCCTGGTTCTTCCTGGTCCCCACCAGCACCCAAAATCCTCAACCATGACTCTTGCAGCTAACAAGGCTTGTTTAAGACAATAGCACATAGGAAGCAAGTCATAGGAAATGGGCGCTCACAGTGAGTCCATAAATCATATTGACAATCCAAATCTGTCACGGTGCTCCTGGCAAGAGGATCTTCCTTAATCCTCCAATGTTTCAAGGGAAACTAACAATGAACTAAAAGGTTGTCAGGGCACTCATGATCGTACAAATGAAGGTACGTAATTATTCAAATCTTCAGTGTGGAATAACACCATAGAGAGTTCATATGTTCTTTAATTATAGACATACAGAGTCCACCTTGATACAAGAAAATCGTCCTTAAATTTTGATAATATATACAGCAAACACAGCCAACACGTGTTTCGTCTTATGAGAATGTATTCCCACAGACTTCATCAGGGCTTATAATCAAGTATGTATTATGTGAAATCTACTCATTTCCAAGCATTATCTAGTAGAATCTTCATTACGTGTATAAAGTCCTACATTAAGTCATCTCATACAGGAATCTGCTTGTATTCCCTATCTATCAACTAATATCGTCTAGGAATCAAAAGGAGAACTCCGTGGTGCGAATATAACCACGGCGTTCCCAGTATCTAAAGATCTCATCGTAGGCTTGTTTGCAGTATTTCTGCGTGGAAACACTTCTGAAACCTCCAGCACGCCGTGGGACATCTCCTCACCAAAGGGGAAGTTCCTGGCACCTTCCGTTGTTGCAGAATCTTTGGCTTATTCCACCCAGAGGCAGCCCTTTTGCACCTTCATCTGGGGTTTTGTGGGCTCCTGCCCCCCCCCAGGACACTTGTGTGACTCTTGGACTTGGTCCCCTTCCTTTACAGGTCCTCAGGTCCAGGAATCCATCTTCAGTGTTTTGCTGGTGCTTGTGGTTCTTGCAGAATCCCCTATCACAACTATTCTGTCTTTCTGGGGTAGTAGGGTAACTTTACTCCTACTTTTCAGGGTCTTGGGGTGGGGTATCTTGGACACCCTTACTGTTTTCTTACAGTCCCAGCGACTCTCTACAACCTCCCATAAGCCTGGGGTCCATTTGTGATTCGCATTCCACTTTTGGAGTATATGGTTTGTGTTGCCCCTAGGCCTAGGGCTACCTATTACTTCCTATTGTGATTCTACATTGTTTGCACTACTTTTCTTACTGTTACTTACCTGTTTTGGGTATGTGTACATATATAATGTGTGTATATTACTTACCTCCTAAGTGAGGGTATCCTCTGAGATACTTTTGGCATATTGTCACTAAAATAAAGTACCTTTATTTTTAGTAAGTCTGAGTATTGTGTTTTCTTATGATATTGTGCTATATGATATAAGTGGTATAGTAGGAACTTTGCATGTCTCCTAGTTCAGCCTAAGCTGCTTTGCCACAGCTACCTTTAACAGCCTAAGCTGCTAGAAACACCTCTATTCTACTAATAAGGGATAACTGGACCTGGCACAAGGTGTAAGTACCACAAGGTACCCACTATAAGCCAGGCCAGCCAACTACAATTACCTTTCCTCATAGGTCCTTATGATAACCCTGGAGGATTTATCCTTATAAAGGGGTGGAAATATCAACTTGATCTTTTGCCCACCCCTAACATTTATTGTTGGATACAAGCTCTTATACATTATCAACTTGGGTTTCAATCCCCTGAATTTAGAAATCTGAAGGGTATTGGGCACTTGCTGCAATATTTGTATATTCTGTATATAATATTATTATTTTTGGTGTAATGGTTCACTGATTATCACTAGCTCACTGCGCCGTCACTTTTCTTCATATATAGTTTTGAAAAACACTCATTTACAATGTTAGCAATGTGGTGTATGTAATTATTTTCTTGGAAGGGAATAATCGGCCTAGATGACAGGTCAAAGCATTTTCCATGTCCTGCTATCATAGCTTTGCTTCAAAAGTTTTCTTCCCGGAAGAACACTTGTTTAAATGACGAAAAATATTGTGAAGTCAAGAATAATGTGGAAAAGAATTTTGAAGGTAAGTATATTTTTTAAGTACCTTATATACTTTTTCTAATATAGTTGCATATAATATTGGTTTTTACTCATTTTAACAGTAAGTATGTTCAATTATTGTTTAGGCTAGCTTACGTTTTTACTATGGTGATGTATTTGAAGTGTTTTTGATATTTTCTTTGACTATATTTGTGCACTGGCTGGCAGTTGGGTTTGTGGGGCATAGAGTTGGAGATGTTTAATATTTATTTTCAATTGTTTTTTATTTTAGAGCTTGTAATTTGTTAATGTGATTACTTTAGTTTTAAATTAGTTACTGGAAAATTTAAAATGGCAATTCATTTTTAGATTACAGCATAATTAGAAAATTATTGTTGTCCATTATTAAACTGTTTCTAACAATTTGTATATTATTTACTTATGTTATAGTTTTTCTGTAATGGTTAATTTTATGGTGTTTTTTAACTTAACGCGGTGCATTGTTAATTTTTTCAAGTATTATTTTCAATTGCTTTCGTGAATGTTGGATTTGTAGGGGAATAAGTTGGGAAGTCTTTTCATGTTTTTAATTGGTCATTGTTATTTTAAAAGATTGCAATTTTAATTATTACTATAGCAACCTTTGTTTATAATTATTTATATAAATGATATAGTGTTAAAAATAAGGTACATATTTACATATATTTGTTGAAATATGTGTAATGCTTTTTTATCTATATTTACTTTTTTTCTTTTAATATACAACTGGAACTAGAAAATCTGAGCCTTCCAAAGCCCAACAGCGTCGTCCTGTTGCTTACCCTGGACTAAGAATAATAAAGCTGCCCCTCCAAAGGGCAACATTTCTCCAACTGTTGCTCAGGTTAGAGTGTGAACAGTAAAGGTTACACCTTCCAAGGTCCAACACTTTCCCTACTGTTGCTTAAGGTGCCATGGGAATAGTAAATCTGACCACTCCAAAGCCCAACACTTTCTCTACTGTTGGCTACATTGGAGTGGGAAAAGTAAACCTGACCTCTCCAAAGTAAAGCACTTACCCTGCTGTTGTTGAGGTTGGAATAGGAATAAAACATCTGACCCCTCCAATGCTTTCCTTATTGTTGCTTATATAGGAATGAGAGTAGTGCATGTGACTTCTCCAAGTTACTTTTTTTTGTATTGTTGTTTTTAAATGTAACATTTTTGTGATCAAATTAAAAAATATATATATATTTGTTTTTTTCATTATATTTGTGAATTAACAACATTTGTATGATATTATTTTTTAGTTGTGATATTTCTATTATATATTACGTTTACAATTTTGATATATATTTCTTGCAATTAATATTAAATAATATTAAAATGTGTTGTTTTTTATTTATATGCTTTAACGTATGTTCATCGTGCTCCTAGTGTAAGTGTGCTTTGCATGTGAATTCTTGGATTTAAGCAATGCCTAATCGTGTTTTCAGTGAGAAAGCATTTTTACTCTTGAAACCTAGTCACAAACCGTACCCGGATGTTCAGATGTAACTCAAATCTAAGACATGAGTAAGACACCACTACTCACAAAGTGAATCCGGACACTTAACTTGGGTTTGTGGTCAGACAGACATGAAAACACATGAATAAATGCACCTAATTAAATGTATCACAATTTATGAATTAGCACAGCCCGAAACAGAGAAGGTGATGCAGTGGCGTTATGGTGCATAACTGCTTACTTTCCTTTACATAAGTAAGTTGAAAAAATAGCGTTGAAAAAGGGGACACCAATTGAAGAGCAATAGTATACTCTTAAATATTTTGTGTGATGTGTAGCATATACAGCCTGAACCGACCATGGCATAGAAAAACTAATGTGAAGCACATAATGCTTTAAAGAAGATAATAGTTTTGGATTTCCGCATGTACATCCCAAAACAAATTATAGCATGGCTTCACTAGGACTGGCTGAAACGTGAAAGAGTCTTGATTTCACAGATTTCAGGGAATGAAAGATCTTGCTGTTTTCTCTGTACAACATTGACATTTGAAATGACCGGGATGGCTTTTAAAGCAGTCTCTATACCCAGTTAGTTCAATCTGCCATTAAATTATACCACCAGTTGTTATATCCCGCCGCTGTGGCTTGGATCTCTTGCCCATCTGCAGCTTTCTTCTTCAGCACCACCCGGGGACCCACAAGTAACCTCTGATCCATCACAGCTGGCCACATGCAGTGATGCAAATCTGTATCATTTAAAGCTGCTCATTCTTACTTTCATAGGAGAACAGTAAGGGAACAAATCCAAATTGGCATTTTTTGCATGGGATCTTTCGTTTTCTGGTCACCGACTTCTGCTTTATTATTCTTCGCTATGTTCTGTTTTCATATCGATTAAATAATGTTGAGTAGCAATTGCATTACTTTTCACTGGACAAAATAAGGCAAACTGGTTAGGTAGTGGCAATTTGCAATGAAGTGCTTTTACTTCTGATTTCTAGAGTAGATATGGATGCTATGTGTGCTATTTTGCACCTTTTAAATTTCTCCAGACAATGATTTCTGAAGTCAGAGTTAAATAGGGTTTTGAGAGGAAACACTATGGGCTTCATTACGAGTTTGGCTGTCTCCCAGATTGCCCTATTACGAGTTACACAGGCAGGACGACCGACCAGCAAAAAGAAAAGGCAGATTGCCAGCAGCATGGAGGCCTGGAAATAGGTGGTCTAACCTCTAGCACCAACAGCTCGTTACCAACCACTGACCATATTGCAAGTGCAAAGTTGGAATCGCTAGCAGCCATGGTGGTCAGCCAGTGGCGGTCTGAACTACGGCAGTCAAAAAAGTAACACACAACAGCACATTGGATGAATTTGAAAACAACACTACTGACACACATTGCCACACTCGACTAACACTATAAAACACACCCGTTCACACACAACCCTCTGCCTTTTAACAGCAAGACACAGCAGGATAGAGTGACTTTTTCCCCACACTGCACAGATACTAGGCACCATTTTCTTCTTTTCACCATCCCATATAACACCCTGCACACACTTTTGTCCAGTCACACCCTTTGGCACAACCCCTCTTTAGTACGTAACTGTCATCATAACATATATATATATTTTTTCCACTATGGCACGTGTTAAAGATCCCTGTTTCACTGATGAAGAGTTAAGAGTCACGGTGGATGAACTCAGAAGAGTAGAGCAACAATTGTTCAGAGCCAAAGTCCAGCACACTACTCTTAGTAGGAAAATGGAAATGTGAGACAGGATCGTCAGCAGAATGAATGCTGTGGGCACCCCCCTGCGCACAAAGGAGGACATCAGGAAGAGGCAGAAAAACCTCACAGGCAAGGTTCATTCCCTGGTCTCCAGGCATTAGCTGCAGGTCAGATAGATTGGCAGTGACCCTCCCCCATTACAACTCCATCCCTGGGAGGAGAAGGTCTTGGCCATCCTGCATACTGAGGGCTTGACAGGAATACACGAAGGAGTGAAGTCTCCTAAGTCACAACACTAAAAATGTCACCAAAATGTTATGTTATGCATGCCCACTGCTCACCTTGTGCCACTTTCACTGTCTCTCCATTCAGCCAGCCCAGTGTCCTCCATTCCAAACACCCTTGTTTGTCAACTCCCAATTGAAGTGTACTCAGCTGGGAGGATAACACATGTCTAGTCTGTGCAGTGCACGGATTGACAAGACTCCAAGTCCCAGCAAGCACTGTTACTGTTAATCCACTCAGCAAACCTAGTGTCCTCTTCTCCAAATACCCTTGTCTGTCAACTCCCATTTGAACTGTACTAACCTGGAAGGATACAATTTATATACTGTGTGTAGTACGGGACTGGCATGACTGCTAAGGCCAGAAGGCTCTGTTACTGTTACCCACTCAGCCAGCCAAGTGTCCTCTTCTCCAAATACCCTTGTTTGTCAACTCCCAACTGAAGTGGACTCACCTGGGAGCATACATATAGTCTGTGTAGTACAGGGACTGGCAAGCCTCCAACTCCCAGCAAACACTGTTTCTGTAACTCCAAACACCAGAACAGTGCTAACTTTCTCAAATACATCTGTTACTGAACTCGTAAGTAGAGTGTGTACACTAGGAGGACAACATTCAGGAGTGTGTACTAGAGTGAGTGACACAACTGCTACTAAGGACAGTTCCTCCACCTCTAACTACACAAACAAGCACTGTGTTCTTTTCCCCAAAAAACACAGTTTGTCAATTCCCAAATGAAGCTTACTCGCATGGGGGCATAACATTTGTCAGCTGGGGAGTACTGAGAGTTACAGGACTGCAACTCACAGCAGGCAGTATTCCTCCAAATCCACCTGACCAGTGTTCTCCCCTCAAAAGACCCCTGTGTCTCAACTCTCTATTGATGTGTACTCACCTGGGAGGTTACCATTTATAGTAAAGGGAGTTACATGGCTGTCAATGCCAGGAGGCCCTGTTTCTAGAAAACCAAATACCACCACAGTGTTCTCTTGTCCAAGAACCCCCGCGCCTTAACTCTCAAATGAAGTGTACTTGCCTGGGAGGATAACATTTATACAGTGTGTGTAGTAATTGGAGTTACATGACTGCAACTCACAGGAGGCTCACTCATTGTCACTCCAAACACCAGTCAAGAGACCTCTTCTTCAAAAACCCTTGTTTGGGAAATCACAAAAGAAGTGTACTTGCCTGGGCGGGTGACATTTCTTAAGTGTATGAAGTAGAGGGAATGGCATAACTGCTAAGGCCAGGAGGCTCTATCTCTCCAACTCAAAACACAACTCCCTTGTTCATTAACTCACAATTGAAGTGTACTTTCCTAGGAGGGTCACATTTGTCTTGTAGTGGGAACTAGTTGGAATAACCTGAATGTCAGTCTCAATGGGCCCTGTTTTACTAGCTCCAATCACCAGTCCAGTGTACACTTGCCCCAAAACATCTGTTAGTGAACTCTCAAAGGAAGTTTCCTCACCTGCGGGAATCACATTTGTCTAGTGTCGGGAGCTAGGGAAGTGACCTGAATGTAACTCCCAGGAGGCACTGTTCAAGTGACTCCAAATAGCAGAACAGTGGTCACTTGTCAAAATATCCTAGTCTGATTACTCCCAAATCATGTTAACTTACCTAGGAAGGAACAAAGAAACAGATCATGCTCAACTCAGAGATGTGGCTGGCCACCGAGCTCTATCTTGAACTCTGTAAGACTTTTCATCCTTGGCGTGGTCTCCCTTAACTTTTTGTCTTGGTTCCCCAGGTTGCTGATGTGTGCTGGACTCTGATTTTACTGTTTTTGTTACTCTGAGCACTTTACCACTGCTAACAAGTGCTAAAGTGCAAGTGCTCCTTTACAAAATGTGTATGTAATTGGCTTATCCATGATTGGCATATTTGATGTATTAGTAAGTCCCTAGTACAGTGCACTAGAGGTGCCCAGGGCCTGTAAATCAAATGCTACTAGTGGGCCTGCAGCACTGGTTGTGCCACCCACATAAGTAGCTCTGTAATCATGTCTCAGACCTGCCACTGCAGTGTCTGTGTGTGCAGTTTTAACTATAAATTCGACTTGGCAAGTGTACCCACTTGCCAGGCCTAAAGCTTCCCTTTTCTTACATGTCCGACACCCCTAAGGTATGCCCTAGGTAGCCCCAAGGGCAGGGTGCAGTGTATGTTTAAGGTAGGGCAGATAGTAATGTGTTTTATATGTCCTAACAGTGAAATATTGCTAAATTCGTTTTTCAGTGTTGCAAGGCCTGTCCCTCTCATAGGTTAACATGGGGGCTACCTTTAAATCTGATTAAAGTGTAGATTACCTTTGGGAGCGGATGGACATGTGGAGTTTGGGGTCTCTGAGCTCACAATTTAAAAATACATCTTATAGTAAAGTTGATTTTGAGATTGTGCGTTTGAAAATGCCACTTTTAGAAAGTGTGCATTTTCTTGCTTATACCATTTCTGTGACTCTGCCTGTCTGTGGATTCCCAGTCTGGGTCAGTTTGAAAGTTGGGCTGGTTGCACCTCACACTAGACAGTGACACAAAGGGAGCTGGGGTGTAGTCTGCATTTCCTGATGAGCCATCTGTGCTAGGAGGGAGGGGAGGAGTGGCCACTTACACCTGAAAGGGCTGTGCCTATCCTCACACAATGCAGTCTCCGACCCCCTGGTGAGTGTCTGGGGCCTGGCCAAGGCAGGATTTCACATTCAAAAGAGATTTTACTTTGAAGTAGGCCTACTTCAAAGGAGAAATTGGGTATAAGAAGGGCACCCAAAACCACAGACTTTAGAACATTCCTGGAAACAAGAGGAACCTCTGCCTGGAGAAGAGCTGAAGAGAAGTGCTGCCCTGCTTTGTGGAGCTGTCCTGCAGTTGCTGCTTCGGCCAGAGTAAGAGGGCAAAGACTGGACTTTGTGTGCCTTCCATCTTATGAAGAAATCTCCAAGGGCTTGATTTAGAGCTTGCCTCCTGTTGTTTGAAGTCTCAGGGACAGCAAAGACTTCTCTCTGCCAGCACCTGGAGTCTCTGGAGAGACTCCTGGTCTGACAAGTGGTGCCCTATCCAGTCCCTGGGCCCTTGAAAGGAAAGCTGGTGGAAATCCAAGGAAATCGACTGCGGACGACTTCGGACCAATGCCGCTGCTGAATCCTTTGACGCCGCCTTCAGCCCCGCTGAAGTCCACGACTCCGTGTAAGTCGCCGCACCACATAGTGACCGACCCCGCTCGAAGTGCGCGGATTCAACATTTCGCACAGACGCCGCAATCCCCAACTTCGCGCATCGACTTGTTTTCACTCTTCACCAAAGGTACTGTACTTGGGGGTCTACGCGACTCCGGGTTCGGCGCCGCTGGTGTCGGCTTGTTGGGAACGACTCCGTCACGATGCCGTGTTAACACCTCATCGAAACATTTTGTGTTTCTAAGCGCTATTTTTGAGTTTAATCTTAAAAAATTAATAACTTGACTTGTGTATGTCGGATTATTGTAATTTTGGTCTTGTTATGTTTAGATAAATGTTTCCTATTGTTCTAAACTGGTGTTGTGTCATTTTGTAGTGTTTTCCTTAGATTACTGTCTGTGTGTTGGTACAAATACTTCACACCTAGCACTCTGAAGTTAAGCCTACTGCTCTGCCAAGCTACCAAGGGGGTAAGCAGGGGTTAGCTGAGGGTGATTCTCTTTACCCTGACTGGAGTGAGGGTCTTTGCTTGAACAGGGGGTAACCTGACTGTCAACCAAAGACCCCATTTCTAACAAACTGCTAAGCCATGATGAAACTATTGAAGACAGAAGGACAGCTCATGCAGTGTGCAACATAAATGAACAAGAAGGCCTCAAGATGCATCACTAAGATGGTATTGGCTGCAGATACATTCACAATGCACTAACCACATGATGACTCCAATCACATATACAACAAACTCCTGGGTCAGCCTGCAGAACATTCACCTAGGCCTCAAAATGCCCAAAGCCATATTCTGCTCAGCCACTGTTTTGCCTGCACTGCTGGCAAGGTGTAAATCTCTACCCATCCTCCCAAATGGAAATTAACTTCTAAATGCAGCAGCTGCTGGACTTTAACGGAACTGGATTGCTTCACAAATGTCAGCTCAATACAACCAATATCATGGGTACCTGTCACAATAGGATGACCTGCAAGGCAACTATGTAAACCGGCTGGGGCGGAGACAACAAGATGGCTGACTAGATGTGTTTCATCAAGCTCTGGCCAGCCCCGCAAAGATCCCTAGCAATCCTGAGCAAAATCCTGTGTACGGTCACGGAAAATAGATGGGGGACGAAACCTGATACAGGAGCTGTCGAGACGATCCCCTGCTAGCACCCGGTGATGCCTGAAATTGGTGCAGGCGAGCCCTAAGGTGTGGCCAGGCCGTGACGGCTGAAGTTGCGGTCTATTAACTAAATGGGCCCGGAGTGCATGAACAACCAAAAGGCCCTGTAAGTGTAGTGTTGATACCTGGAGACACAGGGGGAACAAAGGAATCGCCAGTACCAAGGTCACCCGAGCTGGGTAGTAAAACTTGTACAGTGGAAGCCCATGCGTGCAACAGGAGGGGGCAGGGCGAGACAGATCTCAGTGGCTGATTGACTGGTGGGTGGCTGAGGGAGCTGCCAGAGCCGTGTTTTGGGACAGAGATGGCTTCTGGAGACTGCCCGGCAAAACACTAGAAAGACCTGTGAAATCATACTTTACTGGTTCTGGTTTGAGTGTCAGAGGCTGGCACTGAAGACATGGGCAAGGATAAAGGAGGGGGGCAGTCCCAGGCCAATAATATTGTTAATTATACGCAAGTCACCCATGGTAAAGATAGGACAGACATAAATACCCTGGGTGATACGCGGGGCACTGTGGAGAGCCGCAACCCCTGGGAACCCTCCATGTCTGAAATTATAAACAAAATAAAGGGCACACGCACTTAACTGATCACCAAAATCGACATAGTGGCAGTGGATGTTACACTAGTATGAGCAGACCTGCGCAAAGTGGCAGAGAGAGTGAAAGAGGCAAGGGACGCCATTGGAGTGCTTGACCGAGAGGTGGATACCCTGAAAGACACTGGGCCTGATTCTAAGCTTGGCGGGCGGCGGGAGCCGCCCACCAAGCGGGAACCGCCAGAAGACCGTTCCGCGGTCAAAAGACCGCGGCGGTCATTCTGGGTTTCCCACTGGGCTGGTGGGCGACCGACAAAAGTCCGCCCGCCAGCCCAGTGGGAAACACCCTTCCCACGAGGAAGCCGGCTCCGAATGGAGCCGGCGGAGTGGGAAGGTGCGACGGGTGCAGTTGCACCCGTCGCGAATTTCAGTGTCTGCAAAGCAGACACTGAAATTCTTTGTGGGGCCCTCTTACCGGGGCCCCTGCAGTGTCCATGCCATTGGCATGGGCACTGCAGGGGCCCCCAGGGGCCCCACGACACCCCATACCGCCATCCTGTTCCTGGCGGGCGACCCGCCAGGAACAGGATGGCGGTATGGGGTGTCAGAATCCCCATGACGGCGCAGCAAGCTGCGCCGCCATGGCGGATTCCCATGGGCAGCGGAAAGTCGGCGGTACACCGCCGGCTTTCCGCTTCTGGCCGCGGCTGTACCGCCGCGGTCAGAATGCCCGGCGGAGCACCGCCAGCCTGTTGGCGGTGCTACCGCCAACCACCGCCCTGGCGGTATTTACCGCCAGGGTCAGAATGACCCCCACTGTCTCCTCTCTTCAGAGGCTTATGGTGAGACTGGAGGAGTGGGCGGAAGATGCAGAGGGCAGGTCCCACTGAAACAATTTACGCTTTGTGGGATTTCCGGAGAGGGCGGAAGGACGAAACGTGGAGAAATTTCTGGAAACATGGCTGGTCACTATAGCCCTCCTGGAGGCGTGTTCCCCCTTTTTTAATGTTGAGCGTGCCCATAGGGCCCTGATGCCTTCTCCGTGGCCGGGGGCGCCGCTGCATGTCATTATTGCCATTTCTTTCACTACAGGGACTGAGATGTGATCCTTCAACAGGTGCAGAACAATGGACAGCCACTCTATGATGGGCACCAAATATTGGTGTTTCCGGACTACACCCAGAAGGTGCAGAATTTCAGAACATCCTTTATGAATGTTAAGAAAAGGATGCAAGATTTAAATCTAAGCTACAGCTTAGTGTTTTCAGCAAAACTCAGAGTAATACATAATAACAAGGTTCTGCTTTTTTACTGACCCTCAAGAGGCGAGCGAATGGGTGGACGTGGTGTCCCCATGAGTGGGATCCCTTTGAGTTCCAGAGACGGACAGGCTGTAGCTTGTAGGGACTGACGTGCAAGGAAAAGCACCCAGAAGCCATTGCAGAGTGGCACCCCGGCACTAGCTTCAACGGGTAGAATTACTGTGCAATCGGATGGAACTCTGGCCGATGAGGGGGATGAACTGTATGGTCATGATGCAATTGGAGAACAGCACAGACACTCTGACTCAGACACAAATGTTACAGTGGATGGTCAGCCTTGATAGTGTTGGAAGAAAGACCTGCCTATGGTGATTGGTCCTAGGAAATGAGGGGGAACATTGCACAAGATAAATGAAAGGATGTTGATGGCACAGGTCTTGAGACTGACTTCTACTAGCCAAACTAGCTCTGGCCTCACACAATGATTTATGTGTTAACAAGAAATGTTAAATGCCCTATACAATGTGCTGGGCTGGTTGGCCCTATATCCCCAAAGGGGATAATGCGGAGTCCTGACTACTGGAGGCTCTGCCTCATGGTTAGGTTCGGTGATGACCTCTGACGAAACGTAATAATACACATAATTGGTTAATAGGTTACTAATCTAATCTGTTTACATTGCCTAATCGGGTCATGAGGTGGGGCTTTACCGCCTCTACTACATTTTGGTTCACATGGGAAGGGGCTGGGTCGCTGCCTATGGGAGGAGGTAAGTTGGGGAATGTTAATTTTTTTGGTTTTTCAAAATGGGCTTTACTGCTTGTGATGGTTGTTGAAAGAGTGCCCTTCTTGGTCTTGAGGAGCAGAATAATTCTCTTAGATATATATACTAGGCTGTAATCATGACAGACATTTATACAATAATATCATCTAATGTATGAGGTTTGACCCAGTCAACGAAGCGGTGCGAGGTACACGCTTATCTCTAGCGCTATCACACTTCAATAGCAATGCTACTGGAGGAGCATCCGTGGGGGAGCTGTATCCCTAGTCTTCAAAAACTCCGGAGGGGGAATTATATGAGACTACTTATTCTGGCTATGCGAGGGTGGTATTGATTTGGATAGCCCCTGGAGTCCCATTTCAAACAAAGAAGCTATGTTCTAGATCCAGATGGAAGATATGTGGTGTTGTTTGGAACCCTGGTCAGCCGGGAAATATGCTTGATAAACGTATATACCTCAAATGTAGATAGTGGGACTTACTTTGAGCAGCAGAAGTTATTTTGGCAGGAGACTGTAACTGTGTCCTGGATGGTACGTTAGGCCGGGATCCCCAGCAGCAGCGTACAAAACTCCATCTGACTAGATAATTGGTAGATACTATGCGAGAACTTCAGTTGCAGGATCTCTGGTGCCATAGGAACCCCACTCTTAAATAATACTCCTGTTACACCCCAGCGGCAAATACTTATAGTAGACTGGACTATTGCTTAGTGTCTGAAACACCACGCTGATCCAGGCCATTGCATACCTGGCCCGTTACATAGTGCTGATCCAGGCCATTGCATACCTGGCCCGTTACATACTGGATCACTCCCCTCTTCTAATAAAATTGAATAAAAGCTATGCATGGCCTGCGGTCCCGATGTGGCGGTTGTGACTGGGGACCTTGTTGGATGCTCCGTTTGAGGGTGCAGTCCGGGATGGGCTGACGCAATTCTTTGACACAAACTGAGTAACGACCAGGGGGTGTAACTGGGAAGCAATGAAGGTTGTGATCAGGGGTCTTTGCATGCAGACTACTTAGGGTGTTAGGCGTCAGCAGGAGAAAGATGTTCTCGATCACAAAGCCAAGGTCCGATACCTGGAGAAATGTCTTCCAATACAGCCGCAGAGAATGGAAGAATGGCAGCAGACTTGACAGTAGCAATTAATACAGTGTTCTGGGATCATCTTAATGGACTATGGGGGTTATTCCAACTTTGGAGGAGGTGGTAATCCGTCCCAAATGTGACGGATTTACCACCAGCCGTATTACGAGTTCCATAGGATATAATGGACTCGTAATACGGCTGGTGGTATATCCGTCACTTTACCGTCACTTTTGGGACGGATTACCACTTCCTCCAAAGTTGGAATAACCCCCTATATGCTTTGCCCAGGGATGCCCCCCTGGAGGATGGGGTGGCCTTCCTGGACAGTGTCTCACTTGCTCGACTGACGTGGACTGCTAGGGCTCTATTAGATGCCCCTCTTGATAGGGAAGAAATACAAGGGACCATAAAACAGTTAAAAACATCAAAAACGCCTAGTTCAGACAAACTCCCAGCAGAGTTTTATCAAAAATATGTTGATATCCTTTCTGAGAAACTGTTGGCAGTATACCAAGAGGCATCTGCCCGTGGCTGCCTGTTGGATTCGATGAAGGAAGCTTGGGTGGCTTTTATTCCCAAGCCGGATACAGATCCAACAGATTCACCTGCATATAGACCACTGTCGCTCCTGAACGTGGAAATGAAGATACTAAGTAGTGTCCTGGTGGTGCGCCTACTTACTCATTTAGCCTCCATCATACATAAGGATCAATGTGGTATTATACCTCACTTCAGCACAAAGTTTAATATTCGTCACCTTGCCCATTTGTATCACACATACATGCAGTGGAAGTAACCAGTAGCGTTTGCACTCCCAGATATAGAGAAGGCTTTTGATTCTGTGGATTGGGGTTATTTTTGGCAAACCATTGCCAAATTAGGTCTTGGCCTGAAGTATATTGCTTGGGTCCAACTATTGTACCAACCACAGTCGTTCGTGTGCGAACTGGGGAGGTGGTTTCAGAAGCTGTCCAATTGAAGAGGGGGATGCAACAGGGCTGCCCGATGTCCCCTCTCCTATTTGCTATGGCATGGAGCTATTGGCGGCGCACCTGCGTGAACTGCTGAACCCCTGGGGCTTATGCATTGGGGGGACTACTCACATGGTATCCCTATATGTGGATGACCTAGTAGTCTATGTGCGGCACCCAGAATCATCAATTCTCATTCTTTTACATGCCTTGGAGAAATCTGGGGAGTGCTCTGGTCTCCAGGTAAGCCTCCGTAAGTCCTACCTGTTCTTGATAGGTGCTATAGCTAGGGAGCAGATCGATACACTCCCGTTCGTGGGATTGCCATGGGGAGCTGAGGGCCTTCGCTACCTTGGGATACGATTGGCAGATACTGTGGAAAAATATTATGACCTCAATCATGGCAGAGTGCTGGAGGGGTTGGAGACTTCTGTCAGGTTTTGGAAGGACTTGCCCCTTTCCCTGATGGGCAGAGCAGCCGTTATATTATGGCTGTCCTGCCGCGCTGCTTATACAGGCTACAGAATATCCCATACAAAGTCACATTTTGCACGAATAGATAGTCTTATCCTAGAGTTGTTATGGGCAAAGAAGAGTAAGAGGGTGGGACTATCCATGCTGTGACAATCATGGGAACGCGGGAGAATTGAACTCCCACATATGGAACTTAATGACTTTGCCCCACAGCTGCAGCATGCAGTACACTGGTTTGACCCTGACATTAACTGGGAGAAGAAACTCTTACAGGGTGTGTGGGGGACACACACTTCTGGCCCTATTACTGGGGAATCGGATGGTGCGAGATGGAGCCCCCTATATAGTGAAACAGGTTTGTATTGTATGGACCGGAGTGGTGTCCTCTGTGTTGCGCTGCCACCCTTTCTCCAGGGATTTACCCATTTGAGATATGCTGGCATTTGCAAATGTTGCCTTCGACATTCCTATGAAGAAATGGAATGACGGGGGATGTGAGGTAGTGGGAGATCTTTCTCTTGGGGGGAAATTTATCATCCAGGAGGATGCCATGGACGATTTCCAATTAGGGAGAGGGCAGTTCCTACAGTATGCAAAGCTGGTGGTGACGTTCGTGATCTGTGGTCTGAGTTTCCTGATGAACATCCAGCCTCAGCCATTCTGGATGAATTGTTATCTCTGGGAGGAGGGCGGAGTATGAATTCTTGCATTTTTAAAGCCCTGAAAGAGGATGTACTGTGTATTACCCCGGTGGCACAGCGTAGATGCGGGGGCAGTGCTGGAGGATGAGATTTCAGCCAAAGACTGGAAACGCGTACATGAGGGGACTAGGACCAGCAGTTCCAATGCCAGGTTCAAACTCATACATTATAATTATAATCACCCGGCATACCTGGCTCCAATATCCGTCAGCCTACATACCCAGCGAGATCCTCTTGTTGCCCGCGGTATGCTATGGCTTCAGCAGACTTCTTCCACATAGTATGGAAGTGTAATGCTCTGGCCTCATACTGGGAGGATGTTGACGGCGTTGGAGGGGGCCACTAAGTGGAAGCTAGCACGTACCCCCAGAGTGATATTGCTGCCGCTACTTCCCACACATAAGGGGAAACATTTAACCCGTAAATTTATAATGCTAGGACTTTTATTACCAAAGCCTTGCATAGCGATTAAATGGGTCAACCCCACCTCACCAAGGCATGGGGACTGGTACCGAGACTTCAGCGAATGGGCAATAGCGGAAGAAGTCTGGATGAAACATGTTCGCACAGATCCAAAGCTGCCAGAAGATATAATAGCTTGGGCACGAATGGTGCAAAATTTAAAAGCGCCAAATAACCCACCAAGGAAAGTTGGGGCGGATTAGAACAGCTGCAAGCGCTGGGAACTAACAGAGCAAGCTGTGGTATTGGCAGCTGTGAGTGGGGAAGATAAATGTTTATGTATCTCATGACTGTGCAGACTGAATGCACCAGGCATAGCTGATGGGTCTAAAAATGTATAAGGATATGGGGAAAAAAGACACTGAGGGGGTCATTACAACATTGGCGGTATAAGGCTCTTACCGTCGTGCAGAAGACCGCCAATACACCGCCGCAACCGCGGTAGACCGCCACAGCTATTATGACACACATCAAGGAATCCGCCGAAATTCAGACACCCACACAACACCGCCACGCCAAAGGTCAGCGATAAACTGGCGGTAACAAATCCTCCACCTCCACGCCAACAGAAGCACGCCCATGCAATTACGACACACAAATCCACGAGGCGGTCTTTCAACTGCAGTATTCCATTGGCGGTACACACCGCCGCGCTCAAAATACACACACATCTCCAAAACACCGCCACATTGGACAATTCGAAATACACACACCTGATACGCATACACACACCACTCCCACACACCCAATACTATATAAAACACACACCCACATCACCCACAAACCCCTACAACCAGAAATTCGGAGAGAAGGCCACAGAGACAGCACAGCTATTGACAACCCCAACACACAGAGGCACACAACACCATCACCCACACAACATCCACGCACAAAACACCACATACCACTACACTCATCCACACTCATCAACACATACACCACCCCACACATCACACATAACACCCCATGTCACACCAAAGAAACCCCTGCTTCTCCGAGGAGGAGCTCAGGGTCATGGTGGAGGAAATCCTACGGGTAGAGCCCCAGCTATTTGGCTCACAGGTACAGCACACATCAATAGCCAGGAAGATGGAGCTATGGCGCAGAATAGTCGACAGGGTCAACGCAGTGGGACAGCACCCAAGAAATAGGGAGGACATCTCGAAGAGGTGGAACGACCTACGGGGGAAGGAGCGTTCAACGGTCTCCAGGCACAACATCGCGGTGCAGCGGACTGGCGGCGGACCCCCACCTCCTCCCCCACAACTAACAACATGGGAGGAGCAAGTCCTGACCATCTTGCATCCTGAGGGCCTCGGAGGAGTCGGTGGAGGATGGGACACTGGTAAGTCAAATCTTAACCATCACATCCCCCACCCTACCTGCATGCTATCGAACACCCCCACCCTCACACCCTCCCCTATCGCCCCAAATCCTCACCAATCTACCCATGACACCAAGCTCCCATCCCAACACCAAGCCCTGCATGACACAACTAAGCATGGGCACCCCTCACTAAAGCATACCCACTGCACATACCCAGAACACCCCCCCAACTATCACCACAAAAGCCCCCACACAGGAATGCCTGCACTGGGGATCACGCACACCCAACCATTGCACACCATTACACACACACATGCAATAATCATGTGCCTATACCCCTGCAGGAACCCGAAGGAACGTCACCACACCAGAGGGTCCAGACAACACCACTCCACCCGCAGAAGAGGCCCACAGTGACGACAGCAGCTCTGCCCCACTGGATCCTGATGACCAGCCCGGACCATCGTGGGCCTCAGGACAGTCGGTTCCCCTTGCCCAGCCACAGCCCAACACCGAGCTGCCACCCTCTGGTAACACCAGCACAGCCCCCACCCAGCGGGCCCAAACCTCCCTACCCAGGACAGGTCAATCAGCGGTGTGTCCACCACTACAGGGCACCCAGGCTAACCCACCACCCCAACAACAACAGGGACCTGGGGGCAGTGGTAGTGGGCACACGGACCAGGGGACGAAGGCACAGGAACACCGGGGAACTAGGAGCGCTGCTGTGAGACAGAGGGAGGACAGGCCAAGGGAACCAACTCTCCACGAGGCCCTATCCTCCATCATGGGAGCATACCACCACTCCCAGGAGACGATGGCCACGGTCCTGGACAAGTTGCAGGAGACCCTGCGTCTGCAGGATGAACTGTATTTGGGGTTCAGGGAGGAGCTCAGGACCATCAGCTCCGCTCTGGGCACCATCGTAGGGGTGCTGACGGACATTCAAAAGACCTTGAGGGACACCGTGGCACTCCAAGGGGCCCCTGACACTAGCCAGGACAACGAACTGCCCACCACCTCCGCCGGCGCTAGTGGACAGGACGCCCCGCCACAGGACCAACACACCAGCACCCCATCCCCTGCAGACGGGCAACCACCACGCAAGCAGTCTCTGAGATCCAGGAACAGGACAGAGCAAGATGGCAAGACCCCCGCCAGGAAATAAGACCACCCTGATTGTCCCCCCACTGTCCCACTTTGTCACCCTGTCCAGATAGGAACTGCCCCAGCTCCACTTCCAATGCCCAGATGGGCAGTGCACCTGTGAGACGAATAGACTGGACTCTGCCATGGACTTTCCTCCACCATCACCCATCACCATTTTCCAACTTTCCTTGATTTTTTTAGCACTTAAATAAACACCCTTGAAAGCCAAAAAAACTTGAGTAAGTCTATGATTTGGAACTTTGTATTATCAATTACAGTGTCATAATGGGTTACCCATTGTAAGGCTAACATACCAATGTCACACATCACAAGCCCTTGATGGATGCAAGCAGTTGACACGTAGGTTACCACACTTGTGAAACTGAAATGGAAGGGTACAACTCAATTAACAAATAGTGAGTGAAATGTAGGTACAGGATAGAGGTAGACGTGTGAAAGTTAATGTAATGTTAAACCTGAAAATGTTCTCACCTGTGTGTCACTTGAAATATTGCTGTATGACTGACTCCCTGTTGTCGTTTCCTTCATCCTCAGCTTCATCCTCATCACTGTCCACTGGATCCACAGGCTCCACAGCTGCCACAACACCGTCATCTGGATCATCCTCCTGCAGAAAAGGCACCTGGCGTTGCAATGCCAAATTATGGAGCATGGAGCAGGCGATGATGATGTCGCACACCTTTTTCGGTGAGTAGTATAGGGATCCACCTGTCATATGGAGGCACCTGAACCTGGCCTTAAGAAGGCCGAAGGTGCGTTCGATTACCCTCCTAGTCCGCCCATGGGCATCATTGTACCGTTCCTCTGCCCTGGTCCTGGGATTCCTCACTGGGGTCAATAGCCAAGAAAGGTTGGGGTAACCAGAGTCCCCCAATAGCCATACCCGGTGCCTCTGGAGTTGACCCATCATATCAGGGATGCTGCTATTCCGCAGGATGTAGGCGTCATGCACAGAGCCAGGGAACATTGCATTTACCTGCGAGATGTACTGGTCTGCCAAACAGACCATCTGGACATTCATCGAATTATAACTCTTCCGGTTTCTGTACACCTGTTCACTCCTGCGGGGGGACCAGAGCTACATGGGTCCCATCAATGGCACCTATGACGTTGGGGATATGTCCAAGGGCATAGAAGTCACCATTCACTGTAGGCAAATCCTCAACCTCAGGGAAAATGATGTATCTCCTTACGTGTTTCAGCAGGGCAGACAACACTCTGGACAGCACGTTGGAAAACATAGGCTGGGACATCCCTGATGCCATGGCCACTGTTGTCTGAAATGACCCACTTGCAAGGAAATGGAGCACTGACAGCACCTGCACGTCAGGGGGGATTCCAATCGGATGGCAGATTGCTGACATCAGGTCTGGCTCCAACTGGGTACATAGTTCCTGGATTGTGGCACGGTCAAACCGGTAGGTGACGATGATATGTCCTTCTACCATTGTCAACAGGTCCACCAGCGGTCAGTACACCGGAGGATTCCGCCATCTTCTCATATGTCCCAGCTGACGGTGCCTAAGAAGGACAACAGCGAAGAACCTGTCAATATTCCTCCAGGTATGTACCCACAGTTACACACAAGACTACACCAGACAAAAAAGCCTTCCTGTATGTGTGTTGAGTATAGGCCTAGCTATGCGTGACGCAGTAGTAAATAAAGGCATGTGGGCCCCTGAAATGGCGGCTGCCTGACCTCACAACTGGGACAATGGGATTGTGGGGTAACTGCGCTGGCGTTGCACACCGTCGCGGTAGGCGGTCGTAGACCGCAGCGCAATGCTGCATTGGTTAACATTGGACCCTATGGGTCCCAGGAGCCAATGAACAGGTGCGCTGGCGATGATGATGCGCACCGCCGCGGACGTCACTGCCATTTTCTATCTGTTCACTCACTAGATACCTGACCTTCAACAGGAGAGGACTTACACTGCTAGTGCTGCTGTGACCTCGGTCTGGAAGCGATGATGGCTGCTGCATCTGGGGAAAGGGCCCCTGCCTTCACTGCACAGGAGTTGGAGAAACTTGTGGATGGGGTCCTCCCCCAGTACACGCTACTCTACGGTCCTCCAGACCAACAGGTTAGTACACAGGGAGCACATTGTATGGGCTAGGCCTGGGTGGAGAGGGCTGGGTGGAAGAGGGAAGGGGGCAGATTACATAGAACACTTATGCATGGGAATGAATGGGCCACATGGCCAGAGTAGGGAGGGGGCCACTCACATTGACGGTGCAGTTGGTAATGACTGTTCCTCTTTCCTTGTGCATGTCATGTAGGTCAGCGCCCACCAGAAGAGGGACATTTGGTGTGCCATCGCCAAGGAGGTCCGGACCCTGGGGGCCCACCAGAGACGGGGCACCCACTGCCGTAAGAGATGGGAGGACATCCGCCGCTGCAGCAAGAAGACGGCGGAGGTTCAGCTGGGGATGGCCTCCCAACGTGGGAGGGGTGCCTGTCGCACCATGACCCCCCCTGATGTTCCGGATCCTGGCGGTGGCCTACCCGGAGTTGGATGGGCGCTTGAGGACATCACAGCAGACACAAGGGGGTGAGTACAACCTCATTCAGCGGAGTTAGCGTGCAGTGGAGGGGTCTGGGTGGGGGAGGTGGGCTGTGGGTGTCCCTAGGCCAGGGCGAGTTAAGTAGGCAAGGCCCCTCCGTTATGTAGGCCATGTGGCACTCAACCCCACCTCAGCAGAGTGCCAAGTTGAGGTATAGTTGCCCCTGTGGCATCCATGTGCGCAGATTCCCAACATTGCCATGTAGGCCATGTCCCAGAAATTGCATGTGCAGAGGTCAGGAGAACGGCGTAATTTTGCAGGGGGCTGCTGCGTCTGTCTTGTCCGCCAACGGTAGCGGCATGCCATGCACTAAAACTCTCTTTCTTCTGTCTCCCCCCCTTTTCCTGCTCTCCCTGTCCTTTTGTACATCAGCATCATCAGGAGGAGGTACAGTGGCACCAGAGCACGAGGGAGCTGCATCCCACATGGCCATTGAGGGCCACACCACAGACTCTGAATGCACCAGTGGGACGGAGGGCGAGGGGAGCTTCACGTCGGCCACCGGATCACCAACCAGCGACACGGACTCGTCCGCCGATGGGAGCTCCCCTGTGGTGGCGGCACCACCTGTGCGCCCCACTTCTACAGGTACAGCCGCCAACCCCCTACCAGCACCGCCCTCCCAGCAGCCCCTCAGCCTTCGCCCCGTGCCCGCTCACTCAGGAGGGTGGGCATCACCTTCGCCCCAGGCACCTCAGGCCCTGCCCCTGTCACCTCTGCTGCCCTCAGTGAGGAGGCCATTGACCTCCTCAGGTCACTCACTGTTGGGCAGTCTACCATTGTGAATGCCATCCAGGGTGTAGAGAGGGAGTTGCAACACGGTAATGCATTCCTGGAGGGCATTCATTCTGGTCAGGCTGTCCTTCAGTGAACCCTGCAATCTCTGGCCTCAGCACTGATGGCAGCCATTGTCCCTGTGTATAGCCTCCCCCCTCCAACTTCCTCCACCCAGACCCAATCTCCTGTACCCCAGCCCTTCCCAAGCACACCTACAGACCAGCATGCAGACAAGTCAACACACACAAGTAGCTCAAGCAAACATAGGCACCACACACTCCACAGGCACTCACGCAAGCCTCACCCACTTACAGACACAGCAACATCCACTGTCTCCACTGTGTCCCCCTCCTCCTCTTCTCCCTCCTCCCTCCCAGTCTCATCTACACACACACCTGCATGCACCACATCTACAGGCACTAGGACTCGCACCAGGACACCCAGCACCACAAGCCGCTCACCTGCACTCACCACCTCCACTGCCATTTACACGTCCCCTGTGTCCTCTCCCAATGTGTCTGTGACGCCCCCTCCCAAAGTACCCAAACGCCGCCAATCACTCACCCAACATCCATCCACCTCACGACAGCCTCCAGTACCTGCACCCAAAACAGCTAAAGTGACACCTCCTACAACCACCTCCTCTTCCTCCACTCCCAGACCCCCTCCAGCTACCCATCCCAGTGTTCGTCAGAAACTGTCCCTCTGTCAAATTGACCTTTTTGCCCCCCCCCTCCAATTCATCAGTCCCGTCGTAGCACCTCAGCCAAAAAGCCTCCAGTACCAGTGGTGCGTGTTCCAGGTTTTTGGAGTGCACTGTCCACCAGGGCAGGCAGTAGGACCCGGAGCCAAGGCAGTGGCAGCCCACCCCCTGTAAAGGCTCTGAAAATGGAGAGTGGACGACAGGACCGTCTTAAGACTCCTGGTGGGACAACAAGTGACATGGGATCAAAGGCGATTGGTGAGTCAGCTGTAACTCCAACAAAGGTGGGGAAGGTCCAGAGGAAGTCTGCACAGCCTGTTGTGAGTGTCACGGCGGAGAAGTGCGCCATCATATCCGGCGGTCCAGACACAACCGCCAGCACCGTTGTCACTGGTCAGGAGACAACCGCCAGAGTCACAGGCCAGGAGAGCCCAAGTATCGTCACTGGTCAGGAGACCACCGCCAGAGTCACAGGCCAGGAGAGCCCAAGTATCGTCACAGGTCGGGAGACCACCGCCAGAGTCACAGGCCAGGAGAGCCCAAGTATCGTCACTGGTCAGGAGACCACCGCCAGAGTCACAGGCCAGGAGGGCCCAAGTATCGTCACTGGTCGGGAGACCACCGCCAGAGTCACAGGCCAGGAGAGCCCAAGTATCGTCACTGGTCAGGAGACCACCGCCAGAGTCACAGGCCAGGAGAGCCCAAGTATCGCCAGAGTCACAGGCCAGGAGAGCCCAAGTATCGTCACTGGTCAGGAGACCACCGCCAGAGTCACAGGCCAGGAGGGCCCAAGTATCGTCACTGGTCAGGAGACCACCGCCAGAGTCACAGGCCAGGAGAGCCCAAGTATCGTTACTGGTCAGGAGACCACCGCCAGAGTCACAGGCCAGGAGGGCCCAAGTATCGTCACTGGTCAGGAGACCACTGCCAGAGTCACAGGCCAGGAGAGCCCAAGTATCGTCACTGGTCAGGAGACCACCGCCAGAGTCACAGGCCAGGAGAGCCCAAGTATCGTCACTGGTCAAGAGACCACCGCCAGAGTCACAGGGCAGAAGAGCCCAAGTATCGTCACTGGTCCAGAGACCACCGCCAGAGTCACAGGCCAGGAGGGCACAAGTATCGTCACTGGTCAGGAGACCACCGCCAGAGTCACAGGCTAGGAGGGCCCAAGTATCGTCACTGGTCCAGAGACCACCGCCAGAGTCACAGCCCATGAGGGGCCAGGATGCCACAGCCCCGCTGGTCAATGATGGAACGTCATACCACACACCAATGTCCGTATCAGAACCGCCATGGCAAAGCACCGCTGAACAGGGCAAAGACCGCCATGGCAAAGCACCGCTGAACAGGGCAAAGACCGCCATGGCAAAGCACCGCTGAACAGGGCAGAGCCCGCCATGGCAAAGCACCGCTGAACAGGGCAAAGACCGCCATGGCAAAGCACCGCTGAACAGTTCTGAAACGCCATGGCAAAGCACCGCTGAACAGGGCGGAGACCGCCATGGCAAAGCACTGCTGAACAGGGCAAAGACCGCCATGGCAAAGCACCGCTGAACAGTCCTGAAACGCCATGGCAAAGCACAGCTGAACAAGGCAAAGACCGCCTTGGCAAAGCACCGCTGAACAGGGCAGAGACCGCCATGGCAAAGCACCGCTGAACAGGGCAGAGACCGCCATGGCAAAGCACCGCTGAACAGGGCAAAGACCGCCATGGCAAAGCACCGCTGAACAGGGCAAAGACCGCCATGGCAAAGCACCGCTGAACATGCAAAGACCGCCATGGCAAAGCACTGCTGAACAGGGCAAAGACCGCCATGGCAAAGCACCGCTGAACAGTCCTGAAACGCCATGGCAAAGCACCGCTGAACAGGGCAAAGACCGCCATGGCAAAGCACTGCTGAACAGGGTAGAGACCGCCATGGCAAAGCACCGCTGAACAGGGCAGAGACCGCCATGGCAAAGCACCGCTGAACAGGGCAAAGACCACCATGGCAAAGCACCGCTGAACAGGGCAAAGACCGCCTTGGCATAGCACAGCTGAACAGGGCAAAGACCGCCATGGCAAAGCACCGCTGAACAGTCCTGAAACGCCATGGCAAAGCACAGCTGAACAAGGCAAAGACCGCCTTGGCAAAGCACCGCTGAACAGGGCAGAGACCGCCATGGCAAAGCACCGCTGAACAGGGCAGAGACCGCCATGGCAAAGCACCGCTGAACAGGGCAAAGACCGCCATGGCAAAGCACCGCTGAACAGGGCAAAGACCGCCATGGCAAAGCACCGCTGAACATGCAAAGACCGCCATGGCAAAGCACCGCTGAACAGGGCAAAGACCGCCATGGCAAAGCACCGCTGAACAGGGCAAAGACCGCCATGGCAAAGCACCGCTGAACAGGGCAAAGACCGCCATGGCAAAGCACCGCTGAACATGCAAAGACCGCCATGGCAAAGCACCGCTGAACAGGGCAAAGACCGCCATGGCAAAGCACCGCTGAACAGTCCTGAAACGCCATGGCAAAGCACCGCTGAACAGGGCAAAGACCGCCATGGCAAAGCACTGCTGAACAGGGTAGAGACCGCCATGGCAAAGCACCACTGAACAGGGCAGAGACCGCCATGGCAAAGCACCGCTGAACAGGGCAAAGACCGCCATGGCAAAGCACCGCTGAACAGGGCAAAGACCGCCTTGGCATAGCACAGCTGAACAGGGCAAAGACCGCCATGGCAAAGCAACGCTGAACAGGGCATGCACCGTCTAGGAATGAATGGACCACCACATCAGGCATCCTTATCCCATGTGCAGCTGGGACAGTGACAGGACAGGTACTTTCACGTGGAGACTCATCCAGTCTGGGCACCAGTACCCCTCCAGAACCAGTGGAGACCTGCATCTACTTGAGAGACTGTGGCTTTGCACGCCCCAGGATGGCACAGTGGGCAAACCACCAACTGGAAAGACTTGAGAGACTGTGGCTTTGCACTCCCCAGGATGGCACAGTGGGCAAACCACCCACTGTAGTGACTTGAGAGACTGTGGCTTTGCACTCCCCAGGATGGCACAGTGGGCAAACCACCCACTGTAGTGACTTGAGAGACTGTGGCTTTGCACTCCCCAGGATACATCAATGGGCATGGAGCCCTGTCGTGGATCTGGCTTCGCATTCATCTGGCTGAGGTGCCCCCCCTTCTCTTCCCCCTGAGGTGCCTGTAGTGTTTCTATCTGATGCCCCGGCAGTGTTCTCTCCGATTTTGGTCAGGTATCTATTGTGGGCCTCGCCCATGCTTTTTTGGACTGTTGGTGTACGGACATTGTTGTGTACATATCTGCACTACTTCTTGGATTGTATGTGTGAATAAGAGTGATTTTGAGATAGGTATATCTGTATATTTTTTTATGACATGTATATTGGCACATTACAAGGTTTGCCCGAATTTCGCATTGTGTTTTCATTCTTAAGGGGGGATTGTGGGTTGTTCTTGTGATTTTTGTGACTGCATTGGTGTGCATGTTGTGATATGTGAGGGTGGGGGTGTTTGGTGGGTGTCCCCCTAACTTTTGCCTCCCCCGTGTCGTAGGTGCAGTACTCACCGGTATCTTCTGCGCCTACGTAGCTGTTGATCGTAAAGGAGCAGAAAGACAAGGGCAGGTAGGATTTGTAATTCGGGCTCCATGGTGTCCTCCTTCCTCGTGAGATGTGTTGAGGTGAGCATTTTCCCATAGCCAAAGCTGTTTCCGCCGTGTTTTTATCCGCGGTGCATCCGCCCTGGAAAAGGTGGCGGATTGGCAGGTTGTAATAGTGTGGGCGGTACATTGTGTCCCGCCTGTCTGTTGATGGTAACCGCCGCGCTGCTTGTCTGTACCGCTGTGGCGGTCGGAGTGTTAAAGTGGCTGTCTTTGTTGGCGGTTTCCGCCAGGGTCATGATTCCCTTTTTTTGTCCGCCGGCCTGTTTGCGGTATTTCCGCAGGTTTAACACCGTCCGCCAGGGTTGTAATGACCACCTGAATGTACTGATATGTTAGGACATGAGAAATTACCAGAAGCAGAATTGGGGGGTGGGGGGGCAGTTGGGGGCTTTGCATGCACTTGCATATTTGAAGTTAACAGGAAAAGGGAAAAAATTATGATTGCTCCAAGCATTAAAATAACCAAGTGTAATGACCATCTATAATACTGTTGATGTGCGGTGTGATACCGCAAAAATGATAAAGTATATATTTTTTAAAAACTATGTACACCGGCTTTGCAAAATGTCACTGAAAACCTTTGAAGGTAGATGTCACAATACCACCAGTAACATTGTATCTTTCACATCAACAGTTTGAGCTGTTACTGACCAAACAGAGGCCATAGACAAGACTGCCACTATCCTCCTGGATGAATCCCTCAATGATGACGACAATTCTGGATGTGGAGGACGGTTCTGGTCCATCCAGACAACCTGGTCAGAGCCCTACAGTGAATCTCACTGTGCCCACATCAAGATCTCTCAGCCCAGTTTCCTCAACCTCACAGGCGGCCAGCCGTCCCACAACCTGTGTCTTTAGAACAGTGGCAACCATCTTGTGCCCTCCAATCCAGGATCCTGAGCTGAAGCACAACACCTCGGACAATGATGGTCCTGCAACTATCAGTAGGGGCCACCCTGTGGCAAGGGCATAGGCCTGGGGAGGGGTAGGGTGTGTGGGAGGGATGTTGTGGGCCAGTGGGGTGAGACTACTGAGGAGGCTCCTGGCCAGGACACCATCAGCCAAGCCTTGGGGGTTTATCAGGAGTCCCAAGGCGTGATGGGCCAATTAGTAACCAAACTCCAGGACATCAAGCAGCTACAGTGGGACATACACAGGTATATGTTTCAACAGTGGGAGGCCACGAAAACCACCTTGACCTCCCTAATAGGGGTGTTGACGAACATTAGCAGTACCCTGATCAGGGATCATCAGCAACACTTTACCCCTTCCTTTGGTGCAGCAACACCAGGCCCTTCTTCATTGGTGCCAGTCACTGGAAAGGAGGCCCTGTCAGGGAAAGAACCTGCCCCAGACACTCCTGCCGATATAGCAGCAGCCCCCTCCACGCAAGTGAGGATGTCCAGCTAAGAATTCAGGAGGTGCAGGTGGCCAGACACCGACCACTGCCAGCAAGTGACCTCTTCCTGAAGGAACTCCTTTGTGTGCCACATATTCACTCTGTTGACTGTCCTTCAACCACCTTCCATTTCCTATGGGAGGAGCACACTGGATTTTCAACTTAAAATGCTGTGGCATCAACTACAATGATTTCACTCTCCATGATTGAACCCTTCGCTTTTCTGTTTTGTCTTGTCCCTTATTTTTATTTGATGCACAAATTTACAATAAATACCACCTATCACAAAGTTTGTGTCTGTTTGTTTCTGTTTCAATTGTTGCTATGTAGAGACATAAGACCATGTGAAGCAAATGATGAAGACACAAGATACTAGTGCAAGGAGGGATGTAATAAAGGTACAGTATCCTGCTAAGGATTACAACCAATACACACAAACACATTGCTACAAGTGTCTGGTCACACCAAACATTATATTTCACTATACAGCACATAGGCTGCTGAAATGTCTGGACTATCATAGCCAAAAATGGCTGACTCATAATGTGAAAAGGTTGATATACGGAGGCACAGTCCCCCAGACCACAAACGAAATGGCCGCCATTGTTGTGTTGAATATGCAAACAGAGAAGTAAATGGTGTCATCAGCATGTGACTCATTACATACCAAAACCAAGCAATCCAACATCACATACACCAAGATACAGACAGAGGGCAATATAACAGTTCCTGATCACAGGTCCTTCATAATCCAAAGACCATGCATCTAGTGGTATGATACAAACATATGTCAGTGTCGTGTCACAGCCACTGTGGCCTGCAATGATGAAACATACTGACAGCTACATGCAGGCCATACAAGAAGTGTGCTTAGCCTATGTGAAGGGTGAATGGCTGGCTTGCACTTGCTGACAACAGATTTCATGGCCAAATGGGCCACCACAGCACACTAAACAAGTAAATGTGCACTTCAGTCCTTCCACCCACACACTGTCCAAGCTGGCTTGGCACAGTTCTCATACACCCCAAAACTGTGACCCACATTACCTAGAACAATCCATGTCCACGTCCTATGTCAGAACAGCATCAGAGACCTGCCAATGCCACAACTCTGAAATGCCCACATGAGGATGCCAGGATGAAGGTACCTGTACAAAGACAAAACAAGGAACATAGATTTGAAAACATACATATTACACAAATCACACAGCAAGCATCTGGAAATGAAGTTACATAAAAAATGAGACCGACACAAACAAAGCAACTACATAAAGGTGGGGATATGTTAGAGGATAACTCTTCAAGCACTCTTTGGCTGAATATTGCTGACCATTAGCTCCCCAGAGTTATAGCACAACACTCTACTCCACACATTCTGACAACTACAGTCCTTTGTACAGTCACTGTCCTTACATTGCACAACATGCTTACACTCGAGAAAAGTAGTTATTCAAGAGAACTACCTGCAAGTCATCTCCTTCCTCTTCATCCTCACTTGGCATTTCAGGAGGCTCATTCAGTGGCACTGCATGCTACCCCTCTTAAAGGATTTATGGGATGTTCCCTCTCAGGGCAATGTTGTGGAGCATGCAGCAGGCCACAGTGATCTTACACACTTTCCCGGGGGAGTAGAGGAGGGCTCCACCAGGAGCCCAAAAGCCCGCTCCACTATCTGCTTTGTACTTACATGTGCAGTTGGATTCCTTAGCGGTGCCAAAATCCAATGACAGTTTTGATATGCTGAGTCTCCTGTTAATGAATGGGACATATGTTCAAAAATGAGTTCCTCTTATCAGAAAATCCTCACCAGACATTGCTCACACACACAAACAGTACAGATGTGACTAGCCAAGCAGCCAGGCCCTCTCTGGGTACAGTTGTCGCATCAGCTGGTAGATCAGGCTGTACCGCATAAAAAAGCATCATGGGCTGAAAGTGAAAAACGAGCACAGACATGTGAATTGTATAGGTCCGCCAAACTTACAACTTGGATGTCGATGGAATGGAAGTTCTTTGGCATGCAGTGGGACCAAGCCAACATGTGTGCCATCAGTAGCCCCCACGACATGCGGGATACGTACAAAAGCATAAAAGTCAACCTTCTTGTGGAAACTAGATGCAGCTGTCCAGGTGTTTCAACATTGCAGAGAGGACATCCTTCAATACCAGACTGAACATAGGTTTGGACATGCTACCAGTTTAGGCCACTGTGTGTTAGAAGGACCATGTGGCTAGGAAGTGAAACACTGATATGACTTGTACAATGGATGGTATGCAGTTTGGATTACTAATAGCTGGCATCAGAACTGGCTCCAACTGACAACATGGATTCACTGTTGCTTGCCGATTCAGACAATCCAAGAAGATGATATGTTTTTATTCCACAGCCTGAAGGTCTGGCAGTGGACAGAAGACCAGTGGTTGTCACATCCTCCCTCTTTCTTGGTATCTATATGTGACAGGGAATGAGTTCTGACATTAGTAATTGTGCCCACAGAAACATACATGATGCATGTCAAGGTTAACATGTGACAAGACAATTTAGAAGGGATGGGAATGGCAAATAGTGCACATCAAAGTTGCCAATGACACAAGGATCACGTTACCCACTTGGTTTGCCACACATGTGTAAACATCATGTATCTGGACCTAAGTCCAAAAAATACATCACAAATGTCACTCGGAATGTGACTGGATGTCCCAAGCACAAAAATTACCTTTGACTAGGGTAGACTGTGCCCCACTGGAAACTGCAGTTTCTGCCCTGCAACATACAACATTGGTGTTTGAGTAGTAGGACCTACTTGACAAGACAAGGTGAGCATAATTTTGTGCTAAATACAACATTTTCTGAGGTGTGATGCAGTGTTAATAACTCAATCCTGCATTTGATGCCATTAAAATGTCAGCTGCCTGACATATTCCACTGGAGATTAGGAACCGTCCGCGACCACCGGTGGAAGTCATCATGAGAGTAGGAGGTTGCAACTATGGTGGACACAGCCATAGGCTAACGTTGTTGCCAATAGCTTTGTCTGCCAGCAGTGACAATCGCGTACGTGGTGGATGTGACCAACATGTTCTGCAAAATCCCTCACTTGACTCTTGACACTGCTGCTAGCAACACCTCCACTACAGAGCTGCTGTGTACCACCTCTGGGAGCAATCATGCCATACCCAACAGGTGATAGGCTCCTTGAATTCTCACCAGAGGAGTTGGTCAGGCTGGTGAATGAGGTCCTAGCCCTGTATGGACAGCTCTATGGTACACCAGAGGAGCAGGCAAGTGCCTTATGTGCACAATTTCCCCTATAGTTCTTTATCCTTTCCCTCCTCACAGGCTATAATGTGCCCATGTGTGTCAGATCGAATACTCATGTGCCTGTAGGTATGGTCTGTGTAGCATCAATTGGAGAGTCAATTTGCATGTAATGGTGGCCAGTGCCACATGCTGAGTTCACTCACATTGTGGTGAAGGTGTTCATTGTGTTCCCTGATCCACCTTGTGCTGGATGAGGTGACATTACAGCTATCCACTGACATCTCTTTCTTTATGAATGTTGTACATGTGAGACATGTATGTGCATGACAACATGAGCTGAGTATGCATCTTGTAGGTGCCAGTTGTAAGTAATGTGAGCTATGTGTGTGTTGAACACAGAGATTTCTTTGCACATCTGCTCTTGCTTGACTGTTGTTGGTAAGGCTACCTCTCTCTGCCCTACAAGTTGCCACACACACCAGATGCCAATTTGCTGTTGGCTAAATGATGTACTGTTATGCATGGAGGTGATGGAGTGTAGTGTCATGCAGGTTTTGTATGCTCAGCCTGCAGAGACCAGGGCCTGTCACATGTATTTCCCAGTATGGGTCATAGTCTAGGCTGAGGTGAAGTCACTGTGGCTGTGCAACTGTGGCACTATGCCCACTTCCTATACCCCAGCAGATCCTGGCATGTGGCAAATATGAGGCTCTGTTGTAGTATGCTGCCGGAATGACTCATTCCTTTAATCAGATTGGGAATGGGTATAGGGGTGGTTTACTAATCTCTGACAGATGTGCACTTAGCATCACTGTCAATGTGTGTCTTTTTCTCCTGACAGGTCCCTTACTCCCACAGTCCTGTTGTCACCTTCATACAGGTCATATTTGTCCTGTGCAGGCTCATTACATTTCCACAGTGCAAACAGTGTGTTGATTCCTGGGAGGCCATGATATGTGACGCAGTAGCTTGGTCACATAGCAGAAACTGGTCAATGCATGCCTTTGTTTGTTGGTTGCCATCTCTGTAGGATGGACACATATGTCCAAAGGTGTGTTCTTTGGTACAGACACATAACACAGAACCCAACACCCTGAAGTGGCATGAGTTCGCATTTGATATTACAAATGATAATACCTGGACAGAGAAGACACTCTGGCCCTGATTCTAAGCTTGGCGGGCGGCGGTAGCCGGCCGCCAAGTGGGAACCGCCAGAAGACCGTACCGCGGTCAAAAGACCGCGGCGGTCATTCTGGGTTTCCCACTGGGCTGGCGGGCGACCGCCGAAAGTCCGCCCGCCAGCCCAGCGGGAAACACCCTTCCCACGAGGAAGCCGGCTCAGAATGGAGCCGGCGGAGTGGGAAAGTGCGACGGGTGCAGTTGCACCCGTCGCGAATTTCAGTGTCTGCAAAGCAGACACTGAAATTCTTTGTGGGGCCCTCTTACGGGGGCCCCTGCAGTGCCCATGCCATTGGCATGGGCACTGCAGGGGCCCCCAGGGGCCCCACGACACCCCATACCGCCATCCTGTTCCTGGCGGGCGAACCGCCAGGAACAGGATGGCGGTATGGGGTGTCAGAATCCCCATGGCGGCGCAGCAAGCTGCGCCGCCATGGCGGATTCCCATGGGCAGCGGAAAGTCGGCGGTACACCGCCGGCTTTCCGCTTCTGGCCGCGGCTGTACCGCCGCGGTCAGAATGCCCGGCGGAGCACCGCCAGCCTGTTGGCGGTGCTACCGCCAACCTCCGCCATTGCGGTATTTACCGCCAGGGTCAGAATGACCCCCTCTGTGTACCCACCATGCCAGTACTTTCATGGTTACCCACATGTGATGTTTCAGTTTGTACTCTGCTAGTAGCCTGTAAGGATTCTATGCAGAAAGTCATTCTCACAGAGTGTGAATGTGTTGGTCCATTAATGCCTAAGCAGTCTACCTTGCAGAAGCCATGGATGTGTGAAGTGTCTCATAGGGGATCACATCCCAGAAGATGTCAGTAAGTCTGCCTAGTCATTGTGGGGGTTATTCCAACTTTGGAGGAGGTGGTAATCCGTCCCAAATGTGACGGATTTACCACCAGCCGTATTATGAGTTCCATAGGATATAATGGACTCGTAATACGGCTGGTGGTATATCCGTCACTTTACCGTCACTTTTGGGACGGATTACCACTTCCTCCAAAGTTGGAATAACCCCCTGTATGTCTTGAGCAGGGTGGTAGATTGGTGTACAGATTGGGAAATGTATGTCTGTTTTCATGTCCCAGTACCTACTGGCTTGCAAGGGCCACACTTGGGGAGTATTGACAAAATGGCAAACTTCTGGCTTGATGTAACTGACATGTATTTGACTGAACCATTTGTGGTAAAAACTTGTGATCATGATCCTTGATTTGTCTTTTGCATCCATGCAGATTTACGCCCATCAAAAGAAAGGGATATGGAGAGCCATTGCCAAGAAGGTGCGGACCCTGGGGGTCCACAACTGGTAGAGCATCTACTGCAGAAAAAGGTGGGAGGACCTGAGACACTTGGTCCAGAAGATTGAGGAGGCCCAGCTGGGGCTGTCCTCCCAATGTGGGTGGGGTGCCTGTCAGACCATGACCCTCTTAAGGCCTGCATTCTAGCAGTGGCCTATCCTGGGATTGGTGGGCCTCTGAGGGCAGCACAGCAGCCACAACGGGGTGAGTACAGGGCATGTTCCTCCATGTCACATTGCCAAGTGATTGATGTTCTGACTGCTTCCCCTGACTATTAGGGATGAGCCATGTATCACGCAGTAGAGGAGAGATTGTTCATCTTTACATGTCATGTGTTTTGTACTGATGTGCCTTGACTATTCGACCAGGGACCTAAGACAAAACTGGGTGGAATCCTCACACCACTCGTTCTGAAAGGACCACATATGGCTGTGTACAGTTAATCAATCATATTGTGTTTGTTGTTGTAGTGTGTGTATTTGCTATGCAACAGACCACTACTGTTCAGTGGTCCAGGCCAAAGGTTTTTGGGTGATGGATCACTGTCCTTAGCCATGTGCCTGTGTAAATGTGTATCTTGGCATCTGCCACCCAGAAGCCTGTTCTTTACAGTGTATGATGTTTGAATGTGCCTCACTGCAATCTTTGATGTGAAGGTGTCCAACAGACATCTTACAGGGCTAGAATTGTGCAGCAATAGATCACTATGTTCCCTTGGTAAGTGGGGGATGTCAATTGACAAGAATTATGTGCCATCACTGTTGCCAACATTCCTGGTGCCTACGTGTCAGCATGTGCCCCTTTCTCTTTAGAAAACATTTGTTAGCTGCAGTTTCATGCAAGGTCTACCTATGTTAATGGGATGATGTCTGTATTCCTCACATATTTATGCAAGGCAAACTGTGTGTGTAATATTACATTTATAACGGGGCAACATTTCATGTTGTGCCACATACAGGAGTGTGTTACCATTGTTAATTGGCTGACACATTCCATCATGCATCAAAGCATGTCATTTGGCATGTATAACTGCAGTAGCAATGTATAACATGACAGGTAGGCCTAGAGATTAAAGCCACAATGTGCATTTCTATGAGCTTGATGTGGCATCAGGTGGAGAAATGAACTGCACATGTGTAAAGGTTAAGGTATGTGCCCTGACTGTTGACATGCATCAGGAAGTGATGCCTCCATGCCTACCTGTTGCTTCCAACCCGTTCACCCAAGAGGGTGGGTGTCTCCATCGCAGCAGGCACCTCCGCCCCTGCCCCTGTTATCCCTGCTGCCCTCATTGATGAGGTTATTGACCTTCTGAGAAGTATTTCTGTGGGTCAATCAGCCATTGTGAATGCCGTCCAGGGATTGACGACCCAACTCAAGCAAACCAATGCATTCCTGGATGGCATTCATGGTGCAAAGGCTGGCCTACAGAGATCTTTTCAGGATCTGGCCTCTGCACTTACAGCAGCCAGTCACACCCCCTTTGTCCCCCCTCCACCTCCCTCACCCCACTCTAAATCCTTTCATCTAATACCTACCCAAAGCACACAGACTGATCAGCAGACATCCACCTCAACAGCCAAGAGGAGTGCACACAAACACAAGCAGCACAAAACATACTGGCACACACACAAACAACATCCACACACAGACACAGCAACAGTCACAACTTTCCTTGACACCCCCAATACTTACATCATCACACACACCACATACAACATACCCACATGCACCACACCAACAGTCACTGACACAACCACCACACCCATCAAACCTGCAGACACCACCCCAGCAGACCACGAGACATCCACCACAAGCACCACACCCGCAGACACCACAACTACAGACACACAGACATCCACCATATCCACAATACCTGCAGTCACCGCACCAACAGCCACACATCCACCCACCCACCAGTGCATCTCCTAGCACCTCCATCCCCACAACGCCAAGACAAACGCCCACACTCACCCACCCAACAGATAGCCACCACACACAATCATGCCTCCCATAAGCATGCACCCACTACATCCACACCTACACAGAATACAACCACTCCATCGACCTCCAAATCCAGATCCCCTTCTGATGACCATCCCCGTTCCTCTAAAGAATATTTTTTTGTTAGACTTTGGCCTTACCCCTGTTCCCCCATCCCAGACCTAAGAGGCACCCACCCAGCTCCCAGGCCATCCCTTCCACCTCTAATGCCTCCCTGCCTCCCTGCAAGCACCCATACCTCTCCCCCCCAGAAGAAGCCCACCCTCCCAAGAAGAAGACCACCCCTCCCAAGCCAAAGCTCAAACCCCCTCTTCCAAATCTAACCCCCCACACACCTAGATAATCAAATTGTTCTTTGCCTTGGTTGCAGTTTAAATCACAGCAGAAATATATGACATGGGCAAGCTTTGCCATACAGGAAACCTACTATTAAACATTGGTAAATCCCATATACATGTCTTGAAGGTTTGCAGGGTTGAGTGCTTAATGTAATAAAGTAGGACATGCTAGATATTAGAACAACTATGAAACAGTGTCAAAAGCTATTTGTCCTGGGTATGTCAAACTACATTTTCCATGAACAGGACTAATAAACAGAAATGAATTATCACAAATCATTCTTGTAAAATTCTAGAAACTTCATTCAAAGTTACTTTCCACATTTTTAGAACAACCTAATTGTATGATAAAAGTGGATTTTCGATCTGTGTAGTGAAAAGTATTTATTCTAAAAACATACTTTGTGGTGGATGAAGGCAAATTGGAGCTTAAACCTATTTACCTGGTAGCAATTAGCATGTCACATTACTATACTATTGTATTCTTTATTGTTTCAGTTAATTAAAATCATAACATTATCACAAATAAAACCATGATAACATTGCAAATATAACACCTTAAAATTGGGTATTCATTAGGTGGAATGTGCGAGCGTTCATTCTGAATAAAAGTATATCTTCATTAACAAATAACTTTTAAAAACCAAACTGATTAATAAAATTAGTGCAAGCTGTGTTTGACCAGTACCACATTCGATGTGAGTGACTAGTATTGTGGAGGAAAATGCAGCTACCTTTGGGAGAAAAAAAGGCTGAAGTAGTGGAAAGTGTGATCCATTAGCAAAGATTAATCATTTGAGAGAAGCCAGAAACAGAGGACAACACAAAGATCTCATGTGAATGTCTCAGGAGAACAAACTATTTATTCCAAGGACATTTTCAAACATTCACCTGTGCCCACCGCAAGAGGGAAAACAAGTACAAGCATAGTGAAGGGGAATGAACTCTCATTTATATAGGAGTGTGTTTGAAATGGACTACAAGGCTCCAGCGGGGGGGAGGATAGAACTGAGGGATGTAGAAATCCACAGCAACAAGAAACAAATGTGCCTTTGTTAGTTATTTACATCTGGAAGACAAGGACAAGTGCTGAGATTACCTCATGGAGTATGCACCTTTGAGGGGCAAGATTTCATGGTTCATTTTGCACTTACCTTTTTGCTGCAAAGCGAAAGGCTTCAGCAAGATTTTGTGGTGAAGGTATCCAGACATGTGGAGCCCCATTCTGCTGCATCATTCAGCCTTGCCACTTTAGAGGAATTTAAGATCCAAAAAAGTCACAAATTCTGCAAGGCAGCAAAGTTAACACAGCCTGCAGCAACGTGAAATCATCAGCTATGATATCCTGCTTTTCCCAGCTCTCAGTTTAAGGTATCAGTGAGATCCTAATGGCCACAAACCTGCATTTAAGGGACCTGCACCATCTCCAGCATCCTGTGCTACCCAGAAAAGTAGGAAAGATCTAAGGTAAAAGATTAAACTGTTGTCAACCGTTAGGTTTACAAAACCATGGTCCATCTCAGTTGGCATCTAGATTTTGGTCTACCATGAATATTGAGTCTGATTGGCATTGTGCTGTCTTGGAACTGTCATATTATGCCATTTCTTTTACTAATGTTTTCTTGATTATTCTAAATTGGTTTGAAATGTTTACAATATTGTGTTATTGGCTTTATGTCTGTTTGGAATTGCTTGAATTGCCTGGTACTTGTGCCTCACCCACAAGGAGTTAAGCAGACTCAATTACAATTGTGTCATCTCCTTCAAAATGATTAATTGATTTTTTGATATTTATGTAGAGGTAGGTTTAGAACACACACCTTTGAGAAGAGTTGTGGGCATAGTCCTCTTTGAAACATACTCAGTGCTTGCTGTTTAATTTGACACTATATTAAAGTTAATTTGACTAGAATAGAGTTCATTAATTGCTTATAGTGAGATGCTTTTTAAAAACTGCTTACATTCACACCAAATGTATTTTCATCTCTTCAAAGCCCGTTGCTGAATATTAAAAGCATGGAATGTATAAAATAATATAGACCCTCATTATAACATTGGCGGCCAATGCCTTCCACCTCCATGGCAACAGCCGCAATCATACCGTCGCCGTGGCTACCAACCGTCCACCAAAATATGACCGTAGCCGGAATTCCATCAGAAGGCTGGTGGAATTGTGGCTAAAGTCATGGCGGCGGACGGCGGTAAGGTGGCGATGCTGGCAGCAGCAGCGCCACACCAGTAGAACGCCGCCGACCATATCATGAGCCATGATACGGCCTGGCGGCATTTTGCTGGCGGATGCTGCTGCTGGCAGCAGCGCCGCGTCCCGTCTCCTGCCGGAGGACCCCCTGCAAGCAGGTAAGTCGGGTTCTCCAACAGGGGAGGGAGGTGTTATGTGTGTGTGGGGGGGTGTGTGACTGTGTTTGTATGTGTGCATGCGGTGTGAGTGTGTGTAATACGTGTGTGCATGCATGGGTGTGAGTGTATGTGTATGTTGTGTCATGTGATTGTGTGTGTGCTAGTATGTATATTAGTGAGTGTTGCTGTGTGTGTGTATGAATGTATGCATGTGTGGGTGAATGTGGGTATGCGTGTGGGTATGCGTGTGTGTATGAATGTGAATGGATGTGTGTGTAGGTGTGTGTATGTCAGGGGGTCTGGGAGGGGGAGGGTGGGGGAGGACTCTGGGAGGGGGAGACCCCTATCAGTGCCAGGGATGGAATTCCCTGGCACTGATAGTGCCTACCGCCATGGTTTTCGTGGCAGTACAGAAGCCACAGACCCATGGCGGTGGGTGGGGCCATAATGCCATGGGCGGTCGTTATTGCCATGGCGATAGGTGTGGTACATTGGCGGTTTGGCTATGGGGGTATGTACCGCCAGCCTGTTGGAAGTACTACTGCCACTATTACACTGACCGAAGGAATCGTAATGACGCCCACAGTGTCTAAAATTGTGCTTTTCTTTATAAGTACTAAAACAACAAAAAATAAATATATGGCTCACTAAGGGCCCGATCAGGAGTTGGGTGGTTGAACAGCCACAACTCCAATATGGCGGTGGTGAGGCTGCCATCAAGCCAGCGGCCTCATCATCACCGTATTTTGATGTTTCCACTAGGCTGACCGGCAGAAACGTCATATTGCAACATTTCCGCCCGTCAGTCCGGTGGAAACAGTGTAGCGGCATTGGCCTCGGCTCCCTTAGGGATCTGAGGCAAATTCTCTCACCCACAGTACCCACAGCACCCTCGGAATGCGCAGTGTCTGCCTAGCAGACAGTGCGCATTCCGAGGGTGCTGACAGGGGGGGGCTGACAAGGTTGTGGGCAGTGCAGGGGCTTCCCTGTAGCCCCCAGCACTGCCTTTCAGCCAGCCTTTTCATGGCAGGGACCCCGACATGAAAAGGTTGACGGAAAGGGAAGTTGTGATCAGTACAGCAGTGCCTACTCTCCACCACCGTGGCTGACCACGACTTTGACTGCCGCAAACCCATCAGGATCCCTGATCCTGGCAGAGGCAGCAGTCTCCTGGCGGTCCAACCACCAGGATCATAATCTGGCAGTCGGACCGCAAGGAGTGCGGCGTTCGGACCACCACTGCAAGTTTGGCAGTTTCAATACTGCCAAACTCGTAATTAGGCCCTGAATCTAAATACCATTGCAGTTGCAGTTCCAATTGAACTTAGAAAACAAGGCATAAATGTGAAGGTGAAATAATGAAATTCCACCTTATTGGGCCTCTTCCCAAAGAGAAACATACAAATGAAATCAAGATGTGGGTATTGCATCTCTTGTATGTATAACTAACGCCTAATCAATAACTCTCTTTTGTTGTTCCAAATTCTGTGACTGGCAAATTCATAGGATTTCTGATAGGAAAAGAGCTTTGTTTCATGTACAAACTCTTTTATGAGATAGGTTAGATTCCTCTCCATTTTGCAATTCTGATTGGTATGTATCAAAGGCTACTGACCACGATTAAGGTCGCAAATCATGGATCAAATACCAACCCCAGATTTGTAGTGTCACCTCATATGTAAAAGGGAAGCCCCAGGCAAAGCCGAGCAACAGTCAAATACTGAAGAGGAACGCCTCCAAAGCACAATTTGCATAATGTGCACCATATTTTACAGCATGTGCTGTGTGTTTGTGTGTATTGTTTAAAGTTGTGATATTTATAGTGAACTGCGTTGCGATGGCATCAGGATTCTGCAACAATGCTAATGCTGTCTGTGGCCAGACCCTAAAAGTACTATTGATCTCTTCTCTTTCATTCTCACTTGGCTGATTCTACTGCATCCTTTTTATAATAAAATGTCAACGAAGAAACTAACATAGGTATTGAAAAAGTGACAAACAATTTATGAATTATTTTGTCACGCGCTTTGATTTACATTGAACTGGTGGCATACACTACTATAATTTAAAATGCTTTACCGCTGTAGTGAGAGTTGAGGATGAAGATCATCTAAGCACATAACAGATTATGTTTAAAGATTTGTGCACATAAATGTCATTCTATACTCTACTATTATTGACCTGCAGGTTTTTAATCGTCTAGATTTTGCTTACACGTTTTGCTTCAATGTATACCTTGAAAAACATATTTTTAGTGTCAATAAACCTGTTATGATTAAGCTGTTCAACAAATAATACGTATTCGCTTCATGCCATAATAATACACATTTGCTTCACACCCATATATATTATATTCCCTTCTTTATAAATCCTAATGCCAATACGTTTTAAATTGCATGTCTTACATCCAGGCTAGTCAGTCTGAAACCTTTTTCTCATCAGTTCCCTTTTACATCACTTGGGGCCAGCTGTAATCACGATGTTTGAAACTGTGTATTTGAAAATAAATGATGCAAAAATTAAGAATCACAAATGCTGAATATTTAAAATTAATAATACCATAATAATGAGCTGACTAATTTAAATGGTTTTGCTGAAATAATATTGAAAACACATAGCATGCGAATAAAAAATGATATCAGAGACATAAAAGAACTTTAACCCCTTCGCTGACAGGCCTTTTCCCCCTCAGGTGCCCAGGCTTTTTTTTGGCTATTTGGAGCAGTTAGAGCTCATGCCCTCATAACTTTTTGTCCACATAAGCTACCCATGCCAAATTTGTGTCGTTTTTTTCCAACATCATAGGGATTGTAGAGGTAACCAGAGTTTGTTGATTGCCCTGGAGATGACCAAGAGATTAGGCAAAGTACAGCAAACATTTCGTTTTAAAAAAAAAAAAATGGGAAAAAAGGGCTGCAGAAGAAAGCTTGTTTTTCTTTCTTCCTGAAAATGGCATCAACAAAGGATTTGTGGTGTGAAATTTACCATATTCCCAGCCTTCAGGAACAGCAGACTTGAATTAGAAAACCAAATTTTTTAACACAATTTTTTCGCATTTTACAGGGACATACCCCATATTTATTATTTATTGTGCTTTGAGCCTCCTTCCAGTTAGTGACAGAAATGGATGTGAAACCAATGCTGGATCCCTGATAGCTAAACATTTCTGAAAAGTAGACAAACTTCTGAGTTCAGCCAGGGGTCATTTGTGTAGATCCTTGAAGGGTTTCCTACAGCAAATAACAGCTGAAATTAAAAAATATTGAAATTGAGGTGAACAAACAGCCATTTCTCTCCACGTTTTACTCTGTAACTTTTTCCTGCGATGTCAGATTTTCAAAAGCAATATACCATTATGTCTGCTGGACTCTTTTGGTTGTGGGGATATATAGGGCTTATATGTTCATCAAGAAACCTAGGTACCCAGACCCAATAAATGAGGTGCACCTTACAATGGGTTTTCATTGTATATTGGGTATATAGCAATATATTTCGTAAAATATAAAGAGTCAAAAATAGGAATCACGGGTACCTTTGGATTTCCAAAATGGGCAGAAGATAAGGTGTTGGGAAGCAGTGGTTTTTTGCACATCTCTGAATTCCGGGGTCCCCATTCGAGCATGGAAATTACAGGGCATTTCTCAAACAGACATCTTTTTTACACACTGTCTTACATTTGGAAGGTAAAAATGTAGAGAAAGACAAGGGGCAGTAATACTTGTTCTTCTATTCTGTGTTCCACCGGGTCCCCCGATAAATATGGAACCTCACTTATGTGGGTAGGCCTAATGCCCAGGACAGGAAACACAACATGGACACATCACATTTTTACATTGAAATCTGACGTGTTTTTTTTAAACTGCCCAGCTGTGGATTTTGGCCTTTAGCTCAGCAGGCACCTAGGGAAACATACCAAACCTGTGCCTTTTTGAGAACTAGACACCTAGGGGAGTCCAGGATAGGGTGACTTGTGGGGCTCTCACCAGGTTCTGTTACCCAGAATCCTTCGCAAACCTCAAAATCGGGCAAAAAAAACACTTTTTCCTCATATTTCAGTGACAGAAAGTTATGGAATCTGAGAGGATCCAAAAATTGCCTTCCACCCAGCATTTTCCCACATCTCCTGATATAAATGATATCTCACTTGTGTGGGTAGGCCTAGTGCCCTCAACAGCAAATGCTCCAAAACACAACATGGACACATCACATTTCCCTAAAGAAAAGTGACTTGTTTTTTGCAAAGTGCCTAGCTGTGGATTTTGGCTTCTAGCTCAGCCGGCACCTAGGGAAACCTACCAAACCTGTGCATTTTTGAAAACTAGACACCAATGGGAATCCAAGATGGGTGACTTGTGGGGCTATCACCAGGTTCTGTTACCCTGAATGCTTTGCAAAACTCAAAATATGGGAAAAAAACACTTTTTCGTCACATTTCAGTGACAGAAAGTTCTGGAATCTGAAAGAAGCCCCAAATTTCCTTCCACCCAGGATTTCCCCAAGTCTCCTGATAAAAACCGTACCTCACTTGTGTGGTTAGGCCTAGTTCCTTCGACAGGAAATGCCCCAAAACATAACATGAACACATCACATTTTCCCAAAGAAAACTGACCTGTTCTTTGCAAAGTGCCTAGCTGTGGATTTTGGCCTCTAGCTTATCCGTCGCCTGGGAAAACCTAGCAAACTTGGACATTTCTGAAAACTAGACATCTAGGGGAACCCAGGTTGGGGTAACTTGTGGCGCTCTCACCAGGTTCTGTTACACAGAATCCTTAGCAAACCTAAAAATTTGGCAAAAACACTTTTCCCTCACATTTCTGTGGTAGAAAGTTCGGGAATCTGAGGGGAGCCACACATTTCCGTCGACCCAGCATTCCTTCAAATCTCCCAATAAAAATGGTACCTCATTTGTGTTGTAGGCCTAGTGCCCGCAACAGGAAATGCCCCAAAACACTATGTGGACACATCAAAATTATCAAATACAAAACTACCTGTTTTTCCAGGGGGGGCACCTGCATTTCTGGTCCTGGGCTCAGCAGCCATCTAGGCAAACCTACCAAACCCAGGCATTTCTGAAAACTAGACACCCGAGGAAGTCCAGGGAGGTGTGACTTGCGTGGCTCCCCCAGTGTTTTCTTACCCAGAATCCTCAGCAAACCTCAAATTAAGCTAAGAAATCACATTTTCCCCACATTTCTGTGTGGGATCACCGCACCAGCACAAATTTCCTACCACCCAACGTTTCCCTCAGCCTCCCGAAAATAATTATACCTCACTTGTGTAGGTGGGCCAAGTGCTTATGACAGGGAAGAGCCAAAAAACATGTTGAAACTGAGGGGGAACCAAAGCGGGTCCAAAAGGGTAGTTTGGAAAAAAACGGTTTTAGGTTGACAAGTAGGAAAGAATTTTTATCAGTATAGATGAAACAATGCTGGGTGGTAGGAATTTTGTGGATTCCTACAGATTCCAAAAGGTTCCATCACAAAAATGTGTGAAAAATGTGTGATTTCAATCAAAGGTGGAGGTTTGAAAGGCAGAGTGGGTATGAAAATGGTGTGGGGTGCATGTGAAGCACACCACCCTGGACTCACCTAGATGTTTAGTTTTCAGATGTGTCTATGTCTCGTATATTTTTCTACAAACCAGCGTCCCAGAGTTCAAAAAGTGCAGACCTCACCATTCCAAGTGGGACGATTTTGAGAGTTAGACAAGCTCTCATGGCCCAAATGTAAAACCAAAACCCAAAATTATCAAATGTCCTCTTGCTTTCCGCTGGGATAAGATCTTTTAGTTTGCAGGGGGAGAGCTGAAAGACTGTTACCCCCTTCAGTTGGGATGGGGGCATAACCACACCCATACTGTTTGGTAGCCACCACCACACTATTTTCTTTTTTAATTCCCTGGCATCTAGTAGTAGGAGTGGATTGGGGTAATTGCCCCAACAACTGTGTCCCCATTTCTTTGGGGTGGGAACATGGCCATACACCCACCCTTTTTAAAAATAAATTCTTCCCTGCTGTGATGGTGGGCTTTCTGTCCCCCTTGGGGCAGATGGGCCTTACAAAAATAGGCAGATCGGCCCCCAAGGGGGCAGAAATGGCCAACAGTAATGAGGAGAGACCCTTGCCCAAGAGGCTGCCCCCTCAAACACAACACATACCAATCCGTGGTCCCTAACTTGTTTCTGCCCACCCTGGGGGCAGGTTAGCCTGATAGAAATAGGCTGATCTGCCCCCCCGAGGGGGGCAGAAATGGCCTAAAATAATTTTGCCCCACAGGGGAGCGACCCTTGCCTAAGGGGTCGCTCCCCATCTGTAAAAAACTGTAAAAAAAAGTCTAATTATAATAGGGGAGCAAAAGAGGCCTAAAATAAATTTGTCCCCAAGAGGAGCGACCCTTGCCTAAGAGGTTGCACTCCTTGCGTGAAACTGATGTTAAAAAAAAAATCCCTGGTGTCTAGAAGTTTCTGCCCCCCTTGGGGGCATATTTGCCTAATAAAAATAGGCCAATGGCCTAAAAAGAATTTGCCCCCCAGGGGAGCAACCCTTGCTCAAGAGGTCGCTCCCCTTCATTACGTAAAAAGAAGCTCCCTGGCGTCTAGTGGCTTCTGCCCCTGGGGACAGATCGGCCTAATCAAAATGGGCTGATCTGCCCCCGGGGAGGGGTGGTCAAGAAAGGGCTTTTAAAAATGGCCCTCTTGGGTAGTAGCCCTTGCCAAAGAGGCCGCTCCCCTTATGCCAACTGCGCACCAATACAAATATAAACAAAGACCCCTGGTGTCTAGTGGGCATTTCTGCAGCCCGATCGCTTCACGATCAGGCTACAGAAATGCTCAGAAAGACATCAAAGGAAAGGAAAGGCCTTTCCTTTCTTTTGATGTCTCCCTGTCCGCCCCCATCCCCGGATCGGAAGAGAAATGCAGGCATTTTTCTTCCAATTGTGCTGGAGGGGGCGGCCTCTGATGAGGGTAGCACGCAATCGTGTGCTGATGTCATCAGACGTCACTGGGGCGGGTGGGGAAGGGTCGGGGTGAAAGGGGAAGCAATTCCCCTTCCATCCCTACCCATTCTTGTCCATGGGAGGGTGTGGGAGGCTCATGGGGAGAGTGCTAGCGCTCCCCCCATGAGCTGGTCACAAGATGCAACGGTTATGTCCTTGGCGCCTCAGCTTCGCAGCCAAGGACGTAACTGTAACGTCCATGGTGGCCAACTGGTAAATAAATTAAAAAACATCTTAGCCAAGTGCCTTATTTATGATACCATATTGAATAAAGGAGCATGGGAAGAGTGTAAGACGAGTTCTTCATTTTGCCTTGATCATTTTCTGATACTGTAAATGGGATGTATTAAGGATTAACGTTTTTTTATGGGGTTGCAAATATGCAAACCACACTTTATATTAAAAAGAACTACTTACATCTGTTTGACAATGTAAAGATTTAAAAAAATAAAAAATAAATACAGGTCGTGGCAGAAAGTGAGTTATTAATTTGGGTGGGTGTGACTCTGCCAATTTCATATTACATATTCATACTACATTGCAATACAGTTCATTGTGAAAACTTTGCTAAACCCTGGTAGCAGTTCCAAAAGCAGTACGCTATTGCTCAATGAAATATATGACAGGCCAAAGGCAGTACCTAGAAATCCAACACAACCTAGAAAAATCAAGAAAAGTGTCATAAGCCAAATTATAGAAAATATTTTAAAAACAATTAACCTACGATATGGATTTGGAAAGTTTTCAGGCAAAGAAACATTTTAAGGAACAAAAACCAGCACAGCACCTAGCAAAGTCTTGGTCACTGCCGATTGGTACCTAGTTATGATTTCAGGTTGATTATGTGGAGTCCTTGGAGGACTTAATGAAAAGTTTGTCCTTGGACTTTGTTAGGTTTTTTAGCAGTTTCCTCCTGCAGAGCAAGGCAGGATACTGAAACTGACAAGGGTCTCTCAAAGTCAGACATGCTGTTATTGAGCTGCCCCTAAAGGACCTCCGTGGGCCATAGATTGACAGAATCTCTTCTTATTTGTATACAACTGATCCAACCACTATGTACTACTACTTTCTTTTAACAAATTCAAATGCCATTTTTTTCTAGCTGATGATGATTCGTGCCATCTCCATTGTTTCTTATCAAAAGGCATATCACATTTAAGGTTCAAAGTGGAAACTTTTGAAATACCCAAAAGTCAATATGAGTTCTTTGTTGTACTTTTTAGCAAAGACACATTAAATCACACTTGATACTAAACAAGTGCTTGAAAAAATATACAAAATATGACCAATTTGACACAAAAATACATCACTCAATACATAATAAATTACATGAAACGTGTCCAATATTCATACATTCACTAAATCTATCTATACTATTTTTTGAATAAGCAATCAGTATTTTGTGTGGCAAGGGAGCGGAATTCTTTAATGAATTCCATCCTTTATCTGTCCATCATGTTCAGATATAAAGTAAGGGGAGTGTCCACCAATGTGTTCACTCTCCACAACCATAAATGTGTGCCAAAGTATTTTGACTTTATGAAATGTTTAAATGCATAGGGCAGCAAGAAAAGTACAGGCGATACCTGAAACAAAAAGGTCAAAGAAAAATCTAAAATGCAATAAAAACGTGGGTCACACTCAATTGTTTTAGCATCCGGCACAGCTGAAAATGACAACATTTTCCCCTCAGATATTCAAAGCCACATGAGTGTGTGTTTAAACTCCGGGGGCACATTTCTCGATGGAGGAGCACTCAAAGACAGAGAGAAACATGGTGTGCTTGCAAGAAGCAGTGAGTGAAGTAGCCTCTTGGCATGTGGCTCCCGTCTTGTTTACACAGGAAGGCATGAACAATGCCATAAGTGTGTCACACTTTCAGGGTTTTTGAATACAGTATGAAGAAGTGCGCTCAATCTGTGCAGGTGGAGATAAGATCAGGAGGGCAAGAGATCAAAAACAAATGCACTCTCATGGGGGGACATCAACATGGATAAGGGGTAAATGGGAGGTGAAGAAGAAGCATGAGAAGGGGTGTATGACAGATTGAAGAAGCAACAAAAAGAAGAGGAAGTGGGAGTGGAAGAAGAAATAGTATCTCAATCACAGCACATGCAGCGGATGGAAACTAATTAAGATGAATCAATCTGTGCTTAGTTCATGCTCCACAGACAGAAAGGTGACACTCGGCAAACTCTGCTGAATTAGGAGGCAGCAAAAAAGAGTGAAAAGGAAGCTAATAAATAGTAACAAAAGGGCATGCCACAAGCCCTTTTTGTAGACAATACTTCTTGCAGCAACAGCGCATGAGCTGTTGCAGGGGAAACGTTAAAAAGGGTAGGCATGTTGACGTCTAGACTTAATTGAGGGAATCAGGTCCGATTCAGCCTGGGACAATCAGGCTAACGTGAGACACTCAGTCGCTGGGAGGGTAGGATTGGGTGGGGAAAATACATTCCTGATGGGATTGGGCCATCAGTCTAGGTGGGAAAGGGGTTGTTTGCTGGTTTGCACTGGGCTTAGTACTGTGTGATATTTGATGTGCAGTGTTGCCTTCTTGCTCCCACTGACTCTCCACCTATTAACTGCTGTGAATCCTCCTTTTACCCACCTTAGCATGCCCAACATGACTAGTGCAAACGTCATCCCCTGCCAAATACCATATAAATGCATGACATGGAACATTAGTGGGCTTGGGAACCCACTCAAATGAAGGTACATATTGTCCTACCTGGATAGACGTGGCATTCATATTGCCCTGTTACAGGAGACTCATTTGAGCGTCTCTACTGATACGACTTTGGGACCAGGTGAGTCTCCCACCGACAATTTTCCACATACTCCTTTTATTCTCAGGGGACAGTTAAACTCATCTGCAAGGGGGTGCCTTACATTCCACAGGGTCCTTATGCGATGCGCAAGGTCGATGTGCGATCATATGGGGAACATTGCACTCTTACCCCATCACAATTGTTAATTGCTATGGGCCCAACACAGATGACCCTGTGGGGTCTTGGGTACAGAAAGATTCTCACATTGCACGAACATATTCTGACCACTCTCCAGTCCTACTCATTCTCTCTATTCCTATTCAGGCTCCCATTGGCACAGATTAGCGACTGTCTTGGTGCTTACTTCTGGATAATCAATTTTGGGAGGAATTTCAGCAGGAAATCTTTGATTTATTTTCTAGACACACAGACTTCGTGTCTCTGCTGGGCACCATTTGGGATGTGTTTAAAGTCACGGTTCGTGGACTCGTCTTGTCTTGCCAAAAGTCAAGGAGTACTGAGCTCCCTGCACAATCATCTAGCTTGACTGGAGGGAGAACTCAAATAACTAGAAGCTCAGCTGGGTGGTGCAGATGACCCTACATTGAAGCAGCAGATCAGGACAGTGTTAACTGAATTCTAAGTCACTGATAGAGAATGACTATACCACGGCAAGTATGCCTTGTCGTGGGTATATGGGGAGGGTGAGCACCCGAGACCTACTGTTCGCACTATGACACAGTGACAACTTGCCACCAATGATATTTGGGGGTTTGAAATGATATGGGACAGCTGCATATTTGTTCCCCTGTGTAAATGCTATACTTTTTCCTTATTCTGTAGTTCCATTTATAATTCCGGGAGGGAGAAACCCATTGATGCAGGCTCCTATTTGGAGCACATAGCCTTGGATTGGCTGAGCGACGCCCAGAGGAATTTCCTGTACCCAACTTTTATTGTCAGTGAGATCAGAGATGTGATTATGCAGAAGCAAGCTAGTCAGTCCATGGGACATGATGGTTTGCCAGCTGTTTTTTAAAAGGCTTACGTGGACCTCTTGGTGCCCGAGTTGGCCTCCGTCTTTCTGGAACTGAAGCAGGAGGGTCATCTCCCCCCTCTGTATGCAAAGCCATGATCATCACCCTCCTAGAACCAGGCAAACCCCTTGATCACTGCGAGTCCTACAGGCTGCTATCACATGTTAATTGCAATGTTGAAATTTTTAGCCACAGTGCAGGCCAATCGTCTATTCCTCCTTATGACATTGTTAGTCCATCCGGACCAATCAGGCTTTATTCCTGGTCAATTCACTTCCCACAATCTGTGGAATTTGTTCATAGTGATGCACAATATCAATCCCGACCTGGCTGCGGTGGCACCTTTTTTAGATGCCACCAAATCCTGTGACTCCATTGAGTGGGATTTCTTCATGGCTGTGTTACGTCAGAAGTGGCTTTTTAGTTCTTTTCTGGCCTGGATTGGCTGGATCTCCTCTCCCTTTGTCATTACTAGAGGCACATGGCAGGGCTGCCCGGTCCAGCCCTTACTTTTTGGCATTGCAATAGAGCCATTAGCTGCCAAGCTGCATCAATGTCATCACATGTATGCTCTTTCAAATCCTCCAAACATCTATTAGCCCCAGTATATGTGGAGGGAAATTACCCTATTCTTGTTCAAGTCTCATATTAGTCTGAATGATGTCCTCTGAAAGTTTGTCCGATTCGGAGGGTTCTCTGGTGTGCAGATGAACTGGGAGGTATTGCAACTTTTTCCACTTACACCAGCTACCAAGCCTTTTTTCTCAGACTTCCCCTTACAGTGGTTCCAGACAGATCTCAAATATTTGAGGATTAAGATCTCTTGCGATCAGGAGGGAGTATTGGGCTCTAATTATGGTACAGCATTGTCCGCACTTACTGACCGTATTAATCGCTGGATTTCTCTTCCTTTTTCATTGGAAGGCCACATTGTTTTCTATGAAAATGGTGATGCTGCCTTAATTGTTATATCTTTTGTAAACATACCTCGCCCACTAAGCTGCTCTGTTTCTTTAAGCGCTAAAAATTCAGATGGTAAGGTTAGCATGAACTGGCAGGCAGCCTTGTTTATAATGGGACATTCTGACCATGCCATTTTCCATTGGAGGTTGAGGCCATGGACATGGAGTTGTTCATGTATGTGACCAGGTTCATGATGCTATACATTGGTAGAACCCTACTCTGTTCCTTCCTCATTTGGTGATGAAACAGAGTTATAGGGACACTTTCCCCCTTCCTTGTGTCTGGGCTCTTCCTATGGTGCGCCCCCACTTGCCAATTCTACGATAGCATGCCCCTTGACTTCCTGACAGAGGCTAGGCCAAACCAATGGGTAATGCCCTACCCATTTCACCTCCCTATCACCCGTTGCTACTGGTCACTCATGATTCTTCATGTAAACGTCTGCTTCAGAGACATGGATTTCAGCGAATGGGGGTATCTTCATCATGATGGCTCCTTTCAGTCCTGGACTGATTTCTTCAGTGAAGAGCCGACATCCCTCCTGGACATATTCCTGCACATTTGATTGCATCACAGTATTAAGGCCACCACTAGTGATTTCCCAGATAAGCTTTCCACCATTGAGACTCTTCACACCGTGCTCCAAGTCGATACTCCACAACATCTAGTCTCCCTCTTATATTGCATTGCGCCGGCTGAATTTATTTGTACTCGAGGGCAGGCATGTATGCAGTGGTAAACAGATCTGGGGGTTACTGTTACAGATGAACAATGGAAATATTGGTGCGCAGATAGCTCCTAGCAGTCAACTTTGCATCATTCATTCATTATAAAGTTTCTCAATATGATATACTATACTCCTGCCTGACTGTTTCGCTCTCAACTCTGCCCAGATGATAAGTGTGCCAGGTGTGGGTTGGCTGGAGGAGACTTTTTACATCTAGAGTGGTCCTTTCGGCTGATACAGGTTTTCTGGGGCAGAGTGAACACTGCCGCAGTTGCCATTATTGGACAGGCCTTAAAATACTGCCCCTCTTTTGGCACTCTTGGGACACACAGGTGAGATTGAAGCTGGTTTCATGAAATATGTGCCTTTGGCTCTTCTATTGGCTAAGTGGAGAATTGCTTGTTGATGAAGCACTAAAATTAAAGGACTGGCTCTATGACCTTACTTATTAAAATGAACAACTGTCCATAATGTGCTGAACGGCTGCCTTCCATGTATAGACCTAAAAACATTTGAGACCCACTGCATAACTATTTGCTTCTGCATAACCCATCAATAGATGTTGGGGTGAGCAGATGTAATGCTGGGAGCTTATCCTAAGAGGACTGAAGACTTGATGTATATATCACCCCTTAAATGCACTTATTTACAAATTGCCTCAAATCACTGAATGAATTTGTTTTAATCTACGTGATGCTCCGAGTTTTTTTCAAAATCTAATGAACATTTTGTTTTACTTAGCTAAAATTGGAGGAGAGGGGAGGTTTTATTCATCAAAGATGTGCAGGAGAGGGAGGGTTGTGGTGAAATGCTGACACTGTACTCACAATGAATTCACAGCACTGCTGTTGATCATTTTGTAATTTTTCTAATGTCTTCAATAAAAAATCAATTATTAAAAAAATGGCTTGTCTCTAACCCAGGAAAGGCTGATTGGTGTTAACTAATAACCTCTTAGCAGGGAATGGCTATCTGGGAGTGCACAGGAGAAGTTTGCAGAACAAAGACATTTTTAGCACTACCTATTTTGACTTAGAGAGTCCAAGGTGGGATTGTCCTTTTCATCCCTCCTCAGGGCACTCCTAGATAACCAGAACCCAGCCAAAGAAGGACAGAAAAAAAATTGTGATCCATTCAAGGTGGCTGCTTTTGAGTTTGACAAACCATTTACTAAAGATTTAAAGCAGGAGTTTGACTCTGCAAAACACCTTACCTGCCTGTCACCATCAGGCTTTGCTTGGTGGTGGCAAACAGAAAAATAACATTACACTGTCCACCCTAAATATGGTGGGTTGTGCAATGCCCTTCATTCAATGGTCTCTACTCCATCTGAGAACGTTTTCTATTGCTAGAGCCAACAGGCGCTCCATCAATAAAATGCTGGTGGTCTAACCAACTGTAAATGAGGTGGATGGACCAAGAGTGAGGCCAAATTCTCAACCAGGTCCCAGGTGACTAAAGATAAAACCTTTAACTGGGTGAGCCAGCATGGTACATCCAACTTATCTACTTCACAGTCAGCCTGAAATTCTGTCTGGGTCCTGACTACAGTGGACTGTTGTTTTTCTACAGTGCTTGAATTTTTATATGGTCTTTTTGCTGTAAAACTTTAAAAACTAATTTATTTGGTTCCCCTCAGCCAGTTTAATGGTTGTCATGTTTTTAATCTATACATGTTGCTCTCCTTTTTAAATTTGTTTAAGAATTTAATTGTTTTGTGCTCTTTACTTTAACATTCAGTACTGCTTGAATTTACACACACTCCTCTTGAGATTACCTGTTGTTTGTTATATAGCTAAAAGGATTTGAGCATTTATTCTCTCAGAACCACGTTTTGACCTATTAAGAGTAGATTTGTAGAGTTGATGTGTGTATCCCTTTCCCAAATGAATAACCCCACTTCTGAAAACCACCAACATGACATACCCCCATGAAGGTCCTTATTTCCCTCAGCAAGGAGGTGCTTTTTTCTGACTGGGGCAGAGAATCAATGACTATATTTATTCCACCAATCTCTAACTCATCATCACAAATTAATGGAGGTCAATGCTACCCCTCCACCAAGATAGCTTTGGTGCTTCATAAGGGGTATGACGTGGCACACAAATGCAACTGACAATACAAATGCAACATGTGGCTGTGTATGGGGGACTGAGGTTATGGAGAATGTGGCTGTGGTTGAGTACTGCTAATTAGTGTGCAGGTCTTCCAAAAGAAGCAGACTCCTTCCATAAAACAGTGGGATTGAGTTATACATACCAAATCTGATGCTTGTGGTTAAGTAGTTAACCACCATCACAGTCTGAACTTTGATAGAACAATTCAAATTCCTGTGTGGTAGTATGCAATACGTTCATGCAAACAGTAGAATAAATTTTTTTTTTCAACCACTTTCACATTCAATTCTTTATAATAATTTATTTTTGGAGGGATGAAAATGGTCCCCAACAATCAGCTGACCGTAGAAGACGAACATAGTAAATAGGTCAGATGCGCTGGAAATTGTGTGAAATGTGAGGTTCCATTCCTTATACCATTTTCCAGAATGTTTCAGATTTGCAGCAGCATTTGCCGTTTCTGTTCTACATCTTCACACAATAAAATTATGTGATTTGCCTTATCTGAAATAAGTATAGTTCCTATCTACATAAGTCTATGTACCCTCATTCACTTAAAATTTTTCATCTTGCAATATTATTCTCTTTTTTGCCTTCCATAGACCTGAATCTGTTTTTAAAATGGAAGCGGCATATTGTCTGATCATTTGAACTTATCTTGTAAACAGGACACATAACTTTAAAAACATAAGCATTCACAGAGTACAGCAGTGATGTCACAGGGACCACCGGAGCCAATTATCATATTATAGACTTGGATAAGAGTGAGTCTATTTTTCAGTCTATTGCAGACTAACATTCTAGTTATCCACAAGGTGAGCATTCTGTCCGGCTAGCCAAATAGGAAAATGTTTTCTGATTGCTTCCTGGACAAAAGCATCTACACCAGGATTCTGGTTTGCACTTGTTCAGGGTTATGGGTTAAAATCTTGGCAGGTCAACTCATAATTCCGAGCTTGATAAAATGAATATCACTCAGTTTGGCAACAATAAACATCTATTTTCAGCCCAAAGGGTGAACGTGTTCTTGATATATAACATTTGCACTTGTCAGGTTAATATTGAAAACTGTCATATGTGTTTAATAAAGTTCAGTGGGGGGGGGGTCTGTGAAAGAGTCACTGCTGAGATAGGTGTAACAGTTTCAGATGTTGGAAAGATAAACTCAGCCTTTGACCTCCTTCCAATGTGACTGAAATTTATTGAAGGTTGGACGGTCATAGAAAGTTTGGATAAAACAGTTCTATATAAAGAGCTATTGTTAGAGAGTCTATATGTGGAAATACTATTATAAGGAAATAGTGTGTTATTGTCATAGCAATGAAGTACTATGCTTTTGTTCCTTCACATTTTTTTAGTAGAGTCAAAGCAAAAAAGTGCGTGCCTAAACAGATTAGAAAGGCATTCATATGATTATGATGAAATAGAACTATTCATTGTTGGACCTAGCCCTTTCTGCAGAGTCACCTCCAAACACGTTGCCTTTACCTGAACCCATTTTCTTGGCTTTTAGGACACTGTTAGCTTCACCATTGCTAACCAGTGCTAAAGTGCTTGTGCTCTCTCCTTTGAAAATCGTGAAATTGCCTTACACGCATGTGGCAAAATTAGCTTACTTCTAAGTTCCTTGTAAAGTGGTACTACATGTCTCTAGGATCTGTTAATTAAATACTACTAGTGTGTCTGCAGCACTCATTGTGCTGCCCACTTAAGTACCCTTTTTAAACATGTCTCAAGCCTGGCATTACTGCCTGTGAGTGCAGTTTCAAACTGCCATTTTGACCTGGCAAAAACAATCTTTTCCAGGGCTTAAACCTTCCTTTTTAATGCATATGTCACTCCTAGGGTAGGCCCCAAACAGACTAGATAAGAGTGCATTGTATTTAAAAAAATATACATGTACTTATGAGTTTTATATGATAGTAAAAAACTCTTACATTAGTTTTGCACTACTGCAAGGCCTACCTCTCCCATAGGATAACATTGGGTTGCTTTATTACATTTAATAAGTAATAACGTTTGTGTAGGAGCAGACCGGAATACCATGTTTGGTGTCTGAGAAATTATAATTTAAAACACTTTTGAAAGGTAAACTAGGATTTCTTTTCAGTCACAATTCAGAAAGTTTTCATTTTCTTGTCCTAACCATCTGCAGCCTGTTTCCTGGGTCACATGACAAGGTCTAGTTGACAGTTTGCCTTTGTGCAGTTCTCCAAGATAGAATCACAAAGGAGAGTCTGGGCGTTGTCAGGATAGGCCATCCTGGCTTGATCGATGTGTGGAGCTGTCACCTACCACACTTGCACTTCAAAAGCACAGTTGCAGCTCACACACAAAGGACTTCTGACTAGCCATATTAGGCCCATCAACAGACTGGGACAAGGGCAGGAAGGCAAGAAGTCCCAGACACCTCCGGAGGGGGAAAACTATCATAAGCTTCTCCCACTTCAAAGTGAGTGCCACACATATTTAGGAGCCCCTTAGACCCACACTTCATTCACTCCTAGACCTATGAATCCTACTGAAGAAGGACGCCTGGTGGTCCTGCTATTTGAGGCATGCCCTGCTTGCTCTGAAGGAAGACCAGACCAGCTCCATTCATTTAATGGTGAGTGACTCAAGAGTCAGCTGACTGACCTCCTGTTCTGAGCTACAGGAACATAGCAAGCTCAAGAGGCCTCCCTGCATCTGCCCAGCTGACCTGCTTTCGGGACCTAAAACTGAAAAAAGCCTGGGCCCTGCTGGCCTCTGAAAGAGTGAGTCCATGATCTCCAAGAGTTGCCTCCCCAGGTCCTGACCCTAGCTGGTATCAGAGTGCACTTCTCAGACTCAAAAAGAAGACAGCTCTTCACATCTGCTAGTGGGCCCATTCGTGCCAAGATCTTACCACTTGCACAAACCACCATCTCGAAGCTCTGGTGAACCTAACCCTTTAAGTAACAGCGAACAACAGAAACAACTGGCATGGCACAATCTACACTTAGCCCTACAGCATCAACAGTCCGCGTTGACCGCCAATGTGAATCCCCAGAAACGACAATATGTGATACCCAAGAGGATCTTTGCACTACAGCAAGAACTGTTTGTGATACCCAGGCTGCTCTTTGCGCTACAGGGATTATCACGGCAGTGCTTTCCGTGCTCCTCATTGCATCCTTCCATGTGTATTGAACACTTCATGCTAGACTTTAGAAGGTAGCTTTTTCAGTAGACTAACCTGATCAATGTATGTAGCCCCCATTCAGTCACAGCTGGCCTGAACTTGTGAAATTCACACAACCAGATTGCCACGGGTGGCACTTTGCAGTTCTAGGCTCTATACTTACCTAAAATCTTTGAAATTGCATATCTCTGATTCTACTGATTAGGTTTTTGTCATTTTGGTGTCAAATCATTTGCTATATTTTACTCTATTTAAATTGGTGTGGCTTTTTAAAGCCTGGCTGCTTTTCTGCCAAGCTACCAGAGGGTGAACCTAAGGTTAGTTTAGTGACATTTTGTGCCTTACCCTGACAAAGATTGTGGCTGTTGCTTGAGTTTCACACCCACCCCCTCAATCAACACCCCAATTTCTCACATTCATCTTCGCAGGTTCATCTTGTTCTCACCACACTGGTGGCTGTGAGATATTGGGTTGGTGGCTGAGGGGGATGAAGACCTACTAAAGCAACAAAAACAATCCCTTTCAGGATGAACCAAAAAAGTCACTAAATTAGCCTGTGCCTAACCTTCTGGTAGCTTTGCACTGAAGCAGACAGGCTTAACTTAGACGCAAAGTGTAACATTATTTATGCAGCCCACAAATAGTAGTAAAGTGAAAATACCACACAGGAAAAATCCCACTCCAATTATAACAATTTCAAAGATTTATGAGAAAATAGCACTTACAAGCGTTTAGCACCATTTATGGTTATCTGGTTGCTCTGGACTAAAACCAAATCACAAGTCCACTATGGAGCACAGGACCAACTTTTGCTCACTAAGACAGTACCTTGTCTCCTTGGAATCAAGATGTAACGTCTGCATTGGTAGATGCTGCATTGCGTAGAGGAGCCATTGACTAGAAGCTATAATGTGTGGCCCTGCATCGAGATACAGCATGTTGTTTCAGTGCTGTTAAAGACCCCAACATTTAGAATGTGTGAGGTAGGTTTCGAGATGGGTTGCACAGTGTGTGGTCGATGAAGTGACTGGACCTGAGATGTGCAGACTTGCATCGAGATGCTGCATGCTTCACCGGTTGTGATGAAGCTACCAGCCTGGAGCTGGCGAGGCGAAGACTTGAGCCGAGATGCGTTGTACTCTGTTGATTCCAATGAAAACACAGGGCTGGAGCTGGAGGTGCATAGACTTGTGCAGGATGAGTCGCTCCGCATCAAATCCGATGAAGCCACTGGTCAGTAGCCTGTTGAGTCCCTATATCTCAGAACAGGAGGTCAGCCACCTGACCATTGAAGACACTCTGGTAGGCCTGTATTCAGGCAGCTAGGCAGTCCTCAAGCAGTAGGACAGTCCTCAGGCAGCATGGCAACCCTCAGGCATCAGGCAATCCTCGAGCAGTAGGGCAGCCCTTGAGCAGCAGACAGTCATTCAGCAGCTGGGCAGTCCTTCTTCTGTACAGTCCACAGGTCTAAGAGTGTTCCAAAGAGTTGGTCTAAGGGTCCAATATTTATACCAGGCACCAGCTTTGAAGTGGAAGAATCTTCTAGACTTCCCACCACATCTGTTTCTGGAATTTCTTTCCCCAGCTGGATTTGAGAGGTCTGGGGTGACAACAGACTAGTGTGAAGTCCTTTGTGAGCATGCTGAGACAGTGTGTTGAGGTGGAAGTGCAATAGGGGATAGTTGTGCCCCTCCCAACCTGACAAGATTGCCCATCCTGACAACACTGAAGTCCCCTTTTGCATCAGTGTCTGGCAGGAATATATAAAGACTACCCACCAATTAATCTAGTCATGTGACCCAGGATAACAGGCTGCAAACACCAAATGGCTAGGCGAAGAAAAAAAGAAAATGCCAACTTTCTAAAAGGGGCATTTTCAGAACTGTGACTTCAAATCTGACTTTACCACTAAAGAGGTTTTTAAATTACAATTCATTAGAGACCAAGCATGACATTTGCACTCATTATGACATTGGTGGCAAATGCCGCCTACCGCCACAGCCGCCAAGATACCGTTGCAGTGGCTACCGACCTCCATGGCATTATGACCATAGAAGAAATTCCACCAGAAGGCTGGTGGAATTCCGTCCACGGTCATGGCGGCAGATGGCGGTAAGGTGGCGCTGCTGCCAGCAGCAGCGCCACGCCAGCAAAACACTGCCTACTGTATCATGTTCCTGATACAGCCTGGCAGTGTTTTGCTGGTGAATGCTGCTACTGGCAGCAGCGCCGCGTCACTTCTCCTGACGGAGGACCCCCTGCATGCAGGTAAGTCAGGTTCTCTGACAGGAGAGGGGAATGCGTGTGGGGGGGTGTGAGTGACTGGGTGTGAATGTGTGCATGTGTGTGTTATGCGTGTGTGCATGAGTGGGTGTGAGTGTACATGCATGTTGTGTCGTGAGATTGTGTGTGTGCCTGGATGTATATTTGTGAGTGATGCTATGAGTGTGTATGAATGCGTGGGTGAATGTGTGTTTGTATGTGCGTGTAAGTGTGTAAATGTGCAGGGGGGTCAGGTAGGGGAAGGGGGAGGGTGGTGAAGGACTCTGGGAGGGGAGGGGTGCGGGGAGAACCCTATCAGTGCCAGGGAAGGAGTTACCTGGCACTGATAGTGCCTACCGCCATGGTTTCAGTGGCAGTACGGAAACCACTGAAACCATGGCGGTGGGTGGGGTCGTAATGCCATGGGTGGTTTTAGAAATGGGGTCTTTGGTTGGCAGTCAGGTTACCCCCTGTTCAAGCAAGGACCCTCACTCTAGTCAGGGTAAAAGAGAATCACTCTCAGCTTACCCCTGCTTACCCCCTTAGTAGCTTGGCACAAGCAGTAGGCTAACTTCAGAGCGCTAGGTGCAAAGTATTTCTACCAACACACACAGTAACTTAATTAAATCACTACAAAATGACACAACACAGGTTTAGAAATATAGGAAATATTTATCTAAACAAAACAAGACCAAAACGACAAGAACCCACAATACACAAGTCAAGTTATCAATTAAAAAGCAAAAAGAGTCTTTATGTAGTTAAAAACACACACTAACACGGTTAGCGTGAAAATGTACCTTGCATCAAAAATAACTCCACACAGGCGAGTATGCATCAAAAAGGGCTTGCGATGAGTCGATTTCACTCACGAGCGAGACCTTGCGTTGTTTCTCCTTTCATCGGGTCGGGCGCATCATTTCTTCTCTCTGCAGGAGAGCGATACGTCGATCCGGTCAGCACTCTCTGGTCCGGACAGGCCTTGGGTTGTTTTTATACGCTGAGCGGTGTTTGCCTAGGAAATCCAGCCGCACGATGATCCGAAAACCATGCAGCACATTTTGCGATCTCACCAGCCTCCTTCAGCGATGCTGAGCGTCATTTCTCCAGCTCCGTGCGTCGATTCTTCGGTTGCGTTGCAGGCGAGTGTCGATCTTCAGCTGCTGAGCCGGCAGTGCATTGATTTTCCAGCCCCAGATCGGAGTTGCGTCGTTCTTTTCCCCACATGGCGTTCTGTGTGTGGATTTCTACCTCTTAGCCTGCCAGCTTCTCCTTTCAGGGTCCCAGGAACTGGATGGGCACCACTTGGCAGAGTAGGAGTCTCTCCAGAGACTCCAGGTGTTGGCAGAGAGAAGTCTTTGCTGTCCCTGAGACTTCAAACAATAGGAGGCAAGCTCTAAATCAAGCCCTTGAAGATCCTCACAAGATGGAAGGCACACAAAGTCCAGTCTTTGCCCTCTTTCTCTGGCAGAAGCAGCAACTGCAGGATAGGTCCACAAAGCACAGGCAGGGCAGCTCTTCTTCCTCAGCTCTTCAGCTCTTCTCCAGGCAGAGGTTCCTCTTGGTTTCCAGAAGTGTTCTAAAGTCTGTGGTTTTGGGTGCCCTTCTTATACCCAATTTCTCCTTTGAGAATGTGAATGTGAAATTATGCCTTGCCCAGGCCAGGCCCCAGACACTCACCAAGAGGTTGGAGACTGCATTGTGTGAGGGCAGGCACAGCCCTTTCAGATGTGAGTAACCACTCCTCCCCTCCCTCCTAGCACAGACGGCTCATCAGGAAACGCAGTCTACACCCCAGCTCCCTTTGTGTCACTGTCTAGTGTAAGGTGTAACCAGACCAACTGTCAAACTGACCCAGACAGGGAAGTCACACAAACAGGCAGAGTCACAGAAATGGTATAAGCAAAAAAATGCCCCCTTTCTAAAAGTGGCATTTTCAAACACACAATCTTAAAATCAACTTTACTAAAAGATGTATTTTTAAATTGTGAGCTCAGAGACCACAAACTCCACATGTCCATCCGCTCCCAACTTTAATCAGATTTAAAGGTAGCTGTTAGGACATATAAAACACATTACTATGGCCCTCATTCTGACCTTGGCGGGCGGCGGAGGCCGCCCGCCAAAGTCCCGCCGTCAGGTTACCGTTCCGCGGTCGAAAGACCGCGGCGGTAATTCTGACTTTCCCGCTGGGCTGGCGGGCGGTCGCCTTCAGACCGCCCGCCAGCCCAGCGGGAAAGAGGCTTCCACGATGAAGCCGGCTCGGAATCGAGCCGGCGGAGTGGAAGCTGTGCGACGGGTGCAGTTGCACCCGTCGCGTATTTCACTGTCTGCGCAGCAGACAGTGAAATACATGTAGGGGCCCTCTTACGGGGGCCCCTGCAATGCCCATGCCAGTGGCATGGGCACTGCAGGGGCCCCCAGGGGCCCCACGACCCCCCCTACCGCCATCCGGATCCCGGCGGTCGGACCGCCGGGATCTGGATGGCGGTAGGGGGGGTCGGAATCCCCGCGGCGGTGCAGCAAGCTGCGCCGCCGTGGAGGATTCAATGGGGCGGCGGTACACTGGCGGGAGCCCGCCAGTGGTGCCGGTCCGACCGCGGCTTTACCGCCGCGGTCGGAATCCCCATTGGAGCACCGCCGGCCTGTCGGCGGTGCTCCCGCGGTCCTCCGCCCTGGCGGTCTTTGACCGCCAGGGTCAGAATGAGGGCCTATATGTCCTACCTTAACCATACACTGCACCCGGCCTACCTTAGGGGTGTCTGACATGTAAGAAAAGGGAATGTGGGTACACTTGCCAAGTCGAAATTACAGTTAAAGCTGCACACACAGACATTGCGGTGGCAGGTCTGAGACATGATTACAGAGCTACTTATGTGGGTGGTACAACCAGTGCTGCAGGCCCACTAGTAGCATTCGATTTACAGGCCCTGGCACCTCTAGTGCACTTTATTAGAGACTTACTAGTAAACCAAATATGCCAATCACGGATAAACCAATTTCATACACATTTTGTAAAGGAGCACTTGTACTTTAGCACTGGTTAGCAGTGCTAAAGTGCCCAGAGTAACAAAAACAGCAAAATCAGAGACAAGCACACATCAACAACTTGGGGAACAGAGGCAAAAATTTAAGGGAGACCACGCCAAGGCTGAAAAGTCTAACAGGCAGCCAAGTGACGGCTGTCTCCAGTCCGACGGTTGTTACCGCCGTGGCGGTCGGTATGGTACATTGGCGGTTTGGCTTTGGGCAAACTGCCAATGTCATAATAGTGGAAGTAGGTACCGCCAGCCTGTTGGCAGTAATACCTCCACTATTCCACCGACTGACATGGTCGTAATGACCCCCTAAGTTTATGCTACCAGGACATGTACAGTTTAGAAGTACATGTCCAACTTTGTAAATGCACTGCACCCTGCCCTAAGTGTTGTTTAGGGTCTACCCTAGGGGTGACATATGAATTACCGTATGGATATATGTAGTACGACTTTACAGAGGACTTGCAAGTAAATTAAATGTAACAATGGGGTGTTCCCACCTTTCACTGCCCTGCCAGTAAAGCACTACTGACATTCTGCACTGACCTTCCTATTCAATCTATGATTGCCAAGACCTTTCACAACATATTCCCACCTTTTCCTTAAATGCTTTTTGCTATCACCAGCTAAATTCAGTAGGAGAGAAGTGGATGAGGAGCACAAGTATTGTTTACCTCAATATCACCTTGAATCCAGCACTAGCTGCAAGAGATGCGGGGAATAAGTTTGGTGACAGATTGTTACAAGCAAGTACACCATCTCGAGCTTGATGTCCAGATGACTGTACTCCTCAGTCCCATTGTGAGCACCAATGGCTCCTATGGCACTAGCAGACACCTCAGCAGCATTTTCAAGCGAAATCTCTAAACACCAAAGAGATGCAAGCCCTCGACTCTCTAGTCTACACCAAATAACTAGCACGGGTGCTATGCTGGTCAGGCTGTACACAGTACTAAAAAACGATTGGCGTTTCTTGCTTAAATGCTTTTCTTGTAATTGGTGAAAATGCTACTATGATAATGAGGAATGAAGTCCACCTCCATTTCTCAATTCTTTAGTTCTTCTAAGTAGGACACTCGTCCCACACCACCTTGTACTTTGTTTCTCCCTTTAGTTATATGAGTGGATAGGGGATATGAAAACTTAAATTTGCACTTATGTCACAACTGTGGATAGCTGGTGGCCTCTTCATCCACCTCAAACATGAAACAACACAGACACATTAAAACATAGGCGCTCATTTTAACTTTGGCGGTAAAAACCGCCTACTGTCGCAGCAACAGCCGCAAAAGACCGTTGCCACGACTACCAGCCATCCGCCATATTCTGACCACAGCTGGATTTCCGCCACAAGAATGGCAGAAATCTGTCTGCGGCCATGCCGGCGGATGGGGATAAGGTGGCGCTGCTGCCACCAGCGCCCCGTCCCATCTCCTCCCTGAGGATTCCCTGGATCAAGGTAAGTCAGGTTTCCGACAGGGGGGTGTGTTGTGTGTGTGGGGGGTGAATGTGTGTGCGAGGATGTGGGTGTGTGTTGCGTGTTGAATGCATGTGTGCATGTATGGAGGTGTGTGAGTATATGTTGTGTTATGTGAATGCGTGTATTTTTGCAAGTGTGTGCGGATGTGTGTGTGAATGGATGCATGCATGCATGTAAGCATGTGGGAATGGGTGTGTGTATGTGTGTGTGTGTCTGTGAAGGGAGGTGTGAATGTAGGGGGGTGGGAGGGTTTGGAGAGGTGGGGGTGGTAACTGGAGAGGAAGGGGGGAGACCCCTATCAGTTGCAAAGGACATGGAGAGCATGGTGGTAGGCGGGGTCATAATCCAGCAGGCGGAATAATGGCAGCCGCCGGGCTGGAGATGGGTATCTCCAACCCGGCAGCTGTTACAGCTGTGGCGGTAGGAGTGATACATTGGCGGGTTGGCTTAATTTCATAATATGGCAGTAAGTACCGCCAGCCTGTTGGCGGTACTTACCGCCACATTAACGCCGACCGCCGGGGTTGTAATTACCCCCATAATTTCTAGGAAGAGGCAGACACATAGACATAAAAAATCGTTCGTTGGAGGAGACGGACACATAAAAACATCTAGAAAGAGGCTTCCAATCCGTTTTTTGTTGTCAAGTAAGCTTGTGAAGCTCTCCGCTACCCCCAAGATTTTTATGTTAACATTTGTCATGCTGCAGCAGATACCATATTTGTAGGGTTAATGCGCAGTAGGTGTCAGGGGGACGGAGTACACTTCAACAGCCTTTTTGTCTGTCGTCCGTCTGCAAGTGATTTCTCAACAGCCTATACCCAAGACATACGCCAAAGGCGTGTCTACTTTATGCTTTAACAGATATGTCTTATTTCTGGGTGACATTATGCATGCAGACTGCCCGACTCTACCCGCCCACACACAAGCACTGTTTGCATTTGAATAACTCACTGCAGTCGAATAAAAGCACGCACATTCAGAACAATGTTTATGCTAAAATAAGCAAGCACGAATTGTCTTCACGCATGGTTGCAAGGCGATTTGGGATGTTACCATTCATAGATACTTGCTAAAACCATGAATCCGCTTTCAGAACACTGAAATGCACGCTCATATTCCTCCGTCGTGTATTCGATGGAGCCATGCAGTGCTGAGCGTTCGGCAAGCGAAAAGTCATCTGCATGTAAATTGGTTTGGCAATAGTTCTCTTATTTGCAAATGAATAATTAAACTGCCACTTTGTAATGCTTCGCAGAGACATTCTGGTGACGGCTGATGATTCTACATATCGGATCATAAAAATAATCATAATATTTCTGCGTAAGTAAGCCTTGCAATTACAGCAGTGCTTGTTATGTGCACAGGATTTGTGTGGTACCTTCGTTTTTAACACTGCAATGCACGTCCACGTTCCTGGGAATCGAAATTAATCTGTCAATTTTGAGAGTACAACTCATGGTAACTTCTTACCCATGCGTCTAAGTATTAATCGGGGAAAGGCAATGTCATACCTGCTTCAAGAAGATCTCGCAGCACGTGCAGGGCCGGACTGGTAATCTAAAGCAGCCCTGGCAAATGTTGTAAGACCAGTCACCACAAGGTGCATAGCGAGAGAGTCTGACCACTACAATGGGGCTTGTAGGGTTCCCCCCAAAGAACATTTGGGAAAAATGGCAAAAACGTGCAGTCTATAACACATTTTTAATTATATATTCAATTCTGCTACTTTTTAAAGCATAGTAAACGGCGACCTTACAGTGCAGCTGGATAGGGAAATCTTTCTTGGGGTCCTTCGGTGGTTCCCTCACCATCAGTCTTTAACACTGCCTCTCATTTCTCCATAGACCCTCTGTCACCTGTATTTAATTTGTTTCAAAGGATCTCTCTACCAGTGTAGGATGCTGGAGCACTTTACATCACACACACATACAGAGTCAGTGAATCATATGTGTGTGCATCAGTGTATAGAAAAGGGGATTACAAGATGTAGGATTTGCACGTCTTACAAGTTGGCATTTTTTAAGCGTGCTTCATCTAGAGAAGCATACACTTTTAGCAAAATTAGGATAATCAAAGACTGGGATAAAAACTTAACTTTCTAACCTGTACCATGCAGTTTGCATTCAGCTCTTTGAAAGCAGTTCATAGGTCACTGTGCTAGATTATGATTGTAACTTATGAACTGCACAGTAACAAAAGTAGCTCTGTGACAGAATCAGTATCCCACTAAGCTATGCACATAAAACACTGTTCTGTAACCTGCATGGTACATGTTCTTTGCAACAGGCATATTAACCCTCTGCCACCTGGCAACAGTCTGGGGATATGAGGAAAGGCATACAGGAGTGGGGACGACCAAGGGTGGGAGAGAACACCTACCTGGGGAGTGCCGAACCGTTAGCACAACTAGGCGAAAATAGAAGGTGTAAGATAAAAGTTTTGGAAAGAAGGGAAGACCATACTCAGCCTGTCAACCCGCTCATTGTCCCTCCCTCGAATATAAGGCAGAAAGAGACAGGAGAGGAGACTCCGCCCAACTGACACCCTGAAAGACCAGTGACATTAGGGATGGAGACCGTATCCCAGACTGCTTGTTGATGATTTTGCAACAGTGTGGTCCATCCTTACCATCACCACCCAAATTGTTGATCTGTAGAGAAAAGTGTAGAGGAGCCAGATAAATCGTCCTCAGCTCCTCCTATTTCAAGAGAGATGGCTGTCCTGAGGCAACCACCGTCCCTGGACAGAGAGAGCATGATAGGTCGCACCCCACCCCATCCTGCTGCCATCCATGGTCATGACTTGGTTGGAGGGGGGGATGGAAGAACCAGAGGAAATCCCCTGGCCAGATTCATTTGAGCCAGCCACCACTGCATCGACTGCCAGATGAGGGGACTGACAGGAACCATGTGGTCCAGAGGATGAAAACTGGGCCTTCAATGAGAGAGGAGGTGACGCACCACAGGTCCCAGGTGCAGACAAGCCCAAAGAATGATGAGCAAACAGGCTGCCTCAAAAGAAAAAAGAGTAGTATAAGAGGCTGAAAGCCACCAATTGGAGGAAAAATATAAACCCAACCGTAGTATACATACCATGTGACCATGGAGATGTAACCAAGCTTGTGCAGACAGCACAGGTTTCTGTCTCAATGAAATCAATAGGCTGAGGTTTAGGAAACTGGTGACTGGTAAAAGTAGGAGACTGCTTGGCCCTACCCTGAAACTTCATGGGAGAACCACAGGAGTGCTTCTTGCATGGATCCCCTAAAGGATCCCACTACCTTTAAGATAAAATGAAAGAGCTGGGCATGCTTTTTGGTCTTGAAAGCGTTATGGAGCCAAGTTTCCACACTGTATCCTAAGAGCTTACTGCCAGAGAAAGGTACATGAATAAACTCAGACATCTGAGTATTGTCCACCATCCAGTCCCTCAAATAAATGTGGTGACAAGCAGTAACAGAAGAAGCCATGGAAGAAACAGAAGCCTTCAAAAGATCACAGGCAACATCAGCCAAAAACTTTGCCTGCTTTTTTTATAATGGCAAACAATGCCGAACACTCCACCCAATCCTGGAGTGCAGCTTTCACGGAGTGGAAGACCTTCATAAGGGATTCAAAAGTATAAACCACATAGATTGTAGCTCAGAGGGCCAAATTCAACCTAGAAAAACATTACTTCAGAGAAGCCTCCAGCGTATGGTTAACAAAGTCAGAAATAGAAACCTCATCAGACATCACAGAAGGATAACCAGCTAAACCAGAAAGCACTGAATCAATTGTCAAAGAAGAAGAAACTCCTCATCTCCCTTGGCTAGAGGATAGAGTCATTGTGAGGAAATTGGGAAGATCCACCTTCTTGGGATCCTTCCATTCACGCAAGAGCAGATCCAATACCTCCTTGTTAACTGCCAAGCACGTGGGAGAGCGAAAATGCAATTGCTGAAATAGACCAGAACTAAAACCAGGTAAGTCATCCTCCATAGAGATGTATAAATTTCCCCACAAATACCTGTAGAGGGCCAAAAGATCCTGTTTCTGAATGAATTTAGACTTAGGCGCAGTGTCAGAAACCAGAGGCTGATCCTCAACCTCATATTCAGGGGAAGTTCAGGAAGAGGAATAGGAAGGAGAATAAACTTCTAATGACAGAACGGAGGAAGTAGGGGAAGTCGGGAATAGCGGAAACGCCCACGCTCCTTAGACTTCTGAGATAAACCTTTGACAGGTGAAGAAAGTAAAAGAAGAAACTGGTCATCAGAGAGACCAAAACCATGAGCAGACAGCACCTGAAAGTTCTCATTATGACTGGCCTCTTTTCCTCTCCTGGTGACTGCTGGCACAATGATATCTCTTGGTTGTATGCTTCCTGCGTTCCATTATGTAAGCTGAAAAATGAAGGACTAGCACAGCCCCATGTAAACACCAAAGAACCCGTAGGCGGCCAGCCCAGGGTCTGAAAGAAAAGGCAGAAACTGTGTGAACAGAAAATCATTGATGCTGCAAAAAAAAAAAAAAAGAACTAGGGGTAGATTCTCCATATATTTAATTCCTAAATACATTTTCTGTCTTATAAATGATTTTTGTTTGTTTGTCACTTCTTTTTTTTATTTATTTTATTTATTTTTTTATTTTTATTTTAGTGAACTTTGACAAACATCTCACCACTGAGCCCCCGGCACCTTCAACTAAGAAATTTGAGGAGCTGGCAGCCAGAGAAAACATTAGCTCTCTCATCTACAAGAGGGAGCTAGTCACAGAAGAGAACCTAAGGCCAGTTGAAACTGACCCCGAATAAGTCAGAGGAAAACAACCTGGCAGGACGAGCAGGAGGCCGAAGGTGCACAGCATCAGAGCGTCACCCACACAGGAACATGGCGGCCAGGCAGCAATGCTCTCACAGTTGCCACACTAGCTGGCCAATGAGAAAAACTGACACAGCATCCAACGAAGCACCCCACACCAGCTGGGATGGGAAAACTTTCATGAGCGCATGACCAACACGAAGCACATTTTGCCATCCTTGGGGTAATTGCTGAGGAGACACTGATGTTCTGGGTCAAAAAATGCACTGCCAGCTCTTCGAACCAGGTAGGCCCTAGAAACCCAGGGTGGGAGACAGAAGGCAACCAGTTTATAAGAAGGCCCTGCCTTCAACCAACAGGCCAAAACAATAAGAACCCCAATCCACCTGATACTGTGCCCAGCACAGTACCCTGCTGAACATAGGGAATAACAGAGGAAGCCAGGAAGAAAATCCCTTAGCGGTCCCATTTCTAGAGCTAACCTCTAGTGAAAAAGGCACTAAGGTACACTATTATTGACTTTCCAGAAGCAGAAGTTCTATTAGAAGGCTGGCCACTGACTCATTGTGCTCTGATCTCAGCATCTTTATCAACTGTGTAATGCAGCATACAAATGTGGACAGGATAGTACCAGTACCGTAGTCATAGAGGAAATGTTGTCTAGTGAGATTCTGTCATTGTACCCTTGGGAGTTAGGTAACTAGTCTTCCTAATTCATATTTAGCCCTTTATGCCTACCTCTTAGACATAACTATCATGTATCCTAGCCCTCCGTGCTTTTTGATGCAGCGAGGTAAGGAGACCTTTTTAGAGTTCATACTGATGTTGCTTGCTTTATTGCTTGATAAGTATCTGGCCTTCAGTATATAACCTGCAGTTGGCTAAGAATTAGCTCATCTTCCCAACAGGACACAGAGATATCATGATAACATCATCTTTCAGATTTTGTGCTTCTATGTCTGCCAAGGGGATGCAGTTTGTGCCTGGTTTCACCCATGGGAACTCCTTGTAGCCAAAGCCGCTCAACATGTTACATGATAAGGCTGGTGGGAGCTTCACTAACACAAATGCGAGTGGCTGCTGGTGTGGTATGTTCTAAAGTGCTGGGGGACACAAACAAGTGTGGAACCTCCGCAGCATTATGTTCCAGAATATTTCTGGATGTTGATACGCCAAATGCCTCTCCCTTTCTGTCTCAAAATCTGTTTTGCCTTCAGATCTGTTACAGTGTGCTCCACTGAATATGGGAACTAAACCACTGGTAGTAACTGGAGTGTCATTCATATCCACTCCAACAACTGCACTACTTACATGCATATATCTTACTCATTTACAAATTGAGTTATGTGGCCTACTTATGCTGGACTACATATTAGGCACTTTGGTCTTTGGCAACAGCATATAAAAGATACTGGGCAAAATGTACTATTTACTGGTTGCAAAATACTGGTCTCAATTTACGACCATTATTTTCCAATGATTAAAAAAAATTAAGAACCAACCTACCTAGTAATAGGTCAGCTCATAAAATTCTGAATGTTAATAGGTCACAATCCAACCTACACCATGAACAATAATAAGGTAAGTGGCAAATTATGACTCACTAACATTAGAGGCCTTCACAGCGATAATGGCTTCTGTGGACCAGCAGACTGCCATGTCTATGATTACTTTTTAATAAAGCAAACTATTTTTTGTGAATACATTTGTGTTCCTTACAGGAAAGGGGTCTATGTATAAAAAAATGTTTTTAGAAGACTGTTTGAGTTGACTGTAATCCTCATGATACTCTAAGCCTACATTCTTATTTTTAGGATGCTTGAGGGGTAAAAGAGAGTTAAAATGAAACTTTCAATTCAATTGACAGTGCAACCTAATTCGAAACACACTCAAATCCAGGAGGCGATAAATAAGGTTAAATATATTATTACAAATTAAGAACTAATGTAAATGGATCTCAAAAACATGCTATGTAAGTTCAAAATCACAAAAGCTGAAGTAAAACGTCGAATGAAGTTACATCGTATAAGCATAAGGCATACAAGAATTTCAGTTGAGTCAATACTAAAGATAAGAAACATAATCTGATGATCTGTATATAAATTGCATCCTATTGCCTAATCATTGGACAATCTAAGTTAATCTAAGAGCACTGAACTAAACTAAAAGGGAAATCCTAATTAAGTCTCAGGGAATATAGGAAAGTGTGAGCAAGATAGGAACCTCAGTAGAAGTTCTGATGAAGTGGTGTCACATAGCATAAAGCCACTCAAAGGAATAAAGAGTAGTGAGGTTTGTACCCCTCGAAGTCTCAAGGGAATCTGCTCATCCATGGCAGTAGTTTTTCATCTTCCCTGCACAGTTGAAAATGGCGGCTCCTCTCAAATTCTTGTCTCACGAATTGAACATCGGGACGACATTGAATGTGTCCCCGTGGCTCATACACAAACAGGAGTCTTTTCTTCTCAGTTCATTAGTGTGCCTTGTCCTTGCCAAAGTATCCTCCTGTACCCCATGATATTCAACCCACAATATACCGTTCATTATTGGTATACTCAGACAGTCACACCTGCACAGAAGAAATATTGCAATGCAAGCAAAACTCCATGTTGAAGGTTAACCAGAAGAAACCAAATGTTTCAGGCCATTGGTAATGCTAACTTAATACGACATTCAATGCACACTCGAAAGACATGTTTATAGATGCATTTTGCAATTATAAATGAAAGCAGTAATTATAAATGAAATGTGATTATATGTAGTTACACCATAGTGCCATAATCAGAATACATAAATATAAATGTGCATGAGTACTACAATTTACCATCTTAAAGTCAAACATTAAAACTACTAACCCTCTATGATGAATGCACCTCCAGTAATACGATTTGGATGCTCCACTTTACATTAGAAACAGTAATTACAATGTTTGGTCACTCCTGGGAAGTATGATGGTGTAACCAGAATTATGCATCACGAATCCTCTTGATCTCTGCCTACTCTTCAACAAAGGGTTTGGGGACCTAAGAGGCCGACTTCCCTATTACAAATGCAATACCATAATCTTTGAGGTGCTAATAATATAGCAATGCTGTGCAAGCAGATTTCAGTTACAAAACAATGATACATTAAATACTGATTCAGTGTTTTGAAGAGATTCCTACAACACTCTATTTCCGGATACTTAATTGGTACCCATTGGAAATGCCATTTTAAGTGACGGAAACCCATTTCTGACTCCTAAAATAGGATTAATACAAAGGAAAACACATTTTAACTCTCACAAATACTGAAATAGAGCAAATGCTTAATACATCTGCCCTTTTGTTTTTAAAGCATGATCCTGGGTGACACACGTTCCTAGATCTGCATGCAATCCATGTACAAAGACCTCCTGAATTTCATTATACATGATCATATAACAAACATACTGCAGAAAGTGTTGTTTTCCATGGCAAAAGTTTTAGAGGCTTATTTAGAGTTTGGCAGATGCAATATCTATCACATGTCATGGATATCCTATCAGCCATATTACAAGTGCTGTAGGATATAATACACTTTTAGTACGCTGGAAAGAACAACCGCTATGTTTGTGACAGAATATCCCATCTGCCATTCTCTAAATAGGGTCCTTGGTTTTCTTTTCTTAACCTATTTAGATCAGAGGATGTGATATTCTTGTCCTTTGGTCTCCTAACTGTCAAAACTATACCCAAATGAACCCAAATGTCCTCCTACTTTCCATTAGGATGGCTGTAGTTATTATGCTGTACAATCCAGGGGCCTTAGGAAAGACTGTTTGGTCTCCAGGGGTGGGTGGCGAAGCCCAGTGCCAGAATGGACTGATCCCAACCCTGTTCTTTTTTTCACAAAGAAAAAAAAATACTGGGCCTGAATTATACACCACTTGCACTGCCCTTGTTTGCATCGTGGTGGACCCGTTATTAGGTGTAGACCAGAACAGTGTACCAATTACATAATATAATGCAGTCCTCAGCACTTGCACAAATTCGGACAGTGTGTGCTGAAATTAGCATATTAATGAACAACAGCGCTGTAGGTTGGAACCACAGCTCGGTATTTCTTTGAAGATGGACTTGTCTGCAAGGGGTGACCTCAGTGAAGGCTTACTGACTGTCTACAACCTCTATGTGGTACACAGTCACTGCTCCTCACAACAGGTTATGCATCCCCATGTGTGAAAAAGCACTGGTCGAAGGCAAAGTGTGCCCTCATTTGCACAGAGGCATGCCCCCATGCAAATGAGGGAGCACCCCTCATGATTGTGTCAATGCAGGATGTAGAAGGGCATGATTCATATTCTAGAAGGAGCAGCACAAGCATCTTCAGCCTCTTCTATCACACCAAAATTCAATGGGGGCACACAGAACAGGCATGAATATCTGAAACTCTCCAGAGAACTTTTCGTAATACAGCCCCTGGTGTTTAGTAGGGTTTCTGTTCCCACAGGTAGTATAGATTGAGGGTAAATCTCTCAATCTGTCTCCCAGGGGGACTGAAAAACTGTTTGGGCTGTACCGGTGGGAAATGCAGCCCAATGCCATGAACTGACGGCCACCTATTGAATTCTTAACAAAAAATCTATTTCTTCTATCTAGGGTGCTTCTTGCAACTTGGAAGGGCTGATTGGAGAAAATGCCCCAATACCCTCCTCCAGAAGGACCACTGACTTTGTGGGCCTTATGGGGGGATGTGAAATGATGACAAGATGGGCCAGCCACTGCACCATGTTTTAATAAATAATTCTACCCGGGTGTCTGATGTGCTTTCTTGGGGTAAATGTCCCAGTCTGCCCCCCACCAGGGGATAAAAACATTGTCCTGGCATTAGGGGCATGGTGTGCATCCCAATGCCAGAACAGGCCAGCCCATGACCCCAGGCATTATTGTATTTTTAAATCTGTCCTTGGTGTCTAGTACAGTTGTTGCCTCTCACAGTCAAGGCATAACTAAGGTAAACTGGAGAGTGGTATAAAACCCCAATCTGCACTCCCCCCGGTGGCAGAAAGACAACATGGTGCCCGGCAGTATGATCCAATAACAAGATGGGCCGACACCCCCCATGCGTTTGTTTTTGGACACTAATCTGTTGTGTTGTGGTTTTCCATCCCCAAAGGCAGGAAATAGGCAGTGAACCCTCCCATCATCAACCTAACACAACAGAAAGGCAGTCTCGTGTCCAGGGATAGGGAGGGGTCCTCAGCCCATTGCTAAAATAGACAGGACTGCACTCCATTCCTTTTCTAAGTTTTGTTCCTGATAGTCTGGTGGACTTAAACACTCTCTGCCAGTCCATATTTCAAAACTATGCCAAAAAGAAATGGCAATTTCCTCTCACTTTCAATGGGGAATACCTGCAGTATTTGGTTTTGAGCTAGCACAGAAGACTTCCTACTAACTGTGGGCATTTCTAAAACCTAGAGAACCAGGGTAATGTAGGGTAGAGTGGATTGTGTTTATCTGACTATTTTATCTCATACAGTATCCATATAATTGCAAATTATATGCTGAATTCTCCTTATTTGCTCTTTCTTTCCGAGAAAGTTAGTCAAAAGATTTCAGCAGAGGGTCGGCCAACACCCAGGAACACCTATTAACCCTTGGCACGTATGAAGCCTGGATAGCCCGTGGAATAGAGAGTGGTGTGTTCTGTGTGTATTTCTGCAAGTTTTCTTACACTGAATGGTCTGCAAACATCAAAGTAAGGGTCAAAACACTATTTTTGCAATATTTATGTGACTGTAATCTTGAGTACTTCCAGCCAATGGCCAAAGCCTTTCAACCCTGCTTTTCCACTCGTCTGATAAAATAATATCCCCATGCGCTGGTTAGGTGGTCCTTATACATGTCATAAAATGGCCCAATCATGCAACTATATGAAGATCACATTGATACTAGATTTACTTCAAATCATACAGGTTTTGACTACTTCCTTTGGTGGTTGACAGGCCCACCCACACAAGTGGGGTACTACTTTTAAGACAAGTGGGGTTCTATTTTTCACAGAATAAGTGTGAAATGCTGGACAATAAGACTTTTGTCAGACCCCACAGATTCTAGATCCTGCCCTCAGAGAAATCTATGAAAATTCTGTTATTTTACCCAATATGTATTATTTGCAGAGCATTAAGATTAAGAACATGTAATGAGATCCTTGCATGCCAGCCCAAAGTGAACCTCCACCGGTGTCTAGTTTTCTAAAAATGTATGCAGTTTTTCTGGGGGTGGCCGACCATCAGCCCAAATACTTCAGTTACCCACATGGTTAGAAATATTGAAATTTAATTGAAAAATCTTGATGTTTTCATGTTGCATTTTGGGGGCCTTTTCTGTAATAGGTGATAGGCTCATTCTCACAAGTGGAGGATTGTTTAATTGGGAGACTTTTGGGAAGGCTCTTTTTTCTCTCACAAGAGCTACAGCCAAAGTTGGAATCTTGCTGGGTATTCTGGGTGTAAATACTAATAGGATCCAGGCAAATCACCTTATCCCAGGACTCCCCTAGGTATCTAGTTTTCAGAAAAGTCTGACTGTTTGTTTGCCCTAGGTGCTGGTAAGCCCCAGATTGTAATTCAGCAGAATGATTGAAAATCAGTGAAAAAATCTAGCTGCTGCACTTTTGGGCCTTTCCTGTCGGAGACGATTGGCCCACCCACAAATGTACACTCTTTTTATGGTGAGAAATGTAGGAACACTTGGTTGTATAAATGTTTGTAAATCCCTGTAGATTGTGGGACTTTGTGTCTCAAGAATGTGAAAAACTCTGATTTTAGATAATGTTTGAAGTTTGCAGGTCTTTCTGGGCAAAAGAAAATAGTAGGATACATGCCTTCTACACCACACTGGACTCCGTCTTTTGACTATTTTTCAGCAATATCTGGGGTTAATATGTTTCCACAGGTGCCAGCAGACCCTGAGCCCAAACACAGCAGCTACACACATCCTCAGTAAGTTTGAAATTCCTGGTAAAAACCTTCATGTTGCCTCTAATGGCCTGTTCTTGTTTTGGGTGATAGGCCCATCCAAACAAGTGTGGTACCACAAGAGTGTGAACACTGGGTGGTAGGACCGTTGGTGATACCCACTGTTGGAAATGACCAACATTTATGTGGTGTACGCCTAGACTTTTGCCTTGACTGCTTTTGCTGGCTGCAGTATTCTGTGAACCAAAGGTAAAGTGCCTGTGCTCCCTCTTTCAACTTGATTAAATTGGCATACCCTTGACTGACATATTTAACATACCGATAAGTCCTGTATACGGTACACAAGTGTACCCAAACCTGTAATTTAAATGTCACAAGTGGTCTGCTGCACCCATTGTGTTATCCACTAAAGTGACAGTGTAAACATGACTGCAGGACTACCAGGTGTAGCCTAGCTCTGCAGTTTTAAAACTGCAAACTCAACCTGTCAAAATAACCCCCTTTGACTTAGCTCAATCTTCCTTTAAAATAATAAGTCAGCCCTAAAAAGACATTACTGCTCTTAAGGCAGGGTGCATGGTATATAAAACTCAGACATGTAAAAGTTTAATGCTAAACATTTCCTTGCAATGAAAAGGCCACAAAAGCTATTTTTTACTGTAGCATGGTTGGCTTTTCTATACGAAAGCATTGAGTTGCAATAATAAATGTAATAATGCTATCTCCCTAGAGGAAATAGATAGAAATTACACTCTAGGATTTTTTTGACATACTTATTATAAGCCCTATTCACTGGTGAACTTGTAGTAACTATTTTGGAAAATGCACTTTTAGAAAGTTATCTTTTTCCTGCCTGAATTCTCTGGAGCCCATTTGCATGAGCTCCAGCTGTGACCTGGCACCTTAATGAGGTTTGAGCGTGCTCCCACATCTGAGACAAAGGCCTTGGGTTTGGAGAGTTGTTCTGTTCCTCTGACAGGATGACTATCTGATCTGTGCCCAGGAACATATTTAACAGTAAAGCCGGCTACTCTGTCAGAGGCAAATGTTAGGTGACACCTGTGAAGGGTCCTTCTTTGTTCCCCCAGCCAGGCAGCCACTAATCCTAGTGGAAGAGGATCTGCTCCAGAACTGGTTATGAGTGACAACAGAAGAAGGGTTGCTAATATATATTGCCACACTTCTAGGAGGGGCACATTTTCTGTAAAGAAAGGTTTTACCAACTTTGATATCAACAGAGAGGGACATTGTGGGATTGTTTTCAGTTCACCATTCTGGAAGTGCTGAATAAGTGAGTTGGTTGCCCCTGAGAATTCTACCATATTGGTTAGGAAGGGGCCATGAGTCACCTCCACCAGCAGGCTGGTGCCAAACATAAATGTGGGACCAACAGTAGCCTCCACAGACCACTTTCAAGACCTGTGGAAGAAAAGAAGACGACTGTCCCCGCTGTCTGTGACATGGGAAGAGCCTAGAAGACTGGACCTGCTCTCTGTCTTCTACAAAGGACACAAAATTGAACTCCAAGTGTGATGAGGCTGACCTCCTGTTCAAGATACAAAGATACAACAAGCTAGAAGAGGCCATTTCTGCAACTGTCAAGCTGACTAGTTTCAACTGGACCTGCCCTGGACCTTGCCGCTGTCCTCTGCTGGAGTAAGTCTTGACCTCCAAGTGCTGTCTCTAGTGTCCCAGACTCTTTGCTGGTGACAAAATATACTCACTCCTCCTAACTTTTTCTGAAATGTTGGACTTTCTGCCTCCAAAGATCTCCAGAGGACAGGGACAAACCTGCCCAGCCAATCCAACGAAAATGAATTGCTGATGGGCAAAAGATTCAGGTTATTTCTGCATTGAGCTATACTGCAGGAGCAAATCAGAATCAGAAGGACCAGGCAGAGAAGATATCACACTTTGTGGAGTTGCTTCAGCTACAACTTGCAGCCTTGCCCCAGTGGAAGAATCTGAGCTCCAAAGAAGAAGTGAGTCTAAAAGTGGAAATCTTCGCCGGGCGAAGGTGCCAAAGAGTTTCAGCTTATGAGGGACCTTCTCTTGACATGAAATTCACTTTCTACCATTTTGAGCATTCCCACCAAAAATCAACGGCTTCATAGAGACCTCCTCCAGTGGCAAACCAATGAAATGGAGTCCTCTTTGGCCATAGCCTGCCACCTTGCCCTGTTGAAGATTTTTTTACTTCCATTTCAGAGACTAGGGGCCTAACTTAGAGTTTGATAAACGGACATTTACTTTGTCAGGATAACTGAGTGACGTGCTCTGTCGCCTTGAGGAAGTACCCACCTGTCACAATTTGAGATATCCCCCAGCCAAGCCGACATCTCTTGAAGTTACAGGAACCGCTGTCATGACAGTTCCAAGCCTTATGGCAAACTTTACATGCTTATTTATTGTTAAAAATAAAGTCCCAGTGTGTTTTTTTAAACAAAATAATAAACAATGACCCTTACATCATGGGGATTTTCTCCCATGGAACAGGCTCATTTTACAGTTTTCACAGTCCCTTACTGCCAGGATTTATCTGGTGATTACGGACAGTGAAAACTGGCCATTTGTTCGCTCACTCTAAAAGGAATGGAAGGACAAATGGACAAATCTCCGACAGCCGGTACTCTGTCAGACCGTTGGAGGTATATGTCAGTGGTGGAGATGTAGTGGTCTCCCCTCTCAACATACTGAAGGTCTGCCTGATTAAAAATAAGGAGGGTCGACCTTAGGATTGGAGGAGAGGTTACTCCTTTACGATGGAGTACCTATTCCATCATACTATAAATCAGGTTCTGAGTCTGAAGGCGAAACGTCTGGTCAGGTTGAAGCTGGTTTGCGCATCTGACCAGCACTCCATCCCAGTTGGCCTTAACTTGTGTCAAGCTACCGGGAAGCTGAACCAGATAATTGCAGCTGACACAACACTTTTTTACCTTTATTCACATTTAAACATTATAAATTCATAGCATCGATTTCTGTTATTGGATTTTTGTCATTTTGGTGTCATTTTATTTATGAAAATGTACTCTCCTTTTTTAAATTGTCCTGGTCGTTTTCTTGTGTTGTGTTTTGACCTTATCACTGTTTTGGTACCTAATAAGTACTTTACACAGAGCCTCAAAGTTCAGCCTTTCAACTCTGTGACATAGCCACCAAGAGGGGCTGAGATCAAGTTACTTTAGTGAAATTAAGGGTTCACCCTAACACGAGTTGTGGCAGGACTGTGTGATGCAGGTCCTCACCCCCTCAACTGATACTCTAATTCCTTACATCCACTCAGTCCAGAGCATTCCCTCTCTGAAATCTGAGGAAAATTAGTTATTGTAGTGTTTGATGCTTGAATGGCATGATAAGAAAAAGTAGGATCCGTGCAAGCTGTACCACCCTCGACTTCCCAGTTGTCCAGTTTTCAGAAATGTTAAGGGAAGGTGGGTTTCCCTGGGTGCTGGCCAACCAGTGGAAAAATCTTGATTTCTCCACTATACAGTCTGGGACTTTTCCTGCCAAGCATGATGGGCCCACTCACAGAAAAAAAGCACTGTTTGTATTAGGAAAAGTGAGAGAATGCTAGTTAGTAGGACTTTTGTACCTTCTTCCAGTTTCTGGACCTTTCACAATGAAGTGTGAGGAAAATCCATAATTTTAGCTAGTGTTTGAAGTTTGCAGTATACTCTGTAGATAAAAATAGTTGGTGTTGGTATCCTTGCAAGCAAAGCCACACCACCTTGGACTTCCCCAAGTATCTAATTTTCAGAAGTTACTGGGGCTGTTTAGCAGCCAGTAAACCCTGTGCTCAAATTTTGCAGAATGATTGATATTCTTAACTTTACCAAATGGTTTTCTGGGCTTTTCTTGTCACAAGATGAATATGCCATGTTTATGGGGAGCAATGAAGGAACACTTGTATTGTGGGACTTCTGCCAATCCCTGCAGTTTCTGGAACTCCCTGTGGCTCATGGACGTAATGTCCAGCCATTGGGAAAAAATGCAGATGAAAAGGTTACCTGTTTCTATTTTTTCCTTCTTATTTTCATGTTTTGGATTTCAACAATTAGTTTATTTTGGAAAATCATGAGCGATTACACTAATGACTCTTTTCTGAATTCAGAATTGTGTTTACTTTTTGTGAAATATACAGTTTTGTGGGTTCATCCATCAGTTCCACACCCCTTTTCTGTACAAACTGAAAATAGGTAGAAGTCACAAAAATAGGAAATGTCACTTAGAAACATGCAAAATATGTGGTGAAAAAAATCTTTTTTCTACCAGTTCCTGAAAGCATGAAAGAGGGTGACCATATTACAGCATCCCTTTTGTTGATACCAATTTTAGAAAAATAACACAGTTTTCCACAAATCACATTTTCACGTTTAGAATTCCCAGCACATGGGAAAAAAGGGATGCAAATTTGGCCTGGATATCTTGTGTGGAAAAAATGTATGAGGGCTAAAACGTGAACTGTCCAAATAGAGAAGCATCTTGAACAATGACTCCTGAACAACGAAGTTGTGGAAAGCGAAAGCGGAACAACCCTTTCATTAACCACGACTTCCTTGTTCGGGCCTTAACCACGCATGTGCTGAACAAAGCACATGCATGGTTAAGGCACAGAAGAAGGGAGTCGGCTGAGAAGGATGACACGATCAAGGAGGAGGTAAGTTGGACTGGGACTGGGGCTGTTTTACGGGCAGGGGGTCAGGGTATTTTTAGCTTTAGGGGGTGGGGGTCAGGGTGGCTTAGGGGCAGGGGGAGGTAATAGGGGGTCGGGGTATTTTTAGTTTTAGGGGCGGGGTGTGGGTCGAGGTATTTTTAGTTTTAGGGGTGGGGGGTCGGGTGGTTTAGGTTTAGGGGCGGGGAGGGGGTCGGGGCATTTTTAGTTTTAGGGGCGGGGTGGGGGGTCGGGGTATTTTTTGTATTTGAGGGTGGGGGTTGGGGTGGTTTAGGTTTGTGGGGTGGGGGGTCGGGGTATTTTTAGTTTTAGGGGTGGTTTAGGTTTAGGGGCAGGGGAAGAGGGGTTGGGGTATTTTTAGTTTTAGGGGCAGGGGTGGGGGTCGAGGTATTTTTAGTTTTAGGGTTGGGGGTCGGGCGGTTTAGGTTTGGGGAGGGGTATTTTTAGTTTCAGGGGCAGGGTGGGGGGTCGAGGTATTTTTACTTTTAGCGGTGGGGGTTGGGGTGCTTTAGTTTTTAGGGGTGGGGGTTGGGGTTGTTTTAGGTTTTAGGGGTGGGGTGAGGGGTTGCGGTAATTTTAGGGGTGGAGGTTTGGGTGGTTTTAGGGGTGGGGGTGGGAGATCACAGTAATTTGTAGGGGTGGGGGACCAGGAGGGACGCATGCTGGAACCATGCATGCCGTTCACTAATGCTTTTACCAGGAATGCCTTTACAATGAAAAATAATGGTTAAGGAATTCATGGTAAAGGCATTAGTGGTAACAACGAGGTCATTGTTCTGACCTTGTTGTTCAGGCATGCGTTGTTCCAGCATGCGTTGTTCCAATGTATATTCACTTAAGGGTTGAAGGACCCCTGGGTTATGACATTTACTGTGTCCAGAGACCAGCAGAACAGGCTTCAGAAACTGTATATTCAGTGTAAAAGGCACATCCTTCACTTCAAAGTCCAACTGTACAAATAGACAAATGGCAGGTGTGACGAAATTGAGTTGTCACCTGCTATAAAGTTATGAATGGCTCCTTCTCTTCAGTGCATGTCACTGAAGATCATATTTCACACTCAGTGGCCACAGATATTTGCAGGAGGGTTTCCTCTTGCCTTTTGCCAACATATGAGGAAGGTACTCATATCTGTTGGTAGGAAATATTGTGCCATAAATGTGTTTTATTTTTACGAGTGTTCTTGCCCAATGTGGAAGCTCCCAACCATTTTAATTTAACCCACAATGGTTTATCAGTCTGAAACTAAATACCAAAAGACCAGATAGCACCTTTTGCTTTTAAAGGGACATGTTGTGGGTTGGGCGTATTTTGGGGCAGGCTAGACTGATCCTTAAATAGTATATCATACCCACTTTTCAGGCTGTGCTTGGCTTAAATATTAGAAACTGAGCTATGGAAATTGCCTGCTGATTAAAAATATTAATGCATTTACTTCTGCCTGGCACTCTTCCTTCAGTGGCAGTAATTAGCTGTTTTCTGAGGTGTGAAAACCCCTTCCTAGAAGACGATATAATGCTTTGGGCCTGCTGGCATGAAGGGCAGAAAGAGCAATTACTGGCTATTTATCTTGGAAAATGGGAGTGGAAAGGAACAGCAGATGGCCCTGAAAAAGAACTTGCTGGAACTTTCCTAAGCATCATATTTATACTAAGCAGTGCTTTATTGTAAAGAGAGCCTTTGAAGCTGCTGTGTCCCAGCCAAGCTTACTCTGCTGCCTGGAAGGGGGAACTAATTGGTTTCAAAACTAGCCATGGCTGATTGTCAGAGAAAGTTCATTTTTCTAAGTAGGACCGCTCCCTGATGGGAAAAGGGGTTTTGCTGCATCTTCGACAGCTGGAACATAGCTATCTTTACAACCACTGAAAGACCAAGACAAAGTGCCATCTCCCCAAGAAAAAGATAACAACTGGGCAGCCAAAATCTGCTTGTCTTGTCAAACAGTTTTGGCAGGATTTACTGTTGGGCCACTGAAATACAGGACCTCTCAACCAATGACTATGGGCCTGCTTTAGATCTTGGTGGTGTTACCACCAATCCGCCTCGGCAGCAGGCCTGAGAAGACCATGAATGCGACAGTGTTCCACCTGCTGTATTTAGATGTATTGTGGAAGTAAGTGTAGCTGGAGTCCCACCATCAGCCAAGTTTTCCTAAGGCACTGTTGCGGCAGATGGGAATGCTTGTCGGAGTCGGCGAAACTCGGGTGGGTTAAAGTCTATAGGACCACCAGCATCTAAATAGGACGGGCAGACTGCTAAGTGGCGGACTGGGTTTCCATTGGAAAAAGTGGAGGCAGACCCATGACCGCCAACATCTAAATGAGGGACTATGTCTAAAGGTAAGGCTTGAGATTATGCAAGTTTGCAAAGTTACTCAGTGACAGTTTTCAAGATTGTCTCACTTGGGGCTTTTGACACCAAGCCTCAGGGCTTCAGCTGGGCCCGGAAAATTATGATAAAGAGTTTTTTTATTAATTAGAAAATAAAGTTAAATTATGTATGTTTATGTTTGCATAAATTGGCTGCACAATGAGTTACTGGGCCTTTGCCTGTTTGCACTGGCATCCATTCTAAACTTACTGAAGAAATGTGACTTACGTGTACGTTTCTGTATTTTTCTTTTTCATAAAAGAGACCAAATGGGATCAAATTCATTGGTGTTGTTTTCTTGTACTGAGCAAAATGTATTTATCTGTTTGCCTTAGGAGGAATCATGTCAATATGTTCTTGTGTGTTGCAATACTCAAGGTCTTCTGCCACAACTGTATTTTGTGTTTTTCAAATGGCTTATTGATTAAGAGGTTGTTTCAATAATGCAATGTCATTACCCTTGTCTGTCTGTTAAAGGGTATTTAACATACATTCATCATTAAGGCATTTTATAAAATAACTCATTTTATGTAGCACAATTTTTACAATGTTGATTAGTTTCTGTCATGTATCTTTGTTAGTACAGCCATATGATACCACTTCACACCACATTGAATGGGTTATTTTGTACTTCGTTGAAACTATAAAATGTGCCCTTTCTGGGTTGTGTACCAGCCTAGACTCGCCAGAGACTTTCTTGAGACTTGCTTTTTTGAGTAATGCTTGGAGACCTTTTCCTTACTTCCATTTGAGGAGTCCCAATGTTGGACTGTCATCTGACTTTATGGTTAGACTTTTCTTTCTTTGGGCTGCGTGGTCTCCAGGTTAAACTGCCTGTTGATTTATCCCTTATCTTAGAGGCCGGTTACATGTCAGTTCTTTTGTTATTTTCTCTCCCTTTACTTACAAACTGAGCAAATTCATTGCTGTTCCATGCTGACCTATATTTTAGGTTAGGCTAATTCCCTTAAGTTATGACCTCTTGCAACTGGATTTATTTTTATGCATTTTTTATACTGATTTGAATCTGACTAATGTATTTTTGCCTTCTGTCATGATTATTAATTGAGTAAACCTGTGTGATTTTTTTTTATTTGAATTTTTTCCTGCATGTGTTTTTTTTTTGTTCAAGGGCCCCCGTTCTTTGCAAGTCTCACTGCCCCATCCTGCACGTTGGCCCTTTGTATTTATTAGTGAATGTACCAACGGAACTTTGGCAGAGTAATGTGGGTAATGGTAGAATAATGGTAGAATATAATTAATAGAGTTAGCATAAGAAATATAGCGCATAATTAGGTGCAAATTAGTAGGTGTAAGTTTTGGCACAAAATCTAATTGAAAATGTGCACTCTAAAAATTGTTAGGAGCTAAAAAATCCGGGGATTGTGTGGATTAATGTTGGGGTACCTGTTGATGCTGTCGGGAGTTGCATTACATGGGTACCAATACAGCTTTTTGTGAAATTAGTTCTCTTTCATAGTGAGTTGTGTTATGCAGATTGTGACAACATACTTGTATTGAGTTTGTGAGTTGTGATCTTGAGAGAGTCATTTGTTTTGTGCACAACGCATAGCATGTTATGTCTATGGTGGTTTGTTTTTTCATTTTGAGCATGCACTAAAATCTGTAGTGCCTTGTAATGTTTGCCCTAATTGCTGACGACGTTTAATTGTTCTTGTGATAAAGAGATATTGTGATTTTATGTAACCTATATGCAAAGTGTTTTTAATTTATGTATATGGTTTATGGATTTCTAGAGATCCAAAATCTCAAAATAATAGTATAATTTTGTCTCCTGAAAAGGCATTTCACGTCATGTCAAATTAGAGGTGAAAGTCCTAGCGGTCAAAAGTTCTACAAAACCCTTAATAGTCTAGCTATGTATGAAGCAATCTGGGTAGTGTAATTTATTCTTTTGTGCACAAGGACAGACACATGACTCTAAGGGTAGGTTGAAGATGGTCGCAAACCTATCTTTGTGTGATTGGAAGCACTCAAGGTGTTGTCCCTTTCTGTCCCGAGTTTCATTTTCCATCTCATATCCCGCCAGGGAGACAAAGGTTTACTTGTTTTAGTTTTATGAACTGCACTTCAAGTCTCATTCTAAAACCGTATTGTAATTCACTGAGATTGATTACAGTGGGTGCACTTTTGAATAGGAATGTTATTCCTGTCAACAGAGGAGAAACTTGCAGCTTAAAGAATAACATAGAGCTACATCTGACAAAAGAATTACAATTTCCTGTGACAGGTCCATTTGAAGTAAAAAAAGATTAAGAATTTGAGGCATGCCATGTTTGAGATGAAGCAGTAAGTTAGACCTGCAGAGTTCGAAGCCTTGAATAAGTGGGGATATGTGGTGAATGAGAGCACATAGGAAAATATTGAAAGGGCAAATTGATGAAGCTGTCAATTACTGGATGGGTGTGATATGTTTGTCGAGGAAGGCATGGAGACAGAAAGTGTGAGAATGTATAGCTGAATTCCCTCTGATGTCTGAGGCAGAAAGAAAACTGCAAGTGCAGGTGGAACAGAAAGGAACAGGAGAGATGAGTAGGTGTCTAGTTCGTCTGCACAAAGTGCGTTGAAAGTGGTGGAAATTGATACTTTCAAACTCAAGCGAGATTTTGAAAATATGGCAGGCACATGAATTTATAAGCCAAATTTCAATATATAATAAAAGTGACTTGGAATTTTTGGGTGCAGAAGTAGGAAGACGTTCTAATCATGTATTTGAGAAACTTCCGGATTTGGTTAGAGAGTTTAATGTGGATTTAAAACAAAGGAGAATTGGTGAGTCATACATGATGGGGTTGACTGAAAATCAATTAATGAATCAGAATTCTAAAAGACTGTAAAAAAATCACATAGAATTATTAGACCCCAATTTGAAAATGGAAGGACATTATAAGGGATTGAGAAGAATGGATGGAACCACCTGATAAGCCTGGGTGTTGAAAAAGGTAGCACTAATTAAAATGTGAGAATGAGTGATTCTGAATTGAAGTGGTTGTTGAAAAATAGTTTCCACTGAGAGAGGCGTAGAGAGGAGTATATGTGCAAGTGCCTTGCTCAAGGAATCATCTGTAAACATTTACAAAGAATTTCCTGACGCCAAGGTAGGAGCTTGAACAGTGGGATACAGTGATGGGAAGGATTTGTGGACTGAGTGTAAGTCTATATTACAGTTAGAGAAGAAGCGCCATGGGGAAAAGCCCCCTGCAATAAGCTTTCTACAATTGTTATTTGTAAATATAATTGGGTTATCAGGCATCTGAAAACAAATGTTCCTCAGCAACAAGTAAATTGGTCAAAGGTTATGAAAACCACACAAGAGCTAGTTGAATCAGTTCATGCATATTATGAGAGATTGATGCAGATTTACAGACAGTATATTAGAGTTAAAGACCCACAAAATAAAGCATTCCTAAATTCAGTTCTGTTTTTATATTGGGATTGCATCCATCAATTAGTTTGCATATCAGCAAAATGTGATGCGTTGTCAGGCCAAATTGGTGGATAAAATATTGGCATACGCAAAGTATTGTAGTGATTGTTACAACGCTAAAAGGAAAACGATAAAAGAGGATTGATAGTGGCTCAAATTAGCTTTTTCTAAAAGGGTGGTTTTTATGCTCCAGTTTTTGGTTTTGTTAGTGGTGCTGGCATGTGTGTCAAGGTGTTAATACACAAGGCAATGGTGCATAATTTGTTCAAGGAGGAAATGGTGATCTTTATTGCAGAGGTAGAAGCTTTACTAACAACATACTTAATCAAAATATTAATAATAAACAGATGAGAAATGGCCCTTGCCACATATGAGGGAAAAAGGGACACTGGAAACTGGATTTAAGGTTAAATCTAAATAAACTTCAAAATGAGTTACTAATGGTTCCCCAAATGCAGCAGAATATATAAATCAGATGGGATATAATGAAATGATACACTCAAAGGTCCAAGCCCGACAGGCTTCTTTGCAGAACATGCAGGATCCAAGGCAGTTCAAGTGGAATATGTGTTTATCTCCAGTTATGCAACAGCCCATGCAAAATAATATGCAGGGTTTCCGATACAGTTTCAAATTTCAGCAAACACCTTCAATGAAAAATTATACTTTTCAACAGTTTGCAGGTACACACGGAGGTTACTACAGTACTGAGTTCAGCACAATGATGGTGTTTGGAGAGGGAGTAGAATTGTATACCTGGTTCAGTCTAGAAGTAGTCTAGAATGGCCCTTTTGTGGTAGGAGAAGTGAATGGCCATCCGGTATCATTTCTGATTGGCACAGGTGCTACCAGCTCTGCAATTAGACCAGGGAAGGTTCCCAACCATTTCGGAAAAGAAATCCTAGTAGTAGACATATCAAATAAACAGGTTACTAAGAACTTGTCAGCTAATGTCCCAATAAAAACTGGTTCAATCATAAATGACCAGGAATTCATAATCAGTGAGACAAGTCTGGTTAAACTCTTGCGTTGAGGTCACTTGTGCAAATTAGCTGTATTCTCTACTGCACCCAGGATGGTGTCCATATTCGGAAAAGAATGTGCATTCCAAGTTTAAAATAAAATCAAAAGAAGCAAGAATTTAAATGTTCCCAGTTCCCTCAGGAGACTTACCTCCAGATTTAAAATATGTTATGCACTAGTAGGTTTGGGATTTCTCAGGAAAAGAAACTGGCTTGATCAAAAGTGCAGAACCAATCATGTAAACAGGAAAAACACAACAACAAGTAAAGCAAAACTTTCAACAGGAGCATCGAGGGGGAGCATGGCGGCTGCCGCGCGCGCAGTTCGCTAAAGCACTCACCCGCTCCTCGGCACACCGCCCGATGCTTCCTGCGTTTCGGAGGTCGAATTGTTAAATCCTCGGGGATGACTATTTGGGAATGGGAGCACTCCGGCGGGATTGCGAGGGCCTCATTGGGGGTCCCAGCGTTTACTTTGGGTTGTGCTGGCTCAGGGCCAGCGTGGAGCTAGGTCGGTCCAGGCAAGCAGCTGCTAGACTTCCCTTCTGGGTCAAGTTAGGCAGAGTCAGCACTGACGCTGACAGGCTGCTTAACAGAGACACAGAAGCTGCAGGCTTAGTGAGAGTGGCAAGTAGCTCCAGAATTCGTCTTCTCTCCAGTATATCAGCACCCCAATAGAAGGTAAGAGACAGTGGGTGTGAGGAGAGGGAGGAGAGCCAGCTGGTCACGAAACAGCGGAAAGTGGATCCTATGAGGCGCCATACCCCTCTTGCAAGGTAAAGTTTGCCACGGGCTAAGTTGGACATTGGGGAAGGAAGTGGAGATGGTGGTTTAAAGCCCTTAAAAAGTCTTGAAGGTATAAAACCCAGGAAAAAAATAGGAAGCTCTAAACTGACTCCATCGGCAAAAACTTTTTTCAAAGTTAAATCCCCTGACAACTTGGCGATTTCGGAAAGCGAGATGGATGGAAGTGTTTCAAGGGGTCAAGAGGTGGAGGCAGAGGTGGAGGGAGGAGGGGAAAATAGCTCCCAAAGTGGGAAGCACTCTCTTGATAGCCAGCAGCTACCTGCGATGTTCCAAAGGACTGTAGTCGACCGGCAGAAGGTTGGAAAAGTCTTGGATAATGAAGGGACTGTCCTTCAAACGGTTTCATCATTGGTGGATATGTCGCAGGGCAGTGAGATTCCTGGTTCCCACCCCCCTTGTCATCCAGCTCTGGCTTGGTAGGTCTTCGGAGTAGTTTTGGTTCCCCTATTGAAGCAGTACTCTCAAATCTATCGGTGGATATTAAAAAGGGTTTTGTCATATCTGAAACCAATCAAGGGGAAATAAGAGAGGCTTGTGGAGCTCTGGAGAAAAAACTGGACCTTCTGGTATTAAGAACACAAGCACTGGAAGAGGCGGTGGGAGAAATGAGAGCGTAAATTAATGATCACAAGGAAGAAATTGATTTGTTAAAGGGAAATGAGCAGGCGCTTCAGAGTAAATTGGAACGATTAGAGAACAATTCAAGAAGAAATAATCTGAGAGTGCTGAATGTTCCGGAGGAGGTGGAAGGTGGGAACTTAAAAATGTTCCTGAGCTCCCTTCTCAAGAGCGCGCTTTCATTGGAAGAGTATCTTGAGGAAATAGCAGGGGATATTCAGCGTATTCATAGAGACCCCTTTAGGAAAAGGCCAGGTAGTCTCAAACCCCGGAAGATTTTGATAATTTTTCAAACCTATTCCTTGAAAGAGAATTTTTTTACCTTGGCTCTTAAACAGAAAACTTTAAAGGGGGATCATTTTTCGTTTGAGGTCAGGTCTGACCTGTCAAGTGTGACTCTAAACAGACAGTGGGAGCTAGGGAGGCGGATGGAAGAGTTTAGGAAACTAGGTGCCTCGTTTCAGATGAAGTTCCCTGCAACTCTCAAGATTGTGTATAAAAATAAAATGTATAACATAAGAGAGGTGGAAGCAGCGGATGAGCTCCTGGGGACTATTAAAGATGGAGGCATCGAGAAGTAATCTGTATTGCAGAGGGATGGCTGAAATGGTGCTTCAAATTGGGTCATGGACCTGAATAATGGGGGGGTTCTCCTGGGGGGGGTTGGAGAGGCACGAGAGGGAGGGGGTGAGGGCAGCACTAGAGGGGGGAGACGAGGTTGGGTTTGGGGGGGGTGAAGGAACATGACAGGGGGGGTGAGGGGAGCACAGGGTGGGGAGTAGATGGGAAAGATAGTGGCAAAAGAAAAAAGTCCTGTACACCTCAGTTTATTAGACAACCCGTAAGGCATACATAAGGAAGGAGCTGTCCAAGGAGTTCGCCCCCAGAGGAAACTTCAAATACTTTCTTGGAATGTGAATGGTCTGAGGGTGAGTGGTAGGAGAGATAGGATCATACAGTATTTGAGGGACTCTCCTGCCCAGGTTTTGATATTGCAAGAAACGCACCTAACGGGTGAAGAGTGTAAAGTCTTATTTGGAAAACAGAAGTGGGTTCATTGTTGTGTATGTACTGAGCAGGGCTCCCATGTCAGGGGGGTGGCAATAGTGTTTAAACATCAGTGTGATCCGGTAGTATTAAAAGTTAGTGTAGATACTGCAGGGAGGTGGGTAATAATTAAAGTTAAGTTATTTGGTAGACCTGTCACCCTGGTTGAGTTCTATGGTCCCAATACTGATGAGATTGAGCCTCTTAAGAAACTTTTGTGTCAATTGTTGGATTTTTCGGACCCAGGTTTAATGGCAGGGGACTTTAACATAGTATTAGATAATAAATTGGATAGATCAACCAAAAGTAGATCAGCAATTAATTCAAAGTCTCAGCAGTTTTTGAAAAAGATGATGAAGGAAAGGGCATTGGAGGATTGGTGGAGAGATAGAGTGGGACCTCAAAAGGCCTTTTCATATAATAATAAGAAGTATAACCATGCATTGCGTATTGATTACTTCTTGGGAGAACAGGTATGGCGTGGTGCAATAGTTAGTATTGAGTATCTTCCCCCGCATTTATCGGATCATGGAGCAGTGGTATTAAAAATAAATTTAGCGAGGGAGAGAGAGGTGAGTCAGGTGAGTCGGTGGACGCTGGATCATTCTTTATTATTAGATGAAGAAGTCAGAACTAGGGTACTTGTAGAAACAAAGGAGTTTTTTAAGGTGAATATGGGTTCTGCCCCTTTTGATGTGGTTTGGGACAGATATAAGGCAGTGATACAAGGGATTCTTTTTAATATTGCCAGTTAGAAGAACAAGCGGTAAAGGGAGGAGTTAGAGCTCATGGAGGAAGAAATGAAGGTTTGTAGGGAACGCTTATTGATGAGTATAGGCGAAGATGAGAAGCGGATAAGGCAGCAAAGATTGGATGTTTTGAAACTCCAAGTGGAAGCGCTTTTGCAAACAAGGCTAATGCAGCGATGGGAGGCAAGTAAGTTGGCACATTTTGAAAATGGGGAAAACCCAGGGAAATTGCTAGCCTGGAAAGCAAAAATGGATCAAGTAAGAAATTCTATTATGGAAATTGAGGTAGAACAGGGACAGAGGACTAGAGAGAGCGGGGAAATTAAGAGTGCTTTTGGACAATTCTTTTCTCAACTCTATACAGAAGAGACTGAGGTTACTGAGCAGGCGGTTCAAACTTGGTTGGGGGAAGATACTCTCGCCTGTTTATCCATGGAGCAGGGGCATTGGTTGAATAGGCCTATCACCCCAGATGAAATTATAGCTTCCTTGAGGGGAAGTAAGTGGGGGCAAGGCTGCAGGTCCAGATGGTCTTCCGGGTGAATTGTATAAGGCCTTGGAGCAGGTATTAATGCCCTTTTTGTTAAAGTTGTTTTCTGAGGTATTTATGAACGACTCCCCTGTTCCGGCATCCTGAAATGAGGCAGTCATATCATTGATTTTGAAACGAGGTAAAAACCCGGCTAGGTGTGAGTCATACAGGCCCATTTCGCTGCTGAATGCAGATTACAAGCTGTTTGCAAAGGTTCTTTCAGGTAGGTTAAATTTGGTAGTAAAGGACCTAATCAATATAGATCAGAAGGGGTTTATTAAGGGTAGGTATCTACATGAGCTCACCCATACCTTGATAGGGGCAATAGATCTGGCAACTACTCATAGGACCCCTTTGGGGGTTATAACTTTAGATGCTATGAAGGCCTTTGACAGGGTCAACTGGAGTTATTTAGTTCATATTTTGAATAGGTATAATACAGGGAACAATTTTTGTAAAGCCATTAAACGGATGTATTCTGACCCCTCTGCTAGAATCCTAATGAATGGGGAGCTACCAAATTGCTTTAGTATATCGAGGGGAACTAGGCAGGGGTGTCCTCTGTCCCCGCTCTTGTTTGATTTGTATATTGAACCCTTCGCCAGGAAAATAAGACAGTGTTTTGAAATAGTTGCTTTTAAATGGGAACAGTGGGAGAGGAAAGTTGCACTTTATGCAGATGATTTAATGGTATTTACCGCCAATTTATCAACTGCCCTCCCGGCATTACGAAGACTAGCGGAGGAGTTTGGTTTTGTTTCTGGCTATCAGGTTAATGCAGAGAAGTCGGAAATTATGGTATGGAACCAGGACTGGCAAGGGCAGGCTAAAATACGCTATTTAGGGTTATTAATTACACATGATATTGAGAAGTTAGTGGTGAGGAACCAAGAAGCATTGGTGGTAGAGTGCATCAATTTAATGAAGGGCTGGGCCCACTTGCCACTGACAGTACTGGGAAGGGTAAACCTGGTTAAAATGTTTCTTATTCCATAAATTAATTTTATCCAGAATGCCATTCCGTTATTAATGGATGGCAGATATCTTAAGAAACCCCAACAGGCTATCACTTCTTTTATTTGGGCCTCTAAGGGTCCCAGGATTGCGTGGAAAAAGTTGTGGAGGAGGAGAGAGAAGGGCGGTTTATCATTGCCCGATCTACAGCTTTATGCTTGGGCCTACCAGTTGAGGAATTCAAGAATGTTATTTACTTCTTTCGACGATCCAAGGAATGACATGTAACATTCAGGGGGCAGGAAAACAGTTCCTCTTTAAGTATAGAGACCCAAAAATGTTTAAGAAAATACGACTAAAAGTTCTGAGGGAGTCAGGTGAAATCTATCATGAAGATTGATTATTATAATCAGCTAGCTCCTGTCGGGGTTTCCCTGGGCACTCCAGAATGTTTGAAAGATGCTTTGGCCAAACCATTAAGAGACGCTGGTCTGGAGTGCTGGGGGGATCTCATACAGGATGCGATGTTACTTTCCTGGGAAGAACTGAGTACCATGACAGGCGGCACTCTGTCTAGGTTCAAATATTCGCAACTGACTTCCAGGGCACTGTCCACTCAATGGAGTCGTCAGGGGGAGAACCCTTTATCAAAGGATCTTTTCAACGGCTCCCCCAAAGGCTTTAAGATTGCAAGGTGGTACTGGGAGATTCTGGAGCAGATCGACAGAGAGTTTAAGTTGGCAGAGCAGCTGTGGTAAGGCATCCAAGCAAAAGAAATGCCACAGTTGGGATGGCAAGAATCATTGAGAACGTGTTTTGAGGTAGTTAAGCCCGCCCCGTTAAGTAAGAATCATTTGTACGTGATACATAGAGCTTACATCACCCCAGCGAAACTCACGAAGATAAAGAAAGGCGAAGTGGTGAACTGTCTCAAATGTGGAGCTCCGAAGGCTGCAGATGTTCACATGTTTATGGAGTGCCCGGGAGTGTTTTTCTTTTGGACGGAAGTAGTGGGTGTACTGTCACAGATGGTAGGAAAGGAACTAACTGTAAGTCTTCCATTAATTATTTTTGGGAAAACCATTGATATGGTAGGGTGGTCTAGAAACAATAGGAACTTTGTGTTCTTTGCTATTTTGTTGGCCAGAAGAGAGATTTGTTTAAAGTGGATGACGGCATCCCCGCCACTATATAAGAGCTGGTTGGATATGTGTGTGAAAACAGCTAAATTAGATCTTAAGGTGGGCAATCCTGAGCGGAGGAGGAAAAAAAGTAAATTATGGGCTCCTCTTTTAGAAGGGGTGCCTCCCCTCCCTCCCTCCATTCTGTAGGGGCACCAAGTCTGATGATTTAAATCCTCCCCCTCTCTTACATCTGGGCCAGCCACTGGGTTCCTCCAGGTGGGCTGAGCAGGTGATACAGGGTCCTCCTTGGGCGATGTGTCCACTGTTGGCTTTAAATGCGAGTAAACCTTGCTGGAAATAAGGTGTGACTATCGGTGAGGTGTATGAGGACAAAAAATAAAGTGCAGAACCAGTGCAGATCACTGTACAATTGAAGGCAGTGTATCCCTGCACTCCTCAATAAAAGCGTATTTGTCAATCAGGAGGTTCCTGTAAAGTGCAGAGTTGTCTCCAGGTGCTGCTGAGGTGCTGTGGCTTTGGCCCAGTAGGAGGTGGTGGCTGAAGATCCACGTCTTGGGTTGCTTTCTGAAGGCTTCTAGTGAGGGGGATGTGTGTAGGTGGAGGAGGAGGTTGTTCCAGGATCTAGCATTGAGTGTCCTTCAAGTCTTTCACGCCAGAAGAGGGGGGTGCGGGCTTGGGAGAGGGTCCGTTGGTGGAAAGTGGTCAGTTGGTGAAAAGTGAGTCGGCTGTTGTGATAGGTGGGCCTGGTGTCTTGGAGGGCCTTGCAAGCGTGGGTGAGGAGCTTGAAGAGACATCTGTGCTGGACGGGGAGCCAGTGGAGAGCCTTGAGGTGGGGGTGATGGTAGTTCTTCTGGGGAGGTTGAAGATGAGTGTTGTTGTAGTGTTCTTAATTATTTGAAGGTGGTTATTGAGCTGCTTAGTGGTTCTGACATACAATGCATTCCCTTAGTCTACATGGCTAGAGATGAGTGCCTGGGTGACTGTTTTTCTGGTGGAGAAAGGTATCCAATCGAAGATCTTGTGGAGCATGTGGAGGGTACGGAAGCAGGAGGAGGAGACAGCATTAATATGTTACTTTATGATGATTTCGGTTTCACAGATTATTCTGAGGTTGCGTGCGCGGTGGTTGGAGGTTGTGGGAGGGGGGTCAAGGGTTCTTGGCCACCATAAGGCATTCGAGGGGGGAAGCAGAAGAGGGGATTTCCCTGTTATTCATAAACTGATTGAGCAGAGCATTGTATAAAAGAAGCACTAGTGAGCCCATGTAGCTCATTGGAATTGACCTCTGTCTGTGGGTGGAGTAAACTCCTTTCCAGGGTGGTAAGAGGGCAGGTGAAACCCTCCAAAATTTGTACTGGTGTAAATAGGATTTAAATAAGAAACAATGTCCTCCTGATTGAGAAATAAAATAAGCAAAACCTAACCAAGTGCATTCACATTGGCTCAATTTTGTTTCCATACTTGAAAATTTACAGGTATATATGTTCACATGCGAAATGTAATGCTGATGTAATGTGGTATTTGATCTTTTTAAATTTCGGTTAATTCAGTGCCACCTCAGACACCTTCATATAAGACACTGAATGAATAAAATGATACACACTGGGAGCTGCCACAGTGAGATATAGAAATACCACACTTATATGCAAGCTGTATTCTTCTATCTCATGGATGCCTTCTAGATTTTGAAGTGTTATAAATCTTTACTAATAAATGTTTTTTTTTTAAAGAAAAGAGGTAAATCTTTATTCTCAGGAAACATATTTGAATTGTCATTTACTGTTGTAGCGAGTTACAGAGGTTAAAGCCTAGTAATATATCAGCCTACTTCCAATTCACTTTTGTTAGGTGAATGGTTAAGAGTTTAAGATAGGTGTATCTTTGACTGCCAACTACTGTAAGAAGCTGAAAGACATTGGCTAGGCAGCCCAATATCCCCCCCTTGTAGATACGTATGAAATATGCAAGAGGTTTTGAATCACAATCTTTTGAACTCAGGCATAAGTGAAGATATTTTGTTATTCCAATATATAAATATTACATTACATTACTTGCATCTGAAAGTTTGGAGTGCAGTCTTCTTAATGCCTGCGAGGAGTGGCATTTTCTATGTTATTTATATGCCCAATATATATATTTTTATTTATTTCTCTTTAGGTCATTCCCTTCAGTCAATGACTGCATTGGCTCAGGACCATTCAGCCATTTGCTTAAGATGTTGTCAATAACAAAAATATTTGAATGCATCTATTAGTGTTTGGAAGTATCCTTCCACCTCCACTGGACACCATGAAGAACTCTTTTACATCTGAAAATTGCAGTTAATCAACACACTTTTTGTCAGATTTAATTAGGTATGTTAGACATACATTTTTTCATAAACTCAGTAGCAGACAGTTTTTTTATGCTTATGTGCAGCCCCTTCACCTCCACACCAACTGATTCATAATGAGGCAGGCATCTCAAAACTGCATTGTACTTACTATATTATTGTTTTATTGTTTGGTACTTGGTGGCCATCTTGTGTTAACTATATTTTAGATTTTGTTGTTTAGTAAAATGTACAGTAAATTATTTAACAGATATGTCATTGCAGAAATTCATTTAATATTAAGGTTTATCCCACCTTAGTAATCTTATTTGATATACATGTTAAGCGAATGCTACTTATACTTCTGAATAGGTGATACACGTACTCATGCAATTTTAATAGACATGAATGCTATGTTTACAGACTCCAATATGGAGGAACTTCCTTTCATGAAAGAAATGCCATTGTGTGCTCGGACATGATTGTATGCTACAGTAACAATTACTTTCACTAGCATTCGGTTGACAAAAAAATATTTCCGTCACAGGTGAGGTTTGTGTACGACTGACCCAGAAAATTATGTTTGAACATTTTCACTCCGGCCACTAAAACGTTTGCAACCTTCTCGCCAAACATGAAATTATTATCCTATTATTTGATGGAGCTATGTTTTTTCCTTAAGTGCCACCTGTCAAGCTGTTATGAAAAGTAACACATGAAAATATGAAAATATTTAGTGTTATACACTGCTGCGTTTCTGTAATTTCCTTCTCCTCTCCTGTGACCCCCTTCTGTATCTCGCACCCCTCAAGTAAGCCTCATCCCTTGCAACATCAGTACAGCTCATGCGCACAAAGAAGAGCATTTTAATAGTCAACCGGGCTGCCTTTATTTTGTTAACAAAGGACTAGTGGCTTTGTCAATGCCTCTTTTCATAGGCGGCAAATGCAAGGACTTCAGTGCTTGTGCATTTTATATTTCTGAAATCACCCAAAAATGAGCAATATATGGGGTTCGCGTCTTCCTATCTAATTGACCTTGTTGTTTGGCGTTGCAAAGATTTAACACAAATTCAAGTGTTTGGGCTATTACATTCTTGCTGAGTGATTGAGAACTTAGTTTCTGTTACTAATTCGTCATAAATTCACCTTGCCTTTGTTGGAAGTAAAGAAAGATAAATTGAAGTCTGCATAAATTGACAGTCTTCCTTGCTCTAATGTAACTAGTTGTTATCGAAGAAAGTTGCATTTTTTTCTCCTATGGAATGCTATCTCTGGTCAACATAAAGGTGACGTGTCTATGATGTTTGTAACGTTCTAATTTACAAATTCGTTACAGTTTGTCATGCTCAAGCTCTCAGCACGAAGCTGAGGACGTCCTCAGCAGACGTGCTAAAGAATTGCTGAACATTTTACGCTGGATTTGTACCGCACAAGCTCACGCAGAGCTCGTGACTGGACCCCTTAGCTACTGATAATGTGCAGTACATAAAAAACTCAGAATATATCCTGGTTATTAACCTGGTGAATTGGGAGTTAGGCTTATCTCATTTAGAGCAGTCAATAAAGATTTCATTTCCATCCATAGTTAATTCGCATAGAATAAAAGCAGTACCAGACACTTTTGAAGTCAATGGAGCGGAGAATGAGGACTGGCTTTCATTTTTTTCACGTGTTTGGCTTTAAGATGCTTAAACAGGTTTCATTTGCGCCTTAAATCTAGACTACCTGGTTTTACCGACGTTGTTTTGTCTTGTACTTAACTTGGATGCATGGTGTGGTTCCTCTTGTTCAGAGCAATATTTCTTGCACACTTTTATCTTTACCCAATTCCACATTGTTCAGTGCTCTGTGCCGTGTGGTTCCTCCCCTTTTAAATCGTTTAATGTTTCATAGAAAGCTCAGTACTTCCTCAAAGCATTCCCTGACAGGTTCAGGTCTCACCAGTGTTGTGGATCATGGTTATTTCGAGGAGGCATTATTTTTTACTATTTTAAAGGTTTCATATTCACATATACTGAACTGCTAATGATTATGTAGGACATCTATAGGTAAGCTCCAAAGAAAATTGAATGAAAAAAGAATGAGGCCTGTTGCTCGTGTTTTTGAGAATTAGGGATGAGAAAGCCAAGGCAGCTCCTCCATGAGAGAGGAGGAGTGTTACCCCGCTGGAAAACAGAGTGTCAGGACGGGGTGGGGTAATTGCTGCTGAGGGGCAGCAGGGAGCTGTGCACTATGTTTAAATGCTCATGTCCCTATGGCCAGCCGTCTTGGGACAGTCAGCCTGACATGCACACTTTAAACTTCTCTAACCCAGCTGTCTTAAGACCGTATTTTTGCATTTTTGGGGAATTTATGTTTTGAACTTTTTGAAGTGAGGAATAATGTTTGTTGGGCTAAACAAAAAGGTTTAGAATTGTAATATATTGTTGTTTATTGCCGAAACAGTTATGTGAATGTATGCATGATGTGTATAGAGTCTAATGTTCTACATCACATTTTAAATATGTTACATGTTTTATATTTGTTTCACAAAATGACTCAAGCGTTAATTATTTGTGGTATTATAACTTCGATGTTGTCATTTAATATGATATGTATACAGTTTTCTCAGTGTAGTTTATATATTTATGTTTTTTAGTTTGTTATCTAACAGATTTTTTTATTGAGTGCTAGGACAAGCGGTTTCCAAAAAAGTTGGTTGTTTAAAAAAGAATACTAAAACGTATATAAACATGTTCTAATTCTATATTATTGAGTTATTGTAAATTACTTTTTAGATGTTACAGTTAAGATTGTAGGTGTACTGTGTTTTTAATTTTGTGTATTTTCTTGGTTTGGAGCTCCTGGTTAGATTAATCTGGAGTTTATCAATTTTAAATAATCTAGGACTTGGAAATGACCAAATAGATTTACTTTGTTTGAGTTTATGCCACACATGTTTTTCAGTTTAATTTGAATTCTTAGATTGTAAAGTTTGGGCTAGAGATTGTTTCTCTCTGTTTATGTGGTAGCTGTATTCCTTTTGTGATATCATGTAACTTTGTTAAGAGTAGGGTGGGGCCTCCTTGTGTATCCTGGAAGGCGTTATACCACTCTTCAGTTTGTTTGTTTCCGCTTCTTTGTTAAGGGTGGTGTTAAAGACTTTGCACCACCTTTGCCATGACCTGTGTATGCATCCACCCCAGATGTCTTTAAAATAGTCAAAGAATAGGATTGCCTTTTATTCATTAGCTTTATATTACGAGGGCTCAAGAAGTAGATCACAGTGGTCCACTACTTCATTAGCAGAGACAAAGGCGGGTGTGATCAGCTTTTTAAAATTGAAACACAAACTGACTGCTAGCAGTACACCATAGTTGGAGTTGGTTTTGGAGATGTTGCCTAATTCTTTTGTTGAAATGGAAGTAACACTGATTTACCCAGGTTTCTATGTAATATTTTAGGATTATGTGCATCATTGCATGTTTCAAATGAGTATGATTTTCTTTGTAGAATAGCTGATAGTTATTGGCTAATAGGTGAATGTTAGACCTGACAGCCTTAGGGTGGTTACTGCTAACCAGTGCTAAAGTGCATATGCCCTCTCCCTTTAAACATGGTAACATTGGATCATACCCAACTGGACTATTTAATTTACTTATAAGTACCTAGTGGAGTGCACTATATGTGCCCAGGGCCTGTAGATTAAATGCTACTAGTGGGCCTGCAGTACTGATTGTGCCAACCACTTAAGTAGCCCCTTAACCTTGTCTCAGGCCGGCCACTGCAAGGCCTGTGTGTGCAGTTTCACTGTCAATTCGATTTGGCATTCAAAAGTACTTGCCAAGCCTAAAACTCCCCTTTTTCTACATATAAGACAACCCTAAGGCATGCCCTAAGTAACTCATAGGGCAGGGTGCTGTGTAAGCAAAAGTCAGGACATGTACGTATGTAGTTTACATGTACTGGTAGTTTCAAAATCCTGAATTCTTTTTTACACTGCAGTGAGGCCTGCTCCCTTCATAAGCTAGTATTGGGGCTGCCCTCATTCATTGTTTGAGTGGTAGCTGCTGATCTGAAAGGAATAGAAAGGTCATATTTAGTATGGTCAGAATGGTGATATAAATCCTGCTAACTGGTGAAGTTGGATTTAATATTACTATTTTAGAAATGCCACTTTTAGAAAGTGAGCATTTCTCTGCACTTAAATCTTTCTGTGCCTTCCAATCAACGTCTAGCTGGGTTTAGTTGACAGCTCCTTGTGCATTCACCCAGACACACCCCAAACACAGGATACTCAGCCTCACTCATACATCTGCATTTTGAATGGGTCTTCCTGGGCTGGGAAGGTGGAGGGCCTGCCTTCACACAAAGAACTACCACACTCCTTACTGGGACCCTGGCAGACAGGATTGAACCAAAAGGGGACCTGGTGCACTTCTAAGCCACTCTTTTAAGTCTCCCCCACTTCAAAGGCACATTTGGGTATATAAACAGGGCCTCTGCTCCTACCAACTCAGACACTTCCTGGAGAAGAAACTTGAACCAGAACCTGCATCCTGCCAAGAAGAACTGCCTGGCTGCCCAAAGGACTCACCTGTCTGCTTTCTGTGAAGGGCTACTGCCTCCTTGCTGTTGCCCTGCTGCCTTGCTGCTCTCTGGCTGTGGTGAAGTGCTCTTCAAGGGCCTGGATAGAGCTTGCCTCCTGTTCCCTGAAGTCTCAGGACCAAAAAGACTTCATCTCTACAAGAAGGACTCCTTGTGCGGTGAAATACGACACACTGCCTGCCAGAAACACAGCACAAACTGCACCCCGGTGAAAATTTCACTGCACGCCGAACTGGAACGACACAGCCCGACTTCACAATGAGAAGATAACCGCAGCACCAGCGTTGCGACCAGAAATTTGACGCACGGCCCACTGGATCGACGCACAGCCGAGCCGGAACGATGCAGCCTGACTTCCAGAGAGGAATCGACGCAGCACCTGCCGTGCGGTAGAAAATTTGACGCAACGCCCACCAGATCGGCACAGCTCCTGTGACTTGGTCCTGCCAGCGAAGGAAATCCATGCATCATCCCCAGGCTATCTGTAAACCCCGTAACCCAAAGAAGATCCACGACCGAGTGCCAGAAATCGACGCACAGCCGTCCCTGTGTGAAAACTAAACGACGCATCGTCGTGTGTGGCCCGAGAAATCGACACACATCCCGCTTTTTTTCCACACATCTCCTCCTCTGCGGTTCTTTGCAGAAATTTTTCACGTGAACCAGGTACTTTGTGCTTGAAAGAGACCTTGTTTGTTTTTAAAAAGACTTAAGACACTTTATATCACTCTTCAGTGATATCTCAACATATACTTAAGGCATTTCAATCATTTTGACTTGCATTTATCCAGATAAATATTACATATTTTTCTAAACACTGTGTGGTGTATTTGTGTGGTGCTATATTGTGATATTATATGATTTATTGCACCAACACTTTACACATTACCTTCTAAGTTAAGCCTGACTGCTCAGTGCCAAGCTACCAGAGGGTAGGCACAGGATAATTTGGATTGTGTGTAACTTACCCTAACTAGAGTGAGGGTCCTTGCTTGGACAGACTGCCACCCATCACCCCATTTCTAACAGTGAATAACAGATATAAATTCATGGCATGCTAGTTTGTTTGTTTCAAGGGACAAACACCAAGGAAATGTTATGATTGTGATACTATTGATGTATTGTGTAAATGTGGCAAAAAGAGGGAGCACTGATTCAAATGTTGCATCTATTTGCCAAATGGGAGATTATGTTAAGGTTAATAGTGTTAGTAGTGTAGATAATAAATTCTTATCAGATACATGTCACAGTAAGATTGGGTAAAATGTTTATTTTATTTGCTGTGGTTTGCCTCTCTGCACTCCTGAATATTAGTCTAATTTTGGGGGATTATGCCATTTGTCCAAACACTCTGGTACTAGGGTATGCTCTTTAATTACTGTCTCAGTAGAAGCCACAGAGCATGTAGATGTCTCAATTACATCCTGCGACATGTTTCTAATTTCAATTTACTCTAAAGAAGGTAGATGTTTGGGGTCTCTCACGTGAAAGCCAACAATATTCAAAAAAATGTCAAATCCTTACCAATTAATAAAAAAACATAATGCATTGTGTCACAATTACCTTGCAATGTAAATCTCTAGAGCAAAGTACATTTTTTGTGAAATTAGATAATTATACCATTCTCCATTTCAGTTTATGTTGATCTGATAATGTATATATGAACTGGAATAGAAAAACAAAAGCTTTGTAATATGACCTTGAGGATAATGATACAGAACTAAGTGTAGGTAGTCAACAGAGACTGTATTGGGTTGAAATGCCAAACAAAGAGATGCACAAAGGTTAATTGGTTTTGCTAAAGGATAGCTCACCTTTGGCAGCACAATCTGAAAAGCAAGGCAAACCTACCCCTAAACCATGGTTAAATTGGCTAATCCCCAATGTGCAGATTTAGCTTTCCAGGAAAGACATATTTCAAAGTGTATGAAAATACACCCTCTGCATAGAAAGCTAAATTTCACCTGTAGGCTGCTACACTTATTGTATCCTTTTATGAGGTTGACAAAGAACACATGGCTTCAGACCTATATGTGTAGCCTGACTCCTGCAGCTTTTATACATATGGGTAGACCTGTCAAAATTTGACAGGAGGGAAAACATATTTTTAAATAATGGTTAAGTTATCTCTAAGTAGGACTTGTACCCCACAGGGTAGGGTGTCTGGTATTCAGAAAAAGAAAATGTACCAACCTAATATTTGTATGCTCCATCAGTAACAACACTTCAAAATTTATTTTCACCACTAGGGCTGTAGCTGGTTGTATGCCTGTCTAAAACTGGCCTGTCAGTCATTCTGTGATGAGTTGTGAAATACTGTTCGCAGAGCAGAGACATTGGCTTAGGTCTGGAAGGATGGCTTAGGAGAGAAAGGTGACTCAGTTTAACCTAAGCAGGGTTGTTTAGGCGTGTCCAGGGATTTCATGAAATTAAAAGGGACTGGGGGAGGGAGATCTGTACTTTTCTTTTATTTAGTGATAAAACACACCTGGAAAAGGGAGTCCTTTGACCCCAAAACACATTTTGGCACCCTGACTTTAATCTCAATGGCAATGGGGCTGGCCAAGAACCAGTCTGGATTGGTTGAGTGAGCAGTCATTTCTCATTATCTTAATCACATGCCCAAGTCTGCCACATTATATTAACCAAACAAGGACAACCCTATATGCCCACAGGGCCTGGGGAAATTCAATATAATAATAAAACAGTAATCCTGTGGGACTCAATCCATGAATACCTACAGCGTAACTTCAAGGTATTCAGTTGAACTGTATGAAGAATATTGTTATGTTGGTATATAATAATACAAACATTAGCCAAGAAACAACAGTTTACTCCTTGGTAGAAATGATATTGCCCTTCATATAAGATACATACAAACAAGGTGTAAACTGAACAGTCAAAAAGTGCAGACAATGCAGTACAGGTGTAGTTGAATATATACAAGAGTGATATAAACTGTACATTTCTTTGGTTATCAAGAGTTTGGAACAGTTTGGGTTAAAGGATTACATTATTTCATATAGAACATCCATGTGATTCTGTAACCAAGGAATGGGATTTTTAAGTTTTCACCCATTCTCAATTGTAGGTTCTCATCAGGACCAATGTCATATTTCTTAAGCACATAGGGCATTGGTAAGTATCTATACAAACAGTCACAAAAAACCTCCACAGGGACATTTCTCTCCAGAAGTTAGTTTTAGAAGGTTGCTGTAGTCTTGTTTACTTTGCTGAAGCACATCAATTCATTCTCAGCACATGAATTTCACAAAGTAATTGACATTTTCTTTATATATTTATGCAATGTTCCCAAACACTTCATATGTATGACAAGTTCGAATAATAAAGGCCTAGTCTACCTTCAAAGACTAGTTCCTAGTGAAGCCCAGGGAGGGCCCACTCCTTTTACGAATCTCATGATATGGCACAATGGTATCATGGTCAGATTAATGTTCGACATAAACATCTAATTAAAAACGTTATTTAAAAACAACCATCCATTCAAGTTAATGTTAGAGAATCTACCACTAACTGGACATTACATTTATCAATTATATTTATTGCACAATGTTTGTGCCAGACAGTGATTTATGGCTAATATTGTAACACAGAAACAATCAAAAAACCATTAATTGATACACATTTAGACAGTGGAAAACCTGAGAGCAGAACATTGGGTCTAAAAGCTCTAAAACTATTGACAATCTTCAGTCTGGACCTGAAAGGCCATCCTTCTCAGAAACATTCTGAAAGGTGTTTTTAAGGAATGTTTTAAGTACATTTTGAATTATGCTCTTTGTAAGCAAATAGAACCAATGCATGAGAACTAGAAGCATGAAAACTTGATGGTACCTGCTTATGTACCCAGCCTTCATCAACATCCCTCTGTTCATCCCAGTTTCTAATCTGAATACACCCATTATGCAAAACTGGCCACACTAAAGACGCCTAACACTCTTCCGCTCTCCTCCACCCATGAACGATATTTTAAGTAAATGCACATGCAAGCACCTTAAAGTAGTCTAGTCAGAATGTGAAATTTCTGGCAAGCTAGAGAACACTTCTTAAATGAAGAAATGAATCAGTAGATGATGTGCAATGATTAACTGCATTGTAGCTTGCGTGTTGCCGCAGTGAAAATTAGACACCTACTCAGCATAATCTGTTCACATTTCTCTGTCCTAAAACATAACATGGTTTGGGAATCTCTCTCATACTTCCATCTGTTTCTTTCTCTATTAACCAATGTAACCTGGATTGAATCTTCACCTCAAGGACTGTGAGTGAAGGCTTAACACATTTGTTAAGGGTATACGGCAAACACCAATTAACTCACTGTGAGATTTTATGCAATGAAGATTTTTAAAATGCATGCCATGTTTATACATTAAAGCTTACCTCAAATCTATTGGACGTTTAGGGGTAGATTTACTAAATAAAATAGTTCAACACGTTCAGCAACCATACTTTGTGCTAGGAGGCGAGAGAGCCATATCTACTAAGATAGTAGGTAATAGGTCTACGAAAAAAAGCTATGTTTTAGGAATGAGGCTTCACTCCATAAAAGATACTAGTGCAGTCTGAGTCCTGGGCAATGAAATGCAACAAATCTACAGTTTTGGCAAATTCTCGGATGTAGCTATTAGAGACAGTGAAAAAGCCAACGGAAAACTGCCCACGCAGGACTGCATGTAATGAAGCCACTGACCAAAGATTGCTGCAGTGACATATTTTAGCTATTAAATATCCTTTCATTATTACTTTGTCTTTTCTTTCCTTTTATTACTAAGTATTGCTTTTGATTTTGTTGAGATACTTCTGAATCTTTCTTTATGGACTTACTAATGCTTTGTATTTCGATTTTGTCGAGCCACTTCTGTAGCATAAGGATAGAGCTATAGCTCTGTTCTTTGTTGATTATAATGCTACAGTTTGCTTATTTAATGTGTTGCGACTTCTCAATCCTGTAGAAAAATGCATGTTGTGGCTAGAAGTACTTCTTCCAGCATCAGTGAAAACTAGATATGATTCCCTACACATCAAGATGATTAGCACTTTATTTCAGATACCTTTATTGATAGATTGAAAGCATTTTATATATTTGAGGAGTCAGTAAATAATATATTGCCACTTACAAAATGCATAGAAAGGCGGGGGTCTATGAATAGTCTTTTCTTAAGGTGGAATTAATTAATTTTGTAATGCCTTTTATTATTCACACAAATACATTTGAATTTGAATCTACTAAGATGTGGCACTGCTGTACTCATCCCCACTGTTGGTGCACCAACAGGCTGGCTAATGTTCACCGGCACTTTTTTATTTTGAGAGGGAGAGTATCGGCACATTTCAAGAAAAACGTAATACTTTTAATAGGAGAGTACCGGCACTTCTCAGGAACAAGCAGGAACTCTGGCACAGAGTACCGGCACTTTAATTTTTCCATTTCAAGCACTGCTCCGATTACTTAAACAGTGGGTATTTACTATTGCCTAATTCTAAAAAAAAAAATAAGATGCAGGAAAACAAGGCAACCTTGTTCCAAATGAAAACGTGGCGAGTACAACACGAGGAAAGCAATGCTTCCTTGTTTTCCTGCATCTTTGCATACTGAGGGAGCAGTTCCATACCGGGGCCGTAGCTCCAACTACCACTCTTTCTATAGTAAACCGCAAGCCAAATTGCCTTCGTCGATAAGAGACAGGAATGACCCATCTGAAGAAGTACGTTAGTCTGCATATACCCCATACGAATATTCATATTCAATAGTGTTGAAAATAGTATTTTTTTAATGGTAATCGTAGTACCATATATGACATCCACATATTTGATGTTAGTTCTTATTTTGTTTTTTAGAATTAGGCAATAGTAAATACCCACTGTTTAAGCAATCGGAGTTTTGGTATTGGTATGTCAAACAACAACCAAATCGTTTCCGGGTTTACCTCAAACGTGATTTCCGGTTCACAGCTCCGTGCTTCTAATCTACAAAATCGCATGGCCTGAATTTGAATATTAGAGAATCGGCTATGCAATAGGTGTATACCAGTATTTCTGCTCATGTAATTGCTTCATTAATCAATGATTTACAGCTAGTAGATTTTCAACGAAAAGAAAGAGCTTTGCGATTATGTTCCATTGCAATCTTTAATTACTTTCCACACATGGAAGTCAAAGGGCAAAACTACTGTACTATAATACTAACGTGTTCATGGAACTAGTATTTTCAAACTCATTTTTGATTGAGACTACAACTTTGCACCCACGTATTAATTAATTCAATGAAAATATGTCAGCTCTTCAGATTGTTGCAAACCATTCAGAAGGGATACGTTAATGTTCCTGCCCAGAAGCAAGGATATTGAAATCAAGCCAAAAGACAAGAAGAGATTCACTTTATGCAGACTGTATAAAAAAAACAAGTAGAGATGAATTCAATTATTAGTTTTATATTGTGAATGAATGAACAGTGCATTTATTAAGAGCATATAAACTTTTAAAAGAAATGTCCAGTTACTTCTAAAATTACTCTGCCCAAAACAGAAGCAAGACATTGTGGCAGAAACCTGGTAGGGTGAAGAGACAGCACACAGAAGGATAGAGAACGAACATCTAAGAGCCTGATTACGACTTTGGCGGTCCCACCACGAGACCGCCAAAGCCACAGAGGAAACCACGACCATGACAATGACGTCTCCCCCTGAATTTATTACAATGTTCCCGTCAAGCTGACCGGCAGGAACATTGTAATACATGTTCCCACCTGCCTGACCGGTGGGAACATTCAAGTCCCTTAAGGAAGCTGAGGCCGATATCGTAGCACTCCAGCACCTTTGGAATGCGCACTGTGCACATTCTGACGATGCTGGGCAGGGGCCCCCCTATGGCCCTCTGCACTGGCTTTCCACCAGCCTTTCCATGGTGGTTCCCACCAAGGAGGCTTGCGGAAAGTTGGGTTATAATCAGCCAAGTGGGCTGAGTCCAGTGCTGCTGTGGCTGGTTACAACTCTGTCACCAGGTTGTGAACCATGTTCACGGCGGGGATGGTGGCCCCCTGGTGGCAGTTGTCTGACAGTCACTGCGAGACTGGCAGTCCTGAGACCGCCAGCCTCCTAATGTGGCTGTAAGTGTTTTGTATAAAATTATCATTAACTGCTTTAAGTTATTTGCCTGTGTTGGGGTCATTGAGTAAGTCAACTAATGGTAAGTCCCAGAGGCCGTGGTTTGTATCATGTTGGGCCAAGTATTCCTGCTGTAGCTGTGTTTGGTATCCTTGGGTTTGGGCTTAATCATCAGAGGGGGAGCCATATGGACTTTATTTTTAAAGGAAACTATTGAATCTTCATGTCCAAATGGTTCTGCAACACTAGAAGTGGTAGGTACCACAGTGACATTTATCTGTCTGTGACCACAGCAGATGGCTTCCACCTGAAGATAAACAGCATTTCACAGCAGTTATGGCTCTGTGTTTTAACTAACCTAACAATTGGTTGCAATTGCCACAACTGACAATGCAACTCCAAGTTGCAAACCCAATACTTGAGACCTTATGGGTGATTAGCAGCGCTCTACAAATCTCTGATAGATTGATTGATTGAATACTGTCTACTGACAATATTACAGTACTCTAGGGCAGGGAAGATCCACAAACTGAACTTCCCACACTGTAGTCTTAAAAGGATATCTCAGGAAAGTATTTTATAAAGGTCCTGGCAGTGGGCACGATTCTTGTAGTTTTGGGGTGCATTAGCTGTCCTCGAGAATAATTCCTGCTAGCTCCTGCATAAATAAAGCGTAGTTCCCCCTTGTAACATTAACTAATTTTGTGTTTCATAGTGAGTGTTTATTTCACAAACATTATCTGGATTGTTGGTTGTCATAAGGATCACTGGACATCAAATTGTACTTAGATGGAGGATTGAACACAGTCACTTTCAGTGTACCTGCCAATAGGGTCACTCTTAGATGACTTTGAGCATAACTTCATATGAAACCTGAATTAAGATGGAGGATGTCATTTGTCTACTGAGAGACTACAGGGTTCATCCATTCACCACCTCTTATTTCTCCGTCATGCATCTCTGCACCCAAATTCTGTCTGGTGGAAAAACTCAAAGTTCTCGATCAGAGACTGGATAAAACACCTGCTTTGTGTCACATAGACACCAGCCTTTAAAATGCGAACTAAGTGCAGTGCAATTCTGCTCTACCCAGTCTTCCCCATGAAAAAGGACTCTCTGCCGCTACCTAACAGGCTAGGTTTTTGAACAATGACAAATGCACTTCAACTAACTGACAACGGGAGGCTGCTAAACTGAACATAAAAGGGAAGAATACTCCAGCAAATGGAGTATCCACTTTGATATAGATTTTCAAAGACTGTGCAGTGTTGCTTCCAGAATGTTGAGCTGCATGATGCTTATTTATTAAATGCTGGAAAACAGCCAGGTGCCCCACTGCCTTTCTGCTGTCTGCTCTGCTAATGACCTTGCTTGCGGGAAAGTACCAGCTAGTCAAAGAAAGTAGTGCAAACATGCAGCGAGTGGAGGAGAGCTGCCCAACGCCTGTGAACAAATGCAGATGTGATGAACCATGTCTCTTTACCAAGGTTTTATTCATGTCACCCTTTGTTAGATCTCCATTTTTCTGTACCCTCGAGCCTACAGCTGGCGAGAAATTCAGCACAGAGCAGCACCAACTTCAGTGACCTGGGTGCAGGAAGAAGAGTCTCTAAGCCACACTTGTTGATCCTCACCTTTCAGTAGAGAAGCGTCCCACCCATCTGGCTTTCACATCAGCTAGCTCTAGAAGATCACTTAAAGTCCTGCATGATCATTGTGAGCTCTGCATGTTTGTGGCTCACACCTTTATTTCTTCCCAAGGGTCAGGCCCCTTACTACCTTCTACAGTACTTAGAACTGAGATCCTGGATATGGACCTGTTGATCCTGTTTCACAAGCACATAGTAATAATGAAATATCAAATCTTAAAAGTATTATAAGGAGAAGCAGGTTTTTCATCTGAAAAACCTTTGAGCATGAGGACAAGGATATTTTTACTATGTTAACATCTTCCTACTTTTCCATCACAGGTTGAATTCTTATTGTGTATATATTTAAAGACTGTGATCAGCTTGTGATGGAGGGGAGTACATTTAGAGTTGCTGCACCCTGGGGAAGGTTCAACACCCTTATTGTTCTCAGTAGGTTAGAAACTGTACAGCATTTGGTACCACCAAAGGATCATATGTATTGAGTGTTACATACATGTCCAATATGTCATTTGGGAAATTATGTTACTTTATTGAATTTTATAATTTGTTGAATTGTTGTTCTTTTTAACAAAATAAATCTGCTCGGATATTTCATCTTTATTGTACCTCCAATAACTGTAAATTCAGACATAGTTTTAACCCCTAGTGGGCTAAAAAGTATTTTGAGCTGATTCACAAATGCTTAGCTACACTACATTTAGTTGTGTAAAAAGGTGATTTTAATGCATCCTGAACCAGATGTATACAAGAAGATGGAGTGTAGTGCTGTGGAATGTGCGACTTTTGTGGATTTTCTACAGTTAGAGTTTGGCAATGGAATCAAGGAAGTTCACATAGAAGGATCTGGGGAGACACTGTGTAAGAAATGTGATTATTATTTGGGGTGGGCAATAGCTCACCTCCAGGAATAATCTCAACTGTTGTAAAGGTGAGCCTCTAAAGTCATTAAATTACCAAGCACTGGTAGCTATGGAACTGAGCAGACAGGCTTAACCTATGGCAATGTTTAGAGTATCAAAACAGTAATAAAGTAAAACATCAAGCAATGCAAATCTCAAGCTAACTTTGACAAATAGAGTAATATTTTATGAACAAATTGACACCAAAAGAACAAAAAAATAAGGGGAACATGAGATATGAATTTCTAAAGACTTCGGTGAAAATAGCAGAAAAAAGTGCGAAGTGCTGAAGGTAGTCAATGGTCACATCAGACTGAGACCTAGGCGTGATTTGAGGCTGAGCCTTGGTTAGATATAAATGGATTGATCCATGCGAAAGTATGGAACTTGAAAAAGTCTTCAGCCACTTCGAATTTAGTGATGGGTTGCAACAACGCTGCCTGAACCTCTTCCCTGGGACATGGCATGGAGACTGATTGAAGATACTTATTCATAGAATCGTCATTGACTGCCATTTTAGGAACATAGAGATTTGTGTAGTGTCTAATAAAACACCTTTCATATCTCCTTAGTCTGGTCCACGATTCGGCCCTGAATCTCATCAAATATGGTGTTAATTGATGAGGCATTCTGCTGTTTTTTGTCAAAGTGTGCCGGAAATTTCATTTATAGGGCCACTCATGTGGATGGCACAATCAGTGTTGCAGGCCTACTAGTAACATTTGATTTACACGGCCTGGGCACACATGGTAGACTTTACTAGGGACTTACTAGCAAAATAAATAAGCCAATCATTGATAAACCAAATAACAATACAATTTAGACAGCGAGCACTTGCACTTTAGCTCTGGTCAGCAGTGGTAAAGTGCACAGAGTCCTAAAGTCAGCAAAAACAGAATTCAGAACAGCATCAAAAACAGGCGGTCAGAAGCAAAAAGACAGGGGCAACCACACAAAGAGCTGACAGGTCTAACAGGTACTGTGTGAAAGTTAGTTGCTGGGTGAGTTGGTTGTTAAGGTAAACCACAAAAGTTGCCAAATTAATCTGTGCTTAATCTTCTGGTGGCTTGGCACAGAAAAAGTCAAGTTTATCGTAGAGGCAATGTGCAAAGTATGTATGCCGCACACAACAGTAATAAAGTGAAAACACACCAAAAGAAAAATTCCACACCGATTTAGAAAATTAGAGTCAACTTTAATACATTATTTGACACCAAAACAGCGAAAATCCAATTAGCTGAACTGGAGTAATGAATTTATAAAGTCTTTGTTAAAATCATAAAACCCACAGCACCAATCCTGAATGTAGAGTTGTATGAGACCAGGTCAAAGTCTAAAAATATGGCCAACCATGATGGAGCACCATTTGGATTTAAGAAGTGGATTGGGCCTAGTGTGTGCTACCCTATGGACCTGGGACAAATATGAAGAAAAAGCATCTGAGAATGTAGATGTTCAGAAGACAAGACTGCAGGTGATGTCCAAGGACGAGGTGTAAATGTTGGGGAGCCAGAATACAAAATTTTGGTGAAGATTTCCAAGTTTGGATTCAGTCTCTTTGATGGAAGTCAAAAATCTCCAACAGGACAAAGCCGGAGGATGTAGCCGATGAAAGTTCAAAAAGCCAGGCAACCCTTTGGCGAATGACCGCTGAACAGGATTTGCTGCTGTGAAGTGAGGTTAACTAGTGATGCTCTTTTAGTGGCTAGACGAGTAGGTTGGTCCTGGTCTCCTCTCGTTTCTCACATAATTTTTAGCAAAAAAGTTTTCAATTTTCAAGATATAGATTTTTTTTATTATCTTGCCACAGTTAACACCACCACCAAGGGCCCATGACTGGAGGGGCACCACTTAGGGTGTTTGCACTTATTCAGGCTGGGTCCAGGTGTGGGTTCAAGATAGTTGGAGACTCTTCTGTTCCAGAAGACAAGACAACTAGCCCTTGGAGACACCCTGGTAGTCCTGACACACTCTGGTAGTCGTGGGAACTAGGCTCAATCAGCAGGCTAAGTCTCCCTGGACTGGAAACAAGCATCCTGGGACCGGTTTTGGGGTATTACCATTTATCAGCCAGGCTAGCTTGAATCCCGTGACATGGTGAGCACAGGACCCACTTCTGGACATACCCGCCCACTAAGGGCGACAAATGCAAAATGAACAGATGATGGGCGGAATGCTTCACAATTTCAAACATTCACTCCCAGTCAGATATTTGGGCCTAAATCCATTGTTTTCCTGCTCACCACACCATTCCATTTTGGACACAGCCATATATAAATCATACTTGATGCTTGCTGCCCATGTAAACAGTCTAGCCCAAACTGCCAGGCCAGGTCCTCCCTGGACTGGAAACAAGCATCCTTTGTGTGCCAGGTATGCTCAGACGTGGGTCATAAGCCCACTGTGCCACTGGATTCAAGCTAGTCTGGCTGATGAAGGGTTATGCCCAGAAACCAGTCCCAGGATGCTTGTTCCTCAACTACAGCATGGATTCCTGGCTAACAAAATGATTTTCTTAATCTTCTCTTTGTTATGTTCTGGACAAGATGTCCCTCATAAGCTACACTGATAAAGCGAGCACGAAGATCCCAAGACAGTACAATCTGGCTTCTCCTCACCAATGTTTCGCCTGCTATCTTTAAAGGACCGTTCACTTCCTTGCACTGCTTCTTCTAACTGTTTCACCTTGCATTATTTTCCCTTTTATTTCCTTCAATATGCAAACTCCTTCCATAGCAGAATTCCATTAATCTTTAACAAGCACAAGTTCTTCTTGACTACTAAATATAAATTCAGGGGTATATTTACAAGCTCTGTGGCACATGGCAGCACAGTGAGTGACTTTACTGCGCTGTCCTGTGCCGTATGGAATGGGCAGAAATGCACTGTATTTAGAAGATATGGTCAACTTCTGTCATTTCTCCCTGTGTTGGCACACAAATTGCTGCGTGGTGCCCATGCAGGCACCCTCGGACCATGGTGCAAGGGTGTCTGCGTTGCTAGCTTCCTGCACAAAAATAATCCAGGGAGGCATTTTCCCCTTTCTATCTGTGCTGCAGAAAGAGGAAACAACGAGAAGAAATAAATATGTTTTTCCTCGCTGCACCTACCCTGGGGAGGCATACAGTCTTGATGCACTGCCAGGTTTACAGATTCTTGTAAATCTGGGAATGCAATAAAAAAAAACATGGGTGCTGCATGGGTACACGCAACACCCATGGTACACCTCCCTGATGCAGGATAAGGCAATACCAGCAACTTGCGCTGCATTGCCTTACACCATATCTATAAGGCCATGAAAAGCCACACAGAGTGGCTTTGAGTAGCCTTGTAGATATGGGCCAGTACTACGTGCCTCAGGTGCCTCACAAACAGCAACGCACATGCGGCGCACTACTTGTTAATATGTCCCTCAGTGTGAAACTCTGAATTTACTTCAATCTCACTCATAGGCATTCTCGACAGAAATTGCATTCCCATCTCCAATAACATCCACCTTGAAATTCGTGATGTACATTTCCTTACAGTTCCCTTCATCATCATAGATACTGTATTGCACTGTGAAGTGAGTATGTTAAATAGTATAAAGGATCATGTGAAAACATCTAACACTCATCTTCATTGCTTTATCTTTATCAAAACATATGTAATATTGCAAGATGTCAGAATTCACTCAAGGGTGCTAAAAACCTGGTACTGAGTTGCAATTGCCATTGAAACTCCAAAAGAAGGTATAGGGCTCGAATACCCAAAGCATATTTGTGAACTGCCAGTAAGAACATATGGAGATGAAAGGGTAGCTTTCGGTTCCTGATTTTCACTTGTTACCTCCTAGCATATGCTAAAATACAAAAGATAAGAAACATTTGGGAAAGGCAGGGCACAGAACACCTGCTTCATTATCCTGCCTTCACCTGCTTAGGAAAATAGAAAGTAAACAGTGACGTAGATCACAGTTTAATCTTTTTTGAATATTTAATTGCAGTAGCTTCCATAGTCATTAGTGTATATCACATTTTTTCTCAGCTGAACTGCTCTGATTAAAAAGAGTCCATGCGGAATGGAATGGCAAAATGCATGATTACCCAGAGAGAAAATAGTGTCTTAGAAGAATGTAAATATGCTTCTGAATCCTATAGCAAAGGCACCTAGAAAATGCCCTGATTATTTATTCTAATCTCCCTTATGACAATACTCACTTTGTGGGTTTTGCCACATTACACGCACAGGATTTACCTCGTCCCGCTAACTAACTTTACATTCAATGACTTCCATTCTCTATGGTAGGCTCCAGCCTTTTCCTTGACAGCCATGGAGATGGAATTCCGGGGATACCTCAGGAAACATCGAGCTCCATGATGGCCCTATGATCAAACCAAGTGAGCTGGAAGGTAGGTGTCCAGGACTACGATGCAGAAAGTTAGAATTCAAAGTTATGAAGAATACTATTAAGTAATCAGGGTGTTAACCTTGTTTTTATTCTTACATTATGAGTTGTACCAAAGCCGAGAAACTCGATCACAGGAACGCTGGGACAGAACAGAAAGGTCTAAAGGTTAACCAATTTGCTGTACTTGGTGACAATGCAAAACCACAAAACAGACAGACAGTGTTCCCTGAACTTGAGAACTAGACACGGCAGATGGACCATTGCATTCCCTGCCAAATAGAATGAGATATGGAGAGAAAGGTGCATGTGCAGGAGGCCGCTTTGTTCAAGCCTGTTAGGGAAACCCACAGCAAGGTTGCTCCACAGACAGAAATGTCCTGATGAACCAACCCTGAAAAAGCAGGCCAGAAACAAACACTGATAACCCAGGGAAATGTCCCACCTGGTCCAAGTACTCAGTATTGCTGTAACAGGACATCAACACATACCCAAGCCAAAGAAGGAAGACAGCCAACAAGACAGTGAGGGGCATACCTGACCAAAAAGAAAAGGAATGAGTGAAAGAGAATGAACAATTACTAGAAAAAAAGGTGGACATACATCCGTTGTAAGGAAAAGAATCGGAAAGTATAACTGGAAGTTCTTCAATATGGCTCCCAAATAGAGTAATGGAGCCTAGGCTTGGGATCTGCCACATGCGCTGAATTTACTGTGTTCACTAGGGTTACAGCTAAGTAATCTCCGTCTGTATGATGAGGAAAACGTAACATTCTAAGGAATGGAATGCAGAATACACGCAGAGCTATGCTGAAGCAATGATGCTAATCATTATTATTGTTATGTGAATGAAGCTGTAGGATGCGCACTGGCACCAAAATCTTGCCTCCTTTGATTTCTTGGATATATTTTAAATAGAATTCAAAGAGACTAAGGGGGTTATTACAACTTTGGAGGAGGTGTTAATCCGTCTAAATATTTATGAACTGTGCTAATATTAAAAATCAATACCACACAGCACAAATACTGATTCATGAGTACATGGTTTGGGAGATAGGGAATAGGAGATATATAGGGTGGTTGACAGTTATTACCACATGACGCTACCTAGACAGGGGGTAATGGTATCATAAAGAATAGCAAGAAGACAAAGAATAAAAGTTAAGGATCATCACCAGGATACATTTAAAGAAGTAATGAACGAGCAAAAAATATAAAAGGGGGCATAATTCACCTCTGGGATCCTCATATAGAATAGAGAGACGGTACTACGGTCAGATAAGACTCCTGTTTTATTTCTATCAAAACTGCATCTCATTCCCCAGACTGAGACTCACCTTTCCTACTTCTCTCACATCCTTTTATCCAAGCATATTTATCCAATCCTCAATATATTTTAGGAAATGTTAGACCCATCCATTTCAGTTTCAGAGTAATAGGTGTTTTAGGAGGATCGTTTGGAGTCTTCACTAACACTTATATCTTTATAAGTGAAAGTACCTTTCATATGCAGTCTGTTAGAGGAGCAACCAATGAGACTAGGTGGGATCTGGGAGGGACAGGGTTCCAAGCAGGCATTACTGACTGTCTCTTCCGTTCACTGCAGACTGCTCCTAGCATATCAACCTTGTACTGGCACTGCATCCCCAGCTCATGCTCTGTAGATACCAGGATTCCTCTGGGCTATGAAGGCAGAGAGCATGATCCTGAAGATGTCTATCTCCTGAGACAGTCTGAGACCTTATAGCAGGTGGGTGCTTAGGACTGGGCAGGTGTTTGTACAAGCTTGCATATATATGGCTATACGTTTATTTGGGAGAATTGGCTGGTCTGTCATTCAACAGTGCTATTTCATTTTTAAACCTTTGAAACATCTTAACTGAGAAGATAGTGATCATTGTTTATTCCATGCTAATTTGAATTTGAGAAACTTCCTCCACCCTCTCAGATACAATGTTCTTCTTATACCAGTGCAGTACCCTGATGATTAACTACTAAAGTAGACACACTTTGGAAACCACTCTTATCCCATATTTACAATTAGTTTTGAAAAGTGAAAACATTATCTTTAATCCAGGATAATCTTCATTAGCACACCCAAATGATAAGCAAGGAAGTGATCTCTACAGCTTCATTAAGGAATCCCCCTAATATGTTGTCCTATGTGGCTAACATCCAATAATTGATTCATCTACGTTCAACTCAGTGAAAGATGCAAACCTCTCAATGTACTAATGCAGAGCAAGGGGCCTCAACAATTTACCCAGAGTTAACATAAAATCTTAGGTGAACTGGAGGACACACCAACTATTTATTTTTTCACTGAATGTCTAAAACTGGAAAGTTTCTCACCACTTGGAAGGGTGGTTTTGTGAAGCCCATATTTTGAAAAGCTGATTTTCTGCAAATTGTAGGCTTATAACCCTGATGGACATTGCGGCCAATACGTATTCAAAAATAACTCTACAACATTTAAAAGTTTGGTTCACTATAATTTAATTCTACCAGAACAAAGTAGATTTGGGGAAGGTCAGTTGGCCAGTGACCATTGGTGCACTCTTTGGGCAATAAAGCAGACATCACTAAAACAAATTAGGGTTTGCTTTGTGACTTCAGCATGGCTTTTGATCTAGTGGCTCGGGAAAACTTCTAGAACATGCTAACGGACTGGAATATTTCACCAGGCTTATTTTAAATCCTTTGAGCTCTGTATTTGTAAAACTGGACACAGGTAGAGTCTGACTAAACAGGTCATGTATTTCAATCAATCAATCAATCAATAATTTATAAAGCGCGTTATGTACCCGTTAGGGTTTCGAGGCGCTGGGGGGTGGGGCGGGGGGGGGGTGCGCTGCTATCGTTCAAAGAGCCATGTCTTGAGGAGTCTCCTGAAGGTGAGGAGGTCCTGGGTCTGGCGCAGTGAGGTCGGGAGTGAGTTCCAGGTTTTGGCGGCGAGGTAGGAGAAGGATCTGCCGCCAGAGGTCTTGCGCTGGATTCGGGGGACGATGGCGAGGGCAAGGTTGGCAGAGCGTAGTTGTCGTGAGGGAATGTAGAAGTTGAGTTTGGTGTTCAGGTAGGCGGGTCCGGTGTCGTGTAGAGCCTTGTGTGCGTGGGTGAGGAGTTTAAAGGTGATCCTCTTGTCCACGGGGAGCCAGTGGAGGTCCTTCAGGTGAGGGGAGATGTGACATCGGCGGGGTATGTCGAGGATCAGGCGGGCGGATGCGTTCTGGATGCGTTGGAGTCGTTTGATGTCTTTTGTTGGGATGCCTGTGTAGAGTGTGTTGCCGTAGTCGAGTCTGCTACTGACGAGGGCTTGGGTTACCGTCTTTCTGGTTCCTGTTGGAATCCACTTGAAGATTCTGCGGAGTAATCGGAGGGTGTTGAAACAGGAGGATGAGACTGCGTTGGCCTGTTTGGACATGGTGAGGGTGGAGTTGAGGATGAAGCCGAGATTTTGTGCCTGGCTGGCTGGGGTGGGTGGGGGGCCCATGGCGGTCGGCCACCATGAGTCGTTCCAGGCCGAGGGGGTGCGCCCGAGGATGAGGACTTCCGTCTTGTCGGAGTTGAGTTTCAGGCGGCTGTTGTTCATCCACTCGGCGATGGATTTCAGTCCCTCGTGGAGGTTGGCTTTGGCGGTGAGAGGATCTTTGGTCAGGGAGAGGACGAGTTGTGTGTCGTCGGCGTAGGTGAGGATGCTGAGGTTGTGCTGGCGGGCCAGTTGTGCGAGGGGGGCCATGTAGACGTTGAACAGCGTTGGGCTAAGTGAAGAGCCTTGGGGTACGCCGCAGATGAGCATGGTGGCATTGGAGCGGAAAGGTGAGAGTCGGACTCTCTGGGTTCTGCCGGAGAGAAAGGAGGAGATCCATTTGAGGGCCTTTTCTTGGATGCCGGCTTCGTGTAGGCGGGTTAGTAGGGTGCGGTGGCAGACTGTATCGAAGGCGGCTGATAGGTCTAGGAGGATCAGGGCTGAGGTTTCGCCGTTGTCCATTTGTAGTCTGATGTCATCAGTGGCAGCGAGGAGTGCAGTCTCTGTGCTGTGGTTTCGTCTGAAGCCAGATTGGGAGGGGTCAAGGATGGAGTTGTCTTCTAGGTAGTTGGTGATCTGTGCGTTGACGATCTTCTCGATGACTTTCGCTGGGAAAGGGAGGAGGGAGATCGGTCGGAAGTTTTTGAGATCGTTGAGGTCAGCCTTAGGTTTCTTGAGGAGGGGTTGGATTTCTGCATGCTTCCAGCTGTCCGGGAAGGTGGCGGCGTTGAAGGAAAGGTTGATGATCTTTCGGAGTGCGGGGGCGATGGTGGCGTCGGCTTTGTTGAACACGTGGTGTGGGCAGGGGTCAGAGGGAGATCCTGAGTGGATGGAGTTCATGGTCTTTAGGGTTTCGGCGTCGTCTACTTGGGTCCAGGTGGTGATGTGGTCGGCGTGGGAGGAGTTGTTGGGGGTGGGTTCTGGCGGAGGTGGATTGTTGAAGCTGTCGTGGATGGCTGCAATTTTCTGGTAGAAGAAGGTGGAGAGATCGTTGCAGAGTTTCTGGGATGGAGGGATGTCGTTGATAATGGCGTTGGGGTTGGCGAGTTCCTTCACAATGCCGAAGAGTTCCTTGCAGTCGTGAGCGTTGTTGTTGAGGCGTTCTGTGAAGTGGGAGCGCTTCGAGAGTCGGATCCGTCGGTGGTGTTCACGGTTGGCTTCCTTGAGGGTAACGAGGTTCTCGGGTGTGCGCTCGAGGATCCATTTTTTCTTGAGTTTCTGGCAGGTGCGTTTGGAGGTGGTCAGTTCCTCTGTGAACCAGGCTGGTTTTTTCTTTTCTTGATTGGCGGTGGGTCTCTTTAGTGGGGCTAGGATGTTGGCGCAGTCGAGGATCCATTGTTGGAGGTTGATGGCGGCGGAGTCCGGGTCGGTGGGGTAAGTTGATCTTCGGTGACTTTTCCCCAGCGGCGGTGAGGCGGTAGGGGGGTGCGGTGGTGTTCGGTGTTTTTCTGGAAAGAGAAATGGATGCAGTGATGGTCGGTCCAGTGGAGTTCGGAGGTGTGGCTGAAGGAGATGTGGTTGCTTGAAGTGAAGAGTGGGTCAAGGGTGTGGCCGGCGATGTGGGTGGGAGTGTTGACCAGCTGGCGGAGTCCGAGGTTGGAGAGGTTGGTGGTCAGGGATGCAGTATTGACGTCATTCTTGTTTTCCAGGTGGAAGTTTAGGTCTCCCAGGAGGATGTAGTCTGAAGAGGCGAGGGCGTGGGTGCTTGCGAGGTCGGAGACGGCGTCGCTGAAGAGGGCTCTGGGTCCTGCAGGGCGTAAATGAGGGTTCCTCTGAGGGTAGTGTTGGGGTCTGTGTGAATCTGGAAGTGGAGGTGTTCGGCTGTCTTGAGGGTGTCGTCCGTGTGGGTGCGGATCTTAAGGGTAGATTTGTGGGCGATGGCTATTCCTCCGCCGATTCCGTTGGTGCGATCTCTTCTGGTGATCTTGTAGCCGTCAGGGATGGCGATGGCGATGTCAGGGGCCGAGGAGTCGTTCCACCAGGTTTCGGTCAGGAAGGCTATGTCTGGGGCGGTGGTGTCGAGCAGGTCCCAGAGTTCGAAGGCATGCTTTCGTGCGGAGCGTGTGTTGAGGAGGATGCAGTGCAGGTGGTTGGTGTTGGTTGTTGCTGGTTTCGTTGTTTTGTTGCAGGTGAAGTTGCAGGTGCGGCAGGAAAAAGGTCCTTTGGTGTGCTTCGGGGTGGCCAGGAAGCACTCTGAGGAGGGGCCAGGGTTGAGGGCGAGGAGTTCGCTGGCCGAGTAGCGAAGGCATGGGGCGCGGGGGCGTGAGGACCAGGGGGGGTGGCGCTGGGCGCGGTCCAGGCGCGGACGGGCGCAGACGGTCTTGCCTCTGGCACGCCTCTGGCGCGCCAGCGGCGCGGCCGCGCAGCGCCAGCCATTAAGAAGGGAGGGGGGAGGGAGGAGCAGCTGGGAGGCGGGAGGCGGGAGGGAGCGGCGAATGGGGGCACGAGGGGGGCGGGGCCGCAGGGAGGCAGCGGCAAGGGGAGATCAGCAAGGAGGAGCGCCCAAGGGGCAAAAAAAGACCAGGGAAAAAGGCACAAAACAGTAAGGAAACAAACTTAAAAAAGGCACAAAATACAATAATGGCACAAGTTACACTCGGGGTACAGCAATCAGAGGGGCACAACGGGGGCAGAAGCGCAAGGAGGCAAGGCGCTGAAAAAACGGAAAAACACTTACAGACGGCGAAAAGCGCTACACGGGTCAAGTGAGGCTTCTCAGGGCGTCGAACACGCTAGCAGCAGCGTGGGCTGGGGTCAGAGGCAGGAGACAGCAGGTTGGTGCTGCGGACGTGGGGGGTGAGCTCTGGACCAAAAACAGGTCAGAGGTCGCTCACTCGCACCGCGCAGCGCCAGCCATTAAGAAGGGAGGAGGGAGGGAGGAGCAGCTGGGAGGCGGGAGGCGGGAGGGAGCGGCGAATAGGGGTGCGAGGGGGGCGGGGCCGCAGGGAGGCAGCGGCAAGGGGAGATCAGCAAGGGGGAGCGCACAAGGGGCGAAAAAAGACCAGGGAAAAAGGCACAAAACAGTAAGGAAACAAACTTAAAAAAGGCACAAAATACAATAATGGCACAAGTTACACTCGGGGTACAGCAATCAGAGGGGCACAACGGGGGCAGAAGCGCAAGGAGGCAAGGCGCTGAAAAAACAGAAAAACACTTACAGACGGCGAAAAGCGCTACACGGGTCAAGTGAGGCTTCTCAGGGCCTCGAACACGCTAGCAGCAGTGTGGATAATGTTCAGAGGATAATGTTTCAAAATGGTCTAAACCAAGACTGTGTTTTTAACAACAAGAAAAATGTGCCCTATATTTAGTATATTTGTCACCAAACGTTTGAAAATAAATTCATTATTCTATCCAGAAATTCGGAGGCGCTTGTATCTAGCCTTCTCTATGCAGATCACTTGGTTTTAATGGATTGTACTCAAAATCAACTGTTAGAAATTGAGTCTCTGGTTGGCAGTCAGTTTGCACTCTGTCCAAGCAGTGACCCTCACTCTAGCCAGGGTAAGGGAGATGGACAGATCATATAACCCCTGCTACCCCCTTGGTAGCTTGGCACAAGCAGGCAGGCCTATCTCAGAAGCAATGTGTAACATATTTATACAATCATGCATATTAACATAGTAAAAACTTCACAAAAGGACTTAGAAAAATAGCCCATATTTATTTGATTAAAACAAGACCATAATGACAAAAATCCAACATAAACAAGAAAAGTTATGAATTTCCAAAGATCAAACTTCAATATAGTGCTTAGAAACACAAATGCTGCAATTTGGTGCTATCACAGCTTTGTGATGGAGTCGTTCCCAACAATCTGACGCCAATGGCGCTGGTCAAGAAGTCACATGGACCCCCAGGTACAGTAGCTTGTAAAAAGGAGGAAATAAGCCAGTGCACGGAGTCAGAGCAGAGTCAGGTGTGATGGACGTCAGTGACACTGGAACTCAGACTCACAATGTCACGGGACGTCAGGCCTGCAAAGTCAGGCAGGGTTGTCACACTCCAGCGGAGACCACGGCTTCAATTGCAGGTGGTATCACAGTGTCAGGCAGTGGCTTCAGTGCTGCATCATCTGAAGTCAGGCACTTGGTTTTTCACCAACTTTGACTTCCAGGGTCCCAGGAACTGGAATAGGCACAATCTAGCAAATTAGAGTCCACAGACAGTGAACCCAGCTGCTGGTAGGTGAAGTGTTTGCTGTCCTTGAGACTTCATAACTGGAGGCAAGCTCAGTCCAAGCCCTTAGAGAATCTTCTCAAGGAGGATACACAGTAAAGTCCAGTCTTCGCCCTCTCTAAGGCAGAAGCAGCAACTGCAGGCCAACCCAGCACAGCACATACAGCAAAGGGGCAGTACTCCTCCTCAAGCTCTTCAGCTCTTCTCCTTGGCAAAGGTTCCTCTTGATCCAAAAATGTCTAAATGTCTGGGGTTTTGTTTCCACTACTTATACCTTGTTCTGCCTTTGAAGTAGGTAAACTTCAAAGGAAAGTCTCTGTTGTTGATAAGATCCTGCCTTGCCCAGGCCTGGCCCCAGACACACACCAAGGGGTTGGAGACTGCATTGCGTGAGGACAGGCACAGCCCTTTCAGATGTAAGTGTCAGCTCCTCATCCCCATTCTATCCCAGGAAACTCATCAGGATATGCAGACTACACCCTCACTGCTTAGAGGGAAGTCATAACAGCCCGACTGTCAGTCTGACTAAGACGTGAAATACACAAGCAGGCAGAAGCACAGAATCGTTTAAGCAAGAAAATGCCCACTTTCTAAAAGTAGCATTTTCAAACTGATAATCTAAAAACCAACTGTACCAAAATACGTATTTTTAAATTGTGAGTTCAAAGACCCTAAACTTCACATCTCCATCTGCTCCCAATGGGAAACTGCACTTAAAAGATATTTAAATGCAGGCCCCATGTTAACCTATGAGAGAGATAGGCCTTTCAATAGTGAAAAACAAATTTGGAAGTATTTCACTGCCAGGATATGTAAAACACATCAGTACATGCCCTAACTTTATCATACATTGCACCCTGCCCATGGGGCTATCTAGAGCATACCTTAGGGGTGTCTTATATGTACAAAAATTTAAGGTTTTACCAGGTGGAATTGGCAGTTTAAAACTGCAGACACAAACATGGTGTTCCTGTATTTAGTGGCTCTGAAAGCTGTCAATGTATGCGTACTATTGGAGGCATTCAAGACAATTTTTTGCTATTCTTGGCATAACAGTGGCAATATTGCATATCATGGAGACACTCTTTGTTCCATTCTGGGTATCCTTTGTGCACCAGTAGCCCTTACCTCACATACTGTAGTCATGCATGGATCACCTCTGGTTGTCCTTGCATATATCTTACTCATCCCTCACATACTGAAGACAATCATGAAGACATTCAGGTCATCCTTTTAAATAATACAGTCTGTTTCTTAACTCCTACATTCTGGGCAATAATGACAAGACTCTGGCAATAGCAGACATAAATGTGGCCCATCCTTGACACACTGTCAGCAATGCTGGTAGCATTCTGATAATCCTTGACATTCACTATCTAACTAGGCATAATAGTGGCTCAGACATGATATATTGCTTACATTCATTTTTAATGTCCTGGCTATTTCTAGCATAATGGTGTGTAGGCTTAGATTATTATGGCCATTCTTGAAATAATTCTCTATGTCCTTAACAGTGGTGAAAATCCATACCATGTGATCGACATCCCTACTCACTGATTCTGATGATAAATGGACATGCTTGGTACTAGTGGGTACTTCGTAAAGATAATAAGGGGACGCTAGTGGCTCAAACGTGTGTTTACTCAAAATCTTAACGTGGCACTTCAATAAAAATACCTTGTTTTTTAAATAAAATATACATTTTCTGTTTGGAGGAATTAAACTTCTGTATTCAAGATCAATATTTGTATAGCGAATTGTTTGTATTTTCATAAATTGAAATTGAAAGTGATTCGTGGGAAAAAAATACTCTATTTCTGAAATGCATTTAAAGCTCATGTTTGAGGGATGATTGACAGTGGGTAAGGGTAGGTTATTGCTCATATTGTTTCAGGCACTGAGTGCTCTGGATGTTAGTTCTTGGCATTTGGGGAGGCATTTCGTCATCTCTATTTAGAAAGCATGCTATTATATCACTACTGGTGTGCCTGAATTGAGGATGTAAGACTAGTGTAAAGCAATCTGCTGCCTGCCTTTAAGCTCTATGCAACTGAACATTGGCATAATTGTGTGAGCCTGCAGGATTCTTCTACCTCTGCTGTTTATGGCCTGTGACTATGAGATGTGTATAACTTTTGATTTTTTTTCTATCCTACCCCTAACAAGAACATCTTTTGTCATAGAAAATAACTTAAAATCTAATTGGAAGGGACTGGATGGATACATTGGGTGACAAAAAATGTTATAAACATTTAATTTCTTAATTTATAAAATATTTTGGTTGAATAGATAACAGTACAAAAAGCCAATAACAGGAGGCGGGTATAGAATAAAACGAAAGACCAAAAACAATTAGCACCTTAATGTGGGTGGCCAAAACCAGTAACAACTACATATAATTTATTTAAGTGAAACCCTAAGAACGTCCCATAAACAAATAAAAACACACAAAATGACAGGCATCCAAGAACTAACAATCAGCACTTATCAAAGTAGTTATTAAAATTATCTCAGACAGTTTCTGTTTTATACAACTTTTCTTTACATTTATGGAAATTCTGTTCATACTAGTCAACTGAGTTTGATCATTCAGTCTGGTTTTAATCATATGTTTATAACTGGCTCTCCAAAGACATAGAGCCTCAGACTGCAATGCCGCAGTGGGAGTCAGACCACCGCGGTTCCAGTGGCCTGAGCGCCACATTATGAGGTTGGTGGGCAAACCCGCCAACCTATCGCCGTCCCTGCCAGAATGGGAGAGGCCGACTGGCTGACGGCGAGTGCAGGCTGTTATCAGCCAGGGTGTCACTGAATGCAGTGCCACCCTGATGATTACAACCTTGTTCTCCATCAGACTTTTCATGGCGGTACCACCGCCATGAAAAGGCTGGTGCAGAACAGGTGCAGGGGGCCACATGGGGGCATAGGCAGTGCAGGAGTCCCCCCGCCCAGCACCCTCTAAATGTGCACTGTCTGCTGCACATTTTAAGGGAGCTGGTGCCCGCTGCTTGCAGCAGCATTACCGCTGGCTCAATTATGCACCAGCAACAATGCTACTGCCATTTTCCTGCTGGCCTGACTGGGGAAAACCTTGGTTTCTGCCAGTCAACCCTGCTGGAAAGTCCTAATGGGTCTGGCGGGGGAGTCGCCAGCATGGTTGGCTTTAGGACTCTGTGCCATTTATCACTGCTAATCAGTGCTAACGTTCATGTGCTCTCTCCCCTTACTTGCTGTGGAGTCTTTTTTGTTGTGTCTTCACTATGTTACTGTATGAGTTACTGCACAAATAATTTACACATTGCCTTCTAAGTGAAGCCTGCCAGCACTGTTCCAGTCTACTTGAGGGTGAGCCTAGGATAATTTGGGTTGTGTTGTGACTTGCCCTGGCTAGGATTATGGTCCCTGCGTGGACATGGTGCATACCTCTGCCAACTAGAGACCCAATTTCTAACAGTAATCTTTAGTGTCGCAATTTCTTTTTAAATGTTGAAATGAATTGTTAACTTTCTGATGCCAATGGTACATAATGTCCTTTTTTAAAAGTTGGCTATATAATGGAAAACACAAATACACAGTGCTATTATTGCTTCCTGTACTGTGCTCTTCTGTGCTTCTCGTGGTTGCATCCTGAATAGGTTATGCTCCCATGTTTTGCAGCAGGAGTGCGGCTGTTGATGCTTCGCAGTGAGCATGCTTCTGTTGCAGAGATGATACTGACACTGGAGATTCCCTAAATATCTTGAGGTTCACATGCTACACCACTAGCTACTTGGGCAGTTTGCAGTACCACGACTGCAGAGGTAATCTGCCCTGAGCTCTTTGCGAGGTCCCTCCTAAAGTGGGTAATTTCCACTTGGAGCATTACTGTCCACCTCAATAAGGTTGAAGTGCCATGTGTCTATTTTCCAATTGAACGGTTAAGCTTTCCATTCAGTCTGCAATGCTTCTCTCTCTCTCTCTCTCTACACCTTTGATTGGTGTTATCCTCTGCCATTTGTTGGCATACTTTCTCAAGGGCATTATTGAGTCTTTCCATTCTAGTCCATCTTTGCTTTGTTTTTAGCTAATTGATTGGCCAATTTATTGAAGCCAAATGAAATACATTGCTGCACGTTTTGCAGTTTTTTGTTAACTACTTTCATCTGCTTATGTTGCAGGCATTGAACTTGCAAAATGGAACCCTAAAGGACACCATCCAGCTGTGGATTTGCAGCTTCTGACAGCAATGCTTGGTTGACTTTAGATGCCTCATGTAAAGCAGCATGCATTGGGACACGCTGCTGTCATGGCCTCACACTTGGCTGCAGTACTGGACTATGAGGCTGGTGGACATAATCCTCATCCAATGAGGTGCCTGTGGGGAGTACAAATCACTGCTACATTGGCCATGAGGCATGGCTGGCTGTCTATTTTAATAGTTTCTCCCACCACCATGTGTGAGTCATCTTGTCCCTCCACATTTGTGCCATCATTGTCTTCCTCTGGTTGATCTGTTTAAAGAATGGATTTTGAATTCATTTTTGTATGAGTGAAAAGCATATTTTAATTTTTGCTATCATTTGTTTAATAGATTTCAAACACTGACTACAGTGAGTGAATTAACAACCACATGCCCCATAATGCCCATAATACAAGAATGGTGTTAGAAATGGGGTCTTTGGTTGACAGTCAGGTTACCCCCTGTTCAAGCAAGGACCCTCACTCTAGTCAGGGTAAAAGAGAATCACCCTCAGCTAACCCCTGCTTACCCCCTTGGTAGCTTGGCAGAGCAGTAGGCTTAACTTCAGAGTGCTAGGTGTAAAGTATTTGTACCAACACACACAGTAACTTAATGAAAACACTACAAAATGACACAACACCAGTTTAGAGAAATAGGAAATATTTATCTAAACAAAACAAGACCAAAATGATAAAAATCCGACATACACAAGTCAAGTTCTGAATTTTTAAAGATTAAACTAAAAAATAGCGCTTAGAAACAAAAATGCTTCGATGAGATGTTAACACGGTGTCGTGACGGAGTCGTTACCAACAAGTCGACACCAGCGGCGCCAGACAGGGAGTCGTGTAGACCCCCAAGTACAGTACCTTTGGTGAAGAGTGAAAACAAGCCGATGCGCGAAGTCGGGAATCGCGGCATCTGTGCGAAACGTTGAATCCGTGCACTTCAAGCGGTGTCGGTCACGACGTGGTGCGGCGACTTCCACGGAGTCACGGACTTCAGCGGGGCTGCAGCGGTGTCGGTCCTGCGAAGAGCGTTGTGTTCCAGTGAAGGTCACGGCGTCGGGTGCAGGCGGCGTCACCGGATTCAGTAGCGGCGTCGCTCCGGAGTCGTCCGAAGTCGATTTCCTTGGATTTCCACCAGCTTTTCTTTCAAGGGCCCAGGGACTGGATAGGGCACCACTTGTCAGAGCAGGAGTCTCTCCAGAGACTCCAGGTGCTGGCAGAGAGAAGTCTTTGCTGTCCCTGAGACTTCAAACAACAGGAGGCAAGCTCTAAATCAAGCCCTTGGAGATTTCTTCACAAGATGGAAGGCACACAAAGTCCAGTCTTTGCCCTCTTACTCTGGCAGAAGCAGCACTGCAGGAAAGCTCCACAAAGCACAGTCACAGGCGGGGCAGCACTTCTTCCTCAGCTATCAGCTCTTCTCCAGGCAGAGGTTCCTCTTGGTTCCAGAAGTGTTTCTGAAGTCTGTAGATTTGGGTGCCCTTCTTATACCCATTTTAGTCTTTGAAGTCACCTTTCTTCAAAGGGGACTCACACCTACTTCTGAAATCCTGCCTTGCCCAGGCAAGGCATCAGACACACAGCAGGGGGTTGGAGCCGGCATTGTCAGAGGCAGGCACAGTCCTTTCAGGTGTAAGTGACCACTCCTTCCCTCCCTCCTAGCACAGATGGCTCATCAGGAAATGCAGACTACACCCCAGCTCCCTTTGTGTCACTGTCTAGTGTGAGGTGCAACCAGCCCAACTGTAAAACTGACCCAGACAGGGAATACACAAACAGGCAGAGTCACAGAAATGGTATAAGAAAGAAAATGTTCACTTTCTAAAAGTGGCATTTTCAAACACACAATCTTAAAATCAACTTTACTAAAAGATGTATTTTTAAATTGTGAGCTTAGAGACCCCAAACTCCACATGTCCATCCGCTTCCAAAGGGAATCTACACTTTAATCAGATTTAAAGGTAGCCCCCATGTTAACCTATGAGAGGGACAGGCCTTGCAAACAGTGAAAAATTAATTTAGCAATATGTCACTGTCAGGACATATAAAACACATTACTATATGTCCTACCTTTGCCATACACTGCACCCTGCCCTTGGGGCTACCTCGGGCCTATCTTAGTGGTGTCTGACATGTAAGAAAAGGGAAGGTTTAGGCCTGGCAAGTGGCTACACTTGCCAAGTCGAATTTACAGTTGAAACTGCACACACAGACACTGCAGTGGCAGGTCTGAGACATGATTACAGAGCTACCTATGTGGGTGGCACAACCAGTGCTGCAGGCCCACTAGTAGCATTTGATTTACATGCCCTGGCACCTCTAGTGCACTTTACTAGGGACTTACTAGTAAATCAAATATGCCAATCATGAATAAACCAATCAACAATACAATTTACATAGAGAGCATATGCACTTTAGCACTGGTTAGCAGTGGTAAAGTGCTCAGAGTTCAAAAACCAACAGCAACAGGTCAGAAAAAATAGGAGGCAGGAGGCAAAAAGATTAGGGATGACCCTGCATAAGCAAAAAAGTCCAACAGTGCCCATTTTTTAGTAAGCAGTAGAGGGCATTTCTCACAACAGGTGATGTAAATCCGCATTGAGTAAAAATCAGGGCCCATATTTATACTTTTTAGCGCCACATTTGTGCTGCTTTTTGGCACAAAAAAGGCGCAAACTTACAAAATATAATTGTATTTTGCAAGTTTTCGTGTTTATTGTGTCAAAAAATGACGCAAAAACGGCACTAAAAAAGTATAAATATGGGCCTAGGTGTGTTAAATTAGTGTATTTTGCTTTTGCGTAAATATGTGAGATGTTAGCAAAATTATGTGAAATTATGCATATTTACCCAAAAAGCAAATCTGTCATTTTGCTGTATATTTTGGTGCAAAATGTGTTGATGTGTTAATTGTTGACCGAAGGATGAATTTCACACAAAAAAAAGTAAAAAAACAAAACAACGTGAAAAAACAGCCACTTATGTTTTGTTGTTCCTCTAAGTTTGCAGTAAAATTTTAAAGTAATGGCATGGGCACTGTAAATTGTTTACTGCAAATGGTGCATAATTACGTGAAGTGGCTTAATGGTGTAATTTTAGGAATTTCCCAAATTACGTGAAGTACACTAGAATAATCTAAAGTTTTCACAGGCCTGGTAATCATACTTTGTTAGTAACTATGCTCAACCATAAGACAATGGGATGCTTTTTTCTGTTCAATCTGAGTGGAGTTCATCTTTATATGTAATGAAGATGGTGCGTCACAGGAGTACACAGATGATGTCAACCTCATCTTCTGTATACTGTAATTCATATGTAAATGTATGGTATTAGAAAATGCATATACATTTGTGTGAGCGTTATTGCAGAAATTCTATCATGAAATGTGGAAAGTCTTTTGTAAGTGTAAATTGTATTCATATTTTCTTAAACATCTATGACTGGTGTCTTACAATTGAGCATCATTCAGATTCAATTGTATCTTCAACAAATTTGTAAACTGCTAGCTTATTTAATTCACAGTGATGCTTTTTATACTCCTACCCATGTGCAATCTGCTTGTTGGACACTTAAGAAAATATATTACCTAGGGTTGTATACTGATCCCTGCCCCGCTGGTTCCTAGGTAGAATATACACATGCATATAGGCAATTAAAAAGCCCTCGCTGTTCTGCACGTTACATCCAAAGCACCAGGACCCAGATTTACTGATATGGTGGAAAAATAAGAAATGAAAACTTTGCTCCTTGTAACACCTGCCATGAGGAGGCATAGGGGTTTGGAGCAAATCCCTGGCTACAAAGGTTAGTAAATAGGGATGCATCAAAACTCATGGGTGATTGTGGGAATGCCCATGCACCATACATGGAACGGCCACCCTTGTCTTGACGTAGCACAAAGTAGGGCATATGGCAACTTTCCATTACTTTGATGAACTTTGCAAGGCAAACGTTGGCTTGGTTGAATAGTAAACCCAACCCCAAAACGTTACACCAGGTTTGCATCCCACAAGGGACACAAACCTGGTGCAAATCATTAGTAAATCTGGCGTATGTTCACAATCTGGAACTCTGTTTCCAATTGCCTAGTTTTAATCAGGTAGTTCATGAACCAGCGGCAAACAGGGAACAAAAGCACGTAGTCCACTCAGCTTTGTAGCTTTCGAGCTGCTCGATTGTCGAGGGAACTTTAATAAGGATGTCATAGTTGATCAAGCAATTGCCAACCATGTGCAGACCTCCCTAGAGCTGTTGCAGTCTTCATTCATCATCACGGAGCGCAGGTAATTGAAGCAGTCCACCTGCTCCAGGGCAACTCTGTCAACTGTCACACTTGCTCGGCAGCAACACCTTACCTGGTGTTATGATTGTGCTTTCTCGGACGTACAACTTACAAGATGCATTAGACATTTAACCAGAGCTGGTCCCCCACCTCTTGTGTTCTTTCTTTAAACTGCTGCCTGCTCCAGTGAGGAGATCCACATTATCCCACAATTTGTTCTTGGTGAATTGCATGCATTCTCGCATCAGTGCTTTAGCCGCACTCGCTGACATTTGCAACGGGCTGCCCTAATCATAGCTGTCAACAATCTGTCAGAAACAGAAAACAGGAGCAAGCGATTCCTTCATTTCTGGACCAGCTGAATGTTTGAACATGTCGGGTTCTTTAATTGCTGTTTCCCTCCGTCCAGGAAATCGTTATGGGAATCAAAATGTTGAACTGTATACATTGTATTTTGTAAATTCATTGGGAAGAAGTGTAGTAGATATATGCTACAGCTGGCTAAAGAACATTGCTTTATATCACCTTCCTTTGAGATTACATGTTTTGTCAAAATCTACATGCACTTAAGCATCCCCATCATATGTTAATCATTGTGTCTCTGTGCTTAGGGCCTATCAATGGCAGCTAGTGCCAATCATATGGCAGGCACTGGCATCAGGTTACAAAGTACAGCGACAGTCAGGTTACCCCCTGTTCAAGCAAGGACCCTCACTCTAGTCAGGGTAAAAGAGAATCACCCTCAGCTAACCCCTGCTTACCCCCTTGGTAGCTTGGCAGAGCAGTAGGTTTAACTTCAGAGTGCTACGTGCAAAGTATTTGTACCAAAACAGACAGTAACTTAATGAAAACACTACAAAATGACACAGCACAGGTCTAGAAAAATAGAAAATATTTATCTAAACAAAACAAGACCAAAACGACAAAAATCCGACATACACAAGTCAAGTTATGAATTTTTTAAATGAAACTCAAAAATAGCTCCTAGAAATACAAAATGCTTCGATGAGGTGTTAACACGGCCTCGTGACGGAGTTGTTCCCAACAAGCTGACACCAGCGACGCCAGACACGGAGTCGCGTAGACCCCCGAGTACAGTACCTTTGGTGAAGAGTGAAAACAAGTGGATGCGCGAAGTCGGGGATCGCGGCGTTTCTGCCTCCAACCGGCGAGCCCTTTCTGCCTGTCTGTCCTGCACATCTTTAGGAGTCAGACCCTTAGAGGACCTACGGCTACCTCTCCTGGAGACCCTCCCCCCAGGTGTAACAGGTACCTCTACTACACCACGGTATAGACTCTGCACTTTCCCATCCATATCTTCTGTGTGCCCCCCAACTTCCTTGGCTGTCACCCAGGCCCTCAATGCCTCTTGCAGCTCCCCCTTCCTGGCAGAGCTCTTAACAGGACAGACAAGATCTTCACAGAACTGTTTCAATTGAGCAACTGAGTACCTCTTCAGTTTCCCTAATTCAAAAACAGCTCGAGCTGTTGCATCTCCAGACTGAGACATGATGGCAACAAGTTCAAAGTTCCAACGGCAGAAAACAAGTTCCCAATGAAGTAAAAAGAATCAGTCACAGGATCAGCAAAATCATGGAAGTAGAACAAAAAGGAGTCCCAAAGAGAAAAATGAAAGATCTCCAAACAAGTAGTATGTGGTCACGTAGTGGTCTGAGATCAAAACAGTAATGTACACGTAATCACTGTATGTCAAGTACAAATACAAGTCCAAATCCCAACCGCTGATCACCAATGTTAGAAATTGGGTCTTTGGTTGACAGTCAGGTTACCCCCTGTTCAAGCAAGGACCCTCACTCTAGTCAGGGTAACAGAGAATCACCGTCAGCTAACCCCTGCTTACCCCCTTGGTAGCATGGCAGAGCAGTAGGCTTAACTTCAGAGTGCTAGGTGTAAAGTATTTGTACCAACACACACAGTACCTTAATAAAAACACTACAAAATGACACAACACAGGTTTAGAAAAACAGGAAATGCAAAACAAAACAAGACCAAAATGACAAACATCCGACATACACAAGTCAAGATATGAATTTTTAAAGATTAAACTCAAAAATAGCGCTTAGAAACACAAAATGCTTGGATGAGGTGTTAACACGGCGTCGTGACGGAGTCGATCCCAACAAGCCAACACCAGAGGCGCCGGACACGGAGTCGCGTAGACCCCGAGCACACTACCTTTGGTGAAGAGTGAAAACAAGTCGATGCGCGAAGTCGGGAATCGTGGCATCTGTGCGAAACGTTGAATCCACGCACTTTGAGCGGCGTCATGTGGCAACTTCCAAGGAGTCACGGACTTCAGCGGGGCTGCAGCGGCGCCGGGCCTGCGAAGGTCGTCGTGTTCCAGCGAAGATCACAGAGTCGGTTGCAGGCGGCGTTACAAGGTTCAGCAGTGGCATCGGTCCGAAGTCGTCCGAAGTCAATTTCCTTGGATTTCCACCAGCTTTCCTTTCAAGGGCCCAGGGACTGGATAGGGCACCACTTGTCAGAGCAGGAGTCTCTCCAGAGACTCCAGGTGCTGGCAGAGAGAAGTCTTTGCTGTCCCTGAGACTTCAAACAACAGGAGGCAAGCTCTAAATCAAGCCCTTGGAGATTTCTTCACAAGATGGAAGGCACACAAAGTCCAGCTTTGAACTGTGCAGGTGAACTACATATGTCCGTGGGTATCCTCCATCATTTCCAGTCCAAGTCATAATGCGCCTAGGTAAAGATATTGTATGACAGTAAATGACATCATCTCAACAGGTATTTTAATAATGTGCCACTCAATGACACCTTGTGTTTACATATAACAATCTACCTGTTATACTAACTGGGGAAAGAAGCAGCCTTTATGTGCCTGGTCATGGAGCTCCTCAGGGGTAACCCAACTTCTCCCTAACAGGTAGTCACTACTTCACCTCATGGTGACTTAGACAAGCAATACTAGTTCTGGTCTGATTTAGAGGAGGGCAGTAATGGGATATCTGCTGAAGCCTGCCAAATGTTCTGTTCACCTTCTCCGAATTCCCTTCTCTTTCAGAGGTGGGGGGCTGCTGCATTTCTGTCAGCCGAGCAGCCCTCCACCAGAATGGTGGTAAGGCAATCGCACCAAAATCACTTCCATCAGCTCTTGTCATGCTCATGACTGCCAGTGACACTGTAGCAGTCAGAAGCATGAGAATGCTCATATGGCCAGCACGTGCTGTAAGAAAGCTTCAAGTGCTTCAGGAACACCACTGTTTAATGTTTATTTAAATCTACACCTATGGGTTTGCCTTGTAACACAAAGAAAACTGCTGCTGGGTTTTCAATACCACCATGGCATGGCAATTGTCTATGTTATGTTAAGGAAAAGGGTACATTTCTCAGAAAGGTGACTAGAGGACACATACAGCGTTTGACATTGGTAAGTTTTTTTTTTTTTTTTGCTGAAGGTGCTTTTGATGAAATGGGAGAGCAGTTTTAGCAACAAAAGAACAATTACATCCATATTCACAATGTGATGATAACATTACAAGCCATTGGGCGTTTCTTAGTATTCCGAAGAACATCCCTCACTCCCTGAAAGTAGAGGGTTTGTTTTTGGACTCCATGAGGTCCTGTGAGTTTACTCCCAACACTTTGGTTGGAACATTCTTTGTTTTTCCTGCCCAAGACTGCATGGTGTTTGTGGACAGTAAAAAAGGATATGGCTTCAGAAGGCTTGTCCTAAATAGGTAGGCAGGAGCTCTGCAATCAGAATCACTGTGTTTCATTATCTCAAAATGAAGTGGGGGACTGGAGCTAAGCACATGAGACATCTGTACATCTTTGACCAATGTTCTATTATTGACCAGTGCTAAATCAGGCCTTTCGTTGGAATTATGAGACAGGAAAATAGCAATCTGTATGTGGATATGGTTGGATATGGCTATCACGCATCTATTACTTTTTCTTCAAAGTTTGGTATGGAGCAGAAATTGGCACAGCATGATGAAGATGCAGGCTGAGTCTGAACCGGCCTCAGAGGCATCGGCTTTCTGAGTGGATGTCCCTAAAGAAAAGAGAAATCTTTGAAGACAAAAGCCTAAAGCAGGAGAGCATACCTTTGGGTGGTTGATGCATAATGAAACATCACTAGATGGTGCTTGTTGCTTCTCACTGTAAGTTCTCAGTTTAAAGATTTTCTAAACAGTGGGTGATGCTTAAACTGGGTTTTCAACCACAGCTCCATCAACATAGGCAAGAGTTAGAGAAGGCTGCACTTGGCAGACTTTGCTACCTTGAAACTTTTCTATGAGTCACTTCTCCAATTTAGTCAGGTCATGTTTTCCTCTAACATAAGCCATTGGGCTTCCAATAGTTTTTCCCAGTGGTAATAGTACAGCTTTGCTTTATTTGAGTGGTAGTAGCAGTAAAATCTAGCCAATGTCCTGGAAATTTTCCAGACATCTCTAACACACTCAGCTCAGTGAGAAGAGTTAGATCTTTTTGTCATGTTTTCATTGAAGTAATTGCAATGACCAATATGTGGGATGGCCAAGGATATAACTGCCATGTTGAGTCCATGTCTGAGACAAAAAGCTTAATCGGAGCACTAGAATGCACATTGTTAAGGAATTTTGTATAAGTCTGAACTAGGCTCCAAGGGGCATTAGAATGTTCTACAGCAGTAATAATAATCAAAAACACAAAACAACATCAAATCATACCAGTCAAACAATGAGCAATAAAGGGAGCAGGTTGCATAGCAATATACAACATAATGGAATGTGTACCAAACCTGTGGTGTTTTTTGTGGGAGGTGAGGGGTGCAGGGTTAGGGAACTCTACAGTGGTAATTTATTGACATACAGTCTGTGAAGCCTCTTAAAAACCATGGGCCTGTGATGTTGCAAAGCATCTTTGATGAAATTCTAAATATTATCATACTAGTGGGTCCTTGGGCAAATACCAATTTACTGCAGTGAAGGCATCCAGTTTGGAGTATTGTGTTTTAGGCTCATTAGGGGCAGAAGAAGAAACTCGATCTTCACCGTCTTTAGTTTCACATGACATGGTATACCAATGCTAGTTGTTGTTAAGGAGTTAATCAGCAGAGTTGTAGTTGTGAGTCTATTTGGGAGTACAACTGAGTGTTATCAGCTTAATGATTTTCAAAAATTCCTAGAGCATGTAGGAGCTCTCCCAGAGATTAACTATATAGGTTGAACAAGACTGCTGTATGTCTCTTACCTGAGCTACTCCAAAACTGTGTCTTGAAAAAAGTTGAGAAAACCACTTCAGGAATATAGTGAATTTGCACCGATCTAAAGCAACGACTATCCAGAAACTATTGGGCTCCACTTTGTACAATGCTGCGGACATGTTGGATATGTCCAAGGGGATGAGTTGATAATACTTTTCTTCATCAATTGGACAAAAAGGCATCACAAAGCAACTTGAACAATAATCTTCAACATTGCGTTTTCTTTGCTATGTTTATTTCTGAACCAGAAGTGGTACTTCATCAGTAGGTTGTCCATTTTTATGTGGTCAATAATTAAGCTCTGCAGCCAAACATCATTCAAGACATTTTGTGCAGAAACAGATGCCATTGATTAGACAATAGCTGCCACTTACACTGGCACTTATGCTTGGCACTTACACTTGGGTCAGAGATTGCAGTTTAGAGAAGTCATCACACGTCCCATTTTTAGGGAGCTTGCACAATTTTCTCAGTAATGAAGGTTTTAATCAAGCCCTTTACAAACACCAAGAGGAAATTACATGATCACTTTGACCTTGAGCCCAGATGATGTTAGAGCTTTTGGAGCCTTGATGACTTCTCCCACCACTTCTGCAGACATGAGATTGAAGGGGGCTTATAAGAAAAGGCATAGGCTGGAAAGAGCGGTGGGGAAAAAAAGAGACTATGGCTCTCATTACGAGTCTGGCAGTCTCAAAACTGCCAGACTCGCGGTAGCGGTCGGACCACCATGGTCGACAGCCTGGTGGTCTCTGCGGTTGTAATCCGCCAGGGTGGTGCCGCATTCACTGGGGATTACCACTCCCCAATCCGCCAGTCTTTTCATGGCAGTTGGACCGCCATGGAAAGGCTGGCAGAATTTGGGCATTGGGGGCCCCTTGGGGGCATCTGCACTGCCCATATCTGCGCATCAAAGTCTTGGCTAAATTCAGCTTCAGGTGTTAAACTCGGGCTCCCACTAAGAAGACACTAGCTCTAGGAGTATTAAGGAAAACATATTACCAAAGGAATACTCCTGTCCAGTTGCACAGCTAAGTTCTCCAGTTGACAGGTTGTCATAAAAGCTGATGCACATGAACAACCTGTGTTTTTGGGGGAGAGAGGCTTTTAAGGGCGGTTGATAGCCAACACATGCACGTTAGTTGTGCAGTGCGCAGACTCCGACAGTTAAAAAATGATTGTTTGCTTCCAAATGCAATTCATAAAACAATAATACTACAAAGTGGTTGTTGGGATAAGCCCAATTGTATTGTTATCTGACATTTCAATAAGCTCACTTTTATTTCCCTTTCCGATGTATCTGGCTACCACCAGGATCATAAGTAGGCTGTCCAAGTCCTGAATTGTAGTGTTCGCAATCTGGAAAGATGCAATGTCTTTTTTTTTTAAACACAACATCTCTAGTTGAAATGCACTATAGGCCATCGTCAGTCAAATATTGGTTTAAACAATGTACTTTAGGAAAAACACCAGCAATTTAACATGGAGAACTGGAGATTTGAATTTTAAAAGTTTTGAATAAAAATAGCACAAAAACAGCAATGTGCTAACCATAGGTAATTGGTGATGTTAGACCTGGACAAGGGTAAGGCCAACCATGATGAAGTATGGGTTGGATATGAGAACCAGATTTGTCCTGGTCAAGGAGTTGCCTTTGGACTTACAAATTTTATGGAAAGGCAGCAGGGTAGCGGGGCAATCAGCAGGCTGGATTTAAAGATGGAGTGGTTGCCTCTAAGTTAAACCTGACTGCTCTGTGGCAAGCTACCAGTGAGTTGAGTAAAGGCTAATTTGGGGGTTGCCTGTGCCTTACACTGACAAGGAGTGCATTTGCTGCATGACCAGGGCTCAAACCCCAGTCAACTACTAACCCAGTTTCCCACAGAACAGAAAAGGGAAGCAGGGGTGGGTGTGAGCTATATCTGCCATTGATAGGTTAGGCATCCTTTTAAGATATGCAGAGGTGTGGGAACAGTTCCAGGCCATCCTATCAAAGGATGGTCAACCTCCCCCCACACTCAAGGCCTTTGTCTCAGCTTTGGGAGCAATTTCACACCTCAGGAAGGAAGGAGCTATTCCACTCCTTGGTGACAGTTATCTCTTGCAATTAAACTTCAAAAAGCTTTAGGAAGGCAAAAGTACCTATTGTTAAATATTTAGTATAAATCTAACTTTACCGGTGAATTGAATTTGTAAAAAAAAAATTAAAAAGTCAAAGAATTAACTTTTTAGTCAGTGGGCATAAAATTATTTTCTTTTTAATAGTAACTGCTAATGTGTTCCTAGAGAACAGCTAATCCTTCAACAAGGAGAACAGCTTTTAGGGCTTTGTCTTTCTAAGGACATGTTTACATTGAACTTCTACATATCCTACTTTTAAATACCAGGCACCTTGCCTTATTGGGCATTAAGGCTTACTTGGGAGTGGCTTATAAATATTTAAAAGGTTGGGTTAGACCTGCCAAAAGGGGGTTATTTTGACAGGTTGACTTTGCAGGTTAAACCTGACAAGCCAGATTACTGGGTGTAGGTCTGCAGTCACAGTTTCCATTGTCCCTGCAGTCCACTTATGACATTTACCTTGTTAGCCCTGGGTACACTTTGCACCATATACAAGGGACTTCTAGGTAAGTTCAATGTACCAATAAGGAGTATACCCAATTTTGAAATGTTTTATAGGTCAGATCACATGCACTGCATACTGTTGAGCAGTTCAGTGTACAGAGTCAAAAAAGCCAGTAGCATCAGTCTAAAACATTGGAGGTTATCATGCACAAAGATGCATTTCCTTACACTCATTCCTTTGTAAAAATAATACTCGCTGCACATGTTTAAGTAGGCAATCAAAAGTTGGGAACTTCCTTTTTGGATGCATTTACTATGAAAGCTTGCACTCGGTTAATGGCATGAAAAGCTATGGAGGAGGAAGTGGACAAGGTGCCGTGAGGACGCAGGGGTGAACAGAGAAGAAAGTGTGAGGATGACAACAAGTGGAAGCAGCTGAGCAGCATAGATGAGACAGGGAGTAAGGATTACTATGAAACCCCAAGCACCAAAACCTAATGGGTACTGTAATAGGACAATGAAACCTTTCACAAACTACAGTGGATTAGAAGGATAGCTAGGGTGACCAGAATTTGAATGCAAAAAATCAAGACATGTTGCAAAAATAGAGGAATGACTACAATTTTGCATCAACCCAGCGGCAGAGAATGACAGTGCTTCTTCTCTGATTCTGAATTGATGAGTGCTAAGAACATAAATAAAATGCATTTTTTAAAACTCAGTAAGGTACGGCTTAAAAAAATGCTTTCTCATTAATGCAGCTAAATAGCCCTGCTTTGTAACTCAAAAAACATGCTTTCCACTGTTTTGAGTTGAGCCTCTCCAAAAACTGGGACATGAGCTAAATCTGCTGGGACAGCTGGTGAAAAACCTGGACTGTCGTGGCAAATCCGGGACACCTGGTCACCCTAAGGACAGCCCATTGTAGTGAGTGGAAAATAATATAGATGGTCAAACTCAAAGCTAACAAAATATCCTTTCATGAAATATAATCCAACAAGCCCAGAAGAGCAAGTAGCTTCAGTTTCTCAATGAGCATGACATTCTAAACACCCACCTTATGTATACTGGTAACATTCTTTAATTCTTTTACATATGCCATGCTCTTATACATCGCATTACCTACACCCCACAACACCACCTTTCCTATACAAACACTATGCACAATTCTAAACATTAAAACATTCAAAAATCAGAAAATATGGCAGGTTTTACAATTGTCTTTTTGTAGTTTCATCGCTATTTATATTTTCCTCAGCCCAATCATTTACTTACAAGGAAGATAAGAGGATGTCTTGCTGTACATAAAGAAAAATAGACTCGCTTAAATCTGCTAAGTTATGGTCAGTTATTTGGGTTGAATCAAAGATAGATCCACCTTGAACCTTTTTCATTATCTCAAAAAGGTACATAATATTTCCCTGATGTGCTTGCAATACTTAACCATATGTCATTGAAACCCCTAGTCACAATAACCCTTTTGCCTGATTTCAAAACTATCAAATCACTTTTGTTCCATTAACGTTTGTTTTTCAGTAACACAGCACTATTTATAACGTAAACCTTGTATAGGTGAAGAATACACAGATTGTCCTTTCTGAATCATGTATTGTGTTTTTTTATTTTTTTTTATTAATCGGTCATTTACCTAAGCTTTAGGTCCCATTTACTCTGTCATGTAACACTTTATTTTGTTCTTGTTTGTGAACCAATTTGCTCTTTTACTTTTAATTTGCAATCCTCAGTTTTGGTTTCATTTCCATTTACTGGAATATCACTTTTATAACTTCCTTTCATATCTATCTCTTTCAATCATATAGGCCTCAGCTTACTCCTACCTTCCCTTCCTCTTACAAAGAAAACAGGTCAAAATCTTTGAATTAGTTGTGTTAATATAACCACGTGCTCTATCTCTCACACACAATGCCACATTCAAATTGGAAGCAATAGCCATCTGCATACTTTCCTTCAAAAATCTATTCATCCATTTGTGAGAAATCAGGTCATTGGTTGCAGAGAGTGCAAGCCCTTTTCAAGCAACATCCACAATCCTTGTTGTGGTGACCCTCAAAAGTCACAAAATAAACGTATACTTAACCCTCAGGTAGATTGGCACAAAGGCAGAACGGCTTAACTTAGGCGCAATGTGTGAAGTATATGTGCAGCACACATACAGTATTAAAGTGAAAACACCATACAAGAAAAGTCCCAACACCAATTTACAAAAATAGAGTAAACTTTAATAAATGATTTGACACCAAAATTACAAAATTAAATCAATAGACTTGGAGATATGCAATTTCAAATGTACGTTTAGCTCCTAAAAGCACAAAGCGCCACTCGTGGTTATGTGGTTGTGTGAGACTGGTTGAAAGTCCCAAGTTCAGGCTTACCATGATGGAGCATGGATCGGAAGCAGGGACCAGGTTAATCTGCTGAGACATGTACTTTCTAAAGTCCAGCTGGAAGAGTTCCATTCACAGGGGGCGGGCTGTGAGGATCATGGAGAGTGTCATGCATGGTCATCTCCGTAGCATAAATAGCAGGCTGGACGTCGCAGAGGGTAGCTGCTACAGCACGAAGATCATGTCAGGCATCACAAATGGTCTTTGAGGAGCCTTACATTGGTGGTCACAGTCAGCTGTCAATGCTGCAGCTGGAAGTGCAGATCATGTGTGGCCGGTTGTCACTTAAAGTCACTGTAGCACCAGCTTCACCACAGCGTCATCTTGACGGTTGGTGCAGATCTTGATGCAAAGGGGCCTGTTCGCAGTCATTAAGAGCCCATAACTTCAGGATGTCCCCTTTTCTTATAAGAGGAGCTCAACTAATGCCACAGCAAGGGTCCAGAACCTGTGGGCCAGCTCTTGGGGATCAGCAACTTACTCCAGCAAGAGCCAATAGGACTCAGGCAGGTCCACGTACAGGCTTAGGCAGGGCCAGCACAGCAAGTCAGCTTAGCAGATGCAGGGAGGCCTCTGGAACTTGATGTGTCCCAGTAGCTCAGAACAGGAGGTCAGTCAGCTGACCCATGGAGTCACTTCAGCCTAGGATGAGGGGTGCAGATCCAGTTTTCCTTCTCAGACAGCAAGTTAGGTCTCAAGCAGCAGGTAGTCTTCTGGCAGCAGGGCTGCCCTTCTTCTGCAGTATTCAAAAGGCAGGAATGTACTAAAGAGTGTGTCTGATGGTCCACTGCTTATACTGGGTGCCCACTTTGAAGGAGAAGATACTTCTGGTGTCTTCCCCTTGCAGGAGTGTCTGGAATTTCCTGCCTCCCTGCCTTGGTACCAGTCTGTTTGCAGGCACAATAGGCTAGTGAGAGGTCCTTTGTATGTGAGCTGAGGCAGTGCCCCTGAAGTGCGAGTGTGACAGGTGAAATCTCCTCCCCACAATCAAGTCAGCATGGCCCATCTTGCCAACATTCAAACACTCTATTGTGTGCCTGTCTGGGAGGAATACAGAAAGGCCAATTGGCAATGGCACATAGTCATTTCAGAAACAAATTATTTGCAATTATCAGATAACAAAATTGTTGAAACACCTTCTTTTGCAAAACACTAACCAAAATTCCAGGACACTATCCAAAGTTGGGCTAGATATAAACTTATAGTGATGCCATTTTGGGTAGAAATCCATAAGAACAATCCTGTAGCACATATGTTCACTCAACAGGTTATATGGTTCTGCAGAGTCACTTGCTCAGTGGTTTGTTCAGAATCTTACCACAGCTTGTTGGTTCTTTTGAAATGTTCCAATGTTTTTCTGACTTGAAACACTCACTGCATTGGCTAATGAATAACTCCATGGGCACCAATAGCACTTCCTTAACAATATTTAGTCGCTGTAGGCCAAGGATGATCCTTCATGTCCCAAACTTATCACCTTACTGTATAATGTAATTGGAGGTCTAAATGTTCCTTCCTTCCTTCAGTCATCTTTCAGAAGTTACTTTTAAACATCTTCTCTTGGACAAAATAACACTTCTTACTGAAGGCCACCCATAATCAAAATATTTTTTACGTGCAAAAACAGAGCATCATTGGCACAGGCATCACTCAATTCTTTCACCAAAATAATTACTTCACATACTTGAAGAGTATCAATGGCTGCAACCACTCATTTCTCATCACATTTTACCAGTTGATGCTTTCCTTCTTGAATGACCAATCTTGATATGCAGTCTGCTCTCATATTGTTTCTCCTGCAATGTACTTCTTCTGAAAATTTAAGTCCTGTAATTTAAAACCAATCTGACCTGCTTCAAAGAAACATTACACAACAGTTACGAATTGAAAGTATCTTCCCCACAAGACAAAGGCCAACGCTTTTCTTTCAATTGTGCTACAATGAACTTCTTAACCTCTCAACACACATTTAAATAATATCCCATCTACAATTTGGGTAAAACCAGCTCCCAAGCCAACGACACTTGCAACAAAAGTGATGACAATTTTTCCCTGTATTATCATATGTGTTGGACCTGGCCCTTTTACAGGGTCATTCCCCAGACTTTTTGCTTTTTGCCTCCTTAATTTTCAGACCTTTGTTGGCTGACGTTTTGACTCTGAGCACTTTTTCACTGCTAACCAGTGTTAAAGTGCATGTGCTCTCCCTTACAAAATTGGTATGATTGGATTATACCTAATTGGCATATTTAATTTACCTATAAGTCCCTTGTAAAGTGGTATCCCTCTACCCAGGGCCTGTAAATTAAATGCTACTAGTGGGCCTGCAGCGCTGCTTGTGCCACCCACTGAAGTAGCCTGTCAAACCCATCTAAGGCCTACTAGCGCAGAGCCTGTGTGTGCAGGTTCCTGCCACAGGGACCTGGCATATAAATTTACTTGCCAGGCCCAGAACTCCCCTTTTACTACATGTAAGTCACCCCTAAGGTACGCCCTAGCTAGTCCTTTGGGCAGGGTGCCATGTATGTAGAAGGCAGGACATGTGCCATGTTGCGTGGCCTGTCCTGGTAGTGACAAACAGCCTAACTTGGTGTCTCACTGCTGTGAGTGCTGCCTCCTCATAGGATTGCATTGGAAATGCCCTGCCTTATGTGTAAGGGGTATTGTCTGATTTATGAGGGGTAGCATAGGCATGTTTGGTATGGTTGTGATAGTTGTGAGAAATGCTGCTTACTGGTGTAGGTGTATTTTTTATTACTATCACAGAAATGCCACTTCTAGAAAGTGCACATTTATCTGTGCTTATGACTTTGGTGTTTTGCAGCTTGCCTCCAATCCACGTCTGGGCAGACTGACAGTTGGGGCTTTGTGCATACTTCTCAGACAGCCTGAACATAGGGAGGGTGGAGGTGTCACAGAGGTGCACCTACATATTGTAAAGCCTTCCTGGGCTGAGAGAAGAGAGAGGCGGGGCACACCTGCATTTGTAAAGGCTGTGCCCCGACCTCACACAGTAGGGTCGTTTACCCCCCACTGATGTTTGGAGCCTGTGCTGGAGGAGAGATAGGGCACTCCCAGAACCAGTTGTAACTGGTTGGACCCCCCTCTCCTGGCCATTGTAAAACACACTGTAAACCTAGTATAAGTATAAGTACAATTTAGATATCTTTTGGACATTCTTGGATCTCCAGGAACCTTACCTGGAGCTGGACAGGACGCTGTTGAAAGGACTCACCAGGACCACCTTGGACTGCTGCTGCTGTGCTGACCTTGACCTGCTTGGTCACCAAGAGGAACTGCCACTGTTTGCACCCCCTTGTTGTGCTGACCTGCTGCTGGGTTCTCCAGCCCTGCGCCCCCCCCCCCCTTGCTCATCGGTTATATCCAGAGGCAGGGTACTGTAGCCCCTGATCTCTGAAAAACTCTCCTCAGCACGAGGGGTGCCTCCTCGGCTGTATAGCGCCTTGAGGAGCACTCTTTTGTGTCTAGGAAGTGCTCTTTCTAAAGAGCGCTTTTGCCTGCTGGAAAGAAACACCGCCGCAGCCCGGGCTGTAGATTTAACCTTTGCGCTTTCTAAAGCGCCCTTTTTAGGTCCCCAATGTCACCGCCACAGCCCGGGTGCCTGCTGTGCTCAAAGCACAAGGATCCCACTCTTTTCGGTGCCCCTGGGGCACGCGAAGAAACAAAGCAGGACCAAATGTGCTCCTTTCAGCGCCCCCGGGGCACGGTCCGCTCTTGGGAGTGCCCCCGGGGCACCAGCCGCCTCGGATCTCCTCTGTTCCTTTTATGGGTATTTAGGAGTTATTTATGACAAGTGCATAGAATTCTTACTGTAATTCCTGACTACTGCTTATGTTGCAGAATCCTGAGTACTTACGTGTTCTAATGTGACAACTGCGTATTCTTGCAGAGTATTAGTAACTTGTGCTAAGGTAGCAGGGTAATGTTGGTCTAATTATTTTTTGTGCAATACAGATTATTTTTACATAGCTCAGTGTTGTGTTTACTTTGTGGTGTACATTTACATCATGTGTGTTGTGTGTTGTGCAAACGCTTTACACCTTGCCTCTGGGATAGGCCTGACTGCTCGTTCCAAGCTACCAAGGGGGTGAGCATGGGTTATCTTGGACGTGTAACTCCCTTGCCCTGACTAGAGTGGGTAGGTTCTGCCTGGCTGAGGTGCATACCCTAGCCAACCAGAAACCCCATTTCTAACAATATGGTTTTAAAGAGGGTGCCCCTAATGTCAAGTTTTTCACATTCTGTAAAGCTTTTTCCTGCTCAATTTTCCACAAAAATATTTTTCGTTCATTAGCAGTTTCCTCAGCAGTTCAACACAGTGGCCATTGCCATGCACAAAACAAGCATAGTATTCACTTAGCAAGGAAAAAAGGACCTTATCTTTAGGTGTGAGTTCATCTCTAATGACATCTGCAAGACCAACCATAGCTTTTCTTCAGCTGACAATGTATAAGCTAAATAATCTACTTCATGCTGTAAAAAATGTAATTTTTCTTTACTTTCATACTTCTTTTCTCTAGTACTTGTAGTATTGTGTCTAAGAAAACATTATGTTTCTTTGTTTTTGCACAAATGAATATGTAAACTTGAAATGCTTGTATACCGTTGATGCCTTTAAAAAGTGTGTCCATCCATTTCTGCAGTGCACTGGCGATGGACAACAAATCGAATTGTAACCTTTAAAAATTGCTATGCACCAAATAGTTTTAGAAAAGTTGTGAGACCATGTGATTTTTTAGCTAGCATTACTTGGTTATTTGGAAGTTTTTAAATCTATAATGAAAACATCTGAAGCACCCCAAAAGCTGATTACATCTCTTTTATCCTAGACAAGGTATGACAATGAACAATTATATTTTTGTCCAAAGATCACAAATCAACAATTAAGTTTAGTAGTAGGGTAGTAGTGGATTAACAATATATAATGTTGGATTAACAATATATATTGTTGGATTGCCATTGTACAACTATGTAAGTATCTTCCTTAACACATATGATTGCAATAAAAATAAACTGTCCTCTTTATACTGTGTCTCAGAAATTGCTGCTGCACAAACTGTTTGCTGATAGGATGAATATTATGACAGAAATATAAATGTTACCATATTGTAGCACTATGTAAACTTAAACCAGAACTAATTTCTATGCAAGGATGCTGATCCAGCAAGCCTGACACATTACCTGACAGCTTCGCTTGAGCGCAGGATGCATTCCACATATGCTTATTGCTGAAGCGTAGGATGTTCGCAGAACACAGTCAGGGCTCTAGAACTTGGGAACAGAGTTGAAGACGTGTTGTATGTTACATCATGTGACTCTGCAATAATTGCAAGGTCTTTGGATGAACAGAATGCATGCAAGGTGGCACATGCCCCACCTCAAAGATGCACATAACATAGGGCTTAACTGCCAATCTTACCGTAAATGATTCATTCCAAAGTTTGTGCCAGTTTGCATGTAGATACTGGTAAACTAATTTGTCACTATTCCCTCCAAACAATACTGGTTTATCAGAATACATTTACCAGTTTCATATGTGGAAACAGAATAAATCATATCTTGTGGTAGGCTCATTATATCAAGGTCACAGTCTATTCCTTTTCTAACACACTCATAACAAATTGTAAGGAGTGGAAAATAATATAGATGGTCAAAATCAAAGCTGTGAAAATATTCTTTAATGAAGTAAAACCCAGGTGTAACATTCTTAACATTATTTACAACATGTTCTAATACATCACCACCTTACCTATACCCCACAATACTTATCCAATCAACAGCAATCTTTGAAAACTACATGAGATTTAAAAGCTGAAAAGTAAAGACCTAAGCACATTCTCTCTCTCTCTCTGTATTACAACTATTGTTGTTCATTTTATAAATATTGAGTATAAGGAGTGAGTTATATAAAGGAGAGGTGCCTACTAACAGTGCCCCTGCTGGATTTGTAATTTGTTACCAAGCCAATACCTTTCTATAAAACTGTGTCTGGGTAGGAGAGACGCTACTTCAATGGGTCTCCCTGACATAAGGTTGAAAAAGAAAAATATATCGACCTCTGCATGTCATTGTTATTGTAACATTTTGCAGAACTTGCCTTTGAGGGCAAGAGCATTCATCATTTTTCATGAACTTCAATCAATCAATCACAGTATTTATAGAGCGCACTACGTACCCGCTAGAGTTTCAAGGCACTTGGGGGGGGGAGGGGGGGGGGGGGTGCTGCTACTGTTCGAAGAGCCAGGTCTTGAGGAGTCTCCTGAAGGTGAGAAGGTCCTGGGTCTGCCGCATGGGGGTCAGGAGGGTGTTCCAGGTCTTGGCGGCAAGGTAGGAGAAGGATCTGCCGCCGGAGGTCTTGCGTTGGAAGCGGGGGACGATGGCGAGGTCGAGGTTGGTGGAGCGGAGATGGCAGGAGGGGACGTAGAAGTTGAGTCTGTTGTTCAGGTAGGCTGGTCCGGCGTCGAGTGCTTTTTGAGCATGGGTGAGGAGCTTGAAGGTGATCCTCTTGTCCACGGGGAGCCAGTGGAGGTCTTTCAGGTGGTGGGAGATGTGGCATCGGCGGGGTACGTCGAGGACGAGTCGGGCGGAGGCGTTTTGGATGCGCTGGATGTCTTTTGCTGTGATGCCTGTGTAGAGAGCGTTGCCGTAGTCTAGTCTGCTGCTGACGAGGGCCTGGGTCACCGTTCTTCTGGTTTCCGTCGGGATCCAGTTGTAGATTCTACGGAGCATGCGGAGGGTGTTGTAGCAGGAGGAGGAAACTGCATTGACCTGTTTGGACATGGTGAGGGTGGAGTCGAGGACGAAACCCAGGTTGCGTGCGTGGTTGGTTGGCGTAGGAGGGGGTCCCAGCACAGAGGGCCACCAGGAGTCGTTCCAGGCCGAGGGGGTGCGTCCGAGGATGAGGACCTCCGTCTTGTCGGAGTTCAGTTTCAGGCGGCTATGTCCCATCCATTCGGCGATGGACTTCATTCCCTCGTGGAGGTTGGCTTTGGCGGTGTGTGGGTCTTTGGTGAGGGAGAGGATGAGCTGGGTGTCGTCGGCGTAGGAGAGAATGTTGAGGTTGTGCTGACGGGCCTGTTGTGCGAGGGGGGCCATGTAGACGTTGAATAGCGTCGGGCTTAGGGAGGAGCCTTGGGGTACGCTTTATGCTTTTACTCCTGCTTAATTCAATTTTTTTTCTTTCTCTCTAGTATCCTAGGCAAGGGTGCTTGCCTGTGAAGCACAGACGTTACTTAACTTTTTATTTCTCTCCCTATTTCTACCTCTCTTTAGCATTGTCATCACCTTGAGCAAGACATGTTATAAAATGCTTCTTAAGCCATGCCCACTCACCATGGAGGGCTACAGTATAAATGCCGCTGCACTCCTCTAGCTTCCTCCTTGCCACAAGCCAAACAGCCAGTATCACATTCTTCCTATACGTCTTAGTAAGTGTCCCAATAATGGCCACACACTTCTCACAGGCCCTGCCTCTGGCATCTCATGAAGACAATCTTTTCACCTACTATTCAGCTGTCATCTGGCTAGCTCTACAGTAGATCCCTTAATGGAAAACAACCTAAACTGCTACTTGATGAATGCCTGCTCAGTGCCTAAACACAGTCTCCATGTCTTTAACTTTCTTACTGATCACAACCTAGAGGCTTTATTTCTTATTGAACGCTGGACATAACTGTGGCCATCCTACCTGGCTAATTGCTGCCCTATCAAAGGCACTTTCTCCTTACAGGCAAGGAATTAGTGATCACCTATAGACCTTATCCCATCTGCACTGTTACCTATGTCATCAAGGTATACAGTACTGAGGGACTGGTCTTTTCTTTAAAGACAACCCCCACATGCTTGTTTACAGGAGCCCTAATCTTTATTACCACAGGCTCTCTGGGCAGATTCACTCAGTTCTTAACTTAGGGAGTAGACTCCTACATCCACAAATTGGTGAACCTCTCTATGCTGAACTTTTTAACATTCATGCCAACAACATTTCCAATATACAAGACACTACACTTGTGGATCCCATGCAAGCAATGGACCTGACACAGGTCCACTCCTACACCTAGAATAAGCCACACCCTTGACCTTATTTTCACTAATACCTTAGTCAGGCAGTGCATTTCTCTAATATGGTGAGACCACATGGGAGTACCTTTTAAATTTCTGCTTAACAATGAGGAAACTGTAGTGCTGCCACTTTCTGCCACCCTCCCTCTTTCCCTGGCTTATTATCTGAAGACTCCTTTATTTGCAACACCAGGATTGTATTTTCTCTGGACAAGTCCAACTTCGCTTAAAGTGAAACTCTAATGGCCCAGGGGTACTCTGAGGTGCTGAGAGAGGAAAAACAACTATGTAGATCACATGAATACATGTGTAGGATCAGGTATGATGCTGAGACCAAACCTTCTTACAGAGCAGCAATTAAAAATTATTTAAGCTATGCAGGAAAGCTTTGCTTATAACTATGTGGGCAAAGTGGCTTCCTCCTCCAACACCTAGCAGTTAGTCTCTACCTTACGAAATCTCTGTATGAACCTGGCAACATTCTTTCAGGATAGCATTGCTATTACCCGCAGTAATTTCACTCAACAATCGGCCTCTAGACAACTTGACTTTTGTCACTTCGTCCACTCCAACCAACCTAGGCCTCTCTCTTTAACATTATTCCCTAGCCTCTGAGGAAGAGACTGTAGACTTTATTTCATCCTGGCACTCAGTAAAATATCCTATAGCTTAACTTTGCTTATAAAGCGTTCCTTAGATCCTACAGTAATGACCAAGTATAGGCTCATTGGATCTTGGATATTGCTGTAAACTTAAATCTTGGAAAAACTGCAAACTGTCAACTCTCTGACTTTTTAGGAACACTTTTTGCTTTATGACTCACAGTCCAGATTCTAGCTGCTATAGTAGAAAAAATAAGTCCATTTTGCAGGTACTGAATATGTGTATGCAATCCTAGAAGGAGGAGGATTAGCAGCATTGATCTTACTCGATCTCTCTATGGTTTTTATTACTGTCTCTGACTCCATTTTACTCAAATGCCTTTTTCCCATCAGGATCTGTCACACCAGCCTCAATATTTTTCCTTTTTTTCCCTCAAACTGATCTCAAATGGTTTTTCTGTTGTCCTTCAAATCCACAATCCGTCATCTTAAGTATGGGTGTCACAGGCCTATTCACTAAGCCGCATTATTCAACATTTATATGACTCTTCGTGCTTAGTAGTTGATTCTTTTGGCTTTATGATTGTACTCTATGCTTTTCTCACTGAGCTCATATTGTCTGTCACTGAGAACATATCCTCTACCCAAGAAAAAATTAAGTCATGCCTCTCATCTCTGGCACTATGGAGGCAAAATAGTTGCCTCAAGCTTAACTCTAAAACTCTGTAGAAGTCCAACTTGGTGCTGTTAATTTCTGCCTCATTCCTAGGTAGGTATATGTATCTGGACATGTGTGTGAGTATGGCATCTAGAAAACATCTGAAGAATCGTGAGAGTGCACTTTGGGATACCCCACCTGCCACAGCAATCACCCCCTGATAGCTACCCAAGGCCAAGAGGTGCAGTGAGCATAGCACTTGCACATGTGTGGGGATGGCGCTGCCGCGCATTGTCTGTCTTTGAAGCTGCGGATTGAGTAGTTCAATTAATTGTAATATTGCTGCACTGCTCAGTCTATATTTGTCATAGATCTCCTCCTCAGTTTGTTGGAAAAGTGTCTGCCTTGTTCGGTATATTCTCTCCTGTCTCTGGCTCCTCCTCCTCTGCTGGGCGGCGTGGACTCTCCTCCTCCATGCTATCACATACAGTTCAGCCATTTTGAGTAACCTAGATGCCTTCTGGGTCTCCTTTTATACTTTGGTTCCGGTTACCACCTGCTCTGACTTAGTGGTAATTGGGTGTCCAAATGGTCTTTTTGCGACCAGTCGCAATTTGTGAGTGGCTTTTTCATATGGTTTGTGACTCGCAAATTGTGACTTCCTCTTTGCGGGTCGCACTATGAGGTCACTATTTTTGCGAGTCGGTAATGGCTCGCATAGCAAGTCACAAATTGCGAATCTGGCCATTTGCGACTTGCTTTTCATAACATTCTGTTTATTTGAGTGAACTCACCTTTGTGAGCGAAAGAACTGTGTTTTGTTAATAGCTAGCAACTGTTCTATACGTGCTAAAGCAATCACCAACTTCCTGGAAGTCACAAACTGGTCACTAGCCGAGGATGCAGTTGCATGTACCCTGTCAGTATTTAGGTGTTAAAAGGTAAGCACCAGAGCCCAGAGTTTTGTGCGGAATGGCCAACACTATTGAATGTTGAGGGTGACAAATAACAGAGCTGCATAGTCTTTATTCCACCTCAAACTCTTTAACACTCAGCAGCTACACTTCCTGCTTCTTTATTCTATTCTTGCAGGTTCTTTTCGAAACATGCTTTCTCCTTTTGTCACTGTTTTCTGTCCTGCTTTCTCTTCCTCCTTCTTCCACCTTCTGTGTTCCTCTCTCTCGTGCTCTGGATCATGGTTTGTTTTTGAAAAAAAAGTGCAAGTCCTCAAATATTAAGAGCTGGTGGGCCCTACTTGATATCACTGGCTCAAATTAAGCTCTGCACCTAGTAATGATATACAACCCTGCATCTGTGAAAAGGATGGGATGCCTTGGAAATTGTATCTATAGCCAATCCACCTTTTCTATATCGTGAACCCAGATTTTCCACCTTTTTTCTTGACCCTACTTTTGCTGCACTTAGAACTCTGTTAGACATGGCATCCTTAGCGTCATTTTCCCTCCTAACATTTTGCCTTCAGATTTCCTGTTTTGCTGAATTCATTTTTGCTGGTCTTGGGACTCTGCGTCATTTACCACTGCTGACCAGTGGTAAAGTGGAATTGTGATGAAATATCCTAACTTATGGTGGTCAGAGATTAAATTACAATTTTGTAAACGTCACTTTTAGAAAGTTGGTATTTTTCTGCCTTAGCTATGTGGTGCCTGCAGCCTGTCTATGGGTCATATGCCTGTGTGTAGTTCATAGTTGGCCTTTTTGTATTTCTCCTAGATAGCCACACATAATAGGGAGCTTAGGTGTTCCTGGATGGGATATCACTGGCAGGATGGGAGAGAGAAGCTGGGCACAGTCCCACTTACTCCTGAATAGGCTGTGTCCTGCCTCCACTGAAAAGGTTACATACCCACTGTAGTTGGTCTGGAGCTGGGGCAGGGAAGGCAGGGTACCTGTGTACTTAAAAGGTATGCCTCTAGAAACTTTTCCCTACTTTAAAGACACAACTGGGTAAAATAATAGAGTCAGACAATATCTCTTTAGTACACTTCTAGACCGGTGGATATTCTGCCCGGGTGAAGTACTGTGGTGCTGCTTAAAGGACTGCCACTCTGCAGGACTGTTGCTCTGAAGGACTGTTGCCCACTACCCTTTTGCCTAGGTGAGAAGGACAGGACCTGTATCTGTTGAAATCAGGACCACCAGGATGACTCCAAGGGGTAGTTGGCTGTCCTCCTAACTTGAGCCTCAGGGAAAGAAGGCTCTAACATCCTCGACCCTAGCACCAGGACTCTAGAGTCTGTGAGTCTACCCTGCCAAGTGGAGCCACCCCAGTCCTGAACCATTGGCAGTGGGTCTAAAGTGCTCTTCTAGCCTCTGTAAATAGGCAGAACTGATACACAAATAATGTATACAATGCATCAGAATTAAGCCTGACTGCGCTATGCCAAGCTACCAGAGAGTTGAGCACAGGGTAATTTGGGGTTGGAGTGTACCTCACTCTGTCAAGGATTGTGGGTGCTGCTCACACTCCAGTCAACCAACAACCCAATTTCTTACAGTCTCTGTGCCTTTTTAAACCTGCTATCAATGTGTAAAGAGCCTGTTCCCCCACTTTTACTATGCTTGAATTGTCTTAACCCTGATTGCATATTTACCTTGCCTACAAGTCCCTAGTAGTTAAATTCCACCTGTGGGCTGCAGCATCTTTTGTTCTTTCCATAGAGTGGGTCTGTAAAGCCTGGATTCTGGCCTGCCATGTAGTCTAACTGCAGCAGCCTACAATCCTGCTCTCAGACCTGTCAAAATAACCCTTTTTGACGGGCGTGTAATACTGCTTAATGCGTCACTGCTAAGTATATTTAGTGCCTTATATTTGAAAGTGCAACATGTGAAAATGCAAAGTTGGTATGTTCGTCCAGTAACTAGCCCCAAAAAGCTATTTTCAATGACAAGGCAGAAGCTAAGAGCAAATGGCTACAAAACTCCATCAAGTCTATATTTATTATTTATTAAAAATACAATTTAGTGGTACATTTTCAGAAAGTTGCCTTTTACCTGCTTGAACCTCCAGTGGGCGAATTAGCAGTAGCTTACTGACAGCTGGTCTGCCAGTGCTTGACCTTAGTGAGGTGTCAAACTACTCCTAGTTTGCAACAATGGCCTGGGTGTGGGGAGGTGTTTTTCTTCCCCTGGCAGGAAGATGAGTTAAGGTGGACCCAAGACTTGCAAAGAACCTGCCCTTTTACAAGCAAATGTAAGATGTGACCTGGGGAAGGCAACTGTTGTTCCCCCTAGCGAAGCTGGCTCTAAGCCCACTGGAAGTAAAGCTTCTCTCACTACAAGTTTTGAGGGACCACAAAGGAAGGGGATACTCATTGAACCACAAAGGGTTATCGCATGTATCAACCCTATTTTGTGAATTGTTAACCTGTTACCGACTTGCAAAATAGGGCTTGTGAGTCGCTATTAGGAAGTGGTGTGCCAAGGGTATCCATTCCTAATAGCGAGTTGCAGGGAGATATACAACTGTTTTGTGACCGGGAATGCAGTTGCAAAACAATTGGCAGTTACCACCAATTTGAAATTGGTGGCAGCCCATTCACAAATGGGAAGCGGTCCCCAAAGGAACCATTCTCCTTTGTGAATGAGGGCGCAAACACTTTTTCAGAGCAGGCTGTCTGAAACAATGAAAAGGACACTTTTCAGTTCTTTTTGTAATGCATCCCATTTTCCTTAAAGGAAAACAGGCTGCATTTAAAAAAATGATTTATTTAAAAAGCAATCACAGACATGGTGGTGTGCTGACTCCAGCAGGCCACCATCCCTGTGAGTGCTGGCCATTCCCAAATAGGTCACAAATTGTGACCTGTCTCAGGAATATTAATGAGGCAAGTCCCTTGCAACCCATTTGTGAATCACAAACAGTGACTGAGACACTGTTGTACATCAGTTTTAGCAACTCGCAAATTGCGGATTTGCCATTTGTGATTCGCAAAAGCTGACCGTCGCACATCTAACCCAGACTTTATTATCTGCATGTGTATTGTTCTTATTTAAAGATAAAAGTAAAGATAAATCTTGACCATTCACTTTGTAAAGTAGCTTTGAAGGGTGAAACTGATCAGGATTACTGTATCTCTCAGAAATGTGTAGAACATGGAGCTTTTTTACCAAAACATATTCCACTTTTATTACCACAATTTTGATCATTATATTCACCTTTTTGGCTGCCTTCTTCCATTGAAATTAGGGCAACACATTTTGTCAGGGAAGAGCTTAGATACTGAACGCCTTGCCAAGGAAATGAAGCATTTCATCTGCTTTCTTTCCTGCCATGGGGGAGCCATAGAAATAATCTGTGTATCTGCCTTTTACCTCCTTTTATACCTCTTCTTCACTCTAATCTGTGCTCACCCATGGAGTACTCCACCTAACCTTTTTGTTACCCTTGTGCAATTACATTCTATGTCTGCCTCTTGCCTGCCTTTAGTCCTCTGCCTCACCCTCTTCTGTTCTCTCCCCCTGGTGTACTCCAGCTAACCTTTCCGTTACTCCAGTGCAGTTATCTCCCTGAAGTCTTGAATGAAGTGCTGGATCGGTGTCCTGGGGTCTGCCAGAGCAGTACAGTAGTGGATGTCTAGCAGGATACTCAGACTGGCAACATGGGCATTTGAGAAGCGAGTTATCCAAGCATCATAGGAAGAATATACTTAAACTGATTTGTTAATCTCTTAACTGCTTGCACTCCGCTGTTTGGATAGTCAAACAAGTCAATGCTTGCAACAGTCCCCTGTTCATTCTATGTCGCCATTTATATATTTCTAATTTTATTGTCTTTTTCTCTCCATTGTGCGTCATTTGTCCTTTCAGGCTCATTCTTTTCACCTCATTGTTTCCCAAAAAAATTCTAGTGCCCCATTTATTGCACATATTCTACTTTTCTTCTTTCTATTGTATTTTTTGTTTTCTCTTATCTCTGTTTTCCTTCTTCATTATCTCTTTTTCTTCTATTTTATGTGTTTTGTAGCCATTTTAGTTATAGCTCCATGCACGTTAGTTTAACACACTAGGCCGCTGTGCACTTTAACCTAGACATATTTTATTCGGCTTTGCCTTGTTACTTTTACAATAACGGTCTTGTTTTATTTCTATCTTCTAACTGTTTTTGCTTAGCCCAGCACTGTGTTCTCACATGAGACATTCTGGATCACTCTGTGCTTCACTCAAGGCTATAGTTTGGTACATTGCCGGTGAACGTGGTAGAAGTTTAGTCTCCAACATTCGTAGAAAAATACACATCCTTACGTAGGGACATTTTCTCAGAACATCAGCTGTGTTATTATAAAAACACTTCCTAGTCCCATTACACGTTAAGAGGGAGATTCCAGCCAGGGAACCATGACTGTATGCTGATTGCTGAATGCTTTGCTACAGATGCTAATGCAGACCACAGGCCTTTGCTCAGGTATGAGGGTTGATGTCTTCCCGGGAAAACCTGAACGGCAGAATTAGAGCTTAACATGCTGTGCTCAGATTATGACTTAGATGGGAAATAGTCCATCGATCCTAGTGACAATATGATAGCGTTATTCTTATGCTTCACTCTCCTTGTCACCATCTTAATACTGTCATGTCGTGTCGTCCTGGTTATTGTAGCCCACGCTTTGCTATCTAAGATACAGTTGTTTTATTAAACCAATCATTGAAACATATACTGCTTCTGTTTGTCATTTATATATGAGACTGAATTGTGAATGAGAGAACCGGATGCGACCTGAGTGACCACGACTTCCCTGAGAAGCCTAATATGTCATGCAGTCGACTGCCCAATCATCCCTATCCTTTGATAGAGATGAGGCACTGCTACTTAGCCGGAGCAGAACCCGGATTTAGAGCGACAGGTGTCACCCACAGTGGGTCAGACTCAGTCTCCCACACCGTGGACGATCTTGATTCTCAAAATCCAGTAGTCTCATTAGAATAATGAGAGCCTATGTGGCATATGTTTCATTTTTTGTGTTTTCTATGCATATTTTTTTGCATATTTCGATCTTCATTCCTGCAGTCTCCTCAGTTTTCACTCTTTGTTTCTTTTATTTTCCCTTTTCTTTCCCTATATGTGTTTCTATTTACCATCCATCACCCCTCATTTTCTTGTTTCCATTGTATAATATTTGCCAATCAACCCATTTCTATATTCTGCCATTCCCCCAAAAAAGGGACAACAGGGACTTTTATCATTGTTTCATTTCACTTTCAAAATATGGAGACATTCAAGAGCAGCTGGTCTTTTCATAAATTTCTGCTACTCACAGACAGAGCTGGCATGTACTGCAGCATGAATCATTTAAGTGTACATTGCTGCTATTTAATGCATGTGATGCCAAGCTTTCTGTGGAAAAAGCATGACCTATTGTTGTTTGCTAATGCTTGTTTGCAGTATGGGTGGCCACAGCAATGGGAAAGCGTCCATAAAACTGACAGGGATCTGTCTTGCAAAGCTCTCCGAACTATGGACCATGTACAACATATACAGAAGGACCAGAGTGTTCTATAAGGTTGAGGTATTTTACCCACATCAGAGCAAACACAATGTTCAAGCAAGATACCTGATGTGGGTGAAAGTTTGATGTATTTTAGATGATCTTCACAATCCAGCAATAAAACACCAACCTGAAGACAATGCTTAGGTTTGTCTAACTGTAAGCATAACAAGGCACTAGCCGCAGGTTTGTGAGGCACATGCCCTCATGCAACATGTAAAGGGATTCCTCTCGCAATGATCAGAGCACAAGTTCATTAAGTCGAGCGTAGCAGTGCGCATTCGCTGCTCTCTCGACATGCTCTAATCTTCTCTGTGGGCTTTAACCACGTCCATCACTTTCATTTGTTCCTTGGCCTGCCTTTCAAAACCCCCTTGATTTCAAAGGTAAATGTTTCAAGTTTGTCCCGCATTAAGGCAGTTTTGTTACCACCTCAGAGACTGACCCTGTTACATTTTATTGCACAATCTGCCATATACCGTAGTGTGGCGCACTACTTTTGCCTCTCCACTTCGCGCTCCACAGCTGTATGTTGTTTCTTCCTCTTCCTTGTGTTTGGGCATGCTGCTGTTTTTTTTTTTTTGTGGTGTCTGCGCCCAAAGGCAGCAGGCTGAAGGGGGGTTCTTCTCATTAATTAATTTATTTATTTTGAACACTTATATAGTGCAAACTCGATCAGAGGAATGCTTTAAATGAGTGCCACTTACGTACAAGTTTAACAATTGAAAAATACACAAACTGGCACATTTTAAACAGACAAAAACACAGAAATCCACAACTCTGCTCTCCCGGCACAGAGGGGGAGCTGATACTACAATATTCACTGCCCTTAGGGAAACTGCCTCCATAATGCTATGAGGGACATTTCCTTTGCAAAACATTTTTGCCCATAACTCAGACAGTGGTGGCCCTATGACAATGGTACCACCACCAAAACATTCAGAAAGATATACGTTTTCGGTCTCTAGGTCCCCCCACTAGGTTGGGGGGCAAAAATAGTAATCTCTCTCATCATTCAGTGTGTTTTTAAGCTCTTGCATGGTTGGAACTGTTGTTTTACAGCTGGGAGTAGTTTGTGGATTTTTAAGGGTCTTGTTTGTAATATTATTGCAGTATGCCTCCTAGGCCTGAAAGTGTGTAAGGCACTACAACCTCAAGGGGCTTAATATATGGTTACACTGCATTACGTTCTGCCATTCTGTTTTCATGTGGTTATGCTCTCTAGGGGTTGACTATATGGTTACAAGACCATGTTTCTTCCAAATGCTATTTTTATTATGGTGTTCTCTAGGGGCTGTTCTGAGCATTACAGTCAAGATACTACAATATTCGCTATACTCTGAAACTCGCCTCATAATGCTTTGTGGGACATTCCTTTTACAAAACATTTTTGCCCATAACTCACCATGTGGTGGTCTTAGGTCAATGGGACCGCCATCAAAACGTTCAGCACGATATGCTCTTTCTCTCTAGGTCATCACTAGGTTGGGGGTTCCCAAAATAATAACCTCTCCCACCATTAAGTGTCTTTAAAAGCTGTCTCATGGCTTGAACATTTGCAGCTGGAAGTAGTTTGTGTTTTAAGAGTCTTGCTTGTAATAATATTTTAGTAGGCCTGCTAGGCTCAAAAAATGTGTAATGCACTACGCCCTCCAGGGGATGAATATATGGTTACACTGCATTGCTTTATGCAATTCTCTTTTCATGTGGTCATGCCCTCTTGGGGCTGACTATATGGTTACATGACCATGTTTCTTCAAAGTGCTATTTTTATTGTGGTGCCCTGTATTGGTTGTTCTAAGCATTACAGTCTAATGCCAAATGTATGAAGGAGGACTGCACAAACGCAAAGTTTATTTCTGATAAAGGTTTTTATTGGGTTTGCATGATGGTTGTATATGTTGTATTGATCTCTCCTTAGTGCAATTATGACCATGATTCATGCCAACTTAACATTCCTTATTCTATGACTGTTTGAACACTATTGATATGTTTGGGTGACCCTTCTAGGGACTCCCCAGTGGTTGCACAATGTCAGCTATGGTATGTTCCATCTGCCAATGTAATGCACTGAATGGCTTAATACTTATAAGGTCCAAATGGCGAGACCTATTGGCTGTGCCAATGCTTGTTTTTTTTTTATTATTTTGTTTTTTTTATTAGCACCACACAGCACTTGCCTGCAGTCATTGGCAGCAGTATGCAAGAGGCAGGGTGGGGACTCCTGCCCACATACATATAGTCCTGCATCTGTTGCCCACTGCCCTGCATTGCCTAATAATTGGCTCATTAGCTCTCATACTGGTCATGCACTCATTTTTTGCCAATCACCAAAATTGCAATAGACCTATAGCCTAATCTAAAAGTGAAAGATGTTACAATGGCCGAAGGAGACTGGCAAAAGGTCATCAATGGCTCTAATTGTCCTGATAAATTGTTTTTGGCTGCTGCAGATTGAAAGGTGATTTTATTTATTTCATAGGTTTTAACATGTTGGTCATTTAGCACAGTACATTCTTCTAAATGAAATTACCGCAATTTACACCTCCTTTTTCTTCTATCTGTTAATGACTATATGCCAGTAAATGTTATCATTGTGTAAAACTTAATACTATCTTGAGATGATCGTTGCGGTATGCTTTTCGATGCTCCTAGAAAGGCATTTATATGCTGCTCTAAAGCACTAAATGTTTGCCTCGTCAAATACTGCAATTGCTGAAGTACACAAACTGAGAAATGTATAGCTTTTTAAACTCATACAAATGTAGATGTGACTTAAACTTTAATACTTATTCACTTCAAAATAGAGTCATTCTGACTTTTATTATGAACTATTTTTAGAAATTATGGATTTCTGTTGATATGTTTTTTGAGCAGTGCTTGTTTATTTCTTCTCTTATATCCTGCAAGATAATTCTAAAATTAATATTTTGCTAGAACTATTCATCCTCCACATCAGAGCTTAATTTGTAAATAAAAAGGTGCCGGTGCTCAAAGCTCTACTCTGAAACATGCGGCTGCTGCAATTAAAAGTGGTAGCACATAATAGTGAGGCAGCGTAATCCTGAAGCCGACTCGGGCCTCTTCAGTCCATTTACAGTCACTCACTGCCCATTCAGCTCACTCTGTCAGCTTCCTGCTTTTCCCCTTTCTGACGCTTTTTCGTTTTACTCTTCCTCCGTCTTTCCCACATGTCTTTTGCTCGCAGTAAATGCTTGAGGCAGAAAACTAAGCGCCGGTCCTCAGAAATAAGTGCTGGTGCTCAGCACTGGAAACAACAAGCACAAATTAAGCACTGCTCCACATCAATGTAAAAAGCATTGTGGGTGAATTTAGACATTGTTATTAACTGAAGTTGGTTTCACGTGCTGTACCTGTAGAATGAAGATAAATAATTTCATGAAGATAAGAGACCAACGAATAAGTTCTTAAATCTGCATCGGCCATGCTATCTTTACCCACTTAATTGCAAGTCCTGTATTTTTTTGCTTCTTGGGTTTTTATTGCTGTACCTTAAATGTATTCATTGAGCTTTAGACAGGTAGATTCTCATGTTAGCTTACGTTTTAAGAATAGTCTTTCAATCTGGTCTGTAAGTGTAGTTGAGTAAGTTTCTGGCGTGATAAGGAAATATTAGCCCTATGTATTTTACTTTAGATATCAGACTGCCCCCTTCACCTTCTTTGACATTCTAGCACATGACTTTAGTGTAGTTCTCACTCTTTATATATCCAGTATGGTCTCTAATGTTTGTGCAACCATCATTTTGGCTTATCAGGACAATAAGGTAAATACAATGTGTGCGTGTGAAATAAAAACATGAGGGGACTATATAAAAAGTAGGCTACGCTTATGCCAAAGGTTCAAGATACAAGGTAAATAGAGGGGGGCAGCAAAAGCTAAGCTTTATACTAGATCTTGAACGTTTACAATGTAGCCGAGTTTCCACTAGAAAGTCCAATGTGGAAACCCACTATCATCTGCAGTATATCCACAAACTGGCCATCCTATGCAATCAAATGTATTTTTATATCAATGATGGCCACAGCTCATGGAGCTATTTGGTGTTTTCCAATTAGAATGCAAGATACATATTTTACACTACAGACATCACCCAATACATTCCTGTTGATCTTCGCGCACTGGACCATCCACAAGTGAATCTAGCCCAATTGTATGTCTTTGCAATCATTTAGTTGTACGTGCCCGAAGTGCATTATTCTTGCCTATGACTTCCTACTGACCAACCGATCTAGGCTTCTGTAAATGGATTAAAGGGACGGTTTCCACATTCGTTAAGAAGTATTTATTATACGATTTACTAATGGTTGTGATAGGAGGGATGCACAAATGCACATTACTGGATACATTTTTGGCAGCTGGAATATTTACAGAATTATTCCGTAGTAAATCTGCAGAAACAAATACAGAGGCCTATTGTCAAAATCATATGTGCTTAGTCAGAAAAAGGGGATGGATAACTTTGGGGGTTACTGGTAGAAAAAGAGTGAGAAATGTTTATGACCCCTGAAGGAAAATGTCTATTTTTGCATGGCCACTCCCGTTATTTTGGACTGACACTACTCATTTTTTGCTGGTACTCAGCTAACCAGGCCGCAGGACATATGCTCTGACCCCTAAACCATATCAAATTGGCTATACACTTATACTCCTAATTGGTATCTTTAACTTTCCTATGTACCTCTGGTATATGGTACACAGTGTACCCGGGTCCTGTTACTTAAATGTCACTAGTGGACTTCAGCACATATTGTGCCACCGCTACAGTGACAATGCAAAAAACAATTGGAGGTCTGCTACCAGTAAATTAGTTGTGCAGATTTAAACTACAAATTCAACCTGACAAAATAACCCCTCTTGACAGGCCTAACCCTTCATTTTAAATATTATTAAGTCTCCACTATGTAATCCTTAAATGCTCTTAAGGCAGGATGCATGATATTTAAAAGAAGGACATGTAATAGTTTAGTGGTAAACATGTCCTTACAGTGGGAATTTCACTGTAGCAGCATTAGGCGCTCCATGGAAAAGCATTGGGATATTTTATTGAAGTTAACAAAGTTATCTCTGCCTAGGAACCGGATAAAACGTTTATTCTTGGATATTTTAAAATATTTATTACATGTCCAATTCATTGTTGAAGTCACATTTGCAGCAACATTTCACAGAAGCTACTTTCAAAAAGTGACCTTTAGCCTGCCTGAAGCCTCTAGAAGATTACCCGAGCTTCCAAATGTTACTTAGAAACTGAATGACTCCTGTTTAGGAGTGAATTGACTCCCAGAGCTGAGAAAAAGACTTTGGGTGTAGGGAGAAATTGACATTTGTGTGACAGAATGGCACGTGGGCCATTCCAAGCCCATTACATATCTTCAGAGGGTGCCTACTCTGTCACAGGAAGATCTTGCTGTCACCTAGGCCTGCCTCCCTTTTGTCTAACTAATCAGACAGGCACCCATCACAGATGGAGGGGAGCTTTCCCCATAACCCATTTTGAGTGCCCAAAGGAGAGCTTTCTCATTTGCCTGGCCACACATTTAGGGTGGGTACAGAACTTTTGCACAAGGAAAGAACGGTTTTGCCATCTTCGTTTTAGGTAAAGAGGGGCAATGTTGGACTGTTTGCAGTAGGGCACACAGGAACTGCTGCAACAATGGGTAGGGTAACCCCAAGAACTTTTTCTCCCTATTGGTTATGGAGGGGCCAGGACTCAACTCCCACTTACAGGCTAGTGTAACTTACGCAAATGCAGCACCTCCAGGGCAACCTCGTCAGAACACTACAGTACATGTGAAGGATGGAAGAAGTACTGCACATGCTGTTGTGACCTGTGAGGAGAAACTGAAGGGCTGGACCAGCTCCCACTTGTACGAAGGACAAAGAAGTGTATGTTAAGGATCAGTTGGCTGACCTCCTGTCAAGCCTCAGGGGCAGAAAATCTGCAAGAAGCCCACCTTGCTGAAGGAACTCAGGTGACCGGTTTGTATAGGCCCCTGCTGGTGGCTTCTGTGGAGTGAGTCCTGACTCTCAAATGCTGTTCGTAAGGGCCTCTAACCCTAGACTAGGGTCAAAGTGAATTCCTCCCGCCTAACCTTAAAACCTGGGACTTTAAAACATTTTAATTTTCCTAAGTTAAGCCTTTCTGCTTTATGTCACAGCTATGAGTGGTTGAGCTCAGGTTTAAATTCCTGAAACCTTAATTGAACCTAACAGGAATAGTGCCATTAATATTGGTCATAGACTGCCATCCACCCCAACTAATGATACACTTTATCACCACCCGTTACTAGTTTTTTCTGTAAGTATAACTCCTCAGGGTAAAGTAAATTAAGAAAGACTGATTTCAAATGTTTAACTTCAGAAATCTACATCAGTTTATCAATTTTAGCCATTTCTCAGATATCTTGAGACGTAGCATATTTACAGGTCATGGATTTTCATATTTACTACTACTATCCTTTGCTTACTTCTGTGAATAGTTAACATGACAGAGGTTTTGTGTGGTTACTTGTGTGTAAAATGCAGATTAGCACATTTAACCGATGTACTAGCAGGAATGAAATAATACTAAGAAATACATTTTCTTATCCACTTATGAAATCAGGGGCTATTTCCACAACATGTTTACATGTGCCTTCCCCTCAGTTGTTTACATCCACAACTGGGTGGAAGTAAATATTAGTGAGATTTGTGAATACCCACAATGTCCCAACCTTATGGCCATTCATCACCTTTCCAGTGGCTTCAAATTGCCTTTTCTTGGGAATGTCTATGTTCTCAATATGATCCGTAAACCTCTGACATTTGGAAATCTGTCCCATGTGTAGATGTAATTATCTGCAGGTCTAAATGTCTGAAGATTCCTAAGGCTATCCATATCCATTGTGGTGAACTGGGACATGATGCCTTATGGAAACAATATTGCCTTAAAGAACACAAAGTTTTGAGAAAGAGAGACGGGGATTGTCTGGAAACATAGCTATGATGCAGTTAGAGAATTTCAGCATTCACTATAGGTCTAGTTAAAAATTGTTGTTTTGATGGCCTTGAAGCCAAAATGCTGTAGGAGCAGACAATAGAAGAGAACCTGCACCTGGTACTTTATTTATTTGTTTATTTATTTAGTTATTTTCCATAGTTTGATAATTACTGAATCTGTGGGGGATACCATTTTATAACTGAGGAACCAGTTGTCTTAATTTTTAATGATTTATCACCTCCATCAATCCTCTTAAATCAAGGCAGCTTCAGCAGCTGTTGTTTAGATTTTAGGCCTTTTTTGGATGTGTACAGATTGGTGATCTTGGATGGATATTTGTTGCCTGTTTGATAATAACCGCAATAAACTATGCAGAGGAACTTGTCCTGAATTTGTTTTATCACCTTAAGCCAGTGAAGATCTCAACATGCTTCTAAAACATGATCAAAGTATCTAAGTCCACAATAAACTGTTTTCAATGTTTTGAAACCTCTACATTTTCCGTGTTGTGTTTAGTGGGAGTCCTGGATAAACAGAAATGCCGAAACCATGGCGGCAGAGTATGCATGCTTCTACCGCAAATTGCAGGTGATGTTTTTTTCCTCATCCTGGTCTAATATTGGAAGAAATATGTGGATAATATGTAAAACATATTTGCTAATTACTTCAAAGCCCAAGAGGTCTAGGGCCTTATGCTGTATTGCTATGACAGAAGACAAATCGTAGTTTCCTTATGTTCTTCAGTGACAAAATCATCTGTTCACACTACTGCTCCGGTCTCCAAAAAGGGCCTCAATTGTCAAAGACTGCTTTGATGAGATCCCATTCCCCTGAATTTCAGCTCACATCACATCAGCAAAAGATTGTTGGTAACGCAGCACAATAAAATGCAGTTAACGTAAGGTATTTTTGTCTACTATAGAATACATTGTACTGAGATTCTCTGCACTGAATCTATGTACGTAGTTAGCCCCAGACCTCCTCCTCATTAGCAATGCCTTGGACTTCATTTCATTACCTACATTCTTTTAAAATCTATGACTTTTAGTAAGACCGCATGATTATGCCATTTTAATAGGAATCATGCTGTGGTTTTATAGTTAGTGCAGTATAACAACTTTAAAGCATTGTTTTATCACTTACACCAATGTAATATTTTGCTTATTTACACACTGATCCCCCACTCCAGCACCCCCTAAGTGTGATTTTAATCAGGAGCCACATGGCAGTGTTACTATTCTGGGACTGGAGCACAACCCACCAACCTTGACAGCACACATATAAATGCCCAGCCAGCTATCCATTTTAGGGACTGGGTATCGGTTTTATAGTGAGTACAGTATAATAACGTTAAAGCATTGTTTTATCACTTACACCAATTTCATATTTTGCTTATTTACACACTGACCCACTCCAGCACCCCCTAAGTGTGATTTTAATCAGGAGCACACATGGCAGTGTTACTATTCTGGGACTGGAGCACAATTTACAAACCTTGACAGGACACATATAAATGCCCAGCCAGCTATCCATTTTTGTGACTGGGCTTCGGTCTTGCGTCATACATCCAATAAATATACTGCCCACAGTATAACATAGTAGCAGAATGTCCTTGGTGGAAGCTTAAAAGAAAAAGGTGTGTTTATGGCCTCTAATGGTAATGAGGTGCAGTAGCTGCATGCATGCCATAGCTGCACGTGTGTCACTTTAGTTTGTGATGTTCAGTATTTAAAGATCAGTCACATGCATGGGTCGACCACTAAACTATAGCATGAAAATGCCACAAGAAAACACATAAAAATATAGAGAAAGAGAAAACATTAGAAAATCAGCAAAGATCAAGGCGTGGTCCAAGTGCCAACCAAGATGGTGGCGCTGTGCTGCGCTCCAAAACAGGCGGCAGCCTTTTTTATTCACAAGACCCTCCGACGCTTGCCTGACAGACATGGGTCTCCTCCTGAAATCCCAGTGAGTCGCAGGAGACAATTTTAGGCTTATATAACTTTGGCTTTGAGTGCAGCTGGCCCGGGGGATTTTTTCACACAGTGAGAGGTCGCATCTGCAATTTTGACAGCAGTGGCACGTTTCCTCGCAGAACTCCGAATTCAGGACTATTGCACTTTGTTATAACGCTCAGCTGCGCATACTAATGTTATCTTCAGCCTGGCCTCCACTTAATGAGTATTCCTAATAGAAGAGAATTTCATTATTTTCAGTACAAGGCAATCTTTTGGAAAATTGTCTTTTTATTCATCAAAATGTTGCCTCATCACAGCGCTTCCCTTAGCTTTCCTTCACTGATCCCTGGATTATATCACGGACTACCAAATTCTAATGTGATAATCGTTCAAATGCTTTCATGATCGACACGTAATATTCTGAGCCTTTTTTGTGTTTTTATCAGTTCTTTGGCTCATTAATTTGTTCCTCTTAAAATAATTATATTCTTCATATAATATTTAGTGACTTTGAATTCAATACTCAAGATTATTTCAGTCATAGTGCCCATGTTTCTGGTCTTCAATTTATAGTAAACACCTCAAGTGTGTTTTTTATTAAATTTTTATCTCTGAAGCTTGTGGAGATTCCGCAGCTCCCTGGAATTCCTCCCCGTTTTTTTCTCAGGCTTTTACTCTATATGGGGAAAATAAGAAACCTTACACTTTCTAATACTTCCAACAATGTTATTCTGTCAGACTCAGATTCTACTCACAATGATATGGATGATGCTACTCCACATACAATTGACTGTCATTCAGGTACCATCCCCAAAACTTACTACCTAAGTAAATTGCTGATGGGATCAAACAAAAGACCTAAAAAAGATCCTCTATCTCCATTGAGATCCACACCAGCATCTATGGATGTGATTCTTGAGGAATTTCAAGTGTTGATACCTTTTATGGAAGAGACTACTAAAATGTTGCAACATTTGGATTATATATAGTCTTATCTGGAATCACGAATCTTAACGGTGGAACCGAAAACAGAAGGTTTTCTGCTTGCAGCTTCATGTATCTCTCATCTGAAGTCAGAAATCTCTTCTCAAAAAACACACAAAGGATCTTGAAAAGTGGAATCGCAGAAATAACCTACTGCAGAACTCCCAAGGCTCAAATCCAACTGTCTGCTTCCAGTCTTTTCTGCCAAAGTTCCTTGATATGTCTACTGCTACTCCATTTTACATACAAAGAGCACATAGGCTTAGTCCCAGAGATTCTACAAAACCACAAGGGGAAACACCAGGAACAACAAGTTCTAAACCACAAAGTTGTGGAAAACGAAAGCGAAACACCGCTTTCGTTTTCCACAACTTCCTTGTTTTAGGGCCCTAACCACGCATGTGTGAACCACGTGCATGCGTGGTTAAGGCACAGAAGAAGGGAGTCGACACGGTCAAGGAGGAGGTAAGTTGGGCTGAGACTGGGGCTGTTTTTTTGGGGGTGGGGTGGGGGCTCGGGGTGATTAGGGCTTAGGGGAGGTGGGGTCAGGGTTTAGGTTTTGGGGGTGGGGTGGGGGTTTGGGGTGCTTTAGGTTTTAGGGGTGGGGTGGGGACTCGGGGTATTTTTAGTTGGTGGGGTGGGGGGCTTGGGGTGATTAGGGTTTAGGGGCGAGGAGGGGGGGTCAGGGTTTAGGTTTTAGGGGTGGGTTGAGGGTTGGGGTGCTTTAGGCTTTAGGGGGGGATGGAGTTGTAATTTTGGGGGTTGGGGTGGTTGTGGGGGTGGGGGAGTTGCAGTAATTTTTAGGGGTGGGGGTAAGGGGGACGCATGCTGGAACCGTGCATGCTGATCATTAATGCCTTTACCAGGAATGCCTTTACAACAAAAAAATCGTAGTTAAGGCATTCGTGGTAAATGCATTAGTGATAATAACGAGGTCGTTGTTTCGACCTCGTTGTTGAGGCATGGGTGGTTGAAGCACTCGTTGTTTCAACATATAACCAACCACAAGGAGTGTTTTTATTCTTTTTGCAATATACTGACTTGTAAGTTACGTCGGCAGTCAAAGCCAAAAAAAAAATTTGCGGGCAGACCATAGATTGTTCTTCTCTCTAGATGTGGCCAAAGTTACTGCAAATTGCCATAAACAATTCCTGGGCATGCACCCTCAGTTGGGAGCTATGAACGTTAGATTTGGTCTCATTCATCCATGCCTATTTAAAGGGACATAGAAAGCAAAGACAATGACCTATGGAAAACCTGCTGCAGTTAAGAGTTTTCTCCAACAACACGGAGCCGATGATATGGACACTTCAAGAATTACTTGAATGTTGTGTTGTTTCTACTTCTTGTTTTTGAAGTATTTGAGTAATAGTTTCATTTTATATCTAATTGTTATGATGCTTTTTTCTTGCTAGAACAAATTTTAGTACTGCATTGTCTTCTCGTCTTGTTCCTGTGAAGTCTCAATTTTATGTGCTGTCTCCACTCAAGTTGAAGCTACCCTACTACCCTGTGGAGTACAAGTGTTGTAGCTATCATATTCTGGTGTTGCCACCCTCCCTGTGTTTTAGGTATGTTCTTCAATCATCATTTGTCTGATTTGTACTGTTTTTTGGTTCTCAGTTTTGCTATTTCTTTACTTTTCTCTACAGTTACACTCCACATTATCTTCTTTCCTGTCTTCCATCCTATCACCCCTTTCTCATTTTCTTTCCTCATTAGGCAGAACTTGGATTTCCTCCAATACTTGATTCTTATTCTTCTTAATCTTACTACTGTAGACATTTTAATTGTACATGCTATTGTTCCAATAATTCATTCCAGGTTACCACATGGAATATTAAAGGGTTAGGTAACCCTTTTAAGCAGCAGAGAGTGTTGTCCCATTTAGTGAAAATAAAAACAGATATTGCATTACTTCAGGAGACACACCTTTCTGAACCAGAGGTTACCAAGCTAAAGAGGTGTTGGGTAGGTAATGTGTTTGCTTTCCATGCTCTAGGAAAAAAATGGAGTATTGATTCTTGGCCACAAAAAGTTAAATGCTACTGTTATTAAGCAAGAAACTGATTCCGAAGGCTGCTGAATTATTGTTAAACATTTTGTTGATAAAATACCTTTAGCTATTTGTAATGTAATTGGTCCAATCTTGGTTGACCGTACTTTTTGGAACAACATCTCAGATACATTACTCTTTTGTACTGAAGATTATATTATTTTTGGTAGTGACTGCAATTAAATCTATGATCCTGTATCTGATAGAAACTTAACAGTCAAATTTACTCACACTAAAATGCGCTGAAAAGTCAAATCTGCCATCAAATGTAAATTATTAGTCGACATTTGAAGATTATGCCACCCGGTTCACCGGTAACACATTTTTTACTCAGCCCTGCATCACTCACAATCCTGCATAGACTATCACGTTCTTAGTAAATCATTAACTCAACATGTACTTCAATTTGATATAGAAGATATTTTAATATTAGACCATGAACCAGTATATTTGGACATTGATCTTATACCCTTTTCACCACATCAAGTAGATGGTGCTTTAACAATTCACTACTTTTCAATACTAATTTCCCATCCCAATTTGAAGCCTTTGCTTCTAAATATTTTGTTATCATTTCTATACCTGATTCTTTTTTTGCTACGATATGGGATTCCTTTAAGCAGCAGCAAGAGGTTTTACAATAAATTTTGTCTCACAAAAGAAAACTTTTTGGAAGTCCAATCCAACCAATTACTCGATAAAATGGAAAACATTTCTACAGTTCTTTTATGTTATTGTTTTTCTAATTCATAAATTCCAGTTTCCTATTCTCTCTCATTTGCCCTCCCCCCATATCCTTATGTATTTATGCAGGTTTTTACAACATAGTTTCTTGCATTCGTTCATGCTTATAAATATTTGTAGCAATATTATCTTATGTTTGCATTCTATGCTCATTACTCTTGTTCTATTTTATTCACCTGACAAATTTAATTATTGTTTGGCTGTTTTTAATTGTTGTTCTTAGTAAAGTCGAACATTAAAAAAAAAAAAAAAACATCATCAAAGATCTACTGTGGAGGTAATGAAGACAACTTGTATTTTGACACCACAGCGAGTGCACGGATGTGCAGTCGAGGTGATTTCTTATCTACTTAAACATCAGACTGGGAATGAAGTGTTCACTAGGAATTAAGGGGGATATTCCAACTTTGGAGGAAGTGGTAATCCGTCCCAAAAGTGAGGGTAAAGTGACGGATATACCACCAGCCGTATTACAAGTCCATTATATCCTATGGAACTCGTAATACGGCTGGTGGTAAATCCGTCACATTTGGGACGGATTACCACCTCTTCCAAAGTTGGAATATCCCCCTAAGTGTTCTGTACTGGTTGGTCAAGAACAGGAGGTGGACAGGGCTGCTTCCACTGCCCTGTATTCAGTGAGGGACATGGCAGAGCACTAAAGTCAATTTCCTGTCCGGGGAGTCAGCACAGCAGGTTTGGGTAAATAGATTGATTAATCATGGGAAAATTCATTACATATCTGTCATGAATTAAACTCTACATCAGCGCAGCAACAAAAAATGAATGTACATAATGGGACAGTCTGCAACACCACCTCGTTCTCATAGTGAGTCAATCAATCTGAAAAAGCTTGATAGAGCTTAGGAGATGGCATAATAATGTCCTCAAAATTAAGGTGGTCATTATGACCTTGGCAGGCCTGCCCTGCCTTGCCTGCGGTCGCGGCCAGACCGTCAAACAGCGTGGCGGTGCAGGACCTCCAAATTATGACAACGTTGGTGAACTGGCTGCATCGCAGGCAGTTCCCCACCTGTACCGCCAGGGCGATGGGACCGCCCGTGGTATTTTGAGTATCCTTACCTCCAGGGATTCCGTGGTGACAGCCCCGCCATGAAATCCCAGGTCAGTATGGATACTGGCGACAGAAATACTCATTCCTGTCACCACAACAGGACTCCCCAACCCCCCTCCATGTAGGAGAACCCCACCCTCCAAAGCCATCAGAAACCACCACCCCCAAGCAGCGATGCACCCCTCCCCCAGTCCCCGTTCTGGCCCCCCGATCCCTGTTCTGACCCCTCCATCCATGCATACACACACCACACTTACATACATACAGGCACACTTCCACGCTCACTCATTCACACACACATGCACACACGGCCACTACCCCCCCTCACACCCCTGCATACAGGCATTCACACAAGCACGTAGACCCTTGCACACACACACACAAACACACACAACGACTCCCCCACCCCGTCCATTCTCACACACACACACATCCATTCACGCATACAGCACTCAACACCCCCCCTCACCTGTCGGACAATCACCTTACCTGGTGGTCGAGTGGTCGTCCGGGAGGGAACAGGGTCCATGGAGCTTGCTCCACCACCTGCGCCCCACCAACATAACACCGCCACGCCGTTTACAATGTTGTAATATGGCAGGCGGTGTTGTGGTGACGTGGCATTGGCGACGGAGCAAGCTCCACTAATCTGCCGATCTCCAGTATGGCTGCTGGTGGCTTCCCTGCCAAATAGTGGCAGAGAGCAACCAGCAGCCATAATATGGTGGTCTGAAGACCACCAACACTGGCAGCCATATGGCGAGCGTGACTTCGGCAGTCTACAAAATAGACTGCCAAAGTCATAATGAGGGCCTATATGTACAGTTCTTAAACTACATACAGGCTTTCTATAAATGAGCTAAATATTTATCTCTCAATTTAGGAGAAAATCCAAAAATTCTTCATTGGGGTTTCTTTTCACCACTGACTTTATCAATGGTAAAGGTTAGTTAGGATACTCACTAATGATGACTGCTAAATATTACCAACAGTTGATGTCTTTTCTCTGCTGAATCTAGGACTGTCATCGCACGAGAACCTCATGGGCAGAGCAATGAGGTTGCCAGCGGTTCCTACAAATGCTCTTGTGAACATAACAGATGCTATGGTGTTGGACTACTGCAAGGGTCTGGCTGATGTGGTTCGCTCTTTCTCTCATCAGGTGGAAGCCACCACACTGCAACCATATCAAGATCAAGGACACAAACTGAGAGCAAGTGATTGGGTTGTGATCAGAAAGCACATGAGGAAGATGTGTTTGGAGACTTGGTATTAAGGCCCTTATCAGGTAGGTTTCATCACTACCACAGATGTGAGTTGCGCTGGAGTTCCAAACTGGATCCACGCAAGCCATACCAGGAAAGTGGCATGTCCTTTGGATAATGAAGAAGAGTTGTTGAGAGTACCAACAATGACCAGACCAACCTCAGACCTGGAAAGAGGAGAAAGAGGAACTGAGACCGGATCTGAGCAAATCGAGAGCGGTTCAGCCACTCCTGTGAGAGGTGAAGGAGAAGACGTACAGGAAAGTGAAAGTGAATCAATCTCAATTGAGGCAGCAGGCGCGTCTAGTCATAGGAGGGCTCTCCCAGAAGTAGAAGAACTTGAGAGACAAAGAGAGCAAATGACAGACCCTGAGGGGGAAGGAGTTGAGGCGGATGACAGCCACGGTGGTCTGACTCCTCCAGAACCAGTTGCAGTTCTGTCAAGAGAAAGTCCTGCAGAGCAAGAAGAAATTACAAGTTTGATGCTGAAAAGAGCATTAACAAAAGATCCACTGAAAGGAGATAAGTGGCCAGAGTGACAAGAAAAGAGAAAGGAAGCAATTGTAGTGAACACTATTGAGAAGGAAGTAGATGCAACAAGGAGAGAAGATCTGAGCGAAGGAGAGTTGAATGGAGATCAAAAGCTGAAAAGAAAGAGATTTGCAAGTCAAAGGCACGCTGGTCCTGAATGGGTGTATGCAACAGCAAGTGAATGGCAAAAGGAATTTTTGTCTTTTTGTTTCGATCAAGACATCCCAGGTCAATATTTTGGAATCAACTGAACTGTTGAAACTATTTGCCAAGAGAAGTGCAAAGAAGAAAAAGATACTATTGAAAGTAACCGGAAAAGGCTTTTGATAACCTGATTTTACAAAATAACTTGATTTGACAAGCTGCTAAACCGATTTTTTGACAACCTTACCGATTTCGACAAAAGGGTCCTGGAAATAAGACTGAAAGATGTAAATACTTGCTGAAGAAGATTGAAAGATTTTTTTTTTTGCTGCATAGTTATTATTTTTCTCTTCTACTCTCAGATTCTTTACAGATCATGGGTAACATTAGCCAGCAGGGTAGACAGAATAGGTGCTGTAAATACTTGAGTGTTGGTTTGGCTATTGTATGCATGATGTTGTGCCTTGTATTGATTGTGGGAAGGACTGTTCTTGACAAGAGTAAAGCCAACCATACCTTAGCTTTAGAGACAACTGCCACACTCACAGAAATAGAGAAGTTTAGGTTAGATGAGAAGTATCTGCATGTAGATAATGCACAAGGAGAACTTTCTTCTAGTGTTTTCTATCGCTGATTGAGTGAGTATGTTGAGACGATGGACGCAAGAAATTATGTTTGCATGCAGATTCTATCATCAGTCGAAGAAGGAGTTACCTACCATAGTTTGCCCATCAATTATGGGATAGGTTGTAGTCTGTTACTAACAAGATTCTATAACCAGGAGTACATCCAGTATTTCTATTCTATTACTCGTTTGTACCTATAATTAAGTACCCAAGTAGAACAGCTCAGCAGAACACTATAGAATTAGTGAGAGGATTCTCTGAGCCTACATTAACCTATGCACAAAGAAACAATCTGACATGCTTGCTTACACCACTAGAAATGAGCTTATTAGATCAGACAGATGACAGGAGAAAGGCTTTAAAGGAGAAGTTAGAAGAGGAGTTAGAGGAAAGAACTTTTTAGAAATGATTATGCATTTAGTGAAATAAAAACACAAGGAAGGTTAGCTTTATATGCGCAACACGTAGGAAAGCTTTGTATATATATATATGCCTAAATCTAATACTAGTACTGATACGTTGTTTGTGGGAACAAGTGAATGTAGACTTGTGTTTTTGTTTCAGAGTAAATTGACGTTCATGTTGAATGGACAGGATCCAGCGATTTCTGGAATTTATTACATCTGTGGGCCGAATGCCTATTACCGTCTTCCAAGAGGATGGTATGGCATGTGTTACTTGGGGATAGCTTTCCCAAAGATATTTCAACTTGAGGACTTGAAAAGATGACTGAAAATGATGGAGTTACATCACATTAAAAAAAATAGAGTCTCCTAGTATAGCGGGAGATATATTTGGAGTGATAATTCCTTCCTTTGCTGACAAAACAGATGTCCGATTGACTCAGACTGCCACAGCTTGATGAACCATACTGAGGCAAGGTATAAGACAATGCTATTGATTGCTATGTCCATTTGCTTTTGTCTTTAGGTACCAAGTGCTAATTTTGATAGAACTGCAGTTAGATGTTTTTCCAAATTTGCGTAGACTAAATTGTTTTGCATGAAGCTCAAACATGCCATTCTAATCAGAAGGTTAGTTAGGATACTCACTGATAATGGATTCTAAATGTTAACAACAGTTGATGTTTTTACTTTGCTTAATCTAAATGTATGCCAGTTCTATTGCACAGTTATTCTTGCTATTGATTTGTACTGTAACTCTAGAATGTGTAGTAATCTAAGCTTTGTTTAAACTGAGATTCTTTAGAAGGTTCGTCAACCAGTATTGTTTCTGTATGCTTATCATTTGATTTTGAGACTAATTTACGTGATATTGGCATATTTAACATAGGGAAATAAACATTCAACTTTTACATAAAGATGTGGTTATTCAGGGCCAAGGGGTCATGGTGTCTGGAAATTACTGACTTTCAAGATTATTTATATTTTTGATAGGTATCACTTTTGATTGGAATTGAACTGGGTCTTATGGTGGGAACTACTTTAAGTGCAGTCAAAAGGTCCATTAAACCTCTAACGCGTCCCCTTATAAACTAATGATAAGAAACCAAATAAGGTCTGACGTGCTAACACTGTCTAAGGTGGTAAAATAGTGCAGCTCCAGCTCTTGAACAATTTGAGACACAAGTCAGCTCAGTACTGTAGAAAAGACCTGTTTTAAGTTAGTACTGCCACTGCTCATTTTATGAAATATAGCCTATAGAAAGAGGCCTTCCAGATGCAATACTGCTCTTTTGTACAATTTAGACCAGTTAATTTTAAAAGCTATTTGCTAGTCCTCTGTTAGGGATAACATAAAAATTGATCAGTGAAGCTTATATTGTAAATCAAGAAATACAAAAATCAATAAAAATAACAGCATTTTATATTAACTGATTAACTGCTTCCTATTGTTATATATTTGTGTTGCTGTTGAGACTACAATGCATTCCTATATGGTAAACATACTCCCCCCGGTTCACAGACGTTTAGGCTTACATAATCACAAAAAGCCAATTGCAATGTCTAAATTACATATACTTAATCAGTGGAAATTTTGAAGAGCAAAATACAGTCACATCAGTCAGGTGGCTTTTCATTCATCCAAAGTGTAGGGATAAAAGGCAGGACAAAATTGTGAGAGCATTGCTAAAGGCAGTAAGTTAGGGAGTAATCATAAATATTTTTCAGGGATTTTCCAGCCTGGAAACAAAACTTACAATAGTAAAGTCACTGTGTCTTTCCATGGCTTGAAGCAGCAGGGAACAGCCCCATACTCAATAAAGGCCTGGAAAAGGAGGTTTCTCCAAAGTGTAATGTAACACAGAAAAACCTTACACATAAGTATTCCTTCCATTTATACCCCAGGAATAAGTATGAAGGTAAAAGTCTGAGTAAAGGCCCACAGAATTTGAAGGAATAGACCAGTATGAAGAGGGGTTAGCAGATTTTCCCGAGACTGAAATATTTCACCACGGCTACTTCCATTTGCTCAGACCCCCATCTCATCTATACCCTCTCCACTTGTTTTGCCAGTCACTCACTAACATTCACAAAAGCTGATAAGAAAGTAGGGGCCTGATTTAGATTTCAGGGAGGGGATACTTCGTCACAACGGTGACAGATATCCTATTCGCCAAAATCGAAATATTATAGAAAACAATGGTATTTACATTTCGGCACATAGGATATCTGTCACCACTGCGCCGGAGTAACCCCGTCACCGAGATCTAAATCACGTCCTTATTAACTATGCTATGATACCTTTTGCTGTTTTATGTAACTTGGGAGTTGTATAGCTCACCTTCCTGCAATTTTTGAGCAACTTTGGTTTAAGCATTCTTGATACAAATGAAGTAATCAAAGTATACTTTCGTTGCTGAGAAACTTACAAAATTCCTTCTTAGTCATCCTACATACCTGCCGACTCTAATCACCACCCTGACCAAATAAATGTATCTCTGCCTACTTCTTTTTTGCAATTTGTTTAAAGCACACATGAGTATGAGTTTAAAATAAAATAAACAAGATTGCGTTTTTTTTAAAAGAATCCTTTTAACCCAAAAAAGTATTAGGCTGAGATGCCTGTGAACAATTTGCTTTTCAAGCTACTCTTTCCCAAGCTTTTGAAACAAAACCACACTTCCAACAGAATTAAAGCCATAGATCTCCCCAACAGCTCCTACTCACCACCATGCAATGAGATCAATTGCTTTATCACATCAGCTTCCCCCAAACTAATAATGCCCTTCTGGGCAGGTATTGAGAATGGTTTTTTTTCTAGTGTGACTAACCTAAGCCACATGTTAAAAAGATACTCTAAGATAATCTTTGACAAATTCTCAGTGAGCGTCAGAAGGCATTAAAGGGGCCACCTACTGTATTGAAAAATACGTTATCTTAGAACAGTCCTACATCACTAATAATCACCACCAACAGACATTCTAGAATGTTAATTTGTTTGATGATGTCAGCTGGGGTTTTGATATTCTTTATTACACTTAAGTCATACTAGATAGAAATAATGGTCAACAATATTCTATTGATTGCATTCTACATTTGATTTGATTTCTTACCTGATGCATTGTTTCACAAGAAGCTTCAGGGCCAATAGAAGTTTGTTCAATATATCATTAGCTAAAACAGAGAGGCTTGTCAGTTCAAGAAACAAAAGATATGCTTCAGTGCTTATTTGTAATTTGCAAGCTCATTTTAGAATAAATCATTAAGCACTCTCTTCCAAAGCTTAGATGCATGGATTTAATTTGTCTTTCTCCCACTACTTTTCTTTCTGGAATTGATAGACTGATCAAAATGTTATCTCGAGCTTTGATATTTAATTTGTTACTCAAATGTGTCAGATAATTATCTGCTATGACACGTGAACATTTCTAAAAAAAAATTTAGGTTCTTTGGCTGTCAGTCATTTTAATTTTTTACTACTCATCACAGAATGCATCAATTTCAACAGAAATAAACAATATGGCTTACTCAATTAGGTTGCAAAGGTACATTGACTTCAGACATTTCATAATTTCTCTACCGGACATAGTAGTTGGTGATGTTGTGTATACTGGGGCCGTACGGGTTTTTACAGTTCAAACAGAAACAAATGTCCAGCATTTAATGCATGACTTTACTAAGGCAGATCACTCTTGTCAATTACATCTTTGGCTCAGTAGAGGACGATCTGAATGCCACATGCATACAGTTGCCACTATAAAACAGAATTCGGAATAGTTTGATCCAGAAAGAATATTTAAAGACAGAAGAGGACAGGGCGTAGGAGAGAGTCATGTTGCAACCCCAGAGTATTGGTGAATGTATTATAACAGAGGGCACCATTAAACTTCTGCAATCTACCTCGTAAAAAAGATAAGCTATTTCAGTTGTAGGTCATGACTGCCTGTCTGCTAGCAGGAGATCAGATAGGATTTGGTAGTCCACAGTATCCAATGGCCTATATAAATCCAAGAGTATTCGCAAGGCGGACCTCCATTTGTTGCCCATCTCAAGTAGATGATCCTTCATAAATTGTTGTGTTGGTTTCAGTGGTTCGTGGTAGTCAGCAGTCAGTAAACTATTGAACTTGTTCTAGGAATGTGTCATTCTTGTATGTGTACGCAGTTTTTACAGTACTAACTACTAAGGCGAGTTTGATGATCCGTTGCTAATTTAGACATTTTTTCATTAACGAGACCAAAACTACCTGTTTCAGATGGTGGAGTGTCATTCGAATCTGTAAGAAAGAGTTTAGAATTGAAAATACATTGAGAGCCAAAGTCTGCATGGTATGTCTGACAACTGAGGCACACGGGTGCCTTCAGGAAACAATTTAACTTTCAATCCACTGATTCTGCTTATAATATCAACTACATTTAAAATTAGAAATCATACAACGATATTTGTGGATCTCTTTATTACTCAAGTGCCGTTAGTGCACGCTTTATCATGTGGATCAGATTTAATTTTGAATATTTTATAAGTGTTGAGTCTGAGTCATTCGATACACTTCAACTAAATTAGCTGATAATTAAGTTTAAATCAATCCAAAAACTGTTTTAGAATCTTGAAATCTTTGTTCATAATAGTCCCTTTTAGACTAAATCTTGTATTGTCTCCTGTCTTTTTACAGAGTGGATTATCATTAGCAGATTTTGCCTTTAGCCAGCAATATTCAAGTTGTCCACCCTTAAATTTTTCATGCACAATTCATGTGTAAATCAGTTGTTATTTTTTATTGCTCTAAGCAACTGTCTTATCCTTTACAGGTTCCACTGTATCTACTGTTGCCATCAGTTTAGAGTTAATTCAACCTGTAACCATAGCAACATTAACCAACAGAAAAGGACAGACTGAAATTATAATATAGGGATGCTGAAATGCTTAATTTCTTGCACTTTTCATATTTCTTAACATAATATTCAGAGATTTCTAGTATCAGAGAGATAACTGCCTGCCGTGACCTTTCAGTCTCTCCAGCTTGAAAGACGCAAAGCATCGATCCAGCCAAGTGGCTGACATACATTTGATAGAAAAACAGCTGACAACGAAATCAAGAATTCCATCAAGTGCATTACGTCTGGGGGTAATACCTAGAATATATAAAATGTTTGTAAAGTTAGAAGTAGAGGTTCTGATTTGATGTAGTATTAGACTAAAGTCACCCCTAATGCATGTTTTCAATGCCAGTAGTTAAACTTATTCACAAAAGAGCCGGTAGTCTATAATGAATGGAGTATTATGATCTCGGGGGAGGTAGCAATGAACAACATCACAAATGAGAGTATCATTAAGTGAACAGCAGTATTGACATCTTCATTAGTGACCAATGTAGGCAGCAACTTTACCTTGTGTATTTACAAATTACTTAACAAATTAAGGTAGTATGAGTGCTAATCCTAGTAGTGCGCTCGGTGGAAACATAAGTTGCAGTATAGACAAATGTATACAAGATGGATTTGACAAGGATATGCAATTTGTAGGAGGAGAAAGATGAGGCTGGTCTGTATTTTCACCAGAGGAACTGATGAATGACCACATTCTCATCTGCTTCTCTTTTTGTTTGCATGGCAGGGAAAAGGTTTAGTAACATGGGTTACCACATATCGTTTGTAAAGGTGCAGATGCTGGTTCTTTGTGCAACGACAAGTAATGTTCACTGGAAGTGTTTACATTTACTTAGAACAAAAGACCATGTCTGAAATTTTAAGGTAGAAGTGTTCCCAGTAATGTGCTTAGTCCTGACATGTCAACATTTTCCTTCTGAAATGTGTGAGAAGATTAGCTAGTACTTTTAGGATTCTCAGAATATTTCAAGTAGTTTGCTTGGTTAGCATTGGTTGGTCCCCTCACCAAAAGGCTCATATGCCTGTGCAAATGTTTTTAAACAGCGGCCATACTTATCGTGGCTATTGTGTTCAGATTTGGTCACCTGAATTTTCAAACAAATATGCAATAATTGCATTGAGACCAGGTTTTCCCTATCTTATGCTACCCTATTTCTGTGTATTTATAAGAAATATTATACCTGGCCAGACTTGGCCAATGTATTTAGGAACCATGTTGCCTTTTAAGTTGATAGTATTACTACATGAGCTTATTTCTCATCTACTTGCAATAACTTTAACAGTCAGTTTACAGTTCCAATTAATGACGCTTTTATTGCTTCTCTGCACATGCATCAAATGATATGTCCATGACTGGTGCTACAGTACAATCAGTTTTATAAAGCACTGGCGAAAACATCACACCAGATATCTCGAAAATCAGATTTTTAAAATAAAACAAAATTAAACCACAATTTTGTTTTTTGTTTAGGAACAAACCACTGAGGCTTGCAGTTGCTGCATAGCCCAAGTGTATAATAGCGAGTGCCTAGACAAAGCATTAAACAAATAGATGAAATTTGAAAGCTGTGTTCGAATGACATTTTTCAGGTACTATAAAATCCATAACATCTCAAGATGGCATGTACTAGTCATGGGCAATAACTTTACATTTCTGATGACAGATAAGTTTTAGTAATAATGATAAGACTCCACTGGTTACCCTATCATATTCATCCCATGGCACAACACTGCTGAAATTACTACCCAAATTCCTATGATTTGAAAGCATGCTATCCAACCCACACCCTAGTAGCAGTCACTTTGTTAAATCAAGACAGTGCAAATTAATTTGAACTGCGCAGCTTCCATGCAGTAGAAGCAAGCTTAATCAAGATTGTGAGATGATAACATTTTTATGATTTTTAATTTACCTTATACCTTTCTTTTTTCTTGATTGTTCCATTTAACTTGCATTATCACTTCTTTAAAGCTGTTTTTTCAGATAGTACGTGTGCCAGCTCATAATGCTAAGTAGTGTTTATAAGACTATATTTAACCTCATATGGAGATTGCAGGCATGTTGTAATGGTTTTGTGGCCTAAGCCTTTCCCATTATGGTTCCATTCACCTCCCAGCACATCGTTAAGAAGCGTGTTGAGATCAAAATGTTATTAAGTGTGTTGACATATATTCTGGTTCCGCCTGCTGGCCCCTCAGGAAACACACAGCAAGATTGACAACAGCTCATAATAGAGCAGGCAGCAATGCCATTGTGCATAGGGTGCACCAGCACCAGTCGAGCAAATCACTGTCTGCAAAGTGCACGGGCAGTGCAGGGGTCCCCCTGGGGCCATCAGCAACTCGTCTCCGCCAGCATTTACATAGCGGTGAAACTGCAATGGTAACGCCAGCGGAGAGAGGGGTTGTATTCCCCAGGGCAGCGGATTGGAACCGCCAGGCCGTCTGGCAGATGAAGTGTGGCGGTATTGGCAGTCTGACTGTGGCGCTTTCCCTACGGTTGTAATGTTGCAGTCGGACTGCTGCTTTGGCAACGGTCCAACCGCGACTGTGAACCTGGCAGTCTGGTTAGTGCCAGGGTCATAATGAGGTTCTTAGTGATTGCCACTCATCCTTTGAATTCTTCTTCATCTCCCTCCACAAGTCCCTTTCTCATATTTGTTCCACATATCTTTTATGTACCTGAGGTGTGTGTATTCTCATTTTGCGATCCTCCACAACAGTAATCATGGCCATGAAACCGCCCAGCACTACTAATGCATTTGTCCCGTAACCAAAACCGTCTCCCTACCTGTTCACCTTTTGTGATTTGCAATATCGCTGACTCTTCTACCTTTGCTACATTCTGCTATCTTGTTTGTGTATTTCTGTGCCTACATTTACTAGTTTTATATTTCTGTTACATTGTATTCACCTGCCCCATATTGACTGTGTTTTGACATTTCTCCAATACATTTTGTGCACTCTAGGAACAAACAAATATAGAAAAGGAGAAATATATTTTGTTTTGCATGGCAATATATTATTGAACGTTTCGTGGTCCTGGCTGGCTCTTTTATTTTGATTTACAGCTCTCCATACATGTCATACATGGAAGACCTATATCATGTGTTTGTTTTCCACATTAAGAATGCTTTCAGGTACCATCAAGTACCTGATAGAAAAAACACTTATTTTATGCACTGATTTAAAAAGTTAACTTACACCGGTAAAACATTAGCTGCATGTGCCCAAATAAATGTTTCCTCGTGTATCAGGTCCTCTTACAAGTTTTACCTTTTGAAAAATGTCATACAGTGCGCAAGTATAGCTTCAATTGCATCCCTCATTCACAAAGTAAAGGGCTTTAGGGTTATTAAAACATTCCTCACCCTAGGGGCAGAATATCCTATTTCAAGATCTCACAGAAGACCTGGGGTTTAAAACTCCTGTGCTAGTCAGCAGAATCTTTCATTTCACAGCTGCAGCTCTCTGTCTTTGAAAGTTACTGCCCTGTGCATAGTCATAGCCGGAGAAATGGGCAGCACCAGGTGCAAAAGATGAGCCTAGCTTCTTCAGCCTCTGCTTTTCTGTTGTTTTTCCTCATTTGTCAAGGCAGAGCTAGAGTCAGGCAGTGAGGGATGCTTTCATACGTTCATCCACAGCACTCACTGCAACTAGAGGAAGGAGATCGTAAGCCTCCATATTTTCCCTTAGACACAATCTCTATCTCACTCATTCCTCTGTGCAATTTACATTTCCTTTGGAGAGGCAGGAGCCTGGAGAGGAAGAAGATATCGACTAGGTTGTTAAAATCTTGATAGCAGAGGACTAGTACCCAGTGGAGCACCAAAGACACCGTGGGATATAATGCAAAAAAAAGCAAATGCCCCCTAGTTGTCTTGTTCACTTGTAAAAGAGAACCACTAATAGTGTATAGTGAGGCCCTCATGGCCCTGAGCCCGAGTGCCAATGCACCTATACCAATGCACCTGCTGCACCTTAATATTGGGTTGCAGCTTTAAAATTATTCTATGTTTAAATTATTGCTCATCTTTTTGGGCACACATTCCTTTAGCATGGTTAAATGTGATTGAAGGAGCAGTCCTAAAAGAGACCATTCAATTACAAACATCTTTAATCCAAGCAAATAGATTTTAATTGAGGACATGGTTGACAAAGGCAGTTCCAGTACTGAAATCTGTTTGTTTCCTCAGACACACAAAAAAGTTCAAAGGCATTAACTTACTGCATTTGTTTTATGAGAATTCAAATATCTTCCCTAATTTAACATAATCTCTGATTTATACCAAATAGCTGGGGATAAAGGAAGTGGTCAGTAAGAGTGCAATCTCACTTATTTTATTGAATCAAATAATAAAACGCGTAATTTATTTATTGGTCCTGTGTGGAAGATGGTAACAATTTTGAGTCAATAAAATCTTAAGTTACTGAATGTAATTAAACGGTTCATTGATTTGGTGGGAGGCTACCCCTGCCAACTTTATAAACACAATCTTGCTAGGTCACACAGCTCAAATTAAAACTAAGCTCACTCCCTGGTAGTTGTGGCACAAGCAGCAGGCACATAGGCCCCAGAGACATATGCCCTAAATTTAGTGCTTAATTTGAGCCAGATATTTACTGAGTGCAGGAGTGGGAAAACACATCGATCGGAAAGCTGGAGGGGGAGAGAGATGGCAAAACCGTTGCAAAGGGGGCATGCAGGAACCTGCAAAAGAGACAGGGGGTGTCTGGTAGTGGAATAAAGAATAGCAGCCTTAATATCCAGTGTGCCAACATTTAATTGCACGACTGCTGACTTCTGAACAGAGCTTCTATAACAGGCTTTCTTTCTTTCACAAATTTAGCACTAGCTAAGTTTAAATATTAATTTAGATTTAAGAACAAAACACAAGAAAATGCCCTGCTAATTCATGGCAGTTAAAAAGAATAGGAGGCAACACAACAAAAATGCTGATTAAAATTAGATTGAGGAACCAAAGATAATGCCAAGAAATACAAGAAATCAGATAGTGGAATATAAAAGTCAATGTTTGAGGTTGACCAGGACCCTGGGGCAACTTGAAGTCAGCTTCAATTAAGTTAGTAGTCAAGTATGCCAAGCAATCAAAGTTGTTACGTGAGTACTGAGATGTTTTTTCGTTCTCAGAATCCTCCAGCAGGGTAAGGTAGGATGATGAAGCTGTCAGGAGTCACTCCAAATTAGAAGAATCGTCCTCAGGCTCCCTCAGAAGCCTTGGGTTGTGATTCAAAGAACTAAGTAGAATTCCCACAGCTGCGGAGCCCACATCACTCCTGGCATGGATTTGCTTCATTGCCCCAGGTTTATCTTTGGACTTAGTCACTTTTATGGTTCTCAGTCTTCTCCACTGAGGCATGGCTAGTCTCTGTAGTTAGGGAGAATGCCAAAAAGCCAGATATGATCATTGCAAGGTCCTGCTGATATATGTTGAATTATGGCAAAAAATCTCTGAGTGGGATGAACGTGGAAATCTTGTCCACTGAACTGGCAGATTCTATGGAATAATTTCAGTAATTGCAAAACTATTATTTTTCACACCGTTTTTAGTACTGGGAAAGAGACTAAGGTTCTGTCCTTTAGTCTCTAGGGGCCAGATGTAGCAAAGGGTTTTTCCCATTCTGGTTCAATGGGAAAATGTGTTCGTACATATGGCCCTAGGTACTTATGGCAGGTTTCTAAGCATGATATTTCTCTCCAGGTAGGCACTTTCAAAGTCCGAGCCAAGTTGTCAGCATGGCCTTCGACAGATCTCCAAAGAGTAATTTGCCTTTTCTGTACCAGGAATATTCTGAGGATGTGGTGGTACGGGACCACTATTATACTGCCAACCAGCCAATGATTGGAACATTCCCTACATCCAATACTGGCTACTCTTCCATGAAAACTTCACCTCATTTTCCGCACTTCCTTTCCCAAACTATAGCAAACTTTCCCAGAATCACTTCATTTAAAACGTGCTCAACCTTCCTCTATCTGCAGCCTTCAAGCCACTCCCACTGGAATGAGGTATAATCCACTCTTGCAGTGCTGGAACTCTTTGTTCCTCCTTCTAGGCACACAGACAAATCATCTATTGAATGGTTTCAGTTTTAAAAGTCCCATCTTGGATCTCCTTCTACAAAGGAATAGCTCCCCTTTGTGATTTTGTCTGTCCTGTCCTCCTTACAGATGATAAGTGGTCACAGTTGTCACCATGCCTGCCTTCCTGATCCTAAGGGTAGTCCCATTGACCTCCAAGATGTCAGTCACTAATAATCAGTATTGGATGTGCATTCCGAACTCTTGAGCAGAACTACTGGCAACTGTTTTTAAACCACTTTGCTCTCAGGCAGCAAAAACGAATGTTTTCTTTCAAATTGTGTTGTTTCCACTATACTTTAAAAAAATGTCATAACAACATTTTTGATAACAGGCGTGAAATAGCTTTGAATGAAATTCCTAGAATTTTCTACCTGACGTTAAGAATTAACCGTTCATTTATAACTGGGAATGCTCAAGGAAAACACTGTCAAGCACTTTTTGCAACTCCTACTTATATATGTTGGGAGTGTAACAACGAAGCACACATAAGATATTCAACTTCTACACTACTGACACATTTTGTGCTCCACCTTACCATGGTCTTGATGGAGAGGCAAATAAGCAAAGAGCAAACCCAATTTAAAATATAGTTTTAGGGGCAATGCACACACTCTGTGGCACTGAATGGCAGGACGACAGTGCACATTATAAATTCAGCATGCTTAAAACCCATAAAAGGAGAACATTCAGGCGACCATTAAGAAGAAGGCAAAATCTTACATTCATTCACTCTGGAAAACAAAAAATCTTCTTGTCATTGCTTCTTTTCTTTTCATCTAAAATTGTGGCATTTATTTGTGTTATTCCCGACAGGTGTCGCCACAGTAAAATGAGTTTGTAGACTCTGTTTCAATGACAAGAAAATCTCTGCTCCTGGCCAGTATGGTGTCCAAGTCTGACTTAAGAAATTCATTTATTTTACCTGTAGATACAGTATATGATAGCCAGGACAAGGATAAGCTAATAAAAATGTTATGACATAATGACAACACATATTTGATTACTAATGTTGCTAAATGTTTTAAAGTATATTTTTAAAATTGTAATCCTTGGTTATAGCATGAGAAACAATGTTGAATGCTGTGTGTCTCAACGATATTACTGTTTATTGGGTTGGATAAACTATTTATTGACATGAAATGCACAAATGTAATTCTTAGTATTGGCAGATATGGGCTCTCTTTGGCCCTTACATGTCAATGTTCTTCGATGGTGACATAATGGCAACAATCTGCTGATATCTGCAGGCTACCATGACCGCATAGACATGTCTCATGGGACCAAATGCATAACACAGCAGTGGGTATGTGTCTTGGGTGTCCAAATCGTTAAAGCCAAAAATTGGGAAATTCCACAAATATAAAAATAGGACTACAATTTTGCTTCCACTGAGGGGCACATAATGACTTAGTTGAGGGTGTTAATTACGTCTCTTTCTTATAAGGGCTTGTAACTGATTTTGGACTGGGACAGGAACATGTACCTCCTCTGTGCTCAGTGAAAACTGGGCATATGTTAATTTACTGAAATTTGCTGGTACAATTGGTGAAAAGTCAGGGTTGTCCTGCTAAATCAGAGTGCCTTGCATGTATGTAGTTATGTGGTATTTTTATAGTACAAGTGTAATCAAAATTCAGCAGTGTGCTGTGCATGGTTAAAGACAAGCATAAAGTCAACGAATAAGAGGAGAAGTAGATTGTCACACAAAGTGACATCAGCACACCACCAGTACCTTGTCACCACATGTGTGCCCCTTAATTGTTATGCACAGAAGCTTGGACAAAACGTCAGGTACAGCTCCTGTGCTCACTACCCTGCCCTCCACCTTCCCTCGGGTAACAACCTGTATACTCAGAAACTGTTGGTGCAAACTTGCAAGCTTTTAAATGTTAGTATAAAACCATAGGTGCAGTAACATCTTTATGTTGTTATTCAGCACCTGGAAATGCCTATTAACCACCCGAATTATGGGCCTAATTATGTATTAACAGGTCACATTGCAGACTGTACATTCGCAGTGATCACAAAATGACCTTACCAATTAATCTTAATTAAGCAGGACACAGTTTGCTACACACTGTGTTTGAATGCAAATGGGGGGGATTGAGCCCTGCAGGTGAGGGGATTGAGCCCTGCAAGTGACAGTAACTCTCTTTATCTGCATTTGCACTAGCAAATGAATACAGTCATTTTTTAACCACATTGTTTATTCTGTTTAAGGTAACATAACAGCATGACAAAACAAGATTTTGGCAACATTTTTGAAGAAAGCAACCAAAGTCACTCTGGAATGAGTCAATGTGCTTGGTTTTTTCTTGATTGTACCAGAACTCATTCACAAGGGCCTATAAAACTGATTTGGCACCGCTTGGCAAGTCTGGACTCACAGCAAGAGAGCCCAGGTGCTTGCAGATGAAATCTTCGATGTTCCTGAGACTTCTTAACAGGAGGCAAGCTCATTCCAAGCCCTTGGAGACCCTTTGGAAGCAGGATGTAGAAAGCAAAGTCCAGACCTTTCATTCCCAGGACTGAAGCAGCAAGCAGCAGGCCAGCACAGCAAAGCAACAGACAGAGAGGCAGTCCCGTCTACAGCATCCAGCTCTTCTTCCTGGCAGAACATAAGGATTCTAACTTTGTGGGGTCAGAGGTCAAATACCTATACCTATTTCTGTCTTTGGAGTAGGAACATTTTAAAGAGGCGTTTTTGTAGTGCACAAGATCCTGCCTTTCCTGCCCTGGCACCAGACACACTCCGGGGGTTGGAGACTGATTTGTGTAAGGACAGGCATAGCCCTATTCAGGTGCAAATGTCAGCTCCTACCACCATTCTAGCTCAAGAACACCCATTAGGATATGCAGGGCACACTTCAGCCCCCTTTGAGCGACTGTCTAGTTTGAATCCACAAACAGCCCAACTGTCATCCTGACCCATACGTGTATTCCACAGACAGACAGAGGGACTGAATGGTTAAGCAAGAAAACGCCCACTTCCCAAAAGTGGCATTTTCAAACTTACAATCTAAAGAACAACTTCACCAAAAGTTGTATTTTTAAAATGTGAGTTCAGAGACCCCAAACTCCTTCTCTTTCTGTTCCCAGTGGGAAATTACAATAAAAAAGGTATTTCAAGGCAATTCTTATGTTACGCTATAGGAGAGCTAGACTGTGCAATAGTGAAAAACTAAGTTAGCAGTATTTCACTACCAGTACAGGTAAATCACACCAGTACATGTCCTACCCTTTAAATACATTGCACCCTGGTCATGGGGCTGCTTTGGGCCTACCTTAGGATTGACTAACATGTAGTAAAAGGGAAGATTTGGGTCTAACAAATGGGTGCACTTTCCAGGTCAAAATAGCAACTTAAAACTGCCTATACAGACACTGCAGTGGCAGTTCTGAGACATATTTACAGGGCTACTCTGGAGGGTGGTATAATCAATGCTGCAGACCCACTAGTAGCCTTTGATTCACAGGCCCTAGACACACATGGTGCACTGTACTAGGGACCTACTACTCAATCAAATAGGCCCATCATGGATCAGCCAATCACCAGACAGAGATTGTGAGCACAGATATTCTGACTCAAATAATTATCTTTTACGTACTCACACTTATATACTAATGTGAAATACTTTAACTAGAAAAACTAATGTTGACACAAAATGTGACGTTAGTAATGGCCGCCCTCAGAGTAAAAGGCCTGTACATGTTTTATATAATATATCAAATTAGTAATGAGAAAAAAAAATATTCTGTCCCTTTAAGAGCATGTTCTCTGCAAAAATAAATGCTGAAAAAATATGAGTATTTCTTGGGTTTCTGCTGTGTCTCTAGCAGAGCAAGGCCACAGCTAATGTTGAACGTCTGCCAAAGCACTGAAAACTGCAACGTTAGTAGAAAGATTTCATGTGTGCTGTATAACACATTCTTTGTTTGAATCTCAAACTTGTTTAAAACTTTTATTAATGAAATATATTTCTTGCGACATGAGCATCTGTTGTTCTCTGCTGGGCCTGAAACTGAGCAAGGCCACAGAGTGTGGCTATCTTCCTGCCAAGCTAAGCTAAAGTATCAACTGCATGAGATCATCTCTGTACAATTACAAGCTTCTTTTGTTTGAGTCATGAGTTCATACTAATGGAATGTGTTTCTCTCGAGGGAAAGAACTGATTTGAAAATGTTTCTCCTTCTTTGTAACTATCGTCCGGTAGCAGTGTATTCTGGAGTGGCTCAACAAAGGGTTCCACTGAAACGTTTGGAAGTGTGCTTCAGATGCAACAATTAATATTGTTTGTGCTTACGCAAAAGGGAAAACCATCAAATCCAAAGCACTTAAACTAATATTACGATACTTTAAAAGCATTTCCGATGAGTTTATGTTTTATGATTGGATGTTTACTTTTTATATGAAGTTTTTAACCAATGAGAAAGTTGTGCAAGTTTAATTTAATGTTTGAGAATCAGACATTTGAGGTTCATTGCTTCCTGGTTTCCAGAGACTTCACTTCGCATTCTTGTGATCTGTAACTTTGACATTTCATGCTTAGCCAGTCAATCTACTGACATTTCGGTACTTTATTATTTTGAGTTATTTCCCATGCTCCATGCAGTGATGCTGGTGCTTACTTTAGCGCTCAATGCTTAAAGCCTGTAGCGCTTTGTTGCCTGCCTTAGATAATTAACTTGATTTTTCAGAGAACTTATACAGTAGTCTGAATTCTGAATTATCACCCCTTTTCCTGCCCCCTGTCCCGATGCTGATGCTGCTGTCCTCCTGATGAAGTTATAACCTGATTGCTGATTACCTTAAAGTGGGGTAAATTTATGACTGTTGTGTATTGTATTTGTCTTTTGTTTTCCAGGTACCAACTGCTACTATTTTAATACTTCTGCTCTTTTGATAGCACCATAGCTAGATGTTTTCTAAATTAATGTTGCTAAAGCTTTTGCATGAAGCCCAACATGCGAATGCTTATCTGAAGTTAGTGAGGTGACTCAAATGTATCTTATCTCTCTTGTTCAAATATGTATGTTATTGATTAGTGTTTTAACCATTGAGTTTATTGTTGTATTTGCTTTGTTTAAAGTAAGATTCCTCAGGCCAATCTGCTTCTTGTACTATTTGGTGTTGAGAATCATTTTTGTGACTTTAGCACTGTTAATATAGGAAAATAAACATTTTAATTGATACTAAAAGGTGTGGTTATTTGTTGCCATATTGGTCATGGTGCGTTCTTTGCTGACTCTTTGGTGATTGTTATTATTTAATGCTGTTGTGTTACATGACATATAATCTATATATAATTTAAATGAGTCAAAAGATTAATCGACCTTAAAGCAGCATCCAACCACTTACTATGACGAAATAGATAAGCCAAGGGTGTGCTAACAAGAGCACTGGCACTTTAGCAATGGGCAACAGTGGTAAAGTGCCCAGAGTCCTGCAGTCAGCAAAAACGAAATTCGGCACAGGATCAAAAACAGGGGGGTTAAAAGCCAAAAAGACAGGAGAAACCACACCAAGAAGCTGATAGATCTAACACAGAGGTCTTCAAACTTGGGGGCGGCCCCCCCCCCCAGGGGGGCCTCAAGTGGCCCTAGGGGGGGCGCCAGACTCTGGCCAAAAGAAGCATTATGCAGATAAAAGGCCTTTATTTTAAGCAGAAACATGTAATTTCCCTTTTAAAAAGGCAACAGTACCTAACTGCAATGCTTAACTAGGTCTAGACATATTTAAACACTGCCATCTTTACCAAAAAAAAAATGAAAATTTCTGAGGTGAGCCCAATGATTTTTATTTTTCAACTGGGGGGGCGCGGATTAAAAAGTTTGGAGACCACTGATCTAACACGACCAACGGCCATTAAAGTGATTGATGCTGTTTTTTTTAAACAAAAAAGCTTTTAATTTTAGAATATATTGGGGTGAGCAGGTAGTTGCCACTGACTACTACCTTCTTCTACTCAGGTCTCAGTCAAGGTTCCCAAAGAAGAAGATGACCCAAGGTGACATCTTCCCTATTGTGACTCAGATAACACCAGGTTTTGGTGTCAGTATCTAATAAATGGACTGCAATCACAATTTCAGTCACAAACAAATGATAAATTCCTCTCTGGGTCACAGATAAAAGGGGATGCCCCTTTCATGCTCCCTCCTATTTGTGATTCGGACATGGTCGAGAAACCGACTCATAAAAAGACTTGTGTAAACAGTAAACAGATATTATGTGGTTGCAAACTTTATTATTTTGCAAATCGCAAGCTTGGTGACTGTAAAATACCTTTGTATATCAGGCTCTATCATAACAAAACCTTAAAATTACACATGATAAATAATTCATCACTTGTTAAACAACGTTCTATTTGTGCATTCCCTTCTTTTTCTAGTTTAAAATAGTCTGTATTTGCTTGATGTAACATTATCTGTGTGCTGTCTAAGACACTTTTCATCGTTTGCTAATTCTTTGCACTGCCTCTTTTATTTCTTTAAAGGGGATCCATGCTGCTTGCTCTGCTCTCATCCTAGCATTTATAATCCTCATCCTTTTAAGTCCCCGTGGTGGGCATTACTGTCTTTTCCAATTCTCAGCCTGCACTGCGGTCGGACAAGCACCGCTTACTGACAAGAAACATAAGCACAGCAACAGCGGAAGTGCTTAATTTAAATATGTAAAAAGGTGGTGGTACAGCAGTGGTTGCCTACTCTCAGCCACGTCAAAGCTTGCGTGTTGGCAGCCAGGAAGGAGTTCGGAGAGAGGGGCTTGGGCACTTTCCCTCGGTCCCTTGTTTCTGTCCTTCTGACTGCCTTTTAAAAAGAAATCCGTAGCTTTTAAAATCAGATTATGCATTCCGTGCATTTATACAGAAGCCAGTTTACATTTTCACCTCTCAAAATAACACCAAAGCAACTTTCCAGGTCTATTAATCCATCAAGCGAAGACTTAAATTGAATTATGTAGTGACAAAAAGATGCCTCGTCGTATTCATTTGGTACAATTTATCCGAGCTGCTGAGGAGTTCCGTTTTTTAATGCGAGCGCTCAGATCAAATGAGGGAAGGGTTCAAATGACGGTTTAAACGAACGAGAGTCGTCCCCAGCGGGCTATCTGTAAACCTTCTCCATATCACTGTTTTCACATTCAATAAAATATCAGCTCTCGGGTGATGAAGGAACTCTGCCCTCGATGGAAAATACGATGGCTCTTTTTCCCCGCCGTGCTGATGCAGACATGTCTTAAAAGTGTAGGTTTGGGAAGAAAGTTGAAGTGTTGCATTGGTAGCGAGAATAGTTGCAGAACTTTGCAACATAATAAACGATTCTTAAAATTGGTAGGTGCTAAGTATTGTATGAGCGTGGTTAAAATGTAAATACCGCAAGTCGGAAAATTAAATGAACCGACCTCGGTGTAATGAATCGCTGATTCAGCCCTTGAAAGATTGAATTTTTTGACATACATGTTAAACACAGAACTCAGTACCAAACCCTTAGACACCATGGGGGTCATTTTGACCTCGGCGGTCTTTTGCCAAGACCGCCGAGGGACCGCCGTGCGGAAGACCGCCAGTGGTGGCGGTTTGCCGCTCGGCGTATTATGACCGTTGGCAGCTCTCCGTCCTTTTTCGGACGGAGAGCCGCCAACAGCCATACTGGCGGGAGGCGGGGAAGTGGAGGTTGCTCCACCTCCACCGCCATGGCAACAGAACACCGCCCACCGAATCACGTCCTGTGATTCGGCGTGGCGGTGTTCTGTTGGCGGTGTGGTGTCGGCGGAGCAGCCCCCATGGATCCCGTTCCCTCCCGGAGGATCGACGGACAAGGTAAGTCGATCGTCCGTTAGGGGAGGGGGCAGGGGGGTGTTGTGTGTGTGCATGGGGGTGTGCGTCTGTGTATGTAGAGGGGGTGTGTGAGTGCATGTATGCTTGCGGGGGTGTTGTGTGATTGGGAATGAGTGCGTGTATGTCTGTGGGTATGTCTGTATGGATGTGTGTGTGTATGTTTGACTGTGGGTGTGCGTGTCTGACTGTGTGTGTGGATGTGGGCATGTATGTCAGTGTGTTGGTGGTGCCTGTGTGCGTGTCGTGTGTGAGTGAGTGCTGTGATGTTGGGGGTCGGGGTGGGGAGGGGGGTCCTGCCACCTTTGGGGGGGTGGCAGGTGTGGTGGGGGGTGTAGGGGAGGGAGTCGGGGTGGGGGTGGTGGGTGGGGGAGACCCCTATCAGTGCCAGGGAAGGAATTCCCTGGCACTGATAGTGCTTACCGCCATGGATTTCATGGCGGTTTCAAACCGCATGAAATCCATGGCGGTGAGCCGGGTCCAAATACCGCTGGCGGTATAGTGACGTCTGCCGGGCTAGAGACCCAGGTCTCCAGCCCGGCGGGCGGAACGGAGAACCAGTGGATGACCATGGCGGTAACCGCCATGTTCATAATAAAAAATAAAAAAAAGACCGCCAGCCTGTTGGCGGTTTTACCGCCGCTTCTCCGCCTTCCGCCAGGGTCATAATGACCCCCCATGTCACTTCTTCAGAGTTTAGTGGAATTGAGAGTCACAAAAAAATGGCAGAAATCCTTTCTGCTCTGTTTAGAGTGTACTCATGAATGTACACCGTCACTATGGCAGACGGGACAACTGTCAATTTTCGGAGGATGTCCCGCTTCCTGCAACATCTAAAAATAGTTTCTGCCTTAATGACTGATGATATAGGTAGGAAAAGGAAATTATGTGCACAGTGATTAGGCTGTTTGCCAAAGATCACACTGTGTGGTCCAAAGGAAAGACAGAATTAGTATGAACGCTCCTCTTTGGGATGGGAGCTAATTGGGAAGCCCTGGTCTGTGCTTCATGTTTTATACTAGATTATCTAAATTACTACCTAGCTCAAAAATGGATATCCCAGTGTTAAAACCTAACAGCCTTAGCGTGGCCTTTCTCCCAAACTTTTTGCCTCACTCCTTGTTAGAAATGGGGTTTTTGGTTGGCAGTCAGGTTACCCTCTGTCCAAGCAAGAACCCTCACTCTAGTCAGGGTAAGTCACACACAATCCAAATTATCCTGTGCCCACCCTCTGGTAGCTTGGCACGAGCAGTCAGGCTTAACTTAGAAGGCAATGTGTAAAGCGTTTGTGCAATAAATCATACAATAACACAATATAGTACTACAAAAATACACCACACAGTGTTTAGAAAAATATATAATATTTATCTGGGTATTTGCAGGTCAAAACGATCAAAGATGCAATATGAATTTGTAAAGATATCACTAAAAAGTGATATGAAGTGTCTTAAGTCTTTAAAAAGTAAACAAAGTCTCTTTCAAGCACAAAGTACCTGGTTTGGAGTGGAAAATCTCTGCAGAGGGCCGCAGAAGAGGAGATGCGTGGAAAAATGGTGTGTGCGTCGGTTACGCCCCTTCACACACGGACTTGCGTCGTTATTTTTCACGCGGGGAGACATGCATCGTTCTACGGGAGGAAAAATGGTGTGTGCGTCGGTTACGCCCCTTCACACACGGACTTGCGTCGTTATTTTTCACGCGGGGAGACATGCATCGTTCTACGGGAGGAAAAATGGTGTGTGCGTCGGTTTCGCCCCTTCACACACGGACTTGCATCGTTATTTTTCACTCGGGGAAGACGTGCATCGTTTTCCGGCACGCGGACCATCTCCTTCTATGGATCGCGGGATTACCAGATGTCCCAGGGTCTGTGCGTGGATTCTCCAGCTTGTTATCTGGCTGCGTGTCGTTCCGAGAGGCTGTGTGTGGAATTTTCTTTCTCACGGCAGGCGTCGCGTCGATTTCCCTCTGGAAGTCGGGCGGTGTTGTCCACGAAGAGTCCAAATGAAAAAGAAGTCTTTTTGGTCCTGAGATTTCAGGGAACAGGAGGCAAGCTCTATCCAAGCCCTTGGAGAGCACTTTTACAGCCAGACAAGAGTTCAGCAAGGCAGCAGGCCAACAGCAAGGCAGCAGTCCTTTGTAGAAAGCAGACAGGTGAGTCCTTTGAGCAGCCAGGCAGTTCTTCTTGGCAGGATGTAGGTTCTGGTTCAGGTTTCTTCTCCAGCAAGTGTCTGCTGAGGTAGGGCAGAGGCCCTGTTGTATACTAAATTGTGCCTTTGAAGTAGGGGTGACTTCAAAGAATGGCTAAGAAGAGCACCAGTTCCCCTTTCAGTTCAATCCTGTCTGCCAGGGTCGCAGTAGGGGGTGTGGCAGTCCTTTGTGTGAGGGCAGGCCCTCCACCCTCCCAGCCCAGGAAGACCCATTCAAAATGCAGATGTATGCAAGTGAGGCTGAGTACCCTGTGTTTGGGGTGTGTCTGAGTGAATGCACAAGGAGCTGTCAACTAAACCTAGCCAGACGTGGATTGAAAGGCACAGAAAGATTTAAGTGCAAAGAAATGCTCACTTTCTAAAAGTGGCATTTCTAGAATAGTAATATTAAATCCGACTTCACCAGTCAGCAGGATTTTGTATTACCATTCTGGCCATACTAAATATGACCTTCCTGCTCCTTTCAGATCAGCAGCTTCCACTTCAACAATGTATGAGGGCAGCCCCAATGTTAGCCTATGAAAGGAGCAGGCCTCACAGTAGTGTAAAAATGAATTTAGGAGTTTTACACTACCAGGACATGTAAACTACACAGGTACCTGTCCTGCCTTTCACCCACACAGCACCCTGCTTTAGGGGATACCTAGGGCACACATTAGAGGCGACTTATATGTGGAGAAAGGGGAGGTTTAGGCTTTGCAAGTACTTTTAAATGCCAAGTCGAGGTGACAGTGCAACTGCACACACAGGCCTTGCAATGGCAGGCCTGAGACAAGGTAGAGGGGCTACTTAAGTGGGTGGCACAACCAGTGCTGCAGGCCCACTAGTAGCATTTAATCAACAGGCCCTAGGCACATATAGTGCACTCTAATAGGGTCTTACAAGTAAATCAAATAGCCAATCATGGATAATCCAATTAACAGTACAATTTACACAGAGAGCATATGCACTTTAGCACTGGTTAGCAGTGGTAAAGTGCCCAGAGTTCAAAAGCCAACAACAACAGGTCAGAAAAAATAGGAGGAAAGAGGCAAAAGGTTTGGGGATGACCCTGTCAAAAAGCCTGGTCCAACACTCCTGTTTTAGCTGAGCTTGTTTTTGTTGACTTTAGGACTCTGCACACTTTATCGCTGCTAACCAGTGCTAAAGTACTTGTGCTGTCCCCTTTAAACATGGTGAAATTGGCTTACACCCTACTGGCACATTTAATTTACTTGTACATCCCTAGTGAAATGGTAGTACATGTACACAGGGCCTGTAAATTAAATGCTACTAGTGGGCCTGCATGTGTCAGGCCTGCCATTGAAGCCTGTGTTTAAACTGCCATTTCAACCTGGCAAAATAAATGTTTTGCCAGATCTAAGCTTTCCTTTTTATTACATATAAGTCACCTATAGGGATTGCCCTAAACAACCTGCAGGACACAGTGCAGTGTAACTAAAATGTGGTTATTGGCTTTTAACTTTTACATGTCCTGGTGGTGAAATACTCTTAAATTAATTTAAAGTGGTAAAGTCATATTTTAAGTCACAATTCTGAAAATGCCACTTTTAGAAAGTTTGTGCCTGCAGTCTGTCTCCTGGGTCACATGACTAGGTGTAGTTGGCAGTTGGTCTTTGTGTATTGCACCCAGACAGTGAAACTAAGGGTGAAATTGGGTTGGTAGGATGGGCTAACTCTGACTTGATAGAGGGAGGAGCTGTCACCTAGCACACTTGCACCTCACAAAGGCTTTGCATGAGCCTACTCACAAAGCGCTAGTATCAAGGAAGAAGTCTCCAAGGTGCTAGCACTAGGAGTGATTGAGCCCTCCAACAGCACCAGGTCCAGCCCAGTTGTGCTGGTGACAAGGCTGCCCCACCAGAACTTAGGTTCTGTGTTGACTAGTGAGGACTCTAATACCAATATTAATAAGCTTTATTTGGTTTCAGACATAAAAGCATAAAAGCACAACAATAAAAAAGATATAGCTGATTAAAAGAAAAAAAGAAATAAATAGATAGAATGGTATTGGCTGCAGAGGAATCAATTCCGTTAATGTGACTGACACTCACCCCGTTGTCGGAGCTGATGAGCTGGGTGCTGCCAAATTTCTCAGTACCTTTGATCTCACTTCAGGGTACATGCAGATTGCTCTGACTGAGGGGGCCAAGGGGAGGTCAGCATTCTCGACCACAGAGGGCCTCTTCCAGTTTTGAGAGATGCCCTTTGGTTTAAAGAATGCCCCTGTGCCTTCCTGAGTTTGGTAAACTGGGTCCTGGCTGAGAAAGATTCACTCTGTTCTGTCTATAAAGTAGTGTGATGTGCTGTTGAAGGAGTAATACTTCATTGGCCTTTTTAAATCTATTAACAGGTCAGACAGAAAAAGCATTCCTTATCGGATACACAATTTCTCACCCACCAAATTAGCATGCTTCATCCCAGCGGGTCTCAACATGAGGGCTCTTTGTGGGAGATCTTATTTCCTTACCCAAGATTGCTTTGGAAAAGCAGTTGAATAATGCCCTGTCATAGCTTGGGAGAGGAGTGAGAGAAAAGTGGTAGATTGGAAATAGGTGAAATTAAAATTGGCTATAAGTTATCAAAAATAAATTCTTTATTCATACCCAAAAGTCATGCCAAAATTAAAAACAAACATGGGACTCAAAAGGATATCAATGAATCTCTGATTCAGGAAAGGTCAATATGTTTCTTGCCTCAAGGATGCACTTTGGAATTCTCTCCTGATAGGGGGACATCATTCCCAACAAACCATCTCGACCTAGGAACTCATGAGGAGGGGTTTGTCCCACCTGGCAATGCTAAAGAGCGCAAGAAGACCTGCACAAGTGGGACACACACTGGATTTGCACAGGACGTGCCCAGGCGCAAGAGTGGGCTTATCTATGCCCATCAGCGGCAAGAGGATGCAGGGCGGGACCCACTCTCTTCAATCTGCACAAGCTTTCGTATTGATGATTAACTCCTTGATCAATGCAAGTTAGTTTACTCATCCCTACTTCAAGTTTATGATGATGATTTGTTTTCCTGCCATTTTCTGAATGACTTTTTTTTTATTATGTGTATTCAGACATTGTTTTTTATTTAATAAATCCAACAGTGGGGAAGCAGAAAGTGTCAGAACCAAATAAAGCCCCAATTGACTTTGAAAAATCACAGAAAAGTGCCAGCATTAATTGCATCTTGGATGACACTGATCACCTAATAGAGGAGGTCAAGATTATTCTAGAAGATAAAGATGTGAACTTAGCAGATACAACTGGCCAACTGGCCATGTGACTGTGCTGTGGCATGTTTAGGAGGGAGAAAACAAGGAAAGGCAATAATTGCATTACTGAAGGAGGGCTTTGCAAATCTACCCTCAAGTGAATCCTAATTGTGCTTCATTGTGATGTTTTCCCCCTTCTCCTAAAATCATTATCCTTCCAAACAGTTCCTACCACAACAGGTTTACACTGCTAGATGCCCCTACCCCATGCTCCCAGACTATCTCTGCAACCACTGTGACAGCTACATTTGTGCATTTCATCCAGACAGCCACAAACACAGGTCACTCAACTACATCTGCATTCCTCTGCATACTGATGGGTCTTCGTAGACAGGAAGGATGGGAGAGGCTCACACTTACACTTCAAAGGGTAGTGGCCTGACCCCACACTCTTTGAAGTTCCCCTCACTTCTAAGGCTCTTTTGGGAATAAGTACTGCATGTCTGATCCCCTAAAATCGGCACTTCTGGATCTGGAACTGAAACTCTGTCAGAAGGACTGCTGTGCTGCTCAAAGAACTCAACTGGACTCCTTTTCTGGAAGGACTGCTTTTCTGCTTGTTGACCTGCTGCTTGCTCCTTTCTGACCCTAGTGGAAGGACTCTGCCTTTCTGCCAAAGTGATCTCCAAGGGCTTGCTGGATTGCCCCTTGTTCATTTGCAGTCTCAGGGACATCAGAGACTGTCTACAGCTCTCCAAGTACTGCTCGGCTCTGCCTACTGTGAGTCTCACCCTTGCCTGAGGTGCCCTCTCCAAGCTCTGCGCCTCTGAAGTGTGTTCTGCAGCTGATTTCTAATAAAAATGGATGCATCACCTCGAGTGTGAGAGAGGTTCTGCCTCATCACTCCTTGCGAACGCAGAGGCTGTTCGACGACAGCTGAGTCATAACTTGCACGGCCAAATGACAATGCTCTGCGTGGCTCAACAACAAAGCATTCTCTTCACTTCAATGGAGTTCCCCATTGACGCAGTGACCTCACTATGTGGAAAATACCAATGCATCATGCCCTCGATGTCAACGCCTTATCCATCCAAAGGTACTGTTTTAGTGGATCCTGCAGAGGTTCTGTAGCCTGCCTACTCTCCATCGTGGTCAGCCTGAACTTTGGATTTGCACCGGTCCCTCATGACCTTAAGTAACCTTGTGACCGCTAGTGACTTCTAAGCACTATTTTGGATTTAATCTTTAATAATGTGTACCTGGAATTCTACTAGTTGTATTTTTGTCATTTAGGTCTTGTTTTACTCAGATAAATATTATATATTTTTCTAACCTGGTGTGGAGACTTTTTGTGGTATGTTCACTGTGTTACTGTATAAATTATTGCACAAATACTTTACACATTCCCTTCTAATATAAGCCTTCCTGCTCTATGCCAAGCTACCAGATGGTGAGCATAGGATAATTTAGTTTGTCTTATGATTTATCCCAACTAGGATTGTGATCCCTACTTGGAAAGGGTGCATACTTCTACAAGCTAGTAGACCCGATTTTTAACATGGAGGTATCTTAATAACCTGGGCCTTTTAACAATTATTGACCTTTGGCATCAGAAAAAAAGTAGGTTTGGATGTGTAGAGTTTAAACCTAAATGATTGACTGGGGCATTGGGTTGATAGATCTCTGTTGTTTGGCTGTGAAGGAAATAAGACTATCAACCACGTGGGCCTACAGGCTGTGTGTAAAAGTATTGACTCTATGACATCGGAGGGGGGACCTCAGATTAGACTGCTCTAGAGAAGATGGAATGGGAATGTAACTTCACAGGTTGAGCAAAGGACAGGAGATCTCCAATATAAAGTTGGTTCCCTTACAAAAGTAGGCCTTTCTGTGATATCTTGGAACTTGGCAGGCATAAAATCCAATTTATGTGATACTGAGTGGGTCTCTTGCATAGGTGACTTCGATATTTGTGCATTCCAAGAGACTTAGGCAGTAAACAAGGTGTTGTTAATCAATGGCTTCACTTCTTATAATGTGGAAGGCAGACAACCTGGGAAATATTGGCAGGCTGCAGGAGGGTTATTGATTCTTGTAAAAGAGTCTGTCCCCTGCACACACACATTACTGAATGTTGACTCAGCAGATTTAATGGGAATCAGCTTAAGTTACCCTCTGGGCTGAAAATAGTTTTATTTAATGCATATGTGAGATCAGCAACTGCTAATACTTACTCACCTTTTTTGGAACTCCTCAGTGAGCTTCTTGAATCGTGCCATAAACAGGCTAAAGTCATTGTTTCTGGAGATTTTAATGTTTCTTTTGAACCATCACTGTATATTAACCCTTTGAATGAGCCAGAGGATGAACAGTGGAGCATACCGCTTTTAACTGGTAAACCATTGAGGTACTTCTCAAATATATCCTTCCATCTAGCCTCAATTGTAGTTGGCCACGGTCTAGAAGCTTATAATGGCAATACTCGCTCCAACAAAAAAATTGCACCCACCTTTAGCAGGTATTTTTGATTATGTGCTTGTAGATGTAAGATTATGGCCATTTATTGACAATATGAAAATTGTCAATTGTGTGGACAGCGATCACAATTCACTGACTACATTTTTTTACATGGGGATGTTTTTAGTGCAGTTTCAACCTATTGGTTTTTGGAGGCCACCACCTATGATAGCTAATAACTACAGGGGGGTTACAAGGTCCCAAGTATTGTTTGACTGTAATTTGCATTCTGCGCTCTACCACTGGTATGCTGTTCACTTGTCTGCTTTTGAAGGTCAACCAGGTGAGGACATTCCTATACTGGAAATTCATGAAAGGTTCTTCATTTAATTATGAGACCTTTTTCACAAAAAGGTCACACATAAGCAGTCATCTTGTGTGAAACAGAAACTGTGTATTAACTCTGGTTGTAAATTAACCCTTTGAATGAGCCAGAGGATGAACAGTGGAGCATACCGCTTTTAAATGGTCATACCAGGAGATTGCAGAGGCCAGACGTGATTATAAAATGACACTTAAGAAAACCAAGAACGATTGGGATGATTGGGAAGATTTACTCTGTGACGCTGAGTTAAATAAGAACAAGGCCTTTTGGCACAAAATCTCACATGGAAGCCTGGATAGTACAAATTCTTTTATCATCATATTAAGCCTGAAAAGTGAGTTCCACATATGTCATCTTTGTATGCCCAGGCTGATTGTGTTGATTTGTCACTACGCTCAAGTGCTGCAATTTCCATCACTGTTACCTCCAACACAATATATCGGAGTCTAGTGAAGTCAAGCTCAGTATATGTGGCACTCATGTTGCTATTAGTCACCTTAAACAAGACACCTGGTCCAGGCAAGATACCTGGAGATGTGTACAAATCTGAGCCCCACGTCTGCTCCAGTTATATTCATCTTTTATCAAGTGCTACTTCGGCTAGTGGAGAAATCCCTGAATCCTGGAGAGGAACCAAAATTATTCCCATTTATAACAAGGGAGATGTTGGTAATCCTTCAAATCACAGGCCCACTCATTTCATAGACAACCTGCAAAAGGTTTTTGCTAGGCAGGTCCTTGATCAACTGTTAAATTGGGTAGTTAAACCTCATAAGTTGTCTTGACTCGTAGTAGGTTTCCGTGTGAAAATCAAAATCAGCACCATTGATCAGGTGTTTAGATTCACAAGTTTGTACTGGAAATATGTTTGCACAACAAACAAAATGTGTACGTAACCTTTGGAGATGTAAGTGCTGCGTTCAATTCTGTTCCACAGGACAAATTGTGAAGTTTCCTAGGTGAAATGGGTTTCCCTGCAAACCTGATTAAACTTAATATGCTTTTACATGAAAATAATTGCACACAGGTACATTGGGGCAATAAGGGAGAACTTACTGATCGCATCCCAATACTATGAAGTGTTTGTTAGTGGTGTGTTCTAGCGCCCACTCTGTTTTCTATTTACATAAACAATGTGGCCAAAGATCTACTGGCATGTCTGAACGATTCACCAACTTTAAACAGCAATAAGATTCCAATTGTACTTTTTGCCTATGATTTGTTACTTATTTCCAAGACACATGTTGGTCTTCAAAAGTAAATTGATAAATGTACTAAGTTTTGTGATCAATAAGGCCTTCAGATGTGAGTCTTCTTTTCATTCAACATAGGTCTAAAGCTAGCACACAAATGCACTTTAGAACTAATTCTCGTTCCCTTTCTCCTGCCCTTGACATTTATTGTGCTAAGGAGCAGGAGGCTACTCTTTATGGAGCTGAACTCTGGACCTAAGAAGATATGCATAAGCTAACCATGGCCTAGGACAATTTTATAAGGACTCTTATTTCAGTTTCTTCTAGTTCTTACCTCATTCCTTTATTTTTTTAAACTGGTCTTAAAAGAATCCCGGATGTTGCAAAATGGAATCCATTGGTTTATTGGGTTCAACTATGGTCTTCCCTAGAGGTAATTGATTATAGGGACTTTTTAAAGGAACTACTTTCTGAGTATGACAAATTAACAGACAGTTCCTTGGTTAAAGTTTGTATAAAGTTGGGTTTGAATGCTGGACTTAACTAAAGTGTGGGAAAAACCTGGAAGCATCTACAAGGCCAAAGCTGCAGCCATAACGTCTCTCAACTAGCCATTTGTCCTTAAACATTGTGTTCTGAATAGGAACAATGGGCATTTAATCACCCAATTCTTTCAATTCAAAATTACCCTGCACTTTGAACTGTTTTGGACACTGTCGCACCTCCTCTTGCTTAAAGCTTGTGTGTCCACTTTAGAATGGGTAATCTACTACTTGAAGCACTTACAAAGAGGTGGAGTAACGGAATGATATCTAGCACGTGTCTTGCTTGTGGCATAGGCTTAGAAACTGAGGAACACATTTTGTTGTTCTGTCTGCTGTATCTTGGCATTTGCCCCAAGTGGATAAGTCCAGTGTGCCGGAATTTAGGGACCATGCATTATTTAGTAGCATATAGGACATTAAAAAACAGATTCCTTGGGCTACATAGTATTTGCTGTGAGTCGATTCCTTTTAATCATTTGGTATAGGCAGAATGAGGTTTTGTCTCAGTTATCATTTTAGTAAGCATAATTGACGTGACTAGAGTCATCTCAGCATTTTTGACAGTACTTTGTTTGGCTAGTTAGGGATCTTTGAACTACATTGTAGTTTAACATGTTTATGCACTGTACTGCCATTTGATGGAGTTTGTTTTGACCAATGACTTTGTGTTTCACCACTGTGCATATTAGTTGCTCAATGTTCACCAGTAGCACATGGTATGTTTTGTTCAGTTGAGCCGCCTATGGGCTTTGACATGGCATTAGCCATTACTTTCTGTATTCAGTTTAGCCGCCTATGGGCTTTGACATTGCATTAGCCATCACTTTCTGTATTCAGTTTAGCCGCCTATGGGCTTTGACATGGCATTAGCCATTACTTTCTGTATTCAGTTTAGCCGCCTATGGGCTTTGACATTGCATTAGTCCTTACATTCTGTATTCTGCCTATTGGCTTTGACATGCTGTATCCAGTCTAGCCGCCTATTGGCTTTGACATTGCATTCCTTTTGGCTTTGACATGATGTATTCAATTTAGCTGCCTATTGACTTTGACATGCTATTAGATATTCTGCCTATGGGCTTTGACATGATATTATATATTGCATTTTGTATTCAGCTTAGCTGCCTATTGGCTTTGACATGATATTATACATTGCATTTTATATTCAGCTCAGCTGCCTATGGGCTTTGACATGATATTATACATTGCATTTTATATTCAGCTCAGCTGCCTATTGGCTTTGACATGACACTAGACATTGCATTTGATATTTAGGTTAGCTGTCTATTGCCTTTAACATGACATTGCATTTGATATCTAGGTTAGCTGCCCATTGCCTTTAACGTGGAGTTAGACATTGCAGTTGAGAATCCAAGCTGTATTTTTCCAAGCTGTGTTTTTGTACAAGATGAACCAAGATGTTTTGTTCTCACAGTAGACTAGACCTGATAAGAGAGAGTGCATGGGTGTTTTTCTCTTCGCTTGAGCTTGGGAACAGGAGTAGTCTTGGAGACCTGGCCAGTCTCCAAAAGGCTTGCTCAGTTTCCCAGGTCTGAGAGGAGGGGGCACACCTTTGTAACGAATGTAACAGGCTGCAGAGGGTCAGATTCGAATCTGCCGGACCTCGTGCTGGAGCTTGGCGCCAGCTGCCAGCAATCCCATGTGGGTAGATGAATCTCTTTCTCGCGGCTGACAGGGGTCATCAGCTTGCAGACCTTAGAAAGATGAAGCTGTAGATAGTTCCCACACGGTGAAGTATTTGTTTTGCTTTGCATTCAATATCTTATAAATATAACCTGCTGTGTATATTGCAAACTGATATATTTTGTTTGATTAACGCGGACTTGAAAGCTACTAATTCGTCATTCATAAATATTGTGGTTGGGGAAGAATTAACAACAATAAAAGTCTTCTTTGACCTCAGAAGTGCATTTCTGTTGTGTTATGTTAGTGCTTAGAAACTAGATAAGAGGAAAGCACTACAATTGGTACCAGGAGTGGGGTCGGTCATTAAGAGGTGATTAAGAGGGTGTTGACGAGTTGGTAGATTTCTAAGTGCACACTTTAAAAGTGTAATTGTTTTTTTTTGTTGTTTGGAGAATTACAGAATTTTTTTTTTGTGGAGAATCACAGTAGCACGGCAGACCATGTCTGGGAATGCATGTATTGGTAAACTGCCTGATGGTGCTACGAAAAACTGTGAATTGTTTTCTGTTTGGGGAATTACAGAAGAAAATGTATGTGTAGCTAAAATGCCTGATGGTGTTTTGAGAAATAATTCCTGTTGTACATATGTAGAAAACGTGTCTTTTGGAAGTAATGATGACAGAAAGGTTTGGATACCTTTATCTGCTTACAGAGAAATGCAGGAGAAATGTAGGAAGTTGGAACATGAAAATAGGAATTTACGTTAGCAAATTAGCCCGACTGAAAGTTATAAAAAGGCTGTTTTTGAAGAATCTTTCTTGTCTCATTCCAGTAATGATGGGGTTAAGACAGCTCCGAGCTGCACTGAGTTTTCGTGTGAGCCAGGGTTTTTGGCAGACAAAGCGCATTCCTTAACTGATAACACGAAGAGAGCTCAGAATGTGATTTACGAGTTACCGTTGCAAAATGCACAAGTAAAACGAAAGATTTTAGAGAAAGAGACACCGAGTTTCATTAGCTTGTTTGATTTTTGGAAAAAGAATAGCCCTCATTTGAGAGAAATCCTAACACTTTTGTATATGGTCACTGTGCAGCTGCGCGCTTGTGATTTGGCAAATGAAATAATGCAGACTTCAGGTTTCTGCGCAGTGCAAGAAGGAAAAACTGATGTACATGTAAATCAAGAACAAGGAAAGAAAATAGTGCCCCTAGCTAGAATCATACAATGGATCTGGTACTTGCAAGACAGGGCTAGAGTACCACAGATAAAAGAATTACCAATGAAGTTGTGTGCACCATTTGAATTCGTGTCTACTGAAGATAAAAAGCATGTTTGTTTTACTAATGATTCATTGACCGAAATGTTGTTTTCTGGCACAGGAGAAGGAACAGAGTTGTATAATGTGTGTCAGATTTTAAAGCAAGAGCTACGTGAGATGTGTCATTTTTATGCTGATTTTTGGTTCATTGCTAATGTTTTAGCACCTAACTGGTTCAATTACCTTGCCGATGTTAATGAGAAAAATTCAGAGAGAGAAGTGTTCACCCAGAATTCTGCCTTAGTGGGGATGGCTAAGTGGGTGCCCCAGAAATGTGAACAGCTGAGAGAAAAAGCCACTTACAGGTGGGCAGAGATGAGAGAGATGCACATTCCCCTAGTTTTGATAAAAACTGTGCAGCACGCACAAAAGCAATCTGTCATGCAAGCAGTCACAGAGCAGTTGGGGAGAGGAACTTTACCAGGACAGGAATGGCAAATTGATCAGGTTTTAGGGAGAGTGATTGCTGCAGATTACCAAGGAAAAATCGAAATTATGCTGATACCTAGAAAAGAATCTGATTCATTTATACAAATTGGAGACAGAATGGCCCAAATTGGCAAAGGTGCAGTGAATGGAGGTTTGTTAAAGAAGGAGTCTGCCCCAGCCCTTCTGACAGTGCAAGAAAAGGGAAGCTGTGGCGCAGCAGATAAAAACCTCAGTACTGATGTGTGGGCTGAAGCCCCAAGTGATCCTCCAGAACCTGCAGAAAATATAACAAAGGGCCTCAAAAACGTCCCGCTGATTATAAAACAGGGAAAGAAAGAGGAAGGGTGCAGTTTAAATGAAAAATGTTATTTGCAAGAAAAGTCATACTTGTTTCTTTTGCAGATCCTACCACGTTTCGCCACTGTCCCTGAGTGTGCTGTGTGGTCCCCCTTCCGGTGTGTGCGTGTGGGGTCGGGGAAGGGACCGAATCCCCAACCTGAACCTGGCTGAGTAAAGTGCCAGCACCATGGATCCATTTTGCGCAAACTGCGCCTTCAGTTCAAGTTCAACTTGTTTGATTGCATTCTTCCACTGGAACTAAGCTGTGATTTTTTTTTTTTCCCTTCTCGTATGGAACTCTGACTTTTGCTTATCTTCCAGCAAACCTTTCAGGTGGACCGTGCATCTTTTACATGAGTAGAACTCATGCCACATCAAATTGCTAACACTGTTGAATCAGAGACTCACTCAGAGTATAACAATTGCCCAGTCTTTTCTATGTAGATGTATCTGATGTGAAAGGTTATGAGATCAATGTGTTAATTCACTTCTATTGCTTTACAGGGATTGTTTTGATCATTCAAAGGTGACTTGCTGATAATGTTTTTTTTGTGCTGATGTTTTTTTTTGTTTTTGTTTGAAACAAGAGATATGTGAAACAAAAATTCATTGGTCAAAGGGCGGAATGTACTGCCATTTGATGGAGTTTGTTTTGACCAATGACTTTGTGTTTCACCACTGCGCATATTAGTTGCTCAATGTTCACCAGTAGCACATGGTATGTTTTGTTCAGTTGAGCCGCCTATGGGCTTTGACATGGCATTAGCCATTACTTTCTGTATTCAGTTTAGCCGCCTATGGGCTTTGACATTGCATTAGCCATCACTTTCTGTATTCAGTTTAGCCGCCTATGGGCTTTGACATGGCATTAGCCATTACTTTCTGTATTCAGTTTAGCCGCCTATGGGCTTTGACATTGCATTAGTCCTTACATTCTGTATTCTGCCTATTGGCTTTGACATGCTGTATCCAGTCTAGCCGCCTATTGGCTTTGACATTGCATTCCTTTTGGCTTTGACATGATGTATTCAATTTAGCTGCCTATTGACTTTGACATGCTATTAGATATTCTGCCTATGGGCTTTGACATGATATTATATATTGCATTTTGTATTCAGCTTAGCTGCCTATTGGCTTTGACATGATATTATACATTGCATTTTATATTCAGCTCAGCTGCCTATGGGCTTTGACATGATATTATACATTGCATTTTATATTCAGCTCAGCTGCCTATTGGCTTTGACATGACACTAGACATTGCATTTGATATTTAGGTTAGCTGCCTATTGCCTTTAACATGACATTGCATTTGATATCTAGGTTAGCTGCCCATTGCCTTTAACGTGAGTTAGACATTGCAGTTGAGAATCCAAGCTGTATTTTTCCAAGCTGTGTTTTTGTACAAGATGAACCAAGATGTTTTGTTCTCACAGTAGACTAGACATGATAAGAGAGAGTACATGGGTGTTTTTCTCTTCGCTTGAGCTTGGGAACAGGAGTAGTCTTGGAGACCTGGCCAGTCTCCAAAAGGCTTGCTCAGTTTCCCAGGTCTGAGAGGAGGGGGCACACCTTTGTAACAAATGTAACAGGCTGCAGAGGGTCAGATTCGAAACTGCCGGACCTCGTGCTGGAGCTTGGCGCCAGCTGCCAGCAATCCCGTGTGGGTAGATGAATCTCTTTCTCGCGGCTGACAGGGGTCATCAGCTTGCAGACCTTAGAAAGATGAAGCTGTAGATAGTTCCCACACGGTGAAGTATTTGTTTTGCTTTGCATTCAATATCTTATAAATATAACCTGCTGTGTATATTGCAAACTGATATATTTTGTTTGATTAACGCGGACTTGAAAGCTACTAATTTGTCATTCATAAATATTGTGGTTGGGGAAGAATTAACAACAATAAAAGTCTTCTTTGACCTCAGAAGTGCATTTCTGTTGTGTTATGTTAGTGCTTAGAAACTAGATAAGAGGAAAGCACTACATGCACTTTATGAATTGTTATAGTGATGCTTGATTTTAACACCAATTTGTAAACAGTGATATTAGTCGTATTATTTGGGCTCTTAGGCCTAGCACTATTGTGTTTATTATTTTCCCGGTCCTTGAGAGTGCTATATGCTTATTTTTTAATTCTTTGCACTATTTTGTGTTGGTTTTTACGTGAGTTTAACCTCTGCCCTTGTACAATATGACCTTGGTTGGATAACAAACTGTTGTACTTCTTAAAATCACATATTAATGTAGTTATGCAATTGTGTATTTTTAATTACTGGTTTTATGTTTACTTTAGTGGATATGATAATCGAATAAAGAATTGATTGACAAGTAGGAAAAAGCGCAAATCAATTTAGCTAAAGATTACATTTAGATGGTAAAAAGCCCAGGGCTTGTGAAGAGCCTTGCAGGATTCCATGTTCTATCTTTAATTTCCTTTGTGTCAGGAAGGGAAGAGACAACTTTCTCAACTTGTGTCCTACATTTAGATAGTAGGTTAGCAAATTCAAAGCTGAGCATCTGACACCAATCCTATGCAGCCGAGATAGGAATACCCATAGGAAATGTAGTGAAAGGTTGCAGGTATAGTCAGTAAGAGTAAATCAGCACAACTTTCTTGATCAAGGATCAATTGGCGTTCATCAACTATTGCTGCAAGGGTTGATTCCGTTCAAAAAGTGGACTGAGCTGGGTCAAGAATAGAGTTAGCCTCTAGAAAAGGAGAGAGAACACTGCATGTGTTTTGCTGTATCTTAATAGAAAACATTTTTCAGCTCGGGGGAATGACGGGTATATCTAATGAAGCATTGCACAGCAAGGTAAGGTGTTAAATTGTCAATGGTCGGATTTAACTGTCAAAGCTAGCTCTGTCAATCTCACAGGTGTTAAAGGAGCTAGACAAAACTTCCTTCAATGTTAAGGAATTAGAAGAATTTGTCACCTTTTCATCATACCTAACTGAAAAAATGAGGATGATTTCAAAATGCAAATATATTATATTGGTCTCATCATTAAAACAGTTTGACAATTTATTGTTCAATTTTGAGGCATTAGGTGATTTGAATACCTGTTAGGAGGATTTAACAATTTTAAAAATGTTTCATTTCTTGCGGTATGTGTTCTCATTATAAAACAAACAGCAAGACGAGCCACCACTCAAGGATAGGGACCATTTCGACTTATCGTCTTCAATTCCAAATCATTTAGAGTCAAACATAGACCACAGGGTGTCCTTGGAAAATGCCTCTTTTTTCCTGCTCAGCCCCAATTTTTGGGGTATTGGTAAAACTGGTGTTTTGACTCTCTGCACTGAGACTCAGTGCAAACACGACTGCTGGCATACCTTTGTAGCCTACATGTGCAGTTTTAAAACTACAAATTTGACCAGTCAAAATAAACCCATTTTGCAGGCCCTAAAGCCATCCATTAAAATGTTAAACATTTAAATTTTAAATAAGTCTACCCCAAGTAGCCTTTATGATCCATAATGCAGGGTGCATGGTATTTAAAAGTAGGACATAAAAAGATTTAATGTTAAAAAGTAATTAGAGTGAAAAGGCCCCAGAAACTATTTTCACTGCAGAAGGGTTGGCTGTTCCAAGAAAGCACTGGATTACAATAATACTTTCCTAATGCTATCCCCATGCAGGAAACAGTGACACACTTCATTCTTTGATTTTTTTTTAGATATGTGTCACAAGCCAAATTTGCTTGTGAATTCAGATTAGTAATGCATATTTTGGAAAATGTGCTTTTAGAAAGTTACCCTTTCCCTGTTGTGACTCCAAATGCTGTTGCAGAAGTCCTGTGACCATTGAATGAATCAAAGTTTACTCCTTCTAGCATCCTGAAACCCTGGCACTTACAAACTTTTTGACTCCAAAGATCTCCATAGGACCAGAACAAAAGTGCCATGGCAATCCAACATATGTGCATTGCTGCAGGGCGAATGATTCAACTTGCTCCCACTCAGAGCTTTTCCACAGTCTCAAATCCATTTCACCTGGACATTATGTCGATAGTATCTCGCCTTGTGCAGTCCTTTTCAGCTCCAGCTTTCAGCTTCACACCCCTGGAGTAAATCTAAGCTCCAAAAACTGTGACTAGGTCCAAATGTAGAAATCTTCACCAGGCTGGCAAGGGACCTTACTTGAGCGTGAACTTTGAATTTCTCCCGTTGAGAACTTTCCCACCAAAAACCAATGGCATCACTGGGACCTTGCCCAACTGCTATCCAGTCTTGTGGAGCCCTTTTCTGCCACAGTCTACTGCCTTGCCTCGCTATGGATTTTTGACTTCCATTTCAAAGACTAAGGGCCTGATTTGGATATTGGCAGAGGGGTTACTCTGTTACAATGGTGACAGATATCCCATCCGCTGAAATCTAAATCCCATTCCACCCTATGGGATTTAGATTTCAGTGGATGGGATATCCATCACATTGTGATGGAATAACCCCTCTGCCAATATCTAAATCAGGCCCTTAGCCAGGAGGTAAAACTGCTGAGAGAGTCAAAATTAGTTTCTGAATCTGACCTGTGTTCTCTTGCAATCAACCTTAAATTGCACCGAGGTCCAGGTCAAGTGCAACAAGATGACCTCGGTTGGCAGTAAATGCTTTTTTGGAGCTGTGTCATTTAAAACTATAAAAATTCATATTTCCTCAAATTGGAGTGGGAATTTTATTGAGTTGTGTTTTTGGCTATTTAACTGCCATGGTACTTCTAAATGTTTTAACAATTCTTTAATTTAGTGAAAGCTTTACTACACCTAGCAAGCATAGTAACATTATTACTTATGGTTGACTACCATTCACCCCAACTAATAATCTGTGTTCTCAAAGTTCTGCATCATGAAATCCTGCACAAGAAAACTGATCAACCACACATGCACAACAAGCTCTCAAGATGCACTTAAAATCTCAAGTTATATGCAGTTTTATCAATTATGTTATGGAGTACTTCACACATCTTGTAACACAAGGGAGACAATCATAGAGGCCCTATAATTAATCCTCTATTATTACGGTTATTCTCATTTTCCTACACCATTTGCTATGGTGTGTCGGATCTCATTGGAACCTGTCAGTAGACTATTAACATTCTGGTGCAGTGTCCAAGTTTCAGAATGCTTAACCAGTAGCCGCTAATGGAGCTACATTTAAATGCCAATGAACAGTACAGCTGAAGGATCTAGTGAAGTGTGACACAATGAAAATATTTTAGTTCTGCCATGTCTAGAATTACCAGTGAAGAATGACCTTGGTATTATTCAATATTATTTTAAAAAACAGATCGAAAAATATTCCTTCCTTTTTTACAGCTGCCTCCAAGTGAAACTCATCTGGCACAGGAGATTTTCATTTCATGCTTTTTTTTAGATTTATTGTTTAGAATGTCACATGACATCTGAATCCGGGGCCTTATCATGAACAATGTCTGCTATTGCAATACTTAGTTTGCATATGACAGCCTGCCAGTTGCCACAATAAGTGTTACATCACAAAATGAAGACTAATTGATCAAAAATGTAATATGGGAATCTGCCCTAATCACAACGAGAGCATGTCCAGAAGCTGATGAACAGCTATTTCAATGATGGAAACACAGCTGCATGTGTGCAAACAGAGGTGTGTAAGCCAATATTTCACAGATGCATGCTTCTCGTGATATTGCCTCAAGTCCGAATTCACATATCTGGCACACTTTCCCTGTCAGCGCCAAAGCACACCCTAAACTAGTAGTGCTCCAGACTGCACCAAAAATGTGCTGTCATCAGCGCAGGCTTATACTCTGATAGTTCGTGCCTGTGCTGAGGAGAGCGCATTAATGAAAGATTGAGCCACGGTTTGAAACCACAGCCCTATCTTTCAGTGCAGTCTGAAAATATGGTTTGAAGAGTGGGAAATGCATTCCCTTGGAGCAGCCAGACCCCCCGGATATCGCGATTTGCAAAACAAAACTGTGAAATCTGCACTTTTAAAAAAATCCAGTGAAATTTGTGTAAATAAAAAAATAACATGGGTTTGACCCTCCCTTTAATGGATCTGTGCTACTGCTGAACCAGTAAAGGGAGGATGAAACAAGCTAGTAGGCAGCAGAGGTATTAACTTCCTCTGTTGCTTGTCCTTCAAATGCAAAAAGCCTCCTCCTGTGCACTTAGTCTGCAGTCAAATCTCACACCTTTGTGGGCCCCATGAGGATTCTGCAGGCCACGCACCCTCCACTGCACTCTCCCTCAGGCCACCTCTTGCCTCCTGTTAATCCCTAAACCGCCATCTCCCATCTTTTTTTGATGCATTTTTTAACTGCTCCCAGACTCCACTGCTCCCCCCACACCCAACCCCTGCTGCCCTGTCTGATGTCAGAAAGAGCAGGTTTTGTACTGTAGTCTGCTCTCTTCGGCATCAGACACTCTAAAAATCGAGGAGCTGTGCTGCCGGAGACTCTGCAAGTTTATGGATTGTGACACAGCACAGTCTCCAGCAGTGACAGCACAGTCCTTGCAGTATTTTTGTGGCATACAACAATGTCCTAACGGGGGAAACCAACAAGTTATTTATACATCATAGAACAACATAGGTGAAAACAGAGAAACTATTTATTCATATAAATATAAATATATTCATTCATTTACTTATATATAAATATCAATTTAATATATTCATCCTTTACGGACAACCCATCTAATAAACAACACACCGAAAGATAGTGTAAGAAGAAGTGCTCGTGATAAATAGAAAAAAGAATAATACATATTCAAATGGATCAAGAACCTATACAAAAAACATTAAAAGCAGTCGGTTGGTTCTTTTTTGCTGCATTGATTCCATTCCAGATCCTCAGAGAGTCTAAATCAATTCCTTCAATCATCAAAAGATCCTATGCAGAAACCAATCCAAACTAATATATATCCGTCGACGTTTCGACCCCTCTATATCAAATCGCAGCTCCACACTGGGTCTTCATCAGGACTAGTACGATGGGAGTCCCTTAATATATCCTCTGACTCCTTCACTTTTTTTACTTGTCTATTTATGAGGAGATCAAATCTGATTCTAAAATGCCATTTCCCCCATATATCAGGTCACCAGTCAATTCCAATGCACTCTTCATTCATGTGTGAGCCTTTGAAAGACTGAGCATTCGCATTGTTGTATGTAATGATTACTTTCTACCCAGCCCAGTCGGCTTTTTGGGTTACCCTCTGTGGTGCATAAGTATTTTTGTGGCAGGCACATTTTGTAGCTACTGCAAAAATAACACACATTTTGAGGTTTTGGGCCACAAATTTTGATTTTTTTTCGACCGCAAAATATGCCACCCAAAACCCCAAAATCCTGCGAGGTCTGATAAGTGTACAGTACGTGTGAAGTGGATTTTGGAGGTCATGCTAGGTTGAGACCTCTTCCCGCTTTTGGTGTAGGGATAGTAGAATATTTCACATGCCTGCAGAGGGATGTCAGGGTGTCGGGGGAGGTCCCATTGACTCTTTGGAACTCCATCTATAGGGGTGCCCTCGGGGGGCACAATGACTGTGTGCCACCTCTATGTGGTGCACAGTCAGTTCTCTTCCTAACCACTTCTTTGACTATGTGTTTAAATCTGTAAAACAGTTTGGGTGCAAACAAAGTTTTTCCTCATCTACACATGGCCACGTCCCCATGCAAATGAGACAATGCCACAAAGTGATCATGCCACTGCAAAATGTGCAGCCAGTCGATCCATATTATAAAAGGGGATGCATGAGCATTAGCAGCCCTTACTACACTGCTAAAGTGGCCCAGGCATGCAAGAAGCAGGCACAAATAGGTGTTGTGTTCTCTTGTAACTTTCTGTATTACAGCTTTACTTGTACTAAAGAACCTGTGGTAAGTGGCTGCTTGCACAAAATGCATACTACTAAATATATGGAAAATTTTCTGATTCCAATATTGTTTTTTTACTTCGTCCATTGCCAAAAAAAGATAATATAGAATGAAGAACTACAAAAACACAGCGAGAAAAATACAACAGTTTCAAAAGGAAACATTCAGTACAAAATGACCCTGAAACCTGAAATAAAATCTTCAGTGCATGCTGCCAAAATCATTTGTTTAGAAGCAGAATTACACCCTTTCCATGAAATAATGGCTCTTAGTTTAGACACAGATGGCCTGCTTGCTGCTGTTGCCTGAAAAAGAACAATTCTAATAGTTTAATGATGGCTTCTGCCAAGGCAATTTTCATTTGAGTGAAGCAACTTTCGCACACATTCATTTAAATTATTTCTTGTCCCTTTTCAAATGCATAATAAACCCTTCATTAGTTGAGCACAATACGTCTTAGAAGAATGAATTCTATATTGGAAAGTTGGCAGTTTTGTATGTTGTGTCTATAGGGCATCCTCAGGGTGCCATTCCCACCCTCTAGCTTGTGACTGGCATAAATGTGGCACCTGGACCTGTAGAAGATCAGGAGAAGACTGAATCTGCTGTCTAAGACCCTGGAAGAGCTTAGAAGGCTGGACCTGGTCTCCCACTTATACCCAGGACAAAGAAGTGGACTTCAAGAGTCATAAGGCTGACCTCCTGTTAAAGCTACAGGGACATAACAAGCTACAAGAAGCCAATTCCTGCAACTGCCCAGCTGAACAGTGGCAATTGCACCAGAGCTGGATCCTTCTCTGGCCTCTACCTGCCATCCTGTGAGTCTGTAACTGCCTCCACTGAGGCCCTGGTGGGCTTTAGAAGTGTACTTTGGTGGATTGGGATTTATAGGACTAAAGTCAGAAGGTGAAGATTTCACCACGAAGAAACTGGTTAGTGTATCTGACCTGTGCTCAATGACGGTCAGTGTCAAATTGCGCCTAGATTGTGTTCTACTTTGACCACTGACTATCAATTACACTTTGTGTTTCTTGGCGCTGTTATTGTTACTTGAGGTGGGTGCTCACCCCCTCAAATAATAACCCATTTCTTTACTCATCTCAATTAATAACAGCCTATAAGATGTTCACCCAATAGCCTGATAAATATTTATCAGTACCACCATTCAACATTTCTGCAACTTAAAAGTATTCTTTGTCTTAATGCTATGTGTGCTAATTTAAATGAAATGTATTGTTTGTCTTAATACTATATGTGGTTAATATATTGTATACAGTTATGGTGCATATCTTGCTCTTGGTGTTGAGATGATTGTTTTTTTTCATCTCTACCCTCACTCACTTCAGTTGGGATGTTTGGCAAGGTGGTGGAATGTTTCTGAATATCTATTTCCCATTCTTTCAAGGCATTTTCAATCTTTTTACAGGTTTGAAGATGTGATACAAGTAGGAAAAAAGTACCAGCCTGCATTTTATACATTGCATTTTCATGTTCCACACACAGTTATGTGTTAACTGTGTACATCTCCTACCTAGCACTGCATGTATGCAAAACCTAACACAATTTGGAAGCAGCACCAAAAGAATCTCTGGAGAGGGTCATGTTTTCTACAGATGGAGAAATGCAATTCACTTACTACAGAGCGTGAGTGCCACAAAAGACATATTTTCACTCAATGTTCAAATGAGCAATAAGATACATTGTAGTGGGACTTGACTATATACACTGAAAAGAAAAACTGATATTTAGTAGTGCTGTTCAGTGTATCACAATAAACATATGCAATTAAAAATATGAAGCAAGCCAAACATTTCAAAGATACTTGAGCTGGAGAGCAAGGGAGGGCATCTTAAAAGCCTATAACTATGCTCTGCATTGCTTTATTCTCGCAGTGAAAACAGTATGTGAAATAAATCACGTGCTGCAAAAAATAGCACACATCAGTTAAGATTTTTTTGGGGTTGGGGTTTGTGGTCTATATAGCCAGTAAAGTTTAGGTACATTGGAAGATTGTCTTTAGTCATGTTGACTATGTTTATCAGTTCAAATATTTCACTGACGTTCACAGCTGCCCTTTAGAAGGATTTTTGCCAAGAACATTGGGACAATTCCTCTAGGTTCAGAAGAAGCATCAGTCTCAGTTTTGCGTTTGATTCTTGCTCCTGGGCTATCCCTGCTGCCTTCCGCATGAAAAGGGGGAGCTGTCCCCCATTTTGAAGACCACTGGTGCAAAGTATGGCTTTTGTATCTTACATACTTTACAAACTGCATTAATGGAGTCCCAGAGAGATAACACAGGCAAATGGTATTGTTCAGCAGACAGACAGCTCTAGATCATGCCCAGAAATCAACATTGGCACACATTGTGAACTATTATGTTAGTATCGCTGATAAACATTCCTTGTAAATTTGGACTTAGGATTTGTTACAATGATTATGAATAAAATTGTGGAGGGTGCCCCAGTAGCGGAGCTTTTGTTGGAATAACAATAACACTTACAATTCCATTGCCAGAGCATAGTCTGCTTAAGTAAAAGCTTGACTATAAATTGTCAAACAATTTCTGTTTCTTAACTCAAGAGTTTCTTCATAATTTAAAATAGTCAAGTTATATTTGTTTAGTCCCTTAAAATGCTGATAGGCGGAAATAGAGTTTAGGCCAAACTGAATTACCAGAGTAACTTTCAGAACTTACTCTCAATTCGAAGTGAGATACAATTCTGTTGTTGCTCATCTTACGCAGTTATCAAATGGGGGACTATAGCTCCACACTCTGCTGACATTGTAAAGTATCAAGTTGAATCGGGTAGGAACAAAATCTAAAGTTCTTGAACTCCATGCAGTCATATCACATATAAAAGCTTGTACTACCCAAACCACCAAGACCCTTGTGTCCCCTTCATTAATGCTGGATACCCATTTGATGTTCAGTTTCCCCATGCATTCACCAGAGGGGGCCCCCTAAGTGGAATGGGGATGTATTCACATTAAGTAAAACACAAGATGAGGATTCAGAGATTCTTGGAGAACAAGCACTGAGCATGAGCAGGATCAAGGATTCCCATTCAAAAGGAAATTCCACTGAATTATGTTGAATGAATAAAAGACACAGATTTCTTTAGGTCTGCAATTTCTGGTTTGATTCATTAAAAATCATTATTGCAACTTGGAAAAAATATAGGCACTTTTAGTAAGGCACACACATTTCCAAGACTTTAGAATTATTGAAAGATTTTGCAGCCACAGGGCCTGATTCACACAGGTAAAGTTACATTTTTATATGTGTGTATTATTGTTTTGCTATTCACAAACCACAAGTTTAATTTTACTAATAATAATCTTATGACTGTGGAGACTCCGTAGTCGGGGCAGAAAAAAACAATTGAACACAGAAAAAGATAGAACAGGCCTATCTTTTTATGTGTGGAGTCTCCGCCACAACTGAAAGTCTTCACAGTCATAAAATAACTGTTAGTAAAATGAAACTCTTATTTTTAAATAAATGTTATATGTGGGATGGGCATTTTGTTGTTTGGGTACAGCCTGAACCACTGTGTTCCACCTCATCATTTTCTTTGCAAGTAAGGCTGGAACAGTAACCAACAGGTTCATAATATACAGTATGATTTTCGTATTGATCTTCAAATAACCTTCAATATTATTTCTCAAAGTTTACCCATGGATGTCAATTAAAGTTTGGCAAGGGAAGCAGCTGCTACCTCGAGTTTCACCTTTAATTCCACTGGAACTGCCCTTGCTATCATTGCACTCCACAATAAAAGAATGAAGAGTTCCAGGTTTCATCTGAAGCTTCTAGGTAAGCCCTTCATCCCCAAATACTGCTTCATATCTGGCATTCAGGCAATGGTGATATTGAACCTTGTGTAAAGGAATTCACTACTAATCAGTTTGTGTTAGTGCTGTTTAACCACTTTTAAAACTATCATCCACTCTGCAGATAGGCTTATCATTCAAACAAGAACTTCTGCAAGAATAATTTACATTTTAACCTGACTAACACTAGTATTTTGCTCCACTTTTATGACAGCCTCGTTTGTTTATAAAGCCTAACCTTCATCCACTCCCTACTACAAGAAAATCAGGAACTATCCAGCATAAACTTGACCTTAAGAAGTAAATTGACAGTACTTCTCAAAACATCTTACTTTAACATTTGCACCATCAAAATGTTCAGTATCAGGTAATGCCCTTCCTGAATAGAATGACCTTCCCATAGACATAGGACTTACTGCTTCAATTCAGGTCTTCAAATCCAAGCTAAAAGACTGCTCTACACCACCCATAAAACAAGACATATCAGTTCCTCCAACTCAGTTTAGGAAGACAGGAAAAACAGAAGATTAAAACACAAAGGGATAAAGTCACAATGCAGTTGGACGTGTAAGTTATACCATCCACACATGTCTGGAACAGATAAGCACAGTCTGTGAATTTTCACGTATTCATGTATCTTACCCTCCGACTTAGACATTATATTGTGTCCATTGATCTCTGCTATTCATGTACTTTGGTGACTTATTCATGTCCCCAATACCCACATGACCAGATTTCATGTAATGCATAGACAGTAGAAGTCTCTGCAGTTTCCACTATATTCATTTTCTTCACTGTGATCATTGCTATTGTTTGTTTCCCCCCTTTATATTCATGCCCTGTGATAACTATCAAAATTAGACACACATGTTACAGGTTTTCAGCTTTGTGTATAACCAATAATGTCTGTATGTGCAAATTTGTACTTTTTTTGTGACACTAAGACCTGGACAATGTTTTTTTAATCTGCTCTAATTCTATTGTTTGCTAAGTTGTATGTTCTAACACATATCTATACTAAAGATGGACATGCAAATATAACCACACTAAGAATATTACTTAAAATGTTATACAAACATCTGTAACATATAATCTACCATGATAGCATCTCAAATTTACTGACATTTGGTGCTAAACAAAATGTATCAACATTAACATTCTTTACTTTTTTATTTGCACAAGGATCACTGCATCAGTAAAAAGATGTGAAAGGGAGAAAAAAAAAGTTATCTATACAATGAAAGTGTTAAATTTAAGATTGTCACCCTGATTTCAAGAAATGATTCTACATGCCTAGGCACATTTCAAATGACAATCCAATTTCCTGTTCCTACAAATACTATTATCTACATAATATCGGTCAAATTGTTCATTATACCAAGCTGTGGATCTAAGAGGACCCTTATCCATTCAAAGACAACTTAAATTCTAGTCGTAATTTCACACCTAAAATTACCTGTGGACAAATATCCACCGCATTTTCCAAATCTCAAATAATAACAGCAACGTTGTTCATATCATTTCGGAGTCTGCATTTAAGGTTTGAAACCAATATGTTCTAGTAATATAAGACATCAGACAAGAATGAATTAAATTTAGAAAATCAGGTTTCACAATATTTCTAATTGTTACCAATCTTAGATACCACTTGTTTAGTACAGTGGTATATAGCTCAGTCTAAACAAACCTTTGTCATGTAGACCTTTATATTTAGCTACAGCGTGAGATTTCTATGCATAATTCGCAAGTTCACAAAATGGAGATCGCTATGAAAAGCCCCCGTAGTCCTTCTTCCCACAGAGCAAGAAGAGTTTCTGGTTTCTGAACGAAATCTAGGGAAAATAGGCAATTATCTAGAAACAGATTGGAGTCCATGTTCGATTTTGGGTGATATAAATCCAGTGTCATGGAATTTTAAAAGTTCCCACACAAAATAAAGATGTAGCTGCAAAAATGTAATGCACATTGTTCACAGTAAAATAAACTCTGCTTGCAATGGAATTGCAATGATGTGGCCAGGGAGAGGCGGGAGAGAAGGAAGGTACAGAATTCATTTTCTGACAGGTGACTGGATCTGCTAACAGGATTACTGCCAGTAATCTGAAAAATGCCTATGTATTCCCCAACATTACATCGTTTGCTGGGAAAATTTGACTTAGTGATAAACTTTTGCCAGACCACTCCTTAAGCCTCCAGGCACTCACTGAACTTGCTTTTTTTATCTTTTCGTACCTGAAACCAGTCAGACCATTCTATTAACCCAATCATTTCAGGACTAACAAGCCCTTTGAGGAGTCAGACATCTACGGGGGTTGGTCATCTAAATACTGTGACTTGGCTGTCTAGTGCAGCTGGTTTATGGTGTTAAAGATCACAATAGATTGGATAAAGGTGACATTGTGGAGGAGTGCAGGTGCCTGGAGAAACATCACCATTGGTGCTCGGTTCCCAGTCAATCAACACCCTCTCCTAGGGGTAACAAGGGTACAATGTTTAATGTACTGTCTATATCAAATACTTTCACAATACTCTTTTATCAACACAATAAATAGGGCACTGAGAAAATCACATTTTTATTTGTGCTGTAAGATAGTGAATAAGATTCTGAGCACGTTGTCCAAACTAGAACAGAGAGCATCTTGCTGTGTCTGCTTTACACAGCAGTGACTTCCTTAGCTTCTTGCCTACCTCTACCTAATGCTACTGTTTTCTTTCAAGCACCATAGATATTGTCAATAAGCATTATCTCATCCTAAAGTGTATAATTCAGAGATTTCACGACATGCAATTGTTTCTCATTCAATGAAAAGCCACTTGATTGACAAATCACTTTACACAAGAGCCTTTTCCCTCTGATCTAAAATCTTTAGATCCTAATGGCCTCATCCATGACACATGCAAACTTTCCTACAGCCAAAACAGGGCAAGCAAGTTAAAGATGAGGTCTAATCTTCTTGTGAAAGCCACTACCTGCCAGGTTGCCTCATTTGTGATGGAATTTAAAACTTTGATTTGTGATGCTAAAACTTAGCATATCTGGAAAATTCACTGTGTTGTATTGCACAAATCTGCAAACTTGGGATAGGTTCCCATGCGGTTGGTCCATAACAGTGTTGTTTGTGTATTTCAAATATTAGGCCTTTAGCGGGTGTTGACTGTACCATTGCCTCTAATCCACTCTTTAACAGTTATCAGGGGGATGGTAGGGTGAATGCATTTAAGAGTGTATCACAGAATGATACAAGTGTAGAGAATGGCCAGTCTTAAGGGTATATATTTTACATCTACATGCATTGTGCATTGAGCTATCTCTAGGCTATATTATTGTATGATTTCTCTGGGATGTTAAGATTCCACAGGTTTTAAACTTCACACTAGGCACCACTACGTTTGAGGGTAGAACTGGGTTGAAGCAACCCAGGATATATCAAAGGAAATCCACATTCTGTGAAACAATTACAACAGAATCTTATTTTCTTCGATCATCTGTAGACATCAGAAGGGGTTCACAGTTTAGCAAAGAAAGTTGCCTTTTATGTTAAAAGTAATAGGGAAAATTAATGTTAAAGGAGAATTTTTCATGAAGAGAAATCATGGACACCAGTAAGGAGGTGCGTACTAGGGAGTTGCTCGGGGAGTTTTGTCATTCTACTGAAACTCTACAGGAGAATGGAGGTGACAAAAAGTTTAAAAAGTAATTTAAGAGAGCCCTTGTTAGGCAGGAAGGGGAATGTATACCTCTTACATTTACTAATATTGACATTAGTATCTGTTAGACTTTTTGCCTTACGCAGGGTCATCCCTAGTCTTTTTGCCTCCTTCCTCCTGGTTTTTCTGACCTCTCGCTGTTGGCTCTAGGACTCTGAGCACTTTATCACTGCTGACCAGTGCTAAAGTGCAGGTGCTCTCCCATCTAAAGTTGGTATGATTGGCTTATACCTAATTGGCATATTTAATTTACCTTTAAGTCCCTTGTACAGTGGTATCTCTATACCCAGGGCCTGTAAATTAAATACTACTAGTGGGCCTGCAGCGCTGCTTGCGCCACCCACTGAAGTAGACTTTCAAACCTGTCTGAGGCCTGCTAGCGCAGGGCCTGTGTGCACAGTTTTCTGCCACAGGGACCTGGCATCTAAACTTACTTGCCAGGCCCAGAACTCCCCTTTTACTACATGTAAGTCACCCCTAAGGTATGCCCTAGCTAGCCCTATGGGCAGGGTGCCATGTATGTAGAAAGGCAGGACAAGTGCCAAGTTGCGTGGCCTGTCCTGGTAGTGACAAACAGCCTAACTGGTGTCTCACTGCTGTGAGTGCTGCCTTCTCATAGGATTGCATTAGAAATGCCCTGCCTTATGTGTAAGGGGTATTGTCTGATTTATGAGGGGTAGCGTAGGCGTGTTTGGTATGGTTGTGATGGTGATAATAAATGCTGCTTACTGGTGTGGGTGTATTTTTTATTACTATCACAGAAATGCCACTTCTAGAAAGTGCGCATTTATCTCTGCTTATGACTCTGGTGTTTTGCAGCTTGACTCCAATCCACGTCTGGGCAGAGTGACAGTTGGGGCTTTGTGCATACTTTTCAGACAGCCTGTACACAGGGAGGGTGGAGGTGTCACAGAGGTGCATCTGCATACTGAATAGTCTTCCTGGGCTGAGAGAAGGGAGAGGCGGGGCAAACCTACATTTGTAAAGGCTGTGCCCTGGCCTCACACAATAGGGTCGTTAACCCCCCACTGATGTTTGGAGCCTGTGCTGAAAGGAGAGAGGGGGCACTCCCAGAACCAGTTGTAACTGGCTGGAACCTCCTCTCCCTCCCATTGTAAAACACTGTAAGAACTGACTATAAGTACAGGGGAATTTACCCCACAATTTTGAGACTCTTGGAGTCATCTTGGAACTGGACACCAAAAGCTGAAAGGAATCACCAGGAACCGCCATGGACTGCTGCTGCTGTGCTGACCTGTGACCTGCCTGGTCACTGTGAAGGACTTACCACTTGCTGCCTTTCCCTTGTGCTGGCCTGTAGCTGTGCCCTCCACCTGAGGACCTTGTCTTAAGATTCTGCTCCCCAGGGGCAGGGTGCTGTGGCCCCTGACCCCTGCATCCATTTCTTCACGAGGGGTGCTTCTCCGTGGTTGCGGCTGCCATAGCGCTGATTGCAGCGCGCTTATGGAGCCTTGGGAGCTTGTAGGCTCCTTGCTGCATTGTGCCCCTTTAAATAAGATCACCGCAGAAGCCCGGGAAGCTGGAAAAACACTTGTGCACCGCATCGGGTGCAGGCGAGTGTCTGCTTGGGCCCCAGGTGGGGTCTGATCTTCTTGTGGCTTTACGGCAGGACCAGGGGAAAGCGCGGGGAGTGCCCCCTTCCCCCTGGCCTCTGCGTTAGGAGCAGGACGCTCCTTTTCTGCTGTTAGGTAAAACGGGCATTATTGTGGGCCCCCCCCCTTGGTGGAAGGGCCAGTGGAGGCCCGGGGGGGCCCCCAGAGATCGCGGGTCCCGGGAGGGGCCTGTCATTAAACCGGAGTTGTTTTTGCTGGCTTTGGCCCCCTTCGTGAGGGCAAGTTGAGGCCCTGGGGGGCCCCCAGTAATCACGGTCCCCAGAGGGGCCTGTCTCTAAAAGAGAGGAGGTGCATGTCGCCCTCCTCTGACCCCAGAGTATAAGGGATGCCCCCGTTTTGCGCATAGGAGCGCCGGGGGCCCCATTGTTCGCCTTCTAGGCACTGGAGGTGCCTTCATCCAACCAGGTACTGTTTAAAGGACCAATATAGTTGCAATCCAAAGTTTTTTCTACAGACTTTTGTTTGATTCATATATTACCTACCTGCGTTTGATGTTTTTACATATGTGTATGCAAATGTTCCTTTTATGGACATGCTTGCTAATATGTTTTTCTAACTTGCCATGTGTTTTCTAATGTTCCTACTATGGGCATTTTATGATATTCTTATGACAAGTGCTGTGATGTAATAACGTGTTTTCCTGACTACTGCTTATGTTGCAGAATACTGAGTAACCTGTGTGTTATGTGTGACTAGGTTGCAGAGTAACTAATGTGTAACGTTCTGACAACTGCTAAGGTAGCAGGATAGTACTGATATGTGATGTTTGGTCTGATAATTGCCTTGTGTACAATACAGTATATTTTCATATAATCTGGTGTGTTTCCTTTGTGGTGGGGATATTGCGTCACATGTGTTGTGTGTGTTGTGCAAACGCTTTACACATTGCCTCCAGGTTAAGCCTGACTGCTCGTGCCAAGCTACCAAGGGGGTGAGCAGGGGTTATCTTGGACGTGTAACTCCCTTGCCCTGACTAGAGTGGGTAAGTTCTGCCTGGCTGAGGTGCATACCCTAGCCAACCAGAAACCCCATTTCTAACAGTATCTTTCCAAAAGTACTACTAAATAGGTTGAACAAGGGGATCTCATTACTATTACGTAAGAAACAGGTGTGCATTTTCAAAGGCCACTTGTGAAGGGATCATATGAGACTGTTGATGTGAAGTGTGAGCAGGAAAAGGCCACTAGACAAAAAGGTGTTTGAAATGATAGAGTGTGTACACCATGGGAAGATTCTTGATTAACGGAGCCTGGGGAAGTATTACTGTGTAAAAGTCAAACTTCTGTACCGTAGTCAGATGGTGAGAATGAACGCTGGGGTCTTTTTTTTTCTGTCATATGGCAGGGTAAAAGGCGCGAACATACCTTTTCCCGATTATTGTTATTAGTATCCAGCAGCTCCCTTCTTGAACCAAATGGGAATAATGGGGTATCAAAAGCATTCAAACCTCAGCAGAAGAAGTGAAATACCTTTTGTTGGCAGATATCAAAATGCTACATCTGTTTAACCTAAAGGGATCTATCCAAAACTGGAGTTACATAACAGAGGTACATGACATTCTCCCTGTTAAAAAATATTCTTCATAAAGTGTGCTTTGGGGTTGCTAAAGGTTGAATAAAAACAGAAATAACTGGCAAGGAGGCAGGCAGACGGCAATGATACTTTGACGTGAAACTATAATCTATCCCTGTGAAGTGTTGTACATAGAGTAAAGTGAAAGATTTGGTAACTCAGTGAATTCCAGTCATAAAGGCACAAATAGGTATACAAGAGGTCAAAATAATACCCTAGAATGTCAACTACTGGTCTTGTGCTAAGAGTCCAACATGCAACCCAACAGGCTGTAAGTCAACAAACAATCAGTAAAACAGCCAAAAGGCATGGGTGCACCCCCACAGGGCTTGTGAGAATAATATTGGCATATTTATGGATTTTCTCTGTGAAAAACAAGAGATAAGATGCTCAGTCAGAAGTGGTTGGAATAACTGAGACTGATTCAAAAAATGATCAGTGGAAAAAATGGTCTATATTCACAATCAAGGACAAGAGTGGCAAAGCTAATACTTATCTACTTCAGAAGGGCAACTCATCTGGCACTGAATCCATTGAGCTAAACAGAATATAGCCACTCGCATTTTGCTTTAGGTGCAGTAAAGCAGAATACACCAATGTGCAACTCATACATTCAAGCCAAATATTAAAAACTTAATGAGGCAAAGTGAGCAAGGAAATGCAAGAGGTGTTGCAAAGAAACATACCCAAAGAGATTTCGGAGCTGAAATCATGAATTAATACCTCAGAAAACAGGATGGTGGCCAAAGAAGGGGTGTTTTTGAGATGGAGACCTCTGATCCCCACATGTAAGAGAGAGGCAAGGCTTGCAGTGCTGGCCATGACAGCTAAGATGGGAACTTAATTTTGGAGAGCTCTTGGCCAAAATAAAATGAGAGCTCAAGTTCCAGAAATCCTTTAGTGGCAAATGTATGTCCTGATCAGAGAACGGAGATGATGTAATAATTGCTGATAAGAGGCACGGGAGAGCATAGGGCATCTAGGTGGAATGTTCCTGAGCTTAGAACCTTTATTTCTTCTTTCTGTGCGGGAGAGGCAGCATCATACCCGAGGACTACAGGCTCCAACATCCCCAGAGGAGGGGGAGGCCACAGCAACATAATCGCATTTTCAACACACCAACTCAGTGCATTTCAGGATTTTATGAGCCCTGCAGTGTCTGGGTAAAGACCGGGCCAAGAGTGTGCCCGTCTGTGCAGTCATCAGCCAAGAGAGGCCAGGCTGGGCCACCCCTCTTGGGCACTGGTTTTGGACATACTTAGTGGTGAGTAGAATTTTATTACTTTCCCATACAGACGGTAATCTTCGCCTGCCCTTGGTCTTAAAACTGTTGGATGTGTCTTGTTTCATCCTTTCCTTCCATGCTACTGTACTGAGTCATCCTCTATCCACTTTGCTTCAACAATTGACATTTTATACTGTTAGAGGGTTTTTGTGGAGTATCATGGGGAAGAGGAAGGTACCTGGGGGGAAGGATTCAGTGAATGCCATTGACAAAGCCAATACTACCCACCGCACAACCCTGGAATCTTTCCTGATGAGAGCAGTTGGGGTCATCTCGAAGGAAATCAACCTCGCTGAGAGGCGCCTATTCCTGGACTTGGTGAATGTTCCAATCTCTTCACCTTGCCCTGGGAGATCATAGCCAACCAATACTGTGCCGGGACCTCTGACCCCCAGTATAACCATTGCATTTTCCCCAATGGCCTTTTGATTGAGGGACCCCAGGGCCAGTAAGGATCTTGTGCTTCTAACACCTCTAATGGCAATTTAAATGAGACTGTTGCTTCTTGCTAGAGTGTGAGTGGGCCCCCTAGCAAATGGAAACAACAGTCTAAAACGCCCTGCAGTCCTAAGCCCCGAAAACAGAAAGGCACCATTAAGGAATCTCCAGACATTGTGCGTCAACTTCGATCCTCCCAGTCTTTGCCACCTGGTGGCACTAACTATTTGTGGGAGGAGGTATTAGACACATTCAAAGCCATTGTTGTTGCCTGTTTAACGCCTGTCGAGGAAAGCATGAAGAGCTAGGTGAGCAGTATCTCAGCCTTAACAAGGCTTTATGATAAGGCTAGGTTTAGTGTGCTGCAGGCCCTGCTGGCCCTTTGTGCCGTGATGGTACTGCAAGGGGCTTGAGCTCAGACGGCCCAGCTGCGCCAGTGCCAGCTGTCTCCCATGTGCCTTGTACAGCTTTGTGACCCCATCTGCTCACCAGGGTTACACTGTGAACAACCTGTAAAGTTATCATGTCCAACCAGTGGGAGGAGTTTGAAGGTCACCAAGTGGGCCAAACAGCCCAATGCCGGAAGGCGAAGGCCAGGGTATTCCTATTGCTCAAAGAGCTGTAGGAACTGTTCAGCTGGATAAGGTCAATTTGCCATGTTTGAATCTTCCTCCTGACTGTTGCCCATCTACAGCAGTAATGACAGGGGTGCCAACCTTGTCTTTGGACACTGAGGAAACATTTACCCAACTTAAGAATAAGGTATGTCACTGGCTCAGTAAAAGCTTGAACTTTAACATCAAAGAGTACAATGACATCATTTTTGCAAGCAAGATATGGTGGATTGGCCCCTCACCAAAGAATCTTGAAGGAGACTGCATAGTTATTAACTGTAAGCATACAGATCTAGCTTGTCGTCTAATCTCTAGCCACAGTAGCGATCATTCCTGGCCTAGCCACACTAGTGTTCTTTCCTTAGGGTGCTTCTATAGACTTTTGCAGCCAAGGTCACAGACTGGACCACTGCATCCCTTTATGGTAGCTGAGGGGTGTGCGAGAAGTCCGATTCCCAACTCCAGTATCCAAAACTCAGAAACAGACTCATCCTCTCAAGATGAGTTTAGGTGGTCAATGTTGTGAATCAGACTTTATGGCCTTTGGACTTAGGTGCTAATGATTGACTTGATTTAGATTGTATTCTACCTAAGAAAACATCTAGGCTATCAAGGACTGGTTCTATTGCTGCTTGCCCCCCCCCCCCCATTTAAAGACTCGGTCTTGTTTAAAGGGCGAGTGACAAATTTGATCAGTTAGAACATTGCTGATATCTGGACCAAACAGCAGGACCCGTTTTGGTTGGACTTTCTCAATAAATTTGATATTTTTATGTTACAAGAGACTTGGTCTGAAGATAAAACTCTCTTGGGTGGCGATGAAAGCTTCTCAGTTCCAGATGTTGCTTCTGGAGGTCAGAGAGTGCTGAGTGGTTTAATCATATTGATAAGAATTTCATTGTTTTATAGAATTGTCCAATCATATATAAGCAATGGGTGGATACATATCTTGTGGATCATTTTACTAACAAGTTTAATCTCTTTCGAGTGAACTTTTACAGTGCACTTTTTGATGTGGGATGCCAAATTGATGTGCTATTCGAAATGCTCTCAGTTCTAAAATCAAGGTCATTAAGCCTTTTTAATTACTTTTATGTAGTTATAGGGGGTGATTTAAATCCTAAACTGGGCCAAAATCCAACAATGTACAACCTGTTTCTGATAGCTGATAACTTACTATGTGCCCAGGCCAATTGTAGGGGCTTGGAGCTGCTTAATAACCTATGCAACTTTGAGTTACTTAACATAGTAGAAATGTTGGGTGCTCTTCACAAACAGCCCTCTATGTTTTTTGGTTGGGGAAAAGGCTCAGTTATTGACTACAATGTCATCTCCAAAAACATAGAATTCTTTGCCATTTCAGGAAGGGTGATTGAAAATACTTTTAGTGAGCATGGCCCAATTGAGCTTACCCTTAAGTAATTTGACTGCACCCAACCACCAGCCCCTTCAGTTGTAATTGGTTTGTCTCAAAAGAATAGCGGCCTAAATCTTAGCTGGAGAACTACTCATATCATCACCATGCTTGTTGAGTCTAATCCTGAATTATTTAGCTGTTAGTTAACTTTTAAACCCCCCCTCCACTTAACCTTTTGGGTGCACAGACCCCTTTGGCCTGTCTCGGGGAGTTCGCCAGGTGTGTGCCCTGCCCCCATTTTCTTTCTCATATATACTAATGGTTTAAGTTAGTTTTCTAGAATCATGGGGGTAGACATGCCAAGGTAAACTCGACCTTTATTTCAGCCCCACTTTATGCCGCTGACACGGTCCTGCTTTCCCGCACACTGAATGGTATCAGGGGCATTACTGATGTTTTCGTCCTTTTTATGGACACCTTGACCTAGAAACTAACTTTGCTAAGACACATTATATGGTGTTAGGGAAGCACAACACCAAAATGAGGCCAATATCTATCAAAAGCAATAATACATGAGGGTTAGTGAGTTTCCATACCTAGGCATAACCTTTGATTCTAGGAACTGCTGGTTGACATTTCTTGCAAATGGTTATCTGCACTTTAACCAATCAGAAGGGGTTTAGCTTGGGCTGGCAGCAAGGATGGGGAGCAAAGCTATACTGCCTCTGTTGGAGGTTTACAGACTCAGGTGCTTGGCAGTTATGACCTATGGTGCAGCCATATGGAGATACCGAGACAGCTCTAGGCTCCGACAGTAGAAAAAGTGCTTTTGCAAAACATTACTAGGCCTCACAATTTTTTCTCCATGAAGAACTAGGTTTACCATATGTTGAAGAGCATACTAAAGCTGCTTGGCTCCCCTTGTGGATGGCACTTTGGAGCAACCCACGCATATCCGTAAACCAGGAAGCAATCACAGGTTGTTTAAACTGTGATAAAGGGCTACAGATCCCTTCGTTGGTATACATAAAGAGAACTGCTGATGCCTGGAATAGGCCTTATTTATTTTCCTGTCCCTATAGGCTGGGCCAGGTTGAGAGGGGTAAGATAAAGGTATTATTTATGTGCTCTGCCTTCCATGAGAGGAAGCTCAATGTCTTGGCCAGACCGACAATGAGAGAATACTTAGCCATCAAAGTCAGTAACGGTCCTGAACCGTGCCTTTTCTTGGATAGAAACGTTTGGGAGCGATCATTGCTTTACCAAGTTTCGGGTCCGCTCAATCCAAACTTATCCTTGATTTCCTACAGACCTGTCTGAACCAGAAAGTATTCCAGTATGCCCATGTGACAACTCTTCTCTGCAGACATTAGAACATTTTACCTTTCTTTGCTGCTATTAGATCCTTTCAGGCGACAATATTTCTTACCTATTCTTGAAGCTCCTGGGTTTCGACAGGATGTTGTCTGCGCCTGCAGCCTGTTAGGCTGTGGGAGGATTTCTAAAAGGTGCCCTGTGTTGGCGCAACTACATCGATTTTTAGGTATTTTTATGTCTATATTTTATCATTTGTTATTTTTGGTCCACATGGGATGTGCTGTTTTATCACTGAATTTTATACGGATGTTTTTAGGAATTTGTGTATGTTTGTCTATTTATGGCCAGTATATGTCAAAATAAAGCTTATATGATTGATTGATTCTGTGGCGACTATAAACAGTGTGGACTATAATGAGGATGGACTATGAAGGGTGCAAGAGACCAGAAGAGTGCACTTCATTCAGACAAGATCGTGTGCACTCTCACCAGATGAATAGAGAAAGGTTGCAAGGAGCAAGAGGACAAATACACACCTTTGGCACATACAAAATGTGATATTGACAGTCCTCAAAAGTGCATTGTATAGAACTATTCAGTGGTAGGTTAAGAGAGTTAGCAATAAATCTGCAGTCACGAATACCATTATGGTTCTTTCCAGGGAAATGCAGCACAGTTGTTAATGTTAAGAAAAGTGTCACGATGTTGCTGATTGATAATGTTTCAATTGTGTATTTTTCCATACTGCTTATTGATCGCAGCACAGAGTATTCAAGTTCTAGATGGCGAGATGATTGATGATGCAACAGGCTCAAAAGAGTAACCTATTTCACAAAAAGCAAAGGGCACTCGGACTGTAAACTGTTCGGTCAGCGATGAATAGCACGTGTGACATCATCACAGGCTGTATCGTTTTCTGAGAGTTTACTCTTCGTTGAACTCTCAGATGAGAAACGTGTTGCCAGATTTTTTTCTACTCTGCACCATTAACTACATCTCTAGACGTTATAAGAAACAGAAAGAGAACTAGCGGACAATAACGCTGCAGCAGCACACGATTTACGATTATTATTCTTGGAGACGTCGATGGCATAACTTTGGTGCCAGATAAAGGGTGAGTAAAGTACAGGTGGTAACAGAAACACTTTAATTCTCGTTCTGTGAGTTAGGATCCCATGGCCCTAGTACTGTGGATGTAATTCCTAGACACAGTATAAATACCACAGCCGCTTTGCTGTATGATTACCGAGCCACATCCTCCGGAGAGAAAGACTAGTTTCCTTTGTGAACCCAAGCCCAGGTTTACTAAGGTTTTGTCACTCTACTAAAAACTATAGACTCACTTAAGCAGCTCATAACAACGGAAAGTGGACATTTTTTTTAATGCAGCAATACAAAACAGAGCAGACTTAACTAAACAAACTAACTACGAGGGAAACATCCTCGTATCTAGGATTGCAAAGTGCTAGACTGTAAAGTCCGTCTGCTGCCCAGAGCGTGTACTGTGCTCGCTCAATTTTAATTCAATGTTTTCCTTCACAGCATCGATTTCAGAAAAAGACATCTCTCTATTTACTCGGTATCAGTTCAGACACTAGTTCCCGTTGCCGTCAGCGGAGCAGACGCGCAGGTGAACTAGGGACAGATCACACTGGTCAGGCATGACCGAGGCCAGCTGCGGCAAAGATTGAGTCAAGAGGGGGACTTACCTTCAGGCTCACCACACAGCGTGCATTGCGACTCTGCAACGAGACAATCAGAAGAAAACGTCCATTACTACAGGGTCGGTACTACCGCATATTTTTATCTTGTGTTGTTAGTATAGCAGAACTCGTTGCATACGTCGTATATTTGCATTTTCTGTGCTATATATTTTCGACACGGATTCTAGTTTGCTATCAGTTTACAGCCATGTCAAATCTCTATTTGGGATTTACACAGCGCTCGCGGTTAATAGTCACTCACAGCCCATCAGGACCTATTGCCATCAAGTCCCATTCACAACATTGACCACCTAAACTCACCTTGAGAGGAAGAGCCCGTGTCTGAGTTTGAAATATTTCAGAATCGACCCCTTCACCAGTAATACAAATGTGGAAACCTACCAGCAATATACTACCATCTGTAGCGAAAAGGTGGAAAGATACCAGCAACATAACTTCAGGAGTTCTTAAAACGTGGAAACATATCAGCAACATTTCACCTCCAGCATATAAAATGTGGAAGCAGGCCAGAAACATACCACAAGTAACTACAAGGTTGAAGCAAGCAAACAACATACCAGTACCCAAAATGTGAAAACATGCTAGCAACAATCCACCACCGGTATATATAACGTGGAAACATAAAGAACCATACAACCTGCAACATGCACAATGTGGAAACGTATCAGCAACACATCACTAGCAGTATATGAAAGTTAAAACATACCAGCAGCATACCACTAAAATGAAGTACAATCATAAAAATATTCAACTAGGAGTACATAAAACAAGGAACATGCCAGTAACATACCACCAGCAAATTATAAACCGTGATTTTGCTCATTTCCCTTACAGTTTAACACCACTGATTACTACTTCATAGACAACTAATAGGTCTTTAGAAGTATTATTCCATTGCTTTGTTTTCTTTTAATAAAAAAGAAGTGAAGTCGTTACTTTTAATGTTTCAATACACACACATATATTTGTTTGGATCTTTTATAGAGCGCTGCATGTTTTCTTTTAGTTACCCTAGACAGCTACAATAAAGGCAAAAAAGTCAATCCTGCGGTCACAAGAGTCTGATGATTGAAGTGAAACTTTTTCTGATGATCTTCAATGGCTAGCCCTTTGTTGGGGGGCTGAACTGTAGAAAAGCTTGAAGAGTTCTGTGTTCAACTATTTTTGAATCGTATGTATTTTGGTTCCGCTCTCATATTCAATTTTTTTTATATTAAATCCAAGAAGTAGATATTTTACACCTCTCAAGTTTATAAGATTAAAACAATTTGTTTGCACTCATGTTGTAGGTAAAATAAAAGTTCCACGAATAGATGAAAGACTTAGGAATATCAGGGCACCTGTCGTGAAAAAAATAGTGGGAGCACTAAATATCATAGGCGAAGTGCAATGATATCACATAGTGTAATGTTCCAGACAGTGAAAAAATAGTTGGAGCACTAAATAGAATAGGTATTGTGCAATTATATCACGTGGTGCAGTGTCACAGGAAGTGATCTCACAGGAGATGATGCCACTCTCGTACCATACCCCTAACTTTAAAGAGAACGGGCACATTTTGAATTCAAGTTGAGCCACAATATTTGCTGCACAGGGCATATTAATCTAAATATATGCACAAAATGTATGTATTCTTATCTAAATCAAACATTCATGTAGATTTGTATGTTGTCTCTGAATGCACGTCAATGATTATTTTTGACAGTACACAAACCTAAGTGTAAGGAATAATGCAAGGATTTAAAAACATATGCTCATTGTTATATTATGAAATAATTAACAAATGATCGTCCCTGCCATGCAATTAAACATAAATTGAGGAATGCAGAGATTGTTTAACAGTATGTCACACTCTCAAAGCTTTAACTTATATTTGTAACTCATCCAGCTGATGAAAGGATGGCACACAATCAAAGGCAAATATGTGTGGTACATTGAAAAATGAGAGTTTGTGTAATATGGAGTGTGATCCTGCTGGCTGAAGTGCCCTCTTTGCTCTATCGCTACTTTACTAAAGCAGCAAATAAATAATCACACAAAGAAATGCAATGGTTTACACGTTTCTACATATAAATAGGTTACTCAACATATCTAAAAAATAACAGTGGTACATGGTAGTTATATTTAAGAACTGCAGGTTTTACTGAGGAAACAGTGGCGCTAAGTGTATTTTTGTTAATACTTAGTTATTTGAGGTGTATGCATTGTAATCCTGGTGGAATAAAATGCACGATGATGGTGCTTATCCAGTTTAGAAGCACAAACTTCACATTTCCACACCATTAAGAGATGAAAGCATAAATGATGGGTTATTTCACCTCTAAATCGCATGTATGAGGAGGACGATATCGTGGGTGTTTTAAAACACCCTGTGAAGCTGCATTGTAAGTGCACGCTGTGGGCCACAAGTAAGTTGATACAAAGGATTTTAACTCATATTCAAAGGGTAGTCCCTGAGGCTCTTTTGGCAGAGGATATCACTCTTTAAAAATAGCAGTGGGACATTTTTTTCCACTCATGACAACCCCGACTCGTGGCATGTATGATTCACTTGGTTGCCATCTATGTGAAAAAACGTATTCCTATAGTTCCTTGTGGAATTTTGACTTTTAAGAGGTCTCTCTGCCATGCTTCTTCCAATATTGACTGTATTTATATCGACTACTAGTTTACATGCAAAGAGAGCATCGAGTAATCTGTTCAAAATTAAAATGGAAGTCATTACAGATATTTTTCGTCCTTTAAGATTACGACACAGTAATATATGCGAGGGAAAGAACACAAGGTTTGAATGGATGCGTAATAACAATGGTCCCACGGAAACAGTAAACGCACAGAGAAAGAATAACAGCTGCTATATGTGTGTGCATGTAAGTATAGTTAACCACACCAGAGGATATCATCTAACAGGTACTAGTTGGGAAGCCAGAACACCTTATAAAGAAAAAGAAAGACAATTCTTCATCAATGCCCATCTAAGCTGGAAAGAAAGCCCAATAAAAAGGCGTACACAAGTCAACGGGTTTATCATCTCTACTTTGAGCTCATCCTTTTCTATAAGAGCCTCGTGAAAGCATCTGACCTTCTCTAAGTGAAGGTTTCAGGTCAGATGTACAAAGCAATTTGGAATATTTTGAAACAAGTGTATGCTTTTCTAGCTAATTACTCACACATTCTCAAAATGTGGTAAGATAGCTCAGACGGTAATCTATTTCTATATGGTTTTATTTGGTGTAATAACACGAGTAAGACAGCTCAGAAGTTTAGCAGTTGCTGTATAAAGTTCATTTATGAGTAGAAAAGGGGTTGAATTGATGCCACTATATAGCTGTTTGCAGACTCTGTGGACTGCTAGTATGATATAAATAATCCAACAGTTCATTGTTTTACATGTAAATATTACTTTAATGGAGAATATATGCAGTGTCCTACTACTAGGGTCAATGGTGATTAGATCTAACCTTCTTTGATCTCATTGAGGGGGTTGGTGTTCGTGTGATGTCGCTTCACTGCTGCCTGAGCACTATTGATCACTTTTTAAGTAGATAAAAGTAAGAACTGATATTTACAGCACTATAAAATAAATGTGATCTCCTCTTTCGGTCACAACATTCAAATACCTGCCGATGATACTTGAGGGTATATTTAATAAAAAGGTTTTGTGCTGCATTATGTGAGAGGGAGAGCAGGAAAGCTCCATCTCTAGTAGGATAAGGAACTGTCCTTCTCTCTCCATAGCACTGGTACAGAATTAGGCTAACTAGCACAACATACACACCTTTGCAGTACAGTGAAAGGATGTGTGAGTGATGTCTAGCCAGCTGCGGCTCCTCCGCTATGGCGGAGCAGCATCGCCCCCTCACCAGCAGCAGAAGCTGCAAACCTTTCACAACAAAAGGATAATAAACTGTTTATTATCCTTTCATTGTGAAAGGGACAGAGCCATGTGGGATGAAGGGGATGAGGGGAGTGTGCTGTGCATTCCCCTCAGTGCGCATGTGAGTTTGGCCAGCCGTCTCGGGCCAGCCAAACACACATGCGCAGTTGGCTCTTCCGGCACTGCATTGCTGGGCTGGAGAGAGCAAGCACAGGCTTCCAGCCTCCCTGGGAGCACCCTGGCTGGGCGCCCCCAGGCAGTCCTAATGCTGCTCTGAGCAGTGTCAGGATTGTCCGCAGGGCAGGCTGGTAGCTTGTATCTGCCAGCTGCTGAGGAGACGGAGGATCGGTGTTGCAGCAGCGTGCAGGTAATTTTTTTTTTTTAAATTAAATGTTCCTCCCGTGCCTCCCCTGATACTCCTCCATGCTCCACACCTGTCCCACCCCATCTGAGTGCACCAAGCCGTGACTGTGTCTGGCATAGGTTTTGTACTGGAAAGTTACCCTTCCAAAGAAAATTACTATGCCTAAATAAGCGTTAAAACTTTTCAAACATTGGCTGTGCAGTGCAGCACACAGGCAGAGTTGGAAAAGCTTGGAGGAATAAAAAAAAATCTTCAATTTAATGCTGTTAGAAATGGGGTTTTTGGTTGGCAGTCAGGTTACCCTCATACAATACCATAATATAACACCACAAAAATACACCACACAGTGTTTAGAAAAATATATAATATTTATCTGGGTATTTGCAGGTCAAAACGATCAAAGATGCAATATGAATTTGTAAAGATATCACTAAAAAGTGATATAAAGTGTCTTAAGTCTTTAAAAAGTAAACAAAGTCTCTTTCAAGCACAAAGTACCTGGTTTGGAGTGGAAAATCTCTGCAGAGGGCCGCAGAAGAGGAGATGCATGGAAAAATGGTGTGTGCGTCGGTTACGCCCCTTCACACACGGACTTGCGTCGTTATTTTTCATGCAGGTAGACGTGCGTCGTTCTACGGGAGGAAAAATGGTGTGTGCGTCGGTTGCGCCCCTTCACACACAGACTTTCGTCGTTATTTTTCACTCGGGGATAACATGCGTCGTTTTCCGGCATGCGGACCGTCTCCTTCTATGGATCGCGGGATTACCAGATGTCCCAGGGTCTGTGCGTGGATTCTCCTGCTTGTTTTCCGGCTGCGCATCGTTCCGCGGGGCTGTGTGTCGAAGTTTCGATCTCACGGCAGGCGTTGCGTCGATTTCTCCTCTGGAAGTCGGGCGGCGTTGTCCTTGCGAGGCCGTGTGTTGAAGTTCCGGTCGTCCCGAAGGCGTCGCGTCAATCAGCGTCGGTGTGCGGCGTTTTTCTCGCCGCGGAACAAGCTGTGCGTTGAAAATTTCGGCGCACGAAACGTCCAAGTGAAAAAGAGAAGTCTTTTTGGTCCCGAGACTTCAGGGAACAGGAGGCAAGCTCTATCCAAGCCCTTGGAGAGCACTTTTACAGCCAGACAAGAGTTCAGCAAGGCAGCAGGCCAACAGCAAGGCAGCAGTACTTTGGAGAAAGCAGACAGGTGAGTCCTTTGAGCAGCCAGGCAGTTCTTCTTGGCAGGATGTAGGTTCTGGTGCAGGTTTCTTCTCCAGTAAGTGTCTGATGAGGTAGGGCAGAGGCCCTGTTTTATACTAAGGTGTGCTTTTGAAGTGGGGGTGACTTCAAAGAGTGTCTAAGAAATGCACCAAGCCCCCTTTCAGTTCAATCCTGTCTGCCAGAGTCCCAGTAGGGGGTGTGGCAGTCCTTTGTGTGAGGGCAGGGCCTCCACCCTCCCAGCCCAGGAAGACCCATTCAAAATGCAGATGTATGCAAGTGAGGCTGAGTACCCTGTGTTTGGGGTGTGTCTGAGTGAATGCACAAGGAGCTGTCAACTAAACCTAGCCAGACGTGGATTGAAGGGCACAGAAAGATTTAAGTGCAAAGAAATGCTCACTTTCTAAAAAGTGGCATTTCTAGAATAGTAATATTAAATCCGACTTCACCAGTCAGCAGGATTTTATATTACCATTCTGGCCATACTAAATATGACCTTCCTGCTCCTTTCAGATCAGCAGCTGCCACTTCAACAGTGTATGAGGGCAGCCCCAATGTTAGCCTATGAAGGGAGCAGGCCTCACAGTAGTGTAAAAACGAATTTAGGAGTTTTACACTACCAGGACACATAACTACACAGGTACATGTCCTGCCTTTTACCCACACAGCACCCTGCTCTAGGGGTTACCTAGGGCACACATTAGGGGTGACTTATATGTAGAAAAAGGGGAGTTCTAGGCTTGGCAAGTACATTTAAATGCCAAGTCGAAGTGGCAGTGAAACTGCACACACAGGCCTTGCAATGGCAGGCCTGAGACAAGGTTAAGGGGCTACTGAAGTGGGTGGCACAACCAGTGCTGCAGGCCCACTAGTAGCATTTAATCTACAGGCCCTAGGCACATATAGTGCACTCTACTAGGGACTTATAAGTAAATTAAATTGCCAATCATGGATAAACCAATCAATAGTACAATTTACACAGAGAGCATATGCACTTTACCACTGGTTAGCAGTGGTAAAGTGCCCAGAGGTCAAAAGCCAACAACAACAGGTCAGAAAAAAATAGGAGGAAGGAGGCAAAAAGTTTGGGGATGACCCTGTCAAAAAGCCAGGACCAACAAATGCCACTCAGAATTCTTTTCTTTTTGGGTGCAGATCCCTATCTACTATTGTTAGTAATAGCGCTTTGTGTCATAACCCATGGATGGTTGCATGGAAACACCCATGTACTACCCAAGTAACGACCCCCAATGCATAGTAGTCCAAAGCAGCTGAGAGTACTGCTTTGCATTCTTTCAATAGTGTTTTAAGACAGGAGGGAAACCGAGCATTCACCAGGGACTTGGAGTGAATGGTTGAACAAGAAACAGTGGCCCCTAGATGAAAAATAATGTGGTAGTCCTATAAAGTAAAATGACAATATTTAATCAAACAAATAATACAACCAATCACACAGTGCAGTGAATGCAATAAAAAAATTGAAGACCACTCTACTAAATAGGTCCTTCTTCAACATGCATTGTAAGCCCAATGGTGAAATACTTGACAGACTCGAGCCTCAATTTAAGCTGGCCATGTTCTTTCATCTGTCATTAGCATTTATTCTCTAGGGGCTGCTTAATTCCTGCAAGGGGAGGTTCTCATTGTTACAGAATTTTCAGACTCTCCACTCATTACATTGAAACACTGTTTCCATTATTCCATTTGGAAACGCTTGTTTTTACCTTAAAATCCTCGACATTCTGTCTTTTAGTTAATTTATTTTATTATTATTAGTAGTACGTGGTTTGAAACTTTAGTGTCTTTAATTTCATGATAATTATTGCTGCCTGCTGTGTGGTTACATCACACAACAAGTTGAGGCTCAGACTTTCTGCTCTGTCCAACATATCTATAGTTATCTAGGGGTAAATTTAATATACAACAACACATATATCATTGTCATTGGTATTGACACCAGTGTGGGCCTTGACCCTAGAGACACACCGGTTTATGAATGTGTGTGGGGTAAGTGTTGTACGCTGTGGCTTATAGTTGGAGTGTAGCATGTTTTCTGTGTTACTTTGCGATAGGATTTACAGATGTGATCATGAATATGGATTAGGACGTATGGAAGCTCAGTCACAGCTCGAAAAAGTATTATGATCTCTCACTCATAGCCGACTAGGCTACATACATGCTTTAATGTTTTTTTATGGACTTCAGAATTGTTTTGTGTAAAGCAGAATTGTGGAAGTGTCAGTACAGTTATTCTCTTTTGTTACTTTTGAAGACATGCTCTGACTCTCGCAGCCTAAACTCTAAGAAAAAAAGCTTCAATATATGACTTGCCAAATTAATTATGGTTATAGTTTATTATACAGTGGATTGCTATTTTCCTGTCTGGCTGTCATATTTTTGGTGAATGTTTCAGAATCCCAGGTATTCCCTAACAGCAGTGTCACAGTGCATAATCCCAGTGGGAAACATAATCCTTTATAGGACTCAGAATCAAGTATTTCTGAGAGAAAAAAAACCATATAATTAGGCTAGTGCTGGATGACAATTTAGACATACCTAAAAGACCTGTTACGAGTAACGCGCGTTTGCGAGAAAACTGCCATTGCATCAATGATTTGTGGGGTGTATTTTGATTATGCGTGTATGATATGTAGTGGGTGTTCTGTCAGCTAAAATCAATTGAAATGGCTGAATCCAGATAAACTGGATTAACGATGGTGGTCAAGAGGGCGTCTTTAGAACCAAAGCAAAGGGAGAAACAACACATGGGTTGCTTTTGAAGGAAGGACCATCGTTAACCCATTTGAAGCTTTTTAGTACTGGCAGAATACAGAAAGTGTAATTTGTTCATTAGATTGCTCCCTCCTATTTGTACTTGCCATCTTGTGGTGAAGGTGGCTGAGAAAGGCAAGCCCCCCGAATGGAATCATTCCATACATAAACAAAATGGCCCTTACATCCCCCTCCCTGGGTTCTGTACTGCGATTAGAATTTATCATGCTATTTTCTAATGCCAACAAAAAGCCATCGTTTCTGCTAGGCCTCAAATATTCTGAACCATGCAGGTTACTGGAACACAAAGAGATTATGCTTAGTTAGTAGATAAGGCCATTATCAAAACTGCAACTGCACTACTCTTACCGTGCATTTAGCATCTGCACATAATGTTATTATGGTAGACGAAGCACAGGGTGTATGATGTCAATATAATTTATACCTAATTTGTCCTGATAAACAAAGGATGTAAAATAATTACCTATTTTAGTACAGGCCCTTCATGTTGCATTCTTTTCTTATCGTATTATGGCGGATAATTGCCTCGAGGGTTCATTTCCTTGGGTTTCTATAGAGATTGTTTGGCAATCACTGCTGTAGTTGTCTCTGAATGATGTCAGTGTTTAGCAGGCGAGGGAAAAGAAAACCTTCTGGAATCTGTCAGTGAAAAAACACGAACAATTCCTGGATTCCAAGAGGTGGACTTTTGCAAGAAATGGTTTCCTCGGTTTCTTGAACACCAGATTGTAGAATTGCTATTCTTCGCAATATTCAAGCGGCCAGGCCTTAGCACAAAACCATAGTCCAAAAATGTATCAGAAACCTTGCTATTTCAGTCACCGAATAATGTTTAAAGCAGGTTGTAGGAAAATTGTTTTCTCTGACAGGTCACTCCACACTATGGGGGTTATTACAACTTTGGAGGAGGTGTTAATCCGTCCCAAATGTGACGGATATACCACCAGCCGTATTACGAGTTCCATAGGATATAATGGACTCGTAATACTGCTGGTGGTATATCCGTCACTTTACCGTCACTTTTGGGACGGATTAACACCTCCTCCAAAGTTGTAATAACCCCCTATGTGCCTTCATTCTTCTTTTTTTCTCACCACGTTTTTGTTGGCTTTAGGACTCTGGGTACTTTACCACTGCCAGCCAGTGCTAAAGTGCATGTGCTCTATCCCTAAAACATGGTAAAATTGGCTGATACCCAATTGGCATACTTAATGTACATGTAGGTTCATAGTAAAGTGCACTACATATGCCCAGGGCCTGTAGATTAAACGTTACTACTGGGTCTGCAGCACTGATTGTGCCACCCACATAAGTAGCCCCTTAACCATGCCTCAGGCCTACCATTGCAGGGCCTGGGTGTGCTGTTTACTGCCACCTCGACTTGGCATTTACAACTACTTTCCAAGCCTTAAACTCCCCTTTTATTACATATAAGTCGCCGCTAAGATAGGCGCTAGGTAGCCCACAGGGCAGGGTGCTATGTAAGTAAAAGGCAGGCCATGTACTGGTAAGTTTTACATGTCTTGGTAGTGAAAAACTCCCAAAGTTGTTTTCAGTATTGTGAAGCCGTCTCCTCTCATAAGCCAGCAAGTGGTAATTTCTGCTCTGAAAGGAGTCACATTGTCATGTTTGGTATGATTGGAATGGTAGTGAGAAATTTTGCTTTCCGGTGAAGTTGGATTGAACATTACTATTTTAGAAATTACGCTTTATGAAAGTAGGCATTTTATGCACTTACTTGTCTCTGTGCTTTACAGCCTGTCTCCAGTCCATATCTGGTCTGTGCTGGTTCACAGCACTCCTTGTGCATTCCACCCATACCTGCCACAAATACAAGACATGCAGCTGCATCTACATTCATATGCATATTGATGGGTCTTCCTGGGGAGGAAAGGTGGCGGGGCTTTCACCTACACTTCAAAGGCTAGTAGCCTGACCCCACACAAAGGACTGATAACACCCCCCATAGATCTCTGGGCAGACAGGAATGGGTTGAAAGGGGAACTGGTGCACTTCAAAAACAGTCTTTGAGGTCTCATCCACTTCAAAAGCACATTTGGGCATATATATTCTAGGTCTGTGGCCCCTTAAAATCAGGCACTTCTGGACCTTTAACTGGACTCTGTCAGAAGGACTGTAGTGCTGCCCAAAGAACTCATCTGGACTGTTGCCTGCTGCTCCCTGACTCTGCTGGAAGGATTTTGCCTTACCACCACAAGTGATCTCTATGGGCTTGTCCACTTGCTGCCTGTTAAGAAGTGTCAAGGACATCATAGACATCACCTAAAAGAGAAAATCCATGGCTCAACATTAATTTTTATGGATTAAGACTTGCTTAAACTTTTAAGAAGCGATATCTTGGCCTGTGTTTATTGGACCTTTGTCGTTTTGGTCTTGTTATATTCAGATAAATATTATCTATTTTTCTAACTGGTATGAAGTACTTTTTTGGGTGTTTTCACTGTGCTACTGTATGAGTTATTGCACAAATACTTTACACATTGCCTTCTAAGTTAAGCCTGCCTGCTCTGTGTCATGCTACCGGAGGGTGAGCACAGCATAATTTAGGTTGTGTTATGACTTATCCTGACTAGGATTGTGGTCCCTACTTGGACAGGCTGCATACCTCTGCCAACTAGAGACCCAATATCTAACACACGTCTACCCTATTTCTGGAAGATTTCAATATAACAACTCATAGAAAATTGCACTGTGTACTGAATCAAAAAATAAAGTTAAGGCAAGAAGAAGATCCCATGTTGCCTGGCTTCAAAGCAACATATCTAATATCAAGACAACAACTTTTCTGCTTCTATCAGAACTAAGAAGGAAATTTGTTAAAATGAAATGCTGCGCAACATTACGCTACTGCCCTGCCTTGCATCAAAGGGAAGTGAAAAATATAGCCTTCTTACAAGATATGCTCCAGTTTTTCTCTCCCCTAGTGCTTGCGCCCTTTAGGTTGCCATGTGACAATGCACACTTCCTTGCATCTTAGTGCAAGGGTGTGTGCGTCTGTCAATCTTAGTTTTCTTTTTACTGGAATGGGACCCTTCCAATAAAAAAGCTATCCCTTAATACTTTTCCCACTTTGTATGTGAGCTGTACAGTGCGGCACACCTGCAAAGTTTGACAAGTATGGAGAAATCAAAACATTTCTCCTTGTTTTCCCTGCATCAAGGGGTGTAATATTTTAGCACCAAAACCTGTCTACAGTTATTAGTAGATAGGAATTTGCATTAAAATCAGGGATGATTTAAATGGGATGCCCATGTGTCGACCAAGGAACAACTCCTTGACTCAATGTAGCACAAAGTAGCACTCAGTGCTACTTTGTGTTACTTTTGCCTACTTTGCAATAGAATCGTGAATTGTGTTGGTAAGTATATGTTACTACAATGCTATGGACAGAGTTTGCATTCCACAAGTAATGTAATCCAGCAAAAAGTGTTAGTAAATCTAGTCTTAAGAAAGCAGTAAAGCTTACATTGTCATGCAAGCCTTACTTAAAATGCAAACTTCTTCAATCTAACCTCTATATTTTGTGGATAATCTGATTGTATTGGACATTCCTAAGGGATATGCTGACAGAAATCTACTTAAAACTAACTGGTTTGGAGCAAGTGAGTTTAGGGTTAATTGGTCTATTAATGATAATGGCTTCAGAAAGTTGGTGAATATAAATACATAGAGGTACATTCCAATCACAAATTATCTTGGAGTTCTCAAATTACAGCTCAAACTCTTTCCATGAATAGCCTAACCAAAGCATTTTGCCATTCTAATAGACTAGATTTTACATTTACTAATTGAACTCTCTTGAAACTTAAGTCATGTAAGGTTTGCTGGCATGTATCAGAGCCCTGCCGTTTTCAATGCCTGGGCTACATGGGTGCAAGCCACTGCATAGTGGGATTGATGCAATCAGGGCTTCGAATTGGCAAACTTGGGTCTAATGACTTTAAGCAACTTTTTTTTTAATTTTTTTATCCCTGGTCCCAGAAGAAGTTTGCATTTTTACCAGAATCCATGTTCACAGTACCAGTAGCCTGTAATGCCAAGCCTGTCCCCCTCATGGCTTATGGGATGCAGGAGAGAGAGTCGCTTACTTCCATATCGATCATATATTTATGAAGGTTTGGCCAACAGAAGCTGCTAGCCTCAAAAAACACACTTTTACTATGATAACAGGAATGGAACTGTGTGTAAAGTAAAACAGGGTAGTAAATGTACTTTTTGGTATTGTGTTGATTTTTCTCAGTTAGCCAAGCTCCATCTGATAATCTGTTAGGATGAGTGTTGTAGAAAACTGGGTTACTGGTTAGAGGGGTAAAACCCTACTCATGCACCAACCACCATTTTTGTCAGAGTGAAACTCCAAATTAACCTGTGTAAAGTAATTATGCAGCACACAAACAGTAATAAAGTGAGAACACACTATGAAAAACTCCCACAATAACTTAGACAAATGGAGAAGAAGCGAATAAATCATTTGACACCAAAAATACAACCAGCAGAAGAAGAGATATGACATTTATAAAGTTTAGGTAATAATAGTGTTCAGAAGCACAAAGCAATAACTGTGAATATCTGGTTGCTCCAGACAGGGATAAAGTCACAACATCAGGCCAACCGCGATGGAGCTGGCTAGATACAGGGACTGATTTAGGCCCAATGAACAAAGTACTTTAAAATCAGTTTGCAGAATGTTGTGAGGTCCGCATCTAAGATGCATCATACTGCATAAGCTCTGCCCAAAAGACAACAGCTTGGCGGCAGAGAACTTCAGGCCCACTTCCAAGGGTCTAGGACTGGCATTGCACCACTTGAGGTGCTGGACACAGCAATCAAGTTAGTCCCACTAACAAATGTACCTTAAATTCTGGTAGCTGAGCATTGCGCCACACAGCAGCAGTCCTGAGGAGCATTGAAAGGCTTGTGTCGAGGATGTGGTGTGAAGCAGCATGTCGGATAAGCTGTTGAAAGCTGCGATGCAGGCTTGCTTCAAGGCTGCGTCGCAATTCATCAGTTCCGATTAGGAGCTGTGAGGTGTGCATGGGGGATGTGTCACATAGCTGTGGTTCAGATGAGCTAGAAGGGCTCAATGAGGGCTCCGTGGGGCTGTGTCGTGCTACTTTGCTTTCAATGGAGCACTGCCAAAAGCTGTGTCCATATGTGTCACGCTGCATCAGTTCTGGTAGAGACCAAACATGGGTTGGCAGAACACCTTTAGCCCTATTTCCAAGAGATCAAGATTGGCTGGGTACCACTTTAGGGGGTTTAGAACTCCAGAAGGCAGAGTCCAGGTGCAGGGGTCAAGATAATTAGAGGCTTTCTTTCCCTGAGGTTCTAATCAGGAGGCCAGCTATTTAGCCCTTGGAGTCAATCTAGTGGTCCTGGGTTCACGATAAAGGCCCAGTTCTTCTCACTCAGGCAGCAGGGAAGCATGTAAGCAGAGTAACAGGGCAACAAGGCAATGCTTCCTGTAGCAGCCCTTCTTCTGATTCGTCCACAGGTCCAGAAGTGCACTGAAGAGTTGAGCCTGAGGGCTCACTACTTACACTTGATTCCCATTATGAAGATGGAGGTGCTTCTAGAGCCCTCCTCCTGCAGAGGTGCCTGGAGTTTTCTTCCTCCCTGGCCTAGCCCAGCTTGTCTGGAGGCACAAAAGACTAGTAAGAAATCCTTTGTAGATGTGCTAAGGCAGAGACTTTGTGATGTGCAGTAGCTGACAGCTCCACCCCCAATCAAGTCAGAGATGGTCCATCCTGCCAAAGCCTATTCACCTTTTGTCTCACTGTCTAGGGGTAATTGACAAGACCAACTGTCAGTTACACCTAGGCATGTGACTCAGCTGTTAGATGTGGCATCCTTGATGTGGTTCTTCGCTAACTTTTTGCCTTCAACCCTCCTGTTTTGTTAACTTCATTTTGATGGGTTTAGGACTCTGCACACTTTACCACTGCTAACCAGTGTTAAATTGCTTATGCTCCTTAAACATGGTATAATTGGCTTATATTGGCTTATACCACATAGGATATTGAACTTACTTATAAGTACCCAGTGAAGTGGCACTACAAGTACCCACAGCCTGTAAATTAAAGGCTACTAGTCGGCCTGCATCACTGATTGTGCCACCCACTCAAGTAGGCCTTTAAACATGTCTCAAGCTTAGCATTAAAGGCTGTGTTCAATTTTAAACTGCAATTTTAATCTGGCAAAATAAACCTTTTGACAGGTCCGAACCTTTCTTTATAATACTAATAAGTCACTCCTGGGGCAGGCCCTGAACAGCATGGGGGCCGGGTGCAGTGTATTTAAAAAGTCAAACATGTACTTTTAAGCTTTACAAATCCTAGTAGTGAAAAACTCCAAAATTAATTTTTCATTACTTCAAGCCTACCTCTCCAGTAGGATAACATTGGAGTTACCTTTTTAGATTTAATAAGCTACAACTTCCAATTGGGAGCAGGTAGACAAGTTGAGCTTGGTGTCTGAAGAATCGTAATCTAAAGCCCTCTTTAACGGCAAAGCCGGATGTTTAACCACAATGCTGAAAATGCCACTTCTAGAAAGTTGGTATTTTCTTGTCCTAACCATTTGGTCCCTGCAGCCTGTTCCTGAGTCACATGACTAGGTGTAGCTGGCAGTTGGCCATTGTGTATCGCTCCCAGACAGTGAGATAAAGGGAAGACAGGTGTTAGCAAGATTGAAGGGGAGGCGCTGTCACCTACCACAAATCACAAAGGCTCCATCTAAGCACTCTCACAAAGGGTTTGTCACTACTCCATTTTGACTCAAGATAATCTGAGGCCAGGACAGGGAGGACGGGATGCCTGATACCTGAGGGTGTGGAAACCTCTAGAAGCTTCCTCTACTACAAAGTGGGCACCAGGTATTCAGGTTGGACCCTTACAGGTTAGACCCTTAGCTCTTTAGTACACTTCTGGACCTGTGGACGCTGCTAGGAAGAAGGACTGCTGTGCTGTTAAAAGGACTGCCACTCTGCTGGATTGCTGCTCTGAAGGACTGCTGCCATGCTGTGCTGACCTGCTGCCCTCTTGCCTTGGTGAGATGGACTGGACCTACATCTAGAGAGTGACTCCAAGGTCCAGGTGGCTGGCCTTCTGACTACAGCCTCAGGGACAGATGGCTCCAACAACCTTGAACTCAGCACCTGTACTCTGACATCTGTGAGCCCTACCCTGCCAAGTGGTGCTACTCCAGTCTTGAACCCTTGGAAGGGGGCATGAAGGTGCTCTGCCAGCCAATCTGGATCCAGCAGAACAACACAGCCTCTCTGCTGCGCAGTGCATCCCTGAGTAGAACTGATGCATCATATCTGCTGAGTGGATTTCACCGAAAGCAAGGACTGCAGCCTTCCTGAAACTGCTGCTGCGCAAAGCATCCTTGATGCAAGTCTTCATATCGCAAGCCCCTCATTCACGGCATCCTTGACAACGATGCAGGACTTGCAGCTTCCTCAGAACTGGTCAGTGCGCAACACATCCCATTACAGGATTTCACATTGCAAGTCTCTTGTCGACAGGACATCGTATTGCAGCTTCGCAGTTCCTAGGAATTGCAGCCGCATGACACATCCTGGATGTGGGACTCCCCAATGCTGCACAACCAGGATTTAAGGAGATCTTGTTCAGCTAGCCTAACTGGACCCCTGTAGCCAGCCCGTAGCCCATCACAGTCAGCCTGAACTTGTGACTTTAACCCAGCCCAGAGCCACCAGATGTCCACAGTTGTTGCTTTGTGCTTTTTGGTGCTATTTTCACTGAAATCTTTAAACTTGTATAGCTCCGGTTCTACTGACTGGATTTTTGTTAGTTTGGTCTTGTTTTATTTATTAAAATCCCTTGTATTTTTCTAATTTGGTGTTGTATTTTTCTTGTATAGTGTTTTCACTTTATTACTGTTTGAAGTGCTGCATAAATACTTTACACATTGCTTCCACATTCAGCTGACTGCTCTGTGTAGCACCATGCACAAACATAAAGTAGGCTTAGTATTGCACCACTAAAACTATAGTTTTCCCCATACAATATTAAGCTTTGGCAAACCGAATTAAAGGAGCTTTAGAGCTTTTTTGATTCCTGGAGGAAGAAGAAGGCAAGAAATGTTTTCTTATACACCATAATCCCTTCTGCATGGTACCAGTGTCGAAGAAACCAGCTCCCCAACACATATGGAGCCACTGGACTGCTCTTCTTATTTTTGATTCTCTGCATGCTGGACTTTGGAGAACAAAGTACCATGAAAACTGTATGTCGAGGAGTAACAAAGGAACCATAAACTGTGGTAGCAGTTCTCTGTCGTTGAAAGGATGTTGGCTTAAAGCTTGATACCTGGCTGTGTATAGGACAATTTTACGAAAGATTTGGCACCCAAGAAAACCTGTGGTGTGCCATGCTCATTTGATTTCCTGCCTGAAAGATGAGGACTACTCCTACATCTGTCATCTGAGAGATCTGCTGTTGCCTGAGTGCCTCATGGTATTAATCCCTGTCTTTTAGCATCTACTACTTTTCAACCCATATGCAGTACTGAGCTCCTCCATCCTAGTTACCTCAACCTGCCTACCTGATTTGGCATACAGGAACCACTAAAGCAATGATAGTACCCCTTCCTCAAAGTTCTCATATCCCTAGGCTGAAGAACTAGCATGCAGATTTGGAAATTGGCACATACACATGCCCCCTCTTATGTCTATGCCAGATTAATACCCTTAGTAATCATTATGAACCATCAACTGAAGAGAGGCAAAAAAAAAAAAAAAAAATCAGAGAATCGTCATCCATTTATCAAATAATTTGACTTTTCACCAGCCTCTTCCGATCAGGCTCAACAAGACTCTCTAGTAAACACTTTTATTAAAAACCTTTTTTGTGTTTTTCTTTCTGGTTTATATATTATTGGAAAGTAAATTGACATCACAATTACACATGAGTAAAAAGGAATCCTACAGGTAAACAGACATGTCTAAGGTATCTTAGGGCCTGATTATAACCTTGGCGGAGCGGATTACTCCATCAGAAACGTGACGGATATCACATCCACTGTATTACAAGTTCCGTGGATGGGATATCCGTCATGTTTGTGGAGGAGTAATCCCCTCTTCCAGGGTTGTAATCAGGTCCTTATTCTAAAAATAAATATATTAACAATGCAGAAACACTTACAAATATAAACAATGTTAAGTGTAACAGAACAATCTATTTAAAAAAGGCATTCAGATGGCACATTTAATATATCTAATCCAAAATCTTGCTCCCTATGCTCTTGGAGAGTCTGGAGGGGCAATGGATGTACGGTCATGATATCTTAGGAGACCACAGCTTTGTGATGTGTGTCTCCTGAATGCCATCATGCCTGGCGGTGTGTTCCTCTAGTGTTTCTTGGGGGCCATGGTGAGGTCTTTTCTGCATTCAGGAGCACAGTGAGGGAATCAGGTTCTCTTATTTGTCCCCAAGTAGTGCTCATGGTCAGAGCAGCAGTCCGTGAATGTGGTGGTCTACTTGCCAAGGAGTTCCGTATGCCTCACTCTGCCCAAGTACTGACAAGTGATTATATTTAATATAATTTACCTTCTTTGGCTATATTACCCTCCAGGGTAGCAAGTTAGTGACAGCGTACCTAGCTCAAGCTACACTTCTGCCATCAGTCTGCCTCAGCCTCAATGCACCATGACAATAGCAAAGGAAGTAGATGGATCAGTTTTTCCTTTATCAAGATTACTTCCTAATGTTTAGTTTAGAAACTCTAGACTAATCTCCTTCCTAGACTTCCTACACTTCCTGTCAAGAACTTCCATGTATGCCTTTATTAAGGACATCCAGCTCAAAAGTCCTTTAATTATCAATGATCTGGTTGTTTTCATCAGCTTTCTCTTTTCCCATCAAACGTCTGATTTAGTACCTCTTTTCTGCATCTGATTTTCCTCTATTTTCTTAGAAGTCCTTCCTGGAACTTGCCCGGTCTGATCTGGTCCTGAGTTGTGCTGGATTCAGAGCACCTGTCTCCTCTGCTATCTTACTCTTCTTCATATCTACATGCAGATGTGACTCTTGCTGTTCCACAGTTAATGAACTTAGCTTTGTCATGGGGCTGGGACTCTACTTAATGGGTACCATAACTGAGGGAAGGGGAGCACAGGTAATCTGTTCCCCATCTTCATTTGTGGTTCAGTATCTAAGAACTGAGTTAAATGTGGCATGCTGGGAGTCAGTCTTCCCCATCTGTGCCAGACATTATGGAGGTGCACCAGGTCATAAACAAGATCCCAGTGGGCACGTGGTAACGTGGTTACCAATTACATTGACCAGCTTGCTCTCCAACCAGCCCACTCTAGCAATATCAGCCAACAATTAAATTGGCTGTGTAGAGTCACAAGCTAATATCTTCATCCTATATATAGAGTGGTCTTGTCATGGGCATCTCCAGCTGAGCCAGAGCTTGGGGGTCTGTTGATGAAAACATAAGGGGCAAACATGTCTAGAAAGGTTCTTTCAAAATTGTTGCTTCATCTCAGTCATATCAAGTCTTCCCTTCCGTCAACTTGCACTATATGTTCAAAACTTTCAGGCTCTCTATGATGAGTAAATGAACACTTTATTTCTAATCTTGTATAAAATCTATTCTATTGTAAGCCCTCTCAGGAAACAATTAAATGCTTCTATTTTTCAGTTGACTATAAATGGGCCTACATGGAAGGAGAGACTGTTCGGATGGCAGTTGAAGCACCCCCACCCCCCTTCTTTCAGAGCTGCACAAACGTTCCACAGCACATACTGTCATAGAACAGGAATGAAGGTAAGAAGTAGGACATTAATCTTTAACATTTAGTCGTTTTTTAACGACTTCAGTCATGGCGCTTTCCAACATTAACAGAAAAACAAAAACATAGCACCTCACCGTGCATCCACTATATGCTGTATATCACTGTTGGCTCATTTTACATTTTACAATAAGCACTGTCTCAAACAAAACTTGATACATGAAATTTTATTTACCCTTTTCTGGTAAATCTCTTTACCAGACGGATAATATTTTTGGGGTCTTTTGTTGTAGAGCAAGTAGTTACAATACCCAGGATTTTAAACTCTGTACCAGGATAGGTTTACATCCACAAAATATGTTTTGTTTTTAAGGCACATAGTATGAACCAACTGCATTACAGAGACATCTCACTTTTGTGGATATTTAGAGATTTTGCAATCAAAAGTAAAATTGTATTGGGTAACAAAAAGCTTTCAAGCATAGAAATCATGAGTATCAATTCACCAAATCACCATGTATAATGTAAGTGACATCTCCCACCCATTAAAAAGCTGGTGATGTCACTGGACTGACTCGTAGCTGTTTTTCCTACTCGTTTGGCCCTTGATAGCCTACTGTCTGCTCTGGAATGTTAGGCGGAAGGCAGTGGGTGAAACTGTGAAAAGAAAACTTGTAGAAATTTGGCAGAGGTACCAAAAGGCAAGTCAGCAGTAGCAGTTGTTACCCTTCGCAAGCTCTAATTAGGAATATCGATCAATATAAAAATAAAAAAAATCTCAAAAAGCTAAAAACAATGCAAAATGCCAGAAAACACTAGAACAAGAAAATGTAGTGTGGTTTAAAGTGCAAATTTGCTAAACAAACGTAGGGAATGTAAAAATGCATCATAACTAGAAAAGGACCTTAAGGCAATTAAAATTGTAACATTGTATTAGTGCTGTAGTATTTAGCATGGCCAATGGAAGCAAATGAACCATAAATGAATGAAACCTCACTCTAACAAGGCTAGCAAATTAAGGGGAAGATGACAAAAAACAGAAAATCTAAATTTCAGATTGTCCAACTGTTGGACTTTTGGCCATACGCATGGTCATCCCTAGTCTTTTTGCCTCCTTCCTCCTGGTTTTTCTGACCTTTCGCTGTTGGCTCTAGGACTCTGAGCACTTTATCACTGCTGACCAGTGTTAAAGTGCAGGTGCTCTCCCATCTAAAGTTGGTATGATTGGCTTATACCTGATTGGCATATTTAATTTACCTATAAGTCCCTTGTACAGTGGTATCTCTATACCCAGGGCCTGTAAATTAAATACTACTAGTGGGCCTGCAGCGCTGCTTGCGCCACCCACTGAAGTAGACTTTCAAACCTGTCTCAGGCCTGCTAGCGCAGGGCCTGTGTGCGCAGTTTTCTGCCACAGGGACCTGGCATCTAAATTTACTTGCCAGGCCCAGAACTCCCCTTTTACTACATGTAAGTCACCCCTAAAGTACGCCCTGTGGGCAGGGTGCCATGTATGTAGAAAGGCAGGACATGTGCCATATTGCATGGCCTGTCCTGGTAGTGACAAACAGCCTAACTTGGTGTCTCACTGCTGTGAGTGCTGCCTTCTCATAGGATTGCATTAGAAATGCCCTGCCTTATGTGTAGGGGTATTGTCTGATTTATGAGGGCTAGCGTAGGCGTGTTTGGTATGGTTGTGATGGTGATAATAAATACTGCTTACTGGTGTGGGTGTGTTTTTTATTACTATCACAGAAATGCCACTTCTAGAAAGTGCGCATTTATCTGTGCTTATGATTCTGGTGTTTTGCAGCTTGACTCCAATCCACGTCTGGGCAGAGTGACAGTTGGGGCTTTGTGCATACTTTTCAGACAGCCTGTACACAGGGAGGGTGGAGGTGTCACTGAGGTGCATCTACATACTGAATAGTCTTCCTGGGCTGAGAGAAGGGAGAGGCGGGGCACACCTACATTTGTAAAGGCTGTGCCCTGGCCTCACACAATAGGGTCGTTAACCCCCCACTGATGTTTGGAGCCTGTGCTGAAAGGAGAGAGGGGGCACTCCCAGAACCAGTTGTAACTGGCTGGAACCTCCTCTCCCTACCACTGTAAAACACTGTAAGAACTGACTATAAGTACAGGGGAATTTTCCCCACAATTTGAACATTCTTGGAACTTGAAACTGGACACAGAACGCTGATGAATGGACTCACCAGGAAACCGCCATGGACTGCTGCTGCTGTGCTGACCTGTGACCTGCCTGGTCACTAGGAGGAACTGCCACCAACTGCACCCCTTGTGCTGGCCTGTAGCTGGACCCACCAGCCCTGTACCGTCTCCTTGATTATTGTTCCCAGGGGCAGGGTGCTGTGGCCCCTGACCCCTGCAACGATCTTCTACATCTTGGACAGGATGCTAGAGGAGAAAAATGCATCCTTGGTGTTGCTGGGGCTGCCGAGGTGCCCTTGCGCTTTGAAAGCGCTTTTCTTCGATGAAGAGAAATCACCGCCGCAGCCCGGGCTTTAAAGTATGCCCTTGCGCTTCCTGGAGCGCGTTTCTACGAAAGTAGATCACCGCCGCAACCCGGGCTTGAAGGAGGACCTTCGTGCCCTCTCCAGTGCTCGTGTGTGGATAAAATCACCGCCGCGGCCCGGGCGCCGCATCGGGCCGGTCGCCGGGACCGCACTGTTATTCGTGCCCCCGGGGCACCCAGAAAGGAAGTAAGGAGCGAGCGCGCTCCAAGCAGTGCCCCCGGGGCGAAGCGCGCTTCTTGACGCGCCCCCGGGGCACTTGCAGGCACCATCCTCGGTGCCGGCTTCACGCACCAGCCCCGGTCGGGCTGGGAAGCAGCGCGCGCCCCAAATCATGTGCGGGCGCTGGAAGGAGCAGGACGAGAGCCTCATCGGAGGCTCCTGCTCCCTTTTCTCCTGTTTTAGGCAGCCGCACCGTGGACGAGGGCGGCTGCCTAGGCCAAAGCAGGACACGGGGTGGAATGGGAGTTCCCTTCCCCCCGGTCACTGCGTTAGGGGCGCGATCGCCCCCACATCCCTGATTCTTCGTGGCTCTTGGGCCCCACCCTTTGGGTGAGGGCTAGTAGCGGCCCAGTGGGGGCCCGTCCCCACACCGCAGCGAGGGTGCTGTTCGCCCCTCTCTATTCAGGAGCACCACGTGGCCCCCGTTTCGCGCATGGGAGCGCCGGGGGCCCCTCGTTCCTCTTTTAGGCACTGGAAGAGCCGCCCCATTATTCGTTTTAGGCACTGGAAGTGCCTCTTCATCATTCCCAGGTACTTTTAAATGGACAAATATAATTACGATTTAAAGTTCTTTCTACAGACTTTATTAATTGTGGTATATTACCTACCTGTTCTATGATGCTTTTACATATGTGTGCACATGTTCCTTTTATGGGCATGACTTGCTAATATGTTTCCCTAACTTGCCATAGGTTTTCTAATGTTCCTACTATGGGCGTTTTATGATATTCTTATGACAAGTGTTCTAATGTGATAACGTGTTTCCTGACTACTGCTTATGTTGCAGAATACTGAGTAACCTGTGTGTTATGTGTGACTACTGCTAGTTTGCAGAGTAACTAATGTGTAACGTTCTGACAACTGCTAAGGTAGCAGGATAGTACTGTTATGTGATGTTGGTCTAATAATTACGTTGTGTACAATACAGTATATTTTCATATAATCTGGTGTTGTGTTTCCTTTGTGGTGGGGATATTGCGTCACATGTATGTGTGTGTTGTGCAAACGCTTTACGCATTGCCTCCGGGTTAAGCCTGACTGCTCGTGCCAAGCTACCAAGGGGGTGAGCAGGGGTTATCTTGGACGTGTAACTCCCTTGCCCTGACTAGAGTGGGTAAGTTCTGCCTGGCTGAGGTGCATACCCTAGCCAACCAGAAACCCCATTTCTAACATTGGCGCCGGGCAGTGGTTCAACCGCAGGGTAGTGACTCTGGGTTGGATTGCCAGATTCAGGGGGTAAGCTCTGATCTGGTAGGGGGTAGGTGTGCTCCCAAGGAAGTCCTGGTTCGCTGGGCAATGGTCCAGTCTAAGGGTGTCGTCCCTGGACTAGATAGACGGGTTCAGGGGGTAAACTCTGACCTGGTTGGGGGGGCGGTTAGTGTGCTCACCCCCCTGTGTGAAACTTCTGGTGGCTTCTCCCGAGGTGGGGAGACGCAGGACTCTGGAAGTGGGGTTCAGGGAGGGGGAAGCCCGCCCCGGACCCCGGTGCAACCCAAGGGTGTCGTCCCTGGGTTGGGTGGTCAGTCGCCAGGTAGTGATCCTGGGCTGGCGAGAAAGTTGTGCAGGGCTGCTGTACCCAGCACCCTGGCAAGTGTGGATTCTGGTGATACCCCTCCTAGGAGAGGAGGGCGGGATCCTAGAAGGAGGGGTAGAGGGAGGAGAGCCTCGCCTCTAGCCCCTGTAGAACCTATGGGTGCGGACCCTAGGTTGGTGGATCAGTGGCAGGGTAGAGCCCCTGAACTGATCAAAAATGGAGTGGAGACAGGTTGCTTTGCACCTGGGGCTACCGCCCCCCACTCATTATGGTTTCAGAGACCAGAGGCTCCTAGATGGCCTGGGGCCTGGTTCTGGCCATTGGCAGCTAGAGAATCCCCGTGGGTTGGTCTAGGCTGCCTGGGACGCATTGACAGAGAGATCCCAGTGGAGTCAGGAAGGCGTAGAACTGGAACATGCCCCTGCTGTTGTGGGCCTGGGTCCTTGTTCTATCGCCCCAATCAGGAAAGTACATCAAGGTATTGATTGTTCTCCCCTGGATTTTGGCTGGTAGGGGGTTGTGTTGGACTTTTGGCCATACGCATGGTCATCCCTAGTCTTTTTGACTCCTTCCTCCTGGTTTTTCTGACCTTTCGCTGTTGGCTCTAGGACTCTGAGCACTTTATCACTGCTGACCAGTGTTAAAGTGCAGGTGCTCTCCCATCTAAAGTTGGTATGATTGGCTTATACCTGATTGGCATATTTAATTTACCTATAAGTCCCTTGTACAGTGGTATCTCTATACCCAGGGCCTGTAAATTAAATACTACTAGTGGGCCTGCAGCGCTGCTTGCGCCACCCACTGAAGTAGACTTTCAAACCTGTCTCAGGCCTGCTAGCGCAGGGCCTGTGTGCGCAGTTTTCTGCCACAGGGACCTGGCATCTAAATTTACTTGCCAGGCCCAGAACTCCCCTTTTACTACATGTAAGTCACCCCTAAAGTACGCCCTGTGGGCAGGGTGCCATGTATGTAGAAAGGCAGGACATGTGCCATATTGCATGGCCTGTCCTGGTAGTGACAAACAGCCTAACTTGGTGTCTCACTGCTGTGAGTGCTGCCTTCTCATAGGATTGCATTAGAAATGCCCTGCCTTATGTGTAGGGGTATTGTCTGATTTATGAGGGCTAGCGTAGGCGTGTTTGGTATGGTTGTGATGGTGATAATAAATACTGCTTACTGGTGTGGGTGTGTTTTTTATTACTATCACAGAAATGCCACTTCTAGAAAGTGCGCATTTATCTGTGCTTATGATTCTGGTGTTTTGCAGCTTGACTCCAATCCACGTCTGGGCAGAGTGACAGTTGGGGCTTTGTGCATACTTTTCAGACAGCCTGTACACAGGGAGGGTGGAGGTGTCACTGAGGTGCATCTACATACTGAATAGTCTTCCTGGGCTGAGAGAAGGGAGAGGCGGGGCACACCTACATTTGTAAAGGCTGTGCCCTGGCCTCACACAATAGGGTCGTTAACCCCCCACTGATGTTTGGAGCCTGTGCTGAAAGGAGAGAGGGGGCACTCCCAGAACCAGTTGTAACTGGCTGGAACCTCCTCTCCCTACCACTGTAAAACACTGTAAGAACTGACTATAAGTACAGGGGAATTTTCCCCACAATTTGAACATTCTTGGAACTTGAAACTGGACACAGAACGCTGATGAATGGACTCACCAGGAAACCGCCATGGACTGCTGCTGCTGTGCTGACCTGTGACCTGCCTGGTCACTAGGAGGAACTGCCACCAACTGCACCCCTTGTGCTGGCCTGTAGCTGGACCCACCAGCCCTGTACCGTCTCCTTGATTATTGTTCCCAGGGGCAGGGTGCTGTGGCCCCTGACCCCTGCAACGATCTTCTACATCTTGGACAGGATGCTAGAGGAGAAAAATGCATCCTTGGTGTTGCTGGGGCTGCCGAGGTGCCCTTGCGCTTTGAAAGCGCTTTTCTTCGATGAAGAGAAATCACCGCCGCAGCCCGGGCTTTAAAGTATGCCCTTGCGCTTCCTGGAGCGCGTTTCTACGAAAGTAGATCACCGCCGCAACCCGGGCTTGAAGGAGGACCTTCGTGCCCTCTCCAGTGCTCGTGTGTGGATAAAATCACCGCCGCGGCCCGGGCGCCGCATCGGGCCGGTCGCCGGGACCGCACTGTTATTCGTGCCCCCGGGGCACCCAGAAAGGAAGTAAGGAGCGAGCGCGCTCCAAGCAGTGCCCCCGGGGCGAAGCGCGCTTCTTGACGCGCCCCCGGGGCACTTGCAGGCACCATCCTCGGTGCCGGCTTCACGCACCAGCCCCGGTCGGGCTGGGAAGCAGCGCGCGCCCCAAATCATGTGCGGGCGCTGGAAGGAGCAGGACGAGAGCCTCATCGGAGGCTCCTGCTCCCTTTTCTCCTGTTTTAGGCAGCCGCACCGTGGACGAGGGCGGCTGCCTAGGCCAAAGCAGGACACGGGGTGGAATGGGAGTTCCCTTCCCCCCGGTCACTGCGTTAGGGGCGCGATCGCCCCCACATCCCTGATTCTTCGTGGCTCTTGGGCCCCACCCTTTGGGTGAGGGCTAGTAGCGGCCCAGTGGGGGCCCGTCCCCACACCGCAGCGAGGGTGCTGTTCGCCCCTCTCTATTCAGGAGCACCACGTGGCCCCCGTTTCGCGCATGGGAGCGCCGGGGGCCCCTCGTTCCTCTTTTAGGCACTGGAAGAGCCGCCCCATTATTCGTTTTAGGCACTGGAAGTGCCTCTTCATCATTCCCAGGTACTTTTAAATGGACAAATATAATTACGATTTAAAGTTCTTTCTACAGACTTTATTAATTGTGGTATATTACCTACCTGTTCTATGATGCTTTTACATATGTGTGCACATGTTCCTTTTATGGGCATGACTTGCTAATATGTTTCCCTAACTTGCCATAGGTTTTCTAATGTTCCTACTATGGGCGTTTTATGATATTCTTATGACAAGTGTTCTAATGTGATAACGTGTTTCCTGACTACTGCTTATGTTGCAGAATACTGAGTAACCTGTGTGTTATGTGTGACTACTGCTAGTTTGCAGAGTAACTAATGTGTAACGTTCTGACAACTGCTAAGGTAGCAGGATAGTACTGTTATGTGATGTTGGTCTAATAATTACGTTGTGTACAATACAGTATATTTTCATATAATCTGGTGTTGTGTTTCCTTTGTGGTGGGGATATTGCGTCACATGTATGTGTGTGTTGTGCAAACGCTTTACGCATTGCCTCCGGGTTAAGCCTGACTGCTCGTGCCAAGCTACCAAGGGGGTGAGCAGGGGTTATCTTGGACGTGTAACTCCCTTGCCCTGACTAGAGTGGGTAAGTTCTGCCTGGCTGAGGTGCATACCCTAGCCAACCAGAAACCCCATTTCTAACATTGGCGCCGGGCAGTGGTTCAACCGCAGGGTAGTGACTCTGGGTTGGATTGCCAGATTCAGGGGGTAAGCTCTGATCTGGTAGGGGGTAGGTGTGCTCCCAAGGAAGTCCTGGTTCGCTGGGCAATGGTCCAGTCTAAGGGTGTCGTCCCTGGACTAGATAGACGGGTTCAGGGGGTAAACTCTGACCTGGTTGGGGGGGCGGTTAGTGTGCTCACCCCCCTGTGTGAAACTTCTGGTGGCTTCTCCCGAGGTGGGGAGACGCAGGACTCTGGAAGTGGGGTTCAGGGAGGGGGAAGCCCGCCCCGGACCCCGGTGCAACCCAAGGGTGTCGTCCCTGGGTTGGGTGGTCAGTCGCCAGGTAGTGATCCTGGGCTGGCGAGAAAGTTGTGCAGGGCTGCTGTACCCAGCACCCTGGCAAGTGTGGATTCTGGTGATACCCCTCCTAGGAGAGGAGGGCGGGATCCTAGAAGGAGGGGTAGAGGGAGGAGAGCCTCGCCTCTAGCCCCTGTAGAACCTATGGGTGCGGACCCTAGGTTGGTGGATCAGTGGCAGGGTAGAGCCCCTGAACTGATCAAAAATGGAGTGGAGACAGGTTGCTTTGCACCTGGGGCTACCGCCCCCCACTCATTATGGTTTCAGAGACCAGAGGCTCCTAGATGGCCTGGGGCCTGGTTCTGGCCATTGGCAGCTAGAGAATCCCCGTGGGTTGGTCTAGGCTGCCTGGGACGCATTGACAGAGAGATCCCAGTGGAGTCAGGAAGGCGTAGAACTGGAACATGCCCCTGCTGTTGTGGGCCTGGGTCCTTGTTCTATCGCCCCAATCAGGAAAGTACATCAAGGTATTGATTGTTCTCCCCTGGATTTTGGCTGGTAGGGGGTTGTGTTGGACTTTTGGCCATACGCATGGTCATCCCTAGTCTTTTTGACTCCTTCCTCCTGGTTTTTCTGACCTTTCGCTGTTGGCTCTAGGACTCTGAGCACTTTATCACTGCTGACCAGTGTTAAAGTGCAGGTGCTCTCCCATCTAAAGTTGGTATGATTGGCTTATACCTGATTGGCATATTTAATTTACCTATAAGTCCCTTGTACAGTGGTATCTCTATACCCAGGGCCTGTAAATTAAATACTACTAGTGGGCCTGCAGCGCTGCTTGCACCACCCACTGAAGTAGACTTTCAAACCTGTCTCAGGCCTGCTAGCGCAGGGCCTGTGTGCGCAGTTTTCTGCCACAGGGACCTGGCATCTAAATTTACTTGCCAGGCCCAGAACTCCCCTTTTACTACATGTAAGTCACCCCTAAAGTACGCCCTGTGGGCAGGGTGCCATGTATGTAGAAAGGCAGGACATGTGCCATATTGCATGGCCTGTCCTGGTAGTGACAAACAGCCTAACTTGGTGTCTCACTGCTGTGAGTGCTGCCTTCTCATAGGATTGCATTAGAAATGCCCTGCCTTATGTGTAGGGGTATTGTCTGATTTATGAGGGCTAGCGTAGGCGTGTTTGGTATGGTTGTGATGGTGATAATAAATACTGCTTACTGGTGTGGGTGTGTTTTTTATTACTATCACAGAAATGCCACTTCTAGAAAGTGCGCATTTATCTGTGCTTATGATTCTGGTGTTTTGCAGCTTGACTCCAATCCACGTCTGGGCAGAGTGACAGTTGGGGCTTTGTGCATACTTTTCAGACAGCCTGTACACAGGGAGGGTGGAGGTGTCACTGAGGTGCATCTACATACTGAATAGTCTTCCTGGGCTGAGAGAAGGGAGAGGCGGGGCACACCTACATTTGTAAAGGCTGTGCCCTGGCCTCACACAATAGGGTCGTTAACCCCCCACTGATGTTTGGAGCCTGTGCTGAAAGGAGAGAGGGGGCACTCCCAGAACCAGTTGTAACTGGCTGGAACCTCCTCTCCCTACCACTGTAAAACACTGTAAGAACTGACTATAAGTACAGGGGAATTTTCCCCACAATTTGAACATTCTTGGAACTTGAAACTGGACACAGAACGCTGATGAATGGACTCACCAGGAAACCGCCATGGACTGCTGCTGCTGTGCTGACCTGTGACCTGCCTGGTCACTAGGAGGAACTGCCACCAACTGCACCCCTTGTGCTGGCCTGTAGCTGGACCCACCAGCCCTGTACCGTCTCCTTGATTATTGTTCCCAGGGGCAGGGTGCTGTGGCCCCTGACCCCTGCAACGATCTTCTACATCTTGGACAGGATGCTAGAGGAGAAAAATGCATCCTTGGTGTTGCTGGGGCTGCCGAGGTGCCCTTGCGCTTTGAAAGCGCTTTTCTTCGATGAAGAGAAATCACCGCCGCAGCCCGGGCTTTAAAGTATGCCCTTGCGCTTCCTGGAGCGCGTTTCTACGAAAGTAGATCACCGCCGCAACCCGGGCTTGAAGGAGGACCTTCGTGCCCTCTCCAGTGCTCGTGTGTGGATAAAATCACCGCCGCGGCCCGGGCGCCGCATCGGGCCGGTCGCCGGGACCGCACTGTTATTCGTGCCCCCGGGGCACCCAGAAAGGAAGTAAGGAGCGAGCGCGCTCCAAGCAGTGCCCCCGGGGCGAAGCGCGCTTCTTGACGCGCCGCCGGGGCACTTGCAGGCACCATCCTCGGTGCCGGCTTCACGCACCAGCCCCGGTCGGGCTGGGAAGCAGCGCGCGCCCCAAATCATGTGCGGGCGCTGGAAGGAGCAGGACGAGAGCCTCATCGGAGGCTCCTGCTCCCTTTTCTCCTGTTTTAGGCAGCCGCACCGTGGACGAGGGCGGCTGCCTAGGCCAAAGCAGGACACGGGGTGGAATGGGAGTTCCCTTCCCCCCGGTCACTGCGTTAGGGGCGCGATCGCCCCCACATCCCTGATTCTTCGTGGCTCTTGGGCCCCACCCTTTGGGTGAGGGCTAGTAGCGGCCCAGTGGGGGCCCGTCCCCACACCGCAGCGAGGGTGCTGTTCGCCCCTCTCTATTCAGGAGCACCACGTGGCCCCCGTTTCGCGCATGGGAGCGCCGGGGGCCCCTCGTTCCTCTTTTAGGCACTGGAAGTGCCGCCCCATTATTCGTTTTAGGCACTGGAAGTGCCTCTTCATCATTCCCAGGTACTTTTAAATGGACAAATATAATTACGATTTAAAGTTCTTTCTACAGACTTTATTAATTGTGGTATATTACCTACCTGTTCTATGATGCTTTTACATATGTGTGCACATGTTCCTTTTATGGGCATGACTTGCTAATATGTTTCCCTAACTTGCCATAGGTTTTCTAATGTTCCTACTATGGGCGTTTTATGATATTCTTATGACAAGTGTTCTAATGTGATAACGTGTTTCCTGACTACTGCTTATGTTGCAGAATACTGAGTAACCTGTGTGTTATGTGTGACTACTGCTAGTTTGCAGAGTAACTAATGTGTAACGTTCTGACAACTGCTAAGGTAGCAGGATAGTACTGTTATGTGATGTTGGTCTAATAATTACGTTGTGTACAATACAGTATATTTTCATATAATCTGGTGTTGTGTTTCCTTTGTGGTGGGGATATTGCGTCACATGTATGTGTGTGTTGTGCAAACGCTTTACGCATTGCCTCCGGGTTAAGCCTGACTGCTCGTGCCAAGCTACCAAGGGGGTGAGCAGGGGTTATCTTGGACGTGTAACTCCCTTGCCCTGACTAGAGTGGGTAAGTTCTGCCTGGCTGAGGTGCATACCCTAGCCAACCAGAAACCCCATTTCTAACACCAACCATGTATTTTGGTTATATTTCCTTTAAATGTTAGTCCCATGCAAAAGTATTCTACCTATTTTAGCTTGACAGGTGTTATAAACTTTGTATGAGGACCTATTGTCATGTCATTTCACAAATTTCACATTTGTTAGGTCACAAATTCCACATTAGCTTTTGAGGTGGGCTTTGCCTTTTGATTGTGTTCTCACCATGTGCTTCCTATTGAATATTTTAAGAGATCATAATGTCAAGGTAATGTTATGTGGTGCTACTTCTCAAGCACTCCCCTTGCAAAGTGAAATTTCAGAAATTTCGTATTAGTTGCTTTCCCCAAATGCTCCATTTATCTTCAGGTTATTTATTTTGCAACACATTTCTGTAGCCACCAATTGCTTATAGGACGATTTGATTTTCGTTTTTGAAACAACCCCCAGCTTCACAGATTGATTCTGAAAAACAAAAAAATCATGCTGAGTGAGTCCTATAAAACATGACAGTTGCTCAGCATACTACCTGTGCAACTGCCACGACCATTTGTCAGTGAGGGCTCTGCCACTTGACTTAAAAGGGATCGCATAATGAGGCAATTTGTCTTCCGTAAGTTGAACGCAGGCAGAGCTCTGGCTAGCCTAATGGGGGGGCAGGCCACCCGCATGTAGTACACAATAAGGCGGATTAATCGGAAAGATCAAACCTAAGTTATTAGGTCTATTTAAAGATCAAGATTATGGTGCTCAGAAGCCAGAGCTCGAAAATAGATAAGTGCCATTAGCTTACAAAAGCCTTCACTGAGGCCTGGCAGCCGCATGTCTGATAGGAATTTGAATATTTCTTTGGGGGCCCAGTTTGGGCCAGGTGCTTTTCCTTGTCAAATACTTCTTATACATTCAATGTTTTGTGAAATGTGTGTTTGAACGGTTCATTTCAACATTGTTTGGTGTTAGGATAACTAGTCCATTTTGTGTGATGCACATCTTACTAGAAACGCTTCTTCTGATTTCCAAAGTCCTATAGTGCCAAAAAATCCTTATTTTTGAACCTACTTCAAGAGAGTTCTATCTGTTAGAAAGAAATGCCTTTCCTTTTCCTTTACTATGTTTTCGTAAATGTTATCTATTTGCCTTAGCCCCCCTTTCTGATCAGTGTTTGTAGATTTGCTTTAGTGTTATTAGTGCAATCTGAATCAACCCAGTTTTCCTTGATTTGAGATGTCAGCTCGGAATGGATTTAGATGTCTTTGCTGAGACCAGCAATAAAAAGTTGGGATTATGTAAACTATGTATTCACTCTCAATCTGGCGGACTGGGTATCTTTCACTTTTTTATGGATGTCCTATATCAGCCAAACTCCAAATAACTCCCAGAGTGTGTGGAAAAGCAGTAATTCGTGAATGTTCTGTGTTGATACAACTGCATCCTCTGGGACTGGAGTTAAGTAGCATGTGGGTTGCAGATCTTGGACCCATCCCTTAGCATGTTACTCTACGGCGAATTTTACTGCACCCTTATCTGTTCTATACAATTCCATTACCCCCAGGCCCCTCTAGTCCTCATCCCATTCATCACTATGTGGAAATAACTATCTCCACGACAGAAAAAAGAACAAGAGGAATGCTGGGATATAACCTCCCCACCCCTTCCCTCTGGTAGTACATAACCTGTACTTACCCAGCATTCCGCCTGTTCTTTTTTCTGTCTTCCGACAGGACAAGTACGTAAGGGTGTCGGCCCTGTTGGGCTTGGCCGACTTCTGTTCTGGACTCACTTCCTTCCAATCTGCTGGGCTTACTGGGATGGCGCTGCCATTGACCCCTCTGTGGCCGCTGGGCGAACACTTGTTTCCAGTGTGCCGAGGCTTTGTGTTGTTGGTGCACATCTCTCAGCCAGTTGGAGGGCTGGGTAAAATTTAAAGGTAGCGGGAAGCCAGGGGCTTGCCTAACTTCCTCCTTGTGACTCTGCTGTTTCTGGGCATGCGTGGGTGATGCGCTTTCCAAATCTGCTGCTGGCATTTTCGGGCTTGCTGATTCCATTCCTTTCGATCCGGGAGGTGTTTCTGGTGAGTACTGCTTGGCCACTTGTGTTCTTGTTTTCTGTTCTTTCCACAGGGGGTCTGTTCTAGTATTCCCCCATGGCTTGCTGGTCACAGTGACTGTCCCTCGCTTTGCAAGGTGTGTCTTCTATTCTGGTTGTGCCTACGTTCTTGTGCTTGTGGCAGGGTGCTCACGGTCACATTCCCTCTCGCTGAGCAGCAAGGGCTCTGCTTCAGGTGTCCCAATCTCCATCACAGACTCCTTTTGTTCCAGGCCCGCCCCGGTTGTCTCCGTCCTGTGTAGAAGGCTGGTGCCCGCCAGTGGCGGTACTTCCAGGTGTCCTCTGTGGCCTGGTGGTCCTGTTTGCTCACCCTTTCTCTGTGATGCAAGGGTTGGGTTCCAGGTCTGTCTCACCTCCTTCATCTGCACAGGGGCTTCCCTGCTGCTGGTTCCCCCGTGGGGTGTGGGGTCAGTCCGAGCTGGGCAAGCAGTACCCCCCCTGTTTTGCAGGCACGGCTGTGTGCATGTTTTTCATGTGTTCTACGTCCTGAGCATCTGGCATTCACTGGGTCATCTGTGGTCGCATGCTTCATGTCACAGACTCTCACACTGGGTTGTGTAGGTTTTGCACCTGGTGTCCGTTGTGGTTTTTTCTGGTTCTCCCCTCTTTTTCAAATGTGTCGCTTGTGCCCGGAGGCCCGCATTGGGTTTGCTGGTCCTGGTTGTTTGTTTTCTGCTTCTTCTGGCTGCTGTGTTTTCCTTCATCTTTTCCTGTTGCCAAATGGTGGTGTGTCGAGGTGTCCTTTTTTGCCTTGATGTGGTGTCCCTGGTTCTTGTGGTCCTGGGCTCTGCTCATCCCTCTGGATCGAGGGTGGGGGGGTCTACTTTGGCCACGTCTGCTTCCCTCCTCTGAGGCTGTGGTGGTGTTCCTGTGGCATTCGGGCTGCTGTCTCTGCCCGTCGCTCAGAGTGCTGCGGCCTTCTTCAGGGTTAGTCCACAGTCATTTCTCTCCTTTTTTAGGAGGTTTGCAGCACTAGGTGTGTGCCTATATGTGGCTTTGTGGGCATTCCCCTGATCCTCCGTCTGTGTTGGGTTCATTCTGTTCCGGGGCAGTCTTTGTTTGTTCCCTACTTTTTCATTTTTGCTGGGCCCTGGGGGCTCTTACGCACGTTGGGGGGGGTGGAGGCAGGTCAGTCCTAGTTCAGGGGGCCTGGGCTGCAGCCTGTGCTTGCCGTGTGCAGTTGCTTTCCCTTTGCCTCCATGGGAGTCTCCTGGTGCCTCTTGGTCTTCACGAGATGTGTCTCTCGTCATTGTTTCATTTTATGCTCCCTCCATCCTTTCTCCAAGGAGGATGTGCTCTACATATTTGGCATGCTTTAGGTGTTCTTCCCTTTCTAGCCTTGCTCTAAAGTGGCCAGGCTATTGGGGCCTTTTTATGGGTCTTTTACATGAGGATGCTGGATATTCTTGTTAGGGTGTTTCCTCCCTGTCAGCGCCACTGGTGGCGCTTGGTGTGTGCTCTGGGTCGGTTGTGGGCTTCGGCCCATGTGTCCTCCCCCGGGGAAGGGTTCTGGCCTCTTTGTTGGGTCCAGTCTGGATTGTTGGGGTCAGCCTGAGTCGTCTTCCCTTCTGGATCAATTCACTTTCATGCATATGGGTCTTGTCGCCTTCCTATGTGTTGGGAGTGCGTCTTGATCCTTGTTCCTCCTTCCTGGCTCATTGTTGGTTCTGCCACGTGGGTTTTTTCCCTGCTGTGGCTGTTGTCCCTTGTTGGGTTAAAGTCTGGTGTTCTCCTTCATTTTTTCTGGGGCCATGGCAGTCATGATGTCAGTTTTGACGGCTCTGTACTAGTTTGTACATGCCCCTTTTGAGGAAAGAGTTTTTTCTTCGTCTTTCTTGCCCTGGTGCTGTGAAGGCTCTTCCCTGCGGGGAGTGCTTGGCAGGGTGTCGATGTTTTGGACATCCCTGTCTCAACTTTCTCTCCGGTTTCTGGATTCTTTTTCTCCTGTGTCTTTCTATGGCCGTTTGGTGCCTTTTATGCTGATCTGGGTGGTTCCTAGGTGGCCCCTTAGGTTGGTGTGTTTGTTTTTCAGTTTCCTGTTCCTTCACTCTTTGCCTTGTTTCCGGTTGGTGACGTTTTCCGGCTCTGCCTATTGATGGGCCTGGCTTTCTGGTGCTTTCCCACATGCTGTTGGTGCCTCCTGTTTGTGCTCTGGCCCTGTGATTCTGGGCCAAGGTCCTGTTTTAGTTACTGTTTTTTCGGCTGTTGGCACGCTTCCTCTTCCCCCCTGGTGGGCTCTTCTTTTTTTTGCTGTGGGGTCCTCATTCTGGGCATTTCAACTTCTGGTCCTGGATTCTCGTTGCGGTTGCTTGTTCCTTCATTGGGAGGTCCTGCTTCAGGGTCTGTCTGGCGGTCTCGCTGGTTCTTGCAGTTTGGCTTCCGGTCCTTCCCTGGGTTGCTGTTTGAGTTGACGGTCGTTTTTTTGGCCATTCGGGGGGTGTTCATTGTTGGTCCTTCTCTCCCCTGGTTTTTCTCTGGTCGGGGAAGAGAGGTGTTGTCTCTCCTTCTCTCTTGGCAGTGCAGTAGCCGAAAGTGGGCAGGGGAATGCCCTCTGCTGGGTATTTCCTTCTTCCAGGCACTGTGTTTTTCTCGATGTCTGTTCTCTGGCTGGTGTGGGGTGGTTTCCCTGACTCGCGCTGCTGGCTTCCTGGTTCTCTGTTATGCTTCCCCTCTTTGGGCCTGCTGTCCTCCGATGGTGGCCTCATCAGTCCGCTGGCCCTGGTATTTGTTGCTCTCCTTGGGCGGCGTTGTGCCCAGTTTCGGGCTCCCTCCCAGTCTGAGCGCTCGGGGTGCTTTGTGGTTTTTGTTGGCTTTGGAGGTTTTTGTCTCAGGGGGTTGCCTGCGGCTGGGCCTTGGTTGTTTCCATTTCCTGTCCCTTTGCCTTCAGCTCTAGTTCTGCTGGGGCTGTAGGTTTCATTCTTGTGGGCTGGGTTTCCGTGTTTGTGCTTCCCTTGTTTCTGGTGGTAACTGTGTGGTGCTTGTTCGCCAGCTACTTCTTTCCTTTCCTTTACGCTCCCCTCCGGGGTGTTTTAGGGGTACTGGTGGGTTCCTGTGGGGTGCTTCCTTTGGTTTGCTCTCTGCCCATCGTCCTTTGGTTTTGATGGGCAGGCTTTGTGTCCAGTTGGCTGTGTCTGCTAGTTTCTCAGTGGACTATGGGTTCGCCTCTGCCTCGGCCTGGTGTTTTTGGAGTAGGGTCTGTTATTCTATCTTCTCCTTTACTCTTTCTTTTGGGTTCTGGTGTTGCTTGTCTGATATACCTTCTTGTGGTTTCATTTTGGTTCTGTTCAGTTCTCAAATGGCCGGTTTTGACTGCTTGGGTATTCTCCACATAGTGATGAATGGGACGAGGACTAGAGGGACCTAGGGGTAATGTTCTATTACTTACTGGTAATCTTCATTACTCCTGGTCCTGTTGTCCTCGTCCCATTCATCACGGCCCACCCGCCCTCCCATACTGCTGGCCTTCTGTAGGGGGCTTGGTAGTACAGGCAGAATGCTGGGTAAGTACAGGTTATGTTCTACTAGAGGGAGGGGTGGAGAGGGAATAGTCCAGCATTCCTCATGTTCTCATGTTTTTTCTGTCGAGATAGTTATCTCCAAGTAGTGGTGAATGAAACTAGGACAACAGGACCAGGAGTAATAAAGATTACCGGTAAGTAATAGAACATTCTCTGTTTGGGTCCAGCTCTTTAAATGTCACCATTACTAAAATACCATTTGTATCTAACCGAAGAGGATTTTAATCACTTTCTACTCTATTTAAATGTTCTTAAAAGAGCCAAGTGTCAATATCCAAAACAATATAATCAATATTAAAGCCTACACCCCTTGCAGCAAACGTTGTTGTCACTTCAGCTTCACTTAGCCACTACTCAGTTCAGAACCTTTCCAAAACACAGCCCCTCTTGCCACATGCCAAAGCATTATGAGCAACCTTTGTGTTTCAAACGGGTGGCTTGTTTCAATAATTAGGTTTGAGGCTTCCCAATTGTGACATTCATATCACCACAGCATTTTAGAAAGGTAATAAATACAGACTACAGACGTGATGCTTTTTAATTATGGGTGATGTGTATTAGAGCTTTCTGCAGACCCCGTACGTAAAACACAGTTCGCTGAATTGGAGATGTGTATTATGGCAGATAGCAGCAATGCCCATAACAAAGGATCTAAGACACTAACGCAGAGATGTGTTACAAATATCACCAACATGTTACAGTGCAAAACAAAAAAAACTCCTCTTGATTCAGCATATTTGCCAAGAAAACACAAACAGGCATGCCTAACTCCACGGCCTCGCATTCCTGCCATAGGCACATTCAACACGGATATCAAACTAGATTAAGATCTATAGATGATAGAGGGGAAGAAGGGGGGCCAGGCCCTTTTAACAGTGCACTAACAAATGCTACATTTTCAGCTGTTGCTCCCACAATGAAAATAAGTGTCAAGACTGGATGCACTTTAGCAGTAGATTCTTTGGGGGCCCAGCCCCCGCTTATACTACTGAGCATCGTCCGTGTCCCTGCCTACTTTCAGTCTTATGAACCCAGCTTTGGGAGTGAGGATCCTTACGGCCCACAACGGAATCGTTTGCCAGGAAGAGCAAGAGGAGGAGAACCAGAACGACAAAAAAAATGTAAAAATGCAGTTCTTCTGTACTGCTCAGAGCATCTCTTTCTTACCTACCATTCTTTACTCCTGGCCTCAGATGAGGCAGGAGTGTGATAACATCAACCACCTCTTTATTTAACCTACAGGTCTCAGGCCCCAATCGAAGTAAGAGAGGAATAACTATTAGAAGTGCCGCACGTGCAGTGGGACTGGGGTCCATGGCTGTAAGCACTCCATCATACTCTATCTATGGCCTTATTTAATTGACCAACTGGGCCCTTGCTCGCATTTGGAGCCATAGCACTCTTGTATGGCACAGTTATGTCAGGCTGTTGCGTACCTGCTGGAAAGATCTGAATGTAACTTGCAAGTCACAGATACCAATATTGGAAGAGCCAATTCTATCATCCATCGTTATGAAGTTCATGAACTGAGTACCTTCGTGTTCAGGTAAAATATGACTTAGTATCTGCAGCGTCTTCAAACTTAAAACACGTAAGTAACATTTATGGGAAGTTGGTTCCAAGTTATGTGTGACACCTTTGTTAGCTGTTGCCTTTTAGCCAACATCACTTTCCGTGTTGGACTCGTAAAGCTCACACCTATAATAAGACAAGCAATGGCAAAATCAGTAAGCCTAAACTTGGCAGGCTGGTGCCATGGTTATTTCAATTATGTTTTATTGCAAGCATATGCAACACAAAGAAAAATTATTAAAAAAATAAGCTGGCACTTTAAATATAGTCACTATATGCTTGCAATACAACTTTACATTAAAAATATTATCATTGCTGCTGTTTTCTTACCGATGGTTTTTAAGAAACAAATCTTTCAGTAGCACTACAATTTTATTATTCTTATTTTTGAAGGACACAGGAATAAATCACCACCAGACTAAGCTCTCAAATAACAGGCAGATACAATGTTAAAATGTCAGTTAAACACTTTATAACACAGGACTGCAGAAACTTAAATGGCCGATACTTAAAGTTAAATTTAAAAATAAATAAAATGAAAATGCACATTTAGAACAGCTGTTTTACGGAAAAGGAAGGGACTACGTTTAAGTAGTTGTGAACAATATGCACATGCATACTAAAGCGAAGGAATCCAATGGGCAAAAGTGGGATCACCCCTATGATGTATGTTATGCGTGGCTGAAAACAAAATGTGAATTACAGTTTAATAGACCAGTGGATAAAGCGTTCTAAACAAAAGTCCCTCTCTTTATGCATATTATGTATTCATTTTTGGGAAAAACACTATGACGCAGCTAATGCTGTCTCAAAGGCCAGATCTAACAAAGAAACAGACAGCTAGGTGCCTATGATTAAATTTGCCAGATATTAATTCAGTCCACTAAAAAAGTTGTGTATTAAAAGTTTTTTTCACTTCAAATGACTGACAAGAAAAGGCGAGAATGGGCAACCTGGTCTCTCTCTCTCTCGCTTGACATAGAACCATTTGGCAATCCTGAAGAAGGAGAGCAGGTTCTGACTCTCACAGGTTATTGAAATGAACATGCGAGGGCATTATACCTTTATTGTTGGCATCGGGTTCTTTTTAGATAAGTTAGTATGTGATGTTTACATTGTTTGATTGTAAACAGTTTTAAACTACTGATAAAAAATATATGAATATCTATGGAACGGTTATTGAAAACATTTAACATGTCTGATCGCACTATACGAAAAACGCATGTGTTCTCCGATGTTCTGCTACCAGTGCAATTACACTCGAAACATTAAAAAATGTGCTAATATGGAGATCTGCTTACATCCTTGGGTAAAATAAGACATGTACATTGGACAATGTGCAACTGCCAGTCTGATCACTTCACAAACAACTGAAGAACAAAAACCCATCCTCCAGTAATGACTGCTAACGATCAAGCCAATCCCCATGGGCACTTTAAAAGTTGTCCATTCTGGGAGTGTGCTGGTTCCCCAGGATGTAGAAGCAACCCAGTTTCTGACACCTTCCAACCAGTCTCCAGAACTGCCTTTGTTGATCTCAGTGATCTCATGAACTAATGACAGGGAGTCAGCCAGTCTATCTTCACAGTCCATGCTCGGCTGATTAATGGTGTCTAAATGTCTATGGAACTTCCATAAAGCCATGGACACATTTAGTGCTGTTATCCACCCAGTGAGTTGATCCACAGACTCTGTATCTCACTTTATGACTAAATGTTGCTAAAGTGCATGACCCTTCCTTCGGCACCTGTGGGTGAACCTCTAGGACTCAAACAGCCCTGCCCTGACCTAAGAATTCATCAATCATTGAGACAGCAGCATCAGCCATTGAAGGAATGAGGATAGGAAGTCCTATACTAGACCACTCATGTGCATGATGGACAATTTTAATATGGTTAAGACCAAAGTTGTGATATTTTGTAGTGATGCTGTGGTTCTTCCCAGCTAAGTGAATGATTCGCCACTGAGATCAGAGTCAAGGCGAATGATGATGATAAGGTGACTGGCTTGGTGAATGATAATTGTTATCTGTTGGAGGCGGCATGTTCTGGTTGACTAAGGCAGGACCCTAGCCAGGCAGAACCTGCACTCCTAAGGGTGGGTGATTACACTTACTGTATAACCTGTGCTCACCCTTGGGGAGCTTGGCACAGAGCACTCAGGCTTATCACAGAGGCAATGTGTAAAGCAAAAAAGCAGCACTTCCCCACCACAAACACGCTGCAAAGGCACAGAGGAGACCACACACAGTGTATGTATAACAAAAATTGCATTCAACACACACTTTGTCAACACAGTACGGGGATAATGTAACTCTGGGCCAATGCCCCTATTTTCAATGAAAGACACAATATGAGCCCCAGGTGTTTTAGCCATTACTACTGTATGTACACATAAGAAAACAATACCTTCCCTCCCCACACTCACATAAGGTGCCAAACGTTGTACAAGACCTACCCTAGAATTTCCCACAATCAGTGAAACAGATAAATTCAGGGTGCACCCTGGTTCCCAAAGTTATCGGCAAAATATACATACAAGGTTTAAAACACTTCTACATAGCACTGCTGCCGCAGCTGCACTAGTAAGAAGTAATGCCAACTGCACAAACTTCCTGACAGGATGAATGTGACCAGCAGCACCACGGCATTGCCTTCACATTTACCCACACTCACTCACGCACATCCACTCTGCAAAACCATGCGGTGTCACAGGTATCAGCTGGCACGTGCACACATTCATTCATATTCACTCACTCCTGGTCCCCTAACGCGGTGCCCTGATGCTGGGATAGTGGATGCCACTGTGTTTCCGAGCACCTTGAGTCACAAATCACCCCTCACCCGCCAACCAGCTTCAGCTATCCCACCCCTCCATGACCCAAAAATTGCATCAACCTTTCCTTGGTTACTGGGCTGCTCGCGGCTATTCGCAAGTCTCAAGTTTCCGGAGTCAAAGTGGGGGAAAGGAAAGACAACAGCTGGTAAACAATTAAGGAGAAGATGTTCGGGCTCCCCACAGGAAGTTCAGTCAGAGGTCTGCAAAACAGAGGTGGCGGGTCCCTGGGGCCACCGTTAGGAGGCACCTAGCCCAGCCAGACTGTTTAATGTTACCAATACTTACAAATTTCAGCACTTCCGGGACAGTGAGGCACCATAAGGGCTTGTTGACGTGAGTCGCCCTTGACACTTCCCGTTGCACACAACATGTTACTAGGCCCACACTTCCTGTACAAGGAGATGCCACGTCTGAGCACAAAGGCTCCAGTGACCCTACACAGTTACAATTCTCCATGAAAAGTGTTCAGTGCTGCACCTCTACTCCTCTATTACCCCTAGTTATACAAGATGATTCTCTTGAAGACAGTGAAGTTGGTGGAGGTTCAAAGGGTTTTCCTGTGAAACACAGATGTCTCCCGTAAATTTCCTCCCTGTCCACCCTGAGGTTCTGGAACGTAGATCTTTATCTTTACTGGGGCCAAAAAACTTTACAAGTGCCAAATAACTCTCCCCCCAGTCTATCTAACCAGGCACCAAATGGCAGGAATCTGTCGTTCTGAATGCCATAGTTTTTTTAGTGGTCATCTGGGGAATGCACAGATGTGCTATATCCCTGTGACCCGTAGAATGAAGCCCAATTTACAAGGTACCAGAACCATTTCAGCACCTAGAAATGCCTACTTCCTAGAACTGGCATTTCTAGGGCTTCGATGGCAAAACCATCTTCACCAGCAGAAGGGATTTTCATCCTGAGTCCAACAATACTAACCTCATGAGGTTGCCCCCCACCAATCCACTATTGAACTATTGCAGCCAGACTTACTAAGATTCATTCTCCCATGTTACCTTATGGGTAGAGCAGCACTCATAGTTAGTGCGAACATTCATGGGTTATCGGCACTCCCTAGGCACATATGCCCTGGCACACCCCCATGTCCACAGTGGCACATTAAAGCCAACATAAAGGTGTCAGTGCACCAATACTGGCCTGTTCCATCAGGTTCAGTTCCTATCTCAGATTACCCATGCACAAATAATGCCACCTCCAGTACCTATATAGGGAAACCACTAGGGTGCAAGTTGTACACCAAGGTGAGTGTAATTTCCAGGTGGATAGAAGGATGGCACCAGCACTTACACATTGTGCTTCCAGTAGGGAAGAGCCCAGGGATGGTAGGCCCTTTCACAAACACCAGTAAAAACATCCGAGAGAAAAGAGAAAAATGCAGGGGAACTACTACCTCCACATACCAGGTCTAACATTGTTGTAAACTTTCTGGTTTTGTAGTGAATCCTAGTTTGTTTTAATGGGAAACATGAGTTAGCTCAGCCTTCAGCTTGAGGTCTCGTGCCCCCGTCACCTTGTGACTTTTCCTCTACTTAGCTTGCCCTGTTTTAGCGCATTTATTTATTTAAATCTTTTATGATGGTTGTCTTGTTTTTAGTTAGGCCCATGTTTTAGTTTTGTGTTATCAATACTATCACGCTAAGGCATCAATATCAAGCAACAAAGATAAACAAACTGTAGGCGTTCACATTAGGTACTTTCCTTCTTCACGTCTTCGAGGGGATTGTTTATATAAATTACTGTCCCAAGCATGTCTTGTTATCTATTGTTCGGGAACAGACCTACATCAGGGGTCCAAGCAGATCTGTATAAATACTCCTCACTTAGACAGATAGTCAGAGGGATTCTGACCATATGGCATCGCTGCTATCTATACCACACATCGCCTTGATGCTGACCAAGCCTTCGTGTCCCTACGGAGTCTGAGCTAAAGACCTTATTCCAAGGTAACAAGGGTTGGGGTGCTCTTCTCATGGACGTGGCGTTAGCAGATTAGGTTTAACACACCTAGCTCTCTTTTAGGTTAGAGGTTAGGTTCACCTCATTAGGGTATTAGGACATATACTTCATGTCATTTCATGTCATTTGAAGATGGCGAGGGTCTTTGTCTTAATGACTCTTGTCTTTAGCATTCAGTTACTTGTACTGTTCATTGTCCTAATCATTGCAGCCCATGCAACATATCACAGAATGCAGTTTTGTTAAAGTAAAACCTAGTTGAAATCTTATTGCATCACTTTCATTGCCTGTGTTTGAATGAGACATGTTTCTAATGCGAGAAAGGGGTAATCTCCGTTTAACCATGACACTCCCTGAGATGTCACATTCTTGAGTCCACGCGTAAAGGCTGCCATAAATCACCTTTTACTGTTATGGGTTTTTGGTGAGGTGCTGCTTGTGTGCCGGGAGGGTTGGAACAACAGTTGCGATTTGTTGTATGATTGGCTTAGTCACCTACAAATATAAGTACTGTCATCCTTAAATCAGCAGTCTTGCCTAGAGCAAGAGTCCAACTATGACAGTTGGTAGTTAGTGACTGTAGGAGAATGCATTTTTTTGCATGATCATCCCCATTTGTTGGAGTGATGTTGCTGGTTGCTGACTGTGTGCACCAGGACTCTGCTAATCAGGCTTTAGTGCATGTGTTCTGACACATAAAATGTGTTGAAATAGGCAATACTTCTAACTGGAATATTTAACTTACCTATAAATCCCTAGTATATGGTAGAAAGTATATCACGGGTCTGTAAGTTAAATGTCACTAGTGGACTGCATCACACATTGTGCCACTATGAGGGTGACAGCGTAAAACATGACTGCAAGCCTACTGCTTTAGACTGTCTGCCCAGTTTCAAAACTGTGAATTTGACCTGCCAAAATAAGTCCCTTTGACAGACCTAAACCTTCCTTTTAAATATTAATGGTTCAACCCTATGTATGCATTAAATGCCCATAAAGCTGGGTACCTAGGGCCAGATGTAGCAAAATAACAATTTGCGACTTGCAAATTGCGAGTCCCTGCGACTCGCAATTTGCAAGTCGCAAATTGCTATGCAGTACGGTGTCTCAGACACCGACTGCAACTCGCAATGGGGTCGCAATGACCCACCTCATGAATATTCATGAGGTGGGTCGCAAATTGCGGCCCCATTGCGAGTATAGGCACTCGCTAACATGGAGGCCTGCTGACTTCAGCAGACCTCCATGTTAGCGACCTGGTTTTAAATAAAGCAGTTTTTTTTTTTTTTGAAGTGTAGCCCGTTTTCCTAACAGGAAAACGAGCTGCACTTAAAAAAAAACGAAACCTTTAGTTTCGGGTTTTTTCAGGGCAGGGAGTGGTCCCTTGGACCACTCCCTGCCCTGAAAAAATATTTTGGGCTCCAGTCACAAACTGGAAGGGGTCCCCTGGGGACCCCTTCCAATTTGCGATTGGGTTACCATCCACTTGAAGTGGATGGTAACTGCGATGCCATTTGCGACCGCATATGCGGTCGCAAATGGTATTGCATCCCAATGCGACTCGCAAATAGGAAGGGAACACCCCTTCCTATTTGCGAGTCTGAAATGCATTTTGCGAGTCGGTAACGACTCGCAAAATGCATTTCTGCATAGGAAACTGCGTTTTGCGACTCGCAAACGGCAAATTTTGCCGTTTGCGAGTCGCAAACAGTTTCCTACATCTGGCCCCTAGTATTTAAAAATAGGACATGGAAACGTTAAATGTTAAACACGTTTTTTCAGTGAGAAGACCCAAAAGCTATATTCACTGTAGCAGAATTAGCTGTTTTATAGAAAAGCTTTGAGATATAACTTTTAAATTAACTATTGTTATTTACAACTCAAACTCAGCAACATAGTTAATTCCAGGACTTCTCAAAATATTTTTACAAGCCCAATTCACAGGTGCAGTAAGATTTGTACTAAATAGTTTACAAAAGGTACTTTTAAAAAGTCACTTTTACCTGCCTAAAACCTCAAGAAGCCCAATTGCATGGGCTTCCAACTGTCACACAGGGGCTGAACAGAGCTGAGACAAAGGCTTTGGGTTTGGGGAGGTGTTCTGTTCCTCTGACAGGATGACCATCTAGGAATGCCTATGAAGGTAATTAACTTCGAAGTGGCTTAACTTGTCACAGACAGATGTAGGTAACACTTAGCTCTGGCCCCTCCTTTGTCCCACTAGTCAGTCAGGCACCAATACTAGCGGGAGAGGAGCTGCCCCAGAACTAGTTTGGAGTGACCCAGGAGGAGGGATTGCTCATTGCCTTGGCTGCACTTCTTGGGTGGGCACAGGATGTCTGCACAGGGGAAGAAAAGTTCTTCCATGTTAGATCTATGTAGAGGGAGGCCAGCATGGGTTTGTTTGCAGTAAGGCATATCGGAACTGCTGCAAAAGTGGGAGTGTTACTCCAAAAATCTTTTCTCTATTGGTTAAAAAGGGGCCAGAATCATGGAGATACTGGGACCAATCTGTCCAGTCTATTCAACAAGGGTGCATCTTTGATAGATCGGATTTTGCAGCAGTTCCCGCTACATCCTTCTCTCGACACAGGAATCTGTTGATCCTAAGCCAGCTTCTAACCAAACAGCAGGTTCATCAGCATTACCGGGCAAGAGACCAAATCAACAGCAGAGACCACTGAGCACAAAAACTTCTAGGGCCAGTGTTTTCCCCACCTAAAACCAACAGTTCCACAGAGGCTTCATCCTGATGCCAGAATTAATCAACTTTAAGCCCCTTCTCTTAATGCCACCACCACTGCCTGCTCCACTGAAGGCTGCCGACACGAGGAGATAATGTTTCCTCTGGAATCAACATAGTCCCTGTATGTGGCCCATGCTCCATCATGGTTGGTCTTAACTTGCGTCTCTGCACCACTCAAGTACAACCCGATGACCATCGCTGACGTTTAACACTTTTTGCTGCTATTGTTATTTAAATATTTAAAATGTCACATCTCTGATTCCTCTTACTAGATTCTTGTAAATTTGGTGTCATTTTGTTTATGAAATTATTTTCTATTGTTATAAATTGGAGTGTGGTTTATATTGTGCCATGTTTTCTATTTTTAACTGTTTTGGTACTTCTAAATGCTTTACACATTTTCATAAGCTATGGAGTCTGCTATATGCCATACCTACCAGTGTTTGAGCTCAGGTTTAACTTAATGAAACCTTTACTGGACCTATGAAGAATAATGACATTGTTAATTGTAGGGGGCTGTTATCCACTACAACTAAAAATCTACTTTCTCACAATGGTAAACTGATGCTTTGGTGATGTGGAAGAAATATTTTGCCTGTGGTACATCCAGTCTGCACATTTATTTGACATACAATTTTTAGAAGTACACATAAACGATTTGCTGCTGCAAGGAAATATGGCAGAGCCATAACCTTTGACATTCTTTATGTGTTTTCCCTCAGGACATCTTGGAAATCTGATGTCTTTTAGTTAGTTTAGATCAAAAACGTTTGAAGCGCCCAAATCCCAACCCTACTCAAAATGCTGTGCTACACTCTTGTCTTCCTTGAAAAATTGGACTGGTATTTAAAATCCTCCTTAATTTTAACATCCTACTTTTTTGTCACATATTATTGGCAAGCGCTCAGTACTGTCTCCCAGGGGATTGGTACTAGACAGGAGGATAGCTAGTGATGGGAACGCCCACCCAAGGCTGTTGTTTTGTTTTGACAAGTGAGATTTAACTACTGCTAAGGTCCACTTACATGACATGGACATGAATATGATATGTAGGAATAATCCTTGTCAGGAAGTCTGGCTACATTCTGGTAATCAGTGATGTCAATGAAAATGAAAGGGAGAGAATGAAATTGAGGCAAAGAGACTAATTATAAGCTCAGTGCAGCACTTTACCCCACACAATATTGAAGTGCATGAGAAATAACCCAGTGGCACTGTGTCAGCTGTTAACAAACTGCCATTGGTTGTGGTACAAGACAATGAATACAATAATGGGCCAGGATTATGCACAATAAGTGTGTGCCACTCACCCTTTCTCTAACTGTCTTTGGTCGGTCAAAATTGTAATAGTAATTGTATTTATAAACTGCTTAATACCCCTGAATGAGCAGTCAAAGCGCTTTTCGGTGAGTAGCACGCTACACCAGAACCCAAAAAAGTAAGTGGTGGACTAGTATAGAGAAATATGAGTACAGTATTAGTATTGGTATAGGGAGGATTGATTTAATTTCAGAGGAGGACATGTGAGTCTGTTAGTTGGATTGAATAGAATAATGGAGGGATAGAGGAGGGAAGAATCCAGAAATGTTAATTAGGAGATCAAAGAAGTAAGAAGAGGTTTGGGATGGGAAAAGGAGAGATCAAGGAGGGAAGAGTCTGTAGAAACAATTAGGGAGATCATAGTAGTAAAAATGGGGTTTGGGATGAGTCAAAGTAGAGATAAATAAGGGAGAATTCAATATGGTTGTTTGGGAGATCAAAATGGTAGAATGGGTTTGGGATGACTCAGAGAGTGGTGATAGATTGATAGAGGTATGAAGTGATGGTAAGACAAAGTAAAGCTTTCAAGAGAGTAATTTATTTCCTCTTGTACAGTAGGACTAAAGCAATAAATATATAGAGACATGATTACATAGTAAGCGAATATATGTGAGTAAGGGATATACATATTGAGATTTAAGTTGTATTGTATAAACACAGACTTTCAAGAGTTGCAGTATTTGGAGGTACTTTATTTGTGTATTTTTACAAAACTATTTTATACTTCATCAATACTTGAATAGTGAAATGCTTGTAAATAAATAGTTAAGATAATATTTACCTATTATAGAAACAATGCAATGACCTATGAACATGGTAAGCATAGAATGCTATACAAATACATATATTTACATACATACGTACATACACATAATATATATATATATATATATATGCTCATACATACACATACATACATATATACATTTAACCTAAGTAAAATATACATTTGCTAAATTAGGCCTAAAGAGTATGTATATATCTTAAGATAAAACAGGTATTATACCTTGTTGTACAAATACACTTATCTAGCTATATACATATAATCAAATTATAAATATTTACATACCCAGGGATATACAGTCCATTGCTGTTTGAGAAATGTGGTTATGTAGGAAAGAGCCAACTCTTGAGCAGTCTTCTGAAGATAAGCTAGTTATCCATGGATTTTATATTTAGGGGTAATGAATTCCATAGTTTGGCCACTTGAACAGAGAAAGACGTACCACCTATTGTCTTTTTCTTGCATGGTGGCGTTTTGAGACAGGGTGCCAATCCTGAGCTGAGGTTTCTTTGTTGAAAGTATTTGGTGATTTTATTCCTGATGAAAAGCGGTCCTGATGAAGGTGGATCTTCTGGCAACTGGTAACAAATGTATTGCCCTCAAGGCAGGGGAGATGTGGGCTTGTGACTTTACATGTAGGAGTAGTCTGGCAGCTGAGTTCCGAAAGCATTGTCGTTTTTTCATAGTAGGTAGAGATGATGCATGGTAGAGGCCATTGCCATAATCCAGTTTAGATAGTACAAGAGGGATAGTAGCCTGCACCTTGTGTGGAAATCCGTGGTGGGGGGAGATGAATTGCAGTATTTTCAAGGATGAAGCTAATTGGTCTACTTGAGCATTCATTGTTAACTTGAAGTCCATGGTAATTCCAAGGTTTCTAACTTACTTGGATACTTTAGGAGGTGGTCCAAGATCATCAGGCCAGGCACAGAATGGGTCATAATTATTCCAACCACAACATGTGAGTATTTACGTTTTGTAAACATTCAGTTTAAGATGGCTCCATGTCATCCACTGATCAACAGCTCTGAGGTAAGTGACGATTTGTGAGTATACAATGTATTTGTGGCATTCCAGTTTAGGGGTATTTGAGTGTCATCTGCAAAGTTGTAGAATGTGGGTTGTCATGATCAACTGTGTCAAAGGCAGCTGTGATGTCCAGGAGAAGTAGTGCAACAACTCCATTGTGGTCTATTGTGTTTTTAAGATCATCCCAGATTGCGATGAGGGCAGATTCAGTGTCTCTTCCTGGGCAGAATCCAGTTTGGTAGTCTGAAAGTATGGAGTTATCTTCAGTGAGTTGTGACATCTGGGTGAAAGCTGCTCTTTCCATCAGTTTGCCCAGGAAAGATCCATTTGTAATCGGTCTGTAGTTGTTGGGGTCATGCTGGTTCAGGTTGTTTTTCTCTAATAATGAGTGCGTGTATGCCTTTTTAAGGTCTTCAGGAAAGATTCATAAGGTTAAAGAATTATTGATGATTCTTCTTACTGGTGGGGCAGCAGAAGTAGATAAGAGAATGTTCTTGGAGATGTGTGGTGGACAAGGGTCAGAAGGGCAGCCGGAAGGCCTGCTTGCCTTGACCAGATCCATAAATTCACTTTGTGATATTTGTTTGAAGGAGTGCAGAGGCTGGATTGGCTTACTCTTGGAGGGGAGTTTTGGAAATGGGTTAGTGCTGGTGGTTTTCCTTTGTTTTAAATAGGAGTCCAAAGTGTCTGCCTTAGTTGTGTAATGAGTTGCCAGTTTGTCTGTGAATTCTTGAGTAATGACATGAGTTCCTTCCATGCATTTATGTTTTTGAAATTTGTTGAAAATCTTATAAATTCGTTATTTGCATAAGTAGCATTTTGAATTCTGTCTGGGTAGTACCTTTTTTTGCTTTTTTGATTGATGATTTGTATATCTTGTTAAGTTTGCGTATTTGACATTTGTCTTGAATGTTGTATGTTTTGAGCCATGTTCGTTGCAGCCTTCTGATTTGTTGTTTTATCTTTTTTAGTTCTGTATTTCTCCAAGGTGCTTGTTTTCATTTGCCCTGTTTTGTTTGGTATTAGGATATTGAAAGCTTCCTGTAGCCACTCGTAAAGTTTTGGAATAGAATTTATTGTGTCTAGATCTGTGTTTCCTGTTATTTGTGTTTCTAAGTAGTCAAAATTGAGTTTGTTCCATTGTCGATAGGTGGATTTATGTAAGGTTGTCTTGGATGTGTTGATTTGTGGTGTTTTATGTTGGAAAGTTACCAAATGGTGGTCTGACCATGTGACCGGTGAGATGCTTTGAAAGGTAACTAGTTCCGGGTATGCAAAAATTACATCTTGGATGTGTCCAGAGATGTATGTGGGATTGCCTATAATCTGATGTAGTTTCAATGTGACTAGTGATGAATGCTTTTGGATTGGGCATATTGGGCTTGTCAAACCAAATGTTTAGGTTCCCAAGACTGCACAGGTTGGAGTATAGTGTTATAAGGTGTCTAGAAACGTGTCTGGCAGTGTTGAATTGCTAGGTGGTGGTCAACAAAGGCAGAGGAAGTTACAGGAGGAAGTTGGTGTAGGGTTGCATCTGGGGATGAGGGCCCCACAACCTTGTATGGAAATGTTGTCTGTTTTGCTGAGATGTATTCCTTGCTTGAAAATATATCAGCTAATCCACCTCTTCTTTAGCTTATACAGTTGTGTGTGTTGGTTTGATAGCTTGGAGGAACTGCTTTATGCAATACTGGGGCCATGTCATCTCCCAACCATGATTCAGTTATGAAGAGTAAGTCAGGTTGCATGTCAGTGAGTAGTTCGTAGATGTGGTGCTTATTTTTAGAGAGTGATCGAGCATTTATGAGTAGGTAGTTTAAAGATTGTGTTTTGGTGGTGGTGTAATTTTGTTTTGAAGAAGAGTAATCAGTATCTTTTGAACTTGCAGCAGTGTGTCATTAGTGTTGATATTAACTGTACAGTGTTGTTTTTCTATATTGTGTTCCTCAACCAGCAGGCTTAGAAGGCATGTTGATGGGTCTGTGTGTGTGTGTGGTGGGCGATGGTGATTATGAATAACAAGGTGAGTTGTGTTCTTTTTGCAGAGTAGCCTTGTTGTGTAATAGACATGGAGATCTGAAATGTGAAGAGTGGCATGTTGCTTTTTTTGCATGTGTCTGTTTATGGTGGAAGGAGTATGAGTTAGGGGTGGTGGTGGAGCATTTGAGTCATATTCTAAGACACTAAAGTGTGCAATGGATAAGAGGCATGTGAATGTATGTTGCTGTGTTGGGGTGTTTGTGGTGTATGTTGGTGAAGATTGAGAATTTTGAAGTGAAGTTGGTTCAGATTTGTATTATTTGTGTAGTCATGAGGGTGGGAATGAGTGCGATGGGAAGTATTATGAAGGTGTGTGTTATTTTGATGTGCTAGTGTGTATGCTTTGTTTTGTTTTTGTGAAGCAGTGAGAGGAGATATTAATGCAGTGGGTTTCTATGAAAGATTTGTATGTGAGTTACTGCTGGTAAGTGGTATTTGAACAGTACAGGGGGTGGTGATGTGTTTTGGAGAAGAGTGTATGTGGTGTGCATAAGCGGTTGGACAAGAGTTATGAGTGTTTGTGTTAGATTTGATCACTGGAAGAGGTAATATGTGTGGTGGAGAGAAGCGTAAGGATTGTATGGTTGTGAATTATTGGTAAAAAGAGGAGTGAGGTTTGGTGGATGGTGTGATGGAAGGCGGAGCATAGGTTTTGTCATGATAAAAAGGGGCCTGTTAGGAGGAAGTAGAGGATAGAGCTAGTGTTTTGTATGAATAGGGAATGGATGCATTAAACGTATGTATAATGTGGCGTTGTGTTGGTGATATGTGAATGTGTTGGTGGCACAGGATAGAGTTGTGTATTGTGTGAGAAAGAAGGTGCCATAGTGTTGTAGTTGTAGTAGAATTGTGTATAGGTGTGGTTTATGTTTTTTTCATGGTTGTTGAGACATTGAAATCTGTCTGAGGTTAGTTTATAGTGCATGAGTATAATGTCTTTGCTGATATTGTGTTTGGATGTTGGCGGATGTGAGGGGCTTAAGATGGTAGCTGGTGAGTGAACAATTGGGCAGCATCTATGGCCCGAGACCCGGCCCGACCCGAACAAACAGGCCCAAACAGGCAACTGCCTTACCCTCTCTGCTCTTAGCCTTGACGTCTGGGCTGAGACACCCTGAACCCTAGGCTTAAATAGCACTATTGTCCAATGGAACCCTAATCCTAACCAATCAGAATCCTAACCCCAATGTCTCCTTAAACAACGCTCTCTCTCATCCATGCATTAGAGAAGTTGTTACTATTCACTTGATAATCTGGAAATTGCTTTGGGGTCCCTACAAGAGGTAGGAAAGCACCACAGAAATGCTGCAATGTGAAGTGGAGCACTGGCATACAGGGGTACAGAAATGGGCACTATGAAATGAAACTAAGGATGAAAGGTAAAGGATGACAAACATGCATGGAGCGTCCTGGGAGACAGATTAGCGGCGTTTCCTTGAGTGATCTTTCTATTGACATGTAAAACTAAACTCCATTTGAGAATAGTGTAAGGGGTAAAATATGATAGGCAGTTGTATTCAAACTGGTTGTTCGCCCCCTGTGGATCAGCTGTGGTTGTTTTATTCATATGACTTTGTTCCCTTAACTGTATTTTGTACAATGCAACTAATGTTAAACGCTGTACTGTTAGTTAAATTGAAACTTTATATATAAAGGTTAAAAAAGAATTCTAAGGTATGGTATAATGTAGTATGTTAAGGATCAGCATATTTTTGGCATGATAAACTATGCGCTATAAAAATTGATGTTACGTGATACTGTGGTATGCTATGGACTGTTGTGCTAAAAAGTATTTTACCCTACAAAGAGATGCCAGCAATGTTACCCCATCATGTAATGTAGTTCTCTACTGATGTGGACTGCCATCCATTCATTAATTCGGATGCACATTTAAATTACTACGTCAAATCAACTTTTCTCAGGATCGCTTCTTAGGGCCTCATTACGACCCTGGCGGCCGGCAGTAAGCTGGCGGTAGCACCGCCAACAGGCTGGCGGTGTTCTATTATGACCATGGCACAATAGCCACAGCCATACCGCCGGCCCCCCCACTATACCACCAGGCTTTCACCTGGTGCAAGCACCGCTGCCCTGGGTATTATGAGTCCCCGACCGCCAGCCTGGCCACGGCAGTAAACACCGCCATGGAAAGGCTGGCAGTAAGGGGGACTTGGGGTGCCCCTGGGGGCCACAGCACTGCCCATGCACTTGGCATGGGCAGTGCAGGGGCCCCCAGGCATAGCCCCGTTGCTACTGCACCCGCAGCACATCAGCATTGCCGCCGGTTCTATTACGAGCTGGCAGCAATGTTGATGTGACTTTTCCGCTGGCCCAGCGGACGGTGACACTGTTACCGACCGCTGGCCCAGCAGAAAAGCGATAATAGGGAGCCAGAAATACCGCCGGCACTGGGGGTATTCTGTCTCCCGCAGCCTCAGCGGTCTTTTTAAAAGACCGCCGAGGTTGTAATGAGAGCATTAATGTCTATATCATGTTATTGATACCTCTGTTGCCATCTCCCTGTCTGTTTATGAAGTTAAACAAGCCTTATTGTAAAGTGCTTCGCCACGCTTTGTACATTTAATAAACTATCAAATAAATAAAAAGAGTACAAGGTCATGGTATGGATCATTAAGGATGTTATGAGATACTTTGCTGTGATGCAATGTTCTGTATAATCCTATGCTAGGCAAAGTTATGTTATTGTTCAGTTTATTATGGTGTGTTACGGTATAGTGCAATGTAATATGGAAGCTATATTATGCCTTGTTACGGAATGTTATCGTATGGCTTACTGCTATATGTCAAAAAAGAAGGGCTATGGCATTGCATGTTATGTTATGTATTTAAAGTTATATTATGGTATCTTGTGTAGTATGCAGAATTGCGATAGAATTGTAAATTATGTTAGGGTACGTTGTGTTCTGGCATGGCATGATGCTAATATCTTCTGGCTTATTATAGTATGCTATAAGTTTAGTATACCGTAATATGGTATTGAATATTATGCTACAATGAGAGAAGTTTTGTAATGCTAATTAATAACCTAAGGTAAATTATGCTATGGAATGGAAAATTATGTTAGAGCAACATGATCTGGTATGGCAAGTGTAGTGTATGTTATGGTACTGAATGGGTTGTTAAGCTATATTATATTGAATGAGCAACAAAGGCAGCGACATGCAAGCCTTGCACATTTTAATGAAACACTTTTAATATACCAACAAAGCACAAGAAAAAAAAAACCTGATCACCTCTCTGATACGAATTGCATTTTGAAGCATAGCTGCAAAATGGAATTTGAAATGCAGAGGTCACAGGGGGTACATTCTATTTGAAAAACAAATTACAGTGCGTTGTAAGCATGTAGTATTAACCCCTTCGCTGCCAGGCCCTCATAACTTTTTGTCCACATAAGCTACCCAAGCCAAATTTGCGTCCTTTTTTTCCACTATCCTAGGGATTCTAGAGGTACCCAAACTTTGTGGGTTCACCCGAAGGAGACCAAGAAATTAGCCAAAATACAGTGAAAATTTCATTTTTTTAAAAAAAATGGGAAAAAGGGCTGCAGAAGAAGGCTTGTGGTTTTTTCCCTGAAATTGGCATCAACAAAGGGTTTGCAGTGCTACAATCACCAGCTTCCTTGCTTTCAGGAACAGGCAGACTTGAATCAGAAAGCACAATTTTTCAACACAATTTTGTAATTTTACTGGGACACACCCCATTTTTACCATTGTTCGTGCTTTCAGCCTCGTTCCAGTCTGTGACAGAAATGGGTGTGAAACCAATGCTGGATCCCAGAAATCTAAACATATCTGAAAAGTAGACAAACTTCTGCACTCAGCAATGGGTAATTTGTGTAGATCCTACAAGGGTTTCCTACAGAAAATAACAACTGAAATAAATAAATATTGAAATTGAGGTGAAAAAACAGCCATTTTTCCCTACGTTTTACTCTGTAACTTTTTCCTGCAATGTCAGATGTTTTAAAGCAATATATTGTTACGTCTGCTGGACTCTTCTGGTTGCGGGGATATATATGGCTTGTAGGTTCATCAAGAACCCTAGGTACCCAGAGCCAATAAATGAGCTGCACCTTGAAGTGGGTTTTCATTCTGTACCGGGTATACAGCAATTCATTTGCTGAAATATAAAGAATGAAAAATAGGTATCAAGAAAACCTTTGCATTTCCAAATTGGGCACAAGATAAGGTTTTGAGGAGCAGTGCTTATTTGCACATCTCTGAATTCTGGGGTGCCCATACTAGCATGTGAATTACAGGACATTTCTCAAACAGACGTCTTTTTTACACACTGTGTTATATTTGGAAGGAAAAAATGTAGAGAAAGACAAGGGGCAATAACACTTGTTTGCTATTCTATGTTCCCCCAAGTCTCCCGATAAAAATGGTACCTCACTTGTGTGGGTAGGTGTTAGAAATGGGGTCTTTGGTTGACAGTCAGATTACCCCCTGTTCAAGCAAGGACCCTCACTCAAGTCAGGGTAAAAGAGAATCACCCTCAGCTAACCCTGCTTACCCCGTTGGTAGCTTGGCAGAGCAGTAGGCTTAACTTCAGAGTGCTAGGTGTAAAGTATTTGTACCAACACACCCAGTAACTTAATGAAAACACTACAAAATGACACAACACCAGTTTAGGAAAATAGGAAATATTTATCTAAACAAAACAAGACCAAAACAAAAAAAATCCGACATACACAAGTCAAGTTATGAATTTTTAAAGATTAAACTCAAAAATAGCACTTAGAAACACAAAATGCTTCGATGAGGTGTTAAAACGGCGTCGTGATGGAGTCATTCCCAACAAGCCGACACCAGCGGCGCCGGACACGGAGTCGCATAGACCCCCAAGTACAGTACCTTTGGTGAAGAGTGAAAACAAGTCGATGCGCGAAGTCGGGGATTGCGGCGTCAGTGCGAAACGTTGAATCCGCGCACTTCGAGCGGCATCGATCATGACGTAGTGCGACGACTTCCAAGGAGTCGTGGACTTCAGTGGGGCTGCAGCGGCGTAGGGCCTGCGAAGGTCGTCGCGTTCCAGCGCAGATCACGGAGTCGGTTGCAGGCGGCGTTACCGGATTCAGCAGTGGCGTCGGTCCAAAGTCGTCCGAAGTCGATTTCCTTGGATTTCCACCAGCTTTCCTTTCAAAGGCCAAGAAACTGGATAGGGGAACCACTTGTCAGAGCAGGAGTCTCTCCAGAGACTCCAGGTGCTGGCAGAGAGAAGTCTTTGCTGTCCCTGAGACTTCAAACAACAGGAGGCAAGCTCTAAATCGAGCCCTTGGAGATTTCTTCACAAGATGGAAGGCACACAAAGTCCAGTCTTTGCCATCTTACTCTGGCAGAAGCAGCAACTGCAGGATAGCTCCACAAAGCACAGTCACAGGCAGGGCAGCACTTCTCCTCAGCTCTTCAGCTCTTCTCCAGGCAGAGGTTCCTCTTGATGTCCAGAAGTGATCTAAAGTCTGTGGTTTTGGGTGCCCCTCTTATACCCAATTTCTCCTTTGAAGTAGGCCTACTTCAAAGTAAAGTCTCTTTTGAATGTGAAATCCTGCCTTGCCCAGGCCAGGCCCCAGACACTCACCAGGGGGTTGGAGACTGCATTGTGTGAGGACAGGCACAGCCCTTTCAGGTGTAAGTGACCACTCCTCCCCTCCCTCTTAGCACAGATGGCTCATCAGGAAATGCAGACTACACCCCAACTCCTTTTGTGTCACTGTCTAGTGTGAGGTGCAACCAGCCCAACTGTCAAACTGACTAGACAGGGAATCCAAAAACAGGCAGAGTCACAGAAATGGTTTAAGCAAGAAAATGCCTACTTCCTAAAAGTGGCATTTTTAAACGCACAATCTTAAAATCAACTTTACTGAAAGATGTATTTTAAATTGTGAGCTCAGAGACCCCAAACTCCACATGTCCATCCGCTCCCAAAGGGAATCTACACTTTAATCAGATTTAAAGGTAGCCCCCATGTTAACCTATGAGAGAAACAGGCCTAGCAACAGTGAAAAACGAATTTAGCAATATTTCACTGTCAGGACATATAAAACACATTACTATGGCCCTCATTCTGACCCTGGCGGTTCTCTACCGCCAGGGCCAACGGGGGCGGGAGCACCGCCGACAGGCCGGCGGTGCTCCCTTGGTCATTCTGACCGCGGCGCTTTGGCCGCGGTCAGAACGGGAAAACCGGCGGTCTCCCGCCGGTTTTCCACTGACCTTAGAATCCTCCAAGGCAGCGCAGCTCGCTGCGCCGCCGAGGGGATTCTGACCCCCCCTACCGCCATCCTGTTCATGGAGGGAAAGCCGCCATGAACAGGATGGCGGTAGGGGGGGTCGCGGGGCCCCTGGGGGCCCCGCAAAGTATTTCAGTGTCTGCCTTGCAGACACTGAAATACGCGACGGGTGCCACTGCACCCGTCGCACCTTCCCACTCCGCCGGCTCGATTACGAGCCGGCATCCTCGTGGGAAGGGAGTTTTTCCCTGGGCTGGCGGGCGGTCTTTTGGAGACCGCCCGCCAGCCCAGGGAAAAACTCATAATACCCTCCGCGGTCTTCAGACCGCGGAGCGGTATAATGGAGGGCGGGATCCTGGCGGGCGGCCTCCGCCGCCCGCCAGGGTCATAATGAGGCCCTATATGTCCTACCATAACCCTACACTGCACCCTGCCGTTGAGCTACCTGGGGCCTACCTTAGGGATGTCTGACATGTAAGAAAAGGAACGGTTTAAGCCTGGCAAGTGGGTACACTTGCCAAGTCGAATTTACAGTTAAAACTGCACACACAGACACTGCAATGGCAGGTCGGATACATGATTATAGAGCTACTTAGTTGGGTGGCACAACCAGTGCTGCAGGCCCACTAGTAGCATTTGATTTACAGGCCCTGGCACCTCCAGTGCACTTTACTAAGGACTTACTAGTAAATCAAATATGCCAATCATGGATAAGCCAATTACATACACATTTTGTAAAGGAGCACTTGCACTTTAGCACTGATTAGCAGTGGTAAAGCCCCAGAGTAACAAAAACAGTAAAATTAGAGTCCCGCACATATCAACAACCTAGGCAACAGAGGCAAAAAGTTAAGGGAGACCACGCCAAGGATGATAAGTCTAACAGTAGGTCTAGGGCCCGCAACAGGAAATGGCCGAAAACACAATGTGAGCACATCACATTTTCCCAAAGAAAACAGAGGTGTTTTTTGCAAAGTGTCTACTGTGGATTCTGGCCTATAGCTCAGCTGGCACCTAGGGAAACCGACAAAACCTGTGCATTTTTTAAAACTAGAGACCTAGGGGAATCCAATGCGGGGTGACTTGTGGGGCTCTCACCAAGTTCTGTTACCAAGAATCCTTTGCAAACCTCAAAATTTGGCCAGAAAAACACTTTTTCCTCACATTTCGGTGACATAAATTTCTGGAATCTGAGAGGAGCCACAAAGTTCCTTCCACCCAGCATTCCCCCAAGTCTCCTGATACAAATGGTACCTCACTTGTGTGGGTATGCCTAGTGCCCGCAACAGGAAATGCCCCAAAACACAAAGTGGACACATCTCATTTTCTCAAAGAAAACAGAGGTGTTTTTTACAAAGTGTCTACCAGTGGATTTTGGCCTCTAGCTCAGCCGGCACCTAGGTAAACCTACCAAACCTATGCATTTTTGAAAACTAAAGACCTAGGGTAATCCAAGATGAGTTGACTTGTGGGGCTCTCACCAGGTTCTTTTACCCAGAATCCTTTGCAAACCTCAAAATGTGGCTAAAAAAACACTGTTTCCTCACATTTCGGTGACAGAAAGTTCTGGAATCTGAGAGGAGCCACAAATTTCCTTCCACCCAGAGTTCCCCCAAGTCTCCCGATAAAAATGGTACCTCACTTGTGTGGGTAGGCCTAGTGCCCGCGACAAGAATTGCCCCAAAACACAAAGTGGACACTTCACATTTTCTCAAAGAAAACAGAGGTGTTTTTTGCAAAGTGCCTATCTGTGGATTTTGGACTCTTGCTCAGCTGGCACCTAGGGAAACCTACCAAACCTGTGCATTTTTTAAAGCTAAAGACCTAGGGCAATCCAAGATGGGGTGACCTGTGGGGCTCTCACCATGAACTGTTACCCAGAATCCTTTGCAAACCTCAAAATGTGGCTAAAAAAACACTTTTTCCTCACATTTCGGTGACATGAAGTTCTGGAATCTGGGGGGAGCCACAAATTTCCTTCCACCCTGCGTTTCCCCAAGTCTCCCGATAAAAATGGTGCCTCACTTGTGTGGGTAGGCCTAGTTCCCGCGACAGGAAATGCCCCAAAACACAAAGTAGACACATCACATTTTCTCAAAGAAAACAGAGGTGTTTTTTGCAAAGTGTCTACCTCAATCAATCAATCACTGCATTTGTAAAGCGCGCTACATACCCCCGAGGGTCTCAAGGCGCTGGGGAGGGGGGGTGCCACTGGTCGAAGAGCCGGGTCTTGAGGAGTCTTCTGAAGGCCAGCAGGTCCTGGGTCTGTCGTCGGATGGTGGGGAGAGTGTTCCAGGTCTTGGCGGCGAGGTAGGAGAAGGATCTGCCGCCGGCGGTGGTTTTTCGGATGCGGGGGACTGTGGCGAGGGCGAGGTTGGCTGAGCGGAGGCTTCGGGTGGGGGTGTGGAAGCTGAGTCGGTTGTTGAGGTAGGTGGGTCCGGTGTTGTGCAGTGCTTTGTGTGCGTGGATCAGGAGCTTGAAGGTGATCCTTTTGTTGACGGGGAGCCAGTGCAGGCCTCTCAGGTGGAGTGTGATGTGGCTGCGGCGGGGGACATCGAGGATGAGTCGGGCCGAGGCGTTCTGGATGCATTGGAGTCGTCTCAGGAGCTTGTTTGTAATTCCTGAGAAGAGGGCGTTTCCGTAGTCATGTCTGTTGGTGATGAGGGCCTGGGTAACGGTTTTTCTCGTGTCGAGGGGAATCCATTTGAAGATCCTGCTTAACATACGTAGGGTGTTGAAGCAGGACGCGGAGACGGAGTTGACTTGCCTGTTCATGGAGAGAGTGGAGTCGAGGATGACCCCCAAGTTGCGTGCGTGGTCCTTGGGTTCCGGGGCTGTGACGTGGGCCACCAAGAGTCGTCCCAGGCTGATAGGGGGGTCCGAGAATGAGGACCTCCATCTTGTCTGAGTTCAGCTTCAGTCTGCTGTCCTTCATCCAGTCGGCTACGGCCTTCATTCCTCAGTGGAAGTTAGCTTTGGCGGTGTGGGGATCTTCGGTGAGGGATATGATCAGCTGGTTGACGTCGGCGTAGGAGATGATGTTGAGGTTGTGTTGTCGTGTGACGTGGGCGAGGGGGGCCATGTAGATATTGAACAGTGTCGGGCTGAGGGAGGATCCCTGTGGGACGCCGCAGATGATCTCAGTGGTTTTGGAGCGGAAGGGTGGGAGGCGGACGCTCTGGGTTCTGCCGGAGAGGAAGGATGTGGTCCAGGCCAAGGCCTTCTCTTGGATACCGGTGTCATGGAGGCGTGCTGATAGGGTGTGGTGGCAGACCGTGTCAAAGGCTGCTGATAGGTCCAGGAGGATGAGGGCGGCTGTTTCTCCTTTGTCCATCAGGGTCCGGATGTCGTCAGTGGCAGCGATGAGGGCGGTCTCGGTGCTGTGGTTGCTGCGAAAACCGGATTGGGAAGGGTCCAGGATGTTGTTGACTTCGAGGTAGCGGGTCAGCTGTTTGTTGACAATCTTCTCGGTCACTTTTGCCGGGAAAGTGAGCAGGGAGATGGGCCGGAAGTTCTTGAGGTCCTTGGGGTCCGCCTTGGGCGGTCCTTGAAGGCGGTCTTCTTGGCGGTCCTGATGAGTTGGTGATGTCTGCAGGTGGCGCTCTTGAGGGCTGTGTGGTTGTCTGGTGTTCGGTGGTGGAGCCATTTCTTCTCCAGCTTCCGACAGGTGTGCTTGTAGATCCGGAGGTCCTCGGTGAACCAGGCGGCTTTCTTGTTGGTGTGGTTGGTTATAAAGGTCTTGAGAGGGGCGAGGGTGTTGGCGCAGTTGTTGATCCACTGTGTGAGGTTGGTCGCACGGTGTCTGGGTCGGTGGGGTCGGTGGGTGGTCTCAGGGCGAGGGCGGTAGTCAGTTGGTCCTCGGTGACCTTGCCCCAGCAGCGGCGTGGTAGCTGTTGGGTGCAGTAGTGTGTGGTGGGTTTTCTGAAGGTGAAGTGGACGCATCTGTGGTCGGTCCAGTGTGGTTCGGTGGTGTGGTTGAAGGAGACGTGGGGGCTTGCGGAGAAGATGGGGTCGAGCGTGTGTCCAGCGGCGTGAGTGGGTGTCGTTACGAGCTGTTTGAGTCCGAGGTTGGCGAGGTTGTCAATCAGGGCGGTGGAGTTGGCGTCGTTGTTGTTCTCAAGGTGGAAGTCCAGGTCCCCGAGGAGGATGTAGTCCGTGGAAGCGAGGGCGTGGGTGCTGATGAGGTCGGCGATGGTGTCACTGAACTGTGGGCGGGGTCCGGGAGGTCTGTAGATGAGAGTTCCTCTGAGGGTGGTGTTGGGGTCGGTGTGGATCTGGAAGTGCATGTGCTCGGCGGTGGTGAGGGTGTCATCGGTGTTCGTTGAGATTTTGATGGAGTCGTTGTGGATGATGGCGATTTCTCCTCCCACTCCATTGGTGCGGTCTCTGCGGGAGATCTTGTAGCCCTGTGGGATGTCTGGTGCTGAGGTGGCGTTCAGCCAGGTCTCCGTGAGGAATGCAACGGATACCTGTGGATTTTGGCCTCTAGCTCAGCCGGCACCGAGGGAAACCTACCAAACCTGTGCATTTTTGAAAACTAGAGACCTAGGGGAATCCAAAATGGGGTGACTTGTGGGGCTCTCACCAGGTTCTGTTACCAAGAATCCTTTGCAGATCTCAAAATATGGCCAAAAAAATGCTTTTTCCTCACATTTTGGTGACAGAAAGTTCTGGAATCTGAAAGGAGCCACAAATTTCCTTCCACCCAGCTTTCCTCCAAGTCTCCCGATAAAAATGGTACTCGCAACAGGAAATGCCCCAAAACACTATCTGGACACATCAAAATTATCAAATAGAAAACTACCTGTTTTTGCGGGGGCACCTGTGTTTTTGCTCCTGGGCTCAGCAGCCATCAAGGGAAACCTACCAAACCCAGACATTTCTGAAAACTAGACACCCGAGGGAGTCCAGGGAGGTGTGACTTGTGTGGATCCCCATTGTTTTCTTACCCAGAATCCTCAGCAAACCTCAGCAAACCTCAAATTTAGCTAAAAAATCACATTTGTCCCACATTTCTGTGTGGGATCACCGCACCGGGACAAATTTCCTACCACCAAACGTGGGCCAAGTGTTTGTGACAGGGAAGAGCCAAAAACACGTTGAAATTGAGGGGGAACCAAAGTGGGTCCAAAAGGGCAGTTTGAAAAAAAAACATTTTTAGACTGACAAGTGCAGCAGAAATTTTATCGGTATAGATGAGACATTGCTGGGTGTTAGGAATTTTGTGGATTCCTGCAGATTCCGGAAGGTTCCATCACAAAAATGTGGGAAAAATATGTGCTTTCCAGCAAAGTTGCAGGTTTGCAGGGCATTGTGGGTAAGGACATGGTGCGGGGTGCATATGAAGCACACCACCCTCGAATCAAATAGATGTTTAGTTTTCAGATGTGTCTAGGTCTTGAGGATTTTTGTACATGGCAGCATCCCAAAGTAAAGAAAAATCCAGCCCTCACCATTCCAAGTGGGAAGTTTTTGAGAGCTATCAAGCTTGCATGGCCCAATGTAAACCAAAAAACAAAAATAATTAAATGTCCTCTTGCTTGCAATGGGATAAGATGTTTTAGTGTGCGGGGGAGAGCTGAAAGACTGTTAGCCCCTTCAGTTTGGGTGGGGGCATAAGCAGGCCCATACTGGTTGGTAGCCACCATTCCACTATTTTCTTTTATTTATTTTTATTCCCTGGCATATAGTAGACTTTCTGGCACCCCGGGGTGTAGATCGGAGGTAATTGCCCAATCTGCCCACTGGTGGGCAGAACAACTTTGGCCCCATTTATTTGGGGTGGGAGTATGGCCATACCCCCAACCTCTTATTTTGAAAAAAAAATCTTCCCTGGTCTCGGGTGGGCTTTCTGCCCCCCTTGTGGGCAGATGGGCCTTCCAAAAATAAGCCAATCTGCCCCCAAGGGGGACAGTTATTGCCAACAGTAATGTGCCCCCATGGGGAGCAACCCTTGCCCAAGGGGCTGCCCCCCTCAAACAAAACACACACATACACACACACCAATCCATGGTGTATAGAGGTTTCTGCCCCCTTTGTGGGCAGATTGGCCTAACAAAAATAGGCCGATCTGCCCCCAAGGGGGGCAGAAATGGTCTAAATATAATATTTCCCCCAGGGGAGCGACCCTTGTCTAAGGGGTCACTCCCCATACATAAAAACATAAAGTAAATAACAAAATATATATATCCCTGGTGTCTAGAGGTTTCTGCCCCCCTGGGGGCAGATCCGCCTAATTATATTAGGCCGATCTTCCTCCAGGTGGGGCAGAAAAGGCCTAAAAATATTTTGCCTCCCCGGGGGAGTGGCCCTTGCGTAAGGGGCTGCTCCCCTAATGTGATATTATAAAAAAACTAAATTCCCTGGTGTCTTGTGGTTTCTTCCCCCCCTGGAGGCAGATCGGCCTAATTATACTGGGCCGATCTGCTCTGAGGGGGGGCAGAAATGGCTAAAAATAATTTGGCCCCCCGGGAGTGACCTTTGCCTAAAGGGTCACTCCCCAAACATAAAAAAATAAAAAAAAAAAAAAAAATTATCCCTGGTGTCTAGTGGTTTTCTGCTCCCCCCGGGGGCAGAAATAGCCTAAAAATCATTTGCCCCCCTGGGGTGCGGCCCTTGCCCAAGGGGCCACTCCCCTTATGCGCAAGTATGAATAAAATAAATAATCCCTGGTGTCTAGTGGTTTCTGCCCCCCCCTGGGGGCAGATCGGCCTAATTATATTAGGCCGATCTGCCCCCAGGGGAGGCAGAAATGGCCTAAAATTATTTTAGTCCCCCGGGAGCGACCTTTGCCTAAGAGGTCGCTCCCCAAACATAAAAATATAAAAATAAACAAAAAACAATTATCCCTGGAGTCTAGTGGTTTTCCGACCCCCACCCCCGGCGGCAGATCGGTCTAATAATATTAGGCCGATCTGCCCCTATGGGGGCAGAAGTGGCCTAAAAATCATTTGCCCCTCCTGGAGAGCGGCCCTTGCCCAAGGGACCCCTCCCCTTATGCTCAAGTACAAAAAAATAAATAATCCATGGTGTCTAGTGGTTTCTGCCTCCCCTAGGAGCAGGTCGCAAGGCCGATTGGGCAGCAGAAATGCTCAGAGAGACATTAAAGGAGAGGAAAGGCCTTTCCTCTCCTTTAATGCCTCTCTGCCCCTCCACATGATCGGAGGAGAAATGCTTTTGCATTTCTCCTTCGATCGGCGGGGAAGGCCTCTGATGAGGTCAGTGCTCAAAAGCGTCCTGATGTCATCAGATGCCACGAGGGGGTCAGTAGGCAGGGGTGGAAGGGGAAGCAATTCTCCTTTCATCTCTGCCCAGGGGAGGGGGGTGCTTGGCCATCTGGGGGAGTGCTAGCGCTTCCCCAGGGGCCCATAGCAGGACAAGCTGGTGTCGTCCGCGGCACTGGGCAACCGGTGCCGGGGGCGAGAGCAGCTCGTCCTGGGCACTCTAGGGGTTAAATATAATCTTACCTTGACACCTTTATTCAGCTTGAAGTACTCCGGAGGTTACATTCTCTTGCATTGCGCTGCTTGGCAGTAAAACATGCTGGTCCCAGAGAATACAAACCCCTAGCTTATCAGCCAATATGAGCACTGCTCTCATGCTCCCTATAATACTAAACAGCATAAAAGCAGTGCTAGGATTGGCTGGGTCAGGCAGACATAACACTCCATCGTAGACCGATGGGGCTGTGTCTTTGCTACTCCAGCTTGTTGGCAGAATTGGTTCAGGAATCCTGAGCTGTGCATGTTAGGCTGGCCACAGTGAAAGCACCGGCCATTCTGACATGCGCAGTTCAGTAAAATTTGCCTCAGCTGTTCCTACTCGTCCCAATGAATTAGAAAGCGCTGCAGCCCTGGCAGTACAGAGGTAAGTATTTAGCTGGGAAAATGGGTCCCAAACGAGTCTCTCTGACTGTTGGGACTCCCGGTAGGGGGTCAGCGCCCCCACATCCCTATAGAGGAACCGCCCCTGAGGGTTGCCACATTTCAGAGTCAATATTGATGGGCGATACTAGCCGCCTGTCGAGTTATGGATAAACGGCTATGCAATGCAAGGATAGAGACAACAAATGACAGAGGCGAAGGCAGTCCAAACTAGCCCGCTAATATTCTGACTATAGTGACCCAGTTGTTATGAGAAGAGAAATAGAGGTTTAATGCATCTGTTGCAGAATTTTGAACTCAACTCACAGATTAGAGGTACCAAACAACTGTGGGTAAAACTTAAAAAGGCATTTACTCATAGGGAATGATTAAATGAGCCAGACAACAGCAACACCGATTAATGCAGTGTTTCAAAGTTGCCAACCAGAGGCAGCCAACAACATTTGTAAAACACAAACACATGTGAGAATCCGAAGGCATTATATGGTTGTTTATCTACAATTCACTCTTTAAAACAGATTTTACCCACTTCCCAATGCAAACGTAGTTGCTAAGGACATCAATGCATGTATGACATATTCAACCAGTCGTGGATGATTGCCAACAGTCCACTGTAATTTGGGTCTGGTAGGCCAGTATTTAGAAAACATAAGAAAACTACAAATCCCACAATGCAAAGTGTTGTTAACACACTCAATAAGAGAGCCACGTGTCCAGAATGCAAAGTGCTACTGGCAAATGCCAAGCCTCGTTGGGCTGCCACAAAAGCAGTTGCCCATTGGGAAAGTTAAGGACATCATACATAGCGCCTGCCTGAAAATGATGCGTCTTGTGGTTTACCAGGCAATCATTTTGCTCCTTGAAGTTCAGCTCGGCACAGGTTAGCAGCTTCAGCGGCTGCCACCGGCCCCCTGACCCTGTCTGACCTTGCAGGAGGGTTGGCAGCAGTGTGGGGGCCCATCGAAAGTACAGGGCCTGCCTGGCCCCACAGCAGGGCTCCTCCTGATGCTCTGGGCTTAACTCCTGATATCCTTCACTCTCCCTTGTTTGCTCTCATTCTAAGCACACTCACAAAACTGCCTCATAGAAACACACACACACACACTGTGTGGCTCCAAAGACCAGACTGCATTTTCCATAATAGTAAATTTTCTAATTCATGGCATACACTAATAATCCATGCACAGTGGGGATCAGGACAACTATAATGTGGGAATAGGATTAGTTGTTGAGCAAAAATGGAAGGTGACCTTTGTTATCAGTTGTGATGGTTTGAATTAGATTTGGACTTCTTTAATCTTTGTAAGGTGGTGCTTTTGTCCTAGTGTGGAGTTTCTCTTGTTTAGAACACTTAGGGCCAGATGTAGGAAGGGTTTTGCGACTCGCAAACGGCGAAAAACACCGTTTGCGAGGCGCAAAAGCCTCTCCGCGATGCAGAAACACATTTTGCAAGCCGGATCTGACTCGCAAAATGCGTTTCCGACTCGCAAATAGGAAGGGGTGTTCCCTTCCTATTTGTGACTCGCAACGCTATGCAAGTTCATTCGTGACCGCGAAAGCGCTCGCAAATGAACTTGCAGTTACCATCCACTTGAAGTGGATGGTAACTCATTCGCAAACGGGAAGGGGTCCCCATGGGACCCCTTCCCATTTGTGAATGAACACAAAAATATTTTTTTAGAGCAGGCAGTGGTCCTATGGACCACTGCCTGCTCTGAAAAAACCCAAAACTAAAGGTATCGATATTTTTTTCCAAGTGCACCCCGTTTTCCTTTAAGGAAAACGGGCTGCAGATGGAAAAAAAGAAAAACTGCTTTATTGTAAAGCAGTCACGGACATGGTGGTCTGCTGTCTCCAGCAGGCCACCATCCCTGTGAGTGCCCAGACTCGCAATGGGGTCGCAAACTGCGACCCACCTCATTAATATTAATGAGGTGGGTCTTTGCGACCCCATTGCGAGTCGCAGAAGGTGTCTGAGACACCTTTCTGCATAGCAAATTGCAACTTGCAATTTGCGAGTCGCTCAGACTCGCAAATTGCAAGTCGCAATTTGCTTTTTTCCTACATCTGGCCCATAGTGTGAGAGAGAAGAGAGAGAGTGCAAATCAGCAAATCAAAGTGAATAAAGCTATACTTACCTATGTATAGTTACTGTGATTATATAGCGGTAATCAACCTTGATAATGCATATACACGTTTCATCAAGGTGCATACACATAAAATCAAAAAGAATAAATATAATAAATGTGTAGTTACCTATATATACTTTGATGATATAGTGGTAGCCGACATCCTGCTATTGTTGCTGGTCAATATTCTGCACTCAATATTATAAATTGTGGTACAGCACATTCTTCTTGATGCCTGACTTAAAGGGCGGCCAGTCAGTTAACAACAATGGATAATGACACTGAATTCAGTCAATTAACTGCACTTGAAAATTCCAATAGGAGCTATAAAGTTAGACTATTACTGTTATCAAGGTTTTGTGAAGTCACAAAGCTTATTACTTTGCAGATTTCTCATGAACTTTGGCAGATTCTCGAAGTACGCTTTCGGTTAAGGCACAAATGGCTGCAATCCACCGCACTGTAGTTCCACCACCTCTGACCATTTCAGTTTCCTGGAAGACAGCGTACTGCTTTTAATAAGTTCCACCGCTAGCAGTGAGTGTTTCAACTATCAATATAATAATTAGAAACTAGTTAACTATGAATATCGAGCATATTCTAAAACTGACGAGTACATCTGCTGGATGCGATGCAACTATAATGCAGAGTAGCTTGTCGGGTATACGGTATACCATCTAGTCGACATCAGCAGCTCAGTGCAGAATATCCATGTCTAACTTTTGTACAAGAACATTTTATATACTGTTGTACAGCCTCATTCACACAGTGGCAGTTTTTCCACGAGAGCGAGGGAGCGTCTCCCGCCCCTGCTATCTGCACTCGATGTGAGGAATAAAATGGCAATTACATTATTTCATTGGCATTTTATTTTTCACAAGGCACGCCACAGCCGTCATCCTGCCCAGAGCACTGAGGGGCGTGACCTCTACTGAATGGAGGACTACAGTACCACTGGCCAGACAACGCAAAGTGTGCATGTCAGTTTGGCCAGCAGACTTGTGCTGGTCAAACTAGCATGCACACTTTGAAGCCCTCCACCCAACTGCCTTAGACAGCTGGGTGGAGACCAAACACAGGCCTAAATTCCCTGAAAGAGAGTCTGGCCAGCCTGCTCCCTCCAATACCGGCGCTGCTCTCCTGCTGGTTAACTCAATATGCTGAAAAAGAAGAGGAAACCCAATAACCCTCACCTATCCTGGGTAAATAACACTATATAGCAAGAACAATGATCTACAGGTAGGGACAAATTATATAATTATTTAAATACTTTCTTTGTTGGATTAATTACTTTCCAAACTTTATTACAATTCTTTTATGTACAAGGCAGAAAAAATAATTGGTGAAAAATGAATACAAGCAACAGAATATTTACATAACAAAACAGACTTACAATTAGTACCAACACGAACAATTGAATTCGTATTTTTCTTTTTTAATTCAATTGAAGCCACCATCTAGCTTCTCAAAGTCTGATGATTGACCATATCATTATAAGGGGGTTGTGCCCAACAACCTTTCTTCATGGGGAATTGGTGGTTACATTCTCTACATTCTAGTTGTAATCCACTTTGTACGATGATTGGAAATTCGCATATACGCAGTTAGCAAATACCGCTATATTTTTTAGGGTGTTTTGCACAGCGTTTTTTCAGATTTTTACAATGCTGACTTTAATTACCAAATCCAATCTCGCCACTTTTGAGTGTCATCGCGTTTCGGCCCTTCCATTCGGGGCCTCATCAGGACTATCGATGGGCAACGTCACCTCTGTTATGAGCAATGTCCAGAATCTATTTCAGGACAGCCTGTAGAGATTACTAGCAGGAGAGTCTCCTTGCATCTGCGTAGGGACTCATGGTCTCCTAGCGTCTACAAACAGCATTCCTCAGGCTGTTTCTGGAGCAGGCGGTTAGTTGGCGTGTGCTCACAGAACGATGGGGGCCTCCCAAGCGCCTCAGTTGCTATATCTGTCCCCGACGGACCAGCGTCGCTGTATGTATCTCTCTCTTTAGAAGACAAGCGTACAAAAGATTTGTAATAAAGTTTGTAAAGTAATTAATCCAACAAAGACAGTATTAAGCACTGTATTTGTAAATAATGATATAATTTGTCCCTACCTATAGATCATTGTTCTTGCTATATATACTACTCCTGCTGGTTAACAGCATAAGAGCAGCACCATGTTTGCTTACATAACTTTCCTCTTCCAGTCGTGCCGGTCGGAGACACGGATTGCGAAGGACACAGAGGAAGCAGCCAGGTAAGTACATTTATTTTATTTTTAATATTAACATAATGCATATTTTGCATGCTCGTGTTATATTTGTTTTTGGATGCAGTGGGGCACTTCGCCCACCCCAGCACTTTTATATATTACCCACCGCTGCTGCATCCGCAACACAACACTTGTGTACCCTAGCCTCCTTCCTTACAATCAGTCATAGGAAGTAGATGCTTTTGGCTCAGGTCCGCTGTTGTATAATGACAGATTGTAGAGCCCAGCTGAAGCAAACATTTTCAAATAAGGGCAGTCACAGATGACAGGTTATTCTGGCCTTGAATCACAAGCGAGCTAGTTGCTGAAGCGCTCCTTAATTTTACAGTCAAGTATTTTCTACAACCTTCCATTAACTGCTGTTAACAGAAACTGGAGCACAGTACGGAAGCCGGCTGCATTATTTGTCATCCTTTGCAGCGCGTGCTAATATATAGCAAAGGAATGCACACTGGAGAAGCCTGCATATGCTCAGCAGCATCTTGCAAGTACGAAGCAATACAAAAGGTAAAGGACTCCTAACTGTGCGAGATAAAGGCTTTCATTTTGTCATCGGAATCAGGTTGCAAACACCACAAGACACAGAATCAAGTGGTTCGTAAAAGTCAGCCAAGCGCCAGGGGCTCTTTAGGGCCTCATTATGCCATTTGTTTTGAGTGCCGATTACGGTTCATTATACCTGGATACATTTGAATATTTTCCCCATCCGCGCAACTCGGTGGTGATTTTTCTATGTCTGTTTATTTAAATACCAAACTTCTGTGCATGATTTGATTCGCATAACATATGCGATTGAATTCCAGAGAAAACTGGAGGAGCATAGGACAGGATTCGTATGAACCGTGTAGTAAGGAAGAATATGCCACTCAACTATGATATATTATAATTTAAACCTGTAGCTTCAGCATATGCCAACGTTATTTGTTTTAAATCTTCTTAAATTTAATTCTGGCACGTCCATCCTACAATAGTTCAAAACGCTGAAATTGGTAAATGTAGCCCTTCTCTATACAGGTACACTGAGCTTAAACAATGTATGATGTACAGTTATTCTTAACATTATTATTACAATTAATATTTTTTGTATTGTTGCTATTAAGTAGTTTAGTGAACGTATAATTCTCAAAATATTCACGCTTTCATATGTTTTTCCCATTCTCAGTTTCAGGGTGCCTTTCAGTCATTGGCAGGAACCAGAAACTGTTGTCACTAGCATGATGTTGATCCAGAACTGATTAGTGTGCATCTAGAGTAAGAGAACACTCACTGATCCCACAGGGTATATTTAATTCAGTTATTAGGAAGAGGAGGTAATTACAAGGTTTCAGCCAACGGATGAGGCCCATATACTCTTTCTGCTAGTCAGATAGCAAAACAACCTGCAAGGACCCAGGCACTGCAATTTTAAGGTACACTCACCAGCCCAATGGACGTGATCCGAATAAGCCTGGGAAAGTGAGAGTAACTGGCTTCAGGCATAAATATTCTCCCAGTGCTCTACAACATGAATCCAACAAATCCAGGTATCATGCACCTGGAAGCTCAGGACCTTTTTGGGATCAATTGCTCTCTCACTAAAAGGACTTCGCTGCATCTTCAAGTGAAGGCCAACTCCTGCTCTGACACCCTAAGCCTGCATTTTTCCTTAGGATCTATCGATCCACCTAGTGACAGGGCAGATCAGAGTGAGGTCTCAAAAGCCTCCCCCCCCTGGACGTTGGACAGTGGACCAAGTATCTGTTTCTTCTGGTGACTCTGAAGATTTGTCTCAGGGAGGAGATCCCAGTTCCTATCTCATAAGGTCTATGGTGAAGATTTAAACTGATAAGCAGGACCATCGCAAGACTCCTTATCTATCCTTGGAGTTGAGCTATCTCCCAGATTCTGCGGGTGGCAGACCCACTCAGACTCTCACACATACACTCACAGACCCAGACACTCACACACCAACTCACAGAGACACTCTCACACCCACTGTCACACTTAGAGACACCCTCTTACACATACTCTCACACCCAGACACTCACACCCACTCTCAAATCCACACAGACCCTCTCAAACCCACTCTCACACCCAGTCAGACAGTCTCACATCCAGAGACACCCTCTCACATTTATTCTCACACCCAGAGAGACAGGTCCTGCGGCCAACTCCCGCTGCACATGGCAAAAGGCTGTGCATAGCATGTTGTTGGGTGGTTACGTGGGTTGGCCACAGGGACTGGCAGCAGGCTGGCCCCTGCAGTCAACCCCCACCATGCATGGTTGGAGATTCACTGGAACAAACACAAATATAAGAACGTTACAGTTAGGAAATATCATTTTTTTTAAAACATAGAAATTCACTTAAAAAAACAAAAGTTACAGGAACGTTATAGTTAGGTTCTGAATTTACTCGTACAAATCCAGAGAAATTCTAACTATAACTCATGGCCTAAGGTAATTAGAACGTGCACCCTTACCATGCACTGCTAATTACCCCAGACAATGCAACACTCATGGCAACTTTTCTAACTTCAATAAAAATATCAATGAAAGATTAGAAGTCGAATTATTGAAGACTGTGCATGGCGGGGCAGTGAGTCATAGCTCCTTGAAATAACTCTAACTACAACTACTGAATTGCTTAAGTTTGGGGTAGCAGGCATTGCTGTCACAGAGAGGGAGCTGCTAAACAAGCAGCTCCCTCTTTGTGAGAGCAATAGTTTCCTCAGCTGTTTGACAGGTCTCACTCACTGGAACCAGAGTGTTTGCTCCGACTTGGTGGGAGCTGTCAAAATTCCCACCAAGTCACAGCAAACAGCCATATCACAGGGGTGGGCACCCTATGACATGGCAGGAGCTGGCCCTGGGTAGTGGCTATCCCCAGGACCATGCTCAACTTGAAAAGAAAAATGTATTTGTCATTTAAAAACAGTAAGATCACCTTTCAGTATGAGCCTTAAATATTTGCACTTAAAAAAAATAAAGAAAGAACGGAAATGACCAGGGATACACCTGGACTGGAACCCTTAATGCTCAGTGTGAAGGTCTGTGACCTTTCGCTCTCTCTCTCTCTATATATATATATATATATATACATATATATATATATATATATATAAATATTTAGCCCTTTATGGGCTATCAGGGACTGCGGGGGAGGCCTCAAGGTGTCCCCTGCGGTCCCTGATGATTTTGAAATTTTATTTTATTATATGCCCTTTACGGGCTACCCGGGACCGCTGGGGGAAGCTCAAGGTCTCCCTTGAGGTCCCATTGCTGCAGCAACCAAGGAGCTGCTTTAAGTAGCAGCTCTTGGGTTCCTGGGGCAATGCTTTCATCTCTATTCTCTGCAGGCATATCATCAGGGAACAGAGATAAAAACTCCACTTTCTGACAGTGGGACCTGTTTGACGGGTCCCACTGTCAGAATGCGGACTTTGTTTGCTGTGACTTGGCAGCAGCTGTCAAAACTGCAGCCAAGCCACAGTAAAAAGAGGTGGCAGTCCCTGGGGCTGTGGGGGAGGCCAATGGGCTTCCCCATGCCAATAATGTAGCCCAGGGGGGGCATCTGGCCCCCTGCACATAATTACAGTTTCACCCTGGGGTGGAAATGGCCCCCGGGGCTGCAGGGGGGGGGGGGCAGGCACCCCCTCGCTCTACTATAAAAGAATTCCCCTGGGACTAGGCCGACCCATTTGCTAAAAAAAGACAAAGCGCACTTTTTTTTTTTTTTTTTCGTCAGATCGCTGCCACTTCCAGCAAAAAAAAATGTTTTTGGGTCCTGGGGGGTCCCTCTGGGACCCCACCACCAGAGCTAAGGAGTTAGGGTGTCTGTACCCTGGCCTCTTTTCTTTTATTTTAAATTTTGTCTGAGACTCGGGAGGGGTCCCAAATCTGTTGCGTCCCTACATATACAAATTTGTTTTCCCCTTAATTTCTCAAAAATTACTGAACTGATTTACACCAAAACAAAAAAAGGTTGCTTTCTGTACCAGGGTCTACCTTTCTGCCAAATTTGTTATCATTCGGTCCAGTAGTTTTGGCGCTAACACTGTACATTTTTTCAATGGGGAAAAATTGTTTTGGGACCCCCCCTTTTTCTCACCCCCCTGGACTGCCACTGGGTAATATATATATATATATATATGGTGTGGTGGAAAACACAGTTTGTGATGGTGGATAAAAACGAAGAATGGTCTAACCATTTTATTTTTTGGACAAGATATATCGATGATATATTTGCAATATGGGATAGTCCTGAATCATTGTTATGTGACTTTCTGAATTGGTTATCAAGGAATGATTTGAATCTCAAATTCACAATCAAAACACTTAAACAGGTAATGGAATTTGTAGATGTTGAGGTCAGAGTTGAAGCAGGTCCCATTCATACTAGATTGTTCAGGAAAAGGACGCAGGAAACAGTATTTTACATGCTTACAGTCACCACCCGTGTGAAATGGAGTATACCCTATGGGGAACTACTTAGAGTGAAAAGGAACTGTGGTAAATTACATAGTTTTGAAAGGGAGCAAGAAACAATGGTTCACAGATTTAGATCTAGAGAATATCCTAATAGAGTTATCAAGGATGCGTGTTGTAAGATAGCGGGAGTTCAGAGAGTTGATTTATTGATTCCAAAAGAGAAGGTGACTGACAAGAATACTTTGAGGTTTATAACTACCTTCAATGCGTATTCGTCTGAAGTGGTAAAAAATCATTATCAAATATTGGCATCTGATAAAGGCAGACAAGGTGATTGGACAATTAGTGAGTACAGATCCAAGAATAATTTACAGAAAAAGCAGTTCCTCACGGGATATGCTTGTACATAGTTACTCATTGAAGAGGAGGGAGACATTTTTAGATAAACAACAATGTTTCTTTAAATGTGCGAAATGTAAGGCCTGTAGATATAGTATGAACCGCAAAGATTATGTATTACCAACAGGGGATAAAGAGAGAATCAAAAAATTCCTTAGTTGCAATTCAGACTTTGCAATTTACGTGATAGTCTGTCCATGTGGGCTACAATATGTGGGTAGCACTATCTTTCCCATTAAAAAACAGATCTTGGAACATTGGTGAGCAATTACTAATAATGATGTAACATACCCGGTGGCTCGCCAATGCAATTTGGTACATCCAGGAATGATCAATAAAATGACATTTTTTGGAATAGAGAGGATGCTAGGTACCCCTTGGGGTGGCGACAGAGAAAGGAAACTGAGAAAGTTGGAATCTGAGTATATAATTCGTCTTAATACTCGACATCCCTGAGGTTTGAATAAGGACGAGGAACATTTTGTTCATATTGGTTAATTAACACTTTTCTATACAATGAGAGATGATGGACAATGGGTAATAATAGTCGTCTAGGGCTTCATTCGATTTGACTATGATTGTTTTGTTGTAAATGTGGCCATCCTACAAACAATTTGTATTGCTATGATATTTATTTTCAATTTGGAAATTGAATTGAAATGATGTGAAAGTAGTGTTTAGATCAATAAGTTATTGGTTTAGTGGTAGTTTTTTAAAGTTATTATGTATTCACAGTATAAGGAAAAGAGGAAGAGAAGGAAAGAAGGTGAAAGAAGAGAGAATTTTTTTTAGAGAATATTTGTTTGAAAATTCTTTTATGTCTATGGCTAATAAGGGATTGTATACTTAAGGTAGGAGGGGCCATGGTGAAGTTTGAGAATTTTTTTCTTTCTGGGCCAATGAAGAAGACCGTGATGGTTGAAACGTGTTGCCCTGTTTCTGTATGTGAAATTTGAAACATTGAAATTTTGACAAGGATTTTTATGTGGTCTAAATAAACATCTCAGTTGCTTGGAGTGCCACCGTCTGAACGTTATGTGATGTGATATATATATATATATATATATATATATATATATATATATATATATATATATATATATTCAATGTACATAAATGGAGTTAAAAATAGTACATCTATACTAACCATTGTATATTTGATAATATACAGTAGATGATATTCTGAAGTTGATACGTTCTTTGCAGGAGAATATTAGAAATTCAATATTGTGGTAGAACCATTTTGCCTTATTACTAACAAGTGGCATTACTCACACTTTTTGTTCTAGCATACCTGGGTCAAGTCACTGTGAAATAATCTTTGGGTTAGCTAAAACAAAATTCAATCCTAAGTGAAAAACAAGCACATTAAGCACAATACCTAATTCCTGTATGTTTGCACCTGTGAGAATACGGCAAAAAGTGCACAGATTATGTTGGCACTCACTATTTTGGTTTATATGCAATCTTTGTGCAACAAGTCATGGCCAAAAGGTTGCATCTGCTTCTGCATTCAGCCTGGTGTTTGCTTCTACTGCATTAGATTGTACCTGGCACAGCAGAAGTCCTAGAGCACACACAGGAAAAATGTACCTCCAGTATGAATTGCGAATCTCTGAACAATAACACTGATGTGCTAATATCAGTTTGACCCCATTCATTAGAAGTTAGAATTAATTTATTTTGATGGATCCTTTAAGTTTTTTCTAGGGAAATGAGGCCCTCACACACATGGATAGATGAATGACATCTAAAGTTTCCAATTCGTTCACCCATTCATTTTACGGCAGCTAGTGTATAACAAAATAATGAGGGGCAGGGTGAATGGCGTGTGCAGTGCTAGCCTGATCCTCTACAAAAAAAAGGCACCGCCAGCGTCTAGACCAGTAGTTTTCAAAATTTGTAATGCCATGCCCCCCAATGGGGAAAGGAAATCATCGTCCCCCCTCAGAATTGTTCACAATTATTCTAATAAGTTAGCAATGTTTAAATATGTCTAGACTTAGTTAAACATTGCAATTACTGTTTGTTACCTTTTTAAAAATTCAATAAATATTTTTCTGCTTAAAGAAGCAGTGTTATCTGCATAATGCCTCTTTTGGCCAGAGCTTGGCGCCCCCCCTGGGATCACTTGAGGCCCCCCTAAGGGGGCCCCCACAAGAGTTATGCATCCACCAGGATGGACACTGTATATCACCAATGTGCAACTAGGGATTCGTGAACATTGGTCACAAACACAATACATTTGCAACACCTGAGACTGGTATCATACATGTGAAAGGCCTCAACACAAAACAACAATTTATTGGTCCTCTCTGTACTACTCACACCTTTATATTTTGATCTTGTTAAATTTAGTGTACTCAATATATTGGCAACAAAGGACCAAGTTTAGGAGTTAAACTCGGCTTTAACAATTTTATCAAGTTTACAGAAGAATGCCTGATTTTATTGAAGAAGCTGACATCTACACTTGACAATGATTTCGGTGATAAGCGGCTATTTTATACCATTTAATAATTTATCTTAAACTGTTACTACTATCTTAGCGAATGGGCGCTTTACGTACGTCACACACATACAATAATGTATGCTATGAAACTTTTTAATACTAAGACAAATAGGGCTCAGTAAAAACATCCACAATTCAGCAAATGAGCTGCTAAGCGCCGCCTTTGAAATAAAAAGTCGCAGTAAATGACAATTAACTTCACTTACTGCGAACCTAATGCGTTCAAATGAAACCGATTTACCTGGAATATCATGTAATATTGTTGACAAACTATTTGCATCAGCGTAGTTTGCTAATATGTTACACAATATTGACTATCACCCAACCTACTGCAACAATGGCTAGATATTAATCACATAGTACTGCAGATGCAATCGTCTGTATATTGTACAAATAAGTTCATGATTTTTCAATACACTTCTTGGTCAACAGAATGTTACAGACTGCTAATTGGCTGAATGTTGTAATTCATTTCCACAACATATTTTCGGACAAACATCGAATTTGTATGAATGAGTATGCTGGGCTTTATTGCACGACTGACCCTCATTAATTTTCGCACAATAATTGTTTCCATACCAGTCTCTTAGGTGTATCTGCACCTGGCAATATACTCTGAACCGGCCATCAAAAACATATTACCAGTACCATTTATCCTCTATACCACCTAAATCGTTACACCCGAAACATAGAAATATCCAATTACAGTACTGGCATGTGAGAAAATGTAAAAAATCAGAGGCTTAAGGGGTAAGTATCACTATTCGTACGAATTAAACAGAGGTGAAGCATGTGTCAGGGAGAACCTAAGGGAGCATAAGTGATGGCTTGGGTACTTACAGCTAATCGTCACTATTCCAAGCCCAGGCCTTCATTGTTACAGCGCTTTACACCGAGTCTTGCCACAGTACCAAACCATATTTTCAGCCCCAGCTAAAACAATTTATTAATGTACAAAACACCTTAAGACACCAGCATTCCTTCATGTGGAAACTCTCATCATGCACTGCATAAAAGTGGAAGTGATATTATGTTGTTTCTGTAAAACAAGTAAATAAAAATAGATGTAAGTGGAGGGAGAAAACTATTATACTGTGATGAGGATGAGCTGACCTGAGAGTGATGAAGATTATTGGCAAGTAATCGGGCTAGTACCTCCTCAACTGTCTTCTTTGTCCCACTCTTTAACAAAGGGGCAATATCGAAGCATCAATTCAGGTGCCGAAGATTTTATTTTACGTAAACTACAGCGAAGGACACACTTGTTGCAGATTAATTCATTACTTAAAATGGAAAATGAACAACAACCTATTATAGTCTATACATACATTCTGGAGACCACGGTACTCAGACAGTGTGTGGCAAAATCAGTTAACAATCGCCCTCTCACCTAGAACTTGTAATGAGCCATGAAAGTGTGAGAGGTCAACCAAGTGGCAGAAACTAAAATGTCTTTTATAGATGACCCTTTGAAAGCATCGCAAGATGGCGAGATAACCTAGTCGATCTTCCCCGGTTGGTCCTGGAAGAACTAACCCATCTTTAATCTTCTGAAGAAATGGAAAAACCGATCCATCTGCTTCTGGTTTGGATTGCAAACGTACGCTTTCTCTCCGAACAAATCAAAAGTTACAAAAAGGGAGGTTTTATGAAAGGAAGGTGTTCCAACTAAATTCAGTGGCAATGGTCGATGAAAGGCTAAAATATGCATCAGCTGCTCTCTCTTGAAAGAAGGAGAACAAAGATAAATAGACAAAACTACACTTTTGGCATAATGGAAATTATTAGAGACGTTGGGAAGAAAAGATGGAGCAGCTTGCAGGCAGTCTTGTGTGGAAAGAAGCAAATAAATGTTTCCTTTGGCAAAAAAGCTCTTAATTCTTTCACTCTTCTTCCTAAGCATGTTGGTACCAGGAAAAGAGCTTTATCCCACAAATGTGTTAAATCAACTGCAAGGGGTCTGACTGTAAACACTGAAGGCTTACCACTAAGTCCCACAGTGGTACTGGGGAATAAACTGGTAGGCTCTAAAGAAGCTTACTACAAACGTCTAGATTACATTCAGCCTCTTTACCCTTTAATGAAGACTCTAATGGCTGCTTATTGGCTTCTTAAAGTTGATATCGAAAGCCACAACCTAAAGCCATCTTTCAGAAATTCTAGAAGGTAAAAAAGGTCATAAGAAATACTCGCTAGGTTGTTAGATAGACTCCAAGAGTGGGATTTATTGCAGTGTTTGTTTTAAAACCTTAAACGTTTCTGGTCTTAGAGAATGTTGTGTACATTGAGTTACCTCTGAGGAGCAGTCCTAGCTTTCTCTCAAGCTCCAGACCCACATGTTCAGACACCCAAGAGCACTGGAGCTTGAAGAGGTGACAGAGCCAGTGGAAAGATTAAAGCAAGGTGAACCACAATTTGGAGCAGGAATGGAAACCAAAGATGAGTCAGCCATTTCATCAGTAGGGTAGCACTTGTGTTTAATCATCCCAGGGTTTCTTGAGGACTGCTCTGTGCCGTGGAATTAATAGTGCATCCAAGCTCCAGGCTTATGATACTCGAATGAAGGAACAATAATGACAAAAATGTATGTTGTGAAATAGGTGCCCCTTGAAGATGACAGAGTCTGCAGTTTTTTAGCTTAGCCTGTAATCCTAAAAGAAGCTAAAAGAAGTATGTAAGGTCTTATTGTAAATTCAACAAACGTGATAGTTAATGCAACGTCAAATGAATCACTTTAGACAAAATCATTTTTACATGTTCACACTGTTGCAGCTTATTGGCCACCCTTATATATGACACAGTGGAGTAATATATATCCAAAGGTTTACATGAATATTGTTTCCTAGTATTAGATTGTTCTATTTAAGTGCTTATGCCAAACATCTTCAATCAATTGGACATAAAATAACACATATGTACATAGGTGTGCTTTTGAAGAATTGAAACATGCATATGCACATTTTGTTTAATCATTTACCATCTGTGTTGAAGAAAAAAGTCCAAAAATACAGAATCTGTATAGTGAGAATATTAGTATTCCTTTACCGTGCACTTGTCAAACTTCCAGTTTCCTCACCTACTGTTTCAATTATATATTTCTTTTTCACTTTATTTTGTTCATATTTGTAGGAAAGTCTTTCTTTTAGCCCTGTTCAACCCATTGTTTTCTGACTGATACTGGTGGTAACTGACTCTGACCAGGACAGGGCCAGTGCTCTGATGAAAATGATATATGATAATTGGGTACAGTTACAATTGGCAAGGAAGTGCTTAGAATATAATAAGGCAAGAGAGGATTTAAAATACCTATATGTCCCTAGTATAGAATAGGGAAGGGAGGTTTAGAGGGCCAGAAGATCTCCTGCACTGGAATGTGCACTGCTGTGTTGCCTGCTTACATTTTTAAAGGCAGCCCTGCTTTGCCGACTGTCTTTTAAAAGTAAAATGTGTGAAATTCGACTTTGTAATTAAAGGTACTTCTAAAGTGGTAACCTACCTTATGTTTGCATATAGGTCACCTCTAAGACTCCCCTAGGTGCTTCAGGGGTGAGGTGCCATGTAATTATAAGCAGGGACATTATAAAATATGATTTATATGCCCTGGTGAGGGAAAAACTGCCCATTTAATTTTCTCAATTGTAGATACTTGGCTCTATAGGCTAACATTGGACTATTTCACATAAGTATAAATATTGCTAGGAAGGAGCTGAATGTGTTGTTCAAGGGCTCAAAAGATTGGTAATGATAAATCCAACAACTTGCCAATTTTCAATTCATCATAACTATTGCAGAAAATAAGCTATAAAACCTTCTTTTGTGTGAGACAAAATACAGCCTTCTAGCAGCCTTTGTTGTTTGGTCAGCCTTAACAGGATCAGCCAGGCTGCTTTGATGAGGTAATTGCATAACTTCTATACAAGTTGTTTGATTAGCTGCTCATGAGTATTTTCTCTACCACAATAGGTGAATAAGCATTTCACTATTGAAATATTGAAGAAAGATAAAATAATGTTATAAAAGTACACAAATAAAATAACTTGAAAACTGCAATTCTTGAAAGCCTGTGTTTGTAAGATACAACTTTAAGACCCAATATATTATATTTCTTATATATATATTCCCTTACTATTTAATCATTTATCAATATATTTACTATTTTAGTACTACTGTACAAGAGGAGAAAAAAATATTCTATTGAAAGTTTACTCTTTCTCACAATCACCCTATACCTCTATCAAACTATCCTCCATCCCCATCGCTCAGACGCATCCCAAACCCATTCTACTACTGTGATCTCCAAAGTACCCCTCCTAGACTCTTCCCTCCTCTACCACTCATGGCTCAGCCCAAACCTCAGTTTAATACTTTGATCTCCCAAACAACCCTACTAATTTCTCCCTCATTCATCTCTCCTTTGACTCCTCTCAAACCCCATTCTACTACTGTGATCTCCCTAATCCCTTTGTACAGCCTCTTTCATCCTCCACCTCTCCTTGACTCATCCCAAACCTCATATTACTACTATGATCTCCCAATTAACACTTCTGGATTCTTCCCTCCTCTATCCCTCCATTATCCAATTCAGTCCAGCTAATAGACTCACATGTCCTACTCTCACACTAACTCACACGCCCTATACTAATACTATACACATATTTTCCTATACTAATCCACCACTAATCCTTTTGGGTTCCAGAGTAGCATGCTATTCGCCGTAAAGTGCTTTGATGCCTCATCTGGGGTAGTAAGCATTCTATAAATACAATTACAGTACAATAAGTGGCCTGCATGGAGCAGAGGTTATCTGGTGGGGGGAGTTCTCCAGCTGCAGAGCACAGGCCAGAAGGGGGCTGGGTAAATCAAACTGGGCGTCAAAGAGAACAGGACAGAAAGGAATGCCAGCCAGGCCTACCCCCTCAGCTTGTATCCACCAGACAGATAGCATGCCTAGGAATGGAATTTGCAAATGATCTGGTGGGGGAGTGTTAATGGAAATGAGCCACACCAATAGGTTGGTTTAGCCAGATCCAACTCTGCTGGAGAGAAATCCACCATCTTCGATTTTGAAAGTGCAGTGCTTTGTGGGACAAGAATATGCCACACTTTTGAGGAAGCTGTCATGCTTTTGGGTAGCACTCTGCATTTCTGCATTTCATTGGACAGGCATGCCCCTCCACAGGTCACCCCAGAACATTGAATAAATATGTGAGAGCTGTACAGCAACTCAGATCCGCTGTCTGAAACTACAAGGAGAAGAATGACTACTGTGCTGTACCCTCTTCTACATCCAAAGGACTGTTGGGATCTACAGCCCTGAGGACTTTGCCCTGCTTTTAAAGTGATTAAGGAGTGGGCTCCCTGAAAGCAACAGGTTAACAGAGCTTCCTTGCACCATCCCCATCAAGAGGTCCCCAGCATGGAGTGTGTCCAGTGGACATTTAAGGATTTGGCCAGGTGTAATGTGGAAATTGTGGTCCAAACTTCCAAGGACCATCTAAGAGCTTCCATACCCATAGAGTTGTGTTTTGGACACTTTGAACCCTCAAGAGGAACTTCACAAAGAAGTTTCAGAAGTTTGGAGCGACTTTTGGAAAAAGCTCCATAAGGTGACCAACCCGTTGGCGAGAGCCAAGTCGCCGCCTCCAAACCGTGACCTGGCCTGAATTTCAGGTTTGTCCAGCTGAAGCTCCAAAGCTTTTCCACATCAACGAGACTTACAATATTTGACTGGGACCCCATGAAAAACCAAGCTGACAACGCTGCATTAGATCCCAGCCTGAAAAGGAGCCTCCCTTGAGAGATAACGCTCCAGAAAAGTCAGAAGGTAAAACTTTGACCAAGGACTCCCGCTCAGTGATCTGAGCAGGGCTCCATCGTGGTCAGTCTCAAATTGTGACTTGGTCCTGGTCTAGCGTGACCAGAAGTCCCCAGTTGGCTCTATTAACTTTTAAGCACATTTTTGTAATTTAATCTTTAACAATTCATACCTCTCGTTACCTATATAGTTTTTTTGTCATTTTGGTGTCATTTTAAAGATATACAATATACATTGGTGTGGGATTTTAATTTTGTGTTGTGTCTTTTTACTGTATTGGTGAATTTAAATGCTTTAAATACCTGCCTCCTAAGTTAAGCCTGCCTTCTCATTGCAGCTACCAGGGGTTCAGCCAAAGGGATAATGAACTGAGACCTTGAAAGGACTTTATGTTGGGGTGGTGGCCTTATTGCTGGTGGTAGGTGTACACTTCTCCCTATTAATAACCAAGCCTTCAACAAAATTGATCAGAGAGCACTGCATTTCCATACTTTTGATACTTCCCTACGCCAACTTCAGTTAATTCAATTTAAGTTAATTCCAAAACTCCTTGGCTGCATCAGCCTTTGATATATGATACATAAAAAGCTAAATACCACTTGCATGCAAATATTAATACAGATCGCTGGAACACTTTTTGAGTAGCCACTGTGTGCTCTATAAACTTTTCGATTGACACACTGATTGAAACAGAAATATAATGGGATTCATGGTGCATCCAAACAACGAAACTTATGACCGTATTCAGGGTGGGGTGTGGGAGGAACAACACTGGCTAGAGAATAAGTATGTGTTTGCGTATTCATTATGCATAAACCTAAGAATACAGTGCTTAAAAATGCAATAAAGAGAAAAAAACATTCTGGGAGCACTGGAGACATAACACTGCACTGTGTAGTGTAACAGACCTCGGTGGTGTGAGCTCCGGGATGCCTGTTATAGTATGAATTGGTTAGTTTGGGATAGTCGGAAATCACTGCTTCTGATACAAGTCCATCCTCACACTGTGACAGTAGTCTGAGGAATCCCAATTTAGAATTCTTCCTAACGTAATATAATAAGAATGTTCCTCCTTGTGATCTCTAATTATGATAAACCCCTGTAACTCTTTACACCTACGCAATCTCTCTGTCTTAGATTAGGGATAACATCTAGTGAGATGGAGGCTCAGAGAGATAACAAGAATCTCTACTACTCCTATGCTTGTGTAGTCGTTTACAGATGTAGGCATCTATACACCACACAAGGGGATTTAGTCCACAGACCTCAGAGATTATATCCCTTCACTCAGTTTGGCCAGTTGATTGTTACAGATGAGAATTGTAGCCTGAGCCCTGCGGAGTTAACACCTTTTCCTGTTGTCTCTATAACTGCACCTATTTGCTGCATGAACGATTTTAACTTTGTCCAACAAAAGTCTCTGTGTATCAAGATCATTGGTGGAGGTAGATTTTAGGAAATTTGGCTAATCTCTAATCAAAGGATACACCACTGTATTACCTTTTGATATACTTAGCAAACCATGACAATACAAGTGCATAAATAGAACACAAAAAAGGTGCTGACTTGCGTGCAGAGGGCAGTACAACAATGCTGCGTTCAGTCAGGTTATCCAGGAAATGCATAGAATTACGCCTATACCTAAAAGAAGGCCCTGAGTCTATCTATCCCCTCCTCTTGTGCTTCTTTCAATATTTTTTTTTAATTTCTGCAGGCGTTGCATTTTCAATATCTGAAAAAGCTTATCTCACTTGGGAGTCTTCCTTTGTTGCACTCAAGTATCATGAGGATTGCATTGTGCACTGAAAAGGACGAAAGTTGTGGGTTTCTGAGCTAAGCCTAACTGGCCAGTGTGAGGAAGTTTTCAGTTTTGTTGAGGAACTGCGACTTCACTTGAGGAGTGCTGTTTTGAGGTGAGCTATTATGCCTAGTAATGACTCCTTTGTAACTAGCTCCCTGTCTTCCCATCACATTATTACTCAGGGCACAAGAGGGGGATGTCTAGTCAGAATGGGAAGTCAAATTGCATCCAACTGACTAAAGCATAAAGCAGTGTGTGAAAACCAGAGAGAAGTAAAAGAGAATGAGAAAAGGTACATTTTAAATCGAAGAATTTGAGGTAGTGATCTTTAGTTTTGTCCCTTTTGTGTTTCTTCTCTCAGACCGGGCAAAACGAACATTTATAGTTTATTAGAAGCAGAACCACAGGTTCAGGACTCACTCTCGATGTTATAGATAGGATTAGACCTTTGAAAACGGACAGAATATTTTGCAAAACACAGGAGCACAGATTTTTTCTGGACATTTAAATAGCATGGCAAGATGGCATAGGATTTAATTGTAGTTACAGGAAATTACACTTTAAAAATTAAAAAGAGTTCAAATTGGAAATTTAAATTTCTGCCTCAGGAACAAATTTGCTCTGTTTTCTGCCTCATTACCTGGTATAGGTAGTAGGGAACTCCGGACTGCAAAAAATACAAAGCCAAACTGCTGTCAACCTTTTAATGAGGCATATACACATGCCGACCTCTCCTGAGGACCTGTAATAACACTGTATGCAACACATCTAACCTAATTATGGGGCAGGGGTGTGGCGCTTATAGGCAGCCCCGTCTCTACAAGTAACAGAAAATACATTTATCCACCGCTTATTGTCTCTCCCCCACTTTTATTTGTCATAGGAAGTTAGGGTGACTATAACTTGAGGACACTCTAAGGACATGCCCAATAATGCTGTGGCACAGGCTCTGGATCAATGAGACCCTGTCACTGATTAGAAAAATAATTGAGGATTGTTTGTCCTTGACCCAAGGATTACAGATTCACTGCTTGAGGGGAATTAGGGATATGGCTGTGGCCTTGAGCAGGCCGGCCATGTGTGGAGCTCTATCTACATGGTGGGTAAAAAGACACATAGGGTTATGTGTTATACCTATTGGCAAGACAAGAGGTGGGTAAAGGAAACTGAGTTCCCTTCTGCTACTTCATATACGCAGCTTAACTCATTTAGAGGCATTCAACCATTTTTACTACTTGATGCACCGTACTACCAGCACTTTATCCCACCCAGCTTTTGGCTCAACCTATGTACAGGCTAGACACTTTTCCTCTATGTAATGACTTGACACAAACTCATTTACCCATGCCATCAGAAATCAGCACAAAGTACTTTGCTCATAACATATTTGTGTAATGCAGTTACTATCACAGAAACAGTAAATAAGTAAAACACAACACACAATAAAAATCCAGCACCAATATATACGGTTATCTGGTCGTGCTTGACCGGGTCAAGGTCAGAGTTTGAGGCCAACCGCGATGGAACCCGAGCCAGATTCACTGAATGGTAGGCCTTTGTTAGAATTTTACCTTCACTCTTAGTCACTTTTTTGTTTCTTCTTTCCTTTATGTCGAGCAAGGCTTCTCAGCAGGCCAGGTTGCTAGTCATCGTTGTTGGCCTTGATCAGAGCAAAGCTACGGTGAAATCCTGGAGGTCTTGGTTCTCGTTGTCAACGGGCAAAGCTTTGGAGCTTTTATAAAATTAACTTGAATTTCAGGCCAAGTCGCAGTTCGATGTCACTGGTTTGGCTCTTGTTGGTTGGTCGGGCATCTAATAGAGCTTTTTTCCCAAAATTCTCCAAATATTTGCAAATTTCTGGATCTTCTTCCAGAAGGTCTTTCTGGGGTCTTGAAGTGTCCACCACACCAGCAAAAGTTCCAGAAGGTCTGAGTTGCTCCTTGGAGAGTTGGGACAATAATTCCCAAAATGCACTTGGTGAAATCTGTCAAAGTCCACTGGATGCTGGTCAAGTGGCCGCTTCTTGCGAGAGTTGATGCAAGGGACTCTTGGTAGCTCCTTTGTACCTGTTGCTTTCGTGCTCAAATTAGATTTTACCATAAAAAACATGAGAAAAGAGGCTTCTGGTAAAACAGGAAACAGTTTGTTTAATTAAACATTATGGTCAGGGGAGCAGTTGCAGCACCAGAGTCTAATGGACTGTCTCTCATAGAACATCAAAATTGCCTGTGTTGTTAAACATCTCTTTGAGAGCAATAAACACATAAACATTATTTTCCTGGTGAAGTATGCAAGCTATTGACAAGGAGTCACACATACAATTTCCAGGTAAGGAATGCAGGTGAGCGTCGATCTGGTGAGAACACCATGAGGACCAGTGAGTATGTGTCCAGGTGTCTGGTCTGAGGGGTATGTGATCACTACGTGTGCTGTGTGTGCTGTGTCCTGATTGGCTGAGTGTACCTAGCTACATGTGGCATCTGACTTTATGGTGTTTTGGGAATGCATGTGTCCCTCTGGCCATTTGTGCTTTATTGGGACCAATCTCCAGGGACCATTGTAGTGTTGCTGCCAATCTGTGGGATCTGATCTGAGCTTGTGTGTTTGGCTGTTGGCTAAGTGTTACCCCATGTGACTTGTCAGTTATTAAACTGCAGATCCGGGTCCCAGAGCCTGTCTAAGCATGTATCTATGTGCTGGGGTGACAGAGAGTTCATGACGGGTGAATCCAATGGGGTGATGTGTCTTCATTTGTGCATGATTTGTTTTATTATTTGGGTATAAAGGTGTGTTGTGATCATGTTTATTGATTGATCTGATGTCAACACCGATGTGAATTTCTTACAGAGAGTCCACTCCTAAATCTTGGAAGCAAGGCAAAGTCCTCTTTGTGGCAAAACCCAGAGTATGCAGCAGGCACAGTCTTCAGAGTGCAGTCCTTCTTGGTGTAGACCAGGAGTTCAGCAGGACAGTCCTTCTGATTTCTTCCAGCAGGGATATGAGTTGCTGGGCATTTCTTCCAATTTTATCTGGGTTTCTGGGCTGGCAAGAAGGGGGTCACCCTTGACCAGTAGAGTGCAACGGTCCATCCTCTCTGATGACCACTTCCTTAGATGTGTGAAACATGTTTGTGCAAGAAAAGTCTTAAAAATCCAAAATAGAGAAAATCTCTCTTGGAGGTTCAGGTCTGGCCTAGCCCACCCACAGGTGTGGCTACATTTACCCTACACTTCCCTTCTAGCCCCTGTACTAATCTAATTCGAAGGTCTTTCACATGGGTGGGGTTGTAGGAAATGTGTGAGGTCTGATTTCTATCCCAACTCTCTATCTCCCATTAAGGACCAGTTTGGCTACTGCTAGCACACCTTGTCATTAGTAAGTAAACTTATAAGGGGATGCGTATAGGTCGATGAATCTTTTGGGTCATATAGAGTATCCTAGCCAAGTGGTGAACAAGGATAAACCATCAATAATACCAATTGTGCATTTAAATACCATAAACCTAGTCTAATAAGAAAATGCCATCACTCTCAAGAAGATTAGTTTGTTTTATTCCATATTAGTTAAAATTCTAATCAAAGCCTTTATTCAATGAATTCATAGTTAATCAAACTTTATTAGCAATCAATTAGCAATACTACATCATGATCTTATTAATGAGCAAAGCAACTTAAATCTAAGTTGGCAAATTTTATAACATTGGTTAATTCAGCAATGCAAGTCAGTCAGTCTTAGTCAAAGTCACCCTTGAGTCGCCCTCATCAGCTTGTCTAACTCCGATTAGCATCAGCATGTGGGACTTCATGCGAAAAACAATTTAGTCAAAATCATTAATTTGGAAAAACATCTAACTAAGAGGTAAAGACAATTTAACAGTGCAGTTGGTACCTAGAAGGAAAAAGCACGTTAGTCAGTCAATAATTTATAGCTACCTATCCGAGATAGATCAGCAACAAATCAGTCTTCGTCTCCAGGTCATCAGTCATTAGCAAGGTTCAGGCTCACAAGGAGCAAGCCCAAATTTTCAGCACTTGAGACAGCGTCTCCTGACGTCATCAACTTTCGGCTCTCCACTCTGATTTCTCTTATCGTGTCATCACTTTTTATTAGTGTCTCTCAGTCCGTCCCCCAAACTGCTAATTCGTCAACCTTATCAGGGGTTATGACTCTAACCTATAGTTTTTGTTTACTACTTGTCTACGTTAGTATGAGCATCAAGTTCCATTAACATGATTGGTCTCCCCATTGATGAGAACATCATCCGGGTCTCCAAGTAACTTAGTTGTAGCTCACAGTCTCTTAGTCAGTGCCTCTATTGTTCGGATCCTGGAAAAGTACATTTAGCCTACTCTACACATAATTGTATCACTTTGTTCTGATCGTCTCCTGTCCACTGATGAGTTTGCAGAATTTCTAGCAGAGCTCATCTCTGAACTCTGTACAGTTCAAGGTCTTTTTTCTCCAGTTCCAGTCCTTGGCAGCTCATCGCGTCTCCACGTTTAAGCAAGCAAGGCCCAGCGCCGACCAGGCCTCTAGTTCGGCTAACTTGAGAATACGAAACATCATAAAACATAGGTTATATCATCAGTTAGGCATATTATTACATACTTCATACAAATTCTGCATTATTTTAGTATTGTTAACACAGATGGTGACCACTCCCTGTGGGCACATTTTGCACATTACACATTATTCTCAATTATTAGTTTCAAAATGTAATTTTTCTCATTAGTACATAAACGCAAATCATTAGAATATTCTCATATTAGCATATCTGCTGCAACACTACCAAGCTTCTTCATGCTCTGGCATCTGCTGCTGCAGTTCTCTAACTTTAGGAGCAAGTTCTAAAACTGTTTCCCTGTAATAGTTATGATAAATCTAACATTGGTAAGCTGTTGGATATATCTTAACTATTATTGTGACTCTTTGAATTAAATGTTTAGTTCACCCCTATCAAAAGGTAGACTTTATTAGAGTTAATTAAAGCTTATTAATGTTAGCCTATGGAGCTAATGTACCAAAACGAAATTGGCAGATTCTCCCTCAACAGGGCATATAAAATGTAATATATAATGTACCTACTTAAAATTACAATGACCCTACCCTTGGGGCACTGAGGGGAGACCTTCGTGGTGACATATGTAAAAATAAAGTTGTTTGAGACTTTGAAGTACTTTTAATTCCAAAGTCGAATTTGGGTTTCCTTTTATCTTAAAAACAGCCTGCAAGGCAGGGATGCCTTCAAAATGACAGCAGACACCACAGCAGTGCACCCGTAACTGCCTTAACTCCACTGAAGTCCCTAGACCTACCTGCCCTAACATACACTAGGGAATTTATGGTAGGTTGTCAGACCCAATCACAAATACACCTAATTAACATATACATTTTAAACAGAGCACTGGCTCTGGGCATGGTTAGCAGAGGCAAATGCACAGCCAGAGTCAGTAACTACCAGTATCAGTCAAAAAATGGGGGGGGGGGGGGTCCAGGACAAAAAGGATGATTTTCTCAGAGTATATGCATGCATTTAACTTTTATGGTTCATTTTGTTACGATTGAATAAAGTTCATTGACTTGACTTGACTTGAACGTAAGCAATTGCAAAGTCATACTTTACTGCTACTGCCTTTTTGGCTGATAATTGTGGAAATCACTTTTATTAGATCCACACTTTGTCCAAATTAAACAAAATCTATATGAAAATATAGCTTCAGATTGACGTTTATTAATCAAACTAGGCATGGAATTGTGATTGGAATTATACCCTTAAAAGAGACTTCAACTGATGTTCATCTGCTAATATACTGTCCATATAGAATTTTTAATGTATTTAGTATTGATTAATACATTTTTCTGAACCTTCAATGTCTGTCAATAAGTAGCCTAGAACTTTGTTCCTTAGGTTATAAGTTCAACGAATGATTCCTTGGTTAGCAGACACGGAGAGACAAATATTGTTATATTAAATAAATGTGAAGCAATGTATAAATTCAGCCACACATATGTTGACTATTGTAAATCAGACATCTGTACACTACCAACATTTTTCATTTTGATTGGTTCCTGTTTGGTCATCTTCTCAGAAGATCCATGGGTAGCACTTGAAATAACCATCATTACAATATATCAACCCACATTTCAACAGGCTTTTTCTCCCTAGCAGCTGCCTGTGTAGATCATAGATTTCTAATATAGGACTACAGAGTGAGTGCACCCAGCTTGCAGAAATTGGGGGCACTGGAAGACATTCTGCTGGGGAAAATAATAAGGGCCTTACTGCTTATTTATGTCACTTTGCCTTAAAAGAAAGGCTTTAAATTCAACAGCTTCTATAACAGCACCTTAATGCCCTGGAGTGCTTCTGTTTTGTCATGAAAATAAAATATTAGTGTTCGAGTTGTTCATTAGAACTCTATGTTGAAGTTGTAGTAATACACTAGAGATAAATGACAGTGTGCTCCTGCTACTGCTGTCATGGGAAATACATGTTTCACTCAGCATGCAGCCTTTCCTTTCTCATAGGGATGACGAAGATATCTGAGAAATTATAGAAAATCTGTCCTCATTTAAGCTTTGTAGAGAACTTACCATAATTTCCATGAAACAAATAATTAACCTCTTTATTGTTTAATTTATTTTGGTCTACTGTATAGGAAATGCTGCTAAGTCTACTGCTCATATTCCAGCAACATGACTTTTAAGTGTGCCTCACATTTGTCATAATTATAGATCGAATGTTAGTTGTTCATTATAACTCTAGGTGATACAATAATAGAACATTTGGGAATGACGTGACAGGCGGCTGCTGCTACTGGAAGTACATATTTCACTCAGTTTGTCAGTATTTTTTCTGACATGAATTAGTAAGATAGATTTCAATATGTAGAGAATGTGTCCTCATTGTAGCTTTCTGGACCACTAGCCATAATTGCCAAGAGAAAATTAGGGATTTGTGGGTAGCTTTGCTCCGCTGGTTGAGCTAACGGAGTTTTTGGAACACCGCGCTCCACCTGGAGCACTGAGTTCACCAAAATTCCGCTAGCCCCACCAGCGGAGTGGAGCTCACCTGGTACACACTGCAGCCCAGTTATGGGATACACAGCAAAAGCATAGACAGCCTAGGCCATTCAAAAACAGACCAACATAACCATCTTACTTCATGAGTTAAGATGGTTATGTTAGTCTGTTTTTGAATAGATTTTGGTGAGCATATATGTTTGGTTTTCTTTTTAGGTATATTTTGGCAATTTTCATATTTAAATTAATTATTAAGTGCTTTTGCTCAGATGTCTATTTTGGTCGAAAATATCGTCACTAATATGGCCTTTTGAAGTTCTGCTGTATTTCCTTTTCCCTTTTTTCCTTTTTCATTAATGGTTGATTCACAGACAGATTGATATACTTACATTCTACCTTTGCTTTTCTTTTTTGACATTACATATTTGTCTCCTGTGCTAGCAACTAGTATATGCTTACTATTATGTACTATCTATAAGATGTTGTGCAAGATAGATTGTTAGTTGAAAATTTTACGTCTGAATTCAATGTTATATCTTTTCAAATGTTTCTCGGTGTTCTTTTTGTGATGTAGTTTATTAATTCTTTTTCTTCTTGTGCCATCTATGTATAGCCCTGAAGTAGTGGATATTCCATGAAACACGTGTTGGCAACTTCAATGGATGGCAACTTCAGCTATGTCTTATGGATGGATACATTTTGGCAACTGTTAAAAATGGGGTCTTTGGTTGACAGTCAGGTTACCCTCTGTTCAAGCAAGGACCCTCTCTCTAGTCAGGGTAAAAGAGAATCACCCTCAGCTGACCCCTGCTTACCGCCTTGGTAGCTAGGCAGACCAGTAGGCTTAACTTCAGAGTGCAAGGTGTAAAGTATTTGTACCAACACACACAGTAACTTAATGAAAACACTACAAAATGACACAACACAGGTTTAGAACAATAGGAAATATTTATCTAAACAAAACAAGACCGAAACGACAAAAATCCACAATACACAAGTCAAGTTATCAATAAAAATGCAGAAGAGTCTTTAAGTAGTTTTAAACACACACTAATGCTGTCAGCGTGTAAAAGTACCTTGGGTGCATCAAAAATAACCCTGCACGGGCGAGTACACGTCAAAAAGGGCTTGCGATGCGTTGATTCCACTCACGAGCGGGATCGTGCGTCGTTTCTCCTTTCACCGGGTCGGGCACTTTGTTTCTTCTCCCTGCAGGAAAGCGGTGCATCGATCCGGTCAGAACTCTCGGGTCCGGGCAGGCCTTGCGTTGCTTTTCCATGCACAACGGTACTTGAGTCAGAAATCCAGCCGCATGATGATCCGAAAACCCCGCAGAGCGGGTTGTGATCTCCAGCCTCCATCAGCGATGCTGCACGTCGTTTCTCCTGCTCCGTGCGTCGATTCTCTGGTCGCGTCGGTTCTCAGCTGCAGAGCCGGCGGCATTTCGTTTCTTCAGCTGCAGATTGGAGTTGCGTCGATCTTTCCTTGCACAGCGCTCTGTGCGTGGATTTCCTTGTCTTTAGGCTGCCAACTTCTAGGCCACCACTGGGCAGAGTAGGAGCCTCTCCAGAGACTCCAGGTGCTGGCAGAGAGAAGTCTTTGCTGTCCCTGAGACTTCAAACAACAGGAGGCAAGCTCTAGATCAAGCCCTTGGAGATTTCTTCTCAAGATGGAAGGCACACAAAGTCCAGTCTTTGCCCTCTTACTCTGACAGAAGCAGCAACTGCAGGATAGCTCCACAAAGCACAGTCACAGGCAGGGCAGCTCTTCTTCCTCAGCTCTTCAGCTCTTCTCTAGGCAGAGGTTCCTCTTGTTTCCAGAAGGGTTTCTAAAGTCTGTGGTTTTGGGTGCCCTTCGTATACCCAATTTCTCCTTTGAAGTAGGCCTACTTCAAAGTAAAGTCTCTTTGGAATGTGAAATCCTGCCTAGCCCAGGCCAGGCCCCAGACACTCACTAGGGGGTTGTAGACTGCATTGTGTGAGGGCAGGCACAGCCCTTTCAGGTGGGAGTGACCACTTCTCCACCCCCTCCTAGCACAGATGGCTCATCAAGATATGCAGGCTACACCATAACTCCCTTTGTGTCACTGTCTAGTGTGAGGTGCAACCAGCCCAACTGTCAAACTGACCCAGACAGGGAATCCACAAACAGGCAGAGTCTCAGAAATGGTATAGGCAAGAAAATGCTCACTTTCTAAAAGTGGCATCTTCAAACACATAATCTCAAAATCAACTTTCCTAAAAGATGTATTTTTAAATTGTGAGCCCAGAGACCCCAAACTCCACATATCCATCCGCTCCCCAAGGGAAATCTACATTTTAATCAGATTTAAAGGTAGCCCCCATGTTAACCTATGAGAGGGACAGGACTTGCAACCGTGAATTTGTTTTGATAGCAATATTTCACTGTCAGGGCATATAAAACACATTACTATATGTCCCACCTTAACCATACACTGCACCCTGCCCTTGGCGCTACCTAGGGCCTACCTTAGGGGTGCCTTACATATAAGAAAAGGGAAGGTTTAGGCCTGGCAAGTGGGTACACTTGCCAAATCGAATTTACAGTTAAAACTGGACACACAGACACTGCAGTGGCAGGTCTGAGACATGATTACAGAGCTACTTATGTGGTGGCACAACCAGTGCTGCAGGCCCACTAGTAGCATTTAATTTACAGGCCCTGGCACCTCTAGTGCACCTAACTAGGGACTTACTAGTAAATCAAATATGCCAATCAGGGATAGACCAATCAACCATACAATTTACACAGAGAGCATATGCACTTTAGCACTTGTTAGCAGTGGTAAAGTGCTCAGAGTTCAAAAGCCAACAGCAACGGATCAGAAAAAATAGGAGGCAGTAGGCAAAAAGATTGGGGATGACCATGCATAAGCAAAAAAGTCCAACAGCAACTATAATCAATATATGATGTACATGCTATGAACATTATGGGTGCAATTATGATGTTCCTGTAATGAATATTATTGGTGCATTTCACTGTTGAAAATGTTATATGGGAAACAATTCTCATCATCAGATAGATGATAGACATAGGGGGTCATTCCGACCCCGGCGGTCAAGGACCGCCGGGGCCGGGGTCGGCGGGAGCACCGCCAACAGGCTGGCGGTGCTCCCCAGGGTATTCTGACCGCGGCGGTTCAGCCGTGGCCAGAAAGGGAAAACCGGCCGTCTCCCTCCGGTTTTCCGCTGCCCTGTAGAATCCTCCATGGCGGCGCAGCTTGCTGCGCCGCCATGGGGATTCTGACCCCCATACCGCCATCCTGTTCCTGGCGGCTTCGGCCGCCAGGAACAGGATGGCGGTATGGGGTGTCGTGGGGCCCCTGGGGGCCCCTGCAGTGCCCATGCTAATGGCATGGGTACTGCAGGGCCCCCGTAAGAGGGCCCCACCCTGAATTTCAGTGTCTGCTTAGCAGACACTGAAATTCGCGACGGGTGCTACTGCACCCGTCGCACATCCTCCACTCCGCCGGCTCCATTCGGAGCCGGCATCCTCATGGAGGGGTGTTTCCCACTGGGCTGGCGGGCGGCCTTTTGGCGGTCGCCCGCCAGCCCAGTGGGAAACCCAGAAAACCTGCGGCGGTCTTTTGACCGCGCAGCGGTATTCTGGCGGTTCCCTCCAGGCGGGCGGCTCCCGCCGCCCGCCGGGGTCAGAATGACCCCCATAGTGATGTGTCTTGTTTTTTTATACAATGAATTTGCATTAATTGAATAATATAATAATTCTCAATGATTTAATATTTGTTATGTATTAATTTTGTTTTTCTGTAAATGTTTTTATTATTGAGGTTTTTTCTCCCCACAATTCTGTTGTATAGTGGAATATTTAGTCAGTGGGATAAACTGATTCCTGTGGGTGAGAGTGCAGGGCCACTTCTCAGTTATCCCATACTTACATTGAATACTGATCCCTATTCCTGTCTTTACAATTCCTACAAGTGAAGAAGTTTTGAAAGCAGCCAGCATTATCAAATGGTCACATGCAAAAATAAAATCTGGGGGAGCACATAGCAATAACCTGAAATACTGTCTGCTCTCCCTGAGATCATTCACAATGATTCAAATAGTTACACCTGTCCTAATGGGACAGTCTCACCTTTACAAACTGAGTAAGGAGTCGCTATCCATTAGTTTTAAACAACTATTGTTATTGCAAATCATTGATATTTTTCATTTTGAAACGGAAACAGGAGGGGAACACCATCTTCTTGTCCTCTAGAAAATTATGCTTCCTGGTGTTTCAGTTGCAGATCCTGTGGTTTGGCAAGTTGTAGGTCTTGTGATTACAACGTCAATTGATAGTTTAGATTCTTGGTAACAAGCCAACTGTATACCTTACAACTTTCTGTTGTCAGTCTTTCCTGCAAGCACATTGTGCTGAAATGCCACACTAGTTTTCAATGACATCTCAGTGCTGTTTCCTTTTTCTTTATATTTTTCTGAGGATCACCAAGGAAATCTGTGAGTGGACAGGCAAGGTTTAGGTTGTAAACATCCATACTTTTGAGAAAATCGGTAAATGATCCCTTAACAGCACCACTCACCCCCCTTCGGACATTCCCCATTAAAGTTGCTGTATATAAAGCCTTTTTCCCTTTGTGTATGAGGTCTTGCCTATGCAGAAAGTTCATTGATAGAACGGCATGTAAGCTGAGAGTAGTCTATCCCAAATACCTCTAAATATTGTGAAATTTCAGACAGCACAAGTTTGCTTGTTTCTCTTAAAATAATACTTTTTCACATTAGACCCTTTCTTGGACCTAAATAACAAGACCCGTGCATCGACACGGAGATAAACGCATGAGAAATTGTAGCTTGATCTGAAACTGCATTCAGAATGGGCTGATGTGACATTCCAGGTATTGCATATCAAACCCAACCTCTAAGGGGAGAGAAATTCAGGAGGCTGGATCTCCACATAGTGCACTGTAGGGAAAGCCCAGGCAACCCAACCTTGGTTTACAGAGGTAAAAACTAGACTACCTAATGCTGTAAGTTTTATGGTAGCTTGGTCGAGCAGTTAGGCCAGTCTTGGACAAGTGCTAAGCAATTTTTGTACTCACAGTATCAATAAATGTGGACACACAGTTGTTTGAGCAGATATTCTAATATGAGAAATGTCTAGTGATTTTCGTATGAATACTAATGAGAAATATTGATAAAAGAAACTAATAATTGAAAATAATGTGTATGAGTAAAATGTGACCACGGGAGTGGTCACCATGTGTTTACAAAATGCTAAAAAAAATGAAATGTTTTAAAAATTATGTACTAATATGTCATATTTGACTGTATAATCTATGTTTTATGGTGCTTTATATTCTTAACTTAGCTGAACTAGAGGCCTGGTCGGCGCTGGGCCTTGCTTGCTTGAACGTGGAGATGCGATGAGCTGCTGAGGACTGGAACTGGAGAAAAGGACCTTGAACTGCACAGAGTTCAGACAGGCTCTGCTAGACATTTCTGCAAATGTACCAGAGGACTGGAGATGATGAAAATAAATTGATACAATTATGTGTAGAGTAGGCTAAACTTACTTTCCCAGGATTTGAACAATAGAGGCACTGACTAAAAGACTGTGGGCAACAATTTATTTACCTGAAGAGCCGGATGATGTTCTCATCGACAGAAGGACCAATCATATTAATGGAACTTGATGCTTGAACCGACGCAAACAAGTGGTAAACAAAAACTATAGGTTAGAATCATAACCCTTGATGAGGTTGACCAATTAGCAATTTGTGGGACGGACTGAGAGACCCTAATAAAAAGTCATAACAATGGAAGGAAAATCAAAGCGGAGAGGCGAAAGTTGATGACGTCAGGAGACGCTGTCCGAAGTGCTGATAATTGGGCTTACTCTCTGTGAGCCTAATACTTGCTGATGACTGATGGCCTGTAGACGAAGGCTGACTTGTTGCGGATCTATCTTGGATAGGTAGCTATAACTATGTGACTGACTAACGTGTGTTTTTTCTTCTAGGTGCCAACTGCGCTGTTTTAAATGATGTTTTTCTCTCTCTAGATAGATTTTCCAAATTAATGATTTTTGTCTAAATTGTTTTCGCATGAAGACCCACATGCTGATGCTAATTTGAGTTAGGTAGGCTGACAAGGGTGACTTAACAGTGACAGTTGACTGACTGACTTACATTGCTGAATTATTTAAAATGATTAAAGAATTTGCTGTCTTTTGTTGATGCTCATTTTAGCTTATCAATAATTCTTGGTAAATAGTTGCTTATGATGCTAATAAAGTTTGATTAACAATAAAGTTGAATAAAGATTTTTGATTCAAATTGTAACTAATAGGGAATAAAAACGATTAAACTTTTTAAGAGTGATGGTATTTTCTTATTAGTTGGGGCTTTTCTTGGTGTTTCTTGTCGATTATAATGTTTATTGATGATCCATTGGTTACCACTTGACTAGGATACTCCATGCGATCCAAAAGGTTTATCGACCTATACGCGTCCCATTGTAAGTTTACTTACTAAGGACTAGGCACGCTAGCACACTCAAAAGAATTTCAAGGCCAATTTACAAAAAATACTTCAGATTTTTCGAACATTTTTAAGACCAAGATCATCAAAATTGGGTAGGTACTTTTTAAGTGAAGACTGTGGCAGTCAAATCACGTGTAGTAAACATATGTGCATTCTTATGTAAGGCCCATATTTTAATAATGTTCGTCAGAGGATGACTATTAATCCAAATCCTATAATTTAGGTTCCTAGTTCCACTGAAGAGAAGCCAACAGGTATTAGAACATTAGAATGTTGGCAGCTCCATTGAAAACAATGGAGTGCTGCAGGCTTTTACTGTCCGGTAAAAGCCAGCAGCGCCAACATTCCAATGTTCGCTTTGTTCACAGCCTCACGGAGCCCGAGGGGATTTTAATCCCCTCGGGCTTCGTGAGCAATTTGTTTTTTTTAATAGAACATTCTGCCCTGAGTGGCAGAATGTTTTAATAGCCTTAGAACCCGCAGTAGCGGGCTCTACCGGCTATTAAAGGCCCTTTCCCTTGTTAAATGCCCTCGCCTTCGGCTCGGGCATTTAACGCGGGAGCGGGCCTTTAATAGCCGGTAGAGCCCGCTACTGCGGGTTCTAAGGCTATAGTGGACACAAAGGCAAATTACCAAGATGTGAGCCTACACATTCCATAGTTCACATTCCGCTTCACCAGAAACATGAGACTCATCCCATATGATCGCCATCATCTCAGTTAAAGACTCACCCACCAAGCCTACACACATACTTTCACTCCTTTTATTTCAGAGTAAGGTGGAGGAATATTATCTTTCAATCGCCCAGAGGGAATGTACTGTCACTTCCTTTAGTTCTATGATTTTGGTAGAAAACACTGGTGCCGAGGAAGGTTCATTTTTGCCAGTTATCAGAAGCGGTGAGGTGTTTACGATCCCCTATTACCGTCGTTGCTTCTGCATCGTTATAGATGAGGCAAAAACAATGGAGCAATGCACTGTTTTATTTTTCCATTTTGTACATTTATGGTTGACAAGTGACAGTTTTTAAAACAACATTTAAAACATGTATTTAAACTTCATATTACATAGAAAATCATTAGCTGTAAAATATGCTCTATGCATAAAATGTAGTTAAACGGTTAATTTGCAATTTGCTTAAAAATTGCTAATGTGTTCCGAATTGCACAACATCAAAAGAGACTTAATGCTATAAAGCTTTAAATAAAAAGTAAAGAGCTAGCAATCTATCACAGATGCTACTTATTAAAAACAAACCATTGAAGAAGTTTTTATGAGCTATGAGAAAAATCAGCATACAAGCAACCCAAAAACGTTACAATTTCTCTCTTTCCTCTTGGAGTTTGTGTCCTGGGATTTTTGAGAAATGAAATAGTAACAGATTTCTACAATAAGATCGAAAGGGCAATACTGTAAACCAAATATGCAATGAAGATTACAAGAATGTTTTTGTGGTAAATGGTGTCTGGTTTAGTTTTATGCTCACATGTGCTAAAGATGACAATAGTCACAGATTTCCATGCTCTGTTAGAAAATCTTTGTTAATTCCATTCTTGGGTAAACATATATTTGCGAAGCAAACATTGCACAGCACTAGCACAAGGCTAATGTTTTTTCCATTCCTTTTTCCTGAATGGGGAGCCTGTTCCCGGTTAAAAACGTTTCCACAGCAGAAGGAGTTGAAGAGGTGTTTCTAAATGCTCACAAACCTGGAAATATATGTGTGTACAAACCTATAGCATTCCAACAACGGAGTCTCCACTCCCTATTTACTTCCGACCCATCCCACCTCTCTGTGAATATATTTGTTCACATGAATTATGATTTTTTTATTAGGTGCATCTAAGCCTAATTTATACTTGTACAATATTCTGTGAATGTGAGCATAACATATTTTAAACATGATTATCCAGTTTAATAAAGTGGGAAACTAAACACTAAAAATTAGGGCCCTGGTTTAAGAAAAGTGGTGCTGCACCCAATGCAGCGCCTCTTTTCTAGCACCCCGTAGAGCCCCCCTAATGCCACCATGTGTGCTCCGTATTGAAGGTGGGCCATGTCGGTAGTTAGGAGAACTAGCGTCAGAATTTTTTATGCTAGTTCAGAATTTTGCAGGATTAGTGTAAACAATTTTCATGTTAATCCTGCAAAGCCCACTGAGGCCCATTGACAACACTGGTGGGCCTCCTTTTAGCACCTGCTCTGAGAAGGCGTTAAAAGCGCCAAAATAAATGACACAAAGAAAAATGTAGATTTCTTTGCACCATTTTTTCACTAACCTCTTACAAGAGAATGTCCCCTTTACATACATTATGCCTGGTGCATGCATAATGTAACGCAAAGGGTTACAAAGTGGCCCAATGTATGCATTGTGGCACTTTGTAAATTTGGTGGAGTGATTTTGGCCTTGTTGGACTACATTATCGTAACAACAAATGACGCTTAATGTGGTGCAAGGAGGCGCTAGAGGCTCTTAAATCAGCCCCTAGGTCTCTTGTTCCAAAGTATATTACTTTGTGCTGTGCACATACTTCCAAGTTAGCCCCAAAGACTCAAGGGTGACAATATGGAGAGTTAAAAAAAATGACTCTTCAATGTAAGCAAGCCATTATCCTAAACTGCAGCGTCAAGACTTCCCTAGCAAGGCACTGCTTACAAGTACCTATGGACTCAAATAAGTCAAATGTAAACCCACTATAGAGCATATGACTTATTGTAATGTGCTACAATTCGTACATTCTAATGCAATGTGTTTAAAAACACAGAATCTTCAAAACAATATATACTGGTTGGACAGTCACAGATGTTCACAGAATAACAGCTAGAAAGTGCTTACTTTAAACACTCACAATCTGAAAAAGAACAATCCCAGAATTACACTGTTAGACTTTTCATCCTTGGCATGGTCTCCCTTAACTTTTTGCCTCTGTTTCCCTGGTTGTTGATATGTGCTGGACTCTGTTTTTGCTGTTTTTGTTACTCTGGGCACTTTACCACTGCTAAACAGTGCGCACGTGCACCTATACAAAATGTGTATGTAATTGGTTTATCCATGATTTGCATATTTGATTTACTAGTAAGTCCCTAGTAAAGTGCACTAGAGGTGCCCAGGGCCTGTAAATCAAATGCTACAAGTGGGCCTGCAGCACTGGTTGTGCCACCCACATAAGTAGCTCTGTAACCATGTCTCAGACCTGCCACTGCAGTGTCTGTGTATGCAGTTTTAACTTAAATTCGACTTGGCAAGTGTACCCACTTGCCAGACCTAAACCCTCCCTTTTCTTACATATAAGACACCCCTAAGTTAGGCCCTAGGTAGCCAAGGGCAGGGTGCAGTGTATGGTTAAGGTTGGACATGACAATGATATATTGCTAAGTTCATTTTTCACTGTTGCAAGGCCTGTCCCGCTCATAGGTTAACATTGGGGCTACCTTTAAATCTGATTAAAGTGTAGCTTCCCTTTGGGAGTGGATAGCCATGTGGAGTTTGGGGTCTCTGAACTCACAATTTAAAAATACATCTTTTAATAAAGTTGATTATGAGATTGCATGTTTGAAAATGCCACTTTTAGAAAGTGAGCATTTTCTTGCTTAAACCAAGAGAGACTTTGCTTTGAAGTAGGCCTACTTCAAAGGAGAAAATGGGTATAAGAAGGGCACCCAAAACCACAATCTTTAGAACACTTCAGGAAACCAAGAGGAACCTTTGCCTGGAGAAGAGCTCAAGTGCTGAGGAAGAAGAGCTGCCCTGCCTGTGAATGTGCTTTGTGGAGCTATCCTGCAGTTGCTGCTTCTGCCTGTGCTAGAGGACAAAGACTGGATTTTGTGTTGCCTTCCTTCTTGTGAAGATCTCCAAGGGCTTCAGTCAGAGCTTGCCTCCTGTTATTTGAAGTCTCAGGGACAGCAAAGACTTTTCTCTGCCAGCACCTGGAGTCTCTGGAGAGGCTCCTACCCTGCCAAGTGGTGCCCATCCAGTTTGTGGGGCCTTAAAAGGAGAAGCTGGCAGCCCAAGAGTGAGAAATCCACGCACCGAATGCCATGCAGGGAAAAGATCAACATAACTCCGATCTGCAACTGAAAAATCAAGACTCGCCTGCAATGTGAGCTGAAGATCGACGCCCGGGGCTGGAGAAAGCGACGCACAGCATCGCTGACGGAGGTTAGTGAGATCGCAACCCATGCTGCGTGGTTTTTTGATCATCGTGCAGCTGGATTTCCGACGCAAACACCATTGGGTGTGTAAAAACGACACAAGGCCTGCCCAGACCTCAGAGTGGTGACCGGAACGATGCATCGATCTCCTGCAGAGAGAAGAAACGATGCACGCCGACCCGACTAAAAGAGGAACAAAGCAAAGTCTCTCTTGTGAGTGAAATCAACGCATCACAAGCCCTTTTTGATGCAAACTCGCCCGTCGGGGGTCATTTTAGACGCACCCAAGGTACATTTTAAGACTAACAGTGTTAGCATTGTGTTTAAAATTACATGAAGACTCTTTTTACATTTTTAGTGATAACTTGACTTGTGCATTGTGGGTTTTTGTCATTTTGGTCTTGTTTTGTTTAGATAAATATTAGCTATTTTCCCAAACCTGTGTTTTGTCATTTTGTAGTGTTATCATTAAGTTACTGTGTGTGTGTTGGTACAAATACTTTACACCTAGCACTCTGAAGTTAAGCCTACTGCTCGTGCCAAGCTACCAAGGGGTCAAGCAGGGGTTAGCTGAGGGTGATTCTCTTTTACCCTGACTAGAGTGAGGGTCCTTACTTGGACAGGGGGTAACCTGACTGCCAACCAAAGACCCCATTTCTAACAGGCACATTCTGAAACCTTATTCAAGAAACACTTCATCTATTTCAGCTACAAATGGGTACACGGCTAGCAAGGATTCTTTAATTGGTAAATAATATGTACAAGCTGAAACGCACACCTTAAGAATTAACGGATTGGGGCAATGGACAGGGATGCCCTCTATCGCTCCTATCATTTGCAGTGACTATCAAACTACTAGCTTTTTGGATAGGAGGAGGTGGCTATTTCAGATGTCTAGATTGGGAAGGTGACTTTGAGTCTAGAATGTTGTTTTAAGTGGATTATATACTATTCTATGTTACAGAAATAAAGACATGATTAACAGAGTACAAGATATCTTAAGAATTACAGAAAATGCTTTGGATACCAAATAAACTGGTCCAAATGACCATTAAATCCCCTACCTTTATAGACACATAGACCACCATGGCACTGCCTCATGCAACTCAATTAGATATCTGGGCATCTTTATCACTAGCAACACTACTGAACGATATAACAAGAATAAAAAGGGAGTGATAGAGAGGTTTAAGAGGGATGTGATGCATTGTCTCTACAGGAGAAGACATCGATGTTAACAAGCATTTGAAATGCAATTGGTCTCACGTTTGCTCAAGTTAGAGCTAGTAGCTTTGTAAATTCCTACCTGGACTTTTCTTGCCACATAAATTGAAAATGTAAAGTAAAACAGTTGACATAGGCAAGTCAAAGTAATCGGCGTGAGGTGGTTGTGGTTAAAAGCCCACATAGATACCAATATGGTGGGGAAGCAGCACTTGCGCACCTTTATGCTCAACCTAGAAATGATGACCTTACCAAATATCTAAATATATATATATGTGGCAGAATGTCCAGTTTTAGGTGCCACATAGGGTTTATTTTCCATATTTAAAGTCAGTTAAGAATGCAACTATGGGATGACAGATCACCCAGGATATCTCTAGAAAAATTGTACAAAGGTGTATATAAAAGAGGTATATTACTCCCAGACACTAGAAAATATTAGTGGAATGCGTTGCAGTTGGTAACATTAAACAATTACATATTTAACCCCACACGTGAGCCACCATTCTGATTAGATCAAAAAGAGAAGAAAATCAGGGGATAACCTGCACTTGCGTTTGAGGGAGGTCCAACAAATACATGGCCAGAACTAACACAAAAGGTTGGACAGGCGTGGAGGGCATCCCTGCAGATGATGTGGTGCAGTTATAATCTTAAAGAGATGGGGTCACTTAATGGATTTAGCCAAAGGGGTAGAATGAGGATATCAAAGATGGGGGATCTCAGGTGCTAAATGCCATAAAAATATTTGGACAACTTAAGGAGTATACTGTACATGACACAACAATACAAATATATACAGCAATGAAGCACAGCAGGGAAATGTAATGACAAATTCAAAGAGATACAGGAAACATCCACACTAGGAACACAATACTCACACAAAACCATTAAGGAAAAAAGCAATATCACTGATTTAAAAAACTATCATTGAACAACTTCCTGGACAAGCTAAGTCACGGAAAAGAGAAGTGGGAATGGAATCTTGGACAATTATATGATGAGGACTCAAAGGAGGCAACGTGGGCAGAGACAGAGGTTGCATTTCGGGCAGGATTTTTCCTTGAACACCCAAAAATATTGTACATAATATATAATATACTAGGACCTGACTTAAGGTAAGTGGTTACATTTAGTAGAATATTTTTGACACATCTTGGCTATGGTCCAAAATCAATAAGTATTGGTGAAAAATATGAAACGACTGAAAACATATCAGACAACCAGAATCAGTGGAATGCCAAAATTACACAGTTGGGAATTTGTGAGATCAAACAACATGGAAGTACAAAAAAATACTATGTGACATGGCTAGGTGGGTGCCAGGCAAAAAATTATTAAACACTTGGTAGGAGGTGAGCGGTCCCATCCTACAACAAATAGCGTACGGATGTGGATTTATGTATGGTGCTGTAGAAAGAAATTTATAAGAGTAAGATCTTTCCATATTCATTTGAAAGTTTTGGGGCAAATGGAATGACATGTATAATCTAGAATAACCTACCCATTTATGTGACTAGGAAATGTTATATACAAATAAAAGTAAGAAATATGAAAAGTGTTATGCCATACAGTGGAAAGCTCAGAAATGTCAACATGAGGTAACCAATCGGCATCCTTACACTCATTATCATGATGGGAAAAAGCATGAAGCAAGTAAGAATCTTTTTTGACTGTGTGATAACAGAATGAGATGCCTGATATGCCACATCTAACTGTATTATAATGTAAGAATGCAAATGTTTGTTTTCATTTGCAGTTAATAGAAAACTATAAAAGTGTTCTTTTTTAAAGAATGAATGGATAGAGACAGGGCTTGGGTAGTGCACATAAGGTGTTCCTCTGCTAATGCTAGAGTAAAACAAACATCTAACTTAGGCTGCAGCATGACACGTCATTGATGCAACCACAGTTACTAAGCAGTGGTATATGATGCTACAGAGGAGTGGAACCAGCCTGCTTGTAATAGGCTACAACTGTGATGGAGATTGAGTCCCACAAGATGGCATCCTCCACCGATTATTGATATTAGAAAGTGTAGTATGGCTGTGTGGCTACCCTGGATTATGAGCAGGTGGTACACCCAGCTACAACATCTGGCAGTCCGAGTGACTGGGGCTTGGAAGTGGCAAAACAGTACTGTAACTTCTGTCGCAAGTGAGCAGAGAAGGTGGAATTGTAGTGCCAAGTCTGTAACGTTTGCAGTGGTGGTGAAGGGGTGATGGCTGAAAACTCCGGACAGGACACTTGCAGTTGTGGCTGATAATGAGAACTATTCTTGTGTTGGAGGAGTGTGAATATAGCCTGCAAAGTCAGAGTGCCCACAGTGGTAAGATAGAACAGTAGAAGCCAGCAGAGGACATTAAGTGCAATTGAGATTTAGATTGTATCACCAGCTGCACAATAAGAGCCACGGCATTTATGCAGGACAATCTCAAGACTAGAATTTATTTGGGTTATTCACTAAAACCTGAGATACATGACTGTTAGTAAATAAAAACCCAGTAGGTAGGTAGATATGGTCAGATTATGGCACGTTTAGCAGCCAGCTTAATAAAACGGTACAAAATGGGAAAATTGGAGGAACAACTGACAATCACTCCAAAATGGGGACTACACAGGTGGAAGCTATGGGGTAGTAGACAGGGCTACATATGCATTTGGTGGGGGTCTCTGGAAACCAAGAAGGTATGCATCTGATAATCTTTTTTTACCACACTGCTTAGCACACTCCCTGAGTCTCTCCTTTATTCTGTCAATGGAATTTCACAGGACACACCAGTTAAAGACTAGGAAGGGAGGCAAGTGGATGCTTTTAGATGCATTATTGCTTGCATACTACAAGACAAATTGATACTGCACCAAAGAAAAATGGGTCATTCCAACTTCAGATAATAAAATCCATATCTGTTCAGATTTTTCAGAATTAAACAAATGTTAAGCACAAAAGGTTCTTCATGACCATTGATGGAAACAACTCAGTATCAGCTCTGCATTGGCCACAAGATGCCTATCCTGATATGAGAAGCATGAAAGATACTGCAGACTCACAATGGAATCCTTCTTCAAGCTGCCATTCTGATCAACTTCTACAGCAGTAGGGCACAACCTTGAAAGACAGAGACACATCTAGATAGCTACCCTTATTTCAGATCCTCATCAACCTGCCCATTAGTTGGCAGGTCCAATCACCCTTTTATCCAATACCCTCTCAGCCTGCTCCTAATATAACACATTGTCTCAATGCTATTCTTATGTGCTAGAGTACATATCACAGTGCTTTCAAACTTCTTGCTTGTTAAAATGAAAAGTCAAAGCTGGATTTATAATTGGAGTTGCTGGTAAAGTTTCTAAAAATTTACTGGAACAGTCCTTTTTAGGAAGACTGTAGACCCTCCTTCATTTTCTTCTTGCCACCATGTTTCCCAACTTAGTGATACATGATGAGGAGGTTAATGATCCTGTTTATCCTTCATTACAAATATGCTGAAAGCAGTCAGAACTCAACTGGAAATTTGCTTTTGCCAAATTCAAATTACAAGACCAAACACTGGTATTTGTAGCCTTTGATGGAATAGAGCCTTGGGTGGAAAGAAATCCGGCGCCCTTGTTTCTGGTAGTGAATAAAATGAGGCAGCGGGCCCCCTTTTGTGTTCAGAGGTCATTCCCTGGCTGATTACATCAGAGTTGTGATTGGCCTCGAAACACGTAAACCTCTGCTCCACCCCCAGCTCACCGGCATCTCTCACCAATTAGCTCCTCACACGGGTGCTAAATTGTTTGTTGGGGGGATTAATAGTATGTGGCAGCAGGTGGTGAGAGGGGAATGGGAGGGCAAGAAAGAAGACTGATGGGTTGTTAACACCAGCACCTATAGCATGTTAAGAAATTAGTGAAAGCACTTGAAAGTAAGTCACTGGAGCTGGGTGACAGGGACCCTGCTGTTTGCATGGCCTTACAGCCCTCTAAAGATTGGTGCCCTGGGTATGGGCCCATCTTCCCCTTGACAAAAGCTGGCCGTGTGTATGTGGAACAATCTACACCTCAAATGGCTGTAAAACTGACAGTTTGCTCCATTGAACAGACTGCTAGTTGAGTGTGTAAATGCCAACATTGTCATAGGTAGGGTTTGAAATACAATTTTCAACTCCATACTGGGTAGCAGTGGCGGTCAGTAATTTTAGGAGGGAGAGGGGTGGACGGGAAGCACACTGAAATTCATTCACACATGCACGCACATCCATTCACAACACTCATCAACATTCAAACATACATGCATGCACCAAACATTCATAAAAAATAAAAAAAACACACATACCTTCAGCTCGGAGGTCCCAAGAGGGTTGGGACAGCAGCCATCACAGAGTAGGATGGGGTCACTGAGGCTTCTGACTCCACCCCACTCTATGAAGAGGTATCACTGATTGACACTCGCCCTGGGCGTTTCACGGCTTAAAACTGAAGCGCCCAGGTCGGAGTCAATGAGTGAGCTTCCCCTCGTCACCTAGGGGGTGGGCCTCGAGGCACATTTGCTGAGCCGAGGAGGTGACGCCCTTAGGAGCTGTGACCTCTTCAGCCCAGCAAAATCCAGCTCAAGCAGCCAGGAGTCTGCGCAAATCGCGCTTGTCTCCCTCCTGGCTGCCTGGCCTGATCTGAACATGAAGAGTGTCTGTAAGGCCTGATAGGCACTCTTCATGAGGGGCAGAAGGTGGGGAGGAGTGGCCCCTCTGCCCCAAAGGGCCACGGCTGCTGGATAGATCTGGTAAATCCATCAGTACGGGGGGCTGACACAGGAGATGGTAAATGACCTATTGCACCATGCCCTGAAAGACCCATTGTGTCTGACATATTAAAGTGTTTGGGAGTATACATTCCTCTTTTGTGCCCCTGGCACTAGTACAAGAATCAACTATATTCTTGGTTCCTTACTGCCTAATTTACTTATTCATTCTATTACGAAAGGGGGTTTGTCAGATAACTCACCCATTCTTTCACAGTTTAATATGGGCCTGTTAATGCCTGTGGTTAAATCGTGGAGAATAAAGCTGCTAGATATCAAAAGCCTGGAGAGAAAACTTTACTCTCAGCAAAATCTAGCCACACCATGTGGGCAGTGGGCCAAAAGTACATAAGAGGAAATATAATGACGGTCAGCTTCATATAAATGGAAGGACCTGCAATGGACAACCAGGTCCCTCACTCTCCATTAAAAAAAGATAACACATTCAGGTACTCTATGTCGACAACTAGAAAAACCAAACATGATATGAATTTATTGTTTATATCTGAGGCTGACTATGCACTGACCAATTTCAAGTGGAGGCGACATAAGCCAGGTAAAATGTCTGGAAGGTTGCTAGCACTGCAGTTGAAACAGAGGAATGCTATAACGGCAATACCTGTGATTCCAAATAATAGGTTTCAACTACTCAGTCACTCAATGGAAATCAAAAAATAATTTGTGCATGTCAGAGACGGATGTCTCAAGGGTCAATGAAGATTTTTTATGAAGTATCTTTATCATATCTTTCACCTGAAGTACATGCATCCTTGATCATGACAGAAGAGATCAGAGCTGCCAATAAATCAATGCTTTCCGGTAAAGACAATGAGTAGGATGGTTTCCCCATCAAACTGTATGAAATTAATATTAAAAAATTGCCCCTACAGAGAGCCATCTCCAAAGCTAAGCTGTAGCTTGAATGGAAACTGACAGTCTAAATAATCGGTCCACAATTTTGACTGAAACAGCGTACAGACTAGAATGCCCAAGATTCACCAAAATATATGTGTGCCCAATAGTAATGAATTCTTACTATGTAAAGTGATTTTATGCGCCATATTGCTCAGACACAGGTGCATGTGCTGATTGACACTTCTGCTTTGAAACCAATTTGAGTCATAGGAATCAGATTGCTATCATCGGTCAAAGGTAACACATCTACTGAAACATTTAAAGAAAGAGTTCAGCTACAAAACCTAAAAGAGCAACCGAATGATAGCTGCTAGATTTACCCATTTGTTTTGCTTTTTGTGTACCTTAAACAGAGTATTCTCCCCAACAGTGACTTAGATGTCATATGTTCAGCTTTCAAAACTCACTTTGGTTCAACCTTTGCCCCTGTTGCACATCTCTAATTTGGAAAAACATCCATATGGAGTTTAATAATCCAAAAAATATTAAATGATTATGAATTTCATGAGGAGAAAAATAGATGCAGGTATGCCTTATGTATTCAACCCACTCAAAAACCTAGCTACCTGGTTATCAATTGGAATTTTCTCACCCCATCAGCAATCAATCTCCTTAAAAAAATAATTGAAAGCTTAATTGATATTTTTGGTGTTGCTTTGCCTACAAAAATCAGTTTCTTTTTGCTAAATTCAAATATACATTTTTGAACATGTTTTGTAGTTATGTTATTCTATGCAGTTTTGTAGAGCACACTGTCATCCAGGAGGGTATCCTGGTAGTGAACAGGTGAACCTAACCACACCTATGTCATAGTTGGACTACTCGAAAAGCTAGAGCTTCAGCTTATTGTGGAATTGAAGAAGTGAGGAGGAAACTCCTATGTACATTAGAAGGTTGTTCCATGTTTTAGGAGCAATGTGGGAGAAGGCACAACCACCGGATCTGGATTTACGTATGTGTGGGATTCATGCAAGTAGGGGTCCGAACGAGCAGCTTTGTCTGGAATTTTTGTGAAAACATGTGATTGTGGAGATATGCTGGAGCAGCGTTAAGTGGTGACTTGAAATTGCAAGTAAGGAGTTTGAATTGTGCTTGTTTGTGAATGGGGAGCGAGTGGAGCTCCTCCAGGTTTGATGTGATATGAGCGCAGTATGGGAGGTTGAGAGTGTTTCTGCCCACTCAGTTCTGAATAGTCTGCAGTCTTCTGGTGAGTTTTTTTTGACCCGACATATAGGGTGTTCCCATAGTCTAGCTTTCTTGTGACCAGGACTTGTGTGACAGTTTTCCGGGTGCTGATTGGAAGTCATTTGAAAATCTTCCTCAGAATCTTAAGGGTATGGATACATGAGATGGTGACGGCATTGACTTGGGCAGGCATGTCGAGTTTTCTGTTGATGATGATCCTAAAGTTCTTGGTGTCAGTGGTGAGGGAGGGTGTGGCTTCAAGCTCCGTGGTCACCAGCTCTTCCCAAAGATCATAATTACGGTCTTGTTGGGGGTTCAGCTTTAGACAGTTGGTCTTTATCCTGTGGGTGTTTTCAGTCTTGAAGGCATTGACTTGATCCAGGAACTGGGAGTCTTACCCATGAGCAAGAAACTGAGTTGAGTGAAATCGGCATAGGAGAGGACCTTGATGTTGTGAGAGCAGATTATGCTGGCTAGAAGAATCATCTATGTGCTGAGGAGAGTCATGTACAGGGAGGATGCTGACTGAACTTCACAGACGAAGTCACCGGTGTCCGAAGCGTATGGTGACAGGCTGACTGACTTGGCCCTGCCAGTCAGGAAGGAGTAGGGTCCATAGGAGTGTGTGTCATTGGATTCCAATGTTGTGTAGGTGTTGGATGAGGATGGGGTGGCTGACGGTGTCAAAGGCTTTGAAGAGGTCCAGGAGGATGGGGGCAGCCTGTCTACCCTGTTCAGAGACACTCGGATGTCATTTGTAGCAGCAATGAGGGTGGTTTTGGTGCTGTTTGAGTCTAAAACCACAATGAATGATGTTGAGTAGTTTTTTTTTTTTTAGGTATTCAGTGAGATGCCCGTTAATGATATTCTCTAAGACATTGGTGAGGAATGATAACAGGGAGATTGGTCTGTAGTTGGTGAATGCTGAAGGGCCCACAGAGGGTTTCTTCAGCAATGAGAGGACATTTGTATGTTTCCAGACATCTGGGAAGGTTGCAGAAGAAGTAGAGACATTTATAATCGATGTGAGCATGGTGCCAATTGCTTCCAGTCATCTGGAGTAGACATGCTAGGAGAAGGGGTCTGATGGAGCACCTGAATGTATGGACTTTGTGGTGGTCACAGTTTCTTCTAGGATGATGATAGACCATCTGGTAAGCATTGGTTCTTTGCATAAAAGTAGGAGGTGTTTAAAGAACTTTAGACCCACACATCTTCATTACACCTTAGCAGCGTTCCATGTCACAACTATGAAATGTAAAGGAACCAATGAATGTACTTTCAAAACAAAAGTGTTTATGAAAGTTACTGCAGCAAGCAATATGGTATCAGAAAAATATGTCAAGCACTGATTTTTCATGTTTTCACTTGATTATTTTTAGCAAGGCAATTGTTGGACCTGACCCTCTTTGCAGGGTTAACCCTAAACGTTTTGACTTCTCCCACCTATTTGTTCTAACCTGTTTTTGTTGACTTTAGGACTCTGGGTACTTTATCACTGCTAACCAGTGCTACAGTGCATATGCTCTCTGTCTAAAATATATCAGTGATTGGTTTCTCCATGATTGGCTTATTTCATTTACTAGTATATCCCTAGTAAAGTGCACCAGTTGTGCCCAGGGCCTGTAAATCAAATGCTACTAGTGGGCCTGCAGCATTGATTGTGCGCCCCACATTAGTAGCCCTGCAAACATGTCTCAAGCCTGCCATCACAGTGCCTGCGTGTGCAGTTTTAAACTGCCATTTCAACCTGGCAAGCACACCCACTTGCCAGACCCAAACCTTCCCTTTCACTACATGTAAGTCACCCCTGATGTAGGCCCAAGGCAGTCCCATGGACAGGGTGCAGTGTATTGAAAAGCTAGGACATGTACTGGTGTTGTTTACATGTCCTGGTAGTGAAAAACTGAAAATTCATTTTTTACTATTGCAAGGACTATCTCTCCCATAGAGTAACATAGGGATTGCCTTGAAATAATATCTTTTAAGTGCAATTTCCCATTGGGAGCAGATAGAGACATGGGGGGTCATTCCGACCCCGGCGGTCAAGGACCGCCGGGGCCGGGGATGCGGGAGCACCGCCAACTGGCTGGCGGTGCCCCGCAGGGCATTCTGACCGCAGCGGTTTGGCCGCGGTCAGACAAGGAAAACCGGCGGTCTCCCGCCGGTTTTCCGCTGCCCTGGGAAGCTTGCTGCGCCGCCATGGGGGATTCCGACCGCCATCCTGTTCCTGGCGGCTCCGACCGCCAGGAACAGGATGGCGGTGAGGGGTGTCGTGGGGCCCCTGGGGGCCCCTGCAGTGCCCATGCCAATGGCATGGGCACTGCAGGGGCCCCCGTAAGAGGACCCCACTTTGTATTTCAGTGTCTGCTTTGCAGACACTGAAATACGCGACGGGTGCCACTGCACCCGTCGCACATACCCACTCCGCCGGCTCCATTCGGCGCCGGCTGCCTCGTGGGGAGGGGTTTCCCGCTGGGCTGGCGGGCGGCCCTCTGGCGGTCGCCCGCCAGCCCAGCGGGAAAGCCAGAATGGACTCCGCGGTCTTTCGACCGCGGAGCGGCCATTTGGCGGCTCCCTCCAGGCGGGCGGCTCCCGCCGCCCGCCGGGCTCAGAATGAGCCCCATGGTGTTTAGGGTCCCTGAACACACAATTTAAAAAATCATCTTTTGGTGAAGTTGTTTTTTTTAATTGTAAGTTTGAAAATGTGACTTTTAGAAAGTGGGCATATTCTTGCTTAACAATTCTGTGCCTCTGCCTGTCTGTGGAGTACACGTCTGGATAACAATGACAGTTGGGCTGTTTGTGAATTCACTCTAGACAGTCACACAAAGGTGCTAAGGTGAACCCTGCATATCTTGATGGGTCTTCCTGGACTACAGTGGTGGGAGCTGGCACTTGCATCTGTATAGGGCTGTGCCTGTCCTTAGACAAAGCAGTCTCCAACCCTCTGGAGTGTGTCTGAGGCCAGAGCAGGAAAGGCAGGATCTTGTGCACTACAAAGGATTTTCTTTGAAGTTTGTCTACTTCAAAGGCAGAAATGGTGATAAGACCTCTGACCCCACAAAGTTAGAATTCTTCTGTACTGAGGACATTCTGCCAGGAAGAAGAGCTGGATGCTGTAGGAGGGACTGCCATTCTGTCTGTTGATTTGCTGTGCTGGCCTGCTGCTTGCTGCTTCCGTCCTGAGAGGGAAAGGACTGGACTGGGCTTTCTACATCCTGCTTCCAAAGGTTCTCCAGGGGCTTGGACTGAGCTTGCTTCCTGACAATAAGTCTCAGGGACATCGAAGACTTCATCTGCCAGCACATGGGCTCTCTTACTGAGAGTCCTGACTTGCCAAGTGGTGCCAAATCCAGTTCGGTCCTTGAGAGTGAGTTCTGGTGCAAACAAGATAAAACCAAGCACATGGACTCTAGAGCAACTTCGGAGCCAGCGCCACTGTCCTACTCCACTATGCTGACTGCACAGGAGCCGTGGTTCATGTGGAGTGCATTGGCCGACATCATAGGGCCAACTCCACTGCAGTGCCTCTGAAGTCCAGCCACAGCGTGAGTCCCAAGTACTGTTTCACCCAGCTCTGACTTGGCTGCAGCACCTGCAGCCCTGTGGTGTGATCGTGATACCGCAAAGTTGACACTTTGCATCTTGGCCAGCTGGCTTCATCGCCCCCGCCTTGTCATAAAGAACAGACTCCCCACCACCGTCGCCGCATCGCCTTCCCTGCAACTGTAAGGAACCAACGCCTCACCTCCCCTGCCTAGCAATAAGGAACTAACACCTCAACTTCCCGGTAGCAGTAAGGAACCAACGCCGCACCGGCTCCAGCGACGCCTTACCTCCCTGACTCCGTGCAACGTCTGTTTCCTCATTGTTTTCCAAGGCACTGTACCTGGGATCCGTGCGAGGCTGTGACCTGCCCAGACTCCCTAGCAAGTGGTGTCAGACTGTTGGAAGCGAGTCCGTAAAGACGCAGTGATAGCCCAGGTCGAGCTATTGTGTTTCTAACCGCTATACTAAGATTTAATCTTTGAAAATTCTAATTTTTACTTGTATATGTTGGATTTTTGTTGTTTTGGAAATCTATTACTCAGGTAAATTTTGGCTATTTTTCTAAACTGGTGTAGAGCACTTTTGTGTGTTTTTTATTGTGTCACTGTGTGTATGTGTGACTTGAGTCAGATCACTCAGCTAACATTAACAAGTGTGTTAACATGAATTAGTTTTAGATGTCGTTAAAGTAATTTGGCCTGCACAGTTAGCAATACACACAGCTAAAGGACGTTGAAATATACTGCATTTCAGTCCTACATTCCAGAAGAATTTTTCTGTGGCATAGGGACCCACATTGCGTTGATATCCTGTTTGAATTCCATTCTTAATTCTTCTAAGAATGCTAAATAGACACTGAATAAAATCTAAGGTTTGGTTTTAGGAACTGTTATGATTTTTACAGCATGTGGAGAACGTTGACAGAAAAACACAAATAGATAAAAGCTTATTATCAGGCTACCCTTCACATTTAAGTGTAATGAGGAATTAAATATATTGTTACACACCATATAGAAGGTATTCCCTGGGCCCAATTAGCGGCTCAGGAAAATTAGAAAATGTAGTTAGGTATACAAATGGGTAGTGTGGGTGCTAATACAGCATTTGGTATTATAAGTGACAGAAGGACAAATAGTTAGATAAGAAGGTGACTCGTTGAAGATTATCTTTCAAGTGACAGGGAGGTACGAATGGCCCATGCTTTTCAGTGCTTATTTAAGAAAGAATTATCCTTCACCTCTCTTATTTTAGAAATCTGCAGATGGGCTGGCTAGTTTAGTTTATAATAACATGTTGACTGTCTGCACTTTTCAGCGGCAACATTTAGGCTGTCCGATTTTTTTCCTTTTTGCAAGTTTTTTTTCTAGGGAGGAAGTTCTCCCCCATTTATATTCTGTAAACTTTCAAACTCTGTGTGAGTCAGAAAGATTATCCCACATGGCATGCCTTCTAATATTTTGCTGTGAAAGTGGGTATATGGTTATTATTTTATGATGTGCCTGAAGGTTTTTTTCCAGTAGTACGGTTAGATTTTTCCCATTAGGTTTGTTAAAAACCTGAAAAGAAATACAGTACTCAATACTCATGATGAGACTGTGGAGTAAATATGTAAGCAACTTCTTAGTCTGATTCAATTGAATCCTCGTAGCTGAAAAATACTTATTTCAGGGTTTAACAGATATCTTCTTAAAGTAGGCAAGACATGTATCCGTCTGTTAGGATCCTGTCACTCCTAAAAATAGTTTGTTGGAAATGGCCCTTTTGTTCCCACAACAGCAACTAATATGTACGTGACGTCCAATCAAACGGAGTCCTTCAAATTTTAGTTCATTAAACCCAGGTGTATGATAGACTGGTCCGTGGTGGGAGGCCTCTGCAATATTTCACAATGCAGAATCTGTATAATTGATTTGTTAAAGTCAGAGATTTTTAACCTCTTTGACTGCAGCTCTTAAAAGAGGGAAAACACCAGTTCAGACTAAAATAAAATGAAGCCCTTTGAATTGTTTTGTTGAATGATTTTGAGCTCCATATTTGTTTCTACGTGTGAAGCCAAAATCTATTGTTTTTCTAACCCCACCTTGTATCTGACAATGAGTGCCCAAGTGCTAACTATTTGAAGTTGCTAGGAACTGGTCAACTCTTTGGGCAACTCTTGAAAACCTTTTCTCTTTTTAACCCTTTTTGGTAATGTTCTTACATTAAACACCTTTTTTCAATTAACTTTTGTTGGCACAATGTTTCATATTTTCAGTTGCATTTTATGAAATGTTTTTACCAAAGTTTTTATCTGGTGGCATTTTTTGCTTTATTTTCTTTCCATTGATTGTGAATACAGATTGTTTTGCAAATTGTTTATCAGAGATATTCTACAATTCCACTTAACTTGGGATTTCTCTTCATCAAGGTCCTTAAAATGTGATTTTTCCTTTTTTCAAACTAGGATATTCATTATGCCATAATACAGCAGAACATTTTTCTGAGACATCATTTTCCATGGTCTCTGGACCTTATTCCAAAATACATCACAAGACCCTTCTTATATTGTTGAAAAAGCTGAACGGATTTTTCACAGTTGTTATGCCTGCCATCATCATTGTTGACTCCTAAAGACCTGGCTGTTCGAGCAGCGATAACCACCCCCTTTGTCCCTAGCGCCTTGAGACCCGCACGGGTGAGTAGCGCGCTTTATAAATGCTAATGATTTGATTTGATTTGATTTGGTATTTCCTTAAACCCTTTGCCTTCACCCCTCTGTTTTTTCCCCGGAATTTGCTTTGGTTGGTATTAGGGCTCTCGTGCTGGTTAGAAGTGGTAAAGTGCACAAAGTACTTGGCTCTTTGCCGAAAACATGGTAAAATTGGCCAACACCATTTATTTATAAGTCCCTAGTATTTGGTACTATATGTACTCAGCGTCAGTAAATTAAATACTACTAGTGAGCCTGTACCACTCATTGTCCCCTCCACTAAAATGCCACTTTAAAACTAGTCTCAGGCCTGTCACTGCAGCCTGTAGTGCAGTTTTAAGCTGGAATTTTGAAATGGCAAAATAAACATTTTGCAAGGCCTAAACCATCCTTTTTAATATTTATAAGTCACACCTTAGATAAGCCCTAAAGGCTCAGGGGACAGGGTGTCTTGGATTAAAAAAATTAGACATGTGGGGTTACGTTTTACATGTCCTGGTAGTAAAAAACTCCTAAAGTTGTTTTTCACTACTGTAAGACCTATCTCTCCCATTGTTTAACACTAAGTTGCCTTATTACATTTAACAAGTGCTAGTTTTGGATTGGTAGCAGGTAGAGATGTCATGAATAGACTCAAATTAATTATAACTTACAACCCTCTTTAAAGCTAAAGTCAAATTTTAAATCACAATTCCGGAAACATAGCTTTTAAAAACGTGGTATTTTCATTCTCTTGTCTTAAACATGTGGACCTTATGCCAGTACCCTGAATCATATGATTGTGAATGGCTCTGCTGTTTGGGTTTTGTATTTCAACCAGACAGTGAAACAAAAGGGACTGGTTGTGGGCATGATGGGGCACCCTACTGGGACAGGTGAGATGGAGCTGCTCTGTGTCCCACTTACACTTAAAATGACTTGCCCCCAGTATGCACAAAGGACCCTCACACCAGCCTTTTGTCACTCCAGACTTCCTGGAGCCTTGACAGGTGAAGGGTAGAACATTCCAGGACCAGATGTGAGAGTAGAATATAGAATCCCCTCAGTTCAAAGGCCACCACCTAGTATAACTAATGTACTTTCAGAGCCACAATTCAGTACAGTCCTGGATCGGGGGAAGACTTCAAAAGGATTGTCTTTGACTTCCAAAAAGTTGTCTAAGTCCAAAGGTAAAAATCTTCACTGGGCTCAACAACAACCAGTCCCTCTTGGATGACGGCAACCTCCTTGGCCTGGAAATCCAGCTTTTCCCACTCTGAGCTTTTTCCCTCCCTCAATCATAGCTCCATCGATACTTCGTCCTGCAGCTCCCTGGTGACGACAATGTCTCCTTGGACACAGGCTGCTGACTTGTCCCTCTGAAATCTACCTTCTCCTGGATCTTTCTTTACAAACTTTGATAAGTCGAAGGTAAGCCAAGACTGGACCCAAGCTACCCATTGTACCTGACACGCAATCCATTGTGGTCCACCTTAACGTGTGACTTTGCCCCAGTCTCCCAAGATGCCTATGATTTCTGCTTTGATCTTTTAGGCACTAGATGTCACTAAAAATATTAAAACCTCATAACTCAGTTTCTGCTGATTGGATTTAATTCATTTTGGTGTCATTTATTTTTGGTAGAATTATTTCTGTTTTAATAAATTGTTTGGGGTTTTTCTTGTGTTGACGTTTCTCTTTATTACTGTTTGTGTGATGCCTCTAAATTAAGCCTGACTGCCTCTAATTTAAGCCTGACTGCTTTTATGCCAAGCTACCAGAGGGTTACGCATAGGTTAAGTTAGTGGCTTTTGTGGTTCACCCTTGCACAGATTGTGGTTGTTCCCTGAGTGGGGCTTCCACCCTCCTCAACAAAAAACAAACTATTTCTTATAACAGTCATCACAATAGTTATCTGCTAATGATAAACAGAGGCAGACACAAAGTTAAAAAGATTTCTGCTGCTTTAAATATTTTCATGGCATTCTCTACAGCAAGACAAGTCATCATACAGAGAGGTAGATGGCTTCTGTGAGTTAAATTTTCATTCACTGCTGACAAACACAGTGTTCCAGAGCTCCTGGGTTTGAATTCTGGGAAGGTAGACACAATCTTTCATCCTTCTGATATGAGTAAATGGAGTTCCAAAAATCAGGTTATAGTAACATCTGCAACTCCAATTCTTAGAAATAGCTAAAGTGTAATGTTTTGCTCTATGTAAAAGACACTACTATTGGTATTTCAATTATCAACACCCTGTAAATCAATATCCATCCAGTAATTTGCATCAAAATACTCAATGACTTATTTTTATTACAAACTGAAAATTAATATGAAACCGACACCTCAATGAAAGCATGATTCATCACCCTCTGTGCTCTGTTCCCTAGAGAAGAATGACAAAAGGCTCCTTTTATGCAGAAGTGAAAAAATGGAGACAAGTTACACAATGACTTAAAACATAAGGCCTTTTAACTAGAAGCACCTGATCATCAACCTAAACATACCTACTAGAATTCAGTCACCAGAGTTGCATCCATCAAAACTAAATTCCTCTTTAGTTTGCTCAAACGTTATATTCAGACTCTTTGTGATCCAACCCTAGGTCTCTCCACCATGAAACACAACAAAATCAACTGCATCTTTACAATAAATATTACCAATATCATCTTTTACACAAACGTCATAAAACCAGTACCACAATGCTTCCTATCTTTCCAGTAACATTCCAAAAAGGATCACAATTGAGCTAAAACTAAACCCCTTTCAATCATAGACCTTACCAATAAGTTGCCACATTAGCAGACAGCGTACTGCTCTCACATAGTGAATTCCCACTCTGGAGAAGTATGAATTGTTTTTCAAACTTTGATAGCTTAACAGATACTTGTCTCTTAATGAAGGCAATCCTGAATCCCTAGGACCTTCCCAATTTCTGACCCAGTAAGCATTTTTCATAACTTCAAAAAAATAACTCAGAATCTCTCTTCATCCAGCTACCTCATGACATTAGAATGTCTTATTTCTTGCATTAGATGTTGAAGCAGCACTGAAAGAGGACTCTCCAGAGTTGTGTACAGGACCCTCCTCATCAATCACTGTAATGATTTCTGCCTATTGATCTTGATTGAAATTTTTCACCACTGACATTGAAGTCTTACCAAATATCCTAGAAACAAGCATTGAATTCTCAGACATTGTGCAGTATTTAAACTAATACTGTAATATATCCTCAACTTACATTAGTTTGTTCATATGGTCACTTGACATCTCAGAGGTTACCAGCTAAATGTGGAGTACTTTCTCTATCCCATAATCTTCAACATTAATATGGAGACACTTGACATCTTGATTATTGATAACAGCATCAAGATACACCAATATGCCTATGATACACCACTTCAATAAATAAAGGGCTGAAAATAATATTCTACTTTAGCTGGCCCTAAAATGTAGGTTGTTTTAATGACATGCTGCGTCCCTGACTAAGAAGCAAGAAATAGTGCACTAATATATTTTCTCACAGACCTAGCCACTTCAGGCTGCCACTGTAAAAAAAGCACGTTAAAAATCAAAAAAGAAAGAGAAATGTGCAGGATGTGGGAGACAGGCAGCTGAGCGATAGCCCAACTGAGGGACAGCCACTCTCAGTCACAGTGGGAACATACAGTGCAGCTGTTCAGCTCTGCATCCCTTTTCCTGGAAATCCTGTCCTGGGACTTCAGGGAATTCGGAACAGAGGGGTACAACACTTTCAAGATAAGCTGCTACCGCTCTGACCTCTCTGCGATCAATAGGATTTATGGTTTTGAACATACACAGACATTCTTGGAAATAAATGTTGCAATCAATGAATCCTTTGGTGTCCCCAGGCAGCAGTCCTATACTGATGTGAAAGGGAGGGACATATTTATTCATTACTTGTATAAAACTGTACATGGCATTTACACACAAAAAAGAACAGTTAATTCGGCCAACACATGATTAATAAACCCGTAAAATAATAAAAGTTCTGATAGTTTTAACACCTTCAAATCTGAGAAAGAACAGCAACCATAGATGTCATGGAAAAGAGAATCGCCTGGGCGATGACGGAGGCTGGCTGATGAAAAGCTGGCTGCCCGTGACGAAAAGAAACACTTGACCGAGTACGACACAGCTTACAAACTTTGAAGTCAACAGAACTAATTAGCGGCGCTCCTAAATCTGGATTCTATAACTAAAGTCATCCTGCGGTGGCATCGGAAAGGGATTGTCGAAAAGTGTTAGTAGATTTCCCTAGTCTAGCTAGGGAGCTTGGGGTGTTTTCTGAGAAGCAAAGGCCCAAGGCCTCCCAGCAATGCCTGACGCCTTTAGATCGAAACAATGGCAAAAGCAGACAGCATCTCTCCTCAGTCAGTTTAGGACAACAGCACAGCAGGTGAATTCAAGATACTTTGGGATAATTACAGAGCCTACAAGCAATTGTTTCCCCTCATCCAGCCCAGGCCGGGTAAAAATCAGAGACTGATTGTAAGGAAATGCCTCCTTGGCATGGTTGCCCCCTGACTTTTTGCCTTTGCTGATGCTATGTTTACAATTGAAAGTGTGCTGAGGCCTGCTAACCAGGCCCCAGCACCAGTGTTCTTTCCCTAACCTGTACTTTTGTATCCACAATTGGCAGACCCTGGCATCCAGATAAGTCCCTTGTAACTGGTACTTCTAGTACCAAGGGCCCTGATGCCAAGGAAGGTCTCTAAGGGCTGCAGCATGTCTTATGCCACCCTGGAGACCTCTCACTCAGCACAGACACACTGCTTGTCAGCTTGTGTGTGCTAGTGAGGACAAAACGAGTAAGTCGACATGGCACTCCCCTCAGGGTGCCATGCCAGCCTCTCACTGCCTATGCAGTATGGGTAAGACACCCCTCTAGCAGGCCTTACAGCCCTAAGGCAGGGTGCACTATACCATAGGTGAGGGTACCAGTGCATGAGCATGGTACCCCTACAGTGTCTAAACAAAACCTTAGACATTGTAAGTGCAGGGTAGCCATAAGAGTATATGGTCTGGGAGTCTGTCAAACACGAACTCCACAGCACCATAATGGCTACACTGAAAACTGGGAAGTTTGGTATCAAACTTCTCAGCACAATAAATGCACACTGATGCCAGTGTACATTTTATTGTAAAATACACCACAGAGGGCACCTTAGAGGTGCCCCCTGAAACTTAACCGACTGTCTGTGTAGGCTGACTAGTTCCAGCAGCCTGCCACACCAGAGACATGTTGCTGGCCCCATGGGGAGAGTGCCTTTGTCACTCTGAGGCCAGTAACAAAGCCTGCACTGGGTGGAGATGCTAACACCTCCCCCAGGCAGGAGCTGTGACACCTGGCGGTGAGCCTCAAAGGCTCACCCCTTTGTCACAGCCCAGCAGGGCACTCCAGCTTAGTGGAGTTGCCCGCCCCCTCCGGCCACGGCCCCCACTTTTGGCGGCAAGGCTGGAGGGAACAAAGAAAGCAACAAGGAGGAGTCACTGGACAGTCAGGACAGCCCCTAAGGTGTCCTGAGCTGAGGTGACTCTGACTTTTAGAAATCCTCCATCTTGCAGATGGAGGATTCCCCCAATAGGGTTAGGATTGTGACCCCCTCCCCTTGGGAGGAGGCACAAAGAGGGTGTACCCACCCTCAGGGCTAGTAGCCATTGGCTACTAACCCCCCAGACCTAAACACGCCCTTAAATTTAGTATTTAAGGGCTACCCTGAACCCTAGAAAATTAGATTCCTGCAACTACAAGAAGAAGGACTGCCTAGCTGAAAACCCCTGCAGAGGAAGACCTGAAGACGACAACTGCCTTGGCTCCAGAAACTCACCGGCCTGTCTCCTGCCTTCCAAAGATCCTGCTCCAGCGACGCCTTCCAAAGGGACCAGCGACCTCGACATCCTCTGAGGACTGCCCCTGCTTCGAAAAGACAAGAAACTCCCGAGGACAGCGGACCTGCTCCAAGAAAAGCTGCAACTTTGTTTCCAGCAGCTTTAAAGAACCCTGCAAGCTCCCCGCAAGAAGCGTGAGACTTGCAACACTGCACCCGGCGACCCCGACTCGGCTGGTGGCGATCCAACACCTCAGGAGGGACCCCAGGACTACTCTAAGACTGTGAGTACAAAAACCTGTCCCCCCTGAGCCCCCACAGCGCCGCCTGCAGAGGGAATCCCGAGGCTTCCCCTGACCGCGACTCTTTGAATCCTAAGTCCCGACACCTGGGAGAGACCCTGCACCCGCAGCCCCCAGGACCTGAAGGACCGGACTTTCACTGGAGGAGTGACCCCTAGGAGTCCCTCTCCCTTGACCAAGTGGAGGTTTCCCCGAGGAACCCCCCCCTTGCCTGCCTGCAGCGCTGAAGAGATCCCTAGATCTCCCATTGACTTCCATTACAAACCCGACGCTTGTTTCTACACTGCACCCGGCCGCCCCCGCGCTGCTGAGGGTGAAATTTCTGTGTGGGCTTGTGTCCCCCCCGGTGCCCTACAAAACCCCCCTGGTCTACCCTCCGAAGACGCGGGTACTTACCTGCAAGCAGACCGGAACCGGGGCACCCCCTTCTCTCCATTCTAGCCTATGTGTTTTGGGCACCACTTTGAACTCTGCACCTGACCGGCCCTGAGCTGCTGGTGTGGTGACTTTGGGGTTGCTCTGAACCCCCAACGGTGGGCTACCTTGGACCAAGAACTAAGCCCTGTAAGTGTCTTACTTACCTGGTTAACCTAACAAATACTTACCTCCCCTAGGAACTGTGAAAATTGCACTGTGTCCACTTTTAAAACAGCTATTTGTGAATAACTTGAAAAGTATACATGCAATTTTGATGATTTGAAGTTCCTAAAGTACTTACCTGCAATACCTTTCGAATGAGATATTACATGTAGAATTTGAACCTGTGGTTCTTAAAATAAACTAAGAAAAGATATTTTTCTATATAAAAACCTATTGGCTGGATTTGTCTCTGAGTGTGTGTACCTCATTTATTGTCTATGTGTATGTACAACAAATGCTTAACACTACTCCTTGGATAAGCCTACTGCTCGACCACACTACCACAAAATAGAGCATTAGTATTATCTCTTTTTGCCACTATCTTACCTCTAAGGGGAACCCTTGGACTCTGTGCATACTATTCCTTACTTTGAAATAGTGCATACAGAGCCAACTTCCTACACTGATAAAGCGATAAACTTCATATAGAGAATTTTGCTACAGGCCTGGGCTGAAAGTGCATGGTGAAAATAAGACTGTACCTTCCCCGGGGAATAAGATCCGTCCAATATCTTAGTCCCTGGGCTGGCTCGGAGTCTTTCAGTATCTCACTCAAATGAGGCTCTTCTCACTGGCTCTCTTCCAAGCTTAGTATGGAATGTCTTGGATGTGCAGCATATCAGCCTTAATCTTCAAACTGCAGATTGCCTTTGCTAACCATGTGTGGTATGGGGAGTCCACCTCCTCAAATATTATTTTCAGGGAGTATTTGAGGGTGATCACTGGGTCTTATCGAATCCTAAGATAATACTTTATAAGGTCCCCCTGACATGCGAGGTCTGGGCTCCTGAGAACCAGCTCCAGACTCAGCCTAGTTTCTCTGGCTTGCCGAGGGGTAAGCAGGAGTTCCTTATATGCCTTGAGCTGTGTATCCATTAGAAATGTATGAAAGGCACCAAGAAAGGCCAAGTGGCTGTAATTAAGAGCCACAATCAATTTTGCTCTTACAACTGTCAGCATGGGCTCAGTAGATGAACTATGCAGGTAACTACTTACATGCTTCAATGAGTTGATGTCACTGGTAGATTTAGATCTAAGGTGCCTTAAGTGACCGGCCGGCTTGGCCCGTTTTGAGAACCAAACTCCAAGGTAGTTATATTTGTAAGACTCCCACTCACCAGTGGATTTGTTTTTTATGGGGATACTTGTCAAAGACAACAATCTTGGTTTTACTCTGGTTCACCTGCAGGTTATTCACACGATTATAGCAGGTACGTGCATACAAGGCCCTCAGTAAACCGGCTGTGGCACGGTCCATGATGACAGTGTCATCTGCATACAGCAGGATGGGGAGTCGCACCCCACCCCGTGTTTGAGTAACTAGACTGGTTCCATCGAGGGCGACTCCTAGGTCAGCAGTATAGAGATTGAAAAGTAGGAGGGCCAATGCACAGCCTTGTTTAAGCCTGTTAAAGGTCAGCACTCTGGTGGTAACTGTACTGGGGCTTGTTTTTACACGAATCCATGTCGCCTAATGTAATGATATAATTGCACTGAGGAGCAAAGGCAGGATTCCCCACATGGTTAGCCTCCCCAAATACCTGCCCCAATCCTACCTGTCAAAGGTGGTGCTGTAATCAACGAAGCAGCAGAACGAGGGGGATGTTTTCTCCTGACCCCTTGAGTGGCTAAGTACGCCAGCACAATGCTGCTATCCATTGTTTAGCATTAAGGCCTAAAAAATGATTGAAATAGCAGAAGAATTATTTTTTTCCATTGCCCATGTTTCTAGTTCCTTCTAAAGGATACATGTGTAGGCTTTGGCTTTGAGATTGAGAAAAGTAACATGCTGATAATTAGATGGGTTGGAATGGTCGACCTTTTTGTGAACGGGAAAAATAATTGATCCCCTCCCGGGGAATGATGTTGTTGCTGTGGTGAATGTTTGGTTGAAAAATGGCATGAGGTGGTCACCCAGAAGTCTTGAGCCATTTTAAATAAGGCAGTTGGAATCCTGTTGGGCCCTGGGACCCCATCATCCCTAATTGTCTTAATAACTTATCATACTGCACATTCTGAGAATGTTGAACTCTGCTGGAGCCAAGAACCAGGTGCAGTTGGAGCAAGGGAAGGGGTTAGTTCCACCTCCCGATCAGCTGTATATACTTCTCAACATGTCTGATCCAGTCCTTTTCCACCACTCCATTCTCCTTGGGCTGCCCTGAGTTGCCTAAGCGATTTATGTGCCACCACAGGCAGGAGTTGTTCTTGTTTTTTAGTATGGTGAAAATTCTGAGCCATTCTGCTTCAATGTACTCTCTTTTGTGCTGCCAGACTTTCAACTTATGAGCCCGCCCTGAGTGCTGTGATGGAATGGCCATCTTCTTCTAGCTGCCTGTGCCCTATGAAGTGAGATTTTGCAGGCTTCCAGCTCCTTAGTACGGTGGGGGACATATGTTGAGGTTGGGGAGATTTTGTACAGAGGATGCCATTGCCAATTCCCCAGCACCTGATGTAAGTCTGCTACATGCTCCTACCAGTGTCCAAGTATTGTTGTTGCATTGGGTTGCTACTTATCTGACTTTCTTTTATCAAGCCAGGCTAGACGTTTGTCTCCCAGTCTAGAGGAGCTTTTGATTATATGTATGAGCTTGTGGTGCTCTTCCCCTGTTGGTTCCTCAAACACATGTAGACAATGGGAGTCAGTTGAGGCCAGTTGCAGAATTAGCTGCAGGGGTCTGTGACTGTGTTTGTCCCTGTCGTCAACTTCAAAGTCTGGGATAATGAGCGCCAGCCCTTTTCTGACGAAGATATAGTCAATTGTTGATATGTTCTGAAAAGGGGGATTAGTGCACCAGTGGGGGATCGATCTTCTTTTGGTACAAACTAAGGTTATGATTGTTGAGGAAAGCATGTAAAAGTGCAGTCACACCTGACAGCCAAAGGGAGTTGGAATCACACCTGACAGCCCAAGTGGATTTAAATCACACCTGACAGCTCAAGGGGATTTAAATCACACCTGACAGCCCAAGGGGATTGAAATCACACCTGACAGTTCAAGTTGACTGAATGTGTTTGTTGTGTGTGTGTGATAGAACTGACAGTCTTAGGGTCTTCCCCCAGACGTTTCAGTCTTTTACCTCCAGTTTTTGCTGTTGCTTTTGTTGCCCTTATGACTTTGAGCACTTTGCCGCCACTGACCAGTTCTAAAGTGTATATGGTTCGACCTAAACATGGTAAAGTTGGTGTATCCACAACAGGCCAATTTCATTTATGTGTAAGTAATTTGTAAAGTGATATACCATATGCCCAGAGCCTGTAAATTAAATTCTACTAGTGGGTCTGCAGCACTTATTGTGCCTCCCATTTAAGTAGTCCTGTAAACATGTCTCAAGCCTGCCATTGCAGAGCCTGTGAGTGCAGTTTCTCTGCCACTTCAACTTGGCAATTAAAACCTCTTGCCAAGCCTTAAACCCCCTTTTTATTACATATATGTAACTCCCAAGGTAGGCCATAGGTGCCCAATAGGAAGGGGTGCTATGTAAGTAGAAGGCAGGACATGTACATTTAAATTGTACATGTCTTAGAGGTGAAAAACTCAGAAAGTCGTTTTTCTCTATGGTGAGATCTACTCATATCTTAGGCCAGCATTGGGAATTCCTTAATATACTTTTAAGCTGCAATTCCTGATCAGAAAGGAATAGCTACATCATGTTTCATATCATTGGAATGGTAATGATAAATCCTCTATACTGGCAAAGTTGGACTTAACATTACTATTTTAGAAATGCTACTTTTGGAAAAGGGGCATTTCTCTGCTCTTACTGCTCTATGTATCTTGCAGTCTGTCTCTTATACACATCTGGCCTAGGTGACAGTTACGTTTTATGTGTTCCCTCTAGACAGACACAAACACAGGAAGGGTGGGTGTGACAAATTAATTAAATGCACTCATCTGCATTCTGATGGGCCTTCCTGGCTGGAAGGGTAGAGAGGAGCTAACACTGATACTTCAATAGGGAATTGCCTGTTCCCACACAAAGGTCTAATTAAGTAGACTGAGGTCATGGCTAGCAAGAAAGGATCTCTGTGCACTTCAAGAAGCTGCTTTAAAGTCACCCCCACTTGAAAGGCACATTTGGGTGCAAGTACTGGGTTTCTGACCCAAGCGAATCAGTACATATCTGACTTGGGCAGAATTTTGCTTGACTAATGACTGCTGTGCGAATTACCACATTGCTTGGACAGGCTGTTCCAAGGAACCACTCCTCTGCTTTGCTGAGCTGCCCTGCTGCCTGCTAACGTCTGCCCGGCTAAGATCAAAGACTTGACCCATCCTGGTGAACCTAGACCAACTCCAACGGCTTGCTGGTTTGCCCCCTGTTCTTCTGCAGTCTCAGGAACATCAAAGACTAACTGAAATGCTCCTGGAGCTGCAGGACTCTGCCATTTGGGAGTCCTACCCCTGCCGGAGGTGACCCCCATCCTTGGTCTTAGAAGTGTGATTCCTATCTTGCACGGCCCAACAACGAAGCTCTGTGTGGCTTGACAATGATGCATCGCATTCACTTCAGTGAAGCCCGATGACGCAGTGACATGACTACATGGAAAATACTGTTGCATTGTGCCCTATACATTGACCATTGCTCCATCAAAGGTACTGTTTCAGCGGGCCCTGCTTGGTTTCTGTGGCTGACCTACCCTCCATCGTGGTCAGCCTGAACTTTGGATTTGCACTGGTCCCTCAAAGCCTCAAGTAACCTTTTGACCACTAGTGACATTGATGCACTATTTCTGATTTAGGCCCTCATTACAAGTTTGGCGGTCGGACATTCCGACTGCAAAACTTTTGGGGATATGAGTATTACAACGTTCTCACCGAGCTGACCGGTGGGAACATTGTAGTATGTGGTTCCCGTCGGGCTGCCCTGCGGGAACAGTGCTACGATACTGGTCTTGCCTCCCTTAAGGGAGCTGAGGTGAATATCATAGCACACAGCACCCTCAGAATGCACACTGTCTGTGCAAAGTATTTTGGTCTTGTTTTACTCAGGATAATATTCTCTATTCTTCCAAAACTGTGTGGAGTCCTATGTGGTGTGTTTATTGTGTCACTTTGTGTGTGTTGCACAAATACATTACACGTTGCCTCTTAATTTAAGTGTGACTACTCTGTGCCAAGCTACCAGAGAGTGAGCACAGGTTAATTTAGGTTGTGTATCTGATTTACTCTGACTAGGATTTTGGCCCCTACTTGGACAGGGTGCATACCTATGCCAACTACAGACCTAATTTCCAACTGTGTGTGTGTGAGTGTGTGTGTTTGTGGATTTACTGGTTGAACCAATTAATTCAGCCTCTGTTCTTATGACCCATTGCACTGTTTGCAAGATGAGCATGTGTTGTTGCACAATAAAGAAGGGTCCTTCTGGGCATACACCGGAAGCAAATGGGAACTTCTCCCCACTAATGGATGTTCGAGCATGAGGGTCTCAGTAAGAGGCAACAGTCACTTTGTGGGTATGGGAATATTTTGAAGATGAGGAATGTGATAATTAAAAGCAGACACAGTAAAGAGGATAACCAGTGAATAATCTTTTGTGTTTCATGCACTCCTCATTTCCAAGGAATACAAAAAAGGCTTTCAAGAAAGTATGAGTAATTTGTAAGGAATTGGCCACTCATTACCAATTGGAATTTTTATCTAATTTCTAAGCTGGCTTTTCATAAAAGTTCAGAAAATGAGCATTGCACAGATATATGTCTATATATTTTACTGATATGGCACCAGAATATTTTGTCAGAGAATCATCTATCACAAATATTGTGTCAGAAACACTGTTTCCAAAAATGTCACCCCATTAAAGATAACAATGGAAAATCTAAGCCAATGGATTGTCGTTTTTGTAAACTATATTTAGGACACAATCTGTATGTTCGCTTACATTTGTGCATAGGAAATGCTGACATATAAGTATTACACTTCGATAAAAAAAGTATTTCAGTTATGCTTTTTGCTACAGGAAGAGCATCATAGGCAGTCTCTATACTAGAAGCAAACTGTATATGATACGCATGGATTCCTCATACGATTATACACAGACTCTTAATATCTCAGATGTTTTGGTTTATAGAACATACCCAGAAAACTGATTTGAGAAGAAAACTGCCCCAAAAGTCATCTGTGATCAAATGCCCAATTTCCACCTACATTTACAGTGTCCATTAGAGTGTACAGGGTTTATGGATGTTTACAAACGTTTTGAAGGTCCATTTCAGAGTAACTCCTTCAAATAACAGGTTTAATTCCGTTTTAAGGCTGGAAAAGATGGTGTCTTGAGCCTAATTTACAGGTTTCACACAGACAGAAAGCTGCACTGTCAGAGTGGACATCTCTGGTTGGCTAAACATTTGTGAAAGTGAAAAGGTTCATTGAAATATTTAAAAAAATCTAAGCGTATCTATATATTAAATATTAATTTAAATTAATGTTACACATGTATTTGAAATGTGGAGCATGATAAAAAATGCTTTAGTATTAAGTTATTTTGAAATTAATTTATATTTAACTTAAATATATTTAATGAATTGTAATTCCTTTTTAAATATGTATTTACAAACATGTTTGAAGTAAATGTTTATATTTATCATCCATTCAAACTTGGTAAAAAGCCATTTAAATTATTTTGGGTTTACCTTGTTTTTAAATGTAAAATGTTATCAAAATATATTAACAAAAAGTATGTTTTAAATTCTATCTATCTATCTATCTATCTATCTATCTATCTATCTATCTATCTATCTATCTATCTATATACACACACACACACATATATATACATACATATGTATATTAAGCTAAATGTATACTTTTTTTAAAAAGCCAACATAAATACATTCATTTTAACAATATTTTCTATGGGGTGCTACTGTAAGTCCCTGCCACCTTCATTTTCTATGGAAGGGTGCTGCAGTACCTGTGAGTGACAGTACCTGTGAGTGGCCATGTGTGTGGCTGAACTTGCTCCATATCTGATCTGGAGTACATTTACAACTGTTTTGGGTCCTTTTTGGCTGTAGTAATAGGACTGTGTCTAGAAAGAGGCTGCCTCTTTTGTGAGTGGGTGCATGCTCTTCTTAAATCCCTCCCTACCTTTTCCTTAACCCATTCCTTACTCCCTGCTAATCCCCTACAAATGAGCTGCTCCCATTTTCCAGTGACCCCCCATGTCCCTTCCTTATTTACTACTAAAATGAAGGTGAACATGTGCAGAGATGTCCGCAGTTGGCTGGAGATCTCCATACAGACAGCTCATAGGCAAAGACCTTCACATACAGGTTAGTGGATAACATTTTGTACTACTATTATAGTACTGCTAAGTGTACTACAAAATGAAGTGTATTAAAAGCTGCAAAGAGTTAAAATCGAATTTCATGAAGATGTAGCTGAATGGCCTTCTTCGCATGGGAAAATGTTTCTGACACATTAGGAAAAGAAAATCATTTCTAAGCATACTTATGTGGATTTTGTGCAGCAAAGAAACAGATAGCTGTAAATGTACAATTTTTGAAAATGTTTTCATGTTTTTTAATAATGTTTTGTAAATATCCACATATATGTTGATGCATTCAATTCAGATTTAGGTCGACACTGCGATGAAATATGCATATATTGGTTAACCTGACTCTCATTACTGAAATTAAAATATTCTGCAATTTACTTGGATTTTCCTGCTTTTAAAAGATTATGTTCATAGACGCTGAAGGGTACCCAACGAAAGAGCAATAAAAGGTTTTTGTTAGTAAGTTTTATTATGCTAAATAAAATTTGAGTCAGCAGGAGACAAGAAAAGTACTCTAAGGGTCAAGTTAGAAAAAACATTATACTCTGCTTAAAGTAAATGTGCTCATTAAATGCTGCACTTAAGCACAATTTCCCAGACCTTTAGCAGATAAACATTACAATTGTAATAGCAAACGTATTATGTATTATTTGCTTAAAATGTGACATTTAAAATACTGCTAATGGAACAAATTAGGCGTAGATATTTAAGTGACAAACACAATTATATTATATATATCACAAATTCACATAAATGCCGAGGGGTAAGATTATTTAATGCAACAAACTCCTCAATCGTTCAAAACAGTATATGACTTAGTTGCCAATCATGACTGCTAAACAACTTTGGATGCAATTGGTGTTAGTTTTTGAAGTGATTTGTCTACTTCTGGTTCAGACATCAAAACTAGCACTGCTGAATATGGATGTTTCTATTCACGCTTCTGTAATTACAAGCTGCCTATACACCGTTGAGAAATAATAAATAAGTACAGCCAATGTTTTAGCCGAAGCATGGAAAATATGTCAAAGAAAGATTAGCCAGTAGACCATGGTTACACAAGTTTGTTTCAAGAGCGAAAAATTAATTCAAGATTTTAATACTTATTGGGTAATCACATCATTAGCTTCATGCTTATTTCTGGGATACATTTACCCTACAAATCTGACATAGAAACACCTATATTGATTCTATGCTGGACACTCAAAACTACCTTTGTTCTCACTCCTAAACACCATAATTCGCAGCTTTTTCATTTGTGATACTTTGGATATGTTTATATTAAACTACCTTCCTTTGGTGTGATAACTCATAAACCTTATTACCTTGAAATACATGGCTAGTCTAACAAGTATTTTTCCTGAGTAATTTCTTGTAGAAATGAAATTGATTCTCAATAAATATAACTACAAATCGTGTTGCAGTTGGCAGATCAAATCTATGTGTCCTGTGTTGCAAGTCCTTTTCTACATTTAGCATTTTATATTGCTATTAGTTTTTACTTGAGTGATATAATAAAAATAAACAAAATAAATAATGTATTGCTTATAAACTCCAAGGGAGGTTAACACTCCAGACCAAAGAAAGAGCTACATTAGAAAATACACAAATTACTATTTAAAATTATTAAAGCACCGAGGTCTTGTGCACTAGCAGTTTGTAGATAATATCTAATGATCTCAAATCACTATATCAACGCAAAAAAAAGATATTTGTAGAAGACTTATCCAGTTCTTTCTTATCATCATGCATATAATTGCATTAAATTGGGTATTATTCTTCAATGCTGATAGAAATATGTGACTCTACAGCTGAGGTACAAAGCAGTGCTTTCAAGTCTTGTCTTTAATTTCTTCACCTATTCCACAGGTATATATTACATAAAATGACTTTATGTTATTGTACACTAATATAGGGAATAGGTTAATATTCTCATGCAAACTACTGTGGTTTGAGCAATTACATAATTACATAATTACATATTAGAACATCAGAAGGTTGAGCACTCCATTGAAGACAATGAAGTGCTCTGGGTTTCTAAAGGCTGGTAGAAGCCTGAAGCAGCTACATTTCAATGTTTCCTGTTGCTGTGAACAAAGATCTCACGAAGCCCAAGGGGGTTTCAACCCCCTTGAGCTCCATGAGGCCTTTGTTTTACTAATTGGAAATACTGCCCTCTAATTCTGAAGAAGGCCATTAATGGCTGGCTTAGCCCACTCTGGTGAGCTATAAGGCTATTTTGGGCCTGATTCACAAAGGTAAATTTACAATTTTGTGTAGGTTTACAATTGTTTGCTATTCACAGAAGTATTTTATGAGTAGGAAGACAAAAATCCAATAAGTAAAAGATGAAATATGATTTTTTGAAGATTAAACGTCAAATAGCGCTCTGAAGCAATAAATGCTTAAATGGGACATCTGGTTGTGCTGGACCCGGGCAAAGTCAAAACTTCAGGCAGTCTGCAATGGAGCATGGGCCAGATGTAGGTGCCCTTTTGAGCACACTGAACCAAACTACCTTAATCTGGGATGTGTTGTCATCGACAAAGATGTGACATGCAGTCGAAGCAATGCATCAGTGTCGAGCCACGCAGTGGACAAGATCTGTTGATTTTCTTCTTGCAACTGTGGCGATATGTCGGTTCTGAGTGCGTCATGCTAGTTCTGAATGTGATGCATGGCTGCTGCTCCCACATTAAAAATGCATCCATTCCGATTCAGATGTGCTTGTTCTGAACGCGATTCATTGGGTCCACTCTCCACAATGGTGAGGAAGTGCTGGTTCTGACCCATGCAAAGGCAAGATGCACCCGGTCCGATGAGGATGGTTGGGCTCTGATTGATGCAGCACTTTATAACCACTTTCAGGGGCCCAGGACTGGGTTGGCACCGCGTAGCAGTGCAAGACTTGCAGCAAGCAAAGTCCAGGAGCTGCAGCAGGGCAAGTTGAAGTCTTTTGTGTTCCTGCTACTTCAGAAAAACAGGAGGCCCACTCTAGGATCTGTGTTTTAAAGATGCAGGTCCAGTCCTTCTCACTCCCAGGCAAGAGGGCAGCAGATGCTTTGTGCTTGAGTCCCACAAATGTGCAGCATATAGTATCACAGGATAACTTTGTGCAGTGGTATTGACATGCAGTTAATGCATATGGATAGACACACTGAAATGCTTTTGGCTCCTGGATATTCAGAAAAGAAACGAAGGGCTAACAGACATGCAGTGTGAAGAGCCAGAGCACATGTACATACTGTGTAAGAGATGAGCAATGAGAAGTAAGGAATGGTGGATAATAAATTAAAAGTGAAAGATAATGAGAGGGAGGCAGTGGATGGATGACTGAGTGATGAGCACTGAGGCATGAGGAATCAGGGCTGTTGGATGTCAGTGGAGGATAAAGAGTGAGAGAGGGGATTGAGGTAAAAGGGATGGGGCATGAGGGACAATGAGTGAAAGATAAGGAGAGAGGAACCAGGAGTGAGTGAAGGACGGGAATTGATACACTGTGCTATGAAATGGAACAGATGACCCAATTTGTAATAATGTTTTTATTGGGGGTGGGACTCTCCTCAAATTCCACTTCTAAAGCAAGTCTTACCGCCTCAGTATGAGCACCCCAGATCTTGCCCTGCTAAACCTGCACTAAAGGGTAAGAGTATTGTCCGGTAACGCCCAGTGACAGAGATAACAAGGACTACGGGCAGAACCCCGAGGTTACCCCGAGAATTATCTCATACCTGGCTAGCCTGAAAATTAATCCGAAGATTGTATCACAGTCAAAAGTTATCGGAGCAAAAATAATAGCATAACTGCTTCTTTTTTTTAAAACTGTCTAATCAACAACCAGATTTTATTATGTTATATCCAATGTTGCGTGAGTGAAATGTTTTATAACGGGACACGGCATATACTGATGCAATTATTTCCAAATTTGTTTACTTTCTTTTGCAGAAATCTTTATATGATACACACCAGAGTTAAATTATTTTGTTCTATTCATATTATCCCAGCGGCAAAATTCTTTGGCCTATTTTTGCAGCACTGCAAAGGTTACATGACATAAACCCATACAATTTGACACATTGCTTTATTCAGTATTTGTCCCATGTTTGCAAATTACCTAAAACAAAACATCTTTATCCACATCTTATTTGTAAGTTTGAGCTTAATTTAAGTCAAAAAAGGTGCATTCCATTTGCAAAAATATTTTTGTGTGGCAGACTCCAGTAAAATAATATTACCCTACTCTCTATAACCCATGATATAGGACAGGGCAAAATGAATGTGCTCTATTGTTTGCAGGGTGTCAATTTGATATGTCGCCTGTGACAGTACACATACTTTCCAAGGAACACCTGGCTTCCTGCTTTTCCGGCACTACCAGAGAAAAAAAGAAACAATAACAAAGCTACCAGTCTCCATTTCTCTTTTTCACTACTTGTAGTCTGTTTTATTATCAAATGGCGCACTGCATTTGTTGCACAGAAATAATGCTAAATAATGAATTATTTAAAAAAGGATAAAGTAAGGAAACTACACATAGCTGCTAAGTGTTCAGATTGACAATGTGTGGCATTTCCATGTTTCCAGTATGCTTTTGTGAAATATTTGAATAAAGTGTATGACCCGTTACCATGAGGAAAACAAAGCATATATGGCCCTTGTGGGTTAGATTTAATAAATTAGCCCCTTCTCTCAACGCATTGGACAAAACGCAGGTTTAAAACAGTTGTAATGCGTCTGAAGGACCTATGCACAGAGCGCTTCAGTTCGTTTCCCAGATGTCTGGGCGAGTAGCTTGTTGTATTTAGGTTTTCCTTTGAATCGTTAAATTGGTGGCACTGTTTATTCCACTGTAGAATCAAAATTATAATTCCCAGAATGCAACGAAATAAGCTGGGATCCATACATTTCTCATGCAAGGGGGTAGGAAACTGGTTTCTTCTTCATGCAAGACCACTGACCTACTTTTCTTAGCAAATCACCCTGGAAACACATTTGCACCTTACTAAAATTATATAGCAGTGTTTTTGGGGTAGTTATTTAGTTTATTAAAGTGGAATGCTATTTATGTAATTCATTTCAGTTAAATTAAACTGACAGTACTTCCAGAGCACTTACATCCAATAAAGACAGAACATTAAATCTCTAACACCAACATCAAAGACAGCTGTGAAAATACATAGACCCACCAGCTCAGAGCAGTTCTGGGTCCCACCAGAGAAGGTAATCTCTGGGATCCACTCAATGTGAGTTAGAAGTAAAACGTGTTACAGAACACGTTTTATTCCATGTGTTTAGATTTTTATGACTTTTTTAGACTCATTCTTTGCCTAATAATGGTAAAAGTCAGGATGCCTCAAACTGCAAAGGCTATTAGTCCTTCGTATACTTCAGCTGCCTTTCAACATAAGCAGTAGAACTGATTGTGTGCGATCAGCTTCCATTTACCTGAGGTACTAAGGGGAAAAGCCTCAGCACAGAAGGTATAGGCCACAATAAAGCTTTAGGAACACGATAATATTTAGTGATGCGAACAAGTGGCAATGACATTACGTACAGTAAAGCAGCTATAAACCAGTAGACAACTGCCCATAAACTCTTTAAAGCAGAGGACTGAACGGCTTGTTAAGGCTAAAGGTCAGACTGTCCCCTAAAAAACGTGTAAACACAAGTAGCAGCAGATTACTAAGTGGTGTTGGCTACAGCCAGGAGTAGCCACATATGTCTTGCACAAAAGATACAGCAACTTGCTAGCTGTGTCATGAGTTTACTATGCCATCCCTTCTCGCCCCTACAGGCACACATAAAAATCAATATTCAGATTTAGGTTTGTATTGATATAGTATTGTGTACACTTATTGAATGGCGTTTCCTGTCTTTTTGGCATTCTACATCATTCTACTACTTCTGTAAAATCGATGTTCTCATTTCAGAGTCACCGAAGGACCGCAGCCTTTCAGGACATTGTAACTCAGTTGTATGAAAGGGAGTTGCAACTGTAAATGTTGTTGCCTGCCTTCTGCAGGACTCCAACGTGACGACGCAATCGAGCTGCTCCCATATCTTGCTGCCCAGTCGTCTTTATGGTGACACCTTCAGCCAATTCTGGCCTTGTTAGGGAACAGCAAGTTGTATGGGACTAGTAGTTTTGCTGTTCAGCATTAAAAGTATGGGCATTTAGGTAACAAAACAGAAATGTAAGAAGGACGTTACCTGGCTAAATCATGTTTCTTGAATTTTGAGGGCAACAGAAGTGGCAAGGTAAGATTGCATTACCATGTTCACTGCTGTACGAAACAGAAACGTTCGGAACTTCTGAGTGCTAGGAATTTTAGCCAATCTAGTTTTAGCAACCACTGCTGCAACTTGTACTGCCAGTGATGCAACTCAGTAATTGCAGTTTTAGAGCAACAGCAGGTGCGTAGCAATGAATGGCACAGCAGTTACAGTGGCCCTGGATGTGAAGGGCCCCAATGATGTATTTTATTAATACCATTTAGGGGCAGAGGGACCCATATTTCCTGCTTGCATTCATATAAACGGCTCCCTTTTTATGCCACTGAGCAGTAGACAACAAGTTTGTTAGCACTTAGAAATGTACAGTTCTAAAATGTAAACACCCTACTCTTGTGAGTAGCTTGCCTTCCAGGATTTCAGCAAGGTCTATCAAAACTGCAGCATCCTGCATCTCGAATATCTACTGTTGGACTTTTTACCTCATGCAGGGACATCACCAGTCTTTTTGCCTCCTGTCTCCTATTGTTTCTTGCCTCTCGCTGTTGGCTCTAGGACTCTGAGTACTTTATCACTGTTGACCAGTGCTAAAGTGCAGGTGCTCTCCCATCTAAAGTTGGTATGATTGGCTTATGCCTAATTGTCATATTTAATTTACTTTTAAGTCCCCTGTACAGTGGTATCTCTATGCCCAGGGCCTGTAAATTAAATACCACTAGTGGTCCTGCAGCGCTGCTTGCGCCACCCACTGAAGTAGACTTTCAAACCTGTCTCAGGCCTGCTAGCGCAGTGTGCGCAGTTTTCTGCCACAGGGACCTGGCATCTAAATTTATTTGCCAGGCCCAGAACTCCCCTTTTACTACATGTAAGTCACCCCTTAGGTACGCTGTAGCTAGCCCTCTGGGCATGGTGGCATGTATGTAGAAGGCAGGACATGTGCCAGGTTGCGTGACCTGTCCTGGTAGTGACAAACAGCCTAACTTGCTGTCTCATTGCTGTGAGTGCTGCCTTCTCATAGGATTGCATTAGACATGCCCTGCCATATGTGTAAGGGGTATTTTCTGATTTATGGGGGGTAGCTTAGGCATGTTTGGTATGGTTATGGTGGTGATAATAAATGCTGCTTACTGGTGTAGGTGTATTTTTTATTACTATTACAGAAATGCCACTTCAGGAATGTGCGCATTTCTCTGTGCTTATGACTCTGGTGTTTTGCAGCTTGACTCCAATCAACGTCTGGGCGGAGTGACAGTTGGGGCTTTGTGCATACTTTTCAGACAGCCTGTACACAGGGAGGGTGGAGGCGTCACGGAGGTGCATCTGCATACTAAATAGTCTTCCTGGGCTGAGAGAAGGGAGAGGTGGGGCACACCTACATTTGTAAAGGCTGTGCCCTGGCCTCACACAATAGGGTCATTAACCCCCCACTGATGTTTGGAGCCTGTGCTGAAAAGAGAGAGGGGGCACTCCCAGAACCAATTGCAACTGGTTGGGACCTCCTCTCCCCACCATTGTAAAACACTGCAATGACTGAAAATAAGTACAGGGGAATTTTCCCCACAATGGGGAGACTCTTGGAATCATCTTGGAACGGGACACAAAGGACTGGAAGGACTCACCAGGAACCGCCAAGGACTGCTGCTGCTGTGCTGATCTGTGACCTGCTTGGTCACTGTAAAGGACTTGCCACCTGCTTGCCTCCTCTGTGCTGGCCTGTTGCTGGGCCCCTACCCTTGTGGGCCTTTTTCTCTGACTCTTGTCCCCCAGGGGCAGGGTGCTGTGGCCCCTGACCCCTGCGATGATTTTAAGGCATGAAGAGTGCCTCAACATGTGTCTGCAACTGGCGCTGTGGAAAGCACTGCTTCTGTAGTGTTGCTGATGCTTGAAAAGTGCTTTTTCAGACTGTGGCAAGGAATCACCGCAGTGACCCAGGTTTAGGATGATGCCCTAGGCACTTTGAAAGAGCGCATCGCTGTGCCCATAATCCCCACCGCAGCCCGTGGAGGCTGCATGACCGAAGCGCGCTTCACAGTGCCCCCGGGGCACGAAGGAAATCTTTTTTCTGAAGTCTGGAGCAAGTGTGCTCCTATTGGTGTCCCCGGGACGAGATTTGCTCTGTGGAGCGCCCCCTGGGCACAAGAAGGTCCTGAGTCGGGCCCGGACGACGCCGGATGCAAGCAGGAGAGGAGGAAGCCTCCCGTTGGCCTGCCAAGCCCAGAAGGGCTCTTTTTCGGACCGCGGATGGGGCGGCAGCCTTGCCAGAGACTCCCCTGCACCGCGGGTCCCCTGTGCCATTTTGGTGGTTCCCCCCGCATTGGAGGGCCAGTGCTGGCCCGGGGGGGCCCCTAGAGATCGTGGGCTCCAGGAGGGGCCCATTACAAATCAGAGGGGGTGCGTGGTGCCCCCCTCACCTCTAACTACTTTGAGGACTTTGGCCCCCTCCCTCACGAGGGCCGGTTGAGGCCCGTGGGGCCCCTAGCAATCACTGGCCCCTGGAGAGGCCTGTCAGTAGTACAGAAGAGGTGCGTGCTGCCCCCTCTGTCTCAGAGTTTATCAGAGGCCCCCGGTAGGCGCAGAGGAGCACCGGGGGCCCCATGTTTTTCTTCTCCAGGCACTGGAGGTGCCTTCATCATCAAACCAGGTATTTTAAAGGGACAATATACGTTCTTTCTAGAGACTTTGTTGATGCATATATTGCCTACCTGTTTATGATGCCTTCATATATGTATGCAAATGTTCCTATCATGGGCATACCATGCTAGTATGTTTTTATAGCTTGCCATACGTTTTCTAATGTTCCTAATATGGGCGTTTATTATATTCTTATGACAAGTGCTTTGGTGTAATAACGTGTTTCCTGACTACTGCTTATGTTGCAGAATACTGAGTTACCTGTGTGTTATATATGACTCCTGCTAGTTTGCAGAGTAAATAATGCGTAGCATTCTGACAACTGCTAAGGTAGCAGGATACCACTGATATGTGATGTTTGGTCTAATAATTGCGCTGTGTACAATACAATATATTTTCATATAACTTGGTGTTGTGTTTCCTTTGTGGTGGGGATAGTGCGTCACATGTGTTGTGTGTGTTGTGCAAACACTTTACACATTGCCTCTTGGATAGGTGGACGTGTAAATCCCTTGCCCTGACTAGAGTGGGTAGGTTCTACCTGGCTGAGGTTCATACCATAGCGAACAAGAAACCCCATTTCTAACATCTACCTTCTGCAGCAAGCAAAATTGCAAGTAGTCGCCTAAACTTTGCAAGACACCTATGATTGATTACCCATCTTACAACGCCAGTAGCTACCCAACGGGTTTCCCAGCGCTCCCCAGAGACTACGATATTCAGAGAACTTTCCAAAATTTAAGATGACGGGAACAACCAAGTTTTCAGCAACTTCCTGAATTCCAACAAGGAATTAAAGTTTCTCAGATGTAATGGTTGAGAGTTCCATAATTTGGGTCCGGGAGCACGGAATGCATGTCCATCTTGCCGAGACCTCATAACTCTAGGAACAACCGCAAAGTGCCAACCACTTGATCTAAGGATCCGTTGCGGAGTGTAATAAGTAACTTCTGTGCTCAGTTAGGACGGGGCACAGTTGTGGAGGCATTTGAACACAAAGCACAGTGCTTTGAAATGTACCAGTTTTTCCATTGGCAGCCAATGAAGGAAAGTTAATAAAATGGCAGAGCTAATCCGCTGTGCTTGAGGGAGCTTGGCACTGCAGCATTCTATACTACTTGAAGCCGTTTTAGTAAGATTTTATTGACTTCAAGGTAAAGAATGTTTCCGTAATCCAGCCTTGACATGACTAAGGCCTGGACAATGGTGCACTGGGCTGTAAAAGGAATGCAATAAAGGACTTTTCTTAGCTATTTAGGGTGCCGAAACACGTGGCAGCCACCATCGTTATCTGTTTTTTATGGACAGCTCCTGATCAAGCCACACTCCTAAGTTTTTTACTGATGTGGCAGGAATTGGAGGAGCCCCCAAGGATGTCGGTCAAAGGTGTGGGCCCCATAATGAAGGAGATTTACTGAACAAACAAAAGCTCGCTCTTATCCCCATTCAGCTTCAGAGAATTAGCATGTGTTTCCCTGGCATGACGCAAGTCACTGAAAGGCAGACCAAGGCCCGTATTTATACTTTTTTTAGCACCGCATTTGCGTCGCTTTTTGACGCAAAACGGCGCAAACCTACAAAATACAATGGTATTTTGCAAGTTTGCACCATTTTTGCATCAAAAAACGACACAAATGCGGCGCAAAAAAGTATAAATATGGGCCCAAGTCCTTTAGTGGGATTTAATCAGCCATAAGAAGCCACCCTTTGTGGCACTGCGTGGTTTAATAAATCCAAAGTAATGAAAGGCAGCACGTATCGCTGCCTTGTGTTACCTGGCGACAGGCGTTCCTACACATCCACCCATGGCTTTTGACGTAATTCCAGATTGGCAAAGTCTGTAAACCTGGGATTGTGACAAAATGGTGTGCCTCCCTGACCTAGATGGAACAAGAAGAAATATCTTTATTTCTCCTTGTTACTTCCTCTTTATATGTGTGCTGCATTCTGTAGCACACAAACAAAGAGGAATATGCCTTTAAAGATTGTTGTTGTGTAGAGACGTGTTCCTTTCTTCACAAAAACAAACTTGCCTGCACTGCAAACATCCTTGTATCATGCAGCCATAAGTACTCCAGCGCTCATGGCAGAAACACGCCATATCTTTGCACATAGGGCACATTTCTGCTCTTCCCCTTGCAGAACAGCACAGCAAGTTGTCTTGATGTATTCCGGGGAAAAATAGTAAATCTGTCCCTTTGTTTTTGCAAGCTCAACACTGTCTCGATCTGCATATGTGGGCCACTTTTTAGCTATCTTATTCACTCACTGGGGCCTCTTTTATTTTGGTGCTAAGGTCTATTTTGTATGGCAGTCCAACACTTTATATGTCTTGATCACAATTTGTTGGCACTTGGGAAAAATCAATTCCTTGTCCAAATTTTCACTAAACACAAAGGAGCAGTTCAGGTCTCGTGGAAAAATGAGAACAGAATTAATGTCTTCATTTTGCAACTGCACTAAGTCTGTAATTTTAAATTAAAGCTCTTTTTTGCTGCATTAAACTATTAATAAAGGTAATGCTAGAGGCAAAGTTAATTGATCAAGGAAAGTAACCTGAAATTGGTCTAAAAATGTGTACCAGCTTGAAGTTATTCGGAATTCTTTTGATTAACTACTGTTCTCCACCAAGTTATTAAAAGGATCCTTCCTTACTTGTGTTTCTGTGTAAAGTTACATTGCTCCCATAGCTTTCCCAAAGAAAGATGCTGACTACCCATAGAGTGATCCTCGTGCCTATTACACATTGTGCTATGTGGAACATGTTCACCCATTAAATGAGTTATATTGCCATGGCCCTTAACACTGTTGAGTATCTAAGGCAACAGAAAAGATTGAAGCATTAGTTTGCCATCTTATATGTCATAACCCTTTTTAGAAATTGGGTCTCTAGTTAACTCTAGTTAACAGAGGTATGCTCCCTGGCCAAGTAGGGACGACAGTCCTAGTTAGGGTAAGTCAGATACACAACCTAAAACAACCTGTTCTCACCCTCTGGTAGCCTGGTGCACACAGGCAGGTCTAACTTAAAAGGCAATGCATTACACACACATCAACCACAATGGAAACACTACAAAAAGAATCCTTACAGGTTTAGAAAAGTAGAAGTTATATATTTCGTAAAAATAAGACAAAAACAACAAAAATCCAATTTAATAGACTACAAGATTATTATGTTTTAGAGTCATCAAAACAGTGCTTTCAGTAAGTTACGTGGTTTAAAGCACGGTGGGGAATTTTGCAATATGAATGCGCTTCCCCTCAGGGAATTACAGTAGTAACTCCAGCCACGCTCCTCTCTGTAGAGCGGCTGGGGCTGCAGCTTGGAAAAGCCTCAGCGCAGTGAAGTACATTATGCTCAGGCTGCTGACAGTAGCAGTAAGTGTTGATAAAGTTTTGCAAAGTTTCAGCACGGTGAGGTAGATGTCATTCAGGTTGGACAACCAGAATGCAAGCAGTGATTGTTCTTTACAATATATTTTTAGTGTGAAATGCATCCTCACATCACAAATTGGCTTGTGAACATAGTACTGAATAGTGGATTTGCATTTCACATAATTGTATCTTATTTTGCATAAGTGTGCAGACATATTGCATAATTATGTGAAAGCAAATTACTCAAATTTTTACATGCTATTAAGATTCATCATAAGACATTATTTGTGATAAAGGATTACATATGTGTGACACCCTTCCACCATTACAGCTCAAAATAGAGTGTGTACTCAAGGGTGTCATACATTAGAGCATGGTCTGTGAATCACATTTCACAAGTCTTATGAACATGACATATGAATCAAAACTACTCATTGCATATGGGCAATTCCCATTAGTTTATACACAGTAGTTTACTGCAAAACAGATACACCCTTCTACCACATAACTTTCAGATATCTAAATAAAAGTATGGTAGATACATGTCCCATAAAATGAGGATGGCAAAAGGTGGCCCACATCTATAGTACACGCAAAGTTTTGGTGTACTTCTTTCACAGTTGCCACTGGGAGTTAATCTCCATCCAGAGTCAAGAATGTTTTAATTTACATTACAGTATTGTTCACACTGTGTGAGTGTGAAAGGAGTGTCAATGAGGACCTCATGGGTGGAGTCACAATCATGAGAGTTGGTGTTAGTAGAATGTTGACTTAGCAGCAGTCATAGCATTGGCCTTCAAGCTCTGGTGTTCTAAAATATGCAGGGAGCCTGTGATAAAAGTAAACAACAGATACTTAATTTGTATGTGTGCACTCAACTCCATTACAATGAGATAACTTGTTTTGTGGTAAAATAGCAATATGTCATGCAGCAAGATGGTCAGACATAATTAGTTAATTTGGGTGTATTCTTAGTGAGAGACACCCATCAATGCAGCTGTCCAATAATAATGTAGTAACATAGCCACCAGCTATGCAAGCAGAATTATTTGTAAATGCCACAGTAAAGTAACTTTACAGGGAACTTACACAATGTGCAATGTAATAAGTCTGCATCATGAATGTTTACATGTACCCACATAAAACATGGATTGAATAGGATTCATGACATGCTATACTGCAGATGTTGATTGACCTGTTGCCACACAACTTGACGCTGTATCGTGAAAATAATAGCAGCCTGTTCATGTGCACTGAGGTGTAAGAAATGGAGTAGAAGTCCCCCTCAAATTATAAACACAATTTGTGTCAGGATCAACCACAGGAGTCACTAAATTAAGCTGCGTTCACCCCTCTGGTGGCTTGGCTCAAAAGTAGGCCAGCTTAACATAGAGGCAATGTGTAAAGTATTTATGCTGTCCTCAAACAGCAATAAAGTGAAAACACAACACAAGAAAATCCAAGAAATGACAAAGATCACCTAAATAGCTAAAATCAAATCAGTAGAAGCAGAGTTATGAAGTTTTAAAGTTCTAGGTGAAAATACCACCAAAAAGAACAAAGCGCCACTTGTGGTTATCTAGTTGCACTGGACCTGGGCAAAGTCACAAGTTCAGGCTGGGCACAATTGAATAATGGTCAAATATAGGGACCAGAGTCAGCCCGCCTAAAGAGTTTACCTTCTCAAGTCCAAGTCCATGTGTCCACTGTTAATATGGAACTGACCTCCGCTTTTCACTTTAGTAAGAGATAGGGTCTATGTCAGTTTTTTAGGAAGTGCAAATAACACGTTTAAAAGAAACATCTTAGGTTCATGGGTTGTATCCTATAGTTTCCAAAACACTCTACAGTCTTTGTCACTTCAAGAAGTATGTTACATTAATTAAAACTGTGTGACAACGGAACTTGGAGAGCAGAGAGTTTTTAGTGATCTAATTCTCAGATATAGTGTTCGAGGTCTAGAATATGTAAATCAGATTTGTATCAGATGTATTTGGAATTGTTGACGTACAAGTCCAGTTGCAAAAACAAATGTGTGTCAATGGTAAATTCCATAATACTTATGTTAGCACCACTTTGCACCAAATGATGTGATTTACATTGATTCCGGCTCAATTTCAATAAATTGCATTTTGAGCAACAAATTGAAATTAAATTACCACAACACATCTAACCAACAACAAGTTGAAATGCTGTTGACATAAATTCATTTAGACTATTCACTGACAAATTCTGTAATGGCTGACACCTAAAAGACTGCTGTCGCCAAGACTAAATCACATAAAATTGGCTTGAAAACAAAGCAATATCTACCTTTATTTAAAGTTTTATGTGTGCTGTTTTTGTCCCTACGCAATTGCTTTTCACACTCTGTCACTGATCTAGCAGAAAGGATTCCCATAGCAGAACTCAGCTGTATATTTAAAAAGAAGTCATTATCCAAATTAAGAATTATTACAATTTAAAGAGCTGTAACGTTTCTAATTCTCGTATTATCGTAATTCCTTTATATAAAACAAGAATCATATTAATTAATTATAGAAGCCAGTCATTTGCATCCAATTGTGCCTATTTTCAAACAGCATTTTGTGGTACGTAAAGTAGTACTACAAAATACTATTTATGTTTTGGAGACCTTCAACTTTGCCTTCCCTATCTTTCCTCTGCAGGGATCTCTGCACATATAGGTATAGGTTTCTGTAGTAAACATGGGAGAGTATGGACCCGGTAAATGGCTGAAAATTGTAGAACACTTTGTACTGAATGAGAGGAGTTCAGGAAGGGGTGTTGACGCTGAATGTTTACTAATGAATATTATATAAATGTATTCTGAGTGTTGAATTTTGCATAGAAAATGACTTAACGTAAATAAATAATATGTTAAAATTGTGCCTACTTGGGTGTCCGTCAATATTCACAAAGTGTACTTATTAACAGCTTATCAATGTAAAATGTTGAGCTCATGTTTGGATTAATGTAGTAGTATGTCATATTAAAGTGTATGTATTCTGCATTCGCTTTATTAAGTATAGGCCTCAATTAAGCAAGGTCCGGGGCCTAGTTGCACACCCTTATGCCAAGCTGCATTGCTTAGGCGAACTATAAAATAGCTGCAAGAGAATTATATTGTGATTTTCCATTGCATTGACCAAATGTTAGTAGATAGAATTCTACCCCATGAGAACTGCTTGCTAGAATATGCTGTACCAGCTAGGGATACATTGTATAACCTAGTGTGTGTAAAGACGACCTTCCCAGGAGAAGACAATGGATGCACTGACTGGAGTATAAGCTGATTCTAATTTGTTACTTGACAAGCCCAACAATGGGAACAGGAGAAGAGGAGCCAATCATCGACATGTGAACCATGTATTAGTAAATTCTTAGATTTGTGGTTCTACTTTCATTGGACTAAACATAAACATACAATTCTTTGACCAATAACCACGTGGGAAGTAGTTTTAGGAAATCTAACTTAGCCAGACTGCATGGAGAGGAGAGATGCCATTAGCACTATTCTTTTGAACTGCCCAGAGAGGGCACTTTCCGATTATTCTTTTCGAACTGCATGGAGAGGCTTTGCTTTCCCTAAATTTAATGCTGAATTTCGATGACTTGCTGACCATACTGATGTCCAATTTACAAAGGCTGTCACAGCTTGCTGAACCATACTGAGGCAAGGTATAAGACGATGTTACTAAATGTTATGTCTATTTGATTTTGCCCCTATGTACCAAGTGCTAATTTTGATAAACCATAGTTAGATGTTTTCGACATATGTGTTGACTAAACTGTTTTGCATGAAGTCCAAACATGCTATTCTAATCTTAAGGTTAGTTAGGGTTCTCACTGATGATGCTCGCTACATGTAATGACAGTTGATGTCTTTTCTTTGCTGAATCTAAATGTATGCCATTTCTTTTGCGCAGTTATTCTTGCTATTGGTTGTACTGTAACCATAGAATGCGTAGTAGTCCAACCCTTGACTAAATTGTGATTCTTTAGGAGATTTGGGCAGCCAGTATTTTTTCTGTATGCTTACCATTTGATTTTGAGACTAAGTAACGTGATATTAGCATTGTTCATATAGGGAAATAAACATCCTAATTTTTACACAAAGGTGTGTTTATTCCTGACTGAAAGGTCATGGTGTGTGGAAATTACTGACTTTTATGATTGTCAATGCTATTTATTGTTATTGCTATTGATTTGTATTGGTACAGGGTCTCATGGTGGGAACTACTCTAAGTGCAGTCAAAAGGATAATAGACCTCCAATTGCATCCCCTTATAAATTAATGTCAGTTAACCAAATAAAGTCAGATGCGCTAACAGGGGCAAGGAAGGGTTTAAGGAGGGATATGCTAATATAAACAACACCCAAGAAAACAGCAAAATCATTGATATTCACAAACTACAGTTCCAGAGATACCAGAGGCCTAAATGTCACAAAACAGTAATACAAGTACTCCAGCCCAGCCTTGGAGTCAATTTAACACCACACATGGCCACTCATAGGTACTGTAACACACCCCTAAGCAACCTAATGCACTTAATAATACTCCCCTGAAAGAAATTGGGTTGTTGGTTGAAGGGGAATGACCCCTGTACAAGCAAAAGCCACAATTCCTATCAGGGTGAACCACAATATTCTATAAATTGATCTGTGCTTAATGTTGTGGTAACTTGGCACAAATGTAGTCAGGCTTAACTTAAAAGCAATATGTAAAGTATCTTAGCAACACACAAACAGTGAAAGCAAAACACAGGGAAAATTACCGATCAATTTAGAAAAATAGAGTAAACTTTCATAAATTATTTGACGCCCGACCGATTGCTGTTTAACCAAAAGCCACTGTTTAATAAAGCTACTTTCATGTTCCGATTACAGAGGAAGAAGCTGAACGATAGGACTCAAAGGTCATTACACTGTAAAATATATGCTCCAGTACAGGGTCATATACAGTGCTATGAATTTGATCGAAATGTCTGATAAGTGGATTAGTGTTAGCAAGTTTGGGAAAATGCAATAGAAGAAATCTGCCCCGAACTATTTCCGCCAGAAAAGAAATGTGGAAAAGCGTACAGAAACATTGGTACGGCACATTATTCTTATTTTGGGGGCACATTATTACACCTGGAGGGAAAAGAGGTGATAGAGAGCAATAATGTTACTACCCATCAAGATTATTACACACTACATATGCCTGCAACCTTTGACCTTGTTAAATGTTCAAGTAACCCTTTGGTGACGTGCAATAACTTTTTATTGAACGGGAGGGGTATTTGTTACAATGTATACAATGTTAATCGTATTTAATCAATAAATAGAAACTTTAATACAGCTTTTTGAAAACCAGAGTGTATCAATGCAACACTTAAGGAACGGTATGTTTGTGTAGTCCATCTGTAAAGGTGCTTTAAAGGTCGAACAAAACAAAAACCCTGGTTCACGAGCTATGATCACTGATCTGTCTGTAGAGACCTCCAACAGGAATATTAATTACCGTTAGCTGCGGTGTTTGCAGCAGGGACTTCTGTCTGTGGTGTTCTGAACTGCGCTCACAGCACACTCTTTAGAGGCCTATCCTAACTTTTCTTTTGTGCAGACTCACAAAGGTGCAAGTTTACCTTTCTGAATCTGGCCCTTTGAGCTTAGACTTTCAATGTCAAGTTATTAGCTGTCATCCTAAAACATGAAAAAAATCACGCAGTGCTCACCTTTAAAACACCAACAATAAAATAAAATTAAATGGCGTTCCCTCTCTAGGAAAAGTGATAATGGGTAGTTACAAAAGTGCGAGCATCAGAAAAAAGGATCATATAATATAAATTAAAAGGTATTGGGGTGTTAAAGCAGCATAGCATCAGAATCTGACAGAAAGCTTTGTTCCTCAAACATATCAACACCGAAACCTGCTTTTTGGGTATTTTTTGGATGGTGATTTTTGAGTCATTTGACAACAAAAGGGAAGGGTAACTGTCTGAAACTGCTACGAATGAGAGACTGGAAGCAAAGAGGAAGAAATGAAAAAAAAGAAGTAATTTCAAATCAGAAATTTACAAAATGGTGGTTGGAACTGCCTGCACACAAGCAAAAATATAAACAAAAACAGTGAAACAAAAACAACAAAATTAATGTGAAAAATGCGAATATAAATCATGTTTAATTAATGTAAATAATGTTACATTTTCATGATGTCTATTAGAGTAAAAACGTATATGATACTATATACACTGTGAATAACGTTTTCGGCATTGCTCACTACAGTTGAATTTTTGGGAGCGATAAAGGTAAATAACGCATGTATTAAAAATCTTTGGACAGGATTCTATAAGAAGTGAAAGTAAGCGTTAAACGGGATTTAGAATTTTTAGATAGTTACGCATTGAAAAAGAAGGAGGCACATTTCTGAATTAATCAGATTTTACACCAAGTACTGAGCTGCGCCTGTATTTGGACTTTTAGAATAATATTCAAAGGTATTTTTTTGCGGATACAGGATAAGCTGGAGGGACAGTGTCTTGTGCTGCAAAAAATATTGAACTAACATGTAAGTGGAGAACAGGGTTTCAGAATGGTTATCACGGTGGATTACAAGAGCTGCACTCAAAAAATAAAAATAAAAATCATCTAACGGAGGCGTTATAAAACATTTTTTTGACAAAATAAAGTTTCTTGTTCCAAGACTGGGTGCAACCTGTGTAAAGCTATGGAAAAGAAAATATCTACAGAAAAGCTGGCCATTTGATGTGGCAAGAAGAGCGAATATTGTACACTAGCACCAAGCTGTTTCCTGTATTGATCGGCTTTGTATCCCATAAATTACTCTGAGAGGTCTGTGTGGTAAAGTGTGATTGCGCCCATGCATACTAGGCTCCATACAGTTATATGCAATCGAATGTACTAAGATATGCTTACCCAAGCATATCTCTCTGCTGACATTCAAGTTTCACAGCGAAAAAACAATCAGTTTCATAAGAGCTGTATATCTAAAGCTGGAGTGTCAGGCCTTGGGGAAATCACTTAACTCAGGTCACAGCCATCCTTCAATCATTGTAGAGTAGTCTGGGCAGAGACGCTTTAAGGCATGGGCAAAGTAGGCTCAGGCCCAGGGCCCCAGCCTTTCTGAGGGCACCCTGAGTAAGCCAACTTTATTCTGCAAAGTCTTGCCCTGATGACGTTAACAAATTCTTAAATACATCGATTAAAATACCGTTTTCTGGGGGGAGGGGGGGGGGGGTCTAGCGGCCGTTCACAAGTGCGGCTCCTGCCATCTTTCCCCTAAATCTCTTGCCATCCATATAAATAAGTATTTCCACAGTGGCAAAAAATAATTGATAGCCTCCCCCTAGCTATCGTGAGGTGCGCTGTGCAACAAGGGCACTGCGGGGCAGGAGGCTGACTGATCCTGGAAGTGCAGCCTGTGAAGAGTACAACCGCTGTGGCCTTGAGTATTCTTGTGCCGGGTGACTGTACGAGGGTGTGGACTGCGGGGGAAGAGGCAGTATGGAGGCATGAGTGGAGCCCCCCCGGACTGACCCATCACAATGCGGGCTCCTTCACTGGGACTTGCTGTATTCAGCGGACATCCGCACCCACTGACTGCAAGCTGCAGAGCCGCCGAGCAAGGCATGGAGAAGCAGCCCAGGCAGCTGGAGCTATTGAGGCATGGTGCGACCCAGGTGAATCATGGCAACCCACGGGCCCCTGGCAGAGGTGGGAGTGCTCCTGACTTGGAGCTGGAGAGTAGTCCCTCCACCGGACTGATCACTCCAATAAAAGACTCCTGACAGCTGTGAGCAACAGAAGCAGCCGCCCCAGAAATACGACTCAATGCTCTGAAGAACCTGGGGCCTAAATACTGGAGTGTGCCTGAAGGGGCCCCCTTTACATTCCAACTCACAGAGAGACAGCCTCTCTCTTATTGTTGCCGCCTGGAGTTGCGGTAGGGGGACCCCTCCCTGTGGATGTAAAATAGATCCGGAGTCTTGCTGACATCAAATGGAGAGGCAGGATCCAGGATGCACATATTACAATAGTGGAGCCGGAACCAATGGGGAACCTGAACCCGGGTGGACACTGCTTTTTGCTTGTGCCTGTACAGTGGGGGAGGAGTGGCAGTGGAGTGGCCACTAGGGTCATCTCTTCTCACAACCTAGATGTTTTTGAAGTGACCCGCTGAGCCTTCTGGTGCAACGGGTCTGCCAAATGGATTCAAATGTCTCCCTGAATGAATAACTCTGCTGTGTTGTTGCACCGTGAGAGTTGTTTACTTATGATTGCTACCTCGGTGCAGGAGGATACTGGACCGCTGTCAAAGTACATTCCTCAACAATCACGCATTGTTCTAGGCACACAGATTCAGTCGGTGCCCACAGGGAACTGTGACACAAAGCGGTGAGGAATACCGCTCAAGAGGTGCTCCGCGGAGGCCATAGGTGGAGTGGGGGTGAGGGAGGGAGACAGGAAAGCTGACAGACCACAGGTGCGCACTTCCTCACCACCAGGCAGGTGGGGTGAGTACCTTGCTTTCCCCAGGTGTAAGCAGCCCCCACCCACCCAGTCAAGATCAACTGGGATGTGAAGAAGGGTCTAGCGCTGCACTGGAGATGCCTGGCAGTAGGGGTCTCTGCACTGCCCACAAAACAAAGCTGGATACATTTATGCAGCCGAAAGATATGATGGCCGAACACTGTGCACCCCAAACCTGAACCACCCCGGCTGAGGACCCCCCACTCTTGCCAACATAATGGTAGTGATACAGGGCATACGCATGGCACTTGAAACCAAAATAGACTGGGTCTCAATGGATGCTGGACTGGTACACGCTGACCTCCACAACATGTAAGAACAGGTTAAGGAAGCAGAAGACTCTATCAAAGCCCTGAAAATGGAGACAAAGACTCTGCAGCATCAAATCAAAGGATTCAGTGCAACCTCACAGATCCTGGAAGATTTTTGAGGGGCAATCCCGCCGTAACAATGTAAGAATAATAGGGGTGCTGGAATGCTCAGTGGGACCAGCCCTGGACCTCTTTGTGGAAGACTTGGCGCTTAAACATTAGCAACCCCTAGGCCTTTCAAAATATTTCTTGGTTGAACGGGTGCACAGATTACAGGGAACCACCACGAAAACGGGATCTGCAGCATGTCCTATCCTCGCTCACATTTTCAACTACATTGATCAAGACGTTATCCTTCAGGCCACCCAAGATGCACCCTCGGTCAAGTTTGACAATGCTACAATCACCTTCTTCCCAGATATTACATTCCGAGTACAACAGATGCAAAGGTGCTTTCTGGAAGTTAAAAAGAAACTGAAACTGTGTGATATTAAATATTCCATGATTTTCCTGGCAAAATTGAGGGTGGAGGCGGAGAGTAAGACCTGGTTCTTCACAAATGCAGAGGAGGGCCGGGAGAGGATTGATGGTTGGCAAACAGTTGGCCGGCAGTAATGGGGTCAGCGATCACAGTGGTAGCAGGATGATGGAGAAACTGCATTAGTGCCAGAAACTGAAGCCGACTAGTGACACTTCGCCAATTTTTTGGCCTACCATCTCTTCACAGTGGGTTCCCCTCACCAAAACTTTGCTTGGGGTGGTATGGGGGGGAATCTGATGCCTCTCTGCCAATGAACTTAGTAATAATGACCAGTCATAGACTGCCAGACAAAGCCCCGGGAGAGACACTGATTGCAAAATCCAGTGGTTGGGAACATATTGCCTCCTTTTATGTCCAAGATAACTTTGGTAACATAACTGTTTCTTTCTTCAGGGGTGGGTATGGTGCTCATGTGGTGATTCCCACAGCCTCCTTTGGATTATATCATGTCTTGGGGCTACAGTCACTCCACACAATTGGGGAGGGGCAGTTTTAGGACTGTCAGGCTGGGAGGCAGGGTGAGGGGATGATGTTTAGGGTTATGTTAATTGTTTATTATGTTTTTTTTTTTAAACGTGTTTTTAGTTTCATGGTGACAGCTCTTCATGGTAAGGCGAAAGCCAGCACTACGATGCCCCATCTCCTTTCCCTTTCTGCTCTGCCCAATCTCCAGTGCCTCAAGGACAACAGTTGTGGTCTCTGCTGGAGTGCCCTTAACTGTCTGGTGCACCGTGGGGGCCCCCTCTGCAGGTGTTCACAGTCCTTCCCACCAATGGTCTCCCATGGTAGCTGACATGACTACTCCTAGTTTCAGGGTGTTATCCTGGAACATCAATGGCCTAGGTTGCCGAAACCATACAAGGAATTGTTTTACCATATCTTAAATGCTCTGCACCTGAAGTGGTCCTGTAGCAAGAAACTCACCTTCAGGGCAACCCCTTTCATGCCATGGACAGATGGAGATATAAAATGGTGGCCCATGCAGGGTTTCCAAAGGGTTCCCAGGGGACTGGCATTCTTTTGCGTAAATTGATCCCCCTTGTTGTGCAACAGACCTGGACAGATCCACATGGGAGATATGTTGAGTGAGAAGGGCATTGGGTGGGCAGGACCCTCAAAATCATTTCCCTCTACGTCCCTTCCTAGATTCATGATGCTACTTTTGCAGATATGGGTTTCCTTCTCCTCTAACTCCCTGATGGTAGCCTATTACCAGAGGGAGACTTTAATGACACAGTTTACAAGGCAGTTGATCAATGGCCCTCTAACCCCAGAGAGTGACATTCCCCCCACTGGTGGAGTTTCGGTAAATGTTTGGACTGGCGGACGAGCACAGCACTTCTCACCCCACAGTGCAGCAGTACACACATCTCTCAGGAGCGCACAAGAGTTGATCAAAAATTGATTATACTTACACACACTAAAAATCTTCCTTATATTCACATGACTCAGCACCATGCCAGGGGTACTTCTGATCACTCCCCAGTGTGCGCTACCTGTGGCCCTCAGGCCCTTGCTGTAGGCACAAGGTAACACTCAACCCCTGGTATCTGAAAGTACCCTATGTCCATGAGAACATCTGAGAAGCCACAGCACACTATTTCCAGGAAAATGTGGGCTTGGTATAATCCCCACGGACTCTGTAGGAAGCCTACAAAACCATTATTAGGAGTAAGGGTATAGCGTTAATAATGTGTCATAAAAAAGAAAAGGAGACCCAGCTGGAACAAGTCGAGAAAGATATCAGCCAGTTAGACTCCAAACAGGTGTCAGGTAACCAGGGCCACTCACAGCATGCTCGCTCCCACAAACAGAAGGAATATAGGGATGTGACGGCGAATGCCGCCAGAAACTACTGTTGAGCCTCCCAACATCACCTGTAAAAGGTCGAGGACAGGGCCAGTAAATTATTAGCATGGTTATACATGAGAGAGGTGGCATCCTGATGGGACCTGGAGATACGTGATATTTGTGATAAATCAATTAGGGACCGACAGGGCATAGCAGACATATTTGCAGACTATTACACTCAACTTTACTCCTCAACACAAACAGCGATAATTAATCAGTCTTCTCACAGGTGTTCGAATGCCAGAACTCTCCTGGGAACACAGACAGACCCAGGAAAACAGGACTTGTCAGAGGTAGTGCAAGCAATCTGTAATTTGGTGTCGTGCAAGGTGCTGGGCCCCAGTGGTCTTCCAATAGAAATTTAGAAGGTGACATTTGACAGTGTTGCCCCACCCCTCCTGCATATGTTTCTTGAAAGCTGCAAAATCGGCCAACTTCCTCAGGATCAGAGGCTAGCAACCAAAGTGGTTATCCCAAAGGAGTACAAACCACCCAATTACTGTTCCTCTTAAAGTTAAAATTCTCACAAAGCTTCTGGCCATGTGATTGGTTGGAGTGATCACATTTCTGATTCATGCCGATCAGTCTGGATTTATGCCAGGCAGAAACACAGCGCTCAGTCTGAGGCGGTTGCATGGGATACTCAGGTGAGCATCCGAGATCAGAGAAGACGTGCTTGTGCTGACTCTAGAAGCAAATTGGCATTTGATACAGTGGAATGACCTTTTATGTATGCAGTCCTAGAAAAGATGGGCTTTGGCTCCGCTTGATCTCTTGGATCCAATTGTTATACTCACATCCTCTACCACAGATGACAGTGAACAGGGGCTCATCAGTGCCGTTACTCCTTTAGAGAGATACCAGAAAAGGTTGCCCACTCTCTCCTCTGAGCTTCGCCTTCATATTGGAACAACTGGCATCATGGGTTCATAAAGATGCCTTGGTCCGGGGATTGAGATAAACCGCAGATTAGGAGGATCAGATCTCCCTCTATGTGGATGATATCCTGTTCTATTTGGCCGACCCTCCCTCCACATTTGACAGAGTCATGCACATATTCGCAACACACCATAGGTACTCTGGCTACACAATCAATTGAAAAGAATCTCTGATCTATGTTCTTCATGGGGAGTCTCTGGTACTCCCTGATGACTGTGGGGCTAAGGTGGTTGTGGAGGGATTGTGTTACTTGGGTATCTATATCACAAGAGATCCGGACATGTTCTATGCACATAACCACAAACCCCCATTGCAGAACTTGCAGAGAGATGTGAAACACTGCAAAACTCCGCCCCTTTCCTTGTTAGGAAAGGTATCCCTCTTCAAAATGATGGCCCGCCTATGATTCATGTAAGCAATTCAAATATGTCCTACCCAATATCACAGTGCTACTTCTGTGCCATAGATAGTAAGGCCTGTAAGCTTCTTTAGGAAGGGGGTCCCCCTAGGATAGTGGTCCAGAAATTGACTAGGGGTGGTATAATGGGGGAATAGCCTTCCCTAATATATCGAAATACTAGGCCAAATGGCGCCACTTGAATATCTGAGGCGACACAGATCTCACTCATATGGGCCATCTTTGGGTCACTCTGGGACTGATGGTGATCAAACAAAACCTAGCCGCACTTTGGGGAATTTTAATTACACCACATTGGAATAAAGCTATGGATTGGTGTATGTGGGCAGAGGAGGCAGTCTTTGAAAGTAGAGGGTGTCTGCACAAATGCAATAAGGTATGGGAGAATGAATATTAGACACAGATATGTACTCCTGTATTGGATACCACTTGAAATGCTTGGGGCCAAGAGGGGCTGGACATGTTTGTAAAAGTGGGAGTCACTGGTGGTGGGGCGAGGGACAGGGTTGGGTGAATAGTTACTGGATATGTATTGCAAAATGCCCCTGTGTTGTTTGTCATCATGCCAGTACCTAATGTCACCGGGTTTCTTTTTGATTGATATGCTAATAAAAAGAATTAAAAAAATTAATACAATATTGTTTTCCTTCCATTTACTTTTAATGTGGGTGATGTGTGAGAGTCTATTACAGACACTTCATTGAGAAATGTTGTAAATATGTTTCATGCAACATCCGTGAAAAAGGCTTCTTTTAAATCAAAACGGACCTCACATAGTCTAAGTGGGAAGGTATCAGAGATATTATTTGCAATAATATTAGTGAGCTGCAGCTGCATTACGATATTGAGAACACCTCACTGTCCATGAATATTAGCTGTAAGCACATTTAGAATTTGGACCAGTGTGACTGTGCACGGTCATTGAAATAGCCCAAGAGGGCATGAAAGAACTGAAATTGGATTATAAATTCAAAGCTGTTCCAAACAGGGACCCCCAAAATATGTTTTGACCAGGGTCCCTAAAACCCTTAAAATGTCCTTGGGTCTGGGGGTTATTACAGATAATTGACCAGTGGGAACAATACACCTGGAACAATGAGACTGTATGTCACAACGGGGGCAGGAGCAACCCTCTCATCCATACCAGAACTACTTGGCTGCATTTTACAATTTTGTTGGGCTGGGTTCCATGAAAAACAGCTTTTGATTTTCTGGTTACCCAGCAGGTTATGAATTGTGGCTACAAGTGCATTGTAAACATCTTTCAAGATAAAACAACATTAATTTCAACAGTTGCATTGTGTCTTCGCATTATGCATAAATATATAGATCCCTCTTCACGTATGTAAATTTGGAACATCAAATTCTTAAAAAGGGATCTCACACAGGGGTTACCAACAGGCATACATTCATTTACTACTGTGCAGAGAAATCTCCAGTAGTATATCCCTCCCAAGGGGTACAAAGTCGGCATTCCAAGGCATAGTTTGTCTTGGAAGTTTGAGAATGCTCTTTTTTGACCTTACAAATCTTCTCTCGGACCTCTTTGCAAACTGGCAATGGTCAAGGATTTACTCGTGCCAAAGACAGGGAGTTCTCCATGGCGAAAATAGATTCCTCGTGGAGAAAAAAATGCACAGAACGTTTTACTGCTCCCATGCAGATTTCTCGGCTACGGAGAACTCCACATCAGGGAACAGAAGACCTTTGAAAAGTCACATGACATTCCAGTTAATACGCCTGAAAACGTGACACTGCATTCCAGACATACTAATAAAATTGTCTGTGAGTAGAAAAAACGGTAGAAAGAACACCCAGGTCCATAAAATCTCCAAACTGTTTTTAACTATTATCACCTCTCATATCCATGAAGGGAAAGTAGAAGTCAAACAGGGAGTGTATGCGTGACTGTAAAGTAACAAATTATTTTTGGGAATTGATTGGGCTTTTAAAACTTGCTGAGCAGCTGTGCAAACACCTGCAGCCAATTCTGGCATTTTATGCCACAGCATGCTGAATTTTGGTACTGCTTGTTTTTCTTTTTAACACTGCATGTATTGAAAAAATGGAAGAATGCAATATGCTGTCTGCCAAAAATGTCAAGACTGACTAGAAATTTCACACATGACCTGGGACCGCTTGGCTGAGCTGGCTAGTGCATCTTGTAATATTCATACAAAAAATAACTTAGATGACATTATGAAATCACATTTGAATTCAAAATGATAATGACCCCCAAAACACAGTTCCCCCATCTATTCCAGCAGCATATCAAAATATAGAGGGTATATCTTTTAATAAAACCAGCCTATTGGCTTTATCAACGGTTCAACTATTAGAGGACCAATAAACCACAAATTAAAAATGTCACCCTTTTGTGAGTGAATACAATAATAAAAAATAATCAGGTGTAAATGCAAGTTTTGATATCGATAATGCATATCAACCTAGATCAGTAATCACTGTCAACATTATTATATCAATAAAGCATTTTAAAATGAACATAACAAGTGGCTGTGTGATTTTTATATATTTGAAGGGCCTGTAAAATTTAACCATAAAAACAACCCCTAGAGGGCACCACTTTAAGGCCGCATGTAATTCAGCCATAGAGCCAGCTCCTAGAGATATGGTTCCCAACCTTTTGACTTCTGTGGGCCCCTAGTTTACATTACTGGGACCCCCACTGAATCATTATTGGAATCCAGGGACCCCCACTGAGTCATTAACCCCACCTAAACATTGCTAATCCTTTTAAATATAGAGCAATTCACAAAAATACAGAAACAAGCATTCAATAACCACACACAAATGATAACAGATTTTATTTATTTTAAACAAGAAAAACATTTATAGAAAAAATGTAATAGGAAGGTTGGAGCTTTTCTAAGTTCACTTGAAGCCACACATCATCCATACTATATTCTGTTTGATGCACCTGCATTGCTCCCACAAATCAATCTGAGGATATGCATTACATTTTTTAGCCTCCAATTTCAAATACCTTTAAATATGCAGTACATTTTGCAGTTTTCAATTGTACATTTGGCCACTTTGTTTACATACACTTTATTAATCTGTTAATATTATTTAATTTTCTAAGAAGTTGTGGGACCCCTAAAGAGACTTCATGGACCTTAAGCGGTCCCAGGACCACAGGTTGGGAACCACTGCCCAACAGAGTGCTACATTCCATGTCTTTTTTTTACATATCTTCAAGCAACATAAAATGCTGCCATAGTACCAGTCCCTAGAGAGCGCTGCACTCTCAGCTGTAGATCAAAAGCTCCAGCCTTGAGAGTGCTTGAAATAATGATGAAAATCCTAGCGCCGGGGTAATATTTTCTTGGATCCTGCAAACACAGGGTCATTTTTTGAATACCACCTTTTAGGAGGGGGGCTGTTGCAACTCCTTCAGCCCTCACAACACATCCGTACTGTGTTGGCACAGCCCCTCCTGTCCTGGGGCAACTACAAGGCAAGAAAAACATACACATAAGAAAGCCACCAAGGGCATTATGAGGCGCTCCACCCAGGAGCAGTGAATATTCTAATAGTGGCTCTCCCTTGTGCAGGAGTTTTTAAAATGTGGTGGAAGGCTCTAGACATCAGTCACCTCTGGCCAGTCCTAGGGTGTGACATTACCTTTCCATCCCTGTCCAAACCCTTCTGCATAGCATACTAGGAACGTTCTAAATGACAACATCCAGGAGATACTGGCCACATCTACTCCTAGGATCTCAGTTCTGCCACTTGCCAACATCATGGCATTTTCCACCAAAACTTTAATGATGAACCCCCTTCTGCGCCCCTCCTACTGTGTTGACTCCAGTTGTCTGGGTTCCTCCTTTGTTCAGTGGGACTGGACTGTCTTCAGCCCTGGGACTGTGTGACTTGCAATCAATAGATGCAGATTTTCTTACTCATCCCTTTTATCCTCAGGAGCTAAGGGAAGCACTGGTAAAAAAAATGTGTGCAGGTGGCCTTTGTTCCCTGTGCTGGGGAGAGATGTAATGAACTTGGCCCAACAGGGTGACAAGAGGCCTGGGCTCTGACCCTGAGCTAAGCCAGAGAAATATGGCTATTCTGGATGACCCATAATATGTACATGTATGGTTTTGTGACCTGGGAATATGAACTGGGCAAACCTTTCCCAGCATAGTTTCATACTTCATGGGATTTTGCAGGTCCATTGGAAGCAAAACAGCACTCTAAAGCAAGTAGCCTCCTATGTATATAGAGTCACTGCAGACAGAACAGTAAATCATGCTGACTTTAACTATAAGTGCCCACTAATATTAGAAGGCCTATTCCAGGTCGATTTGTAGGCCTGCAGAGTCTCCTCTGCACCAGGTTACTTGTGCGCAGTTACAGGGCTTTGCATGTTGGTAGTCTCACATGTACAGCCTGCGCATGTGTGTGCACGTGTTCATATGTAACCAGCTTTCTCTAGCTGCATCTCAGTGGCCTTACCTTAAAAGGCAGATACTGGTGGTAAACATGAAAAGTTAATTACCATGAGTGAGGCACAAGTAGTGTGACTCACCCACAATAAAAAGTCCAAAACTGGACGATCCAAAAAGCAAAACATCTGGGTATATTAAATGAGTGGAACCCATTTTGCAACATACACATTCTAGTGAATTCTTGAATTCTTCTAAAGACTTGTTTCAACGGTAATGACCACCAACTGTTTAATTAATGGCAAGAAGTACAAGGCATTTTCATGGACTAAAATGCATTAAATCTGTGTTTGAAAAAGAAAAAATATATATTAGCTGATGTACTAATCCCATTTCAGGGAACGGAAAAGAAAATGAGATTGGGAATGGATATCAATTTGGTATTGGGAATGGGCGTGTTGTAGGTGTCCTTTCCAAATTGGTATGCTGCTGCAAAACATGGAAAAGTTACTGAGACCTCAAAGCAGGTGGCAACCTATCCAGAAAAGGGAAGAGCTCCCATTGGGACCTTTCGTCATTGTGAATGTACAAAAACATTTGTTTGGTAAAGGCAGGGGCCTCACAACTCCTAAAAAAAAAATACTTTTCTTTTTTACATAAACCCAGTTCCTTTAAGGAAAGTGAGCAGCATTTAAAAAGGTGAATTTTATTTAAACATGATCACAGACATGGTGGTCTACTACCCCCAGCAAATACATTGAGTCACAATTTGCAACCTACCTCATTAATATTTTTGAGGTAGGTCAGATTGTGATTCACTACAATTTGACATTTTATGAACCAACCTATTAGCACATAGGTTGGTTTATAAAATTCTTTACTAGCCACAAAATTGCAGGTTGCACTTTGTAACCAGTATTTTGTAATGAGTTATTTGTATCTCTTCCCCAACATCTGGAGGATGAGCACCAGGTCAGTGTACCTGATTTGGGACCTAGCATTATCCACCACGGACAATTTGTAATCCAGATTTAGCTCATTTCCTATAATGTTTGGTTTGTGAAGGGGACCACAGTGGCAGTCATATCAGTTGTATTTATTTTCAAACTTTTTCATTTAGAAATCAAAAGCTTGTGGGCTTTTAAATAAAGTATGATGTCTTATTTCCCCTTGCACATCACAATCCTAGCACTGTGTTGAACCTTCAAAAATGATGAAGGTGAATTATTGATATCCATAAGAATTATTACAGCCTGAAGAAGTGTTATTCGTCTACAGGTGATGGGCCTTATTTGCTCTTGTTTTAGCTCAGTGTCATTCCCACTCTCTGATAAAATTGTCCTTCCAGGAAATAATTTTAATGCTGTATTCTAGGTCATTAAAATGTGTAGTATGCAGAAACTATATATCAAAATGTTGATACTTAGTTTCACTTTATAACAATCTGTGGAATGCTTCAAAGGGTATTTTCAGTATATATCACAGATTGCATTGGTATTCTCCAAGAGATTACCAGATTTAGTGATTAAAGATGTCATTTAGAGTTTGCAGATGCAGGACATCTTCTAAAAAGTGTTGGATGCCCCACTCTTCTTAGTTGGAGTACAGAAAGACTCCATACACTCTAAACAGTGTGGATGAGGCACCCCCCCCAATTTTAGTGGGTGTCCTAAAATAGGCAAATAAGAGGACAAGGTGGTTGAACAATGTTCATTAAATTTAGTAATGCTCACTCAAGATGATCCATCCATGTCGATCCATTTCCAATCACAGCAAAATCTGCCACCAATTTCTTAAAACATACCCTTTTATGATTCCTGTTAGAAATTATCATCTTTTGCATGGTATTCCCCCAGATGTCCTCTTTCTGTCGCTAAACCCATCTTTTTGGTATTAGAACTCTGTGCACTTTACCCCTGCTAACCAGTGGTAAAGTGCCTTTGCTGTCCCTTCTAAACATGGCAAAATTGGCATGAACCTGATTGGTACACTTAATTTACTTATACATCCCTTATATATGGTACTAAATATTCCCAGGACCAGTACCTTAAAAACAACTAATAGGCTGCAGGACTCTTTCTAGTAACATTTTATAACTTTACTCTTAGTTTGACAGTACTCCAGATAGGGAATTAGCAATGGATGCATCACTAACTCTGTGTAAGAAATCATTGTTGTGTCATAAGTAAAAATCAGCAATAGCTCACCACTCACTCTTGGGAAGTCCAATTTTCGATCCTTCAAAAGACTCTTTAAAACGAGGCTGAAGAAAGTATGAGGCATTATAGAATGCTGCCTGACTCTTGCAGTGATGACACCCAAGGTTATTGATTATCCCCTAGTTCCAAACTGTGTCTTGGAGGAAGTATAATAATATCATTGATGTATTAGGTTAACCAACTGTGGAGCGATTTTAATTACAAAGTGCTAACCACAAATGCCTGCTGTATATTAAATCACATACTCATTTGGGATCCCCAGAAGTTGCCGCTCATTTAATATGGAACATTTAGTATTGATGATACACAATTGAAATCATTGGTCAATGGTTCCTGTATTTTTGATGAAGAAGGCCTAATTTTAACTTAAAATTGTCTTGTCATCTCATCCAGGCCAAGAAGATTTTCCAGACATTTTACTTGTTGAATGTTTGCTGGATTGCTTCTTCTGCATTTTTATGACCAGGATGCAGAAAGGCAGTCCTTTTGTTTCCAATAATTAACACAAGATGAGAGTATGCTTTGGGTCAGTCCTTCTCTCATGATTGGATGGTTTCTTTGCTTATCTCAGGTGTCTGCTTTTGATTCAATGGCTTCCATCCCCATTCTTTTGTTGATCCCACTTAAAAGCAGAGCGTTTTGCTTTTACAGTGTCCGAATAAGATGAGGTGTATCTTTGCACCCCTCACTTGATAAAACTGTATTATTTTGCATTCAACACGTTTCCTTGGTCTCTCTCCCACTTGCTTCAGTGCTCCCATCCCTGCATGCTCTCTATTCACTTCCCTCCCCATCTGCACTCTCTGATGCTCCCCACCCAACACCTATCCTGTAGGATGTCTTCAATATGTTTGCTTTATTCTGGGGCTGCTTAGTTCATTCATTTGACATTGCATACAATTTTGCTTTCACTGTAATGTTCTGAGATGGGCGTCCACCATATTGAATTGATTTATTAAATATGGCTTCTATGAATTACTATGCATGTATATCCATGGGTCATAATGCACATGTATGTCATGCACGATGCTCACTCTTCTGTAACCATTGTGGAATGTGTTTTCCTATAGCTGAAAACGTATTTTAAAACTGCAGACCATGGGTGTGCATGAGCCATGATGTATGCACATGCATGCAGCCAATATACAAGAAATGGAAATGCAAACAGCCCAGCCTTTTAGAGCAGAGCCCTATTGGTTTGTGCCAACACTGTTATAAACAGGAACTATGATAGCAGCCTTCGGAAAAGGGAGAATTAAAGAAGATTGCCAAGTTACATTCACAACCAACATTAAATTATATTTTATTTCTGGAAGAATGGCTTTAGAGTCCACTAAATTGAAAACTGACATCCTGTCACCCTCACAGCAGGGCATCGCTTCCTGAACATGCATAGCCCTTTACTTCATTTAAGACATCCTCTGCAATAACTGAGAGATTCGCTAAATACATTTAGCAGGAGTGGTACTGATATCCATGGTTCACATGTCCTTAACCTAAGCTAGGAGCAACCATCTCCTAAAACTTCTTACTTTCCTCTGGTGCCGCCACTAGTAGTTCTCAAAACATTAATTGCAACTCCCACTTCCGGTGTTTTTGTAATCTGCTTTTGCCTTAGCTATGGATTGAGTGTAGCTTTCAATTATTCTAATGTGCTTAATTATAGACTCCTGATCAGATTTCCTTTCAAGATATTTTTCATCAAACCAAAAGTTGATTTTGGAGAAGCCAGCTTTAATGAAACGTTTGTTGTTACACGCAGTTTTATCAACTGTTGTTTCATATGCACCTTATCACTGAGCCATCATTAAGTTAAGTCAATATAATTTCTTACTCGGTGGAATGCCTTTAAATATTTATAATATAGAGAACTTTCCCTATATTATACCTTACCTGTTTCCCAGAAAATAGTACATATGTTATGAGAAAGCTCTGGGTCCAGCACTGGTTAGTCATCAGATCTATTAAAAGAGCTCACATTAAACGAAACTGTCAATGGGTCATGATTGTGTTGCATGTTTGTTGAAATGCAGAGGTCACTTATTTAAGGGTAAGCCTCCATGTTCACAACTAAGAGGTCGTTTGGTCCCCTTCTAATACGTGCGGTACATACATAGTTGGCCAGTGTATCCAATGTGGTGTTTGCATCCACCAAAAATGTTCCTGCCATATTACACTTATATCTGCTGGAGTAAATCAAAGGTATTCAACAGACACCATCCTCATTCCTACTATCAACTAGTTTGAAAAGGGAGTTTGGTATAGCACCATTACAATACCCATATATTCATATCACAGCAGATCCAAGATCACTCCCCTACATATTCACTGCATCCAGTAATTCACTCAATGCTTACATAACATGAAAATTCACATACACCTCCATTTGTGTGCTATATAATTTAATATTATGTAAGCTGATGCCCCTATTCTCAGTAAGGCAGAGCTGCAATTTATTAGCATATATAAATCTAACCTTCACAACTTTTAACCTTAACACATTGTACATTCACATTATCAACTTACCAACAGAACAGTCCTTTACTGGTTCAAGTTGAAAACACAATATACGCCCTTATTATGAACATGGCAGTCCGTTCCGCTTCGCCGGCAGTAGAAACCGCCAACAGAGGAGCTGGCCGTAACGCCAAATAATGATCCAAACAAAACACACGCATCCCGTGCACCACCCACCGCCAGGAAAGGAGTCCCGCTGATGACAGCAGAGTCCGCCCACAGGCCGTCGGAAAGGCCCAACCCGCCCATCAAATTATGACCCACCATTCCGCTGCCAGTTCCGGGGCAGGAACCCCCGCCACACAAAGCCAGGCAGAAATGAAACAAATAGAAGGAAAGACTCACCGGAGTTCCACAAAACGTGCAACGGCAGCCATGGACAGAGAGCTACTGATCATGCCAGCCTTGAACCTTGCCATATACCTACACGACCGAGACTGCCGACAAAGACAACAACGGTAAGTACCGCAACCTACAACACAAGGGAGGAAAGGGCACAGTTACATACCCACCCACTCCACCCACTCTGCAACGCCCCCCCAACCCTTCCCAGCAGCACAAGTCATACACCCCACACCAAGAGGTACGTACCCGATTGAAGGCCACTGCAACTTGGCCATAGTACATACAATAGCCTCACACTCATAAAAAATTAAAACAAACACCAGGGTGGAACTGCGTGCAGCCCAAACACAGGCCACACAGAAACTTTAATTAGTAGCTCAGTGAGCTAAACAGTGCCAACAGGGCCAATGGACAGTCCTTAAAATTCACATTGTCCTTGGCCACAACTGGCCACACCTGACTCCCACAAGTGCTGGGTACTCCACTGAAAGGGGAACCATATGGGGATCCAGGCACCTCACAGAAGGGGGGCAGGGAGGGTGGGGATTTTTAACGGGGGTGGGACTTTGACTTGCGTGTGGAGGTTGGAGGGGGGGGTGGGCTTCTCCTTTGATGGGGGTGGGGGCTGTTTGGCTCGGGTGGAGCTGGATGGCCTAGGCTCTCAGCGGGCCTTCTTCTTCACCGGGGAAGGGGCACGGGAATGGGAAGGCTGGACTGGGGTGGGCTGTGATGTGGAAGGAGCAGAAAAGGCAAGGAAGTGGGCACGTTTGGGGACAAGACAGGGTGGGCCAGTTGGTTGGAACAGGTCTGCACAGGAGAGGAAAAGTTTCTTGGGAGCAATTGGGGTGGGCGTGGACGAGGGTGTGGGAGTGGAGGCAGAGGGAGTTAATGAATGGGGTGTAGGTGTGCGTGTAGTAGGTGCAGGTGACTGCTCAGTAAGCTGTGGTGTGGTGAATGTCTGATGGGTGGGTGTCTTGGTGCGTTTGTGTATTTTGGGAGGTGGGGTGGACACAGTGGGAGCAGACAGACAGGTAGTGTGGATGTATGTTGGGTGTGTGTCTGCAAGTCTGGTGAGTGTGCTGCATGTGTCAACTACAGTAGAGGTGGTGAGTGCAGGTGTGGTGTATGGGGTGCATGTATGGCTGTCTGCTATCATGGTGAGTGCAGGAAGAGGAGCAGTAACAGTGAGTGAAGGTACAGTGCATGAGGGTGTGGATGTAGAAGGGACAGACAGGGAGGTGGAAGAGGCGCAACACTGGGGGAAGTGGACGTTGTTGTGTGTGCTGGTGTCTGTTAACTGTGTAAATGCTTGTGGTGGGAGGTGTGGTGCTTGGGTTTTGAAGTGTGCTTCTTGTGTGTTGTTGTCCTTGTAAGCAGGTCTGATTGTATGCTTTAGACGGGTGAAGGGAGTGGGGTACTGAAAGGGATAGAGGAGGTTGGAGGCAGATGGAATGGCCAGGGAAACTGGCTGCCGTCCAAGAGGAGGCCAGAGCCTGAAAAGATCTCTGTAGGGCAGACACGCCACAGTGAATGCCATCCAGATAGGCATTGGTCTGCTGCACCTCTGATGCCAGACCTTGGATAGCATTGACGATGGTTGTCTGCCCTACAGAGATGGTTCTCAGGAGGTCAATAGCCTCCTCTGTGAGGGCAGCAGGGCTGACTGGGGTAGGGGAGGAGGTGCCTGTGGAAAATGAGACACCCACCTTTCTGGGTGGGCGGGCACGGGCAACTCGGTGGGGAGCTGCAGGGAGTGCGGTGATGGTATGGGGGGTGGAGGAAGATCTCATGGTATTGGTGTGTCCACTAGGGTCTGCCACGGCCAGAGGACCCCCATCAGAGGAGTTCTCAGAGTCACTACCTCCTGTGGTAGTAGCCTCCCACGTGGAAGTCCCCTCGCCCTCCCACCCACTGGTCCCCTGGGCGTCCATTGTCTCTGCCTCGGAGGATCCGTGGGCCGCTGCCTCCCCATTTGCCGATGCCTCAGCTCCTTCACCTGATGTTGATGCTGTACCAAACCAACACAAGAGAACAGGGATGGGGAGACAAAACAGGAGAGACACTTGTAAATAGCTGAATGCTGATACACAATGGCCAGACATACACCCACCCAGCAGACACACCCAACAGGCAGCACCGTGCACTATGCCCATGGCCATGCCCCTGACTACTGAGCAGAATACTGACCTACACCCATCCCCTGAAATAGTATTGGAGCTGAGGTAGGTGAAACCTGACAGGGACACCCCTACACCCTTTGGGGAAGATACAGTAGATGGACACCAGTCAAATTCCCTGCTCTAAGCAGCATGAGCCATATCGCACACACACTCATCCTTCCAGACTGAAGTATGCTCTGTGAGTACTCACCCCCCTTGTGACTGCTGTGCAGACTTCAAGCGCCTATCCAGATCTGGGTACGCCACTGCCAGGATCCAGTGCATATGGGGGGGGTCAGTGTCCGACGGGCACCCCTTCCACATTGGGAGGACTTCCCCAGCTGGGCCTCAGTGATCTTTAGCACCCAGTGCCGCAGGTCCTCCAACCTCTTTCGACAGTGGGAGCTCCGCCGGTTGTAGACCCCCAGGGTCCGTACCTCCTTGGCGATGGCATGCCAATGTGCCCTCTTCTGGTGGGCGCTGACCTAGTAGGGTGACACAGAAACGGAACACAGAGGTCAGGCACAATGGGAACAGCTGGCATATGTGCAATCCATTCATCCATTACTCACACAGTGCCCCCCAAACCCGGACTCACCTATACCTCTGGCCGTCCGTAGAGTCTGTCGTACAGGGGCAGGACCCCTTCCACTAGCTTCTCCAGTTCTTCCTGGGTGAAGGCCGGGGCCCTTTCCCCTGCACCACGTGGAACATCCACAGCCAGAGGCAGGCGACAGCAGTACACAGAGTGGAGGACCTGTCCGCACGAGATCAGGGAGTCAAGTGATCAAACGATGACGAACGCGCATACATTCGGTGGCGGTATGCACCGTCACCGCCGGCGGCGATCATGATACGCCAGGATTCCCCATTGGCATCCATGTTAGCCAATGAGGGTGCGAACAGCGGTCAACATCGCTGGTCGCTGTGACGTCAACCGCTAGTGGTATTAGGTCACTTCCACAACGAAGGGGCAGAACTACAGTGGGCAGACATTTTTCCATCACCTACCCATCTCGAAAATCATACTACTCACAATGCAGGGCCTACTAGCCACATGAAGCACCTAGGCCTCTGTCCATTGCATATAGTAGCACACATGATTTACCCTGTTCTCTCCTAGTGATGTACATGTACATCTGTCAGGTTGCAGTTATTGTACAGACACTACTACGAACAATACATTGCATGTATTTAGCAAATATGCCAATGTATATGTGCACATCACTCATTTTTGTAACCCCTCATAGGTACTGACCCTTGTGGTGAGGAAGGGCACCATCGGTGTACAGACTACTTGTGGATATGGGGACCATGGTGGAGCATCGGATCATTATCACTTACAGACTCACACGTGCAACTATTCAGGACCTATGTGCATTACTGGATCCTGCACTGACTCCCAGAAATCGTAATCAGCATCCCATTCCAACTGAAGTGCAGGTGCTCTCCGCACTCCATTTCCTGGCCACAGGCTCATTTCAAGAGACAGTGGGCATAGGTGCTGGTTTCTCACAGCCAATGTTCAGCCAGGTACTGACAAGATTTCTGAATGCATTTGTACAACATCTGCAATCCTATGTGCGATTCCCCCAAAGTGCTGACCTCCCTGCCATCAAGTCTGACTTCTATGCCTTTGCAAACATCCTCAAGGTCATAGGTGCCATCGATGGCACCCATATAGCTATCATCCCCCCAAGAGTGAGTGAACAGGTGTACAGAAACAGGAAGAACTTTCACTCATTGAACATCCAATTGGTATGCACTGCAGACCAGTACATTTCCCATGTGAATGCCATGTTTCCGGGTTCAGTCCATGGCTCATTTGTTTTGAGGAACAGTAGTGTGCCACAGAAGATGGAACAACTACAAGAGGACAGAGGGTAGATCATAGGTAAGTTTGCCTGTCACTAACCGACACATTGCAGAAAACCTGCCTGTCTGACTAAGGGACATTGCAATGACGACTCTGTATTGACCCTTTTTCTAGGTGATTCTAGCTATCCAAACGTGCGTTGGCTCCTGACAACAGTGAGGAATTCCAGGGCGGATGCAGAGAGGAAATACAGTGAGGCCCATGGCCATACTAGGAGGGTGATAGAGCGTACCATAGGTCTCTTGAAGGCTAGATTCCGGTGTCTACATATCTCTGGGGTTTCCCTGGCCTATGGGCCTGATAAAGTGTGTAGAATAGCGGTGGCCTGCTGCATTGTGTACAACTTGGCTGTGAGACATTCTATCCCCCTTATGGAGGTGGAGGGTGCTATAGGTTCTGATCAGCTACCTCAGAGAGGTGAGGAGAGTGATGGTGACGATGAGGAAGGGGAAGATGTCAATTCCAGGAACCAACTGATACAACTCAGCTTCGAATAACTGTCTGGGACTTAACCCTGTAATTGTGGTTAGTGACTGATACTGTCAGTGTGCCATGTCATATAGGGGGGATTGGTCACGATAGGCGAGACATGGACCTCTTCTGCATGGTACCAGGTACCATGGTACAATATATGCATTCCATCCTTGCCTAATTTGAAGCACACATTACCACCACCAAGCACAAATTGACAATAAAGTTATTCTCTGCCAGTTGCATCCATACTCCACTTTGTTCAACATTTAAGACAGGGGACAGTGTTACAGGTGAGAAATGTGTTTTATTGGTTGAATACAATGAATTGTGCTATATACAGTGATGGAAGTCATAACGGTTGGGTGCCCTCAAAACTGACTTGGGGGCAGCCCTGTTGGATGTCATAGGTGGGTCCTATTTGTAGTATAGTACTTCAATTTGCCCTCAGCTAAGTGTTGTTGGTGAAAGGGTGGGATGGTTGCTTTGCAGTAGTAGCAGTGTCAATTGTTGGAGTGGGACTTGTTCTTAGCTGGGTTTCCAGTGCCATATCTTGGCCTGAGACTACGTTTGGGTGCCTGCTGTGGAGCTTCTTGAGGTGGCATGGTTGGCCCTTGTGATTCCTGGGAGGGTATTTCCTGTGCTGTTTCTGCTGCTTGGGTCATCTGTTGCTGGTTGTCCAGGGCTGTTGTGGGGTCCTCTTGTCCACTGTGGGTGTCTGACTGTTTGTTGACCAACTGCAGCAGTGTTCCAGCAATGGTGGCCATTGTGGCATTGTGCTCTTTCCACTGCTCCATGGCCTGTTGGTGTTGTTGCTGATGAATCCTCTGACTTTGCTCCAGGGTGGACACAATCTGTACCAACCTATCTTGGGGATGTTGGTAGGCCCCCAATACCACTCCAATGACGTCCTGGGCTGCTGCATCCGTCCAGTGCCCTACCCCCTGACCCACTGGGGCACTTGAACTTGCCCTAGCCCCCTGCGTCTGTGTCCCCTGCGCAGGTCTTGACGTGCCACTTGTACTGGGGCCCTCACCTTCCTGCATGTTGGGAGTGGGAGACTGTGGCCTCTGTAGCTGTGTTCCACCTGTCTGTGCCCTGGGTACACTGGTGTGGGTACGCCTCCCCTGGCCTGCTGGTCTTTACTGGGTGTTAGGGGTGACAGTGGTTTCCTGGGTGGGGCTGCAGCATGGTGAGCAACCAGGGCTGTGTGAGGGGCCTGCCTGCTCATCAGTGTCCAGGGGTCCTTCACCAAGGTCTTGTGATGTGCCTCTTTCTCCCTGGAGTGCTGTGGCACTCCTTGTCCCCTCCATTAGGCTTGCATGGGTGGTGGTGCCTGTTGGAGGACATAGACATGTCTGTTACATATGCCTGAGGGTTTGTGGTGTACAGAACTGTGCAATTTTGTGCTGGTGTGACTTTCAGTGGCCTTCCAGGGTGCCTTTGTGAGGTGGACATTGCATTTAGTGGCAGTGGTGGGGTTACATTGTGGAGGGGGGTATTATTCCATTGTGGGTACGTGCAGGGGTGGGTGGCTGTGCACAGCAGGAGTGATGTGGGCCTGGTAGTGAGTTGTAGGTAATGCAGGGTGGTGGATTTGGTGTGTAATGGCTGGGTGGGGTGTGGGTCAAGGTGGGTGTGGGTGGGGTTGGGTGGTGCATGAATTGCAGATGTGTTGTATATGGGGTAATTGTAGATGACTTACCCGAGTCCATTCCTCCAGTGAGTCCACTGAGTCCTTCTGGGTGCAGGATGGCGAGTACCTTCTCCTCCCAGTCGGTGTAGTCGGGTGGTGTTGGTGGCGGTCCTCCCCCAGTCTTCTGCACTGAGATGTGGTGCCTGGATGCCATGCCACGGACTTTCCCCCACAGGTCGTTCCATCTCTTGCGGATGTCGGCCCTGGTGCGTGGATGGTGTCCCACTGCATTCACCCTGTTGACAATGGTCTGCTACAGCTCCAATTTCCGTGCGATGGGTGTGTGCTGCACCTCGGACCTGAAATTTTGTGGCTCCACCTTCAGGATCTCGTCCACCATGGTCCTTAGCTCCCTTTCAGTGGAGTGTGGATTTTTTGGGGGGGACATGGTGAGGGTGATGGATGGCGTTGGGACTGGGGACGGGGTATGGGTGCTCCTGTGTGGGTCGATATGCGTGTCCTGTATGCTGGCGTTCGCTGTCTGGCTCTGGTGCTCTCCGTCTTCTGGTTCTGCTTTCATTGCAAGGGATTGTGGGGTGTGTCTTGGGGTGTTTTATGGGGTTCTGGATGTGTGTCAGGTGTGTGGGTGATAGGCCTAGCCAATGTGTGCACTTGTTGCTGTTGAGTCCACTTTCCGCCTGTGGTGGTCGCAGCCGCCAATGGTCGTCCGGCCTCCACTGTCGGCTGAGGTGATTTGCGTATCATTATTTGGAGGGTGGGATGTGTGTATGCTTGGCGGTGGCAGGGTGGGCCGGGAGTCCTGGCTGGGAGTGGTGGTCTGGGATTTTTTGGCAGGTTGGGGTTTTCAATCATTATATGGCAGGTTTCCATTCGCACCCACCTGTGGGATTCTGTTCACCGCCGACACGGCGGTCGGTGGACTTTCCCACCATGTTCATAATGACCGCCATAGTCACGTACAACATGTTCTTCTATGGTCCATGACTTCTGAAAGCAACACTTATCATGTTGATTAAAAAACAATAATCTAATCAGGATTACACTTTTTAGGTCCGAAGCCAGAAGCATTCCAGAATAATGCTGCAGCATCAGCACATCCAGTTTGTTGAGGAACAGTGCTACTTTCAGTTTACAATGTCAGCCCTGCGAGTGGCTGTCAATCCAGAGATCCAAACATTGGTTGGTTCACCGAGCAGTTGTCAAGCAGACAGGAATCCACCAATTACTATTTAGTTTATATATTGCAGACATCTCTGATCACACTGCAATAACATTAGCATTGGCTATTTCTGCTCATTAAGTTATGTTTTTCTATGGTATAAGGTCCATACTTCAATAATTACCAGTAGTGAACAGAATTGCTTTCAATTAATATTGGACTTTATAGCGAGATATAAACCATAGGGAACCTATAACAGGTTGAGGGGCACAAGCTCTCATTTCCAAGGAGAGCAGCTGTTTGACTGCTGCCAGTTTAATAGCCACCTACAATATTTATTTTTCCTCTCCATTTGCTTGCCAGTGCCACCAATAAGAGAAACTCAAGTGATCCTCATCATGTCCTCCATGATGATAGAATTATACTCAGGGAACGCTTTTAGCAAGTATTATCATTTGGCCGATTAATCAGGGTGTTCTCTTTTTGGATCCAGTCTGCCAAAATGTCTTTGAAATAGGTAGGTCTATTTTCAGCTAACTGATCATATACCGTTGAACAGCAATGATCTACTCTTTGCTAACCACTAGTGATGATAATTTCCTTTCTTCATACTGCAGAAGTCTACTGGTTGTAGAAAGGGATGTCAGAGATATTTTGAGACAGATTTACGGCAATCAACATATCCAATATAAACACATTGTCTGATCTACATTGTCAGTTCTCTGTCTGAAGCCAGCCCACATATTGGTCAGTTTCCCCTCAGAATCCACCCTGCCAGCTCCATTGAACAGGGAAATTGGTCTATAGTTCCTGGAATTACTTTTGCTGGCCTTTTTGTGTAGTGGAACTAATATGGCCATCTACCATGAGGAAAATACTGAGACTAAACTTGCAACAACAATAAAAACATTTTACATAACTTGATTTTTGTGTGATACATGTTCAGCTAAATTGAATCTGGGCCAGGTGCTTAAATGGGCATCTGGCTCACGATTTCACATTCCAACTCCGAAGATAGGAATGTCAAAGGTGGGTTGCTTTCTTCCTTTCACATTTCACTCCTCATGCCTTGTGCTAAGTGCTTGACATGACATAATCCGTCATGGCCCTTAAGGTGACCCTCGAGTTAGTTCCTTGGGCCATTATACACTGGAATGCAAGCTTTGAGAATTACATTGTGTTGTTATCATTAACAGCCAATTTAATTCATAACACAATCTGTGCTGGATGCCTTGTATGTTTCTTGATTAGAAAATTCTTGTACCTTTTCCTTACAACTTTAAATCTTGATTTATTTGTAGGACAGAAATGTCCCAAAACATCATGAATAAGTTTGCATTTCCTTTGCCAGCGATCAATATTGAGCCACTCATATTTATTATTATTAAACTGAATTTTGTTCACATGGGACCTTCCGAGACATGTGGATATGATGCCATGTTGACTGACTGTTCAAATTTAAAAAGAACCACTCCTTCATCTCCAGCCTTAGTTGTAAATATGTTATCTAATTCCCCAGCTAAGTTGTCCATTTAGAAATTATTTTAGTATAAATCTGTACATTTCACATCAACACTTGCCTATTATTGGACAGAGTGATTCTTAGATCTTAGATAGTATGTTCCAGGAATGGGTTTAGGGCTCAATTGATGTTGGCTAGAAATATCCATTAGAAGAAACTTACTGGCTGGAAAAAGATATAAAGGACACCAGTTTGTTCACACTGAACTCTCCAGGTCCCAAAAAATCAATTTCATCTGCAGAGCCTTCCAGGGTTTCATACTTTCTCCAGTCATCTTCAGTGTCTACATGAGTCCCTTTGGGACTCTACTCACACAAAACAGCATCACAGTTCATTCACCAATATTCAGATGATACACAACTCAACCTGACAGACTCCTCTGCTCCAGCCATCCAACAACCCAAACACTGCCTGCAAATTTTCCAGACCTCGATGTCCAGCGCCTACCAGAAGCTCAATCCAACCAAGACAGAATTCATGTTATTTCCATATTTGCCAAAAACAAACAAGAAATAGTACAGACCTGGTTCAGCGACATGAACCTTGATGGTTTCAAACTCCACCCTTCACCAAAAGCCAATTCACTTCGATTTGCCTTGGACACCAGTGTCACCTTCAAGGAACCCATTGCCAAAAAACAAAGATGGCCTGGTACCAGCTTGCTTTTCTAAGACAATGGTTAATTCAGAAAGTGACTTTTGAACTGCTGTGCAAGCGCTTGTACTTGTGCATCTGGATGGTTGTAACACTCCGCTCCAAGTTCTCCACACTCCACACAGTCACCCCTAAGGGCATCCTACACTCTGAAATCTGTCCCATCCTGGGCCGGAAGAAATATTAACACACCACTCACATCGTGATGGAACTTCATTGACTATTCTTGCCATAGTATACCATCTTCAAAACCAGCGGCATCATTTATAACACCATCATAACTGGAACCCCAGCTTATTGTGAGGGCAACCTCATCATCTCTGATGACATTTCTGTACACAAATAGCCAGGCCAGGAGCTCACTGGATATTAAGAGGTGTAAAAAGGAGAAGAAAAAAAACAAGTCACCAGTCCTTTTACTTTTTTGCATCCAGGATCTGGTACAGCATCACAATATCAATAAGGAACGCCACAACACTGCTCCAATTTAGGGAAGACCTCTCTAAAGAACATTACATCGCAATACAGTAACACTCCAATAACCAGCTACCTCTCCTACCACTCGTTGACTGTATACTTATCTTTGATCCTTCCGGCTATGTTTGCATATACAAATACCACACACTTACACACAGTCATACGTATATACAAGAGTTTGTGACAAGAAAGTGGCGTAAAACGCTGATTTGGATTTTACTTTACAGTGAGATGTTTTCTTCAAAATGCGTAAGTGAAATAAAAGACGCCCTTGTAGATAGTATGCAAGCTTCTTCAATGTCATTTCAGTGCAGTAGCTCCCCAAATGATAAGAAAAGGCCACACAGCTTGATTGTGAAGTACGCTGAAATCACAGGGAGAGCCAAATAGCGAGGCATGCTGGTGGCCCCTTAGAAGTCCCCAAAGAAGGCATCAGATTAACATCCCAAGAACAAGAAATATATAACGGAAGAATAACTTAGTTTGTATTGCTGATATCACAAACCCGCATCCTGTACAATGTCCCATCATGCTTTATGCTTCAATGTATAAGTATTTATATTATTTGAATCTCACTTATTTTTGAGAATATTTACGTTTTTCATTCAGAAATATCAAACATACAATTGTTTCAGTCACTGTGATTGGCAGTGAAAGCCCACTTGTGAACATAGCAATCTGAAAATAAGGTCAGTCATATTCAAATTATGAAACATTTCCTTCACCTCGCTGTCCAAAGGGAATTTCAAAAGTGAAAATGTTTCAGAAATCACTGAAATGCTGTTTTTTCTGTGAATACATTCCTTCTTAGTAGATTAATAATATCAAAACACACTCTTGCTGTGTGCTTGAGCTGCGTGTACACATTAAAATCGACAAATGAATGAGAAAGCTAACAGGTTTTTCATAAATCGATACAAAGGAGCTTTAAGAGTCAGAATACAGAATAATTATTATGAAATGAATAGGATGCAAGGGAGGAAAAATAATACTTTGGAAAAGGAGGATGGGGATCACGAAATGAGAGGAACTGCTAAGAAATCTTAGGTGCAAAATATGTAAAAACGTAATTCAGGAGGGACCTGAATAAATAAATTGCTAACAATACTGAATCATGTTCAGGTATATGCACACAAAGACAAGAAAACATCAATTTTATCTATGCTGCCTCTTAACATATTGTACTGTGCATTTAGCGATATTGCTTTAGGTGGCCCTTGTCTCAGGCTCAGTATGCATATATGCCGAAACTCCTTTATGTGCATCTCTGTCATGAAAAACTTTTTGTAAATGTAGATACAGAATGCCAGTGCATTCAAATGTGCCCCAGAATCACTGCCCAGCGTAAACTAGTTTCAATGGACCCAATCCTTTTTTCAGAGTTGCATTATTGGCATCACATGTGATTTGTAGCTTCTGTGAAAATGAAACGTGCCATTTGTCTTGAGGGGCTTTTACCACGGACTACCCCCTCAGCCAAACTCTTAATCAGTTCCTAAGTGATATAGATTGATTTGCACAATACTGGAAGTTGTGTGATCAACACTCAACATTATATTATCATAAGTTGTCAGGATTTAAAACCTTGGGTGCAGTGCACATCTCTGAAGTAGTAAGTGCAAATAGGCAATACATCTGGTCTAGAAGAACTGGTCATGTATTTAGAAATTGAGGATTTGTGGTCACCAATTCGGGTTGGTAAACGTAAGTGAAGAGTGTTAGACCAGTAAGCCTTAGGGTGGTCTTCCCCCAAACATTTTGACTTACTCCTCCATATTTTTCTGATCTTGTTTTTGTTGGCCTTAGGACTATGTGCACTTTACTAGTGCTAAACAGTGGTAAAGTGTATGTGCCTACTCCTTAAAACATGATAGCATTGGTTTGTTCACAACTGGCATGATTAAATTACTTAGAAGTGGCACCATATGGCAGGGTAGTTATAGATGGCAGAGTATAGATGCAGATGCTAGGTTGTTGTAAGTCTATTATGTGCCTGAGGTATAGATCAGGAGGCCAGGCAACTAGACCTTGGAGTCATTCTGGGTTCAAGTGATGCAGCTCCAGTCCTTCTCACTCTGGAAAGAGGGTGGCAGGTCAGCACAGTAAAGCAGGAGTCAGGCATACTGCAGTCCAGCAGAGTGGCAGTCCTTCAGCAGCTCAGCAGTCCTTCTTCCTGGCAGAGTATCCACAGGTCCAAAAGTGCACTGAAGGTTTGGTGTCTGAGGTCAAATATGTATACCCAGTTGTGCCTTTGAAGTAGGCAAAAGATTCTAGAGGCATGCCTTTGAAGTGCACGGATGTCCTGCCTTCCCTGCCCTGGCTCCAGACTAATTACAAGGGGTATGCAGCACTTTGAGTGGAGACAGGATATAGCCGATTCAGTGAGGCTGTGCCTGGCCCCTCCCTCTCATCCTGCCAGTGATGGCACCCATTGTGCGTGGCTACCTAGGAGAAATACACAAAGCCCAGCTGCCAACTACATTAAGTCATGTGACCAGAGACAGGCTGCAGGCACCAAATGCCTAAGGTAAGAAAATGCCAACTTCATAAACGTGGCATTTTCATAACTGCAATTTAAAATCCAGCTTCACCATAAGTTAGAATTTTAAATTAGGATTCCAGAGACACCAAACATGAACTGGTTTTCTCTTCCCATTTGGGGATTACACATATAAAATGTAATAAGGCAACTCCAATGTTATCCTTGGGAAAGATAGGCCTTGCAATAGTGAAAAATGAATTTAATCGTTTTTCACTAGCAGGAGATGTAAAACGTAAATGTACATGTCCTATTTTTAAATATATTGCATCCTGCCCTCTGGGCTGTCCAGGGGCCTTTTGTAAGGATGACATATTTGTATTAAAAATGATGGCTTGGCAAAAGATGTATTTTGCCAGGTTGAAACTGCAGTTTGAAACTGTACACAGAGGCTAATCAATGGAAGGCCTGGGGCTTGTTTAAAAGGCTACTTAAGTGGGTGGTGCAATCAGTGCTGCAAGCCAACCAGTAGCATTTAGTTTACAGACCTTGGGCACATATAGGACTACTAGGGTCTTATAAGTACATTAATTATGCCGTTTGTAGATAGCCAATATTACCATTTTTAGAGGTAGGCCCACATGGACTTTGACACTAGTTAGCAGTGGTAAAGTTCTCAGTGTCCTAAGGCCAGTCAAAATGAGGCCTGAAAAAATGGAGGAGGAAGGCAAAAAGTTGAGGGGAAGACCACAATAAGGCTGACAGGTCCAACAGCATATCATTTTAAGTATTACATGTCCTGGTAGTGAAAAACCCTTAAATTAGTTGTTCACTATTGCAAGGCCTGCTTCTCCCAACATTATAGTTACCTTAGTACATTTAATAAGCAGTAACTTCTACATGGGAACAGGTAAACAGTTCATGTTTAGTGACTTTGGAATTATAATGAAAAATCCTCTCTTATGGTGAGGTCAGATTTCAATAATTTTTTTGAAAATGTCACTTTTAGAAAGATGGTATTTTCCTGCCTTAGCCATTTAGTGCTTGTAGCCTGTCTCTAGGTAACATGACTTAGGGCAGTTGGGCTTTGTGTATTCCTCCTAGAAAGTGACACACAATACAGGCATTAGGTGTGCCTGGATGGGTCTTCACTGGCAGGGTGCGAGGGTGGAGCTAGGCACAGCCCTACTTACACCTGAATAGACTGAGTCCTGCCCTCACACAAAGGATAGCATACCCCCTGTAGTTAGTCTGGAACCAGAGGAGGGAAGGCATGGAACCTGAGCACTTCAAAGGACATTTTCTAGAAGTTTCTTCCACTTCAAAAAAGATATCAGATATACATATTGTACCTCAGACACCATCTCTTAAGTACACTCCTGGACTTGTGAATATTACAGAAGATGGACTACTGTGCTGCTTTGCCACCAGAAGGGCTGCCACCCTGCTGTCCTGCTTTCTGAGAAGGAAGATTGGACTAGCACCATTCATCTCAGGTTCAAGTGACTTCAAGGGTCAGCCAGCTGACCTCCTGTTCTGAGCTACAGGAACAAAATAAGCTTGACAGGCTCCCTGCAACTGCCCAGCTGACCTGTTACCTGGACCTTCATGTGGACCTTCCTCAGCGCTGCTGGCCTCTGCGTGGGTGAGTTTCTGATTCCCAAGTGGTGCCCCTTAGGTCCTGGACCCTTGGTGTGGTCTCAGTTGAGTTCCTCTGACATTTTTTGGGCTCATCAAGAATGTGAATGGGCCTGTTGGTGACAAAACCTTGCCACTCACACCCATCACCACGTGAAGTTCAGGCAAACCAACACTTCACAGTACAGCATCAACTGCTGGACTGCTAATGCAAAGAATCTACAATGCTCTCTGCTCCTCACAACCCCTTCCACCATGAATTAAACTTTTTGCGCTGGACTTTGAAGGTTAATCTCTCAGCTGGACTAACCTCATCCCTGTGTCCAACACACACTCCATTGCAGTTGGCCTGAACGTGTTACTTTCACCCGGTCTCGCATAACCAGATTCCCGCGAGTGGGGCTATGTGCTTTTTGGTTATATGTTCACTTATATTTTTTAAATCGCATAGCTCCAGTTCTTCTAATTAGTTTTTTTTTTATTACTAGCTTTATAAAATATAATATAAACTGTGATATTGACAACATGTATGTGCTCTGCATAAATCTACAGCTTTGAGTCTGCGAAAATATCCTCCTGACCTGAAAGGCAGCTGAATGTTTGAAAGAGTGTAGCACATCTAATTTGCATCATTCATACAGGTTTATCTACAGGCGTCTTTAGAAATTCATCATGAAAATGTCACTGTTAAAACAGTCGGTATAATGTTTAATGTATACTGTACTGAAATGCTACATAGTGCTAACCCAAAGGGGAGCCCTGTTAAACCAACTGCAGACCTGCCAACTGGACTTTCCTCATGCATATGATGTACATGGGGGAAGATGATCTTACCATAAATACGAAAATGCATTTAGCTACCTAGATTTGTATAATATACTTTGCTTTGAGCAAAACAATGCCTTGATATGTGTGCTCATATGAGTGCTAATGCTTATGAAAGAGTGCCGAGGGCTCACCAACCAAAGTCTGCCCTGAGCCATACAAAAAGAAACATCAAGGAATAACTTTATGGATGGTAAGCCTATGACTATGGTTTTCACTAAGTTACTTTATTCCATGGATTCACAAAATGCCCTAGTCCAGACACAGGAATGAACTGATATCATTGATGTTCATTCCCTTAACCCTAAACTGGCAGATTGTCAATCTGTGGGCAATCCATTAATTCTTATTTAGACTTAAGGTACAAATGATCTACATAAGGAGCCTTATCAATCCTTAGCACCACATCTGGTAATGACCAATAAGAAAAATGTTAGACCTGGCATCCTTAGCGTGGTTTACCCTAACTTGTTGCCCTCTGGCCTCCTGTATTCTGACTTCATTTTTGCAGGCTTTTAGGATTCTGGGCACATTACCATTGCTGACCAGTGCTAAAGTGGAGATGATTTGTACTCTACAACATGGTGATATTGGCTTACGCACCATTGCCATATTTAATTTACTTGTAGGTGCCTAGTAAAGAGCACTATATGTGCTGTGGGCCTGTAAATTAAATGCTACTGATGAGCCCACAGCACTGATTGTGTCATCCACTAAAGTACCCTTTTAAACGTGTCTCAGGCTTGCCACTGCAGAAACTTTGGGGGCAGTTTTAAACTACCATTTCGACCTGGCAAGTGCATCCAGGGATAAGTTAGAAATATGGAGTTTGGTGTTCCAGGGCTCACAATTTAAAATCACAACATACGGTGAAGTCAGATTTAAAATTGTAAGTCTGAAAATGTCACTTTTAAAATGTTGGCATTTTCTTACTCTAATGATTCTGTGCCTCTGCCTGTCTCTGAATATACATCTGGGGTAGATGAAAGTATGGCTTTGTGCATTCCCTCTAGACAGTCCCACACAAAGGGAGTTTGGGTGTGACATTTGCACCCTGACGGCCCATCACCTGGCTCATAGGTCTTCCTGGGCTAGGTGGGACGGAGGAGCTGACATCTACACCCGAATAGGGATGCCTCTCCTCACACAAAGGGCTGCATACTCCCCTGTAGAGTGTCTGGAGCCAGGGAAAGAAGGGAAGGGACACTGTAATCTTCACATGCCTCTTTTGAAGTCTTCCCCACTTTAAATACATATTTTGGTATACAAACTGGACCCGATGCCCCACCAAATCAGTTCACTTTGGTGTCCTGAGGAGACTAAGAAGAAAAGCTGTGCAACCAGGAGGGACTGCCACTTTGCTATTTGCTTTGCTGTGTTGGCCTGCTGCCTGCTGATTGCTTTGCTGCCAGAAAGGACTGCCACTTTGCCACTTGCACTGCTGTGTTGGCCTGCTGCCTGCTGATAGTGAGAAGGACTGGAAACTACCCTACAACCATTAATCCCTCAGTAACTCCAAGGCCTTGTTGGAGTGCCCCCTGTTCTCGAAGTCTCAGGGTCATCAAAGACGTTGTGTCCTCCTTTGTGTCACTTTGTCACAGGAAGGCTTCTATGAATATCATAATGTCCCCAGCGCATACTCATGCACAAGGAAGCACTTTGCTGCAACTCCCAACAAAGCCAGCACTCACTCTCTACGTTGCATTCAAGGTCAGCAGCACATGCTGATTGAAATCACCGCCTTCATCCCAAGCTGATGCCGCAGGACTGAGAGAAGATTCCCAGCACAACACCTAGCGTTGCCATAACAGCTGAGGTCTCACTGCACACCACAAAGGAGTGTGAGCTCACCAAACCTGCACATCTGCCAAGGATAACCTCACTGCAGGAATGAGAGAAGCATCCCAAAGCAACTCTGTGTTGCCATAACAATTGGTCCTCCCTGTGATGATGCACCAGCAAAAGCCTCACTGCATGCAGCAGAGGAGTGTGGACTTGCTGAACCTGCACATCTGCCAAGAGCTGCTCCTCCACCAAGAGGTACTGTGTTCAGAACTGGACTCACAAGGTCCTCTGTGTTCATCCTGCACCACACAGCGGCTAAGTAACTTGTCTCCATTGGTCAGGGGGACCTGTGGCTCATTTGGGTGCAACATGAATGCTTGCTTAACTACCTCACACATAATAACTGATCTCCCATTGAGATCCTTGTCAATCAACCCAGTTGTAGTGAGACCACAACAATTCAGCAATTAAGAATGCTTCTCTGGCCCTTGCAGAAATGCACATTAAATGAATATTTAAAAACATTACAACTTGCAAAATATTGATTGGATTTTTATCATTTTGGCCTAGTTTTAACTGGATTAAATATTGTGTATGTTTCAAAACTGGTGTGGAGTCTTTTTTATGGTGTCTGTCACTGTGTCACTGTACTCAAGTGTGGAACAAACACTTTACACATTGCCTCTTAAGTTAAGTTAAGCTGTTCCAAGCTACCAGAAGTTGATCACAGGTTAATTTAGGGTGTGTATCAGACATACCCTAACTAGCATTGTGGTCTCTACTTGACAGGGTACCCACCTCTGCCAACTACAGATCCTTTTTCTAACAACCCCAAAAGAAAACCTGACTGGATGCACCAATCATTTCACTCTGTGGAAAGCACTGTTCTAATTTACCACCAACAATTTCCTTTTGGTATTATACTGTAAGACAAGAAGAATGCCATGAAATGTGAACTCTATATCAATGACTAAAAAATCAGCTTCTTTTGTGTACTATAAGAAACAGTTGTCATTATTAGTATAATCATGCACACCAACATATCACATCAAATATTATTGAATACATGCTATTTTACTTGCTTCTCTTGAGGACAGGGCACATCATATCACTCTGCTGTACCTCCATGTTCTGCTAGTATTATAGCACACATCATCTTTAGTGTATGTTTAGAAACATATTCCTTTAAGGGAATTTTAGAAAAAATAAGATCTTTATATCTATAGTCAACCATTTGGGTAGAAAGGTCTCTGAATTCTTCTAAGCCTCACTCACCATATAGAACTTGTCCTTGTGCTAGTACTTTGTAGACTGTGTTACTAAAATGTAATCTCCATCTGTCTGCCAGCTAAAACAATCAAGAAACTAATGTCTTAAAATGGAGTCATTCCTCTCACCCAGAGAGTGAGTAAAACAGGTAACATCACCTATTATTTGCAAGCCCTTTACTGACTCTTGGTAGTGCAGTCAAAAGTATGTGCACTGTGTACAAGGACCTGCACATCTAGGCCTCTACTTTCCTTACTATGATCTTCCAAAAATATAGGCTGATCAAATGCCTAGGGATGGATTCCTTGATTATGCTTACTAGGCAGCCCATTAAATATTAGTTGATTGGTGGAAGGTCACCCTTTTAAAATCTCTTGCCCGCCAAAAACAGTTTGAAAAAGATTTCTTGAAATTAAGAATGGGTATGCAAACCTATTTTCTCTTTTTGGGCACAATCCACATTGATGGAGATATGTAACATGTCTGATTGCCCTGCCAGATCAAACAGTTTTCTTAGGTGACCTATTGTATGTCTCTTCTCATACTTATTTTCTACTTCTCCCTGTCTTGTTTAAATATTTTTAAATGACAGTAAATGTACATTTGGAACTATACACACACAAGAAATGAAGGGAAAATGATTATCTCTTGGCCAACCTTCAATGGCCCTGATGCATGGTTAATAATTAAGTCCACTGAGTATCATGTACTGGAATGAGTACTGCCCCCAACAAAATAATATTATTAACATATTAAATAAATTTGTTAATAGAAGCATATAGGTGTATAGCATTTCACATGCATCTATCAAAGGCACCCATATTTTATTATGAAAAGGGTCATATCTCCTCTTCAGCCGGGACCTAGCTATGGTTAAGACTACAACTGTTCATAGTCAATTTCACTTTCACTTACATTGGTGTGCAGGGGTATATCTCAGCCACCGTCACAGATGTGCATCGGGGCAAGGTTTTGTTGAAAAAGGAGAATGTTCCCATTCTCAGTGTATCCCTCCATAGTGGATCCCTACTTGGGGTTCACCAAAGGTGAGCATTCCCCAACCAGAGATCCACCCACTGGACAACAGGAATCCGTTTTTGAGGAGGGGGCCATGGTCTACTGTTCACCCTTTTCTTGGTGGTACAACAGTGTTTATGTCTCTACCAGGGACAGATAGGAAGTCCTTACCTTAATCTTCTCCACAGAAGGGCAGATAGCCCACTAGACACCAGGTGGTGTGGACTGGGGTTTGACCATAATAGACATTAGGGTTATATTGGAAAAAACAACAAAGGGTTGGGGGCAGACTACGATGCGTAGGGAACAAGTCCCCACAACAAAAATGTCAGAACAGTCTGTGTGCCCCCTGGGGGCAGTATGGGATATTTTACCACAATCTGACACTTCCTGAGAGGGCAGAAAGCCTGCTGGACACCAGGGCTCAATTTAAAAATAAAATACAAACAGGTGGGGCAGACAGAAAAGTGCTGGGCCATGCCCCACAGCAAATAAGGGCAGAACAGTCTGTCTGTCCCCCAAGGGTTAGGACTGGGATTTAGCCCCCGGTTTGTTCCCTGGGGACGGAAATCTCTCTAGACACCAAAAATAATGAAAAAATAAAGCAAAGGGGTGTAGGTGGCCCACCACGCACAGGACTATGCCCCTGCCCAAAAAGGCACTGCAGTCTTTCTCCCTCAGGAGATATATGAAGGGATTTGTCCCCAATCATCCTCCCATGGAGGACAGAAAACCCACTAGGTAACAGTGCTTACAAGAAAACAAAACAAAGGGATGGGGGCTACCATTAGCATGGCCACCCAAAAAAAGGCATAAACGTGGTTTTGTCCCTCTGGGGGAGTTAGGGAGTCTTCTGCCAATGCACCCAGGGAAGGCAAAAAGCCCACCTGATACCAAGGAAAGCAAAAAAAAATAAAGAGGTTGGGTGGGCCACCTTGTGCAGGGACATGACCCAGCTACAGAGACTGCATAACACTTGTTCTGCCCTCCAAGGAGCAAAGAGGGGGCCTATCCCCAATTTTACCCCTGTGGGCATGAAGCCCACTAGACAGCAGAGAATTCAACTTGCCACCAAACCAAACAAAAGGATGGAAGTAGCCTATCCTAGTTTCAAACCACACCCACAATCCAGAAGAGGCAAAAGAGTCTGCCTGCCTTCGGGGCATTTATGAGGGTTGTCCCAATAGTGGAGGTTGCCCATACTCTGCCCGAGGGGTAGAAAGAAGACTAGACACCAGTGATTTTGCATTTGAGGAAAAGAATGAGGTGCCACTCTGGCATTGGGCTATATGTCAAACCCAAACATGGCAAACAGTGAGGATTTCCTTTACCCTAGTTTACGTTTTTTCATACTGTGGTTTCACAAGTGAGGGAGCGTTTTTATCAGGACAAGTGGAGGAATGCTGAGTCATATAAATTTTGTGGGTCCCTGTGGATTTCTGAGGTATCACATAAATGTAAGGAAAATGCATGATTTTAGACAAGGTTTGAGGTTTGGAGTACATAATGGGTAAGAAACCATTGTGGAATCCACATGAGGCACACCACCATGGACTCGATCCATGTGTCTAGTTTTTAGAAATGTGTGGATTTAGTAGGTTTCCCTGGGTGGTGGACAAGCTGTGGCTCAGTTACCGCAGCTACCACCATTGCCGATGTCTCCACATTGCATTTTGGGGTCTTATTTTCACTCAGACACATGTGGGATTGCCCACTGGTAGGAAGTTTGTGGATCCCTGCAGGTGTTGGAAATTACCCTCATAGATATGTGAGGACAATGTATGCTTTTAGCCAATGTTTGATGCTTACTAGGGCTTCTGGGTAGAAAACCTAATGACATTCACACAAGTGACACCAACCTAGACTCCTTGGGTGTCTAGCTTTTAAAAATGTATAGGTTGGTATGTTTCCTTGGGTAAAGGAAGAGCTAGGGACAAAAATCTACAGCTACCTAAATTGTCAATAAAAGGGTCAGATTTAATGGGATGTTTGATATGTCCATTTTCGTTTTGAGCTTGTTACTAGTGTGGGCGTTAGGACCCTATCACAAGTGGGGTATGATTTTTATTGGGAAACATGTAAGAATTCTGGGTGGTAATAGATTGATGGGGCCATAAAAAATCTGAAACCTTTCTTTACAGAAATGTGAAGAAAATATGAGCTTTTTCCAAAGTTTAAGGTTTAAAATGGCTTCTAGGTAAGAAATCCTCGTGAGATTCATGCACGTCACACGGCGTTGGACTTCCTCCGATGTCTATTTTTCAGAAATGTCTGGGTTTGGAAGGTTTGCCTGGGGGACAGCTTAGTTAGGGCACAAAATCTACACCTACCCTAATTGCAAAAAAAAGGCTGCTTTTTAGTGGGGAAAGGGTCGACTTTTAATGAAAATATGATGTGTCCATGTTGCATTTTTAGCCCTTTCCTATCACAGGCACTAGGCCTATCTATACACATGGGGTACCATGTTTATCAGCAGGCATGTGGGAATACTGTATGGAAGGACATTTTTGGATTCCCACGGATTCTGAATTTCACAGAAATGGGAGGAACATGTGTATTTTTAACCAAAGTTTGAAGTTTGCGAGAGCTTCTGTGTAAGAAAACCTATTGACATTCACACAAGACACACCAGTCTGGAGTCCCCTGGGTGGCTAGTCATCAGACATATATGGGTTTGGTAGGTTTGTCTGGGTGCCAGGTAAGCTAAGGCCCAAATTCCATAGTCACCCACATTGTAAAAAAACATCATTTTGCTGGGCTTAAGTAATGTCTCCAGGTCAAGGTTTAGGGAATTTTATTTTGCATTCACTAGGCCCAGACACATAAGTGAGGTACCATTTTTATCAGGAGACCTGTGGGACAGATAAAAGTAAAACATGAGCTTATTATCAATTGGATTTCTCTGAATTTGTGGCCCCCAAATGTAAGGCAGTGTGCAAAGAAGAAGATATTATGCAAAATGCTCTCTGAAACACAAAAGTAAGGGTAACCACAAATTCAGTGGTGTATAAGTACCCACTATCCCTAAACTTTCAGAAATACATAGGTTTACTTAATTCCCATTTTCATTCTTTAAAGTTTACCATATGAACTAGTGTATAGTGAATGAAAGGATACTTCATGGCGACTTTCTAATCAATACCATTGTAACACAGCATGCAACCATAGGTCTGAAAGGTCTATGTTTCTGAAAAAAACAGACCTTTAAGAACCATGCAATGTTACTTAAAGATAAAACAGTCTGTCTTGAACACCTCCTTAACAGATTGTTCATATCCTAGTGCTTGTCACCTGTACCACAGCGATGTACCATGGCAGGTCATTTGTATGGGTTGTTCTTTGTTAGGATTTGTACAAATCGTGTAGTAAGGTGCATTCACATAGATGTTTTCTTCATTTGCAAATAATAGCATAATATAGTAAAACACTATTAAAAAACACCAAAATCTGATTTGTGTTGTCCTTGTTAGAGTGCAGCAGTATAACTTCTTTGAAACCAAAGTTTCTGCCGGTCAGCCCAGTGGAAACTGTGCTGCAACATTGGTCTCGGCTCCACATGGAGCTGAGGACAATGTTGGTGCACAGAGGGGCCCCCAGCACCATCGGAATGCGCTCTGTCTGCTAAGCAGACAGTGCCCATTCCGATGGTGCTAGGCAACAAGGGCCCTGCACTGCCCATACCATGGCAGTGCAGGGGCTCCCCTGTGGCCCCTGGCACCGGCTTTCCACCGGCCTATTCACGGCAGAAAGTGGGGTTGTAATCAGCCAGACGGTGCTGAGTTCAGCGCCGCCGTGGCTGGTTACAACTTTGACCGCCATCACCCCGTCGGGAACAATGTTCATGGTGGGAATGGCAGTCTCCTGCTGGGTCCATCCACGAGGGTTGTAATGTGGTGGTCGGGCCGCAACAGTTGCGGCAAACTGACTGCCACAGCCAAGATCGTAATAAGGCCCTTTGTCCGCATTCTGCAGATTTGTAATTGTGGATTTCCTTTTCAGAACACTATGTTAGAAGTTGGGTCTCTATTTGGCAGATTTGTGCACCCTGTCCAATCCTAGTCATGGTAAGTCAGATACACGGCCTAAATTAACCTGTGCTCACCTTCTGGTAGCTTGACACAGAGCCGTCAGGCTTAACTTCAGAGGCAATGTGTAAAGTATTTGTGCAACACTTAATCACAGTCAAAGACACTACAGAAAGACTACACATCAACTTAGGAAATTAGAGAATATTTACCTGAGTAAAGCAAGACCATAGTGACAATACTCCAATAAGTAGAAGTTGGGACATGAATTTCTTAAGATTAAATGTGAAAACAGTGCTTAGAAGTCACTAGCGGTTAAAAGGTTACTTGAACTCGCGAGTCACCGGTGCAAATCCAAAGTTCATGCTGACCACAATGGAGGGTAAGCCAGCTACAGAACCTACATCCTGAAATAATATCTCTGATGGAGCAAAGCATCGACGTCAAGGGCACGAAGAATCAGTTTTTGCAGAAATCAGCGGCACAACCCACTTCTGAGACTGGAGGGGCATATCGGGAAAGGGTAGCTCTCACAGATGGCAGAGTTCAGCAGAACCAGGAGAGTTGCATGCCCCTGAAACTGCGAGAACAGGGGGTAAACAACAAGTCCTTGGATAATCTTGGGGTCAAGGATGTAGGGAACAGGTACAGTCCATCTCACTCCTGGATAAGAGCAGCAGGCAGCAGGCCAACACAGCAAAACAAGGAGCAAAATGGCAGTCTCTCCTACAGCACTGCACACAGCAGGCAGTAGGCCTACACAGCAATGCAGTTGCAGAGTGGTAGCCCCTCCTGGCAACACAGCAGTACTTCTTCCTGGCAGAATGTCCTTGGCTCTAGTAGAGTACTGATGATTTGGTGGAGTTTGGGGCCAGTACTTATACCCAAATATGTATTTGACATGGGGGAGACTTCAAAGAAACCTTTGAAGATCAAAAGGTTGCTGCTCTTCTTTCCCTGGCTCCAGACACTCTACAGAGGCTTATGTAGTCCTTTGTGTATGATGAGACATAGCCCTCCTAAGGTGTAAGTTGGGGTAGTGCTAAGCTCTGCCCCGTTAAGCCAGTTAATATCCAATTTTTTGTCCATTAAGTCACATCTAAGTTTCCATTGAGTGTGACTGTTTATAGGGAATGCACAAAGCCCAGCTGTCACCAACTCCAGATGTGTATTCAGAGATGGTCAGAGGCACAGAATGGTTAAAGTAAGAAAATGCCAACTTTCTGAATGTGACATTTTCAGACCTAAATTATTAAATCCGACTTTACCATGAGCTGTAATTTTAAATTGCGAGTCCAGAGACACCAAACTCCAAATTTCTATATTTTCCCAATTGGAAGTTACCCTTAAAAGCTGCTTCAAGGCAACCTCAATGTTAACTTATGGGAGAGATAGGCCTTGCAGTACTGAAAAACATATTTAGTAGTCATTCACTACCAGGACATATTCAACTTAAAAGTACATGTCCAGAGTCTTAAATACACTTCACCCTGCCCTTTGGGCTGACCAGGGCCTGCCTTAAGGGTGACATATGTAATAAAAAGGAAGGTTTGGACCTGGCAAGTGGGTGCACTTGCCAGGTGGAAATGGCAGTTTAAAACTTCACACACAGAACCTGCAGTGGCAGGACTGAGACATGTTTGAAAGACTACTATAGGAGGTGACATAATCAGTGCTGAAGGCTTACTGGAGGCATTTAATTTACAGGCCCTGGGCACACATAGGGCCTGATTACAATTTTGGAGGAGGTGTTAATCCGTCCCAAAAGTGACGGATATACCACCAGATGTATTACGAGTCCATTATATCCTATGGAACTCGTAATACGGCTGGTGGTATATCCGTCACTTTACCGTCACTTTTGGGACGGAATAACACCTCCTCCAAAGTTGTAATCTGGCCCATAGTGCACTTTACTACGCAATTGCACGTAAATTAAATTTTCCAATTGTGGATAATCCAATATTACTACATTTTAAGGAAAGAGTGCAAGCACTTTAACACTGTTTAGCAGTGGTAAAGTGCACAGAGTCCTAAAGCCAACAAAAACAAGGTCAGAAAATGAGGAGGAAAGCTAAAAGTCTGGAGATGACTTTGCAGAAAGGGCCGTTTCCAACACCCCGATAGACCAGCAGCATTCCAGGATATTAGCTTTCTGGTAGTATTTTCTGGTGCTGTAACTGCATTTTTTTATACGATAGGGGGCGCAATGGGGTAGGGTGAGTCTTGCTGTGCATCCTCTGGTAGGCGGCTTTTGAGCTAGGTATTGCAATAGGTCCTGCCACCTAGATTGCATGCTAGCCAGCTCCAGCCCTCCTCGTGCTAATTTACCCTTTCGTTGGGCAAACTATCCTTGTTGGGATGACTTCTTGTTCGGCCTGTAATGTATACTTACATTTTTGTAATTGGAGTTTGGTTGGACCCTTGGTGCTTCCTTAGGAGGCCTTTCCTCATATTTGGATCATTTAGGGAGGCAGGTTATGATCTGACTTACGAGGGCAACACAAGTGGATATTTCTCTTCCTCTTTTTCTTGCACCAAGTTACCCCAGTCCACAAACCTTCCCTTTCCTACAAGACCCTTTTCAACAGGGCTGCAATTTTCCAGGTTGTTTTTGTGTATTCCTGGCTGTTGTACTAGCTACTTGATTCAAACTGGATGCTGAGGATATCTTCACTGTTTTTTTCGGGTAGTAAGGTTATATGGCGCATTAGCGTCAAAATGTTTGCCCGACTGAGCATATCTTACCTGCCCCTTGAGATATAGGGGGTCATTCTGACCCTGGCGGCCGGTGACCGCCAGGGTCACCGACCACGGGAGCACCGCCAACAGGCTGGCGGTGCTCCCGAGGGCATTCTGACCGCGGCGATTCAGCCGCGGTCAGAAAGGGTAAACCGGGGGTCTCCCGCCGGTTTACCACTGCCCAACAGAATCCTCCATGGCTGTGGAGCGCGCTCCGCAGCCATGGGGATTCTGACACCCCCTACCGCCATCCTGTTCCTGGCGGGTCTCCCGCCAGGAACAGGATGGCGGTAGGGGGTGTCGCGGGGCCCCTGGGGGCCCCTGCAGTGCCCATGCCCATGGCATGGGCACTGCAGGGGCCCCCGTAAGAGGGCCCCGCAAAGTAATTCAGTGTCTGCAAAGCAGACACTGAAATACGCGACGGGTGCAACTGCACCCGTCGCACCCCTGCAACTACGCCGGCTCAATTCTGAGCCGCCGTCCTCGTTGCAGGGGCATTTCCTCTGGGCCGGCGGGCGCTCTTTTGGAGAGCGCCCGCCGGCCCAGAGGAAATGTCTGAATGGCCGCCGTGGTCTTCTGACCGCGGTGCGGTCATTTGGCGGCGGTACCTTGGCAGACGGCCTCCGCCGTCCGCCAAGGTCATAATCAGGGCCATAGTGTGGTAGGAATGCTATTTTATGTTATTCCTCTACCAGACTGCCATCCTCCTTTTTATTTGTTGAGGGGGCTACGGGTCCTGGACAAGTGACCCATGAATCCCTTGTTGGATGACTCGCTTATGCTCAGGTTTGTGATTCTCTGTGCCCCATTTCCTGCACTGACTCTCTTTTGGGGCTCTTTTTGAAATAGTGGTCTTCTGGATTTTCAAGATGTTTCTTGGGATGATCTCAACCCAATTCTCTAGATTGTATTTGGGCATTGTCCAGATTATCTTGTTGTGGAGCTTATGTGTGGGCCTGAGCAATTGAGTTTCCCGGTGCAGCAGATTCCTTGAGTTCAGTTATTTCCTGTTGTTGGTTTGAATCTTCTTTGTGCAAAATATTGGAAATAAATATTATTTGGTTTGGCTTCATCTTTTGTGTTAAAGCGCCTATTTGTCCTGGTGGTTCATAGGGCAGCAGTACTCAACTTTTTCTTAGTTGGATGTTTCTTTGCATCTTTTGTTACATGTTTTTTTGCACACCTCATTACTGGTTTGGTGCCCAGAGTTTTCTGTACCATCTTCATTTGCTGTAGGCTTCAGATCTTCCTTTGTCAGCTCTGTTTGAACTTACATAGTGCCAGCTGTGATTGTGGAGTTGGCTTGGACTTTCTCTGTTTCAGGCCACTTTGTATCCTGTCCCATTTTTAACAACTCTAATGGTGTTTGGTGGGCTGCTTTTGGCCTTAGTACTTCCTTATGTGTTTCAAGGCTGACCATCTCTAGCACTATGCTTGTAGACCCTGACTCTTTATAACTTTCAAATCTGTTACCAAATTTGTGAACACATTGGGCAAGGTTGACAGTTTCTCCACGATTAATGAGCAGTGGCATTGATTCTATATGGCCCTCTTGTCAATATTATCTGGTTCCCTGGCTATTATTGCTATGCGGAGGGCTATGGTTTGTTATGGTATCATTTTGAATCTTGAGTTTGTGTGACTTCCATGCAAGTACATTTATTGCAGCCACCAAAGAGGAATTTTTGGAAGTGAGTACTTTGTCTTGGTTGATAATGAGATCTCTGAGGGATGCAATGGTGCAGTCATATATGTTTTCATTTGACTTGCCCTCTGCATGCCCCTTTTTAAGCTGGCTATGGCCTTGGTGTTGAGTTTCTGCCCTTAATAACTGTGGGCTTCTCAGGAGGTTTTCTTTCTGGTCGTCCTGAGTTTCTGCTGGTTCTTTTTCAATCATTGTATCTTCTAAGTGCTCCATGTGTAATTTCACAGTTGTCACCACTTTTGTTGATGCAGAGGGGGGTGGTGTAGTCATATGCATAGGAGTGACTGTCTCAGGCCTGTCTTAGGGTTGTTTTGGATGGATTATGGTGTACAAGCAGTGCATTGAGGTGGAAGAGAGCTCAGTGATTGTGGATATGTATCCCACCTTTGGGCCTGATGGAATCTACCTTCTCTTACCACCTTTCTGAGAGCTGACTCAGGGGCTAACGACTTTGCTGGTGTTAGCTCCTTCCATTTGCAGGGGGCAGTGTGATGATGCAAAGTCTGTGCTGCCCCCGAGAGTGATTTCCCTTAGATACTCTAGCGAAATACTCTGTCATGGTTTTGCTATCCCATTTGTCGCCTTGCATATTTCCCTGTTTATTGGCTGTTCGCCGCTGTGACTTTCTCTGATCCTCTGTCTAAATGGGTCATGATCGCACACCTGGCCTTTGGCTTCTTCCATCTGAATGACCAAGCAGCCTCCTCATCTCAGCAATCATCATTGTCTCCTTAGTCTCATCATTCCTTAGAGGAGCTTTACACACCTTTCCTTTTGCCATCACTGTTAGTCTCCTCTAGATGAACACTCTGTGAGCAACTTTGCAGCTAGCAGCAAAACTGGTACTCATCCTGACACAGTAAAATATTTCATATGGGGGCCTCCAGATCCTTAGGCAACTGTTTAATCAACCCTCCTGGTATCCTTGGTTACCAGTGCGTTTAAAGAAGAGAGTGGCTGTACTCCTTGGATGACTATCCATATACCAGGCTTGTGAAGCCAGAGACTATACACTTGAGCTCTGCTCCTCCTTCGTCTGCTCTGCACCATATGGCGGACCTCAGTGTCTGCTTTGTGCCACCTTCTGCTACCTGTGGTTGCCTTCTGGCAGCCTGCTGGCTGTATTATTGTTATTATGTTACTAACTGGGCTATCCAAGCTGTATACTACAGTAAATGGCAGTAGTAGTCAATGTTGGTAAATACTGGGAGGTAAATAGCCATTTAGTGAATGCTGCTAGCCAACAGCAACAGCAGTCACTGGAAAACATGCAAAGCCACATTGACCCAACGCTGATCCTTTCCGCAGAGCGATCGGAGCTGAAGTATAGTGCTTGTCGCCTGCCTTGTGCTGATTGCCTGGTTACTTCTGCCTCCTGCTGCTTCTTCTGTCTGTGAAGTTTTGAGCAGTCTCAGGCGCTACTATTTAGTGCCTTACCATTGCTGTAGGTCAGTCAAGGCTCCTGAGCCCTGCCCTCACTCTCTCCATGTCTGGGTACTGGACACAAAGAGCCCTCCCATCAGTGCTGGCTGCAGGTGGGCCATAGGTGCCAGCCAGCCATAGCTGCTCCAGTAAAGCTGATTGCAAGCTGGCAACTGTGGGAATGGGGAAGCAACATGAAAAGGTGAACACGATATGGCCCTCGTTTGAGAAAGCAATGAAAAGCAGGAGAAACATTGTCCCAGAGCTCTGACAAGCAGCAAGCCCTTGGCCCCTCAGTCCCTCCTTATCATGTCTCCTGCTTCACAACGTTACAGCATCATCTACTGACTCTCTCCTTCTCTGCCATCATTGTTTTGAAGGAAAAATATTATACAGTCAGTACAAAATGACAAATCATTGTAAGGTGCAGCTCAATTGGTGGCTCTGAGAATCATGTGTTTTAGTGAACCTCCAAACCTTATATATCACCACAACCAGAAAGGTCTGCCAGATGTAATGTTAAATGGCTTTTATAAATCAGTCAACACCCTTATTAGTATTGGCCATTAATTCTGATGGTCCAGTTATCAGCTTTTACCGGGGGCCATCAGAATTATAAATGCAGCAGGAACACAGATGCTTAATGATATTCCATTGTGAGATTTCAGCATGTTATTCCCTGAGACAGAACAATCGTGTTATTCCCCCACCGCCAATCCTTCAAAATTACCTGGACCCTCTGTAATAGTAAATCTGGTGGAGGACAATAACAGTTTTTTACAGGCAACTCATAATGAGGACATAAAGGTGGTCATTATTACTTTGGCGGTCTTCTGCCCACCATATTTTGGGTACTGATGGATTTCCGCCACAATTTGGGAGGAAGTCCAGCAGTAGTCGTGCTGGTGGGTGGAGGCGCTGGGGCAGTTCCACCACCAGCCCCGCCCCATCAGAAGGACGCCGCCCGCCGTATTATGTCCAATAATACGGCCTGGTGGTGTCCTGCTGGTGGGGTGCTGCCGGAGGTGGAAGCGCCCCTTACCATTCCCTGCCAGACGACCTCCTCCCCAGACCAGGTAGGTTGATCGTCCAACAGGGGAGGGTGGTTGGAGGGTGTGGGGTGTTGTGTTTGTGAGTGTGTGTTGTCTGCATGTGTGCATGAATGTGTGTATGCATGGTTGTATGTGTGTCTGACTGTCGAAGTGAGTGCGTGTATGCATGTAAGTGTGTATGCATGTCTGTATGCATGTGTGTATGCGAGTGTGAGTGTTGTGGTGAATGTGTGTTTGTCTGCATGTAAGTGTGCATGTTTGCATGCGAGTATGCGTGTTTGTCTGCATGTGAGTATGCATCTTTGAATGCGTGTATGAGTGCTGAAGTGAATGCGAGTATGGATGAGTGGGAGTGAATGCATGTATGTAAGTGTAGGTGAATGAGTGTATGCGTGGTGCGTGTAGGTGTCTGTGTGCATATATGTAGGGGGGCTGTGTTTTGGGGAGGGGTAAGGGTTCGGGGGAGGGGGGTGCTGTGTCTGGAGGGGTCGGGCGGGGGTTTAGTGCTTGCTGGGGGGGGGGAGTTGTCTACTGGTGACAGGGAAGAAATTCCCTGTCACCGGTAGCCTTTCTGCCAGGGTTTTCGTGGCAGTGCTACCACCGTGGAAACCCAGGTGGAAAGGCGACTCCTAATGTCGGCGGCAGTCTTCTGTCCACCGCCATGGCAGTATGAGTGGAGATGTGGCGGGTTGGCAGAGGCCAAACCACCACACTCATAATGTGGCTGTCTTTACCGCCAGCCTTTTGGCGGTGAGACTGCCACCTTTGCCCTGGCGGTCAGTAGACCGCCAGTGTCCTAATGACCCCCAAAGGATTTTCTACCAAACCTCCTACATATATTTGAGCAGCAGCTTTGTCGTGCCTCCTTTTTACACTCCTACTTCACTTCTGCTTTAAACACTTAGGCCCATATTTATACTTGGTTTGTCTTGAATTAGCATAATTTTTTTAACGCAAATTCTGAGCAAGCCTAACTCTATATTTATACTTTGGCGCTAGACACATTAACGTTTTCTGGACGTGAAAACCTACTGTGCGTCAATGAGATGCAAGGTAGGCATTCCCGTCCAGAAAAGGACGATATGGCCTTAATGCAATATTTATCTCATGTGCTAAAATCCAGAACAGGGGAATTGGGGCCTTAACTAATGGCGCTAAGCTTGCTTAGCGCCATTATTTAATACCTGGGTATGGGCAGGCGTAAGGGGACCTGTAGGCATATTTCCATGGTCAGAGACCATGGAAGGAGCCCACAGGTGCCCTTCCCTGGCCTTAGGGATACCTCCATCCACCCCCACCCACACCAGAGGGACACCACAGGATGAGGGACCCATCCCACGTAACTCCCGGTAAGTATTTTCTTTTTTCATGCTCGGGAGCCCTGACTTAGGGCCCTCTGCATGGCGCTGGCCTCAATGACCATGACCAGGGGATGGCCATTGGGGTGGTGAGCATGCCATGTCCATGGGGTTGGTGCGCCAGAAAATGGTGCTACCCTGCTTAGAGACATTTATTTGCCTCTAAACATTGTAGCGCCATAATTTGGCGCACAAGCTCTGGTTTCCCCTAAGCCTCCACCACCCTGTTTGCGTCCTTTACAAGGATGGCAACAGGGCATTAGCGCCGGCCAGCGTCATTCCATAAATATGGCACCCGGCCAGCATCTTGAAATGGTGCTAGCCGGCGCGTTACTTTTTCAGGCAGAACTGCGCTAACGCAGTTTTGTGTGAAAAAGTATAAATATGGGCCTTAGAGAAAGGCAGCCCCCAATGTATAAAGTATTAAAACAAATGCTATTATATATAAATTAATACATTGTGAAATCACAGTTACAGAATGAAGAATCACACAAGTTTAAATCGAATAAGTCTCTCCAAACTCTCAAAGGGGAACATCTAATGCTGACACACTAGCTACAAGGTAAAGCATATGGGAGCAGGTGTCCACAATAATGCTTGCATAATCAATTACAGTGCAAATGAATACCTCACTGTAATTTTCGTTGTTTGTTCCTGTGGAAGTGTGGTGAACAAAATCGCAATACTCCATTAAAATTGGTGCTCGATATTAATTCACTACATGGCTCATCTGAAAACTGAGAATGTCAGGAGAGGTTTTTAGAGAAGGGCTACAAGGACCTCGTCTGACCTCTGAAGCATATCAATTCTTTCCAGTGGTAAATTACTTATTTCTTTTAGAAGGTGAGCTACAGAATGGTAGCAGGATGTTTACACACCTCCATATGCACTAGTTGATAGCCGTTTAAAACGGGAGATGTGATTCTTTCACTACATGAAGCATGGATGGTTTTTAGGCATTCCAAAGCTAGAGCAGAACACTTCACTTAATTATAGCATTCTGTATAAGGATATAATTGATGTATATGTGGGCCAGAAGTACCAATAAAAATGAAGGGTTGCAATGGTGCAACTAATCAGAGGTAACGTATTAAAGATTAGAGAGATCGTTATAACTGTTGCAGCCTATAATGAAAGCCCGAACAGACAGCAGTGCATCATGTTTGCACTGCTAACATGAGAATGTTGAAGAAATAGACCTTTGGTATCCAATACCTTTTATAAACAGTTTGAAGGTCACCTGCTGATTTTCCAGTGCATACCACATATAGGGGGTCATTCTGACCCCCGCCGGCGGCGGATGCCGCCGGCCTGGCGGGAACCGCCAGAAGACCGTACCGCGGTCAAAAGACCGTGGCGGTCATTCTGAGTTTTCCGCTGGGCTGGCGGGCGACCGCCAGAAGGCCGCCCGCCCGCCCAGCGGGAAACCCCCTTCCACGAGGATGCCGGCTCCGAATGAAGCCGGCGGAGTGGAAGGGGTGCGACGGGTGCAGTTGCACCCGTCGCGATTTTCAGTGTTTGCCACACAGACACTGAAAATCTATGTGGGGCCCTGTTAGGGGGCCCCTGCAGTGCCCATGCCAGTGGCATGGGCACTGCAGGGGCCCCCAGGGGCCCCACGACACCCGTTCCCACCCGCCAGGTTCTGGCGGTGAAAACCGCCAGAACCAGGCTGGCGGGAAGGGGGTCAGAATCCCCATGGCGGCGCTGCTTGCAGCGCCGCCGTGGAGGATTCCCTGGGGCAGCGGGAAACCGCCGGCTTCCTTTTTCTGACCGCGGCTTTACCGCTACGGTCAGAATGCCCCCGGAAGCACCGCCAGCCTGTTGGCGGTGCTTCCGCGGTCGTTGGCCCTGGCGGTCCATGACCGCCAGGGTCAGAATGACCCCCATAGTCTGCTCCTGGGACTGTAAAATAGACCTAGATTCTAAAAGGGAGAGTTTTGTTGCTCGATGGATTAAATCAGTAGCAAAGAATAGATAAAGCGTAGAAAAGGTGTCCTGTTGAAACATAACTACAGTCAAACAGAAGCGTTGTGTGGGAAAGATTGATTTAGTATAACATCTGTGAACTATCCACATTTTCAAATTTTATCCAAATAACTCTGTTTATGGAAAATATAATGTATTTGCTATGTTCACAGTACCTAGCACTTGCAATGAAAGACTCACACCAGCTGAGGTCAAGGCAAGGTCTGCTGTCTTGTTACAACAGAATACGTTTACAATTAGCTTCAAGGGTCAATAGAAATGAATCATGATGCAAGGAAATGGTATGATTTTCCTGAAACAATATTGGTAAATGTCGTGTATTTGTTAAGTGTTTAGCCTTTCAGAGAGCTCCGCATTGCATAGAGATACTCACATGGGCTAATAAACAATATGTGTGTTAGAATAATAAAAAAGTCTGGAAAAAGGAAAAGCTCTTACCTCGCAAAGGAGAGATCTGTGTTTGTTGTACTAGTCCTATAGGGCCGGCACACTTCAGATCCTCTTATAGGAACAAATCCTCTCTAAAGACAATTTGAATGCACAGATTACTTGAAGCAAATGAAGGGATCTGCATGGGGGACCATCGGTAGTAATAGTAGGATTTTCAGCTTAGGCTAAACATGGCCACCTTCTCTCTCCTGACCAAGACCAGATGAGAAGCAGCAACACGTCTTTTAAATAATTCAGTTGTCAAACGATTCAGTATTTAAAATAGGCTTATTAAAAAACTGCGTTGGTCTGAAAAAGCAGCTTCAAGACAAGCGAGTTTACCACAGCTCTAAGTAATTTTCATGATGCAGATAAACGCAAACCATTCCTAACAGTAACCTTCAATCGTCATTTTCCATCTGTAAACAATGGGGTGTTCTGATAGGGTCAACAGAGAATCATGGCTATTGTTATTCAAAGCAAGTGATTTACAATGTCTTAAATGTTCCAAACTCGCAGGACAGGAGAAAAATGGCGGTAAATATGGGTGTCATAAGCAGGGGCACCTCCTCCGCAATGGCGGAGGAGCGTCGCCCCCCTGAGTGAGATCCAGAAGATGAGAAATTAAACAATAGAGTGCACCTAAGTGCACATGTTTGTTTGGCCGGCTATCTTAGGCCAGCCAAACACACATGCGCAGTTAGGTTTCTCCAGCTCGGCTGTGTTTAAAAGCCCAGCTGGAGAAACTGCACAGACCAATCCTGGTACTGCTTTCATGCTAGCTTTAGCATGAAAGTGGCACCTTAATTGCTGGAGATGCTGTGCTGGTGTCCCATTGAATGCTAGGACTGAGACACCACAAGAAGAGGACTGACATGTGAAGTGGCAGGAGACAGCAGTGGCGACAGAAGGTAAGTGTCATTTTTTTTATTTTAGTTTTTTGTTCTTTCCCCTGTCTCCTTCACCAACCCCACCCACCCATTGAGATTTGCGGCCGCTGCCTCTGTTCAAAAGCAGGAACAAAACCTAATATCAGCATGATGAAATGCAACATCAACAATCTAAAAAAATATGTAACTTTATTGAAAAAAAACACTCAATCAAAGTAAATAGAACTATGGGCCTGTTGCACTAATACAAGTTGCAAAAAGTGGTCAGTACGCTGACTTTTCGTGATCAGACCATGTCATATTACAAAATCTCAATTCTCAAGGAGGATGTATAAAGCCCCACCTTATAAATATTATTTAAAAAGGTCACCATTTGCAACTCCCTGTGAATGGCTAAACCTAAATCGGAATTAATTGATACTATTTGTAATCTTAGTCCTTGAGGGAATAAGGAAGAGATGGTTACATTTGTGAGAATAGTTTAATTATATAGCAAGTTCATAACTAATCTTTGAGAGAAAACATGATAGATGTGAGGTTTGTGCAGAATGGGGAAAAAATTCAAATGGAGTGCTTATTGCCAAAACATATTTACTAAGGTTAAAGAATAATGTAAGAAAGAACCGAGTCTCATGGGCTTCATGGCAGGGAGACATACCAAGGTTGTAACAAATGCATGGGAAAAGAATTGAGCTTGGTACCACTAACAAGCTTGCAACACTTATTGTGCCACCCACTTTAGTAGCCCTTTAAAACATGTCTCAGGGTTGCCATTGTAACCTGTGGGCATTTTGAAACTGCCAATCGGACCCAGCAAAATAAACCTTTTTTCAGGCCTAAACCTCCCTTTGTAAAATATACATGTCACCTCTGTGATAGGCCCTAAACAGCCGATAGGCCAAGGTGCATTGTATTTAAAAAAGTAGGACATGTGTTTTTAAGTTTTACTTGTCTTGGTAATGAAAATCTCTTCAATTTGTTTTTAACTGCCAGGCCTATCTTTCCCATAGAATAACATTGGGATACCTTATTACATTTATTAAGAGCTAACTTTTGATTGGGAACAGGTAAAAAATCATGTTTGGTCACAAAAGAATTGTCATTTGAAAATATTTAACAGTAGAATCCGAGCTTAAGTCACAATTCTGATAATACATCTTTTTTTCTTGTTCTAACCATTTGGTCCCTGCAACCTGTGTCCTGAGTCATATGACTGTGAATAGTTGGCAGTTTGTATTTATGTATTACTCGTAGACAGTGAGACAAAAGGGGACTAGAAGTATGCAAAATGGGAGAGGATGAGCTGTTACCTGCCCCACTTACATTTCAAACGGGCTGCCTCCAGCACACTCACAAAGATCTTGATACTAGTCCTTTGTTACCCTAGACCTCTTGAAGCCTTGGAAGGGGAGTGAGGAAAATTCCAGAACCACCTGTGGGGTGAAGTCTATATGTTCCTCACACTTCACAGACTGGCACCAGGTATAAATATTGGGCCCTCAGACCAACACTTCAGTTCTCTCCTGAACCTGCAGAGGACCCCAGAAAGACTGCCTTGTACTTCAGAAGACTGCCCAGGTGCTTACGGTCTGATTTTTACTTTGGAGGACTACCCTGCTGCCACCAGAGGCTTGCCTTGCTGCTTGATTCCATGACTAGTCGAGTGACTCCAAAGGACTAGTTGGCTGGCCTCCTGTTCTGAGCTACAGGGACACAAACATTTCCAATAACCTTGAACCCACCCCTGGATCCAGCCGGAAGTAAGTCTTGCCTTCCAACTGGCTCCCCATAAGCCCTGGACCCTTGGGAGGTGCATGAGAACTGGAAAAAGAGTGAGACCTACCTGCTTGTTGATATGCCAAGGTGCATCACTGGTCAGCCTGAATTTGTGGTAGCTCATTCTACGTTCTTTTCCACAATAGCAAATCCTGTTCAGCGGCTCCTCCCAGGAAAGGTTTCCAGCCTTGTGGAATCCTTGTTGGTTGCAGCTTTGTACCCTGAAGACTTTCAACTTCAAAAAGAGTGACAAAGTCCAAAACTATAAATCTTTGCTGCATATTCATCCAGCAGCTACCAGACGATGACATCTCCTCCTTGGACACTGCTGGCTGCTGGATTTTTCCTTCTCAGACATTTTCCTTCAGAAATTCTTCTAAATATGAAGTTAAGCCAAGAATGAACGCAATCCCCCTTGTGTATCCCAACTGTGCTCCTTTGCAGTTGACTATAACTTATGACTTTGTCTCGGTCTCCCTCGACTAAACACCCACAATTGGCGCTTTGATCTTTTAGGCGCTGCTTCTTACTAAAAAGTTCGGAATTCATAATGCCAGTTCTAGCAACTACATTTAACATGTTTTGGTTTCAAATTATTTATTATATATTTCTCTATTTTTCTTAATTGGTGTGGGATTTTTCATATGCTTTCACTTTATTACTGTCTGATTGCTGCGTAAATACTTAACACATTTCCTCTAAGTTAAGCCTGACCAATTTTGTGGCAAACTACCAGTGTTTTAAGCACAGGTTAGTTTAGCGACTTCTGTGATTCACTCTGACAGAGATTGTGGCTGTTGCTTCCGCAGGTCTTCAACCCTTTCAACCAAAAACCCAATTTCCCACACAGTAGATCTATTCTCTAGGTCACCTACAGTAGTATGTGAGGATGACATCACAACTGGAGCTGTTGTTCATTTTCTTGAGGGTGTTTTCAAAGGAGAAGAAATTCCTAAAAGTGTAATAACAGAGAATAGGGTACAGTTTTGCTCCGAAGAGTTTGAAGAATATATGGTAACATTTGGGATAAAACACATAACATTTGCATTATATCATCCTGAGTCGAATAGCATCGTAGAAAGGTTCAATCAAGAGCTCTTAAAAGAGGTTACCAACTGGGAGGGAATTGTGGCATAGATTGGAAAAAAGATATAAAAATGATATTTGATCAGAAAAGTACCTCACATGGTGACGGGCATGTACCCCTGCTCTGAGTGCCGCTGTTGCAACAAAGTCTTGGTCCCTGGTACTGATTTTTTGTTGTCATGGGTGAAAACAGATCATGCATTTGCACCAGTGACATAGACCTGTCTCATGGTTTGTGGTCTTGTTGGTCCAGAAGGAGCACCCAAAGTACTACCCCCATACTGGTGAAGGGCTACTGCCTTTGCCAGGAGTTAAGTAGCACAAGTGCAGTGGTGGCAGCATACTGTGTAGTGATTAGTAGAAATGAACAGGCCTTTCTACCTGTGTCACTGGAGGCTAGCCTACAGACTTACTTATGTTTCACTGATGTATGTTTAACTCACTCTTGTCCTATATCAAGTTAGTATGTAGTGTTGTGTAGTGCATGTGTTGTAGGTATGTGCTGGGTGTATGTCTGCTTGTGAATAGTACAAAACATGGAAGATTCTGGGTTACATTTTGGGAGACCCAGGCTGACTGGAGGAGCTTCAGGAGGAAGATATATCTCACCAGACAGATTTATGGATTGTTGCATTCCTGTGAGCTAGGTGGGATACACTGGAGGGTGAGAGATACTCTTTGATTCTGGGAGAGTTCACTGAAATGGGGCCTGGGCACACCTCAGGAATGAGATGGTGCTGATAGGAGAATCTAAAGGGTTGGGCTTGGGCCCTGAGTTAACATTTTAATGCATATATCACTGTTGGTGATATCCAGGTTTGAGCCTCAGATCACTTTCATGGCCTGTGTTGTGGGGCTATCAAATGTGGAGTCTTGTTGTGACAGGCTGCTTTCTGGAGGAAGGGCAGGTCAGAGGAGTGGGCACTTGAAAAGGAAGCAGTCCCCTAACACAAACGTCAGACTCAGACCCTAAATCACATTTGGTGTCTGGAAATGGACTATAAGAAGGGGAGCTCAAGGCCCCCAAAACTAACAAATTTTAAGCAACCAGTCGTACTGTGCAAGGAGAAGCTGTGCATGAATTTGGTCTCTGACCAGAGCTGGGGGCTTAGGCCTGTCAGATTCCCAGCTGGGTGTGAGGGCACCACCCAGGATTATCCAAGGCCACCTGCCTCTGAAGCCTGGAGCACCAGTGCTTGCTGCCTTGCCAAAATGAGTGGGCCCTGTGAGGAAAAGGAGGGAGCGAGGTCCAGTGGGAAAGCGAAACCCTGTAGCAAGGTGTGAGGAGCCGGCTGCTGCACTGATCAGGTCATCTCCTGTGTGCAGTGTAGTGACTCTGTATGCCAGAGGTGGCTGCCATGAAGTTGTGTTCAACACCACTGATATGCTGATCATGCTGTAGCCCAGGTGAGGAGTGAAATTGAGGACCACATGTGCCAGAGGGGTCTACCATGAAGGTTACTGCCATTCCGATCAGGCTGTAGCCCATGTGTGGAGAGAAGTTGGTGACCATGGAAGCCAGAGGGGCCGTTGTGAAGATTACAGCCATGCTAATCAGACTGTAGCCCATGTGTGGAAGGAAGTTTGTGACCCTGTATACCAGAGGGAGGCTATTGTGAAGATTACTGCTGTGCTGATTGAGCCATCGCCCATGTGCGGAATAAAGTTGGTGACCCTGTATGCAAGGGAGGCCACAGGAATGGACAAGGACTGTTGCCTGGTCATCCAGAGGAGAGGCTGTTGTGGTGAACTGTGTGGGCCCAAGCCTCCACAGAGGATCAGAACCAGAGAAACCTACCCCTCCACCTGTAGGAAGGATTAGAGGAACTTACTGTTCCACCAGTGGAAGAGTCATGGATTCCCAGTTGCTGCCCCTGTTGAGCTGCAAGTGCTATTCATAAACAACAGCAGCTGTTTCTCCCTGCAGAGACTCCAGCTGTGCAATCCTTGCAATAGTAGGTAGGACTGATTGCAGGGCCAGAAGGCCCGGGGAACTTGTTCTGGCACATGGCGCGTTGGGCTTGGGTACACTTTTAATTTTTATCAGAGTCAAAGTGGGACTCTTGAGACTCAGATTATTAGTGGAGTTTAACCTGAATGTTGCCTACAAGGAATGGAGAATAACCACTACCACTAGTGAGAGGGAAGTGGGACTCTGGAAATTGCCTATTGAATATTAGAGCCCTGACCTCAGGGGGATGCTGCATTTCACTTTGTGTTTGTATATAAATACTCCTTTTTTCATAAAAGCAAATATTTGACTCAACAATCACTTATTGCTGCTATTGAACATATTATGAGTTATAAGCCTTTGTTATCGATCCCCATCCCACCTATCCTATCTCCTCAAGAAGCCTTGGACTGCTTGACATGCGCTATCACTGACAGTCAAGTGCTAAAGAGGTACTTGACCTAGTTGCTCATTACCCTTAGTAGTTCAAGCCCCAGAACATCAGAAGTAAACGGCCTCAACCCCAATGGTTGAGCCCAGTAGCTCCTACTTGCCCTGTGGCCCTCTGGGAGTAGTTCTGACAAAGGTTTCGTTTCTGATTGCCTTTCACTTCATATGCCAACTGGTAAATCCCCTTTTGAACATTTGAGAGGAAGAAAACCCAATTCTAAATTGGTCCCGGTGTAGATGGTTTGAAACAAGGATTGGGTAAATGTTCCTGTAAGTGACAGCTGGGGGAAGAGGGAGTGGGATAAAATGAGAGAAAGGGAAAACAAGTTTGATACAACACATGATGTGAGAGGATTAGATGTAAATGTTTGAGAATTGATAGAGATCAGAGCTCCAGTGTCCAGTAGGAGCTTGACCTAGAACTAAGTTCACTGAGTCTAGAAAGGTCATTAAGTTGTTAAGGTATGCAATTAAAACAGAAAATGGCAAAATATGGAACCTGAATAGAGTATCCCATTGGAAGGTTTTGACTCTGTCACTACTGGTATTAACACTGGTCCTCATTAACGAAGGTAAACTTACACTTTTGTGCTAGTTTACTTTTTCGGTATTCCCAGGCTTCAGGTTAATAGTGAGTTTATGACTGTGGGGACTTCACAGTTGTGGCAGAGAACTCCACACATAACAGCTAGGAGAGACCTATATTTTCACGTGCGGAGTTCTCCTCCCCGACTGTAAATACTCCGCAGTCATCAACTTACTATTAACATGTAGTTTGCGAGTCTCTGGAGTTACAAACTGACTATTAACCTGTAGCTAGTGAATAGCCAAAATGTGTAAGTCTACCTATGTGAATGAGACCCACAGACATTAGCAGCGAGTTGAATGGAGCAGGAAATAGTCAATCTAGTATGAAGGAATGTGCTATTTTATCTAAAGATTTCGGAAAAAAAGATTCACAGGGTTTCCAGTTATCACACTGACTAGTATGTAAGGTTATGAAGTTTCAATATCTATTTTTTGTTCTATTCTTTTTTCTTCTCTTCTCTTTACTTTTTCTTTTCTTTTTTCTTCTTTTTCCTTTTTTCTTTACCTTTACTGTCTGTTCACACACATGTATATTTAAATCTGTAATTGCTTCGTTAAATTAGGTATTTTTCAATAGTTTCAACGTTTCATTAATTTAAGAACGGGACGATGCGTAGTGGTTTTCAATTATCTCCAAATATTGAATTCGATTCGACCAGTGATGCCTATCCTTACTCCATCTCTATGCAACTGTCATATGTCATATGTGAAACCTCGCTTGAGGCAAAAGTGGTGGGTGAGCCTGGGAAGTGGTTGAGGCAGTAATAATGAATCTATGCTCAATCTTACTTCCTTTTCTGCGTGTTGTTACAACTTTTCAAAAGGCTTTTGAACTTGTAAAATGGGTTTAATATATACCTAAGAATCATTGTGATGTTGCAAACCAGGTGATTTTCGAAACAGTCGTTTTTGCAATCGCAAAATGGCTTTGTAATCTCCTCCCATATTCATAAAACTTGAAAGGCAAACTTGAAAATGTATCAAAATAAGAATGTTTGTTATACCATAATAATAATTTTTTTATGTGTTTGTGCTCTCAGTTTGTCACCCAGAGATATATAGAGGCTAGATAGAGGGAAGAAATGTAACTACAAAAGTGGGAAATTATTGAGAGAAAAGGCACATTTTATATTTTCAACAACAAACTATGATTCTTGTATGGAATCCACCTTTTGTGCATAGTCACCCCAAATTTTATGGACCCTTATTTTAGCTGCTATTATGACTTTGTGTACTGTGACACTGTCATTCAGTGGCACATCACATGTTTTCCCCTCTAAAATTAGACCCAAGGGACTAGGCTCTTGCAGCTAGCAGATCACTGGGGCCATTTTGGGTGATTGATCTGCAAACATTTGCAGTAAACGGAGAAAAGAAGTGTTCAAAAATGAGGTGGGAGTTCTGCAAGAAAGTACCAGAATTATGGAAGTTCTACAATCACTGGCTAGTGCACAGGCGAAAACTGGCACCTCATTCGGAACATTTTTTGATGTGGGAAAAAAAACATTAAGAAGAAAAAGGACTGCATGAGAGCGGGAAGAAGTAAGACCCAAGGGCTCCTGATTACTGTAGCAAACATCGATTAGAAATGCTTTTCAAGAGTAAAGTGATTGGACTCCTGTTATTTGTTGCAAGGACTATAAGAAGGTCCAGCTGACCGATATGGACTGGACTTTGCAGTAGTTATGGCCAGAGTGAAAGCTGGTGTCTAGGACCCTCCCCCTTGTACTCCTCTGCTGCCTGAGTAAATAAGAGGAACTAACCCTGCAGTTGATGAAATACAGAACTTAGGGCCAGATGTAGCAAGGCATTAGCGCCTCGCAAACAGCGAAAAACGCCGTTTGCGAGGCACTAATGCCCGCACGCGATGCAGAAAGACATTTTGCAAGTCGGAACCGACTCGCAAAATGTGTCTCCGACTCGCAAATAGGAAGGGGTGCTCCCTTCCTATTTGCGACTCGCACTGCGATGTAAGTTGATTTGCGACCGCGAAAGCGGTCGCAAATCAACTCGCAGTTACCATCCACTTGAAGTGGATGGTAACTCATTCGCAAATGGGAAGGGGTCCCCATGGGACCTCTTCCCCTTTGTGAATGATCACAAAATTATTTTTTCAGAGTAGGCAGTGGTCCTATGGAAACAAAAGGTTTCGGTATTTTTTTCTATTTGCAGCTCGTTTTCCTTTAAGGAAAACGGGCTGCAGATAGAAAAAAAAAACTGCTTTATTTAAAAGCAGTCACGGACATGGTGGTCTGCTGTCTCCAGCAGGCCACCATCCCCGTGAGTGCCTAGACTCGCTATGGGGTCGCAAACTGCGACCCACCTCATTAATATTAATGAGGTGGGTCTTTGCGACCCCATAGTGAGTCGCAGAAGGTGTCTGAGACACCTTTCTGCATAGCAAATTGCGAGTTGCAAATTGCGAGTCGGAAGGACTCGCATTTTGCAACTCGCAATTTGCTTTCTACCTACATCTGGCCCCAAGTCATTGTTTCTAAATCCAGGGGGCCAGGATAAGGTCCCATGGAGGGTACCCCCCCAGTGGACCAGAAATCCAGATCTGACCAACTTAGCGCATTTTGCCATGAATAAAAAGACTTAAGCAGGAATTGCTTGCATGACCTAGGTTTGTTGAGTCCTGCCTGACTACAGCTCCCAGTTTTGTCCTGCTACTGGATCTTAAACTACAGAATCTTGCTTTGTTACATTCAGAGCTTTTGCCTCCAAACTGAAGGCTTCTGCGGGTGCTCAATGATGAGGTATAAAAATTTGCGAGACCCTTGCTGGCTAAACTTTTTCTCTTGCTTAACGTCAGAACTTAGAGTTCACACAGTAAACCAAGTGGGAAAATAAAACCCTTTGGTCGATGTGACGTAATTAGCGTATCCAATATCTCCGGCACTGCAGTCAGTCTGAAATCACGCCTTGCTTCTGGACAACTGCAAACTGTGACTTCTAATTGGAGATCTGTACATTCTTAGCATTGTTTTGCCTCAACAGTTTATACATTCTAATCTTAGGCTTCCCTTACAAAATATAGACTATTTTGGTGTCATTCTGCATGTTACATCTTTTGTCATTTCTCTGAATTGCTTTGGAAATAATATTGATTTGTTTTCTTCGACTTTATTAAATTGATACTGCTTGAACGTTAAATGGGAATGACCTCCTTCTTGTACCATAGCTTCCAGGGATGGAGCAGAGGCTCACTTAAAATTATGTTGTTATGCATGGCTTCCATAGGAAACCTCAATCATTTGTACCAGATTCTAAATCTGGTAATTCACTGCAAAGATGTAGAAACAGTTGATGACAAAACTCACTACACTGTAATTTTGCTGTGCCATTAAGGAATTCCAGGCCAGGCTGCGTGGGCTCTCTGAGACCTATCAGTGCAGCACTGCTTGTCTGCTTTGAATAAAAGCAGAAAGCACAGCTGCAGGATTGAAAAGGAAGGCAGGAAAGGTGATGAGGATTGTATAAGGATGGAGGTTTGTTATTTCTTTCACATTCTGATCAGGGAGGAGAGATCATGTTATGTGTGTCTCCCTCTTCCCTTATGTACTAGCTGAGAGTGAAAGCAGATTATTTCGGAAGCCACATAAAACATAACATTTTAGATGGCTAACTGTAAGTTACAGGAATGTTTTTCACCTCAGGTTCTACCGTGACATTATAGATAACTTGAGTTTCACATTCGGTCATTTGATGTCATTCAGAACCCCGCTAACTCAATCAATCTGTTCAATCAGTTCTTTTAGAGCGCAACTACTCACCCATGAGGGTCTCAGGATGTTGGGGGGGCAGAGAGGGCAGAGCCTCATCTGAAGAGCCACGTCTTGAGGTTCTTCGTGAAGATGGTGAGTGATGGGCTTTGTCTGAGGTGCATGGATAGGTTGTTCCAGCTCTTCGCTGCGAGGTAGCTGAAGGACCTTCATCCAGTGGTGGTTTTCCATATGCTTGGGAAGGTAGCCAGTGCCTGCTGGGCAGAGCGGAGGAGTCTGGCGGGGTTGTGGAAGGAGGTGTGGTGATTTAGGTAGGCTGGTACCACATTCTGAATGGCTTTGTGAGTAGCTTGAAGATGATTTGTTTCTCCAGCAGGAGCCAGTGGAGGGTTCTCAGGTGCTGGAAAATATGTTTCTGATGGGGAGGTTCAGGACGGTGACGTTTAGAATGAGTTGCAGCTTTCTGATGTTTTTGTTGTGGTTCCTGCGTAGAGTAGGTTGCCGTAGTTGAGCTTGCTCGTGACTAAGGATGGGTGTGCTGCGGCAGTCTACTGGGATCCATTTGAAAATCTTTCAAAGTTGGTGAAGGGTGTGCCAGCAGGAGGAAGTGACCATGTTTACCTGTCGTGTCATTGATAGGGAGGCGTCAAAGATGATTCTTTGGTTGCTGGCGTGGTCAGTCGGAGAAGGCAGGGTGCTGAGAAATGTGGGCCACCAGGAGTCGTCCCAGGCTGAGGTGGAGTTTCCAAAGATGATGAGCTCAGTCTTATCTGAGTTGAGCTTGAGGCAGCTCTGTCTCATCCAGGCGGCCATGGCTTCCATTCCAGTGTGGAAGTTCCTCTTGGTCACGTCTGGGTTTTCAGTGAGGGATGTGATGAGTTGTGTGTCATCGGCGTAAGACACAACATTTATACCGTGGCCTCTGACAATGGCTGCAAGTGGAGCCATGTATATGTTGAAGAGAGTTGGGCTCAGGAAGGATCCCTGCGGAACTCTGTAGCTGACTTCTGTAGGTTTGGATGTGTCTGTTGGGAGGCTGACTCTCTGGGTTCTTCCAGAGATGAAGGACTGGATCCATTGCAGGGCTTTTCTGCCGATTCCTGCTTCATGGAGTCTGGTGCATAAAGTGCTGTTGGAGACTGTGTCGAAGGCTGCTGAGAGGTCGAGTATTATGAGTGCTGTGGTGTGGCTTCGGTCTAGGAGTGAGCAGATGTCATCGGTGGCTGCAAGAAGAGCTGTCTCCATGCTGAGGTTGCTGCTGAACCCATACTGGGAGGTATCCAGTGAGTTTTTGTCCTTGATGAATTGCCGCAGCTGTGAGTTGATGGCCTTTTCCAGTACTTTGGACGGATATGGTAGCAGCGCGATGGGCCTGAAATTCTTCAGCTCAGATTGGTCAGCCGAGGGTTTCTACAGGAGGGGCCGTAGCTTGGCGTGTTTCCAGTCTTCGGGAAAGGTGGCTGTGTTGATGGAGCAGTTCATCGTCTTGCAAAGCTCAGGGCAATGGATGTGCTGGCTCTGATGTCGATGTGGTGGGGGCAGGGGTCTGTGTGAGCTCCAGAGTGAGTGCTGTTTCCTCTATGGTGAGAGTGGACCAGCTGTAGATGATTTGATTGGGTTCTGGGGGGTGGGTCAGTCATAGTTTCTGATGCTGGGCTGGTTCTCCGGGAGGAAGCTGTTGTAAATGTTCTTGATCTTGCAGTGGAACAAGGTGCTGAGTCTGTCGCAGCGGTCTTGTGATGGGGGATGCTGGTGGCTTCGGAGGGGGGATTGGTGAATTCGTTCATAACCATAAAAAGTTACTTCATGTTGTCTGTGGGGAAGTTGATGTGTTACCGGAGATAATTTTTTCTGCGTTCTTTATGCGTCGTGGTGGATGGTGGTTGCGGCTCTAAAGGGGACAAGGTCTTCGCTGGTTTGACTGTTTCTCCATTTCTTCTCTAGGCGCCTGCAGGTGTGCTTGGATTCTTGGAGTTCAGTGGTGAACCAGCTGGTGTTTTTTGTGATGCGGCTGTCCGATATTGAACTGGATAATTGCATGCTGTAACTGTGTAGCAAACAAGTTTCAACATGAGCAAAAACCAATAGAAAACTGATAAAGTATAATATGTGCATCTCTTCCTGATTCTATGTAAGGACCGCAGGTTCGGATTATGCCTTCTTTCTTTATTTTTATTCCAACAGCATCCATTTCAGGACCAAAACTACCTTTACCATAAACCTAGGGAAAGCAACATAACAACAACCAATCACAACACAGTTTCCATATTATAGTCTCACGACTCTGCCCATGTTCCCTCTTTCTTTGCTGCTCCAGCCTTCAGTTAAGTCTCCTCCGTTTCACTATTACAGTGCATGCTAGACTCAGTGTTTTTACAGAGGATTGTACGTTGCTAGAGGCAACCATGTTGAACGTCATGTTTGACAGGTGTGCGTGTCTAACCTTTTTCCTTTCAGGTTCACCGCAACAGAGTCTTTTCAGTTCTCCTCACATAGTTTACAATATTCAGGGCTGTGGTATTCCATGTCGGCCACTAGAGAGCACTCTCAGACCATTCAGACGCTCCTCGGCCTCGGTGGACACTGGGCACCCGGATGGCTTTACTGCAGAGTTTCTCTGCGCATTACAGAGCCTTGGCCTTTAGTGCCCCACAGTAGCCTGGAGCATAGAAGCCCCTGGGGTCTGTATGTGAATTTTAGCCCTCCAGGGGCATTCTTTTACTGCTAAGTGCAGTGCAGTGACTGCAATGCCTGTCAGGGGGGCGGTCTGTAATAAATTGACCCTCAGGGCCTCCTTCAAGGCAGCAGGCCGGTCTTCCAGCTGTTTCTCAGGGTAATTCAACCATTTTCTCAGGCACTACAATTGAAATAGCCCCTGCTCTGGTATGGTTGTGCGCCCAGCTTGAGTTGCCTGCTTTCTGTTTCCAAGTTGTGCAACTTAAGGCACTGCATGGACCTGCCCAGGCTACCTCTCTCTCCATAGCCCCTTCAAACATATGGGGTGTGTGTGTAGTCCCTTCTTTGAGTCCCATAATCTCCCCAAATAAAACACTAGGCCCCTAGCTTCTATTGCTCCCTGCCATGGAGAACACAGAGGCCACTTTCTATGAAAAGGAGGTCTCCACTTTTATGCCTCTTGACACGGATAGGGTAGTGGATGCCTCCATCTAACACGCAGTCTCCATAACTCTAACTCCCTTGGAAGAGAAGTTGGATCAACTGGCTCAGGCCCACAAACAGCGGTCATTGTCAATGCATGACCAATCGTGCTCCGCCCACCCGTTGGCTAGATGCCCCTTGGAGCAGGGAGTCAATAAGGATGCTTTTGAGCACCTTAAGAGAGCCTTTCTTCAATCACAGCCTCAGCGACAGGAACCAGAGCCCATAGACCTGTTCTCCAAGTCCCTGTCTTCTTCAGATTGGGACGTTTCACAAGGTGATTCTGATAGCAAACCTGGCCCTTCTCGGCCTTGATGCCCTTCATCTGGGGAGGTTTGGCCACTGATATGCTTGACCCAGATGACTTGATACATCCGCGTTATTCCATATAGTCTCCTTGCAAGAAGGTGGCAACTTATGTTGCGGGTCGCTTTAGGAAGCTGCTCAATAAAGAGGTGTGTGCCCTGCCTTTGGGCAGAGTGTCCCCGCCTGTCCCTTGAGGATAAGGTGGCTCAGACACCGGAGACAGGCGAGGGGATGAACACGTTCCTCTCAAACTTCATCCAGGATCGTAGGAAGGGAATTGACCGCTCCCGGTGGTCATGCCAAGAAAAGTTCTTGGACGTCATAGGGCCCCTTATGAAGATTTTGGAAATGGCTGAGAAGACAAAACTTTTGGGCTCCCTCTTTCAACCCGAAGTTCTCTCAGGATGGGCACAACCTGCCGTTATCCTACTGGGGAATGTCAATTGCGCCTTGTCAGCCAAGAGGAGAAGATCACTTCTGATCAAGGTGGACCCAAAATTTGGTGACCTGGCATCTTCTCAGGTGGGGCCCATGGCATAGGGGGGTCTGTTTGGAGACCCCTTTATTAAGGAGTTAGGGAAGTTTGTGCAAACATTTACTTCTCTGAATAAGGTGCAGAATTTGGTCTGGAAGATTTTTTCATCCAAGATTTTTAGATGGGCCGGGCATGGTAGGGGGCGCTCATCCAGCCGTTTTTCATCCAGGTCCTCCCAAAAAGGCCAAGGCTCCTGTCAAATTCATTGGCAAGATCATGCCCGCTTCATAGGTTTCTACCCCTCCTGTCATTTTCAACGAGCCCAAGGATGCAGAGGTGGGTGCCGCAGTCATCCCCAGGGATCTTCCCAAGGTAAGAATTCTCCATTCTTCCTATCTAAAGGTGGAAGGTTGGTTGGCAAGGTTTTGAGACAACTGGAGGGAACTGACATCCAATGCCTGGGTTCTTCAGACTGTCCAGGGTAATGGCCAGGAGTTTGTGGGGACCCCGGTTCAGGCTGCGCCCCCTCGTCCACTGATGTTTTAGAGGCACAAGCCGCTTTGATCAACCAGGAGGCTTCGGAGCGCCTCAACAAAGGGGCAGTCATTTTATCTACCCTCCATCCAAACGGCTTTGTCAGTAATCTGTTCCTGGGGGAGAAAGGCAATGGAAGTAAACACCCCTTGATCAACCTCAGGGATTTCAATGAGTGGCTGGTTTACTGCCACTTCAAGATAGGGGGTATCCATCTTTTGTGAGACCTTCTGCGTCCAGAGGACTGGCTAGTTCGGCTAGATCTCAAGAATGCTTACCTTACGATACCAGTCTTTCCACCTCATCGCAAGTTTCTACAATTCATCTGTAACCATCAAGTCTTTGAACATCAGACATTTCCTTTTGGTCTTTCCTCCACTCCTTTGTGTTTCACCAAGGTCTTCAAGCCTGTAGTGGAGTTCCTCTGGGGCAAGGAAATCCACATGATTGTCTATCTGAATGACATCCTTATAAAGGATCAGTTCCCTTGCACCCTGTTGCAACATTTTCAGATCGCGGTGGATTTGTTGGAAAAATTGGGCTTCATCATCAATGAACAAAAGTCATTGCTTAGTCCGCAGCAGAAGACTACATTCCTCGGCTTTGTGGTAGACTCCCTGTCCTAAATTCTGACCCTTTCGCCCAAGAAGATGACGAAGATCCGGCAAGAGCTGCACATGACGTTGGTGAGTTCACAGACTTCTTTCAGAAATTTGGTTTGTGGGCCTGCTTGCATCTTCTATCCAGGTGATGTTTCCAGGCCCTCTGCATCACAGGGCCTTGCAATGCTTAAATGTGTGTCATTTGCAAGAAGATCGGTCCTACAGAGCTCAGATGGTGGAGATGGTGGCTGGATCACAAGGAGGCCTGGAATAGCAAGGCCATTTTCTGCTGCAGCCCTGATTTGATGATTGAATCAGATGCCAGTCTTTCCGGTTAGGAAGCCTGTTGTGGAAGTGGTCATCTGAAGAAATGTCATTGCACATAAATTGCCTGGAATTGTTGGTGGGTTCCTTTGTGGTCTGCTGTTGGACGAATGCAGAATCAGGTGTTTGATCCCATTGAAGATGGACAATCTATCTGGGGTTTGCTACATCAAGCAGTTGGTCGGTCCAAGTCGCTAGTAGAAATTGCGAAGCAGTTCTGAGACTACTGTCTTTAGTGGGAGATTTCGTGACAGTAGAATATCTCCCAGGGTTTCAGTGAAGTAGCCGATTGTGATACCAGGTACCTGCAGGATCTCAGTGCTTGGCAGCTTCATTCTGAAGTGTTCAAGATGGCCCAAAAAATTTGGGGCCCTTTTTCAATGGACATGTTCGCCTCATGTCTCAACTCACACCAGGGCTGGTTCTTCAGTTGGAAACCAGACTCGCAAGTGGTGGCGACGGATGCTCTTCTTCAGGACTGGAGTGTGGAAGAAGGTTATGCATTCCCAGCATTCACAATGCTAATGAGATTGACGGCCCGAGTCCACAGACAGAAGGCGTCTCCAGTGGTGATTTTGTCCCTGTGAAGGTATTAAGCTTTGTTTCCAGTGATGATGGAACTTTCTTTGGATTCTCCAATCCTTCTACCCCGGAGACAAGACATTCTTCGAGGTCCTCTAGGGAATCATCACTGCATAGTTTTTGAGGGGCATCTACCTCAGCTACCGAGGATTACCGGAGTAGGTGGAAGATCAGAGGACTTTCGGAAGTGGCTCAGGGTCTCCTCTCCAAGGCTTGGGCAACCGGAACAAACAAGAGAAACAAGTCTGCTTTGGGACGGTAGTTGCGTTGGTGTTTGCAAAGGGACATTGATCCCCTAGAAGCCGGAATCGTGTCTGTCTTGAATTTTCTGTCCTCTTTAGTTATGGAAGAAATGGCTTACAGGTCGGAAAACAACTGAAGGTCCACAATTTCGGCAGGCCACCTGCCTAATGAGGGTCTTCCAGTAGGGGAGCACCCATTTGTGAGAAAACTGATGAGAAGAGTGTGTTTGTCTGTTCAACCGGAACCCAGGTAATCCTCATTGTAGAACGTCAGTTATGTGCTTCGTCTCTTCCAGAATTGGCCACAAAATAAATACATCTCCAAAAAGCAATTATCTAGTAAGTTGACAATACTATTGTGTTTGGTCTCTTGCCGTAGGGTGTCTGATGTTAGAACTCTGGATATTTCAGGCAGGGTTTTCACCCCAGAGGGAGAGATGTTTCATGTCTCCAGAAGGACAAATTGTCACTCCAGATTAGTTTCCTACCCATCGTTTCCTCAGAAACCTAAGTTATGTGGTTGTCAGATGACTTAAAGTTTACAAGACCATCACAGACGAGGTCAGGCCAGCTGATGAATGGCAATTATTCATTGACCTACGTAAACTGTTTAAGGTGGTTTCTTCACCCACTATTGCATGGTGGGTGTGAGGTATTCTGCAAGAGGCTGGTATCGATATTACCATTTTTTGAGCGCACTCTGTGAGGGGTGTTATGGCTTCCAAGGCTTTTGCACTGGGAGCCTGTCTGGAAGATATCTTGAATGAGGCAGATTGGTTCTCCGATTCGACATTCAACACGTTTTACTTTAAACCTTTGGTTCACATGGCATCCACGTTGGTGGACAAGCTTTGAACTGGCATAAACCGAGCCTCTGGACCTGACATAGAATGAAAAAATGTCCTAGCTAACGAAACTGAAGTTTCAGTTCTATTAAGGCCACGGAGGCCATGGATTATTCCCTCCCGAATAACTGGGATGTTTTCTCTTATACCCAACCCTGATCTGTATTCAAAATTCTAGCTGTGAAGCAATCACCTGCTTGGTTTAGCTAACCAACTTCTGCTATTCATTTATCAATTGAGATGCTCTATATCGTCATCACTATGAGAGGGTCACTGGTTAGGCAAAAGTAAACTGCTCCTTCTATTCATTTATTGATTGTGATTTTTTAATTATTCCTTCAGGATGAATGGTCTGGTTATTATTTTATATTGGTAGTGCATTGGTAGTGTTCACTAGAATAGCTGATGTTAGACAATGTTACTAAGGTCTATCATCGAGGCACAGGTTTTACTGGTTCATCCTTTTTTCTGCAGGGAACAGGACTTCTCAGCAAGACTGCTAGGATGAGCCAACTGTTTTATACTTCGACGGTTCCTGCGGCATGAAGAAAGAGGGAATATGGATGGAGTTTTGGGACTATAATATGGAAACTGTGTTGTGATTGGTTGTTGTTATGTTGCTTTCCCTAGGGTTATGGGAAAGTAGTTTTGGTCCTTTCAAATGGTTGCTGTTGACATAAAAGTGAAGAAAGAATGCATAGTCCTTTCCTCTGTGTTCTTAATAGAACTGAAACTTTCCATTACGTTAGCTAGGAAATTGTTCATTCTTAATGTGTGTTTTTGATTAAAGTGCCTCTTCTTTATTATAAACAGATCAGAACAGTTTTTTTCCATGGGTTTCTGAAAGCTTCTAATCACTTTGGCCTGGTACATTGAAATTAGAAGATGATAGCAGTCTTGGTTGAGCTACTAAAAATAATTCCTGGAATATCACCTCTACTATTCTTCAAAGGATGGTACTGTACTATTTTAGAATGAACTCTGCCAAATCTGACAACATACGTTTGCCTTCCTCTCCTTACTCCACTTCTTAATCATTACCTCCAAAAATATCCTGCCCTCCTCTTCTGCCTTCTACTTGGGGTATACTATAAAAGCCAGGTTTCTCAGTCCCACCTTAAAGTAATTGCTTCCTATTCCTGAGTAGTACACATCTGAAATATCAGTTATCCAACCGTAATGTATGGTGCTAGAATCCTGAGCAACACCCCATATGAGATGAAGCTGGGTAGTGTAACAATCATCTATCCAGAAAGCCAAACTACTCTCTTTCTTTTTAAAAAGTCCTGGATTTGATTATATACCTTTAATTTAAAACTCTACATATTGCTCTCATTATGAGCAATTGAAAGTAATTTTTGTATTCTACTGCCTTTTCTAACATATGGCTACTCAAAGACCCCTCTCTCTACCCAGCCTAAACCATATACAATTAAGGCAACATCTCTCCAGCTCACTAGGCTAAAATATTTTTTACAACAGTTCCTATTTCTTGCCCATTAAGGTGCTTCTCCTCTGCCGATTATGGTGCTTCTCCTCTGCATTACACTTCTCATTTACATGACATCATCTACCTCCCTCCTCACTCTCACAACAACCCTGTAAGAAATTGAATTATTACTGCAAGGAGTAATCATAACCCTTTTTAAGGGGAGCCCCACTAGTCAATAGACTAACCTGAACTCAACCCACTGGTAGTTATGGCACACAGCAGACAGGCATAAATTGTGGAAAATAGTCATGCAGTACAGATATAGTAATACAGTAAAATGCAAAACAATAAACAATGCAAACGGAAATTGAAAAATAGAAGAAAATAGTAATATATAATATGACACCAAAATTTCAAAAATCAAATTAGGTGAAGCAGAGATATGAGCTTTTAAGAATTTAAGGGAATATGGTGACTAAAAAACATAAAGCACTGATGATAGTCTATTATCGCAGTAGACTGAGATCTAAGCACAGTCTGACCGTGACTGATTGCTGGTCAGATATATTCTACAGGTTCATCCTGGTCAAAGATTTTATCTTCTGACGTGGTATATTAAGACATTCAGGAAAAGGCCTCTGTTAGAAATGGGGTCTTTGTTTGGAAGTCAGGTTACCCCCTGTCCAAGCAAGGACCCCCACTCCAGTCAGGGTTAAAGGAGAATCACCCTCAGCTAACCCCCCCTCACCTCTTGGTACCTTGGCACGAACAGGCAGGCTTAACTTCAGAGTCTATGTGTTAAGTATTTGTACCAACACATACAGTAACTCAGTGAAAACACTGTAAAATGACAAAACACAGGTTTAGGAAAATAGGAAAGATTTACCTAAACAAAACAAGACCAAAACAACAAAATTCCAACATACACAAGTCAAGTTATGAATTAAATAGGAAAAAAGAGTTTTAAACCCTTGAGAAAACACTCACACTGGTGTGTGTCGGAAAAGGCCAGCGATGCGTCAATCTCTCACCTGCAAGCGTTGTTTCTCCTCCTCCGGTAGCGTTGGCGTGCATGGTTTCTTCTCTCTGCAGGAGTGCAATGCGTCGTTTTTCCACGCCCAGAGATGTTGCATGGAAAATCTGTCCACACAGTATCAGGAAAGCCGCGCTGTGTGGGTTATCAGCCTCTGTCAGCGGGCATCGCGCGTTGTTTCCCCAGCTGCATGCATCGATCTTCCAGCCGCGATGCAGGTGGAGCATCGATTTCAGCTGTGAAGCCGGCGGCGCATCATTTTTCAGCCGCGTCTCAGAAGATGCGTAAAAATTTTCCCCGCACGCCGGTGCATGGATTTTCAGTCTTGGTTTGCCAGCTTCACCTTCCAAGGCCCCAGGAACTGGATAGGGCACCACTTGGCAGGGGAGGACTCTCAGCAGAGAGTCCAGGTGCTGGCAGGAGAAGTCTTTGATGGCCCTGAGAATTCAACAACAGGAGGCAAGCTCAGGACAAGCCCTTGGAGATTCCTCCACAAGCAGGAATACACAACAAAGTCAGGTCTTTGTCCTCTTGCACAGGCAGAAGCAGCAACTGCAGGATAGCTCCACAAAGCACAGTCACAGGAATGGCAGCACTTCTCCTCAGCTCTTCAGCTCTTCTCCAGGCAGAGGTTCCTCTTGATGTCCAGAAGTGATCTAAAGTCTGTGGTTTTGGGTGCTCTTCTTATACCCATTTTGACCTTTGAAGTAGTCCTACTTCAAAGGAAAGTCTCTCTTGTTTGTGAAAGCCTGCCTTGCCCAGGCCAGGCCCCAGACACACACCAGGGGGCTGGAGACTGCATTGCGTGAGGGCAAGCACAGCCCTTTCAGGTGTGAGTGACCACTCCTCCCCTCCCTCCTAGCACAGATGGCTCATCAGGATATGCAGGCTACACCCCAGCTCCCTTTGTGGTAATGTCTAGAGCGAGGTACAAACAGCCCAACTGTCAAACTGACCCAGACAGGGAATCCACAAACAGGCAGAGTCACAGAATGGTTTAAGCATGAAAATGCCCACTTTCTAAAAGTCCCATTTTCAAACACACAATCTCAAAACCAACTTTACTAAAAGATGTATTTTTAAGTTGTGAGCTCAGAGATCCCAAACTCCACATGTCTATCTGCTCCCAAAGGGAATCTACGCTTTAATCATTTTTAAAGGCAGCTCCCATGTCACCTATGAGAGAGATCGGCCTTGCAACAGTGAAAAACAAATTTGGCAGTATTTCACTGTCAGGACATATAAAACACATTAGAATATGTCCTACCTTAAACATACACTGCACCCTGCCCATGGGGCTACCTAGGACTTACCTTAGGGGTGCCTTACATGTAAGACAAGGGAAGGTTTAGGCCTGGCAAGTGGGTACACTTGCCAAGTCGAATTGGCAGTTAAAATCTGCACACACAGACAATGCAGTGGCAGGTCTGAGCCATGTTTACAGGGCTACTAATTTGGGTGGCAGAACCAGTGCTGGAGGCCCACTAGTAACATTTGATTTACAGGCCCTGGGCACCTCTAGTGCACTGTACTAGGGACTTACCAGTAAATCAAATATGCCAATCATGGAAATCCAATTACACATACATTGTACATAGGATCACTTGCACTTTAGCACTGGATAGCAGTGGTAAAGTGCCCAGAGTAACAAAAACAGAGCCCAGCACACATCAACAACCTGGGAAACAGAGGCAAAAAGTTAGGGGAGACCACGCCAAGGATGCAGAGTCTAACAGCCTCTTGAAGCTTGTTGTCTCCCTACAGCCACACAGAAGGTTAGCCAAAAGACTTTTGGAGTACACTTCTTTGTCCTGAGTATAAAAGGGAGCAAGTCCAGTCGTTCAGGGTTCTCTCAGGGCACAGACAGCGGGTCCATTGCCCTTCTGTAGGTCCAGGTGTGTTATCAAGTGGGTGCCCGGGAGGTGCCTCATTTGAGCCTGGAACTAGCTGTGGGTGGGGAGATAACTCCTGGCCACGCTGACGAAGCAAAAAAGGAAACAAAACTATACAGGGATGGAGGAAGACTGGGAAAGATCAAACAGACATGGAAGGTCATATAAAAGCACAAACTATGGACTCATGTAGGAATGACTTGCGGGTCCCATAAAAAGAAATTAAACTTATGTTATTTCCTGAAACCCAAGCCACCTAAGTAAGGGGTGAAAATGCATAGGTGTCATTAGAAATAAATGAATATTCCATTGGGCACCGGCACGTTTTTATTTAAAAATTAAGCACTGCTTTTGGCTATATGAGGAGGGTATACGTTGATTCAGTTCAGTAAATTGATAACAAAACTTGTCAGCAGTAGACAATTAAGCTCTGAGTCATCTTTAACTGATCTCAAATGCCCTCAGAACTTGATTTGTTACCAATAAAACCTCTCCTACAGAGTTTACATTTTAGTGAAGGACCAACTAGTAAATGTAGTAACTACTCAAGGGTCTTGATACTCTGTCGTGAGGCAATAAAAGCTTGCTTTTAGAGGAATATAAGCAGAGATCATACCCTAACAGCCAAACCAGGCACTAATACCTTACATACATGCTGCACACACCTCTTCTCCCATCCCGCATAGAGTTGGAGTGTTATTCATTTACTTACGCATTCAAATATTTTGTATAGCATCTTCAGGAAGCCGTCTAAACAATGAATTAGATATGTATATATCGATGTTTGAATAGGATTCATAAAGAGCAAACCAAGCTACAAAGTAAAACTATGGTGTTCATAAAGTGGCAATAAGGTGGACGGAAAAACGCAAGCAGAGGAGGGTGTAGGACAAATAGATCAGGAGAATAGCAAAGAGGTTAGAACACTTATTTCAAAGTAAAGAATGGAAACCAGGGGGTTATTCCAGGGCAGGTTTCTTGGTCTTCAGCCTTCCCCTGAAGTGGAGGTAGATAAATCTGAAGTAAGTCCAAATAAGTCTCATGACATCATAAGGAGCAATTGTAGCTCTCTCCTAGCTTTGTCAGTGGGTAATGCACATCTCTGTAAATAGAACAATAGCTAACAGTGTAACTAACAAAGCTTTATCATAGCTACATTAGTAACTCAATCAAGCTCCATGTTATCTACAACATAACGTAGCTTCCTTTTGACTTGTAAGGTTCCACAGACTTTGGTCGCCAGCATTTTCTCCTGCCTGCACTTTCCGGCCACAAAGCAAGCGATGTTCCTTCTGAGCGAGAGGAGTGACCCCTTGAGTCCTAGGCATGTACTGTGGGGTGCTTGGGGTTTCCACTTTGTAGGAAATGTAGTAGATTTGGAGGTGATGTGGTGGGTAAAGGTAGCTAGTGGAGATGTCTGAGAATGAGGTTGATCTTGGTGTATTTCTGACCCTATGAGATTTATGATCCCATTTCAAGGCAAATTCCTGACAGGTCAAGGGGGAGTAGGAGACTGTGAGAGTCCATTACATAATATACACACATCCCTGCAGCCACCTCCGGCAGAAATCATAACTCCTATTCACGAGCACCAAAATGACTTAATATGACCCTACACAGCTTTCAGAATCCCAAGTAGCCTGAGAATACCAATAAGTACATAATCATTACTATGATACTTTGATAATGCTTCCACCACTTTAACAGGTGCGTATGTTGCTATTATCGAGGCATTAGGGAGCTATATTTTGTTGTGGATTTCATGGAGCATCAGAAGTAACAAATATACAAAAAAACGACAGGAGTTCCTTCATTCAATACACTAGCCACGCAGGGAAAATACATGCCAATATCGTCTCTTGCTTCTACATTAGCCTTCTAATGTTAATTAAGGGGACACCAGTAAATATATGTTTACATGAAAATATTTTACAATCCCTATGAATGTGACTCATGTTTGATGTTGTTTTAACTCTCTTGTTCAGTCGCCAACTGCTACACAACTGGCATTCCTTTTGTTTGTACGATGTCATGATTAATATTAACAGCTTTAGCTGCTGCTTTGATACATCGGAAGTGAAACGAATGATGACCCTCGTGTTTTAGTTTTTAATAGGCGTTAAAAGTAATTAGCAACGCACAAAGGCACACGCATCATTCCATAATGTGCATACCACCCACAGCACATGATTCATTGCACACATCCTACAGCTTCTGTGATGCCGCTCTTCAAAACCACAGTGACTCAAACACCTCAAAGGAATGCCGTGGTTCATAGACAGAGGCATTTATCAGTGAAGGAGAAGAGTACGTTACTTGTTTTTTGCTCTCTCTTTCCAATAGACACTTCAACACAACAAACGTAAGCAAACCCTTCACTTGACAAAACAGACAGATCAAAATAGCTATCTATTGACTACAGTGATGTTGTGAATTTTAGGAAGCGAAATGCGAGTACTCTGACAACTATTATTTTCATAAACACACAACTTCACACATTCAATATATCTAGGTTTTCGAATGCAATATTGAGCCTCAAGACTGAAACTGCACAGTCGATGTTTCAAGCAGTTGCTGTTCATTCACCAGACTGGAATATTAGTAAAGCAGTGTACTTTCTTGTGTGTCCTTGAATGTGCAAAGCGGTGCTTCATGAAATCAAATCGTGGTACACGTTTTGGCTCCGAAATTTGTTGTCTAGTAAGAAACGAAACAGTACATAATTGAACTTTAAGATCTCACACTAAAAAAATCACCGATCTTCATATAGAGGCGTATTTTCCTTATTCTATTCTTATTGGAGATTTCTGGCTCCACTGCAGAAATCTCCCTGCAAGAAAGCATAGGGATCATTTTCTCTATACATTACCATACGGAGATATCCAACCACTTGCATAGTTCCCAATGGATCAGCATAACAAAACTAAAATGAATTATTACATTTGCAAAAAGATAGTAATTGCATTTTTATGTTCAAAATGAATGTACATTATTTTTACATATTTATTGTAAAATAATGAAAAGCTTCAACAGTATTAACTTAATCCTGAAATAAATCTTACATTATTTAAATATATATTAATTTAAATTAGAATTATTATTTCCAAGCTAAAGGTAAACATAAATTACCACCTTATGTAACTTTATTTGTTTAGGCATTAATCATTAGGAAACTGATGTGTAGAATTAATTAAAAACATTTATTATGTTTAATATAATCTACTGATACAGTAATTTTTAAATTTACACAAGGGCATTAAAATGTTTATAAGTAAATAATACACATATACTATTTTAAAATAAATATTTACACTTATGTTTTTAACTATTTTACATAATTTCATTTAACATTATTTCCAATTGGGTCATTTTATTTCCCCACCCCAGTTGATTTCTTCGTTAGAGTATTGCAGTACCAGTGGTGCTGGACATACTTCAGTTCTGACCTGGAGTAATTTACTACTATTTCGGGTCTCATTTTGCTGTAGTAACTTTAAAAGGGCAGTTTATGAATTGCAATGGCCATACTCTTTTTCAGGTGCACATCTTTCCCAAAACGTCTTTCTAATCTTCCCTTAAACCATTCGTACTCTTTTCTATTCCCCTCCCAGTTAGTAGTAAGGGGCATATTTATACTCTGTTTGCACCGGATTTGCGTAATTATTTTAATGCAAATCCAGCGCAAACTTAGCTCCATATTTATATTTTGACGCTAGACCTGTCTAGTGTCAAAATATTGGAGTTAAGGTGATTTTTTTAGCGTGAAAACCTACCTTGCGCCAATGAGATGCAAGGTAAGCATTCCCGGGAAAAAAATGACTCTAAGGCCTTAGCGCCTTATTTATCCTCCCCTGCAAAAATCATATATGGGAGGAGGACCTTAAATAATGGAGCTAAGCCTGCTTAGCGCCATTGTTTAACGCCTGGGTCAGGGCAGGCGTTAGGGGACCTTAGGTCAGAGACCATGGAAGCAGCCCACAGGTGCCCTTCCCTGCCACCAGGTACACCCCCACCCACCCCTACCCACACCTGGAGGACACCTAAGGATGGGGGGACCCATCCCAGGTAAGTCCAGGTAATTTTTTTTTTTTTTTTAAGTGCCATAGGGAGGCCGGATTTGGGCACCCCTACATGGAACTCTGCCCAATGGCCATGCCCAGGGGACATAAGTCCCCTGGGCATGGCCATTGGGCAGGAGGGCATGACTCCTGTCTTTACTAAGACAGGAGTCATATCCATGGGGTTTGTGCATCAAAAAATTACACTAGTCAGGTTAGAGTCATTTTTCTGACTCTAACCTGACTGGTGCCATTCTTCAATGCACAACCTCCTGTTTCCCCTACGCCTCCCCCACTTAGTTAGCGTCATTTATTTTGACACTAACCGGGCCTTACCGTCAGCTAGCGTCATTCCTTAAATATGACGCCCGGCTTGCGTCCATGAATGGCGCTAGCCGGCTGTAAACTTTTTGACGCAAACCTGCACTAATGCAGGTTTACGTCAAAAAGTATAAATCAGGACCTAAGTATTTCTCATTTTGCAGCCACTCCCCCGTCCCTCCCATATTTACTGCTAAAATGTGTAGTTACGTTGGTGGAGATCGCACACAAAAAGATTGGAGAGGTGGAGGCTGAATAGCATTTTGTAGTAAGTTTGTAGTATAACTGCAGTACTGCAAACTGTAGTATAATTTGCATTCTGTGAACAGACCCCATATTTTCCACCCTTCTGTAGCAGTGATTTTCTGTCTGTTACCAGGGGGAAAACTGTAGTTTTTGTCAGTACTCACGAGCTTTATCCTGGTAGAGTGTTTGCATTTTTTACATGGCCATCAGACACACCTCTATCCTCTCCCTTTCCCAATCCTATCATTGTATTAATACTGCAGAAATACCCATTTTGATAGACAGCTTCTTGCAAGAGTAAATGGATTTCGAATAGAAAGTCTGATTCTATGAATCTGGTTGCATTTTTTGATGCATAAATCAATTCTTAATTCTGACTCTCCTGTTGCTCACAGTGTACTCACCTGTTTGTCTGGAGGACCTTAGAGTAGCGTGTACTGGGGGAAGACACCATCCACCAGTTTCTCCAGCTCCTCCGCAGTGAAGGCAGGGACCCTTTCCCCAGAAACAGTAGCCATTGCTGCTTCTAGACTCAAGTCACAGCAGAACTTGCAGTGTAGGGCCTCTCCTGTTGAAGGTCAGGTATCAAGAGAGTGAACAGATAGAAAATGGCGGTCACGTCCGCGGTGGTGCGTACTGTCACCTCTGGCATACATCGTCATTGGCTCCTGGAACCCATAGGGCCCAATTATAACCAATGCTGAATTGCGCTGCGGTCTTCAACCGCCTTGAGCGACGCTTCACAACGCCAGCGCAGTTACCTCATTTCCCCTTGTCCCTCCTTACAGGTCAGGCAGCTACCATTTCAGGGGGGCACATGGCAGGGCAACTAACTGCATCACAGCACTTTTGGCCAGGAATATGGACAGCCTTGTGAGACCTATGTGGTGTATGATCCTCTGCTCACCCTTCTCCTCCATAGGGCACTTCTGCTGGGGCAGGTGAGGAGATGGCATCATCCTCCAGTATACAGTCCCCTGGTGGACCTGTCGACAATGGAAGACAGACACATCATTATCACCTACAGACTTGATCGTGCCACAATCCATGAACTGTGTGCCCAGTTGGAGCCAGACCAGACGTCAGCTATCTGCCATCCTACAGGAATCCCCCCTCTGGTGCAGGTCCTGTCAGTGCTACATTTCGTGGCCAGTGGGTCCTTTCAAACAACAGACCATGGCATCAGGGATGTCACAGCCAATGTGGACAGTGAAGAAGAGGAGGCAGAAGAAGAAGATATGGACAACCGAAACAACCTATCATCGATGAGGACTGCAGGGAGGCATGTGCATCCCCTAGTGAAATGTCAATTGCCTCGCAGTTTTTGCCTCATACAGTGGAAATATTTGCATAGGGTGTACTGCATACTGGTGAAGCTGCGGAGAGTGGGAGTGGTAGCCTCACCGGCATGCTTATGCTGCTTGAAGCAACTGGGGGACCTCCTCCACACAATTTGGCCATGTAGCCAGTGACCATGCTGTGGTAGGCAGTGCTGTCATGCCTGGACCATGTGCTGGTGTTGACTTTGCCCCGGGATTTCAAACAGCTAATCCTCCATGTCACAGAGGAGATAGACTCAGACAGATACCACTCTGTGCTGCTGTGGCTGGGCTTGTTGTTCGCAAAGAGAGACATTGGGGTTCATTTTGAGTTTGGTGGATGGAAAAATCTGTCTGCCAACCTCGGACAGCATGGTCGCCCAGAGTTATTAAGGGTTTCCTGCTAGGTTGGCAGACGGAAATCTAAGTTTCCACTTGTTCGCCTAGACGGAAACTGGGTACAGCATTGTCTCCGGATTGTAATTGAGCTGGTGGCAGGGCTGTAGCCAGCAGAGTGCACCAGCACCCTTGCAATGTTCACTGTCTGCTATGCGATGGTGCTGGGCAGGGCGAGGCCTGCACTGCCCATGCCAAGTTCATGGGCAGTACAGGGACTCCCCTGTGGACTCCTGCACCTTTTGTCTGCCAACCTTTTCATGGTGGTGTTACTGACATAAAAAGTCTGGCAGAGAACAAGGTTGTAATCCGCAGGGCAGAGCTGCATGCAGGGCTGCCCTGGCAGATTACGATCTCTGTCACCGCCATACCACCGGGATCCAACATCCTGGCAGAGCTGGCAGTTCCCTGGTGGTCCAACCACCAGGTTTGTAATGTGGCAGTCAGACCACCGCATAGGCGGTGGTCCAGGCCGCCACCAAGAGTGTGGCGGTCATAAGACCACCACACTCGTAATCAGGCCAATTGTCAGGGCCTGGAGGGACTGCAGCCCTCTGAGAAGGGCTGTCCTCTGAAGCGCTATAGAATATGGGTGGCATGGTGTCAGTACCATAGTATTAATTTACTGTAATAGAAGTACTGAGAACCCTCACCCCTCCATGGATGAGGAAATTCTGACATTCTTGACAAAAGGCTGAGATGGAGCCACTAAGTGTAGGGGGCAAGAGATGGCTGGGGTGTCCTAGATCTGTGGGAGGGGGAGGGAATATGTTCAGCGCTGATATGCTGAAAGGTTTTATGTCAATGCTCAGTTGATCATATATTTACTGTGCTGCAATTTCAGTTATTTATTTGTCTGGTGCTTCTAAGCTGCCCCATCTCCACAGGCATCAGAGCATTTCCACTGGCAAATTCCCTTTCAGAAAAATTTGTATGGGGTCATAATCATCCCTCCACCTCTCACTACTTATACCTACCTGTCCCACAAAGTGTCCTGCACAAGTTATCGAGCACAAGTTATCGACTTAAGCTAAAAGGCCAATTGTGGACTAATCTTCCCCTGCCTGTCTTTTTGCCTGCATATTTCACATTAACTGAAGGAGGTTGAATATCACTGATGTAGATAAAACAGCATAGATTTCCTTACATTAGCCAGTCTCCATGATAAACCAGGCCCCTTTCGGGCAGGGCTCACTCCCGACTAAGTGCATTACGATCAGGCTGTATCCCTCCCTCCAGCCGTTCAATACTTTTTCCTACCAGGCATTCAAAAAGTGTCCCTGCTTTGCAACTAGACAAAGGAAGATCTTCCCTCAACTCCACTTACATATGCCCATGTTACCTTACTCATATGTTGCATTCTCTGCACCACTCCCTCTCACATCTACTCATTTGTATGTAGCTAACAGGTTCATCTATTAATATTGGTTCAATCGTGCCATTTCCTAACACTAAACCAGAGACTACAACAACTCTATAGTGAGAAAAGAATGATCTATAGTTCATCCTAAGACTCAGAGGTGTATTTTAACTAAGATCCCTCCAGATTTAAGGGCAAAGCCATCTGAAGTACCCTATCTGAAATGAAATAGTGGCCACCTTAGGATAGCTCCATCTTAGTAGCTACACAAATGACACTAGTATAATAACATATCACAATGACATCTACTCCATAGTGCCATAAAGATTATGCTGAGTTCACCGGAAAGCATGTCACCATGAAAGACAGAGTCACAGGCAGAACTGGAATGAAAATTGATTGATGTATTAATGAGTGTAATGTTTTATGTGTTAAAGGTTGTACATAGAGTACGAAAGATACAACACTGGTTTTATATTTATATATATTATGATGAACAAATGACAAAACAACTTTGATGTGATTATATATATATATAAAAAATATTCCCGTCTGCATTGATGATGAAATAGATTAATATAGGACCATGCTGTATGTCCAAGGTATGTGAGGTTTGAGTGATGTATGAGGGGACTGAGCATGTTTGTGGTCTGGGAGTTACTGCTGACAATGGTTTGTGATTGTATTCTTCTGTGAATAGAAGATTGTATTCATTTTGATTGAAGAAAACATGTATTGTGATGAAATAATAAAACTTTATCTTAGTAAAATGTGAATATCCTGATATAAATGGTAGACTACATATGAAAGGATTTTGAGAACTGGAAATAATAATTACAATATCAGATTAGTATTTTCTAATTGCATCAGGGAGGTGGTTTATTGATTTGTTGTTTCTTTTTCACTGACCTGCTCTCTGCATTGATTTTTTACAATGAGTGCTGCAGTCTACTAGTAGCATGTATTGTGCAGGCTGTGAGTACGTTTAGTATCATATATTAGGGCATAGAGTAAATTAAATGTACCTGTGAGGTGGATGCCACCCTTACCATGTTTGAAAGAAAAAGCACAAGCACTTTATCACAGTCTGGCAGGGGTAAAGTGTACAGAATCATAGGGCCAACACTATGGGTTAGCAACAGAAGGCAAAAATCTAGGGTGACCCTGCAGGAAAGGCACATTTCCACCATCCTTAATATAGAGACTGCCTTAAATTCCAATGACAATATAACAAGCTTAAGTTAAAAGAATGTCTGGCTGCATTGAACCTTGAAGCATTCACCCAACACCTTCTCAACAGTGCCCATTACCTTGGATTCCACATCAGCAGCAACCTTAACAGTACTAACAAGACACAAAAGCATTTGTCTCAGAACCTCACACACTTTTAGAACTGCTAACTAATCAACTGGTGCAATTGGGAATCAGGATTGGTGTTGGAGAATCGAATAAAGCAAACATACACATTGGTGTTAATGAAAGACATCATGATTTTCCTTAACAAAACCTCATGTAGATTGTACCTAACTATCCTACCTCATGCTACATTAGCTCAGGAATGTTGTGGTCAACTGGTGAGCACAAATGGTTCATAATACAATGGACTCCAAGAAGAGGATTTCCCCACACCCAGCCCTTATCTGCCTCGTTTGTCAGATAGAGGGGTCATGGTGGATTCAACAGGACTGATACAGATGTGGATTCACTGTGTCCTAGGGGGTGGTGGTATTTCCTATAAACCTTTGTAGTCAGAAGTGGGATGGACCTGGGTAGACTTGTTGAAAATGTTCATGTAAACTTAGGGCTCCCATCTTTGTAAGCCTTAGCACACACTAGTCTTGGAAAGCTTTCACTATAAATTACATTTCTTAAAAAGACACCAGGTCCCACTGTGGTAAAATACAGGCTATGAAACAGCAAATGCTATAGTTTGATTTGCTGTAAACCCTACTCACTTGTGAAATGGAGGAAAAGAAGAAGACTGCAGTCATAAGTTGCAGTGTCAATGCCCATCCCCAATTCATTACAACTGCTGAAGTGCAATAGAGGGCCCGAAACATAAACCACTATGTGGCAAACAGCATTTGGCCATGGGTCAAAAACAGTGGCAGTGCTGGAAGAGAATATCATAGGAAGCACTTCACTATAAGATGGCTGCTGTGTTTTGCTTGGATTGCTATGCACGGACTGTAAGGAAGGACTTGAACCTCTGCCCTCATTGGTTAGCAAAAGTAGAAGAAGTTGAAAAATCGTGGGGCCTGTTCCTGCTATTCTTGGTCCACAATCCTGGGCGCATGAGAAGATCAGGCTGAGCAGATACTCTGAGTTTGTTTGCATTTTCCTGCTGTTTCTTTTCAGTGCAGTATTTGGGCCCTTTTTTGACTTGGCACATTCATGTGCGCTTTTGTGTGCACTAGTGGTTTGCCGGCTGGCATCCTGGGGCAGGGGGAGTTTTCCAGTGATTCCAAGAGGTGTTGGGCCTCTGTTCTCATCCGCATTTCAAAAGAGTCCACACTACGGGATTCATTCGAGTGACATTTTGGGCACGGTAATAACTGTTGCACCAGGTTGTGCTTGGACATTGTATTTTCTTCGGCTGATCAATCATTCTCGAGTTCCTCGAAGGGATGATAATTCTCCATTATTATTTTTGGCTTTCCTTATGCTTACAGAAATATAGAGGGGGGTAGGCATTATCTAATTGTCAGCAATCATTCGAGGTTGTGCATGTTACTTACAGTCTCACTTAGTGGCTTTGTGCTGTGATGATAACAGTCACTTTGTATGTTGCCAAGGATGACACCTGAAGGAAATTATTGTTTATGTTCATATGACAAATTGATACCACTATGGGCCTGATTTACAGTTTGGCGGAGGGGGTTACTCCATCAAAAACATGTTGGATATCCTGTCTCCTGTATTACAATTCCACTATAGCCTATGGAACTTGTAATATGACGGACGGGTTAACCGTCACATTTGTGATGGACTAATCACTCCGACAAACTCTAAATCAGGCCCAATGTTCTTAAGGCTTAAGTTATGATACTATGCTGAATGTCAAGTGTACGGTGCTAGATTTGTGTTTCACTTTGTACAACAATTATTGCCTAACCACCTTTCTTTCAGGTCTCCATCCCTGCTGTACCGACCCCTACCCCCGTCTAGCCACTCTGTCTATCTGGGTTTATATTTTTGACCAGAGGCACTGCTGCTGGAAAGTGGGATTCTGGGTGGATCTGTTACTGAGGATCCCATAACATCAACCTTGTCAGTATAGCAGGCCCATTAAATTAATGATCCTCCCAAACAGTACCCCAGAATGACCACTGTGGAAGATTTATGTACCATGTTGGCCAAGTTAATGGGCGAGATATCAGCTTCAAGGGCTGAGACTAGAGTTCTAACTGCCCGAGTTAATCAGTTAAAAACAAAATTGGAGGCTCAGCACTGTGCAAGGGTAGCAGCAGACAGGACTGGTGGAGGTCAGGGGGTTGTTTCTCCTCCGGAACTATCAGTGAATATTCCTACTCCTGTTCCATTAGCTTGACCTGAGAGATTCACAGGAAATCCAGATAAACTGCAGGATTTTCGTACCTAGGTTCAGCTACATTTTATGGTCCACCCCCACTTATTCCCGATGCCCAGTCCTGTATTGCCGTCATGAATTCATATTTAGGGGCGAAGCAGCTTGGGCTTCCTCTTTGGTCAATGAGGATAGTATCTTTCTCTATAACTGATCTAGATTCAAATCTGAATTTATGAAAGTGTTTGACAGGTGAACCTTTACTAGCTCAGCTGATCAGGAGCTATTGGTATTAAGACAAGGTAATAAGGATTTGGTGGCATATTTTACTCAATTTAATCGATAAGTGGCAGAGGCACACTGATTGGACGAAAAAAAAGCAGCCCTCTACTGTCGAAGGTTGAAAGACAAATGAGAAGATATACTCGCCTAGATAGGTCCTCAGACTGTTACTTGAACAGACCTGATTAACCTAATGTTACATGTGCGGGGGGAAGAAGAAGAAAATTGAATCAAGAACCTTTTACAAATCCTGACCACCTCCTCGTGTGAATGCCCCAGAATCCATGGAAATAGGAGCTATTTGTGGACCCTTATCTAAAGAAGAGCAGGAGTCATGTAGGACGAATGGGCTATGTTTATATTGCAGGAAAAATAAACATCACATAAAAGAATGTCCTACACATCCTAAAGCTGGTAAGACTAAAGGATTGGAAAACTAAAGATCCTGAGGTGGAGTCAAGAGTTGGCTTTGGGATGTCAGACAGTATCTCCTGAGAAGAGTGTGGTCAACACCTTGCAGAGTTCTATCCTTCATTTAACACCAAAAGCACAATTTGAAACTTTTGATCAGGAGCTCATTCCTGCAGGCACAGCCCGTCCTTTAGGGCGGAGGGGCCACCCCCCCACCTTTTGCCCCTGGAGAAGAGTGCCTGTCAGGCTGAGCAAAGGTCAGCCTGACAGACACTCTTCATGTTCAGCTCAGGCAGCCAGGAGCAAGACATGTGCAGACTCCTGGTTGCCTGAGCTGAACTTTGCTGGGCTGAAGAAGTCCCAGCTCCTATGGGCGTGACCTCCTCAGCTTAGCAAAGGTGCTCCCCCTCCCCCTCGGTGACCAGGGAAGCACCACCCATTGACTCCGACCTGGGCACTTCAGGTTTAAGCCCTGAAGCGCACAGGGCGAGTGTCAATCAGTGACACCTCATCACAGAGTGGGGTGGGATCAGCAGTCTCACTGACCCCCATCCCACTCTCTGACTAAGTTAGGATTGCTGCCTTCCCTCACTGGCTGACCTAAGGAAAGCAGCAGTCCCAGCCCTCCGGGGACCTCCGAGCTAAAGGTAAGTGTGTGTGTGTTTTTTTTTGTTAATGAATGTTTGGTGCGTGCGTGTATGTTTGAATGTTGATGACTGTTGTAAATGTATGTGTGTGCATGTGTAAATGAATGAGTGTGCTTCCCGCCCGCCCCCCCCCCTCCTAAAATTGCCGGCAGCCACTGCATTCCTGTGACAGCAATTGCAGATTTGAGTTCCACAGGTAATTTTATTGATGCCAAGTACATGACTCAGCTTCATATTCCCACTTGTTTGAAGGTGCATCTTCAAATGGTACTAGCAGTGCTTGGAAAGTTATTGACTTCCAGGACCATAACTCAACAACAATCTCTGGTGACTTTGCATTGTCACAGTGCAGAAATGCACCATCAGGAGCAGATCCAATTTGACGTCATTAAGGCACCCCAGTGTAAACTAATGCTGGTTATAACCTGGTTGACTTTACACAATCCAACAATAGATTGGGTCAGAGGCATATTTCTTTTCTATCCCCTTTTTGTCAGGAAGTATACAAGCTCAATTTGGGTAAAAGACCTAGCACTTTTCTACATTATACTATTGCAACTGCGGCCAAAAAAGATACCACCCTCCCTGATTTTTATAAAGAATATGACAATGTCTTTAGTCAAAGCAGTACAGAGACTTTGGCTCCTGGCTGTCCATCTGACTGTTAGACAGATCTGATCGCAGGTGCTAAGATTCCTTGTAGTTACATTTATGCACTCACAGAATAAGAAAATCAGTATTTGAAAGAATATCTTGATACCTACTTGAAGATTAGGTTTATCCTCCCTTCTAAATCCCCTGCAGCATCACTTTTATTTTTCATAAGAAAAACAAATTGAGATTTGCACACCTGTATGGATTGCAGGGCGTTGAATAATGCCACCATAAAGAATCAGTATTCGCTTCCTCTCATCCCTGTCCTTCTTGATCAAGTCGGAGCAGCCACCACCGACACTTGCTTGGATTTGAGAGGAGCATACCATCTGGTGCGTTTAAGACTGCATTCTGGATGCGGTTTGGGTTGTATGAATTTTGCATAATACCCTTTGAGTTATGCCACGCCCCGGCTGCTTTCCAGTTTTTTGTAAACAACATTTTGAGGGTTTACTTAGATCCATTTATAATTGTATATGTTGGTGATATTCTCATATAGTTCAGCAATGAACAAGAACATGCTCAACATGTTAAAACAATTCTGTGAATCCTGAGACAGCGTGGTTTCTATTGTAAGCTCCATAAATGCGAATTCCATAAAAATAATTTGTATTGTGTATTATACCCCCACAGGGACACACAATGGCATACTGAAAGTTGCAACAGTAAGAGACTTGCCCAAACCTCAGACAGTTAAAGAAGTAAAAAGATCCTTGGGATTTGTGAATTTCTACTGATGTTCCATACTTCCTTTCTCAGATACTGTGGATCCCATCACTACGTGGTTGAAAAAGAATACAACCTTTTCCTGGACATCAGAAGCTGATGCTGCCTTTATGAAATTAAAGAGGGGTTTTATTTCTGCACCGGTGCTGGCACACCGAGATGTGGAGAAACCATTTGTAGTGGAAGCAGAGTGATTTTATCTCAAAGACACAAGGAAACAGGTCAGTTCCAACTTGTAGCATACGTATCTAAGAACTTTTATTCTGCTGAATTGAATTACACCATTGCAGAAAAAGAGTTACTAGCAATCTGCACTACCTTTCAGGAATGGAGACACTATCTACTAAGGGCTACATTTCCAGTCATTGTATATACCGCCAATTGGAACCTGCAGTTTTTTAAATCAGCTGGTCTTTATTTTTCTACGAATTTGATTTTGTGGTGACATATGGGCCTGTAGCAGACAACAAGAAAGCCTACTTTTTATCTGGATGCTCTGAAGGGGCAGAGATCTTCCAAGTTACAACAGAACCCCCATCATTCCTTCACAGAAAGTGATAACTACCATAACCATTCACTTGTTCCTTGATGAGGTACAAAAGGTGATTTCTTTCCTTGCTTTGTCCAAGTAGGTATCCCAAGACCCATGTAGAAAGATACATGAATTACTACCCTTTCATGGGACCCAAACATATATACCAAGCCCTCCCTTGAAAACTCAAGATATTAAATGGTGTCATGGCTCCTTTATGATAGGCCACCCAGGCAGAGCCAAGACTCAAGAATTAGTCAAGCAACATTTGTGGTGGCCTAAACTTTCTCTTGATGTCACTCAGTATGGGGCCAATGAGATACATGTGCACAAGCCAAAGCAGATCGCTTCTGGCCTAAAGGGACCTCTTCCCCTTTGTGAATGTGGGTGGTGAAATTTTTTTTAGGAGTAGGTAGTGGTCCTACGGACCACTGCCTACTTTTAATAAATGAAAACTAAATATTTTTATTTTCAAAACGCATCCCGTTGTCCTAAAAGGAAAACAGGCTGAATTTAAAAAAAGGAAAAAATACTTTATTTAAAAGGAATCATAGACAGGTTGGTCTGCCGACCCCAGCAGGCCACCATCCCTGTGATATTTTGCCATTCTAAATGAGTCGCAAAGCTAGGCCTACCTCATGAATATTAATGAGGTAGGTCTATTTGCGACCTACTGGAAATCGCAAAATGTGGCAAAAACACATTGGTACATGGGTGTTTGCTATTTCCTAATTGTGAATCACAAAAATTCACAATTAGGAAATCGCAAAACTGATTTTTTCGTCCATCTGGCCCCAAATATACTAGGAATATGGAGCTCTTCAGCTCTCTCCCTGAGGTGGGCACTTGTAACTGCCTACAACCAACAAAGCACCTTACTGCACAAAAACAATTGAAAGAGAATGTAACACCCATTTCAAGCAATTCCAGCTTTACACAAAACGTAGTAAATTTGGATTTGCATGAAATCCATGGGTTGATGGACAGTAATGCCCATGCTCCACCTATGGAACACCTCTCACTAAGAAGGGCAACGCAGTGTAAACTGCTGGGTTGTGTTGCATTTTTTTTTACAAAGCCACACACGGCCACCCAAATCAGGCTTTGCAAACCATTGCACTGCCCTGCATCGCCTTGCGCAACAGAAAGTGAATGCAAAGGCTTAGTAAATCTGGGCCTAAATGTAGCTCTAAGATTGAAGTGATATTAAGTCTGAAAACTTTCTAACATCAAATAGCTTCATAAATGTATGGGCTGGATGCGATGAGTTAGTGAAATAATGTACAGATTAAATGATGATCTTTGTGTGTCATAGTTTATGTTTTAAAGCAATGTACAATACATGCAATATCCTAAAGGTAAAGAACACTTCACAAGCCTAGGGGCGATTTTCTCTCTTGGCTCGCCTTGTTTTCTTTCCATTTTATGTAGATTTTTCAACTACATTAGCAACATCTTTTGGTGGATGACTGTGAACATGAGTGTTATTCTGTTTAGTTTAGGTCAGTATTACATATTTTACTGACAGTGTGCCAGTTCCATTAGATTTGAATGTTTACATTGGGAGATTCCAGCATAGCACTGATCCTACTTCAGAGACGGGGAATCTACCCTGTAGAATGTTAGTAAGGGCTCCGTTATATGAGATGATGACGTGCATAAAGTTTCATTTATAATTCACCACGTTATTCTATAAGCATCATATAAGCGCCCCTAAATGAAAGCAATACTCTTCCTTGATTAATGGCAAAAGTATAAAAATCCTCTACGGACATTTCCAACACTGACTGAGAAGGTAAGTACTCTGCTGCTATAGTAATTGAAGTGTCTGTCAATGGTTCGGTAAAATAACTCAACTGTTAATAAATTGAAATACTTCTATCATAATGCAATGCAGGAGGGCTTGCATGATATGTGAGGGCGAAAACCACACCAATGTAGTATGTTGCACATTGTGTTCTGATGTTCAGCCATAAGTACAGTATTGAGAAGGCAAAGAAGTATTTTGTTGGCATTCACAACAGATAGACTGAATGGTCTTCTCAAACCTAATCTGAGTCATGCTAAAATACTCAGAATATTTCTAAAACACATTCAAGCTCAAAGAAACAGAGTAAAATTGGTATGTGTGCCAATTAGTAGAAAACAAAACTAAACACTTGCTTGAGGAATTAACTAATTTATTTAGAGTTTTGCGCAGATGGAGATATGCCAACAAGTTGCCATCACTGCAATGTTAATGGAGCGAACACGACATTTGCCACTTTAAATGGATGTTTGCACCCGCCCAACTCTGAACGCCAGGCTACACCTTTTATTGTTTTTTTTTTTTTTTTAACAGGAATAGCCTTGCTCATCAAGGGACATTGGATACAATTCAGCAGTAGCCTGGGATGATGTCTGGAAAACCGGAAGCTAACATACAATTGTTTGCATCCCTCATTCTGTTATTCACAAAGGAGCATATGTATCAAATGATTTTGCATTCGCAAACGGTGCAAGTTGCTAAATTCATCTGTTTGCGAATGCAAAGTAGCCTTACCAAATGTCTGAAAGGCATTAGCAGTCCAATTTTAGGGAATCAAAATTTTTTGCGTTTTCCTAAAATTGTGACTCCAAATAGAGAATCGCAATTTGTCGTTGGTAGCCATGTGCAATTTTAAAAAATGCATCAAAAATGCATTTTTTAAAGTGCCAAGTGGCGCACACATGTATGCACTTTACAGGTGCACAATTTGTTTTAGGGGTGCATTTAAGGGGGGTCTACGTCCCTAGGCATCTTTGGTTTTGCATTTCCTAATTTGCAATTTCCTGATAGGCAATCGCAAATTAGGAAATGCAAACCCATTTGTAGGAATCATTATTAGGGAATCATTATTTTGTCACATACCATTTTCCATTTCCTAAATAGCGATTACCTAAAATTTGCTATTTAGGAAATTAAAAATGGAAGTTTGATACATATGGCCAAGTAACATTTCACCCACCCATGCTGTAGCTCGTTCCCCTGTGTACACACACATTCTACAAATACATGAAAATGAAAGAAAAAGAACCCCTGCGTGCCATGTAAACCTTTTAAACCTGAAACAAAGAAAATCAGACCTTGGTCAAAGCTGAAGGGCAAATTCGAATGATGTACTAAGTTATCATTTTAACTCAAGGCACCTCAACAAATCAAAGTCCCAAATTCTGCTTTCTCATGTAAACTCCCTACAGACGTAAAGTCAGTTTATACAGAAAAATGAAGCACAAGGCCCATTTCTCACACTATTGTTCGAAGAGGGAAGCTAGCATAACTCAGGGAGAAAATGATGAATGACTATCAATGGTACACAGCATAAAACAGAAGATAGTAGCCTCTGAACCATTCATCACATGTTTAAGATGTATCCGAGGGAGCAAAGCAAGATTGATTGAGGGAGAGCATAATATATATTGCACTGATTACTTTGCCAATGCTCGTATCCTCTTAGTTTAAGGATTTTGACTAATTAGCTGTTTTGATTTAGTACGGTTTTTTATATTAGACAAAGCAGTATATTATCAAATGGGAGGAGAATATTGGATACACTGTGCATCTCTTTCAGACAAGTGACACCCGACATGCAGTTCAACAAAATTTCAAAAATCAAAACTGAAACTATTTTATTGTTTTGTTTTTGTAGGTTGGAGATGGTAATTTATTCTTCACATATAATCCATCATATCCTCACTCTCCCAGCTCAGTGTATTTGCCAGATTTAAAAACACCTCCAATTTCAAGAGGCTCCAAAATACTGCCAAATAGCTGTAGGCTTCCCAACACTCCCTAGTCTCTACGCATAAACTTCTCCGAAATGTTTACTGCTTAACATTTTAGACCACCAGTTTTGGGGCGTTGGGGCTAACTGTGTCCTCCAATTTTGCAATATTAAGGAGCGAGCTATTGGAAATGAGACTGAGATAAAATACTGTTCATATTCACTTAATTACTGAACCTTTTAAGAAGTCCCAAATAACACTACACTTGCCTCTATTTCAATCCCAGACTTCAGACTATTTATAACAGTAACTACCTTATCCCAAGATTTAGCCAGTTTTGGGTAGTCAAAAAATGTATGAAGTCAATTCTCATCCCCACCCAAAGACAGCGAAAGCATTGATCCAGTACTGAGGGGAACATATTATGTACGGCCCTGGGAGTGTAGTATGCCATCCATTGGGACAAAAATGATATCCTTTTAAGGTTTGCTGCTCTTAAGGATGTATGCCCCATTTCAGCATTTAGCTGCCTATCTTCTTTCGAGAGCCTACATTTGTCAAAGATTTTTCTCCGGAACCAGTAGTCACTTCCTGAGCTTAGTGAGTGCAGAGCAGCAAAAACTAATTACCAGTGCCTTTTAGCTTACTCCTTATTAAAGCACTAAAGAGGGATGTTCTTCTAAACGTGTTCTTTGTATGTTAGTATTTTGAATGTGAATAATCTGTCCAAAACTCAAGAAAAGCCGACTTCACTGCCCCTCAAACCATAATAGGATTTCATCCCATGTAATATTGTTATCCCTCACTACAAAATCATTCAGCTCCCTGAAGCCTTTGGGATTCCATAATCATATCACTGTCCTAGATATGTTTAATCCAAAAAAGTTACACTCCTGTAATTTAAGATAGCTATAACCTGCTGTCATCTGGCGAGTTCTGAAAAGAAGTTCCAAAATATACCTCAACTCATGAATGTACATATATCATGTTTTTTTAGTCAAATGTGCAGTTGTTATGAAAGCTGGGAGATTCATTGCTGATTACTGGATCATATTGTTTAACAAAAAGGTTTCCCACACTTCTTTGACATCAACCAGACGTGCTTACATATCCAGCAATGCTGCCTGATAATATATTTGAAAACTGGGGAGCGTTAAGCCTCCTTGTGTTTTATCAAGTTATAAAATTGAATATTTCACCGAGGGTTTTTTTCTTCCAAATGAAACTCCTCACCAAAGAGTCTAGCTCCTACAAATAAGAGCAATTATCACTTATGGCTACATTATTAAACAAAAAAAGAAATAATGGTAATATGGACATCTTAATTAAGGAAATCCTTCCTATCAGAGTTAATGAAAGAACCAACCACCTTTCCAAAAGTGCTTGTGTTTTTTTTAGCATCATTACATACTTTAATTGAAAAAGTTGACCATAGTTGTTAGCCACAAATATTCTCAAATGCTGACTCAGTCGCTGTGAACTTGCTTGCTGCTGTAAAGTGGTAGGCAGATTCCCCACTAAAGCATTAAATAAAATAATATCTATCTTACTCTCATTTATCTTATATCACTTATATTGGTAAATGCCTTAATCGAGTCAAACACTCTTTTTATATGTTGACCTCATCTGGTTTTCGGTACAAAATATTGTCGTCTGCAAATACTTTTATTTTAGGCATACCTACTATGGGTGGATGATTTTCCTTTGTGCTTCGGATCTTTGAGCAAGTGGCTCAATAAAAAGATTGAATAAAATAAGAGAGAGAGAGGGCATCCTTGCCGAGTCCCTCTCCTAATTGTAATAAAACCTCTAAAGTTGGAGTTCATATCTGTTATGGCCTGTGCTCCTTGATTTAGGTCCCTGATCATTGTTATGAACTGCAAAGGAAATCCAAATTGGTGTAAACTATATAATAAGGCATCCCAATGAACTAAATCAAACACTTTTCAGCGTCCAACATTATCATTTTTGTGGGCTTTTGTTAGATGAGGAAAATTCATACCTTAGTCAGTGTTTTATAATCTGAGTTTAGCAGACTTATTGGGTAATATGAGTTGGCTTTTGTTGGGCACTTATCCTTATTAAAAAAAATAACTATTGTAGATTCTTCAAAAGTCAAGGACATCTCTTCTCCTTCCAATATCCTGTTAAATAATTCCACTAAAAATGGTAACAAATCCCCTGAAAAAGTCTTATACCTCTGAAGGGGAACCATCATTCCTGCGGGCCTCGCACTTTTTTTCAGAGCTTTTTTTCAGAGCTTTTTTCAGAGCTTTTTCTATCTCAGAGATAGTTATCTTAGCCACAATTGCCTCCTGATCAGTTAGCGACAACCTAGGTCGGTGAATGGAATTATAATACTGCTCAATCTCAGAGGCTGTAGCTGGATAATTTTTCTCATATAGTCTACTATAGTGATGCATGAATACCTGTGGCACAGCCTCTTCCTGAGAAACTAACAAGTTAGTCTCTGGATCGTCAATTTGACTGATTACTATTTCAGTCAAGTGGTCCAAGCAAGATGTTTTCCAATTTCCAATTTGTTAATTTTCTTCATACATTTGTTGTTGATAAGCATGAGAGCTATTTATTTCCTCAAAGTATGAAAAAATCATTAAGACTTTTCTAACTCTCATCTAGTGAGATCGAGACCCCCTACTTTAATACAGACCTCTGTGGCTAGATTCACTGCCAATTGTAACTCCTTCATTCGTGCCATGCAGTGTTTATTCTGACAAGTCTTAAAAAAGATAATGTATCCTCGGGCATTGACTTTAAAAGTCTCCCATACTGCAAAGACAGATGCGGTGTTACAGTCCTCTTATAAATTCCTTCACATTTCGTACCCACTCCTGGTTAGTAAGCAGAGACCTCTCAAGCTGCCAATTAGGCCTCGCCTTAGTACCAGTATCCAACTCAAAGGATATAGGCAGTGATTCTAACCGCGGCGGGCGGCGGTCGCCGCCCGCCATGCGGTTACCGCCAAATGACCGCACCGAGGTCACAAGACCGCGGCGGCCATTCTGGCTTTCCCGCTGTGCTGGCGGGCGACCGCCAAAAGGCCGCCCGCCAGCACAGCGGGAAAGACCCAGCAATGATGAAGCCGGCTCCGAATGGAGCCGGCGGAGTTGCTGGAGTGCGACGGGTGCAGTAGCACCCGTCGCGAATTTCAGTGTCTGCTAGGCAGACACTGAAATTCTTTTTGGGGCCCTCTTACGGGGGCCCCTGCAGTGCCCATTGCCATTGGCATGGGCACTGCAGGGGCCCCCAGGGGCCCCGCGGCACCCCCTACCGCCATCCTGTTCCTGGCGGGAGACCCGCCAGGAACAGGATGGCGGTAGGGGGTGTCAGAATCCCCATGGCGGCGGAGCGCGCTCCGCCGCCATGGAGGATTCTCAAGGGCAGCGGGAAGTCGGCGGTACACCGCCGACTTTCTGTTTCTGGCCGCAGCTGAACCGCCGCGGTCAGAATGCCCAGCGGTGCACCGCCAGCCTGCTGGCAGTGCTACCGCGGTCATTCGCCCTGGCGGTTTTTACCGCCAGGGTTAGAATGACCCCCATAGTAACTACAGAATGATCTTAAAAGGTGTTTGCCCAGAAATCAGAGCCCTCTTCAATGCATGAGACATCAAAAAAACAAATCAAATTGGGATGCTGTTTTGAAGCGCTGAGAATAACAGCTGTGTTGGGGTACCCCAGGATGGTGCTCCAGCCACAGACCTATGAATTGAAAATTGGATTCTATAATAGGAAGGATTTTCTTAGATTCAAGTTGTTTTTTTGCATGATTCGTTGTATCAGCGAGAGGTTGTATCAGTGTATTTAAAGTCTCCTCCTAGAATAAAAGACCCCACTGCACTCATAGACATATTGTGTAGTTGTATTAATGGATCGTTCTCATCATTGGTAGGTCCATAATAGTTAAGGACATTTTCTGGGACTCTTTGGGCCAAAACCTTTATCCAAAAACGTTAACCGAAGCCTCCTACCTTTGGGATTTCTAATCACCTCCTTAATGTCCCAATTAACTCTATCACTCAAATACATTGCCAGCCCCTCACCACCAGTCCAGAAGATGCAAATAATGCTTGGGAGTACTGCTTCAGAATATAGACTTAAGGATTATTGCTTTCCAAGTGAGTCTCTTGAAGAAAACTCACTTCAGAGTTGAATTATATCAGCCATTTTATCAGCCCCCCATATTTCAGCGGATTTACAATTCCAATAGCACTGCAGGATATAACCTTTAACTTCAACATTTCATAAATTGAGTTTCTATTCTGACAACCTTCCTCCTCACTCCTTTCAACCAAGATAACCAAGCTTTTCTAATGCTGGTGCTCTGCCCAGCCCTCCCCTCCCCAGACCCCCTAATACTTCCCCCTCAAACCAGCCCCCACCCCAACTCCATCTGAGGAAGAGGAAGGCCCAGTTCCCTCTCCCTCAGCCCACCCTTTGCAATATGGTGCCCTGGCATGGCACTTGGTCATCTTCCCCCTACCTCAGAATGTTTCCCCCAAATTGCTGTAGAATGCACTTCTGTGCAAGGTGCAATTGCCACTCCCAAGTAGCAATGATATATATATCCTTTTTTATTTTTCTTCATTCCTCCTTCCTTACTCTCCTTTTCCTCTTCCTTGCCTTTTCCCTTCTCCTTTCTTCTCTCTCTTTACATTTGGTGTAAAGAATGCTACACCAGTAAGAACTTTACACTTACCCCCCTTATCATCAATTATTTTACTACAGCTATCGCAGCAAAGGGGGAAATCAACTACTCCAGGATTCATCCTACACTACTTTGAGTTATTTCTCTCATTTTTCCAGTATCCATGAGCAAAATGCATTCTAACAAAATGACATGTGCTTAACAGCATATATAAGTGAGTAAGAAGGAAAAGTGATTAGTGTAAGACATTTATAAAAGATGCAGTACAATATCTCAGTTTGTGTTCTCTAAATATCCCTAAAAATAATACGTTACCCTTTTTTTTTTAGTCCTGCATTTACCCTTTATAACCCAAAATACTAGCAATGCCTAACAATTTCTTTCTTTCAACACTTTCTGCAGAGCCTCTTGGGCCTCCCCCAGGGTAACACAATGAAAATAAATTTGAGCTTAGATTGTTGGACTACGAATGCCTGTGCTCTGGTAGTTTTAAAATGACCAATAAGACCTTGAAATTCCCTATGTCAGTGAGCTGCTAATGCCGACATGTCTGAGATTACTCTAACTTGTGACCCATCAGTTAGCGAAAATGATTTTTTTCTGGATGGCTTTGGATAGAATGGCCACCTTTATGTGATAATCCACAAATTTTATGGTCATTGTTCGTGGGTATTTAGCGTTAGATGAGCGTTGTGCAGGAACCCGATGGGCCAACATTATGGTCAGAACCTGAGGGGCTTTCTCTAGCATATTTTGTTTTATCATTGTTTCCATACACAACAGTAGGTCTGCATGCCCAATAATAAGTTCATTTCCCTCTGGGACTCCAACAAAGCACCGGTTTGATCTTATTGCGTAGTTCTCCATGACGTCCAGCTTTATTTGCGAGGCCTACAGTTTTTTCTGAAGAGCATCAATACCCATAGCCACACTAAGTGAGTGGTCCACTAAGTCCAACACTCTCTGTTCAATCTCTTTGATTTGCTCTGGGATTTGTTGCACCATTTCCTCTATCTTATCCAACCTATGGTGTATTGAGGCGATTTCCTGCGCCTGAGAGGTCTTACATTCTCGGATTTTGGCTAGAATGGTTTTGAAAAATCACTGAAATTGATGGATTGTAGGTTGTGTAGGTTCAACTACTGCAGTGTCTTTTAATGACCCTTGAAGCACTAATATGATTTTGTAGATTTCCAACTCTGATATTTCAGAATTAGTAGATAGTTCCTGCCCAGTCTTACCAGGGAGTAACTTGGCTGCAATTTGAGGTGGGGGTATCAAAGAACCCAGATCATCTAATATGTTATCACTACAAACCAATGCACCATTTGATAATGAACAATCCACTGCAGCTGCTGTTATACCTGGATCAGGCATCAGTGATAGTCTTGCTTCCTCCGAGTCCTTCTGATCCTCCAAATCATCTCTAATCCTGCTTTTCGATGCTTTGAGCAGAGGGGGTAGTCTTTAGGGTATTTACCAACTTCCTTTATTGATTTTCCTTTTCCCTTTATCCACCGACCATAGTTGGATTGAGTTGACAATTCACTTCCTCAGAACCTCTAGAGTGCTCTTAGGGCCAGTTTATAGAGATCTCTTGCAGCAGGAGCTGGGCTTAATGGCTGTTAAAGCAGCAACAGTAATGTCATCTATAAACAAAGAAAAGACAGGGAAGGCAGAGAGTCAATACAGGGACTAGTCTGCTGCAGCAACTCCTCGATACAAAAGGGCCCCTTACCTAAGTGAGGCACCTGTTGGCCCCCCACCTTATCACTGTAAGCTGAGGCATGCCATCGTCGGCGGAGTCTTCATGAGTCCTCATGAGCGTGCTGGACTGTGGCTTCAAACGCTGCCGCCGCCCCTCCAGCATCATGCAGGAGCGCTTGTTAAATCCATCATGACTTTATGTCTGCAGTCGCTGCCGCTGCATCCTGAAAAGGAGAGAGAGATGCAGATCCCCTTGCCCTTCCCCCCTACATTGCGCGGCTACAAAACGGTTACCCCATTCCTTAGCTGTGTCTCCTCATTTCACTGGTGTGCTCTGGCTTTCACATTCTGACCAAGAACCTGATGGAGACATGACCTCAGGCGAGGGGGTGGAGCCAAAGAGTGCTCAGCAGTGAGTCATGCCAGCTGCTTCCTCACTGTCCTGGGCTCAAACTCTGTGCTTACAATATTTTGCAGTAGGGTGAAGAGGATAAATAAGGGTTTCACTGCTATCAGAGATGCTAGACATACATCAAGAAACAGTGATGCGTATTCCTCAGGTAATCAGGTAAAAGTTGCCTTCCGCCCTTCCCCCGGCGCCCTGGTAGCATAGCACATACAAATGGCATGCTATATATCTTATTTGTTTCCTAATGAATGGATCAGATTTCAGAAATCCATAAACATTCACATGTTTAAATAAGGTGAAGTGCTTGGCAGGTTAAGGCCTGCTGGACGTCGTTTGATTTGATGGTATCTTTCAAAGATTCTATTCTTAGGGGTGGATATTATGAGCTGTGCAACGTAAAACGATGTTTCATCATAAAAGTGACACAAGTATACAGTAAAGTTGGTGGGTAATTTGATCTTTTTTACTATACATTTCCAGATGCTGTATTGTAGGAAAGCACGGAGTCAACAGAAGTCACACAGAAGATGCCAACACATTATTTTATTCTGGAATTCCTGTAAGTATGGTATGGCTGTGGTAAACACTCTATTACTGCTAGAAATTATGCTGTATCTAACAAATGAGCAATATGTCGACCTTTCGGATGATGCAATCACATGCATAAATGCACAAGCAGACTCAAAGCCAAATGCACTGATGGTCGAGATATTTGTTATGCAAAACTAGAATATTTTTCTCTCACCCATCCATTTGTTTAGACAGACAAAAAGGGGCATATTTATTAAACATTCATGCAACAAAGGGCAGCAATCAAAGATGCTGTGTTGTGTTGCATGAATGGGAGAGAGCTTAAGAGCGCTATATCTACTAAGATATGGCACTCTTCAGCTCTCCTGCTCAAGGCAGCCTAGCATCAACGCAGTAACCATTGCACTATGATCCATGGGTGCCAGCATTACAAACAGGGTTGTTTTTGAGCAGAAAAGAATACCATCCTGCACAAGAACAATCCATAGAGGTATAGTCTTCTCTCTTTCACACATTGAAAGATAGCAGCATGAAAAATAATGATATTTCTCTTAGTTATACCTCTGTCTGGTAGGTGCACCATTTTGGCACAAATCCACAATGTAGAAAAATGGGTTACTGATTAAGTGGGGTGAAACTCTACACAAGCAACAACCATGATCTCTATCAGTATGAAACACAAGCAGACCCCAAATTAATCTATGCATAACCCACTGATATCTTGGCTTAAAAGCAGCCAGGCTTAACTTTGAAGCAATGCGTAAAGTATTTATGCAGCACTTCAAACAGTAATAGAGTGAAAACAGAACACAAGAAAAATCCTACACTAATTTAGAAGTACAATGGAGTAAAATTTAATGAATTGTTTGAGACCAAAACAACAAAAATCCAATCAGTAGAACCGGAGAGATGCAATTTCAATTTTTAAAGTAAAAATAGGGCTTAGAAGCACAAAAAAAACACTGTGGCTATCTGGACACGGACAAAGTCACAACTTCAAGCCAGCCCCGGAACAGAGTACCTTAACTCCTGGCTGGTGGAGCTTTGTGAGATCCCTCATTGAGGATGTGTCAGGCAGTAGGGGCTCCGATGAGCTGCAGGGAAGCAATATGGAGTTTAGCATTGTCATTGAGGATTCCATTTACTTGGGTGCATGCGATGTAAAGTCCTGTGTCAAAGATGTGTTGCGCACCAGTAGTTCCGAATAAGCTGTGGTGCTGCAATGTGGAGTCATGCATGGTCATCGAAGATGCTGTCTGTTAGTGTCTTGGAATGCGAAGGCATGCCTTGAGGATGTGACCCATACTGGTGGTTCTGCTGTGGGCTGCGATTCGAGGTCCATCATCAGGGATGTGTCATGCTATGGTGGTATTGAAGCGGATCTGGGAGAAGATGCATTGCACTGTGTCAGTTTTGCCCACAGGACCACAGCTGGGTTGGCAGAGCACATTCAGACCAACTTCCAAGGGTCCAGGACTGAGATATCCGCACTTGAGGGGGAAGGGCTCACAGCAGAGTCCAGGTGCTGGGTTCAAGGTGATTGGAGACTTTTCTGTCCCTGATCTTATGATCAGGAGGACAGCCAACTATCTCTTTGAGTGGCTATGGTGGTCCTGAGTTCAAGATGCAGGTCCAGTACAGCAGTCCTTCTGAGTTTTCCACAGGTCCATATGTGTACTGAAGAGTTGGATCAGAAGGTCCATAATTTATACCTGGTGCCTAATACAATGTAGGAGATGGATCTGGAGGTTTTCACCCAAAGAGGTGCTTGGAATTTCCTGCCCCTGGCCATGGTCCCAGATTGGCTGGGGTCACAATAGATATCATTATGCTTTAGAAGAATAGCAGTGCTTTAGTTATTCCGTTATTAGAGTAGTACTTTTACAAAAATACTCCTCTGACATCATAAAATTGTGTACAGTACAGTTATGAAGTCCTGGCTATTAACTGGAAAGATACATAGGTTTATCTTTTTTCTTGATATAGATGTATTTCTGTCACAGTTCAGGAATAGGAACTGGAAAAGTGATGAAAGTTCCACTAAGCGTTGCCGCCGGTGTGCACCAAACCCCTTGACGTCATCAGACCTCGGGAGTTCACATGTATAATTTGTGCAGGTGGCAGTGATATTAGCATTCGTTAAGTGTGCGGTACTCCCTCCTTATAGGTAACTAGCACAGAAGTCATCTTCAAGGCTTTCATCTAATAAAGTGTTTTTCCGCACCAGTTGAGGTTGCCTAGAACTTCCAAAGATGAGATTTGTTGTTGCAGTCTGTAAAGCATCGGCTGTGAACTGAGGGAAATCAGAAGTGGCGTGCTGCGTAACGCAACCGATTTCTGAGATGATATTACAGCTGCAAGGGCTAACATTGTTTCAGTATTTATAAATGTCATTATGGTATTTTTAAACATTCTGTACAGCTAAATAAAAACCACTACCCGTTACCTGCATATGTAACCACTCATGGTTTTAAATATTTAAACATGCATGATCCAAATGAATCATTTTATTATGAATGTTTTCTGGGTCATGTCATCCATTGTGAAGTTACATTATAGCACACAATGCTACATAAGATGTCCACACCATTACATTAGTGCACATTTCGAATGGGGTATTTTTAGGTCTGCCCTAGAAACAACCTAAGCTTGTTTAGCTAGCCTTTCGTTTAAAAACAATCATACTAAAAATGTACACATACATACAGTGGTTTTTAGTCACTACTGCTATCCACTGATCTGTTCAACTGGCATTCTCATTTTGCTTCCGCCCACCACAACACAAAACATGACACCCTGGGTCACCCCACTTTACCCAGTGCTGTTTTGCACTATGAGGGAGGCACTTTTCCTATTCAGATGCTCACAGCGCAAACAGGAATTTGCGTTAATGCCTGGGATAGTGTGCCAGTGATGCTGGGCTGCTCCTTTATTATTACATTTGATTTTATTTGAACAGTTTTTGCACATTGCATATGTTTGAATAAAAATAAAACATTGCATTTTTGCCATTGCCAGACCTATTGGCTTTGGCAATTCATGTTTGTAATACAAGCCTCTAGATCCACGTCTTCAAATAACAATATTCCTGATCCCTTTGTGTTAGACCTGACAGCCTATGGGTGGGTTTCCCCCTCAACTTTTTTTCCTACCTCCTTCACTTTTCTGACCTCGTTTTTTTTGGCTTAAGGAGTCTGTGCACTTTACCACTGCTAACCAGTGCTAACATGCTTGTGCTCTCTCCCCTAAGTTTGATAACATCGGCTTATCCCTAATTGGAACATTTAATTTACTTATAAGTCCCTAGTAAAGTACATTACATGTGCCCAGGGCCTGTAACATAAATGCTACTTGTGGGCCTGCAGCACTGATTGTTCCACCCACTTAAGTAGGCCTTTAACTATGTCTCAAGCCTGCCATGACAGGACCAGTACGTGCAGTTTTACACTGCCATGTCAACCTGGCACAGTAACCCTTTTGCCAGGCCCAAACCTTCCCTTTTTATTCATGTGTCACCCCTAAGGTAGGCCCTGGACTACCGAGAGAGCAGGGTGCAATGCATGCAAAAGGCAGGACATGTACTTTTCAGTTTGGCATGTCCTGGTAGTGAAAAGCTCCCAAAGTTGTTTCTAACCACAGAAAGGTCAATCCCTCCCATAGGATAACATTGAGATTACCTTCTTACATTTTATGTGTAATCACAAGCTGGAAAAGATAAAGGTTTGGTGTCTCTGTGAAAGTTGAATTAATTACTAATAAATTTGCATTGATTAATAGCTAAGAATTTACATGAATTAGGTTAACATAGTGAAAATAAAGCATCATTGAAAATGTGCCCACTTCACCCACTTGAGTGGCCACCATAACTTCCTTGACGTTAGTAAAGAATTGACATTAATGGTAAATAATTTACACAATGTAGAAATAAAATGTATTAGTGGATCCTACTAATGTATTAATGCTATGTATTTGCTTAAATATATTAATCATAAAGTAATTATGAGTTTTTGGGCCCAGTGGACAGAGTGTCATGGCATAAAATAAATGTTAAAATATGTTTTGTAAAAGCAGAGAATTAACACCTGTCTATTGTTCACACAAATAGATTTGTAACCTTGCAATGTTAAACAAGTTGATGTCTTAAAACTCTCTTGTGAGAACTGTCTGCTGAAATGTAGAGTACTACATATGAATACAAATGTATCCTTGATGCGTGAGAAGTACATGTTCCCAGGATTGAACAAAGGCTTCACTGACGGGAGCTATGATTGCAACTAAAAAGTTATTCGACAAAACTGGTGATGGGACCGGGAAAGAGGAGCCAATCATCGACGTGTGAAACTCTCTAGTTATATCATAGATTTAGAAATTAATGTTTATTGTTTCTGCTGTGAACACATGATATTCTGACCAATGGCGATGTGAGAAAGTACTTTATGGATTTTAGTTTATCCTAACTACACTTAGCAAAAATGAGTTAGTTTATTCGTTTTTTTACTACTCTGGTCTTGTTCCAGTCCCATGCAAGAAGCAGAGCAGTTCCTGATGTCTCTTTCCTAACTTTAGCCTTATAGCTTCATGATAAATGCTATTGATGCTGTTTCTTAGCTGGTTCAGTTAACTTAGAGCCCAACCGTACCTGAGCCAATTCCCCTTCATTGTCCTTTGCTGAAACTGACCAGACGGATGTCCAACTGATGAAGAAATCACAGCATACTGATCCGTTTAGGAGAGGTATAACAAAATGCTATTGTTCCTGTTATAGATTTTGTTCTTTCGTTAAGGTACCAACCGCTATTTTGTTAGAGCCCTTGTTAGATGTTTTCCAAATTGAGTTTTGACTAAATTATTTTTTCATGAATCCCAAACATGCCATTCTGATTTGAGGGTTAGATTAGCGTGCCATTTGTTAACAAATGTTATGAACCAAGAATTGATTCTGTTCATCTGTCGATTCTAGATTTATGCAATCTCTATAGTTCATTTATTGTTGCTATTAATTTGTACGGTAACTCTTGAATGATTAATGATTAATGCTTTTGTTAAATTGAGATTCTTCTGCCGCTTCGGTCAACCTGTGTTGTTTGTATATGTATATCCTTTGGTCTTGAGATTAATTTACATGATATTAGCATTGTTAATTTAGGGAAATAAACAGTCTAACTTTACCAAACAGAGTGGTTATTCGTGGCCACCTGGGTCATGGTGCATAAAGATTACTGACTCAAAGTTCTGTTGTCTGATTTGTTGAACATTGTTGCTAGCTTGGGTTATGAGTAAAGATACTGTACATGGTGGAATCACTCTAAGCGTAGTCAAAAGGTCATAAATAAATCACCAAAGACTAAATATGGCCAGATGTGCTCACCTCTCTGGAGTTAAAATTTTAAATCACAATTGATGATGAAGTTGGATTTTAAAATGAAATTCTGAAAAAAAACACTTTCAGTAAGTTGGCTTTTTCTTAGTTTAGCCATTTAGTGTCTGATGCCTATCTCTGATCACTTATCTGGGGTGAATGACACCTGGGCTTTGTGTATTCCCACTAGACAGCCACACACAATGGGATCATAGGTGACTTGATATGGCATTCTGGGAGGATGGGAGGGAGAAGCTGGCCACAACCTCACTTACACCTGAATGGGCTATGTCCCGTCCCCACACAAAGAGCTGCACAACCCCCTGTAGTGAGTCTTGAGCCAGGACATAAAGGACAGGACCTCTGTGCACTTCAAAGGGATGTCTTTGAAGTCTCCCTCACTTCAAAGGCCCAACTTGGTATATGTACTGGGCCTCTGTGCACTTCAAAGGGATGTCTTTGAAGTCTCCCTCACTTCAAAGGCCCAACTTGGTATATGTACTGGGCCTCTGTCACCACCAACTCATATCCACTTATGGTGCTATGGCTACTCTGCTAGGAAGAAGGTCTGCTGTGCTGCTGGAGGTCTGCTACTCTGCTGGACTGCTGTTTTCCTGGACTCCTGCCTTGCTGTGCTGCACTACTGCCTGCTGTTACTCTGCCTGAGTGAGAACAAAACATCTTCAAAGTCCCTAGCTTTTCGCATATTTAGAGGTAGCTAATAAACTGTAGGTAATTTTTATTTGGAGCATCCAAAGCCTAAGTAATTGTGGTCTAGTCAGTCACACTGGTGGCCACCTCTTCAAAAAGAATGCGCATGTACCAGATGCCGTTCAGTCCCAGCCTCTGTGCCGTACCTATTCACAATTCTGAGAGCTGGTAGTAAATGATAGTAAAGACTACTGCTCTCGGAGGGAGTACTTTGGACCATGCTACCAAAATGTTGGTTTAATGGACGTAAGTAGTTAGCAGATCATCTTCTGCACCAGTCATTTACTAAAACACTTAGTAGACATAGCTATCCATATGCCAGAAAGAAAAGGTGCTGGAATATTCCTTGCAGAATTGTTAATGTAACAAAAGTTGCCAAAATTGTGCTTTTCTGGAAAAGCCAAAAATATTCAATGAAACTGTAATCAGCTTTTCCCTTTTACACTGGCTATGATGTATTTTAAAGCCATAGGAAGAATTAAAATTCCCTATGGACATCATGTATGGGTCACCAGGGGTAGCAGCTTGACCCCTGGCTTGGCCTTTACAATCTCTAGCCCTGCCTTTATTACCACTGTAGGAGGTTGGCCTGGCTTATAGTGGGTATCTTGTGGTACTTACACCTTGTGCCAGGTCCAGTTATCCCTTATTAGTAGGTTAGAGGTGTTCTAGCAGCTTAAGCTGATAGAGGTAGCTATAGCAGAGCAGCTTAGGCTGAGCTAGGAGACATGCAAAGCTCCTACTATACCACTTACATCATATAGCACTATATCATAAGAAAACACAATACTCAGAGTTACTAAACATAAAGGTACTTTATTTTAGTGACAATATGCCAAACGTATCTCAGAGGATATAATCCCTTAGGGGGTAAGTAATATACACCAAATATATACACACACAAACCAAAGTCAGGTAAGTAACAGTTAGAAAAGTAGTGCAAACAATGTAGAATCACAATAGAATGCAATAGGGAGAAATAGGCCTACGGGCAACACAAACCATATACTCCAAAAGTGGAATACGAACAACGAATGGACCCCAGGCCTCATGTAGTGTGTAGAGGGTCGCTGGAGGTGTAAGAAAACACTAAGGGTGTCCAAGATACCCCACCCCAAGACCCTGAAAAGTAGGAGTAAAGTTACCCTTCTACCCCAGAAAGACGGTAAAATCGAGATAGGGGATTCTGCAAGGACAACAACTGACTGCAAAACACTGAAGACGGATTCCTGGACCTGAGGACCTGTAAAGGAAGGGGGCCAAGTCCAAGAGTCACGCAAGTATCCGGGGGGGCAGGAGCCCACTAAACCCTGGATGAAGGTGCAAAAGGGCTGCCTCTGGGTGGAAGAAGCCAAAGATTCTGCAACCACAGAAGGTGCCATGAACTTCTTCTTTGGTCAGAAGCTGTTCCACAGCGTGCTAAAGGATACAGAGTTGTTTCCACGCAGAAAGGCCGCAAACAAGCCTTGTTAGCTGCAAGAATCACGGTTGAGGATTTTGGGTGCTGCCAGGGCCCAGGAAGGACCAGGAGGACGCCCCATGGAGGAGAAGACAGAGGGGGCACTCAGCAACACAGAGAGTCCACGCAGAAGCAGGCAGCACCTGCAGAAGCACCTGAACAGGCACTTAGAAGATCTGAGGGCGAAGGTCGACTCGGAACAACAAAAGAGGGTCCCACGACGTCGGAGTCCAACTCAGCGAGTTGGGCAATGCAGGACGGAGTGCTGGGGACCTGGGCTAGGCTGTGCACAGAGGAAGTCTTGCAAAAGTGCACAGAAGCCCGAACAGCTGCAGTTCATGCTGTACACAGGATTACTGTCTGGCGTGGGGAGGCAAGGACTTACCTCCACCAAATTGGACAGAAGGGCCACTGGACTGTCGAAGACACTTTGATCCAGCTCCTGTGTTCCAGGGACCACACTCGTCAGGATGAGAGGGGACCCAGAGGACCTGTGATGAAGACGTTTGGTGCCTTCTTTAGCAGGGGAAAGATTCAGTCGACCCACTGGAGATTTCTTCTTGGCTTCCAGTGCAGGGTGAAGGCAGACAGCCCTCAGAGCATGCACCACCAGGAAACAGTTGAGAAAGCCGGCAGGATGAGGTGCTACAATGGTGCTGGTAGTCTTCTTGCTACTTGGTTGTGGTTATGCAGGCGTCCTGGAGCAGTCAGCAGTCGATCCTTGGCAGAAGTCAAAAAGGGAAATGCAGAGGAACTCAGGTGAGCTCTTGCATTCGTCATCTGGTGAGATAACCACAGGAGAGACCCTAAATAGTCCACAGAGGAGGATTAGCTACAGAGAAAGGTAAGCACCTATCAGGAGGGGTCTCTGACGTCACCTGTTGGCACTGGCCACTCAGAGCTGTCCATTGTGCCCTCACACCTCTGCATCCAAGATGGCAGAGGTCTGGGATACACTGGAGGAGCTCTGGGCACCTCCCCTGGGAGGTGCTGGTCAGGGGAGTGGTCACTCCCCTTTCCTTTGCCCAGTTTCACACCAGAGCAGGGCTGGGGAGATCTCTGAACCGGTGAAGACTGGCTTATGCAAGGAGGGCACCATCTGTGCCCTTCAAAGCATTTCCAGAGGCCAGGAGAGGCTACTCCTCCCAGATCCTTAACACCTATTTCCAAAGGGAGAGGGTGCAACACCCTCTCTCAGAGAAAATCCTTTGTTCTGCCTTCCTGGGACCAGGCTTCCCAGGCCCCAGGGGGGCAGAAACCTGTCTGAGGGGTTGGCAGCAGCGGTAGCTGCAGTGGAGACCCCGGAAAGTTAGTTTGGCAGTACCCGTGCTCTATGCTGGAGACCGGGGGATGCATGGAATTGTTCCCCCAATACCAGAATGGTAGTGGGGTGACAATTCCATGATCCTAGACATGTTACATGGCCATGTTCGGAGTTACCATTGTGACGCTACCTATAGGTATTGACCTATATGTAGTGCACACGTGTAATGGTGTCCCCGCACTCACAAAGTCCGGGGGATTTGCCCTGAACAATGTGGGGGCACCTTGGCTAGTGCCAGGGTGCCCACACACTAAGTAACTTTGTACCTAACCTTCAGCAAGTGAGGGTTAGACTTATAAGTTACTTAAGTGCAGTGTAAAATGGCTGTGAAATAACATGGACGTTATTTCACTCAGGGTGCAGTGGCAGTCCTGTGTAATAATTGTCTGAGCTTCCTATGGGTGGCAAAAGAAATGTTGCAGCCCATACGGATCTCCTGGAACCCCAATACCCTGGGTACCTAGTTACCATATACAAGGGAACTATAAGGGTGTTCCAGTGTGCCAATCAGAATTGGTTAAAATTAGTCACTAGTCTGCAGTGACAATTTTAAAAGCAGAGAGAGCATAAACAGTGAGGTTCTGGCTAGCAGAGCCTCAGTGATACAGTTAGGCATCACACAGGGAATACATACAGGCCACAAACTTATGAGCACTGGGGTCCTGGCTAGCAGGATCCCAGTGACACATATCAAACACACTGACAACATAGGGTTTCCACTGTGAGCACTGGGGCCCTGGCTAGCAGGATCCCAGTGAGACAGTAAAAAACACCCTGACATATACTAAAAACAGGTCAAAAGTGGGGGTAACAAGGCTAGAAAGAGGCTACCTTCCTACAACCACTCCCAGAGAGGAGGAAAAAGCAGTATCAAGAACGCAGAGGCGGCTCTGCATTCCTTATTTTCTGCCCATTGTTCTTTATACTAATAGTTAACAATATGACATTATTCAAGTTTCAAGTTTGACTGCTCAAAATAAATAATTTAATTGTCATACATCACAATACAAACCATTAGCAGAAATCCAATAATAATGTGATCAAAAAACCTTCTTAAAAAGTTCTAAAATAGAATACAATAAAAACATTTTTTGTGGGCCCCATAACAAACATCTGCTAATCTAACACCCATGAGACCTTCTCTATACTCTAAGTAGTCAGAGTAACCTTGTCATCTAGCTTTCGCCTCCTGGCGTGAATCATCAGCTTTACCTTCGCTGCATTCACCTCCAACCCAAGTCCTTACAAAAGGCACAAAAGCTTGACACTAGATTCAGAAGCCCCCCCCCCCCCTAGTCTTAGCTAATAGAAGGGTGTTGTCAGCATAGAACAGCCCTGGTATTTTTTGTCTTGCCAATGTAGGGGGGCATTAACAAAACTATTTAGGTAGTCTATGCAATTATTATAATACAAAAGGAAAAGTGTAAGCACTAGGATGCAGTCCCGGTGGAACCCCCTCTCTGGATCTGTTAACTCACCCTTGTTATCATACCTAATCCTTGCAAAGTTTCCCTCATGAAGGCTGACAATGAGGCCAAGTAATTCTGGCAGGACCCCCATCACTTGAAGTGTACTCCATAGCTTCCCTCTTGGGACTAAATTAAAAGCCACGCAAAGGTCAATAAAAGCTACAAACAAGTGTCCTCCACCAATATCCACAGTCTTCCACTTGATCTGTAAGGATCTAAAGACTTGGGCGGTCATTTTGACCGCGGCGGGCGGCGGTCGCCGCCCGCCATGCGGTTACCGCCGAATGACCGCCCCGCGGTCAAAAGACTGCGGCGGCCATTCCAACTTTCCCGCTGGGCCGGCGGGCGACCGCCAAAAGGCCGCCCGCCGGCCCAGCGGGAAAGCCCCTGCAACGAGGAAGCCGGCTCTGAATGGAGCCGGCGGAGTTGCAGGGGTGCGACAGGTGCAGTGGCACCCGTCGCGATTTTCACTGTCTGCTAAGCAGACAGTGAAAATCTGTATGGGGCCCTGTGAGGGGGCCCCTGCACTGCCCATGCCAGTGGCATGGGCAGTTCAGGGGCCCCCAGGGCCCCACAACACCCGTTCCCGCCATCCTGGTTCTGGCGGTGAAGACCGCCAGAAACAGGCTGGCGGGAAGGGGGTCGGAATCCCCATTGCGGCGCTGCAAGCAGCGCCGCCATGGCGGATTCCCTGAGCCAGGGAAAACCGGTGGGAAACCGGCGGGAAACCGGCGGGAAACCGGCGGGAAACCGCCGGTTCCCCTTTTCTGACCGCAGCTTTACCGCCGCGGTCAGAATAGCCCAGGAAGCACCGCTAGCCTGTTGGCGGTGCTTCCGCTGCCCTCCGCCCTGGCGGTCATGGACCTCTGCGGTCAGAATGACCGCCTTGGTCTGCAGTGCTAATCAAAGGTCTAAATCCTGCCTGCAAATTTGAGATAGCACCACTCTCATTGATCCACTCCAACAGCCAGTCAAATATTTGTGAACAGAATATCTTCTGAAAATTATCCAGCAAAACAATCGGCTGGAATTTGGACAAATCACTCGGGCTGCCTGTTTTAAATGTAAGCACTATCTCAGCCCTCCTTCCATGTAGGTGGAATCAGAGAACCAGCTGCAACCACTTTGCAGACAGTGTTAATGTAAGGCACCCAGATACTCGTATTGGATTTATATAAATCACCTAGGACTTTATCAAGGCCTGGGGCCTTCCTCAACTTAAGTGAGTTAACAGCTGATAGGGTTTCAGAAATTGAAAACTCAAGGGTAACTATAGCCTTGATCCCAGTAAAACTGTGGCTTACATATTGGGACTCATCAGAGACAGAAAAGAGGGAACTAAAATGTAAGACCCATTCATATGGGAGTATTGAGTACCCAGTAGGAGAAAATGTGTTACCATTACAGCTGCTAACCAGATTTCAGAAGCGCCTCTGATCATTATTCCTAGCTGCTTCAAGTAGGTTATCCCACGACAGTTTCAGACCCCAAGACTCGCTGAACTCACCAACAGCATCCCTGCCAGGACCCTCCGAACCCCCCAAGACTTCTACACACCTGGACCCCCTCAGGACAGGCGAGACCCACTCAATCATAAGCAGCACCCACTCAGGAGCCCCAACCGACCCCTGCCCCCACTACATCTTCAACAAGTCCAGGACTGCAATAGCACCCAAACTCTGCAAGACCATCAACTGCTCCCTAAAGTCAGCAACCTACCCGGAAGACTGGAATCACACTGAGATCTGACCATTTCTGAAGAAACCCACAGCCAACCCAACAGACCTCAAAAGCTACCGCCCATCTCGCTGCTCCCATTCCCAGCTAAGATCAGGGAGAAAGTGATCAACACGCCAACACATCTTGACATCTCACAATCAGGATTCCGAACTAACCACAGCACCCAAATCGCCCTGCTTGCTGCCACAGATGATATCCGCTCCCCCCTCGACTGTGTACTTACAGCAGCCCTCATCCTACTTGAGCTGCCTTCAATACAGTATCCAACGCACCCTATGCGCTAGAGTCCACGCAGCACGTATACGCAGCAAGGCCCTTTGATGGATACACTCCTTCCTGACAAGCAAAACGCAGAAAGTCAGACTCCCGTCACACTTGTCAGAACCTACAGATATCAGCAGTGGAGTACCCCAAGGATCATCATTGAGCCCCAGGCTGTTCAACATCTATATGACCCTACTTGCCCCTATGCTCAGGAACTACAGTATGAACATTGTCTTCTATGCAGATGACACCCAGCTGATCCTCTCCCTGAGTGTGAACCCCTCAACAGCCAAGAAGAACTTCAGGGATGGGATGGAAGCAGTCGCCACCTGGGTGAGGGAGATCTGCCTTGGGTTGAACTGCGACAAAACCAACATCCTCATCATGGGACCTTTCTCCTCAGCTTGGAACAACTCCTGGTGACCCTTAACACTCTGCAGGGCCTCGACCTCCACAGACCACGCACAAAACCTTGGCCTCATCCTTGACCCATTGCTTACCATGAACAGACAGGTCAACTCTGTCGCCACCACCTGCTTCCACATGTTCCGACTCCTACAGAAGATCTTCAGATGGATACCAACTGACTGCTGAAAAACTGTGACAGCCACACTAATCACGAGCAGACTTGACTACGGCAACGCCCTTTATGCCAGAACCATCAAAAAGAACCTGAACAAGCTGTAACACATTCAGAACGCCACCGCTGAACTCATCCTAAACATTCCCTGTCGAGAGCACATCACAGAACACCTGAAAAACCTCCACTGGCTCACTGTCGAGAAAAGGATCCCCTTCAAACTCCTAGTGCACGCCAACAAAGCACTCCACGACAGCGGGCCCAGCTACCTCGGCCACTGCATCACCTGGGTCTCCCCTTCCAGACCTCTCTGCTCATCCCAGCAGGCACTCGCCAACGTACCCCGCATAAAGAAGTCCTTGGCTGGAGAAAGATCTTTCACATACCTGGCAGCAAAAGGTTGAAGCAGCTTACCTCTTTATCTCAGACAGTCGCCATTGTTGCCTCAGTTCAGGAAAGCCCTCAAGACCTGGCTCTTCAAATGATCTCTGAGGACACATCCCTCAGCGCCTTGAGACCCTGTGGGTGAATAGTGTGCTTTAAAACACCTGATTGCTCATTCTGCCACCCACTGGCAGCTTAAGTTGCTGAATAAAGCCCCCTCAATTAGGAGTAGCGGTGGAGGCAGAAGCTTATGAATAGAGAGTATTAGGGGATCATAGTCACTCTCATCATGCTCTAGTACCTCCATGTCAGTCATATTTTCCCACAGCCAAATATCTAGAAGTATGTCATGTATATGGCTCTTATATTTCTCTTGTCTATATCTTGGGGCCAGTTGGACAGCCGAAGGGGGGAGACCATTACACACTCAGAGCCTATGTGCCATGGTAATGTCCAATACCTGTAAAGCTGCTCCAGGTAACTTACACTAAAATGGAGTAATCAATTCTGGAATGCCCCATATTTTATCTTCTTCCCGGGATAAATCCTGGGCCACTAAATGGGGATCAAAAGTAACATTAAAATCCCCTGATACAATCAAGTGGTAGGTTCTCTTAAAACCTGAAAAAAAGACTATCCAGTTCATGCAGTATCACTGATTCGCTGCTTTTCCCCACACTTCTATTATATAGGTTGATCAACAGTACAGAGTCCTCTTTATTTGTTGAGAGAACTAGGCCCTGCATATCATTTGACCTCGGATCCAACTCATTCACAGTGCATTTAGGTGACCCGCTTAACCATATTAATAAAGCTCAGGAGGCCCTGCCTTCTACTGATCCACAAACGGGTACCTAAAAACTTTTGAAGGCGCACATATATTTGGTTTCTAAAGCCCAGGTTTCCTGGAAGATACATAGTTGATGTTTGTCTATAAAATGCCCCCCAAGACAGGTTAAAAAGCTTTGGCCAAAGTCCTGTGTTGGAAAATGGGTTATTGGTAAGGGCAGGTAGGTACCTACACTTAGCAATAGGCCACTAACCTCCACTTAGGTCCAGTTAGGTCTCAGTAAATTAAACCCAGCTCAACCCTTGGTAGCTTGGCAACGAGCGACAAGGCTTAACTTAGGAGACCGAATGTAAAGCATTCAAATATCACAAAACAGTAATTAAATAAAACACAGGAAACAGTTTAAAAACCCAAAACCAAATTATAAAATAGATTATATTTTTATCTTTAAAATGACACAAAAATGAATAAAAAGCGGATAAGGGGAACCGGAGATATGAATTTTTAAAGAATTATTGTTTTCTAGCGCCTAGAAACAAAAAGTGCCAATCTGGTCATCTGGTCGCACCTCGACCGGGGCAAAGTCAAAGTTTAAGGCCAACCGCGATGGAGCCCAGCTCGGCTATAGCCCGCAGGAGGCCTCGGTCAAAAGTTTACCTTCGGACTTAGTCGTTTTTCTGAAGATTTTCTTCAGCGGGACGAACCTGCCAGTCCAATCTGACCTCCTGGAACTCTTACCCGGATACGCGTCGCTGGAGCCCTCGGTGGAGATTTTTACCTTCGGACTTAGTCATTTTTTCGAGGTGACAGTCCTTTGACCGGGGCAAACCTGGATCTTGATCCGACGTCCTTGGAGCCCTCCTCGAATATGCTGGCTGGGAGGTCCCGGTCAACTTCCTATGTTCTGACTTTGTCTCTTTTTTGGAGATTTTCTTCACCGGGACGAACCTGCAAGTCAGGCAGGGTCACGGTTGAGGCAAGCTGGCTAGAGTTGCCGCGGCGGGTCGGTCCCTCTATGGAGCTTTTTTTTTAAAGTTCTCCAAACTTCTCCAAACTTCTGGATCTTCTCCCAGATGTCCCGTTAAGGTTCTTTTGGGGTCCACAGCACACCCCAATGTTCCAGAAGCTCTGAGATGATCTTTGGGGGTGTGGACTACAACTCCCAGAATGCACCTGGTGCAAACTCCTTTTTGGCCACTGGACAGTGGTCAGCTGGTCGGTTTCTTCAGGAGTTGGTGCAGGGGACTCTGGTTAGCAATTTTTCACCTGTAGCAAACATGGGGTCCCTCCTTGAACCAGTTGAAGCCAGGAAACGTCCTTCTTGTGGTAAAGCCCAAGTGTGCAGCTGGTGCAGTCCTTTAGAGTGCAGGGTCCAGGTGCAGGCCAGGGGTCCAGCAGGGCAGTCCTTCTTCTCCTGTGGTTCTTCCTTGTTTGAATCTGATGGGGATCTGAGGTGTGGGTGCAGGTCTGCCAGTTTTATCCCTGCTCCTGGGTGAAAAACAGGGGGGTCCTGGTTCTCCAATCAGGGGCAGGGTCCTTCCCCCTGTGATGACCACTTCCTGGAAAGTGTGGCAAAAATAAATCCCGGGGATCAACATTCCTCAAAAATCCGTCATGGCTGAAAGTGATTTTTGGAGGTTACATCTGGCTGAGCCCACCCACTGGTGTGGCTAAAAATCCTAAACACACCCCTCTCCTGCCCTCTCCTAATCTAACCAAGGGGGCACCTAATTGTCTGGGTTTGAAGGATGTGGGGGTGTTGCTGGGTTGCTCCAAATGTCCTTCTCTGCCTTTGAAGACCAGTATGGCAGCCCTCCCCCTTCCTGCCTCACCATCTGCTGAGCGGAGATCTCCTCCCACAAGCACATCTCTTTGTGTGAAGCCAGGCCACTTCACACCTCATCAAGGCAGCCTGGCCAGGCTGCCTGAGGCTGGCCAATCAGAGCACAGCAGCAAAAACACTGCAGGGCTGAAGTTGGCAACTTTTCAGGTAAATTTTAAAACTCTTTACCTGAACAAGTTATATTAAATCCAACAACTGGAAGTTGTGGGATTTATTATAACAATTAATTTTATACCAAACTCTTTCTACCTGTTACTAAAGGGGACTTTTAAACTTAAAATAAAGTCTCCCCATTCTAGCCTATGGAAGCCATTCACTACAATGAGGGAAAAAACAAATTTAGCTGTTTTACCTCACCAGGGCTTATAAAACTATTTTTATAAGGTCCCTGCTTGTAGTTACATGGCACCCAGCCCTAGGGGTACATAGGGCACACCTTAGGGGTGACTTATATGTAAATAAATAAGGTAGTTTAAGACTTTGGAACTACTTTTAATTCCAAAGTCAAATTTGCATGTAACTTTAATTTAAAAGCAGCCAGCAAGGCAGACCTGCCTTTAAAATGACACTGGGCACCGCTGCAGTGCACCTATGGGGCACTACCTATGCTGGGGTCCCTAAACCTCCATGCCCTACCATATACTAGGGATTTATAGGTAGCTTAACTTTGCCAATTGTAATTAACCTAATTTGCATATCCACTTTACACAGAGCACTGGCCCTGGGACTGGTAAGCAGTACCCAGGGCACAGTCAAGAGTCAGTAACCACCAATACCTGTCCAAAAAGTGTGGGGGTGACCAGGGCAAAAAGGAGGACTTTCCTACATCCCGCAACATTCCAATTCAGGATTCTAGAAAATTGTTCTTGATTGTCTGAATGTAAGTCTGAAAGAATTGCCATTGTATTTATGGCGTTCCCGTCGCAAGGGTTTGGACTGGAGGCACCGGAATGGTAACTCGGGGGTCATTAGAAGGGGGGCAATTCCCTTTTTTGATTGGCTTCTGGGTTGAATACTTATCACTAGAGGATAAAGAGTATGATGGCGAAGGCCCCTGTTGTCCCAATCTGGTTTAAGAAAGATTCAGCCCTCTGCATCAATGAATCTCAGACAGGGAATGGAGGCCCTCTTTCTGGGGATTTAAATGGCTAACTAGAGAGACTCCAGTATCTCTCCATATAGTAGGTCTTCATGCCCCTTGCCATGTAATAAGAAACTGAACAGGACCAGCCAAGGTCGCTGAGAAGTTAGTGAACACCCACCTATCTCACTTCCTAGAGGAAAACAACGCACTCAACACCTCCCAGTCTGGATTCCACAAGAACCACAGCACTGAGACCTCCCTCATCGCCTGTACTGACGACATCAGAACCAGAGTCGACAAGGGCGAGATTGTCGCACTCATCCTCCTGGACCTCTCCACAGCCTTCGACACTGTCTACCACCAAATACTCCGCACATGATTCAACGACGCAGGAATTCGACACAAGGCCCTGGACTGGCTCGCCTCCTTCCTTGCCAAAAGGACCCAGAAAATCCACCTCCCTCCTTTCCACTCCCCAGCCACCAAGATAATCTGCGGAGTTCCCCAAGGGTCCTCAATCAGCCCCACCCTTTTCAACATTTACATGGCTCCGCTCGCCAACATCCTCCGGCCACATGGAATCACCATCATATCCTACGCAGACGACACCCAGATCATCATCTCCCTCACCAGAAACCATACCACCGACAAAACCAACCACCACGCTGGACCCCTTGACACCGCCAAATGGATGACAGCAAGCCACCTCAAACTAAATCCAACAAAACCGAAATCATCATCTTCAGCCCCAACAAAACAATATGGGATGACTCCTGGTGGCCCACTGCCCTAGGATCACCCCCAACACCCGCCACCCACGCAACAACCTCGGTATAATATTAGATTCTTCTCTCTCCATGACCCACCAAATCAACGCCATCACCTCCTCCTGTTTCAACACCCTCCGCATGCTGCGAAAAACCTTCAAATGGATACCCATAGAGACCAGAAAGACCGTCACCCATGCACTCATCAGCAGCAGGCTAGACTACAGAAACGCCCTCTATGCTGGCACCACAGTCAAGCTTAAGCAAAAACTCCAGAGGATCCAGAACGCAGCCGCCCGCCTCATCCTGGACCTCCCATGCCATGAACACATCTCCTCCCACCTCAGATCCCTTCACTGGCTTCCTATCGACAAGAGGATCATCTTCAAAGTCCTCGTCCACGTGCACAAATCCCTCCACAACACTGGACCAGCCTACCTCAACGAAAGAGTGAACTTCCACACTCCCACTCGCCACCTCCGCTCCGCCAACCTCGCACTCGCCACAGTCCCCCACATCCAACGCGCCACCACCGGAGGCAGATCCTTCTCCTACCTCACCCCCAAAACCTGGAACTCCCTCCCCACCAACCTCCGCAAGACTCAGGACCTCCTGTGTTTCAGAAAACACCTCAAGATATGGCTTTTCGAACAGTAACCGGCAGCCCCTCCCCTACTTCCTTTTTCTCCTCGCCCCAGCGCCTTTAGACCCTTAAGGGTGAGTAGAGCGCTCTATACATTTTTTGATTGATTGGTTGATTGATTGAGGGGTACAATGCTTCAAGCGGTTGCAGAAACGAACCCCTGGACCTGCTACCAACATTTTGACAATTAAAAAAAGGTTGTTAAACAATTATGGCTGAGCTAAAATTAACAATTATAGTCTCCCACCCACTGCTTGAGCATCATGCCCATCGATGCCACCCTCCTCACAGTTAATATGGTAGAAGATAAACAGCAGGGGAAAACTGCATAAGAATGCAACTAGTGAAGAATCTTGTTTTTCAACTGCACAAAAGATTCTGTGGTATTTGATGGTAAACTGGGTACATTAACTATCACCACTACTAAGCTACTTTCTTCAGGTGACAAATTGTTTACAGAATGGTTCAATCTTGGGCCTATTTCACTAGTAACTCTTCACCCGTTAGCCCTTCAGCAAGTATTGTCTCGATAATTTGTAACATATCGTTCTCTTTCCTCACAAATAACCTTAGAGAGAGTCAGACTGACACCCTGAGGATCTGTATTTGTAAAAACAACAGAGTTTACAATATCCTAGGTTACAGTACCCCGAACCTGGGGCTCAAGTTTGCAAATAATCTGAGTTATTACTTATCGAGGGCAGCACTGGGTGGAATGAGGGCTTTGTCGGAAGCGCAGGCATCGGCGGCTGGACAAGGCTACCCAAAGCCTCCTCAATTACACTTAACCGAACTGTGAATGGTTTCAGTCTCCTCTCCAGTTCCTCTGTGACCCTAGGGGATGGTGGCAACCATGCCAAATTGCTGGCCATGACATATGAGGTCATTTATGACACAAGGGTCACCTATGGCATAGGCGTGGCATAAATTGCAAAATTATGGCAGTGGCATATTTTATGGCATTGTTTATATAAGGCAGTAACCATGGACTATGGGGGTACCCATGACAAAATGCTGGTCCTGGCACAATGGAAGTAATTTTTGACATATAGGTGAACCCATACCACATTTTGGAGCAACCAGTGTCAAATCACGGGAAACGTCAAGTTTTATTGACTTGGCACACAATGAAATAATGTGAATATTTAATGAATGCCCTTTGAGTGCCTGTGGCATTTACCAATTGTATGAGGAAATTGTGCTTTAAAATGCACTATTTCACCCAATAATTTTTCAAATATTTCTCACGGGGGAGGGCCAAACCCCTGCGGAAGAGATATGGCTTACTCTCTTTGCTCACTCATTACAATTCCGGGCAAGTATTATGCCCCGGAACTTCCAGCACCATATTATCAGTGGCATCTAAAATATACGTCTGTATTATGCTCTTATACTAATCATGCAGTTCCTATGGAACTTCAGTGATGTGTACTGTTGTAATGTTTGGGTCATGTGACATGCGTTTCTGGGGAAAATCAGTATCAATACTCAGATGATGTCTCTTCTTATGATATCATTAAGGTCAAAGCAAGGGTGATAGCACTTCCACTAGCCCTGGCACTTGCTGATTCGATGCCCATGAAATTCTTTTAAGAAAGAAACATCAAATGTGGAGATTACAGAAGTTGAAAATGTGCTTATGAACCAATTTAAAGATGATGGTAGGAGAAAAAGAGGCAACTCCTAGCAAGCCCTTTGCACCATTAGCAAAAGGGGTGGAAGAGGCTGATCACCGAAGCACGAGGGAAAGCGTGACAATAAAATATAGCAAAGAGTAAAGAAAGGCAGTAGAGTACAAAAACGAGAACAATTGTGAAAAAGTGAGACAGATAGAAGGAGAGAGAGTGAGAAAGAATGGCAGAGACAAATGAAGTTAGAAAAAAAAGGCGTGTGCGGGGAGATTCCATAGAACTAGACGGGAAGAGAGGCAGAGAAAGAGAGAGGTATACATAAAGAAAGAGACATAACTTGATACAGAATCAAGAAGAAAGAGAAACAGAGAGAACCAGTTGGATATAAGTAGAAAGGCGGAAAGACGAGAAGACACAGAGAAGAGGAGAGAGGGTGAAAGGGGGAAAGGTTAAGAGACAGAGGAGATACAGTAAGTAAGAAAAAAGACTAGAATGGCGAAAGAGAAGGTGAAGGAAGGTTGATAGAGATATGTAACCACAGACACAAAAGAGAGACAAATGGGCTGACAGAGGACGAGAGAAAGCATGATGGAGAGCAGGAGTCAATGTAACACAGAATAGGAGCAAGAGACAGACAAGCACAAATAGAACAGAACGAAAGTAGATATGTGTGCCTGAGAGAGAGCAATTGAGCGGGAGAAGAACAGTTCGAAAGAGACAGATTTTGAAGTCATGAAGCTAGTTTGACAGCTCTCTGTGAAACGACTCCTACGCAATGCTGCACTACTCAGAAGCAGATTCACGGTGCACTGCAGTTTCATTCTTTATGAGCTGAACGAGTGGACCTCATATGCAATGTCCCTGCACCTTGCTTCCACCTTGGCGATCCAGTGAGATTTATACTCTCTTACAGTGTTAACGTCTATTAGCTGATCATGAACAATGAACGGGGATATATGTGCTAGACTTTTACGGGCGATATCAAAGTCATTTACTAGCAGGTTGTGCGAGAGACGGAAAATAAATATTGCGTTATTTATGACTCTCTTCATGCCTGGCCAGCTTTCTCACTTATTGGAACATCTATCAATATGTTTTCTCCTGAGGACTCTCCTATCAATAGCATCTCATCTTAGCATCTCCTTTCCGCGCTTCGATGCACCGCATTTTGATTTACTTCCGCTATCAGTGGATCCTGCAGCATAAAGTGGTCAGTTTATGAAGTCATTTTTCATGCACCGCCCCGGAATCAATAGTACAATATCCTCCGGATTACACTTTGAGCTCTGATCTTTGTTTATGGCGGGAGAGGGCGTCGCCGCATGGCGGATGTCGCGCAGCCTTGGGGGATGGCGGGGTATTCATGGCCGGCGCGCGCTCGCTGGCCGCACACGCTTTCCAGCCAGATATGCTGATTCAGAATAGTCGTTCCTAATTGTGGCAGACACTTGCTTCATTCCCATAGTAATGCAGTAGCCAGCCAACATATCCTGCTCCGAGAGCCAAATGAAGCCATCTTGCTGGAGCCACTGATGATGGAATGGGCCTGCTCGAGCCAAGTCAGACATACTGGCGCAAAGACCCATGATAAAGAAAACAAAATAGTGCTCTTTGCTGCACGTCTGTACATCTATTAGATGCACCATCACATATATTAAAGTTGATCACAACTGGCTGGTGTAACATGTGCCAAGAAGCTTTGTCTAGTAGATAAAGGGCCAGTCTAAGGAGCCGGAGCAATTTGGAAGCACACTATAAATTATCTGACTCGCTCTAGTTTGCTTGGTGTTTTATATATTGCTTCGTGTTTAGGGGTTTCAGACTTTAGAGGGCTGGTGTTCAGTGGCGGCCGGCAGCAGCTTTAGGAGGGAGGGGGGGGGGGGCGGGACACACACACACACTCATTCTTTCACACACAGACACGCACGCACATCCATTAACAACACTCAGACCATTCAAACATGCACGCACGCACCAAACATTAATTTTAAAAGATTGCACACACTCATTCTTTCACACACACACGCACGCACAACCATTAACAACACTCATAACACTCAAACATGCACGCGCGCACCAAACATTCAATTTAAAACATCACACACATATACACACACACACACACACACACACTTACCTTCAGCCTCCAGGTCCCAGGAGGGTTGGGACTGTTGCCTTCCCTCATTGGCTGACCTTAGGTCAGCCAATGAGGGAAGGCAGCAGTCCCAGCCTGGTCACAGAGTGGACCCCACCCCACTCTGTGAAGTACCACTGATTGACACTCGCCCTGGGCACTTCAGGGCTTAAACCTGAAGCGCCCAGGGAGAGTGTCAATTGGTGACGCTTTCCTCGTCACCCAGGGGAGGGCCTCGAGGGACCTTTGCTGAGCCGAGGAGGTCACGCCCATAGGAGCTGTGACCTCCTCAGCCCAGCAAAGTTCAGCTCGGGCAGCCAGGAGTGTGCGCAAATCACGCATGTCTGCTCCTGGCTGCCTGAGCTGAACATGGAGAGTGTCTGTCAGGCCGACCTTTGTTCAGCCTGACAGACACTCTTCATGAGGGGCAAAAGGTGGGGGGGCGTGGCCCTTTCCGCCCTAAAGGACCGGCCGCCACTGCTGGTGTTAAGTATCTGCTTACTGCTGCTGGTTTAACTGTCTTATTATTTTTTAGTATACATATCATTGGCAGCCTCTTTGCTGTGGTTGAAACAAAGATAGCTCGTTGTGTGACGCTGCACTAAAGAAAGGAACAAACTGATTTCCGTGTCAGTATAGCTTCTACACTTTTTATCTGTGGGAAACAACATTTAAGTCAAAAAAGTACAGACCATGTAGAGAGGCCCCATACGCAAATTGGGGAGGCCCTCGAGATCACATTTCTTGGGCATTACTGTATACGTCATCATTAGTTATTGTTAAAGGTCCAAACTCTAAGGTGGTGTAATGTCAATCTAAATTTAGACCTTAGAGAATTGAGGATTACTACAAAAGTGCAATCCTTGAAACGAGGCCAGGCCAGCACATAAAGCACCAGCCACAATAGAGACTGAAGCACCAGGATTTAAGAGGACCTCTTTCAAGGTAGGGTGATCAGTAGAGCTGGTAATGCAGATCTGCCTTCTTTATCATTGATTTGTGTTTATAAAGTGAGCTGTGGGCAAATGAGAGTGACTGCTTAACTCTTTAGTCTTGCAAGGATTCAAGTGGCTATTGACTAGTTATGCAGTGCATGAACGAACAGTTACAAAGCACTGGCAGGCAGAGAGAACTAAGCCTGGGCCCAGGGCATTATAATTGTTGTCACTTTAATGCTTGCACAAGTACAAGAACACACAATATTTCCCCTCAAGGGAGATACAGTCCTCTTTTTCAGATGCCAAGTGTATTATGAGGTTGGCACACCTGACACTGTATGAACTGATGTGTAGGTCCCAGACCAGGTTAAGAATATCAGGAATTGCTGCCAGTGCCATAAACTGGTATGCCACAGCAGACAAAATGTCCCTAGATTTAACTGCTCAATAGACTAAGCATCATGGAAGTGATATTGAATGAAACAACAAGAAATGGATGAGTGAATTTGTGAATCCTCTGGTAATCCTAGCACCTTACATTGTATGTGGAGAAATACAGCCCCTATTGCATCCCTGCATTTTGTAAAGATCGCATTCCTCAGACATGTTTTTTATGGAGATTGTATCCCTCAGATGCGTCTTTTGTGAAGACCTGCAGAGCCCTGTGTGGTATCTAAGCAATGCGGGAAGGATGTTTAGAACTATGTATAACTTTACTAATAATGTGAAGATTCAAAACAAGTTCATTACATTTGAGCATTGTGAAGGTTCTAGGTTTGCATTCCGGTGATGCGTGTTAGAACCTCGGGGTAGAATAGAGAGGGCGGAGGATGGTTGAAGGGAGGAACAAGGTTGGAGGCTGGCGTAGGGCTGTAATATGATCTTACCTAAACAATAAATCTTGACTTCACCATAACGCCGACTCTTGTATGGTTCCTTCAGTTACCAAGCAGACTTTTATGTCTTCGTCAGACATGATATCTGCAAAGCAACTTCCTCCTTCTTCTTCTTCATCTCCTGTTCCTACACACAGTCTTGAAAGGCAGTCAGCCTGAACATTCAATGCCTCAGGCATATAAGATATCACATAATTAAACTCTTGTAAGGCAACTACCCCTCCACTCAAACTCCGAAGCCTTCTTTAACAATAATCTCATATAATTTGTCCTTTCTGCAAACTTTGGAACAAACTTATTGTAAAATTCCGCCATCCCTAGAAACTTCACTAGCTCTTCCTTAGTATGTGGACTAGGCAATTTTTTGATTGTATCAACTAGGCCCGCCTTAGGACGAACCCCCTTCAACGAAATTTCATATCTAAATAATCCATCTTTGGAATTTTGATTCTGCACTTCTCAGGTATAAGCGTCAGACCATTCATTCACAACTTCTCTAAGACCTCCCTTAACCTTCATTGTGTTCTTCTAAATTGGCCCCAGTGATCAACAGGTCATCCTGGTATACCTTCACTCTCTTTGCATCCTTCAATATTTTCTCCATCGCTCTCTGAAACACAGAGCCAGCTGATATCAAGCCAAACTGCATCCTGAGAAACTTAAATGTGCCAAAACGAGTTATAAAGGTGGTTAGTTCCTGAGAAGAACTGTGTAATTTTATCTGGTGGTAAACAGAAGTAAAATCAAGTGTCGAGCAATGCTTTGCACCACCCAAAGAGCACAACATTTCCATAATATTTGGAAGAGGATAATGATCTATTATGACCGACTTATTTAGTTCTCTGAGATCAACACAGAGTCTGGCTTCCCCACTGGCCTTCCTTGCCATAACTACTGGTGCCACCCATTCCGAAGCTTCAACTTCCTGAATGATCCCATTCCTAATTAGTTTGCCAATTTCAATTTTCATTTTGTCTCTAACTATCAGCGGGACATTCCTCAGCTTTGCTGCCTTGGGTAGTGCTCCCGGCTTGAGTCTGTTCTCATGCACATAATTCTTGAGGCAGCCTAAATCCTTGCTGAACACATCAGGAAACTTGTTCACCCACCTACTTACATGCTCTGACACAGCTTGAACCACAGGGGCGTCTTTGAGTCTAAAAGGAGGATCTTCATTTGTGCTAGTAGAACACGCAGATCATGTTGATGAAACCAACTAATTAAAGAGTCTCCCTTCATTGAGATATATACTTTTGCTGGTATGAGGTGCTCCTTTAACTCTATGTGGCCCCAAAAGTAACCTAGCAATCTGATTGGTTCACCACCATAACCTTTTGGCCTTACATCTGATTTTAATAAGTCTACTTTCCCATTCAGATTCTGATCATAGAATGATTTTGGTATCAACGTTATCCCTGCTCCAGAATCAAAAAGAATGTTGACTGGTTCACCATTAACTAAGACTGATTCTACAGGATCATTGAATGACCCACACCCTGTTTGCAAAATTTGCACATCACTCACTGCCCTTACATCATCTTCGCTTCTTCGCACACCACTTCCCTTACTTTTTTAGTGGTGCTCTTTGTCCTGCAACACTTTGCAAGATGACGCGTTTTACCACAATTTTTACAGGTCATCCTCCAAGCAGGGCATTCTTTGTTGTTGGCCATATGGTCAACACCACCACACCTAAAACATTTTCCAACAAAGGGTTTTCTTAACTTAACAGGCTCACTAATATTTCTATTGTCATTATACAACATTGTGCTACTCTGTACAGTTTTTACAGCAGGACCTTCCTCCCTCGCTGTATCAGAAACAGCAATGTCTTTACGAAGTACCTCAACACATTTTCTCGAGTGTTCGCATGATTTGGCCACACCCAAAATTTATTCCAAGGATGGATTGTCTTTCTGCCATATACTCTCTTTCACCTTCTCTAGTGAGCAGCCTAACATAAACTGATCTCTTAATCGTTCCTCGTATGAGTTCCCAAACATGGAGGTGGACGCCAGTTTCCAGAGCTCTGTAATATACTGCTCTGTTGTCTCACCCTGACGTTGCATCCTTTTCCCAAACTGATACCGTTCGAGAACGGTGCTCACTTTGGGTAAGTAGTGCAAGTCAAGTTTTTTTACACATATTTCAAATTCATTGAGACCTATAGAGTCACCATCCATTAAATCTGGTAAGTGTTCAAGGACCTCCTGGCCCTCCGTGCCCAGGTTGTGCATCAGGGGAGAAGTTTTCCTTTCTGCGCTGAGCGAAGTTCCACACACCCTGCGTAATTGTTAAATACCCTTTTCCACTTTTGCCAAAGTATTGGCAGATCACCAGGCGATGGCAGAAAAAATAGAGCAGCCGGTACATTTTGCATATAGCAGGATTAAGGGTGTATAGTTATATCACAAAGTGCGTTCAGTATGGAGTGTGTATCACCGTATGAAATACCAATGCAGAAAGAGCGAAGGTAGTGTGGGGTGTGCATATCACCGCAAGACGTGCACTGTAAATAGTAAGGTGTGCGTATCACCGTTGTATGAAATGCAATGCAGAAAGAGTGAAGGTACTGTAGGGTGTGCGTATCACCACAAGATGCACACTGTAAATAGTAAGGTGTGTGTATCACCATTAGACACACACAGTAAATATTTGGTTTGGAGGTGTGCACATCAGCGCAAGACAACGTACTGTAAGTTGTGCGTATCACCGCAAGACACATGCTGTAAAATAGTGGTGTGTGCTGAAGGTGCCCAGTCTGCACGCGTCGTGCACACCTAGTTGATCTTCCGTTTTCAGGGAGACCAAGCGCGCACGCCGTGTCCGGCCCACACACATCGCACACAGTTTGAAGATATCCGGTTGGCAAGAAGACAACGCACGGCCGCAAGGGCCCGTGCCTCAGGAGCTCTTCACGCACATCACGCACATCACACACATCAGGCACACTTTGTGAATCTCCCGTTGCTAAAGCGACAGCGTACGGACGCTAGTGCTCGTGCCTCCGGAGCACACATTGCAGTCATGCAAATGAATTTATAAATCACAGTACCTTTTAACTGCACAAGCGTTTCTGCAGGCGAGGTGCTTCCCGAGACAGCGGTTCCTTTTGAGAGGAATGTTGTGTTGTTAGGGCTTGTGCACGTTGCTCACCACCAATGTGAAGTACGGCAACTTCTGTTGAACACTGATGCTGTACTTCACACTCTGTCTGAGACTGGTTGACAATTCTGTAATTAAACTACCTTCTTGCCAACTCCAGGACGAAAGCACAGCTTCTGAAGGCTATATTACAGTTCCCTTTGGCTCTCTCATTGCTTATGTTACATTTATACTTCCACTTCATTAGGTTCTCAGGACTATTTTTTCCAGATTTAACAAGCCATTGTGAATCAGGTGACAAATGATTTATTGAAAAAAGCTCAGAGAAACAAAATAACTCTGTCTTCTTGAGACTTTAGTTTAAGTAGGGCTGTGATAAATGACTCAGAGTGGTTGATACGTATATTGTGGACCCTAAGATGCATCAGGTTTCTTAGGTGTGGAAGTCCACAAGTGGATAATTTGCTGCAAAATTCACAAAAAGGCACATTTTGTAAAAATGTCATGTAAGTGGAGTTTTACGTATTATTTTCCTTTGGGATACTGGTTTGAACTGCAGATGTCTCACAATACACATTTTCTACAAACCAGTCCCCTGCCAGTATTTTGCCAGACTTGAAAAAGAAGTACGCCCTTGAATTTAATTTTCACATGAGATTCTAAAAAGTGTTTTTTGCCTCCTATGGCTCAAGCTATATGTCAAGCTTAATGTTGTGTTGCAGGAATAATGATAACCAATCAAGATCTGTGTAACCAACATATGTTTGTGGCTGAACACCTGAATTGTGTGGGGCTGTTGTTCCCCTTCGAGTCACACAAGATGAAAGAAAAAACACATTAGTAAACTGGAAATTACCTCCCCCACCCAGTCTTGTGAGAATATAGGAAAATCAAGGTGACCTGAACCTCTCAATTTAACTTTCGTTTTAAAAAGAAGAGACGCAGCTATGAGATTGTGGGGAAAAGGATTACTAGATAGAAATGTCAACCTAAAAAGAGCAGATGAAAAATAAAGGAGTCGTCTGGCTATGCGAGCAGTCTAGATATTTAAAAGAGATGCTTAAAGGGGATAACCATGTACTTTTATAGTGGGCGCAAATCTGTGTGTTGGGTGGTTATGCAAATGAGGATTGTTTGAAAAGAAAACTATGGAGTTTGACTATGTCACTTTCTGAAGGACAACTAACATAGAGAAAGTTCCCTACACCATTAAGGTCTTCAACACACTACATTTCAATAGCAATAACTATTGTAATGCTTGGCAAGAGCAGAGGTAATTAGTGCTCTCAGTTGTCCGGAGAACGTGTGCTAACCTTTTGAATAACTATCTGAAAACGGTTTTAAAGTTTAACTTCAGAAAATAAAGTTTGTGTTGACAAAGAGATTTCAGCGAGGGCAGAGTGTTATATAAAAGAAAAATACAAGGCACCAAGAGTCAGGAAAAATAACTGGAAATGAAGACCAGATCAAGGCAAACTGAACCCTACGTTTCTGTAATCCATGTTTCAGTAAGTGAACTGCGTCCCTTCAGGTCTAAGACACTGCAGAAGTTAAAAACAGACATGGAAACAAGCCTCTATCAGGCCTGTATGAATGTTTTTAACTTTATTGGAAAAACCACTGACCGACTTCTAAACATTGACTGTAAAAACGTTAAGGTGATCCATGTTTGCGATGTAGTCCAGGGACGGCTCCTCCATGAGGGCAGAGGAGCGTCGCCCCCCCCCCCCCGCCAGCAGCGGCAACTGCAAAACCTTTATAAGGAAACAATAATAAACAGCGTTTATTATTGTTTCCTTATAAAGGGATGGGGCCACGTGGGTGATGAATGTGAGGGGGAGTGCTGAGCTCTCCCCCTCAGAGCGCATGTGTGTTTGGCCGGCCGTCTCAGGCCGACCAAACACACATTCGCACAGGGCTCGCCCCAACCCAGCAACACAGTTGCTGGGCTGGAGAGAGCCGGCATGGCTTTAAGGTAAGTTTATCTTCTTTAAAAAAAAAATGATATTAATACTCCCCGCCTTTATTTTCCCCCCCTGCGCTTGCCGCCCCCCCAGCACCGTGAGCCATGACTGATGTAGTCTCTTGTTTATATTTCACATTTTACTTAATATTACATTCCCTTGGAGTGTTAGCTTTTTCCAGGATATTTATTCTATGGTTTTTGTTCGGGCAGAATATTACTCTTGTATAGCGCACGCTGTGAACAGAGAAGGCCCTAGGTGTTTATACCTGCCTGTGATTGAGAGCTCTGGAGTTGAGGCTGATAGCAGTGCAAGTTTCTCACACTGCATGTCAGGAAAGTGTGCCAAAAACATTGTCATCCAAGAAGGTACATATATGGCTAATTTCAGAAATATGTGTGAAGAAAAAAATCATAAGTGTCTAGCACTGCAGAGGAAAGCTGTGTGGAGGGAAAAGTTGATTGATTAGGAAACTCCCACTAACCTTTCCACATACGTTAGCATTGTTTAATTCACAGTCTCATATTTTCAGATTTGAAACATTTTCTATATTGATTACAGATCATTGTTGTTACACATTTATTTTAAATAGGTAATAACCGCTGGCAAAGCCAAGAGTTCGGGGATGTTTTAGGTGTATGTAAATTGTTGTGTTATAGATCTGGCTGCAATAACAGAAAGTCGAAAGAGAGGCACCAAAATACTAGATGGGTCTCATGCTATACCAATCACAGGATTTAGTTTACATGTCTAAACAACACCCTTATTTAATAGAAGAAACCTTCTTACCCATGTCCCTTCTAGAGATCCATCCCACTTTTCACCCCACTTACAGCCCAGGTACCTATCTCAGTGGGTTAAGCTATGGATGCATAAACCATTGAATAAACATCAGCTCACATTTTGAATCCCAGTAGTACCAAAAGAGACTGTCATCCTTTTCAGCATGAACAAGTGTGTGACCTTGAGTTGGTAATAACAATTGTTGAGAAAGTATCAAAACAAAGTACAATTTGTGCTGTACACTATGAATTTACAGCTGTCAGTTACTATTGGGCACGATGCAAAAAAAAAGCTCTAAGACGTTCAAGTGACTGTGACAACGTAAAGCAGCAATGTAAAGGCCTGTGGATCACTGCAAGGCATTTTCACCCAGTACTTAAAGAGGTGAAAACGTGTATTGAAAACAACTCCCTCCTGAATGACATTAGAGTGTCGGAGTTGTTTTTGTTTCTGAATAAACTGATCATGAATTGAGCTTAAGCTAACTTAGGCTGTTTTTTCACTGTTCTCCATCTTGCAACAATGTCACAAGATATCACGTGATGACGATTACTGTCTTCTCTTTCTAATTAAAGAGTTGTGAGATTCACATGAATACCCAAAGCATTTCCTGAGACTTTCCCTTACTGTACCTATCCAAGGACATTTCAACTGTCCCAGGCTACTGTTATATAATGTACCAATCAAAATGCTTGAATAAACAGTGAGAATGTCTGCAAACCCAATGTATTACTACCATGAGAGAAACGTCAAATGTATTCTGTAGTAACATTTTTATTTCTTGTCCATCCCCTATTGGTGCATACCCTGAGAGCCATGTACTCATGGAGAATGTATGAGTGTTTTTGATAGGTGCCCTATTAATGGACACATAGGTTTCTATGTGGAGATGATCGTTTCCCCCTACAATTAGAGGGCAAACTATGCCAGATTTTACTTAGAACTGTATTGAATTCTCTTCTTGCAGCTAAATTTACTAATGCCATGTTGTACATAAACTGCCTGTTAGTTCTTTATATAAAGCATTGAAATGATCATACTGGTCTGTCATTCTTACAAGAATGTTTATTACCTGCTGCAGAGCTCAACTCCATAAAAGTGATGGCTCCAGTCAGGGAGCATCAAAGCCTGTATTAGGACTATGCTGCTCCTTGTCCTAGGCTATGGCATGCCCCCATGAGTTGGATTTAGGAAAGGCTTGTTGACCAACAAGATTACCCATAACAAAAATGGGCCCGCGACTTGCCTGCCCCAGCACAAAGTGGACAGCCCTTATCTATCATTATCAGAGCTCTCCATATTATCTCCTTTACCTTCCTGAGCTCACAAAATACTCTCTCAAAAATCTGTCTACCATTATTCCCTCGGTTCCAATGCAGCAGAACTCTACAGCATAGAAAAAGAGAGCTAACTTTAGGGATTTTCTTGACTGGTCTGATTAAAGGGGCCGTCCAGTAATAAAAACACAATTCTCTTTACCAAGCCTTACATGTCTTGCAGTCACCAACACTAGGCATTCCAGAGTTTTCCTTTGATGATATCTGTTTGGGTTTCGAAATACATTATGACATCATTCAATTCAATTCTATTATATTAAATAAGACTTTATTTGGAAGCATTCCATAATCCGTGAAAGTATACAAGAGAACATAAAATGACAATCATAGCAGCACAGACATCGCACTTGTTAAAACATTAATACGCCACATAGGTTAAAACAATATAGATCTGCGTGTTCACACAGCAGACTTTAGAAATGACCCAACATACAAAACAGCTTCCTCATTTATGAGCGGTAATAGAAATCTAAAAGCAGGTCTGCACTGACTAATATCATAACAACAATTCTTTAAAAGTGGGATTAAAAAAGTCTGGTGTACTTAACATAAAATTTACAAAAAAAACATACATTTAAGCTTAGATTGTCCAGTTAGATCATCACACGGACAAGGTTTGGTTTCAAGATTATGTATATAGCCCAGGGGGAAGCAAAGCAAATATTTCATAGTACCAGACCTGAGGCAAAAAAGCAGGGAATGTTTCCAGCGGATAGAAGGAAGGCTGGTGTATTCAGTAGTGCAGTCAGATTCCCACAAATACAAATATTGGACCACTGTAGTCTACCCCACCATATCTCTAAAACGACCTTAATTCCTTACGGTCATAAATTGTTTTCACCACAGCTTTCTTAATTACATCCTCAGTAGTTAGCGGATCAGTAAACAAGGTTTGCATCCCAACTTTGCTAAGTTCATCCTTTACAAATGCAAGTCAAGGAATTAATAATCCTTTATCTAGAGTAAGACAGTCCCTTATTATTTCTTTAGTTAGGACAGGCGCAGAATTTCATCAAATGGCAAGCCCTATTAAGAGTGACAGCAACCTAATGAGATCCACCATATCGGAAAGCCCAAGTTCCTTGTGGCAAATAAAATGTGAGGCTGAAATTGGGACAGACAGAAGTGTTCTGCAAAACATGTTTTCCTCACGCTGTATGGCCATACAATTTGAAATCCCCTACCCCTCGGCCTCATACATGGCAATGGGTAAGCATTGCGAACTATGTATTTGTAGCTTTGAAACAAACAGCTCCCCCTCTTTACGTTGTGGAAGACTACATAATGGCCCACTAGCCAATTAAAATTTAGGAGTGCATAGAGCAATATTAGGGGACCAAGATCCCTGGGCAGAGAAAATAATGCCCAAATAAGGGAAATTATTAATATTATTCAGGCAATGAGTGCCAAAAGACATGTTTGGGAGAGAACTACAATTAGGGCCACAGGAGATGATATGAGATTTTTTTAAATTAGTCTGGAGATCAAGGGAAGACATACAATCGACAAAAGCATGGATCAACAGGCATGATGCCCTGGAGCTACGTGACAATGATGTAAAACAGACTCATCTGACACCCAAGCCATAATCTTGTTATAAATAATTCTGCCAAGTATCTTTGCAGTGGTATCAATAAGTGAGATTGGCTGATAACAGCTGGGGGATAAACGATCCCCTTTTTTAAATATAGGGACTATTATGGAAGTACCCCAAGTGTCAGAAAAACGAGAATAGGCAAGGCTGTTAAAAACATTTGTAAGCAAGGGAATCCAAAGCATGGTATTACTTTTGATAAGATCAATGAGGACCCTATCGGGGCTTAGGGCTTTATCACCCACAATTTGGCTGACAGCATCCTCTACTTCCCCTAAAGTTGTCTAGAAACAGGATACTAAGAAGTAATCTGTAGTAAAGGAATCAAGAGATAAAGGTGCTGCATACATTGTGCTAAAATGTTCCCCCCACATACTGCTTAAAATATGACAAGAAATTGTGCTGGATGACCTATTGATGCACTTTGAGACGGCAACAGAAGCCCAAAATGACCTGCTATTACCCAATTGTATGGCCTGAGCTAATGCTTCCCACTGTGCTACAACAACCTCCTGACATCCCTTGGCGATGGGTATTTTGTATTGCTTACTCAAACAAGCCACTAGGGCAAAATCCCTAAAGTTAGAGCCAAGTGCTAGCTGGAGAGCCCAATATGCTGCAGAACAATCAGAGTTGAACCATCTGAGAGTGTTGGACATAGACTTGACAGGCTTCAGGAGTTCCCTCCTAACCCCTGAACAAAGGATGGAGAAAGCTTTACCATCACTCGCAAGCCTTACCAGCTCCAGATTAGCTTTGATTATCTCTTTTAGCATTTGAGCTGGATCACACAATCTCCCAAACAATTTCAAATTATCAGTACTAGGTTGCAAATGGCATGCGCCAATGTCCTGCGTAAACTTTCCCTTAAGACGCAACAAAGGTGTGGCCTCAATGGGGTTTTGGTCGCTATAGCATGAGTGGATAACCATGCCATGTAAAAATAGGTCCTGAAGATTATGGGTAGGAAAAACATAGTCTATTATTGATGATCTGCCATGTCCCATAAAAGTGGGAACTTTGTAGCTTGGCAAACCAGAAATAGGCGGCACATTTGCCAAATCGAGTGGGGCAAGAAAAGAAAGTAGTCCTGCACTCCGAGAGTCAATACTAACATAAGGTTCAGAGAATAGATCCTCTGCGACTCCCTATCCACCTACTTCCTCCAGAAAATCACCGACATCCACAACAGCTTTTCTACCACCACCACGCCAGACCCCATCCCCGCCAGCCCCACCTACACCAACCTCCTGACCTCCTGGGCAAACGTCAACGACACAGAGACCCTCAAGGTCATGAACTCCATCCACTCAGTATCACCGTCGGACCCATGCCCACACCACGTGTACAACAAAGCCAACAAAACCATCGCCCCCCAACTATGGAAATCATCAATATCTTCTTCGAAACAGCAATCTTCCCGGAAAGTTGGAAACATGCCGAAATCCACGCCCTCCTAAAGAAGCCCAAAGCTGACACCCTCGATCTCAAGAACTTCCGCCCCATCTCCCTGCTCCCCTTCCCGGCAAAGGTCATCGAAAAAATCGCCACGAGGGCATGAAGGCCATCGCCGAATGGATGAGGAACAGCCGGCTAAAGCTGAACTCGGACAAGACGGAAGTCCTCATCCTTGGAACCACCCCCTCCGCCTGGGACAACTCATGGTGGCCGACCGCACTGGGAACCCCTCCAACTCCCACCAACCATGCACGAAATCTAGGATTCATCCTCGACTCCTCCCTCTCCATGGCCAAACAGGTCAACGCAGTCTCCTCCTCCTGCTACAACACCCTCTGCATGCTCCACAGGATCCACAAGTGGATTCCAACTGAAACAAGAAGAACCGTGACACAAGCCCTCGTCAGCAGCAAGCTAGACTACGGCAACGCACTCTACACAGGCATCCCTGCCAATCACCTACGATGCCTCCAGTGCATCCAAAATGCCTCCGCCCGACTGATCCTCAACGTACCCTGCCACAACCACATCTCCCACCATCTGAGAGACCTCCACTGGCTCCCTGTGGACAAGAGGATCACTTTTAAACTACTCATCCACGCACACAAGGCCCTCCACAAAACCGGACCTGCCTACCTAAACAGCAGACTCAACTTCTACACCCCGCACGCCAGCTCCGCTCCATGAACCTCGCCCTGGCCGCCGTCCCCCGCATCCAGCGAAAGACCTCCGGCAGCAGATCCTTCTCCTACCTCGCCGCCAAGACTTGGAACTCCCTCCCGACCAACCTACGCGAGACCCAAGACCTACCCGCATTCAGAAGGCTCCTCAAAACCTGGCTCTTCGATCAGTGAACAGAACCCCCCCTTTGCTCCCCCCCAGCGCCTTGAAACCCTCACGGGTACGTAGTGTGCTTTATAAATCTTATGATTGATTGATTGATTAACAACATGTGCCATAAACAGGCTAGGTCATCTGCTAGTTCAGAAATAGATTTAAATAATAGGGGACATTTTGTATTGGGAGTACCACTGACATCATTATTTAAAAAAATCACAATATGCAGAGTCAGAGTACTTTAACTACTATGATTTGAAAACTGCTGTCAGTGTGCTCTAGTGTTGTGAAATGCCCACCTACTGCAGTGCTTACCCAGGTTGCCAGCCCTCCCGTTGCACACCCACTATGTGATGGAGTTGCAGAGACACTAAAACAATGAACTCCATCTATGTGAACAGGCAATGTGTTCCACGTTTCTTGAACCAAAACAATATCATACCCCCTAATGAAACAGAGCCAATTTGGCAATTCAATCTTAGATTTAAGATGGACACATTGTAGCTTAGTTTTTTAAGGGACTCAATCTTCTTAGTCATGATGTTGCTCCTTGCCCCATTGAGAGCCCCTAAATCAGATCCAGCTGTGGGAATTGCTGCACCCACAATGCAGGAATCTAACAAGGAATATTCTGATGCCCCATTTTCATTGTCTATAAAGGAGGTGCTATTCCTAATAGACTACCCATGCTCATCCTTTCCAGGGGACACACTTAGTAGTTGTTGGGGGGCACTTCCTGAGTCAGTCTACCTTCTCCAAATCATTAAGTGCAGAAAACATATTAGTACAACGGACACCACAAGAAGTAACTGAGTCCTTAAAATGGGGGCTCAGTTTAGAGGTTGTTGGTCTATAAAAAATCCTAGTGAGAATGTAACAACCTCAGTATCTATTGTGCTATGGGAGTCCTTTGTGCTTAATATATCTCAAACACAAGCAGGCCTTCAAAACATTGTGACAATAAAACACCCCATGATACATTTTACTGAGTCTCCAAGCCAACCAACCCGCCTCACCATAATTATCTCATTGGGCCCCTAAGCATTAAAGAGCTTATGAACATATAGCCAATGAGCAACCTTATTCTTAAGTTGTTCCCAGGACTCCTGTTGACCCGTTTTTAAAGATGGCACCCCAGCCAGAATTAAACCATAAGGGCATGACGAGGGAGGAAGGCTCAAAGTTAAGTGACATGCGGCAACAATGGAACCACCAACAGGTGTGCAAATTGGATCAGATGGGTTAGGTTTGCAAGCGGATTGTCGCAGAACACCTGTGATGGAATAAACCCCAGTCTGGCCCCTATCCAAGGAATTTAAAATGTGCCAGTTAGTGCCCATAGCAGGCACAGTTTCATTCCTGGTAACATTCAGAGTAAGAACATTAATTGGGTTGCTCACAGGCTGCTGGTCATCTGCCAGTGGATCGCTGGGCTTATCACTAGTGATCATGGGGGCAACACAATTAGGAGCTCTACCTAAGAGGCCCTCGGAGCGATCCAAATGCTCAGTCGAAGGCTTGTGGTTCTCATCAATGTATTACCAACCCTCTCACACAAAGATTCAAATAGAGGAAATCAGAAAGCAAAAGATCACCAATCTGAGAAGCCGTAGATTGTTTAGCAGAGACTGGATGAGATTTGGTTTGAATTGTGTGCCACTGAGGGCTGAATCAAGGAGAGTAGGTGTTTGGTATAAGAGAGTGTACGCAAGGGCTGTTTCCGCTTCGCAGCTGCTGGTCTTCCCAATTCTCTTTTACACTTAGCAGCAGTGGCGGTAACAGTCTACAAGGGAGAAGAATGACTCCGCTCGGGCACAGGCTCAGCAATTGCATTCAGACCGGCATAATTATGGGGACAAACAATTGCCGGCTTGTACTCAGCCTGGTTCTCAAGCATGGGGCTATTTAGCGGAATATCGTCATTTGCAGAAACAGCAATGACACCCTAAGGTCCAAAGACTGACTGCGGTCTGCCAGTTCAATCTCATTTGTGACAACGCTTTCCAACATACGGTCAATAGACACGGAAGGGCGTACGTTAATAGCTTTCCCATTGGCCTTATGCTTTCCCATTGTGATAACCTTACCCAGAATGGTGCTCCTGATAGAAGCAAAAGGTACCTCGAGTCACAAGTCAAGGTGGGGATCAAGCTCAACCTTGTCGGGCTGAGGATGGGCACAGATAGGCCCACCATTGGCCTGGGCTTTGCCCCGACATACCCGTGTACATCCCACATTGCGGGACTGCTTGATGCACTATAAGCGCTTGATGTGAGGCACAGCTGTGGGGAATGAACAGAGCTCTCTGCCTGCCCCTCGGTTTTCTGGGACCTGAAGTCCAAAGTATCTCCCCAACATCATTCAATTTTGGGCGAACATGATGTATACAATTATTGGCAAGTGCGTTGTTGAATGTGGGATCCACTCCATGCTCTAATCTTTCATATACCACTGGTTACATTTACTTCTGATTAATTCTTGCAAAATAGTTCTCCTTTTAGATGAAAATGGCTAAAAAAGGACTCTGAAGTCAGAATCCCCAATATATTTTCAGCATTGGCATTGACTCTGTAAATAAGGTTCATGAATCTGTAAAAAAAAAATCTTGGTATTCAAGAGTTATAGGTATCCATTTCTTTTAATCTTATTATAATGATATCTGCTGTCGTCTGCGCAGGATCATGCCATATTTCATTATTTGCAATAAAATAACAGCATCAAGTTATTTTCGTCATGAGTCATTGTCCCCACTGTACTCAGTTCCACCAATCATATCTTCTTGGTCACTACAATATGGGTTAATCACACTATAAATATGACGTGGCAGATATCCATAAAGGCAGAATGGTTATAATTGACACTGCATTGATGAAATTATTCACAGTGACAAACAGATGAATGTGCTGCTGCAAGAGACATGTTTTAAAGCTGATGCCTGCGTATTTTTCAACATGATATTTCAACAGCAACCCTTAGGCAGATCCCCAGGAGCAGTGATTAAGACTGAGCAAACTAACAGTAAGGAAATGGTGTCTTTGAATCCATGTATTAAAACTGGGCCTCAGTTTTATTGTATTGTCATTTATACAGAACTTTCTTTAACCATTGTGAGGCCTAAACATTTTTACTGAAATTTTTTGGTACATGATAGTAATTTTGTAATCATACTTTTATAGTGATGCCGGACTTGAGGGAAATCAGTGCGGTTGTATGTTTGACCTGACATTTTTTGAGTGGTTGTCCCTCAAACCTTTGGGCTTCACTCCTATAGTTTTCTGAACTAATTTTTGTTGGCTTTAGAACTCTGCACTCTTTACCAATGCTAACCAGTGCAAAAGTGCTTGTGCTATCTCCTTCAAACATGGTAAAATTGGCTTACACCTGATTGGCACATTTAATTTACTTGTAAGTCCCTAGTAAAGTGGTACTGCACATACCTGGGGCCTTAAATTAAATGCTAATATTGGACCTTCTGCACTAATTGTGCCACCCACTTAAATAGCCTTTCAAAAAATGCTCAGCCTTCCAGTGCAGCCTATGTGTACAGTTTTAAACTGCCATTTCCAGCTGGCAAAATAAACTTTTTGCCAGGTCTAAGCCGTCCTTTTCAATACATGCTAGTTACCCTTAGCGTAGGCTTGAAACAGCCCTTGGGCAGGGTGCATTGTATATAAAAATCTTGGACATGTACTTTTAACTTTTACATGTCCTGGAAGAGAAAAAAGTTCTAATTTGTTGTTCACTACTGCAGGGCCTGCATCTCCAAGAGGATAACAGGTAGGGAAGTAATGTTTGGTGTCTGAGGAATTGTAATTTAAACCATATTTTTTGCTAAAGTTGGATTTCAAGTCACAATTCTGAAAATGGCACTTTTAGAAATGTGGCATTTTTTTGTCCTAACCATTTGGGGTCTACAGTCTGTTTCTTGTTCACATGACTAGGTGTAGTTGGCCTTTGTGCATTCCTCCCAGACACTACTACAATAGAGGATCTGAATGTTGGCAAGCTGGGACATCCTGGCATAATGGGGGGGTGGAGCTGTCACCTACCACACTTGCACTTCAAAGGCACTAGGCCACATCACTCACAAAAGACTTCACACTAGTCTATTGTGCCCCCAGACAGACAGGGACCAGGGCAGGGAGGCAGGAAATTCCAGACATGTCTGTAAGGTGAAAACTCCAGACTCTTCTTCCACTTCAAAAAAGGCACCATGTATAAATATTGGACCTTTGAATCCAACTCTTCAGATCACTTCTGGACCTGTGGAAGAATTAAAAGAAGGACTGCTCTGCAGCCCTATTGCTCTGCTGCAAGTTCTGCCCAGCTGTTCCGCTGCCCTGCTGCAAGAAGGACTGCCCAGCTGCTCTGTTGCACTGCTACTCTGCTTGCAAGAATGACTGCTCTGCTGACCTGCTCCGTGAAGAAGAAGGATTGAACCTGCACCTTTTACACAGGACATCCAGAGTGACTCCAAGGCCTTCAACACCCTTGAACGCTGCACCTGGACTCTGCTTACTGTTAGTCCTAACCACCCAAGTGGCACTTCCCCAGTTCTGGACCCTTTGAAGTGTGTATAAAGGTGCTCTGGCAACCCAAATGTGGTCTCCATCAGAACCAACCCAGCACAATGCAACCTGACACCTCACAGTTCATGCAGCTACTCATCAGAACTTACGTAGCACAATGCAGCTTGACACAGCATCCCAAACCACACCTTGGAACCACCGCTGTGCAGCGCAAAGCCCCACATGCAGGACATAGGGCACAATTCTCAGCAGGCCTAACCTGGTCCCTGTATCTGGCCCGTGCTCCTTCATGGCCAGCCTGAACTTGTGACTTTGTCCCGGTCCAGCATGACAAGATGACCACAGTTGACTCTTAGTGCTTCTAGGCACTACTTTTATCTAAATCTTTAAAACTGCATGTCTCCGGTTCTACTGATTGGATTTTTGGCATTTTTCATTACAAATAACTTACTACATTTACTCTATTTTTCTAATTTGGTGTGGGTTTTTTCTTATGCTGTTTGTTTTACTTTATTTCTGTTTAAGTGCTGCATAAATACTTTACACACTGCTTTTAAATTAAGCCTGACTGCTGTGGGCCGAGCCACCAGAGGGTTAAGCACAGGATAATTTAGTGACTTTTTGTGTTTCACTGTGAAAGAGATTATGGTTGTTGCTTGAGAATGTCTCACACGCCCCTTAACCAATAACTAAATTTCTCATAAGTGTATGGATAGGAATCATTGTGAAGAGTTCTGCTTTTTACCAACACTATGGTGGCTTACCTTTCTTGACCTTATGTACTGTGATTTAATTTTTTTATTTAGTATACTTTTGGTGCTAGCACAATAGCACAGGCTAGGAACCGTGCAAAGTCAAAGAGTTTGAGAAGCCCAAGTTAAGCAGAACAGGAATGTTTTAAAATATTTGCTGAAATGGAACTGATTTTGAGTGTAAGGAATATGGAGTGGGGGATCTTGCACAACTTCAGACCTCCCGAGCAGAAGGTTTAACTTCGAAATGTGGGACAGTGAGATTTTCACCGCAGTGAGAAGGCTTGTTTGTAGATGCTAATAAAAAAGAGGGACTGGGAGAATTAAAGGTCCAGTATACGTGCTCCCTACATATAAGCCTATATAACAAAAAGTATACTGTCCCAGGAATGTCTGCCTACGTTAATCATCACGGGCAATTAGTGTCATTAGGAGTACCCTCAAGCATCAATTACGATGCTGAGCATCATCATCGGGTTGACTCCTCGCCGGACCGGCACTGCAATATCCGACGGGCCACCACTCGAAAGGTGGTAGGCTCTATGACCGAAAATGATGTTACTGATCAAGTAGAGTCAGTGAAGTGTGATAATGTATGGTGAAAAGAAAGGAGAGTAAACGGTGTATTAAAATTGGCTCTGAACACCAAATGTCTTTAATACTATATATAGGAGTCAGGCCAAGATTAAAAACACCCTTAGTGTTAGGATCGAGTATTTCTCCTCCTTTCCTCACTTTATGCTAAGGAGTGTGGGGCACATTATTCCCCTTTAGACTCCTTGATTCATTTTTTAATCTTGGCCTGACTCCTATATATAGTATTAAAGACATTTGGTGTTCAGAGCCAATTTTAATACACCGTTTACTCTCCTTTCTTTTCACCATACATTATCACACTTCACTGACTCTACTTGATCAGTAACATCATTTTCGGTCATAGAGCCTACCACCTTTCGAGTGGTGGCCCGTCGGATATTGCAGTGCCGGTCCGGCAAGGAGTCAACCCGATGATGATGCTCAGCATCGTAATTGATGCTTGAGGGTACTCCTAATGACACTAATTGCCCGTGATGATTAACGTAGGCAGACATTCCTGGAACAGTATACTTTTTGTTTGTAGATGCGACCGAGTTGGCAGAAGCAAGAACAGTGTGCTGTTTGAGAATAGCTATGCTTCCTCGTTTTTCGAAATCGTTCCTTTGACAAGAGGACATACCATCAACGCTTTTCACAAGAATAGCAAAACGCTTTTTCCTCCGGCTTAGCACACTGCACTTAACCATTCTGCCCAGCAGATACAAACCCATCTTCAGAAAAAAATTACTTCCCTTCACATTTTGTTTTCTGATCTACATCAAAACTTACAGTGCTTCTTTATTGATTGCTATGTAATAACCACCTATATGTAATCCGAGGAAATGTTGTGAAGCACACTAAACTAGCATTACTGAGTGTGCCCAATTTACAAACCATGTTATGCCACAATTCACAAACCCTGTTTGGATGACTAACATGAACTTAGAAGTTGATCAAATGCAGTCACATCATTAAATTCTACATCCTCATTCACATATTGAGGATTTGTGGAAATTTACGACAGTCGGAATATCTGCTAGTTTGTATAAATTCCACTGGTATACATTTAACATTAAGGGCAGGAAAACATTTACGACTGCTCTTGAAAACGACAGTAGCACCTGCATTACGAGGGTTCAAAAGGGAAGAAAACGTCTGTTTAGTTAATAGGGCTGTTGGGGTAACTGGTTTCTCCTCAAGGAAGATTTTTTTTTAAACAAAAAAAATGCATATATACATTTCTACATGATTTGCATATGCAGATCTTTCATCAGTCGAAAATCTGCCTGAGCAATATTTCCTTAGTAGTAGCACTTCTGGAAATCTCACAGCTCAACAGAAACAGGTTATGAGAGAACAATATATCCAGGCGTTGACATACATTATTAGAAATAGTGGAAATAAAAAAACATTACATAATCGATGTTTGTACTGAAACATAAACACAACTCTGATGGAATAGATTGTGGAAATACGGGGCGTGATCCTGGAAATGAGGAATTAGACACGTCTTTTTAGTTATGAGCCAATTCCTGGTTGTTAGACTTTTCATCCTTGGCGTGGTCTCCCTTAACTTTTTGCCTCTGTTCCCCAGGTTGTTGATGTGTGCTGGACTCTGATTTTATTGTTATTGTTACTCTGGGCACTTTACCACTGCTAACCAGTGCTAAAGTGCAAGTGCTCCTGTTTAAAATGTGTACGTAATTGGTTCTCCATGATTGGCATATTTGTTTTACTGTTAAGTCCCTAGTAAAGTGCACTAGAGGTGCCCAGGGCCTGTAAATCAAATGCTACTAGTGGGCCTGCAGCACTGGTTGTGCCACCCACATAAGTAGCTCTGTAATCATGTCTCAGACCTGCCACTGCAGTGTCTGTGTGTGTATTTTTACACTGTAAATTCGACTTGGCAAGTGTACCCACTTGCCAGGCCTAAACCTTCCCTTTTCTTACATGTAAGGCACCCCTAAGGTAGGCCCTAGGAAGCCCCAAGGGCAGGGTGCAGTGTATGGATAAGGTAGGACATATAGTAATGTGGTTTATATGTCCTGACAGTGAAATACTGCTAAATTCGTTTTTCACTGTTGGCAAGGACTGTCTCTCTCATAGGATAATATGGGGGCTACCTTTAAATATGATTAAAGCGTAGATTCCCCTAGAGAGTAGATGGACATGTGGAGTTTGGGGTCCCTGAGCTCACAATTTAAAAATACATCTTTTAGTAAAGTTGATTTTAAGATTGTGCGTTTGAAAATGCCACTTTTAGAAAGTGAGCATTTTCTTGCTTAAACCATTCTGTGACTCTGCCTTGTTTGTGGATTCCCTGTCTGGGTCAGTTTGACAGTTGGGTTGTTTTTCACCTCACACCAGACAGTGACACAAAGGGAGCTGGGGTGTAACCTGCATTTCCTGATTAGCCATCTCTGCTAGGAGAGAGGGGTGGAGTGGTCACTCTCATCTGAAAGGACTGTGCCTGCCTATAACAATGCCGGCTCCAACCCCCTGGTGTGTGTCTGAGGCCTTGCCTGGGCAAGGCAGGATTTCACAAGTAGGTGTGAGTCCCCTTTGAAGAAAGGTGACTTCAAAGACTAAAATGGGTATAAGAAGGGCACCCAAATCTACAGACTTTAGAAACACTTCTGGAATCAAGAGGAACCTCTGCCTGGAGAAGAGCTGTTAGCTGAGGAGGAAGTGCTGCCCTGCCTGTGACTGTGCTTTGTGGAGCTTTCCTGCAGTGCTGCTTCTGCCAGAGTAAGAGGGCAAAGACTGGACTTTGTGTGCCTTCCATCTTGAGAAGAAATCTCCAAGGGCTTGATCTAGAGCTTGCCTCCTGTTGTTTGAAGTCTCAGGGACAGCAAAGACTTCTCTCTGCCAGCACCTGGAGTCTCTGGAGAGACTCCTACTCTGCCCTGTGGTGCCCATCCAGTTCCTGGGACCCTGAAAGGAGAAGCTGGCAGCCTAAAGACAAGAAAATCCACGCACAGAGCGCCTTGCGGGGAAAAGATCGACGCGAATCCGATCTGCGGCTGAAAAACGACGCGCCGCCCGCTCCGCAGCTGAGAAACGACGCTCGCAGGAAACGCGACCGAAGAATCGACGCACGGAGCAGGAGAAACGACGCGCAGCATCGCTGACGGAGGCTGGGAGATCGCAACCTGCGCGGCTGGACCTTCGACTCATTGTGCGGCTGGATTTTTGACTCGAGTACCGCCGTGCAGAGTTATTTTCGACGCACGCCCGCCCGTGCGGGGTTATTTTTGACGCACACCAGGTACATTTTCACTCTAGCCGCGCTAGTGTATTTTTAAAACTACTTAAAGACTCTTTTTGATTTTAAATTAATAACTTGACTTGTGTATGGTGGATTTTTGTCGTTTTGGTCTTGTTTTGTTTAGATAAATATTTCCTATTTTTCTAAATCTGTGTTGTGTCATTTTGTAGTGTTTTCATTAAGTTACTGTGTGTGTTGGTACAAATACTTTACGCCTAGCACTCTGAGGTTAAGCCTACTGCTCTGCCAAGCTACCAAGGGGGTAAGCAGGGGTTAGCTGAGGGTGATTCTCTTTTACCCTGACTAGAGTGAGGGTCTTTGCTTGAACAGGGGGCAACCTGACTGTCAACCAAGGACCCCATTTCTAACATTGGTGATCAGCGGTCGGGATTTGGACTTGTATTTGTGCTTGACATACAGTAATTAAGTGTACACTACTGTTTGAGTTCAGACCACTACGTGACCACATACTACTAGTCTTGTGATTTTTGTTTTTTTCTATTTGGACTGTTTTTGCTCTGCATTCAGTTTCTTTTTTTCGCTGATCCGGTGATTGACTTTTCTGGAACTTCATTTGAGAACTTGCTTTTCTGCATTTGGAACTTTGCACTCTTTTAACCTTTTATCATGTCTCTACTTGGAGATGCACCAGTTGAAGCTGTTTTTGACCTGAAGCAATTGGATAGTTATAACAAGGCTCAGCTAAAGCAGTTTTGTAAAGATTTTGGTTGTCCCATTAAGAGCTCTTCCAAGAAGGATGAGCTGAAAAAGGCGCTGAGGGCCTGGGTGACAACCAGAAGCACTGGAGGGCACACTGAGGATGAGGAGGATGAGGATGAGGAGAGAGAGCAATCAGTACAGAATGGTATATTGGGGGGGCCTGTTATTCCCAGGGAAGGAGTCTCTAGGGCAAGTAGCAGTGTATCCTCCAAGGGTCTGACACCTGAAGAGTTACAGGACAGACAGGCAGAGAGGGAGTACCAATTGGAGTTGAAAAAGCTCAGTCTAGAGATGGAACAGAGAAAGCTGGCCATTGAGGAAAGGAAGTTAGCCATGGCTCATGAGCTCAGTTTAAAAGAGATAGATCAGAGGAGTCAGTCCAGTAGAGATGGTGGCAGCAATCCTACAGTGCAGCCTGAGAGAAGGGTACACATCCCAAAAGACCTTGTGAGGGATTATAAGAGGGATGATGATATCTGCTTGTGGTTCAAGGGTTATGAGTCAGCTCTCCACATGAACCTGGTCCCTGAAGCTCATTGGGGGGCAGCCCTGTGGAAGCATTTTGAGGCAGAGGGGAGGGACACACTGACAGCCTTAGGGGATGCTCAGGATCTCACCTACCCTGTCATGAAGGAGGCCTTACTTACCAGGTATGGTCTCACCCCTGAGCAGTACAAGGAGAAGTTTAGATCCTACAAGAGAAAGGAATCCCAAACATGGTTGGAATGTGTTGATTCTTTTTGCAGGTCACTGGATGGTTGGGTGAAGGGCAGTAAGGTAAACACGTATGAGGGGCTTTACAATTTAATTGCTTGGGAGCACTTGTACAGTTTATGTTTTCCAGAGCTGCGCCAGCACCTCATTGACAGCAAGCTGACTGACCCCAGGAAGCTTGCACAGGAAGCGGACCGCTGGGAGAGCACCAGGGTCCAAAAGAGGTATGGGGGAGACCACGCCAAGGGTGGTCAGGGTCCCTCTCAGAAGAAAGGGGGGGGGTAAGGGCAAACAGGGGGAGTTCTCTAAAGGGCCCCAAATTCCCAACCCCCCAGTGAAAAGAAGCCATGGTTGTCCAAAGGGAAGCCAGTGGCAGGTGGTCCCCCACGTAAGTGCTATGCATGTGACCAGGTGGGTCATGTGAGGGGGGACCCCAAATGCCCCAGAAGTACACAGGCACCCACTGGTGCACCGTCCCAGGGTTTGGCCAGTGTAGCGCTTGGGGAGGAGTTGGTTTCAGGTGGGTGGGAACCAGCAGAAATGACCCTTGTCTCACTAGGGGACAGTGAGATGGTCCAGAGAAACCTAGTGCCTGATAACAGTAAGAAGTACAGGCAATGGGTGACCATCAATGGACAGAGGGTAGAGGCTCTGAGAGACACAGGAGCCAGTGTGACTACAGTGAGGAGTCACCTGGTGTCTGAAGAGCAGATTGATCCCCGGGTACTTCACCAAGTAGTTGCGGTAGACAACTCTGAGCGCCTCTGCAGAGTGGCGCAGGTTCCCTTTGAATGGGGGGGGGTCTCAGGTTCCTGGAAAGTAGCTGTGAGTCCAACCATGCCTGTTGATTGTTTGCTAGGTAACGACCTGGAGGATTCCCCTTGGAAGGAGGTGGAACACAGGTCTCACTTGGAGATGTTGGGTCTGCCTGGGTGGGTATGCGTATCCACCCGGTCTATGGCAGCCAATCAGGGTAGTCAAGAGCCCCTGGAGCCTGAAACAGTGGCCCAGGGGACCGCCAAGAAGAGGAAGGGCAGGGGGCGCGGGAAACCGGCCCCAGAAGTTCCCACGGTCCGGGAGGAGGCAGAGCCTGAGGGTGATGCCCCGGAGCCTACAGGGGAACAGGTGGCTGAACTGGGGGAGGTCCCTGAGCTGTCACAGTGGCAGCAGGAAGGGGGACCCACCAGGGAAGCATTCTGCACAGCGCAGAAGGAGTGCCCTACTCTTGAGGGGCTGCGGCAGCAGGCTGCAGCCCAGGCGGCTGGCGAGGCGCCAGGTACTCACCTGATTTACTGGGAGGATGGCCTCCTGTATAGTGAGCCTAAGGTTCCTGAGCCTGGGTCAGCTCGTATGCTGGTGGTACCCCAGTGCTTCCGGGCCTTACTACTGGGTTTGGCTCATGATGTGCCTTTGGCAGGACATCTAGGGCAGGACAAGACCTATAAGAGGCTTGTCTCCCACTTTTACTGGCCCTTGATGCACAAGCAGTCAGCTGCTTATTGTAGGTCTTGTCGGACTTGTCAGGCAAGTGGCAAGAGTGGGGGGAAATGCAAAGCTCCCCTCCAACCTTTACCTGTAGTCAGTACTCCCTATGAAAGGGTAGGAATTGACATTGTGGGGCCTCTGGATCTCAAGACAGCCATGGGCAACAGGTTCATCCTGGTCTTGGTGGACCATGCCACCCGGTACCCAGAAGCCATTCCTCTAAGGATGGTCACTGCCCCCGTGGTGGGATGTGCCTTGATGGGAGTTTTTACCCGCATGGGGTTCCCCAAGGAGGTGGTATCTGATAGGGGTACAAACTTCATATCCACTTATATGAAGTCTCTGTGGAAGGTGTGTGGGGTAACCTACAAGTTCACCACCCCTTACCACCCCCAAAGTAATGGTCTGGTTGAGAGATTCAACCGCACCTTGAAAGGCATGATTCAGGGCCTGTCAGAGCCCTTGAGGCGTAAGTGGGACGTCCTCTTGCCATGCCTTCTGTTCGCTTACAGGGAGGTGCCTCAAAAGGGACTTGGCTTTAGCCCCTTTGAGCTCATCTATGGCCACCCTGTGAGGGGACCGCTCAGTCTGGTGAAGGAGGCTTTGGAGAAAGCTCCTAGTAAACCACCCCAGGATGTATTTAGCTACATGCTGGCACTAAGAAACCAGACTGCCCGCTTCAGGAGTCTCGCTCAGGAGAACCTGGAAGCAAGCCAGGAGGATATGAAACGGTGGTACGACCAGAATGCCACTCTGGTTGAGTTTGAGCCTGGACAAAAAGTGTGGGTCATGGCACCAGTGGAGCCTAGGGCTCTCCAAGATAAGTGGACTGGGCCTTTTGAGGTGGTGGAAAGAAAGATCGAGGTCACCTATCTGGTAGACTTGCAATCCCCCAGGAACCCTTTGAGGGTCCTACATGTCAACCGCCTCAAACCACACTTTGAGCGAACTGAGCTATCCATGCTCCTAGCGACAGATGACGGGGTGGAGGAAGAGAGTGAGCCTCTTCCTGACCTCCTGTCTGCAGGAGAGAAAGATGGGTCTGTGGAGGGAGTGATCCTCTCCCCCTCCCTGACTGAGGAACAGCAGAGGGACTGTCGCCACGCGCTGGGACAGTTCGCCTCGCTGTTTTCCCTGATCCCAGGAGTCACACACCTGTGCACACATGATGTGGACACTGGGGACAGTACACCTGTTAAACATAAGGTTTACAGGGTGACTGACAGGGTCAGGGCTTGCATTAAGGAGGAAGTCTCCAAAATGTTAACCCTAGGGGTTATTGAGCGCTCCAGCAGTCCTTGGGCCAGCCCAGTGGTCTTGGTCCCAAAGGCTGCTGCTCCTGGTGCCACTCCAGAACTTAGGTTCTGTGTGGACTACCGGGGTCTCAATGCGGTCAGTAAGACTGACGCACACCCCATCCCCCGAGCTGATGAGCTCATTGATCGGTTAGGAGCTGCCAAGTACCTCAGTACGTTTGATTTAACATCTGGGTACTGGCAGATTGCCTTAACTGAGGGGGCAAAGGAGAGGTCAGCATTCTCTACCCCAGATGGGCACTTCCACTTCAATGTGATGCCCTTTGGGATGAAGAACGCTCCTGCCACCTTTCAGAGGTTGGTCAACCAGGTGTTGGCAGGACTGGATGAGTTCAGTGCCGCCTACCTGGATGACATTGCTGTGTTTAGTTCCACATGGGAGGAACACCTGCAACACCTCTGGAGAGTGTTAGAGGCCCTGCAGAAGGCAGGCCTCACTATTAAGGCGAGCAAGTGCCAAATAGGGCAGGGTTCTGTAGTGTACTTAGGACACCAGGTGGGGAGTGGCCAGGTGGCACCCCTACAGCCTAAGATTGATACAATTCTGGCTTGGGAGCCTCCCAAGACCCAGACTGAAGTGAGAGCCTTTTTAGGTCTCACAGGATATTACCGGAGGTTTGTTAAGGGATATGGTACCATTGTTACCCCCTTAACTGAGTTGACTTCCAAGAAGCAACCCAAGAAAGTGATCTGGACAGAGGCTTGCCAGAACGCTTTTGATGCCCTGAGGGCTGCCATGTGCACAGCACCTGTGCTGAAGGCACCTGACTACTCCAAGGAGTTTGTTGTGCAAACAGACACCTCAGAGCATGGTATTGGAGCAGTACTCTCACAGCTTAATGAAGAGGGCCTAGATCAACCCGTAGCCTTCATTAGCAGGAGGTTACTACCCAGGGAACGTAGGTGGAGTGCTATAGAACGCGAAGCGTTTGCTGTGGTCTGGGCACTGAAGAAGCTAAGACCCTACTTGTTTGGGACTCACTTCCGAGTTCAGACCGACCACAGGCCCCTCAGATGGTTAATGCAGATGAGGGGTGAGAATCCAAAACTGTTGAGGTGGTCCATTTCCCTACAGGGGATGGACTTTACGGTGGAACATCGTCCTGGTACAGAGCACGCCAATGCTGATGGTCTGTCCAGGTTCTTCCGCCTTAGTGATGAGAACTCCCATGAGGTTGGGTAGTTGCTCCCCACTTTTAGCTGGGGGGGACACGTGTTAGACTTTTCATCCTTGGCGTGGTCTCCCTTAACTTTTTGCCTCTGTTCCCCAGGTTGTTGATATGTGCTGGACTCTGATTTTATTGTTATTGTTACTCTGGGCACTTTACCACTGCTAACCAGTGCTAAAGTGCAAGTGCTCCTGTTTAAAATGTGTACGTAATTGGTTCTCCATGATTGGCATATTTGTTTTACTGTTAAGTCCCTAGTAAAGTGCACTAGAGGTGCCCAGGGCCTGTAAATCAAATGCTACTAGTGGGCCTGCAGCACTGGTTGTGCCACCCACATAAGTAGCTCTGTAATCATGTCTCAGACCTGCCACTGCAGTGTCTCTGTGTGTATTTTTACACTGTAAATTCGACTTGGCAAGTGTACCCACTTGCCAGGCCTAAACCTTCCCTTTTCTTACATGTAAGGCACCCCTAAGGTAGGCCCTAGGAAGCCCCAAGGGCAGGGTGCAGTGTATGGATAAGGTAGGACATATAGTAATGTGGTTTATATGTCCTGACAGTGAAATACTGCTAAATTCGTTTTTCACTGTTGCAAGGACTGTCTCTCTCATAGGATAATATGGGGGCTACCTTTAAATATGATTAAAGCGTAGATTCCCCTAGAGAGTAGATGGACATGTGGAGTTTGGGGTCCCTGAGCTCACAATTTAAAAATACATCTTTTAGTAAAGTTGATTTTAAGATTGTGCGTTTGAAAATGCCACTTTTAGAAAGTGAGCATTTTCTTGCTTAAACCATTCTGTGACTCTGCCTTGTTTGTGGATTCCCTGTCTGGGTCAGTTTGACAGTTGGGTTGTTTTTCACCTCACACCAGACAGGGACACAAAGGGAGCTGGGGTGTAACCTGCATTTCCTGATTAGCCATCTCTGCTAGGAGGGAGGGGTGGAGTGGTCACTCTCATCTGAAAGGACTGTGCCTGCCTCTAACAATGCCGGCTCCAACCCCCTGGTGTGTGTCTGAGGCCTTGCCTGGGCAAGGCAGAATTTCACAAGTAGGTGTGAGTCCCCTTTGAAGAAAGGTGACTTCAAAGACTAAAATGGGTATAAGAAGGGCACCCAAATCTACAGACTTTAGAAACACTTCTGGAATCAAGAGGAACCTCTGCCTGGAGAAGAGCTGTTAGCTGAGGAGGAAGTGCTGCCCTGCCTGTGACTGTGCTTTGTGGAGCTTTCCTGCAGTGCTGCTTCTGCCAGAGTAAGAGGGCAAAGACTGGACTTTGTGTGCCTTCCATCTTGAGAAGAAATCTCCAAGGGCTTGATCTAGAGCTTGCCTCCTGTTGTTTGAAGTCTCAGGGACAGCAAAGACTTCTCTCTGCCAGCACCTGGAGTCTCTGGAGAGACTCCTACTCTGCCCTGTGGTGCCCATCCAGTTCCTGGGACCCTGAAAGGAGAAGCTGGCAGCCTAAAGACAAGAAAATCCACGCACAGAGCGCCTTGCGGGGAAAAGATCGACGCGAATCCGATCTGCGGGTGAAAAACGACGCACCGCCCGCTCTGCAGCTGAGAAACGACGCTCGCAGGAAACGCGACCGAAGAATCGACGCACGGAGCAGGAGAAACGACGCGCAGCATCGCTGACGGAGGTTGGGAGATCGCAACCTGCGCGGCTGGACCTTCGACTCATTGTGCGGCTGGATTTTTGACTCGAGTGCCGCCGTGCGGAGTTATTTTCGACGCACGCCCGCCCGTGCGGGGTTATTTTTGACGCACACCAGGTACATTTTCACTCTAGCCGCGCTAGTGTGTTTTTAAAACTACTTAAAGACTCTTTTTGATTTTTAATTAATAACTTGACTTGTGTATGGTGGATTTTTGTCGTTTTGATCTTGTTTTGTTTAGATAAATATTTCCTATTTTTCTAAACCTGTGTTGTGTCATTTTGTAGTGTTTTCATTAAGTTACTGTGTGTGTTGGTACAAATACTTTACGCCTAGCACTCTGAGGTTAAGCCTACTGCTCTGCCAAGCTACCAAGGGGGTAAGCAGGGGTTAGCTGAGGGTGATTCTCTTTTACCCTGACTAGAGTGAGGGTCTTTGCTTGAACAGGGGGCAACCTGACTGTCAACCAAGGACCCCATTTCTAACATTGGTGATCAGCGGTCGGGATTTGGACTTGTATTTGTGCTTGACATACAGTAATTAAGTGTACACTACTGTTTGAGTTCAGACCACTACGTGACCACATACTACTAGTCTTGTGATTTTTGTTTTTTTCTATTTGGACTGTTTTTGCTCTGCATTCAGTTTCTTTTTTTCGCTGATCCGGTGATTGACTTTTCTGGAACTTCATTTGAGAACTTGCTTTTCTGCATTTGGAACTTTGCACTCTTTTAACCTTTTATCATGTCTCTACTTGGAGATGCACCAGTTGAAGCTGTTTTTGACCTGAAGCAATTGGATAGTTATAACAAGGCTCAGCTAAAGCAGTTTTGTAAAAATTTTGGTTGTCCCATTAAGAGCTCTTCCAAGAAGGATGAGCTGAAAAAGGCGCTGAGGGCCTGAGTGACAACCAGAAGCACTGGAGGGCACACTGAGGATGAGGAGGATGAGGATGAGGAGAGAGAGCAATCAGTACAGAATGGTATATTGGGGGGGCCTGTTATTCCCAGGGAAGGAGTCTCTAGGGCAAGTAGCAGTGTATCCTCCAAGGGTCTGACACCTGAAGAGTTACAGGACAGACAGGCAGAGAGGGAGTACCAATTGGAGTTGAAAAAGCTCAGTCTAGAGATGGAACAGAGAAAGCTGGCCATTGAGGAAAGGAAGTTAGCCATGGCTCATGAGCTCAGTTTAAAAGAGATAGATCAGAGGAGTCAGTCCAGTAGAGATGGTGGCAGCAATCCTACAGTGCAGCCTGAGAGAAGGGTACACATCCCAAAAGACCTTGTGAGGGATTATAAGAGGGATGATGATATCTGCTTGTGGTTCAAGGGTTATGAGTCAGCTCTCCACATGAACCTGGTCCCTGAAGCTCATTGGGGGGCAGCCCTGTGGAAGCATTTTGAGGCAGAGGGGAGGGACACACTGACAGCCTTAGGGGATGCTCAGGATCTCACCTACCCTGTCATGAAGGAGGCCTTACTTACCAGGTATGGTCTCACCCCTGAGCAGCACAAGGAGAAGTTTAGATCCTACAAGAGAAAGGAATCCCAAACATGGTTGGAATGTGTTGATTCTTTTTGCAGTTCACTGGATGGTTGGGTGAAGGGCAGTAAGGTAAACACGTATGAGGGGCTTTACAATTTAATTGCTTGGGAGCACTTGTACAGTTTATGTTTTCCAGAGCTGCGCCAGCACCTCATTGACAGCAAGCTGACTGACCCCAGGAAGCTTGCACAGGAAGCGGACCGCTGGGAGAGCACCAGGGTCCAAAAGAGGTATGGGGGAGACCACGCCAAGGGTGGGCAGGGTCCCTCTCAGAAGAAAGGGGGGGGTAAGGGCCAACAGGGGGAGTTCTCTAAAGGGCCCCAAACTGATTCCCAGGGTAAGGATTCCCAACCCCCCAGTGAAAAGAAGCCATGGTTGTCCAAAGGGAAGCCAGTGGCAGGTGGTCCCCCACGTAAGTGCTATGCATGTGACCAGGTGGGTCATGTGAGGGGGGACCCCAAATGCCCCAGAAGTACACAGGCACCCACTGGTGCACCGTCCCAGGGTTTGGCCAGTGTAGCGCTTGGGGAGGAGTTGGTTTCAGGTGGGTGGGAACCAGCAGAAATGACCCTTGTCTCACTAGGGGACAGTGAGATGGTCCAGAGAAACCTAGTGCCTGATAACACTAAGAAGTACAGTCAATGGGTGACCATCAATGGACAGAGGGTAGAGGCTCTGAGAGACACAGGAGCCAGTGTGACTACAGTGAGGAGTCACCTGGTGTCTGAAGAGCAGATTGATCCCCGGGTACTTCACCAAGTAGTTGCGGTAGACAACTCTGAGCGCCTCTGCAGAGTGGCGCAGGTTCCCTTTGAATGGGGGGGGTCTCAGGTTCCTGGAAAGTAGCTGTGAGTCCAACCATGCCTGTTGATTGTTTGCTAGGTAACGACCTGGAGGATTCCCCTTGGAAGGAGGTGGAACACAGGTCTCACTTGGAGATGTTGGGTCTGCCTGGGTGGGTAAGCTTATCCACCCGGTCTATGGCAGCCAATCAGGGTAGTCAAGAGCCCCTGGAGCCTGAAACAGTGGCCCAGGGGACCGCCAAGAAGAGGAAGGGCAGGGGGCGCGGGAAACCGGCCCCAGAAGTTCCCACGGTCCGGGAGGAGGCAGAGCCTGAGGGTGATGCCCCGGAGCCTACAGGGGAACAGGTGGCTGAACTGGGGGAGGTCCCTGAGCTGTCACAGTGGCAGCAGGAAGGGGGACCCACCAGGGAAGCATTCTGCACAGCGCAGAAGGAGTGCCCTACTCTTGAGGGGCTGCGGCAGCAGGCTGCAGCCCAGGCGGCTGGCGAGGCGCCAGGTACTCACCTGATTTACTGGGAGGATGGCCTCCTGTATAGTGAGCCTAAGGTTCCTGAGCCTGGGTCAGCTCGTATGCTGGTGGTACCCCAGTGCTTCCGGGCCTTCCTACTGGGTTTGGCTCATGATGTGCCTTTGGCAGGACATCTAGGGCAGGACAAGACCTATAAGAGGCTTGTCTTCCACTTTTACTGGCCCTTGATGCACAAGCAGTCAGCTGCTTATTGTAGGTCTTGTCGGACTTGTCAGGCAAGTGGCAAGAGTGGGGGGAAATGCAAAGCTCCCCTCCAACCTTTACCTGTAGTCAGTACTCCCTATGAAAGGGTAGGAATTGACATTGTGGGGCCTCTGGATCCCAAGACAGCCATGGGCAACAGGTTCATCCTGGTCTTGGTGGACCATGCCACGCGGTACCCAGAAGCCATTCCTCTAAGGATGGTCACTGCCCCCGTGGTGGGACGTGCCTTGATGGGAGTTTTTACCCGCATGGGGTTCCCCAAGGAGGTGGTATCTGATAGGGGTACAAACTTCATATCCACTTATATGAAGTCTCTGTGGAAGGTGTGTGGGGTAACCTACAAGTTCACCACCCCTTACCACCCCCAAAGTAATGGTCTGGTTGAGAGATTCAACCGCACCTTGAAAGGCATGATTCAGGGCCTGTCAGAGCCCTTGAGGCGTAAGTGGGACGTCCTCTTGCCATGCCTTCTGTTCGCTTACAGGGAGGTGCCTCAAAAGGGACTTGGCTTTAGCCCCTTTGAGCTCATCTATGGCCACCCTGTGAGGGGACCGCTCAGTCTGGTGAAGGAGGCTTTGGAGAAAGCTCCTAGTAAACCACCCCAGGATGTATTTAGCTACATGCTGGCACTAAGAAACCAGACTGCCCGCTTCAGGAGTCTCGCTCAGGAGAACCTGGAAGCAAGCCAGGAGGATATGAAACGGTGGTACGACCAGAATGCCACTCTGGTTGAGTTTCAGCCTGGACAAAAAGTGTGGGTCATGGCACCAGTGGAGCCTAGGGCTCTCCAAGATAAGTGGACTGGGTCTTTTGAGGTGGTGGAAAGAAAGAGCGAGGTCACCTATCTGGTAGACTTGCAATCCCCCAGGAACCCTTTGAGGGTCCTACATGTCAACCGCTTCAAACCACACTTTGAGCGAACTGAGCTATCCATGCTCCTAGCGACAGATGACGGGGTGGAGGAAGAGAGTGAGCCTCTTCCTGACCTCCTGTCTGCAGGAGAGAAAGATGGGTCTGTGGAGGGAGTGATCCTCTCCCCCTCCCTGACTGAGGAACAGCAGAAGGACTGTCGCCACGTGCTGGGACAGTTCGCCTCGCTGTTTTCCCTGATCCCAGGAGTCACACACCTGTGCACACATGATGTGGACACTGGGGACAGTACACCTGTTAAACATAAGGTTTACAGGGTGACTGACAGGGTCAGGGCTTGCATTAAGGAGGAAGTCTCCAAAATGTTAACCCTAGGGGTTATTGAGCGCTCCAGCAGTCCTTGGGCCAGCCCAGTGGTCTTGGTCCCAAAGGCTGCTGCTCCTGGTGCCACTCCAGAACTTAGGTTCTGTGTGGACTACCGGGGTCTCAATGCGGTCAGCAAGACTGACGCACACCCCATCCCCCGAGCTGATGAGCTCATTGATCGGTTAGGAGCTGCCAAGTACCTCAGTACGTTTGATTTAACATCTGGGTACTGGCAGATTGCCTTAACTGAGGGGGCAAAGGAGAGGTCAGCATTCTCTACCCCAGATGGGCACTTCCACTTCAATGTGATGCCCTTTGGGATGAAGAACGCTCCTGCCACCTTTCAGAGGTTGGTCAACCAGGTGTTGGCAGGACTGGATGAGTTCAGTGCCGCCTACCTGGATGACATTGCTGTGTTTAGTTCCACATGGGAGGAACACCTGCAACACCTCTGGAGAGTGTTAGAGGCCCTGCAGAAGGCAGGCCTCACTATTAAGGCGAGCAAGTGCCAAATAGGGCAGGGTTCTGTAGTGTACTTAGGACACCAGGTGGGGAGTGGCCAGGTGGCACCCCTACAGCCTAAGATTGATACAATTCTGGCTTGGGAGCCTCCCAAGACCCAGACTGAAGTGAGAGCCTTTTTAGGTCTCACAGGATATTACCGGAGGTTTGTTAAGGGATATGGTACCATTGTTACCCCCTTAACTGAGTTGACTTCCAAGAAGCAACCCAAGAAAGTGATCTGGACAGAGGCTTGCCAGAACGCTTTTGATGCCCTGAGGGCTGCCATGTGCACAGCACCTGTGCTGAAGGCACCTGACTACTCCAAGGAGTTTGTTGTGCAAACAGACGCCTCAGAGCATGGTATTGGAGCAGTACTCTCACAGCTTAATGAAGAGGGCCTAGATCAACCCGTAGCCTTCATTAGCAGGAGGTTACTACCCAGGGAACGTAGGTGGAGTGCTATAGAACGCGAAGCGTTTGCTGTGGTCTGGGCACTGAAGAAGCTAAGACCCTACTTGTTTGGGACTCACTTCCGAGTTCAGACCGACCACAGGCCCCTCAGATGGTTAATGCAGATGAGGGGTGAGAATCCAAAACTGTTGAGGTGGTCCATTTCCCTACAGGGGATGGACTTTACGGTGGAACATCGTCCTGGTACAGAGCACGCCAATGCTGATGGTCTGTCCAGGTTCTTCCGCCTTAGTGATGAGAACTCCCATGAGGTTGGGTAGTTGCTCCCCACTTTTAGCTGGGGGGGACACGTGTTAGACTTTTCATCCTTGGCGTGGTCTCCCTTAACTTTTTGCCTCTGTTCCCCAGGTTGTTGATGTGTGCTGGACTCTGATTTTATTGTTATTGTTACTCTGGGCACTTTACCACTGCTAACCAGTGCTAAAGTGCAAGTGCTCCTGTTTAAAATGTGTACGTAATTGGTTCTCCATGATTGGCATATTTGTTTTACTGTTAAGTCCCTAGTAAAGTGCACTAGAGGTGCCCAGGGCCTGTAAATCAAATGCTACTAGTGGGCCTGCAGCACTGGTTGTGCCACCCACATAAGTAGCTCTGTAATCATGTCTCAGACCTCCCACTGCAGTGTCTGTGTGTGTATTTTTACACTGTAAATTCGACTTGGCAAGTGTACCCACTTGCCAGGCCTAAACCTTCCCTTTTCTTACATGTAAGGCACCCCTAAGGTAGGCCCTAGGAAGCCCCAAGGGCAGGGTGCAGTGTATGGATAAGGTAGGACATATAGTAATGTGGTTTATATGTCCTGACAGTGAAATACTGCTAAATTCGTTTTTCACTGTTGCAAGGACTGTCTCTCTCATAGGATAATATGGGGGCTACCTTTAAATATGATTAAAGCGTAGATTCCCCTAGAGAGTAGATGGACATGTGGAGTTTGGGGTCCCTGAGCTCACAATTTAAAAATACATCTTTTAGTAAAGTTGATTTTAAGATTGTGCGTTTGAAAATGCCACTTTTAGAAAGTGAGCATTTTCTTGCTTAAACCATTCTGTGACTCTGCCTTGTTTGTGGATTCCCTGTCTGGGTCAGTTTGACAGTTGGGTTGTTTTTCACCTCACACCAGACAGTGACACAAAGGGAGCTGGGGTGTAACCTGCATTTCCTGATTAGCCATCTCTGCTAGGAGGGAGGGGTGGAGTGGTCACTCTCATCTGAAAGGACTGTGCCTGCCTCTAACAATGCCGGCTCCAACCCCCTGGTGTGTATCTGAGGCCTTGCCTGGGCAAGGCAGGATTTCACAAGTAGGTGTGAGTCCCCTTTGAAGAAAGGTGACTTCAAAGACTAAAATGGGTATAAGAAGGGCACCCAAATCTACAGACTTTAGAAACACTTCTGGAATCAAGAGGAACCTCTGCCTGGAGAAGAGCTGTTAGCTGAGGAGGAAGTGCTGCCCTGCCTGTGACTGTGCTTTGTGGAGCTTTCCTGGAGTGCTGCTTCTGCCAGAGTAAGAGGGCAAAGACTGGACTTTGTGTGCCTTCCATCTTGAGAAGAAATCTCCAAGGGCTTGATCTAGAGCTTGCCTCCTGTTGTTTGAAGTCTCAGGGACAGCAAAGACTTCTCTCTGCCAGCACCTGGAGTCTCTGGAGAGACTCCTACTCTGCCCTGTGGTGCCCATCCAGTTCCTGGGACCCTGAAAGGAGAAGCTGGCAGCCTAAAGACAAGAAAATCCACGCACAGAGCGCCTTGCGGGGAAAAGATCGACACGAATCCGATCTGCGGCTGAAAAACGACGCGCCGCCCGCTCCGCAGCTGAGAAACGACGCTCGCAGGAAACGCGACCGAAGAATCGACGCACGGAGCAGGAGAAACGACGCGCAGCATCGCTGACGGAGGCTGGGAGATCGCAACCTGCGCGGCTGGACCTTCGACTCATTGTGCGGCTGGATTTTTGACTTGAGTACCGCCGTGCGGAGTTATTTTCGACGCACGCCCGCCCGTGCGGGGTTATTTTTGACGCACACCAGGTACATTTTCACTCTAGCCGCGCTAGTGTGTTTTTAAAACTACTTAAAGACTCTTTTTGATTTTTAATTAATAACTTGACTTGTGTATGGTGGATTTTTGTCGTTTTTCATCTTGTTTTGTTTAGATAAATATTTCCTATTTTTCTAAACCTGTGTTGTGTCATTTTGTAGTGTTTTCATTAAGTTACTGTGTGTGTTGGTACAAATACTTTACGCCTAGCACTCTGAGGTTAAGCCTACTGCTCTGCCAAGCTACCAAGGGGGTAAGCAGGGGTTAGCTGAGGGTGATTCTCTTTTACCCTGACTAGAGTGAGGGTCTTTGCTTGAACAGGGGGCAACCTGACTGTCAACCAAGGACCCCATTTCTAACACTGGTCCATCTTTATTCTTTGCTTGAACCTCAACATTATCAATAAATAGATCAATGGCAGTCAAATTAAAGCAATCTGAGTGCCTCACTTGTTTAATTTTCCAAAGTGCCGCCCAATAGTAAAGCTGAAAGGCTGCATTTTAGAGCCTACCATCACAGAAAGGAAGACTCAGCCATTTGATTACTCTTCAGTCTCCTTTTGATGCCCAATAAATCTACATTTTATAGAACCATTGCCTGGTGGGACTCCTTTGAAGGGATAACCATCGTTTATAATTCAGCATAACTAACTGTAATTTAAACGTGTATACCTTATTCAATGAGAGAATCCATTTTAGTTCTAATCAATACAACCAGGTCTCTTTTGTGATTCTCTTCATATACATTTTACATTCAGGTTTACAACACAATAAACTTACCTGTGACAATAAAGCAAACGATGCCGTTTGTGAAAAAGGTGAATAAGTGACCTTTATACATGTAAAACCAAACTCTATAGATGATCTCTGGTTCATCTACTAATAATGTGGGTGCCTGTTAATATTTCATATCTATTTCTAATATGGCAAACGTACTTATAAACCAAGACATATTTTGTTGACGTTTTGACCCCTTTGTTACTTGTAGGTTCTCATCAGGACAAGTCATCTGCCTATAGTAAGACCTACAGGAGAGAATATTAAAAGGGCCTTGGGCATTATCTAATCCCCCTTTTCAATAATTTCTGTGTGTACCTTCAGTAGACAATCACCACAGGATATATTTAGCACACAGCTGAACTCACTTCAAGTAAGACTGTTCATATTGTAACAAACCTGTGACTAAATCAATCTTCACTTACTGCCTGGGTTAAAAGAAGCAACTAGTGCTACTGTGCACAACCATTGTGTATCACCAAAACCATAGGTACACTCCAAAATAGACTTCCACCGGTGGCAATTCACCAAACCTGCAATAAGACCACGTGTGAACGCATTACTGCAAATGTGTTCCGAAGCCTCTGAGTCGTGGCTATACTGTAGTCACCATTCATGCTTGTGAGCTTGTTCTATTCACCATCAATAATATCAAAAGCATTGCTGCAATACCAAGATATCCTGAAATAATGCATGCAAAGATGGGTGGGTAAATACCAACTAGCACCTAAAGATTCAATTCCATTGAATTGCGTGCTATAGAATGCTTAATTGCAAAGGTGACCTGTTAGAAATGGGGTTTTTGGTTGGCAGTCGGATTACCCCCCTGTCCAAGCAAGAACCCTCACTCTAGTCAGGGTAAGTCACACACAATCCAAATTATCCTGTGCCCACCCTCTGGTAGCTTGGCACTGAGCAGTCAGGCTTAACTTAGAAGGCAATGTATAAAGTATTTGTGCAATAAATCATACAATAACACCATTTTGCACCACAAAAATACACCACACAGTGTTTAGAAAAATATATAATATTTATCTGGATAAATGCAGGTCAAAACGATAAAAAATGCAATAAGTTAATGTTGAGATATCACTGATAAGTGATATAAAGTGTCTTAAGTCTTTTAAAAGCAAACAAAGTCTCTTTCAAGCACAAAGAACCGCAGAGGAGGAGATGCGTGGAAACAAAGGGGTGTGCGTTGATTTATTGGGCAGCTCACGGCGATGCGTTGTTTAGTTTTCATGCAGGGATGGCTGTGCATCGATTTCTGTCGCTCAGTCGTGGATCCTCTTTGGGTTTCGGGGTTTTCAGACACCCCGCGGATGATGTGTGGATTTCCTGCACTGGCAGGATGAAGTCACAGGAGCTGTGTCGATTCGGTGGGCGTTGCATTTAATTTTCTACCACACGGCAGGCGCTGCATCGATTCCTCTCTGGAAGTCGGGTTGCATAGTTCCAGTTCAGCTGTACGTCGTTCCGGTGGGCCGTGCGTCAAATTTCCGGTCACTACGCTGGCGCTGCATCGATCTTATGGATGCAAAGTCAGGCTGCATCGTTCCGGTTCGGCGTGCGGTGAAACATTTTCACGGCAGTGCAGTCTGTGCGTCGTTTCTGGCAGGCTGGGCGTCGAATTTCACTGCACAAGGAGTCACTCTTGTAGAGATGAAGTCTTTTTTTTGTCCTGAGACTTCAGGGAACAGGAGGTAAGTTCTATCCAAGCCCTTGGAGAGCACTTATTCACCTCAGCCAGAGAGCAGCATGGCAGCAAGGAAACAGCAAGGCAGCAGTCCTTCACAGAAAGCAGACAGTTGAGTCCTTTGGGCAGCCAGGCAGTTCTTCTTGGCAGGATGCAGGTTCTGGTTCAAGTTTCTTCTCCAGGAAGTGTCTGAGTTTGTAGGGGCAGAGACCCTGTTTAACTACCCAAATCTGCCTTTGAAGTGGGGGAGAATTTCAGAGAGTGGCTTAGAAGTGCACCAGGTCTCCTTTCAGTTCAATCCTGTCTGCCAGCGTCCCAGTAGGGGGTGTGGCAGTCATTTGTGTGAGGGCAGGCTACTGTCCTTTGACATGCAAGTGTCATGCCCTCTACCCTCCCAGCCCAAGAACACCCATTCAAAATGCAGATGTATGCAAGTGAGGCTGAGTATCCTGTGTGTGGGGTGTGTCTGAGTGAATGCACAAGGAGCTGTCAACCGAACCCAGCCAGACTTGGATTGTATGGCACAGAAAGATTTAAGTGCAGAGAAATGCTCACTTTCTAAAAGTGGCATTTCTAAACTAGTAATATTAAATCCAACTTCACCAGTCAGCAGGATCTTATATCACCATTCTGTAAATATGACCTTCCTACTCCTTTCAGACCAGCAGCTACCACTCAAACAATGTGTGAGGGCAGCCCCAATGTTAGTCTATGAAGGGAGCAGGCCTCACAGCAGTGTAAAAACAAATTTAGGAGTTTTACACTACCATGACATGTAAACTACATAGGTACATGTCCTGCCTTTTGCCTACACAGCACCCTCCCCTATGGGTTACCTAGGGCATTCCTTAGAAGTGTCTTATATGTAAAAAAAAAAGGGGAGTTTTAGGCTTGGCAAGTACTTTTAAATGCCAAGTCAAATTAGCAGTGAAACTTCACACACATGCCTTGCAATGGCAGGCCTGAGACAAGGTTAAGGGGCTACTTAAGTGGGTGGCATAATCAGTGTGCAGGCCCACAGGTAGCATTTAATCTACAGGCCCTGGGCACATATAGGGCACTCTACTAGGGATGTATAAGTAAATTAAATAGTCTAATTGGGTATGATCTAATGTTAGCATGTTTAAAAGGAGAGCATTTGCAATTTAGCACTGGTTAGCAGTGGTAAAGTGTGCAGGGTCTTAAAATCAGCAAAACAGTATCTAAAAAGTGGAGGGAGGCAGGCAAAAAGTTAGGGGTGACCACCCTAAGGCTGTCAGGTCTAACATGGCCAAACTCCACAACTCGGCCTCCTGTAAGATCAAGGGATCTGTGCATCAATGGTATGAGAAAATTGCAACTTTCAAAACATAATAAAATAAGAAACAAAAGAGATTGCTTATTACTCTCTGAGTCAGGACGTGCTTTCATCATTCACCACTGTGTCTCATACAATACGGACAAGTGGGAAGAGTTAGATAAGGCAACATGCTGTCTTTCGGGACACTAGACACCCTATGCCACTGGGTGCCATAATGGAATCTAACTGCTGTAAACCTAAACAATGGCTAGAAGTGCTTCCATCATTCACTGCTGCATCCCGTGCAACATGGATGACAGGAAGACTTAAATAAAACACATGGCTGTCTTTCGGTACTGGGTGCCATACTGGAATCTATCCACTATCGACCTAAACAATAGCGACAGGGCTTTGTCAGAGTAACGATCAACTTTCAATGTCTGCAGCCTATTTTTCAGAGTAACAATCAAGTTTAAATGCCTGGAGCCTTATTTTATGCAAGATATGTGTGCTAGTCAAGTGGTAGTAGCTGAATGCACAGCTCCCTTATTAGTTAGCAGGGTCTTTCTTACTCTTGAGTGGTCTTGGGGCCAAGGTTAAGGAATGGTGCATTCCCATATTCCATATAACTTCCCGAGCCTCCTCAGGGGGCACATGCAAAATGTGTATGAGCTAGCAGTGACAGTGTGCACCATTTATAAAGTGAACAAGGTCTCCCACATGGGAACAAACCCTATAGTATCCCTAGGATCTCCAAAGTCCCATCCACTATGGATCCGGAGGTAAGCACCCTTGATGTTCACTACCTCCCTGAGGCCGCTCCTCCCAATGATTGCTTACAGAGCCTTTACTCAGGTCTGCGAACAAAGGGATGCCTTCATTCGGCATAGAATACAGTCTCATGTAAAGGTTACATTGGCCACATTAGAATGCATGGCAAGTACAAGAGGAGGTGCACATTGGATTCTACGTAAATAAATATCTGTCCCATTCTTAACTATTAATCTGTGCTCTTTGGAGGACAAATGGCTTATAGGACCTTTCAAAAAGGTGGCATAAATTTTGCAACATATCCATTGATGTCACTATCTATTGAACACTAGTGAACATGTGTAAGATTCTATGTGATCCCAGATTATGATGTACAATGCTCGTATCCTATGCCTGCCTACCCTGTCGACTCTTTATTTCAGGAACTGTGACTTTCCTCCAAATGCAGCGTTCCCACAATTGAAAGGCAAGAGAACTGCATGCACGTTTTCACTCCAGCCATTTTGTAACTTGGCTCATTTTTCAGAAAGCGGTATAGAATATGTCCTTCCCTTTTCATCTTTTGATTATTACGCCTATTAACATTTGTATTCTCTCATTTCACTCTATTAATACACTTTCTCATGCTGTTCATTCTCTTTTTACATTATCGCTAAGGAAAGCTTTAAAAATAGTGCAATCGCTTTGCTGGCATTTGCGTAGTTTCCAATGATCAGAATAGTGTGTCTACCTGGGTGGATGGGAGTGTGAGTAGAAATATAGTTGCTGCCTACATAAAAGCATCTTAAAATAGAAAATATTGCCACGCAGGAAATGCGTGATAACATGAAAGGAATGTTCTTCATGATTGCCGCATTCGACGGAATGTGTGGGAGTGTTTTCTGGAAAGGAGCAGTCAAAAAGCGTGGAAAATTAGAATGTAAATGCTGTGCTGCCATTGTGCCAGAGTCTTTTGGCTTGCTTCTGTAGTATGCTAAGAAGAATCCTATACAAAGAAAGGCAGACACTGACAGGGACTGACTGCCAAGCCCATTATGTTGACCCATTTCCCAGTGTGCTGCAAAAACTCATAACTTGCAAACTGCAATTTTTCTCATGTCACTTTCACGCCTTTTTAAATCCTATTACAGTTTTTATCCCCCATGACCCCTGCAGAGAGGCGCTGCCATGCTCTTACTACTCATTTCATGATGAATTGCCTTATTATTTTGCTCCTGAGCCAGCCTTTTCCTCGCCTGGACATGGAAGCTCCTTGCCTTTTTCCTGAATTACACCTCCACTGTAAAGGCATTGCTTTTACCCCGTCCTTCTCCCTCCTCTGAATTGCTTATATGCGTTTTACTGAACTAAACACATTAAAGTGAAAAATCATTACTACTTATACTTTGTTCCCTTTCATCTGTGTCTCTGGGGTTCCCTACCCACTTCAACCCCTGGCCCTCCCCTGTGGTTTTGTTCTTTTGCCCTGATATTCCAACCTAGCTATTGATGTGAATCTTTTTATTATAGGTCCTGGCACAGCCAGCTGTACCAGTGTGGGTACTGCGTCCATTACTTGCTGTTAATGGCATTACTCCTAGCCCTACTCCCTCGCCTTGCTTAACCAATGATGCTCCCTTGCCTCACCCAGACCCCTCCCCTCTCTTCTTAAAGGAGCCCTCCGCCCCCATCCACTCCTGTACAGAAACAAGCCAACTAAAGAACTCAGTTGTCCTGTACTGGGAGGGAGGGAGGGAACTTGAAGGAAGGCGAGGGAGTAGGACTAGGAGTAATGCCAATAACGGTAACTAATGGACGCATTACCTTCCGCCCCTCCCTCACCTTCCTTAACCAATGAGACATAGCAAGAAAACAGGAGACAGACAACTGAGTTACAATGCAGAAAAAACATATTTAATCACAACCAGGTCATACACAGAGAAAACCCCTATTGCTTCATAGAGGACAAAACCCTGTGCCCCAAAACCGCCTCCAAACACCCCAATTCAGCAATATGGTAGTGTTTCACAAAAGTGGACGGAGACGCCCAAGTAGGGGCTCTACAAATCTTCACCACTAAAGCGCCCTGCAACTCAGCCACAGTAGTCGCCATACCCTGTGTAGACCACACTTGAATCCCAGCAGGAGGCACTTCCCCCTCCCAAATCATAGGCCAACAAAACCATTGACCGGATCCAGCGACTCATGGAAGCAGGAGAAGGCTTTTCCCCTTTCCCAGCCAGACCAAAATTCACACAAAAAACAAAGAAACCCCCTTGCGGAATTCAATGACTGCCTGTAAATAATACAACAAGGCACGTCGCACATCCAAAGCATGTAATTGGACCTCCTCCACCGAGGAAGGGTCAGGACAAAAAGCTGGAAGAATCACCTCTTGATGACCATGAAAAGCTGAATTAACTTTAGGCACAAAAGAGGGAACAGGAATCAGCACAACCTGATCAGGAAAGACCTTGCAAAAAAGAAAAGAGCATGCCAAAGAACCCAATTTACCCAAACGCCTGGCCAAAGTAATAGCCACCAAAAACAAGTTTTCAGCGTCAAATGTTTTAAATCAATATCCCCCAAAGGCTCGAAAGGAGGGTTCATCAACACATCCAACACTAACTGCAGATTCCAACCAGGGAAAGAACGCACCGGTCTCGGAAATAAATTCAACAGACCTTGAAAGATTTAGGCATCAAATGACCCTCATCTGCCAGATTATGCCAAGAACTACAAAAAGCTTGGATCGCTGCCCATTGAACACGCAGCGTAACCACAGACAACCCCATACGCGCCCTATCCTGCAAAAACCTGCATGATCACAAACAGAGAAGCAACCGTAGGGTAAAAATGCTGTTGCAAACACCAGGAGGAAAAAAGCTTCCACTGACGCCCATAGGAACACAACGTGGACTGACGCCTAGCAGCCTGCAAAGTCACAGCCAAAGGACCAGGAACCCCTTGTCCCATCAAACCCCGCCGTTCAACCTCCAAGCCATCAAGTGCTGTCTCAGCAACGATCCCCTGGAGAGACAAGGAAACACCAGCGGAGAGGAATGGAGAGGAAGCACCCACTCTGACCCCGGGCAGGATGGGTTCTCTATCACACCTCAAAGGCCAGTGGGCTGCCCTCACACAAAGAACTGCTTACCAACCGCTGAAGCAGAGGAAACCAATTTGCACGCATCTACCGGGAAGCGATCAAAATCATCTGAGCCCCTACCTGCCGCACCCTGACAAGAAAGGATCGGATCAACTGGAAAGGAGGGAACGCATAAAGAAGACCCTGTGGCCACTGACACGTCAGTCCGTCCACAGCCCACGCCTGAGGACATCGATATCTTGAGCAGAACATCCCCACCTTTGCATTGTCCAGAGAAGCAAACAAGTCCACAACCGGACGACCCCATTTCCGAAACGGACAACGGAAGAGAGACACCCAAAGGGAGAACACCTGGGAGAAAGGAATGACCCTGCTCAACCGATCTGCCAGAACATTGTCCGACCCCTGAATGTATGAGGCCCGAAGAGACAGAACTGAATGCTGGGCCCACAAAAAAATAGCCGGAGCAACTAGATTCAGAGAACGGGATCTGGTCCCCCCCTTCTGTTGATGTAGGGCTTGGCCACCAAGTTGTCCGTCTGCGCCAACACCGCCCTCCCTTGCAAGAGCGTCTGAAAATGCACCAGAGCCAGTCGGACTGCAGTCAACTCCCGCCAATTCGAAGACCTCTCCGATTCTCTCAGGGACCAAAACCCCTGAACCTGTCCCGACCCCAGCCAATCCCCCCATCCCGAGAGATTGGCACCCGATGTTAATACTACAGGCAGCGGTGGAGACAAAGACACCCCAATCTGTAGAGGTGCTGGCACCATCCACCAACCCAACTCCATGCGAATGCAAGCCGACATAGGAATGCGAGTTAGTAGAGTGCAAGGATCCGGAAACCATCAGGATAGGAACCAATACATCAGACAAAGAAGATGAAACCTTGCCCCAGGAACCAGGAAGATCACCAAAGCCAAGTAACCCTGCTGTCGCAACCACTGGAGAGCTCTGGGAGCCACTTGAAATAGCACAGCTGTCACCTGAGCCTGAGGATGCTCCCATCTCCTGGCTGACACTGTCACCAACCCCCGTAGAGTCAGAAATCGAGCCCCGATAAATACCAGGTCCTGGAAAGGCACAAAATCTAATTTCCCCCAATTGATCAAGAAACCGTGACCCTGAAGGACCCCCAAGACCCTTCTCACATGAAACCTCATGAGAGCTTCGTCTGGAGCCTGGATCAACAGATTGTCCAGACAAGGATGTACAAACATGCAAAAGTGCCACGAGAGGAGCCAGTATTTTCGTGAAGACCCTGGGAGCTGACTTTAGGCCAAAGGGAAGAACACAAAACTGAAAATGGTCGGGACCTATTGCAAAGCACAGAAACCTTTAAGAAGACACTGCGACAGGCACGTGGAGGTAAGCATCCTGAAGATTCAGAAGAAGAAGAAGAAGAAGAACCAGCAGCGTCCACTGAGGCGCGGGCAGCCGAGGGACAACCTGCACGAACAGCTCCCGCATGGAGTGCCCTGGAAACTGCCACTTTAATCATGTCCTGAACTTCCTCACGAGACATAACAGGAGCAGAACCAGCCACCTGAGTTCTGCCTACCCTGTCAGACTGCAATGGCACCGGAACCCCATCATCCTTGGAAGAGAAAGAGCAAGAAATCACTCTCCTGCGTTTAGCACCCTTTTTCGACATGATGAAACCAACCAAATGACCAAAAACCACAAATGGTTATACCAATCTCGAATCAGAGCATGACATCCAAAAGGCCCCCCAATCATGAGAAACAATGAACATATAAAAAAAACATGGGTCCAAACGCCGGCTTTACCCCAGAAAATGCAGGAAAGATGCTGCCGGGCAACCGAAGGGCTCCGCGACACTTTCAACCCAGAAGCACAGCCCCAGCCACAGCAGAGCCGTCTGACCGCATAAGATGACTTAGCAGGAAACCAGCGAGAGGCAGCCTCGCATGCCTCCAACACGCCGGATGCCGAGCGAGGGGCAGACGGAACTGGAGGCCCCGCGACCAGCGCCGAGGAAGAAAAACAATGCCCCCCTCAGCCACGCAAAGGAGGAGAGAAGAGGAAAGTCTCACAGGTAAGGAGACAAAAGAAAACAGGAATGGGTAGGGGTGGGGGGCTCTTTTAGGAAGAGAGGGGAGGGGTCTGGGTGAGGCAAGGGAGCCTCATTGGTTAAGGAAGGCGAGGGAGGGACGGGAGTTAATGTCTCTCATCACAGAGCCTGAGGTACTATTGCACATACACGGAATAATTTACCTCTACGTACACAGAGAGTAGCTGGGTCAGCAGTCATTATATACTTCTGAATGTGGTAGTTGGTCTGGAATTCTGATGCAGTTTGACCCATTAACCATGCTCAATGACCTCTATCTCCAGTCAGAGTACAGCTTCTAAAAAGAATAAGTCTTTATTTACATGAGAGAAGTGAAAGTTTGATAAAATAAGTAATTATATACACAAAGAATATTGTAGCACTATTTCCGGCCATAATACAACACCAAGCAATTGTATTACATAGTGCAGTCCAAAAGGAGCACAGCTAACTTATGTGCCAGAGAACTGCACTCTCCAGAAATCTTGATGTCTCAGTTGTTTACTATAGAAAATGTGTCCTAATATACTTGCCACAATATAATGGCTAGGATGTATTGTTTCACTTTGCGCCCCAGAGTACCCTTAACTGAGAGCACCAGGCGCATACTGGGACAGTGGACCAATATAACATCCTCTTCACAGTGCAGGCATGAACATGGGCCTGCACTGTAAGCAGTGCATTATGGAACTACTGGCCCACTGTTTGAAACCGCTGTTCCGTCTTTCACTGCAGGAGGCAATCAAGCCTGCATTTAAAAGAGGATCAAACATTATCCTGCAAGTGGTGTACTGTGTGATTGTACTCACCTGCAGCAGGATGCCTAGGGGGTCGCTAGGACCCCTGTAACCTCCCCCAAAGGGCACACTGGCTTTACACTTCCCAATGGCAGCTATGCCCCTGTGCACGCGTCTGTGATACAGTGTTGGTGCAAAAGCTAAGACTCCTTCTTTGCATGTGGCCACACCCGCATGTATATAAGGAAGTGCTCCTCGTGATTACTCTGATGCAAAATGTGAGCACACAAAATCAGTATTATAGAAGGGGTTGCACAAGTATCTGCAAACCTTTTGATAATACCAAAGTACCCCCAAGGACACAAGAAGCAGTTATACATGCATGTAGCACACATTGGGCATTTTTTGTTATACAACCACTGGTGTGCTAAGATATGTCTGCACTTTACCTTAGTTTTTCACTGACTCTGGGTGCAAGAAGGGAGAGCTAGGCAGCCATCAGCAGAGATTGTCCCAGAGATGGGGAAGTGGTTGACAGAGGCAACCAGTGTCCTTGGGTGGGGTGGAAATTGCAACCCCGGCCACCTTGCCTCCCAGCATGGAGAGGTACAAATAGAGGCCTAAAGTCATTGGAACTGAGGTTTGGGCTCTGAGAGCTACATGAGCCAGTGTGACTATGGTCACAGAGAAGCTGACTTCTCCAGAGCAGATCATACCTGGTGTGTAGTCACCAGGCAACCTATGCAGACAGCAGAGCCCAGCTCCATCCCATGGCAATGGTGAATTTGGAATGAGGAGGTGTGGTAGGCCCTAAACAGGTAGTTGTGTCTCCTGCATTCCCAGTGGACTGCCTACTGGGAGATTATCTTGAAGAGTCTGACTGGTCTGGGGTGGAGGGAATGGTTAATGTAAGGTTGCTGGATCTCCCTAAGCAGCTATGTGCTGTGACCATGTCACAGGCTGCTCAGCAGGGAAAGACTAGGCACTTAGACTCTGGAATAAGGGGCCACACATCCAATGACAAGAGAAAAGGCACTGGGTTTGGTGAGCCAACCCAAAGAACTCCAGAGGTGCACGAGGAATCTAACCTTGAGGGGGAGGATCTGACCTTTGAGGGTGGAATTGCACCCCTGCAAGATCTGTCCAACTTGGCAGAATTGCCAGGAGCTAGTGGACCCACCAGAGAAGAGTTTTGTCAGGAACTAAGAGAGTGTCCCACTCTTGAGGGCCTACAGCAGACCGCCTTTAGCCATGAGAATGGTGATGTAAGTGGATTCCACAGAGTGTACTGGGAGGATGGAGTTCTATATACTGAGGCCAGAGACCTCAAAGTGGGAGCCAACAGGAGGTTGGTGGTCACCCCCAAAGTACAGAGAATTCCTCCTCACCCTAAGTCATTACCATCCCTTGGCAGGTTATTTGGTTCAGAATAAGACTTCGAACCAGCTGGTTAATATTTCTATTGGCCCAACATGTCTGCCAAAGTGAAGGAGTTCTGTAGCTCCTGTGCAACCTGTCAGACCAGTGGGAAGACAGGGAACAAACCAAAGGCTCCCTTGCTATCACTGCCAGTGGTTGGGACTCCCTTTGAGAGGGAGGGGGTAGACATTGTTGGTCCCCTAGACCCACCAACTGCATCAGGAAACAGATATATCTTGGTGGTAGTAGACAATGCCACAATGTATCATGAGGCAATTCCCCTCAAAGCAGTCACTTCTGCTTCGGTGGCTAGGGTCCTACTTGGTGTGTTCACCAGAGTGGGTTTCCCAAAGGGGGTTTTTTCAGATAGAAGCACACATTTCATGTCCAGCTATCTGAGGCGATGTGGGAAGAATGTGGTGTCACCTACAAGTTCACTTCCCCATATCATCCCCAGACTAATGGTCTGGTAGAATATATTACTGAGTTTCAATATATATATATATATATATATATATATATATATATATATATATATATTGTTGTTAGAAATGGGGCCTTTGGTTGGAAGTCAGGTTACCCCCTGTCCAAGCAAGGACCCTCACTCTAGTCAGCGTAAATCACACACAATCCAAATTATCCTGTGCCCACCCTCTGGTAGCTTGGCACTGAGTAGTCAGGCTTAACTTAGAAGGCAATGTGTAAAGTATTTGTGCAATAAATCATACAATAACACAATATAGCACCACAAAAATACACCACACAGTGTTTAGAAAAATATATAGCATTTATCTGGTTAAATGCAGGTCAAAACTATCAAAGATGTAATAAATAAATGTAGAGATATCACAGAAAAGTGATATTAAGTGTCTTAAGTCTTTAAAAAGCAAACAAAGTCTCTGTCAAGCACAAAGTACCTGGTTCGCGTGAAAAATCTCTGCAAAGAACCGCAGAGGAGGAGACGCGTGAAAACAAAGGGGTGTGCGTTGATTTCTTGGGCCGCACACAGTGATGCGTCGTTTAGTTTTCACGCAGGGATGGCCGTGCGTCGATTTCCGGTGCTCGGTCGTGGCTCCCCTTTGGGTTGCAGGGTTTTCAGACGCCCTGGGGACGGTATGTGGATTTCCTGCACTGGCAGGGTGAAGTCACAGGTGTTGCATCGAACCGGTGGGTGTTGGGTCAAATTTTCTACTGCATGGCATGCGCTGCGTTGATTACTCTTTGGAATTTCCGGTCGCTACGCTGGTGCTGTGTCAATCTTCTCGTTGTAAAGTCTGGCTGCGTCTTTCCGGTTCGGCATGCGGTGGAATTTTCACGTCGGTGCAGGCTGTGCGTCGTTTCTGACAGCCTGTGCATTTAATTTTGCCGCTCAAGGAGTCCTTCTTGAAGAGATTAAGGTGGTCATTCTGACCCTGGCGGTCTTTGACCGCCAGGGCGGAGGACCGCGGGAGCACCGCCGACAGGCCGGCGGTGCTCCAATGGGGATTCCGACCGCGGCGGTAAAGCCGCGGTCGGACCGGCACCACTGGCGGGGTCCCGCCAGTGTACCGCGGCCCCATTGAATCCTCCGCGGCGGCGCAGCTTGCTGCACCGCCGCGGGGATTCCGACCCCCCCTACCGCCATCCAGATCCCGGCGGTCGGACCGCCGAGATCCGGATGGCGGTAGGGGGGGTCGCGGGGCCCCTGGGGGCCCCTGCAGTGCCCATGCCACTGGCATGGGCATTGCAGGGGCCCCCGTAAGAGGGCCCCTACATGTATTTCACTGTCTGCTGCGCAGACAGTGAAATACGCGACGGGTGCAACTGCACCCGTCGCACAGCTTCCACTCCGCCGGCTCGATTCCGAGCCGGCTTCATCGTGGAAGCCTCTTTCCCGCTGGGCTGGCTGGCGGTCTGAAGGCGACCGCCCGCCAGCCCAGCGGGAAAGTCAGAATTACCGCCGCGGTCTTTCGACCGCGGAACGGTAACCTGACGGCGGGACTTTGGCGGGCGGCCTCCGCCGCCCGCCAAGGTCAGAATGAGGGCCTAAGTCTTTTTGGTCCTGAGACTTCAGGGAACAGGAGGCAAGCTCTATCCAAGCCCTTGGAGAGCAGTTCTTCACCTCAGCCAGAGAGTAGCAAGGCAGCAGGGCAAAAGCAAGGCAGCAGTCCTTCCAGAAAGCAGTCAGGTGAGTCCTTTGGGCAGCTAGGCAGTTCTTCTTGGCAGGATGCAGGTTCTGGTTACACGTTTCTTCTCCAGGAAGTGTCTGAGTTTGTAGGGGCAGAGGCCCTGTTTAACTACCCAAATGTGCCTTTGAAGTGGGGTACACTTCAAAGAGTGGCTTAGAAGTGCACCAGGTCCCCTTTCAGTTCAATCCTGTCTGCCAGGGTCCCAGTAGGGGGAGTGCAGTCCTTTATGTGAGAGCATGCCCTCCACCCTCCCAGCCCAGGAACACCCATTAAAAATGCAGATGTATGCAAGTGAGGCTGAGTATCCTGTGTTTGGGGTGTGTCTGAGTGAATGCACAAGGAGCTGTCAACTAAACCCAGCCAGACGTGGATTGTAAGGCACAGAAAGATTTAAGTACAGAGAAATGCTCACTTTCTAAAAGTGGCATTCCTAAAATAGTGATATTAAATCCATCTTCAACAGTCAGCAGGATTTTATATCACCATTCTGGCCATATTAAATATGACCTTCCTACTCCTTTCAGATCAGCAGCTACCGCTCAAACAACGTATGAGGGCAGTCCCAATGTTAGCCTATAAAGGAAGCAGGCCTCACAGCAGTGTAAAAACGAATTTGGGAGTTTTACACTACCAGGACATATAAACTACATAGGTGCATGTCCTTCCTTTCATCTACACAACACCCTGCCTGATGGGTTACCTAGGGCATACCTTAGGGGTGTCATATATGTAGAAAAAGGGGGGTTTTAGGCTTGGCAAGTACTTCTAAATGCCAAGTCGAATTGGCAGTGAAACTGCACACACAGGCCTTGCAATGACAGGCCTGAGACAATGTTAAGGGGCTACTTAAGTGGGTGGCACAATCAGTCCTGCAGACCTACTAGTAGCATTTAATCTACAGCCCCTGGGCACATAAAATGCAGTCTACTAGGGACTTATAAGTAAATTAAATAGTCCAATTGGGTATGATCCAAGGTTATCATGTTTAAAGGGAGAGAGCATTTGCACTTTAGCACTGGTTAGCAGTGGTAAAGTGTGCAGAGTCTAAAAACCAGCAAAAACAGTCTCCAAAAAGTGGAGGGAGGCAGGCAATAAATTAGGGGTGACCACCCTAAGGCTGTCAGATCAAACATAAATATATATATATATATATATATATATATATATATATATATATATACACAGCAATGCCTCACCTCCCCGGCTCCATGCACCGTCTTTGTTTATATATGTTTATATATATATATATATTAGTATTAGTATTCACTCTATGCCTGGAGTTATCTACTTATGTGTTAGCTATAACACACTAAACACCAGTCAGAGCTCCAAGATCATCAAAGTCATACAAGATCACCCAATTCAGATTGAAATGTCAAAAGCTTAAAGGAAGAGCTGTCAGAGTCCAAAGGTCCAAGATGTGACATCTGTGGTGCTTTAGATTCAGTCCTAAATTCCTTTCAGTTCAGCAAACATCTTAAGACATACTTACCCATTACACCGTTCAACGAAAGAAGAGAAAACACACTGAACATAAACTTTACTTCATTTCTGCCTTTTTGATCAAAAGAACAATTCAAATAAGAACACCTAACTTTGCCATCAGCTCCACCAACTATTTATCGTTTCCAGAAATACATTTGCTTTTTCACCTCCTAAGACTGAGAGTAACCTCGCAACCCAGATCACAGAAAATGAAGAAAGGTGAAGGAAGACTAGTATGACTTTCATCGTGGACAAGTTCTGCTAGGAGAAAAGCAAGCACACTGGCAAACAAAGATTTCTCAAAGGGTAGCATCGAGCTCAGACTTTTCCATAATGCCAGTGCAAAGGCACATAATGCATGATTACCCATTTACAATAACTCAGTTATCACAAAGGGAACTGTATTGTATTGGTGTCCCATCATTAAATATCAGATCTCACACATGCTAATAACATTCAAGAATAATTTTGAAAAATTTGCAACAAGAGGCTTCATAACTATTTTTTACTGCTTATTAAGAGCAAATAAACATACTGCAAAACCATGTGGAAATGGCTACATTAATATTGCTTTGACACCATTTGACTTAAATCCCGTCCTCAGCAGTATATACCAACGTTATTTCCATTATTGTTTCCTTCTCTTTAAGAAATATTAGTTGTCAATGTGACTGTTGGCTCTTGTTTTTCCTAACAATGATTTTCTGATGCACCAAACATGCCAAGAGATACAGATGGTCACAATGGAACAGGGTTGTGGGCTTTTCAAAAGAGTGCTCTGTAGGAAAGCCTGTTGACTACCTGTTCAAAATCCTGGTACCAAACTGTCTTCGCTGACAGGATGTTTAAATAAGTGCTGCTGGTCACTGTAGGTCGCTAGCAAGACCCACCATGAGGAACTGTGACCCTCCTTCCCTCCCACACGTGCTCCTGAGGTGCACTGTATCTGCTATCTCACGGGTAGCAGGCATTGTGAAAGGGAGCATACATATTCATAGGCAAAAGGATTTAATCGTTTGTAGGGATATGAACCAATGCACACGGGCAAATGAAAGAACATTCATTTTAGTGCATGTCAAATGTGAGAGCGTGCATGCATTTAGTTTTACTTTGGGATATCTGCTTTTCCCGCATGTAACACAGCTTTTCTGGGAGAACACCGAGCTGGTAATCTTAACCCTGCTGTTCTGGAAAGTCAAATTTGCAGAGTGAGGCAGTTAATGTTAGTCCTGCACTAGAATCAGAAATACCACTGCAGGCCCAGCTTTTGAGGACTGACTGGTGCGGCCGCAATGGGCACTGATCTGGAGGACACTGAACATAAACTTTACTTCATTTCTGTCTTTTTGATCAAAAGGACAATTTCAACAAGAGTAACTTCACAACCCAGATCACAGAGAATGAAGATAGAACAACTAATGATTTAAAAGCACCTGTTATTTAGGGTGACCAGATTTTCAGCAAGAAAAGCCGGGACAGGCATAGACATAGAAATAGGACTAAGGGGGTCATTCCAAGTTCGGGGGCGGCGGTTGCCGCCCAACAAACTTCCCCCGTCAAAAGACCGCTCCGCGGTCAGAAGACCGCGGGGCCATTTCGACTTTCCCGCAGGGCCGGCGAGAAAGGCCCTGCAACACAGGAGCAGACTCCGAATGGAGCCGGCGGTGTTGCAGGGGTGCGACGGGTGCAGTTGCACCCGTTGCGATTTTCACTGTCTGCTAAGCAGACAGTGAAAATCATGCTGGGGCCCTGTTAGGGGGCCCCACGACACCCGTTCCCGCCATCCTGTTCCTGGCGGTAAAAACCGCCAGAAACAGGATGGCGGGAATGGGGTCAGAATCTCCATGGCGGCGCTGCAAGGAGCGCCGCCATGGAGATTCAGCCCAGCCAGGGGTAATCCGGCGGGAAAACCGCTGGATCCCCTTTTCTGACCGCAGCTTTACCGCCGCGGTCAGAATGGCAGGAAAGCACCGCCAGCCTGTTGACGGTGCTTTCCGTTGGTCATGGCCCTGGCGGTTTTTACCGCCAGGGTCGGAATGACCCCCTAAATGTCCTATTAGGTCACAAGGCATCATTTTATATATATATATATATATATATCTATATATTTTTTTTTTTAACATTCCCTCCCCTTTTTATGTAGAGCTCCTGGGTCAGGCTGGTTGTCCAGGTCTTGACCTAAGCTGGCTCTGATTTACACCTCATTAAATCCTGCTGTGCTGCTTGAATGAGGCGAGGCAGCATAGCAGGAGAGTTTCAACCAGTGAACATCTGTCCCCGATTTCTGAGAGAGCTGGTTGAAATGTGAGCCTGCACAAAACCATGACTAATGTGCAGGTTCACCCGACCCTCCCTTAAAAACCAGGCCAATTTATGGTTTTAGAAGAAAGTGTCGGACACTCCTTCAAAAACCAGGACAGTCTGGTCAAATCCGGGATATATGGACACCCTGCTGCTATTGAGTTCCTTGTGCAGGCAGCTTTAAGGCAGCAGTAAAAATGTCAAGATAACTCTTGTGATTAATGTCCCTACTAGAGAGAGAGATACAGCTTTGTCTAGTGGCAGTTTTGACTCGCCATAAAGTAGTACAGAGGGTTAATAAGCCTGCTGCAAAGAACAGATCTGTATTTTATGTGAATAGCTGAGTCGATTAATAATGTAAGCCTTTACCAGCTTTTTAAAACAAAGGAAAGGTATGTGACTGAGGGGCTATGAAGAGATGAGGGGCACCTCTTGTCCGCTGGTAGAGTGGGAATCCAAAGGTGACATCATTGGGGGGGGGGATGCCAAAATAGATTGTCGCACCTGGCGCCACCAGCTCGAAAGCCAGGCCTGAACCCCTGGCCAACAGTGTTTTACTTAGACACTCGGTGCCATGTGTTGAATACAGGTTATGTTAGGCACCCAAGTGTAGTCTGGGCCTATTTGTTTATTCCATAACATTCTGACGCGTCTTTATGGAGCCGAATAATAGGGGAAATAATTTCCTATTACCTCAATTTTAGTTCTATAAAGCATAAAATGATGTAGTTAGTTTTTTTACGTAACACACATTTATCGTTTTATTAACATATTTGACTTAACAGATGAATGTTGGACATATGCATGTTATGTTTTTTTAATTCCTTCATGTACGTATTTGCCCTCATACTATCACATAATGCCTTGATGACTGAAAGAAATGGAGGAGAAAGTCTGTGAACATCTCAGGACTTTTCAATGACCCAGCAGCTTTACAAGAATTGCCTAACTAGACTGGTTTGAGAGGGCGACGAGACTTTATGGTTTGTAGCATGTGACAGGAGTACTCTATCAAGATCTGCCTATTTGCTTCTGAAAATGACAGCGATTGATTTGTATTAAAGCTTCAGTCACAGAACCCTTTCGCTACGTGAGACTTTGATATAAGTACCTGTGCTATGTGGCAAAGGCCGGGTGACGCTGTCCACACAAAAGGTAAAGTAAAATAACATTGCAAGTGACAGTTACTTAGATTTACTGCTTCCTTTAACCCACTGAGAGGCTGTTAATTGACCTCCAAGGAGCGCATATCAAAGGTCCTGGCAACTGCTTCAGGTCAAAAGAAACGCTCGGTTGCTTCCTCGCCCCTCCCCCGGAAAATCTCTTCTCTGCGAACATCCACTTATCTGGCTGCCAGCTAAGAACACAGACTTAGGCACCTGTGTTTGGTGAGATTAGTTTGCAGCTCATATTTCTACAGTTATTTTTCAATACGGCGTTGGAAACACTAGAATCTATGATAAAGTTGTAGAAAGTGACAGAAAGGAGAAAGACAGAGCTTTATTAAACGAATAAACCAACTAATAACATTAAATAATTACAAAAATACTTTTAATACAATGGCTGCAATGATTATTTTTTCTGTTTGGCCACCTTAGAATCATTTACTATGATAGTAATAGGTCAGTGCCCATATCTAGATGTTCATTTGTTAACAGCTCAATCAGGTGCGTTTTTCCAACACACATTATATGCAGAGGTTATGCAGTGTAAACTCCCTCTCTCCAGATGCTCACTGAAATGATCCTCTACTTACAAATATCCCTCACATTATTGCTTAACTGATTGGTTCATGATCAATGTTCCCACTTAGTTGGTGAATACCTGTTTCAGAGGTAATAAAAAAAAAAAACAATGAACTCTTTAACTGAAGAATTCTACCTTCCTTCTCTTTGACTAAGGAAATAGTAAATAGGCATGGGTGAAATGTATTTAACTTCCTTTGTGGAAATTAAGTGAACTGTCCAAAAAATGATGCATTATTATGTGAAACTCTGGTCCAAAAGGGATACTAGGACACTTTCCACACTATAAAATAGCATGTCCTAGTAGTAAAAAAAAACTATTAAATTCTTTTTTCACTATCGCAAGGCCAATCTCTCCCATAGGTTAACATTGGGGTAACCTTGAAGCAGCCTTTAAGTATAACTTCCAATTGGGAAAAGATAGAAATTTGGAGTTTGGTGTCTCTGGACCCACAATTTAAAATCCCAATTTATGGTGGTCGGATTTTAAACTGTCAGTCTGAAAACACCACTTTAAGAATGTTGACATTTTCTTACTTTAACCATTCTGTGTGTCTGCCTGTCTCTGAAAACACATCTTGGGTGGGTGACAGCTGGACTTTATGCACTCCCTCACAGTCACACTCAAAGGGAACTGAGGTGTGACATTTGCATCCTGATGGCCTATCACTAGGCTGATGGGTATTCCTGGGCTAGATGGGAGGGAGGAGCTGACACTTCTGTTCCTCTTCCCACACAAAGGGCTGCATAACCCCCTCTAGTGTGTCTGGAGCCATGGAAGGAAGGACAGTGACCTTTTGCACGTCAAAGGCCTATATTCGAAGTCTCCCTCACATCTGGGTATAAGTAATCTAACTCAAACCCCACCAAATCATAACTTAGCTGGAACCAAGGACATTCTGCTTGGAAGAAGTGCTGCTCTACTGCAGAAGTGGCTGCCATTTTGCTAACTGCTTTGCTGTGTTAGCATGCTGCCTGCTTATTGCTATGCTGTAGGAGGGACTGCCACTTTGCTACCTGCTTTGCTGTGTTGGCCTGCTTCCTGCTGCTTCCTGCTGGGAGTAAGAAGGACTAGACCTGCTCTCCATATACTGGAACCCAAGTTTCTCCAAGGGCTTGCTGCCTTGCCCACTGTTTTGGCAGTCTCAGGGACATCAAAGACTGCCTGCAACTCTGCTCCTGCTGCTGGACTCTGCCACCTGTGAGTCCTACCTTTGCCTAAGGTGCTGATCCAGTCCCGAGCCTTAGAAGTGGGTTTGCAGCTGTTCCCCTGCAAAAATCGATGCATCCAAGCCGTTGCACCACTCATAACCTACACAGTGCCCTCCAACACTGATGCATTGCCAACTTGACAATGACACAGGACCCGGCTGCAAGGTACAATGACAACTCAGCACCAATCGGTGGACACTGCTGTGCGGCTTGATGGTGACGCATCGACCTGACTGTGTGGATCAGAACCAACGCATCACCTTTGCATCTCTTCTCAACATCGACACTTTCTCCATCCACTGTACCTTTTCAGTGGACCCTGCATGAGGCTTGTAACAGGCCTGCTGTCCATTGTGATTGGGCTTAACTTTGGATTTACCCCGGTCTAGCACAACCTCAAGAAACTTTTTAGAGCTATTAACTTCTAAGCACTGTTTTTGCATTTAATCTTCAAAAATTAATATCTTGACTCTACTTATTAGATTTTTGTTGTTTTGGCCTTGATTTAATCATCAGATAATAATTCTCTATTATTCCAAACTGGTGTGGTGTTTTCACTGTGCTACTGTAATTTAAATGTTGCACAAATATTTTACGCATAGCCTCTTAAGTTAAGTCTGCCTCCTCTGTGGCACGCTACCAGAGGGTGAGCACAGGTTTCTTTAGGGTCTATATCTGACTTACGCTGACTAGGATTGTGGTCCCTACTTTGATGGGGTGCGTACCTCTGTCAACTAGAGACCCAATTTCTAACAGTCTAATTAACACAAATTAAAGTGATCCCCTGTGATACAGCACGGCCCTTGGACTCACTTCAGGGTGCAAACACCAGGGCAGATGACTAGTGACTGAAATAGTTGCAATACTATTTCATAATACATTTAAGAGCTAAAGACCATGAACAGGTTAAAGGACTAGAAAATGGCTTTATAGAGCATATAGAATTATACCTAGTTGTGAACGTGATTGAGCTTGGGACCAAAATGTTTCAAGTATTTCAAACAATTATCCATTGCTGCCCATGACACAACATGGGACAGGTGTTTTTAGAATTAATGCAGCAGAAGGGTGATCCCAGAACGGAACTTTTATAGAGAGATGAACAAAGTAAAAATTGGAATTAGGTTCAGTGAGCGTTAAGGAGTTAGTTATTACTTTGAGACTGGAGATCTATGGCCTGGATACTGAAGACTATAAAGTTGGTGTTTATTGATCATTTCTTTGCACATCCTGGAGGAAGAAAATGTAGAGAAACTATGTGGAACAGGTAGTAGAAGAAGGCTTCCTTTCTAGGAGAAATATTTAAAAGTGCCAATTGTAACAATGAGTCGGATTCATAAAGATTTTTCTGTGAGCAATGTGTTCATATTTCTGTCTAAAGTGGTATTTGCCATTGGATTTTTCAGCCTGATACACAAAGCATTTTCTGTGAGTGGTTATGTATTGTTTCATTCCTGTATGCGACATACTAATTTTTATGAATGAAGTTGCTTGAATAAGTAGATATTCCAATGGAGTATCGCTGACATAATATTAACCTACAAATATTATGTGGCTAAAATTTTGACAAAAAAATATTGAGAGGATAAGTATCAATAGGTAATTATAGGGATTACTGATTTACTAAACTTAACTCCACATATACTTACCTTGACTATTTGGCTCATATATGGTATACAGGCCTAAGCAAAAAGACAATCCTCCGTGAATCTGTGTGAGAAGTTTCATGTAACAATATACTATACGATGCAGATAAGAAGAAAGAGCTTAAAAGTCCACACTACATTTACTATCAAAAGATACACATTTAATAAGACAAAAAATAAATGAAAGAGTTTGTTGAGGGGATTAAAGATGCTAAAAGAAAAAAACTGTAGACGGCTGAGAACAGAAAGTGTGAAAAAATAGTCTAACATTTATGATTCAAGCAACTCATAGAAATCTCAGAAACAGGACAGCTACTTAGTGTTAGTCCACATGGCATACAATTGTAACTCATTTTCACTGTTTTATCTTTTGAATGATAATTCAGTGATTTGAAACAAAAGTTGATGCCTGCAAATGCGGTGGGGAATCTCACTATGGGTGGCTCAATGATGCAGTGATCCCGGCTTTCAGCCAATAGTATCTCTCTTTCAATGAAGTTTAAGCCTTTGATGGGAGGAGCCATAATGACACTGCATCTTTTAGCCTGAATCATAACATATTGCATACTGAGGCACTGTCAAAGTTGGCTGTGGATCTCTCCCCTAATCACATTATACCTGAAGCTCAAACCTTTTGAGATAATCAACAAGGCAATGGCAGAAAAACCTAAACCAAGTTTAAGAGACTACCTGAAGCTCTGGTTCTAAGCTGGTTTGACTCTGCCTACCTGTTGAATTCAGAGTAGTACCTCTGTACTATGTGTTACATTCACAATATTGTGGTAATTGATATTCTGGGTACAATATTTCTGTAGCGTAATAGTTTAATTGCTCTCTTGCTTTGCATGGATGGTGGTGTTTATTTGAGAGAATATTAAATTATGTAGGTTACATAGAGTAAACAGTTTTGTGTTACAGGCCTTCCAGATTAATTTGAACGAATTCAGTCCCTTTTGCCATGTACTCTATTATCAGCCCCCACTTGGATCCAAGACATTTGCACCTTCTCAGTTCACAGCTTATTGAAATAGGCTCCTTACGTGGGCATTTTCACAACTGAAGTATGCCCTATAAATATGAGGACCAGGTCTGTTTTTTTATGTTCCAAGCAAGCCTAGAAGTGTCAATGAACCAAGCACAGATTTGTAACGGGGTTTAAAGGCTTACTCACATTGACCCACACTTCCTCCTTAACACCAAAGCACAACAATGTGTGTACCTGGTTGCACCAAAACCCCTCAGAGTGCTTTATGTGCTCACATATAAGATAGCAGTGGACAACTTTGTTTTCAGTGTTCCAGAGAACTTGTCCTGAAAAGTACCAAGCATTCTTTATACAAAATGAAGGCAGTTCACTCCTGTCTCTTCTCTTTGGACCTTGGGATATTTATGCATCTAAGGAAGGCTATTAAGAGGTGTGAGAGCGAGCATACTGTCTATGTGAACAGAAGTACGAGACTGTGGGAAATAGCCAGCTCAAGTACCCATCTCATTAGTATACAGTGATTGGACCTGGCAAACAATATACATTTTCTCATAATCACAAAAAAGGCACATATAGGGTAGGTTTTAATTGTTGATTGTTTCTCTCAAACCTGAGATCTTATTTAATAGGTATTAAACCCATTCTTTTAAAAAAGACATTGAGTAGACAGCAAAAGCTTTTTAGTGCAGCACTCACAGAGACTAAACAATACACTGTGGTGATGGAGCATTTTGCATCATAGTTTCATAAATGCCACTTCAATAGTAGTAGAGACTAATTTGAACTATTACCTTTGACTTATATGAAGTGAGTTATGAATATTTTGGCAGATCTTATGACCAGTTCAGTGCTCTGAATAATGCTGGGGAAAATCTTATATATCAGGAATTGTGCTGAGAAGTCCAATCATAACGTTTTTGCAGCACACATAAATATACGGGGGGGGGGAGGTGCTCCTATTAATAGTCGGTCCTTCCCACGCTATTTGGATGAAGTCATCACTATTGTTTCCAGTGAAACATAAAACGTGCTAGTTTCAGAAGTCACAGATAATTGGTTATCAATAAAACTCATATCATAGGGTATGACTGGTTCAATACTCGTGGCTAGAATTTCTTTTTACCCTAGGAAGTATCAACAGTAATGCACATGATTGGATTTTTTTATTTTAGAAAACTTATGTCATTGCATGCTTCAAATCAAACGAGTCAGGCGAAGAAGGGCGCAGACTTTCGATTTAAAGTTTGAAAAAAGTTAAAGCAACTGATTTTCCGTTTGCGGTGCCCTAGGAAGAAAAATAATTAAAAGGACTCCGTCTACATCTTGTGATAGTTTGCTCATCTTGGTCTAAGCACCACGTTTTACTCCTCTGAAATATTCTAAGACTAAAACTATTTCAAGGTGACAGATATTCCAGTACAATATACACACACATGTATATCTATAAACGTCTTGAAGAGTTTGACATTTCTAATCTGTCTTCTTTTAGGTTATCCACCACGCTGGACTGGTCATTTTATCGCCGTGAGTTTCTCTATAGGCTGTAGGCTAGGGAACTGCTTTCAGAGCAGGACAGGTTTCCAGGCCATGAGAGGATGAAGGCTCCATTCTAATCTAGCTCTTCCAGTTCGAGGCTGGTCTGCATGCTTTTGCCAGGACTGATTTTGAGTCCCGGTCCAACCTTGCTTTCCAAGCATATGTTGATAATCAGAGCAATCATAGTTAGATTATTCAGTAACTTTTCAAAATCAAAGGAGTTGATGAATTGACATTACTTTCAGCTACACCAAAATTGCGTTTTATTAGATCACATCCAGGTAACCCAGTGCTTAATATGTAAATAAAAAGGTGCCGGTGCCCAAAGCCATCCTCTTAAACATGCGGCTGCTGCAATTAAATGTTTGAACACGTATACTGAGGTGGCGTAATCCTCAAGCCATTTCGGGCCTCTTCAATCCATATAAAGCCACTCCCTGCCCCTTCAGCTCACTCTTGCAGGTTTCTTCTTTCTCCCTTTGTGACGCTTGTGACGCTTTTTTGTTTTTCCCTTCATCGGTCTTTCCCATATGTGTTTTTTGCTTGCAGCAAATGCCTGAGGAAGAAGAAAAAGCCCCGGCCCTCAAAAATAAGTGCCGGTGCTCAGCAACGGAAACAACAAGCACAAATTAAGCACTGAGGTAACCACACACGCTACAGTTTGATATCTTAGCACGTGTGTATTTTTCCGGTTCGTTCGCCATGCTGCTGACTTCGTTAGCAATTCAACTACCTAAATATAGGACTTTATGTGCCGATTGGCATGTCTTTATCACACATAAAACTGATGAGGTCTTGTGCGTCCCGCTCCAGCCCATTTCCTGGAACTATGACCATGTCCTGGCCGGGTTAACGTCACGTCTATAATCAGAACAAGCATGGCAATGTAAATGAGAAACAGTGAACAAAAGGGCGTGTCATCTAGAAACGTATTTGAATCATCAACCATGCCTTTCTACACTTCTGCTATTGTTCATCCTTAGCCTTTAAATGCTATACTCCCATGCTCACACTCGCACCTTGTTTGCGTGCAATGTAAAGATGAGGGTTGGTTCAAAAATTCCACTCTGCCAGCAGAGTTCACTGAGATTTTCCCACTCTGCATCCAGCTTGGAGCAAGGACTTCTGGCAAAATTCTGCCAACCGCCAAGTGGCAGAGCTTTTTCTGGCTCGTGGCTCACCAACATTAGGTTGGTGAGCACAAGCGAGAATTTGTGTCCCCTTGCATGACTTTTGGATGCTAGAAAACCTCCAGCTGAGATTTCTCAACACAGGTGGTCTTTGCAGGTCACAACCAGTTGCACTCAGAAAGCTGCCGCTAGAGTAAAAACTACTTGAGTGGCAAAAGAAAGCAGTGCACTCTGGTGCCCCACGTGGTGCTGTTCGTACTGATTTTACAGCATGGAACAAGCTCCTGCGGCTAGAAAACAGCGCAAGCAGTGCAAAGTGAACACATTCTGCCCGCTCGCAGAACTCTGTGGAATCTCCTGGAGTTTTTATGTAACTCCAGGGAATTCAGCAGAGTGAAACTCTGCAAATTCCATCCAGACCTATTAAAGACACTGGGTTTTGCATAATTGCAGAATGAAAAATAGATAAATATTTACATTGGATTTGGTTATAGATCCAATGCGCGAGAGATTCTCAAACACCCTGGGTGTTTTATGTAACATTTTGTAATAGAAGTAGAAACTGTGAGAAGCTCATGGAATGACACAGTCCACCTATACAAGAGATCGAAAAACATGTCCACCATTTGAATATACTCGCCTAAAAACGATATATCTGATGGGTAAAGTTGATTCAGGGAAACGGTTAACATTTTCAGGATAGGGTGTTTGAGAAGCTAGAAAACTGGGACAGAATAGACATAAAAGTAGGACTAAAGCATTGTCTTACTAATATAGCTGGCCTGTCCCATTGCTTGCATAACCCTATAAATATGTGCCTATACCTCTACTCTGAACCCCCTGCCCTTTTGCCCACCCTGTCTGATGGAAATAGATACATTACTTTAATTTTTTCAGTCTTCAGAGGCGCCTGTGTAAGGAAAGCACACCTCTCAATTTTGCTTTGCAGAATAACCTGATCTTTTCCTCAAAAACCTAGACATATATTTAAAACTAAGAAAAGTGTCAGGACTCCAGGACAGTCCACTGAAAACCAGGACTTTTTGAGGAAATCTGGGACATCTGATCATCCTATTTTAAGGCCACACTCTATGGATGTATGATGCGGCCCCATTTTCCATACATTTTAGAGTAACACTGTCAGCGGTCGAAGTGGACTCGATCTGAGGGGCACGACATGCCCATACTTTTTTAATTTATGAAAAACAGGTCCCTTACTTTTTGTGAAAAGACAACTGTCTCGAGACAATTACTTCAGAGAGTTGACATTCTTCTGCTGAAGTGTAAGCGAGGGAGTTTCCTGTACTGCTAAAATGAGAGAGGGGCAAAGAGCTAAACAAGCCTTCATTCCAGGGTGCTGGCTTGCCTGAAAGAACCGTAAATGTGCACAACTGGTCAATCTGCAAATGTAAAGGGTGCTTGGAAGTCGGCATTGGCCCTAATTGATGGAATCACTTGAAATGTTTTCAATGACACAGGTTTATTCTTTTTTGAGAGCTAGTGCAAGAGAGTAACCAGGTGATGTGGTACGTGTGTTCTTTAAACAACAGTTATAAAAACAACCTGCATTCTGCATGGTCTGGGTATTATTAAAATCTATATTTTGGAAGCACTTTTTTATATTAAAACATTTTGCACATTTTGCAGCAGCCTATCTTTTACTGTGTGCAATGCAAGTTTAAAATAATTATCTACATATTCATAGTGTTTTCTGTCACAGACTGCGACCAGGATTCAATTCTGTGGCTCTCTGGGTACAAACAAAGACCTCTACAGTGATTTAACTAATAGAGATGCCATAATGTATGATAGGGCATTTTCCACTGATTAATCTAACTTGCACTTATTTTTTATTTAAGCTGTATTTTATTGTATATGTAGTTACCTGAAGGCGAAAGACATAAAAATATTATAGAGCGAAGCCCTTGACCCCACCGTACTCACCCTGCTCCTTAGTGCACAGCATTACAGTTCCCATAGTCTTTTTTTATGGACTTCAACTACTCACCACAGTGCATACAATGCCTACAGAGTGGCAGCAGTTTTTACGCGGTTCAAAAACTGCATTGTTTATCGCAAAATTAAAGCTTATGCTGAGCAACACTCTGTCATTTCGTGTTTTTTTGCGCAACTTGGTGCCACAAAAAGGAGTGTGAGTCAAGCCTACATTTTTTGTCTTTCACGACTCTGTTCTGCTTTGTCATGAGGATCCGACCTTGCTAAAGCTGCAGCCCCACTTCATTAGTGTCAGTGTGCCTTGAAATGACAATGACCATCAGACTATTGCTTCTGAGATGTGCGATAGACGTATATGCCTTTTCAGATAATATCCTTTGCTTTAGTTTGCTTCATTGCTTTCTTAACCTCCACATATGGTTGGCACTCAAAACATCTCTAACAGGCAAATCAGATTACAGAGCTTCAGGACAGAAGTCATGTGAAGAACTCCATCTTTCCCCCAAACTCCCCCCTAAAAGCTTTTTGGTGCCATGAACTGGCTGAACATGAGGAATTTAATGGCAGTTGCATTCCATTGTTCTGCTGACAAAGTTCCGACTGCATCACTGAGCGTGTTTGTGATTCGGGCACCCAACTCTGAAATGTTTCCAACAAACAAGAGCGCCAAAAAACATTACAGATTGCAGAGATTTCCCCTCCAGCGTCCAATAGATCTCTGGAGTTTAAAAAACAAACCTTCAAATTAAAGACATTGGTAAGTCAGTAGTAGCTGAGCGCATCTTGGCTTAGGCCCTGATTTTTTACGTTGCGATAGACAGTTGGCTCAGGAGCATTGTGTGCAATGTGACCATCACTTGCAACACAGTACTGGAGTGTTTGGTGAGGAATCTAGCAAAATTATTCCTCCAGGAGCAGAAATATAAATATGTTTAAAAGAAAGAAGCAACAACAATTAGATGATGTTCCTACATTGGAAAAACCTGTAAGTAGAGAGTTGTGACTTTATTTAGAGTTTAGCGGACTGGATACTCCATGCCAACATTGGCAGATGTCCCATCTGCTGTCATAGACATGGATGGACTGGGAAGCAGCACAGAGTTATTGCCAGTGGGTGAGATTAATACAAGCATTCCATCATCACTCTCCTGTATACTTTAGTCATAATAATGCATCATATTCAATAGCAGTTATAATAATATGGGCAGGATATCAGCCATGCTTGATACCCTGCCTGCAAAACTCTGAATAAGGCTCTTTCTTTCCACATCAAGCAGTGTACACCAACCATAAACATTACTTCTTACTTCTTGGGCACTTGAAAATTAAGAAAGGCCTAAAGGTTCCTTTGCTACCATGGCAGCAGGGTAAGTGTTAGACATCACAATGTTCCATGTTTATTCATTGCTAGATATGGCACAAGGAGAAGCCAATTCCCTAGATCAGGGTGTGTTCAGCTCAAGCCATTCCAAACAGTTTTAGAGTTAAAAACAAGGCAAAATAAACTAATTTAGAAAAATAAAGAAGAAGAATTTACTGAGCAAGAAAGTAGATTGAACAAGATATATGTTTTTAAAAACAAATTTACAGCAAAAAATGAACCAATAAATCTCAAAGCACTACCTGAAAGTCATGGTTCATGGCTGACCAGGACTTAGGTGTGACTTCAGGCTGAACGCAATGGAGAGTGGGTAGGCTAAGCCAGTCATATCAATAAAACTTTTTACTAGAGGACTTAGTAGATGTTGTTGCCACTGAATTCTTTTCACTGCTGAGTAGATTCGCCACTTCACTCTGGTCCAAGGTTTTACCTTTGGAATATGCCACTTTTTTGGTTCTCAAAATCCTCGAGCCAAGCAAGACTAGAAGCTGTAGCTGTGTAGGGCTTGGCACAGCCAGATACTCTCACTGCAAGGTCCACATGAGCCTTATTCTTTGTGTCAAAAACTCAGAGTGGGTCAAACCAGGAAAGCAGGTCTTTCAAGAGTACCCCTCTCCCCACTTGAAGCCTACATCCCTTTTCCTGGTCCCTCAAGCGCAAAAATCATGACTAGGCCCCAAGTTCTTCTCACTGCTGCGAAAGTGACTCCTGGAGACTTCTAAAACCCTTAGGTCTTCAGGGCAGGCTTCTAGGCACCAAGTCTATCTTCATCCAGGGCCCTTGCAGGGTTCTGTCCAATGTGGTTATCAGGACCTTGTTGCAGTCAGAGGATGGGCTAGGCACTTAACCACTGGAGAGCAGTTACTGAGTTCTGACACGCAATCCTGGCTACTGTCTCACAGAATTCCCACCTCATTTTGTAGCATAACTTTCTCAGTTCACTGAAATTCTTCCCAGAGTTCCTCAACTAAAAATTGTCACAACCTTCTTACAACCCTAAACCCTGCTTAAAGCCACTCTTATACACGGAGATGAGGTTTCTTCCAATCTACCAGCATATAACTGATTTTTCCTCTTGCTATGAACACAAAGTCAAGGTGGATTTCAACTTCAAAAGGAAGAGCTCTGAAGGCTGCCCTCTGTATTTCTAAATTCCTATTGCCCTCCCAAAGGCCAATACCTGTGAGGAAACATTAGAGAAAAGAGCATTTAAGGTGGGCTATGGAACAGCCAATGTAGGAAAGTGTCTCTTTTGACACGGTCACCCCCACTTTTTGCCTAGTATGCAATACAATGTTGACTGAAAGTGCACTGGGTTACTGCTAACCAGGTCCCCAGTGAAAGATCTCTTTCCCTAAAACTGTGCAATTGTACCCCACTTAGCAATACCTTTGGCCGCCCTGTAAGTCCCTAATAAATGGTACTCCTCGTACCTAGGGCATGGGTACCAAAGAAGGGCTGTAGCCTGTATTGTGTCACCCTCAAGGATCCCTCACCTAGCACATGAAGACTGCCATTGCAGGCTGTGTGTCTTGGTGCAGATAAAAGTGAAAACAGGACATAACACACAGCCTGTGTGCCATGTCCTCTAACACTGCAAGCAATAAATGTAAGTCACCCCTACCACAGGCCTTACAGCCCTATGGCAGGGTGCATTATTTTACATGTAAGAACATATCAGCAACAGCAGATATGTCCCTGCTATGTCTTTGTTAATTCTTAGACATAGTGAGTGAATAGGGAAGCCATTATAAGTACATGTGCTGGACAGTGGTCAATGCGAGTTCCCCAGCTACATGATGGCTTCACTGAATATAGGGATGGTTGGTTTCAAACACCTCAAATTAACAATGATGCCAGTGATGGATTTTTTAATACATGCACCCAGAGGGCCCCTTGGAAGTGCCCCCCCAAAACCTACCATCTACCTATGTGCGGACTGACCAGTTTCAGCCAGCCTGCCACCACCAGACATGAGTCTGACCCCACAAGGGTGAGAGCCTTTGCTCTTGGGGCGGTCATAAACCAAGCCTGCACTGGGAGAGGTGCTTACACACCCCACCCAACAGGATGACCTGCAAATCTGCATTCCAAGGCATGGGGCTTCATAGAAGCCCCCCACCCTTGGAATGCACATCTGACTTCACTCACAGGAGAGATTCCTAACCCTCTGCCCCAGGGGCCATTTAGCACCAGGACAGGTGGGAAAATTTAATATTCAAAGGGGTGGGCCCCCTCCTCAGGTCAGTCCCACTCCCACAGTGAGCTGCCTGATGTGAACACAACATTCAGAAATCTGCCATATTGATATTGGCAGATTTAGGAACTCTGGGACAGGGTTATGCCTGCTTCCCACAGGAAGTGGTCATGTAGAGGGTGTAATGACCCCAGGAGTAAGTAGCCCATTGGCTACTACTCTACATTCCTGCTGACCTATGAAGAAAAAGAATGCTCAAGAGCCGCAAAAGCAAAGCCTGAGGAAGAAGCACCTCACTTGGCCCCAGACCTGCCAGCCTTTTGGCTGTTCCCACTGATTTGCAACAAAGTCAACACATTCTGCAAGCTGCCGTGCCTCCAAACGCCTGGGAGGCCTGTCTGCCTTCAACAAAGAACCAGGAATTCCTGTGAAACAGCAGAGCTGCTTCCCTGCATCTTGCAGGCACCCCAAGACAACTGCGAGGACTCCGGATCACAGAAAACTCGACAACGGAAAGTACCACTGCACCTGTGCAACCTAGCCTGAGTTAAAGTGGGCCAGCAGTGCCAGCATGGTCCCCCAACCCTGCTGAGACAAATCCCACCTTGGACTTGCCCCCTGTGGACTCACCACCGCCACCTGCGGCCTCTGCCCTCAGGTCCCTCAACCATGGATGAGTGCTCCCAGTGGAGAAAACCCAATGCCTCAAAACACCTCTGCACCCGTTGCCTGGGAAGAAGAGGACCTGAGGTGTCCCTCTGTGCCTGAACATCTCAAGAGTGGAACCTCCTTGCTGGTTCTTCCTGACTGGACTCCCTGTCCTCATCTGCAGCATCTCTTCGACCGGACCGATCCCTATTGACTGAACTGGGGCACCCAACACCGTACTACACCTCTACACCTGGCCGCCCCCGTACTGCCTGGTGTGACCTAACGGTGTGGTCCTGACCCTTGCCCAGTACTCACCTTAAGTCCAGGAGATTGGCCCTGTAAGTTGCTGTACTATACCTGAATGCAGTACTTTTTGTTTTCTACATAAGTTAACATTGCAATATTCAGAAACTGCACTGTTGACTTTTTAACACTGTAAAGTTTTTGCTTGCAAAACGTTCTTACCTGATCATATTGATTCTGGTACCAAAACATATATAAAGATACTTGCTATTTTTGTAACCTGGTGTGGCTCTCCTGCGTGGGTTGTGTGTCTCGTTTGTTGGCTGTGTGTGTACTTACAGATCTCTAACATTCCTCTCTGATAGTTCTAAGGCTGCTTGACCACACTACCCCCTAAAAAGAGCACCTTGGGATTGCTAGTACAAGCCCCTGTCCATTAGTAAGGGAACCCCTGGACTCTTTGCACAATATATCTCATTGTGATATATCATATAAAGAGCCATCTCCCTACAGCCAAGAAATGGCCGATGAACACCCAAAATGCTGTAACTTTGTGGGTTTTCACTGAAGCTATTCACAATGTTTTGCACACCTGAACAGCAAAGAAACACTCCTCCTAAAGTCAGAGATGTGTTTTAAGGGTAGGGAAAATAAGGGAACATGTTGCACTAGAGAATAAACCAGTTTTTCAAATAAATTGCAAACAGCACAGCAACATATACCCACACAAAAGTGGTACTAACTCTAAAGTTAAGAGGGACAGGAGGATAAAGTATTGCACCCAGGCACTCCATGAATAACATATAGATGCCTATACACAAACTGCATTTTGGAGTATATTTTTTAGTACTAAATAGTACTACTATTCTCATAGAAAATGCTATTAAAAAACATACATGCGCTGTTTCTGCCTCCTTAGCGCCCATCTTTTTCTGTGCAGCAATCTCTGTCCTGACTGCAGAGCCTCCACACATATAAGGATAGAATTTAGTAGGAAATGTGAGACGGAGCAATTAGGAAGTGTTATGGAGGGAGGGGTGCAGGGAGGGACGTCCACCCACCCACATAAGGGTAAGCACATTGGTATACATAAAACTTAATTTCCATGTCTCTCAAATTCTACATAACCCCTTACATGTTTTCGAATGTACACAAATGAGTTAGAAGTGGACATCACAAAAAAATCAAACACATTCCTATGCTTCCCAAAAAAATCAAAGCGTGTTTCAGTGTTATCTTGGCCATTTCTTATTCTAACTGGCTTAACAGTGATTTAGAACACTGCCTCAGTGGTGAAAACATGATAGGGCATAGGTAGTCCAGGAGGACATGTCATGCATTAAAGACACTGGCAAGAAAATGTGACGATGATGACGGCAGCATATTATTCAGTAAAGGCGACACCTGTGTAACTTTAAAATGCAAATCCATTTTTAGGTCGAGCGCGCAAGAGCTCTGATGTTTTGTAATCTATTGGGGCTTTTAACCACGCCTACGGCACGCTCATCACAATCACTCATTCATGGGTTTGCCTTTTAAAAGTCCTTTGTTATCATTGGTAAATGCTTTACGTTTGTCCCTCCTTGGGGCAGTTTTGTTACCACCTTGGCCATCGACCCTGTTATATGGATAAATGCTCATTTTGCCAATATGCTTTGAATCGGCTTGGTTATGTCAACTGTTTTATTTTTCATTTTCAATTTATGTGGCAAGAAAAGTCCTGTTAGGAATTTACAACGCTAATAGCTCTAATTCTAAAAAACACGAGACCCATTACATTGCAAATGCTTGTTTCTACTACTGTTGAGGAGCTAATAATTTTATCTCAGAAATTCAAAGAGAACTAAGACCTGTCCCTCACATTCCCCACACCTCTATGAACGTGGCTTCAATATAGGAGAGAATATTGAGAACAGAAACTTTGCCAGATGTACCTCTAGAATGGTTAGTGCAGGAATATGTCTATAATTAGTTCATCGCCACTGACATGAAGTTAATTACCTGGTGAATAATATGGACAATGGGCCAGAAATGTTAGTTATTGAATGCAACTGGGTTCTTGTTGTTTGCATCGCTTTCGCTAAACTGCTTGGGCATTGTAGTTTGGTTACAATTCACCTTCAACTAACAGGGAGTGGTGCTGTGACCTCCACCTGCAGTTAAGTGAAGAAACCAAACAAATACAGATGTGCATTCATTCGGTAAATGTACTGAAAAATGGCATGAAAGGCAAGCTCTGGCTGTATTTTCTGGTTTGGGTTATGATACTTTACTATTCAAGCTGGTTCACATTCTGTGTGTGGTCATTTGTGCTCAAAACAACAAGTAAATGGAAGGTCAGTGCTGTGGTTTGTAGAGGTCCACACCTTGTCATGTTAAAATGTCCATTCAGCATGAAATGTGAACGTGACCCAAGCTTTAGCACCTGCCTAACAGTCTATAAGTCGGAGCAAAATCTACACAAAAGGTGAGCAACCCAGCTTCTTCAGTGGAGCTGAAAGTGTTGACTCAGTGATGGCCCTAGAATAAATTGCATTTCCTTGCAGGTTAAATGTATCAACTTGGCTATCATACTCATTTAATGTTATATGTAAAATATTGAATCAGTGTGGCTGCAAAAGTGTGCCATCAGTAGCCGATAAAATACTTTGTAATGCGCTGAAAGTAGCATCAAGGGAGAATGGGAATGCATGACACATGACGTACATAAGTATGCATAAGGATATTTATATATGATGAACCTAGCCACGGGCAATGATGCACTGTACAAGGCCAGTGACCAAGGTTAGTGTACACAGTTGGAGATGGGCTATTTGTAGGCAATGTAGGAAAAGGGATTCTCTGAAGTGTCCAGATGTTGTGTTTTTCAAGAGAGTTGTCTTTAGCTATTTTCTGAACTGGAGCTGGTTTGGTGCAGTTGTTATGCCCACGAGGATGTTGTTTCAGATCCTGGGTCCATAAATGGAAAATATTTGTTTCACATGTTGTCCTTGCTTATATTTATTCTCCTCCAGTCTTGTTGTATCGTGCCTGCAAGGGTGTCAAGATCCATTGGAGATAGATTCTTATCCGGGTAGGCAGTGGTGAAATTCATGGTAGCATGTAAATTATACACTTGATCTTATAGATGATATATGGGTATCAGTATATTACCGGATATTGATATTGATTTCAGTTTATAGGGTGATCTCATTGATGATATGGGCATCAGCGTATTAGTGATTTTTTATGTTGTTTTCAGTGTGTATGAGCCAGGAGTTCCATGTTGAAACTGAAGATAATTGGCAAAATCATGGAGCCCTAGGGTACAGTGCAGGTAACTGAAAGCTTCTGGTATCTTTAGGTACGCATCTGGACTAGCTGGTGTCAGATATTTGTGAGGAGAAACAGTTAGAGGCATTGCTAGTGAATCACATTGGAGATTACAGATTATGAGCAAGAGTAGGATCATCAATGTAGAAGACAGCTGAGATGTCCAGAAGTATCAGGCCCTGGATGGCCTCACAGGGCTTTGTGCTAGTCCAGGGTGAGATTTCAAGTGCTTCTGCATGATGTGAAACTTAACTGGTTGTCGTAAAGAAGTTGATTACCATTGAAGTGTTATTGGAGCTTTTGTTGGCTGTTCTTATGGTGATAATGCTGACTCAAGCTAGAAGGGTGATGGGCCAGTAATTGGTGAGGTCATCAGGGTTTCTTCAGGAGTTGGTCAAGGGTCAAAATGTACTGCTGATCTGAAGGTAGTCACTAATGATAGCTCATGTTACAGATAATCTTGAGGAATATTACTATATCACAAAGCTCATGTCATAGATTACAATCTTGCCAATCCATGTTAGAGGGAGCAGGCTTAAATTGCAACCCACGGCCCTTATTACACTAGGGCACACTTTTCCTGTTTGCACCTTGGTGCACCTTTAAATAGGTGTGCCCTGAGCACACAGGAAAAGTACATCCTATTACAGAGAGTGCGCTGCCCTAAGGGAAGCTGCAAACAAGTGCTGCCCCGGGTGCAGCTCATTCAGGTGAAATACGGAGCAGCTGCTTCAAATCCACTCCATGTTTCACAGTGCAGGCAGCAACCCACCTGCAAACTTAAGAGAGAAGAGAGATCCCTTTGCAGGTGAGTATATTGAGTGACTGCAACCGCGTGCAAGGGGACTTCAGGGGACCCTTTCTCCCCACTTCAGAGGGCTGCCATCAGGGAATGCATTAACAGTGCTCTACCTTTTTGTGATGCACATTCCAATGCCTCCTGATAGCGTCTTTGCCTTTGTATCTGAATCCATAATACAGCACAGGTGCAGAGGCAAAGAGATTCCCTCATTTGCATGGGCCACACCACATGCAAATGAGGGAATGTCCTCTTGAGATAGTGCTGGTACTACATGTGTGCCAGCGCTATCAATATTACAGAAGAGCACGCAAATGTGTCTGAGACCCATTCAGTTACACCAACATGCCCTGGGGTGCACAAAGGAAGTGCACATTACTGCTGTAGGCCCTGGACGCACAAAGGAGGTGCACATTACTTCTGTATGCCCTGAGCGCACAAAGGAGGTGCACATTACTGCTGTAGGCCCTGGACGCACAAAGGAGGTGCACATTACTGCTGTAGGCCCTGGACGCACAAAGGAGGTGCACATTACTTCTGTAGGCCCTGGACGCACAAAGGAGGTGCACATTACTGTTTCATGCCCGGAGCTCTTTTCGTAAAGTGACCCCAGGTGGCAATAAGTAGTCTCATGAATATGAACAGTTAAGTCACTGCAGTGATGTGCTCACAACAAAAGGTATAGGCCTGGACAAGCTCTGTCAGCATATCTACTCTTATGAATGATACAGAATAAATATACTGGTATATATTGTTTTCTATCTGACATTCTTTGAAAAAGATGACAATTATACATTAAAATAAAACTTAGGAGATTAAGTCAGCCTTTTTCATTGTGCCATTGTGGATATATAAAACATTTATTCAAGTTCTGATTCCTCAACCATGTGAAAATCACTTATTTTAGAAATTATTTTGATTTAACTGAAATGTATATATCTAATTTCCATTAACTCAATCTGATTTATTTCATTGTGTTTTCGCATGAGTGTCATTCTTCACGTTGTTTTACACTGAATACAAATAACTCAAGAATTGTGATGGTGGTTATACTGTCGAGGTATTGATGTAGGACAATGGAGGGCGGGGTAGAGGCAGTTTGTTGCCACATATCAACAAAACTTTAATATCACTTCAGCTAGGGCATCTCTGGGAGGATCCCAGCTCACAAGGTACAAATAGTGCAAAAACAGTAAAGGATTTTTATTACTTCCAAAAGCTTGAGGAGAGGGTTTTAAAAACTCCATATCACAACGTTAAGTTGGGGATATTCTCTATTACGGTCTATATGGTTAGGTGTGGTAGGCTTGAGCAAGGGAAAGAATCCTGTGATTGATCATTTGGTGGTAAAGTTAACACTATGCACTGTTTGCTAGTTTGCACAAACTGGCTGTAGCACATAAACGCTGGATACTCCCCATGTTTCATTCTAATAGTATTAGATCGAGGTTGGATGCTCTAGCACTTTGTCTTAAGTCAGATGATGAAATAATTATAAACTCTGTGCCATTCTATATATGGGCAATGTGACCAGTCATTTAGGACATCAAGGCAAGTAGCCGCTTAAATCAAACTATTCATTAGGGATGATCTACAAAATAATTACACTAATTACACACGTTTTGTTACCTGCACAAAATCGATGAAAGCGTGCAATGGCTGCATCCGACTGCGTTTTGGCTTACTACTTTGCACTAGCACTTCATTAGAGGACAGATGATGAATTGTAACTTCTTATAGGCATGACATGAACCTTTTGTCGTTGTTTCCCCGCCCGTACTAAGAGCCAGTATGATGAAATTACTAAGGTCATAAAGGGTGAAGGCTGATAAATGCAATAGCCACATGGGGTGGGAGGGTCAATAAAGGGTACATCCGAAATACAGCTGGAGGGAGAAGTATAACCGGTGTGTATAGAAACTGTACAATGTGTCAAGTGAACTTAATGACTACAACATTGTAGATGTTTTATGAAAATGCTACTTGTACACATGTTGAAGTACTAACTGCTTTGTGTCACTGGTTTTAATATTTTGTATTTTAAGATTGTTAGGAATTAGTTGTAATATGTATAACTGTATTGTGAACAGATGTTTTACTATTTTAAACATATTTATATTTTATGGCATATTTCTGATAACAATAAAATCTGATTTGATTTGTCTTGAAAAGAGATCTACATTAACGAAGGGAATAGAGGTTCTGAGGCAAACCCAACATGGAACAGGAACTTTCAAACTCTACTGCCCGTCACTATGCCTCCTATTTCCTATAGTAAAGGAAGGTGCTATGCCTGTTTTTGACTTGTCTCCACTGAAGAAACCATACCCGCAGTACAAGTGAACTGAAACTACAAGACCACCTGTCTCAAACCAATGACAACCCACTAGGTAACAGACCACTGTGCCACTGTGACCTCATAGTACCATATCAATGGTGGCAAAAAATAATCGACCTGTTGTGAACGAGGCAGCTAACACCTTGCCAACACACTTTCAATTTAGAGATTGTAATACAAAATGCACTGATATCAGCACTTTAATTTTCAGCGTTTTCAGCTTATTTCTAGTATAGTTGCAAGCATGGTCACTTCTAGGGCATGGATACAATTAGCTGCCACTAGTATAATGGTAAAAAGAACAAGTGATTGACGGAATGCTGAACAATGTCAAACACGCACCCCCAGTACAGATATCATGTTTTTGCTACTCATTCCATTCCAGTTGGGACCCAGCCATGTCCAAATCAGTCTTGACCCTGTTCCCCATGGGAACACTCCAGCTCAAAATGCCAGGCCAGGTCTTTCGGGGTATCACCTCTCCTCAGCCAGGCTAGCTTGAATCCAGTGGCATGGGGAGCACGGGACCCACATCTGGGCATACCCTTGCCACTTAGGGCGACAAATGCAAAAAGAACAAGTGATGGACGGAATGCTGAACAATGTTAAATATTCACCCCCAGTACAGAGATCTGGTCCTAAATCCATCTCGCAGTTTGGGCTGGACTGCTCCCATGGGGAACAGGGTCAAGACTGATTTGCATATGGCTGGGTTCAAACTGGGGTGGTCTAGTGAGCATAATTGATGGATTAAGCCCAGATCTGTGACTGGGGGTGAATGTTTGATTGGTTACGCATTCCGTCCATCATTTGTGTTTGTTTACTAGTATAATGGCGTCACATCACGCCTATCCTGGGGTTGAATTTGAAAGTGAAGCTTTGCCTATGGCAGAATAAATCTGTGCACCGAATCTGGCTGCTGGAAATCCAATGCCCATTCTAGCAGTCAAATAGAACAGAAGCATAATTATTTTTCAATTAATTTTATTACCAACAAAATAACAGTATTACAGCGGGTCATATGATATTAAAAACTCATCACAGTGGTTTATAGAAAGCTTAAGAGCCATATTCTTGTAGTATCTCAGTGGCATCCTCAAAAATCATGCCACAACCACAGTAATCAATCAGGCTGTTACAAACAAAGAGAAGCAACATTATCTGATCTTGCTACGCATATGTAATGTTCCAGGTCAATAAAATAAGTCCCTTGGAAATGAACAACAGACACACCAAAACACTCTGCTGATACAGTTTAATAAGCCTTTTTTAGGTTTATTAAGTATTCATACTTTTTAGCCCATAGAAGGGAGGAAGTGATTCTTAAACATGTACATGTTGAATTTCATCTTACCTAAATCAGTCATTCGCGTAAAATCTCTATAGCATTGCAGGTGTAGCTTTAACATGAGGTTTTAAGGCCAGATGCCTCACTGATAGGGGCCACGTTTCTCAGACGAACATTTTTTTATGTATGTTTTACAATCATGGCTACGCTTAGTTAAATCCCATACTATGTAAAAATAACAAAAACAAGTAAAGCTAGTGGTGCGTTCACTTGACTAAACCATGAAATACAATATTCCTCATTTTTCAAAATGGAATGAATATATTGTGTTCATATACCTTTAAAAATATCGGCCTATCCATTAAAATAAGCTTTGACAAATACATGTGAACAATAAACACTACAAAATGAGGTAGAGAAACAAGTAAATGGTTCCATCAATATTGCTGTTAGTGTATAAACGTGTGTGCGCTGATTGAGTACATATTCAAATAACAAAGGGAAAATATTAGAGCTTAGGCAGACACTAAAGCAACCCCACGCTGTGATATGTAGAAAAATGCAAGGAATGCATTCGGCTGTTCATTGGTGTCTCCATAGCAACAAGATATATTGCAGGGTGTTATACATTGTCAGAGGGCTCGAAAATCTAAGCCTCAGCACAAAACAGAAAAGCACCTGAGGGATATTTTTTAACCAGGAAAACAAAATTAATTATTCATTTCTAGGATCTAGCAATATAGCTTTGGTCCAGAAGTGCTCGATCCAGTGAGCATCTGGAATTAATTGCTACAAGTGCAAAACCTGCAAATGTCCAATGTAGGAAATACATTGACACGCAGTAGAAAACAAACCGGCCGGTGGCACCCTGTAATGAACTGCAAAGCCTCAGGCACACAGCGGTGTATTTCGTATTTCACAGTAATTTACTTGAACCCAAGCACATGACGTAGCCTTTCCTCTGTCAAAGACCTATAACTGTGTGCACCATCTTCCCACGCCAGTTTTAGACATAATATTGTTGAACATTTATGTTCCCCGCCTCTCCTCCCTATTGATAGCACGACAACTCAGACCAACTCATTTGCACCACTGTACCAGAGTCACAAGGCCGACTCAGAAGGGTGTTACCTGCATGAATGAGCTTAAGCATGGAATATGTAATAACATTTGTCTAGAAGTGATTCACAACCCTAGATACGTCTAAGTACACCACACGAAGATTCTATCTACAGAGGATGAAGTTAACTAAGGTTTGTCATAAAATCACCATCATGAGTAAGAGGACGTTCTCAGGGAAATGTCAGACAAGTGTTTGGGGAACTACAAATAAAGTAAATACCAACACAGTTGTAACTCTGGATAACCAACAACTTTAAAAATGCCTGTTTCACATTGTTAGAAATGGGGTTTTTGGTTGGCAGTCAGGTTGCCCTCTGTCCAAGCAAGAACCCTCACTCTAGTCAGGGTAAGTCACACACAATCCAAAATCAGCCTGTGCTCACCCTCCGGTAGCTTGGCACGAGCAGTCAGGCTTAACTTAGAAGGCAATGTGTAAAGCATTTGTGCAATAAATCATACAACACCATAGCATAACACCACAAAAATACACCACACAGTGTTTAGAAAAATATATAATATTTATCTGGGTATCTTCAGGTCAAAACGATCAAAGTTGCAATATGAATTTGTAAAGATATCACTGAAAAGTGATATAAAGTGTCTTAAGTCTTTAGAAAATAAACAAAGTCTCTTTCAAACACAAAGTACCTGGTTTCTGGTGGAAAATCTCCTCAGAGGGCCACAGGAGAAGAGGTACGTGGAAAACTGGTGTGTGCGTCGATTTCTCCTCAGCACACACGGACTTGCGTCGTTATTTTCCACACGGGGAGTCGTGCGTCATTTTCCGGCGCGCGGACAGTCTCTTACTGTTGTTTGCGGGGAGTACCAGATGTCCCGGGTCTGTGCGTGGATGTTCCTGCTTGTTTTCCGGCTGCGCGTCGTTCTGCGGGGCTGCGCGTCGAAGTTTCGATCTCACAGCAGGCGTCGCGACGATTTCTCCTGCGGAGTCGGGCGGCGTTGTCCTTGCGAGGCCGTGCGTCAAAGTTTTTATCTCACGGCAGGCGTTGCGTCGATTTCTCCTGGGAAGTCGGGCGGCGTTGTCCTTGCGAGGCCGTGCGTCAAAGTTTCGATCTCACGGCAGGCGTCGCGTCGATATTTCCTGCGGAGTCGGGCGGCGTTGTCCTTGCGAGGCCGTGCGTCAAAGTTTTGATCTCACGGCAGGCGTCACGTCGATTTCTCCCGGGAAGTCGGGTGGTGTTGTCCTTGCGAGGCCGTGCGTCAAAGTTTCGGTCGTCCCGAAGACGTCGCGTCGATCAGCGTCGGTGTGCGGCGTTTTTCTTGCCGCGGAACAAGCTGTGCGTCGAAAAGTTCGGCGCACGGAGCGTCCAAGAGGAAGAGAGAAGTCTTTTTGGTCCTGAGACTTCAGGGAACAGGAGGCAAGCTCTATCCAAGCCCTTGGAGAGCACTCTTACAGCCAGACAAGAGTTCAGCAAGGCAGCAGGCCAACAGCAAGGCAGCAGTCCTTTGTAGAAAAGCAGACAGGTGAGTCCTTTGAGCAGCCAGGCAGTTCTTCTTGGCAGGATGTAGTTTCTGGTTCAGGTTTCTTCTCCAGCAAGTGTCTGATGAGGTAGGGCAGAGGCCCTGTTTTATACTAAGTTGTGCCTTTGAAGTGGGGGTGACTTCAAAGAGTCTCTAAGAAATGCACCAAGCCCCCTTTCAGTTCAATCCTGTCTGCCAGAGTACCAGTAGGGGGGTGTGGCAGTCCTTTGTGTGAGGGCAGGCCCTCCACCCTCCCAGCCCAGGAAGACCCATTCAAAATGCAGATGTATGCAAGTGAGGCTGAGTACCCTGTGTTTGGGGTGTGTCTGAGTGAATGCACAAGGAGCTGTCAACTAAACCTAGCCAGACGTGGATTGAAGGGCACAACAAGATTTTAGTGCAAAGAAATGCTCACTTTCTAAAAGTGGCATTTCTAGAATAGTAATATTAAATCCGACTTCACCAGTCAGCAGGATTTTGTATTACCATTCTGGCCATACTAAATATGACCTTCCTGCTGCTCCTTTCAGATCAGCAGCTGCCACTTCAACAGTGTATGAGGGCAGCCCCAATGTTAGCCTATGAAAGGAGCAGGCCTCACAGTAGTGTAAAAACGAATTTAGGAGTTTTACACTACCAGGACATATAACTACACAGGTACATGTCCTGCCTTTTACCTACACAGCACCCTGCTCTAGGGGTTACCTAGGGCACACATTAGGGATGACTTATATGTAGTAAAAGGAGAGTTCTAGGCTTGGCAAGTACTTTTAAATGCCAAGTCGAAGTGGCAGTGAAACTGCACACACAGGCCTTGCAATGGCAGGCCTGAGACAGGGTTAAGGGGCTACTGAGGTGGGTGGCACAACCAGTGCTGCAGGCCCACTAGTAGCATTTAATCTACCTGCCCTAGGCACATGTAGTGCACTCTGCCAGGGACTTACAAGTAAGTTAAATAGTCAATCATGGATAAACCAATCAGTAGTACAATTTACACAGAGAGCATATGCACTTTAGCACTGGTTAGCAGTGGTAAAGTGCCCAGAGGTCAAAAGCCAACAACAACAGGTCAGAAAAAATAGGAGGAAGGAGGCAAAAAGTTTGGGGATGTCCCTGTCAAAAAGCCAGGTCCAACACACATTGATCTGGGAAGTGAATAAGTATACACCATTTCCCATACATGGTCTAGGAATGGTTTCTTGGGAAATTATTTTCCACGAAAACAAACAAGGATTGTTTTTGCTTTTCACAAAACTGAAAACCTTTTGCATGTGGAAATTTCCCAATATGGGGACTCCTCACAAACAGGTAAACTCCACCTTCCTGAACACATTTTCAAATCTGCAGTATGTACTCACATAGAGAACGGAGTTTCCTGGACAGTTGACCTACAGCTGCAAAACTTCGTAATGTATACCCTATATTCCAAATATTCACCGACTTCTTATTGTGTGGACCAGGCCTATACTATTCAAATCAAAGTGTGTGAAAACGTTTTATTCCAAAGGTTAATTGCCACCTCAAACATGGCCAGGTTTAAGTGCACATACATCCTGCTATAATATTTGTGCTAGAAGCGCTAATTGTTGCTCATTGTTGTCATCTCAAATGTTAACTTGGTAGTGAGGTCTAATGGTTTATCAAGATAAGTCTCAAAATCTCATGTACATAGATCCCATCGAATATAAAAACTTCTTCGGGATTTCAAGAAGATGCGTGTTCCCAACATAAATCAACAAATCAAAAAAGTATGCACGCACAGAATGATAAATTAATCACATTCAACAACCGAATGAGTTATAGTGATACAGTTCAAAATTCATCTAAGATGCGTTGATTTGTATGTGCAGTCAGTTTTGATCAAATGCTGGCTTGACATCCTAAAGAAACATCAGGTTTCTTTTGGTTTGTGTGCTGTGCTGTGCTGCAGTACTCAAGTACATACCTCCTGAAGTTGCTTTTCCTTTCTGGGTGACTCAACACTCACGAAGCAAAGATACTTCAAATTACTTTCAGGTTCAAAATGTTGAAAAGGGAGCATATGTGATGTTAAAGCATCAATAAAGCCTAAATTGTTACACAAAGGCCCAACTATTGTTGACAGTGTGTGACCATTTTGAATTTGTCATAGCTTTTACAAAAAAAAAACAGTTTGCAGGAAAAGCTTTGCGCACCCTTAATTGCAAGGGTAGTTACTTTCCACTCCATTCTATTGAGACAAGACTCTCCTGCCACATATGACCAGACTTTCTTAATAAACTTTTATATATCCCACAGCTGCATGACAGATATGGGCAGGCCAATCAGCGAGGGCTGCACCAAGCATCCAATTAGGTGCAGTGCACACCAGGCTCTACTGTAGGTAATGTCTATTGTTTTAAGCCACGTGTTCACAACTGGGTATCTGGTCCTGTGTCACAGTTCCCACAGCTGATTTACAACAATGTCAAAGAAAATAACTCAAAATAACTCAAATATTCCTGGGGCTGGTAAACTCAGTGAACCACATGGCCTTGATTCAATGGCTTTTCCAATTCCAAAACAGTGAATGAAGCAAACAAGATCAGGTGATATACATTTGACAAGACTTGTGCTGGTACAAACTGTAAAACATCTTAGCTATTTTGAGTATTTTCTCGCATGGCTTTTTTCGTCCAATGTGTTAACGTACAAGTGTATTTTTTGTTGACGTTGCCAGAGCATCGGTGTCAGTTTATAATGGGTCATTCTCTTTATAAACATATTTGTAGCGTAGCAAGGTGACAGCTAAGTCTTATAAAAAATTACTTAAGGGCAGGAAAATGTTCACTGTTGTCCATGTACTTACAGACAGAATGCAAGTGTTGTTGTTTATTAGCTCTTGATAATCATCACATCACATTTATGGAGCATCATCTGCCACAGCGCTGCAGTTTAGAAATCAGAGCAAATATCATGTATTATTTTAATATTGTTCCATTTACCGCCCTCACCGAGGTGAAGTGCTGTGACCCAGTCGTATTCAAACATGTGTCATGCAAGTGGAAAACATCTATTCAAAGGGAGTGGATCACACCGGGATGCCTTACTTAGTTCTGCTACTTGAACAAACCAGTTTATGAACGTGTTCGAGATTTTAAGATAGGTTTCTCAAATCTGGATAACAGTACCTAAGGTGAACATGACACTGTCACATACAACATCACAAAGTATGTCAATTAAAATATGTGTTAGGTATGCTGTTTAATGAGCACGCAATGCCATTCGGGGAACTAAGGGCCAGATGTAGCAAAGGGTTTTACCCATTCTGTGTCTGTGGGAAAAAGTGTTCGTACATATGGCCCTAAGCACCCAAAAGGTCCATTCTTCACATGCCCTGCAATTGTTTTACACTATGGTGAGTGGAAAAGTCGGTGGTTGAGTAATAATTATTTTATACCACATTTCTATATAATACTGCCAGCTTAAACTGAATATAAGTATACTATGGTCACGAGGGCTGCAGTCTCTCATTTGTTTTTGCAGCTAGCTTCCTTCGCTGATGCTTTAAGGTCCCTGTGCCAGAACGTGGCCAGTGGTTCCATTCTCTCTCTGTTCTTCCTCCCCCACCGTCCCTTTTCTTTCTTTGTCCTTCCATGATGTCACTGGTTTATGTATCAAAATGTTCCCTCATGAGTATTCCATTTGACAGTTGCAGACTGATTGCTTGGATAAAGCCGGACTACACTATCCTCTTTCATCATTGTAATAAACCTTAGGAAGACAACTTATACACTACTGGATTTTACCATAAATATTGGTGATGAGGATCAAGATTGTGCTACCATCCATTCCCACATTACATTGATGGCCCGGAGAAAGCACGGACCATGTTGCTACTAGTTCTGTGAGGCACTCACTGCATTGTCTGGTGTGGTGTGCCTTGTGGGCTCTTTGATGCAGTTCCCTGTACCTGGCATGACCTGTCAGCTCTGCCCTGCTCGAGTGATTGCTGGTGGTAACATGTAGCTGAGGAGGTGTGCACATTTTTGCCATACCTGAGAAGGAACGTCACTGTGGTGAGTTGTGACGCCCTGCTCTGGTAGTCCCAATTTTACTCACTGTTGGCGTAGCTGCTGCCTATTGACTGCCTTCCTCACATCTTTGGGAGAATCGGCAGCAAGTGTAATGCTGCATTGGTTAACACTACCCATCAGAGGGACTGCAATGAAAAAGTCCTCCTTTACTGGCTGTTGTGCACTTTCATCACATAAGTCGCCATCAGGTGAAGCCTCACTTTGGTGATAGGCACTATTTTGAAACTCAACTTCCCTTAAAGAGATGAAAAGAGGAATCCCTCACATACATAGAGGCCATAGGTGCTGACAAAACTCCTGTCGAAAGGAGACTGTCTATCCTGCTACATTCCTAAGGGCCTGGTTGGGCCTGATTTTCAAAACCCTACACAAGGAAGAATCACCTAAAGGGGAAGATGACTATGATGTGTCTGAAGTAGCAATGATTAAGTTAGAAATGTATGTCAAGCCATCCAACAGTAATACACTAGAACAGTGGTTCCCAAACTTTTAACTCCTGAGGGCCTCCACTGAATCATTAATGGAAGCCGGGGACCTGCAAGCAATTTGTACGATTTAAATTTCAAACATTAAAACAGTAATTAGCAAAAAGTACACAGACAAGTACACACCAAACAAATACTGAAATTACTAACAATATAATTATTTTTTACTGAAAAAATATGCAAAAATTGAAAACTTTTAATGGAAAGGTTGGCACTGCATCTCGGAGACTACCTTTTCAATGTATAGTTTTATTTAGGAAAGCTGAATCTTCAGGTTATTAGGTACATAAGATCGGAGAAAGCTTCTTCACATAAATATGTGGTGGGAAAAGAAGTAAAACCATAAGGGCCTCTCATCTCTCCATAACCTTTCTTTCACATGTAATTCATTTGTTTTATAGCACCTCTCATACCAGTTTAGGGTGTCGGAGCACTTTACAGAGGACCACAAGGTGTAGGATTCACATGTCATACACACTGGTAGGCATTTTTTAAGAGTGCTTCATCTGGAGAAGCACAAACTCAGGATTTAGAACACAGCAAAGTGGTTAGCGTTGGCTTTAATAATAAGAATGTATTTCTGTGCAAGCAAACCTTTTTTAGCAGCATAAGGAAAATGAAAGAGTGCAATTGCTCTTTAATGGCAGTTCATAGCTCACTGTGCTAGATTATGATTGTAATTTATGCACTGCACAGTAACAAAAATAACCTATGTGACAAAAGCAGTAACCCACAGTGCTATGCACAACAAAATACTGTTCTTTGCATGATACAACTCTTTGCAGCAGGCATATCAACCATCTGCACAAAATGTGAGTCTTAACTGACTAGACAAAACTCCAATCTCTCTCCAGCAAGTAAATTATTCACTAGAGTTATCATGACACTTTTATTTTTGCCTGAAAGCTGCTTGATGTACAAGGAACTTTGCAGCACTTTTAAAACTGCCTCACAAAGGAAGTAATACATATATAAAAACACGCACATGTTTGTCAGAGGCCAAGCTGGAGAAGTGCCTTCCTCCCAGCCCAGGCCTTTGGACCCACTGGGAATGTGTCACGGACCCCTGGGGGTCTGCTGACTACAGGTTGGGGACCACTGCACTAGAACAATGTCACTTCTACAGCAGGAAACAAAGAAACAATGAAACATTTGAAAGATTCATATGTACCCTGAAATGTTTAAACAGAACATGTAATTTAAGAGCAAACATATATCAAATGTTTCTGCCTTAAAAGGATACAGGAATCATTTTTGGTCATGTGTGACCCAAACTTGAAAGAAGTGGTCAAAACAGTGAAAGCAATATAACAGTCAGTCTCATGGGTCAATGAAGACAAACATATCAAAAACAAATAATGAGATGGGTAGTATAGAAAATAAACCACCTCCCCAAATTTGAGGCAATGAAAGGCAAAATGTTTGAAGTGATGTCTAATTGGTATGCTGTGGTAGCTTGTTCCACCTGGCCCCTGCTACGATATTCTCAGTTAATTGGAAAGATTGTACGACCTGTGGCTAAGTGAGATATTTTGCTAATGTGTGCAAAGAAAGATGAAGAAAGCCAAGAACCAAGATTGTCCACGTTAGCAGTAAAACCTCAACTGAGATTGTACAGAAATGTCACACAACAAGAAACACAATCTTAGTTGCCAGAGGTGTACACATAGCAAAGGGAGAAGAAAATATTGCACAGCCAATGTTCGCACTGCTGCTACTGAGAAAATAACTACATGTTATGACAGGCTCAGGATCACCATACACAATTATCACTGAAATCAGATTTAACTACTTGTTGATTGGCAAAGTTAAGTAACCACCTTATTGACATAGATAACAAAGCAGTATGTATAATTTGATGGCCACAGAATTGATTTCATGAGTTATTTTGTGACCAATGTGAGTTTCAAAGGCAGATCAGCATAGATTGAAAAATGTGTGTGTAAAAGAGGAGTATGCCTATTAGGATGGAGAGATCAGAGACTGTTAAAATAATTTTGAATCCATGTGCGCCTGAGCCTGTAATAGTGGTACAGGACCCTTACATGAACCTCCATATCCTTGACTCATTTCACAATGTTCTCAGTAGTGGCCTAGGAAAACTACACACTTTTGCCCACAGGGCATACTTGACAGAAGGATCTACCCCAGTGAAACAAAAACTCAGAAGCATACCACTCTATGTAAGAAAGAATCTGAAGTTTTTACTAGTGAACTTGGTCCAAAAGGATATTATTGAAGAGACATTGGGCCTGATTACAACTTTGGAGGAGGTGTTAATCCGTCCCAAAAGTGACGGTAAAGTGACGGATATACCACCAGCCGTATTACGAGTTCCATAGGATATAATGGACTCGTAATACGGCTGGTGGAATATCCGTCACTTTACCGTCACTTTTGGGACGGATTAACACCTCCTCCAAAGTTGTAATCAGGCCCTAAATCTGCTGAATGAGTCTCATTCATTGAATTGGCCACATAATGAGGATTTATATTTGTGTGTAGTCTTTCAAGCACTCAACATATCCATAGATATTGGAAAATATCCTCGTCCTAATATAAATAAAATGGTGATCTTACTTGGTTGTGCTATCATTTTGAGTGAGTCTGCAGAAGAGTCAAGAGCACTAACTCATTTGGAGTATTTCATTATAAAAAGAAGCTGTTTGGGCTGACTTTGGCGATGGCAATCATCCTACAAGCTATTATTCATTTGGTAAAAGACTTAGATAACAATGTGAAGTGATTCCAAGATTCTATATATATTTGTCTGAAAGACATTTGAACATATTATGACATGTTACTGGAATCCTTTGCAAGGCAATCAAGTGATGGACTGGTCCTTAGCATGGAGAAATGTCCCTTGACAAAGCCAGGGTCGATTATCTTAGTCACACAAGGCCTGAACAAGGGATTGTACTGAAAACATTTCTACTGGATCTCATCATGAAGGTGCCACTGCTGGACAGAAAGCAAAAGTTACTGTCATGTGTGGGACTCCACAAAATCTATAGCAATTTTGAGAAAATGTTTGTCACCATTATTGAGCCACTCAGGATGTTACTATGAAAAGGAAAGATTTTGCTCGGGTGAGCACCAACAGGATGCCTTTGGCTATGTTAACAAAGGCATTCTATCTGCTTCAAATTTGCAAACATTCGCTATGGGAACATGCTGCATGGTGACCCCGAATGTGTGTGCATATGAGTTGGGGGATATTCTATCAAAAAAGAGCAGGGAGGCAAAAGTGTGTGCTTCCATATGCTTTTAGAACATTTAATGAGATGGAAAAGCACTATGATGAAGGTGAACAGGAGTGATTATCATGTATTTAGACCACTAACAATTTCCATTATTTTGTGTATTGACCACTAAATGCTTCCTGTACTTCGTCCCAGGAGGCAAATTTGTTTTACAGCTGGTTGAAAACCCCCTACTTCAGATACTGTTGCCAGATGGTGAACGTACCTTCAAAGTATAGTACAATTCTATAAAAAATTCAGAGATATAGGGGGCCATTACGACCCTGGCGGAAGGCGGAGAAGCGGCGGTAAGACCGCCAACAGGCTGGCGGTCTTTCTTTTGGAATTATGACCATGGCCATCCGCTGCTTCTCCGTTCCACCCGCCGGTATTTTGACCCGGCTTACCGCCGTGGATTTCCTGCGGTTGGAACCGCCATGAAATACATGACGGTAAGCACTATCAGTGCCAGGGAAATCCTTCCCTGGCACTGATAGGGGCCTCCCACACCCCCCACCCCCACCCTGACTCCCTCCCCTACACCCCCCACCGCCCCTGCCACCCCCTAAAGGTGGCAGGGCCCCCCTCCCCACCCGACCCCCAACATCACAGAACTCACACACACACGACACGCACGCAGGCACCACCAACACACACACGCACACACACCGACATACATGCCTTTATCCACACACACAGTCAGACACGCACACCCACATACAAACATACACGCACACATCCATACAGACATACCCACAGACATACATGCACTCATTCCCAAAACATGAAACACCCTCACAAGCATACACGCACTCACACACCCCCTCTACATACACAGACGCACACCCCCATGCACCCACACAACACACAACACCCCCACCACCCTCCCCTAACAGACGATCGACTTACCTGTTCCGTCGATCCTCCGGGAGGGGACGGGAGCCATGGGGGCTGCTCCGCCGACACCACACCGCCAACAGAACACCGCCACGCCGAATCACAGGACGTGATTTGGTGGGCGGTGTTCTGTTGGCGTGGCGGTGAAGGTGGAGCAAACTCCACTTCCCCGCTGCCCGCCAGTATGGCTGTTGGTGGCTCTCCGTCGGAAAAAAGGACAGAGAGCAGCCAACAGTCATAATACGCCGAGCGGCAAACCGCCACTACTGGCGGTCTTCCGCACGGCGGTCCCTCGGCGGTCTTGTAAAAATACCGATGAGGTTGTAATGACCCCCATAGTTTTGCAAGGGTGTATGTCCTAAGTAACAGAAAACAACCCACTGATTGCTTGTCTCACCTTCCCTGGCCCAAAATTAGTGGAGTTGAGACTGAGGAAGGTAAAACAGATATTTTAGCAAATACTGAGGATGTTTGTGGAATACATGGTAGTCTAAACATCAGAATTTCTCTGAAGATGTTAAGAAGCACATCCATGATGATGGCCTCCATGCAAGAGTATAACAGAACCTCTACATTCCTTTGCTCAAATCTCAGCCAAATTGACTTTTCTAAGAAATGTGATGTTTACATATGCAAATGTGTTCTACTAGAGTTAATCCATAACACTATACTGATATTATCCCGTAGTGGGTATATGGGCATGTCTACATTAAAAACAAAATTCTAAGGAAGCAATTTTGGGGCCAGATTGAATGTAGATGCATACTATTTGGTTGGGATGTGTGAACATTGTTTTTCTAGTGATAGGAAATTTACAAATGTCAGTGCTCCCGTACAGCCTGTAAAACGGCCCGCTTGGCTTGGTAAAAGTCAGCTTTTGACATTACAGAACACTGTAAGAAACTGCCATCCAACATGCCTTTTTTGTTTTTAGTTGTCATTAATTACCATATTAGGTGGCCGGGTCAATTTGGCAGCTTTACCTCCCTCAGGTGAAGTCCTGGTGTTTCTCTGTGATGTATTTAGTAAGGAAGAACATCCAGAACAGCTTGATACAGACAATGCTGCACAGTTTGTGTCCACACCTATGGCAGATTTTCTCTCACATCACTGCATCAAATACATGAGGACCGCACTGTATGTCCCACAATGCAAGTATCAGGAGGATCAAGTGAATCGTTATTGGAAGAAGAGTGGCCAGCTTGTGTTCTAGAATCTTAGAACTGTAATATAGTGAGTGCTGTAATATAGTTAGTGTGGGTTTATAAAGTGAGTCGCTATTTTTGGAGCAAAAAGTGTTCCTGTTGTTGAGTAACAAATTTCCAAAGAGAGGGAGATGTAATGTGTCAATGGATCTTGAGAGGCTCGGGAATGGTGTTGACAGAAGCAAATTAAGGGCAGACAGCATCCTTATGCAATATAGGAAGTATTGGAATTTCAAGAGAGTAGTTAAAATCAATGGTCATTCTGGTATGAGCAACAGTACGGTGATCGCAGGTAGTGAGACAGATACTGGTTATGCAGATTCCCCCATTATAGAGCTTAAGAGAGCAGCAGCTTCTGAATCTACCTTGGTGCATGCTAAATGAAGTGAATGAGACCTAACTTCTCAGGAGACAGTTACCCCCCCCAAGAGGCACCCACAGTATTTCACAACACTGTCACCACTGTCAACTGTGTACAGAATCACCCTCACTCTAGAATTACCTCTTGGAGGATTTTATAGGAGTGGGATGTGTTTGCAGGATGTCTTCCATTATAGGCATTGCCATTGACCATAACATTCCTTATATCTTGTTATTCTTGATTTTGAGAGGAAGAATAGGCTCCATTCTTGCTCTCTTCTCTTCCATCCCTTCTTCTTCCTTGAATTATTCCTACTATTGTATTATTATGGAAAGTTGAAATGTCCCTCATGAACATTCTATTTTTAAATTTGTAGATTCACTCCTTGTTTGCTAGCTTGATTAGATGTTTCTCAGACCTCTTATGTTAGTTTGGTAAAAATTAGTGCGCCACAGTACTGACTGCTAGATTTTACTATAGCAGCCTCTGATGATCTTTTGCCTGCCCAGTCTCCATGTTTACGGGTAAGCCAAGGGACCGGGATAATGTGCCAAATAGTTATTGGTTTAATGGTAGGGGTTCGCCCCCCCACACTTCCTTCTCGCTTTGTATTTCTCTTAGTGGGCAAAGCCTTTTAGGTCTGTAAACTTAGCAGACCTCATGTTATAGACTTTGGAAAATCATTAGCTCTCGCAGGACTCACTGTGCTGACATTATTTGATTTAAAAAAAGCCTTCTATCTTTATGCCTTGTTATGGTCAGTTTTAATAACATCTGATGGGTGGCTAGCTTCTGGTTTCAGAGGTCTTTTACAAGCATATATTTATGTTTATTTTAAAGGAAGCTTAGGAGAAATGAAGTGGCTTTTGTATAAGAACTTTTGGTAACGTGAGTCTGTTCCAGGGTTTTGCAATTCTTGTCTTTTTTACAGCATTACCATTGGTGATATTGTGTTCCTTCATAAGGAACAAATTGTGCTCCTGAAAAGTAGTTAGTATTTTATGCTGATCGCATCGTCAGATTAAAGCTCTGGTAGATCTTTGATTGGTAAGTACCAGGATGAGGTAGAGTTTTGGAAGTAATGCACTAATGCGTTACTGTTAATCTTCATTCTTAAAATTACCCTTCCTCACCCTAGTACTTAGGGCCCATCCTCCCTTTCCATGATCCTGTCCTCACTCCCTACTGCTTGGGGATGACAGGAAGATATCCAGGTCTCTGCCTACTTTATGGCCCTTGTGATAGTGGAAGCCTGAGGGGAGGGGCACAAAAAAAGTGGAAATGATAACTGTTACCAAGCTTTTTTGTAGGTCATTTGGTGCCTGTTAAGAGGTGGACATACCTCAACTGGTAAATATACTTGTTTACTTAGACAAGAAATGTTACCTGGAGTAATAAACAGTATAAGTAAGTAATCAGTGTACTACAGCTCAGATGAGAAACAGAAGAGTCACACAAACCGCACTCTGACACCATCTAAGATTAATTGAAAGAGAGCAAGAACGATAGTTCCTCCATAACAACACAGCCACAGCTGGCATGGGTTAGGTGGTGGCCTGAAAGGCCCTGAAATTTCTCCGTAGACCACCGCATGTAGATAATTTATAACATCATTTTTAGTCACACGGGTTAGGCAGGACAATTGCACCCCAATATAAAACATCAAAGCATGGAAACTATTCAACTTACAAAACCACAGTACTCCCACTTACTTGGGCCTGGGGAAGGTTGATCGTATTCATAAGTCTGCCAATTACAATGTAAAGTTCTCAAGAAGCCAGGACATTGTCAAAGGTTGAACTACACAAAATCATGAAACATAATGTAACATATTTTTTTCATGATTGATACTTGACTTCACAAACTATTGGAAATTTTTAGATCACTGTATGAACTTTAATCAGCGCCATGCTTTTACAAAAATGGGTTCCAGCATACTTTTTTTCAGTGAAGAAATTAATCCCGCGTGGCAAGCTGTCAAAAAGTGAAGTCTGTGGGTTGGCATTTAAACAGTTATTCCAGCATTATCTCACCTTATTTGACCAACTGTAGATTTTGCATGTACAAATGTGAATACCATTGCTGTCCTAATCTTTAATTGTAATGGGACATATAATTGCATCTCCATAGACCTCTGTAAACGTTTGTCACTGAATGTAACAGAGCGATAGTACTTTAATATCGTCCCCACATGCTTACTCAGACCTAATTAAGGGAGCAGTCCATGTATGCACTGTAATTTTAAAAACGAATCGCCAAATAGTAATTTGAAAAATGTGCTTGCTAAGGGATTTCTGAATTATACTGTTATATTTTCGTATTCGTAAAAAGCCAATCACTGCCAAGCCTCCACACAATACACCTAAATGTCTCTAGAATTTCAAAGGGTCTTGTTAAAAAATGTAGCAAATAGTGTTGATATAAACCTTGATAATTTCTCTAACATGCGTATTCGGGGTAGTAAACACAGCTTCATTTCCCAAAACAATACTTTTAGAAGAACTATATTGTATTGTATATTATCACTCACATTTCTGAGCAAACCTAAATAAATAAGGCGGACAAAGTCCAATTGAGCTGACAAATTTTCTACCAATGTGATTTCAAATAGTTGGGATACATAATTAACCCCGTAAATCAGATTTTATAATGAAAACACTATTTCAGCCTTAATTATAACAACAATACAAAGAGCTGTACAAATCCAAGGATGTCGAACTAATAGGGCTAAATATATCTCACATAAATACAATGGCAAAATAAATTAGCATCTAATTTGGCAAAAGGCTGCGTGCAATCCAAAACTTGCAGCGAACTAAAAACTGCTGTGCGCTTTGTATTCTTTCTGTACATTACCATAAGAAGTTATAATTGTTTCATTTTTGGCAAAGTGAGCTGCTTATGCTACAAATTAGGAACACCCAGTTTAGTTGGTTGATTTCAAAACTAGTTCTGATCAAGTAGAAAATACATAGAAATGAGAGAATGGTAGAAACAAAAGATGTTGCATGTTAAATGAAGTCAGATGCAATTATAGCTTTATTTATCAAGTTTCACTTGAGTTTTGCTCAAGTGAAGATTATAACAGGTGCCATTTTTAGGGTCGAGTGCGTAAGCGTTCTGTCCCTATTGTAATCTTTCTGTGGGCTTTTAACCACGACCAGTTGGTTGGTTTGTGGGCCTGCCTTTTAAAATTCACTTGGTTTAGTTAGTGAAAGGCATGCATACGTCATGCCTTTTACGGTGTTTAACCCTCCTTGATAGCACCAGTAAACTATTGAAAGCATACAAAGCTCTTTGTTTTCTGCAAGGCTTTTGAACTACTTATTCTTTTTATTTTGTAGGCTGCACGATCTCGCTGGGCAGTAGTTGAGCGCTTTGCATGACATCAACCCTGTTACATGGATAATTGCACTTTTGACGGTTACATGGATGATTGCGCTTTTGTGGATACGTTTGACTGCGAGCGAACTTCTGTTTCCTTTTGTGTGTCTCCTTCCTGCTCATGGTGGATGTGGGCTCGCTTATGTGAAACTGTTTTACTTTTCATTTTCAATTTATGTGGCAAGAAAAGTCCGGTTAGGAGGTTATATCGCTAATAGCTCTAACTTGAGCAAATGCAAGACCCATTACAATGCAAATGCTTGTTATATATGTGTCCACATTTTCAAACATTCTCTTGAGGAATTTTTCTATTGTGAATGTACAAAAACTACTCAGTTTCCAAAAATGTCTATCAACGGTTCTTATCCGCACCAGCGCATCGTGTCTTCATCAGAAATAGCTCTTAGCAAGTCTTGGTCACCTCACCTCTACACTGATAGGGCTCCTCCTGGCTGTGATCTGCAAGCGTTTGGCAGTTGTGAGAGGCATGCATGTGATGCGCACAAAAGAAATCAGAAAATTAATGCAAATACAAAGTAAATTAATTCCTCTCGTATGTTTCTGTCAGCATTATTTAGCTTGATAATGGGTTCTCTGTTCATAATCCTATGATTATAAATGAAGATTGTTCTTGATAGAAACTGTTAAGTGGCCAACAGACAAAAAAGGGGGTATGCTGATTTGGCTATATGTCTACCATTTAATGGGGACACACAGGCTAGGCAGAAGTATGATATGTAGTCAATCGAGCGCTTTATAAATGATTATATTATATAAAAATAATAATATGTAGTGCAGTGCTGTATTTTACATCTCTCGGTAGGCGTTTTTCTTGTTTTCGTCTAACTATTAACTTATTCTATTTGTACTTGTTTTCCTCCTAGGAAGTCCACCTTTCTGTGTGCCTCATTTTCTGATGATAACACACTTATACCCACTTTCCATTCCAACGCTAATCACAGTACAGCGATAGGAGCATAGACTATAATTGTGATATCATTAGCAAAACAAGAACCTCAAAATGGCAATTTTGCCTCAGTCACTAAACAGCAGAAAATGAAATGGAAACTGCAGATACTTGTTTTCGTGAGAATTAAAATCAAGATAACTTTGGCAAAGCACGTTATAGGAAGATGCTGTACAACAGACTTTTTTTGTCTAACATGTTACACTGCTTTAAAATCTGTTTGATGGACACACATAAATAGCAAGCTTTGTGTAGTTAGTTGATCTGAAGCTTGTTAATAGCATGTATATATATTAGGTCACAAAATAGTGAGAGTGCTAGGCCGTGCTGATCAGTCTGTTTCTGCCCAGACTGGCATTTTCTTGTTTCTCTTGAATGTTGGCAAATAAATGTTCCATGCAGATAGTGCACTTTTTACAGAATGCATGTTGGCTAAGCACTTAACTAGAATTTATGAGCTGATGATACGGGATGTTTTTATCGGGATGGAATGGTTTCAGAGATTTTCTCCTTCTCCTCAAGAACGCTCCATTTTCAGGGTTCCCATGATGACAGAGACTCTCTCATCACTTTTCAGATGGTTTGTCAAATGTGTGCCAATAGCTGTTACTTAACCACTACCTGGGTCGAAAATAAATTCTCAGCTAACTCTCAGCAAACATCACACACACCTGCTATCCTGCTTTTTAACCTATCAAATAAAATCCATTAAATATGAATGTGGTGCACCCTTCCTGCTGTGCCCTTTCACCCCTAAAACCGCACAGCCCATCATCAACCAAGCAATCTGCTCTCTGAACGCCATCCTGAGCAACAAATTATGGACAAGAGAGTAATCAATCCTCATCAAACTGCCCTTCACTGGACTGAGTTTTTCTACTTCCATGTTCTTGTCACCGCCTTCCACAATCATACATATCAGTTGATCATTACTCAGGGGTTCTCCCATGAGTCCCCCCAGTTCTGATTCCATGGGATCTGCTATATTTCTCTCCCAAACATCACAAAGATGCAGGATTTCCTGGGCACTTTCCTGTCTTTTCCACCCTCCATTGCCTACATTTACCAACATTTCATCTTCAACAGTCACCTCTGTCAGATTCACTCATCCAGCCAGTTGCACCTATCTTTCACACTGTAATAGCCACCTGTGCCCCATGGGATAATTTATTTACAATTACATCTTTGCCCTTCATCACTGCTCAGCTTAATTCCCTAAGAGTGAGATCTATTAAACTTTGATGCAACACAACGCTTCAAGCAAAGTTGTGTCAAAAGGAGAGAGCAGAAATGCTCCATATCTATTAAAATATGATGCAGTTCTGCTCTCTCATAGCTCTCGCACAATTCTGGCTGCCTAGTGCCGATTGGGGACTCTTGTGCCATGAAGAAAGGGTGCCTGCATTGTGGTCAGAACAGATTGCTTGTGCAGGAAGTGATAATGTCTTGCACAAAAAACATTCTTAGACAATTATTCCTCTTTGTATGTGTGCTAAAAAATGCAGCACGTGTGAAGATGCAGTAACAAGGAAAAAAAAGATATTTCTCCTTGTTACATCAGCCCCCGGTATGTGCACCATTCTGGGCAATCTCATATTTACTGACTTTAGTCATAGTAGATTTGTGTCAAAACACAACACCTGGGTATGCCCACTCTCCACTCAATTAACGCATCCCTAATGCAAGGTAACACATGGCAGTGTGATGTGCTGCCTTGAGTTACTTTTGGTTTATAATCCTATGCAAAACCATACAAATCTTGTTTTGCGTGGCTTGGTAAATCTCAACATGGATTTTCCACCAGAACTAAGCCACAAAAGTAATGCAATTTCAGTGCAAAGTCTTAGTAAATCTGGACCCAAATCCCACCAGTCCTTTATCCAAATATTCTCTGTACATGCAATTTGATTCTATAAAGTCTATTCAACCAGTCACTGCGTACTGGCATTTACAGTCATTGTCTTTGATAGTTTCCTGTTTAGGATCCTACAACATACCACAATATGTTCGCTATTTCTAGCCCTGTTAATTCTCCTTTTTATCTTTAATTTAATTTAATTTAATTTAATTCAGTACATTTGTAAAAATGGTCTACTTACCCTTTACCTCTCCTCACATCCAATTTCCAACACTCTCCAATCAGGCTTTCATATACTTGACAAAATAACACTTGATAACACAGGATTGACGGCACATGCTCAAGCCAATTTCCATACATAAACAAGAATTAATTTCTCCTCATTGGAGCACATATCGTCAGCATAAATTATTTCCTCACAATTCCATTCAAGTTTTATTGAGCTGCAAACGTGAGACTCTATAACCTACCTCTTTAATTCCTTCAACGCTTCACCTGCCCTTCTTCACTGTTAACTGAACTCACCTGTTCCTAATTTTAGTGTCCTTCCCTGACAGTGCCATGTCTAACTGGGGTTTTCATACACTATAGCCTTTCCAAATTCTTCCTCAGTTCCCCAGTCAACTCACCAGCACAGTATTTCCTGAAAGCCACTTGCCTCTATGTCTCCTATCTCTGAATAATCTGTGTACCTTTTCCTCATAATCCCATTGTTTCTTTGTGCATTAAAATGTGTAAAGCTAGAAGTAGACTAGTTACTCTGAAGTAAATTCTCATATGTTATTATTCGAGATCTTTCATCACTAAGTTTCCCTATTCTACTCTACAACTATCAGGTCTGAAGTATTTGTTTTTATCTATTTAGATGTTTAAAGACTGCAACCTGGGCCCTGGTGCTGTTGAAAGTGGAGTAATGTGTTTAGTATCAAGGAACCAATACAGACAGTAGGTATGAATACAAAAGATAGGCGCACATAAAAATGGTATAATGATATATAAGGCATTGGTGCATTTACATTGCACCTTTGAGATAGGTGGTTATGGACAGGTTAACTTCAGGTTAACTTCAGATAGGCATTCTGGTTACCAGATAAGCTCAGAAGGGCAAATGCATGAATTGTTCGTGAACTGCAGCACGAAAGGGCTACTATGAGAGAATCTAGTTATCTGTTAAAGAGGCAGTGTTATACTATTAAATTGCTTATTTTAGAAGCAGTGCTTGGTACCACTTTTAGAATTTAAAATGAGACATGGCTTAACTCGAAGCTGTTTGCAGATAGCCCAAGATGGAGAGTTTGCTGAGTAAGCAGTCTGGCTTGTCAGAATGGCAGCCTTGAAAATAGTACAGTAGATTTGAAATGGACGTGTGCTTGAAAGGAAAGCTTGGACAGATCTGGTAAAAAAAATTCTAAAAATTGTACAGGATGGCTAGTACATTGAGTTATTGCTTTCCCCTTCATCGTTTTGAAAAAAGAGGAGTGTCTATAGAGTGGCTTAAAGTTTGCAACTACCAAGTAGACAAGTAGAGAATATTCTTGTGAGAACTGAGAGCTATCAATGTTTCTATCCTTTTAAGGATATCTGTGACTCTATGTAGAAAATGTGAAATTTGTAGTATACAGTGAGTATGGATGAGAGCCATTCCTGGACCTCCTGCTACATGAAGGTGTCACTGAAGAGGATCACCTCCTCTTTGGCAGGGTTGTGTTTTAAGTATATGGATTAAATCTGAGACTGCATAAAACCCAGATATAATGGATGGATATAATTTGCCATATATCATAGGCTGACAAAACCCTCCGGTAGAGTTCGGTGGCATAGGCACATCGGTGTGTTGCAGTTTATTGCCTTGCAAGCAGTAATATTCAGATGCTTCAGTTACTAAATAAATAGAATGGGGTGATATTCTTACAGTTGTCATATTGTTAGTGAGGGTAAGACCCCATTTGGAGGACCACAGGGCAGACAGGGGTTAGGGCCACAACTGTGATTGTTGAGGTTGTTTGATACTGGTGTCCCGGGGAACCATTATCCTACTGCTCTCCAAACTGGGCCAAGTGCAACCCTTTCAGCACTTGACGTTCAGGGTACCAGTACTAGGAGTTGCAGGCTTTTTAAGGAGGTAGTTTAGTTTTAATAGCCCAGAACACAACAGTCAAACAACGGGTACAATAATATACTGCCTAGCTTAATTTAATGCAAAAGAAAGTACTTTTAAATTCACAGCAGAACTAAATCTTGCACAATCCAATTAATATGTTATAAATGGTTGTCATGTGTTGCCTTTTAACCATGAGGTGCAACACTTCTTCTCCCTACTCTTGTAACTGTCTTCCCTCCAGATTTTCGGGGAGATTCTACCAACATTACTATCCACACTATTTTATGACATAGCCAAGGATTAGGCTCAGGTGAAGATCACTCAAACATTCTCATGAGTCAAGTGTCAACTCAGATCTAGGTCTTTTTTTCCACCTTTGCACGAAAAAGTCTCAAGTGGGTGCAACAGATTTGCCCATGCATCAAAGCTTCTCCTTCATTCATATTTCCAGCTGTGCCGTGCGGTGCAAGTTGGTATTCGGTGGTGGTCCGGGCTGCACAATTGCCATGGATGGAGTTTGCGCCCTCAGGAGGTAGACTCCAGCAATCTAAGTTGCTGCTGTGCTGGCATGCACAGGACGATCTTCACAGGACATGCTCTGGTGGCAGGCCTATGTAGTGGCATTTGTCTACAGCAGCAGCACCCCACTAGGGATAGTGAAACTTGCGAAAGTTGTAGCCTCCAGGCCATCTCTTCACGGTGTCTGCTGGCAGGAACAGTAGCTTGGATGTTTTGGGTCTTCTAGCTTCATCTATCTCCTTCTCTTAATGAGCAATGGTAGGACCACTCTCTGAACCTGTAGCAAGATGCCTGTCAAAACATAATGACACACCCAGGTACAGTCATATTTACAGGTCCTCAACAACTGCACAGGTGACCTTCACAGTACAGGTCACTTGTGGTTGCTTTCATGGGCTTGTCAGCATCCTCAGGCTATGCTGGAAATTTCCCGGGATCCTTGGGTAGGTTGTGGTGCACTGCCTTACTTGATCAAGAAACACTTGAGACTGGAACAAAATAGAGTGGTTTGGATCCCATTTTTATACACAGTTTCTTGACATGGATCCACTGCTTCATGCTTCAGAACTGACTTGGTTTGGTTGCCTTTACTTTATGCAAAGTAATGGCTAGTACAGCAGATAGTAATGGGGCTGGCTCCAAGCAGGAGTACCCAAAACAGGAGTGCAGTGAAGTGGATGATCTCTGCACATAGCTGCCATCTGACTTCCTGAAGTAGCAATCAAAGACAAACAAATGTCAAGTCTGCCTAGACATATCCTCATTTTGAGCAACAGAAACTGCATTCCCACTCTGTTAGACCAGTCAGCCTTAGGGTGGTCTTCCTCCCAAATGTTTTACCTCCACTCCTCCTGTTTTATGAACCCATTTTTCATTGGCTCCTAGGACTTTGCACACTTTATCACTGCAAACCAGTAGTAAAGTGCCTGTGCTCTCTCCTTTAAAATTGATTACATTCGATTACACCCAATAGCCACATTTAATGTATTTGTAAGTCCTTAGTAAAGTGATATTGCAGGTACCCGCCTCAGTAAAATAAATGCTACTAGTGGGTGTGCTGCACTGATTGTGCCACCCACTTACGTAGCCTCTCAAACATGTCCCAGTCCTACCACCGCAGAATGTATGTGCAGTTTTAAACTGACATTTCAAGCTAGCAAAATAAACCTTTTGCCAGGCCTAAACCTTCCTTTCTGACACATTAAGTCACCCCCCGGGTAGGCCCTGAACAGCCCATAGGGCGGGTTGTATTGTATTTAAAACAATGGAAATTCACTTTTAAGCTTTACATGTCCTGGTAGTTAAAGTCTGATTTTTCACTACTGAAAAGGTGTAGCTCTCCCAAAGGATAACATTAGATTACCTAATCATGTTTAATGTGATAATATTTTATTGGGAGTAAGTAAGAAAGTCATGTCTGGTGTCTGTAGAACTGTAATTTGAAACCATCTTCAATGGTAAAGTCGGATTTTAAGTCACCATTATGAAAATGTGAGTTTTAGAAAGTTGGAATTTTCTTCTCCTAACCATTTTGTTCCTGCAGCCTTTTCCTGAGTCACATAACTAGATATGAGTGGCAGTTGGCTTTTGTATATTCTCCCAGATAGCCACAAAATAGAGGGACTAGGTGTGTGTGAATGGGCCATCACTTGCAGGATGTGTGGCAAAGCTGTGCACAGAACAAATTACACATCAATAGGCGGGGCCCTGATCACTAACAAATAACTTCATACTAGCCTTTCATGCCTGTCAGGCTGGAGCCAGGGCAGGGAAGCAGGAAATGCCAGGCACCTCTATAGGGAGGAAATCCAGATGCTACTACTACTTCAGAGCTGTCACCAGGTATAAATATTGGAATACACGCCTGGACCTGTGGATATTACAGAAGAAGGAAACCCCACTGCTCTGCATGAAAGAAAGACTTGACCTGCACCCTTCATCCCAGGCTTCAGAGATATAACAAGCTTCAGAGGCCTCCCTCTGCCTAGCTGACTTACTACCTGGGCCTGCGACTAGTACTGCCTGAGCCCTTCCAGCCTCTGCTGGAATGAGTTCCTGATCCCCAAGAAGTGCCCCCCAGGTCCTGGACCCTTGGTGTGGTATCCATTGAGCTCCTCCCTGAAGGAAGGAATAAATCCTGAAGTTTTGGGCCCTTGGCAAACACAAAAAGGACTGTTTATGTCAAGATCTTGCAGCCCGTACTGACCACAAACACAAAGCTTCAGTTACCCTCACTCTGCTCTACAGCGATGATCAGCAACACAAGATCTGCACTTCTCGGTACAGCACCAACAGCCCGTGGTGATGACCAATTTGAATCTCCAGCCAAGACCATCCGTGATGCCCGACAGGATATTCATGCTATAGCGATGACAGTTCACGACAGCTCGTCTGCTCTTTGTACTACAGCAACAACATTCTCGATGGTTCCTCTACCCCGAATGAAACACTTTGTACAGGACTGCAGAAAGTAACTTTTGAAGCAGGACTAACGTCTTCCCTCTATCCAGCCCATGCTCTATCTTGGCCGGCTTTACTTTCACCCCAATTTGCATGACCAGATACCGTGAATGACACTTTGTGCTTTTTGGTGCATTACTTGCCTAAAATCTTTTGAATTGCATATCTCTGGTTCCACTGATTGGATTTTTGTTGTTTTGGCCTCAATTTATTACATTTTACTCTATTGTTTCTAAATTGGTATGGGATATTTCTTGTGTTGTGTTTCTTTGCTCCTGTTTGTGTGCTGCATAATTACTTTACACAGTGCCTCTAAGTTAAGCCTGATTGCTTTTGTGCCAAACTATCAGAGGGTTAAGCACAAGATACATTAGTGATTTTTCATGTTTCACTCTGCCAAGGATTGTAGCTGTTGCTTGAGTAGCATTTCACCCCCTCTGACTAACCCAGTTTCTCACACTGACCTGAAGGTAAACTGAGGGGCTTAGCCATATGCACCCTGAGGACCAGTTGCTGAAAGACATTCAGCAGGCTCTGTGAACATGGAATTGAGGCAGGAGGGTGCTCTGCTGGTTGTGGAGGGGCTGTGCAAGATGCCTCGACTGGCAGGAGAGGAGTGAAGAAGACTGGCACAGAAAGCCAATAAAACCATCACACTGCAAGGGGACCTGTTTGAGGCCTTGAGGTCTGTTGAAAATGCTCCTGGTGTCTAAGGCTCACCAATAGGAGTTAAATGGGCCAAAGATCTCCAGAATCTGCATAACGGGGCCCACGTTATGCACCTTGGAAGATTTACCCATTTTGAACATACCAGCCCAAGAAACTGCACACATGGTGCTCCACAGTTAATGCCTTCTATTACCCTGGGAGTGGGTCAGGGCCTGAGGTCAGCACAGACTTCATATTTTTGAGAAAGCAAGTGTACATGGCACTCCCTCACCCAAAAGCTATTTGTTTCAGTGGGTCTGAATCTCCCGGGCCCAAGGGAATCCCCATTCTGCCCCAATGTTTAGTGAGGCTATGGGTGGCCCAGGCGGGGCTGGAACACAGTAGTTAAGCGTTACACCTAAACAAGGCAAAACAAAACAAAAGAAATCTGTGCAGCGCAAGGCTGCAGAAGAAAGTGCCAGAAGCCACTAATTACATATTCACAACTCAGCGAGGGAGTACACCACAATGTCCTGTGTGGGCTTTATTTGCACATGTTATGGCCTCTGTGATGCCCCAAAATGGGTAGGGGTACTACTAACATTTCTGAAGTGTATTTTAGAAGCTGCAGGACATGGAGTAGCCCGCCAGTACTGGTTTAAGAAATTAACCCTAGTTTCATAGGCCCTAGGATGCAGGAACTGGGGAGAGTATTCGGCTTATTTCCAAGCACTTCCAGAGCTGGAACATTACAGCTTGCAAGTACTGACACTTCTAGTGGTTGGTCCTATAGCTGCATTTTATGTGGTTAGGTGAAAGTAAAGGAAGATTCTGACACATTATTTTGACTTGTAATGCTTTTATTAATGGTAATGATTGCATTTAAAATGGTTATTGGGTCCATTGGTATAATGGTAATTTCTAACATGTTATTATAGTTCTTCTTATTGTGGTGACCCCCTGACAAGGCCAATATGATAGCTCTATATAATGATGTGGTGACTCCCCGATTCACCCTTATGGTAACTCCATTGGAGTTCTCCTGAGTAGGACATCCTAGATTTCGCGACACGAGGCCTCTGTCCATATTTGAACAAACTAGTATCCCCATTGCTGTGCTGCACAGGCTCCTTGTCAACATAATCTCTGCCTTCATGTCCATGTTGAACCTCAAGAAATAAACAATAGGTTACTCTGAAGTTCCTAGTGTTCATACTTGGGCTCCAGGCATGCCACACTTCAGTAATGTATGGATCTAAACATTAATGAACTGCTATTACTAAATCTAAACATTAATAATAAACAGATTTAGGTGAAACAAAAATGCATATCCGCTATTTCTATGCAGGTTCTTCATTTAGAACATAAGTATCAAAAATTGGGTTAATATTTTGTAGAGGATTGCCCCTACAAATTCAATAAACACAATCTGGTTAGGTCAAAATAAAGTTCTCGGGTCAGCCCCTGGTAGATATGGCACAAGCAGCATTCAACCCCAGAAATGTGTGTATTAGATTCAGGAAGTACCAACAATTTTAACTTTTAAACATAACACATTCAAATTTCCAACCCAAGGTACACAACTAGAAGAATAATTTAGCAATCAAAAAGACCTCAAGATCATTAAAATAGGTTAAGGGTGATCAATGATATGAATTTTCACAGTTTTGTGGCAAAAGCACCACTGAAAAGAACTGTTTGTTGTTGATCTGGACCTAAGTGCAATTTCAGGTCAAAGGTGATGGTGTATAGGTAGGATACATCAAGTGGGTATCCTAGTCAAAGTCTTTACCTGTGCTGAACTCCCTCTTAAGACATTTGTTTTCACACACAAAACATAGAGCCAGACAAAGATTTTGTGGCTGCTCAGGGTGCTTCTTCAAATTAAAAGATTTGCAGTCCCGCCCAGTCCACGATTTTACCTTTGGACATTTATAGAAACCAAAATAATTCAGTGGGGCAAAGGCAGAGGCTGTACCCTGGTTGGGCTTCACGTGGCCAGATAGTTTTAATGCAAGGCCATGCTTCTCCTGCTTTCAGCATTCGAAAAGCTCTAAGTGGGAAAAACCTGGTATTGTCACCTATCTAGGATGTGACCTCTCTGGTAAAAACTCACACTTTGTCCCAGTCCTCCAAAGGCAGAGAAAACGACTAACTCTCACTTCATTTAAATGGGAGGAAAGTTCCTTCTGGTCAGTTCTGCAGCTCCTAACTCCTCTGGACAGGATTTTAGGCACCATGTCTCTCTCAAGCCAGGGTTTCTGCAGGCCTAGTCCTCTGTGGACAGCTAAGCCATCATGGAGCCAGGAGTCCTTCTGCAGTTTGTTACGCTGAAACAGGCAAAAAGGATGCCAACCACTTTAGAGAACAGTTCCAGTCCCTGGGTCCTGGCAATAGTCAGTAGTCTTTGAGTCCTGAGTCCATGAGTAATAACACTTCTTAAGGCAGTATTCCATCTTTTTCTTCCAACAGTGCCTTCTTCTTCAGTTGTTGTATTCTAAGGTCCAGGAACATTCTGAGGTGCTGGTGTTTAAGCTGCCAAAGTTATGCTGTGTACTAGTCAGTGACTGAAGAATGCATTCCACCCAATCATAACTATTTTCTCACAGTCCATCACTTACTTTTGCAACAGTTCCTCTTTGCCTTAATACAAATGTATGAAAGAGCCACTTTTTTCAATATGGCAGAGTCCTTCTGCCACTAGGAAGGCCTTTTTCAGCTCCCTGACCACTCCACTATTTAGATTAGTTCTACTCCTACCTGACAAGGTCCAAAAGGTTCTCGCCCCCCTGTGAATGGAGCCTGTCTGTCTAAGAGGGTCCTGGGAATGAATAGGAGACACCCTCCCTGGCACCTCCAAGTACAATGAGCTGTTCTTTGCTCTGCCAACTATTTGCCATCTATTCCTTTCCACCCAGATCGCAGAAGCCTGCTATATCTTGCTAAGTAGTTAGTGGTGGACACCTGTTTGTCCTTCCTGAGCTCAGAGGCAATCCATTGTCATCTGAGCCAGGATCATTAACTTTCCCAGCCAAAGATATATTTTCCAGTCTTGAAGGTGTGATGAGTGACATAACTGGGTTTAAGCCTATCATACATTTTTCTATACGTACATTTCCACTCAAGATAGAAAAAACATCGATTTCAGAATGAATTATGATTTTTAGAATTGAGTAGGAAATACATATGAAGGAATTTTCTAGCATTTTCCTATGTAGAGCTATGAAATTAAATATTTTCATCATACCGAGGCCTGTCCTATGGAAAATATAGCTGGACCTACACAGTCAAAATCAGCATATACATTTATACTTTTTAAATATAGCATATGTCACCTTTTTTATACATTAGGCATCCTGCCTTGTGGGTTTAACAACGTACACTGTAGGATGGGGGTCTTAATATTTTAAGACATAAAAATAGGTATTCCTGCATGGCAAAAGCCAAGTTTCCCAGCTGCCAGCAGGCAAAGGTTCCCCATATATGTGAGTATTTTAAATGCACACTGCAGACTAAATATGAATTTAACTCCCATGTATGCATTTTTAAGCAACTTACAATGGATGTACAGGAAAATGACATTGACCAATTGGGTGAAACCAATTTTATCAATGTCATTTAAGAACCAGAGCACCTGCACTGTGGTAATACCAGGAAAGATTCTGGTTCAGAACAAGGCTAACCTTGGGTGACAGTGCAGAAAATATACATTTTCTACAATTTGCTACAATAACATTAACAAATTAAAAAAAAAGAAATCACAAATTATTAAAACCAGGAAAAAATGTAACACTTTTTAATTGTTTTAATTTAAAGGCTCACTGAAGATACTAGATGCATGCTAAAGGAGAGGATATGATACAATGAATGCAATGCATCACCATAAAAAGAATACATTGTTTATAAAAAATGATTTTAGAATTGTCAACAACTCAAGATAAACAGATATGTAATGACGAACAAAAAATATGAACAATAATGATTTCTGACTTCGCAAAGGAGAGCTCAAAAATAAAGAGACCTGTAAGACAAATGTCAATCAACATTTTAGGAAACTATAAATTTGGGAAACTTCTTCTTATAAAATACAAAACACCCCAATGTCATCATTATAAAAAGGCAAAATTCAATTCTATATGGAGGGAAAAGAACAAAGCCTGAGGAATTAAAACAAAAAATGCATGTAGGCCTCTGATTACATCTTTCTTTGTGAATACAGACAGAAAAATAATAGTCGATGCTCACAATACTATCCTGAGCACAAGTTATGTTTACAGTCATCACAAAGCTTTAGCTACACCTGGGAACAGGGTTTCATCAATATCTGGATTCCTTAATGCTCACTGACTCTCTCTCTCTCTCTCTGGAACTCCGACTTCTAACAAAAATAGCTGCTTTTCCCAGCCAGTGCCAATTTCAGTATACCAACTCCACAGCTACTCTACCTCCAGTGCATCAACAGAAACATAGCGGACATATGCAGCAAAGGCCCTTTGACACGGAAGGCACATGTGCAATACAGTGAGCTTGACCTGAGCTGCTGGTCTGCAACAATTCAGGATTTCTATCCTGCACATGTGCAGGAAAGTAACTCCTCACTAATGCACCATAAATCACCACATTCTTGCCCTACATAAACCAGCAAAGTGCAGCATGGATACCACTGACTGCTGTCACTGTGAACTGGGATGGAGGGGCAGCTGCTATGGATGAATGCCAGCAGTGGTCAAAACAATACATAATGCAACTCCGAAGCGACTTTGCACGGACTACCTCTCCCAACATCCACAGGGTCAAGGAAGCAGCCCTTTCAGCTGTTCATCTGCCACCAAATTGGGATGCATTTTTATGCGCTGTAAAGCATCCATCAGGCACCCACAGGGCGGGAAGCGACGCTGCACGGAAAACATTTCCCAACATCCATGGTGTCAAGGAGGAGGCCCTGTCAGCTCTTCACTTGCCACCAACTTAAGACACATTTTAGTGCTATAAAGAGCTCAGAAGACACCCACAGCACGGGAAGCGACGCTGAATGGACTACCTGTCCCAACATCCACAGGGTGAAGGAAGCCGCCCTGTCAGCTCCTCACCTGCCGCCAATTTGGGATGCAGTTCAGCCTATGAAGCGCTCATCAGGCACCCGCAGCGAGTGTGCCTCACTGCGCCCAGAAGCTGGGCCGGGCCCTCCCTCTTGGCCCTGCAATGCACCTTCCCAGTGATATTTGCTGTGTTTATCTGAAGGTTAGGGCAGATAGGGAAAGGAAGTGTACAGTTCTGGCCTCCAAAGAGCGCCCATTAACTACAACAATTATAATATTTCTCACAAATGCAATGGGGGTCATTAGTAGCGAGATTGAGAGTGTTGAGAGAGACCGGGGGAAGGGGTGCTAAGAAAGCTGTTTCATCAGCCCCAACACTCACTGACACCAGGGGCCCACGTTCCCCTTGTTCACTTGGAAATAATGAAACTACCTCAGACTCCACTCCATATGTCGATAATGACGACCTTGTAATTGACATCAACAATAGCCAGATTAATTGCAATAGTCACATGTGCCCCCACACCTACAATAGAGGAAAACACTGAGAGGAAAACTGTCATACATTCAAAAAAGATTGTAAGTGCCAAGAAACCCCAAGAGGCCACTGAAGCAGCAGATCCGCATAGGGGAAACAAGGGAGGGATCCCCTTGAGAAAGACTTGGCTTATATCTTGTTTACAACCACACTTGAGGCTGCCCATGCCAAACTTCTGGACCCAGAGGTAACCGCTCTTATGAGCACTGACTTTTCATTGAAAATGCTGATTGAGCAGGGAAATAGTAGTGGTGCCAGTATGGTTGCAAAAGCTGGCAACCTTTCACATATCAGAAATCACTCTACCCTGTTACACCCTGTGTAGGGACAAACACTGTCTAGGAGAATGGCAACCAGGGGCATCAAGGATCTCAGACACACTCTGGCTCTATCAAAACCTTTCCAATCTGGCAAAGTGTGCAAGAGGAGGCATGTGCAATAGGTCATACCCAGTCAAATGATTTCCAGCAGTTAATAGGAAAACTCCAGCAATCAACAAGAATACCCAGTGTGATATTAGCAGAGGGTCATTGTTGGGTTTGCCGCGCGACCATGTATGGGATCTAGAAGGATTAGAACTTGGAATGTCAGGGGGTGGTTGAATGTTGCGGGGCAGTTGCGAGGAGGCAGCCGTGTGGGCGGATGGGAGTTGAGGCTGTATCGTCTTATCTTAAGAATAAAAGAAATACTTGAAGAAATCGTACCGCTGTGTCCGCCGTACTTTTCAGTGGCGACGAGGGTTCTCCTGTTGACAGCCTCTTCTTCCGAGTACAGAAACTCTCTGTACAAGGTTCGGCCAAGTGTTCCGGTGCTGCCAGCCGTTTCAGCACACCGTCCGACAACCGAGACGTGCTGCTTGTGTGCCTTCTATCAAGTAACATCGCTGTGGCCACCGCGTTGGGTTTTTCCAGTGCAGCCGTACCTTGGCGATCATCCCAAACGCAGTAGGTGCATGTTTTTCTGGGGCTAGACCGCTGCATCCGCATCGCAGGGACTCTTCGGCGGCCATCTTTGAAGTATATTCTACTGTATTCTCAGCTTGCGTGTCACGGTGACACGCACACCTCGACGGCCATTTTACCAATACGGTTGTTTAACCGAGATAACATTTGGCAGCCATTTTAAGTGCACTATTCTCCAGTTCTGCACCTCACATTGTTTTCAATCTTCTGTTTGTGTATCACGGTGATACGCACACCCCACGAACAGCTTAAATACTTTGTTGTTTTTGTTACGATCTGTATTTGTATGTAATCAGCACTTTTTGGAGGAAAATAATTAGCGTGCCTCGGTGACACGCACACCTTTTACCTTCTGCTATCTCCTTCTACTGTCATTTGTTTTTAGTGGCAATTGATATTCTTGTTCCTGTATTTTACCACTATGCAGCAGTCCATCGCTCCTCCCTCTCCTTTTGTTCCTAATCCGGCCTTACAAGATGCAGATTGGGAGCAATGGAAAGAGGCATTTGAGGCATATTTGGATGCCTTGGAGGGTGAAACCTTTACCCACAAAAGAAAATTTGCAATTTTAAGACATTGTTTGGGTAGTGAAGGGCGTAAAATTTTAAAGTATATTCCTAAAGTACCTGTATTAGCAATTGAAGGGGAGGGTGACGGTGTAGAGGATGAGTACCAAACAGCGATCAACTCGCTTGATTTGAGGTTTAAAAAATGCAGGAATGTCACTTTGGAAAGACATACATTTTACAAAAGGATCCAATCTGAAGGTGAATCTGTGTCCAGTTATGTAGGGGCTTTAAGACTTTTGGCTGTTTCTTCTGATTATAAAGAATTTGAAGAAGAAATGATAAAAGACCAGCTTGTGGAAAAAACTAATAATAAGAAAATACAGGAAGCACTACTATCCACCCCCAACTTAACTTTACAGAAAGCCTTAGAGATTGCCACCAGAATTGAGAGTACTGTGTCGTTCATGGAACAGATGTCAATCTCTGACAACAGGAACCAATCGCTGCGTTCAGAGGTAAAGACTAAACACAAAAATAGGAACATGAAGAGTGGGAGTGCACCTCAGCCTACAGGATGCAAGTCTGGGAAAAATGTATCAAAACCTTTAGAATGTTATAGGTGTGGTAGTACTACTCACTTAGGTAATGCTAAATTCTGTCCAGCCTTGGATAAGATGTGTGCCAAATGTTACAAGAAAGGACATTTTGCGAGGGTATGTAAATCGAGCGTGACCAACAGTGCAGACAAACTTAACCACAAAGTTAAAAGTGTTGTTACAAATAATTACTCTTCTTCTAGTAGCGAAGAAGGGGAAATATTCATGGTGTATGACAAAGAACCCCTGATTGGTGAAGTAAGGGATTCTGGTGCGAGAAGACCTTTGTGCTTGGTCGAGATAGATGGTGTTCAGGTTCACATGATGGCTGATTCAGGTTCACCATTCACACTCTTGAGCGAGACCAAGTGGAATGACTTGTTTAGAGTCCGAGGGGTCACCTTAAAACCTTCACTAATCCATCCCATTGGATATGGTGGGAAGCCAATCGATGTGGTTGGTGAATTCCAAGCGGTACTCAAATTCAAGGATAACTTTGCACCTGCCACAATTTACGTAGCCAAGGACGACACATGCCTTTTAGGATGGTGTGATCAGGGTAAATTAAAGCTGGTATTAGATCCAAATAATCCTGAACAAGTTGTAATGAGAAATGAGTATTTGCAGGTGTCTTCAATCATGTGTGATAAATGGGAATCACGTTATCCAGAAATATTTAATAGTAATGTGGGTCTATTCAAGGGTTTTGCCCACAAGATTAAGATCAATAAGGATGCGCAACCAAAAGTACACAAGGTGCGGAAGGTTCCCCTCACTTTAAAAGATGATTTTAAGATAGAATTAGACAAATTGTGTGCTCTAGACATAATTGAACCTATAGAGTCTTCGAATTGGGTCGCACCTGTAGTTTTGGCCCGCAAGGCGAATGGATCGTTGTGAATGTGTATGGACTTACGCGATCTAAACGACCAAATCTGGGTGGATCAGTACCCTCTACCCAATATCTCGGAAATGCTATCTTCTATTAAAGATGGTAAAGTATTTTCCTTACTCGATATGACATCTGCTTACCATCAAATTAGTCTGCATCCTAGCTCGAGACATTACACTGCCTTTATCACACCTTTTGGCTTATTTCAGTTCAAGCGTATGCCTTTTGGGTTGGCGTCTGCGTCAGCCGTATTTCAAAGAACAGTGGAGAGTATGTTTAAGGAGTTGAGTGGAGTGATGGCATTTCAGGATGATATTTTAGTTTATGGTAAAGACATATTTGAGCATGACGAGAGACTAGGTTGTGTGCTAGATGTACTAAAATTGAAAGGCGTAACTCTTAGTTCCGCTAAGTGACGATTTGGTGTGTCTGCTGTAAATTACTTAGGTTTCGAATTATCAGCTGAAGGTATCAAACCTAAAGTAAGTTTGGTTAAGGCCATTCAGGATTTTGTGTGTCCAGAAAATAAGGACCAATTGAGGTCTTTCATGGGGCTGATAGAGTTTTATGCCAGATTTGTACCAAATTGCTCGGAAAAGACTTATAACTTAAGGAATTTATTGAAGAAGAATGTAAAATTTATATGGGATGCTAATTGCAACCGTGAATTTGAGTGTGTGAAGCAAGAGATTACTCATGCGATTCCCTTAAAACCCTTTGACACCAGGGATCATACTATCATAATGACAGATGCCAGCCAAAAAGGTTTGGGGGGCGTTTTATTACAAAGGAGAGATGGTAAGGACGAAGTGGTAGCATTTGCGTCAAGAAGTTTGAAGGGTGCTGAAGCAACGTACTCAGTGATCGAACGTGAGGCTCTGGCATGTTGGTGGGGTGTCAATTATTTTAGACAGTTTGTCTGGGGTACTAGATTTACTGTTAGGACGGATCATAAGCCTGTAGTTCAACTTTTCACTGCCAAAGGTGCTGAGAAAGCCACTCCGAGGATTGCCAAGTGGCAATACAAATTGCGTGAGCACAATTTTAAGTTAGAATATGTACCAGGAAAAAAAAAACATTTGGCGTATTGTTTGTTCAGACTGTCCGGATCTGATTCTTCTGTAGAAATGTCTACAGAAATTGGTTCCAAGGAAGGCGATAATGACCTCGTAGTGTGTTCAGTTAATGAGCTTTTCGATGGTGCGCTGAATGAACAGGAGTGGAGGGAGGCGTGTGAGACAGACCAGGATATGAAATCAGTTATGCATGCTGTAACCACGGGGTGGTCCTTGTGGTCTTCTAATGGTGAATTAAGAGACAAGTACAAACATGTTTTTGATGAGTTATCAGTAATCAATGGACTGTTATTTAGGTCAAGGCAGATAGTTGTACCGGATAGTATGAGAAAGAGAGTTTTGAGTTTGGCGCACAAAGGTCACATTGGGATGCGAGCTATGAAGAGAAGGGTCAGAGAAGGATTTTGGAGGCCTGGTGTTGACAAATGCATAGAGCATTTTGTGAGGGATTGCGTGTATTGTGCTGTCAGTGACAAGTCCCAAGTTACTGTGCCAAGCCCGATAGAAGCTGTCAGGGTTCCAGACAAACCCTGACGTAAGCTTGCAATAGATATTATTGGTCCGGTGAATTTGTCTTATGGGTCCCCAGATTATGGATTGGTGCTTATTGATTATTACAGCAGATGGCCGGAAGTAAAATTTGTTAAAGTTCCCGACTCTAACAATGTGATCCAGTGGTTGGAAAACATTTTCGCTAGGGAAGGTATTCCGGATGAGATCTTGACTGATAATGGACCTCAGTTTATATTGGCGCAATTTGAAAAGTTTTTGAAATTTTTGGGCATTAGACATACTAAAACGTCGTTGTACCATCCTCGAAGCAATGGACTTGTGGAAAGGTTCAACAGGGTCCTCAAGGATAGTATTCAGTTGTCCAAGTCTAATGGTCTACACTGCAAATCGGAGTTAGCAAAATTGTTATGGGCAGTGCGTACCACGAACAATTCAGACACTCTAGTTTCACCCTTTGTCCTACTACGCGGCCGTATTCCATCTTCTAAGTTAACAAGAGAATGGATGGGTCGTTTTGGTGTGCCATGGCATAAAGTTGAAGGTGTTATGGAGAAACGTTCAGCTGCACAACAGAAATATATAACTAAGGTGGATACTAAACTTGCTGTTAGTTCAAACAAAGGGGGTCACATCTGTGACATTGATTGGAAAATAGGGGATCTAGTGAGAGTGAAATTTCCGAGAGTCATGGTGAAAGGCCAATCTAGATTTAGTGACTGCAGGAAGATAATTCGAGTAGGAGATAGTGCCGTTAAGTTGGAGGATGGTAAATGGTGGAACAAGAACAAATTATCCTTGTCTAGTACGGTGAATAAAGCTGACGAGTGTTCCGGTAAATATGTCGAGCGCATTGGCATGCGTTCCTCTAGAACATGGAATTCACCTGTGAATCGTTGTAGGCGATCTACTAGAAGAGTTAAACCACCTAAGAAACTCAATGATTATGCACTGATGTAACTGTACTGAAATTAGCATGCATAGTTATTATAAGAACTGTTCGGTCATGTATATTCACCAGATATGTCAAGACATGTAAACTATTTATGTTCTTTTGTTTATTGTCATTTTGTAAGTGTTGTTATGAGGGAGGAGATATGTTGGGTATGTACACATAAAATGCTCTGCCGCGCAACAATGTAGGGGATCTAGAAGGATTAGAACTTGGAATGTCAGGGGGTGGTTGAATGTTGCGGGGCAGTTGCGAGGAGGCAGCGGTGTGGGCGGACTGGAGTTGAGGCTGTATCGTCTTATATTAAGAATAAAAGAAATACTTGAAGAAATCGTACCGCTGTGTCCACCGTACTTTTCAGTCATCCGACACTCAGAGTTCAGATCATAGATCCACTAACAGGGTACTCCAGCTGCCGCCTGAGGCCATGCCATTGCTAATAATCTTAAAGAACATGCCTGTCTTAAATCAAACCCAATCAGGAGGAAGACAACTAGCAATAGAAAAAAGTGTGCACTGGCTGACAGCAACATCGTCGAATATTTATAGTTGTGAGTTTCTATCCAGCAGCATAATCACTGTGCACCGGGTTCATTGGATAGGCTCATCTGATAAAAAGGAATTGGGCGATTGCATAGTGATTAACTTTAGACATTAACATCTTGTAAGGATGCTTTTTGAATACCTGTCCTGTATCCGTCCCTCCAATGGACGTATTACAGCAATCTCACTGAGTTACTTTTATAAAGCACCAAGCATGACCACGTTTAAACCTTTTACCACAGATATTCAGTTTTTAGCCCTTTTGTGATTCCAAAATCTAACTGGTTTTCCCTTGGAACAAGTTGACTTACACCTGAGCTCAAGTTCCTCGTCAACTAGCCTCCTGCACACTGGCTGATTGGAGGGTATGTCTGTCAATCTTACCCCTGGTGCACAGCCCTTAGCCATGCACATATCTTTGGTGGTGCCATCTTTGATCCACAGTCCTATTAATGATGATTTAAGAGAACCTGTCTCGGCAAATGATAGGTGCAATTTCGCCCTGGGAGCGACTAGGCAGACACAGGTTGCCTCAAATGCTGCCAATCCCATCATTACTGCATGTGTAGATGTTTTTGGGGCTGCCTCACAACACATGGGTTTTTACTCTGACTTTAAATGTCTGTTTTGGAATGTGGCTGGTCTTTCTAGCAAGCTGAGTTATACTGAATGGTTTGACACTATTAAGAACGTTGACATTGTTTGTTTACAGTAGACCTGGCCCTCTGAGGTGGTGTTTATAAAAGTTTTTTTTTATCAATTCACAGTCCGGCAAAGCCCAAAATGGGGGGGAATCACAAAGGTGGTCTTTTAACTTTAATTAAACGACCTTGAGTGAGGTAGCTATAAAAACTTAACTTGAATTCCCCCACTATAAGATTATTATCCTCTTGGTCAAATCCAGGGATTTCAATGTGATTGTTAATTTTTATCATTACAATTTAATTTCCAGTAATATGGATTTATCAGCCAGTCTTGAGCAGTCACTTAGCATTATCATTACTGAACCTAAAGGGAATTTTATACTAATTTGGGGTGGCGATTTTAACTGTCAACTGTGTCCAATCTCTAAAAACATAAGCATGGAGGAGTGGGTTGTGATAGTGATCACTCGCACTTTGAGCACAGCCCATGTGGAGATATTTTCAATTCAATTCTAAACAAGTATTTACTTCTTATTACAATTGATCTTGGAATACCCCCCACAATGGGCTATGTAACTTTTACTGGTAGAGGCACCAGCAGCCTTAATGATTTTATTGCGTTGCCCAATCATTGTAGGAACTGAATTGTAGATTTTACAATATTGCCCAATTGTCTGAGCGATCATTATCCATTAGCCATTTCTCTTGATCTTCGATGTGAGAAACAGGGTATCACCTCCACTGTAACCAAACAACAAAGGTGTGCTTCGTAAATGGGCCTCTGTGGATGCAGAGTCTACCTTAATAGCTCTATTAGATAGGAGTATGGAATAGGTGATGGTATCTTTAGACACTGAGTCTGACCCCCAAGTGTGAATTGCAGCCTTTTTCAGGGATATGCCACAGTGTTGCCGGCTTTCTCTCTACTAAGGGCAAGTTTAAGGCCACAAAGCCACAGTGGTGGTTTGATACCAAGTGCTCCGCAGCACACAAAGACCTTATTCTTTCTCTGAAACAGACTCCAAGGGACAGGGGGCTGGTAAGAACACGCAGGCTGTATTACAAGCAAGAGATCGCACAGAGGAAGACCAATATTAGAAGCTTGGGGTAAACTGCATGAGGCATGTGTAAGAAATGACTTCTGGATCGTTTGGAAAACAGTAAGGGCCCTATATTTTAGTGATTCCCATAATATCCTCATAGATGCTACGATTCCACCGGATAAATGGGCTAAGCATTTTTTTAAGGTTTATGGCAGTAATGATGGTGTTGGCTCCTGCAATCTTACTGTATTGGTTTACCCTTAGAGCAGTTTGGGGACACTGAGTCCCACACTGAACAAGGTAATATGTGCATTGGAACACAGTGTTAAGAATAAGGTGCAGGGCCCAGACTCAGTCCCAGTTGACCTTTTTATTGATAAGTTTGACTTCTGGGCACCACTTTTGACCAATGTACTGGGTTGTGCAGTTGACGTGGGCCCCCCTAAGTCATTGTGTAGCTCTATCAGAGTCCCCATTTTTAAAAAGGCGATAGAGCAGACCCTTTCTGTTATCACCATATGTCATTGCTTGATTCAGCTAGCAAAGTATTTGGGAGGATTCTGCTGAGTCAGCTGGAAACTTGGGTGGCAGAAAAGGTCTGTTTTTCTGATGTACAATATAGGTTTAGGAGGGGCCTCAGCACATTGACCAATGCCCCAATCTTCACCTTGTTGTTAGTAAATACACAGTGGGAAAAGCAGGGCTGTTTCTAACTAGCCTTCATGGACCTCACATCAGCCTTTGACTGGTAAACAGGGGTAAGCTGTGGCACAAAATGTTAGCCATAGGTGTAGATCATGCTCTGGTTTATTTTCTAGCTACCTTACACAAAGGTGTAACTGATTGCATAAGATATGATGCCCATGGGTAGTGCATGGACCCCATAAAGATGAGAACCGGGGTAAGGAAGGCTCATGTGCTGGCACCTTTTTAGTTCTGTCTATATATTAATGATCTGGAAGTCTGGCTAAAAGATGGTGAGGAAGACGCACCAAAAGTAGGTATTAAAAGACTCCCCTCCCTGCTTTACGCAGGCGACTGTGTTCTGATGTCAAGGACTGGTGTTGGCCTTCAGAAATTGCTGGACAAATTTGTCTCATTTAAGGATGATGTAGGTTTAAGGATCAACTCAGCAAAATCCCATGGACGGTTGTGGGGAGGAGACATAATGGATTGAGTCTGCATTTTGTCTATGGAGAAAAAGTTGACTGAAGACCCGACTTTCCCTATTTAGAAGTTTCTTTTGACTGCATAGGGATCTGGTCACATCTGATTAATGTGAAAAGGCTTTGGTTGGATCAAACCATTGAGGTACTCTTTAGATTTGTGGGGAAGCTGGGTTCCAAACCCCTGGACGTTATGATCACTACCTTTGAGGCGCGCTGTCGTTCTACTGTTAATTATGGGGCTGGAGCCTGGGGCTACTGTGATGTCCAGAGCCTGTAAATTAAAGAGAATTTATTTTTGAGAAGGCTCTTGTCCATACCTAACAATACGCCTATCTTTTTATGTCATACTGAATTAGGCCTTTCGAAGGCCATGTTGGACTCACCCCAGTTATGTTGTGGCACTCAATTTGGTCAAAACAAGAGACTTTGCTTAATCAGTATATTGTAAATGACTGTATATCCCAGACCATCCATCTAGTAGTGAATGGTTAAGATATGCTAGAGAGCAATTGGTGGCAATAGGGAGGCCTGATTGTTTTGATCATCCCCAGACCAGTGCAACTACCCCTAGATGTAAAATAAAGCATGAATGACTGGCCCATTAAAAAACGAAAGCTGAGAACATGCAGTGATGGGAATAAAGCAGGAGGAGAGTTCTCTCTCTTTAGTGACTACAGACCACATCAAACCTTTTCTCTTGTTTCCATTCCAAACCCATGAAATATTCTATGTGGTAAGGTTTAGGTTCAATGCTGCCCATCTTTTGGTATCATATCCCAGTAAGGCATGTTCTGACCCTGCCTTTGAACCTTGCCCCTATGATTCTTGTTCAGCTCAGTCTATGTTAAATTTTGTTTTCTTTTGCAATCTATACACTGAGCACAGAAGGACATTTTTACTTTCATTGCTAAGACGTTTGAACACTAGGAGGTGTAGACCAGCCCTGCTGCACCTCCAGCTTCTGCAAAATGAATATGTATGTCTGATAGCATACAAAGTTATTTCCACAGCTGTAACATTGGGGAAAATGGTGGGGAAATAGTTTGGTAATGTTCCAGGCAGTATGTTGTGTTTTTGTATTTTTATATTTTTACAGGATCCTTTTGTTCTTCTGAATAAAGATTGCCCCTGCAGATTGCAATTTAGATGAACATTCAATATGCATTTGCACTTTTGCATTTCAAACCTTTTGTGTGTTTTTAAATTTGCTTGCATTTGTATGCTGTTTTATTGTCTTTTATGGTTTTTAACCGAATAAAGATTTTTCTGACACTCTGGAATAATGCAATTGCTTCTGTGGACAGGAAGAATGTGCACCAAAGCAGCTTGGCTGTGATTATTTAACACAACATGCACTACCAACCAACCCATGCCAGATACCACTGTGTAATGATTTTTTAATGCGGTGCCCATCTAGGTTAGTAGGGAATCCACAGTTTATCATGCTTTGTTGTACCAGCCTTGCTGATACTGGTTACGTTAAGCACCCAATAATACTTTATAAGTTAAGGTCTAGATAGTTGCTTTTACTTTGACTGGGAAACAGTACTTAAATTCACATTCAACTATTGAACATAAAAATGTACACGATGAAAATCAGACATCTCTAAACTAAACTCTGCTATATTAGAGATCTGTGTGGAAATGTCTCTCCACAGATGGGGTTTGTCACAGATTCAAAATGTAAAACCCCTTCCTATTGCATTTGTCAGAGTTCATAATGTAAATGTATTTTGTATGAAATTACTTGTTGCCCCTCAAACCCCAATGTTTGCCCTGTTGTGCTGATCTTAAAACTACAAGCACTTTACTCTTCTAAAAAGGAGTACAGTGCTTGTGCTTCCCCTTTAAACATGGTAAATTGGCTTATTGCTGATTGACACATTTAACTTGCCCACATGTCCCTAATAGCTGATGTAAAAAATGCACCAAGGGCCTGGAAGTTAAATGCCACCTTTGGACTGGAACACTGATTGTAACATCCACAGAGTGGGGCTGTGAAACATGGCTTCAGTCCTACGATGTGTAGCCTGGCTGCAGCAGCCTAAACACCTGTTGTCAAACCTGTCAAAATACCCTTGACGGCAGTGCTTGATTTGTAAAAAAAAACAGGGCTATCGTCAGGAGGCCACTTCCGATAACACCACCCATTACCATTTCCAGTGCTGCCAATTATAGTACAAACACAACTACTAACCATCATACTTTCTTCCAAGTGGGTTAAGGCTATTCCAGGCCCCCAAAGCTATAAAAATGTGTTGGGCAGCAGGTATTAGTCAGTTTTAATGTATATTGAATTTAAAACAACTGCTGTTGTGCTCATCCCTTAATAAGATAAACAGCACCACCATGTGGCAGACTGCCATAGATGCCTATGTTGACAGGGTTAAGTGCAGGTGCCACCAATCCGAAACCACTTGTTCAAAATAAACACTACTTGACAGACAGGAAATGTTGCTTTTAGGTTTTAGATCTATTTTATTGATAGATCCAGAAGAGTATAGGAGGAGGGGTACATGTAGGACAGTGGGGGCTGGTGGCCGGTCTCATGCAAACAAACTCAATCCAACTATGTCTGACCACTGTTGCTTTGTGTTAGGCGATGAATACGTAAGTATTATGGGCATGTCAACTCTCGGAATTCATCGAAGAGATAACAAATACAAGGCCCCCATGTCTTGTAAAATAGCAGCAACGACTGTGTCACAGCTGCCTTCAGTTTCTCCAACCCCAATAAGTCCCATCATTTATGGAGCCAGTCTGTGAAGGTAGGGGTTGAATCTGAACCCCATCGAGAAGTCAAAAGCTGTTTAACAGCCCCCCAGTGCCAAAGTAATAGCGCAACCTTTAGTAGACTTAAGAGGATATGTTTGTCAATTCGGAGGCCCCATTGGAAAAATACTGGGGAATTGGGGAATGTCTGTGTCATGGATCTCATCTGTCGCTTTTAGTATGTCCTACGAGAAGGAACTGATTTTAGGACACTACCACAATATATGATTAAGGGTACCCGTTTGTCGACAACGCCGCCAGTATGAACTGTCACTCCCCGCCTTCCATGCAGCAATCCTTGCCAGGGTGTAGTGCCAATAGTGGGATATCTTAAGGAACAGTTCCTTGCTGGACGTATTACGGGCTGAGATGCAGGCAGGCAGTGCAGTATATCATGCCACTGTCTGTCAGTAAAGGTGCGCTCGCATTCCGACTTCCACCTATGTCCTGCAGATGAATTGGTCAACTGTGTGGTGTGATCAGAAAGGCATAGATATGAGAGAAAAGTCATTTTTCGGAACTGAGGGTGAGCAGCTACTGGCAGGGGGGTGTATCGAGGACAGGGATATCCAGTGGCGAACAGCTAAGTGTTGCCAGTAGGCTGCTGTAGGCAGCCGATAACCTGGAGTTGGGTGAAGTCCCTAAGTCTGTCACCGTCAAAGAGGTTTCCTATTCTTTTACAGTTAGCCTCCTGCCACATATCATAGGTAGGGTCAGTCAGAGCAGGCGGAGAAGCTGGATTCCCTATTATTGGTGTCTAGGGAGAGATAGGAGTAGAGAGGCACCTCTGTGTTTGTACCCAGTCCCACACCCCCATTGTTGCTCACAGTACAGGGGAGATGTACACTCCAGGCAGACGGTGCGCTCTCTGTAGCCATAGCAACTTCCAAACATGCACACCTGCCACCGCCTGATCAATAAAGCACCAGTGTTTTTCAGTGCTTGGTCGGGACCATTATACCATGTAGAGCAGTTGATATAAGCTCATGATGTGAGGGGTCTCCAATCCTCCGTCTGCTTGAGGTAAACAAGCCTGGACCTTCTCCATCCTCACCTTCTTGCCTTCCCAAAGAGCTCTCAAATTAGACTCTGCAATTTATCCAATGTCTGTGGGGAAGGCGGTAGCGGTAATGTCTGCATAACATATAATACCTTCAGTAAAAACGTCATCTTGACTGCCGCCAACCGGCCCAGCCAGGAGAGGCCATAACTTTTTCACTGAGACAAATCAGAGCTGGTAGTCCGTATGAGTGAGGCATAATTGTGTTCTGCTGTGGATGAAATTGTGGGATATATCTGTAGGCCCAAATATTTCACCCTTGAATGCCCCAGGTGACTGGGAAGGCGGCTTCCGCTAAGGCTGTCAGTTTCAGACAAGGTGAGGTTCAGAATGGATGATTTATGTACATTAGTTTCAAACCCGGATATCACCCCAAAACTCGCCAGTTCTTTCATGACGGCTGGCAGTGAGATAAAAGGAGCAGAACGTCATCTGCATAGAGTGCCAATTTGTGCACCCTGCCCTCATAGTTATGCCCTATTTACATGGATGATTATGTATCCGTTCAGCAAAAGGCTCCATCTACAGCATAAATAACAGTATTGATGGGGGCAGCCCTGTTGCATGCCCCTAGCGATAAAAGCATGTTAGGACAAGGTACAGTTGATTGGAACCATGGCTTTGAGTGATGCATAGCTGTATTGGGCCCACTTGCAAAACCGCAGGCCCAGGCCACATTGAGCCAAGACTGCGCAAAGGTATGGCCAGTATACCCGATTAAATGCCTTCTCCACATCGATGAACAGGAGAAGAGCTGGTACTTGGGAGCGCTGTGTCTTTACAGCTCTTTCATGGATAAACCCAGTTTGGTCTGGCTCTACCAACCCTTGCATCTATGGGACAAGCCTGTTGGTTAAGATGTCCGTAAATATCTTTGCATATACATTTTAAAATGATATGGGACAATATGAGGAGCAACACTGGGCGTTCTTCCCAGGTTTGGGAATAACCACTATTGTTGCCAGTTGCATTGTGGGAGTGAGTGAGCCTGTGACACCAAAGTCATTATACAGCCTCGCCAATGTGGGGGTCAGATGTGTCCCAAATGTTTTATAAAATTCCACACCGTAGCTATCATGGCCAGGAGCCTTACCAGGTCGGAGATGTTGTTTTGCCATAAGGATTTCATTGGAAGTTATATCCTTATTTAAACAGGCAAGCCCAAAAATGCCTCGATCCTGCCAGCATCGAGCTCGGCTGCAGCATAGAGGTTAGCATAAAATGATTCAAACTCTTTAGTGATCAGTTCCTCCTGACAGTCAGGGTACCATCAACCAGCCTCAACCGCTGGATCCTGGAAAATGTCAAAGTACAGATTATAAACATTAATCTGTAACTCTTGAAGGTAAATGGCTTGAAAGTTATACTTTTTATGCCTGAGCCCCAGTCAGACAAATTGGAATTAGCCTGGAACAGCTAGGCTGCCAGTGCTTCACTGACAATGAGATGTAAACTGAGGCCTGGAGAACGGCAAGCCTTTGTTCCCCATGCCCACACTAGTCAGGCTGGCTCCAAGCCCAGTGAGAGGGGAAGTGCCCCCAAACCCTGTCTCGGGTAGACACAGGGGAGAGGAAGACCAGTTTCCCTGGCCACACTTCTGGGTTGTCACAAAGCCTCTGCACAATGGAGGAATGATTCCCTCATCTAAAATTGTAGGGGTGAGGTGCACCATGGGTTTGTTTTGCAGTAGGGTAAGCAGGAACTGCCTGAAAAGTAGGTATGGTTACTCTGAGAACTTTCACCACACTGGTTAGGGAGGGGTGAGGAGTCACCCCTACCCATTGGCTAATGAAAGCCATAAATGTGGCACCTCAAGGAACTGTCCTCAGAGCAGTTTCTGGTTCTACGGAAGAATAGAAGAGGACTGGACCGTGTTTGTTGCAACCTGAGAGGATCCCTCTAGGACTGGATCTGCTCCCTCTTGTAGCAGAGCAAAGAAATGGACGCCAAAGGTCAGTGGGTTGAGCTCCTGTGTGGGTACAGTGACACAAAAAGCTAAAGAACCACTTTTTCTTGGATTCTCAGTTGTCAGTCCCAACTGAACATGCACTGGACCTTGCTCAAGCACTTAGCTGAATCATGCTCTATAATCTTAAGAGCCACTCCTGACATCCTGAAGCTTTATGTGAAAAGGAAAAAGGTTCTAACTCCTGCAACGGGTTGGGACTTAGAAAAAACGTTTGCTTCTAGCTGCTGGAGCAACCCCCTAAGCCGAACCAGTGAAGGTGCAGCTTTACCAGGCTGAAGAAACACCTTCATCCTGCTCAGTGCTTCTCTGCAGCAGCAAAGCTTTCTCAGTGAAACCTCAGAGAGAAGGCATCCACATTTGTGGAGAAGGCATTGGCTACAGCCTATTTCTTTGCACCACTAGAACAAAAGGACCTTTGTTTCAGAGTCCCAATGGGAAAGTCTTGAATGACCAAAGGCAAGAAAAATACCCGGACAAAGGTTGGACCTCGGAAGGCAGAAAATTCCAATATCTCCCACTCAGAGCTTTTCCTTCAGTGGGACTTCATCCAATGGTCATTCAACTTTGCATTCACTTCGTTGGATACAGCCTTCTGGCTTGTTACACATTTTGCAGACTAAGGCCTTAGGTAAAATCCTTGGCTGAGCCATCATACTTGGTGTAGCTGACCTAAGGATCAATCGCAGTCAAACTCAAAGTATGCCTAAGTTCTGGTCTACCATGACCATTGACTATCATTGGCACTTAAAATTTTAAAAACTCATATCTCTGCTACTTGGATTATTGGCATTTTGCTGTAATTATGTTTATTAAATGTTAATCTATGTTTCTAAATTGGAGTGGGATTGGTATTGCTTCCAACTATTGCCCTATATTAAACTTGTCTGTTCTGTGACCTAGCTGCCAGGAGGTTGAGCTCAGGTTACTTTAGTGATATTTTGGGTTCACCCTAACAAGTTAGAATTATTATTCCTTGAGGTGGGAAACATGCCACACCAAAAAATCTACTTAATCACACTTGCCTATTGTATTTATTGGAGAGTTCAGAATATATAACTAATTCCTATTGTATCGTCATGGTGTTACACCAAGCAAAGCATTTTTCTACTTGACAGAGAGACTGCATTAACAAAGTATCTGTGAGGTGGGAGCAAAGGACGGAGTTCAAAAGTGGCTACCACAACTATTGCCCATAAAATAAATCAACAAAGGAACAGAAACAAAGTGCTTGGGCAACCTTACTGCTGGACTCAAGCTAAGCACCAAATACAGCTCTTTGGCACCTGACCCTTGGAGTAGCTAGCCACATCAGTACTAGGCTTACTCGGGGAGGTGGTGTTAATTCGAACTCAGAACCTCACAAAGCAAACAATACCACTCAATAAATCCAAGGCCAGCCAGTGCTTTACGTTTTTTTAAAAAAAAGCTCCCGCCCCGGGGGCTGTGGGGGCTATTGTTACACCAGTGCTTACTGCATTTACCCTGGGGTTTTATCATGCAAGGACCCTTCCTGCCATACTTGTTTGATTTAACAATGTTTCTATCAGATGAAAGCAACGGACCTACCTAATAGGTGGGCTAAGGTATCTGCAGCCTCACCTAATGCCTGCAAATAGGATAAGAAAGGGCTGAGCTAAAGTCCTTCTCTATATACTGCTTTTTGATTTTAAATTGTGATTGCTTGAGCTCTGACACCCAGCTATAACTGACTTTAGTCAAACATAACGAGGATATAAACTTTAATCAATGACGAATTACAAAAAAAGAAGGAATTATCCAACATGAATGATGGCACACATTGCTCAATGATTGTTCATGATAAAGTAGTCTAGATGCCATAGGAATTGAGGTGCTCTATCCTCACCTGTCTCACTTGTTCCTGTTCAGTGATAGATTCCCTTATTTAACAATGAAGGGAGATAAACACATTTATCATTAATATTTGTTACAATGATCACTGGGATCGCACCCTATATGCAACCAGCATGGTCATGCTGTGCTTGAAAAATCTGCCAGACAATTCAAGCTCTTTATCTGTTTCTTTTTTAAATATTTTGTTGTTTCTCCGCTTTTAAGTAGTGGATAAAAGAAATCACACCTTGCGGGCAAGGGAGGGAACAGCAGCAGTGTTCTAATGCCATCTGTAAATCACTGTTATTATATATGTATAGTTGTGTGCAAAGAAAAATGTCAATGTTAAAAGAGCTGTCCTATAACCTGAGACCGTTTGATATTGCATTTTGTAATAACACTAGGGGGCTGGATTCTAACCTCAGAAGCAATTAGATTTAACGTGCATTAATGATTTTACACATATTAGGACAGAGGAAAGAAAAAACCATGGGCTCTCCAAAACCCTGTAGAAAATCCTCATCCAATCACTTAGGCTGTTATTGCTAGTGGATACTTAGTTCTGATGGAACCAGTGGCAGCAATCACTGGCACCGTCGCAATTTTAGATTTGCGGAGCGACCACAGATCTGCCTATTTTCAGCCAGAGATTTAGGGGCTCATTATGAACACAACAGGAAACCCCGCCGTGTTCATGCTGGAGGTCTTTTCATAGACCGCCAGCCCCCTTGCGACCCCGACGACGAACATTCTGCTGGGCCGGGACATTGCTCACGGCTCCACATGGAGCCGTCGTCAATGCCTCAGTGCAGCGGGTGCAGTAGCACCTGTCGTGCAGATCACTGTCCGTAAATCGGGCAGTGACCTGCGTGACGGGGCACTGCACGGGGGCCCCTGCACTGCCCATGCCAAATGCGTGGGCAGTGCAGGGGCCCCCAGAGGGGCCCTGGAGCACCCCTTCTGCCAGCCTTTCCCTGGCAGGGGCAGGGAAAGGCTGGGGGAAACAGGGTTCATTATCCGGGCCTGTCGGATAATGATATCCACCATCGTCAGGCTGCCTGTCGGCGGTAGCCTGGCGGAAATGGAGGGCCGCCACAGGCAGCCCTCCCTGTGTTTATAATATGATGGTTCAGACCGCCATGCCGGTGGCGGTCTTTTCCGCCGCCGCCGGCATGGCGGTCTGAACCGCTGTGTTCATAATGAGCCCCTTAGAATGCTTTCAGCTGCTGAAATCCATGCACGGACACTCAGCACAAAGTGAGGAAATAGCAGTCCATTTCCATGATACTTCTAATGCAGACCTATGAAGAAAAAAGACATAACGAGGTAGAGTAGCGAAACAAACGATGAAGGACAATTTTAAATGTATGTGATACACAAAATGAAAAGTCAAAACAGAACACTACACTGTCTTTCTTTATTTAGCTGACAGGTAAATTAAAATGTACACAAGTGGTGATGAAGATTCGCATTAAAGTTTATTTTCTGTAAGAAGACTGCAAATAACTCATTAAAGAAAAGGGTATTTAGCAGGCAATTGCTCACAATGCACATGTTTGAGTATGGCTTTTTCGTACAGAAATGTTAAAGAGAATTTGTGGAGACCCAATTACAAATAGGTCTGATGGTTGTTTTCTTTTAGCTGAATACTTATTTGCATGTGGATAATTTGTAAATAAAGAAGTGCAGGGGCTCAATGTTTTTCTTAGGAGCCCGGTCGTCACGACTGCTGTGTGCATGGGTTGCTACATTCAATGGTCCCCAAGCTTGATTCTTCCTCACGCCTTTCTTTCACCAACCTAAACATCCTGCCTCCTTATCTCAGGCTCGTAGTTTATTTTGCATTTCTGATTTCTTGCTTTGTCACTGCTGTTCCATCTTTCTTTTAAACCTTCTTTCCTCTTTTTCAATCGTGCTCTGGGTTAAAGTCTATTGTTGAAAAACAAGCTCTGGTCAACCCAATGTGTGCCAGTGTTTAGCACCTGAAACCAATGGCACAAATTCAGCACTGATAGATTCCCTTCAATAGTTTCCTCTCACACCTCTCTCTCTGTCTAAGGCTATGCCATCTTACCAAAACTGAAGGTAGTGGAGAGGACTATTTTCTGAGTCAAAGAAAATGCTCTGTGTCCAAACCAACACCGGGTGGGCAAAGGCAGGGTCCTGTGGTCAATTTCTACTGTTTACAGCTGATAGTTATTTACACACAAGGGCTGTGGCAAGGGCCTCTTCAAAGGGCAGGCTTTTTGCTACTCCTCACTGTGCATGTTCATAGCAGGGGGATTAAGTTGACGTAGGAGCTAGGTCCAAATTAAACGTAAGTGCATGGAGTGGGAGAGGGACAGACTCTGCATAGTCGTTCTTTACAACTTACAGTTTTGTAAGTTAATGAGAACAAGAGGGCCATGGTCAGTTGTCCCAGAAATGTAACATTTCAAATCAGCTGTACACAGCTGAAGGCTGCGCACAGCACGTTTTGGAAGAATTGGCCAAGGGTGCAGGTTGTGGCCAAAGATCACACCTGAAACATATTCCCAGCCTTACCCAATCTTCAATCTTTTCTTGTTCTCTCTTCTGGTGGACACAATATACATCACATCATATTACATATTGTCCAAAGACCACAAGCAGCTTTCTGGCAAATTTTACATAAAGAAGTACGAGATCTCAAAAATATGAGTGTTCAGCAATACTACTAGGCTGTACCTTTCTTATTAATCAAAAGGTGCAAACTATTGGCTTTGCCAATGACTGCGGTTCAGGAAAAAGATCATACATAATGCCATGATGTCTCATTGCTCTTTATTCCCTTGAATTGTGTAAGGCAGCCAGGAGTTATAAAGGATAACTTTGTTCATTATCTTACTGGGTACAATTCTTATCAATAGGTTAAAAAAGAAGACAGATAAAGAAAATCTTGGCCAAATATTACCTCAATGTAAAAGAGAAAATTCTGTTTTTTATTTGCAACAGGTAATGTCTGTACATGGAGCACCATTGGCAACACATGTATTTGCTTTATATAAAGATTTGGCTCTTTCAGTCAAGTGCCGTAATTTTGTTTACATTACATTTTTGGACTACATTATTACTCTGTCAAACTTTATAAAACATTTTGAATATTTAAAACCACGTAGGGCAACTGACTCAATAAGGTCACTAGTACCATTAGTAAAATGATTTTTCTTATATGATATATTTGTTTTTTTATCCCAAAATGATCATTAGGACACACATTAGACCTCTCTTTAAAGGGGAAATATAAAGGACCCTGGAGCATATAAAATAATTCTGCTCCCTGACATTGGCATCGTAATATTGGCTCGTGGTGGGTTACCACGAATCAATTAATGCCTTGTGAGCAAAGAGATTTTCATCCATGTATGGGAAATTTATAACCAGCCTTTATACTTTGGTATTTTTCACAACTGGAAGTGCATTCCAGGGTGTGTGGGCAACAATTTGCTGGTTTATTAGACTTCAATATTGAGTTCGATGAGGTAGATTGTCCCATTTTACAGAATCATTTCATGTTGTAGGATTTATAAATAGGATTGTTGAGTCTAATTCAAAGGTTACTTATAATAACCTAGCCCCAAGTTCATTTGAGTAATAAAAGGCTGTACTGTAAAGCTATTAAAATAATGATCTTGCTGAAATTAGAGCGCATGCTACCACCCTTCTTGGATGACCTTCCTAAAACTATGGAATCACTGAGGAGTTTTCCTCTAAAACAGAGGAGTGTGTTATCTTGGACTGGACGCCCACACACTTTCATATTAAATTAGACACTTTGCACTTCTACTCAGTGGCGTAACAAAACTTGAGGGGGCCCCATGCACAGTACATGGAGAGGGAACCTCTTCGAACTCACTCAAGAGGTCTCAGGCCAGTGTACGGTGCTGAGGGGCTCCACTGGAGCTCAGGACCCCCGGTATAGCAGGGGCTGCGGGGGCTGCAGGGGCCTTTGTTACGCCACTGCTTCTACTGCACCATAAATGTCCTTACAATAAATGTAAAAAGCACTTGCGTGTTAGTGTTTGTAATCAAAAGGACTTCAGAATCACAATACATGAGGAAGGCTTCTTTAGCCATAATCCCTAGCTATCATTTACTGGACTTCTTTTCTTCAAGAAGGCTCCCAAAGGAAGCAAACTAGGAGAATAGCTAGTAAAGGTGCTGGAAGTGCACTCCCATGGTTTTGCATTCTTTTTGGTGGTCTCTCTGGGGTACATTTACTAATAGTTCACGGAACACAGCACAGCAAGGCAAGATGCTGCACTGTATTGCTTGGAAAGGAGAGAGCTGAACAATACTATATTCACCAAGATATGTCACAGTTCAACTCCCTCTATGCACTAGTGCTCTTGTGGCTGCGTAGCACTAGCACAGGCATCCTTGCGCCGTGACGCAAAGGTGCCTGCATTATGCACAGGATTGTTTTTGTGCAAGAAATAGTACCTTCCTGAACAACAACAACCCTTAATGGCATATTTCGGGTTCCACGTTTGCTGCAGAATGCATCACACATGGAAAGAGGAAGTAAAGAGGAGAAAAGAAGATATTTCTCCTTATAACACCTTCATCGGGTAGGCTCAACATTTTGGCAGAAACACAGGTTCACAAGTGTTTGTAAATCTGGGATTCTGTCAGAATCGATAGGTGGCTGCACAGGAATGCCCACCCTCGTTCATGTAACACCTACATGATGCAAAGCAATGCAAAGCAACGCTATGTGCTCCTTTGTGTTGCTCTGTATTGACTAAATTATTTTGCGTGGCTTAGTAAATACCAAAATGGATTTTGCATTGGAGCTGTGCCAACAAAGTGACACACCCCTACTGCAAACTGCTGGTAAATCTGGGCCTCACCTTTGTCATTGTTACAAGCTTAAAACTTGGATATCCTACTGCAGTTCTGGAAGGCAATATTGATTTCCCAAGAGTGGGGAGCAGATGCCTAAAGAAATAAATAACATTACTCAAGGACAGTCAATAAAATGCAAGGGAACGCTTTTGGAACTAAAATTATTTTGTTCACTAACAACTAATCCTGATTGAACAATAGCGGGTTTATACTTTTACGAGTTAAGATTATGCAAATAATTCTAGTCCAGGTCATAGACAAAATGTGTTTTAATGCATTTTATGCCCGTGCCCAGTGTTTATACCCACCTGGTGTCTAGAAAATAAACATTTAAAGTAAACAAGTAATACATTAAATACGAAGTACACAAATTGGTTATTTTTAAGAAAAGGTATCATACAAAATGTCAATGTGCTACATCTTCCTTTATTAGGTTGATTTTTGATGTATAGTAACAGGGTTCAGCCAATGTGGATGTGTTAAATAAAAAGAGAGGCAAAGTTCAGAGTGGGCCATGATGCCTCTGCCCAAGAATGGTAACAAATAAGCATTGGCTATGCCATAGCATTTCTCCGTGTGTATTTATTTTGAAGAAAAGGTATTCAACCAAAATGAGGGTATAGGTGGTTAAATATGTGCAGAAAGGTTGACGAAGCAGTTAAATTATTAGCTGTTCCTTCAGTGTGTAAAGTCATAGTAGCATGTTCTGACAAACAACAAACAGTGCTTTTCTGATGTCAAATTTGCTGTGGTAGCATGGTAGGAATATCAAAGTCGACTTAGCGCTGTAAGAATACATGTGAGACTGTGTGTTTATTTGAACAGCGCTCTAAATAGTGTGCAAGACTGGTGTTTTTTTTTCGGGCAGGCAGTGTGAGTTGGGGTCTGTGTTGTATGCATTGCTACCATAACTAGTGAATTTCAGTGGTTTGAAAAGTTTGAGCCAGAAACATAACTTACATTTAAATTATTTTTTCAGTGAATGTCTTTTTTTATGATTTACTTAATTTTCAATGGCTGTTGTGCATGGCCTTTGACTCTGTCCCCAAGCCGCCATGGACACCCAAACCCCCACCGCGTGGCCTGCCATATACCCATTTTGTGCTGTGCACAGCACTGGGCCAGGCCCTGCACCTTCATCTGTGTGCATTAGAGGTTGGTTGCAGGACATGCAAACAAGCAATGCAAGTATTGGAGTGTTTGCATCACCTTGCACTGGGCTTAATTTATTAGTTGCCAAACTTCGCATTAATTGAACGGTACCAAAGTTATTATTGGATGAAACAAATTGCTCTTCCATTCATATCTTTGTGCCCCCCCCCCACCCCCCCCACCTGGTGTGCTCAAATCTTGACATAACCAAAAGGAGCCAAATGTGTTAACCTCTATCAATTATTGTATAGATTCATTAAACAGTACCAAATGCATTAGTAAATTAACACTTCTTTTTCTTCTGAAATCGAGGAAACCAAGATTAGGGCTAAGCTTGCTCAGTCAAATTTTGTGCACGCCCATCAGACAATGCAAAAGTCATTAGTAAATAAAAAAAAGTTTGACCCCTTCTTTTCCCCATTGGATCTGCACAAAATGTAAAATATTTGCATTGGGTGTAACTTGCTAACTGCCTTCCACATTTAATGTAAATTCATCAATCAGTGCTAAAGTTATTAGTGATTAAAAGTTACATCTCCTCCTTTTAACGTTGCCCCTTATTAGATTGCCACAAACATTGACATACAAATCAAAAAACAAACCTTACAAGCTTCTGCATATTTTGTGCAGATTTGTCACAATATGCCAATATTTTTTTTAAATAAGCATTTTTTTGTTCATCCCCTTTTAACTCGGACCCGCTTGGTGGATCTCAATGAGCTTAAAAATGCTAAAAGAAGTTTAAATGGATTAAGTCCTTGCCAAATATTGTGCAGACCTATCAAATGTTGCCACTGTTATTAACAAATTGAAAATATTTAAAACCCGTCTTGAACTTTGTCCCCCACATTCGATCTTTTCAAATCCTAATATACTTATACTAAGTATCACTTGCCAACTACTAGACACACGAGACAGGTTGATCAAACAGTGACAAAGTAATGATATGCAGATTTGTAAAGTACACCATCTCCTGGAATGGTGTCTTAATCTTATTCACCTCCCTTCTACAATGCCCACCTGTTAGACCTGACAGCCTTATGGTGGTCATCCCCCAACTTTTTGCCTACCTCCCTCCACCTTTCTGACACTGTTTTTGCTTGTTTTAGGATTCTGCGCACTTTACCACTGCTAACCAGTGCTAAAGTGCATATGCTCTTGCCTTTAAACATGGTAACAATGGTTCATCCCCAAATGGCATATTTGATTTACTTATAAGTCCCTAGTAAAGTGTGCTACATGTGCCCAGGGCCTGTAAATTAAATGCTACTATTGGGCCTGCAGCACTGATTGTGCCACCCACCCAAGGAGCCCCTTAACCATGTCTCAGGCCTACCATTGCAAGGCCTGTGTGTGCAGTTTCACTGCCACTTCAACTTGGCGTTTAAAAGTACGTGCCAAGCCTTAAACTCCCCTTTTTCTACATATGTGACCCCTAAGGTGGGTCCTAGGTAACCCATAGGGCAGGGTGCAATGTAGGTAAAAGGCAGAACATGTACATATGTGTTTTATATGTCCTGGTAATGAAAAACACCATAAATTAGTTTTCCACTACTGTGAGGTCTGCTCCTTTCATAGGCTACCATTAGGACTGCCCTAATCTACTTTTTGAGTGGTAGATTTTGATCTGAAAGGGGTAACCAGGTCATATTTAGTATGGCCAAAATGGTAATAGAAAACCCTGCTTATTGGTGAGGTTGGATTTTATATTACTGTTTTATAAATGCCAGTTTTAGAAAGTGAGCACTTCTGTGTACTTAAAAACCATCTGTTCCTTGTAGCCTGTCTTCAATCAAGGTTTGGGATGGGCTGATTGACAGCTCCCTTGTGCATTTCACCCAGACAACCACAGTCCCAGGACACTCAGTCACACCTGCTCTCATCTGCATATTGAATGGGTCTTCCTGGGCTGGAAGGGTGGAGGGCCTAACACTTACATTAAAAAGGCCAGTGGCCTGCCCTCACACAGTGGACTTCTAATGCTCCTACTGGAACCCTGGCAGACAGGATTGCACTGAAAGGGGAACTTGTGCACTTCAAAACCACTCTTTGAAGTCTCCCCCACTTCAAAGGTATTTTTGGGTACATAAACCGGGTCTCTGACCCCACCAACTGAGACACTTCTGGACCTGCACCCTGTCAAGAGGAACTGCCTGGCTGCCCAAAGGACTCATCTGGACTGCTTTGCTGAGAAGGTCTTCTGCCCTGCTGTTTCCCTGCTCCTCTGCTGGCCTCTGATTGTGCTGAAAAGGACTCTGCCTTCCCCAACAGTGCTCTCTAAGGGCTTGTATTAAGCTTGCCTCCTGTTTTCTGAAGTCTCAGGGCCAAAAAGGCTTCATCTCTTCAGGAAACTCCTTGTGTGTCAAAAATCGATGCACCGCCTGCCAGAGTTGACGCAAAGTCTGCATTGCGACTGAGAAATTGCCGCACAGTCAACTGGGGCAATGCAGCCCCGACTTCCTGAATGGAAGTTTGATGCAGTGCAGCGCCTGCCTTGTGAGGGAAAATTTGATGCATCACCTACCGGATTGATGCAGTGCCTGTATCTACTTCCAGCGCATTAAGGATTTTCCCCGCATGGTCCCTTGGTGTCAAAAGATCACAGTGAGGAACCAAGACTGCGCGCTGAAAAATGATGCAAACCCCTTACAGCATGGAAAGAAATGACGCATCGTCTGTGCCGCGTCAGAAAATCCGACGCAACACCCTATTTTTCCATGCATCTCCTCCTCTGCAGTCTCGGTGCGTGATATTTTTGATGCATACCAGGTACTGTGTGTAGCAAAGTGACAACTGTTCATTTCTAAGGATTAAGACTCTTTTAAAAATTTTAAAAGTGATATTTCAACTTGTGCTTATTGGATCTTTGTCGTTTTGGACCTTATTTTAGTCAGATAAATATTATCTATTTTTCTAAACCTGTGTGGTGTATTTTGTGGTGTTTTCACTGTATTACTGTATAATTTAAGACACATATACTCTAAACATTGCCTTCTAAGTTAAGCCTGACTGCTCAGTGCCAAGCTACCAGAGGGTGGGCACAGGATAACTGTGTGACTTACCCTGACTAGGATTGTGGTCCCTACTTGGACAAGGGTTTATACCTCTGCCAACAAGAGACCCCATTTCTAACACCACCCTTTTTTGGATGGTAACAAAACTTTACACACCAATTGAAAACTTATCTGTTGGACCTGGCCCTTTCTGCAGGGTCATCCCCAAACTTTTTGCCTTCCTCCTCCTTATTTTTTGCTGAATTTGTTTTCGATGGCCTTGGGACTCACAGCACTTTACTACTGCTCACCAATGCTAAAGTGCATATGCTCTCTCCTCTAAACATGCTAGTATAGGATTTTCCCCAACTGGCATACTTAATTTTCTTATAGGTCCCTAGTAAAGTGGTACTACATGTGCCCAGGGCATGTAAATTTAAAAAAAAAAATGCTACTAGTGGATCTACAGCACTGATTGTGCTACTCACTTAAGTAGAACTTTAAACATGTCTCAGGCCTTCCATTGCAGAGCTTGTGTGTGTAGTTTTAAATTGCCAGTTCAACTTGGACACTTCTGGCACTGTGGATACTCTGTCAGAAAGAAAGATTGCTGTATTCCTACAAGGTCTTCTACTCTGCTGGACTGCAGCTTTAAAAGACTGCTGTTCTGAGGAACTGCTGCCCTGCCGTGCCGGCCTACTGCCAGCTGTCCTCTTGTCTGGGTGAGAAGGACTGGACCTGCATCTCTTGAACCCAAAGCCTCGCAGCACAGCTGCTTGCCTCACTGGAATCCACGATAAGAGGCGCAAAGCCCTACAAAGTCTTGCCGCACATCTTCCAGCCCATCGGAAGTGACGCACAGCAATGCTAAGCCCTGTAAAGTCTTGCCACAAAGATCCCCAGGACCAATGGAAAGAGATGTGAAGTCCTGTAAAGCCTCGTCACACACCTCCCTGGGACCGATGCAAAGTGAAGCCAAACCTGACAAACCCTTGCCACACAGCTTCTGGGAACCAACACTGGACAACACAAAGCCTCGCACAGCAATGCCACACAGACCGAGCACCAGGATTTAACGTGATGTGTTCAGCAGTTCCCAGTGGGTCCCTGTAGCTGTCCCGCACTAAATCGCAGCCGGACTAAACTTGTGACTTTGTCCCAGTCTGGCATGACCAGATAACCATAGTTGGTGCTTTGTGCTTTTAGACATTATGTTCACTTAAATCTTTAAAATATTATATATCAGGATCTACTGATTAGATTTTTGTCATTTTGGTTTTGTTTTGTTTATTAAAATCTTCTGTATTTCTCTAACTCTGTTGTGGTCTCCTTTTCAGGTGCATGTTCACTGTGTTACTGTTTGAAGTGTTGCACACATACTTTACACATTGCCTCTAAGTTAAGCCTGAGAGCTCTGTGCCAAGCTACCAGGGGGGGTTGACCACAGGTTAAGTTGGGGTTTGCTCGTGCCTTACCCTGACAAGGAATGTGGTTGCTGCTTCACTAGGGCTCACACCCCAGTCAATCAACAACACAATTTCTTAAATTAGCCTTCCTAGCTTCTCCCAAATTTGGTACAGATTTTTTATACAGTGCCAAACTTACAAACAAATGAACAGCATACACCCTTGTTAATGCCACCCTTTTATGAATGCCCACAAATTTTAAAATACCAATAGTAATCTGACTGTAGTGTCTGCCAAAGTTCAGACATATTTATCAAACAGTGCCAGTTGTGGTTACCATTGCATACAACACAGACCATAACACGTGCTGAAAGCATGTTGCATTCTTGGCAACATTTTTTTTGTTTCTGTGTTGTTGGCAAATTGGTGGATTGTGTCTGGCAGTCATCAGGACTAATCATGTGTTCTGCATGCTGGTAATCATAACTGACGAATTTAAGTGATTTGCTATGTTTGACCCAGAATCATAACTCACTTTTAAGCTTTGTCTTTTTCAGTAAATTTCATAGATTTTTAAGATACAATTATTTGCCAATCCCTGCTGCACATGGCCTTCGGCCGTGCACAGCAGGAATTGGGTGCAGGACCTATACCTAACGCCCTGCCAGCAGCTAACTCATGCAGTACATGGTCTTCAGCCATAGAAAAGGCTGAGTACATAGCCTGTTCTGTGGCCAAACCCTGTATCAACCTCAACACCCCCCCTCCCCCCAAACAGAAGCCGGCCTCCAAAGTCACAGCATTTAGCTGTGCACAGCAAGGATTGGGGATAGGCCTGGCCTTCTGACAGGCCATTGCCCCAATCCTCTCAGCCACACACCAGACCTGCTTAGTGTCATGGTTGGCAGTTCATTTACACAATGCTTAATTTGTGCAAATAGTTGTAGGCAGCATAAACCGGCACTCATTTATGAGGACAGGGACTTATGTTTTTAGCAAGAACAAGGAAGGCAGACATAGAGAAAGAAGGAGGAAGAGAAAAATAGCAAAACGACAGCAAAGAAGAAAGAAAAGAATGGGTAAAAAAGTACCTGTACGAGTGAGAAAATTTAGATTGGTGGAAGAAAAAGCTTTGATCTGGTACCAAGGCTAGGGATCCTTGCCAGCAGCACTGGCGGTGAGTTCGAAAGAAAAACTTTGGGCCCTTGCGCTGATTTAAAAAAAAAAAAATAGGCACTGCATTTGATGATGCGGGTGATGTGGGTCATGCCCTAAAATCAGTTAATTGCTTGGTAATATTTGCCTACATATGCTCTTCTTAAAAAACAATTGGCGTGGTGTTTCAGAAAGGAAGAGCACCCAGTTCGTGCCAAAATGTATCATTAAGAGATGCATTTCCGTGTAAACTAAAATTGTGCTTTCTGAACCAGCATAAGGGTTGGGCAAACTATTCATAAGGCTTGGGTAAACTATCCATGAAAATATGCGAAAAACAATATGTTAACATGGCTGGTGCATTAGCTCCTTAAACCAATCTGAGAGTAGTTACAGAATGTGCTAACAGTAACTGCGCATGCCTTCCAGAATCCTTGCTATATGTAAGTGTAAACTGCATGCCAGTAGCACCATACCGCATTAAGCATGTGGCTTTTCATGAACTATCTATATGGAGCAGTTAAACTTTAATCGAACACGTACTCGCATGGTTTAGTGGAGCGTCATGGTTCAGAAACATACAACTTTGCTCCATCACTTGTTGCTAAATAAATGTAACGAAAGGATGTATCGCAAGGGAGCAGCTTAAAAGGCAACGTCCAAAGAAGACATCCGTATACACCATCAATTCTCGTCCAGCGCCTCATTTTCAAGCAAAGCGGCGCTGGGTGCTTAACGCTGGCGAACGGCATAGCGCTAAAGCCAAACCAGCACCAGTCAGCACTACCCCTTAATCTCGCCTATTGAACTGAGAGCACATTTGTTAAATGGCTGTGCACGCGCGAGCGCAGTATCTATGTACATGACAGGCCATTCACGGCATGTAAAGAGGTAAGCACGTGAATCATTAGCGACCGTCGTTATTTATAGCCCGCGCGCACGCATCCACCTACGACTAGGCGCTGAAGAATGCTCCAGGAGGACCAACGGACGCAGAGAGTGCAAGACCGGGAGGAAGGGAGGGGACGAAAATTCCACAATCTACCAACGTCGCCGCGGCAGTGCTCACTCCTTACAAAGTTGCTGTGATTTTTAATTCCTCCGTGAGCCGGTCCTGCCAGTCTGTCGGGCACAGACCTCACGACATGCAGCCCTTTTCACGGGCAACACCTCAAGCGAATGCCAATCAAATCACGTCGCCTCTGTCACTGACAGACGGTTTGAAACGTGAAGTGTGCAGAGCCATTCCTGGCCCACGATGCTGCTGAAAGAGCACTGTGCAGCCTCCATGCTCTACCCATGTCGCGCTTTACAGGTGGACCGTTCTGCGAGCATGGGAGAGGAGGGGGGGGGGGGGGGGGGGGGGGGGGCACAGCACATCCTCGCACCCCGCCGTGTGAAGGAGCCGCACCGCTTCTGCTGCTCTGTCCCTGCCATAAGCAGAGCCAGAAGGCATCGTGCGTCCGGCCACGCCATGCATGCAGCAGCACACGGAGACAGTGCATACGTGTATTCCAAGTGCCCCGAAGCAAGCGGGGCTTCTGTAAACACTCCTCTGCCCGCAATGAAGCAATCCCAAACACACAGATGAACCCAGATGAGCATGCAAAGACAGCAAAGGGGCGCTGGAAAATCATCAAGATAAACACTTCATCCATTTAAAAGCATCGCTGACTACCTGAAGCACAACAGAACATATGACAGTGGCATTGCACCCCCAGTTTCATATTTGTACGGCGCGGAGTTCCACCCCACGCTGCCAGCATGCCCCTCTTTGCCACGGCTGATATCTCTCATCATAGCAAGATCATGCAAAAAACACAACCTTATGCCTGAGACGTTTTCCAGCAGCAGAGTGCGCGCTGCTAATAGAGACAGATCAGTCCACAGCGCGGTCGGTAGGAAATTGAACAGACATGCTGCAAAGTGCAGAGGCATTGGATCATTTCAGTGAAACAAACTGATGCTAATCCATACATAATACTCAAACTGAAATGTGCTAATAGGACACGGACGCTTTACAAGTAAAAAAAAAAGACAGCAATCTCGGACTTACCTTGCAACGATCTGATATACTACCGGCAACATCCAACCATTTGGGTAGCACGAAGCGTCTCAAAATGCAGAAAAATGGCATTTAGGAGAAAAAAATCGGATGCATGGTGAAAAATGAAGGCCAAAGATGAGACAGTACGTATCCGAGGAGCTGCCTTTTCTCAGCTTTCCTTAGGCTGCTACACAGTTCTGCAAAACAAGTACACTGCAGCAGTGTGGCGAGCATAGGTTTGCAATGCATGTCCCATATAGCCCAACAGCTAGGAAGACGTGGAGCTGGATTCCAGGAGGATGTGACTCTTGCTTCAGGAAAGCGAGAAAACGAGCAGCTATCTCCACGGAAAAGAGTTTGAAATGAAGACGTATGCCTGGATTACAGCTCAGTATTATTCCACAGTCCATCAATTACAAAAAACAGGTGCCCCGTCTCCTTTCCGGATAAGAGACTGTAATCTAATTTCACAAATGATCCCTGTTTAGACAGGAGCCACCTATTCTGATTATATCATTCCCTCCAGTAGCCATACATGGGCAACTTCCTTCACCGCGTCACTGGCCCTGACAGCACAAATCTTTATACTATTGAGTGGGCAGGGAGGTGGATGGGACCCCATCAATCCGCGGCAGCTTCTGCTGATGTGATATCATGAATTCTGCACAATTATCTAAAGGGCTGCACAAGAAGGAGACAGTCACAGGCTGACCGGCGCAGTTTATTAAATCCCCTTTTGCGGAAAACTAGTCACAGCAAATTAAAACTGAGCAGCAGAGCGGTGCTGGCAAAGGAGACGGCATGATGCAAAGACCACCTACTATTGGCAAAGTGGCCCAGCCCACAACATAAAGCAGTGCTTATCCGGCTGTGAGGGCTCTGCATAGAGCGGGACCTTTACAAAAACAAAGCAAATGCTTGTTTTAGTAAATTAATAATCCATATTGACATTTTAGAGAATCGTTATTTTGCCGACTTCTCAGATAAAGGCACATTTTTATGCACACGAGTTGCTACCGGTATGCAGTTCAATTTGATTAATCAGAAAATACATCACTTGGACTGATAACTTACTGCCAGGACCTAAAAAAGTAAATATCCATATTATAGTAAGACAAACGCATAGACGTACTACTGCATGTACATAACTAGCGAGCCGCACTGCTCGAGAGACAGGTATATTCTTTGTCATTTAGCAGGAGCCATACGCGTACGTTTGCAGAAAGCAGGACATATCTACACTAACAGGCACGCAGACACAGGTACAACACGTTTGCACTAAGTCACACATATGTGCACAGATGGATAACATTATGCGTGTAACATAGAGATGTGACACAGTTGAGCTTCAAATCGCCCTATAATATTCACACCAAATGTATATAACGCAAAATTGCACATTCGAGACTGTTGTTTTGTTCCTTTCTGGTCTATAAAAAGGGTTCTTGTGGCTCTTAAATCTTCTTACTCGTTCTCAAGTTTAAATAAATATATAGGGAGGCACACACAAAGAACGTTTTTTGCAGATAGTTTGCCTTATGACTGAGTCCATAGAGCAATGCTTGATTAGTCCCAGAATAGACGTGGTAATGACCAACTTCTGTGCTGACTAGTAATAAGGATTTTCATAACTTACTAGTAGCTTAGTGAAGCAAACTCTACTGTTTTACTTACTCTGCTTTGGAAGTTCCATACGACATATCAACAACGTACAGGGTTTTCCATGTTCAAGGTGTGAGCAGGGAACTGACCCCCCCCAAGCTTTGGAATAGAGTCTTCACTCCAGAGAGTGGCACTAGACAAATCAGAGGAGTTCTTCACTAATCTGTACACCGAGTCAGGTAGCCTATCTCTCCAAGAACACTATAGGATTTGCAGGCACTGATTTGCATTTGAATATGACTACTCTTAGAGGACTGGAGTACCAAGCTTTCACCTACAAATAGGGGCCTTTCCTTACGCTGATGCACTCCCGTTTTTAGGGTCAAGCGCAAAACGCTCTGTCCCTGTTGTTATCTCTCTACGGGCTTGTAACCACGCCCATGTCAGGCCCATCACTTTGGTTGGTTTGTTGGCTTGCCTTTTACAATTCGCTTCATTTCGTTAGCCAAAGGCATGCATATTTCATGTCTTTTCCAGTGTTTAGCCTGCATCGAGCACAACAACCAACTACTTGAAACATACGAGGCTCCATGTTTTCCGTATGGTTTCTGGACTACTTTTCCTCTTTATTTCGTGGGCAGCGTGATCTCGCTTGGCAGTAGTTGAGCGCTTTGCATGACAACGACCCTGTTAGATAGATATTTGCACTTTTGCGTGTTACATGGATAATAGTACTTTTGCCGATACGTTTCACTGCGAGCGAACTTCTGCTTCCTTTTGTGTGTTTGCTTTGCTCTCATGACGGCCATCCGTGCACTTATGTGAAACTGTTTTACTTTTCAGTTTATGTGGCAAGAAAAGTCCGGTTAGGAGTTTACAAAGCTAATTGCTTTAACTCGAGTAAACACGAGACCAATTGCATTGCAAATACTTGTTAACAGTGCAGTATGTTAATATTTTAGGAGAGCAGGCACTAGCCCACAAGCAACATTCCCTTTCGGTCCTAATAAGGTCCATTACATCACAGTATGAGAATGCTGTCTCTCTCGCTCTCTCTCTGCAGGTGAGTTAGATTAAGGAGCGAAGAAGTCAGGATTAATGTGTATTAACAGTGGCTGGCAAAAGGTGACATTGACAACCTCAAACTAATCATCATTGCTAAAAGTTACTAATGCTAACCGAGTAGTATAGATTATATATATATATATTTTAACGAAAGCAAGGTAAAATATTACACGTTCCCCTATTGTTCTTTTTAAAGATGCCCAGGGCAGGTAGAATGTAAAGCAACTATAATTCTGGAGGAAAAGTGAGATGAGGCAGAAGAACATAAGTCTCAGTCCTTAGTGAAGTTGAAACATTTAGGAAAAGCAATCTGTGGCTTTGCAAGAGGCAAAAGGTGTTCCTCATAGACACATTAGCTGAAAGGATGGCTGAGGCTCTACCCAATCTATGGTGACTTCCTAGTTTTTTCACCACAGCGAAGGCTAAGCCTCGGCTAGAAATAGCCTACATCGCATTTTTTTCAAATTCCTCCCTCCTTCTGCAACACCCAGGACTTTTACTAAGTTTAGAAAAAGAAGCAACCCCTAAAAAAAATGGTCTAAATTTCGGGAAAGACAAAACTGCAGCAAATCACTATCTAATAATACTTTGGCTTATTTTACTCACTGCGTATTAGAGCATTACTAAACAAATAAGGTATCCGTTTTGTCCGACCCATTCTTACTGGGGTTAGGTACAATTTGGAAGCACTCACCACAACATATAATCATCTAGTGTACATAGGGGCTTTCAGCTCTGGAACTTGTCAAGAGTCCAGGCAACTACCTCAATTACCTTTTAGGTAAGTGCAGGAAAAGGTGCCACGATACCCCTTTAGATTTTCAGACAAATTCTGTAATGGCAAGAAAGGACTAGATAGCCTCAGCAGGGTCTGAGTTTTGGGAGATTACCAGTCAACTGTGAATTATAACTTTCCAAAAAGATAATGCATCTTCTACTGTAAACTTAGTAGCCAGGAAGTCGATCCCTGCACCACTTAGCATTTGCTAGTTTTTAGGTTTGACCTGCACAACGGTTGCAAAATCTCTTTTATATAACAAAAGAAAATTTTTAAAGGGACTTAGACACTGCACCTTTACTTACTTTTACTCAACATTGGTTGGCTACATCGTCACTCTCATTTCCTTGCTTCCTATTGGTCACCACAACTTCCTTACCTCCATCCATCTTCCTCCTGGGCCTTGAGTCTTCATCCTGCCCTGGAGCCTGAACCAAGTACTGATTTGAGTTACCGCACCTCTCCTGATCTCTGTTATTTTTAAAACCCACGCACTCAGTGTTGTTCTTTTAAAACCCACTCCCTACTCTCCTCCCACTGTCCTTCATCCACCCGCCTGCTTTCTTTGGTTTCTAAATCCCTGTGCCCACCTCCTGCTTTACTGTTGTTTCTACCGCCCCCCGTTTCTCCGACGCCCGATATCTATTGGGTTCTCCACCCTTGTGTTAAGTTATGCTATGTAAAGGGGATTTATAAAGCACATAGCTGCCCCAAAATTGGGGCTTCCCAGTGCTAGACCTTGAAAATGGATAAGCTGTAACCAACGGCCTAACAGAAAATGACAGGCATTGGATGGAGAAAACAAAAAATAGGGATGGGGGTCAAATCAAGGTCCAGCATACACCCCCCCCCCCCCCCCCCAATAAGTCTATGTAAGTAGAACAAGAATACAGTTCCTAAGTTAGAAAAAGAAGGTCGAAGATAACCTAAGACACCAGATCAGAGGGTCTGATTGCTCGGGAGCAAAAGCCCTCAAACACCCAAATGGGTGTCATGCTTCATCATTGGGCAGCTCCTCATTGGGTCGGTACTTCAATGCCCAGCGAGCCCCACTGGGGGGGTTCTTTGCAGGAGTTCTTTTGTGTCTTGGCGATGTGAAAAGGAGCTGCAGTGTTCTATGTGGTGATGTGAGTAGACTGGTGTAAAGTGAGGTTTAAAAATATCTAAAGGATATCCTAATCTTATTTAATGTATAGGTAGGTACCTTTGCTATGATAAACAAGCATTGACAAAGCCAATAGGCTTTGCCTATCCAAAATCTATTGGCTTTGTCATTGTATTTTGCAGGTAGACAGCAGCGCAAGCTGCTGTGCAACATGGCTTAAAGAAAAAAATACACTGCGCAGGTGAAACCTAGCAATCACATATAAATCATATCACACATAGAATTCCCCCCAAAATATCCTAACTGAGATACAAGGATCCATACCATGCACCAATGTTAAGACACTGACTGACCTAAAGCATGCTATCAATCTTACATGCCATGATACACAGTTTTTTCGGTAACTTCTTTTGCATATGAAGCTCTACTCCTTCACCCTTGTTCCTAGAACTCTAGCAAGTTATACAGCTAACTCTTCATGGCCATGGTTAAGACATCGAAGCACCCCTATATGCATCAGCTCACTTGGCAACATTTGGTATATGACTGAAATCATGTTGGTTGTAGAATGGCATATGAGGGGAAAATTGGGTGCAGTGTGGTCGGTTTTGTGTATTTGCGTTAGCAACTGTGTTGGTCATATATATAACTCTTAAATGCCTTAAACTGGATATTGGCCCTTATTGAGTATGTTAACTAATGTGTACAAGAGATGTCTCTCGTACAAATCATTTGGTGTACAAGAGGTATCTCTGGTACAAATCATTTGGTATACAAGAGGTGCCTCTCGTAAAAATGACCTGTTGTAAAGGCGGTGTCTCTTGTATAGATGGGCATGTGTACAGGAGGTGTTTCTAGTATAGACAGCTTGGTGTACAGGAGTACGTCTCATACAGAAGACCTGGTGTACAGATTTTCTATGCACTGGAGACGCCCTATGCAGTCTGTGCACAGTACAGAGGGTGTCTATCATAGACAGTATCTTTAGAACACAATGTCCCTCAATTCAGGGTTTCTTCTGTACTAGAGTTGTCTCTTGCACAGATAGCCTGGTATAGAGAAGGTGTCGCCCATACAGAATGTCTCGTGCCAGGAGGTATCTCGAATAGTGGTTGTGATGTAGAGGAGCTGTCCCTCATACAAATGCCCTGGAGGAGCTGTCTTGCATACACAGGGTGTGCTGTATGGAAGTGTCTCTCTTATAGATAGACTGGTGTGTATATCGAGTCCAATGTACTGGAGAGGTCTCATAGAGAGTTTGCCGTGGTGGGAGTGCTTCTCGTACACATGGGTGTAGCTATCAATTGTGCAGCAGGGACAGTGGCCCAGAGATACGAGGAACCCCCCGAGCCCCAATGGTAGCTATTTTCTAATTGACAAACCAATGGATGACTGCCTATTTTCCTTGCTAGCTTTAGGGCCTGTAGCAACTATACTATGCCACTGCTCATACAGGTGGTCTCGTGTACAGGAGCTGTTGCAAGCAGAGTGCTGTGCAGGAGGAGCCTCGTAAACTGTGTCTGGTGAACAGAGGGTGTCTGAAACAGTGCTGTACAGGAGGTGCTTCGTAAATCATGTCTGGTAAATGGGGGTGTCTCGTGAAGAGTATCAGCTGTACAGGAAGCGTCTCATAAACCGTGTCAGGTGAACAGGGGGTTTCGCATGAAGAGCGTCTGCTGTAAAGGAGGTGTCTTGTAAACCCTGCCAGGTGAACAGGAGGCGTCTCAAGCAGAGTGCTGTACAGGAGGTACCTCGTAAGCGGTGTCTGGTGAACAAGGGGCGTCTGAAGCAGAGTGCTGTAGAGGAGTTGTGTCTAAACCATGTCTGGTGAACAGGGGGTGTCTCATAAATAGTGCTGTACAGGAGGTGCCATGTAAACCGTGTATGGTGAACGGCGGATGTCATGAAGAGTTGCTGCTGTAAAGGAGATGCATCGTAAATCATGTCTTGTGAACAAGGGATGTCTCAAGCAGTGCGTGCTGTACAAAGAGGTGCTACATATTACCTGTCAGGTGAACAGGGGGTGTCTTATGCAGTACCTAGTGTACAGAAGGTGACACATAAAGTGTGTCTGGTGAACAGGGAGTGTCTTGTACAGGGCACGTCTATCTGGATCTTATAAAGTGCGCAAATGGCCAAGGGCTTTGAGGCACTAGAACAAGGAAGAGAAACAAGTTTGCAAGGGGCAGACAAAGAGTTGAAGATGAAAGAACCAAGTTTTCAAGGCCTTCCTTAACCCATTGTAACTAGTTATACTGCCTAGCTCAAGTGGGGGATCAAGCTTCGAAGGGAGCTTTACACCAAAAGGTGCAACCACTTTGGCAAGATGTATTTCCCAGTATGCAAAGCAGAGAAGAATGGGAGGAGGAAGAGGGTGGGGACAAACATGGAAAGTAAACAGGTGTAGAGAACAAGGGCTGTGGTGGAGCGCTTTGAAACAAATACAGAGACTTTAATGCACTGAAAGTTTATAAATCAGGAGCCAGTGGGGCTTATTTGCAGAACAAGGTAGTTTAGTCAAACTTCAACCTTCTGTCCCGGGGGACCAAGGAAGTTCTGAAGAGGCAGAAAGGAGGGCCCTTTGGTGTGAGTCATCATGGCCAGGCCCAATCAAAGCTAATGTGGAAATCGGTGCTGGAAAATGCAGAGATTTCCATATGAGTCTCCCCTGCCCCCTTGGAGCGCAGCCCTGCCTGTCGGCCTAAATTACACACACCGAGGCTGTAACCCAACAAGGATGTAAAATGTCGATCCACACTAGAGTGATGGAACAGATGGATGTAGATAATGCGACCTGTGCTGTGAACATGGCAAGTAAGCAGCTTTGGCTGTTTGGGTTGTATTTAAAAACATACCAGGTCAGATGCCCCGGAAATGGATCTGTGTGGTCTCAGGAGCCAACTACCAAAAATATGTGTTGATCTCCTGAAGGTTAAAACAGAGGGTGGGAGGAGGGGGCATCGGATGGTGATAAAAAAGAGGTGTGAGAAGGGGTGCAGAGGAACTGAATATAAACAGAATAGGATACGATTCAGAAGAGGACATGAGAGAGGGCAGACAAAACAACTGAAATGGGAGAAGGGTGGAAAGACAGTGGATAACGCGAGGATGTAGAGTGAAGAAGTGGTTAAAGTAAGCAATCACTTATAGCAGGAACAATTTGAGAAGAGCACAATGGAGGAGAGAAGACAGCCTACAGATGTACTCGCATGGAGTGCTCCAAAGAAAAGTACCTTAAGGGTGTGTAGGCAGTGGAAGGACACTGGCCACTGGCTAGTGACCAGTGGCTGGATGGTGTACTTCGTCCAAGCACCACGGGGTGGCATAGTTGCCAAACGCAGGCAACGTTCTGGCAAGCCAGGAAATTCTAGCGAGTGTTGAAAAAAGCCAATGGTAAGTTCAGGTAAGTACGGGGCAGGGTCTAAGCGCCTTTTAAGATTTTTTTCTTATTAACAAAGACTTCACAAGCACATCGCGCAAGATGGGAAAGGGTCACCCTCATAGCGCTGGTAGACCCAAGCACCACATCAGGGCTTAATAATACACTGTATTTACACAAACAAAAACACAAACACATAGCATATATGGAACTAGACCACAATTCACAATTCTGGAAATGCGAAGCACAGCAGGAAAATTGCCCTTGCCCAATAATAAAAAGGCTTGCCATATTAAGCAGAGTATAGTGCCCCAACATGAGTGACACAGGAAATGCTCACTGGCGTCAAATACTCTGAGAGAAAGGGACAATCAACATCAGTTACTAAGGGTTCAAGTGAGACTCTCACAATATCAAAGAGAAGGGCAAAAATCAAACTGAGGCTGGTACTCCTACTCTCTGTAAGTACCAGTGTAAATACACTGAGTTATGAAGCCCTGATGTGGGGCTTGGGTCTACCAGCACTATGAGGGTGACCCCGTCCCAGCATGCTCTTTATCATACTGTGCAGCTTGCTACCAGATATCAATATTATTCTCTTATGCGGTCTTTTAATTTCTGATTGCTTTTTAATCCTGAAGCTATAGTATATACCAGTGTGGACGTCTTTTGGTTACAATTATAATTATCCTAGCACACTCTGGAGGCCAAATTCATGAGCAGATTAGGATTTCGGTCCTGATGAATTGCCCTGATCAGTTTTGACATTAAATAGGTAAGAAACATGTCAGATTTCTCTTTACATATCACTTTCTGAGCCAGTTGGGACCATTGTATCTGTTTCTGGTCAATGCCATCTTGCGTTTTAATCATAACAAGGATACTTGTACATTAAATAAAACTAGGATATCCTTTAGCTAATTTTTTATCCTCACTTTACAACAGTCTACTGACATCATCGTGCAGAAAACTGCACCTCACTCTTCACATCGGCAAGTCACAAAAGAACTCCAGCAAAGAGCCCCCCAGTGGCACCCATTGGCAATTGCAGCACCAGCCCAACAAGGAGCTGCCCTATGATGAAGCATGGCACATATTTGGGTGTTTGAGGGCTTTTGCTCCTGAGCAAATAGATCCTCTGATCTGGTGCCTCAGGTTATTTCTGAGATTCTTTTTCTAATTTAGGAACTGCATACTCTTTCTGCTTACCTTAGATGGAGAAAAGCCATGACTTCAGGGATTTCCTGAAGTGCAGATGATTTTCAGTGTTTCTGATAGGAAGAGGCAGTGAATTCCACAGGGGCCTTGACCTGAAAGAAGCGGCCTCCAGCTCTGGCTGTCTTAAAATGTGGGACAGTGGCCAAATGAAGATCGGAATAGCGAAGAAGGCGGGAGGGTTGGTACAGCAGTAAAATATTGGACAAAATGGGGTCCATCTTGAAGAATAGAATCTAAGGAGCAGCACACAAGAGTGCACTTTTCCACTGGCAGCCAATGCAGTTTGTGGAAAAAAACAGAGACAGAGCAAAAGTTCAGGAGAGAAAAGAACAGCCTGGCTGCCGCATTGTGGGCAAGCTGGAGTCTTCTGATGACTGACTTGTTGGTGCCTAATCTACCTATGACAGAAGGTTTGCCTGGATGATAGGTTTTCAGGTGCTTGAGTCAAAGAGGCCAAGAATGGGTTTGAAGCTTCTCAAAAACCAAAAACAGGTGCCTTCTACGATTTAGCTTGAGCCTCAAAGGCCAAGCTGCTGTCCATGGTAACTCCTAGATTTTATATGGAGGCCTTGGGACAGGGGTACCCAAGGGTAAGGGGCCACCAATGGTGAACCCAAGAGTGGGTATCTGTTCCCAGTAGGAGGACTTCAGTTGTATTCACATTCAGGCAGAGGCAATTGGCATTCATCCATTCTGCAACCACTAACAGCCCTCTTTGAAAATTAGACCTGTCAAGTGTAAGATTATCTGAAAAGGAGAGTACAAACTGAGTGTCATTGGCATAAAATAATAATGCAATCCCTGTGGATTTGATAATCTGTGCCACCGGTTGGATATAGATATTAAAAAAGGTGGGGCTCAGTGGGGAACATTGTGGGATACAATGTGCGATTGAGAGCTGTGAGTGGGTGAAATTAACTGGAAGGAGCATTTAGATAGATAAAAATGTAAACCAGGACAGTCCCGCCCCACCTATTGCAATACTTTGTAAGTGCTGTATTAAGATTTTATGAGACACTGTATCAAAAGCAGCACTCAGATCCAACAAGATTAGGGCTGAGGACCAGCCTTCATCCAGGGCACTAAGGAGATGTTCAGTGACTGTGAGAAGCACAGATTCTGAGGGTTTAAACTGAAATTAGATACACTGCATGAACACCACAGTTTCCATATGTGCTGTGTTCATGTTGGAAGGAAACCTTTTCTTTCAATTTGCCTAGATTTCTCCTGGTTTTGCCAGCATTTTTTGAGGCTGAGGTTCTTCTCAGCAGAACCCTGGTCCACAGGTTGTACTGTTTCTTCGCTCGGGTTTCCTCGTTATAACACTACAGTGATGTGCTTTGGTTTCAATTTGGGTAGGAGCATGGTGTTCACCAGGGAGTGTCTTAGCCGTTGCTCTCTGGCACTGAAATTTGGTTGTATTGAAATGAGTGTCCGATATTCCAAGGCATATGCATTTTATAAGTTGTGTGTGAATAGCACACCTTTGCAGCGCACAGTTTCTGAAATCTGGATGCTGTTTTCCTGCAGTGGAGTACCTATTATGTCAGTCACTCTACTTTGCATAACAGGGTTCCCTAATATTTTTAGCATTTCCACATGGCAATTGTTAGAAATTGGGTTTTTGGTTGGCAGTCAGGTTACCCTCTGTCCAAGCAAGAACCCTCACTCTAGTCAGGGTAAGTCACACACAATCCAAAATTACCCTGTGCCCACCCTCTGGTAGCTTGGCACGAGCAGTCAGGCTTAACTTAAAAGGCAATGTGTAAAGTATTTGTGCAATAAATCATACAATACCACAATATAGCACCACAAAAATACACCACACAGTGTTTAGAAAAATATATAATATTTATCAGGATAATTGTAGGTCAAAACGAATAAGGATGCAATGTGAAATTGTAGAGATATCACTGGAAAGTGATATAAAGTGTCTTAAGTCTTTAAAAAGCAAACAAAGTCTCTTTCAAGCACAAAGTACCTGGTTTGGAGTGGAAAATCTCCGCAAAGGGCCGCAGAAGAAGAGATACGTGGAAAAATGGTGTGTGCGTCGATTTCTCCCCAGCACACACGGACTTGCGTCGTTATTTTTCACACGGGGAAGTCGTGCATCATTTTCTGGCACGCGGACAGTCTCTTTCCGTGGGTCGCGGGGATTACCAGATGTCCCGGGGTGTGTGCGTGGATTTTCCAGCTTGTTTTCGGGCTGCGCGTCGTTCCGTGGGGCTGTGCGTCAAAGTTTCGCTCTCACGGCAGGCGTCGCGTCGATTTCCCCTTTGGAAGTCGGGCGGCGTTGTCCTTGCGAGGCCATGCGTCAAAGTTCCGGTCGCCCCGAAGGCGTCGTGTCGATCAGCGTCGGTGTGCGCCGTTTTTCTCGCCGCGGAACAAGCTGTGCGTCGAACTTTTCGGCGCACGAAGAGTCCAAATGAAAAAGAGAAGTCTTTTTGGTTCTGAGACTTCAGGGAACAGGAGGCAAGCTCTATCCAAGCCCTTGGAGAGCACTTTTACAGCCAGACAAGAGTTCAGCAAGGCAGCAGGCCAACAGCAAGGCAGCAGTCCTTTGGAGAAAGCAGACAGGTGAGTCCTTTGAGCAGCCAGGCAGTTCTTCTTGGCAGGATGTAGTTTCTGGTTCAGGTTTCTTCTCCAGCAAGTGTCTGATGAGGTAGGGAAGAGACCCTGTTTTATACCCAAATGTGCCTTTGAAGTGGGGGAGACTTCAAAGAGTGGCTAAGAAGTGCACCAGGTCCCCTTTCAGTTCAATCCTGTCTGCCAGAGTCCCAGTAGGGGGTGTGGCAGTCCTTTGTGTGAGAGCAGGCCCTCCACCCTCCCAGCCCAGGAAGACCCATTCAAAATGCAGATGTATGCAAGTGAGGCTGAGTACCCTGTGTTTGGGGTGTGTCTGAGTGAATGCACAAGGAGCTGTCAACCAAGCCCAGCCAGACGTGTATTGTAAGGCACAGAAAGATTTAAGTGCAAAGAAATGCTCACTTTCTAAAAGTGGCATTTCTAGAATAGTAATATCAAATCCAACTTCACTAGTCAGCAGGGTTTGGTATTACCATTCTGGCCATACTAAATATGACCTTCCTACTCCTTTCAGATCAGCAGCTACCACTTCAGTACTGTATGAGGGCAGCCCCAATGTTAGCCTATGAAGGGAGCAGGCCTCACATTAGTGCAAAAACAAATTTAGGAGTTTTACACTACCAGGGCATGTAAACTACACAGGTACATGCCCTGCCTTTCACCCACACAGCACCCTGCTCTAGGGGTTACCTAGGGCACACATTAGGGGTGACTTACACGTGGAGAAAGGGGAGGTTTAGGCTTGGCAAGTACTTTTAAATGCCAAGTCGAGGTGACAGTGAAACTGCACACACAGGCCTTGCAATGGCAGGCCTGGGCAAGGTAAAGGGGCTACTTAAGTGGGTGGCACAACCAGTGCTGCAGGCCCACTAGTAGCATTTAATCTACAGGCCCTAGGCACATATAGTGCACATTACTAGGGACTTATAAGTAAATTAAATAGTCCAATCAGGTATGATCCAAGGTTACCATGTTTAAAAGGGAGAGAGTATATGCACTTTAGCAGTGGTTAGCAGTGGTAAAGTGCGCAGAGTCTAAAAGCCAGCAAAACAGAGTCCAAAAAGTGGAGGGAGGCAGGCAAAAAGTTAGGGGTGACCACCCTAAGGCATGTCAGGTCTAACATGTGTCCCCCCAGCTGAAAGTGGGGAGAGCTACCCGACCTCCTGGGAGCTCTCATCGCTAAGGCGGAAGTATCTGGAGAGACCATCAGCATTGGCGTGGTCAACCCCTGGGCGATGCTCCACCGTAAAGTCCATCCCCTGTAGGGAAATGGACCACCTCAAGAGTTTTGGATTCTCACCCCTCATCTGCATGAGCCATCTGAGGGGCCTGTGGTCTGTCTGAACCCGGAAGTGAGTCCCAAACAGGTAGGGTCTTAGCTTCTTCAGTGCCCAGACCACAGCAAATGCTTCTCTCTCAATAGCACTCCACCTTTGTTCCCGTGGTAATAGTCTTCTGCTAATAAAGACTACTGGTTGGTCTGATCCCTCCTCATTCAGCCGTGCTAGAACAGCCCCTATACCATGCTCTGAAGCATCTGTCTGCACAATAAATTCCTGGGAGTAGTCAGGGGCCTTGAGCAAGGGGGCCGTGCACATGGCTTCCTACAGAGAATCAAAGGCTTTCTGACAAGCCTCTGTCCAATTCACCAACCTAGGTTGTTTCTTGGAAGTGAGTTCTGTCAAGGGGGACACACTGGTACTATAGCCCTTGACGAATCTGCAGTAGTATCCAGTGATGCCCAAAAAGGCTCTCACCTCCGCCTGTGTTCTAGGTGGTTGCCAGGCCTTGATAGTTTCAATCTTGGCCTGGAGTGGCTGCACCTTGCCACCACCTACTAGGTGTCCCAAGTACACCACGGAACCCTGCCCAATCTGGCACTTACTAGCCTTGATAGTCAGGCCTGCCTGTTGCAGAGCCTGAAGCACCTCCTTGAGGTGGAGCAGGTGTTCCTCCCAGCTGGAACTGTAGACAGCTATGTCGTCCAGGTAAGCTGCACAGAAGGCATCTTTACCAGCTAGGACCCCGTTAACCAACCGTTGGAAGGTAGCAGGGCATTTTTCAGCCCAAATGGCATCACCCGGAATTGGTAATGGCCATCAGGGGTGGAAAAAGCTGATCTTTCTTTAGCCCCCTCAGTCAGGCCGATCTGCCAGTACCCTGAAGTAAGATCGAACGTACTCAGGAACTTGGCAGCACCTAGCCTTTCAACGAGCTCATCAGCTCGGGGGATGGGGTGAGCATCAGTCCGGGTGACTGAATTGAGACCCTGGTAGTCCACACAGAACCGGAGTTCTGGCTTCGCACCTGGGGCAGTAGCCTTAGGAACCAATACCACAGGGCTGGCCCAGGGACTACTGGATTTCTCAATAACCCCCAAAGTCAACATCTTGGAGACCTCCTCCTTGATGCTGGCCTTCACCTTATCCGACAACCTGTAAATTTTGTTCTTTACAGGGTGACTGTCACCTGTGTCAATGTCATGCACACAGAGGTGGGTTAGTCCAGGAGTAAGGGAGAACAGGGGGGAGAAATGCTCTAACAGCTCATAGCAGTCCCTTCTCTGAGTTAGAGTCAGGGGGTCAGAGAGAATGACACCCCCCACTGACCCATCCCCTTCTTTGACAGCGAGGAAGTCGGGGAGAGGTTCACTCTCCTCTTCCATGCCCTCATCTGTGACCAGGAGCATACTGACCTCAGACCTCTCAAAGTGAGGTTTGAGTCGGTTGTGATGGAGGACCCTTAGGGGGTGCCTAGGGGTCTTGAGGTCCACTAGGTAAGTGGCCTCCCCTTTACGCTTCTTGATCTCAAAGGGGCCAGTCCAGCAGTCCTGGAGAGCCCTGGGCTCTACTGGCTCCATCACCCAAACTTTGTTTCCAGGTGACAACTCAACTAGAGTGGCTTCCTGGTCATACCACTCCTTCATCACCTCTTGACTGGCCTCGAGGTTACTCTGGGCCTGCTTCCAGAAGTGTTGGGTTTGTTTGCGGAGGGCCAGCATGTAGCTGACCACATCCTGGGGAGGTGATTGGGGAGCTTTCTCCCAGCCCTGCTTAACAATGCTTAGGGATCCCCTGACAGGGTGACCATAGAGAAGCTCAAAGGGGCTGAATCCCACTCCTTTCTGGGGCACCTATATATAAGCAAACAACAGGCAGGGTAAGAGGACGTCCCACTTACGTCTCATGGCATCATTCAGGCCACCAATCATGCCTTTCAGGGTCTGGTTGAATCTCTCAACAAGCCCATTGGATTGAGGATGATAAGGGGTGGTAAACCGGTAGGTCACCCCACACTCATCCCACATGGACTTCATGTATGCAGACATGAAGTTTGTGCCCCTGTCAGACACAACCTCCTTAGGGAATCCCACACGGGTAAATATTCCCAACAGGGCTCTGGTCACCACCGGTGCAGTCACTGCTCTCAGAGGGATTGCCTCTGGATAGCGGGTGGCATGGTCCACCAAAACCAGGATAAACCTGTTGCCCAAGGCAGTTTTGGAGTCCAAGGGACCAACAATGTTGATGCCCACCCTTTCAAAGGGGGTGCCAACGACTGGGAGCAGGGGAGCCTTGAGCCGCTTCCCTGTCTTCCCACTAGCCTGGCAGGTGGGGCAAGCTCTGCAGAAGTTATCTGACGCTGTCCTTATTCTGGGCTAATGGAAGTGGGTGTTAAGCCTGTCAAAGGTTTTGTCTTGGCCCAGGTGTCCTGCCAGGGGGATGTCATGAGCCAGACCCAGTAGGAAGTTCAGGTAACACTGGGGGACCACCAGCACACGGGCTGACCCAGGACCTGGAACCTTACGCTCACGGTAAAGGAGATCATTCTCCCAGTAAATATGGTGAGTGCCAGAGGCGTTTCCTGCTGCTTGGGCTGTGGCTTGTTTCCTCAGACCCTCAAGGGCGGGGCATTCCTTCTGCGCCTTGCAGAATTCCGCTCTGGTTGGCCCTCCCTCTACTTGCCAGCCAGCAAATTCAGGTAGGTTACCCAGGTCCGCTATGTCCTCCCCAGTGGGCTCATGGGCCTCCTCCTCCTCAGGGGCCTCGTCCACCACCGTGGGAACATTTGAGGCGGGTTTCCCGCGCCTCGTGCCCTCCCTCTTTGCAGCTGTCTGGGCCATTTTTCCAGGCTCCAGATGCCCTTGACTCCCTTCCCGGGCAGCCATGGACCGTGTGGTCATGCGGACCCACTCAGGTAACCCTAACATCTCCAGGTGAGATCTGAGCTCTACTTCTTTCCAAGCAGTATGCTCAAGATCATTGCCTAACAGACAATCTACAGGCATGGCAGGACTCACAGCTACTTTCAGAGTACCTGAGACCCCCCCCCACTCAAAGGGAACCAGAGCCACCGGTAGGTGACTCTCACGATTGTCAGCGACTATGACCTGGTGGAATGTATTAGGGACTATCTGCTCTGTTGACACCAGCTGACTCTCGATTGTAGTCATACTGGCTCCTGTGTCACGCAGAGCCTCCACCTTCTGCCCATCAATGGTGACCCACTGCCTGTACTTGGAAGTATTTTGGGGCATGTGGGCTTTGGGCACCATTTCTCTTTCTCCCAGGGACACTAGGGAAATCTCTACCTGATCCCCAAAGCTATCTGGGTCCATCTCCCCCCGAGCGCTACACTAGTCAACCCAGGTGTCTGTCCGGTAGTGGACGGTGCCCTCTTGGAGCACTGGGGGTCGCCTTTATAGTGACCATACTGGTAACACTCCATGCATTTAGGGTTGGATTTCCCTGACTTATCATATGTCCCTGGCTTTTTCCCAAATCTGGAAAAGGAATGGTTGCCACCCCCTCCCTGGGAATTCTTTTGGGGGCCTTTTGAGAGTTCCTTATCTGTAAGTTTATCTCCCCCCTCTTTCTTCTGTTGGGAACCCTGACTACCTTTGTGGGTGTCCCCCCCAGGTACCTTTTCGGACACTCTGGTGCTAACCCAGAGGTCCGCCTCCTCAGCAAGCTTCCTGGGATCAGTCAGCTTACTATCTACCAAGTGCTGGCGCAACTCTGTATAGGTAACATTGAGCATATGCTCTCTCAGAATCAAGTCATATAACCCTTTATAATTATCTACTTTGTTGCCCCGCACCCATCCATTCAGTGCCTTACTGGAAAAGTCAAAGAAATCTACCCATGTTTGTGTGGTTTGTTTGGTGCTGTCTCTGAACCTCTGACGGTATCCCTCAGGGGTCAGCCCAAACTTGGCAAGTAAAGTGGCTTTCTGAAGTGGGTATGTGTTTTGATCAGGTTGATCCAATGTGAGAAGTGTTTCCCTCCCCAATGGCGGCACATAACCCCACATAGCTACCCCCCATTGCCCTTCAGGAACCTCATGAGCCCTTAGTGCAACTTCATAAGCAGCTAACCATTTATCTATGTCATCTCCCACCACAAAATTGGGCACCACATTTTTGGGTATACAAACCTTCTTTTCTCCAGCAGGTCCTGTTTGTATGCTGCCACCATTATTGCTGGATTCAGACTGTTTTGCCTTGAGATCCAGCTCCTTGAGACTCAGTTCATGAGCCAATAACAGTTTCTTTTCAGCCAAGGCTCTCTCAGCTGCAGCTTCAGCTCTTTCAGCTTCAATCTATTTGGCTGCTCTTTCAGCCTCAGCTTGCTTGGCTTCTCTCTCTGCCCTTCTTTCCTCCTGTTGAGCCTCAATTTTCAATTTTGCCATTTGCAATTGGAACTCCCTTTCCTCTCTCCTTTCCTCTGCGGTCAGGCTTTGCACAGAGACACTGCTCCCTGGTCTGGAAGGGGGCACAATTGCAGTGGTAACATCATCCACTGATAGCAACAAATCCTCTGAGGGGCCATTTTCTGGCTCCTCTTCCTCATCATCCTCCTCTACATGGGCTTCTGCCCAGGCCCTCAGCGCCACTTGAAAGTCCTCCTTTTTGGAGGCCCCTTGGGTGAGTACCCTCATTGCCCTGCAGAACCCTCTTAGCTGTTTGACCATATATGTATCCAACAGGACTAGGTCAAAGTCTCCTACTTGAGACCCCGTCAAAGACATGTTGAGTGAGGATTTCGTTTTTGAAAATTGTCAGGAAAAACAAATTTGCAAAAAAGAGATAAACATCAAGTTGACCTTCAACTGTGGGTAGGTAGTGAAATACTTAGCTACTGTACGTCACTGCACAAATACAAGTCCTATCCTCACCGCTGATCACCAATGTTAGAAATTGGGTTTTTGGTTGGCAGTCAGGTTACCCTCTGTCCAAGCAAGAACCCTCACTCTAGTCAGGGTAAGTCACACACAATCCAAAATTAGCCTGTGCCCACCCTCTGGTAGCTTGGCACGAGCAGTCAGGCTTAACTTAGAAGGCAATGTGTAAAGTATTTGTGCAATCAAATCATACAATACCACAATATAGCACCACAAAAATACACCACACAGTGTTTAGAAAAATATATAATATTTATCAGGATAATTGTAGGTCAAAACGAATAAGGATGCAATGTGAAATTGTAGAGATATCACTGGAAAGTGATATAAAGTGTCTTAAGACTTTAAAAAGCAAGCAAAGTCTCTTAGAAGCACAAAGTACCTGGTTTGGAGTGGAAAATCTCCGCAAAGGGCCGCAGAAGAAGAGATACGTGGAAAAATGGTGTGTGCGTAGATTTCTCCCCAGCACACACAGACTTGCGTTGTTATTTTTCACGCGGGGAAGTCGTGCGTTGTTTTCTGGCGCGCGGACAGTCTCTTTCCGTGGGTCGCGGGGATTACCAGATGTCCCGGGGTGTGTGCGTGGATTCTCCTGCTTGTTTTCTGGCTGCGCGTCGTTCTGCAGGGCTGTGCGTCGAAGTTTCGCTCTCACGGCAGGCGTCGAGTTGATTTCCCCTCTGGAAGTCAGGCGGCGTTGTCCTTGCGAGGCAGCGCGTCGAAATTCCGGTCGCCCCAAAGGCGTCGTGTCGATCAGCGTCGGTGTGCCCTGTTTTTCTCGCCGCAGAACAAGCTGTGCGTCTAAATTTTCGGCGCACGAAGAGTCCAAATGAAAAAGAGAAGTCTTTTTGATCCTGAGACTTCAGGGAACAGGAGGCAAGCTCTATCCAAGCCCTTGGAGAGCACTTTTACAGCCAGACAAGAGTTCAGCAAGGCAGCAGGCCAACAGCAAGACAGCAGTCCTTTGGAGAAAGCAGACAGGTGAGTCCTTTGAGCAGCCAGGCAGTTCTTCTTGGCAGGATGTAGTTTCTGGTTCAGGTTTCTTCTCCAGCAAGTGTCTGATGAGGTAGGGCAGAGGCCCTGTTTTATACCCAAATGTGCCTTTGAAGTGGGGGAGACTTCAAAGAGTGGCTAAGAAGTGCACCAAGTCCCCTTTCAGTTCAATCCTGTCTGCCAGAGTCCCAGTAGGGGGTGTGGCAGTCCTTTGTCTGAGAGCAGGCCCTCCACCCTCCCAGCCCAGGAAGACCCATTCAAAATGCAGATGTATGCAAGTCAGGCTGAGTACCCTTTGTTTGGGGTGTGTCTGAGTGAATGCACAAGGAGCTGTCAACCAAGCCCAGTCAGACGTGGATTGTAAGGCACAGAAAGATTTAAGTGCAAAGAAATGCTCACTTTCTAAAAGTGGCTTTTCTAGAATAGTAATATCAAATCCAACTTCACCAGACAGCAGGGTTTGGTATTACCATTCTGGCCATACTAAATATGACCTTCCTACTCCTTTCAGATCAGCAGCTACCACTTCAATACTGTATGAGGGCAGCCCCAATGTTAGCCTATGAAGGGCGCAGGCCTCACAGTAGTGCAAAAACGAATGTAGGAGTTTTACACTACCAGGGCATGTAAACTACACAGGTACATGCCCTGCCTTTCACCCACACAGCACCCTGCTCTAGGGGTTACCTAGGGCACACATTAGGGGTGACTTACATATGGAGAAAGGGGAGGTATAGGCTTGGCAAGTACTTTTAAATGCCAAGTCGAGGTGACAGTGAAACTGCACACACAGGACTTGTAATGGCAGGCCTGGGACAAGGTAAAGGGGCTACTTAAGTGGGTGGCACAACCAGTGCTGCAGGCCCACTAGTAGCATTTAATCTACAGGCCCTAGGCACATATAGTGCACATTACTAGGGACTTATAAGTAAATTAAATAGTCCAATCAGGTATGATCCAAGGTTACCATGTCTAAAAGGGAGAGAGCATATGCACTTTAGCACTGGTTAGCAGTGGTAAAGTGTGCAGAGTCTAAAAGCCAGCAAACCAGAGTCCAAAAAGTGGAGGGAGGCAGGCAAAAAGTTAGGGGTGACCACCCTAAGGCATGTCAGTTCTAACAGCAACACTTTATCTATTTTTTGTTCCCTTTAATATTTTCAGTTGAGACCATTTTTTCCTATGTTTTTTAAGTCATATCCAGAGCCACTGGAAGCAGGACCAAAGTATGCCACACGGTTCACTAAATTATGCAGCAAGAAAAGAAACATTATGGGCCTCGCCAGGGTACCGCCATCACCGACAGACAGTGAACATTGCAAAGGTGCTGGTGCACTCTGCGGAGGGCTGCATTGTAGCTGGATCAATCACAAACCAGCTACAATGCTGCCGTCTGTTTCCTGCTTGGCTGGCGGGCAGAAACCTCTTAATGGGTCCAGCGGGGAGGTCGCCGGTGTGGCGGCAATCTCCCTGTGGGAAGTTTGGCGGACAGTTTAAACTGTCCGCCAAACTCCTAATCAGGCCCTTTGTGTTGTAACATGCACATTTTGTGATAGTTTTCTTTAATTTATAATTTTTGCACATATGGCTTAAAGTACAATGAATAAGTGCTATGACGGAGTCAGTGCTATCCGGGCAATAGTGCTTTTTTTTTTTTTGCATCATGTTACACAGCAGCCCGTGTGGTTGTACAACATGAAGAAAAACATTGACAAAGCCAATAGATTTTCAATATGTGAAACCTATTGGCTTTGTCAATGCTTGTTATAATCAAGCTGGCTCTGCATGGGTAAGTGAAGATTTTCCCTGAGAATGAATCAAGTTGCTCTGCAATTACAGCATGTTGGATTATTCCCAACAGGGCTCTGGTCACCACCGGTGCAGTCACTGTTCTCAGAGGGATTGTCTCTGGATAGCGGGTGGCATGGTCCACCAAAACCAGGATAAACCTGTTGCCCAAGGCAGTTTTGGGGTCCAAGGGACCAACAATGTCGATGCCCACCCTTTCAAAGGGGGTGCCAACGACTGGGAGCGGGAGCAGGGGAGCCTTGAGCCGCTTCCCTGTCTTCCCACTAGCCTGGCAGGTGGGGCAAGCTCTGCAGAAGTTATCTGAGGCTGTCCTTATTCTGGGCTAATGGAAGTGAGCGTTAAGCCTGTCAAAGGTCTTGTCTTGGCCCAGGTGTCCTGCCAGGGGGATGTCGTGAGCCAGACCCAGTAGCAAGTTCCGGTAACACTGGGGGACCACCAGCACACGGGCTGCCCCAGGACCTGGAACCTTACGCTCACTGTAAAGGAGATCATTCTCCCAGTAAATATGGTGAGTGCCAGAGGCGTTTCCTGCTGCTTGGGCTGTGGCTTGTTTCCTCAGACCCTCAAGGGCGGGGCATTCCTTCTGCGCCTTGCAGAATTCCGCTCTGGTTGGCCCTGCCTCTACTTGCCAGCCAGCAAGTTCAGGTAGGTTACCCAGGTCCCCTATGTCCTCCCCAGTGGGCTCATGGGCCTCCTCCTCCTCAGGGGCCTCGTCCACCACCGTGGGAACATTTGAGGCGGGTTTCCTACGCCTCGTGCCCTCCCTCTTTGCAGCTGTCTGGGCCATTTTTCCAGGCTCCAGACGCCCTTGACTCCCTTCCCGGGCAGCCATGGACCGTGTGGTCATGCAGACTCACTCAGGTAACCCTAACATCTCCAGGTGAGATCTGAGCTCCACTTCTTTCCAAGCAGTATGCTCAAGATCATTGCCTAACAGACAATCTAAAGGCATGGCAGGACTCACAGCTACTGTCAGAGTACCAGAGACCCCCCCCCACTCAAAGGGAACCAGAGCCACTGGTAGGTGACTCTCACGATTGTCAGCGACTGTGACCTGGTGGAATGTATTAGGGACTATCTGCTCTGTTGACACCAGCTGACTCTTGATAGTAGTCATACTGGCTCCTGTGTCACGCAGAGCCTCTACCTTCTGCCCATCAATGGTGACCCACTGCCTGTCCAGCGGGGAGGTCACCGGTGTGGCGGCAATCTCCCTGTGGTGAGTTTGGCAGACAGTTTAAACTGTCCGCCAAACTCCTAATCAGGCCCTTTGTGTTGTAACATGCACATTTTGTGATAGTTTTCTTTAATTTATAATTTTTGCACATATGGCTTAAAGTACAATGAATAAGTGCTATGACGGAGTCAGTGCTATCCGGGCAATAGTGCTTTTTTTTTTGGCATCATGTTACACAGCAGCTCGTGTGGTTGTACAACATGAAGAAAAACATTGACAAAGCCAATAGATTTTCAATATGTGAAACCTATTGGCTTTGTCAATGCTTGTTATAATCAAGTTGGCTCTGTGTGGGTAAGTGAAGATTTTCCCTGAGAATGAATCAAGTTGCTCTGCAATTACAGCATGTTGGATTTTGCCCTTTTGCAGGATCATCCCCAATCTTTTTGCCTCCTGCCTCCTATTTTTCTGACCTGTTTCTGTTGGCTTTTGAACTCTGAGCACTTTACTACTGCTAACCTGTGCTAAAGTGCATATGCTCTTTGTGTAAATTGTATGGTTAATTGGTTTATCCATGAATGGCATATTTGATTTACTAGTAATTCCCTAGTAAAGTACACTAGAGGTGCCAGGGCCTGTAAATCAAATGCCACTAGTGGGCCTGCAGCACTGGTTGTCCCACCCATATAAGTAGCTCTGTGTCCCCCTTGAACTGGAGGAAGGGGCTGCTGCTAACACTGCCCCTGCCATGTTGTCTTCTAGGGGGCCACTCCTAGTTAGGGGGTGCAGGACCCCAGAAGAGAGGGCAGGGAGAGGAAAGCCTAACCCCTGGCCCTGGTCCAACCTGAAGGTACAGACCCCAGGTTGGAGGACCAGTTGCAGGTTAACATCCTTGCACTGGTGGAAGAATTGTGCAGGGACTGCTGCTACAAGCACACTGACAATTTTTGACTCTGGGGGTGCTGCTCCTAGAGGGAGGGTACAGAGCCCCAGAGGGGAGGACAAGGGTCAGGTTGTCATCTCTGACCTGGTGGAAGGGAGAGTGGTCAAAGGGTGCCAGGCACCTGGGGCCACCGCCCCCCACTCTCCACAGTCACAGTGGTTGGAGATGTCTGAGATCGGGCTCCCATCCCTGACAATTGTCAGAGGTCTCTATGGTTTGCTCTCCTGGTGGGCAGAGTTGCCCCTGGGGGGGGGGAGGAATGAGAGTCACACCCCAGGGGTGGAGTGAGCAACACCACTGTGTTGGCCCTGGTGGTACTATGTGCCCATTGTGATACATCTGTGCGCAGAATAAAGTTAGGTGCTACACAGATGGTATCTGTCGATGTGGAGAAGGTTTCCCCTAGGGTCAGCTTAGTGGGCCCTGAGAGTATGGACAGAGGGATCCAACTGGAGTCAGGAAGGCGTAGAACTGGAACATGCCCCTGCTGTTGTGGGCCTTGGTCCTTGTTTTATTGCCCCAATCAGGGAAGTATATCAAGGTATTGACTGTTCTCCCCTGGCTTTAGGCTGGTAGGGGGTCCTGTTGGATTTTGCCCTTTTGCAGGGTCATCCCCAATCTTTTTGCCTCCTGCCTCCTATTTTTTCTGACCTGTTTCTGTTGGCTTTTGAACTTTGAGCAAGTGCATATGCTCTCTGTGTAAATTGTATGGTTAATTGGTTTATTTATGATTGGCATATTTGATTTACTACTAAGTCCCTAGTAAAGTGCACAAGAGGTGCCAGGGCCTGTAAATTAAATGCTACTAGTGGGCCTGCAGCACTGGTTGTGTCATCCACATAAGTAGCTCTGTAATCATGTCTCAGACCTGCTACTGCAGTGTCGGTGTGTGCAGTTTTTAACTGTAAATTCAACTTGGCAAGTGTACCCAATTGCCAGGCCTAAACCTTCCATTTTCTTACATGTAAGGTACCCCTAAGTTAGGCCCTAGGTAGCCCCAAGGGCAGGGTGCAGTGGATGGTTAAGGTGTAGATTCCCTTTGGGAGCAGATGGACATGTGGAGATTCTGAGCTCACAATTTAAAAATACACCTTTTAGTAAAGTTGATTTTGAGATTGTGTGTTGGAAAATGCCACTTTTAGAAAGTGAGCATTTTCTTGCTTATACCATTTCTGTGACTCTGCCTGTTTGTGGATTCCCTGTCTAGGTCAGTTTGACAGTTGGGCTGGTTACACCTCACACTTTACAGTGACACAAAGGGAGCTGGGGTGTAGTCTGCATTTCCTGATGAGCCATCTGTGCTAGGAGGGAGGAGAGGAGTGGTGTCTCACACCTGAAAGGGCTGTGCCTGCCCTCACACAATGCAGTCTTCAACCCCCTGGTGAGTGTCTGGGGCCTGGCCTGGGCAAGGCAGGATTTTACATTCAAGAGAGACTTTGCTTTGAAGTAAGCCTGCTTCAAAGGGGGAATTGGGTATAAGAAGGGCACCCAAAACCACAGAGTTTAGAACACTTATGGAAACCAAGAGGAACCTGTGCCTGGAGAAGAGCTGAAGAGCTGAGGAAGAAGAGCTGCCCTGCCTGTGACTGCGCTTTGTGGAGCTATCCTGTAGTTGCTGCTTCTGCCTGTGCTAGAGGACAAAGACTGGACTTTGTGTTGCCTTCCTTCTTGTGAAGTTCTCCAAGGGCTTGATTTAGAGCTTGCCTCCTGTTATTTGAAGTCTCAGGGACAGCAAAGACTTCTTTCTGACAGCACCTGGAGTCTCTGGAGAGACTCCTACTCTGCCAAGTGGCGCCCATCCAGTTCCTGGGACCCTGAAAGGAGAAGCTGGCAGCCCAAGAGTAAGAAATCTGTGCACAGAACGCCGTGCAGGGAAAAGATCGATGCGACTCCGATCTGCAGCTGAAAAATCGTCGTGCCGCTGGCATTGCGGCTCAAAATCGACGCTCGCCTGCAACGCGACCCGAAGATCGACACCTGAGGCTGGAGAAAAGACGCACAGCATCGCTGATGGAGGCTGGTGAGATTGCAACCCGCGCTGTGTGATTTTCGGATCATCGTACGGCTGGATTTATGATGCAAGTACAGCTGGCTGTGTAAAAACAACCAAAGGCCTGCCCGGACCCAAGAGTGCTGACCAGATCGACGCATCACTCTCCTGCGGAGAGAAGGAATGACGCGCCCAAGCCGACAAAAGGAGAAACAACACAAGGTCTCGCTTCTGAGTGAAATCGACGCATCGCAAGCCCTTTTTGATGCGCACTCGCCCATGCAGGGTTATTTTTGACACACCCAAGGTACATTTTCACACTAACAGTGTTAGTGTGTGTTAAAACTACATGAAGACTCTTTTTGCTTTTTAATTGATAACTTGACTTGTGTTCTGCGGATTTTTGCTGTTGTGCTCTTGTTTTGTTTAGATAGATATTCTCTATTTTTCTAAACCTGTGTTGTGTCATTTTGTAGTATTTTCATTACGTTACTGTGCGTGTTGGTACAAATACTTTACACCTTGCACTTTGAAGTTAAGCCTACTGCTCGTGCCAAGCTACCAAGGGGGTAAGCAGGGGTTAGCTGAAGGTGGTTCTCTTTTACCCTGACTAGAGTGAGGGTCCTTGCTTGGTCAGGGGGTAACCTGACTGCCAACCAAAGACCCCATTTCTGACACAGCATTATTCAAGTAAATAAAAGATTCCTTCATATTACCTAGGATATGGTTAACTAGTTTCATGAAAATAGCAACTACATTATTTAACCGAAAGGACATAACCATCTTTCAAATGGGTTACATGCTCATCAATTTTAGAGATTGACAGTACAGTAAAGCACACAGAAACACAGTTTAGGGCTGGACCAGTGGCTTCTGGAAGATGGAATCATCCTATCATCCATCAATTTGCTGCTTCACTCCTGGTACAATTCTTTACTATATTTTGCTTTCTCAGTGATTTTGCTGTACCAAGGTACTCTGTCCACAACTTGTCAGAACTTGTTTTAGTGAAAAGAGACCTAAGCTCTGCCTCTGTAAAATCTAGCAGTTCAACTAATGCTCGGTTGTCAGATCTTACCTCAATACCTTATGCAATATGCATCAGCGCCATGTGAGCATAGTGTGAATTGATCCTGTTGACTTGTGAGATCCACTGGAGTGGCAAAGGCCTCTTTTGGTTAAAGGCATAGTCCAATTTACTGATCTTGCAAGAAATTTATATGTTCATTCCACATATCCTAAATGACCATGCGTTCTCTAGGTTCTACAACGTCAATATTTTTTTAGGTTGAGCTGACTTTACTGGTTATACCAATATTTGATTACCTCTTTTACTGGGCCATGCTGAACCAAGGCATTTAACATGGCCTACAGTGTAATGTGAGAGATTTCTGTGTTTGTCTTTTTACTAACTTTCTCAAGATAGTGGTGTTCTCACAAAAGAATCCCAAATGCACAGAGACTAAAGTCCACTCTTTGTTATTTACAGAACAGGCCCCATAGAAGAAGTGAATGGCACAAATAAAATCAAACCATTTCTGTGGCCAAATCCTTGGTATGCATTAATATAGACTATCACATTAGCGAACCTCTACTCTTTTGCAATGGTTCTGTGACTTTCCTATTTCCTGTTAAAATGTGATTCCCTGAAATCCCTGTTCACTAATAAACATGTGGGATTACACAGGTGACCCTTTCACCCTGGTCCCATGCCTAGCTCTCCTAGTGCTGCTGCATCACTCTTGCTCTTGTCATCTCCTTGCTTTCTCCCACATTTTTGAGTGCCTTCTCCTTGCTTTTTCCTAATTCTCACTGATTTCTCATTGTTTTCCCCTGTATTTGTGTGTGCCCCCTCCTTGTTTTCCCCCATTTTCACTCTTTCTCCTTGCTTTTTCCACCCTTTGTTTGTGTGCCTTCTTGCTTTTCCCTCATTCTCACTGCTCTCTCCCTCTTTCTTCCCCCCATTTTTGTGTGGCTTCTCCTTGCTATTCCTTCATCTTTATGCTTTTACCCCCAATTCTTGCTTTTTCCTTCATTGCCACGCCCGCTTGCTGCCAGTTATTTCCCACCTTAGACCTAGTCACACCCACTACTTCCCAGCACCCATCTCTCCTGCCAGGGCCTACTTAATGGAGGCTGCAGGATGACCTAATTGAGCAAGTCCAAGCCTAGCTCTCCCTGTACTGCTACATCGCTCTTGCTCCTGTCTTCTACTTGCTTTTTCCCTCCTTTTTTGAGTGCCTTTTCATTGCTTTTCCCTCATTCTCATTGCTTTTGCCTTGCTTTTTCCCCCTGTTTTTTGTGTGCCTTCTCCTTGCTTTTTCCTCATCATTCAATGTTTTCTCCTTGATTTTTCCCCCATTTTTTGTGTGCCTCTGCCTTGTTTTTCCCTAGTTTTCACAGTGTTCTTCTTACTTTTCCCTTTTTTTGTGCCTGTATCCTACTTTTACCTTGTTTTCACAGCTTTCTCCTTGCTTTTCTCCCATTTTTTTGTGTGCCTTCTCTTTGCTTTTCCTCCGTTCTCACTGTTTTCTCCTTGCCTTTCCCTCATTTTTTGCGTGCCTTCTCCTCATTTTCCCCTACTTTTCACTGCTTTTTCTGGGACCTGCTTGGATCCATGCTTATGGTAACAATCAACACACCTTTATCATGATGGGTGAGATCCAGTACATTACTTTCTTGAAATATTTATACTAACTGGAATAATAGGTGAGTGTTGATATTTCTCGGCTAATAACTCTGACATAGACCGGAATCATTGAATCTAAGAGAGCCTAAAGACCAAAAGGAATGCCCCTTCTTTATTTTTAGTAAAACCATAGCCCTGTTGAGAACATTAGAACTCTTGGGGTTATCTGATACAATTAACTGTCCTTTAATGCCCCAGGTTAGAAAATTGCTAAAAGGAGTACAACAATCATAGAAAAACCTTGACTAACACCTACAAAGAAGTCTGATCAGTAGTTGTGGAAGCATTATACAATTTCCAACTCAAGCAATTTTCAAAGTATACTGGCTTATCTGTTTTCAATTGTTTCAGATGGCGGGGCTCACCAGATGTGATAATGTATTTAGTATCTGCATTATTTTAGGCTCATTCAGTATGAAGTCCCAGATAATTTTAAAACACTTTTTCTTAAAATACAAAATATGGTTGTCATATATTTGCATAACAAAATTAAGATATATGTGTCAAGTAGTAATTTAAGATTTTTGGGTGCCAGCACTTAATTTTCCTCATATGAACTTATTTTTCCTCATATGACATAGACCAGGATCATGAGAGTGCAATCACACACAGGGGAGAAGAAAGAGAATGTGAAAGATTGACAAAGTAGCAAAAAGGGAAAGCAAGAACATGCAAGAGTGAAAAAAAGGGACAGAGAGAGTTAGATATTGTGTTTCTGGTTGGCTAGGGTGTGCACCTAAGCAGGCAGGACCCACCACTCTAGTCATGGCAAGTAAGTTACACACTAAAGATAGCCTGTGCTCACTCCCTTGGTAGCTTGGCATAGAGCAGTCAGGCTATCCCCAGAGCTCATGTGTAAAGCGTTTGCACAACACACTCATCACACCAATGACACAGTAAATACACCACCAAAGTGACACTACACATGATTATATAAACAAATCCTTTATGTATATATATATATATATATATATATATATATATATATATATATATATATATACGAAGGTTACAGGCTTGGTATAGTTAGGTTTTGAATTTACTCATACAAAACCATAGAAATTTAGCAGTTATGGTTAGGGTTATTTCAAGTAACCATAACTCACACCCTAAGGTAACTATAACTCATGCCCTCACCATGCACAGTTTTCTCATCAATAATTTTGTTGCAAATGTTGCAGTGATAGTATCAAAGATGCCATAGAAGGTGTCATCAATGATATTGTATATAGAGTAATAAGCTGTATATGGGGAAGGGGCGAGATATAGTTACCTTAGAGTGCAAGTTATAGTTACTTGAAATAACTCTAAGTATAACTGCTGAATTTCTATGGTTGTGCACGTGTAAATTCAGAACCTAACTATAACGTCCCTATAACCTTTGTTTTTTTCAGTGAATATCTATGCTTATTTTTAATGTAAAGTAATTTTAATTACTAAACATTAAGCCAAATACCGCCAAGCACAGCCATTGGGTGTGCGCGGTAGGGGTTGGCTGCAGGACCTGTCACAGGACCTTAAAATGGCGGCTGCAACTTTCTGTTCAGGTTGTGGCCAGCCAATTACAGCGCTTCAATTCGTGCATGCATTCGCAAATAGTTGTGAATCAGTCACAAATTATTTGCAACCCTAGATATACAAATTTGGATTCTCGTTAATTTCTTGTAAATTACTGGATGGATTTATAAAAAATAAGGAAAAGGCCCATCTGCAGACCAACAGCTACCTTTCAGCCAAATTTGGTGTGATGTTGTTCAGCAGTTCGGGTCGTTACTGTGTCTAAAGAGTCTATCGGAATTAACATAGGAAATTCATATTTTTGACCCCCTTTTCTCAGCCCCTGCTTGACATATCACCCCAAAGCTTTCCATGCACAGCAAGAATCGCTGGGCCACTTTTTAAAACATTTTTGTGAAGATTCAGCAAACTACGCCAAAGATATAGGCAAGTCAAAAAAAATAAATTATACGGAAACATGGGCCTAACTATAACTACCTACTAGTGACTGTCAGTAGGTAATACAAATACCGCCATAAATTAAGGATACTGTGTACATTCTGCAATCCCTGTCATAACACTCATTATTCTGACAGTGGAGGTATACACAGCAGCATATAACATGTTATTAGGACATAAAAGGCATATCAGATTTACATAGTACATAGGAATCACCATCTGTACTCCTAGTTGCATACATCTTTATAGAACCCCCACCAGGGACTGATAGGGCACAAATGCATAGGCATAGTGGACCTAATGAGATACTCCTGAATCACCACATTAATTTATACAAAAAGCCAACTAAGGAGGAGGAGGGTGCAATCAGCACTGCAGGCTCATTAGTAACTTTTAATTTAAGGGCCCTCGGTATATGGTATGCCACGTTACAAGGGACTTAAAGGTAAATTAAATATGCCAAACAGGTGTAAGCCATCATACCAAGTTTTAGGAGTGAGAAAACACATGCACTCTCTAGCACTGATAGCAGTGGTAAAGTGCCCAGAGTCCTAAAACCAACAAAAGGAGGATCAGAATGATAGGGGTAGAAAGGCAAAAAGTTTAGGGATAACTCTGCACAAACCTCCATTTTCAACACAACCCTTCTTCAGCCTAAAGCCAGGGTAGACCAATAAATATCTTGATGGGCTTGCTGCTTGAGGAGATACAACATGGTCAATGGCCCACAACTGCAGGGGCAGCACTTGCCAGTTCTACATCATTCTGTACCCAGTTGGATCCCTTTGTATATGCTCCCAGAGCCCACTTTCTTCACTTCACTTCCTACCAGCTGAAGGGTGTTATCCTGAAACTGGCCCTCTAACTTAATGTCTGTACCCTCTAGTTGGACAGGGGCCAGGGCTGAGGCTTTCCTCCCCTGGCCCCTCCTTCTGGGGTTATGTACCCTCCTTTTGGGAGTGGTACCTCCAGATTCTAGAGAAGTCAGGGCTCTTGTGTCAGAAATCCTGCTCAGCTTTCTTACCATTTCAGAGGTTCTACCCTGCAACTAGTCTCCCAACCCAGGATCTGTACCCTTGGGTTGAACTGGGGTCAGAGGTGAGTCCTTCCTCCACCTGCTCACCCTCCTAGAGTTCTGCACCATCCCACCAGGAGGGGCATCCTGAGAAGACAAAATGGTGGAGACATTTGTGGCAGCCATCCCTCCTTCTAGGTCAGGTGAGACCCTGAACCTGACCCTCCAATGCAGGGTCTGTAGCTTTGGACTGGACAGGGGTTAGGGGTGAGACCCTACTCCCCTTACCCCTCCATCTCGGCTTCTTTACCCTCCTCTGTGGAGTGGTACTACCAGACACTAGAATGTGTTGGATGCTTGTGTCAGCTGTCCCCCCAAGTTCTTCTGACACGAAGCCCCCCGAGTGGATGGTCTCCTGGTACAAACTAGATTCCCTTCCTGGGGTCCCCTCAGGGTGCTATACAGGCTCTGGGCACAGGGCACCCTGGGATGTTTCCCACTGCCACCTCTGTTCCCTCTCTGAGAAGGGACATGAGACCCTGCACCCACTCCACTACAAGGGGACCTGTCTGTGACATTCTGAACCTCCATCACCCTCGGTAGGGGGTAACCTGAGCCACTCCCTTTGGGGTCACTCTAAAGTGCCTTACCAGACCTTCTGGTACTCACCCAGAGGTCTGCATCGTTTTGAAGTTCCCTGGGGTCAGAGAGCTTACACTCCAATAGCTGTTTGTATGGCCCTGAAAAACAATCAGACTGTACAGCCCTTCAAAATTGTTTGCTGTGCTACCCAGCATCCATCCATTTAGTGCTTTGCAATAATTCTCCACAAACTCCCCCCAAGACTGGTGAGACAGTTTCCTACTGCCACTGAACCTCAATGAAAACCCTTCAGGGGTGACCCTGTACTGTGCAATCAGGGCTTCCTTCATAGCAGGGTACCTCTGGCTGTCTCTCCCTCCTAGGGCCAGTAGGGCAACCCTCCCATCATCAGGAATAAAACTCCATAGGCCAGCTTTCAATATATATTTAGACCTGGTGCTTTTTGCAGGGTTATCCCCAATATTGTGCCTTCTTCCTCCTATTTTCTTCACACTTGTCTCTTGGCACTTTACCACTGCTAACCAATGCTAAAGTGCATATGTTCTCTGTCTAAAATGAATTGGTGATTTGTGGATCCATTTTTGGCATGTTTGATTTACTAGTAAGTCCCTGATATAGTGCACCAGGTGTGCCCAGAGCCTGTAGCACTGATTGTCCTACCCACATGAGTAGCCCTGAAAACATGCCTTAGGCCTGCCAATGCAGTGCCTCTGTGTGTAGTGTTACACTGTGTACAAACATGCCAGGCCCAAACCTTCCCTTTTACTACATGGAAGTCACCCCTAAGGTAGGCCCAAGGCAGCCACATGGGCAGGGATCAGTGTATTTAAAAGGTAGGACATGTTCTGCTGTCTTTTACATGCCCTGATAGTGAAATACTGTTAGATTTGTTTTTCACTATTGCAAGGCCTATCTCTCCTATCGAGTAATATGAGAATTGCCTTGAAATATCTTTTAAGTGCAGGGGGAGGAGACTACCAGTGAGTGAGGACCTTCTGAAAATCCTGTACTATTTTGAAATGGGCCGTGGGAAAGCAACTGAGGAACGGGGATGGTCCTGGGGTAGACCCTTAGGAGGACTCCAAGAATGGTGAGGACTGTCAGTGGGAGGGTTTCCCATCCACACCCACAGAGGACAGTGGCCACGAGGAAGAGTTTGAGTATGAAGGAGAAAATGACTGGACAGGGACACCAGTAGAGAGTGAGGACTACATAGATAGGGAATCCTTTACTAAGGACTCCATAGATAGGGAATCCCTTACTAGGTCTAGTGCCAGGAGCAGGGTCCTGTCCCATACCCTGTCCCCTGAGGATCTCAAGGATAGACAGACTGAGAGAAACCTGAGGTCTCCTGGAGGAAAGAAGGCTAGAACCCCTTAGCGCAGGAGAGGATGGCAGAGGCTAAAAGGGCCTTCGTCTGGGAAAAGCTTGCTTTTGAGGAAAGGAAATTGACTCTTGAGCATAGTGTTAGAGTTCTGAGCTCACCAATGGTGTAGGTGGAATCCAGTGGTGGCAGCAATTTGGAGTGTAGTGATAGAACACCACCCACATACCTACAGACTTGGTGCCTAGCTTCATTGAGGGGGCTGTCATATGCCAGTAGCTGGAGGAGTATGAGAGGTCTCTGAGAGAATGCAGGATCCTTGCGGAGGTGGTTTTAAACATACACAGTGCAGGGTGTCCGCGTGGCCCCACCTCAGCTCTGGGGACTACCACCTCCCCGGGACAAAGGTCACTGGAGGGGGCGGCTCGTGGTATGTTCCAGGGTGCCCATCCGCAGCACATAGCTGTTTTCTTTTGTTTGGTGGGGGCTGTCAGAAAAAGCAAACAAAGTCTGCTTTTTGAAAGAGAGAGCTGTCAAGCAGTTTTCATTTGTCTTCTCTGCACACAAATATGCATGGGGGAAAGACAGATGAAAACATTGCTAGCACAAGCAGGGAGCTGCTTTTCAAAGCAGCATAATGCTTATGGGAGCAATACTGGCTCACACAGGATGTGGGCAGCTGGCTAGGACCGTGAGGCCTTGAGACTCGCCCCACAGTCCCGTCACTCTCTCTCTCTTCCATCCCACAGTGGGATGGAAGAGATAGAGGGATTGTCATTGCAATGTTCTCTCCATCCACTGACTTCTACAACAAGAAAGAGTCACCTGTGGCATAATGGTTAAGGTCAAAGACCCTCACAATGAAAGTTGAGAGTTCTAGTTCAGGTGTGTTTGTGGTAATTTTCTACTACACTTTATTTTCAACTTCAAAAGTTCAAGTTTTATAATGAAAGATGATCTCACTCTTTTTAATAGACAAATTAATTTTTCTTTTCAATTTGTCCGGAAATATCTCATTGTAAGTATATCATTCACCTAAACAACTCTCTATCTCTCTTCCTCTCACTCTCTTTCTCTCTCTCTTTCAGTTTTTCTTCTTCAATCTCTTTCTCCTGCTCACACACCTACTAAGACCCTTAAATACCCATTCACAGACCCACTCAGACACTCACGCACCCACTCACAGACTGACTCAAACTCTCACACACCCAGTCACAGACCCAGTGAAACCCTTAAGCACCCACTGACAGACCCACAAAGAGACTGACCCACCCACTAAGACACTGATGTACCCACTCTCACACCCAGTCAAACACTTTCACCCACAGGTACACCCTTTCACACCTATTCTCACGTCCATAGGCTGCAGGCATATCTTGCCCCTCATGGTGAAAGGGCTGTGCACAGCATTAGGTTGGGCCATTAGGGGGGTTGGCCACAGGGTCTGGCTGCAGGCCAGGCCCGGGGGCCAACTACTACCATGCAAAGCCCAAGGTCAAGTGTGGTGGTGGTTGGATTAAAGTATAGTAATGTAAATTACTTTATGCTAAAACACCACAGAAATTCACTGGAAAAAAAAACAAAGGTTACAGGGATGTTATAGTTAGACTCACATTTTAAACGTACCAAACCATAGAAATTGACCTGTTATAGTTAGACTTACCTCAAGTAACTATAACTCATGCCCTGAAGTAACTATAGCTCACATGCCTTGTGGACCCCAGCTCCAGAGCTAGGGGGAGTCAGAGTATGCCTACTCTCTTTCTTTTTTTAAATTGTTTTTGGGACTCAGCTTCGTCTGAGTACCAAAATGGCTACCAACACTTCCTGGGCAAAAGTGTTGGCAGCCAATTAGATTTTAGTATGACATCTCTGGGATCCATTGGGGCTATGTATCCCTAGGTACACAAATGTGGTTTTCCTTTAATGATATATATATGTATATGTATATCTGTCAAAGCGTTTCACGTGGCCTTGATCACACAACAAGCACTGGACCATTTTGATTACAATAAATACCCACAGTGGCATCATAGACACAAAATACATACTTACTAGGGCTTGCAAAATCAACATTTCACGATTTTCTGACACATGGTTGAAATAAAATTAATGAATGCTCCACATTGTCCTCTTTGATCACCCCATTGAAGAATTATTCAACCAGTGTATATTTTTGTGAAACATAAACTGAACATTATTTACTATTAGGTTGCAGTTGCATCATATTGCTAATTGAAATTTACACCAATCAGTCATACATGTTTAAATGCTCCATTACCATAATCACCCCACTACAAAATTATAAATTACATTTTCAACGTACAAAAACACAAACGGATATCAGAATTAAAATTCAAAATAATGTCTGTTAGATTGAACAATGCCCTTATTCACACACTTAGATCATATTGTGAACTATTATGACAGTTTAAATTAGGTAATCAAATAAAAAAAACCATAATTGTGCCTAAGTGTAATGTGACACGAACCTACTCAGCAATATTGTATTGCGCCCAAATGAGATACTGCTAATCTATAATCCACCAACCACCTTGTGTTCTAAAACCCATGCCCCAATAAAGCTAAACAAATGCGTCATAATAAAATGAGAAGGATTAGCAGAGGCATATATCCCGACAATAAACCACAGATTCACCAAATCAGTTAGAAAGTACTGGTACTATATAAATATATATTTTCACTTAAAAAACCAAAGGGTACAGAGACAATATAGTTAGGCTCACATTTTAAATGCACGAAACTGCAGAAATGTGCCTGTTAGAGTTATCTAAAGTAACTATAACTCGGGCCCTAAAGTAACTTAACCCACGCCCTCACCATGCACAATTGTTTTAGGAATAATTTTATAATAAATGTTACAGTGGTATTATCTATGATGTAATAAAAGGTGTCATGATTCCTGTAGTATCTTGGGTAACTAAGAGTGCATGGCGAGGGCGCAAGTTATGATTACCCTAGGGCACATGTTATAGTTACTTTAGATAACTTGAACTATAACAGGTGAATTTCTATGGTTTGGTGGAGTAGAAAGGCAAAACGTTTAGGGATAACCCTGCAGAAAGGCCCATTTCCAACCAGGAGTGTCTGGTGTGGAATTAGAAAGGCAAGAAGTGGAATCAAGACCATAAAGCCCTGTTATTCAATATGGCAACATGTAACACTTTGGCCACTTATTCTTTTAGATACTAAGCCCTGCTTGTAAAGACACTCCAAAGTGTGCCAAGTGACTGACTATTGTGTGGTAATTCAAAAAAGTCCAGTGACTAGGCAGCATGTCTTTATTTCTTAAATTCACATTTAATGTTATAGACTTCATTCCCTACCATACTCTATGCTCCCTTACAAGGGGGAGTATCTCCTATGGCCTAAGAATATCCATTTTGCTGACTTTGTTGTGACAGCTTGTAGATGCTTGATATTTAACTCTGAAGTGGCTGCAGTAGCAGATGGAGTCCAGTACCACATTGAAGATAAACTTGAGAGTAGGATCAGCTAAAGAACATGTGTCCTATATATGTCATTTTATGGCTTTGCATTTTCACGTTACAGGTGTTTTGCAGGTGAATGGTTACTTTTTACATATTTTTAGCATCTCATGTCTATTATTTTCCCCGGAAAACATGCCATACTTTGTTGTATTTAAGCCCAAGCAAATATATTTTCAATGGTTTGTTCAGCTCATCTCTGACTCTTCAATAGTGTCATAGAACACTTAAGATGGGGGTAAGACTGCTTGGTTTCTAGCAGCAGCATCACCAGGCTGCAGTATTACTGCATGTGGGTGACTGTCAGTCCCACAATGAATGGCAGCTGTTAGCCTAACCTTCTCAGCTAACTAGCAGCACCTAACCCAAACCTAGAAATCAAAGGTGATTTGTGGCAGCCTAAAAACATGGCACTCAGGTGGTCATTCTGAGTTTGGCGGTAACTGAACAGCCACACCGGTGGAGGTCTTTTGACCACCACCAGGATGGCAGTGCAGACCACTGTATAACGAGTAAGCCGGTGAACCCAACGCAACACAGACAACCCACTGCTAGCACTGCCACCGCCGATGAGCAGCATCCGGCAGCGGAAGCCAACTCCATGCAGGCGGAAGCCAATGTCCTGCCTCCATATTCCAAGTAACCACTCCACCAGGAGATCCTGTGCGGCATTGCCACCATGAAAAACCTGGGGGAACAGAAAGTATAAAAGGAAACACCCACCTCCAGGCACAGAGATGCTTCGGCGAACGCAATGGCAACAAACTGCTAGTCTTCCAAGCCACCGACAATGATGAAGACGACAATAGTAAGTATACCTAGCACAGAGGGGAGGAAATGGCAGTGATACACTCCCACACAGAACACACATACCTCACACAGACAGCGAAGGCCACACACAGGCACACACAACATATGTGAATGCCAAGTACCCAATACACACACAAAGCCAAGCAGATACTTGCCAGACATATAGCACAAAGCACACCAATACCACCAACACACCCCATAACCACACAACAACAGCTAGACCACAAACACCTCAACATTAGCATAGACAGGCACGTTGTGCAACACCACGCATACCCACACTCTATGATCTCCATGTAGCATTGACACACAATCAATAGCTGTGAACACACATCCAAACAATGATACAGGTGACACAGCACGTGCAACCAACATGCAAGGAAATCCACACATGCAGCACTATACACACGGATGCACACAACACCCCATACAATCACACAAGCAAGCAGTCACACACATCACAACATCCCCATGGCCCAAACCATCTATCCAGCGCATGCAACAACACAGACACAATCCACACACAGACCTCACACGTCTATGCACACAGATGTCACACCGCCATGTAGGAGGAAACTAGGACAAGCATCTCATCTTGCCAACCACAGCAATGTGGGCAGATATATTCATATACAAAAGAAAGAAACTATATACAAAATGTGCCAATGGCAAGTCCATTGTCTACAACTGCAGGACACATCGTCCATCAAACATGGGCCCAAATTGACTCCTGACTGCAAATAGGCCTCCACGTCATAGGGGCAGCAATGAGACAGGCAGGCACCTCAGGAGTTTAGGGGTGGTGGGGGAGGCTTGGATGAGGAAGTGGCATGTTTAGGTTTGGGCTTGGGAGGGGTGACTTTGACACTGGGAGGGCTGGAATCCTTGCTAGTTGGAGGAGCAGGGGAAACACCAGAGGGGGCACGCAAGGAATGGGAGGTGGAAGGGCCTGAGAGGGGCAGGGGGACACACCATTTACGGGGAAAAAACGGGGTGGAAGAGGAGTAGGGAAGAGGTCAAGGGAGGCAAAGAAAACTTTCTTAGGTACATAGCAGCGGTCACATGATTGATGGTTAGGAGTGGAGGTAGAGGGAGTGCTTGCCTGACGTGTCTGTGTGCTGTACGTGGATGCTGGTGTGTGCAATGTCTGTATGTGGTGGCTGAATGTTAGCTGAGTGAGTGGGTACGTATGCATTTGTTGGGAGGAGAGGGGCAGAGATGCAGGGAGAGGTAATGGGAGATGTGTGAGTGAATGTTGTGGTGGTGTGTGCAAGTGAGGTAGAAGTGCTGCAGGTGGCAGAGACAGTAGTTGTGGTGAGGGCGGATGTGGTGTGTGGGGTGTTTGTCTGTGAGTCTGCTGTTGTGGTGATTGAGGGTATGACAGGAATGGTAGTAGGACCAGTGTGTGATGATGCAGTGTTGGCAGGTGTGAGTGGAGATGTGACTACAAGGGAGGAGGTGGTAGAGGAAGTGTCTGTTGTTGTGACTGCAGATGTGTGTTGTATGTGTGCATGCCTGTGTGAAAGTCTGTGATGCCTATTACTGTCTTTGTGCACCTTGTCTGTTGCAGTGGGTGTATGCTGGTCTATAGGTGTGCTTTGGACGGGTGTAGGGAGAGGGGTTGTGGATTGGGAACAGGTAGCTGGAGGGGGGACAGAAGAAGAAGGGACACTGGCTGCCATCAACGAGGAGGCCAGAGCCTGAAACGATCTCTGGTGGCCAGATAAGGCACTGTGAATGCCTTCAAGGAACGCATTTGTCAGCTGCATCTGGGATGACAGTCCTTGGATGGCATTCACAATTGTTGTCTGTCCCACAGAGATGGACCTCAGGAGGCCAATAGTCTCCTCATTGAGGGCAGCAGGGCTGACTGGGGCAGGGGCAGAGGTGCCAGCGGTGAAGGAGACGTCCACCCTCCTGGGTGATCGGGCACGGGCATCTGGGTGGGGTTCTACAGGGAGGGCGGTGCTGGTAAGGGGGGTGATGGACAACAATGGTGTTGGTGTGGTCCCAAAAGGGTCTGCCACTGCCAGGGAGCTGCCATTGGAGGAGGAATCTGAATCAGATGTATTGGTAGCTCCAGTCTCCCCTGTGGTGCTCCCCTCACCCTCTGTCCCACTGGTCCCCTCGGTTTCGCTGGTGCCAGCCTCCTTCGACCCATGGGCTACTGCTTCCCCACTCGCTGGTGCCCTTCCTCCTCCGTCAGATGATGCTAATGCACACATGGAGAGAAAGGAGAGAGAAAAGGAGGGAGGTAGGAACAGAAAGGGAGGAAATGAGAACCCACACATCCACTTCACATACAAACAATGCAGATAACAGTCCCTGCCTGTGAAACAATAGACCATTTAACATTCATTTCCAAATAAAGTCATGCAAGCGATGTCCAAACTCATCTCAACCCTGCAGCCTAAACACCTGAATGAAGACACCTACGTTCCTATCAAATGCCAAAATGACTAATCCTAAAATCCAGCTCAGGAACATACCCAAACACATGTCATCCGTTACAGAATGAAACAAATCTTAGCAGAGAGGGACTGAGGACACTAACTAACTGACAGGAATGTGTGGAGTACATGTGGTACAGAGGTCCATTGATGTAGGAAGTGAAGCAATTTTAATCTTCACATAACATGCCTGTCATTACTCATATACAGTGCCAATATGACCACCTCGTACTACTACAGTACACGCAGAGATGGAGGATGCAGCCAGTGACATGATAGCATACTTGAGAGACCCATACCTACAGGTGAACGTGTGTCACAGTACCACCACTTCCTATCCTAACTGGCTCAACATAGCAACCGTAACACACTCCGACTTGATGGGTGTGACAACCAGGACTGTACATTCCTTAAATCACATCTGACTACATTATTTCCAAGTCCAAGGAGGGTGACAGGGCACAACCATGCAGTAGTCACCTGACAGTCAACACTTACCCCCTTGTGGCTTCTGTGTAGCCTTCAAGCACTCATCCAACTCAGGGTATGCCACCGCCAGTATGCAGGCTATTAGTGGGGTCAGGGTCCGACGTGCACCCTTCCCACGTTGGGTGGCTGTCCCCAGCTGGGCCTCTGCGGTCTTCCGGGCCCAGCGTCGCAGGTCCTCCCACCGCTTCCTGCAGTGGGTGCTCCACAGGAAATGGACCCACAGGGTCCACACTTCCTTGGCAATGGCTCGTCATAACCATTTCTTCTGGTGGGTGCTGACCTCAATAGGAAACAGTGAGAAAAGGGGGGACATGATGTAAATAATACCAATACAGCAGTAAGCTTTGCCGAGACACAACAAACACAGACCATGCACACTGCCAATATCCCACGCATATCATGTGCATTCTAAACGCCTGATCAGTCATGACATGTCAATGTGCACACACATACATCGTCATACACCACCCAACATGTCCAACAAAGGATGTTGTACTGACCTGTTGCCCTGGAGCACCGTACAACCTCCCATACTGGGGTAGGACCCCTTCCACCAGTTTCTCTAGTTCCTGCGTTGAGAAGGCTGGCGCCCTTACCCCAGAAGTGCGTACCACCGTTGCTCCAAGAGACACAGCAGCACACAAAGTGGGCGTCTGTTCTGCCCGAATGCCGGTAGTCAAGTGAGCTGGCCCACACAAAATGGCGGTTATGACAGCAGCGGTTATGACCATCACCGCCGGTGACTTTCATTGGTCCCAGTCTCCCATAGACATTAATGTTAACCAATGAGGAGTTGCACGGCAGTTCAGACCGCCCTCCGCTATGACGACTTCCGCCGGTGGAACTAAGTCACTTCCAGTTGTCCAATGCATGCAAGACACACGTATGCCATATTAGTCTGTGACATTACTGTCCTGAGTTCACACAGAGTAACTACCTGCATGTCCTCCCAAATACATACTTTAGGTCACACATTGTGGATATTGACACATGTAGTGCGTGTCTGGTGACATTATCACACTTGTCACAACATATGTCAGTATATATGAACACACGGAAGGTGTACGTGTACATGTCCTGTATACATCCATTCCCACAGGAATTATGTGACATCGTCTGGTTAGGAATGGAGAGTGGAGTAATGTGTATTCCCACAACATGACAGGCAACTTGCATGACTAAAACCTCATGACTGTTGTGTGTCATACTTGGTAGCCCACATTGTAGAGGTTCAGAGAGTGTTGTTTGTGTCCCCGCACTGATATCACCAGTATGGAGTGATGAGTAATGCACCAATTTACCAGACACTCATAGATCTTGAAACCATGGAAGAGCGTCACATTATCAAGACCTACTGACTAAACCGTTTGTGCATCAAGAAACTGGTTGCCCAGTTGAAGCCAGACCTCCTGCTGAGTTTGAGGAACCCAGATGCCATTCCTCCAACACTCCAGGTGTTGGCAGTCCTGCATTTCCTGGCCAGATCACAGTGGGACTGGCTGCAGGGTTTTCACAGCCCCAGTTCTGTAAGGTGTTGCAGGATGTGCAGGATGTCCTATTCAAGCATGTGCACAGGTGCATTAGGTTCCCACTACCTCTAGAATGTCCCACTATAAAAGCAGAAATCTACAACATATCAAATGTCCCAACATGTAATTGGGGCCATTGATGGGACTCATATTGCCTTGGTACCTCCGAGGATCAATTAACAGGTCTACAGAAACCAGAGAGTACATATTTGCTCAATGTACAAGTGGTGTGTCTTGGAGATGAATATATTACACATGTGAACGCTAAATTCCCTGGATCAGTACATGATTCCTACATCCTGAGGAACAGAAGTGTCCCTGCATTGATGCCACAGCTACAGGGAGAAAGGGCCTGGCTCATAGGTTTGTGTACTGCTCTCCATGTCAGACATTTTTGCCCCTCACAACACAGTCAGCTCTCTGCCTAGCATTGTTGCCTATGGTCATGTTCCCTTTTCCACACAGGTGACTCTGGATACCCCAACCTGCCCTGGCTCCTGACACCTGTGAGACATCCAACTACATTAGGGGAGAACAGGTACAATGAGGCACATGGCCAGGCGAGGCGTGTGATCTGTCTCTTGAAAGCTATATTTTGTTGTCTTCATGTGTCTGGTGGAGCTCCAAAGTACCGACCAGGGAAAGTCTGCAAGATCATTGTTGCATGCAGCATGCTCCATAATCTAGCCCTTAGAAGGCACATCACACTGTTGGAAGAGGGGGACATTAGTGCTGGAGCGGTGTTTGTGGCCAGTGACTCTGATGGTGACTGGGAGGCTGACAAGGATGAGGCACATGACAACAGGACTGACATGATTCGTCACTACTTTCATTGATGTACAGGTATGTATGCATTGCATATCATCTGCACATGGGAGATGTATTGCTGAAGCCAATCTGTAGCCAGTATTTGCATGCATCAAGGTATGTGTGGGAACTAGAGCCTTACATGTTGGTTAACAACCTTGAAGGGTAGGTGACTTACCATGAGAGGTAGTGAAAATGCACAGCTGCTAAGTACATATGTGGATTTCTGGTGCCATTGTGGTACAGCCTTATAATTGTACTACAGGTTTAGAGTCCTCAGTCTTCCTGTGTGGGGATATGTGAGGGGGACTTATCAGTCTTGTCCTGCTGCGTAGGCATGTCATGCTGCATTGTCATCTGCTGTGTGCCAAGTACATGTTCCTGACTACTCAGGGAGGCATACAGTAGAGGATGTTAATTATGTTACATCTTTCCTGTCCCACACATGTGTAAATGCCTATGCAGCCCCTTACATACGGTGTATCATAGCTGCTGGGGCATTCATCCTGTGTTTGTGTGCAACTGCTATTGATGTATGACTGTGGATTACATTCCTTACAACATTGTACCTCATTCCATTTATTTTTCTCTCATCAGGTGACATCTCTGTTTGCAATCTGCTTTCTGAGTTGCCAGATGGCATAATTGATAGTGGATGTTACAACAATATGGAAGTACTTACACACCTGCTGGAGTATCCCACTACATCGTGACGTTGACATTATTGTTGTGTAGACATGTATGTGTATTCGTTTGTTTTCCTGTGACATAATTGCCAATACAAACAATGAAGAGACATGCACCATGACTTGTGATAGTTGGTGTTTATGAAGTGTTGACTATCACAGGAGTGAGGAGTGGAGTAGTGCTCTATGTGATGATCAGAGTGGGTGGTACAGCTGTTTGGTTCACAGTTCCTTTAACCATTTGCCTCAGAAAGATTAGAACTTGGTATTGGACAGCCAACAGGGTTTAACAGTGGCACATAGGGTGACAGTTCAGAAGGGGGATCATTTCCTGGTGGGGGGATTGGTCTTGGCCTGAGGTCCTGCAGGATGTCTGGATGGGTGACCTCTTCTGCGGGGGGTCTTCAGCTGCAGGGGTAGGGGTGCTTCTGGCCTGTGGGTCCTCCTGCTGGGCCTCCATTCCACTAGCAGGTGCTGATGTTGAGGGCAGTGGTGTTGACTGACTACTGGATGGGGCTTGCTGTTGGGTGGAGAATGTCTGCAGAATGTTATTGAGTTCCTTGAACTCCCCAATATGGAAACCATGGTGGCAGTGAGTGCCTGCCTCTGCTGCCCGGCCTCCTGGTGGTATTCCCCCTGCAGCCTTTGGGTGTCCTGCAAGGTTGTGAGTATCTGGCCCATCTTGTTGTGCGTTTGCTGGTAGGCTCCCAGGACTCTGGAGACGGCCTCCTGGTCAGTCGTGTCCTGTACCTGCCTCGTCCCTTGGCCCAAAATTGCCCAACCACTAGCCATTGCCCCCTGTGCCTGTTCCCCTGGTGCAGGGAGCCCTCTCTGACTGACACCAGTGCTGTAATTGTCTTGTGTTTGCACTGTTGACTCCTGCCCATGTCCTGTGTGGCACACTGATGATTGATGTGACCTTGGGACACAGGTATGGGAAGGTGGGCTCTGCTGTGCACTGGCTGCCACAGGGGAGGTGCCTGCTTCCAGGCCTGGGCTTTCTGTCACTGGGCTCCTCTTCTGTGTGTCAGTACTTGGGAGACCTGTGTAATGAGAGGTATTGTGTCAGATGATGGTATTGTTGTAGAGACACACATTGTTGTATGCCGCCATTAACTGTATTTGCAGATCAGTAATGGCATTGACATTTACCAGTCCACTGCTTGTTTAACATCAGTGGAAAGTTGCAATAGGCCTATTTTGGAGTACATTTATTATTTGTCTTGTTACTGTCATTGCCATGTAATGATGTGCATTTCTACTACTTATTGGTGATGGGAAGTGACATGGTTTGCCGTGCAATTGCAGAGACGTGATCTCAATGTAGCAGTCAGGCAAGGGTAGGGAGTGTTGCATTGTGGTAGTTGTGGTACTTGCTGCTGTGTGAGGCATAAATGCACTAGGTGGGGCTGTGAGTGAATGGTGTCAGTGGGGAGCGGTGACATGCAGGGGTGGGTATAGGGTCCATAGTGGGTTGGTATACTTTAGGGTGGTGTGAGGGGGTGGGAGGATGGTGGGGGTACATGCTGTGCACGGAGACATTTTGGCTAGTGAGTACAGTAGACTTACCAGTGTCCAGTCCAATGGCTATTCGTGTCAGCCCTTCTGGGTATAGTATGTCCAGGACCATCTCTTTCCACGGTGACATTTCAAGGGGAGGTGTTGCTCCACCAGTCCTCATGATGCCCACTTGATGCCTGGAAGCCATGGCCCGTACCTCCCCCCAAGGTCATTCCCCCTTTTCCTTATGTCCTCCCTTGTGTGTGGATGGTTCCCCACTGCAATCATCCTGATGACTATCCTCTGCCATAAGTCGTTCTTTCGGGTTATGGTTGTCTGCTGGACCTGTGCTCCAAACAGTTGTGGCTCCACTTTGACGATTTATTCCACCATTACCCTGTGCTCTTCTTCTGTGAATTTGGGTTTTTTGTGATGCCATGGTTGTTGTGTTGTGGGTGGGGGTGTATGGTGTGCAGGGATTCTTGTTGTGCTGTTTGTAGTTGTGAATTAGTGTAGTGGTATGTGCGTGTGCTCTGTGGTGTTTCTGTGCAGTGGTGTGTAGTGTGATGCGTGCTCAGTATGATGGTGCCTGTGGTATCTAGGTGTAGTGCCTCCTTTTAGTGTGGTCTTCTCTCGCTCTGTCACACTTTCTAGTTGCAATGGGTTCTGGGTATGTGTGTGGGGGTGTTTTGTAGTGCTGTGGCCTGTGTGTGTATGTGTCTCAGGTTTTGGGCATTGGTGTTGTCCACTCTGGTGCAGTGTTAATGCCGTGGTGCCTTTTTTTCAAGTGGCGGTTGGGCCACCAATGGATTGCCACCGTGTAGAGATCTGCAATGCTGATTTGTGACTTGTAATTTGGAAGGAGGTATGTTCTCGGTGTGGCGGTGGTGCAGCCACCTCCTTCACATCGTAATTTGGTCTGACGGTGTGTTTTTTTGGTCTATTTTTGGCGGTGTTGTGTGGGTTACTCATAATGCGGCGGTCTTCACTCCACCATTGCAGGCGGTGTTTCGACGGCCATTTTCACAGCGGTCTTCGGTAATGACTGCCAAACTCGGAATGACCACCTCAGACTCCTCAGGGAAGTCGTGGTGGAACAGATCTTACCTTTTTCTCTCATTTGCACAAGTCTCACACATGCGAAGGATAGAAATGCAGGATAGGTTTCAATCATTTAAGGAAGCAATTGCATTATATGATAAAAGGCATGAGCTGCATTGATTAGGAAGATGGAATGTAACACAGTGATGATTGTGACTATTAGAGTAAAACATATTAACAGTCCCACGGTCCTGGCATAATCATTAGACTAAGAATTCCTACTTACACTTCAAGCATCTAACATGAGAGAGTAGCAGTGTTAGTCCTTCTGCCAGTACTAGCCTATGGAAGGAGGCTCCAACCCCATACCTGGAAAGGCAAGGGTCTGCCTGTTGTTCTGCTGGCAGTCCTCCTGGTTAGCTTGAAAGAAAAGACTAAGATCAGTGCAGTTGTGAATGAAGTGGCACACAGCTTAAAATGGCTGGCTGGAATGTCCCATCTACCTTTATTTGGCCTGTATTTTGTTATATAACAAAACATGTTTGTGTTCTGAGAACAGGCCGGATGTGATAAAATTGTCATGTGCAATGACAGCCTTGAGCAGAGCACAGAATTAAATGTTGTGCAGGGGAACTGATAACAATGCTTTCGCAAAAAGGCAGCTGATTAGAATATAAAAACAACCCTGCTGAAAAGCAAGCTGTGCTAAAATATAATAAAATAAATAAACAAATAAAATGAATATATAGGTAAAAGGGCAGGCCACAGGCCTGAAGCTAAAATAAAGATGTCCAATCTAAGCACTAAAGGGAACCAAGAACACCATACCAATTGACGGTACAAAAGTGCAGGGTCCAAGATCTAAAATGGAACCAATGACACCCTCCCCATTGACGGCACAAGAGTGCAGGGTCCAAAACCTAAAATGAACTACACTAAAACTAACTACTTAAAAGCAACCTAAATTTATACATAAAAGAAATAAAAATGTTCAGGTTGACAAGCAGACCAGGCCAAATTCAAAACAAAACAATTTAAGAATTTTAGAAAATATATCCAAATGCCAAATTAACAGTATTCATGATCCCACAGGAGGACTCCAAGTGGGTAGATGGAAAGGGAATCTAGGATGGACCCCACTTCCGAAGACAATAAACCCACCAGCTTGTCAGACAAAAGGTGTTCACATGTTCCGTTACCTCAGCCACAATTCCAGCAAAAGATGCAGCCTTTCACGCAGTGCCAGAGGATGCAGGAGCCTTCAAACCACAAAGCGCAGCTTATAGAAGGCATCCCGCAACAATCATATTATAATTGGACAGTTCCGGCAATGAACCCTCATTGAGAACATCATCAGATGTACATCCATATATCATACATATTGTAAGGCAAGACACACCTCTACTGCAGTTTCGAAAATACACCACAAGCAGCAAAAGACGGGCTACACACAAATGAGAATTGGTTGAAATGACAGTGATCAGTTCCTGTCGAGCTCTTCGAAGAGTGATGCTCTAAAGTACTGCATCATAATGCATTCACAACACAGATTGGCTGGTGGGAGCTCCATCATTCCTCATTGCCGAGATGGGGCAGCCATTGCAAATCAAAAATAGCAACAGCAGGATACCACCAAAAATTGCCAATGTTATCGGAAAGCCTCCAAAAACACTTTGAAAAAAGTGAGTGGATGGTTGAAGGTATTACTCCAAAGACGGCCCGGAAAGTGCTGATGAATTAATGCACCAAAAGGGACTGTATCTCTGCAGACAACGTTGCTACTTGGAGGTAATACGTTTCAGGGGCTGATGTAAGCACCACATGTTTTTGAAACAAAAGAGTCTTCACTGCTCAGCTTGTCAAAATTGACACTACAAGTAGCAAAGTAAGGCCACATATCCACGACTTTTGTCTCATGTATGGGGAGAAAAGGTACATGTCAGCAACAAGTTGCAATTTTGGAGGCTGAAATTACATAAGGAACATCTAGTCAAATCCCACAGCAGCCTTTCAAAAGTAACTGAAACACTGGGCCGATCAAAGGGACAGGAATACCCTTCAGATAACAAGCTAAATTTGTGATAGAAGCATTGTAAGCTCTGTGCAAAGACACCTGTTTACAAATCACAGAATGGCTTACAAAAGTTTCACATTCGTGATCACTAAGAAAGACCTCTTTCTCGCTGTTGAAACATTGGAATTGAAAGATAACGCCCACACCTCATGAATGTAACTGTCTCCTATCTGTTTGAATCTGCCTACAGGAAAATGTTTTTAACACAAAGTGAATTACAAGGTGGAAATGGGCAGATTAACCACTCAATGTATTAACCACACTTACAATGGTATTTCTGCCACAGTAAAAGGCAACTTTTCAATGTTAAGCATAATGTAACAAATTTCTTTCTTAGCTATTATCTATTGTTTCCGTGTCAAATTAAATGTGGCAAACAAGTCCTTAGAGTTAAAGTGTTTCCAAGGCACACAGCCATTTTTAAGAACTTGTAATGTCAAACTCAACCGCATAATGGACCGAGGTTGACTCTGCCCATTGTGTAAAAGTGACATATTTTGAATAATGTCAATTACAGAAGATGCAATGTTGTTTAAAGTGTATGTGAGGTTGGATAATGTGTTCATATCTTTATCGAACATTATAACAGCTAGAACGCTCTTCAAATTCTTATCTATTTGCCTTAAACTGCAGCTTCCATTTGTGAAAGCTTCCAAATTTCATTATATATTGCATATGGGAAATGTTTTGAGCGTGGTTTTAGGGCCTAACAAGAAATATTCCAAGTCTACATCTTCTTAAAGGAGACTAAGGTGTTGTTTTGAAACTGTTAATGTGGAAGATTTTAACCATTGTTGACAAAATTTGCCCATGCTGTATATTGTTACAATACCAGATTGTTGTATGGTGACCTACTGAGGGGCTGGTCTGCTCGTTCTAAAACACCTTGTGGAGTTAACAAAATGTGCATGACAACCATTTGTGTTCACTGGCCACAATAACCAGCTAATGGGACCTGAAAGTGTTGAATTAAAGGTGCAGTTTTGAAACCAACCATTGAGCTGTTCTTCAGTCACATTTGAAATCTTTTGCCAATTTACAAATTTAGCTGGTGAGGGAATACTGGGCACATTTATTTATTTTATGTTCTCCAAGCCTAAATAAGCTGTATGGTGTCATTGAGAAATATAATTTGTAATGGAATGAAGCATGCTCTAAATAAAGCCTCCCTACCCTGTACTTGCCAGTCCCTCACACACTCTTCAAGTCAATCAACTTCATCCAATACTCATAGCCCTCTATAGCCAACTAGGAAACAAAGAAATCTGAATAAATACATGTGGTGTCTGTTAGCAAAGGTTTCCGTGCGTTGAAGGTGGTAAGTTAAAATAATAAGACTCAGCATCTTTAACATCATGCTCAGCAAAATATGTTTTTGAACTCCCCACTGATAAAGTTGGACAATGTTCCCATTGTGTGTGATTCTAACAATTGTTTTTGTTTTGTGTTATAATTTTTTATTGTTATTATAGACATTGTTTATATTTCGTAACACAAGTCATGTGCAAAGGATAAATTGACAAAATTAGCAAAATTAGCAGAATTCTTCCCATCTTTGGGGGTACTCTGCCTTTACAGTCTTCAGTCGTTGTATACAAGTATTTCAAACACATAAAGACGTGCTTTGTCCTAGCATTGATAATCACATTTAAGAGCCAGTATTAATAGCATAGTGGTCTCATATCTCCAAACAAATAAAATGTATCAATCTGGCAACTGTTTGAACTTCGTCTGCAAAGGGTATATCGCCATAAATGTTGGGTATATCCATATCATAGGTTAACTGTGGTATATTACTATTATATTATTATATGATATCAATAGGTGCTATTGATGGGTATTTAGTATAATAGCTTCTCTGTGATATAATATACCTTTTGAACAGAGATGGATCGTCATGAGAGTATTCGTGTCTGTGTCTAGTAGTATCCCTTCCTTCAGGAACTTAGGGACACATAGGGAGGATAGTTTTACAGAGAGGTCAGGGAAGACTCCATGAGAACTGATACGTAGGTAGGAAGTTAGGGTGTAATAGTATCCATTATGATGATAATGACACTAATAGTAGGAACAATAATGGGAGCCGTTATGGCGGTAGTGGTGTTCGTAATAGTGGTGACCGAGGGAAGGGGACGGAGGGAGGGGGTTAAAGGGGGTAAGGCGGTCTAGCTGTAGTCAGGGGTGATAATGATGATAATTTACTAGGGATGGTAGGGCAATATAGGATTAAATGAGGGCAGAGTATAGTTGAGGGTTATGGTATGTATATTCATGTGTGGGCATTGATTTGTGTTTGCATGAGTTAAATGGTTGTGGTGGTCTGTCACAAGATATACTTAGGTCATCAGATTGGGCAGGAAGGGTGACCATGTCTGTAGGAATATATCAGTTTTATCCTGTAAGTCATTTATGAGGCGTTCGTGGGAGGCTGCCTGGTACATTGCACCAATCCATTCTTCCTGGGAGGGAGGTGCCACCACCCGCCAATGTCTGAGGATACATAATTTGGCTGTGGCTAATGCAGTATGCAATAGTCGGCTTTGGGGTCGTGAGAGATATTGTAGTTCCTCTGTATCATGTAGGAGTATGAGGGATGGTGTGAGCGTTGGCGGTAAGGGCAGTACCTCTCTAAGAGTGTGTCCTATCGCCCGCCAGAAAGGTTGTATAGCAGTACAATCATGTAAGATGTTGGTAAGATCGCAATGTTTGTTGGGGCATCTCCAGCAGGATGCGTGGGGCAGGAGTCGCGCTGTGCATAGCTTCTGTGGGGTCCAGTCATGTAGGGTCTTGAAAAGGCATAATTTCAAGCGGGCCTCACGGGCTCCTCGGTCTCTATCCTCAATTAATTCAGCCCAGTCTTCTAGGTCACACTCTTTCTGTAGGTGAGTTTGCCATTTTTCTCTAAGGGAGTTAAGCAGTGGTAGTGAAAAAAGGTGTCGATTCAGCACCGACTGTCGCCCCGATACAGCCCCTTTCATTTGGCCCCATGTTTCTAGGTATTGAAGCATTGGTGAATGTGTTAATCACCGGGGGGATCGTCCTAGTCGCTGTATCAGACAGTGTCGTAACTGTAGAAAACGCCATGAGTAATGGTCGGGGAGGTCAAATTCTTCCTGTAGTTCCCAGAACGTCTTCCAATTGTCTCCAGAGACAAGATGGTCTATTCTTATGATGCCTTTTTGATACCAGTCCCACCAGTGGATGGTCTTACCTCCTATCTGGAGTCCTTTATTGCCCAATAGGGGGGCTCTGTCATGAAGATATGGGTCTATTTTCAGTAAGCGGTGCGCCTGTCGCCAGGCGTTCCTCATGGCCCCTATCATGGGATCAGTAGTTCGTTGACCGAGCATGTCCGTGTTATATAGTATCTGTAATTTGTGAGGAACTCCTGTAACTGCTCTTTCCACTGTTACCCAGAGTGGTGGGTCCCGTAAATTTGGGAGTAGGAGGGTCATCTGTGATAGGTGTAATGCTGAAGAATAGTGTTCTATGGAAGGGAGATTTAAACCTCCAAATTCACGTCCTGCCAATAACGTGGCTCTGGGTAGTCGCGAGCGCATGGATCCCCATACAAAGGCACGAATGCAATGGTCTATCTCTCGGAGGAGGGTTAGTGGTATGTATAATGGGAGCATACCCAGCACGTCTAAAAATCTTGGGAGGGTTATCATTCTCACCGCCTGCACTCTACACCACATGGAGAATCCTAATTGTGTCCATTTCTCAAAGTCTCGTTTCATGTTATTGATTAGGGGGTTTAAGTTATCTGTCACTATGTTTTCTAGGCCTCTATTTATATCAATACCTAAGTAACGAAGCTGAGCATGTTTCCATTTAACCGTCAGATCTTGTAGGGAGGAGCAGGTTGTTATAGGGGACAAGGGTAGGGCCTCGCTTTTATCCCAGTTTATCCTATAGCCCGAAAGGTGCTCAAATTCTGTCAGTATCTGTTTGAGAGCTGGTAGGGAGTTGGATAGGTCGGTGAGTGTGAGTAGGATGTCATCTGCGTATAGATAGATGGTGGAGCATCTGCCCGGGATTGGGATTCCTGATATTACATTGGAGTTCCTAATTACCGCCGCGAGGGGTTCGACAGCTAGCAAGAATAATAGTGGGGATAGTGGACAGCCCTGTCGTGTTCCTCTGGAGATCGGGAAAGTGTCAGATAGGAACCCTCCACAATTCACCTGAGCTGTCGGGGAGTCATAGAGTAGTCGTATTTTATTAATGAAGTTAGTCCCTAGTCCGAAGCGTTTTAATAATTCAAAAAGATACCACCATTCTATGCGGTCGAATGCCTTCTCTGCATCCAATGAGAGGGCAAGGGCTTCTTCCTGTGATCCTCGCGCTGTCCATATAGTATGGCATAGTGTACGGAGGTGATTCCTTGATGAGCGGCCTGGCACAAAGCCCACCTGGGTGTGATGGATCAGAGAGGGGATGACTTTTTTCAATCGGGTTGCTAATATCGCTGCTAAGATTTTAGTGTCTCCCTTAAGTAGTGATATGGGGCGGTAGCTCCCACAGAGAAGGGGGTCTCTCCCTGGTTTGGGTATAACTGTGATAATGGCTTTGTTGGAGATAGGATATAGGGATCCCGTGCGGTCCTCTCCCTGGAAAGCGTCGTATAGAGTCTCCACTGTCTCTGTCCCAGACCATTTATAGAATTTGGACGTAAAGCTGTCTTCCCCGGGGGCTTTGTGGTACAATAGATTGGCTATCACCTGTTGAATCTCTATCTGGCTAATATCACCTTCTAGGAGTGCCCTACCTTCTGTCGAGAGACAGGGTATATCTGCTCTTTGTAGGAAGGTGTTCAGGCGGTCATTGGCTTCTACCGTTTCTGGGGTGTATAGGGCTTGGTAATAGTTGCCGAATTCATTTGCAATTGCCTGTGGGTGCGTGAGGAGGTCGTTGTTTTGGGCAGTGAGTGCTGGTATGGCTAATGTAATTTCTTGTTGGCGTAGTTGGGCGGCTAGTAGACGGCCTGCTTTCTCGCCGTGTTCATAATGTCGGGCCTTTAGCCTTTGCAATGCATATTCTGCCCGCGACGTATATAGGGAGTTGAGTTCCATTTTAGCTTGTTCAAGATGACGGCGATTGGATGGGGTGGGGGTTCGCGTATATTCTCTGGTCGCTTGGGCTATCCTGTCCTCTAGGTTGGCCTGTTGTTCTCTTTTCCGTGCGTTGGCAATGGCAGGAAACAGTGAGAAAAGGGGGGACATGATGTAAATAATACCAATACAGCAGTAAGCTTTGCCGAGACACAACAAACACAGACCATGCACACTGCCAATATCCCACGCATATCATGTGCATTCTAAACGCCTGATCAGTCATGACATGTCAATGTGCACACACATACATCGTCATACACCACCCAACATGTCCAACAAAGGATGTTGTACTGACCTGTTGCCCTGGAGCACCGTACAACCTCCCATACTGGGGTAGGACCCCTTCCACCAGTTTCTCTAGTTCCTGCGTTGAGAAGGCTGGCGCCCTTACCCCAGAAGTGCGTACCACCGTTGCTCCAAGAGACACAGCAGCACACAAAGTGGGCGTCTGTTCTGCCCGAATGCCGGTAGTCAAGTGAGCTGGCCCACACAAAATGGCGGTTATGACAGCAGCGGTTATGACCATCACCGCCGGTGACTTTCATTGGTCCCAGTCTCCCATAGACATTAATGTTAACCAATGAGGAGTTGCACGGCAGTTCAGACCGCCCTCCGCTATGACGACTTCCGCCGGTGGAACTAAGTCACTTCCAGTTGTCCAATGCATGCAAGACACACGTATGCCATATTAGTCTGTGACATTACTGTCCTGAGTTCACACAGAGTAACTACCTGCATGTCCTCCCAAATACATACTTTAGGTCACACATTGTGGATATTGACACATGTAGTGCGTGTCTGGTGACATTATCACACTTGTCACAACATATGTCAGTATATATGAACACACGGAAGGTGTACGTGTACATGTCCTGTATACATCCATTCCCACAGGAATTATGTGACATCGTCTGGTTAGGAATGGAGAGTGGAGTAATGTGTATTCCCACAACATGACAGGCAACTTGCATGACTAAAACCTCATGACTGTTGTGTGTCATACTTGGTAGCCCACATTGTAGAGGTTCAGAGAGTGTTGTTTGTGTCCCCGCACTGATATCACCAGTATGGAGTGATGAGTAATGCACCAATTTACCAGACACTCATAGATCTTGAAACCATGGAAGAGCGTCACATTATCAAGACCTACTGACTAAACCGTTTGTGCATCAAGAAACTGGTTGCCCAGTTGAAGCCAGACCTCCTGCTGAGTTTGAGGAACCCAGATGCCATTCCTCCAACACTCCAGGTGTTGGCAGTCCTGCATTTCCTGGCCAGATCACAGTGGGACTGGCTGCAGGGTTTTCACAGCCCCAGTTCTGTAAGGTGTTGCAGGATGTGCAGGATGTCCTATTCAAGCATGTGCACAGGTGCATTAGGTTCCCACTACCTCTAGAATGTCCCACTATAAAAGCAGAAATTTACAACATATCAAATGTCCCAACATGTAATTGGGGCCATTGATGGGACTCATATTGCCTTGGTACCTCCGAGGATCAATTAACAGGTCTACAGAAACCAGAGAGTACATATTTGCTCAATGTACAAGTGGTGTGTCTTGGAGATGAATATATTACACATGTGAACGCTAAATTCCCTGGATCAGTACATGATTCCTACATCCTGAGGAACAGAAGTGTCCCTGCATTGATGCCACAGCTACAGGGAGAAAGGGCCTGCCTCATAGGTTTGTGTACTGCTCTCCATGTCAGACATTTTTGCCCCTCACAACACAGTCAGCTCTCTGCCTAGCATTGTTGCCTATGGTCATGTTCCCTTTTCCACACAGGTGACTCTGGATACCCCAACCTGCCCTGGCTCCTGACACCTGTGAGACATCCAACTACATTAGGGGAGAACAGGTACAATGAGGCACATGGCCAGGCGAGGCGTGTGATCTGTCTCTTGAAAGCTATATTTTGTTGTCTTCATGTGTCTGGTGGAGCTCCAAAGTACCGACCAGGGAAAGTCTGCAAGATCATTGTTGCATGCAGCATGCTCCATAATCTAGCCCTTAGAAGGCACATCACACTGTTGGAAGAGGGGGACATTAGTGCTGGAGCGGTGTTTGTGGCCAGTGACTCTGATGGTGACTGGGAGGCTGACAAGGATGAGGCACATGACAACAGGACTGACATGATTCGTCACTACTTTCATTGATGTACAGGTATGTATGCATTGCATATCATCTGCACATGGGAGATGTATTGCTGAAGCCAATCTGTAGCCAGTATTTGCATGCATCAAGGTATGTGTGGGAACTAGAGCCTTACATGTTGGTTAACAACCTTGAAGGGTAGGTGACTTACCATGAGAGGTAGTGAAAATGCACAGCTGCTAAGTACATATGTGGATTTCTGGTGCCATTGTGGTACAGCCTTATAATTGTACTAAAGGTTTAGAGTCCTCAGTCTTCCTGTGTGGGGATATGTGAGGGGGACTTATCAGTCTTGTCCTGCTGCGTAGGCATGTCATGCTGCATTGTCATCTGCTGTGTGCCAAGTACATGTTCCTGACTACTCAGGGAGGCATACAGTAGAGGATGTTACTTATGTTACATCTTTCCTGTCCCACACGTGTGTAAATGCCTATGCAGCCCCTTACATACGGTGTATCATAGCTGCTGGGGCATTCATCCTGTGTTTGTGTGCAACTGCTATTGATGTATGACTGTGGATTACATTCCTTACAACATTGTACCTCATTCCATTTATTTTTCTCTCATCAGGTGACATCTCTGTTTGCAATCTGCTTTCTGAGTTGCCAGATGGCATAATTGATAGTGGATGTTACAACAATATGGAAGTACTTACACACCTGCTGGAGTATCCCACTACATCTGTGACGTTGACATTATTGTTGTGTAGACATGTATGTGTATTCGTTTGTTTTCCTGTGACATAATTGCCAATACAAACAATGAAGAGACATGCACCATGACTTGTGATAGTTGGTGTTTATGAAGTGTTGACTATCACAGGAGTGAGGAGTGGAGTAGTGCTCTATGTGATGATCAGAGTGGGTGGTACAGCTGTTTGGTTCACAGTTCCTTTAACCATTTGCCTCAGAAAGATTAGAACTTGGTATTGGACAGCCAACAGGGTTTAACAGTGGCACATAGGGTGACAGTTCAGAAGGGGGATCATTTCCTGGTGGGGGGATTGGTCTTGGCCTGAGGTCCTGCAGGATGTCTGGATGGGTGACCTCTTCTGCGGGGGGTCTTCAGCTGCAGGGGTAGGGGTGCTTCTGGCCTGTGGGTCCTCCTGCTGGGCCTCCATTCCACTAGCAGGTGCTGATGTTGAGGGCAGTGGTGTTGACTGACTACTGGATGGGGCTTGCTGTTGGGTGGAGAATGTCTGCAGAATGTTATTGAGTTCCTTGAACTCCCCAATATGGAAACCATGGTGGCAGTGAGTGCCTGCCTCTGCTGCCCGGCCTCCTGGTGGTATTCCCCCTGCAGCCTTTGGGTGTCCTGCAAGGTTGTGAGTATCTGGCCCATCTTGTTGTGCGTTTGCTGGTAGGCTCCCAGGACTCTGGAGACGGCCTCCTGGTCAGTCGTGTCCTGTACCTGCCTCGTCCCTTGGCCCAAAATTGCCCAACCACTAGCCATTGCCCCCTGTGCCTGTTCCCCTGGTGCAGGGAGCCCTCTCTGACTGACACCAGTGCTGTAATTGTCTTGTGTTTGCACTGTTGACTCCTGCCCATGTCCTGTGTGGCACACTGATGATTGATGTGACCTTGGGACACAGGTATGGGAAGGTGGGCTCTGCTGTGCACTGGCTGCCACAGGGGAGGTGCCTGCTTCCAGGCCTGGGCTTTCTGTCACTGGGCTCCTCTTCTGTGTGTCAGTACTTGGGAGACCTGTGTAATGAGAGGTATTGTGTCAGATGATGGTATTGTTGTAGAGACACACATTGTTGTATGCCGCCATTAACTGTATTTGCAGATCAGTAATGGCATTGACATTTACCAGTCCACTGCTTGTTTAACATCAGTGGAAAGTTGCAATAGGCCTATTTTGGAGTACATTTATTATTTGTCTTGTTACTGTCATTGCCATGTAATGATGTGCATTTCTACTACTTATTGGTGATGGGAAGTGACATGGTTTGCCGTGCAATTGCAGAGACGTGATCTCAATGTAGCAGTCAGGCAAGGGTAGGGAGTGTTGCATTGTGGTAGTTGTGGTACTTGCTGCTGTGTGAGGCATAAATGCACTAGGTGGGGCTGTGAGTGAATGGTGTCAGTGGGGAGCGGTGACATGCAGGGGTGGGTATAGGGTCCATAGTGGGTTGGTATACTTTAGGGTGGTGTGAGGGGGTGGGAGGATGGTGGGGGTACATGCTGTGCACGGAGACATTTTGGCTAGTGAGTACAGTAGACTTACCAGTGTCCAGTCCAATGGCTATTCGTGTCAGCCCTTCTGGGTGTAGTATGTCCAGGACCATCTCTTTCCACGGTGACATTTCAAGGGGAGGTGTTGCTCCACCAGTCCTCATGATGCCCACTTGATGCCTGGAAGCCATGGCCCGTACCTCCCCCCAAGGTCATTCCCCCTTTTCCTTATGTCCTCCCTTGTGTGTGGATGGTTCCCCACTGCAATCATCCTGATGACTATCCTCTGCCATAAGTCGTTCTTTCGGGTTATGGTTGTCTGCTGGACCTGTGCTCCAAACAGTTGTGGCTCCACTTTGACGATTTATTCCACCATTACCCTGTGCTCTTCTTCTGTGAATTTGGGTTTTTTGTGATGCCATGGTTGTTGTGTTGTGGGTGGGGGTGTATGGTGTGCAGGGATTCTTGTTGTGCTGTTTGTAGTTGTGAATTAGTGTAGTGGTATGTGCGTGTGCTCTGTGGTGTTTCTGTGCAGTGGTGTGTAGTGTGATGCGTGCTCAGTATGATGGTGCCTGTGGTATCTAGGTGTAGTGCCTCCTTTTAGTGTGGTCTTCTCTCGCTCTGTCACACTTTCTAGTTGCAATGGGTTCTGGGTATGTGTGTGGGGCTGTTTTGTAGTGCTGTGGCCTGTGTGTGTATGTGTCTCAGGTTTTGGGCATTGGTGTTGTCCACTCTGGTGCAGTGTTAATGCCGTGGTGCCTTTTTTTCAAGTGGCGGTTGGGCCACCAATGGATTGCCACCGTGTAGAGATCTGCAATGCTGATTTGTGACTTGTAATTTGGAAGGAGGTATGTTCTCGGTGTGGCGGTGGTGCAGCCACCTCCTTCACATCGTAATTTGGTCTGACGGTGTGTTTTTTTGGTCTATTTTTGGCGGTGTTGTGTGGGTTACTCATAATGCGGCGGTCTTCACTCCACCATTGCAGGCGGTGTTTCGACGGCCATTTTCACAGCGGTCTTCGGTAATGACTGCCAAACTCGGAATGACCACCTCAGACTCCTCAGGGAAGTCGTGGTGGAACAGATCTTACCTTTTTCTCTCATTTGCACAAGTCTCACACATGCGAAGGATAGAAATGCAGGATAGGTTTCAATCATTTAAGGAAGCAATTGCATTATATGATAAAAGGCATGAGCTGCATTGATTAGGAAGATGGAATGTAACACAGTGATGATTGTGACTATTAGAGTAAAACATATTAACAGTCCCACGGTCCTGGCATAATCATTAGACTAAGAATTCCTACTTACACTTCAAGCATCTAACATGAGAGAGTAGCAGTGTTAGTCCTTCTGCCAGTACTAGCCTATGGAAGGAGGCTCCAACCCCATACCTGGAAAGGCAAGGGTCTGCCTGTTGTTCTGCTGGCAGTCCTCCTGGTTAGCTTGAAAGAAAAGACTAAGATCAGTGCAGTTGTGAATGAAGTGGCACACAGCTTAAAATGGCTGGCTGGAATGTCCCATCTACCTTTATTTGGCCTGTATTTTGTTATATAACAAAACATGTTTGTGTTCTGAGAACAGGCCGGATGTGATAAAATTGTCATGTGCAATGACAGCCTTGAGCAGAGCACAGAATTAAATGTTGTGCAGGGGAACTGATAACAATGCTTTCGCAAAAAGGCAGCTGATTAGAATATAAAAACAACTCTGCTGAAAAGCAAGCTGTGCTAAAATATAATAAAATAAATAAACAAATAAAATGAATATATAGGTAAAAGGGCAGGCCACAGGCCTGAAGCTAAAATAAAGATGTCCAATCTAAGCACTAAAGGGAACCAAGAACACCATACCAATTGACGGTACAAAAGTGCAGGGTCCAAGATCTAAAATGGAACCAATGACACCCTCCCCATTGACGGCACAAGAGTGCAGGGTCCAAAACCTAAAATGAACTACACTAAAACTAACTACTTAAAAGCAACCTAAATTTATACATAAAAGAAATAAAAATGTTCAGGTTGACAAGCAGACCAGGCCAAATTCAAAACAAAACAATTTAAGAATTTTAGAAAATATATCCAAATGCCAAATTAACAGTATTCATGATCCCACAGGAGGACTCCAAGTGGGTAGATGGAAAGGGAATCTAGGATGGACCCCACTTCCGAAGACAATAAACCCACCAGCTTGTCAGACAAAAGGTGGAAGAAGCCCACATGTTCCGTTACCTCAGCAACAATTCCAGCAAAAGATGCAGCCTTTCACGCAGTGCCAGAGGATGCAGGAGCCTTCAAACCACAAAGCGCAGCTTATAGAAGGCATCCCGCAACAATCATATTATAATTGGACAGTTCCGGCAATGAACCCTCATTGAGAACATCATCAGATGTACATCCATATATCATACATATTGTAAGGCAAGACACACCTCTACTGCAGTTTCGAAAATACACCACAAGCAGCAAAAGACGGGCTACACACAAATGAGAATTGGTTGAAATGACAGTGATCAGTTCCTGTCGAGCTCTTCGAAGAGTGATGCTCTAAAGTACTGCATCATAATGCATTCACAACACAGATTGGCTGGTGGGAGCTCCATCATTCCTCATTGCCGAGATGGGGCAGCCATTGCAAATCAAAAATAGCAACAGCAGGATACCACCAAAAATTGCCAATGTTATCGGAAAGCCTCCAAAAACACTTTGAAAAAAGTGAGTGGATGGTTGAAGGTATTACTCCAAAGACGGCCCGGAAAGTGCTGATGAATTAATGCACCAAAAGGGACTGTATCTCTGCAGACAACGTTGCTACTTGGAGGTAATACGTTTCAGGGGCTGATGTAAGCACCACATGTTTTTGAAACAAAAGAGTCTTCACTGCTCAGCTTGTCAAAATTGACACTACAAGTAGCAAAGTAAGGCCACATATCCACGACTTTTGTCTCATGTATGGGGAGAAAAGGTACATGTCAGCAACAAGTTGCAATTTTGGAGGCTGAAATTACATAAGGAACATCTAGTCAAATCCCACAGCAGCCTTTCAAAAGTAACTGAAACACTGGGCCGATCAAAGGGACAGGAATACCCTTCAGATAACAAGCTAAATTTGTGATAGAAGCATTGTAAGCTCTGTGCAAAGACACCTGTTTACAAATCACAGAATGGCTTACAAAAGTTTCACATTCGTGATCACTAAGAAAGACCTCTTTCTCGCTGTTGAAACATTGGAATTGAAAGATAACGCCCACACCTCATGAATGTAACTGTCTCCTATCTGTTTGAATCTGCCTACAGGAAAATGTTTTTAACACAAAGTGCGTCTCGCATTAGTTGACCTCTAATAGTTGCCTTTGCTGCCGCCCATTGGAGTTGGGGTGAGGATACTGAGCCTTTGTTATCTTTTAGGTAGGTAGCTAAGTGGGTTTTAAGCTGTTCCTTTCCTTTTGGGGTTCTATATCTGAAATTTGGGAAGGCGCCATGGTTTACGGCCGGAATTGATCACTCCTAGTTCCAGCGTTAGTAGGACCGGGGAGTGCAGCCGTAAGGATATCCGTCAGTTTTAACGCTTGTATCAGTCTCTGGTCGATCATAAAGTAGTCTAGTCGCGATTGGGTTCCATGTACTGGAGAGAGAAAGATGTATTGGCGGTCTGAGGGGTGTAATAAGCGCCAGCAATCTACTAAGCCGTGGTCGGAAAGGACATCGTGGAGTAGGGCCCTGTCTGAATTATTGCCTGCGTCAAGGCTGCTTGTGCGATCAAGGATAGCATCTTGTACAATGTTCCAGTCTCCACCCAGTACATATTGAGAGGCGCCAATCTGTGTGAGCAGTCAATTAAGAGAGAGGAAGAAAGTGTGCTTGGAGCCTATGGGGGCATATATTGAGGCTATGCAGATCGTGGAAAGACCTATCCTGATTTTGGCTAGGACATAACGGCCTTCTGGGTCGTGCCATGTTTTAAGCAGTCAGAACTGCAGTGAGCGACGTATGAGGATTGCCACCCCGCATTTCCTCCCAGTACCCTGTGTTCCGTCAGATACGGGCGGTTTACCACTATAGAGTACTTTACCGACCCAATCTCTACGAAGTTTTTCAGATTCTGCTGAGTCAAGGTGTGTTTCCTGCAACAGGGCTATTTCCGCATGTTTAGAGTGTAGATAGGATAGTACTTTCTGTCGTTTGACATAGTTGGTCATACCATGGACATTCCAGGAGACGATTGTGAGCGGTGTTGTCGTTCCCATGAATGCAATGTGGATAAGTTGTATTCCGTATAATGTATCTGTAATGTGTGGTCGGGGGGGGCACAGGGGGATATTATATAGATACTAGCTATTCAGGGACGCGTAGTGGGGGGATGGCGTGATATAATATAATATAATATAGGGGACAGAGACAGGGTGCGTCTAGGTCCCTCAGTCACCAGAGGTAATGAGTAGGAGTTATGAGAGTAGAAGTTTTCTCGGAGTTCAGTGGTCTGTGTGATCGTCCAGTGACGGCTTCAGTGGGGAGCGGGATTTGTCCCTACCCATGTCCTGGGTGAGGTCTATTACTGCCTGTAGCACCTGGTCCCGATTGTCCAGTGGTTTGGGAAGGCGGTCATACATTCTGCCTCTCTTGTGTGAGGCAGACCTTTGCGACTGGGCTCGTAGCAGTGCAGTAGGAGGGTTATTCCCGGTCTGGGAGGCATCAGGGTCTTCTTGTCCTGATGAAACGTCCATGGAGTGTGAGATAAGATCATTGAAAAATAAGCTAAGGTCCTCCGGTTCCGTGAAGTCTTTGGATCTATCACGATAGGCGATCCAAATCCTTGCGGGTTCAAAAAGGCCATATTTGATGTCTAGTTTCCTGAGCTGCGGTCTGAAGGCTAGGAACGCTTTTCTCTTTTCATTCGTCAATCTGGAGAAGTCGGCCGCTACTCTGATCTCATGGCCGTCCAAAGAGGCTGGTCCTTGTGTTTTAGCTGCTGATAGGACCTGTCGAGCCTGATCATGTTTTAGAAAACATGCTATGATGGGCCGTGGCCTGTCGGAGGTAGCCTTGTGAAGAGGTCCTATTCTATGCGCCCTTTGGAATTCCAATGGCGGTAGAAATTCAATATCGAAGAGGTCGAGCAGGAGTGATTATAGAAAAGCCTTGGTGTCAGATCCTTCTTTGCGTTCTCGGATTCCGAAGAGTCGTATGTTGTCTCGGCGGCTCCGGTCTTCCAAGTCTGTTACCTTTGCTCGGAGGGATCGTAATTCGATTTCTTGATCTGGTAGTGTCGCCATTTGATCTTCCACCGTAGTGAGGCATTGGTCTAGGGCATCCGCTGTGTCTTTGAAACCTGCTATATCTGCACGGATGGAGGAAGAGGTTATGGTTAAGTCCATGATCTTCTGATCCATTGCTTTGAGACGACGTCCCACCGAGGCAATCTCCTGTAGTATACGTTCCGTGGCTTCCGAGGCAGAGGGGTCTGTTGGTGTGGATATTGACCCTAGTGTTACCATTTGTGTTGTCGTGGGTTTCGATTGTGTGACAGCCTCTGAGAACAAGAGTTGTCTGGAAGGCTTGCCTGAGGGCTTCCCGCTGGGCATTTCTTCCGGGATGTAGGAGGCTCTGTGTGAGAGATGTTGTGTGGGTACGATGAGGTCGTAGTTTGCCGGTCGTCCTTCCTCTATCCTGTAGGTTGTGGCACTTGGAAGAGGAGGTGGAATATCAGTGGGGTGGGGGTGGGAAATTGGTGGCCCCGTTAGTAATGGTCACCTAGCGTTCTATTGTTGGGTTGTATATTAATGGCCTCTAATTATTGCTCTGTACGCGGTGATGTCTTCGGTGCTATGTGCCTCAAGTTATGCCTCTCCAGACCGTAGCGTCCATGCTATGTTACAAGGTAGATAGTTCAAAGAGATTTTTGTTTCACTCTCAGCGCTACTCGTATTTAGGTAGTTTTACCTTCTATTTTATTTTATTTGTTTAGGGTGTAGACACAGTATCTATCCATCGTTGATTCTCCACTCTTTCTCGTGCTCTTTGTTTGATGCCGTGACCGGGCACACAGTCATAGGCCTCGGGTGAGCCTCAAGCCAGTTCGTTCCACGCGCTACGTGTGCCTCGAGGGGAGGGGGCCCTGTCGCCTTCTCGGCCCATATGCCATGTGGCTTCAAGATGCCCTCCTGTGGTGTGCTTCAGCGTGTGTCGTTTTTATCATGGTAATATGCCAGAGTTTGCAGCGCTGCTCGTGGGTGGTTCAAAGAGATTTTAGTTTCACTCTCAGTGCTATTCGTAGGCAGGTAGTTTTGTCCTCTTATTTTATTTGTTCAAGGTGTGGCCGTAGTACTTATCCGTCGTTGATTCTCTACTCTCTCTTGTGTTCTTCGTTTGATGTCGTGATTGGGCTTGCGATCATGGGCCTCGGGTGAGCCTCAAGCCTGTACGTTCTCCGCGCTATGTGTGTCTGGGGGGGGGGTGGAGTCCGTAAAGGAGTTAATAGAACATTTACCTATAATCTGCAGTGTTCATATAAACATTTTCATTTGCAAATACAGTATAATTTTCAAGCTCAAAAAGCATTGAAAATAACTGTTTTTACATTCCAGTCATCAGAAACAATCCCTGGTGTAGTAATATAATTCATAGATACTTTAAAACCATGTGGCATTTGAATAATTTTTGTAGGGACGAAGATATCAAATAATCACCTCAGGAACTGGAACAGCTGAAATGTTCACAAGGAACAAGTCTCTTTGGACCTTATGTGGGGATAGGTAAGGTTTTAAAACTCATCCACCAGTTCAACAGCAGAGCGTTCAGGAAGATAATGACCATGTATTAGTAGAAAGAAAATTAACAAAACCAATTCAAAGCAGAAAGGCACGCAAAGTGAGAAGTGTCCACAGATTATACCATGGGCGAACCAAGAAATTATGTTTAAGCCACATTTAGAGCGTACGTGAATTTAACACAGGTACCGGAGACGATGCTGAAGAATTTGAAGAAAAGTCTTCAATGTTGGCAATGTAACCTGAAGCAGTCTGACCTAAAACTGTAGTTGGTGGAGGTAAAAGGGAACTGGTAGATGTATCCATTAGTGATTTGTAATAAATTATTTCATCCACTTGTTATTTATTTGAGGGCTGCAAATCTAAATTGTTGGCATTTCTTGTCAATAAAGTGGTGATAGGAATCAACAAAAGTTCATTCTCCACCCTCCCCATGCTTGGGGAAATAAGTTCAGCATTGCTGAGTGATTGAAGAGGTAACACCTGGATGAGAGTGAGAGGGGTGAGGGAGCTACTTAGGAGTCCTCGTGGTCTACTGTTTAGGGTCGGCCACATGGTGCATTTTGACATTGTCAACTAAAACAAAGCGTTTTTCTTTAGAACAAGGCATCAGTTGTAAAATGACAGTTCCGGAACCGTATACTCCCAGGACTGGAACCGGTGCTCTGTAGGATGGGCCAAACGCCCTATTCACAGGAATATTTTCACAAAGTGGATCCCCATTGTTAGGAATCCAGCCTGTGGTAGGTGGCAAATCCCTCATTCCCATAGTGGCAGAATATGCAGATTAACTTTCATCATGGAACTGTTATAATTCCTGGAAGAGACTGACACATTAATTTATGTCAAAAGGTGTTTCTGCCGCAACCAAGCCAGGACCATCAAGATGTGGGCATTCATAGGTATCCCAAACAGGACTTCCTAGGGGGTATGTCCTCCCAAAGCCCTTCTGGGCAGATTATGTAGTGCTCTCAGGACTCCATACAGGTGATGGAGCCAACTACGACCTGAACCTAGTACTCTAGCTGTTAGTGATTCCTTTAAGTCTAGGTTTTTCGACTCCAAAATCGAATTTCTCTCAGGATGATAGAGAGACAAGAAATGCACTTGAACACCTATTGTTGCCATGGTGTCCCTGAATGCCCTGGAGGCAAAGGCAAGGCCCTGGTCCGAGTGGAATGCTGCAACTGCATATGTCCAGATGAAGAATTGGAAATATATAATAATAGCTTGACCATAGCTAATTCTTGGGACACACCCATAGAAATCTGGAACATGAATAAACAGTGACTAGAATTTATTTGTATGCACCATCTGGTTGTAAGGGATCACAATGGTCCAGATACACACATTGTAATGATTTGTTGGAAATTAAGAGGGGGGGTCTGCGGTGGGTGTTTGTTGGTGGATCCTTTAATTTGTTGGCAAATATCACAACTAAGGATATACCGCTTGGTCTGTCTGTATAGACCAGGCCACCAATAGCATTTTTGCAATAGGAAGATGCTAGCTGTTACACCAGCATGGGCAGAAGCAACCCCTTTATGTGCTGCTTTCATAAGATCTAATCTGTGGTCTTGGTTGGGGATCACACAATCACCCATCCCTGGTACTGTTGCAAAGCAATGTTTTGGGCACTTAAGTGGTAGGAATATTTTGCACGGTATGCTTTAAGTATGGGCTTGCCATTACCTGAAGCTTTCACGGAAGACAATGTTTCATCATCCATTCTCATATGGGAATTAGTAACCACAGCAATTTGGCTGCTTCATCAGCCAAAGTGTTTCCCACAATGTGTATTCCAACAAGCTGGTGATCCAATGTATGTATTACATGAGCCCATGGCAGCTTCTCTTTGAGATCTGCTACCTTCTCCCACAAGAATGTGTGTTTTATGGGGTCTCTGAACCCATTAAGGTGCCGGTAATGTAAATATATATGAAAGGAAAGGATACTGTAATACAAATCACATACAATTAAAGTAGAAAGTTCAGGATCCGTGTGTTCCAATGCTCCAATTATAGCCTTAAGCTAAGCAACTTGTGCTGGGTAGTCCCCTAGGTTCTGTGTGTAGGTTTGCTAAGGCTGAAATTGACCACCCTTGTTACCCCGCAAATCACTGCGCAAGTGGCGGAGTACTGTTGTTTGGTACCTACAGCTGGTTGAACTGAGCAATTGGTGTAAATGATGATTCAATATTGTTCAAGAGGCAAAGTGTTGGTGTACATGGGGTATTCAAGGTCATATTGAAGGAATTCCTGGGTTTGAAGTTTTGGATCAAAAACTTAATCAACATCAGTGGCAGCCAGAGAGTTAGCCCAATGAATCCAATGTGGATGTCATGCTTTTACGTGCGGGGTGCTTACTTTGGTGACAGCCCCAAGGGCTGGTGTTGGGATAACAAAAATATTGTGTTTCCCTTGGGCTAGTTGTCTCTCCTTTATGACAGACATTTGGAGAGCAGTCAGTATTTTTTCTGTGGCTGCAAAACCCTGTTCATCATTGGAGTGTGATTCATATGCGATGGGTGCAGTGTCACCTTCGTTGTATGTGAGATAGACTTTACCCATATTACATTTGTTTTGTTGTCACGTGTGTGCAAGTGTTTTGCTTCAAGCATGTCTATCTGCAATGGTCTGAGAATGCGTGTGTGTTCAGGTGTCCACTATTTGTTTTGAAAAATCAGGAAAAATTGAACCATAGCATGCGTTTATTGGTTGTATATATTCTGGAATGTAGGTTCTTCCAAAATTGAAGAAACCCAGCACTGACTGTAATTCCTTGAAGGCATTTGGTGGTTGTAGTGGCGCACATTTCTCTAGGAATTGTGGTGCCAGGCTCTTTCTCACACTTGATAGTTTGTTTCCTAAAAATAGGACACATAGAAAAGCTATTTTTGTTTTTTAAAACTGTATTTATAGCCTTAAGCAGCAAATCCCAAAACAATGTGATCCATCTTGGCTAAATATGTGTAGATATGGTCGTCTGTCAGATACATGTCATTGACTAAGACAACGCATATCAATATTGATGTTACATAGGCTGAGAACATTCCAGGATTGGTCTTCTACCCTTGTGGGGAGGGGGGCTACAATACCTTATTTGAGAGGCAAGTGATGAGAAGGCACTTAAAACCTTGGTTTTAGGCATTAAAATTTGTGCAGAAAAATCATTGAAAATATCCAAGGTTGTTTTGTATTTTTTGATAAGTACTGTCATCATAAGTGGGAACATCATATGATCTTTAGCACTGAATAATCACAAGTAGGGATGTCACACAACCTTAATTCTGATGATATCTCATTAACATTGCTGTACGAACCCTAAACCTGGATATGAAGATGCCACCCCAGCTGGAAGCATGCTGGCGCAGCGTAGCAACTGAGCACCACTCACAGAGCAGCCTGCAAGCTAAGTGCATTTCACAGCCTGGCCTTCCCCTGTGCTGAGACTATGGTGACTGTGGGGCTGCGTTCAGCAGAGGAGCAGTTAGGCCTAAGGAAAGTGTGCGGCCCTCTTCACGTGTGGAGCCCAATGCGTGCACATCCATCCACCACATCGAGACCCCTGATAACTGAAGCAGGAAGTAGATGTCATTGACCCTTCACAGTGGAAGGCCTCTGGCCCTGGTCTTGAATGGGCCCTGACCTCCCAGTGATGATGGTAGGGCAGGATAGCGCTCCCACCCCATATTGGTGCTATCCTTTGCACCTAAGGCTCGATCAAGGTTGCCCTGCATAGACAGAACCCTGCCATTACATTCAGAACAATACCAAAAACTGTTAGCCTTTGCTTTGCACATAAGGGCTAGCTCCACAAGGCAGTTCTGTCTGTTTGTGGACTTAGAGCACTTGAGAAATTGCGAGGGCACGTGGCCACGAACACCAGCACAGCGAGTCTGTCAGGCCACATGGTGATCGGTGAGCATCTGATATAGTGAAGAACATGGCTTCGAAGAACTGTACTAAAGGAAAGTCATAATAACTGCCTTATGTATTTCTGCCACCTAGATTCTATGGGGAAAGTCACTTCGAAAAAAGGATCAACCCAGGGGGAATTTACTGAGCCCCCCAGATGAGGGAATGGTCCCCTCCCAACCAGGATCCTTGGGAACCCCACTCTTCAAGACATCCTACAAGCCATCATGATCACTTGGGAGGTCCTCGAAATGAAGTCAACAACTTGGTAGGTGACATGGGGATCTTAAAAAACAATCATAGGCTGCTTGCAGACCATGTCACAACAGCAGAACAGGATTTGGCAGAGGTCCCTGCAGCTTTGATGACCATGAAGGAGAAAATCTTAGAAGTAAGATCAGAGGGTGAGGAAAACACATCACGTCGCAATAACATCAGAGTGATTGGTCTGCCTGAACACGCGAAAGGGGGTCATGTGCTGAATTATCTAGAATGCTGGTACCAGAACAACACATTTTATGCATTAGAGTGCCAGCGTGGCCCCCTGTTCCTGGAGTGCCACCACACCCAGTGATCATGAGGCTGTTGCATTATAAGGACAGAGACCCTATTCGGAACCAAGCTCGATTGAAAGGGGGCTTCAAAGTGGACAACAGTAAGGTCATGATCTTCTCAGACTTCACTAGGGAAGCCAAAAGACAGCATGCCACATTCTTGGAGGTGAAACATCAGCTCTGCCGCATGGAGATCACTTATGCCATGATGCTCCCCACCAGACTGAGAGTATTGACCCTAAATGGAGTGCAATTCTTCCTGACCCCACAGGAAGCCTGGGAGTGGATTGATCAATATGCGCTCCCTAACTCACCTCAGGGATCACCCTGACGGGGGACTGTGAGAATCAGGTCAAAACTCAGAGCCAAGATTAGAAGCAGGGTGATCACCCCCAGTGCAGAGGCTCAGCAATGATGAGGACAGTGGATGCAGCGGCGTCGATGAGCAGCACTGGCATGAGCCCACCATCCACAGTGAGAGGTGGAGGCACACATGATTCAGACTCTGATCGCAGATCCACTTCATCTGAGGCTTGGGGCAGTCCTGCCCAAAGTGATACCTGGAACTGCTAATAAACCTCACTGATCCTCCCTTTTGTTTTCCCAGTACTGGATTGGAAGATCAGGCAATTGGGCAGGTATCCAATAGTGAATGTCACAACACATTTCTAGATGCACCGGATGGCGACACCCATAACCTATAAATTCATATACTGGAGCATTTGGGAGATGCAAATGATGACCAAGGGATATGAAATGTTTTTGTGCCTTAACAGAAAGGGAATCCACATAGCACTATTACAGGATAACCACCATACAGCTAAAGAAGGGAAGGTATTACAGAAAAGGTGGAGCGGACAGGCCTATTGCAGAACATACTCAGTTTTTGCGAGGGTTGTACTCTTCTGGATATACCTAGGGCTCCCCTTTCAACACATTGGCGTCATGGTTCAACTAGCAGGTAAATTTGTGGTGCTAATGGGGCACCTAGTGGGACGAGACGTAGTCATAATTAACATCTATGCCCTGAAAGTAGATCAGGGAGCGTTCCTAGAGGACTTGTATAAGGACTTAGCTCCCCACCAGGTACACTTAGTTATTATGGGAAGAGACTTCAATTGTTTGGCAGATCGCACTCTAGATCAAACCCACCCCCAATTGAAAGATTGCTCAGTCATCAGTTCAGCATGTCAGTTTGAGAACTGGCAGGCTATGTGGGGCTGGTGGATACTGAGCAACGTATGCACCCCTTAGTCAGGGACTACACTTTCTTTTCCAGTCTCCACAAATTACACACGTGGTTGGATAGTTTTCTCTAAAATCCAGATCATCATGGGTTGGTACGAGAAGTCAAATACCAAGCTAGAACCTTAGTAGACCACAACCGGATCTTCCTTCACCTGCGCTGTGAACAGTTGCAACCTTGTACCTCTACCTAGAGATTGAAGCTAGGAGCTTTGGAGGATCCGGACTGTTACAACACTATACGGGACAGCATCCAGCAATACTTTGAGGCCAACACTGGCACTGCGTCCTCCCCACTGATGGAGTTTTACGCCTTTAAGGCAGTGAACAGAGGAAAATGCATATCCGAGATGGTGGGAGTTAGGTGCACGCTGGTAGCTGAAGTGGAGGCTACGGAAGCAGAGCTAAGGGATGTGGAGATACATGGCCAGTTCACCCAGACCTACAGCGAACACTGCTAGACACTAAGGACAGACTGGCAGGGAAGGTTGAGAAGCACAGGTGTTATAATAACAAAGAATATATGATCAGAGCCCACGCAGAGAGGGGACAGAGCTGGCATACTTTTGACCTGGCTGGCCAACCCTGCCAAAAGGTTCTCAGTAAGAGTTGAGCTTGAGACAGACCAAGGGACCAGGCTATGTAGGCAGGCAGACATCAACCAACACTTTAGTGACTACTACACTGCCTTTTATGCAAACTACTCCGCACACACAGGAGAGGTCATTACTACTTTTGACCCCTTTATTTCTCACGACTTTTGCCCCTCTGGAGGCTGAGGGATTAGGAGGAGATGTTATACCTCAAGAGATAAGGGGGCCCTGAAGGGCATGGTGCAAAGAAAACACCTGGTACAGATGGATTCTGTGTCAAGGTTTATGCCAGGTATGTAGATCTACTGACTCCTAAACTAGTGGACATATATAGTGCAGCCAGGGAAACGGGCCACCTCCTGCCCTCCACTTGAGAGGCAGAGGTGATATTATTAATAAAGCCTGGAAGACAAGGCCATGATTATACCGTGTACAGGCCATTGTTGATGCTAAACATCGACTACAAGATCCTCGGGTAGGATCCTAGCCACCAGACTACTCCCATATATGATGAGATTAGAACACCCTAATCAGGCAAGATTTATCCCTAGCTGGAACACAGAGATTAACATTAGGAGACTGTTAACCCTATTAGAGACAGACACCTATGCAAGGGGGAGGCAGTGACCTTTGCGATGGACATAGAAAAAGCCTTTGGTAGCTTGGAGTAGAACTTTCTGTATGTGGTGATGGAACACCTGGGATTGGGACAGGGCTTCATAGCTTGGAACCACCTACTTTATATGTACCAGAGTTAAAACTAGCCGTGCCATTTCTGAGAGTTATGCGGTAGGCAGGAGAACCAGACAGAGTTGCATGTTTTAGCCCCTGCTCTTTGAGCTGGCAATTGAGCAGCTGTCTAACTGTGTCAGGTTGAGAGAGTACTACTAGGGCTTGATGGTCGGGTGACAGCTACAATTTTTTGCCTTGTATACAGATGACCTCCTGTTATTCCTCCGTGACACAGCTGAGGACCTTGTTGTGGTCAGGCAGCTATTGGTTGTATTCGGATCACTATCAGGTCTTTTGGTCAACTGGCTTTCTGTCAAACCTATTCCCTACACTAGTGGACCGTGCCCCGTCCTAGAGCCTCACACTACTACAATGGGTATCCGGGTGCCTGCAATATCTAGGGGTTAAGATTTTCCATGACTCGGCCAACTTGCTAGATGGGAATATTGGAGAAGCAGTCCATGCACTTAAAGCGACAACTGACTTTTAGGCAATGCTTCTTTGTCAGTAGCAGGCCATATTGCCCTACATAAAAATGGCGGCGCTTCCGCGGTTAATACATTTCTTTGAGACTTTGCAGGTATGGATTCCTCAGGCCGTATTTCAAGAAGTAGATTCACTCATGGTGGCTTTTCTGTGGGGTAAAGGCAGTAGATGAGTTGTGTTAATGACACAGTAGTGCCCTGTGGGTGACGGTGGCTTAGCGGTCCCTGACTTCGCGGCCTATTACCTGGCGGAGCAGTTTCAGTGGCTCATTCAGAGGTGTGGCACACAGATCGACCCTGAGGCGCAAGTTGGGACAACTTATCACTGAGCTCCTGCAACTATTCTGCATGCTCCTGAGGTTTGGTGTGCCCCCTGCAGGGGGTACTATCAAATTCCCAGTGCTCAGGTGGTGTTGGAACAGGTGCCAATGGAAAACTCGCACATGGGTCCTGTACTCACCAGACCTACCTTTAAGTATGCTGCAGGTATTACCACATGGGGGAGGGGTGGGGCTTGGAGGACAGGGTGGCCACAGGAGCGACAAGTGTGGGAAACCTGTTTCATGCTTATGAACTGCTCTTCTTTGAGGAGTTTTGCATGGAGTTTGGCTTACCCCAGGGGCACTTGCTGCTCCACAGAGCAGTAACTGCAACAATAAGAAAAAGTTGGGGGACTGGTTTGTCAGAATCGCCACATCATGGGACCTGCCAATATGTTGTCACGTCCTTGGGCACTTTTAAAGCCATTGCCTGTTTGCATATGGAAATCAGGCACAAGATGCTGCTTCCATTGAAAATATTACAAACTCAACGGGAGGAGATCTAGGGGATCCTGATACCCGAGGGTGACTGTGTGACATTGCTAGACCAGGTGCCCAAGCTGTTGAGGAATGCCAGTTTTAAGTTAATCAATTACTATATTCTCTACAAGGGGGTACCTTACCCTGGAAAGAGTGAATTAATATTATAACACAGCTGGGGCAACATGCCCGCTATGTGGGGTGGTTGGAGTTGAATTTTTTCATATGCTCTGGGACTGCCCAAAGTTAGAGGCCTAATGGAAAGAAGTCACGACCACTATAGCAGACGTTACACAGAAAGAGATCTCCCAATCCCCTGGGTATTGCCTATTAAGTTGATTCCTACATACTGCTAAGACCAAATTCACTAGCAGGTTCCAGGAGTTGGCCATCATTCTGACAAAGAGGGAAATTGTGAAAAATTGGAAGGCTGCTGGAGGTCCTCGGGTCACACTGTAGCATAGAGAGTTTGAGGCATTGGTGGGCTATGAAAGTGAGGTCCTGCAACGCTAGACGGGATGAGATTCATTAGGTGTAGCCAGGGCCTGAGAGGCACTGGTAGATTGTTTGAAGGACCAGGACTCCTCATCTCAGGCATCGCCCACCAGTGGCCTGAGAGCTCCAACCCCCTAATGGAAAAGACTGATACCTGTGGACCCGCTCACTGACCACTCCCCTACACAGGTAGCTTTCTGGCGTTTCATGTCACCGTCCTCTATTTCGCACCTTGCTACATCAAACAAATATTACTGGAAAGAATGGACTGGTTCTACTGTAAGGAGTGCGTGACTTGGGGTGAGAGTGGCGGAAGATTCAGGGACAGTGGTCACACATGATTATATCCTGTTTCTGAGATATGTGACAATGTTATTTGACTTGCTGGCATATGATGACTTGTAAACCAACAAAATCTTTTAAAAAACACAGGATTGTTGTTGTAACCCCTAACACGCCCTAAACAATGTCAGTGGGGGTGTCTGAATAAGGGTAAAGTTTTCTTTGTTTTCAGTTTTAAACATCTTCTCATGACAGTTCTCTCCTTGAGGCATTTGAGGTCTTCGTAGTCCATTTTTCAAGGCTTGTGCTGTATGTTAGAAGTTGTTTTGTGGTTTGCTTTTTAATCTGTTTTGATGCTGTTTTCTCTTTAGAACTTTGGTATGAACATTTTGAAATTTGACCAATCATGCAAGCTTCAAATATAGATTTTTTTTATTTGTTGTATATAACTTGTTGTGCATCTAGAATTCTTGGATGATTAACGTTCTAAATCTAGCCTCTGATCTTTATTCCCTTTTACTTCTTATTTTTGATAGACCCCTTTTGCTATTTGTTATGATTCAAGATCTTCGATTCATCATATATAAACCAGATAATTCTGATTGACGGTGGAACACATATCTGAATAGATCCACCGAAACGTACATTGACAATTTTAACTGCCCATTGTAACTTGCCCTAAAAGAAGGAAACAAGACTTTGATCAATAGTTGCCTCACTATTAGTGCCAAAATTGTAAATCAATAATTGCCAGGGCCCTCTTCAGGAGGCCAGTGCAGCTTGCACCACCCATCACCCTTGTCAGCACTGCCAATGACAGTATCAATATAACTACTAACAATCACACTTCTGCAAGTGTGACTATTCAGACTAATCTAGACTCCAAAGATAAGAATGTTTTGGGTGACAGGTATTTATCATTTTTAATGTATATTGAATATTAAACAACAGTTTTTGAGGTTATTTCTAAATTCGGCAGATAGCACCACAATGTGCCATATTGACGTAAGTGCGAGTGTTGACAATTAAGTGCCAGTACCAAGCACAGGAAACCACTGGCTCAAATGAATCACTGCTTACTATTGAGATTTGTGATGTGTAACAGGGATTTTAATACATGATTTATAAATGGGTAAATTGTAACTAGGGTTTTTGGGACTGTAATAAATTGGAGAGGGGGTGAGAAGACACCACACTAAATAATCACAATCCTTGTCATGGTGAATCACTAAAGTAACTAATTAAACCTGAGCTTAACCCCTGTGATAGCTAGGCACAAAAACAGTCAGGCTTAACTTAAGGCAAAGTGTAAAGTATCTATGAAGCATACGAACAGTAGTAAAGTGACAACACAACATAGTAAAAATCTCAAACCAATTTAGAACAACAGACAATATTTAAACAGATAACATGACACCAAACTGACACACTTTCCATAGGTAGCACCACAGTTATAAATATTTAAGCTTGTGGTTCAAAATAGTGCCAAAAAGTGTTATTTTTCAATTGCGATCATCTGGATGCATGTGACAAAGTCAAAAGTTAAGGCGGACCACAATGGAGCACAGGTTGGCTAAAAGAACCTGGTTTCTTCGAGTATAAAATGTTTTACATTAGAATTTTGTCTCTGGAATGAACTTCAAAAATCCTCAGCAGGGCAAGGCTGCAGAGTGTGACCAAAGAGGGTTCAACGTCATTGGATAGTCCTCAACGAGGTCTAGGTAAAGCCGCTGACTTTTGGTGGGAAAGCCCATAGTGGGAAAATTTAGGATTTCATGCCTAGAGAATGTCCCTCTCTGACTGGATAATCTGCCCACCTTCGCCTGGTGAAGATTTGTACCTTCTGAATTAGTTACTTTTTTGGAGCTCAGTTTCATTCAATGGGGGAAGACTGCATGCTATCGAAGAAGAAGGTTCCATGAGGCCAGACACCTTCTCTGCCAAGTCTCACTGGATCTGATTTACTGCTACAGAGAAGAACCCAGGGGAAGCAACCTGAATCTATGGCCAAGTTATGATACACCTTTGTCAGATCAGCTTTTCAGGTTGGTCCTGGTCCCTCCATCTTCTCATAGTAAAACATTGGCAAAAAGTTTCTAAATCCCAGGTTTCAGGAAACATCAGGATGAGTACACTTTGACACGAGCCAAGAGTCCAGGATGTTGGGTACAGCACTTGGGGGTCAAGACTCACTTCAGCAGGAGCTATCTTCAGGGTGCTGGGCAGGTCCATATGGAACTGATCAGTGGGGATAAAGTGGGAAAAGGCTTCTTGGAGCTTGTTGTGTCCATGTAGTTTAAACAGAAGATCGTCCAACTGGCCCTTGGAGTTACTTATGGGCTACTGATTTCTAAGCAAGCAGGTCTAGTCTTCCTTCAGGATTCAGAGAGCAGGATAGTCCATCTTCTGATCTTCAAGGTAAAGTATTGTTTGACTGGAGATGCCCTTTTTATGCCTACTGTCAGTCTGTGGGTAGTCAAAAATCCTGGCCACCCCTTACCCACTCAGATAAAGTTTCCTATGGGTGACCCTACCCACATTTGCAGCAGTTTCTGTGTGTTTTATTGCAAACTATCCCACAGCACCCAATCTCTACCCAAATCCAACATGGCAGAACCATTCTTTCCTGGGTCTCTGCTGCCTGTGCCCACCCAGAAGTGCGGCTATGATAATGGGCAAACCCTTCCTTGTGGTCACTCCAATACAGACAGAGTGCCCCCATGAGGGGAGCTCCCACCTCTCACTGAGCTTGGGGATAAGCTGATTAGGAAGAAAAGGGAGGCAGGACTAGGCGTGAGCTACATCTGCCAATGAAAAGGTAGGAACCCTTTGAAGCTAAGGAGGGGGTTTAGCACAGCCTGCCAGGGCATTCTACTCAAGGAAGAAACATACCCTTATATACCAAAACCTTTTATCAACTGTCTGTGAGCAATCCACATCTCACTACAGGGGAGCAATTCACCAATCATGTAACACTGGACTCTGATAGAAGTGCACATTTGGCTGAGGTAAGATTACACCAACTTTCTAACATTGTGCCTCATGTATTTCCACCATAACACATGCCATTGGACAGCCTGGTGCGAATGGATAGAAAAGGATGCAACCAAGATGATGCATAGCCCTAGATCCAGACACTTCTACACAGCTGAGTAAGATGCTGTAATCATCTGTGATGAAAGCCACAGATAAATCCTTTAAAACTAAGACTGATGCATGACCTGCATCACCTTATATCCTTAGATCATCCATAACTGCCATCAAGACAGATTCTGTATCTTGAACAAGGCGGAAGCCCCACTGCAGTGGGTCCAAAAGGATGGCCATCTAGGAGATGACTGCAGATAGTAGTGACATAGTTTTCCAAAACCTTTTACACAGAATGGTATCAGCAAGAAAGGTATGTAGTTCTTAAACATTTGAAGATAAGACCACATTTTTTTCAACAGCGACATTACTATTACATTTTTGAATGACTGAGGTAACACTCCTTTGATTTGTTAAATGTTAAACAAAGAGAAGATCTGATTTGAGTCATCCACCACAATAGGTGAAAAAACGTGGGAGGATGGAATTCAGTGTGGAGCCTGATTTCACTTTGGAGATTCATTTCTAGTAACTAAGTTGGAGATTGGGAATGAATTGATTATTACCGCATTGGGAGTGGCATTAGTTTGAAATAGACTTCAAGGACTTCAAGTGGTCACACACGTTTCTTTTTGGGGGGGGGATGCCTGATGAAATCCTCTCCGTAGAAAATAGTTATGTAGCCATGTTAAACACAGCCTGCTGAATATTAGTGAAATTTGTGATCTTGTTAGTAAAGAATTCTGTTTTCATATCAGAGATACAGTGTTTATAATAACATAGAACTTTTCTGAATTTCACCCTACTGGATGCTGTAACTTGCTTGCTTTGGGGGCTCAGAATTTAATAAATCATCACTCGCCTCTTTTTGAGATAACTGTAATGACTTTATGAGGCTACATAAGGTGCTTTGAAATCTCAGTGACTTCAATTTAAGTCCTGAGTGAAAAGCTTTTCTCTTTTTTAACAATCAATGGGCACCTTTGGTTCACTTAATAAATGCACCCTGAAAGTCTTCCACCATGCTGCATATTGGATATCTGGTCATGTATTCTCTGTGCTCACCTCTTTTCTTGTAGCATATACTTTCCCTGGATCAACATCATATGTACCACTCTTTGTAATTCTGAAAAAGATGTATAACATGAAACTTTCATCCAAACAACACTTCAAGTAGGTTGATAGCAGGACAGCTTAAGGGTACACACATTATTTTCTGTTTCTGTATCTTACCACAATACATTCAGTAAATAAACTAACATAATTCAAACAAGGAGAAAAGAAACTTGGATTTCCGAGGATTTCAAGAGACAATTCAGATATGGCTGAAGACGGTGCTTCCTTTCTGTCACAGCCTTGCATCCCCTCTACCTGAAACATCTCACCATCCCTCAGGTGAGATGTTTCAGGTAGAAACCCTACAAGCATATCATCTACTGCATATTCAGGTTGATGCTACATGTAGTTTTCAAATTATTGATGTAATGGTGACTGTAGCTCTTAACCCTTCAAGGTCATTCACATTTCTAGTGTATTTTGCATTTCTAAGCCTGTGCAGGAAAAGTATAATACTGCATGGTGGTAAATGAAATATACGTAGCAGTACAGAAAAAGCAGATGCATTAAATGCAGCAAGTAGAAAGATATATGATCATATTTGATGGTATAGTCGGGACTATGAGCACAGGCTAGGACCTATGTCATGTGGGAGAAGAAAGTTAGCTGTTCTTCTTGAATGCATTCCTCAAGCAAATGGGTGGGTTCTACATAGGATTCATTTATTCATAGAGTGGAAGCTGGAGTATTGGTTCATCATGGCCAGGCTGTCCATGCTGTGGTCATGGCCACACTACCATTTGAGATACTGGTGTTTCTGTGGGATTATATGTCCTTTATAATTTACCTATAAATGTAGCCATGCATTAGGGAATAGAAAGATCCAAAGTGAATGGTTAATTAGTTTTCTGATATTTAACGTCTTGGGCTCAATGTGACTGAATTGAATGGGGCAATTCGACATATTCATAGACTGTCATACAGTTTAAGGTGCAGCTCTATGTAAGTATTTCATATGGGTTCTGCTGTTTTCACATCATTTTAAGCTTTTCTTCTGGCAAGTGGAGGAGCACATGTCCTGATTTATTTCCACATGAAGGATCAAGCAAGTTGTTCACCTGCATGGGCAGCTTTCACGACCACTGGGCTTGTGGTAGGATTTTCTTACAGAGCCCTTAAGAGCCGGTTGTCAATCTTATATTACAGGAGTGTCAGATTCATATGTGGTGCAACCGTGATGCTGCCTGTTAGTCCATTACAAACCTTTATTTCCCCAGAGCCAATACTGCACCTCTCTACCTGCAAAGGGTTGCTGAATAAATTCCTTGATCTTGAGGGTGAGGTTTGCAATAGTTATGGAGACCTTAATGGAAAATGGAGTATTCTCATTGAGTAAGAACATGTTGCATCGCTTGACATGCTTAACATATTAGTATTTGCATCATAGACTGAATACATTGCAGTACAGTGTATAAAAGCACTCTGGTCCAGGTGTGTTTTTGGGGAGCTGGAATGACCATGAGATTACTATTCATTTACAGGCCCAGTGATATAGCACAGGGAATATGAGCAAAACTAGCAGCTAGAAGGCTATGGTACCAGAAACTAGCTTAAATATTGTCTGACAAAAATATTGTCTTCCATTTTGTTTCACAAAGATATCACACTAATGTTTTTAATAATAGAAAATCTGCAATCAGTTAAGCATTTTTTGTAAACAATATTTAGACCACAAAATCTGTCAGAATAGTTTTATGACCAATATTCTGATATACAACATTGCGAGGAAAATAAAGGAGGGTAACTTGACATGAAATACACATTACACAACATAATCTTCACTTTTACCATTGGACTTCAGGTTTTCTTGCAGTGCCATCATTGCTCTTTTTATTCCCTCTCCCCACATCGTCTACCCTTAGCACATCTGTGTAGAACCAGTGAGCTAAAGAAAGAGGAGCTCTGCTTGCAAGCTTATTCAACATCTCCAGATGGCTCGCTCCCCACTCAAACATCTAGTCTGACTGTCAGTGGCATGTGCTGCAGGACTTGTAATCTCTTCAACATCCACACAGTGCTCCTCCCGCTTCCTTCATCTGAAGCAGGCTAAGCTTTACATAGCTCCTGTTATAATGTCACCATTTGGCTCAGAATCTGCACTCCTGCTTCAAGTGTGCATACACGTGATGTGTGCGCTCGTAAGTTTGAGAATTCAGCATCCATGATGGGCAGGAGTGATGCCACTTCTACACTCTTTAATCCATGTCATTCTGATTTAAAGGAAATATTGTGAGGATTTGGTACACTTTGTGATCAATTCCTCGAATTTGTCCCTTGCCACTTTCAAGCCAAATAGGTTCCCCGTTCAGCAGGGCTCCACTTGAGAATCCTTAGAGTAGGACCTAAATGTATCCTTTCATTAGCCCTCCTAGTAATTAACTAACAGGGCTCCTTTTGGACCTAGGACTCCTGACTGCATGTTTATTTTCTCCTATTTACCCTGGATCCTTAGGGAATACAGAACCGGTGTTGAGGTAAAAGGCGATAGGAGAAGGGCATTCCCTGTCTGGGCCTGTTAAATGTGTTAAATATAATTGATTTGTAAGAGATATTAAAAATGTTAAAGTTTGCTGGTGGCTTATTAAAACAGTATTGACCGAAATTTTCTCAAGGTAATTAATGTAAGATCATGCACTGGTTTAACTCCTCCAGTAAATTATTGTGAAAATATAAATACTCCAAGTTACAACCTCCCACTCTACCAGATGAATTACCGCCTCTGGGTACAGCCCTTAGCTCCCTGGGTAGTATAACTGCTCCTGAGAACAGCACTTAGCTACCTGGGTGACATAGCTACTCTTGGCTGCATCCTTGGCGTGATATGTGCTCCAGGGTACAGACCTCATGCTACTTAGTGTACAATGTTTCTATTCACCAGACTCACAGCTGGCACTGCAACTTCCTAATTTCCACTGGCATATTATATCACAAGACAATCTCAGCCTCATAATACTTAATCACACAACTATATCCATCCATCGGTTAACCCTCACCACACTCTCAGCTCTCTAGAACTAACCTTTCTGGTTACATAATCCCTACTGTTTACAACTCTTGTACCTATCTGTCCTCTACAGCCCATATATCCCCAGACTAACTTGCTCATAGTAGGGAGAGGGTGGAGCAACAGATAAGGTAGTTGCTAGTAGTAACTACCTTCTCTGCTCCTTAACCTCTCATTATACTTATGCCTCTTACTCCTCACTCCAATTCATCCTATAATTGCTACTCTCATAACTAATGGTCCAGTTCAACCCACTTGCTGAGTCCCCACCGAAGTTAACTGCTCCTCAGCCATCTATCCCTCCTCTGCATTCCACTTTCCGAGCCTCCCAGCAAATCTCCTTTGCTATTCACTAGAATGGTCTTGCAACCAAATGCGACAACTATCAGCCTATTGTGCTCCCTTTTCAGCATCTACCATCTCCTAATATTATTACAAACCCACTGTTCCCATACCTTTTCAAGCATCTACGCTCAAACCATTTGGAGAGGGTCATAATATACCAAGTGTCCCAGCTTTTTGATAAAGCATGTACCCGGCCTGTCTACAACAGAAGAAGAAAGTTTAATAATTTTACATTGACTTTCAAGTTAGCAACCCAGGCACTAACACTTGCCCATTGGAACCATTTATACCCACTCTCCCTCCCAAATTAATTCAAGCAAGCCCACACATCAATCCAAGCATACATAAATAAATCCATCATAATATGCTTTATACACAGTTCACTTACAAAACAACGCTCCACAATAATGAGCCTCTTAACAAGTCGAATACAAAGCACCAAACAGAGGCCTATCATTTATTGTAGTATTCTCTGCTCCTGTAGTGGATAGCTACCATCTACACCAGTGGTCTCCAAACTTTTTAATGCCGCACCCCCAGTTGAAAAATAAAAATCAATGGACCCCCACTCAGAATTTTTCACAACTATTTTATAAAGATGGCAATGTTTAAATATGTCTATTATGCATTTAAAGATCGCAATTAAGTACTGTTGCCTTTTTAAAAATGCAGCAATATGTTTTTGCATAAAACAAAAACTGTTATCTGTGTAATGCCTCTTTTGGCCAGAGCTTGGTGCATCTCCCTCCCCCCCGGATCACTTGAGACCCCCCTAGGGGGACCAAACCCCCAGTCTGAAGACCCCTGATCTACATCATCATTAACCCTTACTCCATTCACATATAGCAATAAAAATAAAAGGAAAATGGACAACTCCTTATGCTGTATTGACAACTCATTATTCTTTGTCGATGCCCTGGTCTCGTCTTTGCTGCATTCAAAAATGCATCTCTGCATACACATACCTGTATTCCACAATACAGTAGAAATCCAGAAAACAATCCTTTACCTGCAGAAACCTTTGTACTGCCCCAATCAGGAAACCCTACCAAGTTACTACAAAGTCTATTTGACCAGGAGAGCAGCGGCAATTAACCTATTGCAGAGAGGATCCTACTTTACACAACACACTCATTAGCAAACTCCTACTCTTAGCAAACTCCCTTTACCTTACTTATACTTCGTTTCCCACCTAAACTGTATGGTGTTCAAGGCAAGATCAGTATCCCAAAACAAAGAATACATCCTTGACCTTTTTGACAAAAGCAATTTGTTTTTCATCACAGACTCTTGGTTGGATGATGACATGACTCCAGTCCTCCACAAGGCAATTCTACGAGGATACTGATGATTTACACAGAGCTGCTAAATCACAAAAGGAGGAAGCCTAGTAGTGGTATTCAAGAGAGACTATATATCACCAAAATAGCAGACATATGAATATCAGGATGTGAATCACCATTGAAAAGATGCAATCCTACTCCAATTATCTCATGCACACGTCAACTACTGAACAGACTTCCACCAAAACATTCACAGATGCCTTTCTAGATAATATATCAGACCTTAACATCAAACACCATAACAGAGCATCGTTGGTGACCTAAACATTGGTGTTAAGAAGCCAAAACGGGCACAGCCTATCAAGATCATATCAGGACTGTCAGAGCCTAGTCCCATTCACCTGGTACTTGGATTTTGAGATGATTGAAGAGTAAGCCCTCCAAACCTCCTTTAGAAGAAACCTTTCCCAGTGAGTTACCTGGAACACCTTCTGTTCAACAGGGGATAAGGGGTTAGAAAGAGAGAGAGAGAGAGAGAGAGAGAGAGAGAGATATGATGGCCAACTTGATCTCAAATGGCGTAAGAGGGTTCAGCTTACTTGGACTTGGGGAGTTCCTTCAGGGCACTCAAAGTCACTTGTATTAGAGAAACAGATACAGTGACCACTAGGCTTGCATGCAGGGGCAGCTCCTTCACAATGGGGAAGGAGCGTCGCCACCCTGGCCAAGAGCCAGGAGATGAAAAATAAAATGATAGTTTAATATTGTTTTATTTTTCATCTGCTAGCTCAGCCAGCAGCACAGGGAGGGGTGGGCTGCGTCAATGGAGGGGGGAGGAAGAGAAAGTGACCTAAGTGCGCCTGTGTTTTTAAGAGATGGGCTGGAGAAACTGCCCAGACCCCAGGGCTGTGTCTGAGCGGCAGTCCGAGCCACTCAGACCAATCCTGGCACTGCTTTCATGCTAGGGTTAGCATGAAAGCCGCATCAGGATTGCTGGAGAGCCTGTGCTGGTGTCCCAGTGAATGATGGGACACCACATCGAGTAAAGAGGAGCAACGCAGAAGTGAACGGTGGGAGACGGCGGCATCAGGTAAGTTTATTTTATTTTTTAGTATTTATTTTCACCTTCGTCTCCGTTCCCTCCACCCCTCCCACTGAAATTTGCAGCGGCTGCCGCTGCTTGCTTGTGAATCAATCACAATTAGCACTTTTTCTAAAACTAACTTCCCAATGCTGTCTCTTAACAATTGTATGTTATTACCATTTGGAGAAAGTAAGACAGAGTCCAAGCTTCCTCTCTCCCTTAAGATTAGTACTTTGGGTATCACACACAGTTTTAAGCAGTTTAGTTCTCCTTAGAGTATTCTTCAACAATGATTGACTAAGTTCCGACGCAATCTATTTGGTCACATATTAATGTCATATGCTTTATTTCTTTCAAGGGGTATGATGGGTGTCATTTCCTTTGAATTGCATACAAGTCAGAGTTACTTTTCTCTTGGTTAATTTTCAATATAAGGTGTCTTTTGGCTTTGACCCTGTTTCTTTGCTTTAGTGTTAAAATTTGTATGTGGCTACAAACATTGTTTACACAATAATTTTGTGAACTTCGACCAACTCAATTCCTGGCCTTGCTGATTCTGGGTATCTCGAATGCCACTAGAAGACCTTCAGTGTACCAATATGCAGGCTTCTAGGATCAGTTAAGTATGCTTTGCTTACTTGACATTGTATAAATGTAACTCATGCCTACTTGGACTTTGTGACTTTCATAATCTTTTCTTTTTCTTGTTTCTCTTTTTTCCACATGTACCTATGAGTTAAGGAACTTGCAGTTGAGTCTTCCAATAAAAATGACCAAGAACCGATGTGGTTAGATGTCATTAAGGTAAGTGTGAAGTCTAGGGTTTTTGGACTTTGAACACAATGCTGCCAGTGTGAGGATGCAGTTGGACTTGTGGTTGGTTGCTGCTTGGACGTGACATTTATACAAACCCACATGCAAGAGGGCCACTGAGATTTGCCAATTCTCGCAGAAGATCCTGCAAGGTCTATCAGATGCTTCTCTTTAATGCAAGTTCAACACATGCTGTATTCTCTATGTTGGCCCGCTATGTGTTCCTCACTTGTGAGAAAGCACAGATTGTCTTGCTTATGGTATATAAGGACAGGATAGATGGAGCAGTGCCAGACAAGGACTAATCATCCTCAATCACTCACAATTAATGTCTGAATTGACTCATACAGCTAGACAAAAACTGGAAGTAGTCTTCTGCAATTCAGAGCTAGTGCATATCACATCAGTAGCTCCAATCAAATGAAGTGATAATTTGTTCATGTGGATGAACCATAACATTTCACAAAAACCTCTAACCCCCTCTTCATCTCAGAGGATCACATGCAGCTTAATCCATGTTACTCCAAAAACTAAAAAACATCAAGACAACAACAAGGAAGACAGAAGAACCCCTGAATGAGTGATAATATACAATAAGATAAAAACACAAACATGTGCTCTTTAATCTAGCTACAAATTCAACAGTTGACTGAGCAGAACACCTCCGGAAAGACAGAACGGGATGTACACACCAAAAAAAAAGAAGACAATCTATTAGACCAGAATTACCACAGTGAAATGCCCCTCAAATGAACTACTCAAAATTCAGAATTTTGTAATTCAGATTCCACAACATCAACTCCTCAGACTGAAGCGCTTCTATAACCAAACAACAGAAGATAATCCAACTCATCGTCCCGCATCTTGGACTCCTGCCGACAAGCCAGGCAGCCACTTCACTCATCTTTTCCTGTCGGGCTATGATAATGGACTATTCCACTGAGTATCAATATTTACTATGATATTAGAAAGCAGAAAATGGCTAGTAGTGGAGTAAGAAACTGCACCTTCCAAAAGAAATACAAAACCAGTAGTGGGAAATTAGTATAAAAAAGAACAGCAAACAGTACATAACAGTGCTGATCAGGTAATAACCGCCCTACTACCAGAGCTTATGTAATATAATCTCCAAGAGACCAATATAGATCAATAAACAACATAAAGCTTCCGCACACAGTTGAGTAAGTACATAGGGACAGACTATGTGCCAATTACTTCCCGCCTATCTCACAAGGGACAACTAAGACTTGGCTACCAGATAAGCTCTCAATGTAACATGTGCAACCTTGTTCTTGATAAAAAAAAATTGTGTTTAACTACAACAGTAACAAAACACACACTATAAAGCTGTTTATCAATTGCAATACTAAGTTTGTTGTACACTGCTTCATTTTGTAAACTAATTTATGTTGGGAGTACCATCAGATATCTTAAGGAAAGAATCCAAGAGCACATTAGGGCAATTAAAAACAATGATTCAAGATACCCTCTGGCGACACATTACAACACAACTCATAAAGGAATGGAAATATTGGATGTCAAATTCCTTGGACTAGACTTGGTGAAAAACAACCCAAAAGGTGGGAATAAACTGGAGGCATTGAGGAAAATTAAATGGATCATTGGTCTATGGGTTGTGGCGAAGGGGCTGAATATAGACAAAGAACTGCACATGTTTTTATAACGACATAACGTATTACTAACTTTGAACTGTTTTACAGCATTTGCTGTTGGCTTTGGAGACAGTGTTTACCAGCATCTTATATGTAACATGGCTTGTATATCAATGATACGCTTCTATTAGCATGCTATACGTGTTTATGTAATGGGTCAATGTGCTATTCTTGGGTTTATTGTTATAAAATATGACAAAAGCTACTGTTTATCCCCTTTCCCATCCATGTAATTGATTAAGGCTTTCAACTTTTCACTGCAACATGGCTGCCATAACTATGATATTATTATGATTTGTTGCTTTTGGCCAATTCTTTCTTAATTTGTCTTCCTTTGACATGGACACGGGCCACAAGACTATAAACCAAGGGAAGAACCTAAATAGGTCACTACCACTCACTCGCACCTTGATAGCAAAAAAAGCCTTTCCACCAGTGGTTGGATGTTGGCCCATTATGGCCGCCACTTTGCATGCATTAAAAATTATCATTCAAAACTGCGTAGTTTGTTATCTATATCTATTGTGATGGATGTGGAATGTCACTTGGATGGGCTGTTAAGATCGATATCTTCTGTTATCACTTTATGTTTTGGGAGACACAGCCCGAATTTAGCAGGGACTCCAGGTCTGTTTGGAATCTTGGTAGCCTCGGGGTGCACGATACAGATTGAATGGCGCTCTTGCATCTTTGATGACAAATAGACATTTTCACTTGTTGTCTGATGTTGGGCCAAATGGCCGCCACCTTCCATGCCCTAACGATCATCACGCTACACCACAAAGTCTGTTTTCCATGTTCACTACAGCATATGTAGATGGGCTCTTATTATCAATTTCCCCCACCAATACTTTACGTTCGGGGAGACTCTGCCCGACCACGCAAGGGACTCCAGGTGTGTTTCGAACTTTGTTAGCTCTTTGTAATACATATCCGGCCTTAGTTTTTACTTTCATATACATTTTTATTTTTGTTTTCAATTTTCTTTTGAACCAGGGCACAGATGTCTCATGGTTTGGATGTGTGCCTTTTTGCCTTGCAATATGACTGTTTGTCCTATGTGTTCATACTTGAGATACACAACTTAGCTAATCTTGACTCTTGTGATTGGATCAGTCTGTTTGGATTGACACAGCATCAACATGTCTTATTATCTTTCTAAATTAATGGATTTCCACATAGTGAGCCTAATTGAGATGTAATTTTTCAGCAGTGACTTTTGACTATGATGTTTTGGAACTACATGAAACCATACTGGTCTTGCGTCCTTTTCACGGCTTAAAAAATATGTTTCAACCAATACTATGGCTTCTGCAATATAAATGTGTTTAGGTTGGTTCCTCTTTATGAGTGTACAATAACGACCACTACACTTAAATAGTCATGAGCACTTGATGCACAGATCACATTTCATTTTTAGGGATTCACATGAGGGCATGTTGGGTTCTCCTAAACATTGAGTCGAATACAGAAATGATCTTAATTGTCGATTATAATTCATGAGTGCCTGACTTATATTTGTGGTACTCACCCTATGGTCTTTCTGTAATCTAAAACCGACGGAGTTCTTGACTGGCACGCATGGATCTTTAACACTACCTCAGATTTTCTATTTTTCATCACTTTTCTTCTTCTTTGGAAGCAAGTTGGGAATACAAATGTAATATTGGATTTCAGATTGTTTTAATGGTCTTTGATCCCCGTCACCTTTCTCGTGTATTACAACTAGAATTTTCTTATGCTCTTGTTACAGCCTTGAAAAAAATCACATTAGTGACGAAACACATGTCGGCTGTTGTGGACCTACATAAAGTCAATAAAAGGACCGATTTCATCTAAGTCTTCTACACATCCTTACTACAACAGGATTATTTAAAATCTGCTATGTATTTACTCAACTGTGTGCAGGAGGTTTATGTTGTCTATTTATTATGAGATGACTACAAAGAATCCAAAACACAGCAGAAAGTTTAGTTCTGCACATTAAGATTCACACCCACTTTTAACTGGCTCAGAAGACCCTGCACTGGCTGCCCCATGACAGAAGATCTACCTTCAAACTACTGTGTGTAATGCACAGGGCAATAAACGAGAAAGAACCACCATTAGAGATGAAACTAAAAAGAAACTCCCATAAAAGGAAGGTATGTTACAGATTGGCTCAACAACTAATTGTTTTGCCATATAAAACATGTGTTTGAATGTTTGGGGGTGTTCATGCATGTATGTTGAGTTGTGTGAATGAGTGTCTGCGTGTATGTATGTAAGTGTGTGTGGATGTGTGTGTGAATGGATGTATGTATGCATGGATGAATGTTGGAATGGGTTTGTGTATGCTTGTGTGCATGTGTGAACGGAGGGGCGTGTATGACGGGGGTCTAAGGAGGAAGGGGGGTTGGGAGAAATCTGGGGAGGGGGCAGGGAAGACCCCTATCAGTGACAGAGAGGGATTCCCTGTCACTGATAGTGCCTACTGCCATGGTTTTCGTGGAGGTAAGCATGCCACGAAAACCATGGCGGTAGGCGAGATCATAATCCCGCAGACGGACAAGTGACGGCCGCCGGACTGGAGATTGAAGTCTCCAGCCTGGCGGTCGTTACCGCCGTGGCAGTCGTTACCGCCGTGGCAGTCGGTGTGGTACACTGGCAGTTTGGCTTCAGCCAAACTGCCAATGTCATAATATGGAGGAAAGTCCCGCCAGCCTCCTCCATATTAACGCCGACCACTGGGGTCATAATGACCCCCCAAATATTTAGAAGGATGCTGAAAACATGTCTATTCCCCATTAAAATCTCAGATGGTAAAACAAAGCAAATAACTTGCTATCAACAGGAAGCAGGAATGTAGCGTAACAACGAGAAACCAGGGCCTTGTTTTGCATTTGGGATACTCTGTCTCAAACTTGGTGGCTGTCCCTTCCATTATATTGCACGTGCAAGTACATTAAAGTCTGTGGCACATGCAATATGGTGAATGGGATATCTGTTGTGTTTTGATGAAGTATCCTTTCCATCAAATTTTAAATAAGGCCCTAGGATTGCATACTTATGCCCATGGCCCAAAAAGTATAGTCACACAGAGCAACACATCTAACTCACCTTAGAAAAGGCGCAATGCCAAGTTAAAACGAGAAACAAGTATGAAGTCCACTTCTATCATGTACATCTACAGAGATCTGAATAGCACAAATAAAATTCAAACATCTTTAAATACTCAAATAGTCTGAAGGATACAATTCTGTAACTGCACTTAAAAACAATTTAAAACTATTTTCTTGTACACCATGGCATGACACAACATGCAAGCCATGTCCAAAATGTGCATAACAACATTACAAAATAACTTGAGCTCCACAGAAGTGCCTGCCAACCAGCTGCAAAGTGCTTCAATGCTTTTTCAGGGATAGTAAGCTCTAAATCTACTATGTAAAATTGTATCCTCTTTTTCTTCTTGGGCAATTGCACATTCAGAATTTTATCTATACACAAGATACATTTGTATTTGTGTTACAGACTTTTATGGAAACAAATGCTGTGCATTAAATGAGCATTTGTCATACTGGAAAATGGTCAGGACATTGAAAAATATGCCAATCATGCTAACAAATTCTTGACAGTTTTCTTTATCTGCTCTTCAAATATGAAACAATCCAAGATCCTGGCAATCTTTCTGGTGACACAAAACCAATTGCCTGATCTTTTCACGTGCAAAAACTCAGAAATCCACCACTCCCCCTCCAGGAAGCGTGGGAAGATGTTTACAATTTTGCACATAGCAAGTTCAGTATTCATACAGTGTTACTTAGATGACGTGCATACGTATGTTCATGAAAACATTCTGAAGCTTCATGCCTTCCCAAGACACACCAATGTTCCCAGGCTCCCAATAAGAAAAGAAGAACATTTTCCTGATAAAATTGCAATGGGTCATTTGCTCGTGCTAAACAGCTCCACCAACAAAAGCAGAAGATGGAGGAGGAAGGAGCAATGTGCTGACAGCCAAGCAGCCCTCACATCTGCCTGGAGTTTTAAATAATTTTTACTTATATTCCTCTCAGTAAAACTAAGCCACTGCAGACAAAACGAAAATAAAATAAAAATCCCATTCAGGGCATGCCCCTCCCAAAGAACGAATGGAAAAAAAAATCAGTGGGGCTGGTGCAAATAAAATGCCCGACAAGCTTGTGCTTCAAACAAAGAAGAAAGGAGAAAGGACTGAGGTAGCCGGAACAATGAAAATGTTCTTATTAGTCTATCCTCCACACACAGCAGAAAAAAAGATAATAAAACCACCCATGGGTCAAACAAAATGAACTACAGACTTGGCTTCCTGCAGTTAAAAAAAAAGGACAAGACAGCACAGGACATTACTCCTCTGTGGAACAAGCATCCGTGTGTTGACTCTACAAGAACACATACAAAAGATGTGGTACTGCACCATTGCTGCTGACTTCACAAATGACTTATAGTAATAACTTTTGTTACTGCACCATGTTGTTGTTGGTTGCAGTAACAGACATTTCTAGATTTTCCTGTGGAGCCAACGCAGGATAGCAGCAGCAGAGGGGTCTCGGCTGCTTTGGACTGACTTCACAGAATATGTATGTATGTATGTAGTTTTTGTATATTGTGGACCTTGCGAAAAGGCAGTGGAGCACTGTACAGGCTCAAAGGAAAGCATATAGTTAACGGAAAATAGGACTGGTAACTGAGTTCTTGGAGAAGATGTGTTCAGTTATTGCATTGTGATACAGTATTCCTACAGAACTGAGTATTCAACTTTCCTAATTGCAGTACTACAGGGGCAGTCCAGATGGACAGGGGGATGTCATTCCAGATCTTGAGTGCATAGATGGAAAAGGTCTGCAGCCTGGTTTTTATTTTGTTTATTCCTTAATCTCCAATCTGATGGTGTCCGCAGGGGCATGGAACTCCTATAGCCCGACTCCCGGGACATATTTGTTGGGACCAAGGACAGCAATTTTTCATGTTTATTATGTTCTTGGGTGGGACAAGGAGGCCTTCCCCCTGTAACACAAACCCTTTGACTGCCAATTTACAGTACCACATTAAGACTAATGGAAGAGCATTGTCTGCAGGTAAGGTAGTATTTATGTCCATATGGTAACACTGCTCAAACTGGTTATGGTTCATTAATGCAAAGCCTTTATTATTAGGGTGAGCACACTAAATACATATTAGCTCGGACTGCGCTGCTGACAGTGGTTCCAGTATAAAAGGCTTACACACCTTGGCGAAGTTTAACAATATGAAGCTACATACAATGCTCCCAGAATGTTCTCTGATTAGATGTAATTATTAGCACAAGCTTGAAAGCAAGATTGATGAGTATTTGCTTTCAAAATAAAATGTACACAAAATGCAACTAGGAAAACATTCTTTGCTAAACTACTGTGACATTTTAGGTACCATTTCACTGAAGCATCATCTAGTAAAATGGGTGATGCATGCTAGTGTGGTAGTATTGCCAAAACATATTCATAATAGGAAATAAGTGCACCTGGGTTTAACAAGATTATGGGAAACATGAAAATAAACAATCATTGGCAAAGCCAATAGGACTGACATTGGTGGTAAGCCTTTTGGTTTTGTCAAAGGGTGTCTAGTTTTGACATGGAGTTTTTAAACCTTTATTGTTGTGGCAGCTGCCAGGCCCTACTACAACAATCACTGGCAACAAATAATAATATTTGTGGGGCTCAAAAGGCACACATTGCCACAGTAGTCCCTGGCACTGAACAAAACAACTTTGTGTGCTGATGTGCTCATTTAGAAAGAGCAGCGTGGAGTCACTCACAGTGAAGCTAGCTGATAGATAGATAGATAGATAGGTAGGTAGATAGATAGGTAGATAATTTCAGTAAAAACAAAAAGGTCTTGGGTAACTCAAGAACTAATTAGCGACCTCAAATCCCAAATACAATCACAAAAGTATAGTATATGTCTTTGCATTAGTGCACCTATGTGGCATTCATGAATTCACAATAGTTTACAAAACTAGGCCAGGAAATCGTACTCCTAGAAAATATTTGTGAACTGTATTTTACACAAGCAAATATGCACATGTAGATTTGGTCATGCAAAAAGCTGTTGAGCATATATAAATTCACTTATTCCATCCCTGTAAGTAAGTTTACATCTACCCCTGTCAGGAGTAAATTTCAAACTTTTCTCAGTATGGGTAAAGATTAGAGGAGCTGAAGAAAATCTTTAAAACATGCAAGTTAGTCAAAAGCGCATTCCAACCCTGGAACTTAACACTACCTCCAGCGCCAGAATGTATATCTGTGGAAAGGTGCCAAAATAAGGCAATTGTTAGAATTCAAGTACTATTATATTATGGGCCGTGGCATAATCAGGAAGGTCATTATCAGACATCTTATATAATGAGATTGCTGCCATAATTTGTCGCCACACTACGTGGCACCAAATGGACAAGTGGATTTTTTTTTTACAGGACAAGTAGATTTACGAAGCAACCTGTCCCATGGACAAGTAGTTATTTATTGAATTCCACACCCTGACTGCAGGTGTGCTAACTTGTATGTAAGATTATCAGGGTGCTGGTGGTGATGGCTATGCAAATGATGTACCTGCTTTGGAAGATGGAGTGGGCCAGCAGGAGGAGCCAATGAAGTTCCATCAGGATGAGGGTGATGTGATCATATTTCTACAGGTCCTGCATGAGACATGCTGACGTGTGTAGGCAGCCCTTATGGGGGACCAGTGTGGAGCACGGGAGGGCATTAACCATCATCCAGATACAGGACTATAAAGGCTTAAACAACAGTTCTGAAGTTACTTTCTGGAAAAAGCATTTTCACTCTCTTTAGAAGAAAGGGCTGGCTCAAGGCTGTTTTTATTTTTTAAAGCAAAATGTTCCTTGAGGTTGAGGATGGTATCTAGAGCTAGTCAAAGTGACTTGGCATTTTGTGAACGTTGGAATTACAAGACACTATGGTTCATATGTTTGGTTCATATGTTTGCCTGGCAAGCACTAAGAATTCTGTCTTGGTGAGTGTCAGGTAGGCGCTGAATGAGGTGCTGGCAATGTCTGAGCTACTGGATGGCTGAAGCAGAGGAGACTTTCATGTAGAGTTGTCAATCATTGACATACTAGTGAATTTTGATGCTTTTATGTGTGAGTAGAGCCCAAATGGGCTGCATGTAGAGGTTGAAGATGACAGGGGGCAGTATGGAACCCTAGGGGACTCTGCAAGAATTAGGACTTGCTGAGACCTAGGTGTACAAACTGGTGTCTGTTGGAAAGTGCAGCGGAGAATCAGTGAAGGACATTGCCAGTGAATCTCATTCAAGACTCCAGGGTTTGGATCAAAGGTTGACTCTTTCGAAGGCAGCGAAGAAGTCTAGCAGTATCTGGAGGCGGGCCATCTTCTTCTGTGGTCAGTAGGGTGTTGACTGTAATGTGTAACATAGTGGTCTTGTGCTGCAGTGTGATGTGAAACCAGTTTTGTAATTATGCAGGAGTTGTCTAGTACTGATGTGATCTTGGAGTTGAGCATGCAATTCTTTTTTGATTATCTTGGCACAAAAAGTGTTTAAGTGATGGGCAGGTAGTTGGCAATGTCATAAGGATATAGTATACGTTTCTATATGAGTGGGAGGACCTGGCATGTCTTCTGGGAAGATGCTTTGAGTGAAAGGAGTGGTGTCAATCATGAGTAAGGACGAACCCTGGTTTTTCTGTGTCCATCCAGTGCTTTGAGGTGTTCACTGATGTAGGGAGAATGCAAGAAGTGATGTCAGTTACTACACAGATGAATGCAGGAATATACAGTGATGTCACTACCTGTGCAAAAGGATGATAGTGAATGACACATGCTTACCTGGCTTCTTCTTTTAAACTTGGTTTTGGTAGGAAAATACTGATGTGACTTCCTTTGGACATGGATGATGTGAAATGACAGGGTCATCTAGTAACCTCATGTGCTTCTGTATCCATTTGTTTTATTTACATTGGCATTTACATAACATTCATTCCATTCCATGATTGCACTTGGAAGCTTTATTTCTAATAATCCAAAAACAGATGAGTTCAGTGCATACTCTAAGCTGATTCAGATGACTCTGATAGATTCGCTATCAAGAGCTGACTGGGCATGAGGGGGCATGGCTTGACCAGCCAAGACGGCAGTCACGACCTAGAGCGGCTCTGTGGTACAGCCCCGCTAATCTGCGATTTATCAGCAGAAGGACGGGTGGCTGGGCACTGCAGGACCAGTGATGGTTGTGACGGAGCCACAGGGACTGAGCTGGTGCCATCTCCGGCTCTGGCCAGGACCTGATATAGAGGTTCAGGAGCCACGTGGACAGACGGGAACACTGAGTGGGCCTTCCACAGTGGGTTTCGGTGTGTGGCGGATACAGGCCTGGAGAAGGCCTTGCTGCTGGTGCCTCATTGGGGCCGAGAAGTCCTCCCGGCTCCTAAGCACGGGCCCTGTGCCGCTACCCCCTCTCCTCCCCTTATTCTTCAGACACTGACAGTGGGGAGACCCCCCAGAAAATTGAGCTGTCAACTGCAGTGCAGTGATGGGAGCCTGACTTTCGCTTGGCCCCCGTCTGCTTGGCGGGCCCCTTGACACAAGTTCTTGGGGGCAGCAGAGTTGCAGGGGGGCATTGAGGAGGCCTTGGGAATCCCGTGGCCTGGAAGGGGCCCCCTGAAAAGAAGAAGCTGCCTAGGAGATGTTGTTGCGGCAGGGGAAGGCCTGGTGATGCAACGGGTGGTGAAGCCCCCTGTAATCCTGGACCCCTTTGCCCTTGGGACCTGGTCCTTGCCGGACCCTCTCAAGCCCTCAGCAGCTGGAACCTGGCCATCGTCTGGGCCTCTTTGCTTGGCCGCTCCCTCGGTGGTGACCCTAGGTGGGAACAGGAGGAACGCAGAGGCCTTGTAGAGGTCTTTGCCCTGAGACTTCTTGGGATGGAGGGAGAAGCGTGGGGAACGCAGAGACTGGTCTTAGGTCACACCCGCTGGAGAGTTGGGCTGCTCATGCTGCTGCGCATACTAGCAACCATACTGCACAGAAAAGCAGGCCCCATGCCCTGGGTATCCCACGCTGCGAAGACCACCTTCATGCTGTAATGCACCTACATCAAGAGGCCACATTATGAATCACCCGCCACTGTATGGAGGCTGCTGAAGGGTGAAACTGCGGTACGTGGGTTGTAGAGACTGTGCACCCACTGAATTAAAGCTAGTTTACTGCATTTCTGCCTACCCGGTCCTGTGAACTGGAATTACCAGCCCCTTGGCGCCAGTGAAATGGGCTGTCTTCATTTTGGGATAGGAACAGCTCGTAGACTTTGAGACCTGAGGCCTTGGCCTCCAATACTCATAAGCTAAATACAGTGCTGGCAACGGTGGAACGCATTGGCGCAGCTCTTGATCAGACACGAGCATCACTGGATAACAAAATCAATAAGGTGACCAGTGACCTCAACCTATTACATGCAGATCATTGTAAACAGGTAGACAAAATGTGCCTGCTGGAGGGTACCTGGAGTGACCTTGCTCCTAAGACTAGTCACATGGACACCTCACTGCGGGAATTAATTGATTTGGTCATGGTGCTGGAGCACCAAGCGGATGATGCAGAGAAACGCACCAGGAGAAACAAAATTTGTGTTGTAGGCCTTCCTGAAGGAGTGGAAGGTGCTGATGCTGTTTCCTATGTGGAGAAATGGATTCCCGAACTGATCCCAGTGGGGGCACTTATGCAGTTCTTCTCAGTTGAATATGCTCACCGCGTCTCGACAAGACCCCGAACATTGAGTGCAGCTCCAAGGCCATTCTTTTTTCAGTTGTTACACTTTGTAGACAGAGATACCATACTGCAAGTGGTGCAAACGCTCCTGGCCTTCAAGTAGACAATGTTAAAGTGATGATGTTTCCAGGCTACACCTGTAGGGAACTCGGCCTAACATACTCCCTCTTCTTCCCTGCCAGACTGTGAGTTGTAGTGGCAGGGGAAGACCTGCTTCTTCAACACTCCTGCAGCTGTTTGGGAACTGCTGGAGTTGAAGGGGATTGGTCAACCAACAAAAGTTAATGGCAGAGTGGAAGGAGCAGAGAAATCTGAAACCTTGCAGACATAGGAGCTGCCGACATTGTGAAATATCCCCTGATCGGCACGGCCATGCCCCGGATTTAGAGCAGATCATCCAGGAGCAGCGTCATGCACTGCAGACCTCTGCGGCTATCAGGGATGGGATGACTACTTCAGACACTGAAAAATAACTAAATGACTCTGATGCCGAAAACGACTCCTTTGGTGGAAACCTCTCAGACACTGGGTCAATGACCCTTCCTACTGTGATGCCCCAGACGGCACATGATATGATTTAACACTTGTATTGATGCTATGCGCTATTTTCTCTAACGCTTGCTGTCGCTGCCATAGAGGGTTGATGGCTCATGCTGTGTTGCATTCTTGCAACTGCACTGTGTCCCTGGATCAGACCTGTTCCTCCACTTAACTGGTGGCTCTGCAGTGCCCCCCAATGGGGATGGGGGGGGCGACCTGTGGGGCAGATGCAGATTGCACTGTGCAGCGTACTTGGCCCCTGTCTGCAAATGAGATGTGCTAGGGGCATTTGCCGCTGGGCGTACTGGCTGAAGTGAAACCCCCCACTTACCTTTTTGTTTGTGGGTACCTTCTTTTCCCACACTAGTTATGCTGGATAGGTGAGTTAGCTGGTTTGGGCAGACATCTGTTGTCCCTCTGCTCGGATGGTATTCCGCTGTGTTAATTTTGTGGCTGTTATTTGTTATATAGTGCATTTGTTGGTTGTTAGCTGGAGTACTCAGAGAGTGTTTTGAGACTGGCTCCCGCAGCGTCCCTCCCCCTGTGGCTTGATGGATTGTTCTGTTTTAAGAAGCAGTGAGCTCAAAGACTCTCTTCTGAATCCCCAACTATGTCTCCTGTTAACATTCTTACATTGAATTTGACACCCTATCAGAGGTGGCAGGCTTATCGCAAGGGCAGTTCTTATTGTATAACTCCCTGATAGTGTCACTTTCTCTGCACTAGGGAGACATTTAAACTGAACCGCCAATGTACCTCTTGGTACAATATTTGCATGTTATGGGTCGAGGTGGCTATTTAGCACGATGGCTCACAGTTGCACTCCGGACATACACAGTGCACACCTGTGCCTCAATGTGGATTGGTTGGGAATGTGACCTGGCTAAGCCCTGTACAGATAAGGAGTGGTAAACTTCCCTGAAAAGCCACACCAATATTCCGCGCAATGCACAATTCCATCTTATCCAATTCTATATACTCAGTAGAGCCTATCTTAAAACGGCAAAGATTAGCTAGTACTTTCAGCATACGGATGCAGCCTGCCCCCGCTACAGGCTAGTGGCGGCCGACTTGTTGCACATGCTGTGGTCCTGTCCCTCATTATGCAATTATTGGTGTGCATAGGAGATGGAAATTTGTAGAGCCCCCTTCGATAGAAGCATGGAAGAGTTGGTTTATGGTGTGGGCGGAGGCAGAGGGGGTGGTGCTACGGAGGGAAGATAACTTGGGATTACGCACATTTCTCTTGGCTTCTAGCTGGGATGGGATTTTGCGGGAGCTCCAAGAACAAGAACAAAGATTCAACACAGATACTGCAAAAGCGGCACCTGCGTTGGCGGCAGACAGTTGAGATGCTGAATGCAATGGATAAACGTTGTCCCCAGTGGGCAGCACGCTTGGTCCTTCCCCTCCAGGGGAGTGGGGCTTGACAGAATGAGCTAAGAAGATCCTGCGGACGTGCGCTGGCGTGACCTTTTTAATTGATTTGGTGAAGATGCAAAGGTATATAAGGGGAGGGGTGGGTGGCCGGGGAACGGACTCTAGAGCAGGTTTCTGTTGTATTGTTATATTGTTGTACATAACTTTTATGCTGAATCTTAACTTCTTTGCAGTGTGGTGCACTATAGCCACCTGCCAAGATGATGCAATGATATATTAATTCTCTCATGCTGATAATCATCCCACAAGTTGGTGGCAGGTGATGTCTCTTAGTCCTAGTATGGCTGGGTCGGAACTGGGGTGAGGTGGCAGGCAAAATAACGATGGATTAGACCCAGATCTGTGACTGGGGATTCTGTCCATCATTTTATTTTGTGAGATTGCCTTGTGAGCCCTAAGTGGCTAGGGTATGCCCATACGTGGGTCCCTTGCTTGCTGCGCCACTGGATTCAAGCTAGCCTGGCTGATGAAGGGTGATACCCTGAAATCGGTCATAGGATGCTTGAATACTGTCCAGGGAGGACCAGAATTGGCAGTTCAGGCTGGACTGCTCCCGTAGGGAGCAGGTCAAGACTGATTTGCATATGGCTGGGTCCTTACTGGGGTGACGTGGGAAGCAAAATAACGATGGATTAAACCCATATCTGTGGGTGAGTGCTTGAAAAGTTTCAACACTCCGTCCATCATTTTATTTTGTGATATTGTCATAGTCCTAGTCTACCACCATCTCAGTTCTGATTGTGCATTCTAACTATCCACAGGTGTAAGTTTCACTGCTGGTCAAAATTATTGAAAACATAAAATGTGGTGTCCTGGATGCTGCATCCCTAACTTCCACACTGTAGTTGACATATATGATATTTATTTCAATTTCTCTATATGAAAAAGAAATAAACAAATTCAAGCAAAAGAAAGAGCTGACTGGGCATGGCCCATAATTGTGCCCAGTGACAGCAGGACAGTGGCTGTATCCTCCATCCTTGCTTATTGGGACAGGAGGTTTGTGATCAGAAAATGACAGGTGTTAAAAGAAAAAAAAACTAATGGTAAAAGGGACAATATGGTTAGGATCCAAAACCTAAGATTACCGACACTTGTCAGTTATGGTATGGAACACAGTCAAATCACAAACGACAACTTCAATTGCTCCATTGAGGACATTTAAATAACATGTCAGAGATTACACATTCAATGAAAACATTGAAGTTGGAAATTACCGATCAATTATACATCTGTTGAAATACAGCTTTCCTTCTATATGCAGCTTTCCGAGGACATTTAAATTAGGGTTGAGAGGATATTCTGTTCCACCTTTAGAAGTGGACTCTGCATTACTTTTGTAACGTGGAGTTCTAGGCAAATTCTGCCAATCGCTGATTGGCAAAAAACGTTCTTGCACAAAGATACATAGAAGTAGGTCAGCAAGAGTGAGCAAAATTTGGTCTCCCTAGCATGATTTCCGGTCGCTAGAAGAACATAAGGTGAGATTTTTTAACACTGCCAATCACAAGCTTAAGTAGTCAGAAGACAGCTGTTCGAATAGAAAATCTACTCAAGCAGCATAACAATTAACTCAAATAGGTTTGGTTTGTGCTGAGGCTTCAGCATGGAGCACCATATATATATGTGTGTATATATATATATATATATATATATATATTTATAGTTGGACCTGTCATCCTTAGCGTGGTCTTCTCCCCAACTGTTTGCCTTTCTCCTCCATATTTTCGGATCTTGTTTTTGCTGGTATTGAGACTCTGCGATCTTTACCAATGCTAACTGTGCGCTCCCTTCTAAACATTGCAATATTGGCTATCACCAATTGGTATATTTAATGTACTTGTAAGTCGCAGTAAAGTGGCACTACCTGTGTCCCGGACTTGTAAATAAAATGCTGCTAGGTGGTCTGCAGCAGTGATTGTGCCCCCCACTTACGTAGTCCTTTAAAAATGTCTCAGGCCTGCCATTGCAGAACCTGTGAATGCAGTTTTAAAATGCCATTTTGGTCTGGCAAAATAAAACCTTTCGCCAGGCCCAAACCTTCCTTTTTAATACACACAAGTCACCCCTAGGGAAGGCACTGGACAGGATACTTTTATCTTTCAATGTCCAGGTAGTGAGAAACTCTTAAATTTGTTTTTCACTACTGCTCCACCTGTCACTCCCATAAAATAACTTTGGATTTGCTTTATTACAATTTATAAGTGTAATTTTCAAATTGGTAGAAATTGGTAGAAATAGCCAGATCATGTTTGGTGTCTCTGGAATCCTAATTTAAGATCCTAACTTATGATGAAGTTTAATGTTAAATTGCAATTCTGTAAATGCCATTTTTTTGCCTTAGCCCTTTGATGCCTGCAGCCTGTCACTGGTCACACGGATTAGGTATAGTTGTATGTTAGGTTTTACGTATCTCACAAAAAGGCCAAACAACGTTACATTGTCACGCCAGCCTTCTTGGAGCCAGGGCAGGGGAGGTATGAAATTCTTTGCACTTCAAAGCCACAGCCTGCAAGCTTCTCCCACCTTCCAGAACTAGAGCACCAGGGTATAAAAGACAGATCTCAGACACCACCACTTTAGTACATTTCTGGACCTGTGTGGACACTCTTCCAGGAAGTAGAAATACTGTGCTGCTAAAAGGCTGCACTCTGCTGTACTCCTGTTTTGCTGTGCTGACCTGCTGCCCTCTTGCCTGGGTGAGAAGGACTGGACCTGCATTTCTTGAACTCAGAACCCACAGTGACCCCAAGAGCAGGTTGCCTGGCCTCGTGATGTGAAGCTTCTAACAACCTTGCATCTTCACCTGGACTCTGCTATCTGTGCATCTGCCCTACCAAGTGGGCCTAGGATGCTCTGATGGCGTGCTAGTAGAACCGACGCATGTCCTCAGCTATGCAGCGTGAACCAAAGCGGAACCGATGTATTACCGCCGATGGATGAATTGGACCTGCCGCAAAGGCTAGAATCACCAGCACAACCCACATTGCCTTCGAAACTTCTGATGCGCAACACTTCCTTGGCAGAGACCCTCTCATCTCTCATCGACGGCACCTACAGAACTGAGGCATTGACCTGACTGCCCGTTGCAGCCCTGACACCAGACTCTGCATCTCAAGCCCCGTTGATGGGATCATTGACGTTGATGCAACAGGGCCTTGCACTGCGGCCTCGCCGCATCTTGGATCACTTCGGCTGTGTGTTATGTCTTTGATGCAGACCCAAGCATGGCTCTGCAACCCGGGTGCCTGCACCGCAAACCGGGTCCCCGTAGCCAGCCCACACTTCATTGTGGTCGGCCTGAACTTGTGACTTTGTCCCAGACTGGCGTGACCAGATAGCCATAGTATCTGCTTTACATTATTTGCCACTATTTTGTCTAAAACTTAAAAAAATTCAATATCTCTGATTCTACTACTTGGATTTTTGTCATTTGGTAGTGTTTTATTTATGAAATTAAGATGTATATTTCCAACCTGGTGAGGGATCCTTTTTCTGTGGTGTTTTAACTGTTTTACTGTTTGAAGTGTTGCACAAATATTTTACACATTGCCTCATAGATGTCGATGCACCAAAATGCCAGGGGTAGAGGAAGTGACACACATGCTATGTGACCCCTGCCTGATGTCACAGGAAGTGACATCACACAAACTTTGACATGGGGGTATCACAGGTATTTATATTCTCACAAAAAGGACAAGGAATAAAGTCTGGTATAAAGACCATACCAATTCAAACATTTATATGCTGAAAAAACGGCCCTCACCCACAATTTGTGGCATGCTTCATCATAGGGCCCGCTAACACACTCAGAGATATAAATCCCCTTCGGAGTGGAGCAGTAAGGGTGGGGGGACATAAAAGCACAAAAGACAAGACCAACAATAATGGCACAGGGACCAGAGACGGACAACAGAAAAAAAACATAAAACTCACTCAGGCTGACCACTTATCCGAATTTATTCTAGTGCAGCCTGGACAGGATTAACATTTTTTATTGGTGGTGTCTTCAGGAATTAATTACCTGTACACCCCAATCTCTGTAGAGGGTCAACATGTTTCGGCCTATTCAAAATGCCAATTTGGGTCATGCGGCCTTCGTCAGGAACTTCGTCCTGTCCTAGTATTTCTAAATGTCCCTACCTGTTAGTCCATCAGGAGGTTCACTGATTCGTTACTTTAGGTACACTTTTGTTTGTCAGCACACTCAGTTGTCGAGTTTTATTATCACTTGCTTTCATCAAAGCTGGGTGGGAGCACCACCCTGTAGTCACACATTCGTCAAGGGTCTGGTGCTGCCGGTCACTGCCGCTTCCCGGCTCTGCGTGGATGCAACATATAAATGTTTGAATTGGTCTGGTCTTTATACCAGACTTTATTCCTTGTCCTTTTTGTGCGAATATAATTGGTTTAGGGAGGTCAGACAGGAATTCCCTCTCACCCCTTTATAGTGTTTTGGTATCACAGGTATTACCTACTGTTAGAAAAGGGGTCTTTGGTTGGCAAGGACCCTCACTCTAGTCAGGGTAAAAGAAAGCCACCCTCAGCTAACCCCTGCTTACCCACTTGGTAGCTTGGCACGAGCAGTAGGCTTAACTTCAGAGTGCTAGGTGTAAAGTATGTGTACCAACACAAACAGTAACTTAATGAAAACACTACAAAATGACACAACACAGGTATATAAAAATAGAAAATATTTATCTAAACAAAACAAGACCAAAACAACAAAAATCCACAATACAGAGGTCAAGTTATCAATTAAAAAGCAAAAAGAGTATTCATGTAGTTTTAAACACACACTAATGCTGTTAGAGTGAAAATGTACCTGGGGTGCGTCAAAATGAACTCTGCAAAGGCGAGTGTGCATCAAAAAGGGCTTGTGATGCGTAGATATACTCACGAGCAAGACCTTGCGTGGTTTCTCCTTTAGTCGGCGTGAGTCCTTTCTTCCCTCCACAGGAGAGCGATGTGTAGATCCAGTCAGCACTCTTGGGTCCAGGCAGGCCTTGCGTTGTTTTTACATGGCCAGCGGTCTTTGCGTCGGAAATCCAGCCGCACGATGATCTGAAAATCACGCAGCCTGGGTTGCGATCTAACCAGCCTCTGTCATCAATGCTGTGCGTCGTTTCTTCAGCCCCTGAAGTCAATCTTCGGGTCGCGATGCAGGCGAGCGTCGATTTTCAACCACAAAGCCGGTGGCATGTCGATTTTTCAGCCGCCGATCAGAGTTTTCCCCGCACAGTGGTCAGTACGTAGATTTCTTCCTCTTAGGCTGCTAGCTTCTCCTTTCAGGGTACCAGGAACTGGATGGGCACCACTTGGCAGAGTAGGAGTCTCCCCAGCGACTCCAGGTGCTAGCACAGAGAAGTCTTTGCTGTCTCTGAGACTTCAAACAACAGGAGGCAATCTCTAAATCAAGCCCTTGGAGATCTTCACAAGAAGTAAGGCAACACAAAGTCCAGTGTTTGTCCTCTAGCACAGGGAGAAGAATCATGTGCAGGATAGCTCCACAAAGCACAGTCACAGGCAGGGCAGCTCTTCTTCCTCAGCTCTTCTCCAGGCAGAGGTTCCTCTTGGTTTCCAGAAAGTGTTCTAAAGTCTGTGGTTCTGGGTGCCCTTCTTATACTCATTTTCTCCTTTGAAGTAGGCCTACTTCAAAGCAAAGTCTCTCTTCATTGTGAAATCCTGACTTGCCCAGGCCAGGACCCAGACGCTCACCAGGGGGTTGGAGACTGCATTGTGTGAGGGCAGGCACAGCCCTTTCAGGTGTAAGTGACCACTCCTCCCCTCCCTCCTAGCACAGATGGTTCATCAGGATATCCAGGCTACACCCCAGCTCCCTTTGTGTCACTGTCTAGTGAGAGGTACAACCAGCCCAACTGTCAAATTGACCCAGACAGGGAATCCACAAACAGGCAGAGTCACAGAAATGGTTTAAGCAAGAAAATGCTCACTTTCTATAAGTGGCATTTTAAAACACGCACTAAACTCAACTTTACTAAAAGATGTATTTTTAAATTGTGAGCTCGGAGACCCCAAACTCCACATGTCTATCCGCTCCCAAAGAGAATCTACACTTTAATCAGATTTAAAGGTAGCCCCCATGTTAACCTATGAGAGGGACAGGCCTTGCAACAGTGAAAAACGAATTTAGCAATATTTCACTGTCTGGACAAATAAAACACATTACTATATGTCCTACCTTAGCCATACACTGCACCCTGCCCTTGGGGCTACCTAGGGCCTACCTTAGGGGTGTCTGACATGTAAGAAAAGGGAAGGTTTAGGCCTGGCAAGTGGGTACCCTTGCCAAGTCGAATTTACAGTTAAACTGCACACACAGACACTGCAGTGGCAGGTCTGAGACATGATTACAGAGCTACTGATGTGGGTAGGTGGCACAATCAGTGCTGCAGGCCCAATATTAGCATTTGATTTACAGGCCCTGGGCACCTCTAGTGAACTGTACTAGGGACTTACTAGTAAATCAAATATGCCAATCATGGATGAACCAATTACATACACACATTGCACTTTAGCACTGGTTAGCAGTGGTAAAGGTGCCCAGAGTAACACAAACAGCAAAAACAGAGTCCAGCACACATCAACAACCTGGGAAACAGAGGCAAAAAGTTAAGGGAGACCACGCCAAGGATGAAAAGACTAACACCTACTCTTTGACCCACCATGATTATGTCACAGGAAGTGACATTGCAAGGAATTTGACCTGATGACATCACAGGAAGTGACATAATGTGACCTTTGGACCCCATGAAATCAAAGGGAGCAACATTGCATAACCTTTGGCTTGGTACTATCACTGGAAGTGATGCATCTAACTTGTGGTTACTTACATCACACACAGTGGCAGGAAAATCCCTACAGATACAAGAGAAGTACCCTATAAACATCAGGATAGAAAAACATAACTTTCTAACCTGTACCATGCAGCTCTGAGATGGCATTTGATAGCTCACTGTGCTAGATTATGAATGTAATTTATGAACTGCACAGTAAAACAAAATCTCTGTGACAAAAGCAGTAACCCACTGAGCTATCCACATAAAAGATTGTTCTTTCATATGCATGGCACATGTTCTTTGCAGCAGGGACATTAACTCTCTGTGCTACCGTAGATAAAGAAAACTGCCATCTTCCTCCAGCAGGTGCATTAATAAATCATCAGATTTAACTTGACACTTTTATTGTTGCACGAAAACTGCTGAGTATACAGGGAACTTTGCAGTGCTTTTCAAATTGGTGCACTGCTTCAAAACTGGCCCTCACTAACAAAATCTGTCCCCCACCCTTCCATCCTCCTGTGGAAACGCCAAACCATCGCCCAATCTCCAGTACAGCCATTCCAGCGTTGGTGGTGTTAAAAATATACAATGTCTTCTTGGCCAGTCCACCAGCACTATACATCAAAAATTATTTAATAAATTAGATCCAAATAAAGACTGCAATTACAGCACCAACCTGGAGAATGAGCCTTGGCAGCTCCAATTCACATACATTAAAATACATTGAAATACTTCTTCTTCTAACCATATCTGAAGCATTTAGGGCAGAGCAAAATGTAAAAATCTACAAATTCTGCTAATCTGGCCAATCTGTAGCAACACCCCGACTAATAAATACATACAAGGCCATTGCTATTTAGTCTTCATTCATTTATTTGTGTGTTTATTCGCTATGCGTCCACATAAATAGCAGTCCCCACCGGCCTCTTCTGGATAATTCTGCACAACGTACTATGAAATAACCAGGGCACAAATTACACTTGTGTCTCCGGAAGCAGTTAGAATGTTTGGATTCAGTCATTTTAATATCCACCCAGTGCAACAGACACCAAGGCCCTCATTAAGAATGTGGCCATGGTGGCGGTCTGACTGCACATTACAAAATTGGCAGAGCCGCCACGGTCCGAATGTCGGCACCACCAGGTTGCCATGAGTCAACAGCCTGGCAGAGTCAGTGGTCATAAAGAGTCAGTGGTCATAATCTGGTAGGGTCGGACCACCCTGCCAAGGCTGGTGGAAAGGGGGCATCAGGGCAGTGCAGGGGCCCCCATGGACAGCCCTGTCACGCTTTTCACTGCCGAACCGGTGTCAATGTTGTGTTGAGTTTCCCGCTGGCCACCCACAGACACAGCTGGAAACTCATAATAGGTCCATTGGAGGGACGGCCACATAGGCGGTCATCCCAGCATAGGACTGAGCCCCCAAGTGTAATTCCAGCCAGCGCTAAGATGTTTTCTCTCCTTGATTTTGTGATGGTTCTTTTATTTACCAGAACACATGTCCACACACACAAGAGTTTCATTAAAGAGAATCACATTAACCATTTTGGCGGCTGGATTAGTGCGGTACAGTTGAGCTTTCTTTCTCTGCAGCAGAAAATCATGGTTGGAGTTATATGATAGTTTTGTTAAGCATGACACTCAAGGCCTCCGTCAGTGCTGAACGGGTGTAAGATTCTCCACCTCAGAGATTTTAAAACACACTCCCAGTATTGGAGCAAGGGGGATACCTGCAGCCAGACTATCTAGGTCCCGGGTGTGAACAGTGAACTTCACTCTGCATTTGATACATTTTTGCCATTTTGAGAAATCTGTTTTTATCCGTTTGACTTGGACCATCAACTATTAGAGCTGCATACTCATGGAGTCTTGGCTGCCCTACTGATGGCAGAAGCTGAGCCACCACCCATCCTCTGACCTCTCATATTAGTTAATTGTGAGACTTAATAATAGGTTGAAATACACTGAAGGGTTTGTTTTTTGACCAGTGCAACTCGCCGGTAAACCTGCACCTGGGGCCGGAATGTGTACCAATGATTGTCTGGAGTATTACTCAACTGGACAGACAAAACCCTACAATGTATGCCATTATGCAATTTGAGAGTTTTCCCAAAGTGGTGCACAGATGACTGTGTCGCTACAATGTCCATGGTGGTAATACACATTTTTTTCTGACAGAGAGCAAAGCTAAAATGAATGATGTATCAAACTGCCCGGGGATTAATGCAAACCACACATTACGTCCTGACTGCGATCAGCTGCCTCTTTGCATCGGGGAGTTTGTGAATTTATTTCGGTGTGTCCCAGCATGTTGCGCTCTTGTGACTTTATTCATATGTGCTCTTAAGTGCATGTCTTTATGCATGGGTGAGTGTGCTGTGAACGAATAAGTGCATGTTTTTGCCTGTGCACGTAACCTACTTTGTACTGTGTGTGTGTTGCTACTTAGGCATGCTTGTGTGTTTTTTCATTAGTGCTGGATCACATCCCCCATGACATACCTGTGTGACTGCAGATATGGTCATGTTTCGAGGTCCCTCAGCTCCAGGTGTTTGTATTTCATCTGCAATTTTCTTAGCAAACAAGTGGAGCAACACACTGCGGCAACTGGTAGAACTAAAGTCCCCCAAGAGAAACTAGGCAGATACTTAGACCAGTCGACATTTGTAATGAACAAATAGACACTGGCACTGTATACATAAGAAAAGCATGAGACACACATGTAGTGTGGCACGCACCTGGGTGAGAAGCCCAGACACAAGGGCCCAAGCCCAAAATTCTTACCCAAAAGTAGAGGCTGCTCTGCTCTTAGCTCAGCATCACCAATGTCTCAGGGTACAGTATCAAGAGCCTCTCATGATGTGCCTAAAAGTGGAGATGCTGTCAATCTGACAATGTATCAAATCAAGGAGTGTACACTGAGTTCTTTCTCCCCACCCCCTAGCTTGCAGGCCATAATTTTGACCATGCAGACAGAGCTTCAGCATAGCAGTGTAATCAAGCACTGCTCACATTGTGGCTGATTTTTTTTGCCACCAGAGCACCTGCAAACCCTGAGAGATAGCCAGGGGTTGGAAGCAATGGCGGCAATGGGTAGCTTAGGGGTCACAGCTTCGACCCCTGATTACCCCTAATTGATGTCCATGCACTGCCCCTAAGTAAAGCCTGCCTGTTCCAAGCTAGGGCTGAATACAAGTTAATTTGGGTTTCGCTGTGCCTTACCCTGACAAGGATTGTGGACGGTGTCTTTATATATGGCACTGTTTGATTCATCAACGTCGGGCTCTTTACCCTTCTATTTTGCTGAATTTGGTTTTGTTGGCTTTCGGACTTTGTACTTTACCACTGATAGGCAGTACTAAAGTGCTTTTGCTCTTTCCTTAAACATGGCAAAATTGACTTACACCTGTTTGACATATTTAATTTACTTACAAGTCCCTATTAAAGGGATATGACATATACCCAGGGCCTACAAGTCAAATGATGCTAGTGGGCCACCCACATACGTAGCTTTTTAAAACATGCCCCAGGCCTTCCATTTTATTCCAAATGCAATTTTAAACTGACAATTCGACTTAGCAATATAATCCCCTTGCCAAGCCTTAAACATACCTTGTATTGCATATAAGTCCCCCTTAAGGTAGACCATAGGTAGCTTATAGGGTAAGGTGCATTGTAATTAAAAGGTTGAGCATGTACTTTTGCGTTTTAAATGTCCTGGTGGTGAAAAACTCCTACATTAATTTTTCACTGCTCTGAGGACTATCTCTCCATAGGATAACATTGTGTTACCTTATTACATTTAATAAATGCTAACTTCTGATTGGGAACAGGTAAACATTTTTGGTGCATACCTCACTTCACGCTGATCAAAAGACTACCACATCTGCATCCAAGGGGACGCACCTAGATGGATCACCTCCTTCCTCACCGGAAGTACCCAGAGGATTCACCTACCTCCTTTCATCTCTGAACCAGAAGACATCATCTGTGGGGTCCCCTAAGGATCATCCCTCAGTCCCATGCTTTTTAATGCATATATGACCCCGCTAGCCAATATCATCAGAACCCATGGCCTTAACATAATAAGACAAAACACAGGCCATGCTCCCGCTTACTGAAGACCCCACCACCACCAAAACCAAATTTCACAAACACATGATAAGTGTCACTGACTGGATGAAAGAAAACTGCCTGCAGCTAAACACAGACAAGACCAAAGTTATGATCTTTGGCAAGAGCAGCAAAACATGAAATGACTCCTGGTTTCCTTCAGATCTAGGACCCGCTCCCACTTCATCCAAACATGCCAGAAATCTCTGAATCATCACTGACAACAGGCTGACCATGGAATCAGAGATTAACACAGTCTCCTCCTCTTGCTTATTCACTCTGTGCATGCTACTTAAGATCTTCAAGGGACTACCCTTGCACACAAAACTCTCCATGACACAGGTCTTCTTCACCAGCCGATTAGACTATGGCAACACCCTCTATGTAGGAATTGCCTCACAGTTCCTACAAAGACTTCAGAGGGTACAGAATGCAACAGCCAAACTCATCCTCAACCTTCTCTGACTATCTCACACTGTACCACACCTCAGGCAACTCCACTGGCTCCATATGCAGAAGAGGTGCATATTCAATCTGATGACCCCCACACACAGAGCTCTACACAACCACAGACCCCCCTACATTAACCACCGCCTGACTTTTCACCAACCGTCAAGAAGACTACGCTCTGCCTCCATATCTGTTATCCACTTTCTACTTCTCCCATGTAGCAGCAAAAACCTTGAACAGTCACCCCACTCATCTCCAGACTGCCTTCTCTCATCCGTAGAGCTCTCAAGACCTAGCTATTCAAATGAGCCACTGAGACCTGCAAGCACCTGAATACCCTTGACGGTAGTTAGTTGTGCTTAAAAATTCTGTTTGATTGACGGACTGAATGAGAAATTGTAATTAAAAACCCTCTTTAATGATAAAGTTGGATTTTAAGCCACAGTATTGAAAATGCCACTTTTAGAAAGTTTGAATTTTTCTATCCTATTTGGTGCTTGCAGCCTGTTCCTGGGTCACATAACTGTGTGTAGGTGTCGGTTGGCCTTTGTTTATTCCTTCCACACAGCCCCACAAAAGAGTTGTTAGATGTGCCTGGATGGGTGTTAGAAATGGGGTCTCTGGTTGACAGTCAGGTTACCCCCTGTTCAAGCAAGGACCCTCACTCTAGTTAGGATAAAAGAGAATCACCCTCAGCTAACCCCTGCTTACCCCCTTGGTAGCTTGGCAGAGCAGTAGGCTTAACCTCAGAGTGCTGGGCGTAAAGTATTTGTACCAACACACACAGCAACTCAATGAAAACACTACAAAATGACACAACACCAGTTTAGAAAAATAGGAAATATTTATCTAGACAAAACAAGACCAAAACGACAAAAATCCAACATACAAAAGTCAAGTTATGATTTTTTAAAGGTTTAAACTAAAAAGAGTCTTTAGGTAGTTGTAACACCACACTAGCGCTGCTAGCGTGAAAATGTACCTGGTTTGCGTCAAAAATAACCCCGCACGGGCGGTGTGCGTCGAAAATAACCCTGCACGGTTATATGCGTCGAAAACAGCTCGGCACGGCGAGGCGCGTCGAAAAAGCCAGCCACGCGACGGTCCGAAAGTCCCGCGGCGCAGGTTGCGATCTCTCAGCCTTCGTCAGCGATGCTGCGCGTCGTTTCTCCTGCTCCGGGCGTCGATTCTCCGGTCGCGTTTCCTGCGGCGTCGTTTCTCAGCTGCGGAGCCGGCGTCGCGTCGTTTTCTCAGCCGCGATCGGATTCGCGTCGATCTTTTCTCCGCACGGTGCTCGGTGCGTGTATTTTTGTCCTTAGGCTGCCAGCTTCTCCTTTCAGGGGCCCAGGGACTGGAAGGGCACCACAGAGCAGAGTAGGGGTCTCTCCAGAGACTCCAGGTGCTGGCAGGAAGAAGTCTTTGCTATCCCTGAGACTTCAACAACAGGAGGCAAGCTCTACATCAAGCCCTTGGAGATTTCTTCTTCAAGATGGAAGGCACACAAAGTCCAGTCTTTGCCCTCTTACTCTGGCAGAAGCAGCACTGCAGGAAAGCTCCACAAAGCACAGTCACAGGCAGGGCAGCCCTTCCTCCTCAGCTAACAGCTCTTCTCCAGGCAGAGGTTCCTCTTGATTCCAGAAGTGTTTTCTGAAGTTTGTAAGTTTGGGTGCCCTTCTTATACCCATTTTAGTCTTTGAAGTCACCTTTCTTCAAAGGGGACTCACACCTTCTTGTGAAATCCTGCCTTGCCCAGGCAAGGCCTCAGACACACACCAGGGGGTTGGAGACAGCATTGTCAGAGGCAGGCACAGTCCTTTCAGATGAGAGTGACCACTCCACCCCTCCCTCCTAGCAGAGATGGCTAATCAGGAAATGCAGATTACACCCCAGCTCCCTTTGTGTCACTGTCTGGTGTGAGGTGAAAAACAACCCAACTGTCAAACTGACCCAGACAGGGAATCCACAAACAAGGCAGAGTCACAGAATGGTTTAAGCAAGAAAATGCTCACTTTTTAAAAGTGGCATTTCCAAACGCACAATCTTAAAATCAACTTTACTAAAAGATGTATTTTTAAATTGTGAGTTCAGGGATCCCAAACTCCACATGTCCATCTACTCTCTAGGGGAATCTACACTTTAATCATATTTAAAGGTAGCCCCCATATTATCCTATGAGAGAGAGACAGACCTTGCAACAGTGAAAACGAAATTGGCAGTATTTTCACTGTCAGGACATATAAACCACATTACTATATGTCCTACCTCATCCATACACTGCACCCTGCCCTTGGGGCTACCTAGGGCCTACCTTAGGGGTGCCTTACATGTAAGGAAAGGGAAGGTTTAGGCCTGGCAAGTGGGTACACTTGCCAAGTCGAATTTACAGTGTAAAAATACACATACAGACACTGCAGTGGCAGGTCTGAGACATGATTACAGAGCTACTTATGTGGGTGGCACAACCAGTGCTGCAGGCCCACTAGTAGCATTTGATTTACAGGCCCTGGCACCTCTAGTGCACCTTACTAGGGACTTACTAGTAAATCAAATATGCCAATCATGGATAAACCACTTACATACAATTTAAACAGGAGAGCATATGCACTTTAGCACTGGTTAGCAGTGGTAAAGTGCTCAGAGTTGAAAAGCCAACAGCAACATGTCAGGAAAAAAATAGGAGGCAGGAGGCGAAAAAAGACTGGGGATGACCCTGCATAAGCAAAAGTCCAACACGACCCCCTACCAGCCTAAAGCCAGGGGAGAACAATCAATACCTTGATGTACTTCCCTGATTGGGGCGATAGAACAGGGACCCAGGCCCACAACAGCAGGGGCATGTTCCAGTTCTACGCCTTCCTGACTCCAGTTGGATCCCTCTGTCCATACTCTCAGGGCCCACTAAGCTAACCCATGGGGAACCCTTCTCCACATCTACAGACACCATCTGTGCAACACCTAACTTTACTTTGCTCACAGATGTATTGCAATGGGCAGATAGTACCACCAGGGCCAACACAGTGGTGTTGCCCACTCCACCCCCGGGGTGTGACTCTCGTCCTCCCCCCCCCAGGGGCAACTCTGTCCACCAGGACAGCAAGCCACAGTGGCCCCAGACAACTGTCAGGGATGAGAGCCCGACCTCAGGCCTCTCTAACCACTGTGACTGTGGAGAGTGGGGGGTGGTAGCCCCAGGTGCCTGGCACCCTTTGACCACTCTCTCTTCCACCAGGTCAGGGATGACAACCTGACCCTGGTCCTCCCCTCTGGGGCTCTGTACCCTCCCTGCAGAAGCGGCACCCCCAGAGTCAAAAACTGTCAGGGTGCTTGTAGAAGCAGTCCTGCACAATTCTTCCATCAGTGCAGGGATGTTAACCTGCAACTGATCCTCCAACCTGGGGTCTGTACCTTCAGGTTGGACCAGGGCCAGGGGTGAGGCTTCCCTCCCCCTGCCCTCTCTTCTGGGGTCCTGAACCACCCAACTAGGAGTGGCCCCCCCAGAAGACAACATGGTAGGGGCACTGTTAACAGTAGCCCCTTCCTCCAGGTCAGGGGGGACACCCTTAACCTGGCCTCCTAATCCAGGGTCTGTACCCACAGACTGGATCACTGCCTGGCAAACCAGGGCTTCCTGGGGGGCATACCTACCCCCCACCAGGTCAGAGTTTACCCTCTGAACCTGGTCATCCAACCCAGGGTCACCACCCTGCGGTTGAACCACTGCCTGGCACACCAGGACTTCCAGGGGGGCACACTTACCCCCCTCAAGGGACACCCTGTCCCGAAGGGCCACACAAGAGTCTGGCGGGCGCAGGTCTCCTGACCTCTGCCCATCTGACAGAGTCTGGATTCCCCCCAGCCCAGAAATGGTCTCACCAAGGTCATTCATGGGGGGCTCTGCTCTCAGAGCTGAGCCCTGACCCTCCAGGTTCTCCACTGGGGTCCGCAACCCCCTCTCAACCCTCTGTCTGGACTTCTGCACCCCCTCACTAGGAGTGGTACTGCCAGACACCAGAACTGGTGGGACGCTGGCTACAGCCGCCCCCCCAAGTTCTCCTGACACTGTGGGGTCTCCCTCAACAGATGGCCCTATGGTACAGGCTAGGCTCCCCTCCTGGTGTTCCCGCAGGGAACCCTCCTGGACCTGGGACCGGATCTCGGGCACCTTGGGCCTCAACCCATCCCCATTCCCTCTCCTCTGAGACTGGACATGGGGTCCCTCACCCATCCCACTACACTGGGACCTACCTGGGACACTACAATCCTTCCCTACCTCACCTGGTTGGGAACTACCTAGACCACTCTTCTCAGGAGCACCCCCAAATGCCTCTTCAGACTCTCTGGTACTCACCCAGAAGTCTGCCTCCATTGTAAGCTCCCTGGGGTCAGAGAACTCACACTCCACCTGGTGTTGGCATAGCTCTGGAAAATAAGGACTAGACATATGCTCTCCAGCAATTACATCACTCAGCCCCTCACATGAATTAACCAAAGTACCCTTCACCCAACCATCCAGTGACTCTGCCTTGAAAAAGCACCCCACATCACCCTCCTGAGACTGGTGAGACAGTACCTGACTGTCCCTGACACTCAACCCACACTCTTCTGGGATGTCTTCACACTCCATAACCAGGACTTCTACCTGGGGGGAACCCCTCTCCCTGTCACTCTCACCTAGAGTCAGTAGAGTGTCCCTCCCACCAGTAGGAATATGACTCCCCATGCCAGTTCCCCAATCCACCTCAGGGACCCTGTGCATCACTGGAGCTACCTCATACCCCTGAACCTCCTGGCGTGTGTTAACTCCCTCCTTCAAGTAGGGCACCACCTCCCTGGGCATGTGCACTTCTGCAGCATCACTGGATATACAATTGTTGCTGCCACCATTCCAGCTGGACTCAGCCCTCATGACTTCCAGCTCTTTCAATTTAAGCTCGTAAGCATAAATCATTTTTTTAATCTCTAAGTTCCTCCTCCTTTCTTCCAACTCCCAATCGAGCTTTTTCAGCTCCCATTGGTACTCCCTCTCTGCCTGTCTGTCCTGTAACTCTTCAGGAGTCAGACCCTTGGGTGACACCCTGCCATCCCTCCTGGGGACCCTCCCCCCAGGCGTAACAGGTTCCTCCACTACACCACTGTGTATCCTCTGCACTTCCCCCCCCATATTCTCCTCCTCTGTGTGCCTTCCAGCCTTCTTGATTGTCACCCAGGCCCTCTGTGCCTGTTGCAGCTCCCCCTCCCTGGTGGAGCTCTCAGTGGGACAGTCAAGATCTTTAAGGAACTGTTTCAATTGAGCAACTGAGTACTCCTTCAGTTTCTCCATTTCAAACACAGCTCCAGCTGTTGCATCTCCAGATTGAGACATGATGGTCACAAGTGCAAAGTTCCAAAAGGTAGAAAAAAAAAAAATTCCCAATGAAGTAAAAAGAATCAGTCAAGGGATCAGCAAAATCATGGAAGTAGAATAAAAAGAGTCCTTAAGGGAAAAATCAAAAGATCACCAAACAAGTAGTATGTGGTCACGTAGTGGTCTGAGATCAAAACAGTAGTGTACACTTAATTACTGTATGTCAAGTACAAATACAAGTCCAATCCCGACCGCTGGTCACCAAAGTTAGAAATGGGGTCTCTGGTTGACAGTCAGGTTACCCCCTGTTCAAGCAAGGACCCTCACTCTAGTTAGGATAAAAGAGAATCACCCTCAGCTAACCCCTGCTTACCCCCTTGGTAGCTTGGCAGAGCAGTAGGCTTAACCTCAGAGTGCTGGGCGTAAAGTATTTGTACCAACACACACAGCAACTCAATGAAAACACTACAAAATGACACAACACCAGTTTAGAAAAATAGGAAATATTTATCTAGACAAAACAAGACCAAAACGACAAAAATCCAACATACAAAAGTCAAGTTATGATTTTTTAAAGGTTTAAACTAAAAAGAGTCTTTAGGTAGTTGTAACACCACACTAGCGCTGCTAGCGTGAAAATGTACCTGGTTTGCGTCAAAAATAACCCCGCACGGGCGGTGTGCGTCGAAAATAACCCTGCACGGTTATATGCGTCGAAAACAGCTCGGCACGGCGAGGCGCGTCGAAAAAGCCAGCCACGCGATGGTCCGAAAGTCCCGCGGCGCAGGTTGCGATCTCTCAGCCTTCGTCAGCGATGCTGCGCGTCGTTTCTCCTGCTCCGGGCGTCGATTCTCCGGTCGCGTTTCCTGCGGCGTCGTTTCTCAGCTGCGGAGCCGGCGTCGCGTCGTTTTCTCAGCCGCGATCGGATTCGCGTCGATCTTTTCTCCGCACGGTGCTCGGTGCGTGTATTTTTGTCCTTAGGCTGCCAGCTTCTCCTTTCAGGGGCCCAGGGACTGGAAGGGCACCACAGAGCAGAGTAGGGGTCTCTCCAGAGACTCCAGGTGCTGGCAGGAAGAAGTCTTTGCTATCCCTGAGACTTCAACAACAGGAGGCAAGCTCTACATCAAGCCCTTGGAGATTTCTTCTTCAAGATGGAAGGCACACAAAGTCCAGTCTTTGCCCTCTTATTCTGGCAGAAGCAGCACTGCAGGAAAGCTCCACAAAGCACAGTCACAGGCAGGGCAGCCCTTCCTCCTCAGCTAACAGCTCTTCTCCAGGCAGAGGTTCCTCTTGATTCCAGAAGTGTTTTCTGAAGTTTGTAAGTTTGGGTGCCCTTCTTATACCCATTTTAGTCTTTGAAGTCACCTTTCTTCAAAGGGGACTCACACCTTCTTGTGAAATCCTGCCTTGCCCAGGCAAGGCCTCAGACACACACCAGGGGGTTGGAGACAGCATTGTCAGAGGCAGGCACAGTCCTTTCAGATGAGAGTGACCACTCCACCCCACCCTCCTAGCAGAGATGGCTAATCAGGAAATGCAGATTACACCCCAGCTCCCTTTGTGTCACTGTCTGGTGTGAGGTGAAAAACAACCCAACTGTCAAACTGACCCAGACAGGGAATCCACAAACAAGGCAGAGTCACAGAATGGTTTAAGCAAGAAAATGCTCACTTTTTAAAAGTGGCATTTCCAAACGCACAATCTTAAAATCAACTTTACTAAAAGATGTATTTTTAAATTGTGAGTTCAGGGATCCCAAACTCCACATGTCCATCTACTCTCTAGGGGAATCTACACTTTAATCATATTTAAAGGTAGCCCCCATATTATCCTATGAGAGAGAGACAGACCTTGCAACAGTGAAAACGAAATTGGCAGTATTTTCACTGTCAGGACATATAAACCACATTACTATATGTCCTACCTCATCCATACACTGCACCCTGCCCTTGGGGCTACCTAGGGCCTACCTTAGGGGTGCCTTACATGTAAGGAAAGGGAAGGTTTAGGCCTGGCAAGTGGGTACACTTGCCAAGTCGAATTTACAGTGTAAAAATACACATACAGACACTGCAGTGGCAGGTCTGAGACATGATTACAGAGCTACTTATGTGGGTGGCACAACCAGTGCTGCAGGCCCACTAGTAGCATTTGATTTACAGGCCCTGGCACCTCTAGTGCACCTTACTAGGGACTTACTAGTAAATCAAATATGCCAATCATGGATAAACCACTTACATACAATTTAAACAGGAGAGCATATGCACTTTAGCACTGGTTAGCAGTGGTAAAGTGCTCAGAGTTGAAAAGCCAACAGCAACATGTCAGGAAAAAAATAGGAGGCAGGAGGCGAAAAAAGACTGGGGATGACCCTGCATAAGCAAAAGTCCAACAATGGGCTATTAACTGACAGGATTAGGGGAGCAAAGCTGGGCAAAACCCCACTTGCACCTAAATAGGCTGTGCCTTGCCTTCACACAAGGACTGGTCACCCATGCATTATTCATTCAGACCGCAAGGACAGAGGAGGTAGGAAACATCAAGCACTTCAATGAGAATCCTCTACAAACTTGTCTTATTTCAAACAAAGTTCCAGGTCATAAAATCGGACCCTCAGACCCACTCTTCAGGTCACTTTCTGGAACTCTCCGAGGACTGCCTGCTGCTGTGGCCTACTCTATACTCCACAAGACTGCTTTGCTGCACCTGGAAGGCCTGCTTTGCTGCCTGGAGCCTACCTTGTATCCCAGCTGCTTGAGCCCTGTTTCACTGCTTGATCCCAGTACTGTCAGAGTGACTCCAAGGGCTAGTTAGCTGGCCTCCTTATTAGAGTCTCAGGGACAAAAAAGGATCCAACCATCTTGAGTCTGCACTTGGACCCAGCCTGAGTGAGTCCTAAACCCCTAAGTGGTGTCCTTCCAGTATATATATATGTTTCTGTGATACAACAGTAATAATCATGTACCGGGGTGGCCACGGCAGAAAGTGATAACCCAAGATTTAGCTTAGTTCATTAGTGGAGTATTCACAATGGATATAAGAACTCAAACTACATTAACCACAATGCAGCATGATTTAGAATCAAGTTATGATTTTCCGCTTGGGCTTCCGGAAGCCTCCAAGAATTGAGGCATAGACACTGGTTGCTGGCAAACCGCATTGATATTGTGCAACGAAGAGCAGGACTAAGCCTCATTAGTGAAATACGGTTGCATCTGTGGGCATGTGGACGGGTTAAGCACAATAACAACGCACAACCGCATAGGGTTATAACATTGTGAATTAATATTGGAATTACTTTGAAAACTGAAAATACGTCAACCATAATGCACCTTGAAATAGATTTACTGTATGATGTTCCAGCATCTTTAGTAAACCTTTAGAATATAGATACGGATAATTGTTGCCTAAAACTTGGATTAATGTTGAGCAACATTTGAACGTATTGAATTTTCATTAGTGAGCTCTGGTTGCATCTGTAGCGTTTTCCCCAAAACAAACTACATAACTAACAATTTAGAAGTAAAAGTGCGACTAAATGCTATCATGTTAATCACCAATTTTTTATGACCATTTTTGATTAATTGCATGAATTTGTGCTAGTGACAACAACTGGTGGGGGCACATTGATAAGCAAAGTATGATAATTGTACCAAATGGGTTAATATTGTCTTTTTTTCTAGAGATGGTTGCATGGAAAGGGAAAACATAAGACTTGTAATAAAAAGTGTTGTAGGACGCTTGAGAAATATGAAGTGATCAAAGTACTGGAGACCAAAACCTTTCAAGCGTTGTTTGTCAGCGAATTCACTTTAATAAAAGCAACTAAGCCATGTGAGAGTGCCTCTCTTCATGCCTCTTTGGAGGGGAAAAGAGGAAATACAATATGAAAAAGGAACAGCCCTGCCGAGGGAGGATGGACCACTGCACATTGAAACAAAAGCGCCATTCTATCATAGCTAACCAGTGTAGTGCATGTGCTCTCTCCTTTAAACATGGTGAAATTTGCTTATACTTAATTGGCACATTTAATTTACGTGTAAGTCCCTAGGAAAGTGGCAGTACATGTACACAAGGCCTGTAAACGTTACTAGTGGGTCTGCAGCACTGATTGCGCCACCCATATAAGTAGCCTTTAAAAACTGTCTCAGGCCTACCATTGTAGTTTCTATGTGCAGTTTTAAACTGCCAATTCAACCTGGCAAAATAAACCTTTTGCCAGGCCTACACCTTCCTTTTTTACTAATTATAAGTCACCGCTAGGGTATGCCTTAAAGAGCACTTAGGGCAGGGTGCAGTGTATTTAAAAAGCTGGATATATACTTGTAACTTTTAAATATTCTGGTAACAAAAAAATCCTAAATTTATTGTTCATTACTGCAAAGCCTGAATCTCCGGTAGGATAACATTGGGTTAACTTATTACATTTAGTAAGTGATAACTTACAATTGGGAATTGGGAGAATGTAGGAATGGAGAGTTTGGTGTTTAAAGAATTGTAGATTTAAACCTGACTTAATGGTAAAGTCAGATTTTAAGTCACAGTTATGAAAGTGCCTCTTTTAGAAAGTTAGAATTTTCTGTCCAAACCATTTGTTGCTTGCAGCCTGCTTCCTGGGTCACATGACTATACGTAGCTGGCAGTTCATCTTTGTGTGTTGGTCCCAAACAGTGACACAAAGGGGAAATAGGTGTTAAAAGGGTGGGCCAGTTATGATTTGATGAGGGAGAGGACCTGTCACCTACCACACTTGCACACCACAAAGGCTGTGCCCAGCACACTCACAACGGGGTTTCATACAAGTCTTTGTGACTCCCAGACAAGCTTGGACCTGGCAGGAAATTCCAGGCATCTCTGGGAGGTGGAAACCTGAAGAACCTTTCCCAACCTGAAAGTGGGCACTATCTGTAAATAATGGACACTCAGACTCAACTCTCCAGTACACCTCTGAACCTTTGGAAGACTCAGAAGAGCTGCTGTACTGCTCTGCAAGAAAGACTTCTGATCTGCTGTCCTGCTGCCTGAGTGAAAGGACTGGACCTGCATCTTGATTCAAGGACCACCAAAGTGACTCCAATGGCTAGTTTGATGGCTTCTAGATCAGACCCTCAGAGACACAAAAGGGTCCAACTACATTGACCCCAGCACCTGGACTCTACTTGCTGTGAGTCATGCCCCCTCTAAGTGGTGCTACCCCTGTCCTGGACCATTGGAAGTGGGCCTGAAGCTGCTTTGCCAGCTCAGCTGTGGGCCAGTGAGCAGAACTGATGCACTGTGATACATCTCCCCAAGCTGTTTTGAAACCACTATAACATGATTCATCCCTGATGCAGGACCTCGCATGCCATCTTCATCACAACGGCTGCTGCTTGACACAACTGTGATACAGGCCTTCCCATCACAAGCCCCTTGTCAACAGCATTCTCAACAATGATGCAGGGCTCTGCATCACAGCCCTGCAGCTCCTTGGGACCACTGCTGTGTGATGCATCTTCTACACAGGATTTCACATTGCAAGCCCCTTGTTGGCAGCATCCTCGGCGATGACGCAGGACTCTGCATTGCAGCCCCACAGTTCCTCTAAAGCACTGCTGTGAAGCGCATCCTTTACTTGAGGGCTTGCAACACTTTGCAAGCCAGGATTTAAGATACTTTCTTTAGAAGGCCTAACTTGGTTCTTGTATCCAGCTTGAGCTCCTTTGCGGTCAGCCAGAACCTATGACTGTGACCCGGTACTGCATGACCAGGTCATCACAGTTGGTGCTTTTAGTCTTCATTTTTACCTAAAACTTTAAAATGTGACAATTCTGGTTTTATTAATTGGATTTTTGCTGTTTTGATCTCAAATAATTTATTATAATTTTCTCTGTTTGTCTAAATTAGTGTGAGAATTTAGTTTTTACCTTATTACTGTTTTAATTGCTGTATAAACACTTTCCATATTGCCTCTAAGTTAAGCCTGACTGCTCCGTGCCAAGCTACCAAAGGTTTGAGCACAGGTTTGTCATCCTGACAGAGATTGCCATAACATGTAACCCAATTTCACATATATAACTTTGTGACGAATCTCCATGAAACTTTGTAGCCCTATTCCCTTTTCTACATTGACAGATAATCCAAAGTCTTGTGGTGTTTAGTTAAGGGAATGGGTTAGCCTGCAGTTGCTGCTTCTGCCTTAGAGAGGACAAAGACTGGATTTTGCTCTGTATCCCCCTTGTGAAGATTCTCCAAGGGCTTGGACTGAGCTTGTCGCCTGTTAAGAAGTCTCAGGGACATCAAATACTTCCTCCGCCAGTACCTGCACTGAATTGCCAAGTAGTACCACATCCAGTCCCTGGGCCCCTGGAAAGAGAGGCTTGCAGAACCAGAGAGAAAATCCATGCACTGGAGATGAGCGGCAGAAAAATCAATGCAGTGCCTGCACCACAGCTGAAAATTCAACACAGCATTGGTTAAATCGATGCATCACCAGTTCAGCATGGATTCAGCACTGCCATGCGTCTGGATTTTCCATGCATCATCCCTGGGTGTCAAAATCTTCGACATCATCACACGGACCCGAGGCTGCTAGTAAGCACTTTTCTGAGGCAGCACACAATTTCTACTCAATCAAAACATGTACTTCTGGCTCCCAACATGTGGGCGGAGCCACATCCCATCTTTATTAATGCTCACATAATTGCCTGGCAAGAGCTGCACTATCAAGCCAGACCATAAAAAGATTTTTAATAGTTGAAAACACCAAATTGAAACACTTATGAGCTTTACAATGCTTAGTGCATTTGGGGGAAAGGTAGGAGGTAAATATTATTAGAGTTCAGTTTGTACTAGCATGTGCAAAAGACAGTGAGTGTGTGTTTGTCAATTGTAGTTATGACGAATGTGGTCATGTTGGTCCATGAATTCCAATAAACTGTAAAATTATGAGAGTGCTGTTTAGTAATGTATTTAGAGAGGTGAAGTGGTTGGTAAATCACAGATCCATAAAACCTCTGACTTTGTTGTTGCATTTTGATAATCTTCATGTACACTTTAATCTGACATAGCTTTCAGTTTGTTTGCCACAGTGTTGCAAAACCAGCTTCAAACCTGGGCACTGATTTGGCAATGATTTTCTTTTCATTGCTGGGTGTTATTATGGTATTAGCTGCAAATGTATGATGTGCTCAATAAAACCCACCAGTTTTGGTAATTGGGTATTCCCAGATCTTCTTGAGCACTCAAGTTAGAAATTGTTCTATACTGTTATTATCAACACTTTACAAACAGCATCTTCATGTGAAAAAATAACTAGAACCTATATTACATTACATGGTTAAATCATATGCATCTAATTAATAAGTTTGACATTTTCATTTGCTCTTGATCCTCATAGAAATGTTAAATATGAACATGTGACTTAGTTGCTATATAATGGCTGCAATTAGGTATTTCCATGGCTTCCTATTACTAAGGAATGCAGACCACAAACCACAATGAAGTATGAAATTCCGTTTTATCACATACCTGTTCCACGGTTTGCAGATTAATTTCATGAGAGAACATCTCTCAGGCGTAGGTTTGTCAATGTAGTTTGCATATATTTGGCAAAGGGGATTCCTTATTACATGCATGGCATCTTTTGCATGCTGTTTGTTTTGTGTGTTTGCTCTGTATTTATGAATTAACTGGTTGGTTAACAAACTATTTTGCATTTTCATTTAACTTAATTTACATTTCTTATTCTTATTATGTATGTATGTATGTATGTATGCATGTATATCTATTTGCTGTTTATATACATTATATATATCTATATCTATTTCATACCAGCAGCTCCTTGAAGAACTTCCACCCAGACTGGAGTGTTGTGTTTTGCTGGCAGAGTGGTCCGGTAATATCTATATCCACAATCACATTGATAAAGAAAGTGCACTCAGGGTATCTGGTGCAATACTTCTATTGTGCAAACAGTTCACAATGTGTTTCCGCTGAAGAACGGCCTAGATCACATATGAGTCAGATGCCTAACACACAATCAACCTCCCTTTGTGCTTCTTGATATTGAATCTGGACTATGTGATCAGCTGGATTTCTGGTTGTGGGTGGGCATATGGGGTGAGAATACATGTAACAATATCCATCTTACATCATCCTGCATACTCTGTAATTTAAAAATCTCTTACTTTGGCACATCTGTGTATTCAGTGTTGATGTAGTTGAATCTAAATAACACCAGTTTCCTCATCAGTTCAATAAGATGAGTTATCAAGAACAGAGAAACAATTCTTCACTGCAACTTGATAAAGAAGTTGGTGCTTGTAACAACCACACAAGTTTGATGACTAGATACTTTTTCATAAACCCTGGAAGATAGTCCGCTGCAGAAGCTTAGGATGGAATTGATCATAGATCCTTTACTCAATTGAATGGCACTCTGTTCAATAAATAGTCTCCAAGTATTATTATTTTGGTCTTTGTGTCATTTGTCTGTACTGCAATGATTTTTTACATGAAACATGCTTCTCAGATTGTGACATAAGTTTCATAATTTAAAATGGCATGTGGGTGTCTGTGGCCAAAATGAACTTGCCATATGTACCTGGCAATGTACACAAATGCTGTCAAATTAAAAGGACATACATGACAGTACAAAACCAGCACTTATCAGTTGTTTAGACCATTTTTCGGAGCTGTGACACTTTTTTTATTAGCCCAATACAACATAAAGGGGGTCATTCTGACCCGGGCGGGCGGCGGAAGCCGCCCGCCTAGCGGGAACCGCCAAATGGCCGCTCCGCGGTCAGAAGACCGCAGAGGCCATTCTGACTTTCCCGCTGGGCCGGCGGGCGCCCGCCAAGGGAGCACCCGCCAGCCCAGCGGGAAAGGCCCTGCAACATTGAAGCCGGCTCCGAATGGAGCCGGCGGTGTTGCAGGGGTGCGACGGGTGCAGTTGCACCCGTCACGATTTTCACTGTCTGCAATGCAGACAGTGAAAATCTTGCTGGGGCCCTGTTAGGGGGCCCACGACACCCGTTCCCGCCATCCTGTTTCTGGCGGTGAAAACCGCCAGAAACAGGCTGGCGGGAAGGGGGTCGGAATCCCCATGGCGGCGCTGCAAGCAGCGCCGCCATGGAGGATTCTCCCAGCCGGGGGTAATCCGGCGAGAAACCGCCGGACCCGGCTGGGCGACCACGGCTTTACAGCCGTGGTCAGAATGCCATAGGAAGCACCACCAGCCTGTTGGCGGTGCTTCCGTGGCCCTCCACCCTGCCGGTCATAGACCGCCAGGGTTGGAATGAGGCCCAAAATGTGTTTAAAATGATGGGTGCCTAGACCTACTCCACTAGACACTAGGAATCACCCACGTCCACCGCAGGAAGTCATCATGGCAGTAGGTGGTCGCAACTGCAGAGGAAACAGCCATAGGCTAACATGGTTGCCAGTGGCAGTCTTGGGCCAATGACTGTGTCTGCTGGTGGTGCTCTCTGAATGTCACAGACAAAAAGGTAATTGTATTATGGATCACTGTCCTCTGCCATGTGTCTTGGCATGCATGTATGTAGACATCGGACATCCAAAAACAAGTTATCCTCAGTATATGATGTAAACTGGTGCCTCACCAAAGTCAGTGCTGTGTTGGTGCCCATCGTATATGTGACATGATTTACCTGGATAATTGTTTGCAGATGTAGCAAACCACTTTCCCTTTGTAAGTGAGGAATGTCCATTGACATGAATCATGTCCCATGACTATTGCCAACAGTCATTGTGTCTACATGTTAGCATGTGTCCTTTTCTCTTTTGGAAACTTTCATTATATGAAATCTCAGGCATGTCCTAACCATGTTGATGGTATGTCTGCATTCCCTCACATATATGTGCTTGGAAAACTGTTAGTGGAATGGTGCATATACAATGGTGGTACATTCCAGGTTGTGTCACAGACAGGACTGTGTTGACATTTTGTACTGTGTGATAGATACCTTCACGCATCATAATATGCCATTTGGCATGCGGAATTGCTGTAGCAATGAAGGATATGAAAGGTGGCCCAAGATTGTACTCTAGATGTGGCATCATGTTGAAGAGTTTACTGCACACGTGTATTGATTGAGGATTGTTCCCTGACTGTTGTCATGCATCATGGAACATCTTGCATTGATGCTGATATTACATGTGTTTGGGTTCATGCAGTCATCCACAGATAGCTACCATGTTTAGCATGCACAATATGTGAGTAGTGATATTGCTTCATATTTGACAACAGGTTGTAGTCCTTCTATTTGTGTTTGTAATTTCTGTGTCTCTACAACATTCAAGGGACAGATGTCTGCTACTGACACTCTGATATTGTCATTGTCATGGGTGTCAGACATTAGTGGTGTCTATCCTGGGGCTTACTGATTCTTTGTTGTGTGTATTCATGAGATATTGCTCCATGACATATTAAAGCTGATGTCAATAGTGCTCCTTTCCTTGACACACGTAGGGCCTCTCTGTGTGACACTGATAGTACCTCCTTGACTATTGTGACAGGTGTCACTTATTGATCTTTACTTTGTTGACATGTGTCCATTATGATAAGTATATTTCTATTTCCAATACTCTAGGATATTGCACTTTTGTATCAGAGTTAGCTTGACGTCATTGGTTTCATACCAAATTGTTGGTACATCATGAAAGTGCAAAATGGATGTGTGCACAAACTTGTGTGTGAAATATGGGTGTGTTTTTTGCAATGAGATACTTTTGTCGGCTACAAGGTAACTAGAGTCTGCTGCATATGGCGCCACATTCGGGATGACGAGGTCATCTAGTTGTTGTTTGGTTGTGGGGTTTGCCAGACTTCATCCAAGCAACTGTAGTAGTCTGACATCTGGATTTTCTTGTGGGTAACTTTGGGAAATCCAGATGGCATGCAAACATATGTTATAGCACATATATGTGCGACTTAGGTGTAGGTTTTTGCTGGGGCCTGCCTGACCATATGGTATTGTTTGTCACTCAGAGTTGTGACTGAAGTGTTAACAGGCACATGTTGTGACCCCAATTTTCTTTCTTTTTGCAGCTGCAGCAGGGCACAGCCGAGTGAGAAAGCATCTGGTCAGGGGACCTCTGATCAAGATACTACTGACAAAGAGGGACCCAGTGGCCTGGAGAGTGAGGTGAATGCCATGGGGGAGACGGGATCTACATTGTCATCATTAGATTCCACCTCCAGTGGCCACTCCCTAGTGGAAACTAGGAAACCCCCACCGCCCTTGTCCACCACCCCCTGTTTTATCACTGCCCTCCCTGTTGCTCCACACCCAGTTGGCTGTGCCTGCTCACGCAAGAGGGTGAGCATCTCCTTTGCTGCAGGCACCTCTGCCCCAAACCCTGTCAGCCCTGCTGCCCTTAGTGAGGAGGCTATTGATCTCCTGAAACGTATCTCTGTGGGTCAGGCCACCATGTGAATGCCATTCAGGGATTGGCAGGTCAACTCCAACAGACCAGTGCATGCCTGGAAGGCATTCATGGTGCAATGGCTGCCCTACAGAGATCTTTTCAGGCTATGACCTCCACACTGATAGCAGCGAGTCACACCCTAGCTTCCTTCTGCTCTCCACCTCCCTCTTCCCAGTCCAAATTCCCCCTTTCTATACCAACCCAAAACACACAAACAGATCCTCAGGTATCCACCTCAACAGACAAAGGTTGCACACACAAACACAAGTACCACAAGACACACCACCTGCATGCACACAAACAACCTCCACTGGCAGACACAGCAACAGTCACTGCTTTCCTTGACACCCCCACCACCTACAGCATCACACACATAACATCAAGCACACCTACAGACACCACCACAACAGTCACAGACACAGCCACCACATACATCCTACCCACAGACACAAGCCTAGCAGACCTGCAGACATCCACCCCAAATACTACACCTGGAGACACCACAACTACTGGCACACCTACATCCAGCACATCACCATACCTGCAGTAACCACCCTAACAAAGCATCCTCTAACACCTCCACCATGCCTAAATCCAAGGCACATAAATACCCTCATTCACCCTATAGACACCCACCACACATAAGCATACCTCCAGTAAGCACACACCCAAGACATCCACAACTGCACATCAGACAACAACTCTTTCAACCTCCAAATCCTGACCCCCTTCTGATGACCGCTCGTGTGTCCCAAAAAAGATTTCCTTTGTGAACTAGACCTTACCCCTATACTCCCCTCCCGTACCACACCTAAACAGTCGTCAACTGTCTCCAAGGCCATCCCTTCTACCTCGAATGCCTTCGTCGACCCCTTCAAACACCTGTGTTTATTTTGTTGGGAATTCATTTGTCCTGCAATTCCTTTCCTAGTTTTATGTTGTTCCTGAGGGGCTTTGGTTGTGTGCCTCCAGTTGTGTGTGTTTGTGGCTGCTTGCTGCTCCATGTGCTGTTGTCTGCAGTATGTGAGTTTGTGTACAGTGCTGTTCTCCCCCCAGAGAAGGGTATATGTTGTGCGTTAGGTATGTGTGTGTATATTCAATGCTGGTTTCATGGCGTTGTGTACTATTTTGTATAGTAATTTTTTTTTTTTGTGTAGTCCAATGTGGGCATGTATGGTGTTAGACTTGTCCTCCTGATTTGCTACTTGTTAGAAATGGGGTATTTGGTTGGCAGACAGGTAACCCCCTGTCCAAGCAAGGACCTTCACTCTAGTCAGGATAAAGGAGAAACACACCTGGATAACCTCTACTCACCCCCTTGGTAGCTTGGCTCAAGCAGACAGGCTTAACTCAGAAGCAATGTGTAAAGTATTAGTACCAACACACACAGTAAAAACATTACAAAATGGACACCACACCAGTTTAGAAAAATAGGCAATATTTATCTACATCAAACAAGACCGAAACAACAAATATCCAACATACACAAGTCAAGATATGAATTTTCAAAAGATTAAGGTCCTCATTACAACATTGGCGGTATATACCGCTGACCGCCACGGCGACGGCCACCAAAAGACCACCGCCACGACCACCACCCATCTGCCAAATTATGACCGTGGCCGGAATTCCACCAAAAGGATGGCTGAAATCCGGCTGCGGCCATGGTGGCCGATGGCGGTAAGGTGGCACTGCTGCCAGCAGTAGCGCCATGCCAGTAGACCACTGCAGACCGTATCATGACACATGACACGGCCTAGTGGTGTTCTGCTGGTGGACGTTGCTTCTGGCAGCTGCTCTCCGTCCCATCTTCTGCCAGAGGACCCCCTTCAATCAGGTAAGCCGGGTGCTCCGACAGGGGAGGAGGGTTGTGTGTGTGTAGGGGGGTGTGTGTATGTCTGTGCGTGCGTGTATGCGGGTGTGAGATGCGTGTTGTCTGTGTGTACATGTATGGATCTGTGAGTGTGTGTATGTTGTATTGTGTGCATGTATGTGTGTCAGTGTGTGTGGATGTGTGTGTGAATGGATGTATGCATGCATGGATGAATGTGGGTATGAGTGTGTATATGTGTGTGTTGGATGGTGCGTGAAGGTGTGTGTATGTCGTGGGGGGACTGGAGTGGGAGGGTGATGCGGGGGGAAACCAGGGGAGGGGGTTGAGGGAGGGTAAGACCTCTATCAGTGACAGGGAAGAAATTCCCTGTCACGGACAGTGCCTACCGCCATGGTTTTTGTGGCGGTAAGGAAGCCACGAATCCATGGCGGTAGGTGAGGTCATACTCCCACAGGCGGGCTAGTGATGGCCACTTGGCTGGAGACTGCAGTCTCTAGCCCAGAGGTCATTTACCACGGTGGCAGACGGTGTGGTACATTGGCGGTTTGGCTTGAGCTAAACCACCAATGTCATTTTATGGGAAAAAGTACCTCCAGCCTGTTGGAAGTACTTTTCTCCATTTTACCGCCATCCACCAGGGTTGTAATGAGGGCCAAAGAGTCTTACTCTATGGAAAACAATGGAAATGTTGATTTTACACAAAGTACCTGGTTTGCATAAAAAATAAAGTCACACTGGCGAACGTGCGTCGGAAAAGTCAGTGATGCATTGGTTCCATACTCGTAAGTGAGGCTGTGCGTTGTTTCTCCTCGGGTCGGCGATGCATTGTTTTTCTGCCTCGCTAGAAAGCGATGCATTCATTTCTGAATGGGTTATCTTGGATCCGAGCAGAGTGGGGGTGACTTTGATGCCCAGGGACGATGCGTGAGAAATCCGATTGCACAGTGTCAGAAAACCACGTTACGTGGGGTTCGCATCATCAGCAGCCGCAAGCGGGTGTTGCGCGTTGTTTCTTGAGCTGCAATGCGTCGATCTCCCTGCCGCGATCCAGGTGGAGAGTCCATTTCAACCGCAAAGCAGGTGGCGCGTCATTTATCAACCGCATTGCAGATGATGCGTCAAAAATGTCCCTGCATGGCGTTCTGTGCCTGGATTTCAGCTCTTGTTCTGCCAACCTCACCTTTCAAGGGCCCAGGGACAGGATAGGGCACCACTTGGCAGGGAAGGTGTCTCAGCAGAGAGTCCAGGTGCTGGCAGGGGAAGTAATTGATGGCCCTGAGACTTTAAAACAGGAGGCAAGCTCAGTTTAAGTCCTTGGAGACACACACCAGGGAGTAGGAGACTGCATTGTGAGAGGGCAGGCACAGCCCATTCAGATGTAAGTGACCACTCCTCCCTCCACTCGAGCCCAGATGGCTCATCAGAATATACAGGCTACACCCCAGCTCTCCTTGTGTCACTATCTAGAAGAGATTCTCAAACAGCCCAACTGTCAGTCTGACCAAGACAGGGAATCCACAAACAGGCAGAGTCACAGAATGGTTAAAGCAAGAAAATGCCTACTTTCTAAAAGTGGCAGTTTCAAACTAACAATCTAAAAAACAACTTCACTAACAGATATATTTTAAAATTGTGAGTTCAGAGACCCCAAACTCCACAATTCGATCTGCTCTCAAAGGGAATCTACACTTTAAAGATATTTAAAGGCAGCCCCCTGTTAACTTATGAGAGAGATAGGCCTTGCAACAATGAAAATCAGATTTAGCAGTATTTTAGTGTTAGGACATGTAAAACCACACAAGTACATATCCCACCTTTAATATACACTGCACCTTGCTCCTCGGGCTACCTAGGTCCTACCTTAGGGGTGCCTTACATGCTTAAAAGGGGAAAGTTTGAATTGGCAGTTTATAACTGCGCACACAGACACTGCAGTGGCAGGTCTGAGCCATGTGTACAGGGATACTAATGTGGGTGGCACAATCAGTGCTGCAGGCCCACTAGTAGCATTTGATTTACAGGCCCAGGGTACCTCTAGTGCACTTTACTAGCGACTTACTAGTAAATAAAATATGCCAATCATGAAAAAGCCAATCACCAATACAATTTTACACAGGAGCACTTGCACTTTAGCACTGGTCAGCAGTGGTAAAGTGCCCAGAGTACCAGCACACAGTCAAAACTGGAAAGCAGAGGCAAAAAAGACAGGGGGGACCACACCAAGATGTACAATTGTGATGTATGTATTCTTGAGTTTTGTTAGTGCAGACATGGAGTGTGTTTGGGTATGCATGTGTCCATTTAGGTGTGTGTCCCTTGCAGCTAGTTTGTGTAGAGGTATGTCCCATGTTGCAGGAGTTGTATGCGGTTTCTTGACTTGAGCTTCCCCATTGCGTAGCTGTGCATGACAATTGGTTTTGGTATTGTTTGTCCCTGAGATCCATGTATGGCCATTTCTTGTGTGCATGTTGTTTGAGGGGCATGTTCAACGTGACAGGTGTTCCAGTGCAGCCTCCTTCCATGTATGATTCTGATATTCCCATCCCAACTATGCAGGTATTGTTGGTATGGTGTTCTTTGTCTTTTTGCCTCTCTGTCTATTGTGTATTCCATTGTGCTTCCATTGTGGTATGATGTGTGGCCAGGGTTGTTTCATGGTGGTGCTGTATGTATTCCATGCCACATCGATAGTGTGTTGTACGTGTGGACAGTCCAAGGCCAGTGTTGAATATGAGTGTGTGTAAAATATTTGTATATGTGCTGTAGGTGTGTTGTTGTTGCTGTGTAAGAAAATGTTGTATAGTCTTTAGTGTCTCTATACCTGAGTTGTGTGGCCATGTTTATTTGTGTATTGTTACAGTGCAGTGTGATTATGCTGGCCAGAGTGTGCATATTTTGAGTGTGTAGGAGTCTGCTTGCTGTGCATCAGTGAGTATGTGTGGTTTGAGACACGTACCTGCTGCTCATGGCGTACCCCCCCATGACGTATTTGCCAGCACTACAAGCTGTTTTTAAGGGTAACGATACAGGTAGCTGTGTGTACTTCTCATTGTTGTCGGCCGTGGCTGCGTTGATTTTGCTGTCTTTCAGTGAGCATGAGAAGTGGCATGATGTTTCTGAAGGGCTCAGTGGTGGCTCCGGAGGTGTGAAGCTGTCTGCCTTTATACTGTCCATTTCAGCCAGCTTCTCATTGGTGGTTGGACTGCCACGGTCACACTGGCGATGTGCAACCTCATAATGAATCCTGCGTAAACACATGCTCCTCCACCCTGTTTGTGCTTCCAGGTGACTCTGGCGGTCTGTGCAGCCTGTCGGTCCTGGCGGACCACTGACGCTCTTCTGTTTCTATGACCCCTGCATCATGGCAGTCACAGGACCACCAAACTTGTAATGCGGCCCTTAGTTTGTGTCTGCTTTGTTGGTAGGGCTTTCTAATCTGTAGTGGTTAGTTACCACTGTAACAGGGGCATAGGCTAGTGATACTATTTGCTTAATTCAAAGGCAAATTTACTTTGTATTATAGTCCACATTTAACACAGATTGTTGGAGATCGCTCCATATACTTTGATCGAAAGGGTAGTAACAGTCATGTGTGGCTGTGTGTGGATAAACCTTTACAATTGTTTAACTCATGGCTTGGTCAAAGTCTCAGATTATTTTTTGTGGATAGTAGTTATTTCTTTTATGTTTAATGTGGTATAAGAGTTTGTAGTAATTGCTATTTTATTCATCTGGTAGTAGGGCGTATATGAAAGGAATATTTGAGTTGTGATAATCACCTTGTTTGGTATGTATATATGAGTGAATGCTTTGAGGCACATCTTGAAGGTTCCATCCATTATCCAGGTTTGACAGTGGCTTAGTTTTAGTAAGTTATCTGCTGTAGAAAATATTAGGATTCATTGTCATTGTTTGAGTTGTCAAGAGTTTCTCATTGTGTGTGATGTTTTAGGGTTCAGGTAGTTTGATATTTTGTTATCCTATAAAGAAGGAGGTGAATTTCTGGTTGCTTTTTTAGTTCATGCAAAAAAGGGTTTTCAAGTTGGTGTAGGTGGTAGTTGGTTTGTGATGTGTTCAGTTCCTTTTGGGGAGTATATCTTTTAGAATTTTCTGTTGTAGGTTCCCAGGAGCAAGTGCTTGCCTTTCCTATATCCAGCAATACCTCCCTTACTTCTACTTTTCTCACATTTGGGGAGAGGTTGTATTCCCTTACATTAATTACAATGCCATTTTTTGTGCCTGTTCTCCCATAGCACACATTAGAGTAATATTTAGTACATTTCCAATTCACAATTTCCATCAATGTACTTTCTTGGTTGTAGGTGTAGCCAATGTATACTAATAATTGCTTTCCTCTCCTTTGCGGTCGCAAAGCAATTCGCAGTTAGCACCCATGTGAAGTGGGTGCTAACCCATTCGCAAAAGGGAAGGGGTCTCCATGGGACCCCTTCCCCTTAGTGAATGGCTCTGAAAATGGCTCTGAAAACCACTAATGTCTAGCACCCCTTACAATTACATACTCTGATTGCATCAGCAGGAGCCATTAGCCCTTTGTATGTTGGAGAGACAAAACGATTTGCAAGTACCTGTTGAAGGCCCTCAACATGTTGCCCAATGGGAAGCTACATCACTGTCTCTATTTCGGTCCTGCAAACACAGATGTGTGTGGATTAAGGGCTGTACCCAAACGCATGTGATTTCAATATAACTGCAAGACACTCCATCATTCATGCTAACAGTCAGGTGAAAATCTTCCCCATTACACATGTGCAGTGCACTTTGCTAAATGATACCACATCAATAGCCTGGAAATGCACATTGTGGCTAAAGAATCTAGTCATACACATCTTGCCCCTCATTGCTACTGCATTTGTACATGCAAATTGACATGCAATGATGGTTGAGGGTATGTGTAAGCCAACAATCAATTGTGACACACTCCTGTTTGTGTCATGTCACCACATCAAATGTACTCCCATTGTAACTATCCGTTCCAAACACAGGTTGGCATGCACATCTATGTGAAGGAATAAAGGAATCATTCCATGATCACAGGTAGACCCTGCATGATACAGCAGTGTGTGCATTTTGTCAAAAGTGAAAGGGACACAAGCTAACATGTAGGTACAAGGAATGTTGTCAACAGTGATGGCACACAAATCATGTTCATGAAAATTCCTCAGTTACCAAGGGAAAGTATTGATATGTAGCTGCACCTAAAGATAAATGTATGCTATGTCACATGTACGATGCCCATCTTCATATTACAGGCAGTAGTGAGGCACCAGCACCCATCACACACTGAATTCAAGGAGCCTCTGGGTGGCAGATGCCAATACACTCATTTAACCAGAGACATTGCTAGGACAGTGATCCATCACTTCATTTACTTTAGCCTCTAACACTAAGGATTAGTGGTATGTTGCATAGAATTTCCAACCATTGCAACAACAAACAGTATTTGATTCATCGATGTACATAGCCATATGTTGTCCCTAGAGAACAAACAGTTTGTAGATTGAACACAGTTGTGACCTAGGTCCCTGGGCCAATAGGCACATTAGTATGCAAAACATTACATAACTACACATATAGTCACTCATCTACTGTGTGACACATAGCACATCCCTAATCGTCAGGGGGATGTCAGAACCTTAAACATTAACATGGAAATGTGACTGGCATGAATATACCCCTTACTCACCCTATTGTGGCTGTTGTGCTCCCCTCAAATCCCCATCAAGGTCTGAGTAAACCATCACCAGAATGAGAGCCATTAAGGGGGGTCATGCTCTGACGTGTGCCCACCCAACATTGGGAGGTCAGCCCCAGCTGGATCTCTGAGATCTTCCGGACCCACCGTCTCAGGTCCTCTCACCTCTTGTGACAGTTGGCACTCTGCTGGCTGTGGACCCCCATGGTCCATACCTTCCAGGCAATGGCTCTCCACAACTCCTTCTTCTAATGGGTGTTTACCTACATGGGTGCAAGAGACAAATCAAGAGATTACATTCACAAGTTTTCACACAAATGGTTGGGTCACACACATCAGAAAAACCAAGCTAGACATTTTAAATTTGTTAACACACCCCAAGTGTAAAGCATACAAGCCAATAAGTACAGTGAAATAGCTACTCACTTTTCTATCCATCTGTAGACTAACCAACCCACTACCCTGCCCATGAGCTACAATGGCTAAGCAAGCCTACTCACATTTGGTAGCCCATGCTCCAGCAACATGTACTGTGATGTGAGCCACAATGAAACACCACACACATATGTGGTTCCTGAAGGGCAAACTCCTGAGGCCTGACTGGACCAACACATTTACACTCTGCAAGATTGACTCACTGCATACAGCCCCTACAGACAACTGCCATAGTACTGACTTCACCATTACACTTGAGTGACAATGAAGGGGCTAGCATGGTGGTTACAGAAAGTGTATTCCTTGTACATGTTTGACATGTGACCTATTAAATGCAGACTCATGCCATTTCAGAGGATGGGTCCTGTGGTATGTACCTACACAAAAGAACACTGCTTTGGACATATGTTTCTATCCCACAGAGATGGCATCCAACATACAAAGTTATGCAATTTCCGCTCTGTGACCAAGCTACTGGGTCACATGTCACTGCCTCCCAGGAATCAACCCACTGTCTGCAATGTGAAACTGCCACTAGTGTAATTAGCCTGTACAGGGCAAACATGACTTATGTGAAGGTGACAACAGAGCTGTGGGAGTAAGAAACCGGCCATGAGTCAAAGACACACATTAACAATGATGATAACTGCTCATTTTGACTAGTCCAGGGATTAACCTCAGTACCCATTCCTAATCTTGTCAATGTACTGAGACATTCAGGGCACGTTTTGCCACTGGAGCCTCATACTGGCCACACAACAGGATCTGCTGGTATACAGAGAGTGGGCATAGTGCCACAGTTGCATAGCCACAGTGACTCTATCCCAGCCTGGACTATGTCACATACTGGGAGATACATTTGACAGGCCCTCTTCTCTGTAAGCTGAGCATACAGAATCTACATGACACTCAATTTCTCTCACTTCCATGCATAACAATACACCATGGGGCCATCGGCAATTTGGCATGTGGTGAGAATGGCAACCTGAAGGGCAGAGTGTGTCATGATATACCTTCCACACTACAGTTTGGCAAGGCCAGAAGTGCGGTAAAAGATCTTTGGACTATACACACTGCTTAGAAGAGCCTCAAATGACTCATACAAAAAATGCATGCACAGCTCATGCTGTCATGCACATACATGCTGTCCAACATTTACAAACATTTAAAAAAATGATGGCAGTGGATGGCAGTAACGTCTCCTTACCTAGTTATGTGCATACATCACAAGGAGGATCTAAGGCCCTAAAACACCTCACATAAGACAATGTGACTAAATTTAACATTTGTCACTGGCCACCAATACCTGTACTATGTACATCCCATTGATGACACACAGACTGTAACAACAGGCACACAAGAAGGAGAACTGGCAGACAGAAGGACATTGTAGCCTGTGAGGAGAAATAGGATGGTGTTGAACAGTATACATTTTGCCTCTGAAATGTTTACCTGCCCCTCTGATGAGCCATAGAGCTGTCCATACAAGGGTAGGACCTCATGAACTAGCCTCTCCAGCTCCTCTGGAGAGAAGGCAGGGGCCCTACCACCTGCCGAACATAGCATGATTGCTCCCAGCGGCGGCACTCAAGTTGTGGAGGTGTTGCTGGCAGCAGTGTCAAGAGTCAAGTGAGTGAATCTGCACAACATGGTGGTCATGCCCATCATGTATGTAATGCGACAGAGAACACAGCCATTAGCCCTCGACTGCCACAGGCAACAATGTTAGCCTATGGCTGTGTCCATTGCGGTTGTAACCACCTACCGCCCTGATGACTTCTGCTGGCGGTCGCAGGCAGTTCCTAGTGTCCAGTGGAGTTGATCATTTATCTGCCATTTTGGCACCCTGAAATGCTGTATTTGACTTTATAAACTGTGTCACCTACATTATATGTGTATTTGCATTTCAAACATCCCTATTCTGTCTTGTCATGTAGGATCTTCTACTCAACCACCATTGTATTTTGTTGCAGGGCACAGATGGAATTTAACAGCGGTGCATGGGCCACCACTGTCTTTTTTGGAGGTCAGAATACACAGTCAAATTTTGAGGGGCAATTGTGTAGCACACTTTTGAGTTTCAGCCAAATCCATGTTGTGGACACATGTCTTGAAAACCAGGTGGGTCACATGTGACCCTTGTCTAGTTACCAGCTGTGATGTGTACTGGGTGTCATGTCTATCCAGTCTGAATTGCTTTGTCACATGATATTGTTGGCATGCATCATGTATGTTCCTGGGGACACACTGAATAATGTTACAAATCATGCCTTATCACACATATGTACCCTGGGAGAGGAAGGATGAGACAACCTCCTGTCTACTATCCACTGCCAGACCTTCAGACCATGGAAGAATGCCACGTCATCCCATCTGAACAGGCAAACAATAGTGGACTTATGCTGTCAGTTAGAGACAAATCTGATGCCAGCTATTAGTTATCCAACCAGCACACCACCCATTGTACAAGTCACGTTGGTATTGCACTTCCTGGCCATCCTGTCGACGAGTTTCGTCTCAGCAGTGGTGAACCACACTGACAGCTATATCAGGCTCCCCAGATATGAGGATTTAGCCACTGTGAAGGCTGAGTTTTATAGTGTTGGCTTTCTCCCACATGAAATGGGGGCCATTGATGCCACACATGCTGGCTTGGTGCCACTGCAGGTCACTGAACAAGTCTATCACAACTGAAAGAACATCCATTGCATCAACGTGCAAGTTGTCTATTTGGCAGATCTCCACATCTCACGTCTGTGCCCATTATCCTGGTTTAGTCCATGATTCCTTCATAATGTGTAACAGCACCATACCCCAGCTGATGTCACAACTGCACCTAGAGAGGGCCTGGCTAGTTAGTTAGTCATGTCTATGTGTGTGCAATGTCAGGTGCTACAATCATGAAGTGAGGGACTCATTTTTTTATTTATTTCCCATTCCTTGACAGGAGACTCAGCATATCCAAACCGTTGATGGTTTTTCATGCCGTTGACGAATCTAACTACACCAGGGGAAGTCTGCTTCAAAAAGGTCCATAGAAGAACATGGCAGCCACTGGTGGAGCAGGCCTTTGAGCTTCTGAAGGCCAAATTCCTCTCTCTGGACAAGAAAAATGGTGTCAGATCACTGTGGCATGATGCATGCTCCACAACATTGTCCTGCAGAGGAATATCCCATACATCCCAGAGGAGGGGAGCCTGCAGTGCCACCGGGCGAGACTCATGAAATGCCAAGTGAGGATGACAGTGGTGAAGAGAAAGCAGCAGACGCGTGAAGATCTTTTCATGAGTGTAAGTATTTCATGTGATGTCAAGACTGGGACTGTACAATGAGATGTAGTTGTGAGAATGTGTGGAGTTGAGTGTTTTGGAAACATCTAGGGAGCTGTTACTCTGCAGTATTCAGCCAAAGTCGACTTGATAAGATAGCTTTTGACACATCCCCACCTTACAATGTACTTTATTTTCCATTTGCTTGCCATGTGACTTGTGTTATAGCTATGGTTTCAAGCCTATACTCCTTGTTTTGTTCTTTGTACAGGTACCTTCACCATGGCATCTTCTTGTGGGCATTTCGGAGTTGTGACATAGGCAGGTATCTCATGCTGTACTGACATAAAAAGTGGACATGGACTGTTCCAGGTAATGTAGGCTGCAGAGTTTGGATGTATGAGACCTGTACCAAGACAGTTGGCACGGTGTTCGGGGAGAGGTACAGAAGTGTACATTCCACCTGTTTTGTGTCTTGAGGTGGGCCAGATGCATCATTTGTGTCATCATGGGGTCTGAAAATATGTAGTCAAACCTTTTGATCAAGTAATTTTCCCTTCATATTGAATAAACACTCTTTTTGTCTGACCTGTCCAGAGCTGTAGATGTGTTTCATCATTGCAGGCCCCAGTGCCTGTGCCACAACACTGACATATGTCTGTGTCATACCACCAGATGTATGGGAATTGGATTATGATGGACCTGTGATCAGGGACTGTTGTCCTGTCATCTGTTTGTAGCTTATATTATGTGATGATAGATTACTTTGATGTGTGATATGTGATAATGCTCAAGCAGCTCACTTCAAACACTTCAATGTTTGCCTATTCTACAGTACCATGTCTTGCACATCCCTTCCATCCATAGTCTGGGGGTCTGTAAATTGAAATGTGTGCTTTAACTCACTATGAATCACACATTCTTGTTCCTAAGAGTCAAGACATATTGACAGCCTACGCGCTGTACACTGAAATAAAAAGTTTGGTTTGACCAGACACTTGTACTAATGTGTTGGTGCGTAATGGTTGCAATCCTGAGCTAGACGCTGTATACCTGTAACATATCCCTGCTTTCACAAGTAGCTTGTGTCTATATCATGTGGTTCACATGGCCTTAAATCTCTATAAAGAGAAATGTGAAAATTAGGCAATCAGATAATGAGTTTGTGATGGGAGAATGTATTACAGTGCTAATTCTGAAAATAAATCTTGAATATAAAGTAACAAAAATTTAAAGTGAATGTGTCAGTCATGGTGAATGAAATAAATGGAGTAGATGCCACACCACTGAGATGCCAAAGTTCAGAGTACTCCTCACATTTAAACTGGTAGGTAGTTCAGGATCAGTCCACAGAGTGAATGTGTGGCACACAAAGGAGGTCCCTTGCAGGCCTTGGTGGGTGTCTTGCCATCCGCACCTCCTGGATTCTTAGTTGGACATCCCTGCTTGCGTGGGTAGGGCATCGCTGCTGCGGAGACATGGGTGTCTGGGGTGGATTCTTCCTCTGGCAGGGCCCCTGATCCAATGGCTAGCACTGATGTTGAAGGCCAGGTGTTGATGAGCCAAAGGAAGGGGTAGACTGTTGTTGGACAGCCCTGCTCAGGGTGGTGTGAATGGCCCTCAGCACCCCTGGTGGGGAGGCCATCTTGGCATTGTGGGCTTCCATCTGCTCCCGCATATCTCTGTGCTTGTCCCTCTGTAGCTGCTTGACTTTCCTGAGTTCAGTCAAGACCTGGCCAATCACGCCCTGGGATTCCTGATAGACCCCCAAGACATGGCTGATGGTATTCTGGCCAAGATGAGCCCCAGTAGGTTCACCCTGCTGGCCCACAGCATCCCTCCCACGCACCCTACCCCCGCAGGTCTGTGCCCTTGCCACAGTGTGCCCTCTCCAACTTGGTCCTGGAACCTCATTGACCAAAATGCTGTGCTGCAACTCAGGATCCAGGACTGAGGGGCACGAGATGGTAGGCACTGTGCTCAGTACACAGGCTGGGGGACAAAATGCTGCCTGTATTGTTGTGGTGATACATTGACCACAGTGAGACTCATGGTTGCCGTCTGACCAGGTTGCCCAGAAGGTCCAGAACCATCCTTCACATCCAGGAGTGTCTTCTTCACTGAGTACTTCATTGACTGGGGTAGTGGCAGTCTCTTCTGTGGCCTCTGTGTGCCCAGCGGTAGCTCGACCTGTTGATGTGACACACGCAATTTTACTGCTTGTATTATGGCATCCTTCTCAAGAAGAAATGTAGAGAAATGTCTGACCGAACTGAAGTGCCAGTGGAGACATCCGAAGAAGAACTCCACAAAGACAATGATCAAGCCTCTTCTGAAGAAACCCTCATCCAACCCTGGCAAGCTCTAAAACTACCACCCCATCTCGCTCCTCCCTTTCCCCACCAACGACTTGGAAAAGACCATTAACTGCCAGCTCACGGACTACCTTGAACACAACACCATGCTCGACCCATCCAATACGGCTTTCGGCCGAATCACAGCACAAAATCGCCTTGATCGCTGATACTGACAATATCAGGTGCCTCCTTGACCTAGAGGCAACAGCAGCCCTCATCCTCTTTGACTTATCAGCAGCATTCAACACCATCTCACACCACACTTTCATCTCTACAGCATTGGCATGCAAGACAACGCACTCAACTGGACCTCCTCTTTCCTCTCTGGCTAAACACAGAGGATCCTTCTCCCTTCCTATATCTCTGTACTCCAAGACATCATCTGTGGTGTACTACAGGGCTCCTACCTTGTTAATATCTGCATGACTCCACTGGCATACATCACACGGACCCACGACTCAACATTGTCGTCTACGCCAATGAGATCCCAGCTCGTCCTATCCCTCACAGATGACACCAATACAACACAAACTATCTTCCAAAACACTGTGACCGACATCGCTGCCTGGATGAGGACCAACTACCTCAAGCTAAACTCAGACAAAATGGAGATCCTCATCTTCAGGAAAAAGCCCTCCCACTGGGATAACATGTGGTGGCCCACTGCCCTCGGTTCACCACTCACAACCACTGACCACGCACACATCCTCTCGATCATCCTAGACACCCAACTGACCATGAAGAAACAGATCAGCACCGTCTCTTCTAACTGCTTCCACAACCTCTACATGCTCTGCAAGACCTACCAATGAATCCCCATCTCTACCACGAAAATGGTTATCCAGGTCCTCATCTCCAGCCAACTCGACTATGGCAGCACGCTCTATGCTGGAACCACAAAATAGCTCACGAACCGCCTCCAGATCGTCCAGAACACAGCTGCAAGACTTGTCCTCAACCTCCCCACAAGAACAAGCATCACCCCCACCTCAGTCCCTCTACTGGCTCCCTACCCAGCAAAGATGCCTCTTCAAGCTCTTCACGCACGCGCACATGGCCCTCCACAAAACTGGACCTAGCAACATCAACAACTGCCTCACCCTCCACCAACCAACCAGAAACCTCCACTCAGCCTCCTTTGCCCTGGACCACATACCCAGCATCTGCTGCAAACGCTATGCAGGTCGCTCCTTCTCTCACCTCTCTGCTAGATCCTGGAATGACTTCCCAATCCACTTGCTCACCTCCCTTTCCAGAAGGACCTTCAGAAAGTAGCTCAAGACCTGGATCTTTGACCACCAGCACCAGCCAGATAAGGGCAGTACCCAGAGACCCCCCAGGGTGACTACCCTGTGCTATATAAGACTCCATGATTGACTGATTGACAAGACTTCAACCTGTTATGGGATGCCAGTGAAGATAGATCAAGGAAATCAGCATTTCGCTCAAATACTTTCTCTATAAACTTTAAATAAAGGTTAGGGACCCTTGGTCTACACCACTGTTGGGGAGCCCCCCCATATGGATTAGAGGGGGTTCATGTTGGTCTCCCATCTTCATCAAATATCTTCTAGAACTGAAGACATACTAACAAACAACACCCAAATGTACCTTGTTCATGCAGCCAACCTACAACCAGTGGGGGTCTCAGACCATGCACCGATTAAGCACACTTTAAACTCTCTCCTTCTGATTCCCCAGCCAGGTCGATGGATAAAACACCCTTCAATACATTGTAACGAAGCCTTGGGAGTGATGATATTCAATCTTATATAGATGAATACTTCTAACTGATCAACTCCAGCAAAGTGGGCCCCTTCTGTCCTGTGGGACAACTCCATTGGACCATGGCTAACCTTAAAAAACTGTGGAGTAGGGAAAGAGATCTCCTTGAAAGTGACCTACTCAAGACTGAACAAACACACAAAGCAAACCCCACCAGGTACCATTTCTGAAAAGGTTGATCTATAAAGGGCAAACTTAACAAAATGGCCACAATCAAAGTGGAACTAATTCTGCACCACCTTAATAAAAAACATATAATAAGAGTAATAAGGTAAGACCTTATCATCCAAGGGAATGAAGATTAAATCTAGAAACTGTGTAGGTCGCTCCCCCTGCCGCTGCAGCTCCTCCAGCTCCTCCAGGTTCCTGAGTTCCTGAGACCCACCTCACAGTAAGTACCCCCCACCTCCCAGCCCCTCGCTCTGCCCCGCGCTACTCACCCTCTCTCCTGCTTCTTTTCTTCTTTTCTTCTTCTCTGTTCTTCCTCCTCGCTCCTCGTCTGTAATCTTCTTTTGTACTCTTCTTTTCCCCGTCTTCTCTCTTCTTCTGTGTGCTTCTCAGCCTCTCCTGTCGCCTCTCTTCTTCCTCATCTTTTTCTGTGGTCTTCTGCCTTCTGTTCTTCGTTTTCTGTATCTTCCTCTGTGTTCTTCTGTGTTCTTCTGAGTTCTTCTTTTTCTTCTGTTCTTCCGGTCTTCTGTTCTTCTGCTCTTCCGGTCTTCTGTTCTTCTGTTCTTCCGGTCTTCTGCTCTTCTGTTCCTCCGGTCTTCTGCTCTTCTGTTCCTCCGGTCTTCTGATCTTCTGTCTTCTGTCTTCTATCTTCTGCTCTTCTGCCTCCTCCGTCTTCTTCTCCCCGCGCCTGCCCTCCTGCTCCTGCCTCATCCCCCTCCCTCACTCGCCTCCCCCTCTCTATCACCCCTATCTAACCCGTTCGCTATCTACCTCCCTCACTCCTCCTTTCTACCTATCTCTCTATCTCTCTATCCCACTAGCTAACTCCCTCACTCTCCACCTCCTCCTATCTACCTATCTCTCTATCTATCTATTTCTCTATCTATCGATTTCTCTATCTATTTTCTCTATCTATTTCTCTATCTCTCCCCCCCTTCCCGCCACCCCCTCTATTACCTATCTACCTATCCTCTCACTCTACCTCTCACCCTCACCCACCTCTACAACCCCCCCTCCCCTATCTTCACAACCCTACTCCTATCTTTCTCCCTAATCTCTTAAACCTACTAACACTCACCCCCCTCCACCCTAAAACCCCCCTCTCCCAGCTCTTCTCACTCTACCTGTCCCCCACCTCCCTCGCGCTTTCCCGCCGCGGCCTCCTGCACGCCCCCGCCCCCCAGCTCCCATTCGCCCCCAGCTGACCCCTCCCCCCCTACCTCATATGGCGGCCGCTGCGCGACAGTGGTAGCGACCCTTGACCCAAGGGTAGGTCGCTCCCCCTGCCGCTGCAGCTCCTCCAGCTCCTCCAGGTTCCTGAGTTCCTGAGACCCACCTCACAGTAAGTACCCCCCACCTCCCAGCCCCTCGCTCTGCCCCGCGCTACTCACCCTCTCTCCTGCTCCTGCTTCTTTTCTTCTTTTCTTCTTCTCTGTTCTTCCTCCTCGCTCCTCGTCTGTAATCTTCTTTTGTACTCTTCTTTTCCCCGTCTTCTCTCTTCTTCTGTGTGCTTCTCAGCCTCTCCTGTCGCCTCTCTTCTTCCTCATCTTCTTCTGTGGTCTTCTGCCTTCTGTTCTTCGTTTTCTGTATCTTCCTCTGTGTTCTTCTGTGTTCTTCTTTTTCTTCTGTTCTTCCGGTCTTCTGTTCTTCTGCTCTTCCGATCTTCTGTTCTTCTGTTCTTCCGGTCTTCTGCTCTTCTGTTCCTCCGGTCTTCTGCTCTTCTGTCTTCTATCTTCTGCCTTCGGCTCTTCTGCCTCCTCCGTCTTCTTCTCCACGCGCCTGCCCTCCTGCTCCTGCCTCATCCCCCTCCCTCACTCGCCTCCCCCTCTCTATCACCCCTATCTAACCCGTTCGCTATCTACCTCCCTCACTCCTCCTTTCTACCTATCTCTCTATCTCTCTATCCCACTAGCTAACTCCCTCACTCTCCACCTCCTCCTATCTACCTATCTCTCTATCTATCTATTTCTCTATCTATCGATTTCTCTATCTATCTATTTTCTCTATCTATTTCTCTATCTCTCCACCCTTCCCTTCACCCCCTCTATTACCTATCTACCTATCCTCTCACTCTACCTCTCACCCTCACCCACCTCTACAACCCCCCTCCCCTATCTTCACAACCCTACTCCTATCTTTCTCCCTAATCTCCTAAACCTCCTAACACTCACCCCCTCCACCCTTAAACCCCCCTCCCCCAGCTCTTCTCACTCTACCTGTCCCCCACCTCCCTCGCGCTTTCCCGCCGCGACCTCCTGCACACCCCGCCCCCCAGCTCCCATTCGCCCCCAGCTGACCCCTCCCCCCCCACCTCATATGGCGGCCGCTGCGCGACAGTGGTAGCGACCCTTGACCCAAGGGTAGGTCGCTCCCCCTGCCGCTGCAGCTCCTCCAGCTCCTCCAGGTTCCTGAGTTCCTGAGACACACCTCACAGTAAGTACCCCCCACCTCCCAGCCCCTCGCTCTGCCCCGCGCTACTCACCCTCTCTCCTGCTCCTGCTTCTTTTCTTCTTTTCTTCTTCTCTGTTCTTCCTCCTCGCTCCTCGTCTGTAATCTTCTTTTGTACTCTTCCTTTCCCCGTCTTCTCTCTTCTTCTGTGTGCTTCTCAGCCTCTCCTGTCGCCTCTCTTCTTCCTCATCTTCTTCTGTGGTCTTCTGCCTTCTGTTCTTCATTTTCTGTATCTTCCTCGGTGTTCTTCTGTGTTCTTCTGTGTTCTTCTTTTTCTTCTGTTCTTCCGGTCTTCTGTTCTTCTGCTCTTCCGGTCTTCTGTTCTTCTGTTCTTCTGGTCTTCTGCTCTTCTGTTCCTCCGGTCTTCTGCTCTTCTGTTCCTCCGGTCTTCTGCTCTTCTGTCTTCTATCTTCTGCCTTCGGCTCTTCTGCCTCCTCCGTCTTCTTCTCCCCGCGCCTGCCCTCCTGCTCCTGCCTCATCCCCCTCCCTCACTCGCCTCCCCCTCTCTATCACCCCTATCTAACCCGTTCGCTATCTACCTCCCTCACTCCTCCTTTCTACCTATCTCTCTATCTCTCTATCCCACTAGCTAACTCCCTCACTCTCCACCTCCTCCTATCTACCTATCTCTCTATCTATCTATTTCTCTATCTATCGATTTCTCTATCTATCTATTTTCTCTATCTATTTCTCTATCTCTCCCCTCCTTCCCGCCACCCCCTCTATTACCTATCTACCTATCCTCTCACTCTACCTCTCACCCTCACCCACCTCTACAACCCCCCCTCCCCATCTTCACAACCCTACTCCTATCTTTCTTCCTAATCTCCTAAACCTCCTAACACTCACCCCCCTCCACCCTTAAACCCCCCTCCTCCAGCTCTTCTCACTCTACCTGTTCCCCACCTCCCTCGCGCTTTCCCGCCGCGACCTCCTGCACGCCCCGCCCCCCAGCTCCCATTCGCCCCCAGCTGACCCCTCCCCCCCTCCTACCTCATATGGCGGCCGCTGCGCGGCCATGCCGCTGGCGCGCCAGAGGCAAGCCCGTCTGCGCCCGTCGGCGCCTGGCCCGCGCCCAGCGCCACGACCCCTGGTCCCCAGCTCTCCCAAGCCCTGCTGACCCGCTACGACTCCACCACCCTCAACGCCCTCAACCCAGGACGCTCCAACACCTGCTTCCAAGCTCACCCCAAACGCACCCATGGACCCTTCGCCTGGAACTCCTGCAAACGCATCTTCCACCACGCAACTACCACGACCACAAGCCCACGCGCCATCAACCACCTCAAGTGCATCCTGGTCAACGCTCGTTCCGTCCACAAGCACGCCGTTGAACTCTGGGACCTCCTGGACTCCACAGCCCCGGACGTCGCCTTCATCACGGAGACCTGGATGAACGCCTCCTCTGCTCCAGACATCGCCACCGCCATCCCCGAAGGCTACAAGATCTCCAGAAAAGACCGCACCAACCAAGTAGGAGGAGGTATCGCCATCGTCTTCAAAGACTCCATCAGCGTCACCACCTCCACCGAAGACACCCCTTTTGCCGCTGAACACTTGCATTTTCAGTTTTGCATCGACCCGAGGACCACCCTCAGAGGATCCCTCGTCTACCGTCCTCCCGGACCGCGCGCCCCTTTCAGCGACGCCATCACCGACTTCATCTCCCCGCACGCCCTCGCCTCACCAGACTACATCCTCCTAGGCGACCTCAACTTTCATCTGGAACAAAACAACGACCCCAACACCACCACCCTGCTCGACAACCTCGACAACCTCGGCCTCAAACAACTGGTGAACACCGCCACCCACATCGCCGGACACACGCTTGACCCTATCTTCTCCGCCAGCAAACACGTCTTCTTCAGCCACACCTCCGCTCTACACTGGACCGACCACAGCTGTGTACATTTCACATTCCGACGCGAGACCCGCCACCTCCGCACTCAACCCATCCCGCGTCGACAGTGGAACAAGATCCCCGAAGAGCAACTCTTCTCAACACTCGCCGCCAACCAACCCACCCTCACCACCGACCCCAACGACGCAGCCCTCAACCTCACAAACTGGATCTCCAACTGCGCAGACAACCTTGCTCCCATCAAACGCACACATCGACAGACCAACACCAAAAGACCTCTCTGGTTCTCTGTCACCCTCAAAGAATCAAAGAAAACTTGTCACGCCCTCGAGAAGGCCTGGAGCAAGGACCACACCACGGACAACATGACCGCCCTCAAGAACGCTACCCGCAAACACCACCGCCTGATCCGCGCTGCTAAAAAGAACTTTTTCACCGACAGACTGGACAAAAACAGCCACAACAGCAGAGAACTCTTCAGCATCGTCAAGGAGTTCTCCAACCCCAACGCCAACGCCGTCACGCCCTCACAGGATCTGTGCGAATCCTTCGCCACTTTCTTCCATCGCAAGATCAGCGACCTCCACGACAGCTTCGGACAACAGACCCAACATAACACCACCGAACCCGCATCCCCGGCCATTACCCTCAACAACTGGACCCACATCAACACTGAAGAAACCAAATCCATCATGAACTCTATTCACTCCGGCGCCCCTTCGGACCCCTGTCCTCACTTCATCTTTAACAAAGCCGACGACATCATCGCCCCGCACCTCCAGACCGTCATCAACTCTTCTTTTTCTTCTGCTACCTTCCCCGAATGCTGGAAACACGCCGAAGTCAACGCCCTACTAAAGAAACCTACGGCTGACCCGAGCGACCTGAAAAACTTCCGCCCCATCTCTCTTCTGCCTTTCCCAGCCAAGGTTATAGAGAAGACCGTCAACAAACAGCTGACCACCTTCCTGGAAAACAACAACCTGCTCGACCCTTCACAAACCAGATTCCGAACCAACCACAGCACGGAAACCGCCCTCATCTCAGTCACTGACGACATCAGAACCCTGATGGACAACGGTGAAACAGTCGCCCTCATTCTCCTCGACCTCTCGGCTGCCTTCGACACCGTCTGTCACCGCACCCTAATCACCCGCCTCCGCTCCACCGGGATCCAAGGCCAGGCCCTGGATTGGATCGCCTCCTTCCTCTCAAACCGTTCCCAGAGAGTTTACCTCCCTCCGTTTCGCTCAGAACCCACCGAGATCATCTGTGGCGTCCCACAAGGCTCATCGCTAAGCCCGACACTCTTCAATGTCTACATGAGCCCCCTCGCCAACATCGTTCGCAAGCACAACATCATCATCACCTCCTACGCCGAAGACACCCAACTTATACTCTCCCCCACCAAGGACCCCGCCAGCGCCAAGACCAACCTACAAGAGGGTATGAAGGACGTCGCAGATTGGATGAGGCTCAGCCGCCTAAAGCTGAACTCTGAAAAAACGGAAGTCCTCATCCTCGGCAACACCCCGTCCGCCTGGGACGACTCCTGGTGGCCCACGGCCCTCGGCACCGCACCGACCCCCACAGACCACGCCCGTAACCTCGGCTTCATCTTGGACCCTCTTCTCACCATGACCAAGCAAGTCAACGCCGTGTCCTCCGCCTGCTTCCTCACCCTCCGCATGCTCCGCAAGATCTTCCGCTGGATCCCCGCCGACACTAGAAAAACCATGACCCACGCCCTCGTCACGAGCCGCCTGGACTACGGCAACACCCTCTACGCCGGGACCACAGCCAAACTCCAAAATCGCCTGCAACGCATTCAAAACGCATCGGCACGCCTCATCCTCGACGTACCCCACAACAGCCACATCTCCGCTCACCTGAGACACCTGCATTGGCTCCCAGTCAGCAAAAGGATCACCTTTCGACTTCTCACCCACGCACACAAAGCCCTCCACAACAAGGGACCGGAATACCTCAACCGACGCCTCAGCTTCTACGTCCCCACCCGCCTCCTCCGTTCCTCTGGTCTCGCACTCGCTGCCGTCCCTCGCATCCGCCGCTCCACGGCGGGTGGGAGATCTTTTTCCTTCCTGGCGGCCAAGACCTGGAACTCCCTCCCCACCAGCCTCAGGACCACCCAGGACCACTCCACTTTCCGGAGACTACTGAAGACCTGGCTATTCGAGCAGCAGTAACCCCCCCTTTTTCCCCTAGCGCCTTGAGACCCGCACGGGTGAGTAGCGCGCTTTATAAATGTTAATGATTTGATTTGATTTGATTTGAAACTGGATATAGGAGACATGCAACTCCTTGTATGTCTGATGCGTGCCTTGGAATAGGAGAAACTGGAAGCCTTCCTAGATTTCTAAACTAATTTGTATACTCCTAGTTACTACTCTGAGAAAGAGCACACCAAGTATATAACCTCTATCTTTATCCTTTGTTTTCCCAAAGTTAATAAAGATACCATGAACAACCCTATTAAACACCCTAAAGTTTTGGAGGATGTCAAATCTCTCAAATTACACAAAGCATCAAGCCCAGATGGCTTCACTGGAATATTTTACAAAACCTTTACTACATCATTAGTGCCACAACTAACCATTGTATTTAATACAATTAGGAAACAAGGGAAGTATCATTCACAATGAGTGAGTCCAATATCAGCCTAATCTCAAAACCAGGCAAAGTTTTCAAATTTTGTGCCTCCTATAGCTCAATAGCAATCCTCAAAGTCACCTATACACAAACATTCCTGTTAGAAGATTGAAAACATTTCTCTGAAGTTTTATAACCCCAGACCAGTAGGGGGGGTGTTAAAGAGAAGGCAAACACACAATATTTGTCGCACAGTATACCTGGTCTAAAAAGCTAAGAGGAATGCAATGCTAGCAGTGCTGGTATCATCAGATGCAGAGAAGACATTAAATCAGTTGACATGCACTTTCTCACCCATGCACTTTGGGCAATGGGATTTGGGATATTGGCAAACTAACACACACCCATGACTAACACATACCCATGTTGAGAGTCAGCTTAAATAGCAAACTATCCTGTCCCACTGCCATATGTATAGGATTCATGATGATTAATCCCACAACATTTCACCCTTAATATTGACCCCTTCCTGAAACATTGTTCAATTTCAATTATTGTGCTTCAATAGGGTTGCTGCTTGCCAAAACTCAACCTGACAAAACCTGAAATTCTGAACTTGAGGCTTTCATCAGACGATGAAATCCCCTTATCAATGGGCTACCCACTTAGTCAAACATCTGGAAGTGTGTAACCCATCAGGCCTGTACATTGCCAACTATCCGATCTTTCTCACATCTGTCTGTTACACTTATCTACATCCCTCTCACCCCATACTCCCATCCATAATAATCTCATCTTCTTGCCTGCATTAGAACTAGGACCATTTGATAGGTGGAAGAAGTAACTGCTTCACTATTACTGACATGTTCCACTGGGGTAAGGGTCAAACATTTGAATCATAAAACAACATTTTAGGCTGGATAAAACAGAAAGATTCCTATATACTCAACTGTAACAATGGGTGATAAACCCAACAATCAAGGAGGCAGCCACCTACGACCAGACACCTATTGAAAATTTGTGAAATCAGCAAGGGATACTATAGAGATAAGATCCGTCTTTTATAACATTTTAATAGCAATTTTCCACCCATATAATGTACAAATAAGTTGAAGTAGCAGAGAGTCCAGGGACTGGAGTTAAAGAAGGCCCAATGAAACCACTTATCACTAGATACCACATGAAACTGAGACAGTATTGTGGGAAGGAAAGCTCTCTACAAATAATAGTGAACTGGTACTTCCAGTGAAAGTAAGGTCTTCCTTACATGAGTGTTTCTTTCTCGAGGAGGTGTGGTTTGATAGATGAACTACTGGGACTTTAGACATATAAAAACATTCTTGCAGACATTTTAGCAGCCATGAAAGTGATCCTGGGATACACTATCATTTCGGATTTTACCTTTGTCAGTCTAAGCCAGTGATCTCTTTTCATAGTTGAAGAAACAATGTCCTTTAATGTTTATTTTTTTGGAGGCAGCGAAGATCACATTGGCTTGGTACTGGGAGACTAAAGAACCCCCTTCTATCTAACAGTGCGACATAAGACTGAGGAATGTCATGGCAAAAGATAGGGTCACAAGGTCTTATTTTAACAACACAAACATCTTGAAGAGACTTGGAGCTACTGCTGACCCACCTATCTAAGGGTCTCACAACCTGTCATACCCCCAAAGTTTATGTGTTCTAAACCTGTTTACCTACAGAGAGTGAACTTATGATACACCATATTGGTCCTAAGGCCAATATAGAATATTTACAGTAGTTCATAGTTATACCCACATAAATATAACTTCCACTCATAACGGATCACGCCACATCCTGCCTCTATTCTGCCTGCATCAGGGCAACCCAGCTAGTACTTCTATAGCGCCTGGAGCCGCTAGACATTGAAAGCACACATCTCTCATTCAGCACGGGTAATGGACCTCGCCGCCTCTTGCCTCTAAGCTCCAGCCTGCATCAGGGCAACCAGGCCAGTACTTCTACAGCACCTGGAGCTGCTAGACATTAAAAGCACACAGTGCTCCTGCAACACTGGTAACGGACCACACCAGTACTTTCATCACCTCTGGTGGCGCTAAACATTGAAAACACATGACACTCCCAAAACGCGGGATGCACGCAGGACATATGAGGGGTGCACCCAGGTGTGTGCCTAGCTGAAGAGCGGGCCACAGGCGGGCCTGTTTGTGTCAGTCCACGGCTGAGTGATGCTGGACTGGGCCACCCTTGTTGGCCCTAAGATCCAATAAAGTTCTTCCTTCTGCGGAATATATGTACACAGGACTCTGTTCACCATGGGGAAGAGAACATCAATAGCCCCCATTGTTTCTACTGTGGCGAAAAAGGATTGCCTCTTAGCAGGTACATATACAAGTTTCTTGAGCAACACTATTGGGGCAATAAGTACAGAAACCGTAAATGTTGAGGAAAGACTAGGAGCCACAAGAAAAGCTCTAACATTGGCCACAGCTAAGAGCTCTGCCCCAACTGATCCAATGCACTCTTATGTGAGCACAGAGAATATGCAGGGGCACATATGTGACGAGGTGTTAATGATGGTGGCGGAGAGCCAGCAGATAACAAGTAGTGTTAGGGGAAGAACAGAACCTGTGTTAATGGGGGACCATTGGACCTGGTACACAAGAACGAGTCTCAGGGGGCCAGAGATCAAATGGGGTCACCTCCAACAAAGAAGCAGAAGAGCATGACACAGCTGACAACTGGTATTAGGAAACCTGCTGCAGCAACCAGATGGCTAAATAAGAGAGGGGAGATGCTGGAGAAGAAGACATACTCTGTAGGGCAAGATTAGGGGTTGTCTTCTCTGCATGTTTTAAAACCTGCAGAGGCTGAGGGTGCCAGCCCTCAGTTTGAATTAAAAGTATGGAACATGATATTTTTAAACTTTTCAATCCAATAGGGGTAGCTCTGACTGGCCTTTATTTGACATTCAGAGATATTAAAGAGCATCTTTTAGATAGAGACAGACCAGCCTGCATGAGGGGAAAATGATATGCCAGCAGCACTAAGGACCAGAACATCAGCCTTAGAGATTGCCAAGGATCTGTGAATCTGACAACGTCTGGAACACCCACGGGGAACTATCCCTGCTAACACCCCCATTTCGGCAGGTAAATGCAAGTCCTTTACTTCTTGCCCCTCCCCTTGCCATTTAAAGTATTTCTGGTAAAACACGACCACTTGTGCAGCCTCTGCTCCAATTGCCACCTGAGGTGGCTCTACTAATTATTATCCTAAAATATGTACCAACACTGTGTCATGGTCAAACTGAAAATGAGACCCAACTAAAAAAGAAGGCTATACATTGGTTATGCTAATCCTTGGGGGACCTGAGTGGCAACTCTGCATCACCGAACATTATTTTAGTGTGGAGAGTTTCTTGATTGGGCAATACAGTGAAGAGGGAGTGGGGCAACTGTATTATCATCAACTACTCTAATGCTCTTCTGGTTGCCACCATATTTCATAGGCTAGTGAGGAGGCCCAAAATCAACTGTACCATCACAGCAGTATCACTGAGTTTTTTTCTATAAGCCCAACCTTCTGACACCAGCTGTGTCTGATTATATGGATCCATCATTGGGAAGATCTCAGGCTCTGCCTTTTGTCATACCTACCTATAATCGTTTTTCACCCCCTTTCCGATATTAATTGACTGGGGAATATTGAATGTGTGTAGGAGCCAAATGTGGGACACATCTCAAGGCCTCCTGGACCAACGGATAAAACTTTGGAGGACAATTGCAGATCTAGGGACCTTCCCCATTCGGCCTGCATCAGAGAGGAAGGAGTGTGTGGTGGAGAACGGGCTGACCTAGGCATGGCAAGCAATAATCTTATTCAGGTTTTGGCTTGCCTCCCCTTCTCAAAGATAAATGCGGCCCTACAAGGAATAATGGTTTTACCTAGAGCTTTGGCCAACCCAGTCCCATACTCACAAGCAATACCAGTATTATATTCTGGAATGTTGCAGGATTGCCCAGAAGTTGACAGATCCAGATTGGGCAAATACAATTGGTGATTATCACATAATTTGTCTTCAGGAAACTTGGACATATGAAAGTTTACATCTGAATTGGTTTTGTGCTCTAGCAACACCAGCCTGGGCTTAACAGTGGTGGGCTGCTGACTTTGATTAGTACATCCATGCCCTGTCAGATAATAGATAGGGTTCTTGATTGCCCACACTTCCAGATTTTGTGCTTAATCTTTGACTCACTCCCTGTTATAATACTGCTAAGTTTTTATTACAATGCCTTTAAGTGTGGTGGCACAACAATTATGGGCTCATTGGTCACTGCGCTTACTAAAGCTGTAGGAAGATTAAGGAGTGATTATTATATTATTTGGGGGAAACTTTAACTGTAGAATGTGTCCAATTTCATGTAGTGGCTTGTGTGATATTGACCTTTATGACCCACTGCATTTGGAGCATAATCCATGTGGTGATTTGCTTAATAATCTACTGGTTAGACATAATCTTATACTCACAATTGACTTGTTGAGTGATACAGCAAGTGGGCAAGTATCATTCACGGGGACCACTGCAGTTTCACTAGAGATGAGAGGGAAAGTCTGTCATTTTTTAATTGCACCCAATGATAAAAGTGACCATAATCCATTAGTGCTTCAGCTATGTCTGAGACTAGTAGCCTCGATACATATTTACACCACAAAACTAGAATACTACAAAAATAGAGGTATTAGGTTTAAGTGGGGAGATGTAGACTCTGCGGAACTGCTTGGAACTTTGGTGAGGAGTAGCAGTAATTAAATAGTGGCAAGTCTGGATGCTGACACAACCCCAGGGGATATACTGGGGTTTATATAAATATCTAGGTGACCCTCTTAACTTTTATTAGATTCCGGGGAACATCACACAGTAAAGATCCACAAGTGGTTTGATGGCCATTGTTCAAAAGCCCACAGATTCTTAAAAAGTGCTCTGAAGGAACCCCCCCAGGAAATTTTAGGAAGTGTGGTTCTGTAGACGGTTGTATAATGCTATCCTTAGTAAAAGGAAAGACACAATAAGAAGGAAAGCTTGGGAAGACTTAGAGAAAGCCAGTTTGGCCAAAGGTACTACAAAATGTTGTAAAGTGGTCAATTCCCTCTACTTTAGTAATGGCCACGATACCACCATGCACATTACCATCCAGTCCTCTAAATATGTAACCTATTTTAATAAGCCATTTGAAGACCCACCCAGGGAAATATATTATCTTTACCCTAGAGACAAGAAAGCCATGGACAGTAACTACAGATGAGGTAGATTGCGTTTAGGGGAGACGCCCTAATAACAAAGCGCCAGACCAGGATAGAGTCCTAATAGACTTTCTTGAGAGCAACATGGATCTGTGGGCCCCGATCCTGGTGAATGTCTTGAATTGCACAATGGCTTGTGGTCCCTCGGGGTCATGGTCAAAAGCCACATTAGTACCAACAGCAAAGAAGGGTGATAGCCGGAACCCCAAATGCTACTACCCAATCTCACTCATAGACTCCATAGCAAATGTGTTGGGCAGGATACTCCTATCTGATGAGGCATTTTATCGCTCATGCAATATGGATTCAGACATGGTCTAGGCATTATAGATTGTTGCCTGGGCCTTAAACTCTTGTATATTAAGTATGTACAGGTTAAGGGTGGGTGCCTCTACCTTGTCTTCATGGACCTCATACAGCTTTCGATAACGATGACAGAGGGAAACTCTGGTTGAAGCTGCTGATCCTGGGAGTGGAGGCAAGGTTAGTGCACATCCTTTGCCAACTGCATGAGGAGGTGGTTGGGTGTGTAAGGTATGGACCAAATGGCGAATGTACTCCTCTAATTAAAGGAGTACAGCAAGGCTGTGTCCTCTCTCTGTTTCTGTTCAGTCTTTACTTCAATGATTTGGACCAGCACCTACTGAAGATAGTGACTAACCCCTCCAGGGTGTGGCTTAGAGGCCTACCCGTAATTATATATGCAGATGATAATGTACAGAAAGGGTGTTGGCCTGCAGAGGTTAGTAAATGAGTGCGCAGTTTGAAAATTCACTAGGGCAGCAAACGAATACATTAAAATCATTTACTATGGTATGTGGCAGAAAGATATGGTAAGAGCCTTTCAGAAACAAAACACCAAATTACAGACAGTAAACACCTAGAGCGCCCATTTGATGATAAATGCAATTGGAATCAACTTTTAATGTTAAATACACAAAACTTGACCAATACATTTAATTTATCCCTCGATTTTTAAAGAAGCTAGGGTCATCACCTTTGGGTGCAATTTTAAATATTTACAGGGCCAGATGTATTGCAGCAGCCACCAATGGAGCAGGCATATGGGGTGACATGACCCGGTATCATTACAATCTGCTGAAAATTATTTCTTCCGTAAATTATTATGCTTACCGGGATGTGTACCAGTCTCAATCTGTCACGAAGAATTAGGGAGTAGATATCTGTGTGATACTATTAAGCTAGCGCCAATCATGCTATGCATATCTACCTGGTCCTGTCCTGAAGCCGCATTGAATGGAGCAGTGATTAAGGACTGTTTGGCCCTGGATAAGGCTGGTAATCAGTGGCTACAGTTTGTGAAAAATCAACTGACCATAATAGGCCAGCAAGAGCTCTTAAAAACCCAGCAGAATATAACAAGATGGACAAAATTACCTATTGAAAAAGCACTCTTGGACCATATGCGAAAGGAGAGAGAGGCGGGGGACTATGGAAAGAAGGCTGTAGGGATGTATTCTCTGTTATTAATGACTAATGACATAGAACCCTATTTACTCAGCCTTACTAGTGTACAGCGTTTTTACTTGGTAAGGTTTCATCTTAACATTGCGCATCTCCTTGTTTCATATCCAGCAGCCACCAGCTGTGACAGTGCCCTCACAGTATGCCCTTGTGGCTCGCAAACGGCCCAGTCACAATTACACTTTTTTTTCTTTTCTGTCCGTTATAGGGCACCCAGGACGTTAAATTTTATACAGTGTAGGCCAGCACTGGCACTGATGTACCTATATCTGCTTCAAATTGAGTTAATATGCTGCACAATTTACAGATATATTGCAATGTGTGTTAAGCTTAGCAGAATTGTGGGGAAATAACACACTCTGACAGTTTTTGTACTGCAATAGGAACAATGGGGGTCATTCTGACCTCGGCGGTAAAAGGCCCTTACCGCCGGTCAGAAGTCCGCCATACTACCGCCGCGGCCGCGGTAGACCGCCACGGTCATTCTGACCACCAACTGTGAAACCGCCAAAAATCCGACATCCAAGGAAGGCCGCCACATCAGCGGGCCGCGGAAAACTGGAGATGACCAAACCTCCACCGTCACGCCAACACAAACACGCCCATGCCAATCTGACCCACGAATCCACGCGGCGGTCTTTCAACCGCGGTATTCCATTGGCGGTACACACCGCCGCGGTCAAAATACAAACACATCTACAAAACACAGCCACATTGGACATTTTGAAATACGCACACCTGAGACACATACAAACAACGCTCCCACACATCCAATCAACTATAAAACACACACCCACATCACCCACAAACCCCCACTAGTTGGAAATCGGAGCGAAGGCGAGAGCGAGAGAGATAGAGATAGCGAGCACAGCATTAGAAAACCCCAACACACACAGGAACCCAACTTCATCACCCACACCACATCTACGCACACCTCACCACATATCACCACGCACATCACCACAAACACCACCCCACACCTCATCCACACCACCCCATGGCACCCCAAAGACACCCACGGTTTTCAGACCAAGAACTCCGGGTCATGGTGGAGGAAATCATGAGGGTTGAGCCCCAGCTCTTCGGCACACAGGTGCAGCACACCACCATAGCAAGGAAGGCTGAGCTATGGCAAAGGATCGTAGACAGGGTCAACGCTGTGGGACAGCATCCCAGAAATCGGGAAGATATCAGAAAGCGATGGAACGACCTACGGGGGAAGGTGCGCTCGATGATCTCCAGGCACAACATCGCTGTGCAGAAGACTGGCGGCGGACCCCCACCCACCCCACCCCAATTCACAGCATGGGAGCAAGAGGTGGTAAACATCCTGCATCCTGATGGCCTCGCTGGAGTACACGGAGGAATGGACTCTGGTAAGTCGAATCTCAACTACTTCACCCCCCCCAACCACCACCATGCCAACCCCCCCCCCAACATCACCCCCAGCACATAACCTCCCTGCCAATGTCTCACCAGCACAACCCACCCTAAACAACACCAACCCCTGAATGCCAACACAAACCATAGACAGCCACCACCAAAGCATGACCATAGCACATACCCATACACCCCCCCAAACCCTCACAACACCTCCCACAAGGGAATGCCAGCACTGGGGGACAAGGGCACCCAAAATGCACGCCATGGCACACACAGAAACAATAACCATACTCCTTCATCCCTGCAGGGCCCGAACGCCAACACACCGCCACGGAGGGTCCAGAGATGTCCATCCCACCCCCAGAACAGGCCCCCAGCGAGGACAGCAGCTCTGTCGACCTCGAACCTGACGACCAGCCCGGACCATCGGGGACCTCTGGACAGTTGGTTCCCCACACACAGACACAGGCCACAGCAGACCCAAACCCCTCTGGGAACACCAGCACAGCTCCCACCCAGTGGGCCCATGCCTCTGTCCCACGGACGCGTCAATCAGCGGTGTGTCCGCCACTACAGGGCACCCAGGCTGACCCAACACCCCAACAACAACAGGGACCTGGGGGCAGTGGTAGTGGGCACACCGTCCAGGGGACAGAGGCCCGGGGAAACAGGGCAACTGGGAGGGCTGCTGTGCGACAGGGGGGGGAGGACAGGCCCAGGGAACCGACTCTCCAAGAGGCCCTCACCACCATCATGGGAGCATACCATCACTCCCAGGAGACGATGGCGACGGTACTGGCCAGGTTCACCGAGATCCAGGCACAGCAGGAGGAACGGTACATGGGGTTCAGCAATGAACTCCGGGACATCGCTACCGCAATGGGGACCATAGTCCAGGCCCTCAACCAGATAGAAACCACATTGCGGGAGCATGTGGCACCGCAAAGGGCCCCTGTCACTAGCCAGGAACAGCCTACCACCTCCGCCGGCGCTAGTGGTCAGGAGGCCCCCACAGAACGACGGGCCACCAGAACCCCACCTCCTGCTGAAGAACAACCACCCCGCAAGAGGAACCTGAGATCTCAAAGGAAGACAGAGTAGGATGCCAAGACCCCCACCAGTCTAATATCCCCCCAGATGTCATTCCACTGTCCCACAGTGTCACCCTGTCCAACCTTGAACTGCCCCTGCTCCATCCTTCCACAGCCATATGAACAATGCACCTGTGCGACCGAGAACTGGACTCTGCCATGGACATAACTCCACCCTCACCCTTCACTGTTTTAATCTCATGTACCAAAATATAGCACTAAAAATAAATCACTCATTGCACATAAATCATTCTGGAGTCAGCCTGTATTATTTACAAATGTATAACACATTACTTATCAATAATGTTCTGTTATTTATGTGTGGACAACATACCAATGTCAATAAGCATTAGTCCATGGGCTAACCAAGCAGAAGTCACGCAGTGGGTCATACAGCACAGAAAAGGGAAGGGAAAAGTAAACTTCAGTTTAAAAGAACTGGGGGGAAATACACAAAGTAAAGATGCAGGGGGCATTCAGTAAATGGTAAATGGCGTGGGTGATTCCTACCTGTGTGCTACTGAAAATACTGATGGATAACTCTGTCCCTGTTGTCTGGGTCGTCCTCTTTGTCTTCCTCCTCTTCACTCTCCGCAGGCTCCACAGCTGCTTCAACACCACCATCTGGACCATCCTCCTGCAGGAAGGGCACCTGACGTCGCAATGCCAGATTGTGAAGCATGCAGCAGGCCACGATGATCTGGCACACCTTCTTTGGTGAGTACATCAGGGATCCCCCTGTCATATGTAGGCACCTAAACCTGGCCTTCAGGAGGCCAAAGGTTCTTTCAATGACCCTCCGAGTTCGCCCATGGGCTTCATTGTACCGTTCCTCTGCCCTGGTCCGGGGATTCCTCACTGGGGTCAATAGCAAGGCAGGTTGGGGTAACCAGAGTCACCAATTAGCCACACACGTTGTCTCTGTAGCTGTTCCATCACATAAGGGATGCTGCTATTTCGCATCACATACGCGTCATGCACTGACCCAGGGAACATGGCATTCACATGGGAGATGTACTGGTCAGCCAAACAGACCACCTGAACGTTCATCGAATGGTAACTTTTCCTGTTTCTGTACACCTGCTCATCGTCTTTTGGGGGTACTAAAGCCACATGGGTCCCATCAATGGCACCAATTATGTTGGGAATATGTCCAAGGGCATAAAAATCACCCTTCACAGTGGCCAAATCGACCTCCTCAGGGAATACAATGTAGCGCCGCATGTGTTTCGTCAGGGCAGACAACACTCTAGACAAGATCATTGAAAACATAGGCTGAGACATTCCAGATGACATGGCCACTGTTGTCTGGAATGAGCCACTTGCCAGAAAATGGAGGACTGACAGAACCTGCACTAGAGGGGGAATTCCTGTGGGTTGGCGGATGGGGGACATCAGGGCTGGCTCCAGCTGGGCACACAGTTCATGTATAGTGGCTCGGTCAAGTCGGTATCGTAGTATGATGTGGCGTTCTTCCATTGTCGACAGGTCCACCAGCGGGCGGTACACGCGAGGATTCATCCTTCTCCTCGTTAGTCCCAGCGGACGGTGCCTAGGAAGGACAACATGGAGCACAGAGTCAAGCAAGTCACAGGTACGTTCACCACTGCATGCACAGTACACGAAAAGGTATGGATGGCTATGTTTGGATGTGTGGCAATGCAAGGCCTAGGCCTGTGTGACGCAGTTGAAATTAAGCCATGTGGGCCCTTGAAATGGCGGCTGCCTGACCGGTGAAGTGGGACAATGGGATGTGAGGTCAATGCGCTGGTGTGGCACACCGTGGCGGTAGGCGGTCGAAGACCGCTATACGAACCCGCATTGGTTAACATTGAACCCTATGGGATTCAGGAGCCAATGACGATGTGCGCCGGCGGTCGCGGTACGCATCGCAGCGGTACGCACCGCCACGGCCGTGACCGCCATTTTCTATCTGCCTAATCACTCAATACCTGATCATCCACAGGAGAGGACCTATACTGCAAGTGCTGCTGTGACCTCGGTCTGGAAGTGACAATGGCTGCTGCGACTGGGGAAAGGGCCCCTGCCTTCACGTCTGAAGAGTTGGAGAAACTAGTGGACGGGGTCCTCCCCCAGTATGCGCTACTCTACGGTCCTCCAGACCAACAGGTGAGTACACTGAGTGCACATTGAATGGGTTGGAGTGGGGTGGATGTAAGTTGTTGGGGTGGGGAGAAAATGAGGACTGCAACGCACGACAGATGAGAGAATGGGCCACATGGCAAGGTTGGGGAGGGGGGGGCATGTACTCCAAACATGCCGAAATTTCACGTTTTCTCTTTCCCACCCTGTACATGTCTAACAGGTGAGCGCCCATCAGAAAATCGACATTTGGCGTGCCATCGCCAAGGAAGTCCGGGCCCTGGGGGTCTACACCAGACGGGGCACCCACTGCCGCAAGAGGTGGGAGGACATCCGCCGCGGAACCCGAAAGACCGCCGAGTCACTGCTGGGGATGGCCTCCCGACCTAGGAGGGGTGCCAGTCGTACCCTGACCCCCCTGATGTCCCGGATCCTGGTGGTGGCCTACCCTGATTTGGATGGGCGCTTGAGGACATCACAGCAGACACAAGGGGGTGAGTACCTGCACATTCTGCTATCCTTAAGCGCAGTTGAGGCGTCTGGGTGGGGGAGGAGGGCCGTGGGTGACACTAGGCCAGGGCGCTTTCTGTAGTGTAGTCCCCTCCCTTAGACATGGCCCTGTGCCCCCGCCCCCCACCTCTGTAGGGTGCCAAGTACAGCTATCCATGGTCCTGCATCACCCATGTGCGCGTCTGTTGTCCCTAGACCTGTTGGCCTAGTCAGAAGTACTGAGTAGTGTACCCCAGTTTCGCGGCTTAGTGCATGAAGCACCTGTGTCTCTCCTCTCCGCCAACGGTATTGACAAGGCATACACTCAACTTTGTTTTATTTCTCCCCCCACCCTTATTCTTTGTCTTCTTGTGCATTAGCATCATCAGGCGGAGGAGAATTGGCGTAGGAGCACGAGGGAGCTGCAAGTCACAATGCCCCGGTGGGCACTGGAACAGACACCGAGGGCACCAGTGATCCGGAGGGCGAGGGGAGCACCACAACGGGGACCGGTGAAGACACCAGCGACACGGACACGTCCTCGTTTGGGAGCTCCCTAGCGGGGGCGGCAACATCCAGGCCCCCCGCCTCCACAGGTACAGCCGCCACCCAGCGCTCCAGCTCCGCCCTCCCAGCAGCCCCTCAGCCTTCGCTCCGTGCCCGCTCGCCCAGGAAGGCGGGCGTCTCCTTCGCCCCAGGCACCTCAGCCCCTGCCCCAGTTACCCCTGCTGCCCTCAGTGCGGAGCTCATTGACCTCGTGAGGACGCTCATTGTTGGGCAGACTACCCTTTTGAATGCCATCCAGGGGGTGGAAAGGGAGGTGCATCGGAGCAATGCCTACCTGGAGGGCATTCATTCGGGTCAGGCTGCCCTTCAACGATCGTTCACTGCTCTGGCCTCAGCACTGACGGCAGCCATTGTCCCTGTCTCCAGCCTCCCTCTTCTAACTGCCTCCACCCTTTCTCTGTCTCCTGTCCCTCAGCCTATCCCATCCACACCATCAGACCAGCCTGCACACACCTCAACACCCAAGGCCAGATCATCCAGACACAAGCACCACAGGACACACAAGCATTCACCCCAGCAACACCCAGATGCAGACATTCCAACAGTCACTACCACCTCTGTGTCCCCCTCCTCCTCGTCTCCCTCCTCCCTCCCTGTGACGTCTACACTCACACCTGCATGCACACCACCATCAGCCAGTGCTTCCATCACCAGCACACCCTCCACTACAGTCCTCACACGTGCAGTCACCACCCCCACTGCCATCTACACGTCCCCTGTGTCCTCTCCCACTGTGTCTGTCACCCCCTCTTCCAAGACACATAAACGCAGGCAGACACCCAAACAACAGCCAACCACCTCACGACAGCCTACGCCTCAGTCACCTGCACCCAAAGACAGCACACCTGACTCTCCTACAACCACATCCTCTTCCTCCACTTCCATCACCACTACTCCTACCCTTTACCTTGGTCCTAAGAAATATTACCTCTCTAATCTTAACCTCTTTCCCTCCCCTGACCCACCCCCTCCATCGGTTAAGAGTCCCAAGAGCACCTCAGCCACCACCAGCCCAGCTTCGAGTGTCCAAGTGGTGCATGGCTTCTGGAGTCCACCCTTTGGTGGCAGTGACACTTCACTGAGCAGCAAGGGGACATCCAGCCCACCCCCAGGCAAGAGGACACGTAAACTGAAGGGCCGCCGTGAGAGGACTGAGACGGCTGCCCCCAAGGAGCCAACAACGGCCACTTCACCTGCCACAACAGCCAGGGGAGGCAAGGGCCCGAGAGCCCCATCTAAGGAGCAAAAGGGCAGCAGGGCGGAGAGGTCATCCATCAGGAGCGCGGAGCTGGAGGGTCCCGCAAGCCCCATCCCGCCTGCAAGGGACGACAGCAAAGGGCCCAGGACTCCGTCCCCGAAGGGGCCTGCCACTGCACAGTCGGAGGGCGAGTGAGCAGGGTGTCCAGCCCAGGTCTGGCTCCCTAGACTTCCTGGAAGAGCCCCGCTGAAGAGGGCCCCGCCGTGAAGACAGGCACCGCTGAACAGGGCCCCGCCGTGAAGACAGGCACCGCTGAACAGGGCCCCGCCGTGCAGAAGAGCACCGCTGAAGAGGGCCCCGCCGTGCTGAAGAGCACCGCTGAAGAGGGCCCCGCCGTGAAGACAGGCACCGCTGAACAGGGCCCCGCCGTGAAGACAGGCACCGCTGAACAGGGCCCCGCCGTGCAGAAAAGCACCGCTGAAGAGGGCCCCGCCGTGCAGAAGAGCACCGCTGAAGAGGGCCCCGCCGTGAAGACAGGCACCGCTGAAGAGGGCCCCGCCGTGAAGACAGGCACCGCTGAAGAGGGCCCCGCCGTGAAGACAGGCACCGCTGAACAGGGCCCCGCCGTGAAGACAGGCACCGCTGAACAGGGCCCCACCGTGCAGAAGAGCACCGCTGAAGAGGGCCCCGCCGTGCAGAAGAGCACCGCTGAAGAGGGCCCCGCCGTGCAGAAGAGCACCGCTGAAGAGGGCCCTGCCGTGAAGACAGGCACCGCTGAAGAGGGCCCCGCCGTGAAGACAGGCACCGCTGAAGAGGGCCCCGCCGTGAAGACAGGCACCGCTGAACAGGGCCCCGCCGTGAAGACAGGCACCGCTGAACAGGGCCCCGCCGTGCAGAAGAGCACCGCTGAAGAGGGCCCCGCCGTGCAGAAGAGCACCGCTGAAGTGGGCCCTTCCTGTCAAGCACCGCTCCGCTGGGCCCTTCCTGTCAAGCACTGCTCCGCTGGGCCCCGCCGTCTCAAGCACCGCTCCGCTGGGCCCTTCCTGTCAAGCACCGCTCCGCTGGGCCCCGCCGTCTCATGCACCGCTCCGCTGGGCCCTTCCTGTCAAGCACCGCTCCGCTGGGCCCCGCCGTCTCAAGCACCGCTCCGCTGGGCCCTTCCTGTCAAGCACCGCTCCGCTGGGCCCTTCCTGTCAAGCACCGCTCCGCTGGGCCCTTCCTGTCAAGCACCGCTCCGCTGGGCACCGCCGTCTCAAGCACCGCTCCGCTGGGACCTTCCTGTCAAGCACCGCTCCGCTGGGCCCCGCCGTCTCAAGCACCGCTCCGCTGGGCCCTTCCTGTCAAGCACCGCTCCGCTGGGCCCCGCCGTCTCATGCACCGCTCCGCTGGGCCCTTCCTGTCAAGCACCGCTTCGCTGGGCCCCGCCGTCTCAAGCACCGCTCTGCTGGGCCCTTCCTGTCAAGCACCGCTCCGCTGGGCCCTTCCGGTCAAGCACCGCTCCGCTGGGCCCCGCCGTCTCAAGCACCGCTCCGCTGGGCCCTTCCTGTCAAGCACCGCTCCGCTGGGCCCCGCCGTCTCATGCACCGCTCCGCTGGGCCCTTCCTGTCAAGCACTCCCCAGGATATGGCAGTGGGCAATCCAACCACTGTAGAGACATTGAGAGACTGTGGCTTTGCACTCCCCAGGATATGGCAGTGGGCAATCCAACCACTGTAGAGACATTGAGAGACTGTGGCTTTGCACTCCCCAGGATATGGCAGTGGGCATGGTGGCCCTTTCGTGGGTCTGGCGTCGTGGACTCATGTGGCTGAGGTGCCCCCCCTTCCCTTCCCCCTGAGGTGCCTGTAGTCTTGTCATCAGATGCCCCTGCAGTGTTCTCTCCAAAGGACTCAGGTCTCGTGTGTGGGCTTTGCCCTTGTGTTGCTACACTTTGGCCCACGGACAAATCGTTACTACGTAAAATGTGCAGGACTGATTTCTTCAGTTGTCCACTGCTGTGTATATAGACTTTTTAAATGTAAATATTCTGGCTAGTTGACCAATACTTATCGGAGGCTATTTTGGACATAAATATTTATTGTCAATTTTGAAATGTCATTGCATTTTTTACGGGGGTTTGGTTGGTGTCACTGTGACTTGTTGCTCTGCATTGGTGTGTACATATTGGGGGGGGGGGGTTGCATATGTGTGTGCCCGTAACCTTTCGTCCTCCCCCCTCCCGTGTGTCGTAGGTGCTGTACTCACCGTTGACGTCTGCGCCGGAGTTCGTACTCGTGGTAGATGAGCAGGTAGACGAGAGCAGGTATGATGTTCAATTCGGGTTCCATGCTGTCCTCCGTACTCGTGGAGTGCGTAGAGGTGAGCGTTTTCACATTCGTAGTCTGTTTCCGACGTGTTTTTATCGGCGGGGCTCCCGCCCCGGAAAAGGTGGCGGATTGGTGGGTCATGATAGTGTGGGCGGTACATTGTCTGCCGCCTGGCTGTTGGCGGTGACCGCCGCGCTGTTTGTGGGTCCCGCCGTGGCAGTCGGAGTGTTAATGTGGCGGGCTGTGTTGGCGGTTCCCGCCAGGGTCAGAATTCAAATTTTTGGACCGCCAGCCTGTTGGCGGGTTGGCCGCCGCTTTATCACCGACCGCCAGGGTTAGAATCACCCCCAATGTCTTTTTTGTCTCTGTTAGACTTTTCATCCTTAGCGTGGTCTCCCTTAACTTTTAGCCTCTGTTCCCCAGGTTGTTGATGTGTGCTGAACTCTGATTTTACTGTTTTTGTTACCCTGGGCACTTTACCACTGCTAACCAGTGCTAAAGTGCAAGTGCTCCTTTACAAAATGTGTATGTAATTGGTTTATCCATGATTGGCATATTTGGCTCACTATTAATTTTCTAGTAAAGTGCACTAGAGGTGCCAGGGCCTGTAAATCAAATGCTAGTGGGCCTGTAGCACTGGTTGTGGCACCCACGTAAGTAGCTCTGTAATCATGTTCTGACCTGCCAATGCAGTGTCTGTGTGTGCAGTTCTAACTGTAAATTCGACTTGGCAAGGGTACCCACTTGCCAGGCCTAAACATTCCCTTTTTTGACATGTCAGACACCCCTAAGGTAGGTTCTAGGTAGCCCCAAGGGCAGGGTGCAGTGTACGGTTAAGGTAGGACATATAGTAATGTGTTTTATATGTCCTGACAGTGAAATATTGCTAAATTAGTTTTTGGACATGTGGAGTTTGGGGTCTCTGAGCTCACAATTTAAAAATACATCTTTTAGTACAGTTGATTTTAAGATTGTGTGTTTGCAAATGCCACTTTTAGAATTAAGCATTTTCTTGCTTATACTATTTCTGTGACTCTGCCTGTTTGTGGATTCACTGTCTGAATCAGTTTGACAGTAGGGCTGGTTGCACCGCACACTAGACAGTTACACAAAGGGAGCTGGGGTATAGTCTGCATTTCCTGATGAGCCATTTGTGCTAGAAGGGTGAGGATGAGTGGTCACTTACACCTGAAAGGGCTATGCCTGTCCTCACACAATGCAGCCTCTGACCCCCTGGTGAGTGTCTGGGGCCTGGCCTGGGCAAGGCAGGACTTCACATTCAAAAGAGACTTTACTGTGAAGTAGGCCTACTTCAAAGGAGAAATTGGGTATAAGAAGGGCACCCAAAACCACAGACTTTAGAACACTTAGAACACTTCTGGAAACAAAAGGAACCTCTGCCTGGAGAAGAGCTGAAGAGCTGAGGAAGAAGAGCTGCCCTGTCTGTGACTGTGCGTTGTGGAGCTATCCTGCAATTGCTGCTTCTGCCAGAGTAGGAGGGCAAAGACTGGACTTTGTGTGCCTTCCATCTTGAGAAGAAATCTCCAAGGACTTGATTTAGAGCTTGCCTCCTGTTTTTTTAAGTCTCAGGGACAGCAACGACTTCTCTCTGCCAGCACCTGGAGTCTCTGGAGAGACTCCTGCTCTGACAAGCGGTGCCCTATCCAGTCCCTGGGCCCTTGAAAGGAAAGCTGGTGAAAATGAAAGGAAATCGACTTCGGACAACTCCGGACCGACGCCGCTGCTAAATCCGGTGACTGCCGCCTTCAACCGACTCCGTGATCTTCACTGGAACCCGACGACCTTCGCAAGCCCGACATCGCTGCAGCCCCGCCAAAGTCTGCGACTCCGTGTAAGTCGCCGCACCACGTCATGACCAACGCTGCTCGAAGTACGCGGATTCAACGTTTCGCACAGACGCCGCAATCCCTGACTTTGCGCATCGGCTTGTTTTCACTCTTCACCAAAGGTACTGTACCTGAGGGTCTACTCGAGTCCGTGTCCGGCACCACTGGTGTTGGATTGTTGGGAACGACTTCGTCACGACGCCGCGTTACCACCTCACTGAAGCATTTCGTGCTTCTAAGCGCTATTTGTTACTTTAATCTTTAAAAATTCATAACTTGACCTGTGCATGTCAGATGTTTGTCGTTTTGGTCTTGTTTGTTTAGATAAATATTTCCTATTTTTCTAAACTGGTGTTGTGACATTTTGTAGTGTTTTAATTGAGTTACTGGGTGTGTTGGTACAAATACTTTACACCTAGCACTCTGAAGTTAAGCCTACTGCTCTGCCAAGCTACCAAGGGGGTAAGCAGGGGTTAGCTGAGGGTAATTCTCTTTTACCCTGACTAGAGTGAGGGTCCTTGCTTGAACAGGGGGTAACATGACTGTCAACCAAAGACCTCATTTCTAACAGTATCCAACAGTGATGCCAGTTAAGGGTGGAGCTGAGGTACGAAGGGGAGCTCTTCCCAGAGAAAATTCGACAGCACAGCAATAGATATTCAAATAATGTTGTGCAGGAGAGTTGGGAGGGGGTTCAGTGATGATGATGTGGCATCCTAGGATTGGCCATGAGTGACTGGCATCTAGAACATTCTACCCACATTTACAAACCCCTGCACAAAGGACAAACAGTGAGTAACACCCTGCACCTGGATAGTGACAACAGCTGAATAATGGAGCGCTGGAAGAAGAAACCAGCTGATGCTCTGCTAAGGACTTTGTATGCAGTTGACTCACAGGATAGATGGGCCTTGTCCATGGCCAGTTGTGCTACCCCTTTTCATCCCCCTGTGGACAAGCTGGGGGAAGATGTGGCCTCCACCGCCATCCCATGTGTCCTGCAAGAAAGCTAGGTGGCTCTAAGGCTTGGGAGTGTGGGCAGGAGGATGCTCTGCTGGTTGGTAGCAGATGGAAGGTGAAGGATGTCCCCACCAGTAAGAGAAGAGCAAGAGAAGCCAGGAAATATTGGTACAGGGAGCCCTTAAAACCAGTTCCCTTCAAAGTACACCCTTAAGAGGTCCGAAGACCTGTTGAAAATGCTCCAGGCGGGTGGCTAGAGCTTGCCATTAGGACCAAAATGAGACAAAGATCTGGAAAGTTGACTAAAAATGGCCCACGTTATGCACCTCTGAAGAATTGTCCATTTTAACATGCCTATGATGAGAAACGGAGTGGGTAGGTTGCGCCATAATTCCCGAAAATACCCCCGGGTGGGCCAGTGGCCAGGGGCCATTGCAACTTGGTTATACTTTTCTGCTGGAGGAACAGGTGTGCATGAGGTCCCCTCCATTTCTTGCAGATTGTCCCGGTCCCCCATTTTACAGGGCCTGGCACATTACTAACTGTCCCCAGAGCCCAATCCATGGGGCCTAGATTAACAACGGAAGCCCAGTCGGACAAGTGGCCTCCACATTGGGAGCAGCAATAGAGATGTTGGCTCGAGCTCACCACACCTGTAATGCATGCATGAGCGCGAGGCCAGCAAGGCAGCCAGGAGTGGGCTCACCTGTGCTGCCCCCACCGTGCCTATTTGTATTTAGGTGGCCATTGGCCATGGGCACCAAGGATTTACAAATCACAGGAGTGCTGTAACTAAAATATTCGTCCTTCTCGGGCTGAAGCACCCGCACCGTCTGTTTTCAAAGTTCTCCTCTTAAGTCTCCCAGGTCATGGAATGTATGACCTAGGGTGACTGTTTCACATTATTCAAACGTTGCTGGACCTAGGGCTTGGTGCACATCAGCTCGGGAGAGCTGGGCACAACTTGTGGCTGTTCTATACTTGTGGTTAGCCGCATTATGTGACATGAAGAGGTAAAAGTCTCTAACACATATCCCTGATCGTTCTTCAAATGGTTTATTTTAAAGTATTTTAATAACAATGATTACTAATGAGCATTGCAATGGTCACACACCTTATTTCCATCTACCTGATGTACATATGTGTATATTAATGTGTTGTATTCAGTAGTGTGTGTAATAAATGTATTTTCCTTTTTCTAAGAAAAGGCACTGTCTCTACAATAATTTATTGAGTGTTGTTGTTGCATGCCAGTGAATGGAGATTTCTAGGCTACACCACCCCTCCTGAGTAGGCCTCCAGGGTCACCGACCACGGGAGCACCGCCAACAGGCTGGCGGTGCTCCCAAGGGCATTCTGACCGCGGCGGTTCAGCCGCGGTCAGAAAGGGTAAACCGGCGGTCTCCCACCGGTTTACCGCTGCCCCATTGAATCCTCCATGGCGGCGGAGCGCGCTCCGCCGCCATGGGGATTCAGACACCCCCTACCGCCATCCTGTTCATGGCGGGAAACCCGCCATGAACAGGATGGCGGTAGGGGGTGCCGCGGGGCCCCTGGGGGCACCTGCAGTGCCCATGCCAATGGCATGGGCACTGCAGGGGCCCCCGTAAGAGGGCCCCACAAAGTATTTCAGTGTCTGCAAAGCAGACACTGAAATACGCGACGGGTGCAACTGCACCCGTCGCACCCCTGCAACTACGCCGGCTCAATTCTGAGCCGGCGTCCTCGTTGCAGGGGCATTTCCGCTGGGCCGGCGGGCGCTCTTTTGGAGAGCGCCCGCCGGCCCAGCGGAAATGTTTGAATGGCCGCCGCGGTCTTTTGACCGCGGTGCGGTCATTTGTCAGCGGTACCTTGGCAGACGGCCTCCGCCGTCCGCCAAGGTCGGAATGACCCCCATAATGACACATAAAGCTGCAACACAACACAGACAAACATATGAAACCAAAACAAAAGACAAAATCAAAAACGCCTGACTAACAAATACTGACATCCATATATAAAAACACGTAAAAACAGAAATGTCCAGCTACCATAATCAAAATCATGAATATATACAATCATATATTATGCAACTCAACGTGCAGTCCTTTTTCACAGCAAACAATTTCTCTGATAATTTGTATCCAATACATAGAGAAATTAATGTTCAGAATAAATCTCTGCACGATATAGGAAATGTCCTGAAAGATATAAAGGGATGATGTATAGAAATCTTATCCGGTCTCCATTTGATGTAACTATCAAATTTTCAGAATTCCTCCAAATAGTGATTAATTCTCATTGAGGCCGACTCGCGTTTCGATGGACTTGCACCTCCTAATATTCACAGAATACTCAAGTCACCTTCATCAGGGCACTGTAGGATACTGATACATCATGTCACAGTCTAGAATCTAAACATAATAGGGAATAAATATCTCAATTTAATACTTCTACATCTATACAGGTGATTGTCAAGTCCATTCCCGTGACACTAGAAGAATACAGTGAGAGTGAAATTTGATAGCTATACAACACACCATTAAACCCATGCAAAAACAGAAAGAAGACTAAAACCAAATAAACCGAAACTTAAGTGAACCCCAAATAAAGTTTTTAGCTGCATACAGGGCCTCCATAATAAACAAATAAATGCCAATAATGTCTAATTCCTCATCCTACCTGATGGTATTAGCAGGCCAAAGTAACTCCAAATGTCACTCGTAAGGATAGGGGGGCTTGTTCACTCTAAAATAGCAGACAACAAAAATAAACTGCTGCAAGATCATCCAAACATGTATCCATTACAAAATGGTTTTGTATCCTCAAAGTACAGCAAGGTAAAATCTGCCTATCAAACAAATAATAAGCAACACTTACCCTCGAGCGTAGTCACTTGATGTATTATCGGCTCTTCCTCTACCTCAGTTGCAAAACCAAACCCCGGGATGGAGTGAACATCAAGAAGGGACTATCTGCCCACATATGTGTGCACATCATCCGAGCGAGGTGGCGGCCATGTTGAAATGATGCCATATTACTAGAAAATTGCAATCAAATGCTGCCAAGCGCACATGTCGGCACAGATTGATAAAAAATGACAACATAAAATCCTAAAAATATATCGAGCTGACAAGGAAGTATGTACAGAAATTATTCTGTATAATAAATCTAAAGAACAAACTAATTTATGGAAGCCATGTAGGAGTAGAGGCAAGATGTATACACATATTACAACACAGCATTATCAAAATCGCGCAAATGCGTGATTAATTTATATGATGACAAATTAACAATGTCAGACATACAAAAAAAGGCCCTAATGGGAGATAGCATGGGAAAGAAAAATTCATAAAGAGAGGGTGGAATGATATACATATACACCCCATAATGAGAAAGTAGAAATATATCAATCTGGGAAGAATAGAATTAATGAGTCCAGGTAGAAAGAAGAAGCTATTGGCATAGATTAGAGGGCATTATACCAAGGTATTTCCTCGTTCAGACCTTTCTCAAAGGTACGTAAAAGAAAAATCCAGAATACCTCTCTCTTTTTTCTAATGGATTCCACACAGGCACCCCCTCTTGACCAAATTGGTCCCAAATATGGTCCATCTTATCTCATCTTCCCTGTGGTGATGTGTAGCCCAATGAGCAACCAACGGGACATTTAATTTACACGCTTTTATCGCAGACTTGTGTTCACATAGTCTGGTCCTGAACTCTCTAGATGTCTCACCCACATAACCTAGGTTGCATGGACACAGAGTCAAATACACCACGTTTTTGGATCTACAATTCGTCATGGTTGTCGAAACAATCGCTTTTCATTATGTATGAATTTGTCAGTCATCATGGCCCCACCACAAGCATGACAGCTACCACATTTAAAATTCCCTTTGATGGGGTCCAATCTTAGGACAGATCTTTGTACCAGACCAGAATATTGTGCAAGTTTTTATTCCTTTTAAAGCCAAAAAGTGTTTTTTCCAATGGTATGGCATCCTCGCTCGTATTCAAAATATGCCACTCAGAGTTAATGATTTGCCTAACCCTGTCGTTCAAATTAGAGTGATGAACTACACACACCAACTTCTCATTGTTTCCTTTTCTCTTGCCTTGCAATAATGACTCACGGTCATAACATTTTGCTCTTTTTAGTGAATCCTTAATCACTTTGTGGATATCCTCTTTGTCTCAGCTTCTTCTCTAGGACATCCGCATGCTTCAAAAAATCTTTGATCTCAGTACAATTTCTTCTGAGACGTAAGAACTGAGAGAAAGGCATGGCCTGTCTTTGACTTCTAGGATGGAAGCTATCAAAGTGTAAAAGTGTATTTCTAGCTGTGGGCTTGGTGAATAGGGACACAATAAGATGTCTGTTCACATGTTTAATGTATACATCCAAAAACTCCACCTGATTACAGCTACACTTCATGGTGAATTTAAGGTTGTTGTCACACAAATTAAGCCACAGGAGAAATTCATCAAGTTTCTCTTCCTCCCCTTTCCAAATGAAGAAAACATCATCAATGTATCTACACCAAATAGACACATTTTCAAAAAAAGGGGCTATCTTGTATATGTATTTTTCCTCAAACTCCCTTACGTATAGATTGGCTACACTGGGAGCGCAGGCAGCACCCATGTTAACTCCCTTGGTTTGTTGGTATATAGTTCCATTAAAGTCAAAGCAATAGTTGTGTAGAACAATTTTTAAACAGACTACAATAAATTTGTGTAGGGGATCTGGGCCCAGGGTGGTAAAGTACGACTTTACACAGTCCAGGGCTTGCTGTTGGGGAATATTCGTGTAAAGATCTTCTAGGTCCATAGTGACTAATATCTCTTGCTCCGGATTGAAATCAAGGCCTTCTACTTTTGAAATCAAGTGTCCTGTATCATGCACATAGGACGGATGTTCTATAACTAAAGGTTTCAAAAAATTATCTATATACTGAGATAATGGTTCGATTGCAGACCCTATATTCGAGACAATGGGGCGTAGGGTGGATCCGTCGAGTTTTTGTGTACTTTTGGAAGTCCATATATAATGGGCCGCCTCGTATATTCAGGCGTAAGAAAGTCAAATTCCTTCTGGCAGATCAAACCTTGTTGCAAGGCAGTACTGTTATTCTCTTTAATTTATCTTTTGATATGCATCTCTGGATTTCCTGGCATCACTTTATAAAACTCTGTGCACTTGAGCATATTAGACATCCTAACGATGTAATCATTGGTATCCAAGACAGCAATACCCCCACCCTTATCACAATGTTTTATAGTGATCTTGTTGTTACTATTAAGGTGGCATAAAGCAGAATTCTCTTCTTTATTTAAGTTGAATTCAGACTTAGGAATATGTTTAAACATATTGTCAAATTTTCGCAGCACAGCTTTTAAAAAAATCGCTACTTCAGGACCCAAACAATCTAAACTAGGTACAAAAGAAGACGGGAACAGGAGAAGAGGAGCCAATCATCGACATGTGAAAGACAGTATAGTTATATCTTAGATTTGAAGTTCTACTTTCATTGGACTAAATGTAAACGTACAATTCTGTGACCAATAGTAATATGGAAAGAGTTTTAGAGGATTTTAACTTAGCCCAACTGCACAGAGAGAGGAGAGTTTATAATTTTCCAACCCTTTTCTGGGATGCCATTCCGATTATTCTCATCTTTCAGACACGCTTTTCTCATTTTCGTTCTTCACCGATGAGGTGTACTCGCCATGATTCCTTAATTAGAGAGTTCTATCTTTAACTTGCTTAGACTTTGATATTGAATGCTGATCTCTAGACATTGCTTTACAAATGGTTTGGATAGCTTAGAGTCCCTTAGTTCTGAACCATTTCCTTTCATGGTACAATGCTGGTGATGACCGAACAGATGTCCGATTGACGAACACAGTCGAAGCTTGCTGATCCATATTTGAGGAGAGGTATTAATCAAATGTTATTGTGTTTGATGTAATTTCTCTTTTGTCCCTAGGTACCAACCGCTATTTTGATAGAGCCATAGTAAGATGTTTTTCCAAATTTGTGTTGCCTAAAACTGTTTTCACATGAAGCCCGAAATTCTAAAGCTAATTAGAGGGTTAGAAAGGGAAGTCCTGAAATAGTAACAGATTGCTATTAATAAATAATTGAGGTTATTCAGTTGCTGAACCTAAATGTATGCTATTTCTATTGCACAGTTGTAAATGCTATTGATTTGTACTTTAACTCTAGAATGCTTAGTGTTCCTGCTTTGATTAAATTAAGATTCTTTAGAAGATTTGGTCAACCAGTGTTGTTTCTGTATGTACACCATTTGATTTTGAGATTAAGTTATGTGATATTAGCATTGTTAATATAGGGAAATAAACAAATAAACTTTATTAAAAGTGTGGTTATTCATGGCCCAAGGGGTCATGGTGCGTGGAATTACTGACTCCAAAGATTATTATTACTATTGATTTATATTGTTATTGATTAGTCTTGGGATTGGGCGTATGGTGGGAATACCTCTAAGCGCAACGCGTCCCCTTATAAATTAAAGACAAGAAACCAAATAAGGTCAGACGCTCAGAGTACTGAACGTCCAAAGTCCATCACAACGAAAGTAGAGGGAAGGTAGCAATTGTAACGATCAGTCTTCAATGTATAATGGAATTATCTTGAAAATATAATTTTGCAACTGTATTATTGTTAGCTCTTACTGGAGATTTATAGGGGACTTATCAAGGTTCCCACATGGGCACTTGGTTGAACTTGGTACCATGCTTTTGAACTCATCAAATTCTGCAAAATTCTATTTTCTGGGTAACCAATTCTAAAAAGCTTTCCCTCATCACTCTTCAGTTTTAAGAAGATACGTGCACTGTTGCGCTTGCAGTGTGGATCCTACTTTTTTTAAATATTTACACACGTCAGAAATGTTTTTTTAATCTTTCACGATGTACTGTATTGTGCCAAGCCAGAGTGCAATTCAATTCTATAGGCAAAAATAATCTTAGGTAGTTAAAAATCTATAGCTGTTGTCTGTGGGACAAGTTGTTTCACATTTACTATGTTGAGAATTGACCTCCCTAGAAGCCGGCATTGTGTCATATTTTGCGGCATTCTTCTTTTGGTCTTTTTACCATACCAGAGGGTGGTGCAGCGTCTACATCCTTCCCACCCCTTCTCCCACCCCCACACGCACACACCCGTATTTACAGCGCCACTGCCGTACTTTACGGAGCTCTACGTTGCGCCAATCCTTTTTTGACATCCAGCCACACGCACAAAAAGATATATATACATGAATAAAATGACCAATCTACGTCGTCTGTGGAAACGACGGACGCACGACAGCCTAACGTGCATATGATAGTCAGAAACAAGACTATCCCAGAGGAAGAATATGTTGTTTGCCTAGCTAGAATACCACAGCTTTGATTGTCGGCGCTATCAGAACACCTCTCTTCAACTCATCTTTTTTTCATAAAACCGTTAGGAAAGCAGAATCAAGCAAGTGAAATACATATAAAAATTAAGAGGACACTGCCATCTAGAGGGTATGCATTCTATGTATTCTACCAGATGTCGCAGTTCAGAGGCCGAAAAACAATCAACAAAGTTGAAGAATGAACCTCTCACCAAAAATGCATCATAATTTTTAAAAAATTCATACGTCACCGGGCTACATCGTGGCTCTTGGAAGCGCAGTAAAATCAACACAGCGTTCTGCTCTGTAAGGGAAAATACCATCGAGCTGGAGTGCTGGCACAAACAATAACTAAGAGCACGAGGGATTTAAAAATGTGCAAACTATTGGGAAATCTTAAAGCTGCACCGTGATGCCTTGAGGGCATAAATAACAGCGTAGATGTGGATTCAGCACCATGCACATTTTTTAGAATCTGACCAAATGATTGGTTGTCCGCAGTGGGTAATTTGCAAAAAAATGAGTGGCCTGCAAAGATCTGCTCTGAATCTTACGGCGACGCTAAGTGTCGGCGCGCAGAAAACCGGGGCTATGTATGCTTGAATCCACCTCATGCCTCTTTGATCCATTACCATTACCAGATTACCCATTTACCGCTCTTTTGCAGCTTCCTGTTTACTCCCTTTGTGACGGCTTTTTCATCTTTCTCTTCCTGCATCTGTCCACGTTGTGTGTTTTCTTTATCTTGCTCTAGGTAAATGTCTGATTGGGAAAAATAATTGCCTGCCCCCAAAAATGAGTGCTGGTGTCCCTCACTGGCAACCAGCAGCTCAGATCAAGCACTGCTTGGTCAAAACGGAGGGTGGTTGTGTTTAGGTCTCGGCAAATTGACATATGTCTTACAATGTAAATAAAGCTAGTGGGCTTTGGGTCTTCTCCTTTTCGACCATTGTCTGGATACTTTGTCAAGCACAGCTTCTAGAGTATATCTATCATCTAATGCTATTGACTGTATTTTGCATGCTTCAGCCTGCACTCCATTGCTTGCAGTGAATGCGTGAGGGACCACATCACAACCCTAGCCCTCCAGTGTAACTCATGCTGGCTCCCTCTCAAAGGTTTCACTCCAATGAGCCTACATTAGCACATAAACTCAGACCTACTGGCTTTGCAAATGTTTTTTTTTACTAAATGTGTGATTAGAGCAGTGTCTCTTATACGATAAGAAAGGTCCTGGTCCTACAGGAGACTGCATTTATATAAATTAACATGGATGCTGCAAACACCTTTGTGCCTTTCCCTGCAACACAAGTTACCTGTAAGCAAGCAAGAACATTGAGGATTCATTAGAACCAGATGGATTGGCTCTGGCTTGCAGTTTATAAAGTTTTTGCCATAATTATAACATCCAAGCTGGATTTGTAATAGTAGCACAGACTTTGGATTCTAAACCGCTTCTATGTGTGGCGTGGGAGTTGGGTGGTCTATGAAAATGTACTGGATGTGCAACAAATGACAAAGCAATTTGAACGATTTCTTGAATTAGACTCTGAAATTACATTTCTTATTCTCAGAAGGTTTAAAAGGAAAGATGTCATGCCATGAGTAAGGTTGGTTCTAATGCATACTGTGTTTCATCTGTTTAGTCCTTGATTTTAAATCTTTGGGTGGGGAAGATGGCCCATTGACATCTCCCACGCTACCTCAGCAGAGAGGAGGACATCAATGGATGTCCATCACAGGGAGTGCGGGGGGAGTAGAGCTCCATGTGGGCACCTGTGGAGCTGACATGAAATTGCTTTATCATCAGCCCATCTCTCCAATGCCCATCCGAGAGTTCAGTATACCACACGGTGAGCTGCCATGAGAGATCACAAACAATGGCAACTGCACCATGAGAAGCAGGTAAGAGAAGCTCTGCATGTGTCAAGTAAAATATCTCCTGCCAGCGGACACATCTCCATTTGGGAAAAGTGCTACTGCAAAGGGGAGTGCCTCCCCTTTCCAGCAATACAGACCCATGCTTGTGGATCACAGGTGTACAACAGTCCATTAGCAGGAATCCCACTAAACACCAAGGGTTCTGTGTTTTTTCAGGGGAGGTCTGCACCAGTAGCACTAGTCTCCCCCCTCCAGGGGACCAAATAAACTGTGTTGATTTTCCCTTCCTTGGAAGGGCAAACTGGACCCCAGAGGGGGGCACACTCAGCATTACCAGGGAAATGAAAATTGGCTGCAATTGTTTTGTGCTTGTACTGCTCGAGACACTTATGACAACCTCCAGGTGATATATCTTGTGGTGGATGAACATCAAATGTGTACGGTACAATAACTGATCAGTGGCTGAATTTGGGGCCACATGTAGCAAGATATGATTTTGCGACTCGGAAATTGCGAGTCCGTGCGACTCGCAATTTCTGAGTCGAAGAATCATATGCAGAATGGTGTCTCAGACACCTTCTGCGAATCGCAAGGGGGTCGCAAAGACCCAGCTCATTAATATTAATGAGGTGGGTCGCAATTTGTGACCCCCTTGCGATTCCCTGCACTCACAGGGATGGTGGCCTGCTGGAGACAGCAGACCTCCATGTCTGTGACTGCTTTTTTAATAAAGCAGTTTTTTTTTTTTGTATTGCAGCCCGTTTTCCTTAAAGGAAAACGAGTTGCAATACAAAAGAGAAAATGAAATCATTTGGTTTCGTTTTTTCAGAGCAGGCAGTGGTCCATTGGACCACTGCCTGCTCTGAAAAAATATTTATGGCGACATTCACAAAGGGGAAGGGGGTCCCATGGGGACCCCTTCCCTTTTGCGAATGAGTTAGCACTCACTTGACATGGGTGCTAACTGCGAATTGCTTTGCGACCGCGTTTGCGGTCACAAAGCAATTCTGCATTGCGGTGCGAATCGCAAATAGGAAGGGAACACCCCTTCCTATTTGCGAGTCGCATTCCCATTTTGCGAGTCAGAACTGATTCGCAAAATAGGAATGTGCATCGCGATGTGCGTTTTGCATGGCGCAAACTGCGAATTTCGCAGTTTGCGCCATGCAAACCGCTTTGTACATCTGGCCCTTGGTCACTAATTTCCACATGATGTATGTTTTTAGTGGGTTTAAGGAGTTTCTGAATGCACAAACTGATCAATGGCTGAAGTGGGCTGTCACATAGCTCTATGATGCAGTGGGTGGAAGTAAAATATGAATAACTGAATAAAATCAGTGGATGGAGTGGGTGAAATGAAGTACACAGGGACTTTTCATGTGTTGATTGTACTTCTATTTATTTGTGATATCGGTAAGGAAAACACCCCATCCTGTCGATCTGCTCCCGGTCTCCTTTTCCTTGTCAACCGCCGCCGTCACCATGGTTACCCCCAAGGTTCTCGGCATAGAAGGCCACGCATCTCCCTCTCGTCATCAAACAAAAACATAAGAAATTAAGACATATAAGAAATTCAACAATTACAACTACTAAGAACTTACAAGTACAGAATTAGCTTACAGCAATACCTGCTATACAAAGTCATCTAGAATTTGAGGGCATCTAATAATTCTTGAACTTTTTCTTAATACTTTGTGATTATCAACATCATCCCCCCTTCCACCAACATTATTTCTCACAGACTTCTCCTCCTCACATCTGGTTTTGATTTTCACAACTCTCCCAACATTCCACACCTTATGATCTTCAGTCCTTACAGCATTTCCCATGACCTTTATTACTTTGAGAGGAGCAAAAAATCTTGAATGATCCTTTGAAAGACCAAGACGAGGACTTCTCACCCTGACAATATCTCCTTCCTGAATCACTATTTTCTTTACAGCTTTCCGCCTATCAAACCTGAGCTTTCTTTCAGAGGCCTTCTTGAGTTCTCTCTCACATTTTTTCTTATCCTTACTCAAGAATTCTGGTTTTGAACCCACTTTGTCATTTACCCATGAAGGACACACCAGAGTGTTCGGTTTTCTTCTCCTGAATAATTCAAATGGTGAAAACTCAGTAATCGTATGGAGGGTTAATCGTTAATTCTTAACCTTGCACGATAACTCTTCCTTTCAACACTTATTATTCACCACCGCCAATTAGATAGTTTCCTTCAGTACCCTATTTAGCCTCTCAACCATGCCATTTGTTTCTGGATGGTAAAGAGAAGCTTTCTTCTGCTTAATGCCTCTGTCACTCAGATACTGCTCCATGCTCTGCAAAACAAGCTGTACACCATTATCAGTGAGGATAGACGAAGGGAACCCTTCTCTGTCAAAAACTTGATCAAGAAATGTTATGACATCACGCGTTTCTATAGTAGTAGTAATCCCAACTTCAAGCCATCTCGAAAACATATCCACTAACACGAACACATTTTTGTCAGTGCTGGAGTGTTTGACCGGACCCAAAATGTCAAATGAAATTTCTTGCCAAGGTTCTTTTGGTAATTCTCTCACTTCCATTGGTTGAACCCTACAGGTTAATGCCTTATCAGCCCTAGAACACTCCACACATTCTCTAACACTGCGCTCAATATGAACATCTATCCCTGGCTACCAATACATGAGTCTCAACCTTTCCTTGGTTTTCGAGATTCCAGGATGACTCTCATGAGCTATAGAGATCAAATTGTCTCTCAACTTTCTTGGAGGAATAAGCCTGGTCCCTCTCAGTACTAAATCACCATATGAGGATAATTCATCCCTGACTCTCCAGAATCCACTTAACCGTTGATCATTCTTCTCAGTACCGTCCCATCCATTTCTGATCTTCTCGACAACCTACTGTAAAACCTCATCACCAATCAATTCTGTCAGTCACTCGCTTTCTGTAATTATCCCCTCTCTAATCACACACACATAAGCTCATCCTCAGGTTCCAAATCATTATTTACCAATCTTGAACAACAATCAGCAATGTTGTTCTTCTCTCTGGGCATATACTGAACTTCAAAATGAAATTCCTGTAATGTCATCACCCACTTTCTAATCCTACCAGATACAGCATCCAACCCCTTTTTCTCAATAATTTCTTTCAAAGGTTTACAATCTGTTCTTACCAGAAATTTACTACCCCAGACAAACTTCCTCAGCTTATTCACTGCCCAAAACATAGCTAATGCCTCTTTCTCAATTACAGACTAATTCAACTCCGCCCCCTTTAAGCTCCTTGATATGAACGGTATTGTCCTCTCAACCCCATAATCTGTTTGCATCAAAACAGCACCAAGCCCCTTGGCACTAGCATCTGACATAATTACAGTATCTTGTCCAGATGCAAAGCTCTGCAAGCTAGAGGTAAACCTCAAGCTTTGTTTCATACCCACAAATTTATTTTCACATTCTTTGCTCCTTTGAAATATAACAGCTTTCCTCAAAAGTTCTCTCATAGATTTTGTTTTATCTGCAAAATTGTCAATGAACCTGCTGTAAAATTCTGCCATGCCAATAAATGCAATCACTTCTTCCTTTGAAGAAGGACTCCCAAGATTGAGAATTGTGTCTATTAAGTCTTTTTGTGGTTCAATACCTCTGGAGGAAATCGTGTGACCAAGATAGTCAATTTAATTCAGGTTAAATTTACATTTTTCTGCCTTCAACATTAGCCACTCTCCTTCCGTTTCCGAAGTACCTCCCGTACTCTGTTGTTGTGTTTCTCTTCATCCTTGCCATACACTAAAATGTCATCTTGATATATCTTGATTCCTCAAACTTCTTTAAGCACTTTCCATGGCACGTTGAAATACAGTCGCAGCTGAAGCCAGACCAAAAGGCATACGGATAAACATATAAATACCAAACGGGGTAATGAATGCCATTAAATCTTGAGAGTCCTTATGTAACTTTATCTGATGATATGCAGAAGTCAAGTCTATAGAGGAGAAACATTTTGCATTTTTCAATAAAGATAACATTTCATTAATGTTAGGCAAAGGATAATGGTCCCCAACCACACATCTATTTAACTCCCTCAAGTCAATGCATAACCTTGGCTCACCATTAGCCTTCACAGCCATCACTACTGGAGCCAACCACTCGGTGGCTTCCACCTCTTCAATTATACCATTCTGTATTAGTTTGTCCAATTCTGCTTTCATTTTCTCCTTGACCATCAAGGGTACATTTCTTACTTTGCTGACAATGGGCGTGACCCCTTCCTCATTTTTATCTTATGCACATAACTCTTCAAACAACCAAGTTTGTTCTGAAAAAGATACAGAAATTCCTGTTCATACAAAGGTTTGGAGCTGTTCACAGCATCAACACACTCTTCATCTTTCAGCCTTACAGAAGGGAACCCATTGGAATCAAGATATACTCTTAAATCCTTCTGATGTAACCAACTAATGAGGGAACCCCCTCTCACGGAGACATAGATCTTCCCAGCAGACAACCTATTCTTGAACTGAATGGTACCCATAAAATAACCCATCAGCTTAATAGGTTCCCCACCGTAACCTTTCAGAGAAATATCAGTTTGAAAAGTTTTACTGAAGCTTTGAGAAGCTTTTCAAACAAATTTCAAGGAATAAGTGTAATCTTTGCCCCCGAATCAAACATCATGGGAATATGCAATATGGACAAAAACATTTTTGACTTGCAAAATAAATTCTTCCGGAGAGTCATCATCTTCCAAAGTCACCTCTTGAACTCCTTTTTTTCCTACTATTTGAACTCCTACAACATGAAGCAACATGTCCCTTCTTGCCACAAATGTTACAGAAAACTTTCCAACCAAGACAACCCTTGAAATTGGTGTAGTGGCCAAACGCACCACACCTATAACATTTCCCTTGCAAAGTCTTTTTCCCTTGTCCATCTTTAGAGTTATCTTTCACCATCCTCAAGGACTTCATTTTCTCTTGTAAATTTCTCCCTTGACTCACAACATGTACATCATTTCCCATGTCACTGGAACTAGACTTCCTTATTTCTTCAAGGCAGGCTGAACTGTGCTCATACGTCTTAGCAATAGTTACCACCTCATTAAGAGAAGGATTATCTTTGTTCCAAAAAGATTCTCTTGTCTTATCAACATTGCAGCCTAACATAAATTAGTTCCTCAAACTTTCGTCCTCAGTACTTCCAAAGCTACATTTTGAAGCTAGTTTCCTCAGAACAGTAACATACTTCTCAACAGACTCCCCCGACTTTTGAAGCCTTTTGCCAAAGTGATACCTCTCCAATACTGTAGAAAGTTTCGGTAAATAGTGTAGATCAAGTTTTTTTATGCAAATCTCAAAATCATTGCGATCACCAGCATCCTCAACAGAGAGTTCAGGCAGATTTTCAAACACTTCTTGCCCTTCAGGATCTAACCAATGCAACAAAAGTGACATTTTCCGCTCAGCACTCAAAGATGTACCACAAACTCTAGCATAGTGTGCAAAGACACATTTCCACTTTTTCCAAGGTATTTGGGGTTCTCCAGGAGAGGACAAGAAAAATGGAGGACATGTTACATTCTGCATCTTTTGAGCAAATAAGAAAAAAAAAAAAAAAAAAAATCAATTTGCAGAACAGTCACAGTATTTCACAGATAGTAAAATAACACAGATGACAGCCAAAAGATGATTAGTGTGCCTATCACTGAACTTTAAATAGTTGAAGGCACTCCCTGAATGCTAGAAGAAGTGTGCCTATCGCTGAATGTTTCAATGACACTCCATGGATCATAGAAGAAACATTGTACCAAGTGAAACAAGGTGTGCCTATCACTGAAATGAAGGCACCGTTAAATCCAAGAGTGTGGCTGATACTCTATTGCCAATAAAGTGATATGAAGCAGAGAAAAATAGAACGAGAATAAGAGGGTGTGCCACACTTCCTGCTTGTAAGCAGAACCTCCAGGAAGTCGCGCTTGTACGTGAATGCGCGCTCCAAACCTCACGTGACTCTGCCAAGGAAGTGCTGGAAAGGAAGCCGGTTGAATGAGAAAACAAGTCGGTAAGTTTTCTCAAATGCACTCACTTCCCAAGAGGCAGTACTGGCGTGCGGCTGCGAGACAGGGGCAGGTGCGCTATGAAGGCAGAAGGCAGCCGGTCAAACACTTTTCCAACGTGCAGCCAACTGCACACATTATCCGCGCAAGGTGCCACCAAGAAAGGAAGCTCACAGGTCCTACAACACGGCGAGCATCTTTGATATATGATTTCTGGTTCTGTCAATAAAGATGACAAACTACGAAAACTGAAAATAAAAACACTTACCCTTCATATAAACTCTCATTATTGACTCCGAAAAGAAATGTAATTGATATACTGAAAATTGTTAAATGTTATGATTGCAGCTTCTACTCGTCTCTAACTACACCTCCAAGGTTCATTGCCTGTGGTCCAGTAGTAAGGCCGAAATCTTTAAAAAAAAGTTTATTACTGGCATTTTCAGCTCTAACAAAGGTGAGAAAGAGATGAGCTAGAGAGGGTGAAGTGAAATACAGAAAGAGGCACAGAAAGTGATTAGGGACTGTGGCACTGTAATGTTAAACAAACAAATTAGAGACTATGAAAGAGAGGTAGCTAGACAGAAGAATGGTGGTGAGAGAGTAGAGCTTGAGGGAGCAGAGGTATAAAGGGGCAGGGGAGATTGTGAGGTAGAGACAATTTTGTGATGTAAATTAAGAGGTTAAGCAGAGCAAGAGAAGTGAACTAGCAATATATAAGATTGTGCAACACATGAGGTAGAGAGACACATGAGGTAAAGAGGGAGGTGTTGAGTTCAGACAAGGTAATACAAATTCAGACCTGCGTGGTTATATTTATTTAAGAATTTATCAGAAGAAAGCGGCACCGACTGTCCAGAGGGAACTCCGCCACCTACCGCCACAATTCCAAACCCCACATTCCAATCCCTGCATTACCTAACAATATTCCACATTCTAGTTCCGACCGTTCTAACACACCTTCCCACACACCTCTCCCCCAACAAAACAATACAATAAAATAAATTCAATATAAATGGATAATAGTACTAACAATTAAGGTGCAACTTAAATCCTAACACATTAGGAGTGTAACAGTCCATACAATAAGTAACATGCAATAAGTGAACAATGGAACATACAATGAGTAAAACATCACTTGTGGATTGCATAGTCCCTTAAATAAGTAGGAATCTTCCTATCTCTCTCGCTGCAGTGTGGTGCCTCACTCACATTCGCTTGAGCATCATGACAACCCATTTCTTTGACATTGTCAAAATAATTTTCAAACAAATATCCGCTGCATTCTTCCATGCACTCCACATTCCGAATCATGACACTCGGATCTCGCCTACATATTGACAAATGCCTTACATTCCATACTCTACCATCATCCAGTTTTACAGTATTCTTCAGGACCTTTACAATTTTACTTGGTTTGGACCATTGGGATTTCCCTTTTTCCACAAATCCAGATATCTTAACTCGGACACTTTGCCCCACTTTCAATCCACTAATAGTGGATCTGACATTATGGCACAACTTAACCTGCGATTGAAAATCCAGCACCTTGTTTCTCATCTCCTCATCACACACTACCTCAAATTTTCCATGATTCCTTTCCATTAACCACCAGGGAACCAAACCGGTAGAAGGCTTCCTTCCACTTAACAGCTCAAAAGGCATCTTTCCTGTCACAGAATGCGGAGATACCCTGTAGGAAGAAAGCATCTTCCTTAATGCCTCCTTCTACTGAATACCCAACTTTAAGGCCAGTTGTATAGTTTTTTTAACAGCTCTGTTAAACCGCTTAACAAGTCCATTCGAGGAAGGATTATACAAGGCTACCCTGACATGTTTAATACCATTCCTTTCCAAAAATGCCACAATTTTTGCAGAAGTAAACCAGACCCCATTGTCAGATACTAATGTGTCAGGGAACCCTTTCCTAGCAAATACATTTTCCAAAAACTCTATGACAACTTCAGTGGAAATTTTGCTTACAAATTCAACTTCTGGCCATTTGGAAAAATAATCCATCAAAACAACAGCATACGCTTCTCTTGCTGGAAAAGTGGAAAACAGACCTATGAAATCAATAGCTAATTTCCTCCAAGGCCTATCATGTAGTTCAACTGGCAATAATGGTGCAGAACAAGGTTTGGCGCTCTTGTCACTTTGGGCACAAACAGCACAATTTTGCACAAACCTGTCTACCATTACATTCACACCTGGCCACCAGAAAAATTCCTTAACTTGCCATTTATTCCAGGACATTCTACTATGTCCAATGTGACTCCTTCTCACTATAATATCACGTATCCCTTTTGGGGGAATTATTCTGTCCCCACGCAGGATTATACCACTTTCTAAACTAAGTTCATTCTGTAATTTCCACAACACTGCACTCTCACCCCTCAACGATCGCTCACTGGGTCACCCATTGCTTATACATTTTTTAATCAACTGCATTTCATTATCTTTCATCATTTCTCTTCCCATACTTGTTCAGTTAACACTGTTTGTTCGGTCTCACTATACACCTCGGAACCAGACACTACATTTAGATTCCGTGTCCTCATGTGCATCTTGAATAGGTAATCTGGACAATCCCATCAGCAAATGAAGTTGTTTCTACCAGGTATATATTCTGTTTCAAAGAAATACATTTGCAATTTGGAAGCAAGTCTTGCCAGTCTTGGAGATAAATTCCGCCCACCACCTGCTTGTAAAATATTTACTAGAGGCTTGTGGTCCGTATACAATTTAAACTTCGTTCCCCACACATACATTTGGAATCTTTCCACAGCCCACAAAGCTGCTAACAGTTCTTTCTCAATCACAGAGTAATTCCTCTCAGATTGTGACAAAGTGCGCGAGGCATAAGCCACAATCCACTTCTCAGAACTATTTTTCTGTGATAAAACAGCCCCAATGCCATAGTTACTTGCGTCCACTGCAATCACACAATCAGCAGTTGTTACAAATGGTTTTAAACACGGAGAATGCACAATTTCTCATTTGATGCAATCAAAACATTCCGATTGTTCCTGCCCCCACACAAATTGAGCATTTTTCTTTAAAATCTTTCTTAACTTCTCCACTTTGGTTGCATAATTTTCTATGAACCATGAATAAAATTCATGAGACCCAAAAATGACATCAATTGTTCCTTACATTCTGGTTCAGGAGCATCAACAATAGCTTTCACATGGCTCACTTTAGGACAAATTCCCTCAGAGGAAATAACATGTCCTATATATTCCACCTGATACTGACCTAATCTACACTTGTCTTTCTTTACAGTCAAGCCATTCTTGGAAAGTAATGTTAAAACATTCTTGAGAACTTTATCATGCTCCAGCTTGTCCTTGCCATATATCAATATGTCATCTTGGAACACCCTGGCATTACTCACGTTACTGAAAATCCTACTCATCTCCCTTTGGAAGACCGCAGATGCACTAGAAAGGCCAAATGGCATCCTTTTGTATTGGAACGCACCTTCAGTTGTTATAAATGCAGTATAATGCTTTGAACACTCATCCAATTCAATCTGATGGTATGCACTAGACAAGTCAATGGTGGAAAAGAGTGAGGCTTGGCACACAGATGAAACCAATTCCTGCAAATTTGGTAATGGAAAGGTATCAACCCAAATCACCTCATTCAAAGATCTTAGGTCAACACATAATCTGAGATCTCCATTACACTTAAGAGATAAAACTACCAGAGATATCCAGTCAGAACTTTCAATCGGCTCGATGATATTTTTGTCACTCAAATCCTTCAACAATTCCTTTAATTCAGGTCTATAATTCACAGGAACGTTGCGTAATTTATGCCGCAGGGGGCTTGCGTTTTCTTGTAATATAATTATGTGTTTAAATCCCTTCAATTTACCCAAAGATTTTGAAAACACTGTAGGAAACCACTCATCTAACTTGTCATACTGCAACTCTCCATGGAAATCATGCTCCAATACCGCATACATAGGATAAGGTTCTGTAGGATCAATCTTAATCCCTAATTCCTTTATGTGTGGCCATCCTAATATTGTTTGGCCTATCTCCGCTACGTACAGTTTACCTTTGCAATGTGTACATTGGCATAACCAACTATAGGGATTTTGTGACCTGTGTAACTTCCAGGATTTACATCAGAAGATATTAATTCTCTACCAGGCCACAAACTTCTAAACATACTCAAACACATGATCGTAAACCACGGCCACAAATCAACCATGGCGTCTATGCACAAGTCGGGTAATCCAGAAGACTGATCCTGAGGAATTTCGTCACCATCAGGTGAAACACTCAAAACAATTTCTTGCATTCCAGCACAATCAAGATCTTCTTGCCTTGAAATGTAACTGACCCCCTTCAAGTTACTCTTACACACTTTACTAAAGTGTCCCATTTTTTAACACAAATTACACAACTTATTAAGTGCTGGGCACTTCTTAAAATTTGCCAAGTGGTCGGCAGCACTACATCTGTAACAATACCTTGTAGTATTTTTTTCCCTTCAATTTTCCTTTCAACATTTTTTGAGTCCTTAGTTATGGTGCTAACATCAACTGCACCATGCTCAGAATCATTCATATTCTTTCTCACAGTTTGTATACATTTCTCAGATACTTCTATTGTACGTACCACATCGATTGCATGTTTTAAAGACAAGTCACTTCCACATGACCATAATTTCTCCTGAATTTTCAGAGACTTTGTTCTCATTAAAATCTGATCCCGCTAAACTTGGTCGTAGGACATTTGTTCAAAATTACAAGTAACAGTTAAACCTCTAAGAGCAGCTACAAATTGGTCAATTGATTTTTCGTCCTGTTGTGATCTGGAATAAAATTTGTAGCGTTCCAATACTACATTTATCTTTCTGCCATATCGTTCCTGAAGCTGCTTCTTAGCAAGTTCATAACCGTCGACATTTCCAACATTTTCAATTGGTGCTAGGTTTTATAAATTCTCTCAAGCCGATAGCACCCAACCTATGTTTCAGTAAAGCCAAATATCTTTCAGGAGAACTTTCCTGATCCTCTAAAACCTCCACGTAAGCTTCGAATAAGTCTATCCATAGCTCCCATTGAATAGGAGGTTCACCAGGTTCTGCAAGAAAAAATGGTGGTGGCTGGATGTTCGACATACTGATGTTATATAGTGGTGTTACAATAGTACTCAATTTTCCACCAATGTCTCAAAATGAAAAGGAAGAAAACAAATATATAGAATACTTCAATGTGAATCAAAACAACCAACAATGATTCACACATTAATTATAAATGTCATTGTAAAAAAAACTAAAATATTACTATTAGAACGCCAAAGTTACAAAATATCTATAACAGTCCATGGCTCCGTTGCATATTAACAATGAATTCTTCTAAAATGGCCTCCTGACCCGTCCCAGTTAACATCCAGCGCAAGTTACTTATACAATTGTATTTGTCTGATAGAATATTTCAAGATGGCTGCCGCTGCTTCCCTAGAGGCATTCTAGTTGTTGGAGATGTGTCGGATCACGTCAAATTGCAGTCGCTCAATAAGCCGGTGTTGATAACACCTAACAAAGCGTCATCGGAAGGGTCCTTCAAAAACTTAAAAGTAGCGTGTGTTATACGACGAGCAATACTATTCCGTCGTCTATACTGTTCCGTCGTCGATCTGGTCATCCAGACAGCATTCCTTCATCATCGACCATCAATCAATGTACTCGGTGCCGCAGGAATTCAGTGGAAGCTCCCGCTCGTCACCAATGCTGAGTTCAGACAAGGTAAGACACAAATTCGGAACTGCGTGGCTATGTTTATTTAAGAATTTATCCAAAGAGAGCAGCACCGACTGACCAGAAGGAACTCCACCGCCAACTGCCACAATTCCGTCCCCCCACATTCCAATACCCGCATTACATAACAATATTCCACATTCTGGTTCCGACCGTTCTAATACACGTTACCACAGGAGGTGAAGTTGAGAGTGAAAAAGTAGGCAGAGAACTAAAATAAAGGTTTATAGAGCAATATACGATTAGTAAAGGGAGGTTCAGAGATGAGCCAAAATAGGAGTGACGTTGACAGGGAGTTTAAGCTAGAAAGGTAAGATATACAAGCAGAATCAGAATCAGAACATCTTTATTTTGAAGAAATGAACAGCCATAAAAGTTACAAGTTGAAGCACACTAATTAGAAACATCATATAAAAGCAATCCATTCAGCAAGTAAGAACATAGCAGCAATCAGGAGGCATTTCATCCTGGGGCAGTCTAAGGACCTGATTACTACTTTGGTGGTCTGACCATCGTAACCGCCAAGGCCATGGGGAGGAGGCCGCAGTCAAGTCAGCAGCCTTACCCCCACATTATGTTATAATGTTTTCACCGGGTTGACCAGCGGAAATGTCACAAATATGATGTTTCCACCAGTCAGCCTAGTGGAAACAGTGCAGCGGTATTGGCCTTGGCTCCACTAGGAAGCCAAGGCCAATGCCTTCGCACACAGCATCATGGAAATGCACATAGCAGACAGTGCGCATTTCGAAGGTGCTGGCAGGGGGGCCCTGCACTTCTTATGCCATGGGCAGTACAGGGCCCCCGTAGCCCCAAGCACTGGCTTTCTGTCAGCCTTTCTATGGCAGTCCACCAAACTTGCTATTGGGCCCTAAGTGACAAAGTTATGAAAAAGTGGCAAAGTTATGAAAGCATAGTACTATGGGCCTTTACAGCAGCCCTCCAAAAACAGCCAACATGTAAGATCATTTCATCATCAGATAAATGTAGTAAAAGAATAGAAGCTGATTTAAAGTGTATGTAATCACATTTCTTTTTTAAAAGGGGTATTAAAAATGCCATATAATTTACAAAGAAGTGCAAAGTTGCAGCATAGTTTCCTGGACTTGCCATCGTGGGGACAATAGTTATCATCTAAATGAACCATCTATTCTAAGGGGAAGCACAATAGAAACTTATCAGTGTCTGCTTTAAAACGAAATAATAATAAGCATTCCCAGAGATAGTTGGTAGGGGAGTTTAACAGAGGAAGATGCAAATGTGGGCTTGCTCGCTTCACTGTTACATCTGTGAGAGCAACTAAATACATATAGGGCTTCTTTAACATGCTTTATAACTAAGGTATTACAACTTTCTGGTTCAACAAATGCATGCTGCCAGCCAATTTTGGAGTATTCTGATTTAACATAAGACAGCCATGGGATACACAACCGTTAATCACATGAGAGGCACTCCAAAATTATGTAGCTGGATAGACCAGCCTCCTCATTTTTCCAAATAGCTTACCATAATAGTTTAAATAAAGTAAGCTCACCTCTTTGTAGCAGATTAAGTTTGAAGTAGCTAACGGGGTTGCAAGAACTCTCCTACCAAAGCAATTTTCGTACCACTGGGTGGCCTCACATAATGCCACATACCTCAGCTCTGCACATTGCAATTGAGACACATTGTGACTTGTAGATCTATAATACCTGGGCAAGCGAACCTCCGCCCTGCTGTTGAAGGACACTACACAGAGTGCCCACCGCTTTTGATCATTTTACTCTGCACTGTACGACATCAGGGATCCAAGACTCTGTAGATTTGGAAAGGTGCTCGTACTACTCAGGTAATTAGTTCCTATAAGAGAGTAGCAAGTTGTTTCCACCTCCGGCCTCATGACATATGTGATTTTGAAAAATGTGTTTGTAGCTCTAATGCGCCCATAAAATCCACAAAGGCAAGGATCAGGTAGCATAGGGATTTGGGCATGTGTGCCATAAGCACTGTGTCATCCACATATAAAAGTGTTGGCAACAATGCACCTTTAATTTTGGGTACATGGAAAGCAGTGGAAGTTAAGACAGGGCAGAGTTCATTAATATATAAAATAAATAGTAGAGGGTCTAGCACACAGCCCTGTCTCACACACTGCCAAACATCTATGTCACCAGAAACCTCTCCAGTGGTGCTGGTTCTAGTTCTTGCCTTCACATCTTTGTACAGTTAGGCCAAAAAGTGTACTAGCACTTTATCCAACCTCCGAGATGAAAGCATATTCCATAGCTTTGAATGATTGACACAATCGAATGCTGAGGTCAAATCCATGAAAGATAGGTAAAGTGGGCTACGTTTAGTGACAGTGTATTTACCAAGAATTAAATTTAGATTTAGGCATTGCTCAACTGTCTCTACACTATTTCTGAACTCATATTAACAGGGATTTAAACTGATTCAGCTTCAATCCACTCTCTGATTCTGTTATAAATAACCCTCCCTAGGACTTTGACTGTCGTATCTATCGAAGAGATAGGTCTAAAACATTCAAGTTGGTACCGGCCACCTTTTTTAAATACGGGTAATATGATGGAAGCTCTCTTCATGATATATGAATCTTGTCAAAAGCAAGATTATTAAAAACATTAGTAAGTAAGGGTGTCCAGAAATCAACATTATATTTTATTACATCAGTCGGGACCCCATCAAGGCCTGGTGCCTTGCCACTGACACTCTGATTTATCAAACCGACTACCTCACTTGAACTAGTCTGAATGCACCTCAAGCTATTAGAGTCTATTATAAAATCAATATCTGATGGTGTAGCAGCATAACAGTGACAAAACAACTCTCCCGGGTTTTGCTAGCGATATGACAAGAGATTGGAGATACAGGGGATTTTTTACACCTCAAATTCAAGACGGCAGCCCAAAAAGATCTTATATCTTTCTGGGACGCTGCCTTTGCTAACCTGTCCCCATTGTAATGTCAGTATCTCCCTCAAGTGCTCAGCGGTGATCTCTTTATATTGTTTCTTTGCTATGGGCATTGCTACAGCGTCCTTTGGTTTGTTGGACAAAGCCCTGCTAAGTGCATGGTTAGCCACTGAACAATCATGGTAAAACCATCTAGGTGTGCTACTCCCAGGATGGCAGGACTTTTAAACCTCTTTCCTAATACTAGATCATAAATCAGTAAATGCCTCAACAATCAGGTAGTCAGCATCTGCTTCCACTAGGCTTACTTCTACCAATCCTATGTTCTCTTTGATTACAGAATTAAACAATTGGTTTGGATTGCACATTTTCCTCACCAGGCGAAAATTATCTGTGGACGTCTGAAGATTGCATGCGCCTATTTCAACTCTAAATCTTTTCTTAGAAGTGAATAAAAAGGCTGCCTCCATGGGTTATAGTCAATATAAGTGGATAATATAACCTTTCCATGCAGAAGTATACTTTAAGTGTCAGGAAATAAAAATGTAGTCTATTGTGGAGGAGCAGGCACTGCCCCTAAAAGTAGGTAGGACTGATTCATTAGTCTCCACCACTTCCAGTACATTCACAAGGTTGCAAGTCACTAAATGGGACACAGATCCCCAACCTTTTGGGTTGTCAGGTACATGGAGGGGCACATTAGTGAGTAGTGTATTACAATTAAGTGGTAACCTCACAGTAAAGTCTTTTCCCAGAAATAGATAGCCTTGTCGACCTATGGAGGGACTTTTATCAAGCAGCATAATGACATAATCAAACAAGGGAGGGCTATTTCAGAAATCATTGTTATAGAAGTTGACAAGATAAAGACTCATAAGGATTTTCAACAATATGTCTTGGAAGGTATTAGTGGGGGTCTCAAAAGATTTAACATGTCCCCCAGTAGCAGTGCTTACCCAAACCACAAGACTCCCTTATGCTCGACCATGACGAGAGGGTAGAGCCAGCATGCTTTAACACTGAAAACCATCTACCACTGATAGTAAAATACCCCGGTCTCTTGGAACAAGACAATATCATAGCCCTTTATAAAAGTAACCCATTTAAGCATGCTGATCTTCGATCGCAGCCCTGCAATGTTTTGACTTAATACCCACAATAAAGACTTCCATGAAGCAATTGGGGAAGCAGTTTAACAAAAAGTTGTTGGATCGTGCTTGGTATACAGTGTTGAATGGGCTAAATAGTGATGGATTGGTGTCTCCCCTTGGGGTTCCCCTGGTAGTCATTCAATGTCCTCTGGGTCACCCAGTGGTGCAAACCTGGTTTTGCAAATAAACAGACGCACTGAATCAAAGGGACACATGAACAAGGGTTGGATGGCATTGCCCTGTAAAAATATCCGAACGGGAGTGCAGTAAGGCTGGTTGTAGATTGACAGTTGTGTTGCTGCGTGCCCAGTATTTTTCGAACACATGAGGGATTCCTGAAGTTTATCACAGTACAATCTCTCATAATGTTTTTGTGTGAATGCCCCGCTCATCCCACCCTCCTCATCATAATAACCTCATTAAGGCCCCATACAATAAAGTGTTTACACTTATTCAGCCAGTCAAAATATGTATTGTGTTGTTGGTCCCATGTTTCACGTTGCTTGGACTTAAGCAGGGCGACGCCTTCTAAAATTTTGACATAAGGGCTAGTCGAAGGAGGTGAACTCAATACGTCCTTATTTAGGATAGTAACCTGCCACTCGAGTCCTCTGCTGGCTGCGTTTTGGTCTAGTCAGATTGCCAGCTGTTATTGCTACTTCAAGAAGGTATTATTAGCCGCTAAGCAGACAGAAGTAGGTTGACCCTGGGACACATGGCTGCTGTTATCAATGCTAACCCCTTGTATGTTAAGCAGCCCTGTTAGCAGATTTTCAATATTACCCTGTCTGCACAGTAAAGGCTGCAACTTCTCTTCCAAAATAAAACTAAATATGGCACTTAGATCTGCACAACCTATTGGTTCCTGAGGTGAGTGATTGTGCGTCTGGGTAGACTGAGACTGTAAAGGGGATTGGACCAACAACCAAAGCCGGCCTTGATTGCTTTGTTGCTGAGTTGCTTGTTTTTGCTAAACCTGGTGCTGGGGGCCTTTCCATTAAGCCACTTTTCCTTGGCAGCAGGGCCGTGGTAAGATTGAGTGGCAAGTTGAATTACAGATGCACTGGATGGGTGGGGGTCAATATCCCGGGTTGGCAGCTTATATTACAAGATCGCTGGACCGGGTATGTGGATGTTCTGGTCCCACTCTTAGTTCAGATGGTCCTGGAGAGCTAACAGTAACGTTACTAGGGAGTTCAATGTCACTTGCAAGTGGGCCAATTTCCACGGAGGGTCACCACTCCCTAAGTGCCACCTCACTAGATATCATCCCTACTGCCTTCTCCAAAATGCTATTGATGAATGAACAAGGGACAGCAGCAGAATCAGTCATTTTGCACTTTACCATTTCTGAGGTATTATTAAATATGTCCAAGATACTCTTACATGTCGTCCCAGAGAGGAGGGATACTTTTGTATACAATCACAGAATAACAAGCTTCAAAGGAAGTGGGTCCAGACCAGCCTCATCCAGCCACAGACGGGCGCAGATAGGGCCGCTCTTGTCCCTGGCACGTGCTGTGGGAGCACCGTTCAGGGGTGTCTGGCGGTGCAGGGCATTTTCCTCCTGTAAGTCTGGGTTACATGCCAGAATAACCAAAAACAAAGACATAAAAAATAACTAAAAAATACTGTTTGTTTGTCCTTTGCTTTTGGGTGATCATAGGCGATCTCTTGGTGGTTTATTGAGGCTTCACGGCATTCCCTTCCTTGACCCATGGGGGTCCTCCTTCCCTGTCAGATGCAGGATGCTCAGGGCACCTCGCAAACCCCGCCTGCCTCTACAAGTAGATGAGATCACAACAGCAGTGAGGTACAGAGAGAGAATATTGTTGAACTAGAGACAGGGGTGGAGCTAATCATGTAGCAGTAAGCACAAAGTGTGTAAGAGAAAGAGGGATGCAGTTGTTTGAGAACGGTAGAGATATCTATGGTGAGAAGAGATGGAATGACATACAGGGGTGAAATAAAGAAAGAGATAAGTTTGAGAGAGGGGAGAAATAGATTACGGAGAGCCACAGGCAGCTAAGAAGGAAATAAAGCAATGAGGTTCAAAGAGTGGGTGATGTAGATAGAGAGATTTAAGTCATAGAGAGGAGTAGAGTGTCCGTGAAGCAGAGATAGGCAAAGAGAAAGATAGAGAAGATGAGATATAGAGAGAGGTGCATTGAAAGATAGGTGAAGTAAACATAAATGAGATAGAGAAAGTAAGAGTAGAACGATAATATACATATTCATATAGATGTAGAGCGGGAAGGGAGAGAGAGGGGTGAGGTAAATGTATAGGATCAAAACCAGGAGAGAGACAAGAGAGAGAAATGTGTGTTTTTATTAATTTAAATGCCATCAACTGACTAACAGTGCAAGGGTTAAGGTTGGACAGTTAAGCTTCTGTGAAGTGTGTGCCAAACTGCTAAAAAATAATTTTTTATACACATTGTTATCACATGAGGACTTCTGACTGTCCCAATCACTTTATCAGGGGTCACTTGGGAGAGGGACCATGGGCAATAGCCCATTTTTCCCATGTCTTGAAATGGCTCTGACCAGCTCCTCTGAATCCCTCTTGTCTAAGAGGCCAACATGAAACATCCGTTCCTTGTATAGAGGAGAGGTAAGTGAGAGGAAGCAGTGTTTTGGATAGCACAGGAGGACCTGAGTAGGGTGCAAGACTACAGGACAGGACTTTATACAGCATTTAGACAAATGAAAAAAAACTAATGGAGTTGGGAAAGGAATGCAGCTCAGTAAACATTTTTCCAAATTATTTTAATGGAAAGGAAGAAGGGTCTGAGGGGAGTTGAGTAGGGTGACAAGGCAGTAGGTATATTATCTATCTTGGGCATGGGGACCATTTTTGGAAAATAACGAATAATTTTGTAATGATCACTCTTGACTTCTCCTACTTGCACAGCAGGTTTGTTGGCTTAGATTTGAAGGACACTGAAATAAAGGGGGTGTACATGCCATAAAATAGTAGAATGATGTGCCTCTACCACAGTGCTCCATGTGACTCCACAGTTAATTTACTCTTATTAGCTAAAATGTCCCTTGAAATGTTTAATTCATAACAACAGTGCTGTGGACGCTTACCTATCATTGAATGCTTATTTTGCATGTCATCCAGTCATTTGTTCCAGAGGGACCAGATGCTTTATTTAAAAATTAGTTGAGAGCAAAACATTAGCCCATTATTAGTTTGTCAATATCTTTAGTTATGATGCTTTCAAACAGCATTTTCATACATGAGATCTAGAATTGCAGGAGCACTGCAAGATATGGCCTCAGCTCTTCTATACTGAGGACAGGGAAAGACATAACCTCACATGGTAGTGTTGGTGGAAGGAAGAAACATGATGGAGGAATCAATAACGGCCAGGGAAGGCCATTTTGTTTCCCTCCAGATTGAATGGCAACAAGAAAAGTGGGAGTGAATCAAGAATAAACAGCAGTGGTTTTACTTCTGGAAATAAAATATGTGTTTGCACGGGCAATCAAGTAAAATGTGGAAACAATTGGATTTCTAAGCATCCAGTAGGCATCTTATGAGCAAGTTGAACACTTTGTATAGCAATACGCTCTAAGTTTCCATAATGCAATTTTTAAAGTCATGCATTTGATGAAGTTGAAAGCATCTCTGCGGACCATACTACTGTATAGCCAGATCCTGTAAAATATAAGGCCAGCATAACCAATTGTCATGCGTTCTTCTGTATCACTATTTATTATTAAATAGCGTGAAGTGATTGCCTAGACCTGCAAATTTGCAACCATGTGTTGCCAGGCTCAGCAAAATGTGTCTGCGTGATTACTGCATGTTGCTATAGAGACAAATTGAATATTTCTTCTGACATGCTTAAACAGCCTGCATTGAAAACATATTCTTTCTTCATGGTGAGTCAAATAGATTTCTATATATTCTAATCATCCTTAGCAAACATGCTTAACCATCTAAACAAAGCGGTTACAGGACTCTCTTCTCAATTCCCTTTTACTTTCATTTGCTTTGTTACAGGTCCATGACAGACCTCTAACAGCTGGAGGGGGTCTCCAAAGGTTCTCAGAGCTTAAAAATGATATATTGTTTGAGCATTACAAGTATGAGTAAGGATAATCCTTTGGTATCATGTAGGATCTAAAGACCTCATGATACTATAGGACCGACTGATGAAGGGAGTCAGGATAAAAAAGACACTAGGATAGTTAGCAGAGAGTGTTTTTTCAGAAGATGAATAATTAGCATTCCATTTAAATTAAGATCAAGATAAGTTACGAAGTGTAGTAAATTTGGATCTCTAGATGGTCTCACCAGATTTTTCACCTTTTTGTGATTCCTATTTTTACTAATTTTAGGACATTATGCGATGTGACCTGCTAATCGCGACTACAGTGCTCTGGCACTAGCTTAATATTGGTAAGATTGTTTTCTCCCAATTTTTCTGTTTAACTGTCCTGTAAGACCATTGCAGATGGTGTTAAAATGTGCCTATGGTGTGAACGAGATATGTAATATCTGGGCTGCAGTTACCCACATATAGGACAAAAATATATGCCTGCCAGGGACACCACTGTAATCTGACTGGGTTACAGTGTAAATGCACTGCACTGAAACATGGGAGGAATAGTGACTTTACAAGATAGGCAGAGACTATTTTTATATATTCATGAGTCACTCCTAAAATGTGTCTTTTATGCCCCCAGGACAAGGTGCTAATATATAGAATAGTGCCCAGATGGGGTTAGTACACTCTTACAGTGAAATAAAACCAAAAGTATATTTCACTGTGCATTCTTTCTTTAAACCGGCCTAGATAGATAGGATTAAGATCTTCATTTCCTATGTCCTCTGGGGAAAAACTTAAGGAATGCTTCAGAGTTACCTTTTACTAAATTTTGAAAATCTGATTTATTGGTGAAATCACATTTGATAACTTAAATGGAAATGGAACTTTGTAGAAATGAACTTAAAACTGCCTGAGACAAAACCGGCTAGAAAACAGTTCTGCAATACATAATACCTCCAGAACAATAATACACCTTATTGGCTTGGAGAGTTAATCCCTTATTCTCAGAAGGAAAGAATCTGCCTCTTAGCCCAGAAAGAACAGATGGGTGTTACCTACAGAGCACTGATTAACTATCCGGGGTGAACAGGAACATCTAGCCGAACAAAGGACAAGGTAAATCTTAGCACCGTCTAACAGTTCTATCACTATCTCTTTTGATATTAAGATGCCAGAGAGAGTTTTCCCATTCATTCCTAGGATTCTTTTAGACAGCTTGTCACAGTAGGGGAGATAATCAGTTAGGGCCATGTCAGGTGAAAACAAACCTCATCTGAATAAACGAGTGGCCACACAGTTGAATACAGGCCTGTTTGATGACCGAAGGACTCTGTAATTTTGAACTAGTGTCTTCTGAGTAATTTAACAGTAAGGCAAAAAGGAAATGCAGCACCATATTGAAAATAGTTATGATTGGATGGCAGAATTCTCCAATCGCTGGCTACTGCACAGAATTAATCTGACACCTGAACCACCAACTCCTCAAAACAGTCCTGGAACTGAGAAGACTCCATGTGAAGAAGGGCTGTATGGAAGAAAGAAAACACCTGGCTTCTGTTGGAAAAAGAGTAAGAATTTAAGGATCATGGTTTCTACTGGCACCAAGAGACTTCAATGTCTCTCCAAGTTTCACTTTTTGCTCTTCTACTTACTTGATTCAGGAATAGAACAAGCAAAAGGACTCCTTACTTGAAGAAGGCTAAGCTGATCACAGAGGACTGGAGGCCCACTAGTAGCATTTGATTTACTCTTTAAAGTTTAATCTTTAAAAATTCATAACTTGACTTGTGTATGTCGGATTTTTGTCGATTTTGTCTCCTGGCACCTCTAGTGCACTGTACTAGGGACTTACTAGTAAATCAAATATGCCAATCATGGACAAACCAATCAACCATACAATTTACACAGAGAGCACATGCACTTTAGCACTGGTTAGCAGTGGTAAAGTGCTCAGAGTTCAAAAGCCAACAGCAACAGGTCACAGAAAATAGGAGGCAAAAAGATTGGGGATGACCCTGCATAGGCAAAAAAGTCCAACACAGCTTTTTTACACATGAAAAATACACGCTTGTTTTGAATAATTATATTTGAGGGAGAAGTGGCAGGATATAACTCATTCTCATATTCTACATTAGGTAAGTAATTATTTGTCATGCATATGTGTATTTGAAAAGGATACTGCACTTAAGGAATTTGTGTAACGAGTGCTACCTTCTGGAATGGTTCAACTGTAGAGGAATGTAATTAAAATGTAAATAATTTATCTGTAGCTCTACCTATAATTGTGAAGCGATAGCATGAAACTTTAGCATTGCTTCTCTTCAATGTACAGCATGAACTAATATGTAGGACCTTAAGTAAGAATGTAAACAGGATGTCAGAGTTGTTATGTTGTTTGGTGCCTCTTTTGCAGCACATTTTGCACTTAATAAATGTGTAAAAGCGGTGGGAGACAGAAGGGAAATAGGGAGGATGGTAGCTAGACGTTTCATTAAGTGGTGATGGTTTCTGCAGGTAGATCTGGTGAACAAGTGGAGATTGAGCATTACTGGATGCGAAGATGCTGATCTTTTGCAGATGTTGACTTACCTGTGCCTGAAAATGTCCTCAGCTTTTATATGTTTACTAAAAAATAGTTATCAGGTTAAGAACAGTAGCTGTTCATGTTATTATTGTTAGAAATGGGGTCTTTGGTTGGCAGTCAGGTTACCCCCTGTCCAAGCAAGGACCCTCACTCTAGTCAGGGTAAGTCACACACAATCCAAATTATCCTGTGCCCACCCTCTGGTAGCTTGGCACTGAGCAGTCAGGCTTAACTTAGACGGCAATGTGTAAGTATTTGTGCAATAAATCATACAATAACACAATATAGCACCACAAAAATACACCACACAGTGTTAAGAAAAATAGATAATATTTATCTGGATATTCGCAGGTCAAAAACGATTAGAATGCAATAAGAATACGTTGAAATTTTACTGTGAAAGTAATATACAATGTCTTTAGAATTGTAAAATTACTGCAAAAGCAATTTAAAGTGTCTTAAAGTCTTCTAGAAATAACAAGTGTCTCTTGCAGGGCAAAGTACCTGGTTTGCGTTGAAAAATCCTCGCAAGGGGCCGCAGAGGAGGAGATGCGTGGAAAACAGGTAGGTGTGCGTCGGTTTCGCCCCTTCGCACACGGACTTGCGTCAATATTTTCCACGCGGGGAAGCCGTGCGTCGATTTCCGGCTCGCAGACTCGGATCCTCTTTGGGTTGCGGGGTTTTCAGACACACCAGGGTCGATGCATGGAAAATCCTGGGCTTGCGTCGAAGTCAGAAGCGCTGCGTCGATTCCAGTGGGCGATGCGTGGAAATTTCTCCCGCACGGCAGGCGCGGCGTCAATTCCTCTCTGGAAGTCAGGCTGCATCGTTCCAGGTCAGCTGTGCGTCGATCCAGTGGGCCACACGTCAAAGTTCCGGTCACAGGCGCTGCATCGATCTTCCTGTTGCGGAGTTGAGCCGCATCGTTCCGGATTCAGTGTTTGGTGATTTTTCACTGCGGTGCAGGCTGTGCGTCGTTTTTCGCAGGCTGGGCGTCGTTTTTTGGCACACAAGGAATTTCTTGTAGAGAGGAAGTCTTTTCTGGTCCTGAGACTTCAGGGAACAGGAGGCAAGCTCAATCCAAGCCCTTGAAAAGCACTTCTGCAGCACACCAAGAGAGCAGCGAGACAGCAGGGCAACAGCAAGGCAGCAGTTCTTCACAGCAAGCATTCAGGTGAGTCTTTTGGGCAGCCAGGCAGTTCTTCTTGGCAGGATGCAGGTTCTGGTTCAGGTTTCTTCTCCAGGGAGTGTCTGTCTTGGTAGGCCAGGGGCCCTGTTTTTATACCCAAAAGTGCCTTTGAAGTGGGGGAGACTACAAAGAGTGGCTTAGAAGTGTACAAGTTCCCCTTTCAGTTCAATCCTGTCTGCCAGGGTCCCAGTAGGGGGTGTGGCAGTCCTTTGTGTGAGGGCAGGCTACTGTCCATTGTCATGTAAGTGTCAGGCCCTCCACCCTCCCAGCCCAGGAAGACCCATTAAAAATGCAGATGTATGCAAGTGAGGCTTAGTATCCTGTGTTTGGGGTGTGTCTGAGTGAATGCACAAGGAGCTGTCAACTAAACCCAGCCAGACGTGTATTGTAAGGCACAGAAAGATTTAAGTGCAGAGAAATGCTCACTTTCTAAAAGTGGCATTTCTAAAATAGTAATATTAAATCCAACTTCACCAGTCAGCAGGATTTTCTATTACCATTCTGGCCATACTAAATATGACCTTCCTACCCCTTTCAGATCAGCAGTTACCACTCAAACACTGTATGAGGGCAGCCCTAATGTTAGCCTATGAAGGGAGCAGGCCTCACAGCAGTGTAAAAACGAATTTAGGAGTTTTACACTACCAGGACATGTAAACTACACAGGTACATGTCCTGCCTTTTCCCTACACAGCACCCTGCCCTATGGGTTACCTAGGGCATACCTTAGGGGTGTATTATATGTAGAAAAAGGGGAGTTTTTAGGCTTGGCTAGTACTTTTAAATGCTAAGTCGAATTGGCAGTTGAAACTGCACACACAAGCCTTGCAATTCCAGGCTGGAGACAAGGTTAAGGGGTTACTTAAGTGGGTGGCACAATCAGTGCTGCAGCCCACTAGTAGCATTTAATCTACAGGCCCTGGGCACCTATAGTACACTTCACTAGGGATTTATAAGTAAATTAAATAATCCAATTGGGTATGATCCCATGTTACCATGTTTAAAGGGAGAGAGCATATGCACATCAGCACTGGTTAGCAGTGGTAAAGTGCGCAGTCTAAAAACCAGCAAAAACAGTGTCTAAAAAGGGGAGGGAGGCAGGCAAAAAGTTAGGGGTGACCACCCTAAGGCTGTCAGGTCTAACAATTATTAATACTGAGCATAATGTCGGTCAAGCCTGAATTCTAAGCTCATTGACTGCCTATGAAAGAACTTTCCGTCACCGAGCAATACATCTTGGTTCTGTCTGCCCCACCACTCTCAGATTTCACCAGCACTAGACAGTAATAGCCTACACCATCACACAAGGCTTCACCCTGAATCACCCAGTGGAAAATAATTTAATGGGCAGCAGGCTACGTCACTGCTGGGACACATTTATTATGAAAAGGAAGGCCGCAAAGAGATAAGCCCTGTGTGAGAGACCTGATGCACATTTGAATTCCTGTTATTTCTCTGTTGCTTTTCCAGGCTCAAAGCAAGCTTAAAGCAGCCTAGCACTTACGAATTGCGTAAGTGCAAGGTCAGTGGAAATAATTTTAAATGCCTGGAAATAGCGTGGGTGCAGCCCCTGTGCCCTAGTGCAGAAATCGACACTTCAGGAGCGTGAGGGGCCCAACTGGGCACAAACATACCTATTTTGTCTTACTATGGTGACTTTGCAACACCATTGCTCTTATCTTGCATATCGAAGCACAGGATGACATTACCTACCATACACAGGATTACTTGGCACATGTCATTGACTGCTTTATTTTAGAGCATACCTATTTGCATGATGGCAATGGCTGGCATACGTTAGAGATGCCTTGGGATATGATGCCAATAACTGGCTTATATTTAATAACTTTAAAACTGTATTGGAAATGGCACGCTTGTATCCAGGTACAACATTTTTTGCAAATATTTTTGGACAAGAAATTGATGTATTCTTCAAAAACGGATAGACATTTGATGTTTATGGACAAAGACAGTGTATTTTTAGAGAATTGAAACCTTGTTTTGGGGGCTAAGGGCCAGATACCAGTTTTCCGAATAGCGATTATCTAATTGCGATTTTCTGCGAATCGCAATTAGGAAATCGCTATTAGAATGTATGAAACTCCAGGAGTTTCATTTAGCGATTCCCAAAGGCCTGTAAATCAATCAATCAATCAATCAATCGCATTTATAAAGCGCGCTTCTCACCCATCAAGGGTTTCAAGGCGCTGGGGGGGGGGTCAGTGCTCGAAGAGCCAGGTCTTGAGCTGCCTTCTGAAGGAGAGGTGGTCAGGTATGGCGCGAAGGTGGCTGGGCAGAGAGTTCCAGGTCTTCGCTGTCAGGAAAGAGAAGGATCTTCCTCCGGCGGTGGCTTTGCGGATGCGGGGTACGGCTGCCAGGGCCTGTCCGGTGGAGCGCAGAGTGCGCGGAGGGGTGTAGAAGGAGACGCGGTTGTTGATGAGTTTGGGTCCAAGGTTGTGAAGGGCTTTGTGTGCGTGGGTGAGTAGTCGGAAGGTGATCCGCTTGTTGACGGGTAGCCAATGGAGTTTTTTCAGGTGTCTGGAGATGTGGTGGTGGCGAGGGATGTCCAGGATGAGTCTTGCGGCAGCGTTCTGGATCCGTTGGAGTTTCCTCTGCAGCTTGGTGGCGATGCCGGCGTACAGGGTGTTCCCGTAGTCCAAGCGGCTGGTGACGAGGGCGTGGGTGACGGTTTTCCTGGTGTCGGTGGGGATCCAGCGGAAGATCTTGCGGAGCATGCGGAGGGTGTTGAAGCATGCCGAGGTCACCGAGTTCACCTGTCTGGTCATGGTGAGGGAAGAGTCCAGGATGAAGCCGAGGTTGCGTGCGTGGTCGGTGGGTTGGGGAGTGCTGCCTAGGGCGGGGGCCACCAGGAGTCGTCCCATGCGGTGGGAGTGGGGCCGAGGATGAGGACCTCCGTCTTGTCTGTGTTCAGTTTCAGACGGCTGTCTGTCATCCAGTTTGCCACTTCCTTCATTCTTTTATGTAGTTTGGTCCTGGCTGATGTGGGGTTGTTAGTGAGGGATAAGATGAGCTGGGTGTTGTCGGCGTATGATATAAGGTCGAGTCCCTGTTTGCGTGCGATGTTCGCCAGTGGGGTCATGTAGACGTTGAAGAGAGTGGGGCTGAGGGAGGATCCTTGAGGTACGCCGCAGATGATCTCCGTGGCTGTGGATCTGAAGGGGGGCAGGCGGACTCTCTGAGTCCTTCCGGAGAGGAAGGAGACGATCCATTCCAGGGCCTTGCCTCTGATGCCGGCGTTGCTGAGGCGGCGTATCAGGGTGCGGTGGCAGACCGTGTCGAAGGCTGCAGAGAGGTCCAGGAGTATGAGGGCCACGGTCTCTCCCTTGTCGGTCAGGGCTCTGATGTCGTCCGTGGCTGCGATGAGGGCGGTTTCGGTGCTGTGGTTGGCCCTGAAACCGAACTGTGTGGGGTCGAGGGAGTCGTTGGTTTCCAGGGCGTTGATGAGTTGGTGGGGAACGGCAGGAGAGAGATGGGCCGGAAGTTCTTGAGTTCGGTGGGGTCTGCTGTAGGTTTCTTTAAGAGGGTGTTGAGCTCTGCGTGTTTCCAGCTTTCCGGGAAGGTGGCGGCGGTGAGGGAGGCGTTGATGACGTCTCGGAGGTGCGGTGCGATGATGTCGTCGGCCTTGTTGTAGATGTGGTGCGGGCAGGGGTCCGATGGGGATCCGGAGTGGATCAAGTTCATTACGCGGGTGGTCTCCTCAGTGGTGGTAGGGTTCCAGGTGAGGATGGTGGTGGTGTCGGTGGAGGGTTCCGGGGGGGGGCTCGTGTCGGCGGTCGGGAAGCTGTTGTATATGTCGGTGATCTTGTGGTGGAAGAAGGTTGCGAGGGAGTCACAGAGGTCCTGTGAGGGAGGGATGGAGTTGTTTTCTGCTTCCGGGTTGGAGAGCTCTTTGACGATGCCAAATAGTTCCTTGCTGTTGTGGGCGTTGTTGTCAAGTCTGCTCCGGTAGGCTGTTTTTCGTGCGGCGCGGAGGTGTTGGTGGTGTTGGCGGGTGGCGTCCTTGAGAGCTGACATGTTCTCTTCGGTCTGGTTAAGGCGCCACGTCTTCTCGCGGGCGCGGCATTCTTTCTTGGAGTTCTTGAGGTCGGGGTGAACCAGGAGTTTTTCTTGTGGTTGTTGGTGCTGGCTTGAGTCTTCAGGGGGGCCAGGAGGTTGGCGCAGTCGGAGATCCAGTTTGTGAGGTTGTTGGCGGCTACGTTGGGGTCGGTGGTGCTGGTGGGTTGGTTCTGGGAGAGGGTTGATGCGAGCTGTTCCGTGGTGATACGATTCCAGTGTCTTCTTGGTGGTTGCTGGGTGTGGTGGAGCACGGTGGTCTTCTTGAAGATGAAGTGGACGCAGCTGTGGTCCGACCAGGTGAGTTCGGTGGTGTGGCTGAAGGTGATGTGTTTGCTGGAGGAGAAGATGGGGTCGAGCGTGTGTCCGGCGGAGTGGGTGGGGGTGTTGACTAGCTGATTCAGTCCCAGGTTGGCGAGGTTGTCCAGTAAGGCGGTGGTGTTGTTGTCGGTGAGGTTCTCCAGGTGAAAGTTGAGGTCTCCTAGGAGGATGTAGTTGGTGGATGAGAGTGCGTGAGGGTTGACGAAGTCTGCGATGTCTTCGCTCAACTTGGTGCGAGGTCCTGGTGGTCTGTACAGGAGGGTGCCTCTGAGGGTGGTTTTGGGGTCGCTGTGGATCGTGAAGTGGAGGTGTTCGGCGTCGGGGAGTGAGTTGTCGGTGTCGGTCGAGATGCGGATGGCGTTTTTGTGTGCGATGGCGATGCCTCCTCCGATGCGGTTGGTGCGGTCTTTCCGGATGATTTTGTAGCCGTCGGGGATGGCTATGGCGATGTCGGGTGCCGAGGTGGGGTTCATCCAGGTCTCGGTGAGGAAGGCGATGTCCGGGTTCGTAGAGTTGATGAGGTTCCACAGTTCGATGGCGTGCCTGTGGATGGATCGGGTGTTGACCAGGATGCAGTGGAGGTTGTTTCCGGGGGAGTAGTTCTTGGCGGGAGCGGAGTGGGTCCGGAGGCAGGTGAGGTGGCAGTTGCTGCAGGTGAAGGGTCCGAGGGTACGTTTCGGGGTGGCGCGGTAGCAGCCCGGCGTGCGGCCGGGGTTGAGGTTGGCGAGGAAGACGGAGTCGTAGGTCAGGCGGGGGGCGCGGGGGCCAGGGGTTCGGGCGCTGGGCGCGGTCCAGGCGCGGACGGGCGCAGACGGGCTTGCCTTAGGTGCGCCTCCGGCGCGCCAGCGGCGCGGCCTCGCAGCGGCCGCCATATAAGGGGTAGCCGGGGAGGCGGGGACAGCTGGGAGGCGGGAGGAGGGCGGGTAGGGGGGAAAAAGAGCAGGAAAAGCGGCGAAGGGCCTCGGGGAGGCCCAAAAAAGCGGAAAAGTACCTAGAAGGGGTACAAAAAAACGGAAAAGCGAGAGAAGAACGACAAAAAGTGGCGGAAGGACGGAGGGGGACGGCGGGGGCACGAGGGGCAGCAGGCAGACAGGGATACAAAAAGCAAGGGGAGCGCAATCACAACGGGGAAAGCAGGCACTCAGGGATACAGAAGGCAAGGGGAGCGTGGTCACACGGGGAAAGCAGGCACTCTGGGATACAAAAAAGCAAAAGGGGACGCGATCACACACAGGGGAAAAGGCAGACACTCTGGGGAACAGTCAGCACAACAACAGAGCAGAGGGCAGGCACAGAGGATCTGGTGGCGGCGCGAGGGCAGGGGAGCGACCTACCCTGTAAATCGACTTACATCATTAATATTCATGAGGTAGGTCACAATTTGCGAACCATTGTGAATGGCTTCAATCACAGGGATGGTGGCCTGCAGGGCTCAGCAGACTACAATGTCTGTGATTGCTTTTAATTAAAGCAATTTTTTTTTTTTTTTTTTTTTAAATGCAGCTTATTTCCTTAAAGGAAAACGGGATGCATTTAAAAAAGATAAATGAAAAGTTTTCTTTTCATTTTTTAAGAGCAGGCAGGGGTCCCATTGACCACTGCCTGCTCTTAAAAAATGTTTTTGCATGCATTCACAAAGGGGAAGTAGTCCCTTGGGGACCCCATCCCGTTTCTGAATGGGTTCCCACCTACTTGAAGTAGGCGGTAAAATACAAAAGTTTTGGAAACGCATTTGGGTCACAAAACATTCCCACATACCGCTGCGATTTGATATTAGGAAGGGACGCCCTTGACATGCCCCTTCCTAATACCAAATCAGTATGTAGTCGCAATTCCAATTTGCGATTCGGTAACAAGTTACCAAATCGCAAGTTGTAATTAATACATACAAAAATGCATGATACATCTGCCCTTAAAATATACTAACTCTACTTTATTCTAATTACTAAAAATACAAAGCATATACACATCGGGTGAGTAAGATAGCAGACAGAAGGCTATAGATGGGATATAGATGCAATTTTCTTATAGCTCAGACATAGGTACTCACATGAATTCTAGCTTATTCCATAACCTATTTAGTTTTTTTTTCAGAGACCACAGAAATGTCTTAGTATGCCTGCCATTCTTTCTGTAAGTTACAGATTTGTGGTTCTACTTTGCCTAGTCTCTGAAGAAGGTGAGAACATATTTCAGTTTACACAATTAATGTGAGTTAGAGGGGTGGTTCCCTGCAAAATCAATCAGAGACATGAGGGAGGAGTCATACTCTCCTTTCACTCTGAACATTCCGGGAACTTCCCCCTCCCAGGTCTCTTTCTCTAACTTACCTGTGCAAGAAATCAAATGGACAACAAAAACCAGCGAAGGAACAATCTTGAATGCATTGAGGCCCATATTTATACTTTTTTAGCACCACATTTGTGCCGTTTTTTTACGCAAAAGTGGCGCAAACTTAGAAAATACAATTGTATTTTGTAATTTTGTGCCGCTTTTGCGTAAAAAAATGACGCAAATGCGGCGCTAAAAAAGTATAAATATGGGCCTGAGTATTTTCACTGAGACACCACCCCTTCTTTAAGCATTTCGGGATTCTTGTAACCCTTCTATCCTGGTGCTGACATTAAACAAGTCACATCTCATGGACAAATTCATTTATTTAAAGAAATTGTCAAGTTGCTATCCCAGGTGAAAATGAGTTTATTTAATGAAAAAGAAAGCTGGCGTTTGCGGACAATTGTATTTTCAGAAAAAAAGGCAACACGATTCTAGAGCCAGAGGCTCAAGGAGCTAATGTGTTGATAATGGTAGATTGATATTTGAGTTCATTTTTCTGCTCATTTGAGCACACTTATTGTTGGTATTATTACATCATTTCTTTGCTTACGTAGAAACCTTTTTGCTACTGCGACGATTATTTCATGACACACGTCGAGGTATGCTATGGTCAATATTGGTAGCTTTTTAAATGTATAATTTATATATCAAGGCTGTGTGAGGCCTTTCACTGTATGCTTGCTACAAAAACTTTGTCAAGCTTGTGTACTCTGTCAAACTTAAGAAATAGCTCAGTTTTGTGACAGCTTGCATTGTGAGATCAGTGTAGTTATGATATTCTCATGCATACCATTCTTAGTAATGTTGTATGTATGTATTTATGTGTTTCATGTATTATAACATGCAAAATAGCCCGAGTTGAATCGGAATCCTGTAAGTGGTAGTAGGGTAGGTAATATTTGTAAGTGGCAAACAATGCAAGGAGTTTGGACAGGTGAGGTATCTGAATTGCAGTAACTATGAGTTGAGGACTAGGTCGGTCCTGCTGAATGTTAAAGAGACATTGTAGATCTGGACTATATGATGCTGGTGGAATTAATAATGAATTTGTCCTTTATGGTTTAAATTTGAGATAGGAACTTGACCTTCAGGTTTAGTTGACGGGTAAGCTGTCTTTGAGCTGAATGGTACCCCTACTTGGATTGTGCAGACTTTAAGTAGAGGTTTGCATACTAGTGAATTCTATTTCCATAATTGTCCAGTTTTACTCCAAAGTCTTCTTAATAGGTTGAAGATCACAACAGACAGAATGGACCATTGACGAACATTTCAAGACACATGTAGGTACAAGGATCGAGAGGTATCCATTTGGCCAAATGAGGATGGTTGAAAATGTAATTGAATGATAGAGTGTCATCAAATCCAGTGAATAAAGGCAGGTGATTTTTGATCAAGGCTTGATTTTTTTAAACAGCGTTTTATTGAGATTGTTTTGGTATGATAAACATTAGCATAAGAACATAGCAGATTTTATGGACAGTTACAATCGGAGCATTTAATACATATATAACACATGGGATTCTGTAATCACTGTATAAATGCCAGTATCTAATTTCTTTATAATTGGTGACTTGTGATCCCCCCCAAACACTGCATATTAATAAAAGACATCAGAACCATTATAAGTTATCATAGTAGAGTTCTGACATCACATTGCTTGCTGCCAGAGATGAAAGGCAGGTCAGGCCATGGGCATAACTGATGCTGCAGTTTAAAGCAACAAAAACTGAATGTTGCTTTTCTTTCTTCTGCTTTGAATTTTAGCTGACAATGACCAGCATAAAGAACATCTTTATTTTTTGCATCTCTTAGATAGTTGAAGAAAAGCTATAATCTTTCTGCATACTTTACACATTCTGAGCTAGTACAGCTTTTTTTTTTATTTAAGTTTAAATGATTTATATTTAACTGTTTCTAATATTTGTTTGCAACAAATACTAACAGGTTTTTGATGTGTTTACTATAGGTTTTATTTGATTAATATTTGCAAACATGCAGGTTCTTTCATATGAAAGAGCTATACACCAGGGTTTTAAGTGGCTTGTGTGAAAAGTGATGGTACCATGTATTATATGAGATAAAGTACCTTCTGGTGTACATTATAAGGATATTGCAAGTCACCTCTGAATTACATAACCTTATAAAATAATCCCTCAGTGACTTATAGTATCCTTATCATGCATGTCAGGCGGTGTTTAACCCCTTGTACAGTACATTAGTAACTTTGCATTTGAGGGTTACAATGAGCTGTCTTAGTGACAAGTTATCAAGGATCACGGTGGTAGCCCTGTGATAGTATTGCCATGGCAGGTTTACAGTGCAGAATGACTAGTTGATCAGGGCTTGAGTGTGAATGAAATTGAAGGCAGCTAAGAGTTCAAGCAGGATCATGAGGCAGGGATCAGCAAACATTATGGTGAAAAGGGTGCTATGTATACCTAGGTATTTACTCTGTATTTCTGTGGTGCATTCTGTAACAAGCCCTCTAGTTGTCCAGGACAAAGGTGATATAAATATATGTTCTTTATGCTGGATGGTGACTGCTTTCTTAATTATCTTTCCAATGACTGGTACCTGAGTCATTGCCCAATGGATGTTGAGGTCAGTAGAGTTGAAGTTTACTTTTTTAGTAACTGAAGGAACTCCCCAGTTTTAAGTGGAAGAGACAAGGCTGGAAAATAAAAGGGTGATAAACGGAGAAGAGAAGGCACAAGTGTCTTAATTTTTTTTTTAAATATGAGAACTTCAGATTTTTTAATAAAATATGAGAGGGAAGCATCTAACTTTATAGCCACAAGATATAAACTGTTAAGAAATCCATTGTTCTTTAGCTAACGTCTTTTTTCAAGCAAAGTTGTAGAAAATATATTAAATTCAAAAACACCAAAAAAAGTGGCAACACTAGAGGGAAATGCTTCAGACAAAAATGTATCAAAAACAGACATATGAACACATTGCCAAGTAAAAATAAAAAGACTATTAGAAAATGACGTGTAAAACACATAGCAAGTATCACATATCCAGATATCAGGAAGAGCACCCAACCTCAACAACAAAGCACCAGTAGTCATACAGACCAGAATCAGATCATAGATAGCAAACCTTTAAGAAGTTACCTTTGCAAAACAGAGATGAAACATACACAATAGATTTTCATCTAACATGTACACCAACACAAATCTTGGGACCGTTTCTGAGTAATGAATTTTAAATAATCTTGAGGACCAGTGTGTAGGATAATCTAAACCAAAGGGAAAGAGTAAGAAAGTAAAAGGAAGTGATGGGTAAAAGTAAAGGTTGATGCATCATACTTTTTGGAAAATTATGGGCTTATCATATTGCCTAACCAGCCCATTTGAACAAGCTGTAAAAATTAAAAATGTAATACATTTCTTTTGGAAACTGCATTGTAAAAATGTCTCATTTGGTTCCATTGTTTTTAAGAGTCTCATTGCACGTAAACAGATCCACTCACCACCGGAAGGGACAGGTTGTTCAGCAGACCATGTGATTTTACAATATTTGATTAGTTTCCTTTAACCGCTTCTGTGCCTTGGACGAGGTGACCTCGTCCAAGGCTACAGTTCCCGTGTGCCTTGGACGAGGTTACCTCGTCCAAGGCACGGGAACTTGGGGAAGTGCTAGCGTGCCCCCCCTGTGCACCCCCCCCCAAGGCGGAGATGGAAGGGGAAGACCTTCCCCTTCCACCCCCAACCCCCTCCCCACCCCCCCGTGACGTCAGCGCGCTGATTTGTCACAGGGCCTCCCCCATCGCGCTGGAAACTCTGCTTCCAGCGCGATTGAAAGAGAAATGCTCAGCATTTCTCTTTCAATCACGTGGGGGAGGCCCGGAGGGGCTTCAAAGGGAAGGAAATGTATTTCCTTCCCTTTGAAGTCTCTCCCAGGGTTTCAAAAGCCGGATTGCTTGCAATCCGGCTTTTGAAACCCCACTAGACACCAGGGATTTTTTTTGTTGTTGCTGAAAGTGACAAAAGGGAGCGACCCCTTGGGCAAGGGTCGCTCCCATGGGGGGGCATTTTTTTGGGAAGACCTTTTCTGCCCCCCTGGGGGCAGAAACCTCTAGGCACCAGTTTTTTTTTGTTTTGTATGGTTGGTTTTTTTTTTAGGTAGGGAGCGACCCCTTAGGCAAGGGTCGCTCCCCTAGGGGGCAAATTATATTTAGGTCATTTCTGCCCCCCTTGGGGGCAGATTGGCCTATTTTGATGAGGCCAATCTGCCCCCAAGGGGGACAGAAACCACTAGACACCAGGGAGTTTTTTTTCTTTACGTGAATTTCACGCAAGGGGAGCGGGTCGCTCCCTGGGGGGGGGAATTATTTTAGGCCATTTCTGCCCCCCCTGGGGGCAGATCGGCCTATTATTAGGCCGATCTGCCCCCAGGGGGGGCAGAAACCTCTAGGCGGCAGGGCAAATTTTTGTTGGTGTTTTTTTTTTTGTTTTTTGTTTTTTTAGAGATGGGGAGAGACCCATTAGGCAAGGGTCGCTCCCCTGGGGGGGCAAATTGTATTTAGCCCATTTCTGCCCCCAAGGGGGCCGAAACCACTAGGCACAGGGGATTTGTTTTTTGGCGCCAATGTCACGCAGGGGGAGCGACCCCGTAGGCAATGGTCGATCCTGGGCAAGGGGGGGGGGTTTGGGGGGGGTGGGGGGTCAAATTTATTTTAGGGCATTTCTGCCCCCCCCTGGGGCCGGCTGAGCTAGAGGCCAAAATCCACAGGTAGGCACTTTGCAAAAAACACCTCTGTTTTCTGTGAAAAAATATGTTGTGTCCACGTTGTGTTTTGGGCCATTTCCTTTCGTGGGCGCTAGGCCTACCCACAGAAGTGAGGTACCATTTTTATCGAGAGACTTAGGGGAACGCTGGGTGGAAGGAAATTTGTGGCTCCTCTCAGATTCCAGAACTTTCTGTCACCGAAATGAGAGGAAAAAGTGTTTTTTGGGCCAAATTTTGATGTTTGCAAAGGATTCTGGGTAACATAACCTGGTCAGAGCCCCGCAAGTCACCCCATCTTGGATTCCCCTGGGTTTCTAGTTTTCAAACATGCGCTGGTTTGCTAGGTTTCCCCAGGTGCCGGCTGAGCTACAGGCCAAAATCCACAGGTAGGCACTGTTTTCTATGAAAAAATGTGATGTGTCCACGTTGTGTTTTGGGCCATTTCCTTTCGTGGGCGCTAGTCCTACCCACACAAGTGAGGTATCATTTTTATCGGGAGACTTGGGGGAACGCTGGGTGGAAGGAAATTTGTGGCTCCTCTCTGATTCCAGAACTTCCTGTCACCAATATGTGAGGAAAATTTGTTTTTTAGCCAAATTTTGAGGTTTGCAAAGGATTCTGGGTAACAGAACCTGGTCAGAGCCCCACAAGTCACCCCATCTTGGATTCCCCTAGGTCTCTAGTTTTCAGAAATGCACAGGTTTGGTAGGTTTCCCTAGGTGCTGGCTGAGCTAGAGGCCAAAATCTACAGGTAGGCACTTTGCAAAAAACACCTGTTTTCTTTAAAAAAATGTGATGTGTTCACGTTGCGTTTTGGGGCATTTCCTGTCGCGGGCGCTAGGCCTACCCACACAAGTGAGGTATCACTGTTATCGGGAGACTTGGGGGAACGCTGGGTGGAAGGAAATTTGTGGCTCCTCTCTGATTCCAGAACTTTCTGTCACCAAAATGTGAGGAAAATGTGTTTTTTTAGCCAAATTTTGAGGTTTGCAAAGGATTCTGGGTAACAAAACCTGGTCAGAGCCCCACAAGTCACCCCATCTTGGATTCCCCTAGGTGTCTAGTTTTCAGAAATGCACAGGTTTGGTAGGTTTCCCTAGGTGCCGGCTGAGCTAGAGGCCAAAATCTACAGGTAGGCACTTTGCAAAAAACAGCTCTGTTTTCTGTCAAAAAATGGGATGTGTCCACGTTGTGCTTTGGGGCATTTCCTGTCGCGGGCGCTAGGCCTACCCACACAAGTGAGGTATAATTTTTATCGGGAGACTTGGGGGAACGCTGGGTGGAAGGAAATTTGTGCCTTCTCTCAGATTCCAGAACTTTCTGCCACAGAAATGTGAGGAACATGTGTTTTTTTAGCCAAATTTTGAGGTTTGCAAAGGATTCTGGGTAACAGAACCTGGTCAGAGCCCCACAAGTCACCCCATCTTGGATTCCCCTAGGTCTCTAGTTTTCAAAAATGCACAGGTTTGGTAGGTTTCCCTAGGTGCCGGCTGAGCTAGAGGCCAAAATCTACAGGTAGGCACTTTGCAAAAAACACCTCTGTTTTCTTTAAAAAAAATGGGATGTGTCCACGTTGCGTTTTGGGGAGTTTCCTGTCGCGGGCGCTAGGCCTACCCACACAAGTGAGGTATCATTTTTATCGGGAGACTTGGGGGAACATAGATTAGCAAAACAAGTGTTATTGCCCCTTGTCTTTCTCTACATTTTTTCCTTCCAAATATAGGAGAGTGTGTAAAAAAGACATCTATTTGAGAAATGCACTGTAATACACATGCTAGTATGGTCACCCCGGAATTCAGAGATGTGCAAATAACCACTGCTCCTCAACACCTTATCTTGTGCCCTTTTTGGAAATACAAAGGTTTTCTTGATAGCTATTTGTTACTCTTTATATTTCAGCAAATGAATTGCTGTATACCCGGTATAGAATGAAAACGCACTGCAGGGTGCAGGTCATTTATTGGCTCTGGTTACTTAGGGTTCTTGATGAACCTACAAGCCCTATATATCCCTGCAACCAGAGGAGTCCACAAGACGTAACAGTATATTGCTTTCGAAACTCTGACATTGCAGGAAAAAGTTACAGAGTAAAACGTAGAGAAAAATTGATGTTTTTTTCACCTCCATTTCAATATTTTTCTTTTTCAGTTGTTATTTTCTGTAGGAAACCCTTGTAGGATCTACACAAATGACCCCTTTCTGAATTCAGAATTTTGTCTACTTTTCAGAAATGTTTAGGTTTCTGGGATCCAGCATTGGTTTCATGCCCATTTCTGTCACTGACTGGAAGGAGGCTGAAAGCACAACAAATTGTAAAAATGGGGTATGTCCCAGTAAAATGCCAAATTTGTGTTGAAAAATTGGGTTTTCTGATTCAAGTCTGCCTGTTCCTGAAAGCTGGGAAGCTGGTGAGTTTAGCACCGCAAACCCTTTGTTGATGCCATTTTCAGGGGAAAAACCACAAGCCTTCTTCTCCAGCCACTTTTTCCCAATTTGTTTGAAAAAAATGACATTTTCACAGTATTTTGGCTAATTTCTTGGCCTCCTTCAGGGGACCCCACAAAGTCTGGGTACCTCTAGAATCCCTAGGATGTTGGAAAAAAAGGACGCAAATGTGGCTTGGCTAGCTCATGTGGACAAAAAGTTATGAGGGCCTAAGCGCGAACTGCCCCAAATAGGCAAAAAAAGGCCTGGCACAGGAGGAGCAAAAGGCCTGGCAGCGAAGGGGTTAAAGGTCACTTGACGATTGCTGACTTTTTGCCATCTGGAAAGATGAGCCTTAAAATTAATGTTGTGGCTGTAAATTTTAAAAGTTTCCATCCTTCCTTGTGGTTAATTCTCCTGCATCCCCACCGAGGGTGGTCCCTTCACCTTGTCTCTCTGCATGGGATAAGGTCTGAATATTTATATCTCACCTGGTTGAAAGTACAGCAGATACTTTTGAATATATAGCTTTGGATGTTGCTGAGTGCCCAGAACCCTTTCTCCCTATACTTCGTCCCTCAGGTCCTAAGATTAATTTCCATTTCTTTATTCCTATTTTTATGGAAGACTGCAATCCATTGAGCCGATCTGAGAGCAGCTTGCAAATGTGGCAATTAAGTATACAACGGATCAGTATACATCTGCTTGATAAACTGAAATATTCTGCAAAATATCCCTCAAATTTACTTTGCTGCAAGAAGTTGCACATTTTGTTTCTGTTCACCATTTGATTGCTTCGCCTACTTTGCTACTTTTAATGAGAGACCGAGAAATGCTGGATGTCGATCGAGGACAGTTGTGCCTTTAAAGGGAAGCAAAGTGAGTGGGCAGCACATTGAGGCAGAGGAAAATGCTTATTAATGTGGAGGTGGATAAAGGGAAGAAGGCCTTGTTGAGAATAACAATTATGGACATCACTGTCTTTGGAAAACACTGCATTGCTTTTTTGCTACTGACCTGGGACTGTATGCACTATGGAGGGCACAGTGCATAATTTTACAGGATGCTTTATAATGTAGATATTGTCAATATTTTGCACACAAAATTGCGATGTTGTCGACAGCAAATGACAGGAAACATTATGTTGAGAAAATAAATAATGTTCAAGTAACAGTGAAGGAATAAAATAACGACGGAAAGCAATGCATTGAACGGCCGCAAATAGATGTTTCTTCAGAGTCCCAGAGTTCCTAAGGATTTTCTTACCTTTCAGTCAAGAACTTGGGCGCCTACGTTTGCATCTATTTTATCGACCCCTAAGATTTTACAGCTTCTGCTAGCGCGCAAACAAGTCTTCTTATCTCACGGGTGCAGGATATGTAAAGCTTTTCAGCGTGAGATTGAAGCGGTTGGATCTCGAAAGCAGTTTTATTCAGAAAAAAAACGCGTTTAAAGGAATTTATCTTCCTTTGTATCTCGCTATGCTTTCCTTGCATGTTCCCTGGCCGTGCTTTATGAATGTAAAGGGTTCCTGCATGTAAATAAACGACAGCTCAATGGCTGATTATTTTTATTACCTAGACCACTGTATTTAATGTTAGGTGTTATTTGCAAGCCGGGCCGGCTTTAGCGCTGATGGCGCCCTGTGCAAGTCTTTTTTGGCGCCTTGCCTCCACCCCATGATCACCTCCTCGGATTCACTCACTTCCATCCAGCAAATGTGCCCCTCATCTCTCAATAGCCCCCCTTTCACATACATTCATTTGTTTTAAAGTGCTTGTGTAAATGCTGGCTTTATTAATCCACTCAGCTATCCGTATAAAAAACAGATCTGTTCTTTGCAGCAGGTATATTTACCCTCTTCGCTATTTTATGGCGAGTCAAAACTGGCAGTGGACAAAACGACGATCTCTGGCTCTAGCAAGAACATTATTGACAAGAGGAATCTTGACATTTTAATTGCTTCCTGAAAGCTGGATGCACAAGGAACATTTCACCAGGTGCTTTTAAATGGCAAATTTCATGAGTTACTGCTAAACACAAGCCCCCCTGAAGTCAGCGCCCCCCAATCCAGGTCAGCACCCGGTGCGACTGTACCGCTCACAGTAAAGCCGGACCTGTTTGCGATATAAACTGTCTTGAACCGGAAATACAGAGTGAGTAGGTTCATAAGGGGAAAACTGACTTGAATTTCAACAGCATGGTTATCAAAAGATTCAGTAGTCTTCTTTGACAGCTTTTTATGGCGCTAATTAATCACCTAAGGGCTTTTAAAGCACGAAATGGCACGTTTTGTCCAGTTTTCATGGATGAGTCAAAATATATATGTACTAATTCGTTTATTTAGATTTTAAGTAAAGGATTCAGTCCCCAGTTATCCAGGGCAGTGGTTCCCAACCTTTTCACTTTTCTGGACCCTCACTTTTATCATTCCGGGGACCCCCAAAGAATTATTATGAGAATACAGGGACCCCACATGAGTCATTACTGACAGCTGGGGACCTAATCTTTTAATATTTTTAAATTTTCTAAGCAGTCGCGGAACCCCTGAGAAGGCTTTGTGGACCACCAGGGGTCCCCGGAACACAGGTTGGGAAACACTGGTCTAGGGTGAGCGGAAGACGCATGGAATGTGTGGTAGCAGTGGTATAGGCAGACATTACATCCTGCAATGGAAGATTACTTTCTCATATGATGGGGTTAAAGGTAAGGGTTGAGCAATTTTTTTCCAGCATAAATATGCGGATGTAGTGGTTTAGGAATGTTCATTAAAATATAGGCCTTTTAAAAAGGATAATTTTTAGGTTTGGTGTCACAGTCTAAGGGCCGGATTTACAGTTTAGCAGAGGGGGTTACTCCCACCATATTACAATCCCTTTATAGCCTATGGGGATTGTAATACAGCAGACAGGATATCTGTCACGTTTGTGACGAAGTAACCTGTCAACCAAACTCTAAATCAGGCCCTTAATCTAGTAGATTCATGTAATTAAACGAAAAACAATAGAAACAAAGGGGTTTTGGGTCAGTCTTCTTCAGCCATTGCTTTTGGATCATCCCATATGACAAGACACACAGATACAGACCACAGGATAGCTATTAAGTGTCTGGACTGTCAGTCCTCTTGAGAAACGCTATTTTCCCTCTATACTACTGCATTTGGAAGGTCGAGCACCACAGGCAAATGAGTATGATCTTGGAGGCAGTTTGAAGCAGTGTCTTGTTGGCCATATTAGTTACTTCAAGCCAGCAATTGGGGTGTCGAACTGTCTCATGGTGAGTGCTGCACTGTTTCTCTTAACTCCTATTGCCTGATGCACCAGACAATAGAAGTTATAATAGAAGCAACGGTGCTAAGGCAAAGAGCTGTGTTCACTTAAGCCCCCTGCAGCATAGAAGCACTGCAGCTCCACTACGTCCCACCATTTGTGCACAAAATAGAGGAGTTTGTGGAGCTGGTGGCAAGGCATGCATACACAAATAAATATTTGCAGGCACCTACAGTACTACAAAACATCTAAGGCTGCAGGTAGCACGCCATGAGAAGATGCTAGAAATAGGCATGCAGGTAATCTCCGGGCTCAACACCAACATTAGGCTGCTACAATTTCTCTTGAGCTTTGGTCTGTTTCGTCTTGTAGCTCCTGCATCTGTTATTCAGATGCCACCTCTGGGTGCCACTGCTATGGGGGGGTTGGGTTCCATCTGACTCTACTGCTGTCCAGACAGTCTTTTTTATCTATTCACCTCAGACATTATTCATTTTAGACACTCCCCTCTGGCTCCAGCCCATCCATGTGTAGAGATGGAAAACAGGCTCTTGCAACAGTTAAAGGTAGACTTCATCTCTGGTTCTCCATTACCATAAGGAAACATTGAATATCAGCTTTCCTTCATGGTTTGCCCCTTTACACACCTAGAAAAGTTCATGTTAACAGACGGAGTGAAGCTATCGATGAGGAAAGAGGTTCAGTGGCAATGGGAGTCCCATGGGTGTTTGGGGCCCATTTCACCCAACTGCGTTTGTATTGGATGCAGGTGCCCATTTTGCTCGTTTGCACCAGACTCTAAGGGACAATTGGAACACCACTGCTTATAGATGTAAACCTCTGTCCAAGAAGAGAGTTGGGATAATGTCTTCTGAGGACATAGGGGCTCGTTCTGTTATGTCATGTTTTTTGTCTTCCCCTAAGGCATCGATTTCTTCAGGTTTTTTGTTCCTGTCTCTTAATGCCCTAACTCCATTATAGCAATTGCTTTCAATGTTTTTTACACTGTTGGAAATACATGCACATTCAGTTGCCCAACTTCAAAGAAAAGTCTCTGTTGTTTACAGGATCCTGCCTTGCCCAGGCCAGGCGCCAAACATACCTGGTGGTTGAAGATTGCATTGTGTGAGGGCAGGCATGGCCCATTCAGGTGTAAGTGACCACTCCTCCCTCCACTCTAGCCCAGTTGGCCAAACAGGATATGCAGGCTACACCCCGGCTCCCTTTGTGTCACTGTCTAGAGGAAATTCACAAACAGCCCAACTTTCAGTCTGACTCAGACAGGGAATCCTCAAACAGGCAGAGTCACAGAATGGTTTAAGCAAGAAAATGCCCACTTTCTAAAAGTGGCATTTTCAAACTAACAATCTAAAAACCAGCTTCACTAAAATATGTATTTCTAGATTGTGAGTTCAGAGACCTCAAACTCCACATTTCTATCTGCTTTCAAATGAAAACTGCAGTTTGAGGATATTTAAAGGCAGCCCCTATGTTAACCCATGAGAGAGACAGGCCTTGCAACAGTGAAAACCAAAGTTTGCACTATTTCACTGTTAGCACATGTAAAAACGCATGACTACATGTCCTAGCTTTAATATACACTGCACCATGCCCATGGGGCTACATAGGGCCTACCTTAGGGGTGCCTTACACATATAAAAAGGGATGGTTTGTGCCTGGCAAGTGGGTACACTTGTCTAGTTGAATTGTCAGTGCAAGACTGCACACCCTGACACTTCAGTGGCAGGACTGAGACATGTTTACAGGGCTACTCATGTGGGTGGCACAATCAGTGCTGCAGGCACACTAGTAGCATTTGATTTATAGGTCCTAGGCACCTCTAGTGCACTTTACTAGGGGCTTATTAGTAAATTAAATATGCCAAACATGGATAAACCAATCACCAATACAATTTACACAGACAGCACATGCACTTTAGCACTGGTTAGCAGTGGTAAAGTGCCCAGAGTCCTAAAGTAAAGAAAAAACTGATCAGAAAAATTAGGGGGAAGGAGGCAAAAAGTTTGAGGTTGACCCTGCAAAAAAGGTCCAGATCCAACAGGAAGTTCTGTTTTGATGAATTATAATATTTGATTTTGAATCTTTATGCTTTGATCTCTCGATTTAGAACTTTATGGGTTCTGATTGACACCTTTTTCTTGTTGCTTCATTTCCTTTAACCATCATCATACTTAGATTTGAGACTCTTTCCTTTATGGAATATGCTTGACACATTGATTATGAATTATTGATAGCTCATTTTAGTCATTTATTAACTGATGATGTATGTCTATGACATAATATTGACAGAATAAGGATGAACTTCTAAAAAGACTGATAAATAAAGCTTTCAAACTCACACCAAACTCTCATTATTGACTGAGAACAAAATTGAAACTGTGTTGATCATTAATTTATATACAGCTCCTGGTTGATCTCATCCAACATCAAAGATCCATAGGCTCAGCTGCTTGGATGTCACCTTGATGAGTTGGTAAGACTTTCTTGTAAGCTGCTACTTGTGAACCGATGTCCCAGTGCTCTAACACTGGTAGAGCCAAATATTACTTGTGCGTCATCTGCATACATTTCGAAACTAAGCCAGATTGTAAAATAGTGGGGGTAGATCTGACCCCTGCAGACCACCATAGCTCACATTTTGTTTAGGTTTAGAATGAAAAGGTGGTAACACATCAATTTGCTGACAGTTAGAAAAGGGCAATGTAATCCAATTGACTTGTCAATTTAGGGTGATTTCAACAAGGGTTCTTTCTATGATGGTGTGGTCTATTACGTCAAAGGCTTCTCAGAGATCTAGAAGTGCCAGTGCCCCGACTACCCAATAATTCACCAGGTAATGAAGATTTTCCAAAATTGATAGGAGCACTAGTTTCATGTTAAAACCTAATGGTTACCCAGCTTGGAATTTGTGTAGGAAGTTATTTTCCTCAACAAAATGCTGACTGTCATGTTCGAATGTTTTTCTTTCTTAAAACAAAATAAAAACCATTCCAAGATGTCCACTTCTTATGCTTGCCCATGCACAGCAGACATCTTAAACTGTTCCAGTGTTTATCAGTGACTATGGAGAAGGGGCGTGGGTACAAACAGATATTTTAAAGAGAGAAGGGTACTCAAAGCAAGTGTTTGAGCACAGTGAAACACACAGGGCAAGACAAATGGTCACTAATGCATTGAAATGCAAAGGTATGACATCATCAGTGCAAGAAAATAACTTAGTAAAAACACACTAGGATGAATTGAAACACTGCTTTAGCAAGACAAAGAGAAAAAAGGGAAGAGAGCCTTTAAATCAGAATCAGGGAAGTGACACAAACAAGATAAACAAAACAGTTTGTAGGTGAGATTTAACCAGCATACGATGATGAACAGAGTACAAAATGATTTTATTTCATCATTTATTTACAGCGACCCATCCTAATGGGTTGAGCGGCCACACCCCCTCACCTTTTGGCCATTATAAAGAATGTCTACCAGGCTGAGCGAAGGTCAGCCTGACAAATACTGTTTATTTTTAGGTCAGGCAGCCAGGAGCTAGACATGCGCTAAATGTGCAGGCTCCTGGCTGCCAGAGCCGGACTTTGCCAGGCTGAAGACATCACAGCTCACGTTGAAAGTTTTCTCCTTTTGTTTGCACCAGCTGAAGGTTGCTTTCCAAAAACACATGGAAGAATATTAACCTACTATGAATACACCAGACAACGCATGCACAAACAGAAACCAAATGCTACATATGGTAAAACATATGGTAAAACATGCTTTCCTTTTATATATGCAAGATCTGTAGCTCACCAGTAGTTCATAGGTTTGAGTCCTTGACGTCTTCACTCGTTTGAGGCAGATAGCTTGAGAAGAAACGTGTTACATGCAGAAGACACTACAGAAGTAGTAAGTGCACAGGCTGTAGCAAAATGATTTAATAGTGAAAAAAGGTCTTGGGAAGCCACACCTATAAAAGGTTCTTTTTAAGGAAAAGTGTTCCATTCGCACGAGTGGCAGCAGAATAAGTTTATAGCAGCCTCAGCTTGTTGATACAATTAGCCATTCCATGGAACACTCACAGACATACATTATTCAGTATTGACTTGAACTACATGACTTGTAATGTCTGCAGGGCACTTTACGCACTATACATGAAGCAATGAGCCTCTCTCCTTCACAAACACAGCAAATAAACAGATGCATAATCATCCTCTACAGGGGGATGCCACAACACCTGCACAGCATTTTGACATAACACTAACTGTCATGTGGCAAAACTATGTAAAGGTCATCCACATTCATCCACACTTTAGCCACCCACAATAAGCCCTAAAAAGTGTAAGATTCCAGGATTTAACTCCACACCAGATAGGGTATGCACTATCAACCACTGTTACTAGCTGCTCTAATCAAATACAAACAGGAAGAACCAAATAACAGTGCATCTGCACTGAGTGTCATGCTCCACATGTAAAGAGCAATCCAGAACATTCAAACAACTAGTGTGAAGATGTAGTGTCTCCAGCTGTGGTAACTTTTCCCTGATTCCCACCTCCCCTCATATGGCAGCCGCAGCGTGGATGCGCGCAGCTGGTGCGCCTAAGGCAAGCCCGTCTGCGCCCGTCCGCTCCCAGTACCCCTGGCCCACGCGCCCCCGCACCACCAATCACCGCTACACAGCCAATGACCACCACGCCCTCAATCCAGGACGCTCCACCATCTGCTTCCAGTCCACTCTGAAGCACACCAAAGGACCCTTCCCATGCAGAGCCTGCAACTTCACCTGCACCCTAACCACCAAGCTCCGATACTGAGCCGCAGACAACCACCCCAGCTGCATTCTGCACAACACCCGCACTGTCCACAAGCATGCAGTCGAACTATTGGACCTACTGACCTCATCATCACCTGACGTCACATTTCTCAAAGAAACCTGGATGAATTCGGCCTCGGAACCAGACATAGCCATAGCCATACCTGAAGGCCACAAGATCACTAGAAGAGACCGCACCAACAAACCAGGAGGAGGAATCGCCATAGTCCACAAAAGCACCATCAGAGTCTCCACCAGCTCCCACGACACCATCAACTCTGCCGAGCACCTCCATTTCAAAATCCACGTCAACGCCAACACCACCCTCAAATCAAATCAAATCAAATCAAATCATTAACATTTATAAAGTGCGCTACACACCCATGCGGGTCTCAAGGCGCTACGGGGAAGCGGTTACTGCTGCTCGAAGAGCCAGGTCTTGAGTAGTCTCCGGAATGCGGAGTGGTCCTGGGTGGTCCTGAGGATGGTGGGGAGGGTGCTCCAAGTCTTGGCCGCTATGTAGGAGAAGGACCTCCCACCCGCCGTGGAGCGGCGGATGCGAGGGACGGCGGCGAGAGCGAGGCTGGTGGAGCGGAGAAGACGGGTGGGAGCGTAGAAGCTGAGGCAACGGTTGAGGTATTCTGGTCCCTTGTTGTGGAGGGCTTTGAGTGCATGGGTGAGGAGACGGAAGGTGATCCTTTGGCTGACGGGAAGCCAGTGCAGGTGTCTCAGGTGTGCGGAGATGTGGCTGTTGCGGGGTATGTTGAGGATGAGGCGGGCGGAGGCGTTTTGAATTCGTTGCAGATGTTTCTGGAGTTTAGCGGTGGTTCCTGCGTATAGGGTGTTGCCGTAGTCCAGGCGGCTCGTGACGAGGAACCCTCAGAGGAACACTGGTCTACAGACGGCCACGCCCGACCTCACTTTTGCGACAACATCACTGACATCATCAGCACCAAAGCCCTCGCCTCAACTGACTACATCCTCCTCGGCGACCTGAACTTCCACCTAGAAAACAACAATGATATCAACACCACCAACCTACTCGCCAACCTCGGCCTCAAGCAACTCGTCACGTCGCCCACCCACACCGCAGGACACACACTCAACCCCATCTTCTCAGCCAGCAACCACGTCTCCTTCAGCCACACCACCGAACTCCACTGGACCGACCATCGGTGCATCCATTTCTCCTTCCAGAAGCCGGTCACTCACCACCTCACCACTCAACCCCCCCGCCGCTATTGGAACAGAATCTCAACAGAACAGCTGATCTCCACCCTCGCCCAGGCACCTCCTCCTAGGACCCGGACCCCAACTCAGCCGCCACCAACCTGCATCAATGGATAGATGACTGCGCCAACACCCTCGCGCCACTCAAACAACCCTCGGACATCCACCACAGATCCAAGGCCAGCTGGTTCACCCCGACCTACCAGTCTCCAAACGGGAATGCCGAAGAATGGAGAAGACCTGGCGCCTTGTACCTACCGAATCCAACTACATCGCCCTCAAGACTGCCATCCGCAAACATCACCAGCTGATCCGCACCACCAAAAGAACCTACTACAAAAGCCATATAGACACCAACGCTCACAACAACAGAGAGCTCTTTGGCATCATCAAAGAACTCTCCAACCCAGGCCCTGCTCCTACGAACCCCCGCCATCACAGGAGCTCTGCAACTCCCTCGCCTCTTACTTCCGTCGAAAGATCGAAGACATCCACAACAGCTTCAAACCCCAGACCCACCAGCCAACCACAGACAGCCATGAACCCAACGCACCAAGCAACGGTAAACCTCGATGTGCCTGGACCCACGTCAACAATGAAGACACCATCAACACCATGGCCACCATCCACTCCGGCTCCCCCTCGGACCTCTGCCACACCAGATTTTCAACAAAGCCAGAGACATCATCGCCCCCCATCTCCACGCCATCATCAACAGCTCCTTCGAGACAGCCACCTTCCCAGAGAGCTGGAAACACGCCAACGTTAACACCCTGTTGAAGAAACCCAAGGCGGACCCAGATGACCCCAAAAACTACCGGCCCATCTCCCTCCTCCCCTTCCCAGCGAAGGTCATTGAGAAAATCGTGAACAGCCAACTATCCCGCTTCCTGGAAGACAGCAAAGCGCTCAAAACCTCCCAATCCGGATTTCGCAAGAACCACAGCACTGAGACCGCACTCATTGCTGCTACAGGTGACATCAGGACCATGCTCGACGAAGGCAAAAACGCAGCGCTCATCCTCCTGGACCTCTCTGCAGCCTTCGACACCATTTGTCACCACACCCTTCGAGCACGCCTCCACAACGCCGGGATCCGCGGCAAGGCCTTCAAATGGATCTCTTCATTCCTCTCTGGCAGAACCCAGAAAGTCCGCCTTCCGCCTTACCTGTCCGAATCCTCCAAAACCATCTGTGGCGTCCCCCAGGGATCCTACCTCAGCCCAACACTTTTCAACGTTTACATGGCTCCTCTCGCCAACATCGCAAGATCCCACCACATCAACATAGTATCCTACACAGACGACACCCAGCTGATCATCTCCATCACGAAAGACCCTACAACAGCAAGAAACAACCTCCACAATGGACTTCACGCCATCGCCAACTGGATGGAATCAAGCCGCCTCAAGTTAAACACAGACAAAACAGAGATCCTCATCTTCGGCAGCAACCCCTCCGCTTGGAACGATTCCTGGTGGCCTACCTCCCTAGGAGCCGCACCCACACCCACCACCCAAGTACGAAACCTGGGAATTATCTTGGACTCAGCACTCAGCATGACTCAGCAGGTCAACGCAGTCTCCTCTTCCTGCTACAACACCCTTCGTATGCTCCGCAAGATTTTCAAGTGGATTCCCATCGAAACCAGAAAGACTGTCACCCACGCCCTGGTCACCAGCCAACTGGACTACGGCAACGCACTCTATGCAGGAACCACGGCCAAACTACAAACGAAAATGCAACGTATCCAACACGCCTCCCCCGACTCATCCTCGACGTCCTACACCGCAATCACATCTCTGCCCACCTCAGAGACCTACACTGGCTACCCGTATCGAAGGGGATTACCTTCAAACTACTCACCCACGCACACAAACCCCTCCACAACACAGATCCGGCCTACCTCAACGACAGACTCACCTTCCACGCTCCCGTCCGCCAGCTCTGCTCTGCCAGCCTCGCCTCCGTCCCCCGCATTCGACACACCACCGCCGGAGGAAGATCCTTCTCTCACCTCGCCGCCAAGACCTGAAACTTCCTACCGCTCCACCTACGCCAGACCCAGGACCTCCTGACTTTCAGGAAACGCCTCAAAACATGGCTATTCGACCAATAGCTCCCCCCCCAGTGCCTTGAGACCCTGACGGGTGAGTAGCGCACTTTATAAATTACGTGATTGATTGATAATCCTGCTTTGTGCATAACATTTTTTAAAGGATTTTCTTAGCAAATCACAAGAATGATAGATGTATAATTGTCTCCTTCAAAAAGCTCCAAAGGACAATATTATGGGTCACAAACCGTGAGACTTATTGCCAACAAATAAAGTGGCCAAAACTCAATTGTATGTTAAATGTATCTTCTTTCTTAATGATGCAGAAAGGTTAAGATGTTTGTTATTGTTCCCCAGAGTACCCTATCGAGACCGCTGACACTCTCATGCCTCTCCATAAACACTCACAAACATCTGTTCAACATCAACCATAACATCTGCAGTGCAAGTATTATATCTGGAAATATGGCACGTGCTACAAGACACTGGTAATTTAAAGTATGGTAGATGGACATCTTCAAAAAATTAGTGGATGTTGCATTCAAGTTTTTTAGAGCTGTTACAAATGTATGTAATAAAGTGGACAGGACATCCGCCAATTTTTAGCAGATGTCCCTTGTTAGACTTTTCATCCTTGGCATGGTCTCCCTTAACATTTTGCCTCTGTTTCCCAGGTTGTTGATGTGTGCTGGACTGCTGGATTTTGCTGTTTTTGTTACTCTGGGCACTTTACCACTGCTAACCAGTGCTAAAATGCAAGTGCTCTTTTACAAAATGTATATGTAATTGTCTTATCCATAATTGGCATATTTGATTCACTAGTAAGTCCCTAGTAAAGTGGACTAGATGTGCCAGGGCCTGTAAATCAAATGGTACTAGTGGGCATGCAGCACTGGTTGTGTCACTCACATTAGTAGCTCTGTAATCATGTCTCAGACCTGCCATTGCAGTTTCTGTGTGTGCAGTTTTAACTGTAAATTCGACTTGGCAAGTGTACCCACTTGCCAGGCCTAAACCTTCCCTTTTCTTACATGTCAGACACCCCTAAGGTAGGCCCTAGGTAGCCCCAAGGGTAGGGTGCAGTGTATGGTAAAGGTAGGACATATAGGGCCTCATTACAACCTTGGCAGAAGGGATTACTCCATCCCAAAAGTTCAATAGAATATAATAGAACTTGTAATATGGTGGGCGGGAAATCCGTCACTTTTGGGACAGAGTAATCCCCTCCGCCAAGGACGTAATGAGGCCCATAGTAATGTGTTTTATATGTCCTAACAGTGAAATATTGCTAAATTCGTTTTTCACTGTTGCAAGGCCTGTCCCTCTCATAGGTTAACCTGGGGGCTACCTTTAAATCTGATTAAAGTGTAGATTCCCTTTGGGAGGGGATAGACATGTGGAGTTTGGGGTCTCTGAGCTCACAATTTAGAAATACATCTTTTAGTAAAGTTGAGTTTAAGATTGCGTGTTTGTAAATCCCACCTTTAGAAAGTGAGCATTTTCTTGCTTATACCATTTCTGTGACTCTGCCTGTTTGTGGATTCCCTATCTGGGCCAGTTTGACAGTTGGGCTGGTTGCACCTCACACTAGACAGTGACACAAAGGGAGCTGGGGTGTAGCCTGCATATCCTGATGAGCCATCTGTGGTAGGATGGAGGAGAGCAGTGGTCACTCACACCTGAAAGGGCTGTGCCTGCCCTCACACAATGCAGTCTCCGACCCCCTGGTGAGTGTCTGGGGCCCGGCCTGGGCAAGGCAGGATTTCACATTCAAAGGAGACTTTATTTGAAGTAGGCCTACTTCAAAGGAGAAATTGGGTATAAGGAGGGCACCCAAAACCACAGACTTTAGATCACTTCTGGACATCAAGAGGAACCTCTGCCTGGAGAAGAGCTGAAGAGCTCAGGAGAAGTGCTGCCCTGTCTGTGACTGTGCTTTGTGGAGCTATCCTGCAGTTGCTGCTTCTGTCAGAGTAAGAGGGCAAAGACTGGCCATTGTGTGCCTTCCATCTTGAGAAGAACTCTCAAAGGGCTTGATTTAGAGCTTGCCTCCTGCTGTTTGAAGTCTCAGGGACAGCAAAAACTTATCTCTGCCAGCACCTGGAGTCTCTAGAGAGACTCCTACTCTGCCCTGTGGTGCCCATCCAGTTCCTGTGACCCTGAAAAGAGAAGCTGGCAGCCTAAGAGGAAGAAATCCATGCACAGAACGCCGTGCGGGGAAAAGATTGATGCAACTCCGATCTGTGGCTAAAGAAATGACGCACCGCCTGCTCAGCGGCTGAAAATCAATGCTCGCCGTAAACGCGACCGAAGAATCGACGCACGGAGCTGGAGAAACAACACGCAGCTTTGCTGACAGAGGCTGGGCGATCACAACCCGCGCTGCTTGGTTTTCGGACATTGTGCGGGTGGACTTCCAAAGCAAACACCGCTGGGTGTGTAAAAACAACTCAAGGCCTGCCGGGACCCAAGAGTGCCGACCAGATCGACGCATCAGTCTCCTGCAGAGAGAAGAAACGATGCGCCCGACGAAAGGAAGAACGACGCAAGGTCTCGCTTGTGAGTGAAATCGACGCATCACAAGACCTTTTTGATGCACACTTGTCTGTGCAGGTTATTTTTGACGCACCCAAAGTACATTTTCATGCTAACAGTGTAAGTGTGTGTTTTAAACTACATAAAGACTCTTTTTGTTTTTTAATTGATAACTTGGCTTGTGTATTGTGGATTTTTGTCATTTTAGTCTTGTTTTGTTTAGATAAATATTTCCTATTTTTCTAAACCTGTGTTGTGTCATTTTGTAGTGTTTTCATTAAGTTACTGTGTGTGTTGGTACAAATACTTTACACCTAGCACTCTAAAGTTAAGCCTACTGCTCTGCCAAGCTACAAAGGGGGTAAGCAGTGGTTAGCTGAGGGTGATTCTCTTTTACCCTGAGTAGAGTGAGGGTCCTTGCTTGAACAAGGGGTAACCTGACTGTCAACCAAAGACCCCATTTCTAACATCCCTCATCCACCAAAACTCTAAATCAGGGACACAATACAAGTGTGATATAAATACATTAAACCTCTTGGGTTAGCTGAGAAAAGCTGCTCCCTTAACGTACACGAGGTGCACAGCATGCACTCTAGTGGACCAATGTTTGGTTACATCAAGGCCGGACTGACCGGACCGGGCATCAGGCATTTTCCCAGGAGGATGGATGGGTGGACGAGCACTTTTTGTCAACAATAAAAGTGCTAATTTCTGGTGATTAATGATCCTGCTGGATAGACATAGGAGTTGTGTCTAGTAACAGTTTTGACTCATCTAAGGCAGCTGAGGTTTGATATGTCTGCTGCAAAGAATGTGTGCTATCCAGATTACAAAGCAGTATTTTATGCTCATATCTGAGTGGGATGCTCCTTTAATCAAAGAGATCCTTTTGTTACTGTGCATTTCATTAGTTACATCATAATCTAGCACAGTGAGCTATGAACTGCCATCAAAGAGCTGTATGCAAACTGCATGGTACAGGTTAGAAAGTTATGTTTTACCAGTCTTTGACTAGCCTAATTTTGCTTAAAAGGATTTGTTTGGGTAGAAATAAGTTGTTATTAGTAAAGTCAACCCTAACCACTGTGGTATGTTCTGAATCTTGAGCTTCCGGTTCCCCAGATCAAGCAATCTTAAAAATTTCCTACCAGTATGGCTAACAAGTGAATCCGACACTTTGTAGTCCCCTTGGTCTTGTATAACATTTTCTATACAATACTTTACACATTCATTGTTTCTGTATGTGTGTGTGTAGGAGAGTGCTCCAACACCGTACCATGGTAAGAGAATTGCTGTAAATTTGGCTCCTCCTTAATTTCGACATTTCTTTTGCTCTTCCCTATCAAATCATTTTTATCAGGAGACTGAGGGGAACGTTGGGTGGTAGGACATTTGTGCTGGTGTGGTGATACTACACAGATATTAAGTCAAATATGATTTGTTTTAGCTAAATTAGATTTGCTGAGGATTCTGGGCAGGAAAACACTAGGGGATCCATGCAAGTCACACCTCCCTGGACTCCCTCGGGTGTCTAATTTTCAGAAATGTCTGGGTTTTGTAGGTTTCCTGAGATGGCTGATGAGCCCAGGACCAAAAACACAGGTGCCCCTCCGGCAAAAACAGGTAATTTTGTAATTGATCATTTGGATGTGTCCATGTAGTGTTTTGGGGCATTTCATGTTGTGGGTACTAGGCCTACCCACACAAGTGAGGTACCATTTTTATCGAGAGACCTGGAGGAATGCTGGGTGGAAGGAATTTTGTTGCTCCTCTCAGATTCCAGAACTTTGCCGCACCAAAATGTGAGGGAAAAGTGTTTTTTTTGCCAAATTTTGAGGTTTGCAAACGATTCTGGGTAACAGAACCTGGTGAGAGCCCCACAAGTCCCCTTATCTTGGATTCCCCCTACTTGTCTAGTTTTAACAAATGCACAGGTTTGGTAGGTTTCCCTAGGTGCCGGCTGAGCTAGAGGCCAAAGTCCACAGCTAAGCACTTCATATCAGGTTTCAATGTAAAAATGTGATGTGTCCATGTTGTGTTTCCTGTCACGGGCACTAGGCCTACCCACACAATTGAAGTACCATTTATATTGGGAGACTTGGGGGAACACAGAATAGAAGAACAAGAGTTATTGCCCCTTGTTTTTCTCTACATTTTTCCTTCCAAATGTAAGACAGTGCATAAAAAACAAGTCTATTTGAGAAATTCCCTGTAATTCACATGCTAGTATGGGGACCCCGGAATTCAGAGATGTGCAAATAGCCACTGCTTCTCAACACCTTATCTTGTGCCCATTTTGGAAATACAAAGGTTTCCTTGATACCTATTTTTCACTCTTTATATTTCATCAAATGAATTGCTGTATACCCGGTATACAATGAAAACCTATTGCAAGGTGCAGCTCTTTTATTGGCTCTGGGTACCTAAGGTTCTTGATGAACCTACAAGCCCTCTATATCCTCGCAACCAGCAGAGTCCAGCAGCCGTAACGGTATATTGCTTTAGAAAATCTGCCATAGCTGGAAAATTTTATAGAAGAAAGCGAGGATAGAAATAGCTGTTTTTTACCTCATTTTAAATATTCTTTTATTTCAGCAGTTAAATGCTAAAATTGTGTTGAAAAATGTGGTTTTCTGATTCAAGTGTGCCTGCTCCTGAAAGCTGGGAAAATGGTGATTTTAGTTCCACACACCCTTTGTTAATGCCATTTTCAGGGAAAAAACACATGGTTTCTTCAGCAGCCCTTTTCCCCATTTATTTTTATTAAAAACTATTTTTTTGCTGGGTTTTGGCTAATATCTTGGTCTTCTCCAGGGGAACCCACAAACTCTGGGTACCTCTAGAATCCCTAGGATGTTGGAAGGAAAGGACGCAAATTTGGCGTGGGTAGTGATGTGGACAAAACGTTGTGAGGGTGTTGGACCTGGCTTTTTGACAGGGTCATCCCCAAACTTTTTGCCTCCTTCCTCCTATTTTTTCTGACCTGTTGTTATTGGCTTTTGAACTCTGGGCACTTTACCACTGCTAACCAGTGCTAAAGTGCATATGCTCTCTGTGTAAATTGTACTGTTGATTGGTTTATCCATGATTGGCTATTTGATTTACTTCTAAGACCCTAGTAGAGTGAACTATATGTGCCTAGGGCCTGTAGATTAAATGCTACTAGTGGGCCTGCAGCACTGATTGTACCACCCACTTAAGTAGCCCCTTAACCTTGTCTCAGGTCTGCCAAGACAAGGCCTGTGTGTGCAGTTTCACTGCCACTTCGACTTGGCATTTAAAAGTACTTGCCAAGCCTAAAACTCCCCCTTTTCTACATATAAGTCACCCCTAATGTGTGCCCTAGGTAACCACTAGAGCAGGGTGCTGTGTGGGTAAAAGGCAGGACATGTCCCTGTGTAGTTTATATGTCCTTGTAGTGTAAAACTCCTAAAATCGTTTTTACACTACTGTGAGGCCTGCTATCTTCATAGGCTAACATTGGGTCTGCCCTCATACATTGTTGAAGTGGCAGCTGCTGATCTGAAAGGAGCAGGAAGGTCATATTTAGTATGGCCAGAATGGTAATACAAAATCCTGCTGACTGGTGAAGTCGCATTTAATATTACTATTCTAGAAATGCCACTTTTAGAAAGTGAGCATTTCTTTGCACTTAAATCTCTCTGTGCCTTACAATCCACGTCTGGCTAGGTTTAGTTGACAGCTCCTTGTGCATTCACTCAGACACACCCCAAACACAGGGTACTCAGCCTCACTTGCATACATCTGCATTTTGAACTGAATTTCTTCACGACCCCAAATATCAAACAATAGATGGTTGTAAGTACAGGTGTGCAAAATTTGTGTTTGGGCCTGAAACCTCAACATTTTACCTTCCAGCCGCCTGTTTTTCCTGCCTTCATTTTTGCTGGCTTTAACATTCTTCACACTTTACCACTGCCAACCAGTGCTAAAGTGCTCGTGCTCTCTCCTTTAAACATGGTAACATTGGCTTACAACTAATTGACATACTTAATTGACTTGTAAGTGCCTAGTAAAGTGCTACAGCGTGTACATAGGGCCTGTAATTTAAATGCTACTGGTGGGCCAACAACACTGATTGGCCACCCACTTCAGTATCCTTTTGAAACATGTCTCAGGCCTGCCAATGCAGCATGTGCAAGGGGTTTTAAACTGCCATTTCACCAAGAAAATGAAACCTTTTTCCAAGCCTAAACCTTCCTTTTTAAAACATGTCACCCCCAGAGTAGGCCCTCATTAACACAAAGGGCAGGGTGCAGTGTATGTAAAAGTTGGACATGTACTTTTATGTTTTACATGTCCGTGTAGTGAAAAACTCCTACATTCGTTTTTCAGTAATGCAAGGCCTACCTCTTCCATTGGATAACATTGAGCTGTCTTAACTCGTGATTAGGAACAGTTAAACATTTCATGTTTGGTGTCTTAGAAATTGCAATTAAAAATCCTCTTTAATGGTGAAGTTGGATTTTAAGTTAGAATTTTGAAATGGCACTTTTAGATGTCATTTTCCTGTCTTAACTATTTGGTGCCTGCAGCTTGTTCCTGTGTCACATGACTGGGTGAAATTGACAGGTGGACTTTGTTTATTCCTCCCAGACAGCCACACAATAAAGGGATTAGGTGTGCCTGAATGGGTCCTCAACTGGCAGGATGGGAGGGACGGAACTGGGCACAGCCCCGCTTGTAATTATAGGCTGTGCCCTGCCTTCACACAAAGAACTTGCCACCACTGCATTGCTCATGCAGCCAGCTTGGACCCAAGGCAGGAGAGACAGGAAACATCCAAGGCCTCAAAGGGAACTCTCTAGAAACTTCTCCTACTTCACAGAAAGCACCAGGTATAAAAAGAGGATCCTCAAAACTACTTGTGGACTGATGCCCTCAACACCTCCCACCCGAACACCACAACCAACCTTGAACAGGCTATATCAGGCTATAAATAACATGGACCAACAAGTGTACAAACAGAGTCACCCCATCAAACCCACCAAACTCAAGATAAACCACCAAATACGTCAGCTGGAACACCTCGGAACTGAGAACCACAAAATGAAAATGTCAACAACTGGAAAGGACCAGCACCAGCAAGGAAGCAATGGACTGTACCACCTTCAAGACATCTCTCAACCACTACCATCAACTCCTTAAAAAGATGAAAAAGAATGCCCTAGCCGACAGCATCGAAGCTAGAGCCAACCACAGCATAGATTTTTTTAGCATCGTCAAGGAGTTCTCCAACCCCTCAGCAACCAAAACCATCATCACACCTCAAGAACTCTACGACACCCTGGCAGAATTCTTCCATGACAAGATTTCCACCATCTACAAACACTTCAAACCACAAGCTGCCGCTTGAGACATCCTCAGCCTCCTCACCCCCACAGACGCAAACTCCAACCACTGGATAATTGCATGGAACAAGATCACAACACAGAGCCCTGCCACCATCATGCACTCTCTCCACTCTGGAGCACCTATGGCTTCCTGTCCTTACGACATGTTCAACCTCAGATACAGGACAATCAACAAAAATTCATTGCCATCTTCAACATATTTGTTAGACCTGACATGCCTTAGGGTGGTCACCCCTAACTTTTTGCCTGCCTCCCTCCACTTTTTGGACACTGTTTTTGCTGGCTTTTAGACTCTGCACACTTTACCACTGCTAACCAGTGCTAAAGTGCATATGCTCTCTCCCTTTAAACATGGTAACTTTGGATCATACCCAATTGGACTATTTAAGCTACTTATAAGTCCCTAGTAATGTGCACTATATGTGCCTAGGGCCTGTAGATTAAATGCTACTAGTGGGCCTGCAGCACTGGTTGCGCCACCCACTTAAGTAGCCCCTTTACCTTGTCTCAGGCCTGCCATTTCAAGGCCTGTGTGTGCAGTTTCACTGTCACCTCGACTTGGCATTTAAAAGTACTTGCCAAGCCTAAACCTCCCCTTTTTCTACATATAAGTCACCTCTAATGGGTGCCCTAGGTAACCCCTAGGGCAGGGTGCTGTGTGGGTGAAAGGTAGGACATGTACCTGTGTAGTTTACATGTCCTGGTAGTGTAAAACTCCTAAATTAGTTTTTACACTACTGTGAGGCCTGCTCACTTCATAGGCTAACATTGGGGCTGCCCTCATACATTGTTGAAGTGGTAGCTGCTGATCTGAAGGGAGTAGGAAGGTCATATTTAGTATGGCCAGAATGGTAATACAAAATCCTGCTGACTGGTGAAGTTGGATTTAATATTACTATTTTAGAAATGCCACTTTTAGAAAGTGAGCATTTCTCTGCACTGAAATCTTTCTGTGCCTTACAATCCACGTCTGGCTAGGTTTAGTTGACAGCTCCTTGTGCATTCACTCAGACACACCCCAAACACAGGGTACTCAGCCTCACTTGCATACATCTGTATTTTGAATGGGTCTTCCTGGGCTGGGAGGGTGGAGGGCCTGCTCTGACACAAAGGACTGCCACACCCCCTACTGGGACCCTGGCAGACAGGATTGAACTGAAAGGGGACCTGGTGCACTTCTAAGCCATTCTTTGAAGTCTCCCCCACTTCAAAGGCACATTTGGGTATAAAACAGGGCCTCTGCCCTATCATCTAAGACACTTGCTGGAGAAGAAACCTGAACCAGAACCTGCATCCTGCTAAGAAGAACTGCCTGGCTGCTCAAAGGACTCACCTGACTGCTTTCTACAAAGGACTGCTGCCTTGCTGTTGGCCTGCTGCCTTGCTGAACTCTTGCCCTGCTGCAGAAGTGCTCTCCAAGGGCTTGGATAGAGCTTGCCTCCTGTTCCCTGAAATCTCAGGACCAAAAAGACTTCCATCTTTCAACTGGACTCCTTGTGCACCGAAAAATTTGACGCACAGCTTGCTCCGCGGTGAAAAATTCACTGCACGCCGATCCGGAAAGACGCCGCTCGACCCCGGAAGGAAAAGATCGACGCGACGCCTGCGGTGCGACCGTAAATTCGACGCACGGCCTGCCTGGACAACGCCGCCCGACTTCCAGAGAGGAAATTGACGCAACGCCTGCCTTGAGGGAGAAAATTCCACACACAGCCCACTGGAACGACGCGCAGCCGGACAACAAGCCCAGGATTCCACGCACAGACCCCGGGACATCTGGTAATCCCGCGACTCACAGTGGAGACCTGTCCGCGCGCCGGAAAACGACACATGTCTTCCCCGTGTGAAGAATAACGGCGCAAGTCCGTGTGTGAAGGGGCGAAACCGACACACACACACCATTTTTCCACACATCTCCTCCTCTGCGGCCCTTTGCAGAGATTTTCCACTCCAACCCAGGTACTTTTTGCTTGAGAGAGACTTTGTTTGCTTTTTAAAGACTTAAGACACTTGTATATCACTTTTCAGTGATATCTCTACAAATTCATATTGCATCTTTTATCGTTTTGACCTACAAATATCCAGATAAATATTATATATTTTTCTAAACACTGTGGTGTATTTTTGTGGTGCTATATTGTGTTATTGTATGATTAATTGCACAAATACTTTACACATTGCCTTCTAAGTTAAGCCTGACTGCTCAGTGCCAACCTACCAGAGGGTGGGCACTGGATAATTTGGATTGTGTGTGACTTACCCTGACTAGAGTGAGGGTCCTTGCTTGGACAGGGGGTAACCTGACTGCCAACCAAAGACCGCATTTCTAACAATATTCATTACCTCGACCTGGAACTCCCTCCCCACCAGCCTCAGGACCACCCAGGACCACTCCGCTTTCCGGAGACTCCTAAAGACTTGGCTGTTCGAGCAGCGATAACCCCCCCTTTCCCCCCTAGCGCCTTGAGACCCGCACGGGTGAGTAGCGCGCTTTACAAATGCTAATGATTTGATTTGATTTGATTTGACCATCTTCCCTGTAGAAAGGAAACATGCTGAAGTTAAACCCCTCCTCCAGAAGCCCTCCACTGACCCCAACAAGCTCAAGAACTACCGGCCCATCTTGCTGCTTCCCTTTTCCGCTGAAGTCTTAGAAGAGGTCATCAACCACCAACTCATGAAATACCTGGAGAACAACAATCTGCTAGACCCATCTCAAACTGGATTCTGCATGAACCACAGCACCAAAACCACCCTGATCGCAGCCGCTGATGACATCAGAGTCCTCCTAGAAAAGGGAGAAACAGCCACCCTGATCCTCCCCCACCTCTCAGAGGCCTTCGACACCGTGTTCCACCACACCCTAATCAAGAGGCTCCATCATATCGGAATCTAAGAAGCTGCCCTCAAATGGATTGCATCCTTCTTCACTGGAAAAACCCAGAGAATCCTTCTTCCTCTCTTCACCTTGGAACCCAAGAACATCATTTGCGGCATCCCCCAAGGCTCATCCCTCAGCCCCACTTTGTTCAATGCCTACATGACCCCCTGGCCAACATTGTCAGAACCCATGGACTAAACATCATATCCTACACAGATGGCACCCAGCTCATCCTCTCTCTATCAGAAGGCCCATCCACCACGAGAGCCAACTACAGACTGCATGATCAGCATCGCCGACTGAATGCAAAACAACTACCTCAAACTCAACACAGACAATACAGAAGTACTGATCTTCTGGAACAACGCCTCCCTGTGGTCTGCTGAGCTAGGACCCTACAGACCACGCATAGAACCTCAGCACCATCCAGGACAGCAAACTCACCATGAAAAACCAGATCAACACAGTCTCTCTCACCTACTTTCTCATGCTTTGCATGCTCTAGAAGATGTTCAAGTGACTCCCCATCAGCACTAGATGTACCATCACGCAAGCCCTCATCGCTATCTGCCTGAATTACGGCAACACACTCTACATAAGACTTACCACTCATCTCCTGAAGAGACTGCAGACCATACCAAGCTCAGTGGCCAGACTCACCCTCGACCTCCCCAGATGCATCCACATCAGGCCCTATATTTCCTCGATCAGAGCCCATCAAAGCTCAAGAGATCAGGCAGGACGAATGATTGAGTTACGATTTTTCAGGACCCAACCAAAGCATTTAAAATCTAAAGATTGTAGTATTCAGAAGTAACTTCAAGACAGAAAATTATGCAGCGTGAAAGGGCAAAGACCCCATCCTAATGGCCCTGTTTGGTCTTTGGCAGTACTACAAGATGCTAGGTAGGACCTATATTTGTAGGAGATTGTATGACGGAAAGGAAACCTGGTTATTCCCCAGCACCCATGCTCATGGCATGCCATCAGGATAAATTTGGGGCTTCAGTGTGCTTGTAAGGGAATGCCGAGGATTTCCGTTTGGAAAGGAATACCTGCACACATTCACAGGAATCTAATCCTAGGGGTTATCATGGTTCTTCTGTTCACATGGGTGGCAGGGGCGATTTTGGAAATAAGGAAACCCAGAACCCCAGGGGGAAAATGTGGAACTACATACAACCAGCTCTGAGCTGTCAGGCCCTTCTGCAACCTCACCACCATCACTCCTTCATGTCACACCATGAAAGATCAGAGAAAACTGCCACTCATGTTTTATATTGTAGAGATTTTTCAGGCTCGTGCGTTGCTATTTTGCTTCAACATGTTTAATAATTGACAAAAAAGAGCAACCGTATTTGTTAGCCGAGGCTTACAAGGACTGTTTCGTGAACAGACGCTGTTTGAGGCCAGTGACAGTGCCCATGTTTGGTTTGTTTATAAATCAGTCCCAATTTACCAAGCTGGCTTTTTTGTCATTGTTTCCATTGCGATTGGTTTCGTTTGCTCCCATTTTGTAAAACTGGGGCCAGTACACAACATGGACTTTTGTGTAAATATATATTATATGAAAACTCGGCTACCTTCCAAACTCTCAACTCAGATTTTTTTTTTAACACTTTTCCTTTTCAAGCCAAACAGAAATATTCAACTTACCACAAGACTGCCATACTTAATATTCCAGGTGCAGTCTTCGTTTATAGGAACGTCAGTGAGGTGACTACGTTCGGTGCGTGTACTTAGTACTAAAGAAAAACATGTTAAAACGGTCTGAGGAATTGATAATTTGGTAACAGATTGTCCTTATCAGCACAGAGTTCTCTACGATAAGCTGTTTACATTTTTCAGTCAGAATATTAATTAGCAATATAAATAGTAATTGTTGCATGTGGAATTACAGTTTCCACTCAAAGGCTTCCGCATCTGTCTTCTTCCTACCACACAGATGTCCATTTCTGTATATACAACATACATTTCTATTTAGGAGATATAGGAATGCAACACAGATATAGCTGTGCACCCACCATGGAGAAGTCTATTCCTAAACATTAAGAGAACCTTTTGTAGCTGACTTGAGTGGTCGAACGAACGGTAATTGTAAGTGAAACAAACTGCATCTGTTGCAAAAAGTTTGGTTATTGTTGGACTTCTGCTAGGCCATTCCCAAACTTGTTGCCTTTATCCTCCTCTTTTCAGAACCCATTTTTGTTGGCTGTTAGGGCTCTGTGCACTTTACAGCTGCTAACCAGTGCTACAGTGATTGTGGTCACTCTTTTAAACATGGTAAAATTGGCGTCCAACTGACTGGCACAGTTAATTTCCCTGTATGTCCCTTGTAAAGTGATGCTACATGTGCCAATGGCCTGTAAATTAAATGCTACTGGTGGGCGTGCACCACTGATTGTGCCACCGAACTAAGTAGCCTTACAAAAATGTCTCAGGCCTGCCATTGCAAAATGTGTGTGAATTTTAAACTGGCAATCTGACCTGCCAAAATAAACCTTTTGCCAACCTTACATCTTCCTCTTTAACACATGAAAGCCACCCCCAAGGCAGACCCTAAACAGTCCATATGGGAGGATTCAATGTATTTGAAAAAATTCACATATACTTTTACTTTTACACATCTTGTAAGTGAAAAACTCTCAAGTTCGTTTTCACTACTGTATGACCTGCCACTCCCTTAGGATAACATTGCATTACCTTATTACATTTAATAAGTGACAACTTGCATTTGGCAGCATGTAGAAATGTCGAGTTTGGTGTCTATGAATTGTAATTTAAAAAAGTGTTAATGGTAAAGTTGGATGGTAAGTCCCAATTATGAAAATGACACTTTTAGAAAGTTGGCATTTTCTTGTCCTAACCATTTGGTGCCTGCAGTCTGTTTCCTGGGTCACAGGTCTAGGTGTAGTTGGCAGTTGACTTGTGTGTGCTTCTCCCAGACAGCCACACAGTAAAGGGTCTGGGTGTTGGCCGGATGTGCCATCCTGACTTGATGAGCCGGCCGGTGCTGTCACCCGTCACATTTGCACTTCAAAGACCCTGCCTCAGCTCACACACAAAGGACTTAATGCTAGCCCATTGTGCCTGCAGACAGACTGAGACTAGGACAGGGAGGTCAAAAAATCCAGACACTTATGTAGCGGGATGACTCCAATAGTTTCTTCCACTTTAAACTGGCACCAGGTATACACAATGGGGACCCTCAGACCCACTTTCCAGTTTACTCCTGGACATATAGATACTAGAGGGCTACCCAGCTGACAAGCTGCACTGTACATGCAACAGGAAGTGCTTGAGGCCTACTGTCTGAGAAGGAAGACTGGACCTGCACCCTTCATCCCCAGCTGAAGTGATGCCAAGGGTCAGTTGACTGGCCTCCTGTTCTGAGCTAGAAGAACACAACAAGCTCCAGAGGTATCCCTGCAACTGCCCAGCTGACTCGCCGCACTGGACTTGCCTGGATGTGCAGCTGGAACTGCCTGAGCCCAGCTAGTTTGAATTCCTGATCCCCAAGAGGTGCCTCCCAGGTCATAGGTGTGGCATCAGTTGAGCTCATCCTAAAAGAAAAGCAGAAATCCTGATGTTTGGGGCTCCTTGCAAATGGGAACTGTCCTGCTCCTGCCAAGAACATGTCACCTGCACCAATGGCCAATGCAAAGCTCTGGTGAACCTGACTCTCCGCGCTACAGTGACTCCCAGAGGTGATCAGTAATATGAGATCTACATTTCACGCTACAGCATCACTGCACAATGTGATCTCCAAAGTGAATCTCCAGTAATAACCATCTGTGATGCCTGAAGGATCCTCTGGCTACATCAACAACCATCTGTGATGCCTTCCTTCTCTTACCGCTACAGGAACAACCATCTGCGATGCTCTCCCTGCTCCTCGTGGCCTTCTCCACAGTGAACATAACTCTTCAGGCCTTTAGAAGGTCATTTTTTCAGCAGGACTATCCTAGTGCCTGTATCCAAACTGCACTCTATCGCGGTCAGCCTGAACTTGTGACTTTCACCCAGACTCACACTATCAGGCAATGGCGAGTGGCGCGTTGTGCTTTAAGGTGCTGTACTGCTTAACTCTTTAAAATTGCATATCTCTGTGTTTGCTGGTTGGATTTTTGCTGTTTTGGTGTCAAATAATTTGTGAAGCCTTAATCCATTTTTCTAAATTGGCGAGGGATATTTCTTGTGGTGTGTTTTCACACTATTACTTTTTGAGTGCTGCATAATTACTTCACACATTGCCTCTAAGTTACGCCTGACTGCTTTTATGCAAGCTACCAGAGGGTTTAGAGCAGGTTCATGTAGTGACTTTTTGTGGTTCACTCTAACAGGGATTGTGGCTGTTGCTTAAAGAGGGCTCACACCCTTCTCAACCAGCAACACAATTTCTCACACCAATAGAGGGCATTTTTACCACCTTCTAGTTGATCAGTATCAGGCTATCATAGTCAAAGCCATGGAACATCAAAGCACCATGTCTCTTTGTAAAGATTAAAGGCTTTGCAAAGAACTGACACAGTTTGTAACTATATTTTGATTCTGTTACGACCGTTTATGGTGGTATGTTCTCTTTTCAAACATGAAAAAAAAATATGGGGCAGATGTGAATCACTTTGAACACCTCGTACCTGCACCTATCATCTATTGTCCCCTTTGCACATATTTTTGTAATAAATGTATTTTATCTGCCAGTACATTGGAAGTGTTGGCTGAAAGAGTATGCATTTCTAAAGAAATGCTTCATCCTCACTACATATTATTGTTTCCTTTATTTCATGTTTGATAACCATTACTTCCTGGGACCGGCCCTCGGGGGAAGCGCTAGCGCTCCCCCCGGGGGCCACCCCCCCAGGCCAGGGCTGAAAGGGGAATCCCTTCCCCTTCCACCCCCGACCCCCCCCCCCCCACCCCCACGTGACATCAGCGCGCGAGCACACGCTGATTGTCACAGAGCCTCCTCCAGTTGAGCTTCCAGCGCGATCGGAAGAGAAATGCTTTGCATTTCTCTTCTGATCACGTGGGGGGGACCGAGAGAGGCTTCAAAGGGAAGGAAACTTATTTCCTTCCCTTTGAAGTCTCTCTCTGCGTTTTGGCAGCCGGATTGAAAGCAATCCGGCTGTCAAAACGCCCACTAGACACCAGGGATTTTATTTCAAAAATTAAATTGACATAAGGGAGCGACCCCTTGGACAAGGGTCGCTCCCAGGGGGGTGGGGGCATTTTGTTTTAAGGAAAATTATATTTAGGCCATTTCTGCCCCCCTTGGGGGCAGATTGGCCTATTTTTATGAGGCCAATCTGCCCCCAAGGGGGACAGAAACCACTAGACACCAGGGAGTTTTTTTTTTTGTTCGTGAATTTCACGTAAGGGGAGTGACCCCTTAGGCAACATTATATAAAAGACACTGCCCCCCCCCCCCGGTCCCGAAACCTACAAAAGTGCAGATGAGCTTATGCACTTATGGGATATGTATGCCCACACAGTACAAAAAGCAGAACGGACAAAATTCTTGGTGGGTACCAGTGACATGATGATTTCCCATAGCTTGTATCATATTAGCGTTCATAATTGTGGTAATTTATAGGATACTGTGGTCAACAATGGAATCTGTCCTTGTTTGGCAGTAGCACATTTGAGCGCTTGATAAAAGGACAACCTGAAGTTTGAGACCTAAACATGTACTAAAGAATAAAAAAACATACTTTTTCAAAATAAAAAGCTTTTATTTGATAAAAAACTGTTTTTTTTTTTTTTTTATAAATGCCAATTTCCCAACCTGAAGCTATGGTGTTTCAGTAAATCTATGTGAAAATTATACCATTTGCTCTAAAAAACAAAACAAAACACACAACCGTAGATGGATACATAGTGCTCTCTCCGAATCGTCCTGGAATAGGACAGACCGGCTTCCTACTGCAACATGACATTCCACGTATCGGAAGGAACATTGTCAAAATACCTTAATATGAACAGTTTGTTTGCTAAAGTATTCAAGTAAAGGGATGCTTTAAAACAGCAGAACTTTAACGTGTTCAAGAGGTTTCTGCTGTTAGCATTTTATCGGAAATTTGTGTTCCCAGCCTTTGTTTTGTTCCTGAATGTTTTTATTATAATTTATTTTAGTTCGGAGTATCACTGCAACTCAAAGAGAAAGCAGCACTTTCAAAAACGAGTTGGAGCTATTAGCAGTTGTAAACTTCCAACCGGACTTTTCTTGCCACATTAAATGGAAAAAAAGAGCGCGATCGCGCTAGGTAACAGTGTCGAATTCATGGAAAGCGATTGACTTCTGCCAAGCGAGATCACGCTGTGAAAAAAGATAAAAAGTAGTCCACAAGCCAGACGGAAAACAGCGAGCCTCGCATGTTTTCAGTACTTGGTCACTGCGCTCGAGGTTGGCTAACCACTGGAAAAGGCATGACATATGCATGCCTTCCACTAATGAAAGCAAGCAGATTTTAAGATGTAAGCCCACAAACCAATGAAAGATACTGACGTGACGTGTGGGGCTCTGAGCCCTTTTCTAGCTACTAAAGCGCCTAGCAAGCGAAAAGCATGCACAAGCGCATGCGACACAGGCTCGACCCTAAAAAAGTATAATGCTTTCGAAAGCTCAGAGCAAACACTCAAAACGAGGCAGCCGGAAAATGGCCTTGGCGTGATCGATTACCTCCCTAGTAACATGTGTGCGTCTGTATTTTTAAAAAGACGTACCATTTTGGGAAGCCAAAGAAAGAAAGCCTAAAGGGAAACTCAAGATGCAAAGAAAGAGAAAGAAAGCAAATATGTCTGAACTCCTCCTTTGGATGTTCTGCCCACCTAAAATGACATAAAACCTTTTATTCTAAATATAATATTTGTCTGAAAATAGCTTTCAGCCAGGGCACAATTCCTAAAACACAGAAATGGGGGGACTAAACAAGTTGAGCAGTAGGTAAGTGACATCATTACACATGACACTGCATGTGGCACCACAGAAAGTGACATCACAGGAAGTGACATCACAGTCAATGACTTTACAGGAAGTGACATCACAAAAAGGACATCAGATCGTAAGACCTCACACACGTTTAGCATGTCTAACATGCATACATTTGAGTGCATTAGGAGTGTACATGCAAACACTCCTGATTTAGGCCGTAGGTATAATCACGCTTTTGTAAGCTACATATAAAAAATTTTTGCCTTTTGTCAGCATAAAGTTTCCTTTACCCAAGGACTGAACAAACGCACTTCGCAGCCAGGCTCCTCCAAGAGGTATGATATTCCATATGCAGCATATTTCCATGTAGATGTGATTGCTTGAGCTGCCTGAGCTCTCCAGAGGTGAGACCGCTCTTCTATGCAAAGTGTGCTTACTCAGCCCTACCCACCGCTTAATGTGCTTATGGTGGGCACTTGCACTCATTTTAGGAGACTGTGTCTCATGTTTTGCCAACACACCATGACCCAAAGGAACACAGAAAGACCAAAAGGGAAGAAAGGCGAAAGAGAGATAGGAAAACAATGATGAAGGCAGAACAGGGGGTGAAAAAAGAAACTGCAAGAATAAGCAAGTGTAGAGTAGTAGAAGAAAAAGGTATGGCAACCTTGGCATTCAGCATTCGGACCCTAAGAAAATGTTTGGGGCTCTGCATTTATGTGTTCACAGATAAAACGCTGCCCCCCCCAAAATTCTCCTCCACATTTAGCATCAGACATCTCTCATGTTCTTTTAGTTGGCATAACTATGTCTAACCCTCACATGCAGCCATGAATTCAGAACAACCAGCACACCCACACTTAGCATCTGAACCTTTCCTCCTCATCTACATGGAAACATGTTAATGAGAGGGCAACTTTATATTGGCTAATAAATGTATTACAGATGTACATGTGGTGCATGTTTTACTTCTAATTAGGGCCAAACCCCTCTGTGGTTATGTGCCCTTAGATAATTTGAATATTTAGAAATGAAAAATAGTCTTATTTAAATTGTTATTTGTGTGAATACTGGGACAGAACAACATATCTGACATTCTTGCAGCAAGTACACGTCTCATACAGAGGGGCTGAACAAAGTCAACATTTTTGCCTCTCTTATGTACGTGTAAAGTGCTCACAAAGCTGTGTGCTTTTGTTTCCCATCCATCCACTGCATTTACATTTAGGAGTTAGACTCTAGATATCTCCTGGGCAGGATACTCAAACAAAAGGAGGCCTTAGGGCCACCTAAATTCTGCCCTTGTCATGGGAGCAACTTGAGGTTGCAATAAGAAAGGCCTCTTCTTGCCTGCACCTTATTGCTTGGATCAAAAGCAGACAAAGTTCAGGCGCTGCTGAATATGTCACAGTGTTTGAAAATTACACCTGTGTGAGCTCAGCATATTTTAAAGCTGGGCCCAACCTCTTGGTCATTGTTCACCCGGTGAAAATATTGGGTGGATGCCGTCCACCCGTGGGTTCCTCCAACTTGTGCCCTGCTTTTAGATCTTCTTAAAATATTTTCATACATTACACATGGCGGTTAAAAAGTCATTATTTTTTAACTGATGTAATTTTAAAAAATTTAAATCTAAGAACCACATTGCGAGTTACCCATGAATTCTGATGGGCCTGGAAATACAAGTTATCAGAACCATACAAATTATAATCACAAAAAATGCCCAGTGGGGAGACCAGCAAGCCATTCAACGGATAGGGAGAGAGAGAATATTATAAGGGGGAGGGTATGTTCTCCTTGTTATATCATCAAGACACACTAATGGGTATCCCCTCACAACAAATATTCCTAGCAGAATCAGATTTTTTGGGTGTATTGCCCTCTTCACTGGAAACAGTGTTTGTTAGACCCTCACCCACTCTAGTAGTGGCATGCTTCATCATTGTGCCCCATCCTTGTCCCTGGTTTGACTGACTTATTTTTATCCCCTTATTTTATACACATTTGGCTTTTTAATCACACCTGAAGAATTGCTAATAAAGGGATACCTGGTTGTTCAAAAAGACCCCGGCTGCTATTTATATGCTCCCTGGAATATGGTCGAGCACATCCTGTTTTTCAGATACCTGGATGAGACCCAGTGATAAAGAATGCCACTACTAGATTGGATGACTGTCTTCAAAAATATAACCTAAAAGCAGGCCAAATCTCTGTGTGAAACTCTGGGGAAACACATGCAGAAATACTTATTCCCGCATGTTATTGTCCAAATACCTGTCATCTGTGAATTTCCCCATCCCCCTGAATTATCTGGACTTCCAGTAACGCGAATTCTTGGGCAGGGTAAAAAAGGGGATGTTAACGGCCACTTGTAAGGAGGGCACAGGAGGTGTATAACAAGAGACTCTAGACAACCTGTGGAAATTAATGTAGAACGGGCGTGCATGTTATGGGTAGAGAATGCTCTCAATTGCTTTCATTCATTGAAAAATGTGTTTTGACATTCATCCCTAAAACGCATTCATCCCCTATAATATTTCAAATGGCAGGTTTAAAAACTGTATTAAAATTAATATAAATAATATTTTCTGCTCATTTGCATCAGATATCCTCGCAAGCAGTAAAAAGAATAGAAGTGCATAATCACTGAAGACACAACAGCATCGCAATCATGAACCCTTCCACCTACCTAAACGTTACCATCACAAAAACACTTTACATGTACCGTGATTTACACATAAAACGGCCTAAAAAGTAGTCACACGAAACAATGACCTCTGGGTTTTTTGAAGGGGAGTTGGAGGATGAAATATGTCTGGTGCATGCATCCGCGCTTCAAGTACAGATTGACAAACGAGAGAAATACAAAATATAACTGCAACATCATGCAATAGGGTTATTTGCTTGTATTTGTTTTACAGCGACAGTAGGATTACAGGAAATTCTGCTTTTTAGAAACAAGTTGCATGCTGTATTGTGGCATTTAGAGAAAAATCTAGGGTTTAAGCAAGTCAAATAATAAACGTATTACCAGCAGCACAGCAGCAGGACGTGGTCTCAGAGTAAATTCTCTGCCATTTGAACAATTTTTCTCTGCAGGGAGATATTTAATCCAGTGAGAAAAGGTGGTGGTTGATTGCTTTGTTAAAACTGCTAGCTCTGCAGGTTGCCATCCCCCTGTAATTCAAGGATCTCTTTGAGGATTTAAATTGTATTTACCCTGACACGGTTATGGCTCAAAAGGTCCCTCGCCTGCAAGGTAGGTGTTGTAGTTGCAATAAAAATGCATTTATTATCTGTGGTAGACTGCAAATGTTGAGTTTGTTTGTTATTTTGTATCTCTCTATGGACAATGCTCACTAATTTCTCTTTAAAAATGTGGACCTTTTTATATTACGTTTATGTAGATTTAAGTTTATGCTTTGTCTAGATTAATTCATATAGCCGAATTATTGTCTGTGGAGCAACACCTTGTGATTTGTAGGTGTTCTCTTCTTATACACACCTTGTAAAGCCAAGTACTCCCATAGTTACAAGAGTAAGTTGCCATACACTTCATGTGTAGGAAGTAAACAGCAAAATATTTCTGAATACCTATACATTTGTGGATGTTTATTGAACTTTGCATGTTTATTGCCCCCGATGCTACACTCACCACAGAGTTTCTGCAGTATATGCAGGTTGCAAATTCCAAATCCTCCCGATTCTTTAAAGCAGAATCAAGTTAACTGGGCTTACAGTTTAACTGCCCACTAAGGTCTGTTAAAAAAGTCTGTGAATCAGTCCCACTACGTTTATGATAACATTGTAAGTACCTCTGGGATCTTGAGATATTGAGCATTACATTGTTAGTTGATCTTTTTAACACACGAAGCCTTCCTGGTAGGTTTTAATTAATCAGTGAGGAAGGAATTGCCTATATCTAAGGGTGTAGTAATGTTCTATGTGCAATGAATAAATAATATTTGTGTTCATATTCAGTACATAGACAGCTTCAAGGTGTCATTGATGCTGGCGAGGCAATCAAATAATTTCATTAGTTGCTCCAGGGCCATTTATTTAAATCGATCTTTCCACTGGGGAAAATACACAGTAATTGTGTGAGTCTCCTCTGATTTTTCAATGTAGTACCTAAATATCCAGAACGTCCCAGTAGAAATAGTATTTTCATGGAGTAATAAATAATCCATCCATGTTGTTGAGAAAGGCAAATATTGAATACCAGACTTGTTGCAGATATGAACAATTCAAAACCATTTGATCCGGTGTACTAATATTCGTACATCTAAGGCATTGATTTGAAATGTTCGGATTCTGCTTGTTGAGGAATTCCGGTGTGTAATAGACGAGCCATTGCACATGTAGCTGCCTTTTTTTAATGCGACCCTCTCACAGCTTTATGTGCGTGCAAGGATGCCTCATTCCAAATCGCCATATTTATTCTGTGATCAATCTTAGTTTTCCATTTTTCAGTGTATTTAATTATTTATTGTGGTGCAGTTATTTTTAATTTAATCCTGTATATTGTTAGTGTTAGAAAGATATATTGTTCCTTGTCTAATGCCAATATATTTTGTTTCGTTGAAACCATATTTTCTACAATGTTATGAGATTTCTCAATTTCTTTATTTGGTATATTATATATCATTGTAGTCATTTTCATATAAGAAAGTCTAAATCACTCCATCTACATTCGATATCAATAATTATCCGGTACCACCAGAACAGATTCCTATGTTGCCATGCAATATTGACTCCATTAGTGTATCTTCCTTTCATCTAAATTGCTACATATGTTACCTAATGTTGTTTCTGCATGTTTGCCTGGGATTTGTAATCACCTGCTCCGTTATTTTTATATAGTATATGATAACACTTCTTTTGGATTGTTATGTTCCTTTTTTGAAATGTCAGACATGTAGGTTTTTACTTTAGTTAGATTTATTTAAGAAACAGTTATAACAACTTTGTTTCTGAGAGTATAGTCACATTTATAATGGTGCCTGCCATGAAATAGTTAACCCATCTTTATCCATTGACAGATTTAGCTTCCTAATGCTCACTGTAGGTTGTTTTACTCAATAAAAAAGAGTGACTTAGACTAAATTTTTTTTTTAAATGTTACGGAATGCATATCAAGGTAGAAACAAGAAACAGAGATCGAGTGAATATTTTCATTTTTATCAGTGATGAGCTCCCTTTAAGTGTAATTGAAAGTAGATTCCATCCATCTATTTAGTAAACTTTTGATTTTTTTAAATAGAAGGACGTGGTTCAGCTTGTAAAGATCCTGGTAATGATCAGAAATCCACATGCTCAAATATCTCTTTGGGTTTCTATTATAGTTAATTTGTGAAGGACTAGGCAAAACTTCCTTGCTAGCATGTAACAACAATAGCACCTCAATGTTAGACCCGACCCTCTCTATTGGGTAACCCCCAAATGTCACCCTTCCTGTTGTATGAACCCATTTTTGATGGATTTTAGGACTCTGTGGACTTTAAAACTGATAATCAGTGATAAAGTGATTTTAATTTATCCTTTAACCAAGGTAAAATTGGCTTACACCTAATTGGCACATTAATTTACCTGTACATCCCTAGTAAAGTGGTACTACATGTGCCCATGGCATGTAAATTAAATGTAACATTGATTATGCTTCCCACCTCAGTAGCCTTTCCAACATGTCTCAGGCCTTCCTTTGCAGCATGTGTGCATAGTTTAAGTTGCCATATGGACCTGGGAAAATAAACCTTTTACCAGGCCTAAATCTTCAATTTAACACATATAAGCCACCTTTAAGGTAAACCAGACCCTAAGCAGCCCATAGGGCAGAGTGCAGTGTATTTAAAAAGTTATATATGTATTTGTAAATTTTACATGCTCTGGTAGTGCAAAACTCACAAATGTGTTTTCTTCACTGCACTGAGACATTCCTCTCAGATAGGCTAACATTGGGTTCCCTCATTACACTTTTGAGTGGGTGCAGGTAGGTATGCCATGTTTAATTTCTGATGATTTGAAAACTCTCTTTAATGCTAAAGTTGGATTTTAAGTCACAATTCTGAAAATGCAACTTTTAGAAAGTTGCAATTTTCTTGTCCTACCAATTTGGTGCCTGCAGCCTGTTTCTTGGGTCAGACAACTAGGTGTGGCTGACAGTTGGCTATTGTGTATTCCTCCTAGACAGCATCACAATAGAAGGTCTGGGTGCTGGCAGGGGAAACGTCCGGAACGAGTCTGAAACAATGCTATTGTTTACATTGCAAGTGGAACAAAGCTTGCCGGGAAAATGCAGGGCTTTTCTCTGCCTTAACCACACATGTGCTGAACAACGCACATGCATGGTTAAGGCAGAGAAAAGGTAGATTGCGTTGGGAGAGGATTTGGTCAGGTAAGTGGGGCTGGGGCAGGATTGGGGGTGTTGAGCCATTTCTTTTAAGGGGCGGGGATCAGGTAGTTATGTTTTTAGGGCAGGTGGTGGGGTTCAGGGTAGTTATGTTTTTAGGGGAGTGAGGGATCCGGGTAGGTATGTTTTTAGGGTGAGTGGTGGTGGGTTGGGGTAGTTATGTTTTTAGGGAGGGTCGTGGGGGTTTGGGGTAGTTATGTTTTTAGGGTGGATGGTGGGGAGTTGGGGTACTTGTGTTTTTAAGGAGGGTGGTGGGGGGTCTGGGTTGTTATGATTCTAGGGCAGGTGGAAGGGTCGGGTAGTTATGTTTTTAGGGTGGGTGGGGGGTGGCATTCTAGAACAATGTGTGCCATCCCACACATGCCTTTACTTGGCATGCTTTTACAACCAAAAATAATTGTAAAGGCATGTGTGTTTGGCACCTGCGTTGTTCCATCATACAACCGCTGGCAGGATAGCCAATCCTGGCTTGATGGAGAGGGGGAGAGGAGCTGTCACGTACCACACTTGCACTTCAAAGGCACTAGCAAAGTTCACAAAAAAAGGACTTCACACTAGCCTATGGTGCTCACTGGACAAACTGGGACTGGTGCACGCAGGCAGGAAATTCCAGGCATTTCTGTAGGCAGAAACTCCAAAATCTTCTTTCACTTCATAAGTGGCACCAGGTATAAAAATGGGATCCTCAGACCCACTCTTCAGTACACACTTAGTACTGTCGATGCTATATAGGAAAGACTGCCCTGCTGCTAGAGGACTACTCTGCTGCTAGAGGCATGCCATGTTGTCTGAGAAGGAAGAGGGGACCTGCACCACCATCCCAGGCTGAAGTGACTACAAGGGTCAGCTGACTGACCTGCTGTTCTGAGCAAGAGGAATACAACAAGCTCCAAAGTCCTCTCTGCAACCGCCCAGCTGTCCTCTCTGCAACTGTCCAGACTGAGGCCTGTTGGCCTCAGCTGGAGTGAATTCCTGATCCCCAGGAGGTGTCCCAGGTCCTGAACCTTTAGGGTGGCATCAGCTGAGCTCCTTTTAGAAGAAAAGAAAAACATACGTTTGGGGCTCTTTGTGACCACAAACAGGCCTGTTCCTGCCAATATCTTGCTTCCTCCTGGCTTACTGCCAATTAGAAGCTCAGTTCAAGATGACTCTTTGTGCTACTGTGACCACCAGCCACAACCAGCAATGCAAGATCTGAACTTTGTGCTAAAACATTAACAGCCCGTCATGACTGCCAATGCAAAGCTCCAGCAATGATCGTCCACGACACCTGGCAGCATCTTTGTGCTACAGCAACAATTGTCTGCAATGCCCAATGTACTCTTTGCGATACAGTGCCAATCATTCACAACTCTCTCCCTACTCCCCACGGGCCTCCTTCACTGCCAACTGGACATTTCGCACTGGACTTTGGAAGGTAATGTCAGAAGGACTAACCTGGTCTTTATCTGGCCTGCGCTCTGTCCTGGCCAGCATGAATTTGTGACTTTTACCTGGTCTTCCATGATGCAGATAGCCGCAAGTGGCACCGTGTGCTTTTAGGCGCTATGTTTACCTGAAATCCTTACAATTGCTTATCACCGGTTCTACTGATTGGGTTTTTGTCATTTTGGTGTGAGGTTTTTCTTGTATTGTATTTTCACTTTATTATTGATTGTGTGTTGCATAAATTCTTTACACACTGCCTCTAGGTGCCAAGACACCAGGATTAAGCACAGGTAAATTTACAGACGTTTGTGGTTCACTCCGACAAGGACGGTGGCTGTTGCTTCAGGAGGGCTCACAACTCCCTCAACCAACAATCCAATTCCTCACAGTTTTGGTTGGATTTATTTCATAGTCTTCTAGCTAATTAAATTACTTTTACTTCTAGCTGTATATTATCTTGCTAAGCTTGTAGCATCGGCAGTACATCATTTGCATATAGCTTAATAAAGTATCCAAAAAAATCAATTGGTACTAAGTTGAGTGCAATGGACAGTGGTTTAATAAACAATGGAAAAAAGAATTGGCAACATGAGACAGCCTTATTGTGTCCCCAAGTAATGGTGATAACATTTACAAATGTATTGCTGAGTATTGGACTTGCCGTGAAGTCTTTGCATAACAAGGCAATCACTCTTGTCATCTGAGAAAGAAAACCCATGCTTACAGAGACCTTAAGCAAGAAAAACTAGCCGGCAAAATCAAAATCCCTTTCTGCATCTACTAAGATGATAGCAGCAGGGGTTTGTGTCAGTGGGAAATGATCAACTGCCTCCATTATGAAATGAGTATTAGTATATAATTGTCTATGGGGTAAAACCCATTTTGATCTCTGTAAATCAGTGCTAGGACATGAGCTAGAAAGGTTTTATATACCTCTGCAGGAAATCTGTCTTCTCCATTATCGTTATAATTCTGTAAATTTTCCACTGCCGCCTTTACTTCCTCCTGTGAAATTTGTGCTTCTTCACTGGAGAGTACTTGAATTTCGAATTTCTGTAAATATGCTTGATTTTTTACCAATGGGCAGTCTCTGAAAACAGATATGTATTGTTAATGGATTAGGAAAATCTGGCTTACATCCTCCTAGGTCATAAAGAGTCACACCATTCTTAGGGTAGTGTATCAGTAGTGTTTTTGGTGAAAGTCCAAACTATTTCTCCAAAATATACAAGGATCATTCTGGGTCTTGAGCTGGATTTCGGTGGGGTAAAAGGGACTGTGAGCTCGATGTATTGTGAGATCTTCTTCTGTTACAACAAACACATGTGTTTCCATTAATTTCTCAATCATATTTGGCATAACGTTCCTTTCTCTTTGTGTTAAGTAATTCTTATAACCCTTAAGATAGTCCTTCTCATCTGGTTCTTATGATCCTCCTGTATGAGTTTTATTTTTTTAATTTTAATAGAGACAGTAGTTATTTTATTGAGAAATATCTTGAGAGTCCTCCATCTCAGACACCCTATGTTTTAGGTCTTGTACCTTGGAGCAGTATGTATATATTTTTTGTGCCAAATCATGTATCTGCTGCCTAAGGTTCTTTGCAATTTTATTCTGGTTTGCTTCAGTTGTCTGGATTTCAGTGAGGATATTCTTAATAGCATAATCACAGCCATGTTTATATTGTCTACAGCATCCTTTAGAAGATAGTGTCAGGGAATTTGTCTCCTAGCTTGTAAGTGATTGAGCTGGATTTTGTGCTTATAATGTTTCTTCCTCATTATTGACTGCTTTTGAATATGCCCTGACCCTGAAGTATATGATTTAGAACAGCTTCTTGAATTTTGACCTGCAGCTGTGACGCCGCCAAGACCAGCGGTGCCTCATTTACGGGCTGCGGTCAGATCAGCGGTCGGCGTCTCAGACGGACATTTCTGCCGCTGTCCACTTTTTGGCAAAATGTCCCCTTGGGCACTGTTTTATGCTGCCCAAGCTCTTTGCCCTCTTTAGTTGCTTACATGTTCTTGCTGTTTTCCTCTTTTCTTCTTTTTTCTTCCTTTTTTCTTGCCTTGGCCATGTTTCTTTTTCCCAAGAGTCTGTGTTCCTTTCCCTAAATGCTTTGCTCACTACCTTTCTCTGCTATGGCTATTTTTCCATTCACCTGAATCTGATCTTTCCTAATCCAAGATGGTGTCTTTATATTTTCCTGCATGTCACTTCCTGTATTGCAGTATATACGCACAGTTGATTTTCTGTTCCTTGCGTTGCAAACACTTCCTTCGTGGTTGTGCTCCTCGCTCCCGAATCCTGTGATTTTGAACTTCTCCTATTCTTTTTCAGCCTGCAGTTTGTTCCAGTTCTTTTTTGTGCTTTTGTTCTTCTTTTTCAGGAGTCCTTGATTCTGAGTTTTTTTCCCACGTTGGGTTTTTCTCCTCTGGGACTCCTGGAAGTTACGGCCTGCTTGGTGTTATATTATCAGCAGATCCGTGGCTACTGAAAAGGGTCAGCCCTACTTTGGTCAATCCAGAACAAGCAAACAACCAAGTGGTGTCCAGAGACTGGCTGATGATTGCGGTAAGAAGCACTCAAGTCATGACAGCAGCTGGTTATGTACTACTGTTCTCTCTTTTGCTGAGCTGTGTCCTTGAAGGTGTTTTCCTATGGATTTGGCTCAGCTGCTATTAAATATTTTGTGGATGATTTATTTTTATAAGGACGTTCAAGGCAATCTCCCAGCAGAAGATTGTGCCTTCTTTAATTGGAGGCTGTAGGAAACTTTTCTTGGCGATCACCTGGCTTTTGTTTCTTATGGCCTTGCAGTACAAGAAGAGGAGACCTAGCTTTATCCAGCCTGGTGGGCACAGATGATTTCTTACTTATTTTATTCATGTGTTCATTATCATTTGTTCAATATCATTTGTGCTGACTTTTTCTCTTTTTCCTCTCTCAGCTTTCAGTTCTAGATGAATCAAAATTGTGATAGTTTCACTTTCATCTTTCTATTCCAAAGCAGGATCATTAGCGTTCATAGCATCCCATTTGGCTGCTGTATGTATTTTTTATTATTTGTTGCTTTGGAAACCATTTTCTGTGTGTTGATATGTTTTGCCCAGTTTTGTACCTTTGCTTTATTTTGTCTTCACTTTCATCACTTCTTCTTGTGCCAGAGCTCAGTTTATCTAAGCGCCTTTTGCAGCCTCTCCCAGTTTCTCACTGCTTTTCCATTAGCCAGTTAATCATGTGTTCCACCTTTTCTGTCTGCCTCTGATTACATGCATCTTTGCTTTTAGGTCGAAGGCTACCAGACAGCTGTGATTTCTGGTTTGCTAATGGCATTTTGGGGACATTCTGAAAGCTTCCCTGGTAATCCATTCCACCCATTGCTTACCATTGGCTTTGTGTCTTGTAACTCACATTTGCTTGCTTTCTATTTGCTAGTTTTGTTTGTTTTAGACTGTCCAGCTTGAGTTCACCCACCCCCATGAAGCATAGCCTATTTACTGTAACTGAGGGTAATGGCATAGGTGGATGATGACAAGAATGAATGTTACTAAGGTATACCTGCATCACTGTTTCAACAGCTCTAAGTAAATTGGCATGAAGTAGTGGGAAACACCCACTGGGATTGTGAAGAGATTTCCTGAATATGAGAAGCTTTGAAAAAAAGCAAGACTGGCTTGGCACTTCATGTGTGTTTCACCAATAGAATTTAGTCAATGTACTTACTGAACATGCTTAAAATGGGATGATTCAGCATCAGGGCTGTGTCACAAATGGTAACTAAGTTAAGTGAGAAACTAAAAGGTAAGTGTGTGCATTGTTATGAGCTTTTTAGATGTGATATTTGCTTCCATCTAAAATTCTGTTGGATGCTTTGTTTCCTTTATTTCATTTTGTAAACTATATTTTAGGAGCAGAGCAACACCAAACATATTTTTGCTGTTCCCTTCTGTCTCTTGTAATGTTTGGCTCAATTGTAATGTCACCTATTGCGCATAGTAATGGACAAACTGAGAAGCACTAGTGAATATAAATTGTTTTTGCAATTTGCAAGAGGAAATGTGACAGAGCCCCACTACAATGTGTATTACCTTTTGGGTAATATTTAACAATTTAATTGTGAGAAATATGCCATTTTGAAGAGGAAATAATAAGAAAGAGGGTTCTGCCCAAGTAGATCCTCATATATTTCTCTATTGGACCTCAGGCCTTTGCCCTCAGCTGTGCTTTGAGACTCCTAAAAGACACTGTAATGCTCCATAGAAATTGATATCTGGGATATAACCTCTGATAGAGCCAGGGGCCCTTCCACTAATAAAGGGATCTGATGAATCTTTCCTTCTCAGTTCCAGGGGGTGGAGAGTAACATTTTTCTTTAAACAGTTTCTTTACAACCCATATGTCACTTAATAACATCCGCAATCAATGGACAGGGTTAAATGAGGTTTTATTGCAGACTCAAAGTCAAAGTTACATAAATTAGTCTCAAAACCATATTATAACCATATACTATCACTAAAGGAGAATTAAAATGTTGCACAATGTTAAACCTAGTTAGCATATACAAGACTAAAAATTATATTGCAACAATACAAAATATCAGTCACTAGAACCAAACTCTCCTGCCTAACCATTTAAACTAAACTCCAGTCATTCTAATACTAAAAATATTTGAGAAAGGTCTGCAAACAGAAATTCAGTAGAATTTTTTGATGAGAGAGGTGTGATGGCATGAATCCACGCAAAGTATGAGATCTATACCTCAGAAAGGTCTGTTCAGATCTAAAAGTAGGAAAGGTTCTGAATCTTCACTAACTAAACCCTCCTTAAATCACAATATCCCAGGATGATGACATCACAGTCAAAGCTTTTCGAATGAAACCGTAATTAATATGAATTGGAAGTTACAATTTCCAACCCTGATGCATCCCATCTTGATACTCTTCGGTCTCAGCTAATTCCAAAAAGTTACAACTGCCAAGCTTCCAGAACACTACTCTCTTCATCCTTGCATAGTTTGTCCCGGCTTTCTTATATTTTATGCACAGTGAGCTTCTTTTTGACTCCGTCTCCGCTCCTAGCACCTGCATTTTGAAAGATGGCGTACGTCTAACCCCGCAGCTCCAGACCCAGGCCCATAATTTATTGCAATCAGCACCAATACACTGCTCCAGTGAAGCCCACGCTGAATGGAGCGCAGATAACAATAGCACCAGAGACAGGGAGTCGGATGCACGGTGGCCCCTTGGTGACTGTGGCAGGCCGCGACCGGGCTAGGCAGTGCCATGCCATGTGGCTCTCCGAGCTGCTCCCACAGGCGGGCTATCTTGACTGCCTTAATAGACTGGTTTGGCCCCCATCAATGGACTGGGTACCTCTGGAGAGCCCGGCTGAATACTGAGGTAAGGAGAGGGCCGGGCTGAGATCCGGCAGTGTGGACAGGGTGGCAGCCTAGCTGCAGCGGTTCCGGGCTGGCCCCTGCTTTTCGGATACTGGAGTTCGGCGTGGCAGTGCGCCTGGCCCCTGAGAGGCCTGTTGAACCGCAGAGGGCCCTGACTGCTCTCCAGACTTACCTCGCCCCGTGGCGTGATGAAGATTGGAATATGGTGTGGGCCCAGCTGAGATATGGAGATGCAGATGGGAGTGATAGCCTGCCTGCAGAGGAGCTGCGCTGCACTGTGCTCTTTAGCTACTGGACTCTGTTCATACACCTTGCCCCTGTGCAGCCCGCTGACATACGGAAGGCCCTGGGGGGCTCTGGAATGTGATAGGCTGCCGGCGTCACCCCGGGAGAGGGCACTAGCCTGGCCCGGTGAAGAATAACAGCCCAGTTTGCTGGGTGGAGCTTCTGGCCCCACGGGGCTGTCCCATTTGAGCCTTTTAAATGCTGAAACTCGACACCTGTGAGGACCGGCTGGAGACCAGCGGGCTCCCACCTAGGGGTGTGTACCGCCTGGGCAAACAGGGCTGGAGCAGATGGGAGCCACCCACCTTGAACTACTTCACTGTTGAATTACCCTTGTCTGCGACAAGCACTAGTGACTGGCCCCTTCCCTCATGATACTGTAATTGAGACCTATGGAAAACGACCACTTCGGATCACTACAGAGGGATGACCCTTCTGTATTGGCTTGATTTCTTGCGAAGCTTCTGGTGGGGGTCCAGAGATCAGGCACAACATAAAGATACCCGGAGGCCAACGTTGAGACTCTGCTGGAGAGGCGGCTGAGGTGGGAGACCCTCCCTGTGGCGAACACCTGCTGTGCATTGATTGCTGCTTCAGATCATTGCCTTAGCTTTTGTTATTGGGTGCACCAAGCCCCCAAGGCCGGAGGACTGTCTAAGGTGTGTTCTCCACCCTCAGAGGATTCCGTGGCCTCAACTCCTGCAGACTGCATTCCCCCCTCAATGATGACACCTCCAATGGACAAACTGGACATTAGATTGCAGGAATTAAGTGACTCCATGGCAGCCATGAAACAGCAACTTGGGGTCCTTACCACAGATATCAGTCTGCTTAAGGACGATCACATAAACTTGGAGACAGGGTCAAATCGACAGAACAAACATTAGCCAGTTTAAGTCCGGAGTATGCATAACATGGATCAGTGGTGGCCCAGTTACATAAACAAGTAGATCAACTTCAAGAGCATGCCGAAGACATGGAGGGCAGGGTGTGCATGAATAACATTCCCATAGTAGGTATGCTAGAGGGTGCCAAAGGCGTCCAGCCCACTCAATTCATTGAGATATGGCTGCAATAGCAGGTGGCTCCAAAAGGGCTGTCGGCCGTCTTCACAGTGGAGCGGGCACATTGAGTATCTTCCAAGAAGCCCATTCTGGGTGCACTCCTCCCCGAGACTGATAGTAACAAAACATTTGAACTTCAGAGACAGAGACATGCTACTCTATGCAACCCGGGAACGTGTGCTACTCTTCGTTGAGGAAACAAGAGTGTCCATGTACCTGGATTACAGAGTGGTGGTGCAACAACAGAGGGCCTCCTTTCAGGAAGTGAAACATCAGCTCAGAACCCTTGAGCTTTTGTATGCGCTGATATTCCCAGCAAAGCTAAAAATAATACATGAGCGGCAATCTCATTTTTTTGACACACCAGCGGTGGCCGGAGAATAGCTAGACCACAATTTCCAGGGATCTCAGGTTGGTCACCTGACTCGGTCTCCGCCTTGGCCGACTCACCGACCGGCCAGGCGTAAACATAGTAGGGTTGGTGCTGGGGTGGACACAGGAGCAGTTCCATCCCTGCAGCAAGCCCTGTGAGCCAGCTTAAGGCTATACAACTAGCAACAGCCCTGCATGATCACGCCTAAGGGTCCAGCACTGCATCATCCCTAGCTGGTGACTCAGACACCGACACCGACACCGAGGGAAGCATGGGCTTATTCTAGGTTATAACACCACAGATGGCTAATGACTTATGAGGGCTCAAACCATGTAGGTGCCTATTTGCCAGCTCTCTACACAGAACCAGCGTCTGCATATTCGGTGGAAAAGTGGGGCTCCCCGGATACCAACACAAATACTATCAAACTGAATACTTTGTAATATTCTGCATACTGCTCACTAACCTAATAATTGGTACCTCGTATTGAGAAAAATTGGTTGTTGTTATGCTTCTGTCAATGATGGATTACCAGTGGGACACACAATACACAATGAGGGGGATACTGACTTGCTTATACATTTGTCGTCATGTCTACAATCCCAAAAACTTACAATATAATTACCTGGAATGTTAGGGGGCTGGGATCGGTCCATAAATGTTATAGGGTCCTGGCAGAGTGGCATAGATGCTGTGCGAGCATGGCCTTCATACAGGAAACACATCTTATCACACCGGAAGTTGCAGCTGAAATGGAGGGGACAGCTCTTCCATACTTCCTACTCTGCTTTTGCTCCTGGAGTGACCATATGGATACGGGCGGGTGCCGGGTTCCTGGCCCAAGACACTAAAATTGATACGTGCTGGAACGGGGCCTACTTTACAGTAAGTAGAGATGCCATTGAATGTGCGACAAGTGTTCCAGCTGACGGATGAAACAAAACACCTTTACACCCATGCCGGCAGCATGCCCCTAGACATGTGGCAAGCATTTGATACCCTTAGCTGGGATTGAATGATAGCAGCATTTGGGCCTTTGGGCTACCCCAGAATATATCCATTAGGATAAGCTACATTATTCAGATCCCACGGCCAAAGCTAAGACTGGTACACATGTCTCCGCCTCCTACCGAATATACTGATGGACTAGCAAGGCTGCCCCCATCTCCTGTTTAATTTGTATTAGCAATGGAGCCACTTAGTCAAAACATTTGCCACATCCTGGGGGAGTGGGGCATTGTGCTGGGCCACAAAACTCTCTCGATTTCATTACATGAAGATGATTTGATCTTATATTATAGGGATCTGTGAGGGGACATGGAGTGGGTGGCACAGATATTATCTCAATTTGCTGATCTTTCTGAGCTCCAAGTTAATGCCAACAAATCCTAAACATATTCCTTTAGTGGCATTTTCTGAGAACTGTTGATTCAGTCTGGACCTATGGCTGTTGTGGCAGCACCCATGTCTTTCCGGTAACTCGGCATCCATATATACCATGATCATACAGACTTGCTGGAAGACAATCTAATGTGGGCAATTACAGCACTCCGGTCTCAAGTAGCTTTTTAGACTACTTTACCTCTTTTAGTATCCGGTAGGATGGCGTTAGCAAAATGTATCGTATACTATTTTGTTAACTTGCCACCTTAGATATTCCACATGTTAAACTCCATGTTGATGGACCTTATCTGGGGGAAAGGCCGCCGCCGAATCAGCTTGTCTAAGCTGCAGTTACCGCCTGACGATGGGGTCTGAGGGTCCCGGATCTAAAGGCCTATTTCATAGTGGGACAATTGCAATGGTTGTCTCACTGGCTGGCTGGCCATTATCTGGGAAAATCAATTACACAGCCGTAATTTTGAGGAGGGGCTTGTTACACCGATTGTTGTGCCCCAACCACCCTAAGCCACCTATAGGTGCTACTTTGTTGCTGTGTATTGTCTTAGAATATTGGAAACTGGTGATGAGATATACTGCCTCGTTGGTCCCATACACACCAAATGTACCTTTTTGTAGACTCCCCACTCTTTCAGGAACTATAACAACTGCCATGTTCCGGGTGTCGGAATAGCAGGAAGTCTGTTCCCTAGGAGACCTGTTTGGAGACAGTATGTTGACACCACACTCGGACTTTGTGTGGACTCATGGATTGCCATAGACTCTCCTAACCCATGCCAAAATACTAGCTTACATTTGCAGACACTGGGCACCGGACGGCTCAGAGCCGGCAACACATGAACTCCTTCAGGCCCTTTATGCAATGGGACATGGTAGGCACCTTACCCGAAGGTGGTATAGGGGACTCTGTGCGCATCTCCACATATTGTTAGATTTACTTAAAACAGAATGGGCCACTGATATAGGGTGGGACATCACTCGTAGGGAATGGTCCTTCCTCCTGCAGTACTCCAAAAAGACATCTTGCAATTCTAGGTTTGAGCTGATACAATTCTCCCCTTTCATAGCACTTATCTTGCACCACATAGACTCAACACAATATACGCCTCGGCTCAGTGCCCTCGATGTCATACTCATGATGCCAACCTCATCCATATGGTTTGGACGTGCCCTTCCCTCACGCAGTACTGGTCTGGCACACAGGTGTCTTTAACAACCCTCACGGGGATCGAAATGGAGCAGGCCCAGCTCATTATCTATTGGGTTTATACCCTAGACCCCAAGGTTCTAAGGTGACTTCACGGTTTCTGGACCTTACAATGTTCTTAGCAAAATGGCAGTTGACCAGGTGTTGGAAGTCCCGCCTGGCACCTCCAGTTATTTCGTGGAGAGAAGAGGTGCTGTGCTAGGGCCAGGCAGAGAGCCTGGCGCTCCACTCAGGAGTATCAAAGGCTACAACAGAAACCGATATCATTAGAGTGGAATGCTCTATTAGAATCGTTTCAAGTGCAGAGCGAGATTGAGGAGTTAGAAAGCTGAGGGTATACAGGTTACTTGCATGGTGCGCTGTGACTGTGAGTTGGTCTAGATTCCAGACCTATTGTCTACTAGGGCCCAATAACCTCCCACACCCAAACCCCCTCCTCCGCCCAAAAAGCTGTTATGTTATGTTATATGGATTTGTATAGCGCATGGCTACCCGTAGGCCTCCCAGCGCTTATGGCTACAATAATAGCAAGAATAATTAGAGAGGGAGTTAAGTTTTAAATAGCCAAGTCTTCAGAGCCTAGCAAAAATTCAGTTTGTGGCTGACTTCTCGTAGGCCATGGAGTAAGGAATTCCACAGCTTTGCCCCCTGATATGCCAAAGATCTTCCTCCCCATCTAGCTTTCCTTACTTTTGGGGTCACTGCCAGGTAGGCAGATGAAGATCTAAGAGGTCTGCTAGGTGAATAGAAGGAAGCTAGAGTCCTCAGAATTACTGGACCTTTATTATGTAGTGCTCTATGTATGTGGCACAATGTCTTAAATTGCATCCTCTTCGCCACGGGAAGCCCATGAAGTGAGGCGATTCCTGCTTTTGTAGATTGGTGTTTTGGGATATTCAGCAGAAGACGCGCGGAAGCATTCTGAACTGTCTGCAGTCTTTTAATTGCATATCCTGGTGCACCAAGGAACAGTGCATTTCCATAGTCCAGTCGTGAACTAATCAGTGCCTGTATAATAATTATTTTCGCTATAAAAGGTAGGATTGTAAAGACCCTCCTTAAAAGCTTAAGGATGCCAAAGGAAGTTGCAGCTATTTTGTTGGCTTGATGAGCCATCGATAGTCGGGTATCAATGCATACACCCAGACTTTTGATCAGTCCTTTGGGGGGGTTAAGGATCTCAGGCCCTCCCTAATTAATGGATTGCAAACTGGCTCTGTGTGTTGTCCGAGTATCATCACCTCTGTTTTATCATCTTTAAGTTTTAACTTGCTTCTGGACATCCATGCTGCCACAGCTTGGAGACAGGGGACGAGTGATGTACCTGTATTACAGGAGTCATTAGATAGAGAAACGACTAGCTGTGTGTCATCTGCATATGACACTAAGGCTAGTCCAAAAGGTTCGACTATTTCTGCCAGGGGTCGCATATAGATGTTAAAAAGAGTGGGTCTAAGGGAGGACCTCTGTGGGACTCCGTAGCTATTGTTGATGCATTCTGAAAATTAAGATCTATCTAGAACTTGAAATGTTCTATTCTTGATAAAAGAAATGATCCAGTCTAGAGACAGCCCAGAGATTCGAAATTTCTGTAGTCTATCGATTAAAATGTCAGGATCAACTGTATCAAAGGCGGCGCTCAGATCTAGGAGGATAATAGCTGTCTCCAAACCCTGGTCTAGGCGCCTTCTAGCCTCTTCCATGATCACAATCAATGCAGTCTCAGTACCGTGTAATGGTCTAAAGCCCATTTGAGTGGAGTGTAGAATATTGTTGTCCTCCGTGAAACTGGACAATTGGGTGTTGACATGTTTTTTCGACAATTTTGGACATAACAGGCAATAGTGAGATAGAACGATGGATTAAACCCAGATCTATGACTGGGGGTGAGTGTTTGACAATGTTCAGCATTCCGTCCATCACTTGTTGTTTTTGCTTTGTCGCCCTAAGTGGGAAGGGTATGCCCAGACGTGGGTCCCGTGCTTCCCATGCCACTGGATTCAAGCTAGCCTGGCTGATGAGGGGTGAAACCCCGAAACCGTCCCAGGATGCTTGTTTCCGGTCCAGTGAGGACCTGGCTTGGCAGTTCGGTCTGGACTGTTCCCATGAGGAACAGGGTCAAGACTGATTTGCATATGGCTGGGTCCAAACTGGGGTGGCATGGTGAGCAAAAGAACGATGGATTAAACCCAGATCTATGACTGGGGGTGAGTGTTTGACAATGTTCAGCATTCCGTCCATCACTTGTTGTTTTTGCTTTGTCGCCCTAAGTGGGAAGGGTATGCCCAGACGTGGGTCCCGTGCTTCCCATGCCACTGGATTCAAGCTAGCCTGGCTGATGAGGGGTAAAACCCCGAAACCGGTCCCAGAATGCTTGTTTCCGGTCCAGTGAGGACCTGGCTTGGCAGTTCGGTCTGGACTGTTCCCATGAGGAACAGGGTCAAGACTGATTTGCATATGGCTGGGTCCAAACTGGGGTGGCATGGTGAGCAAAAGAACAATGGATTAAACCCAGATCTATGACTGGGGGTGAGTGTTTGACAATGTTCAGCATTCCGTCCATCACTTGTTGTTTTTGCTTAATAGTGAGATAGGCCTATAGTTGCTAAGCAGTACCGGATCAAGGTTGGGTTTCTTTAAGAGTGGTTTCACAATTGCATGTTTCCACTGATCTGGCACTACTCCAGAGGACGGTGAAAGATTAATAAGATCTGTGATGATAGGAACTGTCATTTGGGCACCCAGAGACAGTACTTGAGGAGGGGCTGGATCTATAGGAGAGCCCTACCATGTAGTTAGCCCTATATAGTACTTGACATGCATGCAAGCACTAACTCCTACATTGATTACATGTCCCTGGTACTGATAGTAAATTAGTTGCTAACTGGAGCAATAGAGGTTAGTTTTTGAGGGTGGGTGGGAATGGGATGATATTACATATCATAACATTGTTGTGAGATAACTTTGCTATATTAGCAAAATAGACTGTATTATCTATCAATTATTAAGTACACCAACATACCTGTTTGTAAACATGGAATCGGCATTTTTATCAAAATACTGATAAAGTTTGTGTTAAAAAACAAAAGTGAAAAAAGAAAATTATATGTTTGGGCCCTTCACTCCAGCCTAGGCATTAAAACACAAATATACTTTCAAATTAAATTAATTCTAAACACTACAAATTAGAATATACAAGATGAGTATGCAGAATAATACTTTTAAAACGTTAGTCTTGAAAAGATATTCATAAAATGTTGATTATATGCCATAAACTAAGATGGACTTCACTCACATGCTTTGTAGTGCAGGAATTAAACAAATCATATTAAATGTTACACAAAATGTGGCCACCATCTTGTGACCACGAAAATAATCACCCTTTCATATTCTTTTCCCAGAGCCGCAGTGGCATAGCCAAGCTACGCTCTTTCAGCTCCATTGCCAACCTTTTTTAATTCCATACAAAATATGGCCCAGTATATAGGCTTTCCAAACCCTCTTGCAAAAGCCCAGACTCAATGCCAACTTACCAACAGGAGACAGGTTAGCTGGTGGACTGTAGCCCACAAACCACCTAAACATTAGATGAGGATTGTACATTCCAAGTAACAATCTGTCCTGTGAGATTACTCAGGACTTTTTGTTGTTCATAGCCCATGAATCTCTTTTCTCCGTGAATAGACACATTCAATAATGCACAACAAGGGTATGTTGTATGATTTTGTTACAATTAATATCCGTTCCTAGTGCATAGCATCTGTATAGTTGTAAATAAAAAAATTAATAAAATGGCGGTAAGGACAATGATTAGCAAACAGCATATTAAAAAGAATTGCAACACTTGTATGGTGGTTCCGAATTCAGAATTATCTTGTATGAAAAGATGAAGTCTATCTCTATCATTTAACCCCTTCTTTCTTGCCTCTAACTAAGTTGTCTTGGTGCCAAAAGGGCCTGTGTGAGTTTCTAAGACAACCTCTCACCCGCATAGCTTAGTTGAGGAACAGAAGTCTTGTTTCTGTCTGAAGAATGTCATTGTCTATCTCTGTGCAGTAACTATGGCATCCTGGAAAGCCAATAAGACTGGGCTGGCTCTGAGATCCCAGCCCATGGCCTTCACAAAGGGTTTACAGCTTCTGTTTGGTGATCTGGTCTCCTAGGAAGTAAAAGATTTCCTTTCTGCCTTCTACATGTCTGAAACCAGCTCAAATACACTTCTCAGATATTTTGAAAAGGGAAGGCCTCACATTGAATGGTGTCCAATGAAATAATTAATATATTAATCTTTGTTGCACTTTCACTCAACCTGCAAGGCATTACAAATTAGGTGAATATTTCATAGTTCAGTAGTATCTCCAGACTTCCTTGAATGTGCCTTCTAAGGGTTGTGGCAGCAGTTCCTTTGTTCTTTCTCAGAACCAGTTTGGAGTGGACTTGTTCTCTGGGTTAGCCCTGTTAAATTAATTACTCCACGGGAGCCACTCAAGAAGAGGCTAGGAGCCTGAAAAGAGAGTGCTGGCATTGAACTTCATCTGCTGCTGATGACCTGTTGAGTTACTGCTGTTGAGTTTGTGTTATACCGGGACAGGAGACCATGAATCAGGTCTACAGCCCTACCAAACTATCTGCATTTTGTAATGAGGAAGAAGTAGTGACCCAACTACTGTCATCCTCAAATTGTGTGGAAATGAAGGGAAGCAGCAGACCTTGCCTTGTCTGTGGTGAGTACTCTTTACCCCTAATTTACTCTGTGGTATCTATAAGATCTGCCCGTCGGACAATACAGAAGGCGCATGAAAAACAGAAACATTTCTTAAAATATGAAATTTTCAAACTGCTGCTCTTCTGTAATTTCGTGAAATCCATCATGTGCCCTGAGGCCAAAGGCATCTGTCGGTGTGGGAAAAATTTAAACTACAAACTTGCTTATACAGCTATACATTTGGAGTACTTTCATTACTAAAGACTCAAGTGTGACCAAATGTTCACTAGATATAGGCATTTAAACAGCCTTCAGCTTGAAATTAATCAACTGTGGTCAGTGGTTTCATGGTTGCATTGCCCTTTTACTCATTTCATCCTTTTGATAATATCACTAAACAGGAATTCCACTATGTGCTGTGTGCTGAAGCAGAACTGCAGTGCCAGAGAGACCAGTGCAATGGGACATCTATGTGGTTTCTGAGTAGGGGAACTGCATGAAGAGTGTCTTAGGTTGCAGAATAGGATGCACAACACACCAGCTGATCACAACCTGCCCTGGAAACCTTCAGGCTTGTGTCTGTTAAATTAGACCCATCACAGAGGAAAGCAGGCTACACACTTAAGAAAAAGGAGACAGTGGGTTAGGCTGAGGTGTCAGGTGGCTGCAGGGTAGTATAGAGTTCAGATTTCTGCAGATAGAGAACATTACACAGTTCCAGTTGCTAGATAACCATATAAAATAAATAATATTTGAAGACAGGAATTTGGAGCTGAAAAAATATTGAGTCTGGCTAAACTTTATTTAATTATGTCAGGGCTGTGTTTTGTTCCTGATGAGAAATCTAAGATTACTTAGCTTGAGTGTGGCTAGAGTGGTATTTGGTCTTTGTTGTGGAAATTACTTTGTGTCATTATTAACTTATATCTGCCTATCACATGTTTATTCCTCTTTTGAGAGACCTGATGTTATGACAGTGGGCCTTTTTCGAGCATTGAGGAAAGTTATGTCAACGTTAATCGGTTGGTGAATTATTGTTAAAAAAAGGACAAGTCAAAGGCAACAGGCGTTTCTTGCCTGTTAAAATGTTATGTTAAAGCATGAACGTTGTTTGGTTAGTGCACTCCCACTGTTTAGAATTGTAGACAATGGTTTTGGTTAACCCAGAGCGTAGACGTTTTGAGCTGTGTCAATTCTTATTAGACTCTTTTAGGAGGGGTTGCCTGTCATTCTGTTACATGTAATTTTGTATATATTTGTCATGTTTGGGTGGGCACTGTATTTAGCTGTGCACATTAAAATTATTTTTCTTTTTATAAGTAAACATATAGGATGGAAATCGCTATTTTAAATATTATTGATCTGTGGCACCCTGACTTTGCAATGGGTTGGTGTTTCCTGCTACCCTGAGGGTTAAGTGCTAGAAGGGGTACTTGGTTTCTAGCTTGGAGAAGAAAATCATTATAACAGATTTTGTGCTGAACAGATAAGGGGCTTGATTTAGAATTTGTCTGAGGGAGTTACTCCATCACAAAGGTGACTGATAGCCTGTCCTCCGTATTACAATTTCATTACAACCTATGAAATTATAATGCGTAGGACAGGATATTCATTATGTTTGTGACAGAGTAACCCCTTTGCCAAACTCTAAATCAGGCCCCAAGTCAGTATGGACTAGCTCTCAGGATAAAGCTACTTTCTCAACATTTGTCAAGTTGTCATATCCTTGATAGAGAGTCATCATTAGTCTCTAGGAACTACCATCAGACATCACCCTGATTCCCGAAAGGATTAGTTGAACAACTATTTTTTTTCTCTTGAATGACAAATACATTCATAAGAAATAATAACATACGTGCAATGCACTTTTATGGTAAGTGTGAAATACATTGAACCAATGTGTGAATACACCAGTTTTAGGTACAAATTAGGCATGGTAGTGGAAGAGTGCAATTCATAGCATGCTCAATGCCACATTTATCACGAATTAGAGAGGGTATATAGTACAATCCAACATTTTCAAAAAAAGTCTCTAGTTTTTATAAGGGATAGATTTCAAATCTCTTTAAGCTACTGCTTGGAGTTTTAGGTCAGTTAGCCAAACATTACAATTCAGACTCCATTGAATTACAATGCAATCTATGACAAGTGCCAGCCCAAATGATGGCAATTTGGTCAGAACTTTGCTTGCCTTTTCATCTGGTAACCGGCCTAGTTTGTACATGCTCAAAGACGTCTCCTAAGTCCTTCCAGTCAGAGCTGACACGAAGGATGCTCCGCTAGTTTACATGTACAAAAGTAAACTCTGAGCTTCCCTGCACCTAAGGCAGCTCTTGCAAAATCATATTTTATGACCAACAGGCTTAGGCAGTCATGAAACAGACATTTGTTATTAATTAATTTAAATTTTGTGCTACTGGATGTAATTCTTCTATGGTTGTAAATCCGTCACTATACCATATTGTCCACAAGCACACTTAAATTTATTTTTTGTCTCCCTTAGTCTGGATAGTGCTTCACTCTTCACAGATAGCCAGACCTATATAATTTTGATAAGGGTCTCCCATCTTCAAACAGTGCTTTCAGGTTCACATTGCCTGTACTTCCCACTTGCTTGGGAAATGTGCCCATGCAAATTTAGCTGCAACTCTAGTAATAGTGCAAACTATGTCCCATGTTATGTGGGAAAAAGCTATTTTTGAATCCTGGCCAGCTATAAAAGCCAAGCACGATATGGTGAAGAACTACATGCCATGCATGGACCTCAGCAAGACACAAAGCACTGTCTTCTGAGGCATTATTTTTTGATCCATAACTTGCTTAGATTTGGTGCATGCTCCTACAATATATGTGCTAAACAAAGGTGATAAAACTGATATAATGCAAAGTCACTGAAGTCAAATTCTTTATTTCTAATAAATGCCTTCTTACTGAAATAAGGCATATTTTCAAACTCAAACATACATTGTGAAATCATAAAATCTCAATACACATCGGCACAACCAGCGCTTAAGGCAGCCCTTAAAAAAGTATAAAACAATATAGAAAATACTTTTACAACTAAGATTAAATTTGGGGGAAACAGCCTGTTTTTCCCATACACCAAATACATCAGGTTTTGAGGGTGCATCAGTTAGCCTATTAAAATGCAGAACTAATTACTACTTTAATTAAAAAAGTGCATTGTGCAAGGCCACATGTCGTAAACCACTCAACGGAATATTCATATTTTAAAAATACCTTTTGAAGTGTATCTTAAATACATCTAACAGCAGCCCATTTATACCATGCACCAAATACTTCACATTTTCAACAGTTTATACAATAGACTCTTAAAATGCAGGGCTATAGTGACTTAAATAACAAAAGTGATTTGATAGAAAAGTGCAATGTGCAAAGCAACATGGCATAAACCACTGAATGAACAATTCATATTACAAAAAATACCTTTTAAAGTGCATCTTAATAGATCTACAGTGGGACACTTTCATAAGCATAGCATATCCTATTCAGATAAGCAGAGTTGGCCCTTTAAGAGTAAGCAGAATTAAGTTTCAGTAATAACTAATAAAGTGCATTGTGCAAGATCATTGTTACAAAAAACGTAGACCAGTCTGATCATATTGAAAGGCTATTTTATACTGTAAAAGGGTCAGATTAATATCCCATGCATCATCCTAAAACAATCTGCATCTTCCCAGTTAATTCGAAAGTCATCCCTAGATCCCGAGACAGGACAAGAACACTAATCAAGAACAGGGTGGATGTGGAAAATCCTGGAATAAGATGATGCGATTTTGTGCAAATATTGGACAATAGCAGGGGCTACATCTTGGTGTCTCAAAACAAAATCCAGGCTTAATCCCATATCTCTTGACTGTATTCCATATTTTTTTTAAATAGCCAGTGCAACAAAGAGTGGCTTATTGAATACCTTTTGCCCCCACTTGAAGGGACACTGACCAAGATTCTCAGCAATCTGAACTTCAACCCTGGCATCTGCCACCATAGAACAATTACCACACTTAGGCCCAAAATGTCATTGTGCAGAGTCCTATCTGGGATTCTATACAAATACGGGTAAAGGTCCATGCCCTTCTGTAATAGTAAAAAGAGAGCAACTCATCTCTTATCCCCAGGTACGGGTTGTTTCCTCTGTACAGCGCCTAAGCGTGCTCTTTATTTTGCTCATTTGTTTCATTTCATCCCCATCAAAATGGATCTGGGACATCTAGATGCTCCATCAGTGCCAGCTTAAGGGTGTGTGAATCATACAGTTGCACATGGTTCACAACTTATGGGGGCCCAGAAAACTTCACAGAAATTTACCATCAACATCAGGGTGCCTGTCCCAAAGCGCCAGTGCTCTCGTAGCCAGCACTCTCAGCTGAAGAAGAGTTTGGCACAATCAGCTATGGAGGAAACAAAAGGACAACAGGGTAGAAAGCAGAAGGGAGTGTGTGGACATCAGAAGCCATGTAAACTGACACATCTCACAGAAAGCAGGAAGCTTTTCATGGTTTCTGTAACACTGGCTAAGCCACTCCTAGCTCTGAAATTGCAGAACAGTAGCAGGCAACGTGCCTTTGTGGAATACTCTTGGAATGTGTGCTGCGTGTAATGTCACTGTCATAATCTGCTGCACCGCAGGAAGTGTGGAAGCCTCCCCTACTAGGCCTGTGTGAGTTTTCAAACCTGCACAGCAGGAACAAAAGCAGCCCTGTGCGCTTTGTATTGTCTATGGTGCCCTGCCACAGGGTGAATTATAAACACATTTCTCAACTCATTCATATCCAGAAAGTACATTCCCCCATTATCTTCAATGCAAAAAGTTCAAGCAGCTTGTTTTAATGTGCATCAGGGATGGCGCAGATCTTGTTGCTTTAACTTGTTGCCTGGGGTGTCGCTCATTTTAAAGCATTTTAAAGCACAGACTGTGAGTAATAAGCTGTTTTCCACCTTAGATCAGGAGCTCAAGCTTTTAAATGTGATGTAGGATCTACCCGTTCTCTGCTGCATACACAGTTGTTCAGGTCCTGCCATCTTGCCAAATGTGCTGATCACATATGGCACATGCCTTCATATTATGAAGCTCAGAGACTTTCCACTTGTATAAGGAATGATTAGGCAGAGCAGACCTTACTTCAGTCGGAAAACTGATATTGGAATTGCATTTTGTACTGTCTTGGGTCAATAGTACAGTTTTTGCCAGAACAAAAATTGGCTTTGAGGGGAACCAATGAGAAAGGTAAAAGAATTTAAAATGGCAATTTTCTGGGTCAAGTAGAGTTGCTTGCTAAATATGATGATCTCATGGCAGAACACATTAGAAGAGTTGAGCAATATCAACTTTAAACAAACAAAATAGCAGACCATTACATAGGGAAAACAATTCAGAATGAAATCATTCAACTTATATCACAAAACATTCAGAAAAGATTGCTAGATATCATCAGGTCTTCCAAGTGTTTTTCATTCTTACTGGACTGCAAACATAAGTCATCAAAAGCAAATGACTCTAATGATTTGTGTACCTCATATATCCTCAACTATCCCATCAGTAAAGGAACACTTCATGGGGTTCATATCTGTAGATGCCACAAGTTGTGAAACCATTAGTGATGTACATCTTCACAAACTGAAAGATTTATGAATACCTCTTGAACACTGCCGTGGTCAGGTTTATGACAATGGGGCTAATATTAAGGGAAGACATTCCGAAGTGCAGGAAATAATACTAGACAGGAACCACAAATCAATTTTCAATCCTTGTCATTCTCTTAATCTTGTCTTGTGTGACACAGCAAAGTGACACAGCAAAGTGATCAACTACAGCACTGTCTTTCTTTGGGTATTTACGGAGAATATTCCACCTGAAAAGATTATCCCCAGATATTTGTACTCCTGGACCTGCTTGAACCACATATTGCCTAAAAACCAAAAGATACTATTTTCCACTTGTTAAAACATAGGGTTTTTGTCTTCTCAATATTGATCAACAGTTTATTTTCCAGGTAATAAGAAAAGACACTAATGCATTTCATTTGCATTGGAGTGACCTACCAACTCCATTGACCTCCTTGTACCACCCCACAGGGTAAAGCAGTGGTCCATGCAGAATATTTAGGCCCAATCCTCCCTGCTCAACAGGGATCCATCCAGTGTCAAAAGCCCTGTTAGCTAAATGCATTAATACCTTTTTGGTAAATAGCTTAGAAGTAATATCTAGTAACAATATCAAACAGCAGTTGGCCGGTGGGTCATTTTTACCTTTTTTGTGAATGGGCTTCACTATGGCTCCCTTCCATGACTCCAGAAAGATACCCACATATGTCACCCACTTGAAGAAGCCACTCAAAATTAGCCCCATTTCCAAAGGTCCTTTATAAAAAGATAACAGATGGGAAATCTCCTGGCCCACCAGCCCTAGGAGACTTCATATTACCGATGAAGTCAGACAGTACATCTGGTGACTGGGAGTTTGTGATAACCTCTAAATCAGGTTGGGAAATAGCAGAGGACACCAGTAAAATTTCCAGGTTTTCACCAATGTGGAGAGAATCGATAAAAGAAAACCAATCACCCACGCTTATCTGTCCCTCAAAGGAAGATGGTGAGATAAGCATAAACAAGTTAGCCAGGCACCAGAAATGTTTACTATTCTTCCCTTCAATATTTGCTAATATTAAGTCCCAATCTGATTTATAATATTCCCTTCATTGTGGGCACATACATTATGATATGCAATTTTCGAAACATTCTTTGCTTCTCTTATACTTGCATTCTTTGGATTTAAATTAAAGCATCAATGACACTTATTCACAGTTCTTCTTTCCTCCCAACAATCATTATCCATCCACTCATTCCTCTTTGCTCTACTACCACTCTCTGGCTTTAAACTACCCTTTTCCTTTTGGAAATGGACTAATAATTGCTTCATAAATCTATTGTACCATCCGATCCAATCATCACCTACTTTCATATCCAGAAGGTCAAATTCAATTGAGGATGAAGCCTGAAGTGAACCTTCTGTGGTCAAAACCCAGATTCTTCAATGGTAAACCTCAGGAGGCTCAGATACATATACGTAGGACATCAACAGATCTTTAAACTCCAGGCTGAGTGCCCAGTGATCGCTGGGCCCTAACTCTGACTTTCTTTTTCGCAGTAAAACTAGTGAATTAGGACAAACACATGATTGATGGCCATACAATTATTAGCAATTATTACCATTTTTAAAATTTCTGGAAGCAGGAATATCATCAGTATATTGTCTGATAATATTAACCAAGTTCTGTTGAAAAAAGCAAGGCAAAACCTTCACAGCCCCTTCAGTGAAACCTTTAGGGAAAATGCTATTGGGAATATTTAGTGCCAACCACTGTTCCTTCAAGGTGTTATCATACACTTTAAATGCTGATTTCTCATTAAAGTTTCTCCTACTTTAAAGAGGGCGTCAGGATAGTTCAATGTATAGGATTATAGGAACTATACCTGCCTCTATCACAAGTATACCCTGTTCATATGGACCTTCATCTATGAAAGGTACCGTATATTGTAAATAAGTTGCAAAGCAATATGTTTCAAAGTTTGAAATCGCAAATCTCCTATATTATAGAGTAAGTTAGAGGTGGCCATTGCTGTGTGGGCTGACTCTCCTCCCTGTATAAAATGGGCTGCTAGAAGTTCAGTTGTTTGAAAATGTTGGCATTACCCCATCACATTTTACTCAAATCTATAATCTCCACATAGGGATTGGAGGAGTCCACCCTGATACTGCCAATTAAACATTAGTGGGGCGTGATAAAATAGAGGGCTAGCTAGGTCCTTCAAAATGTATTCCTTCTATAGAAAAGTTTATTTATGAGTAAGAATCACTTGGAGAAGTACAAATAGCAGCCTTCCTTGTGGCAAAAAAGGTTCTCCAAAGTGTGACAAATTACTATAAAATAACTCTTAGTGCCAACGAGGACTAACTCTTTTGCCTAACTCCTATTTTGTGCCTGTCATAGTCATATTCATAGTTTATTTTGGGCAAAGCCCATAAAACATTTACATCAAAACATCATATAAAAAAAATATTTAAAATACATTTACAAAAATAACTTAGCACATTAAGATCAGTACTTAAAACAGATAAAAGTGCTCCATCCGAGTACCTCCACATAGCATTGTGCATCTGTAGAACTAGAGAGATAATCCTGCTCTTCTTCTTGCCCTCCATACTGCCTGAAGATAGCAACCAAGACTCATTGCTATATTAGCACTACAGTCTGTCCTCAGGATGCGATTAGCTTCTATATACTGCTTTGTGCCTAAGAAAATATATAATGGGCTAAGCCATTGCCCTCTAGGTTTGCATATGTGGGACAGAAGAATAACAAATGTTCTACATTTTCAACCCTGTAGCCACATAGTGAACATTTAGGGCCTCATTACGAGTTTAGCAGACAGTTTTTCCCGTTCTCTGAACGTCTTACTGGGAGGTTGCCGGCACTGTGGCTACATCCCACCAAGTCCATTACGAGTTTCCCACTAGGTCAGGCGGTGGAACCCTGAGTTTACGCCCACCGGCCTCATGGGAAACACCCTACAGCATTATCTCAGGCTCATAATTGAGCCTGCGGCATTGCGGCAGGATGCACCCCTGCAATGTTTGCAAAGCAGACACCGAATATTGCAACAGTGCTGGCCTGGGGGCCCCCTTGCCCCGGTCTCCGCCAGCCTTTTAATGGTAGTATTACCACCATGAAATCGCTGGCAGAGAACAAAGCTGTAATCCCCAGGGCAGCGCTGTTCTGGTGGATTAGGACCACCGCAACCGCCAGCCCAGCGGGACAACTAATCCTGGTGATGCTGGCGGTCCAACCACGGCACGACTGTCACGTCATAATGAGGCGCTCAGACCATTGCATTGGCAGTAGACCACCAGACTCATAACGACCCCAGTAGTTTTATTTATTTGTAAACTTAGCAATAAATGCATTGACCAACAATGCTCCCACCCTCATTTTAATTAGCAATGTATCAGTCATACACACCTCCTGGTATGTGGTTCTGAGCATACTGGTCAATAACCCACTCCCAATAATTCTTTTTAACTACTAACTTAGCATTCTGGTTAAATAAGGATAAGCTGGTCCAATATTGACCCAGTCCAACGAGTCCCATATGTTCTTTGACAAACTGGAGCCAAGGAATTAGGGAGCTTCTTCTATGGGCCATAACTTCAGATACAGTTTGTCTATAATTGTTCCTATGCAAAACAGTATCAACAAAAACGGAAACAGACAGAGTACTATTTAGAAGATTAAATAAACACTTAATAAACCTGTTCTCTTAACTGTCAACCCTTTCAGATTTCCCATCCACATAGTTCCGCCCCTTGCAAAGAAGCAGATTGCACATTGGCTCTATACATTTCTATTGCATGTGAGAGTGATTTGGGGGTAGTCGTTTTATAGCGTTTAGCCAGGGAAGCAGCACTATGTTCTGATTTCATTATATGTGACTTCCACCTCATAGTTTTATCCACCCTTACCCCCACGTAGTCAAAGTTATCAATCATTTGAAGTCTTTCTCCTTCCATATAGAATCCTCCCCTAAAGGATTTATGTGGTTTAAAACCATTGTTTTTGGAATTAACTTCCAGACCAAGGATGTCACAGTAATTTGAAAAACTATTTAAGACAGTCTGCAAACCGAGGGGAGTTCGAGAAATTAAAACAGTATCATCCACAAAAAGTATGGCTGGAGCTAGCAGCCCCCTGTTTTTGGACAGTCTTGCACACTAGTTAAGAAATGTTCTAACACATCATTAATTTACAGAGAGAACCATGTAAAGAGAGAACAGTGCTGGTCGAACACCAAGCCCTATAGGTATAGGTGAGGTAAGTCACCCCTTGCTCCCTATCTGACTCTAGCATAATTTCATTCATGCAACCTAATAAGATCATTTTATATGGTATGATGAACATCCATTTTTTTTCTAAAGTTCGCCACATATCCCTCCTTGGCACAAGATTCAATGCAGTCCTAAGGTCTACAAAAGCCATATAAAGATGGTCTGAAGATAGCCCTGTATATTTCCACACTATGAGATTTAAAAGAAGAATTTGGTCAATCGTGCTAATTTTAGAATGAAATCCCAGCTGGAACGCTGAAAGAACCTTACCCTCATTTAACCAATCTTGTAAATGATCCAGAATTTTCTGACAGAAAACTTTCTGTAGATTGTCCGTAAGGCTAATTGGTCTATAATTATGTGGAAGTGCTCTGTCACCCTTTTTATAAATTGGTATTATTTTTTCTCCAAGCCACAAGGCTTGAATTGCACCACCTCCCAATACAGAATTTGAAAGAGCATTTATATATGGGGCCCAGATCTCAGATTCCAACTGAAAAAGGTCACCAGGAACCTTGTCTGGACCAGGGGCTTTACCAGGACAGAGTGAAAATATCACCCTATACGTATCCTCAAGTGAGAAAGGAAGGGAAAACTTAGTTTCTGCTCTGTCTTGCTCCCTTGTGTTTACTATCAATTCATCAGGATTAGAGCGAGCCATATATATCTGTTTGTGAAGTGTGAAGTGTTCACCCTCTGGTGTGGCTGCACTGTATATTCAATAGGGCTAGGAGTCACTAAGTCACCTTGCAGAAACATCTAACAGAATAGTTTGTGATCTCTCTTCTTCAAAGCATCTAGCAAAGACAAGCAATTCATGTCTATCCATTCTTGCTTCTTATTCTTTATTTTAATAACCTACACAACATTGCTTAACCCCTTCGCTGCCAGGCCTTTTCCCCCTCCTGTGCCAGGCCTTTTTTGCCTATTTGGGGCAGTTCGCGCTTAGGCCCTCATAACTTTTTGTCCACATAAGCTAACCAAGCCAAATTTGCGTCCTTTTTTTCCAACATCCTAGGGATTCTAGAGGTACCCAGACTTTGTGGGTTCCCCTGAAGGAGGCCAAGAAATTGGCCAAAATACAGTGAAAATTTCGTTTTTTTCAAAACAATTGGAAAAAGTGGCTGCAGAAGAAGGCTTGTGGTTTTTCCCCTGAAAATGGCATCAACAAAGGGTTTGCGGTGCTAAACTCAGCAGCTTCCCAGCTTTCAGGAACAGGCAGACTTGAATCAGATAACCCAATTTTTCAACACAATTTTGGCATTTTACTGGGGCATACCCCATTTGTGCAATTTTTTGTGCTTTCAGCCTCCTTCCAGTCAGTGACAGGAATGGTCATGAAACCAATGCTGGATCCCAGAAACCTAAACATTTCTGAAAAGTAGACAAAATTCTGAATTCAGCAAGGGGTCATTTGTGTAGATCCTACAAGGGTTTCCTACAGAAAATAACAGCTGAAAAAGAAAAATATTGAAATTGAGGTGAAAAAACCATAAATTTTTCTCTACGTTTTACTCTGTAACTTTTCCCTGCAATGTCAGATTATCGAAAGCAATATACCGTTACGTCTGCTGGACTCCTCTGGTTGCGGGTATATATATAGGGTTTGTAGGTTCATCAAGAACCCGAGGAACCCAGAGCCAATAAATGAGCTGCACCCTGCAGTGCGTTTTCATTCTATACCGGGTATACAGCAATTCATTTGCTGAAATATAAGGAGTAAAAAATTGCTATCAAGAAAACCTTTGCATTTCCAAAAAGGGCACAAGATAAGGTGTTGAGGAGCAGTGGTTATTTGCACATCTCTGAATTCCGGGGTGACCATAGTAGCACGTGAATTACAGGGAATTTCTCAAATAGATGTCTTTTTTACACACACTCCTATATTTGGAAGGAAAAAATAGAGAGAAAGAAAAGGGGCAATAGTACTTGTTTTGCTAATCTATGTTCCCCCAAGTCTCCCGATAAAAATGGTACCTCACTTGTGTGGGTAGGCCTAGCACCCGCGACAGGATATGCCCCAAAACACAACGTGGACACATCACAGAAAACAGAGCTGTTTTTAGCAAAGTGACTACCTGTAGATTTTGGCCTCTAGCTCAGCCGCCACCTAGGGAAACCTACCAAACCTGTGCATTTCTGAAAACTAGAGACCTAGGGGAATCCAAGGAGGGGTGACTTGTGTGGCTCGGACCAGGTTCTGTTACCCAGAATCCTTTGCAAACCTCAAAATTTGGCTAAAAAAACACATGTTCCTCACATTTCTGTGGCAGAAAGTTCTGGAATCTGAGAGGAGCCACAAATTTCCTTCCACCCAGAGTTCCCCCACGTCTCCCGATAAAAATGATACCTCACTTGTGTGGGTAGGCCTAGCGCCCGCGACAGGATATGCCCCAAAACACAACGTGGACATATCACAGAAAACAGAGCTGTTTTTAGCAAAGTGACTACCTGTAGATTTTGGCCTCTAGCTCAGCCGCCACCTAGGGAAACCTACCAAACCTGTGCATTTCTGAAAACTAGAGACCTAGGGGAATCCAAGGAGGGGTGACTTGCAGGGCTCGGACCAGGTTCTGTTACCCAGAATCCTTTGCAAACCTCAAAATTTGGCTAAAAAAACACATGTTCCTCACATTTCTGTGGCAGAAAGTTCTGGAATCTGAGAGGAGCCACAAATTTCCTTCCACCCAGCGTTCCCCCACGTCTCCCGATAAAAATGATACCTCACTTGTGTGGGTAGGCCTAGCGCCCGCGACAGGATATGCCCCAAAACACAACGTGGACATATCACAGAAAACAGAGCTGTTTTTAGCAAAGTGACTACCTGCAGATTTTGGCCTCTAGCTCAGCCGCCACCTAGGGAAACCTACCAAACCTGTGCATTTCTGAAAACTAGAGACCTAGGGGAATCCAAGGAGGGGTGACTTGCGGGGCTCGGACCAGGTTCTGTTACCCAGAATCCTTTGCAAACCTCAAAATTTGGCTAAAAAAACACATGTTCCTCACATTTCTGTGGCAGAAAGTTCTGGAATCTGAGAGGAGCCACAAATTTCCTTCCACCCAGCGTTCCCCCACGTCTCCCGATAAAAATGATACCTCACTTGTGTGGGTAGGCCTAGCGCCCGTGACAGGATATGCCCCAAAACACAACGTGGACATATCACAGAAAACAGAGCTGTTTTTAGCAAAGTGACTACCTGTAGATTTTGGCCTCTAGCTCAGCCGCCACCTAGGGAAACCTACCAAACCTGTGCATTTCTGAAAACTAGAGACCTAGGGGAATCCAAGGAGGGGTGACTTGCGGGACTCGGACCAGGTTCTGTTACCCAGAATCCTTTGCAAACCTCAAAATTTGGCTAAAAAAACACATGTTCCTCACATTTCTGTGGCAGAAAGTTCTGGAATCTGAGAGGAGCCACAAATTTCCTTCCACCCAGCATTCCCCCACGTCTCCCGATGAAAATGATACCTCACTTGTGTGGGTAGGCCTAGCGCCCGTGACAGGATATGCCCCAAAACACAACGTGGACATATCACAGAAAACAGAGCTGTTTTTAGCAAAGTGACTACCTGTAGATTTTGGCCTCTAGCTCAGCCGCCACCTAGGGAAACCTACCAAACCTGTGCATTTCTGAAAACTAGAGACCTAGGGGAATCCAAGGAGGGGTGACTTGCGGGGCTCGGACCAGGTTCTGTTACCCAGAATCCTTTGCAAATCTCAAAATTTGGCTAAAAAAACACATGTTCCTCACATTTCTGTGGCAGAAAGTTCTGGAATCTGAGAGGAGCCACAAATTTCCTTCCACCCAGCGTTCCCCCACGTCTCCCGATAAAAATGATACCTCACTTGTGTGGGTAGGCCTAGCGCCCGCGACAGGATATGCCCCAAAACACAACGTGGACATATCACAGAAAACAGAGCTGTTTTTAGCAAAGTGACTACCTGTAGATTTTGGCCTCTAGCTCAGCCGCCACCTAGGGAAACCTACCAAACCTGTGCATTTCTGAAAACTAGACACCTAGGGGAATCCAAGGAGGGGTGACTTGTGTGGCTCGGACCAGGTTCTGTTACCCAGAATCCTTTGCAAACCTCAAAATTTGGCTAAAAAAACACATGTTCCTCACATTTCTGTGGCAGAAAGTTCTGGAATCTGAGAGGAGCCACAAATTTCCTTCCACCCAGCGTTCCCCCACGTCTCCCGATAAAAATAATACCTCACTTGTGTGGGTAGGCCTAGCGCCCGCGACAGGATATGCCCCAAAACACAACGTGGACACATCACAGAAAACAGAGCTGTTTTTAGCAAAGTGACTACCTGGAGATTTTGGCCTCTAGCTCAGCCGCCACCTAGGGAAACCTACCAAACCTGTACATTTCTGAAAACTAGAGACCTAGGGGAATCCAAGGAGGGGTGACTTGTGTGGCTCGGACCAGGTTCTGTTACCCAGAATCCTTTGCAAACCTCACAATTTGGCTAAAAAAACACATGTCCCTCACATTTCTGTGGCAGAAAGTTCTGGAATATGAGAGGAGCTACAAATTTCCTTCCACCCAGCGTTCCCCCAAGTCTCCCGATAAAAATGATACCTCACTTGCGTGGGTAGGCCTAGCGCCGGCGACAGGAAACACCCCAAAGCGCAACGTGGACACATCCTAAATTTTGGAAAAAAACAGAGGTGTTTTTTGCGAAGTGCCTACCTGTAGATATTGGCCTCTAGATCAGCCGGCACCTATTGAAACCTACCAAACCTGTGCATTTCTGAAAACTAGAGACCTAGGGGAATCCAAGGAGGGGTGACTTGCGGGGCTCGGACCAGGTTCTGTTACCCAGAATCCTACGCAAACCTCAAAATTTGGCTAAAAATACACATGTTACTCACATTTCTGTGGCAGAAAGTTCTGGAATCTGAGAGGAGCCACAAATTTCCTTCTACCCAGCGTTCCCCCAAGTCTCCCGATAAAAATGATACCTCACTTGTGTGGGTAGGACTAGCGCCCACGAAAGGAAAGGGCCCAAAACACAACGTGGACACATCACATTTTTTTATAAAAAGCAGTGCCTACCTGTGGATTTTGGCCTGTAGCTCAGCCGACATCTGAGGAAAACTAGCAAACCAGTGCATTTTTGAAAACTAGAAACCCAGGGGAATCCAAGATGGGGTGACTTGCGGGGCTCTGACCAGGTTATGTTACCCAGAATCCTTTGCAAACATCAAAATTTGGCCCAAAAAACACTTTTTCCTCTCATTTCGGTGACAGAAAGTTCTGGAATCTGAGAGGAGCCACAAATTTCCTTCCACCCAGCGTTCCCCTAAGTCTCTCGATAAAAATGGTACATCACTTCTGTGGGTAGGCCTAGCGCCCACAAAAGGAAATGGCCAAAAACACAGCGTGGACACAACATATTTTTTCACAGAAAACAGAGGTGTTTTTTGCAAGGTGCCTACCTGTGGTGTTTGGCCTGTAGCTCAGCCGGCCCCGGGGGGGGGGCAGAAATGCCCTAAAATAAATTTGCCCCCCCAACCCCCACCCTCCCCCGCCGGGAGCGACCCTTGCCTACGGGGTCGCTCCCCCTGCGTGACATTGGCACCAAAAAACAAATCCCCGGTGCCTAGTGGTTTCTGCCCCCTTGGGGGGAGGTTGACCTAAACTCAGCCAATCTGCCCCCAAGGGGGGCAGAAATGGCCTAAATACAATTTGTCCCCCAGGGGAGCGACTTTTGCCTGATGGGTCGCTCCCCATCTCTAAAAAAAAAAAACAAAGAAAAAAAAGAAAAATTCCCCTGGCGCCTAGAGGTTTCTGCCCCCCCCCCCGGGGGCAGATCGGAATAATAATAGGCCGATCTGCCCCCCGGGGGGGCAGAAATGGCCTAAAATAAATTTGCCCCCCCAACACCCACCCCCCCCCGGGAGCGACCCTTGCCTACGGGGTCGCTCCCCCTGCGTGACATTGGCGCCAAAAAACAAATCCCCGGTGCCTAGTGGTTTCTGCCCCCTTGGGGGCAGATTGACCTAAAATTGGCCAATCTGCCCCCAGGGGGGCAGAAATGGTCTAAATACAATTTGCCCCCCCCAGGGGAGCGACCCTTGCCTGATGGGTCGCTCCCCATCTCTAAAAAAAAGAAACAAAAAAAAAAAAAACACACAAAAAAAAAATTGCCCTGGTGCCTAGAGTGTTCTGCCCCCCCCCCGGGGGCAGTTCGGCCTAATAATAGGCCGATCTGTCCCCCGGGGGGGCAGAAATGGCCTAAAATAAATTTGCCCCCCCAACCCCCATCCCCCCCCCGGGAGCGACCCTTGCCTACGGGGTCGCTCCCCCTGCGTGACATTGGCGCCAAAAAACAAATCCCCGGTGCCTAGTGGTTTCTGGCCCCTTGGGGGCAGATTGACCTAAAATTGGCCAATCTGCCCCCAGGGGGGCAGAAATGGTCTAAATACAATTTGCCCCCCCAGGGGAGCGACCCTTGCCTGATGGGTCGCTCCCCATCTCTAAAAAAAGAAACAACAAAAAAAAACCACACAAAAAAAAAATTGCCCTGGCGCCTAGAGTGTTCTGCCCCCCCCCCCCCCGGGGGCAGTTCGGCCTAATAATAGGCCGATCTGTCCCCCGGGGGGGCAGAAATGGCCTAAAATAAATTTGCCCCCCCAACCCCCATCCCCCCCCCGGGAGCGACCCTTGCCTACGGGGTCGCTCCCCCTGCGTGACATTGGTGCCAAAAAACAAATCCCCGGTGCCTAGTGGTTTCTGCCCCCTTGGGGGCAGATTGACCTAAAATTGGCCAATCTGCCCCCAGGGGGGCAGAAATGGTCTAAATACAATTTGCCCCCCCAGGGGAGCGACCCTTGCCTGATGGGTCGCTCCCCATCTCTAAAAAAAGAAACAACAAAAAAAAAACACACAAAAAAAAAATTGCCCTGGCGCTTAGAGTGTTCTGCCCCCCCGGGGGGCAGAAATGGCCTAAAATAAATTTGCCCCCCCAACCCCCACCCCCCCCCCGGGAGCGACCCTTGCCTACGGGGTCGCTCCCCCTGCGTGACATTGGTGCCAAAAAACAAATCCCCGGTGCCTAGTGGTTTCTGCCCCCTTGGGGGCAGATTGACCTAAAATTGGCCAATCTGCCCCCAGGGGGGCAGAAATGGTCTAAATACAATTTGCCCCCCCAGGGGAGCGACCCTTGCCTGATGGGTCGCTCCCCATCTCTAAAAAAAGAAACAACAAAAAAAGAAAACACAAAAAAAAAATTGCCCTGGCGCCTAGAGTGTTCTGCCCCCCCCCCCCCGGGGGCAGTTCGGCCTAATAATAGGCCGATCTGTCCCCCAGGGGGGCAGAAATGGCCTAAAATAAATTTGCCCCCCCAACCCCCACCCCCTCCCCCCGGGAGCGACCCTTGCCTACGGGGTCGCTCCCCCTGCGTGACATTGGCGCCAAAAAACAAATCCCCGGTGCCTAGTGGTTTCTGCCCCCTTGGGGGCAGATTGACCTAAAATTGGCCAATCTGCCCCCAGGGGGGCAGAAATGGTCTAAATACAATTTGCCCCCCCAGGGGAGCGACCCTTGCCTGATGGGTCGCTCCCCATCTCTAAAAAAAGAAACAAAAAAAAATAAAAACACAAAAAAAAATTGCCCTGGCGCCTAGAGTGTTCTGTCCCCCCCCCCCCGGGGGCAGTTCGGCCTAATAATAGGCCGATCTGTCCCCCGGGGGGGCAGAAATGGCCTAAAATAAATTTGCCCCCCAACCCCCCCCCCACCCCCCTGGAGCGACCCTTGCCTACGGGGTCGCTCCCCCTGCGTGACATTGGCGCAAAAAAACAAATCCCCGGTGCCTAGTGGTTTCTGCCCCCTTGGGGGCAGATTGACCTAAAATTGGCCAATCTGCCCCCAGGGGGGCAGAAATGGTCTAAATACAATTTGCCCCCCCAGGGGAGCGACCCTTGCCTGATGGGTCGCTCCCCATCTCTAAAAAAAGAAACAACAAAAAAAAAAAACACACAAAAAAAATTGCCCTGGCGCCTAGAGTGTTCTCCCCCCCCCCCGGGGGCAGTTCGGCCTAATAATAGGCCGATCTGTCCCCCGGGGGAGCAGAAATGGCCTAAAATAAATTTGCCCCCCCAACCCCCACCCACCCCCCCGGGAGCGACCCTTGCCTACGGGGTCGCTCCCCCTGCGTGACATTGGCGCCAAAAAACAAATCCCCGGTGCCTAGTGGTTTCTGCCCCCTTGGGGGCAGATTGACCTAAAATCGGCCAATCTGCCCCCAGGGGGGCAGAAATGGTCTAAATACAATTTGCCCCCCAGGGGAGCGACCCTTGCCTGATGGGTCGCTCCCCATCTCTAAAAAAAAAAAAAGAACAAAAAAAAAAAAACACAAAAAAAAATTTGCCCTGGCGCCTAGAGGTTTCTTCCCCCCCTGGGGGCAGATCGGCCTAATAATAGGCCGATGTGCCCCCAGGGGGGGCAGAAATGGCCTAAAATAAATTCCCCTCCCCCCCAGGGAGCGACCCTTGCCTAAGTGGTCGCTCCCTTTGCGTGAAATTCACGCAAAGAAAAAACTCCCTGGTGTCTAGTGGTTTCTACCCCCCTGAGGGGCAGATTGGCCTCATCAAAATAGGCCAATCTGCCCCCAAGGGGGGCAGAAATGGGCAAAATATAATTTTCCCCAAAGGGGAGCGACCCTTGCCTAAGCGGTCGCTCCCCACCAAAAAAAAAAAAAATGAAACAAAAAAAAAAAAATGGTCCCTGGTGCCTAGAGGTTTCTGCCCCCCCTGGGGGCAGATCGGCCTAATAGTAGGCCGATCTGCCCCCAGGGGGGGGCAGAAAAGGCCTTCCCGAAAATATGCCCCCCTGGGAGCGACCCTTGCCCAAGGGGTCGCTCCCTTTTGTCAATAACAATAAAAAAATAAAAAATCCCTGGTGTCTAGTGGTTTCTACCCCCCTTGGGGGCAGATTGGCCTCATCAAAATAGGCCAATCTGCCCCCAAGGGGGGCAGAAATGGCCAAAATATAATTTTCCCCCAAGGGGAACGACCCTTGCCTAAGGGGTCGCTCCCCACCTCAATAAAAAAAAATGAAACAAAAAAAAAAAATGGTCCCTGGTGCCTAGAGGTTTCTGCCCCCCCTGGGGGCAGAAAAGGCCTTTTCAAAAAAATGCCCCCCCTGGGAGCGACCCTTGCCCAAGGGGTCGCTCCCTTTTGTCTATTTCAATGAAAAAAAAAAAAATCCCTGGTGTCTAGTGGGGTTTCAAAAGCCGGATTGCAAGCAATCCGGCTTTTGAAACCCTCGGAGGGACTTCAAAGGGAAGGAAATACTTTTCCTTCCCTTTGAAGCCCCTCCGGGCCTCCCAAGTGATTGAAAAAGAAATGCTTTTGCATTTCTTTTTCAATCGCGCTGGAAGCAGAGCTTCCAGCGCCACGAGGGAGGCCCCTGTGACACATCAGCGCGCTCGCGCGCGCTGACGTCACAGGGGGGGGGTGGGGGGGGTCGGGGTGGAAGGGGAAGGTCTTCCCCTTCCATCCCCGACTTGGGGGGGGAAGGGGGGTGCACGGGGGGCGCGCTAGCGCGCCCCCAAGTTCCCCTGTGCCATGGACGAGATGATCTCGTCCAAGGCACAGGGGAACTGTAGCCTTGGACGAGATCTCTCGTCCAAGGCACAGAAGAGGTTAATCTGTATACAATTTCCTTGCTTAATAGTCTCAATTAGTTGAGCTTTAACTTTACAGCATTCACCCAAATACATAGGGGCTGGTATACTATTCTTTCCACGGTAGAAGATATTTGTTTAGTGCAAGATTTAAATAATGGCAGGAACAAATCATTATGTAACTTATCTATTATGGTTTGTTCTTATTGGTTGATCACCAACAGTTCCCAAAATAGAACTGAAAGCAACATATATTTGTGTTAGTGTGGGGACACAGAGGGCCTCATTATGACCCTGGCGGGCAGCGGAGGCCGCCCGCCAGGATCCCGCCCTCCAAATTACCGCGCCGCGGTCAAAAGACCGCGGCGGGTATTACGAGTTTTCCCCTGGGCTGGCAGGCGGTTCCAGTTAAACCGCCCGCCAGCCCAGGGGAAAACGACCTTCCCACGAGGATGCCGGCTCGTAATCGAGCCGGCGGAGTGGGAAGGTGCGACGGGTGCTACTGCACCCGTCGCGTATTTCACTGTCTGCAAGGCAGACAGTGAAATACATTTTGGGGCCCTCTTACGGGGGCCCCTGCCGTGCCCATGCCATTGGCATGGGCACGGCAGGGGCCCCCAGGGGCCCCGCGACCCCCCCTACCGCCATCCTGTTCATGGCGGCTTTCCCGCCATGAACTGGATGGCGGTAGGGGGGGTCAGAATCCTCATGGCTGCGGAGCGCGCTCCGCAGCCATGGAGGATTCCAATGAGCAGCGGAAAGTCAGCGGGAGACCGCTGACTTTCCGCTTCTGACCGCGGCTGAACCGCCGCGGTCAGAATGCTCATTGGAGCACCGCCAGCCTGTTGGCGGTGCTCCCGTGGTCGGTGGCCCTGGCGGCCACCGGCCGCCAGGGTCAGAATGACCCTCAGAGTCTATTCTTATCACATTTGATTGCTTTCCTAATATTTATGGAGAAATAGGAACCTCAGAGTAAGGAACTATATCCATTCCTGAGATAAATTAATTGTACCTAAAGGTCAGCTTTAAAGCATTGTGATCACTATCATTCCTGCAAATTATCTCAGAATTCAAGGCCAGGTGCCACAAAAGGGGCATGATGAGAGGCTGAGGCAAATCTACCATTACAGGCAGGTAAATCATATGCTGAAGTAAGAGAGTGCATATGAAATGTAGATGCTGACGAGTTCCTAAGCAGACTAGCCTTGTAGTGAATCCTAGTTTGTTTTAATGGGATTACAGGAGTTAGCTTAGCCTTTGGCTTGCAGACTCGTGCCGCCATCACCTAGTGACTTTTAACCTACTTAGCTTGCTCTGTCTTAGCCTATTTAATCATTTAATTCATCTAAGATGGCTGCCTTGTTTATAGTTAGGCCTCTTGTTATGCTTTGCATTATCAGTGCCACCGCGCTAAGGCGTCAAGATCAAGCAACAAAGACAAACAAACAGTAGGTGTTCACACTTAGGGATTTTCCCTCTCTATACTTTCGAGGGATTTGTTTATAATAATTGCCGTCCCAAGTATGTCTGTTTTCTATTGTTTGGGAACACAACTATGTCAGGGGTCCTGGTAGATCTGTATAAATTCATTGCACTTTAGACAGATAATCAGAGCGATTCCGACCAGAGGGTATCGCCACCATCGCTGATATCGATGCTGCATGTCGTCTTGACGCTGACCCATTCTTCATGTGCCTGCGGAGGCTGAGATAGAGACCTCATTCCAAGGTAACGAAGGACGGGGGCTCCTCTCATGGACATGGCATTGGCAGATTAGGTTTAGCAAACCTAGCTCTCCTTTAGGGAGGAGGTTAGGCCGATCACATTAGGGTATTAGGGCATATTACATCTCGTATGTCTTTTACATGCATTGCAAGATGGTGGGGGTCTTTGTAATAATGACTCTCGTCTTCACAATTCTGTTCCTTGCATTACTCATTATCCTAATCATTGCAGCCCATGCAACTTATCGCAAATTGCAGTTGTGTTAAATAAAAAATACTGAAACTTTACTGTATCTTTGTCATTGCCTGTGTTTGTATGAGACATGATATATCTGTGAGAAAGGGGTAATATCCGTTTAACCATGACACTCCCTGATAAGTCTTATTTTCGAGCCTCTGCGTAAAGGCTGCCACAAATCATCTTTTAACTATTGTGTTTCTGGTGAGGTGCTGCTAGTGAGCCAGTAAGGTAGGGACAACAGTTGTGATTTGTTGTAGGATAAGCATAGTCGCCTACAAACAAAAGTACTGTCATCCTTTAATCAGCAGTCTTGCCTAGAGCAAGAGTCCAAACTACGACACGGCACCACCAAAGATGGTGTTTAGGAACAAACTTACGGATACTTCGACTATCACTGTCTCACAGACAACAGGTACCCTAAGTACTATTATACAGAGACGTCCGTGGTCTTTGGGAAATTCCTCCGCAGCTGAAAAGGTGTCACCTGATTAAGCTGTAGGTTGTTCGAGCTTGAACTCATAAAAGGACTTATTCTCCCCATTTTGGTGTTCCGTTTTCTAAACAAAAAAGGCTGCTGCCATTGACATTCCTGAAAATGCTTGACAAGCACTAACACAACATTTAATAACGCATGGCCTTACAGATGAGGGCAGGGATGTTACTCTTATAATAGAGGCTAATGAAGCATACCAAACAGAAACATTTTATTGTTGGGTCACCTTTCCAGAGGTGGACCAGAGCACACATACATTTCATACATATGAAACTGCAAACGTACCTCCACGGTACCGAGCATACCAGTATCATGAAATATCGCTCACATACCAAGAGCACCAGAACTGGTTTGAAGGCGCCCTACCACATGTACTACAAAGAGTGAGGCTAGGTCCCTTAAGTTATGACGGACCAACGTGGCCTATGTTTGCCACATACAAACCTCACCCAGGCATACAGAATATGTAGATAGCAGATCTGCGAGATTTATATAATGAATTAGTGACATTATATAGACGATTAGTTCAGTTCGTAATGCGAACACTGAACACCACACCAGCGCGTCCAGCACCGCCAGTACCTGGTAGTTACCAATTGGCTACTGGGATTAATCCACAAACAGTGCATACTATCATGGGTAAGGTACCCGCAGAACGGGAAAAAATACCGTCCTGGATTGCACAGAAAACTAATCAGCTGGAAGCTGTGTTTCCCCATACGGGACCACATGAAAAACATAGATTGCTCACTATGTGCTTGCCCTTTGGGATGGTTCCCTCGGTGGATGACTGCGCCACATGGGGTACAGTCTTCGCTGCCATATACTACCACACATGGCACCCCGACACTTGCAAATTTACCGGAAGTGTTAAAAGAAATACAGAATGAACACGGGCTGCACCAGCCTTGGATTTGTGGATGAAATTAATGCGTAACTTTAATGCAGTTTCCTCAATGATACTCAGTAATATTAAAGGGGAAGCGGTAGCACTGGCAATACGCCAGCGTCTCCGGGAAACTCCACACCTGGAACAAGAGAGACAGCTGACGAAAATTATTTCCAACACCTATACTAGTATAGGATGGGATAGTTTGGGAGCCAAGCCAAAGAAATTGGAATTACAAGGCACCGCCCATAAGGAAGGTACAAAGCAGGCACAAGAGGGCTCTAGGAAGCGCTGGGAAAAACAAAAAGATTTCAAAGATAGAAGAAATAAGAGAGCTGATTCTCCACACCCAGAGAACTCAGAAAGGAGATACAATCTCAGAAATAGGGAGAACATTAAAACTCCAGACAGATATACTGATTCACGTCCCTCTCATTCCTTTCAGGACGCACCGGATAGACGTAGCGAGAGAGGGGGCCGTCCAGACCAATGTCCTGAATACGTGAAACAAAAGAAAGACTTGCCGCAGTCTACCATTAAAATAGAAGAAAAGACTCCTCAGCAAAAGCCACAGTTTATAAAGAAAAAGGTGCCAGCATTGACATCTAAAAAGGCCAGTATACTTGAGAACACTGTTGAGGAACAAGACGTGGGCAGTGACTCTGTTAGACAGCGCAGCAGAGGTCACGATATGTCGCCAGAGTCTGAAAGATCATCTGGATGTGACGGCAATTAGCGATTTTATCGCAGTTGAAACTTCGGACGGCCGCGTTCTCCCACCCGACAGGGTTTTTGACTTAAAAATTCAGATAGAGGGAGACGTGGAGCGCACCATTAGTGTGATATTTTGGGATGAACTTACTAGTAATATCCTATTGACTGAAAGAGACTGGCCACCTGAACACGTCCGTAAGCTCCTGCATGGGGAAGATGTCATTTTGCCTTCTTTCTCCGATCTTGTTCCAGAAGCAGAAAAGGAAGCCTATGCTGCTGAATGGGCTTTAGCACAGGCACCTGCGTTATATTGCAATCATGTAGGTTGGGACAAGGAGTCCCCTTGTCATGTTACTCCCGTTATGTCTACACCCCAACCGCAGCCACAATATCCTGTTAAACATGAGGAGAAAGCTCCAGTGAGGGAGATCCCCACCCAGCTTGAGTACCAGGGAGTAATTGAGCCCTGTACATCTGCAATGAATACCCCGTTATTCCCCGTTGCAAAGCCGGACCATTCATACAGATTAGTCATTGATTATAGACATTTAAATACTCATACACGTACATATGCTATACAAAATTCACATAGCACAGCACTAATAAACAATATAGTGCGTAAAAAATATAAAACAACATTAGACATATCTAATGGCTTTTTCTGCCAGAACTTAGCACACGAAAGTCGGGACCTGAGTGCATTCTCATTTGGCTCTCAGAAACACATTTGTCGTTTACCTCAAGGCTATAAAAACCGCCCGGGGCTATTTTCAGCCCATGTAACATCAATATTGCATGATATTGATTCCGAAGCGTTATCCTATGTGGATGACATCACAGACAACAACCTCGACATTCATCTGGCAAGGGTTGATCGGATAATTTTGGGATTTGCAGACCTCAGTTACAAATTCAACTTTAAAAAAAGTAAGATCGCCTTTCTCAGTGTACTGTTCCTGGGATATGAGCTATCAAAGGAGGGTAAGAGCCTGGCCCGCACTTTCTAGAGAAATGTGCTCAACTGCACCCTCCTAACACGCTTAAGAAACTGCAGTCATTGCTAGGTTTCTTTAATTTTGGCAGAACATACATTCCAGATTATGCACAACGTATCAAGCCACTTTATGACTTGGTTCAGCCTAATTTTTCTAGCAGACACTGGACGGTTGAACACACACGCATCCTTAGGGAAATGCAACAGGACATGCTAGAAGCTAAACACTTACACACATGTGACAATAAAACAAATTTGGTCATCAGAATAATTGCTGGTGCCATTGGATTTACTTATGTCACCTTCAACGAGGGTGACACGGTACCCGTAGCATATAAATCACACTTAAACTCTAATGCTGAACAGCGTTTTGAACCAACAGAAAAGATTCTGACGGCAGTTCAGGTAGCCATCATAAAAGAGAAGCCACTTGGCCAGGGGAAACGCATTATTGTTTTCTCTCCAGTGCCAGCCTTAGAGGCTGTCGCCAAAGCAAGCGTTCCAAACGCTAAAGCATTACATCCACGTTAGATTCAATGGGCAATGCTCCTCTAAATATCTTGCCACTAAACAGATACCATACTGTCATATATACTGATGGTTCAGCACAACCGGCTGTAGGTACTAAACATCAATACTCCGCAGCTTGCGCAGCCGTGAGCGGAGTGATGGAAGATAGAGTCTTCCACCCTCACAATACCTACATGCAGAGCTTAGGGGACTGCACAGCCCAGTTCGCTGAACTTAAGGCTCTTATACTAGCGCTCGAACATACTGAGCCAGGAAGCCTGACTTTAATAGTCTGTGACTCATACTACTGCGTTCAGTCATACAACGATTATCTTAATCATTGGAAGCTGAACAGGTTTAGAGATTCTAAAGGGAACACCATTAAACACAAAATGTTGTGGGAGAGGGTGGCTGATCCTAAAGATAAGTTACCGTGTGTCCATGTAGTGCATACATTGGGCCACCAACGTGTAGGAGTACACGTTACTGGCAACACATTGGCTGATGAAGCGGCCAAAGCAGCAGTAGCTACGGCTTCTGTGCCTGCAGTGACTTGTTCACAAATGAGATTGGATAATGAAATACTGACTACCATGAAAGCTTTGGCTGCAGGTAAGCCCCTTCCAAAGGGATACCCTACAACCTATACTTACCATATCAGTGCACAGAATGTTGCCTACGCAACAATTCCTGGGGTTGGAGATCGAGTGATCCCCAACGAAGACCAGAGATTAGATCTAGAGTTTCCTGGCTTTCAACACCATCAAGGACATTAGTTGAATATATGGGAAGTCCGTCAACATTATTCAAGGGGGACCTTACTGTTTCCTCTCATGCAGCAGCAATTCTATGTCTTTTCTTCTGTGACTCAACTTGCCCTTGTTGCGTGAGAGCCATTTGGGACAAGGATTGAGGAGAAGATAAACAATGGCTCCTATCCAGGTGGTTATGTAGTTGGCTTTTAAAATGAATCTTGCAGCTCAGTGGCGGACAACTACGGGCCTCCACAGCCATCAAGCCATCCACCAAAGTAGCATCCCTCACCTGCAACTCAATAACATCATTAACATCCCCGGGGAGATGAAATCGCCAAGCGCCAACAATATCGGAGTACACAACTGAGAGGCACTGCTTGCGCATTCTAATCCAATGTGTAACTTTGTTTACCAGAGAGTCCGGAGATTCCTTAAAGTCATTAGGAGCCTGTGGCACATTAATCATATAGACTGAACAGTATTTTAACCTCCGGCTACCTATACATCCTCTATTGCCTCATGGTACAGAATTCAATGTTTGTCCCCAGACTACACAAGGTACATCTTTATAGCTGCCAACAAAAGGATTTTGGCCAGAGCTTCCCACATGTCCTGATACAACCAGCGGCCCCAAATTCTCATCTACCCCTTTATGTAAACCAACTGGTGCCGCTGTTTCATGCCCTGTCCTATCAGGACAAACCAGTGGAGAAATAACAGAATTTGACACACGTTACTGCTGAATGTACATGCCTCCGCTAACCAATATTTAGTTTGAGGCCTCTGAGTCATCCCCTTCGAAGGTAGTGAGCGAGTTTGATCACCCCACAATGATTACAAATGGTCTGTATTAGGTCTGTAACTTTCCAAAGATCGCCCGTCAGATCTACATTTATTTATTTATTTCTCATATAAATCAGACATCATTTGATTAGTCTTCTGAAGGGAGGACTTCAGGTCACATATCATCTTTTTCAAACTGTCAATAGTTGAGACAATATTATCTGGGCATTTATTAGGGCCCTGTGTCTCTAGGCAAATCTGCGAAGAATAACCGCCCTCCAGATTCGATAATGGGACAAAGTGGTTATGACACAATACAGCCTGTTCATACATTGTTTTGTTACCCACTGCATCCACAACACCCTTCAGGAATGCTTGACTGCTACTGGGCAAAGACTGGCTTACTGAATCACTTACTAACTCATTTGCTGTGATGTTAGTAGTGGTCTCAACTATAACTTGAGGTTTGAGACAGGGCACGCCCCTAGCTGTTGGCTTTTTACTCAGAAATTGCATTATCTTAGCTTTTCCATTTACACCATTCTTTGCCACTGCACAATCTCCCTCTTTATTTAACATGTCCTCCACTTCTTCAATAAGATTGGTAGTATGAACAAGTGTACAATTTTATGCGGCATGTTTCTTTACCTTGCAGTTTGAGGTAGTTAGAGGCTCTGATGCTTTCTGCTTCCCCAACATTCCCCCATTAAATGCTTACGTACAGCAAGACAAAGGCAAAACAATGTGATGTTACTCTCCCAATTCAAAAGCAATCACACACATAAGGTGGAAACATACAGAGGGGTTGGCCCTGCCCTGCCTCTTCCTGGCACTGATGGGCACGGAATGGGGCTGTCCTTAGCCCGGGCTTTGCCCGAGCATGGCCTGCATGTGTCCCGCACAGCAGGGACACAGACTTGGATTTAAAGCCCGATGGGCTGCAGCTGGAACGGGCCTCCTCTCACAGTCCCAGGCTCCCTGGGACAAGTAGTTCCCCCGGTGGCACACCCCACACAAGTGGCAAGTCACCTCTCTTCCCCGCACAGCAGTGACGCCGACTTGGATTTAAAGCCGGATGGGCTGCAGCTGGAAAGGGCCTCCTCTCATGGCCCTATGTTCCCTGCCACAGGTAGTCCCTTATGCCGGTATTCCTCACACAAGTGACAGGTCACTTCTCTTCCTCGCGGGTGGGGATGTCGACTTGGATTTAAAGCTCCAATGGACTGCAGCTCGAATGGCCCTCCTCTCACGGCCTTTGGTACTCTGGGACAGGAAGTCCCTTATTCTGGTATTTCTCACACAAGTGGCAGGTCATCTCTTTGTCCATATATGTATATAGAAGGCTGTTGAAGTCAACTGCCCAAATGATGGCTTATTGTAGATGCTCATCGGATCCCTTACCAATGCGACCAAAGAAATTGATGCTCTCATCTTTTCTACACAGAAAGAAATGGACCAAATGTACAAATACAACTCCTTTCATTTCAGTATATGTACTCAAAGAAATGAAAATGCCCATCGATAAAAATGCAAATGAACAGTGCAAACGTTGCCACATCCAGTTGCAACTCTATCTTCCATGTTGTCTGTAGATGATATGGGACTTATGCAACAGTGAGATTAGCATTGACTTCCCATTTTAGAAAGAACCAGATTCTGGGGGTTATTACAACTTTGGAGGAGGTGTTAATCCCTCCCAAAAGTGACGGTAAAGTGACGGATATACCACCAGCCGTATTACGAGTCCATTATATCCTATGGAACTCGTAATACGGCTGGTGGTATATCCGTCACTTTACCGTCACTTTTGGGACGGATTAACACCTCCTCCAAAGTTGTAATAACCCCCTCTGTCTTTAAAACGCACTTCTGTAGTCATTCACATTCCATGTGTCAATGCTGTATTCTGCCTTGAGCCATGACTCCATGACTCATACAAAATGATCACTGTGCTTCCTGTCCAATGCCAACTCTTGCATAATGTCTAAAAACGCATGTTTTCTAATACACTTTGTCCTCCCCGACTAATACAACCCCTCATATCACCAACAATTAGTTATGAGAATGAGCCAAAAAGCCATCACAAGTTTTTTACTCATTTCTGTAAGCAAAGCAAAAAAAAGAACGGAATTAACAAAACTACAGACTTGACTACTTTCACATACAACCCTTTTCTTTCTAGCATATATTAGGATGGCAATCTTCCCTTTGCATCACTGAAAGCAGATCAGAAGCCTTGTGAACAAAGCCCTTTCAGGTCTACTTTAGGATGGTGTGATGTGCTTCCTGCCAATTTTTATTCTTTGATCGCCTCGTGGTCATTCAAGAGAGAAAGGATGTTGTTGTAGTAAATTGATCATGGAGAATGAATGTTTTTCATGCACCCCAAAGAAAAAAAACACAATAGCATAAGCTGTCAAATGTGACCAGTATGAATGATGGAATTCTTCACCTTTTGAAATGGCATAAGCCAAGACTGGGAGTTCAAACCAACTTCCACAGATTCTAAAGATAAGAAAGGATCAGGCATTGTCTTGCTTTGGACTATATTCAGCCAAGAATTTATAATTTGAGCTTTACAAAGACTTTACTCTAAAGCCCATCCAATCTGAAACTGATCAAAGTTTAAATTCTCTATATGTAAAACAAAACTGATGGCCACAAATAAAGCAGTGATTGGTAAATGAATACTTCAGGCAGAGAGGACAACACAAGGGAGCTAAGGGCCAGAAGGAATAATGAAATGGTCACTTTTTGGCATGCAGCTGACAAAAGAAAATTCAGTTTTAAAACCCAATAGACTGTCAAAACTAAAATCAAATACATAGGCCCTCATTACAACCCTGGCGGTAAATCCCACTTACCGCCGTGCTGATGACCGTCAAGATACCGTGGCCACGGTGGAAATCCGCTACAGGTATTACAACCCACATCTTGTAATCCGCCACAATACAGACACCCACACAAGTCCGCCAGATCAAAGGTCAGTGATAAAATGGCGATGGCAAACCTACACCGTCATGCCAACAGAACTACGCCCACACTATCACGACCCACGAATCAACGCGGCGGTCATTCAACCGCGGTAAACCATTTGCGGTACACACCACCGCACTCAAAATACACACACATTTACAAAACACAACCACATTGGACAATTCAAAATACACACACCTGATACACATATACACACCACATCCACACACTCACATCACTATAAAACACACACCCACATTACCCACAACACCTTACAATGAATTTTTTGGAAGAAGCAGAGAGAGAGAATAGCAAACACAACACCAGCATCCAGAGGCACACAACACCATCACTTATACAACATCCACACATCTCAAAGAACACACACCAACACAACACATCACGCAGCACAACAAACATCACCTCACACATCACCCACACCACAATATGGCACCTCAAAGACACCCCAGGTTTTCTGAGGAGGAGCTCAGGGTCATGGTGGAGGAAATCATCCTGGTAGAGCCACAGCTATTCGGATCACAGGTGCAGCAGACCTCCATTGCAAGGAAGATGGAGCTATGGCGAAGAATTGTCGACAGGGTCAACGCAGTGGGACAGCATCCAAGAACACGGGATAACATCAGGAAGAGGTGGAACGACCTCCGGGGGAAGGTGTGTTCTGTGGTATCCAGACACCAGATAGCAGTACAGAGGACTGGTGGTGGACCCCCACAACTAACAGCATGGGAGGAGCAAGTCTTGGCAATAATACATCATGAGGGCCTCGCAGGAGGACTGGACTCTGGTAAGTCATATCTTTACTACTATATCCCCCCCACCCTACGTGCATGCTATCACAAACTCCTAGCCCAACCCTCACTCCCATCACCCCAACACCCCACAGATACCCCACTATCACAATCCACACATCCCAAAACCAAGGCAAGCATGTTACACCAATGCATGGACACCCATCACCAAAGCATATCCAGTATAGATACTCACCCAGGCCCCAAAATCACCAATCACACAAGGGCAAAGACAATAAGCCAAGCACAGGAGTAGAGGGTAACTCACCCATTGCACAAGATGGCACACACAGATACAATAACTATGCATTTACACCCCAACAGGACCCCTACCCAATGTCACCGGACAGGAGATGCCAGACATATCCAGTCCCCCCACAGAAGAGGCCCACAGTGACAACAGAATCTCTGCACGCCTGGATCAAGATGACAGCCCAGCCCATCAGGGACCTCTGGACAGTCGGTTCCCCTGCCACTGTCACAAACCACCACAGAACCTCTCCCCTCAGGAAACACCACCACAGCACCCATCAAGCGGGCCCATCCCTCTGTCCCCAGGACACGTCAATCAGCAGTGTATCCACCACTACAGGGACCCCAGGCAAACCCACCAACCCAAGACAATCAGGGACCTGGGGTCAGTGGCAGTGGGCACACAGTTCAGGGGACAGAGGCACAGGATTACAGGGAGGACTGCTGTGTGACAGTGGGAGGACAGGCCCAGGGAACCCACTCTCCACGAGGCACTCTCCAACATCATGGGAGCATACCACCTTTCCCAGGAGACCATGGGCACGGTACTGGCCAAGTTTCAGGAGACCCAGCGGCTGCAGAAGGAACAGTACCTGGGGATCAGGTAGGACTTAAAGTCCATTAACACCACCCTGGTCACCATTGCAGGGGTGCAGGCAGACATGGCCAACATCATGAGGGACACAGTGGCACACCAATGTGCCGCTGACACTAGCCTGAATGATGAACAGCCCTCCACCTCCGCCGGCGCTAGTGGACAGGAGGTCCCGCCACAGGACCAACAGGCCATCAGCCCCCCACCCCCTGCAGAAGGAGAACCAGCCCGCAAACAGTCCCTGAGATCCAGGAACAAGACAGAGAACGTTGCCAAGACCCCCGCCAGGAAATAAGACTCTCCTGATTGTCACCCTTCTGTCCCACTTTGTCACCCAGACAACCTTGAACTGCCATTACTCCACTTCCTATGCCCTCTTGGACAATGCACCTGTGATACCAATAAACTGGACTCCACCATGGACATTCCTCCACCATCACCCCAGCCCATTGCACAGCCCCCTCCACTTATTAGCACAGAAATAAACACCCTTGAATCACAAATCAATCTGAGTCAGTCTGTACTTTCACAAATGTGTTATTGCAACCTCTCAGAAAAGTAGCAATGTCAATGTTCATTTTCACATACCAATGTTCAACAGTTGTTGGGCAGCAGTAAACATAGCAGAAGGCAGAAAGTGGTAGCCAGATCTGTGAAATGGAAAGCCAAAGTGAACTGTCAGGGTCCATGCACAAAGGTAAAAAGTCAGAATCATGCAATGTCCTACAGTAGTATGATATTAGAGGAGCAGTCCCTTACCTGTGTCTCACTGGAAGTATTGCATGATGATGTTGTTTCAGTTGTCTATATCTTCTTCTTCTGCCTCCTCTTCTTCACTGTCCACAGGCTCCGCAGCTGCCACAAGACCAACATCAGGCCCATCCTCCTGCAGAAAAGGCACCTGGCGTTGCAAAGCCAGGTTGTGCAACATGCAGCATGCCACGATGATCTGGCACACCTTTTTCGGTGAGTAGTATAGGGAGCCACCTGTCAGATAGAGGCACCGGAACCTGGCCTTAAGGAGGCTGAAAGTCTGCTCTATTATTCTCCTAGTTCGTCCACGTGCCTCATTGCAGCGTTCCTCTGCCCTTGTCCTGGGATTCCTCACTCGGGTCAGTAGCCATGACAGGTTGGGGTAACCAGAGTCACCTGCAAATATCGAGGGACTCTACTATACGCAGACCCCTGAACTGTGTTGGGACCTTGGGCTCACCTATGAGCCACACACAGTGCCTCTGGAGTTGCCGCATCACACAAGGGATGCTGCTATTCCTCAAAATGTAAGCGTCATGCACTGAGCCAGGATACTTGGCATTCACATGGGAGATGTACTGGTCTGCCAAACACACCATCTGCACATTCATGGAATGGTAGCTTTAGTGGTTTCTGTACACCTGTTCATTCCTCTGGGGGGGGGGGGACAAATGCCACATATGTACCATCAATGGCACCAATGATGTTGGGGATCTGTCCCAGGGCATAGAAGTCACCTTTCACTGTGGGCAAATCCTCCACCTAAGGGAAAACGATGTAGCTGTGCATGTGTTTCAGCAGGGCAGACAACACTCTGGACAACACATTAGAGAACACTGGCTGTGACATCTCTGATGCCATGGCCACTGTTGTTTGGAAGGAACCATAGGCCAAGAAATGGAGTAGTGACAGGACCTGCACTAGAGGGGGGATTCCTGTGGGATGGCGGATAGCTGACATCAGGTCTGGCTCCAACTGGTCACACAGTTCATGGATTGTGGCAAGATCAAGTTTGTAGGTGATAATGATGTGTCTGTCTTCCATTGTCGACAGGGCCACCAGGGGTCTGTATACCGGAGGATGACCGAATCTCATCAGCTGCCCCAGCGGACGTGCCCTATGGAGGAGAAGGGTGAGCAGATGGTCATACACCACATAGGTTTCACAAGGGTGTTTAGAACAATTGTGATGTAATCGGTGTGTTGCGCTGTCTGTCTGTATTCCTGCACAAAAGTGATGTGACGCAGTTAGTTGCCCTGCCATGTGGCCCCCTGAAATGGCGGCTGCCTGACCTGTAAGGAGGAACAAGGGGAAATGAGGGAACTGCACTGGCGTTGTGCAGCGTCGCGGTAGGCGGATGAAGACCGCAGCGCAATTCAGCATTGGTTATCATTGGCCCCTATGGGTTCCAGGAGCCAATGACGATGTACGCCGGCGGCGACGGAATGCACCGCTGCGGACGTGACTGCCATTTTCATTCTGTTCACTCACTTGATGCTTGATTTTCAACAGGAGAGGACCTACACTGCAAGTGCTGCTGTGACCTGAGTCTGGAAGCGACAATGGCTACAGTGCCTGGGGAAAGGGCCCCTGCCTTCATCACGGAGGAGCTGGACAACCAGATGGCTGGGGTCCTCCCCCAGTACACGCTACTCTACGGTCATCCAGACAAACAGGTGAGTACACTGTGAGCATGATGGATGGGACATGAATGTATGGAGTAGCGTGGATGGAAGATACGGGGTGGGCAGAGGCCAGTATGCGAGGATGGTCAGTGTATGTGTATCTAGGCCAGGGTGGGAAGTTGTGGCCAATGAGTAAGAAGAACCGGACGGGGGAGTAAAATCCATTCTTACTTCACTTTTCCTCTAGGTCAGCGCCCACCAGAAGAAGGGTATTTGGTGTGCCATCGCCAAGGAAGTGCGGACCCTGGGGGTCTATCACAGATGGAGCACCCACTGCCGCAAAAGATAGGAGGACCTGCACAGATGGAGCAAGAAGACAGCAGATGCCCAGCTGGGGATGGCCTCCCAACGTGGAAGGGGTGCCCGTCGCACCATGACACCCTTGATGTTCCGGATCCTGGCTGTGGCATATCCTGAGGTGGATGGGCGCTTGAGGGCATCACATCAACCACAACGGTGTGAGTACAGTCTCATTCAGCTGACTCTGCACGCTTTATGAGGTTTCTGGGTGGGGGAAGTGAGCTGTGGGTTCCTCCAGGCCAGGGCAAATGTGCCAGGGTAGATCCATTGTTAGGCAGGCTCAGTGGCACTCCAACCCCAAAAGTGGTAGTGGCCCTCTACACCTAGTCAGGCTCCTGTGGGTTCCAGGTGTGCATCAAATGGGTCTAGGCACAGTCCCCCATGGGCATGTGATTTTCCCCTGAACTGTTAGTGCATGGCCTAGTGCCCCAGGCACCTCAGGCCCTGCCCCAGTCAGCCCTGCTGCCCTCAGTGAGGAGGCTATTGACCTCCTCAGATCCCTCACTGTTGGGCAGTCTACCATTCTGAATGCCATCCAGAGTGTAGAGAGGCAGTTCCAACAGACAAATGCATACCTGGAGGGTATTCATTCTGGTCAGACAGCCCAACAGCGAGCTTTTCAGACTCTGGCCTCAGCACTGATGGCAGCCATTGTCCCTGTGTCCAGTTCCCCCTCCAACTTCCTCCACCCAGACCCAATCCCCAGTACCTCAGCCTATCCCAAGCACACCATCAGACCAGCATGCACACTCCTCAACACACAAGGGTAGCTCTGGCAAACATAACACCACACATCGCACAGGCACTCACACAAGCATCATACCCATGCACACATGCCAACATCCACTGCCTCCACTGTGTCCCCCTCCTCCACATCTCCCTCCTCCCTCCCTGTCACGTCTCCACTCACACCTGCATGCACTACATCTTCAGCCACTACGTCCATCACCAGCAAGCCCATCACCACACACCACTCACGTGCAGTCACCACCCCCCCTACCATTCACACGTTCCCTGTGTCCTCTCCCAGTGTGTCTGTGAGCCCTCCTCCCAAACTACACAAACGCAGTCACACACCCACCCAACAGCCATCCACCTCATGACAGCCTCCATCCCATGCACCTTCACCCAAAGTCAAACGTACACCTCCTACAACCACTATCTCTTCCTCTACTCCCAAACCCCCTCCATCTACCCATCGCAGTGTGTCTAAAAAACTTTTCCTGTCAAACCTTGACCTCTTCCCTACACCTCCCCCACCCCTTCCGTCCCCTAGGGCCCGCCTGTCCAGGTACCAACCCATCACCTCAGCCACCACATCACCAGGAACAGTGGTGCCAGCAGTAACCGGTTTCTGGAGTGCGCCAAGCAGCAGGGCAGCCAGTGTGCCAAGGAGCCAGGCCAAGGACATTACCCCACCTCAAAAACTAAAAAAGTTGGCCACAGCCCGGAGGGAGAAGGCCAAAACACCTGCCACCAAGGGCTCTCCCAGGACTACAGTTGGGAGTGGCAAGACAGCTGCGCCACCATCCAAGGTGGGGAAGGGCCAGAGGAAGAAAGGGAAGTCGCCGCCAACCTGTACGGCGGACAAGACCGCCACCGCCGCCACGAGCACCGCTGCCCAGGACACCGCCGCCAGCAGCACGCTCACTGAGCCACCCACCAGCACCGCTGCCCAGGACACCGCCGCCAGCAACACCCTCACTGAGCCACCCACCAGCACCGGCGCCCAGGACACTGCCGCCAGCAACACGCTCACTGAGCCATCCACCAGCACCGCTGCCCAATGAGCGCCGCAAGCACCACCACCACTGAAGCCAGCGGCCACGCCACATCCTGTGCCACTGGCACCACCGCAGACATGGCTGCCATCCCCAGTGGTCAGTCGTACGTGGCTGGTTGACAGTTCCAGGGGCCTGGACAGCTTCCATGTTGGCCCACCGTCAGTGGAGAATGACATCCACTACCTCAGTCCTTGGCAGGATGAAGCACTCTGGGCACAAAGCCCCCTCCAGAACCAGTGGAGAAAAGCATCCACTAACCCAGTCCTTGGCAGGATGAAGCACTCTGGGCACAAAGCCCCCTCCAGAACCAGTGGAGAATGACATCCACTACCTCTGTCCTTGGCAGGATGAAGCACTCTGGGCACAAAGCCCCCTCCAGAACCAGTAGAGAAAAGCATCCACTAACCCAGTCCTTGGCAGGGTGAAGCACTCTGGGCACAAAGCCCTATCTAGAACCAGTGGAGAATGACATCCACTACCTCTGTCCTTGGCAGGCTGAACCACTCTGGGCTCAAAGCCCCCTCCAGAACCAGTGGAGAAAAGCATCCACTAACCCAGTCCTTGGCAGGATGAAGCACTCGGGGCACATAGCCCCCTCCAGAACCAGTGGAGAATGACACCCACTACCTCTGTCCTTGGCAGGATGAAGCACTCTGGGCACAAAGCCCCCTCTATAACCAGTGGAGAATGACATCCACTACCTCTGTCCTTGGCAGGATGAAGCACTCTGGGCACAAAGCCCCCTCCAGAACCAGTGGAAAAAAGCATCCACTAACCCAGTCCTTGGCAGGATGAAGCACTCTGGGCACAAAACCCCCTCCAGAACCAGTGGAGAATGACATCCACTACCTCTGTCCTTGGCAGGATGAAGCACTCTGGGCACAAAGCCCCCTCCAGAACCAGTAGAGAAAGGACACCGCCGCCAGCAACACGCTCACTGAGCCATCCACCAGCACCGCTGCCCAATGAGCGCCGCAAGCACCGCCACCACTGAAGCCGCCGCCAGCACCGCCAGCGGCCACGCCACATCCTGTGCCACTGGCACCACCGCAGACATGGCTGCCATCCCCAGTGGTCAGTCGTACGTGGCTGGTTGACAGTTCCAGGGGCCTGGACAGCTTCCATGTTGGCCCACCGTCAGAGGAGAATGACATCCACTACCTCAGTCCTTGGCAGGATGAAGCACTCTGGGCACAAAGCCCCCTCCAGAACCAGTGGAGAAAAGCATCCAGTAACCCAGTCCTTGGCAGGATGAAGCACTCTGGGCACATAGCCCCCTCCAGAACCAGTGGAGAATGACACCCACTACCTCTGTCCTTGGCAGGATGAAGCACTCTGGGCACAAAGCCCCCTCTATAACCAGTGGAGAATGACATCCACTACCTCTGTCCTTGGCAGGATGAAGCACTCTGGGCTCAAAGCCCCCTCCAGAACCAGTGGAGAAAAGCATCCACTAACCCAGTCCTTGGCAGGATGAAGCACTCTGGGCACATAGCCCCCTCCAGAACCAGTGGAGAATGACACCCACTACCTCTGTCCTTGGCAGGATGAAGCACTCTGGGCACTACGCCCCCTCTATAACCAGTGGAGAATGACATCCACTACCTCTGTCCTTGGCAGGATGAAGCACTCTGGGCACAAAGCCCCCTCCAGAATCAGTGGAGACTGTTATCCACTTGAGTGACTGTGGCTTTGCACTCCCCAGGATAAAGCAGTGGGCAAACACCCACTGGAGAGACTTGAGAGACTGTGGCTTTGCACTACCCAGGATAAAGCAGTGGACAACCCACCCACTGGAGAGACTTGAGAGACTGTGGCTTTGCACTCCCCAGGATACATCAATGGGCATGGAGCCCCCTCGTGGAGCTGGCGTCATGCACTCATCCAGCTGAGGTGCCTCCCCTTCCCTTCCCCCTGAGGTGGCTGTTTTATTTCCATCTGATGCCCCAGCAGTATTTTCTCCGTTTGGATCGGGTATCTTCTGTGGGCCTCGCCCATGCATTTTGGGCCCAGTGGTTCATGGACTATGTAGGTGCAGTACATGAACTTGAAATCTTGGTGTGCATATTTGTTAATAGTGTATATATATATTTTTGACTAATGGATTTTTTTCTCATTACAATCGTTCAAATCATTTCCTTTTGTCCTTGCGTTCTTCCAGGGGGGTGCTTAATATCCACAAAGGAAATTACACACATTTCTAGTATCAATTAAAATAACCAAATGCCACCTCTATGTCATAATCATTCTATTGTAGAGCCTCTTTTGAGTTACAGGAAAATAAAATTATATTTCTAGCTATTTTGGATCTAAACTTATATTCTAAAAATGTACCAGCTTTGCTGCCTTCTACATAAAGTTGTTGTTTAGTACTAAGTAATGCATATGCTGCCTTTTTCATATCTTATGCTTTGACTTGTTCTCTGAATGCTCGTATTTTTCACCAAACATTCATAAATGTGTTTATTGATGTATTCTTTCCAGTTCTTTCAGTTGTGATGCAAGTCATTTGTGAGTTTCAGCTCTGATTTTTCAATTCTGGATGAAATGACCATGCCTCTATTGTGTCCCATGAGATGCCAATACTTGTGCCCTCTCATTGCTTTTCTATTATATTTAGTTTAATAAATGATTGCATGTATGCTTGTATGTCCTTGCATTTTAGTAGTCCAAATCCTAGTCTTCTATGTCCTGTCCTCCAGGAATCTGTCAACTTGGACATAGTAATAGTGTTTGGCGAGTGGTCTGACGTTGCTATGTGGACAATGTCACATTCTTGTACTCTGGGCAAGAACACTGAGGGGACCAGATAATGATACAGTGTCATGAAAACATTGTATTGCCAAAAAGAAAGTATAGTTTGTTACCTTTGATTGTTGAACAGACTAAATATCAATTAATCCTAGAATATATTGCCAGTCCTGACTCTTCTTTGATATGGATCCTGCTTGGCCCATCCTCAAGGAGGATTTCTCGTTGTTGCTGTCCAGAACTAAGTTAAGGTCTACACCTATAATCATTTCATTCTATTCTACATTCACCATATATGTATTAACTGCTTTTGGGAGGTTCTTCAGACCAGAATTGGGGGCATAAAGGTTGGACACTGTCCTATTCTCATTACCTGTATTACTAATCTCTCTGGCATTTATGACTTCCTGAGTTATCTCAACATTAAAGAATCATTACTGTTTTGGTCCCATCCAAAATAAAGTACTATCTCAAAACCACTTAGATGTAAGGCTACCCCCATTTTTTAATTACGTTTTACCTGTATCAGGCATATATCACTAGGAGACACACCAACCATGTTTAGTACTGCCAACCTTTGTGTGAGTGTTTTTAAATCCTGAGCATAAAAGCTAATTATTTTAAGCATTACTCCCCTTTAGTGTGTCTCTATTAAATGTGTAGGAGTCTAAATATGAAAAGGTCCTACAATCAGCCTCTCACTTAAGGATTATCAGGTACTGTGGATCACTCCCAGGACATTGGACACCTGTCAATCCCTTAACCATAATAACAATAACACACAAAGGAAACACTGAAAACTGGAACCATGTACTACCTGGCAAATTCCATTGAGGATTCCACTCCACCAAAGATATTCCAGGTATTACCATCTTCTAGTCGGAAAACATATGTTGTGTCCCCTCTCTTACCCATTACTATGCCTCAGATCTATGAAGCATAGCTATTCATTATCTACTTTGCATATGCAAAGTTATACTGTCTGCCTTCATCCTGCGAGTCCATCGCTGATTCATCAGTATTTGTTAGCAGTCTCTTCTCCCACTTACTTCTTACAAACATTTCAGGACATTTGCTTTTGCTGCAACTATATCTTATTTTGATGATTTCTTTTCCTGTCCTCTTGCATTGCACTTTCCACCACATAGATCTCAGCCCTTCCCATCTTGTTCCTTGTTCCAACATTTCAGATTGTAAGGCTCCTTTGTTGCAAATACCCAATAGTTTATGGGTTACAATTAGCAACCTTTTCATTTTCTCCCACTTCTAGTGCAAAATATGCATAACTCATGAAAAAATAAGCCCACTGATGCAGCACTTCTTGTGATCGCAGGTGTGCGGTGGCAGCTTTGAACTCTTGTCTCTTGGCTAGCTTGTAGATGGAGATATCTTGAATTTTTTTTATCATGTGTGCCTGATATAGCAGCTCACCTCTTGTGCCACTGTCATAAGTTCCTCGTTTTCTTAGGAGAAGTACCTTCTTGTATGTCTATTTGAAGTAGAGTCTCTCCTTAGGCTAAATCATACTGTAATTTTAATATCTAGTTTCACTGGCCAATCTTCAGGTCTATCTATGATCAATTGAAGCCGTTCTCTAACACATCTATAGATATGTTGACCCACTCTTCCCATAGACAGGCCTATTATTTGATTACTATTTAATCCTGATCTGTTTTCTGGGTCCTCCTGCTATAGTTGAAGTTCAGCCCTTCATTCATGAAGGTTTGTACTGTCTCTCATATTTGGTGTTCCTTCGATCTGTCATCTACTATTTTTTTATGGCCTCTACTCTAGTTCCCAATGAAATTAGGTTTACTTTTAGTTATTTGCAAAAAGATTTTGCTATCAGCTCTGAGGCTTTGTACTTGATCTTCTTCAGGAAGTCTGCAGAAAGCTCTGAACAATATCCACTCACTCTGTTTCCATTGTGCTCGACATCGACCTATAGTGAACAAGCAGTGGCAATGGCAACCATTTTTGCTTCTGATATAGAGGTGCGCTTTTTTTATCAGTCTTCACTAACATTGAACACAAACGCAGCACATAATTGATAGCACAAGTGTCTGAAATAAAATGAAACACGACATCAGGCAGACACAAGAAACAAAGAAAAGCAAAGCTCCCTCACGCGCACAGATACATACAGACACATTTCACTGCATTTCACTACATCTGGTCACAGTCCCAGCCACTGCAAGCAAATAAACTCAAACCCTGTTACTGGAGGCTACCTATTCTGCTGCATTCATGGCAAATATTGGTAGATTATAGTTTTATTCAGCTATTACCGGATGGTGGAGCTTACCATGAGGTCAGGCACATTCAGCAAACTGATCACCACAAAGACCTTACAAACAAGAGTCTTAAAAATAATAGTCACCTGAAGCTCAGTTGATCTGCATGAAGAATCTTGAACTCTGCATTGATGCCTAATTTTTCGAAAAACTGTTAATGAGATGACTTCGAAATGAAAGTTATTTTATTTTGTACATCTGTACACCAACAGCTATTCAATTATAGGAGTTTTGTTGTACCACAGTATTATGCAAACTGGCTTTAGGCTTTTCTTTAATGGAGAAGGGACTGGGAAAGCCACATCCAGGAATCACTTCTAACTACCCTGTCTTCTATCAACAGTCTTCATCTCATTGGCTGAGCCAGTGCAAGAACTTCCAATGGGTCGAGAAGGCATGGACCTGTGGAATGGCCAAGAGAAAGTTGCAACGGTGAAATTTTGAAACATCTCAGCCAATTAACAGCTGGCAATATTTTTTTTTAACAATGAAATGTGACCACACTTTTTCACATCTAATAGAATGTGATTCAACCTAGTTGAGTTCTTGTAAATATCTTTGATTGTAAGTTTTGACTCAACTTCTTCTAAAAGTTTTACAACTTTGTTACTAATTCATTTCTGTATCAAAATGTTAATACAATAAGGAAGTGGTGAAGCAGATGTATGAATAAATAACACTACAAAATTCCTGATGTTTATTGAAATAATGGAAACCTAGTCTGCCTCATTTAAGAGTTTTGCATTATTTGTGTATATATATGAAAGCTAGCACAGTTCCTTACAAAATGTAATATTTACGATGGCTACTTATTTGAGAGATGGAAGGAATCCAGTCAAACGGCGGATATATCAAGATGTATACAGAATATCAGTGTGACCTGTTTTTGCTCGCAGGCAATATGGCACAATGACCTCTTTTAATGTAGGTGAAAAACATACCCAAAATACACAGGCCATTCGATATACCATTTAGAAAGCATTTTGCCCTTGCGAAACAAATGTGCCATTATGCCAAAACGCAAAGTAAAATGTTCAAAATGCAAATCTTTTGGAAGCTGTATTAACTAATTTCTAGAAAATATATACATTTTACACAATAGTTCTGTCTCCAAAATGCATATTGCTCCTCCAATTGATCTACTCCTGTACTTCAAAATGGAAGTCTAAAAGTCCGTTTTTGTATACCAAAATGTACATGTTTATTATTTAGAAGTGTTATATAAAATGCTTCAATCAACAGAAAGGATGGCTGGTCTAAGAAACCGATGTCGAAAGGGAATGATGGACTACAGTGGTCAATAACTGTAGTTAGCCAATTTAAAGTAAATTATGCCATCAATCACTAAAACCCAGTGTAAGCTAACACTTGAAAAACAGTAAATTTAAAATCTGCATTAACAATAAACACACTAAGTGCCTAACGTTTGCCACTTGGGAAATGTTTTTAATTAAACAGTTGCTATTTATACAATATAATTCAGACATGCTTATCGATTTTCATGAACACTGAACGTTAGCATAGGTGTAAGGGAAATCTATATTGAATTTACAGAAGAACCCAGTACAATCAACTGAAAGAAAGCTTCTGTTATATGTTCGTTCCATTGACCACTTCATAATTTTTAGCAAAGATGGATTTGAATATTTCTGCATTTTAAGTAGATATGCACTAATTTCAGGTTTCTGTATCTAGGTACATAGATTATAGGAAGATATCATTACACAGAGGGTGCATCACATTCCAGGAGTGAGGTATCAGTTTTCTCACTGTGAAATTACATTCAAATTCACCACAATTCCTTTAATTAATGTGTCACCTCAAATAAATGATTTTGATTGTACTGAAAATCTTGTATCACTCCTGCAGACAGTGAACATTGCGAGGGTGCTCATGCACCCTGCTGGCTCGATTACAAGCCTGAGACAATGCTGTAGCCTGTTTCCCGCTATTCTGGCGAGCAAAAACCTAGGTTTTAGCCTGCCAGCCTAGCGGGAATCTCTTAATGGATCCTGTGGGGAGGTAGCCAGTGTGGCTGCAACCTCCCTGTCGGAAGTTCAGCTATATTGCAAAACTGTCTGCCAAACTCCTTTCAGGCCCTACGTTCTCTACACTAGCCTCCTGATTGACTCCTGATTGTCTCTTGATCGGACTTCCTGCTAATTTCTTATTTTTAAACCCTTAAGTGCCATGTAGGCTATCCTAGCATTAGCTCTCAGTGCAGAAAGCCACCAGCAGTGAAGGAGCCAGCTTATCTCTCGTAGTTTCAAACATAGCCTATTACCAGACAGTGAGATAGAAAATTAAATTGCCACGTTGCCTTGGGAATCAAAATCTTTGATCTGGTTGTGCTGTTATGAAAGGTCAAGAAGCCACAGGGCAATCAAGCGGCATAGAAGCCCTTGGACCATTGACCTAATCTTATTTCTCCATCCCTTCTGCTAAACTTTGTAGGTCTTTGTTTTCATGTCCTCTCATGTCACCCTTCAGGCCCACACTTCCTATGTTGCAGTCTGTCACCCTTCAGGCCCACCCTTGCTATGTTGCCATCTGGTCCCTCCTGAGGGCCCGGTGTTCTATTTTCCCACTTGGCTAGCTCATGTGAGCTAGCCAAATGGAACAATAGCACTCCAGGCCCTGAGAAGGAGGGACCAAAAGGCAACATGGCAAGGGGCGCTGCAGGTGGTGGAAGTGCCGGGACTTGTCCCCTCCCGGACAACCTCCTCAACAAATGAGGTAAGTGGATCGTCTGACGGGGGTGTGAGTGTGTGAGTGCATGTGTGAATGTTGTGAATGTAGGGGGCGGGGGTGTTTGTGGGTGCGTGTCTGCATGTGTGAGTGATTGTGGATGGGTGAGGGGGGGTGATTGTGGATCGGGTGTGGGTGTGTGATTGTGGATGGGGTGGGGTGTGTGTGAGTGTTTGTGGATGGGGTGGGGGTGTGTGTGAGTGTTTGTGGATGGGGTGGCGGTGTGATTGTTTGTGGATGGGGTGGAGGGGTGTGAGTGTTTGTGGATAGGGTAGGGAGTGAGTGCATGAGTGTGAGTGATTAAGTGCGTGAGTGCGATTGAGCAGATGCAAAGGGTAAGTGTGTGTATGCATGTGTATGTAAGTGGACGGAGAGGAGGATGCATGTTTGTGTGAGTGAATGGGGAGAGCTGGTGTGTGTGTGTGTGTCAGTGGATGGGGAGAGTGGGTGAGTGGGTGAGTGCGTGTATGCGGTGCAGGGAGGAGGTGAATGTGAATTTATGTATGTGCTGGGGGAGAGGGAAAGGGGGAGTGAATGTATGTATGTGCAGGGGAGAGGGGGCAGTGAATTTTTGTATGCGCTGGGGAGAGGGGTGAGTGAATATATGTATGCGCTGGAGGGGGAGGCTGCATGAATGGATGCATGTGGGTGAAGGGGCGTGAATGTGGGTATGCGCACGGGGAGGTAGAGGTGAATGCATGCGTGAGTGCAGTGTTTGTGTTTGTATGTTAGTTTGAATGAGGGTGTGACGCGAGTGCGTGAGTTAGTGGGGGCTGTGTTTGTGTATGGGAGTATGTGGGTGCCTGTGTGTGGGTATGTGGGCGTGTGTGTGAGTGTATCCTGGCAACAGGAATGCTTATTCCTGTTGCAGGATGCAAAACCGCCAGCTTTTTCTGGCGGTGTGACCACCAGAAAAATGCGGGCGGTCTCCCGCCTCGTAATACCACTAGTGGTATTATGGCGTCTGTCGTGCTGGAGGTGCTCACCTCCAGCCCGGTGGACTGCGGAAAAGAGGCGGGATTGGCAGAGTATTGGCGGTTTGGCTCCGGCCATACAGCCAAACTTGTAATTTGGCAGTCTTCGCTGGCGACCCATCGGTGGTGAGACCACCACCACGGCCTTGGTGGTCTTCGGACCGACAGGGTCAGAATGAGGGCCATATTGATGCTCAGTGAATAACTGACGAGTGCTGAGGAACAAATGAAGAGGCGGCTCACAGTTGCTCTCTATGCACTGTAGGCTCTTAATAGGGTGGAATGACCCTTTTGGGGAGGTAGTAGGATAGTCTGACATTTATGATTATTTCATATGATCAGTGCAAAATGTATGTCATCTATTAGAGTTGTACATTTGATAATGGATTGTGCCCCTCATTCTCTAGTTATAAATAGCATAACAGACAAGGGTGCCTCTTAAGACATAGGTGGTCATTCTGACCTCGGCGGTAAAAGGCGCCTACCGCCGGTCAGAAATCCTCCATAATTCCGCCGCGGTCGCGGTAACCCGCCACGGTCATTCTGACCCGCAGCAGCCAAACCTCCGAAAATCCGACAGCCACAACAGACCGCCAGACCAGCGGTCGGCGGAAAAGTGGAGGTGACCAAACCTCCACCGTCACGCCAACAGAAATACGCCCATGCCATTACGACCCACGAATCCACGCGGCGGTCTTTCAAACGCGGTTTTCCATTGGCGGTACACACCGCCGCGGTCAGAATACACACAAACGAACAAAACTCAGCCACATTGGCCGATTTGAATTCCACACACCTGATACACATACACACACCACTCCCACACACACAATACAATATAAAACACACACCCACATCACCCACAAACCCCTTCGACCAAAATCCAAAAAGAAGCACTGAGAGACACAGCAGCGATCACAGAACACCATCACACAGAGGCACACTACACCATCACCCACACAATATCCACACACAAAACAACACACACCACCACACTCAACACACTTAACTACACATACTCCACCCCACACATCATACACACCACTCCATGGCACCCCAAAGACACCCCCGCTTCTCAGACGAAGAACTCAGGGTCATGGTGGAGGAAATCGTTCGGGTAGAGCCCCAGCTCTTCGGCACACAGATCCAATACACCAGCATTGCCCGGAGGACGGAGCTATGGCAGAGGATTGTCGACAGGGTCAACGCTGTGGGACAGCACCCCAGAAATCGGGAAGACATCAGGAAGCGATGGAACGACCTACGGGGGAAGGTGCGTTCCATGGTATCCAGGCACAACATCGCCGTGCAGAAGACTGGCGGAGGACCCCCACCTCAACCCCCACAATTTACAACATGGGAGGAGGAAGTCTTGAACATCCTGCATCCTGACGGCCTCGCAGGAGTCGGCGGAGGAATGGATTCTGGTAAGTTGAAGCTTCAATACTGCTTCCCCCCCACCTGCATGCCAAATCATACCCCAACCCTCACCCCCATCCTCGAACCCCACCCTCACCCCCACCCCCATCCTCACCCCCACCCTCACCCCCACCACCATCCTCACCCCCACCACCATCCTCACCCCCACCCCCAGCACACCTATTCCCTGCAATGTCTCACCATCACAACCCACACATCCCAAAACCTAGGCCTGCATGCGTCCACTAAGCATGGACACCCATCACCAAAGCATGCCCAATGCATATACACATCCCCCCCACAAGCCACCCTCACCAAAGCCCCCACACACGAATGCCAGCACTTGGGGACATGGGAACCCACAGATACACCCATATGGCACACATTGAAACTATAACCATACCTCTATACCCCTGCAGGACCCGACCGCCAACACACCGCCACGGAGGGCCCAGAATTCTCCACACCCCCCACCCAAGAGGCCGTCAGCAATGACAGCAGCTCTGTCGACCTGGACACTGATGACCAGCCCGGACCATCGGGGACCTCTGGACAGTCGGTTCCCCTCACACAGGCACAGGCCACTACAGACCCAAACCCCTCTGGGAACACCAGCACAGCTCCCACCCAGCGGGCCCATGCCTCTGTCTCCAGGGCGCGTCAATCTGCGGTGTGTCTACCACTACAGGGCACCCAGGATAACCCACCACCCCAACAACAACAGGGACCTGGGGGCAGTGGTAGTGGGCACACCGGCCAGGGGGCAGAGGCCCAGGGAAACAGGGCAACTCGGAGGGCAGCTGTGCGACAGGGGGGGGACGGGCCCAGGGAACCCACTCTCCACGAGGCCCTCACCACCATCATGGGAGCATACAACCGCTCCCAGGAGACGATGGCGACGGTACTGGCCAGGTTCCAGGAGATCCAGGTACTGCAGGAGGAACACTATCGGGGGTACAGGGAGGACATCAGAGCCCTCACCTCCACCCTGGTTACCATGGTAGGGCTGCTGCAGGAACTCATCAACACCAGGACGGACACTCAACAACAACAAAGGGCCCCTGCCACTAGCCTGGACCAAGAACAGCCAACCACCTCCACCGGCGCTAGTGGACAGGAGGCCCCCGCACAACAGCAGCCCACCAGACCCCCACCTCCTGCAGGAGAAGAACCACCCCGCAAGAGGGCCCTGAGATCTCGCAAGAAGACAGAGTAGGATGTCAAGACCCCCGCCAGCAAAGGATACCACCTGATGTCATCCCACTGTCCCACATTGTCACCCTGTCCATCCTTGAACTGCCCATGCTCCATCTCTCCACAGGCCTATGGACAATGCACCTGTGTGACTGTTACTCTGGACTCTGCCATGGACATTCCTTCACCATAGCCCCCACCCCCTTGAAACCACCCATCCCATTTTGAGCACTGAAATAAACACCTATTTTGCACAAAACTATCTGGAGTCTGGCTGTGAGTTCAAAATATTGTAATTGACATGACCGTGCAAATATGTCCTTGTACATAGTGAAGTCAACAAACAGCTGCCACAAAGCTGTAGTCCATGGGGAAACGAAGCACAGGACTCGTAGTGGGGACCCCAGATCTGAAATAGGGAGGGAAAAGCCACAACTCAGTCATCATACACTGGGGCAAATAGACAGGCAGCAGAGATGCAGGAGAGTATTTTACATTTACTAAATTATGTTTGAATTGTTACCTGTGTCCTATTGGAAGTACTGTGCAATGATTCTGTCCCTGTTGTCTGTTTCATCCCCGTCGTCTTCCTCCTCTTCACTCTCCACAGGTTCCACAGCTGCCACAACACCACCATCTGGACCATCCTCCTGCAGGAAAGGCACCTGGCGGCGCAAAGCCAGGTTGTGAAGCATGCAGCAGGCCACGATGATGTGACACACCTTCTTAGGTGAGTACATTAGGGATCCACCTGTCATATGCAGGCACCGAAACCTGGCCTTTAGGAGGCCGAAGGTGCGTTCGATCACCCTCCTAGTACGCCCATGGGCCTCATTGTACCGTTCCTCTGCCCTGGTCCGGGGATTCCTTACTGGGGTCAGTAGCCACGACAGGTTGGGGTACCCAGAGTCCCCCAATAGCCATACACGGTGTCTCTCTAGCTGTTCCATCACGTAAGGGATGCTGCTATTCCTTAGGATGTAGGCGTCATGCACTGACCCAGGGAATTTGGCATTTACATGCGAGATGTACTGGTCAGCCAAACACACCACCTGGATGTTCATGGAATGGTAACTTATTCTGTTCCTGTACACCTGCTCCCTGTCTCTTGGGGGAACCAAAGCCACATGGGTCTCATCAATGGCACCAATGACGTTGGGAATATGTCCAAGGGCATAGAAATCACCCTTCACTGTAGCCAATTCGCCCACCTCAGGGAAAAGGATGTAGCTCCTCATGTATTTCATCAGGGCAGACAACACTCTGGATAACACCTTCGAAAACATGGGCTGAGACATACCAGAAGCAATTCCCACTGTTGTCTGAAATGACCCACTTGCCAAGAAATGGAGTACTGACAGGACCTGCACCAGAGGGGGAATCCCTGTGGGTTGGCGGATGGGGGACATCAGGTCGGGCTCCAGCTGGGCACACAGTTCATGTATAGTGGCACGGTCAAGCCGGTAGGTCAGGATAATGTGGCGTGCTTCCATTGTCGACAGGTCCACCAGCGGCCTGTACACGGGAGGATTCATCCGTCTCCTCGCCAAACCCAGGGGACGGTGCCTAGGAAGGACAACATGGAGCACACAGTCAAGCAACCCACAGGTACGTACTCACAGCTTGCACAGTAAACGATTCTCTATGCAGTGAATGGCGTGTCTGAGTGGCTATGCAAGGCCTAGGCCTGTGTGTCGCAGTTGAAATTGAGCCATGTGGACCCTCGAAATGGCGGCTGCCTGACCTGTGAAGTGTGACAATGGGATGTGAGGTCAATGCGCTGGCGTGGCACACAGCGGCGGTCGGCGGTCGGCGGTCGAAGACCGCGGCGTGAAGCCGCATTGGTTAACATTGAAGCCTATGGGTTTCAGGAGCCAATGGCGAAGGGCGCCGGCTGTGGCGGTACGCACCGCCGCGGTACGCACCGCCGCGGGCGTGACCGCTATTTTCTATCTACTTATTCACTCGCGACTTGAACTTTCACAGGAGAGGACCTATACTGCAAGTGTTGCTGTGACCTCGGTCTGGAAGGGACAATGGCTGCTGCGCCTGGGGAAATGGCCCCTGCCTTCACTGGAGAAGAGTTGGAGAAACTTGTGGATGGGGTCCTCCCCCAGTATGCGCTACTCTACGGTCCTCCAGACCAACAAGTGAGTTTAATTCAATATGGATTTGGGGCCACTGGCTGGCTTGGGGGCCTGGCGGGGGGCCTGGCGGGGATGGGGGGCATGTTGGGCCTGGCGGGGGGCCTGGCGGGGATGGGGGGCATGTTGGGCCTGGCGGGGGGCCTGGCGGGGGGCCTGGCGGGGGGCCTGGCGGGGATGGGGGGCATGTTGGGCCTGGGGGGGGCCTGGCGGGGGGCCTGGCGGGGATGGTGGGCATGTTGGGCCTGGCGGGGGGCATGGCGGGGGGCCTGGCGTGGATGGGGGGCGTTGGGCCACAGGCAACGAAAATGCAGACAAACTTGAACGTGGTATTTCTCCCTCCCTGTACGTGTCACATAGGTCCGCGCCCATGAGAAGATCGGGATTTGGCGTGCCATCGCCAAGGAAGTCCGGACCCTGGGGGTCCACCATCGACGGGGCACCCACTGCCGCAAGAGGTGGGAGGACATCCGCCGCGGGACCAAGAAGACCGCCGAGTCTCTGCTGGGGATGGCCTCCCAACGTAGGCGGGGTGCCTGCCGTCAACTGACTCCCCTGATGTTCCGGATCCTGGTGGTGGCCTACCCTGATTTGGATGGGCGCGTGAGGGCAGCACAGCAGACACAAGGGGGTGAGTACAAGCATAATCTACTCTGTTGTCGCGCAGTGGAGGTGTCTGGGTGGGGGAGGAGGGCTGTGGGTCCCCCTAGGCCAGGGCGATATCTGTAGGCTGGGCACCCCCGTAAGCCCCTGTGTCCCCAGCCACCACCCTCAGTAGTGTGCCAGTACAGCCATCCCTGGGCCGTGTCATCCATGGGTGCAGTTGTCAACTCTAGGCGTGTAGGGCATGTTCCACGGAATGCGTAGGGGACCCCAAGTGCGCAACTTAGTGCAGGGGGCATCTGTGTCTGTCATGTCCGCTAACTGTACCGGTGATCCATGTACTCAAAATCTCTTTATTTCTCTCTCCCCCCCCCTTTTTGTTTGTCTTTCTGTGCTTGTGTGCATCAGCATCATCAGGCGGAGGAGAAGTGGCATCGGGGCAGGAGGGAGCTGCATCTCACATGGCCCAGGAGGGCCATGCCACAGAGTCTGATTGGACCAGTGAGACGGAGGGCGAGGGGAGCTCCACAACGGGGACGACTGGACCCTGCAGCGACACGGACACGTCCTCGGAAGGGAGCTCCCTTGCGGGGGTGGCACCATCCGTGCCCCCCGCCATTACAGGTACAGCCGCCACCCAGCGCACCATCTCCGCCCTCCCAGCAGCCCCTCAGCGTTCGCCCCGTGCCCGCTCTGCCAGGAAGCCGGGCATCTCCTTCGCCCCAGGCACCTCAGGCCCTGCCCCTGTTACCCCCGCTGCCCTCAGTGAGGAGGTCATTGACCTCCTCCGAACGCTCATTGTTGGGCAGACTACCCTTTTGAATGCCATCCAGGGGGTGGAGAGGGAGGTTCATCGCAGCAATGCGTACCTGGAGGGCATTCATTCGGGTCAGGCTGCCCATCAGCGATCGTTCCAGGCTCTGGCCTCAGCACTGACGGCAGCCATTGTCCCTGTCTCCTGCCTCCCTCTACTAACTCCCTCCTCCCAGTCTCCTGTTCCTCTGCCTGTCCCACCCACACCATCAGACCAGCCTGCACACACCTCAACACCCAAGAGCAGCTCATCCAAACATAAGCACCACAGATCACGCAGACATTCACACAAGCAACATTCCGATGAAGACATGCCAACAGTCACTACCACCTCTGTGACCCCCACCTCCTCGTCTCCCTCCTCCCTCCCTGTGACGTCTACACTCACACCTTCATTCACCTCACCATCAGCCAGTGTTTCCATCACCAGCACACCCTCCAGTACAGTCCGCACACGTGCAGTCACCACCCCCACTGCCATTTACACGTCCCCTGTGTCCTCTCCCACTGTGTCTGTCACCCCCTCTTCCACACCACACAAACGCAGCCACCCACCCACCCAACAGCCATCCACCTCACGACAGCCTCCCGCTCCTGCACCTAAAGACAGCAAACTTGTCTCGCCTACAACCACATCCTCTCCCTCCACTCCCATACCCACTGTACCTACCACTATCCATTGTCCCAGGAAAATCTATCTCTCTACTGCTACCTTCTTTCCTGACCCTGAGCCCCCCCCTCCTTCTCGTCGGGGTAAGAAGAGCACCTCAGCCACCACCAGCCCTGCAGCCCCCTTGACAAGGGTGCAGGGGTATTGGAGCCCACCAGCCCGCAGGTCTGGATCTTCACCCAGCAGCAAGGGGACAGCCAGCCCACCCCCTGGGAAGAGGAGCAGAAGGCGGAAGGGCCGCCCCAGGAGCCCGGGTTCTATATCCCCCCAGGACACTAGCCAGCCACCGTCAACAGCCACAGCTCCAAAGGGAGGAAAGGGCCACAGACTCCCGACTAAGGAGGGCAAGGGCAGCAAGGCGGAGAAGTCAGGCAGCAGGCCTGCTGCCCATGGAGGACCCGTCACAGCTGCCCAGGAGGAGCCCGCAACCCCCATAGCCGCTGCCCAGGGAGGAACCGTCACAGCTGCCCAGGGAGAGCCCACCACCCCCATAGCCGCTGCCCAAGGGAGGACCCAGCCCAGCTGGCCAGGAGGGCCCCACCACCCACAGCCCAGGTGGGCATTGAAGGAGCACCATCCCCGCTGCCCAGGAGGGCACCACCAGGCAATGAGCAGTTGGCCATAGAATGGCCGCCGTCTCCAGCACCGCTCCGCTGGGGACCGCCGTCTCAAGAACCGCTGAACTGGGCCCTTCAAGGCAAGAACCGCTGAACTGGGCCCTTCAAGGCAAGAACCGCTGAACTGGGCCCCGCCGTCTCCAGCACCGCTCCGCTGGGGACCGCCGTCTCAAGAACCGCTGAACTGGGCCCTTCAAGGCAAGAACCGCTGAACTGGGCCCTTCAAGGCAAGAACCGCTGAACTGGGCCCTTCAAGGCAAGAACCGCTGAACTGGGCCCCGCCGTCTCCAGCACCGCTCCGCTGGGGACCGCCGTCTCAAGAACCGCTGAACTGGGCCCTTCAAGGCAAGAACCGCTGAACTGGGCCCTTCAAGGCAAGAACCGCTGAACTGGGCCCTTCAAGGCAAGAACCGCTGAACTGGGCCCTTCAAGGCAAGAACCGCTGAACTGGGCCCCGCCGTCTCCAGCACCGCTCCGCTGGGGACCGCCGTCTCAAGAACCGCTGAACTGGGCCCTTCAAGGCAAGAACCGCTGAACTGGGCCCTTCAAGGCAAGAACCGCTGAACTGGGCCCTTCAAGGCAAGAACCGCTGAACTGGGCCCTTCAAGGCAAGAACCGCTGAACTGGGCCCTTCAAGGCAAGAACCGCTGAACTGGGCCCTTCAAGGCAAGAACCGCTGAACTGGGCCCTTCAGGCAAGAACCGCTGAACTGGGCCCTTCAAGGCAAGAACCGCTGAACTGGGCCCCGCCGTCTCCAGCACCGCTCCGCTGGGGACCACCGTCTCAAGAACCGCTGAACTGGGCCCTTCCAGGCAAGAACCGCTGGCCCTTTGGCAGACGTGGCAGGGCAGGATCTGTCTCGGGCAGGGCTGCAGGATGTCCTCTGGCCAACATGCCTCCTCCAGTGGCAGTGGAGTCTGTTATGGACTGTTTGGACTGTGGCTTTGCACTCCCCAGGATGGCCCAGTGGGCAGGCCACCCACTGTATGGACTGTATGGACTGTGGCTTTGCACTCCCCAGGATGGCCCAGTGGGCAGGCCACCCACGGTATGGACTGTATGGACTGTGGCTTTGCACTCCCCAGGATGGCCCAGTGGGCAGGCCACCCACGGTATGGACTGTATGGACTGTGGCTTTACACTCCCCAGGATGGCCCAGTGGGCAGGCCACCCACTGTATGGACTGTATGGACTGTGGCTTTGCTCTCCCCAGGATGGGCCAGTGGTCATGGAGTCCCCTCGTGGATCTGGCGTCGTGTACTCAAGTGGCTGAGGAGCCCCCCCTTCCCTTCCCCCTGAGGTGCCTGTCCTTTTTTCTTTCTGATGCCCCTGCAGTGTTCTCTCCGTGGAGTTCTTGTCGTGGGACTGGGCCTTGCCCCTTTGCTCAGGACCCCTGTGGTCCACGGACAGTGGTTGGACTACATATAGGAGATGTATATATTTTGTACATAGTTTATTTATTTATTTGGATTACTGCTGTCCATTTTTCAATATATCTGCCCGTTTAAGATCTCTTCTTTTGGTCTTTGCATTATTTTGGAGGGGGGGGTTTGTGGGTTGTGACAGTGATCTGTGGGAATGCATTGATGTGTGTGTTGTAGTGGGTGTGGGTGGGTGGGTGTGTGCCGGTAATCTTTTCCCTCCCCTGTGTCGTAGGTGCAGTACTCACCGATGTCTTCCGCGCCGCCGGGCGTGCTCCTGGTACAGGAGCAGGTATAGGAGTGCGGGGATGACCTGTAACTCGGGTTCCATACTGCCGGAATCTCGCGTGGAGTATGTGGAGGTGAGCGTTTTCCCGTTCGTAGTCTGTTTCCGCCGTGTTTTTATCGGCGGTGCTCCCGCCCCAGAAAAGGTGGCGGATTGGTGGGTCGTGATAGGGTGGGCGGTACATTGTCTGCCGCCTGGCTGTTGGCGGTGACCGCCGCGCTGTTTGTTTGTTCCGCCATGGCGGGCGGAGTGTTAATGCGGCGGGCTGTGTTGGCGGTTCCCGCCAGGGTCAGAATTGCAGATTTTGGACCGCCGGCCTGTTGGCGGGTTGGCCGCCGCTTTATCACCGACCGCCAGGGTCAGAATGAGGGCCATAGACTAGAACCCTTACTTAAATTTTTAGACCCATTGCTCATTTGACAAATTAAAAAGGTTGCAAGAATGTGGATACTAGCTTGAGGGTATGTGAGTCCTTATCAAGTCATAATATCACAATTTTGTAATGGTTCCAGTTAGGTCTCAATAATTTAAACCTGAGCTCAGCCCGTGCTTGCTGTGGCACAGGGCAGACAGGCTTAAGTTAGGAGAAATTTGAAAAGCATTTATCATTACTAAAACAGTTAAAAAGTAGGAAAAACAACGCACTAAAAATCCCACTCCAATTTAAAAAAATAGACAGAAAGTTGAATGAAAAAATAGACATACAAATGACAAATATCAAATGTAGGGAAACATATATATGGTTTTTAAAGGTTAATAGCACCTAAAAGCGCAAAGGACCAATCACTGTTATCTGGTCTTGCTAGAGTGGGTCCAAGTCAAATGTGAAGGTTGAATGGAAGCTACTTCCTGTCATGGACAGGTACAAGATTTGTCCTGTTGGAACATTATCTTCACACTTAGAAGATTTTCTGGAGCAAAGTCCTCAATGGCGGGTCATCTGTGGGTTGGGTTGCAGGCTGCATATGAAGGATGGTTTGCCAATGGTGGGCTGGGGAAGCATGGCTCCTCGGTCTGAGCCTCAGTGGGAAACTTGGTGTGGTCATCGTCAATAGCAAGAAAGCTCTGAGCGGGTGAAGTCCAGAAGCTGTGCCTGGGAAGGTCTTGTCAATTTTTGAATGCTGTTCAACATTGACCTTGAGGAAGCTTCTCAACGTTTGGATTTAGAAATGTTTCTGGAAGTTGAAATCCTTTCAGTGGGGGAAGCCTGCAATTTGAGTGTGACTGTTGATTTGATGTCAGTAGCTACAGCATTGGCCCCATTCTCTGCTGGTTCTCTGGAGTAAAAGTTTTGAAAAACCTTCTAAGTGTTCAGTTTTGCAGGTTTTTGAGTCAGAGACACTCTTACACCAGTAGAGGGTCCAGGAAATGGTTGCCACCACTTGGGGTTAGGACTTACTTCAAAGAGGCTACCAGCAGGGTCCAGGTCAAATTTAGTTGGAATTTGTTAGCGGGCTTTTGGAAAATAAAGGCTTCTTGCAGCTCTGCGGACCTGTTGCAAGCTGACTGTAAGTAATTGGGTTGTTTGTTGGCTGGGTTGTGAGACCTGGTCAAGCAGCAACCACAAACCTATTCAGAGGTAGGCACAATCAAACCCCTAACATTAACCTGTGCACATCTCCCTGTTAGCTTAGCATAGTGCTGTTACTGTTAACCAGATTAGAAAAATAGACTAATATTTATTAAATAAAACTGGACCGAAATGACAAAAATGCAATCAGTAGAACTTTATATATGCAGGTTTAAAGATTTCAGTGACAATAGCTCCAAAAAGCACAAAGCGTGAACTGTGGATATATGGTCATCATGGACTGGGACAAACTCGCAAATTCAGGCCAAACATGATAGAGGGTGGGGCAGCTAAAGAGGCCCAGTTAAGCCCACTGATTAAAGTACCTTAAATCCTGGTTTGCAGAGTATTACGAGGATCTGCTTTGAAAATGTGTCGCAGAGTCAGAGCAATGAGTCAGTTCTGAGTCGCGGCGAGGCTTCAATACAAGGTCCTGCATCATCATAGAGGTCCCATCGTTGAGTCTGGCTTCGAGGGTGTGTCATGCAGTTGGGGGGATGCATTGATTCTGAAAAGCTGCAAGACTGCAATGAAGAGTCTGGCATCAATGTCAAGGCTTCCGCTAATTAGGGATGTGAGGGCCTGTGCTGTGGATGCTTCATGCAGTGGTGGTTCTGAAGAGGTTGCGGGCTGCAATGCAGGTCTTTGCGATGGTACTGATCCACGCAGCAGTGACAATGCATTGTATCTGCTCTGGGTTGTGTCATGCAGCAGAGGAGCTGATCAGTTCTGCTGGGCCTACAGAGGCTGTAAAAGCACCTTAGGGCCATTTCCAAGGGTCGATTACTAGAGTGGTGCCACTTGGCAGGGTAGACTCGCAGATGGCAGAGTTCAGGTGCTGGGTTCAAGGTTTATTATGCCATGTGAAAATGGCAGTTTAAAAGTGCACTAAACACACAGGGATGCCCAGGTTGAATCTGTAACTTGGTGGTTCCTTTGAACAGAATCAAAAATATTTTGAAATATACGTTTTACCCACAACTTACCAAGACATGTTACATCATAGACAAATGCACCCACCACGGTAGGTAAATACCACCATGGTGGATTCAACCATTTCTGGAAGTTCTTAAATAAGTCACTCCTAATTTACAACAGAGATCGAGAAAAATAAACATGTCTAAGGGCATTCTCAAGGAATTTAGCTTTCAATTGTTGAGTACCCTAGACACAGTTAAAAAGGGAAACATCCAGGTTGTATAATGCGTGTTAATGACTCATCAACCCTTATGATAGTGCCAACATGTTTCAGCCTTCTTTTAAAGCCTGTTTGGGTCTAAGGCCTTCACTACGGCTATCAGCATCTCCACCTATCTACTCATTCATACCGTGCAGAAAAATGAAGCCTAGGGCTCTCACCTAAATAAAGTCTCTTCTTAAAGAGAACCACCTGACACAAAATCATTATAGAAGCAGAAATATGGGACATAATAGACCACATTAAAAACATATTTTGTTTTCACTCACCCTTCCTGCATAGAAAACAAATAGGTTGACCTTGCTGCAGAAGTATGATGGATGTAATACTAATTTGTTCTTAAACTCTGTGCAAAGATTGAGTCAATGTGGGCATGTGTTAGCGTAAATTGTATTGGATGCAAGTAGTCCATTCATACCACTTCTCCTTTCTTTAGGTTTGTTCTAGATTTATGTGAGCAGATCAGAGGGCTACTCCCCTGTAGAACTGCAGGTGCGACGTTTATGCCCTATGGTAGCCAGTGAGTGGAGGAAACTCCTGGCCACTCTCTAACCAATGGAATAAAAGTTCCTAGGGGTCACCTCCCCACATTTGCACCACTACCTATGGATGTTACTATAAACATGTCCACAGTACCTCTAAACACCTACAATCTAAATGGCAGAAGCTTTTTACCCTTGTTCAGGGCTCCCTGTGCCCACCAAGAGAAGTGGCTATGATCATGGGAAAACCTTCCCTTATGGTCATCCAAAACCTGTTTTGGGGGCAGTCTTTCTCCTACTGAGATTGCTGCTTGGCTGCCTAAGTATGAGTTACATCTGCCGGTAACAAGTAGGTACATTCGAAGTTTAGTTAAGTTCCTGGGCACAACCCTGATGGCCCTCCCATTAAGGTCAAAAGGCCTCCCCACACCCTCACACTTGCACTGTCTGGGAACAATGCACTTCTCACCACAGAAGAGCTTTTAGCAGTCAGGTAACACTGATCACTGACAGAAAGACATATTTCCATAAGAGTAATTTAAAATCTGACTTGACCATTAGGTTGTGTAAAATATTGGGTCATTAGTTGAAGAGGGTGGAAGCCCCACTCAGTCAACAACCACAATCCTTGTGAGACTGAACCACAGAAGCCACTAAATTAACCTGTGCTTAAAATTAAAATTCTGATAGCTTGGAACAAAACAATCAGACTTACCTTAGAGGCAAGTGCAAAGTGTTTATAAGGGACACAAACAGTAATAAAGTGAAAATACAATACAAGGATAATCTCAAAACAATTTAGAAAAATAGATTACGCTTTAATAAATAAACTTAGAGAAGAATTACAAAAATCCAATCAGTTGAACCGAAAATATGCAATGTTAAAGTTTTAGGTAGCTATAGCGCCTAAAAGCACAAAGCGTCACTTGCGGGCATCTTGTCGTGCTAGACTAGGGAAAAGTCACAAGGCCAACCACGATGAAATGCAGGCCAGATGGAGGGACCAGTTTAGTCCTGCTGAAAAAATTACCTTCTCAAAACCCAGCATGAAGAGTTCAATTTCTAGCAGAAGAGACCACAAGGAGCAGGGAGAGATTCATGGATGGCCATCAGTGTGGCGTGAAGAGCAGGATGGAGGATATGGACTGTCATTACTGTAACACAAAGATCTGGTCAGGCATCACAGAACGTTATTGCTGAAGCTTCTTATCGATGGTCACCATGTGCTTTCGTTACTGTTGTGCGAAGTGTAGATCTTTCATTGCTGGTTGCACTAGTGTTCACTGTAAAGTCGGGGTCACCAGAGCTTTGCATTGGCAGTATGGCAGCAGAGTCTTATGTGAAAAAGCCCATTCACAGTCACAGTCACAAACAGCCCAAAACTACAAGATTTTATCATTCTTCAAAAGATGAGTTCAACTGATGCCAGACAAGGCTTCAGGACCTGGAGAGGTACCTCTTGGGGACCAGGAACTCCTCTATCAGAGGCCAGCAAGACTCCAGCAGGTACATTTGCAGGTACAGTGCCGCAGGTGAGCTGTGCAGTTACACAGAGGTCTCTGGAAATTGTTGTGTCCCTGTAGCTCAGACAGGAGGTCAGCCAACTGACACTTGGAGTCACTCAGGTTAGTGTTAAATGAAAGAAGCAAGTCAAGTCCTTCTCAGAGAACAGCATATCAACACTCTGTGGGCCAAGGCAGTCTTCAAGTAGCAAAACAGCCCTCTGGAGGTCAAGGCAGTCCCCACACATCAGGGGAGCCCTCTGGTAGCAGCAGGTGAGTCCTCTGGGGAACATGGCAGGCCTTAAACAGCAGGGCAGAGCTCTGGGGAGCAAGGCAGCCCTTCTTCTGCAATGACTACAGATCAAGGAGTGTACTGATGAGTGGCACCGAGTGTCCAATATTTATACCTGGTGCCAACCTTTGAAGTGAGGGAATTCCCTATAGTACCCTGACATCTAATTCTGGATTGTTCTTCTCTTCCCTGATCAAGTTTTCAAGAAGTCAAGGGTGTTAAAGAACTAGTGTTCGGTTCCTTTCTGTGGGCTGGAAGTCACCCCTTTGAGGTGTAAGTGGGGCAAATCACAGCTCCACCCCCAGCCACCTTGTCCATAGATAGTCCATTTTGTGGCACTGTCTGGAAGAAAACACCAAGAGCAGAACCATTCACAGTCATGTGACTCAGGTCAAAAGGCACAAATGGTTAGGACAAGAAAATGCCAATTTTCTAAAAGTGGTATACCTGTGATAAAGTATTTGTGCTTGTGCCTCTAAACATGGTAAAATGGACTTACATCCAATGGACACATTTAGTTTACTTCTAAGTCCCTAATAAAGTGATACTACATGTACCTAGGGTCTGTAAATTAAATACTACTAGTGGACCAACAACACGTTTTGCAACACTCACCTAAATAGTCCTTTTAAAAACATGTCTCAGGCCTGCCATTGCAACCTGAGTGCAGTTTTAAACTGCTATTTCAACCTGGCAGAATAAACCTGCTGCCAGGCTTAAGCCTTCCTTTTCAATACATATACATCACCCCTAAGGTAAACCGTCTACAGCCCTTAGGGCAGGGTGCAGTGTATTTAAAATGTTGGCCATATACTTTTAAGTTTTCCATGTCTTGGTAGTGAAACATTATTTAATTATTAATTCTCTCATAGGATAACACTGGGTTACTCTATTAATTTAATGAGTGATAACTTTTGTAACTTTTGATTGGGCACATGCAGGAATCTCATGTTCACACTAAAATTAATTGTAATTTAAAACTCTTTTTATTGGTAAAGTTGCATTTTTACTCTTAATTTTGAAAATGGCACTTTTAGAAGGTCGGAATTTTCTTGTGCTAACCATTTGGTGGCTGCGGCCTATATCCTAGGTAACATGACTAAATGTAGTTGGCTTTTGTGATTCCTCCCAAACAGTGACACAAAGTGGGACTAGATATTGGTAGGATGGGAGAAGAGTAGCTTTGCACAGCCCCACTTACATTTAAGAGGAGCTGCCTCAGCACACTCACAAAGGACTTCTCACTAGCCTTTTATCATCACAGATATCCTGGGACCAGAGCAGGGGGGAATTCTAGAACCATCTGTAGGGGGAGACTACAGAAGTTTCTTCCACTTCAAAGCTAGCACCAGGTATAAAAATAGGACCCTTAGACCCACTCTTCAGTACACTCCTCGACTTGTGGATTCTACTGCTGCCAGAGGACTGCTCTTCTGCTTGAAGCCTGCCATGTCATCTGAGACTGGACCTGTCACCTTCATCCCAGGGATAGTGACTCCAAGGGCCAGGTGGCTGACCTCGTGTTCTGAGCTACAGGGACACAACAAGCTCAGGAAGCCTCCTTCCAACTGATCAGCTGATCTGATGCACTGCAACTGGACCTTTGTGTCTGCTGCTAGCCTCTGATACAGTGAGCTCCTGATGCACAAGAGGTGCTCCCCAGTTCCTGGACCCTTGGCTACGATCAATTGAGCTCCTTATGTGAAGATACAGAGAAATCCTGATGTTTTGGACTCTTCACAATAACAAACAGGCCAGTTCACACATGAGACCTTGCTAACCACAATGACCACAAACACGAAGTGCCATTGGACAGACACTTCGCACTGTTTCAATGATGAACAACAAACGGCAACATAACATTTGAACTTCGCACTACAGCAGTGACAGCCCGCGGTGACCACCAATGCAGAGATCCGGCAGTGAAAATCTGTGACCCCTACCAGATCTTCAAGCCACAGCGATGACTGTCTGCAACACTTAACCTGCTCTTAGCACTACAGTGATGACCATCTGCTTGCCCTCCCTGCCCCTTGCTGCCATCTTCACAGTGAACTTAATTCTTTGCACTGGACTTTGAGAATGTATCTTTTATAGCGGGAGTAACCTTGCCTCTATCCAGCCCAAGCTCCATCATGGTCAGCCTGAACTTATGACTTTCCCTCAGACTCACATGACCAGCTAACCACAAGTGCTACTTTGTGCTTTTGCAGGATATACTTACATAAAACTCTGTAATTGCATATCTCTGATACTACTGGCTGGATTTTTGTCGTTTTGGTCTCATTTTATTTATTAAATTTCCCAATTGGTGTGGGATTTTTCCTTTGTAGCAGTTTCACTTTATAACTCTTTGTGATCTGCATAAATACTTTACACATTGCTTCTAAGTTATGCCTGACTGCTTTTGTGCCAAGCTGGCAGAGGGTTAAGCACAAGTTTATTTAATGACTTTTGTGGTTCACCCTGACAAAGATTGTGGTTGTTCTTCAAAAAGGGTATTCATTCCCCTCAACCAAAAACCCAATTTCCTACAGTAAAATTTAAAATTAGATTTAGTCTCTTGGACTCAAGAACCATTCAGTTATATTAGTCTGCCTCTAGACGACCTGGGCATATGTTTGTACCATACATCCGCGTTGGGTGACGAAATGGCTTGTTTCCATTGATTTTTCTAGGTAGTAGCTAAAAAATTTTAACTAGAACTGTGGCTTTTGCTGAGAGAGTTAGTTATTGTGGATAGTGTTTTTTTTACTGCTTGAAGCCCAGGTAAGTAGAGGGTTTGTCCATTAAAGGTTAATAAAGTTTATTTGTACTTCAACATGAGACTGTTAAAGAAGTCTGGAACAATCACTAACTCATCTACTCACCAAAGTTCAGGAGTAATGCATGGAAAGATGTTTTATTAGCTCTATATAAGGGTTTGTTTAACCTATTCCTAGGAATCATCTTTTGGAAAGGTATCTGTTGTGTTTAGAGTACTTAGGACATGATTTAGACTTTGGTGGACTGGTTCTCCGTCACAAATGTGATGGACATCTTGTCCGCCTAATTCAATGATCATTGCTTCCTAGCGTGCTTGTTCTATGGTCACTGCTTAGTTTCTGCAAGAATGTGTGTTGGTGCCAAAAGGTCTGCTCAAAAGCCTATGGGCGGCACAATTACATGTAAACGCGCCGAATACCGAGGCTGCATATTCACTCTCTTTAATCAACTACCAGACGCACCCTGGCCATTTAGCTCACTCCTTCAGGAACCTGCTTTCTCACTTTGTGACAGTGTTTCCATCTTTCTCTTTTTCCTTATTTCTCCTTTGTGTGTTTTTCACCTCTCTTGCTGTAAAGAAATGTCCAATGAGGGAAAAATGAGTGCTGATCTCCATCAGCGGGTCTCTCTGGCAACACCCAGCTCAAATTAAGCATTGAATACGGCAGACGGGACATCCGTCATGTGGAGTGACCGCCTGCCATACTCTAAATCAGTCCTATAGACACTATGAAGAGTGCTCTGTATAGAATGGGTTATTTCTAGATGCATCAGTCAGCTTGGAAAGTACATGCAATGCGAAATAAATAATAGCACAGTTCCTTGCTTTATAGTTTCCACCATTCTCATGACAAATGCAAAATGACTAAATATTCACTTCATCACAGCTGCTAATGCTTTATTTTTACACGGATTGCTGTGAAAATGCAAATGCCAAGCATTAGCAGCTGGTGGCCCCTTTTATTCGCCTAACCATGAAATGTGGAGGATTGCTGATCTGTAATTGCTGCCAATTTTCAACAGTGTGCGATGTTACCTTCGGAGTGGTGTTATTGCATAGCACAGGTGGTTTTAGCGACATTGGCAAATGAATTCTGTTGCCTAAATCATGTCAATTAGCGTTCCTTGCCAGCCATTACAAATGTTAAAAGATGGCAACAACATTTGAGCGCCCATATCTACAGTCCCTTCTAATTTTGTTTATGCTCAGCAAAATGTTACATCTCAGGAAATCACGTGACCCACGGATCATCTGTTCAACAGAAGCAAAACAGCACTGCTCTACTAAATCTAATGAAAATTAGAGTGCAGCTTTTATTTTCACTCACCTGCAGACAAAGCTGTCATTTTGGCAATTGCAGCATAGCACTAAAACACTGGGCTACCTACAAAATTGACCACATATAATTAGATCTATCGTGTTTGTTTGGCCCAGTTCAAGTGTGAAATACATTCATTCACCTGTTCAAAAATGGAGGACACATACTTATAAAGAGTTTGGGGCCATATTTACAAATAATGTTTGCAGTCCGAAATGAGTTTTCCAACCGCAAAAATTACAAATTGCGATTCAGTAACTCATTACTGAATTGCAATTTGTGTTTCCGATTGGCATTAAGTATGTATCAATGTTTGCCAAACAAATTACAATCGCAAAGCTTTCATTTTTTACTGATACCTCATTCCTAAATGCAAAAGGGATGCCCTTCCCTTTGTGAATGTTGAAACAAACACATTTTAATAGTATTAAACCTAAAAGTCTCATTTTTTTATTACATCCATCGTGTATTACATTAGGAAAAATAGACTGCATTTAAAAAAAAAAGATTTCTGTAATAAACACCAATCACAGACGTGGTGGGTCAGCAGAGCCAGGTAGATTGCTACAATCACCTAGGAATAAGGTTTAACTCTAACTCACCCTAGACCAAACAGCAAAAAAAAGAGTGGAATGAGCATGCTTCAACAGCCAAACACTGTCCTCCATTTCAGCAGTAGTGTTTGGCGAAGAGGAATCATGCCAGTGCTACAAGTCTTTCAAACCAATACACTTGCTGCAAGTTAATGTGGAGCCGAGATCTGCGGACCCACCAAGGCAGCAGGCCTCCTGAAATTTGAAAATCAATTTCTATTTTGTTTGTTGCAACTTTGCACTGGGACCCTGTTAATGCTGATTTTTAATAATGAATATTCATGAGTTTTGAATTTGCATAGAAAATTTATTTATATGGAGAAAATTAATGCATGCATTTGAAGGTGCGCCTACCATAGTGGCCGTCAATGTTCACGAAGTGTACTTATTAATGGCTTATTAATATGAAATGTCGAGCTTCTGTTTGATTAATGTAGTAATATGTCATATTAAGGGTTATGTATTAGCTTTATTAATTGTAGGCCTTAAATTAGCGAGGTGTTGGCCTCGTAGCACGGCCTCATGTCAAGCTGCATTGTTTAGGCGTCTCATAAAATGGATGCTTAGAGAATTAAATTGTGATTTTCCACTGTACTGACCATGTGCTCATAGATGAAGTTAGTTCTCATGAGAAACTGTTTGCTAGAAGATGCTTAACTTGCTAGTGAAACAATGTTTAATGTAATGTGTGTAAGACTGACCTTCCCAGGAGAAGACAATAGATGCACTGACTGGAGTACAAGTTGCAACAATATTGATACCTGTCCAGTCAAATGACGAGAGCGGGAGAAGAAGAGCCAATCATCGACATGTGAACCATGTAATAGTAAAATTGTAGATTTGAGGGATTTGTTTCATTGGACTAACTGTGAACATGCGATCCCCTGACCAATTAGGATGTGGGAAGTAGTTTTAGGAAATCTAACTTAGCCGGACTGCACCGAGAGGAGAGCAGCATTTGTGTTCATTTATTATTCCTTTCCGAACTTCTTAGAGAGACTTTGTTTTTTCTGAACTTTGATGCTGAATCCTGATGTATTGCTGACCGAACTGATGTCCTATTGATGAAGACTGTCACAGCTTGCTGAACCATATTGAGGACAGGTATGTAATGAAGTTACTGATTGTTATGTCTATTTGCTTGTGTCTTTAGGTACCAACCGCTATTTTGATAGAGCCATAGTAAGATGTTTTTCCAAATTTGTGTGACTAAATTCTTTTGCATGAAGTCCAAACATGCTCTCTAATTTGGTGTTAGGATTCTCACTGATGAAGTTCGCTACATGTAATAACAGTTGATGTTTTTTTCTCTGCTGAATCTAAATGTATGTAATATCGTTTGGGCAGTTATTCTCGCTATTAATTTGTACTGTAACCTTAGAATGTGTAGTAGCTAAAGCTTTGATTAGATTGCAATTCTTTCACCACTTTTGACAGCCAGTGTTGTTCCTGTATGCTTATCATTTGATATTAAGACTAAGGGCCATATGTATGAAAACTGGGGTCTGCGAATCGCAAAATGCGATTATTAAGAAATCGCTATTTCTGAGTCGCAATTGGCTATGTAACAAAATTGCGAATCGGAATTAGCGATTTCTTAAAAATCGCTATTCGTGTTTTGCGAGGTCCATTTACTGAATCGCAATTTGCATTCTCGCAATTTGCAATTTTTTTGCAATTCGGTAAAAAATCGCAAAATGCGAGAAAGTTTGAGAATGCACACCTGGAGGAGCCTGATGACATCACCAGCAGGAAATGAGTCATCCCAGGCAGTTTCAGGTGCCACACCCAAACCAGCATCCTGAGAGAGAGCAGCCCGGCCACATAGAGCAGCACTCAGCAGGAGCAGCAACACCTGAGCCACAATGGAGCCCCAAGGTACATCACAGGAGAAGCAAGAGAGGAAGCGCAAACTCAAGTTCAGTGAACAGGAGCTGGAGGTACTGACAGAAGAGGTTGTGAGGAGCCATGACCGCCTGTTTGGTAAATCATCACTCCAGGTTCCTGAGAGCGAGAAAACAAGGCTATGGCTTGACATCCAGGGAAAAATCTGCGCCATTGGAGTGTCACAGCGCTCCATTGATGAGATTAAGAAAAGGTGGTACGACCTGCGGTCCCGGGCAAAGGAGAGGGTGGCAAGGAGACTTGCAGAGGCCAGGGGCACAGGTGGCGGACCACCAACCGAACCACCTGCCAGACCACTGGAGGACCTGGTGGAATCCACACTCCTCCCTGAAGCTGTGACAGGGGTCACAGATATCGACACCTCCGCTCAACCGAGTACCAGCCAAGGTAAGTGCAATGTTGTTGTGTGAACCCAATATGTGCATGCATAAAAGCCCCTTAGGAATTAGCATGTAATGTGAAGTAGTGTGTGAAGTAGTCCAGTCCACATCTGAGAAGCAGCACAACAATGCATTATGGGAGTTGCGGTCCACAAACTAGTACAGACAGTAGCATGACAATATAAGGAAGCATAGTGACACCCAAGGTAACACAACACACACAACACCATGTAGAGCAGTACCTGTACCTTTATTGCCATTTTCGGACAGATAATGTAACATACAGAACTGACATGCTGCATATTGTTGTTGCAGGTGGGCCTGGCCCAGCAGCCACACAAAGTCCTTGTGTAGGGGAGACGGACATCCAGCAGCCCTCTGACACCAACACCAGTGGGTCCCTCCGCATCTCCACTGTGCGCCGCAGGCCCAGGGCACTACCACTGCCAGACCTCAGTGGCGACTCGGATGTGCAGCAGGAGGGTCCAAGCACACCGTCTGCACCAGACAGGCGCAGCCAGATACCGGAGGACAGGGGTCATGCAGCACAATGCAGGAGTGCCACAATGTCCCAGCAGCTACCGCATGAGGCAGGTGAGGGTCCATCCTTGTTCGGGGGACTTGAGGCTGCTATGTTGCAGCAACAGTGCCTGCAAAACAAGCAAATATTGAGTTTGGACCGGAACCTGAGAGTCCACAATAGACATATGATGGGCCTGCATCAGCAACTTGACACACTGAACAGCAACATCACCCAGCTGCGTGAGGAACAGGTGCAGGCCTCTGAGGACACTAGGGACCTTACTAGTGCAGTGCGTGACCTCTGTGAGGAGCTGCGCCACGAAAGGGTGAGCCGACGCAGACATGAACACCGCTTCAGGACAATGTTTGCAAACTACTGCAGGTCCTCAAACAGGATGGCAAACTCCACAGCACTCATCGCCTGTCGCGCTGTTGCGGCCCAAGTGGAGGCTGCACACACCAGCAGGGACGTGGTCCAGGGCCTTGTACAAATCACTAATGTGATTGAACTTGTCATGGGACAGAGATCTGCCACTCCCAGTGAGGTAGCCTTGGGGGACACTGAGGACAGTTCGAGCCTCAGTAGTATGGCAGTACCTGCAGCAGACACCAGACGGCGCAGTGGCAGGCGCAGCACTGCCACTGAGGGTGACATTCAGGGTGCCAGTGAGTTAACTGGGCATCCGAGTGGTGTGCGTGGGAGGAGGAAGTGACTCTTGCCGCATTGACACTGGTGTCCCACTATGATGTAATAGTGCGGGACTCAGTTCTTTTGTTAATTTTAGTTTTTGCCATTACCTGTTTACTTCATTTTTCACCATTCATTACCTGACGTAAGGTAATAAATTTCTATCACTACAGGTACAGTTGTCAGTGGAGTTTTGTCATTCATACTCACGTCTGAAATGGTTGTGTGTGATGTCAGCACGCCTTTGCCTTCCCTCTGCTGCACTGGTCCTGTCTGCTGGCTGTAGAGGTGGTATGGGATCGTCATCCTCATCTGATTCAGTGTCACTGATTTCTATAGGTATGCCCCTGGTTGTAGCTATATTGTGCAAGATTGCACAAGTAGCCACTATTCTACATGTGATTTCTGGACTGTACTGTAGTGCCCCTCCACTCTTGTGGAGGCAACGGAAGCGACTCTTCAGGAGGCCAAATGTGCGCTCCACTACGTTGCGGGTTGCCCTGTGTGCTGCATTGTATCTCCGTTCTGCTGGTGTTGTGGGATTGAGGTAGGGCGTCATCATGTAGGTGCGCACTGCGTAGGCACTGTCTCCTGGAAGGGACAGAAGGTGTGATGAGTAACTCAGCCATCTGTCATGGGTTTGTTATCTATGCGCCAGTGTACAGAGTGACATTACCTAGTAGATATCCTTCATCAAACTCCCCAGTTAGAAGTCTTGTGTGAATGCCGCTGTGACGAAAGATGTATGAATCATGTGTGCTCCCTGGGTACCTGGCCACGAGATCAGTTATGATATAGGAGGCATTGCATATCACCTGTATATTCATGGAATGTTGGTGTTTACGGTTTCGGTACACATACTCTGTGACTGATGGTGGACATATTGCCACATGTGTGCCATCTATGGCACCTAGGACGTGGGGGAACTGTGCTATCTGATAAAACTCAATTTTTGTCTGCTGTATTTCCTGTGGGGTGTGGGGGAATCGGATGTACTGTTGGCGTTTGCTTAGCATGGCGTTCATAAATGCATTGAAAAATCTGGAGAGGGTGCTCTGTGACACCCCCCCAGCCACTGCTATGACCCCTTGATAGCTTCCTGAGGCGAGAAGGTGTAAAGAGCATAATACCTGCACATGGGTGGGGATACTATGTGTCCTTAGTGTTCTGCGCTGCAGTAGAGGTTGTAGCTCAGCTATCAGGTCAAGTATCATGGCTGAGTTCAACCTATACCTCTCATATATTTCCTCCTCTGTCAGGTCAAAAAGTGTAATGCGCACTCTGAAAATGCGCTCCTGTCTCCTCCTCCCTCTCCTCAAACCTGCCAGGATCCTCATCCTCCTCGCCATGACGTAGAGTGCAGCCATTGTGGAAAAGAGTCTGAGGCATTCTGGGCCTCTTTATATAGGTTGCACATGGTTACCACCTGGTTTCTCTTAGTGGTATTTTGCATGTGCAAAATGCCATTCTGCGAAAAATCGCTATTTGCAATTTTTTGATGCATCTATTTGCGATTTGGATTTTGCGATTCGCATTTTGCACCTCGCTATTTCCTACTGTAAATACCGAATCACAAAATGCGACTTGCAAAACCAGGTCGCACCGCAAAAATTCGCAAAATTTGCGATTTCTTATTTTTGGTCTGCAAATGCCTTTCATGCATCGCAGACCACGTTTTTGCACTCGCAAACGGCCGAATTTACCGATTCGCACCGTTTGCGAGTGCAAAAATATTTCATACATCTGGCCCTAAGTTATGTGACATTAGCATTGTTAATATAGGGAAAATAAACATTCTAACTTTCACATAAAAGGTGTGGTTACTCATGACTACAAGGTCATGGGGCGTGGAAATTACTGACTTCTATTGATTATTGATGTCATTGACTGTTGATGTTATCGATCTGTATTGGTACAGGATATATGGAGGGAAAAACTTGAAGTACCATCAAAAGGTCCATCGGCCTATTCGAACCTCCCTTCTAAGTTTACTTAATAAGGTCTGACAAGCTAACAACCCAAGTGGCTGCAATCAGACACGAGTTGGATTTGAATACCATCAAAGTCATTGGCGCTCTAAGACCATTCTTCTTTTGGCAACAAACTTGGTCCAAACTGAGGATATCATCCCAATTCAAACCAATCTGTGAACTTTGGGATAGCAGCCATTCTTACAAGTTACTATGACTCAAACATATTGCAAATGCCGTTGATTTTTGACAGCACCATGACAAATTGTTGCTAACCCTGCAAAGAATCAAACCTGCTTTCGGTTTTGAGAACTATATTACCCATATATTTCCACCGAGAAAAATGGCACTGTTTTTTAGAATTCTGATTGAAGTCTTTGAAACAGAACTGGTCGATCTCCGGTGGTAATTCTACCTGCCCCTGCTTGCAAGGTTGCAATGAAACTCCTACACACTTTATGCTGTTATGCTCCTTTTCTTTGTCAGCAAGGCAGAGATTTCTTTGCCCAGATTTTTAAAAAGTTTGACATGAGACATTGCAATAGGACTATGCACTTATGTTTAAGAGCAGACATTATTTCAATCATTTACCCTGTATCTTCGTATACCTATGAAGCATGGAAAGTTATGCTGCCTTATACTAGGCAATATATTGTTTGAGTTCTGAAGTCCCTCAATTGTTAGCAATCCATTGTTGTCTCATATTACCTTTTTTGTTCTGTCTTGAAGTTGAAAATGCACTTTAACTAACTTGCAATCTCTTGCACAAAGCACTTTACATAGGCCCTCTGATATTTTAATTGCATGGACTATGACGTGTCTAAATGATTCCTAAGCTGCTTTGCTGTCTCTTGTATTTATGCATGATGCCAATTTATTCTCCACTTTTATTTGTATTGTATTATTGCATTAGAAAATATAATTCCTGACTCCTTGAGTGTCTTAATTGCTAGTAACTTCTTGTTGATATATCATTTTTTAATTGTGTAGTCTTCAAGTTAAAAATGCAATTCATTTAACTTGTAAATGCTTGCAAAGAGCCCTTCACCTATGCCCTCCAACAATATTTCAATGGTATGGCGTAGGAAGAATGTATAATATACAAAATCTTCTTAGATGTTTCTGGCATTTATAACGGTGTGTCGCTAATTTATAATTTATACTTATCCGTATTATAGTTATGCTTTACAACAAGGAATTTGATGTTTTAAATGATTTCTGTCCTATTCTCCATAGAATCAGAATCAGAATCATACCCAAGAAGGAAACCGAAAATATTTTACAAAATATTGCTCTAGTTGAAGCATTTAGATTTCAAAACGGTATGTTCTTCAGTTTATGCTGAGGTGACATACAGACATTCATGGTTTCTTCTCGGTTTTGTTCTTTGTAATGTCAAGAAGATAATAAAATAAAGTTGCACAAAAGTGGTTTATATTTTAAAATTCCTTACACAAGAAAAAACATCACGACGTGTGTTGCTAGTTATGAACAGTACTATTCAAATGTAACTAAACCACCACGAGGCCCCTTTCAGCATCCTGCTTTCCAGGGAAGTCTCCCAACAAAAGACTGCAATAGAATGTTATACTGACTTTAAAATCATTTTATCATATTTAAAAGTAAATCATCCTTAGAGCTTAGGTTTAGGTCCGACCATGTGTTATGTTACCAAACTGTTCTCTTATCTTGACCCATTCTTAAGTTCATTAATTGAGGTGTGTATATAAGAGCTCAATTTTATTACCTGGACCACAGAAAGTCATGTGTTTGTAAATATTTCAGATTTAATTACGATTTTGCAAATAATCTTTACATATGCCAGAAATGCCCATTTTCTAACTAAACGTGTTTTTTTTTAATTGAATCGAGTAAGAGGTCATGTTGGAAGTTTGTCTCTTCTTATCGTTTGGGAAAAGTTTACTGAAACAATTAATGTATATTGAGAATGCACTATAATGATTTGATAGCTTTCAAGCTGCCCCTGATTTGTACCTGTACATTTGGATAACATGTGACGATTGTGTACGCTTTGTCCTGAGGAGGATTTCGTACTTTATACTGACAAAAGATACCAAAATGTTGTACTTTTTGTCTAAACCAGATCTTGGAATAAAACATATGTAGTGTGCAATCAAGTGAAATGAACACTAACGAAAATAACTTGTTTTGATAGGTTGAGTGTATTTATCTTTTGACAAGAATAATTACTATTTTTTTTCTCAAAGGATTTATAACGTCTACTTTGGTCAGCACTTTCATGTGCTTGATATGACCCTGGTGATATTTGGTTAATATTTGGATGAGATATCATACACATTGATTTAAACCAAAATGACTGTTTGTGAATGAGGTACACCTCAATGAATTTTATGAACCATGTATATCTAGTGCAGATACAGTCCGAGTATACTAAGGGTACCACTGACCCAAACCCATTTAATAACATTACTAATTGACTTCTGAGGGATTTTTGAGTTTGAATTGTATACATACATAGGGACCTTGGGGACAATTTGGTCACCCTATTGTTGTCTGAGGATAATTTTTATAATGCATGTTTCACCAAAGAGGTAGGTTTGTTTCTCTATCACTCTATTTGGCAGTCATAATACAAGAAGCATGGCAAACACTTTGCCAAATGAGACCAAATAGGCTATCAACTGGTAGATGCAGGGATCTTTTTTCTCCATTATTTACAAATACCCATCTAACAACTATTACAACTTCTTTAAAATAAATCTTAAAAATACAGCACAGATTGCAAACCAAGACAATCCCAATCCTAGGCACATTCACAGCTAGAACAGATCAGTGGCTCCAGTGAGACACAAGAAAACAAACAGAAAAAATAATTTTCCTATAATTGCTTAGCTGAAGGAGGGGAATACTTAATCAATTATGTACAACTACTTCCAAAGGGAAGGAAAAGGGAACAAAGTTCATTCATAAAAAGTATATATATTACATAGGAGACAATGCTTCAGTGTAGGGAGAACAAGGTCTAAATTGACACCTTAAACAATAAAACGTTATCACTCCAATTACAGTAGCTTTAGTTGTGGTACAGGTACACCACAAGTGATAAAATTAACATGTGTTGCACATGTATTTAGGTTAGTTCTTAATGAGTGCTAGTTTAATTGTTTTTTTGTATGTTTGTGAGGGAGCCTGTCTACATGTATACCCATCTCAGGTCTACTGATCAAAGACTAAAAACTGGTAATTTAATGAAGTGGTAAATAAAGTTGTGGTGTCCAAAATATTGTCTTTATCCACTTAACCAGCTCTCGGACTAAAACAAATGTACTGTGAAATTCAGCAAAATGAACACTAATGAAAATGACTTGTTTCGATAGGTTGAGTGTATTTATCTCTTAACATGAATCATTACTATTTTTCTCAAAGGACTTATAATGTCTACTTTGGTGAGCACTTTTGTGTTGTTGGTATGACCATGTTTGTGATATTTGGTCACTATGTGAATGATAAATCATACACATTGAATTAAACCAAAATGACTGTTTGTGAATGATGTACGCCTCAATTAATTATATGAACGATTTATGTCTAGTGCAGATGGGTCAGGGTATACCACGGCTACCATTGACCCAAAGGCATTTATCAACATTACTAACTGGCTTCTTTTGAAGGAATTTTGTGTTTGAGTTATTGTTACAATGAAAGAATCGCTGTAGGTTATGAAAAGAGGTTTAATTGAGAACCACCAACCGGAGCAGGCAGCTTGGTCCAAAGGCTCACATCAACTGCCAAGAACTCCCAACACCAGAATTCCAAATACATACATAAGGAACCGTAAAGTTGACAAGGTTCCTTATGACATGCTGAACATTCTGACAGCCTATTTACAGTGCTAGCATACTACAAGGTAGAACATAACACATCCCCCTTCCTACAACAATACCAATTCTAAGGAATACAAAAGCTGTAAAAGAAAACGTTGATTATATTAAAGTTACACATTTAAAATAAAGAAAAATAAACTAAATTCAAGACACATAGGCCCTCATTACAACCCTGGCGGTCAAAGACCGCCAGGGCTGTTTTGGAGTTTGTACCACCAACAGGCTGGCGGTACAAACTCAGGCATTACGACCGCGTCGGAAGCACCGTGGTCGCACTGCCAGGACCGGCGGTTTCCCGCCACTTTTGTCCCTGCGGTTTCCGGCCACTTTTGTCCCGGCGGTTTCCGGCCACTTTTGCCCCGGCGGTTGTAATCCCCCAGGGCAGCGCTGCTTGCAGCGCTGCCCAGGGGATTACGAGTCCCCCTCCCTCCAGCCTTTTCATCGTGGTATGAACCGCCATGAAAAGGCTGGAGGAAAGGGGAGTCTCGGGGCCACTGGGTGCCCCTGCACTGCCCATGGCACTGGCATGGGCAGTGCAGGGGCCCCCTGCCACTGCCCCATGGAGCTTTTCACTGTCTGCATAGCAGACAGTGAAAAGCGCGACGGGTGCAACTGCACCCGTCGCACCGCCGCAACACCGGCAGCTCCATTTGGAGCCGGCTCCCGTGTTGCAGCCGAGATCCCCGCTGGGCCGGCCGGAGGAAACCAGGGTTCCTCCCGCCGGCCCAGCGGGGATGTCCAAATAGACCCCGCAGGAGTGCGGCCGCATTGCCGGCCGCCCGGCGGTTTCAACTTGGCGGGCGAATGTTGAAATGAGGGCCATAGTCCTTTAACCATTGTGGTTTGGATCGAACTCTAACCTCTCAACCCAACTCAGTTGGAACTCTGGATTCAAAAGGGCAATGCGTAGACCTGTCGAATCCACCATAAGATGGATTTGTGTCACCAACAGGACCCCTCCACTTTGCAATATGGGATATGCTCCACACATCATCGTTGTCTAAAACAACTTCATTTGTTTTTCACTTCTTTGATACGAAATGGACCCAAAAATCCAGATTTTCCTTTCCTCCCAAAACCAGGGTTTTTTACTAATACCATCTCACCTACATTCCATCTAACTCCAGAAACCCCTTGTTTAGACTCATACCTAGATTTATACCCTTGTTGATACATTTTCCTGCGTTCAGGGGCCTTGTTAACCTTTTCACTACTCTGTTCCACCTGCCTCAATGTATTGTTCATCCACGCTGGATTCATTTTGGTACACCCAGCTCTACCCCTCGAATATTCAAATGGAGAAATCGCGGTAATAGCATTAGGAGTATTGCGATGCGCCCACCACATCTCTCTGAGGAGGTCAGACAAAGGAGCTCTAGTCTCAACAGCCTCTTCAACACAGAATTTCACCATCCTGTTCATGCGCTCCGCAAGACCATTGGCTCGAGGTAAATACAAAGCCGCCCTCAAATGCACGATAGCTAGGGATTTCAAGAAATCTTGCATTTCTTGGGACGTCAATTGCACCCCATTATCTGTGACCAAGTGACTAGGTACTCCCTCACGAGAGAACTCCTCTTTAAGAAATTCCATTACAGTCCTTGTATTCAAGGTACGTACACATTTTGTCACAACCCACTTTGAAGCATAATCAACCAAGAGAATTACATAACGTTCATTGGCGGGTAATAGTTGGAATGGACCCATGAAGTCTAACCCTAACTTCAACCAAGGCTTTTCAGGTACCTCCACAGGAGAAAGTGGGGCCTTAACTACAGTCTTGCTCTTGTCACTGCGTGCACAAGAAACACAATCCTTCACCACCTCTTCCACTTCATGATCCAAGCCTGGCCACCAGTACACTTCTCTAAACCTTGATTTGTTTAGATTCCTGCCCATGTGGCGCTCCTGAGCTAAATTGACTATTTTATTTCTCACATTTATGGGAGGAATAGTTTTTGTACCCCTGAATAACTCATTACCATGAAAACAAAGTACCTCTCTTACATTCCAAAACCCTTTAAGAGGATCTGGAACACAATTAAAGTCTGGCCAACCCCTCACAGTAAATTCTTCAAGCACTTTCCTATCCGTGTCTTGCTCCAATGCACCCTTCCATTCTTCTTCAGAAATGGCTGTTTTCCTCACCTAATCATTCACACAACCATCCTCCACCTCATGCTCGCTATCGATGGAAGCTTGTGACAAAAAGTCTGCCACAGTGTTCTTCGAGCCTGGTATATACTCCACTTGGAAATTATACTCCAACAAACCCTCCACCCATCTTTTAATCCTAGGTGTTAATTCTCCACACTTCTTTGAGGACAAGTTCTGTACAAGAGGCCTATGGTCTGTTCTTACAGCAAAAGGTAAACCCCACAAGTAAAACTTGAAATGCTTGATTGCCCATGAGCACGCCAGAGCTTCCCTCTCTATAACAGAATTATTCTGTTCTGCTCCCTTGAGAGATCGGGAAGCAAAAGCAATTACTTTCTCCTCATCATCCACTCTCTGGGTCAGAACAGCCACCAAACCATTAATACTAGCATCAGTGTACAAGATGGTTTTCGCAAATACATTAAAATGCCCCAAAGTGGGCATTTTACAAATACTGTTCTTAATAAAAGCAAAAGCAGATTCACTATCTTTCGACCAAATAAATTTGCTCCCTTTCTTCAAGAGTGATCCCAGGGGCTGAATTATACTTGAAAAGTTTGCAATAAACTTGGAGTAATACTCAGCCAAGCCTAAGAAGGACCTGACCCCATCCATATCCCTTGGTTCAGGATAATTGAATCAACCAACTCCAATTTAGGTTTAACCCCTTCACCAGAGATAGTGTGGCCTAAATAATCTACAACCATAACTCTGAACTTGTATTTTTCCTTCTTTACTGTCAATCCTGACAGAGCCAATTTACCTAACACCTCTCTTAAAATTCTGTCTTGGTCACTCAAAGTCTCACCATGAACCAGAATATCATCCTGGAAGAACAAAATCCCAGAAATTCCTTCTAAAACTTTCTTCACGATACGTTGGAAGCAAGCAACCGCCAAAGCCAACCCAAAAGGCATTCTTAGAGATTGGCAAGCTCCCAGTGGTGTTACAAATGAAGTTAGATGTCTAGACTCAGGATGTAGGACAATCTGGTGATAAGCTGAAGACAGGTCTAAAACACACAAAAACTTGGAACCTCCCAAACCAGACAACTCTGGTTGACGGTCCACCCATATGTGCTTATTGAGATCCCTGAGGTCAACACACATGCAAATCTGTTTCTAAAACAATTGGAGGCAACCATTCAGAAGATTCAATCTCCTCAATCACTCCTGCAGCCAATAGTCTGTTCAGTTCCTTTTTGAGAGGCTCGATCATTAATTTCGGAACCCTTCTCACCTAATGTACAGAAGGAATAGCATTGCTCTTAAGCACAATCTTATGCTCAAAACCCTCCAAACATCCCAAGTTGTCACTAAAAACTGTGGGAAATTCCTTAAAGATGTCCAGGTTTGTCTTTCCATCATTCACCACCATGACTTGACAATCGGAATTAGGATCCAACCTGATACCCATGTCTTGTTGGTGGCGCCAACCTAAAAGATCATCTCCCGCTTTGCAATATAAACTTTACCAACTGTAGTTTTGTTCTGGAATTGAATTTTCATGACCCTGTATCCTAACACATCAATTTTAGTGCTCCCATAACTCACAGGATTGATATCAGATCCTACTAAAGGCCCATACTCTTCACCAAATATCGCCTGCCAGTTTATATCACCCACGGTGGTGTAAGGAGATCCTGAGTCTGTCAAAACTTTGACAACCCTATTATCCAACTTAACAGAACACTCAGACATAATGATTGGTTCTACATCTACAGCTCCAACACTCCCTGTAACTTGGTTAATATCAGATTTCACACAAAGTATCATTTTGTTTACATTTTCTGCAACTGAATCTACCCTCCATTGTTTGTCACCCTTACATACTCTTGCATTATGGCCTTTCTTCCCACATCTCCTACAAACAGAATTCTTAGCATAACAGTTTGAACTGTTAGCTGTATGCCCCGGATTGCCACAACGATAACACCATCCCACAGTGCTATCCTTCCCTTTCTCCTTTGAATAGACAGACATTTTACTGGCAGAGCTTATTTTTAAAACCTTATCCTGAACACAAGTCATTTTCACCATCTCAGGACTGGAAGCACTGACTGTCTCATGGTCATTAATTTCCCTAATCCAGTTGTTGGTACTTTCCATCCCTTCAACTATGGCAATCACTTTCCTCAAGTCAGGATTCTTAGTTAAGAGTTTCTCTTGAACCCGTCTGCTGTTGGTACAACGTACCAATTAGTCTTGAATGAGGGAATCAGTGATGTCACCAAAATCACAAGTATGTGCCAATGTGCATAAGGCAGCAACAACATTTCCCAAACTCTCTGTTTTACCTTGAGTCCTAGCAAAAAATGTATGTTGCTCTAAAACAACATTAAGTTTAGAATCAAAATGTTCTGCTAACATCCTTACAGACATTTCATAAACATCCCTTGGATCCCCTTCAGCACCACTGACATGTAAAGCTTCCTGCCCTCCACCCCCAAATTATGTAAAAGAACACCTTGTTTCCTCACTGGAGAAAACTTCTCCCCTCCAATTGCTATCAAATAGGAATCAAATACATTTTTCCAGCGTTTCAATGGCAGAATAGGTTCTCCCTTATCAGTCAGGAAAGCAGGTGGTTGAGACATTGCAGTTGTGGCCATTTCAACTAAACTAAAAAGTATACTCAGAGAAAAACTCAATACTCCAAGATGGTGACAATTAGACAGTCTAGTTGTTTATGAGAATTCTCCTCAGTAGCTTTGTAAGAAACTGGAAATATGCGTGTTCACCGCAAGGCATAAAAGAAGTACATCCAAGATGGCAGCAGTCAGATACAGTCTAGTTGTTCAGAACAGGAAGTGTACGCGCGACTGATGAGGACCTCAGTAGCCTTACGAGGAACAGGAAATAGGCGTGTTCACCGCGAGGCATCAACAGAAGTTCGGAGTGAGGCTCGCACACACATTTACAGTGCACGGGTGGATTCAAATCCGCAAGAATACCACGCACGTGCCAATTGCCATGCAGATAGTAGGGCAAAATGGGTTGGTTTCTTCAGCACTCTATTTGGCAGACGCAGTGAATCCAGCATTGCAAGCACTTTGCCAAATGAGACCAAATAGACTATCAACTGGTAGCTACAGGGATCTTTTTTCTCACATGTTTACAAATACCAAATAATTTCTTAAACATACAGCACAGATTACAAACCAAACCAATCCCAAACCTATGGTCATTCACAGTTATGACAGATCAGTGGCTACAGTGGGACAAAGAAAACAAAAAGACAAAAACTCCTTTGCATCACGGCATCTGCAAGTATGTGACAGTGGCAACTATAATTTCATCATGTTCAATGGCCTAAATGAAGGGTGGCTACCCCCCCCTTATTTTACTTGGTAAAACAGAATCTAGGTACTGCTCACTCGTTTTTTTCTTCTGCATTCATTTGGAGGTGGAAGCGCTCCACCATCTACCTAGGTGCAAGTATTAAACACTGGTCTCTAGCCTAGAAAGCCAGTTAGTGCACAAGATCCACAGATGACACAAAGCTAGACATGTCCATGCTCACCATAGCCATGGATTTCCCCAGGCATTGGAAGCAGCCCCTGCAGCCATAGGTGCTGCTTGAATTGAGTATATCATTAGCAGAGGGAGAGTCAGGCTTCAGTTCACACTTAATCTCTGAGGTCCAATAAGGGAAGCCCCCACACCAAAGAATGGTTGTTCAAAGTTTTCCACAAGTCCTGACCCACAACAAACATTTTGATGTGACAAAGTTCTGCAGTAGGCAAGGGACCATGAGCTCCAACTTGGTTTCTCAAATACTGCATACATGTTAGAGATAATGGACATACAAAGCCTATCCACTTGCATATTTCATATATTGATTCAGTAAACGAAGCTGTGCACACAGCCAATGTGCTACTAGATTATGATTTAGCAGCTAGCTTTTTGATCTACTTAGCAATAATGGAAAATCTGACGAATGCTATCATATTCAGCTTCAAAGAATACCTACAATGTCCACCATGACCCAACCTGAGCAGATGTACGGATAACTAATGCCTATTAAACCTGGGTATTTTAACGTATTTCTAAGGAGAACATTTAATATTAGCTAACATTAATAAATTGTATGATCAAAAACATTTGATCAACGACTAGACTTGAATTATGTGATAATAGTAGACATTGCAATAAACAAAACATTCCTTTTAAGTGAAGCATGGCATTCACCACACAGACAATAACATACATGGGTATGGTGAGTCTCAATTAGAAGAAAGGTATTAGGTTCAATAGATAAGCAACTGATCACAATGCATTGTTGCCTGTATCCAGTCATTATTCCATATTTCTTGATAAGGTTTACTGTATTCTCAATTTCTTTAAGTTATACATATCCCGACAAATCATTAATGATCTTTATATGTGGTAGGCCAGAATTTGGTGAGAGGGCAGACTATTGCAGTGTCATCTCAAAATTACCTACTAAGGTAGCATATCCGTTATCAAACCAGAAAGAATTCAATTTGTGTGTACTTCTAAATGGAGTAAAAAGAGGTAGGAAAATGTTTCATACAAAGTTCTGATTTCATATTAAATATGGTGTATGTAGCTTCCCCTCTATTTGCTCATAACGACAATGTATTTTGCAGTCTGGTCCTCATTGACCCATTAAGCAAATACTATGTTGACACGTTGTCTACAATGAAAAAGGCTTGCACTATCTTTCTAGTATGAATTTCTGTAAGCAGCTATTTAACCATTAACAGATTATCAAGTGTGTATTGCCTGTGATGCATAACACACCGTGCATTTGTTAAGTTGCCTATCTTATATTCACTAGCTTTCCCAAGTCTGAAAAAACACCCAGCTAAATGTTGTTCCAAGAGTGGAAATGAGAAACCAGTTCTAGTATATTCTTGCGTGACATTAAAACAACAGTGACCATATTACAGATAGGGCACAGTGTCACACAATGTGTTGTGGCACACCATTACTTCAGTCCACAGGGCACAAAATGACAGAGTGTACCCTATTACAGTAAGTGGTCTGTTCAGAGTGGAACCTGGCCTGCGTTTCAAAGGGATGTAAAGATCCCCCTTAAAGTGGGTGCAGGATGTGACTGCACCTGCCTGCATAGGGCTTCCCTGGGTATCCCAGGATCCTGTGCCCCCCAAAGGATGTCCTTGGGAAAAGTACCAACTGTGTGCCATCTATAAGTGCTCCATAGTCAGTGCCCTTTCTGGAGTCTCTTCACTTATGTGCCTGCAGCTGTGATATGGTGTGGGTATAAAATATTTCCTCATTTGCATGGGGCCAGAACCATAAGCGAATGAGGGCATGTCCTCCTGGGATCTCTCCAACCTACATATAGCACCAGTGCAATCCATATTATAAAATAGGTCTCTGAAGTGTCTTTGGCCTCTTCTCTAATACTAAGGTGACATACGGACACAGAAAGTAGGTGCACGTATCATGATCAAGAAATTACTTCTGAATTACTTTCTGTAGAAGGGCCATTAAATTCCTGAGATCAGCACAGCTGGCTCTCCCAGCATTCAAGACCCACAAAAAGACCATGAGCCAATATTATTAGGGTTAAAGAGGAATGGTACAAGAGAAAACAGCTGAAGTAATATGTCCTGCAGTCACCTATCACTGTATTGGGTTCTCAGATATTCCACCTCATAATTCTATGAGGGAAAACATACACTATAAGTATCTTATTTATAGAGAGTCTCTTGTTTATTCAAACTTTATTCTGCCATGAGATACCTGCGTTATTACAGCTCGCTCTCAGACATTCCTTGTAATTGTCTGTAGTGTATTTTTTCAAGCCTTGAAGGAGACACCTTCATTAAGACAATGAGTAGCAGCATCAATCAATGAAATTATCTCAAAACATTAACATTTCTCATCAGCACCTAAATTGTAGAGGGACACAACAACATTTCATGTGCGTTACATCACTCACAAAACGGAATAGGTCAAATAGGTAAGTCTTTGTAAGCAATAGTCTCCTTGGTAATCCCACAGGAATATTAACGCTCGTGTTGCAATAGTTATGAGAAAATCACCATTCATTCCAAGATCTTAGTTCCCCAAACCTCAATTAGATAATCCACAACAAAAGTGGTCTTTATCAGAAGTTCAAATCAATCCCAAATTATTTATTCTGATATCCTTCTACCAAATCTGAAGGTCTTCACAGAAAGCTTAGTAAATGGTCACAGGAAACCTTCCACAAACTCCTAGAAATGCACCAAGAAACCAAAGGAACTTCAAGGCGACCACATTCATGTTTGGGAAGCGAGTTTTGAAATCATGCTTCCTTTTTTTTATAGTGGGAACCAAGATGGCCATTCTCATGAAAACCCTCAAGATGCGAGCTCTCAAATCTTGAAGTATCTTGTGTTACTTTCAATTTGCAGCATCCACACAAGCTGTGACTGCCATCTTTTCAAGATAGCTGCTCACGTTCATAGCCTGATAGAAAGGCATTAAACATAGGAAGTCAAACAGAAGCAGGACTTTGTAATATATGGTTGACTTTTACAGAGGACTTTTGCATCAAAAAATTAAATCATCCGACCTAAAATACAGCCATTGCAAGGTCCTTCATTGATGGCAATGGCCACCAGAGAAGCTGTATTTAGCCAATCTCAGCCCTCAGTCCAATTGCTGGTGATGCAATGCATTACCCTGTGACACAGTACATATTTTTGTAGGAATGTCCTCAAATACAGGGTTACTGGCAAACTATCTGGAATTCTTCTACATCGATTGTATCCATTAATCTGAGAATATCACTTCACATAGCTCTCCTCCAAGACAAAATCAAGCTCCCAACTCTCTTCCACCCGCTCTCCCTGTGGAGCCATATAACGATGGGAGTGGCCAAGATCTAAATTTTACACCTGCAGTGAATGGACAAGACCCTATCCCTTGACTCATGTTCGAAATAGATGTATGAAATGCAATGTTCAAGAAACTCATCTATAAGGTGCCTTATAGATCACACAACTAATGGAAATTTGGGCACCCTTCGTCCCATACTTACATGATCTAGAAAGGTTTCAAGTCCCTGACAAGTTTTGGGCGGTTCCCCCCCACCCATCACATACCCTATAAAATGGATGGTAAAAGGCAAACACTTTGCTACTCGACCCTATTACATGCTTCTAATTAATTTTGTTATTGTCTCTTGTTGATCCCCAAGATTTTACATATTTTGCTTCAACTCATTTTATACTTCTTGATTTTTTTCATTCTTAAGTTTCTTAAGGCAACAGCCTTGTGACAAAATTTGAGCTTGCTATGTGTTATGCTTATGTACTGTGTGCTAATTGTTTCAGTTTCTATTTTCTTACTATGTAAACTCTTCAGTTTCTTGGAAACATTTACATAGCTTTATTATTGTGCTTGCTGTTAGGTCGTTCAGCAATCTCAAACTATGGCACACCCATACCAGTCTTTCCTATACAATACATAAATATGATTAAAAAATAAAAATTAGATCATTAAAGCCTAGGGGACAGATTGACATTTGCTTTTTAGGTGTAGTGCAAACCTCACTGCTATTAGTCACTAGCATTATTGTCCTTTCAACTTTCCCTACTTCATATTCACATTTCTGTTTCGTAGCCCCCGTGTGTGCCCTTTTCCAAAATTGTCCTCTCTTCCAGTTGTATTAACTGTTTCTTCCCAAGTGATTAGGACACCTACGTTTGATTTTAGAACGGCGACTTGCAATGTGATGCTGGATAGAGGAGTTCAGAATTCAAAATAAAGGATGTGATATGACTGTAGCTATTCCTCAGGACAGATGATGAATTTATGAAGTCGTGCTCTGACCCGGTGGAATGAGTGCTATTTCCACATTAAGGGGAAAAAAAACATATCTTACGTGGCACATTCATGATGATAAGGCTTCCACAATTTGCCATAGGCAAATTATTAGGTCAAAACTTAAAGACGAGCAGAGTATCACTTCTGTGCTCACACGCCTGACTGCAGACCATCTAACAGAAATGACATTTTGCATGTCACTGAGTAGCAGCTAGATTGCAATGGTGGGTTTGGAACAATAGTAAAGCTGCAGATAGGTACTGTTGGACTTTTTTGCTTATGCAGGGTCATCCCCAATCTTTTTCCCTCCTGCCTCCTATTTTTTCTGACCTGTTGCTGTTGGCTTTTGAACTCTGAGCACTTTACAACTGCTAACCAGTGCTAAAGTGCATATGCTCTCTGTGTAAAATTGTATGTAGTTGGTTTATCCATGATTGGCATATTTGATTTACTAGTAATTCCCTAGTAAAGTGCACTAGAGGTGCCAGGGCCTGTAAATCAAATGCTACTAGTGGGCCTGCAGCACTGGTTGTGCCACCCACATAGGTAGCTCTGTAATCATGTCTCAGACCTGCCATTGCAGTGTCTGTGTGTGCAGTTTTAACTGTAAATTCGACTTGGCAAGTGTACCCACTTGCCAGGCCTAAACCTTCCCTTTTCTTACGTGTAAGGCACCCCTAAGGTAGGCCCTAGGTAGCCCCAAATGTAGGGTGCAGAGTATGGTTAAGGTAGGACATATAGTAATGTGTGTTATATGTCCTGACAGTGAAATATTGCTAAATTCGTTTTTCACTGTTGCAAGGCCTATCCCTCTCATAGGTTAACATGGGGGCTACCTTTAAATCTGATTAAAGTGTAGATTCCCTTTGGGAGCGGATGGACATGTGGAGTTTGGGGTCTCTGAGCTCACAATTTAAAAATACATCTTTCAGTAAAGTTGATTTTAAGATTGTGTGTTTGAAGATGCCACTTTTAGAAAGTGAACATTTTCTTGCTTATACCATTTTTGTGACTCCGCCTGTTTGTGGGTTCCCTGTCTGGGTCAGTTTGAAAGTTGGGCTGGTTGCACCTCACACTAGACAGTGACACAAAAGGAGCTGGAGTGTAGTCTGCATTTCCTAATGAGCCATCTGTGCTACGAGGGAGGGGAGGAGTGGTCACTTACACCTGAAAGGGCTGTGCCTGTCCTCACACAATGCCGTCTCTGACCCCCTGGTGAGTGTCTGGGGCCTGGCCTGGGCAAGGCAGGATTTCACATTAAAAAGAGACTTTACTTTGAAGTAGGCCTACTTCAAAGGAGAAATTGGGTATAAGAAGGGCACCCAAAACCACAGACTTTAGAACACTTCTGGAAACAAGAGGAATCGCTGCCTGGAGAAGAGCTAAAGAGCTGAGGAAGAAGAGCTGCCCTGCCTGTGACTGTGCTTTGTGGAGCTATCCTGCAGTTGCTGCTTCTGCCAGAGTAAGAGGGCAAAGACTGGACTTTGTGTGCCTTCCATCTTGTGAAGAAATCTCCAAGGGCTTGATTTAGAGCTTGCCTCCTGTTGTTTGAAGTCTCAGGGACAGCAAAGACTTCTCTCTGCCAGCACCTGGAGTCTCTGGAGAGACTCCTGCTCTGACAAGTGGTGCCCTATCTAGTCCCTGGGCCCTTGAAAGGAAAGCTGGTGGAAATCGACTTCGGACAACTTCGGACCAACACCGCTGCTGAATCCAGTGGCGCCGCCTGTAACCGACTCTGTGATCTTCGCTGGAACTCGACGAACTTCGCAGGCCCGACGCCGCTGCAGCCCCCCTGAAGTCCGCGACTCCATGGAATTTGCTGCGCCATGTCGTGACTGACGCCGCTTGAAGTGCACGGATTCAACGTTTCGCACCAATGCTGCGATCCCTGACTTTGCGCATCGACTGGTTTCCACTCTTCACCAAAGGTACTGGACTTGGGGGTCCACGCAACTCCATGTCTGGCGCCGCTGGTGTCGGCTTGTTGGGAACGACTCCGTCACGACGCCGTGTTAACACCCCATAGAAGCATTTTGTGTTTCTAAGCGCTATTTTTGAGTTTAATCTTAAAAAATTCATAACTTCACTTGTGTATGTCAGATTTTTGTCGTTTTGGTCTTGTTTTGTTCAGATAAATATTTCATATTTTTCTAAACTGGTGTTGTGTGATTTTGTAGTGTTTTCATTAAGTTACTGTGTGTGTTGGTACAAATATTTACACCTAGCACTCTGAAGTTAAGCCTACTGCTCTGCAAGCTACCAAGGGGGCAAGCAGGTGTTAGCTGAGGGTGATTCTCTTTTACCATGACTAGAGTAAGGGTCCTTGCTTGAACAGGGGGTAACCTGACTGTCCACCAAAGACCCCATTTCTAACAGGTACTATCACATTTACCAGTCTTTTATCATAGTTTATGATTAATTTCATTAAAATAACTACTTCATAATCAGGAAATCCTGGAAGCCAGGGCATTGAGACAATATCCCCATCCCACTCATAGCGTATCACAGCTCAATCCTATTCCTCTTGTCAAATGCCTACGAATGGCCTGCCCTAACACCCAGATTTTGGGTGTCTTGCATTCAAGACTTTGACATGATTGTGATTTCTTCAGAGGGACTGCACGAGTTGGGAGTGCGATCACATTGTGATGCTTCACTACATTAAACTACTTTCAGATCACTGATTTGTGTTCCCACGACTTGAGCTCTCTGAGGTCACCGTTTTGGTGGTAAGATGAGCATAACAAAAACCATAAATATAAAGTACGACTTTTTTATTCTTTATAGGAACACGCCTTCTACCAGAAAACGGGTGTAAGCTGTAGCACTTATGTATGGCAAATTGGAGTACTATAGGAAATGCAAGATTAAAGTACTGACATTGAAATGTCTCACTAATTAGATCAGATCTCAGATTTTAGGGTTTTCATATCCGATTAGGACACTAAAACGATGCTCCACGTGCCTTATAAATGGTGCCCCGTTCGAAGAGGGTTATGTGATTGGCACGCCCTGCCTTTGTACTCCATTCTTAAAGGTTTTTCATGCCCAGATCATAGCTTCATACAAAAAAGCGTAAATGCTGACTACAAAAGACTGTTTTCTTCAGGGCGGATATGGCTGTAAGAACGAGATATATACCATTGACTGCGCATAAGCAGAGCGGAGGTGGATGTCTACGGAGTAGAGGGTCCATGCAATGTTTTTGTAAACTGCCTTGCACATTTAAACATATACTTGGACTGCTTAGGCGTAAGTGGTGCTGAAGTGGGAACGGTTTACTCACAATGACAATCTCCAAATTGAAAGATAAATGTGACATTATTCCAGTATTGTCACTGTAGTTTTGTCAAAATGTGACGTCCCAAACATATTGGTTTTGTAAATAGACAAAATATGACTATTTCCGTGGTACATGTGAATAGGGTCATAAGTCTGAAATCTTTATAAACCGTATATTTTCACTTTGCATTTTCGAGTGTTTTGAGAATTTGGGGCTCTATGTGCAAAAATTTGGAACTGTGAATTCCTAATTGATTCTTACTGAATCTAAATTAGGAAATTGCAGTTCCTGATGTAAGAACACTTGGGGTGATATGTACAAAACCTTTCTTGAGGTCGCCCATTTGCAAATGTAAAACGTTTTTTTAACTGTACAAAGCCAAATTGCAATTCTGTAACCTGTTACCCAATCGCAACTTGGGTTTGCAAAATGGTATTTGGAAGGGACGTGTTTAGGGTGTCCTTTCCTAATACGGATTTGCAGTGGTATGTATTCACAAAATATTCTTTTTATTAACACCTCGGAGAAGGTGGCATCCATTTGCAAAAGGGAAGGGGCCCCCATGAGACCCCTTCTACTTTCTGGATGCTGATACAGATATTTTTTTAGAGAAGCCTGCGGTCTCATGAACCACTACCTGCTCTTAAAAACTTGAAACATAAACTTTTTTTTTTTAAACGCATCCCGTTTTCCTTTAAAGAAAATGAACTGCATTTAAAAAACAAAAGTTTGCTTTGTTAAGGGACCACTGCCTTCCATGTAAAATATTTTTTTCCATTGTCAAAAGGTAAGGGGTCTAATTCGGACCCCTTCCCATTTGCAAATGGGTTATCAGCTCCTTCAAGGAGTCTTAAGGTATTAATGTTTTGCGACTGGAATTAAGTTGCAAAGCATCAATACATTTCATTCAGATTTGGTATTTGGAAGTGACGCCCAAAACACGCCCCTCCTAAATACCAAATCTCAAACACAAAGTGTGATTCGATAACATGTTTCTGAAGCGCAATTTGTGCTTTGAATATATGTAAAAGCATTTTTGCAGTCGGAAACAACCTGATCGGGCCGTTTCCAACCACAAAAATGCTTTGTACAGATGACCCTTTCACTTTTCCTTATGAGGTGATTCCTCCATAAGAAAACATGTTGATATCCTATCGATGCTGTATGGTGCTTACATATTGTAATTACTGAGCTGAAGTAAAGTGATGTACTCATTACTATGCTTTTTGGCAATTTGTCACACGGGCCACTTTGTAGTACTTTGGCAGCAAGACGTGTGTAGACAACCAGGAATGTTTATTCACATCAATATACTACATTAAAGATGCCCAGGAGCTGCAGAGTTCACATGAGGGCTGGCTAGAATTCTGAAAATTAGGGTTTTATTAATTGAAAGTTAACTAAAGATCTAATAAGCAGCTGACTGAATAACTAAAACTGAGTAGGACATGTGCTTCAACTTAAGTTTAATGTACTGGAACTCTGTGAAGTATTTTGGCAGGCTAAGTATGAGCTGCATAGGTTATTTGCATTTGCAATATTAAGTAGATTCCTAGCACAGTAAATTTAGTTGCGGGTGTGCAGTTAAATGCCAACGCATGCTGTAGACAGCTGTTCATGTGTTGCACGATTGTCACAGCAATTTAGAAGTACATATGTGTGTCTGGAACACATTTTTTCTGAATAACACCTCCATCTGAAATATGAGAAACTCTATAAATGTGAAATATTATTATGTATGATTTGTGCATAGCCATATTCGCCAGTCTGCAAAAAGTTACAAAAATAGTTTCTGTGCCTGCGTCAAGACGTGTAGCGTGAGCGTAAAAAGAACAATCTCCATAGTTATCACAAAAATAAACCTGTTTTATCTGTAAATACTTTTTATATAAATGAGAGTATATATTTAAGAACTTTCCATGTTAACCAAAAAATAGCATACATTTAGGGCTGTGGAATCTTGAAAAAGTTGATTTTAAAACTTCTTAAGTGTCCGTGGAAAACCATACAACTTTTCTAAGGTTGGAAAGAGTTCCACTTTGCCACCTCTACGTACTGTGGCTTCTTCAGCATTGTTGTTACACATATTCATGTTTAAGACATCAAAAAAGGTTTTTCATGATATAACCTTTTCCCAGCGATTTTGTCAAGGTAGTATCTTAGTCAAATTGGGGGTAAGACAAATTGTGTCACCCAGAAGGATAACATTAAAAACTGCTTGTTCATAATTACCCATTCTAAGGAGTCAAACTTCAAAATTATTGCACACAGGAAAATTACCTCAGCCCGTAGTAATAAGGGCATGTGAAATGTGAACTCTGGAATATCATAATCACGGCCATGGAGTTCTTTCTATGCACAACGCTATTATGCATAGAAAGGCACAGCAAGAGATAAACGTGCCTACACTTTCCAGTTTAGCTCTGTCAAAAAGAGTGAAAATCATCTCATTGTGATCTGAAAATAACCTCTTTATGTGGACAAATCTCTGCTCCAGAAAAAGGCCAAGTTGAATCAGTAAACTTCAAAAAGATTTGAATTTCACTGCATTTTGACAAACAAGTGATATACACCCTCCACACATAATCTTCACATATATATCTACAGAGTCTCTAGGGCAGGACAATTTAGTTTAAAATGATCAAATCCGCTGTAATACAAAAGTGTCAAAAACAAATTGGCGGATTCAAAACTTACTCTGAGAACAGAGATTCACTCTCACATTTTGATGCAAAGTAGGGTTTTCCAGTACGAGAAGGAACCAAATTAAGAGTTACAGGTGTCATAATTTAGCCACAGTATGCAAAACAATGAGGTATCTAGAGGAAAGTGACAATCACTGTAGCCACCAAATCACCAACAATCTAATAGGAGATGCAAAGCACAACAAGCTATGCACAAAATGTTAGGGACTTGTTAGTACCTTGGAGGAACTTGTTTGATAACAAGTTTTAAACAATTACATGGAACATAGGGCCAGATGTGGTAAGCGTTTTGCATGGCGCAAACTGCGAAAATGCACATTCCCATTTTGCGAGTCGGTACTGACTCGCAAAATGTGAATGCGACTCACAAATAGGAAGGGGTGTTCCCTTCCTATTTGCGACTCGCACCGCGATGCAGAATTGCTTTGTGACCGCGAACGCGGTCGCAAAGCAATTCGCAGTTACCACCAGTGTCACACTGGTGGTAACCCATTCGCAAAAGGGAAGGGGTCCCCATGGGACCCCTTCCCCTTTGTGAATGTTGCCATAAATGTTTTTTCAGAGCAGGCAGTGGTCCAATGGACCACTGCCTACTCTGAAAATCCAAACCAAATGGTTTCGTAATTTTTTTGTATTGCAACTCGTTTTCCTTTAAGGAAAACGGGCTGCAATACAAAAAAAAAAACAGCTTTGTTTAAAAAGCAGTCACAGACATGGAGGTCTGCTGTCTCCAGCAGGCCACCATCCCTGTGAGTGCAGGGAATCTCAATGGGGTCGGAAAATGCGACCCACCTCATTAACATTAATGAGGTGGGTCTTTGCGACCCCATTTATATTCGCAGACGGTGTCTGAGACACTGTTCTACATCCGATTTTGTGATTCGGAAATTGTGAGCCGCACCGACTCGTAATTTCCAAATCGCTAAATCGGAATTTGCTATATCTGGCCCATAGTCCTGTAACAGTTATTATGCAGGTACATAGAACATAGATAGAGACAGTAATTGAGCAAGTAATTGAAAGAAGATTCTTCCATTCCACTCTGTTCCAAGTCACAAACAATGCATTAAATTCCATGATGTGGGAGGATATCAGTGAAGCAGTCTGCATTTCAGGACATATACAATTGTGCACACATTGCATATTTAGTGGTTGACAAGGGCAGCACTTGCTATTTCTTTCCATTCTCTTACTACACCTGGCTAGCCCCTTTCCTTTTTTGGTACTACTCTCTAGCTCAGACGTAATGCCAAAAACAAAGACGTACTTCTCAGGAGAGGTGACAAGCACTAGACTTGCATCAATGGAACAGCAATGCAGTTGTGAACTATAATGCCGGCAAGGAAAATGGCCAGCTTAGTATTAAAAGTTATGTGTAAATGGGGTGCCATGGACTCCTTGAAAACCTGGGCACTGGTGCAAATGCAACTGCAGTTCTTCAGATAAATAAGTGCTCACAGATCTCTAGGTTCTCATTTAACTTGTCTTAGCCAGCTGAATCCCTTATTCATCTCATCCCTTCTGAGCTTTAACTTTCCCCGCCCCATTAACTTCCCCTTCGCCATCCCTTTCCTTTATCCACGTCCTCCCTTTCTAGCTTTGTCTTTTTACTCTTTGCTGACCCTTACCAACTACTCTTTTTCCTCTCCTTTCATCTTGCTCTGCTTCTCCCTGTTTTTCTATGACCTTTTCAAGCTAAACCCCACATTACTCGCTCAACCAATCTGCACTTAATGTCACAGTCCGCTGTCTCCCATTCCTTTCTTTCTCTCGCACACATGCATCATGCCTGCACTTTCTTTCCCTCACTGACTATCCTTATACCTGTTCCCATTGATATCCTTATATCTGTATGCTTTTTTCAATCAATCAATCAATCACGTAATTTTAAAGCGCGTTACTCACCCGTCAGGGTCTCAAGGCGCTGGGGGGGAGAGCTACTTTTCACTTCTATCTCCTTTGCTTGTCATATCCTTTCTCTCTCTCATCCTTATCTCCTTCCCCATATATGTCTTTTGTGCCTCCCCTTGCTATGGTTCAACTCTCCTATTCTTCCGTCACTTTCCTTTCCTTTGTACTTTGTCACGCATCCCTTTCCTCCATTTTTCATCTAAATTTCTCTCACTATCTTAGCTCATCTTTTATCTTTCTTTCTACCAACTCCATTTTTGCATTCCTGTTTCATTTCTGCATTACAATTTCATGTTTCCTCTGCTCTTTTCTTTCTATATCTTATTGCTCCCTCACCACATTGTTTTACCTTTGTGTCCTTCCTGTCTCTGTAACTTTACTTTCCTTTTTCATTCATGTAGCCTGTATTTTTTTCTCACCTCTGCTATTTCTTTATGCTCTGTACTTCATATCCCTTTCGTGCATTCTTTCATCCTACCTACTACTTCCCTGATTCTTTCCTTTTTAGGCTCGAGTGCATCTCTGTGGCCTTTTAACCATGCCCATGTCAAGCCGATCAGTTTGGTTGGTTTGTGGGCTTGCCGTTTAAAATTAGCTTGATTTAATTAGTGAAAGGCATGCACACGCCATGACTTTTCCGGTGTTTAGCCCTCCTTGAACGCACCAGGCAACTACCGAAAATATTTGAGGCTCCATGTTTTCCGTATGGTTTCTGCACTATTTTTTCTCTTTATTTTATAGGCAGTGCGATCTCGCTGGGCAGTAGTAGAGCGCTTTGCATGACATCGACCCTGGGACATGGATATTTGCACTTTTGCCGGTTACATGGATAATTGCACCTTTGCCGGTTACATGGATAATTGCACTTTTGCTGATACATTTCACTGCAAGAGAACTTCTGTTTGCTTTGCGCTCATGGTGGCCGTATGCTCACTTATGTAAAACTGTTTTACTTTTCAGTTTATTTGGCAAGAAAAGTCCGGTTAGGAGTTTACAACACTAATAGCTTTAACTCGAGTAAACATAAGACCTATTGCATTGCAAATGCTTGTTATCTCTCTTGTCTGTTGCCCACAGCCCAATTTTACCTTGCTCTTTCTCCTTGTTCGGTATGTGGAGGTTCCAAGCTCTCAGATGACCGTAGCCACACTGCAGCAATGCTCCGGAAGTTTCCTTCATGGTGAATACAGTCTTGTAGTATTCCATCTAGATGCTAGCTTTGGTTGATCAGCTTTGAAAGTGGCTGACTACGAATGCAGTCATCCAGTTACATGCATCTCAGAATAAGAGGATGCACGGCGTTGTAGCCTCACTAAGTTCCATGTGTGCCATTACTTACATGGAGCATGCTGCACTGCTTACCGCAGTAACGCCTCCTCAAACCTGTTCCTCTAAAAAGAATAAACACAAGCCTGTCCCAAGGGAGGTACTTAAAAAAGAAATTCTGAACAGGTGGCATGTTAAATATATTGCAACTGATACAGGGCAGGCTGGGCCTCCTAATCCTGTGTGCCCATTTACACGTCAAAAGCTGCAATGCTGATATCCCTAGTCTCCTGATTTCCCTTTAATCCATTTCAAATCATACTGCATGGTGTCAGTGATATGACATAATTCTAGAGATAAGGAACTAGCAAAGAAAGAGGAAAGCAAGGGCAGAGTGTTTATAGATCAGAAGGTTCCTCACACAACCATGCTGCAGTGAGTAAAGTATTTCCTTATGCCTCTGAGATCTCCCACCTTTCTTCCAAACTCTCCAGGTTTCTCCGTGGTGGTAAGGAGATAGGCTGCTGCCGGGGTCAATGACTCTAAGTATCTCTCAGGCCCCAGGAGTCAGAGGGTCCCTCCATGGTGGGGGATATTTAATATGATCAGAAGGCATTGGCATGGTACAGGAAGCAAAGGAGTAGCTCCAACATTCCATATCAGGGGAAGAGGCAAGGAAAGACAACCCAGGCCATTATCATTGTCACTATTTACGCAGAAATATCAATATTCAGAATTGTAAAGACGGACATGTAAAACTATAGCATCAGGAATGCTGTAAAAGTGGTCATTACACAAGTAGATTTGAGCATAAGGGTTTCTGAATTGTATTCTTCAATCCTCTTTTATGAAACGTCTTTGGTGAGAACCTCTCAAATAATGTCCCTCCAATCTGGCATATGTCATAGCTCACAAGTGGCCCTCAATATAAAATCATGTTAGTCAAAAACTGTGCATCGTCCTGCCATCATTCTCTGGTATATTCATCTAGTTAAATTAATGTAAGCCAAAGTTCAAATTAGCCTAGGATTGTTTTATAGCTTTGACAAGTGTACAGCTGTGATGGTTTGAGCGGCAGAATTGAATTCAAATCAATTCATAGCCTTTCTTAAGCACACAGCTGCCTCCAAAGAGGCATTGCAGTGCTAGCAGTAAGCTCAGTGAGAAGGGAAAACCTAACAAGCATTTGCAATGCAACAGGTCTCGCATTTTCGAGAGTTAGAGGTATTGGCGTTGTAAATGCCTAATTGGACTTTTCTTGCAACATAAATTGGTCATAATTTGGTCCTTTCCTGCCACATAATTCCAGTGGTCCTGCATATAGCTAAAGCACTTCCATTTACCGTCTTCCTCTATCTGCAGCAAAAAAATGAAAATGTTGCCAAGCAAAAGGGGCTTAGTAAGCTTATCCTCCATGCTTCACTAGAAAAGGCCTTTAACATCAGCAATCTATTATTGTTTCCTTCTGTTAGATTTGTAGACCCACAAGACTTGGCTCCTTCAATCTATTCACAACCCTTTCAAGATCATGGCTGGGTGTAAACAGTGCACTTCTTTAAGGGTTCCTCAACTAAACAAACTGACATTACATGATGTCTCAACTTTACAACAGTCCTTCCCAAGAAGAACACAGTAATCCATTGTTAGGCCCGCTGCCAATCGATCCAATGCCCTGTTGCATTCGCTCCTTCCCCAGGAGCTCTCAGGCTCCCAGGAGCAGCACATTCAGTTTAACTATAAACAAATCAAATAGCCTGCTCTGGGTTTCTGACCAGACTACCCAAGCTCCAATGTTTAATTTGCATGTGATCTTTCCCTTGAGTCCCAGTTGCAAGGTTTTATCATTAATAACTCTGAGACTAGGAACTGTATTACATGTGAAATTTCCTAGTGCAGTAGCTGCCTCTACCAGGTCAAGCTGGTATCACCAGGTGACAGCATCTCTTTTTCAAGAGATAATATACACCCTGTGATACTATTTCCTAGTGAAAAGCTCTAGGACAAAGGGGAAATGACCAGATGATAAAAAGAAAGTCAAGCACAAGAATGCTTTCACAAGGATAAAGTAAAACTCGAGGCATGGAATTCACCCATGTTTCAGTGGTGAGCATTCAGCTCATCAGGCCAGCCTGCAGTCTAGTGTATGCATCCCTTTGCAGGATATTTTGTAATGCTCAACTTGGCCGTTCTGGGGTCCTCACAGCACAAATATATTACTGCTGTCCATTGATTCCTGTTAAAAGGCAGCACATCAACACCTATAGAATCTTTAGTGTATAGTTAATTAGAATCATGATTGTGTAGCACTCATTGTAAATATCATTTTTGCATTATCACAGTTATTTCTCTTCACGGGGTGCACCTGATATTTGCATTTGCTCCCGGAGGTGTGTTTTCCTGATGCTTCACATTTTGAGGCCTAGTGCTGCACTGCCTCCTGGGACCTCCCTACCCAACCCCTAGTGAGATGAGGTTCCCACATGACCCTGTCTCCTGTCTTGTGCCTGTCTGTGAGTGAATTAATTACAAAGTGATAGAAGAGGAGGAGGGGATCCCAGGTGCTTGATGAGGCTGTGAATTCACATTCTGCAAGTGCCCCTGAATGGATCTTTTTTTTTTTTAATGATGTTTTTTGTCAAGCCTGAAAGGGAAAGCTTAAAAGATTTCCTCTATGTTACACAACAACACAATATTCATGCCACCCTGTGTTTGTGAAGATACGTTTTTGGTTCTGAATAGAAAACCTAAGAGACTTTTTCAATCCTACTATTAATTAAAATGAGAACTAAATGAAACAACCCTCTCGACGCGCCAAGTGACACGTAATTCATACCTCATAAATTACTGGAGGCAAAACAAACATCAAGGATACAATTTACACATGCAAAATGTAGTAAACAAAATGAGATGCATCTCTCTCAAAACTTGAGGAGAGGTACAAATTCATTGCCCGCCCCCTGCCTTCAGGAATCTGTGTCAAGTTGAGATACCGTCCTGAGTAACTGCTGGGGAGAGGTGGTTCTTAAGCAACAGTATAACTCTTTACAAGCAATCCGGAATTACAAACCACGTTCATGTCGATGTGCAGGCGTTTGAAGCAGAACACAATGATTCAGTAGGAAAATAAAAAATTACGTAGGCCACAACCATCACAAAACATGAGTCCATGCTGATACACAAAGTACGTACACACAACTCTTGGAACACAAGGCGATTTTCACATTCTGTTGTGAAGGGTGCTTGATCACACAGAAGGAGGAAAGGAGTAGGGTAGAGAGAAGGAAGTGAAACATTGCCAGAGGCAGTATTGTGAAGTTGGAGGAAAAGGAGTGCGACATGTCTACATGCTCTGCTGATAATCTGTCTGACCCCTGGCTTATGAGGCCTCATACATGATAAGTACTGGGTTAAAGGCGATGACTCGAAACTCCGGGCCAAGGGGAGAGACCTTCAGTCCAGAGGTGGAAGGAGCTGCGAGTGACGTACAGAAAAAAAGAAAGGCGCGTGGCCACCATGCTGTGTGTGAAGCACGGCGACCCGCTTACACTGAGCATGATAGAGCGTTCCGTACTAATAATTTACTTGTATCTTGGACGCTCTTTAGGCCGATGAATCTTTTGGCTAAGTGGGACTCTCTTCACCCGAGACCAGCCAATTTAATGTAATCGATAATCAATAACGAACATAAGCAATGCCCTGATCAACATAACACTTAACAATTAATCCAGAATACATTTCGGCTAACCCTGACCTTTCAGTCAGGAATAACCACACCAGTTTATTCAAAGTTAGTGAATTTATTTCCCTATATTAACAAAGCTAGCACAATATAGATGTGTCTCAACACCAAATGATAAACGTAAATGAACATACTTAAGCATACATTATCCTTGGAGACGGGTACGCAAGTTGCAACATTTTATACCAATTAACTCATTTTCAGAGCTTCCATTGTCCGCACCTGCAGATTGACCTTGGAGCAAAGAGAAAAAATGCCAGGCTGGCACGAAACCTTAAGATAAGCATGTGAACGATCTCAGTGGAAAAGTACAGCTTCAAGCAAAAATACACGTTTATTAGCACATTGGAAAAATACGAGCATCTAAACCGTGAGACCAGGCAACTAGGCCGAAGCCTCCACTAAAGTTAAGCTAAGCTAAAGCATTTCAAACAAGCAAATCATAGCACACGTTTACGATTATGTCAGATTAGTGCAATTCTAATACATCACGTTATATAAAGCACGCTTATAAATGTTGGCAAACTACTCTAAGGGCACATTTTGTCCCCGTACAATCTTTATTAGTTCGGTTAAAGTCACACATGATTATTTCACACTACGTTTATGCGCTAATAAATGTAAAACCTTCATTTCTGCGTCGGATCTAGAATCATTCCTGCACTGTTGTCACTGCTGTAGTACCTTGGGACCTGCAGCTGATAATTTTCTGCTGGTTTCAGTATGGGCACATCTGGATATATCCTCCTAACCTGCGGTATCTGCGGGGTGAACAGTAAACTCGGGTCCTTAGATCCCGATGATGCTCCTGAACTCTGAGTTTCACTGTTCTGTACCGGTGCCAGAGGGGCAGAACTGGTACTTGGACCTTGTCCACTCTCTGCATAAGGTGGTGGACGGTCGTTCAGCAATTGCATGATTAACTCCTCATCCTCTAACTCCTCTTCTCTTCTCAACTTTTCCTCGTCCTCTCTATCCTTGGAACACCTCCTGTTTGTCTTACAGGTAGCTTTCTTACCTGTCTCCTCTTCTTCCTTAGTAATTGCGGGAAACAATTTTATCCCCTGCAATACATCTGACCTCCACACCTTCTGTGCATTATCCCACCTAGCGTCCGCTAGTGTCTTTTCTACCTTCCTTATCCTAGTCTCGAACTTATTTTGCTGCTGCTGTCTAGCCATTAGTTCCCAAATCGCTAGAGCCTCAAACTGTGCTGGCCTTGGAGGTACCTTCATGTCGTACATCGCGAATCTCAAATTCTCTAAGATCCTTATATTGAATCTCCCATGTTTCTCTGTCAGCTTGTGCCATTGCTTTAGCCAAAGGCACGGAGCTACCCCCTTTTCCTCCATTACAATATAAGCTGGCGTACCTTCGGGTGGCGTCTCCTCTCCTACGCTCGCTTTAATGTAAGAATCCCCCTTCATCGCACTCTTTAATGCTTTAAAAAATTTCATTTTCTCGTCTTTTATTTCACAAAGTTTGTAATCAATAAGTGACTTTAATTCCCGGAATACTCTTTGCCTGCCTTTCCCCTTCCAATCGAGCCCCACGGACTGCGTCCAATCCGTGCGCGACCCTTCTCTACAACCAACCTATCCCAGCGCGGCTCCTAGTGACGTCACACTCACACACACTGCGGCTGACAAAGCCTCGCGGCTAGTCCTCCTTCACTCAGCTCCTCTCGTAACAACTTCTTGCATGTATCGCGAGCTACCAAAAAAATAATAATAAAACAGATCTGTCGGTTTACTACAGGAAGGGTAACACAATCGCTTCAGGACCTTAGGGATTTTTCACTAGCCTCGGCAGTTATTCCATCTTTCTCGGTCCCCACGTTCGCAAGCAAATCTGATCCGCAGACTGCTCTCAACTTGTCAGTGATCTATTCTAGTGCACTTTAGAATTTTGTCAAAGCCCGAAGTCGAAGTTTCTTTCACTCCCTTAACACATGTACCGACTCGTTGACCACGCCCGATCAACCTACTAAACCGACCAGACCACAACATAAAACAAGTGTCTCATACACTTTTCAACATACTCCGGAGTCTCTTGACCTCGCAGGGCCCGTCTCAACAACAACAACCACGTGGACCTTTTTATGCACGAAGCGCCACATGCACATGAAGTTCGACGACTTCCCTACTCTCACACTCGGAGTCGCACCTCCGCTATTTCTATGAAGTTCGACGACTTCCCTACTTCTACACTCGGAGTCGCACCTCCGCTATTCTCTAAAATCCTCGCAACCTTTTCACACAATCTGCGGCAATAAGCTGTGCAAGCGCAAAATCCTAACTTCACTCATACCATCACTAGTACCGCCAACGCTGATCTCACACCTCCATTCTCTTCATTCGCAAGCTCTGAGATCCCGGGAAAGTCGCGGTGGACTTAGCCCATCATCATTTTCTCAATCAGTTTTATCCAAGAAAAATCTAATTCAACTTCTCGAGTGGGGTCTCAAAGGGCGTAACCGTTAATTCAACACCATGTACTTTAAGAGTGAGGGGTCCCAAAAGGCGAAACCGTCCTCTGCTACCATCTACTGATAGAGCGTTCCGTACTAATAATTTACTTGTATCTTGGACGCTCTTTAGGCCGATGAATCTTTTGGCTAAGTGGGACTCTCTTCACCCGAGACCAGCCAATTTAATGTAATCGATAATCAATAACGAACATAAGCAATGCCCTGATCAACATAACACTTAACAATTAATCCAGAATACATTTCGGCGAACCCTGACCTTTCAGTCAGGAATAACCACACCAGTTTATTCAAAGTTAGTGAATTTATTTCCCTATATTAACAAAGCTAGCACAATATAGATGTGTCTCAACACCAAATGATAAACGTAAATGAACATTAATAGCTGTCCATAACGACGAAACAGGTGCAATCTATGCAGCATTTGAATAACAAGGCACTCAATAATAGCAATGCAAATCACTAGAACTATAATCTGTAATGGGCTAATTGCATACATTGGTCAGCATAGCAAGGTCTCAAATTGCATCGTGCAACAAAAGGAATCCTCATCTAACCTCAAATTAGCATCGGCATGTGGGACTTCATGCAAAAGCAATTTAGCAACATTAATTTAGAAAAACTCCTAGCTAGGGCTCTTATCAAAAATCAGCAGTTGGTTACCTAAAAGAAACACAATGCAATTGTACAATTTCCTTTCATATTTACCAATTACAATCAGCATTCAAGGAAGTCTTCATCTCACAGGTACCGTTTCTCGATCAGCATGGGACGGGGCAAAGGGGCAGGGGTGGACGGGGCAATTGCCTCACGGCGGCAAGATAAACTACTACTTCATGCAAAGGGCAGTTCAAAGTTAAAGTCTCTAGGGTAAGAATCATTTAAGTCTCTTTCTCTCGATTAGAGAAAGCATCAAAGTCTCTTTCAAAATGGCGTCGCAGCAAGGTGGGCCATAATAGCTGCAATGTCCTGCAAAATGGCGGGTAATGGCTGGTAACAGCAATAATGGCTGCTTTCTTCTCGTGCACCTGGTTTAAATAGACAACAGTTCAAATCCAGTAGGGTCTTCCATTGGAGGGTTCATAGGTTGGCTTCAAATTGTCCAATCAAAAACAACAGTTCTCAAGCTTTTACTTAAGCATACATTATCCTTGGAGACGGGTACGCAAGTTGCAACATTTTATACCAATTAACTCATTTTCAGAGCTTCCATTGTCCGCACCTGCAGATTGACCTTGGAGCAAAGAGAAAAAATGCCAGTCTGGCACAAAACCTTAAGATAAGCATGTGAACGATCTCAGTGGAAAAGTACAGCTTCAAGCAAAAATACACGTTTATTAGCACATTGGAAAAATACGAGCATCTAAACCGTGAGACCAGGCAACTAGGCCGAAGCCTCCACTAAAGTTAGGCTAAGCTAAAGCATTTCAAACAAGCAAATCATAGCACACGTTTACGATTATGTCAGATTAGTGCAATTCTAATACATCACGCTATATAAAGCACGCTTATAAATGTTGGCAAACTACTCTAAGGGCACATTTTGTCCCCGTACAATCTTTATTAGTTCGGTTAAAGTCACACATGATTATTTCACACTACGTTTATGCGCTAATAAATGTAAAACCTTCATTTCTGCGTCATCAGCATGAAAACAAAACAGGAGCACTGATGAGAAGTGCTTGCGGCAGCTGTGAAGAGGACGTCGCACACAATACTGAAACCAAGTTAAATGCTGATCAAAAACACGAATAGCTACTTAAAACACACGTGCTGGTGTTACGTCAGATACATGCCGATCCTAATCAAAGCACGAAATGCCAAATGCGGATACAAAACCAAATAAATACATGATATCTAAAAAATAATGTTCACGTAACCATAGAGCATAACAGTTGTGAACAAATTTAAACCAAATTAAATGCCGATCGAAAACAGGAACAGACCTACTGAAAACATGTGCGCTGGTGTTACAGCCAGCAACTGGAAAAACAATGGTCTCGTGTTTGCTCGAGTTAGAGCTCTTAGTGTTTTAAATTACTGACTGGACTTTTCTTGCCACACAGACTGAAAATAAAAGAAAGAGAGCAAGGGCGAGCTGGCCCTCGAAAGCTCCCCTCTGATGTTGGTTTATGTTTACAAAGGGAGCTGATGGGGAGGAGGGACTGAACACACACCCACAGTGTACAGTGTACAGGATATAGCGTAAATCTACAGTAATCTGTGCTGCTCCCAAAGAGAAAAGGGCAGGACAAAGAGGCAGAACTGACCACTAGCAAGCAATGATTTTTAAAGGACACTGGTACCAACAAATGAAATGGCTTACATTTTTTGAACCCATATTATTAGTATACGCAAAAGTATACAAAACGTTGAATGCTACGCTCGACCTAAAAAGGGACATGTCCGGTTAGCCCACTGAGCCGGAGACAAAAAGCAGGTTCTTGAGACTCTGTCTGAAGCTAGACTTATAAGGGCAGCACTGCAGGCTAAGTGGCATTGGATAATATGGGAGCCAGGTGTGAAAATGACCACCCATCACTTCTACATTTATAAATGCGCGGGATGTGGAAAAGATTCTGATTATTGGATCTTAAGGATCCCAGTTTGAAAATAGATCTCCTATCTTCTCCTGAGGTAAAGAGGACCTTTGTGGGAAAAGGCTCAATAAGCCAAGATAAGAGCCTTAAATTGAATCTTCTTGGTAATAGGGAGTCAATGAAGATGCCAGAGGTAATGCGAAAAGAGTTTTGAATCAATCAATCAATTAATCAATCAAAAAAATGTATAGATCGCGTTACTCACCCGTGAGGGTCGCAAGGCGCTGGGGGGGGTGGTGGAATCAAGGGGGGGGAATAGTTTGGAGTTGTTGAATTAAGAAAGCAGGCAGGCCTAAATACAGGCTATTGGCGCAGTCCAGTGTGGACGTGACAAAGGCATGGATAAGCATTTTCTGACAATCCACAGGAATCAGGTGTAGCATCTTCCAAAGAGCCCTCAAGATGGCTAAGCAAGAAGGTGGATAGAAACTTAATTTGTGGCTCAAATGTGAGACTGGAATACATTTTTATCCCAAGGCTCCTCACCGACAGAGGGGGAAGGAGGAGCACCTAATTCTGTGAGGTACCAAATTCTGATGGCTCCTATTGCATCAGAAGAGGACCTGGTGCCAAAAAAGAGGTTCTACGTTTTTTCGGAATTAAGTTTCAAACAGCTTACATTCACCCATTCCACCATTTCCCTCAGCAAAGCTTAAAAGAGCTCAAAATAGATGGAGCATTTTCATTAAAGGCCAGGAGGAGAGGGGTGTCATCCACACAGGAGATCGCACACAACCCCATAACTCACCAAGTTTTGCCAGAGGCTCCAGGTCCATATTAACAAGCATTTGCAATGCACTAGGTTCTCGCATTTGTCCGAGTTACAGCTATTACCAGTTGTAAACTCCCAACCGGATTTTTCTTGCCTTGTTGAAATAAAAAAAACTGCGCAATCGCTCTGCTACAGTTCACTCGTAATGAAACCTATCGGCAAAAGTGCAGTTATGTACGTAACCGTCAAAAGTGCAATTAACTATGTAATAGGGTCGATATTATACAAACTGCTCAACGTCTGCCAAGCGAGATCGTGCTGCAAAAATAGAGAAAAAGTAGTCCACAAATCTGATGGGAAACAGCGAGCTTCACATGTTTTCAGTACTTGGTCACTGCGCTCGAGGAGGGCTAACCACCAGAAAAGGCATGACCTATGCGTGCCTTCCACTAATGAAAGTAAGCAGATTTGAATAGGCAAGCCCACGAACCAATGAAAGACACTGACGTGACATGGACGGGGCACCGAGCCCTTATGTAATTCCTAAAGCGTCTCGCAAGTGATATGCATGCGCAATCGCATGCGACGCAGGCTCGACCCTAAAAATGGTAGGGCTGAGTGGCGAACCCTGGGGCACTCCGCACTCTAGAGACTTTGATGAAGATGTGAAAGGTGGCATGAAGTCTGCTTCAGAACCATTTTTCAAAAAAGAAAGCCAAAGCACGGTCTTGTCTCTAATTCCAATCTTTATGAGTCTGACTAACAAAATAGCATGTGAAACAGTATCACACACCAAGGACAAATCTAAGAGCATACCCATAACTGGCCATAACTATAGGTAAACTATATGTTTGCATGTTATGCAGGGACCACAGACCTGGGTAGGTTCTCCGCCCACCAGCACCGTATCTATCAAACGTTAGTTACGCTGGATTATAGGTCTATGTGTTCCTAGGATGCTCGTTCTCTAATGTAGGACGGGCGACAAATAGGAATTAGTGGTTCCATGTATATGTAAGTGACGGTTATTTCTCCCAGATAATCTCTGGCTTTTGTTAAACTGTACACTCGTATTAGGAAACATATGTGGCTCATATAAATTGGAGATTCACGTAGTCATCTAGGTCCTGATGAAGCATCACTGGATCCGTATGGACCACCAGGATGCGAAACATGTTGACCCATGATAGGGTAGGTTTTGGCAAATCCCCAATTCCCCCCTTCACTATCCTATACAGAGTGATTGAGCATTACCTCTCGTTCACTCTTTTGACTATATATATCTTTTAATCTTGGCCCTGACCGTCCATCTGGTCCAATAAAACTATCGACGCAGTGGCAGTTTTGTGAGCCAATTTTAACCACGATTTTTTTCGATCTCCTTTTTCACTCATTCACTTCTGGGGTCTCGGCACCATCATTGCAAAAGATCTCCGGCAAAGAGCCCCCCCATTAGGGGTGGTGCCCGTCAGACATTGCAGCGCCGGTCTGACGAGGAGCAGTACCGATGATGAAGCATGATATCCTCTGGATGTGTGAGGTTTCTTGCTCCTAAAATTTAGGACCCCCGCCATTAGTTCTTTTTTGGTTGGAACAGTGTATTACGTATTTCTTCATAACTATAGATAAACTATATGTTTGCATGTTTATTTGGAATGAATGCATGTGCTTACATGTAACACACACTGCAAACATATCACAAATAGCTGTATCTTTTTTTTAGTATAACCTAAACTAGGGATATGGTAATTTGCCAGGAGCATACTAGTTGATCAAAAGGGGAAACTACTGTGTAAACCAGTATGTCCTGGTTCTGACATTTGCAGCCTAATCACTAGACCAGTTGATTCAAAAACTCTAACTCAACCTTTGTGACAGTTCTCCCTTTCCCACCCGTCGCCGATATAGCACTGTATCAAACTATGAAAATACTAGCAAGGTTCCCAAGTGTAGGATTTTTTAAGAGCTGGGATTACTCTTTGCAGATCAGTCTCTGTTACAGCACATGGACGCTCAGTAGTTTGATATTTGTTACTAAAGGACTTCAGGAGAAACCAGACAGAACTGTTCTGCCCAAACACAGCTCCATGTCTACTGAGATGCGGGGTTCTTCAGCTCTCTCCCTGCACTGGTGCGGTTGAGGCTGCCTAACTCCCACCTGTGTTACAGTAAGGATTATTTTTGTGCAGAAAGGGATACTTTTGTGCACAGAAACAATCTTAAGAGGCAATTTCCTCTTTCTATGCCGAACACAGAATGCATCAGGCATAGAAAGAGGAAATAATGACAATTAAACATATTTCTCCTCGTCATGCCATGATCAGGGCAGGGCATACCATTTTGGAGTAATCCCAGGTTTACTGATTTAATTACATGTGGGATTGCATCAAATTCCATGGGTAGATGCACGGGGACGACTCTGATCCACCCATGGAATGCATACCACTACGAAATATAATGCAACACAGCAAAAGCTGCTATGTTACATTACATGTTTTTACAAAGTCATGCAAGGGGCGAAAATCGCCCCATGCATGGCTTTGTAAATCTTACTTAAGCCTTTGCATTACCCTGTGTCACTTTCCATGGCGATAGGACAATGCAAAAGCTTAGTAAATATTTGTCTAGATCACACACTGTCTATTTAGAAATCGCTAACCTAGGACGAGGCACTAATTGTAAAGATTTAGGTGCATATAATTGAGTTGTATCACCTTTGCACCACGCAAGGGGGTGTGAGGGCAACACAGCTACTGTCATCTATATCAAGCCAAGCCAGGCCAAGTGGTGTGGCCCTGCAAGCCTTGATAAATCTAGAGAAATGCAAAACAGCGCAAATCACTGTTTTGAATTACTCATCCCAGGGGAGGCATTCCATAAGCTCAGGTGTTTCCATGCCTTCACACATAGATTTTGGTGCATTCCCAGATTTACCTTTACTGGTAGGCCTGGAGAGGCTATGCCTCCCCAGGTGAGCTGTAACAACGAGAAATATCTCTTTATTTCTTCTAGTTTTTTCCCCCCTCTTTTTATGTGTGCTGCTTTTTGTAGCATAAGTAAACAGAGGGAATGCCTCTAAGGATTGTTTTTGTGCAGGAAGGTACAATGGTGCAAGGGTGCCTGTGAAGGCGTTAGGCAGCCAAAAGGGCACCAGTGCAAGCAAAGGACAGAAATCCACTGTAGAATGTTAAAAATGGCACATTCCTTCCCTTTCCTTTTCATGCAGCATTGCGCAGCAAGGTGGCGTGCTGTGCTGTGCTGCATGAAAGTTTCTATAAATCGGTCCCTTAGTATTCATAAAGTACCATGAATGGTGTTAAAGATTATTCCTTTTTCTAAAGTGTGTTTGATACAGGTTTACTGCTTTTTCAGTAATCTATTTCACTGGTTTATCTTTAAGTATGCTTCTAAGAAATCTGTTGCTGTTAACTCTAGATCTGTTTTTCATATACAGGAAGCTGGGGTAGGAGACGTTTACAATGTTCATCTTCATTTGAGCTGCGTCCCAATGTAAAACACTGATGACTTCCAGTGCAACATAGCAGTTTACTGTTAATCCCCCAAACCCTTTCCATTCTTCATTTGAAGTATACACCATTTCTTTCTGACGTTTCTTGTGGTCCTGTCAAGAGGGTACCTGGCCCAGCTGTTCAGATTAAATTGTTCTTAATATGGCAAGGCCATTTATGATCTGCATATAGCTGGTGTCACTCTTGGGTGGAACCCTGGCAAAAAAAACCTATGGACTGGAATACAGCATAGAATAACTACTAGTGGTTGAAATCAGTTCAAGCAACCTTTTTGGTTTTCTAAATACAGCAGGTATGCCCAGTCATGTATATGCGCTCCATTTGCAGTTGTACTGAAACTGCTCCTCACTGAAGATGATTTGATACCTGATGCTAATCTGAAGTATAATGTAGCAGAAATTTTACTTCTGTTCCTCATGTCATAATGATCATCTATACATGACATTTTATGCAATATGTTAACTAAAGTAGAAGTAGTTTGATTGTAAAGTGATGCACTGAGACGTTCTTAGTGTGCATTTATTCCAGACTACCTATCAAAAACCTATGTGGTATAGAGGTTAAATAACATTTTTGAAGAATTAATCTGTCACTATGTTATATTTTACAGCCTAAACAAATAGTCTGTTGAAACATTATTAGATTTCTGATTAAAAGAGTTAAAAGAGTTTTAAATTCATATTCATAGAAATTTATATTTTTCATTTAAAGTTATTGCAACATGAGTACTAATAGAATTTTACCAATGTTCAAATTATAAACATGAGGGTTAACGATTTTATGTGCATGATTTAATGTGCTGTTCAATTCACTTGCATTAGCCTAAGTGACGCCTGTTAGACCCTGTATTCATGACTATGCAGAAAATGTCAAGTCATCTTGCTAACAGGTACGTTTCTTCCAGATTTTGGGGGTCATGACGAAGCCCGGCGGTTCAGACCGCCATGTCGGTGACGGGTGCAAAGACCGCCATCGGCACGGTGGTCTGAACCATCATATAATGGATACAGTGAGGGATGCATATAGCGGCCCTTCTCCAGTGCCAGGCTGCCGCCGACAGGCAGCCTGACGGTGGAGGGAATCATTTTCCAACAGGGCAGCGCTGCCCCTCAGATAATAATCCCTTTTTCCACCAGTCTTTCAAGGCTGGCATAAGGGGTGCTCAGGGACACCAATGCAGTGCCCCATTGCGCAGGTCACTGCCCGATTTACAGCCCAGCGGGGAAAACATTATATGGCCGGCGGTGGGGTAGTCACGCTGGCGGTCTTCTAATCACCGCCAGCGCGCATAATGAGGGCCTTTGTTCTCATGAGAAACCTAACTTGGTAATAGATGCCCTATTGTCTTACACATAGAGAGTATATGAATTTGTCCTTGAGTAAGGAACATTTAGGACTGTGCACTGACATTATATACACATTTCAGTCCTGCATGGAACAGTACAGATGGTACTGAGAATATTAGTCAATTTTTCAGTTTGAGTTGCCTGATCAATTTACCTTCAAAGTCAATGTGGAGTGAAGGGCTGAGGAATCACTATGCCCTTTGAAGTTTACTATGTCGTTCCCCCAGATGGATTAAAGGCAGATTCCGGCAGATTCTAGAAGATTCCTTTTGCCTCTTTTCAGATGCTGAACCCCTTGGACTCTGAGAGGTACTGCCCTCTCTACCCATGCCCCTTTCAAATGCTTTGCTGAGACTCAGAATTTTTTTCCCCTGAACTCAAGAAGAAGACTGAGCTTCTGAGATGCTGGCGCCTTCTCTTCTTATTTGTTTTTGCCCAATTTAGATAGTGACCTGATGCCCAAAAATTTCTCTTTTCCCCAAAATTCTTTTGCTTCTTTTCTCCTTTTTGTCTTTTGTTTGCTTGTGTTCTGCACAGCACATCTTAGTTCCTGATTGAATAATTTGTGTCTAATGCTTACTAGAACTGAGCAGCACTTCTTTTCTGTATACCAAGTTCTTTTGCTGATGTTCTGTATGGTATTTGTGGAGTGTCTAGTTCTCGTTAGTTCGCCTGAATCTATTCCGCCACCTTGGTCAACCCTTGGCGATTTTGTATCTTTATAGCTTTGTCTTGAGAATTGTCTACATGTCTTTGAGATTGAGTTTGTAATAAAATCCCTTAACTTTACTCTCAACTGAAGTTTTCCTTGTGTGGCCACATTGGTCATACTGTGCAATTGAATTTGGTGTGTACTGAAATGTTGGGCCACATGTATCACGCCTTTTTGCATTCGCAAACGGTGCGAATGCCCGTTTGCGAATGCAAAAATGCCTTTCAGTATTTATGAAAGGCATTTGCAATGCAAATTTAAGGAATCGCTGAAGTAGCGATTCCTGAAATTTGCGAGCCTGTTTAGAGAATCGCAAATTGCGATTACCTAAATAACCAATCGCAAATAAGAAATCCTTATTTGCGATTTCTAAACCACATGTAACAAGCAATTCCTTAATGCAAATTGGGCATTAAGGAATCGCTATTACCACCAAGTTGAACTTGGTGGTAACCATGTGCAAATTTGAAAAATGCATTAAAAATGCATTTTTAAAATTGACATGTAACGCACACACGCCCCTTTGGCATGTGTGCACCTTACATGTCCTGAAATATTTTTTTGGGGTGCCGCAGAGGGGGCCTTAGGCCCCCAGCACCCTGGGGTTTTGCATTTCCTAAATTGTGAATTCCAGTTAGGAATTCGCAATTTGGGAAATGGAAAAAATTCACAAATATGGGCCTACAGGCCCATAGGTGCGAATGAGGTCTGCATCGCAATTTGCGATACAGTAATAGCATTTGCGATTTTTGAGAAATCGCTATTACCGAATCGTAAATATGATACATTACATTTTGCGAATCAGAAATAGCGATTTCTTAAAAATCGCTATTTCCGAATTGCAAATGCCTTTTTTGTTACATCTGGCCCTTTATCTCTTGTTCTCCACACCTTCCGGCTCAGTCCAAAGATTCATTGACCTCGTCAAGCATTGATTACTGTGAAGGAAGAAATGTGTCAGCAGAACTGGTAGCAGAGGCATGGCTTGCCCCTTGAGGAAGGGAGAACCATTTAAGATGCGTCTTAGGGAGAAATGATTTGTCCCATGCAAATTCCCACCCCATATTCTGTCCCATGGTCCATTCCGAATACTGATGAAGTTCCAGCGTCATTCCTGCGAGAGATGGATGTGAGAGTATTAGTAGAGTTTTGTCCTTTCATTGCTTTTGGCCTGAAGAGTGTGGTAAAGTATGATGTTGTGAAGTGTTTTGTAGAGTAGTCATACTTGTGTGACAGTGGTGATTGTTGCTAAAAAATGTCTGCGTTTTTGTTGTTGCTGACGGGTCCATTGTGGCCTAAGATCCGGGGATAATGCATGAGTGTATAAGACACTTGCTTAATTTATTGTCTGCAGTGAGGTGCCTATTATGAAACATCATTGACAGTGCCAATAGTTTCCTTAAATGAGTGTAGGTTTGGTTGGTATTAAGTGAATCATGAGTGCACAGGGAGGATATGTATCAATCGAAGTGAGAACTGCCGTTCAAGTTTCACTTGTGTAATAGTGAAAGCAATAGTCGGAAAGTGTATTTCCATACTTTTTTGAAGTATTTGAGTTCTTATCCTGTAGTAAGCAATCAGTTGTTGTTGGTTTTTGCTTGCAGTATTTTTGCATTAGGGTGTGTGTGAGCAATTGGCTGTGAAACAATTGCGAAAGTGAATGACTTGTGTATGCTCAATTGCAAAGCGAATGCATTGCCAAGAGGAGTAAATGTGATGTCATTGTGTTCCGTACTGGTATAGGTCAGTTGGTGTGAAGCCGCACTAGAATCGGTGGACAGTGCCACACTGCATTTAGTTGAGAACATCAAGAGTAAAGGATTGTGGGATTGAAGTTTACTTTATGATTCAAACAAAGGTTTATTGTGATTTATTGAATTTGATTGAAAATGAAGCATGTGAACGATCTCAGTGGAAAAGTACAGCTTCAAGCAAAAATACATGTTTATTAGCACATTGGAAAAATACGAGCATCTAAACCGTGAGACCAGGCAACTAGGCCGAAGCCTCCACTAAAGTTAGGCTAAGCTAAAGCATTTCAAACAAGCAAATCATAGCACACGTTTACGATTATGTCAGATTAGTGCAATTCTAATACATCACGTTATATAAAGCACGCTTATAAATGTTGGCAAACTACTCTAAGGGCACATTTTGTCCCCGTACAATCTTTATTAGTTCGGTTAAAGTCACACATGATTATTTCACACTACGTTTATGCGCTAATAAATGTAAAACCTTCATTTCTGCGTCATCAGCATGAAAACAAAACAGGAGCACTGATGAGAAGTGCTTGCGGCAGCTGTGAAGAGGACGTCGCACACAATACTGAAACCAAGTTTAATGCTGATCAAAAACACGAATAGCTACTTAAAACACACGTGCTGGTGTTACGTCAGATACATGCCGATCCTAATCAAAGCACGAAATGCCAAATGCGGATACAAACCCAAATAAATTCATGATATCTAAAAAATAATGTTCACGTAACCATAGAGCATAACAGTTGTGAACAAATTTAAACCAAATTAAATGCCGATCGAAAACAGGAACAGACCTACTGAAAACATGTGCACTGGTGTTACAGCCAGCAACTGGAAAAACAATGGTCTCGTGTTTGCTCGAGTTAGAGCTCTTAGTGTTTTAAATTACTGACTGGACTTTTCTTGCCACACAGACTGAAAATAAAAGAAAGAGAGCAAGGGCGAGCTGGCCCTCGAAAGCCCCCCTCTGATGTTGGTTTATGTTTACAAAGGGAGCTGATGGGGAGGAGGGACTGAACACACACCCACAGTGTACAGTGTACAGGATATAGCGTAAATCTACAGTAATCTGTGCTGCTCCCAAAGAGAAAAGGGCAGGACAAAGAGGCAGAACTGACCACTAGCAAGCAATGATTTTTAAAGGACACTGGTACCAACAAATGAAATGGCTTACATTTTTTGAACCCATATTATTAGTATACGCAAAAGTATACAAAACGTTGAATGCTACGCTCGACCTAAAAAGGGACATGTCCGGTTAGCCCACTGAGCCGGAGACAAAAAGCAGGTTCTTGAGACTCTGTCTGAAGCTAGACTTATAAGGGCAGCACTGCAGGCTAAGTGGCATTGGATAATATGGGAGCCAGGTGTGAAAATGACCACCCATCACTTCTACATTTATAAATGCGCGGGATGTGGAAAAGATTCTGATTATTGGATCTTAAGGATCCCAGTTTGAAAATAGATCTCCTATCTTCTCCTGAGGTAAAGAGGACCTTTGTGGGAAAAGGCTCAATAAGCCAAGATAAGAGCCTTAAATTGAATCTTCTTGGTAATAGGGAGTCAATGAAGATGCCAGAGGTAATGCGAAAAGAGTTTTGAATCAATCAATCAATTAATCAATCAAAAAAATGTATAGATCGCGTTACTCACCCGTGAGGGTCGCAAGGCGCTGGGGGGGGGTGGTGGAATCAAGGGGGGGGAATAGTTTGGAGTTGTTGAATTAAGAAAGCAGGCAGGCCTAAATACAGGCTATTGGCGCAGTCCAGTGTGGACGTGACAAAGGCATGGATAAGCATTTTCTGACAATCCACAGGAATCAGGTGTAGCATCTTCCAAAGAGCCCTCAAGATGGCTAAGCAAGAAGGTGGATAGAAACTTAATTTGTGACTCAAATGTGAGACTGGAATACATTTTTATCCCAAGGCTCCTCACCGACAGAGGGGGGAAGGAGGAGCACCTAATTCTGTGAGGTACCAAATTCTGATGGCTCCTATTGCATCAGAAGAGGACCTGGTGCCAAAAAAGAGGTTCTACGTTTTTTCGGAATTAAGTTTCAAACAGCTTACATTCACCCATTCCACCATTTCCCTCAGCAAAGCTTAAAAGAGCTCAAAATAGATGGAGCATTTTCATTAAAGGCCAGGAGGAGAGGGGTGTCATCCACACAGGAGATCGCACACAACCCCTTAACTCACCAAGTTTTGCCAGAGGCTCCAGGTCCATATTAACAAGCATTTGCAATGCACTAGGTTCTCGCATTTGTCCGAGTTACAGCTATTACCAGTTGTAAACTCCCAACCGGATTTTTCTTGCCTTGTTGAAATAAAAAAAACTGCGCAATCGCTCTGCTACAGTTCACTCGTAATGAAACCTATCGGCAAAAGTGCAGTTATGTACGTAACCGTCAAAAGTGCAATTAACTATGTAATAGGGTCGATATTATGCAAACTGCTCAACGTCTGCCAAGCGAGATCGTGCTGCAAAAATAGAGAAAAAGTAGTCCACAAATCTGATGGGAAACAGCGAGCTTCACATGTTTTCAGTACTTGGTCACTGCGCTCGAGGAGGGCTAACCACCAGAAAAGGCATGACCTATGCGTGCCTTCCACTAATGAAAGTAAGCAGATTTGAATAGGCAAGCCCACGAACCAATGAAAGACACTGACGTGACATGGACGGGGCTCCGAGCCCTTATGTAATTCCTAAAGCGTCTCGCAAGTGATATGCATGCGCAATCGCATGCGACGCAGGCTCGACCCTAAAAATGGTAGGGCTGAGTGCCGAACCCTGGGGCACTCCGCACTCTAGAGACTTTGATGAAGATGTGAAAGGTGGCATGAAGTCTGCTTCAGAACCATTTTTCAAAAAAGAAAGCCAAAGCACGGTCTTGTCTCTAATTCCAATCTTTATGAGTCTGACTAACAAAATAGCATGTGAAACAGTATCACACACCAAGGACAAATCTAAGAGCATACCCATAACTGGCCATAACTATAGGTAAACTATATGTTTGCATGTTATGCAGGGACCACAGACCTGGGTAGGTTCTCCGCCCACCAGCACCGTATCTATCAAACGTTAGTTACGCTGGATTATAGGTCTATGTGTTCCTAGGATGCTCGTTTTCTAATGTAGGACGGGCGACAAATAGGAATTAGTGGTTCCATGTATATGTAAGTGACGGTTATTTCTCCCAGATAATCTCTGGCTTTTGTTAAACTGTACACTCGTATTAGGAAACATATGTGGCTCATATAAATTGGAGATTCACGTAGTCATCTAGGTCCTGATGAAGCATCACTGGATCCGTATGGACCACCAGGATGCGAAACATGTTGACCCATGATAGGGTAGGTTTTGGCAAATCCCCAATTCCCCCCTTCACTATCCTATACAGAGTGATTGAGCATTACCTCTGGTTCACTCTTTTGACTATATATATCTTTTAATCTTGGCCCTGACCGTCCATCTGGTCCAATAAAACTATCAACGCAGTGGCAGTTTTGTGAGCCAATTTTAACCACAATTTTTTTCGATCTCCTTTTTCACTCATTCACTTCTGGGGTCTCGGCACCATCATTGCAAAAGATCTCCGGCAAAGAGCCCCCCCATTAGGGGTGGTGCCCGTCAGACATTGCAGCGCCGGTCTGACGAGGAGCAGTACCGATGATGAAGCATGATATCCTCTGGATGTGTGAGGTTTCTTGCTCCTAAAATTTAGGACCCCCGCCATTAGTTCTTTTTTGGTTGGAACAGTGTATTACGTATTTCTTCATAACTATAGGTAAACTATATGTTTGCATGTTTATTTGGAATGAATGCATGTGCTTACATGTAACACACACTGCAAACATATCACAAATAGCTGTATCTTTTTTTTAGTATAACCTAAACTAGGGATATGGTAATTTGCCAGGAGCATACTAGTTGATCAAAAGGGGAAACTAGTGTGTAAACCAGTATGTCCTGGTTCTGACATTTGCAGCCTAATCACTAGACCAGTTGATTCAAAAACTCTAACTCAACCTTTGTGACAGTTCTCCCTTTCCCACCCGTCGCCGATATAGCACTGTATCAAACTATGAAAATACTAGCAAGGTTCCCAGGTGTAGGATTTTTTAAGAGCTGGGATTACTCTTTGCAGATCAGTCTCTGTTACAGCATATGGACGCTCAGTAGTTTGATATTTGTTACTAAAGGACTTCAGGAGAAACCAGACAGAACTGTTCTGCCCAAACACAGCTCCATGTCTACTGAGATGCGGGGTTCTTCAGCTCTCTCCCTGCACTGGTGCGGTTGAGGCTGCCTAACTCCCACCTGTGTTACAGGAAGGATTATTTTTGTGCAGAAAGGGATACTTTTGTGCACAGAAACAATCTTAAGAGGCAATTTCCTCTTTCTATGCCGAACACAGAATGCATCAGGCATAGAAAGAGGAAATAATGACAATTAAACATAATTCTCCTCGTCATGCCATGATCAGGGCAGGGCATACCATTTTGGAGTAATCCCAGGTTTACTGATTTAATTACATGTGGGATTGCATCAAATTCCATGGGTAGATGCACGGGGACGACTCTGATCCACCCATGGAATGCATACCACTACGAAATATAATGCAACACAGCAAAAGCTGCTATGTTACATTACATGTTTTTACAAAGTCATGCAAGGGGCGAAAATCGCCCCATGCATGGCTTTGTAAATCTTACTTAAGCCTTTGCATTACCCTGTGTCACTTTCCATGGCGATAGGACAATGCAAAAGCTTAGTAAATATTTGTCTAGATCACACACTGTCTATTTAGAAATCGCTAACCTAGGACGAGGCACTAATTGTAAAGATTTAGGTGCATATAATTGAGTTGTATCACCTTTGCACCACGCAAGGGGGTGTGAGGGCAACACAACTACTGTCATCTATATCAAGCCAAGCCAGGCCAAGTGGTGTGGCCCTGCAAGCCTTGATAAATCTAGAGAAATGCAAAACAGCGCAAATCACTGTTTTGAATTACTCATCCCCGGGGAGGCATTCCATAAGCTCAGGTGTTTCCATGCCTTCACACATAGATTTTGGTGCATTCCCAGATTTACCTTTACTGGTAGGCCTGGAGAGGCTATGCCTCCCCAGGTGAGCTGTAACAACGAGAAATATCTCTTTATTTCTTCTAGTTTTTTCCCCCCTCTTTTTATGTGTGCTGCTTTTTGTAGCATAAGTAAACAGAGGGAATGCCTCTAAGGATTGTTTTTGTGCAGGAAGGTACAATGGTGCAAGGGTGCCTGTGAAGGCGTTAGGCAGCCAAAAGGGCACCAGTGCAAGCAAAGGACAGAAATCCACTGTAGAATGTTAAAAATGGCACATTCCTTCCCTTTCCTTTTCATGCAGCATTGCGCAGCAAGGTGGCGTGCTGTGCTGTGCTGCATGAAAGTTTCTATAAATCGGTCCCTTAGTATTCATAAAGTACCATGAATGGTGTTAAAGATTATTCCTTTTTCTAAATTGTGTTTGATACAGGTTTACTGCTTTTTCAGTAATCTATTTCACTGGTTTATCTTTAAGTATGCTTCTAAGAAATCTGTTGCTGTTAACTCTAGATCTGTTTTTCATATACAGGAAGCTGGGGTAGGAGACGTTTACAATGTTCATCTTCATTTGAGCTGCGTCCCAATGTAAAACACTGATGACTTCCAGTGCAACATAGCAGTTTACTGTTAATCCCCCAAACCCTTTCCATTCTTCATTTGAAGTATACACCATTTCTTTCTGACGTTTCTTGTGGTCCTGTCAAGAGGGTACCTGGCCCAGCTGTTCAGATTAAATTGTTCTTAATATGGCAAGGCCATTTATGATCTGCATATAGCTGGTGTCACTCTTGGGTGGCACCCTGGCAAAAAAAACCTACGGACTGGAATACAGCATAGAATAACTACTAGTGGTTGAAATCAGTTCAAGCAACCTTTTTGGTTTTCTAAATACAGCAGGTACGCCCAGTCATGTATATGCGCTCCATTTGCAGTTGTACTGAAACTGCTCCTCACTGAAGATGATTTGATACCTGATGCTAATCTGAAGTATAATGTAGCAGAAATTTTACTTCTGTTCCTCATGTCATAATGATCATCTATACATGACATTTTATGCAATATGTTAACTAAAGTAGAAGTAGTTTGATTGTAAAGTGATGCACTGAGACGTTCTTAGTGTGCATTTATTCCAGACTACCTATCAAAAACCTATGTGGTATAGAGGTTAAATAACATCTTTGAAGAATTAATCTGTCACTATGTTATATTTTACAGCCTAAACAAATAGTCTGTTGAAACATTATTAGATTTCTGATTAAAAGAGTTAAAAGAGTTTTAAATTCATATTCATAGAAATTTATATTTTTCATTTAAAGTTATTGCAACATGAGTACTAATAGAATTTTACCAATGTTCAAATTATAAACATGAGGGTTAACGATTTTATGTGCATGATTTAATGTGCTGTTCAATTCACTTGCATTAGTCTAAGTGACGCCTGTTAGACCCTGTATTCATGACTATGCAGAAAATGTCAAGTCATCTTGCTAACAGGTACGTTTCTTCCAGATTTTGGGGGTCATGACGAAGCCCGGCGGTTCAGACCGCCATGTCGGTGACGGGTGCAAAGACCGCCATCGGCACGGTGGTCTGAACCATCATATAATGGATACAGTGAGGGATGCATATAGCGGCCCTTCTCCAGTGCCAGGCTGCCGCCGACAGGCAGCCTGACGGTGGAGGGAATCATTTTCCAACAGGGCAGCGCTGCCCCTCAGATAATAATCCCTTTTTCCACCAGTCTTTCAAGGCTGGCATAAGGGGTGCTCAGGGACACCAATGCAGTGCCCCATTGCGCAGGTCACTGCCCGATTTACAGCCCAGCGGGGAAAACATTATATGGCCGGCGGTGGGGTAGTCACACTGGCGGTCTTCTAATCACCGCCAGCGCGCATAATGAGGGCCTTTGTTCTCATGAGAAACCTAACTTGGTAATAGATGCCCTATTGTCTTACACATAGAGAGTATATGAATTTGTCCTTGAGTAAGGAACATTTAGGACTGTGCACTGACATTATATACACATTTCAGTCCTGCATGGAACAGTACAGATGGTACTGAGAATATTAGTCAATTTTTCAGTTTGAGTTGCCTGATCAATTTACCTTCAAAGTCAATGTGGAGTGAAGGGCTGAGGAATCACTATGCCCTTTGAAGTTTACTATGTCGTTCCCCCAGATGGATTAAAGGCAGATTCCGGCAGATTCTAGAAGATTCCTTTTGCCTCTTTTCAGATGCTGAACCCCTTGGACTCTGAGAGGTACTGCCCTCTCTACCCATGCCCCTTTCAAATGCTTTGCTGAGACTCAGAATTTTTTTCCCCTGACCTCAAGAAGAAGACTGAGCTTCTGAGATGCTGACGCCTTCTCTTCTTATTTGTTTTTGCCCAATTTAGATAGTGACCTGATGCCCAAAAATTTCTCTTTTCCCCAAAATTCTTTTGCTTCTTTTCTCCTTTTTGTCTTTTGTTTGCTTGTGTTCTGCCCAGCACATCTTAGTTCCTGATTGAATAATTTGTGTCTAATGCTTACTAGAACTGAGCAGCACTTCTTTTCTGTATACCAAGTTCTTTTGCTGATGTTCTGTATGGTATTTGTGGAGTGTCTAGTTCTCGTTAGTTCGCCTGAATCTATTCCGCCACCTTGGTCAACCCTTGGCGATTTTGTATCTTTATAGCTTTGTCTTGAGAATTGTCTACATGTCTTTGAGATTGAGTTTGTAATAAAATCCCTTAACTTTACTCTCAACTGAAGTTTTCCTTGTGTGGCCACATTGGTCATACTGTGCAATTGAATTTGGTGTGTACTGAAATGTTGGGCCACATGTATCACGCCTTTTTGCATTCGCAAACGGTGCGAATGCCCGTTTGCGAATGCAAAAATGCCTTTCAGTATTTATGAAAGGCATTTGCAATGCAAATTTAAGGAATCGCTGAAGTAGCGATTCCTGAAATTTGCGAGCCTGTTTAGAGAATCGCAAATTGCGATTACCTAAATAACCAATCGCAAATAAGAAATCCTTATTTGCGATTTCTAAACCACATGTAACAAGCAATTCCTTAATGCAAATTGGGCATTAAGGAATCGCTATTACCACCAAGTTGAACTTGGTGGTAACCATGTGCAAATTTGAAAAATGCATTAAAAATGCATTTTTAAAATTGACATGTAACGCACACACGCCCCTTTGGCATGTGTGCACCTTACATGTCCTGAAATATTTTTTTGGGGTGCCGCAGAGGGGGCCTTAGGCCCCCAGCACCCTGGGGTTTTGCATTTCCTAAATTGTGAATTCCAGTTAGGAATTCGCAATTTGGGAAATGGAAAAAATTCACAAATTTGGGCCTTCAGGCCCATAGGTGCGAATGAGGTCTGCATCGCAATTTGCGATACAGTAATAGCATTTGCGATTTTTGAGAAATCGCTATTACCGAATCGTAAATATGATACATTACATTTTGTGAATCAGAAATAGCGATTTCTTAAAAATCGCTATTTCCGAATTGCAAATGCCTTTTTTGTTACATCTGGCCCTTTATCTCTTGTTCTCCACACCTTCCGGCTCAGTCCAAAGATTCATTGACCTCGTCAAGCATTGATTACTGTGAAGGAAGAAATGTGTCAGCAGAACTGGTAGCAGAGGCATGGCTTGCCCCTTGAGGAAGGGAGAACCATTTAAGATGCGTCTTAGGGAGAAATGATTTGTCCCATGCAAATTCCCACCCCATATTCTGTCCCATGGTCCATTCCGAATACTGATGAAGTTCCAGCGTCATTCCTGCGAGAGATGGATGTGAGAGTATTAGTAGAGTTTTGTCCTTTCATTGCTTTTGGCCTGAAGAGTGTGGTAAAGTATGATGTTGTGAAGTGTTTTGTAGAGTAGTCATACTTGTGTGACAGTGGTGATTGTTGCTAAAAAATGTCTGCGTTTTTGTTGTTGCTGACGGGTCCATTGTGGCCTAAGATCCGGGGATAATGCATGAGTGTATAAGACACTTGCTTAATTTATTGTCTGCAGTGAGGTGCCTATTATGAAACATCATTGACAGTGCCAATAGTTTCCTTAAATGAGTGTAGGTTTGGTTGGTATTAAGTGAATCATGAGTGCACAGGGAGGATATGTATCAATCGAAGTGAGAACTGCCGGTCAAGTTTCACTTGTGTAATAGTGAAAGCAATAGTCGGAAAGTGTATTTCCATACTTCTTTGAAGTATTTGAGTTCTTATCCTGTAGTAAGCAATCAGTTGTTGTTGGTTTTTGCTTGCAGTATTTTTGCATTAGGGTGTGTGTGAGCAATTGGCTGTGAAACAATTGCGAAAGTGAATGACTTGTGTATGCTCAATTGCAAAGCGAATGCATTGCCAAGAGGAGTAAATGTGATGTCATTGTGTTCCGTACTGGTATAGGTCAGTTGGTGTGAAGCCGCACTAGTATCGGTGGACAGTGCCACACTGCATTTAGTTGAGAACATCAAGAGAAAAGGATTGTGGGATTGAAGTTTACTTTATGATTCAAACAAAGGTTTATTGTGATTTATTGAATTTGATTGAAAATGAAGCTCTTTAAAGTGCTAAAAAGGGCATTAAATTAAAAGGAGATGTGTTTATTTCAGTTAGAGAAGGTATAGAGACCCTGCCCGAAGGTACTCCAGGTCATTATTCAGCGTCCAAAAAAGTTTGATGCATGTGTGGGGCTTGAGCAATGGTGCAACATTACTGAGAAGGAAGGTACATCAGCAGTTTCCCACTATGGAACTTTTGATTTAAGGATTCTAGACAATCTGAGGCGAGTGCTTTATGAAATCAAACCACTTCTCAGACCTGCACAATTTGAAGCACTTAGTATTTGGGAACACATAGAACATCAGAAAATGAAAACTAAGTATGAAAACAGAAAGCAATATAGACAATTGCCGAGACAAGATGGGACAAAGAGGAGAAAGCTTGGAAAGCAGGCATAATCGAAGGAGCTCAATTGTATCCAGCTATTACTAGTGAAGAGGGAGAAAGCACAAAACCCAAGACTAAGAAAAAGACAGGAGAAGCAGAGCAGACAGCAGATACTGAAGAGAAAAAGACAGTGACATACAAAAGTGATTCGGATGATGAGTTTATAAATCAGATCTTGTTAAATTGTCTGCCTACATACCATTCTGTTGAGGTAGCCGCCAGAAGCGAAGATGCACAGAATGTAGTCCTACATGTGCTCACTGCTCCAGTTGCACAAAACCAGGTACGCCTGGAAATTCAGTGACACAAATTCCTGAAGTGAATCAAGCAGTTCAGAACTTTAGCACAGTTAAGTCAGTACAGAATCCTATTTCGAGGTAAGTTGTGCTGAACTCTAACATGAACCAGATGGTGCAGTCACCTTATGTGAATCCGCTTGTGCCAAATTGTATTCGGAATCAACCTGTGCAAATGTTTAGTCCAAATCAGTCAATGCTCAATGTTTTGCAGACTCAAACAGCACAAAAGTTTTAGTACTGTGTTGTCAGAACAGAGTGTTCAAATGATGATCCCTCAGAATCAGACAAATCATATTGGCCAAGATACAATGAATGTTCCCATGAATATAGGTCCTGTTGTTCCTTTGTATGTTCCAAGTATGCCTGAGAGTAATGCACCTTCATTATATGTGCAGTCGGAGTCCCTGACACACCAGCTACATCTCATAAGATGTCTCCACATGGGTGTGCAGACATTAGAATATTCTAACAACTCAGGTATGGAGAGAACAGGTTCTCTTGTGAGACCTTTATCCCTTACGTGAATTGCAAATCCATCTCCAATGGCAAGTCGGACAGGATTTACTCCTGATGCAAGGTTTCCTCAGAAAGCCTCACCATATTTTATGCCCAGAACAGAGTAGATGCCAAATGCTAATTGCAGTACCCCACAAGGAAGAATATGTTTGAAAACTCCAGAGAATATGCCTGTTGTAATGCCCTGAATCAGCAAACTGTAGGTCCTTTAAGAACAGAAGTGTTGTAGAATAATTCCTGTGAGCTTGAGAGGTTTTACTACACAATAGTTAAATGACTAGTTAAATAATTGGAGTCCTGAAGGTACGATAGGTATATCGAATTGCAATGCAAGAACAGAAGATACCCCAGAGACAGAAAGGTCATTAAATGCATACAGACTGAAGCTGGAGTTAAATGAAATGATATTAGGAACATTAAACACAGCTCAATTTGAGACTTACACTGAAGACGAACTACAATTAGTGTGCAAAGATGCTGTTCAACATGCAGGACAGGCTTATGAAAGGTTAGCTGAAGTTGCAGAGAAATAAGATGTGAAGTTATAAAAATCGAAGCCCTTAAAGAGGAGTTACAGAATTGAGCTCAAAGGGCATAGCTAATATGAGGTCTCCTGAAAGGAACATGCACATTAAGGAATTAATCATGTACATCGAGAAATTGGGAGCTATAGATAAGTAGGAAAGTAGATGGGTGAAGAAAAGAGACCAGAAGAGGGCAAAACCAGATGTGCCACTGGCAGGGGCAAATCAGACTGCGACAAATGCAAAAATGCTTCCTATGAGAGAAATGCCATGTGAAGGTTATGTTCATGTGCCTTGGAGTAGGAGTGATATTTTGTCATTCATAAATGATTACCCCAGGTTGAGAGAGAAGCCAGTGGAATGATACAAGCAGACAGAGAGGCTTGTGAAAGCTTCCAAACTCCTGTGGGAAGATTTGAATACACTGTTTAGCTTTGTGGCTCAGAGTAATTTGTAGAGTGAATGCAAAGATAATGTTGGTTGGCCAGACAGTAAACCTCCAAGAGACCCAGTAACAGGTGCATCATGTGAAGAAGGGGTGAAAAGAAATCATAAGGTAAAGATATTGAGTGGCTGAGGATTGATAGGATGACACAGGAATTGAAGGAGTTGATTCATACCTATTATGAGAGATTGTTGCAGACTTTTAAACATTTCAGTGGAACAGAGACAATAGAAGCAAAAGATATCGGTCTTTTGGTGCTCAAATTCATGCAAGGCTTGAAACCAGATGTAAGTGAGATGATTCAGCAGCATTTGATTTGTTGGCAGAACAATCTGATTGATGAAATCCTTTGGTACCCAAAATACTGCAGCAATGAACTGGAATTGAAGAAGAATAAAATTGAAAGAGAAAGCAATTGAAGCACCACAGAAAGCTAATCAAAGCCAGCAGATGATGGTAAACACCGGTGGTATGCAAGAAGTGTGACAGCAGGGAAATAATGTAATCCAGCCTAGAGGCATAGGACGTGGAGTTCAGGTAGATCAGACTGGTGGTGTTGTTCATGTCCAGGATTTGAAGAGGACAAATCTGTATCATGGGTGCAGGAATTTGGGTAATTGGAGAAGGAGTGTCCCCTTAATATTGTGAATAATCAGGTGCAGAGTAATGGAGTTGCTCAAGTTCAAGGCAATAATCTGAATCAAATTCAGAGAGTTCAAAGACCCTGAATGGAATCAGGTTAGTCAAGCTGTTGGGACTGGACAAGAGGCTGCTACAGGACAAGCATGGTCTGAGGGAGGTCTGAGCGAGTCAAGATTGGTGGTTGGTACAGAAGGGTCGAGACAGGGTCAGTTGACTTATGTGAGTTTGATTGCTGACATAAGACCAGTTGCAGTAGATAAAAGAGCTGTACCAGAAGACAATTGGCCTTGTGAAAAAACAGTGCCAGCAGTAAACGTGCCTCAGACAATTGCTGAAGAAACTGAAGACGCAAGCCAAAGTTACAGCAATGCTGAGAGTCAAGTAAATAGATGATCAAAGAGAAAAACAGTCCAAAGCCGAAAATACTCAGCACCTGAATGGACATATTTTGCTGTCAATGACTGGAAGAAGGAGTTTGCAACCTTTTGTGTTAACAATTCGAATCCAGTTCAATATTCTTGAATTTGCGATTGCAGTGAAACTGAACTTTGAAATCTACTGGCCTCTTAATGAACAAAAACATTACATTTTGGAATTGATTATTAGTGATTGTGAGCTGTGCTTTTATTAAATACAAGGAACTTTCATTAGTAGCTTGTGAACATTTACAACCAGAAAAACTTATTCAACTCTCTAGAACATCAAGGAACTTTTATGTGAATAATTTGAACTTTTTGAAAAGACTACTTTGACATTTTGCTTTGCCCACAGATAAAAAGGACTGAAAATAGACAGTGTTACATTGAAGTCGTTCTGCACTTTTTATTTGGATTTATATTTTTTAATTTGAAAACTCATGGAGTCGAATAGAAGCAGAGGTAATAAATGTAAATACATATGTGTAGGTTTAGAAGTTGTGGCAGTTATCATGATCATTTTATTGCTATTGGACTGATATTGAGAAGGTCAAATCTACAAGTGCTCAGAGTTTAGCAAATCCCATAGCAGATCAAAATCCCCTATACAATGATGAGAAATATTTACACTCTGATGGTTCTAGAGGAGATTTGCCTGCAAATGTGTATTAAAAGCTGTTATATGAATATATAGATACAATGGAAGTTAGAGATTGTTATGTGTGCACAGAGTTGCCTTCATCAGTGAGGGAGGGAATCACCTATCATAGGGTCTGATTTAAATCTGGGCGATGGGGAAAATTCCCTCACAAACATGATGGATATCCCATCTGCTGTATCACAATCCCATTCTATCCTTTCAGGGTCGAAATACAGAGGATGGGATACTTGTCATGTTTGTAATGGACTATGCCCTCTGCCCAGATCTAAATCAGGCCTTTGGTCTTCCCTCAATCTATGGAATTTCCTATAGTCTGTGGTTAACACTTTTGTGTTAGCAGAAATATTATCAGTGTTCTTACTTCAGCTGTGATCTTGTGTTTTCAGTTGTCCAAACCATGAAACATTTAAGCAACATGTAAAGAGGAAAGCCTTGACACAGTGGGAGGGTTCTTTAAGCATACATTGACCTTTGGTGCAGTCTATGCCCATAACAATACTCTGACCTGTATTCTTACCCCAGTAGAGAAGGCGTTCATTGGACAAGTCGAAGAAAGGAGAAGAGCTATGAAGGCTGAAATAGAAAAGGGAATAGTTTTACAAGATTGGAGAAAAGATGAAACACATTAATTAGTTAGAAATCAAGGATCCCTTATTTTAGATCTGCAACATGTAGGGAAGTTATGTTCCAAATCCAAGACTGATACACATTTTGTCGGGAGTACTGAATGTAGACGTGTTTTTGTTTAAGAATGTTTGGACATTCATGTTAGCTGGACAAGAACCTGCCATACCAGGTGTTTATTTCATTTGTACAATAAACGCCTATCAAAAGCTGGTGAAAGATTGGGATGGTACATGTTACCTGGGAGGTGTTTTCAAAGATTTATCATGTGGACCATTTTAATGATCCAGTCTAGCATGATGAATCAAATGCGTCAAGAGAGGTGCTAGTTAATTGTAGGAGGCATTTTTGATGCCATAATTCCATCAGTAGGTGTTATCTTGAATGATATCAAGATAAGGAAGTTGTCAACAATAGTAGCTGGGTTATCCACAGATACAGCAGGTGCCATATTGTTGATGGACACAGAATTGGTGCAGACACAGACATTGCCTTACTTTAGATATTATTCTCACAAAGGAGGCCAGAGTTTGCAAGATGTTGCAAGCCCAACTGTACTGCATGTATACACCTGACAACAGTAAAGAGATAATGAAGTAAATTGCAAATATGACAAATGTGAGGCAGGACCTGAAGGAGTTAACAGTGACAGGTGTCTGGGAGGCAGTAATTAATGGTTTTTCAGCAGTTGAAAAAGGGTTTGGAAATCTAGGTAGAGGAATTGTTGGAAGCAATTTGAGATCCCTATTGATAGTAGCGTTGTGTGCCTTAGTTGCAGTTGGTCTTTAAAAATTGTTCAAAAAGCTGAAAGGAAGGAGAGCAAAGAGTAAAAGGAGACAGTAAGAGATTGAGATGGAGACTAGGAGGAGCATATACTATAGTAACATCAAACAGTTAGAAGAATTCAGAAGACTGTGTCGTGAACGACCTCTAAAATTTTGAGCTGTCGCATTGAAAATGAGAATAGTGTGTATTGTCATGGCTTGATTTACCTTAGGAGGAGGGACTGATGTAGCAGAAATTTTAGTGCTGTCCCTCATGTCACACTGAACATCTATAAGGGACATTTTATGCATTATGTTAACCAAAGTATTAATAGTTTGATTGTAAACTGATGCACTGAGAGGCCATATTAGTGCACATTTATTCTAGACTAGCTATCAATTACATGTTTTAAGAATTAATTTATCATGTATATTTTTGAGTCTAAGCTAATAGGCTGCATTTAAATGATATCAGGTTTCTGATGAAAAGAGTTTTAAATTTGTATGCAACAATAGAGAAATGTAGTTCTGCATCATGTTCATAGAAATGTACTAATAGAGTTATTTTTAATTGAACATGAATGATAATAGAAGTTTATTGATGTTGAACTTATGAACATGAATGTTACATGTTTTATTTGCATGATTTTATGTGCTGTTTAATTCACTTGCACTAGTCTAAGTGAGGCCTGTTAGGCCTTGTATTCGTGACTGTACAGAAAATGTCAAGTCATCTTGCTAACATGTACCTTTCTTTCAGATTTTCTTCTCATGAGAAACCTAGTTTGGTAATAGATGTCATATTGTCTTACACATAGAAAGTATATCAATTTGTCTTCTAGTAAGGTACATTTAGAGTAAAGATGGACCAACCTGAGAATATTAACCAATGTTTCAGGTCGGTTGCCTGATTGATTTCTAATGGATGATACACCTTCAATGTCAATGTGGAGTGATGGACTGATGATTCATTTTGCCCTATGAACTTTAACATGTCGTTCCCCCATATGGATGAGAGGAAGTTTATGACAGATTCTAGCAGATTCCTTTTGCCTATCTTTAGATGCTGAACGCCTTGGACTCTGAGAGGTATTGCCCACTCTACCCTTAGCTCTTTCAAATGCTTTGGTGAGACTTAAAGACTTTTTCACCTGACCCAAAGAAGAACACTCTTGACTGAGCTTCTGAGATGCTGACGCCTTCCCTTCTTATGTATTTGTGCCCAATTTAGTTAATGGCCTGATGCGCAAGAATTAAATTTGTCCCAAAATTCTTTTGCCCCTTTTCTCATTTTTGTCTTTTGTTTGCATGTGTTCCACCCAGCACATCTTAGTCCCTGATTGGCTTTTGCTGATGTTCTGTATGGTATTTGTAGAATGCCTAGTTCTCCTTATGTCAATCTGCCTAAATTTATTCTGGCAATTTTGTATCTTTATAGCTTTGTCTTTAAAATTGTCTACATGGCTTTGAGCTTCAGTTTGTATGGAAACCCCTTAACTTTTTTCCTGAAAGTCGTTTTCCTTCAATCAGACAATCAATCAATCAATCATTTGCTAAGCGTGCTACTCACCCGATAGTGTCTCAAGGCGCTGGGGGGTGCTACTGTTCAAATAGCCAGGTCTTGACACATTTCCTGAGTTCAGGAGGTCCTGGGTCAGACGTAGGTTGACGGGGAGGGAGTTCCAGGTTTTGGCGGCGATATGGGAGAAGGATCTGCCGCCGGTTGTGGTACGGTGGATGCGTGGGAGGGTGGCGAGGGCGAGGTTGGCGGAGCGGAGCTGGCGGGTGGGGACTTGGAAGTTGAGATGCTCGTTGAGGTAGGCGGGGCCTGTGTCCTGGAGAGCCTTGTGAGCATGGATCAGGAGTTTGAAGATGATCCTCTTGTTGACGGGGAGCCAGTGAAGGTCTCTGAGGTGGGCTGAGATGTGTTTGTGGTGAGGGAGGTTAAGTATGAGGCGTGCTGAGGCGTGCTGAGGCGTGCTGAGGCGTTTCTGAATGCTCTGAATTTTCCTCTGGATCTTGGCCGTTGTTCCCGCATAGAGTGCATTGCCGTAGTCCAATCTTCTGCTAACGAGGGCGTGGGTGACCGTTCTTCTGGTTTCAATGGGGATCCATCTAAAGGTCTTGCGAAGCATGCAGAGGGTGTTGAAACATAAGGATGAGATGGCGTTGACTTGCTGGGTCATGGTGAGCGATGAGTCCAGTATGAACCAGAGGTTGCATGCATGGGTGGTGGGAGTTGGAGTGGCTCCTAGTTTGGCAGGCCACCAGGAGTCGTCCCATGCTGATCTGTTGGAGCCGAGGATGAGGATCTCGGTCTTATCTGAGTTCAGTTTGAGGCGGCTTTCCTCCATCCAGTTGGCGATGGTGTGAAGTCCGTTGTGGAGATTGGTCTTGGCGGTGGCGTGGTCCTTCGTGAGTGAGAGGATCAGTTGTGTGTCGTCTGCGTAGGAGACAATGTCAAGGCCGTGGGATCAGCCGATGTTGGTGAGCAGCGCCATGTAGACGTTGAAACGGGTGGGGCTGAGAGAGGATTATTGGGGTACTCCGCAGGTGGTCTTGGTGGCTTTCGACAGGAACGGAGGGAGGCAGACTCTCTGAATTCTGCCGGAGAGGAAGGATGTGATCCAGTCCAGGGCCTTGTGGAGGATTCCAGCGTCGTGGAGGCGTGTGCGAAGTGTATGGTGACAGACGGTGTCGAAGGCTGCCAAGAGGTCAAGGAGGATGAGGGCCACGGTTTCACCTTTGTCAAGCATGATCCTGATGTCGTCGGTAGCGGTGTGTGGCAACATTGGTAATACAGTGCAATTGAATTTGGTATGTGCTGAAATATTATGTCTTGTTCTCTACACCCTTATGCTGGGTCAAAAAATTAACTGACGTCCTCAAGCATTGATTCCTGTGAAGGATGAAATGTGCCAGATTGGTGTTTTGGTGGCATCTAGAGTGGGTCTGGCCTGTTGTGGCATAGTGGATAAAAATATTGGACTGGAATGAGGCACTGATAATCATAAGTGGTTGAGAGCAGTTCAGCATTCCGTGTATCACCTTTTTGCTGTTTAAATACACAGACTCTGCATTGTGAAAGCACTGATTGTGAGAGTGAAACTGGCACTTCATGAATATTTAGGAGCATGCTCTGAGATTTGCCTAGCTCTGTGTTGGTTTATTTTCTGGATTCTATTAAAGGAGACCTGTCTGTGACATGGATGGTATCAATTAACACACATTGTTTTAATAAGCAATAAATATTTTTCTTGCTATTAAAATATATGGAGTGCAAACCATAAAGATTTTAATTAAGACATAAATGCATATTTTTCCTTTTTCTTTCAGAGACATCCAACTTTTTCTTCAGCATCACACACAGAAATGAAGATGTACATGTCTGAAATATTATCAAGATTTAAGATAAAATATTTTTCACTTATCAAAAAAACAAACGCAGGATTCAAATAATGAGATAAGCTCCTTTCACATTATAAAACTTGAAAACATAAACACTTTCATCCACAGCCACTTATCTGGGCCTCACACTTCAAAAAAACATAAACATATATGTCATTTATTTGTTTCACAATTTGACCAATTAGCACCAACATTGTTAATGTTGAGGTCTCTTGGAGCAGTCAATATGGCAGACTCAGCATGAGGACATTGAAGAAATCAACAGGTATCTTCTTATCACAGACATACATTGTAATAGTCTACTACCAATCACAGACTTTGGTGGTCATTGAGAGTTTTGAAGAATGAGAGCACTGCCATAATTTGTCAGAACTCTCACCCCATCAAATTTGTGATTCCCTCACTGTTTCAAGTTGGGGAAAGATCTAGATTTGTCTTCGGCTGTCTCCACCAGAATAATCATTTGCCTGATGGCCTGTCAGTAATAGGGCCATCACGTCAGAGTGAGGGATGCCCTGTGCTATTTACAGCTGTTCAAACTTCACTGGCTGCCATGCAAGAGAGAAAGATCCTTGCACCTGAGGGACATTGGTTTCCCACTCCTAGTCTCCCACAGAAAAGCACTAATTTGTGGGTGTAACAAAATTAGTGCCCACATGACAAAATGTAGTGGCTTCAGTGGAGTCACGTCACTAGGGGGTGCACTGAAGTAACCAATATGTCCCCCACCCTGGCAGGGATCACTAAATTCAGCAGGCAGTCTTCTGCATGTGTAGCGGCCATGACTTACATGAATACCCAAAGTAGAAAACTCTTATAACCCTTCTTCTTAGACAAATGGGAAACCAAAAAGGGACCTTCCATATATTAGTCTGGCAGTCATGAAAGGGTTGTCCTGTCTTCATACAATGCACGTTTCAACAGGTTTGTTGTTCTTTTAAAATAGCTTAGAGCATAGTTAACAATATTTTGTTGTCTGAGTGGGAGAAAACAGGGCATATTGCAGAGCCTCCCTACCTTTTTAACCCCTATTTTTCACTTTTTGCTGTTGTTTTCCTGAGTCTGAGGGTGCCCTGGGTACTGCTAACCAGTGTCCGGGCCTGTGCTCTGTGTACAACGAGTGTGCATGTTATTCTAATTATAATTGGCTATGTCAACCTACCTATAAGTCCTTAGTATATGGTAGGGCATGTAGGTGTAGGGACCCTAGCATAGGTGGTGCACCCATAGATGCACTGCTGAGGTGCCCAGGGTTATTTTAAAGGCAGGCCTACCTTTCTGGCTGCTTTTAAACTAAAGAAATATACAAATTTGACTTTGGAATTGAAAGTATTTCCAAAGTCTTAAACTATCTTATTTTTACATATAAGTCACCCCTAAGGTGTGCCATATGTATCTCTATTGTTGGGTGCCATGTAACTATAAGCAGGGAGCTTATAAAACGTGTTCTATAAGCCCCGGTGAGGGAAAATAGCCAAATTCGTTTTTCCCTCACTGTACTGAATGGCCTCCATGGGCTAAAATTAGTGGAGGCTTTATTTTAATTAACAAAGTCCCCTTAAGTGCCAGATACATTGAGTTCGGTATCAAATTAATTGTTATAATAATAATAATAATAACAACTTGTTTGTCTTTTTGTTTTATTAAAGTGCTTAGTTAATCAAAACCTTACACAGACCGTAAGATTCCTTAATCGCAATACAAGTTCATAATAAAATATACCCAATTTCATATATATTTTTTTTATCAATGCAAGATTTAATAATCTGTTCAATCCTCAAAAACTCCACATAAAATTTCAGAACATTTTTATTCATACACAGAACTATAAAGTGATCAATACTTTTTCCTAAAACAGTCCAATGTTAATCTAATTGATACAAAATAAAACCAAGCATACCAATAGCTCATCAGCCAAAACCCTGTCAACTAAAGCAAGTTAACCCCTCAACTGAGTTTGAAGTCCTTCGAGCTTTCAGTTTTTTCGAGGCCTCACTTAAAAAGTTTACCAACCTAGCATTCAAGGAAGTGTCCAAAGAGTTAAAACAGGCTGCCACAGCATTCCTACAAGTGCATATGAATCTCTGGTTAAACAAGACCTTAAGATACTTTCTTCGTTCTTGCCCTAGGCTTTGACCTATACACATCAGGTAGAAAAGATCCCCAACACCACACCCACATAAAGAACAAGGTAAGATTGATCCAGAATGAGACCCTTGTGCAAAATCTTGAGCTCCTGGAAGTTGACCAAATTTATACTTGATAAACATATCTTTTTCTTTTTCGACCAACCCAGGTCCAGATACAACTGGCGTTTTAACAATTTGTACTCATTAATTATAGTCCATGAATGAGTTCTACCCGCAAGAAGACTTTTACCCACAACCAAGGACTTTTTCTTCACCACACAATAAATGGATTTTCAAAAAGCATTCACTGAAAAATTCTGATTCCATAATAAACGGGCACCCAAACCATCCAAAGACTGGTCTAAATATAACTGAGAGGGGACCTCGGGTTAATTTTTAACTCTTTCCAAAGGGCTTTGCATAACCCATTTTCGTTTGCAAGTGGCACGCTTTTCCAAATTTTTATATACGCACCCTGTCTTGCAAGGACTTATTCACATATCCAAACTCCAGCCTAATTTGGGCCTGAGATGCTTTCTTGGGGAGGTAGAAAAGAGATCTAAAAACTTTCCCAATAATCCCATTAAGGGCAACTGCATCCCTACCCCTCAGAGCTTCATACCGTAGGTAATACTTGGAATTAGCTTAGCAGCTATCACTTGTAATAGAGGTCCGTAGCTTGGGCCATCTAGAACTCATAATAAGGTACGGAAAGCTAGCAGCAATGTATTTCCTTTTCTTACTAAAGCTGTTTTCTGGGGAGGAAAAAGGCTCCCTCTCAACTAATAGTACCCCCAAATATCTGTAGAATTTAACTTGTTCAAGTTTAAGACCTTGTAGGTACCACTTATGAGCTTTCTGTCTTCGACTGCTTATTTCCATAATTTTAGTTTTTTTCTCATTTATAACTAAGCCATTTTGAAAAGCGAAGTCCGCCAGTTTCATTATCAAACACTGTAATCCTACTTTCGTATAATTTAGTAGGACAACATAATCTGCATAAAGCAGGTTTGAAATGAAAAGATCCCCAATCTTTGGGGGGTGGGCGTTTACCCCATTTAATGTATGGGACAGATCAGATAAAAAATGACTGAAAAGATAGGGTGCTAGGACACAGCCTTGTTTGAGACCGCGTTCAGTCCCCACCTCCCTTGACAAAAAGGTACATCTCCAATTTTGACTCTAATCTATGTATCGGTGGACAACATCTGCACTGCTTTTAGTAATTTCGATGGGATACCCCAAAAATTTAATTTTGCCCACATCAGGTTACACTGTTCAGAGTCGAATGCAGATTTAAAATCAACAAAACATACATACAGAGGTTGTTTTCTTTGTTTACACTTATCTATAGCAGTAGTGAGGGATAGAATGTTGACTGCTGTTCCAGGGCCTTTAATGATGCCTGTCTGATTGACCGGAATAATGTTTTTTTTAACAGCCCAGATCTGAAGATCTTTCAAGAGGGCGCCAGTATAATATTTGCCCTCTGAGGCAGTTGGTGTGATTAAACGATAATTCTTCGGTTTGGCGTGGTCGTCTCCTTTAAAAAGTGGGTGAATAATGGCACCCTTCCAGGAGCATGGGATAAATTCATGCTCCAAGGCACTGTTATAGATCGTAACCAACCTCTCTGCCCAAGAACGTGGGTTGGTTTTGTATAAAGTGTTTGGGATCCCGTTTGGGCCAGGAGCCCCGCCCTGCCTACTTCTATTAATAGGTTTTGTTATCTGAGGGACAGAGAACATTTGATCATTTTCATCCAGAGGCCTATAACCAGCTGACTCGATATCCAGTTGCGACCCATAGGTCGCAAGTGGACTCCCTGTACAAAACACCTCTTCTTTAAGTTGTTTATCTAGATTAAAATACTGAGTTAGAAAATCGTACCAAGAGGACTCAGAGATATCAGAACACCTGTGCGCCATATTTATCCAACTGCACAAAAATGGCGCACGTCTGGTAGGCAGAGCCGGAAAATGGTGCAAAAATTTTAACGCCTGGGTCAGGGCAGGCGTTAAAATGGGGCAAACACACCACTACTTAAGGAAAACTCACACAAGCAACATCATAGCTCAAAAAGGAAGACATGGAGGTGATACTCATGCAGCATGCACGAAGACGCAGAGCACATGAGCAACATTAGCAGTGACCACCACACCAACATGGACCCCAAAGGCAACGCAGAAGGCAGGAGAGGATATTCAGGACCAGGACAACCCTTCAGGGCCTCAGGGAACATGACATCATCCAGAGATACAGACTAAACCAACAAGCTATACAGCAGCTGCTGCGCCACATCGAGCCACAGTTGGCACCCAGCTTGCAGACACCCCACATTATTCCACTGGAGACCAAGCTGCTAGCTGTCCTGCACATGTTGGCAAGTGGGTCTTTTCAAACCACTGGTGCCCTGGTTACCGGGATCTTACAGCCCTCATTCTCTGCCTTCCTTCCCAAGGTACTTGATGCCATCATCTCCCTCACACCCCGCCACATCAGCTTCCCCAACACGCACCAGAAGCAGCAGGAGACCAAACAGGGGTTTTATCAAATTCATGGCTTCCCGCACGTGCTTGGTGCCATTGACTGCACACATGTATGGATTGTGCCACCTGCTGCAACTGAGCACCTATACCGCAACAGGAAGCACACACACTCCATCAATGTGCATGCCATTGTGGATCACCGGGGATTGTTCACCAACATCATGGTAAAGTATCCTGGGAGTGTACATGATTCATTCATCTTCCGCCACAGCACCATCAATCGGCACTTCCAGGATGGACGATATGGCAATGGCCTACTTGTTGGTAAGTACAGAAACATAGTAATTTACACACAGCACAGCAACCCTGTGGGACACCCAACACATACACCACTACATTGACACGTGGACAGGAAGACACTGAGGTGTGACACTGGTATCATGTTTGATATCCTGACCCAATGGGATACACACCTATGGACAAATGACGGATGCAAATAACAATAGATGGCACTCTAGAGCCACATGGGACTAATTTAAAACCACACAGTGACAATGACATGGCCTTAACTGACAGTACAACTTGGAAGATGAACCTTTCAAAATCGCATCAATAACACTCAATCCCACACCCTTCCAAGCAATACGTCCTGTGTAAGGGGTATGTAATGTGTGTTGCTGCAGGTCAAACACCATGAGACACATAGCATGATGACACAGACTCTTATGAAGGTGACATGGAATTATTGAGGCAGTACCAACATCTCACATCCCTCCTGGGGTGACATTGCCAGCTAGCAATAAGGAAGGGGACTGTGCTATGAAAACATGTGGATGTGACACTAATGCAAAGTGCACACTGCTACACATACAGATTGAGACATTTCCCCATATACAAAACAGATGTACAGGCAGGTGGACCTTCCTACACTAAAACCTTCACCCCCACAACCAAGTTAGCCAGCTTACCTGGAGCAAGTTCAGTAGTGTAGGTACACATTTGCACATGAGCCAACTTGGTGAGGGCACAGAAATAGGTTTACATAGAACTTGTCATACATGGGATAATTGTGCAGCGTCAATTGTGAACACTTCAGTGCTGCCAAATTCTGGAGATGTGTTGTGCATTGTCACCTAGCCAAATCAAAGGGCCTCACTGTTGCATTTCACCTGCAATCATATATATTGAATTGGATGGGATATTCAGGCCATATGGTGCAACCATGTTACCACCACAGTGGAATCGATTGTGTGTGTGGAAGTATCATGTTCCTGCTTGTCCCAGTCAGAGTCTGCTCACTGTGTATTTACCTTGTTCATGTTTGTTCCTGACAGAGCCTGCATCCTGTTAGCCAGACTGCTTCCAGTCTTTGTGTTAACCATAGAGTTTCCCTGTGGCTACACTTGTCTCATACTTGCTTTCCATGCCCTCCGTTTCCTCCTGGAGTATTGTGTCTGGTAGGTTGATGATGAACCCTCAAATGTACAGTATAGCTTAATCAGTTTACTTGTATTCAAATGGCCTAATCCAGCCCCCATCCCTTGTCTGGTTTTGCATGTATTCATTAGTGCCAAACAGTGACAGTGTGCTATGGCTGTATGCATAGATTTGGTACGATGCCTACAGCACAACAAACAAGGGTTGCTAATGTGTATGTAAGGACAAAACATGTTTGTGCCCTGACGGTCCAGACACAGATTGACTTCTGCTGCCACCTTCTGATGGGGCTTGCGTGGTGACTAGCTGTGAGATTAATCAGCACAGAGGCAATGATGTTCCCTGTTGCAATGGGAATTTTAGAGCCTACCCTGTGTACAAATTTTGTGATGAAACCTGCCTGTTTCCTATTACTGATCCATAACGTATTTGAGCACACCAAGGTTGCTCTGTCGTCAGCCTTATAAAAGTTCTGCAGTGCTATAGCTGGACTATCCCCATGTGTGTCGTTAGTTGATCTTTGGCTTTTGGCCAATTCTGCTTTGAAGAATACTTTGTTAATTCAAGGGTTAGCTCCACAGACTCATGACTAGACCTGCACGTAACTGTGACAACATTGAGGCCAAATCTGACACAGGGTACACATGGCCACACACTTGAACTGGCCACCTTTGTGCAATGAAGCACTGGAAATATGTGAACACATGCAGCATGGTCTTCTGTTCCTCCACTGCCACAGGAGAAACACAGGTCATTTACATGACTCAAACTGTGGTGTATATAACCATTTTAGGATTGGATTTGAGACTCTTTGTCACAAACACTGTACCTACCTAGCATGTTAAAATGATGGACTCATGGTTAGTATACACACAAGTGACCATGAAGTGGTATCCAACATTTCATTACATGTGAGGGGTAACATATCTGACATAGCCATTATCAACAGTCCTCGATCTATTCTGTGTATAGCCATGGGAAATGTTTTGTCCCCAAAGTCAAGGAAGTACACACAGGAAAAGACGCAACAGATATAACAATCACATATCATGACTGATGTACTTCAACGAATGGCATCTGATGGTTAGACACATTTATAACAAATTCATATATGCACACTACGCCAAACTTTTCTTGTGACGTTCCCACAGAGGCACAACAATAATTTGAGCAGCCAATTCACAGACATAAACACACAGGCCAGGAGTCTATTTGTTTAGTTGCGTAGCCTTGCTGTCCTCTATTGATACGACACCTGCTCAAACAAGAAAATACCAATTTTATTTCCAAAGTTTGTGTTGCTGTTGCATCAGTTAAGAGAGCTAATCCTGCACAACAACATGAGTATTATGGGCCGCAGTAGTATGGTCTGCCACATGTGCCCAAACACTAGAACACACACTGCAGGTCGTACCATCCTATCTTTATATAGTGATAGGGTGCATGCATGTAAAAAATTGAAAAATCACATAAACACAGTTTAAGACAGATTTTTTGACTCAAACACGTCAAAAAAGGCACACATGCATCAAAATATAGCGCATATGCGTTAAAAAATGACACTCACACACTTTATACATCAATTGGTCCTAGCGTTAATTCCAACACCGTACCCCAGGAAATCGGTTATGCATTTAAAATGTATTGATCCTTGAATGCTGGGGAATTTTCATGGATATGCGTGAAAAAATATTGACGCAAACCCCATGAGCATCATAAAATCATACAGAATACAAAAAAAACAGCCTGCAATTAAGACAGGAAGTGATGTAATAGTATATCCTGTTGACAGAAATGGTAGAGTGGGTGTACTTTCACTTTCACTTTGCAGTCTGTGATTATTCTAGACTGTGCGGCTGTGTCTTGAGTTGTCTCTGTGAATATTGTGAATTTGTCTCCTGTGTGCTATTGCTATTGTATTTTGGTCTTTTGTAAGTGTCTGTGGTAATCTGTGTAAGAGCTTTTGTTGTCATTTATTGTGATTAGATTTGTCTTTATACTGTTGGGAGTGTGTTTGTGGGTATTGTTAGTTGGGGTATTGTTGGACTGTCTGTGGGTTAGTTGAGTTTCCCTTACCTGCCTCCTTTCCCTGTTTTTCCCTTTTTACCCTTTTCCCTCTTATTTTGGTTGATATGTTGGGAAGGCCACATCTGGGGTGAATGGGTGAGGAGGAGCTAGGGGCGTTTGTGTGGCTGGTGTGCCACTTCCTCCCCCTGATGTTGGAGGCTGGGGGCTGGGTGATACAGGGGTATCACACGGAGGCAAGGAGGCTCAGGTGGGCAAAGGTGCTGTTCTACCTAAGAAGAATATTCAACAGCCAGCGCAACGACCATCGCTATGATGACCTGGTGGCCCGGGAGCAGGACCTGCTGGACCTCCTGGGTGTGGCGATTGGTGGCCCTGTTGGTGAGTACAAATTTGACTAATGTGTACAGTACAATGCTCTTGAGTGACAGTAGCAGATTTTGTGACATGCTGCATGCAATGTTTGGGGACATGTGGAATGCAAGTTGAACAAACTGTGGCCCTGATTTATTCAAATTTTGTAACACATTACCGTCATTTGTTGACGCAAAAGCTGCACAAACTTACAAAAGACAAATTTATCTTCTAAATTAGTGCCGCTTTGGCATCAATAGATGATGGTAATGCGGCATGAACAAAATTATGAATCAGAGCCTGTGAGTGTACCAGGAATGGTATGTATTTCACATGCTAATACAAGGAACCAATGTAGTCCCCAGTTTTTTTAAACCATGTCTGAACAGTATTCATGGCCATACATACAAAGCTCTTCCTAACCGCTAATATCTTAGGCTGATATTTCTATGTTTGTTTGTGCTGCATTTGCATATTTTCTGGATGCAAAAGTATAGCACACTTGCTACAGTTAAATTTATTTTGCTAATTTACATAGCTGTATCGTAAACAAACGAAGCAAATGCAACACACAAAAAAAGACACATCTGGCCCTAAGTTCATTGTTTCTGTGTTTTACATCTAGACAGAAAATCTTTCACATGGGCAAATCCAATTGTGGCAGGATGCTACCAGATTGCCGTAGCACAAAACAGGTTCATCTTGTGGCTTTTCAGAGTAGGCGTTGAAATCCTATCATTGAGTAGCAGGGCCCACCAACATTTTTGGCTTGGGCGCAATTGCTGGTACTGAGCTAGTGCAGTTACCATCTGTGTCACTTTACAGCCGAACAATTTTGTAAAGTGAATGGCTCATCATGGGATCCCTGCTCTTTGTGAATGTATGGTCACAAACTATTTATATTACATGATGTTGTACAAGAGACCACTGACTGCTTCCATTATACCATTTAATTGATGAAATTGGGCATATGTACAATTATTAACTTCTCAGTATTAAGGCTATCACAGACATGGTGTCATGCTAAGATCAGCAGGCCAGCATTCCTCTGAGTGCCGCCATTCCCAAGGTGCATTCAAATAGAGAAGTACCTCATCATGATTGCAGAAGCAGGACATTTGCTAACCCATGTTTTAATTAGCGGACAGTGTCAGTTCGGTTGTACTACCACTGATCACCCAACTTGACAAAGTTAATGAATCTGGCAAAGTGTGATTTACAATGCCTGATATAGGTACACAGGGCCCAGGGTAACACATTTCATGTGCAACGACTACACCTTTGCCCATGCATTCTGTCACGGAAGAACAAATTAGACACTGTCAGCATACATCTTTTTGTTGTTTAGAATCAGATAAGTGGCTTGACTGGAGGATGACATTTTGTTCCACGGTAGAGTTAGACATTCTGCGGCGGAGAGTCATATATTGGGAGTCGAGTGCTGCGCAATAGGCATGGGCAGGTGAACAAGGTGATTTGTTGCTACATGTATTCCAATAATTATTTTGGAGGTGGCCAGTGTCATAAGTTAGTCAGCAAGTCATATCCTAATTCACACAGACCAGTGATGCATAAGTTTTACACACAGACCTGCGCATCCCTGTTAAGCAATGAACATGTAAGACTGTATGGGTGACTTTCCCGCAGCATCTAGCTCCACATCTTGTACTCCATTTACGTGGCACTTGAGTGAAATGTCATAGGCGTGCATGTAGGTCAAGGTCAGATGGGTGCTTGCATCAATGTGCTCGATTTTAGAAAGGTGTCAGTGAGAACTAATGATGTTGACAACTGTCCACAATTAGAAAAATAAATGTAGATGTGATTGTCCAACGGTTGACTCAGTCCTAGTTGGCAGGCCTCCTTACCTATGGTGGACTGACTAAACCCATGGACAGCTGTCCAAAGCTTCGTGGTTGTCCTTGATGTTTGAAAGTATGTGTTGCATGTCCATTCCCCCCTGAGGCACAGGGTTAGGGCTAGAAAATATGTGTACCTAGGTGTGATGACCACAGTGTATCTGACATACATGTAATTCAAGCATTCATGTGTTCCAAACTACAATGCCCTCTCATGATTACCAACTGCATAACACCCTGGCAGTTCCATACACAAATCAAAGGTCTTGTGTGCCTTGATTTTGATCCTGACGATAGTTATTAGTCGGCCTGGCACATGTTGAGTACTTGCCGCATTTGTTATGTGACTAATAGCAGTACAAATTTGCACAGATCATTTAATTAAGTACACACCTTGTTGTGCATTGCTGTGCTGTTAGATAGTTGATGGGTAGGCTGAGTTGGCATGTCATTCCTCAGGGACATTTTATCATCTGTACTGTGATTTGGACTGTATGTGCTATTTTGATGAAGTGTTAGAATATCATCTGTAGATGTATCACACAATGATGTCACTAATGTTTGGCTGTCTCTATTTTTACAGCTGCCAACATGAATGCCCAGGAAATACGGGAATTTCAGAGGCGGGCAGGGCGGTACCACCACATACTCGAATATGGCACGGAGATATCGACATGAGAGAGCCACAGGGGTATGGAGGGCATTTGCCCAAGGGGGGCCCGCATTGCCCACAACTGCCACCACCACCACAGCTCAAACCACAGTAGCCCCAGGGATGACAGCCACTTCAGCAGGTCCCTCGACCTCGTCAGCCCAGGGTCCACAAGCAGCATCTCCTGCACCTCCCCCTCCAACCACGGCACCAGCACCAGCTTCTACAAGTGGTACCCAGACAACCCCAGCTGGTGTAGTGGACATGACAGAATTCCAGACACTAAAACAATACATGCAACTTATGTTGCGCTGGATGGACAGGCTGCAGCAGGAGGTGGCCCGCAAAAGCAGGAGACTGCGGGGTATTAAGAAGATCCTGCGGAGGGCCAATTTGTGACTTTTGGATCTTCACCCATAATTCCCTCCCCTCCCTCCTCTTTCCTCATTCTTTTCTTTAGTTGGTTTAGGGGGCTTAGTGTTAGGTTAGAGTAGGCTGTTAGTTTAGTTAGTATAAGTGGGTTGGGGGGTGGAGGGTGTTATATTATTACATTTTTTTGTGGGTGATGATGTTGGGGTTTATGTGTATACAAAATAAAAATAAATTATTTAAAAAAATACAAAAAATATATATATTTGTTTAGGATAAGTTAGTATGTGTTTAGGTTAGTATATGTTGTCCTACACGTGTCCCGTCATATAAGAGGGGTGGGGGGTTGATGTTTAGAGTGTTTAGTTAAATGTGGTAAGTAAGTTTAGCTTAGGGTAGTTAGGGCTAGTTGTGGGTAATGTATAGTTAGGATAGGTTAGGTTTGTTAAGGTGTTTCCCCTAGTTTAAGTTTCCTTTAATACAATAAATATAAAATATAATAAAGTTTTAGGTACTCTTTTACAGTATGAGTCATATGCTTGGGGATCAGGGCCTTTGCATGGGTGTACAGTGTCAATTTAGTATTTGCATTTGTGTTCCATCCTGCATCCAAATCCCTTCTTGACATGGTTAGTCTCACATCCAAATGAGCTATCACACTGGCAGCTACAACAAAGCTACTTCTCTATGCATCTGCCATCCATTGCACCCACCACTCAAGGTAACTATGGTTCCCAAAGTGTTGTAAAGGTTGGTGTGTTTTTAAATCTGTCATCGTTTGAGTCCTGTGCTGGAATCTTGGGCACTGTGGGACGTCTGCCTGCAGTCTGATGTTCATGTGAACCCTGATAAGATGAGTGATGTTATAATCTTATGAAGTTCTGTATACATGACTCATACCTATCATTTCTTACATTGTACTCCCAGGTTACATAATTGTCCATACACTCATACACATCCATTCCTGCTGTGTGGTGTGTGTGTGTGTGTCGGCCACATTGAGTTTCATCTTGTACATACTTTGGAGCTGCCATTTTCAGTTCTACACAGCATTATAATGTTTGTGATCTTTTAACTTCAGATATAAGCCTAAGGAAGCGCAGATGATGATAAAATCCAGACCCCTGTGCATAGTTATCAGCCCACATTCTTTCTACACTGTTGTATTGACATTCTGTGGCCATTGACATGTTACATACATCACAGATCTCCTACACAGTTGATGTGTCACATTACACAGAGACAAAGTGGTTGTGTAAGTGCTATTTATTTTAAAGTGCTGTAGTGCAATATTTACATAGTCCAGGATTGTAAGTCCATTAGTGTGACGCCTTATATTGTGACGCAACACAAATGCAGTGGTGAGGGACATGTCATTGGACGTGCTGTGGTGAAGTGTCATTCAGTGCAGAGGAACACGAATTGCCAATGAGGTAGTGACAGACAACTGCAGTGCACAGTGGTAAGGTAAACAGTGTGCTGGAGAACAGTGCAAGTTACCAACTATAGCAAGACTGGCATGTTAAAAAGCACAGGACATAGGAAATCAGTGGCATGGACTGGTGCTACTGGGTACTCCTGCGGGTGAAGGTAATCTGTTCAAGGTCTTCATCTTTTCATGTGTGTGTCGTCTCCTCTGCCCTCGGTGCTGGTGGGTTTGAAGGGGCAACACACACTTCAGTGTTTGAAGACGTGGAGTCAGAATTCCCAGTAGCTGTCAACTGTGGGGCTATTGAGGGCATTACTGCAGCAAGGAGGAGCTGCTGGTTCTTGAGTATAGCAGCTACATCGCTGTGGTAGGCAGCCAGGTCAGTCCTGAGGGGGTCATGAATGCAGTCGAGCACGAAGTGAAATATTTGGGATGCCAGGTGTTGTGGCAACTCCCTAACTGCTGTGATGAAATCCCTCACACATTGTTGTAGTCCTTGCACTAGGGATTGTTGCACTTGCATGGCTGCTGACTGTTCTGCAGATGACATCATGCATATGCGCATCCCCTCAAGGCTGCCTGCCATATTTTGCATCCCTACCCGCACCTCCTTGGCCAGCTCCTGCTGCACTCCCACTACTGTCCTCTCAAATATGGTACTAGTGTCATCAGAGTCCTCAGCTGGGTTGGAGCTGGAAGGTCGTACTGTTGGGGTGGTGGTTGGGTCCTCTGTGATGGCTGCTCCATCAGTGCTCCTCCTTGCAACTGAAGGTGGGGTCTGGAGGGTTCCAAGGACATCTTGGAGGGTTTGCTGGCTAATGTTTGTCAGCTCATCATCCATGTCATCAGGGAAGTCCAGGACAGGCATATCCACAGGAGAGCCATTGTCCTCTGCAATGAGATATTGTACAATTAGTGTGTCTGTGTTGTGGCAGTTGTAATGTGACATTACTGACTTCCTATTAGTGGAACATTGTAATCTTGGTTCCTGTTCATTGTTCCTGTCATTAATATTGGCATTCTCACAGGCATGTGCCCCACCTGCATGTCACATGTAGTGTGGGCAGTTTGGGGAATTATCTGTGTCACATCCTCTAGGTGTAAGTTCTGTCCAAATTGTGTGTTACCACCTTCTTGTGCTACTCAACCCTCCCTCTACTTCCATTAGCATGATGAGGCCTTGCAATGGCTAAGGGTGTTCTGATGCCACTTGAATACACGTTACAATATTGGACTGACCCAGTCTCTGATATTTCACATACACCAATACGTTGCTGAGACCAAGCACATATTATGTATAGCACTGGCATGCAGGTGTCAGCATTGGTATTGTGTCATGTTGATGTTTTCGAATGTGTGCTACATTGCATTGCACTGATGGGCCTGGCAGTGTTCTATTTCCTCTTACGACTGTGCGGGTGTGTTTAACTAGCTGACACACATGTCTTCCCCCTCAATGCTTTTGTCTTAGCAGTATGGCAGTTGGGATGTTGCAAGGTGGCATTGCAGCTATTGTAACACAGACACAGGGTAGACCCTGGAATGGGCAGCATGGGTATGACATTACTGCTGTATACTTCATAATGTAAGTAATAATACATGATGTTTATTGCACCTATAGACATGAGCATTTGACAGGATTGACACTTTGTTAGGAATTAAAAGGGATTGATAACGTTGTCAACCTGAAACCCTCTATTTTGGGTGTGTTTGATCCATGGGCACCTAACTGCCATTTGCTACTTGACCGCACACACAGCACAGGTGGTAGTGGCAACTGTTGTCAATGGTACATGCCACTTGCGGTTATGGCCTGAGACTGGAAATTGAGCCCTAGTTCAAGTTGTGACAATACCAGCTGTCCTGTGACAGCAGGCCAGTTTTACGTTCTGCCCTACCCTCCTGGACTGGCTTGGCCTTTCCAACAGCCTTGGCATGGCAGAGTACCCTCATACAAAGGTTGTTGGTGTAGTTTTGTGCTGTACCCCTGGTTTCCCCTGCACAGCCCTTGCACCCATGCAATGCTCCTTTGCCCTTTCCACTGCCTGATTTCCATGGCTGACATGCATTGTGTAGAAGGTATGTATCTCCCCCTGCTTGCAGTTAACATTTAGGCATTTGTGTCCCCCCTGCAACTTACCCTGCATCTGTGTTGTTTCCTGGTAGTCTGTGCTGTCTTTTCCTTGAATTCCTTTGATGATCTCCTCTATGATGACGGCTGCCACCATCTCCTCCATCTGGTCCAGGGCCTCCTGCGGTGCTGGACTCCCACCTCCAGTCTGCAGTGCTGCCTTCTTGTTCCTTGGCATTTTTTCCTTGGTTCTGCGCTTGGAGTGATGTCAGCATTTCTTGCACTCAGTGACTGTTCTCCTTACCTCTGCCACACTATTTATCATGTCGACAATTTGTTGCCAAATTGCCTCTCTCTAATTGGCAATTTTGAGGTAACAAAAAGTTGATGCTGGTGTTCCGTCATCTCTCTGACCAGTATTTCCTGCTCCTCTGCACTGAAACAACACTTCCTTTTCTTCTTCTCCCTCTCCGGTGTCTTGTCTGGGTCCTCCTGGCTGGTTCCTGGTCGATTGGGGTCTCCCTGGGGTCTCTCCTGGCTTCTGGGATCCATTTTGGGGCTCCTTAGCATGGTTTGCTGTGTTTGCGCCGCTTTTTGATGCTATTGCGGGGGAAAAAGGCACGTATCCGGTTTGCGTCGTCGTAAACCGGATTAGAATCATTTTCTCCGCGTTAACGTCATTTTGCTTTACGACGTGGTGCAATGGTTAGAGTAAAAATAAAAGACTCTAACCTGTGGTTTGCGCCACTGTGCCTCAAATTATACATTTGACGCCCGGGTGGCACAAAGAAATGGCTGGTTTCCAAAAGCATAACAGGTAGGAGCAGGAGGAGTGTCCTGTTGGTATCTCCCGTTTAAAATCAAAAGCGCAGCGCCTCCAGGTGTTTGACAAAAGCGACAGCCTTTGCGTGTCCCTTGCCACTAGCTTGGTTTCCTAGATCTTGTTGTGGAACAGACCATGTATGATCCTGATTTACTATCTGTTCCTCTTTGTCATAAGGTTGCAATAGTTTCATGCTAAAATCTCCTGCTATTAATAACTCCGGGGCATCGGGTTCTTGCAGCCCGGTTAACACTAATTCAACAAGTTTAAGAGGACAGTAGCTTCTTGGAGTGGACATCGGGATGTATATAAACATTTATTATCAAAAGAGGTCTCCCTATGGTCTTGTTCCAATCTAACAATTTCATTACCAAAAAGTCAGCATAATCTTCTTTTAGTTGTATACAGGTTACCTTCAGCCCAAATGCTATAAAAATCGCCAAACCCCCTTTCGGGCACCCAAATTTCTTCACCTTGTGGGCTGGGGGGAAGAAACCCAAGTAGCCATCTTGCAAAGGGTTTTGTTGCCCAGGTCTCCTGAAGAAGCACAATTTGAAAATCTTGTAACAGAGTTAGTTTTTTTCGCTGATCATTGGCACATGTCCCGTTGATGTTGAAGGAACAGATTTTTAATGAGTTACAATAACAATTACGTTTGGGAAATCTAAACAGAGGGGGATTTTGTCAAGGGCTAGCATTGTTGTGAAGCACAGCTGAAAGCCATCCTACATTTAATTGCCTGGGCCGTGTCCATTGACTCGCGTGTAATTTATTTGATGATAAATAGCCGGCATTGAATTCCCAATTACAGTCCTCAATATTGAATAGGGTTTTAAGGGTTTATTAATTCCTGTGGGATCTACCATGCGGTTCTACGACACCAAGGGTTTCGGGTAGCCAATCGCCTTGGGAATTATAACCTCAATTCCCCATTTATTAAAGACATTCTTCTCTTTAAGAATCCGATTGGCGACAAATGGAGAAAACCATGTCAAAATGTGGATTCTTGGTAGGAGCTGTTTACTGTCCCTTCCTCACTCGGATCACACGATTTAATATGTCACGTAGACCCCTGGTCCAATATCTGGGGAAAAAAATTCTCTTATTTCCACCCCCAGCTGTGCCCTGCTTGTAACCCTCAATAACAGTATCCTGCCCTACTTCACGGGGCAGTCCAGGCTGGACACTCATAGAAGTATGTAGGGGAGACTCTCTACCATACGGTGGCAAGTTGCCGTGGTCAAGTTCTATTTCTGAGCAAACATTCACAGCCCGCTCTGAAGGGGGCCCAATAGGCCCACCCCCACCCTGGGGCTCAGGCAAAGCAGGGGCATGATTCTAGGTACTAAGCTATTGCTCTTGACTACATTAATTTCAGTTTTAGGAGCTACAAATTCTGAAGCTTTTTCACATGCCTTCCTTTTATGATTCCCTCTTTGTTCTTCTTTTTTCGTGGATTCAAAGTTGGCCCCTTGTTAGATGATTCCACCCTGCATCGTTTTGCACTTGAGCTTCTACTTCTCCATAACATGCATTATTGAGATTTGATATGGCCTCAGCCTCCTCTAGACGAGAGGTGGACATGCTTGAACCTAACGTAAAGGACCCTCCTTTTGGGGTATTAAACAGAGAGTACACCTTGGTCGATAGCGGGTTACTCCCATTATTTGGGTTGTTCTTAAAACTTCCCCTTTTTCGGTATTGATGCTCGTCGAGATTGGAATATTTATGTTATCTTCATCATTGAACCCAAGGGGACAATTCAACTTTGTTCTAGCTTTTCTTTGTTTTTTTCTTTGCCTTTTGGTTTTTGGTCATTTGGTTAACTGTTGAAGTTGTGTTTTTGTAGGCAGAGAGGAAGGAGGTGAGAAGGACAAAGATGATTGGTTTGATGGACCTCCCACTGCTCTCAATAGCTCATTTGCTAGTGGGACTGTAATGCCTTCGTTATCTGGACTAGGATCATCCTTTTTTCTACCATCCTCTGTTATACCAGGGGACTCTGTAATACTTTCATTACAGGAACAAGGACCATCCTTTTGATCATCAACCAATATTATACCTCATTCTTCCCCTTCCCTAATTCCAACACCCACCTGCTCACAAATACGTAGTTTAACATCCACATCATAACCTTTTGGGATGGCTAAATTGGCTTGAAAACATCAGTCATCAGGCTGTATATAACCTAAGGAAGAGAGGCCAACTTATTAATTATTGGGGCACAGGTGAAATCATGCTCTTTCTTTTCGGCGTACGACTGGGCTCCTTTGATCAAGGCGTTTAAGTCTGCCAATTTTTGATCAATCCCAGCTACTGAGTGCGCCATTATGTTTAATAAATCAACCTGCACATCCATTATGGTAGACTGGTAGGACAGAGCAACCAGAGTTAATTGTGAAGTTTTTAAAAAAATGTCCAAGACTTTAACTTGGTCTGAAGGACCCTCATGGAACTCTTCAAGAATGGGATGATCGTAATGTTCCGCTTGCATTGAGTTACTCTCCTTTAAAACTGTATTACCTTGTGAAAATAAATCAGACTGGTTTCTGGTTGCAGTGATTTGCGATGTGTGCGGCGTACCCCCAGACTCTGTTATGATATCATTTTTAAAACGCTGGTTAAGCAGTCACCTTGGCCACTGTGAGAACATGTCTGCCTATCGTTACCTAGACTTCCACTGCCTCCACTGGGGCTTATGACTGCTGTTTCCAAGGAGTGCAAGGCAGTTTGATGCTGGTTACTGTGGCAGCTTGGGGTACCCCTCGTTGGCTCAATACTACCCAATGTATTAGGGTTTACCATAAACTGAGTCTTCTTAATGATAATGTTTACTTCTAGAGGAATCGAGTCTTTGGTCTGCAGAAAGTGTTCGGATCTGTTGGAAGATGAGGATGGTAGAGGAGAGGGAGATATCATTGTCAAAAGTTCTAAATCGCTAATCGAGCCCCAATCGTTTCCTTCACCAGCCAGTGAAGTATTGGAATTATCCGGGGAGTACCTGGCCCTTTCTCCATCAGATTCTATAAAGATTTTACCTCTGTGAGGGTTTGTTGAATTCTTCCCCGTGACGTCACTCAATTTTAGGGAGACTGGGGTATGAGACGAACCTCGAGCTTCTGAAGCTTGAGGAATGGCAGATTTGTCTTGGATACTCATTAAGCCCACTTACCCTGCATCTGAAATTGCATAGATCCCCCTCCCAATTACAATGCTGCATTCGCTTTTTCTTAGAGTGATAGGTAGCGGAAGAGATGCTTGGTCATTGGAGGAGGAAAAAATAGCTTCCATGGGGTCTGCCAAAAAATCAAATCTATGCAGCGATTTTGCTCCCTTCTGAAACATACGAGCAATAGGGAAAATCAAGATCAAACCCTCTTCCTCAGATTTTTTTGATCGCTTTGACTTCACAGCTTGCATGTTTGGCGATTTTTGTTTACTCTTATTTCTTTTTGCCTGTTGGTGTAATGTCCTTTCTCTCCCTAAACGTATACTCTTTTGCAAAGGGTGGTTAAGTCTTTTGGACTGAGACTGAGACTACCCCTTATTTCCACTTTTACCGCTATACAGACTTGGATGGCTCACAATCGGAGTGGTATACAAAATAACCAGAAAGCGCCGCCACACCTCGTCAGTCAAGGGGCACGAGCACGCAGAAGACCATTGACTGGATAGGGGGGAGTGTAGGGGAAAGAAAGCAAATGCTGTAAATTATTGTAGGTTTAGAATAGTTATGCCACCAAATCTCAATTGCAAGCTACACGCCTGTCCGAGGAACAGCTATCCATTCCCCAAGAAATTCCTCCAAAGCACCAGGGCACCAAAATTCCTCCAACCTCCAACGTGACTACTAGCCTCTTAAGGATCTCCGTAAGACCAATTCTACTAGCGCAAGTGGGGCTCTCAGGCCTCACAGAAAGCTGCACCTGAGCCTACTCGGACCGCTTCCGCAGTGGGCCTTGGCTCACTCTCTGTAGTGGCACGCTACACCCAGTACACTTGCTATGAATTCAACTCCTCCCTTCTAAGCAGTAGCTCATGCCCGTTTGGCCATTAAATACTCATAAGCCCCGCAATTTACTGACCATATCCGATTATAGTTAATTTAATAAGGCAGCCTGGGGGGGAGCCAGGGAGAAGTTTTTCACAAAAACTGCAGATATTTTGTATTTGGGACTGATTAAAGTTAATGATGATGTTGTATTTAGGACTGATTAATGTTAATGATGATGTGGATGTTGATAATGGCAAATATGTTGGTATTGATGTTGCCAGCTCAGATTTATTAATGTGGCCGTCTACCACCAGAGTCCAGAAAGTCAAGCGGGAGCAAAGTACAAAGAACAAATGGCAGTGGCAGCAGCAACAGAGATAGGGGAGGCGGTAAAGACTGCTGGGCAGATGGAGGGACGAATCGGAGCTAATCTTGGGCTAATCAGGAAAGGTCTGCAGCAGAGAGCAGACAGCAAACAGTGATATAGTGATATAGCAGTGTAGTGGGATGAGGGGGTGGGCAAAGAGCCTGAGAGGCATGTCTAAACAGAGTCTGAACGGAGCAAGCCAGACCAGAACAGCAGAGCAGCAGAACAGCAGATCCTGGTACTAGTACTGTTACCTGAACTGTTGCCGGAACACTCCTAAATTTGCTACTCCGGCATTTCATGCTCAAAGGCACACACAATTTGACTTGGGTATGATCTGCGCAACACCAGATCTGAGGATCACCCCCATCGCTCGTAAGGCCTCTGTGTCGTGTCATAGCCTCGTAGCCTCCTTCACTATCCGTGCCTCAAGGTCTCCGTGACCATAGCCCTCCGAGTGCCCTTCCTATGCTCCTTGAATTGATACACCCTCAGTGCACCCTCCTCGCCTTAGCATACCCTCCTGGGACATTCCTTAGCCTAGTACCCGGCTCCTGGGCTAACAGGCAGCCCTCGGGTAAGCAGTTAACTTGCAGTTGTGGGATTTAATATAACTAGTTCTGGTCAAGAGTTTTAAAACTCTATCTGAAGGTTGCCAACTTCAGCTCTGTAGTGCCCTTCTCTGATTGGTCAGCTTCTGGAAGCATGGCCAGGTTGCCTTGATGAATTGTGAAGTGGCCTGGGCTGAACATAAAGGATGTGCATGGGGGAGGAGATCTTCCTCAGCATGTGGTGAAGCAGGAAGGGGGAGAGTGGCCCAAACGTGTCTTCAAATGCAGGGAAGGACATTTGGAGCATCTTAGGTCCTCCCTTACATCCTGCAACCCCAGACAAATAGGTACCCTCTTGATTAAATTAGGAGAGGGTGGGAGAGGGGTGTGTTTAGGATTTGTAGCCACACCAGTGGGTAGGCACAGCCAGATCTAACCTCCAAAAATCACCTACAGCCATGTTGGATTTTTTAAGAATGTTTCTCTCTGGGATTGATTTTTTCCACACTTCCCAGGAAGTGATCATCAAAGGGGGAAGGAGCCTGCCTGTGATTGGATAACCAGGGCCCCCCTGCTTTCCACCCAGGAGCAAGGATCAATATGGAAGAGCTGCACCCATACCTCAGATCCCTACAAGGAAAAAGACAAAGAAGAATGACTGCCCTGCTAGACCTATGACCTGCACCTGGACACTGCACTCTGAAGGACTGCACCAGCTGCACACTTGGGCTTCACCACTAAAAGGACTTTGCCTGTCTTCTACTGCTTCAAGAAGGGGCTCACTGTTTGCTACAGGAACAAAGGAGCCACCCAGAGTCCTCTGCATCAAGTTCTGCAAGCAGAGCCTAGTTAACTAGTGTCCGGTGGCCATTTGGGGATTCTGGCCAGGTGCATTCTGGGAATTGTCGTCCCAACTCCCAAGGAGCAACTCAGAGCTTCTGGAACCTTGGATCAAGTTGTGGACACTTCAAGAACCCAAAAAGGACCTCTGGAAGAAGATCCAGAAGTGTGGATGACGTTTGGAGCAACTCCATAAGTTGAAGTGGTGCATTGTGAGAGTTGTAGTCCCAGACCCCAACAGTCAAACCAGAACCGCTGAAGCCTTGGCTGGTGCTGTGGACCACGTTACTAAATCAAACACACTTCTGAAAGTAAGTATGACAGGGTTACCTTGTTGGTGGCCTGAACTCTGGACTTTGTCCCTTTCCGCTGTGACCTTTTTTAACCCTTTAAGCGCTAGTTGCTTCTATGCGCTAGAAAACATAAATTCTTTAAAAATTCATATCTCCGGTTCATCTTATCTGATTTTAATCATTTTGGTGTCATTGTAAAGATAATTTCAATGTTGGACTTTTACTGTGTTTTGTGATTTACTTATTTACTGTTTTGTGATTTTTAGATGCTTTACACATTTGTCTCCTAAGTTAAGCCTTGTCGCTCATTTCCAAGCTACCAAGGGTTGAGCTGGGTTTAATTTATTGAGACCTAACTGGACCTAAGTGGAGGTTAGTGGCCTGCTGCTAAGTGTAGGTACTTGCCTGCCCTGATCAATAATCAACTTTCCAACACTGAGTATAAACATTTTCTAGGGCTCAATATGGCTTATAGGTAACCTCCTCTAAAAGAGTTAGAGGCATATTTATAAGTGAGGTTGCATCGCTCTTGCACCACATATCATGGTACATGTATGATGCAAGCCCAAAATATGATTCATGAAGCCACGCAAGGCCACCTTACATGGCCTTGAGTAGCTTCATATATCTGGAGTAAAGCAACGCAAATTGCTGCATTGCATTACTCTGCTTCCGGGAGGCATTCCATGTGTGTTTCGACACAACATCCATGGACTTTGACGCATTCCCAGATTTGCCAGAAGTGGTAGACCTTAAAATGTATCAAAATGCTATGTCTTCCCAGGTGAGGTGTAACAAGTAGAAATATCTTTATTTCTCCTTGTTTTTTCCACTTTCTTGTGTGCTGCATTCTGCAGTACACATAGAAAGAGCAAAATGCCTCAGGGCATTGTTTTTGTGCAGAAAGGTGACCCTTCCTGCATAATAACAATCCTCCATATGCAGGGCAGGCACCTGTGCACAGCAGTGCAAGGGTGCCTACATTAGTGATAGGCAGCCAAAACAGCGCCAGCACAGGAACACAGGAAGGAATGTGCCATATTATTTTAAATACAGTACATTCCTGCTCTTTCCCTGTCATGCAGCACAGGAAAGCAAGGTGACTTGCTGCACTGTGCTGCATGACTTGGCCATAAATATGGTGCTTGCTTCAGCCTTGTTTGAATTATAGCAGAAAACTGTGCTTCTTATCTTTCTACTCTCTATTTTCTAAATGGTCTTATACATACGATCTGACCGCAGTTTATGTCTCTGCTATTTAAAACCTCGATCAGCAAAGACAACAGAAAATTGATACAATGACAAAGAGGCTGAACATTTTTTCCCACTTTGGTAAATAGATTACATACCTTTGTAATCTATTTTAGTACAAGTACTAAGGCAAAACCTTAATGCAAAACCCTCTAGAGTCCTCTTCTGTTTGGATAGGTATTATAAGCGGTACCTGTTTCTTTGTCTTAAGAAGTATACTTCAGGGAACTAGAAAACATGGTGTCTGTCTCCTACTAGCGGTTTGGCCAAATCAACTTGGCTCATGAATAATAATGAAGATTCCACCCTTGCGTCTATAAATAAATGTTGCTGAAAAACAGCGAGTGCCTAAAAATTGTGGAACCTGGAGCATATTATCTATCCCTCCTGCGCCCCCCTCTCCTTGTGAAGGGCTCTGCCAAATAACATAGCAAGGTCTCATATTCTACCAAATTAAGCAAGGGTTGGTAGATTATGCTAACTAAGCGGCGCTTCACGTTGTTTTATATACATTATTTGCGCTTACATATACTACTATGCAGTTAATATTGTTATTTTAGGTAACACACTATCCAACTATAAAAGTTCGCACCAATTTATTATAACTATACTGTATAAGTGAAAACGTGGCCTATTGGGTTCAGTTCCAGTTCATAGACGTTAATAGATTTCGATGACTTTCCGCACCTTATGTAACTTGAGTGACAAGCTAACACCAGAGAAGCACATGCAGGAGCATTGGATACCAAATGAACCACGGCAATAGAACAATAAAGACAAATATGTCATTGTCCATGTCAAGTTCAAGTAAAATGCTAAATATTGACTGCTAAAAGTAATACAAAATCAGGTGAAATGGATAGCAATTTAAAGCCTGAAGCTAAAAGATAAAATAACACCAAAAACCGTTCAAAGGAATATATGTGGCATCGCAAATAAGTTAACAATAATGAATGAAACAATCATCAGAATTAACAGCAAAATAGTGAAAACACACTCAGCAAAAAATACCTTTAACAAGTGTTGTACTACAATGAATTAGAAACTCAAACTATTGACAAATCTAGCCAATGAAAATATTAGTGGCGTTTTACATCACAAGTGTGAAGCTGATCAAAGTCAAAAATACCCTAAGGAATAAATAATGGAAAGATAGTGTTGGGACTAGTATGTCTACTTCAGGAATCTATGCTCGACTCCATAGTCTCTAGTTAGAAAATCAGCAGGTTTGCTCAGCCTTTCACCCTTAAGCGGTCAACAAAATGAGAGTTAATATGTTGGGTAACTACAAATTCCTCACTAAAATCTGTTATTCAGTGACAAGATGCACCAATATGTGACAGTGCACTTCATAAATATGTTATGTCACATTAGAATTAACTCCATACAATAAACAGAAAAATATAAATGTTTCTAAGGCCTTGATTACAATGGAAGAGGTGGGTGTGGTAAAATCGCACCCAGATTTACAGTTATGTTTGGTAAATCAGTCTGCGGGATCTAGAATATCTCTCAATTATGAGTATTTTGCGGGTCCTACAAAATCGGCCACTCCCAATTTTATCACCCCAGTTTTCCCACACGCAGTTTTACTAGGTGGCTAAATCAACTGACAAAAACATGCATGTCCGAAGGCTAGGCTCAATAAGAAATGACATAAACCAACAGGAAATATTTATTTTGTGTGCCAAAGCAACATAAGGGAGCACAATGACGTCTTGAGATTAATTCAGGAGCAGCCACATTCATCAAAAGTATTTACCAACTGTAATTCATGGACCCCACTCGCAGCATCGACTTTGTGGATTTTGAATCCACTTATATCAAGGTGAAAAGAGTGTCATTTATCTCATCAGAACTGCCTGCTCAACATCATGATCGTGTGTAGAAAGATGTCAATATGGTGGACTTGAATTGCAGGTACTGGCAGAGAAGGCAGAGCGGGTGGTGAAAGAAGAAGCTAGGCTTATAGGACCTTTAGTATTCAAGTTGAGTGACAATTCCAAATACAAATCTGCCGGAAAAATAACCTAGAAGGTTAATGATGTCTGCACACTCCCGCATATGGAATACATACAAAAAGAGTTCCAGTACCTGAAACATTTTGTTCAGAAACATTTATTGAACCACAGATGTGAGAACTTTGCCAGTGAAGCTATATTTAAGTCTGCGAGAGAGGTGGGTAGGAGGAGTATAAACATGTTCACTACTGAAGGAATAGGAGGAGAAACCACACCTGGAAGGGTCGAGGATGCAGGCAAGTGGCAAATGCCGTAAAACTATCCATGTCTCTTTGTGAATACACTTATACTTGTCATGTGGTGTATGGCATTATAGTAAATGGCATGAGTGATAGGGTTTTGTTGAAGAACATTATTTGAAAGTAAGATGTCACATGAGAGTATTAGGATAGTCTGAGCCTTTGAGTGGCAGTATATTTAAGCTATAATCAGACAAAAAGAAGGTAATAAAGTAGTATTGTAGTCAGGATGTTAAAATGGCCAGACATGACTCATGGCATTACATCACTGTATTCTGTATTTGCATGACTTGAGATATCTTTCAAAATCATTTAGCAAGGACCTACCACGTCATATTTCAAAGCACAGTGTGACTGAGCATTCTTCCTCTGGTTAAGCACCATCAGGTGTGAAACGTGCACAGGGAAACTCACTAAAAGAACTGAGTGCCACCAGTGCCATTACAACACCGCAATTATTGCAAACAACTGTCACTACTTTCAAGTACCTCTCAGTTTTTCACACCCATCCCAGGTGCCAAAATTGCCCAGCAAGCTGTCCTTTAGGATTCTCACCACGTCCTGCATTACTACGGAGGCAGGAACTGCTGCAACAGTTTCAAAGACTACATATGTTGTTGCAGCACCAGTCCCACAAAGTGTGCAAGACATGTCTATCCAGAATGAGGAATAAGAAGAGGTGGAAGATGACTGCCAGACTTGCACAGACTTCAATCCACTTAGAGGGGAAGAGTCATGGGAATTGTATGGGATTTGGTGGAATTTTTCTTTTATGCAAATTACTATTTTTAATTGATATTTTTTAATGTAGTTTACTTTGCATTGATTATTATGCAAATAATTTAATTGATTTGTTGAATTGTATTTGTTTATTGTTTGATCAGTTTATATATTTTCTTGAATTTGTAATTTTTTTAATTAACTGTTTTAAATATAAGTGTTAATTAATTTATGATGACTCTTTTATTTTTGTGTTTTTAAGTACATTTTGAATGCTTGTGTTTGTTTTTGAGGTAGATGGGAGGGAAGTGCTTTATTTGAAAGTATGTTATTTTTAAAAAGTTTTTTTTTATTTGAAATATAATACATTATAATATACTATCTGTATTTATTAATGTAATTTTATATGCTTATATTTAATTATTACATTTATTATTCTAAACAGTTTTTACATTTTTGGTCCATATGTAAATGTTTTATAAAAAAAATAGGAGTGTGAAGAGTAAATCTCAAACTTCCAAATTCTAACACGTTTCTTTCTATTGCTTTGATTGGTGTAAGAACAGTAAATCTGATCCGTCCACAATCTAGCCCTTTCCCTATCCTTGCTTACTCAAGAATGGGAAGAATAAATTCGATCCTCCAAACTCCAATACGTTCCTGACTGTGGTTCGTATTAAGGTAGGATTGGTAAATCTAACCCCTCCAAACATCAATACTGTCTCGATTGTTGCTAGTATTGGAAAGGGAATAGTAAGCCTAACTCCTCCAAGGTCCAATATGTTCCCTAGATTGAAGTGGAAAAGTAAATTTGCACTTTCTCTACTGTTACTTTTGTTGGAGTGAAAATAGCAAGTATGACCCCCTCGAAGTCCAACATTTTCATTCCTGTGTTTACTGTGGAGAGGGAATACTAAATTTCACCCCCCACACAGTTCACCACTTTTCCTACTGCTTACATTGATGTGAAAATAGTAAATCTAAACCCTCAAAAGTTCAACTCTTTCCCTTCTGCCGCCAAGATTGCAGTGTGAGAATTAAATCTGACTAATTTAAAGTCCAACACTTTTGCGACTATTGCTTGATTTGAATTGTTAAAACTTAGTTTCATGTAAAACATTTTAAGACATATTTTTCATATGTATTTCTAAAATTAAATACTTTATTTTTTTATTGTATGATTTAATTTTTGGGAAATGATTTTTATGATTCTTTTATATAATTTGCTCTACAATTATTTTTAATATATGTGTGTGTATATAAGAGGATTAATATATATATATATATATATATATATATATATATATATATATGTCTGTTCTCTCCAACAAAATGATTCATCGCACTCCAGGAAGTTAATCTTTCAGCCTTTTATTATCATTTGATAAAAATTGCTTTCACCACCCAACGCGTTTCAACCTAAACAAGTCTTGATCACAGGTAAATAATGTCCCCTTCCACCACACTTATATAGTTCCTTGCCAGTTAACTATAATGTTGCATTCTGGGACACGTAGTTTTTAGACAATAACCTGTTCTCTATAACTCTCTTTAATGTCCATTCGTATGTTGTACTTTATAATGGATTACTCATATAATATTAGAGTAAGTTCTTTTTAACCCTCATCGAAAAACTGTCCCCTACTTTATTGTAATCTGATATTGAGTATTCATTTGTTAACAAGGTTACTTTCCTGATGTTGAAAATTAATATTTCTCCATGGTCTATTACTAAGACACGCCTACATAAAAGATACATGAAATCAAATCAAATCAAATCAAAACTTGATTAAAAATTAATTAACAGTATGTGGCCCAGTATCCCTTCTTATTGACATCTTGTACTTCTATAGGCATCTTAGATTTTTATTTACTACCATATCAAAACTCTTGTCCTGTATTATTATATATCTACCATTATTAATTACATAATCTCTAATACTCTTAATATGGTTTATTACTATGCAAGTATAGGAATGGGCAACATTATTGTTCCCCCATATAGCCACTGTGAATTAAAAACACTGATTTACATTCTTCTAGGCATGATATCTACAATTTATATATATTATATCTCTTCATAAATGTACAAAAGGTTCGTCTTCGGTGTTTAGCCCAAAAGGAGTTTTTGTTTTTAATTCGACGTAATTTCAATGTTCTATTGCCCCCTCTTTCATTTTCGGGGGCATGCGCTAATCCAAAATACTGCATATTTTTCCAATGTTTTTCATGGCATTGCCTATGATGTTTAGCCATAGAATAGCTCAAGTCATTTTTATTAACAGCTCTAATGTGTTCAAGTATAAATTTTTTCAATTTACAAACTGTGCTGCCTACACGCTTTAAGCCACACCCACATTTCAAAACATATAACACGTAGGTTGTTTCACAAGTTATTTTTTGATTGATCTTAAAAGTATGTCCCATGGTGTATATATATATATAAATATATATATATATATATATATATATATATATATATATATTTATATATATATATACATGTATTCATTGTATTAATTAGTTAAATATTTTTAAAATGTATAGTGTTATTTTGTGATATTTATTAAAATATTGTTTGCATTTATTTTTACGTGTATTATTCTGATGAACTTTTCTGGTCCATGATATTTATGTTTCAATACTTGTGTAGTTTATATACAAGGTACACAAACACAAAATTTTGGTTCCTGATATTTTTTCACAATATTTATGTATCACTGTTAGAACTGGCATCAGTGGCATGGATTCCCTCCTAACTTTTTTCCTTCAACCCTCCTGTTTGCAGGTTTCATTTTTGCTGGCCTTAGGACTCTGTACAATTCAGCTCTGCTAACCAGCCACCCACCTAAGTAGAACTTTAAACATGTCAGGCCTGACATTGCATCCTGAGTGTGCAGTTTTAAACTGCATTTTGACTTTGCAAAATAAATGTTTTGCTAGGACCAAATCTTCATTTTTAATACATATAGGTCACTGCTAGGTTAGGCACTGGTCAGCCCACAGGCAGGGTGTAGTGTATTTTAAACGTTGGACATGTACATCTAGGTTTCCATGTCCTGGTAGTGAAAAACTGCTAAATTCCTTTTTCACTACTGCAATGCCTACCTCTCTTATAGGATAACATTGGAGTTACTTGATTACAATTTATAAGTGTAATTTCCAAATGGGAATGGGTGATCACTTCATGTTTGGTGTCTCTGAAATTGTGATGACAAATCCTAACTTATGGTGAAGTCAGATTTCAAATTATAATTGGACTTTTTGAATGTTGGCTTTTTCCTGCTTTAGCCATTTAGTGCACTCAGTCTGTCTCTGGGTCACATGAGTGGGTGTAATTGACAGTTGTGATTTGTGTATTCCTCCTAGAAAGCCACACAGAGCTTAGGTGTGCCTGGACGGGGCATCGCTGGCCAGATGGGAAGGAGGAACTGGACCCAGAACTACTTACACTTGCATAGGCTGTGTCCTGCCTCCACACAAAGGGTTGCATACCCTATGTAGTTAGCCTGGAGCCAG